>NC_064819.1:64891117-69891117 GCF_024166365.1 Elephas maximus indicus
CCTCAGGTAGATTATATTCTAGAAGAAGGGATGGACAACAAATCAATAAAAGGGATAATTTTAGATTATCTATGAGAGGGTGAAGAGAGAAGTTGGAAGCGGACATTTTACATAGAATAGTGAGAGACCAAAAAAAGCCAAACCAGTTATTATTGAGTCAATTTCAACTTATGCTGACCCCATGTGTGTATCAGAGTAGAACTGTGCTCTGAAGGGTTTCCAATGCCTGTGATCTTTTGGATGAAGATCACCAGGCCTTTCTTGTGAGGCTCCACTGGATGAATTCAAATCACCAACCTTTCAGTTAGTAACTGAGTGGTCAACCATTTGTGCCACCCAGGGACTCTGTAGTAAACGAACCTGACCCGTTGCCATCGAGTCGATTCCGACTCATAGCAACCCTATAGGACAGAGTAGAGCTGCCCCATAGAGTTTCTGAGGAGCAACTGGTGGATTCTAACTGCCGACCTTTTGGTTAGCAGCCTGAACTCTTAACCACTCCCTCACCAGGGCACCTGTAACAGGTGAACCAGAAAAAACAAACCCAGTGCCGTTGAGTCAATTCCGACTCATAGCAACCCTATAGGACAGGGTAGAACTGCCCCATAGTTTCCAAGGAGTGCCTCGTGGATTCGAACAGCCGACCTTTTGGTTAGCAGCCGTAGCACTTAACTCCTATGCCACCAGGGTTTCGGTAACAAGTGAAGACCTCTCTAAAAAAAAAAAAAAAAAAACCCAACCCATTGCTCTTGAGTCAATTCTGACTCACAGCTACCCGATAGGACAGAGTAGAACTGCCCCATAGGTCTTCCTAGGAGTGGCTGGTGGATTTGAACTGCCAACCTTTTGGTTAGCAGCCAAGCTCTTAACCACTACACAACCAGGGCTTCAGAATGAACGGCACATCACTGTTAAACTAGACTCTGGATTAACCGCTCTCACATTTAGCCTTATCATCACCTGTTAGAGTCACCTTTTAGAACACTATCTTGCATAAGAGGAAAGTAAGGCTCAGCTTGGTTCGTAACTTGCCCTCTGTCACAGCTAATAGTCCGAGGTGAGTCTCTTCTCACTTGGGGAGCTGCCTTTGCGAAAGTCAAGCCATGGCAGTTTGCTAGTATAAAAATAATTTATACACAGAATAGTTATATCATACACCTCCACCACCACCACCACCCCGCTCCCTCCGCCCCAGTATTGCTTTAAGTTTTGGCAGAAGTATGATAATAATGGGAAGGTAGGATTCTCCCACATCTTCAAGTGGTAATGAACAAATAATGACATTTAGAAGAACAAATTGCTCACTGAAATCTCACTAACCACATTTCCCTTTCATTTCACTGCCCACTTCCATCTTCTTTTCTAGAATTCCTGGATTCAGAGCCTTCTGACTCACCTCAGATTAGAGTGATTAGAACTCTGAGGCCTCACTTAAAAAAAAAAATAAATAAATATTTGCTTCAAGTAGACTCCAACTCATAGCAGCCCTCTAGGACAGAGTAGAACTGCCCCATAAGTTTTCCAAGGAGCAGCTGGTAGATTTGAACTGCCAGACTTTGGGATAAGCAGCTAAGCTGTTAACCACTGTGCCAGTGGGACAAATTTCTCACCATGTTGGTAAGTTTATATATTTCCCCTGAGTGGAATTTTACTCAGAATTCTGAGATAACTTAATATAATCCCAGATGCCAGCTTTTGGGATGTTCTGAAGGCTTTTAGATACTTTAAAATTTAAGGAAAATTGGCTTAAACTCCTATTCAATCTATAACAGGAAACCCAGCATCCCAACTATTATTGCTGGCGAGGCCTTGAAAAATTTCTTTCTCCTGATGACCTGGATTTGCATCCTGCTCTGTTTTTTTTTTTTCTGTTCTCAGTCTCCACACTTGACTTCTTCACACTCCACCTCAACACTAGAAAAAGGCATGATGATTTCATTACCAGAGTACCACTGGCCTAAAGATAAGTGTACAGTGGATAGTACTGAAGGCCTGGTACTATCTAATGTTGTAATACTGAAGAACAATAAAGAGAACAACTTGTTCTTGGAAACCTTTTGCCAATTCTACATTCTAGCTTCTAGGAAATATTCACTGTTGCCCTTGTCTTCTTGGGTTCAGTGTCCCACCATGATGCTGGGCTCCCGCCTCTCCCTTCTACGAGTTGCTCCAATCTATATTTCTAATGGATATCTTCCCTCAACCAAAATGGCCCTACTTACATTAACACAGAGCCCTTGACTCTGTCCTTATAGAACCCAGGAATACTTCAAATATCATAGTAGTGTTGGTCCAATGGCATAAATAACTAAGACATGACTATAGTAAATAAGTGGATATCACATTAGTATAAAATAAGTTCTGTTATTGGAGAGAGTTAAGAAATTACACATTGTGGATAGTCAATATCTGATAAAGAAGATTCCCATATGTGATGTACATGGATTCACACCTTTTAAAGAGTGGGACTAAAAAGTACTGTTGCCACTGAATATAATGTTTATTCTTGAAAAGCCAGGAGGTGTACTAGTATCACACAGTACTTCTGCTTTATGTATGTTGGGCTTTGCCTTAGAAGAGCACAAAAAAAAGTGTTAATAAATATTTTTCGATGCTAAAGTTCTGATAATAGAGAGTATACAAAGCAACTCAGAAACATGTGGACTAAAGCATATATGCCGATGTCCACCAATGGTAATCAGCATACAAATGAATAGCTGTATCTCAAGGTAGCCAGAGAGATAGACAAAAATACACAGGGGCACAAAATGTTGTTTTCACATTTTGTGGAAATCCAGGGCACATCTGCTTTGGGCTTTAGTACAGGGACCAACCTTAGAACTGCCGTGGAACATGGGCAGTGTCTGGGGAAGAGTGATTGACTCCACATAATGAATTCCTCTGCCTTCCTTCTAAACGAAACAGAGCTCAGGCTGAGGAGCATGTAGCAAAGACTTTCCATCCACCATGCAACAAGGCCGCCAATGGGCTTCAGCAGGCTGTATTCTCTTTGGCGTTTCATTTGAAAAATAAAACACTGATACCACATATGAAATTGAACCAAGCCAAGTTTTGACAGGATTTTTTTCCCCCTTTCAAGTGAATCCCCTGTCTGGTTGTTATAATTTCTCCTTCCATATTTATTTTTACTATATTGTATTGCTACGAATTGTTTCAAAATGTTCCTTTTTTTAATGCAATATATTTGCGGAAAAAAAATAGTTCTGAATTCATAATCAATCCCTATGGCATGTCCTTGGCATCAGTTGGAAAACTCCAAAGTACCTAATTTATTTGATTGATTGATTTTTCAGTGTCTTAAAGGGTACGAAGCCCAGCAGCATATAATTTTTCTCTTAACAAATAGAATATGAATGAATAAAAGATAATTGCGTTTTTTGTATTCAGCCTGTTATCTTTTTTTTTCTTTCCTACAGCTCTGAGGTGAATGAGAAAGCCTCTGTTATGGATTGAGTGCTGTTCCCCTTTAAAGATATGTTGAAGTCCTAACCCACGTACCTGTGAATGTGACTGTGTTTGGGGAAATAGATTGTTTTGTTCTTTTTGTTTTGTTTGGGAGACATTATCAGTTAATTTAAAGGCCTCATACTGGAGTATGAAAGAAACCAAAATCAAACCCACTGCCACTGAGTGGATTCCAACTCATTCCAACTCAAACTGCCCCATAGAGTTTCCAAGGAGCACCTGGTGAATTCAAACTGCAGACATTCTGGTTAGTAGCCATAGCTCTTAACCACTACACCACTAGGGTTGTGTGGGTCTTAATCCCTTCTGAGTGAGTCTTATAAAAAAGGAGGACTCACATACAGAGGAGGAGAGAAAGACAGCAGGTGAGAATCTCTCCTCAAGCTTAGGAATGCCAAGAAATGCCTGAGGCCACAGAATCAGAAAGAGACAAGAAAGGATCTTCCCCTAGAACCAACAAAGATAGCATAACCTTGCTGACATCCTGAATTCAGACTTCTAGCTGCCAGAATTTCTAATTTCTGTTCTTTAAAGACACCTACTTTGTGGTATTTTTGATACGGCAGCTGTGGGAAACCAAGACAGCATCTTTTATTTTTTACAGCAATAACAGCTTACCCTGCTACTCCTCAACAAAGTCCATATGTCAGCCCAGCCCAGAGCTCTGATGTTGTTTTGCCTCAACTAGGATGCAACTTTGCTCTGGTGCAAATAGATCGCAATGCCAATGAACACAGCCACACCTAGACTGTGGCTTACTGGGACATTTTCTGATTGTGCTTTCCTCTAAGTTCTTTCCTGGTTGGAAGACGCATCCTCAATCCCTTAGGCATACCTAAGCAGAATGCAAAGAGGCTAGTTTACCCCCACTCCAGCCCCAAGGAAGCAGGTGGGTGCATCCTATACCTTTGATAAAAGCCACTATAGCACAGCCTTGGAAAAGCAACTCTTTCCTTATCTCCTCTCCTCTATCAGTCTTCAGTTTGGTTAACTGTATGGGGCTGGACAAAAGAATTGCCTTCCCTTATCTTGCTGACAATGAGAGCAATTACTCTTTATAATCCCAGCAGAAGGGTGTCAGGTGGTTATGAAAGAGCTAGAAGCTGAAGAACAGAAGACAGTGTCTCCACAAACCCCCTTAACTAAGACCAGCATCTGGGCAACCTCCCACTTAAAACACCCAAAGGCACCCTTTCTCAGCTCTGGAAATTCATTACCTAAGAAGAAAGGCGAACAAAGTCATACCTAATTTTAAGAGTACTTTCTAGAGATTACAACAAATTCTGCTTCCATCTTTGAAACTAGAAAGAATGTCAACAAATTATATGCATTTTAATTGTGCTAATCTGTTTTCAGGGGAGGGGTGAGGGTATGGGCAAAATAATATTCTCTTTAAATCCATTTTAGGTTTTAAACTTTGATTTTAAGTGCCCTCTGAAATTTGGCTTGTCACATAAGCAAAATCAACCCAAAATGTGAATTTACATTCCAAGAATATACATTGATTTGTCTTCATTTCTCTAGACTTAACAGAAGAGCACTCTAGGGTGAGACAAAGGGACATGATCCTGTTATTTGTTTTCCTATAGGCTTAGCTTGTAAGACCCCAGAAGGAAAACCAATCAGTTATCAAGTATTCACTGAGTGCCTACGCTGTGCGATATTAGACCAGCAGTCTCCATTGTCATCTCTAGGGCTCTCAAATTTTCTACAAAATCTGTCTTCAAGGACTAGCACCTCCCACAAGATCATTGCCCAGATCAGACAGTGACCTCTAGATTTGTAAGAAGACTGTACTTAGGTGGTCTTTTCCAACTACATTGCATCACAACTACGGGAAAATGCAGCTGCAAGACAGAGTTTGGCTGTGTTAGGTTTGACCCATAAGGTTTTCACTAATTCTTTTCAGAAGTAGACCACTGGGTCTTTCTTCCTAGTCTGTCTTAGTCTGGAAGCTCAGCTGAAACCTGCCCTCCATGGGTGACCCTGCTGGTATTTAAATACCAGTGGCATAGCTTCCAGCATCACAGTAACACACAAGCCCCCACTGTATGATAAACTGACAGACAAGTGGAAGGAAATATTAAACAAAGCAGGAAGTATCAAAAGAAGATGGAAGAAATACACAGAGTCACTATACCAAGAAGAATTGGTCAATGTTCAACCATTTCAGGAGGTAACATATGATCAGGAACCAATGGTACTGAAGGAAGAAGTCCAAGCTATACTAAAGGCATTGGTGAAAAACAAGGCTCCAGGATTGACGGAATACCAATCGAGATGTTTCAACAAACTGATGCAACCCTGGAAGTGTTCACTTGTCTATGTGGAGAAATTTGGAAGACAGCTACTTGGTCAACCAGCTGGAAGAGATCCATATTTACCTCTATTCCCAAGAAAGTTGATCCAACCGAATGTAGAAATTATCAAGCAATATCATTAATATCACATGCCAGCATAATTTTGCTGAAGATCATTCAAAAGTGATGCAGCAGTATATTGACAGGGAACTGCCAGAAATTCAAGCCAGACTTAGAAGAGGATGTGGAACCAGGGATATCATTGCTGTTGTCATATGGATCCTGGCTGAAAGTAGATAACACCAGAAAGATGTTTACTTGTGTTTCATTGACTATGCTAAGGCATTTGACTGTGTGGATCATAACAAGTTATGGATAACACTGTAGAGAAAAGGAATTCCAGAACATTTAATTGGGCTCGTGAGGAATCTGTACATGGATCAAGAGACAGTTGTTGGAACAGAACAAGGGGATACTGAGTGGTTCAAAGTCAGGAAAGGTGTGCATCAGGGATGTATCCTTTCACCATACCTATTCAATCTGTATGCTGAGCAAATAATCCAAGAAGCTGGATCATATGAAGAAGAACATGGCATCAGGATTGGAGGAAGACTCATTAACAGCCTGTGTTATGCAGATGACACAACCTTGCTGCTGAAAGTGAAGAGGACTTGAAGCATTTACTGATGAAGATCAAAGACCACAGCCTTCAGTATGGATTACGCCTCAACATAAAACAAAAATCCTCAAAATTGGAAAAATAAGCAACATCATGATAAATGGAGAAAAGATTGAGGTTTTCAAGGATTTCATTTTACTTTGATTCACAGTCAATGCCCCAGGAAGCAGCAGTCAAGAAATTGAAAGACGTATTGCATTGGGTAAATGTGTTGTGAAAGACCTTTTCAAAGTGTTGAGAAGCAAAGATGTCACCTTGAGGACTACAGTGCTCCTGACCCTAAGCATGATGTTTTCAGTTGCCTCATATGCCTGTGAAAGCTGGACAATGAATAAAGAAGACTGAAGAAGAACAGACGCCTTTGAATTTTGGTGTTGGTGAAGAATATTGAATATACATACCATGGACTGCCAAAAGAACGAACAAATCTGTCTTGGAAGAAGTACAACCAGAATGCTCCTTAGAATCAAGGATGGCAAGACTACATCTCACATACTTTGGACATGTTATCAGACGGGATCAGTCTCTGGAGAAGGACATCATGATTGGTAAAGTAGAGGGTCAGCAAAGAAGAGGAAGACCCTCGAAGAGATGGATTTACATACTGGTTGCAACAATGGGCTCAAGCATAACAACAATTGTGAGGATGGGGCAGGACTGGGCAGTGTTTCATTTTGTTGTGCATGGGGTCGCTGTGAGTCTGAACTGACTCAGTGACACCTAATAACAACAACAAGGTTTGACCCAACATTGGAAGTCAGAAGCAATTTGTCAGTCATCATGTTAAGATGATAAAAGTAGAGTGCATCTGAGAAGGTATCTAGCTAACGGGCTTATGATGTAGTGAACTGGCATAAGATGAGAACACCTTCCGGGGGGGAAGAGTGCTATTCACAGTGCTCTCACTTTCCTCCAAATACTTATATAAAATACACAAAACCCTCTTTGCATTGTGCTTATGATAGCCAATGCAGCCAGGAGCTGCTTACCTGCTCCTCCTGTTCATTAGGAAACAAAACCTTAGGTAACAGGTGATGCGTGTGGCTGAATTGGGAGCTGCTCAGACCAAGGGAAACCTGCCCCCTCCTGTCCATTATCCTCAAAAAGTTGGGTGTCGCTGAAGCCAGTCAAACCCAGTTTACTAGCCTATATGCCAAAGAAAAAAAATGCAATTTATCTTACTGTACCCGTGTACCACTATTAACATATGTAGTCCATAATGTTTGTATGTCCTTTCTTGTGAGAGACAGTATAAAAGATTCGGCCTCCCTTTGTTCAGAGAGCTTGATTTGAGGTGTACATCTCCTTGCTCCTTGCCTGCATGCTTGCAATAAATGCTCTTCCTCCCTCCTCACATTTGTGTGTATTTATTGATGAGAAGCTGCGCTGAGCAGGACCTGCCTTGAGTAGAACTTAGGTCCGCAAACTTTCAGAGAATGGGGATGCTTCTTCCAACCAGGAAAGAACTTAGAGGAAAGCTCTTCTCCCCTCCTACCAGAAATGGTCTTTATAATGGAAAACACAACATGTTTCTCAGAGTACCCTTGTAAATTTCATCAGAAATCATTTTTTTAATGCTTTTTCCCTCTTTCACTTGCCAGAGTAAATGAATAGACATGGCAAGGGGAATTTCTGGTGCTGAGTTCAAAGACTTGTTCAAGAAATATTTTTTAATTAATGTTTGTGATTTGCACGTGAAACAGCTTTCCAGCTCATTCTATTTCGTCTTTGTGTTTCAAAGAGTCAAACCCATTGCCGTCGAGTCAATTTCGACTCATAGTGACGCTATAGGACAGAGTAGAACTGCCCCATAGAGTTTCCAGGGAGTGCCTCATGGATTCAAACTGCCAACCTTTTGGTTAGGAGCTATAGCTCTTAACCACTACACCACCAGTGTTTCCCCCAAACTAGATGGCAGGATTCAGTCTGCAACAGTGATGCGCTGGAAGTAATCATGCAAGAATCTGCTTATTTAGACAGACCTTTTCCCTTATGGTGGCTCATTAGGAAAGGATGATCCAGTGTCATAAATGTCAAGGAGTAAAAGTCAAAGAAAGACATCCTGGAGCTTGGTAGAGAGGCATAATGCCAAGTGGCTTGGTTTCAATAATTTCTACCTCTACCCCTGTACTGGTGAGTCAACTCAAACCTCAGCATTATCTCCAAATTTGAGAGAACCATTCTGAGAAGATATCCTTGTCTGTGACTTCTTTCTTTTTGCTAGGAAGTATGGCAACAGCTCTGGGTGAGAAAGGAATGAAATGGGAAGGGTGCAATGGGGCTGCCTCTTTCAGAAGGATGCCTTATATCAATCTAAGGGAGATAGCTGGAGCCCGAGGATATCCCATTTGTTACAGCAGCAGTACTCAGCCTAAGCTGACTGATACATTTGGACTTCTGCATCTGAGTATCTGTAGAATTTGCATTTTTACTTATATTTATGTGTTTTTCTTCAGGATTTTCTAGATGTGGGTTCCTCATCATTAATTTTGTATGGAATCTTGAAACAATTCTGCATGAATAATTTTTTTTTTCAGCCTGGAAATAATTTCTTGTACTTTTTTATTAATCACATTTTTATTTATTTGATCAAGATTCTGTTTCAGATCCATGGTAATTTATAAGCCAGATCTTCTGTTGCTCATATCAATTGTCATTTATCTCATCTTAATTTTTCCCTCTGAATTCTGGAAAAAAATTCTCCAATTTTTCTTTTGCAAAACATTTCATTTTTGTAGTGTAAAATTTTATCTTTATTTCTTCCAATTGAGATTTTCGATTTGGTGCTGCACGTTAAGCTTCCTTGTAGGTTTTTCATAATACCGACTATCATTTCAATTTAACCTACAACCCTCCTTATTGTGTTTCATTTACATCTTTCTTGATGACCTCTGGTCCTATTTCATAGAGACATATTTTTCCTCTATTACATTGAGAACAGGAAAGATATGTCATGGAATCATTTTCCAAGACACACTTTTCCATAAATTTTCAAAATAATGTTTCCTTTCTCTTACAATAAATTTTCTCCATGGTCTTTTTTTTTTTTTCCCCACTTTTTATTATTATTATTATTATTATTATTATTATTATTATTGTTGTTGTTCCTCATTGCAAAAGTTAAGATTTTTTGACTGGTATATTTGTTCATTTAACAAGCACGCTGAGATTCAATTATGTTTCAGATTCTGAAATACATGCTCAAGATACAAAGTCCATTGAGACTTCGGGCCTGCAGTCATGGAACAGAGAGTATTACAGTGAAGATAGAGAATTAAATGAATAATTGCAAAGTGATAGGTACTGCATTAGAGGTACACCACAAATTAGCTGGTATATCTTGACTGTGTGATCTTCTAAACCTTCACTTTGTTATGTGTTAAAATGGGGGTGAAAACATCATCTGTTTCTAGGATTATTGTGAGGGGCAAATGAGGTGAAGCATGTAAAGCTCTTACTGGGTAGCCTGGTGCAGATCAGTTGTTAGGTATTATTTTTGTCATATTTGTGAACAGCGCACCACAAGCGCCCGATCTAAAATTCCACTGTCAGCCATTTTCTGTCCCAGTGCCCTATTTCTTCAACACACTTATTACTACACGCCATTCTCTTATTTATTTGCTTACTTATTTATTGTACATTCCCTCCCATAAGAACGTAATGTCAAGGAGACAGGGACTCTGTCCTTATTGTTACTGCTTGTTTTTGCCCAGGGTCTGGGAAACAGATGCTTAGTAAATCTTTGTTGAGTACATGATGAATAAATAACAAAAACATTTATCTTCTAATAATTCTATTTTTTCAATTCATGCTAATATAGAAATTACGGAAAATACAAAACTGTATAAATAATAAAATATTCCTAGTCTTACCATCCAAATGCTTTGAGCATTTCTGTGAATTTCTTTTCTGGGATTTCCTATGCATACGTCAATCAGGCCATATTGTTCTCAAAATGCTGTATCCTGCTTTTTTGACATTATATTATGAATTATACATTTTCCTTACATTTAAAACTCTTTTTTCTTAATGAGTACATATTATTATATTATGTGCTAATTTATCAAAACCCTAATTATTGCATATCAAATATGACAACATTTCTTACAGTAGTTAAAAGTACCAGAAAAGTATAATTATATATATATAGTCACTTATTCAATAAATACTAATTAAATCCCTACATATGCTGGGAGTACATGGTAGAACAAGAAAAGCATTGTTCCTGCCCTCGTGGAGTTTGCCTTCTATTGGAGGAGACACAAATTTTATAACCAACCTTACACTTATTTCTATCAAATATGAAGGAGGTGAATAAGGTTGTAAGAGAGGCTATCAAATCTGTGGGTGGTGGAGATCAGAGAAAATGAGGAAATTTTAAGGCAAAATCTCAGTGTTGATTGGGAAGTAGTCAAGGGAAGAGAATGAACAGGGTAATGAGAGTTAAGGGAAGAAAATATCTGAGCCTGAGAGAAAAACATGAGTGAAGGCAATGAAAAATACACAAACACACAGTAGAACATGGAGAGTAAAGGAGAGTGTTAACTGTCAATTGGAAGTATTCTACATACCTACACAACACCCCCACTACCGTCTATCACCTTGTTGGATTGCGATGGCTTGCATGTTGCTATATGCTGGAACCTATGCCATAGGTATTTCACATACCAGCAGGGTCACCCATGGTGGACAGGCTTCAGCAGAGCTTCCATACTAAGACAGAATGGGAAGAAAGGCCTGGTGATCTACTTCTGAAAGTTAGCTAGTGAAGATCCTATCAATAACAACAAAATATTCTCCAACATAATGCTGAAAGATGAGATCCCTAGGTTGGAAAGTACTCAAAATACACAGTGGCCACACAACGGACTCAGGTGTACCAACAATTGTGAAGATGATGCAGAACTGGGCAATGTTTTGCTCTTTTGTACATAGGGTCATCACGAGTCAGAGCTGACTGGATGGCAATGAACAACAATAACAACGTATAACATGTAGAACAATACCAGCACAAGTACTGAGAAGTAGGTAATAAAATGAAAACCGTGGATTCTCCAAGTGTAGTGCTTATATTTTGAGTTCTAACTCATGACCTCACTCTTTAATAACCTAATGGACATATGTCATTTAGAAATAAAAATTTATGGGAGAAATAGTGGGAAGTAAGAGTTTGTAGAATTTGCATTTGATGCTTAACCATAGACACACAAAACCCTCCAGCAAAACTAACCTAAGAAGAAACATTAATGGCGTTCATCATTCCATAGATTCCGTATGGGAATTATTTACAGCAAAGCCATGGGAAAAAATAGCAAACTCCAATTATTCCTGAAATTTTATGCCTTTTTAAACAATACAAATATGGATTTGTAAGCTATAACACCAAGTAGAATATTCCTTTAATTATAAGAATTATCTTGAAGGGTTTTCTAACAAAACCACCTGGACATCCATCAAGCATTTGTTAGGAATCTTGTTTATGGACAGCACTGCAAAGGCACTGACGGAGCTACAAAGGTGAATGTCACGGTCTTTGCATCAAGGAATACGCAACATCTGCCGTAGGATGTGCAACTGTAGAAAAATGGCAACAGTTTTTGGTTTAATAAAGTCCGAATTGAGCATAAGGCAAGATAACAATAATCTCCTTTGACTGTTTATGAGTGTGGTACTAGAATCAGTTCTACTCAGTGGTACCAAATGATTTAAAAAAGAGGCAAATCTCTGTACCCCAGAATACATGGCTTATGGTGTCACCATGACGATTCTTTCAACTTGACATGGAATACCTTCCCCAACAGAGTCCCTGATAAATTAAACAATAAGGAGAAAGGATTGAGTCAAGACACTCAAATTAGAATGTATTTACATAGGAAACATTTGATTGAAAAAATTACTTTTAAGCTGCCCCTTACTCCAGGTTGTCTGTTGCCCCTACTGTTAACCAACCAGTTGCTGTTAAGTGGATTCTGACTCATAGCAACCCTATGTGTTCAGAATAGAATTGCACTTAACGGGGTTTTCCAGGCTGTGAACTTTTGAAAGCAGATAACCAGGCCTTTCTTATGAGGTGCCTCTGGGTGGGTTTGAACCATCAACCTTTGGGTTAGTAATTGAGTGCTTAGCCATTTGTACCACCCAGGGACTCTGTCCTTACTGTTAATATTGCTTGATTTATCCAATTAGTTCCACAAGCTTGTCTGGATCATTATTTTTGTCTCAAGCCAAGAAGTAGAACTTTCAAAGTGCTGTGATGAATGCCTGCAAAAAGCTGTACCCAGGCACTAAAACATTTTTTAAACTTTTTTTTAACCTTCTGACTGGATCACATGGAATGAAGTTTTTAACTGACTGGTCAATATTTTTACCAGTATGTAATACCTACACTATGAGAAGTCATTATCCCTATTACATAACTGGTGAAACTGAGGCCCAGATACACATGTTGTTGCTGTTGTGTGCCATCAAATTGGTTCCAATTCACAACGATCCTACAGGACAGAGTAGAACTGCCCCAGAGGGAGCAGATCACGAGGACTTTTCCTCTGCAGAGCGGCTGGTGGGTTCAAACAACCCACCTTTTGGTTAGCAGTTGAGCACTTAACCATTGGACCACCAGGGCTCCTTTTAGACATGCATACACAAATATTTTTACTGACAAATATGTGTATGTGTATTTCTAATGATACATGTCTATATAACTGTGCATCTGTCTCATTGGAATGCACACCTTTTTATCATGCTATGAAATTTATTACAAATTCCCAGAAACATATATTTTTGATCAAAACAGTTTACATCATGACAGATGGTCTATCTGCTGTGATACATTTAATAACCTGAGACTTGCATTGGTAGGTACAATGTTTAATATCATCTTCATTAGGGAGAACATTTCATCACTGTGGTCTCCTCCCTACAGACTTGGAACAGATTGAGACTGAAGTCAAGCACTACCTTATATCCCAGAAGTCCACAACCAGGTAGCCAGGACTCCGGGGATGTGGCTAGGGAGGCAGAATTCCACTTAAAGGTCCACTTGAAGAAATTATTATCCTTGATTCTACATTTATTATGAGGTATTGAACTCAAACAGCAGAGAAGCAGCTTAAGAATATCTGCCTTCTGGCAAATTGTACAAAGACCTTTTACCAGGAGGTTTGGAGACAGCAAGGGTAACAGCAAGGAAGAAGGTTACATTTCTGAACTTAGTTTGAATCATTATTGGAATAAAATAAAATTTACCAAGTGAACATTTAACTGTACTGGAGGAAGGGAGGGAAGCAAAGCTTTCATCAGTAAAATCTGGGACAACTGCAGCCCCTTACCAGCATATACCTTGTTAATTATAAGGCTTTTGAGGCATGTGACCTTGTACTATTTATAAAAAAAGAGTGTTCCTCTTAAATGCCAAGATACAAGGCATAAAGCACTATTGATGTTTCAGAGAGTTTGGAGAGAGTATAATAAACCTCTGAAGTTAGAAAATGATACCAGTTCTGACCTTTATATCCCTGGAATGGAATCTGGCTATGGATGAGATAGAAGTATTTGAAAAAATTAATCTCAGTCTTTCCTTAGATGTAAATATTATTCGCTGATTCTGGAAATTTGTCTTTGGACTACAGTTTTCTTCTCCTCTCACTTGCTGTGCTTTGGGTGTCTCAAAGGTGGGTTGTAAGGACACATTAAAATATAAAATAATAATAAACCAAGCCATTTGCCATCAAATCAATTCTTACTCATGGTGATCCCATGCAAGCCAGAGTAGAACCATGTTTCACAGGGTTTTCAATGGATGATTTTTTTAGAAGTAGATCACCAGGCCTTTCATCTGAGGCACCTCTAGGTGGACTGGAACCTTCAATCTTTCAGTTACAGCTGAGCACACTCACATTTGCACCACACAGGGACTTCTATCCAGGCACAGTGTAGAGTAAAGGAGAAATATACAGTAGGTCCTTAGGTGCTTGTGGTCTAATAGGATAAGGCTGATTGATGATTATAAAAGAACTTAATAACAAAAAGGGTAACGACTAACACTTAGAGAACACTTTCTAAGTGGCACACACTCTCCTAAATGTTTTATTAACTCTTACGAACACCTTGAGGTAGTTAACATTATAATCTCCGTTTTACTGATTAGAAAATTAAGTAGCAACGTAAGACAGTTTCTGAAGGTGAAATCTAGACTCACGCTCAGCAGACTCCTCTAGAGTCTGGGCTTTCCACACCCTACTTCCTCAGAACAATGGTTTGGCTCAGCTTTCTATTCCAAAACACTGGTTCTAGCTTTCTTTAAAAGTAAAGAATACTACCCATATGTGTCTGCTTTGAACCTGAATGAGGACACAGTGAGTGGTTCACATAGGAGTCCACCCTCTCATCTCCTTAAAACCTCAGAGCAACGTGTGATAAAAAATCAGAGCAGGATGTGGCATCACCAGTGGAAGGGAATAAAATGAATTAAAAGGACATTTGCCTTCTGTTTTAGGCTGGGTTCTCTAGAGATATATACAGAACTTAAGCTTTTTTTACATCATAGCACTCCTGGTAAATAAAATTATTTAATAGCACTTGGGATAAACAGGAAAGAAACTGGAGCCCCATAGAAGAGTACCTGTGGCGAAAGGGAACAAGCCTAGCGGTTCTAACCAAACAGGATCCATCCAGCTGCCTGAGGCCTGAGGAGATCATTATCTTCAAGCACACTTGTTGGGAAGTTCTGCGGTAATACATGTTTCCATCAGCAATATATGAGAATCCCTATTTTTGCCTCAGCATTCCAAAGTGATAAACCTTGGAATCTGTGTTACCCTGATAGTTGAAAAATGGTATATCTGTGTAGTTTTTCCTTAAGTGAGGTTGATGAATACAGCTCAGAACATATCACTCCCATCACCGAAGTAGGAAAAAAAATCTGAACAAACTGAAATCAACAACTCTTCTTAGATCTATCAGAGAATTGATGTCACAGGGCAAATTGCTTCCCCCAAAACTAGAAAGACAGGTAGGTAGATACAGAGAACTACAGTTCACTGGGAGCAGAAGTCCACAGCTGGAGCCAGTACCAATAGGACCATTTTAAACTATACTTGATAAATTGCTGAAGACTCATTGTGACTAGCTTGAGAGTTAAAAGTCCAGAGAAGTCTAGTCTGGAGGTGGGCACACATTTGTGAATCCTATCTCCAGGAGGAGCCCTACTAGGCTCTGACTGTGAAGGTTAAAAAAAAAAAAAAACTCCTCATGGTTTTTCACGGAGAGTGTAAAGTAACCATTATGAATTGCAACCAAAGCTCTCTTCTCTTTAACAAGATCTGCCCTCAAAGGAAACTATTTTACCACAGTCTAACAGACTTGGGTTTTAGCAGTCTAATAGACCTGGGTGAAAGGAAGTACTCAAGCCCAGCTCTGTCTAGCCTTCCTTGTGGGGAAGGTGAATACTCTACTCCAGCTCCTTCTAAACCTCCTGTTACATGTAAGGGAGAGGGGAGGAAGTAGAGATAAAAATAATTTGTAAAGGTCATAATCTAGGAATATAAGCTCTGAAAAAGAGTTATACATAATAATAGGACAATAGAACATTTTCCCACCCCCCACAACTTAACACCACAGCTCTAAAGCCCCTGTATAACAGGGATTACAGCTGAAAAGAATTGTAGGGCTAAAAACCTATTTAAGGAGTCTCTAGGAAAACCCAAAGACAAGCACAAAGACACCAGAAGAAATTTTAGCCTCTGACACCACAGTTAAAAGCAAAAAGTAGACACAGACTAACCCCTAGCCAGATAAACATAAAACCTCACACTAAAGGTTAACAGCTCAGCTGCTAATCAAAAGGTCAGCAGTTCAAATCCACCAGCCTCTCCTTGGAAACCCTACAGGGCAGTTCTATCTCTACTCTGTCCTATAGCGTCATTATGAGTCAGAACTGCCTCAACGGCACCAAACAACAAAGGTCTATATCTTTAGTTCCCTTTACAAGGAGTCCCAGGGATACAAATGTCTGACTTATGTTACAACTTGTAGTTGCTAACCAACCTCCATAAAGCCCATTATATTAAAAATTCGAGGTAGATACAACAGTCCATAATAACAAAAGAGGTTACTTTGTGACACACATCAAAACATTATTATTATTACTGTATCATTATGTTAAAGATGTTTCAGTGTATACATCTGAAACATTTCTTTAATGTTTTTCATGCTTAGAAATGTACGCTATATACCATATATTAAGGCAAACATTTGACTAACCAATGTTAGATATGAACTGTACCTAACTATTCCAACTTACACACAAATTAGGCTTAAAGGCAGACTTAGGAACAAAACTTATTTGCAATCCAAGGACTGCCTATAATTTTGTTCCCAGATTTTAACAAAAAATTATAAGGCACGCTAAAAGATAAAAAACACAACCTGAAGAAAAAAGTAAGCAGAAGAAACACTCAGATATGGCAAGTACTTTGGAATTATCCGAAGAGAAATCTAAAACAGCTATGATTAATAGGCTTAGGACACTAATAAAAAAAATGAACAAAATGCAAGAACAGAAGCAGAGAGATGGAAACTCTAAGTAATAATCAAAATGAATTGCTAGAAATCAAAAACATTGTAAGAGAACTTAAAGATGCCTTTGATAGGTTCCTCAGTACACTGAACACAGCTGACACAACAGAGGAAAGAATCAGATATGTCAATAGAAACTTTCCAAACTGAAAAGCAAAGAGAAAAGAAGAGTGAAAAAAAAAATTGGAATAGAATATTCAAAAAAGTAAGACCATTAAAAAAAGATATAACATATGCATAATGGGAATATCAGAAGGCAAAGAAAGAAAGGAAGGAGGGAGGGAAGGAAAAATAACAGCTGAGAATTTCCCAAAATTGTCAACAAACCTCAAACCACATATTCAGGAATCTCAAAATATATCAGGCAGGATAAATACCAAAACATCTACAGTTAGGCATATTCAAGCTTCAGAAAATCAAAGATAAAGAAATTTTAAGACAAAATAGACTTTAGAATTAGGAAAATTATCAGGGTCAAAGAGGGGCATTATATAACAATAAAGGAGTCAATTCAAGAATGTGTATACACCTAACAACGAATTTCCTGTCTCCTGGGATTACTGCTGTTTTTCTATATTACTTCTATCATTTTTATATTTCATTAAATTTCTATCTTTATTAATTCTTTCCTCTTGGATTCCTTCATATTATTTTCTTATTCTTATGCCAAAGTTTTGAGTAGGATGCTTAAATCATATTCCTTTTATTTTTTATTTTCATTGATATAAGTACATATAAAGCTAAAAAATTTCTTTTGGGCAGTGCTTTGTATTTGTCCCTGATATTGATGTGTACTGTTATCACTACAATGGGTTTAAAGAAATTCTGAAATTTTGTTTCCTGTTTGACCCAAAAATTTGTTATAAGAAAGGCTTTTTAAAATATATATGATCTTTTGGTTTTCTAATTTTATTTTTTATTTTGTTTGCATTTTGATTCAAGACTGTTTTTTGAACTTTCTGCCTTTTTTTCAGTGCGTTTAGATATATTTGTTGTTTAAATAACTTATATATTAATATGTTGTTGTTAGGTGCCGTTGAGTTGGTTCCGACACTGACTGGTCCTGTGCCATCCTCACAATTGTTGATATGCTTGAGCCCTTTTGTTGCAGCCACTGTGTCAATCCATCCTGTTGAGAGTCTTCCTCTTTTCTGTTGACCCTCTACTCTACTGAGCATGATGTTTTTCTCCAGGGACTGATGTCTCCTGATAACATGTATAAAGTATGTCAAACAAAGTCTTGTCTTCTTTGCTTCTCAGGAGCATTCTGGCTGTAGTTGTTCCAAGACAGATTTGTTGATTCTTCTAGAAGTCCATGGTATATTCAATATGCTTCTTTATTCATTGTCCAGCTTTCACAAGCATATGCAGCAATTGAAAATACCATGGAGTGGGTCAGACACAGTTTAGCCACAAAGTGACATTTTTGCTTTTGAACACGTTGAAAGGTCTTTTGCAGCAGATTTGCCCAATGCAATGAGTCATTTGATTTCTTGACTACTGCTTCCATGGGTGTTGCTTGTGGATCCAAGTAAAATGAAATCCTTGGCAACTTCGGTCTTTTCTCCATGTATCATAATGTTGCTTATTGGTCCAGTGGTTAGGATTTTTGTTTTTTATGTTAAGGTGTAAGCCATGCTGAAGACTGTAGTCTTTGATCTTCATCAGTAAATGCTTCAAGTCCTCTTCACTTTCAGCAAGCAAAGTTAGGTCATCTGCATACAGCAGGTTGTTAATGAGTCTTCCTCCAATCCTGATGCCACATTCTTCTTCATATAGTCCAGCTGTTCAGATTAGTTGCTCAACATAAAGATTGCATAAGTGTGGTGAAAGGGTAACCCTGACTCACACATTTCCTGATTTTAAGCCACCCAGTATCCTCTTGTTCTGTTCAAACTATTGCCTCTTGGTCTATGTACAAGTTCCACATGAGTACAATTAAGTGTTCTGGAAATCCCATTCTTCATAATGTTATCCATAATTTATTATGATCCACACAATCAAATGCCTTAGCATAGTCAATAAAACATAGGTAAATATCTTTCTGGTATTCTCTGCTATCAGCCAAGGTCCATCTGACATCAGCAATGATATCCCTCATTCTTCTGAATCTGGATTGCATTTCTGGCAGTTCCCTGATGATGTACTGTTGCAACTGCTTTTGAATGATTTTCAGCAAAATTTTACTAGTGTGTAATAGTAATGATATTGTTCAATAATTTCCACATTTGGTTAGATCACCTTTCTTTGGAACGGGCACAGATACGGATCTCTTCCAATCAGTTGGCCAAGTAGCTGTCTTCCAAATTTCTTGGCATTGACAAGTGAGTGCTTCCAGTGCTGCATCCATTTGTTGAAATACCTCAACTGGTATTCCATCAATTCCTGGAGCCCTATTTTTCACCAATGCCTTCAGTACAGCTTGGACTTCTTTCTTCAGTATCATCGGTTCTTGATCATATGCTACCTCCTGAAATGGTTGAACACCAACCAATTCTTTTTGGTACAGTGACTCTGTATTCTTTCTGTATTCTTTTGATACTTTCTGCATCATTTAATATTTTCCCTGTAGAATTCTTCAATATTGCAACCTGAGGATTGAATTTCTCTTCAGTTCTTTCAGCTTGAGAAATGCTGAGCATGTACTTCTCCTTTGGTTTTCTAACTCTAGATCTTTGCACATTTCATTATAATACTTTGCTTTTGTTTTCTCAAGCTGACCTTTGAAATATTCTCTTCACCTCTTTTACTTCATAATTTCTTCTCTTCACTTTAGGCACTTGATGTAAAAGCAAGTTTCAGAGTCTCTTCTGACATCCATTTTGGTCTTTTCTTTCTTTCCTTACTTTTTAATGACCTCTTGCTTTCTTCATGTATGATGTCCTTGATGTCATTCCACAACTTGTATGGTCTTCAGTTATTAGTGTTTAATGAGACTAATCTACTCTTGAGATAGTCTCTGCATTCAGGTGGAATATACTCAAGGTCATACTTTGGCTCTCATGGACTTGTTTAATTTTCTTCACCTTCAACTTGAACTTACATATGAGCAATTGATGGTCTGTTCCACAGTCAGCCACTGCCCTTGTTCTGACTGATGATATTGAGCTTTTCCATCATCTTTTTCCACGGATGTAGTCAATTTGATTCCTGTGTCTTCCATCCAGTGAGGTCTATGTGTGTAGTCACGATTTATGGTGTTAAGAAAAGGTATTTACAAGGAAGCAGTCATTGGTCTTGCAAAATTCTATCATGCAATCTCTGGAGTCGTTATTATCACCAAGGCCATATTTTCCAGCTATCAACCCTTCTCCTTTGTTTCCAACTTTCCCATTCCAATCACCAATAATTATCAATGCATCCTGATTGCATGTTTGATCAATTTCAGTATGCAGGATTTGATAAAAGTCTTCAATTCCCTCATCTTTGGCCTTAGGAGTTGGTGCACAAATTTGAATAACAGTCGTATTAACTGGTCTTCCTTTGTAGGGATATGGATATTATCCTATCAGTGACAGGATTGTACTTCAGGATAGATCTTGAAGTGTTCTTTTTGATGAGGCATGCAATGTCATTCCTCTTCAAGTTATTGTTCCTGGCTAAGTATCCCATACCATTGTCTGATTCAAAATGGCCAATGCCATTTCCTTTCAGCTCACTAATGCCTAGGATATTGATGTTTATGCATTCCATTTCATTTTTGATGACTTCCAGTTTTCGTAGATTGATACTTCGTACATTTCATGTTCTGATTATTAATGAATATTTGCAGCCATTTCTTTTCATTTTGAGTTGGGCCACATCAGCAAATGAAGGTACCAAAAACTTGGCTCCATCCACGTCATTAAGGTCGACTGGACTTTGAACAGTCAGCTCCTCCCAGTCATATTTTGAGTCCCTTCTAACCTGAGGGGCTCACCTTCCAGCACTATATCAGACAATGTTCTGCTGCTATTCATAAGATTTTTGCTAGCTAATTTTTTCAGAAGTTAGACTGTCAGGTCCTTCTTCCTAGTCTGTCTCAGTCTGGAAGCTCAGCTGAAACTTTTCCACCATGGGTGGCCCTGCTGGTATTTGGCATACTGATGGCATAGCTTCCAGTATCAAAGCACCATGCAGGCCACTACAGTGCAACAAACTGACAGATGTGTGAGGATATATTAATATATAACATATAATATGACAACACATAATTATAAAACCATATGTTAAAGTATGGAACCCTGGTTGCCCAGTGGTTAAGAACTCGGCTGCTAAGCAAAAGGTTGGCAGTTCAAATCCACCAAGTGCTCCCTGGAAACGCTATGGGACAGTTCTATTCTGTCCTATGGGGTCACTATGAGTTGGAATTGACTCAATGGCAACGGGCTTTTTGTTTTATATATATGTGTGTGTATTTTACAGACACTTGAAAATAGAGTGAATTCTCTATTTCCAGAATGAATAGAAGGGTCTTCTATGCACTTATTTAGTTTCTGTCATCATAGTTTATATAAGACTGAGAAAGGGGAATTAAAATTTCCTGCTGTAGTTTCTTTCTATTCATTTCTACAATTTCTGATTTATGAACCCTGCTCCTATGCTATATGGCAAACAGATTTTTAAGCCTTTTACATCATCACTGCCATTGAGAAGTATATTCTCCAGCATGAAAGTACCCTTCTTTGTCTCCTTTACTGTTTTTGGCTAAATTCAACTAAGTAAAAAGGTGACCTCTATACTTTTATTTTAAATTTCTGAATTATTTTATTTTAGGTGTATTTATCATATACCACATAGAGTTGAGTTTTGCTATGGATTCAGTCAGAAAATATCTCTGTTTAATAGATGAGTTAAGCACATGTACACATATTGTTATGGTATGTTTATTTTAATTATATCATATTATTTTAGCTTATATTTCCTGTTTTCATTGTTTTGCAACATGATTGCAGTGCAGTGGATCGATTTTGTGTGGTCTTTCTTGTCATGATCTTGTAATTCCCACCCGGGTGAGATTGGGTGGAACTGTGCATATGGGGTAATTGTGGCCTACCAAGGGGATTGGTCAGTTTTTGCCTTAAAATAGAGCCAATTCCAGAGTGGCGAGAAGATCCCTCCACCATCAAGGAAGAACAGCCAGGAGCAGAAGGCACATCCTTTAGACCCAGGATCCCTGCGTTAAGAAGCTCCTGGAACCAGGAGACCTAGAGAGAGAACGTGCTGTAACTCTGAAGATGGCAAGAAGCAGTGGCAGGAGAGACCAGCAAGAGACCAAGCAGTGGGCTTTCTGACTCACTAAGCAAGAAAGCTGAGTGCCTGGGGTGCCTCTGGGGACTTACTGGCAGGGGCTAAGAGAGTTTTGTAACACTTGCCTGAGCAGGACAGAGGCCTAGGGCTAGAAAGAGGTGTGCCTGTGGGCAGAGCTGAAAATAACCTGTCCTGACGGAAGAACTGTATCCTGAGTGTTCCTGAACCTGAATTGTAACCTGTTAACCAAAACAAAAACCAAACCCAGTGCCATCGAGTTGATTCTGACTCATAGCAACCCTATAGGACAGAGTAGAACTGCCCCACAGAGTTTCCAAGGAGCACCTGGGATATTCAAACTGCCAACCATTTGGCTGACAGCCATAACACTTAACCACTATCCCACCAGAGTTTCCTGTAACCTGTTACCTCCCTAATAAACCCCAAAATTGTGAGTATTGTCTGTGAGTTCTGTGTGGTCATTGCAATGAATTATTGAACCCTGCAGAGAAAGAAGTAGAGAGTGCCATGGAAGGGATGGTTGGTGTCAGGGTTTGTAAAGATGTAGGTGAAAGGAGGTATGTCTGACCTCCGACTCATAAGGTTCAGCCTTGAGCTGTTGATCTAGATGCTCCTTCCCCCTTGTGAAGTTCGAGAAGATCAGATACCTCTCCCATGCCATTTTTATAGTGATCTAATTTATTTTCTTAAATTATTGTGTGTGTTTCTTGTAATACTTAAGATGGTTTATAACTTTTAGTTTTTATTCTTGTAATTGTGCCTTTATATCGGGTGTCAGCAAATCTTTTCAGTAAAGGGCCAGATTATAAATATTTTAGGCTTTGCAGGCCATAGTCTCTGTCATAAATAATCAAGTCTGCTACTGTAACACAAAAGCAGCCATAGACAATATGTAGATTATTGTGTGGCTATGTTCCAATAAGACTTTGTTTATGGATCTTAAATTTTGGTTTCATATAATTTTTTTTTTATAATTTTCACATATCATGAACTGTTATACTTTGAGTGTTTCAACCACCTAAAAAATGTGGAAACCATTCTTATATTGTAGACCATACCATAACAGGCATTAGGCATATTTGGCCCATGGGTCCTGTGGTTTTCTGACTCCTACTTTATTCGATATATTTCTAGATACACCTTTCTTTGCACAATATCTATGAACAGTGATAAAATGTGCCTACCTATATTATTCCTCCTGTATCCTCCTTTCTCCCTCTTATTTTCTATCAATATTATTATCGTTGATACTGTTAAATAAGCTTATACTTCTGTTATGTGAGTTATGAACATTTACTGGCAAACTTTGATCCTGAGCTATTATAGATGAGACAGCCTACAAATCTACCCATCTTCTTTCACCATACATATATATATACACACACACACACACACATATATATATGTATATATGTTTTGTTTTGGGGTGAGTTTTGATGGTGTTTTCACATTTGTTTTTATACAGGAACTTTGTATGGTTGTTGGGATGGTTCTTTTTGTATTGTCGATGAGTTGGATTTTCTTAAATTAATATTTATAGAGATTTGTTAAGGGAAATGAGAAGCTGTGGCCAGAGTAGCCTTTAAGGTTTCACTACACAAAAGACCTTTATTTGCTGTAACAAAGATAGATTGTTGTACACTAACATGACTTGTCTGTGTAAATGTTTTGTAGCCCTATCTCCTCTGACTCTCTGAGTCAGACATAGTGAACAGTAGTGTTCTGCTGACAACTTGTTGACCTTAGTTCCGGCAGAAATTTTTGTTGCAAACAAGATTATAAATTTTAAGTTCAGAGTGATGCCATCACCTCCAGTAACTACATATTTGCTATTGTCTTTGCTGGTGAGCTCTCTTCTCACTCTTGGTGCTTCCTATCTTCACAGCCCTCAAGAGCTTTTGCCAAATTTTACACTTCTGGAATCCCTTGGTTGTTTATTTTTGGAGGTTGAAAATTATACTGCCTTCTAGTTTTGATAAAAATTGAGTTTGCAGAGGTTTGTGTGGTTGTTTTTTCTCTTGTTTCTTCTGTTCCCCTGATTTCCAGGAAGAAAATAGGAATGATGTTGACTTTTTCAGTAATATTTATACAGGAATTTTATACTGCTATAGTTTGAAAGAGTTAAGCAAGAAAAGGGCAGCTATGACTGATTTTGAAGCAACTACAGTACTGTGGTGATACCATAAATATTTGAAATCTCTAATCATAATCCTGGAATAAAAAATATCTATCCATTGGGAATGGTTAATGGTGATGGTTGAACAACATGATGAAATTATTTAATGCTACTGAATTGTACATATGAAGATTGTCAAAATGGCAGATGTTTTGTTACTTATACATTTGCCTCAATTAAAAAAATAAACCTTGAAAAATGTCTATCTGAAGAGTCAGCATGAATTATGGAAACTTTAAGAACATTAGGATTCAAATACAGAGAAAATTAAGTGTTGACAAGAAGAAGTTCTATGGGAGCAGAGGTTAGAAGGAATCATTGGAGACTTGAGCAGAGCTCACTAGGGTTCTTCCTGATAATTTTTGGCCTAACGACTTAGGAAAATTCTTTCTCACTTACCATTCTGTTCACTGGTTGCTTTCCATCCTTCTCACGATATCTCAAATTGTGAAGAAAATAGAAAGTGATAGATCCTGTTTGTGGGGAGAAAGAAAGTTTGGAAATAAAAACATATTTTCTCTCTGTAGTCTCCAGACTCTATGCCAATTCCCTGGAACCAAGCTAGTCTCCTAGAGGCCCTCTGGACCAAAGGTTCTTGGCACAGAGAAGATTTCCAGAAGACAGAGGTCCCTTTGAGACATATCCTGGAACCTGAAACCAAGCCAAAATAGCTTTGAGAGTGAGAGAAGAGAAGTAGTTTCAGAATATTTTGTGTCACATATTTGCAGCTGGCCTTTTGCTTTACAATCATTAAAAAGTTATTTTTTCCTCCTGGATGTTTTTTTTGTTTTTATTTGTCATTTCAAGGTGGATAATATAAAGACATAGGGAAGGCTAGGTGCTCATTTTCCTCCACAGCCTCCAGTTCAGCACTGTCTTTGCTCTCTCCAGCACTGTTTACTTATAAGCTTGGTTTTGGCAGCCAGTGAGTTTATTTTACATTTTACTGAAGTGTGAGGGGGAAATACTGATAGAAAAACTAAACAAAATCCCTCATGAAATGGTATCACCAAATGAGCAAAGTACCTGAAAGAATCAAACATTTGGGTGCCTATAGCTCAAAGCCTGATTTTTCTTCCCTATAAGGAACGCTTCTCATCTCTCCCTGCTCTGACTCGTGATAAGATTGCCTGAAAATTAATCACTAGTGAAGAGAGGACTATATTTATTGTTAACTTATACTGCAAGTCTGAGTCCCTGCCTCCATAGGCTTTTCAGAACAGAGTGCGCTAACTTTTTTGTTGTTGCTTTAAAGAAATAGGAATGCTAAAATCTTCTATTTAAAGTGCATTTTTTAAATATTCTTTCCTTAGCTACCAGTGATTATTGCAAAATAACATTAAATGATTTCTACTTTGTATGTAATGGTGTATCACAATAAGATATATATTTTGAAAGGAACATTAACGTTGTTGTTGTTGTTGTTAGGTTCTGTCGAGTCGGTTCCAACTCATAGCGACCCTATGCACAACAGAATAAAACACTGCCCGGTCCTGCTCCATCCTTACAATCTTTGTTATGCTTGAGCTCATTGTTGCAGCCACTGTGTCAATCTACCTTGTTGAGGGTCTTCCTCTTTTCTGCTGACCCTGTACTCTTCCAAGCATGATGTCCTTCTCCAGGGTCTGATCCCTCCTGACAACATGTCCAAAGTAGGTAAGATGCAGTCTCGCCATTCTTGCCTCTAAGGAGCATTCTGGCTGCACTTCTTCCAAGACGGATTTGTTCATTCTTTTGGCAGTCCATGGTATATTCAATATTCTTTGCCAACACCACAATTCAAAGGCGTCAACTCTTCTTCGGACTTCCTTGTTCATTGTCCAGCTTTCACATGCATATGATGTGATTGAAAATACCATGCTCGGGTCAGGTGCACCTTAGTCTTCAGAGTGACATCTTTGGTCTTCAACACTTTGAAGAGGTCCTTTGCAGCAGATTTGCCCAATGCAATGTGTCTTTTGATTTTTTGGCCGCTGCTTCCATGGCTGTTGATTGTGGATCCAAGTAAAATGAAATCCTTGACAACTTCAATCTTTTCTCTGTTTATCATGATGTTGTTCATTGGTCCAGTTGTGAGGATTTTTGTTTTCTTTATGTTGAGGTGTAATCCATACTGAAGGCTGTGGCCTTTGATCTTCATTAGTAAGTGCTTCAAGTCCTCTTCACTTTCAGCAAGCAAGGTTGTGTCATCTGCATAATGCAGGTTGTTAATGAGTCTTCCTCCAATCCTGATGTCCCATTCTTCTTAATGTAGACATATATAAAACTAATGATATATAAAATGAGTTTAAAAAACATGAGTTTACATGATCTTTCACAGTAATTCTGTGAGAGCAGATAGTAACTAGATGTGCATGTGTCTCTGTGTGTGTGTATCCCCCCAAAAAGTATGTCTTTTACTAAATATGTTAATGATTAAATAACATACTTCCTCATAATCTTTTGGAGTAACATGACATCTTAAAACAAAGGAATAATATGACTTATAAAAGGAAACATGATAGCATAAAAGTGCCACTACCAAAGGATTAAGAAGAGGCTGGGGATTATTTGTTAAATGGAGGAGGAAGAGCAAGAACTTGGAAATATTTGTGAAAATAAAAATAGAACCAGACTGAGGTGCTATACATACAAGGGAACCTAACAACTCCTGACAAGGTGTTTTTACAGAGTAGATTCAGCTCTTTTTCCAGATTTTTACATTTCTAAGTGAAACTTAAGGTCTTCGTGTGAATTTTAATGTGTCTTTTCCAAAATAAAAATACCAGAGTTGTTGATAATTGCATTATATAATCTGGACTGGGCCTTCCACATTTACGAGTAGGTCCAATGTCTACATAAATATAAATAAAACTGATGAAACTCATTTCTCTGAGAAATGCAATTGTATTTTGTCAGGATAGCTAGATAATGGTAAAGTGCAAATATGAGTAGCTTATAAAAACAAAGTTTATTTCCTCCTCAGGCTACAAGTTGATTGTAAATTGACTACGGAATTTTACTCAAATCCTAATGATCAAAGCAAGTTACAGTAACATGCCAATGTCAAGGTTTTGGAGAAATACAATTCCACTATGTGACTGAAATGAGAACTAGATTATCTTTGAACGTCTCTAATGACTACCAGAAATAAACGCTTTTGATAATATTTTTATTGTACCTCTGTTCCAGATTACTGATAGAAACAGAGAAACGCAAAGGGCTTCTCTCTACATTTTTATTATTTAATTTGACCCCCAATGGAGGAAAAAAAAAAAAAACTCACAGGATATATTTATATGAAAGGTGACAACAGCAGTGCTTTCCCATAAAGATATAAAATAAAAACAACCTGAAAAGGTTTGCGGTAATGACAGAAACTTTGCCAAGACTCTTCTCCCTTATATTCTCTATGGAACATAAACATTACCCTGTAGAAGAAAGGGCAACAAACACTATGGTTTATTTAAAATAGGGGAGGGGATTAGAAAAATAACATCCACCCCCTGGGGGGGAGGGGCGGGTGAAGGAGGAGAATCAGGAATTCATACTGAGCTCAGGACTAAACAATGGAAGGGGGACGGAAGACAGAGAAAGCCAAAACCACAAAACCTAGGTAATCAGAGACTGCCTCAGACCAAAGCTTAGTCAGAAAAACAGAGAATGCTCCCAGTTCTTACATCAGGCTAAACAGCATCTAATAAGAAGTAACCTACAAAAGATAGACCCTCTCTTAAACATTCCTTCAAGGCAAGATAAAAAAAATGAGGGTTGAGCAGATGAGCAGACAATGGAGAAAAAAAAAAAAGCACCTGCTGACAAAATGGTCTCTACCCTAAGCAAAAAAAATCACTAGAAAAAATTGTGGTGCACTGAAGGTAACCATAACAACAACAAACCTCAAACCTAGCCCAAATCCTAATTAAATTAATTCTAACCTCAAAAATAAAGGCCTAGCAGAAAGAAAGGTGTGTCCATTTTCAGGTATAAATGCTATATACCTTAGTCTTTTCTGTAGTATACAAAATGTCTAGTCCTCAACAAAAATTGCAAAGCATAAGAAAAGTAAAGGACAAACAACACATTCTCAAGAAAGAAAGTGATCCTTAGAAGCAGAAACAGATATTGGAACTACTTGTCAAGAAATTTCTAATACTATGATTAATATGTTAAAGGCTGTAATTGAAAGGTAGACAACATGTAAAACCAACTGGTTAATTTCAGCAGAGAAAAGAAAAGTATAAAAAAGTATCAAATGGAGGCGGAGCCAAGATGGCGGACTAGGCAGATGCTACCTCGGATCCCTCTTACAACAAAGACACGGAAAAACAAGTGAATTGATCACATACATAACAATCTACGAACCCTGAACAACAAACACAGATTTAGAGACGGAGAACGAACTAATACGGGGAAGCAGTGATTGTTTCCGGAGCCTGTAGCCAGCGTACCAGTCAGGTACGACACAAGCACAGAGAGCTGCTCCACCCCCCTGAACTAACCCCGGGAGGGGGACCAGCTGGTTCTGAGGGCAGTGTGGGAAGCAGCCGGTAGAAGAAGTCCCCGGGAGGCAGTGACTGGTCTTGGAACCGGGAGAGCAGCATCCCAGCCGGGGAACCATCCCGCCGGGATTTGGACTGGATGCAGGTACGGCATAAACACGGAGAGCTGCTCCACCCCCCTGAACTAACCCCGGGAAGGGGACCAGCCGGTTCCGTGGGCGGCGTGGGATGCAGCCGGTAGGAGAAGTCCCTGGGAGGCAGCGACTGGTATTGGAGCGGGGAGAACAGCGTCCCAGCCGGGACACTCGGTCACGGCACAAGCACGGAGAGCTGCTCCACCCACCTGAACTAACCCCGGGAGGGGGCCCAACCGGTTCGCAGGGGCGGCACGGAAAAACGGCTGGAGGGACGAGAAGTCCCCGGGAGGCAGCGACTGATTTTGGAGTCGAGAGTGCACCATCCCAGTAGGGGAGCCTTGACGCTGGGCGTGGGGCTGGAAGCGTAGGATCTGACTGTGACTCCAGCGGGCCAGACCCCCCGGGGGCAATCTCCACACAGCCAGCACACATCGGCGGCACGCCCCGCGGGAATCTCAGATATAATAGTCATTCCAAGCAAGACAAGCAACTCTGGCTATATTCTGAGGTGCTACTCTCCTATCTCTCTGTTCCCTCCCCCACCCTCCCCAGGCGGCTTCATTAACATCCGAATAGCCTGAGCCAGAGGGAGAACTCTGATAGGGATCTGACTGTATTTTTTTTTTAGCGGATTTTATGGAAAAACTAGTTTCCCAGTGATGGCTCGGAGACAACAATCCATATCAAACCACTTAAAGAAGCAGACCATGACAGCTTCTCCAACCCCCCAAACAAAAGAATCAAAATCTTTCCCAAATGAAGATACAATCCTGGAATTATCAGATACAGAATATAAAAAACTAATTTACAGAATGCTTCAAGACATCACAAATGAAATAAGGCAAACTGCAGAAAAAGCCAAGGAACACACTGATAAAACTGTTGAAGAACTCAAAAAGATTATTCAAGAACATAGTGGAAAAATTAATAAGTTGCAAGAATCCATAGAGAGACAACATGTAGAAATCCAAAAGATTAACAATAAAATTACAGAATTAGACAACGCAATAGGAAGTCAGAGGAGCAGACTCAAGCAATTAGAATGCAGACTGGGACATCTGGAGGACCAGGGAATCAACACCAACATAGCTGAAAAAAAATCAGATAAAAGAATTTAAAAAAATGAAGAAACCCTAAGAATTATGTGGGACTCTATCAAGAAGGATAACCTGCGGGTGATTGGAGTCCCAGAACAGGGAGGGGGGACAGAAAACACAGAGAAAATAGTTGAAGAACTCCTGACAGAAAACTTCCCTGACATCATGAAAGACGAAAGGATATCTATCCAAGATGCTCATCAAACCCCATTTAAGACTGATCCAAAAAGAAAAACACCAAGACATATTATCATCAAACTCACCAAAACCAAAGATAAACAGAAAATTTTAAAAGCAGCCAGGGAGAAAAGAAAGGTCTCCTTCAAGGAAGAATCAATAAGAATAAGTTCAGACTACTCAGCAGAAACCATGCAGGCAAGAAGGGAATGGGACGACATATATAGAGCACTGAAGGAGAAAAACTGCCAGCCAAGGATCATATATCCAGCAAAACTCTCTCTGAAACCTGAAGGCGAAATTAAGATATTTACAGATAAACACAAGTTTAGAGAATTTGCAAAAACCAAACCAAAGCTACAAGAAATACTAAAGGATATTGTTTGGTCAGAGAACCAATAATATCACATATCGGCACAACACAGGGTCACAAAACAGAACGTCCTGATATCAACTCAAATAGGGAAATCACAAAAACAAACAAATTAAGACTAATTGAAAAAAAAAAATACACATAACAGGGAATCATGGAAGTCGATAGGTAAAAGATCACAATAATCAAAAAGAGGGACTAAATACAGGAGGCATTGAACTGCCATATGGAGAGTGATACAAGGCGATATAGAACGATACAAGCTAGGTTTTTACTTAGAAAAATAGGGGTAAATAATAAGGTAACCACAAAAAGGTATAACAACTCTATAACTCAAGATAAAAGCCAAGAAAAACGTAACGACTCAACTAACATAAAGTCGAACACTATGAAAATGAGGATCTCACAATTTACTAAGAAAAACGCCTCAGCACCAAAACGTATGTGGAAAAATGAAATTGACAACAACACACATAAAAAGGCATCAAGATGACAGCACTAAAAACTTATTTATCTATAATTACACTGAATGTAAATGGACTAAATGCACCAATAAAGAGACAGAGAGTCACAGACTGGATAAAGAAACACGATCCATCTATATGCTGCCTACAAGAGACACACCTTAGACTTAGAGACACAAACAAACTAAAACTCAAAGGATGGAAAAAAATATATCAAGCAAACATTAAGCAAAAAAGGAGTAGCAATATTAATTTCTGACAAAATAGACTTTAGACTTAAATCCACCACAAAGGATAAAGAAGGACACTATATAATGATAAAAGGGACAATTGATCAGGAAGATATAACCATATTAAATATTTATGCACCCAATGACAGGGCCACAAGATACATAAATCAAATTTTAATAGAATTGAAAAGTGAGATAGATACCTCCACAATTATAGTAGGAGACTTCAACACACCACTTTCGGAGAAGGACAGGACATCCAGTAAGAAGCTCAATAGAGACACGGAAGATGTAATTACAACAATCAACCAACTTGACCTCATTGACTTATACAGAACTCTCCACCCAACTACTGCAAAATATACTTTTTTTTCTAGCACACATGGAACATTCTCTAGAATAGACCACATATTAGGTCATAAAACAAACCTTTGCAGAGTCCAAAACATCGAAATATTACAAAGCATCTTCTCAGACCACAAGACAATAAAACTAGAGATCAATAACAGAAAAACTAGGGAAAAGAAATCAAATACTTGGAAAATGAACAATACCCTCCTGAAAAAAAGACTGGGTTATAGAAGACATCAAGGAGGGAATAAGGAAATTCATAGAAAGCAACGAGAATGAAAATACTTCCTATCAAAACCTCTGGGACACAGCAAAAGCAGTGCTCAGAGGCCAATTTATATCGATAAATGCACACATACAAAAAGAAGAAAGAGCCAAAATCAGAGAACTGTCCCTACAACTTGAACAAATAGAAAGTGAGCAACAAAAGAATCCATCAGGCACCAGAAGAAAACAAATAATAAAAATTAGAGCTGAACTAAATGAATTAGAGAACAGAAAAACAATTGAAAGAATTAACAAAGCCAAAAGCTGGTTCTTTGAAAAAAATTAACAAAATTGATAAACCATTGGCTAGACTGACTAAAGAAATACAGGAAAGGAAACAAATAACCCGAATAAGAAATGAGAAGGACCACATCACAACAGAACCAAATGAAATTAAAAGAATCATTTCAGATTATTATGAAAAATTGTACTCTAACAAATTTGAAAACCTAGAAGAAATGGATGAATTCCTGGAAAAACACTACCTACCTAAACTAACACATAGACCCATAACAAAAAAGAGATTGAAACGGTAATCAAAAAACTCCCAACAAAAAAAAGCCCTGGCCCGGACGGCTTCACTGCAGAGTTCTACCAAACTCTCAGAGAAGAGTTAACACCAGTACTTCTGAAGGTATTCCAAAGCATAGAAAATGACGGAATACTACCCAACTCATTCTATGAAGCCACCATCTCCCTGATACCAAAACCAGGTAAAGACATTACAAAAAAAGAAAATTATAGACCTATATCCCTCATGAACATTGATGCAAAAACCCTCAACAAAATTCTAGCCAATAGAATCCAACAACACATCAAAAAAATAATTCACCCTGATCAAGTGGGATTTATACCAGGTATGCAAGGCTGGTTTAATATCAGAAAAACCATTAATGTAATCCATCACATAAATAAAACAAAAGACAAAAACCACATGATCTTATCAATTGATGCAGAAAAGGCATTTGACAAAGTCCAACACCCATTTATGATAAAAACTCTTACCAAAATAAGAATTGAAGGAAAATTCCTCAACATAATAAAGGGCATCTATGCAAAGCCAACAGCCAATATCACTCTAAATGGAGAGAACCTGAAAGCATTTCCCTTGAGAACGGGAACCAGACAAGGATGCCCTTTATCAACGCTCTTATTCAACATCGTGCTGGAAGTCCTAGCCGGGGCAATTAGGCTAGACAAAGAAATAAAAGGTATCCGGATTGGCAAGGAGGAAGTAAAGTTATCACTATTTGCAGATGAAATGATTATATACACAGAAAACCCTAAGGAATCCTCCAGAAAGCTACTGAAACTAATAGAGGAGTTTGGCAGAGTCTCAGGTTATAAAATAAACATACAAAAATCACATAGACCAATGGAACAGAATTGAGAACCCAGACATAGATCCATCCACGTATGAGCAGCTGATATTTGACAAAGACCAGTGTCAATTAATTGGGGAAAAGATAGCCTTTTTAACAAATGGTGCTGGCATAACTGGATATCCATTTGCAAAAAAATGAAACAGGACCCATACCTCACATCATGCACAAAAACTAACTCCAAGTGGATCAAAGACCTAAACATAAAGACTAAAACGATAAAGATCATGGAAGAAAAAATTGGGACAACCCTAGGAGCCCTAATACAAGGCATAAACAGAATACAAAACATTACCAAAAATGATGAAGGGAAACCCGATAACTGGGAGCTCCTAAAAATCAAACACCTATGCTCATCTAAAGACTTCACCAAAAGAGTAAAAAGACCACCTACAGACTGGGAAAGAATTTTCAGCTATGACATCTCTGACCAATGTCTGATCTCTAAAATCTACATGATTCTGTCAAAACTCAACCACAAAAAGACAAACAACCCAATCAAAAAGTGGGCAAAGGATGTGAACACACATTTCACTAAAGAAGATATTCAGGCAGCCAACAGATACATGAGAAAATGCTCTCGATCATTAGCCATTAGAGAAATGCAAATTAAAACTACAATGAGATTCCATCTCACACCAGCAAGGCTGGCATTAATCCAAAAAACACAAAATAATAAATGTTGGAGAGGCTGCGGAGAGATTGGAACTCTCATACACTGCTGGTGGGAATGTAAAATGGTACAACCACTTTGGAAATCTATCTGGCGTTATCTTAAACAGTTAGAAATAGAACTACCATACAACCCAGAAATCCCACTCTTCGGAATATACCGTAGAGATACAAGAGCCTTCATACAAACAGATATATGCACACCCATGTTTATTGCAGCTCTGTTTACAATAGCAAAAAGTTGGAAGCAACCAAGGTGTCCATCAACGGATGAATGGGTAAATAAATTGTGGTATATTCACACAATGGAATACTACGCATCAATAAAGAACAGTGACGAATCTGTGAAACATTTCATAACATGGAGGAACCTGGAAGGCATTATGCTGAGCGAAATTAGTCAGAGGCAAAAGGACAAATATTGTATAAGACCACTATTATAAGATCTTGAGAAATAGTAAACCTGAGAAGAACACATACTTTTGTGGTTACGAGGGAGGGTGGGAGAGGGTTTTTTATTGATTAATCAGTAGATAAGAACTGCTTTAGGTGAAGGGAAAGACAACACTCAATACATGGAAGGTCAGCTCAATTGGACTGGACCAAAAGCAAAGAAGTTTCCGGGATAAAATGAACGCTTCAAAGGTCAGCAGAGCAAGGGCGGGGGTCTGGGGAACATGGTTTGCGGGGACTTCTAAGTCAATTGGCAAAATAATTCTATTATGAAATCATTCTGCATCCCACTTTGAAATGTGGCATCTGGGGTCTTAAATGCTAACAAGCGGCCATCTAAGATGCATCAATTGGTCTCAACCCACCTGGAGCAAAGGAAAATGAAGAACACCAAGGCCACACTACAACTAAGAGCCCAAGAGACAGAAAGGGCCACATGAACCAGAGACCTACATCATCCTGAGACCAGAAGAACTAGTTGGTGCCCGGCCACAATCGATGACTGCCCTGACAGAGATCACAGCAGAGGACCCCTGACGGAGCAGGAGATCAGTGGGATGCAGACCCCAAATTCTCATAAAATGACCAAACTTAATGGTCTGACTGAGACTAGAGGAATCCCGGCCGCCATGGTCCCCAGACCTTCTGTTGGCACAGGACAGGAACCATCCCCTAAGACAACTCATCAGACATGAAAGGGACTGGTCAGCGGGTGGGAGAGAGACGCTGATGAAGAGTGAGCTAATTATATCAGGTGGACACTTGAGATTGTGTTGGCAACTCTTGTCTGGAGGGGGGATGGGAGGATAGAGAGAGAGGGAAGCCGGCAAAATTGTCAAGAATGGAGAGACTGAAAGGGCTGACTCAAGAGGGGGAGAGCAAGTGGGAGTAGGGAGAGAGATGTATGTAAACTTATATGTGACAGACTGATTGGATTTGTAAACGTTCACTTGAAGCTTAATACAAGTTAATAAAAAAAAATTAAGTTAAAAAAAAAAGTATCAAATGGAAGTGTCAGAAATGGAAAAACAAAAAAAACAAAACACAGCAATAGAGATAAAGAACACCTTTCACAGATTCATTAGTAGACTGGACAGAGCCAAGGAAGGAATCAATGAACTTGAAGATAGACCAAAAGAAATTATAAGACTGAAGCTCAAAGAGAAAAATGAGAGGGGATAAATTTATGGAGTATCCGAGAGCTGTGAGGCAATATCAAATAGTCTAACAAACATATAATCGGAATCTCAGGAGAGAGAACAGAGAACATATTCAAAGAAATAAAGGCAAATATCATTTTTAAATTAATGACAGACATCAAGCCTCAGTTCCCAAAAGCTCAGGGAACATCAAACAAGGAAAATACCAAATACACACACAAACACCAGCCAGGCATATCATATTCAAATTGCTAAAAACCAAAGGCAAAGAAAATCATGAAGGGAATCAGAGAAAAAACACATTACTTACATAAGAGCAAGGTTAAGAGTTAAAGTAGATTTTTTATCATAAGCCATGCAAACTAGAATGCAGTACAGTGACATCTTTAAACTTAAGAAAAAGAAAAATGTAAACCCAGAATACTGTAACCAAAAAAACCCAAACCCATTGCCGTCGAGTCAATTCCAATTCATAGCAAACTTATAGCACAGAGTAGAACAGCTCCATAGGGTTTGCAAGGAGTGGCTAGTGGGTTTGAACTGCTGGCCTTTTGGTTAGCAGCTGAGCTCTTAACCACTGTGCCACCATGACTCCATAACAAGCCACCTGGGCTCTAATAAGTCATTGTTGTTGGCAGGCACCATCGAGTCAGTTTTGACTCATAGTGACCTTATATACAACAGAATGAAACACTTCCTGGTCCTACCCCACCCTCGTAATAGTTATTTTGCTTGAGCCCATTGTTGCAGCTGCAGTATAAATTCTTCTCATTGAAGATCTTTCTCTTTTTTGCTGACCCTCTACTTTACCAAGTGTGATGTCCTTCTTCAGGGACTGATTCCTTTCTGACAACATGTCCAAAGTATTTGAGACATAGTCTCACCATCTTTGCTTCCAAGGAGTACTCTGGTTGTACTTCTTCCAAGACCGATTTTTTTTTTTTTGGCAGTCCATGGTATATTCAATATTCTTCGCCAACACCACAATTAAAGGCATCAATTCTTCTTCAGTCTTCCTTATTCATCATCCAGCTTTCACATACATATGTGATTGAAAATACCATGGCTTGGGTCAGGTGCACCTTATTCTTCAAGGTGACATCTTTGCTTTTTAACCTTGAAAGAGGTTTTTTGCAACAGATTTACCCAGTGCAATGCTTCTTTTGATTTCTTGACTGCTGCCTCCATGGGTGTTGATTGTGGATCGAAGTAAAATGAAATCTTCAATAACTTCAATCAAGTCCTTAGAGAAGGCAAAATGAAATTATAAAAATATTTAGTGTACATAAAGACAGAAAGAGGGAAAAATAAAACAAATAGAAAACAGCTGGAAAGTTAGTGGATTTTAATCCAACCATATAAATCAGCAACACATTAAATGAGAATGGTCCGAACACACCACTAAAGAAACATAAATTGTCAGATGGGATAAAAGAGCAAGACCCAACTATATGTTGTCTACAAGAATTTCAAGCCTAAGCGTGCTGTCAAAAACGATGAACATTTTAGTAATGAGCAATTTAAAGGAGCTTTAGCTCCATGATATTAAAAAGCAAAGTTCAACATAGAAAATGAAGGAAAGAGACAGCTACAAATAGACCTCTTGGTTGAAAACTTGTCTGTTAACCAAAAGGTTAGCAGTTCAAATTCACCAGTTTCCACTCCTTGGAAACTCTAGAGGGAAGCTCTACTCTGCCAAACAGGGTTTCTATGGGCTAGAATCGACTCAATAGCAATAGGTTTCAGGATCAGAGCAAGCCTCAAGTACTGGCCTCTAAGAGCAGCCCAGCAAAGGACGTGACTTTCATTGGATCAGACTGTGAAACAATTGATGTCCCCAGGGTATTGTCGAAAACAATGGAACAAACAGCTGGCAATCAATGGAGGCTAACAGCTGAATGTGGTATTAATACAGCAGATCAACTGGAAGCTTTACAGGGAGAATAGGTAAAGACACAGTTAAAGTGAAACCAGCTAAGATCACAGCCATCTGATGGGGTAAGGGGAATTCAGGATGACTGTGGAAACCCTGGAAACACTGGTGGCATACTGATTAAGAGCTATGTCTGCAAACCAAAAGGTGGGCAGTTCGATCCACTAGGCACTCCTTGGAAACTCTATGGGGCAGTTCTACTCTGTCCTATAGGGCCACTATGAGTCAGAATCAACTTGATGGCAACAGGTTTTTTTTTTTTTTTTTTTTTTTTGTGGAAACCCTGGTGGTGTAGTAGTTAAGAGCTATGGGTGTTAACCAAAAGGCCAGCAGTTCAAATCCACCAGGTACACCTTGGAAACCCTATTGGGCAGTTCCAATTTGTCCTACAGGGTCACTGTGAATTGGAATAGACTTAATGGAAACCGGTTTTTTTTTTTTTTTTGGTGCACATGCCCAAAGCTGTGCCCTATGAGGTGTAATATCAGAGGCTGCACACCTTGGGGGAGATAAAATTCACTGAAGTACTCTAGCCAAATCATTAAATAAATAAACATGCAAACAACAACAAAAACTACAAACCTTGGGTGGCAGGTGGGGAAGAGATCAGTATCCAGTATCCAGAGTTGAAACAATACATTATTTAAGTGTCTAGTTTTCAACAAACACTTATGATACATGAAAATACATAAGAAAGTGAGATTCATAGGAAAAAAAGCAGGCAACAGAAACTGCCTTTGAGGAGGCTCAGATGTCACATTTAGGAGACAAAGGCTTTAAAGTGGCTAATATAAATATATTTAAATAACTAATGGAAACCATACTTTAAAAATTAAAGGAAGGCATGATGACAATATCTCAGTAAATAAAGAATATCAGTTAAAAAGAAATTATGAAAAAGGAACCTAATGGAAATTCTGGAGCTGGAAAGTACAATAAATGAAATGAAAAACTCACTAGAGGGACTCAACAGTAAATATGATCAGGCAAAAAAAAAAAAAAAAAATTGACGATACACCAATAGGGATTATGACATCTGAAGAACAGAGAGAAAAGTGAACAGAGTCTTAAAGGTTGGATGCCATTAAGTACACCAAAATACATGTAATGGGAGTACTAGAAGGAGAGGACAGAGAGGAAGAAGCACTAAATTATTTGGAAAAAAATAATGAATAAAAACTTCACAAATTTGATGACAAACATAAATCAACACATCCAAGAAGTCAATGAACTCCAAATAGGAAAAACACACAGACCCATCACATTAAAATGTTGAAAAGCAAATATAAAGAGAAAATCCTGAAAGCGATAAGAGAAAAGGTTTTGTCAAGCAAAGGAGAACCAAAAAGACAATCTGACTTATTAACAGATACAATGGAGGCCAGAAGGCAATGAGATGATTTATACAAAGAACTGGGAAGGAAAGTGTGGTCAACCAAGAATCTTATATCCAGCCAAACTATCTTTCAAAACTTAATGTGAGGAATAAGGACATTAATAAATAACCAAAAACTGAGAGAATTTTTTGCTTTCAGGTTTGTCTTACAAAAAATACTAAAGGAGTTCTTCAGACCAAAAGGAAGAACACATGAACTCCAAACACACACACATACATACACACAAGAATGCCAATAAAGGTAATTATGTAGGTAATTTTTAAAGAGTACAATTTCATATTTCTTCTCCTTTCTTCTCTTAGCTGATTTAAAAAGCAAGTATATAAAACAATAAGTATACAAGTTTATTTTTGAATAAACATATATTACATATAGAACTGTAATATATTTGACAAAGACAACACAAAGGAAGCAGGTGGGAGCAAAGTTGTATTGTAATTAAAAAAACGGCATTAGCTGTTAAATCAAATCCCTAGACAAAATGAAGAGAAAAATAAATGGTAAATAACAAGGTGAATGTAGGAAACTGTAAATATATACTCTCCTTTCTTCCCTCAGCTTCTTTAAAATACATAAAACTACATGAGTAATAGTTATAACAATGTATTGGATTTGTAACCTATATAAATATAATATGACTAAGAGTAACAGCACATAAATATGGGAGAAAAGGAAATAAAGCTATACAGTAGAAACATTTCTATATCTCACTGGAATTAAATTAGTATAAATCTAAACTAGATTTTGTTAAGATGCATATGGTAAACTGTCTTGATTCCTCCTATTCACCCCATAGGTAAAGATGGTGTAATAGCTAAGGTTTTGTGTCAACTTGGTTGGGGAGTGATTCTCAGTGATTTGGCAGTTATGACATAGTTTAACAATAGTATGATGATTTGATCTCCTTCAATATTGAGATTTGCTGTGAGTAGCCAATCAGTGGAAAGGGAGGTTCCATGGAGGTGTGGTCTACATCCAACATAGGTGGACTTTCTGTCAAGGCTCCCAGACTTTTCTTGTTCTGGATTCTGCAGCTGGCTACTGTTCATCTGACCTCTGGTTCTTTGGACTCGAGCTAGCAGCTTACTTGCAGTCTTGCCTGCCAGTCTTGGGATTTGTTGGTCTTCATAGCCTGTGACCAAGAGCCCTGCTGTTTGATCTGCCAATCTTAGGTTTGCCAGCCCCTGTGCCTACGTGAATCAGGAGAAGCCTCTATCCTGACCCATGGACTTGGGACATTCCAGCCTCTACAATCATGTGAGCCACTTCCTTGATATAAATCACTCTACATAGATACTTATATGCTTTACTAGTTTTGCTTCTCTAGAGAACCCAGCCTAAGACAGGTGGCATCCTCTGCCCTAACTAGTACAAGATGGCCAAAAACACAACATCTGACACTGATCGGGTTAAATCAAACAGAAGTTTATTGATCAAACATACTTAGAACTCCAGAGGAGAATGGAGCAAGGACATAAAATGTCTTAATAAATTTAAAAGTCTTGAAATCATATAGTGTATGTTCCCTAAATGCAAGGGAATGAAATTAGAAATAGATAATAGAAGGAAATTTGGGAAATTCACAAATATATGAAAATTAAACAAAAAAAAAAACACACCCCTAAATGACGCCTTTGAATTGAAGAATATTGAATGTCAAAAGAATGAACAAATCTATCTTGGAAGAAGTACAACCAGGATGCTTCTTAGAAGCAAAGATGATGAGACTCCACCTCACATACTTCAGACATGTTATCAGGAGCAATCAGTCCCTGAAGAAGTACATCATGCTCGGTAAAGAAGAGAGTCAGTGAAAAAGAAGACCCACAATGAGATGGATTGACACAGTGGCTGCAACAATGGGCTTAAGCCTAACAAAGATTGTGAGGATGGCACAGGACCAGGCAGTGTTTCGTTCTGTTGTACGTAAGGTCACTATGGGTCAAAACCAACTCAATGGCACCTAACAACAACAACAACAATCTTTATAGGAACAGATCAACAGGTCTTTTCTCCCATGGAGCCACTGGGTGGGTTTGAACTGCCGGCATTTAGGCTTGCAGCTGAACCCTTAGCCATTGAGCCACCAGGGCTCACTCTCTCTCTTTTTCGAGATATATGTATATTTATACACATATAGGTGGCCCCGAACTTACGATGGGGTTTCATTTAGATGACTCCGTCATAAGTTGGTTCTGACATAAGTTGAATACCTCATTTTTTTTAAGTTTTCATTATTATTGCCTTTTATTATCATTATCTTTATAAATGCTGTCTCTCTTTGTCTTTCAGGATTGGAAACATTACATATAAACTTATAGATGTGATGACATCAGCAAATTACTGCAACATTGTATGTAGTACATATTACTAATTATAAGATGTAAAACACCAAATATATAAACAAACCAATGGTCATAAGCATGGCTCCTCTTAACTCCAATATGTTGTAAGTTGGGGACTACCTGCATATGTGGCTAGTCCCTGACCTACAAAACATATTCCAGTTATGACAAACTGCACTTACAACATCAGTGTTCCTGGATTGCATCTTCCTGAGAGGAAGTTATGGGCAAACGCATGCAGGGGATATGAAAAAATTACTGAGTTATGTGGACACATTGCAAGCATTCGATCAGGATAATATGATGAAAGAGATCAATGGAAAAATCTTTCATATGGCAAGAACGCTGAATTTAGAACATGATAATGCTGGTGTGAAACAGCTCATAGATCATGAAGAAGGGGAATTGACAGATCAGGAATTAAGGGACTTTGAACAGGAAAGAAAAGCTGAAGAAGAAAGAAATCATAAGAAAGAGAAAGAAGCGAATTTGCCAAAAAAAATTACAGTGAAAGGACTAGCTGGAGTTTTTTCTAAACTAAATCGAGTGCTTCTGTTGCTTCAAAACATGGACCTGATCACTTTGCTAATGTCCATAGGCAGATCTGGGAAGCAGTGAGATGTTACCACAAAACATATGAAGAAAAAAAGAAAAGGACCATACAGACAACTCTCACTAATGTTCTGACTAGAAATGCCATTCCCATTTCCAGGGATAATCCAGATGATCCAGAACCTTCCACAAGGGGAGTTATTCAGGTGGAGTTATTACCACAACTGACAAAATGCTACTGTCATCCAACTCTTCTTCATCATCGAGTAAATTTTTAAAATTTGTGCATTTTTTATGTATGTATGTATTAAAATGTATCTGTAAGTTTATATGTAGTGTTTCCAACCCTCAAAGACAAAGATCAGATTTATAAAGGTACTGGTAATAAAAGGTAATAATAATGAAAGCCAAAAAAAAAAAGAATTATTCAACTTACGTCAGAACTGAATTACAATGGAGTTGTCAGAACAGAACCCTGATGTAAGCCAGGGACTACCATATTTTTATGTAAATAACACACATCTTCTGTGTTTGTTTGCCAGCCGTGTCTTCCCCCGCTGTGTATTTTCATAAGCGCACTATGCTAATTTTTTTACAGCAACATGTGGAAGAGGATCGGCATGGTGGTGCTTGTGAAGCTTCCTCGTGAGAGGAGGGCATCACCTGCAAACAAATGCAGAAGGTGCATGTTATTTGCATAAAAATATAGTGCTTGTATATATATACATATAAACATTACATATATATATAGATACACATATAAACACGTATGTATATAAAAGAAGATAGAATACTTACCCTTCCTTACTTCAAAGCTTTCTACAAACCCACACTAATCAAAGCAGCATGGTATTTGCATAAAAATAAACTTATCAATTAATTGAACAGAATTCAAAGTCCAGAAACTAACTCTTGCATTTATGACTAACTTTCAACAAGGATGCCAAGATCATTCAGTGGGGAAAAAACAAACAGTGCTAGAACAACTTGATATCCACATGTTAAAGAATAAAGTTAGATATCCTACTTTTTCTATACACAAAAATTAACTCAAAGTGAATTATAGGCCTACATTTAAGAACTAAACCTAAAAAACTCTTAGAATAAACTACCAGTTTATCAGTTGTGATCAAGTCATTTTCAATTCATGGTGACCCCATGTGTGTCAGAGTAGAACTGTGCCTCTTGGGGTTTTCAATCGCTGATTTTTCAGAAGAAGATTGCCAGGCCTTTCTACTGAGGCAATTCTGGGTGGACTCAAGCTACCAACCTTCTGGTTAGCAGCCTTTGGCATTAACTGTTTGCACCACCCAGGGGCTCCCTTAGTCTAAAACAGAGGAGTAAATACTCATGACCTTGGGTTAGGCAGAGCCAAAGATTTTTTTTTCTTAGATAGAACATCATAAACACAAATAACAATAGAAAAAATAGATAATTTAGATTTCATCAAAATAAAAACTTTTGTGCAGCAAATGATACCATCGATTTAGTGAAAGGACGACTCACAAAACGGAAAAAAAAAATTCAAATCATATAGTTGATAAGTGACTTGTATCCAGAATATATAAAGAATTTTTCAACTCAATAATAAGGCAAATAACTCAATTAAAAATTGGAAAGATAAAGGAAAACTGTACTATAGTTGATCGATTTGTTTCTCACGGATTTAGCAAATACATTGGTATATTATAAATAAGAAAAAGGGAATGCTAGAATAAACTCTGGTGCTGGATCGGAATCAGAGTATCAGGATAAGCTCATGATAAAAGATGATATAGAAGATGTTAGATAGATAGAGAGATGATGATGGATAGGTAGATGGATAGATAGATGATAGAGATAGATAGATGATAGAGGTAGATGATAGATAGATGATAGATACATAGATACACAGATGATAGATTAGATAGATAATAGATGGATAGATAGATGATAGATAGATAGATGATAGATAGATAGATAGATAGATAGATAGATAGATAGATAGATAGATAGATAGATAGATAGATAGATAGATAGATAGATGATAGACAGAAAGGTAGGTAGGTAGGTACATAGGTATGAGTATGTATTAGTATTAACAAAGAAACAAATAAAAAAAAAAAAAGGAAAAACAAACCCACTGCTGTCCAATTGATTCTGACCCATAGCAACCCTATAGGACAGAGTAGAACTGCCCTATAGGGTTTCCAAGGCTATAATCTTTACGGAATTAGACTGCCACATCTTTCTCCTGCACAGCAGCTGGTAGGTTCAAACCACCAACATTTTGGTTAGCAGCCAAGCACTTAACCACTGTGCCACCAGGACTCCTTATGAGGTAGTATACAGGCATGTATTTCCTAGCTCTGTCTGTTGAGAAGGCCTGCAATCACTGATATCCCAGTAGCACTGAGCACTCCTAGTGCCCAGATCTTCGTTTCTAAGTATCATTTTCCAATAAAATGAACTGGGCTCTTAGATAAGTGGCTGACTACAAGACTGGAAGAGGGAAAAAGCAAGTTGAGCCTGGAGTATCATGTAGTACCAGAAAAGTAAGAAAGCATCTAAAATTAGGGATAAAATGGGAGACATATCAAAAGGACACATGCAACCAGAGAGAGCTCTCAATTGTCAAAGCCGGAAAAATTTGAGCAATGAAATATATAACATTAATATTAGATTATAAGCCAAACAACAAAATAAATATTCATGAGTCTATGTTAATATTTATAGTGTAAATATATAAAATTCCAATTAACAAATGTAGAAGAAATGGGGAAAAAGGAAAATTACTATGAGAACATTATAAGGATGTTCGTTGTAGGCAAGATCATCTGATCAGTGCTAAAAACACTGAGCGAAAGTTTGAGGGTAAACAGGATATTTGAATAGTCTCAGGGTATCTCCACGCAAGATATTTAATTGCTTAAGGAAAAGTGGTGACTTTATGGGAAAGAAATCTGGCAGACATGAACTAAGTGAGCAAGGTCAACATCACCAGTAACAAGACATGGCATATTTATGTGCTTCTTGATAGGATGTGCTGAGGAGACATATCATCTCTATGGTAAAATCTCTATGGTACTCTACCCAAAAATATGTAGCCTCAAGCTAAACATGTTAAAACATCACGTAAATCCAAACTGAGGGACATTCTACAAATGCAAATAGTCTCAGGGATACTCATCAGACATCAATAATTTTCTGATGATTCTCCTGAGTTTTTCAAGTAGATTGTGACAGTATCTGCAAATAACGATTTCCTTCTTTTTCTAAAAGTTAAACATTGTTTTATCTATTTCACTTAATTTTCTCAAATTCTAAAACACTGTTAAATAATTTTGGTAAACATGGGTATATCAATGGCTTCAGCTTTACTTAACTGAAATCCCAAATAAAAATGGTTTAAGCAATAAAGAAGGGTCATTATTTCACATCGAATAACTTTTTTTTTTTTTTTTAACATGAAAAGACGGCTATTCCAGTGCTGGTTAATATCTTCACAATATAATTAAAAAACCCAGGTTCTTTCCATCTTTGCTCTCTGCCATCCTTAGGAGTTTACACATGCGTGCACGCACGCTCACACACACAGTTGTCGTTGCAAGAAGTCTGCTCTGCTTCAGTTATCACATCCTCACATCAAAACATACTATAATGCTGTGACCAGAATAGAGGGACTTTCATGCCTTAATTTTGGCCCATTTTCCCAGAAGCCCCATAACAAACATCTCACATATCCTTCTCAGAATGTTATCATATGCCCTTTTCTAAAGCAATCCTTTCAAAAGTGAACAGAATGTTACCAGGATTGGCTCAGACGAGTCAAGACTAACCCTCTGGGACTGGTGGAGAGGAGCCCAGTGTGCCATGGAGCACATGGCCATTCGATGCCTGAATCATTTTAAGTATCTATTAGCAGGCGGATGAAGAAGGGGATAGCTCTTGAGTGGGAACCAACCAGCTGCCAGAAAGGGTATTATTTGATTTTTTTTTTACTGTAATGGGAATGATATAGTGTTCCCCTGTGAGGAACAATGTAGCTGTTGGTTGAGATGCTCTTTATAATATTGTTATGGATGGAATTGTGTTCCCCAAAAATATGTGTTGTCATTTCTAGCCTCTATGCCTATAGTGGAAACCCTGGTGGCATAATGGTTAAGTGCTACGGATGCTAGCCAAAAGGTTAGCAGTTAGAATCCACCAGGTGCTCCTTGGAAACTCTATGGGGCAGTTCTACTCTGTCCTATAGGGTCGCTATGAGTCGGAATCGACTTGAGGGCACTGGGTTTCCTTTTTTTCTTTTTTTATGCCTATGGTTATAATCCCATTTGGGTACTCTTTCTTATGTTAATGATGTGTGATTGAGTCAATCTCTTACAAGATGCAAAAGGAGCAGATTAAGCAAACTGAGATGGGGGAAGATAGATGCTAAGCCACATGAGGAAAAGAGGAAGACCCTCAACAAGGTGGATTGACACAGTGGCTGCAACAATAAGCTCAAGCGTAACAAAGATTGTAAGGATGGCGCCGGACCGGGCAGTGTTTCGTTCTGTCTTGCATAGGATCGCTATGAGTCGGAACCTGCTTGATGGCACCTAACAACAACAACAAGCCACATGATGATCTTCAAGGAACCAGGTAACAGAGGCTGGAGAGACAAGAACTTTCCCCCAGAGCTGACTCACAGAGAAAGCCTTCCACTAGAGCTGGTGCCCTGAATAGGATTTACAAAACCCAGTGCCGTTGAGTTGATTCCGACTCATAGTGTGACCTTATAGGACAGAGTAGAACTGCCCCATAGAGTTTCCAAGGAGCGTCTGGTGGATTCGAACTGCTGACGCTTTGGTTAGCATCCGTAGCACTTAACCATTACGCCACCAGGTTTTCCTGAATTGGATTTATAGCCTCCTAAATTGTGAGAAAATAAATTTCTGTTTGTTAAAGCCATCAACTTGCAGTATTTGTTATAGCAGCAATAGATAACTAAGAGAAATATTAAGAAAGATCCATTCTGTTTTTAGTTTACTGAGAACATTTATTGGAAACTGATGCAGTACTGCCTTAAATGTCTTGTGTTTCTGTTTTTGTTTTGTTTTATTTGAGGGGGTGGTCATTGACCAAGAGGATATATTTTAGCTTATTGACATGTTTTATTTTATTAATAAACTTTCTAATGTTGAGTCCTTCTTATATTCCCATTGTATACTTTATGTCGGCACAGGAGTGCTTTGACTTTCATATCATGCCAGGTTTCATCTGCAGTTTTTTTCCTCCAAATGTTTGAAATACACATTTGCAAAACATGTTTTTGTGTGATGGTTATGACAAAAATTATAAAATTATCTCAAATCTTTCTTTTTTTTTATTTTATGAACAATAAGTTCCTTAAAATTGCAAAAGCCCTTTCCTATAAAGTCATCAGGTCCTGGAACCACTAACAGTTTTTAATGATTTGGAGAAAGGGGCTAATTTTGTAAATTTAAGTTTTTTCCAGAAATTCATACATTTCATGAAGACATATTAGTAAAGTATCTTAGAAGTATACAAAGTATTATCTTGTAAATTTTCTCTCTGTGGTTATACCCTGCTTTTCATTCCTAATTTTGAGTATTTACATTTTCTCTAGACTTGCAAAAGGATTTTCTATTTTATTGAATTTTTCAAAGAAGCAGCTCTTGGATGTATTTTCTAAACCATTAACTGTCAACTTTCATTTTAAGAAATTTTTTTGTTTTTCTTTTAGAGCCACTTTTTTGTTCACATTCAATTTCTACCACTGAATATTTTGTGTACACATTTTCATTCTTTTTAGTGTAATGTTAGCATTCAAGGATCTGAATTGGGGTCTAAATAGATCGTCAGTCATATATCATAATATTTTAAATCACATTGTGGTTATAGTCTAAACATTCCAGTATTAAAAATATCATCATCATCTTATTGCTTTTTATTAGTTACCAACTTTCAAGCAATACAGAAATAAATAACTAAAAATAGTAAATACTTTCATCTCATCCCAAACCAAGTTTCCAAAGTTAAGGACTATCAACAATCTGGCAAGAATTTTCAAACATTCTTTTATTCACATACACACGCTCCACATAAAAAAGGCTATAAATATCCATTCTTGCGCTCATATACTTACCAGCATGTGCAAATATTTCTCTATAATAGATTCCAGAGAGCGGGTTTCCTAGGTCAAGGGGTATGTACATGTTTAATTTTGATAAGTACTCTCCAATTGCACTCCAGGGAAGGCTGTATTAGTTCACACAACAATAGCATATATTCATGCCCACTTTCTTGCACCCTGACCAACACTGATGTAGCCACCATTTTAATTTATAATTTGATCTCAGTGGTATTTAGCAGATAAGTTTTCATTTCTAAGAGGCTGAGGTTTTTTGTTTTTCTTTTCGCTTTTTGAGTTGTTGGTGGTGGTTATTTCACCTTTTATTATCTATCATTGTTCCAAAATTTTGCTGCAACAATGCAATATGAGAATGTGATTGACACAAAGTTTATTTTTCAAAACTTATTGTGCTTTCCTATGGAGCATGTATAAGTAAAATATGCCATGAGTACCTAAAAAAAGATGAAGCATTCTGTTTCCGTAGAATATAAACTTGAATGTGTTCAACGTTGATATGTTAGTATTATATGGTTTGGGTTCTCAATATGTTCTACAGTTAGTAACTACTTTGCACCTAGTTAGTCTTTCAAAACTGAGTTGTTTAAAGTTTTTTATTATTATATTTATGTCCATCTCTTAAAGTGTTCATCACAGCTTTTATTTAGTTAAAACCTCTGTGTATATTCCTGAAATTAAATTACACATTCTAGCCTGTCTAAGAAATAAGTCAAATATTTATAGTTTATATACAAATGATATAGTATTTACTTATAAGTTAATAGCAATTCCAGGCTTCTGGCTTTCTCCCTTCAGCCCAAATCTGAAGATACCACAGCAACTAAAAAAAAAGCTGAGTAAAAACCTTGAGTAGAGAAAAAGTGAGTGAGTTCCAATATGTGGGAAACAGCTTCCCGCGGAGAGCTCTGGGGCCCACAGTTGTGGCCTGACTTAGCCCTAGATCTTTGGTCGTTATAGGACAACATTAACAACAATGAGAAGAGTTTTCTAGGAGTGCTTTTTTCTCTTTTATAGTTCATCGTTATCACCATCTTATTGCTTTTTATTAGTTATAAAATTTCAAGCAATACAGAGCAGTCAATAGCAGCCAATAGCAGCCAATACACGTCAGCACAAAAAAGTAAAAGAAAACAATCAAAACCGTTGCTGCTGAGTCAATTCCAACTGGCCCAGGTCATTTTCTCCCTACTGCTGGAACTAGGCAATAACTTCAGAGGATGGCTACTCTTCCCTTAAAACAGACTCTGGGTCAAGAAAAAATTGATAGATGGAATTTCATTAAAATTAAAAACTTTTGCTCTGTGAAAGAAAGTGTTAAGAAAATAAAAAGACAAACCAAAGACTGGGAGAAAATATTTGCAGAACACATATCTAAAAAAGGACTTGTACCCAAAATACAAGGAGCCCTGGTTGTACAGTGGTTAAGCTCTTGGCTGACACAGGAAGGTTGGCAGTTCGAACCCACTAGCCACTCCATGGGAGAAAGATGTGGCAGTCTGCTTCCTTAAATATTATAGCCTTGGAAATTCGATAGGGCAGTTCTACACTATCCTACAGGGTTGCTGTGAGTTGGAATCGACTTGACAGCAGCAGGTATTTATCCAAAATGCACAAAGAACTCTTAAAATTTAATAATAAGAAAATAAACCCAATTAAAATTGGGCAAAAGGTATGAACAGAAACCTCAGCAAAGAAGATATACAGATGGCAAATAAGCATATGAAAATATGTTCAATATGAGATATCATCAAAGAATGGCAAATCAAAACAGCAATGATATACAAATACACACCTATTGGAATGCCTAAAATCTAAAACACCAACAACAACAAATGCTGACAAGGATATGGAACAACAGGAACTCTCATGCTGGTGTGAATGCAAAATGGTACAACCACTTTGGAGGACAGTCTTGCAGTTTCTTACAGAGCTAAACATAGACTTATATGATCCAGCATTTGCACTCGTAGGTATTTAACAAAATGAGATAAGCACATATGTCCACATGAATATTTATAGCAGCTTTTTTTTTATTCATAATTGCCCAGATTGGAAGCAACCAAGATGTGGTTCAATAGTCGAACAGATAAAGTGTGGTACAACCATACAATGAGGTATAATTCAGTGACAAAAAGGAATTAGCTATCAAGCCAGAAAAAGACATAGAAGAAATTTAAATGCATATTGCTAAGTAAAAGAAGTCAGTCTGAAAGGCTACAAGCTATATGAATCCAACCATATGACATTCTGGAAAAGACAAAATTAGAGAGACATACAACATCTACGGAAAGAGACAATGAAGAAGTTCAGTATAACCAGTCAGGACAAGGCCGGGGGCCAACCGTGGAAAAGACCATCAATTGCTCTTATGCAAGTTCAAGTTAAAGCTGAAGAAAATTAAAACAAGGCCACAAGAGCCAAAGTACAAACTTGAATATATCTCACCTGAATTTAGAGACCATTTCAAGAACAGGCTTGATTCATTGAACATTAATGACCAAAGACCAGAGGAATTGTAGAATGACATCAAGGACATCATAAGTGAAGAAAATAGAAGGTCATTAAAAAGACAAGAAAGAAAGAAAAGATCAAAATGGATGTCAGAGGAGACTGTGAAACTTGCTGTTGAATATAGAGTAGCTAAAGAGAATGGAAGAAATGATGAAGTAAAAGAGCAGAAGAGAAGATTTCAAAGGGCAGCTAAAGAAGACAAAATAAGTATTATAATGAAATGTGCAAAGACCGGGAGTTAGAAAACCAAATGCAAAGAACGAGCTCAGCATTTCTCAAGCTGAAAAAACTGAAGAAAAATTCAAGTCTCGAGTTGCAATATTGAAAGATTCCATGGGCAAAATATCGAAAGATATGGAAAGCATCAAAAGAAGATGAAAGGAATTAACAGAGTTATTGTACCAAAAAGAATTGGTCAACATTCAACCATTTCAGGGGGTAGCATGTGATCAAGAACCAATGATGCTGAAGGAAGAAGTCCAAGCTGCACTGAAGGAATTGGCAAAAAACAAGGCTCCAGGAATTGATGGAATATCATTCGAGATGTTTGAACAAATGGATGCAAACCTGGAAGTGCTCACTCATTTATGCAGAGAAATTTGGGAGACTGGAAGAAATCCATATTTGTGCCAGATGATCCAACAAAATGTGGAAATGATCAAACGATATCGTTAATATCATGAACGAGTGAAATTTTGCTGAAGAGAATTAAAATTGGTCGAGCAGTATATCGACAGGAAAATGCCATGCTCTCACCGTACTTAGTCAATCTGTATGCTGAGGAAAAAATCAGAGAAGCAGTAGTATGTGAAGAAGGTGGCAACAGGATCAGAAGAAGACACATTAACAACCAGCTGTATGCAGATGACACAACCTTGCTTGCTGAAGGCAAAGAGGACTTGAAACACTGACTGATGAATATCCAAGATCACAGCCTTTAGTGTGGATTATACCTCCACAAAAAGAAGTGGTCAATGATTTCATTTTACTTAGATCCACAATCAATGCCCATGGAAGCAGCAGTCAAGAAATCAAAAGATGTATTGCACTGGGCAAATGTTCTGCAAGAGACCTCTTTAGAGTGTTAAAAAGCAAAGATGTCATTTTGAGGACGAAGGTGCGCCTGACCGTGGAATTTTCAATCGCCTCAAATGCATGCCAAAGCAGGACAATGAATTTAAGGAAGACAAGAATAATTGATGCCTTTGAATTATGGTGTTAGTGAAGCATATTGAATATACCATGGACTGCCAGAGAATGAACAAATTTGTCTTGGAAGAAGCACAGCCAGAACGCTCCTTAGACCCAAGGATGACGAGACTTCACCTCATATACTTTGGAAATGCTATCAGGAGGAACCAGTCGCTGGAGAAGCATGTTATGTTTAGTAAAGAGTGAGCAAAAAAAAAGAAGAAAATCTTCAAATAGTACCACAACAAGATCCTCTTTGAGAGAATTTTTTAAAGTTTTACCTCAGGAAAAAGAAAAAATAAATGCAGAAGGAGGCAATCAGAAATTGAGGAAAGGCAGTGGGGTAAACTTAGTACTGTTGTTGTTGTAGTTAGTTGCCCTCAAGTCAGCTCTGATTCATGGCAACCTTATGTCTAACAGAAGGAAACATTGCCCAGCCTGTGACATCCTCACAATCATTGTTATGTTTGAGCCCCACTCTTGCAGCTGTGTCAATCCATCTCAAGAAGTGTTTTCCTTGTTTTTGGTGACCTTCTAATTTTTCTTTTTTTTTCCTGTCAAACATGATGTCCTTTTCTAACAGTTGGTCTCTCCTGATAACATGTCCAAAGTAAGCAAGACAAAGTCTTGTCATCCTCACTATTAAGGAGCATTCTGGCTGTACTTCCTCCAAGACTGATCTTTTCCTTCTTCTGGAAGTCCACAGTATAGTCATTACTATTCACTAATGCCATTGTTCAAATGCATCAATTCTTCTTCCATCTTCCTTTTTCATTGTCCAGCTTTCACATGCATATGAGGCAATTGAAACACCATGGTTTGGGTCAAATTCACCTTAGTCCTCAAAATGACATCTTTGCTTTTTAACACTTTAAAGAGGTCTTTTGCAGCAGATTTTCCCAATGCAATACATCTTTTCTTACTTGACTGCTACTTTCATGGGCATTGATTGTTGATTTAAGCAATAAAGTTCATATTTGCCTAAATAAGCAACAATTTGTAAAAACTAAATCCATGGAAATCTGGCATTAAAACTCTAAAACATATGAACTCAATTGGGGACTGGAGGTGGTATTCAAGCCACCAATAGAAGGTGACACCATGCTCAGTATTTTGCTTTTTTCAGCATAATATATAGATATAGATTAGTTGTAATATTGCTAAGGAATAAATAAGCATACATGTAGGTCTAAATGGAGCCTGGGTGGCGTAGTTATTAAGAGCTCAGGCTTCTACCCAAAGGGTTAGCAGTTCCAACCCACCAGCTGCTCCTTGGAAACCCTACGGGGCATTTCTACTCTGTCCTTTGGGGTTGCTATGAGTTGGAACTGACTCAATGGCAACAGGCTTGGTTACAGATATGTTGTTGTTGTTCTGAGGTGCTGTTGTGTCGATTCTGACTCATAGCAACCCTATGAGCAACAGAACAAAACCTTGTCCAGTCCTGCGCCATCCTCACAATTGTTGCTATGCTTGAGCCTATTGTTGCAGCCACTGTGTCAATCCATCTCGTTGAGGATCTTCCTTTTCTACCACGCATGATGTCCTTCTCCAGGGGCTGATCTCTCCTGATAACATGTCCAAAGTACGTGAGGTATAGTCTCACCATGCTTGCTTCTAAGGAGCATTCTGGTTGAACTTCTTCCCAAACAGATTTATTTGTTCTGGCAGTCCATGGTATATTCAATATTCTTTGCCAACAATTCAAAGGCATCAATTCTTCTTTGGTCTTCCTTATTCATTGTCCAGCTTCCACATGCATATGAGGCAACTGAAAATATCATTGCTTGGGTCAGGCACACCTTAGTCCTCAGGGTGACATCTTTGCTTTTCAAAACTTTAAAGAGGGGCGGAGCCAAGATGGCGGACTAGGCAGACGCTACCTCGGATCCCTCTTACAACAAAGACACGGAAAAACAAATGAATCGATCACATACATAACAATCTACAAACCCTGAACAACAAACACAGATTTAGAGACGGAGAACAAACTAATACGGGGAAGCAGCAATTGTTTCCAGAGCCTGGAGCCAGCGCACCAGTCAGGTACGGCAGGAGCACAGAGAGCTGCTCCACCCCCATGAACTAACCCCGGGAGGGGGACCAGCCAGTTCCGCGGGCGGCGTGGGACGCAGCCCGTAGGAGAAGTCCCCGGGAGGCAGTGACTGGTCTCGGAGCAGGAAGAGCAGTGTCCCAGGCAGGCAACCGTCCCGCCAGGATTTGGACTGGACGCAGGTATGGCATAAACACGGAGAACTGCTCCACCCCCCTGAACTAACCCCGGGAAGGGGACCAGCCGGGTCGCGCGGGCGGCGTGGGACGCAGCCAATAGGAGAAGTCCCCGGGAGGCAGCAACTGGTATTGGAGCGGGGAGATCAGCATCCCAGCCGGGACACTCGGTCAAGGCACAAGCACGGGGAGCTGCTCCACCCATCTGAACTAACCCCGGGAGGAGGCCCAACTGGTTCGCGGAGGCGGCACGGCCACGCGGCTGGAGGGACGAGAAGTCCCCGGGAGGCAGCGACTGATTTTGGAGTCGAGAGTGCACCGTCCCAGTAGGGGAGCCTTGACGCTGGGCGTGGGGCTGGAAGTGGAGGATCTGACTGTGACTCCAGCGGGCCAGACCCCCCAGGGGCAATCTCCACACAGCCAGCACACATAGGCGACGCGCCCTGCGGGAATCTCAGATATAATAGTCATTCCAAGCAAGACAAGCAACTCTGGCTATATTCTGAGGTGCTACTCTCCTATCTCTCTGTTCCCTCCCCCACCCTCCCCAGGCGGCTTCATTAACATCTGAATAGCCTGAGCCAGAGGGAGAACTCTGATAGGGATCTGACTGCATTTTTTTTTTAGCGGATTTTATGGAAAAACTAGTTTCCCAGTGATGGCTCGGAGACAACAATCCATATCAAACCACTTAAAGAAGCAGACCATGACAGCTTCTCCAACCCCCCAAACAAAAGAATCAAAATCTTTCCCAAATGAAGATACAATCCTGGAATTATCAGATACAGAATATAAAAAACTAATTTACAGAATGCTTCAAGACATCACAAATGAAATTAGGATAACTGCAGAAAAAGCCAAGGAACACACCGATAAAACTGTTGAAGAACTCAAAAAGATTATTCAAGAACATAGTGGAAAAATTAATAAGTTGCAAGAATCCATAGAGAGACAACATGTAGAAATCCAAAAGATTAACAATAAAATTACAGAATTAGACAATGCAATAGGAAGTCAGAGGAGCAGACTCGAGCAATTAGAATGCAGACTGGGACATCTGGAGGACCAGGGAATCAATACCAACATAGCTGAAAAAAAATCAGATAAAAGAATTGAAAAAAATGAAGAAACCCTAAGAATTATGTGGGACTCTATCAAGAAGGATAACCTGCGGGTGATTGGAGTCCCAGAACAGGGAGGGGGGACAGAAAACACAGAGAAAATAGTTGAAGAACTCCTGACACAAAACTTCCCTGACATCATGAAAGACGAAAGGATATCTATCCAAGATGCTCATCAAACCCCATTTAAGATTGATCCAAAAAGAAAAACACCAAGACATATTATCATCAAACTCACCAAAACCAAAGATAAACAGAAAATTTTAAAAGCAGCCAGGGAGAAAAGAAAGGTTTCCTTCAAGGGAGAGTCAATAAGAATAAGTTCAGACTACTCAGCAGAAACCATGCAGGCAAGAAGGGAATGGGACGACATATACAGAACACTGAAGGAGAAAAACTGCCAGCCAAGGATCATATATCCAGCAAAACTCTCTCTGAAATATGAAGGCGAAATTAAGATATTTACAGACAAACACAAGTTTAGAGAATTTGCAAAAACCAAACCAAAGCTACAAGAAATACTAAAGGATATTGTTTGGTCAGAGAACCAATAATATCAGATATCAGCACAACACAAAGTCACAAAACAGAACATCCTGATATCAACTCAAATAGGGAAATCACAAAAACAAATTAAGATTAATTAATAAAAAAAAAATACACATAACAGGGAATCATGGAAGTCAATAGGTAAAAGATCACAATAATCAAAAAGAGGGACTAAATACAGGAGGCATTGAACTGCCATATGGAGAGTGATACAAGGCGATATAGAACGATACAAGTTAGGTTTTTACCTAGAAAAATAGAGGTAAATAATAAGGTAACCACAAAAAGGTATAACAACTCTATAACTCAAGATAAAAGCCAAGAAAAACGTAACGACTCAACTAGCATAAAGTCAAACACTATGAAAATGAGGATCTCACAATTTACTAAGAAAAACGTCTCAGCACAAAAAAGTATGTGGAAAAATGAAATTGTCAACAACACACATAAAAAGGCATCAAAATGACAGCACTAAAATTTATTTACCTATAATTACCCTGAATGTAAATGGACTAAATGCACCAATAAAGAGACAGAGAGTCACAGACTGGATAAAGAAACACGATCCATCTATATGCTGCCTACAAGAGACACACCTTAGACTTAGAGACACAAACAAACTAAAACTCAAAGGATGGAAAAAAGTATATCAAGCAAACAATAAGCAAAAAAGAAGAGGAGTAGCAATATTAATTTCTGACAAAATAGACTTTAGACTTAAATCCACTACAAAGGATAAAGAAGGACACTATATAATGATAAAAGGGACAATTGATCAGGAAGACATAACCATATTAAATATTTATGCACCCAATGACAGAGCTGCAAGATACATAAATCAAATTTTAACAGAATTGAAAAGTGAGATAGATACCTCCACAATTATAGTAGGAGACTTCAACACACCACTTTCGGAGAAGGACAGGACATCCAGTAAGAAGCTCAATAGAGACACGGAAGATCTAATTACAACAATCAGCCAACTTGACCTCATTGACTTATACAGAACTCTCCACCCAACTGCTGCTAAATATACTTTTTTTTCTAGGGCACATGGAACATTCTCTAGAATAGACCACATATTAGGTCATAAAACAAACCTTTGCAGAGTCCAAAACATCGAAATATTACAAAGCATCTTCTCAGACCACAAGGCAATAAAACTAGAAATCAATAACAGAAAAACTAGGGAAAAGAAATCAAATACTTGGAAAATGAACAATACCCTCCTGAAAAAAGACTGGGTTATAGAAGACATCAAGGAGGGAATAAGGAAATTCATAGAAAGCAACGAGAATGAAAATACTTCCTATCAAAACCTCTGGGACACAGCAAAAGCCGTGCCCAGAGGCCAATTTATATCGATAAATGCACACATACAAAAAGAAGAAAGAGCCAAAATCAGAGAACTGTCCCTACAACTTGAACAAACAGAAACTGAGCAACAAAAGAATCCATCAGGCACCAGAAGAAAACAAATAATAAAAATTAGAGCTGAACTAAATGAATTAGAGAACAGAAAAACAATCGAAAGAATTAACAAAGCCAAAAGCTGGTTCTTTGAAAAAATTAACAAAATTGATAAACCATTGGCTAGACTGACTAAAGAAATACAGGAAAGGAAACAAATAACCCGAATAAGAAATGAGAAGGACCACATCACAACAGAACCAAATGAAATTAAAAGAATCATTTCAGATTATTATGAAAAATTGTACTCTAACAAATTTGAAAACCTAGAAGAAATGGATGAATTCCTGGAAAAACACTACCTACCTAAACTAACACATTCAGAAGTAGAACAACTAAATAGACCCATAACAAAAAAAGAGATTGAAAAGGTAATCAAAAAACTCCCAACAAAAAAAAGCCCTGGCCCGGACGGCTTCACTGCAGAGTTCTACCAAACTTTCAGAGAAGAGTTAACACCACTACTTCTGAAGGTATTCCAAAGCATAGAAAATGACGGAATACTACCCAACTCATTCTATGAAGCCACCATCTCCCTGATACCAAAACCAGGTAAAGACATTACAAAAAAAGAAAATTATAGACCTATATCCCTCATGAACATTGATGCAAAAATCCTCAACAAAATTCTAGCCAAAAGAATCCAACAACACATCAAAAAAATAATTCACCATGATCAAGTGGGATTTATACCACGTATGCAAGGCTGGTTTAATATCAGAAAAACCATTAACGTAATCCATCACATAAATAAAACAAAAGACAAAAACCACATGATCTTATCAATTGATGCAGAAAAGGCATTTGACAAAGTCCAACACCCATTTATGATAAAAACTCTTACCAAAATAGGAATTGAAGGAAAATTCCTCAACATAATAAAGGGCATCTATGCAAAGCCAACAGCCAATATCACTCTAAATGGAGAGAACCTGAAAGCATTTCCCTTGAGAACGGGAACCAGACAAGGATGCCCTTTATCACCGCTCTTATTCAACATCGTGCTGGAAGTCCTAGCCAGGGCAATTAGGCTAGACAAAGAAATAAAAGGTATCCGGATTGGCAAGGAAGAAGTAAAGTTATCACTATTTGCAGATGACATGATTATATACACAGAAAACCCTAAGGAATCCTCCAGAAAACTACTGAAACTAATAGAAGAGTTTGGCAGAGTCTCAGGTTATAAAATAAACATACAAAAATCACTTGGATTCCTCTACATCAACAAAAAGAACACCGAAGAGGAAATAACCAAATCAATACCATTCACAGTAGCCCCCAAGAAGATAAGATACTTAGGAATAAATCTTACCAAGAATGTAAAAGACCTATACAAAGAAAACTACAAAGCTCTACTACAAGAAATTCAAAAGGACATACTTAAGTGGAAAAACATACCTTGCTCATGGATAGGAAGACTTAACATAGTAAAAATGTCTATTCTACCAAAAGCCATCTATACATTTAACGCACTTCCGATCCAAATTCCAATGTCATACTTTAAGGGGATAGAGAAACAAATCACCAATTTCATATGGAAGGGAAAGAAGCCCCGGATAAGCAAAGCACTACTGAAAAAGAAGAAGAAAGTGGGAGGCCTCACCTTACCTGACTTCAGAACCTATTATACAGCCACAGTAGTCAAAACAGCCTGGTACTGGTACAACAACAGGCACATAGACCAATGGAACAGAATTGAGAACCCAGACATAGATCCATCCACGTATGAGCAGCTGATATTTGACAAAGGACCAGTGTCAATTAATTGGGGAAAAGATAGCCTTTTTAACAAATGGTGCTGGCATAACTGGATATCCATTTGCAAAAAAATGAAACAGGACCCATACCTCACACCATGCACAAAAACTAACTCCAAGTGGATCAAAGACCTAAACATAAAGACTAAAACGATAAAGATCATGGAAGAAAAAATTGGGACAACCCTAGGAGCCCTAATACAAGGCATAAACAGAATACAAAACATTACCAAAAATGATGAAGAGAAACCCGATAACTGGGAGCTCCTAAAAATCAAACACCTATGCTCATCTAAAGACTTCACCAAAAGAGTAAAAAGACCACCTACAGATTGGGAAAGAATTTTCAGCTATGACATCTCCGACCAGCACCTTATCTCTAAAATCTACATGATTCTGTCAAAACTCAACCACAAAAAGACAAACAACCCAATCAAGAAGTGGTCAAAGGATGTGAACACACATTTCACTAAAGAAGATATTCAGGCAGCCAACAGATACATGAGAAAATGCTCTCGATCATTAGCCATTAGAGAAATGCAAATTAAAACTACGATGAGATTCCATCTCACACCAGCAAGGCTGGCATTAATCCCCAAAACACAAAATAATAAATGTCGGAGAGGCTGCGGAGAGATTGGAACTCTCATACACTGCTGGTGGGAATGTAAAATGGTACAACCACTTTGGAAATCTATCTGGCGTTATCTTAAACAGTTAGAAATAGAACTACCATACAACCCAGAAATCCCACTCCTCGGAATATACCCTAGAGATACAAGAGCCTTCATACAAACAGATATATGCACACCCATGTTTATTGCAGCTCTGTATACAATAGAAAAAAGCTGGAAGCAACCAAGGTGTCCATCAACGGATGAATGGGTAAATAAATTGTGGTATATTCACACAATGGAATACTACGCATCGATAAAGAACAGTGACGAATCTCTGAAACATTTCATAACATGGAGGAACCTGGAAGGCATTATGCTGAGCAAAATGAGTCAGAGGCAAAAGGACAAATATTGTATAAGACCACTATTATAAGATCTTGAGAAATAGTAAACCTGAGAAGAACACATACTTTTGTGGTTACGAGGGAGGGTGGGAGAGGGTTTTTTATTGATTAATCAGTAGATAAGAACTGCTTTAGGTGAAGGGAAAGACAACACTCAATACATGGAAGGTCAGCTCAATTGGACTGGACCAAAAGCAAAGAAGTTTCCGGGATAAAATGAATGCTTCAAAGGTCAGTGGAGCAAGCGCGGGGGTCTGGGGAACATGGTTTGCGGGGACTTCTAAGTCAATTGGCAAAATAATTCTATTATGAAATCATTCTGCATCCCACTTTGAAATGTGGCGTCTGGGGTCTTAAATGCTAACAAGCTGCCATCTAAGATGCCTCAGTTGGTCTCAACCCACCTGGATCAAAGGAGAATGAAGAACACCAAGGCCACACGACAACTAAGAGCCCAAGAGACAGAAAGGGCCACATGAACCAGAGACCTACATCATCCTGAGACCAGAAGAACTAGTTGGTGCCCGGCCACAATCAATGACTGCCCTGACAGGGAGCACAGCAGAGGACCCCTGAGGGAGCAGGAGATCAGTGGGATACAGACCCCAAATTCTCATAAAAAGACCGAACTTAATGGTCTGACTGAGACTAGAGGAATCCCAGCGGCCATGCTCCCCAGACCTTCTGTTGGCACAGGACAGGAACCATCCCCGAAGACAACTCATCAGACATGAAATGGACTGGTCAGCGGGGGGGGAGAGAGATGCTGATGAAGAGTGAACTAATTATATCAGGTGGACACTTGAGAGTGTGTTGGCAACTCTTGTCTGGAGGGGGGATGGGAGGATAGAGAGAGAGGGAAGCCGGCAAAATTGTCAAGAAAGGAGAGACTGAAAGGGCTGACTCAAGATGGGGAGAGCAAGTGGGAGTAGGGAGTGAGATGTATGTAAACTTATATGTGACAGACTGATTGGATTTGTAAACGTTCACTTGAAGCTTAATAAAAGTTATAAAAAAAAAAAAAACTTTAAAGAGGTCTTTTGCAGCAGATTTGCCCAATGCAATGTGTCTTTTGATTTCTTGACTGCTGCTCCCATGGGTGTCGATTGTGGATCCAAGTAAAATGAAATCCTTGAAAACTTCAATCTTTTCTCTGTTTATCATGATGTTGCTTATTGGTCTGGTTGTAAGGATTTTTGAGGTGTAATTCGTAGTTAAGGCTGTAGTCTTTGATCTTCATCAGCAAGTACTTTAAGTCCTCTTCACTTTCAGCAACCAAGGTTGTGTCATCTGTATACGGAAGGTTGTTAATGAATCTTCCTCCAATCCTGATGCCCTGTTCTTCTTCATGTAGTCCAGCTTCTTGGATTATTTGCTGAGCAAACAGATTGAATAGGTATGGTGAAAGGATACAATCCTGATGCACACCTTTCTGACTTTAAACCATGCAGTATCCCCTTGTTCTGTTCCAACAACTGCCTCCTGATCCATATACAGATTCCTCATAAGCACAATTAAGTATTCCGGAATTTCCATTCTCTGCAATGTTATCCATAATTTGTTATGATCCCCACAGTCGAATGCCTTAGCGTAGTCAATAAAACACAGGTAAACATCTTTCTGATATTCTCTGCTTTCAGCCAGGATCCGTCTGACATCAGCAATGATACCCTTAGTTCCACATCCTCTTCTAAATTTGGCTCAAGTTTCTGGCAGTTCCCTGCTGCAGTTCACTGCTGCAGCTGTCTTTGAATAATCTTCAGCAAAATTTTGCTTGCCTGTGATGTTAATGATATTGTTCGATAATTTCTCCATTCCGTTGGATCACCTTTCTTGGAAATAGGCATAATTATGGATTTCTTTCAGTCAGTTAGCCAGGTAGCTGTCTTCCAAATTTCTTGGCATTGAGGACTGAGCACTGCCAGCTCTGCATTGGTTTGTTGAAACATCTCATTTGGTATTCCATCAATTCCTGGAGCCTTGTTTTTCGTCAGTGCCTTCAGTGCAGCTTGGACTTCTTCCTTTAGTATCATCAGTTTCTGATCATAGTTACCTCCTGAAATGGTTGAACATCGACCAATTCTTTTTGGTATAGTGACTCTTTGTATTTCTTTCATCTTCTTTTGAAGCTTCCTGCTTCATTTAACATTCTCCCCCACAGAATCCTTCAGCACTGCAACACAAGGCTTGAATTTTTTCTTCAGTTCTTTCTTTTTGAGAAATGCTGAGCATGTTCTTCACTTTTGATTTTCTATCTCCAAGTCTTTTCCTATGTCATCATACTACTTTACATTGTCTTCTCAAACTGCCTTTTGAAATCTTCTGTTCAGTGCTTTTACTTCATCATTTTTTCTTTTTGGTTTAACTACTTGACTTTCAAGAGTTTCAGGGTCCCTTCTGACATCTATTTAGGTCTTTTCTTTCTCCTCTGCCTTTCTAATCACCTCTTGCTTTCTTCATGTATGATGTCCATTCCACAACTACTCTGGTCTTCAGTCTTTAGTGTGAAACACATCAAATCTATTCTTGAGATGGTCTCTAAATTCAGTTGGGGTATAGGTCTTAATAACAAGAGGTAACCACCAAGAGAATAAAAATAGGATGCAAAATTTTAAAACAGAAATAGATAAAGAATGATACAAAAAGAAAGGATAACAAATAGAATACAAAATAAAATGGAAAGAATAAATCAGTGTAACAATTATAATAACAAATTAGTTCATTTATACTTCATTATAGTGGTTCGAACACATGTGGGGTCATCATGAGTCGAAATTAACTCTCCAGCAACTGGTATGGTATGGTATAGTCCATAAATGAATTAGGTTGACTTACAAAGAAATATTACATACAGCAAGATTAACTAAACCTGAAATAGAGGGGGAAACTATGACTATGATAGATCCAGTCACTGGTGAGATGTATGTATCCGATGATGGCCTTGAAACTAGAGGTAAGATGCACTTTATGTTTTCTAGTAACTATCTTGAAGCAATAAACATGACTATGATGTGACCCACAGCACCTTCAAGGTAAAGCAAACATTTGCTAAGGTGGGGTAAACTGCTCTCGGTATTAAAACTAAAAAATTTCTTTCCACTGAGCACTCGTAGACAAGAAAGGGCAGAAGAAAAGAGAATTGACTCAATGGAAATGGGTTTTTTTTGTTTTGGTTAATCATACTTTAATTGTATGACTGAACAAGTCCCTCTACTTTTCTGAACTTCAGTTATTTCTTCATTAAAGAGTTTAGAGTAGGTGATCTTTAAGATCCCTTAAAGTTTTCACATTTTACGTTTACGTTCTTTGTTTCTTTTATCCTAATTCAATCATGCACATAACCAACTTTGAAGCTAACATGCTACTTTTTTTACTCTAAAGTCATGTTTTAGAAAAGAAGAATAAAGATGTAAAAAAAAAAAAGCCCATAAATTTGATCATCTGCTTATTAACATTATTTTGTATTTCTCTACCTCTTGGCTTATTGTTTTACATAATTTAAATCATATTTATATATAATTTTATATAATGTTACTATAGTTTAATATCATAAAATTGGAATTTATATGTTACTCATCATTTCATAGTGACCCTACAGGACACAGTAGAACTGCCCCAAAGGGTTTCCAAGGGTGTAATCTTTACAGAAGCAGACTGCCACGTCTTTCTCCTGCGGAGCTGCTGGTGGGTTCAAACTGTTGACTTTTCGGTTGGCAGCCAAGCACTTAACCGCTGTTCCAAGGGTTGCTATAAGATAGCAATGGGTTATATATTACTAAAATCTTTATATACATCACTTAATACTCCATTCCATGGCAGTTATGGATTGAATTGTGTCTCCCAAAAATGTGTGTCAACTTGGCTAGGCCATGATTCCCAGTATTGTGTGATTGTCTACTACTTTGTCATCTGATGTGGTTTTCCTGTATGTTGTAAATCCTACCTCTATGATGTTAATGAAGCAGAATTAGAGGCAATTATGGTAATGAGGGAAACCCTGGTGGCATAGTGGTTAAGTGCTACTGCTGCTAACCAAAAGGTCGGCAGTTTGAATCTACCAGGCGCTCCTTGGAAACTCTACCGGGCAGTTCTACTCTGTCCTATAGGGTCACTGTGAGTCGGAATCGACTCAACGGCAGTGGGTTTTTATGGTAATGAGACAGGACTCAATCTACAAGATCAGGTTGTGTCTTAAATTAATTTCTTTTGTGATATAAAAGACAAAAACGCAGAGAGATGGCAGAATCTCATACTACCAAGAATGCAGAACCAGGAGGGGAGCGGGTCCTTTGGACCCAAGGTCCATGTGCTGAAAAGCTCCTAGGACAGAGAAAGATTGATGACAAGGACCTTCCACCAGAGCCAACAGAGAGACAAAGCCCTCCCCTGGAGCTAGCGCTGTGAATTTGGACTTCTAGCCTCCTAAAGTGTGAGAGAATAAACTTCTGTTTGTTAAAGCCATCCATGTGTGGTATTTCTGTTGTAGCAACACTAGATAACTAAGATACATGGCTATACCGTTATTTACTTATTCCTTTTTTCTACTTCTCTGTATTCTTTCATTATAATTGCTTCCATATCTACATTATTATAAATGTTACCATGTATATCTTTCTGCATATGTATTTGTTTTTAAGAAGTTTTTTTAAAAAATAAAATTTCTATGTAAATTATACAAATGATGTCATATATAGGTGTTATGGATTGAATTGTGTTCCCCTAAAATATGTGTTGTAAATCCTAACCCCTGGGGTTATAATCCCTTTAGGAACAGGTTTTCTTTGTAATGTTAATGAGATAGTATTAGTGTTGAGTGTGTCTTGAGTCAATCTCTCTTGAGATATAAAAGGAGCAGATTAAGCAAGGAAGAAAAGAAGTAAAGGTGGGGGAAGATAGATGCCATGCCACTTGAAGATCACCAAAGAGCCAAGGAATAGAAACTAAAGAGACAACAACCTTGTCCCTGAGCTGACAGAGAAAGAAAGACTTCCCCTAGAGCTAGCACCCTGAATTTGGACTTCTAGCCTCTTAAACAGTGAGAAAATAAATTTGTGTTTGTTCTACTCTGTCCTATAGGGTTGCTATGAGTCGCTATGAGAAATACTCATTTGTGGTATTTCTGTTACAGCAGCACTAGATAACTAAGACAGTAGGTAACATTTATTGAGGGCTTATTATGTGCCAGACATTGTACTAGGGTGCTGCTCATACTGTAACTTATTTAATCTTTACAACAATCCACTGAGGTAGATGCTATTATTATCCCTACTCTATAGATGGGAAATCTGAGGCACATAGGTGAGGTTAAGTAATTTCTTCTTGGCTAGATGGCAAGTGAGAGTTGGTTCAAATCCAGTCATCTAGTTCCAAAAATAGTATATAGCAGGAGCACCTGTGAACAGATAAACTAGCACCCCTAAGATTAAGTTTCAGTACCAGTCTTTTCAAGATAACCTCTTGGGCATGCTATCACATCAATATTTCACTAAAATGGCAGCATGACACCTTTATGATGTAGAACTAATTGTAATTGTACTACTTCTGTACAATTCTGTGTCTAAATGTCTTCCTTAGATAAAAGGGCATACATGTATCAATTCTGTTAGAAGCAGTTTACCCAGTCTATGAGGTATCTCATACCCCCAACAATGGACTCAAACATACCAGCAATCATGAAGATGGTACAAGACTGGGCAATCTTTTATTCTGTTATATATAAGGTCACCATGAGTCAGAACTGACTCAGTGTCAATGAACAACAACAACAATGAGGCATCTAAAACTACTTGAGAAGTCCAAAATTCATATGCCTACATTCCCTTTTGTGATGGATAGAGAAGAATTTATGAAGATCACAAAAAGCATCCTAGGTCTCAATGCAGATATTATTTCTGCAGCAAATATAATTTTTATAAATTTAATCGTTTATGTTTTTGTCTTACTTTTTGTATTTTTAATAAGCTGAAATTAAAATTTATTTAAACATAAACTACTATCCTAAGGAACTGAACATCCACCGCACAGAAAGTATTCATCTCTTCTCTTTGATTTCCCTTGATATAAATGACATGGTCAGTGGATAATGCATGGTAAGTAGTTAATATCACTATGGATCTAGTAGTACGAAACACAGTCTCTGGTTAGCTTAAACAAAACTCCATAGTATCATTTTTATACATAGTTTTAGTATTTAATTAGTCAAGTTTTCATCCACATTGCCTATTTCTCTACTGAACCCTGCCAAAAACACTCTTTGGCAGATGGCAAAATAATGAAATCATTGGCTCTAAAATTCAAAATCTTGGAGATAATTAGAAGACTTGGTACAGGTAACATTTATTAGTTATGAAGAGCTTGACAGCATGGAGAATTTTTCAACCCACACAATTTCCAAAGGGGGAAAAAATCTTCTTTTGAACATGGGTCAAATTATGTTCTGTGACAAGAAGGGAGAAATACATTTCATAAAGCCTAGCTGGACAGCTTCTTAAATTAAGCACAGCCTAAACAGAGAGAAGGAAAGAAAGCCTTTTATAAAGTCTATTCAACTACTAAGCAACAGGATGAATATGGACAACCTTTTGAAATTTTTCTGTATTCTAGTTAAATTGCAAGCTCATTAGTTAGATACACCAAGAAAAAAAGTTGGTAATCATTAGAGTAGTTCTAAATGAACTAAAACACCTCCAAATGATCCACTTCCCTTCTTTGCATAAGCATCATTATTAGGCTGGAAAGCAACCCTCTGCAGGAGGGTTTGCTAGTTACAATAGCTGAAAGATTTCAATGACTGTTTAGCAATTTCACATCTACCATAACACATAATGGAGCCCTGGTGGCACAGTGGTTAAGAGCTACAGCTGCTAACCAAAAGGTTGGTAGTTCGAATTCATCAGCCGCTCTTTGGAAATCCTATGGGGCAGTTCTACTCTGTCCTATAGGGTCACTATGAGTCAGTATCAACTCGATGGCAATGAGTTTGGTTTTGGTTTTATAACCCATAATGAGGAACCCTGGTGGCTCCACTGAAAGTTTGGCTATTTGAACCCACCAATGACTCTATGGGAAAAAAGACTTGCCAATCTACTCCTGTAAAGATTACAGTCTAGGAAACCCTATATGGCAGTTCTACTCTGTCACATGGGGTCACTGTTATTTGGATTTGACCAGTCAGCACCTAGCAACAACGTAACACCTATGAGCTACTAGCAGCCCCATCCATACTTCACCAAAGCAAGTACAAATTACAAACATAGAAAATTCAAGCACTCCTGTTACTAACTCTACAGAATAGAGATTAATAGCACGGGTGATTTTCTGTCTTGGGGTTCAGGACTCAACCACGACTTAATAATGGACATATGCTGTTAAAGCATTTCCAAACTGAAAGGACCTTCCCAGATCTCCAGTTGTGTCCCCTCATCGTTTAAAGGAAAGAAAAAAAATGGATGCTTTGTGAAGTTAAGTGATTTGCAGAAGTTATACTCTAGAAAGCCTTAGATTTGATCATAGGTTCCCTGATTCCCTGTACCATGCTCTTCCTTCCTCATAGCAGCTACAGGTTGGTACACTGAAGTATCTGCCAAAATTCACTAAACCTGGTGACAACAACAATATTCTGCAATACACATATGTAGTGACAAGGTCAAATAAAATTGGAATGTATAAATTTTTAAAAGTTAAAGAGTAGATAATAAGCTGATAGCCTCAGGAAGGAAGGGAGGGATGGAGGGAGGAAGAGAGAGAGAGAAAAAGGAGAGTGGAAGCAGGGAGAGAAACAGGGAGAAAGGGAACAAAGAAGGAAAGTGATTTTCTGTTTTTCCGGTTGAATATAATGACCTTTAAAGGAGAGGATTTCAGAAGAAAATGACTGGTCATATAGATGTTATCAACGATTAGAATTAATTTTTCTGCTTTTTAAAGATAGGATGATAAACTGGCAAGCAATGAAATACAGCTATGAAGACCAGGAAAAATATTTTTCACGGAAGATTTGTCAACCAGATTCCTCTGGAGAAATAAACAGTTAACTCTAAACCCAGGTACCTCGGCAGATAACAGGTCCAATTTTGAAATAACAATAATAGATAGTTTTAAGGTAAACATAGACTAGAAGATGGTAAGAAACCATTTCTTAAAAGTAGAAATCATGACAGACTATGATGATAATAACAGTAGCTGACATTGAATACTTTCTATGTTCAGGCACAGTTCTAAGTGCTTTATACATGTGAACTCATTGACTTTCTACAACATGTCCGTGAGATCATTATGGCTAGTTTCATCATTTTATAGATGAGGATACCGAGGCTTTGATACATTAGTTTGTCTAAGGCTACGAAACTGTGAATAGAATATAACTGGGAACAGAACCCAGGCAATCTGATTTCAGAATCCATGGTCTTATCCTTTATACTATATGGATTTATCCTAGTACAGGGATAATAAATTTAAAATTTACCTTCAGGAGATCATATAATCTCTCCTATAGTATTAAGGCCGTTACAAAGTCACATCTGTACTGTAATAGCAGAAGGGTATGTCTTGTTCTAAGGAAATTGATCTCAGAGTGGGAAGTAACAGCTGTGCATACAGGGAAGATGTATCAAGAGCTAGCTAAAAGAAGGAAGGGAGGGAGGGAGGAAAGGAAGGAGGAAATAAAATATCTATATGGCAATGCAATAGCATAAATACAAAAACATGCTAGAGAGCACTTTAATGGCAAGAAAGAAGACAGAAGAGTAATAATGTTGTAAGAACATATTGCAGACTCTCACATGATATCCCAGGTATCTCAGATTTCAGATGACAATCATTGTTAATGTTTTAGTATTTTGTGTATGTGTCAGTAGATAGATGGATGGATAGATACATAGGCCCAAACCCACTGCTGTCAAGTCAATTCTGACTCATAGCGACCCTATAGGACAGAGTAGAACTGCCCCACAGAGTTTCCAATGAACGCCTGGTGGATTCAAACTGCCAACCTTTTGGTTAGCAGCTGTAACACTTGACCACTACGCCACCAGAGTTTCCAATAGATAGACAGACATACACAATTTTATTTATATATATTCATTCATTCATCCAATAAATATTTATTGAGTTCTTACTGTTCAAATAAATACTTACTGAGTTCCTACTGCTAGATACTGTTTGGGTTGCTGAGTTTAGAGTAGTGACAAGCCTGTTTTCAGGGAGCCTGTGTTCTTCTTTGTTTTTTTATTGTGGTAAATGCGTATGTAACAAAACATTTGCCATATTCAGTGACATTAATTGTGTTCATCATGTTGTGCAAACGCCAACATTATCTGTTTCCAAAATTTTTCTATCACCCTTAAGAGAAGCTCAGTGCCCCCTAAGTGATGACTTCCTCTTCCCTTCTCCCTCCTGCCCCTGGTAACCACTTGTAAACTTTACCCATTGCTGTTGAGTTGACTCTGACTCACAGCGGCCCTACAGTACAGGGTAGAACTGCCCATACGGTTTCAGGAGTGGCTAGTGAAGTCAAACTACCAACCTTTTGGTTAGTAGCCATGCTTTTAACCACTGCACCACCAGGGCTCCTTGGTCTCTATATATTTGCCTATTTTGGATATTTCACATAAGTGGAATCATGTAATATTTGTTCTTTTATGACTGACTTATTTCATTCAGCATGATGATTTCAAGGTTCATCCATGTTGTAGAATGTACCAAGATTTCAGGGAGCCTATTTTTTTTATATTCTTATAGGGGAAACAGGAAATTCTAAAATGTCAGTTACTGATATACATTATGAAGGAAATTTTATCAGGGTAAAAGAAAGAAGGAGTCAGGGTGCTATTTTAATTAGGGTGCCGAGAAAATGTCTTCTTGAGAACTCAAAATATAGAGAGACCAGTGGTGATCTGAGGAAGCAGCAAGGGCACCTTTGGGGAGTTCAAGAAGAGCAAGAAAGGCAGTGGAGCTGGAGAGGGTAAGGCAAAGGGGGGGGGGGTGCATCGATGATGAAATTAAAAATGCATGGACTTTGTCATGTTTATGATTTTGGATTTCATGGTAGCTGCAGAGTTGGCGAAAAATGGGAACTCTGGTGGTGTAGTGGTTAAGTGCAATGGCTGCTAACCACAAGGTCAGCAGTTTGAATCCATCAGGCGCTCCTTGAAAACTCTATGGGGCAGTTCTACTCTGTCCTATAGGGTCGCTATGAGTCGGAATCAACTTGACGGCAGTGGGTGAGGTCAGAACTTAGTCTCATGGCCATCACCACCTGCAGGAGAGGTTGACAGGTGTAACCTTCCCTACACCCCATTTAGCTGGGAATACTGCTGCTCTCAAAATTGGTGTTTTATAGTAAGGAAAGAGAGGACAATAAATACTGAGTGGACAAATAGAAGTCTCTGCACAGAAGCCTTCAAATTTGAGTCTATGTCTCTCTTCTCAGTCTCCTCTTCATTTTTTTTTTTTTGAATATACCATTGACTGCCAGAAGAATGAACAAATCTTTCCGGGAAGAAGTACAGCAGAATTCTCCTTGGAATCAAGGATGGTGAGACTTCATCTCACATAATTTGGTCACGGCATCAGAAGAGATCAGTCCCTGAAGAAGGACATCATGCTACGTAAAGTAGAGGGTAATTGAAAAAGAGCAAAACCCTCAAGGAGATGGACTGACACAGTGGCTACAACAATGGGCTCAAACACAGCAATAATTAAGAGGAAGGCTCAGGACGGGGCAGACATACTACAACCCTTTGTCTTTTATATATTGTGCTTTCTGCTTTAGGTCTTTACCCATATCAAATTTCCTCTGCCAAGAACATTTTGTCCTTTTCATCTGGCTTAATTCTTCTGATCTTTGATTCTCAGCAATTATTGCTTCAAGTCTTCATTACCATTGTTAATATTACTTTTAGCTCTGTGAAAAACTGAGAGTAATTTCCCCAGTCTATTACCCATTTGGTAGCAGCTTCTCATAGGATGTCTTGCTTAGTACATTCTCTCAGGAAGAAGGGAGTGAGAGCCCCTTTGCATATGTCTATAATTTATCTCCTGTTGAAGACGCATATGCTTTCTCTTTTTCTTTCTCTGTCTAGAAGAAATGGAGTTCCTGAGTACTGCAAGTGGTTAACATGCTCAGCTGCTAGCTGAAAGGTAAGAAATTTGAGTTCACCTAGAAGCACCTCAGAAGAAAAGCCTGATGATCTACTTCCAAAAAAATCAGCGGTTGAAAACCCTATGGGGTGCAGTTCTGCTCTGACACACATGGGGCCGCCATGAGTTGGAACTGACTCGACAGCAGCTGGTTATCTGGAAGGCATAGTGTTCATCCTTAACCTGATTGTTGACCATTGCTGCTTCTCCGCTGGTTTTGGTTCACTTCATCCTTTGCCCAATGGTAATGAGGGAATGGTTTGTTTTTCAGGGATCATGCTGTGCAGCCACTCTGAGCCTTGTCAATGTTGGCCTCTGAAAACGCAAGCAGCTGAGTTTTTATCAGATCTTAGTTACCAGGCAGCAAACAAACCCTGCCCTGGGCTAAAAGACTTCAAGGAGTTTTCTTGTGGAATCTGACTTATGCTCCCTGTGAAGTGTAGCACTATTTCAGGGGCACTAGTGCTGTCATTCAGGTCTGCCTAGTACCCAGAGTGACATCAAAGTCGTGAAATCCCGTTGATGGTTGCTAAGTTCCTGAAAACATCACAGGTGGGCTTCCAATGAGTTGATATACCTAAAGCAAAGTCACCTGACAAGGGTAGGCTGACTAGGAACAGGCTAGGTTCATTTTGTTGTTGTTGTTTTCTTGTTTTGTTTTAATGGCAGGCGTGATGCAAGCTGAAACAGTTCGTGCATTGAGTTTGATAAGCCCTGAGAAATAAAAACAAGATAATACCGAGGTTTGTTAAATGTCTTAGAAAGGTGGTATTTTCTGAGGATTAAGTGATAATTTCTGATTTAAGGCTCAGTGGGAAAGAGTAATCAATTTGTTATGTCTGCCATAGAAAGTCCGCCTCATCTGTTACTTTGTCATACTGTGGTAGCATGCATGTTGCTTTGATGCTGGAAGCTATGCCACCAGTATTTCAGGTATCATCAGGATCGCCGATGGTGGACAGGTTTCCATGAAGTTTCCAGACTAAGACAGACTAGGAAGAAAGGCTTGGTGAACTATTTCTGAAAATTACCAAATGAAAACCCTGTGGTTTACAACACAATATTGCCCAATATAGTGCTGGAAGGTGAGCTCCCTAGGTTAGAAGGCACTCAGCAATTGACTCGAGCATATCAATGATTGTAAACATGGCCAGGACTAGGCAAAGTTTTGTTCTGTTGTACATGAGGTCACCGTAAGTGAAAAGCAACTAGCAAAAACAGCCATAGGAAGTGGTGCAAAGGACTCCATTAAAAAAGATAGTTCATTTAGGTGTAGACAACCAATTTTAGTTGATCCAAGTAATCCTGTTCCTGAAAATTTTGGAAGATAATTAAGAAGATAAATCAACCATCAAGAATTTAGACATCTGACATTGTACTAAGGGATGTAGATGGGCATATTTTCTGACGAGGCCTGGGAAAGAAAGAATATCTGTCTGCAGAAATAGAGTTTTTTAGAGGGGAGAGGAGAGAAAAGGAAGAGAAGTGTGATTCCTTAAGGGATTTGACACCACTTGTGTGCTGTTCTGAGGACCCATTACACTCCTGCGCTTGGGTTCCATGACACTCTCCACTACCATTCCAATAAATTTAATCTTATCTGAAACTATCGAGAATCGGCTTCTGTCACCATGACCAAGAGAGTATGCTTTTATTTCAGTCTTGACTTAAATATGATTTAGGCCTTTTTTTGTTTACAGTTTCATTTTCATTACATTTAAATTATGCAATAACTTGTTAGTTCCACTTTACATAGAAAAAGAAACTTAATGTAATTTTACTTTTTATTCGCCTCCGCCTTCCTCTTTCTGGTCATAATTAACATAATCTGACACTGTTGAATTAATTGCTTTCTAGTACTTCAATATTCTCTTTAAAAATCACTTTTTTCTTTTGAATTTAAGTTTTGTCACCATATTTACTGCTATTACTACTACCTTGCATTTTAACTTATAATTCATCTCATAATTCAATGTATAGCCAAAATATACTTTGAGTAAATATTTTAAGAATTGTACATGGGGGTATACAACCTGAATCTTAAATAAATTGTTGTTGTTAGGTGCTGTTGAGTCGGTTCTGACACAGAGCGACCCTATGCACAACAGAACGAAACACTGCCCAGTCCTGCGCCATCCTTACAATCATTGTTATGCTTGACTCATTGTTGCAGCCACTGTGTCAATCCACCTCGTTGAGGGTCTTCCTCTTTTCCACTGACCCCATACTCTGCCAAGCATGATGTCCTTCTCCAGGGACTGATCCCTCCTGACAACATGTCCAAAGTATGTAAGACGCAGTTTCACCATCCTTGCCTCTAAGGAGCATTCTGGTCATTTAAATAGATTAAAATGACATATTTCAAGAAAAATATATATCTTCACTGTGATGGTTAAGGTTGTGTGTCAACATGGCTGGGCCATGATTCTCAGTGGTTTGGCAGTTATGTCATGACATAGTTTGGAAGTTATGTAATGATGTCATTTCGCATTAATGTAATGCTTTAGTTATCCTCCATTTTGTGATATAATGGAATAACCTCTATAATGTGATATGATGTGATCAGCCAATCATTTGTAATGGGAATTTCCTCAGGGGTGTGGCCTGCATCCAATATATATGGACACTCTGGCAAGCTTGCTGGCTTTTGCTCACTCTAGATCCTGCATCAGCCTCATCATCATCTAACCTCCAGTCCTTGGAACTTGAGCAAATGGCCTGTTGCATTGCCTGCTGAACTTGGAATTTGTCAGCTTCTGCAGCCTGTGAGCCAGCAGCCTACTGTCTTACCTGCCAATCTTGTGTCTGTCAATCTCTACAGCCCATGAGCCAGCACTCTGCCATCTGACCTGCCAGTCTCGGGTCTTGGGTTTGTCAGCCCCTCCAGTTATGTGAGTCAGGAGAAGTCTCCAGCCTGGTGCCTGACCCACAGACTTGGGACAGTCCAGCCTTTGCAACTGCATGAGCCATTTCCTTGAGATAAATCTCTCTCTCTCTCTCTACCTACATATATATGTGCACTTCACTGGTTTTGCTTCTCTAAAGAACCCAGCCTAAGACATTTGGCACTGACAGTGGTTCTAGAGAAACAAAATTATAAGAATCAGTTTTCAAAGTTGATTCCCAAGTCTGGTTATTCTTAAAGATGTTGATGAATCTGCTTTCAGTAGTAAACAGGGCATTGCTAGTCCATGGTTTGAGATGGCAATAGAAATAAGCAAAATGTCATGGTCACCAGATCAAGTATTGGTGAGAGGCGAGACTCTGTGTGATTGCATGTTTGATTATTTTCTACAATTCTGTCAGAATGAGAAGTATAAGAAAGCCAATTGGTTGGTCCTACTTTCACTAGAAATAGTGATGAAAGAAAGAGATGAGCTCAGGCCTTCAGGGTCACAGCTCAGTCACTGCATAAACAAACTCAAAGTTGCCACTTGTGCCCTGAAAGGAAGTCTTATTTCTTATAGTAACAGAGTTGATATTGCCAAAAACCAAACCCAGAGTCTTATCGTAAGAGTGGCTGAATTATAACTACAATTAAATTCCAACCTCGAATGGCATCTGAAGCATTGATTTAGTGAGGACATTAATTGAGAAAAAATGGAATCATGAAACTTGGGATGGGAACATATGGACAGATAATCAGGAAGCTGGAACACTGAGCCCTTAAATTTTGTTGAATCACTCCTACCAACAAAACCAGCCCTCTCCTGTCTGATGAGATTACTCCATCTTTGACTGCTAAGCTATCCTCCTGAGTAAAACCACTAGCCCCTCCAACCCCACCTAATGACATTAGCCCAGCTGTAACTGAAGAACCTTTGGCTGAGATATCACCTGGAGCAGTGATTGAGTCATTGCCTAGGAAGGCATTTGAGTCATTTCCTGGGCATCATCTGAGGCAGATGCCTTAGACAACATTGCTAAATGTTCTCAGAACTGATTCCCACCACCCATTTTTTTGCTTCTAGGCCTACAACTAGACTTAAGGCCCTGTGACCCCCAGAAGGTGAAGTACAAAGTAAGACCCAGAAGAGGTACTCTACACTCCAGAAGAATTGCATGACTTTTCTAATATATACAAATAGAACCTGGGGAATATATTTGGAAATGGCTATTAAGGGTATGAGATAATGGTGCAAAGAACATAAAGTTGGATCAGTCTGAGTTTATTGATATGGACTCACAAAGCACAGATTCTTCATTCAATGTTTCAGCTAGAGAAGTTAGGAAAGGATACAATAGTTTATTTGGTTGGTTCACTGAAGCACGGATTAAGCAGTGGCCTACACTAAATCAAGTCGAAGAACCAGACCTGCCTTGGTATACTATAGAAGAAGGTATCCAAAGGCTTAGGGAAACTGGCATGTTATAGTGGATTTATCAAGTCAGACTCACAGACCCACACATGGAGTGTCCAAAAAACACACCTTTTACCAAAATGACAAGTAACAAATTTGTGAAGGGAGCCCCAGCATCCTTGAAGACTGCTGTGATTGCTATTTTGATTTGACAGTGGGAACTACCCTAACTGAATTAAGACAGTTAACTACAATTGGACTGATTGGGCCCCATGGTGGTAAGGGTTAAGTAGCGACACTCAATCTACAAAGACAAGGTGGGTGTGGCTATTGTAAAGGACAATGGAGTTAAAGTTGCAATCAGAATATTCTGACTCATATGGACTTATGATGTTGGCTACTTAGTCACAATGTCCCTAGGAGTATAATAGATGGGAAATCTACTAAATATTTACTTGATCCGTAGAGTGGAAGAATTCTAGGTCAAGTGAACAGCAGTATAAGTTGAATCATCAGATAGAGAGTCATGACCCCTCAATCAATTCCCAGACTTGAATGAGTTTAAAGATCCCTTGAATGATGGGAAGGAAACGTCCCCTTGAGGAAGGGCCCCACTACATGTCCAGAAATGTATACTGTTAATCTTTCAGTTGTCCCCAAAGGAATCTATGGCTTTTACGAGAGTGACTATTCATTAAGGAAAAGGAAATAATCAGAGTTTGGGTGGATTATTAGATACTGGTTCTGAACTGTCACTAATTCCAGGAGGCCCAAAATGTCACTGTGGCCCACCAGTCAGAGTGGGGGTGTATGGAGGTCAGGTTATTAATGGAGTCTTAGCTCAAGTTTGTCTCACAGTGGGTACAAGTGATCCACAAAACCATCCTAAAGTGATTTCCCCATTTCCAGATTGCGTAATTGGAAGAGATACACTCATCAACAGGATGTACCCCCACATTTGTTCCCTGACAATGGAATAAGGGCTATTATGGTAGGAAAAGCCAAGTGGAAGCCATTAGAGCTGCCCTACCTATGAAAACAGTAAACCAAAAGCAATACAGCATTCCTGGAGGGATTGCAGAGTTCACTGTTGCCATCAAGAACCTGAAGGTTGCAGGGGTGATGATTTCTACTACATTCCCATTCAGCTCACCTGTTTGGCCTGTGCAAAAAACAGATAGATCTTGGAGAATAACAGTGGATTATCAAAAACTTAACCAGGTGGTTACTCTAATTTCAGCTGCTATTCCAGATGTGGTTTCATTGCTTGAGAAAGTTAATACAACTTCTGTTACCTGATATGTAGATATTGATCTGGCCAGTGTCTTTTTCTCAATTCCAGTTTTAAACAAATACCAGAAGCATTTTGCCTTCAGCTGGCAAGGCCAGCAATACACCTTCACTGTCCTACCGCAGATCAGTTCTCTAGCCCTATATCATAATTTAGTCCACGTGAACCTTGATTGCCTTTCCTTTTCACAAAATGTCACACTGATCCATTACATTGATGACATTATGCTGATTAGACCTAGTAAGAAAGAAGTGTCAATGACTCTGGGCTTATTGGTAAAACATTTGCATGCTAGAGGTTGGGAAATTAATCCAACAATAATTCAGCCACCTTCCAACCTCTGTGAAATTTCTAGGGGTCCAATGCTGTGGGGCAAGGTGTGGTATTTTGTCTAAAGGATAAACTAATGCATCTGGATGTTCCCACAACTAAAAAGGAGGCGCAATGCCTAGTGGGCCTCTTCGGATTTTAGAGACAACATATCCCTCATTTAGGTGTGTTACTCAGGCCTATTTATTGACTCAAAAAGTGCTAGTTTTGAGTGGGGCACAGAACAATAGAAGGCCCTGGAATATTTCAGGCTGCCATGCAAGCCACTCTGCCACTTGGGCCATATAAGCCAACTGATGCAATGGCGCTTGAAGTGTTAGTGGCAGATAGAGGTGCTGTTTGGAGTTTTAGACAGGCCCCTATTTTTGAATCACAGTGCAAACTCTTAGGATTTTGGGCCCCTGCCATTCTCTGAAGATAACTACTCTCCTTTTGAGTAACAGCTCTGGCTTGTTATTGGTCCTTAGCAGAGAATGAATGCTTAACCATGTGTCACTGAGTCACCATGTGGCCTGAGCTGCCCATCATGAACTGGGTGTTGTCTGGCCCACAGAGTCATAAAGACTGATATGCACAGCAACATTCCTTCATTAAATGGAGTGGTATAAATGAGATTAGGTTGAGTAGGACATGAAGGCACAAGTAAATTACATGAGGAAGTATCCAAGTACCTATGGTCTCTATTCCTGACACATTATCTACCCTCTTCCAGTCTGTACCTATGATCTCATGGGGAGTTCCTTATGATCAGTTGACTGAGGAAGAGAAAACTTACGTCTGGTTTTACGTGGCTCTGCACAATATGCAGGCACTACCCAAAAGTGGACAATGGCAGCACTACAACGCCTTTCTGGGACCTCCCTGAAGGACAGTGGTGAAGGGAAAGCCTCCCAAAGGGCAGAACTTTGAGCTGTGTACCTGGTTGTTCACTTTAATTGGAAGGAGAAATGGCCAGATATGTGACTGTATACTGACCTGTGGACTGTGGCCAATGGTTTGACTGGATGGTCAGGAACTTGGAAGGAACACATGTGAAAAATTGGACATAAGGACGTATGGAGAAGAGGTGTGTGGACAGACCTCAGTGAATGGGCCAAAGAAGTGAAGATATTTGTTTTTCATGTGACTGCTCACCAAAGGGTAACATCAGCAGAGGAAGATATTAACAATCAAGTGGTTAGGATGACAAGTTCTGTGAAAACCAGTTATCCTCTTTCCCCAGTCATTCCTGTTATTATCCAACGGGCTCATAAACGATATGGCCATGATGGCAGCGATGGCAGTTATGCATAGGTTCAGCAACATGACTTCCATTCACCAAGGTCAACTTGGCTACAGTCACTGCTGAGTGCCCAATCTGCCAGCAGCAGAGACCAACACTGAGTCCTCGATATGGCACTGTTCCTCAAGATGATCAGCCAGCAACCTGGTGGCAAGTTGATTAATTACATTGGATCACTTCCATCTTGAAAAGGGCAGTGTTTTGTTCTTACTGGAATACACATTTACTCTGGATATGGATTTGCCTTCCCTACACACGATACTTCTGCCAAAACTACTATCCGTAGACTTGCAGAATACCTTCCTCACCATCATGGTATCCCACACAGTATCACCTCAGATCAAGGGACTCACCTCACAGCAAATGAAGTGTGACAATGGGCCCATGTTCATGGACTTCACTGTCCTACCATGTTTCCCATCATCCTGAAGCTTGATAGAATGATGGAATGGCTCTATAAATACACAATTACAGTGCTAGCTAGGTGGCAATACCTTGCAGGGTTGGACCAATGTTCTCCAGAAGGCTGTATGTGCTCTAAACCAGTCCAGGATATGGTGCTTTTTCTTCCATAGCCAGAATTCACGGGTCCAGGAATCAAGGGTGGAAATGGGAGTGGCACCACTTACTATAACCCTTAGTGACCCTCTCACAACATTTTTGCTTCCTGTCCCCACGACCCATGCCCCACAGGTCTAGAGGTCTTATTTCCAAAGGGAGGAATATTCCCACCAGGAGACACAACACTGATTCCATTAGATTGAAAGTTAAGAATGCCACCCAACCACTTTGGGCTCTCACACCCCTAGATGAACAGGAAAAGAACAGAGTCACTGTATTGGCTCATGTGATTGATCCTGATTACCAAGAGGAAATCAGATAATGGAGGTAAAGAAGAGTATCTCTGGAATACAGGAGATCTCTTAGGATGTCTCTTAGAACCACCATGCCCTGTGATTAAAGTCAATGGAAAACTAAAGCAACCCAATTCTGAAATAACTGCTAATGGCCCAGACCCTTCAGGAACGGAGATTGAGGTCACTCCACCAAACAAAGAACCACGACCAACAGAGGTGCTTGCTGAGGGTAAAGGGAATACAGAATAAATAAAAAACATATATATATAGGTGGTGGAAAAAGGTAGTTTTAAAATACCAGCTACAACCATGTGATGAGTTGCAGAAATGAGGACTATAATTGTTGAGTATTTCTTCCTTGTATGTGTTCATCAGACAATGTTCCGCTGCTATTCATAAAGTTTTCACTGGCTAATGCTTTTCAGAAGTAGACTGTCAGGTCCTTCTTCCTAGTCTTTGTCTGGAAGCTCAGCTGAAACCTGTCCTCCATGGGTGACCCTACTGGTATCTGAATACCTGTGGCATAGGTTCCAGCATCACGGCAACACGCAAACCCCCACAGTACGCCAAACTGACAGACACGTGGGGGACTGCCAGAAATTTAGGCTGGTTTCAGAAGAGGACATGGAACCAGGGATACCATTGCTGATGTCAGATGGATCCTGGCTGAAAGCAGAGAATACCAGAAGGATGTTTACCTGGGTTTTATTGACTATGCAAAGGCATTCCACTGTGTGGATCATAACAAACCATAGATAACATTGTGAAGAATGGGAATTCCAGAACACTTAATTGTGCTCATGAGGAACCTTTACATAGATTAAGAGGCAGTTGTTCAGACAGAACAAGGGGATACTGATCAGTTTAAAGTCAGGAAAGGTGTGTGTCAGGGTTGTGTTCTTTCACCATACCTATTCAATCTGTATGCTGAACAAGTAATCCAAGAAGCTGGACTATATGAAGAAGAACGGGGCATCAGGATTGGAGGAAGATTCATTAACAACCTGCGTTATGCAGATGATACAACCTTGCTTGCTAAAATTGAAGAGGACTTGAAGCACTTACTGAGGAAGATCAAAGACCACAGCCTTCAGTATGGGTCCCACCTCAACATAAAGGAAACAAAAATCTTCACAACTGGACCATTGAGCAACATCATGATAAATGGAGAAAAGATTGAAGTTGTCAAAGATTTCATTTTACTTGGATCCACAATCAACAGCCATGGAAACAGCAGTCGAGAAATCAAAAGATGCATTGCATTGGGTAAATCTGCTGCAAAGGACCTCTTTAAAGTGTTGAATAGCAAAGATGTCACCTTGAAGACTAAGGTGTGCCTGACCCAAGCCATGGTATTTTCAATTGCATCATATGCATGTGAAAGCTGGACAACGAATAAGGAAGACCGAAGAATTAACGCCTTTGAATTGTGGTGTTGGTGAAGAATATTGAATATACTGTGGACTGCCAAAAGAATGAACAAATCTGTCTTAGAAGAAGTACAACCAGAATGCTCCTTAGAAGCAAGGATGGCGAGACTGCAGCTTACGTACTTTGGACATGTTGTCAGAAAGGATCAGTCCCTGGAGAAGGACATCATGCCTGGCAGAGAACAGGGTCAGTGGAAAAGAGGAAGACCCTCAACAAGGTGAACTGATGCAGTGGCTGCAACAATGAGCTCAAGCATAACAAGGATTGTAAGGATGGCTCAGGACTGGGCAGTGTTTCATTCTGTTGTGCATAGGGTTGCTATGAGTTGGAACCGACTTGATGGCACCTAACAACAACAACACGTGTGCATCAAATATTTTTGTTTTCTTCACTTACAAAAAAACTTCCCCTTACAAAATATAAGATTTACTTAGGGGACATCTATGTCAATTGGCACAACATAGTTCTCACAGACAATGTTCTATGTCCACCAGAGTAGCATTTGAGGTCTTAAAAGCTGGCGATTGGCCATCTAAGTTACAACTATTGGTCCTTTCTAGTCCAGAGCAAAGGAGAGGGGAAAAAACTGAAGACCCAAGGGAGCAATTAGTCCAAAGGACTAAGGGACCACATGAACCACAGCCCACATGACCCCAAGAACAGAAGAACTAGACAGTGCTTGGCTGCCACTATCAACGACCCTGACTGGGATTACAATACAGGGCCCCAGACAGAGTGGAAGAAAAATGTAGAACAAATGATCAAATTCACAAAAAAGACCAGGCTTATTGTCTGACAGAGTCTGGAGGAATCCCCAAGATTATGGCCCCTGGACAGCCTTCTAACTCAGACTTGAAGCTATTCCTGAAGTTCATCTTCCAATCAAAGATTAGTTAGGCCTATAAGACAAACAACAACACATATGAACAACATGCTCTACAACCACGTGAGCCATTTCCTTGTGATAAATCTCAATCTCTGTCTCTCTCTCTGTATATATATATATACCTCACTGGTTTTGCTTCTCTAGAGAACCCAGTCTAACATGTTTAAATTTGTAACTATATTTGCTGCTATTACTCCTTTCTTGCATTTTAACTCAAAATTCATCTCTTAGTTCAAAGTATAGCCAGAGTATACTGCCAGTAAATATTTTAAGAATTGTACATGGGGGGTATGCAACCTGAATCCTAAATAGTTTAAAACTACATATTTCAAGAATAATATATATCTTGACATACTTCAATAATAATTTCAAGATTCATGAATAATAACATGGCTAGTGTAGCATTTGCTGTCAGTAGACACCCATATCCCTCAGACCACTTAATCCTAGCATGCTCCAGACTTCCTCCAACTGCCAGTACTTACATTTCTCTGCCTAAGTGTTTTTCTCAGTCCACAAAATGCTATTCTGCCCTTTCCAGTACAGTAGCCTGGAAGTGAGTCCCTGGTTGGTGCAAGCAGTTAAGCTTTAACAACTAACCTAAAGTTTGACAGTTTGAACCCAACCAGAGTCATGTTGTAAGAAAGCCTTGAAAACCCTATGGAGCACAGTTCTACTCTGTACACGTGGGGTTGCTATGAGTCAGAATGGATGTCAACTAACAACAACAAAACCTGCATGTACCAGGGAATTAAACCTTAGATAGTAACTCTAAACCAATGACTAATGATTAATGGGTTGAGGTCTGAATACCTCTGTTCCTTCACCTCTCAAATTGAATAATCCTGAAGTATATGTGTTTGCACTATTTCCCAAAGCTTCCCAGTTAGTTTAATTCTAGTCGTAGCTGCCTTAATAATTCACATTTTACTGGCTACCTTCCTTGCTTCCCTGTATCACTTCCCACTTACATCAGGGTGTTCCTTAGACCTCCCAAATAAATTACTTGCACTCAGGGCCTGCTTTTAGGAGAAGTCAAACTAAGACAACCAGGTTTGGGAGCCAAAATCTCTTTTTTCCCCCCTCAAAACTCTGCTGAGATTTAATTATTGTCTTTTGGCATTCAGTATTGTAAAGAAGAATAATGCCATCCTGATTTGGTATTTTTTTGAAAGTTAGATTTTTCTTTGTGCAGGTACTTTGAAGACCTTTTTAAGTTCATAAAATAAGAAATTGTACAGCATATATTAAGCAGAGTGTCTCTTTATTAGCTACTTTTCCTGAAGTGTAGCATGACCTTTTTCTTCTCCACATTTGAATATGTTTTGACTTTTAAAAGGTTTTATTATGTGCTGTTGACCATTGCTTCTTCTCCATTATTTAAAATGATTTTTTAAAGAGGCAGCAATTATACATAAATTGAATGTTCATTCTTTGCCTTGTATCATTCTTATCTTCATTTTCTGCCATAGTGATTCTACTCTGAATTGCCTTTAACATGAATTTTAGGTCTTGTACAGTTTTGGTTGGAGTATATTCACCTTTCTTCACTGCAATAATTTTTTTTCATCTCGTACGTCATTACTTATTTCATATAATCCTAATTTATCTGACGTTATTTAAAACATAAAAGAGATGCATTCTAATTATTCTTCTATTTTCTGGACTAAAACCTTTTGAAGGCTCACTCTGTTTTGTTATTAGAACTATAGTTTTCCTCTTTACTATTACAGAATTGATATTCAGGTCTTACCTTCCATTTTTCTTTTTTTTCTCCTGTAAACAAGAGGAGTTCCATTCAGATCAAAAGATTGCCAATGAGCAGATGTTTTGCTTTCCTTTGAACCCGATAAAGTCCACTTGTGCACTGTAGAATTTCCCTCTTGAATCTGAAACTCAACGGCAAGTTGATTTTCACAGCTCCAGTACAATTTATACAGTATTCTCTAACAAGGGTTTACTTAGTAGTGTTCCCCCAGGCTGAGATAAGACCTTCTCTTGCTTCCTTTGTCTGTTTTTTAACAATGGGGATATGTCTTTATTCCAGTAATATGACCAAGGACGGATTACCCAATAAGCAAGCTAAGCATGTGCTTAGGGCATCAACAAAACAGGGACACCAGTTGTCCAAAGCAAAGACCCAGAGATGCCAAGCAGACTAGACAAAAGAAAAAGCAAAAGCCACAGTGGAAGGGGACTGGCAGGGCACTGAATGAAACTGATACCAGCTCCTGTGCATGAGAATGTACCAGGCAGAAATAAAGTTCAAACAGGGTCATGAGGGTGCCCACGAAGCAATATTGTTTGAGCTATGAAACGCCTACCACTTCAACACCTTCATTCATATATCTGTCTCTTACAATCCCCTCCCATGTGAATGAAACTCCTTATCTCAGCAGATCTCTTGGGAGTATGCTATTTCTTTCTAATAAACAAGTGGTGGAAGTGGGCTGTCAAGTCTAACTCTTGCTATATTCACCCAGCTCAGAACTGGATCCAGCATAAGTGGTTCCTGGGCAAGAACAGATTATATTAATAGATAACAGGTCTCTGATCCATTTTGAGAGAACCGTCTTATACATCCACATCTGATGATCCAGCAACTTCAGCCAGGAGGGCCATCAGTGCTCTCTGCCATGATTCAAACACAAGAGTATGCTCACGCACATGTCTTGGTAAACAACTGATGGGAACTCCAGTCCCAGGTGACGCACAAAAGTGAGGGACCTTGAATAAGTCAACCATTGCAATTAATTCAATCAAGTTACTTTTTAACTATAGAGTGTTTACATACAGCATTATGTCATAAAGTTTGTAAACAATAATATTTATAACTTCAACTTAAAATGTATTTGGCATACACACAGACACAATCTAACATGCATTAAATATGATGATAATGTGGGTAATAATTTAATATAATACTAACATAACAACTGTCCACAAAATACTGGAAATATTAATATTTATCTAACACAAAAAGTTTTTATGTGTCAAGTGAGTTTCATTTTTTTATTGTCTGTTGCATAGGACACAGTGCTTGATACTACTCTACATACTGCTAAAAACCAAACCAAACCCATCGCCATTGAGTCGATTCCGACTCACAGTGACCCTATAGGACAGAGTAGAACTGCCTCATAGGGTTTCCAAGGAGCGCCTAGTGGATTCCAACTACCAACCTTTTGGTAAGCGGCCATAGCTCTTAACAACTACGCCACCGGGGTTTCCTATATATGCTAATAAATGAGTTATTAGGCACAGTAAGAGGGTGCAAAATTCAATATTTCTTTAACGTGCAAAATATATTTGTCTTTTACAAAAATGAGTATGCTTTTAAATTGTCTTCCAAGGAAGCAATAAAGGATGTTTATCAGAATATTACATTTATATTTTATCAGAATATTTTAAGTATCTCTGTGTAAGGAAATTGAACAATTTCTCGAGGAAATAAATTAAATGAATATTTAGATAATAAAAATTATGTAAATGTATTTTATCTTCCATTTCCTTTCAGTCTGACTTTCTTTTAAGAAATTGATATTGCTATGACTCGAAAACAAACTTGCTTGTCAAGAAGTGGTGCTTATTGTTACATCAGTTATGGACATATCTCCAAATATGGGAGTTGAACAATTCCACAAAGAAATAAAATGTACATTTTATAAATTTTGTATATGATAATAATTATATTTTCCTTTTCATTTCAGACCTATTTGGTGAAACCTCACATTCAGTGAGAAAGAAATTTTAATTACAACGTGTTAGGGATGAAAGATCTATCCAAAAATAAAATACAGTAATTTGTTGTAATATTTGTTTTCTGATCATTAGAGTTTCTTTTATGACACCTTTTCATTTGTTCACTTATAATTATAGCGTTTATTATGAAATAAGAACCAAAATTGAAGTATGAACCATTTAAAGCAAAGATGGTAAAAGTCAATTTTTCCTTGTGGGAGATGAACAGAGTTTTACATTGATCGTTGAAACAACTAACCCTATAAAAAAAAAAAAAAAATTTTTTTTTGAACCCTATGGGGCAGTTCTATTTTGCCTTTCTATGAGTCGGAATTGGCTTGACAGCAATGAGTTTTTGTTTTGGTTGAAACAACTAAGTTCACAGACTCATTTGCTTTGTTGTAGAATATGTAGAATATTCTTTTTGTGGAAAATATGGCATATAGCAAAAATCTTAGTACCCTGCATCCACTAAAAATTTTATTATCCAATTCATCTCATTCTGCTAAAATGGCATAAGCCAATTTTGGGTTCAATAGCTAAAATAATAGTCGTATTTAAAAAGAAGTTACATCATCATGGATAGCTAACACACACACAAACACACATATGTATATATATATAACTCATAAACTGTTGGAATGTGTGAGTAAGCAGAGGAGGGGGCACCACAGAGTATCAGAGTTTAGGGCCCTCCTCATATGCCTTAATCTGACTCTGGATATGACAGCTCTTAGGCTTTTCCTGTCTCTACCTAAACCTCCCACCATTCGTTTGTCTGCTTGTCATACCGTAGGGGCTTGTGTATTGCCATGATGCTGGAAACTATGCATCTGGTATGTCAAATACCGTCAGGGTCACACATGGTAGACAGGTTTCAGCTGAGCTTCCAGACTAAGACAGACTAGGAAGAAGGACCTGGGGATCTACTTCTAAAAAAACTGGCCAGTGAGAAACTTATAAATAGCAGCAGAACCATGTCTGATATACTGCAGGAAAACGAGCCCCTCAGGTTGGAAGGCACTCAAAATATGACTGGAGAAGAGCTGCCTCCTCAAAGTAGAGTTGACCTTAATGATGTTCATGAAGTAAAGATTTTGGACCTTCACTCGCTGATGTGGCATGACTCAAAATGAGAACAAACAGCTGCAAATATTAATAATCAGAACGTGGAATGTACAAACTATGAATCTTGGAAAATTGGAAGTTGTCAAAAATGAAACAGAACTCTTGAAGATAGATATCCTATGCATTAGTGAGCTGAAATGGATTGGTATTGGCTGTTTTGAATCAGAAAATCATACTGTCTACTATGACAGGGGTGAAAAATTGAAGAGGAAAGGCACTACATTCATTGTCAAAAAGAAATTTTCAAGATCTATCCTGAAGTACAACGATGTTAGTGACAGGATAATATCCACATGCCTAGAAGGAATACCAGTTAATACCAGCTAGTACTATTATTCAAATTTACACACCAATGACTAATGCCAAAGATGGAGAAATTGAAGATTTTCACTAACTTCTGCAGTTTTAAATTGATTAAACATGTAATTAATATGCATTGATAATTATTGGTGATTAGAAAGCGAAAAGTTGGAAACAAAAAAGAAGGATCAGTATCTGGAAATAGAATTGTGATAGAAATAATGCCAGAGATTGCATGACATAATTTTGCGAGATCAACAAACTACTCATTGTAAATACCTTTTTTCCAACTACGTAAACAGTGAGTATACATATGGCCCTCCCCAGATGGAATACACAGGGATCAAATAGACTACACCTGGGGAAAGAGACAATGGGAAAGCTCAATATGATCAGTCAGAACAAGGCCAGGGACCAAAGGTGGAACAGATCACCAATTGCTCGTATACAACTTCAAGTTGAAGCTGAAGAAAATTAAAACAAATCCATGAGAGCCAAAGCACAACCTTGAATATTTCTCACCAGAATCTAGAGACCATCTCAAGGAATAGATTTGATGCACTGAACACAAATGACTGAAGATCACATGAGTTCTGGGATGAAATCAAGGATCTCATACATGAAGAAAGCAAAAGGTCATTAAAGACACCTGGCATGAAGACGAATGTGGCATCAGGATCGGAGGTAGACTCATTAACAACCAGCCATATGCAGATGACATAACCTTGCTTGCTGAAAGTGAAGAGGACTTGAAGCATTTATTGATGAAGATCAAAGACCACAGTATGGATCATACCTCCACATAAAGAAACTAAAATCCTCACAACTGAACCAAATAGCAACATCATGATCAATGGAGAAAGGACTGAAGTTGTAAAGGATTTCGTTTTACTAGGATCCACAATCAACACCCACAGAAGCAGCAATTTAAAAATCAGTTTGCTGCAAAAGACCTCTTTAAAGTGATAAAAAGCAAGATGCCACTTTGAGGACTAAGGTGTGGTTGACCCAAGACATGATATTTTCAATCACCTCATATGCATTTGAAAGCTGGACAGTGAGTAAGGTAGGCTGAGGAAGAATTAATGCCTTTGAATTATGGTGTTGGTGAAGAATATAGAATATACCATGGACTGACAGAAGGATGAATAATTCTGTCTTTGGAGAAGTATATCCAGAATGCACTTTAGAAGCGAGGATGGTGAGGCTTTGTCTCATGTACCTTGGACGTGTTATCAGGAGGGACCAGTACCTACCTGGAGAAGGACATCATGCTTGGTAAAGTAGACGGTCAGCAAAAAAGAGGAAGAACCTCAAAGAGATAGATTGACAGAGTGGCTGCAACAATGGACTCGAACATAGCAAGTATTGTAAGGATGACACAGGACTGGGCACTGTTTCGTTCTTTTCTACTTAGGGTAGCTATGAGTCGAAACTGACTGGATGGCACCTAAGAGCAATAACAACCCTGACCTCCCACCTGTTGCTGATATCACAAGATACTAGCATCTCCATTATTCCTCTCTCTCCATCCTGTTCCATCTTGAAAGAGTAGCAGTTGTAATCTGAGATATTTGCAGAAATAGAATTCTGATGTTTGAATTTAGGAAAAAAATCAAAGGTTGCTGGGGGGCTGACAGAAGCCAAGTAGTGAGGAGAATTTGACCAAGTTCCTAGTCCAGAAGTCTGTACATGAACCGATTTCTTATTATGATCCATTGGGGCTGTGGTGGGGTATTATTTCCTTCCAGGAAAACCTCTGGAGTTGGTTGGTTGTCTTTAGTTTTCAGTTACTTTGACCTGTTTATTTATTTGCATTTATATGGTTATGCCAATGGAAAGTTGGCAAAGGGTCACATCCTAAAGTTCAAAAGCAAAACCAAAGGGGCTAGATGCAACTCTGAGTTTGTGTGTCTGTGTTTGGAAGACAGCAGGAGGTGGATAATTTGTAAGGACTGAAAGATAATGTGGAGTCCTTAGATGGTGCAAATAGTTGTCACTTAGCTGCTATCTGAAAGGAGGTTGGAGGTTCGAGACCACCCAGAGGAACTGTGAAAGAAAAGACTGGTGATCTACTTCTGAAAATCAGCCACTGAAAACCCTATGAAACACAGTTCAGTTCTGACACACATGAGATTCCCATAAATTGAAATCAACTTGACGGCAACTGGCTTTTTACAGAGAATTCGCTTCAGCCAGTGCTGCCTTCTCTTCATAAGATTTGAAGGTCTTCGTAGGGAGAGGGTGACAACCTGGTGCCCCAGACCAAGAGAAGAACACAATAAAATAGTGAAGAGGAACCTAAGAGTAACTAACCATGACTATAGCAGGAGTATTTTTCTAGCTCCTTCCTTCCCCACTCATCCATCGAAAAGCAGCTGGCTGTTTCTTTAATTTAATCCTTTGTCTATCCTGGAGTTGACAAAGCAGGTTCTATTTAAAGGAGTCTTTTACATTTTCAAATCAGGGAAAAACACGGTGGAGTGGCATATTATATTAGGAAACTTTTTTTATTTTTTTTAATCTTTACAAAATACTTTGCAGGAGAAAAGTGTAGGGGAGGAAGCAAATGAGTCAATGTTTCCTTGTTTTCTTCATAAGTGCTAGTACAGATCACGGCCATGTAACGTGGACAGGTTGCTTTAATTGTTTGGGACCCGGGTACCTTTCTGACATTCTGGGATTCTTCTAAGGCTTTTAAATGTGCACATCTTCCATCCTGGATTCTACCGGGTAGCCTTGCCAAACTCCCAAATCACATGAAAAAGCATTCACGTTGCACTCAATTTTCTGCAAGACTAACAACGGGTGAGTGGATTCAGAGCCATGGTCTTTCTTTTATATCTAACCCAGATGCTAGATTTCTTCTGCTTTTTCAGCACAAGTGAGCTGGAGGCTTGGACTGAGATGAACTGGCTTCATCTCAATCTGCAATAAACACTGCCTGGGAAGAGCAAACATCTAAAGGAACAGGCAGAGTTTGAAGGCCCCTTCTATTGAAAGCACATGTCTAGATTTAGCCGGTAAACTCTTCAGCCTGAACGCTATCTTGGATTCATATTCAGAGCACTGAAAGAGACAGCAAGTACTTGTCTTTTGTGTTGCATTGACTCTTATAGCAAGATCCCATTATCCCACATAAATTGGTGCACTGTCCATTTTGATCAGCCATACAAGTGTGAGAACTTTTGGCATAGATGACTCACATCAGCAAATAATCCATGAATTAAGTATCTTTTGCCTTGGCATACTTTATGTTATTTCCCCATTTATTTATACATTTTTTCAGGTAAGCAGTAACATTGCCATATATTTCATCTATTCTAAAATGCCTACTGTCTCACATTTTAATATCTCTGAAATTAGGATGCATTTTATAAGTGATGGTATGTCACAGATTTTATCTACAAAAAAAAAAAAAAAACTCTTTGCTGTTGAGTCCATTCCGACTTATAACGACCCTATAGGACAGAGTAGAACTGCCCCCATAGGGTTTCCAAGGAGCTCCTGATGGATTCGAACTGCTGACCTTTTGGTTAGCGGCCATAGCTCTTAACCACTACAGCACCAGGGTTTTCAGGGTCTTTTTTCCCTTAGTTGTATATAAAAAAATGACTGCATCCTGAAATGGATGGTGCCTTAGATTAGATGCAATACAGAAGTCGGAATTCCTTGGAAATTTTTGTTTTGGTAGTACAAGGAATTAGGAGACAATAGGAAGTGGACTTTAAGAATAAGTCAAGAGTATTAGAGACAAAAGATTTATAAATGGACTGTAATGGCATGTGTTTGGTTCTCTTGCATCTTGCTAGTTTTTTGTTTGTTTTTATGAGTGCAGGGATTAAATGTGTATTTCTACTTACTGAAAATAATGCCTAATCTATTATGAACATTTGTTAACTACATTCAGCAAAAAAAAACCAAACTCATTGTTATTGAGTCATTCTGACCCATAGTGACCCTATATTTATCATCACATAAATAGCAAGTAGTCATTCATTTTGAGGAGACAAGGTCTCGTGTGAAAATAGAGGAAGCCAGCATTAAAATCCCAGTTTAGCTTTTTTTTCTCTGACCAACTCCGTATAGTATAATAGCACTATTATGCATTACCTTATGCAAGAATTTTCCTGTCACAAACCTAGATATTGAATTAGCAAAATGCTTCTCATTGCCATTAAGTATATTTGGAATCAAGGATCCCTTACAGTAGTGATTCTCAAACTTGGTTGCACACTGAATCACCTAGAAATAGAAAATGCTAGTGTCCAGACTCCATATCACGCCAGTTAAAGCAGGGCCTCTGGGATTAGGGCCTTGGCAGTGGTTTAGAAAGCTCTCCAGGTGTTTTCAGTGCAGACAAGTTTAAGAACTATGGACTTAGACCAAATGATGGTATTGTCATTGCTAGCTACTGTTGAGTTGGCTCCTGACTCATGGTGACTCCATGCACAACAGACCGAAACTATCCAGTCCTATATCATCTCCATGATCAGTTGTAGATAGAACCATTGTGATCCATAGGTTTTTCTTTGACTGTTTTTTGGAAGTGGTTTGTCAGGTCTTTCTTCCTAGTCTGTCTTAGTCTAGAAGCTCCACTGAAACCTGTTCAGCATCATAGCAACACGCAAGCCTCCACTGACAGGCAGGTGGTAGCTACACATTGGGTGCATTGGCAAGGAATCAAACCCCAGTTCCCTGCATGAAAGGTGAGAACTCTGTCGCTGAACTACCACTTCTCCAAGTGATACTATAGTCTGAATAATTCTTATAATGCTTGACCATTGAGTTTCTCTAAATGGGAAAACAAACATGTTTCTTCTTTCTGTGTCCCCAACAACTAGCACAAAGCTTGCCATCTAACAACAATAATCTTATCTGCTTTCTATTGACCCCAATTATGTGTTCAAAACTGCTAGGCCAGTAGTTCTCAAAGTTTAGAGTGCATTAAAATCACTTGGATGGTTTGGTAAAACTCAGATTGCTGGACTCCCCCTGATGATTTAAGTATGAAATAATTGTACTTTCTAATAAGTTCTCTCATGATGCTGGTCTGGGGACCACACACTGAGCACTGCTATGCCAAGTACTTTGCTTGTTATAACCACATCTACCACAACCTGTGGAGCAGGTCTCATAACTAGGAAGATTGTGACTCAGAGGCATTAAATGACTTGCCAGCCTCGCACTCCAGGAGGTGTCAAATCTGGGGACTCAACTGTTCCAGGTTTCTCTGATTCCACAAACATGCCATCTCGTTGCTCTGTGTGCTCTGAAAAGGAGTCATTAAATACATAAATTTCCTTAGCAGGTCCTTAGCAGACTTCAATGAAAAACTAAAATTTGGTTAAAAATCTAAAAAAGATAACTTAGTGTTAGTAGAGTGGATGATAATTTACAGACTTAGTTACAGCCCAAGGCGATATTTGAAAATGTCATCATTTGTCCATATTTGAATTTAGGTTCTAAAGTCATGACATTTTACATGTTATCAGCTTAGCTAGCATTACCCTCCCATTTCAAATTCTTCAGGTATGCCCTTTCCCTGGTGTAAGAAATGGCCACTCTCTCTGTCCATACATTTACCTAACTTATTAACTCAGCTTATCATCATCCCTGAATAGGTCATTTATCATGTTTATAGATTGATTTTTGTCCTAATTCTTTTTTTCTTTAATTCTTAATTTCTATTTATACATAGATTTAAATAGACTTCCTTTACACCCAAAGAGTCCAAACTTGATGCTATCAAAATAATCTTCAAAGAAGAACTTTCCCCTTAATATCTACCGAAAAAAGGAGAAAGAAAAGAAGAAGAAAGAGGGGGGAAAAGAAAAACAGCAAATGAACAGAAAATAAGAAACGGCAAATAAGCTGGAATGCCAAGATCTAGTTGATACTCTTTGTTTAATTGATTTAACTAATCATAGGAAGCCCTGGTGGTGTAGTGGTTAAGTACGATGGCTGCTAACCACAAGGTCGGCAGTTCGAATCCACCAGGCACTCCTTGGAAACTCTATGGGGCAGTTCTACTCTGTCCTATAGAGTTGCTATGAGTCAGAATCGACTCAACAGCAGTGGGTTTGATATGGGTTTTTTTTTGGTTTAAAGTCACTGTGAGCTGGAAATGACTCGGCAGCAATGGGTTTGGTTTGGTGACAACTACCATTGATGGAGTGTATAATAGGTGTTGACACTGTGCTATAAAAATAAATGGCAATCTTAAAATAAGGCCAGCATTAAAAAATTGATAATAATAATTTTGAGTGCTTAATATGCCAGGCACTGTTCTAACAGCTTTACATGGTTTCTGTCATTAAATCCTTAGAACATTCCTATGAGGTAGGTACAATTATTACCCCGTTGGAAAACTGAGCAAACTGAGGGACAGAAACATGTCACTCAACATCATACAAAAATGAATAGGTAAAGAATGTTATTTGTTTTAATCATGACAAAAATATCTAAGAGGTGAATATTTTTATCACCATTTTATAGATGCAGGAATAGACATAGGTAAGTTGGTAACTTGCCAAATGTATATAGCTGGTGTTGCTGGCCCCAAAAGTTCATGCTGTCATTTGCTGCAAAAATGAAGGGATACTAATTCACTTAGGTTGTCTTATCCCTTAGGGAGAAAATGTTGGAGTTGTTTTCTACCCTTTGAAGTTTATGTCAAAGTAGAATCTTGGTACTAATGGCTTAGCCACCTCTGGTCACTAAGGCCACCGTCGTTTGTAACTAGAGTAGGTCCAAGGAGGTTGCTTAAGAGAATGTCCTCCTGAGTAAGAGAATGGCCTCACTCTGGATCCTGACTCCATCACAATGTCTACATGACTTTGGATGAGATACTTAAGTTCTCAGGGCCTCAGTTTGCTCAGTGATCTAGTAGGGTAATAATTATTCATAAAACTCGTAGAAGTGTTGTCAGGATTAAATGATCAGAAAATGTGTAAAGCCCCCAGAATACTGCCTGGCATATCGAACACTCAAAATATGTAGCTATTAGTACTGTTATTGATTCTTAAACTATTGGCCTGGTTTAATGATTGTCATCTCTTTTTATAGTGAGTTTTGGAATGCTTTTTATCAATTTCTGTGTTGCATTCTCTGACTCACCATCACAGTGTAAAATGATACTACTAATGCTATTAGATGGCAAGACAGGACATGAGCCTCTATCCCCATGTATTTCTCTGGGAGCAGTTATACTCTAATTCGCCTGGAGGTTATAGCTGTGAAAGAACAACTCAGATTATCCACACCACCAAAATCCATCCTGCAATTTCATGCAAAGTGATTTCACATAAGAAAAAATGTTTTCCTAAAATATGTTCATAAAGCTATTGTAATATTTGTGGTTGCAAAACGAAACCTATTCCTTCCTATTGCTACACCCTTCAATATTTGCTCAGGTGCAATTTGATTTCCACATGAACTGATTCGGAAAATTTACCAGCAAGCCCCAAAGAAGTTGTCATTCCAGCTTCTAGTAGCTTCTCAAACAAAATCATATTCCCGAAAAATGGTTACAGGAAATACCTAAAATAAACCTCTCTGTGTGTATGTGCCTTATTATAAACCCCATTGGTGACCTGCCTTTAAGCATGAGTACATTTTTAGTCAAGCAGTAAAGCATAAAGAGTATAAAGTTCATCAAAGCTGGAGCTGCAATGAACCGTTCTGTCCCCCTGGTGAAGGAGCTTGGATGGAGGGTCCACTGCAGTTGCTCCAAACTACTGTTCCCTGTGCACCTGACTGCACTTCCCAAGCAGCAGCAAAGAGCAAACTTACAAGAGATAATGTTGATTTAGTTATACAGGGCTTCTTAATTCCAGATGCATCTTTCTTTCTTTCTCTCTTCCTTTCTTCTTCTTCTCTTTCTCTCCCTCCCTTCCTCCCACCCTCACTCCCTTCCTTCCTTCCTTTCTTAACGAAGGAAAGGAGTTCACAAAGTCTACCAACTTTGTGAATTTTATTCAAGAAATATATTAGTAATAAAATAGTAAGTCCCCCATGTGTCTGTCAGTTTGTCTTACTGTGGGGGCTTGCATGTTACTGTGATGCTGGAAGCTATGCCACTAGTATTCAAATATCAGCAGGGCCACCATGGCAGACAGGTTTCAGCTGAGCTTCCAGACTAAGAAAGACTAGGAAGAAGAACCCAGCCAGTGAAAACCTTATGAATAGTACCAGAATGTTGTTTGATATAGTGCCGGAAGGCGAGCCCCTCAGGTTGGAAGGCACTCAAAAGATGACTGGCGAAGAGCTGCTCCCTCAAAGTAGAGTCAACCTTAATGACATGGATGGAGTCAAGTTTTTGAGACCTTCATTTGCTGAAGTAGCAAGACTCAAAATGAGAAGAAACAGCTGCAAACATCCATTTATAATCAGAATGTGGAATGTATGAACTATGAACGTAGGAAACTTGGACATTGTCAAGAATGAAATGGAATGCATAAACCTTGATATCCTAGGCATTGGTGAGCTGAAATGGACTGGTATTGCCATTTTGAATCAGATAATCATATGGTCTACTATGCTGGGAATGACAACTTGAAGAGGAATCACAGTGCATTCATCATCAAAAAGAACATTTCAAGATCTATTCTGAAGTTCAACACTGTCAATGATGGGATAATATTCATATGCCTACAAGGAAGACCAGTTAATATGACTATTATTAAAAGCCAAAGATGAAGAAATTGAAGATTTTTACCAACTTCTGCAGTCTGAAATTGATCAAACACGAATCAGGATGCATTGATAATTACTGGAAACTGGAAGGAGAAAATTGGAAACAAAGAAGAAGGATCGGTAGTTGGAAAATGTGGCCTTGATAGTAGAAATGGTGCTGGAGATCACATGATAGAATTTTGCAAGACCATTGACTTCTTCATTGCAAATACGTTTTTTCACCAATATAAACGGCAACTATACACACAGAGTTTTCCAGATAGAATACATGGGAATCAAACTGACTACATCTATGGGAAGAGGTGATGGAAAAACTCAATATCATCAGTCAGAACAAGGCCAGGGGCCAACTGTGGAACAGACCACCAATTTCTCAAATGCAAGTTCAAGTTGAAACTGAAGAAAATTAAAACTAGAAATTAGAAAATTTGGCTATGACAGCCAAAGTATGACCTTGAGCATACCTCACCTGAATTTAGAGATCATCTCCAGAATAGATTTGATGCATTGAACACTAATGACTGAAAACCAGATGACATCAAGGGCACCATACTTGAAGAATGACATCAATGGCAACATACTTGAAGAACACAAGAGGTCATTAAAAAGGAAAGAAAGAAAAGAACAAAATGGATGTCAGAAGAGACTCTGAAACTTACTCTTGAACATCAAATAGCTAAAGAGAAAGGAAGAAATGATGAAGTAAAAGAATCGAACAGAAGATTTCAAAGGGCAGCTCAAGAAGACCAAGTAAAGTAGTATAATGACATATGCAAAGACCTGGAGATGGAAAGCCAAAAGGGAAGAAAACACTCAGCATTTCTCAACCTGAAAGACATGAATTAAATATTTAAGCCTCAAGTTGCAATAGTGAAGGATTATATGGGGAAAATATCAAACAACTCAGGAAGCATCAAAAGAAGATTAAAGGAATACACAGAGTTACTATACCAAAAAGAACTGGCAGCTATTCAGCCATTTCAGGAGGTACCAGGTAAGCAGGAACCAATGGTGCTGAAGGAAGAAGTCCAGGCTGCACTGAAGCCATTGGTGGAAAACAAGCCTCCAAGAATTGACAGAAGACCAATTGAGATGTTTCAATAAATGGATGCAATGCTGGAAGTACTCACTTCTCTGTGCCAAGAAAATTGGAAGACAGCTGCCTGGCCAACCAACTGGAAGAGATCTATATTTATGCCTATTCCCAAGAAAGTTAATCCCACGAAATGTGGAAATTATTGAACAATATCATTAATAGCACTCGCAAGTAAAATTTTGCTGAAGATCATTCGAAAGCAGCTACAGCAGTATATCAACAGGGAACTGCCAGAAATTCAAGCAAGATTCAGAAGAGGACGTGGAACCAAGGATATCATTTCTGATGTCTGATGGATCCCGGTTAAAAGCAGAGAACACCAGAAAGATATCTAAAAAAAAAAAAAAAACTATTATCTACATATCTTTTATTGACTACAGAAAGGCATTCGACTATGTGAAGCATAACAAATTATGGATAACATTGTGAAGAATGGGAATTCCAGGACACTTCACTGTGCTCATGAGAAACCTGTACATAGGTCAAGAGGCAGTCATTCGAACAGAACAAAGGGATACTGCATGATTTAAAGTCAGAAAAAGTTTGTGTGAGGGTTGTATCCTTTCACCATACCTATTCAATCTGTATGCTGAGCAAATAATCCGAGAAGCTGGACTACATGAAGAAGAACAGGCCATCAGGATTAGAGGAAGACTCATTAACAACCTGGATTATGCAGATGATACAACCTTGCTTGCTGAAAGTGAAGAGGACTTGAAGCACTTACTGATGAAGATCAAAGACTATAGTTTTCAGAATGGATTACACCTCACCATAAAGAAAACAAAAATCCTCACAACTGGACCAATAAGCAACATTATGAAAACAGAGAAAAGATTGAAGTTGTCAAGGATTTCATTTTACTTGGATCCACAATCAACACCCGTGGAAACAGCAGTCAAGAAATCAAACGACATGTTGCATTGGGCAAATCTGCTGTAAAAGACCTCTTTAAAGTGTTGAAAAGTAAAGATGTCACCTTAAAGACTAAGGTGCACCTGATCCAAGCCATGGTGTTCTCAATTGCTTCCTATGCATGTGAAAGCTGGATGATGAATAAATAAGACCAAAGAAGAATTGACGCCTTTGAATTGTGGTGTTGGAGAAGAATATTGAATATACGATGGACTGCCAAAAGAACGAACAAATCTGTCTTGGAAGAAGTACAACCAGAATGCTTCTTAGAAGCAAAAATGGCAAGACTACATCTCACATACTTTGGACATGTTGTCAGGAAGGATCAGTCTCTGGAGAAGGACATCATACTTGGTAAAGTAGAGGGTCAGCAAGAAAGAGAAAGACCCTCAGTGAGATGGATTGACACAGTGGCTGCAACAATGGGCTTAAACATAACAATTGTGAGGATGGCACAGGACCGGGCACTGTTTCATTCTGTTGTGCATAGTGTCGCTATGAGATGGAATCGACTCAATGGCACCTAGCAACAGCAACAACAACAAAATAGTAAGTAATAAGGTTAAGTTCATTAACCCCAGAAATAGAATTTATGATATTTACAAAATGCAAAAGAGAAAGAGTAGGCAATTATGCAATGGAGCATGAACTCACGCTACTTCGGTTCAGGGCCGCTGTCCTCAGATTCCTAGAGGATGTGTGATCATCAGTAACTCCTACACTAGGGCAATGGTTTCTGAGCTTGATGCAGTCCACTGGCAATTTTATGACCATTTGTTTTCTGATATTCTTAAATAAATCATATGTGTTCCCTCCAGCACTGGGTTTTTTGGTTACTGGGTTATGCGTTCCCTCAAACTGTAGTTGAAAATAATTTCACTGGCTTTTTGCAAGCCTGTATGCAACACTTTAGCATAAAGAGGAATAAAGAATAAAGTAACATAAATGTGCCCTGTTTGCTTGCTTTAAACTAGGATGTGATTAATATGTGATGGGAAAAACATTTTACAAAAGTAAGCCCAACTTTTCAGATGCGTATTATTTTATCTTAGAAACATGAAATATTCATATTCTTATCTATGTATCTATATCTAGGTCCCCAAGTGGTGCAAATGGTTTACCCTTGACTGGTAACAAAAAGATTTGTGGTTAGAACCCACCCAGCAGCACCACAGACGAAAAGTCCTGATGATCTGCTTCCTTAAAGATTATAGTCAAGAAAACTCTATGGAGAATTCTACTCCGTAATGCATGGAGTCACCATGAGTCAGAATCCACTCAATGGCACAAGATAAAAACACTGTATTTATACCTTTGTATGTATGTATGTCCAAAAGGTCAGCAATTCGAATCCACCAGGCACTCCTTGGAAACACTATGGGGCAGTTCTACTTTGTCCTATAGGGTCACTGTAAGTTGGAATCAACTCGACAGCAACGAGTTTTTGGTTTGGGATGTATATGTGTGTGTTTATATACTTATATGATATTCATCTCCACACTGTGACTTAAAAATAAATATTTAGAATTTTCAATCAGTAGGTCAATGAGGAAAAGGAGACCTAGTGGTGCAGTGTTTAAATGCTCGGCTGCTAACCAAAACGTTGGTGGTTATAAATCACCAGCCACTCCCTGGGAAAAAGATGTAGCAGTCTGTTTCCATAAAGATTACAGCCTTGGAATCCGACAGGGCAGTTCTGCTCTACAGGGTCGCTATGAGTCAAAGTAGACTTAAAGGCAAGGAGGGCAGGTGACTGAGGCATTTAAAGCAGTCTGCAAGTTCAAATAGCAGTACAGAACTCTACAAATCTGGATACTATTCCAAGTATAATTATGAGTCATCAGTGATCTAGAGTTGATGATGATGCTACTTTGAGGGACTACGTAAATGATGACCATAGAGAGATAAACTTAAAAAAAAAAAACCTAAGAGAGGCTGGATGCTATACGTTATTTAACCATCATATTTCTATTATGATTGAGTGTCTTTGACTCAGTGCATGGTATTATGTTGATTCTGGCATATAGATGAAACTAGTTTTCAATCCAAAACCTTAAATTCATATCTAAGTATAAATAAATAAGAGTCGATCCCATTAATAACTACATCCATGTCGTCTCTTGGCCGTTAGGATATACTTGTCAGCATAACTTAATTTCTTCATTCTAATATTTCCCAAATGCCACATCAAAGGTTATTCCACTCTTCTCCTGCATGATTCCTCAGAACTGACGTTCTACGTAATTGGTTCACCCCCATTTTTCTTTCTTTTATAAAGCATGTCACTTTCTACATTCCTTTACTACTTCATTTCCATTTATCTTTCAGGCCTTCCGGACTCAGGACTATCTCTTTCATCTTCTTTACCTTTCTGTGGATTTAGGCTTCTTTTCTTCACATGGACAAAAATTGTCCCATAAACAGCCTCTCCACCTCTCTCTCAACCTTATAAAAAGCATCCAGTTACATCTTGTATGGGGTAGTGGCGGTTTGGTAATGATATTCCCGCAGAAGACCCAGCTTCGATGCCTGGCTAATAACCTATGTGCAGTCACCACTCATCTGTCAGTGGAGGCTTGCATGTTGCTATGATGCTGAACAAGTTTTAGTGGAGCTTCCAGACTATGACAGACTAAGAAGAAAGGGCTGACAATCTACTTCTGAAAATCAGCTAATGAAAACTCTATGAACCACAATGGTCCTATCTACAGCCCATCGAGGGGATAACACAAGATCGGGCAGCATTTTGATCTGTTGTGTATGTGGTCGCTATGAGTCAGGGCCAACTTGACAGCAGCTAACAACATGTCTTCTACAATAAGTTTTTGAAAGTGGGATCACGGATTATCATTGCTTTTTGCCAGTGTTCTGGCTTAATAAAGAAAGACTTTATGCAAGTTAAAAAGGATGAGTTATTTTTTTCCAAATAACACTTTTCAACTAAATTGAGACACTTTTATTTTCATGGCTAGAAGAGGTCTTAGTGATTGCTTAGTCTCACGTCTTCATTTAATAAAACAGGCATTTGAAGCCTATATATATATACGTATATATATATATATATATATATATATACACACACAGAGGTCCTTTCCAAAAAAGTAGAACCTTTGACAGCATCATTTAGAGACTGACTTGTCTTCAACCAGAAATAGCATAAGCAAGAAAGGAAATAAATTACCTTCAGTCTTTAAACATCAACAAGACTCCATCTCTTATCCTCCAAGAGCATCATTTAATTATCTACAATGATACCAACTCAATAGACCACCTATCCCAATTAAGCGGCAGTGTACCCTAATTATCATTAGACTTAATTGGTTTCCCAATTCAGCAATATTCCTGATCAAGTCTGCCCCAGTTAAGTGGCGTTTATTGAACCACCTGAATCTTGCTTAAAAGAAACAAAAGAAAATTTCCCATCTGATATTCAGCAAATATAACCTAGTCTCACCAAGTCACACTAACTAGTTTCTAGTTAATTTTGCAAAGCATACAATAACGTTGGGTACAGGAACTGTACCTTCTCCAATTAAACTGGGTATTTTATTAAAATCAAGTAAGATTAGGGGAAACATTTCAAACAACTATTAGCAAACATGTGAAAAATAACAAATATTTTCTAATGTATCTCCTGGTTCCTTCTTGCATATATTTTTTGACCAAGATGGTATGATTGCTTTATCTACTCAGATTTTCTACCCTTGAGATGTAGTACAATTGGTAATAATACATATTCTAAAAGTAGGTAAGTATAAACACCCCCCACCAAAATTAAAACAAAACGAACCCGTTGCCATCAAGTCATTTCCAACTGATAGCAACCCTACAGGGTTTCCAAGGAGTAGCTGGTGAAATCAAACTCCTGACCTTTTGGTTAGCAGCTGTGCTCTTAACCACTATGCAGCCAGGGCTCCTGTTATCCACTTCATTGCAAATAAAAAAATTTTAATTTTGTTGTTTTATGTTTTTGTTTTGTGAGAAAAAGAGAGAGCCACTGCATCACCAGGGCTCCAGGCAAGTATAAAGAAAGGAAAAATTATATTCTTGGGCTCAACTTTCCCAGAGAAATTACATGCATAGCAGTTACTTCATTAAATTACACCAGTAAAAGAGATGGATGTGAAATCCAACACTTGAGAACAGCTCAGGACAAGAGTAGACCTTGGCTGAATGGATCCTAAATATTTTCTAACGTATCTCCTGTTTCCGTCTTACCAAAATGGTATGATTACTTTATCTATTCAGATTTTCTACCCTTGAGATGTACTAGGGTTGGTAATAATACATATTCTGAAATGAAGGTAAGTACAAATTCCCCTCCCCCCAAACAAAACAAAACAAAACAAACCTGTTGCCGTCGAGTCAATTCTGACTCATAGCGACCCTACAGGGTTTCCAAGGAGAGGCTGGTGAATTTGAACTGCTGACCTTTTGGTTAGCAGCACACCCTTAACCACCATACCACCAGGGCTCCAGGTAATTATAAAGGAAGGAAAAATTATATTCTTGGGCTCAACTTTCCCAGAGAAATTACATGCATAGCAGTTCCTTCATTTAAATTACACCAGTAAAATAGATGGATGCGAAATCTAACACTGGAGAACAACTCAGGACAAGGGTGGACCTTGGCTGAACGGATTCCATAACCTGCATAGTCCTATAGTCCTAAAACCAAAGGCCAGGGCTGAGTGCAGGCTTGAAGAATATGTCCCTCGTTCTGTGAAGCCGGGCATTTGGGGTGGCATATAGACACATATGCACTGGCGTTGAAAATGTGTCTCTGGAGTAATTATTGCAAGTCTGCTCGGTAACAGCTACGTTCCTGAAGTCAAATGGACTGGTGGGAGCCAAGAAGGTAGATGAATGAATATTTTTCAGCTCTTCCTTTAGTAAGGTGAGAATTTTCACCTTTGACTCTGCCTGCAAGAGTGAAAGGACAGTGTCAAAGAGAAAACTAGTGACTCCAAGATTCCCACTTTTCTCAGTTGCCCCAAGGGGAGACAAGAGGAGACCTGGCAGAGTCAGGTTGCCTGTTGGGGCCAGCTTTACATTTCTTTCTGGGGCAGTGAAAGTGTTCCTGTATCTCTAGGAAAGAGCTTTGTGGAGCAGTGGACTTGGGGAAGGTGGAGGTGGTAATGAGAACAGAGTCACCGGCCTGGTATTACAATACCTCAGCTCCAGCAGTGGTATCACCCAGCAAAGATGATTTGATGTGCTGCCCATTGGTTTTATCCAGGACTTGTTTTTGGTAAGCAGCACTGGGAAGTTGAGGTTTTGAGATGAACAGTGAAAATAGTGAGTGGGAGAGGAGGATGATGGGATGGAGATGGAACACTCTAGGACTCTCTGTAATAAGTCCCGTCCCATCTTGAATGGCCTAAAGTCTATCAAGAACTTCAAAGCTCATCAACAAGAAGAAATAAACTTTATAAAGTTAAGAATTGTCCAGAAGATATATTCTCAGATCCAAAGAAAGGATAGTCATTTCTTAGAAATTGCCATTTTTGACCACTATAATGATATTTCATCAAGGTGGCTTCTTATTCAATAAATAAATAGAGAATAATACAGCAGTGTTTGATTACAGTGTTCTTTGGACTGGCTTAAAATATTTCTTCAGATTTGGCCTCAGGATTCTGAAAAAAAACAATAACATACAACATAAAGTGATTTACTTTTTTTAAGAAACCAGCACACATTTAGATTATATAAGAGCTGATGAAACCTAGTACTAAAGTCCTTTATTGGCGACATCAAAACACAAGGAGCAACCTAAATTTCTAGGATGCTATTTAGTTAATTAGAACCCATGTTCCCAGTAATATGTGAAATTACCTCAAATAAAATTTCTACTTGCCTGCTCATAATTGAATTATAAAGCTGGAAGGAATCTTAGAGGTCATCTTGTCTTTGCCATTAATTTTACATCTAAGGAGATAAACCTTTAAAGATCATTAAATGAGTTAGTCAAAGAAGAACCCAAATTTCCTGATTGTTTTTTGGTACTATTTGTATCACCCATGGTGGACCGCTTACACACTTTCACTGTGCTTTCCAGTCCCTTCTGTCTTAACAAAACAAATAAATCTGGTACTAGTATTCATTGCTGGGTTTTCTGAGGGCCTTTCCTCCAGTCTGATAAGAGTCAGACAGGAATGTAGTTTGATACTTTGCCATGTTCTATCTGCCATTGGAAGCTTATCTGAGTAATTGAGGGCACAATCACTTATGGAACAGGGTAGCATAGATGGAGAAGATCGGAGGAATCATGGGCTTTACCAAGTGGGGAATCATTCCAGTACTTGTCAGTTAGTATGTAATTAAGATTCAACTGTTCGTAAGTTGAGTGGGGAATAAAGTCTCTTAAGATTGACTGATATTTAGAAGAGTTAGTTAAGAAAAGAAGATTAAAAACTATAAAGATCTGTTTGAAAGCAGTCAAAGTATCATTATTTATGTGTATGTGGACTACTAAACTATTGGACTGAATTGTCCCATAACAACACATATCATTAAATACATGTGTCAGATTAACTTCGTTGAAAATTGTATTTCCTTCATTTTCTGTCATCTACAATTATTGAACACCGGCTATATACCAAATTATGATTTTTTCCTTTCTTTTTCCATTGTTCTCCAACTTTCCCTTTTAATTTTTCCCTGACTTTCTCCTTATCCCAGGAGATCATGAAATAATTCTGTTGGTTGCCTACCAACAGCTATATACCCCTTCAGTTTGTGTGTGTGTGTGTGTGTGTGTGTGCTAAAGTAACCAAATTTTGTTCAGATATTCACATTTTTTTTTTTCCACAAAGCCATGTCCTTGAAGAAACAACAGCCCTAGCCCCAGAAAATTTTGATTTCTCTAAACCAATTGTGGTAATTTAATTTCCTTTATCAACCATCTGTTTAGGAAGGTCCATATGACGCAGGTCTGGATAATGAGAAATGAGGGTGAGTCTGCTGGAAGAGCTTCAGAGAAAGGTTTCTTAGCTCTTAGGAGGATGTTTTTGGCCTTTGACACAGAAATATAAGAATGTGATAGCTGAGACAATTGCAGCCATCTTGGGATCATGAGGAGAATTAACATATCCACCAAGGATGGAAGAGAAGAGGGATGGGAAGAACCTGGATACTTCATGGTATCTTTGAACTACTGAATTATCTAGCCCTGGAGCCCCTCTACCTCAGGACCACGTACTACAAAATTTTCTTATTCTTTAAGTCATTTTTGGTTAGATTTCCTGTTACTTGTTGCTAGGTTCATTTAATGATACAGTAATGACTTGGTTAAGTAAAAAGATTTTGGAGTTAGGCAAACCAAGGTTTGAGTGGTTGCTGTAAAACCTACTGCCCTTGAGTCAATTCTGACTCATAGGTTGCTCTACCACGCACTATCTGCATGACTCTATTTTTAATCCATAAAATGTAAAACATGTAACATAGTGACTATACATACTATTTCCTCCAGAAAAGCTTGCTAAAAATATAATAATGGTTGTGAGTATTATCAAATAATAGGGTTAAGAAAAATGTTATTTAGAAGCAACATGAGGAGCAATATCAAGAAGTATGATGCATGTGTCTCTAATCTAGATATCTTTTTGTTGTTGTTTTAGTCCAAAGCTTACCTCCCAAAGCATTGAGTCAGACCTGGTAAATTTCCAAAAACTATGCAAGAATCTGAATGTATCTAGGCCTGAAATATAAAAAAAATACTTAGTTGGAAGACATTTTTATTGGATATCTTCTAGGTTTAACACATTGCTATGCACTTCAGGTTATACAAGAATGAATAAGACACATTTGTGCCCTTAAGGATCATCCACTGCGTCCCCTGGGATACCTGACATTTGGAGTCCAATCTCTGTACAGGTATCTCGTGCCGAATGCCTGAATGGCCTCTTCTAGACTGAGCTCGTTTTGTAATCCTAGTACCTGCTCCTTCCCTGAAAGACCCTAGATCACCTCAGGTGAGAAGATATTCCCAGTGGTCTATCTTTGGTACATCATATTACCTCTCCATGTCTGGCTTCCAATGTGTGAAGCCAATGAGGCACACACCTGAACAGAAGTATAATAAAGTTTGAGATCGTGAAGCTAACTTTAATTATAAGTATAGTTAAACGATATTTATTAAGTGACAAAAAGTATAGTTAAACGATATTTATTAAGTGACAAAATTCAAGAGAATCTTAAAACCAAATTTCTAATTTATTAGCCATCTGAGATACTTGTTAGTATATAAAAATGTCTGTGTATGTGCGTATGTGTGTGTTACATACAGCAATCTTGGTCTCTTCCCTTTGTATTAAAAATAAAACAGGTTAAATTATACATGGGATAAAATAAAAGTTAAAAGAAAGAAGAGATACATATTAAAATATTTACTCGCATTAATGTGAACCTTGGGCCACACTAAACCAAAACCAAAATCAAATCTGTTGCCATGGAGTCGATTCCTACTCGTAAAGACCTTATAGGACAGAGTGGAACTGCCCTACAGGGTTTCCAAGAGGGGCAGGTGAATACGAACTGCTGACCTTCTGGTTAGCAGCTGAACACTTAACCATTGCACCAGCAGGGCTCCCATTTTTTTCTTTTCTTTTTTTTTTTTTTTGGCCTTTATTATAGTCTCAAAGAATTCTCCATTTCTCAAAGTATTATTTTTAAACAATGCATCTTTTAGAAACAGAATAATCAGATTGAAGAAAATAGTCCTTCGAAGTTATTTCATTTGAACACAATTTCATGCTAACTCTTAACGTATTGCTTGATGAAGAGATTTGATAAACTTTCCCAGAATATCACTCAGATGTGGAGACATTGAGTTATGTTACACCCAACAGTGCCCTCCTTGGTGCTGCTCAATATTTGTTTGAAAGTGTCCTACCAGGAAGGTATAAATTTGCATATTATACATAGAATTTTTCTAAAGGAAGGGTTTTATGTATTTTTAGGCTCAGGAATACATAGACCTGACATACAACATTTCCCTTTGTTTTCACTTCTTCAGTTCTCTCTGTTTAAAAAAAAAAAAAAAATGCCTTCTGTTATAGACTTACATTCAAAGGTGCAATGGGATTGAAAATGACTTGAGGCCAAATAAACTGTCCCAGGGATAACTGAGGAAGAAGGCAACGTATAAGACAGAAGGTAAACGCTAAAAAGGAATAATTGATAATTAGGTCATATATCTTATGCAAAGATCAAGGAGATGCAGCAGGAAAAGGGATTCATTCAACAAATATCAAATAATCACTGACTGCGGCACAGGCCCTGGTGGCGTAGTGGTTAAGAGCTACAGCTGCTAACCAAAAATTCGACAGTTTGAATCCACCAGCTGCTCCTTGGAAACTATGCGGCAGTTCTACTCTGTCCTGCAGGGTTGTTATGAGTCAGAATCAACTTGATGGCAATAGGTTTGGGTTTTTTGGCTTGACAGGCCAGGCGGTAGAAGCCCTGGTGGTACAGTGGTTAACTGCTGCGGCTACTAACGTAAAGGTCGGCAGGTTCAAATCTGCCAGGCGCTCCTTGGAAACTCTATGGTGCAGTTCTACTCTGTCCTATAGGGTCACTATGAGTCAGAATCGACTCGAGGGCAACAGGTTTGGCTTTGGTTTTGGGGCCAGGCGGTGTGGTTGCTAGAGAGCTCAGAGTCAAGTTCACGGTTCACCACTCATACCCACACACTAATATGAATGTGTGGCTGCTGTTAATTTCCAAGGTAAAGTATGAAAAATGAAAATAGTGATTATACTTCAAAATAGCTTAAAATATTTATGTTGGTTACGTCCCAGAAGGGATTTTATACTTTGATGCACTTTTGTCTTATTTTTAATGAGGAATTTATCGTTAGAGTAGAATTCCCACTAGCAGTTCCTTAAAAAGAACCTGGGTTCTGGGATATTCCAGACAGCTCTGCCTGAGTGACCTTCTGGGCTGATATACAAAGCGACTGCCTGTCTGTCAATTGGATGGTCTTCCCCACACACCTGGAAGAGCTCAGCAAACAGCAGCTCCCAGGTGTCACCCAGGACTAGCTAAGAGCTGGCTCCGGAAAGTCTAGCCAGAACTTGGCATAGCTGTTATGGAGGGCCTGCCTCCCTGGAGCTCGGGTGTGAGTGCATTTATGTGGGTGGCTGAGGGCATGCACACTCCCAGTCTTCACTGTCTAACCATTTCAGCGTCTAAATAGTAGTCAAGCACTTAAAATAACATGAAGACTCATTCCAGCTTTCCCTGCCAGTCAAAGGAAAAAGGGGGGAAAAAAAAGAAAGAAAAGAAACCCTGTATTTTAGAACCCCAAAGCCTTTCTGATTTGTTAGGTTTAGCAGTTCAGAAGATTAAAAAGGCAGAAATATTACGAAGAAAAAGAAAGAAAGAGCCGGTATATCCACTGAAGCAAATCTAATGGGCTGCTGGGCCACAGAAAGAAAAGGATCTACTACCTGAGCAAATCTTATTTATTATTCTTGCTTCACAATTAAAATTAAAAAAAAAAAAAAACTAATAATAATTTCCTAGACATTTTTCTTTTTTTGCTATGCTAGTCACATTTCCCAAATCCTTTATCAACGCTGCTCTGCATATGAATGGGCTGTAATTGAACAGTCACATTCATGAAGGTCAGTAACCTTTCATTGGGAAGAATGTGTCTTTCTTGATAAATTATAAAGTCCCTGGGGATTTGAAAGCATATTCTTAAAAAAAAAAAAAAAATGATTCTATACCTTGAAAAACAAAATACCGATTTTTCTGTTATTTTGGAAAGGAATTAGGGAAACGGTTGCTTAATTTCTTCTGCTTAATTTGCTGCTTTTTTCTTTTTTTCTTTTGAGCAAGGAGTGAGAGAATTGTCTCCAAATCCCACCAACCTTGGTTTTTTTGTTTGTTTGTTAGCAGTACTACACAAAACTGTCTGATGTAAGCTTTTCATGAGTCCCTTTTAAGAGCTAAATGGAAAGCTTGAAATTCTTTAAAAAAAAAAAATTATAACTAGTTACTCTGTCTGATGTTTTAACAAATAGTAATTATGGGTGTTTCTCCCCTTACAGTATCCTTCAGGGTTTGTTATGGAAAAGACCAAAATCATTACCTGCAAATGGAAGGCCCACATGTGTTATATTTATTCCACTAACCCCACCCATTGATTTCAGTGGTGAGAAACAGTTTTGATTCTCCTGGAATCCAGATTTCTGGGGCCCACTGAGTTGGGGTGACCCACTTAGGCCATTTTCCTGAGGTGATCTTTTGAGCCTTGAAAAAACCAGTTTCTAAAGGTCACCTCTGAGGCAAACAATGGTCTAGGCTAAACTAGTTTTGCCTTGTGCATTGTGATTTCGAAGAATTCAGTCCATTTTGGGAAACAGAGATTCCAAAGGTCAGACTGGGAGCTATGTTTTAGGATAAATCAGTAATTATTTTTAATTGTTCTTTAAGACAATGCTGTATGAAATCCTTGCTGGCCACAAATTGTTTATCAGTTCTGTTGAGGCCCTTTCTCCATAGCAATGACAGTAAGATTGGGTAAAGAATCTTTAGGGGTTCTCTCATCTTTGGAACACTTTTGACTCCCTAGTTTAGGAGTTACCTCAATTTGTAAACTGTATATTCAATAAGGAAACCCTGGTGGCGTAGTGGTTAAGAGCTACGGCTGCTAACCAAAGGGTCGGCAGTTTGAATCTGCCAGTCGCTCCTTGGAAACTCTATGGGGCAGTTCTACTCTGCCCTATGGGGTCGCTACGAGTCGGAATCGACTCGACGGCACGGGGTTTGGGTTTGGTTTTTATAGTCAATAAACATAAATTTCTATTATTGGCTTAATATGATTTTTTGTTTTAATAGTAGTAATTAACACAGACAAGAACTCAGTGATCCACCTTCATGACCCCAGAATGACTCAGGCCCTGCCAGAGACGTTGACTTGTGCTTCCAGGTAATTTGATTTGTGACCCTGTGGGGAATTTTAAACCCAGGTTTCAGACTCACTCAAGCAGCACCAACTCCCAGCTCCCCTTTAGTTCAACAAATCTTCAGTCAAAAATCACAAGTGGTGTGTGCCTTTTTTACATACACTGATACTTTAAGTGGGAAGCTTGAGAGGTAACTGCCAATTTTGAGCGTAGTTTCTTTATTTAATGTCATCAACTTTAAATTGGAATAAAAAGATTCTTCTGGCATCACTGACATTGAAAAGCACTTAAACCAAGTAACCTGGAATTTGAAAGACATTGGTGCAAAGACTAAAATGAGAAGATATGAGGAGCTCAGTGCATGGTTGCTTCTGCCATATTGACAGACTGTGCACTTATCTGATTCTTTCAGAGCTTCCGTTCTTTAAGAACTTGCTCATCACCCAAATGTTCAGACAAACATAGATGAAAACATATCATCTGCAGATGGAAATTTAAAATTTCCCATAAAATTAGAGGCAAAGGAAAATGGAAGACTTTTAGCAGGTATATAATTCTACTTTCAAGGATTGTTGTTATTATTTGTGCTTCTACGCATGGCATATAAGGTGTAGGGTAAAGAATTTAACTTTACCCAAAGTAATTTTGTCTTTGTCCTTGATTCCTGAGAGATAACTCTAAACCCTTGGAATTTCCTGAGTAATTGAGGTGCCTTTGTTATATCTATAAGGAACCTGGTTGCACAGTGGTTAAGGGCTCAGCTGCTAACCGAAAGGTCAGTGATTTGAAACCACCAGCTGCACCACAGTAGAAGGATGCGGCAGTCTACTTCCATAAAAATTACGGCCTTTGAAACCCTGTGGGGCACTTCTACTCCGTTCTGTAGAGTCACTGTGAGTTGGAACCAACTCCACAGCAATGGGTTTGGGTTTGCTGTTGTTGTTATATCTAAGAGACCTCCAGACCACACCTAAGTGTTTGTGCTACTGAGTGGAGGGCTGGCCTGATATCAGCTGACCTCAGGGAGGGAGGATGGAGCGTGATTCAATCGATACTGCTTATCCAATGAGGCCTCATTTATGGCTTGTTTTAAGGAGCCTTCTTGTTTCACTTGCTCCATTTGAGACCCTGGGTAATACAAAAGATTAATAAGCTCATTGCTAACCAAAGGTTGATGGGTCAGGTCCTCCCAGATGCACACTGGAAGAAAGGCCTGATGATCAACTTCTGGAAATTTAGCCACTGAAAACAATATGGAGCACAGTTCCACTCTGACACACATGGGGTCACCATGAGTCAGAGTTGACTAGATTCCAACTGATTTTCTTGCTTCACAAGTACATGGCAGTATAACTGAACTGTAAAACAAAACTATGTAATAGAACTAGGGTTTTGGTGAGCCCTGGAGGTGCAGTGGTTATGCATTCAGCTGCTAACCAAAAGGTCAGCAGTTAGAATGCACCAGCTGCTCCTTGAAAACCCCATGGGGCAGTTCCACTGTCCTACGGGGTCACCATGAGTCAGAATCAAATCGATGGTAGTGTGTTTGGTTTCTGGTTATTTCCCTTGTGACACCCCCTATTCCTTTCCTTGAAGCCATCACTGCTCTCACCCTGTTTCTAGGTAACTCCTGCTAAACCATCTTCCCTGTACTTCAATTCTCAATTAAAATTTAGTTACCCTGTGTTGTACTTTTTAAGTCTGCTGTCTGAAAGCACTGATGAATTAGTTCATTACTTCATGGCCAGTAATAGCAACAGAAATTTTAATTTGGTGCCAAGGTGTCTTGAACACTGTTATGGATTAAGTTGTGTCCCCCCAAATTACGTATTGGAATCTTGACCCCTATACCTGTTGTCTTAGTTATCTGGTGCTGTTATAACAGAAATACCACAAGTGGATAGCTTTAACAAAGAGAAATTTATCCTCTGTGATGATTAAGATTGTATGTCAACTTGACTGGGCCATGATTCTCAGTGTTTTGGCAGTTGTATAATGCTGTGATCACTTTCCTATTGAAATTTGATATGTGATCACCCCCATGATGGAATCTGCTGAGTGGTACCAGAGGGCGTGGGGCCTGTGGCAGTTCACTGCCCCCACAGCCTTCATCTCTTTGCCTTCTGCCCCCTACTTCCTTCCTGCTTGCCTTGCAAAGGTTGTTGGCTTGTTCTGGATCCTGCAGCTGTCTCTTGTCTGACCTCTGGTTCTTGGGACTTGAGCTAGCGGCTTACCTGCCCATCTTGGGATTCACCAATCTTCATGGCCTGCAAGCAAGAGCCCTGCTCCCTGTCCTCCCTATCTTGGGTTCACCAGCCAACCTTGGGTATTCCTCGACCGTCATAACCTGTGAGCAGGAGAGATGCTCTCCAACCTGCTCATCTTAGATTCACCAGCTTCTGTGGCTCCGTGAATTGGGAAAGGACTCTATCCTGATCCAAGGACTTGGGACGTTCCAACCCCCACAATCGCGTGAGCTATTTCCTTAATATAAATCTCTCTCTGTATATTTATATGCATTACTGGTTTTGCTTCCCTAGGGAACCCAGCCTAAGATACCCTCTCACAGTTTAGGAGGCTAGAAGTCCAAATTCAGGGTGCCAGCTCCAGGGGAAGCCTTTATCTCTCTGTCCGCTCTGGAAGAAAATTCTTATCATCAAACTTTACCTGATCTAGGAGCTTCTCAGTGCAGGAACCCTGGGTCTAAAGCTCTGCTTTCCTGATGGTACTCCTACCACCAGGGTGAACAAAAACCTTTGTTCTACTACATAGTTTTGTTTAACAGCCCAGCTGCGCTGCCATGCACTTGTGGAGTAAGGAAATCAGTTGTCTTCTAGTCCCTTTCCTTTATGCTCACTTCTTTCTTTTATATCTCAAAGGAGATTTACTCAAAATACAACTTAATAGATTGAGTCCTTCCTCATTAACGTAATTGCCTCTAATTCTGCCTCAATAATATCATATCCATTGCTGTTCAGTCGATTGTGACTCATAGTGACCCTATAGGACAGAGTAGAACTGCCCCAAAGGATTTCCCAGGAACAGTTGGTGGATTCAAACTGCTGACCTTTTGGTTAGCAGCCATAGCGTATAACCACTATGCTGCCAGGGCTCCCATTAACAGCACATAGGAAAATCACATCAGATCACAAAATGGTAGGCAACCACACAACACTGGGAATCATGGCCTAGGCAAGTTGACACACATTTTTGGGGGAAACAATTCAAACCATAACACCTATGGCTATAATCCTATTTGAAATAGGCTTATCTTTAATGACTTATGTGAATGAAGTCATATCAGTACAATGTATGTCCTAAATCTAATCACTTCTGAGTGATATAAACAGCAGCATAGACACAGAGACAAGAAGCACTGATGGAGGAAGATAGATGCCACATGAAGATCACCAAGGAGCAGGGGAACCTTGGGGCTACAGAAGCTGAAACAAGGATCCTCCCCCAGCGGCCAACAGAGAGAGAGCTTCCCCTAGAGCTGGTGCCCTGAATTCAGACTTTTAGTCTCCTAAACTGTGAGAAAATAAAATTATGTTCTTTAAAGTCACCTACTTGTGGAATTTCTGTAATAGCAGCATTATATAACTAAGACACACACGACAAAATATCTAAAAATATTTGCCAAGTCCAAGGAGTGGTTAATGAAATGAATATGTGATTCCATCTATAGAATATTTATGGTTGATCAGATGAAATACTACATCATAACCTGCCCCCCTCCTAAATGTATCTATAATAGAACCTCAGACACAGTGGTCAGCCACTGGAGATTTCTGAGAAGGGGTACCTTTCTCTGGGCTGTTTGAATCACACCATTTATTTAACTATGTACTACTTCACCTAGCACAAGCCAGTGTTAATGGCAGAAATGTTCACAATCCTGGAGACAGGTGTTGGGGAACCCACCCTTCATGTTAGCATGAACACCATCCAACATTCAAAGTGCCAGCTCAGGCATCTCCGCTGGGGCCCAGTGGTGGGCTCTTCCAATCCCCTTACCATTCTGTGCTGCCTTATGTTTACACAGAGAAAGTGAAAGTGTTGCCAGTGTTAATACAGCGTAATTTATAAGCTGAGAAGAGAACTCAGCATGCATTCCCTTTTCAAGCGAAACAGACTGTTGCTTTCAAAACCAACTGAAGGGTGGAGATCTTTCTTGGAAACCAGGCAACTGCTGATTCCCCAGACCCTTTCTGCCTTATAGTACCCACCTCTCATGAGCCGGGCAGGACCAGAAAAGATGAGTTTGACAAGTCTCCTCTTTGAATTCTAGAAGGCAGATTCATCCAAGGCTCCAAAAAGTCCATTAGATTTCCAATCCAGGAAAGGGGCTAGGGGGGCTTTGGTGTCTGCCTCAGAGTAGAGATCTTGCTTATTAGGGGAACCTAATAATCATGGAGTTGGCCCCCCAATTCATGGCAACTCCACGCCCAAAGTAACCAAACGCTGCCTGGTCCTGTGCCATCCCCAGGATTGGTTGGAGGATTGCACCGTTGTGATCCATAAGGTTTTCACTGGCTGATGTTTGGAAGTAGATTGCCAAGCCTTTCTTCCTAGTGCATCTTGGTCTGGAAGCTTCAGTGAAACCTGTTCAGAACCATAGCAACACACAAGCCTCCGCTGACAGATGAGTGGTCACCGCGCATGAGTTGAATTGGTCAGGAATGAAACCCAGGTCTCTTGCATGGAAGGAAGAATTCTACCACTGAACCACCACTGCCCTCAAACCCTATAGAGGAGGATATAATTCTTACCTATTAGGTATGATTTCAGAGATACCACCAAAACCAGAGTCCATCCCCAGAAGCTGAATGTAGAGCCCCAAATCCCACTCCCAAAATGGTTTCCTTTGGATTCTGTAAAGGTTACCTATATCCCCATCATAGCCACATTCTTTTGCTTCTAACATAGCAACTGGGATTATTTAGCTGGATACACACACACACACACACACACACCCCTCTTCCAAATTCCAGGACCAACACTAACTCCTCAAGAACACGAAGCAGGAGGTGAGAACAGTTGCTGACCAGTATCAACTCTATCTTGTTGGTCCCATCCTAACATTGGTAGCTAAATCAGTTGCTGTCAAATCGATTCCGACTCATGGTAATTCCGTGCGTGTCAGAATAGAATTGTGCTCTGTAGGGTTGTCAATGACTGATTTTTCAGAAGTTAGATCCCTAGGCCTTTCTCCTGAGGAACTTCCAATCTTTTAATGAGCAGCTGAGCGTGTTAAACATTTGCACCACCCAGGGACTTTGATAGTTAGGCCTCTCCAAAGTGGGGTTCCTACTTTTCCTCCAGGCCTCACAGAGATTTTATCCAGGCTTCTGATTACTGAGTTTGTGGTACTATGAGGAATTTGCTCTGGAGGACCTGCCTTGGGGGCCTTCCAATGTCCCTGCCCTTGCCTGCTTGTTGGCTTCTCTGGATTCTCAGCGATACTTGAACTTTGGATAATGCTACCTGCCTTTCCATCACAACTTGAAGTTTTACACTTAATTTTAACTCACATTCCTACTTACCTGTCCTTGTAATCATTTACTTATGGCCTAGCTGCCACATTCAGAGCATCTGCTTTTGCCAAGTCCCATAGTGTCTATCTGAATGACAATTAAACACTAGTTATAAGAGTGTACTGAGCCCTAGATCCCCTTGGGATAGGATGCCAAGGATCAGATTGGGTCAATTATGCTGATTATCCTGCTAATCCTCACCATCAGGATAAAGGGCCGTAGTGTTCAATGTAGTAGAAGGATAGGATGCTCAGGAATAAAGCAGAAAGTTTGCATATATCTGCGTTGTTGCTCAACTCACAGTGGCCTTATGTATAACAAAGTGAAATGTGGCCTAGTCCTGCACCTTTTTCTTGATCTTTGGTATGTTTGATAATGATCTACATTATATTCCATTCTGATGGCTCCAGCCTTCACAGGTGACCACACATCATCCTATCTAATGAACTTAACCTTGGCCTTTGAGATCCAACCTGGTGCTAGAAAAGCATAATGGAACCCCCATGACAGTTGCTTAGTGCCAATTTTGGGTGCCTCAATACCTGAGTAACTGCCTTACACTATATTTTTTTCATAGATTTCCATTGGTAACCATGCTTATATTTTTAAATGAAGATGAAAAATCTCCCTTATCCATTGCTAGTCCATCAGTAATATCTGGATCAGAAAAAAAAAAAAAAAAAATGGGACCTGGGATGGGTAAATTTTTATTATGGAATAGAAGAATAGAACTAAACAATGAAGGAATAACTTGTCCCTTTTTGTGTTTTCTGTGGGTAGCAAGAGAAAAAAGAAATGTACTATGTAGTGAAGGGCTAGGGGCACACCTCTTGGGTTCACTCAACTTCAGCATTGCCAAGGGGCAAAATAGTCCAGAACAGATGAAGGTAAAGAGAGAGACTGAACCATCAGCTCTTTGCGATAATTAACCTCTGCCTCTGCTCTATATTTGCCAAAAATCTAGTCCATCCAAGCCTCCTTTTTTACTAGGAAATCTGTTAATCAAAAGAACATAAGCACAAAGACATTTGTTACATGAGTCTTGAATTAACTTCAGAAGCCTATAAGATGTTGTAGTCAAAGAAAACTGTATGGAAAACTCTTTATTTTGATATGTCAGGGCATGCCAAGTGGAATTAAGGTATCTTCTCTTTTCCATGAGTTTTCCAAGAAGAGGCTTAAAATCAGAAAGACTGATGATGTAAGTTCAAACCACAGATAATGTAAAATCACCCTAGACAATTCATGGCTCAGTTACACAAATCTTGTTAAAAGAAAGAAAGAAATCCAGGTACATGTTCTCTGTAAATAATTCAGCAAAGCTCAATTCATGCTCTGCCTTGATCTTATCCTATCCCTTGGCCAGTACTCGCTACTCCCTGAATTTGCCTTTTTGTAAGCAAGGGCATCTTTGATAGCTCATGGGAAGATAAGCTCTGATTTTTTCCTTAGCAGTACTGTTTTGGTGTTACTCATGACCTCAGTGGCCCAAAGACTCCCAATTTTGTCTGTTTTTAAAGCCAATGAGTACATGGCATATGGTGGCAAGAGTCCACGAGTCCCTGTATATAACGCTGGCTACCCCCAGCTGGGTCCTTTAAGGTCATGCTTCTGGTACAGGGTGAGAGAATTTCAAAATAAAGGGAGTTTTTTGTTATTGTTTGTTTTTAATGTTCTAACTGACCAGACCCAGGAAGACCTCTCTCATCAGCTAAATGAAACACATTTCAACAAAATATTTTTCTGTTTGGTTCCCAAAAACGAACCAACACAAACATGATAGAAAAGCCTTAAGATGCCTGCTGGTATTTGAAATATCGGAGGCAAACCTTCCAGTATCACAGCAACATGCAAGCCACCACAGTATAACAAACTGACATGAGGTGGTTAAGATGCCAAGCTTCATTTAAAAAAGTACTAGAGGTTAATACTCGTATTATTAATTAAACTGTCAGGTAATGGATAGAATAATATTACCCATTACCTTACATTATAAATTGAATTGTATCCCCCCAAAATATGTGTTGGAATTCTAGCCCCTATACTTGTGGGTGTCATCCCATTTGGGAATACGGTTTTCTTTGTTATGTTAAGGATGCCATATCAGTGTAGGGTGTGTCTTAAATCCACTCACTTTTGAGATCTAAAGGAGCAGATTAGGCACAGAAAACAAATATGAATGGAGGAAGGTTAGATGCCACCTGGAGATCTCCAAGGAACCCAGAGAAGAAAGGGAGAGAAAATGAGAAAAGGATTTTTCCTAGAGCCATCAGAGAGCCTTACCTTAGAATTGGCGCCCTAGATTTGGGCTTTTAGTTTCTTAAACTGTGAGAAATTAAATTTCTGTTTCTTAAAGTCACCTACTTGCGGTATTTCTATTATAGCAGGACTAGGAGGCTAAGATATCTTATAACAGACAAGTCTGGGTTCCAGCTGATACATAATATATACTTTTTTTTTTCTTCCAAAAAGTCAAACTTTTTAGACAGTTTTTAAAAATTATCCTCTTTTTAGATAGTTTTTAAAAATGTTTATTTGAACAGGCTTAAATTAGCATTTTAAGGAGCCCTGGTGGTGCAACAGTTAAGCATTCAGCTGCTAACCAAAAGGACAGTGTTTGAACCCACCAAAAGCTCAGTGGGCAAAAAGATGTGATGATCTGCTCCCATAAACATGAAATCTGTTGCCACTGAGTCAATCCCAACTCGTAGCAACCCTATGGGATGGAGTAGAACTACCCCATAGGGTTTCCAAGGAGTGACTGGTGGATTCCAACCATTGACCTTTTGGTTAGCAGCTGAGCTCTTAACCACTGTACCACCAGGGCTCCCCATAAAGACTATGGCCTAGGAAATAGATGCCTGCGTGTTAAGTTCCATCGCATATGAATACATCTCGACTCTCATACATTTTAGAAGATTTATCTAGTGAATGTTCAAAAATGTATTTAGACTTACGTTGGAATGAGTCAACTATAAGTCCTGGCAGGGAGTCGGGGTTCTCATTTCTACCCTATTGCACAAGGCAAACTTGCCCTTCTTTCAGGAACAATTCTAAAAGCAGAAGCAAAATGTTTCTCCAAGGTGACATTGAACTAGTTAGTGACTTTTCATTATTGCTCTTCCAATATATACCAGGAGATATTTGGATGTCAAAGAGTTAGAAAATTCTAGACATTATTAACTTCCCAATTATCTATACTATTAACAATGTAAACATTTGAGTCCATGATTACAGGAAACTCAGAAATAATCATAATCCTCTTTCCCAACATCTCAAAGATTAAACTATATATTTGCAAAATAGTCACCCCTATGTAGCTGGATGGCATGAAAAGCAAAAAAGACCGTGAGTCTTAAGGGAAGACTACAGAGATATGACAGTTAAATGAGTGCTTAATTCTTGGGTGAATCTCTAAGAGAAAAACAAACAAACAAACAAAAAACTATAGAGGAATACACTGGGATAATTGGGGAAAACTGAGTATAAGTTATTAGTCAATCAGCAATTGTATTACTGTGAAACATCCTGAGTGTGGCCATTGTACTGTGGATATGATGGACAACGTCCTTGCTTTTAGTATTAATAAATGTAGTATCACCGTATGTACAACTTTTAAATGTTGAAGAAAAAACATAAAGATAGATAAATAGATGACGGATGAATGATACATAGGTAGGTAGGTAGAAAAAGAAGATAGGGAGAAAGAAGGGAGGGTGGAAAGGGAAGGAGGGAGGAGGAAAAAAGAAAGAAAAAAAGGATAAAGAAGGGAAAAGATGATGGCTAGATGGATATAGAGGAGGCAAAATGTTAACCATTTTTTATTCTAGATAAAGGTATGATATATGGCTGTTCTTCACACTATTCTTACAGTTTCTCTGTAGGTTTTATTTTTTTAGTAGAAAGTTAGTGGGGAAAAAAAAAATCCATGGTGGGAAGGTAATATGTGGGGGTATAGATGAAAAAATACTGGTCATGTGTCTATAATTGTTTCCGATGACTGAGGGGCTCATCGGAAAGTCATCATTCTAGTCTTCCTACTTTTGCATATTTTGCAAGTTCCTATAATAAAAAGTTTTGTTTTTTTCTTTAATTTAAATAGCCAGAAAACCAAATACAATTACAGTTCATTTTCTTATCAGAGTAGTAGACTCTGGAGTGAGGTGAGAATTGTGATTGCAGAAACTAAAATATTGGCCTGGTGATACCTTTTTTACTCCCTTTATTAATGACTACAAAAAAAAAAAAAACGGAAGCAAGCAAAAAACAGTACTTTGAGGACATGGACCATGTGCCTACTTTGATGCTTGGTGCTGGAAAAAAGACATGTGAGAACAACACAATTTAAAAGAAAGTTCCAGTCCTTACAGATCTTTGAAATAGTGAAGCAAAGAATAAAAATGTTACACTTCCCATGGCTGTGTAAATTGCAGCCCCCAGTAGGAATTCTCACCTTAAAATGGGCACAAACCCGGGTGGTGGGAGGACCTGAACTTGCTGGTGAGGGAAGGCTTTCTGAAGGGCTGCCGGGTGGGGGCACCCTGCTGCGTGGCCCCAGGAAATCCTAGTTCATCAGCAGTTGACTTGGAGTGGGGGAGAGGGAAAGATTGCCTGGTAGTGCTTCTTGTAATACCTTATTAGTGCTTGTAATCAACATGGCTAGGATGAAAGAATTCTGGCTTCAGAACAGAAACATTGTGCTTTAAATTAAATCAGCTCCCTGCTGTGAAGCACTCTCCCTCTCTTCCCCACAGCTAGGGAAACAATTCAGTGGTTTCTCCCCCTGGTTAGCAGCATGAGTGACCTTCAGTCTTTGCACTTAAAATGGATTCAAGATGATCACACTGGTTTAAATGAAAGTCCCCATCCTGTGCTCCCTGTCTCTCCCCCTCTTCCCAGTATGTCTCACCTTCTCTTTCCAGTCTTCTCTCTGTCTCTGTCTCTGTCTCTCTCTCTCTCTCACACACACACACACACACACACACACGCAGAGATACCCTCACATTTATTTTTCCTATTCATGTGTGCATAACCAAACCCATAAGAGGTGCTAAACCCACCTCCAAACACCTCACCCTTCCACCTGGCTCAGGACTGACAGCGAGATCTTTCCCTTCCTCACTGGCCTTTCTCCTCTCTGATTAACCAGGAACCAGATGGCCATTCCCCAGTTTCCCAGCATGAGTTTGACTGACAGGAGCCTTTGATAAACCTCGGAAGAATGAAGTCATCTCCAGGTCACCTCCGCAGTCTGGCCTTTCACACCCCACATAGACCACCATTATCTGCTGAATAGGAGACAAAGGAAATTAGCCCTGCTTCCCTAGCATGCCCGTTATTTCCAGGCTGATTTCAACAAGGAAGCAGTGAGATGCCCTTCACTTTCCTCCAAAAGGTACAAATGTCAGCGGTTAAAAAATGCAAACAAGAGGCTTTTCTATGTTAATGGCTGGGTGTCTTTGTAAAAGCTGAGAAGTGAAAAGTGCATTTTACTCGCTGCCTTTGAGGAAAGATTTAACACACTTCTAAACTACTTCCTGGACTACTCATACCTCAGACTAACTGAAGAGTGTTCTTTAGCCTTCAGGATTCCAGCTGGAAAAAGAGAGGAGGAAGTGAGCCTACATTTCCACCCTTTAATCAGCAGATAATCAAAGAAACTGAAGAGACAAGTGAGAAGAAATTTCCTACCAATTTAACCCTAAAGTTGAAAAGGAAGAAAAAGAATTTCCGTCCCCTTTCCAAAACGATTTTTACCCCCAGAAACTAAATGTTTAAGTACTAGCAGAGGTAAAACGAGGCCTGGGTACCCTGGACGTTTCTAGATTTGACATTTAAGGAAATTGTTGTTTGCCTCCTGCCATGTTGCAAGCGGCAGACGTGTGTGCTTCGAGTGTGTGTGTGTGCATGTCTGTGTGTGTGTGTGTGTGTGTGCATGAGTACGCAAGTGTGTGTGTGTGTGCATGCTCCTGAGTACTTTAGATGGAAAATAGACTTATAGCAGAGAGGCTCATTGTTGGGAAGGAATTTATTTCACATCAATTCCACAGTTCCTAAATATTGCAGATCAGAGTAAATTTTCTTTAAATGACAGCCTATATACTTCTTCTAAGAAGACAATGGTCACTGTTACCATCCAGGCTATAGTACATTAAAACTGTGTGTGCTACAAAACAGCCAGAGGATTGCAAGACAAGAGCAGGTGTCAGAGTAATCATGACAATCCAGATAATAAATGACTCAATCCACACTTCTTAGGCATCAGAGCCGGGCACTGTACTAGATCGCTCAAGGAACACTAATCAGGGGTCATAGTCCTCCTCCCCACAAGGGGTCTTATAGTCTAGTTAAAGAAACAGGAGTTAAGGCTAGGCCTTACTCATGAAGGACAGGTAAAAAACAAAAAAAACAAAGCTTTTGCTGTTGAGTAGATTCTGACTCATCGTGACCCCATAGGACAGAATAGAACGGCCCCATAGGGTTTCCAAGGAGTGCTTGGTGGATTCAAACTGCCAACCTTTTGGCTAGCAGCGGTAGCTCTTAACCACTACACCACCAGGGTTTCCAAAGGACAGGTAGCACCTACATATGTGAAAAGGTGAGCGCAAGGAACCAAAGCCTGGAGAAGAAAGAGAACTAAGTGTTGAAAAGTTTAGTTGGAATGAGAAGTCCTTTTATGAATGAAGCTGAAAGAAGAAAAGAATCAAATTGTTGAGTGGTTGGACTGTCTGGAAGAGAAATCATTTCTCTAAGTCAAAATTGGCTCCACAGCAACAGGTTTGATTTAGTTTTTGCTCCTTAGCCAATGGGAAGGTAAGGGGAAAAGTGTTTGGGGAAGTGGACCCATAGGTGGAAAAGGTGCTTTAGAAGGACAAGCAGATTAGTGAAGAGAGGGGCAAAAGGGAGACAATGTAGGAGGTCACTACCAATTGGCAACAAGTAAGACGGAAAGGGTCTAAACTTGACGTTGGCAATAAAAAGAATTGACTGGAGAAAAAAAAAAGCTTTAAGGGAAAATCAAAAGGACTTGGTGACTGATCAGATGTAGTGAGCAACAGAGAAGCAAGAAGACTTCAGGTTACAGTTGAGAGGTGGGAAATGGTTGAAATATGACATGGGAAAAAAGAAAGGTACTGATACAGCAAGACAGAGCAGAAAGGCTATGAGCTCTGTGTCAGACACACGATGTAAAAATTCAAACTCTGCCATCTTCTAGGCATGTGACCTTGGCAGTTTCCATTACCTTCCTGGACCTCAGTTTCCTCTTGCACAAATTGGGGGGGGGGGAGCCAATCTCAGTGGTGGTTTACAGTTTATGGATGAAAATCATTTTAGGAAAGGACATCTCCAACTCTACTATGAGATAGATTAAAATTACCATGACAGATTGCAGAAGAAGGTTAAAAACAACATACCACTCAAATTTCAGTGAGATGCTATTAGATAAAAGAACATGGAGTAAATAAGTCATAGAACAAGGGGTATAGATATGAGAGTCAGGCTGAACCGTAAGATAAGCTTGGTATTTGTAATGCAGCTTCAATGGACAAGAAAACAAACCTGAGGCTGGGCACAGTCGACAGAGATGCAGCACTTGAGAACCATGAAATAGCTCTCTGCGCTGGCCCTCAACTCTCGGCAACCCCAAGCGCAACAGTCCCGCTCCCTGTTCCCATGACCAATTGCAGATCAGACCTGCCATACGGTTTTCATTAGCTGATTTTTGGAAGGAGACCACCAGTCCTTTCTTCCTAGTCCATCTTAGTCTGCAAGGTCCACTGAAACCTGTTCCGCATCATAGGAACATACAGGAACACCATCATAGGAACACTGACAGATGGGTGGTGGCTACACATGAGGTGCATTGGCTAGGAATCTATTCCAGGTCTCCCTCACGGAAGGAAAGAATTCCACCACTTAACCTAGAAGGTAGGACGCATTTTTAGGAAAGTCAGAAGGAATCAACCAGGTGGCTGAGAAGAGGATTGAATCGTCTCACACAAACCGATGAAATATCATTGTTTGCGAAATGGTGATCTCTTCTCCACTTCCACAGAAGGTGGGTCAAGAAAAGACATGGACTCAGGGCAAAGTAGGAGAAATACAAATTATGTCTGAGGAGGAAATACTGACAGCCAGGTGGTTAAATACACATTGCTAAAGATTATTGTAGAACCTCCCTGCTTTTTCATTCTTGAGAACAGACTGAACAAAGTGTGGAGAAAGATCCTTTCAAACCTTAAATTAATACTTTTATTCCGAGACTGCAGCTCTCACCATTGCCAACTGGGAAAGCTTCCCCTGCCTCTGTATCCGATGTGACTTTTGAGTAATCTGAGTTACACTCCACTCCACAGAAGCAAACGGTCTCATGTTGATATGACTGGTTTTATGGAATCACAGGATTGCAGAACACAAAGGGGCCCTAGAGAACACTGTTAATATTTACGATGTTACTTTGTTAGATCAATTCCGATAATTTTGTAGCAATCCTTGGATAGCCTGAGATTCAAAGCAATTTTTTTAAGTGGTGATTATTTTATTCTTATACTTGGAACTGGTTTATTTTTAATTATGCAAAAAAGGGAAAATTCAAAGAATTGAAGAATCTTGGTAGTACATGGAAATTTAAAGTTTCTCTAGTCAAATTCTACACTGAAAGCATGAACATATGCAATATGAACATATGCAATATGACATATGCAATATGTCAGCCACTCTCTACTTAAACACTGCGAGTGATCAGAAAGTTATGCTCACGAGGCAGCCCCCTGAATTGGAATCTCTTTGTGCTGTTCACCCACCGATAGCAGTTTATAGTGGCTGTTATTTTAGTCTGCCCTGCCTGCCTTCCCACACCACCTCTCACCTTGTCTCTGACCCAAACACAGTGAGCAAAGTCCCTTCCAAGTATTTTTCTGGTTGAGCTGACAGGAAAAGGCTCCTATTCTCTCTGGCTGCTCAGCTTGATGGATGGCCGTCTGGAGCATCCTACAGCAATAGGAGAGTATGAACCACATGTCTGGGAAGCAGAAACCAGAGTCAGAACGAGAAAGAGCAAGAGAGAAAGCACATCCTGGTGCTAGGTGAACCAATGAATCTCTCTTGTTTGCTTAAGACATTATAAGTTACATGGCTGCCACCTACAAATGTGAGACTTCGTTCAGGGGTGGGTCTCATTCACCTCCTTCAAAACAGCTCTTAAAATGTTTGAAAGCCACCCTTAGGGTGATCATATTTTTATTGTCCAAACTAGGACATTTTAAAATGTTTTATTTATTGTGGTGAGTATATCTATAACAAAAATTTGTCATTTCAACATTTTTTACATATATAATTGACGTTAATTTCTTTCATCATGTAGTATAGCTGCCATCACTATCCATTACCAATTTTTTTCAACACCCTTAACAGAAGCTCAGTGCCCCCAAACTGGGACACTTCTGAAAGTGAAATACAACACTATCTACAGCCATGTTGGGACCAATCCAGCAAAGCTATCATTATTCTTCCACCCCTATATTTTCCTGGCCGCACGTCTCTGAATCCTTCACACTTTCTTCCAAGGCATGGTTATAAATACCCTCCCACCCTGACTGATATTCTTTGGAATATCAATAGTCAATGTCTCTCTTAGAATGTGGCACCTAGAACTGGATCCACTATTCAAGATGTAGTCTGACAACAGCACACATTTCTTGATTTGGAGAATGTATTCCCATTGATGGAAACCCTGCTGGCGTAGTGTAAGTGCTACGGCTGCTAACCAAAGGGTCAGCAGTTCAAATCCACCAGGCACTCCTTGGAAACTCTAAGGGGCAGTTCTACTCTATCCTATAGGGTCACTATGAGTTGGAATCGACTCGACGGCACTGGGTTTGGTTTTTTTTTTTTTTTTGTATTCCCATTGATGCAGCCTCAAATTGACTTGCTCTCCTCACTCTTAAATAGCACTTAATATTGTGCCTGGTGCTTGAATGGTGCTTAAAGACCAATGAATAAAATGTTCGTTTTGAGATGGAAGTCAGCTATAATCCACTTAGCTTTTGGGGATTCAGATATGGGACCTCACATTTCTCTGTGTTAAATTTCATCCTGTTTGCTTCAATCTACTGTATTAGTTTATGTCTCACAATATCGTTCTTTCTCCCAACTCCTGTTCTTCAATAAACTTGTAAGCATGTTGTTGTTATTAGGTGCTGTCGAGTTGGTTCTGACTTGTAGCAACCCTATAGGACAGAGTAGAACTGTCTCATAGGGTTTCCAAGAAGCAGCTGGTGGATTTGAACTGCCGACCCCTTGGTTAGCAGTCGAGCTCTTAATCACTGTCAGCATATCATCTATGTATTATCATTACTACTACTATTATTAATGTTGATATTAGCCTACACTTAGTGCTTCTTACATGCCAGTTCTTGTTCTAAGTATTTTAGGCATTTTTAGCTCACTTAATATTCACAATAAAACTATGAGATACAGACAATTATTCTCATCTTAAAGGAATCGAGATGCAAATAGGTTAAGTAAATTGCCTTTTCACAGATCTAATAATTGGCAGAGCCAGGATTCAAAACCAGGCAATCTTGTTCCAGAATCTGTGCTCTTAGGCACCGTACCACACTCATCAGCCTCACTGATTACTGAGACTTGAAACAATGGGAGTTAAGGACAGGGACCATGGTATCCCAAACTCTGCAATGATGTGAGCACACAGTAAACACCCAGGGTATGCTTTGTTGCCTCTGTTAAAATCTCACCTAACTATAAGTATATACAAAAGAAAATGTCATATATCTCGCTGAAGCCCATATAGACTTTTCTAGTTCTAAGTGCTTAACCAAAAACCAAACCCCTTGCCGTTGAATCGATTCCAACTCATAGTGACCCTATACAGAGTAGAACTGCCCTATAGGGTTTCCAAGGCTGAAATCTTTACAGAAGCAGACATCCACGTCTTTCTCGCAAGGGTTGACTGGTGGATTTGAATCACGGACTTTTAGGTTAGCAGTTGAGCCGCTGTGCCACCAAGGCTCCTTTGTAAGTACTTACAAACCATCATTTACTTAATCTAATCTAGAATTCTGTCTTGGATTAATATCAAATTCATAGTTTTTGTCCTGTAGAATGTTTTCCTTCCTTCCTTCTGCCTTCCCTCCTTTCCTTCATTTCTTCCTTTGTTTCTTCCATCTTTCCTTTCTTCCCTTTCTTCCTCCCTACCTTCTTTTTCTCCTCTTTCCTCCTGGTCCCTTTTCTCCCTTCCCTCTAGGCCTCCTTCTTTTCCTTCTATTTCTTTCTTTCCTCCCTTCCTTCTTCCTTCCACCTCCCCCCCTTTCCTCTTTTCTTTATTTCTTCCCATTTTTTAAAGGAGAAACACATTTACCTGATACCAGTGTACCCTCTTCAACCCCATGATTTCTTAAAGATTGTAGCTCTTGTCTGGCAAGTCCTCTCCTGACCCACAGCTGTAATTTTCATGGCCAGAAAATTTTAACTTATGTGCAGACTCCAGGTAATCTGTAGATTTCTTATCTGAGAAATTATAGCTATTAGCAAAATTTGCACAATTTTATAATTAGGAAAATAGAGGCCTGCCAGACCAACCAATGACCTGAACAAATCTTGAACAACTTTCCTCTCTTGGTAAACATAATTTCTCTTTAACAAATTTGTATCTCAGTTTGGCCATTGTAAGACAAATGAGTACATAGCACAATGAAACTGACCAACATGACTGGTATACAGAAATACTGATTATTATACTAATGGTTTTAAAGAAAACAAGACAATTATTATTCGTCCAAATAACTCCAAATTTAAATGTGAGAAGTGAGAAACGATGTGTACGAACATCTAAGAAATACCTGATACTATGGTCACCTTGGATGTAAGTCCTTTTGGAGGCAGAGAAATGCAAGGGCAATTATGGGTTAGTAGCCATGGAAATTAAGGACACTGGTGGTTCAGTGGTAGAATTTTCACCTTCCATGCAGGGGTTCTGGGTTCGATTCCCAGCCAAGGCACCTAATGTGCAGCTACCACCCATCTGTCAGTGGAGGTTGTGTGTTGCTATGATGGTGAACAGGTTTTTGTGGAGCTTCCAGACTAACGTGGACTAGGAGGAAAGACCTGGTGATCTACTTATGAAAAACCAAGCAGTGAAAACCCTAGGGATCACAACAGTACTATCTGGAACTGGTTACATATGGGAAGCATTTCATTCCATCTTTCGTATGGGTTGCCATGAGGCAGAAGACAACTCCATAGCAGCCGCCATTACCACCACCACCAACATCCATGGAAATTAGTCTAGCTATGCAAAAACAGGCCCGAAAATTAATTTGGGCAATCCTGAAAGGACTAAAGAAAGTCAAGTTATAAATAAAAATGAAAAACATCACTTCTGACCCTCTGGGCTATCAGAAGCCTAACAGCCTGCCGTTGGGAAGGACAGAGCCAATGACAAATTTTGCCAGCTGAGAGATGAGTTTTTCACCTCTCTGCAAGGCTGAATAGAAGGAATTTAATTTGCCTGCTTGGCTCTTATGCAATGCCAGGTAACATTAGAATAAAGAGGGCTTTGAGGGAGAAAGCCAGACTTCCCAAACACATTGCAGCAATCGTATCCTCCTCTTGTCAGATGCCTGCAGACACAGCCACCAACGTGTCCCAGACTGCTCATTGCTATCGCTCAGATTCATAAGGTTCTGTCTCCCACAGAGAAGGATGGGAGACAGAAAGGCTCCAACTGCTCTCTGTGTGGAAACTCGACAGTGAAATTCCATCAGACAGAAGCCAGCTCTCTGCTGAGTGAATTGAGCCTTTTATCGGTCAGATTTGTATACATTATAGAAAGAGCCAAAGAAGGGAGTTACTGTACACCTCGTATATTTTTAGTTCCCCAGGCTTAGTTGCTATTGGACCTAACATGAGGGGAAGGGAAAAAAAAAAAAATCAACTCCAGTCTTCTGTGTATGTTGGTGGCTTTTTGAGGTCTCTGAGGTTTGCTGGACTTGCCTGCTTGCTTTCCTGCTGTACTACGGTGAATTCTGTTGCACAGAGGGCATGTTATCTGTTTCCTGCTCCAAATTCCAGCCCTTATTTCTTTTGTTTTTCATATAATTTACTGATGAGTGCCAATGTGTGTGTGCTTGTGTGTGTGTGTGTGTGAATATACATTGTTGTTGTTAGTTGCTGTCGAGTTGGCTCCTACTCATGGTGACCTCATACAGAGCAGAACAAAACATTGCCTGGTCCTGTGCCATCCCTATGATCCTTGAAATGTTTGAGTTCATTGTTGTGGCTATTGTGCCAGTCCATCTCATTAAGAGTTTCTCTAATTTTCCTTGGCCCTCTACTTTACCAAACATGATGTCCTTTTATAGTGATTGGTCTTTTCTGGCAACGTGTCCAAAGTAAGCAAGTCGAAGTCTTGCCATCCTTGCTTCTTAAGAACATTCTGGTCTAAGACTTATTTGTTTGTTCTTTTGGTAGTCCAATGTACATTTAATATTCTTTGCCAACACCACAGTTCAAATGCATCAATTCTTCTTTCTTTTCATACATACATGTACGGACATGCACCCAAACTTTCATTGGCCTGATTTTAGTTTTGAAACTGGCTTATTCTGTTCACCAAAAGCAGTAGGATAAAAACATTTCGGTTGGCAGAATCAGCTGAGCAGCCTTTGCAATCCTCTTACTTTCTGCATGAACTTAGGTTATTCATGACACAATTCCCTGTGGTAATACACAAACAAAAAACAAGTGAGATATGTGGATGCAGAGATAGTACTGCTGTCACTAGATTTACAATAAGAGAGCTGGACGCTTTTGACTGAGTCTCTTGCAGAGTTTCATGAGTAGGAATAGTTTTAAATATTACATACTTGTATTTATTATCGGTAAATAGTAGCATTTTATTGACTGCTGTCATTGATTGAATTGCGTGCCCCCAAAAGATCTGTCAACTTGGCTAGTCCATGATTTCCAGTATTGTATGATTGTCTACCATTTTGTCATCTGATGTGATGTTCCTGTGTCTTGTAAATCTTATCTCTATGATGTTAATGAGATGGGATTAGTGGCAGTTATGTTAAGGAGGCAGGATTCAATCTACAAGATTAGATTTTGTTTAAGCCAATGTCTTTTTGAGATATAAAAGAGAAAAGTGAGCTGAGAGACATGGGGACCTCATACCATCAAGAAAGCAGCACCAACAGCAAAGGGTGTCCTTTGGACCTGAGGTTCCTGCGCTGAGAAGCTTCTTGCCCAGAGGAAGATTGATGACAACGAGTTTCCTCCAGAGCCAATGGAAAGAGAAAACCTTCCCCTGGAGCCGAAGCCCTGAATTTGGACTTCTAGCCTACTGGACTGTGAGAGAATAAATTTCTCTTTGTTAAAGCCACTTACTTGTGGTATTTCTGTTACAGCAGCACTAGATAACAAGACAACTGCCATAATTTTTTTTAATGTTAATCTTATTATTTCCATTTCAACTTTTCAATCATTCAAATTTCAATCACTCAACAAATATTTGTCGAGCACCTATTGTGTAGCAGTGCTTGGCATTGGGGATATGTTAGTGAATAAGAAAAGCATGGTCCCTGCCCTCTTAAACCTGGAGGACTACCAATTAAAGGAATGATACAAGGATTATTACAATAAAAGCCCTTAAGTTAAGTTGTAGACACCATAACTGGGACCAGTGAAGAAGCACCACACCTCTGAGGACAGCAGAGGAGGAAAGGGGATAGATATTAGCCAAAGAAAATAATCTCCTCTGCTGTGTAAGCACTGTCTATATTGCTCCCAAAGGCTGTGTGTGGAAGAAGAGGTCCTTGCTTCCTTCTACCATCCTCCTCCTTCTTTCTCTCTATTGTTTTTGTTGTTCGGTGCCATCGAGTCGATTTTCAACTCATAGAGACCCCATATGACAGAGAAGAGCCGCCCCATAGGGTTTTTTTTGGGCTGTAATCTTTATGGGAGCAGGTTACCAGGTCTTTCTCCTGTGGAGTCACTGAATAGGTTTGAACTGCCTAACTTTCAGTTAGCAGCTGAGGGCTAAGAGAAGACAGCATTAACAGATGACTCGATATCAACTTCAGGTTGGTTTACATTTACTCCTACAGCCACTTTGTGCACTCACTTTCTTCTACTTTGTCCTTTGGTGCCGCTGAATCAATAAGCTTCACCGAGGCCTACTTCGTGGGGATACATTTTGAGTGCAGCAAACACCAGAATGTTGCTTAGAAATGAGGATGACGAGACTTCAACTCATTTACTTTGGAGACATCATCAGGAAAGAACAATCACTAGAAAAGAATAACGTGGTTGGTAAAGTAGAGGCTCGGCAAAAATGAGGGGAACTCTCAGTGAGATGAACTGAGACAACAGCCACAACAGTGGACTGAGAATCTTAGAATTAGCAAGCAACTGGTGAAAAGATCTGGACATGGCAGAGGTGGAGGCTTTGCTTGGATGCTAATTCTAAGCTCTTATCCCTACCTAGGGTCCCTGATGGTGCAGCGGTTAAAAGATCGGGTGCTAACCAGAAGGTTGGCAGTTCGAGTCCCCCAGCTGTTCCTTGGAAACCCTATGGGGCAGTTCTACTCTGTCCTATAGGGTCACTATGAGTTGGAATTGACTCAATGGCAATGGGCTTTTTTGGTTTATCCCTACCTACCTTTAACAGACACCCAACATTTTGACAATCTGTCACTGCTGGTTAATTACATATGTGAAAGAAAAAAATCATTTAGAAATCACTTCCGTAACATTCATTCAATAGAAATTTTCTGAGCAAATGTCTTGAGGAAAAACTAAATAAAGCTCAAAGGTTTAAGTGACCTATCACATTTCACCTTTTTGACAACCATTATTTTAAAGGAGCAATAGAAAAAGCCCTATGTATGATTAATAAATTATATCTAACAATTCTTACATAGAAGGCAATGTGTTAAACATTGTACTTGAAATTAGAATTGTGGATTCAAATGCAACGTTTTTGTCTTATTAGCTATATGATCTTGTCTAAGTTATTTAAACATTCTGGCCCTCTTTACTTTTTCTATGTACAAACTAGAGGTAATAATACTATGCTCTTGGACTGTTGAAATGATTAAATTAAATAGTGTAGAATAAAGTTCCTATCAGAGTTTATGCCACAAAGTTATAATATTATTTTTGGGGAACATCATAATAATAAGGGGAGCCCTGGTGGTGCGGTGGTTAAGAGTTTGGCTGCCAACCAAAAGGGCAGCAGTTTGAATCCACCAACTGCTCCTTGGAAACCCTATGAGGGCAGTTCTACTCTGTCTTATAGGGTTGCTATGAGTTGGAATCAATCTGACGGCAATGAGTTTTTGGTTTTGGTCATAATAACCGCAACCCCATGTGACAGAGTAGAACTGCCCCATAGGATTTTCTAGACTACAGTCTTTATGGGAGCAGACTACCAGGTCTTTCTCCAGCAGAGCTACCAGGTGGATTTGAACCACAACCTTTTGGATAGCAGTGAAGCATTTAACCATTGTACCACCAGAACTCAACAAAGTAGGCACTTGTAATGGATTGAATTGTGTCCCCCCAAAATATCTGTCAACTTGGCTAGGTCATGATTTCCAGAATTGTATGATTGCCTGCCCTTTATCATCTGGTGTGATTTCCTTATGTGTTATAAATCCTATCACTATGATGTAATAAGATGAATTAGTGGCAGTTATATTGATGAGATATATAAGATTATATAGAGTCTTAAGCCAATCTCTTTTGAATATAAAAGAGAGAAGTGAGAAGAGAGACATGGGAACCTAATACCACCAAGAAAGCAGTGCCAGGAGCAGAGCACGTCCTTTGGACCTGGTGTTCCTGCGCAGAGAAGCTCCTAATTCAGGCAAAGATTGACAACAAGGACCTTCCTCCAGAACCTACAGAGAAATACTTCCCCTGGAGTTGATGCACTAAATTAGGGCTTCTAGCCTACTAGACTGTGAAAAATAAATTTCTCTTTGTTAAAAGCCATCTAATTGTGGTATTTCTGTTATAGCAGGACTAGATGACTAAGACAGAGCTCAATAAATTATTGTGTTGGCTTGATCTAATTGTAAGGTTTTACTTAGAGATAGAAATAAAATTCTACTACATAAACCCATTGTGAAAAAAGGATTATTATTAATAAATTGGAATTTAAAAGATTATAATTTATCAAATGAAAAAATTATTATTATTCTTATTTTGACCTCTCCTTTTCTCACCTCCTAAACACTAGCCAATATTACTACCATGGGCACTAGGATTCTTTTCTTTAAATAGCATTTATATCCTACATACATCCTGGAGCATGAATCCTTAGATAAATATCACTAGGATTCCAGTAATTTTGTTTCTGTGGTATGTGTGTATGTGCACAGACATTCACAATCAGAATTTTCAAAGTAGAATCAAGTTAACTCACTACCACCAGCCCCCCAAGATCACTACTGTCTTTCTAGAACTCAACCAGTCAAGAAATCTTAGGGTTTCATCTCAAGTTCTATTCCAGTCCAGTGTAATTTATTCTTGCTCTGTTAGCCAACCCAGAAAATAGACCTTGTACTTTTTTAATTGAGAAAACTAAATTTAAATTAAATTAGATTTGGTATATTTCTAAGAGGAAACATCATCATTACATTCAATATCTTTTTCCTGACTTTGAGAGGTGTACAGTAAAGTAAGACCCTCAGTGAGATGGCTTGACACGGTGGCTACAACAATGGGCTCAAACATAACAGCGATTTTGAGAATGGCACAGGACTGGGCAGTGTTTCCTCCTGTTGTATGTAGGGTGAGTATGAGCCAGAACCGACTAGAGGGCACCTAAAAACAACAACAACAGTAAGGTTATCACTATTCAGGGGTGTAGTGCCACTTACTCTCAGGCTTTATACCTCCTTTGACTTTCCTGACCTACAACTGAGAATATAGATAAGGGAGTTCACCTGCAGGGCTTATCATAGGAGAGGAGGATGCCTGGACAGAAACCGGGTACTTAAATATTACATTCTGAAACTTAAAGTTCAGATTAGATGTTTTCTAAAAGCTTGGAACTATACTCTCACAGTAAAAAATACGTATTACTAAAACTACACTAATATACATGTATGCACATGCTTTGCACATGTTATCAGGAGAGATCAGTCCCTAGAAAAGGACATCATGCTTGGTAAAATAGAAGATCAGTGAAAATGAGAAGACCTCCAATGAGATGGATTGAGCTACAACAATGGGCTCAAACATAATGATTGTGAGGATGGCGCAAGGCCAGGCAGGCCAGGCAGTGTTTCATTCTGTTGTACATGGGGTCGCTATGAGTCAGAAAGGATGCGATGGCACCTAACAACAACGCCATGCACATGTATGTTCCATCTGCTACTAATTCTGTTTTTGGAAATGAGAATGGGCTTTAGTTTAGGCAATTAATACATCCAGGACTCAAAAATCGTTTAAATATGTAGCATGATCTTGCTATTTAAACAAATTCTTTAATAATTTGGGGGATAAAAGTCAATAATCACCATGGTTCTATCTTTTAAAAATAAATCTTTATTTTTCACATTCTATAATTCCAAATAAACCATTAATAGTAGGGTTGTCAGACATTCTCATACTCAATTTCAGTTGTATGTAAGTGGTGTACCCATGAAAGATTGCTTGGTTTGGATATTGATGTTAGCTGTCATAGTTATTTAGTGCTGCTGTAACAGAAATACCACAAACAGATGGCTTTAAAGAACAGAAATTTATTTTCTCGCTGTTCAGAAGGCTAGACATCCCAATTCAGGGCATTGGCTCCAGGGGAAGGCTCTCTCTGTCGGCTTTGGAGGAAGATCCTGGTCTCAGCTTCTGTAAGTCTGGTGTTCCTTGGTTCCTTGGCAATCTTCATGTCACGCCTATCTTCCCCCCATTTGCTCTTTCTTCTGTGTCTGATCTGCTCTTTTTTAAACTCAGAAATGTTGAGGGTTAGGACACATTCTACACTGATACAGCTCCATTAACATAGGAAACCAACTCCTATTCCCAAATGGGACTACATCCGAAAGTATAGGAGTTAGGGTTTGAACACATATTTGGGGCGGGAGTGGAGGGCACGAGTCAATCCATAACATCAGCCAAGTTAAAACCACTATTTCTATCTGAACGTGTAAAAAGTTTCCAAGCCTGCTCATGTAGAGTTTGTGCCCAAGAGAAGGGAAAAAAGATTTTAACAAGCCTGACTGCATTTATTCAGGGAAAATAAAATGAAATGAATTTTGCAGAGAGATTTACTTTTTAACAGAGCTGGTGGAAAAGCTATAGAAAAACACACATATAGAAAACAAAAAAGAGAACTCCCTGGGGTTGTGCCTTTCTTTCTCGTTTCTTGTTTTTCTGACTCCCATCTACTTTTCTCTGTAATTTTCTGCCCAGGATGAAAGGTATAAAATTCTTTTACATTTCTATATGCCAATTCCCACAGCTTCTGCTTCTTCCTTGCAAGTAAAAGAGGTCATGCCAGAAGGCAGAGGAACACATGCTGGTTACCATGCCACACAGACCAGAAAACCCCCACGAAAACGTTCAGAGCTCTATTCAGATTGCTACTAAGAATACCACGCTCGTGGTGAAAAGGGGGCCTTATCCTATGGTGGTTTAAACCTGGCATCTTTAAAATCAAAATCATTTCCCAGTCCTTTTAATAGTTTGTTCTCTCCTGCTCCTTTCCAAAACTATATAAATTTTTTTTTTTTTTTCTGGATTCAACAAATAGCCCACTTCCTTCAAGTTTCTACCTCAGGGTAGCGTTTGTCAGACACACTATCCAAAATGCCATCCCACACCCCCCAAGCCCTCTGTCCTGTTTTCTCTGCTGTATTTCTTTTAATAGCAGTCATGACTGCCTAATATTTTACAATGTATTTCTGCTCATGTGTTTGTTGTTTTTCTCGTCTTCTACAGTGTGTGCATCAAGAGGGAGTTGTTGCTGTTAGCTGCCATCAACTTGGCCCCAACTCACAGCGGCCCCAGGCACAACAGAAATACTGGTCCTATATCATCTCCATGATCAGTTGCAAATCAGATCGTTGTGATCCATAGATTTTTCACTGGCTGATTTTTGAAAGATCACCAGGCCTTTCTTCCTAGTCTGTCTTAGTCTGGTAGCTCTGCTGAAACCTGTTCAGCATCATAGCAACATTCAAGCCTCCACTGACAGACAGGAGTCTAAACCCAGTCTCCCATGTGGAAGGCAAGAATTCTACCACTGAAGCGGCATGACGTAGATTTATTTAATTGACCCACCGTACCCTCAATGGAGCCCTGGTGGTACAGTGGTTAAGGGCTCAGCTGCTAACCAAAACGTCAGCAGTTCGAATCCACCAGCCATTCTTTGGAAACCCTATGGGACAGCTCTACTCTGTTCTATAGAGTCGAAATGAGTGGGAATCAACTCGATGGCAATCCCCAATGCCTAGAACAGCACCTGATATAGGCTCTTCGTAAATATTTGCCAAATTAATTAAATACCTGTGAACACAAGCCAGACTCTATGGAGTTGGCAGCAGTATATTGGCATGTTATTTTTTGATGTCATTTGTTCTCACACAATTCCATCTTCTCAGGGAGGCAATCTTTAGCCCAAGTTTCTTCCATTTCTTTCTTCTGTTCTCTGTGTAGTCAGCCCAAAGGATATTTGAATTCAATTTGTGGAGAAATGCCACAGATAGAAATGATAATGTCCCCTCTACTTAAAAGGGCTGAGCATGTTTTGAAAGTGTTTTATGAACTGGAAACCTTTCTATGAGGTATTTCAGTACAGCCACATAAAACCTTATACCCTGCTGGAATTTCATCCTGTTAAATTTGGCAGTGTTTCCTTCCTCAAGTAATGAATTCAATTCATGTTTTCACTTAAGTTCATACCCAGATACAAATCAGTGTCACTGCCACAGGCAGAGATTCACAGAATCCCCAGGCACTGGGAGCTGAGGATCCATGGTTTAGAAGACTGAGTGCCAAATTCTCCTTTTCAGAAGCAGGCTCCATAGCACTGACTATCTTATGCCTGTTTCAGTGCCAGGTCCCGTGGTGGCAGTTCGCTAAATGGGCTTCCGACTTCCATCTCAACGCAAGCTTGTCTTTTAAAGTCTCTCTGGATTTCCTGTGGTGATCCCTTTTTGTTGCCCTCTGAGAAAGAAACAAAAATCCCTTCCCCTCCCCCACCCGAAGAGACGAGTTCAAGAGCACAGTTGGTTTTAGTTAGGGTTTTCAGTAAACACTTTGGCAGGAATGAGGAAAGCAGTGTAGGAAAAGACCTAGTGCATCTTCCAGTTCTAATTTAAGGTGGATATATATTTTTTTTATTCATATGAGAAAAAGCTGACATAGTCCATTCTGTAAGGGAGTGCCTCTGTCCTGTGGTGATACATTAAAAAAAAAAACAAACCAGTTGCTATTGAGTTGACTCCAGCTCTTGGTGACCCTCTGTGTGTCAGAGTAGAACTGTGCTCTATACAGTTCTCGACGACTGATTTTTCTGAAGGAGATAACCAGGGCTTTTTTTCTGAGGAATCTCTGGGTAAACTTGAATTTCCAACCTTTCAGCTAGCAGCTGAGGGTGTTAACCATTTGCACAACCCAGAGACTCCTGGTAATTGATTAGGTATTGGATTTTTATTTTATTTTATTTTTGCTAATGCATCATCAAAAAAACCAAATCCATTGCCAACAAGTAGATTCAGACTTGTAGTGACCCTACAGGACAGAGTAGAACTGCCCCAGAGGTTTTCCAAGGCTCCCTCAGAGAAGCTGGTGGGTTCAAACTGCTCACCTTTTTGGTTAGCAGCTAAGTGCTTAACCATTATACCATCAGGGCTCCTTGCTAATACATTTAAACAAACAAACAAAACAAACCTGTTGCTGTAGAGTTGATTCGACTCAGCAACCCTATAGGACAGAGTAGAACTGCCCCATAGGGTTTCCAAAGAGCAGCTTGTGGATCTGAACTGCTGACCTTTTGGTTGGCAGCTGAGCTCTTATTAGGTAACTAAAAATCTAATATCTAATCAGGGACTATTTTAAAAAATGGTATTACCAATGAATGGTTGTTACTGCAACGAAAATGGCAATGATGACAGCAGGAACACCCAGTATGTAGAAGTTCTGCCCTTCCTGTGGGGAATCTGTCCTGATTTGCATGACTTCCTGAAGGCAAACACCTGGAGACTCTTTCTCAGAGGTGCTGCTGTGCTTCAGGACAATGGCAACATTAAGTTTTCAGTAAGGGCACTGGAGCCAGATCTTCCCTTCCCCAAGCCAAGTTCTCAGACTTCAAAGAGATCACACCGGTTTGGAGGAGGGAAGACAGTTAAGCACAAAGGTTGAAAGTAAAAAGGGAAAGGAGTTACAGGAAAGTAAAAGAATGTATTTGTCTTCTTCTTTTCCAAGAAAGCCAACTAATTACACACACGCACACACACAAGTATGCAGATTTGTGTTATACTTGTTCTTTGCCTAGCTGTAAATTTGTAACTCTGAGTTTCCCTGGTCACAGGATGGAAGCCATAGTACTAGTAACCTCAAATCTCGGTATTAACATCTCATCACTTTTCTTGTTGCCAGAAGAGGCAGACAACTGAGCCCACCCTGAGCTGTGGGCTGACAGACCCCTCTAGGGGATCTGTTTCATAGTAGGGATTCTATGAGACTCTCCCTGGTGTTACATGGGCATGCTAGGCCTCAAGCTGTAAATGTGTGCAAATATGGATAATATTTAGATGCCTAGTGATGATTTACAGGGCCTCCTGTATTCAACTATTTTGAAAACACCATAGGCTGCCAGAAGAAGGAACAGTCTGTCTTGGAAGAAGTACAGCAGAGTGTTCCTTGGAAGAGAAATGGCCAGACCTCATCTCCTGTACTTTGGACATGTTATCAGGAGGGACCGATATCTGGAGAAGGACATCATGCTTGGTAAGGTAGACCAAAAAAAAAAAAAAAAAAAAGCCCAAACCCGTTGCCATCGAGTCTATTCCAACTCATAGCAACCCTATAGGACAGAGTAGAACTGCCCCATAGAGTTTCCAAGGAGCACCTGGTGGATTTGAACTGCTGGCCTTTTGGTTAGCAGCTGTAGCTCTTAACCACTACACCACCAGGGTTTCCTGGTAAGGCAGAGGTTCAACAAAAAAGAGGAGGACCCTCGACGAGATGGATTGACACAGTGGCTGCAACAATGGGCTCAAATACAGCAACGATTTTGAGGATGGTGCAGGACTGGGCGGTGTTTCATTCCATTATACATAGGGTCACTATGAGTTGGAACCGATTGGATGGCACCTAAACACAATACTGTATTCAAAAATCAGCACATTTTCCTTTCCCTTTAGGGAATCCTTTTAAACCCTAGTTTGGTCCCACTAATTGTAAGCCACAATTTGATATAAAATTGCATGTTTCAGAATTATTCCATATCAGGCTGCAATATCCCTACAAGCATTCAATATATCTTTTATACCAGTGCTATTCATTCATTAATCAATTAATGTGCTCATTCAACAATAACTTATGGAACATCTACTAATTCTGGGCATTACACTAGAAGCTAGCCACCGGGAGAAGCATAGACAATGCAAGTTTTTTGGAACACATTAAAAATATGGAGTGTTATGGGAAACGATCAACAGTTAAAATAAACTGGACATAATGCAGGAGAAAATTATGCAAAAGCAATTTCAGACCCTAAAGCATTTGGCTTAAGGCATATCCACTACACTCCAAGCAGGTTCTATTTTACTTACTCAAATAATCCTTGGAGTTTTGGATGGTTTTTATTTTAGGTCGTCATATCTCAACCCAACGTAAACAAGTGGCCTCACTTTAAAAAAAAAAATTTTTTTTTTTTGCTTTATTAGGAGCTTTGATCTGATTTAACACCCATGTACATGTCTCAAGCAATTCTGTTTTAAGTCCAAAAATGAAAACTATTGTTTGTATTATCTATGTCACACCTACAGATGAGCTAGATTTGGCTTTGGGGCTTTGAAGGGTATAAATTCAAGACCTGGGGCTCCAGTTGAACAAACTGAATTATGGGTTCAGACAGCTTCTTTTATGAATAGCTTCTATGGAAACCACAGAATTTTCTTCCACAACCCACAGGAAGCAGGGCCTGCCAGACTCTTTCAGATATGCACTCAGGGCTTTCAGGAAAGAAGATGAACGGGAAGGAGTAAGCTAGGGTAGGATTTAGCAAAAGCCGAGAGGAGAACCAAGCCGAGGGGGAGAAGGACCAATGCTAAGTTGTCAGTAAAAAAGGGAGGCAATGCTCTTACAGAGCTAGGAGAGGTCAATAAATCACCACCCTTATCTCACAAACAGAGCCTGTGACTTCGAAAATTAGCTCATTTATTCTGCACAATTAAATTTATTGAAGTGTGACAGAAAAGTTCAGCAGGCAGTGAAGCAGAAAGTCAGCAACAGCCGAGGAGAGCCTCTCAGTGAAGGACACAATTAGTTGATTTTCATTTTATTTATCAATATAATTATTGAATTGTATTTATCCCTTTTCACAGATTTCTACAATTATTACCGCTCAGGCCTCCAGGGACAGAATTAGTTCACATTTTCAGTCTAAGTTAATGTGATTAGGGAGCTGCTAAAAGAATAGCGCTTTAAAGTGCTACACAATCTTGTATTCAGTGTTACTCTCATCATCTGGCTTAGAAATCTAGTCCTTTTTCATCTGAATGTGGCAAATTGAATATAAATTTGTGTCTGCGACAAATTCCCAGGTGGGGACTGAGCTGGGGATGGCCAGTGACCTCTTCTATGTGGCTTTAGAGCAGCAAGGAATTTGTCTTGTCTTTAAAATGGGAGATTAGAACAATTATTTTGGTTTTGCAAATGATGAAAAAGAAACCCTGGAAATAGTTTCTGACATTAATGAAGTTTGGAAAAGAAAGAAGGGTAGAGGTGATAGAACTGCTGGCTTTTATGTTTTATCTCACCCATTTCAGTACCTGTATTCCACTCTGTCTCTTTGAAAGGATGTCAAAAAGATAAAACGAAAACAAGTCGGGAAGACAGTATTCATGTTGGAGAGGGGGGATGGAGAGCGGCCTGATGCACAATTTCTGGAAGCTGAGTTTATCCCCCTCAAGCAGCAGCTTATGAATACACAGCTGTCTGGCTCCAAATCACCTTCTTGCAACGAATCAAAAGACTTATGGGTGGTGAAGCCCACACTTCCTGCCAGATCTGAGTATTGACCCATTTCCCTTAGGCAACCCCATCTCATTCCCCACCCACAGGCCTCTCAGGCAGTTCATTATCTCTCAGATGCCCAGTTTCTGTGTTAAGATGAAGTAAAGGCAACTCAGGTTCAACTATTTTGAAAGACTCCACAAAGTACAGAATTCTAAAGAAATTCCTTGAAGCAGTGATTTTAAAATTTATAATCTAAGGATCTCAGTGAGCTTGCTAAAATGTAGATTCACAGGTCTACCTCCAAGACAGGAATCTGGTCCCATTTTTTTTTAATTGTGGATATATATATATATATAACCCAATATTTGCCAATCAACATTTGTTTTACTTCTACAATTCAGTGATGCCGAGTACATTGATCAGGTTGTGCAATCGTCACCAATATCCTTGCCCTGTCTTAGTTTCTTAGGACTGCCATAGCAAAATACCACAAAATGGCTGGCTTTAAAGATTAGAAATGTATTTACTCACAGTTCCAGAGGCTAGAAGCCCAAATCAGCCATGTCAGTTCCTTCAGAGGGCTCTGAGAGGGGGCTGTTCCATGCCTTTCTTGAAGCTTCTAGTGGCTGCAGCAATTTTTGGTCTTTCTTTGCTACTCTGTATGTGGCTGTGTCTCAGTGTCTATTTGCCCTTTTATAAAACATCACTCAGGTGGGATTAGGATTTACCCTACTTCCATATTGCTTAACTAATAGTATCTTAAAAGAAAGATTCTATTTCCCCAAACAAGGTCACATTCACCGAGAGAGGGAAGGAGACATTTTCAGTCCAGAGCAGGCCCCCTGAGATATGTTCAAGGAAGAGCAAGAAGGCTCTTGTGACTGCCACAGAGTGAGTGAGGGGAGCTGGATGCTTCTATCTGTGACATAGCCCAGGGCCAGATCGTGTAGGACCTCATAAGCCCTAGACTTTGTATTTTATTCTAAATGTAACAGGAAGCCACTAGACTGTTGTGATGTCATTAGCATCAACCTCTGATTCATTTTTTTAAAGGCAGATTTTGACAGCTGAATGGAGTAGGGCTGTAGGAAGTTTATGAAAATGAGTCCAATATGAGATTAAATTCTGAAGCCACAAAACAAGGTTTTAGGAAGATATCTTTAGCCCATCGTTAATTGCAAAATTAATAGATCAGCAATGGGGGAGGATCTTTCCCACTCTTTCTGAAATTCATGAACTCCTTTTTTTTCCTGAGTGTTCCTAATCTTTATGGCACTACAACACCATTTGTAGGATTGTTGTCTTGTTGTTTGGTGCTGTCAAGTCAGTTCCGACTCATAGCGACCCTATAGGACAGAGTAGAACTGCCCGGTAGAGTTTCCAAGGAGCGCCTGGTAAATTCAAACTGCCGACCTTTTGGTTAGCAGCTGTAGCTCTTAACCACTGCAGCACCAGGGCTCCTATTTGTAGGAAACACACTTTGAATTATCTTTCGAACGGTCACAATGATTTCCTTTTTTGCTTGGTCATTGCTGATGTGTAGAAACCCAAATGACTTTTGCCTGTTGGCCTTGTATCCTACCACTTTGCTGAATTCATTTATTAATTCTAATAGCTTTCTTGTGGATTCTTTGGGTTTTTTTCTATGTATAGGATCATGTTCTATTATTAGTGGATTTTTTTTATTGTGCTTTAAGTGAAAGTTTACAAATCAAGTCAATCTCTCATACAAAAACTTATACACACCTTGCTATGTACTCCTAGCTGCTCTCCCCCTAATGAGACAGCACACTCCGCCTCTCCATCCTGTATTCCCCGTGTCCATTCAACCAGCTCCTATCACCCTCTGCCTTCTCATCTTGACTCCAGATAGGAGCTGCCCACATAGTTTCATGTGTCTACTTGAGCCAAGAAGTTCACTCCTCACCAGTATCATTTTATATCTTATAGTCCAGTCCAATCCCTCTTTGAAGAGTTGGCTTTGGGAATGGTTCCAGTCTTGGGCTAACAGAGGGTCCAGGGACCATGACCTCCGGGGTCCCTCCAGTCTCAGCCAGATCATTAAGTCTGGTCTTTTTAAGAAAATTTAAGGTCTGCATCCCACTGTTCTCCTGCTCCATCAGGGATTCTCTGTTGTGTTCCCGGTCAGGGTGGTCATCGGTCGTAGCTGGACACTATCCGGTTCTAGTGGATCCCTTTTGAGGTGATGGGCTTTCCCTACCCTCAGTTCTACTCTCTTTAGCATCAATTCCAATTAATTACCCCCTCCTTCTAGAAGTTCTTCCTACTTACGTATAATATTCTGCCTTTCCTCTCAGAGGACTATCGCCAATATTTTTACCCAAAGAAAATACATCAAAATATTAAAAAAAAAAAAAAGTGTCTTGTGTATTTTATTCAAACTTTACTACTGCTACTAATATAATAACTAAGATATATTGAGCACTTTCATATGAGTGGACATACTACATACACTTTCTTTTCCACATGGCTCATGATCTGTACAGTAGGAATTATGAATTCTTTTTCCCCTTCTCTCTCCCTCCCTTCTCTTCCTCTTTCTCTCTTTTCCTCTCTCCCCTCCTTCTCTTTCTCTGAAAAACGTTGAAACTGAGGCCCAGCAAGTTATTTGCATGCTTGCTTGACTCCGAACCCTAGTTTATTTTCACTGTATTGTGTGCATCTAAAGGGGGGGTGGGAGGTGGCCAGAATGTATAAGGCTGTAGTTCAAAGAAAATAGATTTACTTGGCTACTTGGAGGGTGGTAGTGGTGGTGACTGTGTATTCTCTGTCCCAGAAACAACTGACATCAATTCAATTTTCTTGAGGATTTGGGTCAGACTGAGTCAGGCTCTTTTTCTCACAAAACAAAAACATAAAACAACAAACATTAAAATTTTTTATTTGCAACTAAGTGTATTAGGGGAGCCCTGGTGGTGCAGTGGTTAAAAGCTAAGGCTGCTAACCAAAAGGTTAACAATTCAAATCCACCAGCCACTCCTCGGAAACACTATGGGGCAGTTCTACTCTGCCCTATAGGGTCACTATGAGTGGGAACCAACTTGACGGCACCTAACAATGACAACAAGTAGATTAGGTGACCTAAAAGGTCTTGGACAAACTTATTTTCTCCAAATCATTTCAGAAGGCACTTCCTTTTTTTAGGAGGCACCTTTTGGGTAAATGTTAATTATTTGTGGATAAGGTTCGATTTTATTTTGTTTTATTATATTGAGTACACTTGAAAAAAATTTTCATGAGCCAGAGCCAATTATATCTGCCTTCTGTACTTCAGCATCTTTGGCATATACAACTATTTGTAACATTTCCCAAGTTGTAACCATTAAAGAAAAGTTGAAAGGACATTTCATAATCTTGGAACTATTTGAGTGCTTAGGGTGCCATCACCCTCTCCTTGCTTGGCTCTATCCCCATCTGGGGCCTCAGGATGAATATATATGACACCAATCAGTCCTTCCACTTCCACAGAGGTAAACAGCTCCGTCACAATAAGAGTCTGTCAGCCATTAGAACTCTTTGTTCTCTTTGTAGATACTTTAGGGAATTTTGATGTTCACCCAGAATCCTAGAAAGGAGTAAAATTCAAAAGAGAAGGCCTAAGGAAGGATAGGGAATGAGAACTAGCATATAATAAAATATGACTCAGTCCAATTTCAGGGCAGGCAGCTAAAAGAAAAGAGAGGAGAGAAGGAAAGAGAAAAAGAGATAAAGGAGGAAACAAAACAATGTTTGTGTTAGGTTTTCTGTATCTAGGTCTACACAAAACAAAGTGAAAAGTTGATATTAACTAGGGGAATGAACCAGGAGGAGATAAGACTCTGTAATAGATGCAGAGGACTCTGTGATAGCCAAAACCATCATGTTAGTCTGACTCAAAACCTAGTTGTTTTGGCTTTAAAAGCAGTGGGTGGTAGAGAGGTAAAAGTTGGGGGTTATAGCTGGGAGGATGTAAAGTGGGAATCATCCATGGGGGCTGGCATAGAGAAGGAGGAACATGGAAGGACGAGTAGGGGAAGACTTTGAGCGAGGAGAGTAAAAAATATTCAGGCTAAGAAAATAATTTCTCATAAGCTTATCAATATTTTGAATCTTCTAATAAGCTATAGTGGATATTTCTTTATGATTGTCAATACAGGACTTCATAATTCATAAATTCTCTTCAACTGTGATCTGGGTCTCATCCACTTTTTAAAATCTCTCCAGAAATATAACGATTTATTAAATGATGATCAATGAATGTGTTATTATGATCTAGGATTATGACTTGGTATTACAAACCATTAAAAAACATAAAAGTCTATGTGGTATTACTAAGGAAAATACATTATCAGGTCTCTATATTTCATAATAATAATTCCAACATCATTTATGTGAGCATTGATACTAAATATATTTTGGAAAAAAACTAAGGCTTTCCAAATTATAAAAATAGTCACAAAAATTTAACTTGCATTTCTTTCATCCTGGTCTTCCAAGCATTCTCAGATAACAAAATCTGATTCTCTGAATAAAATCACATTAGATTGAACCTCAGAAGAGGCCATCTTTTCTCACATCAATATTCTAAACAGAAAGCCCTAGACACCAGAAATGACGGGTTCCTTGGGAACTCCAACATCATCACTAGCTCAAAGCATTATACCTTTACATTTTCTCAGAGAATCTACAATTAATATTCCCAAATACAATTTTCCCTACACTAATTAAGTAGGTAGGAAAATTGTGTTGTTCATCATCTCAGAATAAGAAATCAATGTTTTTAAACATTGAACCCATAATCATCCAAATGCATATTTATTTTTCCTGTGATAATCTATGCCATACACTATATTCCAGACTAAGCTATTGAATAAACCAACCAAACCAAACCCAATGCTGTTGAGTCGACTCCGACTCATAGAGACCCTATAGGACAGAGTAGAACTGCCCCATAGAGTTTCCAAGGAGTGCCTGGCAGATTGGAACTGCAGACCCTTTGGTTAGCAGCCCTAGCTCTTAACCACTACGCCACCAAGCTATTGAATAGGTTATTGAAAATCTGCTCATGCTATTCTATTTTTGCAGGTTTCTTGGCCCTATTGCCAGGAACAGAGTAGAGTAGGTACCAAAATTAGAAAACTGCCTAACGAAAGGAAAATAAATTTGAATTTGACAAGTCGTTGCTGTATTATTAGTGTATAACATATGCTGTTGTGTGCCATTGAGTTGATTCCAACTCATAGCAAACCAATAGTACAGAGTAGAACCACCCCATAGGGTTTCCAGGGCTGCAATCTTTACAGGAGTAGATTGCCAGATCTTTTCTCCTGTGGAGCCACTGGTGTGTTCAAACCACCAACCTTTCAGATAGCAGCCAAGTGTTTAGCCAGTGTGTCATAAAGGCTCCTTTGCATAATGTATATAAAAAATGAAAATTTCTTACAGTGACTGCCTTAGTCATCTAGTGTTGCTATAAAAGAAATACCACAAGTGGTTGGCTTTAACAAAAAGAAGTTTATTCTCTCACAGTTTAGTAGGCTAGAAGTCCGAATTCAGGGATCTGGCTCCAGGGGAATGCTTTCTGTCTCTGTCAGCTCTGGGGAAGCTCCTTGTCATCAGTCTTCCCTTGGTCTGGGAGCATCTCAGCACAGGAACCTCAGGTCCAAAGGATGTGCTTTGCTCCCAGTGCTGCTTTCTTGGTGGTATGAGGTCCCCGTCTCTGCTTTCTTCTTTTATATCTCTAAGAGATTGGCTTAAGACACTATCTGATCTTGTATATCTCATCAGTATAAATGCCATTAATCCATCTCATTTCATCATAGTGATAGGATTTACAACATATAGGAAAATCACATAAAATGAGGAGCAATCACACAATATTGGGACTTATGGCCCAGCTAAGTTGACAGATATTTTGGGGGGACACAGTTTAGTCCATGACATTCCACCCTTTGGCCCCCAAAACTTCATGTCCTTGCCTCATGTAAAACATAGTTACCACATCATATCATAGCAAAAGTCTTAAATCAACTCCAAGTCCAAAATACAAAAACTCTTCTTCATCTGTGAAATCTAGAATACAGATTATCTGCTTCCAAATGTACAATGGCAGAACAGGCACAAGCTGAACATTCCCATTACAAAAAGGAGAAATTGGAGGGAAAGAAGGCATAACAGGCACCAAGCAAGTCAGCACAACACATTACATTAGCCCTCAAGGCTTTGCAAATAATCCTCTGTCCTCTGAGACCATTTACACAATGGCCTTGCCCTCCAGACTCTAGGTATTGGCCACACTCTCCAGTTTTGGAATGGAGGCTCTTCTACTCTGGGCTTCAGCTCTGCCTTCCAGGCCCACTGGAACAGCAACTCTGCTCCCCTGGCTTTAGGCGCACCATTCTTCTAGTCCATCTGAGTGGCGACTCCTCCCTTAGAAACACCAGAGGCCATGGCCATACCATTTGGGACTGAGGAAACTTGGCTTCCTGTGTTCCTTGTCTCTTCAGCTTCTGCTTCCTGTTTTCTTGGCTTTTAGGCAACTTGGGCCTCATGCCCGCATCTGCCCTGCTGGGGCAGACATTTCAAAGCTCTGTAGCTCCACTGACAAGTGCCCAGAGGCACCCCACTGTACCAGGAAGCCTTCCACACACAGGCACTCAGCTCTCTTGCTCTGTGGGTCAGCTCCAGCAGTGTCTGGGGCTGGTCTCCTGGTTCTGCTGCCACTTCTCTGCTGCTGTCAGTTCTTTGCTGCTTCCAGTCATCTATCCATTCACAGTTTCAAAACTGCTTCCAAATTTTAGGTATCTGTTAGAACAGCACCCCACTCCCAGTACCAAAGTCATATAGTGCTGCTATAACAGAAACATCACAAGTGGATGGCTTTAACAAAGAGAAGTTTATTATCTCACAGTCCAGTAGGCTAGGAGTCTGAATTCAAGGTGCCAGCTCTGGGAGAAGGCTTTCTCTCTCTTTTGGATCTGGAGGAAAATCCTTGTCACCAGTCTTCCCTTGGTCTGAGAGCATCTCAGTTCAGGAAACTCGGGTCCAAAGGATGTGCTCTGCTCTTAGCGCTACTTTCTTGGTGGTATGAGGTCTCCCCGTCTCTCTGCTTGCTTCTCTCTTTTATATTTCAAAGGGATTGGCTTAAGATACTATGTAATCTTATATTATCTCATCAATATAACTGCCACTAATCCATCTCATTTCATCTTACTGGTAGGATTTACAACACATATGGAAATCACATAAAATGGTGGACGATCACACAATACTTGGACTCATGGCCCAGCTAAATTGACAGATATTTTGGGGGGATGAAATTCAATCCATGACAGTGACGTACTCTCAATTAAAATCTGTTTTTGTTTTGTTTTATTTTTTATCATAGTTGTTTTTAACCCAAATGTGCACGGTTTTGGCTTTATTATCATGGTTACCTTTAATTTGCCCATTCCTTGGTGCCCATTGCATAAATACCAATTTAATCAAATTGTGTGACATGCATTTTGAAATAAGAATGATGTCCTATGCTTATAAATACATTCCTGTTTGCAAAACACTTTCACAGACATTACCAGTTCTCACACTAAACCTATCGGTTAGGCTGCTTTTGCCTATATTATAGAAAACCAAAGGATAGGGTTATAAAGTGACTTGCCAAAGTTCACAAAGCAAGTAAGTGGCAGAACAAAGATTACAGCCCAAGCAGCGTCCTATCACTACACAACAGCTGATCTTTTCAGGTACAAAAAAACATGCATACCATTTACTATTCCTACCTTCAAGAATATTATGTCCCAACCAGTTCACAGAACTGTTCAATCTAATCCTAGTCACTTAACCCCTTTCTCTTTCATCTCTCTCTCCTGTACTTACCTTTGTATTATGTTGTTAGGTTCTGTCAATTCTGAGTCATAGTCACCCCATGTGACACAGTAGAACTGGAACAGGCTGCTCAGCCATAGCTTGAACAGTACCTGCGCCCTTTTTTTTTTTTTTCCCTTCCCTAGCCTGTCTCTGTGTCCAAGTATGATTTTGCTGTTAGCTCCTCTAAAATTTAAAAGTTAACCAATATTTCCCCTAGGACCTTGGAAAAACAAGTGATATTGGTCTAAGCCTGTCAAACAGGACGATGATCACCGGATGGCACCGCTCACTCCCTGGGCTGATGGGATAATGGCAGGAAAAGATCAACATGTTTGAGACATGACCACTGAAACCACACAGAAAAAGAACAGACATTCTACAAGTTCCTGAAACCCATGTCCCCTTTTTCCCATAAAACCCCAGCCGGCCTCCAAGTTCTTGAGACAGACAGGTTTAGGAGGAGATCATTCCCCTCTGTCTCTGTATATAGATATATAATAAAGCTCTTGCTACCCACCTCACCCCATCTCAAGAATTGGCTGTTTGCAGCAGGTAGCTCTAACTTGATAAATTGCGGTAACAGAACTGCCCTCCTAGTCTCTGGTGGGACAGTGGTTAAGTGCTCAGCTGCTAATCCAAAGGTTGGCAATTCAAACCCACCAGCCGCTCTTTCGGAGGAAGATGTGACAGTCTACTTCGAAAAAGATTACAGCCTTGGAAACACTATGGGCAGGTCTATGTATACACGACAGCTGGAATAAAATCTCAGTTTATTAGCATGGCCAACAAGCCCCTTCATGAACTACCACTCTACCACTTTCCTACAACTTTAGCCTTATATATTCTCATTCCTCAGCTCCTACCCTTCACACACACACACACACACACACACACACACACGCTCACCACTTTTATGTATTTTGAACAACTTGATCTCCGATGCCACCATTCCTTCTCACCTTCTACACTTCATGCTTAGCATATAATTTTCCTTCTGCCCAGAATAACACCCAACTCCCCCAGGACTCTGCCTAGACAACATCTAATTGCCTTTTAAGATTCAGTTAAAATACCATCTTCAGAGGACTTCTGGAATAGCAGGATAAAGAGTTCAGCAAATTCTCTCCCCCAAAACAACGTTGTTGTGTGCTGTCCAGACAATTCTGATTCATAGTGACCCCATGTGACTGAGTAGAATTGCCCCATAGGGTTTTCTTTTCTGTAATCTTATAAGAGCAGACTGGTCGGTCTTTGTCCTGGATGAGTTCAAACAGCCTGGGTGGGTTTGAGAAGCCACTGAGTGGGTTGGAACTGCCAACCCTTCAGTTAACAGCTGAGCACTTAACTGTTGCACTTCCAGGGCTTCTTGAAAGCAATAATAAAACTATACAAAATGGTCAAAAACAACAAGTTAGGGCTCTAAAAATGGGTCAAATTCGTACAATATATTGAGAAGTGTTATTCAAGAAAACTCTTGAACTTTGGGTAAGAACAGTGGGACCCTGCTGGTTTTTTGCTCAAGGTTGCTCTAATTCCCCTGGTTGTATCTGTGAGATAGTTTTACCAGGCTGGGGCAAGTCATGAAAAGCCACAGATTTGCTGTCAGAAAGATTGACTTGATCTCAAGTGAAGTGCAGGGCTCTGTCAAACAACAGAGATCTCAGTGGCAAAAAACTAAGGGAGGACAACATCCCTGGTATGCCTAAGTACAAGGCTGTGTGCACAGAGAAGGACTGGAGAGGGCACTGGCTGTCTATATATCCCTGGCTGAATGTGATACCTTATGCATATGTGAAGGGAGTATGAGGAAGTCCAGCGGGAAGTAAAAGCTGAGCAACAATAGTAAACTGCCTTAACTTTTAGTATACTCCCCAACCTACACTCAGATCCAATGGCAAAGGTGGAAGAATATCTTACTGAGTAAAGATGTTGAAGCGTAACTGAATCATTAACTGAACACTGTATAATATTGCCACCACCCATCTGTCAGTTTGTTGTACTCTGGTGGCTGGCTTGTTGCTATGATGCTGGAAGCTATGCCACCAGTATTTCAAATGCCAGTAGGGTCACCCATAGTGGACAGGTTTCATCTGGTGATCTACTTCCAAAAATTACTCAGTGAAAACCATTTGGATCACAACAGACTATTGTCTGATACAGTGTTGGAAGATGAGCCCCCTAGGTTGCAAGGTGCTCAAAATACGCAGTGGTCACAACAAAGGACTCTAGCACACAAGTGATCATGAGGATGGTGCAGGACTGACCAACATTTCCTTCTGTTGTGCATGAAGTCACCATAAGTTGAAGTCTACTTGACAGCAGATAACAAAAACATATATGTATTGTTGATTTAAGACAGAGTTTTAATGAACCGCATTTATTATCCTCTTTTTTCTTTTTTTAATCTTTTCCTTAGCAATATGTACTACATACAATGTCGCAGTACATAAAAGGACCATACAGACAATTTTCATTAAGTTTCTGACTAGAAACACCATCCCCATTCCCAGGGATAACCCAGATGAACCAGAACCTTCCACAAGTGGGCTTATTACTGCAACTGACAAAATGCCAATGTTGTTCATTTTTCTATGGACATGTGTATTTTTTATGTATGTACATATATGTGTATTAAAATATATTTGTAAGTTTATATGCAATGTTTCCAATCCCCAAAGACAGATAGATAAAGATTGGATTTATAAAGATACTGTAATAAAAGGCAATAATAATGAAAACTAAAAAAATGAGGTATTCAACTTACATCAGAATCAATTTATGACAGAGTCGTTGAAATGGAACCCAGTCATAAGTTGGAGGCTACTTGCATATATACACATACATGTTGTTGTTGTTAGCTGCCATCAAGTTGGCCTCTGAATCATGGCAACCCCATGTACAACTGAATGAAATGCTACACAGTCCTGCGCCATTCCCATGATCGGTTGTAGATCTGACCGCTGTGATTCATAGGATTTTCATTGGCTGATTTTTAGAAGTAGATTGCCAGGCCTTTCTTCTTACCTGTCTTAGTCTGAAAGCTCTGTTAAAACCTGTTTATTATCACAGCAACATGCAAACCTCCACTGACAGACAGGTGGTAGTTGTGCACGATGTGTATTGCCTGGGAATCGAATATGGGTCTCTCACATGGAAGGTGAAAATTCTACCATGGACCATCACTGAACCTCATATACGTATATACATGTATATATGCATGTGTGTGTGTGTGTGTATATATATATTTATGCATGTGTGTATGTATAATAAGTCAAAGGAAAGCAACCTATTATAAAGGGAAGGATACTCAACTGAGCTGCAAGTCAGAGAGCAAAGTTTAAGCAAGTATGTATACTTCTCGCCAGGTGAGGTGGACCTGACCTCTAAGTTTGTTCCAGGCTCCAAAATCCTGTAATATTATAAAAATAGGTGTATTTTTACCATGACCAGCTGTCCATGCCCATTTCATAGCTCTCTAGATAAGGACTGGAAGACATAGTGTTTTCTAAATTTGTTACTCCCATTATAGAATTCTTTATCCCAGTTAAAGTAGATCAGTGACAGGTTTTACAAAGGCCTGTATGAGATCATCTGGTTACTAATGTTGAAGTCGAGGAAACAATTTACAAATATTCCTGTTTTTCTTCTTACTATTTTAAACAGGCTAGCCTATAGAAGCCCTCAATCTTTACCAATAAGAAAGGGATATTTCACAGTGTTGCTGGTTGGCTAAGTGGACCACTTGGCAGGGCAAATATGGCGCCAGGTTATTGGCACAGCTCACCTTCATTCACCATGTGTAATGAACTCCTGGCCCCCAACTACATTATACTCAACCCTCCATGTGTTGGAATTAAGACAACTTGGTACACAAACAAGCATGCATATTATGCTTGTAAATCCACAAAGCTGAAGATGGAGCATGTATTCCTTTATTTCTATTTAAAAGAACACTTAGTAACACTTCCAGTCCATTCTGCATATTATTTTTCTCTGCCGTTAGCGAATATCAGGTACAAGTTTTGGGATTAGGAGCACAGAAGGGACTCTTGGAGTACTCTGAGGCTAATAATAAAACCAAATGGAAAACTACATTTGCAATTTATAAATATGTAATATTATGTATGTATTTGATATACACTTTTTTTTTTCCAAGAAAAGGCTTCTCTGTTTTTGTAATTTTAGAACAGTAGTAAAGATTTCAAAGCCTAGGGTTTCAAGCACTTCCCTGTTGGGCTTGGTGACTTAATTTATTTCTTTAATTTGTTATAACCCCACAAAAAATTATATCCTTTGGAGACCTCAGTAGCCTGAGTTTTGCATGTATTATTTCCTGTAGGAGATTAATGAGGTAACAGAGGCAATTTCTAATGGATTCCCTTGGTTTTCATTCCCCCCGCCATCTTCAAATTCAGTTGCCAATTCAGCATTATGAATCTGCTAAGTGTTCTTAGTATGTTTGATGGGAGAAGAAAAGGGAGTATAAACTGTAGGCTAAATAATGTTAAAATCCTTTTCTCCTACCTCGGTCCAACATCTTTTAGGTGTAATGCAATAACCAACTATCTTGCCTTCCTAAGACAGGTATGGTCACATTCAGCTTAAAACCCTCAAAGTCCTAAGATGTGTAACCTGATGTTTGGACATTTTTCAGGGACTAATTCATGTTTCACCTCACCACAGAATACCCAAGCAACCAGATGAGGAGAGGTCATCATTACTGTACTTTTTTGATAATATTACCTTCAAAATACTGTCCCATTTTTGGTATTAGATCATGCATATTTTTTATATGTAAGTAAGACCTACTTCTACATACTTTTTAATTCTGATACTGGCAAGAAAATTAAAAAAAACAAAAACCAAACCCGTTACCGTTGAGTTGATTCCAACTCACAGCAACCCAATAGGACAGAGTAGAATTGCTTCATAGGGTTTCCAAGGAGCAGCTGGTAGATTCTAACTGCCAATCTTTTGGTTAGCAGCCTAAGCTCTTAACCACTGCACCACCAGGGTACTTCAAATTATGGGCAAAACACGTAAGGGTTGTATATGTTACATGGGAGGGCTTTAGGGGCAAGTTGAAGATCTGTCTACTAACTGAGAATGAACTACAATACTCCCTATTTCCATTCCAGAAAATACTCCTGAAGTTAAACGACAGCGAATGGTGTGAATTCCATGTCCCATTACTAGCATCTCTAGCTCTGTAGAAAAAATGAGGGTCAGGTGATAGGACCCAAGAGAATTTTGACAAAAGCAGTATTTCTTACAACAGTTGCAGAAGGGTGGGCACAAAAGAAAATTTAGGAATTCAAAACTTTCTCTTACTCTCATTACAAATTTAAAAGGCTAATAGGACCATAGAAATATAAATTGGGCCCCTAGAAATGTTTCTTGAATGGGAAAATGTTTACTATGGTGGCGTGGTGGTTAAATGCTACAGCTGCTAACCCAAGGGTCGGCAGTTCAAATCTGCCAGGCACTCCTTGGAAACTTCATGGGGCAGTTCTACTCTGTTCTATAGGGTTGCTATGAGTCGGAATTGACTCCACAGCACTGGGTTTTTATACGGTATTCAGTGAAAAATAAAATTACAAAACTGAGTAGTATGAACTCAATTTTTGAAAGCAACAATAGCAAAGACAAAATGAAACAACTGTGTGTTTGTGTCTGTATTTGAAAAGAAAATACCTACCCACTGCCGTCGAGTCGATTCCGACTCATAGCGGCACTATAGCAACCCTATAGGACAGAGTAGAACTGCCCCATAGAGTTTCCAAGACGCGCCTGTTGGATTCGAACTGCAGACCTTTTGGTTAGCAGCCGTAGCACTTAACCAGTACGCCACCAGGGTTTCCAAAAAGAAAATGGAAAGGTTAAACTAATAAAAATGGGTGGTAAGATTATCTATGGTTATTAATTTTTTAGTACTTTGTAGTATTTACTATAAAATACATATTTAAAAAACATTTTAAGGGAAAAAGCTTTTGAAAGAGCTGAATCATAACCTGAAAAGTTTTAACATATAATGATTACACCTTCCCCATTTGTGCCATCTTTCCATGAATGATTTCAATTTCCCTCCCCACCAAAATTTTCATCCAGGTTTTCTAAGGCTGAAAAATCAAGGCACTAATAAGTCAAATGACAAGTCAATTACCACATGAGTATATCAGTTAGTAAGATCAATGAAAAATTTTGAGTGCTTATTATGGACAAGGTATAAGGACTTCATGTTTGGTAGAGGGTCAGTGAAAACAAGGGAAATACTCAATGAGATACAATGACACAAGAGCCACAACAATGGACTCAAACATACCAATGATGATGAAGATGGTGCAAGACTAGGCAATATTTCCTTCTGTTATACATAAGGTCTCCATGAGTCAGAGCTGACTCAACAGCAACTATCAACAGCAAATGGGAGCTGGAAACAAATGTTCCTGGAATAGTAAGAGACTGAATACCCCCTGTGCAGAAAAGGGTTAAAAATTAGCACTGGGTGGCAAAAACAAAATTTAAAAAAGACCGTTATCTGAGAGCAAATAATCAAGGTAAGGGAAGTGACCATATTTTGCACTTCAGAGCCAAGATCTCTGAGAATCAAGTATCTGTTCCTCTTGGAACATAAGTCACGATAGTTTTGTTTTGTTTTTTACTGTGGGTAAACCCAAAGCATGTACTCCATCAGTTTTTGTTACCGTTGGATGCTGTTGAGTTGGTTTCAACTCATAGCGACCCTATATATAACTGAACGAAACATGGAACGGAAAACTACCTGGTTCTGTGCCATCCTCATAATAGTTGCTATGTTTGAGCTATTCAGTGCGTTTGAGCTCCATTAATAGGAATTAAAATTAACGTTTATCTGTTGTATATAATGAGCCAGAAACATTCAGAAAACCTGTGATATTCAATTTTACATACATTTCAATACTTCAAGGTATTCATTTTCACTCCACTTTTCAATATGAGGAAATGCTGGTGGCGTAGTGGTTAAGAGGTAGGGCTGCTAACCAAAGGGTCGGCAGTTCGAATCCACCAGGTGCCCCTTGGAAACCATATGGTACAGTTCTACTCTGTCCTGTAGGGTTACTATGAGTCAGAATCGACTCGACAGCAATGGGCTTTTTTTTCCAACACAAAATTGTGACTCAGACATGAGGTTATTTATCCAATATCACACAGAATGTGTAACCCACACTTAAACCCCAGAGCCTGTGTTTTTTCCGGTATTCCACACCATTCTACATAGTGTTATGGAACCACAAAATATTATCTAAAAATGTGGTTAAACTAAGGAAAAGCTAGAATTGTTCTTGGGGAGAGAACTTTACCTTTGGTTAGGAATCCACTTTAAGGTTATGTGCGGTTAGAAAAGTTAAATTAATCAGGATAAGAGACTCAATAGTACTTCAGTGATTTAAAGAATACAGAAGTTTATTTCTTGTTTACATAATGATCTAGTATTGTCATGGATTGAATTGTGTCCCCCAAAAATGTCTGTCAACTTGGCTAGGTCATGATTCCCAGTATTGTGTGATTGTCCACCATTTTGTCTCCTGATGTGATTTTCCTATGTGTTGTAAAACCTGCTCTATGATGTTAATGAGCCAGGATTACCGGTAGTTACGTAGACTAAATCTACAAAATTAATCCACAATTTAAGCCAATCTCTTTTGAGACATAAAAGAGAAAAGTAAGCAAAGAGGTAGGGGTACCTCATACACCAAGGAAAGCAGTGTCAGGAACAGAGTGCATCCTTTGGACCTGAGGTTCCTGTGCAGAGAATCTTCTAGACCAGGGGAAGATTGAGGACAATGACCTTCCTGCAGAGGCCACAGAGGGAGAGAGCTTTCCTCTGGAGCTAGTGCCCTGAATTTGGACTTCTAGCCTCCTAGACTGTGAGAGATTAAACTTCTCTTTGTTAAAGTCACCCACTTGTGGTAGTTCTGTTATAACAGCACTAGATGACCAAGACAAGGGTGTTGTGAGTCAGTGATTGGCTCTCTTCCACTTAATCGTTTATGAAGTCAGGTTGAGGTTATCTCTACCATTTTCAATATATGACTTCCAATGTAGTTCTCATTGTGGCCATCCCAGCCTATGGTCAGGATGAAAGAGCACAGAGGAAAACACATATGAGTATCACTGCCTCAAGGTTAAAAGAAGCACTTATCAATTTCACTCACATTCTATTGGTGAAATCTCAGTCTCCCAACCACACCTGGCTGCAGGGGGATAAAGGATGTAATCTTAGCTGGGAAACCATATTCTAGCATGACTCTGTTACTTATTGTTATGGATAGAATTATGTCCCCCCTCTAAAATATACATTAAATTCCTGGCCCTTGTACCTGCAGATGTGATCCTAGTTGGAAATAAGATTTTCTTTCATTATGTTAATGAAATCATACCAGTGTAGGAAGATCCTAAATCTAATCACTTCTGGGTTATTAAAAGTACATAATAGACACAGCAATACACACAAAGGAAGACAGATGCCATGTGAAGATCATCTACAAATCGAGGACCGTCAAGAAACCAAGGAACAACCAGGGCTACTGGCAAGGAAGGAATTGACACAACTGAGACCCTGATTTGGACTTTCAGACTCAAGAACTATGAGAAAATAAATTTCTGTTCTTTAAAGCCACCCACTTGTGGTATTTGTGTTATTTGTACTAGCAAACTAAGACACTTAACGAAGGAAGGAGGGTGAAAGAAAGAAGATGTGAAGGCCTTTGGGGAAAGTCTGGGCTACAGAGGTTTAAACAAACAAACAAATGCGTTTGACTGCATAGAATCTCCTGATTTACAGAAATTGAAGGGGTGAGGGCTATTGTATTAAAGACAGATAGTTGACGATGTGGCTGTAAGTAGTCCCAAAGAATGACTGTAGCCTGCATAAGCTTCCATTATGACAATTGATTTTTAAGACATTAATGTCTAATATAAAGTTACAGGCTTTTGCTTTACTATTTGGCTATAATTCTCCTCCATTGCCCCAAGACTTGAATAAATTTGTTTTGCAAAATGTATCCTTTCATTATAATTTGAGAAGAGTAAATGATTTTTTTAGGTTTTTTAAATATTTGGGGCAGTGTTGATCATGAGGTTATATGGTACAAAACAAGGACTTGGATTGAAGAGATATCAAGCACAGCAGAGATTGAAAAGGCAGTGGAAACAAGAAATTGGAGTTAAAGTCAAAAGGGAAGACCTTTGATATATTTAGATTTTCTGAGTTTCTCAGAGTATGAAATGGGACATTAAGCCACTTAGTGAAATATTCATTCAGTCTAGTGCCAGTAAGCTTGAGAATTTGAGGCTATTCAGGCTATAAATGGCATAGACAACTACGACAGAGAAGAGGGATGACCAGAGTTAAAAGTAGAAACCCTCGGATCTATTCCAGACCCTGCTACTCACTAGCTGTTTGATTTGGGGTAAATAGCTCCCGTTTCCCCAAGCCTCAGCTTTCTATGCAGTTTAATAGGAAAATAACATTTACTCCACAGGGTTGTTGATGAAATGAAATAAGATATGTATGTGAAAACCATTTGGACCTGTAAAATACTATATAAGGTAAGGTAAAACTGTGTCACTGGCCTGGAAAACCAGAGTAAGAGTATTTGACATTAGTCTGGGATAGGTGGCCACTTTGGTTAATGAAGGGGGCAAAAGGCAAGGACTGGAAAACACTATTAAAAAAAAAAACCAAACCCATTGCCATTGAGTTGATTCCAATTCATAGCAACCCTATAGGACAGAGTAGAACTGCTCCATAGGGTGTCCAAGGAGTGGCTGGTGGATTTGAACTGCCAACCTTTTGGTTAGCAGCCAAATGCTTAACCACTGCACCACCAGGGCTTTGGAACTCCCCCATAGGGTTAAAATACAGTGACAAAGAGCTATTTGAGATTAGGAGATTTTAATGCAAAAAAAAAAAAAAAAAAAAACCCAAAAAATCAGATACCAAAATTAGTCATGTGTTAAAAAAAATCCTGCCAAAATATGACCCATTTCTGCTGTAATTTTTTTTTTTTTACCCAGTGAAAAGACCAAGGCATTTAGATATGCAGTACACAAGAGGAGTCAAGCATATTTGAGATTTGAAATCCAGTCAGCTCCAACTTTTGCTTGTGTGTGTGTTTGCGTGTATGTATGTGTATGTAATTTAAATGATCCTTTTTAAAAGCTGTGATTGCTGCTTTTCCTTTAGAAATGGATTTTATTTGCCTTCTGTTCTGTTGCAAACCCTGGTGGTGTAGTGGTTAAGTGCTACGGCTGCTAACCAAAGGGTCTGCAGTTCGAATCTGCCAGGTGCTCCTTGGAAACTCTGTGGGGCAGTTCTACTCTGTCCTATAGGGTCGCTGTGAGTCGGAATCAACTCGACAGCATTGGGTTTGGTTTTTTTGTGGTTTTCTGGTCTGTAGAGTTAATTAAGTACCAGAGAAATATGTTTACTGCCTCAAGTTCCACATATTTCTGAGAATTTTGCCATTGACTTTGGTCCAACCAGGACACCTTTAGAAACACAGTAACAGCTGCTCTCGGGAAAAGCTAATGAGTTATTAACATGTCAATATTGCTAGTTTCTGCCTTAATATTCCTGCCTCAACCAGTCATCCAACATATATATGTATAAATATTCCTTAGCTTTAGGAATTTAATTTCTAGATGCTTTTAGAATTGTATTTTCTCGTGAAGGGTTGCCCCTGACCTTCCTCTACCTTTCTTTGCAACTTCTTGTGAATCTGTAATTATTGGGGGGGAAAAAATCTTTTAAATATTTCTAGCACATAAAACTTTCTCTAAATATTTCTAGCACATAAAAGAGTACAAAAAGTTTGTCTGGAGCCCTGGTTAAAGCATTTTTATCATCTTTCAAATGCAGTATTAGAAATACTACCCACTGTATTTGAGGTAAAAAGAGATTTTCCATTCAGATGCTATCCAAATTTTAATGCAGAAAGAATTTCTTAAAAGTGAGGCTTCTTAAAAGAAGCAGGCATTAGAGTAGCAGCTGGGTTCTTATTTTTGACCAAACATTCCTAGAGAAAAAGGGACACTGAAGGATAATAAAATGGGTATATTGGAAGGGACTTCTCATGACACCATGAGCCAACCAAAGTGCTGTTATTTGGCATGTATTTTAGCACTTCGAAAAATATTTACTGAACACATTTTATGTAAGAGTTACTGTGTGAGACTTGTAGAGAAATTCAAAGATGGAGCCATCAATATTCACTCAGTCACTGAAGTCATCCTTCCCAATCTCTTCAACATCCTCTATATTGACAGCCCACAAGTTCTATAGACTCTACCCCCTTAATATCTGCCACACCATTCTCTTTTTCCTCAGCATTCCCAAGGCTACTTCCTAAAGTTACATGACCGGCTCTCCTCTGGATTACAGTAACTGCATCTCAGATTTGTCTCTGTCTAATTTTTCTTTGAAGTCACCATGACCATGACCTTTTTTAAATTAAAATATCATCACGTTGCTCTTAAAATCATTTATTGGCTCATCATTATCTATGCTAAACCTGTTGCCCTCATATTGATTCTGACTCATAGGACAGAGTACAACTGTCCCATGGGGTTTCCAGGGAGTGGCTGGTGGATTCAAACTGCTGACCTTTTGGTTAGTAGCCCAGCTCTTTCAATTCCTATTTTGTGCCGTGAGATACTTTTTGAAAACAAAGGAACCTCAAAGCATTAAACAGTTGAATCCCACTGGTATTATAGCAAAATAATTTATTTTATGAGTTCAAACTTGTTTATTATAAACTTAATCAGTGAGTACAATGAGATTATTAAGATTATCCAGATTTGGAATCAGGATTGTGTATAAAATATTAGTCTTACATCAGCCACAATATCCAATTTTTTTCTGTGTTTGGTTTAAAATTTAGAGTAGTTAAAAATAAAATCCTAACTCACATGGATAAATACTTGAAATTGGGAACAGGTTTTTAACATTTACTTTTCCAATCTCATGATATTTTTCAATTAAATAGAAATGACAGAAGAAGCTTTATTTTGAGGGCTGTGCAAAAGGATGTTAACTTGGCAGCACAAGTTAATTGTGTTGGCCATCAATTTCGAGTGTGTTGAAATGTGGTTTCTTACAGTTTGAGAGAGTATTTGTACAATTTATATTAAATTATATTGTAAACTATCTTTTATTACAGTTATTAAGGTAGTTTACAATATAATTTAATGTAAAATTCAAATTGAAAGTATATACAACCATAAAGCAGAATCAAGTCCAAACTACTTAGCACCTTAGCATGGCTTAGACATTCCTCGATAGCCTTGTCCTTGTGTATTTTCTCCACTTTGTGTCCCACCACCTTTATCGCCAGGTTCTAGCCCTAACCAATTATTTCTTATTCTTTGAGAGTGCCATGGTTTTTCAGCCCTTGGCTTCTTATTTCTTACCTTTCCTTTTGCCTACAACTCCACTGAAGCTTTCTCCTCTATGAAATCTCCTCTTTTCTCTAGGGGATGAGGATACTCACTCCCTCTATGCCTCCATCTACTCTGGAGACAGAAATCCACGTTATATTTATAGCAATTTTTTAAAAAATTTATTCCCTTCATTCCTCCAGAATTGAGGAAGAGACTTCAATGAATGTGGTCTTGTTAGTATTTGTGGTAGATTTTGCATTGTGCCAATTTGGCCAGACTGGAACTACAATTTACAGAATCCCCTGTATGGTTTCTATTTAGGGTTGACCACAAAAGAAAACTGTGTGAGATCTGGAGGCAGAAGTGAAGTTGGTGTGAGGCACCAGTGGCCAAGGCGACTCATACCTCACCATTGATTGCTGGTTCACCTCATGGAGGTGGAATAGCTGAATCCACATTTTTGTTGGGTCCTGCCAGATTCCCACCTTTAGCTTCTCCAAGTCAGGCACTTTTGCAGCTTTATGGCCAAGGACACCAGCTTCTACAGGTCCCTCACAACACTCATTTTCGAGAAGGCTAGAAACAATGGATTCTCATGGGTTCTAGGTTTCCATTATAAGTTCCAGTTTCCCTTCATTCTCCTCTGCTTCATGTCCAGCTGTTATTCCCAACTGCTGGCCCTGCTGAGCTATAGTGATTTTAGGTCCATCACCAGATGCAGAGGCAACAGCCTTCCATAGACTTCTTCACCAGCACCTACAATTGGGTAAGATCTAATTCCTAGAATAAATTCCTTATTCCATATTGCTTTTAGAGCTTCTGCTTTACTGATCAAGCCCTATCTTGCACAGTATTATATTCCCAAAGCATTATTCAATACTTGGTTCTCAGCCGGTATTCACTCAATAAATACGTTTGCCCTCATTAGCTATCAGCACTAACCTACTTGGTCATAAAAGTGGGGCAGGTATAAACCAGAGAAGGCATTGACAAGGAGCTTAAGGCTTTGTTTTAGAGACAGTGGGACTGTTGTTGCTGTTTTGTGCCATCAAGTCAATTCCAACTCATTGCAACTCTATAGGACAGAGTAGAACTGCCCCCAAAGGGTTTCCTAGGCTATAATCTTTACAGGGGTAGATTGCCAGGTCTTTTCTCCTGTGGAGCCGCTGGTGGGTTCAAAGCACCCACCTTTCAGTTAGCAGCCAAGCTTTTAACATTGTACCACAATGGAACTAGATGTCACTTTAGATATGATTGTGCACAAGATGACTTCAGAGGAGATAGACGTATATAAACATGCCTGTGTATTTTTCTGTGGAAAGTATGGGTCCAGTAGTTTTTAACACATTCTCAAAGAACTAGTGTTATAGGGATAGCCGTTATTTTATAAATGTGGAAATTGATGCTGGGAGAGCCCATAGGTAGATAATGCAGAACTCTGACCAGAACCAGGTCTTCTTAAGTTTTATTTTCCCTCTACCACAAAATGATAGCAAAAAAATTAGTAATAGAAATGCTACAGAAGGAAAAGATAATGGAAAAGACTTGGAATACTTCTGAACCCTCAATAGCATAAACCTCATTAATCCTATTGACGCCAACTGACAATTGTCAGTCAGCAGGCTAGTTAGCTCATGTAGGCAGGTGGGCACAAAGAAGAGGATAATCAAAGACAAGTATCAAGGGACTATTCTGGGTGTATTCAGAAGCTTCCAAAGTTTCATTTCAGCTTTAGAAATATCCTTTGAATGGTATAGTTCCCTAAAATATTTTGCCAATTCAGACGTCCCACAATAAATAAACGTTTTGGCATTTGTCCAGTAACTTGACTTTACTCTTCTGCCTATTGCATAGCCCTCTTCACTGCCCCCATCATATACATAGAATATTAGATAGATAGATAGATAGATGATAGATAGATAGATAGATAGATAGATAGATAGATAGATAGATAGATAGATAGATAGATAGATAGACAGACAGACAGACAGACAGACAGACAGACAGACAGACAGACAGACAGATAGATAGATAGATAGATAGATAGATAGATAGATAGATAGATAGATAGATAGATAGATAGATAGATAGATAGATAGATAGATAGATAGATAGATAGATGATAGATAGATAGACAGACAGACAGGTTGATTGATTGATTGATTGATAAATAGGTGCCATCAACTCAACCCCAACTCATGGCAACCTTCTGTACAACAGAACAAAATGTTGCTTAGTCTTGTGCCATCTTCACAATCACTGACATATTTGGGGCCATCATTGTGGCTACTATGCCAATCTATCTCACTGAGAGTCTCCTTGCCCTCTTTAGCCCTCTACTTCACCAAATATGATGTCCTCCTCTAGCAATTGAACAATGTTTTACTGTGACTGATAAGGTTTTCATTGGCTAATTTTCAGAAGTAGATTGCCAGCCTTTCTTCCTTGTCTTAGTCTGGGAGCTCCACTGAATCTTGTCCACCATGGATGACCCTGCTGGTATTTGAAATACTGGTGGCATAGTTTCCAGCAGCACAGCGACATGCAAGCCACCACAGAATAACAAACTAACAGATGAGTGGTGGGTGGATTATTAGTACCCAGTACAGAAGGAAATAAATATTTTTAACTCTCTCCTTACAGAGGGAAACACAAATATACACACACATACCCCTCCAAAGAAAGAGGAAACTGAAAAAGAAGTAGAGAACAAATGATGGAAAGTGGCATTTTTTCTTTTTTTTTTTTTGGTTAGCTGATCCAGAAAACAAGCTCTGGGATACAGGTCTGTGTGCAGGAAGTTTATCGGGGAGTGCTCTCAGGATGGGTAGCTGTGGGGAAATGACAGGAGCAGGATTGGGCATATGGAAATGTTGAACGGTGATACATCTGCAACAAAGGTCTCAGTTGATCCCACAGGGAGCTCTGAAGCTAGGATGGCCCTTCAGTGTTGTTCTGAATTGAGGTAAAAACAATCACACCTTTGTACCTATACATCAACTGGTCATTGGATGCAAGTATAATCTTGAGAGAGGCTCCTCCCTTCAGTCAAGGGTAAGTCCCAGGCAGGTACGCAGATGAGATCTATCAGGTGCTAAACACTCGACGCAGCTTAAAAGGATTGGGAGCTCACCACAGCACCTACTACGGTCCATGGCTTCTGCCGCTCATATTCAATTGCTTTGTATAACAAATTTAACCCATCTGGGAGCAGCTCTTCCAGAATTCTGGATGGTCTTGTATCTCAGGGAAACTTATAAGAGGAAGATCAGTGAGATGAACCACACACTGCAGCTAGTCCTCTCCTTCTACATCATTCAGAATATTCCTTTACTTCCCATTCTAGGTTTCTACTCTCCAGCAGCACTGCTGCTTGTCTAGGTGGTTCACCTGAGGGAGTGACTAACACCCTCTTCCCTGAGAGGTCTGAGTCACTGGTTATCATGCCTTTCTAAGGCCCTGGCTGCTGTGCTCATCATTGTCATCAAAACTCAGCAAGGGAGTACATGTGGCTCACTCAGGTCCCGAACATATTCTTACCTGCCCCCATTTATAACAGTCCTATATCTTCTGAAGATCAAGATCAGTTAACCCTGCCAGGATGTGACTCATTTCCTTGACTGCTGGTTTCTCAAACCCAAGTGACTGGGCAGCATTCATAGCTTAAGTTTTAATAGGACTCTTGCCTTGATTTCTGAAGGAAGTAATCCTTTTCTGGGAACTAGCACCTCAAAACTTTCAGATCCCAAAGACACACAATCAGAAACACAATTCCAGAAGCAGACCACTGGGAGCAATGGTAAACAATCATATTCCTACCTCCACTTCTTTGGTTCCTTGAACCATGTATTCTACCTATTGAGGACACAGCATCATATAAGAGTTATTGATTTAGGGAGTTTACGGTGTCCTGAACGATAACAACCCACTTTTGTAGGGTATCATATCTTAGCTAGCACTTTAGTTGCCCCTTCAAAAAGCTGTTCCATCACTCTATCAGGCCAGCAGCTTCTGGATGATGCAGTATGTGATAAGATCAGTAGGTCCCATGCGATATTTCCTTTTCTGTGAAGTGGGTGAGTTTTTCCATTGAGATATTACGTAGTATACTGTGTTGGTGGATCAATCCATTACTCTTTAAGTCTGTGGGTAGTGGTGCAGGCTGAGGCCCTGCAATCAGAAAAGTTAATACATAACCAGAATATGTGTCAGTTCCAGTTAAGATGAATGACTTCCTATTCCAAGATTCAAAGGGTCTGAAGGTAATACATTTACTACTAAGTGTCTGGTTGGTCTCCTCAAGGGATGGTGCTCAGTATTGGTCTCTGTTGCTAGCAGGTTACATATCTGGCAGCAGCAGCAGTCAAATTAGTCTTAATGAGTGGGAGTCCATGCTGTCGGGCCAATGCAAACCCAACAAGAAGCATGGCTTCTTGATCATGAGCCTGTTCCATTAGCACTGGTGAATTAATGGGGATATGATGGAGATCATGCCCCCACAGCCTTTAGTTCTTTGAAGGGGTACTATCCAGGCCCCAACATTTATATATTGGTCTGGGTGGAGGTCATTCTAAGAGTCTTCCATTTGGTCTTCCACTTTACAATAGCTCTAATCCCACAAGTCAAGGAACTAAGGTGTGGGTTCTTCTAACTATGAAGTATGTTTATTCCAATTATACATACAGGGACTAGGGACACGACCACTAGATTGGTCTGTAGACTTAATAGAACCACTGTGAGTCAGACCTAGGCCAGGACTCTGTTTATTATTTGGTTCTTATATACCCCAACTCTAACAGAGAAACCATGATGACATTTCAGCCCCCTGAGTATCAGTGTCAACTTGAACTCTGTGTCCAACAATCCTTGAAGTACACCTTTCCTCATTGTATGGTTATGCAAGTAAATGGATTTAGGTCTCTTCAGGGAAGGACTGGTGGGGTCAATACTGTATATAATTGCCATGGCGTTATAGCATTCTCCTTGCTGGGAATTTGAACCGCCCCTCAGTAAACGGGTTCAAAATCTAAAAACCAGTTCAGGCCTAGAAATTAGGCAAATGATCTTGACTTGTTGTGGAGGAAGCTACCCTCAGCCTCCTGATCACTAGTCCTTGATTTCTTTTCACAGACTGAGCAGTACACTTGTTGGCTGACCATTACCTTGTACCTAGGATACTGTGTCCTATTAAAAATCTCTACAGCTATCTGTGGTTCAGGCCCCACAAATGCCACTCATTAAAATGATTGTACCTCCCTTTTTGCTGATGGTTCCTGACCAGTGCTCAAGTGTAGCCACCACCTATCTGTCAGTGGAGGCTTACATGTTGCTATGATGCTGAACAAGTTTCAGCAGAGGTTCCAGCCTAAGACAGACTAGGAAGAAAGGCTGGTGATCTACTTCTGAAAATCATCTAATGAAAATCCTATGAATCACAATGGTCTGATCCTGTTGTACATGGAGTTGCATGAGTCAGGGACCAGCTCAACAGCAGCTAACAACAAATGCTACAAATTTGGATTCATTATTTTGGGAACCTATCTTCCCCACAGCTACCAGAGAGCCCAGTTCTAAAACAGTATTTCCTACTATCAGCCCTGGCCTATAGGAAATACTCCACAATTCTGTCCCCTTCTCACCAGCACATTCCTTACCACTTTGTGAATGGCATATCCTCAGAGTCCTTCTGCAGAACATAGCTGGCTAATGGGTTTGCTAGTCTTATAAACGTGTCCATTCTAGAATGCTTATTGCTCTGATTCTCTTGATTTATTATTCCACCATCTGCCAATGTAGCTCTGGAATTCTTCTTCAATAAATGTGGGCCATTGCTTTCTCTAAGCTCTACAAGTCACCCTACCAGCATGTTAACACTGTTTCTTGGGTCCTTGCCATGGCATTAAATCCTGTATCATACAAAAATGCTCCCATATTAATAAACTCTCCCTTATCTAGTTCTATGTTCTCACTCCATGAACCCGCACATTTGGGACTCAGTCCCACGTATACTATCTTAGCTCTTGTAAGGATATGTTGGCTAGGTCTAGTGGCTCTCTCAGGTTTAATTCTTTCTTTCCTTACCAGACCCAGGACACCCCAGCATGTTACATAATGACTTGACCCTACTTTCTGGACTAGTGGCAAGTAGTAAAGGTAGGGCAAAGTGTAGATTCGACAGTGGTTGAATACTGTCTTCAAGAAAAGAGGGCATGCTGGCCTATAAGAGGAAGGAGTGGGCCACTTCTGCTGGCCCCATAGTTTCATAGGTTTCTGGGATATTAAGGTTTTTGGTGCATCGATTTAGATATTTCAGGGTCTACTCTTTCCCAACAACAGCCCTGATCTTGGCAAACCAGGTTTTCCAGGGTTGAGAATTAAACATTTTCTGGAGCTTTGTTACCCTTATAATCCAGTCTTGGGGCTGATCTTTGGCTTTTTCTGCCCTCTGGCTGTAAGAGATAAGAGTCTCTTTATGTGCTACCAAAGAGACCCTCTGACTTTCACAGTTTGCCTTTAATTGGCGATTAATCACTCTCAACCTTTCATTGTCTTTTTCCACTGCAAAAATTGCACTGAGCAACAGCTCTATCTGATTTGTCTTTATAATACTACTACCCAGCCTCTCAAATGCCTGAGATATTGCATCAGCCAAAGCGTTCTCTTCCATTAATCTCCCATCCCTGTTTGTCATCAGTGAAATTTTAACAATTTCACAGCAATGGCATGCCAGGGGCTATCAGCGCTTCACCTACCACCAGTGATGGGGTCTTCATTGTCATCCAGACCACATGTAACCCAGCTCCAAAATCCTATTTCAGAGTCTGATTCTTCACATCACTCCTGGCATTGTCTTAGGTCAGTTTCCTGAAAAATAGACTGTGAGATGGACATTTTCATGGCAGGAAGAAAAATGGGGAATTTAGCAGCCATAAAGGCATTGTTCAGATCTTTCCTCAAGACAACTGCGACATGAGGGATGAGATTGGCTAAGAGCCTCAAGATTCCACACCTTCAAATTTGCTGCAGCATTGTCCTGAGCCAAGGTCTCCCTGGGCTTCTCCAGGCTAATGACTGGCCATGGTTGGGCCATGTTCTAGAGCTGGGATATTTCTGCCCAAGTCAGGAGTTCTTAACGGAAATCATTGCTCTAGGCCTTCTCATCAGCTTGGCCAAGGCCTTTTCAGAGCTAAACTAAGGTTTGAGGATCTTTCCAATCCTTCTTCCTTCCCCTTCTCTTTTCACAGGTGTTAGACCTATACCACCTCTCCTGCTTGTACCTGCTTCCTCAGCCCTTTACCCTTCACAGGTATTTTTCTCAATAAATATTTGCATGGACCCAAATTGAAAAAAGAATGCTCTCAGGAACAACTGCTCTGAGAGATTCAAGAAAAGTGGATTGCACAGAAGGAGAACTTAAACTGTAGTACAGATGCAGTCAAGGGATTGGCTGATTTTATGGGGAGTCCTGGACCTGGGATGGCCCTGTAGAGTGTCCCAAATTAAGGCAAGAGGACCAAGCCTCTATACCTACATTCAAGAGTCATAAATGAAGGCTGCCACCAGAGAAGGAAACAGCCTTGGGTGCATCAGCTGCCTTTGACTGAGGGCAACGCCAAGGGAAAAACTCAGCTGCAAGTCATTAGCAGCAAATACTCTTGGCAGCTGAGGGCACAAGTGCCTTGGTCCCTAAGGGGGGAATCTGAGTAGCGCACAACATCTATTACAAAGAGGAAACTGAAGACTGTTGTTATGAGTAAAGACCAACGGTAATGATCTTTGCCCCTTAAAAGAGGAGGGACAACATATTTTATAAAACTGCTGTGGATGAGCAGAGTACATTTCTGGGATTAAGACGCAGGCCTGGGGAAGAGAACTGCACAAGCAGAGTGACTGAGCAAGAGATCCACCACATGTCAGTGAAGTGTGCTTTGTATAGGCTGGGTGCATTTCCTCCTGATGTTCGATGCTTCTGTTCCACACTGGGAAGAAGTCCCTTCCTCATTTCCTCATAAAGAGAACAGGAAAGACATTATCATTGTTCAGCCATGCTAAAGTCAAACCCAAGTCAGGTCAAAGGAAGACTACTTTTTATTTTTATGTATACAAAACATTTTCTTACAACAAATAGAAATCACAATATTATAACTACAACTTACGGAGTGTCTACTAAGAAACAGGCATGATAACATGCCTAAGGTGCTCAGGTACATAAGGTACCTAATGCTAACACATAAGGCGCTTGCCACGTCAATTTATGTAATCCCCAGAAAACCCTGTGATGTTGGCATTATTATCTCCATTTAATGACCGAGCCAACTGCTGTTGATAGTTTTTCCCAGTGTTACACAGACATTAATCAACAGACCTGGGATCACACCCAGGTCTCCCTGGCTTCAAGGACAATTTTCTTTACACTATCCCATGCTCTCACATGCACTTGGAAACTGGAGTTCCCATTGCTAATGCTTTTATTCTCCATCACATCGTTCACCTTAAAGGAAAGGTAAAAGTTAAAGTCTCAGAGCCCTTGGCCTGGGCTGATCAAACCCACTGATAATTGTGATTAGGAGGCCATTGCACAGGTGTTCAGTAGTAGCTGTGGCAGATTCCATCTAAGTGATTCTGGGGTATGTGTGCTCCTTGCCAATATGTATTCGCTTGGCTGCTTTTGTCCCACAGTACCTCCTATTCTCCCACCTGATTATTTTCTCCTCATTTGGCAGTCCTCAACACAGGGCTGTTGTGTGTATGCATGCACACACACATGTACATGCACAGACACACACATACACACACAGATGCAATAGGACATTATGGTCTTTCATCTTTCCATATTCAACCTTTTGATGTGTTTCGTGTACCACTCTTTGCCCATGAGCTAACCAGGCTGTCTGTGAGGAGGCTTCACAGGCAGCCAATTAGAGAGAGGCCATGAAGGTGATCAGAGTAGTGCAGCCTGCTGGGAGAGTGTCATTCGCAGAATTAAAGGTAGTGCAATCGTTGTTAACAGGGTTAGTTTGGACAGGAGCTGTAATCTTCCAGCCATACTTCCAGGCGTCTGAATTTAATGGGTTGTTTTTGTTCTACTTCAGGTTGTTTAATTTTTTGTTGTTTTGTAAATAACCATTGCTCACATTTCAAAATGCCTAATAGTAATGGTAATCTCTTTGCAATGAAATATAGATGAAGGTAGCCTGCTCATAAAATGCAACGCTGTGAAAAGAATCCAACAATCCATTTGAATATGTATATGTAAATGATGAATGGTTGTGAATAGATTTCAACATGCAAATGAAGAAAATGGAAGAAAATTGTGCTGCTCTCTATGTGTGAAAGCCAGGGGTGATGCCATATTATAGTTGTAAATTTAGGTGCTCCCAAATCAGAATAAGTAACATTTATGCTTATGATAACCCTGCTAAGTCTCCATGATTGTAGATACTGTCCTCAAATGCATATAACCAGAGCAGACATGTTATTCCACATATTGGTGGCAAAAAAAATGAAATAGTGAGAAAGAGCTTCCTAACTTTTCTGTCAATCTACCCACAGTGGAAAATCCATCATAATTTTCTTAATTTACTCGAATCTTGAAAGGGAGCTTGATACGATTTTTTAAAGGATTAAAAAAGGGAGAAAAGAGAAGTGGAGGGGAAGGCATGAGAAAGAGTTACCATGGCACCATGTTCATATGCCACCCACCAATCCAATAAATAATGGCCTCATCCAAATGGCCACTCCCAGTTCACTCCGGCCAGAGTCCCTAAATGATCTGGCTCAGGGATGCTGGACTGTGCCTTCAACAGTTTCCATCAATGACCAAGGGGCACACAGATAGGTTTGGACACATTCAAGTATGTTTTCTGACCGTATAGATACACAAACAGAAGAGCTATGTGTTTAACCAACAGACACAGATGCCAAGGAGTGCAAAAATATGGCTCTTTGAAAGTCAGTATGTCTGTGTGTTTGTGCCAGCATATGCCCAGAACATGTGTATTTTGAGTGGTAACATGAGGAGTAGAGAGTAAGGCAACAAGGCTCTTCTCTAAAAACCAGGCCTGTTGTCATTTCAAAAGGTTGAAAGTATTTTAATATTACCATATTTTATATCCCTTTAGGAAAGAGATGGGTGGGTTGATGTGGGTACTGAAGTTGGAAATCTGAGAGAACATAGAAATGTGGACAGAGTTGGTGGCCTATGTCGTACAGATTCACTATCGTACTGAAATGTGATATCAACTTTCCCTAGTACAAAAATGAGCCAGTCTCTAGAAGTATCCCAGAAAGGTGGAATCAAAATATAGAAATAAGTTGAAATGGGAAAGCAAACTTTTAAATAGGAAAAGATGGAATTTGGCTGGGAAGTGTGGAAAGGAGATGAAGTAAAGCAGATAGTTCTAGATATTAGCATATAAAGGTGAAGGAGGAAACTGAATTTCCCTGCTGAAAGGCAGAATCGGACTTAATAGTAAAACCAGTTGCTATCGGGTCGACTCAGACTCGTGGTGGCCCTATGTGTGTCAGAGTAGTACTGTACTCCACAGGGTTTTCAAAGGCTGCCTTTTCGGAATTAGATTGCCAGGTCTTTCTTCTGAGGTGCCATTTGATTCTGCAGATCTAGGGTATTAGTAATGTCAGTAGTGGGAAAAGAGACAGCATGGCGCTTACCTCACCCCAATCTCTGCCTCCATGGTCACGTGGTGTTCTCTGTCTCTGTGTGTCTCTGTCTGTATCTCTTCGACTCTTCTTATAACAAACCAGTCTTATTGAATAACGACCTCATCTTAACATGGTTACATCTGCAAAGACCCTACTTCCAAATAAGTATGGGATAGAGGGCGGTTAAGGCTTCAACCTATCTTTTGCGGGGACACAATTCAAGCCATAAAAAGGTGTATAGTTAGTAGACGGTCTCCAGCTGCACACTGAATATCTGCCACAGTGTTCACACCAAGGCCAAGCTGTGCCCAGGCAGCTTCCAGCCAATGACTAAGTACGATAGGGATTACCAGAGGGAAGCTATTTCTGCCCGGTGCAGGACTCTTTCAACATGCAGTCTGCTCTGGGGATCCCCATCAGCCTGCCTGAGACTTTCTCAGAGCTGCACTGCAGTCTGAGTTTCTACCCAATTGTCCTTCTTTCTCTCTCCACAGATACAACACTTGAAACCTCTTCCTTTTACTCCTGTTCTTTCTTCCCTTTATCCTTCACAGCTGTCTCCCTCAATAAATCTTTGCACTTCTAATTCTTAGTGTCTGTTTCTCAGAGGACCCAAAATGACACAAGAACGTTATTGAAAAGGGAATCAGAAGGAGTCCGTGTGTGGTGTAGTTAAGCACTGGGCTACTAACCAAAAGGTTGGCAGTCCAAACTCACCCAGAGGTGCCTCAGAAGTATGGCCTGGTGATCTGTTTCAGAAAGGTCACAGCCTTGAAAACGCTATGGAGCACAGTTCTACTCTGTGGGGCTGCCATGGTTGGGAATCAACTCAAGAGCAACAAACAAAAATAGTCTGAAATGCACAATAACTTGGACGCAGTATATCATTCATTCTGGGTTAAAAAGTTGAAAGACAAAGGAGACTGAGACTAGCTTGTGAGAAAGTGGAGCTTGAAGCCACGGATATTTCACTAAGGACCAAGGATCAACTCACAGTTGCCATTTTGAGATTTCTGAGACCACTGTAACTATCTCAGTGCTTGTTGTTGTTTTTTGTTTACTGTTGCTCGGTTTTGTTGCATTTATTTACAGTAAAAACTCTTAAAAATAAAAAGAAGTTTCAGTGCTAATTTCAAGGAAGCTAAAAATCGTGTTGTTTTTCAGCTAGCCTGGGCAGAAACAAATCCAGCAGAGAAAAGCAGCTGGGGGCAGAGAAAGCAATAAGCAGGATGCTTGGCCACAGGTAAACAAAATACCAAACCTGTTGCCATCAAGTCCATCCTGACTCATGGCCACCCCATGTATTACAGAGTAGAACTGCTCTGCAGGGTTTTCTTTGCTGTAATTTTTACAGAAGCAGATTGCCAGGGCTTTCTTTTGCAGTGCCACTGAATGGATTCAAACAACCAGCATCTAGGTTAGTAGTCAAGCGCAAACCATTTGCACCATCCAGGGACAATTTTTAGCCTCAGGTAAGTGGGGGGGGGAATTTTTTTTTTTTTTTTTTAAAGTGGGAAGAAGCTAAATATCTATTGATCACCAGCTTGTCCCAGGCTGAACAGTTTCCCACTGAAACTTATTAAAACGTTTAAGTTTCCACACCAGACCTTCGCTTTCCCTTATGCAAAGTGATCTTGAATATAAGGCCCTTGGTTTGGCATTTTGGAATCTTATAAATACAACCCTGTCTCCTTCAGTATGTTGTTATTGTTGTTGTTAGGTGCCATCAAGTCGATTCCAACTCATAGTGACGACCCTATGCACAACAGGACAAAACATTGCTCGGTCCTGCGCCATCTTCACAATTCTTGTTACGGTGTATCAGTCCATCTCGTTGAGGGTCTTCCTCTTTTTCACTGACCTTCTACATTACCAAGCATGACGTCCTTCTCCAGGGACTGATCCCTCCTAATACCATGTCCAAAGTATGTAAGATGAAATCTCGCCATCCTTGTTTCTAAGGAGCATGCTGGTTGTACTTCTTCTAAGACAGATTTGTTCTTTCTTTTGGCAGTCCATGGTATATTCAATATTCTTCACCAACACCACAATTCAAAGGCATCAATTCTTCTTCGGTCTTCCTTATTCATTGCCCTTCAGTATGGCTACCGAAAAAGGAAATTCCTAGTCACGGGGTAAAATAGGAGAACCAGAGCTAAGTTCGAAACTTCGCAAGCAGAGGATAAAGCGATAGAACATTTTCCTAAGGTGGTAATGACATTTCAGAAATATTTTCTACTAAAGTCAGAGGTAACTGTGAGATTATTTGGGGCATTTGGAGAAGTAAAAAATGGTACCCAAACCAACTGAGGTGAGTGAGAGAAGGTGAAATAGAGAGTGCTGGCAAAGATCATGAAAGGGTACAGGAGTGGGACACCCAACTAGAAGAGAAAAATCACTAGCAACAATGATTTTGTCTTGCTCAGACCAAGAAGCGGGACATTCTCTTCTAAGTTGGGAATATGGAAACAATACATATGCAACCAGATGTTATTAGTAATAAAAGTATAACTTCCAGGGTGATCCACCCTCCCAACTCCGGTAAGACCACTTCTGAAGAAAATAAAGTAAGGCAATAGCATACATATGATATAAAAAGAAATGTCATCTACTTTTTTACAGCTGCTATATTTTTGATTAACTGAATTTTCTGTTAGGTTTTTCACACATTCAGCCTCCTAACATGACAAGTTATCTCTGCCAGTGTTATATTAACTTTATTATCTTAATTGGACCCGGTTTCAGAATACTAAGAGCTCATTACAGCCAGTCAAGTTACTTAACCTTTTTGAGTTTCTGTTAGCTTGTCTTTGAATCAGTACCTGGAATGTATACCTCATAGTGCTGTTTATGAAGATAAAAAGAAATAATGCATATGAAGTTCTTTTTTTTCATTCCTTGCATACTCAATTAAGTGATAACTTGGTAGTAGTAGTCATTGAACACTACAATGGTAGTAGTCATTGTAGTAGTAATATATACCCTGGTATCAGGTATTAAAATGTGACATGCACAGGAATCTTTTATAGAAAATTTGGGAAACACAAAATTAAGTCATTCAGGAATCACTTCTGAGATGACTAATTTCATTCATTTTATTTGAATCTAGTTGAGATTAGCTAAATCCAGTTCAGACAAGCAGAACACCAAGCTCACTGTTATGAATTGAACTGTGTCCCCCCAAAATGTGTATCAACTTTGCTAGGCCATAATTCCCAGTATTGTGTGATTATCTACCATTTTGTCACCTGACGTGATTTTCCTATGTGTTGTAAATCCTATCTCTATGATGTTGATGAGATGGGATTAGTGGCAGTTACATTAATGAGGCAGGGCTCAATCTACAAGATGATGTTGTGTCTTGAGCCACTCTCTTTTGGGATAGAAAAAGGGGGACTTCATACCACCAAGAAACCAATGCTGGGAGCCGCGCACGTTCTTTGGACCTGAGGTTCCTATGCTGAGAAGCTCCTTGACCAGGGGAAGATTGATGACAAAGACCTTCCTCCAGAGCCAACAGAGAGAGAAAGTCTCCACTGGGGCTGATGCCCTGAATTTAGACTGTGAGAGAAGAAATTTCTCTTTGGTGAAGCCATCCACTTATGATATTTTTGTTCTAGCAGCAGTAGATGACCAAAAAACTCACCCATACACTTGTGAGAAATATTTAATGGTTATTTTTAAACCATTAAATTTTGAGATGTTTGATATGCATCAATAGTTAATATATAGTTTGATATATAAAATCAAACCCATCGCTGTTGAGCCAATTCTAACTCATGGTGACCCCATGTGTTGCCAAATAGAACTGCTTCATAGGGTTTTTTTTGGCTGTAATGATTATGGAAGCTTATCAACAGGCGTTTCTTCCATGGTGCTGCTGGGCGGGTTTGAACTACTGACCTTTAGGTTAGTAGTCAAGCACAAAATATTTGTGCCACCCAGAGACCTTCAACAGATATATAATGTAATAAAAATTTAATAGACTACATTTTCTGTTGACATTTTGTCATGAATTTTTTTTGCAAAATAATTTTTATTATCTCCAAATTTTATCTGTTCCCAAACTACCAAAGCAACCAAAATGAAGAGCCTAATATGTTTTTTTAATTATATATACACTGATACACACCTACTGGGTTTTTCTAAAGGTTTTGTTTAAGCGATCATACTGTATATATTTTTCTGTCTTGCTTTACTCACCTAACAGTATACTGTGGCAATAATTCCATGTCAGTAAACATAAATATATCTCACTCTTTTTAATACATCCATTACATTTCATTATATGAACGTACTATAATTTATTCAACCAGTCCCCTAATCATGAGTATTCAGGTTTTTAACAACTGCTTGTCACTATAATAAGCATCCTTCTACTAATATTCTTATATTAAAAAAAGAAAAAAAACCTGTTGCCACCGAGTCGATTCCAACTCATAGCAACTCTATAGGGCAGAGTAGAACTGCCCCATAGTTTCCAAGGAGCACCTGGTGGATTTGAGCTACTAACCTTTTGGTTAGCATAAGTAGCCACTACACCACTAGGGTTTCCAGTTTTATATATATGTGCTTTTATTTCTATGACATACACCCAGAAGAGATCACTGGGTCAATGGGTATGTGTATTAAAAAAAAATTAATATATATATTTCTAGAATATTTTCCATAATATGAAGAAATTTCTATTCCCACCTGCAATATGCTTTGCCTTTCCCACCATAACTCACCCTAGCCACCATCTCCTCCATCATTGGATCTTACCATCACTCTTTAATGTTGCATGACTACACAAGGGACCTTGATTCTGGGTCCCATGAGTACTATTATGAGTAACAAAACTCTCTACTTTCCATGTTCTTGTCTCTTGCTCCTGACATTAAGGGAGAACTCTTATGAGCTGTAGTCTACTGGACAGCAGTGGGTTTCTCTGGCCAAAGCAATAGCTTGGTTGTAGCCTTACCTGCTGCATTTCTCTCTAGCTGTTACCTCCCTTTTGTGATTTCCTCTAATATGCTGAGCAGTCACCTCCCTGAAGAAGAGGGATGCCCTTTACCTCTACTTATTTGGGAGCTATTTGAGCTCCCAATATCTTAGTAGAGATTGGGGAATTCTCTTTCTCTTTTGGCCAATGCCTTCTCTGCTTCAGGCTCTGGAACAAATCTGCAGACCATAGGGCAGGATTTGAGACCATCTGAGTGCCATACATAAGCGCAATATACTTAAAATAGTTCATTTCATCCACCACACATTGACTATATCCTTGGAAAAAGGTTCCCAGATCATTCTTTTCCTAGAGGCTCCATAGTCTTCGCCCATCACTGGCCTTCCAGAGATGTTTGAATTTTTAGCATCTACAGGGCTTGGGTCCCCAGTCTGGGATCAGCTTTACAGGCACATAGGATAATTCCTATAAATAGGTGCCCAAGAGAATTGGCTTTTTTCATCATCCCTTCTCCTCTAATGAGAATTGTCATTATTGACTAACAAACAGCCCCAGACAGTACTTGACTTTCTCATATAAATTAGCATATGGTCAATAGCACAGGATATAAGAGAAATCAAGAGAAGCCTAAAAAAAAAAAAAAAAAGTTTTAAAACATTAACCTAAAATAACTTGATTAATCATTATTTTTCCTTTCGATTATTATTTCTTTTTCTGGAAAACAGGGAGGAGAGAATGAAGAATGTGGAATTTCAGAGCAGCATCTCTCGTGATATGAATATGAATACAGGCTATGGGCATCCTCACTTGTCTCCAGGACACTGAAAGGACAGAGAAAATGAGCATAAATAAGGATCCCTCATGGCACAATGGTTAAGTGGTTGGCTGCTAACTGAAAGGTTGGCAGTTCAAACCCACCCGGTGGCTCCTCAAGAGAAAGACCTCATGATCTTCTTCCGTAAAGATTATAGCTTAGAAAACCCAATGGGGTAGTTCTACCCTGTAACATTGGGTCACTATGAATCAGAACTGATTTGACAGCACCTAACAACAGGGCTAAAATAAGCCCACTCTCTTTCAATCTATTTCCAACCCTGAATTGTTTATTATTCTCAGAAGCACAATAGAGATCAACATGATTGACAGTGTAAGAACCAAAGATTTTACTTTTATTGAAATTCATTTTTTCAAAAGTCAGTGTGGATGGGTCAAGCCAGCTGGAGGAGCAGGTCTGCTTTGCCATTCCTTTCATCCTGTTTTGATTAGGTAGCCAACTGGATGGTTCTATAAGCGAAAGACCATTGTGATAGGAAACAAGGTGATGACTACCCTCCAACAGGATGGAATTGACATTTGTAGAGATGTAAGTGCCAAAAACACAGCTTGAATTTTGATGGGTAACAATTATTAAATCTGAATAATTAAGCATATCTATTCTTAGGGATTATTTGACCCAATAATTATTACCCAGAAAAATTAAGTGTGTGTTTGAAATCCACATTTTATCACCAACGATAAGCCTGTCAATTCCATTCCATTAGCCAGTTTTTCTTACAGTCTAATGTTAATATCAGGAAAGTCACTGAAAATCACAGTTTATAACACTATACACTCACAGATTCAGTGGAGTATAAACTATAAAAATAGTTTACTATTTATGTACAGAACATATAACCATTTGATTCCTTTAAAAACAAATATAGCCCAACCGGATACCATTTGACACTCACCACTCTAGCAACTTCACCAAGAGAAAGGAAAAAGAAATGGATTAATATTTACAGGTCCCATATTAAACACTTTCATTCGATATTCCATTTTATTCCCACAACTACTCTATTATTAGTCTTTGGTTATGAGGAAATCAAATATTTGAGAACTAAAGCTCCTTGCCCAGTTCACACAGCTGGTCAATGGTAGATGTAGGATTTGAACCCAGATCAGTCTGAGACCAAAGCCCAGGCTCTCTCCCATGTTTCTCAAGCCAGTATATATGTTCCACTGAGAGACTTCACCAGTGTGCCAGGGACATGGAAACCCACGCAAAATTCAATAAAACAGAAACAAAGTTAAATTATTGAACTGTTGTTTTTGTTGTTAGGTGCCATCTAGTCAGTTCCAACTCATAGTGACCCTATATACAACAGAACAAAACACTACCTGGTCCTGTGCCATCCTCACAATCCTTGTTATGCTTGAGCCCATTGTTTCAATCCATCTCATTGAGGGTCTTCCTCTTCTTCGCTGACCCTCTATTTTACCAAGCATGATGTCCTTCTCCAGGGACTGATCCCTCCTGATAACGTGTCCAAAGTATGTGAGACATAGTCTTGCCATCCTTGCTTCTAAGGAGCATTCTGGTTGTGCTTCTTCCGCGTTATTGAACTAACTAGTAATTAGCTTCAGTGGGGGTATTGGTGACTCAGCGGTAGAATTCTCACCTTCCATGCCATGACCTGAGTTGGCTTGATTCCTGACCAAAGCACCTCATCTACAGCTACCATCTGTCAGTCAGGGAAGGGTTACGTGTTGCTGTGATGCTGAATAGGTATCAGGGGAGCTTTCAGATTAAGATGGACTTGGAAGAAAGTCCTCGAGATCTACTTCCAAAAATCCATCCAGGAAAACCCTGTGAATCACATGGTCAGATATCATCATGCATGGGTCGTCATGAATCAATGACTTACTCGAAGGAAGCTAACAACAACAGAGTTGAACTCGCTGTCTGATTTTAAGCTTACGTGCTTCCTTCTGCACTGCAGTGTCTCCACAAACTCATGCTTAGCCCTTATCTCCACTGCTGAGGGAATTAAGTGACACCAATTGCTTTTTGAAAACGCAATTTGAATTTTCTTTGGAATTACTAAGGGTTTCAGTGGAGGGCTGCATGTTGCTGAACAAGTTTCAGCAGAGCTTGCAAAGACTAGGAGGAAAGGCCTGGCAATCTACTTACAAAAATCAGCCCATGGAAACCCTACGGATCACAACAGTCAGATTCTGTTGTGCACGGGGTCAACATGAGCTGAAGGCCCGCTCAAAAGCAGCTAACAACAACAACAACAGAGGAAATAAAAGATTCTTTATAACAAATGGGGCGTGGAAGGAAAAAAGGCAAGAATGTAGAGGGAAATTAAAAAGTCCCTGTTACCAGAGAGATCCTTTTAGAACTATTCTCTGAAAAAACAAAAAAAGAAGAAAGGGAGGAGGGAATGCTGAATCCAGTTTTCACAAAGTACTGAACGAACAGCTGGAGTGTTTCTGCCTGATTTATCCCAAAGTAACAAGTTTGGAATTTTAAAGTTTCAGGGAGGAAAGAGGAAATACAGTTCACGTTAGTTTCTGGTTATCTTTGCAACAGTTACCCTTTGACAACTAGGAATCTTCAGCTTGAAAACTGAGATGATAAATTAATAGCACAACAAGGAGTTGAGAGCCATCCTCAGAGCTCAGAGCATTAACATTCCTGCCTAAGGACTGCTTGGCACTTTGAAGCCAGTCTCTTTTGTGTGGAGGCATTTCTTGGCTCCTGTCACCCTAGCCTAGGACTCTCCCTCAGCCCTGCACTCGCATTTCAATGAGGACAACAGTCCTTTGTCCTTTCTTCAAACATAGAGCTTCTGGTTCATTCAAATGTCTGTTTGGGGCTCCGGAAAAACACTGTGGAGACAGGACAGATGGGCCAGCGAACCACAAACATCTGGAAAGGTTAGCTGAGTGGGTCAGGATCCACACCAGAGGTAGGATGACTCCCCCCCCGCCCCCTATTTGTGTTGATGGAAACCTGGAAACTTCTATTTCAAGTTGTGAGGGAATTGGGTGGGGTGGGCAGAGAGGCACCAGGTTACATTTTAGGCAAAACGTGAACGATGCTGTTACAGTGTGCCACGTTTTAAAGACCTTGTTTGGACAGTAAATTGACTTGAAATAAAATATGAGGAATCTGGCTCTGATTTTAATGCTCCAAGGAGATGGTTTTCGGAGCCCGGGGGAAAGGGCAAAGAGGGTGTGGCTCTCTCCAATCAAGTACCTAAATAGCAGCTGTTCCCATAGGCAAGAAGTACAAATGGCTCTGCTACTGAGATGGGCTTACAACAAATCCAAACTAATCTTTGTGAAACTGTGCTCTAAATGATTAGTGTTCACAAGCATTTACCAAGAGAGTTGCATTCTTTTCTCTCCTTGAGATTTCAGAGCCTAGCAACCCCCACTGCCCTTTTTATTTTGCCATTCCATTACAGCATTTTTTCCCCCAGTTCTGTAAAGAAAAAAATGCCACTCCAAGAATCTGCACAAAAAGGAGGCTGTTAGCAAAAAACCAAACTGATGGTTAATTCCTATTCAGGGCAGGGACTCAGCTTTGCCCAGTTATTACAACAAATCAGGAAGTGACTTTGGTTGGCCTGTGTAACTTCTTTGGAGCAAACACTTGAATCTACCATCTCTTAAGAAGGAGCCCTGGTTGTACAGTGGTTAAGCACTTGGCTGCTAAATGAAATGGTGGTTTAAACTCACCAGCTGCTCCATGGGAGAAAGATTTGGCAGTCTGCTTCTGTACAGATTGAACCAAAACCAAACCCTTTGCTGTCAAGTCGATTCTGACTCATGGCAACCCTATAGGACAGAGTATAACTGCTCCATAGTGTTTCCAAGGAGTGGCTGGTGAATTTGAACTGCTGACATTTTGGTTACAGCCAAGCTTTTAACCACTACACCACTAGGACTCCTCCATAAAGATTACAGCCTTGGAAACCCTGTGGGGCAGTTCTACTCTGTCCTATAAAAAGGTTGCTATAATTCAACAGCTATGGGATGACGCATCTCTTTATATTCAGGAGGTGAAAGGAAAAAATTTTGAAAGTCCAACTCAAGGTGTCACCTTGGCTACAATTACCTCTTTTCTTTCTACCAGTAGCCATTTAATTCAAATAGTGCCAGCTTTCCTAAAGATCTCGTGCCATGATTCACTCCAGTATTCAGGTGATCTGATTCCCCCAGCTATCAGCTTCTACCTGATCCCAATCCTGCCCAACTTTGTCACTCTTTTAAGCTGATGAAATACTAGGTACAGGCCATGACAGACAATTGAGCAAAAAAAAAAAAAAAAAAAAAGAGGTGCCAATCATCTGCTCATATAATCAAAGAAGTATCGAGGCATTGTGGTTATGTATTTTTATCTTGCCTTCTGCAACTTATGGGTTTGTTTTGCTTTTTTTCTTGGTGATATCTTTGTAGTTGCGAAAGAGGGAGAGACAAAAGTTGGAAGACCACCAGAATGAAGTTTCGGCCATCTAATGAGGGAAAAGGAGTCCCTGGGTTATGCAAAAGTTAATGCACTGGGCTGATAACAGAAAGATTGGAGGTTCAAGTCCACCTAGCAGCCTTGGAAGAAAGGCCTGGTTATCTACTTCCAAAAGGTCAGCCATTAAAATTCTATGGAGCACGGTTCTGTTCTGACACACACGGGGTTGCCATGAGTTGGAATCGACTTGATGGCAACTGGTGGTGGAATGAATGAGAAAAGGCTGTTAAGAGTCTAGAACTGAGGCTTGGAGGGGTGGGCAAATGTTATGTGGGAAATGTACCCACTCTCTTTTGTTTTATATTTCTTAGATTTATGTCAATACCCTTTATCTCAACCTGTTGCTCTTATGTTATTTTCCTTTTCTCCTCACAAACAAACAAAAAGACAAAAAACTACCTGGTCGTTTTGGGGTCTTAACCAGAAGGGTATACATCTTGCAGGATAGCAGGATGGTAGGAGCAGGAAGCTGAGTTAGGTTACATGAGCTGCCACCCTGGCCACATTTCTCTGAACACTGCTGTCATGGGAGCACCCCATACATTAGAGAGAATAGTAACTTTTTGTCCAAAGGTCCTGTCTTAGTTATCTAGTGCTGCTGTAATAGAAAGACCACAAGTGGATAACTTTAACAAAAAGAAATTAATTTTTTCGCAGTAAAGTAGGCTAAAGGTCCAAATTCAGGGTGTCAGCTCCAAGGGAAGGTTGTCTCTCTCTGTTGGCCTTCTCATCAATCTTCCCCCAGACTAAAGCTTCTCTGCACAGGGACCCTGGGTCCAAAGGATGCGCTCTGCTCCGGGCACTGCTTTCTTGGTGGTATGACATCCCCCACTCTCTGCTTGCTTCCCTTTCCTTTTATCTCTTGTAAGATAAAAAGTGGTGTAGGCCACACCCCAGGGAAACTTCCATTACATTGGATCAGGGCTGTGACCTTAATTAAGGTGTTACAATCCCACCCTAATCTTCTTCAACATAAAATTACAATCACAAAATGGAGGACAACCACACAATACTGGGAATCATGGCCCAGCCAAATTGATACACACACCTGCCCTCTTGGGTCTGCCTTGTCTCAGAGTGGACCATCCCCATAGACAGACAGGCCTCAGAGCCCACAACCTCAGAGCGAAAGTGCCCAGGCATCAGCGCCCCCACCTGGGTTGACTGCCACTACTGTTTGCTTATGTGTGGTTTATCCACTGCTTTCCCAAGGAGGGGTCAGAAGGTAGCGGCTGGGTAGGAGGGGCACGCCCATTAGGCTCTGAAGTAGGTGCTAGACCTGGGGCTCCTTGACTGTATGTGGGGTCTCAAGCCCTGCCCCAGGTCTGTAGGATTCCAACTTCAGAGCAGCTAAGTGGGGTGTGAAGGGCCTGACTGGGGGGCACGATACCCAGTTGTAGGCCTGTAGGCCTGCCTCTGCCTCCAGCATGCTGTGTGGCCCTAGGCTGTGCCCTCCCATCATGTATAAGAGGGATTCCATGGCCTCCTGCAGACACAGACCCCACATACTCATGGGCCTAGGGGGACATAATTCAGTCCCTGTCTCCCAGCCAGTCTAGAACTACACCTATATATGTTTGCCCATGTCAAGAGACATAGTGACAACAAAAGGGAGTAAAGTTAAAAAAAAAAAAGTTATGATTTTTATCTGTCTCAAGGTAGGTATAAGTATAATGTAAACAGGGGTTGCTTGTCTCACTAATTTCTCTTATTGAATGAATCTCATTCGTTCATTTTGTTCATTCCTTGGAGTTCACTTCACCTCTCACTTTTTTCATCCGAGTTTTTTTTTATTATGATATACTCATGGAAAGTGGTTTTTGTAAACTTATTTAGACATAGATCCTTATTATAAATCACCTGTGGATACAGAAAAAGAAAAATATTGGCAAAATTAATTGTTTAAGGTATTCCTAAAACTTCTCTTCATCCAGAGTCTGATTTCTGTGAAAAAATATTTATTTATTTTCTTGTTATTGCTCAGAATATACACAGCAAAACATACACCAATTCTACAGTTTCTACATGTACAATTCAGTGGTGTTGATTACATTCTTCAAATTGTACAATCATTCTCACCCTCCTTTTCTGAGTTGTTCCTTCCCCATTAACATAAACTCACTACCCCCTAATTTGGCATCTAATCTTTTGAGTTGCTGTTGTCAATTTGATCCCATGTAGATAGTTCTTAAAAGAACATAATGCTCAAGGCAGACAGTTTTTGCTAGTTAAGCTGAACTGTTGTTTGGTTTTAAGAAGATTTCAAGGGATATTTTGGTTTAAGGTTTAAAGGTTATCTCAGGGTAATAGTTTCAGGGCTTCATCCAGCCTCCATGGCTCCATAAAGTCTGGAGTCCATGAGAATTTGAAATTCTGTTATGCATTTTCTCCCTTTTGATCAGGATTCTTCTACAGCATCTTTGATCAAAATGTTCACAGTGGTAACTGGACACCGTCCAGTTCTTCTCTTCTCATGGCAAAGGAGGCAGTTGTTCATGGAGGCAATTAGCCACACATTCCATTTCCTCCTCCTATTCCTGATTCTCCTTCTTCCTCTGTTGTTCCAGGTGAATAGAGACCACTTGTTGTGCCTTGGATGGCCACTTGCAGATTTAATTGTGTGCCTATCCAATGTTTCTCTGGTTTTCACAAACTCTATTACCATGTCTCCTTGTCTTCAGTATTTGAACCAAGAACAACCTGATGGCTCTGCTCACAAACATTTACTATGACTTTTCTGAAAGACTCAAGCACAAGGTTCCATTCCTTTTACTTTGAAACATTTCCAGTGACATCATGCTTCTGTGCTAAGACTCAGAGCAAGGGACAGTACAAAGCTATGTACATATGGCATGAGATGAGTTAATAATAAATCATTCATCAAAAAAATAATAACCTGTTCAATGGAGATGTCTATCAGAAAAGTTGTTTGGCAAATTATATAAAAAGCAAATCATCACAGGTGTAAATTTTTCAGTTCTTATTATCTTAGTGTAGACACAGCTAACTTAGAAATGTAGAAGTTAGACATAAACGAAAAAATAAGAGAAGCTGAATCGATCATTTCTTAGGATCTGAAAAAAGTGAGTTTTCTGTGTGCATAAATGTATGGATTCAGTAAATAAGAAATTATGTATTTTATATATTTCTTAATTCAATTTCACAAAGAGAACAAAATATATGACATAAAAACTAAAACGACCTCTTCTTTTCAAGGGACAATTAGGTTTTCAGATGTTTTAGTTTTTGTTTTGCCTATGATTTCCTTGTATTTTCCTCTTTCCTTAAAAAGATAAGGAGGCAAAATTCCAGTGTTGAGCCATACTTTTTTTTTTTTATTGTGCCTTAGGTGAAAGTTTACAGCTCAAGTTAATTTCTCACATAAAAATTTATACACGTATTGTTTTGTGACATTTGTTGTAATCCCCATAATGTGACAGCAAACTTCCCCTTTCCACCCTGGATTCCCTGTGTCCATTCAACCAGTTCCTGTCCCTTCCTGCCTTCTTGTCCTGCCTCCAGACAGGTACCACCCATTTGGTCTCGTGTATCTGATTGAACTAAGAAGCACTCCCTTCTAGGACTTAGTTTTACTTGACGGCAACTAACAACAACAATGAAGCCCTGGTGGCACAATGGTTAACAGTTCAGATGCTAACCAAAAGGCTGGCAGTTCAAATCCACCAGCCACTCCATGGAAACCCTATGGGGCAGTTCTACTCTGTCCTACAGGGTCACTATGAGTCAGAATCAACTCAATGGCAACGGGTTGGGATTTTTGGTTTAACAACAACAACAACATCTTCTTTACTGACATATTCTCCCAATATAAGGTTAACGATAGCTTTATTTTTTCCAAGTTCTGTTCTTGGTCCATTCTCAGTTAAAACATTCAGGAACTGATTATCCATGTTGTGAAGTACGCAGGATCCATTCCAAACTTTTACTTATTTTTCTTCTCATTTGCACTGTACTTTCACAACAATTGAAAGAACGAACAATAGAAGCTGCTCAGAGTCTGGCAGATAGGTCAACGGTATTAGAGTTCAAAAGGAGTGTCTTGAATGACAAGCAAGATTATCTGTGTTTTTCACATACCCATAATTGAGAGTTATCCATATTTCACCATAACCACCAGCCAAGTGAAGGTGTAAGAACTGACTATGGACTGCAACATCTAATTTAATTCTGGGAATGTTCCAGAAAAGTCACTGTGTTAAGAGATAAACTAGGGTCTCCCTTATTCCCTTCTCCCATCCACCTCTAATGAAGGGGTAGCTGCTCCGTGTAAGTTTTTAAGAGCAAATTTGAATGTTCTGTCTCTACTAATAAGCACCCAGATGATCAAATACAGACATTACTCACACAACATCAGCACTGCTGAAACTACAAACACATCATTTTCTATTGCAAGCAGAGCAAGAAATAGCTATTTTTACGGATCTGCAGTGATTTGATTGTGTACTAAAGGAGTGAGTGAAAATCACACCACAGTGAAAATTGTATTACACACATGAGGAAGACAGCGTAACAGTCCATGCACAAATAGTGACGTGGCACAGAACAAAGCTGATTTGAGTCCTTGACTAGAGCAATATACTCTAGAACTTTTCACTGAAAATCTATTTTTTTTTTTTTTTGCTGAGATCATGTTATTGTTATTAGGTGTGGTCAAGTTGGTTCTGACTCCCAGTGACCTTATAAGACAGAGTAGAACTGCCCCATAGGGTTTCCAAGGAGCAGGTGGTGGATTTGAACTGCTGACCTTTTTGGAGAGCAGCTGTAGTTCTTAACAATTTGTGCCATCAGGGCCCCTAGTGATATCATAGTAGTGGTTTACTTGTTTTATTTTTGGTATTAGTTTACCAAAAACCAAACTGCTGTCGAGTCAATTCTGACTCATGGTGACCTCATGTGTGTCAGAGTAGAACTGTGCTCCACAGAGATTTCAACAGCTGATTTTTCAGAAGTAGTTCACCAGGCCTTTCTTCTGAGGAGTCTTTGGGTGGACTCAAACCTCCAAACTTTCAGTTAGAGGATGAGCGCATTATGTTTACATCACCCAGGGATTCCTGTATTAGTTTAAAGCAATTTTTCTTATTTTATGTTATTTTATAACAAAAATGTTATAAAGAAACATTTTTGAATAATTAATACTGGTGATTGCTCTTCCAGGAATTAATCCCTCTCTTATAAAAGCAAAAACAGAATTATACCTATAACTACTTTCTTGGTATATCACACAATTGTTATGATATTTTGAAAACGTTAGAGAACTTCATGGGATTGTTATTAGAATTAAATGAGAAACTCAACATCAAAAAAATTAGAGATTCAAGATGGCAGCTTAGTCAGATGCACCATACCATCCCTCCACAGCAAAAACCTGAAAAATCAAGGGAAAGAGATGCAGACAGCAGTCCTGGAACCCTGAACAACAAAAAGGAAAGATAAAGAATTGAATTGAAGACCGACTGGAAGAAAAAAATCAAATGGACATAGAGAGCATGGAGTAACGCAGAGCAAAGGGCCTCCGCCAACCATCCCGGCTCAGCATGACCATCCTGACACAAAGCCAGTGAGGAGCACAGGAAAGCAACTTCACAACATTCCTGTAAGAGTCAGAAAAACTGTGTAGGCACACTTGGAGAAAAGCATGGTAAGTGTCATGATCTGGATCTAAGGAAGGAAAACACAGAACCAAAAAAACCTGTTGCAGTTGAGTTGATTCACTATAGTGACCCTATAGGACAGAGTAGAACTGCCCTGTAGAGTTTCAAAGGAAGGCCTGGTGTATTTGAACTGCAGACCTTTTGGTTAGCAGCTGTAGTTCTTAACCACTAAGCCACCAGGGTTTCCAAAGATGCAGAAAAGAGGGCAAAAATTCCAAGGATCCTGCAATCCACAGAGTAGGGAGAGAGCCAAGATTCAGAGTTAGGTATATTCGTGAGCAGTGGTCCCAGGTCTCTGCAGTAAGTGGCGCACATGAGGCAGTGGACCCACAGAGTATCAGAGAGAAGTTCCCTATCTAACTGGATTTCTAGTAGGCCCCTCCCCTCCTTGCACTTAAGTGGGGACAGGGTCTGACTGCTGGCTGCTGCAGATAGGAAGTGCCAGGGCACTCATGTCTGCTCACCAAACTGGGACACTTCCTTTCCTCCAGAAGCGGCAGAGGGTTCCATACCCTGGCCACTCCCCTGACTGGAGACCATAGTACAAGCTCCTTCCCTCTGCCTCACCCATCCCCATCCACCACCCCCTTAGGCCCACTGAAGAGCAGAAGTATGCTCCCATGTGCTCATCTGCCTGCCACTCTCTTTCTCTGCTCTGACCCAATGACTGGTGGTGACCATGCAACTGCACATGCACATGCCTGCTAAACACCCTCCCATCTGACAAGCAGTGGTGACCATGCACTGATGAACATGTCTGCCTGCCACCCACCCCTGACCCAGTGGGCAACAGCGACTGTACCTCCACACACACACACACACACACACACCTGCCCACCACTCACCCCCCACCCAGTGAGCAGAGACAAATGTGCACCTGCACACTGGCCCACCTGCTGCCCACCACCCCCACCAAATGGTTACACCCCCGTATACACACCTACTCACCATCCACTGCCCCATCACCCTTCCCCACCACCTGGCAAGTGGTGGTGACTGCGCCCCCTATTTGCCTGCAACAACCACCACACTTGCTGCCCAACCAGCCTCTATCCTTCTCAACTGAAGACAGGAAGTGAGTGCCCCAGTGATGCCAAACTAGTGACCAGAGTAGCACACCCACCCTGCTAGCCTGGGTATATTAAAACAAAACAAAAAATCTGGGTGAAGTAAACAAACATGCACTCAATCAATCAATAAATGTAATAACACTGGAGGCAACAGACAATATCAAAGCACATAACGAAGCAAGGCAAGATGGCTTAAGCAAGTTACCAAAATAAAAGGGCAGAAAATCTTCCTTAGGAAAAAATGGTAATAGAACCACCCAATAAGAAATTTGAAAGAGTTATGTTTAGGATCCTCCAAGAGAACAAGAAATAAATCAAGGAAAACACAGACAAAACTCTAGAAGAATTCAGGAAAACAATACAAGAAAAAAACAACAAAATAGACAACCAGAAACCATACAAAAAAAAAAAAAAAGCAACTAAAAATCCAGAAGATTAACAATGAAATTTCAGAAATAGATAACTCAGTGGAAGGACAAAAGAATAGAATTGAGTCAGTGGAAGACAAAGTTAGTGAAATACAGGACAAATCCCTAGGTATGAATTTGTTTGAGGAACATTCAGAAAAAAGAATGAAGAAAAATATGAAGAAAGCTTAAGAATTATGTGGGATACTATCATCCCTCTTGATAGTATCCCACATAATTCTTACGCTTTCTTCATTCTTTTTCTGCCCTGGTGGCACAACAGTTAAGAGCTCAGATGCTAACCAAAAGGTCAGCAGTTCAAATCTACCAGCCACTTCTTAGAAACCCTATGGGGCAATTCTATTCTGTCCTATAGGGTCACTGTGAGTCACAATGGACTCAACAGCAACAGGTTTGGTTTTCGGTTTTATGTCTGAAAGGAATCCCAGGACAGGAGGGTATTAAAAAGAAAAAAAAAGCACAGAGAAAATTTTTGAAGATCTGCTAGCATAAAACTTTCCTAATATCATGAAAGACAAGAAAATACCCATCCAAGAATCTCAACAAACCACATACAAGATAGATCCCAAAAGAAAGTCACCGAGACATAACAATCAAACTTTAAAAACCAAAGACAAAGAAAGGATCCTGAAAGCAGCTCAGGAAAAATGAATTGTCACCTACAAAGGGGAATCAATAAGACTAAGCTCTGATTTCTCAGCAGAAGTCATGTTGACAAGAAGACAATGGATGACATATATAAAACTCTGAAAGAAAGAAATCAAGAATTATATATCCAGCAAAACTGTCTTTGCAAATACGATGGCAAAACCAGGACATTTCTTGATAAACAGAAATTAAGGGAATTTGTAAAAACTAGATCAACCTTACAAGAAATATTAAAGGCAGTCCTTCAGACAGAGAAACAACAATATCAGAAAACAACCTAAGATTAAGACACATGACAGCATCACCCAGATAACAACCAAGATAAAGAATTCTCAAAAATAAATAAACAAATAAATAAAGCTAAAATACTGAAAACAGGGAACCAGAGACGTCAATCTGTAAATAAAACAACTTTAATATAAAAAGTAGGAATAAATGCTGTAGTTACACAACTTCCATATGGAGAGGAAGTCAAGGTGATATCAAGATGTAAATACTATTTACTGCTTTAAACTTAGGAAGATAAAGGTAAATTTCAGGGTAACCACAAAGAATAAAAAAGAAGATAACCATAAAGATTCAGTAAACACAAAACCTACAAAAACAAAGGAAATGAAAAGAAAATCCATAAGCAAAAAGAACTCAGTACAGAAAAGTAAATGGAATAAAGAAACCACCAACACAACAGAAGAGCACTATATAACAATTAAAAAGTCAATTCACCAAGAGGACATAAACATAGTAAAAAATAACACACCCAATCAGAGAGCTCCAAAACACTTAAAACAGCACTGAAAAAAAGATATGACAGTTCCACAACAATAGTAGGAGACCACACCACTTTCGATGGACAGAACAACTAGAAAGAAACTCACCAAAGATACAGAAGACCTAAACAATCAACCAACTTGTCCTCATAGACACATATAGAACACTGTGCCCAAGAGCAGCACAGTACACATTCTTTCCCAGTACATATGGATCATTCTCCAGTATAGACAATAAGTTAGGCCACAAGAAAGTCTCAAAATATTCAAAAACATCAAAATAATACAAAGCATCTTCTCAGATCAAAATGCTATATAATTATAAATAAATCACAGGAAGAACAAAGGAAAAAAAATCAAATACATGAAAACTGAATAACATCCTGCTTAAAAACCATTGGGTCACAGAATAAAAAAAATTCCTAGAATCAAACAACAATGAAAGCACAACATACCAAAGCCTTTGGGACAGGGCAAAATCAGTTCTCAGAGATCAATTTATACCAATACTACCACACATCAAAAAAGAAGGTCCAAAATCAATACTTTACAACTCAAGCAAATAGAAAAAGAACAGTAAAAGAGGCCCACAGCCACCAGAAGAAGAGCAATAACAAAGATTAGAGCAGAAATAAACCAGAAAACAGAAAAACAATTGAAAGAATCAAGAATAGAAGTTGGTTCTTTGAAAAGATCAGTAAAATCGACAAATTGCTAGCCAAATTGGCAAAAGAAAAGAAGATGCAAATATCCCAAATAAGAAATGAGGTGAGTAACATTACAACAGAACCAACTGAAATAAAAAGGATGACAAGAGAATGTTAAGAAAAATTATACTCTAACAAATATGAAAACCTAGAAGAAATGGAAAAATTTCTAGAAACACACTACTCAAACTAACACAAACTGAGGTAGAAAATCTGAACAGACTCATAACAAAAGAAGAAATTAAAGAGGTCATTAAAAAAAACTTCCAACTAAAAACGTTAAAAAAAAAAAAAAACCTGGCCAAGAAGACTTCACCAGAGAATTCTACCAAACATTCGGAGAATAGTTGATACCAACACTACTCAAACTATTCCAGAATGTAGAAAAAGGAAGGAATACTCCTGAATTCATTCTATGAAGTCAGCAAAACCCCGATACCAAAGCCAAGCAAGGATACCACTAAAAAAGAAAATTATAGACCAATACCCCTCATGAATACAGATGTAAAAATTCCCAACAAAATTCTAGCCAATGGCATTTAACAGAATATATAGATTTAGATAGATATATAGACATATATATACACCACAACCAAGTGGGCTTGGTCCAAGTATGCAAGGATTGTTCAACATTAGAAAATCAATCAAAGTAATCCATCACAAAGGACAAGAACCACATGATCATCTCCATCAATGTAGAAAAGGTATTTGATAAAGTCCAACACTCGTTTCTGATAAAACCTCTCAGCAAGACAGTAATAGAAAATTCCTCAAGACAATTAAGGCATATATACAAAACCAACCCAAAATCCATTGCCGTCAAGCCTATTCCAACTCATAGTGGCCCTGGTGGTGTACTGCTTAAGTGCTATGGCTGCTAATCAAAAGGTAGGCAGTTCAAATCTACCAGGCGCTCCTTGGAAACTCTATGGGGCAGTTCTACTATGTCCTATAGGGTCACTATGAGTACAAAACCAACAGCCAACATTAGTCTCAATGGAGAGAAACTAAAAAGCATTCTACTTGAGAACGGGAACAAGTATTTACCACTTGTATTCAACATTGTACTGGAAGTCCTAGCCAGAGTAATAAGTGAAGAAAGGGAAATAAAGGGCATATACATTGATAAGGAAGAAGTAAAACTATCCCTATTCACAGATGGCATGCTCATATATATAGAAAATCCCAGAAACTCCACAAGAAAGCTACTAGAATTAATAGATGGTTTCATCAAAGTGTATGGGTACAAGATCAATGTACAAAAATCAGTCGGTCCTTAACATGGTAGTGTAGTGGTTAAGAGCTATAGCTGCTAACCAAAAGGTTGGCAGTTTGCATCCACCAGGCACTCCTTGGAAACTCTATGGGGCAGTGCTACTCTGTCTATAGAGTTTCTACGAGTTGGAATCAACTCACTGACAATGGGTTTGTTTGTTTTTTTTTAATAGAAAACCAATAGCTAACATCATTCTCAATGGGGAGAGGCTGAAAACATTCCCCTTGAGAATGGGAACAAGACAAGGATGCTCCTATTAACATTGTGCTGGATGTCCTAGCTAGAACAATAATGCAACAAAAAGAAATACAGGGCATTCAAATTGGAAAGGAAGAAGTAAAATTATCCCTATTTGCAGATGATATGATCCTCTACATAAAGAACAACAAAGATTCCACAAGAAAACTACTGAAACTAATAGAAAGATTCAGCTGAGTAGCAAGATGCAAGATCAACATAAAAAATCAGTTGGATTCCTACACACCAACAAAGAGAACTTTGAAAAGGAAATCAAGAATACAATACCATTTATAATAGCCCCTAAAAAGATAAAATACTTAAGAATAAATCACCACAGATGTAAAAGACTTATACAAGTAAAACCACAAAACACTACTGCAAGAATCCAAAAGAGACCTACATAAATGGGAAAACATATCATGCTCATGGGTAGGAAGACTCAACATTGTGAAAATGTTAATCCTGCCCAAAGCTATCTAGAGATATAATGCATTCCCGATCCCAATACCTACAGCATTCACTAACAAGATGGAAAAACTAATCACCAACTTACATGGAAAGGAAAGAGGCCCCAGAGAAAAGCAAAGCATTATTGAAGAAAAAGAACAAAGTAGGAGACCTGAGAAACTACTACACAGCCATGGTAGTCAAAACAGTCTGGTACTGGTACAACAACAGATGCATAGACCAATGGAACAGAATCAAGAACCCAGATGTAAATCCAACCACCTATTGTCATCTGATCTTTGACAAAGGCCCAAAGTCCATTAAATAGGGAAAAGACAGTCTTTTTAACAAATGGTGCTAGAAAAACTGGATGTCTATCTGTAAAAAAAAGTGAAACAGGACTCATATCTCATACCTTAGACAAAAACTAACTCAAAATGAACCAAAGACCTAAATATAAAATGTAAGACAATAAAGATCATGGAAGAAAAAGTAGGGTCAATTCTAGGGGCCCTAATGCATGGCAACACAAACCATAACTAACTATGCACAAACACCAGAAGATAAGCTAGATAACTGGGAGATTCTAAAAATTAAACACTTAAATGTTCATCAAAAGACTTCACCAAAAGAATAAAAAAAGAATCTACGGACTTGGAAAAAAAATTTGACTATGACATATCCGACAAGGGTCTAATCTCTAAAATCTGTAGAATACTTCAACACCTCAATAACAAAAAGACAAATAATCTAATTTAAAAATGGGCAAAGGATATGATCAGACACTTCACCAAAGAAGACATTCAGGTGCCTAACAGACACACGAGGAAATTCTCATGATCATTAGCCATTACAGAAATACAAATCAACACTACAATGAGATACCATATCACCCAGACAAAACTAATCCAAAAAACAGAAAATAACAAGTGTTGGAGAGGCTGTGGGGAGGTTGGAACTTTTATGCACTGCTGGCGTGAATGTACAATGGTATAATCAATGGAAAACAATATGGTACTTCCTTAAAAAGCTTGACATTGAAATACCTTACGATGCAGTAATCCCACTTCTAAGAATATATTCTAGAGAAATAGCAGCCATCACGTAAATAGACATATTCACACCCCTGGTCCCTGCAGTATTATTTAATAGTAAAGTGATGGAAACAACCTAAGTGCTTATCAACAGATTACTGGATAAACAAATTATGGTACATACACACAATGGAATACTACGCAATGATAAAGAACAATGATGAATCTGCGAAACATCTCACAACATGAATGAATGTGGAAGGCATTATACTGAATGAAATAAGTCAATCACAGGAGAACAAAGATTGTATGAGACCACTATTATAAAAACCAAGAAAAGGTTTACACACAGAAAAAAACAATCTTTGATGGTTAGGAGGGAGGAGAGGGAAACGGAGGGGAAATCACTAACTGAATAGTAGACAAGTTAACTTTGGTGAAGGGAAAGACATACAATACAGAGGAAGGCAGCACAACTTGACCAAGACAAAGTCATAGAAGCTTTTTAGGCACATCCAAACATGTTGAGGGACCAAGTTGCTGGGGCTGAGGGCTGGGGACCATGGTCTAGAGGGGAGATCTAGGTCTATGGGCATAGCATAGTTCATGAAAAAAATGTTCTACATCCTGCTTTGTTGAGTAGCCTCTCAGGTCTTAAAAGCTTGTGAGTGGCCACCTAAAACACATCTATTGGCCCCATCATGTTCAGAGAAAAGGAGAGCGAGGAAAACCAAAGACACAAGAAAATATTAGTCCAAAGGACTAATGGACCACATGAACCGCAGCCTCCACCAGCCTGAACCCAGGAGAACTATATGGTGTCCAGCTACCACCACTGACTGCCCTGACAAGAATCACAACAGGGTACTGGACACAGCAGGAGAAAGCTGTAGAGCAAAATTCAAATTCACAATAAAAGACCAGACTTACTGATCGGATAGTGATTGGAGGAACCCCCAAGACTATGATCCCAGACACCTTGCTAACAGAACTGAAGCCATTCCCAAAGTCTACCTTTCAACTAAAGACTAGATAGGCCTACAAAACAAACAAATAACACACATGTGAGGATCATGCTTCTTAGTTCAATCAGGCATATGAGACCAAAGGGGCAACACCTGCCCAAAGGCAAAGACAAGAAGGCAGGAAAGAACAGAAAAACTGGATGAATGGACACAGAGAACCCAGGAAAGACAGGGAAAGGAGGAGAGTGCTGACACATTGCAGGGATTGCAATCAATGTCACAAAATAATTTGTGTGTAAATTTTTGAATGTGAAATTAATTTGCACTGTAAACTTTCAGCTAAAACACAATACAATTAAAATATATAAATAAATCTGTTGGATACCTCTACACTAACAAAGGACTTTGAAAAGGAAATCAGGAAAACAATACCATTTACAATAGCCTCAAAAAGATAAAATACTTAAGAATAAATCTAACTAGGGAAGTAAAAGACTTAAATGAAGAAAACTAAAAACACTACTGCAAGAAACCAAAAGAGACCTGCATAAATGGAAAAATATACCATGTTAATGGATAGAGAGACTTAGCATTGTGAAAATGTCCATACTACCCAAAGTGATCTACAAATATAATGCAATCCCAATCCAAATTCCAACAATATTCTTTACTGAGATGAAAAAACTAATCACCAACTTAATACGGAAAGGAAAGAGGCCCTGGATAAGCAAAACATTATTGAAGGAGAAGAACAAAGTAGGAGGACTCACACTTATCCATTTCAGAACCTAATAGACAGACATAGTGTTCAAAATAGCCTGGTGCTGGTACAACGTAATCTCCCTTTCCATATTGTCCTGATAGTGCAATTCCAGTTACCAGATTCTTTTCTTGACTTTTTGGACCAATTGCTGCCTTGATTCATTTTCCTGTGCCCAAATCCAGAGTTGGCTTCATGGACATGTGACCTGAACAGTTGCACAGTGCCCACGCTTGGTTTAATGTTCTGTTGTCGCTGCCTTGAAATTCTTAATAATTTTATTTTTGAACTTGTGTTTTGTAAGTGAAATTCTTTGGAACAATGAAACTTGTGCAAGAGCAGAGGAGATACCCACAATATGTCCTTCCACTGTTCCTTGCCTCCCCATTCATGTATAGCATTTGTGATTCCCCATGGGCACCAAATTACGGTGGATGCATGATGTGTGAGAGTTCAGAGAGACTCAGAGTGAGTACAAAGTGAGCATCTTACCTCTGTGACTGAGCAAGTGGAGCCACTGACAGGTCCAAGAGGCCACACCTTCCATTCAAGCCAGAACTTGCTTCGAATGCAGAAAGATGGCAATGGCATCTTAAGAAACACTGACAACCAAGGAACCCTACCCTACCATTTCTTACTCTTGTTATTTCCTTGTATTAGCCAACCACTTATGCTAAAAAGTGATGACATAGAAAGAAAGGAAAAGATAGGCAACCAACTTATGGTTTTGTTTTGTTTTCAGTCCTTCCTTACTCATTAGCAAGCAGAAGACAGAGAATTTTGGTAGAATGTGTACATATCAAGAAGTAAAATAAAAATAGCTAGGTTAGTTTTGTGCAATGTTCTCACTATTCTGGTAAGAATGAAATGCATATACGCAAACAGACAATGAAATATGCCATTGTAGTGATTCTGCACGCAAGTTAAATGCTCTTACATTTGCATTGAAAACTAGCATTACACATTTTTTTTTAATGGCAAGATACATGCTAATAATTTAGAATTTTTTTTTTCACTTAAAACAATAATAAGCAATAAAAAACACCGTGACAAGTTGAGAGAGACCACAAAAAAAAAAGACTTTAAAATTTAGTGCTTTTAATGGCACCATTTCCTGCTCTTTGAAGAAAGGGCCCAGCGTTTTCATTTTGCATTGGGGCCTGTAAATTGTGAAACCCACTCTGTGCACATCTCCATCATAGTCGCTATCTTTTATCCTAGTTCATCTAGAAGGAGCCCTGCTCTGATCAGACCTGCAGTCCTTGTGGTCAACTCCTGCTACCGGATGGCTGATGTCACTTCCTCCTACATGGACATTTAACTCTTATCAGAACACTACAAAAAACCCCTTACCATCGTTGTCATCCTAATTTAAGCAGTAGGGATCTTTCTGTGCCATTTGCCTTCACACATAAAGCCTGCTTAGTCACAAGCTCCTGGCCTTCGTCACAGTCTGTTCTTGGCTTGTTGTTGTTGTTAGCTGCCAACAAGTCAGTCCCCAATTCAGGTGCCCTACACACAGCTAAATGAAATGCTGCCTGGTCCTACACCATCCTCATGATTGTTTATAGTTCTGACCGTTGTGATCCATGGGGTTTCCATTGGCACCCACTGGCACTATTGGCATATCTACTCACTTTTTCAGAAGTAGATCACCAGGCCTTTCTTCCTCATTCATTGTAATCTGGAAGCTCTGCTGAAAGCCATTCAGCATCACAGTGACATGCAAGCCTCCATTGACAGATGGGTGGTGGCTGTGCATGAGATGCATTGGCCAGGAATCGAACCGGGGTCTCCTGCACAGAAGACGAGAATTCTACCACTGAACCACCACTTCCCTGCACTAAAATGTTACATGTTTTCAGAGAAACTCAGTGAAAAGAGCCCACTCATTCTTTGAAGCTGATTTTACTTATGTTGTGTTTTATGAAAGACCAGGTAACCAAAGGCAGAGTCAGATGTTACTGATTTAAAGCACAACCCCAGATTCTACCTCTTTTTCAATAGCTAGGCCCTGACATCTCAAGTTAGCACTGAAGGAACCATCTAGCACATCGTATGTAATCCCCTCGGGTATAGATGAGCAAATTGATACCAGGGAGGACGTGTGACTTGCCTGTCATCTCACAACTAGCTAGTGAAGAACTGTGACTAGGATCAAGATATTCTAGCTCTTATTATTTTTTCCAATACAGATACAGTTACTGATCAAGATCATAAGGTAAAAAAAAAAAAAAGATCCAACCTCAGGTATCTAGAAGGATGGGGAAGAAAGAAAGGCATTATCATCATTTTGGAGTCCTCGCTTATCAAACGACCTCAATCATGACTACCAGATGTGTTCACGTGTATTCCTTCTACCATCCTCTCAGCCCTTGCTATTCAAGTTACAGTCCGGGCATCACCTTGGAGCCTGTTAGAAATGAAGAATCTCAGGCCCTGCCTCCAACCTGCAGAACTAGAATTTTAACAAAACCCCACGGTGATTTGTAAGCACTTTAAAGTTTGAGCAGCGTTAAGTTTTAATTTAAAACGTTAGTGACAGAAAGAGAAAAGAAGGAAGGGAGGGAGAAGGAAGAGAATGAAGAAGAGAGAGAAGCACCGCTAAAAATCTCACATTCCATCCATGTTAAATATGAAGCTAGGGACTTCTTAGTTCCATTGTTTCCTTTACTCACTTTTCGTCTTTCTCTTCCTTTTTTTTTTCCAAGGCTTTTTGTTACCGTTGTTGTTATTATACTGAAGAGCTACATGAGACAGAAAGCTTGGCAGCTTTCCCGCAATCCTCAGCATGTGGGAATAGCGAGTAACAAAGTGTGAGCACCTGCCAACTGGTGGTTCCGTGTAAATGTCTCTGTTAACAACCAACGCCGCTGCTAGCAGCCATCGGAGCAAAGCGGCAAATCTGTTCCTTTCTCCGGTGTGGAAAACACCACAAAAAAGTCACCTAATTACTTGATTAAGATGTATCAATTCTGGCAATTGTTGATCTAGAACATTGAGTCTCTGACATTTAGTTCATTCTTGATTAAACAGAATAGTTTAAATCTGACTTTGTGGGCTGTCCCAGAGACCGGCAGGGAATTACAGCAGGGGAACTTTTTTTTTTTGGCGGGGGGCGGAGGTGGGTAGGGGTGGGGGTGAGAGAAAAAAACACTTTGGGGACAAATCCATTCAGCTGTCTCAATACATTTTTTCATTAATCCCTGTGGTTGTAATGGGAATAGATGGACGACCTTAGAGAGACAGGATGCTTTACAAGTCTCTGCTAATAACTTTGGACACATACATCATCAGGAAAGACCAGTCACTAGAAAAGGATGTACCATATTTGGTAAAGTAGAGGGTCAATGAAAATGAGAAAAACCCTCAATGAGATGGATTGACATGATAGTAAAAAAAAAAAAAAAAAATCAAACTCAAACATACCAACAGTCAGGAATATGGTGTAGGACCAGGCAACGTTTTCTTGTATTATACATAAGGTTGCCATGAGCCAGAGCCAATTCAGTGGCATCTAACAACAACGATTTTATTCTGAAAACCACTGAGCATTTGCTCCTATACCTAAGATGCAAAGACACCCCTCACCCCCATTTAAATACATATTTGAAGCTATCTACCTGTAGAGTCTCACATCTAAATTTCTATTAATTTCTTCCTCCCCACAAGGTGCAGTTTATCTGGTTCAGTCATTAACCACCTCTAGCAGACATGGATGCAATTTAGTGACAAAATTCTTCTTTTGGTCATAATTTCACATCATCACACAATGGCAGCCCATAGCCTACATCTGGGGATCACCAAGACCAAGAGTTGAGTAATAACACAAAAGTTCTTCCAGAAGATTTCATTTTTCTCTGAAAGGTAAAGTAAAGCTAAAGCAAAATAGGATAACAGCCAAAGAGCCATATCATGTGCCAACATTATTTTAAAGAAGCCTTTTCTATGTTTAAAGTAAATGGGTTCAACTTTCCTCCCAGAAACGCCTTCCTTAATGTAAAAGAAATGGAAATTTGCTTTTATTATCGAATTCCTGTTGACATTCAAGTAGGGCCATTTACCACAGTTCCATGGCTTCTTCTCCTTGTGACACCAGGCTATTGTCACATACAAGGAAACAGAGATGATTGTTTAGGATGGACCCAGCATCTTCCTGTTTCCCAGGCATAACGAAAAGAACCAGGTAGAACAACAATATCATCTATGGCTTCACATAAACTTTGGAACAATTAACCCTGTTCGGGCCAATGCTATAGAACTCCACCCAAACCATTGATGAAATCTCAGGCTTTCAAGAGGTAACTTTGCTTATTTGGTGTTATCACAGTGAAGAACTAGAATCTAGTAGAGAAAGGAGGCTTTGGAGGGTCCCTTTAAGCACCATAAGTATACAAATTTGTTTGAGCTGGCTTTGCAAGCAGAATTTCCAGAGTCAGGCAATTGTTCTCCTCTCCCACATGGAAAGCAAGGTTTACTATATACCTTTATTACCATTCAGCCAAAGTCTTCTAAGACAGTCTCAGTTTTAAATATTTAGTCATAATATCACAGTCTATGTTCTTAACTATTACAATAGTATATCCCTGTCCTTGCAAACCTTGAAAATATTCTAACCACCTACCCTATATTTCCTAATCTGCCTCTCACACTAAAAAATGACACAAATGTCCTCTTTCAAGCCATGTTTTTATTTTGGTAGTCATGGTATAGAGATCACCTGGAAAATACTTGGCTGTTTCAGAAGTAGTTCCACCATATTTTAAATAAAACACAAGCCACGTGCGCAACTTCCTTTTATCCTCTTGTTTGGACACTCCAGCAATACTCAAATAATAGCACTTAAAAATACCCGTGATCATTCCAAAGACTAATGGCTGATAAGCACTGGCAATAGGAAATACACAGATTCTTGAATGTTCTACCCACTGTTAGAAGCTCAAGAACAAGTTGGAGGGACAATGTCATTGGGTGGGAAACTACTGATAATACTGTTAGAAAAGAAATTAGCTTCAAGATTTCCAAAGCTATTCCTGGTTGTCTCTTCAGATCAAAATCTTTAACCAGTCCAAGTAGTTCCTCATGTCTAAATCTTATGACAATTAAGCTTCATCATTATCTAAAGTTAAAAATTAACCACCTGTTCTAGACAAGTTGTCTAAGAAATTTCTAGACTGTGTTTTTATTTTTTAGTTATGTGTACTCCACTCCTAGACTTAGAGGGAAAGAAGAAGGTCTACAAAAAAGAATCTATGTGAACCCTTTAGCGGGATAGAAATAACTTTGGACCCTGGTGTGATTCATAGTCAATGAGATCATTTTTACACAGAAGCAAAAATAGCAGAGCTTTGGGTAGACCTAACAGACCTGACTACTCTTTTTTGAACTTCTTCCCTTTCTTATCCAGGGCTCTCCTCTTAATTCTCTGATCATGTTTTTAAGTCTCACGTGTTAGACTCCTTTCTCTACCTAGATGTGACTTCATTCCCTAGGGTTCCATCTTTTACTCTCTTCTCTTCGTTTGCTCTCCTTGGATGACTGAGTTTACTTTATCATGGCTTCAATATCTAAGCATAGATTCTCAAATATACAGCATCAATCTCATTCTCCTTTCTAGGCTTTAACTCCTCTTTTCCTCCACTCCTCATGGCTGTTGGACAATTTCTTACCAAGTCTGAAACCAAACTGAAAATTCTGTTGTCCTTAAACCTTTATCTCCTCCTATGTATCCAAGCACAATTAACAACAACAACATGTATCCATGCACAATGAACAGCATCAACACGTAAACCGTAAACCAAATTAGAAACTTGGGGTCCCTCTACCTCCTCCACTAGACTCTACACTGCATAATTGCAGGACTTTGTCTTCACTAACCCTGTATTTCCAATAGGTCCCTGGGTAGTGCAAATAGTTTGCACTTGTCTACTCATCTAAAGGTTGGTGGTTTGAACTCACCCAGAGGCACTGTGGAAGAAAAGCCTGGTGATCTGCTTCTGTAAAAATTATAGCCAAGAAAACCCTGTGGAGTAGTTCCACTCTCTAATACATGGGGTTGCTATGAGTCAGAATCAACTTGATGGCAACCATTTTTTTTTTTTTTTTAAATCAGTGCCTAGAAAACTACACAGTATGTTGCAGGTCTTAATACCTCTTTAATCAATAGATTAATAAATTATTGGCTCATTTTTCATCCTACTCTTATTATCCATTTGATTACCAAATTCTGTAATTCTATTTCAGAAGCATTACTGAAACCCCAGCCTCTTTTCTACATTTTCACTTTCTCTGCCATAGACTTCTCACTTCATCTCCTGTCTTCTCAGGTCAGTCCAGCCTCCACACTTTTGGAAGAGTTATCTTCCCAGAACAAAAGCCTAATCATGCCACCCTCCCATGAGAAAACCTCTGCTTGCCTTCCACACTTTGTAACATGATCTTTAGCCCAAGAGACCAGCTTTTCCATTTCCCTGTTACAAACCTTAGGCTCTAACCAATTGGACTTGCCTCCATTCTCAAACACAACACTCCTTCTCCGATTTCCTATGCACTTGTTCATGTTCTTCTCCTTGCTTGGAATGCCCTCTCACTCTGTATGTCTTATGACCAGGTAGCTCCATACCATCTTTTCTTGGAAGTTTACTCTGACCTCCATGGATTCTCCCTGGTCTGTGTGCCCATTGCAATATGCTTAGCATTCTCTCAAACAGTCTTCATATAATTGTTATTTCATGTTTGTTTTGTCTGCTCTATCATGAGTTCCTTAAAGCAAGAGCCATGTTGAATTCATTTTTACTGTCCTCACTGTCCAGCAAGAGCATAGCATAGTGGACACTCAGTATATGCTTCCACATGAGTTCTCGTCTGGAATACTGTGGGTGGAAACCGTAAGTCCGAGTTGAATATGAAGTGGAAGCATGTTTTTGCCAAATTCTGGAAGACATTAATATACCATAAAAAAGTAATGATCAAAGCATTTCTACTGTTGAAAGTCAGAGATACCCAGCTTTGTAATGCAACAGGGCAAAGGGCTTAGAGAAGAGACAGACAAAATGGTTAAGAGTTTGTTTTTCTATCAATTAGAATTATTTGGACTATTTTCATTTTTCTGACCCTGGACCCTGAGCTTCCAAGAAATCCACCTACACATGGTTTCCTGATGAGGTCAGCAAGGGCCACACTTGAGTGCTTATTACAGCTGTTTATCTAAGGAGGAGCAAGTAACAACTGGTACAATTTCAACCCTACAGTTAAATGAAAAATGATTTGGCACAGACTTCAAACTATGTTAACATAATTGAGCACTGAAGTGTGTGTGAAGCAAACTTAATTCTTTTTCTCTCTGGAAATTATCTTTTCTCTATTTATAATGTATCATAATCTCCTAAATAGCTAGTAATAAATGTATATATACATACAGATTATTTCATTATATACATGTGTCTGAATGCCATTTATTCCATCAGCAAAATCAACTGATAAAAAATGTTTCCTGATATAATAGAATTAAAATAATTTCCAAAAATTACAAGGAAAGTTTTCTGCTTGAAATAATGTTATTTGAACATCACTGAATTGAGCCTGTCTAAGGGTCTCTATGAGTGGGAATCGACTCAATGGCACTGGGTTTGGTTTGGTTTTTTGGTATAGAGACAACAGCCAGCACCCAATGGTCAGTTCATCTTACTGTGGTGGATTGCATGTTGCTATGATGCTGAATGCTTTGCCATTGGTATTTCAAATTCCACCAGGGACAACCATGCTAGACAGGTTTCAGTGGAGCTTCCAGACTAAGACAGGGTAGGAAGAAGGGCCTGATGATCTACTTCTGACAGCCAATGAAAACCCTATAGGTCACAAGAGAATATTATCTGATATAGGGCTGGAAGGTGAGCTCCCTAGCTTGGAAGACACTCAAAATATACAGTGGCCTCAACAATGGACTCGAGCATACCAACAACTGTGAAGATGGTGCAGGACTAGACAACGTTTTTTCCTGTTACACATGGGGTCACCATGAGTCAGAGGCAAGCCAGCTCCACAGCAACTAGCAACAAAAACACACAGACAACAAATAACTTTATTTTGTAATTTTAACTCTTCTACACTTTTCTTTCTATTTAGCCCCTCATGGGGTCTTGATGCCAACACAGCAAGTTCCTTGCACTTCCATGAACAATCAGGAGCTTCTATGCTTTCCTCAGGAGTACCTAAGGAAGATCTCTATTATCTGATCTGAAAAATTGGCCTCAGAAATGAGCATCGCACTTAGTAGATCCATACTAAAAATTTTTTATTTGAATGAATAACATTAAGAAGGCTAGCTGCCTTCACTGGGGAGCTAGCATCCAATTGTCACATGGGAGCATTGTAGCCAACTGCTGAGCCATAGTGCTCCTGTATAAAAAAAGGGGGAAGCGGAGTCTCTTATATCCGGTGAGAACTGATCTTCTCAGCATTCAGATACATGGATCTCTGCCAAAGGTAAACATCCCCCATGTATTGTCTTGGTAATGCTGAAGTTCTTCAAACTGAGCAGGCCTCTCCTCTCGCAATGGAGAAAATGAAAAGGCCACCCCCACAACTGAGAAGGGAGCTTATACATAAAGTAATATTATAATGTAATAAATAAATATAAATTTATTAAATTATAAATTCATTAAATAAACGTAAATTTATTTATTTAACTATATAAGTAGAAATTAGTAAACAGAATCAGGTCTTTCCATAAAGCTAGTTATTGATTGATTCACTGAAGTAATCTAAGGGAAGTGGCGGTGAGAACAAATAAACCTAGAAAGAATGGGGAAGGGAAATTTCCAACTGGAAGAAGGAAAGTGCGATGCAGTGAAAATTAACCCATTTGCTCACAACCAAACAAAAATAATAATAGTAGTAACAATAACAAATAATTGAGTGTTATTATATGTCAGAGACTGAACTCATTTTTTTTTTGTTTTGTTTTCATAGTCTTATCTGATTCAATTTTCTAAAAGAATCCTTGAGGCCAGGTGGTATTACACTCTTCACAAATAAACAAAAGTTATAGATGTTAATTAACATGCTCAAGGTCATACAGTTTTAAGAAGTGGTGCAACTGGGATTGGTCTTCCTCCAAACCCCAGGCTCTTAAAAACAACTTTATGTTTATGCAGTGCTTTCTGTGTAGAAAGTTCTGGTATGTCCCCTCTCCTATCAAATTCCCACTTTAAAGTATAATAAAATTTAATCATAGTTGCTGCAAGATTGGGCTCAAGACAGAAACTGAGTTTAGTCACAAAGACAGTAAAACAAGTAACGTTTTGCATACCTGAATTCTAAGACCTGAAGATATCCTACAAGCTTGTGGTGATAATGGGGCACTTTGTTTGAATTCAATGGCTAGGTCAAATTGGAAATGCGATCTGTGATCTGCTGAAACTCTGTTGGCTAGTTGACTTGAGCAAAGGAAATCAGTGTTACTAACAGAATCCAGTGTGGCTCAGATGAGCTGACCAAATGTATTCCTCCAACTAGAGGCATTTTCCAGTTAGCATTGACGTTTAATATCGTCAACCACATTTGATTGATACTAATGAAGACCAACTACGGCTGGATGCTTATCCACTCAGCAAACAGTGACTGAGCTTCTACTGTTGGCCAGGCACTGTCGTAGGTGTTGGGGATTCAGCTCCAACCAGAACAGACAAGATCATTATTCTGGCATAACTTGCAGTCTAGGAGTCCCTGAGCAGTGTAAACTGTTAACGTGCTCAGCGGCTAACCAAAAGGTTGGAGGTTCAAGCTCGCCCAGAGGTGCCTCAGAAGAAAGGCTTGGCAATCTAATTCCAAAAATTCAGCCATTGAAAACCCTGTGGAGCACAGTTTTACTCTGACATACATGGGGTCACCATGAGTTGGAGTTGACTCAGTGACAACTGGTTTTACTGATACTCATTAAAAAGCAAGCAAATGACTGAGAAAATATCAGAGAATTAAAATACAGTGGTATGAAAGGATGTGGGCAGCAGATACTTTCAGCTGAATGGCCAAAGACTACCTCTCAGCTAAGATGATTTTTAAGCTGATGTCTCTATGAAGAAAAGGAGTCAGCTATAACCAGGTCAAGGGGAAAGGCATTAAAATTGGTTGCTTTCTTTTCAGGGGCTTCTGACACATTTTGTTAATTATCCTGGGAAATGAATCACATGTTACCCCATTATCTTCAGTCAGAACTGGTCCCAAATAAAACTGTAAAATAGGAGAAAGTGTCTTCTTACATTTAGGACTTTCTTTACAAGGCCGAAAAAAAAAAAAAGAATCCACAAATCTTGAGGTATCATATCTCCTTGGAACTAATTGAAAGGATTGATGAAGAAACTTAAGCAAAAAAATAATTAATTGGTAAAATATTACTCTTTCCTGGAGCAACAAAAGCATCTTTCCAAGGGCAGCAGTATCCCTAAATATCTCCTCTAGAAACTCTCTTCAAACACAATCCCCCTTCGGTGAAGGGAAGGACAACGCACAATACAGTGGACTTCAGCACAACTGGACCAAAGCAAAAGTAAAGAAGTTTCCTAGACATATCCAAACACTTCGAGGGACACAGGACCAGGGGCTGGCGCCTGGGGATCATATTTTCTGGGGACATCTATATATGGATCCCTAGTGGCACAATGGTTAAGAGCTTGTCTGCTAACCGAAAGGTCAGCAGTTTGAATCCACCAGGCGCTCCTTGGAAACCCTATGGGGCAGTTCTTCTCTGTCCTATAGGATCGATATGAGTTGGAATTGACTTGACAGCAACAGGTTTGGTTTTGTTTTTATGGTATATATGTATATATACACATATATTTATATGTATATATACATATAGATTTCACCACAATTTTGTATGTGTATGTTTATATACATGTATTTTATATATAAAAATGTGGTGAAATATACATAACAAAACATTTGCCATTTCAACCTTTTTTGCATGCAAAATTCAGTGACATTAATTACATTCACCCTATTGTGAAACCATCACCACTCTCCATTTCCGAACTTTTTCATCACCTTTAATAGAAACATAGTACCCCTTAAGCAATATCCCCCATTTACCCCTCCCACCTGCCCCTGATAACCACTAATAAACTTTGCTCTCTCTGCATTTGCCTGTTCTGTGTATTTCATGCAAGGGGAAGGTAACAATATTTGTCCTTTTGTGCCTGACTTATTTCACTCAGGATCATGTTTTCCAGGTTCATCCGTGCTGTAGCATGTATCAGAGCTTCATGCCTCTTCATGGTTGAATAATATTCCATCGTATGGACTTACCACATTTTGTTTATCCATTCGTCTGATGATGGACACTGATCTCGTTGAAATACAGTTTGCTAGCTCCCATGCCAAGATTTTTGATTAAGTAGGTCTGGGGTGGGGCCTGAGAATTTGCATTCCTAAAAAGTTCTCAGATAGGAATGCTGAGTGGGTCTCAATCCTGGCATGTTCAAATCACCCAAGGAACTGTTAATCGCTATCAGTGGCCACACATAGAAAGATTGGTATTCAATTTGTCTGGAGGTGAATTTGTGAACAAAATTTTCAAAGTGTTTCAGGGGATTCTAAATTGCAGCCAGAGCTGAGAAAAAATGCTAATTATGTGTAAACAAGGATAGTCACCCAAGAATTCAACCAAGCCCAAGCCCAAGGCCAAGCCTGTTGCCATCTAGTTGATTCTGCCTCTTTTGGCTAGCAGTCTTAGCTCTTAACCACTATGCCACCAAGGTTTCCAGAATTCAACCAGTTCATCCAAAAAGAGGCTGTAATATTTATTTGATGCCACATACTTATAGAGATGCAAGTTTTCAATTTATCTGAAATAATGAAACATGTCAACCTTAAAATGAGTTTTGAATTCTATTTGCTGCTTCCTGTGATGTAGTTTAACTTTTAATATGTTTAATTGGTGTTGCATGCCCACATTTTGAAATTATTAAATAATTAATGCCTTTTTTTCTAGGTTTCAACTAGTTATTTGCTGTTAGTTATGCAAACCTTAGCCTTGCTATACAAGTCAATTGAAGATATTACCTAACATACAAAATTAATGGAAAAAAACTACAAAATTCAAGCGTACCCATAAAGCCTAATAATAAGATATGCACTTAACCTAGGTGATAAATATTCCAATTTCCCTGTAATAAAGGTTAAAGAGGTAGGAAGCTACTCTACAAAATATCCCATGAAATACAACTGCCCATCAAAAAGATATAGGAATTGAAAAGTTGTTTGTTTTATTCTCCCAAGATCATTGATTATTAATTGCACATTCATGAGTTTTGAAGAAAGAAACACTATTACTTGGGCTTTGTGGGGGACATTTTAAAGTGGTGAAACAGTCCAAAATGCCGCTGAAAGGAAAAGATTAATACCACGTAGTGCCAAGAGGCTGACTAGTGTGATTACTTCCTTATGAAGCTGTAGCTCTCAAACTGTTGGTTCTGATTTTAACAAAACAAAGCAGATTTAAAGCTTATGTATTGACTTTTTGCCCAAGAATATTTGAAAATTCCTTTTACTGGAATTAGACATTTTATTGCAATGATGAGGAGAGCTTTTCCTATGCAGACTTGGATAATTATCATAGCTTGTGAACAAATTGGCTTTAGCCACACGGAAAACTGCACAGAGGCGTAAGAGCCTAAAATGCTATCACTCAGTACTTTTCACATAGTATAGCAATACTAATCAACTAGAAGTATAAAAACATAGAGAACTTAATTATTGACATTTCTCCATATTAATAACATCATAGTTATGAGTGGGATTTTATAGTGTTTACTGCCTTTTTTAAATTTGGATTGAATTTGTCTTCTTTGTTTTTTTTTTTCTTTTAATAGACTCAATTTTTTTTAGAGCAGTTTTAGGTTTAAAGAAAAATTGTGCAAAAAGTGGAGTTCCCATAAACCCCCTCTCCATCCTGCACACTGTTTCTCCTATTATTAACATCTTGTATTATGAGGTACATTTGCTACAATTGATAAACCAATGTTGATACATTATCCAACAATAGGGTTCACTCTGTGTTGTATAGGGTTGTTATGAGTGGAATCAACTCGACGGCAATTGATTTTGTGTGTGTGTGTGTTTTTTTCTGTGTTGTACAGTCCTACAGGTTTTAACAAACGCGTAATGTAATGTGTACACCATTACAGAAACATAACAGAGTAGTTTCACTGCCCTAAAAATGCCTTGTGTGGGATCACAGTAGAGGGTCCCAGACAGAGCTGTAGAAAAATGTAGAACAAAATTCTAACCCAGAAAGAAAGACCAGACTTGCTGGTCTGACAGAGATTGGAGAAACCCTGAGAGTATGGCCCCCAGACACCCTTTTAGCTCAGTAATGAAGTCACTCTGGAGGTTCACCCTTCAGCCAAAGATTAGAGAGGCCCATAAAACAAAACGAGACTAAAGGGGTGCACCACCAGCCCAGAAGCAAGGACTAGAAGGCTGGAGGGGACAGGAAATCTGGTAACAGAGAACCCAAGGTTGAGAAGGGAGAGTGTTGACATGTTGTGGGGTTGTTAACCAATGTCATAAAACAATATGTGTACTAATTGTTTCATGAGTTTGTTTTGTGAACCTTCATCTAAAGTACAATAAAAAAAATTAAACGAAACAGAGCAAAATACCCTGTGCTCTACTCATTCAACCCCCCACCCCCACCCCAACCCCTGGCAACTACCGATCTTTTTCTGTCTCTACAAGTATTGCCTTTTCTAGAATGTTATATAGTTGGAGTCATACAGTATGTGGCTTCTTTCACTTAACAATACACATTAATACACAAGTTTCTTCCATGTCTTTTTGTAGCTTGATAGCTCATTTCTTTATATTGCTGAATACTACTCCATTATATGAACGTACCACAGTTTGTTTATCCATTCACCTATTGAGGACATCTTGACTGCTGCGTTGTTCTTTCTGTACGCAAATATATACACCCATGTGGCCCTTAGTATGATTGCTCTTTCAGCATAGAGGAATCACATCTAGATTCCACTAAAATTTGAATTGAAGACGTATCCAACAACGTTATTCAGCTCTTCCTAAGAGACATCACCTGTCAACTTTCAGCACAATCAAAAGGATTCCAGGGGCAAAATGGAGACTTCTGAAAGCACAGTTTCCATTTCAACACTAAGAGAATAGAAAAGATCCCTTGGAATGAATAAATTGGGAATAGGTTAAAATCCTTGTGTTCTATATATGTAGCTATGTACAGAGTCACTGGGTGGTGCAAATAGTTAACACGCTTGGCTGCTAACAGTAAGTTTGCAGGTTTAAGTCCACCCAGAGGTACCTCAGAAGAAAGGCCTGGCTATCTACTTCTGAAAAATCAGCCATCAAAAACCCTATGGAGCAGAGTTTTACTCTAATACACACGGGGTTGCCATGAGTCAGAACTGATAATTAGTATAGCTGGTAACTGGTAATTGATATAGCTCTATAAAAAACTACCTTAAAACTTACTACTATGTCTCATATCCTTGTGCACTGACTGAGCACAGCTGTGTGGTTCTTGCTTGGGGGTCTCTCATACAGCTTCAGTCAAACTCCATTGGGCTGGGTGGCCAAGATAGCTCACTCACATGGCTGGGAGTTGGTGCTGATTGTTGGCAGGGCGTTTAGCGAGGCCTGTTGATCTGAGTGCTTCCTTGTGTGACTTGAGTTTCTTACAACATGGGAGCTGGGTTCCAAAAGCAAGTTTTCCAAGAGACCAAAAGTGGAAGTGTATTAGTTTTCTATTCCTGTGTAACAAATTACCACAAACTTAGCCGCATAAAACAACAGACATTTCTTAACTCACAGTTTCTATAGGTCGGATGTCTGGATATGGCTTATCTGGGTCTCTGCTCAGGATCTCAGAAGGCTGCAATCAGAGTGTCAGCTGGGACAGTGGTCCAATCTGAGGCTCAGGGTCCTTTCCCAAGCTCACTCAGGTTGTTGGTAGAATTCATTTCCTGGCAGCTGTAGAACTTACAGCAACTTGCTTGATCAAGGCCAACAGGAGAGCATCTCTGAGCTCAGGGAAGGCCTAAGCTTTAAAAAAAAAAAGAAAAAAAAAAGCTTTACTAAGATATAATTCATATATCATACAATTCATTCATTTAGAGTATACAATTCAGTGTTCTTTAGCATATTCACAGAGTTGTGCTACCAACACCACAATCTAATTTTCTAATTTTAAAATCGTTTCATCACCACCTCAGAAAAAAAAAAAAAACTGTACCCATTAGCAATTTCTCCTTATTTTACACACTCCCCACTAAGCCTTAGGCAACTACTAATCTATTTTTATCTCTTCATATTTGCCTGCTCTGGACATAGCACATAAATGGAGTGATATGACAGACGGTCTTTTGTGACTGGCTTCTTTCACCTAGCATAAGCTTTCAAGGTTCATTCATGTTATTATATATATATATATAAAATTTCATTCCTTTTTATAGCCAAATAATAGTCCTTTTTATGGATATACCACATTTTATTCATCCTTTCATCTGTTAAATTCTTTCCACTTTTTGGCTGTGGTGAGTAAGGCTGCTATGAACACTTACATACAGGTTTTCGTTAGGACATACGTTTTCATTTTGCTTGGGTATATACCTAAGAATAGAATTGCTGGGCCATATGGAAACTCTCTGTTGAACATTCTGAGAAGTTGCTAAACTATTTTTCAAAGTGGTACATCATTTAAGATTCCCAGTAGCAAGGTTTGAGGGTCCTCCACATTCTCACCAACTCTCACCAAGACAGCCATTGTCTTTTTCATTCTCTCCATCCTAGTGGGTGTGAAGTGATATCACCTTAGAGTTTGATTTGTACTTTCCTGACAAATAATGATGTTGAACGTATTTTTAGGATTTTGTTGGGTATTTGTATATCTTCTTTGAAGAAACGTCTGTTTGAATCCTTTGTTCATTTTTTAATTGGGTGAATTATCTTTTTTATAATTGAGTTGTAATAGTTCTTTACATATTATGGACACAAGTCCCTTATCAGAGATATGATTTACAAATATTGTCTCCTAGTCTGTGAATTGACTTTTTACTTCCTTGATGGTGTCCTTTGAAGCACAAACTTTTAAAATTTTGATAGAGTTCAATTTATCTATTTTTTTCTTTTGTTGATTGCATTTTTGACATTGCATCTAAGAAACTATTGCTTAACTAAAGTTCATGAATATTTTCCCCTGTGTTTTCTTCCAAGAGTTTTATTGTTTTAGCTCTTACGCTTAGGTGTACAACTCATTTTGGGTTAATTTTTGTGTACGGTGTGAAGGTGGGTATCCAAATGTCCCAGCACCATTTATTGAAAAGACTGAGGGCTTTTAAAAATAATTTTAAATAATTTTAAATAATTGTTAAGGAGTATTCTGGATGGGCCCAACTAGATCTGGCCCATTCAGAATAATCTCCATTGGATTAACTCAAAGGCAACTGCTTAGGGACCTTAATTATATCTACAAATACCTTCACTAGTGCCATATAACAGTATCACTGGAATGGCATTCATCATGGTTACAGGTTCCACCCACATTCAAGGGTGAGAATTTTGAGGAATATCTTAGAATCCTGCCCATCAGAGGAAGTTACCAGTGGCTTAAGGCCTAGGCTTGGAAACTGACCAGGATCATTTCCAATATTTTATTGCTCAAGTGGTCACAGAGATCACCCAAATTCATGGGACAGGGTCATAGAGTCCCTCTTATTGATAAGAGTATCTAAAATCTTATGCCTATATTTAATCTGCCACAACATGCTGTCATAAAAGGCAGCTTTAGATAAAGCCTCATTTTTTGTTTATTAAAATGTTTTTCTTTCTAATTTCTTATATTCTTGCCTTTTTTTTTTTAATAAAGAGAAAGCTGGTACACAATATAGTATCTACCTAAGTTCACAAACTGAGGAGGAATTTAAAACCAAATTCTAGCAGGAACTGAGCCTGATTGTCTATTAGTTTGTGTTTAATACATGCCCAGATGAATCACCTTGGCTGTACCACCCAGTACATTTCCTTCTTTGTGTGCAACAGGTGGCCCATGACTAACCTTGAAAAAAATGACTCAAATCATATATAGAAACAGTTTTCTCTGGGTTAAGAACACCAAAAAATACTTTATTAGTATTGGAAGAGAAGGCCTCATTCTGATTCTTTTTTTTTTTCTTTTTTTATAATTTTTATTGTGCTTTAAGTGAAAGTTTACAAATCCAGTCAGTCTCTCATACAAAAATTTATTTACTCCTTGCTACAGACTCCCAATTACTCTCCCCCAATGAGACAGCCCTCTTCCTCCCTCCACTCTCTCTTTTCGTGTCCATTTTGCCAGATTTTAACACCCTCTACCCTCTCATCTCCCCTCCCAGCAGGAGATGCCAACATAGTCTCAAGTGTCCACCTGATCCAAGAAGCTCACTCCTCACCAGAATCCCTCTCCAACCCATTGTCCAGTCCAATCCACACCTGAAGACTTGGCTTCAGGAATGGTTCCTGTCCTGGGCCAACAGAACGTCTAGGGGCCATGACCACCAGGGTCCTTCTAGTCTCGGTCAGACAGTTAAGTCTGGTCTTTATAAGAGAATTTGGGGTCTGCATCCCACTGCTCTCCTGCTCCCTCAGGGGTTCTCTGTTGTGTTCCCTGTCAGGGCAGTCATCAGTTGTAGCCAGGCACCATCTAGTTCTTCTGGTCTCAGGATGATGTAGTCTTTGGTTCATGTGGCCCTTTCTGTCTCTTAGGCTCCTAATCACCTTGTGTCCTTGGTGTTCTTCATTCTCCTTTAATCAGGTGGTTGAGAGTCATTGATGCATCTTAGATGGCTGCTTGACAGCGTTTAAGACCCCAGATGCCACTCTTCAAAGTGGGATGCAGAATGTTTTCTTAATAGATTTTATTATGCCAATTGACTTAGATGTCCCCTGAAACGATGGTCCCCAGACCCCTGCCCCTGCTACGCTGGCCTTCGAAGCATTCAGTTTATTGAGGAAACTTCTTTGCTTTTGGTTTAGTCCAGTGGTGCTCACCTCCCCTGTATTGTGCGTTGTCTTTCTTGTCACCTAAAGTAGTTCTTATCTACTATCTAATTAGTGAATACCCATCTCTCACCCTCCTTCCCTCCCATCCTCATGACCACAAAAGAATGTTTTCTTCTTAGCTTAAACTATTTCTCAAGTTCTTATAATAGTGGTCTTATACAATATTTGTCCTTTTGCAACTGAACAGTTTCACTCAGCACAATGCCTTCCAGATTCTTCCATGTGATGAAATGTTTCACAGATTCATCACTGTTCTTTACCGATACATAGTATTCCATTGTGTGAATGTACCATAATTTATTTCGCCATTCGTCTGTTGACGGGCACCTTGGTTGCTTCCATCTTTTTGGTATTGTAAACAGTGCTGCAATAAACATGGCTGTGCATATATCTGTTCGTGTAAAGATTCTTATTTCTCTAGGATATACTCCAAGGAGTGGGATTGCTGGATCGTATGGTAGTTCTAGCTCTAACTTTTCAAGGAAGCACCAAATCAATTTCCAAAGTGGTTGTACCGTTTTATATTCCCACCAGCAGTGTATAAGTGTTCCAATCTCTCCACAGCCTCTCCAACTTTTATTATTTTGTGTTTTTTGGATTAATGCCAGCCTTGTTGGAGTGAGATGAAATCTCATTGTGGTTTTGATTTGCATTTCTCTAAAAAAAAGTTTGTTTTTTTTTTTAATGGCTAATGATCGTGAGCATTTCCTCACATATCTGTTAGCTACCTGAATGTCTTCTTCATTGAAGTGTCTGTTTACATCTTTTGCAAATTGGGCTATTTGTCTTTTTGTAGTTGAGCTGTTGCAGTATCATGCAGATTTTAGAGATCAGGTGCTGATCGGAAATGTCATAGCTAAAAACTTTTCCCAATCTGTAGGTAGTCTTTTCACTCTTTTGGTGAAGTCTTTGGATAAGCATAGGTGTTTGATTGTTAGGAGCTTCCAGTTATCTAGGTTTTCTTCTGCATTGTTAATAATGTTTTGTATACTGTTTATGCCATATATTAGGGCTCCTAACATTGTCCCTATTTTTTCTTCCATGATCTTTATTGTTTTTGATTTAATATTTAGGTCTTTGATCCATTTTGAGCTCGTTTTTGTGCATGGAGGGATGTATGGGTCTTGTTTCATTTTTTTGGAGATGGATATCCAGTTATGCCAGCACCGTTTGTTGAAAAGACTGTCTTTTCCCCCATATAACTTGTCAAATGTCATCTGCTCATATGTGGATGGATTTATGTCTGGATTCTCAATTCTGTTCCATTGGTCTATGTGCTGTTGTTGTACTAGTACCAGGCTGTTTTGATTACTGTGGCGGTATAATAGGTTCTAAAATCAGGTAAAGTAAGGCCTCCCACTTTGTTCTTCTTTTTCAGTAATGCTTTACTTTTCTGGGGCCTCTTTCCCTTCCATATGAAGTTGGTGATTTGTTTTTCCATCTCATTAAAGAATGTCGTTGGGATTTGGATCGGAATTGCATTAAATGTATAGATCACTTTTGGTAGAATAGACATTTTTATAATGTTAAGTCTTCCTATCCATGAACAAGGTATGTTTTTCCACTTACATAGGTCTCATCTGGTTTCTTGCAGAAGCGTATTGTAGTTTTCTTTGCATAAGTCTTTTACATCTCTGGTAAGATTTATTCCTAAGTATTTTATCTTCTTGGGGGCTACTGTAAACGGTATTGATTTGGTGATTTCCTCTTCGATGTTCGTTTTGTTGGCGTAGAGGAATCCAGCTGATTTTTGTATGTTTATCTTATATCCCAAAACTCTGCTGAACTCTTCTATTAGTTTCAGTAGTTTTCTTGAGGATTCCTTAGGGTTTTCTGTGTATAAGATCATGTCGTCTGCAAATAGAGGTAATTTTACTTCTTCCTTGCCAATCTGGATGCCCTTTATTTCTTTGTCTAGCCTAATTGCTCTGGCTAGGACCTCCAGAACAATGTTGAATAAGAGTGGTGATAAAAGTCATCCTTGTCTGGTTCCCGTTCTCAAGGGAAATGCTTTCAGACTCTCTCCATTTAGGATGATGTTGGCTGTTGGCTTTCTATAAATGCCCTTTATTATGTTGAGGAATTTTCCTTCTATTCCTATTTTGCTGAGAGTTTTTATCATGAATAGGTGTTGGACTTCGTCAAATGCCTTTTCTGCATCAAATGATAAAATCATGTGATTCTTGTGTTTTGTTTTATTTATGTGATGGATTACATTGATTGTTTTTCTAATGCTGAACCATCCCAGCATACGTGGGATTCATACCACTTGGTCACAGTGAATTATATTTTTGATATGTTGTTGAATTCTATTGGCTAGAATTTTGCTGAGGATTTTTGCATCTCAGTTCATGAGGGGTACAGGTCTGTAATTATCTTTTTTTGTGGTGTCTTTACCTGGCTTTAGTATCAGGGATATGCTGACTTCTTAGAAAGAGTTTGGGAGTATTCGTCGTTTTCTATGCTCTGAAATACCTTTAGTAATAGTGGTGTTAACTCTTCTCTGGAAGTTTGGTAGAACTCTGCAGTGAAGCCATAAGGGCCAGGGCTTTTTTTGTTGGGAGTTTTTTGGATTACCTTTTCAATCTCTTCTTTTGTTATGGGTCTAATCAGTTGTTCTACCTGTTTCTGTTAGTTTAGGTAGGTAGTGTGTTTCTAGGAAATCATCCATTTCTTCTAGGTTTTCAAATTTGTTAGAGTGCAATTTTTCATAGTAATCTGATATGATTCTTTTAATTTCAGTTGGGTCTGTTGTAACATCGCCCATTTCATTTCTTATTCAGGTTATTTGCTTCCTCTCCTGTTTTTCTTTTGTCAGTTTTGCCAATGGTTTTTCAATTTTATTGATTTTTTCAAAGAACCAGCTTTTGTCTTGTTAATTCTTTCAATTGTTTTTCTGTTTTCTATTTCATTTAGTTCTGCTGTAATTTTTATTATTTGTTTTCTTCTGGTGCCTGAGGCTCTCTTTTGTTGTTCTCTTTCTATTTGTTCAAGTTGTAGGGATAATTCTTTGATTTTGGCCCTTTCTTCTTTTTGGATGTGTGCATTTACTGATATAAATTAATCTCTGAGCACCGCTTTCGCAGTGTCCCAAAGGTTCTGATGGGAAGTGTTTTCATTCTCATTGGATTCTCTGAATTTCTTTATCCCGTCCTTAATGTCTTCTGTAATCCAGTCTTTTTGAGCAGGGTATTGTTCAGTTTCCAAGTGTTTGATTTCTTTTCCCTGCTTTTTCTGTTATTTATTTCCACTTTTATGGCTTATGGTCAGAGAAGATGCTTTGTAATATTTCATTGTTTTGGATTCTGCTAAGGCTTGCTTTATGATCTGATATATGGTCTATTCTAGAGAATGTTCCATGTTCACTAGAAAAGAAAGTATACTTGGTTGTTGTTGGGTGGAGCATTCCGTATATGTCTACGAGGTCAAGTTGGTTGATTGTAGCATTTAGATCTTCCGTGTCTTTATTGAGGTTCTTTCTGGATGTCCTGTCCTTCACCAAAAGAGGTGTGTTGAAGTCTCCTACTATTATGGTGGAGCTGTCTATCTCACTTTTCAATGCTGACAGAGTTTGTTTTATGTATCTTGCAGCCCTGTCATTGGGTGAATAAGTATTTAATCTGGTTATATCTTCTTCGTATATGTTCCCTTTAATGATTATTTAGTGTCCTTCCTTATCCTTTATGATGGATTTAACTTCAAAGTCTATTTTGTCAGAAATTAATATTGCCACTCCTGCTCTTTTTTTGATTGTTATTTGCTTGATATATTTTTTTCCATCCTTTGAGTTTTAGTTTGTGTCTCTAAGTCTAAAGTGAGTCTTTTGTAGGCAGCGTATAGACAGATCTTGTTTTTTAATCCATTCTGCCACTCTCTGTCTCTTTATTGGTGCATTTAATCCATTTACATTCAGGGTAATTATGGATAGGTATGAATTTAGTGCTATCATTTTGATGTCTTTTTTTCTGTGTTGTTGACAGTTTCTTTTTCCCACTTAATTTTATGTGCTGAGTAGATTTTCTTTATATATTGTCCTTTCCTTGTATTCATTGTTGTTGATTTTGTTTCTGCTGAGTTTCTGTTTTTTTCTTGTACTTTATTTTGATGAGTAGGATAGTTTGTCTCCTTTGTGGTTACCATATTATTTACCCCTATTTTTCTAGATTTAAACCTAACTTTTATTTCTTTGTGTTGCCGTATCCTCCTCTCCATGTAGAAGATCTATGATTACATTTCTTAGTCCCTCTTTATTGTTTTAATGTTGTCTTTTATATAATAACATTGCTGTTACCCTGTTTTGAGCTTTTTTAAAAAAAATAATCTTGCTTTGTTTTTTTGTTTTCCCTGTCTAGATCGACTTCTGATTGTTCTGCCCAGTGTTCTAGTCTTGAGTTGATACCTGATATTATTTTTTTCTAACCAAAGAACTCTCTTTAGTATTTCTTGTAATTTGGTTTGGCTTTTGCGAATTCCCTAAACTTCTGTTTATCTGAAATTGTCCTCATTTCACTTTCATATTTAAGAGACAGTTTTGCTGAATATATGGTTCTTGGCTGGCAATTTTTTTCCTTCAATTTTGTAAATATGGCATTCCATTGCCTTCTTGCCTACATGGTGTCTGCCAAGTAGTCCGAGCTTTTTCTTATTGGCTCTCCTTTGTAGGTGGCTTCGTTTATCCCTAGCTGCTCTTAAAATTCTCTCTTTATCTTTGGTTTTGGCAGGTTTGATTATAATATGTCTTGGTGACTTTCTTTTAACATGTACCTTATGTGGAGTCTGATGAGCATCTTGGATAGATATCATCTTTCACGGTATCAGGGAAGTTTTCTGCCAACAATTCTCTTTGTATTTTCCGTTATCCCTCCCTATTCTAGTACTCCAGTCATTCATAGGTTATTTCTCTTGATAGAGCCCCACATGATTCTTAAGGTTTCTTCATTTTTTTTAATTCTTTTAGCTGATTTTTCTTCAAATATGTTAGTGTTAATTGTCAGAAATTCTGGCTTCTACTTGCTCAGTTCTGCTCCTCTGACTTTCTAGTGAGTTGTCTACTTCTGTAATTTTATTGTTAATCTTCTGAATTTCTGATTGCTGTCTGTCTATGGATTTTTCCAGCTTATTAAATTTTTCATTATGTTCCTGAATCATCTTTCTAATTTTTTCAATTGCTTTATCTGTGTGTTCCTTGGCTTGTTCTGCATATTGCCTCATTTCCTTCCTGATGTCTTGAAGGGTTCTGTATATTAACCTTTTGTATTCTGGCTCTGGTAATTCCAGAAATGCACTTTTATCTAGAAGATCTCTGGGTTCTTTGTTTTGAGAGCTTGTTGAGATGATCGTGGCCTGTTTCTTTATGTGACTTGATATTGACTGTTGTCTTCAAGCCATCTATAAGTTATTGTATTAATTTATGGTTGCTTACTGTGTCATAGCTTCTTGCTTGAGTAGCTAGCTTGATTATTTTTGCCTTTGGAGCTCTGACGTCCTGTCCGCAGATGGCTAGAGCTGTTATCAGGTATATTAGTCTAGGAGTCCATTCACTTTTCTTGTATGAATTCAGCTCAGGTGTCCCAGTAGCTAATCATCAAGTGTGTGGTATAGGCTCCATCCTACAGTGGTGATTGTGTATGTACCGGTATCTGATTGCAAAGGGTAGTCACTCTCTGAACAAGGCAGGGGGCTGAGAACAGACCCCCAAGTGTCTCTGAGGAAAGCGCTTCCCTGTTCCCTAGAGCATGCAGGTGGGTGGGCTCTGCAGATGTGCCATGGGCACCCAAAGTTTTTAGTTGTAAGGACTGGAAGGTACCGATTATCCTTGGACCCCTGTCGCAGGTGGCTGGGTGACCTGAGTGGAGCTACCAGTCCTTAGGTTCCTGATGTGGGTAGGTGAGGACCTTGTTTAATAGCCAAAGCAATGTCAAGCATCAAACACCCACCTCTCCACCACACAGCTAAAATGGCTGGAGTCTGCCAACAAGGGCCTCTTCTCCCGAAATAGGCCCACACAGGTCCATGCAGAAGGAAAAGGTGCTCAAACTCTACAGACCGTTTATGGCTGGACAGGAGCCGCTTCTGTCCTGAGCTCCCCTGGTTAGTGGAACTGGAAAATTATGTTTTCCTTCAATTGCAATTTTTTTTTTCCTTCTGAAGGCTAGGAGGATGGCTCTAGGTGCTCAACAGTGCCTATCTCAGGCCCAGGGAATTCAGCCGCTGAAGCCGGCTTGGGGGTGGGGGGCATGGTAAAATATACGCAAGTACTTAGCTTTTGCCAAGAGCACCGTTCTTCTCGGGTTCCGGAGGTGTGAGTAGGTTGTGTGGCTGGCTGCTTCTCCCTGAGGATACTGCAGCCAAATGCTAGTGCCAGCCCACTGCCGCTGCTGCTCCAGGAATGGTGCCTGAGGACTCCCCACCATTCAGGTCCAGTAACTTCTCCCTGCTTCTGAATGGTCTCTTCCTCCCCCTGCCCCTCAGTTCATTTTCTAAGCTTGCCTTTGAAGCTCAGGGCTCCTAGCTTGTCACAAATATATTCATTTCACTTGTTTTTTGGGTCTTTGTTGTAAAGAGGGGCCGCCGAAAGCATCTGTCTATTCCACCACCTTGGCTCTGCCTCTCATTCTGATTCTTGAGAAAACATTTATGAATCTGCTTTTAATTCTGTGCCTATAGTACCTAAGCTGGGGTAGTGGTGGTTCAGTGGTAGAATTCTTACTTCCCAAGTGGGAGACCCAGGTTTGGCCATTGCATCTCATGTGTAGTCACCACCCATCTATCAGTGGGGGCTATGATGCCGAGCAGGTTTCAGCAGAGTTTCCAGACTAAGACAGACTCAGAAGAAAGTCCTTGTGGTCTACTTCTGAAAATCAGTCAACGAAAACTGGCTCTCGACTGCCTGGTCCTGGGGCACATGGGGCAGCCATGCGTTGGAGGCTGAGCAGCTAACAAGAAGCATCTGAGCTAGTACTACCAATAACTCTGCTTCCACAAATATTAGCCTTCCGTCTCTCTTCCAGGGATGCTTGATAAAAATGTAAAATTGGCATTGTAATTTATGCTAATTTTTGTTAATGTGTCCAGGAAAACTAAGACCTAAATCGATATGCAAGTTTCACAGGTATAATCAGTCTATAGTGATCAAAGCATTCCACACATCTTGTCCGAATGTGGGAAGACAACTTGAATTTTCCTTTAATTTGAATAAGGTCTCTGTATTACTCCATTTCCGCCACATGTGGATGGGTCTATCTTCGGTATGTAAGAAACATACCCCAGAAACATTTGGAAATCAACTCTGATTTTTTTTTCCAATTCAAAATAAAAATTGAAGTGGAAATCCAAGAAAGGTTGGTAGAATACTATATAAAGGAATAAGCAGAATATTAACTTAGATGTAGATTTTACTCTTTTGTTTGGCAAGACCATACCACTGTAATTTTTAGCCTAATCAGGAATGATTATAAACATCCTTATCCAGTGGTCACAAGGCATAAAGATATAGACCTCAAAGTCAAAAGACTTCGTTGAATTCCAGAGTGAGTTCTAAAATGTATCTGGATTAGTAACAAATCATTCCCTATTTCTGAGTTTGCATCATTATTTTTTAATGATAATTATGATGCCTACGCTGCCTAGCTCACAGAGCTATATCATACATATATGCCTATATGTCATTAGTAGGTTTGGAGCTGCTTCGAAAAAACCAAACTTAAGCCTGCTTAAACAATCAGATAATTTTGTGTAACATAACATCCAAGAGGTAGGGTGGACTTTGAGGTGACTGCTTCAGTAGCTCAGTGATACCATCAGGAATACATGTTCTTTCCAACTCTCCTCTGTGTGGTCCACAGATCTGGCTTAATCCATGGGCTGATGGTTGTAAGATGACTGCAAGGAGCAGTAAGGGTTTCTTGCTTCTGTTCATATCCAGTGAACAAGAGGAAATAGAATTCCTTCTCTCCAGAGCTTATACCCATTCCTGGACCAATAGCAATGGCCAAGGAACTATGCTGTGCATGACTGGCTTGACCTAGATTCCTGAAAAGATCACTGGCAAAACTTGTGATCGGCTTTGATTAGCCATGACCCATTCTTGGAGCTGGGAAAAGGGAAATTTCTCGTAAGTTACCACAGCTATGAGAGGCATGTGGAGGCACATATACCAAACTGGGCTTCTGTCAAGAAGAAATATGGGAGAGGGAGCGAAGGTTGAGTAGGTAATCAAAAGTGTCCAACACAGAGTGGAAAATCACTTTAAAAAAACACATTTTTATATATATATACAAGAAGGTGTTGTTTAACTGTATTTCCTACAAAATTCATCTCTCAAGCCTTGAAAATGGAGAGAAAATATGGGAAGAAATATCTCACATTCAGCAAACAGAACACTGTATAAAGTAAGATTCATTCATCTCAGGTGCTTAGGTTCTGTGAGGGCTTATCAGTTAATGTTCATGAGGTATTTGAAAAGGAACAATAGTTTCGCATGGAGAAAATAATGCTTTAAAAATGAATGTCCACAATGATTCGAGTTTCTATTCAAGACTGGCCTGGTTTGGCTTTTACCAACCATTTATTCTGAAGGAAGGGGAAAATATTTTAAGGAATGTATTTTAAATTGGTACAAATAGATGATTGCTTATGTTTCAATGTACTATTTTAAGATCTTTAGTCATCTAACCAAAAAAAAAAAAAAAAAAAATCCCATCATGTTACTCCAGTAATGCAAGGGAATCATCCGTGAGAGATTTTGTATCAGTCATTTATCACTTCCTGAAATCTCTTTCATTTATTTCTATGTCCATAAATTGTGTGACTAATCTGTTTCCATTCACTCACTGGTATAACTCTCCAAAGATCTTTACATAATGGTGTGATGTATGTGAGGATAAGACAAGAGGAATGCAAAGTAGTGGAAGTCACAAGAATGGTGAATGGAAAGATTTCTACAATTCATTAACGTTAGAAATCAAGGAAAGAACTGACAGTCCAAAAATAGGCAAATGGATAACTCTGAATGAGTTGCTGGTAAAAGCTATTAAGCTATCAAACCAAAAAAACAGATGAGAATTTAAGAAAGGATGGTGAATTATCTAAGCGTACATGACTTTCGTGTTTTGGCAGCCAGATGAATGGTAATATTTTTCCTAATGTGGTCAGTAGTAAGTAGTCTTAAATCTATCCACCCACATTCATAAATGTGGACTCTAAGGAAATGTTCAAAGCAATATGATCAGGTGTGAAAACAATTGGGCTATGTGCCAGGAAACCAGGTTCAAAGGCTAGGATTGCTATTAGCTCACTAAGGGTCTTCAGATTATGTTACTTAGTCATATCCATCCATACACTCTTGTGTTCCCTCAATAAGTATTTCTTGAAATGCTTGTTATTATATGCTTTAAAAAAAATAAGTTCTGCATTGCAAGAATTAGTTAGAAATGACCAGTATCCTCAAATAGCTCTGAGTCTAGTGGAAAAGGCAAATAACATAGATGCTTGGTGCATGCATGAATGTCTTATTTTTAGGGTAAAGTCATCTACCAAGTATTGTCGCAGTAGAGAGGCAACTGCATCCTTGTACCACATTCCACACTGTCAACAGACATGTTACAGGGCCTGGACAATCCAAGAATGTCAGTCACTATGCATATAAGCTATTGAACGTGAAGTACTAGGTAACCTGGAAAGGCCTATTCAATTTGTTGGCGTGGAAAGAGTATTCTCCCTTTCCGCAGACACAGAGCTGCTGTGTTTGTTTGCTACCATAGCCACAAATCAAACTTTTCAAGAGCCTACAAAATCGTTTGCTACTTTAGGGGGAGGGGAGGGAAGGGGGCAAAAAACTACTGGCTACAAGACTCAAAAACAAAATTGCAAAATTAGAAATAGTAATTGTTTAAGTTCTAAAGCCATAAAGTTATTTCGATTTTTTAACTGCCATTCAGCAGATATATTAATGTATAAACTATGTTTCAAGTGTGGTGTTCATTTTAACAAATTTGAAATAACTTGGACTGCGGCATCCCAAAAGTAAGAGTGCCCTACGCTCACAAAAGGTCTTTGAATAGTCCAGGGGTTCAAATCCTGACTCAGTCACATGCTTATTGGAAACTTGGGAAACTTTCTTAAATGTCTGAAGCTTTAGTTCACCAATTTAAAACATGGGGATAATAATATCCAACTTAAAGTATTATCAAGAGTAACAATTTATTGCATGGAAGTTGCCTAGCATAATGCCTGGCACACATTAGTTGCTCAATAATTGTTACTTTTATTTTCTCCTATATACAGTAGATATTGTTATTGATATATTTCTGGCCATGGGTAACAGTGTTTGGAATTGGTTGCAAGATAATGACTTTAGCACACAATTTACCTAGTCATGCTAATACGTACTTCACCCTGTGCATATTTGATTTTTGTCCTTCTTCCAAGTATTAAACACACACAAACACTATTGTCGTTGAATCTAATCTGACTCATGGCAACCTTATGTGGATAGAGTAGAACTGGGCTCTATAGGGTTTGCAAGGCTGTGACCTTTCAGAAGGACATCACCAAGCCTTTCTTCTGAGGTACTTCTGGGTAGGTTCGAACTGCCAACCTTTCTGTTAGTAGTGGAGTGCTTAACTAATGTGTCAATTAGGCTCTTGGTAAATCGTTAGGAAATAATGATATGTCCAGAGATGTCTCAGCTTCTCCAGGTGGTTGCTATTATGATACTAAAAGGGTTTGCCCAGCTGATGCCCATGATGATGTTTGTTCAAGAGATACTTTACGGCGTCTTCAGAGAATTTCTCACCTAGCTCGTCTCATTCTTTCCCTTTCTTTCCTTGCTCAACCTCTGCGAAATATGTTAGTCAGACTTTGTTTTAGAAAATGTCATCCATCTTAATCAGTGACATGCTTGATCATATGATTTCTTTTTAAATATACGAAGACTTGAGTAGTCTTTGTAGAGTTCATTGTATTTTTATTATTATTTGTTATTTTTAGTAGCTACCCATGGCTGTCGAGTCATTTCTGACTCATAGTGACCCTGTAGGACAAGGTCAAACTGCCCTATGGTGTTTCCAAGACTGCAATCTTTATGGAAGCAGACAGCCACATCTTTCTCATGCTTAGTAGCTACAGTCCTGAGAAAATTCCATCCCCAGAGACATGAAAATCTGCACAGGGAACAGATGGGTGAAATTTTCGTAACTCACCTGCAAATCTCTTCCTTCTCCAAACTTCTTTGTTTCTGTTTTGAACATTGCTTTCTTACCTAAGGAAACCCTGGTGGCATAGTGGTTAAGAGCTATGGCTGCTAATCAAAAGGTCAGCAGTTCAAATCCACCAGGCACTCCTTAGAAACCCTATGTGACAGTTCTACTCTGTCCTATAGAGTCGCTATGAGTTGGAATTGACATGATGGCAATCGGTTGATTTCTTACCTAAATGCTCCAAAAATGCCTTCCTTTATTTTTCTTTCTTAAAGGTTTTATGTGTTTCCCTACACATGATATCTTTAATAACTGGCCATTTGGTTAGGAGGTCACATTTATTTTACTGACGTTAGTATGGTCTATAGCCAATAAAATGTTACTTCATGGAATCAACTCCCTTCCAAGCTCACCCAGCTTTTCTGTCCATTAAAAGTGTAATTTACTAGTACATATATAGAATGGAATGTTCCTCAGCCATAAAGAGAAATGAAGTCTTGACACATACTACAACATGGACGAATCTTGAAAACATAATATTGAGTGAAATGTCAGCCACAAAAGGAAAAATACGGTAAGATCTCACTTAGATGAAATTTCTAGAATAGGCAAATGTATAGAGACCAAAATTTTAATAGCAGTGACGAGGAGTGAAAGTGAAGGGGAAAAGGGGAGTCATTTTTTGGGAAGCAGTGAGTGTCTGTTTATGGTGATGGAAAATTTGGAAATGATTATTGGTCATAGTTTTACAACATGATAATATAATTGATATCACTAAATGGTGCATGTGAAAAATATTGAATTTTAGATGTTGTGATATCTATCTTTACAACAATTACAAAATCAATTAAAATGATAAAATGAAAAAGGTATAATTTACTGCACTATGAGCATCATGGAAACCCTGGTGGCATAGTGGTTAAGAGCTACAGCTGCTAACCAAAACGTCGGCAGTTCAAATCCACCAGGCGCCCCTTGGAAACCCTATGGGGCAGTCCTGCTTTGTCCTATATGGCTGCTATGAGTCAGAATCAACTCGATGGCAATGGGCTTTTATGAGCGTTGCATGATCTGTAATGCCTTTGCTCTCACTAAGCCAGCCCAAGAGCAAGAACAGGGAATCCTCTGAGGCTGCCACTTCACCCCAGAACATCACATTGAGCCATCAGTGATGAAGGTAAAGTGTCTGGCTCTCTCAGAACAAGCTCTGGTCACAAAAAATTGTTTATAGATAGACATATTGTAAAAAATGTGAACATTTTCAATTGAAGTCCATGAAGTGTTCAAACTGTTAAGTCAAGTCTGTAGACATCTCCTTTCCCAGGTGCATTCTTCATGAAGGAGCCCTGGTGGTGCAGTGATTAAGTGCTTTACTGCTAACTGAAAGTTGGTGGTTTGAATCCACCAGCCTCTCCTCGGGGAGAAAGATTGGCAGTCTGCTTCTATAAAGATTACATCCATGGAAATCCTATGGGGCAGTTCTACTCTGTCACACGGTGTCACTATGAGTCAGGATCAACTCGATGGCACACAACAACGACAATTCTTTGTGGGTGGAGACAACCTCTAGATTCTTGCTGCAAAAGGCTCATTTTGTGGAGAAAGAAATTCAGACTTGGAAGAGTTTATTGAGTGTCCCAAGGTGGTCACTGTTTTGATACACAAGCAGGGCTAGAAGGCACGTCTTCTAGACTCCTAATCCAGTGCTCTTTCCTCCACACCAAAATGTCTTTGCTCAGTGAGGCCCGTCTCACAGTCTTTTTAAAGATGTCTCAGGTAGTTTCTGGGAAAGAAAGGAAATCTGTCTTCTGAGAACCATTGAGTTAACCATTACATTGTCTCTCACCCCGACCTATGTCTCAGGTCCTTCAGTAGACAGTCTTCTGCCTACCTAAAGTTCTTTTTTTTTCATTTTTATACTAAGCCAACACAGGAGTCAGAGAAATACTGCATGGGACTGCTGTGCTCCTTGTTGGAAAGTGTGATTTTCATATACTCGGAGTAATTCCACAGTAGTTCTTCAAAGACAAATTTATTGTAGCATTTAATCCACTCCCAATTTGTGAATTATTTAGCTGAATAATTTTTTTTTATTCTATTATACATCAATATGGAGCCACAGAATGAAAAGCCAGAGAAAGGAAAGCATAGACTGTTGCCTGAGCCTATCACTTGACAGTTTGTAAAATCTTTTTCATATGCATTATCTTGTTGTTGTTAACTGCTGTGGAGTCAGACCCCCTGACTCATGGCAATACCACGTACAACTGAACTAAACGCTGTTGATCCCGTGCCCCATGATTAGTTGTGGATCAGATTGTTGTGATCCACAGGGTTTTCATTGCCTGATTTTGGGAAATAGATTGCCAGGCTTTTCTTCCTAGTCCATCTTAATCTGGAAGCTCCACTGAGACCTGTTCACCGTCATAGCAACACGAAGGTATCCACTGAGATGGATGGTGGTTGCACTTGAGGTGTGTTGGCTGGGAATTGAACCTGGGTCTCCCTCATGGAAAGCAAGAGTTCTTCCACTGAACCACCATTGATTTATATGTTATGTTAGTTGATCCTAACAATAACCATTGAAGCAGAAATTATTGTCCCATTTTACACATCAGAAACTGAGACTTGGCCAGGGATACTCAAATAGCAATTAGTAAGTTAACTGTTTTAATTGAAGAAATCTGAATACTTATCTCCATATGCAAACATTTATTTATTTATAAATCATATACATATACTATCCCATGAATATACTATAAAGCCTACCAAAAATGAAAAATTTAAAGGGTTAAATAAAAATAAAATAATCAGTATTTTTAAAGTTATATATTTTTATTAAGGAAATAAAATATTGTTCACACAAAAAATAATGTTCTTGAGAAAATGCTGTCGATCATTAGCCATTAGAGAAATGCAAATTAAAACTACGATGAGATTCCATCTCACCCCAACAAGGCTGGCATTAATCAAAAAAACACAAAATAATAAATGTTGGAGAGGCTGCAGAGAGATTGGAACTCTCATACACTGCTGGTGGGAATGTAGAATGGTACAACCACTTTGGAAACCCATCTGGTGTTATCTTAAACAGTTAGAAATAGAACTACCATACAACCCAGAAATCCCACTCCTTGGAATATACCCTAGAGAAATAAGAGCCTTCACACAAACAGATATATGCACACCCATGTTTATTGCAGCTCTGTTTACAATAGCAAAAAGCTGGAAGCAACTAAGGTGTCCATCAACAGATGAATGGTTAAATAAATTGTGGTATATTCACACAATGGAACACTACGCATCGATAAAGAACAGTGACGAATCTGTGAAACATTTCATAACATGGAGGAACCTGGAAGGCATTATGCTGAGTGAAATTAGTCAGAGGCAAAAGGACAAATATTGTATAAGACCACTATTATAAGATCTTGAGAAATAGTATAAATTGAGAAGAACACATACTTTTGTGGTTACGAAAGGGGGGGAGGGAGGGAGGATGGGAGAGGGTTTTTTACTGATTAATTAGTAGATAAGAACTGCTTTAGGTGAAGGGAAGGACAATACTCAGTACATGGAAGGTCAGCTCAATTGGACTGGACCAAAAGCAAGGAAGTTTCCAGGATAGACTGGGTGCTTCAAAGGTCAGCGGAGCAGGGGCAGGGGTTTGGGGACTATGGCTTAAGGGGACTTCTAAGTCAATTGGCAAAATAATTCTATTATGAAAACATTCTGCATCCCATTTTGAAATGTGGCGTCTGGGGTCTTAAATGCTAACAAGCGGCCATCTAAGATGCATCAATTGGTCTCAACCCACCTGGAGCAAAGGAGAATGAAGAACACCAAGGTCACACGATAACTAAGAGCCCAAGAGACTGAAAGGGCCACATGAACCAGAGACCTACATCATCCTGAGACCAGAAGAACTAGTTGGTGCCCAGCCACAATCGATGACTGCCCTGACAGGGAGCACAACAGAGAATCCCTGAGGGAGCAGGAGATCAGTGGGATGCAGACCCCAAATTCTCATAAAAAGACCATACTTAGTGGTCTGACTGAGACTAGAGGAATCCCGGTGGTCATGGTCCCCAAACCTTCTGTTGGCACAGGACAGGAACCATTCCCGAAGACAGCTCATCAGACATGAAAGGGACTGGACAGTGGGGAGGAGAGAGATGCTGATGAAGAGTGAGCTAATTATATCAGGTGGACACTTGAGACTGTGTTGGCATCTCCTGTCTGGAGGGGGGATGGGAGAATAGAGAGAGTTGGAAGCTGGCAAAATTTTCACGAAAGTAGAGACTGGAAAGGCTGACTCATTAGGGGGAGAGCAAGTGGGAGTACGGAGTAAGGTGTATATAAACATATATGTGACAGTCTGACTTGATTTGTAAACGTTCACTTGAACTTCAATAAAAGTTAATAAAAAAAATAATGTTCTTAATATTTTTAGTGGAAAGTATTGCTCAATATGTTTTATTGCTTTTAAAATTTTTTAGTGTAATGCTCTGTGATCTAGCAACTTAAAATTGTGGTTCTAAGTTCAGTGTATTTTAATATTTCGTCTCACAGCCAGATAAAACTGGCAAAGATACTCAACATTAAAATATAAATAAAAATAGAAGAAATGTATTGTTGATCACAGTGATTAAATTATGGAGATTATTTTTCAAGTCTATCCACCAATTATGCAAAATTTTCTCTTAAATTTAGTTAGTAAATTTCCCTCTGTCATCAGCCCATTGTTCTTAAAAACTAATAAGAAGATATTACAATTTTATAATATTATCAAATCGGTTCAGACTTCCAGTTTCAGTTCCAACATGTAAAGAGCTTGGAAGTCATCATTTCCACTCTTACAAATGAGAAATAGCTAAACAAACTGAAAAATCAGTGACTTCTTTTTTGGCTCTGTCTGAGATCTGATGTTGCAGGGCGAGCCACAACCCTGAAATCTGGAGAGACAGATGAATCCAGAGAGCCAGAGTTGAGATCTGATTAACTGGAACAGAAGCTGCTGGAGCCATAAACTTGTAGGAATACTTATGGGTACAGCCATCAAGAAATCAAAAGACATTGCATTGGGCAAATCTGCTGTAAAAGACCTCTTTAAAGTGTTAAAAAGCAAAGATGTCACCTTGAAGACTAAGGTGTGCTTGACCCAAGCCATGGTGTTTTCAGTCGCCTCCTACGCCCAATGAATAAGGAAGACTGAAGAAGAGTTGACGCCTTTGAATTGTGGTGTTGGAAAAGAATATTGAATATGCCGTGGACTGCCAAAAGAATGAAGAAATCTGTCTTGGAAGAAGTACAGCCAGAATGCTTTTTAGAAGCAAGGATGGCGAGACTACATCTCACATACTTTGGACACATTATCAGGAGCAATCAGTCCCTGGAGAAGGATATCATGCTTGGTAAAGTAGAGGGTCAGTGACAAAGAAGAAAGCCCTCAACAAGATGGATTGACACAGTGGCTGCTATGCTGGGCCCAAACATAACAAGGATTGTGAGGATGGCGCATAACTGGGTGGTATTTCATTCTGTTGTACATAAGGATGCTATGAGTCGGAACTGACTGGAAGACACCTAATAACAACAAGGGTTGACTTGATGTCAGTGGGTTGGTTTTTTGGTTTAAGGGTGGACTAGCTTGAGAGTGAGAAACTTCTAGCAGCTGCAGTCTTGGGGGGACTTCCACCCTTTACTTCCAGGAACCTTACCAGGTCCTCAGAGCGAAGCACCAAGAAAAATCTCCTTGTGGCTCTGGTAGGATTAACCATAGTGAAATATGCTTAGACAGCTCTCTATAATAAAGACTTACTTTCCAGGGGAAAAGGCTTCACCAGAGCCTTACTCCACCTGAAAGGAAGGCATTTCTCTGACTCTAGCTCTTTCTAGCCTTCTTGTCTCCCTTAAGATTGCTGGGGTGGGGGGCGGGGGGGGGAAGCTAAGAAACCTTTGTGAAGGTCACAACCAGGGACTCAGACTGACTAAAAGATTGAGATTTGATCAGAAGATTTTAAAATACTTTCCTTCCACCACACCTTCCTGCCACACCAACAGGGATCTAGTATAGTAACTGGATTACGTACTTTATTTAAATAACACTTCTTAGGGGAGCCCAAAGACAATAGTGAAGATAAAAATAAGGACAGCAGAGAAATTTGAAGCCTCTGCCACCTACAGCTACAGCAAACCTTAAACACAGCCCAACTCCTAGCCAGATTACCATAAATTCTCACCTTGAAGGCCTATTTGCCTCACTTGTTACCCAATTCACCACGCCCAACTTCCAACAACAAAAAGAAAATTATAAGGCTCATTAAAAGACAAAAAACAAAAAAGCAAAAACAGTCTGAAGAGACAAAGCACACATCAAAAGCAGACTCAGCTATGACACAGATATTGGAATTATCAAAGAAATTAAAATTGCTATGAGTAATACATTAAAAGGAGCTTTAATGGAAAAAGTAGATGACATGCAAAAACAGATGGGTAATATAAACAGAGAGATTGAAATGCTGAGAAAAAGCAAACATGTCCAAACCCTCATAAACCTGAACCTGTTTTATTTAGAAGACATAAAGAAAGCAAACAAATAAATAATGGCACCATCCTCAGCCTCTCCATAATGTGGAGCTCCTACTGTTTTCCTAGGATTTCTTCTTATACCATATATGACAAGAGGTGCCCTGACATACAGTCCTAGTGAATCCGCCAGTATCAGTTTATATATTAAATAAATATGGATCCCATTCTGGAGACCACTGTGCAATAGCACAGCAAAGCGCCAACCTATGTTGGGCTTCTATGGAAGAAGAGCTAATTCACACTGAGATTACATTTTCCATTGTGACCACTGGATGAACTATGACCTTCAATGAATGAATTTCATATACATTGGAAAAATCCTTTCTATTTAACCCGCTAGATCACCTGAATGGATATCCAGAATCAAAAAAGGAGGAAAATTGGTCTGATTAAAAGTCAATTCATTGCTTATTTAATTTGGAAGTAGAATTGGCTCTGATAAACGATATGTATCTCCCAGTTGTTTTAATTAATACTAGTGGGAATTTCTATGAGTCGGAATCGACTCGACAGCGGTGGGTGGGAGTGGGAATTGAGGAGTTATGGGTTTGACTCTTTCCTTAGTTGATTATGACAGAAACTATGCTGCTCACCAAGTATTTATCTGTTCCTCTTCATTCACCAGCCCTCTTTAAATAAGGCAGGGACACATGATGAGCTCTGGCCAATGTGCTATGAGTGGAAGTAACATGGATCACTTTAGGCTAAAGCATTAAAAAGGAGATGTGAGTCTTCCATTTGTTCTCCCTTCCATATGGTAGAGCCCATGTCAGCTGTGTACCTAAGTTTCCATGAGGAAAAGAATAAGTACCACCTCCTTCCACATACACATCTTCACTGGATATGCAGCACGGGCAAGAAAAACACTTAAGTCACAAAGATTTCAAAGTTCATTTATTATCCTAGTACAATTTACCTAATCCTAAATGATACAGTAATCCTGAGGTCCTTGTGGCTCTTTAATTTCATGCCTTTTCTGCAATAAGAAGAAAACTAGAACTTACTTCACAATTTGGCCATGAAAATTATTCATAGGCTAATTAGTGAGTGAATCCCTCATATACAGAATGAAAAATACATCATAGTACTATATATATGAACATTATTGTATGTTGTTATTTGCTGAATTGGCTCCAACTCATGGCGATCCCGTGTACAACAGAACAAAATATTGTCCAGTCTTGGGCCATCCCCATAATCACTGGCATGCTTGAGCCTATTGCCAAGCCAAGCCAAGCCATTGCCATCAAGTCGATTCCAACCCATAGCAACACTATAGGACAGAGTAGAACTGCCCCCATAGAGTTTTCAAGGAGCAGCTGGTGGATTTGAACTGTTGACCTTTTGGTTAGCAGCCGTAGCACTTAACCACTGTGCTCCCACCAGGGCTCCAGTAGTTTCTATAGATGGTATTACTCAAAAAAAAAAAAAAAAATCATACGTTTTTAGTGTAAAAGTAAAGATGGCTTGGGATTGTCTCAATATTGGACTAGCTCCTACTAATCAAAATAATAAGCTGTAACCTGACCTGATTTGCCTCAAGGTGGTTTTGCAAATAAAGGCCTTCTGTTTGGAGCCTGAGGAACCCTGGTCGTACAATAGTTAAAGCGATCAACTGCTAACTGAAAGGTCTGTGGTTGGAAACCACCAGCTGGTCTGCAGCAGAAAGATGTGGCAGTCTGCTCCCATAGAGATTTACAGCCGTAGAAACCCTGTGGAGTCACTATGAGTCGGAATTGACTTTGACTAGATGGCAGTGGGTTTATCTGCAGTTAGTTATTTATCCTCTCTGTCCCCGGTATATACCACCCTTATTTGCTGTCCCATGACCTCTATCACCATTCGCACACACATATCCCTGTCGTACTAATAAACAGGTTTTGAAATTGCAAGAACCCTGATTGTATTGTTCACCAAGTACAAACATGTTGCCTTAACTCAGGAAAAGAACAGCTGTGTGGAGAGAGAGGGTGGGAGTGGACTCAAGAAGAACTATCTGCGTATTTCTTTTGTGTTAAAGCTGTGAATACTACATAAAACTTGCATGCACATATGAAAACTAAAAGCAGAAAATCTCTTATTGAGTGGCACCTTAAATGACCTGGAGTTTAGTTTTTTCTACGAATTAAACAATAACAAAACAACAGTGGAACTGAAGGTCAAAAAAAGAAAGCAAATTTATTTTTTTTTGACTAGCACAATCCAATGATTTAAAAACTAAAAGCGATTAACTGGTTTACATACGGGCTTAGAAAGAGTAGTAATGCAACTGTTAAGGATGATAAAAAGTTGCTTGGTTCTCCTATTTTCAGGGAAGGGCATTTACAATACTGCATGATTTGAAATCCAAATAATTGATATTATTGAAATAACGGTGTCATTAAGTTATATTCCTGGCTAACCACTGAGAGGTTTTTTCAAAACAACATTAAATATTTTTTACGTTGAGTCAAAATTTTATGTTATTTGCTTAGTTAAGTCTTTTAACTTTATATTGGTCTTTTAAAATAGAGAGTAAGATAATTGAGTGCCTTAAGCAATTTACTTTAGAGTAAATTTGTTGCCTAGGTACATAAAAACTGGAAGAGAAAGTTGGAGTTTATCATTTCAGCTGCTCCTAACAGCAAATATTGATTATTTGCCTTAAGCATCAGCCCGGACTCCAAAGGAAACATTTTCAGGTAATATTTCATCTTTGACTGATTCGTAGATATGGTTTCAAGTGACTTCCATGAGTCAGGCACAGCACTAGACATTAAAAAACATAGTTTTGACAGCGAGGGGCTCATAGTCTAGTGGGGAGAAAGGCAAGAAAACAGACAACTTCCATCAGTGTGCTGCAAGAAACATCCATTTATAGGGCTGTGGAAAACTGGGAAGAGTACCTTCTCTAGCTCAGGATGGGCATGGTTAGGAAAAGGTGAGCAGAATTTAGCTAAAAGGAGGACAATTAGGAGGCTCTGGGGAGAGGGAAGCCCATAAACGACACAGAAGCGAGAAGAAAAGACATGGTTAGGGAACTCATAAACAGATTAGACACTGGCTATATGGTTGAACTATTTAAAAAAAAAAAAAACTCATTGCTGTCAAGTTGATTCCGACTCATAGCAGCCCTATAGGACAGAGTAGAACTGCCCCATAGGGTTTTCAAGGCCATAATCTTTACGGGAGCAGACTGCCAACCTGTTGGTTAGCAGCTGAGCTCTCAACCACTGTGCCTCCAGGACTCCATGGTTGAACTATAGCAGTGTCCAGTAGAATTTTCTGCAATGATGCAGATGTTCTTATTCCACGCTGTCCAATGTGGAAGCCACTAGCCTCATGTGGCCATTAAGCAATTGAACTGTGGCTAGTGTGACTAGAGATAAAATTTTTAATTGGGTTCCATTTCAACTTGTTTCAAAATACATTTCAGAGACGAAACCACAACAAGGAAGAATAATACAGGTGTGCAATACTGAAAGATTGGTTTGTTTTGTGCTCATGGCACCAAATAAATCAAGGTCACAGGCCCGAGAGTATTCCATATTATGATATCCCATATCACGAAGGGTGCTGAGATCCTTTCAGTGGAGATAATAAATTGAGATCTACATAAAAAACAAAAAAAAAAAACATTTTTTTTCAGCAGACACCTATAGCCAGTAGCTCCCCTAGTAGATGTTCAACTACAGATTTTGAGCCGCTGAAACAGAGGCAGAGCTTGAGACTCAAGTGCCGAAGAGTTTTATAAGCCATGTTAAGTCGTTTGGATTTTAGCCCAAAGGTCAAGAGGAGTTCACGCTGAAGGATTTTAAGCATGATCAGATTTCTTTAGAAATATCACTCTGGCAGCTGTGGAGAGGCTCAAAGACAGAGAGAGAAGAAAGGGTGTTAGAGTAATACGGGGGAATTGGCGAGGACTTGAATAAAGACGGTAGCAGGGGTATCAGAATGAGGAGGCTGATGTGATCGGATGTGAGCTTGAGCGGCATGTGAAGGGCAACTTCTGGTATCTGGATTGGGCACATGGCTAGAAGATATACCCATCACTAAAACACACACTATGAGTTAAGGAATGTGAAGGGTTGCTCTGTTTTAGCAATGCTGAGTTTGAGTTGCCCGTGGAATAAAATAGTGATGTAAAAATGTATAGTAGGTAGTTAGGTGGATTCACAAACAAACAAAATTAACACCTAGACACATTTTGTTTGGTCTTTATATTTACTGACAGAAATTTCATAACAATCTGTTGACACCTTTCCACTTCAAAGAATTCAAATTTAATTAAATACATTTAAAGCACTATTAAATATAATTTAATCAGAATCTTAAACTGCTTGCGAGTTTCACTTTAAACATCAATTATCATTGTGTAATGTTTGAAAGCATCTTAATTATTTAAACTTTTGGGCTAGTTATATTTTGTTTCAATTTGAGATTAGTAATTCCTCAAATACTGAATTATTATCCAAAGGTATATTCTAGTAATGAATGATGTTTTAAATGCAATAAATTTAATTTTAGCGTAATATTAATGTCCTTTTATTTATCAATAAAATAAATACTATTCTCTTACAAACCACCTCCTCCAGAAAAAAATGCTGTTATAGTTTCAAAACTTATTCAGGAGATTGCTATAAATCATTTTAGATTACTTGAGATAATTATGGCTCATCTCAAAATAGGCAAAAAAAAATAGTATTATGTCAAATCTACACAACTTTAATGTCCTAAACACAGATCTGACATATAAACAAGAACTCTTTATGAGGAATTTAGTCATAAATAATGACATGCTCATTTGGTTCAAAATGCCCCTTTTGGACCCTGTTGTTATTTCTCCAATGATTTGTATGCATGTTTGCACATCTGTCAGGGATTGAATTTTGTCCCCCAAAAATGTCTGTTGGCTTGTGTGGGCCATGATTCTCAGTATTGTGTGATTGTCCACCATTTTATGTGATTTTCCCATATGTTGTAAATCCTATCACTATGATTTCATAAAATGGATTAGTCTTAATTCCTTTGAGTGGTGTTTAATAAGAGAGAAGAACAGATACACAAGAGGGGAAGACAGGCATGATGCGGAGATGCATCTAAAAACCAAGGGATGCCAACAAACACCTGGGGCTACCAGGAGCTGCAAAAGACAAGGAAGGATCTTCTGCTAAAGCAGAGAGAGAGAGAGCATGGTCCTTCCAATATCCTGAATTTAGGCTTTTAACTTCTAGAACTGTGAGAAAATAAATCTCTGTTCTTTAAAGCCACCCACTTTGCGGTACTTTGTTATGGCAGCACTAGGTAACTGCATGGTACAAACCTTAACACGCTCGGCTGCTCATGGAAAGTTTGGAGGTTGGAGGTCACCTAGAGGTGCCTCAGAAGAAAGGCCTTGCAATCTACTTCCAAAAAATCAGCCACTGAAAAGCCTATGAAACACAGTTCTACTCTGACACCCATGAGGTCGCCATGGGTCAGTATCGACTCTATAGCAGCTGGTTTAGTTCAGGAAACTAAGACACGTGTAACGTACAAGCCCCTATTTATCTTGTGTTGGAACAAATAACACTGAAGAACCCAAAAGCTTTAAGGACTTAAGTTATTGGGGATCCTGAGACCCAGAATGCAGGAGTGGTAAAAACTCTGGGAAGAGCTGTAAATTGAAGAGAAAGAGGAAAATCTGAATTGTGCAAAGAAAAAGGACAAGGTCAAAAGACAACGAAAAAAGTGAAAAAATTCTTGGAATGGGAGGAAGTGGCCAAAACTCTGTGTGCACTTGAGGGCTATATCCTAGTCCTGATCCTGTTTTTAATTTTATTTTCCTTTTAACCTCGTGGTGCTTAGTGAAGGAGGAAATAAAGAGCAGGAGAGGGGAAACGAAGGTGAAGGAACGTTTTCTTTTTTCCTTTCCCTTCCATTCCCTGCCTTTCGGAATTAGCTCCTTCATGCTATGCTCAGATTCTACCCCCGGTCCTCAAGCCTGGCTGCAGCATGGTGAGATAAAAGACTGTACACAAACAAAACACATACAAAGCCAATGCTACCCAGTGAATTGTTTTATGTAGATAATTATACTACTGGCCCCTGTGTTTCGGAACAATCGCATGCTGTGACCACACAGCTATAATGAAGAGATCACGCTGGCAAGTGGAAAGTCTCCTTATCCTCTGGGATTAGATTCAGATTTGCCTTCTTCCTGCAAGGTTTCCCACCACAGGGAGGAGAGACACAGCAGAAGTAAGTAGCAGCAGACGAACCACCTTGAACTCCGTTTCTGCTAGTCTGGAGAAAAAGTGTCTTTGCAGGAAACCCAGTTTGCAAACAATGAACATCTTTTGTGTTCCTTGTTGGCAAGGCAATTGATTCTAGTTAGAGATTGGCTCAGTGCCACCGCACAAGCAGTTTTTCTTTTCTGTTCTGAAGAGTATAGAACGAAGAGCTGCGATCGAGGTTTTTCTTTTAGAGCCGACTTACAATTCCTTTCTTCCTGCTCCCCCTCTAATGTCACCAACTCTATGTAATTCATGGGTCACATTTTATAATATTTTTAAAAAGTGATTTAAATAACAATAAGAAGGCTTTGAGGTATTTAAAAAATAATAATCTAGGAGAAGACAATTTCTTTCAACCAATCTCCTTGCCCCGGGAATGAGATTTCTTTTTACCTTTTGCCTCCTGAGAAAGAAACCAAAACAAAACATGGTACCGTAAGCAGAAAGGTATTTGGGAGTTTAGTCAAACTTTTCTAGTGTTAAAGTGAATACTATAGAGACAGACTACACTGTGAGAATAACACCTGAGAAGCACACAGGAAAACCACAGCTACCACTAAACTTATATTAAGTGTGCAATAATAGAAGTAAAAATTAATATTATTGTCATTAGTTGCCACTGAGTCAGCTCTGACTCATGGAGACCTCATGTACAACAGAATAAAATGTTGCCTGATCCTGTGCCATCTTCTGACCCTTGGTATGCTCCAGTTTATTGTTGTTGCTGCTGCTGTGTATTTTGAGTGCCTTCCAACCTAGGAGGCTCATATTCCAGCACTAAATTAGACAGTATTCTGTTGTGATCTATAAGGTTTTCATTGGCTAATTTTCTAAGTGGGTCGCCAGGCTTTCTTCCTAGTCTGCCTTCATCTTTAAGCTTCACTAAAACCTGTCTACCATGGGTGACCCTGCAGGTATCTGAAATACTTGTGTCATAGCTTCCAGAATTGTAGCAACACACAGGCCACCACAATGAAACTAACTGACAGATAGGTGGTGGTACTTAATATTTAAAAGTTTATTTAAATGTTGATTAAGTTTTAAGAAAGTGATGCACACCAGCTATTGATATCTTTTTATTTATTAGCTATTTATTAGTTCCTTCCTGCCCTCTGTTTAAGGGAATTTGGACACTTTATTGTTATCATGATAAACAGATTAAACATTGAAGTTGTCAAGGATTTCATTTTACTTGGATCCACAATCAGTGCCCATGGAAGCAGCAGTCAAGAAATCAAATGACATACTACCTTGAGCAAATCTGCTGCAAAAGACCCCTTTCAAAGACCTGCTCTTGAAAAACAAAGACGTCACTTTCAGGACTAAGGTGAACCTGACCCAAGCCATGATATTTTCGATCATCTCATATGCATTCAAAAGCTGGAAAATGAATAAGGAAGACCAAAAAAGAACTGATATCTTTAAATTATTGTGTTGGTGAAGAATATTGACTATACCATGGACTGCCAGAAAAATGAATACATCTGCCTTGGAAGAAGTAGAGCCAGAGTGCTCCGTGGAAGCAAGGATGGTGAGATTTCCTTTCACATACTTTGGAGGTGTTATCAGGAGAGACCAGTCCCTGGAGAAGGACATCGTACTTGGTAAAGTAGAAGGTCAGCAAAAAAGAGGAATGTGCTCAATGAGATGGATTGACACAGCGGTTGCAACGATGGGCTCAAGCAAAACAAGGATCATGAGGATGGCACAGGACTGGGCAGAGTTTTGTTCTGTTGTACATAGGGTTGCTATGAGTCAGAACCAACTTGATAGCACCTAACAACAACAACATTACTACCATGGAAGTTATTATTCAAATAACCTAATATTAAACATTATCTATTAATAGGCTTTGGTGTAATAGACACTGCAGTAGCAACAGGAGTTGAGGAACTAACAGGGGAGCCAAGGAGATGTGGAGGCCCCAGAAGGGTGACCTTCTTCTCACAAAGGGGTCACAGTGCCTTCGGGTGGTGGTAGGTAAAGCGACCCCCAGAGGCTGCTACTTTCTCATAACTAAGCTGTGATCTGGAACCAAATATGAGCAATGTCTACTTTGAGTATTCACTTGGGTGACCTAGGCAATCTGGAAGGATGTGCTGTGTTTGATTTCACATACTGAAGGAAACATAACTGGTTTTGCTTTGCAATAGAAAAATTCGTTCTGCAAAATAAACATTCAAGCTTATTTTCCCAAAATGCAATATGCAGCAACAAATGCTACAAATCCAAGAAGAGGCCAAGCAGAAAAGCTGTAAGTGCTGTTAGACTGATTATTTGCTTTCATTGCCAAGGTTGAGAGAAGATTCCTTCACTGTAGCAAATATCCTGATGACAACAGAGGGATCTGTTAAAGGACTATTATTTAAGTGCATCTTATTAAAATGTCATAGAACATTTAAAAAATGCAGAATTAATTGAAATTGTTTTTAACTACAGGGTTATCAGGTCGCTGTTGCACCCTGAAGAATTTGAAAAACGTAAAATGATCCCACCGCATTCCACTGAAGGTTTCAACTTAAAAAGAAAAAAAAAAAAAATTTTTTTTTTCTTTTATCCAGGAATACACATTTGTAAAACATTCCTGACGGAAAAACTAACCATAAAAAAACTAAATGCATACATCTAAGAATACACTGATGATACTGACCCCAGATGTTGGAAATAAGTTTAGGACAAAAAGATGAAATCACTTCTTTGAGTCAAATTTTGTTTCTGAATAGGAAAACAGTAAGTTAAAGGAATTAACTAAAATAACAATAAATAACATAGAATTATATCAACTTAATCAGGATTTCTCATAGCTGAAATTTTATTTCCCCTAATGCCCCCAGTTTGTTGTACTCTGGTAGCTCGAGTGTTGCTGTGATGCTGGAAGCTATGCCACCAGTATTCAAATACCAGCAGGGTCACCCATGGTGGGCAGGTTTCAGCTGAGCTTCCAGACTAAGACAGACTAGAAAGAAGGATCTGGTGGTCTACTTCTGGAAAAAAAACTAGCCAGTGGAAACCTTAAGAAGAGCAGCAGAACGCTGTCATATACAACGCAGGAAGCTGAGCCCTTGAGGTTGGAAGGTGCTCAAAAGACGAATGGGGAAGGGATGCCTCCTCAAAGTAGAGTGGATTTTTTTTTAATTTATTTTTATTTTTATTGTGCTTTAAGTGAAAGTTTACAAATCAAGTCAGTCTCTCATACAAAAATTTATATACATCTTGCTATACACTCCTAGTTGATCTTCCCCTAATGAGACAGCACACTCCTTATCTCCACCCTGGGTTCCCATGTCCATTCAGCCAGAGTCTGTCCCCCTCTGCCTTCTCATCTCCCCTCCAGACAGGGGCTGCCCACATAGCCTCACATGTCTACTTGATGCAAGAAGCTCACTCCTCACTAGTATCATTTTCTGTCTTATAGTCCAGTCCAATCCCTGTCTGAAGAGTTGGCTTTGGGGATGGTGCCAGTCTTGGGCTAACAGAAGGCCTGGGGAACATGACCTCCAGGGTCCTTCCAGCCTCAGTCAGACCATTAAGTCTGGTCTTTTTATGAGAATTTGAGGTCTGTGCCCCACTGTTCTCCTGGTCCTTCAAGGATTCTCTGTTGTGTTCCCTGTCAAGGCAGTCATCGGTTGTAGCCAGGCACCATCTAGTTCCTCTGGTCTCAGGCCAATGTAGTCTCTGAATTATGTAGACCTTTCTGTCTCTTGGGCTCATAATTACCTTGTGTCTTTGATGTTCTTCATTTTCAGCAGAGTGGATCTTAAAGACGTGGATGAAGTCACGTTTTTGAGACCTTTATTAGTTGATGTCACATGACTCAAAATGAGAATAAATAGCTGCAAACATCCATTAATAACCAGAATATGGAATGTATAAAGTATCAATCTAGGAAAATTGGATATCATCAAAAATAAAATGGAATGCATAAACATCGATATCCTAGGCATTAGTGAGCTGGAATGGAATGGTATTGGCCATTTGGAGCCAGACAATCATATGGTCTACTACACCAGGAATGACAAACTGAAGAAGGATAGTGTCACATTTATTGTCAAAAAGAACATTCCGATGGAGGGGTGGAGCCAAGATGGCGGACTAGGCAGATGCTACCTCGGATCACTCTTACAACAAAGACACGGAAAAACAAGTGAATCGATCACATACATAACAATCTACGAACCCTGAACAACAAACACAGATTTAGAAACGGAGAACGAACTAATACGGGGAAGCAGCGATTGTTTCCAGAGCCTGGAGCCAGCGTACCAGTCAGGTATGGCACAAGCACAGAGAGCTGCTCAACCCCCCTGAACTAACCCCGGGAGGGGGACCAGCCGGTTCCATGGGCAGCGTGGGACGCAGCCAGTAGGAGAAGTCCCCGGGAGGCAGTGACTGGTCTTGGAGCAGAAAGAAAAGCGTCCGAGCCGGGGAACTGTCCCACAGGGATTTGGACTGGACGCAGGTACGGCATAAACACGGAGAGTTGCTCCACTCCCCTGAACTAACCCCGGGAAGGGGACCAGCCAGGTCGTGCAGGCGGCGTGGGACGCAGCCGGTAGGAGAAGTCCCCGGGAGGCAGCGACTGGTATTGCAGCGGGGAGAACAGCGTCCCAGCCGGGACACTCGGTCACGGCACAAGCACGGGGAGCTACTCCACCCATCTGAACTAACCCGGGGAGGAGGCCCAACTGGCTCTCGGGTGCGTCACGGCCACGCGGCTGGAGGGACGAGAAGTCCCTGGGAGGCAGCGACTGATTTTGGAGTCGAGAGTGCACCGTCCCAGTAGGGGAGACTTGACGCTGGGCGTGGGGCTGGAAGCGGAGGATCTGACCGTGACTCCAGCGGGCCAGACCCCCCGGGGGGCAATCTCCACACAGCCAGCACACATAGGCGACGTGCCCCATGGGAATCTCAGATATAATAGTCATTCCAAGCAAGACAAGCAACTCTGGCTATATTCTGAGGTGCTACTCTCATATCTCTCTGTTCCCTCCCCCACCCTCCCCAGGCGGCTTCATTAACATCTGAATAGCCTGAGCCAGAGGGAGAACTCTAATAGGGATCTCACTGCATTTTTTTTTTTTTAGCAGATTTTCTGGAAAAACTAGTTTCCCAGTGATGGCTCGGAGACAACAATCCATATCAAACCACTTAAAGAAGCAGACCATGACAGCTTCTCCAACCCCCCAAACAAAAGAATCAAAATCTTTCCCAAATGAAGATACAATCCTGGAATTATCAGATACAGAATATAAAAAACTAATTTACAGAATGCTTAATGATATCACAAATGAAATTAGGATAACTGCAGAAAAAGCCAAGGAACACACTGATAAAACTGTTGAAGAACTCAAAAAGATTATTCAAGAACATACTGGAAAAATTAATAAGTTGCAAGAATCCATAGAGAGACAACATGTAGAAATCCAAAAGATTAACAATAAAATAACAGAATTAGACAACGCAATAGGAAGTCAGAGGAGCAGACTCGAGCAATTAGAATGCAGACTGGGACATCTGGAGGACCAGGGAATCGACACCAACATAGCTGAAAAAAAGTCAGATAAAAGAATTAAAAAAAATGAAGAAACCCTAAGAATTATGTGGGACTCTATCAAGAAGGATAACCTGCGGGTGATTGGAGTCCCAGAACAGGGAGGGGGGACAGAAAACACAGAGAAAATAGTTGAAGAACTCCTGACAGAAAACTTCCCTGACATCATGAAAGACGAAAGGATATCTATCCAAGATGCTCATCGAACCCCATTTAAGATTGATCCAAAAAGAAAAACACCAAGACATATTATCATCAAACTCGCCAAAACCAAAGATAAACAGAAAATTTTAAAAGCAGCCAGGGAGAAAAGAAAGGTTTCCTTCAAGGAAGAATCAATAAGAATATGTTCTGACTATTCAGCAGAAACCATGCAGGCAAGAAGGGAATGGGACGACATATACAGAACACTGAAGGAGAAAAACTGCCAGCCAAGGATCATATGTCCAGCAAAACTCTCTCTGAAATATGAAGGCGAAATTAAGATAGTTACAGACAAACACAAGTTTAGAGAATTTGCAAAAACCAAACCAAAGCTACAAGAAATACTAAAGGATATTGTTTGGTCAGAGAACCAATAATATCAGATATCAGCACAACACAAGGTCACAAAACAGAACGTCCTGATATCAACTCAAATAGGGAAATCACAAAACAAACAAATTAAGATTAATTAAAAAAAAAAATACACATAACAGGGAATCATGGAAGTCAATAGGTAAAAGATCACAATAATCAAAAAGAGGGACTAAATACAGGAGGCATTGAACTGCCATATGGAGAGTGATACAAGGCGATATAGAACAATACAAGTTAGGTTTTTACTTAGAAAAATAGGGGTAAATAATAAGGTAACCACAAAAAGGTATAACAACTCTATAACTCAAGATAAAAGCCAAGAAAAACGTAACGACTCAACTAACATAAAGTCAAGCACTATGAAAATGAGGATCTCACAATTTACTAAGAAAAATGCCTCAGCACCAAAACGTATGTGGAAAAATGAAATTGTCAACAACACACACAAAAAGGCATCAAAATGACAGCACTAAAAACTTATTTATCTATAATTACCCTGAATGTAAATGGACTAAATGCACCAATAAAGAGACAGAGAGTCACAGACTGGATAAAGAAACACGATCCATCTATATGCTGCCTACAAGAGACACACCTTAGACTTAGAGACACAAACAAACTAAAACTCAAAGGATGGAAAAAAGTATATCAAGCAAACAATAAGCAAAAAAGAAGAGGAGTAGCAATATTAATTTCTGACAAAATAGACTTTAGACTTAAATCCACCACAAAGGATAAAGAAGGACACTATATAATGATAAAAGGGACAATTGATCAGGAAGACATAACCATATTAAATATTTATGCACCCAATGACAGGGCTGCAAGATACATAAACCAAATTTTAACAGAATTGAAAAGCGAGATAGATACCTCCACAATTATAGTAGGAGACTTCAACACACCACTTTCGGAGAAGGACAGGACATCCAGTAAGAAGCTCAACAGAGACACGGAAGATCTAATTACAACAATCAACCAACTTGACCTCATTGACTTATACAGAACTCTCCACCCAACTGCTGCAAAGTATACTTTTTTTTCTAGCGCACATGGAACATTCTCTAGAATAGACCACATATTAGGTCATAAAACAAACCTTTGCAGAGTCCAAAACATCGAAATATTACAAAGCATCTTCTCAGACCACAAGGCAATAAAACTAGAGATCAATAACAGAAAAACTAGGGAAAAGAAATCAAATACTTGGAAAATGAACAATACCCTCCTGAAAAAAGACTGGGTTATAGAAGACATCAAGGAGGGAATAAGGAAATTCATAGAAAGCAACGAGAATGAAAATACTTCCTATCAAAACCTCTGGGACACAGCAAAAGCAGTGCTCAGAGGCCAATTTATATCAATAAATGCACACATACAAAAAGAAGAAAGAGCCAAAATCAGAGAACTGTCCCGACAACTTGAACAAATAGAAAGTGAGCAACAAAAGAATCCATCAGGCACCAGAAGAAAACAAATAATAAAAATTAGAGCTGAACTAAATGAATTAGAGAACAGAAAAACAATTGAAAGAATTAACAAAGCCAAAAGCTGGTTCTTTGAAAAAATTAACAAAATTGATAAACCACTGGCTAGACTGACTAAAGAAATACAGGAAAGGAAACAAATAACCCGAATAAGAAATGAGAAGGACCACATCACAACAGAACCAAATGAAATTAAAAGAATCATTTCAGATTATTATGAAAAATTGTACTCTAACAAATTTGAAAACCTAGAAGAAATGGATGAATTCCTGGAAAAACACTACCTACCTAAACTAACACATTCAGAAGTAGAACAACTAAATAGACCCATAACAAAAAAAGAGACTGAAGCGGTAATCAAAAAACTCCCAACAAAAAAAAAGCCCTGGCCCGGACGGCTTCACTGCAGAGTTCTACCAAACTTTCAGAGAAGAGTTAACACCACTACTTCTGAAGGTATTCCAAAGCATAGAAAATGATGGAATACTACCCAACTCATTCTATGAAGCCACCATCTCCCTGATACCAAAACCAGGTAAAGACATTACAAAAAAAGAAAATTATAGACCTATATCCCTCATGAACATTGATGCAAAAATCCTCAACAAAATTCTAGCCAATAGAATCCAACAACACATCTAAAAAATAATTCACCCTGATCAAGTGGGATTTATACCAGGTATGCAAGGCTGGTTTAATATCAGAAAAACCATTAATGTAATCCATCACATAAATAAAACAAAAGACAAAAACCACATGATCTTATCAATTGATGCAGAAAAGGCATTTGACAAAGTCCAACACCCATTCATGATAAAAACTCTTACCAAAATAGGAATTGAAGGAAAATTCCTCAACGTAATAAAGGGCATTTTTTTTTTTTTATGCAAAGCCAACAGCCAATATCACTCTAAATGGAGAGAACCTGAAAGCATTTCCCTTGAGAACGGGAACCAGACAAGGATGCCCTTTATCAACGCTCTTATTCAACATCGTGTTGGAAGTCTTAGCCAGGGCAATTAGGCTAGACAAAGAAATAAAAGGTATCCGGATTGGCAAGGAAGAAGTAAAGTTATCACTATTTGCAGATGACATGATTATATACACAGAAAACCCTAAGGAATCCTTCAGAAAACTACTGAAACTAATAGAAGAGTTTGGCAGAGTCTCAGGTTATAAAATAAACATACAAAAATCACTTGGATTCCTCTACATCAACAAAAAGAACACCGAAGAGGAAATAACCAAATCAATACCATTCACAGTAGCCCCCAAGAAGATAAGATACTTAGGAATAAATCTTACCAAGGTTGTAAAAGACCTATACAAAGAAAACTACAAAGCTCTACTACAAGAAATTCAAAAGGACATACTTAAGTGGAAAAACATACCCTGCTCATGGATAGGAAGACTTAACATAGTAAAAATGTCTATTCTACCAAAAGCCATCTATACATTTAACGCACTTCCGATCCAAATTCCAATGTCATATTTTAAGGGGATAGAGAAACAAATCACCAATTTCATATGGAAGGGAAAGAAGCCCCGGATAAGCAAAGCACTACTGAAAAAGAAGAAGAAAGTGGGAGGCCTCACCTTACCTGACTTCAGAACCTATTATACAGCCACCGTAGTCAAAACAGCCTGGTATTGGTACAACAACAGACACATAGACCAATGGAACAGAATTGAGAACCCAGACATAGATCCATCCACGTATGAGCAGCTGATATTTGACAAAGGACCAGTGTCAATTAACTGGGGAAAAGATAGCCTTTTTAACAAATGGTGCTGGCATAACTGGATATCCCTTTGCAAAGAAATGAAACAGGACCCATACCTCACACCATGCACAAAAACTAACTCCAAGTGGATCAAAGACCTAAACATAAAGACTAAAACGATAAAGATCATGGAAGAAAAAATTGGGACAACCCTAGGAGCCCTAATACAAGGTATAAACAGAATACAAAACATTACCAAAAATGATGAAGAGAAACCCGATAACTGGGAGCTCCTAAAAATCAAACACCTATGCTCATCTAGAGACTTCTCCAAAAGAGTAAAAAGACCACCTACAGACTGGGAAAGAATTTTCAGCTATGACATCTCCGACCAGCACCTGATCTCTAAAATCTACATGATTCTGTCAAAACTCAACCACAAAAAGACAAACAACCCAATCAAGAAGTGGGCAAAGGATATGAACACACATTTCACTAAAGAAGATATTCAGGCAGCCAACAGATACATGAGAAAATGCTCTCGATCATTAGCCATTAGAGAAATGCAAATTAAAACTACGATGAGATTCCATCTCACACCAGCAAGGCTGGCATTAATTCAAAAAACACAAAATAATAAATGTTGGAGAGGCTGCGGAGAGATTGGAACTCTCATACACTGCTGGTGGGAATGTAAAATGGTACAACCACTTTGGAAATCTATCTGGCGTTATCTTAAACAGTTAGAAATAAAACTACCATACAACCCAGAAATCCCACTCCTCGGAATATACCCTAGAGATACAAGAGCCTTCATACAAACAGATATATGCACACCCATGTTTATTGCAGCTCTGTTTACAATAGCAGAAAGCTGGAAGCAACCAAGGTGTCCATCAACGGATGAATGGGTAAATAAATTGTGGTATATTCACACAATGGAATACTACGCATCGATAAAGAACAGTGACGAATCTCTGAAACATTTCATAACATGGAGGAACCTGGAAGGCATTATGCTGAGCGAAATTAGTCAGAGGCAAAAGGACAAATATTGTATAAGACCACTATTATAAGATCTTGAGAAATAGTAAACCTGAGAAGAACACATACTTTTGTGGTTACGAGGGGGGGAGGGAGGGAGGGTGGGAGAGGGTTTTTTTATTGATTAATCAGTAGATAAGAACTGCTTTAGGTGAAGGGAAAGACAACACTCAATACATGGAAGGTCAGCTCAATTGGACTGGACCAAAAGCAAAGAAGTTTCTGGGATAAAATGAATGCTTCAAAGGTCAGCGGAGCAAGGGCGGGGGTCTGGGGAACATGGTTTGCGGGGACTTCTAAGTCAATTGGCAAAATAATTCTATTATGAAATCATTCTGCATCCCACTTTGAAATGTGGAGTCTGGGGCCTTAAATGCTAACAAGCGGCCATCTAAGATGCATCAATTGGTCTCAGCCCACCTGGATCAAAGGAGAATGAAGAACACCAAGGCCACACGACAACTAAGAGCCCAAGAGACAGAAAGGGCCACATGAACCAGAGACCTACATCATCCTGAGACCAGAAGAACTAGTTGGTGCCCGGCCACAATCGATGACTGCCCTGACAGAGATCACAGCAGAGGACCCCTGAGGGAGCAGGAGATCAGTGGGATTCAGACCCCAAATTCTCATAAAAAGACCAAACTTAATGGTCTGACTGAGACTGGAGGAATCCCAGTGGCCATGCTCCCCAGACCTTCAGTTGACACAGGACAGGAACCATCCCCGAAGACAACTCATCAGAAACGAAAGGGACTGGTCAGCGGGTGGGAGAGAGACGCTGATGAAGAGTGAGCTAATTATATCAGGTGGACACTTGAGATTGTGTTGGCAACTCTTGTCTGGAGGGGGGATGGGAGGATAGAGAGAGAGGGAAGCCGGCAAAATTGTCACGAAAGGAGAGACTGAAAGGGCTGACTCAAGAGGGGGAGAGCAATTGGGAGTAGGGAGTGAGATGTATGTAAACTTATATGTGACAGACTGATTGGATTTGTAAACGTTCACTTGAAGCTTAATAAAAGTTATTAAAAAAAAAAAAGAACATTCCGAGATCTATCCTGAAGTACAATGCTGTCAGTGATAGGATGATATCCATACACTTAGAAGGGAGACCAGCTAATATGATTATTATTCAAATTTACTTACCAACCACTGAGTCCAAAGATGAAGAAATTGAAGATTTATACCAACTTCTGCAGTCTGAAGTTGATCAAACATGCAATCAAGATGCATTGATAATTACTGGTAATTGGAATGCAAAAGTTGGAAACAAAGAAGGATCAGTAGTTGGAAAATAACACCTTGGTGATAGAAATGATGCCAGAGATCACACGACAGAATTTCACAAGACCAATGACTTCTTCATCGCAAATTTCTTTTTTCAACAACATAAACGATGACTATACATGTGCACCTCATCTGATGCAATACACATCAATCAAATCGAACACATTTGTGGAGAGAGACAATGGAAAAGCTCAATATCATCAGTCAGAACAAGGCCAGGGGCCAACTGCACTACAGATCATCAGCTGCTCATAAGCAAGTTCAAGTTGAAGCTGAAGAAAATTAAAACAAGTCCACGAGAGCCAAGGTTCAACCTTGAATATATCCCACGTCAATTTAGAGACCATCTCCAGAACAGACTTGAGGCATTGAACACTAACGGGCAAAGACCAGACGAGTTGTGGAATGACATCATACATAAAGAAATCAAGAGGTCATTTAAAAGACAGGAAAGAAAGAAAAACCAAAATGGATATCTGAGGAGACTCTGAAACTTGCTCTTGAATGTAGAATAGCTGAAGTGAGAGGAAGAAATGGTGAAGTAAAAGAGCTGAACAGGAAACTTCAAAGGGTGACTTGAGAAGACAAAGTAAAGGATTATAATGACATGTGCAAAAACCTGCAGTTAGAAAACCAAAAAGGAAGAACACATTTGTCATTTCTCAAACTGAAAGAACTGAAGAAAAAATTCAAGCCTCAAGTTGCAACATTGAAGGATTCTATGAGCAAAATACTAAAAGACACAGAAAGCTTCAAAAGAAGATGGAAGAAATACACAGAATCACTGTACCAAAAAGAATTGGTTGACGTTCAATCACTTAAGAAGACAGTATATGATCAAGAACCGATGGTATTGAAGGAAAAGGTCAAAGCTGCACTGAAGACATTGATGAAAAAACTCCAGGAATTGACAGAATACCAACTGAGATATTTCAACAAACGGTTCAGCATTGGCAGTGCTCACGTGTCTATGCCAAGAAATTTAGAAGACAGGTACCTAGCCAGTAAACTGGACAAGACACATTTTTATGGCTATTCCAAAGAAAGGTGATCCAGAAGAATTTGGAAATTATCGAATGATATCATTAATATCACAGACAAGTAAAATTTTGCTGAAAATCATTCAAAAACGGTTGCAGCAATACATTGATGAGAAACTGCCAGAAATTCAAGCCAGATTCAGAAGAGGATATGGAACAAGGGATATCATTGCTGATGTCAGATAGATCCTAGCTGAAAGCAGAGAATACCAGAAATACTGTGTTTTATTGACTATGCAAAGGCATTCAACTGTGTGGATCATAACAAATTATGGATAACATTAGAATTTCAGAAAACTTAATTGTGTTCTTGAGGAACCTGTACATAGACCAAGAGGCAGTCATTCGAACAGAATGAGGGGATACTGCGTGGTTTAAAGTCAGGAAAGGTGTGGGTTAGGGTTATATCCTTTCACCATACTTATTCAATCTGTATGTTGAGAAAATAATTCGAGAAGCTGGAATACATAAAGAAGAACAGAAGAAGACTCATTAACAACCTGTGATACAAAGTTGATATAGCACTGCTTGCTGAAAGTAAGAGGACTTGAAGCACTTACTGATGAAGATCAAAGACTACAGACTTCAGTATGGATTACACCTCAACATAAAGAAAACAAAAATCCTCACAACTGGTCCAATAAGCAACATTATAATAAATGGAGTAAGTATTGAAGTTGTCAAGGGTTCTATTTTACTTGGATCCACAATCAATGCTCATGGAAGCAACAGTCAAGCAATCAAACGACACACTGCATTGGACAAAGCTGCCGCAAAAGACCTCCTTAAAGTGTTGAAAAACAAAGATACCACTTTCAGGACTGGGGTGTGCCTGACTCAAGCCGTGGTATTTTCAATCTCCTCATATGCTCAAAAGCTGGACGATAAATAAGATAGACCCAAGAAGAGCCGACACCTTTAAATTGTGGTGTTGGAGAAGAATATTGAATATACTGCTAAAAGAATGAACAAATCTGTCTTACATGCTTTGGACATGTTATCAGGAGAGATCAGTCCCTGGAGAGGGACATTATGCTTGGTAAAATAGAGGGTCAGCAAAAAAGAGGAAAACCCTCAATGAGATGGATTGACACAGTGGCTGTAACAATGGGCTCATGCATAACAAGGATTGTGAGGATGGTGCAGGACCAGGCAGTGTTTTGTTTTTTTTGTACATAGGATTGCTACGAGTTAGTACTGACTCGATGGCACCTAACAACAACATGCATATATATGTATATATATATTTTTATATACAGATACATACATGTATTCAAAAATTTTAGAGGTGAGAAATTGAAAAAACACTTCTGTAGTGAAACAATCAGCAGAAAACTGAAAGAGCCTTTTCACTCTTTTTTATAGATCATCTAGAAACATATCACCATCCCCATGTTTGAATGTGTGGGTAAAAAGGCCTCTGAGTGACCAGCTGCATGGCTCCAGCTCTGATGGGCTCTGTAATGGCACCATTAATGTTCCAACACTCTCACCCTGAGGTGCAAAGATCCTGCTGCCAGGCTCAGAGTCCCTTCCTTGTCCACATGCTTGCTGATAACATCCCGCAGAACCATATTAGAGAGGAATATCAGTTGCACAGCGAAATCTGAGGGCTTGAGAAGATTGCCTTGCTTTCTTTGTTGTGTTCTTCTACAATTATTCCATATGAGAGGAGGCCCTCTAGGGTTACTGCGTTTGTCCTGTGAGGAGGGGGCCAAGCACTACAAAGTCTGGAGGCTGCTGAAAAACCCCACGTGCGGAACTGTGATCATTTCTCTTCATTTACTTTTGCTGAAGCTATGTACCTTTGATTAAACCTGGCATCACACTTTAGAAGCCACTGATACACATCAAAGAAGTTAGCTCTCCTAGATCAAAATAGACTGAAGGTTTGGACCCAGACCAGCACTGTTTGAACATTAAGAACAGTCCACAGCAGGAGGCAATTACTTTTGGACAAGAATCAGGAAATAACAAAATGAATGTCCTCTATTTCTCCCCTCATTAGCAACATGGCAAATACAATCATCCATCCCATCAGAAGAGAACAGTTTATAGGGTTTTTATCCAAAAATTGGTTTGAGAGGTAACATTCAAGGTAGAAAATATAAACAACCTTCTACATTACTAAGCTTTGGAATAAAGATAAACATAATTTTTGTTTGATGGCTAGAATAAACACCTTGATTCTTCCTTTTATTTGCACACAATTGTAGATAGAGCCCAATTGTGTTTGAAGAATGTGGATTTGGTTTTTTAATTCATTTGGCGATCTAGGGAACAATTAAAAAGGAATACATTGACATATCAAAATAAGATGAAGCAGAAAAATGATACGTGTTGTTATGCTTTTGAGAAGTATTTTCCAAAGACATTGTGAGAGAATAAAAGGACTTTTATTTTTATATAATCTATCTTCTGGAATGAGTGTCTGGTTTATTTATTAACCTGGATTCAATAAATCTGTTAATATTTATTCAAGAGATATTTGCATAAATTCTTTTAAATGCCTATTTCTATATCATGTCAATAACCCATATTAAATAGCCCATATATCATCTATTTAAAAATATATTTAGTAATTCTGTTAAATGCGTAGAAGGTCAAGTACAATTACCAGAGCAAAACAACTAATAACCAGTAATTCTACTTTTACATCTTAACAATAAGATTTCTAAATGCTGAGAGATAAATGACCTCATTTGTTCTCCACAATGGCTCTGTGATATAGTCACTGTTATTGATCCCTTTCTACAGATGAAGCCATTGAGACTCTGAGAAGTAAATTAACTGCCCATGGCCAATCAACTATTTGACTCAGGGGTCTACAAACTTTTTCTGTAAAAGACCAGATAGTAAATATTTTAGCCTCTGAGGCCATTTGGCATCTGTCATAACTACTCAACTCTGCTGTTATAGCTTGAAAGCAGCCATAGACCATGCATAAATGAATGACTATATTCCAGTAAAACTTTATTTATGGATACTTTTAATGTCTGTAATTTTCACTTCACAAAATACTGTTCTTCTTTTGATTTGTTTCCCCCCAGACATTTAAAAGTGTCGGAAACCATCCCTTACTCATAGATCAGATCAAAACAGATGGTGGGCTGGATTTGGCCCATGCGTCACGGTTTGCCGACCCCTGATTTAAGTGATAGGGCCAGGATTCAAACCTGGAACTTCAAAATCCATAGTCTGTGGTCTTTCCACTGTACCATGTGGATTGGTTTCATAATTAAGGAGAGACCTTACTCAGAGACTTGAGATCTGGAGAGTTTTACTGCTGTTTCTACTTCTGAAACGAAATATAAGATTCAAACATATTAAGCTTCTACATTCAAAGAGAGAGAGAGAGTAATCATCAGCAACAGAGCAATTACCAACTAGAGAGCCAATAGCAAGCCCAACGAACACTTCATTGTCAGCTAGAGGGTTTGGCTAAAAGTAAATTTAATACCCATTAAAAAATGAACATTGCTTTAATGCTACTTCAAGGCTGGTAAATTGTAGCTAGCTCACAGCAATTCAGGAAGCAGTCCCATTGCTTCAAGCCTGACATCTACTTACAAATGAACCCTTTTGAAGGTAAGAAGATTGGGAGAAGCCTCATCTTGGAGAGGTTAGACGTCCCCTGGAACAGTCCAGACTTGGGATTCTGCCCCTTGTGAAGAGCAATGGGCACAGTCTGAGTGGAAGAGAGAGAAGAGGTTAATCTCTTAGAACTGCTGACATGTGAACTTCATAAAGTAAGACCCCACTGAGAAAGAGTTTTGAGAATTGCACCTGCCTATGAAAATAGTGATTAAAAACATACTACTATCAAGGTACATTTCATCATTTTTACATTTGTTTTCCTCCTCCCATCCCATGATTTATAACAACCCCTCTGAAGCGTGAAGCTGAAATCCATCTCCTTAAAACTCTCTTCCCTGAGTGATTTTGTTGGGATAGAGTTGTTCATAAGGGCTTAGCAATTGCTTTGTGCTGTCAAATAAAACTGCCAGTGTGATTTAAAAATACATATTGCAGAAAACAGGCAAATGCATTTTAAAAACCTTGTCATTTCCTTTTCTATGGAAAACAAAGGCGGTAAAAGGGGAAGCTGAAAATAATAAAAAAGGCTTTGTTAATTGTGAGGCATTTACAGCCTCAAAATTACATCAGAATGCCATGAGAGCTAGCATGTCTCCAAGTGTCTCAGACCTCAAATAATTGGTAACTAATTGCCCAAGTGGTAGGTGATTTCCAAGGTGCATATTTGAATAAGTAAGTTAGTAAATAAAGGAACGAGATGAGTGACTGACCACACATTGTTACATACATGTTGGAATTTTTTGGATTTTTTTTTTGTTTGCTTCATTTGCCTTTTGCTCTGATTCATTCAATGACATCATAAAAATTTACCTACAAATGTTGTAGAAATTAACCTAAAAAATGCTGGACTCTCCATTAAATTGCTTTAAGTTTTACATTTGCATAAAAGCTGTACCTGAAGAACTTCCTCAGCTCTGGGAGTGTATATGTGCACACACATGAATTTGCACGACATCCTTTTATCCGAATGGCATTCATATATCTTGGCTTATAATAAATATTCTTCTCTGCACCACCCTTTGAAAGGAAAATGCATATTCACAAACTATTATAAGTGGGCAAGAGAGGAAAGGAAGACGAAAGACAATATGAAGAAGGGAGATGATTTTACTCCTGCCATCTCTATATATTTATAGATAAGTTCTTTACAATCTTTCTTTTTTTTTTTTTTCATGAAACACATTGAAAATTATAACATTTGTCAAAGACACTGGGTAAACAGGAAAGAATTTGGGAGCAAATATATGTGGTCTGGTTAAAAATATTTTTAAATTTATATTGTAAATTCTTGGTAGAAAAAAAATACAATACCAGATACTAGGGGAGATACTGATTATTAAATTTATAAAACTTTCAATAAAATATTTTAAAAATATTTAAGAAGAATCTTAAGCTTTTGCCTGAGAATGTATCTTACCAGGTTTCAAAAGCTTGAAATGACTATTTATAATTGCTACCCAAGGGTTTGCAATGAGGATTTCTTCAAATTCTTGGTATTCAGCACCTACGAAGTACTTTGTCCATGTAAGTCATGCTTGTTCTAAAAACATCTTTAAAACCTTTCAATCATCAATAGTCGATTTTATTAAGAATCTAATGGCTTTTCCTTTTCTTAAATTATCAACTGTTGTTGTTGTTTAAAAAAAAAACCAAACACTTTGCCAGTGAGTCAATTCCAACTCATAACAAGTCTATAGAACAGAGTAGAACTGCCCCATAGGGTTTCCAAGGAGCAGCTGGTGGGTTCCAACTGCTTAAAAAAACATCAAATCTATTCTGACTCTTAGTGAACCACTGTGAAAGAGTAGAACTGCTCCACAGGGTTTTCTTGATTATAATCTTCATGGAAGCAACAAATCACCAGGTCTTTCTCCTGTGGAGATGCTGAGTGGGTTAAGGCCTGCCCAGTATTAGCCATTCCGCCAACAGGGCTTGTTGAGTTATTGAAATTTCTTGGGATAGTGTGTTTGGATTTCAAACCCAAGTGAACTTTTTCACAGCAAGCATTTCAGAAATAATAATTAAGCTCCAGGTGGGTTGTAAAACATGCATGCATTTATTAGGACATCACCCTGCAGTAGCTTGTACATCACTAAAAGGCACATCTAGCAAATAGATACAAGTATGCAATATATGTAAAGAATAGGACTCAGAGCCCCTTCAGTAATGCACCCATCAGAAGCTCGCCCCCTTCCACCCTGATTACCCACCTCCCACTATAGGACACATTTTAGTTTGAGTGCTACACACTTAGGCACTTGATACATTAACTCTTGGAGGGCATGATCCCCCAGTCAGCAGTGGGTAACCACAGCTTCTGCAGCTGGAACAGATGTTCATGCCTGGATGCTATAACATCTCCTTGGCTCCCTTAGCTATCAAGATGGGTAGGGATGCCAGATTTTGCTCAATTGTTTTCTTTGATTGGGCTCCTGGAGTGGACCTTTACTTATAGCCCCAGTAGAGGCTCCAAGGAGACAAATAAGAGACTGCCTACCCAGCCCACCCCAGGGCTCCATATGCACCTCCCAACCTGGCTGCTGAAAGACCTAAAAGAATAAACTTCCAGACTTAGAAAATTCCTTTCCATCCTCAGATAACTGCGGACATTGAGTGTCTAGAAGAAGTCTGAAAGAGTTTTCTATAGAGATGTGCAACCAGACTCTGTGAGCAACCAACACTACTGCAGAAGAAGGGGCTTTCTGTGTAGCTCTGGGGCCAGTTCCTCTTTCAGTGTACTGGGGAATCAACTCTTTACCAGCCATTACATCTCAAATTTACTCCAATGACCACACTGTGGGCATTCTGGGCTTACTTACCTGCCTCTCCTGAACATGATGCGGTTGTGAAAACAGTTTCATCAAAATGAGATACACAACTAAAAGGCCCCGAAATTATTTTTTGTTTTATACTTTGCTAATTACAGCATAGAAAACCTTACGGGACAGTTCTACTTTGTCACATGGGGTCGCTATGAGTTGAAAATCAACTCGGCAGCACCTAACAAAAAAAACAAACAACAATGGTGGCAAAGTCCCTGCTAACCAAAAGATTGAAGGTCAAGTCCACCCAGAGCGGCCTCAGAAGAAAAGTCTGGAGATCTACTTCTGAAAAATCACCTATTGAAAACCCAGTGGAGCACAGTTCTATTCTGACATACATGGGGTCACCATGAGTAGTAACCACAACACCATATTTCCTCAAATAAATTACATCTCTTGCCTAAATTTTACTTTACCCAGCGGTTGCTCTTAAAAATTTTCCTTTGCCCTTAGCCAACATGTTAGGTTTAGTACTGAACATTTAAATGCACGTTTTGCATGAAATAAGAATAAACTCACTTGAAATTTCAATTTTGGAAATTTGTTACTTAGAGGTTGAAAATAATTTTTATTATATGTAAACTACTTGTTAAAAACAGTCCCCATTCTCTAAGTGCTCTAGAAGTCTAAATAGCCTGATGATAGGACATTTAGGGTTGCTTTGAAAATGTGAGATGTTAGACAGGATTCTATGAAACCAGGACAATATATGGGCATAGAATTAAGCATTACAAAGTTGGTATCTTTGAACAGTCACTTGTCATATCTGCATAATCATCAAGGGAACCACCGAAAACAGCTGAAAAATTCAAGGCTGCGAGGTTACACTCTAGCTATTTGGTTGTATAGATACAGCCATGGTCCAGCAATTTAAGCACTAGTATTTAATACGAGATAAAGCAAATTGAAGCTGAAGTGAGTTGTATTGATAAATGTGATTAATCCAATTTCAATTTCAATGTTTTAATAGGCTTAGTCTTTTGTTCTCAGTCACATGCGAAATTACTTTTCCTCAATCTTTTGATCTAATAACAGAAAAATCTGAATAATCTTTGCAGGAAAAATATACAATGGGAGAGACTGATCTGGGTGAGAATAAATGTTATCAAACTCCTGCAGTGATGTGCAATACGACCAAGTGTAAAAAGAAGCCCTTATTCTCCCACTGGTTACAATTAGAAATAAATACTTGGTTTTCTCCAAGTATGAGCAAGAGAATATTTGTCTAGTTAGTCTTTAATTCATACAGTTTTTGTCAAAATTGAAACAAGAAAAAAAAAAAAACTTTCCACAAGCAAATCATAGGGTACAGGCTGACTCCCAGACAGCTGTTCTCCCCCACACTTTTAAACACAAAAAGATATGTTTAAATTCCAGAGAAGATTTAATTATTTAGTAAATAGTCCTTGAAAACATATTTAAATGGTTTAATCAGTTAACCAACTGCCATTAAGTTCACCCTGACTCATGATAACCCCATAGAACTGTGCAACACGGGGTTTTCAATGACTTACAAAGTAGACCACCAAGCCTTTCTCCCAAGGTGCCTCTGGGTAAACTCAAACTTCCAAACTTTTGGTTAGCAGCCAAGTCCATTAACCATTTGCACCACCCAGTGAATGTCAAATCCAAAGGTTCTCAATAAAGGCTTACCAGAATCAACAGGGGAATAGCTTCAAAACATTTATTGCACTGCACATAAATTATGCAAATGAATGAATAATAAATTCACTCTGCAGATTACTCTAGTTTGGTAATCTATCAAACTCAAAGACTGATAAAGGAATACTACTTACCCAAGAACATTCTGAGATTACTGTATTTTTATACAAATAACACACACCTTCTACTTTTGTTTGCCAACTCCTCCCTCCACTCTCAAGGTGTTTTAGTAAGGGAACTATGCTAATTTTTTTTTACAGCAACATGTAAGAAAATTAACATAGCAATGGTTATAAAAATACCTTGATAAGGTATAAATGAGACAGGAATAGAAAAACAATAGGAAGAATCAACAAAACCAAAAGTTGGATCAACAAAATCAACAAACCACTGGCCAAATTAACAAATGAAAAACAGGAGAGGATGTAAATAACCCAAATAAGGAACAAAACCTGGATCATTACGACAGGCCCAACTGAAATAAAAAGGGGCATAACAGAGTATTATGAAAAACTATACCTCAATAAATTTGAAAACCTAGAGGAAATGGACAGATTTCTAGAAACACACTACCTCCCCAAACTAACACAAAATGATGTTGGAAATCAGACCCATAACAAGAGGGAGCAGTCTGCAAACAAATACAGAATGAGCAAGTTATTTGCATAAAAAGACTTTGTGTGTGTGTGCATGTTTTGTGTGTGTGTGTGTGTATGCGCGCACACGCGCACTTAGTTTCTTTACCCTAAACCCTGGAGTAAAAACAGCTAACTTTGATTTTAGAAGTCCACAGTTTCTGCAGAGATCCCCAGCCCCTGCCTTTTCGCAGTTAAAAAAAAAAAAGTGGCTATCGAGTCAGTTCTGACTCGTAGTGACCCTATAGGACAGAGTAGAACTGCCCCATAGGGTTTCCAAGGAGCAGCTGTAAAGTATGGTTAAAAACCAAGATTTGCCAAGTAGGTCTGCTTTAATTTCCCAGTTGAAGAATCACCACTCTAACCATGCTTCCTCTTAGTCTGGCGTGGGGCTTATCAGCACCTGAATTGGCAGGGCACAGCCAGCATTTCCCCACAGTAATTTGAAGAAATCTGTGGCCTTGTTCAGAAACCTTAAAACATTCATGGGCTCTGGGAAGCCTGAGAGTGAATGATATGGGGACCGAGATTTTTCAGAGTAGCTTTTCCAGGAAGCGTAAGTGTCTAAACAATAGAAATGGCCGTTGGTTCTCAATAATATCTTCTATTAACAGAGCCCCTGGGTGGTGCAAAGGGTGAAAGTCCGAAGCAAAACATGGAAGATTTGTATCTACCCAGAGATGCTTAGGAAGAAAGGCCTGGCAATCTACATCTGAAAAATCAGTCATTAAAAACCCCACGAAGCACAGTTCTACTTTGACACACATGGAGTCACCAGGCTTGGGAGTAAACTCGTCGGAATTTGTTTTTTTAATTGGCAAACACATTATGCAAATTTTTGTTTGTCAAGATCGATGTAGTCTGTGAACTTAACTATTATGCAGTTATTCTTTCTTGTTCCCTCCCCCCACCTTTCCTTTTAACCTAACACCTTCCTTTAGGGAGATCAGTTATACTAAACATTTACTACAGTGATTTTCAACCTTGGCTGCACATTGAGATTACCTGGAGAGTTTTTAAAAATACTGGTGCCTGCAGGACAGCAAGAGGAACAAAGAAAATGTCAGCACTACAAAATGACAGCGATAAACTCACACCTATAAATAATTACACTGAATGTAAGTGTCCTAAACGCACTCATAAAGAGACAGAGAGTCACAGAATGGATTATAAAGAAAACAGGATCTATCAATATGCTGTCTACAAGAGACACACCTTAGAAACAAAGACATAAGTTTATTAAAAATCAAAGGATGGAAAAAATATACATCAAGCAAAGAGCTACTAAAAAAGGAGTAGCAATACTAATCTCAGATAAAATAGACTTTAAAACAAAATCCACCATAAAAGACAAAGAAGAGCAGTATATAATGTTTAAAAAGGGATGACCCATCATGAAGACACAATCATAATAAATATCTATCAACCCAATGATAGGGCTCCAAAATACATAAGACAAATGCTTACAGCATTGAAAAGAGAAATTGACAGTTCCACAATATTTGTACGAGGCTTCAACACACCACTCTCGGTAAAGGACAGGACATCTAGAAAACAATTCATCTAAGATACAGAAGATCTAAAGGCCACAATCACCCAACTTGAACTCATAGACATGTGCACAACACTCCACCCAACAGCTGCAAAGTACACATTCTTTTCCAGCATACATGGAATATTCTCAAGAGTAGACCACATCTTAAGCAACAAAACAACCCTCAACAAAATCCAAAACATTGAGATAATACAAAGTATCTTCTCTGATCACAATGCTATCAAAGTAGAAATCAACAACAGGAAGAGCAAGGAAAAAAAAAAGAATCAGTTACATGGAATAACACCCTGCTTGAAAACCACCAGGCAATAGAAGACATCAAAGATGAAATCAAGAAATTCCTGGAATCAAATGAGAATGAAAACACATCATACCAAACCCTTTGGAACACAGCAAAGGCATTCCTCAGAGGTCAATTTATAACAATAGATGCACACATCAAGAAAGAAGAAAGAGACAAAATCAAAGCATTAGCTACACAGCTCAAAGAAACAGAAAGAGAACAGCAAAAGAAGCCCACAGCCACCAGAAGAAAGGAAATAATAAAGATCACAGCAGAAATAAATGAAATAGGAATAGAAAAACAATAGAAAGAATCAACAAAACCAAAAGTTGGATCAACAAAATCAATAAACCACTGGGCAAATTAACTAAAGAAAAACAGGAGAGGATGTTCCAAATAAGGAATGAAATGGAGATCATTACAACAGACCCAACTGAAATAAAGAGGATGGTAACAGGGTATTATGAAGAACTATACTCCAACAAATTTGAAAACCTAGAGGAAATGGACAAATTTCTAGAATCACACTACCTACCCAAACTAACACAAAAAGATGTTGAAAACCAGACCCATAACAAGATGAGAGATTGAAAAGGTAATAAAAATATTTATCCTTTTATGATTGATTTATTTCACACAGCATAATTGCCCTCCAGACTCATCCATGCTAAGAGATGCTTCACAGGTTTGTCGTTGTTCTTTATGGTTGCATAATACTCCATTGTGTGTATGTACCACAGTTGGTTTATCCATTCATCTGTTGATGGGCATCCAGATTGTTTCCATCTTTTTGCTGTTGTGAACAATGCTGCAATGAGCATGGCTGTGCATATGTCTATTCCTGTGACGACTCTTATTTCTCTAGGATACATTCCTAGGAATGGGATTGCTGGAGCATATGGTATTTCTATTTCTAGCTTTCTAAGGAAGTGGCATATCGTTTTCCAAAATAGTTGTATCGTTTTGTATTCCCACCAGCAATGCATAAGAGTTCTAATCTCCCCGCAGCCTCTTCAACATTCGTTATTTCTTGTTTTTTTGATTCATGCCATTAATTCCGGGGTGAGACAGTATCTCATTGTGGTTTTGATTTGCATTTTTCTAGTGGCTATTGATCGTGAACATTTCCTCATGTGCCTGCTGGTGGCTTGAATGTCTTCTTTGGTGAAGTGTCTGTTCATTTCCTTTGCCCATTTTTTAATTGGGTTATTTGTTTTTTTGTTGTAGAAGTATTGGATTTTCCTGTAGGTTTTAGAGATTAGACCTTTGTCTGATTTGTCATAGCCAAAATTTTTTTCCCAGTCTGTAGATTTTCCTTTTACTCTTTTGGTGAAATCTTTTGATGAGCATAAGTGTTTAATTTTTAGAAGATCCCAGTTATCTAGCTTATCTTTTGGGGTTTGTGTGTTGTTGGTTATGGTTTATATCCTGTTAAAGCCGTATATTAGGGTCTCTTGCGTTGATCCTATTTTTTCTTCTATGAACTTTATGATTTTTGGATTTATATTTAGGTCTTTGATCCATTTATAATTAGTTTTGTGCATGGTATGAGGTATGAGTCCTGTTTCACTTTTTTGCAGATGGGCATCCAGTTTTGCCAACACCGTTTGTTGAAAAGACTGTCTTTTCCCCATTTGATGGACTCTGGGCCCTTGTCGAAGATCAGGTAACCCTAGGTGGATTAATTTACATCTGGGTTCTCAGTTCTGTTCCATTGGTCAATGTATCTTTCGTTGTATTGGCACTAGGCTGTTTTGACTGCCATACCTGTATAGCAGGTCCTGAGGTGAAGTAGTGCAAGTCCTTCTATTTTTTTCTTCTTCTTCAATAGTGCTTTACTTATTCAGGGCCTTTTCCCTTTCCATATATAGTTAATGATTAGGTTTTCCATCTCTTCAAAGGATTTTTTTGGTGTTTGGATCAGTACTGCATTGTATTTGTAAATCACTTTGGGTACAACTGTCATTTTCACAAGGTTGACTCTACCTATCCATGAGCATGGTATGTTTTTCCATTTATGTAGATCTCTTTTGGTTTCTTGCAGTAGTGTTTTGTAGTTTTCTATGTATAGGTCTTTTACATCCCTGGTTAGGTTTATCCTAAGTCTTTTATCTTTTTTAGCTGCTATTATAAATAGTATTGTTTTCCTGATTTCCTTGTCATCATTCTCTTTATTGGTGTATAGGAATCCAACTGATTTTTGTATGTTTATCTTGTACCCTGCTAATCTGCTGAATCTTTCTATTAGTTCCAGTAGCTTTCTCAGGGAGTCTTTTGGGTTTTCTGTGTATAGTACCATATCATCCACAAATAGGGACAGTTTAACTTCTTCATTACCAATTTGAATACCCTTTATTTTTTCTTCTTTCCTTATTGCTCTAGCTAGAACTTCCAGCACAATGTTAAATAGGAGTGGTAAGAAAGGGCATCCTTGTCTTTTTTCCTCTTTTCAAGGGGAATGTTTTCAGCCTCTCTCCATTAAGGATGATGTTGGCCATTGGTTTTGCATAGATGCCCTTTATTATGTTGAGAAATTTCCCTTCTATCCCTATTTTATTGAGAGTTCTTATCATGAATGAGTGTTGGCATTTGTCAAACGTCTTTTCTGTGTTGATTGAGATGATCATGTGATTCTTTTCTTTCCTTTTATTTATGTGGTGGATTATGTTGATTGATTTTCTAATGTTGGACCATCCTTGCATACCTGGTATGACTCCTACTTGGTCATGGCATTTTTTTTTTTTTTTTTGATATGATGCTGAATTCTATTGGCTAGAATTTTGTTGAGAATTTTTGCATCTATATTCATGAGAGATATTGGTCTATAATTTTCTTTTTTTGTGGTGTCTTTGCCAGGTTTTGGTATCAGGGTTATGCTGGTTATGCTGGCTTCATGGAATGAATTCAGAAGTATCGCTTCCTCTTCTACATTCCGAAATAGTTTGAGTAGTACTGGTATAAGCTCCTCTCTGAATGTTTGGTAGAATTCTCCAGTAAGCCATCAGGTCCAGGGTTTTGTTGTTGTTGTTGTTGGGAGTTTTTTAATTTTTTTTATTACCTTTTCAATCTTTTCTCTTGTTATGGGTCTGTTCAGATTTTCAACACCATTTTGTGTCAGTTTGGGCAGATCTTGTGTTTTTGCAATTTGTCCATTTCCTCTAGGTTTTCATATTTGGTGGAGTATAGTTTTTCATAACAATACCCTGTTATGATCCTTTTGATTTCACTTGGGTGTGTTGTAATGTCCCCCACTACATTTCTTATTTGGGTTATTTGCCTCCTCTCATGTTTGTCTTCTGTCAGTTTGGTCAGTGGTTTGTTAATTTTGTTGATCCTTTCAAAGAACCAAGTCTGGGTTTTGTTGATTCTTTCTATTGTTTTTCTGTTGCCTATTTCATTTATTTCTGCTTTGATCTTTATTATTTCCCTTCTTCTAGTGGCTGTGGGCTTTTTTCTTTTCTTTTATTGCTCTTTCTTTCTATTTGTTTGAGCTATGTAGCTAATGCTTTCATTTTGTCCTTTAGTCTTTTTTGATGTGTGCATCTATTGCTATAAATTGACCTCTGAGGAATGCCTTTGCTGCATCCCAAAGGTTTTGGTATGATGTGTGTTCATTCTCATTTGATTCTAGGAGTTTCTCTGTTCCATTTCTGATTTCTTCTATCACCCAGTGGTTTTTATCAGTTTCCATGTAATTGATTTTTTTCCTTGGTTTTCCTTTTGTTAATTTTTACCTTGGTGATGTTGTGGTAAGAGAAAAGACTTTGTATTATTTCAAAGTTTTGGATTTTGCTGAGGATTGCTTTGTGGCCTAAGATGTGGCCTATTCTGGAGAATGTTCCATGTGTGTTGGAAAAGAATGTGTACTTTGCAGTTGTTGGGTAGAGTATTCCATATACGCCTATGAGGTCAAGTTGGCTGATTGTGCTCTTTAGCTCTTCTGTATCTTTGTTGAGTTTTTTTCTAGATGTTCTGTCCTTTACTGAGAGTGGTGTGTTGAAGTCTCCTACTATTATTGTAGAGCTGTCAATTTCTCTTTTCAGCGCTGTTAGTATTTGTTTTATGTATTTTGGAGCCCTGTAATTGGGTGCATAAATGTTTATTATGATTATGCCTTCATGATGGATCATCCACTTAATCATTATATGGTGCCCTTGTCTTTTATGGTAGATTTTATTTTAAAGTCTATTTTATCTGAAATTAGTATTGCCACTCCTACTCTTTTTGGTAACTGCTTGATATATTTTTTCCATCCTTTGATTTTTACTTAATGTACATTTTTGTTTCTGTAGACAGCATATGGATCGATTCTGTTTTTTATCCACTCTGTCACTCTCTGTCTCTTTATGGGTGCATTTATGACATTTACATTCAGTGTAATTATTCAGTGTGTGTTTATTGCTGTCTTTTTGTAGTGCTTTTTTTTTTTTTTCTGATACTGACGTTTTCTTTGTTCCTCTTACTCTGCTGTGCTTAATTCCTTTTGTTTGTGGATTTTTTTTTCATTTCTTTTGTTTTTGTAGGTTTTGTTTTTACTGAGACTTTATGTTTTATTTCTTTATTTTGATGAGTAGGTTTGTTAACTTTCTTTGTGATTACCTTGAAGTTTACCCTTATCTTCCTAGGTTTGAACCAGTCTGTTACTATGTGATATCTCCTTGCCTTCCTCTCCATTAGAAACTTCTATACCTCTTTTATTTTTCTGATGTTTATTCCCTTTTTTATTTTTCTGATGTTGTTGTCATTTACAGATTAACCTCTCTGGTTCCCTGTTGTAATTCTTTTGGTTTTGTATAATCTTTGAGAGTTCATTTCTTAGGTTGGTGTCTGGCTGGTAAGACCTTGTGCCCAAGATTCAGGCTGTGGTCTGATGCTGTTTGTTCTCAAACCAAAGGACTCCCTTTAATAATTCTTGTAAATTTGATTTGGTTTCCTTTAATTTCTGTTTATCTGGAAATGTCCTCATTTCACCATCATATTTGAAGGGGAGTTTTGCAGGATTTGTTATTCTTGGTTGGCAATTTTTTTCTTTCAAAGTTTTATATATGCCATTCCATTGCCTTCTTGCCTGCATGGTTTCTGCTGAATAATCAGAGCTTTGTCTTATTGTTTCCCCTCTGTATGTAACTTTTTTTTTTCTCAAGCTGCTCTCAGGATTCTTTCTTTGTCTTTGGTTTTAGTGAGTGTGATTATGATATATGTCTTGGTGATTTTCTTTTGGGGTCTATCTTATATGGGTTTTGTTGAGCTTCTTGGATGGTCAGCTTTTCATCTTTCATGATATTAGGGAAATTTTCTGTCAGCAATTCTTCAATGGTCCTCTTGTGTTTTTGTTTTTGTTTTTGTTTTCCTACCCCTGTTCTGGCACTCTGTATGACTTGCAAATTTTTGCTTTTGATTGTATCCCACATAATTCTCAGGGTTTCTTAATTTTTCTTTTTTTCCGATTTTTCCTCAAACAAAATTGTATTCAAGTGTTTGTCTTCAATTTTGCTGATCCTGTCTTCTACTGTTTCAAACCTGCTCCTCAGTCCTTCTACGACGCTGTCTATTTCTGAAATCTTGATGTTTATCTTTTGAATTTCTGGTTATTGTTTTTGTATGATTTCTGGTTGTGAATCTATTTTGGCATTTTGTTCCTGAATTGTTCCATTTTTTTGGTCCGTATTTTCCATGTATTTGCCTGCCTTTTTCATGAATTTGTTTTTTTTCCTCATTTTTGTCAGCTTTTTCCCTCAACTCTTGGATAGCTCTGAATATTAGAGATTTGAATTCCCTATTTTTTTTTTTTAATCAGGTAGTTCAGAAACCATGGTGGTTAAGAGCTATGGTTGCTAACCAAAAGTTAGGCAGTTCGAATCCACCAGGTGCTCCTTGGAAATCCTCTACGGCAGTTCTACTTTGTCCTATAGGGTTGCTATGAGTTGGAATTGACTCACGAGCAACAGTTTGTTTGTTTGTTTTTAATTAGGTAGTTCTAGTGCCTTTTCTTCTATTGGAAAGTTATCTGGTGTGTTATTTTGGATGCCTACTGGAACCATCCTGTCCTGTTATTTTTATATGTTTTGATATTGTCTGCTGTCTTTGGGACCTTGGGTAGTTATTTTCTTTGTTTATGGATTGTACGTTTGTTGTTTTGTCCTGCTTTTTTGTTTTATTTGGTTATGTCTAAGCAAGTGGGCTGTGAGTTTTTTGGTTGTTTGCTTGTGTGTGGGCATGACACTTTTCACCTCCTTGTGCAATGGGAGTGGGCCATTCAGCTATGGTGTAGCAGGGCAGGTCCAGCTGAAGAGGAGGGTCTGGGTTGAGTTGTTTGTGGCATGACTAGGGCTGACAGGGTGTGCTATGCTAAGGGAGCTTTTTGATGGAGTGGAGAGGTGAGAAACCAAGAAATTGAGAAAACCAAAAAGGAAAAAGAAAAGAAAAAATAATACAATACATAAAAATTAGGAAAAAGAAAAGCCCCCCAAGGATTCCACTGGTGTGGCTGCAAGACTGGGGAAGTGGCTCCCATGCCACACAGTACAGCCTGGCTAGAAGGGGCTCCCAAGCAGCAAAAAGAAAACAAACAAACAAACCAAAAAAAGCCCCAGGGATCTCACCAGCATGTTGGCACGGTCCAGTGAAGCAGTTCCCCAGTAAAGTGGCACTTCACAGCCTTTCATGAAGAAGCAAAGCTGGAACAGAGAGCCAGGTGTATGAGAGAAGGGGGGGTGGTGAGATGCATGGAGGAAACCAAAAGAAGTGGAAAAAAGCAACACCAGCAACAAACAAATGGTACTGATGGTGTCTGCCAGTGTGGGTGGGACAAATCAAAGCAGCAGGGTGCCTCCTGGCCAAGAGACTGCGGTCAGGGGAAGCAGAGGATGCCCAGCAGGGAGGAAGGCTGGGGCGGTGGTAAAGCATATATTGCCGGTTACGGGGTGTTCTTCTTGCTGGGAGCTCCATGAAGCTGCTTTTGTGTACTTCCTGTCCCTTAATTTCTGATGTAGGTAGGGCAAATCCAACTGGCACAGACTCTGCTCTTCCTGGCTGGGTGAGTGACCACAGCTAGCTAGGAAGCAGTGGAAACCAAGCAGCAGGGAGGAGAAGGATGGTGGTTGGGAAAGCATATGTTGCTGGTTACCAGGTACTCTGCCTCCTGCTGGGAATTCTGTGAAGTTGCTTTCCTGTACTCCCTATCTGCCGATTTCTGACAGGAGTCAAAGAAGGCGAATCCATGCTGTGTTATCTGTAGGTTTGTCTCCTCCCTCTCTGTTTTTTGTCAGTTTCTTATTCCACTTAGTGCTTGGCTGAGTTCTTTATCTCTTCATTTGATGCTTAGGGTTCCAGGATTGACATTTGTCTCTGTTTTACTCAGTTTTTCAGGCCTTTGCTGTGAAGGGACAGTGTGGTGCTTCTGTTTATAGTACCATGTTGGCTCTGCCTCCCGATTAAGGGGTATCTTTGGTGAAGGGTAAGACAGTACACAGTACTGGGGAAGCCAGCACAACCTGTACAAGGCAAGGTCATGAAATCTCCGTAGAAGCATCCAAACTCCCTGAGGGACTGAATTGCTGGGATGGGGGTAGTGGGGACCATGGTCTTGGAGAACATCTAGCTCAATTGGCATAACATAGTTTATAAAGAAAATGTTCTACATTCTACTTTGGTGAGTAGTGTCTGGAGTCTTAAAAGCCTGTGAGTGGCCATCTAAGATATTCCACTGGTCTCACCCCTTCGGGAGCAAGGAAGAATGAAGAAAACTAAAGATACAAGGGAAGGGTTAGTCCAAAGGACTAATGGACCACAACTACCATGACCTCCGCCAGGCTGAGTCCAGTACAACTAGATAGTGCCTGGCTACCACCACTGTCTACTCTGAGAGGGACCACAATAAAGGGTCCCGGACAGAGCTGGAGAAAATTCTAACTCACACACATGCACTAAAAAAAAGGCTGGACTTACTGGCCTGACAGAGACTGGAGAAAATCCAAGAATGAATCTTCATCTAAAGTGCAATAAAAAAAAAAATGCTGGTGCCTGTGTCCAATCCCAAAGATTTTGCTATAATCAGCCTGGGGTGGGCCTGGGCATCAGGATTTTTTAAAACTCCACCAGTGATTCGAATGTGCAGCCAAGTTTGAGAATCTCTGATCTACTGGGAAAAAACCCTAGGATTGGAGTGAGGGGAGTTAAAAAATAAAACCTGAACAAATCAACACGATCCAGTGTTCTGTTTCTAAAAGAGAAACACACATATTGCTGCAGGGGTAAATGCTTGCTCACTCACCTTGATTCAGAATTTGCAGATTTGTTCACTGTTTTACAGTCTCTGTGTTATTAATTTTCTGTTTCATAAACCTGACAGCCATAATTGTTAATTACGGATTGTATGCTCCACCCTCACAGTAATAGTTTCCCTCAGAACCCTCATTTGATAAAAAGCTATAGTGCAATGCCCCACTATATTAAATTTCAATTTAATTATCTTTATTACAGCATCACCTCCTTGGAGGTGGACTTATAATAGAAGAGAAAGGTATTGCAGTGAGCCTGGCCCTAAAGCCCTGTGCTACTATATAGGCTACAGTTGCAGACACAAGGGCAACAATAAAATGATTGAAAAATGAGCTTCTCTTCTACTTCCTCAGCTCCCTGTGATGTGATCCTTCAAAAGTCCCTACCAGCACACACAAAACTGAATGGCCTAAGAAATGAGATTTTAATGCACAGCTAATGTGTGTGTAGGTGTGCGCACGTGCACACAAGTAAGCTTACACACATGCGTGTGCATGCATTTTACTTGAAAGCAAAGGATAATTCTCAAATAATTAGCACAGGCGAGAACAGGAACTAGCCCATGGACATTACATTACTTAATAATTAATTTTTAGTAGTTAAGTTTTACTTAGCACCATGTACTTTTGAAAATAAAGCTTAAGGCATTTTACTTTTAAATGTACCTTGAGATGACTTGCAATAAGTCTCTCTTTAACTTTGGTTTGAAAATTAAAAGAGGTTACTTTTGTTTGAAAATTAAAATAGCTAGACACTTGTAAGATTCCCAGAAGTAACTGTTTTCCTAAGTAAACATTATGGGGCTTGGATCTCATACAACTATGGTAGTAGGTGACTGAGAACAATGAGAATACAAGACTTTGAGACTCCATGTTATTGAAGGAAAACAGTGAAATAAATTTTATTATCATTAATTAAACATTCATAAAACAGGTATTTACAAAAAGTACTTTGGTAGGTATCAACTGCCCTCAAGAATGGGATGGACTATTCCACACATATGCCCTGGACCCTACTCCAATTTGAATTTTGTTTTGTTTTTAACATGTTAGGAAATTTAGATATAGAGAAATTGACTCTTTTGTCCAAATCACACACAACGGCGTTCAACCTAGGCATAGACAATACCAGGAACACTTGATAATAGTGAATTAGGGGTGTTGTATGTACACTCAAGCCTGAGTTGAACTCACCACAGGATGCTGACACATTTGGGTTAGCACTGGGAGCAGGAGTCTAAGGAGCTTACTATTTAATAATACAGCTTGAAGGGGGAACAAGTTGAGATATTTATGTAAACAGCCAGTCTGTTAAAGGAGAAGGAGTATTCTGAGTACATGATATGCCTGCTCATGGAGCCCTGGTGGCACAGTGGTTAAGCACTTGGCTGCTAACTGAAAGGTTGGTGGTTCAAACCCACCAGCTGCTCTGAGGGAGACATACATGACAATCTGCTTTTGTGAAGATTTCAGCCTTGGAAACCCTGTGAGGCAGTTCTATTCTGTCCTGTGGGGTTGCTGTGAGTCAGAATCAGCTCAACAGCGATGGGTATGTGCCTGTTTGGAGTCTTGGGTGGTGTAAACAGTGCACACGCTCAGCTGCTATTTGAAAAATTGGAGGTTTTAATTGACCTAGGGGAGGCTTGGAAGAAAGGCCTAGTGCTTTACTTCCAAAAACTCCTCCTATGGAGCACAGTTCTATTCTGATGCACGTGGAGTTGTCATGTGTCAGAATCGACTCAACAGCAATGGATTTTTTTGACACGGCCAGCCAGCGTCAGAACTCAAGGCCCATGATTTCCAGTTAGAGCTTTTTCTCTCTGTATTTAAAGGTTTTATATGGTTTTACTAGGTACATCAGTCTGGAAAACAGAACAACTTTAGGAATTTGAAATAGAGGTGCCTTAGTCCAGGAAAATGTTTGCTAAGTATTGGAAGGGCTAAAGAAGCAAGAAGGGTAAGGTTTGATTAGTAGCTGCAAGAAGACATTTCCACTGCTTTAAACGGAGGAGTAAAAGGGAAAATACTACCAAAGAGCCCCTGATCTCTGATACCAATCCTGCTGAGTAACTTCCTGCTGCGTGAGAACCACACTGCCTCCTCTTTTCAAGACCACAGGCATCACCTGCTTCTTCTGCTATTTGCTATTTCTCTTTCCTACTTCCAGAACTACTGCCTGAAATCAAAAGGAGAGAACTCCCCTCTCATTCTCCCTTTCCAATCTACTATATGGCTTCCACTTGGCAAGGGAGTCTGTTAAATAAAGTTTGCCAACTTCCAGCCTGCTTATAAGGGAACACAGAGGCAAAATGGAGCTAGCGGCCAACAGACAAATTACCCACACACTGGGTTACTCAACACAAAGGTGAGAGAAAAGCTGACAAGATTCTCGTAGTCCTGACAGATTAAACTCTATTGCCGAATGGTTAGTTTTTCATAAAGATTATAAAGAGATTGTCCACAGGGAAACCATCAATTTCCTTCTTTTGCTTTGTGATTGGTAGATTTAGCTTTAGAATGCTTGCTTCTATTTGCTAAAAGTTTGGGCTGGAAAAGATTTATAAAAACAATCAATAATGTACAGAGTGCAGTAAAATACATTTTATTAGACTCTTAATTGCCACAAGGATTGCTTGTAAACACTTAGACTAAGGAAAAGATAATGCGAGATAGGAAATTTGATGGTTGACACAGGGCCAAATACTGCATCTGAGGATGATATTGGATGGAAATTGCTTATGAAAATTCACTTCCATTACAGGACGGCGTCTTTTTTTTTTCAATGTCAGCTCAATAACTCCCAGGAAATAAATGAGGACATTTTAAAAATCAAAGTGATATAATCCTACAAGTAGAGCCTTATAAAAATTGATAATGGCACTGCATACAGCTTCAAACTATGACAACATTAACCACACCAGGAGAAAGTAATGAATTATAATAAGTCTGGAAGCACGCAAAGAAGTAATTAATATCTCTGAATCAGTTTTTTGAAGCTATTATCTTAATTTTGTGGTATTTTGAATACAATTAAAAATATTTAGTAACAATAGCAAGATATTAACTGAACAATGGTGATTTCTGAGACTTTTGTTGGTACACATGCTGCATCTTTCCTTTTCGTTGGAGACTGAAATATTCCATTTCATCTTTGGAGAAAATAATCATGTATATAAAGAAAGTAAACTTTTCCAAAGCAAATTCGAGGTCAAACAGAAGAACCTGATAGATAAGCACCAGGTTTCCCTAGTATCTGTACCTACAGACAACCCATGTTTGCGAAGGAGGCGTTAAGTCCAACTTCTCATGATGTTTTTATTTTGTACTGACACACTTTGTCATACGTTAGTAGACATTTTGAAACAAACTCAAATAATTGGTTTTCAGTTTCTTATCCTCCAGAGATGTCCCTGGGTGGCACAAATGTTAAGTGCTATGCTATTAACCAAAAAGTAGGCAGTGCAAATCCACCCAGAAACACCTTGGAAGAAATGCCTGGCAACCTACTTCCGAAAGATCACAGCCATTGAAAACCCTATGGAGAGCAGGAGAGCAGCTGTACTCTGAAACAAATGAGGTCACCATGAGTAAGAATCAACTCGAAGGCACCTGGTTATCCTCCAGAAGCTAACATCACTCTAATGTTGGCTCTGGTTGGATAGAGACAGTGGAGTAAATCCCTGAGCAGGCAAGAGGGGCAGCCTCCAGACTCATCTCCCTGTCAGGTGTTTAAGGGCATGAGAATAGGGAAGGGCTACCAGCAGTAGGAACTTTGGACAATCACTCTTCAGGTGGTGCCCTGCAACAACGAATTACATTATAGTGAAGAGAAGGAAGGGACTAAAACTTGAAGAGGACATTGGGAAACATTTTTCTTATGTAGGCACAAGTAACCTGTTTGTAATTCTAGGGCAACCTCTAGCCAAAGAATGTCTTAAAGCTTGATGAACTCGCATCTTCCATTCCACCTTTCCTGTGCCCATCTCCCTCCCCAATTAATCGGCAATTCTGAGTTCACCCTTATGAGAAGATACGTGCCTATTCTCACCAATATTTGTTCTGCTTCTGAAAAACAAGGATGTGAAATACATATGGCATGAATGAAAGATACTTGTTTGCATTAATGGGGTAGTCTTGCACTTACAATCTCTCTGAAATTAGGATGTGTCCTACTGTCAAAGCGAGTCCAAAATTTAATTGGTAATGTTTCTTTTTCTGTATCATTGGTACATAAAATTGTTGTTGTTAGATACCTCAAGTCGCCACCGACTCATGGTGACCCTGTGTAAAAAAGTACAAAACATTGTCTGGTCCTGGGCCATCTTCAAAATTGTTGCTGTGCTCCAGTTCATTCTGTGGCCACTGTGTATTTTGAGTGCTTACCAACTTATGGGGTTTATCTCCCAGCACTATATCAGATAATATTCTGTTGTGTCCCCTAGGGTTTTCATTGGCTGATTTTCAGAAGCATATCACCAGGCCTTTCTTCCTAATCTGCCTTAGTCTGGAAGTGCCGCTGAAACCTGCCTACCATTGGTGATCCTCTGGTATCTGAAATATTGGTGGCGTAGCTTCCAGCATCACAGCAACATGCAAGCCACCACAGGATGAAAAACTGATAGATGGATAGTGGAGTACATAAAGTAGTAATGTATTTTATAATCTTCAGTGTTACAGATGGAGCTCTGGTGGCCCAATGATTGAGAGCTTGGCTGCTAACCAAAAGATCAGCAGTTGGAATCTACCAGCCACTCCTTGGAAGCTCCATGGGGCAGTTCTACTGTGTCCTAGAGGGTCACTATCAGTTGGAATCCGCTCGATGGCAATGGGTTTGGGTTTGGTTTTGGGTAGTGTTATAGATTAAATATGATACTTAGTAAATGTGTAATATTGAATGAATTTCAGATTCTTTCTCTATAAAATATGAAAGCCACAGTTATCTAACATGATTTCTTAAAGTTTCTTCCACCTTCAAAACCTGTATACCAAATACTGGACTCTTGACAAAGAAGGTATGGGATAAAGAAATTGAAGTATCATCGATGAATGATCTAGTGAGGAAGTTGAGCTATTGCTCAAAGTGACTAGGCAGGGAATAGAGCTTAACTGAGGAGAAGACCAGGCTTCTAAAAAAGGGAGAAGACTGAGAAGCCCAGAATAGAACTGCATATATAATATTTAACATGTTCCCATATTTCTTAACATGTGAACGCTATCTTGACTGCTCTGCAGGAGTACAGGATAATAAACACACCCGTTCCCCATATCTTATATTTTAGAAGATCAGAAAATTGCATTCACAATTTATAAATTAAATTAGAAATTTTCTGATTGGAAGAAAATGAGAGTGAATTATTCCATGCCAAAAAAAAACCTTGAGAGTTTCTAATATGGAACTGGCCCTGGGAGAAGCCACTAACCCATTTTATCTGTGGAAGGTGTACATTATTTTTGATTCTATAAACTGTATCAAAACTTGAGTGTGCTGTGTATTGTGACAAAATGCCCTTTCCCTTAGCCTTCTGAAAGTGAGTGCACTCAGAAAGCCTGCTGGAAGCATTGCAGAGACACATCGGGCTTTCTGAGGCCTGGAGGATGCCCCCCTTTGATCTCCCAACAAGGTGATGTCCCCACAGAGCCAAATGCAGAGCACTGGAAGGTTTTTTACCTAAAGCACATAGAAGAAAAAATTTATGAGGTTGTGAAGCCATTTACTTTAGCCCTGAATAGAGGGAAGGATGGAGAACGGAAAAAGGGAAACAATTTGGAGACAAATATCCAGCTGGACTTGGTGTGATTTTTACTGTCTTAAAGAACATTTGAGAAGACTAGCCTCAATGCCGCCATATTGACTGTATCAAGACTGTCTCCATACAGACACCATGTAAGAAACGTAAGGCAAAAAGTAGCTGGTCTGTAAACAACTCACAAAGCAAACTGTCAGTTGATATTTCCCGAGCTAACATTCTTCGAGTTACAATGGGAACAACTTCTTAGTGTATCAAGAGCATGAGTCCTCTCTTTGGTTCCAATGGGCTTTGTCATGACTTGTAATGAGCTGAACATTGCAATGCATGTTCTTAAAAAAAAAAAAAAAAAGATTGGCTGTGACTGTGTGTGCAAAAACACAATGCACATGCACAAGGACGTTAACAAAACAGCACCTGCACAAACTAAGATTGCAACTCTATTCTCAGCTTATCTTTGCTTTTCACTCACTGGGATCATTTCTGTTTCAATGGGAACAGAAAGCCGCACATGCAAGCATAATTCATACGTTAAACTGGAGTTACCACTTTTGTATGAATCAGCGCTCTGTAAACAAAACAAAAATCTGAAAAATTTTAAGTCCAAATATTCTTTTGTCAGATAGATATAGCAAGCTTCTATTGCTGACAATGTAATAGCAGCAGGCTATAGGTGACCCAGGCTTTTAAAATTGGGATTGGAATTTTAATTATGGGCTGTTTAAAGAATTTTAGCTTGATTGTACTCTTAAGAAGTAGTTATTCAAACTTTACTGTTAAATGACTTCAATAACAGAATTATAGAAGTTAAGGTATGGGTAGGTGAAAGGACATAAATAGCAATAATGATTATATTTATTCATCCTTTTAAAAATTACAATAATTACAAAGGTCTCAATATGTAACCCATCCTCTATTCATGGCAGGCAAGTGACAGATTTTCTGACTAGTCGAGAACAGACAACCCAGGTGAATAATAATATAACCACCACAACTAACAAATACTGAATACTAAAAATTATATTCACTATAGGTGCCAGTCATTTAATTAAGCATTTTATTTTTCTTATTCAGTCCTTTCCACAGCCCTATTAGGTAGGCACTTACTATGCTTTGAATTTGGCAAATGAAGAACCCAAGATCCAAGATTTAAGAACCTTGCTGAGGTCACACAGCCAGCAAGTGGCAGAGCTGGGCAGTGTGTTTCCGGAGCCTGAGTCTCAGTATTTCACTGCTTCCCCTCAGGTATAAATCAAAACCAAACCCCTTGCTGTCAAGTTGATTCCAACTCATAGCGACCCTATAGGACAGAGTAGAACTGCCCCATAAGGTCTCCAAGGAGCAGCTGGTGGATTCGAACTGCTGACCTTTTGGTTAGCAGCCATAGTTCTTTAACCACTGCCCCTAAGGAGTAGTCATTACATATTTCGTAGGTTTTTTTTTTATAGCTAAAAGAGGAAAAGGGAAAACAACATTAGGGATGAAGTAAATTGGGCAAATACTCATTTAAATTTAATGGAAAGTAAAAGAGCTTACTACAATAAGGAAATTTGAAAATGAGTAGTGACCATCCATGGCTCAAATCATTGCAATATTACAAAAGTGAGACTTGATAGAACCGTAGCACCTAAGATTGGAAAAAGACTATACAGACTATCATGTTCACCCAATATAGGGATCCTGTTCAATGCATTCCTGGGAAATGGCCCTATAGTCTTTCCTAGAACACTTTCACGGGGGCAGTGGTTGTTCAGTGATAGAATTCTAGCCTTCAGTGTGGGAGACATGGGTTTAATTTCCAGCCAATGCACCTCCTATGTAGCTATCACCCATCTGTCTGTGCAGGCTTGCATGTTGCTATGATGCTGAACAGGTTTCAGTGAAGATGGCCTAGGAAGAAAGGCCTGGTGATCTACTTCTGGAATCTTGGGGAAGGGACAGGACTGGGCAGCATTTTGTTTCATTGTTCATGGGGTCCTCATGAGTCAGGAGCTAACCAAACAGTAACTAACAACAACAGAATACTTCCAGTGATGGGGTACCTACCACCTACCAGGCAGCCCTTTCCAAATTTGAATGCCTCCAATTTTTAGAAAGCTCATCCTCATATGGAGCCAAAAATCAGAGTTGCTGTCACCTTCAAGTAATTGCTTTTAAATCATAATCAAACTAGATGCCACTGAGTTGATTCTGACTCATGGCAACCCCTTGCATACCATAAAACCAAAAACTAAACCCATTGCCGTTGAGTCGATCCCAACTCTATAGTGACCCTATAGAACAGAGTAGAACTGCCCCATAGGGTTTCCAAGGAGTGGCTAGTAGATTCGAAATGCGGCCTTTTTGTTTAGCAGCCAAGCTCTTAACCACTGCGCTACCAGCGCTTCTATAGCACGTCTATAGCACGTACAAATTGATCTTCAAAAATGACTATTGTTTTACCATAAAACATGGCAGGTAAAGTCTAACTCAAAGACCAGCATAATTAATTTCTTAAGTGGCATGCCAAGGTTTGGTGTTGTGTTAGTCAGTTGTGTCAAGGCCAGTAAAATCAGATGGCAAGCCTGGATTTTAGTGCATAACTGCCAATAAAATTTATGGACAAGCCAAGGGCATTGCATTTGGCCAAATCATTGTATCAGCTTAATCATGATTGTGTTGGTAAAGATCTGTATCATATCTGGTAGAAGTAAGATTCAGAACTGGACAAGGTAGCAAGGGTGTGGGCAGTAAGTCTGTAAACAAATAATTACCATTATATTAAAAAAAAAACCCAAAACCAAACTCATTGTAGTCCAGTCGATTCCGATTCATAGTGACCCTATAGGACAGAGTAGAACTGCCCCATAGGGTTTCCAAGGATCAGCTGGTGGATTTGAAATGCTGAGATTTGGGTTAGCAGCCAACCTCTTAATCACTGTGCCACCAGGGCTCCAATTACCAGTATAACCCCCTGAATAAGGAGCAAAAGAGGACTTCTGTAATAATTCAGATACATAGGGCCCCCGCCTGCCAGTTTGTTATAGTGTAGTGGCTTGCATGTTGCTATGATGCTGGAAGATATGCCACTTGTGTATTTAATACCAGCAGGGTCACCCATGGTGGACAGGTTTCAGAAGAGCTACCAGGCTAAGGCAGACTAGGAAAAAAGGCCTGGCAATCTGCTTCTGAAAATTAGCCAATGATACCCTATGGAACACAAGAGAAAATTGTCCCTTACAGTGGCTGGAAGATGAGTCCCCTAGGTTAGAAAGTACTCAAAATATACAGTGGCCATATACAATGATCATGAAGATGGTACAGGATCTAGCAACATTTTGTTCTGTTGTCCATGTGGTCTCCATGAGTCAGAGCCAACTCAATGGCAACTAACATCAACACTACAAGGTGTAACAGGTGAGCAAAGGGATAGCCTGAAGGTGAATGTGGCTCTCACATTGCCAGGCGCTCTCAGAGGGCAGGGCTTCTGACGGACATAGCAAGGCCTGTTGCCCCATTCACATGCCCACCCTGCACATCTAGCCAAACAGACTTAACGTCAGGGAAAATATTTGTTCTCAAAGCAAACAGACTAGGAATACACTTTAATCTGTTCTATAGATACACAGTGCCGCCTCTTAACCAAATGCCTCACTCCTGAGCAGTTCAGTACGCTCTGTAAACCAAATGTCAGGCAGAGCAGAAGCAAGTAACTCCTTCACTTCTAGAGGGAAGTGTAAGGTTGGCTCATAGCAGCTAACGTTTTACATCCATTTTGTCTAGAATGAAACTCTTAGCAGTGCCCAAGGCCTGGCTGTATGCTAAGTGGAAGCTACAATCAAACAACATTCTTGAGTTTGACCCTTAGGCACATCTCCTGAAGTGGTACATCACTGAGGATTTCTCCTGCCCCAGTATCCACACACACACACAAAGACTACCATATTTATCATAGGTCTGTGCTTTCTCTCTGTCTGAATTTAAAGACGATATTGCTGTTTATATAAACCAAAACCAAACCCATTGCTGTTGAGTCAATTCCAACTCATAGCAAACCTGTAAGACAGAGTAGAGCTGTCCCACAGGGTTTCCAAAGAGCACCTGGTGGATTGAAACTGCCGACCTTTTGGTTAGCAGCCGTAGCACTTAACCGCTACGCCACCGGGGTTTACATAGACTTCTCAATTATGTAGCCAGTGTAAACAAAGTCGACAAATTTTTATAAGCATGCATAGTAGTCTCTTTTATTGCTGTAAAAATGTATATAAGATAGTATTTCCAGAGTCAGCATTTCTCACATGGACAATTTAGTGACAACAATTACATTAATCATGTGATGCAACCATCTTTGATGCTAATTTTATTGAGTTTTTAAATCGAAAGTTGTGGTCACTGTGTTGAAATTTCTTTTTTCTTCTTTTTTTCAATTTTTTTAAATCTGGTGGGAATATTTGAGTTCCAGAAAAAGCCACCACCTATAGCAGGCCCTTCTAAAAGTCTTAGTTTAGATTTTCAAGCTTTAATAATTATAGAAGCATAAATGCTCCAAACTTACAAAGAATGACATTTGAAATATTTATGGTTACATTTCTTTTACACAATTTTGTGAATTTTTGTTTCCAAGGTGAAACTGTATTTATTAATTGGATTAAGAAAGTTTGTATCGAGTTGATGGCCTTCCTTCAATAAAAGCATAACTACGTTTTCCACCAGAGAATCACGCTCACCTATTTTTATATGTTTAAAGCTCTTGCCATGGCAGAAAGGCTCATTTGAGCAAAGAGAGTTGCAAATGGCATTTAAGTGAGCTCCTTCTCTTCCATTTTTACCTAGTATGTCCTCCATGCTGCTTTGAGAAAGATTGTTATAAGACACACATGTGACCCTGACTCTTCCCTTTAGTGCCTCCCATTTGCCCTATGAATAAAGTCCAAACCAGTTCTTAACTCCTATGGCCAGAACCCCTTTGTGATTGGGATGGGAACCATAAGAAGTTATGAGTCTCAGGTCCATAGCAGATGAAGGAAGTTTTTTGTTTTTGTTTTTTTCTTTCAAAGCTCTTGGAAGCTTGGTTGAAGGAAGTTTCCTTTCAGCCTCGCTTATTTGAAAGATGCGTAGGACTTCTGACTCACTACTTGCATTGTTTGCTTCTTCTTCTTTTTTTTTATTGTGCACTAGGTGAAAGTTTACAGAGCAAATTAGATTCCCTTTCGATAGTTTATTCACAAAGTGTTTCATGGCCTTGGTTTCATTCCCCACAATATGTCAGCACTCTCCCCATTTTTGCCCTGGTTTGCCTGTCTCCTTTCGTCCTGCTTTTCTACCCCTTACTGCCTTCTCATCATTGCTTTTGGGCAGATATTACCCTTTTGATCTCTGGTAATTGATTGTTCCAAGGAGCGTGTTCCTCTCTGCTGTTATTGTATATTTAATGGGCTTGCCTCTAGTTTGGCTGGAAGGTGGTCTCTGGGAATGGCTTCAGTTCCAGGTCAGAAGGGTGTCTAAGGGCCATAGTCTTGGGGTTCCCCCAGTCTCTGTCAGACCAGTAATTCTGGTCTTTTTTATGAATTTGATTTTTTGTTCTACATTTTTCTACCTCTCTGTCTGGGGCCCTCTGTTGAGATGTCAGTCAGAGTGGTTGATAGTGGTAGCTGGGCACTATCTAGTTCTTCTGGTTTCGGTGTCGTGTAGACTGTGGTTCATGTGGTCCATCAGTCTGTTAGTCTAATTGCTCCCTTGAGTCTTCAGTTTTCTTCACTCTCCTTCACTCCAGATGGGAAGAGACCAACAGTTATATCTTAGATGGCCACTCACAGGGTTTTAAGACCTCAGACACTACTCACCAAAGAAGGATGCAAAATATTGTCTTTAAAAACAATATTTTGTGCCAATTGACTTAGATGTCCCCTGAGTCCATGGTCCTTTGCCTTCAAGCCTAGGATCTTCATCTCACGAGGTGTTTGGTTATGTCTAAGAGATTTTCCTGACTGCCCCTTATGTGCTCTATTATCTACATTAACATGAGGAGTGCTATAGTCATGTATGTAGAAATATCCACCATCAAATCTGGATCTGCCCGTGGGTGTGTTCCCTTACACCCTCTCACGCCTCTTGGTGTATCTATCTACCTATGCATCCATTTGTACATTATTGTTTGTTAGTACTATTATTGCAGGATTTTCTATGCTATAGTAGTTACTGTCCCATTAACCCATCGCTATCGAATTGATTCCAACTCATAGCAACCCTGTAGGACAGAGTAGAACTGCCCCATAGGGTTTCCAAGGAGTGCCTGATGGATTTAAACTGCTGACCTTTTGGTTAGCATCCGTAGCTCTTAAACTCTATGCCACCAATGTTTCCTCTAGTTGCCCTTTATTCTTGTGTTCCTCTCAGTGTCTTGTTGTGCTGACTGTTCCCATATTGTGTATTGCCTTTCCCTTCACCAATATTAACATGTGTCTTCTGTCTATTTGGTAATTTTCCCTCCCTCCACATCCCATCAAAGAATGTTTTTTTCTTTCCGTATGTAAACCTATTGTTGTTACTTTGCAATGGTGGTCTCATACAATATTTGTCCTTTTGTGATTGACTTACTTCATTTAGCATAATGTCCTTCAAATTCATCCATGTTGTGAGATACTTTGTGGATTTGTCATTATTTTTTATCCTTGTGTAGTAGTCCATTGAGTATAAGTACCACAGTTTGTTAATCCATTCATGTGTTCATAGGCACTTAGGTTGTTTCCATCTTTTTGCTATAGTGTATAATGCTGCAATGAACATGGATGTGCATATGTGTATTCATTTCATGGCTCTTATTTCTTTAGGGTGTATTCCTGGGAGTGGGATTGCTGGACCAAATGGTACTTCTATTTCTAGCTTTCTTAAGGAAGCACAATACCATTTTCCACAGTGCTTGTGCCATTTTACACTTCCACCAGCAGTGTATAAGAGTTCCAATCTCCCTATAACCTCACCAGCATTTGTTATTTTCTGGTTTTGTTTTTTTTTTTTTTTTTTGCTTAGTAATGTCAGAGTGAGATGATATCTCATTGTAGTTTTGATTTGCTTCTCTCTAATGACTAATGATTGCAAGCATTTCTTCATATGTTTGTTAGCTGCCTGAATATCTTCTTTGGTGAAGTGTCTATATCCTTTGCCCATTTTTTAATTTGGATTGTTTATCTTTTTATTGTTGAGGTGTTGAAGTTTTCTATAAATTTTAGAAATTAGACCCTTGTCAGATGTGCCACATCCAAAAATTATTTCCCAACCTATTAAAAATAATAATAATAAAACCATTGCTGTTGCATTGATTCCAACTCATAGTGATCCTGTAGGACAGAGTAGAGCTGTCTCATAGAGTTGCCAGGGAGCACCTGGTGGATTCAAACCACCAACTTTTTGGTTAGTAGCTGAACACCTAACTGTTGCACCACCAGGGCTCCCAATCTATAAGTCCTCTTTTTATTCTTTTGGAGAAGTCTTTCAATAAACATAAGTGTTTAATTTTTAAGAGGTCCCATCTAGGTAGTTCATCTTCTACTGTGTGTGCATTTTTGTTTATGTTTGGTATTCTATTTATGCCACATATTAGGGAGTTTTGTGAATTTTTTTAAAACCTGTTTTTATTTTGTTTATTTCAGTATAAAAATGTACATGCTGATTAAAAACTTAAAATTATTCAAGATTCATAAAATTACATAAATAAAAAGGAGCATAAATAATTATTATTTCAAATGATACTTTTTGTAAGATGGTACATTTATACTTCTGAAATAAAGCTTAAAACTGGACTAACACTTTTGGGACATGCTATTGAATGGCTACTGAGTCACCCTATGTCATGTGAAAATATAGCAACTGATCCACATTTTTGTATTTATGCTTCTTAACTCACTGCCTGAAAATGAGCAAGTGTAATATAGAAAGAATTCCTTTCTTTATGAAACCATTTCTACTTTGGGAATGTGTAATAAGAACGTCGGAGACATTTAGAAAAGAACATCCATCCCTCTCAGATCACATTCTGGGCTCTGTCCCATGGCCCATGATTGGCAATTAGAAAGCAACATTCCACCCACCATACAGCTATAGAGTATAATTGTCATGAAGATGGGTAGCTTGAGAAGAGAGTCCCTTGATTACCTTTTCAAAGCCAAAGTTTTCAAAGAGCCTGCTTTGAGAAACATGGGCATACATGTAGACTTAATCCTTTCTTTCTAGTTCCTAGACTAGAAACAATAGAGGATACTTGAGCATTGCACTCAGAGCCTATTCTTCTTCTTTAGGCCTCATGTCTCCCACTCCCTCTTCTCCTAAGGGACTTGAATGCCACCACCACAGAAAAATCAAATTAGACAGTGAGGAAATCAAAGGAAGGCTTTATCATTCACACATATAGGATAGCCACACAGAAAATCATCTTCTAGTCTAACCACATTGACTCATTTTATCAATAAGGAAAACAAAGAGAAGCAGGTATTGTCATATTGTGTTTCATCAATATTGGGTAAATGTCTGAGATGGAACTTAAGTCTTCCACCTCCCAGTAGAGTAGTCTGTGTACTCTGCGTAGTGTACCTGCATAGTGCACAGATAGCTTATGTATAATCTCAATTCTCCCTCACGGTCCGTAAACCTACCTGAGAGTAGACGCCATCTTGATCATTGTTCTATCATGAGAATGGAGCTAGCACATGGAATGTAACCAACAGATATTTGTTTATGTAAGTGGAACTACCGAGGCAATACAAATTCTTACACTAAAGCAAACTATTAAAGTACGCTACTCTTTTGCTTCTTGTCTATTTCGGGTTGAATGAAAAACAAGAGTGCTTTTACAATAAAGGGACGATTCAATTAAAAAACAAAAAGGATGATCCCATGTTCTAAAATTGTAGAAGAAGAAAATTCCAGGAAAGCGTGGCAATCACTCTGTCTGAATTTTGTTGTTGTTACTGTAAATATATATATAATACATTTGCCAATTCAATATTTTCTACCTGAATTTTTAATGGGGGGAACAAACAAGAAGACAAATTATTTTGAAACAAAAAAGAGGCCTAGACAAAAGCACAGAGCAATAGGAAACAAAGAAGAGATGAAGAGGTTGCAATGGGACTGGGACTTGGAACCACTTTCTGTCAATGTTGCTGTATTAATTTTTGTATAAACAGCATACAAATCCTCATCCATCAACTACATAAAAGATTGTGGTGCTAGACAGGGCTACCCTGGGTAGACTTTCTCTCCAAGTCAGCTTCCTCGCAAATGTCTCTACGTTTTCTGACAAATGAATGGTACACATCCACCTAAGAGTCTGTTGTCTCTATTTGCCTTTTGTTTGTTTGCTTCCTTGGGGAGCTTAATGAAGGAGCAACATTTGGGCAGGAGGGAATGGGCTTTGGAGATGTCAAAAACAGCTAGTTTAGCTTCAAACTGTGCGCTGCCGATGTCCTAACTGCTGTGGAAGGAGAAGCTTGAAAACAAGACATACATTTTTAATCAATAGAGACTTTAAAGGCTATTTTTATTTTATCAGAGCCTGCCATCATTTTGTGCTTCTAAATTCCTTTGGAAACACTAAACTTTTAAATCCCCATGTTACCTTCCAAGCGCTCTGAGGAATGTGAATATCCTGCAAGTATCTTTTGAAAGAACAAAAGTTAAGTTTTTTGTTTGTTTGTTTTGTTTTTAAGAATAACCTCTACTCAGCCTTAAAGATACAAAGAATGCTGCATTTGTCACTTTTTTAATCTGACATGCTGGAACCACAGCAAGAATTTTCTAGATCTCTGGCAGAGAATCTTTGCTCCTCATGTATCTGGAAGTTTCGCTGTTCCTCACATGAGATTTAAACCAATTTGAGTTGTGATTGGTATTGTCAGCAGCCCTGGAGTCAGCCCCCACCTGATTTATGATGAACCCACTCACAAAGGAACTAAATGCTGCCTGGTCCTGCACCATCCCATGATCAGCTGGGGATCAGACCATTTGAAAAAAAAAACAAAACCCACTACTGTCAACTTGATTCCAACTCATAGCAGCCCTATAGGACAGAGTAGAACTGCCCCATAGTGTTTCCAAGGAGCACCTGGTGAATTTAAACTGCCGACTTTTTGGTCAGCAGCTGTAGCTCTTAACCACTGCACCACCAGGATTTCCCATACAGTTTTGGCTGATATTTGAAACAGGTTTCCAGGCCTTTCTTCCCAGTCTTAGTCTGGATGCTCTGCTGAAACCTGTTCAGCATCATAGCAACATGCAAGCCTCCATTGGCAGGTGGCTGGTGGCTGCACATGAGGAGCACTGGCTGAAAATCGAAGCCGAGTCTCCTACGTGGAAGGCTAGAATTTAACTAGAGTAAATTGGAGACTTCTTTGTTTGTAACTCTGTCTCAATCTTTTGGACCTAAATCGTGAAATCGAATGGACTTGGAGACTCGCATCATTGTATAGATAGACAATGCCACTAATATCCAGGAAGTCTAATATCTGTTCAAGATCATATAGCTAGTACTTCAGACCCGAAACACATTGACTCTTCAGTCCATTCACTCTTTCTTCTATGCTACACAGACAGAAAAAACAATATACACCACAAAAAGAGCGGTCATTTTCGAGTTACTTTACTAGATGCTTTAAATATGTTATATTGTTTTTCCTCATTATCTTCATTCCCTTTAAACCCGTTGCCACCAAGTCGATTCTGACTCATAGTGACCCTACAGGACAGAGTAGAACGGGCCCCATAGGGTTTCCAAGGAGTGGCTGGTGGATTCAAACTGCCAACCTTTTGGTTAGCAGCCATAGCTCTTAACCACGGCGCAACCAGGCCTCCTATTTTCATGCAAGATGGATATTATTCTCTCCACTGAGATGAGAAACCTAATACCCAAAAAGTTGTCATAACTCAACCAAGGTAACAAAGCTGATCGGGAGCCAAACCTGCATTACAGCACAGCTCAGACTGACGGCAAATTCATAATGGCTAAATGATCTTAACCCTAAACCTCAAAATCAAATGAAAATCTGAATATGGAAATAGAAATGGAAGCAGGTGGCCTCCTGAGAACTGTGACAAGAAAAATTGTGAAAATCAGGAGTCCCTGGATGGTACGAACAATTAACACAATTGGCTGCTAACAGAAAGATTGGAAGTTTGAGTCTATACAGAGGTGCCTCAGAAGAAAGGGCTGGCAATCTAATTCTGAAAAAATCAACCATTGAAAACCCTATGGAGAACAGTTCTACTACGTGAAGAATCCACTTGATGGCAACTGGTTTTTGATCTAAACCTAGTGGGAGGAAATCTAACCTAGAAGCCAGGAGCCCCAACCCCCACTCCATCAATCCCTAGCTGAAAGAACATTGGAAAAACCCAGCCTCCTGAATCTTGGCTGTCTGATCTCTAAGGGTGGGATGCTACCTGTTCCATGTACTTCAACAGGCTGCTGAGAAGATCAAGCGAAAAAGATAAACATGAAGAAACTTCCAAATATTTATCAGAGAACTCTAATTTTAAACTCTAAGCTCTTGCGGAAAATATTTCAAAAGTTTGAGTGTTCCTATATTAGTTAGAAAAATAAATAGGCAAATAGATTAATCAATACTAAAATTAAAAATGAACACTCTTCCACCATGTCGTTTAAGGAAGAAATTACTGGAATTTTTGTGCCTGTCACTCAAGGATTTTCCTGCTATTGACATCTGTTATGGATTGAATTATGTATCCCAAAAGGAATGTTGAAGCCCTAACCCTTATACTTTTGAAAGCAACCTTGTTTAGAAATAAGGTCTTTGAGTTTATCAGTTAACATGAGGCCATGCCAGGGTAGGGCAGGTCCTAATCCTATCTCAGTGGCATCTTTATCAAAGAGAAGAGACACATTCAGAAGGAAGAAGGCCACATGAAGCTATAGCTACAAGCGAAGGAACGTGGTGCTCCCAGAAGCTAGGAGACCAAAAAAACCAAATCCATTGCCGTCAAGTCATAGCAACCCTATAGGACAGAGTACAACTGCCCCATAGAATTTCCAAGGAGTAGCTGGTGGATTCACACTGCCAACCTTTTGGTTAGCTTCTGCAGCGCTTAACTACTATGCCACGAGGGTTTCTGAAGCTAGGAGAGAGGTGTGAAACAGATTCTCCCTTAAAGCCTCAGGAGGAATCAGCAAGCCTGACAGCCTAATCTCAGATTTCCAGCCTCCAGAACCATGAGAAATGTGTATTGTGTAAAACCACCCACTTTGTAGTACTTTGTTACACTTCTAGTAAAATAATACAGCATCATTCTAAGAAATATTTAAAGTGAGTTAGGGTGATGTGCCTTCATCAGTTATGTTCTCATGGCTTCTCACTAACTTCTACCAGATGCTCCTCTTCATGAGTTTCAGCAGGTGACACTGGTCAAGGTGTACCAGTGGTTTATAGCCAACATCCATTCCAAGTGATGAGTCACTAAATATCTTAAATACCATCCCTGCTCACAGGTATTAGAGGCAAACAGTATTCAGTTGCAAATATGTGACTCAGTCTAGCTGCTTATCTATTACTATGTTTGAGATAATTTTACATTTAGAGGTTTTCATGAACAGACTGATGCTGGATGGAGCTGGAATCCCACCTGGGTAAGAATAAAAATGCTAATGATAAAAACTGCACATTAAAGATCTGGGTATATCTTGTGGTTTTAGCAAAAAGGGTCCTAGTGGATGATAATTAATTACTTTTACTTTTCACCTTTGCTACGTACGAAAAATACCCTCAATGAGATGGATCAACACAGTGGCTGCAATAATGGGCTCAAGCATAACGATTGTAAAGATAGCACAGGACCGGGCAGCATTTCGTTGTGTCATGCATAGGATCACTATGAGTCAGAATTGACTCGACGGCACCTAACAACAACATACAAAAAGAATGTGAAAGTCAAGAAATGGGATAGAGTGGTTTTGATGTATAAAAGGAGAGTGAGAAGTTCTTTTTTTTAATTCTGTTTATATACTAAAGGGATTAAGATCAGGGCCACATTTCAAGTAGTGTGCAGAAAACTCTGCACAGGAGGCCTGCAATGAATATTTGATGCAAGAACAAATAATAAAAGATATTTTTACAATACCTCTTACCTTATTAAAATGATTGTACATTGTTATCAATTGAATTATGTCCCCCCAAAATCCTAACTCCTAAACCTGTGGATGTAATCTTATGTAGAAATAGGGTTTTCTTTTTTATGTTAATTAGAGCATACCCAAGTAGGGTGGGTTCTAAATCTAATCACTTCTGGGTTTAAAAAAACAGATTAGACACAGAGATGTGCACCCAAAGAATAAGGTAGATGGCCTGTGGAGATCATCTGCAAGTCAAGGAATCAAGGAGAGCCTGTAACTAGTGACTTACCTTTTAGCCTCCAGAATTTTGAGAAAATAAATTTCTGTTCTTTAAAGCCACTCACTTGTGGTATTTGTGTTACAGTAGCACTAGGAAGCCAAGATACATGTTCTACTGGAGTGTGCAATCCTAGGGTTTAGACTATTTGGTAAATTAGAAAGCATATATTAGTATATGGTAGACTTGAGGGTGTACACTTCTTAGGCAGGGCCAGCCCCAAGAATTGTCTGCCCTTCTTCCTTTTTATTCCTAATTCCTCCCATGTCACCAGTATTAGCAGCAGCTTAACCAGAGATATAAAAAGGCTAAATAACCATGAGGGGCTGTTGAGAAGAACAATAAAGCTGAGCTGTAATAAATTCAAAATGTTTAACACTCTTCACCTAGCTGTTCTTGCAAATATCACCTATGGCCCTACCCCACATATGTCTTACCCATCAATAGTGTGAGCAAAAGAAACGGGAACAGGTGTTCCCCATAAAGATCTGGACGCTTAGGGCACCACCTGTGTCCACATAAATCCAGCACAAACAATATCCAGCTAAGTTGTGAGTAAGGTTATAGGACTCATCACATTCCTCTGCCAGTGCAGAGAAACAAGGAGGAGTAATTTGGCCCTTGTAAGAATCAAAGACACATAGTCAAATACACACCAAAAGGGACACAGTTTTCTTTCCTCTTGACATTCTTTGGGAAAGAAGTGGGAGTCTTGGCCAATATAAAATGAAACCTCTAATGGTGCATGAAATACATCAAACAGTTCTCAGAGTGCAGGTGACTACTTTGCTGCTTGGCTCATTCACAAGAATATACCAAATTATTCACACAAGGGAACAGAAGCCGCTACCAGCTCCAGAAATAGGCATAGCAAGTAGCCTTTTATTTAATCAGGGTTCATGATAATATCTCCTTCTTTGGCAACACACCTAGAGGTGAGGAGGCAGGTCACGTGTAGCTTGTATTTCTAGCTTCAGTATGGAGACATAGCAAAGCCTCCTCTTCTCTTAACACTGCTTGTGGCTGGAAGCAGTAAAGCACACCAATATCTAAGAGTAGGGGAAGACATTTGGGAAGAGAGTGCCTATGGAGCCGCAGGATGAAATGTGTCTTGTCAGCTTTAAGAACCTTTTTAGCAGCAACTAAAATCATCACCTCTTCCCAAAGCAGACACGTACTATTAAAATGCAATATTCCCCACAATATTCTGGAGAGTCATGTTTGTGTGCCCGCCTGCCTTAGAGGGTTTGCCTTTGTTGGGCTAAAGTGAAAGCCCCTGCTTGCTGAGTGCTTGCTTGGATCTGAGACCCTAAAAGGAGGATAATTGCCATATTTTAATATATAGAAGATGCTGGATGCTGCAAATAGTTAAGCACTCAGCTACTAAACCAAAGTTTGGCAGTTTAAGTCTATCCAGAGGTGCTTCAGAAGAAAGGCTGGCAATCTACTTCCAAAAATGCTATGGAGTACAGTTCTACTCTGACATACATGAGATTGCCATGAGTCAGAATCAACTTCGCTGCAACTGGTTTGCTTACTTTTTTGGTTTAATGTATAGAAGACACATAACAAATCAAGAGAGAAAAAGACATTTCGTAAGTTACACACAAAGAACCAGTCAGCTTCATTGAGAACGGTCAATCTGGGGTGGTGGAATGGGTATCATAAGTTATCCTTCTCACTTCAAAGTCCACAGTCTCCTGGACTTCAAAGGGTGGGGCCACAGTCTCCTAGGTTTCAAAGAGTCAGATCTTTGCCAACCAGGTTCCAGAGTGTGGGGCTGCCATTAAGGTGTGCCAGGGGGTGGGGCCACCATCCAAAGTTGAGGGGGTGGGGCTACCATGCCAAAGGGACAGAAGAACAGGGCCTTCTGGAGCCAAGGAAGTGGGGTCGCCACTCAGATAGACCAGGAGAAGGGGGCTGCCCAAAGCCAAGGGAGCAGATTGCTGTTCCAGTGGGCCTGGAAGGTGGAGCTGAAGCCCAGGGCTGAGGGGGCTCCACCCATAATCCACAGAATATGGCCAACATCCAGAGTCTGGAGGGCAGGGTCATTGCCTAGATGGTCTCAGAGAACAGAGGCCTATTTTCAAGCCTTGAGAGCCAATGTAATTTGCTTCACTGGGGTTTCGGACTTGCTTGGTGCCCGTTATCCCTCCTCTTCCTCTATTTTTTCCCGTCTGTGATGGAAATGTCTACCTTCTGCCTGTTCCACCATTGTATTTTTGAAATAGATGACTCGTATTCTAGATTTCATAGGTTCACAGATGAGGAGGAATTTTGCCCCAGGGTGGAATATGCCTAAAGTCTCATCCATATTTGATTTCAATGATTCAGAAGATGAGATTTTGGACTTGGAGTTGGTTGAAGACTTTTGGGATAATGTAATGGGGTGAATGTGTTTTACATGTGGCAAGAACACGAATTTTAGGGGACCCAAGTGTGGAATGCTATGGATTTAATTGTGTTCCCCCAAAATAAGTGTTGTAAATCCTCACCTCTGCCTGTGGTTATAATCCCATTTGTGAATGAGTTGTGTTTGTTATGTTAATGAGGCAAAATTAGGTTATTTCAATGAGAATTGGTTATGTTTATTATGTTAATAGGGTGTATATTGAGTCAATCTCTTTGAGATATAAAAGAGATTAAACAAACAAGCAAGGGAAGCAGAGATGCAGGAAGAGAGATGTTAAGCCACATGAAGATTGCCCAGGAGCAGAAGCTCAAAGCGACGAGGACCTTCCTCCAAGCCAAAAGAAGGAGAAAGCTTTTCCTGGAGCCGGCACCCTGAATTCAGACTCTAGCTTCCTAAACTGTGAAAAAATAAATTCCTGTTTATTAAAGCCACCCACTTGTGGTTTTTCTGTTATAGCATCACTAGATAAACTAGGACAGAATTTGATCTTTCTTATGAACTATTGCAGTTAGTTGATATTTTTGCATGATGGATTTTATCGACATAGTGCTGGACTTAACATACAGGCCTCATCAGCACCACTGTTAGTGATACTTTTGTGAATACTTTATGGTCTTTGGATATATCAAGGTGGGCCTCCGGCCCACTGATTCTGTACACATCACACCGTCAGTGCAACATCAACAGAGTGTATGGGAAATTCCTGGGGCCTCTCCCCCAGGTGTTGTATGAAAAAATAAAACTTGATGTTGCCACGTAAGAAAAGAATGCCCAAGCTATAGATGCCTTTTTAAAACTCTTTTTATAATGGCTCAAATCTGTACTGGCATATGTCATATTTGACGTGCTTTGTTCATTGCATTTATTTTAATCAGAAATATTTAATTTATTTACATGATTTTTTTTTTTTTTTTACAAAATCCCCTTAAAATATGAATAGTCACAGTTTGGTTACTACAGAATTAACAGTTAAAATATCTATTGTTATTTTCCCTATGTTTTCAGACATTTCTTTCCTATAACCAGGATTTCATCACATAAACCAAGCAGGCTGGTGGCACCATGGTTAAGTGCTCAGCTGCTAAACAGGGGAAAGATGTGGCAACCTGCTTCCATAAAGATTACAGCCTTGGAAACCATATGGAGCAGTTCTACTCTGTCCTTTTTGGGTCACTATGAGTCAGAATCGACTCAATGGCTACACGTTTGGTTTGGTTTTGATCTTCAAAACTACAAATGATTTCTTGCAGCATGTTTAAGAAAAAAAGGACACTTGGACAATGATTTAAACATCATATGAGACAGTTACATCGAAAAATGTTCACTGATTAAAAAACTAAGAGGAAAACGTACTTGCCAAAATAGTGGTTCAGTATGGCAGGAATTGAAGGTTTGGAAATAATTCAAGGCACTTAACATCAAGTGGCAGTGTGGTTTGTCTACCCCACTCCCCCCAGACTAAATGGCTAAAGTTCCTGCTTTGCAAATCAGATTTCTGCCCAGAATGCTGCCAATAATTGGCCACCAGGCTGGTACGCCCATTGAGATGTACGAAATGGCTGTTGTTGATATTTTGATGCCGAAAAGAATCTGTCAGATTTTTCTTTCCTGTAACCACTCACTCTCTCTTGCCTCTTGTCACTACTCCCCTCAGCCCCTGCTCATTTTACCCACATTAAAGCAGTAAGTAAATAAATGACAGGCTGTGGCCTATCATCAGGTGACAGATCACCCTGCCTGGGCTCGAAAGAACGGAGAAGTTGTCATGTGTCTGCTTCCCCTCACATTCCCTGTCAGCCCCGCCACATCCGGGTGGCATGTCACAGTCATAGGAGCAAGATGAATACAGCCGTGTAAACATCAGCTTGGGAGCCAAGTCAATCAAACATGTGACTCTAACCACACAGAAGCTCTTCAGCTGCCGGAAAAGAAAAGCACTCAGAGAGAAAGAAATGCCTTTTAATGGCCTGCTTCTGCTTCTGGTAGTTATTGCTTAATTGAATTTAACAGGGTTTTTTTCTTCCCCAAGTTGAGGGGGAAAAGTCATATTTTCCCACTGAGTCGGGGGGGGATACAATATAAATCTATCTGTTCTATGGCTAATCAATATTTATTGAAGTTGCCTAATCATCCAAGGAAGGAGCCCTCATGGTGCAGTTGTTAAGTGCTCGGCTGCTAACCGAAAGATCTGTGGTTGGAACCCACCAGCAGCTCCATGGGAGAAAGATGTGGCAGTCTGCTTCCATAAAGATTTACCGAACCGACTCAACAGCAAGGGGTTTTTTGAATAATCCAAGAGAGAAGCGAATTAAAGTCATGGTCTAGAAAACTCCTTACAGAGCTTTATTCCCTTAACCAAGTGTATTAGTTAGCTACGGCTGCCCTAACATAATTCCACAAGCTAGGTGGCTTATACAAACAAAAATTAATTTTCTAATTCTGGGGGCTAGAAATCAGGATGTCAGCCACGTCGATTCCTTTGGAGGACTCTGAAAGAGAATCTGCTCCAAGCCTCTCTCTTAGCTTCTGACACCAATCGCCATTCAGTCAATTCCAACTCACAGTGACTCCACGTGTGTCAAAGTAGAACTGCTCCATAGAGTTTTCAATGATTGGTTTTTTGGAAGTGGATCACCAGTCCTTTCTTCCAAAGCACCTGTGGGTGGACTCAAACCTCCAACCTTTCAGTTACCAGTCTACCATATTAACTGTTTGCACCACCCAGCTTCTTATAGCTCCTGGTAATTCTTGGCTTGCAGTTGGCATCTGATTCTCTGGGCACGTGGTCATCTTTCCTCTGCCTCTCTGCCTCAGTGTCTCTTCTTTTTTATAAAGACAGCACTCGGGATGGAATTAGGACTCACCTCACTCCAGTACAAGCTCATGTTAACCAAACTGATAACATCTTCAGAGACCTTATTTCTGAACAAGGTCACGTTTATAGACATCAGGGTTAGGACTTCAATATAACTTTTGGGGAACACAATTCAATCCATAACATCAAGATGAACATTTAGCAAAGTTGCAAGAAGTGCCTGTGACAACAAAGAATATGATGAAATGTCTCATTGGCTAAGCTAAAGGGACATTTAGACTGTTCCAAAACAAATAATGAACCATGTATTAAAATAAACAAAGCCATAAAAATGTCAGGAGAAGTGCCAGAATAATAATGACTTCCCAGTGTGAAAGAAAATTCAAAGAAGGATAATGAAACCTCTTCCCAACTGAAAACAGTCTGCTTCAGCTGCCCCCATGGATTTTCCGTTTCCTAGTTATGGTGTGAAGATAGCGCAGGACCAGGCAGTGTTTAGTTCTGTTGTACATAAGGTTGCTATGAATCGGAACCGACTCGACGGCACCCAACAACAGCAACAACAAAGTTACGGTGTAAGAAGGTTTTTTGGTGCTGCCACTCCAGAAGCTCTCTTTCAAGACACGAAAGGAGAAAAAAAAATTAATAGGTAGCTCCTTTGTTTCATTTAAAAATAACTGTCAGCCACCATGTAGCTGTTTAGTATGTTTGTGGTAAGTGTATATGTAGAAAGACTAATAAAATGACACCCACCCTCTGCTATGATTTCCTGGACATAGAACACCCTGATGCTCAGTCTGAGAGTGACCATTGGCAGAACTCCCACCATTAGAGGTCACTTAGGCATTGATGGTTTTTGAAAACCAGGTGGTTTTGTTGTGTTCTTATCTTATCAAAAGCACTTATGCCACTATTTAGCAGTATAAAGCACTGAAGCAATAGTGCCAACGGTTCTGGAATTATCACAAACTCTTAGTGATTCTGAGGCAACTAAATTATTTATAACATCAAATTAAAAGCCACTTAACACCAAATGTTGATATTCCTACATTCTTTGATCTACCATTGCAGACTCTGCAAGCTCTGGTCCTATCCTACCTTTTCAGCCATATTTCTTGCTTACTCTCGAGTGGTGCAAACAGTGGTTGGTGGTTCACACATACCCAGCGGCACCATGGAGGAAAGTCCTGACAATCTGTTTCTGTAAGGATTACAGCCAAGAAAACCCTATGGAGCCGTTCTACTCTGAAACACATGGTGTTGCCATGAGTTGAAGCCAACATGGCAATGGGTTTGGGTTACGTACTTTATCTTCAGGCAAACCAAATCACCCATTACTGCCTACCCTAAGCGTGCTGTGATCTCCTGTGTCTATGCTATTGCTTACACTGTCCCCAGGCCTGGAATACATCCCATCGTTCCATGTATTCTTTAAAGATATGCACATGCATTGACCTAGAAATTCCACTTCTAGACTTTCATCATTAAGGAAAGGAATTTCTTTGCAGCATGTTTATAATAGAAAAAAAAAGAAAGATAGTGACTCAAATTCCCAACATTTTAGGGTGAGTTAAATAAATTGTAATGCATTGACATATAATGTAGTATCCAGAGGATAAAAAATGATGCTACAGATTAATACTGATTCCCATGGCATGATATCTACAATATATTGTTTGTGGGAAAAATGAGGTCACAAGACCAGCATGTACAAAATGGCCCCGTTTTTATAAAAGCAATATATATATATAAAAAAAAACTACCTATATATTCACTTATATCTATATCCATATCCATATCCATATTTATATTGAGAGAGAGTCTAGAAACATATACATAAGTGAGTTATCTCTGGGTCGGGAAATTACTTTTTGTGTGTTTGTCTCTGTGTATTTTATCTGTATTTTATGAGCATTGAAAAATAAACATGAAATGCTTTGGTATTAAAAATAATTTTGATGTAAATCATCTTTCAAACTCCAGCCCAATGCTTTTTTTACACAAAGCTTTTCCTGAATCTTCATCAGTGAGTTTTTTGTTTTTTGTTTTGTTTTGTTTTAACTCTATCTGTAACTGTGTTGTAGTGTTTAGCTTCTAGCTTACGGGGTAATGGTTGTTCAGTGGTAAAATTCTCACCTGCCATGAAGGAGACCTGGATTTGATTCCCGCCAATGCACCTCATGTGCAGTCACCACCCATCTGTCAGTGGAGGTTTGCATGTTGTTATGATGCTGAACAGGTTTCAGCAGAGCCTCCAGACTAAGATGGACTAGGAAGAAAGGCCTGGCTATCTTCTTTCAAAATCCAGCCAGTGAAAACCTTACGGATCACAATGGTTCGATGAGCAAGCGATCACAGGGATAGTGCAGGATCAGGCAGCATTTTGTTCCATTGTGCATGGGGTCACTATGAGTTGCGTGCTGACTCCAGAGCATCTAATAACAACAAACAACCTTCACTTGGGTTAAAGGCACTCACATATTACTAGAATATAAACTACACGAGGGCAAGAGCCCTACCTAATTTATCCTTGCATGCAAACTCATAGCACGAATTTAATAAACATTTGCTGTATGAATCGATGCTATTTGCCTAATAGGTAATTCTAAAACTTGACTGGACAGAAGAATCACGTTGAAAGCCTTTAGAGATACAGAGTCCTAGGTCAATGCGTGGTCATTGGGTTATTAATACCCTGAATTAATTCCTGCCCTTGCAGAAAGTGTATAAAACAAAGCTGGCCAGACTTCATTATCAAGGTCTATAAAAGTGCCTAAGGAGCCATGGTGGGGCAGTGGTTAAGCATTCAGCTGCTAGCTGAAAGGTTGGTGGTTTGAACCCATCCAACTGCTCCACAGGAGAAAAACCTGACAATCTGCTATGGTAAAAATTACAGACTAGGAAACTCTATGGGGCAGTTCTACACTGTCCTATAGGGTCACTATGAGTTGGAACACACTCAAAAGCACACAACAACACCACAAAAATGCTTAAGGAACTCTGGTGGAGCAATGATTAAGCACTCAGCTGCTACCCGAAAGGCTGGTGGTATAAAACCACCCAGAGGCTCCGCAGGAGAAGGACCTGGCAATCTGCTCCTGTAAAGATTACAGCCTAGGAAACCCTAGAGGGCCATTCTACTCTGTCCTTCAGGGTCACTATGAGTCAAAATTGACTCAACAGCACCTAACACCAATACCAGCGAGATAAAAGTTGCAGGAACGTAGTTGTTCTTGTTAGCTGTTGTGGGGTTTGTCCCCAAATCATCGCGACCACATGCACGAAGGGATCAGATCATATTGATCCAAAGGGTTTTCTTTAGCTGATTTTTTGGAAGTAGATTTTTTTGGCAAGATATTCAGTAAATGTTTATTGAAAAAATGGGTATGTTCTGTTGTCAGGTACCTAAAGTTCAGAGCCTGTAGATTGCATGGCTCCTGACTTCTAAGTGAGTTCTCTAATTGCCTGGACTTATCCCTTTTCTATCTTCTTGATGCTCATCCAATCGTCTTCTTGAAAACTGATCCACCTCCTAATCTGATGATAATATTTCTGTTAGTACAGATTTTCAGTTGGCCTGGCACCAGAAAATTAGACAAATGTGGACAAGATGGAGGCTTCAACATCAGGGTCAGATTCTTGAGTGAGTAATGGGATCCTTGATTATGGGTGTTTGGACCAGGAAGAAAGGCCTGGCTATCTTCTTTCAAAATCCAGCCAGTGAAAACCTTATTGATCACAATGGTTCGATCAGCAACTTACACGGGGATAGTGCAGGATCAGGCAGCATTTTGTTCCATTGTGGAACAGTGTCTAAGAGGTAAGTTCGGGCAGTTGAGAACAGGTAATGAAAATCATTATCTAGAAGAAAGGAGATGGGAGGAGAAGGAAATCCAAACAAGGATATTCTACTAGCATTGTTCCAGAGAAAGGGTTGTACATTGGACACAAAGGAATTCCACTAAGGAGATTAAATTTGGGAGACAGTTAAAGGAATTCTGCCAGATACCTTCTGCTTATGATACAAAGCACACCTCAGTATTTGTCACCTATTGTCACTGTTGTCACGTATTGCTTATAAGCTTTGTTCCTAACTCACTGTTTCTCCTCATCTCAGGCTTGCCCAGTCCTAAATTACAGCGTCCCCTCAATCCTCCATCCCTGCTACTCAAAGTCTAGTCATAGTCTTCAAGTGATGACTATTGAGGTTAGAGGGTAAGGATGGGAAGAGACACAGACATGTGAATTGGCCATGATGACAAATGCATTGCTATAAACCATCTTTTGCCTTTTTAATCATTAGATTGAAGCAATACAGCACATAGAATACCATAGAATATCATGTCTTGTGATGGTATCAGACTGCAAATCCTTCTCCATAAAGGACAAATTTACCTTTTCTAGGTAATCATGAATTGTCAGCTTTTAAAGCCCACTAAGCCAAAAAACCTGTTGCCATCGAGTCAATTCCAACCCTATAGGACAGAGTAGAACTGCCCCATAGAGTTTCCAAGGAGTGCCTGGTGGATTTGAACTGCTGACCTTTTGGTTAGCAGACGTAGCTCTTAACCACTATGCCACCAGGGTTTCTATTAGCACATGTTAAAATCTGGTGTCTCAATTTTACTATTTGAAACCAATATCTATGGTAAAGTAGATTTTAATCTCTATTCAGTGGCAATGAAAAGAATAGTTTGGTAATTAGAATGTCTGTAAGTGTGTACTAATGGCACTGCCACGTTTTTTACTTTCCGAATGTCACACTCTTTGGAAAGCACTTTAGAATACTTTTGATGGCATTTGTTCAAAGGAAAAAAAAAGAGTCTTATTACTATATGGTTCAAATATTTTAAAATCAAGTCTAGTAACTTTCAGCAAAATGAAGTAATTTGGTGTTTCAGGAACATCTCTCTCCACAAGCAGGTTATCTGGGGAATATAACTGTAGAAATCATCAGCCTATGATTTTCCTCTAGCATGCTCATTTGTATTTGATAGAAGGATAGGAGTTTTTCCCTAATAAAAAAATCCTTGTATTTACCTTAAATTATCATTTGATACCTGACCCATGGTGAATTTTTCCCACCCAAGTTTCAGTTTTATTTCTAGCTTCCCTGTGAGGATTTATCTGTGACTTAGGTTTTCACAGTCTCCATGTTTTTGTTGCTGTTGTATGCCATTGAGTTTATTCCAACTCAAAGTGACCCTATAGGACAGAGTAGAACTGCCCCCGTAGAGTTTCCAAGGCTATAATCTTTACAGGAGCAGATTGCCAGATCTTTTCTCTCGCAGAGCTGGTGAGTTTGAACCACTTACCTTTTGGTTAACAGGTAAGCATTTTAACCATTGCACCACCAGGGCTCCTTATAGTAAACATACTGATATCTGTTTTTCTTTTCATTGATTGCATCTTATAAATGCCTCCTTGAATTTTCTCAAGTTTACCTACCACCCTCCCATTCTCCCTCACCAAGATGGAAAATATGATGAACCCATGGAAACAGCATCTACAATGATTATAAATGTATATTTCTCCTTCTTCTTAGAGGAAAAGAGAGTAACTCATAGGAAAGCATCATTTCAGCCTCTGTGGCTGGTGGCACGGGCAGCCTGTGAGGTGACCGTGTGCTCACAGCTGAGGCTGTGTGTGTGCGTGTGTGCATATGAGAGAGAGAGAGAGAGTGAGACAGAGACAGAGAGAAAAGAGAAGTAGAAAGACAGAGACAGAGGGAAGCAAAGACAGACACACAGAGAGAGGTGAGACAGAAGATAGAGGCCAGGAGAGACAGAGGAAAGGACAGACAGAGAGACAGAGAGAGAGATAGAAGGAAGGAAAGACCGAGAGAGTAAAACAGCAAGAGAGAAAGAGAGAGAAGGAAGACAGAGAGAATGAGAAAGAAAGGGAGAAGAAGAGAGAGAGAATGAGAACAACAGAGAAAGAGAATATAGCAGCATACATATTAACACTGGTTTTTTTTTTTTTATATTAACACTGACCCAGGGGACCTGAGTGGAACTTAGGTCACATTGAAAAATAAGCCAATTAAGAGTTGTACAGCCTGAGGCCTGGAGTCCAGGAAAAAGACACCCAAGTGACTTGGTTAGTAAGAAGATGTTGGTGCAATTATAGAGGGACCAGCACTTACCTTTTAACAAATGTGTCCCTTTCTCCCACCCATCCCTACTAGGCCCCCACCCATTCATACACACACACACACTCAAACACCCAGCATCTCTGCCCCTTTATGCTGGACCACTTCTCCCAGGATGGAGGGAGGACACTCTGGCATGTGAAATCCTGGAGGCCTAGGAGCTTTCTGCTTTAGGAAAACCTATTATAAAAATACAACCACAGAGCACATACATTTAGAAGTATCCAATGACAGACTTCACGGACTTCATGTTATAGAAAGCTCTGTTGCAGGCTTCCTCTAAGAAGCACATGTCCCCAAATCATTTAAAATAATGTTTAGTTAAAAAAAACAAATGTTATAAACACAATTTCAACTTCATAAATTCAGGCACAGCCTTCCAGCCCTTTGAAACACCTTCACTTTGAAACAATTTTTGTACGTGTGTATGATTTTATACAAAACTATGAAGAAAATAAACTCCCATGGGAGTAACACATTTTCTTATAAAAATTCACTAATGTCTATCCCAGATCAGTGAATTGGCTCTGTCTGCCGCGTTGAGTGTCTACTCCCATTCTGGTGTAAAGATACAAAAAAGTTGTTCTACAGAAATAAGAACATCAGTGGTTCAGTGGTGATTCTCACCTTCCATGCAGGAGACCCAGGCTGGCATAGTGGTTAAGAGCTTGGCTGCTAATCAAAAGGTCAGCACTTCAAACCCACCAGCCACTCCTTGGAAACCCTTCGGAGCCATTCTACTCTGTCCTATAGGGTTGCTATGAGTAGGAGCCAACTCGGCAGCACCTAACAACAGCAACATGATGCTGAACAGGTTTTAGCTGAGCTTCCAGGAGAAGAAAGACTAGAAAGAAAGTCCTGGCAATCTACTTTTGAAAATCAGCCATTGTAAACCCTATGAATCACGCCGATCCAATCAGCAACTGATCATGTGGGAGGCATGAGACCAGGCAGTGGTTCATTCCCTTGTGTACGAGGTTGCCATGAGTCAGGGGCCAACTTGATGGCAGCTAACAACAACAACAGAATTAAAATATTTAAGAGAAAATGTCAAGGAATTTTCATAAGGGATAGCGTATGTACCTCTCACAACAAATCTCATAATGAATTTTCCAGATTGTCGGTGTTATTTAGACTAAAATTAATTAACTGACTTTTTTCAAATTGAATCCTAAGAACTGTGAATGCTGCATTTCCATATTGGCATGCAAAATTGAGCCTGCATATGTTTCTTTGCAAAAATTCCATCAATGGGCACCATAAGTAATTGAGAAGGTGGAAGAGCAGAAAGGTAAGAGGGGTCACTGGAGTTGAGAATTTTTCATAGCAAAAATTTCATGGGGAAAATAAGACTTTAGAGAAGTTTTGATACATAGTTTTTTGTTTGTTTTTACTTTTTTACTAAGCTAAAGGGGATTCTCAAAAGTTGGAGGAGACAGTCAGGATTCTCACTCACATGAAGCCCCTAAGACCTCCTGGGAGAGAGTGATGAAGATGGCTTTGGGGCTGATCATCTGGTCTGCGATGGCCAGAATTAACTTGCTAAAGTAAAGGGAGACTAAAGCTTCTCCAAAGGGACTCTGGCGTGCAATGGTTAAGTGCACGGCTGCTAACTGAAAAGTCATCAGTTCAAACCCACCAGCCACTCTGTGGGAGAAAAGACCTGATGATCTGCTCCTGTAGACATTACCCCATGGCCATCTTTAAAGCTTAGGAAACCGTATGGGGGAGCTCTACTCTGTCTATAGGATCACTGTGAGTTCGAATCAACTAGACAGCACACAGCAACAATGACAAGGCTTCTCCAAGAAATCCTGGTGGTAGAATTGTTAAGCATTTGGCTGCTAACCAAAAGATTGGCAATTCAAACCCACCCAGGGGTTCCATGGGTCAAAAGACCTGGTGATCTGCTCCTGTAAAGATTACAGCTTAGGAAACCCTATGGGGCAGTTCTATCCTCTGTTGTATAAGATCACTATGAGTTGTAATCAACTCGACCGCACACGACAACAACCAATCTTCTCCAGGAGTCCCTGGGTGGCACAAGTGGTTAAATGCTTGACTACCTACCCAGAGATGCCTCAGAAGAAAGGCCTGGTGATCTGCTTCTGAAAGCTCACAGCCTTGAAAATGTTATGGAGAGTAATTCTACTCTGCACACTTAGTGTAGCTCTGAGGTAGAATCAACTCAACAGCAACTAGCTTTGCTGAAAAGACTTCACCAGCTTCTGATTAAGTGGGGAACTCACATCATGGAAAATAGTCTTAGGCCCTGATTTCAATGAGCCATTCACAGTCTGAAAGGAGAGTACTTCTGGACACGAAAAAAGGTATCTTCACACACATGCCATCTGCCCATTCTGGAAACCTATCCATGCTTCCTAAATCTTATAATCTCTGATAACTATAGACCCACCTCCAGTAGGGCAGCAAGGGGTAGGGATGGCATCTGGTAAAAAGGAGAGAAATCGTCAGTGACTTCTGCAACAAGACCCAAACATGTCATTCTTCACCAACTCACAAGCAAATTTATGCTCAAATCTCAGTATAGGGCTCAGGATTCTTACTCATGTGGAGCTGTAAGCTCTCATCTGCTTTCCTTAAGAAAGTAGATTCCTTTACAGATATTTCTAGGAACATTCTTTTACAGATATAATCCAGGAACCCCCAGGGGTCCACGAGTCATGCATCAGACCTGGTCTTCTGGGCACAGCTGTGGTTGGCCAAGTCAGGCCTTTGTTACTGTGGCTGCAACAGTTTCCCAAGGAGGCTGGGCTGAGCTGGGATTCCTCTCTTACTGCTTGAGGTGCTGTCATCACTGCCAGCTAGGTTCGGAAAAGCTAGAAATTATCTGCTCTATAGGATGCACTTTTTTTTTTTTTTTTTTTAATGGGATGACCTGACCTCAAACACTCCATGGCAATGGTGAGTCAGACACTACACCTTGGTGCTCGTGAGTGTAATGACAGGGCTTTACATTCTTGCTTTTATAATATAAGGAGTGCGTGAACTCTGTTGCAATGACTGTTAAAACAAAACCAGTTGCCATCGAGTCAGTTTCAAATCCTGGTGACCCCATGTGTGTCAGGGTAGAATTGCACTCCATAGGGTTTTCAATGGCTGTGATCTTTCAGAAGTAGATTGCCAGGGCTTTCTTCCAAGGCACCTCTGGGTAGATTAAATCTGCCAACCTTTCAGTTAGTAGCTGACTGCTTAACTGTTTGAGCCACTCAGGGACTCCTGCAATCAGTGTTGTTGTTGTTAGGTGCCATTGAGTCAGTTCTGACTCATAGCAACCCTATGTATAACAGAATGAAACGCTGCCCAGTCCTGTGCCATCCTCACAATTGTTATGCTTGAGCCCATTGTTGCTGCTGCTCTGTCAATCCATCTTGTTGGGAGTCTTCGCCTCTTTCACTGACCCTCTGCTTTACCAAACATGATGTTCTTCTCCAGGGACAATCTGAGTAGAGGCCCCCTCACCGCCCCCCCAAAAAAAATTACAGAAATCTTCGTTATGCAGTAATTCTGTCCCTGGGGTGCAAAATACTCTTAAAATGGCTGAGCCAGAAGAATCTGATTTTTTGATCACCACACTGTACCCAGTTCTACCCCCTCCTTCAGTGGACATAGACGTATCTCCCTGGGAATAAACTCATTACACTGGAATTCAGAAAGTGTTCAAGATTTATAGGGATATATTTTTTAAATAATATTTTACTGTGGTTTAGGTGAAAGTTTACACTGACATACTTTTAAAAAGAAGAAAAGAACATCAACAGCAGAGGGAAATATTTGGAAAAAGTCTAGGCAGGGAAGTGGGGCAAGAGGGATGGTTTGAGTCACCAAGGAAAAGTGTCACCTGCCTACTCAGGCTTTGTTCTCACTCTATCCCCTCCATTCCCAAACTATGCACTTAGGCACCCTTGGTACTGCAGTGAATTCACAAGGATACCCCAGATATTCTACATTTAGAGGGAAACATAGTGACATTTGCCAAATACCACATAAGCTATTACTATTAATTTGCTTAGGAGCCCTGGTGGCACAACAGTTAAGCACGTGGCTGCTAACCGAAAGGTTGGTAGTTTGAACCCACCCAGCAACCCCACAGGAGAAAGACCTAGACATCTGCTCAGATAAAGATTATAGCCTAGAAAACTCTATGGGGCAGTTCTACTCTTATCAGTATAGGGTTGCTCTGAATCAGAACAATTTGAAGGCACCAAACAACGCCATTAAGTTGCTTAGACCCCAACTAATTTAATAAGCAAAAGAGCTTGGACCTAAATTAAATAAATGGAACTATTAGGTATTTCTTTTGGCATATAAGGGCACTGTAATCCATGAGAGGTGCAAACAGTTAATGAGCTTCATGGCTAATCGAAAGGTTGGAAGGTCAAGTCTAGCCTGAGGAGCCTCAGAAGAAAGGCCTGGTCATCTACTTCCAAAAAGTCACCCATTGAAAGCCCTATGGAGCACAGTTATACTCTGACATGCATAGAGTCACCATGAGTAGGAATTGAGTCAAAGACAACTGGTGTAACGGTCAGGGGCACTGGGAAAAAATTATTGCTACACTAAGAGTGCTGTGAACAGAGTGAGTATGGGAATCTTAGGAAACTTTAATCTAGCTAATTGATGATGCTAAATCTCTGGTAAGAAAGATAAATATAGCAAAGTTACAGTCTTTGGAATGGTTTGGAAATAAGGTAAGGTAATGATGTTGCAGAAACTCATTTTCCTTAATAGAAAGTTTTATTCATTTGAATATTTACATTGAAAAATATTAATTTTTCAGGTTAATATTGGTAGGAAGTACAGTCAGTGCTTCTTCCTTTGTTCTTAATCAATGAGTCCTAACTCAGAGAAGTTCAAAGTTCACAGATTGCCAAAGTATCTTCTTTCCCCGTCATTCATTGTCACTCTGCAAAACTGGTAGTTTTGTGGAAATGGTGGTAGGAAAGGGACATGCACACCTACGAGAAATCGTGTTCCTTCACATAACAGGCCATGGTAAGAAATTAGGAGCCTTGGTTGCACAGCAGTTAAAGGTTCGAGCCCACTAGCCACTCAGCAGGAGAAAGACGTGGCAGTCTGCTTCCATAAAGATTTACAGCCTTGAAAACCCTATAGAGTCGCTATGAGTTAGAATCAACTTAACAGCAGTATTTTCTTTCTCTTTTTTTTTGGTAGGAAATTAATCTTAAATTGGAAAAGATGTCTTGGAGTATATAATACAGGCTACTTAGAATCACCTACATGAAAATGTGACCCTAAAGTAATTTCTTCTATACTCTGAGCACCATTCAGTCATTAAGGAAAGTACTATATAAAGGGTTTCAGTCAAGACATTCTTTAAAAGCTGTTGAAAATGTTTCTGAAACCTTACCATTATTTCTTTCTAAGACAAATATTTTCAAGGCTTTTTTTTTTTTTTTTTTTCCATTGGTGGGGTGATAATACAGGGTGGAGATATCACTGCTGTCTGCTCTCTCTGTTAAGTATGGAAGGAGTTTGTGATGGTCAACTTGGATAAGCTGGAACTACGTTTCCTAGAAACCCCTTTCCTGCAAAATTCCAGTTTCAAACTGGCCCACAGAGAAATTTCCACGTGAAGTGAAAGGCAGAAGTGAAGCAGCAGCCCATACTCTCTAAGTGAAGGGCTTCATTAGAGGCAGTGATGGAAGACGCAGAGACGCCACACAGGTTCAGCTTGTCCTCATGGTCCTCCACTCTGCGTCCAGCTCTTCTCCCCTAGAAGATCAACAGCAGTGACCAAGAGCAGCCCCAGGCCCACTAGCACACGCTTGCCAGCAGACCCACAGAGCAGCAGCCCCACGGACGCCCAGCTTCCCCAAGACCTCTCCAGAGCTTTTTCTTCACAGTCCACTTCCGCTCTGATGCACTTGCTTTCTCACATTTAGCAGTTGGTGACGTCTCTGAGCCTCCAGTTGACTCCTGGGACTCTGCCTCCACAGCTCCTCCCAGAACTGCGTAAGGTCTAATTCCTGGAATAAATCCCGTATCGCATAACTCATAGTGGTTTGACTTCCCTGACTGAACCCTGACTGATAGAAGTATGTACTTTAGACATCCCAAGTGACAAAGAAAACATGAAAGATACTCTCCACTAAATGTAATTTTTCTTGTGAGTGATTTCTTTAGGTGGGCAATGAACCAGAATACAAAAATATCTGTCATTAATCAGTTTTGTTTTTAAAAGTATTCTAGAATGTTCCTTTGTAAATCCTTTTTTCAATACTAAAGATGACTTGGGAATGAATCATACATACCTGGATAAAAGAAAAACCAAACCTGTTGCTGTGGAGTCGATTCCAACTCATAGCAACCCTATAGGACAGAGTAGAACTGCCCCATAGGGTTTCCAAGGAGCGGCTGGTGGATCTGAATTGCCGACCTTTTGGTTGGCAGCCAAACTCTTAACCACTGCACTACCAAGGAATTGTCTAAAATGCGTTAAAGTTACTCAAGTTTCTTATGGACCATTCCCTTGAGGAAGAACAAAATGTTTCTCCATTCAGGAAAACAGCCCTATCTGGTGTAGCTTTCTCTTTCAGTCAGCCAGTTTCTCTTCAGATTTAATAAACAGCTTTCAAAAGGGGTATAAAAATGTCTGTTCAAAAGCCTGCAGTCTGTTATTTGTGGAAGTGCCTGTGGATTCACAGACCTGCTTCCAGAGAAGTGGATTATCATCTTGTGATAAGTCATTGCTCAGCACTGAGTAATATAGTTCTGTGGGCAAACAAAAAGCCATTCTTTTTTGGTGGCAAAGGATGAAGCTAGTTATTAGCAATTCCATACAAAAGAAGTAAAAAAGACTGGAAATAAGGAGTCAAGCCAAGTTTGGCATCTATTATTCACACAAAACCTTCTAGTAATGACAACTGCCCCAATCATAGAAAAGGCCTATTCAGAGGACCCATTTTCTTGCTGCACTGTCAAAAGTAGAGATGATAGATAACTTCCAGTGGCTGTCAAAATGAAAATCGAACCAGTTTTAATGAAATAAGACAGTTTCTGTTTGTTGGTTCCGGAGAAAGTTTATGATGATGAATTTCGAAGCCTTTAATTTATCATTTCACCCTGAAAAGCATCTATTTTGCAAACAATACTTTTCTGTATTGTTGACATTTTCTTTTAAAAAGAATACCGCTTAAATGTTGAACACCATTTCTGCATTCCGCTCTCCTGAGTTTATTCCCGGAGTTGTGTCTTTTTCAATATTATCTCAGAGTTGCAGGCTTCATCAAAGGTCATCAGATCCACTGATTTTTGTCAAATATCCCCATGTTATTTCATCTAATAAATTATAATTTGTTGTTGGCCTTTTGAAATTTCAAAGTATGGGAAACAATAGATATATTCTCCAAAATAAACAACGACGTCAAATGAAAACCAAACTCAAAACTCAAATAAAAACCACAGGGAAAATATTAGAGGACTCACAATTCTGGAGAAATAATCTTGCTTAATAATTCCTTTATATTTCTTTTCATTTATTTTCCAGATGAACTTGGGGCCAAATTCTCATCTTCGTAAATGCTAACACCATGGGAACAAAAAGCACATGTGGTGATTTTCAGCTGAAGTTAATATGTGAAACATGAATATAGATCATATGACAGGGATCACCCACTATTTATAAAAGTTGGAAGGCCAAGCCAAAGTCAACCAAGCCTATTGCTTTTGTCTAGTCAGCTCTGACTCATTCTAAAATATTGCTGGGTCCTGCACCATCCTCACGATAGTTGGGTGTGTTTGAGTCCATGGTTTTGGCTCTTGTGGCAATCCCATCTTATTAAGGGTTTCCCTCATTTTCATTGACCCTCTACTTTACCAAGCAGGGTGTCTTTTCTAGCTATTGGTCTGATGACTTGCCCACAGTAGGCAAGCTGAAGTTTCACCATCCTTACTTCTAAGGAGCATTTTGGTTGTATTTCTCCATGCCTATTAGCTAGGTGGTATTTTAGTACTGTTTTCAAACAATAATTAGACTTCATAATATGATACCGTTATGACCCTTAACAACCCTAGAGTCCATGAATAAATATTTTTTTTTTTTAGAAATATATAGAAAACATAACACCAGGATCAGTTGATAATCGGATGGCTTAATCCTGTTTGTTAGATATGAGTTTTCACAGCTACCCTGAGCCTTTAGGAGAATTTTATTCAAGTGTTGTAAATAAAAACTGGATTAAAATTGTTTAATCTAGGCAATAATTCAATGCCTTCACACTTCCACAGAATACAAAGTGACTAGCATGGTTCTTGTCACACGGTAAACCTGTTCCCTCAAGTAAATTCCGACTCATAGTGACCCTATAGGACAGAGCAGAACTGTTCCACAGGGTTTTCAAGGAGTGACTGGTGGATTCGAACTGCTGACCTTTCAGTTAGCAGCTGAGCTCTTAACCACTATGCCACCAGAACTCCTATCACATGATAAGCAGTCAATGTATGTTGATATAAAGAATGGATCAGAGAGGCAACACTCAAAATAAACTAATTTGACTAACTCTCCACATTGCACTGATCCATCACAAGTAAATCCCTTGTCTTAGTTTTTAACTTTGATAACTGTATTCTATATTTAAATACCCTCTTTTCCAGAAGCTTCAGGCAACCTCTGAAGCTGATATTTACTGTGAACACATTGCTTACTTCAAGACTTAGCAATAGGATTGATTAAAAATACTTCAGAATCATCTATTTTGGAAATAATTTATGAGTATATATTTATTCTAATATATGTATAATCAGATAATTTTTTATTTTCTTAGGAGCCTACCAAGGACATCAACTCTAGTGATTTAAAGACCTCAGCTTCAGAAAGCTCTTATAAATCTCCAAGAAAACCACTAATGCTTCAGTAGAGAAATGGGCAAAGAGCATTAATGGGCTGGCTACTCCGGAGTAAAAATTACAATGCAGTTTCCATATTAGCTTTCTGTGTAGAAGTTGACATATAAAATGAAACACTGCCCATTTTACCTCTAATCAAAATAGCAAATAAAATTATGTTGCTCCACCATGTGCGGCATGTGGCTTCTATGTCTTAGTCAAGGCATCTGCCCTAATTAAAAAAAAAAAAAAAATTGCAAATAAAAACAAAATATAAGTTTTAGATAACAAAATGACAGTTTTCCTTTTTTTTTTTTTTGATACAGTTATCCTAATTTGGTTCAAATTTTCTGAACAATCATTTAAAAACATGTATCAAAAGCTTATAAATGCCCCAATTGTGCATGGAAATGGACACTCTAATACATTATTAGTGGGAATATAACTTATGAAAGTTTCTGACAATTTGGAAATATATATTAATGTTTAAAATGCTTACATTTGTTGATCCAGCATTTCCACTTATAGTGGTTTATCTAAAAGAAGTAGTCTCAGAAATGTGTGAGGATATATAACAAAGAAAATCTGATAATATCCCAACATCTATCAATAAAGTTAAGGGTTGAATTAAACTGTGGTTCATCCATTAAATGGGAGAATGGGCAAGCATTATAAAAATGAGATATCTCTGGGTATATGGATAGGATATTGTTCATTATATGAATGTCAAATGGAAAAACAAAAAGTAAATCATTGCAGAACAGTATGCTAAATGTAATCTAACATTTATAAAATTAATATGTAAATGTTAGCACATTTATATTTTATTTATAATTAGGAGAAAAACTACACGTGTGTGTGTGTGTGTAAGTGTGTGTGTAGACTTTCACCCAGCAATCCCATATTTCCTGTTACAAAAAATGATTTAAGTAGGAAATTGGTTGAATATTTTATGTATACACACTTTAATTCTCTTCAGTAAATTGAAATGATGCTTTGAAGTTAATGTTTTGAAATTCGAGATGTTTATTTTTTTTAATTTAGATGGATTATAAACTGTGTAAATACTGTGACCTCATTCTTGTAAACGACTTCTAAAAATGTTCCTTATGTTGTAAGCAAAATTTATAAACGAATATAGACAAATGCATGCATATGTGCAAGGAAAAACACACTAAATTTGTATTGTAGGATCAAGTGTTTTTTTCTCTGTTTAATGATAACTCAATTTTTTCCTTAGAAAGCATATACAGCTAGAAAAGATAGATTTAAAAAAAAAAAGTATGTACAGAATTTGACAATCACTGTAATTGAAATACAGGCAGCCCCCAGGTTACAAACATCTGACTTAGGGATAACTTCACTAGGCCCTTTAATATTATGTAAATTTGCCCTCACTTTGAAAGGATTGAACCAGCCCCTACTTGCAACAAAGTCTTCATCACAATGGCTTTCACTCGCTCGCTGCACGTGCAGTTTTTAAATCACTGAAAGGCTTCGAGCCTTTTCCTGCACTAAAATAAGGCTGAATAAGAACCATATGCACCTGTTCTGACTTACCTATAAGTTCAACTTAAAGGCAGACTCAGAAACAGATCTCGTTCATAACCCAGGGACTGCCTGTATATATATATATATATATAAAAACCCTATATACGCCCAGTTAAAAAAGAAAGAAAAAAATGTTTAGATTTATTGCTGTTGCTATTAGTTGTCATTGAGTTGATTCTACTCATGGCAACCCCATGTGTGCAGAATAGAACTGGTCCATAGGGTGTTTGATGGCCACGACCTTTCCAAAGCAGATTGCCGGGACTCACTTCTGAGGCACGTCTGGGTGAATTTGAACTACTAACCTTTCAGTTAGTAGTCCAACACTTAACCATTTGCGCCACCCAGGGCTCCTTTAGACTTATTTATTAGGATAATCAAATAAGTGTAAATCAAAATAATAATCGGATGTAACTTTTTACTACTAAATTGCCAAAAGTTTATTTATTTGTTGTTGTTAGGTGCCGTCGAGTCGATTCCAACCTGTAGCAACTCTATGCACAACAGAACGAAACACTGCCCGGTCTTGCGCCATCCTTACAATCGTTGTTATGCTTGAGCTCATCGTTGCAGCCACTGTGTCAATCCACCTCATTGAGGGTCTTCCTCTTTTCCTCTGACCCTGTACTTTGCCAAGCATGATGTCCTTCTCCAGGGAGTGATCCACCCTGACAACATGTCCAAAGTATGTAAGACGCAGTCTCACCATCCTTGCTTCTAAGGAGCATTCCAGTTGTACTTCTAAGACAGATTTGGTCGTTCTTTTGGCAGTCCATGGTATATTCAATATTCTTTGCCAACACCACAATTCAAAGGTGTCAATTCTTCTTTGGTCTTCCTTATTCATTATCCAGCTTTCACATGCATATGATGCGATTGAAAATACCGTGGCTTGGGTCAGGCGCACCTTAGTCTTCAAGGCGACATCCTTGCTCTTCAACACTTTAAAGAGGTCCCTTGCAGCAGATTTACCCAATGCAGTGCATCTCTTGATTTCCTGACTGCTGCTTCCGTGGCTGTTGATTGTGGATCCAAGTAAAACGAAATCCTTGACAACTTCAATCTTTTCTCTGTTTATCATGATGTTTCTCATCGGTCCAGTTGTGAGGATTTTTGTTTTCTTTATGTTGAGGTGCAATCCAAACTGAAGGCTGTGGTCTTTGATCTTCTTCAGTAAGTGCTTCAAGTCCTTTTCATTTTCAGTAAGCAAGGTTTTGTCATCTGCATAACGCAGGCTGTTAATGAGTCTTCCCCCAATCCTGATGCCCCGTTCTTCTTCATATAGTCCAGCTTCTCGTGTTATTTGCTCAGCATACAGGTTGAATAGGTATGGTGAAAGAATACAACCCTGACGCACACCTTTCCTGACTTTAAACCAATCAGTATCCCCTTGTTCTGTCTGAACAACTGCCTCTTGAAATATAGAGGTTCCTCATTAGCACAAGTAAATGTTCTAGAATTCCCGTTCTTCACAATGTTATCCATAATTTGTTATGATCCACACAGTCAGATGCCTTTGCATAGTCAGTAAAACACAGGTAAACACCCTTCTGGTATTCTCTGCTTTCAGCCAGGATCCATCTGACATCAGCAATGACAACCCTGGTTCCACGTCCTCTTATGAATCCAGCCTGAATTTCTGACAGTTCCCTGTCGATACACTGCTGCAGCTGCTTTTGAATGATCTTCAGCAAAATTTTGCTTATGTGTGATATTAATGATATTGTTCTATAATTTCCACATTCAGTTGGATCACCTTTCTTGGGAATAGGCATAAATATGGATCTCTTCTAGTCAGTTGGCCAGGAAGCTGTCTTCCATATTTCTTGGCATAGATGAGTAAGCACCTCCAGCACTGCATCTGTTTGTTGAAACATCTCAATTGATATTCCATCAGTTCTTTGAGCCTTGTTTTTCACCAATGCCTTCAGAGCAGCTTGGACTTCTTCCTTCAGTACTATCGGTTCCTGATCATATGCCACCTCTTGAAATGGTTGAACATCAACTAATTCTTTTTGTTAAAATGACTCTGTGTATTCCTTCCATCTTCTTTTGATGCTTCCTGCATCATTTAATATTTTCCCCACAGGATCCTTCACTATTGCAACTCAAGGCTTGAATTTTTTCTTTAGTTCTTTCGGCTTGAGAAACGCCAAGCATGTTCTTCCCTTTTGGTTTTCCATCTCCAGCTCTTTGCACATGTCATTATAATTCTTTACTTTGTCTTCTTGCGTCACCCTTTTTGAAATCTTCTGTTCAGTTCTTTTACTTTGTCATTTCTTCCTTTTGCTTTAGCTGCTCAATGTTCGAGGGCAAGTTTCAGAGTCTCCTCTGACATCCATCTTGGTCTTTTCTTTCTTTCCTGTCTTTTCAACGACCTCTTGCTTTCTTCATGGATGATGTCCTTGATGTCATTCCACAACTCGTCTGGTCTTCGGTCACTAGTGTTCAGTGCATCAAATCTATACTTCAGATGGTCTCTAAATTTAGGTGGGATATGCTCACGGTCATATTTTGGTTCTCGTGGACTTGCTCTGATTTTCTTCAGTTTCGGCTTGAACTTGCATATAAGCAATTGATGGTCTGTTCCACAGTTGGCCCCTGGCCTTGTTCTGACTGATAATATTGAGCTTTTCCATCATCTCTTTCCACAGATGTAGTCAACTTGATTTCTGCGTGTTCCATCTGCCAAGGTCCATGTGTATAGTCACCATTTATGTTGGTGAAAGAAGGTATTTGCAATGAAGAAGTCGTAGGTCTTGCAAAATTCGATCTCCAGCATTGTTTCTATCACCAAGGCCATATTTTCCAACTCCTGATCTTTCTTCTTTGTTTCCAACTTTCACATTCCAATCACCAGTAATTATTAATGCATCTTGATCGCATATTCGATCAATTTCAGACTGCAGCAACTGATAAAAATCTTCTATTTCTTCATCTTTGGTCTTAGTGGTTGCTGGGCAAATTTGAATAATAGTCGTATTAACTGGTCTTCCTTGTAGGCATATGGATATTATCCTCTTACTGACAGCGTTGTACTTCAGGATAGATCTTGAAATGTTCTTTTTGATGATGAATGCAACACCATTCCTCTTCAAGTTGTCATTCCCAACATAGTAGACTATATGATTGTCCGATTCAAAATGGCCAATACCAGTCCATTTCAGCTCACTAATGTCTAACATATCGATGTTTATGTGTTCCATTTCATTTTTGACAATATCTAATTTTCCTAGATTCATACTTTGTACACTCTAGGTTCCAATTATTAATGGATGTTTGCAGCTGTTTCTTCTCATTGAGTCATGCCACATCAGCAAATGAAGGCCCCAGAATCTTTTCTCCATCCACGTCACTAAGGTCGACTCTACTCTGAGGAGGCAGCTCTTCCCCAGTCATCTTTTGAGTGCCTTCCAACCTGGGGGGCTCATCTTCCAGCACTATTATCAGACAACGTTCCGCTGCTATTCCTAAGTTTTCCACTGGCTAATGCTTTTCAAAAGTAGACTGCCGGGTCTTTCTTCCTGGTCTGTCTTAGTCTGGAAGCTCAGCTGAAACCTGTCCTCCATTGTTGACCCTGCTGGTATTTGAATACCAGTGGCATATCTTCCAGCATCACAGCAACACACAAGCCCCCCCAGTATGACAAACTGACAGACTGAACTTTAGATGAAGGTTTACAGAAAAAAAACTAGTTTCTCATCAAACAGTACACACATTGTTCTGTGACGTTTATTAACAACCCTACAACATGTCAACACTCCCCTTTCTCAGCCCTGCGTTCTCTATTACCAGTTGTCCTGTTCCCTCCTACCTTCCAGTCCCTGTCCCAGGGCTGGTGCTCCCACTTAGTCTTGTTTTGTTCCATGGGACTGTTCAATCTTTGGCTGAAGGGTGAACCTCAGGAGTGGCCTCATTACTGAGCTGAAAAGGTGTCTGGGGGCCATACTTTCAGGGTCTCCCCAGTCCCTGTCAGGGCAGCAAGTCTGGTCTTTCTTTCTGAGTTGGAATTTTGTTCTACATTTTTTTTCCAGCTCTGTCTAGGACACTCTATTGTGATCCCTGTCAGAGCAGTCAGCGATGTTAGCTGGGCACCATCTAGTTGTACTGGACTCAGTCTGGTGGAGGCCATGGTAGATGTGGTCCATTAGTCCTTTGTACTAACCTTTCCCTTATGTCTTTAGTTCTCTTCATTCTTCCTTGCTCCCGAAGGGATGAGACCAGTGGAGTATCCTAGATGGCTTCTCACAGGCTTTTAAGGCCCCAGATGCTATTCACCAAAGTAGAATGTAGAACATATTCTTTATAAAAGACTAACCCTGAGACCATGGTTCCCACGACCCTCAGCCTAGGAATTCGGTCCCTCACGTCCATGTGTCTATGGAGCTACCATGGGCTTGCCTTCTATAGGTTATGCTGGCTTCCCCAGTATTGTTACCACTTATCTATTGTCTACTAAGTGTTTTTCCACCCCCACTCCTCCCCTCCCTTGTACCCATCAAATATTATTTCTTTTTTATGTAAACCTTTTCAATGGTTTACAATAATGATCTCATACAATATTTGTCCTTTTGTGACTGGCTTATTTCACTCAGCATAATGCCCTCCAGATGCATCCATGTTATGAGATGCTTCACAGATTCATCGTTCTTCTTTAGTGTTGCGTAATACTCCATTCTGTGTATATACCACAGTTTATCCATTCATCTGTCGATGACATCTAGGTTGTTTCCATCTTTTTGCTATTGTGAACAATGCTGCAGTGAACATGCGTGTATGTATTCCTGTGACAACTCTTATTTCTCCAGGATATATCTCTAGGAGTGGGATTGCTGGATCAAATGGTATTTCTATTTTTAGCTTTCTAAGGAAGCGCCATATCATTTTCCAAAAAGGCTGTATCATTTTGCATTCCCACCAACAGTGCATAAGAGTTCTGATCTCCATGCAGCCTCTCCAACATTTGTTATTTTCTATTTTACTGATTCATGCCAGTAATGCTGGAGTGAGATGGTATCTCATTGTGGTTTTGATATGCATTTCTCTGATGGCTGGAGATCATGAGTATTTCCTCATGTATCTGTTGGCAGCTTGAATGTCCTCTTCGGTGAAGTGTCTGTGCATTTCCTTTGTCCATTTTTTAATTGGATTATTTGTCTTTTTGTTGTAGAGGTGTTGGATTTTTTTGTAGATTTTAGAAATTAGACCTTTGTCTGATTTGTAATAGCCAAAAATTTTTCCCCAGTCTGTAGGTTCTCTTTTTACTCTTCGGTGAAGTCTTTTGATGAGTATAAGTGTTTAATTTTCAGGAGCTCCTAGTATCTAGTTTATCTTCTGGTGTTTGTGCATTGTTAGGTATGAATTGAATTGAATTTATGGCATATATTAGTGCTCCGAGTGTTGATCCTATTTTTTCTTCTATGAATTTCATGGTTTTTGGCTTTACATTTAGGTCTTTGATCCACTTTGAGTCAGTTTTTGTATATGGTGTGAGGTATGGTTCCTGTTTTATTTTTTTGGAGACAGACATCCAGTTTTACTAGCACCATTTGTTTAAAAGACTGACTTTTCCCCTATTTGGTTGACTTTCGGCCCTTGTCAAAGATCAGGTGACCATAGGTGGATGGATTTATATCTGGGTTCTCAATTCTGTTCCATTGGTCAATGTACCTGTCTTTGTACCAGTACCAGGCTGTTTTGACTACCACAGCTGTATAGTAGGTTCTGAGCTCAGGTAGTGCGAGTCCTCCTACTTTATTCTTCTTCTTCAATAGTGCTTTCTTTATCCGGGGCTTCCTCCCTTTCCATATAAATTTAATGATACGTTTTTCCATCTCTTTAAAGAATGTTCTTGGTATTTGGATCAGTATTACATTGTATTTGTAAATCGCTTTGGGTAGAACTGTCATTTTCACAAGGTTGAGTCTACCTATCCATGAGCGTGGTGTGTTTATGTAGATCTCTTCTGGTTTCTTTCAGTAGTGTTTTGTAGTTTTCTTTGTACAGGTCTTTTACATCCCTGGTTAGATTTATTCCCTAGTATTTTATTTTTTTTAGGGGCTATTATAAATGGTACTGTTTTCCTGACTTCCTTTTTATTGTTCTCTTTATTGGTGTATAGGAATCCAACTGATTTTTGTATGTTGATCTTGTATCCCGCAACCCTACTGAATCTTTTAGTTCCAGTAGTTTTCTTGTGGAGTCTTTAAATACCATCTGCAAATAGGGACAGTTTAACTTCTTCATTACCAATTTGGATGCCCTTTATTTCTGTTTCTTGCCTTATTGCTCTAGCTAAGACTTCCAACACAATGTTAAATACGAGTGGTGACAAAGAACATCCTTGTCTTGTTCCTATTCCCAAGGGGAATGTTTTCAGCCTCTCTCCATTGAGAACAATGTTGGCTATTGGTTTTGCATAGGTGCAATTATTATGTTGAGAAATTTTTCTTCTATACCTATTTTATTGAGAGTTTTTATCAGGAATGGGTGTTGGCCTTTTCTGCATTCATTGAGATGATCTTTTGATTCTTTTTTTTCTTTATGTGGTGGATTACATTGATTGATTTTCTAATGTTGAACCATACCTGGTATGAATCCTACTTGGTTGTGGTGTACTTTTTTTTGATATGATGCTGAATTCTACTGGTTAGAATTTTGTTGAGAATTTTTGTATCTATGTTTATGAGAGATATTGGTCTGTAATTTTCTTTTTTTGTGGTGTCTTTGGTATCAGCATTATGCTGGCTTCATAGAATGAATTCAGAAATATTGCTTCCTTTTTATGTTCTGAAATACTTTGCATTGAACAGGTGTAAGCTCTTCACTGAATGTTTGGTAGAATTCTCCATTAAAGCCATCTGGGCCAGGGATTTTTTTTTTGTTGGGAGTTTTTTTTATTACCTTGTCAATCTCTACTCTTGTTATGGGTCTGTTCAGATTTTCAATATCATTTTGTGTTAGTTTGTGTAGGCCGATTGTCTCTAGAAATTTTTTCTAGATTTTTAAATTTGTTGGAGTATAATTTTTCATAATACTCTGTTTTGATCTTTTTTATTTCAGGTCTGTTTTAATGTCCCCCATTTCATTCCTTCTTTGGGGTATTTGTGTTCTCTCCTGTTTTTCTTTTGTCAGTTTGGCCAGTGGTTTGTTGATTTTGTTGATCCTTTCAAAGAACCAACTTTTGGTTTTGTTGATGTCATTTATTTCTGGTCTGATCTTTATTATTTCCTTTCTTCTGGGCTATGGGCTTCTTTTGCTGTTCTCTATTTGTTCAAGTTGTGTAACTAATGTTTTTGATTTTGCCCCTTTCTTCTTTTTTGATGTGTGCATCCAGTGCTATAAATTGACCTCTGAGGACTGCCTTTGCTTTGTCCCAAAGGTTTTGGTATGATGTGTTTTCATTCTCATTTGCTTCTAGGAAATTTTTGATTCCATCTTTGATTTCTTCTATTACCCAGTGATTTTTAAGCAGGGTGTTATTCAGTTTTCATGTAATTGATTTTTTTTCCTTACTCTTCCTGTTGTTAATTTTTACTTTGTTGGTATTGTGGTCAGAGAAGATACTTCGTATTATCTCAATGTTTTGGATTTTGTTGAGGGTTGCTCTGAGGCCTAAGATGTGGTCTATTCTGGAGAATGTTCCATGTGTGTTGGAGAAGAATGTGTACTTTGCAGCTATTGGGTGGAGTGTTCTATATATGTCTATGAGATTGAGTTGGCTGATTGTGCTCTTTAGCTCTTCTGTATCTTTGCTGAGTTTCTTTCTAGATGTTCTGTCCTTTATTGAGGGTGGTGTGTTGAAGTCTCCTACTATTATTGTGGAACTGTCAATTTCTGTTTTCAGTGCTGTTAGGCTTTGTTTTATGTATTTTGGAGCCCTGTCACTGGGTGCATAGATGTTTATTATGGTTAAGTCTTCATGATGGATCATCCCTTTAAGCATTATATAGTGCCCTTGTTTGTCTTTTATGGTGGATTTTGTTTTAAAGTCTATCTTATCTGAGATTAGTATTGCCACTCGTGCTCTTTTTTGGTAGTTATTTGCTCGATATATTTTTTTTCCATCTTTGTCTTTTAATAAACTTATGTCTTTGTTTCTAAGGTGTGTCTCTTGTAGACAGTGTATCGATGGGTCTCGTTTTTTGTTTTTTTTTTTTTTTCCATTTTGTCACTGTGTCTCTTTATGGGTGCACTTAGGCCATGTAAATGTTGATAGGTGTGAGTTTATTGCTGTCATTTTGTAGTGCTGTTTTTTGTGGTGTTAACATTTTCTTTGTTCCTCTTACTCTCCTGTGCTGAGTTCTTTTTATTTGTGGATTCCTTTTTCATTTCTTTTGTTTTTGTTTTTATTGAGACTTTATGTTTTTCTTCTTTATTGTGATGAGTAGGTTTATTAACTTTCTTTGTAGTTACCTTGAAATTTACCCTTAACTTCCTAGGTTTGTGTCAGTCTATTATTACTTGGTATTGCCTTGTCTTCCTCTCCATTAGAAAGTTCTATACCTATACCGTTTATTCCCTCTTTTATTTTTCTGACTTTGTTGTCATTTACAGATTAACCTCTCTGGTTACCTATTGCAATTGTTTTGGTTTTGGATAGTCCTTGAGAATTCATTTCCTAGGTTGATATCTGGCTGGTACAATCTTGCATCCTAGATTCAGGCTGTGGTCTGATGTTGTTTGTTCTCTGACCAAAGGCCTCCATTTAATAATTCTTGTAAGTTTGGTTGATTTTTACATATTCCCTTATTTCCGTTTATCTGGAAATGTCCTAATTTTGCCATCATATTTGAATGAAAATTTTGAGGATATATTATACTTGGTTGGCAATATTTTTCCTTTAAGGTTTTATATATGTCATCCCATTGCCTTCTTGCCTGCATGGCTTCTACAAATAATCAGAGCTTAGTCTTATTTTTTCTCCTCTGTATTGACTTTTTGCTTTTCTCAAGCTTCTCACAGGATTTTTTCTTTGTCTTTGTCTTTGGTTTTAGCGAGTGTGATTATGATATGCCTTGATGTTTTTCTTTTGGGGTCTATCCTATATGCGATTCACTGAGCTTCTTGGATGGTCAGCTTTTCATCATTCATATTAGGGAAGTTTTCTGTCAGCAATTCTTCAATGATCCTCTCTGTGTTTTCTGCTTTCTCTCCCTGTTCTGAAACTCTGATCACTAGCAAATTTTTGCTTTTAATTGTATTCCACATAATTCTCAAGGTTTCTTCATTTTTCTTTGTTCTTTTTCTGATTTTTCCTCAGAGTTGTACCCAAGTGTTTGTCTTCAATTTTGCTCTGTCTTTCATCATTTCAAACCTGCTCCTCACCCCTTCTATGACACTGTTCATTTATGAAACCTTGTTTATCTTTTGGATTTCCAATTGTTTTTGAATGATTTGGTCCCATATTATTTTCCTAAATTTTTCTATTTTTTGTCTGTATTTTCCATGAATTTTGTCTTCCTTTTCCATAAATTTGTCTATTTTTTCCTCATTTTTGTTTGCTTTCTGCTTCGACTCTTGGATTGCTCTGAATATTAGAGATTTGAATTCCCTATCAGGCAGTTCTAGTGCTTTTTCTTCTTCTGGAAAGTCATCTGGTGTTTTATTTTGGATACCTACTGGGACTATCCTGTCCTGTTTTCTCATCTGTTTTGATATTGTCTGCTGTCTTCGGAACATTCAGTAGTTATTTTCTTCATTTCTTGATTGTAGATTTGTTTGTTTCATCCTGCTTTTTTGTTTTATTTGGTTATGTCTGAGTAGGCAGCCTGTGCATTCTTTGTTGTTTGCTTGTCTGCAGTCACAATAATTTTCACCTCCTTATCCAATGGTCAGGGCCAGTTATTCAGCAATGGTGCAGCAGGGCAGATCCAGATGAAGCAGACAGGCTGGGATGGGTTGTTTTGGCACATACTAGGGCATCAGGGCAGGTCAGGAATCAGTGCTGAGCAGGTTCCAGTAGGCCATGCCTGTGCTGCTTGGGAGTGTGATGCTCAGTGCTCAGTGCAGGTAGGCAAGAAAGAGGGAGGATGTTGTGATGTGTGGAGCTAATAGGGGTATGGGAAAGAGGAGAAAGAGGAGAAACAGGAGCCAAAAGCAAACAAGCAAAGAAAGAGAAAAAAAAAAAGAGTGCTAAGGGAGCTTGCCATTGGAGTAGGTAGATGAGAAATCGAGAAATGGAGAAAAGGAAAAATAAAAAAAGAAAGAAAAAGGGAAAGAGAAAGAAAAAGTAACTAGATAAAAATTTGGAAAAGAAAAATCCCCAGCAGTTCCAGAGTCCCACCTGTGCAGCTGCTAAGACTGGGGAAGTGGCTCCCAGGCTGCACAGTATAGCCTGGCTAGAGGGGGTGTAGATGTCACACAGCACCAGGTATTCAGGAGACAGGAAAAGAAGTGTAGAGAGATCAGAACTGAGAAATGGAGAAAGACAGAAAGGGAAAAAGGGAGAGAAAAGAGAAAAAAAGAAAGAGGTAAAGAAGGAATGCCCCCAGGAATCCCACCTATGTGGCTGGCCAGATTGGGGAAGTAGCTCCTAACCTGTGCAGTGTAGCCCAGCTAGAAGGGGCTCCCAAGCTGCGAAATGGAAAAGAAAACAAACAAAGCAAAACAAAACAGAGCAAAGCAGAACAAGGGGAAAAAAAAAAAGCCCCAGGGCTCCCACCAGCGTGGGGGCTGGGGGCGTGGTTCCCCCATTGAGCATGGATTCACAGACTTTCAAGAAGAAGAAAAGATGGCGCTCGGAGCCAGGTGTTCCAGAGAAAGGAGGGGGAGGTGGTAAGAGGCACAGAAGAAACGAAAAGAGACAGAAAGAACCAACACCAGCTCAGAGGCCCAGCCAGTGTGAGCAGGGCAAATCCAAGCAGCCTGAGGCCAAAGCAGTTGCCTCCTGACCAAGAGACTGTGGCTGGCAGGAAGCAGAGGAGGCTGAGGGTGGGGTAGGGGGAGGAAGAGGGAAGTTAGGAAAGTCTGTATCACTAGTTTCCAGGTGCTCTGTCTCTGCTGGGAACTTCTTGAAGCTGCTTTCTCCTACTCCCTGTCTGCTGATCTCTGATGTGGAGGGGGGGGTGGTGAATCCAAGCAGCACCAGTGCTGCATTTTACAGCCAGCCAAGCCACCACAACCAGCCAGGAAGCTCGGAGGTAGAGCAGCAGGGAGAGCATGGGGGGTGGGAAAGTGTGTATCGCTGGTTACCGGGTGCTCTGTCTCTTGCTGGGAGTTCCGCGAAGCTGCTTTCCCGTGCTCCCTGTCTGCCGATCCCCGACAGGAGTCCAAGATGGTGGATCCATGCTGCGTTAGCTGGTGGGGCCTTCAGCATATATCTCTTCTCGCTCTCTGTCCTCTGTCAGTTTCTTATTCCATTCGGAATTTGGCTGAGTTCTTTGTCTCTTCATTTGACACTTCAGGTTCCAGGAATGACATTTGTCTCCATTTCACTTAGTTTTTCGGGTCTTTACTGTGGAGGGACAGCATGGTGCTTCGGTCTATGGCACCATGTTGGCAAAAGCTTTTAAGAGAAGACTCATTGGTGGCAAGAATGAGATGAGGGATTGCTCCTGCATTGCTTGTGAAGAGTAAGTTACTATGACTTTTTTGGAAAGCCATTCAGTAATATTTAGAATCTTAGGAGTAGTCATAAATTGAGCCAGTAATTTCACTTCTAAGAATATATCATAAGGAGCCAATCATAATGATAGGAAAGAAATTATGTCATTTGGCCATGTATACTTATGAAAAATCAAAACAAAGTGTTCGACCAAGGAGAAAATAGTTAAAGCACATTAATAATCATGTCTGAAGTATTGGGAAACCATTTAATATCACATTTCCAAATAAAATAGAAAATGATCATGCTACAATGAGAAACAAAAAAAAATCATTATTCCAATTTATATAAATCATATAATTTCAAAAAGACAAAAACCCAGAGAAAATATATCAACATAATTTTATGACTCTCTGAGAGAATTATAGGTAATTTACATGTTCATTTTTATTTTTTTCTTTTTGAAAATTTTTATCTTTAAAAATTATTTGACTTGAAAGCAGGAATTCAACCAGATACTTGTACACCAATGTTCACTGTGGCATTATTCACAATAACCAAAATGTGAAAAGAACCCAAGTGTCTATCAGCTGATGAATGGATAAGCAAAATTGGTGTATACATACAATGGAATATGATTCATCCATAAGATGATATGAAGTTCTGATACATGCTATGACATGGGTGAACCTTGAAAACAAGCTAAGTGAAGGAAGTCAGACACAAAATTACAAATAGCATATGATCCCACTTACATGAAATATCTAGAATAGACAAATGCATAGAGACAAAAGCTTATTAGTGGTTATTAGTGGCGGGGGTGGGAATGGAGAGATAAGGGGCACTTAGTTTTTTTTTTTTTTTTAGTTTCTGGTAAGGGCGATGAAAAAAATTAGAAATGGATAGTATTGATGGTTGCACAAATGGTGAACGTAATTAATGTCACTGAATTGCACACACAAAAATGTTTGAAATGGCAAGTGTTTGTTATATATATTTTACCCCAATAAAAAATAAATATTCATACAATAAAATATTATTCTGCAATGAAAATGAATATAGTTACAAAATTTAAAACAAGAATTCTTGAAAATCAACAGAACAAGGGTAGGGACAAACACAACGAGAGATACATGATTCAGGCTTCCAAGAAACAGAAAGGCAAAGAACTTGCATAATATGCAAAGACTCTTGCCATCCCATGGATAGTCACGCTTGAGCCAGGCATGGCCAGACCCACCATGGGATGTGCTCCAGGAGAGCAACCCTAGTCCGTTGCCACCTCGCAGGTGAGGGGCAGGATCACCCCAATCAAGCAGGAAGAACGTGAGGTTTGCAGTTGCTTAAATGTTCAAAATGAAACAAGGACTATCAGCATCATCTAGGGACTTGTTAGAAATGCAAATTCTTGGGCCCCACTCCTGACAGTATTGGATCAGGCATTCTGGGTGGGGAGCCAGCAATCTGAGTTTTCACCAGTGTCTAGGAGACTCCCGTGCATACTAAACTTTGGGAACCACTGGTCTTACTGAGGGGAGATAACTCTGTCCTCAGATGCTAATCTCTGGGAAGTATGCATTATACACTGGTTTTGGCTAGAGGCATGCTAGGACACATATACTCTGTCTCTCACTCTGTCTCTCAACAGAAGACCTGAAGGAGAGTCTGGGAACATTCAGTGGGCAAAGTACTGGTCTTGCCACAAAAGTCATAGCCTCAAGTGATATTGAAACCATAGGCAGCAAGTTGCTTACTGTGTTCTCAGAGCTTTTGTTCTGAGAGGGAATTTGGAAGTGGTCTGACCTCCACATTTTTAAAGATGAGAAAAAAAGACATCCAGCAAGGTGCAGTGATTTGATGGGCCCTCACTTCCTTACTGAACAGAATCTGGACTGATGTCAGCTATTATGGCCTGTTCTTTCTACCACACTCTGTTGTCCACCAGACAAAGTCATAAAGGGAGTCTTTCAAATTTACTCTGGAAAAAAAAAAAAAAAGTCAATTTTCTTTTATATCCCAAACAGCAAATAGCAACATTTATTCCATTTAATGATATCTCCAATGTAGCTTCCAGGCATGCCATCAAACATCTGTCTATTTTGGATAGCCTTGGGAAATTATGTCCTAGAAACACAGCTAAACAGATTTTATGATTTTGAAGGAAACTGGGAGGCCAAATAATTGATAGTTGAGGAGGCTAAAATATACAGAGACTATTAAATTATATTAATAGTTTTCAATTGTGAGTCCTCTAGGACCTTGTCACTTCTGGTGTGGTCGGTGGTACAGGCAGCATCCACGTCACTTGGCAGCTTGTCAGAAATGTAAAATCTCAGGCTCCCCTAAGACCTGTTGTTAGTTGCCACAGAGTCAGCTCTGACTCATGGCAACTTCGTATATATCAGAATGAAATGTTGCCAGATCCTGCACCATCTCCACTGAGGCCTACAGAATCAGAATCTGCATTTTCACATGATCTCCATGTGATTCTTATGCAATCGAAGTTTGAGAAATATTGTTCCAGGATTTTCCCATTGATCTTTCATGATTGGAAAAATATAGTGAATTCAATGGAACTAAGTTCTGACAATGGCATTAATATCTCAGAAGAAAGGGTATCAGGGAGTCTGAGGTGCCTGTAGCAGATGTGGATTTGGGAGATGCTGGAGAAGAAGAGTAGAACTTATTTATGGCTTGGGTCAGGCTCACCTTAGTCTTCAAGGTGACATCCTTGCTCTTCAACACTCTAAAGAGGTCCATTGCAGCAGATTTACCCAATGCAATGTGTCTCTTGATTTTTCGACTGCTGCTTCCATCGCTGTTAATTGTGGATCCAAGTAAAATGAAATCCTTGACAACTTCAATCTTTTCTCCATTTATCATGACGTTGCTCATTGGTCCAGTTGTGAGGATTTTTGTTTTCTTTATGTTGAGGTGCAATCCATACTGAAGGCTGTGGTCTTTGATCTTCATTAGTAAGTGCTTCAAGTCCTCTTCACTTTCAGCAAGCAAGGTTGTGTCATCTGCATAATGCAGGTTGTTAATGAGTCTTCCTCCTATCCTGATGCCCCATTCGTCTTCATATCGTCCAGCTTCCTGTATTATTTGCTCAGCATACAGGTTGAATAGGTATGGTGAAATAATACAACCCTGACGCACACCTTTCCTGACTTTAAACCAATCAGTATCCACTTGTTCTGTCCGAACAACTGCCTCTTGATCTTGCAAAGATTCCTCATGAGCACCATTAAGAGTTCTGGAATTCCCATTCTTCACAATGTTATCCATAATTTGTTATGATCCACACAGTCAAATGCCTTTGCATAGTCAATAAAACACAGGTAAACATCCTTCTGGTATTCTCTGCTTTCAGCCAGGATCCATCTGACATCAGTAGTGATAACCCTGGTTCCACGTCCTCTTCTGAAACCGGCCTGAATTTCTGGCAGTTCCCTGTCGATACACTGCTGCAGCTGCTTTTGAATGATCTTCAGCAAAATTTTGCTTGCATGTGATATTAATGATATTGTTCTATAATTTCCACATTCAGTTGGATCACCTTTGTTTGGAATACACATAAATATGGCTCTCTTCCAGTCAGTTGGCCAGGAAGCTGTCTTCCATATTCCTTGGCATAGACGAGTGAGCACCTCCAGTGCTGCATTTGTTTGTTGAAACATCTCAATTGATATTCCATCAATTCCTGGAGCCTTGTTTTTTGCCAATGCCTTCAGAGCAACTTGGACTTCTTCCTTCAGTACCATCGGTTCCTGATCATATGCCACCTCTTGAAATGGTTGAACATTGACTAATTCTTTTTGGTATAATAAGTCTTCTTTTGATGCTTCCTGCATCGTTTAATATTTTTCCCCATACAATCCTTCACTATTGCAACTCGAGGCTTGAATTTTTTCTTCAGTTCTTTCAGCTTGAGAAACGCTGAGCATGTTCTTCCCTTTTGGTTTTCCATCTCCAGCTCTTTGCACATGTCATTGTAATACTTTGTCTTCTCGAGACACCCTTTGAAATCTTCTGTTTAGTTCTTTTACTTCATCAATTCTTCCTTTTGCTTTAGCTGCTCGACGTTCGAGAGCAAGTTTCAGAGTCTCCTCTGACATCCATCTTGGTCTTTTCTTTCTTTCCTGTCTTTTCAATGACCTCTTGCTTTCTTCATGTATGATATCCTTGATGTCATTCCACAACTCGTCTGGTCTTTGGTCACTAGTGTTCATTGCATCAAATCTATTCTTTAGGTCGTCTCTAAATTCAGGTGAGATGTACTCAAGGTCATATTTTGGCTCTCATGGACTTGCTCTGATTTTCTTCAGTTTCAGCTTGAACTTGCATATGAGCAATTGATGGTCTGTTCCACAGTTTGCCCCTGGCCTTTTTCTGACTGATGATATTGAGCTTTTCCATTGTCTTTTTCCACAGATGTAGTCAGTTTGATTTCTGTGTGTTGCATCTAGCCAGGTCCATGTGTATAGTCGCCGTTTATGTTGGTGAGAGAAGGTATTTGCAATGAAGAAGTCGTTGGTCTTGCAAAATTCTGTCATTCGATCTCTGGCATTGTTTCTATCACCAAAGCTATATTTTCCAACTACTGATCCTTCTTCTTTGTTTCCAACTTTCGCACTTCAATCGCCAGTAATTATCAATGCATCTTGATTGCATGTTCGATCAATTTCAGACTGCAACAGCTGATAAAAATCTTCTATTTCTTCATCTTTGGCCCTAGTGGTTGGTGCATAAATTTCAATAATAGTCATATTAACTGGCCTTCCTTGTAGGCATATGGATATTATCCTATCACTGACAGCGTTGTACTTCAGGATAGATCTTGAAATGCTCTTTTTGACGATGAATGCAACACCATTCCTTTTCAAATTGTCATTCCCAGCGTAGTAGACTATATGATTGTCTGATTCAAAATGGCCAGTACCAGTCCATTTCAGCTCATTAATGCCTAACATATCAATGTTTATGCATTCCATTTCATTTTTGGCAATTTCCAATTTTCCTAGATTCATACTTCATACATTCCAGGATCTGATTATTAATGGATATTTGCAGCTGTTTCTTCTCATTTTGAGTTGTGCCACATCAGCATATGAAGGTCCCGAAAGCTTTACTCCATCCACATCATTAAGGTCAACTCTACTTTGAGGTGGCAGCTCTTCCCCAGTCATCTTTTGAGTGCCTTCCAACCTGGGGGGCTCATTTCCAGCACTATATCAGACAATGTTCCACTGCTATTCATAACGTTTTCACTGGCTAATGCTTTTCAGAAGTAGACTGGTGAGTCCTTCTTCCTCGTCTGTCTTTGTCTGGAAGCTCAGCTGAAACCTGTCCTCCATGGCTGACCCTGGGGCATCTGAATACCCGTGGCATAGCTTCCAGGATCACAGCAACACGTAAGCCCCACAGTACGACAGACTGTTTTTGTTTGTTTGTTTGTCTGTTTGTTTTGTTCATTTTTTGTCCATTCAGTAGACTGGGCTAAATTAGGTCATAACTACTCCTTAGTCATAAAAACAGGTAACAGAGGAATAGAGATAGGTAAATAGATAGGTAGGTAGATAGATAGGTAGACAGATTAGATAGGTAGGTAGGTTAGGTAGGTAGGTAGGAGATAAAATGATAGTTGCTGTTGAGTAGACTCCAACTCATGGCAACAGAACATAATGATATACAACAGAAAAATATACAACAGAACAAAATGATCCCCAGTCCTGTGTCAGTCTCATGATTCCAGCATGCTTGAGTCCATCAATGTGGCTATTGTGAAATCCACCTCACTTAGGGTCTCCCTCACCCTTGTTGGCCTTCTACTTCATCAAACATGATGTCTTCCTCTTGCAATTGATCCCTCCTAATGGCATGTCCACTGACCCACAAGATTTTCATTGGTTAATTTTCAGAAGTAGATCACCAGGCCTTTCTTCCTAGTCTGTCTTAGTCTAGAAGCTCTGCTGAAATCTGTCCATTATGGGTGACCCTGCTGATATTTGAAATACTAGTGGGATAGTTTCCAGCAACACAGCAACATGCAAACCACCATGGTATGAAAAACTGAAAGCCTGGTGGCATTCCAGAGAAATATCACAAGCTAATTAACTTAAACTAAATATGAATTCCATTCTACAACTGGAAAGAGGATGGAAACCGTAAAAAATGGGGAAGGAGAAAAAATGTTAAAAAATGCTAGGGAAGAAAAAGGGGAAGAAATAGGTATTTTGTATGCAATCAACAGTGTTGATTACAGAAGAACGTACCAGCGCCACAGGTCCAGATGGAGTGCTGATGATTAGCAACTACAACATAAGCCTGGTGCCCTCAGGCATGTGATGATGGTGATCTGTGCTCATCACTAACACCCTGGTTGTCTGTGATGCTTCATTAAGTATAATTTGGGAGTATTGAAATGATCTTTCCTTTTGGAAATAATAGTGGTGGTAGATGGTAGATTTTTCCCCATACTTGCAAATGTAAAAGCTAGCCTTCCAATGTTAGCCTCTCACAGATTTGTTTATAATTTCCTTGGCCAATGAAATTTCAAAAAATCAACTAGTTAAAACTTTAACACTATTCAGATAGGGTGTTTGTTATGAATTGAATTATGTCTCCCTAAAATAAATATATGTTGAGTTCTAGCCCCTGTATCTGTGAAGTGTGATCTTGTTTGGAAAGAGGATTTCTCTTTTCTTTCTTTTTATTATTATACTTTAAATGAAGGTTTATGGAACAAACTCCTCATTAAATAAGGGGATTTTTCTTTTGTTATGTTAATGAAGTCATATCAGAAACGAGTAGTCCTAAACCAAACCCTTTCTTTCTTTTTTTAAATAATATTTTGTGTTTTTGGTGAAAGTTCACACAGCAAATTTGGTTCCCACTTGACAATTTCTATGCAGATTTTCAGTGACATTGGTTACATTTTTCACAATGTGTCAACATTCTCTTTAATTGTGTTCTACTTGTTCCATTTCCAGTACTCTAGTTTTCCTGCCCCCTTTATCTTCTCATCTTGTTTTAGAGTGATTGTTGACCTTTTGATCTCATATAGATGGTTTTTTACTGGAACATTGTACTCACAGGTAATTTCCTTTATTTTGTGTGCCAATCTGTTATTTCACTAAAAGGCGACCTCAAGGCATAGTTTCGGTTCAAGGTTAAAATAGTATCTCAGGACAATAGTCTCAACTGGTACAATAAGTCTGGACTTTCTAAGAATCTGAATTTTGTTTCTGTTTTTCTCCCATTCTATCAGGGCCCATCAATTGTGGCCCTGATTAGAATGGTCAGTAGTGGTAGACAGGTACCATCTAGTTCCTCTGGTCTCAGGGTAGAAGAGGATGTGGCTTGTGTAGGTTATTAGCCCTGTATACTAGTTTCTTCTCTGAGACTTTGGTTTCCTTCTTTCTCTTTGGTTTTCTTTTAGCTCCATACTAGTAGAGACCAGTAGTTGTGTCTTAGATGGCTGCTCACAAGCTTTTAAGACCCCACATTCTATTCACCTCACTAGAATGTAGAGCATGAAATTTGTGGTACCAATTGACTGAGTTGTCCTATGAAACTAAGGTCCTAAACTTTCAAACTTAGAAAACCATTCTTTGCAAGATGTGTGGTTATATCTGAGAAGCATCTGTAACTGTGTGCTCTATGAATATATATGCATGCTTTCTTAGGCTGGGTTCTCTATAGAAGCAAAAGCAGTAAAGTGTATAAATATATAGAGAGAGAAAGATTTATATCAAGGAAACAACTCATACGGTTGTAGAGGCTGGAACGTCCCAAGTCTGTGGATCAGCATAGAGGCTTCTCATGATTCACATAGCTGCAGGGACTGGTGAACCCAAGATCAGCAGGTCAGAGAGCAGGGCTCTTGTTCACAGGCTGTGAAGATCGATGAATTCCAAGTTTGGCAGGTAAGCTGCTAGCTCAAGTTCCAAGAACCAGAGATCAGATGAATGTGAGCCACCTGCAGGATCCAGAAAGAGTAAATAGCCAGAACATCTGCTTATATTCCGATGCAGGCCACATGCCTAAGGAAACTCCCTTTCAACTGATTGGCTACTCACAGCAGATCCCATTGTGGGAGTGATCACATATAAACACTGAGACTCATGGCCCAGCCAAGTTGACACACAATCTTAACCATCACACATGCACACACATATCTGTATAAACATACATATAAAAACTTCTATCTCTCCACACATATGAATTACCTGTACCTATTTTTTTTTCTTTACCCATACACATATATGCCTATACACCTCTATATGTGACCATACGCTAGTTTTTTGGTTATTGTTGACATAGTTGCCAAATTATATATGTCAATATTCTTTATCACAAACATTCTTTTCTCTTGTGTGCCACTTAGTGGCATCTTTTACTTTGGTCAAACAGTGCTGATTACACCCACATTCTGAGCTCCTTTTCCCATCATCAAAAATAACAAGTATCTTTTTTTTATATAGTCTAGAGAGTGACCCTCTCACCGTCCAATCCCTGGTAATCACCACTGAACACTGGTCTCTGTGAACATTGGTATCTATTCTTGTCTGTGTCTAAAAGTAGGATCATACAGTATTTGTCCTTGTGTGATTGACTTATTTCACTTAGTGTTATGTTTTCCAGATCCCAAATCTGCTGCTGTCAAGTTGATTTTGGCTCACAGTGACCCTATAGATCAGAGTAGAACTGCCCCATAGAGTTTCCAAGGAGCGCCTGGTGGATTCAAACTGCTGACCTTTTGGTTAGCAGCCATAGCACTTAACTACTACGTCACCAGGGTTTCCTCTCCAGATCCATCCATGTTATATTTCACAGTCATCATTGTTCTTTATGGTTCCATAGTACTCCATTGTATGTATGTCACAATATTTTGCTTATCCATTCATCCAATGAAGGGCACCTTTTTCTTTTTTTGCTATTGTGAATAACTCTGCAATGAACATAAGTGTCTGTATGTCTGTTCATGTCACTTCTATTAGGTCTCTAGGGTATATACCTAGGGCTGCGATTGCTGGATCATAAAGTAGTTTTTTGAGGAAGTGCCATACCATTTTCCATAGTGGTTGTACTATTTTACATTTCCACCAGCAATGGATAACGGTTCCAATCTCCCAATATTCTCACCAACATCTGATGTTATCTGTCCCCTGCCCAGTTCCCTACTTTTTTTTTTTTTTTAATCAGTGCTACTTTAGGCAGGGTGAGATGGTATCTCATTGTAGTTTTGATTTGCATCTCTCTAATGGCTAATGATCACAAGCATTTTTTCATGTGTTTGTTGGCTGCCTGAATGCCTTCTTTGGTGAAGTGTCTGCTCATGTCATTTGCCCATTTTTTAATTGGGTTGTTTGTCTTTTTTGTTGTTGAGTCGTTGAAGTTTTCTATATATTTCAGAGACTAGACCTTTATTGGATGTGTCATTTCCAAAGGTTTTTTCCCAGTGTGTAGGTTATCTATTTACTCTTTTGAGAAAGTTTTGGATGAGCATAAGCGCTTAATTTTTATGAGGTGTCAGTTATGTAATTTGTCTTCCCAATCATTTCTGAGTGGTATCTTCTAAAGAGGAGAACAGACATACAGGCGAGATGCTATGTGACAATAAAGACAGAGGCATCTGTAAGCAAGAAAGGAGCACCAAGGATTGCAGCAGCCACCAGAAATTAGGAGAGAGGCCCACAGAAGGAATCAACCTTCCAAAATCCTAGTTTGGACTTTTAGTCTCCAGAACTGTGAAAGAATGAATTTCTGTTCTTTAAGGCCATCCACTTGTGGTATTTTTTGTTATAGCAGCACTAGGTAATAAGGACAAGGCTTATTATTAACATTATCATGATGGAACTTTTTGAAAAGGATATAAGCAATATGATAGCAATACTAAAGAAGTTTTAAAGGTGAAACACAAATCCTGTCAGTTCCCTGCCTTTCACATAATACATAATTTCATATCAGGGATTTTCCTTTCCAGTCTTTGTTCAAATGCTTACAATATTTTACACAGTTGTAATCATGGCATACCTGGAATTTTGAGTCCTGCTTTCTCATGTTAGTGCCAAATTGTAAACATTCTAATTAGAATGCTAGTTCTACAATAAGTGCCAAGGTGAAAGATGCTAAAGAAGTGAAATCCCTGAAAGAACTGACAGCGACATTAAAATTTTCTGTTCAAGCACACATATTTTAAATCACCATGGGACTGGAGAAATTGTTTCTCTTTCTTTAAATTTAGCTTTTATTGACAATCCAAAACAAGTAATCATGGATTAAAGCCCCTAAAAACTATGGTGCTGATTTTCAAAGAGAGAATATGAGTAGCAAAAGGCAAATGGGCCTTTTGGCTAAAGACAAAATTCTCCTCATTCTTTTCTCTCATTAGAGATTTTATGATCACACACATTCTAGTAGTTGGTGACATTTCATGGATCTGTAGAAGTATTTAGCATCTGAGCCTCAAATAAGGAGTGTGTTCATGTTTCTAAACAAACAAACAAAAAAGTCTACCTATGCAGATTAAAAGTCATAGACACTTAGCCATTATTAAAAGTCATAGACACTTAGCCATTCACCCCAACAGGTGGTCACAGGTGAGAGATGAGCAGGTAATAGGGACCTGAGGCAATGATGTGTCTTTCTCTTTCTGTGCTCACAATGTACAGTGCTGGTCTCCACCAAGCTATACAAGGAGGAAAGAACTTAACTGTAGTAGATTCCTAGGGCTGCCATAACAAAATACCACAAAACAGGGAACTTTAGACAACAGAAATTTATTGTCTCCGTTCTGGAGACTGAGAGTCTAAGATCAGGGTATCAGCCATATTGATTCTTTCTGAGGCTGAGAGAGAATCTGGTCCATACCTCTCTCCTAGGTTCTGGTAGTGCCAGGTGCTCCTTGGCTTGCAAATGCAACATCACAGAATGTCCTTCCTCTGTCTCCCTGTCTCTATGTATCTTCATTTATAAAGACACCAGTCATACAGGATTAGGAGCCACCCTACTCCAAAATAATATCATGTTAAGCTATCTGATAACATCTTCAAAGACCTTATGTCCAAAAAAGATTATTTTCACAAGTACAAAGGGTCAGGACCTCAACATAGCTTTCTGGGGAACACAATTCAATACATAAACTAATGTACATGTGAGGACTCTGGGACAGGTCTCTGAGCCTCATCAGGTGATCACCCATCTATTCCATTAGACCGTGAACTCCTAAATCGTATGTGATGTTTTATTCTTTCCTGTACTCCAAGCTCCTACTAACATAGTTCATTAGGTGCAGTCGAGTTGGCTTTGACTCATAGTGACCACATGTGTAACAGAAGGAAATGTTGCGTAATCCTGCGTCATCCTCATAATAGTTGCTATGTTTGAGTCAATTGTTGTAGCCACTGTGTCAATTCATCTTACTGAGGGTCTTCCTCTTTTTTTACTGGCTAGCTACTTTACCAAGCATGATATTCTCCAGAGATTGGTCTCTCCTCATAACATGTCCAAAGTAAGCAAGACAAAGTCTGGCCAACCTTACTTCTAAGGAGAATTCTGGCTGTACTTCAAGACAGTTTTGCTCATTCTTCTGGCAGTCCATGGTATATTCAATGGTCTTCTACAACACCATAACTCAAAGGCATCAATTGTTCTTCGATCTTCCTTATTCATTGTCAAACTTACACATGCATATAAGGCAATTGAAAGTATCATGGCATGGGTCAGCTGCACCTTAGTTCTCAAAGTAACATCTTTGCTTTTTAACACTTTGAAGAGGTCTTTTGCAGCAGATTTGCCCAATGCAATACATCTTTTGATTTCTTGACTGCTGTTTCCATGAGCATTGATTGTGAATAATCCAAGTAAAATGAAATCCTTGACAGCTTCAACCTTTTCTTCATTTCTCATGATGTTGCTTATTGGTCCAGTTGTGAGGATTTTTGTTTTCTTTATGTTGAGGTGTAATCCATACTGAAGGCTGTAGTCTTTGATCTCATCAGTAAGTGCTTCAAGTCCTCTTGGCTTTCTATAAGCAAGGTTGTTTCATCTGCATATTGCTGGTTGTTATTGGGTCTTCCTACAAACCCGATGCCGTGTTCTTCTTCATATAGTCCAGCTTTCCCAATTATTTCCTCACCATAAAGATTGAATAAGTATGATGAAATGATACAACCCTGATGCCCACCTTTTCTGATTTTAAAACAGGAAGTATCCCCTTGTTTTGTGTGAACAACTGCCTCTTAAGCTCCTAACATAATTCCTGGCAATGTGGTGCTCAGTAAATATTGGTGGAATGTCTAAACTAATCATATGATAAATTCCTTGGCATTTTTGAAAGCAACAGTGTTCATCAGATATTTCTTTTAAAGCTGTGTTCTCTATGTTCTCAACTTCTTCAAGATACTTCCTTCATTAAAGGGCACACATAATAAATTGCCCTTCTGATTCAGTGGGGTAATTTGTTGAAGCAGAAGCACACTTTCAGGGTACTAGGGCACCAAGTCATAATCACCCATCTGATTCCACTATGGAAGCTTCAGGGTGCTTGCTTACAGGCATCATAAAGCACCAAGTGAGCGGCTTCATCAGGGAAGTTGGCCAGGGTCTCAAAAGTAACAAATCCCAATGAACTGTTGTGTGATGGGAACAGAGGGGACATTTTCAGAGAAATAGCCAGTCTCACACACTGGCAATAAGGATATCTATTGGTACAAATTGCTAGGTGAGTTGGCAATACACATAGGAAGATTTTGGCACAAAAACTCCACATGCAGGAATTAATTCTCAAGGAATATTTGAGGAGATACATAAAGATCTTTTACATGATATTTATGGTAGTGTAATTTGCATGTCTTCTTTTCTGAGTACACCAAGCATTTTAATATGTGCAACACACTGTGCTTCCCATAACCACAGAAGCTGGATGGAATGGAGCCTGTACTTTTTCTATCCCAAAGGGAGGATTTTATGTAAAGAGAGAACCTGATGTATGACAGGCTCTCTGCGGACCAGGATATATCACTGCATATGGGGGCAATGAAGAAAAACTGAGGTTTTAAATTACCAAAGGAAGTCCCTGCTGTAAAAGATGAATATGCTTGGCTGCTAACTGAAAGCTTGGAGGTTTAAGTCCACCCAGAGGCATCTTGGAAGAAAGGCTTGGTGATCTACTTCTGAAAAATCAGCCACTGAAAACCCTATGGAGCACAGTTCTACTCTGACACACATGGGGGCGCCATGAGTCGGAATGGACTTGATGGCAACTGGTGGCCAAGGCAAACTACCAAAGCAAAACCTTTTCTTCTCTAAACTTCCAGACGTCCACTTTGACCTAACAGCCAGGGAAAATCTGTTAGAAGGTACATGTTAACAGGGTATTTGTTTGTTGGTTGCCATTGGGCAAATAAGCACTGTACTTTATAAGAGAAACATTGTAACACTTCTGCAAGTCAACTGAGAATAACTGTAGACAAGTCAGAAATAAGAAATGCATGGATTTCGCATTAGATGAGGTTCCAAAAGAGTGGAACACAGCATCTCTGACAGCCCAAACAGTTGAATCCCATTTTAAAATTAGCATCTCCTTCTTTACTGTGCCTCTCTTTACCTGTTATTTATGCTATCACTTTCAACACCTTCCTCTGAATATTATGTTCAATTCTGTATTTGTGTTAACCGTAATCTACTAAGCACTCAAAATGTAGAGTTTTGATCCTTAACATGTAAAAAGAACTGTTCACCATACCAAAGATTGTACAATCTAATTTAGGCAAAAAAAAAAAAAAATATATATATATATATATATAAAACAGGAAGTTCAGTCACACCCAGAAAAAAAAATCATAGGCATCAGTTTCTTATGAAACGTAAAATTTAAAAAAGAGAGGAATTGTAATAAAGCTTTGTCAAATACAGACTATTACCAACTCCATCCCAAAAGAGAAAATCAGATTGTATATATTCTTCTTATTATTGTTATTATTTCTATTCTTAATACATATATAGTCACTTCATACTACGGTGGATCTCAATAAACCTGATGAATATAAACCACATTTAATCATTCTTTTCCCAATCTACTTGACTTCCACTGGCAAGTCATTACCTCCCCCAACTCCCAGGCCCAAAGGACTTCTTCCCCACAGTGTTTTCCCCCCGATTTTGGATACAGAACATTCAGTCAAATGTCCCATCTTTGACCCTAGCACAACTTAAAATAATTTACAAAATTGTATCTTGTTTCATGGGCTCTGATAACCACAGAAAGCACATGTCTTTCATTTTCCCCTCTGTTTCAAAAATGGTTGATCCTCTGCCAAATCTAACCTACTGCCATCAAGGTCGAATTGATTCCCACTCATAGCAACCCATAGGACAGAGCAGAATTGCCCCACAGGGTTTCCAAGGCTGTTATCCTTATGGAAGCAGACTGCCACATCTTTCTCCCAGGGACCCTCTGCAGTGGTCAGCAAATCTGGCCCTCAGGCTGTATCTGCTGCATGTCTTAATTATCTAGTGCTGCTGTAACAGAAATACAAGTAAGAGGCTTTAATGAACAAAATTTTGTTTTCAAACATTTAGGAAGCTAGAGGAGCCCTGGTGGCACAGAGCTCAGCTGCTAACCAAAAAGTCTGCAGTTTGAATCCACCAGCCTTGGAAACCCTACGGGCAGTTCTACTTTGTACTATAGGGTCACAACGAGTCAAAATTGACTCAATGCCAACAGATTTTTTTTTTTTTTTTTTTTTTTTTAGTTAGGAAGCTAGAAGTCTGAATTCAGGAAGTCAGCTCTAGGGGAAGGCTTTCTCTCTCTTCTGGCTGTGGAAGAAGGTCCTTGTCTCTTTTTAATTTCTGTTCCTCAGTTCTTTGGCGATCTTCATGTGGTATGGCAGTTTATCTTCCTCTATCTGTGCTTGTTTCTCTCTGTGCATAATCTGCTTTGTTTATATCTCAAAAGTGATTTAAGACACATCCTACACTGATATGATCTCATTAACATAACAAAGAAAAACTCTATTCTCAAATGGGTGTACGTCCACAGTATAGGGGTTAGGCAGGTATAGGGGTTAGGATTTACAACACATATTTTGAGGGGACACAATTCACTCCTAATAGTAAATTTTTATTGGAACACAACCACACCCATTCATTTACATATTGTCTACAGTGTTTTTGTGCTATATGGCCCATATAGACAAAAATATTTACCACTGGTCCTTTGCAGAAAAAGTTTGCCAACCCCTTCCTAGACTGGAGTATCTTGTCTACAAAACAACAGATTATTTTTAGGGAGATTAAGCAACCTGAGGATTTTCCTTCTTTTGTCCCCAAAAATGAAGCCACGTAGGAAGGAAATGCACAAAGCACAGTAGAAAAGAGAGAAGGGGATTTGCATTCTTGCACTGAGGTATATTTATCTCGCAAGGTCTGGACAGGCACTGGCTCAAGATGTGTAGCTGTCCTCATTGGCGAACATGTGTTACCCTGAACTTTCTCTGGGAAATCATCAGCAATTATAGATGATCAACACCATGCCATTTAGGTCAGAAATTGAACCACAGCCAAAAAAATTCTTCATTACTTCCTACTTTCAAGGCAAAAGCCATTCAAAGAAATCAAGCTGGTTAAAACATTGTCATAGAAGAAAATTTCCTGAAACCTAAAGGGGTTTTATGGGGCCAGTGCTAGTTCAGTGGTAGGATTTTCACATTCCATACAGCAGACTGGGGTTGAATTCTCAGTCAATGTACCTCAACAGCTGCCATCCATTTGTCAGTGGAGCCCTGAGTGTTGCTATGATACCTAACAAGTTTAAGTGGAGTTTCCGGATTAAGACTGACTAGAAAGAAAGGCTGGCAATTGATTTCCAAAAAACAGTCAATAAAAACTTCATGGGAACTTGGGAGAGATTAAAGATGGCAGCCTAGTCAGACACACTGCACCATCCCTCTAGAGCAAAGACCTGAGAAACGAAGTGAAACAGATTCAGATGACAACCCTGGAACCTTGAGAATCAAATCAAAAGACATAGAATTAAATCAAATACCAACTAGAAAAAGAAAGTGAATGATAGCAGTAAACAGGGAGAGATATAGAGTAGAGGTGCCCTGACAAACAGCCTGGCACAGGGGGGCATTTTGAGACAAAGCCAGCAATGACCCTGGGTGAGGAGCACAGGATGACAGCTTCCAAAAATGGTTGACCCTCTGCCAAACCTAACCTACTGCCATCAAGGTGGAGCTGATTTCAACTCATAGTGACCCTATAGGACAGAGAAACTGTGTCAGCATACCCAGAGTGAAGCAAGGGGAGCAGAACATGAACTGGAATTAAGGAGGAAAAGGTCAGGAGGAAGGAAAAAACTTTGGGGATTGCACCATACACAGAGCAAGGAGGGAGCCAGGGCCCAGAAACATGACGACTCTCCAGCACCAATATTTGACTGTAGGACAGGAGTCAGGCACAGAACAATAGATGAACCACCCCCGCCCCCTTTTTCTCTCTCTCCCCCTACCCCCGGCCACCTGCTCCATCCCTCCCAAACCAGAGAGAGTACCTATGTGACCCCTGGCAGGCTTCCCTGTCACTCCCCTACCTGGGAGAGCACCAGTGCTCCCCTCAGCCACCCAACCCATCCCTCCTCTGCCTGGGAGAGCACCTGCACACACTCCCAGCTGACCATCCTGACCACCTGACAGACAGAGCACATCAGTGCCCCCCAGATGCCCACCTTGCTCCTTGCCCCTCACCTGTCTACCTGGTGAGTGACTGTGAGCATTCCCTTATAGCTGGATAGCACATGCCCAATATGCCCTCAGCTGCCTCACATGTCCAGTGAACAATGATGAGGGCTCATCCTGCCCTCCATTGCCCTCTAGAACTGTGGCAGATTGCCACAGATAAGCAATCACCGAAGCATGCTTGACCTGCCCACACTAATAAATCAAAACAAAACAAAATATATCATAAATAATGCCTTAATGTCTCAGAGACAGCAGACAATATAAAATCATACAAAGAAACAAGACAAGATAGCTCAATTAAATGACCAAAATAAACCAAACTTGTTACCGTCAAGTCAATTCCAACTCATAGCAACCTTATAGGACAGAGTAAAACTGCCCCAAAGAGTTTCCAAGTAGCATCTGGTGGATTCGAACTGCTGGACCTTTTGGTTATCAGCCGTAGCACTTAACCACTACACCACCAAGGTCTCCAACCAAAATAAAGGGGCAGAAAATCTTCCTGAGGAAGAGTTGATAATGGAACTGCCTCATAAGGAATTCAAAAGGCTTATATATAGGGTCATCAAAGAGCAAGGAAAACACAGACAAAACCCTAGAAGAATTCAGGAAAACAATACAAGAACAAAATGTCAAATTAAATAGATAATTACAAATCATACAAAAACAGCAATTAGAAATCCAGAAGATTAACAATGAAATATCAGAAATGGATAACTCAATGGAAGAATGTGATGTCGAACAGAAACGATGGAAAAAAGAATTAGGGAACTAGTGGACAAATCACTTGATACCAATTTGAAGAATAATCAGAAAAAAGAATGAAAAGAAAAAAAAAATGAAGAAAGCCTAAAGGTAATGTGGGACAATATGAAGAGGAATAATTTACATGTGATGGGAATCCCAGAACAGGAAAAGACAAAAAAAAGAAAAGCGCAGAGAGAATTTTTGAAGATTTCCTGGAAGAAAGCTTCCCCGATATAATGAAATATGAGAAGATTCCCATCCAAGAACCCCATACAGGACAGACCCCAAAGGAAAGTACCAAGACATATCCTAATCAAACTTTTCAAATCTAAAGATAAAGAAAGAATTCTAAGAGCAGATCAGGAAAAATGAACAGCTATAAAGGGACTCCAATAAGACCAAGCCCTGATTAGAGACCATGGAAGCAAGAAGGTAATGGGATGACATATATAAAACCCTGAAAGAAAAAGTTGCCAACCAAGAATCATATACACAGCAAACTTGTCCCTCAAACACAATGGCAAAATTAGGACACTCCCAGACAACAGAAATTAAGGGAATTTGTAAAACCAGACTATCCTCACCAGAAATATTAAATGGAGTCCTTCAGATAGAGAGCCAATGACAGCAAACAACAACCTGAGAGCAAGTCACATGATGGCTTCACCAAGATGCCAACCCAGATAGAGAAATCTAAAGAGTAATATAAAACTACAGAACTGAAAACAGGGAATCAGAGAGGTCAATCTGAAATTAATGACAACTTCAAACCAAAAAGGGGGAACAAATGGTGAAGTCACAGAACTTCCATGTGGAGAGGAAGTCAAGGTGATATCTAAAAATAACAGACTATTTTAAATGCTGGATGATAAAGGTAAACCTCACAGTAACCACAAAGAAAGTTAACAAAGCTACCCACCAAAATAAAGAAGAAAATCAAAAAGACTCAATAAACACAAAATCAGCAAAAATGAAGGAAATAAAAAGACGATCCACAAACAAAAAGAGCTCAGCACAGAAAAGTGGAAAAAGGAAACTGTCAAAAACACACACACAAAACAGCATAACAAAATGACAGCAGTAAATTCATATCTGTCAATAATCACGCTGAATGCAAAAGGGTTAAATGCAGCAGTCAAGAGACAGTCGCAGAATGGATAAAAAAACATGACCTATCAATATGTTGCCTAAAAGAGACACACCCTAGACACAAAGACATAAAGAAGTTAAAATCAAAGGATGGAAAAATATAAAGCAAAATGTAGCCGAATAACACGAGGACTGGCAATATTAATCTCTGATAAAATAGACTTTAAATCAAACTCCATCATAACAGACAAGGAAGGACATTATATAGTTATTAAGGGATCAATCTACGAAGAGGACATAACCATAACAAATATCTATGCAACCAATGACAGAGCTCCAAAAAACATAAAATAACCCTTAACAGAAATGAAAAGAGAAATAGTTTTACAATAACAGTAGGAGACTCTAAGACACCACTTTTGATGATGGACAGAACAACCAGAAAGAAACTCAACAAAGATACGAAGATCTAAATAACACAATCAACCAACTTAACCTCATAGACATATACAGAGCACTTCACCCAACAGCAGCACAGTATACATTATTCTCTAGAATAGACCATATCCTAGGCCACAAAGCAAGTCCCAATAAATTAAAAAATATCAAAATAAAACAAAGCACCTTCTCAGATCACAACACTATACAATTAGAAATCCACAACATGAAGAGGGGACTTTCAGCTAACATAGCACCATAGACAGAAGCACCACACAGTCCCTCCATAGCAAAGACCCGAAAAACTAAGTAAAACACAGAGAAACATCATTCCTGGAACCTGAAGTCCCAAATGAAGAGATAGAGAACTCAGCCAAGAACCAAATGGAATAAGAAACTGACAGAGGATGGAGAGCAAGGAGGGGTATGTGCGGAGGGCCGCATCAGCTAACGCAGCACTGATCCGCCATCTTGGACTCCTGTCGGGCATCAGCAGACAGGGAGCATGGGAAAGCAGCTTCGTGGAATTCCCAGCAGGAGACAGAGCACCCAGTACCAGGGATACACAGTTTCCCACCCCCTATTCTCTCCCCACTGCTATACCTCCAAACTTCTGGGCTGGCTGTGGTGGCTCAGATGACTGGGAAGTGCAGTGTTTGTGCAACTTGGACTTGTCCCACCCACATTGGAGATCAGCAGACAGGGAGTACGGGAAAGCAGCTTCACAAAGTTCCCAGCGGGGGACGAGCACCCGGTAATGAGTGATACCCGCTTTCCTAGCCCTCTTTTTCTTCCTCCCTCCTCGGCCTCCTCTGCTTCCTGCCAGCCGTAGTCTCTTGGCCAGCAGGCAACTGCTTTGGCCTTAGGCTGCTTGGATTCACCCTGCCCACACTGCCTGGGACCCTGAGCTGGTATTGCTTCTTTCCGTCTCTTTTGGTTTCTTCTGTGCCTCCTACCACCTCTCCCTCCTTTCTCTGAAACACCTGGCTCTATGTGCCATCTTTGCTTCTTCTTGAAAGACTGTGAACCCATGCCCGACTGGGGAACCATTCCCCCGGCCTGTGACACCATGCTGGTGGGATCCCTGTGGCTTTTTTATTTTTCTTGTTTTGCTTTGTTCTGTTTTGTTTGTTTGTTTTCTTTTTCTTTTCACAGCTTGGGAGCCCCTTCTAGCCAGGCTGTACTGCTTGGCTTAGGAACCACTCCCCCAATCTGCACAGCCACGTAGGTGGGATCCCTGGGGGCATTTCTTTTTTTCTTTTTTCTTTCTTTTTTTTCCTTTCTCTCTCTTTTTCCATTTCTGTCTGTCTTCATTTCTCAGTTCTTGTCTCTCTACACTTACCTTCTTTTCCTGTCTCCTGAATACCTGGTGCTGTGTGACGTCTATACCCCTTCTAGCCATGCTATACTGTACAGCCTGGGAGCCACTTTCCCAGTCTTAGCAGCCCCACTGGTGGGACTCCGGGACTCCTGGGGGTTTTCTGTTTTTCTTTTCCAAATTTTTGTCTAGTTACTTTTTCTTTCTTTTTCCCACTTTCTTTCTTTTTTTCCTTTTTGTTTTTCTCCATTTCTTGGTATCTCATCTATCCACTCCAATGGCAAGCTCCCTTAGCACTCTTTTTTTCCTCTCTCTCTCTTTGTTTTCTTTGTTTTTGGCTCCTGTTTCTCTGCTCTCTCTCTCCTCTTTCCCATACCCCTATTAGCTCCACACATCACAAAATCCACCCTCTTTCCTGCCTACCTATACTGTGCACTGAACATCACACCTCCAAGCAGCCCAGGTAGGGCCTACTGGAACCCTCCCAGCACTGATTCGTGTCCTGCCCTGTCAGCCCTAGTATGTGCCATAAACAACCCACCTCAGCCCCTCCCCTTTAGCAGGATCTGCCCTCTTGCACCATAGCTGAATGACTGGCCCTTCCCATTGGGCAAGGAGGTGAAAAGTATCACGACTACAGATGAGCAAACAACAGAGAACACACAGCCTGCCTGCTGAGACATAACCAAATAAAACAAAAAAGCAGGATGAAACAAATAAATCTACAATCAAGAAATGAAGAAAATAACTACTGAATGTCTCAAAAAGAGCAGACAATATCAAAACATATGAAAAAACAGGACAGGATGGATCCAGGGAATGTCCAAAATAAAACATCAATGGTACAACCACTTTGGAAATCTATCTGGCATTTTCTTAAAAAGTTAGAAATAGAACTACCATACAACCCAGAAATCCCACTCCTCGTAATATACCCTAGAGAAATAAGAGCCTTCACACAAACAGATATATGCACACCCATGTTTATTGCAGCTTTGTTCACAATAGCAAAAAGCTGGAAGCAACCAAGGTGTCCATCAACAGATGAATGGTTAAATAAATTGTGGTATATTCACACAATGTAATACTTCACTTCGATAAAGAGCAGTGATGAATCTGTGAAACATTTCATAACATGGAGGAACCTGGAAGGCATTATGCTGAGTGAAATTAGTCAGAGGCAAAAGGACAAATATTGTATAAGACCACTATTATAAGATCCTGAGAAATAGTATAAATTGAGAAGAACACATACTTTTGTGGTTACGAGGGGGGTAGGGAGGGAGGGTGGATAACTAATCAGTTTATTTACTGATTAGTTAGTAGATAAGAACTACTTTAGATGAAGGGAAGGACAATACTCAATACACAGAAGGTCAGCTCAACTGGACTGGACCAAAAGCACAGAAGTTTCCGGGATAAACTGAATGCTTCAAAGGTCAGTGGAGCAAGGGCAGGGGTTTGGGGACTATGGCTTAAGGGGACTTCTAAGTCAACTGGCAAAATAATACTATTATGAAAACATTCTGCATCCCACTTTGAAATGTGGCGTCTGGGGTCTTAAATGCTAACAAGCGGCCATCTAAGATGCATCAATTGGTCTCAACCCACCTGGATCAAAGGAGAATGAAGAATACCAAGGTCACACGACAACTATGAGCCCAAGAGACAGAAAGGGCCACATGAACCAGAGACTTACATCATCCTGAGACCAGAAGAACTAGATGGTGCCCAGCCACAACCGATGACTGCCCTGACAGGGAGCACAACAGAGAACCCCTGAGGGAGCAGGAAATCAGTGGGATGCAGGCCCCAAATTCTCATAAAAAGACCAGACTTAATGGTCTGAGACTAGAGGAATCCCAGCGGTCATGGTCCCCAAACCTTCTGTTGGCCCAGGACAGGAACCATTCCCGAAGACAACTCATCAGACATGGAAGGGACTGGACAATGGGTTGGAAAGAGATGCTGATGAAGAGTGAGCTACTTGTATCAGGTGGACACTTGAGACTGCATTGGCACCTCCTGTCTGGAGAGGAGATGGGAGGGTAGAGAGGGTTAGAAACTGGCAAAATTGTCACGAAAGGAGAGACTGGAAGGGCTGACTCATTAGGGGGAGAGTAAGTGGGAGTATGGAGTAAGGTGTATATAAGCTTATATGTGACAGACTGACTTGATTTGTAAACGTTCACTTAAAGCTCAATAAAAATTTTTTAAAAAATAAAATAAAATAAAACACCAGATGACTTTCCAGTAGAAGAAAAGGCACTAGAACTACCTGACAGGGAATTCAAATCTCTACTATTCAGAGCAGTCCAAGAGTTGAAGGAAAAAGCAGACAAAAATGAGGAAAAAATAGACAAATTTTTGGAAAAGGCAGACAAATTCATGGAAAATACAGACCAAAAAATGGAACAATTCAGGAAAGTAATACAGGAACAAAATGCCAAAATAAATTCACAAATATAAATCATACAAAAACAACAGTTAAGAATCCAAAAGATAAACAACAAGATTTCTGAAATGGACAGTGTCATAGAAGGGCTGAGGGGCAGGTTTGAAAAGATGGAAGACAGAATCAGTGAAATTGAAGACAAACACTTGGATAGAACTCTGAGGAAAAATCAGAAAAAAAGAATGAAGAAAAATGAAGAAACCCTGAGAATTATGTAGGATACAATCAAAAGCAAAAATTTGCAAGTGATCAGAGTTCCAGAACAGGGAGAGAAAACAGAAAACACAGAGAGGATCATTGAAGAATTGATGACAGAAAACTTCCCTAATATCATGAATGCTGAAAAGCTGACTATCCAAGAAGCTCAACAAAGCCCACATAGGATAGGCCCCAAAAGAAAAACACCAAGGCATATCATAATCACACTCGCTAAAACCAAGACAAAGAAAAAATCCTGTAAGCAGGTGGAGAAAAACAAAAAGTCACATACAGAGGAGAAAAAATAAGACTAAACTCTGATTATTTGGCAGAAACCATGCAGGTAAGAAGTCAATGGGATGACATATATAAAACCTTGAAAGAAAAAAAACTGCCAATCAATAATAATTAATCCTGTAAAACTTTCATTCAAATATGATGGTGAAATTAGGACATTTCCAGATAAACAGAAATTAAGGGAATATGTAAAATCCAAATCAAACTTACAAGTCCTTCGGTCTGAGAACAAACAACATCAGACCACAGCCTGAATCTAGGATGCAAGATTGTACCTGCCAGATACCAACCTAAGAAATGAACTCTCAAGAGCTATCCAAAACCAAAACAATTGCAACAGGGAACCAGAGAGGTTAATCTGTAAATGACAACGTCAGAATAATAAAAGAGGAAATAAATGGTATAAGTTTCTAATGGAGAGGAAGGCAAAGCGATACCAGGTAATAATAGGAACTTATTACCTAGGAGGAAACCCTGGTGGCATAGTGGTTAAATGCTACAGCTGCTAACCAAAGGGTCGGCAGTTCGAATCCACCAGGCGCTCCTTGGAAACTCTATGAGGCAGTTCTACTCTGTCCTATAGGGTCACTATGAGTCGGAATCAACTCGATGGCACTGGGTTTGGTTTTGGTTTTTATTACTTAGGAAGACAAGAGTAAATTTCAAGGTAACCAGAAAGAAAGTTAACAAACCTACTTACCAAAATAAAGAAGAAAAACAAAGTATCAATAAAAACAAAATCTGCAAAAACAAAAGAAATTCACAAAGAAAAGGAACTCAGCACAGGAGAGTAAGAGGAACAAAGAAAACGTTAGCACCACAAAAAAAAGCACTACAAAATGACAGCAATGAACTCAACGATAAAGAACAACAATAGACATGTAAAGCATCTCATAACATGGATGTATCTGGAGGACATTATGCTGAGTGAAATAAATCAATCGCAAAAGGACAAATATTGCATGAGACCACTACCAAAAAACTCATGAAAAGGTTTACATGTAAAAAGAAACAATATTTGTTGGTTACAAGGGAAGGGAGGGGTCAGGATGGAAAAACACTTAATAGACAAAAGATAAACAGTAACTTTGGTGAAAGGTAAAACGGTACACAATACTGGAGAAGCCAGCACCACCTGTACAAAGCAAGGCCATAGTAGCTCCACAGGCTCATCCAAACTATCTGAGGGTCTGAATTGCTGGGCCGGAGGCTGTGGGGACCATCTTCTCAGGGAACATCTAGCTCAATTGGCATAACAGAATTTATAAAGAAAATGTTCTACATTCTACTTTGGTGAGTAGTGCCTGGGGTCTTAAAAGCCTGTGAGCGGCTATCTAAGATACCCCACTGGTCTCAGCCCTTTGGGAGCAAGGAAGAATGAAGAAAACTAAAGATCCAATGGAAAGATTTGCCCAAAGGACTAATGGCCCACATCTACCACAGCCTCCACCAGACTGAGTCCAGCACAACTAGATGGTGCCTGGCTACCACCACTGACTGCTCTGACAGGGATCACGATAGGGGGTCCTGGGAAGAACTGGAGAAAAATGTAGAACAAAATTCTAACTCAAAAAGAAAGGCCAGACTTGCTGGCCTGACAGAGACTGGAGAAACCCTGAGAGTATGGCCCCCGGACACCGTTTCAGCTCAGTAACGAGGTCACTCCTGAGGTTCACCCTTCAGCCAAAGATTGAATAGGCCCATGGAACAAAACAAGACTAAAGGGGCACACCAACCCTGGGGCAGGGACTGGAAGGCAGGAGGGTACAGGTAAGCTGGTAGTAGGGAACCCAGAGTTGAGAAGGGAGAGTGTTGACATGTCTTAGGGTTGTTAACCAATGTCATACAACAATGTGTGTACTGTTCGATGAGGAAACTAGCTTGTTCCGTAAACCTTCATCTAAAGTTCAATTAATATATATATAATAACAGGAAGAAGAAGGAAAAAAATCAAATACTTGGAAACTGAAAATGCCATGCTTAAAAACCACTGGTAATAGATGAAATTAAAAAATTCCTAAAATCAAACAAAAATGAAAATAAAACTTACCAAAACCTTTGGGACACAGCAAAAGCAGTGCTCAGAGGTCAATTTATAGCAATAAATGCACACATTAAAAAAAGAAGGGGCAAAATCAATATCTTAACTCTGTAACTCAAACAAGTAGAAAAAGAACAGCAGAAGAAGACTACAGCCACCAGAAGAAAGAAAATACTGAAGATTGGAAGAGAAATAAAATGAAACAGAAAAACAATTGAAACAACAGCACTGGAAGATACTTCTTTGAAAGGAACAATAAAATTGACAAACCACGAACCAAACTGACAAAAGAAAAAATGAAGATGAACAAATAACCTAGATAAATGAGATAGTTGACATCACAACAGAGCCAAGTGAAATAAAAAAGATCATAACAAAATACTAAGAAAAAATTATACTCCAACAAATTTGAAAACCTAGAGGAAATGGACAAATTCCTAGAAACACACTGCCTACCTTAGCTAACACAAACTGAGGTAGAAAATCTGAACAGACCCATAACAAAAGAAGAAATTGAAGAAGTCATAGAAAAAACTGCCAACAAAAACAAAAAAAGCTGTGGCCCACATGGCTTCACTAGAGGATTCTACCAAACATTTAGAGAAAAGTTGACACCAATACTACTCAAACTATTCCAGAACATAAAAAAGGGAGGAATATTCCCAAATTCATTCTATGCATAACTCTCATACCAAAGCCAGGCAAAGACACCACTAAAAAAGAAAATTATAGACAATATCCCTCATGAGGGAGCCCTGGTGATGCAGTGGTTAAGAACTTGGCTGCTAGCCGAAAGGCCAGTAGTTCAAATTTACCACCTGCTCCTTGGAAACCCTATAAGGCATTTCTACTCTGTCCTATAGGGTAGCTATGAGTTGGAATCAACTCAACGGCAACGGATTTTGGTTACCTCATGAACATTGACACAAATATTCTCAACAAAATTCTAGCCAATAGAATCCAACAGCATATCAAAAAAAAATAATACATCATGATCAAGTGGGATTCATACCAGGTATGCAAGGATAGTTCAACATTAGAAAATCAATCAACGTAATCCACCACATGAAAAAGAAAGGAAAAGAACCACATGGTCATCTCAGTCAATACAAAAAAGGCATTTGATAAAGTCCAACCCATTCCTGATAAAAACTCTCAGCATAATAGGAATAGAAGAGAAATTCCTCAACATAATTAAGGGCATATATACAAAACCAACAGCCAACATTATTCTCAGTGGAGAAAGACTGAAAGCATCCCCCATGGGAATGGGAACTAGACAAGGATGCCCTGTATCACCACTCTTATTCAACATTGTACTGGAAGTCCTAGCTAGAGCAATAAACAAGAAAGGGAAATAAAGGGCATCCAAATTGGCAAGAAAGAAGTAAAACCATCCCTCTATCCCTATTTGCATACAATGTGATCTTACACATAGATTCTGTGTATAGACTCCACAAGAAGGCCACTAGAACTAATAGAAGGATTCAGCAAAGTGGCAGGGTACAAGATCAACATACAATATAGATGGGATTCCTCTACACTAACAAAGAGAACTCTGAAAAGGAAATCGGGAAAACAACACCATTTACAATAGGCCCTCAAAAGATGTAATACTTAGGAATAAACCTAACTAGGGATGTAAAAGACATATTCAAAGTAAACTACAAAAAAAAAAAAATACAGCAAGATACCAAAGAGACTTCGTAAACAGAAAAACACATCATGCATGAATCTTGTTGTTGTTGTTGTTAGGTGTAGTGGAGTCAGTTCTGACTCACAGCAACCCTATGCATAACAGAATGAAACACTGCCCAGTCCTGCGCCATGCTCACAATTGTTGCTATGATTGAGCACACTGTTGCAGCCACTGTGTCAATCCATCTCATCAGGGGTCTTCCTCTTTTTCATGGACCCTCTATTTTACCAAGCATGATGTCTTTCCCAGGGACTGGTCCCTCCTGATAACACATCCAAAGTATGGGAGATGAAGTCTCACCATTCCCGCTTCCAAGAAATACTCTGGTTGTACTTTTTCTAAGACAGATTTGTTCATTCTTTTGGCAGTCCACAGTACATTCAATATTCCTCACCAACACCATAATTCAAAGGCATCAATTCTTCTTTGGTCCTCCTTATTCATTGTTCAGCTTTCCTATACATATGAGGCAATTGAAAATATCATGGCTTGAGTCAAGTGCACCTTAGTCCTCAAAGTGACGTCTTTGCTTTTCAACACTATGCTCATGGATTTTGAATCTACAGACTTCTTCGGGTAGTACTGATATTTTCACAATGTGAAGTGTTACAATGCTCATGGATAGGGAGACTTAACATTGTGAATGTATCAATACTACCAAAGCAAGTGATGGATACAATGCAATCCCAATCAAAATTCCAGCAACATTTTTTAATGGGATGAAAAAACTAATCACCAACTTTATATGGAAAGAGCCCCCAGATAAGTAAAACATTACTGAAAAAGAAGAACAAAATAGGAGGTCTCAAACCACCCAATCTCAGAACCTACTATATAGCTACGTACTCAGAACAGCCTGGTACTGGTATAACAACAGACATAAAGACCAATGGAACAGAATTGGGAACCCAGAAATAAATCCGTCAACCTATGGACAGTTAATCTTTGACAAGGTGTTAAGGTCTATTAAATGGTGATGAGATAGTCTCTTTAAAAAACAATGCTGGCAAAGCTGGATATCCATTTGCAGAAAAATGAAAGAGTCCATACCTCACATCATATACAAAAACTAACTCAAGATGGATCAAAGACCTATATGTAAAACCTAACACCATAAAGATCATAGAAGAATAAATAGGGGCAAACCTATAAGCCCTAATTAATGGCATAAACAGACTATCAAACATAAATAAAAAAGCACAAATGGCAGAAGATAAACTAGAAGATTGGGACCTCCCAAAAATCAAATACTTATGCTCATCAAAAGACTTTACCAAGAGAGTAAAAAGAGAACCCACAGACTGGGAAAAATTTTTGGCTATGACATATCTGACAAGAGCCTAATCTTTAAAATTTGTAGAAAACTCTAACAACACAGGGACAAAGTCCATTAAGTGTCTCTTCAACAAATGGTACCAGCAAAACTGGATATCCATTTGCAGGAAAATGAAATAGGATCCATACCTCACCCCACACATAAAAACTAACTCAAAATGGATCAAAGACTTAAATGCAAAATTATAAAGCTCATGAAAGAAAACATAGGGACAATAGTAGGGGACCTTATTTATGGAATAAATAGGGGTATCAAACATAATTAAAAATGCACAAACTCAAAAAAATAAATTAGATAACTGGGACCTCCTAAAAAAATTAAATGCTTATGTTCACCAAAAGAATTTTCCAAGAGAATAAAAAGAGAACCTACAGACTGGGGAAAAATCATTGTCAACAACATATCTGATGAAGGCTTAATCTCTAAAATATAGAGAAATTTCAACAATTCAACAATCAAAAGACACAATCACAAAAGGGACGAAGGGACAAAGGACATAAACAGACACATCACCAAAGAAGACATTCAGGTGGACAACAAATACATGAAAAGATGCTCACAATCAATTAGCTATTAGAGAGATGCAAATCAAAACCACGATGACATACCATCTCACCCCTGCAAAAATGACACTGATCAAATATTCAGAAAACAATAAATGCTGGCAAGGACTGGGGAGACTGAAACTCTCATATGCTTCTGGTGGGAATGTAAAATGATACAACAACTATGGAAAACAATATGGTGCTTCCTTAAAAAGTTAGAAATAGAAATACCATATGATTTCAGCAATCCTACTCCTAGGAATATACCCTAGAGAAATAAGAGCTGTGAAACGAATAGGCATATGCACACCCATCTTCATTGCAGCATCATTCACAATAGCAAAAAGATGAAAACAACCTAAGTGCCCATTGACAGATGAATGGATTAACAAACTGTGGTACTTATACTCAATGGACTACTCCACAAGGATAAAGAATAATGACATATCCACAAAACATCTCACAACATGGATGAATTTGGAGGACCTTACGCTGAATGAAGTAAGTCAATCACAAAAGGACAAATATCATATGAGACCACTGTTATAAAAACTCAAGAAAAAGTTTACACACAGAAAGAAACAATCTTTGTTGGTTAGGAGAGCAGGAAGGGGCAGGGAGGCGAAATCACTAACTAGATAGAATTGCTACATAGTATCAGATATAAGCTTGAAATAAGAAGGATTAGAGCTATTTAAATACTTCTTGAAGTGCTGAGCTCCCTGTCTCTAAAACTATCTAAGACTAAATTGTTCCGCAGAGATTATTTTTAAAAAGGGATGCTTCCCTTTGTCATGGACAAGTGTTAACTTTGGTGAAGACAAAGACAATACACAATATAGGGGAAGACAGCACAACTTGACCAAGGCAAAGAAAGACACTTAAAGGAACACAAGGGAAAAAAAAAACAAACAAACCAAAAACAGAGAGACAACCACAGTAAATACTACAGCATATATAAACCTAAACAACAGTAAAAGCAAGTAATAACTTACAAGCAGATACATAGGCAGATATGTAGCTGAGTAGGGGAAGGAGGGTATATAGGCGTATATCCATGTACATACATGGGTTAGGCTATAGATATTTTTACCCACATCTTTGTATGTACTGCATTCATACTCACATATATAATAGAGCACAAAGGGGGCACATGGAAGCTTCCTAGACATATCCAAACACCTTGAGAGACTGAATTACTGGGGCTGAGGGCTGAGGACCATGGTCTTGGAGGACATCTAGGTCAATTGGCATAATATAGTTCATAAAGAAAATGTTCTACATCATATCTTGGTGAGTAGTGTCTGGGGTCTTAAAAGCTTGCAAACAGGCACCTAAGATACATATATTGGTCCCATCCCATCCAGAGCAAAGGAGAATGAAAAAGAACTAAAGACACGAGGAAAATATAAGTTCAAAGGACTAATGGACCATCTGAACCACAGCCTCCACAAGCCTAAGCCCAGAAGAATTCGATGGTTCCCAGCTACCACCACTCACGGCTCTGACAGGATCACAATAGAGGGTCCCTGACAGAACAGGAGAAAAATGTAGAACAAAATTCAATTCACGAAAAAGACCAGTCTTACTGATCTGACAGAGATTGGAGGAATCCCTGAGACTATGGTCCCCACACACCCTTCTCACTCAGAACTAAAGCCACTCCTGAAGTTCACCTTTCAGCCAAAGATTAAAAAACCAAAAACTTACTGCCGTGAGTTGATTCCAACTCATAGTGACCCTGCAGGACAGAGAACTGCCCCCAAAGAGTTTCCAAGACTGTAAGTCTTTACGGAAGCAGATTGGATTCAGATAGGATCATTGTGATCTTTCTCCCAGGGAGCTGCTGGTGGGTTTGAACCATGGACCTTTCCATTAGCAGCTGAGAGCTTTAACTACTGCACCACCAGGGCTCCATAGCCAAAGATTAGATGGGCCTATAAAATAAACAATAACATACATGAGGAACATGTTTCTTAGTTTAATCAAGTATATGAGACCAAATGGGCAACACCTGCCCAAAAGCAAAGATGAGAAGGCAGGAAGGGACTGGAAAACTAGAGGAATGGAAATGGGGAACCTGGGGTGGAAAGGGGGAGAGTGCTGACACATTGCAGGGGTTGCAATCAATATCATGAAACAATTTGTGTATAAATTTTGAATAAGAAACTTTGACCTAAAGCACAATTAAAAAAAAAAAAAAAAACCCTATGGAGCACGATGGTCTTATTCCAATCCATTGTGCCTGGAGTCATCATGAGCGGGGTTGGGGGTTACTGGAAGGCAGCTAACAACAATAAAGGGGTTTCACTGACTTCAGTATGGTCTGTGAATCACAATCTCTCCATTTCTTTATTGGATAATTCCCTTTTACTACCCTTACTTTTCCCAATTTCCATCTCTGTCTCTCAGTGTTCTATTTCTGCCTTGATGGTCTTTATCACAGCCTCTTCCAACCAACGTCAATTCCTATGCTTTAGTTTTCCCACATGTTGCATTATTTTATTTTTCCTATTCTTACCTCCATCTGTGGAAAAGACATAAAATCATTGAATTGGAAAAATGGAGGACCTGGGTTCTATTCGGGGCTTTGCCACTATCTGGCTTGATATCTGTCTTTTTCCCTGAGAGGGTTAGATTCACCCGTAACAGAATAGATGGATCCAGGACCTCTAAGATACATCTAAAATATATGGATGAGATAATAATTTAAACTACTTGTGTCTCAGCAAGGGAAGTAACAATAACAGGTGTTTTAGAAGCTATGAGTACAACACTTCACAGCAATACACCAGATGTATATGGGCGGATCAGCTACAGTGCTGCCAAGAAGGCGCACAAAGACATCTCCATCAAGGACTACAAACTGTGTGTTAATATCTTCTAGCCATATTGCCAGGCATGCCTCTAGGGCCAAGAAAACTGAGTCTGATTTAACACAACCCGTCATCTCTATTTTCTAAGAAAATATATTCTGTAGATTAGGAAAGTACAACTAAATAATAATGTATGCATTTTACGTCAACTAATTTTTTTTACTTTCAAGGAAGAGAGATGCCATCGAAGAGTGGTCATGGAGAGAGATAAAAGGATCAATGCCACTTTTTTTCTTAAAACACTTTAATGGTGTCCATCTTAGTTACCTAGAGTTGCTATAATTCTAATGGTGTCTGTCTTTGTTATCTAGCGCTGCTATAACAGAAACACCACAGGTCGATGGCTTTAACAAACAGAAATTTATTCTCTCACAGTTAGGGTGCCGGCTCTGGGGGAAGGCTTACTTTCCCTGCCGGCTCCTGGGGAAGGTCTTTGTCTCTTCAGCTTCTGTTCCTTTGCTCCTTGGTGATCTTCATGTGGCCTGGTATTTGGTATGGTCCCTATTTTCCCCCATCTCTGCTGCACTTGCTTGGTTGTTAAATCTCTTTTATATTCCGCAAGAGTTTGACTTAGAACAAATGATACACTAATACTCTCATTAACATAACGAAGAAAACCCATTCACAAATGGGATTATAATCACTACGGGGGTTAGGATTTACAACATACATTTTGGGGGGACACAATTCACTCTATAACAATGTCCCATTGCTTTTTAGAATAAAACTCATACATCGTTCCGCTGCCAAAGAAGTCCAAATAATCTGACACTTGCCTGTGTCTCCCATCTCGTCTCTGTCTATCTCTTGCTTCCTGTTCTCTAATCACACTGACTTTGTTTTTTTCTGTTGTTGTCCTTATTCCTGCCTTGGGCCTCTTCATTTGTTGTTACTTCTGCTGGAAATAATGAGAAGGAGCTAATTTGCCTGGTTAGCTCCTTCTCATTATTCAGGACTCAGTTTACAGAGTACTTCTTCCCTGGCTATCCGGTCTACATTGGATCCCTGTACTAATTCTCTCCACCACCCATCTGTCAGCTTGCCCTATTGTGGTGGCTTGCGTGTTGCTGTGATGCTGGGAGCTATGCCACCAATATTTTAAATATGAGCAGGGTCATGTATGGTGGGCAGTTTTCAGCAGAGCTTCCAGAATAAAATAGACTAGGAAGAAAGGCCTGACAATCTTCTTCCAAAAATTAGTCAGTGAAAACCTTATGGATGACAATAGAACAGTTTCCAACTCGCTTGCTTTGCACACATCATGAGGAGGGATCAATTGCTGGAGGATGAGATCATCTTTGGTAAAGTAGAAAGCCAACAAAGGTAAGGGAGACCTTCAGTGAGATGGCTGCAAGGATTAACTCAAACATGCTGGCGATAGTAAGGATGACGCAGGACCAGGGAACAATTCATTCTGTTGTACATAGTTGCTATAAGTAGGAGTTGATTCAATGCAGCTATCTAGCTAGTGAGCTAGCTAGCTAGCACAATCTATCTAGTCATTATCTTTCTTATTAGCCTGTTTCATTCCTTCCTTGTACTCTCCCTTCTCTGAAATTAGGATATTTATTTTATCTTTTATTACTCAAGGTCCCTAGGTAGCGTAAATGGTTTGCACTCAATTACTAACCTAAAGGTTGGCAGTTTGAAACCACCTAGCAGTACCATAGAATAAAGGCCTGTGATATGCTTCCATAAAGATTACAACCAAGAAAACCCTAGGGAGCAGTTCTACTCTGTAACACATGGGGTCACCATGAGTCAGAATTACTTGACAGTAGTGTGAATTTTTTTTTTTCTTTATTGTCTATCTTCTCCCACCACCAGAATGGCAGCCCCATGAGGGAAGGGGCCTGGACTTTCTTATTTATTGTTGCATCCTCATTGGCAATATTGAATGGCATAAGTGTTCATGAGTTATTAATGAAATACATGAGTGAAAAGATAATGAGATAGTGAGATCCTAAAACCGCCATACATCTGGTAGGTTTCTGATTTCAGTTTCAGGCCACGTGTGTTTTTACAGTAACCCCCAATTCCCTTAAAGTGACCTGCATTTATGCTCCTTGAAATGAAAGAACTTCATGTACGGAGGCCTGTGTGAGGCTGAGCAGCCGGCCATCCGCCACCACACCTTCCTGCTAGAGCCTTCTTCAACACAGGGCGGGTTCCTGAGACAACCCTTGACTTCTCTGAATGTTCCTACAACTGGTCATACAGGATTTCAAATTAACTTATACCGACTTTGAATTCAGACAAATTTTGGAGGACACAAGATATACATTTTAGTCATCATATTTTATTTTTGCAGTTGGCTGAATTTGGTTTCTTCTAGCATTCTCATTGTTTTTACTCCATTAGTTTACATTCTATCATAGGTAATCAGTGGGGAAAGGAGCCCTGGTGATGCAATGGTTAAGTGCTCAGCTGCTAACCGAAGGTTGGCAGTTTGAGCCCATCCAGTGGCTCTGCAGGAGGAAAGACCTGGTGATCTGCTCCTGTAGAAATCACAGCCTAGGAAACCCTATGGGGCAGTTCTACTCTGTCACATGGGGTCGCTATGAGTCAAATATCGGCTATGTGGAAGTTTCTTTTTAACTTTATAAGCTTTGTTATAGCAAAGAATTTAAATATGGAAAAGAAAATAATTTTTCCAATGCAATGTACCCATTAATAGCTTAAAGAATTCAGCATTACAAGTGATGGGTTTCAAAATTCAATCATAATTCCTTGTGACTGAAAATTCTGACTAATGGAAGATACACAATAAGATGCTAATTATGTTGAAAATGCTCTTATGGAAGGATTAAGGGTCAAAGGCATCCCTTTTATTCTCAAGTTATCATCATCATCATCAACTGTTTTTAAGCTTAAATACTGTGATCCTGAAATACTCCATTTCCATCTAGACCTGCATGGTATCTTTAACTATACTGCTATTCTCCTGCATATAGGTGAGCTTACCTATTCCCTAGAAAAGCCCACCCCCCCCCCCTTGTACCCAGGATGTCCAGGAACCACTCCAGAAACCATTGGCTCCATCTTTCCCAACTTTGGTTGCTTAGGGTCTGATTCTCAGGTTCTGGCCTGCCCCCTCAGACTTAATTGGTCCCATAGTTTATGTTCACCCAAGGCCCTGTTTTGTTTTCCATTTGTTCCATACCTGGCAGCTGAGAGTTGGCCCTGTTCACTTCCACACTAATCCCAGCTTCCTGAAGCCCAGCCAGGATACAACCATAGGTCCACTGATGACTTGCAAGGGGAGTTCAGACAGATTCTCCTGGATCCCATCTCCCATTATCAGCTCTAATTGCACCAAAAGTAATAGGATGCTTGTGTAATACTGAAACTGGGTAGTGAAACACTATACTCACTGAGTTTCAAGGGTCCATTCCCTCTATTCACTGCTGGAAGAAAAGCTATTTTGGGTTTCCATGGGTAACTGAGAAACTGGAGGTAATAAGAAACTGGACTAAGGTGCTTGCCATTGAAATGTAAAGGAAAAGATGGAAGTGAAGGATTTGGGGCATGAAAATATGATAAAAATCTGACTGCCATCTATATCTTAGGGCCAAGGGAGACAAACATTTCAAAGGTAATGGCAGTCTTTCTGGTTTGAATGACTGGTAAAAGTGATACTTTATACAACTGGCAAATAGGCAAACTAAAGGAAATAAAGGGAAGTGGAAAAGGTTGATAATAGAGACCATTATTTTAAAAGTAAAACAGCAAAAATATACTTCATTGTGTATTTTTAATTAACATGGGAGTGGTCAGGGATGGGTGTCCCTGGACAGTGCAAATAGTTAAAAAGCTCAGCTGCTAACTGAAAGGTTGGAGGTTGGAGTCCACGCAGAGGCATCTTGGAAGAAAGGTCTCGTGATCTACTTCCAAAAAATCAGCCATTGAAAACACTATGGAGCACAGTTCTACTCTGACATATGTGGGATCACCATGAGTCGGAATTGACTTGATGGCAACTGGTTTGGTCAGGGATGAATGAATAGATTTGATGCTTTGGCTTTTAGCTTCTGGTACCCTTTTTAACCCCTACCATGATACTCCCAAACTACAGCTTATATCTGTAACCTACAATCCTTAGGCTTTGCTACTAGGAAGAGCATGAGGGAAAAGAACCAACAAATAAAATAGAAAGTACTCAATGAGTTAAAAGAACCAAGCAAGGGAAATGTCATGAGAGCCAAAATATGAAAGAACTTCAAGGAGAAGGTAAAATTATATACTAGAGATTTCAAGAAGTAGAACTGAGAAAAGGAGATTGGATTTGCAGTTAGAAGATTACTAGAAAGCCAGTAGAAAATACAGCAGAATAAGGAAAAAAAGTTGCCATGTAACACAAGAGCTGATTTCATCTGCTTTTTCATTCTAAAGTAATAGTATAATTCATATTTGGGGGGAGGTTCTTTGTTTAAGAAATTGATGATGATGATGAAGAGGACAAGACGATGATGTGTGTTTGTGTGTGTGTGTCCATGGTGGGAAAAACCCATCTCTACCTTTAGAAGAGGGTTTTAAAATATAGCTTAATTGGTCTACATAGTCAAGTGAAAAATATTATATGAAGAAATGATGAAGGGCACAGGGATAAAATAAAATAAAACAATAATTAATGATGAAACATGTGAGGAGGCATGAGGTAGAAGAGTGCCAAGGTAGGGGACCTATGAAGAGAGGAAGCTAATATTCTGCTTTCAGAAGTGGTTGAGGACTTTTTGATATTATGATGCGTAATATTAAATTTAAATCAATGCCCATATGGTAGTGTATTTATAATGGCCTGCCATTATTGCAAACCTTAGAAAAATTTGCCATATACCATATCATTAGTATAATTATTCTTGAGGGCATGAAAAAAATCAGGGTGGTGTTTACCACGAGGGAGTGTGGGCTAGCAAGAGAAGGAACCTCCTGGTGTTGAGAGTGGTAATTAAGAAGCAAATTACTGTGCAGGCCAACCAGGAGATTCCAACACACCTAAAATCCCTGGAATATCAGGGATATTTTCAACCAGATATGGGTTTTCATATTTTGGACTCCAATATTTGGATATTAAAATGAAAGGTGATATTCAATATCCAAAGAACCTGATAATAGCAAGCCAGCTGACTCCTGGACTATGGTTTATGTTTTTGCTCTTGTAATCAATGTTGGCAGTAGATGCCTGTGCTGACTTGAAAAGTTAACCAGGTACTAACTTAGTTGGTGTCATTTAAGGGACACAGTGAGATCTGTAAGAGTTGGACCTCAACAGTACTGCCTTGTTTTTCTGTGTCTCTCAAGTTTTTTGCCTTTGACAGGGTCTTACCACTTTTCTTTAGCTTGGCTTAATAGAAAATGTTTGTTTTCCTTTTTGACAGGTTTCTGGCTTTTGCAGCTTTTACTGTACTGTGGATTTTCTCTCTGCTTAAAATTATCTCCCTAGAAAAGACAAAAAACGAACAACAAAACAAACAAAAAAAAAAACTTATTGCTCTCAAGTCGATTCCAACTCATAGCAGCCCTATAGGACAGAGTAGAACTGCCTCCACTGAGTTTCCAAGGAGCAGCTGGTGGATTTGAACCACTAACTTTCTGCTTACCAGCCAAGCTCTTAACCACTGTGCCACCAGGGCTCCATACAGAAATATTATAAATTGCAGATAAATTTGCATTGTCTAGGGCACTATCAATTACTCCCACATTAGTAAAACATTAGTTTACACAAATTGACGCTCTTCTTAGAAGCTAGATAAGATTATCTGAAAGTTCTGGTGAGAGGAAAGAGGGAACAGAGAAAGGAAAACCTAGAGGAGCAAACCTGGTCCAAGGCAGGGAGAAGTGGCACCAATTCCCTGGGTACCGGAAGTGGAGGGGTAGGGTAAGAGGAGGCAGAAAGTGATGGTGCCAAAGATAATCTCATTTATTTAGAAATTTTGCCTAGAGCCAGGCTTGCATAAAAAAAAAAAAACACAAATCATCTATTTCCACATTCTTCTTTTTTTTTTTTTTACCATTTCTGCCCCTCCACTCTCTATCCTTTCAAGATTTAATGATTTGTTCCCCCACCTTTCTTTTCTTTCTTTAAATATGTGAACAAGCAGAAAAATGGTTAAATTTAAGTCACAAAATAGGAGATGAGAGACTAACAGTGTGAGTCATCAGCTATCTGGCATTGTAAAGGCTCAGTGTTAGAACCTGACTACATTTTTCCTGGATTTCACGTCTTGCCTTTGTTCAGTTCATGGACAATTTATCCATATATAGTCAACTCTTCAGTAATTATATTCAAAGAATGGGCTTTGAGACTTATCCAAGGAGAGGGTAACATTGTCTTCTTAGTTACATTTATCACTTCAGCTGTTTATTTGCTCTGAATAAAGCCTGTAGGATTAGAAAAGAAATGACTTACTTCATCCCAAAGCAGCTGTTTCAGCAACGGTAATATATCTGAGTCTTTATCCTGAGTTTTAATGATTATTAATAATGGTATGATAGGCTATGTTGGTCTGGATCCCCTTGACCCATAGAGAACAAGATAAAATATTTTTAAGCAACAATAACTACTGCTTAGAACTAGGGTGAGCAAACTGTAGCCCACAGGTCAAATTTGCCCTGCCACCTATTTTTATAAATAAAATCTTATTGGAACACAGCCATGCTTATTTATTTCTGCATTGCCTATCACTGCTTTTGTTCCACTACCACAGAGCTAAGTAGTCGTGACAAAGATCATATGGACCTTAAAGTCAACAGTATCTAGTACCTGGCCCTTTATAGAAAAACTGTGTCAGCCCTTGTCTATAGCATTGTCTCTTCCACTATAAAAAAAAAAAAAAACCAAAACACCAAACCCAGTGCCGTCGAGTCGATTCTGGCTCATAGCGACCCTATAGGACAGAGTAGAACTGCACCATTGAGTTTCCAAGGAGCGCCTGGCAGATTCGAACTGCCAACCCTTTGGTTCACAGCCGTAGCACTTAACCACTAAGCCACCAGGGTTTCCTCTTCCAGTATAGAAATGAAAAAAAAAAAATTTTTTTCGTATAGGTCTCCTTAAATCTGTATAGTTCTTGTCCATCCATCCCACTTAACTGCTTTCCTGCTGAAAGGCTATGAATAGCATGGGAACTAGCAAAAGCATGGATTAAAAATAAATATTTGAAGTATCCTCAAAATTGCATGTATCATATCAGATTGGTGGTTCTCTAACTCCTTTGACCATTTTGAACAGAGCAGAGGGCTTCCAGAAATCTACAAACATCCAGTGGGGTATATCCCAAACATTACCCAAGCTCTTCAAAGGTTTTCAGTGATGACATAGCCAGGTTGAAGTAACACACTGCTATCATGAGGAAAGATTTTGATTTATGAAATAGTACATCAGAGCAAAAGATACTAGTCACATCCGCACCACAAGAGGTATTTATGAGACAACCACTCTCAGGCCCCAAACTGGAAAACCCTTTAAACCATATTAGAGTGCATTTCAAATGCATTTTAGCCAAAGATCAACTTTAAAGTATGCTTGGAAAAACATGCTAAGTTAGACAAAAAAAATCAAACTGTTAAAATTAGCACAAGTGGAACATCTTAATATCTTTAAACACACATGGTAGTGTCAAACTTTTCATTCATTTAGCATTTTCTATAATCAATTCCTTAAACACAATCTCTGAAATCTTCCCTCAAATTGAAGAAGAATATTCTTAAAAATTCCATTCTTCTTTTATAGATAATGCCAATGCTGGGAGCTCTGTATTTTACAAAACAGAAATATGGTTGGAATATTTTTATTGTATGAAATAAATAAAATTTGGATAATATTTTCACAGTCTAATTGATAGAAGAATTCTCCAAGGTTTTTAGGCTTGTTCATTTAAAACTTTAATACTAAGATTTTGCTCAATATAAGCCCTGGTACCTATTCCTTAGGTTCTCATGTCTTTGTTTGCTTTTTACCTGTTTCTAAATGCTATTTCAGACCAACATTAGTGGATGAGACAGCGCTTAATATGTAATTTTTGCACTCATTGTATACTGTAACAAATATATTGTCAGGCTTAAACATCCAGGATTGCTTAAAATTCTAAGAGACCGATTTAGAGGTGATTTCCAAACGCTAAGCTCAGAGAACATCCAATTCTTAATTTTATGTGTCTCACATACCTAAATTTAGCAAACTATAAAACAGCACTTCCAACTGGTTCCAATGATGATCTAGTCAGGAGTTGGCTACCTTTCTAAAGTGATATGCCAAATCCTGATGTTTTTACTCTTTGCTTTAGGAGAGTCTTAATATTATAGTTTGAGGAGGATTTTCCATGCTTATGAAACTTCTTTTGACTGGTGCAAAACGGGATATCCCACGAGTTTTGGATGTAGGCAGAAGCAGCTTAGTGTTGATTTGCAGGGTTGTTTTATATATATTCTCTCATTCATCCCTGACAAGAGCATATAGTGATTAGCTCTTTTTCACAGGTGTAGAATCTGAGCTCTAAGAGGCTGTGTAGCTGGAAGGATATGGAGTTAGGGCTCAGACCCATGTCTTCTGACTACAAGATCAGAGCTCATGAACAGGAAAAAGGTCACAAGAGTTTAAACAGATTATCAGAGGTCAAAGCAGGTCAAACAAGTGAGCAGTGTTTATCTTGAGTAAAGTCTGTGTAGTAAACCAGTTTAGGCTGCTACAAAGTCAGGATACACAGTGGATTCAAAGCTAGGAAGAAAATCAAGAATCATAAAAACATCAGTACTAGGAAATACAGTAAAACAGAAGGTTCAGTATATAGCGGGGAACAAGGAAATTTGGGAGGAAAAGCAAAGCTGATGGGCAAAACTCCTGGAAAAGAGCTGGTGATCAGAAAGTTATAGGAAATGAAGCAACAAGGGAAAGCAGCATAAAGCCATAAAAAAAGCGCCTCCATTTATTCCTCAAGACTTCATGGGCTAATTATTTTACTCCAGGCACACTAGGTATGGCAAATGCATTGACAAAACACTATCCTGGCTCTTCACTGTTTCACAATATTGTAGAAATTATAGAAATATAAGAAAGTAATTACCCTACAACCTTATAAAGTATGGAGGGAAGGTCATATATAAAGTTCCATGGGAGCACAGAGAAGAAATTATGTCAAGTTCCAATGACAAGCGAAGATCTTAATAACTGCTTTACACCAGAAGCTTCCATATCCTTCTGAGAAGGTGGCAGTGACAGATGGACTGAGTTTTGCAGAATGAAATGGTTGAGAACCCTTGGCTGATTTGTGGTTTGAGAAGGCCAGTAGGAATACAGCTGTACCTGTATTTAATTACAACCAGTTAATAACCTGTTGAGGCAGAATAAGTGAGTATAGCACAGAGGTTAAGAGGCTCAGGGAATGGAAACATATGTTCCCAGGAGGGAGGAATGCTGGTGGTTTCATGGATGATGCAAGAAAAGCCCAAGACAAACTCCACTTCCCAATTTCAATTCAGATAAACTCTGGAGCTAATTCATTAGGGTGACCATGTATTGACCAAACCTGGTATTGAGAGTAAAGTGGAGATCCAGTAACAATTATCTAGAGCATCTGGGGTGAATGGTGATGGTATATCTAATCTGACTTGGTCAGTTACTGGCTGTGGGAATTTGGCCAATTTATCTTTTTGAGCCTCCACTAACTGTGAACAATAATATCTACTCTTGGATTGTGATCTTTTAATAAGAAAACTATGAGAAATGGGGAGGGTCAGTGAAAAAGAGAAAGACCCTCAATGAGATGGATTGGCACAGTGGCTGCAACAATGGGCTCAAGTGTAACAACGATTGTGAGGATGGTGCAGCACTGGGCAGTGTTTCGTTCTCTTGTACATAAGGTTGCTATGAGTTGGAACCTAACAACAAAAGCAACATGGGAGATGCCTCGCTTATTATAGTCAACTCAGCAAATGTTATTCACAAATAACTAATTAAAATAGCCTACGTCTACCCCAGTTCCAGCTTTGGCCCTTATATCATCAATACTTATTCAATAGCTCAGAGTAGAGACAACCAGAGTAATCATGGCTTTTAGAAGCTGAATAAGTTGAGAAATAATGCCAGTGTGAGAACATTGTTCATCCACTTCTGTCCACCACAAGGTGCTGAAACATGCCATAGGCTGCGGCAATCGCCGATGTAGCACTGCAGAGCTGTGTATTGAAAACAGAGGTCATCCTAAGGGAGTTACCTGAGATGTGAAGTCAGACGGAGCAGACACATCAGGAAATAGCTGTATTTTCGACTGAAACAGCAAGCAATTTGTAAGTTCTTAGGTCTGAACATCACAAGTGATCCCTTTTTCTGTGTAATCTTTTCTTTCCATTTGTGAGTAGTATTTGTAATGGCTGTCTGGACATAGGAGAGCAACTGTTCCAAACGAGCAGATTTTATGTTTGGGCCTTTCCTGTTTTATCAGAGCTACCAAGTAAATGCTGCAAAATTATAGCAATAAACAGACAATTCAGAGAAGATAGGGAACAAAATTACCTATTGTAGGTGATGATCAGGTACTTGGAAGGCCTGGCTACAGACAAGCAGAAAATGTGTACCCATGTTTTTTTCCATTTGATATTGTGTTTGTGTAGCTCAGTTTACAATACAGCTCTAGGGATGAAGGCACAAACTAGAGGAGACTACAACTGTAAGAGATTGTCTCAATCTGTGGAGGAAGGTACTAAAAACCCACACTTGGCAGCCCCAATATATATATAATGATTTACATGCAGGCTTCTTTCATCATATATACATTTCTATTACAGATTCTGCCACTGAATATCTATTGATCTTGATCTTGAGTACCTTGGCTCCTTCAGGGTCTCAGCTTCTTGTTCTGTCTAATGTCAACAATATCTTCGGCACTCTTTAGAATAGGTGGTATAAAGAGAACGAGCTTAAAAAAAAAAAAAAAAAACCTACATAAAAAGATGGTAATAAAGAAGACCAGAAAGGGCTTTTGAGTCCTGCTTCTTCCACTTAATAACTACATGGACTCTGGCAAGTCAACTTATTTCTCTGGGCCTTTTATTACTCATTGGTAAAATGAATAGATTGGAACAAGTGGGTCCTGAATTCCCATAGATCTAATGCTCTAGGATTCCATCATTACAAATCCAAGCCCCTCAGATAATCACAGTATGAGGTACAAGGTATGCATTTCTAACACCCTGTAGAGATTGAACTAAAGAAAAGGAAAATAACATACTTATATGACTGAGATGATTATTGGGCCTTTGGGGAGGCAGGACTGGGTTCTCTTTTGAAAAAAATAATAATTTTTAAGATTCAGAAAGATGACATGTGTCTCTCCTGGGTGAGCATCTAATTTCCAGAATTAGAATCGATCCCAGTGAAAGAGAACGTCTGTCATAAGTGATAAATACACAAATGTTCTTGTCACAGCTTTGAAAATATATGGCTGTACGTAAAGCTGCTCTACTGATCCAACAGTGATAAGGTGCCATGCTGAACAACCATAGAAAGTTTCCAAAGTGACAAGCAAGGGCTTTTACATAATACTGCAGAGGCAAATTTGATACTAAAAAATAAATAAGAAGAAGAAAAGAAAACAAAGATAATCACACATTACTAAGTAAATTTAAAAAACCCTCAAAAAAAATTTTTTACAGGGATGAATCTGGAGGACATCATGCTGAGTGAAATAAGTCAATAACAAGAGAACAAATGTATGAGACCAGTACTATAAAAATTCATGAAAAGTTTTTCATATAAAAAGAAACAATCTCTGATGATTACAAGCGAGGGGAGGGGTGGGCATGGAAAAACATTAAATAGACAATAGATAAGTGATCACTTTGGTGAAGGGTAAGATAGTACACAATATTGGGGAAGCCACCACAACTTGTCCCAGGCAAGGTCATGGATGCTTCATAGACACATCCAAACTCCCTGTGGGATGGAATTGCTGGACTGAGGGCTGTGGAGACCATGGTCTTGGGGAATATCTAGCTCAATTGGCATAATATAGTTCATAAAGAAAATGTTCTACTTTCTACTTTGGTGAGTAACATCTAGGGTCTTAAAAGCCTGGGAGCGGCCATCTCAGATACTCTTCTGGTCTCACCCCTTCAGGAGGAAGGTAGAATGAAGAAAACTAAAGATACAAGGGAAAGATTAGTCAAAAGGCTAATGGACCACAAGTATCACAGCCTCCACCAGACTGGGTCCAGCACAACTAGATGGTGCCCAGCTACCACCAGCTGCTCTGACAGGGATCACAATAGAGGGTCCCAGACAGAAAAATAGAACATAATTCTAACTCAGAAAAAAGACTAGACTTACTTCACCTGGCAGACTAGAGAAACCCCAAGAGTATGGCCCCTGGACACCCTTTTAGCTCAGTAATGAAGTCACTCCTAAGGTTCACCTTTCAGCCAAAGATTAGAGAGGCCCATAAAACAAGACGAGACTAAATGGGTACACCAGCCCAGGGGCAAGGGCTAGAAGGCAGGAGGGGACAGGAAAGCTGGTAATAGGGAACTCAAGGTTGAGAAGGGAGAGTTGTGGGGTTGTTAACCAATGTCATAGAACAATATGCATACTAACTGTTTAATGAGAAGCTAGTTTGTTCTGTAAACCTTCATCTAAAGTACAATAAATAAATAAATGAAAATTTCTGTACCACAATTTTTTTTGTAAATAAAATTTTATTGGAACAACCATATTCATTCTTTTTTTTTTTTAATTGTACTTTAGTTGAAGACTTACACAGGAAATTAGTTTCACATTAAACAACACACAAATTGTGACACTGGTTGCCAACCCCATGACAGTTCAACACTGTCCCCTTCTCGACTTTGGGTTCCCCATTACCAGCTTTCCTGTCCCCTCCTGCCTTCTCATCCTTGCCCATGGGCTGGTGTGCCCATTTAGTCTCATTTTGTTTTATGGGTCTGTCTAATCTTTGGCTGAAGTATAAATCTCAGGAGCGACTTTAAGCACTGAGTTAAAAGGTATCCTGAGACCATACTCTGAGGGTTTCTCCAGTCTCCGTTAGACCAGTAAGTCTGATTTTTTTTTTTTTTTTGGTGAGTTAGAATTTTGTTCTATATTTTTCTCCAGCTCTGTCAGGGACCCTCTATTGTGATCTCTGTCAGAGCAGTCGGTGGTGGTAGCCGGGCACCATCTAGTTGTGCTGGACTCAGTCTGGTGGAGGCTGTGGTAGTTGTGGTTCATTAGTATTGTGGACTAATCTTTCCCTTATGTCTTTGGTTTTCTTCATTCTCCTTTGCTCCAGACAGAGTGACACCAGTAGAGTATCTTAGATGGCCACTCACAAGCTTTTAAAACCCCAGACTTTACTCACCAAAGTGTTGTTTTCATTAGGTGCTGTCGAGTCAGTTCCAACCTATAGCAACCCTATGCACAGCAGAAAGAAACACTGCCTAGTCCTGCACCACCCTTACAATCATTGTTATGCTTGAGTTCATTGCTGCAGCCACTGTGTCAGTCTACCTCGCTGAGGGTCTTCCTCTTTTCCGCTGACCCTGTACTTTGCAAAGCATTATGTCCTTCTCCAGGTACTGATCCCCCTTGACAACATGTCCAAAGTATTTAAGACGCAGTCTCGCCATCCTTGCTTCTAAGGAACATTCTGGTTGTACTTCTTCCAAGAGAGATTTGTTTGTTCTTTTGGCAGTCCATGGCATATTCAATATTCTTCATCAACACCAAAATTCAAAGGTGTCAATTCTTCTTTGGTCTTCCTTATTCATTGTCCAGCTTTCACATGCATATGATGCAATTGAAGATACCATGGCTTGGGTCAGGTACACCTTAGTCTTCAAGGTGACACCTTTGCTTTTCGACACTTTAAAGAGGTCCTTTGCAGCAGATTTACCCAATGCATTATTTGATTTCATAACTGCTACTTCCATGGCTGTTGATTATGGATCCAAGTAAATGAAATCTTTGACAACTTCAATCTTTTCTCTTTTTATCATGATGTTGCTCATTGGTCCTGTTGTGAGGATTTTTGTTTTCTTTATGTTGAGGTGCAATCCATACTGAAGGCTGTGGTGTTTGGTCTTCATTAGTAAGTGCTTCAAGTCCTCTTCACTTTCAGCAAGCAAGGCTGTGTCATCTGCATAACGCAGGTTGTTAATGAGTCCTCCTCCAATCCTGATGCCCCATTCTTCTTTGTATAATCCAGCTTCTCAGATTATTTGCTCAGGATACAAATTGAATAGGTATGGTGAAAGAATACAACTCAGACATACACCTTTCCTGACTTTAAACCAAATAGTATCCTCTTGTTCTGTCCCAACAACTGCCTCTTGATCTACGCAAAGATTCCTCATGAGCACAATTAAGAGTTCTGGAATTCCCATTCTTCACAATGTTATCCATAATTTGTTATGATCCACACAGTCAAATGCCTTTGCATAGTCAATAAAACACGAATAAACATCCTTCTGGTATTCTCTGCTTTCAGCTAGGATCCATCTGACATCAGCAATGATATCCCTGGTTACAGGTCCTCTTCTGAAACCAGCGTGAATTTCTGGCAGTTTCCTGTCAAAATGCTGCTGCAGCCACTTTTGAATGATCTTCAGTAAAATTTTGCTTACGTGTGATATTAACGATGTCTATAATTTCTGCATTCAGTTGGATCACCTTTCTTGGGAATAGGCATAAATATGGATGTCTTCCAGTCAGTTGTCCAGGAAGCTGTCTTCCATATTTTTTGGCATAGACAAGTGAGCACCTCCAGCGCTGCATCTCACTCACCAAAGTAGGATGTAGAGTATTTTCTTTATAAACTATGTTATGCCAATTGAGCTGGATGTACCCCGAGGCCATGGTCCCCAGCTCTCAGCCCAGTAACTCCGTCCCTCAGGGAGCTTGGATGTGTCTATGAAGCTCCCATGACCTTGCCTTGGTCAAGTTGTGCTGGCTTCCCCAGTATCATGTACTGTCTTACCCTTCACCAAAGTTAACACTTATCTATTGTTACTGTAGACCACCCCCACCCTTCAGTTTGTTGTACTGTAATAGTGGCGTGTTGCTGTGATGCTGGAAGCTATACCACTGGTATTTCAGATACAGCAGGGTCGCCTGTGGTGGACACATTTTAGCAGAGTTTCTAGACTAAGATGGACTAAGAAGAAATGCCTGGTGATCTACTGTTGAAAATTGGCCAATGAAAACCCTATGGATTACAACAGAACATTGTCTGATATTGTGCTAGAAGATGAGCTTCTTACGTTGGAAGGCAACAATGGACTCAAGCATGCTGGCCATCATGAGAATGGTGCATGACCTGACAGTATTTCATTCTATTGTTCATGAGGTCACCATGAGTCAAGACCCAACTCAGAGGCAACTAATAACAACAACAGGCATTTCAAAGACATAAGAAGGATGTTTCCATTTTGATATAATAAACATCATTTCACATTTTACAAAAGGAGAGTCCTTTTTGGGGTTCGAATATCTAGAGTAGAAAGAGGCCTCTAAAATTCTTGAGCTTGAGCTCTACCAGCTTCTGAGACCTAGCCCAGAGCTGACTACGCAGAAAACACCTTCAGGCTGGTGGTTAGGAACTAAAGTTCTTGTCCTGCTACAAGCCAAGTGACCTTAGGGGAAGTCAAATTTAGTTCCTTATCTGCAAAAGAACATGTTTGAATGCCAAAAACTATATTCTCTTTAAATCTTTCTGGTAGGTTTATCTGTCGTATGCTGAAACAACCATAAACGCAACAATGACAAGAGCTGCTTAAGATAGAAACAACCTTCTTAAACCTAATTCTAGTCCTTCAGTGAAGACATAATTACTAGTCCTCCTTAGTTCACGTCAGAGTTTTCTCCACACGTAACAACAGCTGTTAGTTATACCTTAGCTTTCTTTCATTTGTTTCTAGTGTCAAATAAGCCAGATAACCAGTAGTCATTGAGTTGATTCCAACTCACAGTGACTGACCCCATGTGTCAGAGTACAACTGTGCTCCATAAGGTATTCGATAGCTGATTTTTCAGAAGTTTATCACCAGGCCTTTCTTCTGAGGCACCTCTGGGTGGACTCAAACTTGCAACGTTTCAGTTAGCAGCCAAGTGAATTACCCATTTGCACTGCCCAGGGACTCCTGTCAAATAGAAAGATTTTAAAAAAAAAAAATTCACCCTTCCCTGCATGGGGACGGAAGACAGGGGAATTACAGCTTCTAGAAATATATTCTATATTTCCAACAGAGCATTTTAGAAACGCCAGACTGACTCTGGGTATGGGACAAGTTGATATTTCAATAAAATGTAATCATGCAATCGAAGCGGTAAGAACAGTTTAAGATGAAAAATTCTAGGTTTAGTTCATTTGTTTCCCTGAGTTTTCTGTGTTGTTCATGCTTTGTTCTTTGTGCAGTGCAACCCTACATTCTCTGTGATCATCTGTCTCTAAATTCCTTTCCTTTCCTATTATTGCTGTTTGGCCAATAGTAGGAAGCCAAGAACTTTCCTCTGATGAAAATAAGTAGAAAGAAAAGGAGATGCTAATAGCTACCCTGACCCTGCTTTCTTATTTCCTAAAATGCTGAGTAGATGACATCAGTCCCAAAGGACAAAAAAAAAAAAAAAAAAAAAGCAGTGAATTGATAAAATAATCAGGTAGGAAACAATTCTCCAACATTCCTGTCTTGCCCTAATCCATATACTAACCCATGGTCTCCCATAATCCATCTGAAACAGAGAAAACATAGGGAAAATACAATAACATTTTTGAAACCCTGCTGTCAAGAAATAAGCCCCATCTTTTAGTTAAAAGCAGGCAAACCAACAAATAAAACTAGCCTTTCCTACAAAACTGTAAAGAGAGGATTTCCAGTCAAAGAAATTCTAAAGGTTCTATCAACTAAGGAAGCTGACATTTTCTTAAACAAAAAGTTGTTGATATTTTTGGATGTTGGAAATACGTGACTACCTGGAGGTACAGAATAATGCCATGCAAAGGTCTTGGGCCCACCTTGGGGACCTCAATGACACTGGAAGAGGTTACTGTGCAAACTCTGCAACTAAGATACTTGAAGACACTTTCACAGAATATACCTAATTATGTCATCACTAACCACAAGCCTGCATGAACACACATCAGAGCCAATATCTTTACATCACGGACGCATGTTTAACATCTCACTAATGCTGACGAGCAAGAGAATAAAGCCTTTGTGTAACAACAAAAGGATCATACTGCATCCTTCATACAAGACCCAATTTTGTGAAGCCAGACCCTCCGACTCTGAAGCTTTTACTAAGCTACTTGCCCACAAATTAAAAGGATTCTGCAATTCCATCATGAGAAAAGAATGTGATTTCAGCATCACAAGAGTAAATAAAATAGTAATCCTAGTGTTATAAACTATGCATCTTTCATCTCAAAGAACAATAAATAAAGCATCTTTCATTCCTATGAATCCCAAAGCAGTCAACAATTTATATACTTGCACATGGGAATCACTTGATTCACCACTGAAAGACATCTCATTCTGGGATACTGTGGGTTTTTTTTTTGTTTTTTTTTTTAATAGCACACACAAAACCTTATTGAAAGACCAGTAGCAAGGAAATACTACACCAATGGTTTAGATTTGAGAGATCTGAGTAAAGGTGATAGGTATCTACTTGAAATTTATTCAGGAGTTCTTCTGTCCCATTTGAGCTTAAGAAGGTGTAATTTTCAAAACCTCCCAAGTACCAAAGCGCAACCCTTCAATGTTCATTGCTAGTGTTCTCATTTCTTCTTACCTGGATTATTACAATACCATTTTTAAGCAAATATTTGATCATGTCATTCACCTATTGAAAAACTTCATGATTTCCCATTTACTAGCATGAATTCCAAACTTCTTAGAATGATATAACCAATCTTCCACAATCTAGCTATGAGAAAAAAATGGGCTCCCAAAATGGCGATCAAAATAATTTGGTCACATCAGGTGATAGCACTAGAAAAGAAGGAACATCATCTGTCCATTCAATCACCCCATTATATAGATGACCATACTGAACCACAGGGAGATTAGATGGCATACACAAATTCATACAGCTGTATACAAAGTCTGGATTACTTCAGAGGAGTTATACTCAACTGGTAGGAGGCTAAGATCCAGGTTAAAGGTAAAAACAAAAACCAGTTGCCTTTGAGTGGATTCCAACTCATGGAGACCTTATGTGTTGCAGAGTAGACCTGCACTCCATAGGATTTTCAAGGCTGTGACCTTTCTGAAGCAGATCACCAGGGCTTTCTTCCAAGGTGCCTCTGTGTAGGTTTGAACTACTAATCTTTCTGTTAGTAGTCTAGTGCTTAACCATTTATACCACCCAGGTTAATGATCTGGTGGCCATATACTTTATCATTCAAACTAGGAAACATAAGAGTGAAAGAGGCACATACTCATTTCTTTTTAATATGTACACCAGGACAACAAGAGTAAGCCTAGACTGTCCAAGGCAAACTGGCCTATAGCCACCCTAGTTAAGGGAACCATATCAGAATTTCTAGAAGGTTTGCATAAAGGGTCAGAAACAGTGTGCTAAACACATTTAATATACCTAGTGTGTTTGTAACAGAGAATCTACAACTGAGCAACATTTTTTGGCTCGCTTTCTCTTCTAGAAGATAGAGAAAACACTGTAGGAGTTTTGAGGTTTAAAGTGTTGGGTAACTCTGCTCTAGAACCAACATGGCAAAACTCTTTCTGGAAGCCCATTAAACTGTGAGCTGCACTTGAAGCCACATATACCCACCTCAGTGGGGTGGGGGATGCTCCTGAAGAGAGCTGACACTATCAGAAAGAGAAGTTCTTCTCCCAAACCTTCATCTTCACCACTGTATGAACCTCTAGATGAGTGCCAAGGCTTTACAAAGGTTGCATTTTCCTCATTCACACATTTAAGATATAACATCATGGGTGATGACTAAATCCAAGAGCCATGTTTCACCCTCAGTGCCAAATATGGCAGCTCCTTAAACAACTAGGCATCTTTATTCATTGTTTAGATCCTGGGTTTGGTTATGATCAAATAGGAAAAAGTGTCATCTACTGAGCTATTAACATTGCTATACAATATTTACTGTTCTCTTATCTTTTAAAATACATATTTGATGTTGAGACACTATGGTATCAGAATCTAGGACAGCAGGCTGGATTTGCTTTTGAGGAGTACCCTGTAGCAGGCTTCCCCCAGTCTTTCACTCTGTGTATTAGTTGGGTTTGTTTGTTTTTGTCTTAATTTTTTTTTTAACATAAACTGAACATTGGTTAGACTACAAGGGACATGAAAATAAGCCCTCTGCAAGTCTTAGATTTTGCAAATATTGACAACGTCAGCCCTGTAAGAGACTTTACACATGTAAGCATTCAATCAATACATGGGTTGATACTTAGGATGTAATGTAGAGGCAGTTAAAAAGAGCAATATAGGAGAATAGTGAGGAAGAATGACTTGTTTGCAGCTCTGATTTCTGAAGACTGTGCAGAGCTCCGGTTGGAGTAGGTGTTCAATAAATATTTGTTGAGTAAGTGTTGAAAGAAAGCCTATAAATCTTTCTTCTCTCACAATTACTCAAATATATAAAGGAGAATGATAGCCCTTGGCTAGGAAGGTTGGCCTGAATGATCTCCTTGATTCCTGCCTGAGTCCAGGTGCTAACAAAGCAGCTTGGCTGCCTCTACTTGAACCTCGAGCGCTCAGCTTTCCTGTAGCCATATCGAGTGCCTATCCTTTCTTGACCCTAAACAGATTCAGAAACATATGGTTATCCCAAGGTGAAAAAGCAAGACTGCAGGTATCAGAAGAGGCAGTGGTAGTTTGGTGGTAGAATGCTCACCTTCCATGTGGGAGATCCAAATTCAAGTCTAAGCCAATGCACCTCATGAGCAGCTGCCACTCATCTGTCGGTGGAGGCTTGTCTGTTGCCATGATGTTGAACAGATTTCAGTGGAGCGTCCAGACTAAAATGGACTAGGAAGAAAGGCCTGGTGATCTACTTCTGAAAACCAGCTTGTGAAAACCCTATTAGGGACCACAATGGTTCAATAGACAACGGGTCTTGCGGACGGTGCAGGACCAGGCAGTGTTTCGTTCATTTGTGCACGGGAACTGCTCCATAAGCTTCTCAAGGCTTTGACGTTTCAGAAGCAGATCGCCAGGCTTGTTCTCTGGGGTGCCTCTGGATGGGTTCGAACTGTCAACCTTTGGCAAGTAGTCAAGCATTTAATCGTTTGAGCCACCCATAACCCACTGATGCAGACCCTGAAAGACTCTGGCTCTTAAACATTGGGCCTGTCTTTGTGAATTAACTGCAGTCCAAGACCACCACATGCACAATCTATTCTGTTGTACATGATAACCATGTACCTATCCGCTCACTTAAAGCTTTCTCAATTAAATGGAATGAAACGTGGTCCGTAACAATACACAACTGACTGGTAACCACCATCACCCACCAAAAGACAAATCAACATTAGCTTAGGACAAAGCAGGTCCTTACACATGTGTCATTATTTGGGAATAAGGTACAGTATTCCACATTTATAAAAGTGCCAGAAAAGCAGTTTCGAAAATGCCCGGCTCAATATGGAGACCATATGCAAGGGGCCTTGTGATGATTCATGATCTGAATTAAACCTGTGGGAGAAAGAAGTAGGGGTCAGAGGGGTAAGGGAAACTAAACTCTCAAGAATTCTCAAAGAGGCTGAGGTAGGGGAGAGCTGGGTTTCCCACCACACATAGGGATCTGAGCAAATTTGGTGTGACTCTCACATGACTCATAGCATACGCTGGGGATTAAGAAAGTTGCTGATTTGAGACTAGAACTCAAGTGTTTTAAACCAGTCGGAAACTCTTTCCAAAAATCATTTTACCTCCCACATATGTAAAAATATAGTCTGTAAACTATTCTAAGTTTGAGTAGAATTTTTAGAATATAATTCTACAATAAGGCAGGAGTTGTGCATTAAATTTATGTATATATACATATTTAAACTTGTATACATCGTTGTTGTTAGTTGCCAGCAAGTTGATTCTGACTCATGGCAACCCCATGTGTGCGGAGCAGAACTGCTCCATAGGGTTTATCAAGGATGTGACCTTTCAGAAGCAGATCACCAGGCCAGTCTTTGAGGAGACACCTCTGGATGGGTTTGAACTGCGAACCTTTCAGCTAGTAGTCCAGCACTTAAACTGTTGTGCCACCTAAGGATTCTTTGTGTGCATGTGTGTACATACACACATATACTGTGGGCTTTGTATAAAGCGCATCACAGGTTTCTTTTTCTCCCTTCTGCATCTTTAAGATCACCTGCTAATCAGAGCCCTTTCACAGCACACTCAACCAGGACAAGAAGTGTGGAGATTCAGAGCGAAAACCCGGCTTGTTTCCACTTGCCACAGAGGTGAGAAGAATTCTCTCTGCCAGCTGCCGGGACAGTGACTTCGTTTGCCCTGCCCACCATTCCCCCACCCCACCACCACCACCACCATGGCCCCAGGCCTTGCCCAAACATCTCCAAGCCCAACTGCAGGGTTTCTTCAGGCCCTGGAGGCCTGAGCGTTACCTGGCAACCAGGCACCTGTGAGTTAGGTCAGCTGTGGTGCTAACCTGTGTGTTCGGGCTTGTGGGCTCCCAGTGTGTTCTTGTGCTCACTTATTACAGCTCACTCGCCAGCCCAGAGAGAACAGAGCTGATTGTTTCCCTCCTCCGTTTCCTAGAGACAACAGATCCGATGATTAGCTTTCCAGTTAGTGTCAAAAAAGGTCAAGGTATGCGCCAGAGCATTAACCTTGAAAATGCAGAGTTTAAGAAAGTGTCTAGTTTTGTTCTGGGAAAATGCGTCTGCCAGTAAACTAAGTCCTTAACTTGGGAAATCTAAGAAACGAACACTGGGTAGTTTGTATCAACTTATAGTAAACGTGTTTAAGAAAAGAAATAACTTAAGTAATGACTATGCTCTTTTGCTTTAATCTCTTTTCTCCCCCACCTCCTCCTCACCTGAGGAAGTTCACAGTGTCAAAATTCCAAGAGCAAGTAGATAAGATAGCTCCAGGACTGGCCTTTTGGACCCTTTCAGGGAGCAGCCTCGGGGTTTGACCAGCCTTCACCCTCTGGTGTGTCCAGAGTTCCTGATCACGGTGTGGAAACCTGACATAGTCCTCACTTCCTGTCAGCTGGCCCCTTTCTTCTGGGACACCGTTTTCTGAGGCAGATGAACATCTCTAAAGACAAAGAACTAGGCTGCAGCAGTGCCTCCTCCTTCTGTGGCCCCAAGGGGAAAGGATCTGGGCAGAGAAGGACCCAGCCAGATGTGGTCGTCGATGCTGCTGGGGAAACTTCAATAAATATTTCGTAGATGTTTCTTTAATTCCCCTTAGTGCATGAAGAAAAAATTATGCTGTTCTCATTTTTTGTTTGCTATATCTGAACTTTGTAGATGTAGGCATGGATTAGGGTGTGGTAAAAGTCATATTTTCCTTGCTACCATAGTTTCTTTTCCCTGCCTTCTTTTCCTGTTCTTTTTTTACCTCTCTCATGTTCCCATATGTGACTTGTCTTGTTCAGTTTTTCTTTACCCCACTCCCTCCTCCAACCCATCCTTCCTTATCCCATCCTTCAGCCATGGTTGACCTGAAAATGGCCAAGTTATGTGTTTAAGTCTCTATGAAAAGTGTTTCATGAATAATTCTGTGTGTTCAAAAAGCCTGAGTGTAAAGGAAGCCAAATTGTAAAGCAGATCAGGAGCCCAGTGATTCCCAAAGACTTTTTTTTTTTTTTTTTTAGAATTAGGCAATGCTCTTTGTGAGGGTACAGATATAGGCTGTTATTGCTCTAATCTAACCAGTTCAATCTCTTGTATCTGAGGGACCATCTCTCAATTATCCTTCTTGCTTAAATCTTTTGTTAATTGCTCCTGAGAGGGTTTGTTTTGCAGCTGTTTTACACATACTACCTCCAGTTTAAATCCTCATATGCTTTGAGCTGCTAGAACTAAACGTGAGATACTGCTCATGGCTCTTTACAAGTACCTAAGCACATCTCATTTGCAGCTATCACCTGTCTGTCAGTGTGTTGCTCTGATGCTGAATAGGTTTCAGCAGAGCTTCCAGACTAAGATGGACTAAGAAATAAAGCCTGCCCATCTACTTCTGCAACCAGCCAATGAAAAGCCTGCGGATCACAATGATCTCATCCACAACCAATCACGAGAACGGTGTAGGACTGGACAGCACTTAGTTCTGTTGTACATGGGGTTGCCACCAGTCAGGGTCAATTCCCCAAGAGCTAACAACAACAAGGACAATGATGTGGGGCCCAAGGTGACTTTGAGGTTCCTCCACTATTTCATTCTTCCTGCCCTCGTATAGAGACTCAGATATTGTCTTCTAGTCAAGAAAACCGTGATATTGCTGTTGTTGATTTTTCAGACGTGTTCCTTTTTTTTTTAAGTGTGGGAATGGAATACAAAACAAACAGTTTTTTAAGAAAACTAAATATCTCCCTTTAGGAATCTTTTGTAATTTGTTTTGTTTCCCAACGCTGTGATTTTATGAACCTGTTTCTCTCTTGCAATCTTACTTGAGAAAAAGAAAAAACTCTCCAGTTCTTTTTTTTTTTTTTTCTTTTGTTGGTTGGGTGGATTGTGTTTTGAGTGCTCTTGTTTTAATAAGAAACATTTAAGTGTTTTATGTGCTGTGTATATTTAAAAAAGAAATCATTAGCAATGCCCAAAGTTAATAGCCTAAGAATGTATAGCCTAACATACTGCAGTGTCACTGACGGAGTGAAAAAGATTTAACGTAGGACTCAGGGGGAGAAAGTATAAACAGTATGAAACTATTACTCCTTCAACTAGTTCTGAAAGAGCTCAATGTGAAACCAACCAGAAAATGATCATCCCACAACTATAAATATAAAGCACTAAAAAACACAAAAGCTCTCCGGCATTGTGAAAAAAACATAAATAAAAAGTACCCCCAAAAGCTTTTGCTAACGAAAGTATTTCGCATAGCCATAAAAAAGAGTGATTTGTTTTCTTTATATTAAGTGATTTTTTATGGAATCTGTAGAATTAAGTACTACATAAGAACATAAGAGCTGGAGTTTGTACTTGGTACCTAACTGAGTATAGAGTCAGGAAGATGCAGAATCTGAAGACACTATGTGTTTCATGTTGCATAGTCAAGGTTACTTGTAATGTCTTGTTAAATAAAATGGGTTCCATACTGGAAAAAAGAATATTCTTTAAATGTGTACACACACACACACACAAACATATATATACATATGTATACAAGCACACACATACACCAACACACAATGTGAAAACAAGCTCATAGCTTTATACTTAAGTATGGGCATATTAGCATTGGAGGTAGGTAGCATCAGCTATCTGTCAGTTTATTGTATTTTGGTGGCCTGCATGTTACTATGATGCTGGAAACTATGCCAACAACATTTCAAATACCAGCAGAGTCAGGTTTCAGTGGAGCTTCCAGAATAAGACAGACTTGAAAGAAAGGTCCGGTGATCTACTTCCAAAAATTAGCATATTAAAAACCTAAGGATCACAACAGAAAATTGTCTGATACAGTGGCTGCATCAATGGACTTGAGTATAGCAACAATCGTGAAGATGACACAGGACTTGGCAGTGTTTCGTTCTCTGTACGTGAGGTCACCATGAGCAAGAGCAAGAGCTGACTCAACAGCAAAATAACAACAAGCAGCTCTATTCTGAAAGGGGATCCTATTCAGCCAATCTTCATATGAAATATATTTTAATTAATAAATACATGATCTCATTTCATTCTGCTGATAGTCATTAGGCTACATAAGAAACATGACTTTTTAAAAGATGGAGCTTACCTGTTGACAGCCAAAAAAAGCCACGAAAATTCTAAGCTCTAAGTACTAAGCACTTAGAACCAAAAAGTAGCAAAGCAATGAATAAACTTAGTAATTACATGAAATATCACCTTGATTCAATGAGTCAAAGATTCCAAATCTCTTCCAAACATTTGGGGTCATGATGTTGATAATAAACATAATGACAATAATAACAGTAGTGTTACCTTACCCATGGTTTACCCTTTGAGGAGTCTACATGACTAAAGTGTTTGGGCCAGCTGCTTCACCCCTCACACTCACTGCATGGGAGATGGGGGTGCCTAGGTATCCTGATGGGCAAGAATGCTTGTAAAGAAGACACAGCAACAGAGGTTGGCATAACCTTTGCTACCACCCAATAACTATAACAAGAAGCTTGCTGATGCAATGTCAAGTAAGAAGCACGTGCCCTTCCCGTGACTAGGCCCCCTGGAGTGATCTTAAAGGGAGGTATTACCACTGTTAGAATGAACCATATGCAATATCCAATAATTGCCCAAGAAAGAACAAGAAGAATAGCAATTTCATACAGGTTCAAACTAATAGTTTACAGATTTAGAACAGAACTTGATCCTTTGAGAACAGTTTGCCTATTCCAAGAAAGGAGGTTTTACCTGGGACCAACCCTATTTGATTTCACAGTCTTTTCTCTCTTAGAGTGAGAAGAACTATTTGGGGGCCATACCCCTGGTTATCGCAAAGATTAAATCAGAATATGTCTTTAGAATGTAAAAAGAACTTTCGTACACATTAACCTGATTCTCACAACAATCCTTTGAGAAGGGTATTACTATCACTTTTTTACAGATGGGAAACCAAGGCAAAGAGATGCTCAGCATCTCACAGAGTTACTAAATGATGAAGCCAGGACTGAAATTCAAGTCTTCTGTTTCCAAATCCAGTGCTCTTTCCACTCTATCACAATGCCTATCTCAGCAACTACAAGTGTCCTTTAAACACCTGCAATGTGGAAGGCACTATGAGCCATAACTGATTGTACGTGGATGGAGGTGGATAAGGGAAAGAACAGAAGTAAATCTCATTTCAAGATTTCAAATCTATGTTACTGGAAGGATTTCTCCTGTATTTACAAAAATAGAGAATTCTTGGGGAGAAGCAACATTTGGATGGAAAGATGATAAGTTTATGTTTAAGCTTAGTATTTGAACTTTTGTGAATTATTTAGTTGGAGGTGGCCAACAGTCAGAGCAGAGCGCTCAGGAAAGAGGTTGAGAATAAGGGTGAGGTTACCACAGGAAGTTGGATGAGGTGACCAAGGAAAACAGTGCTGTGATAGAATCTCAGGGAAACATGGAGCATGGGAAAAGGAAGACATACATTTAGAAAGATGGAAGGAGCAAGGTGTCATTTCAAAGTATGGAAAGATTACTTTTAAAATAGAGAAAGGTTACTCTTTCCTAAAGATAAAAAGAAGAGAAAACAGAATGAAGTTAAGGTATTAGAAAAAATAAATGAGAGGTGGAATAAAAAGTGTTGAGAAAATACATGTCAGATAACCCCAACTTTGTCAGTATAGATAAAGGAAAGAGAATAAAATTTAGGGGCAGCTACTGTTTACTGAAGGGAAGTTATAAAAGACAAACTAGAGATGAATAAAAGCAAATCTGATCCGCCAAAAGGACAGGACCTTAGTGTTTTCAGAGAGCTTGAATATGCAATGGAAAAATCATCATAGTCACCTGAATTTCTCCCAAGAGCAAAGAAATAGAAGAATTTAACTAGGTTTAGGCACTAACAAGAAACATATGCTGTAAGGTCAAAAGAATGCAAGGGATTTTAACGTGACGTGAGAAGTTAGATAAAATGGCTAAACAAAATCTAGGCTATATATGTAAGGGAGAATGGAAATAAAGAGAGGAAGGTTGTAATAAATCTGAACAGCAGGTTCAGTAAGTGTGAGGAGTGGGACGGGTGGATGGAAATACAACCTGAATTGTTTTGGTAGGCCGAGTGTGTGACCTCAAATTCACCACAGTTTTGCCACTCCCGCCTTTGCTCTCGACCATGTACTTTACCTGCCTGTCCCTGAGAACATTGAGTTCCTAAGCATTGTCAAAACATTCTATCCCCATTCTTTACTCCCCATTTGCTCTTGAATGCACTTTGCATTAACTTCCTGTGGCTGCTGTAACAAATTACCACAAACTTGGAGGCTTAAAACAACAGAAATTTATTGTCTCACAGTCCCATAGGCCAGAAATTCAAAATCAAGGTGTCACTAGAACCATACTCCTTCTCATGGTTCTAGGGAAGAATCCAGTCCTTGATTCTTCCACCTCGTGGTGGCTGCCAGCATTCCTTGGCTTGTGGCTACATCTCTCACTACTTCATCTTCACATCACCTTCTTCTCCCTTTGCCTCTTTCTTATAAGGGTATGTGTGGTTGCATTTAGGGCCCACCCAGAATATCCGCCATAAGCATCTTCTCTCAAGATCCTTAATTTAATCATATCTTTTGCCATGTAGGAGCACTGGTGGCACCTTAGTTAGGAGTTCAGTTGCTAACCAAAAGGTCGGCAGTTCAAATACACCAGCCACTCGGAAACCCTATGGGGCAGTTCTACTCTGCCCTATAGGGTAGCTATGAGTCAGGATCAACCTGACGGCAATAAGTTTGGTTTTTTGGTTTTTGCCGTGTAAGGTAATATTCACAAGCTCTAGAATTAAGATGTGGGAATAATTTTGGGAGGACCATTTAGTCCACTACAACCCACTTCAGCCTAGCTTCCGTTCACATCCACTCCAAAATACACACAGATGTGACTCCATTTAACCAACCTTCATTAACCTCCTAATTTTAGGTCGAAGAGTCAATTTTTCATCACACATCTCTCAGTTTGTTATGCCATGATGGCTTGCTGCGATGCTGGAAGCTATGCCACTAGTATTTCAAATACCAAGAGGGTCACCCTTGATATATAGGTTTCAGTGAAACTTCCAGATTAAGACTGATTAGGAAGAAGGACCTGGCAGTCTACTTCTGAAAAGATTGGCCAGTGAAAACCTCATGAATAGCAATGGAACACTGTCTGATACAGTACCAGAAGATGAGCCCCTCAAGTTGGAAGACATTCAAAATGCAACTGGGGAATAGCTGCCTCCTCAAAGTAGAGCAGGCCTCAATGACGTGGAGACTATCTCAAGGACAGATTTGATGCATTGAACATTGATGACCGAAGTCCAGACGAGTTGTGGAATGACGTCAAGGACATCATACCTGAAGAAAGCAAGAGGTCATTAAAAAAAACAGGAAAGAAAGAAAAGACCAAGATGGATGTCAGAAGAGACTCTGAAACTTGCTCTTGAATGTAGAGTAGCTAAACTGAATGGAAGAAATTATAAAGTAAAAGAGCTGAACAGAAGATTTCAAAGGAAGGCTCAAGAAGACTAAGTATTATAATAACATGTGCGAAGATCTGAGTTAGAAAACCAAAAGGGAAGAACACTTGGCATTTCTCAAGCTGAAAGAACTGAAGGAAAAAAATTCTAGCATCAAATTGCAATTTTTAAAGCACTCTATGGACAAAAACTTGAATGATGCAGGAAGTATCAAAAGAATATGGAAGGAATATACAGAGTCACTGCACCAAAAAGAATTGGTGGATGTTCAGCCATCGCAGGAGGTAGCATATGATCAAGAACCAATGGTACTGAAGGAAGAAGTCCAAGCTGCATTGAAGGCACCGGCGAAAAACAAGGCTCCAATAATTGACAGAATACCAGCTGAGATGTTTCAATAAACAGATGCAGCATTACAAGTGCTCATTTGTCTATGCCAAGAAATTTGAAAGACAGCTACCTGGCCAACCAAATGGAAGAGATCCATATTTGTGCGCATTCCAAAGAAAGATGATCCTACGGAATGCAGAAATTATCAAACAAAATCATTAATATCACATGCAAATAAAATTTTGCTAAAGATCATTCAAAAGCAGTGGCAGCAGTATATCGACAGGGAAATGCCAGAAATTCAAGCCGGATACAGAAGAGGACATGGAACGAGGAATATCACTGCTGAGGTCAGATGGATCTCAGCTAAAAGCAGAAAATACCATAAAGATGTTTACCTGTGTTTTATTAACTGTGCAAACGCATTTGACTATGTAAATCATAACAAATTATGGATAATATTGTGAATAATAGGAATTCCAGAACCAACTAACTGTGCTTATGAGGAGCCTGTACATAGACCAAGAGGCAATCATTCAAACAGAACAAGGGAATACTGCATGGTTTAAAGTCAGAAACGGTGTGCATCAGGGTTGTATCCTTTCACCATACCTTTTCAATCTGTATGCTGAGCAAATAATCTGAAAAGCTGGACTATATGAAGAAGGACCAGACATCAGATTGGTGGAAGACTCGTTAACAACCTGTGATATGCAGATAACACAATCTTGCTTGCTGAAAGAGGACCCGAAGCATTTACTGATGAAGATCAAAGACTACAGCCTTCAGTATGGATTACACTTCAACATGTAGAAGACAAAAATACTCACAACTGGACCAATAAGCAACATTATGATAAACGGAGAAAAGATTGAAGTTGTCAAGGATTTCATTTTACTTGGATCCACAATCAATGCCCATGGAAGTAGCAGTCAAGAAATCAAACACCATATTGCATTGGGCAAATCTGCTGCAAAAGACCTCTTTAAAGTGTTGAAAAGCAAAGATGTCATTTTGAGGACTAAGGTGTGCCTGACCCAAGCCATGATATTGTCAATCACCTCATATGCACGGGAAAGTTGGACAATGAGTTAGGAAGACCGAAAAGGAATTGATGCATTTGAATTATGGTGTTGGTGAAGAATATTGAACATACCATGGAGTGCCAGTAGAAAGAATATATCTGTCTTAGAAGAAGTATAACAAAATTGCTCCTTGGAAGCGAGGATGGCAAGACTTCGACTCATGTACTTTGGATATGTTATCAGGAGTGACCATGCCCTGGAAATGTACATCATTCTTGGTAAAACAGGGTGTTAGGAAAAAAGAGAAAGACTCTGAATGAGATGGATTGACACAGTGGCGGGGACAATGGGCCCAAACATAACATGGACTGTGAGGATGGCACAGGCATTGTACACAGTGTCGGTGTGATTCAGAACCAACTTGATGGCACATAAGAACAACAATAACAGCCCTGATGGTCAAGTTTCAGCTTTCATAAGTTTTTCTACATATTAGGCATCATTGGCAGCTGTTGACTCCTCCAAACACTCTTCTCACTGAACTTCTAAGATTCCTTTTTCACTGATTGCCATTCTTCTTCTCACAAAGCCTCTTCAGGCTCATGTATGCACTGGTCCCATCTTCTCCTCTTCCATCTACCTTTTACATATAGTGTCCATCCAGAGGGCTCCCTCTTCTCTCCTCCCTTTATACTCTCTGTGTGTAAAGCCATCTACTCACAGAGATTCCACCATGTCTTTGTGCGCATCTTGCACAATCTGTAACTCCAACTGTCTGACTTCTGCACCAGTGTTGTCCAACAGAACTCTCCTGTATGACTGAAATATTCTATATCTGCACTGTCCAACACAGTAGCCACTGGTCACACATGGCTATTGCACATTTCAGATGTGGTTATTGCTACTGAGGAACTAAAATGTTCATTTTAATAAAATTTAGAATTAATAGCCATGTGTAGTACTGGCTACCTTATTGGATGGTGCAAATCTAGAGCTCCGTTTAGTCTATAGGCCAGTCCTGGTGAACTTCTTGCCATTCACACAATATGTTTTTCCACATGCTCTTCTCTTCTTAAGTTGGGTGACAATTTATCCTTCAGGACCTTACTGTTACCTCCTTTGTGAAGCCCTCTCAATAATTCCAGGTTTAATGACTTAGCTTTGCTTTTGTGCTTCCCAACTCTTTTTCCACAACTCCATTATCCAGTTGCCATCAAGTCAGCCCTGACTCACGGCTTCCCCAGGGTTTTCCCATAGGGTTTTCAATGGCTGATTTTTCAGTAGATCGCCATCCTTTCTTTAAAGGCGCCTCTAGGTGAACTCAAATCTCCAACCTTCTGATTAGCAGCCAAGCACATTCACCCTTTGCACCACCCAGGGACTCCATAACTCCATTATGTTGTTGCTGTTGTTGTTGTTGTTAGGTGCCATCGAGTCAGTTCCAACTCATAGCGACCCTATGCACAACAGAACGAAACACTGCCCGGTCTTGCGCCGTCCTTACAATCGTTGTTATACTTGAGCTCATTGTTGCAGCCACTGTGTCAATCCACCTCGTTGAGGGTCTACCTCTTTTCCGCTGACCCTGTACTCTGCCAAGCATGATGTCCTTCTCCAGGGACTGATCCCTCCTGACAACATGTCCAAAGTATGTAAGACGCAGCCTCGCCATCCTTGTTTCTAAGGAGCATTCTGGTTGTACTTCTTCTAAGACAGATTTGTTCATTCTTTTGGCAGTCCATGCCGTATTCAATATTTTTTGCCAACACCACAATTCAAAGGCATCAATTCTTCTTTGGTCTTCCTTATTCATTCTCCAGCTTTCACATGCATATGATGTGGTTGAAATATCATGGCTTGGGTCATCATACGTTAATTTATAGTTTTACATGTTGTGTCTACATCCCTCACTATACTCTGAACTGAAGACATGAAGCATCTTCTCCATTAATTGATTTTGCTTTCTCTATGAGCCAACATAGGGCCTCTAACTGCTCACTGAATCAGTGAAAAAAGACAAGTGACTGCACTTTGCCTAGAAGTCATCCTAGACTTCTATCTTAAAAAAAAAAAAAAAAAAAAAAAATTCTATCTTACACAAAGCTTATTATGGTTCAGGCTTTAAAAAAATGAGAGTTTTCATTTGCTTTCATAATCCCCTCATGAGAATTTTTGCCAAGTCCGGATAATTCATGACTGTTGTGAGTCGTATAATCTTGTTTTTTTTTTGTTTGTTTTGTTTTAAAAGAGTTGCATTTGCAGAGCCTTAAAAACTGGCAGTTAATATGGTTAACTGGGCACATGAGCCATTTGGTTGACACCCTTCATGCTTCAAGTGCAAATCATTCTAAGAACCACTCTTCTCTGAAATCTAAAACATGGTGATTTTGAGAATTCCAAAGAGTGAGACATAATTTTTCAAAACAGCAGTTAAAAGAAAAAGAGGACTGGCATTTTTACTACAGGATGAAAAGAGAGAGAAAGCTAAATTCTTCTCCCTTTCTGGCTATAGGATGGGCTTGGGTGAAGGCACCTGTTGATGAGTGAAGGGCCGCATTAGTAAAGGGTTAGGCAGGCATACAGATTGCTAAGAAGGGAACTGATGGAGGCTGTTTCTGGTTCTGTGCATTCAGCCCAGCCTTCATTGCCTATGGCTGCCCTTTTTATGAGAATTGGCGCATATTTAACTGCTAGAGCATTGGCTTCTAAGCTTAGTTTTACCCACAGAGAAGCCATTCATTCACATCTTAGCTATCATGGCTATTAAAACATGCAAGTTCGAAAAGTACCTAATCTAACTGGGTAAGGCCCAACCAAATAAATACATCCCTAAATGCCCTCAGTATGGAGTATCTAGAAATAAAACAGTGGCGGTACTTATTGAAAATAAGTCCATTAACTGGAAACTTAAAAATGTCCTTTCTAACTTTATGGAATAACCAAATAACGTTTGCGCAGGAGGCAAAAAGTAGCAATACCATTAAGATATTACATGAAAAAAAAAAGCACCCCCCCCAAAAAAAACCTCCAATCCCATTTTGTCTATTTCAAGCTCTATTTTACTCATATTGCAGCCTAGAGAATCACCCAGAGTAACAGAGTGGGAGGAAGAATATGAGCTAAATTTCGTTGGAATGTTAGATACATTTTCTTTTTTTCCTATTTTATCTGAGCATGCAGGCAACATCCTCTTAATGAGGGTCTTCAAACTTCTCTGCCTTTTCTAAGTGTCTCAGGTGTGCCCTGGGACAATGGACTCTGGTTTTAGCTTTTAAATATGCTCGTGATATACAGTAATTTTTTTCTTCATGCTATTCATTGTTTCACCTGCCTTAATGGGAATTATGGGTTTGATTAATGGGCTGAAAGATTTGGTTCCTTTTTAGGTTCCTTACCTCTATTCCTTCCTGATTCATGATGCTTCCGCAGTTTCTGAACACCTGAGACTCGTATCTGCAAGAAGTGTTTAAAATGAGAATAAAAATAAAAGGAGATGGTTTATCCATAATCCTAGCATTTGTGGCAACCATCTACATTAAACACATCCATATATACATGTATATATTCAGTCCTATATTCACTCAACAAACTATTGTGTACCAGGTGTTGTGCTAGGTACTGCAAAAAGTCTGGAGTGATTTGAGGCTCTACTAAATTAAAACAAGATGGTGGCCAACCATTGAGCTATACATTAAAAAGCATCTGTTGGTATGATAAAAGAGTCCCTGGGTGGTGCAAATGGTTAAATGCCATGCTACTAACCAAAAAATTGGTGGTTCAAACCTGCTCAGAGGTGTCTCAGAAGAAAGGCCTAGTGATTTGCTTCTGAAAGGGCATAGCCATAAAAACCGTATGGAATGCAGTTCTACTCTGAAACACATTGGATCGCCACGAACCAGAATCAGCTCAACAACAACTGGTTTGTGTTCGTTTATGCGTAGGATAATGGAAGTGGGTATGGAAGGGAAAGTAACTACACCAGGGTTTGTTTATTCCATTTTAACTTTAGTCACTGTGTACAGTTAATCGACTAGATAATCAGAGAACACCTGGCTTCAGGGAGTTAATAAAACTGTCTGACACATGCTCCTGATGAAACAGGCTACCAATCTTGAGATCCACAGGTGCTATAAAAATAGCTGCAAATAACCAGGCTACTAAACCCCATCATCACTGGGAGTGCAAGCTTTAAGCCAAACACACATACTTATCACCCTAAACAGCGCTTAAAGGTGAAGTAACACTTGTAGGTTTATTAGAAGGCTCAAGGAAGAAGGGTTATCAAAAACAAAAACAACAAAAAAAAAAAACAAGGTATTTGGGTGGGGAGAAGCAAAATTAAAATACGAGATTTCAGAGAGGGCTTTTCCTTCACTCATCTAACCAAGAGAAATGTCCTATTTTGACACATTCACATTTTCATGTGCATACACAAACCCAGACAAGTATGTGAATGTCTTTTGTCCTTGGAGTGGTCAAATAAAATACCAGTCTAGCACTAGTACGGCCATAAGAGCAACCTCTTTGGAAAAAAGTGTATGCTTTCTCCACTTGGGGAAAATAAGTTCACTAAAATAAACTGAAAATATTCCTGACTCGTTCAAATGCAATCTGGGAGCTCCAAAAATAAATAAAGATTGCTCCTAAGAAATCTAGAACATATGATGCAAAGCAGTGGTAACTTTAAGTACTCTGATGCTCACAAACGTCTGAATCCGCCTGTTCTGCCTGGTTAACATGAAAATAAGATGTGAGCGGTGGTGTTAAATTATAACTTTGCTCATAGGTCCTGAGATCTAGAATTTTAAAAATGTGTTTGGTGAAGTACTAATATGTATATGTATGTGTATATGTAGGAGTTCCTTGGTGGCACAAATGCTTAAGTGTGTGACTACTAACTGAAGGGTAAGCAGTTGGAACTCACCCAGCAGAGCCTCAGAAGAAAGGCCTGGTGATCTTCCTCTCAAAGGTCACAGGCTTGGAAACCCTATGGAGCGGTCCTACTCTGCACACATGGGATCATCATGCATCAAAATCAACTTAACAGCAACTGATTATATGTATATTTGTATGTATGTATGTGTATATATGTACACATTCTAAAATGTAACATATACACAGATTAAGAGTTCATACTTATTGGTGGACACAGGAAACACGTAATAGCACTCTATTATAGATAAAGACCCTGCTTAATATAAAGTAAGTATATTCTGTTTAATCATGCCTACACATCAGTCCTCCCTCTGTCTCTGTCTCTTACGAATATCTCACTAGATCCCTATTAAGATGAATTAGAGCTCAAATGATAGTGGGTATGAAGTTGATTACAGAGCAAAACCTTCAGGTGATACAGCCAAGGAAGATATAAATGTGTTTCACAAGGTGTATGATGTCATCTATATTTCTGTCCAAAGGACCCATTTTCAGCTCCACCCCGATCAGGAGGTTATTCTCCCTACCAAAATGACTGGATTATAAAATATAGCTAAGTAAAACATGTAGCACTCAGATTTCAGAGGCTTTGAGCTGAGGGGCCTTTATCACTCATGTGGTTAGACAAGAGCACAGTTTCTGTCCGCACTAGAAAAGGATTTTATCAGATGGTCCTGGTTTTGTTCATGGGACTTGCTGGGCCCGATGGAATAAGGTTGTTAATTGCCATTGGGACCCCCATGAACAATGGGATCAAATCATTGTAATCTATAGGGTTTTCATTGGCTAATTTTTTGGGAAGTAGCTTGACAGCCCTTTCTTTTTAGTCTGTCTGGAAGCTCTGCTGAAACCTTCTCAGCATCATAGTAACGCTCAAGCCTCCACTGACAGACTGGTGGTGCATTCTCCAGGAATCGAACCCAAGTCTCCCATATGGGAGGCAAGAATTCTACCACTGAACCACCAGTGCCCTTAGTGGGAATCATATGACCAAAGACTTGAAAGAGGCTTGAGTGATTAAAAAGAATAAAAAAAAATGGGATGGTCCTTTTGCACATCTGCCATTGCTAAGTAAAGTAATTGCCCAGACTAACCACTGACCCAGCTGGAGAACGAGAGACACTGTGAGTCTCCATTAGCCTCAGTCAGCCAAACCCCAGCCAACTCTCAGATCTATGAGAAGAAATGCTTATTTTTGTACGCCACTGGGATTTCTGTGGTTAATTTTATGCAGCAACAGCTAACTGATACAAAGAGTATAATTATACTAAAGTATACGAAGAAATTTTCTTTACCGAAATGAGGAACTACAAGAAGAGACTTGGATTAAAAATAAGGAAGATTTGTACTGTTAGCAACACATTTTTTTCTAAGAGTTTCAAGAATGGAAAATGCCAGAACCTCCGTGAGCCTCATTGAGAAGAAACAAACTTATTGATCCCAGACATAAAACCACAGGTAGGTCAACAGGAGGTAGAAATGCCATCTGGTTAAAAACAGATTCTCTGTCAGTTCCTTAAAGTAAATAGTTAGGAAATGTTTCTGTATTCCAACTTACTCTACCACGATATAGCGGATCAACCAGTATTAAGACGTGTACTTTATCTTGATACTCATTAACTTGAGCGTAGTTTCTCTGAACAAACTTTTCTCTTGAGAAAAGAAATAACAAGGAAAAATACATAAAAATAAAAGTTAAAATTTTGGTTAAATCAAAAGTTTCTTAGTTTGTTAAACTATGAGTTGATGACAACCATAAATGCCCACAGAGCCTTAAGCAGATGAATTTGCTGTAGAATACATTTGCCAAGACACTTATTCTAGAGGCTGACAGATGTAGGTTCGGATCCCAGTCCTGCCACTTATTAGCTATGTGACTTTAGGTAGGAAGTTCGTTTTTGAGCCCTGGTTACCTATGAAGTAAGAAAATTATGCACATAGCAAGTGCTTAACAAACAACAGCCACTACCACCATTATCATCAACATAAACAGCTTTGGGGAAGAGGTGATATCATCCAAGCTACCAGTTGCCATCGACATGATTCTGGCTCATAGTGACCCTATAGGACAGGGTAGAACTGACGTTTTCATTAGCAGATGAGCTCTTAAGTGCTGTGCCACCAGGGGTCCTCATCTAAGCTAGGCCTTCAGAAAGGAATTTGGTAGCTATGTGCAGAGCAGATTGGACAGAACAAACAAACCAGAAACACTAATGGTTTCATTTAGAATATCTCCGTCTTCGTCGATACCGTCTTGTGAAATCCCCTACACACCAGAGTTGAAGTAAAAAACCTGATGCTCAGCACAAATAAGGCAATGCTGGCATTTCTGCTAAAGGTGAGCAATAGCCAAAGACACAAACTGAAATATTCCCTATCCCCACTCTGCTCAGGTGCCCTGGACAAACTAATGGACAGACTCCTGGCTTTTGCCTAGAGAGTCTGCCCTCATTGCTCACTTGTGATGCACTTTGCTGCCTACTGTCCTAGCCATCTGTTGCAGTGGCACTGTGCCAGCATACAGGGGAGCTTGCCGGCTTTGCCAAAGCCCAGGGGCCAAGAGAAGCTTTTAAAAGAGAAGCCCTTACAAAAGTCACTAGGGTGCCTGGGAAAGAGTTCCTGGTGTCCTCTTCTGTTCCCCACACAGCAATGCCGATGGTGATTTTTGTTGCAATACATTTTATTCCACCTGTTGATTTAACAAGTTGGGTCTCCAATCTAAATCTTGAAATCTGGAGAGGGAAAAAACATGAGCCATGTGTAGGTACCTGTGGCTGCCAAATAGACAGGTGGTGTTATTGCCTGCTTCTTGGCAGGGGTAATGGGAAGCAGCAGGGTTTCCATCAATACACGGCTAGTGCCTCCTTTAATTCCCCAACCTTCTCCCTTTTTCCCATGATACCGCCTTCTTTCCTCCAGTGTGTACACTATCTGTGAGATTTAGCAAAGAAGTCTTTGTTTTACTTGTCTTCTACTTGTGACTTCACTAATTTAAATGGAAATCATTAAAATACATCAATAGAAGTTACTCTTATAAGACACAAGGAAAGATTTAAATACAGTTGGTGTTTTAAGCTAATGCTTTATGGGTGATTGGACTGTTTTATAAATTATATTAAATAATCAATGTCACTGAATTGTACATGTAAACATTGTTGAATTGCTATGTGTTTTGCTGTGTATATTTTCAACAACAAAAAATAAATAAATCATTAAAAACTTAAATACGTATATACAATTACATTAAAGATTATCCTTTGGAGTGGATAGAACCAGACAAGTAAGTCAATTTTGAGCTAACTAAAAAAAAAAAAAAAACACTTCAACCCAATGATCAAGAGCATTTTCAGCTTATATTCAATTGTGTATTAACTTTTTTTTTTTTAAATAAAGAATGCACACAAATATCTGGGGCAAATGGTAACAATGAGTACCAAAAAAAAAAAAAAAACTACTTTGGATCCTTCTATTAAGAGATGCATGCACCTATTAGAGAGAAAGTGTGGGGGTAAGAGTTTAAATATTGCCTGATGAGATTAAGAATGTTGATTTTTCCTGACCAGTGTGCATTCATTCATCAACTGTTGGCTGAGCACCTACAAGATGCCAGGCACTGGGGTAAATGTTAGTGATAAGAAAGCAAATCAACCAGAGCATCTCCTAGCAAGAATTTCACTCTCTAGTGTCATGTGTGTCCATGTGCCCAGACAAACATTAACAACACAGAAATGCAGTGCTGGGGACATGCACAGGTATTATAAGAGTATTGATAAGAGTACTTACTCCAGCCTGGAGGACACTGGTGGTTCAGTGGTAGAATTCTCACCTTCCATGTGGAAGACCTGGGTTTGGTTCCCAGCGATGCACCTCATGTGCAACCACTACCCATATGCCAGTGAAAGCTTGCATGTTGCTATGATGCTGAACAGATTTCATCGAAGCTTCCAGAATAAGACAGGTGAACTAGGAAGAAAGGCCTGGTGATTTACTTCCAAAAAGCAGCCAGTGAAACCCTATGGATCACGATGGTGTAATCATGGGATGGCACGAGACCAGGCAGTGGTCTGTGCATGGTGTCACCATGAGTCTGGGGCCAACCCAATGGCCACTAGCACCAATAACAACAGCCTGGAGGGAATTAGGAAAAACTTCCTGTAGATCAAAGACAGGTTTCATTAAAAGTTTGAATTCATAAGGCACGAGAAGAACTAGGTATCATTTACCCTTACTTACCATGTTGGATGATTTAGCACAACTATTTATCATTCAAATTTGGCAAATATACTGAGTTAAATTAAAAAAGAACCTACGAAATAGGAATAATTCTTGTTCTCTGTCACTACAGGGATGATGCAAAAATCAGCAGATTAAAGAATGTGAAAACGCTGAGGAAAGAGTAAAGTATTACATAAATGAAAGTTATTATTATCATTTATCTCTTGTATTCCTTTTCATCTACTGAAGGATATGTATATATAAATAACTGCAATAAATGTACAGGGAGGTCTCTGCTTATTCCTTCCTGAGATGCAGTTTTCTAGAAGATCGTATAATCACAGCACCAGCAGATGCTTGGTGGGTCTGTTGAGCCATCCACCAATCTCTGAGTAGTACAAATGTTTACACACTCACTCAGCTGATAACTGAAAGGTTGGAGGTTCACATCCACCTGGAGGCACCTTGGAAGAAAGACCTGGCAATCTACTTACAAAAAAAATCAGCCACTGAAAACCCTGTGGAGCATGGTTCTACACTGGCACACATGGGTCCAGCATGAGTAGGAATCTAATCGGAGGCAACTAATTTTGTATTTTGTTTATTCATCCCTCTGATTTCAGAGGCAGCATTACACTGCATTGCCCACTGCCATCACTATACAGACTCTATAGTACAGAGTAGACCTTTCTCCTAGGGTTTCCAAAGTTGTAAATCTGCATGGAAGCAGACTGCCACATCTTTCTCCTGCAGAGCAGCTGGTAGGTTGTAATGGCCGACCTCTGGGTTAACAGCTGAGTGCTTAACCACTGAACCACCAGGGTTCCTAGAGGAAGAATACCAAAAAACCCAAACCCACTGCTGTCCAGTCGATTCCAACTCATAGCCACCCTACAGGACAGAGTTGAACTGCCTCCTAGAGTTTCCAAGGAGCGCCTGGTGGATTCGAACTGCCGACCTTTCTGGTTAGCAGCCGTAGCACTTAGCCACTATGCCACCAGGGTTTCCAGAGAAAGAATAGAAACCTTAAAATAGTGAATAACCTCTCCCATTCTTCCCAACACTGGTGAGGCTGTTTTCCTCTTCAGCAACCTCCTTCACGTTAAACAACAACAACAACAAACTCGTTGCCATCAAGTCGCTTTTTTTTTTACCTGTTCATTTCAGCTCAGTCACTCGTGCTAAACTGAGTGGCCTTTACTCGTGCAGGGACTAGATGCATTTTCAAAAGAACTTCTTTAACTATAAACTGAGCTATCAGAAGGTAACTTGAGTTATTTAGAAGGAAACGTATCAATTGTCATTATCTGCACTCAAGAATGAGAAATGTAGTCTCTTTTGTTTGCTTATTTCTTGAGGAGTCAGTGCAATAGTCAGCACCTGCAACTTCTTTGTACGCTATATGCGTTGCCTTTGAGTCCATTTCAACTCATAGTGACCTTATAGGACAGAGTAGAACTGCCCCATATGGTTTTCCAAGGAGTGGCTGGTGGATATGAACTGCCACCCTTTTGGTTAGAAGCCAAGCCATTAACCACTGCACCACCAGGGCTTCACTGTTGGCTATAACCTTAAATAAAAAAATCCCTTGCTGTCGAGTTGGTTCCAGTTCATAGCAACCCTATAGGACCAAGAAGAACTGCCCCACAGGGTTTCCAAGGAGCAGCTGATGGATTCGAAATGCCAACCTTTTGGTTAACAGTCAAGCTCTTCACCACTGTGCCACCAGGGCTCCAGTGTACTCTATACCCCAACCACAATGTGTACATGTGATGCACCCTAACGTGGAAGAAAGTCCCTGGTTGGCACAAATGGTTTGTGCTTGACTTCTTACCTAAAGGTTGGCGGTTCGAACCTGCCAAGTGGTGCAGCAAAGGAAAGGCCTGGTGGTCTGCTTCCATGAAGAGCACAGCCAAGAAAACCCTATGTAGCAGTCCTACTCTGTAACACATGGGGTCACCATGAGTGGGAACCAACTTGATGGCAACAGGTTTGGGCTTTTTTTAGTTTAACATGAAGGACTTTGCTGGAGAGGAAAAAAGGCTTAGCAGAGTTGGGAAGAATGGGAGAGGTTGTTCACTATTTGGGGGCTTCTGTCCTTTCTCTGAAATCAGAGGGATGAATTAAAAAAAAAAAAGCTGCTATGGAGTCAATTCCTGCTCATGGTGAGCCCATGTGTGTCGAAGTAATTATGTCAGAGTAGATTTGTACTCCCTAGGGTTTTCAATGGCTGATTTTTTAGAAGTAGATCACCAGGGCTTTCTTCGAAGGCATTTCTGAGTGGACTTAAACCTCCAGCCTTTTGGTTAACAGCTGAGCATGTTAACTGTTTTTACAACCCAGGGACTCCACCCAGAGAGCCAGAAGACCTAAATTCCAGACTCAACTTAGTCACTGCTATACTGTGAGACCATTCAGAAAACATGCTATGGGATCTTCATTTCTTCATCTATAACATAAAGCAATTCCCAGACTTCCTTCCAGCTCTCAATGACTCAATATCTTGGACCAAGAAACTCCATCCATAGGACTAATGGTTTCTTCCATCAGTCTCATTCCCCCACTGAGACTCACTAATGCATATGAAAATCACATAATAGACTCTAACCCTCTAAGGATCAAGTGAGGGATTTTTAATTTCTATTATTTATAATCTTTCAGTTAACTCCTCATTGATAAAGGATTATATTTAAATGTGGTCAAGAGGGAAAATGACTCATTTTCCTAAAATTTCTGGCCTTTTTTTTTTTTTTTTTTTTGCTTCCTTCTATTACTGGAACAGCTATTTGTAACAGTATTTCAGAAACAAAATAATTAAACACAACATTTCTCTATTTTTTTAGCGGGTCCACAAAGAGTTAAGGGTCTGGATTCCATGTGAGTCAACATTTAGGGTTAGTTATTTCCCAGAAGGCGGAAGGGCAGTGGGGGAGCTGATATTTCAACATCTAAACATTTGCGATGAACAATGTGTGTATGTATTCACATATGTGTACGTATCATCCACAACCATGTACGTATACTTTCCCCTGACGTGCGATCTCAGTAAAATATCAGGGAGAAAAAAATGTCAGACATACATAGTGTAGCAATCAAGGGCTAATGAAGATCCAGGTATTAAATCAATTAAGAAGTATCAAAAGCTACCTAATCATCAAGGAACAAAATTGGCACCACAATATGTAGTGAGTATGGGAAAGCCTAATTTACTAAACATACCCTGCAGTCACATAATTGCATGTAATTTTACCAGCATAATTAACTAATTTAATTACCACTTCTCAAGTGCATCAATTATTGACATTACAGAGTTTTCAGACAGCAGAATTACCGTGTGGTACATCCAGAGAATGCAAAATGCTTTGTGCGCCTGTTTTTCCAGCCATAGTCAACTACTGAAGAAGAATGTTGGCTTGGAGGGGGGAAAATAATCTCACGGTGAAAGGCTCAGTTGGTGGATAGGTTTAAAGGATGGGGCACCCACAAACATGTCTGGCACGGGGCAGAGAAGGGGAGAAAACCCCCAGCCTCTGCTCTTGGAAACAGTTCTCTACCAGGCTGAAAACAAAACGTGTAAAGCTTAGTCAGGGGAAAAAACACAAGGGCTCTAATTTTTTTTTTGAATAAACAACGCAACAGCAATTCCAAATGTGCCTATGAACACTTGTAGTAAGGAAAAGAAATAAAAGAAAAGGAAGTTTGAATGAACATTTTATTTAAGAACAGAAACTTGCTTTGGAGAATAGGGTTCTTCAATTTTATATCTTCTTTTTTAAAATCTAATTATTACTTAAACATTTAATATGAAGACTCTTGCTTGAAAACTGCTTGAGCTTGTCAAGTCAGAGAGTGTTAGAGTTTACTTCCAGATGGATCCTAGCTTCAGGGTCGTTTAAAAAACAAATAAGCAGGCAACATCAATCAAGATTGTTCTCATGTCATGGCATTTGTGAGCAGAGATGGCTGAAAATCTTGGGGTCTATGGCATGGTTTTCTTTTTCCTTTCACATTGCCCTCCTGTACTTGACCTTTGCACAGCTGTTTCATGGTATCTGGAGGTGGCTGAACTGTGAAATAGTGCTTACATTAGCAGGGTATTTTAATGAGACAATTTAATCTGGAGTAAGGGATGTGAGACTAACATGTCTTTCTTACCTTCTGAGTCCTTGGACATCTACATTGTCTTCAGGTTTAAATTGGGATTTCAAGTCTTTTATTTACTCTGGAAATAAGAAAGGAGGTCGTCATTAATTCTATCTTTATGAGTTCACTTTTCATATCACTTTTGTATGACCTAGTCAAGCGATTCTGAAATTAAAGCAAAAGGAAGTTTTCACTCATGTGGTTGAAAATGAGATTACGTTAAAAAAAAATCTGAACCTTATATTGGGAAAAACTTTCTGAGGCTGGGAATGAGAGGTTGCAAATAAGTTGGCCAGTTGTACAAGAAGACAGTGTCTATGTTTCACATGTATTCACTTTATGTAATACACTTGGCAGAGGCAGAAGCTGGAGACCTGGAATTATTACCTCATCTTTGGTGTATGTCATTGAAGGAGGACAACGTTACCAGGTGCGTGAATCTTTCTTTAGACTTTCACCCCCCACCTATCCCATCTTCTATTTTTAATCTTCCTTTGCCACCCCCCCACCCCCCCACCTTTCATGGTCACAGGGCTTCCTTTTGTCTTCTCCTATCCTCTGTCTGGACCCCTGATGGTGCAGTGGTTAAGAGATCAGCAGTTTGAACTCACAAGCCACTCCCTTGGAAGCCCTATGGGGCAGTTCTGCTGTCCTATAACGTCGCTATGAGTCAGAATCGACTCGAAGGTAATGGGCTTGTTCTTTGGTTTTTACCCTCTATCTGCACTCAAGCACATTTTGGCTTAAATTTAAGTCAGCATACTACCTTCCCCCAACCAGTTGCCATCAAGTTGACTCCCACTTATGGTGGCCACATATGTGTCAGAGTAGAACTGTGCTCCACAGGGTTTATAATGGCTGATTTTTGGGGAAAATAGATCACCAGGCTTTTCTTCCGAGGCAAATCTGGGTGGACTCAAACCTGAAACTTTTCAGATAGCAGCCAAGCACGTTAACTATATCACCACCCAGGGGCTTCGATACCTTCTCTAGGGTTGTTTGATATAAGCATTCTGTGTGGTTTGGTATTTAAAGTCCTAGGGCTCTTTAAAGTGATCTCAAGTATTTGTAATCAAGTAAGAAAAGGTATTTGGGGTATGACATAAATGGCAACTATACACGTGGACCTCTCCAGACGGAATACATAGGAATCAGATAGACTACACCTGTGGAGAGATGATGAAGAAGCTCAGTATCATCAGTTATAGCAAGGCCAGCGGTGGACCGTGGAATAGAACATCAATTGTTCATATGCAAGTTCAAGTTGAAGCTGAAGAAAATTAGAACAAGTCCACAAGGGCCAAAATACAAACTTGAGAATTTAGAGGCCATCTCAGTAATAGATTTGACACATTGAACACTGATGACCAAAGACCAGACAAGTTGTAGAATGACACTAAGGACATCACATATGAAGAAAGTAAGAGGTAATTAAAAAGACAAGAAAGAAAGAAAAGACCAAAATGGTTGCCAGAAGAGACTCTGAAACTTGCTCTTGAATGTAGAGTAACTAAAGCGAATGGAAAAAATGATGAAGTAAAAGAGCTGAACAGAAGAGTTCAAAGGGTGGCTTGAGAAGACAAAGTAAAGCATTATGATGAAATGTGCAAAGACCTGGAGTTAGAAAACTAAAAGGGAAGATCACACTCGCATTTCTGAAGCTGAAAGAACTGAAGAAAAAATTCAAGCCTCAAGTTGCAATAGTGAAGGGTCCTGTGGGCAAAATATTGAACAACACAGGAAGTATCAAAAGAAGGTGGAAGGAATACACAGAGTATACCAAAAAGAACTGGCTGACGTTCAACCATTTCAGGAGGTAGCATATGACCAAGAACTGATGGTACTGAAGGAAGAAATCCAAGCTGTATTCAAGGCATTGACAAAAAACAAGGCTTCAGGAATTGATGGAATACCAATTGAGATGTTTCAATAAACAGGTACCCACTCATCTATGTCAAGAAATTTGGAAGACAGCTGCCTGCCCAACCAACTGGAAGAGATCCATATTTGTACCCATTCCAAAGAAAGATGATCCAACAAAATGCAGAAATTATTGAACAATATCATTAATATCACACCCAAGTAAAAATTTGAAAAGATGATTCAAAAGTGGTTGCAGCAGCACATTGACAAGGAACTGCCAGAAATTCAAGCTGGATTCAGAAGAGGGCATGGAACCACGGATATCATTGTTGATGCCAGATGGATCTTGGCTGAAAGCAGAGAATACCAGAAAGATGTTTACCTGTGTTTTATTGACTATGCAAAGGCATTTGACTATGTGAATCATGACAAATTATGGAAAACATTGTGAAGAATGGGAATTCCAGAACGCTTAATTGTTCTCATGAGGAACCTGTATGTAGATCAAGAGGCGGTTATTTAAACAGAACAAGGAGATAGTAGTGCATGGTTTAAAATAAGGAAAGGTGTGCATCAGGGTTGTATCTTTTCACCATACTTATTTAATCTGTATGCTGAGCAAATAATCCAAGAAGCTGGGCTATATGAAGAAAAATGGGGCATTAGGATTGGTGGAAGACTCATTAACAACCTGTGATATGCAGATGACATAACCTTGTTTGCTGGAAGTGAAGAGGACGTGAAGCACTTACTGATGAAGATCAAAGACTAGAGCCTTCAGTATGGATTATACCTCAACATAAAGAAAACAATAATCCTCATAACTGGATCAATAAGCAACATTATGATAAACAGAAAAAAAGATTGAAGTTGTCAAGGATTTCATTTTCTTTGAATCTATAATCAATGCCCACGGAAACAGCAGTGAAGAAATCAAACAACGTATTGCATTGGGCAAATCTGCTGCAAAAGGCCTCTTTAAAGTGTTAAAAAGCAAAGATGTCACTTTAAAGACTAAAGTGCTCCGGACTCAAGCTATGGTATTTTCAGTCTTCTCATATGCATGCCAAACCTGGACAGTGAATGAGGAAGACTGAAGAAGAACTGATGTCTTTGAATTATGGTGTTGGCGAAAAATATTGAATATACCATGGACTGCCAAAAGAACAAACAAATCTGTCTTGGAAGAAGTACAGCCACAGTACTCCTTAAGTGCAAGGATGGTAAGACTTCGGCTTATGTACTTTGGACATATTATCTGGAGAGAACAGTGCCTAGAGAAGGACATAATGCTTGGTAAAGTAGAGCGTCAGTGAAAAAAACGAAGACCCTCAATGAGATGGATTGACACGGTGGTTGCAACAATGGGCTCAAGTATAACAAGGATTGTGAGGATGATGCAAGACTGGGCAGTATTTTGTTCTGTTGTACACAGGGTCACTATGAATCAGAATCAACTCGAAGGAACCTGAAAACTACAGAGGTTGTGAGTGTGGAGAGGACCTCCCCCACTCTCCTAAAACCACATCAGATTAGTACAGTTGATCATCATTATATTTGCAAATTCACCTGCTCATTAAAATTTACTTGACCCCCAAATTAATACACGTGGCACTTTCACAGTCATTCACTGATATGTGTAGAACACCAAAAAATTTGATTCACCCAACACACATGTTCTCAGCTGAGGTGACCAAGGCTGTGCCTTGTTGTTTCAGTTCTCATCCTGTAAACAAGTGTCTTTTTCAGGACCTACTTAGTGCCAGACTGTTTTTGCATCTTTGTGATTTTTGTTGGTGATTTTGCTGTTTTAAATGGCCCCCAAGCTTAATGCTAAGCACTGCCTTGTGTTCCTAATTGCAAGAAGACTCTGGTGTACCTCAGGCAGAAAATCCATGTGTTAGATAAGCCTCATTCAGGCATGAATTACAGTGTTGTTAGTCACAAGTCCAATGTTAATCTGCAATATATATTAAATATGGTGTTTTTAAACAGAAACACTTATAAAACAAGGTTATGTATTGATCAGTTGATGAAAATGTGACCAGAGGCTCACAGGAATGTAAGCCTGTATTTCCCCTGGGAGCAATGGTTCAATATTAGCTACTTCAGTGTTTGCAGCAACTTTATAGACTATAACGACTGCAAACAATGAAAATTGACGATAGCTCTTTCTCTTCAGCAAAAGCTTGTTCCTCGTGTTGAGACACACCCCTCTGAATTGAGTCTACTGAATTCTTCAGTCATAATCCAGTTCTCTGTGAAATCAATTAATACTGCCCAAAGAGAGTCAATAAAATATACAAATGCTCTGCGTGAGAAAAAGCCCTTCTGTTTCATGAATGTTCATTCTGAGATCGTTATTAGCTTATGTCTAGGCCACTGTCCTTCTAGGGTCTCTACTAATTAGATTTTCAATTATCCACAGTCTATTATTCACTCCAACTATTATATTTACTCTCTTTACTTCCTCTTATCTTTACCCACAAGCATTTTAGTTTCTGTAACATGGACCTATGTGGGCAATGGTTCAGGAAAACAGTAGAAAGGAAGAAGGAGATCACCTCAGCCAAATGGCACTAAAATAATTCAGTTAGACCCAAACCACCCCCTTATCCTCATCGAGGGAAAAATATAAAAATAAGGACTAAATGGAAAGATGCAATAGGTCCTATATTTAAAAAAAAAAAAAAAAAGTTGCTGTCAAGTTGATTCTGACTCATAATGACCCTATTAAAAAAAAAAAATAGTAGAGTAGAATAGCCCCATACTATTTCCACGGAGGAGCTGGTAGATTTGAACTGCCAGTCTTTTGGGTAGCAGCTGAGCTCTTAACCACTGCACCAGCAGGGACCCAATAGGACCTATGGGAAGGCCAAATATGTATCAGTCGTATTTTCTTCTCATGGTGCTCATAATCTGACCAGGACATTAAAGTTCATTAAATAAGAATAATATGAGAATGATTCAATGTTCTCTGAGAGCTCAGAGGAAGAGAGAACTCTCAGGAAGGGTGATCAGGGATGCCTTCATGGAGGACATGACATTTTAAAATAAATCTGGAAGAAAGAATAGCATTTAACACAGAGACGTTAGAGAAGAGAATAGAGCAAAGCATAGGAAACACTGTGATCAAAAGCACAGAGCTGGAAAGGTTGAGTGGAGAAAGGTAATATTCATGCAGCCTGAAGCGTGGTGGCCGTGGAAAAACTAGGAAGGCAGTGGAAGGAGGGGAAGGAAATATGTAGGGAAGTGAGGCTCCAGGACTCTAGCCCCAGCTTGGCTGCCAACTGGTTATAAGACCCAGAAAATCACTTCACTTCTCCAGGTGTAAAATGAGCAGGTTTAATTGGACAATGCCTGTGGTCCTTCCTGGAGTCCCTAGATGATGTCAATGACTAATGCAATCAGCTGCTAACTGAAAGACTGAAGATTCAGGTGCACCCAGAGGTGCCTTGAAAGAAAGGCCTGGTGATTTACTTCTAGAAAATCAGCCATTGAAAACTCCATGGAGCACAGTTCTATTCTGACACGCTTGGGGTTGCCACAAGTCAGAGCTGACCTGATGACAATGGTGCTGGTTATGGTCTCTCCCACATCTACATAAATTCTATGAGCTGAAATAGACATTTTCCATATTACATACTTATAAATATATGTATTTTTTAGTCTTTGATGCATCTTGCTGGTCTTCTCCATACCTTTCACAATCTTGCAAGACATTTTCTACACTAAATTAATTCATTTTATTAGCAATCAAGCCTATAACATAGGTCCCCCTAGAAAGGATACACAAATAACAGTCAGATGAATCAAAAATGCCTGTAGATTGTTCCGGCCATCTCTCTCTCCCCTCTTTTCTGCCCATGCTTCTCAAACAAATGATCTGCCTACCACTGAGGTCTTCATATCCTCGGACTAGAGTTTCATCCCTCATACTCAGCATGGGTCTCCTGCAACTACACATTTTACTGACCCCCAGGCAGATCATAGTTAATTGAGGGGGGAAAAAAATCATTATATGTCTTTGTATTCCTGCAGAATGCCTGTTATCTTAATAATAACTTTAAATGCCTTAGCAATAATTTACAAATATTGCCATTATCCCTAATATAATTCATGAAATGATCAGGTGTGTGTGTGTGTGTGTGTGTGTGTGTGTGTGTGTGTGCGTGTATACCAGATCTAACCAGGCCAGAGAGTAATGGGACTCTGATATCTAACACCTCACCCTTATTAGCAAGTATTTCCAGACCCAGTAACTCTCTCTGCTACTAATTTGGGAAAAACACTTTCCACTAGCAAAACCTTACCCTACCTGGATGTGATGTCTAGGATGCTATCTTTCGACAAATCTGCTCTTCATTCGAAAGTTTCTGCCTAATCTGTGTTTCATTCAGTTTCTTTTTTTGTTCCTAAGCATTTCAAATATTTAATTGTATAGAAACATGAGAGCCTCTCATGCATGTGATCATAGGCTTTTTGTTTGTGTGTTTATTTAAAAATAAATCCATTTGGAAGGGATAAATGACAGAACATTCAAATAAGCAGCTCTTTGGAGCTTTAGGGCAGTGAAAAGAAGGAAGAGCTCTCTGGGCTTGGAGAACAAGATTAACAACAATCAATCTCCCCGCTCACGAACTGAAAATTTCATCCTGGCAACTGACTTCGTCACTTGAGCTTTTTTAGCATCAAAGTGATGGATCTTCCAGTAGAAGCAGAACAACTTAGAACATCTTGTGTCATTGTAGCAGCTTTTCATTTTGTTACAATTGAGTCTGGGAGAAGACTAAGAGTTAATTTTAATAAGACTAAATCAGCCCATCTTGACAATAGAGGGGAAGGAAAGAGGACAGGTAGATGACTGTATGTTTTGACATTAGACCATTAACATGCAAATCATATGCAAAATCATATGCTAACAAGTTTGAGCTTTTGTTTTGTGGTTGGACACTTTTTTCCCCAAATGGACTACAGCCCTGATTCAATTCTATACAGAAAGCACTTAGCAAGGCATCTGATATGCACAAGAAAAAATATAAATGCACTTATTTTGACCTCTTTGGAAGAGCAGGATTCCTGTAAATTTGACTTTGTTGCCTGCTCACTGGAATGGAGCACCGAAGCATGGCAGGGAACAGAAGCTTGTGCAATGCCCATGATCACCACACACAGTAAATAACAGTAGTGGGAACGCAGGGCGGCCAACACAGACAGCGTCCTTCACATCAGCCACAGGCCACTGCTGAGCTCCCGGGGACAAGCAGCATTAATTATAGACTAATGATGCCATTTGCATGCACATTTTTAAAAACAGTAGTGAGCGTAGTCCTAATAATTGAGGATGAGTGAGATAAAGGTGCATTAAAATGCTCTGTTGAGTCTCTTATCTCATTTTTAAAAAAGACCTCTGTCACCTTGGTGCTCATCAGTACACATTAATACTGGGTAACCATGCGGTATGGAACATTATGCTAGATCTTTATAGATTCAATCACTTCATCAGCCTGCTTTTGAAGTGTTTCCCCTCGCTGCAACCTCTTATGATCATAAACGCAAGACCCTGGCAGGGGTAAAAATAAAACATAAGCACTTTGGATATAAGTGGGAAGACAAAATGAAATAGATGAAATTTTGGCATAGGTGGGAAGATGAGGATGATATGAGCACAACCAATTAAAAAAGCAGGCATCATTTTGTATGTATGTTGAGATTATGTTCTGGTAAAATCCACCAGTTTGTGTGGTTCGGGTAATTATAAAATAGGAGGGAAATCAGTTCATAAAAGTAGCACACCTTCTACCCGCAAAGCCATGGTGGGTCTTGGTAGGGTTCAGGGTACACCTCATGTCCATGGTCCTGCATAGGAGACCATCAGCCAGACCAAGAGCGGAGACTGTTGTCTTAGGAGGGTCAGAGGCCAGAGAAGCCCTCAGCTGGACTTTGTTTCCATAGAATTTCTCCAGCCATTGCTGGAAGAGCAGGGTGCCATCAGTTGCCATTGAATCCACTTCAAGTCATGGCCACCTCATGTGTATCAGAGTAGAACTATGCTCCCTAGGACTTTCAATGACTCATTTTTCAGGAGTATATCACCAGGCCTTTCTCCCAAGGTGCCTCTGGGTAGACTCAACCTCCAACCTTTTGGTTAGCCGCCATATGCGTTAATCATTTGCATCACCCAGGGACATGGTGGCCAGCCAGGAAGCCTTTTACGCAGATCTCATTGTGTTCTGAATTGAAAATAGTCAGGCAGATGGGCAGCTCAAGGAGATCCTTTCTCTTTTTTAAAGTTTCACCTTTTTAGAAATTTATTTTACATGGCACATTATATACATGGTTTGTCATTTTATTCACACCTCAGATTTTGGTACGGAAGCATTTGAAACAAAGGTTTAAATGTTGATTCTATGCCCATTTGGGTACCATTCCTTACTCTGACTTCTTGGTTCCCGGAACTCCTTGATAGTACTTTTTTTTTTTTTTAATAAATTTCTCTCATGGAGTAAAATTAAAACTTGTTTAGCAAAAGAAAAAAAAAAAAAATGACCACCACCCCATTCTCCTCACAACAAATTTTAATGTTTTGATGTCCTTACATTAGTAAAGGAGTCCCTATGTGGCGCAAATGGTTAACATGCTCAGCTGATAACCAGATTTTGGAGGTTCCAGTCTACCCGGAGGTGCTTCAGAAGAAAGTCCTGGCCATCTACTTCTGAAAAATTAGCCATTGAAAACCCTGTGGAGCACAGTTTTACTTCGGGATATCAGTGAATCAGAATCTACTCAACGGCAACTGGTTTGGCTTTTTGGCTTAATATTAGTAAAACTGGAAACTGAAACATCACAGCTGAAATATTTATAACTACACTTTCAATAAAAGCCAAACATATTGCCATCGAGTCAATTCCAACTCATAATGACCCTATGGAACAGACTAGAACTGCCCCATAGGGTTTCCAAGGCTGGTGGATTCAAACTGCCAACCTGTATGTTAACAGCCAAGCTCTTAACCTTCTGTGACCAGGGCTCCATATCAGCCCTCAAAAACTTAACCAAACTCCTTGCTCTCAAGTCGATTCCAACTCACAGAGACCCCATAGGACAGAGCAGAACTGCCCCTCAAGGTTTCCAAGGAGCAGCTGGTGGATTCAAACTGCCAACCTTTGGTTAGCAGCCAAACACTTAACCACTGCACCACCAGGGCCCCTTTCAAATAAGATGTCTTAAAAAAGTCCTGGAATAGGCCATGAAGACCTTAGAGGTGCTGGAGTTTTTACAGGAGATATTAAATTGTTGCTTCAAAAAACAAAAAGCAAATCCATTGCTGTCGAGTCAATTCAGACTCATAGCAACCCTATAGACAGAGTAGAACTGCCCCATAGTTTCTGAGGAGCCCCTGGTGGATTCGAGCTACTGATCTTTTGGTTAGCAGATGTAGCTCTTAACCACTACACCACCGGGGTTTCCAATTGTTATTTCAGGATCTCTTAAATTGTGCATGACTAAGGTTATAATAGGTGGTGTAGTGGTTAAGTGCTACGACTGTTAACCAAGAGGTCGGCAATTCAAATCCTCCAGGCACTCCTTGGAAACTCTGTGGGGCAGTTCTACTCCATTCTACAGGGTCGTTATGAGTCAGAATCGACTCGATGGTGATGGGTATGGGTAAGGTTATAATGGGGCTCAATATATCTTAAATCAAAGATCCCTTATAGATAGGTGTCTTAGTGCTACTACATCAGAAATACCACAAGTGGGTGGCTTTAACAGATTTTTATTTTCTAGCAGTTCAGAGGCTGGAAGTCCAAATTCAGGATACAGGTTCTAGAGGACAGCTCTCTCTCTCTCTCTCTCTCTCTCTCTCTCTCTCTCTTTCTCCCTCTCTCTCTGTTGGCTCTGGGGGAAGACCTTTGTCTGTTTTCAGCTTCTATTCCTTAGTTCCTTGGTGATCTTCGTGTTGCATCTATCTTCCCCCATCTGTGCCTGCTTGGATCTGTGCCTAATCTGCTCCTTTTATATCTCAGAAGTGATTGGCTTTGGACACACCCTACAGATATGGCCTCATTAACATAACAAAGAAAAGTATTCTCAAATAGCAGTACATCCACAAGTATAGGGGTTAGGATTTACAACATATTTTTTTTCTCAAACATTTTATTGTACTTTAGGTGAAACTTTACAGAGTAAATTATTTTCTCATCTAAATATTTATACTCAAGCTGTTTTGTGACATTGGTTGCAATATCAGCAATGTGTCAGGACTCTCCCCTTTCCACCCCGGTTCCCCATTTTCATTAGTCTGGTTTTCCTGGCCATTTCTGCCTTCTCATCTTTGCTTTCGGGCAAGTGCTGCCCACTTGGTCTTGTATACTTGATTGAACTAAGGAGCGTGTTCCTCACGGGTGTTATTGTTTGTTTTATAGCCTAACATTTGGCTGAAAGGTGAACTTTTGGGAGTGGTTTCAGTTCTGAGTTAGAAAGGTGTCTGGGGGCCACAGTCTCAGGGGTTCCTCCAATCTCTCTGAGACCAGTAAGTCTGGTCTTTTTTGTGAATTTGAATTTTGTCCTGTATTTTTCTCCCACTCTGTCCTTGACCCGCTATTGTGATCTTGGCCATAGCAGTCGGTGGTGGTAGTTGGGCACCATCTAGCTTTTCTGTGCTTAGGCTGGTGGAGGCTGTGGTTCATGTGGTCTATTAGTCCTTTGGACTAATTGTTTCCTTATGTCTTTGGTTTTCTTCATTCTGCTTTGCTCCAGACGAGAATAGACCAATAGATGTGTCTTAGACGGCTGCTCGCAAGCATTTAAGACCCCAGACACTGTTCACCAAAGTAGGATGTAGAACATTTTCTTTATGAATGATGTTATGCCAGTTGACCTAGATGTCCCCAGAACAATACATATTTTGGGGAACACAATTCAATCCATAACAAAGGCTATAAGAAAGTAAATACATTCATAGAATGTTTACAGCTAGAAAAGCCATCAAGATCATCTATTTTTATGTCCTCATTTTTTAAGATGAGGAAATTGGGATTCAGAGATTATTACTTGACAAATGTCACAAAGTTGCGACAGAACCAGAACTAGAATAGAGATCACCTGACATGCACTGCAGAGTGTGGGGTTGCTTTTTTACCCTCCCGTGAGATGTGTTATGGAAACTCTGGTGGTGTAGTAGTTAAGTGCTACAGGTGCTAAACAAAAGGTCGGCAGTTCAAACCTGCCAGGTGCTCCTTGGAAACTCTATGGGTGGTTCAGCTCTGCCCTATAGGGTCATTATGTGTCAGAACTGACTCAACAACAATGGGTTTGGGTTTTTTGTTTTGGAGATGTGTTATAATAGATGTAGGCATAAGACAGTGGAATTGGGAAAAGTTGTGACTCATCAGTGTTTCATGGTACGTGGTGTTAGCAATTCTCCTCAGCCTAGCTGGACAGGCTTCTTCACTCTTAGAAGACAGGCACTGGGACCTCAAATAGAAAGACACTTTTCACTCCCTCAACTACTATTAAATACTAAACACTCTGCTAAGCCTTTTAACTGTGTTATTTTATTTAATTCTCATATCAACCCTACAAGGCAGGTGCTATTAGTCTGTTTCACAGACAAGGAACTGACTGAGAAGAACCAATACCAATTGCTGTCATCTCCAACTCATAGTGATCCTATAGGACAGAGTAGAACTGCCCCATAGGGTTTTCAAGGCATAGCAGTTATGTGCTACAGCTGCTAACCAAAAAGGCCAGCAGTTTGAATCCACCAGGCGACCCTTAGAAATGCTGTGGGGCAATTCTACTCTATCCCGTAGGGTTGCTATGAGCCAGAATTGACTCGATGGCAATGGGTTTGTTGTTTTTGTTTTTCTTTTTTTTAATCTTTATGAGAGCAGACTGCCACACTTTTCTCCCACAGAGCAACTGCTGGGTTTGAACTGCCAGCATTTCTGTTAGCAGCCGAGCTCCTTAACCACTGCACCATCAGGGCTCAGGCAAGAAGGTAAATAACCTATCCCAATTCCTGTTAGTGGATCCCAATTCGTGTTAGTGGTAACAGAAACGGGTTTCCAACCCTGGTCTCTCTGACTTCAAAGCCTGTCTTTGCAACTACATTGCTAGGTAGCCTCTGTAATGGCATGTGTGTGTGCTTTCACCTGTATAAGATTTCCTAATCTTCACAAAAGTACCTGACAGTGTATGTTATTATAATCATCTTACAGATTATTCATTCATTCATCCAACCAGTGTGTATGAGTGCCTACTATGGCCAAGCACACTTCTAGGCCTGGGACTACAGCGGTGAACAAGATGGATAAAGTTCCTGTCCTCATGAAGTTTACATTCTAGTGGGGAAAATAAGCTATAAACAAGCAAGTGTGTAAATAAACACCACGATTCCAGGTAAATTCTCTGAAGGAAGCAAAGCCAAGAAAAGGGTTAGAGGGGTATTGGGATAAAGACAATGTTTTAGTTTTATTTTTTTCCAACGCTTCTGTGCAGAACACTTTTTTTTTCAAGTTGTGCTTGAGGTGAAAGTTTCCAGCTCAAGTTAATTTATCATACAAAAATTGATACACATATTGTTTTATGACATTAGTTGAAATCCCTGCAATGTGACAGCATATTCCCCCCTTCCACCCCCGGTTCCATGTGTCCATTCAACCAGGTCTTGTCCCTTCCTGCCTTCTCATCCTGCCTCTGGACAGGAGCCACCCATTTGGTCTCATGTATCTGATTGAACTATGAACCACACTCCTCAAGTGTATTATTTTTTGTTTTACAGTCCAGTCTAATCTTTGTCTGAAGAGTGGGCTTTGGGAATGGTTTCAGTTCTGGGTTAACGGAATGTCCAGGGGCCATAATTTCGAGGGTTCTTTCAATCTCTGTGAGACCATTAAGTCTGGTCTTTTTAAGTGAATTTCAGTACTGCCCCACAGGATTCTGCTGCTCCATTTGGGACTCTGTTGTGTTCCCTGTCATGGCAATCATTGGTGGTAGCCGGGCACCATCTAGTTCCTTTGGTGGAGAAAATGTTCTAAATAACAGGGCCAGGGAATGCCTTTCTGAGCAGATGATATCTAAGTGGAAACCTATATGATAAAAAAGAGTGAGCTGTGTGAGTCTCTGGTGAAATAAAGCCTTAATGAAACCAAACTACAGAAAAAGAAAATCACCTTGCCGAAGGTCGCGTATAGAAGGAGTGGGGAAGCTGGTAGTTAACGCTAATTCTCCCAGTCCTGCCATCTTCCCGTAACACCACGTATGAGTTTCTGCAGGTCAGACTTAAACATAGTAGAATTTCATTTTTCATTTTCCTTTGTTCTCTACAAGGCTTTTAAAAACAATCTCATATAAAATCAAGTAAGGAAAATATGGATTTTCCATTTTTTGCCAGCTAATTAACCTCAAAGAACTTACTAAACAACTTCTAAACGGCAGTTCTCAGAGGATGTCAGACATAGAATTCTCCATTTTACTAAAAACAGAGGTGAAAAAAAGACATTCTCATGTTCTACGTGCCTTCTTGAATACTAATTCTTTCTACTGTTACGGCTACAAATGGTTTTTACGATATACTCAAGTATATATCTGATTTGTTTTAAAATTGACTTTAAATTTTGGTTTTTTCCCCACAAGCCAAAATTGGAAGAAAATTCAATCTGCGGCCTATTATGGGGGCCTGCCCTACTTTCCTTGGGTTGTCTGAAAGTCCTGGGGTTGATATTGTGCAAGAACACTGGGCAAGGGCTTCTGGCTTTCCGTTCTTGATAGCCTCCCAGAGAGATGCTCATGGTCCAAGCTTACCTGGCTCACAAGTAGGTGGGCAGCTCTGATAGCCGTATTCCCACTTTCCAAGCCAAGGTCAGAAACCAGGATCTTCTCTGCCACTCTCAAGGCCGGGCATTTGGTGATCTGTCTCCAGGCATCCCCACGGCCTCCCCTCAGAGTTCTCGTCACCTATTGGGGCATGGCTGCCATTTTCCAACTGTAGACCCATTGCCTTTAGCTTCTCAGGTCCTGGGGAATCCAACTCTCTCCATTATATTGGGCCCTGATTCTCTCTTACCATCTTCCCTCCAGGACAATTCAGTGTAATAAACTTGGATGGGCTCAAAACACAAAGGTTATCTCCTCCCTCCCTCCTCCTTCTCTAACTTCAGAATTCATAAAACTCACTTGGAGAATTTATTAAACCACCGATTGCTGATCCCCACCTCAGAGATTCTGATTCAGTAGGCCTGAGATAAGGCCTGAGAATTAGCATTTCTAACAGCTCTTAAGCCAGTTACTGTCAAGTAGACTCTGACTCAAGGCAATCTATAGAGTTTTCTATGGCTAAGTAAGTAGATTGCCAGGCCTTTCTTCTGAGGCTCCTGTGGGTGGACTCAAAGATTGTCCAATATAAAATGTCAGATAAATGCTTCTATAGCATTTGTGCAGAATCAAAATGAGGCTTGGTAAAGGTGCAAGTTATGAAAGGAGATGTTAGATAGGCCTTTCCTCCTGAGATTCCAGGCTAGCTAGTCCTACCTTTGGGGTAGCAGCTAAACACGCCGACTGTTGGCACCACTTCGGAACTCCAACAAGCTCCTAAAACCAGTCGCCATCAAGTTGATTTCAACTCATGGTGACCCCACATGCTTCAGAATAGAGCTGTGCTCCAGAGGGTTTTCACGGCCTTTCCTCCAAGGTGCCTCTGGATGGATTCAATCCATCTTTCTGTTAGTAGCTCAGCCTTTAACCATTTATGGCCACCCAGGGCCTCCTAACAACCTCCTAGGTGATGCTAATGCTGCCAGTCCTTGAACCACCTTTTAAGTAGCACTGATTATATTGCTTTTGCTTGTGATGAAAACTTCACCTTTCTATGCTTCTTGCGAAAAGTATATGGCAGCAAAAAGGACAGGACCCCAATTAATTTTTCAACAACTCACACTGTTACACTAGCAAAGACAGAAGAGAAAAAAATAACAAAGGGAATTTTATTTCCTGAAACACAGGTGTGGAATGCCCTTTCACAGGGGGCTTCCCTGGCAGGACCTCCTAACCACTGCTGCCCCGCCAGACCGCATCTTGGCTCATAAGCCCACTCTCAGGTAGACCAGCTGCAAAAGGAACAGTTGGGAAATTTCTCAGAGGCAAGTCTAGGCATTTCCTTTTCATTACCAATTAACTAGCCACAACTAGAATGCTCAGCCACTGCAGCCCAGAATGCAATCCGCACAAATACTCATTGTGTAGCAGATAATCTCTGGCAGTCTCGAGAATTTTACATTAAAAGTACAGGGGAAAGTGAGGGGAAGAAAGAAAAAAATACATATATATATAAAACACATTTCCCAAACTGAGAGCTTTGTCTCTTGCCACATGCCTTTTTCACACCTTTTTCTGTGCTACACTGTATATGTAATCCTGTGTACCTTTGCCCTCTGCCTTCCACTACAGTACCCTGCTGAGTCTACGTCCTTTTCTCCTTGGTGGTCTGCTGGCTTTTGGCAAACACTAGCTAGCCTGACATCTTAGGAGGAAACACATTTATATCTAATACATCCTTTCATAACCTGCACCTTTACCAAACCTCATTTTAAAAAACTGTCCATGGATTTTGCAAGAAATGCCCTAGAAGCCTATTGCAGCGCAAACAATCACAGGATGTGGGCAGAGAGCGAGTCAGAAGCCTGTTGCAGTGCAAACAATCGCAGAATGTGGGCAGAGAGCGAGTCAGAAAGTTTTGCTTCCCCACAACATAGCTATGCTTCCAGAACAAAGTGAGGCAAACCAGCATGAAGCGTTTTCTGAGGGTGCTTAAATGAAGCAAACTTCAGCATCAACTCAGTCTCAAGTCGCTGTTTTCTCTAAAGTAAAATAATCTCGAACTGCCCTTGGAATCCCAAACTTCACTCTGAGGACGTGTAAAGAAACAGCCTGGTAAAAGTTACCCCAGTGCCTAGGTTAGGGTTGTTGTTGTTGTTGTTGTTAGGTGCCACCTAGTCTGTTCCGACTCATAGCGACCCTATGCACAACAGAACGAAACATTGCCCGGTCCTGAGCCATCCTCACAATCATTGTTATGCTTGAGCTCATTGTTGCAGCCACTGTGTCAATCCACCTCGTTGAGGGTCTCCCTCTTTTCCGCTGACCCTGTACTCTGCCAAGCATGATGTCCTTCTCCAGGGACTGATCCCTCCTGACAACATGTCCAAAGTTTGTGAAACGCAGTCTCGCCATTCTTGCTTCTAAGGAGCATTCTGGTTGTACTTCTTCCAAGGCAGATTTATTCGTTCTTTTTTTAGTCTGTTGTACTGTGGGGGCTTGCATGTTGCTGTGATGCTGGAAGCTATGCCACCAGTATTCAGATACCAGCAGGGTCACCCATGGAGGACAGGTTTCAGCTGAGCTTCCAGACTAAGACAGACTAGGAAGAAGGACCTGCAGTCTACTTCTGAAAAGCATTAGCCAGTGAAAACCTTATGAATAGGTTAGGGTATATGCCGAAATATCGAAGGGGTGCTGTTACGGATTGAAATGTGTCCCCGCCAAAATATATGTTGGAATCCTAACCCCAATACCTATAGATATACTCCCATTTAGGATTAGAGTCTGCTTTATTGTGTTAATGAGGCTGTATCAGTGCAGGGTGTGTCTTAAATCTACTCACTTTGGAGATGCAAAAAGAGTGGATTTGACACAGATCAGCAAGCACACACCCGGAAGAGAAGACATATGCCACATGGAGATTGCCAAGGAATCAAGAAACGCCAGGTCTACAAAAACTGAAAAGATCTCTCCACAAAGAGGACAGAAAGAGAGCCTTCCGCTAGAGCCAGCATGCTGAATTTGGATTTCCGCCCTCCTATTTTTTTTTTTAAACTGTGAGAAAATAAATTTACATTCTTTAATACCACCCACTTTATTAGTTCTGTTACAGCAGCACCAGGAAACTAAGACAGATGCCCTCATTATCGCCAACAAGCCTTTAATGGGGCAGAAGGAAGTTGGGGAAAGATTCCACCAGCATGGCCACCACCCGTCACTTGGAGCAGTGCAGTTCTTGAGTTCAACCTCATCCAGGACAGAGCCAGAAAAGACAAAGAATGAACTGCTTGCATTTTTTCTATCCTGAGGCTATTATCAAGTTAGATATTGTGTCAGGAAAATCTGCACCTTTTGCTTCTTCATATTACAAGAGCACTAGGGATCACGATGAATTCATTCATTATTCAACCATTCTCTCTAGTAGTCTTCCGTTCAGTCAGATACTATCCTGATGCCAGTGAAATTCTCAAGGGGTAGGGTTTTCTGGGAGTCCCAGAAATAGTTAATATGGCTGGTTACTAACTGAAAGGCTAGAGGTTCTCATCCAACTGGAGGTGCCTTGGAAAAAAGTCCTAGAAATCTTTTCCAAAAACCCAGTGGAGCACAGTTCTACTGTGACACACATGAGATCGCCATAAGCCTATAATTGGTCGATTAGGGTTTGCTGAGTAGCCCCAAGGTAATTCAATTTCCCTCAAAAACCTAAAGGAGAGAGAGTGATTATTCAAAGGAAAACAGAATATTTTGTGTATTTAAAAAAAAAAAAAATTTTTTTTGTGTGTGTATTTAGGGTCAATAAAATAAGCTCCACAAATGTTAAAGTACATATAGAAACTGTATCTTTAAAAAATGGATAAGTAGGAGCCTTTCCCACATATTAACGTACTTTTCCACTCACAATAGTTGTAATATCATATCCTTTCTATACTGAGAAAGGGGAGCTGGGTGTTGTAGCCATACATTTATTTGCTCATTAATAGTCGAACCAAAAATGAGGCACCTTACCTGTTGCCATCCAGTAGATTCTGACTCATAGTGACCCTATAGGACAGAGTAGAACTTCCCCATAGGGTTCCCAAGGAATGGCTGGTGGATTCAAACTGTCAACCTTTTGGTTAGCAGCCTGAGCTCTTAACCACTGCGCCACTAGAGATATTGGAAATGAGGTTTCTCACAGGGCTGTGACATTGTTTTTAACCCGAAGCAATGATGCCTTAGCTTACAACTCTAAAGGTTTCATTACTGTCTGCTGTGTCTTCATTCTCCTTTGGAACTTCTCCAATTTCCCTAGAAACACAGGTGGTCTTTGGAATAAACAGAACTAACATATTGAGCTCCATAAGCTCTATGATGATATGCACTTCTTTCGCTCACAGCTGTTGCTTGCACAGTTGGAATAATGTGTAACTATGAGGTGGCTACTTAGTGAACTGGAAGTTCCTATGCACAGTATAAATTCATAGAAAGCCATCTTCAGGTAAGGAAGGGACAGAAAATAACAAGCGGTGCTCCACAGGGATCCATCTGTGTTTCATTGTCTATGGGAGGGAAATGGAAACATGTGTTTAGGAGTCCATTGAAGGATATGATGCTGTTCCTTATTATTCAGAGGAATCCCAGGCTGAGCCGATTTCAATCTATCATGAAGTAATTGAAATAGAGGGCCTTGAACAGGCACGTTCTACACTTCTGACACTTAATGGAACTCAAATGGTAGCAGTAATAAAGTATTTTACCACCTCTCATTCATCTAAGACTGAAATATTTAAGGAATTCACAGAATAATATGAAGTACGTTTCACAAAGGCACCAGTGTCTGTGTTCAGGGGTTTAAATAATAAGCAGAATCAACAGCCAAGCCAGGACAGTGATACTCAGACAGCAAAGCTGTGACATCTTAGCACAGTGATCTTCAAATTTTCTCAGCCATGATTCTTAGTGATAATTCCTTTCTGGGTGGGAAATTAAATATAAAGACTTTCAATGGCTTTACTGACTGAACTGTACCTTATTGTTTACGACAACCCAAGAAAATGCTTCAGCAAGTGAGTCATTGTTAACATATGCCAAAAATGTGAGAGGGGAATTCTAATTAAAAAAAAAAGCTAGGGTAGACTTTTTATTAGAAGTTCTAAAATGACATATGAAATCTAAACAGGACTCTCCATTTAAATGGCAGATTAAGTATAGGATGTAATCTCCCCCTTTCTCACAAAACTCATAGAAATGATACCAAAACCAACAAATAAACAAACCTGTTCCTGTCGAGTCAATTCCAGCTCATAGTGACCCTATAGGACAGAGCAGAACTGCCCCATAGGGTTTCCAAGGAGTGCCTGATGGATTCGAACTGCCAACATTTTGGTTAGCAGCCATAGGGAAGGGATAAAGTAAAATAATAAATACATCTGTGTTCTTGAAACCCCCCCCCCCAAGAAAAGGTATCTCCATAGATTAGAAAGACATACTTCAAAATATTACACCAGCAGGAAGTTACAGTGGTAAAATAGAGGCCAATGCTTGAAAAGAGATAATACTGCTATGTATACATATATAGATGTTTGAGGGGGAGATTTTCCAAGGACAAAATCTAATTGTGTACACTCTAAGGGTCATTTAAAATTGAACTTTAAATTCTCAAGAAATAGGTTTAATGTTGGTACAAGGTGGTCCTATAAGGAAGTCATCCGAATTCATAATGGCAAAGAAGAATTCATTCTCAGAAAATCAAAACACTACTGCAAACACCAAGCTTCTGGAAACCTAATATATGAAAGAGGAAAGCAGTGTCCACTTACAGAAAAATTTAAACCTGAAGGAACAGAAATAACAGAGCAATCTGAAAAGGATTTTTTAAATATGTATATTTAATATGCAGAGAGACAATAAGATAAAAATAGTTATTCATTTTTTACAGAATCTGGGAAATGTTATTACTGACTAATGTCTGACACATATAAACTACTACATGAACGTTAGTTATTTCTTTTCACTACAATACTGGCTTCATGAAGGCAGGGAATTTTGTCTGTTTTGTTTTTGTCAATTTTATAGTTGCTGCTAAAGTCTCCAGCAACCAGAAGAATTTCTTATACAAAGTAAAAACAACTAATAATTATCAGATAAATAAAAAGGTAAATGAACTGCACATGTGAAAAGATAACAAAAAGTTATTAAACAAGAGGAGTGATTATGAAACAAGAACAGATTCTTATAGTCTGTGTATCTTAGACATAAGAAGAATAACAATAAATAAGTAAATACTGAAATAAAAAAATTAAAAGATCAAAGCCATTGCTCTTATGGGATTCACCTTCTCACAATAACTAGATCTTGTTGGTCCTATGAAAGGTGGGAGAGTTTTCCAAGGAAGCCCCCAGAGAATTAACCATGACAACAGCCTGGCATAAAGGAGCTGGGACTTCAGAGGCTGAAGGTGGAGGAGCTTAGGAGTTAGGTTAGGCATACACGGGAAACTATGCTGGGGTGGCCAGGAGCTGAGGCCACACAGTTGAGGACCCATGGTAGTACAGAAGGGACTTAAAGTACTCTGGAGCCAGCAAGGAAGTACTATAATGGAAATTGATAGTATGTAAGTCTGCGGAAAGACAATCAGAGATAAAAAGTGTTCTTAAAGTTCCTATATTGTTTATGATGGAGGTAAAGATATTGTTTAACTTTAGATTTCGTTATGTTAAATACACATGGTAAAAGTTCAATGCTAATCAATAAGAGATTCAAGGCAGCATGTATAAATTTCAATGAGAGAAAAAAGAAGTAAGAAGTAAAGAACCAAAATATGCAATCCAAAAGTAGTGAGGTATAAGAAAAACGGGACAAGTAGAAGTTAATAGAAAATGTCTCATTATACAAACAATCAGGATAGACAAATGAGCTAAATTCAGAGGTTTAAAAAACAAAGAGTCACATTGGATTTAATAAATGTGTTAGTCCTGCAGGACTCACCCTGATTAAGATCAAGTAATCAACTCACAAACAAAATTACCAAAATTACTGCTATTAGCATAAGTAAGCATAAACAAGAAACAACAGATTTAGACTCACAAGGGCTGCAGATGTTTAACTTGTTGGATATATTCCATAGCTGAATGAAATGTTTAAAAAAAAATAAAATATTTAATATAAATTGAGTGTTCAGCAAAAGATGATTTGAAATAGAAAGAAAAGGCTTCTAGAAATGAAAAAATATATTTGTAGAAATCAAAATTTCAAGGGGTAGGTTAAAGAGCAAAGCCATAGCCATCGAGTCGATTCTGACGGTTCAGAGCAAAAAGAAATCAGGAGATGAGAAAATATGAGAGGTGAAGAGACACTGGAAGATAGAATAAGGACCAACATAAGTCTATTTGCAGTCGCATGTGGAGATCATAGAAGGAATGGGGGAAAGCAATGTTAAATCTCTTCCAAAAAGATGAAAAACATGGATCTGCAGATATCGTAAGCACAACTTGTCCCAAATCAGATGAGTCAAAAGGAATTTTACTCAGACATATCTTAGCAAAGCTAGAAGATGGCATGGACAAAGGAAATATCTTGGATGCAGTGAGAGAGAAAGGACAAGTTCATGTCTTCTTCAGGATGAACACAGAGATACTGGTTTGTGTCATGTTCAGTATGCATGACAAAAGTTCAATGGTAATCAATAAAAGATTAAAAGAAGAGCATATACATTTAAATGCAAAAAAAATTAAGAAAAATGAATGAAAACATTCAATCCAAAAACAGTAAAAGTGGGACTAGTAGAAATTAATAGAAAAAGTCCAAATACAACAGGAATCAGACTAACTGAATGAACTACACCCAGAGATTTAAAAGAAAAAAAAAAAAGTCACACTGGATTAATAAATGTGGTAGCATTTCTACAGCTAAAGACAATATTAGCTGTGTAGTAATAATTTTTAAAAAGTTGCCATCAAGCTGATCCTGACTTATGGCAATCCCATGTGTTTCAGAGGAGAACTGTGCTCCACAGAGCTTTCAATGGCTGTGATCTTATGGAAGTAGATCTCCAGGACTTTCGTTCAATGCACCTTTTGGTGGATTCAAATTGACAACCTTTCTGTTAGTAGCTGAGCATTTAACCGTTTGCACCACACAAAAATTCCATGTAGTACTCAACTTCTCCATTTTCCCTTCCCTCAAAATAATAAAACAACTACATAATTATGAAAATTCTACACAAAACCATACCCTCACCATTACTCAATAGCAGAGAATGTCAAAATTGTGAAATAACTGAGAGTAAAAAAAAAAAAAAAGTCACCAAATCCCAGTGTGTGATCTCTCACACTCCCTTCCCACTGCCCTCCAGCCACAAGGTAAGCAAAGGCAGATAAAGAAAGAAAAGAAAGAAAAAAACAAACAAACAAAAAACACTTAAACAGGTCATTTCCGTGGAAGAAAATAGAGAAAATTATAAACAGGAACCACACCAAAAAGCATCAGACCCACATGGTTTCACAGTAGTACTCTATCAAACATTCAAATAGCAGATATCTCAGTGCTGTGTGAATTATTCAAGAGTATTAAAAGGAAGAAAAACTCCTGAATTCCTTTTTTGAAACAAGTATTATGCAAATAAATAAAGATCATGCAAAAAAGAAAACCAAAGCAATCCCAATCCTAGATATATACTCAGAAGAAGTGAAGGCAGAAATGCAAACAGAAACCTGTACACCAATGTTCACTGCAGCACTTTTGAAATAGCTAAACGGTGTAAACATCCAAATATCCTTCAACAGATGAATGGATAAACAAAATGTGGTGTACACATACAATGGAATGTTAGGTAGCCGGAAAGAGAAATGAAGTTCCGATGCATGTCACAACATCAGCAACTTTGAATACATTATGCTAAATGAAATAAGTCAGTCACAAAAGGACAAATACTGTGTGAGCTCATTTTATACAAAATAAACATATAGAAACCAAAGATCATTAACTAGGGGTGGGTGGGAAGGGGAAAGATGAAGATGTTGTTTGAGGGGCACTGAGTCTATATTAATAGTGTTGGAATATTTCAGAAAAGGGTAGCTATGATGATGGGACAACATTAAACATGTAATCAGTGTCATTGAAATGTCAATTGTAGAAGTCGTATTAGCAAATGTTTTGATGTGTACATTTTCAACACTATATTTTTTTAAAGATCAATATCACTAAAGAATAGCCATGCAAAAATACTAAACAAAATATTAGTGCACAGAATCCAATATCACTTTATGAAAATAACATACAATGACCAAGTGTGAAACAAGATTATCGCCATAGATGCTGAAAAACACCTTTGACCAAGTTTAGCATCCATTCATCATTAGAACACTCAAAAAACAGAAATTAAGAGATATTTTTATGAGAGGAATATTTTTATTTATCTATAGGTACAGAAAGAGATGGAGATATAGAGGACCCTAAAGCCAGAATCTTACTTAGTGGAAAAGCACTAGAAGCATTTCCACAAGGATCAGCAACAAGGCAAGGATACCCACTATTCAACATTGTACTAGACTATTGACCGACGTGATTAGATAACTCAATTAGTAGCGGAAGAATGGGGAAAGAAGTAGGACTAAATCTATTCTCAGATTATAAAATAGTATCCCTGGAAACCCCCAGAGAATCAATGATAAAACTAACTTAAACCGTTGAAGAATTTAGTAAAGTGTCAGGATATAAAAGCAATAGCCTTCATATGCATAAACCATAAAGAATTAGAGGACATACGGTAGAGAGAACCCCGTTTACAATTGCAGTAAAGGAGATGAAATATTTAGGATTAAATTTAACAAGAAATATGCAAAACCTATGTGACGACAACTTTAAATCATTTCTGAAAGACAGGCAAGTCAGTTTGAACAAAAGGAGTAAACTGTCACTCTTCTTGCACAGGCTAACTCAACATTAGAAAGATGCCAATTCTCCCTAAGTTAATTTATAAATTTAATGCAATTTCAATTATAATACCAAAGAGTGATTTTAAGGAATTAGACAAGTTGATAGAAAAGTTCATCCAGAAAAGCAAATAGTAACAATAGCCAGGAAAACGTGGAAAAGAAAAAATACCAGTGGCATATAAGGGAAAATCCAGAAATAGATCCAAATATATATGAAAATCTAGTATAGGATAAAGGTGGCATCTCGAATCACTGGGGTAAAAACGAACTCTTTGAGAAATGGTCCTTTGACAAATGGATAGTTGTTTGAACAAACAGTAAAATTAGATCCATACCTCACAGAATATACTTGAATAACCTCTAGTTAGATTAGGAGTCTAAATGTCAATGTAAAAATGAAACCAAACAAGTACTGGATGAAAGCATGGACGAATTAATCTTTAAACTTAGTGTGTGGAACCAAAACAAAAAAAAAACCAAACCCATTGCTGTTGAGTCGATTCCGTCTCATAGAGACCCTATAGGACGGAGTAGAACTGCCCCACAGAGTTTCCAAGGAGCATGTGCTGGATTCAAACTGCTGACCTTGTTTTTGTTTTTCAGCAGCTGTAGCTCTTAACCACTACACCACCAGGGTTTCCAATGTATGGAAAGGCTCTCTAAATATGATTCAAAATAAAATATTATACAGCTACACAACTCTATGACCTACAGATACATCCGGAGCTTGGGTAGTTCTCAGTATCTGTATGATGAGTGAAAAAAGAAAGTTTCAGAAGATTACATATGCATATATCCTTTTAATAAAGTATATATTTAAAAAAACCTAAACAATTTACTTTAGGCATATACCTATGTGTATAATCAAACTTTTTTTAAAAAAAAGCAAAAAAAAAAAAAAATGAAAAGTAACCACCAAATTTGGAAGAGTTGGGTTGGAGAAACAGAGGCAGGATAAGGAGGTAGTCCTTCTTACACTGAAACTCATAGCCTTTTGTTCCCTTAACAGGAGTAGGGTGGCTGATTAAAATCTAGGGGCGAGATGATCAGGTTTTATCTACTCTGACAGTTCTGATTGATTTTTAATAGCCGCTGGATTCAGGCTCTTGAGCTCAGAGAGAAAAAGTAGTTTGATCTACTAATGATGACTTGCAGGTTGAGAGTAGATGTCAAGCTTGCCACGTATTTTCTGTTGCCTTAGTTAGCAATTCATAAGCACACATACTGAGGGAAGATGCACACACAGAAGTAACAAATTTTTGAAGGAGGCAGTGGTCTATTTCATATCCCCTGGTGCACTTGAATAAAATCATGCCTCAGTTTTGGCTCTGTAACTTTAGAAGGACTTTAGAAGGATATGGCTCTGGTGATAAAAGAAAAACTTTACTCTCTTGCACGTTTTCTAACCCTTGAAAAACTCAGTCCACCTTATCTCCATCTTTCACAGAAATCATGAATCCTGTCTGGACTCAGAAAAACCTCTTTGGAATGGGTCTGAGATACGAATTATAACAAAATCCTCCAAGAGAGTCATTTATGAAGAGAATAAAAAGTCACCTGACTGAAAAAAAAAAAAAAAAAATCCATGGCTGTGGAGTTGATTCCGGCTCATAGCACCTGACTTACACTGATTTAAGAATGTTTTCCCAAAATTCAGAAGACACATGGATGGAATGATGTCTTTGAGACTTCAGGATTCTACAGTAGTCTCTAGGACGATTTAGGAAATAAAATTTCTTACTCTTGCCTGTCCATTGCATAAATTCTTAATGTACTCTGTTCCTAGAAATATAGATATATATATGTACATATACATATTGCTTACAGCAAATGCAGTATGGACTATTACCTTACTTTTGATTTTCTATTTGGAAGAAATGGGCATGAGGTTGAACTTTATAAAGCAGATTTCCAAGTTTATTTACCTAAATACATTTCCTCGTTGGAAGCCTGGGATTAGCCATTGTGAGGTTTCACAGGAGCTGTGTCCTGTTTGAGAGCTGTCTGGGATCCTTGATTCATCTTAACTTTTCCATAGAACTTTGGTCATTTTGCTATTGGCCATCCTTCCACAGAAAAGATGAAAATGGAAATCTGCTTTATCCTCCCTATTGACAATGCTTCTAGAATATTTGAACAAAGTAGAATTATTTGTTAAAACAGAAGTCTCTTTGATGAACTATGATTTTCAGTAATCTGCATAAATTGTTTTTTTATTTTCTGGGATAAACTAGAGTTTGTAGCATGAAAACAGAATTTGTTTCTAAGGCATAGATTTTAAAGAAGATATTCTCCACAGACCTCAATAAATAACAGAGGATTTGCATCCTTTGTTATGATCAGGCAGATACATACATATTGATGTAGAAGAAAGGCTAAGAAATGAAGTAGAAAAAAAAAATCTCTAAGGAAAATGATTCAATTTGGTTCTTATTAGAAACCTGATTTTAATAAGAAAGTTTTTGCTCTGATTTGTGGTTTGGCACCACAGTGTGCATTGGCCTCATCCTGGAAATCTTGTTTCAATTAATTTCTTAAAATTATAATTCACCTATTCAATACCAAAAAGCGTTTTGATGACCTAAATCAAACTTTTTTGTTATTAGGTGCCATCGAGTCAGCTGTGACTCACAGCGACCTTACGTGTAACAGAACAAAACGTTGCCCTATCCTGTGCCACCTCCACAATAGTAGATATGTTTGAGTCCACTGTTGCAGCCACTGTGTCAATCCATCTCATTGAGGGTCTACCACTTTTTTGTTGACCCTCAGCTTTACCAAGCATGTATCCTTTTCCAGCAATTGGTCCCTCCTGATGACATGTTCACAGTAAGTGAGATGAAGTCTTGTCATCCTTGCTTCTATGGAGAATTCTGACTGTACTTCCTCCAAGATGGATTTCTTTGTTCTTCTGGAAGTCATGGTATATTCAATATTCTTCGATAACACCATAATTCAAATGCATCAATTCTTCCTCTTTCTTCCTTTTTCATTGTCCAGCTTTCACACTCATATGAAGTGACTGAAAATACTATGGGTTAGGTCAGGAAAACCTTAGTCATCAAAGTAACCCCTTTGCTTTTTAAGCTTTTGAAGAGATCTTTTGCAACGGATCTGCCCAATCAAACTAAAACTAAAAAAAACTAGCAGGTATTAATTCATGACCTTTTCGTTGCTGGGTAAGGGAACTCTGGTATTTTTTTAACATACATACTAGTTTTGAAACAAGAGCATGAATGATATAAAGTGATACTCAGCACTTCTATCCACTAGACATTTCAGTATACACAAAAACTGATATCTGATGCTTAAAAGATAAAATTTTGAAAATACAAAAGAAAATTGGAAGAAAATGTAGGATTCTTTTTTAATAATCTTGAATGGAAAAATAACCAAAATATTCACCAAAGGGCAGTGGTAAAAGTTGTAGTATAGCCATTCTATGCAATTTGATGCATACACACACACACACACACACACACACAAGAAGTTTATATATAAACTGGTGAATGCCTATGTGAGCAGTACATTTAACAACATGATATTTTAATGTTTTAATTACTAACCATTGCCCAAAAAGTTTATGTTAAAAGGAAGGAAAGGAGGAAACTAGAGATGCAAATAGAATGTGTGATATTTAATAACATTTGTTGAGAGCTTATTATGTGGCAGATATTATGCTAAGACTTTACCTGTATTATTTCATTTAATCCTTCCAAATCTCTGAGTAAGGTACAGTTAATAAGCACATTCCATATATGAGAAAACTAAGATTCATAGTGTTTGACCATTTTGTTAAAGTCATGCAACGAATAAATGCCAAAGTGGATGCCAGATCTAACCCTGAATTGTCCATTGTGATGAAAAGGAAGGCTTATTTGATATTAACATATCAAAGCACCGGTTTATAAGGACTGGTCTTTGCTCACTCAATTACAGTGATTAAATAAGTAGATAGGTAGGTAGGTGATAGATAGATAGATAGATGCACAGACAGACAGACAGACGGATAGATAGAGATAAATTTCCAAAGTGCTTGAAAATAATCATTGAAATCCAGGAAATCAATGCATATTGAATGCTTACTTTGTAATAGGCACTATTCCAGCCCATAAGGAAAAAAAAGAAAAGATGAATGAGAGATTGTCAGCTTCCTCCAGTAGCAGCTCAGTTCAGTAAAGGAGAAAAATAAGTAACCAAACGTTTACAATATACTGTTACGGTAAGTGCAAGGTACAAAGTGCTTTGGCAGAAAGAAGGCGGATTATTATTTGGCGTATACGTTGAATTTAAAAGCCTGTTTACAAGATTAATTTACCTAAATATTTTTACCTACACATCATTTGAAATAGAATTTTAACACAGATTTTTGTAAATTTCCAAAGAGTAGATTTTTAATTTTTGAAATGTTATTATCATTGAAGACTAACATCACTAAGGCTATTTCACAAATAACCTAACATTCTAAGGTATTCTAGAAGGAAATGAGATAAAGTCATGCAATATAAGTAGTCCTTTTATAAAAAAAACCTGGAGTCTTAGTGGCACAGTGGTTAGGTGCATCCGCTCTATGGGGAGAAAGATGTGGCAGTCTGCTTCTGTAAAGATTTACAGCCTTGGAAACCTTGTGGGGCAGTTCTACTCTATCCTATAGGGTTGCTATTAGACGGAATGGACTAGACGGCAACAGGAAAGGAGGAGAGGGTAGGGCTGGGAAATGCTCTGGTAATGATATGTTTAGGAAATTCTTGAATGGTTGGATAGCAATTTACTACCCTGGCAATTTTTGCTTTTATAAGAAAGATCAAGAAAGGAGTATGATGGATTAACCTCCATCTGCAGTCCGTTCTCCACCTCAGATTTAATGTGAACATTTGTCAGATGGTACAATATAAATTGAAATAAGGGTCATCAAAATGCTTCTTTGTTTCGCAGGTTTTGTCCAATAAGCTCCAGAAAGCTGAGAATTGTATCCACCTTGTTAAATTAAGTGATAATATTTTCAATGCTTAAATATAAATTATAAATATTAAAATTTTGTTAACGATGTGAGGAATATTTAAGGTTACAATTAGTTCTTCTCATATACAATACACATATTTTTTAAATTTAAAAAATATGACTCCTGATGAAGTGCTAGCATTGTCTTCCTAACGCAATTATTTATTAAATTTTTTATTATCTTCATATTCCAAATAAAGTGATAAAAAAAAAAACGGAATCTTTGATTATTTTTTTGAAATCTTCTTATGGTATTGTCTATAACAGTACAATAAAAACACACTATTTGGGACTCAAATAATTGTACACCAGAGTTCATTGCAGCATTAAGTGTCCATCAACAAGTGACTGGATCTAAAATGTGCTATAGACACACAATGGATTTTTCAGTCATAAAAAGGAATACATGCTGCAGCATGGATGAACCCTGAAAATGCCATGCTAAGTGAGATAAGACAGACACAAAAGGACAAATATTGTATGATCCCGGTCTATGAAATACCTAGAATAGGAAAATTCATAAAGACGGAAAGTAGATTAGTGGTTACCAGGGCCTAGAGGAAAGGGAAGATTAGGTAGTTATTGTTCAATGGATACGAAGTTTCTGTTTGAAATAAACAGTGTTGAAAGCTGCATAACCTTGTGAATATAATTAATGCCACTAAATTTCACATCAAAATGGTTAAAATGGCAAATTTTATGTTATATATATTTTGCCACAATAAAATTTAAAAAAAAAAACAAAAAACACTGACCTACTATCAAGAGACAAAAGACAGGAAATAACTGATTCCTAGTTTGTACTGCTGAGGGGCTGTGGTGGTGCAGTGGTAGAATTCTCACCTTTCATGCAGGAGATCCAGGTTCAATTCCCGGCCAATGCACTATAAGCACAGCCACTACCTATCTGTCAGTGAAGGCGTGCATGTTGCTGTGATGCTGAACAAATCTCAGCAGAGCTTCCAGACTAAGACAGACTAGGAAGAAAGGCCTGGAGATCTACTTCCAAAAATCAGCCAGTGAAAACCCTATGGATCACCATGGTCCGATCCCATTGTACATGGGGTTGCCATGAGTCAGGGGCCAACTCAACAGTGGCCGATAACAGCAGTTTGTACTATTCTAACTGGTCTTTCTTGTGGAAGGCTTTAATGAGCAGACTAGAGGATAACCCTGTCCAGCGTCTCTGTCCCTATTCATTTTCTTCCTAAATCAGTGTCATTTATTCCTAATCTAGTGTCCTCACAGCTGAAGTCAAGCAGCCTGAGAAGAGAGAGGGGTCAATGGCCATGGAAATGAATTCATTATTTAAGAAAGTGCCTTTTTTGCATTGATGGAAATACATGATTTTTTTCTGGCAGTGGAACTCTTGATTGATGCATCTTTGTAGAGTTATTTTGATTAACTCCATAAGATAGAGGATTTCACAACCATTCTTTTACTGTAATTCATGTTTTAGATTTGAGTCAGAAAGTACCAGGAAATTGCTGGAGCTGCGAGAATTAGAAATAGACTTACATCGATTAATTTTATCTGTAAAATGGGAAAGTTGAACTTGATCAACTTTAAGGTCTAGTTCTCAAATTTTGTGAGGTCTGGATGCTAAACAATGAGGTAAAACATTTGTCAGCTGGTATATTATTTCTTTTATATATGTTGAGAGTGCTTCTTTATGCAGGCACATACATTTCTAAGCATTTTAACTTCCCTTATTTTGCAAAAAGTATTAAATATATGAGCTGTTAACATAGTAGAAGATTTAGAAGATTGTTGGGTTGATTTCTATGACTTTCTGGGCCCCTAATAAAATATTAGCAAAATAAATAAAATAAAATAATGATTAAAAAACCTGGAGCTGTTTAGTTGGTAAAACCACAGCAACCTAAGCTTTATCGCTTGAGAAAAACCAAGACAGGCCCTCTTGCCAACATTATCTTTATAAATAAACAGGCATAACCCAGTGCCATCGAGTTGGCATAGGTGCATAAATATATCCATATATCTCAAATGTATATACTGCAAAAACAGTGGGAAGTAAAAGAAACAAGCTGTCAAGAGTGGGTTGGTGGGATGCTGGAATTATAAAAACCAAAAACCAAACCCATTGCTGTCAAGTCAATTCTGACTCACAGCAATCGTATACGACAGAGTAGAACTGCCCCATAGGATTTCCAAGGAGCACCTGGTAGATTCAAACTGCTGACCTTTTGGTTAGCAGCCATAGCACTTAACCACTACACCATCAGGGCTTCCTGCTGGAATTATAGGCAATTGTTCTTTTCTTCTCTATACTTTAGCTACACTCTCTGAGCCTCCTATTATTTATAATCAGAACAAATATTTTAACGCCACTAATTTGTTTCTATTAATAGCCCCTGGATGTGGCCTATTTGAAAGTTTTAGCAAGAAATAATTTTAAACAGTTTTAGCACACAAGAGCATCCATGGCCTAAATGCCTATGAGTAAGCAATATGAGAAGTTTGATCTAAAGGTAGAAAAACTGAATTCATAAGCCACAAGTGAGGCACCTAGAACAAAAAGAAAATGTATTTTGGTCAAAAGTAATGACTGGTAGACACAATTTACACTTCATAGATTGTGTTTTGTCAACTTTGCAAGACCTATTCATTTCATAAGGAGCCCTCATGGTGCAGTGGTTAAGTGCTCAGCTGCTAACCAGAAGGTCAGCAATTCGAATCTATCAGCCACTCCATAGGAGAAAGATGTGGTAGTCTGTATCCATAAAGATTACAGCCTTGAAAACCCTATGGGGCAGCTCTACTCTGTCCTATAGGTTCGCTATGATTTGGGATTGACTCAACAGCAACGGGTTTTTGTTTTTTTTGTTTTTATTCATTGCATAGGTCCCTGGGTGGCGCAAAGCATTTGTATTCAAGTACTAGCCAAAAGGTTGGTGGTTTGAACCCACCCAGTAGCACCACAGAAAAAGGCCTGGTCATCTGCTTCCATAAAGATTACAGGCAAGAAAACCCTACGGAGCACAGCTCTACTCTGTAACACAGGGAATCGCAATGAGTTGGAATCGACTCAGTGACAACGTTTTTTTTTTTTTTTCTTTTAATTCATAGCATGATGTGATGAACAAAGACATAAAAATTATAAATTATCTATTGACAGTTTATAGAAATTTGAAAGAAACTAAATTAGAATGTGTTTGTTTTATTTTAATATATTCAAACAACAACATTGTGAAAATTTGTAGAAGAAATTTACTAAGCTTCTTCCTCAGATAAAGACATTTTTTACATTCAGGATTCTCAGAAATTTCTTAGATCTTTATTGGCCTAAAAAAAGATTATACTTATTGATGTGACGAAGCATCTAAACACAATGAAATTGAAACTATTAGGGAACGTTAAGAACACGCGTTCAGGTTTCCCAAAGACTAAGTGTGTTCAGACTCAACATGGACACATGGATTGAGCGGGCATCCGCTCCTCCTTCCCCTCATTGCTGCAGTTGAGTTAAACGGAATCACAGACTTAGGAGAATTCCATAGCTATGTTATGGAAATTAATTCACAATTTCAGAAGAGAGTTACAGGAAAAAGGAAAAAAAGGTTAACTGCTTTCCCAGCCCTTCATAAATTATGGGGGCTTGTTTGGAGAAGCAGGAGGTCTGAGAAAGAGGAAGATGGAGATGGAGAATCCATGGATGAGCCGTCCAGGGAGCCAAGTGGTGCCTTTAAGGTCTGGAGAACGTCATGAATCTCAAATGCACAAACTGTAACACAGTCTGTGAGAATGTGTATCTTCTTTTGGGTCAATAACAGTGACAATGAAGAATCAACCTTCTGTTGTGGTATGTGTCATAGTTTTTGAAACCCTGAATTTATTATCATTTAATATCTGCAAGTCTCAAAAGGAGTAAGTGCCCACAATACTGAATTATATAGAGGAAATTTTAAACACTCGCTTCAACTAACCATATGTTCAGGTGCTTTTTGGCCTTTTTTTTTTTGTTTTTTTCATCCCCCTCTCAATGTTTGGGAGGGTAAATTTCTAGAATAGGTGTTTTTTTTTTAAAAGCAATCACTTGTGAAAACCCAGTATATGTTAGATGCTTTACATGAATTTTTGCATCACATTAATTCCCCTAGGGTAGCCATTATGAGCCTCATTTTTCACAAGAAATATCTGAAGTCCAAGAGGATGAAGTAACATGTACAAGGTCTTGCAGATTGCAAGTTGAAGAATTAAAATGCAAATCTAGGTTTTCTGGCTCTAAAGTTCTTACTTACACACACACATACACACCATGCTTCTTTCTCATCTTCTTTCTGTTCATTAAATCATGGTGGCTTATTACTATCCCAGATTATCATCAGGATCTCCACCTATCCATCCATCCATCCATCCATCCATCCATCCATCCATCCATCCATCCATCCATCCATCCATCCATCCATCCATCCATCTACCTACCTATATATCATGTTAATGATGTAGTCATTGTTACTAGTTTATAAAGAGTTCTTTTAGAAGAATGGATATAAAATGTTATGAAATAACATTTTTTGCATTGGGTTTTTCTCCTCCAGTTCATTATGTGAATTATTTTAAGAGATTCCCTAATATTGAACGATTCTTAATTTGCTGGTATGAACAACACATGATCAAGCTGGTTTTTTGTTGTTGTTTTCTTTTAATGTGCTGCTGAATTCTATTTGTTTATATTTTATCTAGGATGTTAGCATTTATTCGTAAGTGAGGCCAGCCTGTAGTTTTCTCGTGTTATATATGTCAAGTTTCCTTTCCAACATTATGCTGGATTCTTTTTTTTTTTTAAAAAAAAAGGAGGGGGGGTGCTTTCTGTCTTTGTCCATATTTTGCAACACTTTGAATAGCTGTGGAACTTGTATTCTTTAAATTTAGAGGGAAATTTACCTCAGAAGAAAGAGTAGAGATTCCCACATCTGAGGAATTCCTGGGTGGTCTAAGCGGTTAACACTCTTAGCTGCTAACCAAAATTTTAGAGGTGTCTCAGAAGAAAGGCTTGATGATGTTTCCTCAAATAATGAGCAAATGAAAACCCTACGTAGCGTAGTTTTACTCTGACACACATGGGATTGCCATGAGTCGGAAGTGACTCGATGGCAACAGGTAGAGGTAGAGTAGACACGCATCTGAAAGGTATGAATCTTGTCTTCAGTTTCCATAGCTGCTTTTATTGAGAAAACTTTCAGATGTATCTGGATCATGGAATCCAAACTGAGGACCTGAATTAACTGAAAGAGAACCAGGACCACAAAGAAGGAGCAATATCCCTCAAATTTTAGAATCTCAAAAGTTAGAATTTCCGGGCTATTTTTCCAAACTGCTGAACACCCACCTGCCTCCATAAAAACTCCAAACAATGCATTCGATACACACGGCAGCTCACTCTCAAAGACCCAAACACTGGCCATATTTCCACCTTGCTATTCTCAGGATTGGAAACCCTGGTGGTGTAGTGGTAAGTGTTATGGCTGCTAACCAAAAAGGTCGGCAGTTCCAATCCACCAGGTGCTCCTTGGAAACTCTATGGGGGCAGTTCTACTCTGTCCTATAGGCTCACTATGACTTGGAAATGACTCATTGGCAATGGGTTTTTGGTTTTATTCTCAGGATTCAAGACAAATGCTACAGCAGTCCCAGTCATCACAGGCTGACATGATCATATCCAGAGAAGATGAGAGGTATTTCCCCCACATGTTTATTTCATTAGGTAAAACATTTCCCAGAAGCTCCTAGCAGATATCTCCTCAGGTTCCTCTTGCCAGCGTTGGATTTCATGCCCATGTCATAGATGCAAGGGATGAAAATGCAAATGTATGGCATTTTCTGTATCTATGGTGGAATTTGCTCTCCCAGCAAATAGGAGGGGAGAAGGGGGAGGAAAAATAGCTGCTCTGGAGGCAACCAACAGTTCTGCCACAGAAGAAGAGGGGAGGACGGGCACTCAGGTAAGAAACTGGGCAAGAGAGAGTCGAGGAGAAGGTATTGGGGTGCTATCTTATTCAGGGTTCCCTAGAAAAACAGAACCAGTGAGATGTATGTATACATACATATATATATAGAGAGAGAAAAGAGACATATATATATAGATAGAAAGAGAGACAGATTTACTTCAAGAGAGTGGCTCATACAACTGTGGGGGCTGGCAAGTCCCAAATCCATAGGTCAGGCGACAGGCTGGAGGCTTATGCAGGCTTGCACCCAAGATCTGTACGTCAGGTAACAGGAAGATTGCAGAGTTAAGAGAGAGCATGAGAGTGAATTCTGCTAAAACATCTGCTTACAGTCTGAAGGCAAACCACGCCTAAAGGAGCTGTCTTTCACCTGATTGATTGTATTAGATTACATGATGGGAAGTGATTACATTACATTGCATTAGAATATATTATGGAACAGCAACTAGTCTAGTGTTTGGCAAAAGCATTGGGAACCATAGCCTAGCCAAGCTGACATATAAAATCATCCATCACAGGTGCAAAAGACAAAACATTGTTCACTTAATGTTGACTAAGGATTTTCAGGGAAAGCGTGTAGGACAGCATTGTCTTTCGGTATTGTGCAAGTACTAGGCTCTGCATAAAGTTTGTATTTTCCAATGAGGTCAAACGGATTGAAAATGTAGGATCATCAAGGGTTAGATGTATTCATGGTAACCCCGGATAGCAATATTTGGGCACACATCTTATATTTCTCATGTTGAAATCAAAGAACACAGCAGTCAGGGTTTACGAACATCCTGATGACAGAGACCAAGCCCCAGGTCTGGACACTCAGTAGTTCAGTCATTGTCAGACCCATGTGTGGGTATGATTTCACACGAGACCCCTGGCTGCTTTAGGGAAATATTACTTTCCTACTTTCCTCTTCACTTTACCAATCCATGAATATTTGCTTTCATTATGGGCATCAGAATGACTGACATGTGAGAACAGAGTCAGATTAATTTTCACTGTGGAAGGGGGAAAAAAGAACGCCTCCAATATGGTAATCAAGAATCCCAATTCCTTATCATTCTCTGTGTTAAGTGTGTGTTACTTAGGCTTACCTCATCTGTGTTTAATCGGTTCCCTTCAGACTCTCTCCATGAAGCCAGGGATGTACATATTAAACATAGGAGTTTTTGACAGCTTCCCCTTCCCTAGGGCAAGATTGCTCAACTAACAATAACTAAGATATCTTTTGACAAGTGCAGCTAAGAGCTGGTAAAGCTTAGTCAATCTACATCAGCCTTGTTGGCACTTTCTTTCCATTTCAGACCTGCATTACTTTGAGTGATGGAAACAAGAAAATGACTGCAGAAGGTAAAAAATCCAGGCAAGGTAGTGGGTGAAATCGGGGCGCAGGGCGGGAATGGGGGGTGGGGATGTTAGTGGGGAATAAATGCAAAACCAGACTCATATTGATCAGGGAAAGAAAAATGCTTTTTCAGCTACAATTGCAGCTGAAACCCATAAATTAGATGATTGAAGTAATAAGACATGTGAAATGGCTTTTAAGTCCACTACCTGCTCTGTGTAATAAATTTCAAATGACATCGAGGCTTTTAGTGGAGGGAATGATTTATTGCCATCTGCAGGAAGGAAGCTCTCAGGGATTATCTCTAAAGTGGCAAAACACTATTCCAAATTTCACAAAATTAGCGAAGCTTTGTGAAGCTTGGTGACTGAACTGACAGGTAAGCTCAAAAAAATTTTTTTAATGGAACAAAAGTACTGCAAATGTGTGCTCTCACATAGCAATACTTTTAGAGGTGTATTATCTCCTCAAAAATATTAAAACATTAACTGAAAATTTTCTTTAATTTGTTAGAAAACATCCTTAGAATAAGTCCATTTATTTTATTATTTTTAATATGTGTGCTTGTGGATGCACGTGTGTGTACGCGTGTATCCCCAAAAGATGCACGTTGTTGTTGCTGTGTTAGGTGCTGTCACATCGGTTCCATCTCATAGTGATCCTGTGTACAACAGAATGAAACACTGCCCGGTCCTACACCATCCTCACAATTGTTACTGTGTTTGAGCTCATTGTTGCAGCCACTGTATCAATCCATCTTATTGAGGGCCTTGCTCTTTTTCACTGATCCTCTACCTTACTGAGCATAATGTCCTTCTCCAGGGACTGGTCCCTCCTGATAACATGTCCAGAGTAGTGAGACCAAGTCCCAGCATCTTTGCTTCTAATGAGCATTCGGGCTGCACTTCTTCCAAGACATATTTGTTTGTTCTTCTGGCAGTCCATGGTATATTCAATATTCTTCACCAACACTACAATTTAAAGGCATCAAATCTTTGGTCTTCCAAAAAAGACTGAAGTGGATGGGCTAAATCCAAAATTGATTTAATTTTCTCATCTCAAGTAATAAACACCCTCCATTTATCCCTTTATTTAGAAAGAGCTGAGATAGTTCAGCAACGAACCACCTGAACAAGTGCTAGAAGGAACAACTCTGTAGGTAACTTTATATCTTGGACTTCCTTTTAAATCGCGATTAGGCAATTCAGGTATAATCTGAGGGGTCCATACAAAGTGCATCATTTGCTCAGCAGACACTATGAAAACAAATTCCAGAGAAATCCAAAGATGGAGAAAAGAAGGGATAAAGATAATGCCGTGAAGTCAGAGAGTGGTCAGGTTTCCTGGACTCGGGTTCTGTCTGGTCCCTCCTTGTGCTTCCCTCCTGTCCATCAAGCCCTTTTATTCTAGCAAGTCTGCAAAGAACCTGAAAGTTGGGAACCAAGAAGTGTACTTTCTCAGCAGACAATGAGCTTTCACTGTCACAATTTTTGAATTCCCAATGTTCAAATTTCCCATGAGATTTTTTTTGTCCCCATCTTGGCCCAGCAGCACCTATCAAGAGGGGGCAGTAGCAGGCTTACATACGTGGTATCCCCTCCAGGTTCTTTTGGTTCCAACTCTCTACAACTTTTAACCAGCCATCCTCTCATTTCCCTGAGACATTTATTCAATTCTAAAATTTAATTGGCATCCATTAATTAACCAATTATGGTACCCCTTGTTTTCCTTCTTTGTCACCTTTTTACTACCACACAGACTCAGATTTAATTATCTCATCTGTCAAGACTAGAGTCTACGAAAGGAAATGTTTTGGATATTAATACAGTCTCCTTTTTTTCCCCCTTTAAATTTAATGGAACTGTATTCCAATTTTTAATGATTTCTCAATTACTGTAACATAGAGAAATAGCACAAAAAAGTGCCTCTTTCAATTCAGATAATTAAAAAAAGTATTAGGCAATTTTCAAGTTGCCAATCTTGGAACTATACATGGTTTAATTGTTAATAAGTGGCAGGACTAATGAATAAAGTGGAAAAAACTCTAGAGTTTAATATAGCATCTCTTTCCAAACCCACTTCAGAGCAACAAATTCTTCCTATAAATGATAATTAGTGAATAAAAGCCACGGAACACATTAAATTTGAGATAGCTATTGTCTCCAAGTATGCCGGGGCATATCCTTCCACTAATCAGTTACTAAAATGTTGTGTCTCACAGATTTATGATGTGAATATCAAATAAATCAGTTTTTCCAACATTTCTATTTGCACTAAATCTGAAGATGGAAAGAAGTAGTCCTTATCAAAAGAAATGAAATACTCTTCAAGCAAGTAAAGCCATAATTTTACACATGGCAGAAAATGATTTTAGTCAGAGATGATATCCCAAACTCTGTGATCTGAAATCAGAAATTAATTAATGACTATTTTTTTTTTCTCTCAGCTTCTGAGTTAACTGAAAAAACTGTATTCAGGAGTACTAGAATCTCACCATAGACACTATTCAAAAAATAATATAATTTATCATAAAATAGTTCTATCTTGGACCCCATCTGTTCTACTTTTCTATGGCTATGTAAAAACCACTCCAACTTAGTACATAAAATAAAATAGCAACCCTTATATTACGCTGGGAATGCTCAAGTGGACTGAGGGTAGCTCATTGTTTGGGGGCTGAAATCATCTGGAGGCTTCTTCATTCACAGGTCTGGTGTCCTGGTTTTGTTGTTCTTGTTCCTTTCCACAGAGTCAGTTCCAACTCGTGGTGACTTAATGTACAACAGAAAGAAATGTTGCCCAGTCCTATGTCATCTTCAAGATCCTTGGTATATTCGAGTCCATCATTGTCACTATTATGTCAATCCATCTCACTGAGGGTTTCCCTCATTTATTCGTTGACCCTCTACTTTAACAACATGATGTTTTTCCTAGAGTTCGGTCTTTCCTTAGGAAGTGTTCAACGTAAGCAAACAGGAGTCTCATTATTTTCCCTTCTAAGGAGCTGTCATGGATTAAATTGTGTCCCCAAAAAATGTGTGTATCAATTTGTCTAGGCCATGATTCCCAGTACTGTATGATTGCCCACCATTTTTGTCATCTGCTGTGATTTTCCTATGTGTTTTAAATCCTATCTCTATGAGGTTAATGAGGTAGGATAGGTGGCAGTTATGTTAATGAGGCAGGGCTCAATCTAGAAGATGGAATTGTATTTTGAGCCTATCTCTTTTGAGATATAAGAGAAAGAATCAGTCAGAGATGGGGACCTCATACTACCAAGAAAGCAGCACTGGGAGCAGAGCGTGTCCTTTGGACCCAGGGTTCCTGAGCAGAGAAGCTCCTAGTTGAGGGAAAGATTGATGAGAAGGACATTCCTCCAGAGCCGACAGAGAGAGAAAGCCTTTTTCTGGAGCTGACACCCTGAATTTGGACTTCTAGCCTACTAGACTGTGAAAAAATAAATTTCTCTTTGTTAAAGCTAACCACTTGTGTGGTATTTCTGTTATAGCAGCATTAGATAACTAAGATAGGAACATTCTGGTTGTATTTCTTCTAAGACTGATTTGTTCATTCTTCTGGTAGTTCATGGTTTATTTAAAGGCTAGACTCATCTAAGAATGTCAATCAGTGACAAATAGTCTCTCCATGTGGCTTGGACATCTGACAGCATAGTTGCTGTTGTTAGGTGCCATTGAGACATTTCCAACTCACAGCAACCCTATGTACAACAAAACAAAACACTGCCTGGTCCTGTGCCATCCTCACAATCATTGCTATGCTTGAGCCCATTGTTGCAGCCACTGTGTCAATCCATCTTGTTAAGAGTCTTCCTCTCCTTCTCTGACCCTCTACTTTTCCAAGCACATGTCCTTCTGCAGGGACTGGTCCCTCCTGATAACATGTCCAAAGTATGTGAGACCAAATCTTGCCATACTAGCTTCCAAGGAGCATTCTGGCTGTACTTCCTCCAAGACAGATGGGTTCGTTCTTCTGGTAGTTCATGGTATATTCACTATACTTCGCCAACACCATAATTCAAAGGCATCAGTTCTTCTTCAGTCTTCCTTATTCATTGTCCAGCTTTTGCATGCATACAAGATGATTGAATATACCACGGCTTAGGTCAGGCTCACCTTAGTCTTAAAGTGACATCTTTGCATTTTAACACTTTAAAGAGGTCTTTTGCAGCAGATTTGCCCAGCACAATACGTCATTTGATTTCTTGACTGCTGCTTCCATGGGCATTGATTGTGGATCCAAGAAAAGTGAAACATTTGACAACTTCAATATTTTCTCTGTTTATCAAGATGTTGCTTATTGATACAGTTGTGAGGATTTTTGTTTTCTTTATGTTGAGGTGTACTCCATAATGAAGGCTGTAGTCTTTGATCTTCATCAGTAAGTACGCAAACTTATATATAGCATAGTAGGTTCCAGAAAAATCATTCTGAGATGGAGCATATGGAAAATGAGTATCCCACGAGACCAAGGCTGAAGCTGCTTGGCCTTTTCTAGCCCAGACTCAGAAGTCATGCAGCATCGCTTCCACCAAATTCTGTTGAGTACGTGTGAGTCCCCTTGGGCAGCCCAATATCCAAGGACGGCAATGAGAATCTTCCTCCTAGTGGGGTGGTTACAAGGTGACATTGCTGAAGGGCATGGGTAATGGAAGATACTTTTACAGGTATTTTGCAAAAGTCAACCTGTCACATCATTGAAAGAGCAGAATGGGATGTGAAATATATTTTCCATCTTTTATATGCCAGTGTCTATACTGGTAATTTACACATGATATCATTCAGTTGGAAACCCTGGTGGCGTTGTGGTTAAGTGCTAACGCTGCTAACCAAGAGGTCGACAGTTCGAATCCGCCAGGTGCTCCTTGGAAACTCTATCGGGCAGTTCTACTCTGTCCTATAGGGTCGCTATGAGTCGGAATCAACTCGACGGCAGTGGGTTTGGGTTTTGGGTTTATATCATTCAGTTACTAACAGCTTCATGAGTCAGTCATAACATTTACCACATTATGTTGAAAATATTTTTAATCTGTCTCCTTTACTAGTTGATAAATTTCTCCAGAGAGAAAACTTTGTCTTTATCTGTTCCCAGTGCCTTGCATGATACCTGGCACATGATAGATGTTCAAGTATTTGTTGAAATAAAACTGTCTCTGTAATAAAACTTAATGCCTGGTAGTAATTATTCTTTTATGCATGTTTTCTCTGTTAAACTTTCTGGCTCTTGCTGACTCTGACTTTGTCTTATTTATCTCCAAAACTTAACATTGTTCTGGGCACACAGTAGGTTCTCAATAAACGTTTATAGAACTGATTTTTTTTTTTCAGTGAAGATGGTCCCACTATATGGAAATCAATAAGAGACCTAGCGCGAGGTTAAAGATTAATTAATGGCATTCATGGCCCCAATGTAATGGAGATCAATAGAACGTATTTGCCTTATCTTATTACTTCATATCAAAGTACCCTTAAAGGTATTGGCTTAAAACAACAAATAGTTTATTATAATTTGAGATCTGCACATTGATCAGGAAGTTCTGATATTGGCTGGGCCTGCAGTGATCTGTAGGCCCACCTGGGCTGGAACCACCAAAATGGCTCACTTGTAGGGCTGGCTGTGCTGGCTGTTGGCTGGGAGCTTAGATGGAGCAGTTGACTAGAATACCTTCACGTAGCCTCTCCCTGTGGCTTCAGCTTCTCACAGCATAGCGGCTGGGCTCTCAGAGGGAACAACCAAGATCAAGAATTTCAAAAGGGAAGAAATGAAAGCTGCCAGTCCTCATAAAAGCTAGACTCAGAATTGCCACAGTATGGGCCTGGCCATATTCTATCCGTTAACCAGTGAGATTCAAGGCTAGGCAAAATAAGCTTTACTCTCAAAGGGGAGAGATCCAGAATGTGCAGCCATCTTTGACCTATCACAGAATGCCAAGAGCAAAAAAAAAAAAAAAAAAAATGGGGACTCCTTTGATACAATTTCCTCTGTTCGTGAATAACTAGGCTAATCAGACCCAACACTGTTGATTAAACCAAAGCTCAAGGCAAGTGGTCTGAACTGATTCTTGCAGAGTTCAGAAGCAGAAAACTTGACCTTTCTCAAAATGCCCAGTAGTTATGGGGTGCTCTAGAAAAGGGATTTGTGTTATTCTTTAATGAAGCATTTGAGATAACCTAAGGGAAGTGCACAAGGCAGTTGGACATATGCCAGCTAGCACACTGAATGTCTGCTTCCTTATTTTAGCCAATACAAATGTAAAAGAAAAAAAAAAAAAGACTTTATGGGAAAACAGGGTTAGTGTTCCCTAATTTTTTTTTTAAAGGAAAAAAGAAGAGCTAAAAACCTGTATTTATAGTATAATCCCAATTATGTTTTTGTTTATATGGAACAGGTCGATGTGTTGGAAATTTAACGCAACAGTGTAAGAAAACTCAAATATGTATTCTCTTGCTGCTTTTAGAAGTTTCCCATGCATCCTTGGGTTATGGCTTTCCAGCTGTTACATGTCAAAGCTGGAACTTCTTAGCTCTGGAAACGTTCAATGGTCTGTGCTGGGTCCAAGGGCTTGAGAACTGGCTCTCTGAAATGCCAAGTTGTTCAGATAAGCCGCTCAACACATTGAAACAAATGAATGAGAAAAGAAAGGCTGGGTTTTCTGAAGTTGAAGGAGAAAAAGTCTTGGTTTGGGGATGAACACAACAGAGATGAGAAGAACAATAGAGGAATTCCTAAGAATTGTGTGGAAAGGACAAGAAGGTTGAAAATACCTTCAGTGAGTGACTGTAGATGGCAAGCTTAAGTGCTTAAACAAGAGGCTGGAGGTGTCAGAATCTCCTGGTGGAGGTACTTGTGAGGGTCTCTAAAAGCAGTAAGCTCCATGACTCTGGAGGCCACAGCAAGTCTCCACATGAAACATAGCAAGGAGAACAGGAGGCACAGCCTCAAAGTAAACTGAAGAGCGCAATTCCCTCCTGACTTCATGGATTGCAGGAATGCTGCCATTCTGTTCAAGTCCAAGAAAAGAGAGAGAAGATGCTGAAAATAAGATGAAACTTCAAATCTTACTGGGCAAGAACTGAACCAGATGCATTTGATTATATCAAGTATTAAGAAATGTGAAATTACTTTTATATAAAGAGCAAATCATACTACCTATTCTCTTTCTTTTTCCCTTTCTCTCTCATGCACACACATACAAAGAGAAGAAAATACACTATAAACAATTGTTATTTATATGCTGTTAAATTAAGGGCAACATTGTTTAATATTTTCATTTTATCTTTTACAGTGAGGATGCATTAACTTCAAAATCACAAAAATATATAGAAGAAAAATTGAGTTTGATTAGATGGCAAGTGGAAACCCAAAGTATGTCCTACTCCCCAACAGTAGCTCTTGGTCAGTAATCAGATGCATGGTTCCAAGCAACATCCAAATAAATGAGTTTACATGTTCAAACCCAGAGCAAAGGCTGAAGCCAAAATAGTTCTCTCAAGTTGAGAAGAGCTAGCTGCCCAGTGTTTACAAATGCTGACATAAATAGTGTAACAGCTATTATTTTAGCACGCTTAGTATCTGTTTTCACTATTTTCAAAGATAGGAGATAACTCTAAAACAGGCTGTAGGAATTCGTATTTACTCTTCTTTCAGTGAAATTAAGTTTTCTCTTCCTACACAATTAAGGGGAAAAACAACATTTTGAAGCATTATTCACTTTATTTTTACATCTCTGGAAGTGATCAGCTCTAGAGGTAAGGCGAGAGGGAGAAGACAACAGGTAGGAGTGGGAGTCATCCAGATACTGTTTTTAAAAAAAGAAACAAGAAGAACAAAGAAGAGGTAGATATGAGTAATAGCCATATTTGATGCTTTATATACATTAAATTGACTGGGATCCCTGTGTTGTTGTTGTCTTTAGGTGCTGTTGAGTCAGTTCCAACTCACAGTGGCCCTACATACAACAGAACAAGACATTGCCTGCTCCTGCGCCATCCTCACAATCCTTGCTATATTTGAGTCCATTGTTGCAGACACTATGTCAATCCATCTTGTTGAGGATCTTCCTCTTTCTCACTGACCCTCTACAGTACTAGGCATGCTGTCCATCTCCAGGAACTGGTCCGTCCTGATAACATGTCCAAAGTACATGAGATGAAGTCTCACCATTCTTGCTTCTTAGGCACATTCTGGCTCTCCTTCTTCCAAGACAGATTTGTTCATTCTCCTGGCAGACCACGGTATATTTAATATTCTTTGCCAACACTGTAATTCAAAGGCATCAATTCTTCAGCATGAGAAAGCTGGATAATGAATAAGGAAGACTGAAGAAAACATCTCTGTAGGTGTTTCTAAATTAAGGTGAGAATCTTTCGTAAAAGTCATATTTCCAACCCGTATTATTCCAGGGACCACAAAACATAAAATTTCTTTCCCTTAGACTCCAGGAATAAAAGAGAGAATGGGGTACAGAAAATGAATCTCTCTTTCATCAAACAGTTGGGGTTAAGGTAGGTATGGAAGAGGGACTGAGACCAAGGCAGAAAAATTGACTCAGTGACTTCTGAGTTTATGAACTGGCATTTAGAAGGATGGCATCAGAACAGCTTAACTACGAAAAAAACAAACAGTTGAAAGAAGGCAGAGAGAACTCAGGAGGTAATAAAGGATGACTCAATTGGAGGATGACGTGGCATCATAATATATGCAATTTTTCTAAACATACTACTTATTAACAGAGATTAAAGCATCAATTTGAGTGTAGTTATTCCATATAGTAGTGGGTGGAAAATGAGCTTCCTGGTTAAAAAGAAAGGTATCAGATTTCATTGGTTTCTGAATCGGGTGAGCATTTTAAACTATCTTCTCTCCAAGCCAGCTTTCACCACGACATTCTGTTTTTAAAAAAGCATCACTGATTCCTATGGCTACCTTGTTGCTGCAATATGTCTAGATTATACCTGGGTCCCAACCAAAGTCTTATCCCTCGGCCACCACAGTTAACCAACCAGTTGCCATCAAGTCTACTCCAACTCATGACGATCCCATGTGTGTCAGAGTAGAACTCTGCCCCATAGGGTTTTTCAATGGCTAATTTTTTGGGAAGTACATTGCCAGACCTTTCTTCCAAGATATCTCTGGGTAAACTTGAACCTATAACCTTTCAGTTAGCAGCCAAGCGTGTTCACATTTTGCACACCACCCAGCTTTATTTTCTTAAATTTTCTAACTGCAATTATAGTTGTAGTCAACACATCATTTCCTTGTTCCACAGAAACTCTGTACTGTTTACATACGTAGCCTTATTTATTTTCTTCCCACTTACAATGACTTTCCCTTTTTTCTCTGCCTATTTATCAAGCAGAAACCCTGGTGGCACAGCGGTTAAGTGCTATGGCTGTTAACCAAAGGGTCAGCAGTTTGAATCCGCCAGGCACTCCTTGGAAACTCTATGTGGCAGTTCTACTCTGTTCTATACGGTCACTATGCACTACGAGTCGGAATCGACTCGACGGCACTAGGTTTGGGATTTTTTAGTTTATTTATCAAGCAAAGTTCCTCGGTAATACAGTTTGCACTTGACTACTATTATGGACTGAATTGTGTCCCCCAAAAATGTGTCAAGTTGGCTAGACCATGACTCCCAATATTGTGTGGTTGTCCACTGTTTTGTGATTTGATGTGATTATCCTATGTTTTATAAATCCTAACCTCTATGAAGTTAATGAGGCAGGATTAGAGCCATTTATGTTAATGAGGCAGGACACAATCTACAGGGTTAGGTTCTTTCTTGAGTCAATCTCAATTGAGATATTAAAGAGAAAATTGAGCAGAGAGGAGAGGGACCTTATATCACCAAGAAAGAAGAGCCGGAAGCAGAGTGCATCCTATGGACCCAGCGTCCTTGCGCTAAGAAGCTCCTAGACAAGTAACAGACTGATGACAAGGACCTTCCCCCAGAGTCAAGAGAGAAAGAAAGCCTTCCCCTGGAGCTGGCACCCTGAATTCTGACTTCTGGCCTCCTAAACTATGAGAGAATAAATTCCTGTTTGTTAAACCCATTCGCTTGTAGTATTTCTGTTACAGCAGCACTGGATAACTAAGACAACTACTAACCTAAAGATTGGTGGTTCAAACCCACCCAGTGGTATGCTGAAGAAAGCCCTGGCAATTTTCTCCCATAAAGATTACAGTCAAGAAAACCCTATAGTTTCCTTTCTACTCTGTAACACATTGGGCCACCATGTGTCTGGATAAACTCGACAGCAATAGGCCATTCACCAAGGGCTCCTATCCTTCACAAATCAAAGCAAGCTCTACCTAACCCATCAAATCAAATACATCTATGGATTCCTTTCTATTCTAGCAAATAGTTAGTGCTCAGTAAGTGTTGCTTTATTAAATACATTATAATGAAATATAAGAATAACATAATATCAATGATACTTTTGAAATAAATTCAATTCCATTGAATTTCTACAAAACTCTGCTGACAAAGGGAAGCAGTAAATACATTACACAAAGGAATTACATTGCTGTTCAGTAAGTACACAAATGATTTATACTTATAGAATCATAAATTTTTAGTTTCCATAAGCAAAACGCTTATTGTACCAAGAACCGGGCTAGTGTCTTAGGATGAAATGAGAGATATAATCAACAATTTGGTAGGGAGGAAAGAGAACAAAACAAATATCAAGTTTGTTTTTAATGTAACATGACACATGATCTATGAGCAAAACACTTAGAAATCACCTATTGCGGCTTCCTTGTTTTAAAGTTGAAGATGCTGGGGCTCAGAAAGAAGCAGCAGCTTGTCCACCGTTACATGCTATTCAGACACAGAACCTGGGATGGGACTCCAAGCCATTCATTGGTTGTTGCAATCTAATAAAAGTCTACAGAGAGAAAATTATACAAAGAGAAAAGGTGCAGCCCAAGAGCACAGCAAAACAGCACAGCTCTGAGAAACATCTCACCAGCTCACAAGCCAGGACTTTTTTTTTTTTTTTGAGTTGTAGAGAAATGGCCCAGGCTGGGAGCGGTGGAGCATTAATCTCACCATTAAGGCCTCTGACATTGCTGAGATCTTTACCACCAGTGAGTAGCAATTATTTTTGTAGTAGAGGTCCATGTACAGAGGATTGATTCTCCTGCCCATATGAATATCCCTATTAGCCCCACTTGATAAGTGGGAGCTCTGGTTCTGCCAGCAGTGGAGGAGGAGAACCGTCTAATCGAACAGCCGCTCTTCATGCATAAACATCATTCCTGCAATCGCTAATGGGAAAGGGTTCCACGGAGCGGTGGAAAATAGAGCCCATGGCCTTGTGATAAATCTGTCAAAAGTGACAGGCTCTGTGTGAAGAGCAGCGCCATGGCTGATTAAATGAGCAACCCGGTGTACAGAACAATCGTGCGCCAAAGCGCTCAGTGCAGACAGCTGGTCCACAGCTTGGGAGAAAAAACAGGACTTCAACTAGGATTTGTTAGAAGGAGTCCAGGTGAAACGTCAGTGCTGTGAGCATCTTAGACTTCCCTCATTAACATGCCCTCCACCTCCCTTCCCTCCTTTCCTTGTTTGGTTCATTCTTCTAGAGCCAGACTTGGAAGCCTGTACAAGGTGTTCTACACTACTGAGGTGACGAGCTGGAGAGAAAGATACAGCTCATCTGTCCTCTGGGTGGGCGAAGCACAGACCTACAACCTACCTCTGACTGTCCTTCAACATTTGTGACTGTACAACGTGGCATCCCTGACAAAATTTGCACAGACCAAAGCTTTGTTTTGATGTTCCTTGCCTCCCTTTCACACACCTTTCCTGCACCACATGAACCCAAGGCCCCCATACCATTTCACAAGTCCACCCATCCTCTACCCAGAAGCCCCTCTTAGCTCTCTCCTCTCTGGAAAACTACCTCAGGGCCTTGATTTGGGCTTTGCCTAACCCATCACTTCCTCTCTCTGCAGTGGCGTCACTATGGGCCTGTGGGGGGTGCAGACTGCCCCTGGTGACACTGTCAGAGGGAGTGACACCAAAATGACTGTCTAAAATTTTTGTGCAGTGTTTCAGCAGGAGTTTATTATTTTTTATAAAAATATCCCTGTAGTTATAAACACAAAAACATTTTTTCTAAGTCCAGATTCCATGTATCAGTATACCTACAGGGCTAAAACTCTATGCTATTTCGCTTTTTGAACCGTCTAACAGGCTCTGGTCAGAGCTGTCATTATTACCCGATTACGACGACGCTTCAAATCACCTGGTTTCATCTGCACACGCTACACACTGTTGTTTCGTTGCTGCCAGTGTTTTTATAGTTGTTGATTTTGTCAGATCTTCTGGTGTTCAGCTACAATATTGTGCTAGTTAGCATCTGTGAACTTATATCAATAACTTTTTTGAGAATGAAGTATTGATTAAAGGAAAGGTGAAAAATCAAAGAAGGCTTCTGCTTAGTTACTAATCATGTTGAAGGTGATAATGTAATTAAATGTAGAAAGGTTTTTACAAAACAATTTTGTTGTTCGTATTTATATAATCTAAGGAATATCACCTTTAAGCAATTTTCAACTATATTTTTCACATATTATTCTATGATTAAAATTGATAATAAACATTACTAAGGATTCTGTATGGTCCAGTACTGGAGAAGGTCCATGGAGATGGGGAGGCTTGACACCGTGAATTACCGCAGTGGGTGACACCAACCCTAGTGACACCATTGTCTTTCTACCCTATTTTTGTCCTTTCTCATTGCTGTTGTCATTAGCTGTTGGCCCCCAACTCCTGACAACCCCATGCACAACAGAGTGGAATGCTGCCCAGTCCTGTACCTTCCCCATGATGGGTTAGGGATTGGACTGTGGTAATGCATAAGGTTTTCATTGGCTGATTTTCAGAAGTAGATTGCCAGGATTTTCTTCTTAGTCTGCCTTAGTCTGGAAGCTCCTCTGAAAGCTGTCCAGCATCATAGCAACACAAAAGCCTCCACTGACAGGCAGGTGGTGGTTGTGCATGAGGTTCACTGCCTGGGAATTGAATCTGGGTCTCCCTCATAGAAGGAGAGGATTCTACTGTTGAACCCCCAATGCCTCACTGTTCTTTCTCAGAACCCAGCTTATCTGAGAAAAAGAAGATAATGCTATCTTAGCAAAGTGTAGCCATTCCCAGAAAAATGTGCTGCAGCAATCCACCACCTACTGCCATTGAGCAAACTCTGACTCATGGTGGCCCCATATATGTCAGAGTGTCAGAGCAGAACTGCGCTCCACAGAGTTTTCAATGGCTGATCTTTCAGAAGTAAATCACCAGGGCTTTCTTCCAACATGCCTCTGAGTGGATTTGAACCTCCAAGCTTTCTGTTAGCAGCTGTATGCATTAACCGTTTACACTACCCAGGGATGCAGTAAGCCAAAACAAAACAAAAACAAACCCATTGCCATCGAGTTGATTCCAACTCATAGCAACCCTATAGGACAGGGTAGAACTGCCCCGTAGGGTTTCCAAGGAGCAATGGCCACCAGCAAAAAAGAACAGAACATATATTCAAATGGTATGAAAATGACAGGAAGGGCATTGACGTGTGAGGGACTTCTCAGTTCTGCGGCAGATGACACTACAACTCCACACACCTTTAGAGGATGGAAAATTCTATATACCTCTGGGGAAGACTTCTTTCAGATGATCGACAAAAATAAATGATGAAGAAATTTTTAAAAAGACAGTCCTTGAAAACTTTGTCTATTACTCATTTGTTCATTCATTCATTCTTCCACTTACATAAACTATATTTGGAGCTCATTGTGCTAGACTCCAGAGATCCAATGTCTGTTGGAAGCACCATTTCTGTCCTCCAGGATTTTTACCGCCTACAATAGGGTACTGCTTCCACCCAACTATTTCTGTTCATTTATTCAATTAAACAAATTGAATAAGTTTCTGCTTATATAAAGTACTCTTCCAGACAGGAAGGAGAACATGAAAATAAATGACAGTTTTTGCCTTCATGGTGTTTGTCATTTATTTAAATTTCTTAACTGTCTTGGGCACAAACATAATCTAATTTTAGGGCTTGAAACTTCAGAATCTCTACCTCTCTCTGCCTATCCCCTGTTACATATATTAAAAAGGATAATAACAATTGCTGTCAATCTGATGCCAACTCACAGTGACTCGTGACATGCTCATGGGGCTTATGAGAGTAGAACTGTACCCCATAGGGTTTTGAATGGGCTGTGATCTTCCAGAAGTAGATGATCTACTAACCCAAAGGTTGGTGGTTTGAACCCACCCAGTGGCACTGTGGAAGAAAGGCCAGGTGACCTGCTTCTGTAAATATGGTAGCCAAGAAAACCCTATGGTGCAGTTCTACTCTGTAATACTTGGGTTGCCATGAGTCGGAATCAGCTTGGTGGCCATAGATTTAGTTCTTTTTTGTTTTTTATTCTGTATGGTGTAATGGACAACTTTTGACTTCTTTTGTGATTTCAGACAACTAAGCACACACCTGATACTACATTCCAATATCACAGGCATGCTGGGTGCCATCACGAATAGAAAATACAGGATTTCAGCGTTTGGGTAAGATGAGTGCCTACAGTTTTTTTCTGCTAACCAGATTAAGTCCTATTTAAATCATTGTCAGCCACATGTCATATTATCTCAGAAAGAGTATATATAGGGGGGAAAATGAAGAAAAAGAAAGACGAGAATTCTCAAAACCCTGGGTCAGCCAAAAGTGTAGTTTAGTTTAAAATGTGATGGATTTGTTCTATTTGTTATTCATCTGAATTATTCAGCAGCACTCTTGGACACAGGGACAAATGCACAAATATTGAATTTTTATGTTTGGGCTACTTAATGTCACAGGTTCTGTATAATGTGACAGCACTGCATAATGTACATTGGAAAAGTACATGTTAGGTTCACTCTTTTTCTCATAAAACCCTATTTCAATTCTTAGAGTGGAGGCAAAGTGGCATTGTCCCTATGGGCTCTTATTTGAACCTCTGTAACCTTGGGCATGTGATATATGACTATTCACTAAAAAGACTGTTTAGCCTATGGATCGTAAGGGGGTTCTGAAATCTATTTCAAAAGAATTACTCCAGGATTTCCAGTCCCAGCAATATGGCAGACTAAGCCTGAAGACTCCCCCAATACAAATCCTTAGAAATAGTGGATAAAACATAACTCAAACCTTTTGAATGCTTAGCTGAGCTTTCAGGAATTAGAAACTAATCTCTGGAAAGCCAGAAAGAAAAAGGAAGTAAAAATTCTCCATAGCTGCCCTGGTCACCTAGGGGCTTAGATTTTAATATTCACGTGATGATAAATGATAAAGCTATCTGCCCACATATAAAGGGGAGTTAGGAAAAAGCCATCTCATAAAACTGGGATCCATGGGTAGTATACATATGGTGAAAGAGAGGGCAAGGTGAAAAAAATCTACTAATAGGCACACAGCGAGAGCAAGGAAGGTTATCTGTCTTTGTCTGGGCTCTGCTGGAAAAACAAACAAATAAAAAGTCTTGAAAATGCAAACCCAGGTATACTTTCTCCACAGTCAGATACTACCACACAGTCTAGGAAACTCCAAGCTAAAAATTAATACAAAGATTTGTCATGAACCATTGATAGCCCAGGGACACCTAGACATTTTCAAAACTCAGAACCAACGGATTCTCACATAAAGGAAGAAGCCCCAGTAAAAAGATGCACTCAACGAAAAATTAAAAAACACAAAAGAACTTAATCTAACATGTGCAAGACTAGGCAGGGTCAGAATTCTAAGAACATCATGTGATAAAACAAAAATCAGAAAGTGAATAAATATCAAGTGAAATAACTTAAGGCTTAATCCAGTTACCAATTTGTTTAGGATAGAGTAAGACATTATGAAAAAAAGAACAGAAAAAACTGGAAAATTTTTAGCAACTAAATTTAAGCAATTAAAGCTTATAAAAAAAACATTGAAATTAAAAACTCAGTGGATAAATTAAAGAACAGATTAGAAATAGCTGAGAGAATTTGTGTACTAGAATATGGTTCTGAGGAAACTATAGAGAATAAAATAGAGAATAAAGCACTGAAAATCACAAGGATAGAAAATACAAAGAAATGGTGAAGAGACTTGATAGATAAAAAGAGAAATTCCAATATATGGCTAACGTAAGTTTCAGATGAAAAGACTCCTCCACCCCATTACCATCAAGTCAATTCCAACTCATAGCAACCCTACAGGATGGGGTAGAACTGCCCCCATAGGGTTTCCAAGGCTATAAATCTTTAGGGAAACAGACCACCACATCTTTCTCCTATGAGCAGCTGGTGGGTTCAAACTGCTGACCTTTGTGTTTAACCACTGTGCCACCAGGGCTCCTAGAAGAAGACAATATTAGAGAGGTAATATTCAAGGAGACAATGGTTTGTTGATATTTCTTCAGAAATGATGAAAGACATAAGTCCTCAGATTGAAGATATCTAAGGAGCCTTGAGCAGCATAAATAAAAATAAATCCACACTCAGATACATAATTGTGAAATCAAAGAATACTAGATAGGAGAAAGAAATTTTAAAGCTACCAGAGCAACAGTAGATTATCTACAAAGGGTCAAAATTTAGGTAGACAGCAAACAGTAAAGACCACATGGCAATGGAATAATAGCCTCAAAATTACATAACGAATGATTGTCAACAGAGAATGTGCATCCTACTAAACTACTTTTGTAAGGGTGAGAGAAAGCTAGGACTATTTGGTGAGATGGGAGGAAGCTAAGGAATTTATCCCTTTAAAATGTTCACTGAAAAGTCCTTAATTAAAAGGAGATTGAACTCAAATGAAAGGAATGAGATTCAAGAAATAACGGTAAACAAACAAATTAGTAAGCAAGCATCAGTTGCGTAAAATAGTAACTCAATGTGGGTGTATAAACACAAAATGTAAATTAAAAGATGCACAATTACTCATATAGGGTGGGAGGAGGGGAATTGCAATTAAAGAAATCTATTTTCTTTTATTGTCCTGAATGATGTGGAGATATCAAATAACAAGATTAGGTTAAATAGTTCCTGTTTAATATTAAGAATAACCATTAAGAAAATATAAACAAACTTTAACTTTAAAAACCAGTAGAAAAGGAAAAAAGACCATAAAGAAAAATTAATACATCTGATATCAGGAGGGGGAAAAAAAAACGGAAGCCAAGAAAAATGCAATAAATAAACATTATAAAATTAGATACAGAACATTTGCTTTGAGTATTGTGCTCTTTTAAAGAATTATCTATGTGATATCGAATTGACAACAGCAACTGGAAAGGCTGAATAGGAAGCTTAGGATACGGTGAGTTTGATAATGGTGGAATAATGAGGGAAAGGGTAGCGAGAATGGTAGCACAATTTGAAGACTGTAACTAGTGTTACTGAATTTATGCATGTAGAAATTTTGAAATGGTGTATTTTTGGCTATGTATACTTTCATCAAAATAATTTAAGGAAAAAAAATTAGATACTGAAAAGAAATCCAAAAATACATAAATAGACAAAAACCAATAGCTAAAAGACAGCGATTCTCAGATAGGATTTTAAAAATTAAGCCCAGCTACATAGCAGACACTTTTGATACCCCACTCATAGTCCCTTGACCCACCTGAGTTTCTCTATGGCTGTTGTCAGCTGCCTGCGCCCTGACAGCTCCCCTCCTGTCAAGCACCTGCTTCTCTTCCTCTGCTTGAGGACTTTCCCTAGCATCACATGAGTTTCTGACTGCACAGAGGATCAATCCGGCCCTCAGGGTATTTCAATCCCAGTGTCCCACTGAGGTAATAATCTGTTATTAGCCCAAACTTTAATGGCTTTTCTCCCATCTCACTTTCTCCATTTTCTTACTTCAGTTTCCTAGCCTGATCTCCTATATAAACTAGCTGCACCTGAATCCAAGTTTCAGCAACTGTATTGGGGAAACTAAGTGGGAGCAACTAGAAATGACGTATACAAAGAAAATGCTTATATAACAAACACATATAATGAGATGTACACTTAAAAGAAAAGAAATGAAAGGACGTATGTCAGGCAAATATTAACCAAAAGACCAGATAGATGGATGGATGGTTGGATGGATTGATGGATGGACGGATGGATGGATGAATGAATGGATTGGTAGGTAGATAGATATGGTCACTGCGAAAAAAATAATAATTCTGAGCTGTGTGCTTTCAAAAATGTAGTTTCAACTATATTATTAAATAATTCCTAAAATTACAAAATAACATTTATAGTAGGAGATTGGAAAGAATGTCTTTTAGTAATTGAAAGGCCACACTAACTAAAAATTAGTAAAGGCGTGGAATAAATTTAAAGCTTGACCATGAAGGAAGATAGAGCGTACTAGTCTATAAATAAAATCCCAACAAATACTAAAAAGCATATTTAACTCCAAAAATATTACTAAGACCTCTTATATGTTTGGAAATTTGAAGAAAAAAAAAACTTAAATAATTCATGACTCATGAAAGATGTGAAAATGGAAGTAGGACATGTATAAAACTGAATGACAATGAGATGCATTAGAAGGTGGCACTTTTAGGAAAAAGTATAATCTTAAGTTGCATATATTAACATGAAAGAAAGACTAAAAATTAATGAAATTATCATCTATTTTGAAATAATGAACAATGGAATATACCCAAAGAAAATAGAAGGAAGGAAAAATTAAAGGAAAGCCAAAATACACAGAAAAAGAAAGCTATTAGAACTAATTAAATCTTCACTGTCCAGGAATATAGCCACTGGCTTCATGTGGTTATTGAGCACTTGAAATGCGGCTAGTGCAACTGAGAAGCTTTTTTTTTTTAATTAAAATTAATTCCAATGAACATTTTTAAACTGAAGTAGTATAAAATGTTTTCCATTAAATATTATTGCTTTTACAGGACTTTATTGTTCTAACAGACCTATGTTTTATTTTAACTACTGAAAATATATCATCCAAATTTGAGATGTCCTGTGAGTATAAAATACATAAGAGGTTTTGAAGGTTTAGTATAAAAAGAATAAAAATATGGCATTAATAATTTTTATTGCTGATTATATGTTAAAATAATATTTTGGATATGTTATGTTAAATAATATCTATTATTAAAATTAATTTCATCTGTTTTGTTTCTTACTTTTTTTAATGTGGTTATTTGAATATTTTTACTTATGTGGCTTACATTACATTGCTATTGAACGGTGCTGACTTACAGAGTTCAGCAATATTTTTGGATACAAGATTAATATACAAAATGTAATAGTATTTCCATACAAGAAAACCAAAAACCGAACCAAACCCAGTGCTGTCAAGTCAATTTCGACTCAAAGCGACCCTATAAGACAGAGTAGAACTGTCTCATAGAGTTTCCAAGGAGCACCTGGAGGATTTGAACTGCCGACCCTTTGGTTAGCAGCCGTAGCACTTTACCACTACACCACAAGAAACAATTAGAAAATAAAATTTATTATGATAAAATTTATAAGTGCCATGAAATTATAAGAAACTAGGGAAAAAAATACTAAGACATAGAATTATACCTGATTAAATGGAAAAATACTCCATATTAATAGACTAAAAGTTTAAACATCCTAATGATGATAATTGCCTCCACATAAGTACATAAATTCAGGGCAATTCAATTGTATTTCTATATGCTAAAAAAAAAAAAAAAAAACCCAGTGCCATTGAGTCAATTCTGACTAATAGTGACCCTATAGGACAGAGTAGAACTGCCCCGTAGAGTTTCCAAGGAGCACCTGGCAGATTCGAACTGCTGACCCTTTGGGTTAGCAGCCTTAGCACTTAACCACTACACCACCAGGGTTTCCTTCTATATGCTAGATATAAACAATTGAATGTTAAAATAAAAAAGCAATAGCATTTTGAAACATTTTGGTATAGGTCTAACAAAATACGCTCAGGATCTATAAGCTGAAAATTACAAAACATTGATGGAAGAAGACCTAAATAATGGAGAGCTATATTGTGTTCATGTATTAGAAAACTCAATAAAATTAACCTAACACTTCTCCTCAAATTAATCTATAGATTCAACACAATCCCAATCAAAAAACAAGAAGACATTTTGTAGATATTGTCAAGTGAATCTAAAATTTATAATGGAAAGGCAAAGGAACTAGGATAGTCAAAATAATTTTGAAAAGATCAGAGTTGGAGAACTCACACTACGTAATTTCATGATACAGAACTACCATTATCAAGACAGTTTAGTATTGGTAAAAGATAGGCATACAGATTGATGGAATAGAATAAAATTCAGAAATAGACCCACACAAATATGGCCAACTGGTTTTGAAAAAGGTGCAAAGGTGATCAATAGAGAAGAATAGTCTTTTCAACATATGTTGCTAGAATAATTGGACATTCATATTCAAAGAAAAAATGAATGTTGTTCTATACCTCAAGGCTATTACAAAAATTAAATCCAAATGAAACACAAACCTAAATGTAAAACATAAAATTACGAAACTTTTAAAATGAAAGCGAAAAATAAATATTGGCGTAGGCAAAGAGTTCCTAGATACAATACCCAGAGCACAACCAATAAAAGTAAAAAATGATTATTTGGACTTTATAAAAATTAAATTTTTTACTCTGTGTAAATCATGTTTAAGAGAAAGAAAAGCCAAACCACCAACTGGGAGAAAATATTTGCAAATCACATATCTGACAAAGAACTTGTATCCAGAATAATAAATCATCTCTCGTAAAAGTGAACATACACTTACCATTTGTTATTGTTGTTAGGTGCCATCCAGTCATTCCAACTCATAGGGACTGTATGTACAAGAGAACAAGAAATACTGCCCTGTCCTGCCCCATCCTCACAATCATTATGCTTGAGCCCATTGTTGCAACCAGTGTGTCAATTCACCTTGTTCAGAGACTTCCTCTTTTTTGTTAGCCCTCTACTTTGCCAAGCATGATGTCTTACTCCAGGGACTAGTCCCTCCTGATAACATGTCCAAATTATCTGAGACTAAGTCTTGCCGTCCTCACTTCTAAGGAGCATTCTGGCTGTACTTCTTCCAAGATACATGTGTTCAGTTTTCTGGCAGCCCATGATGTATTCAATATTCTTTGACAACACCATAATTCAAAGGCACCAATTCTTCTTTGGTCTTCCTTATTCACTGTCCAGCTTTCACATGCATATGAGGCAACTGAAAATATCATGGCTTGGGTCAAGTGCACTTTAGTCCTCAAAGCGTCATCTTTGTTTTCTAACACTTTAATGAGGTCTTTTGCAGCAGATTTGTCCAATTCAATATGTCCTTTGATATCTTTACTACTGCCTCCATGGGTGTTGATTGTGCATTCAAGAAAATGAAATCCTTGACAACTTCAATGTTTTCTCCATTTATCAAGATGCTTTCATAAACCCTTTGCCATCAAGTCGATTTCAACTCATAGCGACTCTATAGAACAGAGAAGAACTGTCCCATACGGTTTCCAAGGAGCAGCTTGTGGATTTGAACCACCGACCTTTTGGCTATCAGCCGAGTTCTTAACTACTAAGCCACGAAGGCTCTAGCAATTCCACTACTTGGAACTCAATCCAACATAAATGGCAACTATACTTACAATTCAACTGAGAAATTTCACTGTATTTATGCAATTAGAAATAGGCTCTGAGTATATAGGAACTTAGTATATGAAAGAGATGGTCTTACAAATCAATGGGGAAAAGATGGACAAATCAATAAATGGTGATGGGTTAAACAGCAATGTGTGGAAAAAGATACAACTAGATTCTTACCTCAAATCATACACACACACACCCCCCAATAAATTAAGACCTAAATGTGAAAAGCCAAACTTTACAATTTTTTAAAAAATATATAGAGGAATATCTCTAACAACGAAAACATAAACAACCCAATCAAGAAATGGACAAAGAACTTGACCAGGCATTTCACCAAAAAGGCTATTCGAATGGCCAACAAGTAAGTGACAAGATAATCAATATCATTAGCCATTGTTGCTATTGTGTGCCATTGAGCTGATTCTGACTCATAGTGACCCTAAAGGACAGAGTAGAACTGCCCAATGGAGTTTCCTAGGCTGTAATCTTAATGGGAACAGATCTACAGGTCTTTTCTCCCAGAGAGTGGAATGGCTGGGGGGTTCAAATTGCCAGCCTTTCAGTTAGCAGCCAAGCACCTAACCACTATGCAACCAGAACTCCTCATGAGCCATCAGGAAGATAGACATCAAAACCACAATGAGATACCACCTCACCCCCATTAGAATGGCAATGATCAAAACAACAGGTATTGGCAAGGTTGTAGAGAAACTGTAACCCTCATTCGTTGCTGGTGGGAATGAAAAATGGTACAGCCACTGTGCAAAACAGTCGTTCCCCAAAAAGCTAAACATAGAACTACCATATGACTCAGCAATTCTAATCCTAGGTATATACCTAGAAGAAGTGATGTGAGGAACATGAACAGAAACCTGTACACCAATGTTCATTGCAGCTCTTTCACAACAGCTGAAATGTTGAAAACAACCGAAAATGTCCATCGGCAGATGAATGGATAATCAAAATGTGGTATATACAAACAATGGGGTATTATGCAGCTATAAAGAGAAATGGAGTCATGAATGAACCTTGAAACCTTATGTTGAGCACAATAAGTCAGTTTCAAAAAGACAAATACTGTATTATCTCACTTACATGAAATAAACAAGAATATAGAAACAAAAAATTATTTGTGGTTAACAATGGTGGCGAAGTCCTGGTGGTGTAGTGGTTAAGAGCTTGGCTGCTAACCAAAAGTTCAACAATTCAAATCCACTAGCAACTCCTTGGAAATTCTGTGGGGCAATTCTATTGTGTCCTATAGGGTCGCTATGAGTCAGAATCAACTCAATGGCAAACAGATTTTTTTTTTTTGGTTCAGCTAGGGTGTGAGGGAGGGGGTAAAGGAGAGTTTTTGCTTAGTGGGTATTAAGTTTATATTAATGGTGGTCTAATAATTTGGAAAAGGATTGCTCCAATAGTTTCACAACTTGAAGAATTTAATCAGTGTCTCTTAATTATACATGTAGAATTTGTCGGAGAAAAAGAATATCTCTATAATATAGAGGTACGAAAGAATTTCTGAAATAAACATAAAACCATAAATGATAAAAAAAAAAAAGAAGGTGCTAAATCTAAGTACATTACAATAAAAACTTCAACATGAAAACATCATTTTAAACAAAGGAAAAACAAACCAGAAAATAACACACACACACACAGACATATATATACATAAAAAGAGAGAGAGGACTCCAAAAAGAAAATTAATGAATAAAATGTGCTTTATTAATGCAATGGAACACTATATAGCTGTTTAAAGGATGAACGTTTATCAACATAAATAAAACTCTAAAACATATTGCTAGTGTATAAAGCAAGTTACAAAAGGACACCTTTAGCAGGAATCAAAACTGTAAACATTTAAATCACATCTTAAATATTATATAATATAGATGCATACTTATATATGTATTAAAAACATTAAAATTTTATGGAAAAGATTCACGCCAATTTCTCAAGGATGGTTTTCTCTGAAGAGGGAGAGAGAATAAATGCGGGTGAGAATTTGGATATATCAGTAAAGTCCTATTTGTATAAAATGAGACAGAAAGAGAGAAGGCAAATCCCAAACTAAATATGGCAACTGTTAACAAGGCTTTAACTTGGTGGTGAATATATTTTCCAAGTTATGAAATTTTTTTCATAATTTTTAAACAATAGCTTTGAATAAAGCACTTCATAAATGTTTCGAGCAATGTCAAAACTATAAGAACACACATTTATCCTCCCAAATATCTACATTAAAGGGCGATACTCATTTGCTTATGTCTGAAAAATAAATTTTAATGCTGTTTCATATATATCCCTTCTTTAAAGATTGGAACAAAATACTAAGCCTTAAGTATACTGTGAAGAATTTTCCATGAAGGAAAGGGGTTATGTTTTGAGACTAAACTGTATCAGTAACTTCTCGCTTCTTTGATGGTTTTAAATATGTTGAATTATTGTGCATTGTGTATTCTTTTAATAAATATCAGATTGCTATTCTAAGGACATTTCTCCATTTTGCCGGAGGGGACAGAGGCTTAGGTAAAGAAAAAAAAAAGCAAGAAAAGAGACTAGAATTGAAGCTTCAAGAGAAGTCAAGGATCTAATTGTGTGTCCCCGTCTAGTTCCTCCCACTAGCAACCACAGCTGTTAACAAGTTGTCAATCCTGCACCCAGTAAATGACATTCTGAGAGGTCCTCATGCTTCCTCTGTGCCCAGCAGGATACCATGAATTATTTAATTTCCTAGAATTCCTTAAGCTCCTTTTTTACCAAAAAAAAAAAAAGTTTTCCCTCGACTTTGACAGTTACATCCCTTTTTTACCTTCAGGGCCTTCATGAAGTTCTTGATGTGAAAGCTTAGCCTTCCCAGACAACAGTTAGTCGAAATGAGAAGCTGCCTGGGTCTTGTCAGGCTCCATCTTACACTATTTAATTTTCACCCTGAAGTTCACAAAATGGCTATTTCTATAATGGATTCCATGTTTCTGGATAGAGAAGATTGCTAGCACGGTAAATATCCATCTAAGCCTTCTTTCTCATCAACAAAACATGTCGTTTGTAGTACCCACACATCAACAGAACTTCCTGGAGCCTGCCACTATTGCTTTTTCATAATTATATTTTATAATCCTCCTTTACACACGAGAGCTCAATTCACTTCCTCCTACAATGCATTAGCATCCTCTTCAAACCCATTAGTGGTATCGCAAGCTCCACAGCATCGTTCCCTCTTCAAAATATTTTATTATTAAGTTACTGTACTGTGAGCTGGGAATCTATGAATATTTAAGCAAGGCATTGTATGTTTATGTACACTCTGTGAAGACAAGGAAAAAAAAAAGCAGCCTATTTCCCCTAATATTTTGGCAGCGGTTTAAAAGCTTCTACGTTTTTTAAGAGAGATGTTCTCTCAAGTTGAAAATGATTATTATAAATAAGTAAAGAATCCATTTCTTGAAATTCTTGATGACTTAATCCCTACTTTTTCTTCTATCTGCAAATAAAATGTCAATACTAGTTAGCAGCAGAAGTATGGACACGCGAACTGACTCCAATGTTCTGAGAAGCCTGACAGCCCTAAACACTGTTAACTCATTCCAGTTTTGCTGGCTTTATATTCAAAATTTAACATTTGAAACTCGTTAGTCCTCCATCTCATTGATGGTTATAGTGACATCACCATTGTTGTCTGTAATTTTCTAAGTCATACTACTCTTTTTATGTATATATGTTTTGTTAGCTGCCATCGAGTTGATTTCAACCCATCGCAACTCCACGTGTTACAGAGCAGAACTGCTCCATAGAGTTTTCTTGGTTGTAATCTTCATGGAAGTAGATCATCAGGCCTTTCTTCTGAGGTATTGCTGGGTGGGTTTGAACCACCAATCTTTCGGTGAGTTGATCACAAACCTAGGCTCCTTTAGATATGTAAAAGACATCAATAATCTGTTAATTTCATCCAAAATAAAATTAATTACATGATTTGATACATTGCATAGTTGAGATCCAATGACCAAAAAAAGAAAAAATATATATATTATGGAAACAACCCAAACGTTCATCAACAGATGAATGGATAAACAAAATGTGGTATATACTTACAATGGAATATTATTTAGCCATTAAAAGAATAGATTTATGATACATACGGTAGCATGAATTAACCTCAAAAACGCATGCTACAACATGGATGAAACTTGAAAATATTATGCAAAAAAATGAAAGAAAACAGATACAAAAGACCATATATTTTATGAGTCCATTTATATGAAATGTCCAGAATAGTTAAATCTATAGAAACAGAGGATAGATTAGTGGTTGCTTCGAGCTGAGAGGAATACGGGACAAGGGATGATAGGGAAAGGGCACAGTACACACGGCTTCTCTTTGTGGAGAGGAAATGTTCTAAAATTGACTATGGTGATGGGTGCACGTATCTATGACTATACTAAAAACCACAGAGTTACACAGTTTAAATGGGTGTATTTTATAGTATGTGAGTTACATTCAATAAAGCTCATTAAAAAATGAATTGTGGCAACCACTGTGTTATATATATTTATACAACAATTTAAAAAAATAGAGCAAAATATTTGGGGAAAAATGAGTTGTGGTAAACTAAACTCATTTTCCTTTAAAAGATATGTTAATTAATTACACCTGCTCCTTATTTATCATCAACTATCTCATCTGACATTTCCCATTTACGACAATAGTAAAATTATTGAGGTCTGTTTGCCCCTTCAAGGATAATCTGATTTTAGAATTTCTGATGTTCCCAAGCTGACATTCTTTCTTTTACTTGGTCTCAGTCTCATCCATGGGAAACAGTGACATAAATTTGCCTCAGCAAAACTTGATAATGCAGGCTGTATAAAAATGCGGCCACTTCTTGGTCAACTTGTCCAATGAGAGCAGCTGGTCTATTTCATGCCTGTAACATTTTTTAGGTAGGAGATAGACCATCTACTGGGTACTCCCACTGTGGAGAACATGTATCAACTCTCAAGACAGCCTCTTTGAAGGCCCTTATTCTGAACTGAGGAACTGAACTCAACTGGTCTCTCTTATTGAGCTGAGGTGAAAAAGGAGAACTCCAGAACACACACCCAAAATTTCTCAAAATATTCTCTCACTCTCTCTCTTCATTCTTGCCTTTCAACATCCTCTTATGTCCCTTATTTGGGGAAGGGAGTTAAGAGTTTCTAATGGTTTTTGCTACCTACTTTTTAAATTTTGGCTTAGCACCACCTTGTTTTGGAATTCAGTATCTGAAACATCCACTTTATCTATGTCATTCTTGTTAGGTGCTGAGTCAGTTCCGACTCATAACAACCTTATGTACAGTGTTTATATACAACATATTTTCATGTTCATTTCTGATTCCTCTACACAACTATTAGCTCACTGATGGCAGCAACCAGGACCGTTATATTCACCACAATATACACAGTACTGATCCCAGTATGAGCATTCCCATAAGCATCAACACAATATTTGTATAGTGAATGAATGCATGAACACATATTTTTTTACTTATCTATTTAAATATATAGATAGCTCAAAAAGATTCACTACCTAGCTCAGATCTTGAAGCCGTACGTTTTCCAAAAGCAATTACCATTTCTTCCATGAGAAATACTTTTCCTCTTTTGAACCTTTCCTGTAGACACATCAGTTAAGCGATAAACATTATTTCCAGAATTCAACACAATTCTGCCAAAATGTCAATCATGCCATGCCTCCAAACAGGCACTTTTTTAAATAAAGCAATTTTTGATACAATTGCATACCAAGTGCTACAAATTCTCAGTTAACTATACAAAAATATCTGGCCTCTCCCCTAATGAAATGAAAGGAAAATATAATTGACAGTTATCTTAAGAGATTTCATTGTAATGCACGTGAAGTTATAACAAATCTGGTTACTGAAAATTCTGCAGTGCCGTTTAAAATATATTAATTGATTGTCTTAGAGTCAGCTTATTTTGAAATTTCTGATCATGAGCTTTGATATGAATGCGCTATAAATATGAAGTACAGGCATTCCCCAGGTTATGAACGAGATCCATTCTTAAGTCTGCCTTTAAGTCAAATTTGTAGGTAAATTGGAACAGGTACACATGGTTCTTATTTAGCATCACTTATACAAATGTTTGTCCTAGTATACAGTATACATTTTTCCTTTCTATGTGTATAAAGGAGCCCTTGTGGTGCAGTGGTTAAGAGCTATAGCAGCTAACCAAAAGGCTGGCAGTTTGAATCCACCAGCCACTCCTTAGAAACCCTATGAGACAGTTCTACTCTGTCCTATAGGTCGCTGTGAGTCAGAATTGACTCAACGGAAGTGGGTTTGGTTTTTTTTTTTTTGGTTTTATGTATACAAAACAGTTAAGAAACACTTCCAAGTACACTAAAACATCTTAAACATGATAATACAGTACATGATAATTATAATAATAATACAGTAATAAGAAAAATAACTACATACAGTTCTTTATTGTAGAGAACATAAGAGAATCTGTGTGTACATATGTGTGTAGGTATACAGTACTAAAAAAAAGAAAATTAAAGAAACAGCTCTTAAAGCAGTTTAGATAGGAAAAAAGATCGTGATTAATGGTTAACACTTGCAAACAATTGCATTTAACTCAATTTTTTTTTTAATATAATTGGTTTTATGGAAGTCCTCTTAAGTATGAGCTGTCCGTAAATTGGAAGTTCATAACTGGGGACTGCCTGTATATTATAACCAGTCTTTTCCAAATCTAATACATATGATCAACAGAGTAGAAGTATTACATCAACCTCTATTACTATTCATGGCCAACTTGTAAAACAATGTTGTGGCAATAAAAATGCCAATTTGAAACAAATGAAAAGAATTTCCGAAAGATTTTCCATGGTGCATTTCCTGGATTAGTAATTTCGGAGTCCTCCACTGTTTGTCAGTCATATTGTGGTGGCTTCCATGTTGCTGTGATCCTAGAAGGTATGCAGTTATTTCAATTACCAGCAAGGTCACCCATGGATGACAGATTTCAGCAGAGCTTCCAGAGAGAACAGGAAGAAAGGCCTGGTGATATACTTCTGAAAATTAGCCAATGAAGACTCTATGGATCACAATAGAATATTGTCCGATACACACTGGAAGACTAGCCAGGTTCTGCTGAGTGCTCTGAGCCAGTCTCCCAGCCATGGGGAAGGAATAAATTCTCATTTGGGGGAAAAGATAATCTGCCAGCTCCACTAACCTGGGGAGCACAGAAGAGAAGGGTCTCCTGTCCAGGTATAAACGGTCCATGGACTTTGAATACTTTTCCCCCTTGCATGGACCTGTGTGGGCCTATTTCAGGAGAATAGGCCCTTGTTGGCAGACTGCAACTGTTTCAGCTGTGTGGTGGAGAAGCTAGTATTTGATGTTTGACACCACTTTGCCTATTAAACAGGACCCTCACCTACCCACATCAGGGACCTAAGGACTGGTGGCTCGACCCACATCACACAACCATCCGCAATAGGGGTCCAAGGATAACTTGTACCTCCCAGTCCTTACAACCAAAAGCATTGGGTGCCCATGGTCTGTTTGCAGAACCCATACAACTGTGTGTTCTAGGGAACAGGGATGCTCTTTCCTCACAGACACTCGGGGGACAGTTGTCAGCCCCCTGCCTTGTTGAGAGTGTGACCCCCTGCTGCAACAAGACACATGTATACACCAATCACCCCAGCCCCTCTAAGACTGTAAAACAGAGCCTGTACCACACACGTGATGATCAACTACCTGGACACTTAAGCTGAATCCATACAAGAAAAGTGAAAGGACTCCTAGGCTCATATATCTGATAACAGCTTTAGCCACCTCGTGACAGGACGTTAGAGCTTCAAAGGAGAAAATATTCAAACTAGCTCACTCAAGCAATCTATTCATGCATATCAAAACAAAGCAAAGCAAGAAGCTAGGATACAGTAAACAAACATGAAATAAACTATTACAATAACTTATAGATGGCTCAGAGACAACAGTCAATATCAAATCACATAAAGAAGCAGATCATGATTGCTTCAACAAGCTCTCAAAACAATCAAGGGATCGTCTGGGTGAAGGTGCCTTCCTGGAATTACCAGGTGCAGAATACAAAAGATTAATATACAGAACTCTTAAAGAGATCAGGAACAAGATCAGGAAGGAGATCAAGCAATATGCAGAAGAAGCCAAGAAACACACAGATAAAGCAGTTGAAGAAATTTAAAAGGTTATTCAGCAACATAATGAAAAATTTAATAAGCTGCAAGAATCCATAGAGAGACAGAAATCAGAAATTCAGAAGATTAACAATAAAATTACAGAATTAGACAACTCAATATAAAGTCAGAGGAGCAGAATTGATGAAGTGGAAGGCAGAATTAGCGAGACAGAAGATAAAACACTTGGCACCAAAATATTTGAATAAAAATCAGATAAAAAGAGTTAAAAAAAAAAAAATAAAGAAACCCTAAGAATCATGCAGGACTCTATCAAGAGAAATAACCTAGGAGTGATTGGAGAAGCAGAAAATACAGAGAGAATGGTTGAAGTTTTGTTGGCAGAACAGTTCCCTGATATCATGAAAGATGAGAAGATATCTATCCAAGATGCTCATAGATCTCCACATAAGATAGATCTTAAAAGAAAGCCACTAAGATATATAATCAAATTTGCCAAAACCAAATATAAAGAGAGAATTTTAGGAGCAGCTAGGGATAAATGAAAAGTCAGCTACAAAGGAGAATCAATAAGAATAAGCTCAGATTACTTGGCAAAAACCATGCAGGCAAGAAGGCAATAGGAAGACTTATATAAAGCATTGAAGGAAAAAAATTGCCAGCCAAGAATCATATGTCCAGCAGAACTGTCTCTCAAACAGAAAGGTGAAATTAGGACATTTCCAGATTACAGAAGTTTAGGGAATTCATAAAAACCAAACCAAAACTACAAGAAATACTAAAAGGAGTTCTCTGGTTAGAAAATCAATAATATCAGATATCAACCCAAGACTAGAGCACAGAACAGAGCAACAAGATGTCAACCCAGATAGGGAAATCCCCAAAATAAATGAAGATAAAAAAAACTCGAAACAGGGAAACAGCGATGTCAACATGTAAAAGAAGGCAACATTAAAACAATAAAGAGGGACTAAGAAATGTAGTCATAGATCTTTCATATGGAGAGGAAGACAAGACGATATAAAGTAATAAAAGTTAGGTTTAAACTTAGAATATAGGGGTAAATATTAAGGTAACCACAAAGGAGACTAACAACCCTACTCATCAAAATAAACACAAGAAAAAAATATAGACTCAGCAGAAACAAAATCAACGAGAACGAATAAGAAGAAAAGACAATATATAAAGCTAAATGACTCAACAGAAAAAATTAAGTGGGAAAAAGAAACTGTTAACAACACACACAAAAAAAGACATCAAAATGACAGCACTAAACTCATACCTATCCATAATTACGCTGAATGTAAGTATACTAAATGCACCAATAAAGAGACAGAGAGTGGCAGAATGGATGAAAAAACACGATCCGTCTATATGCTGCCTATGAGAGACACATCTTAGACTTAGAGACAAAAACAAACTAAAACCAAAAGGATGGAAAAAATATATCAAGCAAACAACAATAAAAAAAAAGCAGGCGTGGCAATACTAATTTCTGACAAAATAGACTTTACAGTTAAAACCACCACAAAGGATAAGGAAGGACACTATATAATGATTAAAGGGACAATATACCAGGAGGATATAACCATATTAAATATTTATGCACCCAATGACAGGGCTGCAAGATACATGAAACAAACTCTTACAGCATTAAAAAGTGAGATGGACGAGATGGACGACACCACAATTATAGTAGGAGACTTCAACGCACCATTTTAGGTGAAGGAGAGAACATCCAGAAAGAAGAAGATCTAAATGCCACAACTAACCAACTTGACCTTATAGACATATACAGAACACTCTACCCAATAGCAGCCAAGTATACTTTCTTTTCTAGTGCACATGGAACATTCTCTAGAACGGACCACATATAAGGTCAAAAAGCAAGCCTTGTTGTTGATGTTGTCAGGTGCCTTTGAGTTGGTTCTGATTCATGGTGACCCTATGCACGACAGAAAGAAACACTGCCCGATCCTGAGCCATCCTTACAATCGTTGTTATGCTTGAGCTCATTGCTGCAGCCACTGTGTCAATCCACTTCACTGAGGGTTGCCCTCTTTTCCGCTGACCCTGTACTTTGCCAAGCATGATGTCCTTCTCCAGGGATTATCCCTCCAGACAACACACCCAAAGTATGTAAGATGTACTCTCCCCATCCTTGCTTCTAAGAAGCATTCTGGTTGTACTTCTTCCAAGAGAGATTTGTTCGTTCTTTTGGCAGTCCATGGTATATTCAATATTCTTCACCAACACCAAAATTCAAAGGCGTCAACTCTTCTTCAGCCGTCCTTATTCATTGTCCAGCTTTCACATGCATATGATGCATTTGAAAATACCATGGCTTGGATCAGGCACACTTTGGTCTTCAAGGTGACATCTTTACTTTTCAACACTTTAAAGAGGTCCTTTGAAGCAGATTCACCCAATGCAATGCATCGTTTGATTTCTTGACTACTGCTTCCAATGTTATTGATTGTGGATCCAAGTAAGAGGAAACCCTTGACAACCTCAATCTTCTGTCCATTTATCATGATGTTGCTCATTGGTCCAGTTTTGAAGATTTTTGTTTTCTTTATGTTGAGGTGCAATCCATACCAAAGGCTGTGGTCTTTCATCTTCATTAGTAAGTGCTTCAAATCTGCTTCACTTTCAGCAAGCAAGGTTGTGTCATCTGCATAACACAGGTTGTTAATGAGTCTTCCTCCAATCCTGATACCCAGATTCTCAGATTATATGCTCAGCATACAGATTGAATAGGTATGGTGAAAGGATATAACCTTGATGCACACCTTTCCTGACTTTAAACTAATCAGTATCCCCTTGTTCTGTCCAAACAACTGCCTCTTGATCTATGTAAAGTTCCTCATGAGCACAGTTAGAGTTCTGGAATTCCCATTCTTTACAATGTTATCCATAATTTGTTATGATCCACACAGCTGAATGCCTTTGCATAGTCAATACAACAAAGGTAAACATTCTTCTGGTATTCTCTGCTTTCAGCCAGGATCCATCTAACAACAGAAATAATATACCTGGTTCCACATCCTCCTCTGAAACCAGCCTGAATTTCTGAAAGTTCCCTGTCGATATAGCGTTGCAGTTATTTTTGAATGAGCTTCAGCAAAATATTGCTTGGGTGTGATATTAATTTGTTCTATAATTTCTGCATTTGGTTGGATCACCCTTTCTGGGAATAGGCATAAATATGGAGCTCTTCCAGTCAGTTGGCCAGGAACCTGTCTTCTATACTTCTTCGCATAGAGGAGTGAGCAACTCCAGTGCTGCATCTGTTTGTTGAAAGATCTCAATTGACTTTCTGTCAATTCCTGGAGCCTTGTTTTTTGCCAATGCCTCCAGAGCAGCTTAAACTTCTTCCTTTGTTCCATTGGTTCCTGATCATATGCTACCTCTTGAAATGGTTGAACACTGACTAATTTTTTGTTATAATGACTCTGTGCATTCCTTACAACTTCTTTTGATGCTTCCTGCATCCTTTAATATTTTCCACATAGAAACCTTCAATATTGCAAATTGAGCCTTAAATTTTTTCTTTAGTTCTTTCGGCTTCGGAAATGCCGAGCATGTTCTTCCCTTTTGGTTTTCTATCTCCAGCTCTTTGCACATGTCATTATAATACTTCACTGTGTCTGTCAGTTTGATACTGTGGAGGCTTGCGTGTTGCTGTGATGCTGGAAGCTATGCCACCAGTATTCAGATACCAGCAAGGCCACCCGTGGAGGACAGATTTCAGCTGAGCTTCCAGACTAAGACAGACTAGGAAAAAGGACCCATCAGTCTACTTCTGAAAAGCATTAGCCAGTGAAAACCTTATAAATAGCAATGGAACACTGATATAGTGCTGGAAAATGAGCCCCAGAGGTTGGAAGGCACTCAAAAGATAACTGCAGACATTCATTTGCTGATGTGGCATGACTCAAAATGAGAAGAAACACCTGAAAGCATCCATTAATAATCGGAACGTGGGGTGTATGAAGTATGAATCTAGAAAAATTGGAAATCATCAAAAATGAAATGGAATTCATAAACATCGATATCCTAGGTATTAGTGAGCTGAAATGGACTGGTATTGGCCATTTTGAATCAGACAATCATATAGTCTTCTATGCTGGGAATGACACCTTAAAGAGGAATGGTGCTGCATTCATTGTCGAAAAGAATATTTCAAGATCTATCCTGAAGTACAACGCTGTCAGTGACAGGATAATATCCATACACTCACAAGGAAGACCAGTTAATATGACTATTATTCAAATTTACACACCAACCACTGAGGCCAAAGATGAAGAAATAGAAGATTTTTATCAGCTGCTGCAGACTGAAATTGATTGAACATGCAACCAGGATGCATTAATTATTACTGGTGATTAAAAAATGTGAAAGTATGAAACAAAGAAGAGAGATCAGTAGTTGGAAAGTATAGCCTTGGTGATAGAAACAGTGCTGGGGATCGAATGATAGAATTCTGCAAGACCAACAACTTCTTCATTGCAAATACCTTCTTTCACCAACGTAAACAGCAACTATACACATGGAGTTCACCAGATGGAACACACAGAAATCAAACTGACTACATCTATGAAAAGAGATGATGGAAAAGCTCAATATTATCAGTCAGAACAAGGCCAGGGGCCGACTGTGGAACAAGACCATCAATTGCTCATTTGCAAGTTCAAGCTGAAACTAAAGAAAATCAGAACAAGCATACAATAGTCAAAATATGAGCTTGAGTATATCCCACCTGAATTGAGAGACCATCTCAAGAATAGATTGACCCGTTAAATACTAGTGACTGAAGACCAGATGAGTTGTGGAATGGCACCAAGCAAGCCTTAATAGAATCCAAAACATCGAACATTACAAAGCATCTTCTCTAACCATAAAGCCATAAAGGTGAAAAGAAATCAAACACATGGAAACTGAACAATACCTTGCTCAAAAACAACTGGGTTATAGAAGACATTAAGTACAGAATAAAGAAATTCATAGAATCCCATAGGAATGAAAACACTTCCTATCAGAACCTTTGGGACACAGCTAAACCATTCAATTTATATCAATAAATGCATACATACAAAAAGAAGAAAGGGCCAAAATCAAAGAATTATCCCTACAACTTGTACAAATAGAAAAAGAGCAACAAAAGTAACTCTCAGGCACCAGAAGAGAGCAAATAATAAAAATTCGAGCACACTTAAATGAATTAGAGAACTGAAAAACAATTGAAAGAATTAACAATACCAAAAGCTGGTTCTTAGAAAAAAATGAATAAAATCAATAAACCACTGGCCAAACTGACAAAAGAAAAACAGGAGAGGAAGCAAATAACCCAAATAATAAATGAGAAGGACAATATCACAACAGACCAACTGAAATTAAAAGAATCATATCAGGTTACTACAAAAAATTGAACTCAAGAAAACTACTGAAACCAGTAGAAGAGTTCAGCAGAGTATCAGGATAAAAGATAAACATACAAAAATCAACTGGATTCCTCTACACCAAAAAAAAAACAAAAAAGACTTCAAAGAGGAAATCACCAAATCAATACCATTTATAGTAGCCCCCCAAAAGATAAAATACCTAGGAATAAATCTTACCAGAGATATAAAAGACCTATGCAAAGAAAACTACAAGACATTACTGCAAGAAACCAAAAGAGAACCACATAAGTGGAAGAACATACCTTGCTAACAAATTTGTAAACGTAGAAGAAATGGATGAATTTCTAGAAACGCACTACCTAAACTAACACAAACAGAGGTAGAACAACTAAATAAACCCGTAACAAAAGAAGAGATTGAAAAGGTAATTTAAAAACTCCCAACAAAAAAAGTCCTCTCACAAACGGCTTCACTGGAGAGTTCTAGGAAACTTTCAGAGAAGAGTTAACACCACTACTACTAAAGGTATTTCAGAGCATAGAAAAGGATGGAATACTTCCAAACTCATTCTACGAAGCCAGCATATCCCTGATACCAAAACGAAGTAAAGACACCACAAAAAAAAAAGAAAATTACAGACCTATATCCCTCATGAACTTAGATGCAAGAACCCTCAATAAAATTCTAGACAATACAACTCAACAACATATCAAAAAAATAATTCACCATGACCAAGTGGGATTCATACCGGTTATGCAGGGATGGTTCAACATTAGAAAAACAATTAATGTAATCCATCATATAAATAAAAGACAAGAACCACATGATCTTATCAATTGATGCAGAAAAGACATTTGACAAAGTTCAACACTCATCATGATAAAAACTCTCAGCAAAATAGGAATAGAAGGAAAATGCCTCAGCATAATAAAGGGCATTTATACAAAGCCAAAAGCCAACATCATCCTAAAAGGAGAGAGCCTGAAAGCACTCCCCTTGAGATTGGGAACCAGGCAAGGAGGCCCTTTATCACCACTCTTACTGAACATTGTTCTGGAGGTCCTAGCCAGAGCAAATAGGCTAGATAAAGAAATAAAGAGCATCCAGATTGGTAAGGAAGAAGTAAAAGTATCTCTATTTGCAGAGCACATGATCTTATAAACAGAAAACCCTAAAGAATCCTCAAGAAAAATACTGAAACCAGTAGAAGAGTTCAGCAGAGTATCAGAATACAAGATAAATATACAAAAATCAGTTGGATTCCTCTACACCAAAAAAAAAAAAAAAAGACTTCAAAGAGGAAATCACCAAATCAATACCATTTACAGTAGCCCCCAAGGAGATAAAATACTTAGGAATAAATCTTACCAGAGATGTAAAAGAAAACTACAAAACACTACTGCAAGAAACCAAAAGAGAACTACATAAGTGGGAGAACACAGCTTGCTCATGGATAGGAAGACTTAACATTGTAAAAATGTCTATTGTACCAAAAACCACCTGCAGACACAATACAATTCTGATCCAAATTCCAACGACATTTTTTAATGAGATGGAGAAACAAATCACCAACTTCATATGGAAGAGAAAGAGGCCCTGGATAAGTAAAGCATTACTGAAAAAGAACAAAGTGGGAGGCCTCACTCTACCTGATTTTAGAACCTGTTATATCGTCACAGTAGTCAAAACAACCTGGAATTGGTACGACAACAGATACATAGACCAATGGAACAGAATTGAGAATCCAGACATAAATCCATCCACATGTGAGCAGCTGATATTTGACAAATGCCCGGTCATTTAAATGGGGAAAAGACAGTCTCTTTAACAAACGGTGCTGGCATAACTGGATATCCATCTGCAAAAAAATGAAACAAGACCCATACCTCACACCATGCACAAAATCTAACTCAAAATGGATTAAAGACCTAAATATAAAATCTGAAATGATAAAGATCATGGAAGAAAAAATAGAGACAATACAAAAAGGAGCCTTAATACATGGCATAAACAGTATACAAAACACTATTAACAATGCACAAACACCAGAAGAGAAACTAGATAACTAGGAGATCCTAAAAATCAAACACCTATGCTCATCCAAAGACTTCATCAGAAGAGTAAAAAGATTACCTACAGACTGGGAAGAAGTTTTTAGCTATGACATTTCCAGCCAGCACCTGATCTCTAAAATCTACACGATACTGCAAGAACTCAACTACAAAAAGACAACAGAATTAAAAAATGGGCAAAGGATATGAACAGAGACCTCACTAAAGAAGACATTCAGGTAGCTAAAAGATACATGAGGAAATGCTCATGTTCATCAGCCATTACAGAAATGCAAATCAAAACTACAATGAGATTCCATCTCACTCCAGCCTGGCATTAATCCAAAAAACACAAAATAATAAATGTTGGAGAGGTTGTGGAGAGATTGACACTGCTGGTGGGAATGTAAAACGTTACAACTACTTTGGAAATTGATTTGGCACTTCCTTAAAAAGCTAGAAATAGAACTACCATACGATCCAGCAATCCCACTCCTTGGAATATATCCTAGAGAAATAAGAGCCTTTACACAGACAGATATATGCTGTTTTGGGACCTAAGGAGAGATGAGCAGGGAGCTGGAAGAGCTGGAATCTTTGTAGAGCTACCACTCTTATTCTGAACTGATTATCTCCAGAATTCTTTAAGAAGAGTGAGAAGTACATTTTTATCTTAATTAAGTCACTGTTTTGGGCATCTTGGTTACATACAAAATCAAGTCCTAACTTGTAAATGTGGTTTTAGGAGATAATCCCATATTATGGATTGAATTGTGTCCCCCCAAAATATGTGTTATAAATCCTAGCCCCTATACCTGTGGTTAGGAGCTCTGGTGGCACAGTAGTTAATCGCTGGCTACTAAATGAAATGTTGTCAGTTAGAACCAACCACCAATTTCCAGGAGAAAGATATGGTAATCTGCTTCTGTAAAGATTACAGCCTTGGAAGCCCTATGGGGCAGTTCTACGCTGTCCTATAGGGTCCCTATGAGTCAAAATCAACTGGACTCAATAACAATGGGTTTGGTTTGGCTTTTATACCTGTACTTATAACCCCATTTGGAATAGAGTTTTCTTTGTTATGTTAATGAGACAGAATTAGTGTAAGGTGTGCTTTATATCAATCTCTTTCGAGATTTAAAAGAACAAATTAAACAAGCAGCAATCAGAGATGGGAAAGATAGATGACGTACACCATGCAGAGATCACCAAAGAACCAAGAAACAGAAACTGCGAAGAGACAAGGACCTTCCCCCAAAGCCCACAGAGCCAGAAAGCCTTCCTCTAGAGCCTGTACCCTGAATTTGGACTTCTAGTCTCCTAGATAACTCAGACACTCCACAATCAATATTCCCGGTTTTCCTAATGCAGGATAGATTGCAGTAGAAAAACACTGACACATATCACAATGAAACTTTCCAAAACCAGAGACAAAGAAAGAATCCGGAAAGCAGCTCAGGAAAAACAAAAGATCACCTACAAAGGCGCATTGATAAGGCTAAGCTCTGATTACTCAGCAGAAACCATGCAGGTAAGAAGGCAATGGGAAAGTATATACAAAACCTTGAAAGAAAAAAACTGCCATCCAAGAATTACATATCCAGCAAATTATTCCTCAAATATGGTGGTGAAATTAGGACATGTCCAGATAAACAGAAATTAATTTGTGAAAACCAGACCAACTTTATAAGAAATGTTACAGGGAGTCCTGTGGACAGAAAACTAACAACACACCACACAACAACCTGAGATTAAAGTGCAACATCAGACAGATACCACCCCAGATAAAGAACTCTCAGAGATAAAATAAAGCTAAAAGACAGAAAACAAGGAACCAGAGACGTCAATCTATAACTGATGACCACTTCAAAACAAAAAGAGAGAACAAAGGGTTTTGGTTTAGAATTTCCATGTGGAGAGGAAGTCAAGGAGATATCAGGAAATAAGTTACTGCTTTAAACTTTTTTTTTTTTTAAACTTAGGAAGATAAAGGTAAATTTCAGGGTAACCACAAAGAAAGTCAACAAACTTACTTGTTGAAATATAAAGAGGAAAATAATGACAATTCAGTACACACAAAACCAAAAACAGCAAAGGAAACGAAAGGACAAACCACAATCAAAAAAAATAAAAATAAAAATTAGCATGGAAAATTAAGCAGAATAAAGAAACAGTCAACACCACAAAAAAAGTATAAGGAAATGACAGCAATAAACTCATACCCCTCAAAAATCACACGGAACGTAAATGCCTAAATGCACCAGTAAAGAGACAGAGTTGCAGAACAGATAAAAAACACGACCCATCAATATGCTGTCTGCAACAGACATACCTTAGGCACAAAGGTATAAATAAACTAAAACTTAAAGGATGGGGAAAGATATATCAAGCAAACAATAACTGAAAAAGCACGGGAATGACAATATTGATCTCTGAGAAAAAAGATTTTAAAGCAAAAGCCACTATAAAAGACAAGGAAGGACATTACACAATGATTAAAAGGTCAATCCACCAATCCACAACCTTTAAAACCCTATGGTGCAGTTTTACTCTGTAACACGTGGGGTGGCCATGAGTCAGGATCAACTCAACGGCAACGGGTTTGATTTTTTTGGTTCATGGTGTGGGAGAAATACATGCTACATCTTAAATGCTTGACTTCCTTTAGCCTGTATAATAAAAATTTAATTAAATTCCATTTGTTAGCTTTAAAAAAGTAATCCATGGGCAAAGAAAAACTAGTTTCAGAACTAGAACATCGATTTCCCAGTGTCTAGCCCAGAATCCTTTCCACTTTACCACATGGTTTCCAGTGCAGTATGAGAACATGACATGAATTTGAGTATGTCATAATAAAATAATAAAAAATAAATAACCCAGATTCAAAGCCAGAAAATATCCTTTACTAGCTGGTTGGCTTTGGAAAGGTCCCTTAACTTCCCTAAAGCTCAGTTTCCACATCTTAAAATATTCCACTCTTCATACTCAAAATATTTTTATAGAATTATATGATTTAATGCACTTATAGAATTTAACACAGTGCCTGGGAGTATAATTATTAGTCAAATAATTTCCCCTTAATGTGGCTAATAGAGTGAGAATGACAGAAACAACTCTTGGAGTAATGAGCAGGTCTAAAACAATTGAACTTATACTATTTTCTGAAATCCGTGTTCTAAATAATTTTAAATAGACCTATTTTTTGTATCTCATAGAAGTTTATGATATGGTGTTAATATATGGCATTTTGAACTAGTCCAGAATGTGACGCCTAAGAATTTAACTCAAATTAACATTAATATTGCCACTTTCCTAGGGATGGTATAAAAACTTATGATGTTACTAAACACTCAGCTGGATTCCTGTCAGTGCTAATAATGCTTGAACTTCATCAGTTATTAGTGCAATAAAAAGTCTTTTCAACATCTCACATGCCACACCTCCTCCCAAGTAATTCCTCTCAATCATTTGAAAGCATGTCTTTAGCCTGCTGACTTTAGCAGCCCATCCGATTGAATGGGACAAGCACGGAAAGTCCTCTTGACCCTCTCCCAGCTACACACCAAATATTCCATCAGAATGCAGAGCTTCTCTGTTCTCTAAAAAGGAGTAAGCAAATTTACTTAGAAGAAGTAATTCAAATTCTTAGATATGAGACAGCCCAGTGGGTCTCCAATTATTACAAGCAAATTAAGCTTTATTTCACTTAATTTTTTAGATCACCTAATGTTTTAAAGGAAGTAGAATATGTGCTATATAATGTTTCAATGAAAAGTGCACTGCACAAATATTGATGAAGCCATCACTTTAAAAAAAAAAAAAAACTAAAAATCAAGACTTGAGACCACGCAGTGTTGAGTTGCAATAATTAACTGTGATGGAAGTGTAACAATCAGACATCTCTCTGCGGAAGAGCAAGTTTCATAACTGCCTTAAAAATTCTGTGTCTTGTCCATGGTGACAGATCAGAAGAGACGTCTGAGGGTGTACAACATATTCAATATAAAAGTTGTCTGGCTTCAAATAAAAAGACTTTTTGATTCAAAAGAATTCAACAATAACCCTTCAAATATAATTGATCATTAAATCTATCAAAGTCACAGCACAAGACACTGAAGCTTTTATCACTATGTAGTAAAACCTGCCTATAGAAACTAGAGTGAAAAGAATGAATGATTAAAGTATTTAAGGTCTCTTTGGGGGCTATAAAAATGTAGGTCAGTACATTCCAGTGGTCAAAAAGAGGCCAGCCCGAACCTTATACAAAAAGACACATTCCAGGTTACAGTGATTTAGAGAGTATGGTAATAATTTCAGGACACCCCTCTCCCCCAGTTTTTCCAAACCTGAGAAAATTTTTTGATTCTTCTCATATATGCTGCTTTTACGAAGGAGCAGACCCTTTGAAAGGAAAACATTTTTGGCTCCATTAATGCTAGTGTAATTCTTCCAGCCCCGCATTCAGTGTTCAGGACTGGACAGGCAATTACATGCAAATTTGTTGGGAGCTAGGAGGTTCATTTACTACATTCAACCCCGTAGAGGAAGATCAATAGAAGTGCAAAACCTAATCCTAGATGAAAGAGCCATGATCAGGTAATGGTTACAGAGTTAAGGCCCTCAGAAGAGTGTTGGGAATCAAAAGGGCAGGCTAGAGAAAAGCATTGCACATAGTGCTTTTTGGAACCATATGGGAAAGACAACAAAGTGAACCAAACAGTTGGAACACAAGAAAGTAGACATGTAGTTCACCACAAATTGTGAGGGTTTTTCAAAAGATATGAATGAAGATTGGGCCAATTAAAAATGGCTGCCTACAAAACCTTTTGTTAGCTATTTCAAGAATAGTGGTGTCCAACCACTGCACAAACTTAAACCACGCAAGCCATGTTTGCATTTAATTCGTAAGTTAAAGAGGAATTCTTTATTGCTAGTGTTCCTATCTTTTAATTTTGGTTTTGTTTTCTGTTATTTTTCCCTATCCAAGACTACATATTGAACATTTGATAATAAAAATGTAAACGAATATATAAGCTAAGAGTAATTGTTGACTTCATGGGAAAAGATAATGGGACCAAACAGGGTGAACAGTAGCCTGCTTTGTAGAGGCTAGTAGTTTTCTGATTGGTTGTTAAATAATTTGAATATCACCACAGGGTATGAATGGGTATACAGCCTGCATTATAAAGGGGAAAAGAAAAGTTCTTACACCACAAAAAGTTCTCATCAGTACTGATTATCAATGTCTTCACAAAGTATTGCAGGGGATACTTAGCCTGGTGTCCAACGGACTTCCAGAGATCCTTGGATGGTCTCATATACTCTCTTGTATCTATTAAAATTGCATGCAAAATTTTATGTGTATAAGCACTGTTGCCATTTACTGGAGAAAGAAATCTTTAGCAAGACTTTCAGAGGGTTTTTGAAAAAGGTTTTAAAAATCTAGAATCTTTAATAAATAAGAAAATTGACCAGTAGTTTCTCTGTAAGTCCAGGTCCTCTAAGAAGCAGACGCCAAAACCAGAATTAAGCATGCAAGGATTTCATTCGGGGAAATGTCTGTGTGAGAAAATGATGAGGGAGGTGGGGAAGACTGGAAGTGCCATCCAACCAGGATACAAGTCTGATACCACAGAGAAGAGAAGGAGGGAACCGATGTTGGGTAGAAGCATCCTACACTGCCATGTGGTTTAAGGAAGGCTGGGCAAGGCTACAGGGAAGCTCGTGAGCCAAAGTTGGTCCTCAGAGAAGTTCCACGTCTTACAGGAACAGGCTTGCCTTAGGTATCTCTGCCAAACTCAGTCTGGGAGAAAACCACGGCAAGAGTGGCCTCAGCACAAACACAGCAGCTGGGATCCTTCATCAGCTTTGCTCCATGGAGTTGTAGGTTTGCATGGCACAATTTCACAGCTGCCACTTTGAGTCACATTACTGGCCATGTCTGCCTCTCCAACCTGCTGATAACTCTTGCTCAGGAAATCAGACTGAACGCTATGCAGTTTTGAGCTAGCCACTTAATCTCATCAAGTTTCATTGTCTTGATCTGTATAATAATCCCAATTTGAAACTTATTTAGAGTTTTAATCCTTTAATACATTCCAGACACACTGCCAGGTTTATGTTTTCATAGTTTAGATTGCTTTAATTCAAAACTAAAAGCAAAGGAGTTTTCTATTTTTCACCTAAATGTCTATGAATTAGTCACTCACAAACTGAGAGTGTATTAGGGCAAGATACTATACTAGATACATTGTAGAATATGATGAAATTCAAGGTATTAACACAGGTGGAGTTGTGTTTTAAACTGAATGTAGGGTGAAATAGGGGTGAGCATGTCCAACAGATAAAATTGCATAAGGAAATTTTGTTGACTATTTAAAGAACTCATTAACCCATGGCCAAAGAGTCGATTCCGACTCAGTGACCCTATAGGACAGAGTAGAACTGCCCCATAGGGTTTCCAAGGTGCGCCTGGTGAATTTGAACTGCCAACCTTTCAGTTAACAGCTGTAGTTCTTAACCATTACACCACCAGGGTTTCCAGCTAATGAACAGTGGTGTGTAAACCTAGGAACATAATGTATGTGCCTCAAAATGACTACTTTGGTGAATCACAAGGTTGTTTCAGAAAAGCTGTTGTCATATTACCTTGCTAACAGTACATACGATGCATCCTCCCAAAAAAGTACTCTGGCTGGAAGGCATTTGTTTGATGACCTAGACCTGAGTCTGAGGTTGAAACTTACAGCAGCATGCGTATGCTAACGCTACTCAATGGAAGCTACCAAAGACAGTTATTTCCATGAGAAAACAATCTAAATGTCTTGCTTAATTTTCTATATGGAAACTTAAAGAGGGAAAATAATAAATCAACTCTAAGAGCAACATAAATACAATTAAAAAGTAAATAACAACCTGTGGAAATATTTATAGTATAGACTGTAAATCCTTAATTTATGACAAGTTTTCTCAAATAATAAGAAAATAGACATCAATTGAAAACTGATCAAAGGACATAAATAGATACTATATCAAAGAAATACATATAGCTTATATATGAAAAGGAGTCCCCAGGTAGTGTAAACAATTAAATGCTTGACTAATAACCAGAAAGGCTGGTGGTTAGAAGTCACCCAGGAGCACCTAGACTGAAGGTGCTTCCAAAAGGTCACAGTCTTGAGAATTCTATGTAGCAGTTGTACTCTGCAACACGTGGAATCACTGTGAGTTGGAATCTACTCGAGGGCAATTGGTTTGGTTTTTGGTATATAAGAAAAAAAAAAAAAAAACTTCATTTATAATGAATAAAATGCAATTAAACATCAGCAGCCATTTTTACTTCTATTATCAACAATTCATAAAAACAGTAAAATTCACCATTGGTAATTTTTTTTTTTTTTTTTTTTAAGGGTATCAGGAAGCAAGTATCTCCTGGAAATGTTTTGCATTTTTTCTGGAACTTAATATAATACGATGTAATAAAAACCTTAAAAAACATACCTGCCTTTGCAATATTGAAGGATTCTACAGGGAAAATACTAAAAGATGCCAGAAGCATCAAAAGAAGATGGTAGGAATACACATAGTCACTGTACCAAAAAAAAATTGGTCGACATTCAACCATTTCAGGAGGTAGCATATGATCAAGAACTGATGGTACTGAAGGTAGAGGTCTGAGCTGCACTGAAAGCACTGGCAAAAAACAAGGCTCCAGGAATTGATGGAATACCAATTGAGATGTTTCAACAAACAGATGCAGACCCAAAAGCGCTTATTTGTCTATGTCAAGAAATTTGGAAGACAGCCACCTGGTCAACAGACCGGAAGAGATCTATATTTGTACCCATTCCAAAAAAAGGTGGTCCAACAGAATGCAGAAATTATCAAACAATATCATTAATACCACAAACAAAAGTTTGCTGAAGATCATTCAAAAGTGGTTGCAGCAATACATTGACAAGGAACTGCCAGAAATTCAAGCAGGATTTAGAAGAGGATGTGGAACAAGGGATATCATTGCTGATGTCAGATGGATCCTGGCTGAAAGCAGAGAATACTAGAAAGATGTTTACCTGTGTTTTTTTACTCTGCTAAGGCATTCGACTGTGTGGATCGTAACAAATTATGGATAACATTGTGAAGAATGGGAATTCCAGAACATTTAATTGTGCTCATGAGGACCTTTACTTAGACAAATAGGCAGTCATTCAAATAGAACAAGGGGGTGCTGTGCGGTTTAAAGTCAGGAAAGGTGTGTGTCAGGGTTATATCCTTTCGCTATACTTATTCAATATGTATGCTGAGCAAACAATCTGAGAAGCTGGACTCTAAGAAGAAAAATGAGGCTTCAGCATTGGAGGAAGACTCATTAACAATCTGCCATATGCAGATAACACAACCCTGATTGCCAAAATTGAAGAGGACATGAAGCACTTACTGATAAAGATCAAAGACAACAGCCACAACCTTAGGTATGGATTACATCTCAACATAAAGAAAGCAAAAATCCTCACAACTGGACCAATAAGCAACATCATGATAAATGGAGAAAAGACTGAAGTTGTCAAGGATTTCATTTTACCTGGATTCACAATCAACACCTATGGAAGGAGCAGTCAAGAAATCAAATGACCTGTTGCACTGGGCAAATCTGCTGCAAAAGATCTCTTTGATGTTAAAAAGCAAAGATGTCACTTTGAGGACTAAGGTGAGCCTGACCCAAAGCATGGTGTTTTCGATCACTTCATGTGCATGTGAAAGCTGGACAATGAATAAGGAAGACTGAAGAAGAATCGATGCTTTTGAATTATGGTTTTGGCAAAGAATGTTGAATATACCATGAACAAGTGTATCTTGGAAGAATGAACAAGAAGAATGAACAAGTGTGTCTTGGAAGAAGTACAGCCAGAATGCTCTTATTAGAAGAGAGGATGGTGAGACTTCGTCTCACATATTTTGGACATGTTATCAGGAAGGATCAGTCCCTGGAGAAGGACATCATGCTTGCTACAGCAGAGGGTCAGTGAAAAAGAGGAAGATCCTCAAGGAGATGGACTGACACAGTGGCTGCAAGAATGGGCTCAATCATAACAACCATTGTGAGGATGACACAGAGCCGGGCAGTGTTACGTTATATTGTACATAAGGTCACTATGAGTCGGAACCAACTCAACGGCACCTAACAACAACTACTTCCAGAAACATAGCCCAAGGAAATATTGTAGATGTATACAGAGATACATAAGACTATTCAATAAACATAGTTATAATTGTAAAAATAAAGGCTTGCTTAAGGGTATTAATCAAATGGAATATTACACAGCCGTGAGAATCATGTTTAGAAAAATTATTATTAACATCCCCAAATTTTTTATTAACATATTAACATTTAATATAACATTATTAACATAGGAATGTATTTATGGTAAATTTCTAAGTGGAAATAGTAGCTTCCATTTTTTAAGCATGTGTGTGTGTGTATGGGTGGGCAGGTGGGCACACACTATTGATCTTGTAGGGCAGCTCCAAGATAAGAACAATTTGATGGCAGCAGACTTCCCCTGATTTTGATTCAAAATTCTGCTGTAAAATCAGGAGTTCTATGGCTATTAACTGCAAAATATGGCTTGCCAGACAACAAGGTTTTTGACAATGCACCTAGATTTAATTCACTTTTAAAGAACATGTGGGCAGAAATATTATTCAAATGCTTCAGTCATGACTTCACAACCTCAGAAGACTGTGGAGGATGACCTGAAGTGAACTGTTAGAAAAGAGGGACCATTAAGGCTTGGTAAAGTGCAGAGAGAGGACCAGCCTTGGAGTCGACAGATCTTAGTCGGGCCTTCTAAGAATGAGGGCTAGTACAAGTCACTTGACCTCTCTAGGCTTTAGTTTGCTCACCAGTAAGATGAAGATACTACCCATGTCAGGGGACTCTTGTGAAGACAGAGTTGAACTTTGTAAAATTTCTCACCCTGCCCATCTCTGTTATAAAGCAGTATCCTATGCTTTCATTGGGGATTATTATTCTCATTACCCATGTCATTCCACGTTTGCAAACAGGAGTGAGACCTGCTGAGATCCTACTGGAGTTGCAATACCTTAGGAATGACTTGACTTTATCCAGCCAGGCTTTATTGAGGAGTCATAAGACCAATAAACACATGGATGCTTATTCTACCCCACGAAAACTAACCTCAAGAGAAAAGCCTCAGAAATCCACTTGTGGTCCTACCAGATGGACTTGGACATATTTGTCATCATTTACTTGGAGTTTGATTGGGAATGCTATGTACTCTGCCAACCTCAGCTAGATCTGTTGGTCTTCTCACTGTTTTCAGAAAGCAAAAAATTCCTCCAGAGGCCCAACATTACCTATATAAAAATATTAATAATAGAACTGCTATAATTTATTAAGCAACTCCTAGGTGCCAGGCAATAGTCTGTTGTCCATAGGGTTTTAATTTGCTAATTTTTGAAAGTAGATTGCCAGGTCTTTCTTCCTAGTCTGTCATAGTCTGGAAGCCCCACTGAAATCTGTCCACCATGGGTGACCCTGCTAGTATGTGAAGTACTGGTGGCATAGCAACATACAGTACAACAAACTGCAAGGATGGCAAGACTTCAACTCATTTACGTTGGACACATCATCACGAAAAAACAATTGCTAGAAAAGGACATCATGTTTGGTAAAGGGTCAGTGAAAACTAGAGAAACCCTCAATAAGATGGATGGACAAAATAACCGAAAGGATAAACTCAAACATACCAACAATGATGAGGATGGCACAGGACTGGGCACCATTTCATTCTGTTATACAAAAGGTCATCATGAGTCAGAGGCGACTCAAAGACAACTAACAACATGTACCAGGCTCTCAGATTCTTTAAATACATAATCTTATCTACAAAACCCTTGTAAAGCATGTGCTATCCCCATTTAAAAGATGAGGATACTGTGTCTAAGGAATTAAAATTCTTGCACATGGTGACTTTAGCAGTCACAGATCTCTTATCATGGCACTTAAGACTCTTCACAGTTCTGTAAATGGACCATAACTTTCTTATGTGCTAAGAAAAAAAGAAAAAGTAGCAGCATCTAGGGTGGGGAGGAAAATAGTAAATAATGATCAATTTGAACGGCGTTATTTTGGGAAAATTTGATGGAGGTGAAAAAACTCATTAAATGACTGATGGATTGATTGAGTTTTGTGTAGATCAGATTTAGATATGTCAAAGGAGGAAGATAAGCATCTCACTTATTAAGGGAAAAAAAAAAAGTATTTTCAAGCAATGGCAGTGGTCCAGTTGAAGAAAGTCAAAGTGAATTTGCAGTGGACCAACTCCACTCAGAACTGGAAAATATTCAGCAAGTGGTAAATTACAGTTTTAGAGAGGTTCAAAAATTTTAGAACCCAGACCCTGATAGAAAATATACAAGGAAAGTGAAAAGAGAAAAACAAAATGTACCCAAAATGCTGACCCTCTTACCAACATATAATGGGACTAGGAAGCTCGCACATAATAATAATTTAACTAATACCTTGATAGGCTCATGTAGGAAGGATATAGCTATAATAGATTCAGGTAAAAAAAAAACAAATTAAATCTCCATAGCATGTTTCATCAGTAAAAATATGCATCATTTTTCAATTTTAATGTTTGTGAAATCTGGGTGCATCTTACAGTCAAACACCTTAAAATCACTGTCAACGAGGGAACACTCTTGACTTCACTGTCTTTGCTTGCACATGTACCAAACTGGTTGTTTTTCTTGGTGGCTTAACTACAGAATTGCGATTTCTTAGTTTTTAGTCAACAACACATTTAAGGACCATTTGAGAAAGAGATATGGGCTCTGGTTGTTGTTTGAGATTCTTCCATCAACATCTTCTGGAAAGACTGAGTCGACATCAGAACTAACTGAAGGGAGTAAGTGGCTTGGAATTTAATGCCGGGGACAATAGTGAAATCGTCTTAGTGATACCCTGACTCACCAATGCTGGTAATGCACAAAGGAAAATATTCTGTGGGAAATCATGAATATAACTACTGAGTCAAAAATAATAATAATAATTCAGAAGCCACTGAATTTGAAGATATTTTAGAAATACTTAATCAATATATTTAACTTGTATTTTCCTTTTTATGAATGGGTACATGTAATATGTGAGTACAAAATCTGTACCAAGTAAATGTAAAAGAGCTCCCTCAACAAGTATGAAATAAAAATTCTTAATAAGAACACATTGTGTCAGGGCCAAACAGCAGCATTTCTCTCTGGTTTTGGTACAGTATGTAAAGGTACATCTTACAATGAGTGGTGTTGTAGAGCCCATGCAATAAAGGACTAACTGAAGAATATCTTTAAAATGCTTTCAAAACTCCTTAATGCAGATAAAAAGAGATGGAAACGCTGCTAAGAATAGTGGTCCACCAGCTGGTAAACAGAATCACGCAGAAATTGTACAGTACAATTATTCAACATCACAGCAGCAGTAGACTGTCCTTTAGCCCCAAGATGAGTAAACCTGTAATGAATTTACTCCAAAGTACCTAAGGTGGGCAAGCAACTCTCATGTAGCAAACTACTTTCTGATGCGAAGTAAATGAGCTCTTCCAGACACGATTTAATAAATCGTTTCATACAGGGCACTAAATTGTACCCTGATGTTTCAGGAAGTTAATTTGTCACACAGAGATTTTTCCTCCCATAGGGTATTTTATTCCTCTTACATTGAGAAAACCTTGATGGCATAGCTGTTAAGTGCTATGGCTGCTAACCAAAAGGTGGGCAGTTTGGATCCACCAGGTGCTCCTTGGAAACTCTACGGTGTAGTTCTACTCTGTTCTATAGGGTCAGTATGAGTTGGAATTGACTCAACAGCAATGGGTTTGGTTTTGATTTGGTAACACATTGATCATGTAGGGGCTAAAGGAGTAATCTATATTCCTTCTGCATTTTTAAGTTCTGTCATTTAAGCCAAATAGACACAGTGAGGTTCACGACAAAAATTAATTCAATACTTTTAAGGAGCTGGGAGGTCTTGGGATGGCATAAATGCTTTGCACGTGACAACTCACCAAAAGGTTGGTGTTTCGAACCCACCCAGCAGCACTGCAGAAGAAAGACCTGGCAATCTTCTTCCATAAAGATTACAGCCCAGAAAACCCTATAGAGCTCAGTTCTACTCTGTAACACATAGGATCACCAATGAATCGGAACTGATTTGGCAGCAACGTGTTTAAGGAGCTTGGTAGAACTTCTTCCAGACAACAATTTCAGGTTTGTTTGTTTGTTTGTTTAAGGAAAAAAAAAAAGTTTTGGTACGTTTAGGATATGAGATTTCTTGACTCTAGCTTTCTATAGGAGCTGTGTTTTAATACATTTGGATACCTCTCCCCTTTCTGTTGCTAAGCAGATGGGACATGTTGCTAAGTGACATTTTACACAATCACTTTTATGCAGTTTTGATGGTAATAATGACCAGAGGTCATGAAAACATAATCACACACATTAAAAACTGGAGCACTTGCCTTTTTGTTCCTGAAAAACTGTAGAGAATGTACCAAAAAAAAAAAGAAGTTTGCTAGAATATGATAATATTTATTAATTTTTTCAATACATTATCTTATTGAAAGTTCACCAAAAAACAGTGAAATATAAAGGGAAAGTACCAGCATCATCGGGTGAGAAAAGGAGATTATGAGAGGTCAGGTCACACGATAAACATAGGACAACACTGGGAAATGAGTCCTATTCATTGGACTTCCCACTTAGAAAATTCCAAGACGTTCTCTGAATCTTATGAGATCTGAAAGTTTTACACCTGCTATAAAAGCTAATTTAAAGGTACATTTTTATTTCTTATAACCCTTCTAATCCACCAGTCACTCCTTGGAAACCCTATGGGGCAGTTCTACTCTGTCCTATAGGGTCACTCTGAGTTGAAACCAACTTGATGGCACGTAACAACAGCATAGCTCTCTATGCTGACTTTGTAAGTTCTTACTCTTTAATAATAATTATAATGCTAATGTTGATAGCTATCGATTTTATGATACTAAGTTGTATTATAAGGAGCCTTGATGTCGCAGTGGTTAAGCGCCAGGCTGCCAACCAAAAGGTTGGCAGTTTGAACCCTCCAGCTGCTCTGCAGGAGATGATTGTGGCATTCTGCTTAGTAAAGAGTTACAGCCTTGGAAACCCAATGGGGCAGTTCTACTGTGGCCTATTGCATCGCTGAGTCTGAGTCGACTCGGTGGCAGTGGGTTTTGGTTTTTTGGTTTAAGTTGTACTAGCTCATTGCAGCTCAGTGGATTCCTCCGACTCATAACAACCCTTTGGGACACAATAGAACTGCCTCATAGGGTTTCCAAGGAGTGGCTGGTGGATTCGAACTGCCGACCTTTTGGTTGGCAGCCATAGCTCTCAACCACCGTGCCATCAGGACTCCGAGTTGTGCTAGGCACCCAAGTAAATCCTTTCCCTGTCCTAGCTCACATAATTCTCACAATATCCTAAGCATTATGAAGAATCTAAGGCTCAAGACAAAAACAACATGTTAAGGTCACTCAGCTGATACAGAGGGAAGTCAGGATTAAATTCACATATGTCCAACTTCTAACCCTGTACCTCTAACCACTACACTGTACTGTCCCAGCTAACAGCTCTTGTAGGTTTTTCAGAAAATTCTCTTTTTGTTTTTATTACAGATTGTTTTCTCATAAAGCCAGCTTTAATCAATTTTTTTTTTTTAATTCTTGAGGAACACAGTAAAACGAAGTTTGAAAAGCAGTAAAAGATTTGCATTAGGAAACCAAAAAAAACCACTGCTGTTGAGTCGTACCAATCTCAACTACGGTATGGAATAACCTGCATATTTGTCATGTTTCTGAATTTACAAGGGTATAATTCCAGTGTTTTTTCCATTAATTAACTTATTCCACTAAAGTACTGTACATTTTACAAAAATAAAACCTATCTACTTTTAGTTTGCTACAAGTTTTTATAATTTATAGATTCTGAATTTTATCAAAAGCTTTCTTGGCCATTTATTGAGATAATTATATATTTTTCCTCTTATAAGTTGATTTCTTTTCCTTCATGTTAAACTAAATTTGCACTCCTAGGATCCTGCTAACTTAGTCATGATACAGAGCCCTGGTGGTCCAGTGGTTAAGCATTCGGCTGCTAACCAAAACGGTTGGCTGCTGAGATCCTACAGCAGCTCCTTGGAAACCCTATGGGGCAGCTCTACTCTGTCCTGTAGGGCCACTATGAGTCAGAATTGAAGCAACAGCAATGCATTAGTCATGATATATTTTGGTTTTTACACGTTGCATGGGATATCAATATTTTAAGACATGTTCACCTCTACGAGCAAAGAGGAGGCTTTTTTCTATTCCCTAGATTAGTTTGTATAAAATTGGAATAATTTATTCCTTGAGTGTTATATAAATCTCAGTGACTAAACCATCTGGGATTAATGTTTTGTTTTTTGTTTGTTTATTTTCTGTAGAGAGGTTTTTTTTTTTAACTGTTGAATCAATTTCTTTAATGGTTATTAGATTATTGTGATTATCTATTCTTAACACATTAATTATAGTAAATTCTATTTGGGGAAATTTTTCCAGTTCTATCCAGAGTTAAACACTGGCATACCATTGTTCATGATGCCTGGTTTTTATCTTTGAATATACACAGACTCTGCAGAATTGGCCTCTTTTATTCCTCTTTTGTTTTTACGTTCTCTTTTTTCTTGATCAATTCAGCTGGTGGATTAGCTTGTCAAAAACAAACTTTTAGCTTTATTCTAACTTATTTTTGTTTTCTACTTCGTTATAATTTACACTTGATATATGCTTTTTTGGTTACATTCTGGGTTTGTTTGGTATCATAAATTGAAAGCTTAGCTTATTGATGTTCTGTCTTTTCTGCTTTTCTGATGTCAGCATTTAAAACAATGAGCTTCCCTCTAAATACCAATTTAGTTACCCATCGCCATAGGGTCAATTCCAACTCATAGTGACCCTATTTAGTTACAGTTCGTAAATAGTGATATATAGTATTTTTGCTCTTGTTCTAAGTATTCGCTAATTTTTATTACAACTTTTTTTGGTGGGGGCTGATGCTTTATTTATAACTATGTCTCTTGATTTTCAAATGTCTGTGGTGTTGGTAGTTACAGTTTGTTCTTGATTTCTAACTTAATTGTTTTGTGCTCCAAAAAAAAAAAATCACTTGAATGAGATCAAGCTTTTGAAATTTGTTGAGACTAATTTTATGACCTGGTGTATGGTGTATTTTCCAGGAATGCTTGAGACAAATATGGGGTTCACAATTAACACATATTAGTTGTATTCTTTAGATCTTCTCTGTCTTGAGATTTTATTTAATCAGCTTGGTCTAACAATTACTGAGAGATAAAGGTATGTGTCAGGGTTGTGTCATTTCACCATACTTATTCAATCTGAGAAAGTAATCTGAGAAGCTGGACTATGTAAAGAACGTGGCATCAGGATTGGAAAAAGACTCAGTAACAACCTGCCATATGCCGATGACACAACCTTGCTTGCTGAAAGTGAGGAGGACTTGAAGCACTTACTGATGAAGATCAAAGACCACAGCCTTCAGTATGGATTATACTTCAACATAAAGAAAGTAAAAATCCTCACAACTGGACCAATAAACAACATCATGATAAACAGAGAAAAGATTGAAGTTGTCAAGGGTTTCATTTTACTTGAATCTACAACCAACACTTACAGAAGCAGCAGTCAAGAAATCAAAGGACAAGCTGGGCTGAGGGCTGTGGGAACCATGGTCTCAGGGAACATCTAGCTCAACTGGCATAAAGTAGTTTTTGAAGAAAATGTTCTTTGGTGAGTAGCGTCTGGGGTCTGAAAAACCTGTGAGGGGCCATTTAAAAGACTCCACTGGTCTCACTCCTTTGGAAACAAGGGAGAATGAACAAAACTAAAGATACAAGGGAAAGATTAGTCCAATGAACTATTGGACCACATCTACCACGGCCTCCACCAGATTAAGTCCAGTACAACTAGATGGTGCCCAGCTACCACCAATGACTGCTCTGACAGGGATCACAATAGAGTGTCCTAGACAGAGCTGGAGAAAAATGTAGAACAAAATTCTAACTCACAAAAGAAGACCAGATTTACTGGCCTGACAGCGACTAGAGAAACCCCAAGAGTATGGCCCCCGGACACTCTCTTAGCTCAGTAATGAAGCCACTCCAGAGATTCACCCTTCGGCCAAAGATTAGGCAGGCCTGTAAAACGAAATGAGACTAAAGGGGCACACCAGCCCAGGGACAAGGACTAGAAGGCGGGAGGGGACAGGAAAGCTGGTAATAGGGAACCCAAGGTCGAGAAGGGAGAGTGTTGACATGTCGTGGGATTGTTAACCAATGTCATAAAACAGTATGTGTACTGTTTAATAAGAAACCAGTTTGTTCTGTAAAATCTTCATCTGAAGTACAATAAAAGTTAATCAATTTAAAAAAAAATTCAAAGGACGTATTGCACTGGGCAAATCTGCTGCAAAAGACCTCTTTAAAGTGTTAAAAAAGCAAAGATGTCACTTTGAGGACTAAGGTACACCTGACCTAAGCCATGGTATTTTCTGTCACCTCATATGCATGTGAAAGATGGATGGTGAATAAGGAAGAATTGATGCCTTTGAATCACAGTGCTGGTGAAGAATACTGAAGATATTGTGAACCTTCAGAAGAACAAACAAATCTTTCTTGGAAAAGTACAGCCAGAATGCTCTTTAGAAGCAAGGTTGGCGAGACTTCACCTTACATACTTTGGCCATGGTATCAGGATGGACCAGTCCCTGGAGAAGGACATCATGCTTGGTAAAATAAAACCAAACCCATTGCCGTTGATTCCAACTCATAGCAACCCTATAGGACAGAGTGGAACTAACCCATATGGTTTCCAAGGAGCACTTGGTGGATTCAAACTGCTAACCTTTTGGTTAGCAGCCGTAGTTCTTAACCAGTATGCCACCAAGGTTTCCTCGTAGAGGGTCAGCAAAAAAAGAGGAAGATCCTCAGAGAGATGGATTGTCACAGTGGCTGCAATAATGGGCTCAAACATAGCAATGACTGTCAAGATGACACAGGAAGAGGCATTATTTTGTTCTGTTGTACCTAGGGACACTTCAGTCAGAACCAACTGGATGGCACATAACAACGACCATAAATTTCTCTTGTACTTCACTCAATTGTTGCTTTACATATTTTGAAGTTAGGCTACTAGACAAATATAAGCCTGTGTGTGTGTGTGTGTGTGTGTGTGTTTAACTTCTGTTAACTAGAATTTTTTATTATTTTGTAATCGCTCTTATTATGCCTAGTTAACTACTTGACTTAATGTCTATTTTGTCTGATTTTAATCTCATCTTGCCACTATGCCAATCTTTTTTACATGTTGCTACAAAAAATCAGCATAGCGCACTTAAGAAAATACCTCATGGGGAGGAGGGAGGGGTTGACAAACTTAGAAGGCGCACATTATTTTCATAAAAATACGGTATATTTTATAGTATCTGATAATTCAAATAGCTGAAGTCTTTGAAATTCTACTAACCTTTGTTTCTACCGACTGTCATTCATAGAGCCATATTTTCCTCGTATGTTTTGTTATGTTTGTATGTGAGTTTATCTTCCTTGGATGTTTGTATGTGGTAATTTGGGGAGGCCTGGGTTGAATGTGAGATTTTTTTTCCAAGGGGTTTACCTTTGCTTCTGCCAAAAGCTTGGTCACACTGTTAACCAAGGTTTACTTTTAATCATTCTCTTGAGATAATTGAGAATTCTGATATGAATTCTCAGATTATACTTCTTCCCTTCTCCCCAACCAGGCAATTTTATTGCTCTCCCTCTACATATACAATCCAGGACAGGGACCAGGTTTAATTTTAGTTTCCAAACGGTGAGGATGTAGCATTTTGGGGTCCCAGTTTTATTCAAAGGATCTTCTATTATAGTCCTTTTATTTCCCTCCTCTGTGGGAATGGAAGAGTCAAAGCTCAAGATCCTCTGGGTTCAGCAAATACCTTCACTGAAAGCAGCTTCAGTGCTGGTATACCTCTCCACTTTCCTGCTTTCGCTTCATTTTTATCCGCTGAGTAGGGTTGTCAGATTTATCAAATCAAAATACGAGATCCCCAATTAAATTTGAACTTCAAGTAAACAATGATATATATATATATATATATATATATTAGTATAAGCCTGTCACATACAATATTTGGGCCATGCTTATGCTAAAAAAATGATTTCTTGTTTATCTGAAATTCAAATTTAAGTTGCTTTCCTGTGTTTTATCTGGCAACTCTGCACTAAGGGAATTCTTATTATCTTGCTAGTTTACTGATGCATTTTAAAGAGCTTTTTAAAAATAACTCTGAAGCAGCATTTTTAGTTGTTTTCTGCAGGAAGGTCAGTCAGAGTATCAAGTCTGTCATACTGTAAGAGGTTGAAATTCTTGTCCTGCCATCTACCCACTTTTGCAAAACCAGGGCAGTCACTTGCCCACGTGAAGCTCCATCACCTGCCATACATTTTCACATGCCCTGGAATTTAAAAACTAGAACAGACGTTAGAAATTGTCTCCTATAATCCCCTTATTATATTAAGATAAAGGAAGCTGAGATTCATTTAAGAGAAACAATAAGGCCAGTATTACATTCAAATTAGTGGCAGCAGGGAAACCAGAGACCCTGTCTCCTCACTCGTTCAGGATTCTTCCCTCTCCACCGTGTTGACTCTGAGAATCAAATGAGATAAGCAAAACTGAGGCATTGGTAGAACGTAAAGTATTGAAAGTACATAAAGTATTAGAATAAAAGTACATAAAGTGTTAAAAAGGATTTTGATGACAGATGCAAACTCTGGGTAGCTTATAATGTGAGATTTACTGTGGAATAACATTTATGCAAGGAACCTCACAAGAATACAATAACGTATTTATTTACACATTCTTCTAGGAATTCTTAAACCTAACAATGAGCGTTTTCTGCGAATATTTAAGAAAATAAATTAATAACATTAAACTAAAACCTCTGGCCAGGAATATAGTGTATTAAACAAGACATTTTGATTCAGGACATAATATATTCTCTGTAGCAAATAAGACCAAAAAAAAAAAAAACAGAACTTAATTAACAAAAGACCTCTCTTCTTTTTCCCTTCCTCTTTTCTTACAAAGAAATGCTTTCAGAATGCTTAAGACTCTCCCCATGCTACTTTCCACGCTACAATCAGTGCATGATTGCCACTCAAATTGCTATACTGGTCCTTTTTCCTCTAGCGCTGCATAAAAAGAAGATGCAGATGAATGGATTTTCTGTGGGTTAATTTATTAGGAGTGCAAAGCAATTATCAGCAAGGTAAATCATGGAACATGAAGTACACTGTTACACGCTGCTTGCTGTATAATGTAGGTCCCTTGGCCACAAATGCAATTTAAAGCATTATATTTTCTTCCTTTTAATTTTTATCTCCTTGTCTATCCTTTGCTTAACCCAGACAAGTTTGACTGCATGCCAATATGTGATCAATAAATAGAAATGTTTAATAGCTACAACAAACAATTTCTTTGTTGATGCTGTGGGATACAAATCTCAGGATATTGTAGCATAAATCTTCAAAACGGGGCTGAGGAATTTCACTGTAGGACTCAGTTCCCAGGGCATCAGGATGTCAGTTTCTTATGTGGCTGTAATCCGGCGAAATTATATTACTGTCATGTGACCAGAGATGGTTGTATGGTGAATTAAGCAGGGTTTGCAAATGCCTGTCACATTGATAGTATCTAAATCTTCTGTTTTTTAATTTTAAAGGGGAGGTCCAAAGAAAGTCATGTTTACTAGGCTTTCAGGGCTCGTAAAAGAAATCCTTGGCAACAAAAGGCAGTCTTCTCCCTGTATGTTGTTGTTAGCTACTGTTGAGCTGGCCTCTGACTTGTAGTACCCCATGCAAAACGGAATGCAATGCTGCCCAGCTCTGCACCAACCCCATGATCAGTTGGGAATCAGGCTGTTGTTATCCATAGGCTTTTCATTGGCTGGTTTTTTTAAAATAGATCACCAGGCCTTTCTTCCTAGTTTAGTCTGTCTTCTCCAGAGAAGCTCCACTGAAACGTGTTCAGCATTACAGCAACACACAGGTCTCCAGTGGCAGATGGGTAGTGGCTGCACATGAAGTCCAGTGGCCAGAAATTGAACCCTGGTCTCTCACATGGAAGGCAAGAATTCTACTGCTGAACTACCGCTGCCCCTGTGCACGTACCAAGCCCTCAAAACCCCTAGGAGCTGTCTTTTCTGGTGGAAAACTAATACGGAAGCTGTATGACTACTTCCCATTGATGTGGGAAAGTTACAAACTCCACATAGTACTCCTCTCTACCTACAGATCCTACCTAGAAAAACAGGAGTACAATCAATCAACTCAGAGTAAATGATTGAAAGTGCTATTCTGTCGGGATATTCTGTCTTCCTCCATGTGTCTCCGTAACTATTCTGCTCTTTTTACAACTCAGAAGTGATTAGGTTTAGGACCCACTTTACTCTGGCATGACTTTATTAACATAAAAAAAAATCCCTATTCTCAAACAGGATCATAGTTACAGGTATAAGGGTATTCTGGAGGGATACAATTCAATTCATATCAGTGGGTAACTGTTGGCTTGAGTAATATACAGAAATGAGGTCAGAGAAGAGAAACGATTCACAGTAGTTGAAGAAGAATGTTAATTACTAGGTTGAGACATCAAATTTGGTCTAATGAACAATTAGAAGCTTCTGAGGACTCTGGAGCAATGGCGTGAGGTAGGAATTTGAATATTATTCTGACACACGTGATTACGTACTTTTTTCAGTTCACTAGGTCCTGTTATGGAGCCCTGTTGGTGAAGTTAAGAGCTTGACTGCTAACCAAAAGATCAGCAATTTGAATCCACCAGCTACTCATGGGAAGCCCTGAGGGGTAGTTCTACTCTCTCCTGTAGGGTTGCTACGAGTCACAACCGACTTGAGGGCACATAGCAACAACAACAACAGGTCCTGTTATGGGGAAATGTTTGAGAAACAAAGCGGACCAACCAGAAGGCTGTTGTCAAAATACAGAGAAGAAGGGAAGAGGGCAGTAAGTTCAGTAGGTGAAGTTCTCTATGATGTGAGATCAGGGATGAAGAGAAGGATCAATAACGGCTAAGACTATTTCTCCCCTGAGCTAGCTGGGTCCTTTAGCAAAAGGCTCGTGTGTGGTGATAATGGGAATGCCCCACAGAAAAAGTTAAAATTAAACTTCTAATCCCATTTTAACACATCATTGTGAATACGTTTGTCTATTTGCTTTCCAAGGAGCAGATGGCTGTAGGGACTTTTAGGTAGATGGGAAGAGCTTGGGCCCTAGCTGGGTAGCAAAAGCAGTTGCCATCTACTCAACTCAGACTAATGGAAACTCCGTGTCTGTCAGAGTAGAACTGTGCTCCATAGGGTTTTCAACAGCTGATTTTTTGGAAGTAGATGGCCAGGCCTTTCTTCCAAGGAACCTCTGGCTGGACTCAAAGTTCCGGCCTTTAGGATAACAGTGGAGTAGAAGTGCGCTGTTTACACCACTCAGGGACTCCAGGTGGGTGACAAGCACCATTAAAGTAGGGAAAGTCATTGAAGGGGAGACTGGGAGTACAGAGCCTTTGTCTTCTTCACAGTTTTGCCTGGGGCTGCCCTTGAGGATGATAGTGATAATGCCAATAGTGCTCTGAATAATTAAATGTAGTAGCCTGAGATTAGATTACTTACTCGGGAATTAAAAACAAATATTTTAACTTTCGTATGCTGTAAATAAGCAGTGCCAGTAAAACAATGGTTCCCCAAATTCCCCCTTTTGCTTTTTTGGGGAATTCAATAATTGTGCAAGTCCCTACTCCTTTGTGTGAAGAGATTTTAGCTTCAACCCAGTTTTGCATTGCACTCAGATTACACAAATGTCTTTGTAGCTTCGTCTCCCTTCTTTCACTTGAGATAACCCATCATTACGGGCTCAGCTTATCTATGAAACATGTGTTTTATGTTTAACTTACATGTACAAACTGAAGTGGGTTGTCAACATTACCGTGGACTGATGTGTCCCAAAATGAGTAGATGGCAGTGACATTGCCTCAGTGTTGTAAGCACCCTCGTTGCATCTGCAGCCATGGGCTCTGATGCTAAATTGTGTTCCCTTGAATAATTTAACACTTTTGTTATTTAAAATGTGATGTATTCATGCCTTTGTGTCCCCAGCTCCACTGAAAGCTCCTGGAGGCTTTTTATTTATCTCTGTATCCCACATAACACCCACCATTTGTCTAATTCATTTAGGGTAAGATTTAAGAGTTTTTTGTGGTTAACCACAAACGCCTCGTTACGGATGGGATTACATGCTCTTTCAAAGGGATTGGTCATTTTACACCGTATGTGACTTCAAGTAATAATATTTACAATCAATTAATTTGGGGGTGAGGGGATGAGGGACACTTCAAATCTCTTTTGGGTGCATAGTGAAAAATAATTAAAGCAGAGGCCATAACTGTGATGTTCCTTTGAACTTGAACTTGATTCATGCATTTGGCAATGGAGCCCTGGCTCACTGGCTTGTGCTACGAAATAAGGATCCATATTTAAAATGAGTTCTTTGAGCATCCATGCCCTCCCCACCCTACTCAGAGCTGAATTCCATTCTGCTCCTAAAGTGCAGCTCCCTAAGTAATTTCTGGGGGACTCAAGGAATGGTGTCACCTTCCCTGACTCTTTCCTCTTCACTGTTTGCCTTTTTCCTGCTGCCACATATTTGCCAGGACTTCCCACTCCTATGGCTGCAAAAACCTGATCTGCATGGACCACTGAATCGTGACATCAGTTTTTTTAGTTGTCATCAAGTCGGCTCCAGCTCACGGCGACCTTATGTATAACCTAACGAAACATTGCCCAGTCTTGCACCATCTTCATGTTCATTGGTATGTTTAAGTCCATTGTTACAGCCGCTGTATTTTGAGTGCCTTCCAACGTAGGGGCTCATCTTCTTGCACTATATCTGACAATATTCTGTTGTGTTCCATACGGTCTTCACTGGCTCACTTTCAGAAGTAGATCACCAGGTCTTTCTTCTTAGTGTGTCTTAGTCTGGAAGCTCTCCTGAAACCTATCCATCATGGGTGACCCCCCTGGTAATTGAAATACTGGTGACATCATAGGAAAATCATAGGAACATGCAAGCCACCACAGTACAACAAACTGACAGACGGGTGGTGGATGACATCAGTAGGTCCTATTAATCCCACCTGGAATCTAGGCTGCACCTACCCCCTCATTTCTTCTCCCACTACTCCCTGCCTCATGCTCCATGCTATACAAAACTACTTGCATTTTCTCACATCTACCATAGCATGAAGGAGCCTGGGTGGCACAAGAAGTTTGTGATCAGCTGCTAACCTAAAGGCTGTCGGTTCAAACTCGTCCAATGGTTCCATGAAAGAAAGGCCTGGTGAACTGCTTCCATAAAGATTACAGCCAAGAAAACGCTATGAAGTGGTCCTACTCTGTAACAGGATTGCCGTGAGTCGGAATCAACCCAATGGCAATGGGTTTGGTTTGGGGTTTGACCATAGCATGCGCACAGTCACTTTTCCACATAAGCCTTCACTTATTCCCTCTACCTACAATGTCCTTTCTACCCTGCATCTCCTTGTCTACCTGTGCAACCATTTAAATCTCAGCTAAATTGCTTCCTCCTCCTTGAAAGCATCCATAACTCTCAGGATCAACTGTACACGATTCCTTGCCCAAACCCTAGAGCGTGCCACCATTATAACACATATCACACTGGACTATGACTGTTGGCTTTCATTTCTTTCTCCTTACCAGGTAGATCATGAGCTACTTGATGGGTATAGGATGCAGAACAGTCTTGTAGGTATCCGTGCTCAGGTAGATCCACTTAGATATTTTACCAGTTCACCAATAACCAAGCCTTTGGTTCAACAGTAAAAAAAAAAAATACATATATATCATGGCTCTTAATTAGAATGAGCTTTACACCATGATTTAGAACTTATCCTTGATTCAGAATTTGACCTTGACCAAACCACATTCTAAGACAATCTGCTTGACGTGAAATATTACTTGGCTATTAAATAAGTATGTTTGGGAATGGCAGGAGGATATGATTATGGATATTTAAGGTCAGTGGCGTAGAGGATGAGAGGTGGGTAAAATTAACCTGCCTGTTTAAATGTGCCAGAAAATTTGAGAAAGTGAGCTGTCAAAGAAAGCAAAGAACCCGCGCATTGCTACTCAGCATAATTTTGTTCAGAAAATAGCATTATTTCTGCTTGATTTGATTTTGCATGGTTAAGTTTGGAGGAAATGTTATTTATTATACACACAGCTAAGCTTATGTAATTACCCACAAATGTTCCAGTGTAGCGCATAGAGCCAACAACGGGGATGCTTGTTGCATCAATTTGGAAAAAGGAGGAAAAAATTAGCCATGTAATAGTTAATTCAATTTATAAAATTAAATGTGTATTAAAAAGATGCCTGGTAAATATTATGCCATCTGCACATGCTCCAACAGCCAGCCTGGTTAATATTTTATAGTTTATCTGATAAAGTTAACAAAAGAATTTAGTCAGAGTGGAGGCATACACTGAATATTTCATCACCTTCTTAATTGCAGAATACAGACAAGACATTTTTTCCCCCTTTGGGAAAAATAAATGTTAAAAGTTATTACAGATGGAATCGGTTTGGTAATTAGGTTGAAATCCAACTGAAATCAAGCCGAAATTGACGGTTGCAAACATCACAATACCAAAGTATTTTCAGCCAACTCCAACAATTTACATGGTGAAGCAGAAATGTTGATAGCAGTGCTGTGTAAGTCGGACGAGCAGAGGTTATATTAACACAGAAGAAACACTGGCTTTGTGCCTTTTTTCCGAATAGTTAATTCACAGCCATCAAGAGCTGTCATTCTTATGCACAGCAGACAATATGATATACCTAAGTCTTTTCATTCTGACTTCTGATTTGAAGGTCTTCAGCTTGTGCTCTGGACCTTAACCTTGAAGCCAAGTGCAAATTAGCTTTAAATCAATGAAGCTGATTAAAGCTCCATTGTGGTGGAGCCCTTAATAGAAGAAGGGAGGGGAAGGAACCACTTGAAAACGGCAAAAGATTGGCCTTTCTTAAGTTGGAACATATGTAATGCTTTTCAGCTTGCCTCAACCCTGACAAAACCATGAATGGTTTGAAGGCTATTTACCTGTTAAGAGAATGGAACCAAATTTTCCAATTCAGTGGAAGAGGCCAAGTGAGAATCAAAGGTATTTTTTCTGCAAGCACCAGCATATAAAAGGTTATTTTCAAAAGAAGTAAGGAGGAGAACATCAAAACATCTTCCCCCAGAAAGCCAAGAGAACCAATTTCTATCGCGTGGAAAAGAAAAAAAAAAAATCTTACATTTTAAAGGCGCTCTGGAATTCTTTTTGCTTATTTTTGTTTGGCTTTGTATTTTAAGATGTACTATTTCTCAAAGACAAAAGGTTGTTGCAAACTTCTGACCTTCTAGAAAATTTTTTTTTTCCTCACACATGAATATATCTGCAAAAAAATATGTCTAAAAAGAAAAACATTGCTCTGAAAGTGGCCAGAATAAACTCCTGCTGAAAGGCAAGTCCATTTGTTTAACTATCTGCGCCACGACCAACCACTCACTGCCGCTGAAAATATTTTGCCGGAGTGATTTATTGGTTTTCCTAATTTCTCCAAACTCTCAGAGTCTAGGCAAATTCAGTTTTTACCAGAGTAATACTTTTTATCACATCTTCAAAAATACTAAAAAGTATAGACTAGCAAGAATCTTTTAAATTGAGAAAGTCTCATTTTTATTACCTAACTTAATTCTTTAACGCAGCACCTAAACCTGCCTGTCACCAGAGGCACAGCGGCATCCCGCTGTGGTAGCAAGACTGCAGCAAGTGACCTTCTCAGTCCTCCGAAAGGTGTGGAAGAATTTCTGTCTTTTATTTCAGGCGTGATGAGTTGGAAATTATAGAAAAGACATGTTTGCCAGGAACAACAGGGAAAATAAAACAAATACAAAAAGGCAGAAATGAGGCCCAGTGGCAGAATGATTAAGTGCTTGGTTGCTAACCAAAAGGTCAGCGGTTCAAATCCACCAGCAGCTCCGTGGAAGAAAAGACCTGGCAATTTACCTCTGTAAAACTTACAGCCTAGGAGACCCTCTGGGGCAGTTCTACTCTCCCCTGTAGAGTCACTATGAGTCACAGTCAACTCGACTTTGGTCCTTTTTCTATTTGCATCAGGCAGATCAAATCTCTGTTATGTCTGGGAAGTTCATGCAAGATAAACTAGGGACCTAGAGATACACGGAGGAAAACAGTGCTTTAACTTTCAAAAATGGGGAAGGAAATTCGTTGCCCTATTTCTAGAGTGCACACATTTTTCTTTTTGGAGTAATGAAGTCACTGTTGAGGTTCACCATTCAGCCAAAGATTAGACAAGCCTATAAAATAAAACCAGACTAAATGGACACACCAGTACAAGGGCAAGGACAAGAAGGCAGGACTGGACAGGAAAGCTGGTAATGGGGAATCCAAAGTCAAGAAGGAGAGAGTGTTGATATGACTAGTTGGCAACCAATGTCACAAAACAATATGTGTATTAATTGTTTAGTGAGAAACTTGTTTGCTCGTAAACCTTCATCTAAAGTACAATAACAAAGAAATGTTTTTTGAAAAAGTCAGTTCACCAACAAATCATCCTATAATTAAAAAAAAAAAAACTGGAAAAAAATGGTACTGTAGATGATAAAACATTTATCCATATTTAAACAAGTAATATCTAAGAGTTATTAATATAGTGCTAACACAATTTAACATGGAACCCTGGTGGCGTAGTGGTTAAGAGCTCATCTCTTAACCAAAAGGTAGGTAGTTCAAATCCATCAGCCACTCCTTGGAAACCCTAGGGGGCAACTCTACTCTGCCCTATAGGTTTGCTATGAAGCAAAATTGACTTGATGGCAAGGGATTATGGGTTTTTTAATACTAGAAAAGGAGCCCAGGTGGTACAATGTTTAATCACGTGGCTGCTAACCAAAAGATCAGTGGTTAAAACCTGCCAGCTGCTCTGTGAGAAAAAAGACCTGGTGATCTGCTCCCATAAAGATTACAGCCTAGATAACCCTATGGGGCAGTTCTACACTGTAATATAGGGTCACTATGAGTTGGATTATTATTATTATTACAAGTCAAGGATTTCATTTTACTTGGATCCACAATCAACGCCCATGGGAGCAGCAGTCAGGGAATCAAATGTGGTGTTGCACTGGGAAAATGTGCTGCAAAAGACTTCTTAAAGTGTTGAAAAGCAAAGGAGTCACTTTGGTACCCCTGACCCAACCCATGGTATTTTCAATGGCCTCATATGCATGTGAAAGCTGGACAATGAATAAGGAAAACAGGAGAATTGGTGCTCTGACTTGTGGTATTGGTGATGAATATTGAATATACCATGGACTGCCAGAAGGATGAACAAATTTGTCTTGGAAGTACAGTCAGAATTCCCCTTAGAAGCAAAGATGGTAAGACTTTGTCTCACATACCTTGGACATTTTATCAGGAGGAACCAGTCCCTGGAGAAGGACATCATGCTTGGTACAGGATCAGCAAAAAAGAGGAAGACCCTCAATGAAATGGATTGACACAGTGGCTGCAACAATGGGCTCAAGCATAACAACAATTGTGAGGATGGCGCAGGACCGGACAGCGTTTCATTCTGTTGTACATGGGGTCGCTATGGGTTGGAACCAACTCGACAGCACCTAACAACAACAACAACATGAGTCGGAATCTACTTGATGGCAAACAATATACAGGTTGTCCCTGACTTACGACAGGCTTCCATTCTCATGATTCTGTTGTAAGTCGGTTCTGACTTAAGTCAAATAGCTCATTTCGAATAAACAACTGATGTTTCTTACAGTACGAAATGCTGAATAAGATCACACCATAGGCCTGGTCTACAACGAAGTTGGCGTCAGCGTCTTAACAGTGACGTTGGAGTTGTAATGGCTATCAGGTGCATGTACAGTTCAATTGTCATATGTCGTTAGGGTTGAATATTGTCCAACTTTCTATCCATTACGATTCCCAACACTGACACTGACTTCACTGTAGACCAGGTCATAATCTGCTTTATAGCAGTGTTTTGAACAGTAAATCATAAAATTCAACATCTTGGAGTGAACATCTAAGAACGATAACATCAGCTAATTACGTGCTGCAACACTGTATGTAGTACGTATGACTAACGATAAGATGTGCACACACACAAAAAAAGGATGGCCCTACGTGCAGTTTGTCATAACTGAAATACTTCATAGGTCAATGACTACCTGTACTATAAAAGAGAGTACTGGCTGATACAAACAGTTAACCCACTAGGCTGCTAACCCATATTACAGGTTCATGTCCACCCAGAGGCACCTTGGAAGAAAGACCTGGTAATCTACTTCCAAAAAGAAATCAGCCATCGAAGCACAGCTCTACTGTGACACAGATGTGTTTGCCATGAGTCAGAGTTGCCTCTGTGGCAACTTTTTTATTTTTTTAAATATACTATATAGACAGCAATGTTCATTGCTGTATTACGCACAATAGCTGAAAGGTAGAAACAACTCAAATGTCTGTTGACAGCTGAATGAATAAACAGAATATGTTTACATACTATGGAATATCACGCAGCCATAAAAGGGAAAAAGTTCTAATATATGCTACGGCATGGGTGAACCTTGAAAATGTTATGCTGAGTGAAATAAGCCAGGCAGGAAAGAACAAATATTGTTATGATTCCACTTCTATGAAATATCTAGACTAGACAAATGCATAGAGACAGAAAGTAGATTGGGGGTTACAGTGGGTTGGGAAGAAAGGAGAAAGGAGTTATTGCTTAATGGGCACAGCGTTTCTGTTTGGGGTGATGAAGAAGTTTTGGAAATAAATATTGATGGCAATTATATGGCACTATGAAAATAACGAATGCCACTTAATTGTGCACTTAAATATGATTAAAGTGGCAAATTTTATGTTATATATATTTTACCACAATAAAATGGACTATAGAAGTCTTTATGGCTAAGTGTTAGTTAGCACATCAAATGTGATCAGTTTATAATGCCTTGTATGTTTTATTATTTTACTCAAAAAAGAAAAACGTGTGCACTTTAGAAACAGGGCAAGGAATTTCCTTCCCCATTTTTGAAAGTTAAAGCACCGTTTTCCTCCATGTACCTCTAGTCCCTAGTTTATCTTGCACGAACTTCCCAGACAAGAAAGACTAAGGCATAACAGCGATTTGATCTGGCCGATGACAACAGAAAAAGGACCAAGAATTGAGATGAGGAGACAGAAGGATGCTAGAAAAACAGAAAGAAATAGAAAAAGATAAATTACTGAGAAAGAAAAGGAGAGAGACAACAGATAATGAGCTGAGTTCAAGAGTAATGATTCTCCAAGACGAGCTTGAGCGGCAATGGCAGAGGACAGAGAGGTCTGCTTTGCTCCACACAGACTCAGGATTGGGTGGTTCTTTCCACTTACGTAGCTGTTGCTACGCAGCCAGGTGGAGAGCAAAGGCGAGGAGAGAAGACTGAGGCGTTAGCACGACTAGACAGAATCCAGAGAATGACAATCATCATGATTTCTGAAGCCACAACTGCCCTGTCATTAACAAGATGTTGTGAGAACAAGCAAATTATCTGTCAGACGCTGACATGGCTGGAAAGAGGTGTCATTTAAATGCAAGCTATTATTATTGAAGGTGATGGTGGTGAAGATGCGGATGATGATGCTTACTTCTATCCGGAATCTCCCTAGATAAACTGCCTACCTCAATGAGACCCACGCTCTTTCTAATCTCATTAACTTTTACCTGTGTTTTAACTGGAAACCCTGGTGGCATAGTGGTTAAGAGTTTGGCTGCTAACCAAAAACTAGCAGTCTGAATCCACCGGATGCTCCTTGGAAACCCTATGGGGCTGTTCTACTCTGTCCTGTAGGGTTGCTATGAGTCGGCATCAACTTGACGACAGTGGGTTTTGGATGTTTTAATTACCTATATACTATTTTAAATAACCCTGGAAGACCTTTTAGAGGTTGCAGATGAAATGGAAAACAAAATCAAACAATTAGAAGTAATTTTCATCAGATCATAGGAAAATACCGGACACTTCCGTTACGCTCATTTTGCTTGCTGGCAATACCATTTATCGGGATACCTCACATCTATGACTAAGACTGGCCTTACAAGTAGAGGCAGTATTCCAAAATGGTATGATTTAAGAAGCTTTCCTTGCCCCAAAATATCTCCCTTGTCCGTTAATGGTCTAGTCCTCTGTGTTTCTCAGTTTCCAGATCTCCATTTTGAGAATATAAATGTTTCTGGATTTTATCAAGAAATTTAGCTGTCTTCACATCCTAACAATAGATGTAGTTTTATTACCTGATGTTCCGTATTTCTCTGAGAAGGGATCCCTGGCCACATGGAATTATTGGTCACCTGAAGAATTGGGGTGGCACCAAACAGAGTAAAATTCATTTTAATATTAGAGCATGAATAAAAGGGAGCAGCAAGCCCCAAAGGCAACAGTCAATTATTTCAAGAATTTGTTTAAGACTAACTAACCCTGAGTTAGAGCCCTGGTGGCGCAAGTGCTTAAGCATTTGGCTGCTAGCTGAAAGGTCAGCAGTTCAAATCCACCAGCCACTCCTTGGAAACCCTATGGGGAAGTTCTACTCTGTCCTATAGGGTCGCTATGAGTCAGTAATCGACTCAACAGCAAGGGATTTGATTTTGGAACCCTCAGTTGTTCTAAAGACTTAGTGATCCCATTCCCATTGCCATCGATTCGACCTAGTGATAGAGTATGCAAAACTGCAGATTTGAAAAGCACTAAAGATAAATTATTTTCTGAACTTCTATTGGGGGCAGTGGTGGTTCAGTGGTAGGATTCTTCTCTTCCTTGCAGGAGACCCAGGTTTGATTCCCAGCCAATGTATCTCATGCGCAGCCACCATCCATGTGCTGGTGGATGCTTGCATGTTGCTATGATACTGAATAGGTTTCAGTGGTGCTCCCAGACTAAAACAGTCTAAGAAGAAAGGCCTGGCAATCTACTTCCAAAAATCAGCCAATAAAAACCCTGTGGTTCACAATGGTCCCATCTGCAACTAGTCAAGGTACAGGGCCGGGCAGCATTTCATTTTCTTGTGCATGGAGTCACCATGAGTCGAGGTGACTCAAAGGCAGCTAACAACAAAAACGGTGAAAAAACAGCATCCAGAGAGCCTCAGTAGCCACACTCAATTTTCTGCTGCTAGTTTTCAAAGCATAGGGATTAATGGGTTGGGGTTTTCCTCCCCGTTATTTCTTGCTGTCAGTTCTAGAGCCACAGAGCTCAGGGAAGGAAGCTCTGAAATTGCCAGTTGGGGATCACAGTCTGTGGCAGAAGTACAAGTAACAAACCTTCAATACAGTCATCGGCATCCTCTCCTTCACTGCCAACTTCCTTCTCTCACCCCTCACAGAGGGCACAGAGAGGGTAAGCATCTTTCTAAGGACCTACTTCTTTCAAGATGAAGTGCCAACAAGCTTTCACAATTTTTTTCAAAAATCCCTGTGGGAATGACAGAAAGCAAAGAGAAACTTTTTTCGCCTTGAACTCCTGAAGGGAAAACAGGTATCCTTCCACAAAGCCGGACAGAGTTCAACACTTGGTGCTAAGACAATTGTTTATTAGTCAGCTGCACAGGCTGAGATGGGTCACAAGTCAACCCAAGCATCTCATCTCCAACAGACTAACCAAACCTCACCCCCAGGTACAGAGGGGACCCAGTGCCTCAGGCAGCCTGCCGCTGATAGATACCTACCGCATTATAGAAAATAGATTGTGTGTTCTGCTCATATCTCTTTGGCATCTTGAAAATCCCTGTGTGTCTCCACAAAGTGGTATATGTAACTGGACATGTGTGGGTGTGCAGCTATGTCTATATCTAAGTGTTTGCAGATATACATAGGACTATTCCCAAGGGGAACACCTACTGCATCACCAGTGAGTCATCATCCCTCTGGCACTGGAAGGTTGCTGTGTTTTCATGTGTACCAACCACTCCCTGTAATCCACACTAGTGTATATACAACACTGAATCATGGTATGAGAGCAGGGTTAGAAGATGCTCTTCCGAGTCTATATTCGCCAACTCATGGCAACCCCCATATATGTCAGAGTAGAACTCTGTTCTGTAGGATTTTCAATGGCTAATTTTTTGGAAGTAGACTGCCAGACCCTTCTTCTAAGGAGGCTCTGGGTGGACTTGAACCTCCAACCTTCTGGTTAGCAGCCAAGTGCTTAAATCATTTTGACCACACAAGGGGCTCTTATATAATTATATTGTTGTTGTTATGTCCTGTTGAGTCCATTCCAACTCATAGCGACTCTATATGCAACAAAACAAAACATTACCTGGTCCTGCACCATCCTCACAATCATTGTTATGCTTGAGCCCATTATTGCAGCCACTGTGTCAACCCATCTCATTGAGGGTCTTCCTCTTTGTCACTGATCCTCACTTTACCAAGCATGATGTCCTTCTCCAGGGACTGATCCCTCCTGATAACATGTCCAAAGTATGTGAGATGAAGTCTCACCATCCTCGCTTCTAAAGAGCATTCTGGTTATACTTCTTCCAAGACAGACCTGTTTGTTCTTCTGGCAGTCCATGGTATATTCAATATTCTTTGCCAACACCATACTTCAAAGGCATCAATCCTTCTTCAGTCTTCCGTATTCATTGTCCAGTTTTGACACACACATGAGGAAACTGAAAACACCATGGCTTGAGTTAGGCACACCTCAGACCCCAAAGTGACATCTTTGCTCCCTAACACATCAAATAGATCTTTTGTAGCAGATTTGCCGAATGCAATGCATCTTCTGACTTCTCAACTGCTATAATTATATATCTCCCATAATCTATTGCTAACTTAATCAGCATTGGGTTTTGTTTTTTTTTTTTTAACTTAATCTAAGACCTTTTTTTTTTTTAAGACCTACATTTTTGTACAGGTTTCAAATGTGGTTCAATGGACTTTGAAATCCATGTGAATCCTCCTTCTGTGGCCCACTGAGAAAGTTCCAAATTGGTCAGTCAACAGTTTCTGACTTTGAAAAAATTTCATGAAGTTGGGATCCACCATGTTCCCAGTGGCAGCTCACCTGTCTCCTCTCCAAGGTAAGATGTGTTTACAAATGAAAAAGGCCATCATCTAAGAAGGCAGCTTTTTGAGAGAGGCAGGAGGGCCAAAGGAAGTCGGTTACTTCAGCTTTGTCTTACATTCTACTGAATGGTTGAGATGCGGATTGCTGTTAGCCGCCATGGTCAGGCTGGATGGCCTTGAGCTTATACTCCCCAATGACCCTGATGAATGTGTATACTTTTATCTGTTCTCTAAATAAGATTCTTTACAAATCCCTTGTGAGATAGTTTTTTTACTATAAAAATACCATTACCTTGTTATTAGTTGCAGTCGAGTCGGTAACAGAATGAAATGTTACCCAGTCCTGTACCATCTTCATGATCGTTTGTATGTTTGAGTCTATTGTGGAGTCTATTGTGTCAATCCATCTCATCGAGAGTGTCCCTTATTTTCACTAATACTCAGTTTTACAGAACATGATGTACTTTTCTAGTGATTGGTCTTTGCTGATGACTTGTCCAAAGTAAGCAAGACGAAGTTGCGCCATCCTTGCTCCTAAGGAGAATTCTGGTTATAATTCTGCTCTATTTAAAGTCAATATGTGCTCTATTCCAGCTGATTCTTCAGGAACAAGGGGCCATTTTGTAAATGCAGAGTGACTCATAATATCTCTTTCATTTTGTTATTTTGCTAATGAAAAGAAAGGGAACCAACTATAGGAATATTACTTTTATAAATAAACCTTATGGGGGAAAAAAAACTGATTTTTAAAGATAAAGATTCAGCCAGAAAAAACTCAGTACATAGTTGTTAAAATAACGTACTACGTAGAGTGTCCTTAAAATGAGTTGAATAATACAGATGAAACAATGAAACAGGAAGCCTTCCTTCTTGAATGCTACTTAAGAAACTTGGAAGGCAGAATTAGAATTTTAAATTTCTAAAGTGTTTGTACATTCCCTTCTGCCACGTTCTAATCTTAAAAAAAAAAAAAGCACAGAAAAAGATACCATTTAAGGTCAAAATATCTAAATTAAAAAAAGGTTATATCATCATTTATTAATCAGTTTTAGTAAAAGATTTCTCATGTGTATTTTATTTTTGTATTAGAATTTATTACACAATAATTGAGTCCTTAAATATCTTTCAAATATTTAAAATGAGTTCAAACCAGTTATAAACATACAGGTGGCATGTATCATCAAACACAACATGGAAAAAAAATTACTTACATTCCTGTCTACATAAAATACAGAGGAACCTCAGAAATATAAAGAATGCTGTGTTAATTCCCTGGCCATCGCAAAGCACCACAAACTGAGAAGCTTAAAACAACAGAAATTTATTCTCCAACAGTTTTAGAGGCTGGAATTCTGAAATCAAGATGTCTGCACGGCCACACTTTTTCTAGGGTATGGGGAGAATCTGTTTCATGACTTTTTTAGCTTCTGGCATTGCCAGCAACCCTTGGCACTCTTTGGCTTGTAGTTGAATCATTCCAGTCTCTGCCTTTGCCATCATATCTCCTTCTGCCTGTGTGTCTGTGTCTGTATCTCTTCTCTTCTTTTAAGGGCATCAGTCATATTAGATTACGGCCTACCCTATAAACTTCATTTCAAACAATAACTCACATAGTTCAACCATGTATATGAGACTAATTGGGCACACCAGCCCAAAAGCAAAGACTGGAAGGCAGGAGGGAACAGGAAAACTGGACAAGTGGAAATGGGGAACCTGAGGTCGAGAAGGGGAGAGTATTGACACATCACAGGGTTGGCAACCAATGCCACAGAACAATTTATGTATTAACTGTCCAATGAGAAGCTAACTTGCTCTGTAAACTTTCACCTAAAGCACAGTTTAAAAATAAATTAATTAAAATTAAATAAACAGCAAATGATTAAGTTTAAAAAAAAAAAAAGAAGGCTTCATCTTAACTTGATTACATCTGCAAAGACTTTACTTCAAGATAAGGTCACTTGCATACGTACCAGGACTAAGGATTTCTACATATTTTTGGGGGGGACACAATTCGACTCAGAACAAGTTCTATACTTGCTCCAGTTTGGGAGACTATTGATTGCCACCCCAAACTCAACACAACACTTAAAATAAAGTAAGCCACACTGGGAATATACTCTAGCACAGAAACTACCTACCTGTATTTTTTGCTCAGAGATTCTTAAAAGTGAGGCCAGTTTTGATCACCTCTCTGTTTCTTTTTCTTGAACTTAAGAAAATTTAAGAATTTGACAGGGACCTAAATCTACTTTATTGCAATTTGATAGTTATAACAAGGAGAATTGTCATATTTGGGCACACCTAAAAAAATGTTGTTGTTAGGTGCCGTTAAGTGAGTTCCAACTCATAGCAATCCTGGGTACAACAGAATGAAATGCTGCCTGGTTGTGCACCATCCTCACAATATTTGCCATGCTTCAGCCCATTGTTGCATCCACCATGTCAATTCATCTCATTGAAGACCCTCATTGAGGGTCTTCCTCTTTGTCACTGACCTTCTACTTTACCAAGCATGATGTCCTTCTCCAGAGAGTAGTCCCTCCTGATATCATGTTCAAAGTACGCAAGACGAAGTCTTGTCATCTTTGCTTCTAAGGAGCATTCTGGTTGTACTTCTTCCGAAACAGATTTGCTCGTTCTTCTGGCAGTCCATGGTATATTCAGTATTCTTTGCCAAAACCACAATTCAAAGGCATCAGTTCTTCTTTGGTCTTATTAACAGTCCAACTTTCACATGCCTATAAGGTGATTGAAAACGGCATGACTTGGGTCAGGTGCACTTTAGTTCCCAAAGTGACATATTTGCTTTTTAACATTTAAAGAGGTCTTTTGCTGCAGATTTGCTCAATGCAATGTGTCATGTGATTTCTTTACTGCTGCTTCCATGGGCATTGAGAGTGGATCCAAGTAAAATGTAATCCTTGACAACTTCAATCTTTTCTCCATTTATTAAGATGCTGCTTATTGGTTCTGTTGTGAGGATTTTTGTTTTCTTTATGTTGAGTTGTAATCCATACTGGAGGCTGTAAGTGCTTCAAGTCCTCTTCACTTTCAGCAAGAAAGATTGTGTCATCTGCGTATGGCATGTTGTTAATGAGTCTTCCTCCAATCCTGATGCCCCATTTTTCTTCATACAGTCCAGCTTCTCTGATTATTTGCTCAGCATACAAATTGAATAAGTAAGGTGAAAGGATACAACTGTAATGCTCACCTTTCCTGATTTTAAGCCACACAGTATCCCTTTGTTCTGTTGGAATGACTGCCTCTGTGTCTGTGTATAAGTTCCACATGAGCACAATTAAGTGTTCTGGAATTCCCATTCTTCAAATTGTTACCCATAATTTGTTATGATTCACACAGTCAAATGCCTTTGCATAGTCAGTAAAACACAGATAAACATCTTTCTGGTATTCTCCATTTTCAGCCAAGATCCATCTGACATCTGCAACGATACCCCTGGTTCCATGTCTTTTCCCGAATCCAGCTTGAATTTCTGGCAGTTCCCTGTCAATGTACTGCTACTACTATTTTTGTCTTCAGCAAAATTTTATTTGTATGTGATATTAATGATAAAAAAAAAAAAAAAGTGCTGTCTAGTCGATTCCGACTCATATCGACCCTATAGGACAGAGTAGAACTGTCCCATGGAGTTTCCCAGGAGTGCCTGGCGGATTCGAACTGCCAGCTTTTTGGTTAGCAGCCGTAGCACTTAACCACTACGCCACTGGGGTTTCCAATATTAATGATAAAAAATTGTTCGATAATTTCCACATTCTGTTGGATCACATTTCTTGGGAATAGGCACAAATATGGATCTCTTCCAGTTGGTTGGCCAGGTAGCTCTCTTCCAAATTTCCTGGCATAGATGAGTGAGAGAGTCCAGTGTTGCAGCACTGAAACATCTCAATTGGTATTCTGCCAATTCCTGAAGGCTTGCTTCTCCCAATGCCTTCAGTGCAGCTTGGACTTCTTCCTTCAGTACCACTGGTACTTGATCATATGCTACCTCCTGAAATGGTTGAACATGGACCAATTCGTTTTGGTGCAGTGACTCTGTGTATTCCTTTCATCTTCTTTTGGTGATTCCTGTGTTGTTCAATATTTTGCCCATAGAATTCTTCAATATTGCAACTCGAGGCATTAAACACTAATGACCTAAGACCAGACGAGTTGTGGGATGACACCAAGGACATATACATGGAGAAAGCAAAGGTCATTAAAAACACAGGAAAGAAATAAGAGACCAAATTGGATGTCAGGAGAGACTCAGAAACTTGCCCTTGAACACAGAGTAACCAAAACCCAAACCAAACCCAGTGTCGTTGAGTCTATTCTGACTCATAGCGACCCTATAGGACAGAGTAGAACTGCCCCATAGAGTTTCCAAGGAGAGGCTGGTAGATTCGAACTGCTGACCCTTTGGTTAGCAGCCGTAGCACATAACCGCTACGCCACCAGGGTTTCCTGAACATAGGGTAGCTAAAGTGAATTGAAGACATAATAAAGTAAAAGGGCTGAACAGAAGATTTCAAAGGGGCTCGAGAAGACAAAGTATTATAATGAAATGTGCAAAGACCTGGAGTTAGAAAACTGAATGTGAAGAACACGCTCAGCATTTCTCAGGCTCAGAGAACTGAAGAAAAAATTCCAGCCTCAAGTTGCAGGATTGAAGGCTTCTATGGGCAAAAAAGTAACTTAAAAAAAAAAAAAAGAAACATTTATTATTAAAAAAAAACTAAGACTGGAGAAAGATCTATATTTAGAAAATGTATACTCAATAACCTTTTTGAAATTTAAGAAAAATTTTTAAAATGATGAATTTTCCCCCCCTAGGAATTTTTTTTTTTTTTTAGGAAGTAGTGAGTTTCCAAGGAGCACCTGCTGGATCGATGGCTTTTTTTTTTCTTTTTTTAGGAATTAGTGAACAATCTCTAAACAAAGTATTCCAAGAGCTCATCTTTATTTTCTAAAGCAGACATTCTTGGGACTCACACACAAGTCAATCAAAAACTGGCATGTTGACGATATGAGAAATCTGAAGAAAATGACCTGTTGGTAGAAAATTCTACGCTCATGGAAGAAAAAAAAAATAAAGTGCGTGTTGGTGCAGGGAGAGGAGTGGGGTAAAAAGCCCCAGTGAGTTTAACAAGTTCCATTACTGCTGAGAAACCTAAAAGGGTGATAATAGGAATCACAAGAGAAGTGCAATAGGGCAGCTATCTGAAATTTGGTTTTCACACATTTAGTGCAAAAACAACAGCTCTTGCAAGAAAGGTCAATCCACCCACACGTTAATCTCCAATCAAGCAGCACTTTGAGAATCCAAATGCGATTGCAAATCTCTGATATGCCAAGATGAAGGGGGTGTTTCATTTCAATCTGTCTATTACTACCAGCATTTTGCATTCATTCTGGTCAGGGGTGGAAGTGCACACTAGGTACTTGGCTGGTACTGAATTCCAGAACTTTCCTCATTACACTAGAATAGAATTAGCATATGAACATTCTCTCTCTCACACACACACACAACTATGCTATAGTAACATGGAGTATCTGACTTAAGCTCACCCAAGTAGAGATGGAGACTGAAGGCTTCCTTTCCAAACTTAATTCTCCCTCCTGAAAATATTACAAGGATCTACTCGGCATCCCATAGCTCACTGTGTGTGCTGTCATAAGACACAGCAGGATGAGTTAAGACAAAAGACAATTAGAAGAGGTTGTCCATGCTTTTGTAAATTCAAATCAGACCACGAAACTTTCTTTACATTAACACCATTCTTTACACGGTGTCTTAATTTTCTTTTTCAAACAGTTCAAGTACTTTATTTTTAAATTATCAAATATAATACACAGAGAAAGGTGCATCAAACAAAACCAAAAACCCAACCAAATCCACTGCCGTCGAGTTGATTTCAACCCATAGCGACCTATAGGACAGAGTAGAACTGCCCCATAGGGTTTCCAAGGAGCGCCTGGTAGATTCAAACTGCCACCTTTTGGTTACCAGATGTAGCTCTCAAGCACTATGCCACCAGGGTTTCTGCAAAAAATAAAGGAACCCCTTAATGAACTATTGAAATGAACAGCCACCTTATGCGGTCCACATAACTTGCCCACGTGGCAAGACATAATATATCAGAATCCCACACTTAACCCCTTCTTAAATATAGATGTCTCCTCCCGGCAGCTGGAGTCAATATCCCTTGCCTTTCTTTAAGGTTATTACAAGGCTTCAAGTCTGTTCATTCCGGTTTTGACCCCCTGCTGAGAATTTGCCTTTCCATCTCAGGTGTACTGAACCCGAATCTACATTTTTAACAAGATCCCCAGGGAATGGAAGCACTGTTTTATTATATGATAAGGTATGCCTAAAATTTTTTTATGCCTGCTTTTTACTGATGTAATTCAGTTTACATAAAATATATTGTTATGTCTGGCTTCTTTTTGCTCAATATTATCTTTAAAATTTATCCACATTCTTTCATGTATGTGTAGTTTGTTCATTTTGATTATTGCATACTATCCCAGTGCATGAGTGTATCACAATTGTCTTATTCATTAGACTATTGATGGACATCAAGACTTATTTTTAGTGTATATTACTTTATTTATTATACTTAATATATGTGTTTATATTCTGGTCCACTACAATGCTGCTTTGAAAATTTCAGTAAAAGACCTAATGGTCTGACTGAGACTGGAGGGACCCTAGAGGTCACTGTCCCCGGACCCTTTGTTAGCCCAAGACTGGAGCCATTCCCGAAGCCAACTCTTTAGACAGGGATTGGACTGGAATATAAGAAAATGATACTAGTGAGGAAGGAGCTTCTTCGCTCAAATAGACACATGAGACTATGCCGGCAGCTCCTGTCTAGAGGCAAGATGAGAAGGCAGAGGGGAACAGAAGCTGGTTGAATGGACACGGGGAATACAGGGTAGAGAGAAGGACTATGCTGTCTCCTTAGGGGGAGAGCAACTAGGAGTACATAGCAAGGTGCATATAGCTTTTTGTATGACAGACTGACTTAGTTTGTAAACTTGCACTTAAAGAACAAAAAGTTTAAAAAAAAAAGTGTGGTAAAAATTTGGGGAGCTATATCCGTAAGAGTAGAATTATCAGATTGTAAAGGCTATGCACCTTTAGTTACGCTAAAAAGAAAAAAAGTTGCTATTGAGTCTATTCAACTCATTGTAACCCCATGTGTTACACATTAGAACTGTGCTCCATACGGTTGTCAGGGTCGTGACCTTTCTGAAGCAGATTGCCAGACCTTTCTTCCAAGGCACCTCTGGGTAGGCTCAAACCTCTGTTTGGTTAGTAATCAAGTGCTTAACTCTTCGCGTCACCCCAGATGGGACTGTTAGCTTTACTTACCCACCCATTGCTGTCACTTCGATTTCGACTCATACTGATCCTTTAGGTTCTCTGAAGTTTACCATCCCATTCAAAATGCATGAAAGTTCTTGTTGCTTCACCTTCCCAGCAAACACTTGGTATCTTTTTTTTTTTAATTTAATTTTGTTCATCCGCCCAGTGTCCCTTTGTTTCTTATACTCATATATTTTTTTGTTTCTTATACATTATATATATATGTTGTTGTTGTTAGGTGCTGTCCAGTCGGTTCTGACTCATAGCTACCCTATGCACAACAGAATGAAACACTGCCCAGTCCTGCACCATCCTCACTATCGTTGTTATGCTTGAGCTCATTCTTGCTGCCACTGTGTCAATCTACCTCATTGAGGGTCTTCTTCTTTTCCACTGACCGTGTACTTTGTCAAGCATGATGTCCTTCTCCAGGGACTGATCCCTCCTGATAACATGTCCAGAGTATACATACTTACAAGATGCAGTCTTGCCATCCTTGCATCTAAGGAGCATTCTGGTTGTAGTTCTTCCAAGACAGATTTGTTCGTTCTTTTGGCAGTCCGTGGTATATTCAATATTCTTCGCCAACATCATAATTCAAAGGCGTCAACTCCTCTTTGGTCTTCCTTATTCATTGTCCAGCTTTCACGTGCATATGATGCGATTGAAAATACCATGGCTTGGGTCAGGCGCAGCTTAGTCTTCAAGCTGACATCTATGCTTTTCAACACTTTAAAGAGGTCCTTTGTAGCGGATTTACCCAACGCAATGCCTCGTTTGATTTTATGACTGCTGCTTCCACGCCTGTTGAATGTGGATGCAAGTAAAATGAAATCCTTGACAACTTTCTTTTCTCCATTTATCATGATGTTGCCCATTGGTCCAGTTGTGAGGATTTTTGCTTTCTTTATATTGAGGTATAATCCGTACTGAAGGCTGTGATCTTTGATCTTCATTAGTAAGTGCTTCAAGTCCTTTTTACTTTCAGCAAGCAAGGTTGTGTCATCTGCATAACTCAGGTTGTTAATGAGCCTTCCTCCAATCCTGATGTCCCGTTATTCTTCATAGTCCAGCTTCTCGGAGTATGTGCTCAGCATACAGATTGAATAGGTTTGGTGAAAGAATACAACCCTGATACACACCTTTCCCGACTTTAAGCCAATTAGTATCTCCTTGTTCTGTCCGAACAACTGCCCCTTGATCTACGCAAAGGTTCCTCCTGAGCACAATTAAGTGTTCTGGAATTCCCATTCTTTGCAATGTTATCCATAATTTGTTATGATCCACACAGTTGAATGCCTTTGCATAGTCTATAAAACACAGGTAAACATCCTTTTGGTATTCTCTGCTTTCAGCCAGGATCCATCTGACATCAGCAAGGATATCCCTGGTTCCCCATCCTCTTCTGAATCCAGCTTGAATTTCTGTCAATATACTGCTGCAGCCATTTTTGAATGATCTTCAGCAAAATTTTGCTTGCGTGTGATATTAATGATATTGTTCTATAATTTCTGCATTCGGTTGGATGACCTTTCTTGGGAATAGGCATAAATGTGGATCTCTTCCAGTCAGTTGGCCAGGAAGCTATCTTCCATATTTCTTGGCTGTATCCATTTGCTGAAACATCTCAGTTGATATTCTGTCAGTTCCTGGAAGCTTGTTTATTGCCAGTGCCTTCAGAGCAGCTTGGACTTCTTCCTTCAGTACCATTGGTTCCTGACCATATGCTATTTCTTGAAATGGTTGAACATTGGCTAATTCTTTTTGGTATAATGACTCTGTGTATTCCTTTCGTCTTCTTTTGATGTTTCCTATGTCGTTTAATATTTTCCCCATAGAATCCTTCACTATTGCAACTAGAGGCTTGAATTTTTTTCTTCAGTTCTTTCAGCTTGAGAAACACCGAGCATGTTCTTCCCTTTTGGTTTTCTATCTCCAGCTCTTTGCACATGTCATAATATTTTACTTTGTCTTCTCAAGACAATCTTTGAAATCTTCTGTTCAGTTGTTTTACTACATCATTTCTTCCTTTTGCTTTAGCTGCTTGACATTCATGAGCAGCTAAAGCAAAAAGTTGGAAACGAAGAAGAAGGATCTGTAGTTGGAAAATATGGCCTTAGTGATAGAAGCAATGCCAGAGATTGAATGATAGAATTTTGCAAGACCAACAACTTCTTCATTGCAAATACCTTCTTTCACCAACATAAACAGCTACTATACACATGGACCTCACCAGATGAAACATACAGGAATCGAATTGTCTACATCTGTGGAAAGAGACGATGGAAAAGTTCAATATCATCAGTCAGAACAAGGCGAGGGGCAGACTGTGGAACAGACCATCAATTGGTCATATGCAAGTTCAAGCTGAAACTGAAGAAAATCAGAGCAAGTCCATGAGAGCCAAAATATGACCTTGAGTATATCCCACCTGAATTTAGAGACCATCTCAAGAATACATTTGACGCAATGAATGCTAGCGACCAAAGGCCAGACGAGTTGTGGAATGACATCAAGGACGTCATACATGAAGAAAGCGAGAGGTCGTTGAAAAGACAGGAAAGAAAGAAAAGACCAAGATGGATGTCAGAGGAGACTCTGAAACTTGCTAACGAACGTCAAGCAGGTAAAGTAAAAGTAAGAAATATATATAAATAATTTTAAACAGACTTTTTTTTTAAAGAGAAGTTTTAGGTTTATAGAAAAATTGTGCATAAAGTACAGACAGCTCCCATATACCCCTATTTCGCCCTTGTACACTGTTTCTGCTATTATTAATACCTTGTATTCAAGTGGTACATTTCTTATAATTGATGAACCAATATTGATACATTATTATTAACTGAAGTCTATAGTTTACATTAGGGTTAACTTTGTGTCCTACAGCCTTGTGGCTTTCACAAATGCATGATGTCATGTGTCTACCATTACAGTATCATATGGAATAGTTTGACCACTCTAAAAATCCCCTAGGCTCCACCTATTCATCCTCCCTTCCTGTAAACTCCTAGCAACAACTGATCTTTTTACTGTCTCTCTAGTTTTGCCTTTTCTAGAATGTCATACAATTGGATTTACTCAGTATGTCACTTTTTTTTCTGACTGGCTTCTGTTACTGAGCAATATGTGTTTAAGTTTCCTCCATGTCTTTTCATGGCTTGATAGCTCATTTCTTTTTATCACCAAATAGAATTTATTGTATTGATGTATCACAGTTTGTTTATCCTTCACCTATTGAAGGACATCTTGGTTGTTTCCAATTTGGAGTAATTATGAATAAAGCTGCTATAAACATTTGTGTGCAGGGTTTTTTGTGGACATACGCTTTCAACTCATTTGGGTAAACACCTAGGAGCATGATTGCTAGATCATATGGTAAGGCTATGTTTAGCTTCGCAAGAAACTGGCAGACGGTCTTAGTTCCCCTTTGCTTTTTAAACAGAACAGTTTGATGGGGAATCCCTCATTGGACTGTCTGAATCTCTTATAATATATAATCATCAGCCTATCCTGAAGGTCTCCAATATTCCCTCTATCTTATAAGTGTGTACTATGAGAAAACCAAACCAAATCCATTGTCATCAGTCAATTCCGACTCATAGCAACCCTATAGGACAGAGTAGAACTGCCCCATAGGGTTTCCAAGGCTGTAATATTTACAGAAGCAGGTGGCCACATCTTTCCCCACAGAATGACTGTTGGGTTCGAACTGCTGGCCTTTCAGTTATCAGCTGAGCACTTAACCCTTGCCCCACCCAGGGCTCCTATGGGCACTATGATTAAAAAAAAAAAAAAAAAAAAAAATTTTTTTTTTTTTTTTTATAGAGCCCCTTAATTTAGAACTTACTGAGGTGAAAAACTATATTAGCTCCAAAGGAGCTATTACAATTTACAGAGCTGAAGAAAAGTCCAGAGAAAAGACATGAAATTTATCAAAGATTCAGTGGACCTATAACTAAGATGAGAGAAGAATAAATATGACAGTTCTGTGTTATCTGTAAACCAAATAAATAAGCAGGAAATTCTGCAGGAAAAATCAGATCTTATTAACATGTAGGGGAAAATTAATCAAAAAGAAATATAAATCTGGGAAAAGTGGTGTGGGAGCATGGGAATTAAATAAAGAAAAAGCGTACTCCAATTTTTTTCCCTTAATTTCTATCTCCTACACACACACACACGCACACACACACAAATACACACACATGCACACAGATACACACAGATACACACACATACGCACACACATCACTTTGCTAACCATCTTTACCACTAATTAGTGAGTGACTTTCCCTTGAAATGCAGACAAGTTCCCACTATGTTTAAAAAAAAATTTTTTTTTGAAAATTCTTTGACTGTGAGTTAATATTTTTCCAAGAATGCATTTCTCTCATGACTGAGTTCCATATATTCAGAAGTACAGGTAGTCCCCCATTTACAACGGGAATTCGTACTGAAGACTCCAACGTGAATCAGTTCTCACTTAAATCAAATACCTTTTTTTTTTTTTAGTTTTCATTATTATTGCCTTTTATTATCAATGCCTTTATAAATCTGATCTTTATTTGTCCTGGAGGGTTGCAAACATTACATCTGAGAATGACAACATCAGCAAATTATGCACCACAATGTTGTATATAGTGCATATTACCAATGATAAGGTGTACAAAAAAAAAAAAAATCCAAAGGTCCTAAGTGCATTCTTCATAACTTGAATACGTCATAAGTCGGGGACTACCTGTATACCCTAAATAAGGAGCCCTGATGGTGCAATGGTTAAGTGCTCAGCTGCTATCTGAAAGGTTGGTGGTTCAAACCCACTCAGAGGCTGTGCAGGAGAAAAGACCTGTTGATCTGCTCCTGTAAAAATTACAGCCTAGAAAATTGGGGCAGTACTACTCTGTTACTTGCGGTCACTATGAGTCAAAATCAACTCAACGGCGCCTAACAATAACAACAACATGCTCAAGATACTTCTCTTACCTACTTCCTTCCCCCCCCAGCCCCTGCAATAAAGAAGTGTGAACACGAGTTCTTCAGAAAATCTGTATTGCAATTTAGCTGACTTCCCTCTTTTTCACAATATATAGGAGTTTATCTCTGAGGGATTATTAAATACTTTCCACTACATTCTGATTTATGATAACTTTGCTCTGCATATCCCCATTATATCCAGATACTTCTGCCTTTTCAAATATTAAAGAACTGAGTAACTATATTGGTCAAATGTTACTTTTTTTAAAGCCACAACATCCCTTTCTTTGTAAAAAAAATACTCTATATTAAAAACCGAGGAGTCTCTGGGTGCTCAACTAACTACTAACTGAAAGGTGGCAGCCCAAACCCACCCAGGAGTGCCTCAGAAGAAAGGCTTGGCAATCTGCGTTCCAAAGGTCACGGTCTTGAAAACCCTATGGAGCAGTTCTACTCTGCTCACGTGAGGTTGCCATGAGTCCGAATTGACTCTACACCAACTAACAACAGCAAGAACATTTTAAAAAATGGAACAACTCACCAAAAAGCAAGCTAGCATTTAGATAAAAAACCTGTATTTTTTTTGTAGCCCTATAAATTACCAAAAATTCACTGGCCTAATAAGTACTCTCAGCAGGTGAAGTAAAGCATCAATGTAATTTATGTTTTATTCAAAGCAACAGAGACTCAGTGATTTGGCAAGGTTCCAACTGGACTAAAAGCAACGGTCCCTCAGGCCTGCTCATGCCAACCCCAGCCTACCCACTCTGACACTGACGAAGACATTTCCCACCCTAACGATACAATGATGAGGAAAATCAGCCATGAATTACAAGCTATAAAACAATTCATTACAATTTTGCATCGTACCGTTTCAAATAATAAATATAAACCTTTTGCCTTCAACGGCAAATAGCATGGTTTCTATTAAACTAGCAAAAGCTACAAATGTGGTCATTCTAAAAGACTATATAAAGAACAAAGCATCAAATGATTGCTCTATAACCCAACTAAAATTTTATGATCGATTCTATAAAATTAATAATTAATCTTCTGAATGCTAAGTGAGACCCTCTGTGCAGAATAATGGAACATAAGAAACTCATTGATAACAGATCATTAAGACCCAATATGCTTTTCTTGAATAGCAACAAATTGTTTCCTTCTCACTAAAAACAACAAAACTATTAGCTAAAGCATTATTTGAATGGCCTATTAAAGCCAAGGAACTAATAAAAAAACATTAGGTTATTATCCTCAATGATTAAAAATTACCACTCATTACAAATATATCCAATAATCTGAAATTGTTTGGAAGGAAATCGGATATACACACAATTTCCCTAGGATGAAAATTGATTTCCTTTACTGCCAAAGCACTCTCTCTTTTTATAGGGACTCTTTCTTTTTCCCCCCACAAGTAGAGAAATAAAAATAAACATTTAGAAATACTTATAAACCAGTACAATGATATCGAGTCTTCATATTAAATAAGGTCAGTTTTAAAGAAATGAGTCCTTCAGGTTTACCAGATAAAGTCATTGCCATACCTTCTTTCTATTCTGCACCTTAAATATCTTATACCTAAACCATTATAAATGAAGTGAGGTCCATAAACACTCAAGATAAAAAATTGGTTATCAGAATTAAAATATGGCTTTGGTTTTCCCTAGCCAAGTAAGAGTGCTAAGTGCTTTGTTCTCCTGTGCTCAGAATTTGGGGAAAGTTTTGTTTGTTTTCAGGTGGCTACATTTGAGATTCTTAAGGACTCTCTCTATAATACTTGAAAACAAACTTGTCATAACTTCTTATACTTCTAAATACAAACAATAGTATATTGTTTAGAAAACAGAGCTTTAATATTATTATAAAATGCTTTTGTCATTACAAGTATGACTGTATAAATCAACAGCTGAGAACTAGAAAATTTCTCCAAACGATGTAACATAATCAAATTCAAGTCTTTATACCGACTTTTCACTTTGTGACTATTCCATTCGAAAAACCTTGTGGGAGATTATGAGAGAACAACATATGAAACGGACCTCTCCTTCCAGGGGCAGAAGAGCTAATACATACTTTCAATATTTAAATATATGTTGTTCTTGTTAGGTGTCTTCAAATCGATTCCAGTTCATAGCAAACCCATGCATAACAGAATGAAAGTTGCTCAGTCCTGTGTTATCTTCACAATAGTAGGTATGTTTGAGCCTATTGTTGCAACCATTGTGTCAGTCCAAAGCGTTAAGAGTCTTCCCTTCCTCTTTTTAACTGACCCTCTATTTTACCAAGCATGATGTCCTTCTCCAGGGATTGCTCCCTCCTGACAACATGTCCAAAGTGTGTGAGATTAAGTCTCTCTATTCTCACTTCTAAGGAGCATTCTGGCTGTACATCTTTCAAGACAGCTTTATTCATTCTTCTGGCAGTCATGGTGTATTCAATATTCTTCCCCAATGTCATAATTAGAATACATCAATTCTTCAGTCTTCTTTTTTCGCTCTCCAGCTTTCAAATACTTATAAGTTGATTGAAAAGGCCATGGGCTTGGGTCAGGTGCACCTTAGTCCTCAAATTGACATCTTCACTTTTTAAGATTTTAAAGAGGTCTTTTGCAGCAGATTTGCTCAATACAATACACCGTTTGAGTTCTTGACTGTTGCTTCCATGGGCGTTGATTGTGGATCCAAGTAAAATGAAATCCTTGGCAACTTCGATCTTTTCTCCATTTATCATGATATTGCTTACTGGTCCACTTGTGACGATTTTTGTTTTCATTATGTTGAGGTATAATCCATTCTGAAGGCTGTAGGCTTTGATCCTCATCAGTAAGTGCTTCAAGTGCTCTTTACTTTCAGTAAGCAAGGTTGTATCATCTGCATATCTCAGGTTTTTAATGAGTCTTCCTCCCATCTTTGTATCTTGTTCATCTTGATACAGTCCAGCTTCTCATATTATTTGCTCAGCATACAGATTGAATAAGAATGGTGAAAGGTAAGTGAATAATTTCTTTTATAAGAAATAGCACAAAGTTAGTTCCCACAAGGCAGAGGTTGAAGATGTGCCAAATGTCCAACTTTTCCAAACTGCTATACCACTTCATCATCTCTAACGTCAGCTACTCCGCCCTCCCCTACAACGTCTCATAGGACTTATGGACCATACTGACAGTTAAGGAGCTTATTAGGGAAATGACAGTGTACAACTTGGGATCTAGATCAACTTGGAAGTAACGGGAACAACAACTCAGGACACAGTTCCTAGGTCAGGACAGCTTCTTCTCACCCTCTGCCACCAGTCCCTGCTGGGGCCTTCTTGGGCTAGTGTTATACCTCTTAGCTCTGTGAGTCAGCAAGTCCCCACCACAGCCATCTGGAACAGCCATCTCTCACTGTCTTCCGTGTTAGAGTTTCTCTCTCTCTCTCTCTCCATGTCTCCCTTTAAGCCTACCAGGATGGCAAAACAAACCAATTCCCTCTTTAGGGTCCCATACACCTTATTTGCATGGTCCCATTCCCACAAGGGTATCATCTGCCTTATTTACATTTTAGCAAGCTATCCAAGGCCCTTGAAGTGCTACAAACACCTCATTTCCATAATTCTACCCAGTCATTTAGTGGGAGTTACAAAGACTCTGACTAGAAGGGCCATATTAAATAGTTCACTGCACCACAATGAACTTTCTACACACACTTTTTACAATTCTAAACCACATAATATCCCCTTGTTGTGTTTGAACAGCTACCTCTTGGTCTATGTACAGATTCTACATGAGCACAATTAAGTGTTCTAGAATTCCCATTCTTCAAAACATTATCCATAATTTGTTATAATCCACACAGAATTGAGCTTAAAAAAAAAAAAGTTGAGGGATAGGTCCAAAGGCTGAAAACATTTAGAAATTTTGAATTTAGAGTTAAGCAAGCACTGAAATTAGCAGCTGCCTTGGGACCATCTGCCATACCATGATGTCATATAGCTACAGTTTTGATGGGCCATTGTCTCATGGAGGGCAGGAGATGAAGCCTATAATCTTCTCCAGAATAGAAGACAGATTGGATCCTCCTATGTATGAACAGACAGGAAAGAGGGAACTAGGAAAAACAACACCACCCAAAACTGAGGGAGATGGTGGTAGAAATTTATCTCTTTCCTCCTTGACTTGGTACAAAGGGTGGGGGGGAGTCTCCATTAAGATTCACAATTATAAATGGGTGCTCAAGTACCACTGAGGCTAGACTTTGAACCTTTGTATAAACCTAAAAATGCAAGCTGGGAATTATTTTAAAATGGTCCTCCATCAGTGGTGACTTCAAGACAGGAACATGCCAAAAAACAAAGGTAAATCCACTTTAGAGAAACCACTTTCAACCCATGCCTACAAGAACATCCACAATGAAAAAATAAATTCCCACAACTAAAAAGAAAATACATATGGTATAAGCCACTAAATAGATCTAATAGAAACAACAAAATCAGGCGACAAAAACTGCAGATGTTATAATTGTCAGATACAGAGTACTACATAAATTAACTGTATTTACAATATTTAAGTAAATAAGAGGGTATTGGAATTATTTCAAAATAATTACAAACTATCAAATCAGGCATATTAAAAAATAGGACATAGATCTCATAAAAATCAAATATGTAATAATTTAAATTAAAAATGTAATGAATTGGTTAAACGGCCAAAAAACACGAAGTTGGAGACAAAATCAAAGAACTTGCATAGAATGAACCCAAAGCAATATACAAAAAAACCAAACCGACTGACATCAAGTGGATTACGACTGATAGCAACCCTATAGGACAGAGTGGAACTGCCTCATAGGGTTTCCAAGGCTGTAAATCTTTCAGAACACAGATTGCCACATCCTTCTCCTGAGGAGCAGCCAGAGGGTTCAAACTGCCAACCTTTTGGTTAGCATCTGAGTGCTTAACTGCTGTACCACCAGGGCTCCTAAAGCAATATAGAGAGAACATATGAAAGAAAAGGTAAAAGGAATGGGTGATTTTTTTTTTAAGTAACCTAATATTTATTAATTGAAGTTCTAGAAATGTGATCTAATGAGGGAAAGATAATATTCAAAGAAATATTGCCTGAGGTTTGTTTCAGAATTAAGGAGGAAAAAAAATTCTCAAATACTCAATATATCTCAAATAGAATAAATAAACAGAAGTCCACCCCTGGAGACACTGCAAAAACCTCCAGATCACCAATGTCAAAAGATCTTAAAGGAAATCAGGGACAAATTAATAAAAATAAAATTAGACAGACAGCTGACTTTTCAACAGTGGTTAACGGAAGCCAGAAAACAGCAAAATAATAAAAAAAATTTCTAAGAGAAATTTTTGTCAAGTCAGAATTCTTTATTAAGTTATAATTCAAGCATATGGGCAAAATTAAGGTACCAACCAAAACTTTGAGTACTTGCTATTAATAGAGTGTTAATAGAGGCATACTTACAGGATTTATTTTAGGAAAAATAAAAATGAGCAGAAAAGAAAGTCTGAGAAATAATAAAGGATGACAGAAACTCAAGAAGAGAAAATAGTAAACATAAGTTAATCTAAAACAAACAAAAAAAGACACTGACTATATAAAACAATAATATATATTTTGTAGGGTTAAAAAAAAGCTATTGGAAAACAGCAGTATATAAGACAATAGAAAACTACTGAGAATTCAAGTATTATTAAATCACTGTATTTTCAAAGATTTCATTTTACTTGGATCTACAAACAATGTCCATGAAAGTGGCAGTCAAAAAATCAAATGACATGTTGCACTGGGCAAATCTGCTGCAAAAGACCTCTTTAAGATGTTAAGAAGCAAAGACATCACTTTGAGGACTAAGGTGTACCTGACCCAAGCCATGGTATTTTCAATTGCCTCATATACATGCGAAAGCTGGACAATGGATGAGGAAGACCGAAGAAGAATTCGTGCCTTTGAGTCATAGTGTTGGTGAAGAATATTGAATATACCATGGACTGCCAAAAGAATGAACAAATCTGTTTTGGAAGAAGTACAGCCAGAACGCTTCTTAGGGGCAAGGATGGCAAGGCTTTGTCTCATATACTTTGGACATGTTATCAGAAGGGACCAGTCCCTGGAGTACACCATGCTTGGTAGAGGGTCAGCAAGAAAGAGGAAGACCCTCAACAAGATGGACTGACACAGTGGCTGCAACAATGGGCTCAAACATAACAATGATTGTGAGGATGGCACAGGACCAGGCAGTGTTTCCTTCTGTTGTACATAGGTTCACTATTAGTGGGAACCTACTCGAAGGCATCTATCAGCAACAACAACTGGTTGACAAACATTTAAAGTTCTGACAATAAAGTGTGTTAGGAAGGTTATAGAGCAACAGGGACCCTTATTTATTCACTGATGGTAGGAACGTAAACTTTTGAAAAATAATTTTGGTTTTATATTACGAGGTTGAAAATCTACATGCCCTTCAGCTTAACAATTCTACAGCACAACACATTAAATAGGGGGTTTCTATTTCGTTAATAAAACATATAGAATAGACATGATAAGAAACTGATAATATATCAAATAGGTAAGATACTCTGAAATAATCTGGCACCTGTGCACTAGGGTATAAGTATGATAATGACCAAATTGAAGCAATGCAAATATCCACCAATAGGAGAATTGATAAATAAAATGGGTATACAATGGAATAAATAAGTTCAAGCCTTATCATGCATACCTAGTGAAGTACACCTGTGCCAGAAGCATCAGCTCTGGTTAGTTCTGCCTTTCCTGTGGAGAATAAAATCCATTATTTCTGGATATCTGCCCTATACATTTATTGACCTATTGGATGCAAAATGTAATTTTTGTTCAGAATTAGAAAATACATGAATGTCTTCTTTATTTTATCATATTCACTTTCTCCCATCTGATTGTCCACTTTTACTTCCCCACCATATAACACACACACACACACACACATACACCTTCTTGTCATACTCTTCATTTGACCTCCAAAAAATTCAGGTCTCTTGAATTACCTGTGGAAATACTCACTGCTTCTTTGTGATGATGGCTTAAAGCCCTTAAAACCCTAACTCCTGTGTTTAGGACCAAGAAAATGATTTTTGAACACCTGTACAAGAGTAGAGGATGATGAAGATACAAATTTTATATGGTGGTTTGTTTTATTTCTAATTATAGTCTTAATAAATGATGCTAATATTTAATAGGAATGACTTTCCCACTCAGTGCTTTATCCAGTAAAACCAGAGCCCTTGGCATTTTATTGGCTCTAAAGCAGTCAGCTGTGACATAGGATAATGGCAAGGGTAAAGAAAAGCTGCTCAGTCCCTCAATTAAATGCTTCCTCAATGACATGAATGTTCAGGTAGAAATAGCTGTTGTTCAAAGAAAATGGCTCTTTTACAATGAAAAACAATCAACATAGTTTCCCCAAAATCCAAGGAGACTGTAAGACATATAGATTAGAATGCAATAATTTTAATGTGTGTTGACAATTCTAGCAAAACAATACTGACCCTCTTTCACGTATATAAATAATATAGGTAAACCAAAGCAGATGCTGTACGTATAATCCAGAAAAAAACGTTAGGGAGCATCCACCCTCATTCTGCCTCTGAGAAAAGATGAAGTGACTTACTCAACAAACGACATTGCAACAATATCATTCCCTTTTCTTGCCCCATCCTCAGTATCCTCAAAGTCACAAAGCTAGGGAGTGGTGAAGCTCCCTTGTCCCCTAGATAAATGTTGTTCAGTATATCCTGATACCTACTAACCCAAAGATAAATTATAGGTGTTCCCTTATTTTGCAAAATGATTCACATATGATTTCTTGAACTATCAATTTCCTTAGTGACTTGAGTAAAATGTCTCCTATAATTCAAATTTACTACTTGTTCTCAACTACATGACATGTATCCATGGTCAAGTGACTAGCACAAGATATGACTTTATGTGTTGTTGTTATTAGGTGCCATTGAGTCGGCTCCAACTAAAAGCGACTTCATGCACAACGGAACGAAACACTACCCAGTCCTGTTCCATCCTCACAATCGTTGTTGTGCTTAAGCCCATTGTTGCAGCCACTGTGTCAATCCATCTCATTGAAGGTCTTCCTCTTTTTCAATGACCCTCTACCAAGCATGATGTCCTTCTCCAGGGACTGATCCCTCCTGACAACAAGGGTGTTGATTGTGGATCCAAGTAAAATAAAATCCTTGGCAACTTCAATCTTTTCTCCATTTATCATGATGTTGCTTATTGGTCCAATTGTGAGGATTTTTGTTTATGTTGAGGTACAATCCATACTGAAGGCTGTGGTCTTTGATCTTCATCTGTAAGTGCTTCAGGTTCTCTTCACTTTCAGCAAGCAAGGTTGTGTCATCTGCATATCTCAACTTGTTAATGAGTGTTCCTCCAATTCTGATGCCCCGTTCTTCATATAGTCCAGCTTCTCGGGTTATTTGCTCAGCATACAGATTGAATAGGTATGGTGAAAGGATACAACCCTGATGCACACCTTTTCTGACTTTAAATCATGCAGTATCTCCTTGTGCTTTTCGAACGACTGCCTCTTGATCTATGTACGGGTTCCTCATGAGCACAATTAAATGTTCTGGAATTCCCATTCTTCACAATGTTATCCATAATTTGTTATGATCCACACAGTCAAATGCATTCTCATAGTCAATAAAACACAGGTAAACATCTTTTTGGTGTTCTCTGCTTTCAGCCAGGATCTATCTGATATCAGCAATGTTATCCCTGGATCTGTGTCCGCTTCTGAATCCAGCTTGAATTTCTGGCAGTTCCCTGTCAACTTACTGCTGCAACTGCTTTTGAATAATCTCAGCAAAATTTTACTTGTGTGTGATACTAATGATATTGTTCTATAATTTCCGCAATCGGTGGGGTCACCTTTCTTGGGAATAGGCATAAATATAGATCTCTTCCAGTCAGTTGGCCAGGTAGCTGTCTTCCAAATTTCTTAGCATAGACCAGTACTTTCAGCGCTGCATCCATTTGTTGAAACATCTCTATTGGTATTCCATCAATTCCTGGAGCCTTGTTTTTCACCAATGCCTTCAGTGCAGCTTGGACTTCTTCCTTCAGTACCATTGGTTCGTGTTCATATGATACCTCCTGAAACGGTTGAACATCAACCAATTCTTTTTCATATAGTGGCTCTGTGTATTCCTTCCATCTTCTTTTGATGCTTCCTGAGTCGTTTAATATTTTCCCCAGAGAATCCTTCAGTATTGCAACTCAAGGCTTGAATTTTTTCTTCAGTTCCTTCAGCTTGAGACATGCTGAGCGTGTTCTTCGCTTTTGGCTTTCCATCTCCAGGTCTTTGCACATGTCATTGTAATACTTTGTCTCCTCAACCTGCCCTTTGAAGTTTACTGTTCAACTCTTTGCTTCATTTCCTCCTATTACTTTAGCTACTCTACGGACAAGAGCAAGTTTCAGAGTTTCTTCTGACATCCATTTTGTTCTTTTCTTTCCTGTCTTCTTAATGACCTCTTGCTTTTTTCATTTATGATGTCATTTCACAACTCGTCTGGTCTTCAGTCATTAGTCAAATCTATTTGGGAAACCCTGGTGGCATATTGGTTAAGTGCTACGGCTGTTAACAAAAAGGTTGGCAGTTCAAATCTACCAGGTGCTCCTTGGAAACTCTATGGGGCAGTTCTACTCTGTCCTCTAGGGTCGCTATGAGTTGGAATCGACTCGACAGCAATGAGTTTGGGTATTCTTGAAGAACTACCACCTCAAAGTAGAGTCGACCTTAATGATGTGGATGGAGTCAAACTTTCGGGACCTTCATTTGCTGAAGTGGCACAATCCAAGATAAGAACAAATAACTGCAAACATCCATTAACAATCGGAACTTGGAATGTACAAAGTATGAATCTAGGAAAACTGAAGTCACCAAAAATGAAATGGAGGACATAAATATTGATATCCTAGGCATTAGTGATCTGAAATGGACTGGTATTGGCCATTTTTAATAGGCCTTAGTCATTGGTGCGTAAATTTGAATAATATTTGTATTAACTACTTTTCCTTGTAGGTGTATGGATATTATCATATCACTGACAGTATTGTACTTCAGGCTCAATCTTGAAATGTTCTTTTGGACAATGAATGGAATGCCATTCCTCTTTAAGCTGTTATTCCCAGGATAGTAGACCATATGATCGTCCAATTCAAAATGGCCAATACCAGTCCATTTCAGCTCTTCCCCAGTCGTCTTTTGAGTGCCTTCCAACCTGATGGGCTCATCTTCCTGCACTAGATCAAACAATGTTCCACTGCTATTCATAAGGTTTTTGCTGGCTAAAACTTTTCAGAAGTAGACTGCCAGGTCCTTCTTCCTACTGTGTCTTAGTCTTAGTCTGGAAGCTCAGCTGAAACCAGTCCACCATGGGCAACCCTGCTGGTATTTGAATACTGGTGGCATAGCTTCCAGTATCACAGCAACACACAAGGCCCCACGGTATGACAAACTGACAGACACATGAGGGATAATTTTATGTAGGAGATATATTTTTATTCATATATTTTATGGCAGCACATAAACAGCCTAACTTAATGCCAAGAATCCCTGGATGATGCAAACTGTTAATGCTTAGTTGTTAACCAAAAGTTTGGAGGTTCGAGTATACCCAAGGGCACCTTGGAAGAAAGGCCTGCTCACCTACTTCTGAAAAACCAGCCACTGAAAACCTGTGGAGCACAGTTCTGCTTTGACACACATGGGGTCACCATAAGTCAGAATCAACTCCATAGCACCTGGTCACTTAATGCCAAGTCATTTACTAAGGTGTCATCATTATCAAACCGTTTGTTTTTATGTATCCATTTCTGTGTGGCTCTATACTAGGCACTATGAAAAGCCAAAATGAAAATATCTGTCCCTCTTAGGATATGCAATTTAAAACAAAATAAGAAAATACACATATTGAATAGGCTTATATCAAACACAAGCACTAAACCTAAGCATTTAAGTATGTTAATTACATTAAATGGTTAAACAAATGATAGGCAGTTATGTGATTTCTTTTGAGAAATGTCAAGTTCTAAAGAAAATTTCATCTCTCCATCTTGAAGCCTTCTTTGCAGAGTTTGGTTTCAAGAGGTTTCTTAATGATAGAGGAAAAGGAGCCTCTCAAGAGTTTTAGGGAGAGAGATCATTCCGTTCATATTACACAGCTTGAGAGAAGAAACCCTAGCATGGTAACTGATGAGTGGGGTGTAAGTGCTGTATTAGTTTCCTGTGGTTGCCGTAACAAATTACCTACCACTAACTGGGTGGCTTAAAACAGCAGAAATTTATTTTCTGACAGTTCTAGAGACTAAAACTCTGAAATCAAATCAGTAGGGCCATGCTCCCTTTGAAGGTTCTAAGGGAGAATTCTTCCTTGCCTCTTCTAGCTTCTGGTAGTTGCTGGCAATCATTGGAGTCCCTTGCCTTACAGCTACAGCACTCCAATCTCTGCCTCCATCATCACTCTTTGTGTGTCTCTGTCTCTGTATCCAAATTTTCCTCTTTTTATAAGAACATTACCACCCAGTAAAAAAAAAAAATTAGTCATATTGAATTTAGGGTTCATCTAATCCAACACGGCCTCATTTTAACTTGATTTCATCTGCAAAGAACTTACTTCCAAATACAGTCACATTCACAGTTTTCAAGTGGACATGAATTTTGGGGGGGTATTGTTCAATTCTGGAGTTCCTAAGTAGTGCAAACAGTCAATGCTCAGCTGCTAACCAAAAGGTTGGAGGTTCAAGTCCAGTCACAGGCACTTCAGAAGAAAGGCCTGAGAATCTACTTCCAAAAAATCAGCCACTGGGAACACTGTGGTGCACATTTCTACTCTGACACACAGGAGGTTGCCAGGAATTGGGGTTGAATCGATGGTAACTGGTAACAGGTATTCAACCTAGTACAATTACTAAGATAGTCAAGGGGCAAATTCAGTGAAGCGGATTTCCATGTATCTGAATATCAGACAAACAAGCGTATTTAATCAGTATACCACCATTCCCCGTTGTTGTTGTTGTTAGGTGCCTTCGAGTTGATTCCAACTCATATCATACTACAGAACAAAACACTTTCCTGTCCTGCGCCATCCTCACAATCATTGTTATGCTTGAGATCTTTGTCGCAGCCACGGTGTCAATTCATCTCAATGGTGGTCTTCCTCTTCTTTGATGTCCCTCTACTTTACCAAGCATGAGGTCCTTTTCCAGGCCTGATCCCTCCTGATAATAGGTTCAAAGTATGTGAGACATAGTCTTGCCATCCTTGCTTCTAATGAGCATTCTGGCTGTACTTCTTCCAAGACAGAACTGTTCGTTTTTTTGGCAATATTCTCCTCCAACATCACAATTCAAAGGCGTTAGTTCTTCTTTGTCCTCCTTATACATCGTTCAGATATTGCATGTCTGTAAAGCGATTGAAAATACCATGGCTTGGGTCAGGAACACCTTAGTCTTCAAGATGACATCCTTGCTGTTGAACACTTTTTTTTTTTAATTTTTATTGTGCTTTAAGTGAAAGTTTACAAATCAAGTCAGTCTCTCATACAAAAATTTATATACGCCTTGCCATATACTCCTAGTTGCTCTCCCCCTAATGAGACAGCACATTCCTTCCCTCCACTCTCTGTTTTCATGTGCATTCGGCCAGCTTCTGACCACCTCTGCCCTCTCTCTCGTCTCCCCTCCAGACAGGAGCTGCCCACATAGTCTCATACGTCTACTTGTTCCAAGAAGTTCACTCTTCACCAGTCTCATTTTCTATCCCACAGTCCAGTCCAATCCCTGTCTGAAGAGTTGGCTTTGGGAATAGTTCCCGTCTTGGGCTAACAGAAGTTCTGGGAACCATGACCTCCGGGGTCCTTCTGGCCTCAGACCATTAAAAAAAGTCTGGGCTTTTTATGAGAATTTGAGGTCTGCGTCCCACTCCTCTCCTGCTCCCTCAGAGGTTCTCTGTTGTGTTCCCTATCAGGGCAGTCATCAGTTGTAGCCAGGCGCCATCTAGTTCTTCTGGTCTCAGGCTGATGTAGTCTCTGGTTTATGTGGCCCTTTCTGTCTCTTGGGCTCATAATTACCTTGTGTCTTTGGTTTTCTGCATTCACCTTTGCTCCAGGTGGATTGAGACCAATTCATGCATCTTAGATGGCTGCTTGCTAGCGTTTAAGACTCCAGATGCCACTCTCTAAAGTGGAATGCAGAATGTTTTCTTAATAGATTTTATTATGCCAATTGACTTAGATGTTCCCTCAGACCATGGTCCCCACGCCCCCGCCCCTGTTGCGCTGGCCTTCGAAGCATTCAGTTTATTCAGGAAACTTCTTTGCTTTTGGTTTAGTCCAGTTGTGGTGACTTCCCCTGTAGTGTGTGTTGTCTTTTCCTTCACCTAATATAGTTCTTATCAAATATCTTGTTAGTGAAAAGCCCTCTCCCTCCGTCTCTCCCTTCCTTTCCCCTCTCATAACCGTTAAAGATTATTCTTTTCTCTGTTCGAACTATTTTTTGAGTTCTTATAATAGTGATCTCATACAATATTAGTACTTTTGCAACTGACTAATTTCACTCAGCATAATGCCTTCCAGATTCCTCCATGTTATGAAATGTTTCACAGATTAATCATTGTTCTTTATTGATGCCTAGTATTCCATTTTGTGAATATACCATCCTTTATTCATTCACTCATCTGTTGGTGGGCACCTGGGTTGCTTCCATCTTTTTGCTATTGTAAACAGTGGTGCAATGAACATGGGTGTGCATATATCTGTTCATGTAAAGGCTCTTACTTCTCTAGGATATATTACAAGGAGTGGAATTGCTGGATCGTATGGTAGTTCTATTTCTAGCTTTTTAAGGAAGCACCAAATCAATTTCCAAAGTGGTTGTGCCATTTTACATTCCCAGCAGCAGTGTATAAGTATTCCAGTCTCTTCACAACCTCTCCAACATTTATTCTTTTGTGTTTTTGGATTAATGCCAACCTTGTTGGAGTGAGATGGAATCCCATTGTAGTTTTGATTTGCATTTCCCTAACAGCTAATGATCGTGAGCATTTACTTATGTATCTGTTAGCTACCCGAATGTCTTCTTTAGTGAAGTGTCTGTTCATATCCTTTGCCCATTTTTTAATTGGGTTGTCTTTTTGCAGTTGAGTTTTTGCAGTATCATATAGATTTTAGAGATCAGGCACTGATCGGAAATGTCATAGCTAAAAACTTTTTCCCAGTCTGTAGGTAATCTTTTTACTCTTTGGTGAAGTCTTTGGATGAATATAGGTGTTTGATTTTTAGGAGCTCCCAGTTATCCAGTTTTTCTTCTGTGTTGTTAGTAATGTTTTGTTTACTGTTTATGCCATGTATTAGGGCTCCTAACATTGTCTCTATTTTTTCTTCCATGACCTTTATCATTTTAGATTTTACATTTAGGTCTTTGGTCCATTTTGAGTTCATTTTTGTACATGGTATGAGGTATGGGTCTTGTTTCATTTTTTTTTTTTGCAGTTGGAGATCCAGTTATGTCAGCACCATTTGCTAAGAAGACTGTCTTTTCCCCATTTAACTGACTTTGGGCCTTTGTCAAATATCAGCTGCTCACAGGTAGATGAATTTATGTCTGTATTCTCAATTCTGTTCAATTGGTCTATGTATCTGTTGTTGTACCAGTACCAGGCTGTTTTGACTACTGCAGTGGTATAATAGGTTCTAAAATCAGGTAGAGTGAGGCCTCCCACTTTGTTTTTCTTTTTCAGTAATGCTTTACTTATCCAGGGCTTCTTTCCCTTTCATATGAAGTTGGTGATTCATTTCTCCATCTCATTAAAAAATGTCATTGGAATTTGGATTACCCTGGCTCGGGCCTCCAGCACAATGTTGAATAAGAGTGGTTATAAAAGGCAACCTTGTCTGGTTCCTGATCTCAAGGGGAATGCTTTCATACTCTCTACATTTAGGATGATGTTGGCTGTTAGCTTTGTATAAATGCCCTTTATTATGTTGAGGAATTTCCCTTCTATTTGAATTTTGCTGAGAGTTTTTATCATGAATGGGTGTTGAACTTTGTCAAATGCCTTTTCTGCATCAATTGATAAGATCGTGTGATTCTTGTCTTTTGTTTTATTTATGTGGTGGATTACATTCTTTGTTTTTCTGATGTTGAACCATCCCTGCATACCCGGTATGAAACTCAGTTGCTCATGGTGAATTACTTTTTTGATATATCGTCGAATTCTATTGGCTAGAATTTTGTTGAGGATTTTTGCATCTAAGTTCATGAGGCATATAGGTCTGTAATTTTCTTTTTTGCTGGTGTCTTTTTTTTTTTTTTTTTTAACCTGGTTTGGGTATCATGGATATGCTGGCTTCATAGGATGAGTTTGGGAGTATTCCATCCTTTTCTATGCTCTGGAACACCTTTAGTAGTAGTAGTGTTAACTCTTCTCTGAAAGTCTGGTAGAACTCTGCAGTGAAGTCACCCGGCCCAGGGCTTTTTGTTGTTGTTATTGAAAGTTTTTTAAAGTACTGTTTCAATCTCTTCTTTTGTTATGGGTTTATTCAGTTGTTCTACCTCTCTTTGTGTTAGTTTAGGAAGGTAGTGTGTTTCTAAAAAATTCACCCATTTCTTCTAGGTTTTCAAATTTGGTAGAGGACAATTTTTCATAGTAATCTGATATGATTCTTTTAATTTCAGTTGGGTCTGTTGTAATATCACCCATCTCATTCTTATTCAGGTTATTTGCTTCCTCTCCTGGTTTTCTTTTGTCAGTTTGGCCAATGGTTTATCAATTTTGTTAATTTTTTCAAAGAACCAGATTTTGGTCTTGTTAACTCTTTCAATTTTCTGTTCTCTATTTCATTTAATTCTGCTCTAATTTTTATTATTTTCTTTCCTCTAGTTCCTGAGAGTTTCTTTTGTTGCTCTCTATTTGTTCAAGTTGTAGGTACAATTCTTTGATTTTGGCCCTTTCTTCTTTTTGGATGTGTGCATTTATTGATACAAATTGACCTCTGAGCACTGCTTTCGGTGTGTCCCAATAGTTCTGATGGCAAATGTCTTCATTCTCATTGGATTCCATGAATTTCTTTATTCCATCCTTCATGTATTCTATAATCCAGTCATTTTTAAGCAGGATATTGTTCAGTTTCCAAGTGTTTGATTTCTTTTCCTTGCTCTTTTTGTTATTGATTTCTACTTTTATGGCCTTATGTTCAGAGAAGGTGCTTTGTAATATTTTGATGTTTTGGATTTTGCTAAGGCTTGCTGTATGACCCAATATGTGGTCTATTCTAGAGAATGTTCCATGTGCACTAGAAAAGAAAGTATACTTGGCTGCTGTTGGGTGGAGCGTTCTATGTATGTCTATGAGGTCAAGCTGGTTGATTGTGGCATTTAGATCTTCCTTGTCTTTACTGAGCTTCTTTCTGGATGTTCTCTCCTTCACCTAAAATTGTGTGTTGAAGTCTCCTACTATAATTGTGGAGCTATCTCACTTTTTAATGCTGTAAGAGTTTGTTTCGTGTATCTTTCAGACCTGTCATTGGGTGTATAATATTTTATATGGTTATATCCTCCTGGTATATTGTCCCTTTAATCATTATATAGTGTCCTTCCTTATCCTTTGTGGTGGTTTTAACTTTAAAGTCTATTTTGTCAGAAATTAGTATTGCCACTCCTGCTCTTTTTTGATTATTGTCTGCTTGATATATTTTTTTCTATCCTTTGAGTTTTAGTTTGTGTCTCTAAGTCTAAGGTGTGTCTCTTGTAGGCAGCATATAGATGGATCGTGTCTTTTTTAATCCATTCTGCCACTCTCTGTCTCTTTATTGGTGCATTTAGTACATTTACATCCAGTGTAATTTATGGATAGGTACTAAACTCATAAAAAAAAAAAAAAAAAAACTAGTTTTTTATGAGTTTAGTGCTGTCATTTTGGTGTTTTTTTGTGTGTGTTGTTGACAGTTTCTTTTTCCCATTTAATTTTTTGTGCTGAGTCATTTATCTTTATATATTGTCTTTTCTTCTTATTTGTTCTTGTTGATTTTGTTTCTGCTGAGCCTTTTTTTTTTTTTCTTGTATTTTATTTTGATGAGTAGGATTGTTACTCTCCTTTGTGGTTACCTTAGTATATACCCCTATTTTTCTAAGTTTAAACCTGACTTTTATTTCTTTATATCACCTTGTCTTCCTCTCCATAAGAAAGATCTATGACTACATCTCTTACTCCCTCTTCATTGTCTTAATGTTTTCTTCTCTTACATAATGACATCACTGTTTCCCTGTTTTGAGCATTTTTTTAAATCCTTGATTTATTTTTGTGTTTCTCCTATCTGGGTTGACATCTGATCGCTCTGCCCAGTGTTCTAGTCTTGGGTTGATTATCTCTTATTATTGATTTTCTAACCAGAAAACTCCCTTTAGTATTTTTTGTAGTTTTGTTTTTGTTTTTATGAATTCCCTAAACTTCTGTTTATCTGGAAATGGCCTAATTTCACCTTCCTATTTGAGAAACAACTTTTGCTGGATATATGATTATTGGCTGGCCACTTTTTTCCTTCAATGCTTTATATAAGTCATCCCATTGCCTTCTTGCCTGCATGGTTTCTGCCGAGTAGTCCAAGATTATCCTTATTGACTCTCCTTTGTAGCTGACTTTTTATTTATCCCCAGCTGCTCTTAAAAGTCTCTATCTTTGGCTTTGGCAAATTTGATTATAATATGTCTTGGTGACTTTCTTTTAAGAACTACCTTATGTGGAGTTCAATGAGCATCTTGGATATATTCTCATTTTTCACAATTATCAGGGAAGCTTTCTGCCAACAAATCCTCAACAATTCTCTCTGTATTTCTGTTATCCTTCCCTGTCCTACTACTCCAGTCACTTGTAGGGTATTTCTCTTGACAAGAGTCCCACATGATTCTTAGAGTTTCTTCATTTTTTTTTAATTCTTTTATCTGATTTGTCTTCAGATATATTGGTGCCAATTGTTTTATTTTCAGTCTCACCAATTCTGCCTTCCTCTTGCTCAATTCTGTTCCTCTGACTTTCTACTGAGTTGTCTAACTCTGTAATTTTATTGTTAATCTCCTGAATTTCTGATTGCTGTCTCTCTATGGATTCTTACAGCTTATTAAATTTTTCATTATGTTCTTGAATAACCCTATTAATTTTTTCAACTGCTTAATCTGTGTGTTCCTTGGCTTGATCTGCATATTGCCTGATCTCCTTCCTGTTGTCTTGAAGAGTTCTGTATATTAATCTTTTGTATTCTGAATCTGGGTATTCCAAGAATTCATCCAGAAGATCCCTTGATTCTTTGTTTTCAGAGCTTGTTGAAGCGATCACGATGTGCTTCTTCATGTGATTTGATATTGACGCTTGTCTCCGACCCATCTATAAGTTATCGTATTGGTTTATTTTATGTTTGTTTACCGTAACCTAGCTTCTTGCTTTGTTTTGTTTTGATATGCCCAAAAAGGTTGCTTGAGTGAGCTAGCTTAATTATTTTTGCCTTTGACGCTTTTATGTCCTGTCACTAGGTGGCTACAGCTGTTATCCAGTACAGCAGCCTAGGAGTCCATTCAGTTTTCTTGTAAGGATTCAGCTCAGGTGTCCCAGTAGCTGGTCATCAAGTTTGTGGTACAGGCTCTTACAGTCTTAGAGGGGCAAGGGTGATCAGTGTAGGTACTGGCATCTGGTTGCAGCAGGAGGTTACGCTCTCAACAAGGCAGTGGGCTGACAACAATCCACCGAGTGTCTGTGAGGAAAGCGCTTCCCTGTTCCCTAGTGTGCACAGGTGGGTGGGTTCTGACGACGGTCCATGGGCACCCAAAGATTTGGTTGTAAGGACTGGGAGATACCAGTTATCCTTGGACCCCTGTCCCAGGTGGCTGGGTGACCTGAGTGGAGCCAACAGTCCTTAGGCCCCTGATGTGGATAGGTGAGGACCCTGTTTAATAGGCAAAGTGGTGTCAAACATCAAACATCCACCTCTCTATCGCATAGCTATAATAGTTGCAGTCTGCCAACAAGGGCCTATTCTCCTGAAATAGGCCCATACAGGTCCATGCAGGGGGAAAGGTATTCAAAGTCCATGGACCATTTATGCCTGGACAGAAGCAGCTTCTATCCTGAGCTCATCAGCTTAGTGGAGCTGGCAGATTATCTTTTCCTCCAATGCTAAATTTATTCCTTCTCCAGGGCTGGGAGAATGGCTCAGGGAGCTCAGCAGAACCTATCTCAGGCCCAGGCAAATCAACAGCCACTGAACCCAGCTTGGGGGGTGGGGGCACGGTAAAGTATACACAAGTACTTAGCTTTTGCTGAGAGCACCATGCTTCTCTGGTTTCAGAGGTGTCAGTAGGCTGTGTGGCTGGCTGTTTCACCCTGAAGAAACTGCAGCTAAACATGACCACCAGCCCTCAGCCGTCGCTCCCAGGAATGGTGCCTGAGGGTTCTCGGCTATTCAGGTCTGGCAACTCCTCTCTGCTTCTGAACCATATCTCCCTCCCCCTGCCACTCAGTCCATTTTCTAACTTTGCCTTTGATGTTCAGGGCTCCTAGTTTGTCATAAATATAATAGTTTCACTTGTTTTTTTCTGGTCTTTGTTGTAAGAGGGATCACTGGAAGTGTCTGACTACTGCACCATCTAGGCCTCACCTCCACTTTCAAACACTTTAAAGAAGTCTTTTGCAGCAGATTTGCCCAATGCAATGTGACTTTTGATTTCTTGACTGCTGCTTCCATGGGCATTGATTGTGGATCCAAGAAAAATAAAATCCTTGATAACGTCAATCTTTTCTCCATTTATCATGATGTTGCTTATTGGTCCAATTGTGAGAATTTTTGTTTTCTTTGTGTTGAGGTGTAATGCATACTGAAGGCTGCAGTCTTTGATCTTCACCTGTAAATGCTCCAAGTCCTCTTCACTTTCAGCAAGCAAGGTCATGTCATCTGCATATCACAGGTTGTTAATGAGTCTTCCTCCAATCCTGATTCTTCATATAGTCCAGCTTCTCAGATTATTTGGTTAGCACACAGATTCCACCAAGATTAAGTGTCATGAAAGGATACAGCCCTGACACACAGCTTTCCTGACTTTAAACCATGCAGCATCCCCTTGTTTTGTCCAAATGACTGCCTCTAGATCTATGTACCATCCCCTAGAAGTGCCAAATAGTGTTTTCCTAACACTCTCATCTATTACTCACTTCAAGTTCTGAAATAGGTCAATCTAGCAATGTTTAAAAAACTATTTTAGAGAAATGTTTAAATTCCAGTATAGCGCCTTAATCTTTCTTAATTCCTAGCATGAGTGGTTCAGCCAGAAGCTATAGTTTTTTCTCTAAGCTATTCTTGCAAAAAGGAAACCCCCTCTTGTCATATTGGAGTCTCTCAAAATTGTGTAGTTCGATTCTTTTAGGCTAATGGTTCTCCAGGTGTGGTCTGGGGCCAGTAGCAGCATCACCTGGGAACTTATGAGAAATGTAAATTATCAGGCCGACCCCAGACCTACTGAATCAGACATTTTGAGGTGATACCCAGCAATCTGTGTTTTAACAAGACTCCCCAGGTAATTCTGATGCAAACTCAAGTTCGGAAGCACTGCTTTGTACATGTCAGATCCTGCTGCTGCTGAGTTGACTGCGGCTCATTACAACCCTATAGGACACAGCAGAACTGCCCCATAGGGTTTCCAAGGTTGTAAATCTTTATAGAAGCCAGCTGCCACAACTTTTGCAGAGTGGCTGGTGGGTTCGAACCACCTCTTGGTTAGCAGCTTAACCACTGCATCATGTGGCCGATAATAGAGCATATATATTTACACTGGTCCCAGTGTCATAACAGGCATTTCAACTTACATGCACATATAATGCAAGGAAAAAAAATGATTTTGTTGCTTAATCTTAAAACCGAAAATGGCATACTTATGTTGGTCGACAAATATTCTAAAAATGGGATAATGTTGTTAAATGCTGCATACCCACAGACTAATTTTCAGGCTTGCAGACATTGTAGGGAACCCTAGTGGCACAGTAAGTAAAAGCTCAGCTCAGCTGCTAAACAAAAGATCAGCAGTTGGAATCCACCAGTTGCTCCTTGAAAACCCTATGGGGCAGTTTTACTCTGTCCTATAGAGTCTATGAGTCAGAATCAACTCAACAGGAATGGGTTAGATGTTATAGATTGTAGTGTTTTAGAAAATATTTTCCAACATATTGTCAATAAGGCCAAAAGATTTAATAAGCTCCCAAGGGTCTTCTTTCCCCTCCTGGATCTTAGCATGAGTAGAGACCTAACAGACTGAAAGCTCACAGCATCTCAAATAAGAGTACACCTTTCTGTGTGTGACAGGTATGAAGATGGCCCCAGAGAGAAGTCTAGAAAAAGTCTCCATAACGTCTATGAGGGTAAAAAAAGGCCTGAGATGTCTTTCTTTCTCAAAGCTGACCTTGATGGTGGTCTTTCTTACGCAGATCTGAGACACCTCAAAGGGGCCTGAGAGCATCTTTCGCTGTCAATGCCTGGCAATTAAGGGCGTTAAAGTGAGAGAATGTCATTCACATGAAGCCTCAGCCTGCCACACATCAGGCGCACTTAAAACCGCACAACCCTTTTGAAATACTAAAAACTTTCAGCTAGTAGGAAAGAAAATCAACTTATTAAAAAAAAAAAAAAGACTCTAAAAGATGTCTGTATGCATGTTATGTCAAAACGCCACCAATCCTCGGGAGAATTCTTTACTTGCATTAGCCCCATTCCCGGATTACCAAGGCGCCCAGGAATGAAGACCTCTTTGCCTATCACTAACACCAATTCTGCCGTATAGGGTCTCTATGAGTCGGAATCGACTCGATGGCACTAGGTTGGTTTTTTAACACCAATTAGCTCACACCAAACTTCAAGATGAAAAGCGGAAAAATAAAGCACTATTTCAGCAGTGGTCATTTAAAAAAAACATTGATAATAACGCAGAACTCCCTCTAAAATTAGCCTACACCGTGACATAAATTGGTTTTCTTTGTCATCGAAAATTGACTTGAAGTTCACTAGTTAGAAAATAGTTGCTGAAAAGCCGGGGCCTCGGAGCTTTCGGATCCAGCCCTCCTTTCATCATGTAAACAAACGCATCAGATTTAAAGCTTTCCCATAATTGTTATGCTAACCTTGGAGCGAAACCTCTCCATTTGCATTTGAAGGAGCTAAATATTAGGCAGGAAAGAAAGTGGTCTTTTTGAAAGCCTGAGAAAATGTCCCCCGCTCGGAGCTGCTCCGCCATCTGGGCCGCGGGCTCTGCGCGCTTCTCCCGCCCCCCGCTCCTTGGCAGGGGCGCAGGGAGGCAGGGGCGCCGCCAAGGGCGTCATCTTGCAGGAGAAAGGACTCAGAAATGCCTCCGCAGCCTGAATGAGCGGAACTTCCTAGAGGGGTGGGGGAGGCGGCGGGGAGGGGGCTGCTGGGGACGTGGGAGCGGCGTGCCGGGAGCCAGGCGTCCTTGGTGACAGACAGCGCGTTCTCAGGTCCCCTCCCGGTTCCCAGCGCGGGCTCCGCAAACCCCCTCGGCGGTGCAGCCGGAAGTTCTACGCAGGAGGGCCAGGGGCCTGTGCGCTGGCATGTGTGTGTGTACCTGCGCTCTAAGGAGATACTCATACTTTATAGAAGCCGTGGCCCGTTTTTAACTGGATCTCTTTGAGAACCCAGTTACAGTCCGGCTATTCAAGGCCAATAATATAAGCACACTTATTCACATGAATCTTGGGAGTAATTAAAAATAAAAACGCTGCGCCATGGGGCTTTGTGAAAGGAAGGAGGGGTGGGAGGCTCCAACTTCCCATCAGCCTATTCTGGGGGAATAAAGAAAACCCTTGCATCCTTCTACCTTTTCATTCAAACTGCACACAAAGAATGCTCCAGTGAGTCCCAGGCGAATCATTCCTGGGAGAATATCTGGGGCATCCTGAACCAGAGAACAGCGCTAGAGGGGATAAGATGCCGCTCGATTGCGCCAGTGTAATTATTTTCTTTCACCACTTACCATTTTAATATCACTTTTAATATAATTCAAAGGTGCTTTGATTTTCGAATGCTTTTAGTTTGACCAGAATTAGCATTTCTCCCTAGTCCTAGGAGACATTCCGGAGGAGAACGGTATTTTTATTTTCCTGTTTCCCCTCCCTACCCCCGCCTTCAGTTTGACAAAGGCTTCTCATGCATCGCTGGACTGTATTGCAAAGTTAGGGGATTTTTCCCTCTCCTCAAAGGAAGATCACTGATGCTGCAAGTAACCCTGGTAGCTGCTAGGAGATGGAATTCTTTAGACTAAAACGGCATATTGCACAAATAACTGGCAGAAAGAGGAACGCAGGGCAGCACCCAGGTCCCCGGGGAGGGCAGAAAGGATGCAAGGATGCATCTGGGTGTTATGCCTGGGTAGGAGATGCAGTTTATTGTCTGGGTTTTTCTGGGTAGTCATAAACTAAATATGATGCTTGACAAGACTCTGGAACGCACCAGTTCCCATTTATTCTATTTATTTAATGAGTGTTTGTTAAATAACTACAATCTTTGTTTTTAGAGTCAGGATCTTGGCCTCAGACAGATCTGGGCTCCAGTTCTAGCTTCTCACACTTACTAGCTGGGTGGCCCTAGGCAAGTTACTTGTTAGCTGACTTCCAGTCTACCATCCACGCTCATGGTGACATCCCATGCACAGTGGAACAAATGCTGCATGTCCTTGCACCATCCCGATGATTAGTTTAGGATATGACCTTTATGACCCACAGGGGGTTTCACTGGCTGATTTTCAGAAGGAGGCCACCAGGCCTCTCTTCTAAACACATCTTAGTGGAAGCTCTGCCGAAATCTGTTCAACATCACAGCAACACAGGCAAGGTTCTACTGACAGATGGGTGGTGGCTGAGCTTGAGGTGCGTTGGCTGAGAATCTAACCCAATTCTACATAGAAGGCAAGAATTCTACCAGTGACCCATCACTGCCCCCACCAGCAAGTTACTTGTGTTGTGAGGTGTTGCCAAGCCTGCTCCGACTCATAGCGACCCTATAGGACAGAGAAGAACAACCCCATAGGGATTCCAAAGAGCAGCCTGGTAGATTCAAACTGCTGGCCTTTTTGGTTAGCAGGCGAACTCTTGACACTATACCACCAGGGCTACTGCAAGTTTGTTAGCTTTTCTAAATCCCAATGTTCTCATCTGCAAAATGGCTGTGTTATACCCATTTCAAAAACCAGAACCAAACCCATGCCATTGAGTCTATTCCAACTCGTAGCAACCCTACAGGATAGGGCAGAACTGCCCCATAGGGTTTCCAAGGAGCAGCTCATGGATTCAAACTGCCAGCCTTTTGGTTAGCAGCCATAGTTCACCAAAGCTTTTAGCTACTGTGCCACCAGGGCTCCATACCCATTTCAGAGGGTTATTTTCAGGATTAAGTAAGCACAGTGCCTGGCATTCTGTAAATCACAGCTATTATCATTATTTTTTTTTTCTTTGAAAGGATATAGACTTTTATTAGAATCATATAGAGTTATATGTGTGTGTGTATATATATACATATAACATAAAGCAAGTTAAGGGGGCATTCAAAAATATTTCTTTGTTGCCAGGTTCTGTTCTAGGTGCTAGAGATAAATAGTGGATAAGGCAGCAAAATTCCTTCCTCTCACAAAGCTCACAGTCCCATCAGGGAGATAAACAATAAATATTAAGTAAATACAATCATAGCAGAAAGCAAGAAGCTCCAAAAGGAAACTGAGCCAGGGGACTGGGAAGGAGAGTGATTGGGGTAGGCGCTTCAGGAGGAGGAAAAGGTTAAGAAAGGGGTGGACAGGAAACCTCTCAGAGAAAGCCCCTTGGAGTGGGGGGTGGGGTGCCAGGCAAAAGCAGGCTGGAGAACAGGCCAGGCCAGATCTTACAGGGCCTGAGAGACCACAGTGAGGAGTTCTGAATTCTTCCCAGAAAAATGAGAGATCATTAGAAGAGTTCCAAGCAGGGGAATGATGTGATCTGATTTATGATTTAGAAAGGTCACTCGGCCTGCCTTGCCTCCTTTGTGGAGCAAAGACAAGGGTAGGGAGGGGACAGAGTAAAAGTGGTCTCACCCCTGATTGCACAATTAAATCACCTGGGAGGCTTTTACAATGCCAAGCCCCACCTGCATGCTGGGAGTGGTGCCCAGACACCACTTTTTTTTTTTTTTTTAACTCCAAGATGATTCTAATGTTCAGTCAGAGCTGGAAAACACTAATCTGGAAGCTATTTTAATTGTCCCAGGAGCCTGGTGGCACAGTGGTTAAGTGTTGGCTGCTAACCGAAAAAGTCAGCAGTTCAAATCCTTGGAAACCTTACAGGGCAGTTCTACACTGTCCTATAGGGTCACTATGAGTCAGAATTGACTCTACTCTATGGCAACGGGTTTGGTTTGGGTTTTTTTTTTTTTTTAATTGTCCCAGTAAAAGATAATGGGAGCTTTTGTCAGAGTGATAGAGTGGAAATGCTAAGAACTGGCCGTACTCAGGATACATCTTTGAGGTAGAAGCAAACCAACCGATTAATGAATTGGAAGTGAGGGGTGTGTGGTGGAAAGAGAAAGACAGGAATCAGTAACGACCTGCTGGCTTGGGGCAAGAGTGCAGATGGTGATTCTATTTATCAGAATGGAAGAAATTGAATGAAAAGCCAGCTGGGAAGTGGAAACCAGAGGGCTGAAGACTGGAATCAAAAACATTGACCATATTATGCTTATTAGACATACATTAATATAATAGTAATCTAATTATTAAGAGGGGGCATCTAGCAGGCAGTTGATTTGAGAGTCAGTAGGACAGAACTTTAAATGTCATCTATAGCAGTGTTTCCCAACAGAACCTTCTATGATGATGGAAATGTTCTATGTATGCTTTGTCCAATGCAGTTGCCCCTGGCCACCTGTGGATACTCAGTGCTTGAAATATGGCTAGTGGGAGTGAAGAACTCAGTTTGTAATTTTATTTTAATTGGTTTAAACTTCAATAGCCATATGTGGCAAGTGGCTGCCCTAATAGATACACATTGATCATTCTCATACTTACGTGTCTGGGAACTTAACACAGCTTGACAACTTCTCACTACTTTCCCTGGAACCAGGTCAAAGCCATTATCATCTTCAACCTAGATTATTGCAACAGCCTCCCATCTGGTCTCACTGATTCCTCCTGATCTTTTATTGTATATTCTCAAAACAGCAGCCAAAATGGTCTTTCGAGTTTGAGTCATGTCATGTATTTCCTCTGTTCAAAACCCTCTAAAGGCGACTCATCTCGATACAGTAAAAGTCAACATCCTTCCAATAGTCCACAAAAAGCCACGCAAGATCTGTCTCCTCCTTTTCCTCTCTGACTTCGTTTCCCAGTTTTCTCAATACTCCCTCTCTGTTCTGCCATTACACGTCTCGCCTTCTATTGTGCCATATAATTAACTGATTTATCTTGTTTATTGCCTGTCTCTTTCTTGCTAGAAAATAAGCACCATCAGAGTGGGAATTTATGACTATTCTGTTCACTATTATATCCCTATCTTAGTCATCTGGTGCTACTATAACAGAAATACCACAAGCGGATGGCTTTAACAAAGAGAAGTTTATTCTCTCACAGTCCAGTAAGCTAGAAGTCTGAATTCAGGGCATCAGCTCCAGGGGAAGGCTTTCATTCTCTGTTGGCTCTGGAGGAAGGTCCTTCTGATGCAACAGTCCTCCCTTGGTCTGGGAGCATCTCAGGGCAGGAACCTCAGGCCCAAAGGACTCGCTCTGCTCCCAGCACTTTCTTAGTAGTATGAGGTCTCCATGTCTCTCTGCTCGCTTCTCTCTTTTACATCTCAAAAGACATTGGCTTAAGACACTATCTAATCTTGTAGACCTTATCAGTATAACTGCCGCTAACCCATCTTATTACAGCATAGTGATAGGATTTACAACGTATAGGGAAATCACATCAAAAGATGATAGACAATCATACAAGGGAATCATAACCTAGCCAAATTGACAGATATTTTTGGGGGGACACAATTCAATCCATGACAATCCCCTACTTCCTAGAATATGGAGCTCTGGTGGCACAGTGGTTAAGAGCTCAGGCTGTTAACGGAAAGGTCAGCAGTTTGAATCCACCAGCCACTCCTTGGAAGCCCTATGGGGTAGTTCTGCTCTGTCCTATAAGGTCACTACCAGTCAGAATGGACTTGACAGCAATGGGCTTTTCCTAGAATATAGTGGTCTGACACAGATCAGGCACTCAATAAATACTTAGTGAATGACTGAAACAGTATATAGATAATAGATGCTCACCCAGATTCCCAGAGAATAGAAAAGGCTCCAGGATTGAGCTCTGGACAACTCTAAAATCTAGAGCTTTGCTGTGCAATATGATAGTCACTAGCTACATGTGGCTATTGAGCTCTTGAAATATGCTAGTCCAAATTGAGAAGTGCAAAGTGCTCCATTAAAAGTTATTTATATTCAGTTGAAAGAATTAACAAGACCAAAAGCTGGTTTTTTGAAAAAATCAACAAAATTGATAAACCACTGGCCAAACTGACAAAATAAAAACAGGAGAGGAAGCAAATAACCCAAACAAGAAATGAAAGGGGCGATATTACAACAGATCCAACTGAAATTAAAAGAATCATATCAGATTACTATGAAAAACTATATGCAAACAAATTTGAAAACCTAGAAGAAATGGATAAATTCCTATAAACACACTACCTACCTAAACTAACACAAACAGAGGTAGAACAACTGAATAAACCCATAACAAAAGAAGAGATTGAAAAGGTAATCAAAACACCTCCAACAAAAAAAAGCCCTGGTCTGGACAGCTTCACTGCAGAGTTCCATCAAACTTTCAGAGAAGAGTTAACACCACTATTACTAAAAGTATTTCAGAACATAGAAAAGGATGGAATACTACCAAACTCATTCTATAAAGCCACCATACCCCTGATACCAAAACCAGGTAAAGACACCACAAGAAAAGAAAATTATATATTTTTTTATATCCCTCATGAATGTACATGCAAAAATCCTCAACAAAATTCTAGCCAATAGAATTCAACAACATATCAAAAAAATAATTCACCATGACCAAGTGGGATTCATACCAGGTATGCAGGGATGGTTCAACATTAGAAAAACAATTAATGTAATCCACCACATAAATAAAACAAAAGACAAGAATCACATGATTTTATCAATTGATGCAGAAAAGGCATTTGACAAAGTTCAACACTCATTCATGATGAAAACTCTCAGCAAAATAGGAATAGAAGGAAAATTCCTCAACATAATAAAGGGAATTTATACAAAGCCAACAGCCAACATCACCCGAAATGAAGAGAGCCTGAAAACATTCCCACTGAGATTGGGAACCAGGCAAGGATGCCCTTTATCACCACTCTTATTCAACATTGTGCTGGAAGTCCTAGCCAGAGCAGTTAGCCTAGATAAAGAAATAAAGGGCATCCAGGTTGGCAAGGAACAAGTAAAAGTATCTCTATTTGCAGATGACATGATCTTATACACAGAAAACCCTAAGGAATCCTCCAGAAAACTACTGAAACTAATAGAAGAGTTCAGCAGAGTATAGGGATACAGATAAACATACAAAAATCAGCTGGATTCCTCTACACCAACAAAAAGAACATCAAAGAGGAAATCACCAAATCAATGCTATTTACAGTAGCCCCCAAGAAGATAAAATACTTGGGAATAAATCTTACCAGAGATGTAAAAGAGTTATACAAAGAAAACTACTGTACAGTTCTGCAAGAAACCAAAAGAAACTTATACAAGTGGAAAACCATACTTTGCTCGTGGACAGGAAGAGTTAACATTATGAAAATGTCTATTCTACCAAAAGCGATCTATACATTTAATGCAATTCCGATCCAAATCCCAACGGTATTCTTTAATGAGACAGAGAAACAAATCACTAATTTCATATGGAAGAGAAAGAGATCCCGGATAAATAAGGCATTACTGAAAAAGAAGAACAAAGTGGGAGGCCTTACTTTACCTGATTTTAGAATCTATTACACCACTAGAGTAGTCAAAACAGTCTGGTACTGGTACAACAACACATACATAGACCAATGGAACAGAATTGAAAATCCAGGCATAAATCTATCCACATATGAACAGCTGATATTTGACAAAGGCCCCAAAACAGTTAAATGGGGAAAAGACAGTCTTTTTAACAAATGGTGCTGCCATAACTGGATATACATCTGCAAAAAAATGAAACAAGACCCATACCTCACTCCATGCGTAAAATCTAACTCAAAATGTATCAAAGACCTAAATATAAAATCTAAAAAGATAAAGATCATGGAAGAAAAAATAGGGACAATGTTAGGAGTCCTGATACATGGCATAAACAGTATACAAAACATTATAAAGAATGTAGAAGAAAAACTAGATAACTGGGAGCTCCTAAAAATCAAACACCTATGCTCATCCAAAGACTTCACCAAAAGAGTAAAAAGTCTTCCTACAGACTGGAAAGAAGTTTTTAGCTATGGCATTTCTGATCAGTGTCTGATCTCTAAAATCTACATGGTAGTGCAAAAACTCAACTGCAAAAAGACAAATAACCCAATTAAAAAATGGGCAAAAGATTAATCCAAAAAACACAAAATAATAAATGTTGGAGAGGCTGCGGAGAGATTGGAACTCTCATACACTGCTGGTGGGATTATAAAAGGGTACAACCACTTTGGAAATCCATCTGGCGTTATCTTAAACAGTTAGAAATAGAACTACCATACAACCCAGAAATCCCACTCCTCGGAATATACCCTAAAGATACAACAGCCTTCACACAAACAGATACATGCACACCCATGTTTATTGCAGCTCTGTTTACAATAGCAAAAAGCTGGAAGCAACCAAGGTGTCCGTCAACGGACGAATGGGTAAATAAATTGTGGTATATTCACACAATGGAATACTACGCATCGATAAAGAACAGTGACGAATCTCTGAAACATTTCATAACATGGAGGAATCTGGAAGGCATTATGCTGAGCGAAATGAGTCAGTTGCAAAAGGACAAATATTGTATAAGACCACTATTATAAGATCTTGAGAAATAGAAAAAACGGAGAAGAACACATACTTATGTGGTTACAAAGGGGGGAGGGAGGGAGGGAGGGAGAGGGCTTTTTATTGATCAATCTGTAGATAAGAACTGCTTTGGGTGAAGGGAAAGACAACACTCAATACAAGGAAGGTCAGCCTAATTGGACTGGATTAAAAGCAAAGAGGTTTCCGGGATAAAATGAAAGCTTCAAAGGTCAGCGGAGCAGGGGCTGGGGTCTGGGGAACTTGGTTTGAGGGGACTTCTAAGTCAATGGGCAAAATAATTCTATTATGAAAACACTCTGCATCCCACTTTGAACTGTGGCGCCTGGGGTCCTAAATGCCAACAAGCGGCCATCTAAGATACATTAATTGGTCTCAACCCACCTGGAGCAAAGGCAAAGGAAGAACACCAAGGTCACACGACAACTAAGAACCCAAGAGACAGAAAGGACCACTTGAACCAGAGACCTACATTATCCTGAGACCAGAAGAACTAGTTGATGCCCGGCCACAATCGATGTCTGCCCTGTCAGGGAGCACAACAGACAACTCCTGAGGGAGCAGGAGACCAATGGGATACAGACCCCAAATTCTCATTAAAAGACCACACCTAATGGTATGATTGCGACAAGAGGAATCCCAGAGACAATGCTCCCCAGAACTTCTGATGGCCCAGGACAGGAACCACCCCCGAAGACAAATCATCAGGCATGAAAAGGACTGGTCAGTGGCGGGGAGAGAGATGCTGATGAAGAGTGAGCTAATTAAATCAGCTGGACACGGGAGAGTGTGTTGGCAACTCTTGAGTGGAGGGGGGATGGGAAGATAGAGAGAGAGGGAAGATGGCAAAATTGGCACGAAACGAGAGACTGTGGGGGCTGACTCAATAGGGGAAGAGCAAGTGGGAGAAGGGAGTAAGATGTATGTAAACCTACATGTGACAGACTGGAATGGTAAATGTTCACTTGAAGCTTAATAAAAATTAAAAAAAAAATGGGCAAAAGATATGAATAGACACTTCACTAAAGAAGACATTCAGGTAGATAAGAGATATATGAGGAAATGTTCGCAATCATTAGCCATTAGAGACATGCAGATCAAAACTACAATGAGATTTCATCTCCTCCAACAAGGCTGGCATTAATCCAAAAAACACAAAGGAATAAATGTAGGAGAGGCTGTGGAGAGATTGGAATGTCAAATGGTACAACCACTTTGGAAATCGATTTGGCGCTACCTTAAAAAGCTAGAAATAGAACTACCATATGATCCAGCAATCCCACTCCTTGGAATATATCCTAGAGAAATAAGAGCCTTCACAGGAACAGATAATATGCACACCCATGTTTATTGCAGCACTGTTTACAATAGCAAAAACAGGGAAGCAACCAAGGTGTCCATCAACAGATGAATGGATAAATAAATTATGGTGTATTCACACAATGGAATACTACGCATCGATAAAGAACAGTGAGGAATCTGTGAAACATTTCATAACATGGAGGAACCTGGAAGGCATTCTGCTGAGTGAAATTAGTCGGTTGCAAAGGACAAATATTGTATAAGACCACTATTATAAGAACTTGAGAAATAGTTTAAACTGAGAAGAAAACGTTCTTTTGTGGTTATGAGAGGGGGGAGGGAGGGAGGGTGGGAGAGGGACATTTACTAATTAGATAGTAGATAAGAACTACTTTAGGTGAAGGGAAAGACAGCACACAATACAGGGGAGGTCAGCACAATTGGACTAAACCAAAAGCAAAGAAGTTTCCTGAAAAAACTGAATGCTTTGAAGGCCAGCGTAGCAGGGGCAGGGGTGTGGGGACCATGGTTTCAGGGGACATCTAAGTCAATTGGCATAATAAAACCTATTAAGAAAACATTCTGCATCCCGCTTTGAAGAGTGGCGCCTGGGGTCTTAAACACTAGCAAGCAGGCATCTAAGATGCATCAATTGGTCTCAACCCACCTGGATCAAAGGAGAATGAAGAACACCGAGGACACAAGGCGATTACGAGCCCAAGAGACAGAAAGGGCCACGTGAACCAGAGACTACATCATCCTGAGACCAGAAGAACTAGATGGTGCCTGGCTACAACCGGTGACTGCCCTGACAGGGAACACAACAAAGAACCCCTGAGGAAGCAGGAGAGCAGTGGGATGAGACCCCAAATTCTCCTAAGACCAGACTTAATGGTCTGACTGAGACTAGAAGGACCACAGTGGTCATGGCCCCCAGACCTTCTGTTGGCCCAGGACAGGAACCATTCCCAAAGCCACCTCTTCAGACATGGATTGGACTGGACAATGGGTTGGAGACGGATGCTGGTGAGGAGTGAGCTTCTTGGATCAGGTAGACACCTGAGAGTATGTTGGCATCTCCTACCTGGAGGGGAGATGAGAGGGTGGAGGGGGTTAGAAGCTGGCAAAAAGCACACAAAAAGAGAGAGTGGAGGGAAAGAGCAGGCTGTCTCATTAGCGGGAGAGTAATTGGGAGTGTGTAGCAAGGTGTATATGGGTTTTTGTGTGAGGGGCTGACTTGATTTGTAAACTTTCACTTAAAGCACAACAAAAATTACTTTAAAAAGTTATTTATATTGATTACATGTTGAATTATAATATTTTAGATATACTGGGTTAAATAAAACATAAAAAATTAATGTCACCTGTTTCTTTTTACTTCTTTTAATGTGACTGTTAGCAAATTTAAAATTGCGTATGTGTCTTACGTTATATTTCTATTGACCACATTGATTTAGAGATTGTAAAGAAGAAAATACCAGCCAAGTGCATTAGATTTGAGAAATGATTATTTTAAGTAGAAGGGCATCATAAAAGTATAATGAGAATGGAGAATTGAGCAAAGAATTTGGCACAATGGAGATCACCATTTGCCTTGACAAGGGTACTAATGAGATACGAAGGGAGAAGCCCAACTGGAGAAGGCTAAAGTCAGAATGGAGTCTGTGGGTGGTCCAAACGGTTAACACACACAGTTAATGTAACCTAGCATCAGGGCCTGTCTACAGTCAAGAGTAGGCATGAGAGTCAGGACCAGCGCAAAGCTGGTCCTTATGAGATGGAGTTCAGACATACCACCACTCTTGCACTTTTTCACCATTTCTGACACCGGCCATCACCCCCCACAGCACTCTGTACTTCTCTGCTGAGTTTGATGATTTGTTGCAATGACCACACAGAACTCACAGACCATACTCAGGACTATGTGGTTTATTAGGGAAATAACAGGCTGCAACTCAGGATCAGGATCAACTTGGAAGTAACAGGATACAACTCAGGGCACAGGATACAGCTCATCAACCAGGACAACTTCCAACCAGGATGGCTCTCAGCTCCTTTTCAGCTGTGTCCATAGGCAGGCCCTTCTCTTGGCCATTGGGCCTCGCTAGGCCTTTCCTCTGCTTAATCCTTATTGGGCGGTTTTACGCACACTGTTTGCTCACTTAATAAACAGACCAAACCCTGAAAGGTAAGTAAAATAGACCAATCACAGGGTGAGCTGCAGCTCAACCAATTATTTTTGGCAGGATTATAAGCTGAAGACCGAAAGGCCATGTATAAAGAGAAACCCATTGCACTCCAGCTGCTAACAAAAGCATTGGAGGTTTGTGTCCACCCAGAGGCACCTTGGAAGAAAGGCCTGGTAATCTACTTCCAAAAAATCAGCCATTGAAAACCCTGTGGAGCACGGTTCTACTCTAACACACATGGGTCACCATAAGCCAAAACTGACTGGACATCAACTGCAAAAGTCAGAATGAATAGTGAGAAGGTAGAGAGAATCAACATAGACAACCCTCTCAAGAATTTTTGCTATGGGAAATAGGGTGTTTGTTGGAGGCAGAAGAGGAAAAAAAGAAATTAAAGATGGAATATATTTATAGAAGTTTGATATCTGATGGAAATGATCCAAGAGAGATAGCTCCAAGTTGGACAGTTTGTGCTGAACAGAAAGAATATAGAAATGCAGTGTTTTCAATCTGAAAGGGCTAGTGGAGATCATCTTACACAAACATTTTGCATTACAGATAAGAGCTTTGAGGGCCAGAGAGGTGAATGGCTTGTTAACATCATACAGCAGATTGAAACCAAAGACCCAGAAGCGCTGTTTCTGAATGAACGCTTGCTTAAGCTCATATCTGCAGATACGTTTTTAAATCCTAATATATTTGACCCAAAATATCTTTCCCATCACATGGCAGGATCTTTACGTGATATAGCTAGTGGTCCCTTAAGAGTTAACATAATAAAAACAATAGCTACCATTTGTTGAATACCTGCTATGTGCCTGGTGTTTTACGTATATTAGCAATAATATATGTAATAACTTAACAGCGTAGGTAGGTATTAATACCCCTGTTTTACAAATTAGAAAACTGAAATTTTTAGAGTTTTAATCATATGAATCCATATCTGTTCAGCTCCAAAGTTCATGCTCTTTTTCAATATATCATATGACCTCACAATCGTAACTCTCCAACCTGTAAACCATCCCTCAAGAGGACAAAATACTCAGATTGCTAATCATTATAAAGGAGAACTGATATATACCCAAATTAATAAAATAATACCCACAAATATGAAAGTAAAGTATTGCTTTTCCAAGTATTTCTTTGTCACTATGTATACAAGAAGCCCCTGGGTGGTGAAAATGGTTGCTAACCGAAAGGTTGGAGATTCAAGTCTACCTGGAGGCACCTTGGAAGAAAGGCCTGGTGATCTACTTCTGAAAAAAATCAGCCATGGAAAACCCTATGGATCTCTGACACAGGTGTGGTTGCCATGAGTTTGAATCTATTCTATGACAACTGAGTTTTTGTGGTTGCTTTAAATTTATCCAGGGTCTAAATTTAAACAAAAGTATTTCATTGCAACAATCTTACAGTTCTGAGCAAAAACAGTTGTTCAGTAATAGTAGAGGTTACCTTTCAGTTTCCTGGAACCAAGCACATTGGTTTACCAAACAAACCATTCTATCAAGCGGGAATTGTCCCATGTGGCATTGTTACAGGACCACAGAGTTCCTCCATTGGGATGACTTCAATAATTCTAAGTGAATTACACAATATTTATGAAGAGATTCATGCTCAAGGGTATAACCTCTCTGGACCTTAAACCTAGCAATCTCATACCTGTCACAAACCACAACTTTGTGGTCAAATAAAAACAATCTCTGGGTAATCGCTGTTTCAATGCACAAAATTTAAGTTAACTGGCATGTTCTAGGAAACCCTGGTGGTGTAGTGGTTAGGAGCTCAGCTGCTAACTGAAAGACCAGCAGTTTGAATCTATCAGCTGCTCCTTGGAAACCCTATGGGGCAGTTCTACTCTGTCCTGTAGGGTTCCTCTGAATTGGAATCGACTTGATGGCAACAAGTTTGTTTGTTTTGTTTTGTTTTTTTGGTTTGCCATGTTCCAAGAATGGTGGAAATGAGAGGTTCTGGTTAATGCTGTTTTCTGCTTAACCTGAGGTCAACAAAACAAATCTTTTTATTCCAACCCCACTGAAAATCTTCATTAAAATGTCTAGCTCTAGTTTCCTCACTGTGTAGGAAACCGAACATAATTGGATCTTTTTAAATTATTCAGTACTTTTCAGTGCCTCAGGATTTCATGCTTATTAATATTCTACAATATTTGTCTAGTACTTTAGTTATACATATAAGAGAGAGAGAATACAGAGAAGGATATTTTGCAAGTTTTATTTCTGTAAACCTCATAGGAGGGTGTTTGTTATTTCCCTCTTTGCTAATGGTTGGGTAGAAAAAAAATTCAGGTAATGAGGTTACCTGTGCTTTTTTCATCCTGTATTCCTCTCTTACACACTAAGATGGTACAATCCCATTAACTCACTAAACATACTGTATATTTCAAGAGAATTTGGGGGGGGGGCAGGGATGCTGATGTTTTTGTTGCAACATTGTTGTTGTTAGGTGCTGTTGAGTCAGTTCCAAATCATAGCAACCCTATACACAACAGAAGAAAACACTGCCTGGTCCTGCACCATCCTCACAATCATTGTTACGCTTGAGCCCATTATTTCGGCCACCATGTAAATCCATCTTGTTAAGGGTCTTCCTCTTTTTCACTGACCATCTACTTTACCACGTATGATGTCCATCTCCAGGGTCTGGTCCCTCCTGATTAACATGTCCAAAGTATGTGAGATGAAGTCTTGCCATCCTTGCTTCTAAGAAGCATTCTGGTTGTACTTCTTCCAAGACAGATTTGTTCATTCTTTTGTCTCTCCATGGTATATTTAATATTCCTCACCTACACCATAATTCAAAGGCATCAATTCTTCTTCGGTTTTAGTATTACTGATGAATTTTTAATGATACTACCACAGCCGTCCCTTAGAAATTCATTAAGTACAATAATACACATTCATAAAATGACTAGTCTGGGTTGGGTAATCTGTGGTCACAAAGAGGCCAACCTTCCTATACAGATGGATTGAGATCAATGGTTTGGTCTCAGAGAAAAAAGGTAAATATCTTATATGAACTCCTTCATATACCTCCTTTTCACTCTAAATGTCCACATCAGTACCTATCCTTCCCCAGGGCCAAGGCCGACCCTTATACTTTCTCTGCACTTTTTTTTCCCTCTCTCAGCAAACATATTTGTTCAGGTCTCACCAGTTACAAACCTTGCTTAACCCAATCCTACCTCTTACCTTCCTCTTGCTACAAAGCTTCTAGAAAAAGTAGTCTACATCTACTGTCTCTGGTTCTCCCTAATTTTCCATCTAGAGGAATTCCCATCCTTTAATTTTCTCAATTTCCCAGGAGTCTCTGACCCAGGTGAATCTTTTCATCTGGAAACACTGTTCCATGGTCTACTGCTTTACCTTTTTGCTCTCTTCTTTCCCCTCTGACCACTTCTTTTAAATTTCCCTCACTAGGTCTTCTCCATATGGCCCCTGAAGATTGGTGTCCCCAGAGTTTCATCCCTAGTCCTCTCTTTTTCTTCCTACCACCCTTTCTGGATTATTTCATCCATTTCCCAAGTTTAACTGCTATGAACACACTGAGAATTCTGAAATCCGGTATCTTTTCAGAACTCCAAATGCATCTATCTAGCATCCCCCTGGGCAAGTTCACCATGATGTCCTGGAAGTTAATTCAAAGTCAACACATCCAAAGCCAAACTCATTAGACAAGATATTTCCTTACCAGTTAACAGAGCCAACCAATCACCTAGACACCCAAGACAGAAATCTCATAGTTCACTTAAATTGTGCTTCTCCCTCAACGCCTACACTCTAATAATTTTAGCTTAAATATGTATAGTCCCTTTCCTCAAATCCAGTGTGCAATCCTAGTGTAGATTCTCATCCTTTCCCTCTGGTTTTCCTCTCTCTAATTGTTCATTATAAGGAGCCCCAGTGGCACAATGGTTAAGTGCTTGGCTGCTAACCAAAAGGTCAGCAGTTCAAACCCACTAGTAGCTCCACGGAAGAAAAGACCTGATGACCTGGTTCCATAAAAATTACAGCCTAGGAAACCCTATGGGACAGCTCTACTCAGTCACATAGGGTCCTTATGAATCAGAATCAACTCAACAGCACACAACAACAAGTTGCTCATCCCACCACTCATCTATCAGTTTGTCACACTCTGGTGGCTGGAATGTTGTTCTATGATGCTGAAAGCTAGGCCACTGGTATTTCAACGCCAGTAGTGTCACCCATGGTGGAAAGGTTTCAGCAGCGCTTCTGGACTAAAGCAGACTAGTAAGAAAGGTCTGGAGCTCTACTTCTGAAAATTTGCCAATGAAAACTCCATGGATCCCAAAGAATATTGTCCTATATATCGCTGGAAAATGAGCTCCCTGGGTTGGAAGGTACTCAAAACACACAGCAGACTCAACAATGGACTGGGGTACACCAACGATCGTGAAGATGATGCAGGACCAGGCAATGTATTGTTCTGTTGCACATGGGATCATCATGAGTTGGAGCTGACTTGACATCAACTAACAACAACAATTGTTCATTGCACATTTCTCCCAGGGTCATCTTTCCAAAACAGAAATTTGAACTGATTATTGCTCCTCCTTGAAAGCTTTTGTGGCCCACTTCCCCTACCCTCACCCATGGAATAAAGTTCAGAATATTTTTTCAGAGCACATCATGCCCTTCACATCTGGGTTTAACCTCTCATCCCAATGCCTTTGCACAGGCTTCTACCAACCACCATTCCCTTCCTTTGCTCAACATACCCTCTGAATGTTTCATCCACCTGGAACTTCTACTCATCGTTCAAGGGACCTTGTCAATTTCTCCTTTATAGAGCTTACTGCATTGTATTATAATTATCAATTTACACATCTCCCACCACTTGTAATTATTAAACGGCATGAGCTACTTAAGCACAGGGATCATGTTTTGTTTTCACTATTACATCCACACCTGGTGGCGCAGTGATTAAGATCTATGGCTGCTAACCAAAATGTTGGCCGTTCAAATCCAGCCCCTGTTTTCTTCATTCTTCCCTCGGGAATAAACTGCGTTATAGAACTGTAGAGTTGACGTGCATTTAAGGGCATATTTTATTGATCTGTCTATTCTTTCTTGTCTCTTCTGTTGTTCTTTCTGTGAGTCTCTCTGCCCTCTTTCAAAAGTAAAAATATCACAAAGCATTTCTGCAATAATATGGTATATATTATCACATTAGCTACAGTTATAATAAAAGTAGCTACATAATCGTATTTATACTTTGCCTCGTAGCCATAGGCATAATGGTGCTTTACTAGGAAATTTATATAACCAAATGGAAATTCACTAATGCAGTAAGAAGTTATCAAATATAATTCAGGAGTTCCAAACTGCTAGTGTCTCAGTAGGTGAAAGGGGGAAAGGGGAGTTCTATTTTATAATAGAACCCTTAATATAGATATGCTTATTGTTTTTGTAATAATGCTCAGCAAATGGTCTTTTTCTTCTAGTTTTGTTTGCTTACTTGCATAATTTTTGTGAAAATTCTGTTTCAATATTAGAAGAAAATAAAAGTAATCAAGTGATCAGGGGATTATTATATAGAAAAAAATCATTCAAGATTTTAAAAATTTTTTAAAATATGGACTTATTCTTTCAAACTGCTAAGAGAGTTTCAAAAAAGCTTCAATAAATGTAATACACCCAACAGAATATCAGTATCTATGCATTGTGGAAAATGATGGTCTGTCTACTCAAGTGCACAAATTAATAAGCAGAAAAATACATAACATGTCAACTGGCCAGTACCCAACTTCGATTTGAAATTTTACGTCCATTTTCAACCAAACACAATGAACAAATATGCAAAATCTCAGCAGTTACAATTTTTGTCTTTACTAAACAATTGTTTCACGATAGTCATAATATCAAATTCAAAGAAAAAATTAAATGATTTTCTGCTTCATAATAAATCAAACTCTTGTTGGAGCTCAAAGGAAGGAAGACGAGCTTCATTTCCTTTGCCCAAAACATTCCCCCATGTCCAGGATTAGGGAAAAGGAACTTAGTAAATGAATATGGCAGAGCTGCAATCCAAAGACATACTCTCTATGCCATCCCTATGTGTGTAAACATAAAATATACTGTGGACTTCCAGAACGAACAGATCAGTCCCAGAAGAAATGCAACCAGGATGTTCCTTAGAAGGAAGGATGGTGCAACTTTGCCTCAATTACTTTGTACACATCATCAGGAAAGACCCATCTCTAGAAAAGGACATCATGGTTGGTAAAAGGTCAGCAAAAACAACAGAAAATCTCAATAAGATGGACTGACACAATAGCCTCAACAATGGACTCAAACATACCAATGATTATGAAGATGGCACAGGACCAGGCAACAACTCTTTCTTATGCATAGTATTGTCATGAGTCGGTGGCAACTCCATGGCAGCTAAGACTATATTGCCATATAGATGGCCTCCCCCATCAGACGTTTTCAAGAGGAGTTGTTTGTTCCAATTATCTCTTCAGTGGTCTACTCTATAGAGGTGTAGCTACTTCTCCTTCTGACCTGAAATCCTAGCCATCTGGGAACATACCATAATAATTGTAAACCATGGGCATGATCATTTTGACCACTTAAACATTTTAGCTCTTTCGTCATTTCAATCAATGTTTTCTATCCAGTTTTGTTTCCAACCAGAATATTCCTACATTTCAGGCTCAAGGTCTGATTTGTGCTTGGGAGCTGCAGCCATGCATAGCAGCCCATCAGCTCCTCATCCGTGGATGACAAAGCTATTCTCCCCCTCCACGTCTAAATGTAACACAAAAGGAAGATAGGATTTTGTAACAATACAACAAGACACAATAATTTATAATTTTTAAAAATCATGTAACTTCAGTTATAGTGCAAACCCATTTTTACTGTGTGAGTCTATGTGGAAGGATAGAGGTTGGTGGGGGCATTTTAAGATACAGTGAAAAACAAGAGCCAAGTTGGGGTGGGGACCAAAAAAAAAAAAAACCAACAGGTGGTGTTAATTCAAAATTACATACCTAGGAAAAAATCATCTTCCTCTGTAGTTTGAGGACAAAGCTAAAGGAATAAACAAACCCTGCAGGAAGCGTCTTTGTGTATGCAGAATCAAGATAGAAAACCAGTGCTCTGTCCTTCAGAACAATCTCTTCATCCTAGCAGGTGGGAAGTAATCAAGTTTCCATAAACGTCTCCAACTGTGTGGTGACTGCTCTGGTTCTTCTCCTTTGCCATTAGTTACTGTTACTTCAGTCATTCAAGTGTCTTTCTGCCCAAGTTTGGAATCCCTGCCTTTGACTAACATATTTAATGTCACTCTCAGGATACTGTGGTCCACTCAAAGGAGACTTGGATAGAGGATCCCAGCATGGAGGAGGCCGCACAATGAATGTTGATGAGCGGAGTCACTTGACAATTTCTAATGGTATTGTACTCTCACTCCCGTAGCATTATATTTATATACAGCCTGATTTGATGAAAGGCAGAAATTTGTAAGGACTCACTCCTTCTTTAATTATAGACTTTTTAGATTCCAACCCCAGAGTTTTTTAAATTTCTACATGCGTAAAAGAAAATTTCAATTAAGGTTACAGGTGGACAAGTCATGAAGGCACAGACTTCTTTCTCCTGTCTTTCTGTATTTTGTGCAGTGTAACTTTCTTAAGTACAGAAATTACCCTTTGAGAATGCTCTACCTGGTTACCAATATCTCGGAGGTTCTGAGTACAGGCTCTGTGGTCCTGATGGCTCAGTTTAAATCCCAGCTCGAGCATTTTTCAGCGGTATGACCTTGGGCATTTTATGTAAACTCTGTAAACTTCAGTTTCTTCCCCTGGAAAGACAATAATAACTTCGCCTTTGGGGATGAGGAGGCAACGGTAGGGGAGAGAAAAAGAAGGGGATCTTATGCAAAAGTTGGTGTAAGTATAAAGGATGGTACATTAGGGGTCTCAGTTAAATAGATTCTATAGTTGAGACAGGCTCTGATGAAAGGGTATAGCAATATAATGTCATTATTGTGTACTGTTAAGTTGATTCTGACTCATAGCAACCCTGTAGGACAGGGTAGAACTGCCCCATAGTTTCCTAGGTTATAATATTTACAGGAGCAGATCGCCAGATCTTTTCTCCAGCAAAGCCACTAGTGGATTCAAACCACCAACATTTCAGTTATCAGCCAAGTGGGTAACCATTGTGCCACCAGGGCTCCTAGCAATATAACAGTTATTATTATAGCAGTACAGCCTTACTATGAATATTAAATAAGATAATATGTATAAAGTGCTTGGTACAGTGCAGGGCATAAAACTGTTCTTGTTGTGTGCCATCAAGCTGATTTTGACTCATAATGACTCTAAATTACAGAGAAGAACTGACCCGTAGGGTTGCCTAAGCTGTAATCTTTATAGCAGCAGTTCACCAGGTCTTTTCTCCCAAGGAGTGGCTGGTGGGTTCAAACCACAGACCTTTCAGTTAGCAGCTGAGCACTTAGCCATTTTGCCACCAGGGATGCTTACGTGCTGAGTATTATAAGCAACTAAATAATGCATTGCTAAAAAAAAAAAAAAAAATTTTTTTTACTAATTAACAATGGGAACCCTGGTGGCATAGTGGTTAGCTCAGCTGCTAACCAAAAGATTGCCAGTTCAAATTCACCCACCGCTCCTTGGAAACCCTATGGGGCAGTTCTACTCTATCCTTTAGGGTCACTATGAATTGGAATTCACTCCTCAACAAGCTTGGGGTTTTTTTGTTTGTTTAGTTAATTATGATTACTATTTCTATTAATAAAAATTAATATTAAGAATTGGTACATTGTTGTTAGTTGCCATTGAGTTGATTCTGACTCATGGTGACCCTATATGTGCAGGTAGAACTGCTCCATAGAGTTTTCAAGGCTCTGATCTTTTGGCAGATCTCCAGGCCTTATTTTCAAGGTGCCTCTGGGTGGGTTTGAACTGCCAACCTTTCTGTTAATAGTCCAGCACTTAACCATTTGCGCCACTGAGGGACTCCTAAGAATAGGTATATTATTATTAAATCTATTTCATTTAAAGTTTAGCATTATTGCTAAAATATATGGAAGTCTTTGCGTTATTTCATCTATCACAAAGGATACATTTTACATAATTGTTCTAGGAAAACAAAAAGATCAATAACTGCCAGACATAAGCTTATGGATGTCAAACAGCTTCATAGGGTCACTTATTGCTTTAATGATTTCTCATCATTTCTCCCGTGTCTGCTACATTGGAAAAATGTTGTCAATGGACCTATGTCATGTCTAGACCCATGGTTCCTCTGGTCTCCCAGGATCTTTAATCACTGTGGTTTATAATGAGCAGAGGCCCCTGGGATAGAGGAAATACTTGCTCTTTTTCTTTTAAAACTGAGAGGTATATGTCTCTGCTGCCAAAGAAAAATGGGCCAAAGTATAGTACCAACACAATACACTCCAGGCATCTAGCCTAGAGGGTAGACCATCCAAGGAGACAAGGATCTGGCTGTGAGATGAATATGTGAACACAGATGAGAAATGTCTTAGAGTCATAGACTTTCAGCTGGACCTGCCTTTGGGAGACGAGGAGACAATAGTATGGGGAGAGAAAACAAAGGGGATCTTATGCAAAAATTGGTGTAAGCAAAAAGGATGATGTTATCATACGTTAGAGGACTTAGTTGAACAGATTCTATGGTTGAGACAGGCTCTGATGAAAGGGTAAGCAGATTGGGACATTGCTTGGGGAGTTGAGCTAGTTTTAAAAGGTGACTGCATGGGGACTGAGTTGGAGACCGAGTGTGGCCAAATATGGGGCAATTTCCCCTGTTGATCCTCTGACTTAAGGATGTTCTGTTCTTCCCTAGAAGAGTGTAATCACATACCATTGGTCATTTGAGGAGATTCCTAATCAGTGACTCCAAGAGTAAGTCTTGGGTCCATTTAAAGACGGTGCGAGTGATTACTGAATTATAATGCTGGGACATCCACTTGGACATCAAATGCTATACTGATGTCTAAACAGACTTTACCTTCCTTACTTGAGAAAAATATGCCAGTGGGCATTCATGCCATTCATTGAGAGTTCTCTTTTTCTTCACCATTCTAATTACCTTAAACCCGCTGCCTTCGAGTCAATTCCAACTCATAGTGACCCTATAGGACAGTGTAGAACTTCCCCATAGAGTTTCCAAGGAGCACTTGGTGGATTCAAACTGCCAACCTTTTGGTTAGCAGCCATAGCTCTTAACCATTACGCCAGTGGGGTTTCCAAATACCTTAAGGATTTATTAAAAATTGAAAGTCATGTCTACAATCTCAGATCACAGTAGTCTCCATGCTCCTTCTGCTATAATTTTTTGTTGTTATAAAAATACAGATAACACAACATTTGCCAACTCAACATTTTTAATGTGTACAATTCATTCAGACCAACTACATCAATCATGTTGTACAACCATCACCATTATCCACTGCCAAATTTCCAATCACCATAAACAGAAACTCACTGCTTTGCAAGCAGTAACTCTCCCTTTCCCTTTCCCTCCCACCCCCAGTAACCACTACTGAACTGATTGCTGTACATTTGCCTATTCTAGGCATTTCTTATCAGTGAGATGATACAATATTTGTCCTTTTGTGATTGACTTATTTCACTCAGCATAATGTTTTCAAGCTTCATTCATGTTGTGGCATGTATCAGGACTTTATTTCTCTTTATGGCAAAGTAATATTCCGTTGTGTGTATATGGCACACTTTGTTTATCCATTAATCTGTTGATGGGCATTTGAATTGTTTCCACCTTTTGGCGATTGTGAATCATGCTGCAATGACCATTGGTGTGCCTGTGTCTGTTTGCATTGCTGCTTTCAAGTCTCTGGGTGTATACCTAAGAGTGGAATTGCTGAGTCATGTGGTAGCTTTAAGAAAACCCTGGTGGCGTAGGGTTAAGTGCAATGGCTGCTAACCAAAGGGTCAGCAGTTTGAATCCTCCAGGCACTCCTTGGAAACTCTATGGGGCAGTTCTACTCTGTCCTATAGGGTCTCTATGAGTCAGAATCGACTGAATAGCACTGGGTTTGGTTTTTTTGGTTTATGGTAGCTCTGAGAGCACTGGTGGCACAGTGGCTAACTGCTCAGCTGCTAACCAGAAGGTTGGCAGTTCTAACCCACCAGCCTCTCTTCATGAAAAAGATGTGGCAGTCTGCTTCTGTAAATATTAGAGCTTTGTAAACCCTATAGGGGAAGTTTTATTCTAGATAGACCCTATAGGGTTGCTATGAGTCAGCTGCGCGTTTAACTTTTTGAGGAACCGCCAAACTGTTTCCTACAACTGCCAAACTGTTTTCTAAAAATTTCCTGCTGTAATTTTGATTAAGGACAACTCTTTTTTGAGGATCCCTGGTGGCACACTGGCTAAGGGCTTAGCAGCTAACTGAAAGGTTGGCAGTTCAAACCCACCAGCCACTCCGTGGTAGAAAGATGTGGCAGCCTGCTCTCATGAAGACTTACAGCCTTGGCAACCCTATGGGCAGTTCTACTCACTATGATTTCGAATTGATTCAATGGCAATGGGTTTGGTTTGGTTTGGGTGGCTCTCTTTTTAAGAGGTTCCTGAGATTTTACAATTCTTTGGTTTGGGGGAAACGGAACAGAAGCCAAAAGTCAGTAAAAAAAAAAAAAAAAAAGGCTTCATGAAGTCAAGGGATAAATGATGGGTAGCTGAGTTTGCATGCTGCTCTCAACCTTCACCACCTCATTCCCCACACCACAATTTCCACTCACAAAGTAGGCTCTATAGCTATGTCTCCATTCTTTTCTCTTTATGATTCATATGAAAATTTGAGGGAAAATGATGATTTGCAAAAACCTTTGGTAGATTTACTTTCATTGGTTTCCATAAGTCTGGAGAATGAGCCTTCCTAACAACAAGGCTTTCTATTTTATGAGACCAGTCATCGGACTATCCCAAGTTTGAGCAAATGTATGCAATTTCATCAGCTCTTTCAATGGTGCTAGAGGACTATGTCTCCAGCAAAGTTTCAAGCATATTTAATGGCTTGACCCACGTAATTTAACTTCATCCTAGCATATGTCAGAAACCCTGATGGCATAACAGTTTAGTGCTACAGCTGCTAACCAAAAGGTCAGCAGTTCAAATCTTCCAGGTGTACCTTGGAAACCCTATGGAACTGTTCTACTCTGTCCTACAGGTCGCTATGAGTTGGAATTGACTCGATGGCAATGGGTTTGGTTTGTTTTTTTGGCATCATATGTCACAATAGCTGCAACAATAGGCTCAAGCGTACCAACAATTGTGAGGATGGCACAGGACAACGAAATGTTCTGTTCTGTTGTACATAAGGTTGCCGTGAGTTGAAGGTGACTCGGCGGCAACTAACAATAGCTTGTCATGTTCTCTTGCAGATCATGTTATAACTAGTGTCACTGAGGAAAGATATTAAATTTTTCTCATTACAAACTCTTGCTTGGCATTTTCAGAGAGTTCTAACTGTTGCTATTGAGTTTTCCAATCCCAAGAGACACAGTGGTTTTCCTCCATACTTTGCTTCACTGGCACCAGTTGTGTAGAAGTCTTCTGTGAAAACTATGTTTTCAAATCTATCAGTTCATGGAGTTGGAAAGGGCAGAAGCAAAGGTATAGCCAAACAAAACCAAAAGAACTGTCCGTTCATAACTCAGAAAGGAAAACCATAACTGTGCAGATATGAGTCACCGAAAGTCACCACCAATCTTTTATTCAACAAACATTTCTTGAGCGCCTACTATGATTGAGGCTCTGTGGACCTATAAATATGGCAAAGTCTAGGTTAACAAAAATAAAATTTATTAAGTGACTACCATATGCCATATTTTTACACACATAATTCCAATTTATATTTCCAGACCAAACCTGTTGCTGTCAAATTAATTCCAACCCATAGTGACGCTTTAGTGGCCCTATAGGACTGAGTAGAACTGCCCCACGGAGTTTCCAAGGCTGTAAATCTTTATGGAACTAGTACAGTCAGAACTGTCTGAATTCATGATATAAAGCTACCTTAATGTGGAGCAATAGACAGTTATTTGGATTACTAGAATTCAAGGCAATGTGTAATAAGTGTAATAAGAAGAGAAAAAAAAAGTTATTAGATGTCAGAGGAAAGAGATAAGAATCTGATCCCACAAAAAAAGAGCCACTTCCCACCCACTGGTTAGCACACTGCAGCAACGTCTTAGAAACATATTAGGATATAGTGTTGCAGTTACTTAGGTTAAGAATTTGAGGAGAAAAGGAGCCCCTGGGTTAAGCACTTAACTACTGGCAGAAAGGTTGGTGGTTCAAACCCTCCCAGAGCCTCCTCAGAAGACAGGTCTGACAATCTGCTTCCGAAAGGTCACAGTTTGACTCTGAGAACTGTATGGAACAGTTCTACTCTGTACACGTGGGGTCGCCATGAGTTGGAATCGACTCAACAGCAACTAAAAACAACAACGATTTTGATAAATTACCATAAACATGGTGGCTTAAAAATTTGGGGAGAACTGGTCACATTTCTATGCATGGATATTGTCAGACATTTGTGTACCAGTCCTCAAAAGGCCATTATCCGGAGACTAGTGGGGACTCAGCGGGGCCAGGCCAATGAGCATCCTCCTTACCCTCAGATTGTTCCCCAGTATCAAAACCAATCCTATTTGCTCCCTTTGGAAAATGGATATCTACAAATCTGAAGTATAGATATTAGTTTCCCATCCCAGAAGATGTAATTATTGACAACTAGCTACTGACCAATCCACCAGCTTTGTGGGGGAAAAAATGCAAACTATAAGAATGTACTAAAATAAAATCATGTTTCCACATTCAGTAGCAAACTTTAATTAACCTTGTATCTTTTGGTGCCCCATTTTTATTTCTCAGTCAAAAATAATATAGTAGCAATAACACATTTTGTATAGTATATCATAGTCCTGCACAGTGTCTTTTTTCTCTCAATCCCTCCGACCTAAGCAGGAATTATTTCCCCCGTATTAGAAGTGAGAAAAACTGTTCAGAGAAAATAGCTTTCCAGCGTTCAGAAGTATCTTTCCAGGATCACAGAGCTGGTAAGTGACAAAGCTAGGAGTGTATCCCAGATCATCCTGCTCCACGTTGGTGCTCTTTCTATACATGACGTGGTCTTGAAGTAGGTATGAAATTTAGTCTTCCACTTCATCATCAAAGGTGATACCCTAAGAAGGCAATTTCTTATGCCAACCTATGCAAAAGTTCCATTAACTCACATATATCTCAGCATTTCTCCCTTCACTATGAAAGCCCTATACTTTACCAAGACTCTGTATTACTCAAATCCCATTATTATAGTTTCTTATTATTTTCTAGCATCTCAGGTTTTAACTCTAAATCTCCTTCCTCTGTGTACACTAGATAGCCATATGTAGGAAATGACACAAATGAATGGGAAAGTTGGATCCACATTTAGACACAGGAATAGGATATGATTTCAATAACTTTAGGAAGCTGATTCAAAAAAAAATCATTTAAGGAAAATTTACTTCGTTTGGACAGAAAAGAAAATTAAACAGTAAGTTTTCCAAGCAAGCATCTGAATTATCAATATCCCCACATTTCCCAGGAGAGGTAAATAGACAGGTAAAGAATATATCTATATAGGCCAATAAAGAAAACTGGATACAGAAAATTTCAGTTTTAAAATATCTCCTTTATTTGATTTGTTTTTAAGTTTCTATTTTTATTCACAGAGCTCAATACACCACCACCACTGAATTGCATTTCTTGAAACAATATACAGTGAAAAATAATTACGAAAATCTACTCCTGTTTAAAACATGGATGTTTCTCCATGTGAACACATTTATGCTATGAACATGGAAGTCTTGCGGGGAATTCCCTCCACACTTTCGGAGAACATTCATGATATCTCAGGATATTGGACATCTGTAGCTTCACTTCTCTTGATGATGATACATGTTGGGTTTAGTAATGGGTTTACTAATTGGAAATAATCTCGAGAGGCAGTTCAAATGGTCAAGTTAGTACAAAGCTATGGCAAAGACAGACAAGTATTGAGGGAGAAAAAAGCTCAAAGAAAAATGAGATTTTCAATCCCTCTTCCCTCATCTCCAGGATCTGCAATGGCTGCTAGAAACCTGGTCCCTGTGATATGATCCTAGGCCTTCTTGTTGTTATTGTTAGTTGCCCTCTGGTAGGCTCCTACTCATGGCAATCTTACGGATAACGGGATGAAAATTGCCTGGTCCTGCACAGTCTTCATGATCTTTGGTATGTTTGAATCTATTGTTGCAGCTATTGTATCAATCCATCTCATTGAGAGTTTCCCTCCTTTTCGCTGAGTTTTTCTCTCCACTTTAGCAACCATGATGTCCTTTCCTAGCAATTGATCTTTCCTGATGATGTGTCTAAAGTAAGTCAGCTGAAGTCTTAGCAGATTCTAAATGGAGAGTGAGCCTTAGATTGAAATAACAAGGTATATGAACAGCATATATGTCAGGGACTGTGCAATTCCTTCACCTACAGTATCTCATGTAGCAAATAACATAAAACTTATTTTGCAAGGGACATATCTGAGATACCATGCTTGTCATGGAAAATAGGGTAGAGACAGAATTTCCCCTAAAGGCAGATCATAGCGCCTTCCACCAAAGTGACCTCTGGTGAGGCATTTAAAAAAAATTTTTTTTTTTTATTTTTCCGCCTGGAAAATACAAAGTACAATATGAATTTTTTGGAATCTTCAGTCCCTCCCAACATTTGACAGCTGTTAATAACTCGTGATCTGAACCATTTGCTCTAAGAGTTTGTGACTTGCAACTCTCCTTACCATCTTGTCATCATGAGATAAATGAAAATTCTAAAGCCAAACATGTAAAAATAGTTTATCATTTGCTTTAACACACGGAAAATAATTTTTTTTAGATTTTTGTTGTTTTAAGAAACCAACTAAAAGTACATAATCAAGGAAACCAGAATGTAGGATACAACTTTTTAACTCCTATATGTATGTTGTTATGATGCTGAACAGGTTTCAGTACAGCTTTCAGACTGACTAGGAAGAAAGGCCTGGCAATCTACTCCTGAAAATCAGCCAGTGAAAACCCTATGAATCTCACCAGTCTATAGCTGATCATGGGGACGGCACAGGACTGGGCAGTGTTTTGTTCTGTTGTGCCTGGGATCACCAGGAGTCGGGGGCCAACTCCATAGCAGCTAACAACAGCAACAACCTCAGCATACCCACCTGTAAAATAGGGTGACGCTGCTGCACTACACTGCAGAGGAATACACATTTAATGATTCCATGGCACTATGTAAATATATGTATAAATATCTAAATATAAAGTAATTCATCTTTGTGCCTCATTGGAGCTGATACTAACTGTAGAAAAGTTAAGTCGAATAACACAAAATGTACATCAGAATAAAATTGCAGTTAGAATTTATTGTTTTACTATTTGTATTGGCAAGTGGGGATAAAATAAACATGAAGGAGAAATAGACAGCCAGCACTCTGATTAAATTATGTCAACAAAATTGCAACCTAGAAATAATATCTAATAATAACATCACACTTGTTCCTGGTTCTGCCAACTTCTAAAATTAAAAACTAACTCAGGTTGAGCATGTCAGCTGAAATAAATCAAATAAAGTAATACCTTTTTAAAAATATGCTCTAACCTCTTTCTAAAAACCATAATGAAAACTACCATGCAAGCCTGGTAACTGGCCAGTAGCATCATTTTTAGCTACTTAAGAGCATATCATTGGCAAGAGTGAAAATGTGGAGAATCTCCTAGTGACATTGTCTCCATTTTTGTGGAATGGTCAGGTGATGCTTTGCAAGGAGAGCTTACTCTGTAACTCAGACACATGGCCTTCACTACAGTGAACACGAGAGGTTCCGCGACTGGTCCAAAGCACTAGGCAGAATAGGAATGGTGCCCACATCTCATGACCCTTTGGTTAATGTTTCGTTCCTTACATATTTATTTTGAACAAGTTTCAAATCTCTTAGTCCAAGAATAAGTATCTGAGTTTTGCAAGCTGATCTGAAAAATCATATCTGAAGCTTATCCCAATACACAAAGATAAACTGATCCTTTGTGTGTGTTGTGTAATTTTTAATGTTTTACAATTATCTCTCCTTTACCTCCTTCAAAGCGGGGAGTGTTTCATTCATCTCGCTTTTCCCTATGCTGATGCAGTGCCAGGAATGTTGCACAGTCCCAAAAAATAGCAATAATTGTTGTTATTTCTTTTAAATGCATTGCTGTCCAGTCCATTCTGACTCATAGCGACCCTATAGGACCAAGTACGACTGCCCACAGGGTTTCCAAGGAGCAGCTGGTGGGTTTGAACTGCCGGCCTTTTTGTTAGCAGCCGAGTTCCTAACCACTGCACTACCAGGGCTCCGTCATTTCGTTAAGGCCCTGATTTATTAATCTTATTATGACTCTGGTCTTACCTCTGGTTTGGATAGCAAACAACTTTTCTAGCTCAGTTTAAGTCATTTTTTTCTTCATTTTTTCCATTTGTAGTTTATCCATAGTTCCATAACTCTCTCAGTAGCTTCAAAATTGTCCAAAACCCTGCATCTTTTTTCTCCACTTGGGATTTAACAGCCCAGCATCTTCATTTCTTAGTGCTGCTGTATCAGAAATGCCACAAGTGGGTGGCTTTAACCATAGAAATTAATTTTCTCACGGTTTAGAAGGTTGGAAGTTCAAATACAGGGCACCGGCTCAGGAGAAGTTTTTCTCTTTCAGCTCTGGGCAAAGGCTCTTGTCTCTTTTCAGCTTTTGTTCCTTAGTTCCTTGGCAATCTTCATGTGGCGTGTGTCTTTCTCTCCTTTTGAGCTTCCTTCTCTGAGTCTAATCAGTTTTTTATATCTCAGAGATGATGGTCTTAAGACATCCTATACTGGTATAGCCTCATTAACATAACAAAGAAAGTCCTGTTTTGAAATGGGATTACATCCACAGGTATAGGGATTTAGGATCTATGGTACACGTTTTGAGGGGCAGAATTCAATCTAAAACACCAGGTAAGGGTTTTTCACCCCATGTCTGCTTTCTGCTAACTCAGCAAAGACCTCAGATCATATATCCCAGTGTTCCTGATCTTTCACTGAGCACCCAGGATGGTTTCACTTCCAAAGCCAGAAATGGAGAAAACAGAAGAATGATAGTGGTTATTTACAGGGGACATTTGCCAGCAGGGCATCTTCAGGATTTTCATATTACAATCAAAACAGTTCCTCCACTGAACCATTCTTTCTCTTGCCCGTTGAAGTCAGAGATCCGATTGTTCATATGTTGTATGAAATATTTAAGTTTCTGCATGAATCACTCACCTCAGGTGCCCTTAATAATAACTCTAGTCATCTTTCAGCTCAAACCCTGCTTCTGAGTTAAGGAAGGAACAGTAAGATGGTTTTTAATTTTTGTTTCTATTGTCACCATAAAATATGTTAAGGAACGTTGTATGGAACTGTGTTAGAAGTATTTCAAAATTATATCCAAACCATGGATTGCAATGTGACCAATGACCCAATCACCCTTTGCAACTCAGGACAATGCAAGAGCTTTGAATGGATTGCCAGGAGATCTGGATTCTAAGCATCTCTCCAACACTCTGGGAATCTTGGGTAAGTAACAAATCCTAAACTTGTTTTCCTCATCTGTTTATCTCCCAGGACTCTTGTGAAGAGCTGAATGAGATGGTACAGGTGAAATTTTAAGTGGTAAAACTTACTCATGTAAGCTTTTCATAAGAATTGATGCCTTTGAGTTATGGCGTTGGTGAAGAATATTGAGTATACCACAGACTGACAGAAGAATGAATAAATCTGTCTTGGAAGGAGTACAGCCAGAATGTCCCTTAGAAGCAAGGATGGTGAGACTTCATATCGCTTACTTTGAACCTGTTATCAGGCGGTACCAGTCCCTGGAGAAGGACATCATGCTGGGTAAAGCAGAGAGTCAGCGAGAAAGAGGAAGACCCTCACTGAGATGGACTGACACAGTGGTTGCAATGATGGTCTCAAACATGGCAGCGATTGTGAGGATGGCGCAGAACTGGGCAGTTCCTTTCTGTTGTACATCGAGTTGCTATGAGTCGGAACTAACTTGATGGCATCTAACAACATCCAAACATGTTTACATGAAGGAGAGAGAAATGGGTCAAAAGATACAAGAAAGGAAAGTAGAGAAATGCTATAGAGCTACCAATACATTTCTGCAAGACTTTCTTTAATATAGTTCTTTAGTAATACGTTCTACTGCCCAACAAGCCTTACTTTCAGGAAATTTCTGTCTTTAACCTAAAGCTCTCATCCTGAAATAATGTTTTATCATCATAACCAGAGTCCTTAGCGGGTGCAGACAATTAATGTGCTGGGCTGCTAACTGAAAGGTTAGAGGCTCCAGAGGCAACTGTTTTGTTTGTTTGTTTTAATACCATACTCAATTTGTTTTGACAACTTCATAGTTCCTACAAAAATTGTATTATAATCCTAATCAATACTTACAATGACAAGCAAACATTAGCTTGGTACATGATGACCAAGGATTGCATTGGTGGTCTTGGCATACCCAGCAGCTTTTGTTGCCCTCTGTCATTTATAGGGTTGCTGTGAGTTGAATCGACTTAATGGCAGTGGGTTTGGTTTTGGTCATCTAAATTACTTTGTTCAGACACTGTCACCCCATTGGGATTTAATGCCTACAGAGTCAGACCCACCCAGCCAAATACTTTGTTTGGTGACTGGCTCTAGTTCAAGGTTAACTTTTCCCACAGGACATACAGGGTCTCAGGTCTACTGGGAAGGCATCATCACATACTTTTCTAGGGATAAGGGGAATTGTGAGGAGACTTAAATGTGCAGTTCACTTTCTCAGGACTAGGGGGCATACTAAAGGGAGGGTGGCTAGTTTTTCTACTCAAGCTCACAAGAGTTAAAGCTTAGCCCTTGTGAACAATCTGTCTTTTGACTTGTTTTTTCTCAAAGGTGTTCTGGAAAGCAGGGCATGTAGGAGCATAACAAAGATGAGTCATATGGGGGTGGAGGACCCCCCACTAGGGGACTGGCATTTGGAGATCAATAGACTGTGAGAAGGTTACTGACATGCATTTTCACTGGCCAAGTTCTTTTTCAGTGGAGTAGCAATGCGAAATAAAACACTACAATGGCTAGGAAGGATTGTTTGCAGGGATAAACAGGACAGGAGACAGGCTTTCACGTGCTCTGTTTTTCCCATTGCAGATTAATAAAAGAGGCAATTATCTACTAAAAACTTTAGTTAATTACTACCAGCTAATTTTTTTTTTTCTTTAAACTACTACTGTTAGTAATGTCAAGTACTATTAGTACTGAAGAGATGTATTTCATCTTGCACTACTTGGAAATTAGACATCATTCCTGGGTTCCACCTAACACCCTCCCCCCAGTCATAATCCAGTGGAAGTGGGAAAGCGACAAGAGCCGTTTATTGTGTCACAACACGGAGTGAGGCGAAGAAGTGCCGAAGTGAGGGCTTTTCAACCAGGAAGGAGGAAATGGTGCCCCGTGATGATTCCAGAATATGCTTTTGTCTTCTTGGCTCCCTCCCTTTTTCTGCATTGATTTGTTTTGTTTTTTATTTGTTTGTTTTCCTGTTTTTTCATTTTATGGCCCAAATGTTCTTCCTAAAGGGTGTGTTCTTTCAGGCTTATGGCCTTGACTGATAGAATTGCTCCATTTTGATCTTGCAAGGTCACCCAGAGTATCTTACCTTCCCTTTCATGATTCAGGTCTGGGCTGGGCATTTCCCAGAATTGAGATGGTAATGAAGTCATTAGTTTCTTCCTACTTGAAGCCCTGGCTAGAAGGCCGAATTCTATGGGCAAAGTCTGAGTAGGCTTTTTTCATAAATCTCACACCCAGCTGAGCTGTAACACCTGTTACATTTTCCCAGGCGCTTGAGCCACAAGACCATTTCCAATCTATTTGCTCTTCTTCTTCCACAGGACACTGACAAAGGCAGGGGTCCCTGTTTTCTAAGGCACTGCTAATTGAAAATCTCTGGTGCAAATGTGAACTCAAACCCACAAGACTTCCAAATAAGGCTCCAATGATTATTTCCTCCTCTTTTTAAAAAATCGCCTTTATAATGTAGGTTAAACAAGATTAATTGGTTTGTGAGGGAAAAATATTCATTGAACTTCTTGCCCCCAATAAACTTTTTCTTTCCAGGCACCGTTTAAAAGAGAGAGAGAGAGAGAAAGAAAAGAGAAGAAATAATAAAACCCAGAGATCAGCTAACCTACAAGCCCTGTGTTTATGAGAATTGGCGGGTGGGGGGTGGAATGGTAGGAAAAGAGTATTTGCTTTCGCTGTGTGCTTTTCAAATCTTCCGTGTTTATTAATTTTGAAGACAAGAATTGGAAACAAAGACGGATCAGATCATTAAGCAAAGGTAAAGTAATCACAATGGCAACGTTAACTGTAAGAGAAAATTCTAGTTTCAAAAACTGAATAATTACACAAGGAAGAAATTTTCCTATAGAATCCTTAAAAGGGAGGGGAAAAAAAAAAATGCATTCACCCAGAGAAAAGGTGGTCATTTCTGACCCTAATCACAGTCTGTGGGAAAAACTCTGAAACTCCAGGACAGGCTTGAGACTCAGATGGAATTTGACAGAAAAATAAAAAATTAGAAATCAAGTTGATGAAAAGACATTCACAGTCACATACTCCCCTGGGGATCAGGCACCCTAAGGACCTGAGTTTTAAACTCAAATCTTTGGAGGCCATAGCTCACAAGTCATAACACAGACAGTAACCAGACTGCTTCCTATGGCCCCACCAATTGTGCTTGTCATTCAAACCTCCTAAAGAAACTGAACTGTCTTTGAATTCTAGACTGGTCTTCATTGGAATTTGTCTGTCCGTTGGTTTGGAGGGTTCTGGTTATTCTTGCTGTTGTTAAGTGTATTTGTTGTGGTTCACTATCATCGTTTGGGCTAACTACATTTATATCCCTCAATTTCATTAACGGTATTCCTCCTACTCTAGTAATTGAGAATACAACATATTATAGGGCTTTAATTATGAAGGGAGAATATCAATCAGAAGGAAAAGGGCCTTTGTTTCATTGCAAGAGGAAAAAAATAATGTTTTAAATAAATATCTAATGACCTAAATACTCCTACAGTGTAAGTTGTTTCAGTTCTGCTCTGCAATCTATATGTAGTTCTAAATCTATTCTTGAAAAGGGATGAGACACAAAGAACCTTCAGAAAATATTTATTCAAACATTTTCTAAAACATATATGAGTTGATTAGAAATTGATCTAAATGCAGACTTGCTGAAAAGGAAATATGTCCACAATATGTCACTAAGTGAAAAGCACTGAAGTTGACCCATAAGAAAATTGCTATTTGTTAGTAGGTGAAACATGGTCAATATCTGCAATTTCTTATTTCAACCTAAATACTGTACAAAATAATATGACTATTATGATCTGATTTTATTGTTATTTAATATATACTCTGAGAAGTTAGTGGTAGTTATCCCTGGGAGGGGGACCATGGGTAACTTTTAACTGTTTCTTCTTTTGGCTTACCTATATTGTCTACTTTTTCCAGAATAAATCTCTGGGTTCCCCTGAGAGTACCAGGCTGAAGCAGAAATACTTGGGGGAAATGTTAGCTATTCTGTTTTGGCTGCTGTCAATCTTCATCCCAATTCTCGATCTACTTGAACTAGTCAGGTTTTGTTTGTTTTTTCTACCCATGTTTCACCAATTCTGACTTCGTCTATGTAAACTATACGGTCAGACAATTTAATAATTTAAGAATCAAATCGGATTCATGAACAAATCTAGACTTGACCTTGATATCTTCTCTTCCTGTTAAATCTGCTAGAAATTCAATGTGTCACAATTCTATCAAGAGAATATTATGTTCCTGTCTACTGCACTGAAAAATAAAGGCATGTTCCCACAGAGCTAGCAAAACAAAATCTCTTATGAGATTGAATTAGTAGTTTCTAGAAAGAATGTGGTTATGGTAGCCTGTTATCTGTTAAGCAAGATCAGTAGTATTCATTATTTCTATTAGGCATACCTTCTCTCACCTCTAGAAGTTCGAAATATTTTTAGATTCTTCCATCTCCTCTCCGTTATCAGCTCCTTTTGACCCCCTGCTTGTCAAGGGAGTGATTCTCTCACTCTGTATTGATCATTGCCAATTCTTACCTTTCTTCCACCTCCTTTATTTGGTCACTGATATCCAAGAGAGTTGAGCTTTACCATCCTATCCCACCAATAGTTTCTGCCATCTATTGCAATATTTTCTATTAGTTTCTTATTTGATCAATTTTCTATTCTGCATGTTTTAGTGATGACTAACAGAGCCCCCGTGGCATAGTAGTTAAGAGCTTGGCTGCTAACCAACAGGTAGGTTGTTCAAATCCAACAGCTGCTCCTTGGAAACCCTATGGGGCAGTTCTGCTCTGTACTATAGAGTCATTATGAGTCAGAATCAGCTTGGGCTTGGTTTTTTTAATTGGAGTCCCTGGGTGGTAAAAATGATTAAAGCACTTGGCTGCTAACTGAAAGGCTGGAAGTTCAAGTCCATCCAGAGGTGCCTCAGAAGAATGACCTGGCAATATAAAAAATACATATATATACATCTGAAAAATTAGCCATTGACAATGCTGTGGAGCACAGTTCTTCTCTGACACACATGAGTCACCATGAATAGGAGTCGACCCAAAATGATAATTGGTTCTACTTGCTGATGAATGTTGGTATTCTTAGTCTCTCCAAGAGCTCAGAGTTTATTTTATTTTATATAATATCTTATTCTTTTTTTGGTAAAAATTTACACATAAAATTAGGTTCCCATTTAACAGTTTCTATACATGTTGTTTTTTGTTTTTTTTTTTTATACATGTTGTTTAGTGACACTGGCTACATTTTTCACGATGTGTCAACATTCTCGTCATTTCCATTCTGCTTGTTCAGTTTCCATTAATCTAGCCTCCCTGCCACCGCCCCCCCACCCACCTTACCATCTCATCTTTGCTTCAGGGTAAATGTTGATCATTTGGTCTCATATAGAAGATTTTTTAAAGGAGCACAGTACTCACAGATGATAGTTTATTTTAGGAGCCAATCTGTTATTTAGCTGAAGGGTGACTTCTGGGAGTGGTTTCAACACAAAGTTTAAATGGTATCTTGGACTTATAGTCTCACGGGTTTTCTAGTCTCTACTGGTTCAGTAAGTCTCACCTTTTTTAGGAATTTGAGTTTTGTTCCGCATTTTTCTTCCATTCTATCTGGGACCATCCATTGTGCCTCCGGTCAGAATGGTCAGTAGTGGTAGCTGAGCACCATCTAGTTCTTCTGGTCGAAGGATAGATGAGGATGAGGTTCACGTAGGCTGCTAGTCCTTTAGATTAGTTTCTTTTTTGAGTCTTTGGTTTCCTTCTTTCTCTTTTGCTCCAGACAAGTAAAGACCAATAGCTATATCTTAGATGGCTGCTCGCAAGCTTTTAAGACCCCGGACACTACCTACCAAACTAGTGTGCAGAACATAAACTTTATGAACTATGTTATGACAATTGACCGAGTTGTCCCATAAGACTATGATCCTAAGCCTTCAAATCCAGTAAACCAATCCTGCGAGGTGTTTGGTTATGTCTAGGAAGTATCCATAATTAGAGTTTATTTTAAAAGTTACTATTAAATTCTTTGGAGCCCTGGTGACACAGTGGTTAAGCGTTCAGCTGCTAACCAAAAGGTCGGCAGTTCAAATCCACCAACTGCTCCTTGGAAACCCAATGGGGCAGCTCTACTCTGTCCTTTAGGGTCACTATGAGTCGGAATTGACTGGACAGCAATGGGTTTATCAAACTCTTTAGGTCAGCAATACTAATTTATATTTTAACTATGGAAAATAGACAAAAATAATTTTAAACTCCAAACCATTAAGAGAGACAGCAAGAAGCAATAGAAAGAGAATTACCAGTAAGTTAAGGCGATAGCACAGTTTCTTTAACTAACTCTGTGACTTTGAGCATGTCTCTTAAACTCTTTGGGCAACAAGGATCATCATCTGTAAGATAAAAACCTGTCAAGAGACAGGACATAGTTCTATTTGTACTTTTGCTGTACACTCAATCCATTAATTCATAAATCCTCTTTGAATTCCTGCTGGTCTCTGATGCAACATCAGCTTTCTATAATGAGCAATGGTCAACGGAAGCTGATCCACCAGTCCTGTGATTTCCACAGCTCTGCTGCTTTAGGGTTCAGCAGGATCTTAGGCTGCCTAGGCACAGAAATTTTATTTCTTTTCTACTTCTTCATGGTTCTTCTATTGCTCAATGCACACAGATAACTCCGTTCCTGACAGACACCTTGGTACAGGTAACCCAGCTGAATAAGCTTCTCCTAAGAAACACCTGGAAACCGTGGTGGCACCCTGGTGAGAGCAGTGGTTAAGAGCTTGGCTTCTAGCCAAAAGGTCAGCAGTTTGAATCCACCAGCCACTCCTTGGAGACCTATGGGGCAATAGGGTCTTATATGGTAGCAATGGATTTGGGTTTTTTTGGTACGAAACACCAGGAGTCCCTAGGTGGTACACATGGTTAAGTGCTGCACTACTAATCAAAAGCTTGATGGTTTAAACCCACCCAGAGGTGCCTCAGAAGACAGGCCTGGTGATCTGCTTCTGAAAGGTCACAGCCTTGAAAAGGCTATAGAGCAGTTCTACTTTGCACACATGGTGTCAGCATGAGTCAGAATCGATTTGATGGCAACTAACAACAAGAAACACCTGATAGATTTGTTTTCATTATGTGCAGTAAATGTCTTATCCCATATCCAGAAATTTCCAAGAGCCTCATTCTTCTCTAAATCCACACCCAAATCACACACTAATGGAATGGGAATGAAACTTGCCTAAAAATGTCCAGAATCAAAAGGGAAAACTTTCTCAGCTTCAGGTAATAAAAGTAAAAAGAGCCATCTTTGAGTTCTCCTGGGGAAATTTTTTAATTTTTTTTTTACTCGTTGCTACAGCGCTGGGGAAAGCCTCCCCTTCCCTTTTTTTTTAAAAAAAAAAAAAAAAAAAATAAGAGCTTCCCCTTCCCTACACAGCCCTTTTAATACAAGTGAAAAATTCCAAATTCCTCATTTGTTTAGCCTGAAAATCCCCTGCACATTCCCACAAACTACTTCCTTTTCTCTCTTTTTAGCAAGACTCCCCTCTCTCTCTTTAATGAAGAGAAGTTCAGAGGGTTTTTCCCATGAATAGATGGCAGGCACCTGGGAGTTATGAATTTTAAAGTGATCATTTTCTTTCAGCCACGCCGGACAATGGGCATCTCCTTTTGACTCACTTTCACAGCTTTGAGAGGCTCTCAGATCAGCCACATTCCAATCGGACTGGAGTCAGATCAGAGCTGTGCTGGACCGCATCAAGGTCTCGCACAGAAAGACAAGGAGCAGATGGCCGGCACCAAGCTCTCCTCCCCCTTTCAGCGCTCAGAGGCAGGCAATGTGGGAAAGCGTTCTCCCGTCACTGCCTATTGATCCCTGAATAGAACCACCACATGCCACCAGCCTGTAGGTATGAACCTCCGTTAACAGATGGTGAGATCATTATGAGCAATTAATTCCTTTAATGTATCAGTGGGAACATGTTGGAAAGGATGATGCAAGCACTGAGTGAATAGTGAACTTCTCACTCCTGGGGGGAGCGCGCAGGAGCTACCTTCGGGGGAGGCTGGGAATATCTTCCCAGGCTGCAGCCCTATGGCTCAGCACAGGAGCTGAGAACTGGCTCCACAGAACCGAGGTGTGGTTTTCATTAACTCGTTGTGAATCCTTCCCTTCCTTCATGATTAATGCCAGATTTGGTTCTAGGTCATTTTTACACACAAGAGCCATCCAAAAATACAGAGTCAAACAAAAACCATTATTTGTCAGTAAGTCCAAGATGCACGGGGAGTTATTTCACGGAAAACAGAGCATCGGGTCAAGGGTCACTTTTGCTAAGCACAGCTATAGTCGTGACAGTCCTAAATCTAAAACGAATGTTTCCTTCACAAAGATAAAGCAGTGGTCAAAAAAAAAAAAAAAAAAAAAACCCAGGCACATCCCAGTGTTTGTATTATAAATGGAGAGTTCTCAAAGGGTATTTTTTTTTTAATATGGACTCGTACATATAGTGAATTTGAGAAAACGACAGAAGTAGCAAATTATCCCCCCTACTATAAAATGGAATAATTTTAAATTGGGGAGAAAAAACATAAAAGTGAGTATCAGTGGCCCACTGGGAAAAATTGGCATCCTGTTATAGATTTCAGATATTGCTCTGATTAACGATCGGTGTGACAACAATGACATTTTTACGTGTTTTCCTACTTCTTTTCAGATTATTTAGCAGTGGAGGTGTTTTTCTTTCACAGGAAGAAGAAAAATCTTGGGACTTAGTAAGGCTCCTTGGGTAGCCCTGAGATTTTCAGGAGATAGAAAATACAGGAACAGGAAATACAGGCAACTATTCACTTAATTCATATTTAAATGACACTTTTTGCTTGTAATTAAGACACTCAAGTAGTGTCTCTGTGCATGAAATTTACATAACTGTACAATAGCTTGCCTAAATGAATGGCAAATGGTAGTTAACCTTGAAGTGTATTATCTTAATTGAGTAAATCTGGCTTTAATTCAATAAATTAAAAACATAAAAATAATATCTCAAAAGACTTTTAAAAAACAGATTGGCCCTCCCTCATGAATACAGCCTAGCAGTGTTTATAGTTGTGTTGGAGTGCTCGGACATTTTCCAGCATGATTTTAGAACTCTAAAACCATTCCGGCACATATTCGCTCTTTTTCCATCATTGTTTCCAAAGTAAATCAATGTCACTTTCTGGAAATCCTTGATAAGAATATCTGAACACTGCATTAAAATACATAAACCTGCTTCTTTGAGATGGTTCCTCATCTGGGCTTCCAAATTCTCCATCTCCCTGGGAAATCTGGTCTTCCATTTCTCCAATTCTGTATCAACTGAGTATCCTACAACTACAATATAGAGAAAAGACTCAAGCAGAAGACACATTCTCATCTCTTTTCCATTTAAATCAATTTACATGGACTGTAAATTCCTACAGGATTGGGAAAATGACAAAACATGCTGAACTCCCCCCTCCCAAGGTTTGTTACATTCATCAGTCCCATCATGTTTCAGTGGTTATATAGTTAAGAGAAAAAAATCATGCAATATGTTTTTATTTGCATGAAATAAGTTAACGAGGCACCACCTGTGCCTTGTATCAGTTTACTGGTGGGGGGGGCGAAGCAGGTGAACACAGGTGTTCTAAGAACATCATTGTAGATTTTCTACATTAATTCAAAACCCCTAAAACTGAAAATCATTCATCAGAATCCAGCAGTGCACATTGCTAAGGAATAACCCCTACACACAGAGAGACATAAATAAAAATCATTGTGAAGAAATTCCTGGTTTCTTGGCTAGCAAGGGGAGAGAAAAAAAAAAAGAAAAAGCTGTAACTCATTCTTTCCTCGTTCTCACAGTGTTCACTATTGTACCATCTGCAATATACAATGTACATGCTCAGCTACAACCCGTACGGCTGGAAAAGAAGCATTCACACTGTGAATTACCATTTTTCCCAGCATCTAGCTCTAGTCAAAGACAGCACAATAATAAACTAGAAGCTCCTTTGTCTGTTAAACATTGTTCTTCATTACTACATGAAAAGCAAATTGTCTTTGTATAGAGGAAAAGTGGCATATACAGCCCTGGGAGTGGGGGGAAGGGATCTGCCTCCCTCACTGACCACCTCACAGATACAGCCGCCACTCACTCATCAGCCCTTCCCCAGTAGCCCACCCAACTCTTTCTGGAAGTCACTGCGTCTGCACATTGGCAAGGTATCCCCTGTTTGGTTGAGTGAGATGCTAGATTAGAAACTCATAGGGTGCTTTCACACTGGATGTCCTGAAGGTTACATCCCATTCACAGATTTTATTTTTTAAAATCACTTCAGTGTGTCCCTTTTTAATGTCTGGGGAAAGTGAAGCTTATTAGAGACATTCTTTTTTTTCCCTGGGGCTAAATATACTCAGCAAGTTATTGTGGGTTATTTGAGTTCTTAAGAGCCTACTGAGAAGAAAGCAAGCAAACAAAAACATTTTGAGCAGCAGATCTATACTGAACGTGTAAATATATAGTTATTATAAAACCAGTTGCCGTCGAGTCGATTCTGACTCACCATGGCCACCCCATGCATGTCAGAGTAGAACTGTGCTCCATAGGGTCTTCAATGGCTGATTTTTCAGAGGTAAGTCACCAGGCTTTTCTTTCAAGGTGCCTCTGGGTGGATTTGAACCTCAACCTTTTGATCAGTAGTTGAATGTCTTAACCATTTGCACCACCCAGAGACAACTATATATATATAGGCATAGTACACGGTAACAGTTACTAAGAAAGTTAAGAAAATGTATAGATTTAGGCCAGAACTACCCATCCAAGGAAGGCATCCTTGTAATGGAAATCAGTTACTTATAAGAAATTACTTTCCAAAGTGTTTTTTTTTTTTTTCCTTTTGGATGTAATAAATTTCTGACGAAATCTTGCAACAATAATCTTGCTTGCAAAGACTTCACTAAACTAAAAGGTCCTAACTATCTCCCAGCTGGAGTCAATGGTCAAATCCAAGTCCTTATTGCAATTTTAAAGAAAATTACCTTTTAGTGACATCTAGTAGGACCCTTAATGGCTTATTTCAATAGTGTGTTGCTAGAGAGGTATGCCAGGAGAGACTGAAGGGTACTCTGCTAAGCATGAAGTGAACAGCCAACATTACATCTGTCAACCATACTCTACCGAAAAAAGGGACTAGATGGAACAAATAAATCGCCTGAATATCAGCACAGAATTTATGCCTTTACTGTTAAAATGAAGTTGAGATCTATCAGAGACTGGTTAAACTCATTGGTGGGAGAATGTCCAAGAATAACCTCTGGACATAAAACAGTTGTTGGTATATTGTTGGGTCTTGCAGTACAATTTTGTGATTGCTAGGGTCACTGTGAGTTGGCATTGACTTGACAGCAGTGGGTTTGGGTTTTTTTTGGTTTTTAGTTACCCTGGTAGTGCTGTGGTTAAGCACTCAGCTGCTAACTGAAAGGTCAGCAGTTCAACCTCACCATAAAGATTACAGCCTTGGAAAACCTCTGGGGCAGTCCTACTCTGTCCTATAGGGTCGCTATGAGTCGGTGTCTTAGTTATCTAGTGCTGCTATAACAGTGGATGGCTTTAACAAAGGAAAGTTTATTTTCTCATAGTAAAGTAGGCCGAAAGTCCAAATTCAGGGTGTCAGCTCTAGGGGATGGCTTTCTCTCTCTGTTGCCTCTGGAGGAAGTCTTTCTCATCAATCTTCCCCTGGACTAGGAGTTTCTCTGAGCAGGAACCCCAGGTCTAAAGGACGCATTCTGCTCCCAGTGCTTCTTTCTTGGTGGCGTAAGGTCGCCAACTGTCTGCTTGCTTCCCTTTCCTTTTATCTCTTGAGAGATACAAGGTGGTGCAGGCCACACCAGAGGGAAACTCTCTTTACGTTGGATCTGGGAGGTGACCTGAGTAAGGGTGGTGGTACAATCCCACCCTAATCCTCTCAACATAAAGTTACAATCACAAAATGGAGGACAACCACACAATACTGGGAATCTTGACATAACCAAGTTGGTACACACATTTTGGGGGGGACATAATTCAATCTATGACGGTCGGAATCAACTCAACAGCAATGGGTAGTTATCCTATCTTGCAAAAAGGACCAGTACCTGGCTCAATGAGTTGTCATGAAGTTTTAAGGGCATCACATACACAAAATAACTGCAATAGTTCTTGATATTAAAAAAACAAAAACAAAAAAACAAACCCATTGCCATCAAGTCTATTCCAACTCATAGCAACCCTACGGGACAGAGTAGAACTGCCTCAGAGAGTTTCCAAGGACCTTCTGGTGGATTCGAACTACCAACTTTTTGGTTAGCAGCCATAGTTCTTAACTATTACACCACTAGAGTTTCCTCCTGACCTGATATATAAAAAAAATAGTAGGTTCTAAATGTTAGTTGTCTTTTCAGATGTAGGTTAATATTTCATTTTAATTTAGGGGGATAAAACTGGACTTGATTGCCCTGTAGCATGTTCACATTAAGGAGCCCTGGTAGCCCCAATGGTTAAGTGCTTGGCTACTAACCAAAACGTCAGCATTTGGAACTCACCCTATGGGACAGTTATACTCCATCCTATAGGGTCAAAATGAGTCCAAACCAACTCAGCAACACACAACAACATGTTCACTTTATTCTCATATGACATATATGAGTTATCTTTATTTTTAATGTGCAATACTTGAAATGGCACCTTGAGATGTAATCACAACAGTCCCTGTCAAGTCTGAATTTCTACTATTCTAGGGCATCCCCAAATTTCTAAACTTCATGTGTACTCAACCCAGAGGTAAAGTCAATTCTCTTAGAGCTGGCAACTTTATTCTATCCAAAGAGAAGCCTGCCTATGTATTTTTACTGTAGACCACGTGACTGAGGGTTAGCATTGGTTTTGGCAGGCTCAATCTGTGTAAACAAGACACTGACATCACCAGGAGACAGAGAGGAATAAACTCAACCCATGCCCATGAGAAAGTGGTAACACATGAGTCACATCAGAGACATCTGTCTCCGATCCCAAGTTAAGGACTTCCCAGGCTAAGGGACCATTTGTGGATCACACGACCTACTCTCAGACTCAAATTATTTGTTCATTTGTCTTAATTCTGTTAATATGTAAAAGAATAACAAATTATTTCTCCTTTTTAATAATACTGCTTTTCTGTGAATATTTGCATGCTGATTTCCAAATCGTTACAACAAATACATATTTTTTCTTTTAATTTTCAGCTTTCATGATTCCCTTTTAATTGGGAATAACAACATTTGTTCCTAAACTCATAAAACAAAGCATTTATCGATAATTCCTATAGTTCTTCTTTTTCTCACTTGCAAAGAAACACGTTGAACTTCTTGTTTAGCTCCTCACATAAAGACCTGCCCTTTCCTATGTTTTATCCCTCCCTCTCCACTGGCTCTTTCTCTACCATTTCAAACATACACAGCTCACTTCAGTTTAGAGCATTGGCTCTCCAGCAACGGGAGCATGTGTGATTTTTTTCCCCCACGGGACACATGGCAACATCTGGGGACATTTTTGGGTGGAGTGACTGTTACTGTCATCTAGTAGGCACAGGCCAGAGATACTTCTGAACATCTTACCATCTACAGGACAGCCTTCTGCCACAAAAAATTCTCTGTCCCCAAATGTTCACAGTGCACAGGTTGAGAAACCCTGATCTAGAATAATAATAATAAAAAGAGTTTTATATCACTTTACTTTTAGCTACTACCCTAGCCGCAGAGCCCTGGTGGCACAGTGGTTAAGAGCTCAGGCTGCTAACCAAAAGGATGGCAGTTCAAATCTACCAGCTGCTCCTTGGAAAGCCTATGGGGCAGTCCTACTATGTCCTTTAGGGTCACTATGAGTCAGAATCAACTTGATAACAGGTTAACCCTACCCACACTTTCTTTCATTGCTCAACTTTTTCAAAGCATCTCCCCTATATCCATCTCCCATTACTCACTTACTCTTTAATTTTCTGAAGTTTGTTTTTGTTCCAAAAAAGTCATTGCAACTACTCTCTTTTGGGTCACCAGCCTCCTTATTGCCAAATCCAACAATCCAGCGAACACTTTCCAGTCCTTATCTTATGCTGACATCTCTGTTGCAGTTGAACCGTTGACCACTTCCTCTTTCTTGTAACTCTCTCATCCCTTGGCACCACTGACACCATCCTCTTCAAGTCTTCATCATCATCACCATCACCACTATCACAGCTGCTGACCTCTCTATACCTCATTTTTTCCTTTCCTCCATATTTAATATCCCTCCACCACAGACATTTTCCCTGTCTATTCTAAGTAAATATCATCTGATCTTACCAACCCCTTCACTTGCTTTTTTTTTTTTTATAGCATCTATTACTACCTGATATTATATATTTTTTCCCAATTGTATTAGTCTCTTTTTATTCTTTTGGTAATCTTTTCCAGAGTTAGCCACTTCCATTTGTGGGTGATGAAATGTGTAAGGATCCACTTTCAATGTTGGCACTGCTATGAACACGGTCTCTCTCTTTACTTCAACTCAGAATTAAGACTTTCAATTCTTGTTTTATATTCCAGTCCCAGGAATAGTTTAACTGTAGAAGTTATCTAAAGACAGCCTTACACTTTATAGTAGTGATCTACAACCAGGCTCTAGCTTCTCTAGTAATGCTACAGGATGAATTTAAATATATTAAACTCAGAGGCATTCTCTCAAGTGAGTTTAAATGCATTTTATTTTTAGACAACCTACATTTTTTTTTCCTTAAAAAAAAAAAAAAAGGCCTCCACTCCAAATAAATCAAGGTCAAAATAAATGAAGAGCTCAAGATGACATCAGTCCCATTTGTCTAAGTCCTGATATTGTGTGGATGAAAAGCGGCAGCCAGTTAGGATGACAGATAATTGCCAAATTTGTTAATATGTCTCCATTTCTAAACCATCCTTAAAGAAAATCATATATTGTGTCACACCATCCTCACCATAGTCCAGCAGAGCAATCATACCATCTGGACTTGTGTTTTCACCAATATAGAACTGATAGTTTTTGAAATTAGCAAGAATGAGCTTGATTTGTTCTGCAGCTCCTGTCATAAAACTTTTTACTCTTTCTGGTCTCTCTTCCAGTTTGCCTTTGATTGATTTCATGTAATCTTTGGTGTACTTCTTGTAGGCTTCTTCTGTGAAGCTGGTTTCCTACAAGTGATGGTTGATGACAATTTCAACACCAGTCATCACAGCACTTTCAAAGGTCTTTTCACTATCAGGGCCTTCAGCGGAGGCATTTCCACCAATGAGCGAATTGTCAACGTTACCCTCTGTCCTACTGACCATCTTCCCCTCCATCACCAGGCACAGCCTCTCCACAAACTCCTGGATCTTGTAAATGCTGAAGAACATCTCATCATGGCTGATGAGGTTGCAGTAAACAGTCATGATGGCAGCTGGGGGGAGACCACAAAGGCACTAGCTTAGTAGGAGCCTGGAGCTCAGAGTGAGCACAGTGCAGCCAGAGCCGGATGAGGAGGGTGGGAGCAGGCGGAAAAGCTATTATATTATTTTTAATGTGTTTATTGTTTCTCCTCATTCCTCCCTCCTAATACCAGAATGTAAGCTTTATGATGAAACAGGGATGATGTCTGTTCACCTCTGTATTATTAACAACTGGCACTTAGTAGTTATACATGCATATTTGTAGAATGAATGATTGAGTGAAAGAATAGAAGAATGAATGAATGAATGAAAAATGTCTATGAAGTGCTTTCTACCTGCTAGCACTGAGCTTAGCACAGTATGTAATACTGGTAGTATCTGTTTTATTAAAACTCTTTTATCTCCTTAGATGTCACCCTAAGCTGATACTCCTTTCCATGATCACTTCTCTGACTTCATTGATGCCTCCTCTCTTCCTCCTCCAGCGGCCTGGCTGTAACCAAGATCCCCTCCTTGTTTTGCCTTTCCCCTGCTCTGTGCTCTTGTCAACCACGTGTTCTAATGCACTACTTGAGTGCTCTGATCACACCGTATTCTGTGTGTCACACTCCACAACTGTATATCCAAAGTAACTGTATCATCTATTGCTCTGGGAAAACATGCACCATCTAGATCAAGGCTATTTCTGGTGTATGTTTCAGCAGAGTACAATACAGGCAAAGCCCTTCAGGCAGGAAGAAGCATTGAACATTTGTTGTTGTTGTTGTTGGTAGGTGCTCTTAAGTTGGTTCCGACCCATAGCCGCCCTATACACACCAGAACAAAACACTGCCTGGTCCTGCGCCATCCTCACAATCCTTGCTATGCTTAAGCCCGTTGTTGCAACCACTGTGTCAATCTGTCTCATTGAGGCCCTTCCTCTTTTTTGCTGACCATCCACCTTACCAAGTATGATGTCCTTCTCCTGGAACTGATCCCTCCTGATAACATGTTCAAAGTATATGAGATGTAGTCTTTCCACCTTTGCTTCTAAGGAGCGTTCTGGTTGTACTTCTTCCAAGGTAGACTTGTTAGTTCTTTTGGCAGTCCATGGTATATTCAGTATTCTTCACCAGCACCACAATTCAAAGGCATCAATTTTTTCTTTGGACTTCCCTATTCATAGTCCAGCTTTCACATGCATATGAGGCAATTTAAAACACCATGGCTTGGGTCAGGCATACCTTAGCCTTCAAGGCGACATCTTTGCTTTTCAACACTTTAAAGAGGTCTTTTGCAGCAGATTTGCCAAATGTAATGCCTCTTTTGATTTTTTCGATGCTGCTTCCATGAGTGTTGATTGTAGATTCAAGTAAAACAAAATCCTTGACAACTTCAGTGTTTTCTCCCTTTATCATGATATTGCTTATTGAAGATTTTTGTTTTCTTTACGTTGAGGTATAATCTATACTGAAGGCTGTGGTCTTTGATCTTCATCAGTAAGTGCTTCAAGTGCTCTTCACTTTCGGCAAGCAAGGTTGTGTCATGTGCATAACACAGGTTGTTATTGAGTCTTCCTCCAATCCTGAGGCTCCATTCTTCTTCATATAGTTCAGCTTCTCAGATATTTGCTCAGTATAGAGATTGAATAGGTAAGGTGAAAGGATACAACTCTGACCCACACCTTTCCTGACTTTAAATCATGTAGTATCCCCTTGTTAGTATCCCCTTGTTTTGTTTGCATGACTGCCTCTTGATCTGTGTACAGGTTCCTCATGACTGCAATTAAGTGTTTTGGGATTCCCATTCTTTGCGATGTTACCCATAATTTGTTATGATCCACATAGTCGAATGCCTTTGCATAGTCAAAAAAACACAGGTAAATATCTTTCTGGTATTCTCTGCTTTCAGCCAAGATCCATCTGACGTCAGCAATGATATCCCTGGTTCCACATCTTCTTCTGAATCCTGCTTGAATTTCTAGCAGTTCCCTGTTGATGTACTCCCGTGATCATTTTTGAATGATCTTCAGCAAAATTTTACTGGAGTGTGATATCAGTGATATTGTTTGATAATTTCTGCATTCAGTTTGATCACCTTTCTTGGGAATAGGCATAAATATAGATCTCTTCCAGTCAGTTGGCCAGGTAGCTGTCTTCCAAATTTCTTGGCATAGACAAACGAGCACTTCCAGTGCTGCAACTATTCGTTGAAACATCTCAGTTGGCGTTCCCTCAATTCCTGGAGCCTTGTTTTTTGCCAATGCCTTCAGTGAAGCTTGGACTTGGTCCTTCAATACCATCAGTTCTGGATCGTATGTTACCTCCTGAAATGGATGAATGTTGAATAATTCTTTTTGGTATAGTGACTCTGTGTATTCCTCCCATCTTCTTTTGATGCTACTTGCGTCATTTAATATTTTCCCTGTAGAATCCTTCACTATTGCAACTCTAGCTTAAATTTTTTCTTCAGTTCTTTCAGGTTGAGAAATGCCCATTGTGTTCTTCCCTTTTAGTTTTCTATCTCCCTAATTACTGGTGATTGGAATATGAAAGACGGAAACAAAGAAGAAGGATCAGTAGCTGGAAAATATGACTTTGGTGATAGAAACAGTGCCAGAGATCGCACAATAGAATTTTGCAAGACCAACAACTTCTTCATTGCAAATACCTTTTTTTACCAACATAAATGGCAACTATACATGTGGACCTCACCAGATGCAATACACAGGAACCAAGTCTACACATCTGTGGAAAAAGAGGATGGAAAAACTCAATATCATCACTCAGAACAAGGCCAGGGGCCAACTGTGGAATAGATCATCAGTTGCTCATATGCAAGTTCAAGTTGAAACCGAAGAAAATTGGAACAAGTCCATGAGTGTCAAAAGTACGACCCTGAGTATATCCCACCTGAATTTAGAGACCATCTCAAGAGTAGATTTGACATGTTGAACACTAATGATCAAAGACTAGACGAGTTGTGGAATGACATCAAGGACGTCATACCTGAAGAACGCAAGAGGTCATTAAAAAGACAGGAAAGAAAGAAAAGACTAAAATGGATGTTAGAAGAGCTCTGAAACTTGCTCTTAAACGTTGAGTAGCTAAAGCAAAAGGAAGAAACGATGAAGTAAAAGAGCTGAGCAGAAGATTTCAAAGGGCGGCTTGGGAAGACGAAGTAAAAGTTTGAACATTTGGGAAAGTGAAAAAAAGGACAGTGTGGCTGGAATGAGGAGAGTGATGGGTGCATCACTGATTGTGCACAAATTCACTGGAGGCCGCTTTATGTGTGTATACCTGTCCAAGATGTGTGGACAAAGAAATTAGACATGAACCTGAGGTCCCCTTCATCTCTGGAGTTCTGTGATTTAGTAATTGCAGTCAACTGCGTTTGTGCCCCTGTCAACCTCTTCATTTTGCCTTGCAAGGACACCTCTCCTCTCCCTTCCTTCCTTTCAGGGGTTCCCTCAGTCAGCTCCACTGTTGCCATTTTCTTGAGAAAACAATTTATCAGTTATTTTTTCAAATAACAAACTGTTTTTAACATCATGTTGTTGTTGTTAGGTGACATCTAGTAGATCCCAACTCATAGTGACCCTATAAGACAGAGTAGAACTACCCCATACAGTTTCCAAGGAGCAGCTGGTGGATTTGAACTGCCAGCATTTTGGTTAGCAGCTAAGGTTTTAAGCGCTACACCACCAGATATTTTTATTCCGAAGTATTAAGAACTCATGTGGAACTTAAAGAGGAAAGCTTAAGTCTTAGAAATGGTAGCAACTAACAACATTAAAACTAAAAGAGATGTCTTTAGCTTTTTCTTCTTTTACCTGTGTTTTCTTCTTCAAGGATTTTTTTCCCCCTCTGATTCACTTTTTCTTTTCTCTAGGCCTTTTGTCTCTAGAGAAAAGTCCTGGATGGTGGGCAACTATTGACAGAAATCACATATACTGTGAGTTATCAAGGGGAATTTGAAAGAAAAGTAATTTCTGGCTGAGAATGCCAGCAAGACAAAGGCGAAGAAGATGAGTGTGTGTGTGTGCACATGCATGCATTTACTCATGTGCCTGCTCACAGCAGTCTTTGTGTATAACCCCAGAACTTGAGCTTCAGAGGTGTTCATAAAAGTCACCTACTTTTTCTGAATCTTCAAATATTCATGAATCCAACAAAGAATAGATAATTGAAAGATGGCTTCTACTTGTAAATATAATGTAATTGCATAACATATTTTTTAAAACCATTTGAGAAAAACAAGCAGATATTATAAAGAAGAGTGAGTTTCAATAGTTTGGAAACTAATGCATCATGCAAAGGTAAAACGTTGTTATTAAGAAATAGTTGTTTTACTTTTTATTTGGCTTTGCACATTTACATACTGTATGATTGAAGTCGAATTATTAGGAGCTGCTTTAAATACAAGAAGAAAGTATATTTAAGAGACAATTTAGGGAAAAAATACTGTTCTCTTTCTGAACTTGCCCCAGAAAATTTATATCTAAAGCTTTTCTTTAAATCACTGTTTCCCTTCTCATCATCCTCTATACTGAAATGTCTGGACATTAAGGTGATAACTGGGGCTTAGATTTAATGTTCTTCTTAGAAACATTGAGACTTTTGCCATACTATGAATTACACTGCTTTAACTAGTTGACAACCAGCTGGTAACCATGGGTATTTCTACTGCCTGAGTGTGTTTATCGTATTTTCAATTAAAAAGGAGAAAAGAGATGTTAGAGACCACCTGAGAATCATTAGTAATAATAGAATACATTTAGATAAGGGAAATTTAATATTAATTTTGAAGGGAAAATAGCCAAAAGCCTGCAGTAATTTCTGGGGGAAGTCTGACTGGTCAGTGTATCGCCCAGTTTCAGACTGATACTTACAAGAACTGCTTGTTCTGCAAAATTGTCAAGGGACTAAATGACTAATCAACATTTCCCATTTTTATCTTCAGTCAGTCTAAGCTTATTATTATCAACCAGTCAAGGGATGGCCTGTGATTGAACAAATCATTCTACTGGGAACAATGTAACTAGCCTTCCCTCTTGGGAACATGATATCCACAGACATTGCAATGTTCTTTTTTTGCCTTCAACCTCTAAAGGTAGTAAGCTAAAAGCTATTTCAAAGATCATCTCATTATCCCTTCACTTTTCAACTAGGAGTTGATTACCCTTAATTTGAAAGGGCACACTTTGTATTGAGAAGTAACCTGTTTTCTCTGTTACATAGAAAGCACTCTAGTCAAGGTGCTAAGAACAGAATTCAAACTTTCATGCCAGATTCAGCCTCTGATCTGCATTTGGATAGTATAATTTTACAAACGGAACCTTCTCCACCAGTGAAAAGTAACAAGGTATTATTTGGCAAACATTTATGCACATTTAAAATCCTATTTCTTACATCTAAGGTGATTGTTTTTGAAAGAGAGGTAAATTCAGACAGTCAAATATAGTGCTGGGTTTATTTTATATATTTTTTTTCATTTTAGTTAGAAAGCTGCCCTGTTTATTAAAAGCCCAGATGAACAAGTACCTTTCTCAAAGAAACAAATGAAGGTAACCATGATGGTCTTGTTGACTTTGCTAAAGGCAATGGCCCAAAGCATTCGTAATTAAAGCCCAGTTAAAATTAATTTCAGAAGCTCCACAAACCCACAGAATCAGAGACAAGCAAAATGAATAGCTATAGATGCACTTTTGAAACCAATGGTTTCCAAATTGAAAAGACAGAGACAGAAGGAGATTGCAGGAGAAAGGAAAAGGGATAGAAAGGGAGAGTGAGAAAAGAGAAAGTGCCCAGTATTAGCCTGAGATCCTTGCCCTTTAAGCTCCAATCCACTGTTCCAAAAGCAGTATTAGTTTACTTATGAAGTTTAAAGTTGCCGGAGCATCGCTCTGTGTCTTCCCAGAATGGAACCAAACTGGACAGAGATATTTAAAAACACTTCTTAGGAAAAACATTAAATTTGTACACATTTCTCAAAACCTATCAGAGCTCCCACGGCCTACAATCTAAACATCACAGAATTAGCTACTTTTTGCAATCAGGTATTAGCCAAGTTTTACACTGTTGAAAGATTCAACTATTTTTCCCAACTTTTAGACACAGGCTTCTAGGTTGTTAAATAAGACGCTCTCTACCAGTTACTGTTTGGGGTGAGTACCATATGTCTAAACACCTGTTCAACTCTTGTTTTAAAAAGAAAGCACAGAAACCATCTTCTCCAGATCTGGAAAGAATGATGTTATCTACAATAAACGGCAAGAGTAGGGGTTTGAGTGTAAGAGCTAGAGATAGGGTAGGAGCATGGAAGAGCAGAGAACATAAAGCCAAAAGTAAGTTTCCTTTCTGAATTTCTCTTTGAGAAATACACACTTCTGATCAAACGAGTAAGCCAGGACTGAAAATAACATTGCATCAAAAGAGATTTAGACCATTTACTAAGCCACCATCTGTCAACAGAGGTTTGCATGTTGCTATGATGCTAAACCCTGGTAGCATAGTGCTTAAGAGCTAAGGCTGCCTAACAAAAATCTGGAAGTTCAAATCCACCAGGCACTCCTTGGAAACCCTATGGGGCAGTTCTACTCTGTCCTGTAGGGTGACTATGAGTCAGAATCAACTCGACAGCAATGGGTTTGTTTTTTGTTTTGGTTTGTGATGCTAAACAGGAGTCAGCAGAACTTTCAGACAAAGATGGACTAGGTAGAAAGCCCTGGTATCTACTTCCAAAAATCAGCCAGTGAAAACGCTATGGATCACAACTGTGGGATCCCATTGTGCATGGGGTCACCATGAGTTGGGGGATGACTTGACAGCAGCTAAAACAACAACAAAAGTCTTGGAAGAGGCTTTAGAGACAATCTGATCCTACCTCTAATTACATTGACTAGATGTAATCAGATGATTAGATTGGATGATCACCTCGAACAGTGATGCTTGTTACCTTGCACCAGCTCATGTGTAAGTGAGGCAGGCAAGTCTATTGTTGGTTTGGTCTAATTCGGAGGAAGCTCTTTTAAACCCTAGCTTTGCTCTCTTGAGCAATATAAGCTACAGCATTGTGCTCTTCTCCATCAAAATAATACGGTGGTGAGACATGAACTCTGGAGTCAGAAGGATATGGGTTCACACTCAGGACTAACAGGGTCAGCTGTATGGACAGAGGTAAGTTACTTAACCTCTCTACCTTCAGTTACCTGTAAAAGGGGATAATACATATTTTCCACTCCATAGGCTTTTTGAAAGAATTAATGAAATAATGCACTTAGAACAAGCCCTCATGGCACAATGGTTGAGAGCTCAGCTGCTAACCAAAAGGTCAGCAGTTTGAATCTACTAGCAGCTACTTGGAAACCCTATGGGGCAGTGCTACCCTGTCCTATAGGGTCACTATGAGTCTGAATCAACTCCATGGCAATGGGGTTGGTTTGGTTCTAGTACACAATAAATGCTTTGATACCTTAGCTACTATGATGGTGTTAAAGGTGTGGACGTAGGAGTCAGACAGTTTGAGTTCAAATCCCAGCTCCACTGTGTAGTGACTGTCCGTAGTCGGGCTAATTAATTTCTCTGAGCTTCAGTTTTCTCATCTTTGAAGTGTGTACCCCAAGCAGTTTTGTAATAATTTAATGAAAAAATATAAAAGTGCTAATACAGTGTCTTAGTCATCTAGTGCTGCTATAACAGAAATACCACAAGTGGGTGGCTTTAACAAAGAGAAATTTATTCTTTCACAGTCTAGTAGGCTACAAGTCCAAATTCAGGGTGTCAGCTTCAGGGGAAGACTTTCTCTGTCAGCTCTGGAGGAAGGTCCATGACATCAACCTTCCCTTGGCCTAGGAGCTTCTCAGCGCAGGAACCTTGGGTTCAAGGGACACGCTCTGCTCCCAGCACTACTTCCTTGGTGGTATGATGTGCCCCTGTCTCTGCTTGCTCCTCTCTTTTATATCTCAAAAGAGATTGGCTTAAGACACTATCAGATCTCATCAATATAACTGCCACTAATCCATCTCATTACATCATTGTGATAGGATTTACGACACGTAGGAAAAACACATCAAATGACAAAATGGTAGACAATCATACATTACTGGAATCATGACCTAGCCAAGTTGACAGATATTTTGGGGGGACACAATTCAATCCATGACATATAGTATCTGGTCTTAGTTTTTGCATCATCGTTATCATCATTATACACTTTATCAATTAATATCCTTCTTAAAACACAGTGCTGAGAACTGAGAAAATATTCCCAAAGTAGTCAGAATCAATACCAAGAACAGGGTGAAGACTCTCCCTGACCTAAACATGGCAATTTTATTAATGCAGTCTAATATTTTATTTTTGAATAGCACTAGTGATCTGCTAACCACAAGGTTGGTGGTTTGAACACAACTAGTGGCTCTGTGGAAGAAAGGCCTGGCAAATTGCTTCCATAAAGATTACAGCCAAACAGAAGGTGAAAGAAATGTAGGTTGAAGCAAAATACCCAGGGTATGAGGCTTCCAAGTAAGGTAGTGCAACGAGGAAGTGTGAATGGGCAAAATTTTGTCTCTCTCTTTTTTTTTTTCCTAAATTTTTTTTTAATTGAGTTTTTGGTGAAAATTTACAAAGCAAGTTAGGTTCCCATTTGACAATTTCCACACAAATTGTTCAGTGACATTAGTTATATTTATCTTAGTGTGTCAACATTCTCTTTAATTGTGTTCTGTTTATTCCATTTTCAGTACGCTTTTCCCTTCCCCTTTATCTTCTCATCTTTGCTTTTGCGTAATTCTTGACCTTTTGGTCTCATACTGATGGTTTTTAAGTAGAGCACCAATCTTACGGGTAATAGTCTTTATTTTGTGTGTCACTCTGCTATTTCGCTAAAGGGTAATCTCTGGGGATAGGCTCAGTTCTTGGTTTAAAGTGTCTCAGGGCACTAGCCTCGGGAGTCCTCTGTCTCTACTGTGGCAGACTGTCTGGTTTTTTTTTTTTTTTTAATAAGAATTTGGCCTCTTGTGACCCTGGTCAGAATGGTCAGTGGTGGTAGCTGGGCACCATGTAGTTCTGGCCTCAAGATAGAGGAAGTTGTGGCTTGTGTAGACGTGTTTCTTCTTAGAGCTTTTGGTTACTGTCTTACTGTTTTGTTTCTGGCAAGTAGAGACCTATAGTTGTATTTTAGCTGGCCACTCACAAGCTTTTAAGACCCCAGATGCTACTCACTTCACTAGGACACAGGTCACGATGTTATGCCAACTAGCTGAGTTGTCCCATGAGACAATGGTTCTCTTTTGGCTTTTGTACCCCTAGATAAGCCTCACAGGCATATTTGTGGTTACTTGTATGATAGTTAGGGAGCCCTGGTGGGTTTGGTTTTTTGTGTGTGTGTATCATATTTGGAAAACCAGAAGCTCTCCATGCATCCTAACGGAAGGCACCACAACAAACATCCGCAACCAAGGTCTGGTGGTAAAGAAGGGCGACCACTAAGTATGGGTTCAAGAACCTTAAAGAGTCTGTGGTAACCATGTAGTACCAGATACTATTTCTCAAAATCCGTATTACCAACCAAAAACTTAAACACACTCCATGACTCAGCATGCTTCCATTAATGAGAACACACGGTATCAAAAAAAAAATTCAAAACAGAAAATAATTGAAACTTGAAAGCATTTTAAGCTCTTGACTTCTATCAAAAGGCTGCTGAATTGAACTCAACAACAGATGCCTCAGAAAAAAGGCCTGCGATCTGCTACCAAAAGGTCACAGCCTTGAAAATCCTATGGAGCACAGTTCTACTCTGCATACATGGAATCGCCATGGCTTAGAGTTGACTGGACACCAACTAGTTTGGGTTTTTTTGTTCGTTTGTTTTAGCAATGACTCCCTTTTCCTCCCTCCCTCCCAGCCCTGGTAACCACTAATAAGCTTTGTTCTCTATGTTCTTACTTATTTCATATAAGTGGAATCATATGATATTTGTCCTTTCGTGACTGACTTAAGTTTCTGTTAATGGTGGTGGAATAATTTGGAAAAGGATAGTAATAATGGTTGAGCAACAGGATGAACGTAGGCAACGGTACATTGTACATGTAAAAATTGTTGAATTGGCAAATGTTTCGTTATATATATTTTTATAACAATAAAAAATTTTTAAGTAAAAAAAAAAATTACAGGCAAGAAAACCCTATGGGGCAGTTCTACTCTGTAACATATAGATCATCATGAGTCAGTGGTCAGTTCGACAGCAAATGACAATGACAGCAACAACATTTTATTTGCTTTTTCTCTGTCAGCAGTATGAAAGTGAAAACACATACTCAAAGATCCACTGGTTCTATTACACTTATGTAGATTAAATAGATAAAAACAATGTACAAAAAACAAAATGTCACCATTGAAGGTAGGTCACATGACAGTTTTCTTTATAGAAAGAAGTATTTATACTTAATTCATTTATCCACTCTATTAACTATTCTACAAACACTTGTCAAGTGCCCATACATTTCACCAGACACAGCCCTGCCCTTCTTGGTCTCGTGGTTTAGTGACGTCTAGGATCCTAAGATCTGCTCTATTTCCCTTGGATGGTCTTAAAATGGCTTCTATGTGATGTATTCTATACAATCTTTCATGTTTTCTGGAGAGGTAAACTTATCTAGGTCTTTCAAATCTAGATGTTAAATTGAAAGGACAAGCTATCCCCAATCAAGATGATAGTACATAGAGTCCAGAGACTACACTCCCAGATCAAATCATTTAAGTATTTCCTTCATGTACAAAATAAGACTAAGTAGACTAAAAAGTCTCTTCTCATTCTAAATTCTTATAATTATATTATTCTATCATTAAGAATTTACTGTAGTACAAACTATCCAAGATATATGTGTGACTAGGATAATAGCCCGTGGATCAATTACAGAGGAAATCTTTAATAGTAGATTTCTTTTTTAATCCTCAAAAATATCCAAGAAGAAATGTACCAAGATATATGTAAGCAGCCTAAAAAAATTTTTGCAGCACCATTATCTGCTTTTCTCAATTTTATCTCTCTTTACCATTGTTACTTCGTCCAAGTTACAGAACCCCATTTTGTTCACAGGCTTTATTGCCATTTACTTCAAATAAGGCCAGGCCCCCTATCTGGTCCCCAGGGTTAAATGTTTATTGGCCACAGCCAATCTTCATTATTCTAATCCCTTTGCCAGTAATTGGTTTAGGAATGGGCAAGTGTTGCAAGTTTGACCAATTAGACATGAATCATGTATGTCACAGGATGGACATCTACTACTGGCTTCTGAGAAAATGTTTCTTTGCTGTTAAAAAGACACAAGCCAGAGGAAGTTTTCTTTTCTCACAGCTGTGAGAGGTGATACCTGGAGTACTGGCAACCATCTTGTGAGCACAGGAGGGTAAAACTGAGAGTAAAAGCAAACACCTTACAGCTAGCAGAGCTGCTCTCCGGGAGCTCCCTGCTTCCCTCCCCCACCCCTCACAGCAGCACTCAGAGCAGCCCCATTGCCAGGTGGAGCACCTACATTGATGACCTCATGGAGGATGGGAGCAGTCATGATGCTGCCATCACTGCCATCATGGGCTATGATTCGCCCTGCATCTGGGCTCTGGGAAAACTTTTGTTAGCATCACACTGGCTGAGGTTGGAATCCTGGTTCGTAAAAACCAGTCAAGTTTTTTCGTGAATGGGCTGACACTTGCTTTGTGATCTGGGACTCACTGCTGCTGGATGGGGAATCTACCATGGATCTTTGCTGCACCAAGAGCACCAGCAGAGCCACCCCTTCAATGGCACTGTCACCAAGACTGCAAGACGCTAGTCCTGCTATGGACAAAGAAGGTGTCCAAGTGGTTTGATCAACAAGAAATGCTATGAAATGGCCTCCTCCCACCTGCAAGTCCCCAGTATTGACCTCGTCTGCCCCTTCCCCTAACTGCTCCCCACCGCTTTTGCACCCATCTCTTACCCATACACACGTATGCCATTTTTATTTGGGGGGGGCCATTACTCCTGTCATAGAGTAATTATGATTAATGTACTCTGATTAATACACAATTGAGAGAATTTGTGAAAGTAATGAGATAGCACGAGCCAGAGACAGACTGAATTCCATGCAGTTGAACCCAGTAATCCAGTATGTCAACTCAGCAGTGACTTTTTTTAAGAGGGGAACAAAGGACATAAAATGCAGTACTGGATTAGTATTTACAAATTTAGACCATTGAAAGTCATTACTTGATTGGTAATTATAGGCTTCGAAAGACATTACTCAATTGGTAGTAGATCATTTTAAGGTGGGACTTCCTGTGGCAGGAATTTGTAAGGCAGGACTTCCTGTGGCAGGAACTCCTAAGGCAGGACTTCCTGTAAGGGAAGCTCATAAAGCAATTGGCTTAAAAGGATATAGTGTCTTTCTTAGACTGGTTACCATGTGGTAATCATAAGGATATGTGGTAGGGGGAAGGAGGGTTTACAGTGTAGTTAGGTCATCATTACAGGACATCCTGCCCTCAGGAGTAGAAGTGCAGTTACATCATCATTACTGGACATTTCTTAGTTTCATAATTATATCTGTGGGAAAATGACTGATGCTAGGGTGGAAATGGAACTAGCCACAAATGAGTCATACCCAAACCTCGAGCTGGCCATTTCAGATTTTCTCAGGTACCTCAAATTTTAAAATTCCCTTATATACACTACACACCCCTTATTGCTGCCAAAACCACATGGGGTGGGAGCTGGGACTAAAAGGATGGAAAACCTCCCTCTACCCATACCCCTCCTGTGCGTAGCTGGAAAATTTTGCTTTTGTGTCTGAATAAAAAAGATACTAAATAAACTTAAAAAGAAAACACATTAAGTACAGCAGAGCAGAAAAATGGAAGAAAACACTCAGGCCCTTATTAACAGTGTTGGGTTGCTGAGTTAACCAACTCTAGAACTGCCTACCTCTAGTCTACTTCTTATGTGAGATTTAAAAAAAGGGGAGGGGGTGTCTTTGTTGTTTAAGGTAGTGCTTCTTAAGCTATAAAGTGTAGACAAATAACCCATGGTTCTGGTCAAAACACAGGTTCTGATTCAGGAGATCTGAGCTGGAGCTATAGGATTTTCAATTCCAGCAAGCTCCCAGGTGATACTAACACTGCCAGTTCTGAACCTGAACTTTGAATAAGAAGGGTTTAAGTGACTTTAGAGAGATTTTTTGTTACTAGTAATTGAAATCATCCTAGATGATACAGTCCTCCATCTAGCATTCTCACTCATCACCTCTTACCTGTGTTGATGAACTCCATTTGAGGATGTGAAAATTTTAACATTAATTTCAGTTGCTGTTAACCTGTAGTTCATGCTTTGACTCAATTCCACTTGCTTCAATACCCCACCATCACCAGCATCTTCTCATTCTCTTCTGCCTTAAATAAGGCATTCACGGGCCTGGCACCCACAGTGTGACAAAGGTGCCTGTGAATGCTGGGTGCAACGCTCTGCTCCACTGTGGGGAGCTTGCCAGTGCACCTGGACCGAAGGTGAAGCAGCTGCAGGCACATAGGTTCCTTCCCCGTCATCTCCAGCCCTAAAGAGAAACGCTCAAGCGCTTTTGCAAATCAAAACCTTTTCATCCTGAATTTGGTGATTCACCCTGAATGGTGTCTTCTTGGAAAGTCTGTAATGCGCTATTGTGGAAGGTGAGTAAAATTGGCCTGTCTCTTTGACAACGTTCTTCTTCTCATGGCTCGGGCTAGGCTGGGGAGGTGAAAGAGAAGGAAAAAAAAAAAAGAGTTCTTTGCAAAGGAGCTTTGTCCGCGGTTGGTACAGCCACACCGGTGTACCTGCGTGGGCTGGGCTGTCTGCGCTGTTGGTATTGCCGCCCCCTTGCTCATTACATAGCCTCTGGATGAGAATTAGATTTCAGTGGGGATGAAGATGGTGCTTGTTCCTTAACAAGGCAAATTTACAAAGCTTCCATGCTAAAAAAAAGTGTGGGGGAGGCAGACATTCAAAGGCCATGCCAAATTTACTTTTCCCCAAAGCAGGATTTTTTTTTTTTCAAAGCAGGGAGAGACAAAAGAAATCTCAGGCGCACCTCCCAGACACAAAGAATATGTGTTTACCCTCCAAATTCAAGCCAAACGAACTGTCAGCTCATTATCCCAGGAGCTGGTCACTCATACTAAAATACCCGTTTAAAAAAAAAAAGGCTCCCATTCAAACAGTGAGGTTTTACCTTTGTATTCAGAGTCAACTAACATTTCTTTTAGCGCCAGATAATTCTACAGGAGGAACTTTTGTGCGTATTATTTAATCTCTTCAGTACTTTTCCCCCCTCCATACATACAGCTAAAACAGAACCCTCCTTGGCTCCTGCCTCAATAATATAACCTTGGTCTAAGCAGAGAGAGGAGTTCCTACAAGCTGCAAATGGTTAACACCCTCAGCTAACCAAAAGGCTGGCAGTTCCAGTCCACTCAGTAGCACCTCGGAAGAAAGGCCTGAAAATCTATCTCCAAGAGAACAGCCATTGAAAACCCTACAGAGTACAGTTCTACTCTGATACACATGGGGTTGCCATTAGTCGGAACTGACTCAACAGCAATGGGTATAAGCAGATAGGACTGACTGCCAGAACTTTGTCCTGGTACCTTGCAGCCCTGGATTTACAACCTGTGATGACACTGATGGGACAGGACTATCTGGTCAGAGCTTGTAAATTAGCCGCCAGCAGGTCAAGTCCAGCCCATGATCGTGTTTTGTTTGACTCTCTCAACTTTGTTAATTCGGACTCATTGCTGGTATTTACAAATTTAGACAGTTCACATAAAACTCTGGATTTTTTAATTCAGCAATCAGATTCGGCTGCATGGCACCATGGCATGAGACAACAACTCTTGATAGCTAAGTAGTAGAAGTCCCTTTGATTCAGGCAGACAGTCTCCAGCTGTTTCCACTTAGGCTTTCCTTGCTGTCCTCCCAACATGGGGGCCAAGTGTCATTCGCCAAATACATATCACTCTACACCAATGTTTCCCAACATTTGGGGCTGTCCTGTGCATTGCAGGTTGTTTACCAGCATCCTTGGCTTCTACCCACTAGATTATCATGCCAATCAAAAACGTTTCCAGACCTTGCCACGCGTCCACTGGGGGGCAAAATTATTTCCCCCTCCCCATTCTCCCTTCGGTTTGAGAACCACCACTGTACACCCAGCCCCCTTCACTCATTTACGATATGAGCCTAACCCTCATATGCATGTGAATACTGTCTCCAAATGGTCCTTTATACTACCAATGATGAAAATTTTACAAATGCATGCTGATTTCCTTTAATTTATGGCTTTGTTTTCCCTCTCAGAGGAGTATTGGCCTGGGTGAGGTACTATATTAAGGACCAGTCGTTTATATCTTGGAGTTTCCAGATCCTTTCTTAAGGGTAAATTTTCATAGGCGAGAGAATAAGGGGAGCATGGAACTACTGCATCCTGAAGGAAGGTTGATAAGAAAAAGTGATTTTGAGATGGAAAGGGAAAAGAGTAGCAAATGGGCTACATCATTTTCTTTCGTGCCAGCCCAGCAGGCATGCACCCGAACCGCATCTTTATGAGGCTCACCTGTGCTCACGCTGAACTTTACTGCTTTGTGTGAGTAGGAGAATCTGTCTTCCCAAGTCCACCCCCCCATCTCCCTGCCTTGTTTAATGATGCACCTCATCATATTCTGATGAAACCTAGATGCAAGCATATTCTTGTTTTAACTAGTTGTTCTGGCAAGGGGTCTTTCTCCAGAACTGAATTTCTTGTTGGCAGCATCACTAAGAAAAACATACCCATTTGCCAGCTCCCCTCATTGTCCACCCTAATTAGAAAGGGTGTTGCTGCTTTTTTCAGAACGGATGTGGAGGGCAAGGGGATGATGTAGGGAGAGCTACCCTCTGTGTGGAGCAATTGTCCCATGTATCCTCTCAGCATGAACACCAGGATCTGGTGAAGGGCATATGGCCTGACAGGATCTGAGGAGAGTCACTGGGAAAACTCTGGAGTTAGACAAATTACAGATTGTATACAACTGAGCAACTACAAGAACCTCATATGCCAAAACATGTGGGATGTGGCTAAAGCAGCACCCAAAAAAAACATATAGACTCAAAAGAATTTAATAGAGATCAAAAGACTGAAAATTAATAAACTAAGCTTTTGATTCAAAAAGCTAAAAAAATAGAAAAAAAATTTAAAGTAGAAGGTATTATAAGAATAAAAGTAGAAATTGATAAATTAATAAAATACAAATAAAAAATAATAAATGGACCATTTTTGACAACCATGCTAAAGAAGTTGGTAAAAATCTTTACCAACTTCTGCAGTCTAAAATTAATCAAACATGCAATCAAGATGCATTGATAATTACTGGTGATTAGAATGCAAAAGATAGAAACAAAGAAGGATCATTAGTTAGAAAATATGGCATTGGTGATGGAAATGGCAGGAGATCACACGATAGAATTTGCAAGACCAATGACCTGTTCATTGAAAATGCTTTTTTTTCACGACATTAATGGCAACTATCAGGAACATATCAGGTGGAATACACAGGAATCAAATTGACTACGTCTGTAGAAAGAGATGGTGGAAAAGATCAATATCATCTGTCAGAACAAGGCAAGGGGACACTGCAGAACAGACAGTCGATTGCTCACATGCAAGTCTAAGTTAAAGCTGAAGAAAATTAAAACAAGTCCATGACAGCCAAATACTACCTTGAGTATATCCCACCTAAATTTAGAGACTATCTCAGAAATAGATTTGACACATTGAACACTAATGACCGAAGACCAAACGAATTGTGAGATGATATCAAGGACATCATACACGAAGAAAGAAAAGGTCATTAAAAGGATAGGAAAGACAGAAAAGACCAAAATGGATGTCAGAAGAGACACTGAAACTTGCTCTTGAATGTAGAGTAGCTAAAATGAACAAAAGAAATGATGAAGTATCAAAAGACTTCACCAAAAGAGTAAAAAGAGAACCTACAGACTGGGAAAAATTTTTTGGTTACTACAAATTTGACAATGGTCTAATCTCTAAAATCTACAAGAAAATCCAGGACCTCTGCAACAAAAAGACAAATAATCCAGTTAAAAAATGGGCAAAGGAAATGGACAAATACTTCACCAAACAAGATATTCAAATGGCCAACAAATACATGAGGAAATGCTCATGATCACTAGCCATTAGAGAAATGAAAATCAAAACCACAATAAGATAGCATCTCAGCCCGGCATTACTGGCACGAATCAAAAAAAAAAAAACAGGAAATAACAAATGCTGGAGAGGCTGTGGGGAGATCGCAACCCTTATGCACTGCTGGTGGGAATGCAAAATGATGCAACCATTTTGGAAAATGATATGGCACTTTCTTAGAAAACTAGAAATAGAAATACCATATGATCCAGCAATTCCACTCCTAGGAATATATCCTAGAGAAATAAGAGTTGTTACACGAATAGACATATGCACACTCATGTTCATTGCAGCATTGTTCACAATAGCAAAAAGATGGAAATAACCTAGATGCTCATCAACAGATGAATGGATAAGCAAACTATGGTACATACACACAATACAATATTATGCAACGATAAAGAACAATGATGTGTCTGTGAAGCATCTGATAACATGGATGAATCTGTAGGGCACTATGCTGAGTGAAATAAGTCAATTACGAAAGGACAAATATTGTAAGAGACCACTACTGTAAAAACTCATGAAAAGGTTTACACAGAAGAAGAAACAATCTTTGATGGCTACGAGGGAGGGGAGGGGTGGTGATGGAAAAACACTAAATAGACAATAGATAAGTGGTAACTTTGGTGAGGAAACCCTGGTAGCATAGTGATTAAAAGGTATGTCTGCTAACCAAAAGGCTGGCAGTTCAAATCCACCAGGTGCTCTTTGGAAACTCTATGGGGCAGTTCTAGTCTGTCCTATAGGGTCGCTATGAGTTGGAATTGACTCAATGGCAATGGGTTTTTTTTTTTTTTTTTAACTTTGGTGAAGGGTAAGACAGTACACAATACTAGGGGAACCAGCACAACTCATACAAGGCAAGGTCATGGAAGCTCCATAGACACATCCAAACTCCCTGAGGGACCAAACTGCTGATCTGAGGGCTGTGGGTACCATGGTCTTAGGGAACATCTAGCTCAACTGGCATAACATAGTTTATAAAGAAAATGTTCTACATTCTACTTTGGTGAGTAGTGTCTGGGGTCTTAAAAGCCTGTAAGCAGCTATCTAAGATACTCCACTGGTCTCACCCCTTCAGAAGCAAGGAAGAATGAAGAAAACTAAAGATACAAGGGAAAGATTAGTCCAAAAGACTAATGGTCCACATCTACCATGGCCTTCACCAGACTGAGTCCAGTACAACTAGATGGTGCCTGACTACCACCACTGACTGCTCTGACAGGGGTCACAATAGAGGGTCCCAGACAGAGCTGGAGAAAAATGTAAAACAAAATTCTAACTCACAAAAGAAGATAAAACTTACTAGCCTGACAGAAACTGGAGAAACCCCAAGAGTACGGCCCCTGGACACACTTTCAGCTCAGTAGTGAAGTCACTCCCCAAGGTTGACCCTTCAGCCAAAGATTAGATAGGCCCATAAAACAAAACAAGACTAAAGGGGCACACCAGCCCAGGGGCAAGGACTAGAAAGCAGGAGTGGACAGGAAAGCTGGTAATAGGGAACCCAAGGTCAAGAAGGGAGAGGGTTCACATGTCGTGGGGTTGTTAACTAATATCGTAAAACAGTATGTGTACTAATCGTTTAATGAGGAATTAGTTTCTTCTGTAAACCCTCATCTAAAGTACAATAAATAAATGAAAGAGGTACAGTGAAAAAAAAAAGAAATGATGAAGTAAGAGCTGAACAGAAAATTTTGAAGGGCAGATCAAGAAGATAAAGTAAAATATTATAATGAAATGTGCAAAGACAGGGAGGTAGAAAACCAAAAGGAAAAAACACGCTTGGTATTTCTCAACCTGAAAGAACTGAAGAAAAAAATCGAGCCTTAAGCTACAATAGTGAAGAATTCCATGGGCAATATATTGAATAACACATGACGCATGAAAAGAAGATGGAAGGAATACACAGTCACTACACTAAAAAGAATTGGGCAACATACAGCCATTTCAGGATGTAGCATACGATGAAGAACTGACGGTACCAAAGAAGTCTAAGCTGCACTGAAGGAATTGGCATATAAAACTTCAGGAATAGATGGAATATCATTTGAGATGTTTCAGCAATGGATGCAGCACTGGAAACACTCACTTGTCTATGGCAAGAAATTTGGAAGACAGCTACCTGGCCAACGGACTGGAAAAGATCCTTGTAAGTGTTCATTCAAAAAGAAAAGGCTAATCCAACAGAATGCGGGAATTATCCAGCAATGCATTAATATCACACACAAGTAAAATTTTGCCGAAGATAATCAAAAATGGTTGCAGCAGTGCATCAATAGGGAATTGCCAGAAATTCAAGCCAGATACAGAAGAAGAGGTAGAACGAGGGATATCAATGCTGATGTCAGATGGATCTTGGCTGAAAGTAGAGAATACCAGACAGATGTTTGTTGTTAGGTGCCCTCGAGTCAGTTCTGACTCATGGTGACCCTATGTACAACAAAACAAAACACTGCCCATCCTGTGCCATCCACACAGTCCTTATGCTTGAGCTCATTGTTGCAGCGACTGTGTCAATTTATCTCATTAGGAGTCTTCCTCTTTTTTGCCGACCCTCTACTTTACCAAGCATGATGTTCTTCTCCAGGGACTGATGCCTCTTGATAACATATCCAAAGTGTGTAAGACATAGTCTTGCCATCTTTCCTTATACAGAGCATTCTGGCTGTAATTCTTCCAAGACAGGTTTGTTCATTCTTTTCGCAGTCCTTGGTATATTCAATATTCTTCATAAACAGCACATTTCAAAGGCATCAATTCTTCTTCGATCTTCCTTAATTATCGTCCAGCACAATGAGGCGATTGAAAATACCAGGGTTGGGTCTGGTGCACCTTAGACTTCAAGGTTACATCTTTGCTTTTCAACACTAAAGAGGCCTTTTGCAGCAGATTTGCCCAATGCAATGTGTCTTTTGATTTCTAGACTGCTCTTTCCATGGGTGTTGATTATGGATCCAGTTAAGATGAAATCCTTGGCAACTTCAATCTTTTCTCCATTTTATCATGGTGTTGCTTATTGGTCCAGTTGTGGAGGATTTTTTTTTTCTTTATGTTGAGGTGTAATCCATACTGAAGGCTGTGGTCTTTGATCTTCATCAGTAAGTGCTTCAAGTCCTCTTCACTTTCAACAAGCAAAGTTGTGTCATCTGCATAACACAAGTTGCTAAAGAGTCTTCCTCCAATCCTGATGCTCTGTTCTTCTTCATATAGTCCAGTTTCTCAGATAATTTGCTCAGCATACAGATTGAATAGGTGTGGTGAAAAGATACAACCTCGATGCACACCTTTCCTGACTTTAAACCATGCAGTATTCTTTGCTCTGTTCGAACAACTGCCTCTTGATCTGTTCACAGGTTCCTCATGAGTACAATTCAGTGTTCTGGAATCTCCATTCTTCGCAATGTTATCTATAATTTGTTATGATCCACACAGTCGAATACCTTTGCAGAGTCAATAAAACACAAGTAAACATCTTTCTGGTATTCTCTGCTTTCAGCCAGGATCTATCTAACATCAGCAATGATATCCCTGACTCCATGACCTCTTCCGAATCTGGCTTGAATTTCTGGTAGTTCCCTGTCAATATATTGCTGCGGTCACTTTTGAATGATCTTCAGCAGAATTTTACTTGTGTGATATTAATGATATTGTTTGATAATTTCCGCATTCTTTTGGATCACCTTTCTTGAGAATAGGCATAAATATGGATCTCTTCCAGTCGGTTGGCCAGGTAGCTGTCTTCCAAATTTCTTGGCATAGACAAGTGAGCACTTTCAGCACTGCATCCATTTGTTGAAACATCTCAGTTGGTGTTCCATCAATTTCTGGAGCCTTGTTTTTGGCCAATTCCTTCAGTACAGCTTGGACTTCTTCCTTCAGTACCATCGATTCCTGGCTATATGCTACCTCCTGAAATGGTTGAACATTGGCCAACCCTTTTTAGTATAGTGAATCTGTGTATTCCTTCCATCTTCTTCTGATGCTTCCTGCGTCATTTAATATTTCCCTCATAGAATCCTTCACTGTTGCAACTCGAGGCTTGAATTTTTTCCTCAGTTCTTTCAGGTTGAGAAATGCCGAGTGTGTTCTTCCCTTTTCATTTTCTATTTCCAGGTCTTTGCACATGCCATTATAATATTTTACTTTGTCTTCTCGAGCTGCCTTTTGAAATCTGTTCAGCTCTTTTACTTCATCATTTCTTCTGTTTGCTTTAGCTACTTGATGTTCAAGAGCAAGTTTCAGAATCTCTTCTGACATCCATTTTGATCTTCTCTTTCTTTCCTGTCTTTTGAATGACTTCTTGCTTTCTTCATGTATGATGTCCTTGATGTCATTCCACAAGTTGTCTGGTCTTCTGTCACTAGTTTTCAATGTGTCAAATCTATTGTTTTCTCTAATTTCAGGTGGGATATATCTGAAGTTGTACTTTGGCTCTCATGGATTTGTTTTAATTTTCTTCAGGTTCAACTCGAACTTGCATATGAGCAATTGATGTTCTGTTCCACAGTAGGCCTCTGGCTTCATTTTGACTGATGAGGTTGAGCTTTACATCATCTCTTTCCACAGATGTAGTCTATTTGATTTGTGTATTCCATCTGGTGAGGTCGATGTGTATAGTCGCTGTTTATGTTGATTAAAAAAGGTATTTGCAATGAAGTCATTGGTCTTGCAATATTCTATCATGTGATCTCCAACATCATTTCTATCACCAAGGCCTTATTGTCCGACTACTGATCTTTCTTCTTTGTTTCCAACTGTCACATTCTAATCACCAGTAATTTTCAATGCATCCTAATTATATATTCAATAAATTTCAGACTGCAAAAGTTGGTAAAAATCTTCTATTTCTTCATCTTTGGCCTTAGTGGCTGGTGCATAAATTTGAATAATAGTCATATTAACTGGTTTTTCTTGTAGGTGTGTGGATATTATCCTATCACTGACAGCATTGTACTTCAGGATAGATCTTGAATTGTTCTTTTTGATGATAAATGCAAAGCCATTCCTCTTCAAGCTGTCATTCCTGGTATAGTAGACCATATGATTATCTGATTCAAAATGGCCAATACCAGTCCATTTCAGCTCACTAGTCCCTAGGATATTGATGTTTATGCCCTCCATTTCATTTTTGATGATTTCCAATTTTCCTAGATTCATACTTCATACATTCCAGGTTCCAATTATTAATGCATGTTTGCAGCTGTTTCTTGTCATTTTGAGTCATGCCACATCAGCAAATGAAGTTTCTGAAAGCTTGATCCCATCCATGTCATTAAGGTCAACCATACTTTCAGGAGGCAGCTCTTCCCCAGTTATCTTTTGAGTGCCTTCAAATCTGAGGGTCTCATCTTCTGGTACTATACCAGACAATGTTTCACTGCTATTCATAACATTTTCACTGGCTAATTCTTCTCAGAAGTAAACCACCAGGTCCTTCTTCCTAGTCTGTCTTAGTCTGGAAGCTCAGCTGAAACCTGTCCTCCGTGGGTGACCCTGCTGGTATTTAATATTGGTGGCATACCTTCCAGCATTACAGCAACATTCAAGCCCCCACAGTATGACAAACTGACAGACACAAGGGGGAAAGATGTTTACCTCTGTCTTATTGACTATGCAAAAGGCATTTGACTGTGTGGATCATGACAAATTATGGGTAACATTGTAAAGAATGGGAGTTCCAGAACAATTAATTGTGCTCATATGGAACCTGTACATAGACCAAGAGACAGTCATTCAAACAGAACAAGGGGATACTGCATGATTTAAAGTCAGGAAGGGTGTGCATCAGGGTTGTATCCTTTCACCATACTTATTCCATCTGTACACTGAGCAAATAATCTGAGAAACTGGACTACATGAAGAAGAACAGGGCAATAGGATTGCAGGAAGACTCATTAACAACCTGCGATATGAAGATGACACAACCTTGCTTGCTGAATGTGATGAGGACTTGGAGCACTTACTGATGACCAGTCCCTGGAGAATGACTTCATGCTTGTAAAATAGAGGGTCACTGAAAAAGAAGAAGACACTCAGCGAGATGAATTGACACAGTGGCTACAACAATGGGCTCAAAGATTGCAATGATTGTGAGGATGGCACAGGATCAGGCAGTGTTTTGTTCTATTGTACCTAGGGTCACTACGAATCAGAACCAATTCAACAGGCATCTACAACAGCAATGGTGAAGAAAGAAATCAAAGTTGTAAATCATATATTAAATAACGTCAGGTGTGAAAAGGAGCACATAAGTATAGTTATAGGTGTTTAATTCTAAGATACGAGAGACCTCTTCTGCTCTGTACTAGCCAAACCCTACCTAAAGCATTTTGCTTATATCTGCAGACAGGAGACAAATGATTTTCTCATAACACTCTTTGCATATCTCTATTATAGCACTTTTCATAGTACATACATTTTTCCATATGTCTCACTTACTAGCTCCAGAACTCTTATGGTAGGGACTATGCCTTATTCATTGCTGTATGCCTGGCATGTAGTTAGTGCACAATAAATATTTGATAAATGAATGAATTCAGAGAAGACTAAAAAAAAAAGGGATGATGAAATCGCTGAAAATTTTGTGATGAGTAATAGTTGAAGAAAATGCCGATATTAGGTCTTCAGAATAGATGACTGCAGAACCTACCATTGCTGCCTTGAAAGTATGAATGCCAGTCTCAGGGAAAAAGAATTAGATTTTTCTGTATAGATCCATGGAAAAGAACTTGGCCCTGTGTACACAATGCAGATACTTAAGATTCAAGGGACAGAAAAACCAATTGGGTTGTCTGACTTATATCTTCCATTGCAAACAGCTTCTATTTAAATTGTTCAAAGGTAAGAAGTCTTAGTAGATTAGTTGTAAATCCCTATGACTTTCTGCCCATACACAACTTCTTACCTCACCTCAAAATCAACCTGTAAGTAGTACATGACAGTAACATATGAAGGGTAGAGGCCAGCCTACTATTCCCAAGTCTCCGTCAGATTTCCAGTTATAGAAATAAACCTCCTTAGGTTGGTATGAGGCTGAATTCATGCAAGGCTAAACATTCTGCCGAGCTGCCTGCCAGACTCTGCTACTAACACATTCTGTTCTTCCCTCCGAATTGCAGTTGAAAACCAATCGGGCTTTTCCCCAAATATCATGGCCACCTGTTTAAATCCTCTTTCATTCTATGCCCAGCATGAACATATGTCTCCATAATTTTGAATTAACGACTTTCCTTCTTCAGCTTCATTAGATGTAGAGATTAGATTGACTTTTTAAACCTGATCACAGTTTACAAGCTACAGATCCTGCAGGGATTTTGTTTTTCATGCCAACAAACACTTGATACGCTCACCTAAAGTTATATTTTCTGAATACCACTTTCCAACAAGAAATGCAATTACTAAAATTGTGTCCGATATTTGTAATTACTTAGGGCCTATACCTGCAGTGAATTGGTTTCACAGTAGAGGAAATGCAAATTACTTTAAATCCAGGTGGAGGAGTATTCTCACAGGTGTTTATTGAGAATCCCACAGCACAACAAACCTAGCAGCTTAGAGAATTAGCAAGAGCTAGAGAGCTGAAAATTTCTTACCTGTGCAAATTCGAGAGAGTGCTTGTGTGTACTTGCATCTATACATATGTACTGTAAATATATATGAGTATGTAGCACACACACATTAGCTTAAACAATCACAGCTGGCCCCCCTTTAGGTCCTTTGGTTATTTTCACGGAATATTTTCTTTGCTGGCATGTCCATCACTTTCCTCTTGGAAACTGAGCTCCTCACAGTGCTAGATCTTTTGGGGCTATATGAAATATGCAACAAACATGCCTCTCAACACTCTTAGTTTCTTATAAAGAGTCCAAAATCACTCAAATAAAAGTTAATAGAAAATTATGTTTAATAGATCAAGTCAAAAACAGCATATTAATTCTCATATCACCAAACTCCCAACTATGGCTTGGTTCAATAAATGATAAATCTTGAATCAACTTCCCCGTACATGTTTCCTAACACAGGGCTTTCTCACTGCCTTAGTCATCTAGTGCTGCTATAACAGAAATACCACAAGTGGATGGCTTTAGCAAAGAGGAGTTTATTCTCTCACAGTCCAGTAGGCTAGAAGTCCGAATTCAGGACACCGGCTCCAGGGAAGGCTTTCTCTCTCTGTCAGCTCTGGAGGTAGGTCCTTGTGATGCATCAGTCTTCCCTTGGTCTGGAAGCATCTCAGCACAGGAACATCAGGTCCAAAGAATGCGCTCTGCTACCAGCACTGATTTCTTGGTGGTATGAGGTCCTTATGTCTTTCTGCTCACTTTTCTCTCATATGTCTCAAAGAGATTGGCTTAAGACACTGTCTCATCTTGTAGACCTCATCAATGTACTTGCTGCTAATCCACCTTATTACATCATAGTGATAGGATTTACAACACAGGAAAATCACATCAGAAGATAAAATGGTAGACAATCATACAATCATATAAGGGAATCATGACCTAGCCAAGTTGGTGGATATTTTGGGGGGACACAATTCAATCTGTGACACTCACCATCCCTTGGGTCTCCATAGTGAACATCACGTATATTCACTAGAGAAATTACAGGCAAACCCATGGCATGTCCCAATATTTGTGCTTAATTCCCTGATTCAGAAAGGCCCTGCTCACTCTTCGTACTCTTAGTGAAAGGGAAAATGGAAAAAGGCATTGTTTTCTCTGGTGTGGGATGCTATTTTCTGTGGGTGGAGTGATTTTATTCATCTCTTTCTTATTTTATTATTATTTTTTTTATTTTGTAGACAATCTTCTGGTTTCCCTTGGAGTTTCTGTTTCAAATTGTTCACTCCACTGACAACTCCCACACACTTTCCTAGAATACTGTGTCCTATCATTGTTTTACTAATGACAGCCCTTGGGCTCGATGTAAGCTAGGTAAAGATTGATTAATAGAGAGGTGAAGGATAGATAGACAGACAGATAGGTAGATGGGTGGATGGACAGATGGATGGATGGGTGGATGGAAGGACACATGGACGGATGAATGGATGGATGGATGGATGGATAGACAGATGAACTTTCAGCTATATTTAAACCCTGAAAAGCAGGGACTATAATAATTTGATCTTCAGTCCCTAAAAACTTGCCTGTCAGAGAAGAGAAAAAACTAATACTCATGAGTGGTATGTACTTTGATCAGGAAGTGACTATAGTGTGCATTTGATATTCTTTTCAGCTATCCAACATCTGAATCTCCTTCCTAGAACTGAGGCAGCTTCAGCTATATGAATTCTTATGGGATGGGGTACCTACTCATCTCCCCCTACAGAAGCCTAAAAGATCGTTTATCTGCTACCTCTGCCAGACTAGCCTCTCTTCCTGGGTATATGCTCTAGCCCTAGTCAGTCAGGCACCTCTACCCAAGACCCTGGCCCTGGTGGCAGTGATGTAATGACATAGGGGTGGTGGGGATGGTGAGATGCCCATCTGACTGACGACTGCAGCAGGGAAGCGGGGCCAGCTGGACCTCTACTGTCCTGTAAGGGCAGCCTCATTGTTCTCACCAGACTATAGTTCTACCTGTCACTTCATTTGTTCCCGCCTAACTACCAAGCACTGTGATCCAGCCTTCCTGGAAATTTTGTGAGATAGCCAGTATCATTTTCTGGGTTGCATTCCCCCCCCACCTTTTCTTCACGGCATTATCAACTCAATATATGTGCAGTTAATATATCAGATAAAAGTAAGAAAATTTATGAAGAAAAACAATTGTCCCCTGCTTATTCCCTCCCTGCAATCAAGCTCCATCAAGGCAATCACTTAGAATTCTTCTGTCTACAGTACTTCTTCTAGAATGCATCTTTATGCTCCTAAATAATATGCTTGCACTGACAGTCCCTGAAGTGTCAATTTTAGACATCATCTATTGACATCCTCTTGTGCTAGATGAGGTTATCTCCTCTACCCCTTCTCTACTTGCTCTCACCCAATCCTCCAGATATAGTTATAGAACAATTTTATTTAAGCCAACATATGTTGTTGTTAATTACTGTTGAGTCAGCTCCAACTCATGGTTACCCCACATACAACAGAATGAAATGCTGCCCAGTCTTGTGACATCTTCATAATTATTGGTTGTGGCCGCTGTGTATTTGGAGTGTCTTCCAACCTAGGGAGCTCATCTTCCAGCACTACATCAAACAAGATTCTATTGCGACCCATAAGGTTTTCATCAGCTTATTTTCAGAAGTAGATCTCCAGGCCTTTCCTCCTAGTCTTAATCTGGAAGTTCTGCTGAAATCTGTTCACCATGGGTGACCTTGCTGGTATTTGAAATACTGGTGGCATAACTTCCAGGATTATAGCAATATGCAAGCCACCACAGATATGACACTACTATGACAAACTGATAGGCAAATGGTAGAACCAACATATAGTGTGTTTGCTTATAAGGTCGATATAAAGACCATGTAGTATACTATGATTATCTTCTCTCTCCTATGCTGTTATGGATTGAATTATGTCCCCACAAAATATGTGTTCTAAGTCCTAAGCTCTACGTCTGTAGTTATAATGTCATTTAGGAATGGGTTTTCTTTGTTATGTTAATGAGACAGGGTTAGTGTGGGGTATGTCTTAAGTCAATCCCTGTTGAGATACAAAAGAGATTAAGCAAGCAAGTGAGAGAAGAAGAAATGGGAGAACAGACATGCCAAGTCACATGAAGATCACTGAGGAGCAGAAGCGCAAAGAGACAAGGACCTTCCTCCAGAGTCAAGAGAGAAAGACAGCCTCCTAAACTGTGAGAAAATAAATTTCTGCATGTTAAAGTCATCCACTTTTGGTATTTCTGTTTTATCAGTAGACAGAATTTGGTACTGAGAGTGGAATGCTGCTCTAACAGGTGCCTAAAATGTTGAAGTGATTTTGGAATTGGGTAATGGATAGAGGCTGGAAGAGTTTTAAGGTGCCTAAAAGTAAAACCCTTGATTGCCTTGAAGAGACTGCCAGTAGAATTATGTATGTCAAAGGCTATTCTGAAGAGGGCTCATAAAGAAGTGAGGAGAGCTATAGAGAAAGTCTCTATCATCTTAGAGAATACATACGGTCCCAGCAGCAAAATGTTGCTAGAAATGTGGATGTTAACTGTGCTTCTGGTGAGGCTTTAAAAGGAAATGATGAACATGTGATTGGACAAGGGAGGAAGGGCAATATTTTTATGCCGTGGCAAAGAACTTGTCTGAATTATGTTCCAATGTTTGTGGAAGGTAGGTCTCATAAGTGATAAACTTGGATATTTAGCTGAGGAGATTTCTAAGCAATTTCTTAAAGAAGCCATGTGGTTTCTCGTTGCTGCTTATGGTAAAATGCGAGAGGAAAGAGATGGGCTTAAAAATGAACTGAGCAAAATGAAAACGAAACTTAAAGATTTGGAAAATTCTGTTGTATAAACTAAGGATACATGTCCTAGAATTTTCACCAAGGATATGGCTACAAAATCTTTTGTTAAAGATAGTAAGTCTATGACTGGTGGATATAACCAACTACCACAGCAGAAAACCCGCTGGATTAGACTGAAGGGGACAAAGAAAGAACAAAAGGAGAGAAGGCTGTCTGACTCTTGGAATTGTACAGGCAGAAAACAGGCCAAAGGAGCTACATCTGTAGTCCTACAAGAAAAGAAAAGGACCATCTCTGGAGCAGCTCAGAGATCAGCAGAACTGTTGGAAGGAGCATGGGAAACAGGACCTTCTCAGTTTCAAAGGGTGGGGCCGTGGTTTCCTGGATCTTAAAGGGTGAGGCCACAGCCTCCTAGGTTTCAAAGAAGCACATCTTTGCCAACTCGGTTTGAGAGTATAGGGCTGCCGTTCATGAGTGCCAGAGGGATGGGGCTGCTGTCCAAAGATGAGGGGGTGGGGTTGCCATGTCTAAGGGGCAGAAGAATGGTGTCTGCCAGCTCTGGGAGCATGGGGTCATGACTCAGAGAGATAGGAGAATGGGGCCACGCAATGCTTAGGGAGTAGAGTTGCCACCCTAGTGGGCCTGGAAGGTGGAGCAGGAGCCCAGGGCTGAGGGGCCTTCACCCAGAATCTGGAGAGCATGGCCAACACCCAGATTCTGGAGGGCAGGGCTGTTGCCCAGATGGTCCCAAAGAATAGAGGATTATTTTCAAACCTTGAGAGCTAATGTAAATTGTTCTGTTGGGTTGTGGATTGGTTTGGTGCCCATTATTCCTTCTTGCCCTTCAATTTCTTCCATTTGTGATGCAAATGTCTACCTTGTGCCTGTTGCACCATTGTACTTTGGAAACAGATAACAGTCTAGATTTCACAGTTCATAGATGAAGAGGAATTTTGCCCCAGGATGGAATATGCCTAAAGTCTTACTCATATATCATTTAGATGATTCAGAAGATGAGATTTTGGACTTGGAGTTGATTTAAGACTTTGGGGTGACATGATGGGATGAATGTGATTTACATGTGGCAAGGACATGAATTTTTGGGAGTTAAAGGGTGGGAATGTTATGGATTGAACTGTGTCCCCTCAAAATATGTATTGGAGCCCTGGTGGCACAGTGGTTAAAGCAATAGTCTGCTAACAAAAGGTTGGCAGTTTGAATCCACCAGCTGCTCCTTGGGAGATGTAGCAGTCTGCTACTATAAAGATTTCAGTATTGGCTCAAAAGCAAAGACAAGAAGGTAACAATGGACAGTAAAACTGGATGAATGGACAAGGCGAAACCAGAGTGGAAAGGAGGAGCATGCTGACACATTGCAGGGATTGCAACCAATGTCACAAAACAATTTGTGTATAAATTTTGAATGAGAAACCAATTGCACTGTAAACTTCCACCTAAAGCACAATAAAATTAAAAACAATTTTTTTCAGTGTTGGAAACTCTGTCCTATGGGGTCACTATGAGTTGGGATTGACTGGACAGAAACAGTTTTTGTTTGTTTTAGTGTATGCCTATGGTTATAATCTCATTTGGGAATGGGTTTTCCTGGTTATGTTAATGAGACAGGATTAGTGTAGAGTGTGTCTAAAGTCAATCTCTGTCGATAAATAAAACAGATTAAACAAGCAAGTGAGAGAAGCAGAGATGGGGGAAGAAAAATGCCAAGCCACATGAAGATCATCCAGGAGCAGAAGCCAAAGAGACAAGGACCCTTCTCCAGATCCAACAGAGAAAAGCCTCCCGCTAGAGCCGGCAGCCTGAATTCAGACTTCTAGCCTCCTAAACTGTGAGAAAATAAATTTCTGCATGTTAAAGCCATCCACTTTTGGTATTTCTGTTTTAGCAGCACTATATAACTAAGACATATAATATCAATTTTTCTGTCATGTTTTTAAAGAGTTATATAGTTTTCTGTATACCAGTCACGGATATTTTCCCCAATGCTTGATTGTACAATAATTTCAGTAGTTCTTTACAAATGACCTATCATATCAGACAATCTCCTTCTGCCCCTTTTTTCTTGGGAATCTGATGCTTATCTGATCGTTATCTCTCTTTCCAGAAGGAGGCTTTCCTCCAGTATCTGCAAATCCTTGCCTGCCTGTTCGTAGAGGGAGGGCCTAAAACTCTGAGGGGAAATTCAGTGTGCATGGAGAGGGCCCCTATCCTAGTGGGTTTCTCTCTACAATGAATGGGGAGAGACAGCTGTTGGTGAACTCCTAAGTCCATGGAATTGTTTCTGCATCTGTTCAATGCCTCCAGAATAGAATTCACCAATCTCCCTCATTGGGGTATAAGCCTGGTTGTTGGCCTTCTTGGGGTGGGACAATGGGAAAATGCAAGGCATCCTACCAGGGTCAGCTACATAACTTGCAGGGCTCAGTGCAAAATAAAATGAGTGGACCTTAATCCAAAGGCAGGGAAATGCCATTAAAATTAATAAAATACAAAGCTTGTTTCTTTCTTCCAGTCTTTCTCTCCACTTGTCAGGGTGTTTTTTATTTGCTATTTAATTCATTCTAAGTTAAAAAAATAAATAAATAAACTTTAAATTATTAGCATGAATTTTATCACTTATCTTTGTATTGTGCAATATCAGTTTTAAATGCAAATATAAATGGAAACTGCACAATTCATATTTCATAGCTTGTACTTGCATATATATCACATATATATTTTGATCTTACCAGAACAGTGGAAAAGTTGCACAAAATGAACTCAACTGTTTTTATTTCACTTCTTGATAGGCACACATTCTACCAACACTCTCTACCTTCAGCTTACTGATGAGTAAGTTAGGACTGAAAAGAAAAGAAACTGTGGTGTACCCTATCTTTCCCTTCCCTTCCATGTCATCAGAAACCCTGGTGACAGAGTGGTTAAGTGCTTCAGCTGCTAACCAAAAGGTCATCAGTTCAAATCTACCAGGCACTCCTTGGAAACTCTATGGGGCAGTTCTACTTTGTCCTATAGAGTCGCTATAAGTCAGAATTGACTTGACGGCACCAGGTTTGGTTTTGGTTTTCCATGTCATCATTTTTATTGTAAATGGTTTGGCTAATACAGAGAAGTAACAGGAAGAAAGGATATGATAGGATTCCTTGGTGATCATGTTTCCTAGAATCCCGCTGCTTTCTTTCTGTGATGGAAGCAAGTTCTGGTTTGAACAGAAAGGGAAGCCTTTTGGGACTGTCAGTGCCTGGCTTACTCAGTTGTAGACTCAACACGTTTACTTGTACTCACTTTGAATATTGCTGAACTACCTACCATGCACTGAAATTTTGTGCTCACGGGGCAAGTGGACATGCATATTTTGCATAACTCCTCTCTCACCTTCAAGCTCCATTGTCCCATTGAACATCACTTCCAAAACACAAGTTCAAAAATAAAATCATTAAGAATTTCAAGGTGGCAAGAGCAGAATATCAAGCCAAGCATGGGGCCATTCTGAGCAGTGGGCGCTGTGCGCATGAAGTGCCCTGTGTCCAACACATCATTTTGCAGACTTTCACTTAAAACCCTGTTCCCAGTGCATTGTCTCACCTTCTGCCTCAATAGTGCCTCATTTCTCTTGGCAGCATTTGACACTCATTTCTACTCCTTTCTTGAAGAACTTTCGGTCCCTGATTTCCAGAGCCCACGCTCCACTACAGGATCCTCCTGCCTCAAGTTCACATCTCTGATTTCTTTGCAGGTTAATCATTCCTAGCTGGTCATTAAATGCTGGCATTCCTTAGCCTTTGTTCTTTATCTCAGACCCTTTTTATACTCCTCTCCCAGGTAGTATTGCCATCAATTTAATTACAGCCTATAAGTAGAGAATTCACAAATTTATATCTGTAGTTGAGACCTCTCCTCTGAGCTCCAGGAATCAGCTCCTAGTCTGCTCCCTATTTGTTATCATCTCAACCTAGACTCTCAAGAGACATTGTATCCAACGGGTCTGTGTTATGTTTTCATTGCTGCATAACAAATTACTACAAATTGAGCAGCTTAAAACAAGACACACTTATTCTCTCACAGTTTGTGTAGGTCAGGAGTTCCAGAACAGGTTAGCTAGGTTCTCAGCTCAGGGTCTCACAAGGCTGTAGTCAAGGTCTCAGTGGGGGTTGCAATCTCATCTGAGATTTGGGGTCCTTTTCAAACTCACTAGTTGTTGGCAGAGTTCAGTTCCTCGTGGTTGTAGGACTGAGGCCCTCAGCAACTAGAGGCCACTGGCCTTCCCTGCCATGTGGCCCTCCTTACAACATGGCAGGTTGCTTCCTCACAGTCAGCATCCTCCTGTCTTTGAATCTTCCCCTTTAGGGAAGGCCTCCACCATCTTTTTCAAGGTCTTGCTTGATTAGGTCAGACCCACCCAAGATCATTTCCTTTTGGTTAACTCAAAGCCAATTGATTAGGAACTTTAATTACTCTATATCTACAAATGCTCAGCTGGTATTCTTAAGGTTTTACTGGCTAATTCTTTTCAGAAGTAGACCATCAGGAGGTAGAGCCAAGACGGTGGAGTAGTCAGATGCTTCCAGTGGTCCCCCTTATAACAAAGACCCGAAAAAACAAGTGAATTGATCATGTAGGGCAATCCAGGAGCCCTGAATATCAAAGGCAAAGTTGAGGAATCAGACTGAGTAGCAGGAGGAGAGAGAGAGATGGTTCAGGAGCAATGAGCAGTTGCCAGTCCTGACCCGGTGGGAACCAGCACCCCACAGGCCAGATTTGCTGGCACAAGTATGGTGAGACAAGCAGTGGTATTCAGGATTCATTTCCACATTGGGAAAGACTGAGTGGTGGAGTGTTCACTCATGCCTCCAGAATCAGCAAAAAGCAGTGTTCTTGGCATAAGTACTTATGTCTAATCTACTGCACAGACCAAAAAACACCCCTTTGGAGAAAACTCTCTCTTGTTTAACTGCTCTGCCCTAGCTCCCAAGCCAGCTTCAGTGATAACCACTTTCCCTGAGCCAGAAATATTATGTGTCACATGCCCTAAGCCATCCTTCTGGCCTTGGAGAAGGAACAAATTAACAAACAGGGAAAAAAATAATCTGCCAGCTCCCCTAAGCTGGGAACTCAGGGCAGAAGCAGCTCCCTTGCCTAGGCACAGGCATAAGCAGTCCGCAGACTTGAATGCCTTTTACTCCTACATAGACCTGTGTGGGCCCACTTTGACAGCATAGGCCCTCATTAGTACAGTAAAACAGGGTATATACCTGAAATCTAACTTCAACTGTTTCAGCTATACGGTGGAGAGGTAGGTTCATGACATTTGACGCCACTCTGCCTATTAAGCAGGGTCCTTACCTAAAAAAAAAAAAAAAAAAAAAAAAATTTTTTTTTTTTTTTTACCTACCCACATCAGGGGCCTGAGGACTGGTGGCTTCACCCACACCACCTAGCCACCCTGGACAGGGGTCCAAGGATAAGTGGTGCCTCCCAGTCCTTAAAGCCAACAGCATTGAGTGCCCATAGTCCAGCTGCAAAACCAAGCTACCTAAGCACTTTAAGGAACAGGGCCATGCTTTCTTCACAGACACTCAGGGGTGGTTGTCAGCCTTCTGCCTTGCTCAGCATGTGACCCCCTACTGCAGCCAGATACCTGTGCCTACGCCAATCACCCCTGCTCATGTAAGACTGTAGGTGAGAGCCACGCTTGGTGACTGACTGCTTAGACACCTGAACTGCATCCATACAAGAAAAGTAAATGGACTCCTGGGCTCTTATACCTAGTAACAGCTCTAACCACCCAGTGACAGGACATTAGAGCTTCAAAGGTGCCAATAATCAAACTAGCTCACTCAAGCAACCTATTTGGGCATATCAAAACAAAACAAGAAGGTAGGACACTGTAAGCAAGCAGAAAATAAATAAATACAATAACTTATTGATGGCTCAGAGACAACTGTCAATATCAAATCACATAAAGCATAAAGAGGCAGACCATGATGGCTTCAGCAAGCTCCCAAAACAAAGAATTAAGAAATCTTCCAGATGCAAAGAATTTCCTGGAACTACCAGAGGTAGGATACAAAAGATTAATATACAGAACTCTTCAACAGATCAGGAAGGAGATCAGGCAAAATGCAGGACAAGCCAAGGAACACACAGACATAGAATTAGAGGAACTTAAGAAGATTAGGGAAGAGCATAGTGACAAATTTAATAGACTGCAAGAATCCATACAGAGACAGCAAACAGAAATTCAGAAGATTAACAATCAAATTTCAGAATTAGACAATGCAATAGGAAGTCATAGGAGCAGAACTGAGGAACTCGAAGTCAGAATTAGTGAGACTGAAGACAAAGCACTTGACACCAACATATTTGAGGAAAAATCAGATAAAAGATTTTTTTTAAAAAAAAATGAAGAAACCCCAAGAATTATGTAGGACTCTATCAAGAGAAATAACTTACAAGTGATTAGAGTACTAGACTGGGGGGATAACAGAAAATACAGAGAGAATCGTTGAAGATTTGTTGGCAGAAAATTTCCCTGATATCATGAAAGATGAGAAGATATCTATCCAAGATGCTCATCAAACCCCACACAAGGTAGATGCCAAAAGAAAGTCACCAAGACATATTATAATTGAATTTGCCAAAGCCGAAGATAAAGAAAAATTTTAACAGCAGCTATGGATAAAAGAAAAGTCACCTACAAAAAAGACTCAATAAGACTATGCTTGGACTATTCAGCAGAAACCATGCAGGCAAGAAGGCAATGGGGTGACATATATAAAGTCTTGAAGGAAAAAAATTGCCAACCAAGAATTATGTATCCAGCAAAATGGTCTCTCAAACATGAAGGCAAAATTAGGACATTTCCAGATAAACAGAAGTTTAGGGAATTTGGAAAAACCAAACCAAAATTACAAGAAATACTAAAGGGAGGCCTCCAGTTAGAAAAACAATAACACCAGATAACAACCCGAGACCAGAACACAGGACAAAGCAATTAGATATCAACCCAGACAGGGAAATCACAAAAATAAATCAAAGCTAAAATGCTCAAAACAGGGAAACAGAGATGTCATTACATACAAGATGGCAACATTAAAGCAAAAAAGAGAAACTGAAAAATGTAGTAATAGGTCTTTTATACGGAAAGGAATTCAAGGCAATACAAAGAAATAAAAGTTTGGTTTAAACTCAGAAAAACAGGGGTAAATATTAAGGTAACCACTAAGGAAAGAAACAATCCTATACATCAAAATAAGAAAAACATAAAGACTCAGCAAATACAAAAGCAACAACAATGAAAAAGAGGAAAAGACAATACATAAAGAAAAACTACTCAGCACAGAAATGTAAGTGGAAAAAAGAAACTGTCAATAGCACACACAAAAAAGACATCAAAAATGACAGCACTAAACTCATACCTATCAATTATCATCCTGAAAGTAAATGGACTAAATGCACCAATAAAGAGACAGAGAGTGGCAGAATGGATAGAAGTAGACCATCGGGTCCTTCTTCCTAGTCTGCCTCAGTCTGGAAGCTACACTGAAACCTGTCCGCCCTGAGTGACCCTGCTGGTATTTGAATACCTGTGGCATAGCTTCCAGCATCACAGAAACATGCAAGCTCCCAAAGTATGACAAATTGACAGGCACGTGGAGGCATTTCAGGAGGTAGCATATGATCAGGAACCAATGGTACTGAAGGAAGAAGTCCAAGCTGCACTGAAGACACTGGCAAAAAACAAAGCTCCAGGAATTGATGGAGTATCAACTGAGATGTTTCAATAAACCGATGCACTGCTGGAAGTGCTCACTCATCTATCCCAAGAAATTTAGAAGACAGTTACCTGGCCAACCTACTAGAAGAGATCTATATTTATGCCTATTCCCAAGAAAGGAGATCCGACAGAATGCAGAAATTATTGAACAGTATCATTAATATCACAGGCAAGTAAAATTTTGCTGAAGATCATTCAAAATTGGCTGCAGCAGTATATTGTCAGGGAACTGCCAGAAATTCAAGCCCAATTCAGAAGAGGACATGGAACCAGGGATATCACTGCTGATGTCAGATGGATCCTGGCTGAAAGCAGAGAATACCGGAAAGATGTTTACCTGTGTTTTATTGACCATGCAAAGGCATTTGACTTTGTGGATCATAACAAACTACGTATAACATTTCGAAGAATGGGAATTCCAGAACACTTAATTGGGCTCACGAAGAACTTATACACAGATCAAGAGACAGCCATTCAAATAGAACAAGAGACTACTGCATGGTTTAAAGTCAGGAAAGGTTACAGCAGCCCTAGGAAACTAATAAGATGACCATCACCCACACACACACACTTGAAACCCTTCAGTGGCTGCCACTGTTGGGATAAAGACACAACTAATTTTCATGGAGTATAATCCCTGAGTGGCCAAGCCTCTAATTCCCCCATCTCTCTGAGCTCTGAACTCCAAGGCCTTCTTCAGGTCTTTGGAACTCACAACTTCCTCAGCCAAGCCCTGTACACCCTATTTGTTCCTTCTACCATAACACTCTTCCCCTCACAGCCTCTTCATTCCATCCAATGTCTACTCATCCTTTGGATCTGTCAGTTCCTCACAGAAGACTTCTGGACCCTGGACAAGGTTAGATATCCTTCTATATGCTCTCATAACATCATGTTCATAGTTTTAATTTTACTGACATATTTGTTCAGTGAACATCTGTCATCCATTCCACGCTGTGAGCCTGTGAGGGCAGGGATCAGAGTAGTGTTCACTCACTACTTTTTTCTACCCCTCTGTTAAAGACCTGGTATACACTGGTACTTGATAAATAGTAGTTGAATGAACTGAGGAGTACATGAAGTCTCTTAGTCCAAACATAACTCCATATGAATGATGCCATGAAACTAAGAAAAGTCCCAGAGTCTCATCTACTCTTGATATATACCTGTGGTTTAACCCATAACACACCAACTTGCAAGGATGATAAAATAAGGTTAAATCCACCAGAAATACATCCTGACTTTATTTCATTATGAAGATTCAAAGGAAAGACATTCTGGCTTTAAAGATTAGAAAAAAATGGAAAGATTTAAGAAAAACTGCCACTCATTTGTCAGTTTGTCCTACCGTGGTGGCTTGAATGTTGCTGTGATGTTGGAAGCTATGCCACCAGTATTTTAAAGACCAGCAGGGTGACCCATGGTGGACAGGTTTCAGTAGAGCTTCTAGACTAAGACTAGGAAGAAAGGTCTAGTGATCTACTTCCAAAAATTAGCCAATGAAAACCTTATGGATCACAACAGAAAATTATTTGGCTCACTTGCTTTGGACTCACCATCAAGGGAGATCAATTGCTAGACGAGGACTTTGTATTTGGTGAAATACAGGGCAAACGAGGTCAAAGGAAACCCTCAGTGAGATATACTGGTGCAGTAGCCTCAACGGTGGGCTCAAACATGTCAGTGATCTTGAGGACAATGAGGACCGGGCAACTTTTTTTTTCTGTTGTTAGAAGGTCTCCACTAGTCGGAATCGACTCCATGGCAGTTATCTATGTCTGTCTATCTAAGAAGAAAAGAAGGAAATAACTTGACTGATCTTAGATTTGTTCAGATCAAAGCAAGATGAGGAAATATGGGTTATAAACTTTAAAGTACAGGGCCATACTACTGAGAGAAAGAGAAATGAAGAGTTTTGAGGCAAAACTAGCTGTCAGACAGGTAGAAAATATGATACAGCTCTTGAGAAAAGAGAACGCTCCTGGAACAGATGGGCGCACCTCTGAGCTTTATAAAGCATTAACTAGCTGTTTAAATAAGTCCTTAGCAGATGTTTTCAATGTAATTTTGGAGGTGAAATGGAAAAAAACAAAGTCCAAGGCACAAGGGGAATTGGTATCACAAGTAAGAGAGTCTTGAATTCAGAGTGCAAGTCATTGTAAAAAGAGTTTCTTTGTTTAAGTCTAGCCACAGTATTTGTAAAAATGGAGCATATCACCTAAACTTGCAATTAAAGGAATGAATTAGCCTTTAAAAGAAGTAAAGAGACATAAAGAAAAAGATAATTTACAGTGGAAACTACATGATATGTACAGTTATTCATCGAAGGCCAAAAAAACCCACCCATATCTATATTGCTATAAGAAATTGTTGTCTTGTTATAGCATACTGTTAGAATAAATAGTTTCATTAGGAAACAGATAAGTCACTGAGGGAAAAAGGAAAAGAGGCTTACACAGGTCTGTGTTGAATGCCTTGGCACTCAATACTGTGTTTAAAAATACATGGAAAAGAAGAGAGTTCAGCATATTGCCCGAAAAAGAAGGGGCAGTGAGTGTTCATGTCTGACTGCTCACATTCATATGTACTTCATTAGATCAGCAAACATTTATCAAGTGCCTCTAGGTGCCAGGCAGTGAACTAGGTGATGCAGAGGGGAAAAATTAACACACCATCCCTGCCCTCAAAGATCTGATCTTCCTTGGTGGCAGCTGTTCCCACTGCTGTTGCTACCTGATTTCACCCAGAAATGCTACTCACATCCACACCTTAGGCACCCAACTGTAAGGATGGGAGGGGGCAGAATAAAGGTGGGGGGAGGGTAGGGAAATGAAGTGGGAGACATATATGAAGACTCAAAACGAGAGAGGCTGACATGGGAAATTTTTAAGACCATCACTGTACTGGGGTGGAGAGTCATGAATCTAGTCATTTATGCCATTAATTTCAACCCTGATGGAAAGGTCAGAAGAAATGAGGGTGTGAGGGAGACAGTATATATACCTATAAAATCTAGGCATAGGTATTGAGAAACAAAGTGGAACAATCCAGCGATAAAAGAGAAATGTAATGAGGAAAAGTGAGCAGTGGTTGTTCAGTGGTAGAATTTTTACCTTCCATGCTGTAGACTCAGGTTCAATTCCTGGCCGATGCACCTCATACAGAGCTACCATGCATCTGTCAGTGGGGGCTTGCATGTTGCTATGATGCTGAACAGGTTTCAGTAGAGTTGTCAGAATAAGACAGGCTAAGAAGAAAAGCCTGGCCATCTACTTTCAAAAATCAGCCAATGAAAACTCCATGGATCACAATGGTCCTATCCCATTATGCATGGAGTCACCATGAGTCAGGGGCTGACTCAACAGCAGCTAATAACAACAAGAAGGACAACAATGAGAGAAAAAACAGATTAAGCCTCTACAATGGTGTCATTTTTAACAAATTCATGTCATTTAAGTGGTCATTAAATCCAGCATAGTGGTATAAAAGGTGAGTTTTTGCCCTAAATAAAACAGGATTAAAACCACGGCTTTGCCACTCACTAGATGTGTAACTACTAAGCTTCAGTTTCCACATCTGCAAATTGGGGATAAAACCAGTGCTCACACAGCACTGTTGTAAGGATGAAATCAGATAATGCACACAAATTATATTTAGCATGGTGCATGGAACTTAGAAGAACTCAACAAATATTTTCTAACAGTATTTTTACCCCCATAGCTGGGTCCGTTCATTTTCAGGTAATTTTTTCACTTTAGTGTCTACATCTATCTACTCTCTGATCCCTCAGGGCAACTTGCTTCCATGGCACTGCAGAATTTATCAAACATGCATTCAACAAATAGTTATTGAGCATCTAATACACTTGAGATACAACAATGGATAAGACAGATTTGGTTCCTCAAAGTTTCAGAGAGGAATTACTCTAAAAATGTGATGTTATTGGCAACATTCTTGGCATCACAGAATTTCAAAGAATGTTTCCATTCATGAGTAGGTCAAAACCCTTCTGCAGAATGAATAAGAAACTCTTCCCTACAGAAAAGCTAGAAGTGAAAAAAATGGACTTAAGAAACTTGAGCCTGAGACGTGTTGGAACATTTATCTGATACCAGGTCTTCTGCATTAATACGATTCTGATGGTCAAGGCTTGATATTCCACATTTCATTTTTCTGATGCTTCTTCTCGTCTTTACTTCCATTGGCACAGTGGTTAAAGTGATCAGCTGCTAACTGAAAGGTCAGTGGTCCAAAACCACCAGTAGATTCATGGGAAAAAGATGTGGCAGTCTGCTTCCATAGAGATTTACAGCCTTGGAAACCCTATGGGGTCTCTATGAGTCAGAATCGATTCGATGACAGTAGGTGGGTCACAATTCTAGTTTCTTTCTCATGGCTTCTAGTGGGTACTGCTGCTGTATTTACTGAGCTCCCGACATCTGGACCTTTCTAATCCATCCTCCAAGCACTTCTGAAGACTCAGACTCAAACACAGTCCTTCCAAAGCATTTCCAATCATCTCATTCCCTGTTCAAAACTTTGTAACAGTTTCTCATTGCCCCTGGGTAAAGGTTAACATCTTTACACAAGAGTCCCTGGGTCATGCAAACTAAAAGTTTGCAGGTCCAGTGAAGACTTAGAAGAAAGACCTGGCAATCTAGTTCCCCAAAATCAGCCACTGAAAACCTATAGAGCACAGTACTACTCTGAGCTCTTGTGGTCACCATGAGTCAGAATGGACTTCGCTGCAACTGGTTCCTTTTTTTTTTTGTTTCATTTTGTTTCTGTTTCACGAACCAGACTCTTCTTAAGATTCAAGTATTCCCATTTCCTCTGCCAAAAGTTTGATCCTGTTTTAACTACCTAAAGTCTTCAAAACGTACCATATTGTCTCTCATATCTCTGTTTTTCCCACTCACTGGCCCCTCTGCCCAGAATGCCCTGCCCCCACTCTAAGACACCTCTGTATTATTGATGCTCTTGGGATCTTGATTTTAGGAATCCTAATTTTTTTAATTGAATCCGCCAGGCCCTCTTTGGAAACTCTATGGGGCAGTTCTACTCTGTCCTCTAGGGTTGCTATGAGTCAGAATCGACTCAAGGGCACTGGGTTTGGGTTTTTTTAATGGCTTATGGAAACTCTGGTGGCCTAATGGTTAAGAGGTATAGCTGCTAACCAAAGGGTGAGCAATTTGAATCCCCCACACATTCTTTGGAAGCCCTATGGGGCAGTTCTACCCTGTCTTATAGGGTCGCTATGAGTCGGAATGGACTCGATGGCAGTGAGTTTGGTTTTTGTTTTGTTTTTGTAATGGCTTAAGGACTTCTGTTTTGTTTTGTTGCCATGTCCAGTTCTCCAGTGGAGTGCAGGTTTCTTGAAAGCAAGTTTAATGTCTTACATTTTGGTACCTGCACATCCGTAATATTGCATAACCCGAAACAGATGCCCAATGAACCAATAGCTATAGGTTATAAAGTGCTTTCACATGCATTGTCTTATTTGATACTCACAGAAACTGTGCCTTTTAGAAACTATGTGAATTTGGTAGAGTATATGGGGCTTTTGTCTCATTGTCAAATGATAAAACCCAAATTAAGAAATACTGTGGTGACAATTGCAGCATCGCATAATAGCAATGACACAAGTTGTTACGCAAATTCTTGCCTTGTCTTCAAATTCTCTCTTCTTTGTACTGGACCATGCTGCCTCAAGTGAGTATAGGGAAGAAAAGTAAGCGAAACTGACTGAAAAATCAAGGTAAGTACTATATCGAGAAAGCAGAATGGATTTTCAGATGTAACATAGTAAATGAATGTAGTTCTTAACTCCCTATTCATTAGTAGCCCCTCCAAACATTTACTCCCACAGAAGAATTGTCTATATTAATAGTTTTCCATTCTCAAACCAATTTCCTAATTTATGATCTACTTATTATTTAAATTTTTATCCTTTCACTATTTGCAGTCCTCAGCTTTCAATTCCCAAAATGTTGTCAAATATTAAATTTAATTGTATAACAAACCTACATCCCAGGTAGGATATTCCCAGTAGGACTCATGCCTGGCGATGTCTCTGTGACCCAACCAGAGAAGCAATATTCCCGTAAGCCACATTAGCTCTCGCGGAGTCACTGGTCACAGGGAGAGAGGCAAATTCACGAGCAGCATTGTGGGAGTTAATGAATGGCTGGCCAGATGGTGCCTGTCAGAAGGTGTTGACTTTTTAGACAACTGGGATTGTTTCCTGGGAGAATATGAGAGGTGCGGCCGAAAGGGATTACATCTCAATCACACTGAAACAGACAGACTCACTGCTAATGAAAACAAGCACATAGCCAGGCATGTTTTTCCTCTTTTGATTTTATTTGTTGTTTGTTTTACCTCATAGGCACAGAGGAGGGCATAGCTGAGAATATAGTATTCATATTAAATTATGCTATGGGGTAAATACGAAAAGCTATAAACTGCATATTAATATTGTTAATTAGGAAATACCAAATAAAAACCACCCCAAATAGAACACTGAAAACTCTGCAAAAATCATGGTAAACTAACCCAGGATTAATAAGGGTGTTTCAATTGCTGTAGCATGAATTGCTTGGAAATAAATAAAAGTTGAAATGCAATGATCTGCAGATGTTATTAAAAGAATCATTCAAACTGGTGAAGCCCACTAAGGAGCAGCTGTCACACACCTGAAATAAATCACTTTCACCAATGTCATCATTTGCATTTGTTGATGTAGGTGATGTATTCCTACAACTCACTCACTGACATCCTAGGTGGGTATCGCTGCCGACCTTTTAGCAGATATCACTATCAGAAAACATCATTGACTTTTTGCTGTTATCAGAAACATTACCTAAACATGTATCTGCCTGTTGTGGTTACTGTTAGGCATTGCATAAAGCCAGTTACATAATTTCCGCTAATAAAACTGTGGATAGGCAGTTCGGTTTAAATGAAGAAACAAGAGATTTGATGACTCCCCTTCTTGCCAGCTATGTGACCTTAGGCAAGTTGCCTAACCTCTCCGTGCCTGAGTTTTCTGGTTGGAGTAAAGATTTTACGATATGAATGAAAAGAGTTTCACATAGTAGCTGGCATGAAGTCAACTCATTAATTGCTTCTCTTTCCTGACTTCGAAGAACACTCATCAAGTTTATTTATTCATTCCATTTGTATTTTTCCATTCTGCTTGACTGTACACTCTGGGTTTGTCTTTGACCTTGTTGTTGTTTGGTGCCATCAAGTCAGTTCCAACTCACAGTGACCCTATACGCACAACAGGAGAAAACACTGCCCGGTCCTGTGCCATCCTCACCAATTGTCATTATGCTTGAGCCCATGTTTGCAGCCACTGTGCCAATCCATCTCGTTGAGAGTCTTCTTTTTCACTGACCCTTACTTTACCAACCATGATGTCCTTCTCCAGGGACTGGTTCCTCCTGATAACATGTCCAAAGTATGTGAGACCAAGTCTCGCCATCCTTGCTCCTAAGGAGCATTCTGGCTGTACTTCTTCCAAGACAGATTTGTTCATTCTTCTGGTAGTCCATGGTATATTCTGGGTTTTATGGTATATTCAATATTCTTCACCAACACCATAATTCAAAGGCATCAATTCTTCTTCATTCTTTCTTATTCATTGTCCAGCTTTCAAATGCATATGTGGAAACTGAAAACACCATGACCTGGGTTAGTTGTACCTTAGTCCTCAAAGTGATGTCTTTGCTTTTTGACACTTTAAAGAGGTCTTTGCAGCAGATTCACCCAATGCAATACATCCTTGGATTTCTTGACCGCTGCTTTCATGGGTGTTGATTGTGAATCCAAGTAAAATGAAATCTTTGACAACTTCAATATTTTATCTATTTATCATGATGTTGTTTATTGGTCCAGTTGTGAGAATTTTTGCTTTCTTTGACTTTACACCCATCCTAAATAGTCTCTTAGAATTTCAGGGCTATATCCAGAAATCTGATTTGCTTGTTAGCTAATAGGAAACTATATTTAAAAAAAAAAAAAAATGAATGTATGAGTACAATATGGAGATGTTGGATATCTTACTATTATTTTTGTTACTTGAGTCAATTGAGGGGAGCAGTGGATGTGATGGGTTTTTCTATTGCAATTTCCCATATGCTTTGAGGATTTCCTGATGGCAAATGTTTCTTGCAGAAAGCTTAAACAATGCAGTCAGCCAAACCAGATGAAATTCCATATTCCTATCAATGACCACAATTTGTATCATTTCTTTCTCTTTTAAACATAATTTTTTTTAGTTTGGTTTTCAGATATGCATCAGATTATACACACATAGCATTTCTCATTTCATGAGGCTGGGCATTCATTCAGACTCCATCTCTTCCTGCATGAGAGACTGAAGCAACTATCAAGGTGTGGAACAGTTGTGTGTGTGCACATTTTTTCTTTTTGTCAAGATAACAATGGCCTATTTTTATTTCCAATAGGCTTAATGATGAAATATAACAAATAACAGAATGAGAAAGATTTTGACAATTCATATATGTGTATTTTAAAAGGAAAGGAAGGCAAGTAAGTTCAGAATAGAACATTAGAAATGTTCAGTGTGAGCCCCTGAAAATATTGCCCTGAGATACTCTTTAAACCGAAAACATTCCCTGAAGTCTTCTTAAAACCAAACCACAGTTTAGCTTAACTAAAAATAAATGTCTGCCTTGAGCATTATGCTCTTTTAAGATTTAGCTATCTGGAATTGAAGTGACATCGAAAGTAACTCAAAAGATTAGATAAGAACCTTAGGGGGCAGTGAGTCTATGTTCATGGGGGAGGAAAAACTCAGAAAAGGAGGATGAGAATGTTTGCACAACTTGAAGAATGTAATCAACGTCACTGTACTGTACATTAGAAACTGTTGAGCTGGTGTATGTTTTGCTGTGTATGTTCTCAACAACAACTAAATAAATAAAATTTTCAAAGATGTTCACCACAACATGACACAAGTAAATCATCATGGCACAGAATGCAGGATGATGCTGTCATTGCATACAGCATTTAGTTTAGTCAACCTGGAATATGCTGTGCACTGATCATCTTTAATCATGGACTTTAAAAATCATATCTGTCTTTTAGAAATCTTCGGTTTTTAAAACTCACCTGCATTTCAACTTAGGACATTCACCAAAAAACAAACAAAAAATCCGTTGTCATTGAGTTGATTGCATGGCACAAGTATCCTTACTGTTAATTCTAAGACAGTAGAATTCTACTAGGAGCCCCGATGGCCCAACGGGTAAGCACTCAGCTGCTAGCCAAAAGGTTGACAGTTCAAATCCACCCAGCCACTCTTTGGGAGGAAGACCTGGCAATCTGCTCCCATGAAGATTACAGCCTAGAAAACCCTATGGAGTGGTTCTACTCTGTCACATGAAGTTCCTATGAGTCAAAAATTGGTGAAATGGCACCTAACAACAACAAAAGAATTCTACTAAAACTACAGTTGAATTGAGTGATGCTTTGTGCAGACAATGACCTGTGAACAATGCTGTTTACCTTTAAGAATAACAATATTTCTACATACTCATCTCTTGTCACTCCTGTCAATAGCATCCTTTCATCTGGCTCACAGTATCATTAGTGAGAGTCACACGCAGTGTTAAGACCCAAGTATACACAGCGCTCCAGGTGAGTTTCACACCGAGAATACTGCATGCATAACTGCAAATCAGCTGGCCTCCTAACTCTAACCAATTAGGTTTGCCATATAGCCATTATTTCCATTTATACTACTTGAAGTGCTTTGCCCATAAACATGTGCAGGCCACCCATATTTAGTTATTTAGGTATGCTTGCTTGCATATTGCATATAAGAAACATAGATAAAATTCCAAATAAAACTGTAAAATATGCATATGTCAAATAACAGTTGAATTTTAACATGACTTTCCTCCCAAGGAAGGAGCCCTGGTGATGCAGTGGTTAAGCACTCAGCTGCTAACCAAAAGGTTGATGGTTCAAACCCACCATCTACTCCATGGGAGAAAGATGTGGCAGTCTGCTTCTGTAAAGATCAGAGCCTTGGAAACTGTGTGGGGCAGTTCTACTCTGTCCTATATGGTTGCTATGTGTTGGAATCAACTTGACGGCTATGGGATTGGTTATGGGGTTATGGGGTTTGGTTTGGTTTTCCTCCCAAGGAGCCATGCTTTTCACATTACAAGGACAAAACCAAGATTAGTTCAATCTTGGATCTTCATTTTCCATCAGGGAAACACCTCTTCTCCATTGTGCTCAAATATCATGTTCACATGCAAAGATGACTGAGGATTAAGACAATAATCTGGATAATTTGAGCCAAAATTCACTTTAATCTCATATATGTGTACCAAATAGCATTTTTTTTTTGTCTCAATCCTACTTTTCGCTTTGCATTTGCAGACCCATATTAAGAAGAATTGAATACTGATGGTGATATTAACCAGGGTATTATTGGGCCATTTTATAAGAATACATCCAAATTAGATAAATCAGAGAAATTCAGTGTGTGTAATTTATCATAGCTCATCAAATGAGGCCAAGTGATTCAAAAGCTGTAATTTCTTGGGGAGCCACTTATACTTAGTTTAACTTGTGAGTCAAATGGCCAAGAATAAATGTCCCTGTTCCCCAGACTTGTCCTCACCCTCCCCAATATTCTTCCCCAACAGTCTAAAAATTCTTTTAGCTCAGGGCAGAATTTTTTATTTCAAAATGCCATTAAGAAAAGCTATACCTTTACTTAATTTTATATTTGTTGTCATTGTTAGATGCCATCAAGTCAGCTTGGACTCATGGCAACCTTATGTATAACAAAGTGAAATGCTTCCCCAATCCTGTGTCGTCTTTATGATCATTGGCATGCTCAAGTCCATTGCTATGGTTACTGTGTCCATCATTCTCATTGAGAGTTTCCCTTGTCTTTGCTAACTCTTTCCTTAGTAAAACAGCCTTGGAAGGAAACTCTCCTAGTGAGGAAGGCTGGCAGCTCAGGGTATTACCTCTCTACTGCACCCCACCCTTCACCAGAGTTTCATCTCTTTGGGGTTCTTTCCCTTTGATTACCTTGGCTGCCCCATGCTGCCGCTGAGGAAAGCTTTGCTCTCCCTTTAATATTCTGGTTCAAGCATGGCTTTTTAGCTTTGATACTGACTAAAACACTCAAATCTTTGTTCTACATCAAAGGACAAATGCTGGCAGGAACAGGGGAAACAGAAAACAAGAGAAGGAAGGAAGAAAAGGATCTAACTCTCTACGAGTCTACGTCTCCCAGCCTTATGTGTGCCATTTCATTTAATCCTCACAACAATCATATGAGGAAGATACCAAGCTCAGAATATCACACAAAGTCACACGGAGAAGAGAATTGGAAAAGAAATGCCATACGACTGGGTGGCACAAATGCTTAAGCACTCAACTACTAGTCGAACCACCCAGAGGCACCTCGGAAGACAGGCCTGGCAATCTATTTTCAAAAAGTCACAGCCTTGAAAACCCAATGAGCAGTTCTACTTTGCACACATGGCATCTCCATGAGTCATAACTGATGGCAATTAAAAAGACGCAGAGATGGTTACTAACTTGGCCAACAACAACAGTTGATAAATGGCAGAGCTGGCATCCAAACCAAGGTCTGTATGACCTCAAAGAGTACGTTTGGTTCCCATTAAGGGCTGGTGCAATCCAGAGCACCAAAGAAGCTCCACAATGTCTATGTTAATTTGCTTGAGTTTTGTAACTTCCCATGCCCAATCTCTCTTTCTATAGAGGGTGCCAACACCTCCCAAAGTGAGCCACCTCTCCAACATATGATTAACATCATGGGTAAGACAAGAGAAACATCCTGCGGTCCACCTGGTTTTGTCCCTCCAAGTTCTGGCTGTCCAGCCTGAGACACTTTTTCCCAGGTGGTTGGTTTTCACTCAAATACAGTGAGTTCCTGATCTTTACAAATAGACCCCAAAACAACAGTACAAGCAATCCTTGGGTTATGAACATCAGGCTCACAGACAACTCATACTTAAGAATGGTCTGCCATAAAGATATTAAAAATTTGAGTTAAATACTATGGTTCAAAATAAGGAATGCATGCACTATTTTTGTGACGCTCATGAAAACATTGCAAGGTTTGGAAGTGTTTCTTAAGTGTTTTATATGCATTGTTGTTGTTAGGTGCTGTCGAATTGGTTCCAATTCATAGTGACTCTATGCACAACAGAATGAAACACTGCCCAGTCCTGCGCCATCCTCACAATTGTTGCTATGATTGAGCCCATTGTTGCAGCCACTGTGTCAACCCATCTTCTTGAGGCTCTTCGTCTTTTTTGCTGACCCTGTACTTTACCAAGCATGATGTCCTTCTTCAGGAACTGATCCCTCCTGAAAACATGTCCAAAGTATGTGACACACAGTCTCGTCATCCATATTTACAAGAAGCATTCTGGTTATGCTTCTTCCAAGACAGATTTGTTCATTCTTTGCACAGTCCATGGTATTTTCAGTATTCTTTGCCAACACCACAATTCAAAGGTAACAATTCTTCTTCGGCCTTCCTTTTTCATTGTCCAGTTTTCTCATGCATATGAGGCGACTGAAAACACTATCGCTTGGGTCAGGTGTACCTTAGTCCTCAAGGTGACATCATTGCTTTTTAATAAAGAAATACCTTGCAGCCAATTTGCCCAATGTGATGCGTTTTACTATTTCTTGACTGCTGCTTCCATGGGCATTGATTGTGGATCCAAGTAAAATGAAATCCTTAACAATCTCCAACTTTTCTCCATTTATCATGATGTTGCTTATTGGTCCAGTTGTGAGGATATTTGTTTTCTTTATGTTGAGGTGTAATCCATACTGAAGGCTGTGGTCTTTGATCTTCATCAGTAACTGCTTCAAGTACTCTTCACTTTCAGCAAGCAAAGTTGTGTCATCTGCATAATACAGGTTGTTAGAGTCTTCCTCCAATCCTGATGCCCTATTCTTCTTCATATAGTCCAGTTTCTCAGATTATTTGCTCAGCATACAGATTGAATCGGTATGGTGAAAGGATACAACCCTGACACACCCCTTTCCTGACTTTACACCATGCAGTATCCCAACAACTGCTTCTTGATCCGTGTACAGATTCCTCAGGAGCAGAATTAAGTGTTCCGGAGTTCCCATTCTCCACAATGTTATCCATAATTTGTTATGATTCACAGAGTCAAATACCTTAGCACAGTCAAAAAAGCACAGGTAAACGTCTTTCTGGTATTCTTTTCTTTCAGCCAGGATCCATTTGACATCAGCAGTGATATCCCTGGTTCCATGTTCTCTTCTAAATTTGGCTTGAATTTCTGGCAGCTCCCTGTCTATATACTGCTGCAGGCACTTTTGAATGATCTTCAGCATAATTTTACTTGCATGCAATATTAATGATACCGTTTGATAATTTCCAAGTTCAGTGGATCACCTTTCTTAGGAATAGGCATAAATATGGTTCTCTTCCAGTCAGTGGGCCAGATAGCTGTCTTCCAAATTTCTTGGCATAGACGAGTGAACACTTCCAGTGCTGCCTCCATTTGTTGAAACATCTCAACAAGTATTCCGTCAATTCCTGGAACCTTGTTTTTCGGCAGTGCCTTCAGTGTAGCTCAGACTTCTTCCTTCAGTACCATCGGTTCCTGATCATATGTTACCTCCTGAAATGATTGAACATCAACCAATTCTTTTTGGTATAGTGACTCTGTGTATTCCTTCCATCTTCTTTTGATGCTTCCTGTAGAATATTTTCCCTGTAGAATCCTTCACTATTGCAACTCAAGGCTTGATTTTTTTCTTCAATTCTTTCAGCTTGAGAAATGCTGAGCATGTTCTTCCTTTTTGGTTTTCTATCTTCAGTTGTTTGCAAGTGTCATCATAATACTTTGTCTTCTTGACCTGCCCTTTGAAATTTTCTGTTCAGCTCTTTTACTTCATCATTTTTTTCCTTTTGCTTTAGCTATTCGACATTCAGGAGTAAGTTTCAGAATCTTGTCTGACATCCATTTAGGTCTTTTCTTTCTCTCCTGCCTTTCTAATGACTTCTTGCATTCTTCATGTATGAAATCCACGATGTCATTCCACAACATCTGGTCTTCGGTCATTAGTGTTCAGCACATCAAGTCCATTTTTAAGGTGGTCTCTAAAGGTGGAATATACTCAAGGTCGTACTTTGGCTCTTGTCGACTTGTTCTAATTTTCTTCAGTTTCGCCTTGAACTTGCATATGAGTAATTGATGGGCTCATCTGCAGTTGGCCCCTGGCCTTAATGTGACTGACAATATTGAGCTTTCCCATCATCTCTTTGCACAGACCTAGTCTATTGGATCCCTGTGTATCCTACCTGGCGAGGTCCATGTATATAGTTGCCATTTATGTTGGTGAAAAAAAGGGTATTTGCAATGAAGAGATCGTTGGTTTTGCAAAATTCAATCATGCAATCTACCTGTTCTGACTTACCTACAAATTTGACTTAAAGACAGACTTAGGAACAGATCTTATTTGTAACCTGGGGACTGCCTATACCTTATAACCATATAACTTTCCATATGTTTTCCACACAAGAGTTACACCCATATATAATATAATAAATATTGTTTGTCCTACAGACCATAGTATTCTTTTCTGATGACAGTACCAGGTACCTAAATGAAGAGGAATGAGTTTTGAACCATTCTGAGAAAATAGGGTAAAGAAGCAGCAGGCTGGGTGTAATGAAAATCAGTCCCTTTCCCTTTTGTCTACTAAAATCTTGCTCATTTCTGAAGGATCAGCATAGATTATTCTTTCTCATGAAGCTTTTTCTGATGTAGCCTAAATTTACCCACTCTCTAATCTCATAATCTTTTCTTTATACTTTTATTATTGGCCTAAAATTATTCTGTCTCATGGTATAATTAGTTGTTTACAGTCTTTCACTCTAAGTAAACTGAAAGCTTCTTTTGCGCAAGGACTGTGCCTTAGCTACCAGTTATTGAAGCATCTTAGAGGTAGTAATAATAATATTAACAGTTAGTGGACACCTTTTATTGAGTATTTACTTTTGAGCATTTCATTTATATGGCCTTGAGATAAGGCATATTAGGCCCATTTTGTAGGTGAGAAATCAAAATTTAGAACAGCTAAGCAACTTCCCCCAAATCACACAAAAAATACATGGCTTCAATCCTACATCTGACTAGTTCCCAAAGGATGTGTTTTTTGGTTTTTCTGCTAGCCACTAAATAAGTATTTACTAAAAGAGTAAGAATAGCAAAACTTCACCTGTTTCAAAATTTACTTTATATAAGACCCAAAGCAAGTCAAACAGGGAGATGATGTCTGTATTTCTTTCTTCCTCTCCCCCTCTCCCCCTCTCTCTCTCTTGCTTTCTTTCTTTCCCTGTTCAGTATGGCCCTGACTAAATAAACTCAATTTCACAGGCTTTTATTTCCAAGACACTTCAGTAGTGCAAACATAAAAATTATGTATATTCAGAATAAATATGTACTTGAAGATGTGTCATGAATTGAATTGTGTCCCCCCAAAATATCTGTCAGCTTGGCTAGGTCATGATTGCCTTTATGATTGCATGATTGTCTACCATTTTATCTTCTGATGTGATATCCCTATATGTTGTAAATCCTATCACTATGATGCAATAAAGTGGATTAGCAGCAGTTATATTGATGAGGTCTACAAGATTAGGTAGTATCTTAAGCCATTCTCTCTTGAGATACAAAAGAAAGAAGCGAGCAGAGAGACATGGGGACCTCATACCACCAAGAAAGCAGCGACTGGAGCAAAGCGTGTCCTTTGGACCCGAGGTTCCTGTGCTGAGACACTCCCAGACCAAGGGAAGACTGATGCATTCCAAGGATCTTCCTTCAGAGCCAAAAGAGAGAGAAAGCCTTCCCCTGGAGCCTACATCCTGAATTCAGATTTCTAGCCTACCGGACCATGAGAGAATAAGTTCTTTGTTAAAGTCATCCACTTGTGGTATTTCTGTTACGGTAGCACTAGATGATTAAGACAAGATGTAAATTTATATTTTTACCTCTGCCATGATTTTCATGGTCCCTTTATAATGGAGATTTCCTTTTCTCTATCATGAAGCAAGCCAGCTGACTCACTCCTATTCTATGATGACCTATCTCCCTCTCAACTTCTATGGATACTTTCTACATAAGAAATCCTGTGGGAAGGGAAAAAACAAGGCAGTGAATTTTTTGAGATCTGTGGTGCAAACGGTTAAGCACTTGACTTCTAGCTGGAAGGTTGGAGGTTCTAATCCACCCAGAGGCACCATGGAAGACAGGGCTGATGATCTGCTTCCAAAAGGTCACGTCCAGCCTTGAAAACTGTATGGAGCAGATCTACTCTGCACACGTGGTGTTATCATGAGTCAGAATCAACTCAAAGGCAACTAACGACAATGTATTAATATATACCAGGCAATGTAAATTCAGCACTGTTATTTTGTAACAGAATGAAAAGTCTGTAAGAGAACTAAGTGTGGGGAAATACTTTTTCATTCCTCTGTATTAGTCAAGCTCCATGGCATTGCACTCAGAATCTCCTTGCCAAAGGTCAGCACTGTGAATAGGAAATGATTTCTGTGCTAGAATATTTAGATTCATCTTGGCTCTTGGATACCAACAATGCACTCTGCTGCTCTCAAGAAGAGAAGAGCCTTATACCCCATGATAATGTTAATCAAACAGGAAAAGAAGAACAATGAGGGATATGAAATTATCGTTACTGATGGTAGGGAACTTAGAAGCGATGAAAGAAAAATAAATGTAAGAAAGTCTCATAAAGTCACATACACAGACACATGCTTAGGAGAGGAGAATTAGAAAAGAATGGAAAAGAGATGCCATATTCACTGAGCCGCAGGAACAGTTAAAATGCTTGACTACTGAACAAAAGGTTGGCAGTTCAAACTCATCCAGAGGCACCTCAGAAGAAAGGCCTGGTGATCTGCTTCTGAAAAATCAGCTATTGAAAACCCTATGGAGCAGTGTTGTACTCTGAAACACGTGGGGTCACCATGCCTTGGCATCAACTCAACAGAAAGTGGATGGATTCACTATATTGAATAGGGCACTGGTATCTTATATAACCATGAAAGTGATTGCCTACAGTAGAATTAATCTCAATCAATATTATATAGTTTTATATATATATCCCATTTGATTAATCAGCTAATCAAATTAATTTGATCTAACAACTATCTCATGCTATTAACTGTGCTAGACTGTAGTAGGGAAAAGATGGAAATAATAAAAGATAGCTCTTTCCCTCAAGCTGCCCACTGTCTCCTTCAATGCACACCTACTGAATGCTTACCCTGTGCCAGGTACTGTTCCCATGCCTGTCTGTCCCCTTAGACCAAGAAATTCCTGAGCATAGGAACAGGCATCCATGTAAGCAAACCATATTTGTTTGCCATGATGCCATGTGATCAGTGCTGATCAGAAGAGTGGCCTTTGGGAAGGCTTCCAAGAATGACTGAGATGATCTTGATTAATGAGTAAGCACTATCTATGTATTAGGGGCAGCATGAGGATAAGACAATATGTCGATTTTACAAAACAAGTGAATTCTCATGGTGGAACTCCAGTGTCTTTAATGAGAATGGAAGCAGATGTGGCTGGAAAGGCACAAAGGGTCACAGATGCTATGATCTAGAGCTTGGACTTTATTTCATCAGCAATGGAGAATTCTAAGAAAAAAAGTCCATGCACAAAAGATAACCAACAACCAAAAAACACAAAGCCAGTTGCCATCGAGACAATTCTGATTTCTGGTCATCCCCTGTGTGTCAGAGTAGAGCTGGGCTCCATAGGTTTTCAGTGCCTGATTTTTTTTTGGAAGTAGATCACCAGGCCTTTCTTCTGAGGTGCTGGGTTGACTCAAATCTCCAACCTTTTGGTTAGCAGCTGAGTGCATTAACTTTTTGCACAAACCAGGGATTCCTAACCAACAACATAAAGGAAAACCAATAACAAAACAAACTAGAAGTTCAGAGGAGGGCCTGTCTCAAAGGCTGAATAAACAAAGACATGAGAAGACTAATTTTGGCAGACACGACCACCATTCTTACCACTCCTTTCTCTCACTTGCTTCCCATTTTATATAGACAAAAATCTGGATACTCACTTTCTAGGTTTCTTTAGAGTTGGGGTGACCACATGATCAGTGGCCGTGGGATGCGGATCAGCCCAATTAAGAGAATATCTCCCGGGGCTTCTCTCTTTCTCACACACACATACACACACACACATAGAGGAATTGTACTAATTATTTTACTTGACAATTTCTCTTCCCTAGTAAGGGCTCACAAAGCAAGCTTCCTCTCACTTCTCTGACCCTCCCCTGTTTTCTACCTTTAAGAGGACCTTATAACCATGTGAACCTTGGCTCTGGAATGGCCAAGTTAAGATCATGAGCAGAAGGCTGAGGACTCTGTCTCCAAAATCAAGACCAATCTAGTCAAATGAATCACTCCTGTTTGAAGTGCCTCCTCAGGTGAACAGACCATCACTTACCACACAATCACCACAACTTATCCCTAAGTCAACAGGACTTCATTTTGCTGCATCAGCAGGTTCAACAGATTCAGTAAAAATAGTTAAAAAAGCAAATCCATGGAGACTAAAGTGAAGTCCTAAGGAGTGCTGGTGGCTCAATGGTTAAGCACTGAGCTGCTAACCGAAAGGTTAGCGGTCCAAACCTACCCAGCAACTCCACAGGAGAAAAGAGCAGGTGATCTGCTCCTCTAAAGATTACAGTCTAGAAAACCCAATGGGGCAGTTCTACTCTGTCACATGGGGTTACTCTGACTTGGTATTGACTCAACGACACCTAACAAGAATAACTAAGTGAAGTCCTGTAAGGGTTTTGGCTTAGATAGTAACACAGCATAATCTAGTGGAAGGAGCACTAGACAGGAAGCCAGACTCTGGAACTTGCTTTGTCTTTAAACCACATGATCAGTTGGATTAATTACAAAAAGAGGAAGTATACGAGAGTTGGGACCTGGAACGAGATTCATTCCCTGGGATTGAAGACATGTTGGGCACAAGGATGCCCTTGAACAAGGGCCCAGGCCAGGTCCAGGTGAAATACTGTGTGCTGCTCCTGGTCCATTTTTATTCCCTCCCTTTCCATATGTTGGTATTCTAATTCTGGATCATTGAGCCACCAGGACCCATCTCTAGATGAGTCTAGGGTAATAGACATTATTAGCAAGGCAGGGGCTTGAGCACCAGGAACTAACCAGGAACTTCTTGCCATACTGGGTTCCAGGTCAGAGCAAGACCAACAGCAAGTATAACTTCTAGACTTTCAAATCCAGAGTAACTCTGCCTATCTAAAGTTGGGATGGGTACTCCAGAAGGGATGCTACTCACCTCCCACTGGAGGCAGGTGGTGAGGCTATGCAGAAAGGAAAATACCCATCAGGAGACAAGGCAGGATCTGATAGACCTGTTTCCATCTTGGTAAAATGAAATCCTTGAATCTCTAAATTTACTTGCTTCTGGTTGTTCTTTGACTATACTAAGATTCAATCCAGAGATCTGCCAACAAGTATAAACTGGGGGTTTTCTGTTTAGGGACTCCTAAAAAAAGTTACCGTCCAGTTCATTCAACTCATGGGAACTCCATATGTGTCAGAGTAGAAATGTGCTCCACAGGGTTTTCAACAGCTGATATTTTTAGAAGTAGATCACCAGGCCTTTCTTCCAAGGTGTCTCTGGATGGACTTGAACCTCCAACCCTCCAGTTAGCAGCCAAGTGTGTTAACCATTTGTTCCACCCAGGGATTCCTCAAAGTAGTCTTAATGATAAAAAATGGATTCCAATGTGTATTGGACCCCTGGAGAGATACTGGAGCAAGACAGATCTTACTTCAACAAAAACGAAACACTATTACCTAATTAGCTCTGGACCTAGCCCAATTGATACTCTATCTGAAAAGATATATTAATACTAGTAATCAAAAAACCAAACCCATTGCAGTCAAGTTGATTCTGACTCATAGTGACCATATAGGACAGAGTAGAACTGCCCCGTAAGGTTTCCAATGAGCAGCTGGTGGATTCAAACTGCCGACCTCTTGGTTAGCAGCTAAGCTCTTAAACACTGTGCCACCAGGGCTCCATATAATAATAATGAGTAACAGGATCACACTAAACTGATACCACCCCAAATTTCCAAGTCCATTTTATGATAGCCTCCCCTTGTATTGTTAGATGCTTTATTGTTTACTTTTTTGTATGACTGGTAATCGTTATATAAGTCTCCTGGGGTATTTGAATACCTTAATGCATCTCTTAGAGATGTTTACTTTCACAGCTTCTGAAATGACAACAGAGCTAAAACAGAAGGAAATACAGTATCAAACCCCTCCTGGTGTGATTCCATATAGCTTACTGAGAATGGAAACATTGTTTCTCTATTTGCATATCACTCCAACCTGTGCAGGAATATCAATTGCTTTCCAGAGCTGTTCTCTTTGCTTCCTTAAAGTAAGGTATGCCAATGGTGCATGCTGATGAGCTAGTATCCTTTCTCCCCACCACACAGAGGACTTGTACTCATCATTTAACTTAAATCTGTCTGGGAAACATTTATTTATTTATTAGAAAGTTTGAGAACACATGTAAAGTTTTCTATTAATAAAACAATGACAAATCAATGCAAGAGTTTATTTAGAACTAATGTAGTCTTAATAAGTTTATTTCGATAGGTATATAGTATGCTATCATCACTGATTCTGAGCAATACGTTGATCACCAAATAAGATGCTGGAATGTGAAGTGCATGATCCCAGGTATATGCTGTTTCAAGGTGGCTTGAATTTTGATGATTAGAATACAATTATTTAAGTGCATTGTAATTGTCCATTACACAAATATGACAGATGCATGAAAATTTGCATTCTGAACAGAGCACAGGACAAAACTCTTATAAACTAGTAACTTCTATCTACCGGATAAGATTCCAGCCAAACAGACGCACAAAGGAAGGTGGATTAAAAATTGGATCTGAGTTCTGGAACAGCACGTCTGCGATGAGGAGCAAAGGGTCCAGTTTAGGGAGAAGCGTATGGAGGTTAGCTGGCACACTGTAACACCGTCCCACATACTCAAAGTTGACTGGGAATGTTCTAGGTGGGTAGCTTCAAGAACTGTAATTCTTTCTACATTGTGTATAAGAAAGAATCCTTTGACTTTTGGTTGCAGTAATGATTGGCAGAATCTGGACCTCACTTCTACTCAAAAAGATCCAACCTATTTTTGACACGACACACCAAGATCTTGATTGCCTTATAGTTTGACACCCCCCATTGCTTTCAGGATTTTGGTCTGCAAATTAAAACTGTATTTACATTTCTAAATGTTCGAAAAATTGTCTGAAGTGTTCTAGAACATCTAATTCCATGAGCACCTTTATTAGTACAAGTAGTACACATTGAACAGGAGTGTTAAAGGTATAACTTATCAGCTTCAAAGAAATGAGTCCCATCTCCATCCCACCCTTACCACTTGTTACAAATATATGTTATATATCAAGAGTTCTTTATATGTTCTGGATACAAGTCCCTTTATTTTAAAGAAATTCATGAAATGATTCTGAAATTCACATAGAAATGGAAAGGACCTAGAATAGCCAAAACACTTTTAAAAAAAGAACAAAGTCAAAGGACTAATACAGCCTAATTTCACGACTTATAAAAAAGCTACAAATTGGTCTTACTGAATTCTACATGCAAAAAATGTTGAATTGGCAAATGTTATCTATATTTTTACAACAATAAAAAAAAGCTACAGTAATCAAGACAATGTGCTCTTGGTGTCAAGGTAGACAAGTAAATGAAAAAGAGTAAGTCCAGAAATAAACCCACACATATATGATCAATTGTTTCTCAATAAATATGCTAGAGCAATTCAATGTCGAAAGGAAAACTTTTTCAATAAATGACGCTGGAAAATTGGTTATTCATATCCAAAAGACCAATGACACTTACTTCACCCTATGTCCAAAATTTAACTCAAATATGAATCATAAGCCTAAATATAAAACCTAAAACTATACAACTTCTAGAAGAAAACATAGGAGAAAGTTTTAGTGGCTTTGTGTTTGGCAAATATATTTTTACTTAGGATCAAAAGAGAAAACAAATGATTGAATGGACTTCATCAAATCTTAAAATTTTACTAAGCTTTTGCTCTTCAAAGACACTGTTAAGAAAATGAAAAGGTAAGCTACAGATTGAGAGCAAATATTTGTATAACATATATCTAATAAAGGACTTGGATAGGATTTCCTGGGTGGCACAAATGGCTATGCAATCAAAAGGACGGCAGTTCAAACCCACCCAAGGGCGCCTCAGAAATAAGGCTGGGTGATCTGCTTCCAAAAGCCACACCCTTGAAAACCCTATGGAGTGCAGCTCTACTCTGCACTTGTGGGGTTGCCCTGAGTAGGAATTGATTCCACAGCAAATAACAACAACATGCATAATATATTAAGAAACTTACAACTCCCTGAGAAGACAACGAGGCCAATAAAAAGGGCAAAAGATCTGAAAGAAGACATTGGGATGACAAATAAGCACATGAAAAGATTCTTAACATCATGAGTCATTAGAAAAATGCTCATTAAAACCACTAGACATCTATTAGAATGATTTAAACTTTAAAAATAAATGAAACAAAACAAAAACAACCAAAGTACCATGTATTGGTGAAGATGTGGAGCAATTAGACCCTGAAAATGCAAAATGGAACAACCACTTTGGAAAGTAACTTGGCAATTTTTTGTAAAGTTAAATATACACTTACTGGAGCCCTGGTGCTACAGTGGCTAATAGCTACAGTGAGCTACAGCTGCTAACCAAAAGGTCAGCAGTTTGAATCCACCAGCTGCTCCTTGGAAACCCTATGGGGCAGTTCTACCCTATCCTATGGGATTGCTATAATGTGGGATCAACTTGACAGCAACAGGTTTGGTTTGGTTTTTTTTTAACATACATACTATATGGCCCAGGAATTCCACTCCTATGTTCTTATCTAAGAGCAATGAAAATATATGTCCCCACAAAAATCTGTACTCAAATTTATAGCTGTAGTATTCATAAAAGTAAAAAAACTGGAAAGAATTCAAATGCTCATCGACTGATAAAGGAATAAACTAATAGTGGCATATCCATACAATGGAATATTACTCAGCAACAAAAAGAAACGAACAACTAATACAGGGACATGAACAACTAATACAGGGAAAAATAGATGATCTCAATAATGATAAAGGGCAGATGAGGATCACCAGGGGTCAGAAGGCAGGAGAGATAGGGATTAACTATAATGAGGCACAAAGCAACTTCTGGGAGTAAAGAAAATGTTCTAGATTATAACTGGGGTGGTGGTTACAGAACTGTCTACATTTGTAAAACTCACCAAATTATACGTTTAAAATTGAAATTTATTGTATGTAAATTATATTTCCATAAAGCTGACAATCAGTCCTGTGTATATTTGGAAAACCAAGGGCCTCCTTGTTGCCATCACTCATATTCTGGTAAAGACTCCCCAGAAGCTTTATTTAAAACTGGTGATATTAACAAAGCAGTATATCAGCCTCAACACAGAAAAAGTCCCCTAACAATACATTAAGCTAAAAATCTCTTATAAAATCTCACTTCTTTTTATTGTAATCTGAATAATGTAAAATTCTTCCTTGAGTTTCAGTATTAAGGCTATATCATTTATGCAGTTTATAGACATAGGTCTGTCTTCTTCTGTAAGACAGATTGTGGACATACCGGTCCCAGCTGATACCCACTCCTAGGAAAATCACTTTAAGTTTTGTACTTGGTAAGCATCTTCCAAACAGTGATCGTGCGACATCAAGAAACAATTTGCTCTGGTATGTTACTTCTACAGCAAACAAATTGATCAGTGGAATTTTGTCAAAAGGTTACAGACATCTGTGAATAAAATGAACAGCAAGTGAATGTTTGAAGCATGTAAGGAGCCCTGGTGGTGCAGTGATTAAGCACTCAGCTGCAACCCATTGGTGGTTTACATCCACCAACTGCTCTGTGGGAGAAAGATGTGGCAGTCTGCTTTCATAAAGATTACAGCTGACAAACGTTTTCTATCTATGGATGTTTACTCTATGATGGACCAAATGTGTATGGATACTAGAAAATGAATTGTGAGTCTAGTCTATTACCTGGCTAGTCTAAAATCCAAGACTCTATATTTGCAAGTTGGTACTGCAGTTATTTATGACTTTACCAAAAAAGAAAAAGAATAACAGATGGACAATATAATAGTAAGTATTGAAAAAGATACAAAATTATATGTATAATACTTCAATAAATTCACATACTTCAATGATTTTTTTAATATGCACAGAAAATAAAAAGACAAGACATTCATATAAATGTTGACAGTGATTGTCCATGAATGGTTCATTTTTTGTTTTTCTTTCCTACAATTTCCAAATTTTTATGAGAATGGACCTCTTTTATAATATATGGAAAGTAACAAAATATGGCTTTAAATATACGGAAAGGAACAAAAAATAGACACCTTGTCACAGCAGCGACTGCTAGCAAGTTCATCACGAGAGGTCATTGGTTCCACTCTCCTATTGTTGCGTTTGGTGCTGTGGCGTCAGCCTGACCCATGGCAACCCCACATGTTTCAGAGCAAAACTGCTCCGTAGAGTTTTCTTGGCTATAATCTTTATGGAAGCAGGTTGCCAAATCTTTTCCTCCACAGAGCCGCTGGGTGGGTTTGAACCATCAATCTTTCACTTAGCAGCCAATCACAAACCAGTTGGACCACCCAGGTTCCTTACATCTACCTATTTAGTTCATGTTCTCCTTACTATTGAAGGACTTTTAAAAAAATGTTTCCTCACTTTGCAAGTTCAACCTCCAAAGAGCTCAGCTTCAACAAGATGCAAGTCATTCAAGCTAGACAACAATGGCTGGAAATTCTACCTGGCCACGTAATTCCATGACTTAATATCAGTAGTGCTCAGGAATGGAATCTTGCTCATCTTAAATGGCTTCTTCAAACGCTGCGTTCAGTTTGACACAAAGATAGCTCCCTGTGACAACGGGCTTGTTAGTGTATTTTTAATATGAGTTAAAGGTACAAAACCAAAGAAGTCATTTTCTTGAAAGTAATTACAGAACAAGGCACTATCTGTTATCAAAGCATATGAAATGTGTTGGAAAACTTACAAGGAAAACTGATACTGTGAGAAATTTTAAGTACATTTCATACTGACAACCTAACATATGAGAAAAATACTTGGTGCATGTTTTGGGGACTGTTCACGCAAGATAACAGACTTTGAATATAAACAAGTACCTAGAAAATATTTTTGAATTACTAAAAAGGTTATCTGTTCTTTTAAAAATCTGTGGATTTGTGAAATAACTACCAGTAAATACCTGAAGGGTATAGTTATTGAGCCAGTCTACAAAGCTATGCATTTCTCCAAAAGCACTCTTTTTTACTGACAAAGACACAAAATGGAAAAAGTAAAAAAAAAAAAAAAAATTGCAACGAAAAATATACCATATAGGACCAACTGAATCACAGAACATTATGCATCATGTAACATTGATTTCAACCACTTCCTAAAACACACGCAATTGCTTCATCAGACATTCATCAGACATCAGACATTAACAACATTATTGCTGTCGCTTCCATGGAGCCAGGCCCCACATACAACAGAACAAAACACTGCCCAGTCCGGTGCCACCTTCATAATAGTTGGTTTGCTCCAGTCCAGTGTTGCAGAGCCACTGTGTATTTCGAGTGCCTTCCAACCTAGGGGGCTCATCTTCCAGCACTATCTTGGACAATATTCTGTTGTGATCCATAGGGCTTTCATAGGCTAATTTTTAGAAGTAGATTGGCCGGCCTTTTTTCCTAGCCTCCGTCTGGAAGCTCAGTCGAAACTTGTCCATCTGGGTGACCCTGCTGGTATTTGAAACACTGGTGGCATAACTTTTCAGCATCATAGCAACATGAAAGCCACCACAGCACAACAAGCTGACAGATGGTGGTGGAAAGAGATAATAATATCTAATATTTGGTGGGTTCTTATTATACACCAATGACTATTCTAAGAATTAACGTTTTGTAATAATTAGCGGATTATTTGCACATAGGAAATAATACTTTTCATCTGACTTTATCCAGAATTATTAAATTTTATGATTGGCTCCTCCTGAGCACTTCTAAATCCATAAAAAATTCTGTATTAAATTAAGGAGCATTACGGGCACTTTTAAAATTTTGATGGAACAAATTAACTCTTTTAGACTAACTGACATTAAAAATACCCTTATAAAATACTCCTTGGAACTATTCAAATCCTACAGACCCTTAAGGACCTTCTCAAGGCCCACCTCTTTTGACTGACTTCAGCCGAAATCATTCTAGTCAATAATCTATCCTTTTTGTAACTGATCATTGCTTCCATATTATACAGCACATTTTATCAACTTATTTACAATTCTCCATTATTGGCATTATTTATTCTGTTTATTCATCATCACATATTAGTGTCCGTCTAGTCAATGCCTAACTGCTTCCTATCTAATGTCTCCTCCAAAGGCTAAAAGCTCCTGCAGGATAAACTGCCAGTTGCTGTTGAGTGGACACTGACTCGTGGCGACCCCATGTGTGTCAGAGTAGAACTGTGCTCCATAGGGTTTTCAGTGGCTGATTTTTTGGAAGTAGATCACCAGGCCTTTCTTCTGAGGTGTCTCTGGGTAGACTCAAACCTCCAAGCTTTTGGTTAGAGTGACGCACGTTAACAGATTGTACCACCCAGGGACTCCCCTGTATAATAGGGTCAGTTTTCATTTATCTTTATTTTTACTGGCACCCAGAACAGTGCTAGATACACTGTGGGTCATTCAGTTGTTTTGAGCTGAACTCTATTAAGCACTAATATTTAAAATAATTTTCCTTACCTTAGGATGCAGTCTGCTCCATATAATCTTGGGAGAGTCTTGGGTGTGAGGCAATATTAAAGTGCAAGTCTGACTGCACAGGTAATTAATAGAAGGAAAGCAGGATTCAGCTCAGTCACTGAAAAAGTTTAGTAACAGCATCTTTAGTAAGGCAAAAGCCAGATTCAAAGTGCAATATTAAATGAACTTCCTCCCCGCCCTAGCTAAGTGTAAATGAAATTAAGAGTTAAACACACACACTTCTACCTGGCACGCCCAAGCTCCTTACTTATATGTTCTGGCTCCTTACTAAGTGGGTGACTTAAGGTAGCTCCATGCACCTCTCCAGGCCTCGTATTCCTTTTCTGTAATTTGGCGAAGAATATACCATGGACTGCCAGAAGAACAAATAAATCAAGTCTTAGAAGAATACAATCAGAATGTAGAAGTATGGATGGTAAGACTTCAGCTCGTTTACTTTTGACACGTCATCAGGAAGAACCAACCACTAGAAAAGGACACCATGTATGGTATCACTGCAAAAATGAGGGAAACCCTCAATGAGATGGACTGACGCAGTAGCTACTACAATGCACCCCAACGTGTAACGATCGTGAGGATGGCACAGGACCCAGAAATGTTTCATTCTGTTATACATAAGGTCACCATGAGATGGAGCCAACTGAGGGCAACTAACAACAACAACCGTTTTGAATAACCTCAGAGATTTTAATAAGGCAATATAAATAAGGCACTTCCTCTCAAAGTAAGCACTCAATCAGAGATAGCTATTATTGTCATTTCTCCACAGCCTTTTGGTAGAGCAAAGTAGTGTGGATGTTTTAACAGCAAACTGTTTAGCAAATGACTCTGATAACAAAGGAAAGAGAGGGCCTCTCTCACCCTGAGAAATGGATGAGCCAAAGGCAAAGATGGCTGAGCTTCTCCTACCTGATGAATCTATGTGGCACACCTACCAAAGACTTAAGGTACACAGTGGTTACGTGTTCAGCTACGAACTGAAAGGTTGGCGATTTAAACCCACCCAGCTGCTTCACAGGACAAAGACCTGGCCATCTACTTCCATCAAGATTACAGCCTAGAAAACCTATGAGTCAAAATCGACTCGGTAGTACCTAACAACAACCACCAAAGACTATTTGCAAAATGGCTTTTCCCTGCCCATTGGGGAATCACTTTTTGTGATCTGGTGAACATCCTGCAGGCTTCTCTTCCAGCAGCTCCACAGGTATCAGCCCAGGTGCACTGCCGGCTCCAGCTATGGTGACCTTGGCTGTTTTTCTGAAAGACTGATGGTCACTGAATTGAGGAAGGCTGTATAAGGAGGAAGAGAGACCCTTTATCTCCAGGGGCCTGGTGAAACCCTAACTAGTTTATGGGTTGGTATTAGTGGGGGGTATTCCAGCCAGGGGGTGACAGTGGTAGTTCAGTGGTGGACTTCTTACCTTCCCTGATGGAGACCCGGGTTCAATTCCTGGCCAAAGCATCTCACGTGCAGTCATTACCAATCTGTCAGTGGAGGCTTGGAGTTGCTACAAAGCTGAACAGACTTCAGTGAAGTTTCCAGACTAAGACCAGGAAGAAAGGCCTGGTAATCTACATCTGACAAAGCAGACAATGAAAACTCTATGGATCACAGCTGTTCAATCCCATTGTGCATGAGGTCTCTGTGAGTTGGCACCCTAGTTGGCTGCAACTAACAATAGCAACATTCCAGGCAGGGAGTCCCCTGATGGTGAAGATGATTAATGCGCTGGGATGCTAACTGAAAGATTTCAGAAAAGGTTAAAGGTTATAGTCCACTCAGAGGCACCTCAGAAGAAAAACCTGGTGATCAACTTCTGAAAAATCAGCCACTGAAAATCCTATCGCACACAGTTCTTACTCTGACACACATGGGAGCGACTGATTTTTTTCTTTTAACTCCAGAAGAAGGGCTTTGTGAAGGCAAGGAAATCAAAGTTGCAGCAAACAAGTAGTTCTTTACTGGCTGGGGAATAGGACAGACGCGCCCCCAAGGTTTCGGGCTCAGTAGTGGTGCCAGTCATTTAACTCTCTGAGCCTCAGTTTCCTCATCTGTGCACATTTACTATGATAACACCTGCCTTGCCTACCTGAACATGTTATTTGATGATCAAATGAACAAAGGTGTTCATAGAAGTATATTTAGAAATATTCAATTTTTCCTTAAGGTAACTACTTGAGAACTATTCAAGAGATATAGCTCTCAGCCTCCTTGGGGGTCTTGGACAAAACATTGGACTCAGCTTGTCTGAACAATGAGAATAATTCCATCTCACTAGATTATTGTGAGACATGAAAATACAAATGCCCTCACAGCCTTGTGCAAATTCCAAGGTCAGTATAAATGTGTATTAATTAATCAGATATTTCTCCCAAGGAAATACCTCAAGTTTATGTCTGAGACATATTTAAAGAGCCAAAAGTTTCTTCCAGTTTCAGTACAGAAAAACAGGATCAGGGCTGCTGTCTCTCTTTCTGGTCCCTCCTGGCTGCCTCTTTGGCTTTTTCTCTGCTCCCACACATTTTTCCTTACGTTTAATTTGAGTGTTGAATCCAAAATTGTGCCATTCCTTCCTCCCTCTTTTTTCTTTAGGCAGTTTTTTGCTAACAAATTCTCCATACGCACTGCCTGGGGGCTTAGAAAATGTTGGCCAAAACCTTCTCTTGGAGATAAAGCCAGCGTGGTCGGCTCTGCTCACCCACGGTCTGTTCTGCCTGACCTGTTCGCTCCAGAGAGGGCTGAGGCACCGTTAGGTCCCTGGTTCCCTAGGAGATTAGGGTTGAAAGGTGCACTTGGGGTTGCATTTAGCTCACACATACTTTCAGTCTCTGTGGAAATTAAAATGCAGCAGGTATTGTTCCTGCAAATCTCTATGCAAAAACTTTCTGCCCATGCTTGACCAAGGAAATCAAGCCCATTAGAGCTACTTGGGCTCATCTTTCGTTCCAAGAAGACAGGACGCATAAATATTAGACTGTGGTAAACAGCAAGAAAATTGTTTTTAAATGCATTCTCTTTGGCTTTTAGATCTTGAATATGAACAGATTTATATGGTCTTTGACAGTGGAAAAGTGAAAACAAGCCACTGAGAAATAAGTAGGTAATGGTTTAAATTTAAAAAAATCCACACTTGATCAGAAAATGCTGATCCAACCCTCTCCACTTCTCCCCGCATCCAGCATCCCCCAAATCACATATTCTTCCCAATAATAAAACCAAAAGGGGAAAAAAAATCATTTCAAAGATGTAGTGTCATGTTGTGGTTGCATCATTAGCTGCCATTGAGTCAGTTACAACTCATGGCGGCCCCAGGGGTTACAGAGTAGAACTCAGCTCTGTAGGCTTTTCTTGGTTGTAATCTTTACAGAAGCAAATTGCCAGACCTTTCATCTTCAGCACCACTGTGTGGGTTCAAAGTGCCAGCGTTAGGTTAGTAGTCGAGCACCAACTGCTTGTGACATCCAGGCTTTCTTATAGCATCATATAAAAAAACAAAACCACCAAACCCATTGCCGTCAAGTTGCTTCCAACTCATAGTGGCCTTATAGGACAGAGTAGAACTGCCCCATAGGGTTTCCAAGGAGCGTCTGGTGGATTTGAACTGCTGACCTTTTGGTTAGCAGCTGTAGCTCTTAACCACTACGCCACCGGGGTTTCCATCATATAGGATAGGAGTGAATATTAAACTATGAGTTTATATCTGATTAAATCCTCAGTGTGCTATGGGGAAGCAGCATAACTGTTAAGGCCTTAGTCTAACAGATCTGAGTTTGAATCCTATCTCTGCTCCTTGGTACCTAGTGACCTTGAGAAAAGTTTGTTTTTGTTTTTGTTTTTTTTGACATTTCTGAGTCTCAGTTTTACTTCTATAAATTGGGGTTAACAACAGTTTATATCTCAAATGTTTAATGAGATAATACTCTTGGCTTGGTGCCCTATACAGAAAGAGTGTTCAGTAAATGTTAGCTGCTTCCTAGGTATATACCAAAAAGACTTGGAGAGCAGAGACTCAAACTGAGACTTGTATACCAATGTTCAGTGCAGCACTGTTCACAATTGCCAAAAGGTGGAAACAACCTAAATCCCCAACAACAGATGAATGCATAAACAAAATGTGGTACATACACGCAATAGAACACTACTTAGCCAGTAGAAGAAACAAAATCTTGATATATGCTACAGTATGGATGGAAGTTGAAGACGTTCTGCTGAGTGAAATAAGGCAGTCACAGAAGGACAAATGTTGTATGACCTCACTTATATAAAAAGAAAGGAAAAGGCAAATATACAGAGACCAACGTATATTAGTGGTTACCAGGGGCAAGAGGAAGGGGGGAAGGGGAGGGGTTAACAGAAAAATCTCATTGATTAAGGGTAGGATTGCACAGCCAATTATTGTAATTGCTGTCAATAAGGTGTACACCTGTAAAAAGTTGAATTGGCAAAAGTTGTATGATAGATATAATTACAACAATGGCAAAATAAATGAAGAGTAGCTGCCGAGACTGCTTATGTACAACCAAACACCTAATGGAATTTAGTTTCTTGGTTTGGAGGTTCAGGGTTATAGTTTTATGGAACATCCTGTTAATTGGCCTAATAACATGTTTACTGCTTCTGTTCTGCCTCCTAGTTCATTTTGTAGAGCCTGGGGTCTTAAAAGCTTACAAGAGGCCATCCAAGGCACAACAATTGGTCTCTATTTGCCTGGAGCATCAGAGGAAGAGGGAGAGTCAGGAATAGGAGGAAGATATGGAATGTGTGGCTAATTGCCTCCATAAACAACTGCCTCCTTTGCCATGAGACCAGAAAAACTGGATGGTGCCCCCGGCTACCATTATTGACCATTTTGATCAAAGATTTTGTAGAAGAACCTTGATCTAAAGGGGGAAAATGCAGAACAGAATTCCAAATTTTCATGAACTCCAGACTTCCTGGAGGAGGCTGGATGAACCCTGAAACTACCGCCCTGAGACAATTTTTTAAAACTTAAACCAAAAATATCCCCTGAGGTCTTCTTAAAACCAAATAAGAGTTTAGCTTAACTAGTAAGAAGTGTCTGCCTTGAGCATTATGCTATTTTAGGAACTATCTACAGGGGCTCAAAAGGAGCCCTGGTGATGCAGTGGTTAAAGAGCTCAGCTGCTAACTTAAAGGCTGACAGTTAGAACCCACGAGCTGCTCCATGGGAGAAAGATGTGGCAGTCAGCTTTTGTAAAGTTTTACAGCCTTGGAAGCCCTATGGGGCCATTCTACTCTGTGCTATAGGTTTACTATGAGTCAGAAGCTACTCTGTGGCAATGGGTTTATGGGATCAAAGTGACAAGAGCAACTCGAAAGATTAGATAGGAACCTTAGGGGGGCAGTGAGTTCATGTTGATGGGGGAAGAAAAAATCAGAAAAGGAGGGTGAGAATTGTTACACAACTTGAAGAATGTAATCAGTGTCACTGAATTGTACATATAGAAACTGTTGAATTGTTGGTGTATGTTGTGCTATGTATATTCTCAACAACAGAATAAATTTTTAAAAAAAAAGCAAAGATATAAAACCTGCAAAGGAAAAATAAAAACATCACTCACTGACAATAAGAATGATCATGTAGAAAGCCATAAAGAGTCTAAAGATAAATTGTTAGAATTAATCAGGGAATTTAGCATGGATGCTCAATAAAAAAAAAAAAAAAAAAAAAAAAACAATAAACCCATTGCTGTCCAGTTGATTCCCACTCATAGCGACCCTGTATGACAGAGTAGAACTGCCCCATAGGGTTTCCAAGGAGTGCCTGGTGGATTTGAACTGCCGAAATTTTGGTTAGCAGCCATAGCTCTTAACCACTACGCCACCAGGGTTTCTGGATGCTCGATATGAGGCCAATATTTAAAAAAAAAAAAAAAAAAACTGTTTTCCTATAAGCTAGCAACAAACGGAAAATGAACACCAAAATGAAATAAGTAAAATAGCATAAAAAATTCAAATTCCTTGGGACAAATCTAACACAAGATAATCATGCAAAAAGCTATAAAACATTGTTTAGAACATTTTTAAAGGAAATAAAAAAAGGAAAGGCTACACCATATTAATAAACAAATAAATAATGAGAGCTGTTGCTACTTTTACTACTACAGCTTTCTCATCCTATTTTAATGACCCAAATATTGTATATACATAATTAAAATAATTTCTGAAGAGTAAAGTGTTGTCTTTGTATAATGATTAAGAAATATAAGAGAACAACAGTGACACTAGGTTAAAGTGTTTTAATGGCACAACCTGTTTCTCATGCAGCTTGGCAGACTCTGTGAATATTTGTTTAATGAATAAATGACTCTCTCATATTATTGAATAGAATAAGTTCTTTTTGTTATACATAGTACGTGTATCATCTGCATTTCAATGAAACAGTAAAAATGAAAATCTTAAATAATTATTTTTAATTATTAAGAAAAAATGTAATCTTTAAATTAATTAAAAACATTTCTATGTCATAAAAAGAGTTTTTATAGTTTAAACTCGCACTGTCACTATGGCAGCCACGAGCCACATGTGGCTATTGAACCCTTCAAATGTGCTAGCCCAAACTGGTATGCATGTTTTTTTAAGGTGGCTATGAGAAGATTTAAAACTACATATGTGGTTAGTGGAAGCCCTGGTGGCACAGTGGTTAAGAGCTTGTCTGCTAACCAAAATGTCGGCAGTTCGAATCCACCAGGTGCTCCTTGGAAACCCTGTGTGGCAGTTCTACTCCATCTATAGGGTCGCTATGAGTCGGAATCGATTTGATGGCAACAGGTTTGGTTTCTTTGTTTTTTATGTGGCTTGTATTTCACTTATATTAGACAGCAATGTTTTAGAAAATAAAGCAGCTAAATAAAAATCAGGAAATCTAGAATTTTCTACACGGTTCTGCTTTGAATCTTTGCATTAAAGAAAAAGTTGTTTTAATATTTAAAAGCCAGTAAGAACATTTAAACTTTTTTCTCTTACCTGTTCTGAGAAAAGATTCCAAATAATTTTTATTACTGTTTAGAAATGTTCCAGACATATCGCAAGCCTCTGTGTCATAATTAAGTCTCCTGGACCACAGTGGCTTTCTTAGCCATCTCTCTCTTCCCTTGGCTTCTGTGCCTCTGTTCTCCTCCCAGCTTCCCAAATGCAGTTGTTCCCAGTGAGCTCATTTTTAGCCCTCTTCTGTCCTTGTTCTCCCTCTACTCAGTCTTATTCAACCCTGCGATTTCTTCTATGATCCTTGTTCTTCTATGATCCCAAATTTAAATCTCTAGTTTCAGGGGTTGTTCTTAAGATTTCTAAACTGTTAGCTTATGAGGATAGGCATCTGTAACTTTCGCCTCGTCATCCTCACTATTACTTTAGCACAGATCTACTTGATAGACCTTCAGTAAAATTTTGAATAATGAATTAACAAATTGCCTCTACAGTCAGGCTAGCATTGAGCCCATCTTTTCTACTTCCCATTTTTCTGAACCCTGCTTCTTCTGGACTAAACAAGCAGAAAGTCATGAAAGGCAATGACTGTCATGGCGCTGTCCCTTGCCTTGAATCTGTTTCCTTTCTAATCTGTTTTACACACTTCTAGGAGACTAATAGGCTCCTGGGTGGTGCAAACAGTTTGTGCTCAACTACTAACCCAAAGGTTGGCAGTTCACACCTATCCAGAGGCACCACTGAAGAAAGTCCTGGCAACCTGCTTCCGTAAAGATTACAGCCAAGAAAACTCTATGGAATAGTTCTACTCTGTAACGCATGTGGTCACTATGAGTCAGAATCAACTTGACAGCAACAGGTTACTAGACTAATGCTCCTGAAATACATTTCTATCCATAACATTCTTATACTTAGAAACCCTAGTGACTTCTCTGTTACACTGGAAGCATACTCCAAATCATTTAGCCTGCATAGTGGACAGACCCTAGGACAGCCTCGTGACCCCACTGCTGGACCCTGTATCATCCTCTCCCATTGAGTGTGTGGTGACCTGTGTTTGCTTCTAGACCAGAGATTTTACAGATGCAACTAAAGTCCCAAGTCAGTTGATTTTGAGTTAATTAAAAGGGAGATTAACCTGAGGAGCCAGATTTAACCCTTTACAAAAGGAACTGGGCCTTCACTGAAGTCGGATACTTTCCTTGCCAGCTTAATGATGCACAGCCATGTTGGAGAAGCCTATGAGGCTGGAACTACAAGGGTCCCCAAGCACCTGAACGCCGTCTCTACCCAATGGCTGGAGCCCTCAGTCATACCACCAGAAGAAAATGAATTTTGCCAAGAAACTGAATGAGCTTGGAAATGGACTCTTCAATCCTCTGGATGAGAATGCAGTTTTGACGACATCTTGATTGCAGCCATGTGAGACTATGAGCATAGGGCCCAGCTAAGCCATGCCTGGAACCCTGACCCACAGAAATGTAAGAAAATGGATGTGTATTGTTTTAAGCCTCTGAACTTGTGGTGATTTGTGCACAGTATAGAAAACTAACATACTTCAGTCTTTAAGGCCTTCCCCAAATCTGCTTCTATCATACCTTTCCAGCCTTATCATCATCTACTATACTGCTTCTTCTTTCATTCTTTTTCAGAAAAATAAACTCCTTATGTACCAGAACTATTTTATCTTGTGCATTTGCTAATATCACTTAATTTGCAAGGAATGCTCTCCCTCTATTGCCACACATCAAGATATTATGTTTTGTCCATTTCCAGGTATAATGGTATCACACGAACAGTCCCACAGAGAATAACTTGAAAAGAAATACAAAATGCAAATAACATCTGTATGAAAGTGTTAGAAAAACTGCTTAAGTACCTAGGACTTAACAGCCAAAATGCTAGAGAGAAGGGAACTGCAAGAGATAAGTCAATACCCTGTGGGTGCTGTTTCTCTTCATAGTATACGCTGATTTTGGTGCTAGATGAGAGACAGAATCTGGCAGATGATTGCTGCTCAAAGGCAGAGACTAGCAGGGTTTTAGCAATCTCCCACAGCCAGGGAGACAAAAAATTGAAGATGGAGCTGTCAAGACAGTCAGGATTCAAGGGGTGAAGATCCCAGAGATAAAAGGAATGCAGATGAATGAGCCAAATGCCTGGCATATGCTACATTCTTGAACTTACAAGGCAAGCAGAGAGCCACTGAAATGCACAGCTGTCTCACAGTGCTAAGCAGACAAAAAAGGTTGTTCAGGACCCAACAATGACCAGGGTCTTAGGTATCACTCTGCTCTCACTGGAGGGCTACATCTTAGAAGCAGAATCGAATAGTAGATAGACTGACTTTACAAACACTGTGATGTAGACTTTCAGTCTCTCACTAAGTCAAAGTAATCTGCCCCCACTCCATCTGCCTAGCTGAAGATAGGTCAAACTCTCTCTGGAGGAAGACAAAACAATCCAGGGTCCTTACAGTTTTCATATACAATGTCTGACATTCAATCAAAAATTACCAGACACACAAAGGAAAAGGGCCAAGAGAAAAATAGACAGTAAAAATAAACCCACAAATAACATAGATATTGAATTTTCTAAACACTGACTTTAATAACTGTGATAAATATGTTTAAGAAAATAATGAATATAATGGAGAATTTTCCTAGTTATTTGGAGTACACTAAAAAAGACAATGGAAAAATAAAATTATTAAAACTCAGTAAGTATATTTAATAAACATAACGTAAAAGAGGATTGATGAACTGGAAGATAGATATGTAGTAAATATCAAAGTTCTAACATGGAGAGTAAAAACGATAGAAAATACAGGAAAGGGTATAAGAAAGATGGTATCTGTTGAAAAATTTTAACATACATGTAATGGAGCCCCAGACAGTTTGAAGGGATTGAAGAGGCATAGATAATATCTGAAGAAAAAGACTAAGGATTTTTTTAAAGTGTAAAAAGATATCAAGTTACAGACTCTAGAAATACTAAGGCTACACCTAGACAAACAATAATAAAACTACTAAGGGAAAACAAAGTAAAAGGGAAAAATTTTAAATCCACAAGAAGGAGAAAAGGATACATCACGGAATACACATTTTTTTCAAGTGAACCTGAAACATTTGCCAGAATTGATGACATTAAGCAGCACAGCTCTAATCAATCTAGAGTCAATGGAGGAATCACAATGGAAATTAGAAAACATTACAAGCTGAATGGTAATGAAAATATGCCATTCAAAATCGTTTGTTTTTATATAGTAGCAACAAGCAAGTGGGAACTTTCTTTTACAGGTATTCAGTGAGGGGTATCAAACAGCAATAATTTGAGTAACTCTTTTGCCACAACATGTCATGGATTGCCAGTGTCCTCTTAACCACCAGAAACAGGGTCATTAACACAAAATCAAACCCATTGCCATCGAGTGGATTCCAACTCCTGGTGACCCTATAGGACAGAGCAGAACTGCCTCATAGGGTTTCCAAGGAGCGGCTGGTGGATTCCAACTGCTGACATTTTGGATAGCAGCTGAGCTCTTAACCATTGGGTCACCAGGACTACAACAGGGTCACTAATGCCTTTAAATCTAATAAATTAGATAACAAATTCCAGAAAACCCAGCATCAACTCAGATAATCCCTGCTTAATTTTCTGTTCTTCTGGAACCACTTCCATTACCAAAATCTGTACCAGTCAGGGTGCAACCAGAGAAACAGAACTATAGGCAATACTATTTTAAAATCCATTATCTAGGAATAAACATAACAAAAAATGTGCAAGACCTCTATATTGAAAACTACAAAACATTATGAGAGAGATATTAAAAGACATAAATAAGTTGAGGCTCATGCCATGCTCATGAATTGGAAGGCTCAATACTATAAAGATGGCAATGATCTCCAAATTTATAGATGAATGCAATCCCAATTTAAATCCCCAGCTAATTTTGCATATATATTAGAATTGACAAATAGATTCTAAGATTTATAAGAAAATTAAAAATGGTAAAAAAAAAAAAAAAAAAATCCTGAACAAGAAGAAAACTGGATAACTTATGCTCCAGATATTGAGACCTGTTATAAAGCTAAATCAATTAAGACAGTATACCAAAATAAAAACCCGAGCAAACATGTTGTCATCAAGTCAATTCCAACTCATAGCGACCCTATAGGACAAGACAGTATAGATGACCATAAAAATAGAATAATAGAGCGATGGAGCAGAATAGAGAATCCAGAAACTAAAACACAGTCTTGAAATCATTTGATTTATGACAAAGAGGACCCTCACTGTAGTCCAGCAAAGAAATGATAGAATTTTCTATAAATGGTTCTGGGTCAATTGGATAGCCATGAAAAAACAGTAAACCTTTATTCTTACTCATATTATACACTGTCCTAGACTCTGTCCTCTAGACAAGCAAAACCTGTAAAGCGTGTACGCATGTGTGTGTGTATATATATATATACACATAGAGAAAGACAGAGAGATTTATATCAAGGAAATAGCTCATGTGGTTTTTAGAAATTGTAAGTCCCAAGTCCGTGAGGCAGAAAAGAGAATTCTCCCCATTCATGTAGCCGCAGGGGCCAGAGAGCAGTGCTGCTACAGGCTGTGAACATCCACATTTCTCAAGATCGGCAGGCAAGACCATAGGCAAGCTACTAGCCCAAGTCCTAAGAACAGGAGGCCAGACAAACAGGAGCCAGCTGCAGCATCTGGAACAAGCAAAAGCCCCAGCAAGGCAAGCAGGAAGGAAGTAGGTAGACGAGGGCATGGAGATGAAGGCTGAGGGGGCCACCACAGGCCCCGCCCCACCGGTACCACTCAGCAGATTTCATCATAGGGGTGATCAAGTATCAAATTTCAATAGGGAAGTGATCACATTGTACAACTGCCAAAACACTGAGAATCATGGCCCAGCCAAGCTGACACACAACCTTAACCATCACATACACACACAAATCTGTCTCAAAGGGGCTGTAAATTTAAATATGAAAGATAAAACAATAGTGCTTTTAGAAGAAAATATATAAAAACATCATCATGAGCTTGGAGTAGGCAAAAATTTCATAAATAGGCCACAATAAGCACTAACTATAAAGGAATTTATATTTTTATATATTTATTACAGATGTCACTTTGATGACTAAGGTGGGCCTGACCCAAGCCATGGTATTTTCAGTCACCTCATATGCCTGAAAAAGCTGGACAATGAAAAAGGAAGGCCTAAGAAGAATTGACGCATTCGAATTATGCTTTTGGTGAAAAAAACTGTTGAATATACTTTGGACTGCCAGAAGAATGGAGCCCCGATGGCGCAGTGGTTAAGAACTTAGGCTGCTAACCAAAAGTCGGCAGTTTGAAACACCAGCCATTCCTTGGAAACCCTATGCGGCAGTTCTACTCTGTCTTTTAGGGTTGCTTTTTTTTTTTTATGAGTCAGAATTGACTCAACTGCAATGGGTTTTCCAGAACAAATAAATCCATCCTGGAGAAGGTACAACCAGAATGCACTTTAGAAGTGAGGATGGTGAGACTGTTTCGCTTGCTTTAGATATGTCGTCAGAAGGAACCATTCGCTAAAGAAGGATACCATGCTTGGTAAAGTAGAGAGTCATCAAAAATGAGGGAGACCTTCAGTGAGAAGGACTGACGCAGTGGCTGCAACAATGGGCTCAAACATACCGATGATTGTGAGGATGGTACAAGACCTGGGCAACATTTCATTCTATTATACATAAGATCTCTGAGTCAGAACCGACTCAATGGCAACTAACAACAAATACATATTCTTATAGATAAATATATTAATTATATATAAATTGCATAAATATATTAATATATATACATATAATTAAGGTATATAAAAATAAAGAATTTCTGTTCATTAAAGAACAGAATAGAGTGCATAGACAGAGTCATACATTTATAGTCATCTCATTTTGGTAAATATGATAACATAATTCAATGGGAAGAGAAAAATGCTTTCAGCAAATGTACTGAGATAATCAAATAACCATATGGAAAAAAACAAAAAAGCCCTTTAACTCCTACCTCACACCTTCTAAAAATTTTACTTCAGGATGGATCATAGACCAAATGTAACAGCTAAAACTATGTGCATATAACGCTCAGGTCTTCATCTCAGTTATAGGATTGTGTGCACGTTGTGAAAAATCTTCAAACTGTACACAGAACTTTTCTGTATAGATCTTAAGCTTAAGTAAAAAAAAAAAAAAAAACTATCTACCTATCTATCTAAAATGCTTCAAGCTCCAATCCACATGCTATTACTATGAGCTTTCTCTAATCCACAGCCCAATTACACAAGGCTGGAAATAACCTCCCCCCGCCATCTTAAACTTTAGGAGTATTTATTTGTACCTCCCTATTGTGCATTTTTGGAGCCCCGGTGGCATAGTAGTTAAGAACTCAGCCTGCTAACCAAAAGGCTGGCAGTTGGAATCCACCAGCCTCTCCTTGGAAACCCTATGAGGCAGTTCTACTCTGTCCTATAAGGTCACTGTGAGTTGGAATCAACTAGTTGGCAACAGGTTTCATGGTGCATTTTGGAGCCCTGGTGGCACAGCGGTTAAGGTCTCATGCCGCTAACCAAAAATTCGGCATTTGGAATTCACCAGCTGCTCCTTGGAAACCCTATGGGGCAGTCCTACTGTGTCCTATAAGATTGCTATAAATCAGAATCGGGTTTGGTTTTTTGGTTAACTATACTAGCCCCTAATACTAGCCCCGTAATTAATAGACAATACGATTAGAGAACCAGTGCAGTGCTCTAGAACAACATTTACTCATAGGGTCTTTTGGACAAGATATTCTTTTTACAGTTTGTATAATCATTTTAACAATATTGATTAGTTATATTTTATACTGCATGCCTTTGTTAAGATACTATTGTCTTTTGTTTGTACAATCATTTTAACAATATTGATTAGTGTTATTTCATAGTGTGTGCCTTTGTTAAAAAACACTACGGTCTTTTGAACATTTATTTCATTCATCTTATAAAAACATCCCTGTTAATTGCAAAGATACAGATCTTACTATACCATTTTACAAATAAGAAACAGGCATATTAGAGCTCAGAGTCAAAATATGGAGAATTGAATCTGGGTTTCTCTCATCAAAGAATGTTAGGTGAGAAAAATATCCTGGTGATCATTCTGGCTTTTTCCACAATAATGTTCTGTTTTATGACTCCCCAAAGGAAGCCCTTTCATGAACTTTAACTTATTTACTGCATGCTTGGACTTTACTAAGTATAACAAAGTCAGCACTCAAACACTGACAGGTAGTACAAGTAAAGAAAATTGAGAAGCTGGTGCGGTAATTGTAATTGTCATTTAGAAATGCAGAGTTGAAATAGTTGTGTTTTCTCCTTTCCTCCACTTCAGGTTGAGTTAGCTCTTGTATACAGGTGTCTGACAGGCATACAAATAAAGAAAAATGTACTTTTACAATCTTTGCTAATCACCCTAGGTATCCCCTAAATTTGAAAAGAGGAGTGTGTGTATGTGTGTTTCCAATATAAAGACAAGACAGAAAGGAGGTTTATATAGAAAACGGAACTCCATGGTGCTGCTCTGTTTTTTCCCTCCGGCATCACAGCCACAGTGCACTAGGAACAGCCAGAGAGTCCTTGATTCCCAGCAACCTTCATTCTGAATACCTGTCATGGAAATAGAGTACACCCCAAGTTTTAAGTATTTTATTTTCAAAACCTGGTGCATTGTACCACCTCAAAACTCAGTTACTACTCCCTGAGACCAAATTTATTTTCATTTTCTAATTCTATTTTCCATGCAACTTCCCACGAAAAAAAAATAACCAGAAACTGAATTTCCTGAGGTTATGTCAGGCTCTCAGCAGTGAATATTTGGATAGGTAAGGATAATCCCATATCTCTTTCCTCAAATAACATCCCTGCCCTAATCTATTTGTGAACATTTTGGACTGTGAATTTCAGGGTTCTGAATGCTTTTTTAAGTCCTGTCCTCAGATTCACTTCCTTCAATTAAATACCTTTTCCTTCAAGTTGAGATTTTTAAAATATTGCCCAATTGTTTCCTCTAAGTAATTTTTATCCTCTAAGTAATTTTTTTAAGGAGTTGGTTAACTCTTGAAATTATTGCTGTACCAAACATTCGTGAATGTAATTAATTCATTTTCTCGATTTCATAAGTGTGATATCCCACGTATAGATTACAATGTACAGATCTGCTTCCTGGCAAGGAACATCATGTGTTTAGCACCGCAGTCTATTACACCACACACACGCTGTTCGTTAACACTAATGGACATTGTGTGCGTTAAACCCCCTTGTGTATAAATAGAAGCCCTGGTGGAGCATTGGTTAAGAGCCCAGCTGCTAATCAAAAGGCTGACAGTTCAAATCCACCAGCCACTTCTTGGAAACCCTATGGGGCAGTTCTACTTTGTCCTACAGAGTAACCACTATGCGTCAGAATCGACTTGACATCATCGGATTTGGCTTGGGTTTGGTGTATAAATAAATCACATCCCCAGCTACAGGAAGACACTTATTTTTATCTTTAAATTTGTATTTTAGTGCTTGTTTAAGAAATGCTATAGAACTAGTCTATAATATCTTTTATTGCAGCAAAGATTTTGTATGCCAGGAAAATTCCATGTCCAAAACACCGCACACTTAAAGTAAATGTCCAAGAGAGTAGGTCGGAGCTATTATTATCACCCTTCACTTGGTCACTAACATTTCATGCCAGAAGACACAGGAGAAATATTTTACAGATGGATAGTAATGAAAGTAGGTTCTATTAGTAAGGAAAATGTTTGGCTGAATTTCACAGAAAGGGGTCTCTTGAACTCAAAATATAGGGAGTAAGCTATCATCTAAAATGGGATAATAATAGGACCTGCCTTACCATGAAATACTCGCCACAGTACCTGCCATGAAAACCCTGTGGAGGATAAGAGTATATTGTCTGATATAGTGCTGAAAGATGAGCCTCCTAGATTGGAAGGCACTCAAAATACACAGTGACCCCAACAATGGACTGGGACATACCAATAATCATGAAGACAGTGCAGGACTGGGCAATGTTTTGTTCTGTTGTACATGGGGTGGCCAGGAGTTGGAGCATACTTGAATGCAACTAACAATACCCCGACAGTTATCATTATTCCCATTGAACACATGAAACAATGTTATTGTTTATTAACTGGCTGGCTCAGAGAGATTAAGCAGCTTTCTCAAGGTCACACTGATTGTGGTACAAGGGTCCTGTGTGATTAAGGTCTACGCTCTTTCCATGATCAAGAAGAGCTGAAGAACAAATGCAGAAGGAGGAGAACTTTCTGTCCTTGAAAAATACCCAGAGCCCCATGAATTGTCATAATGTCTTTTTTTGTAACTTCTCAGAGAATTTTTGTAGATAATAGTTTTCTAAAAATGAAAAATATTTTTGAGCAATATAGTCAAGTATGGATGATTCAATGATTAAAAAAAAAACAAACCATTGCCATCGAGTCGATTCTGACTAATAGCGACCCTATAGGACAGTGTAGAACCGCCCCATAGGGTTTCCAAGGAGGGCCTGGTGGATTTGAACTGCTGACCTTTTGGTGAGCAGCCATAGCTAGAAACTAGAATATAAAGCACCTTCAGCATCAAATAACTGAGTGTCAGAGTAATCTTTGGAATTCTGCAGCTCAAATTTGCTTTCTCGTACTTGGGAAAAAAAGAAATCCAATAGAATTCTGCTATTTGTCAAAATTTCCTGGTAAAACTGGCAAACTGTCTTAGTAAAAAGAAAAAAAAAAAGGTGGTTTGGAGTACAGTAACCACAAAAGAACTGGATGCTTTCAGCTACATTTATACAGAGAAGAATTTTTAAATGTTTACTCATAATATGATTAGTGTTTGAAAAGATTTAGTATAAAAATAGTTTTAAAGTTGTAAAAAAACAATGTTTTAAATAAATAAGAGGCTCTAAAAACCATCTAACATTTACAATATTGTTAAGTACTGATTGAAGTGTCATTTTTGTAATGCCTCTAAAATGTCCTGCATAAACTAGTGCTCTTATATGTCTACACAGTTTCCCCACTGCAAACAGTATGTCTCCTCAGCTCTAAACAAAGACGAATACCTCCAACAAGGGATTAGTATTAGCATGTCTTCGACAAACAGTAAAAATTCATTATGACATTCTCCTTTAATATATTCCGGCATAATCTATTTTACGTTTGGACCCAAGAAAACAGTGTAAGAATTTCCATGGAGGAAAAAAAAAAGGCATTTTAATGTAAGTCTGAGAGATATTTCCATACGTACACCATTATTCTTCTTGTACATATAAATTAATGGAAGATAACAAATGAACCATTTTAACTGAAAATATATAGAAGATGTTAATACTGTTTGAAATTTTCATCTCAAACTCAGTATAGCCACATTTATTGATTTGTATGTTTTTGTATTTTGTTAACCACTCAGAATACCTATGATTCTAAAATGCTGGCATTCTGGAACATAACCGTTAAGATAGTTGTTACATATTTAATTTCATGCTCCACTCAGCATAAAGCAGTTTTGGGACTGCAGACCAAAGCAAATTAAGTGGCTTCTTAGATAATTTCCTGCTTAATTGAAAGCAGGTAGCTTTTTAAAAGTAATAATTGGCTTGGTTTCAAATGAATATAAGGCCATTTCTTTGTTTAATACATGGTTATGGGATAACTTTCTACTGAGTCCATGCACAGTGGGTTGAGAGTCTCCCACTGAGACTAAGGGACGTGAATGTGACCAAGTGCCGGTAGCAAATGAAGGGAGCACTGTATGGGGTGTGTGGATGTGGGGACGTGGCGAAAGCAGAGAAAAGAATGGTAAGGTATTTGAGTTGGAATATATATATTTGTACAGATGTATAAATATACATATATCCTTGGTGGTACAGTGGTTAAGAGCTATGGCTGCTAACCAAAGGTTGGCAGTTCAAATCCTCCAGCCCCTCCTTGGAAACCCTATGGGACAGCTCTACCCTGTCCTATAGGGCCACTATGAATCAGAATCGACTCGACGGCAATGGGCTTGGTTTGGTTTTTATATAAAATCATTAACATGTACAATAAATTGATCATTTCTATTATTCTACTTTACTCTGAGCGTTGGTCTAATGTTAGCAAGTAGTCTATTATGAGATTGGTAGCCTCAATTCACATCTAAACAGACAGGACTTCTTCATTACAAAGTCAAAAACTGACCATCAGCTGTGAAATATGATATCTTGCTCCTGGAGATACAGTCCTAGGAGAAAATATGAGTATGCTAATAAGAAGATGCGAACAGAACTTGGTTTGACAGAAATACCTACATAATGGGTAGACTGTGGAGTTCTGTTTTGTCAGGAGTCAATATTCAGACATTTTCAAATAAATTAGCCCTGCTAAATAAACTTTAAGAAGCCATGGTGTCACAGTGGTTAAGCTGCCAACAGAAAGGTCGGCGGTTCAAATCCACCATACGTTCCAGGAGAGAAAGATGTGGCAGTCTGCTTCCATAAAGATTACCCATTGCTGTCCAGTCAATTCTGACTCATAGCGACCCTGTAGGACAGAGTAGAACTGCCCCATAGGGTTTCCAAGGTTGTGGAAGCCAGAAATAAATCTTTGCTTCTATATATAACTAAGATTTTTTTTTTTTAAGCTACCTTAACAGAGCAATGGAAGAGAAAAAAGAATTATGCTTGTAGTAGCAATTGCCATAAAGTTGAAAGTAGGAAACAAAGTGGAAAATACAGAGATGGTATAAGAGGATATGAAGTTCTAGAAAGAATAGAAAACTGAAAATTCAAACTCTGGGCAGTAACTGTCAAGACACCAATAACAATCATAAGCATAGAGTAAAGAAAGTCCTAGGGGGTATTAGTTTTGAAACTGGGGAGGATATTTTAACCCCCATCACCTGACCCCTGGCAAATCTTGACAGAGATTGAGTATATATTACCATCCTATTTCAACATTCCTCCAAACATGACTTCCCCTAGTGCTCAATATAATTTTTAGGGGATCCTGAAGGAAAAATCGACAGAAGTTGGTTGTTCCTTGAATGTAGGGTACAAAAGAGACCAAATGATGACACCTGATTTTCTGTTGAGCATCTGAATTGATGATGGTGTTGTGTAATAGAGAACACAGAAGGAGAAGGGGGATTTGGACATGGTGAGATTGAAAAGGCTGTAAAACATCCAACTAAAGACATCCAGTGGCAATTAGACATTCAATATGTGGGCCTGGAACTCAAAGGAGAGATCTGGAGACATAGATTTGGCATCTTTTCACTTTGTCATGAGACTTTGAAGCTATGGATTGGACAAGATTGTCAGGCATCAGTACATATCAGGAAGAGAGGGTAGAACCTAAAATTATATCAACCTTTAAGGAATAGGTAAAGAAAAAGAACCCTCCAAGTAGAATGAGACAGTACAGTCAGAAAGTAGGAAGAATTATACCTACTGAAATTTCCAGGTCCTTAACCTCCAGCTTTTCTCTCAGTCCTTCATCCCTTCTCATGGATCTACTTCCTTTCCTATTCAATTGTTTTTGTTGTTAGGTGCCTCCAAGTCAGTTCTGACTCACAGGGACCCTATGTACAACAGAACGGAACATTGCCTGGTCCTGTACCATCTGCACAGTTGTTGCTGTTTGAGCCCATTGTTGCAGACCTGTGTCAATCCATCTTGTTGAGGGTCTTCCTCTTTTTTCACTGACCCTCTGTCAAGCATGATCCCCTTCTCAAGGGACAGGTCGCTCCTAATAACATGTCCAAAGTACGTGAGATGAAGTCTCTCCATTTCTGTTTCTAAGGAGTGTTCTGGCTGTATTTCTTCCAAGACAGATTTGTTGGTTTTTCTGGCAGTGCATGGTATATTCAATATTCTTCCCCATCACCATAATTTAAATGTATCAATTCTTCAGTCTTCTTTATTCATTGTCCAGCTTTCACATGCACATGAGGCGACTGAAAACACTGTGGCTTGGATCAGGACACCTTAGTCCTCAAGGTGCCATCTTTGCTTTTTACCACTTTGAAGAAGTCTTTTGCAACATATTTTCCTAGTGCAATACATCATTTCATTTTTTGATTGCCGCTTCTATGGGTGTTGATTGTGGATCCAAGTAAAATGAAATCCTTGACAACTTCAATATTTTCTCCACTTATCATGATGTTGCTTATTGGTCCAGTTATAGGGAATTTTGTTTTCTTTATGTTGAGGTATAACTCAAACCAAAGGATGTCGTCTTTGAACTTCATCAGTAAGTGCTTCAATTACACCACAATAAATCACTTTGACCTCTCTTTTGCAGCCTCGGTAGACTTTCTCATTGTCTTATACACCTGCCCCACCATACCTTCTACCTTGGATCAGTTAAAAAAAAAAAAAAATCAACACTTCTGTTCTTACAATGATAGCTACCCTAGAACTGTTTTTCTGGCTGTTACTCAGCCTAAGAGTTAAGAAGCTTCCAGGGCAAGCCCTCTGACTCAAACCCCCAACCGAAGTATTTAGCTTCCTCAGTCACACTATCCAGGTGATATATGGAGCATGACAATGGGAAGACAAAATTGATATTTAAACACATATTATGCGTTAGTCATGCACTGTGGTGGGTCTTTTACATACAGCATATTTACTCTTGACAACACCACTGAGAATAAATTTTTATTGACATTAGAAAAGCTAAGAACCTTGCCCAAGATCTCACTGTAATACAGATATTCTGCTTCTAAAAGCCTTTTCCATGCTACTGGCCTCAGCTGGGAGCCCTGGTGGTGCAGTGGTTAAGAGCTTGGCTGCTAATCAAAAGGTTAGCAGTTTGAATCCACCAGCTGCTCCTTGGAAACCCTATGGGGCAGTTCTACTCTGTCCTATAGAGTCACTATGAGTCAGAATTGACTTGATGGCAATGGGTTTGGGTTGGTTGGGTCTCAGCTGCCATCCAAAGAACAAGAAGGTGTTGTTCTGCCATCAAAGAATTTTCACATTTGGGCAAAAGAAAATCCATATATACTAAAGTTACTTGAAAATGGCTTCGAACCTAACAGAAATAAAAACTGAGACCACCTACCTCTCCCATAATTTGCAGTATTAAATAAGATATGTATGTCTCTGTGGTCCTTAACTCTGGCTGTACTATTTTAGAATCATCTAGGGTTATTTTGTAAAAACATTGGGTCTTCCATTCCTGGAAAGATGAAGTAGAAACACTTTTCCCTATTCCTCTTCCTAAGTACAACTAAAAATCCTGAATATTATATGAAAAGCAAACATAAGACTGAAGAGAGGGTGAAGAGAAGAAGGCATACTGACTAGGGACCTTAGGACTTGAGGAACAACATGGTGGTAAGCTTCCTAGGTTTCCTTTTTGCCTGAAATATTCCAGACTAAGTGCTAAAGAAGCTGACAACCCAAAAATGCCAATGGGCGCAGACAAAAAGAACCCCAACAAAAGCATGCTCTCTCCACCCTAAGGATGAGAAAAGGGGCAGCCTAGCCAGACAGAAAATGCTTAGACTATAACCGTTTTACTCCAGCCAAACACCACAGAAGAAACTGTGTCTCCACCCCCATCCCCACTAGGAAAGGCCAAGAGGGAGCCTCAGCTTTCGCCAACAGTGTGGTGTCAGAGAAGGACAATAGGGAGCCTGGACTTTCATCCTACCAGGCAATGAAATGTCCCCTTCCCCCCATCCATGGTGTCCATGGAGACCATGTGGGGAGTCTAGACTTCCACCCCACCCAGCAGTAGCATAGTGTTCTTCCCCTCCCCACTGGAGTGGTGTGAGAAGAGGATTAGTAGAGTCAAGACTTTCACTGCCATTTAGCAGTAACAAGGCACCTTTATTTGCAATAGCCAACAACTAAAATGTCCTACAACAGTTAAATGGTTAAACAAACTGTAGTGTATCTAGAGCATGGAATACTACTTAGTAATAGAAAGGAACAAATTATTGCTGATATATGCAATAACTTGGATGGGTCTCAAGGGGACTATGCTGACAAAAAAAAAAAAATTTAACAACCTCAGGTCACAAACCCTAAGATTCAATTCATAAAATATTCTCGAACTGACAAAATTACGCATGCTCAGTGGGATGACAATGATGATGATGCGTGCGTGTGTGAGAGAGAGTGAGGGGTGGTGACTATAAAAGTGTTGCATGAGGGAGATCGCTGTGATGTTGGAATAGTTCTGTATGATTGTGGTAATGGTTACACACAATAATGTGAAACTCACATGATTCTACACCTAAAACGACAGAACTACACATACATTTTATACCCATCTCAATTCCCTGGTTTTATTATTGTACTGTAGTTATGTTATTCACCACCCATCTGTCAACTTGTCATACTGTGGTGATATTTGCTTTGATATGACGCTGGGAGCCATGACACTGGTATTTCACATACTAGGAGGGTCACCCATGGTAGACAGGTTTCAGTGGAGCTTCCAGGCTAAGACAGATCAGGAAGAAAGACCTGGCAATCTACTTCTAAAAATTAGCCAGTGAAAATTCTATGGTCAACAACAGAGTATGCTCGAATATAATGCTGGAAGACTAGTTCCCTAGGTTGGAAGGCACTCAAAACACACAATGAACCCAACAATGGACTGGAGCGTACCAACAATCATGAAGATGGCACAGGACAAGACAACGTTTTGTTCTGTTGTATATGGGGTCACCATGAGTCAGAGTCAGCCCAATGGCAACTAACAACAACATAGTTATTTAAAATATAAAAAATGGTGGAAACAGAGTGAAGGGTATATGGAACTTCTCATAACATCTTTGCAACTTCCTGAGACTCTATAATTCAAAAGTAAAAAAAATTGGTATCTAGGCCACATCCCAGACCAAGTTAATAAAAATCCCTGGTGAACAAGTCTAGCCAACTGTATATATATTTTTTTTTTTTTAAGTTCAACAGGTAAGTTCTAAAGTGTGGCTAGTGTTCAGAACCATTGGCAGCTAGTGCTGTTACTCAAACTACAGGTGAGTGGAACACCTGTGAATAAGTTTGTTGGTTTTAAGATAGAAACAATCAATGCCCATGGAAGCAGTAATCAAGAAATCAAACGACATATTACTTGGGCCAAATTTGCAGCAAAAGACCTCTTAAAAGTGGCAAAAACCAAAGATATCACTTTGAGGACTAAGGTTCACCTGACCCAAGCCATGGTCTTTTTAGTCACCTCATATGCATGTGAAAACTGGACACTGAAAAAGGAAAACCAAAGAATTGATTCATTTGTATTAGGGTGCTGGTGAAGAATAGTGAATATACCATGGACTGCCAGAAGAATGAACAAATCTGTCTCAAAGGATGTACAGCCAGAATGTTCCTTAGAGGTAAAGACAGCGAGGCTTTGTCTCACTTACTTTGGATATGTCACCCCAAAAAAACCCAAAACCCAGCGCCATGGAGCAGATTCTGACTCATAGCGACCCTACAGGACAGAGTAGAACTGCTCCATACAGTTTCCAAGGAGTGCCTGGTGGATTCCAACTGCCGGCCCTTTGGTTAGTAGCCATAGCACTTAACCACTATGCCACCAGGGTTTCATGTCACCAGGAGGGATCAATTGCTGCAGAAGGACATCATGCTTGGTAATGTTGAGGATCAGCAAAAAAGAGGAAGACCCTAAATGAGATGGATTGACACAGTGGCAAGCAACAATGTATACGATTAGCAATGATTGTGAGGATGGTGCAGGACTAAGGCAACTTTTTGTTTTGTGAGCTGACTAGATGGTACCTAACAACAACAACAAGATAGGAAGGAAGGAGAAAACTTAATATACAGACCTATTTTTTCATTTCGTCTCCCCCCTCCTCCAATGCTGAAACATGGCATTTAAGTGAATCCCAGTAATGTGGATGGGATAATCAGTCATCCATTATGTTATAAACGATTTTATACAAAAATGCCAGCCCTGATAGGACTGTTCTTTGGGTTCTAAGCCATTCGCTATCAACGCTATAATTTTAAAACGCTAAGAATCAATTACAATCACATTTAAACATGCAGCAATTTTAGAAAATTAATGTTTCACCGAGTCCTCATTTTTTGACGGGTAACAAAATGAGTTAGAGTTTTGGTTTTTTGTTTTTTAAACAAAATGCTGAATACTAACAGCAGTAACCCTGGGAAACACGTGAAAAACACGTGTTATTCCTTTTTTGACTATGAATTCTAATGGATTAGTTAATTTTACTAACGATCATCAACTACTACCTAGTAGTCCTTTTGTACTGAAGTGTTTGGGAGATACGTTGAAGACATACATAGAAGCCAAGAACGATTATCATTATGAGCCAATAAAGGACGACTTAACCAATTAAATCCTTTAAGTAGTTATTACTCATTCCTTACCACCATCATCAAAAGACACTTCCTGTGCATCTACTCAGCTGGGCCAGGAGCTTAAAAGTTTAGGAATGTGTCCTTCCCTACCTGCAAAAGGTTTAAAATCTGAGGATGGGACCACGTACACAAAAAGGCAAAGAAGCATGTGCTGAAATCTGGACTATCAGAAAGTAGAAAAGATCCAAAAGGCTTGTTTTTACCAGAGGTATTTTTGCAAGAGCTGGGAAGGGAGTTTTTATCCTCTGGGCTCAATGTACAGATGAGTGACTTCAACAAAGCCGTTATGCTCTCCGCGGGAAAATTGCGCTTAGTTCTCAGTTGTGGACTGACTTCCAAAAACGCAGCTGCCTTGAAGCAAGAGCTTTGGCAAAGAAGTGAAAAGGAAGTAGGAGGCACTATCTCTTCCTAAGTCTGGTCAACAGGGATGTCTTTTTTTTTTTTTTTTACCACCTTCAGGGCTTAGGGTTTTTTTTTTTTTTTTTTTTTTTGGATAGAGTGGGTGCAGGTGAAGAAGAGTGAATTGCGTGCTGAACTATTTGCTAAACCAAGACCACCAGTCTTCTCCCCCCTCTCAAATACCACCCTCCCCTGCGTTCCGCCACTTCAGTTTACAGCACTACTACTTCCTAGATTTGTTTTCTGTTCTGGAACGATTTATCATTTTGAAAGTGTCCTTTAAAGTAAGCTCCTAACTGCTGTGAAGTTCGGTTTAGAAGCAAAATAAGAATCACCACGTTTTAACAGAAGATAGTGCAAACTGTTTTAAAGAAGTTGTTTTATGATTGTGGGAGGTAGCCAACACGTGCTCGGACATTCTTTTCGAAGACAGCTGAGGTTTATCATTTTCGCTATTATTACAACAATTTTTTTTTTTTCCCTCCTTCGCTTTATGCCTTTTGGCAGGAGCCTCGACTCTGCAGGTGTTAGCGCTGCAAGGGCTGAACCCAACCGCCAGTATGTCTGCCGAACCTAGCATGGGATGTTGCCCAGCAAAACACACAGCCAAAGGAGACTGCGATCTAGAAGAGAGCCTGCGAGAGGGCTTCAGAAGGTACTGGGACCAGAGCTCTAGAAAACGAGAGTGATTGCATTTCCCTGCAGGGGGAACCCGCAGGAGCCGAGAGAGGACAAAAAACAAAAAAAAACCACCCCTGCGCTTCGAAGCCCAGAGCCTGAAAGCAGGAGCGCGCGGCCTGGCTGGGCTGCTACAGCTGGAAGTCATTGTGCGGGTTGGCGTCTGCGTTGCCAAGGCGACCGCCCGGCCGGCGCCAGTGGAGGGGGGAGGCGGGCTCGGTGAATGGGTGACGTCACGCGGCCGGCGCCAGGGAGTCTGGGCGGCAGAGCCAATGAATCAGCTGTCGGGGGAGGGAGCGCGGCGCTCCGGAGGAGGGTGCAGGAATGCGCCGGGAGCCAGCGGCCTGGGCGGGCGGCGCCTGCGCCCCGTCCCGCCCCTGCCTTCCAGGCTGCGAACTCGGCCTTTCCCCTCCTTGCTCCAAGCGCGGGGCTCCGGGTCGCCAGCGCGGCCGTTGTTTTGCCAGTTACCCCGTGAGCGCCCGCTCTGCGGGGAGGTCTAAGAGCTGGGGAGTCAGTTAGAGGGGCTTTCTTTTCCACTGATTGCGACTTAAAAAGGGAATATAAATGAGCTTGTCCTTGTAGATAAAATGGACTTTGAAAGTGTTGAATTCACTTGTTTTATTGTGCACAGTGCTGGGTATCCAAAAAAAAAAACAAGGAATCAGAGTGCTTGGAAAAGCTCAGAATTGAACAGGGAAGAAAAAAATGTTACAGAATCATGATTTGGCCTTGAAACCAACTGCATTTTCTTCCATTATTCCACAGTGGTGGTGTACAGCGCCTTGAAGTGCTCTGCTCTTTCAGTGCGCATGTCTTTGCTCTGTCCTGCCTTGCCGCCCATTAGAGACCTCCAAGCACTGGGTCATAGCCATTGTCATTTCCGAACGTCAAGCACTTAGCCCTCTCTCTGGCCCTTGGTAAGGACTGTAAATCGCTGGATAGTCCACGATGCCGATGCCGGAGGCAATAGTCTTTGAGTAAGGGCTACAGACCTGATGGTACAATACTTAAGTGCTCAGCCGCTCCCTGAAGGGTCGCTGGTTCCTACACACCTGCTCCAGTGAAGACTGCAGCCTTGGAAACCACATAGGGCAGTTCTACTCTGGCCTATAGGGTCACTAGGAGTGAAGGGACTCCATGGCACACAACGGCAACAAAGGCTTGAATAAAATGAATGCCCTTGAATTCCTAACCATCTCTTTTGGGGACTCTCGTGATTTTTGCCTGTGTCAGAGATTGGCGAAACTGGGAAACTAGAGAGCATGCTGTGAACGTTACAGCAGATGTTGGTTACATCAGCTCCTGTGCTGGAGAGTCATTTTCTTCCCTGAGCTTCCGTTTTTTCATCGGTAAAATGAGGAGACCCAGTGAGATGTTACATGAGACTATAGTTTTAGCAAAGATGTCACTTTGATGACTATGGTGAATCAGATCCAAGCCATGATCTTTTCAATTGCCTCATAATCATGCAAAAGCTGGATAAAGAAAAAAAGACAGAAGAACTGATGTATTTGAACTGCAGTGTTGGTGAAGAATGTTGACTACAACGTGGACTGCCAAAAGAAAACAAATGGGTCTAGAAGAAATTCAACCTAAATGTAACTTAGAAGCAAGGAGGAGGAGACTTCAACTCCCTTACTTTGAACACATCATCAGGAAAGACCAATTACTAGAAAGTGATGTCGTGTTTGGTAAAGTAGAGGGTCAGTGAAAATGAGGGGAACTCTCAGTGAAACTGATTGACAAAATGGCTGCAACGATGGACAGTATACCAACAATCACGAAGACGTCACAGGACTGGACACCGTTTTATTCCGTTGTACATAAGATTGGCACTAGTCGGACATGACTCCATGGCAGCTGACAACAATGTCGTTTTATTTAGCAACCCTTGAAACTAATTTTTTATAATTGTATTTGGTATACACCGCTATCATTCATTCAACAAACTCTTCAGCATACCTGCTATGTGAATAGTATGTACTACGAGTTTTAGTTGATTTTTTTTTTTTGTAAAATTAGAAGATAGGCAAATTAAAATTAAAATGCAGACTCTGGGGTGGGGCTGGGATCTGCATTTCTAACCTGCACACAGGTGATGCTGCTCCTGCCAGAGCATGGACCACACTTGGAGGAAAGAAGTTCTTAACTACAAAGATAGGAGTCCCTGAGAGGCGAAAATGGTTAAGTGCTCAACAACTGTGGAAAGGTTGGTGGTTCAAACCCACCCAGAGGCACCCCAGAAGATAGGCCTGGCAACCTGCTCCTGAAAGGTGACAGCCTTGAAAACCTTGTGGAGCAGCTCTTCTCTGCACACATGGGTTTGCCATGTGTGGGAATCAACTCTACAGCCAGTAACAACAGACTGTAAAGTACCAAGAAGTGTTTCAAGTAAGAATGTGATGGATGTAAAGGAAATCATTCCTGAAAGCCTCCAGAGGAGGTGAGTTTGAGCTAAGTGACTGAAAATGTGATAGGTTGCTGGGAATGAAAAGGCTCCCAGGAGAGGAAACAGCAACATAAATTATGGTGTTGGAGGGAACCAGCCAAGAAATAAGTAGGGCAGTGGGGAGGATTTCATGCGGCGTCAATGAAGGAATATTTTGGGGAACTGTGAAAGATGAGATTGGATATTACTTGGTGGGGTGGATAGAAAGACAATGAACCAGAGAATTTATAATTTTAGAACTGAAAAAAATCTTAGAGGTCATTGCTCCCAACTAATGTGGCCTGAGGGACTGAGTTTCTCAGAGGGACTCAGAAGAGGGAACTAAGCAGCAGATCAGTGATGGCGGAGCTCGGACTGGAAGCCAAGCTGAGCAAGTTCGATTGCCTATATCCTATAGAAAGGCAAATCCTTGATATAAGCAAAACCATTTGTCAATGTTGTGCAGGGTGGAAATACGAGGGAAGAATGAAAGCCCGGAAGTCAGACGTACAGGAAATAATAATTCAAATATGGAGTTTTGGATAAAGTCTGGGCTAGGGAGATGAGGAAATAAAAGGAAAGGTTTAATATGAGAAATTTCATGTTTGCATAAATTGCAATGGCTGGAACCAGCTGATTAAATTCAGTTTTCCTTTAAGAGAGTGAAAAGACGTCCCTCCATCCTTTTCGTGGCCCAGTACAGTGTTTTTCAACCCTGATCACATCAGCATCGCTCCAGAAGCTTTTAAAAAATAGAGATACCTGGGCTCCATCCCACACCAATGTAATCAGAATCTCTGGGAGTGGAGCCCTGGCATCAGTATTTTTGAAAGCTCCCCAGGTGATTATAATGTGCAGCCAGTGTTGAGAATCACCAGCCTAATATATCGTCACCACTTATTTCATAAACTTCATTTCTGCCCCTGAACACTTCCTCCAGTGTTCACTGCTATGCTACAGCTAGATCATGTGTAATAGTTGGTGTGTTTTGTGGTAGATTTTGATGGTTTATAGCACATTCTCTAAGTTCAATGTCTTCTATCCTTCATTAACTGTCACGGCTTAGTTGTGAGCATACCCTGATATCTCATTGGTAAAAAAAGGAAAAGCGATTTGGCACATTATTGAATGGAAGTGATAAGCCTGGTTTATGAACCTATATGGTACCCAAGTGTGACTGTGTGTTACCTTGTTGTTATTTTACTGGATTTTATCTTTGCTTTAATAATCTTCGTTAACAGGCTCTTTAGGCTTAGATCCGGTGAAAGAGGTAAGTACTTAAGATAACTACCTAGACCCTTGGAACTTTTATTTTGATTCTTGTCTCAAAAATAAGTTTAGTTTTTTGCTGAAAAATTTTTTTAAAATCCTGAATGTTTAAAGAAATGCCTGTGGTTTTCTCCTTGGTGACTACCATAACTTTTAAATCCTCATTGGTTCATTTATTCCTCTAAAATTAATTGAACACCTGTGTGTCAGGTACCTTTTAGGTATGAGGATGCCAAGAGGGGGAAAAAAACAAAACAAAAACATTTTCTTTGCTCTCAAAGAGGAAAAGTTAAGCAGAGTTAATTTCAGGTAAGGTAGTCTATTCATTTTGGACATGTAAAAGGTAGTTACTTTTTCTCCACACTATTTTAGAGGTTACGTTTTAGGAGTATTTTTTAGAATTAAATTCATTTAGTTTTTTAAGAAATAATATATTCAGGTGATTCAAAAACCAAAAGGGAATATTCTTCTTCCCATTTTTGTCCCACATCTGCCTAGTTTCCCTCTCACACTCCCACAGAAACCACTATTACTAATTTCTTGGGTATCTTTTTTGGGTAGTATATAAGAGCAAGTACAAAAATATTCCTGTCCCTCTCCTTTGTACGCCTATGATAGCATAAACATTGTTCTGTATCTTATTTTTTTTTAATTTAAAAATATTTTTAGAGGTCTTTCTCTATCAGCATATCCTTTTTTATTTTGTTATTGCTGCATAATCGTCTACAATCTGAAAATACATTTATTTATCTTATTCGTATTGCTGGTGATTTGGGTTTTTCTAATCTTGCTATTACAAAGCTACATAAATAACCTTATATATGTGTCATTTTACACATGTTTGAATTTTTCCCAAAGGATAAATTCATACAAATGAAATTACTGGGTCTTTTAAGGAGTATACATTAACGTTCCTGATAGTTTCCTTAAAGATAATGAGATTGGATATTACAGTCATGTGCTGCATAACATCCGTTCAGGCAGTATCCGACGGCATGTACTTCCATGGTCCCTTAAGGTTATAAAGAAAAACAGACAAACAAACCCATTGCCATTGAGTTGATTCCAAGTCACAGCCACCCTATAGGACACAGGAGAGTGCCCCACGGGGTTTCCAAGGCTGAAACCTTTATAGAAGCAGACTGCCACATCTTTCTCCCATGGAAAGGCTGGTGGGTTCAAACTGCTGACCTTCCAATTAGCAGCTGAGTGCTTTAACCACTGCACCATCAGAGCTCCTAAGGCTGTAATAGAGTTCAGAAATCTCAGCTGGAGAATGGGACATAGCAGACAGAACTGGGTATAGCGAATGCAACAGTTTCCCGCACATAATGCATGTATCTTGTGTCTCTAGTATACAAGGGAATGCTCTGCCAGGCGTATAATGGTACAACACATATATAATCTAAATACATTCGTCTTGACAGTCATAATCAACCCCTGTGTTACTGGCTTATGTATGTATTGTACTGTACTTTCTATCGTTATTTTACTGGGAACTTTCCCTACTTAGAAATCAAAAGTTTACTGTTTAACACTGTATGCTTTCACTCATAGGCAGCAGCATCCAATCTTGTTATCAAGCATCTCTTGAGTGTTGTAGCGTTACCTGTTTAATTTTCTTTTGAAAATATGACCGTGAAATGCATCGTGGCTCCCAAACCCAGCAAAGCCATTGCTAGCGATAGCAGCAGAAAGAGGCAAAGGAGAAGTATGGATTTGGAAGTGAAACAAAAAGTTATTAACATGAAGATGGAAAATCAGTGAATGCTATTGCTCACGGTTTAGACATGTTTGCACTACGCCCAAATCACATAACATCCTATTCATAGAGCATATCATGGGCATTAAGCAACACATGACCATATAAATACTTCTAAGACTTTTGATATTTACTGATAAGTAGCCATCTAGAAAGTTTATGGCAATTCACATTCTCACATGCATTCTCACATTCTCTGAAACCTTGCCAGCACTGGAATCCACTCAATAGCAATGGGTTTGGTATTTTTATTATTATGTATTTTGAATATTTTATCTCAGTTCAGTATGTTTTTAATCCTTATTTAAAGATTGCTATGTGCCACTTTAAAATAGAGACTTTAAAAACTATGTGGAAAAATAAATCAATCTTTTCCTTTATGTTGTTTGTGCTTTAGTGCAAAAAAACACTATGCCACTCTAAAGTCACATTAGCCTTCCTTTTTATTTTTTCTCGTTCCTGTGGGATTTTAAATATTTCTTAAAATCCAGATTAATAGCTGAGCATTTACAGAGTTATGTATCTACAATGTAACTAGTTTTCTGTTTTAAGAAGATATTGCTTTTTAACTTTGGAAAATACAGGTAAGTATAAAAGAGGGGGCAGGGATTAAAATTACCCATAATTCTACCACCCTGAGACAATCCCTGTCAACATTTAGGGCAAATCTTTCCAGCTGATTTTCTGTATATAAATATACATATAAACTTTTTTTTTTTTACAAATATAATATTATACGATGCACATATTTTGCAACCTGCCTTTTCCCCCTCTTTGCCACAAAGGATGAATATTTTTCTCTGTGAGTAGCTCTCCGTCCTCATCATTAGTCATCCATTGTATGGAAGAGAACTCTAATGAGATCAGTTTCACATCTGAGAGAAGGAAAACGGCTGAAGCTTTCCAGGAAAAGCCTCACCTGCCTGTCTGCTGTTTATCTGCCCAGGATTTCCTACAGCAGTTTAATCCTATTGTTTCTCAAAGACTTTCAGTTTCTTTGAGGGCCTAACTGCCAGCAAAAAAGGTTAGCAGTAGTGGTCAATCATTAACCAGCCTCAACAAGAGAGACAACTCAGAGAAGGAAACAGAAGGCACTTTTTTAGCAAGGCATAGTTCAAAATAGTCTTCTGGGCTTGTTTTTTCTTTTCCAGTCTGCTTTCTCTCCCCTTTCCCAGAACTCCTTGCTTTCCCTCTACCCAGCCCGCCTATCCACCTCCTTTCAGGCAATTTTAAACTTCTGCTCTTATTTATTTCTTATCAAAAATAATGACGCGATTTGCTCTTCTAGAGATCTGACCTTAGGTTTGTTCTGGCTGCTACACTGGTTAGACCATTCCATCAATTATGGATGTATTCATGTGTGCAGAGGTAATAGTAGGCCAGCAGTAATGTTAACCTTATTCTGGAGACTTCCCCTTATAAATAAATAATGAGATGCTGCTGTGAAACGACTTTAGCAGAGGCAGGGGGAAAAAATACTTCTCAAAAGACTGAACATTTTACAGATTAAAAACTGATACCAAAACTTCCTTGATAGGATGTAAACGACTTAATGGGGGGAACGGGGCGGGGGGGACAAAAAGAACAGGAAAGTCTGTAATGCAAAATTGGATGGCCAGTGTTCTCTGGATGGCAAGTTTAAAATTTAAGTGAACAGATCAGAGAGCCTAAAATAGACTCTTGGATATGCAAGGAAACTTATCTCTCTACCTCCGTATATCCTCCTATGCATCTTTTTGTCTGTTTTAAATAATTCATACTAGGTATATGTGCTAAGCTAGATATTTAAGTACTAACTCAGACCGCTTTATGAAATATAGTGACTAGATAGCTTCCTGAGATGGCTTGCACTGTATATCCTAACACTGCCTCTGGCGACACAGAAAATGCTTTGTGGTTGCCACTAGAGGGCAAATAGCCTCCTGGACTTCTCTGACCAAAGGACAACTTGATCTAGGCAGCCAAAGTTTTAAGGTCTCTTAAAACTTAGTCTTAAATCTTGAATTGTGAACTCCTAGTCAACCCGCAGGCTCAGCAAGCTGAGACGCTTTTATCTGGTTTTAAGTCGAGACTTAAATGTGCTCTTTTACCAGTCCATTTCCATGGCCAACTTTGAATGATAGCTCTCTTCCCAGAGTGTAGTAAAACTACACCTTCTCATCCATACTCTTTCAGGTCTAGACCTTCAGCCCCATGGCCCTGCCAAGAAGATAAGTGAACCTCACACAGTATTCAACAGCATTCTTAAAAATTAGCGTGACGCAAAAGGCATTTTCCAATCTGACTGATTTCTGTTTACCTTTCCAAGCCCATCTCCTACCACCATTCACTCGTATTTCCTCTATACGGCACCAGTTCAGAATTATTGGCAGTTCCTTAAACATACTGTATTATTTCATGCCACTGTGCTTTTGTTCAGGCTGTTAATTCTAGCCGGGATGCCAATACCGCCCACCACACGCCATTGAAAACTCAGCTAAGACATTATTTTGGAGAAGCCTTATAGCCTCTGCTGGTCCTTTTTTCCTCTCCTGCCACCTTTTTCTAGGCAATTAGGCAGTAGATTTAGGTTCTCCATCCTCTATACTCCTCTAGCATCGTGTACACACCTCTGTTAGAATGCTGACTGTGCTATTGCCATTATGTCTAGCAGAATATGAACATTCAACCTATTTTGAAATGTCGACTTTTTTTTTTTCTTCTGTTTCTTCTTTGCTGCATTAGGAACTGTTAAGCATTCTGGAGGGAGGACGGAATACAAACAACTCTCCTCTCTCCAGGAAGTAGAGACCAGGCAATTGTGGTTTTTGAAGACTGAACTTTCTCTGCCCTTGAGTTAGGAGGAAGTACAAAATTTCTGCTGATAAAAATTTGGGCTTCACTGCTAGTTAAAAGAAGCGGTTAGCACATTTGGTGGTAAAATACTGGAAAGCTCGAGAGACTGAGGTGGACAGGAAGAGGTTTGGGAAAGCCAGACATCACTGCTCAGAGTCAGGAATGTGGTCTGAGAATTGGGCTGCAACCTGGAGGCACCAGGTGGGTGGCTTTGGAGAAGAGCCACTGTGAGGGGTAGGGCCAGAGTGCTCAGGAGCTACACCAGATAGACTTTCACAGCCCTCACCACGTGATTATTCAGTTGAGTGGGAACCCTGCCTCAACTAGACAAATAATCACTGGGTGTGATTCTCAGCCTATGAGCATGCCTTCCTCCCCACCCAATCTCAAAGCTGTCAAGACACCAAAAACAAGGAAAGTCTGAGAAACTGTCACAGCCAAGAGAAGTCTTAAGGAGGCATGACAACTAAATAAAATATGGTATCCTCAATGAGATCCTAGAACAAAATAAAAGGACATTATAGATAAAAACCAAGGAAATTTGAATAAAGTATGGACTTTAGTTCATAATAGTGTATCAGCACTGACACATTAATTATAATTATATATAGCATAGTAATGTAAAATGTTAATAATAGGGGAAACTGGCTGTGGGGTGTATGGAATCTCTGTGCTATCTTTGTAATTTTTTCTGGAAATCTAAAAACTTCTAAAAAAAATAAAGCTAAGAAAAAGAGGAAAGAAAGGAAGGAGAAAGAAACAGGGAGGGAAGGATCTATACTCTCTTCTCACTTATCAACATGGTTAGGTTCCAAAGACCAGGTCATTATGTGAAATCATTATTATGTAAAAATGGAGGATGACTACATCATTACATGTATGCCAAATTACATCATTACATTACTGTCAAGTTACATCATTACATAACTGACAAGTTACGTCATTACATAACTGCCAAATCACGGACAATCATGGCCCAGCCAAGTTAACACATAACCTTAGCCATCAAAGTCAGTGTTACCCTCACCTCACACCTCAGCATTCTTTACTGCCAAACGTACATTGTTAATGTGCAAAATACTCAAAAGATTTTTTTACTATTGTCATGAATGTGAAGTGTCAGTGAACGAGATAGTTGGTAAGTGAGGAGAAGGTGTATTACCATATTTCTGATGTTAACCTGGAGAAAACCTATCTTTATATAAATGAAATGTTAGAATTAAGGCAGAGAATACACAGAGATCAAGTACTAAATGCTAAATATTTCTAAGAACAAAGGTTCAATTCTTTTTTACATAAAAGGGAGCAAATACATCCTCCTAACTACTAATATTTGAAGTGCATAGACTAAAAACTGAAAGTGCTCATATACTGTATTTTCGATATAAGAATTGTTCACTAATGTTTTTTAGTACAGTCAAAGTCACTTGGTAAATGATATTTATGAAGTAGCATTTCATCCACAAGCGGTATTTCAAAATAATTTGGAATACAATTTTTTTTTAATTTTGCATATCTCATTATGTTTGTCTTTCAACATGGTAAAAATTTGCACTTAAAGGAAGGCGGCATTGGAGAAAGGAAAGATGGCCAAAATATAATGGTTCCGGATAATGAATTGAAAAGCTTTTCCTCTGCTAGGTTTCTGTGCATTGACTGAATTAGTTGGGGGTCTTGTGGATGACTCAGGCCTCTGCTAAACTGTCTTGCTTATCACAAGGGAAGCTATCAACCACACTAAATATAAAGCTGTAAGACTGTCTTTGGCAAAGAAGTAAAAAAATAAAAATAAAAAACTAACAGATTCTTAGCTTGGATAGAGAACGCATACTCATATTTTGTTCTTGATGTTCGTAAGAAAAGTAAAAAGGTCATTTTGTGGTGGTCTCAGGATGAAATGAAATCAGACATTTGAAAACGTACTCATATCCACATGATGGTAGTTAATTACATGAGATAAATGCTCTATATAGAGTTTCTCTCTCAAAACTCTTAAGAGGAATGAAAAAAAAGAATAAAAAATGGTGTGATTGGAAGCAACAGGGTGAAAAGAACTTGAGGTGATGTAGAGAAAGAGCTGGGTGGAAGACCCCCTGTCTGCCAGCAACTATGAATGAACTATCATGCATATTCTGTTGGCATACTCTACTTGGTGACGTTATATCAATTTTTTAATTTCTCAGTTTCAATGTATCAGTTGTTATTCATGTTTTAGAAATGAGGATCTGAAGTTCTGAGAGTTTAGTAACTATTCCAAGGCCACCCAGCCAATAAGAAATAGATCCAAGATTCAAACCTAAATCTACTTAATTCTTAGACTGTGGAACTTAGTATTCTGCCTCTCAGCATTTCCCTGTCAAAACTCTTCAAGTCTGATTTTGGATTGGAGTTTTTGATTGGTTAATTCTTATTTGTAAGAGCTACTGAAGTATCTGTCTTGGAAGAAATACAGACAAAATGTTCCTTAGAAGTGATGATGGCAAAACTTGGTCTCACATACTTTGGACATTTTATCAGGAGGGATCAGTTTCTGGGAAGGACATGATGCTTGGTAAAGTAGAGGGTCATTGAAAAAGAAGACCCTCAATGAGATGGATTGACACAGTGGCTGCAACAGTGGGCTCAGGCATAACAATGAGGATGGCATAGGGCCGGGCAGTATCTGATTTTGTTCTACATAGGGTTGCTATGAGTCAGAACTGGGTTGACGATACCTAGCAACAACAACTGAAGGTCCAATTCTTGTCATTTCTATTTCATTACTTCTGCCAGATGTTTTATGCTATACTATAAACCAAGGCAATCTGCAATTTTTGCACTGGCACCATTATGCTGCATCTAGAATCAGAATGCCTAGAGCAGTGTTCAAAATCTGATTGCCTATATATATTTTTATGGCTCGTATAGTTTTTTAATTCTGGAAATTTCTTCTGGTTCACTAGTACTGTTTCTAGTTCTTTGTTGAAATTTTTAATCTTGTCTTTTAATTCCTTAGAAATATAAGCGATGATTGTTTTAAAATCGGGCTGATAATTACATTATCTGAATCCCCGGTGGGTCTGTCTCTATTGCCTGCTTTATCTTTGGTTTTTAGGTCATATCCTATCTCCTTGTTTGCCTGATTATTACTGATTACCAGACACTATATTGGAAAATTATTGAGGGTCTCTGTATGATGATTATATTCCTCTAGAGAGAATTTACATATGATTTTGGCAAGAAGCTAGGTAGGGGCACTATTAACCCTAAAACACCTAATCAAATCAGAGATCGGAGATCGTCTGGGCATCAGTTCCTGTGAAAAGTTTACCATTATTCCTGGACACAGCCCTTCTGGGTCCCAGCTGACCACCTAAGGTATTTACCAAGGTCCCTAATCCTTTGTAAAAACTAGACCAAACCAAACCCATTACTGTCAAGTCCATTCCTACTCATGTTGACCATCTAGTATATACTGACCTCCAGTACTTGATCCCGGAGTCCCAAGAGTCTATCCAAAAGCTCTCAGTTTTCATCCTCACAGCCACAGCTTTCAGAATCAGCAATTAGCTTTAGGAAAAAAGTGGCCCCAAATGCCAGATTCACCTCTAAGGACTTTCATCCTCTCCCAGATTTTGACCCCACAATTTCTTACTGCCTTGGTAGCTTTCCAATGCATTCATATGTATTTTTTAAAAAAAAAATATTTTGACAATCTTGTCTAGCTATTTGCAGCGGGAGAGTTTGTTCAAAACAGCCTCGTCTGTCACTGCTGCAAGAGGATTCACCCATATAATATCAATTTCTAAAAAGTTACTGTCAGTATAAGAATGCAGGCTCAATAAAAATTGAGATGTTTGGTTTCTCTTAAAAAATTAAAAATTATGACAGACTGCTTGTGTGTTGTGTGTCAGTAATCTGTTCAGAGTAGGAGTTGCACTTTGAGATAGATCAGGCTCAATCCAGTCCACAAGAGTCTTTACAACATCCTAGTTTCCTACACTGGTCACATTCATTCATTTCTCTTACTTGCCTTACTTGCCCATAGGCATTTGCCATTGTGTTGGTCAAGTTCAGGTGACTATTTACAAGTTAGGCCACAGGGATCCAAATGGACTAAATCAAATTCTTTCCCTAGAACATTAGCGCCCAGCAGCAACATAGGTTTTGCTAACACAGGTTTTACAGCTCTTGGAACTGAAGAAATTTCTGTCCACCCAATATAGCAAGGTAAACCATACAACATTATTTTTATAATATATTCTGCAACAAGTTTGCAACTGTAAATATTTCTCTTTTTTACTTGCTAACTCAAAAACTTGGATTATCTATAATATGACCAAATGATTCTAATCTATATGAATTGCTTAAAGACTTACAATTTCTTCTTTAAGTCTTATTTCCTTATTTCCTCAGTTGAACTAGTTAAATTGTTGAGTGTGAAATTTGGCAAAAATTAATTTGGGTAATAGTGAATGTTTAGTTTGGGGTGAAAGGTCAACTTTCCCATGCATTCTGTCCATAATCGACACACATTCATTCTGTCACTTTTAAAATATCTGAGCAGACACCCTGTGCCAGGCACTGTCCTAAATGCTGAAGATGCCAAGATGAGTAAGACACAGGCCCTGCCCTAGAGAAACTCACAGTGGTAGGGAGACAGACATGAAAAATAGTCCTTACAACACCGTATGATAAAGATTATAATTGAGTTACGAAAAAAGAGCTATAGGAGTAAGTGACTAAGTATGTCAATGGAGCAGGAAAAAAAAAAAGGCTTCTCAGAGGAAGTGATATTTCAACCTGCTCTTAAAAGGATGATTTAAGTGTTGGTCAAGTAAAGAAGAGGAAGGAGGTCTTTGTGGTTTCTTGCCTAAACCACACTACCCCAAAAGCTTCCTGCTTCACATTCTTTCTTCCAGCAATTCATTCTCCACACTTATTTTTCCAAAGAATCAATCTTATCACCAATTCTCCAGGCTTTTCATGATTAACTCACACTGTCCACCCCAGCACATAAGGTGTTCGTAATTCTGAGCCCCACCCACATATCTATCTCCAGTTCCTGCCTTGCCCAGGATGGGCTGCAGCTGGACTAGAACACTCGAAAGGCCATGCATGCCACCTCACTCTTCCATGTCTTCTGTGTGAGTTTCCTATTCTTCATGCATGTCTACTATGCTCCTTCCATAACACTCTAGGAAGATCTCTATTAGCACCTATCACACTGTGCAGTAAAGCCTACTTACCTTGTCAGGGCTCATCCAAATATGTTTATAATTTAATATACATATTATGATAAGCAGATGTTTCTAGGTAATCTCGGGTAAACAGTACACAGTCTAACACAGTTGGGTCATTACAGCTCAGTCCAGTGCCTAGCACATAACCAATTCTCAATACAGGCTTTGGATGAATAAATGAATTAAAGCATTGTGATGCTGGTTATGACTACAGTTCAAAGGTTTAAAAGATAAACTGGAAGGAGATCTATCCCAAAATTTTATATGTTGTTAGTTACCATTGAGTCAATTCTGACTTGTGGTGGCCATGTATGCAGTGTAGAACTGCTCCATAGGGTTTGCAAGGCTGTGTGACCTTTTGGAAGCAGATTGCCAGGCCCGTCTTCTGAGGCACCTCTGGGTGAGTTTGAACCTTTCAACTAGTAGTCCAGTGCTTGACCGTTTGCAGAACACTGTATACATACTTCCAATTAGATGATGAAGCTAAACCTTTCAGAGACAATATCCTTCACTTCAATCCAGGATTGTAAAATAATTAGCAGGTTATTCAGTGTTACCTGATCTGAAAGAACTCTTGTTAGATTCTGACAATAAACTACAAGATACCCTGACAGTAGCACCAGAAGTTTATATATGATTGCTTGAAGTAAAACATAATGATGGCTACATCTTTGGAGTCAAGGTTTTTCCAAAACTTACTTCTGTGCTATTTCTATTTACTCTTACTGATTCCAAATCTTAGGCCTGAGGTCTTTATAGCCCCAACTGTGGTCTTAATTTTCCTTTTCTAAATACAGTTGGATCCTGGAATAAAAAAAGAACGTTAGTGGGAAAACTGGTGAAATCCAAATGAAGTCTGTAGTTAGGTTAATAGTAATATAACAAGATTAAATTGTCACAAATGTACCATCTGGGAAAACTGAGTAAAGGATATATCTGTTCTATCTTGGCAGCTTTTCTGTACACCTAAAACTATTCCAAATAAAAAGTATGATAAGAATTATGTTCAGAGCATATACTACCTACAGAGAAACCAAATTCACTCAAAGACTGACCTGTGATGTATTATTACTACCATCTGATGTAACTTAGGCACCCCGTGATTCGGGGATACTGTTGGTCTCCTTTACAAACATCCTTGTATGCTGCTCTTTGTCTTCCAGACTTACTGGATATTATATTTGTATGTGTAGTCTAGGGAAACTTCACATGTATCTTGGTTTTTTTTTTTTTTTTTTTAATGTTTATTGTCTTCACCCAAAACTGATATTCCCAGGATCCCTCATTAAGGTAGAAAAGTCACTGGGAAGTAATCTCTACTCCTTGAATGCTTAATAAAGAGCAGCAAAACATAAAAATATTTACAGTAGAAATTCTTTGGTGGTGTATTTCTTTTTCTCTTACCAGTAATTCATGTTTGTTGTGGAAAATTTAGGAAGTAAAGACAAAAAAAAATTTGTTTTTATTGTTATAAATTAATATTTATGATACACAAAGACTAAAGGAAGCATTCGAGGTACTGTCATTTCATGGCATTTGAGGTGGATGTGGAAAGAGAATGAAATGCTAAACTGTATTATGATAAGCAGATGTTTCTAGGTATCTCAGGTAAACAGTACCCAGTTTAACATAGCAGGAAGTACGTTTTACAGATTACTCCCATGGCTTTCACTTATGCAAATACAATCTGCATAATTAGGGACAGCAGCAAAAAATCCAGTGACTTGAAATATCAGATAATTATCACCAAGCCTGTCTTCCGAGGCACCTCTGGGTGGTTTTGAACTGCCAACCTTTAATCTAATAGGCAAGTGCTTAACCATTTGCACCACCCAGGGACTCCAGACAAATTAGCTGCATAGCCTGCATTGTAGAAAATCCAAGATTTATAATAAAGGTATTAAGTGATCCATCTTCTCCAAGACCACAGGCCAGTAAAGGGGCTGCTCCTTCCCAAAGCCACCAAGAAAAGCATTCTCTCTGAGAATATGCAAAACTATTATTCTGGTAACTGTGATTCTGAAATCCACAGGCAGAAAAGATCAAGGGAGAGGAGGGAAAGGTACGAATGAGCTAAAAGGGAAGAATTTTGTTTGACTTCTGCAAAGCAGCTGGGCAAATGAGAAGACCAGATCTACAGCCAGAGTCTCCTGGTGGCTGCCAGAGCTGGTTCAGGCCCACGATTGGGGAAGTTCAAAAACACAGATTACCTTTCAGACCACTTGGCAAACACCTGCTTGTTCTCCGGGGTAGTCAGAGCTGAAGGGAGGGTAGCAGATAAGAGGAGTACTAAGTTACGGATCAATGAGTCAATGTGTGCTGACTGAACAATCTCAGAAGAGCTGTGGGCATGCCACAAAGAGCTGGGAGGGACTACGTGTAGAATATGCCCTTAATCTACAGAGATTCTGTTAGAGCTTAGTCATTCATTTCACGTGTCCTAAACATGTAAACGTTCCATGTAAATATTTCATGTATACAGGAAATCCAAGAATATATTAAAATGATGACTAGGAAAACACTTTTATTTGTTTTTTGCACTTAGAGATTTTCAGAAAAGATCCTTCTAGAATGCATTGTTCCAGTTATAAGATAGACACTGGGTAGACGTATCACTCAATCAGGTCACTAAAAATACAGTTTTATTGAAGACATTACTCAATGATGCCCTACCAGACTGGATTTAGCAAGAGGTAGTAATATCAAATTTTACCCAAATTGATATGTTCCTACCTATAGTCTGAAAATATCTCATTAAAATGTTTTCCTTCTTTCCTATGCTCGTTGCAGCTACAGTTCAAGGATACAAAGGATAAACTGGTAGATGAGGTAGGTAAGATACCACTCTTTTTTAATGGGCTTTTCTCTTGTATAAGACTTTTCTTCCAGCCCACACCACATTAAGAGCTTTCGGCTTGGCTGAGGCACTTCCTGTTCCTTGAAACAGTTTCTTCCCTTGACTTCCCTTTCTCCGTGGCCACTCTTCTCGCATTCTTTTCCTGCGTCTTCCTCATCTCTGTACTCTGTGCACATTGGAGTGATGCAGAATTTGGTCCTCTGATCCCTCCTAAGCTATACTCCTGGCTAGAAGACCTTATCCAGTCTTATGGTTTTACAAACCATTAATGTAGAGTTGGTCACTCCCAAACATCTCCCCTCAACGCTAGGTTTTAAGTCCAATTATCTACTCAGCATGGCTATTTGGATGTCTAGTATCCATCTCCATTTAATATGTGCAGAACTAAATGGATCTTCTCCCACTCTCTCAACTCTGCTTCTCACACAGAATTCCCCATCAACAAATGTCAAGTCTGTCTTCATAGTTGTTAAGACTAAAAACTATGGAGTCATCTTTGACTCTTCTTTCCCCTACAGCACACATCCACTCCAGAGGCAAATCCCCTGGCCAGACCTTCAAAATGTATCCGGGTACTTCTCGACACCCCCACTGAGTCACCCTGGTCAGAGCCTGGATTACTACAGTAACTTCCTCCCTTCTGTACTTGCATCCTGCAGAAAGTCTTGGCACAGCAGTCAGAGGGCTCCTTTCAATAGGTAGATCTTGTCACTCCTTTGTCTAAATACTGCAGTGTCTGCCCATTCCTAGAGAAAAGGCCAATATCCTGACAATGGCCCACCAGATGTCTTGGGATCTGCCTCCTTGCACTCCACTCCCATCTCCACACCCCTCCCTCCTCCATCATTCTGCTCCAGCCATATAACCACTTACGCAACCACCCAGTGCTGTGGAGTCGATTCCGACTTACAGCGACCCTATAACCACTTAGTGTCCCCCAAAGGTGCCAACTATGCTCCCACCTTTGGGCCTGTGCACATTTTCTCTTCCCAGAACGTCCTTCTATTGATACGTGGCTCACTGCCTCACTTCCTCTTCCTCTGATCATATGTCACGATTTCAGTGACGCCTTCCCCAATAACACTGTTCCAAATAGCAAGTCCCAGCCCTTGTACCCCTGCCGCTGGCACTTTCTCGTTCCCTTTCTTGCTTTATTTTTCTCCATAGCACTTATCACCATCTCACAGGCTGGATAGATTACTTACTCATTTCTTAGTTTTCTGTTCTCCCCGTGTTTGCTGAAATATCAGTTCCATAGAGGTGGGTTTTGGGTAGAGGTGGGGACAGTCATCTGAAAACAGAAGTTCACTGCCACCCTAGAAAGTCCCTGGCACACAGGACCTTCTCAATAAATATGTTTGAATGAATTAATATTACAAGATGTAAGTATATAAATTAAATTGGATTTGTCCTTATTAAAAGCCATGTTTTGGCTCAAGCTTCTTCTAAATAGTTGCAGTCAACATGTAGCAGAGCTTCCTCCACAGTTTGGACAGCTCACCTAGCTCCATCCCTGGTTCTTCTAGATGTCTCTCACTATTCCCTTTGATCATCGCTTAAACACAAACTTGAGGGAATTGCTATTCTTTTTTTTTTTTTTACGTACTAAAACAGAATTTTATCTTTTCAAATATTCCATTATTTGTAAAAAAAATTTAGGCATGTTGAGTTAGAAGGGTGTCTAGGGGCCATAGTCTTTGGGGGTGGGGGGAATTGCTGTTATTCTTGAGGAGGGTAAATTATAATGGCCTGCAACCTAAATCCTTTTGAAAACAAGACCAGGAATCAACAAATTAATAATGAGAAGCATGGCATATTGGAGTTGAGCAGAACCTGATAGGTCAAGCCATTCTAGCCTCTTACTGCATTGATGAGGAGACGGAAGCCGGGAAAGGTTATGTGACTCTCACCCAGGTGTGGTAGAGAACTAGGATTGCAGCCAGACAAGGTCTTGAGGTCTCATTACTGCTCCAGAGTTGGGACCTATGAGTTTTCCAAATTATTTTGCAGATTATAAACCAAATTTCCCCCTGATCAGCTGATTTTATCATCAGATAACTTGTTCCTAATTGCAGAAGTTACATAGTTCAGCTTTATAAGGGTATATTACATACCATTTCAGTTTTTAAAGTACTAGAGTCAATACTATATTTTTTCATGGTTTATCATTCAGTTGAATTTTGAGATCTTTTAGGGAGTGAGCTCATGTTCTCAGCAAATTCTGTGAAGTTGTCATTGTCAGGGGTGGGGGAAAGGAGAAAGCTCCACGCTCACCTCTACTGGCTTCCATAAACAGTGGTACCGAAGCTGTTGTGGTGGTTACATGGTGTTGGGAGTTCTCCTCCAATGTGAAATTGGCTGGGTCAGCTCTACTCCTCCTTGCTCTCCTCAGAGTCTGCATTTGGAAAACCAGTTTACCCTGCTCACCTTGATTTTTTGTATTTATTTTTGGACAATTTCTCCGCTTAACCATGCCTGGTTTGATACTGAGCTTGAAAATACCACATGGGCGTGAATGGTAGTATTTAAAAGATTAGTGGTTAGACTTCTGAGAGTGAGTATATATGCATACCTATTTTTTTATAGATATAGATATTGATATAGATATGGATTATTAATCTGCCTCCGACTCATTTCTTTTGCTCTTTAAACAACCTTAATCTACATTTACTTTTTTGGCCAAAATGGCTACCTGATTTCACTCAGTCCTTTATTTTGAGATAATACCTCTTAGGGTTGTTGTGTGAACTAAATGGTGTATATATTTAAAACCATTTCACAATGCCTAGTACATAGTCTCATTTCCATAAATGGTAGCTATTAGACAACTCATCTTTGTCGTCATCGTCATCATCATCTCTCTCCACTTTGTTCCCTCCCCAGTTCATTCCCACGTGTAGTGCCAACTCCTGAAATTTCTGTACAAATAACTCTTAAAAACTACTTTGACTTACCTACTTTTACTTATCTGCTATCGCCACCAGTTGCCATCGAGTCGGTTCTAACTCATGACAACCCCATGTGTGCCAGAGTAGAGCTGTGCTCTGTAGGGTTTTCAAGGGCTGCTGTTCCATAACTGGTCACCAGGACTTTCTTCCAGGCTCCTCTCAGTAGCCTTGAACCTCCAACCTTTTGTCTAGCAGCCAAATGCATCAACTATTCACACCACCCAGGACTCTAGACTTAATGAAATCCTATATGTACAGTGCTGTTTTTTGTTTTTTTAATTTGATATTATATCTGCTGTTGGTCAGGCCAGTATTGGTCAAAATGTGGTCCTTGAATCGCCTGCATCAGAATCACCTGAAACACAATATCTTAGGGTGAGGCCCTGAAATCTCTATTTTAAGTGAGCACCCAGGAGAGCTTTTTGCACACAAGCATTTGACAACCAGTGTTAGTCTACTTCCAATCCCTACCACTCCACCAATGCTGTCATTTTTGCCAATGATTTTTAAGATAGTGAATGAGGGCTTTATCTTAACACATCCTTAAAGTCATTCATACGTGCAAGGTATAATTCCCTAGAACCTATTGATCAGAATAAAATGTATATTATTACTATAAAGGTTTCAATCTCCAGAGGAAATGTGAAGACCTAGCTCAGTTTGATAGGAGCCCTGGTGGCCCAGCAGTTAAGTGCTTAGCTAGTAACTGAAAGGTTGGCGGTTTGAACTCACCCAGTGGCTCCATGGGAGAAAGACATGGCAATCTCCTTCCATAAATACAGTCAAGAAAACTCTGTCACATGGGGATGTTATGAGTGAGAACTGATACTCCTGCACCCAACAATAACAATATCCCAGTTTGGTAGGTAATGACTGAATGAAAATACATTGGTTTCAAATCTCCTCAAGGTCTGAGTGCCTTACATATTTGAAAAGATGTAAGAATGAATTATACCAAACCAAAACCAAACCCAGTGCCGTTGAGTCAATCCCGACTCATAGCGACCCTATATAGACTCCCCTTTTTTTTTTTTTAATATTGTAAAGTTAAAGTAACATGGTTATAGGAGAACTGGCTATTTACTTCCTTGCTTTAATTAAAAGATTGAGTTTGACAATGGTTTGTTATATACGGAGTGAGTTGTTGCAAATCCTTCTTGGAGCCTTATAGACTCTATTTTCTAGAAAAACAAACCAATAAAAATATGGAAGATAGCCAAAATTCATCTGTGCAACAGGACTATGAAATAATGAGACTAGTTTTCTTGTATGACTTATGGAAGTCAGATTTCATAGTTTAGAGCCATAGTTTATATTTCAAGAACACAACAATTGTATGACTGTAAATATCTTCCAGTTGTAGGTGAGAGTGCTATGCTGTGGTAATGTACAAAACCTGTACATAGTAAACTGGATGCTTTGACGTAAGTGCCCAGTCTTCTGCTAGATGAAACACTAGTGATACTGGCATAAGCCAAGTACCTTCCTCACCAAGGTCCCTGTTTAGCCCTCAGTTGCTGCCTGCCTGGAAATGGTTTGAGGCATTTAAAATGAAGACCAGTGAAGCATTTTACTAAATCTATAATTGCAGAGCTAATTGGGGATTGTGACTTAAGAGGAAACAGAGTGCACAGTGATATAATAGACCCAAGGAATTATAGAATCTTACCCTTGGAGGGGACCTATTTTCCTGTCCAACCTCCCACCCAGCTCATTATATTCCACTTTAAATACATAAATACAGGGGAAATTCCATGTATTAATCTAGTACATATTTGAATCATATTCTAGCAACTGTAATTAAAATAACTCATTGGCTCGAAGTATCATCACTAATATTTTTTGCCTCCTTGTATTCATTTTCCTAAATGTCAGACGTAGATCCCTGTGCCTTCCACCCCCCTACCCACCGCAACATTTTTCTGTTCTGTGTTTGGGTATTTGTTCAGTTAGTGTGCAGATACTTTCCACTCGATAATCCAAATTCTTTCTCTGGCTATAAAATAGCCTTTATTTGCCATGTATTGCAATCACTGGTAGCATTATAAAAAGCAAATGGGCAAGCCATATTGCTCTAGAGGTGTGAATTTTATTCACAATGGGGAATGAGAATAACGGGGAGACATGAAGCCAATTTTCCTCTTCTGCCATGTTCCACTCCACTAGCAAGTTGATGGGTTGTTGAGAAATGGTCTTTGGAGCTTGCTAGCACACTTGCTGAACCTGTTTATGCACACCTAAAATCTGAAATTGCCATTTTATTGACAGGAACAGCAGAGATAGAACTGTGGCTGCTACTTTTCCCCACTTTTTGGAACAATTTTAAGTTGGATCGAGACAGAGGACTAGTGACCCTTTTTATCTTCTTCAGGTTGTCCACGTCAGAAGGAAGGAGGAAGCCCCCATCCAAGAACCTGCCATAAATGTCTTAGACCTGCTGTTTTATTAAATGAGACCATGCTTCTTTGGTTCACCAGGACCAGATATGAAAATATCTCCAGACCTGACGGCTCAGCAAACAGCTGTGGCAGGATGAAGGAAGAGCGATCTGCTATTGCTATCTCATGCCCTTTCAGAAATTAAATAAAAGATTTCTGACCGCCTGGAGTTTAAAACTGCAGTCTCATCAATAACAAGTTAAAAGATTAATCCTACTCCAATTGAGAAAATGAAGGATCGTTTTTAATCCGAAGAGCATTTCTATTCCCAGGCAAATCTTGACAAACAAGTTATATTGGTGCTATATTCTAATAGCCATTTCTAAACTCATATTGTTGAACGGAACACTTTCTGTTCTACATTTACACAATTCTGTGCTTGGCTGTTGAAGGAAATGAGCATCTGAGTGTCACAGAGCAACTTCATAAAAATTGCTTTTTCTATTCACTTATTCCTCGTTTTTATTTTGTACCAGTAGGATAGAGAAGTTTATCTTTTGCTGTTGAACTACAGTGTGGTGGTTATGGCTGTTTTCAAAAGAAAACTGGTTTGGTCTAGGGAAAAAAAAAAAGGTTTGGGATAAAGCATGCTGTGTATGTTGCTACTGGTGAATATAATGATTACTTGGTGTGCAGAGGGGACATAGACCTCATTGTCAAAGTTTTTTGTAACTTCACTTATATTCTGGCTGTAGGAGATGAATGAGCAAGAAAATAAAGAGTCGAAAGAAAGGAAGAGGAGGTTTAGCCTAGGGATTAACCTTCAGGAGAGAGGGAACCCAGAGGGACAGTCCAGCACTTGACATGATCAGACTCATTGTGTGTGTAGGTCAAACATCACAGTTCCTGTTCTTTCTCATGCGACCACATGCTCTGGTTTCTACCTCCACGGCCTCTCCTTCTCACCACTTCCCTCATCTGAGAAGATCCTCAGCAAATTCATAATACAAGTTTTAGCAGCTTTCCTAAAGCTCTTAGGCAAGCAAGGTAGCACTTTCCCTGGATGTCAGCTGACCCAGCGGATCCACCATCATTCCACTCTGGCCCTTGCTTTCCTCATTTCAATGGTCCAGCCACTTACTGGAAATGTGCAAAGTCTGCATGTGGCCCTAGAACAACTGCTCATTGCGATGTCTTCCTAGCAGATTTTGTCAACCCAACCGAGCAGACATTTGAGCAGTTACTCTGTGCATAATTCTCTTCACTGACATATAAAAAGAAGCAAAAGAACTGACCTTGCCTCTAAGATGCTTTTATCTTAGGTGGAGCTCTAAAACTGGAAAAGAATTGCACAGAACCTTGTCAACAGTGCAAACCAGCATGTAGTATTGAGACTGAAGTGCATCAGACTTGATGAGCGTACACAACAAAAAATTGGAAGCAATAAAAACAATTATAAAAAAGGCTAGTTAAATTATAGCACAACCATATTATAGAACACTTTGCAACCATGAAAATTATGACACAGGTAATTATTGATATGAAAATACATTCATGTCATATGACGTGAAAAATATTTCTAAGAAGTAGGTATTGCACAATAAAATTTTTGTTCCAGACTATATGCACGTGGAAAATCTGGAAAGATGCACAATAAAATATTCCCCCCAAAACCCAAAACCACTGCCGCCAAGTCGATTCTGACTCATAGCGACCCTATAGAACAAAGTAGAACTGCCCATAGTATTTCCCAGGAGTGGCTGGTGGATTCGAACTGCCAACCTTTTGGTCAGCAGCGTAACACTTAACCACTGCACCACCAGGGCCCCATAACCCTATATTAATATTAGGTGTGATTATTTCCAGGTGTGGGTAGATGTAAGACCTTTATGTTTTTCCTATATTTTCTGAATGTTTGGAAAATTTTGTATACATTTATATAAAACAATCAATAAAGTTATTTTAAAAATAATTATAGTCCGTGCATTAATGATAGATGGCTTCCCGGATGAGGAAGCCGTGTTTCACTAAGGCCTGCAAAGTTTTTTGAAAGAGTTGATAACTGGGTTGTCAGAAAAAAACAAAAAAAACCAAACCCACCTCCGTTGAGTCGATTCCGACTCATAGTGACCCTGTAGGACAGAGTAGAACTGCCCCATAGAGTTTCCAAGGAGCGCCTGGCGGTTTCGAACTGCCGACCTCTTGGTTAGCAGCCGTAGCACTTAACCACTATGCCACCAAGGTTGTCAGAAGGGAGAGTAGAAAGCATTTCAGGTGGGAAGACTATCATGAGATGAGGAGGAAAAGCACTAGTTGAATAGAAGGAAATGGAAGTTGAATGGTTGACCTGAATCAGAGAGAACAAGGGAGACCCTGGCAGCTTGACTCCTCCAAGCTTCTCCAGGAGATATTCCTACCACCCAGACAAAACTATCCTCCAAGACCCAGTTCAAGTAACTCTTCGTTTTTGAAGTTTCCTTTGACTCAGGTATTGGCTTTTGCCCCTACTGTGCCTCATGCATGCCTGTACTGTTGCACAGAACACACTGCACAGCATTAATTATTTTTAATTTGTTTAACCCATTTCCTAAATAGCAACCTCCATGAGGGTAACCAGTTGCTGTCAAGTCAACTCCGACTCATGGCGACCCCATGTTTGTCAGAGTGGAACTGTGCTCCATAGTGTTTTCAATGGCTGATTTTTCAAAAGTAGATTGCCAGGCCTTTCTTCCAAGGCAACTCTGGGTGGACTCAAACCTCCAACCTTTCAGTTAACAGCCAAGCATATTAACCATTTGTACCACCCAGGGGCTCCCCATGAGGGCAAGGGATGTATTTTTCCTGAACACAGTCTTGCCATATAATAGATATAAAAGGCATGTTTGTAGGGTTGACTTGAATTTGAATTGGAACAGTTTTGGAGAGGGATCAGTTAACAGGGAGCCTTAAAAGTCGGACTAAAGTTGTTATTGTTTCTAGGTGCCACGGAGTACGAACCAATGTATAACAGAACGAAGCACTGCCGGGTCCTACGCCATCCTCACAATCTTTGCTAGGCTTGACTGAGCCCATTGTTGCAGGTGCTGCATCAGCCCATCTCGTAGAGGTTTCCTCTTTTTCGATGACCCTCCACTTTACCAAGTGTGATGCCTTTCTCCAGGGACTGGTCCCTCCTGATAACATGTCCAAAGTACAAAGGCATCTTGCTTCCATTCTGGCTGTACTTCTTCCAAGACAGATTTGTTCATTCTTCTGGCAGTCCATGGTGTATTCAATATTCTTCACCAGCACCATAGTTCAAAGACACTATTTCTTCTTCAGTCTTCCTTATTCATTGTCCAGCTTCCCCATGCTTTGATTGATAAAAAAAAAAAAAAAAATTTTTTTGATTGATTGATATAATTCATCATAAGAGGTTTTTAAGCAATTGGCATATGAAGATGCTTTTTCTAGAAGTAGATAAAAAAGCACTATCATCCTTTCAACCATGTCTACCAGAGATTAGAGTTAGCAGTTCTGAGAAAGCTGTTGATGGACAATTTTGGAAGGTATTGAACATTGCCCATTTAATAATTTCCCATAAAATCTTTTTCTGTATTATAGGTTGTACATTCCTAACAAAGCAGAACAATGGGTTGATGATCAATTTTAAAATATGCCCACAAGCCTTAATGACAATATATGGGACATTTTTTGCAATGTCGTCACAGTAATTATCTTATTTTTCCTGATAGCAAGGTGTTTTACTCACTTTTAGGACATAATATAAACAAAGAAAATCATATATTAACTAATGAACAAAATGTTTTTAAAATGGGAAATATGGTTCCATCAGACCAAGTATGATCTATTGCTTTGCCAAACTTCTAGGTTATTAAAAGTTACATTTTAAGAAAAGATATATTAAGGCTTCTACTCTCTAAAGATTATTCATTTGATTTAATTCTATTCAAGGGAAATTAGTTTAACTGTAATCCCTTCCAAATAGATGATTTTGTTTAAACTTCAGTATTTCAGCAAGGAGCACAGTGGTTAAGAGCTTGGTTGCTAACCAAAAAGTTAGCAATTCGAATCCACCAGCCACTCCTCGGAAACCCTATGGGGGCAGTTCTACCCTGTCCTACAGGATTGCTATGAGTCAGAATTGATTTGATAGCAATAGGCTTGGTTTTTTTTTTTTTTAGCATAGAATTACCTACATTCAATGTTAACTCAGTCCCTTTTCCTTTAATTTTGCATTCTAGAAATGTTAGCATCTTCAAATGTTGCTTCAGTGCCTTGTTGCACGTGTTTGGCTGGTAGAAAAAGTACTGTTTTAATTATTTCACATTCAAGTGAGTTTTCCTACTGTTTGACTACTTTGCACAGGGTCATTTTCCACTATATGTATCAGTTCACTGACATTGGGAGCTACCCAACAGCCAGTGGCAACTGCATGGGGGCTACAAAAATGTCTCAAAAATTCCTTTAGAGAAGAGGCGGGGTGGGTGCAACTATTTCTTGAACATTGTATCAGTTCTTAGGAAACATGTCCTAGATATAAACAAGATGGGTAGGTTTTGTCTCTTTGTGAAGGTGGATTATTTATGGAGACGGACTCATATTCAGTATTCAGTTCTAAGATGTAAAGCAAGTTACTGCTTATTTCATGTTTTCCCTCTAAGCAGTTCAAATACATTTGATTGTGCTTTTTCTGTGTTTTGGAATTATTTTGTATTCACTTTAAAATAAAAGGGAATATACTTAAAACCCTTTCGTCAGTGTGAATTTAACAATGGTTTGTGGTATGAACTCTCCTGAGTAATGACTTCACCTGTGTACAAAGCAAGAATACAGCACATGGACACATAGCAATGTCTATTGGGATGAATCATTTAATAATAATTTTTGTACTGAATTTCTCTTGTAAAGAATTATGATGAGCTAAAGCAAGAAGTTGGTCTCTTTGGCATCTTCATAACCATCTTACCTATTAAAGCCCCTTTCGTCAGTGGACACTTGAGTATCTAGCACAAGAAGTTGGTGGCGCAGTGGTTAAGTGCTCAGCTGCTAACTGAAATGGAGGTTTGCATTCACCCGGAGGCACCTCAGAAGAAAAGCCTGGTAATCCATGTCTGAAAAATCAGCCACTGAAAACCCTACTGGAGAACAGGTCTACTCTAACACACATGGGGTCGCCATGAGTCAGGGTCATCTCTGTGGCAACTGGTCGCTGGTGTTTCACGTACGTCCTGTGCCTGCTTTGGGGGGATCTCACTACCACTTGGGTAGAGCTATGATGCCTGCCTGAGCATCATCAGCTTCTGAGGGCAATATGAAACAGAGTTTTTTAAAAAGAGTGAGGTAGGTTATAAAATATACATTTATAAGAATAAACCCTGGTGGATACGGGTAAAAAAACCTCTTCTGTGATCCAAATATTAATTGTAAAAAGTAATACTTTTTAATCAGCTTTATTGAGGAATCATCGATACACAATAAACCACACACATTTAAAGTGGACAGCTTGATTTGAGTGTTGACGTATTATACACCTGTGAAACCATCACCATAGTCAAGATAATAAGCATATCATCACCTGCATGCCGCTTTGTTAGTTTATGCCCCTTTGCAACCCCTCCCTATACCCCTCCCTGCTTACCCTCTCACCTTATTCCCAGGCCACCAATGAGCTGCTTTGTGTCGGTACAGATGAGTTCACATTTTCTATAATTATATATAAATGGAATCTTACAGTAAGTACTCTTACTTTGTCTGGCTTTTCTGACTCAGCATAATTATTTTGAGATTAATCTATTTAGTTATGTATGTCCATAGTTCATTCTTTCCTCCTGCTGAATAGTATTCCATTGTACGGATGTACCACAGTTTGTTTATCCATCTATCTGTTGATGGACTGATTATAAATAAAGCTGTGTACAAACCTTTGTGTAGATATATGCTTTCATTTCTCTTGAGTAAATCCTTGGGAACAGAATAGCTAGATCATACAGTTCTTATGAAACTGCCAAACTGTTTTCCAATGTGGTTTTCCCCATTGTACATTTCCACCAGCAGCATATGAGAGTGCCATTTTCTCCACATCCTCCTCAACACTTGGTGTGGTCAATCTTTTTAATTTTAGCCATTCTGCCAGGTGTGTAGTGGTAACTCATTACAATTTTCATTTGCATGGCCCTAATATCAAATGAAACGAGCCCTGATGGTTCAACGGTTAAGCACTCAGCTGCTAACCAAAAGGTTGGCAGTTCAAATCCAGCAGAACCAGTAGAAATTTCTCCACAGAAGAAAAGGCCTGGCAATCTGCTCCTGTAAAGATTACAGCCAAGAAAACCCTATGGGGCAGTTCTACTCTGTCCTATAAACCAAAACCAAACCTGTTGCCGTCGAGTCGATTCCAACCCATAGCAACCCTGCAGGACATAGAGAACTGCCCCATAGGGTTTCCAAGGAGCTGCTGATAGATTCAAACTGTTGACCTTTTGGTTAGGAACCATAGCTTTTAACCACTGCACTACCAAGGCTTCAATCCAAATTAAAAGCCAAACCCGTTGCTGTCGAGTCAATTGCGACTCACAGTGACCCTCCAGGACAGACTAGAACTGCCCCCTATAGTTTCCAAAGAGCACCTGGTGAATTCGAACTGCCAACCTTTTGGTTAGTGGCCATAGCCTTAACCACTACACCACCTGGGTTTCCAGGGCTTCAATAGGGTCACTATAAGTTGGATCGACTCTATGGCACACACCAACAACCATAAATGATGTGCTTGTCATCTATATAGCTGTATGTTTTCTTTGGTGGATTGCTTAAAACTTTTGCCCATTTTTTAATTGATTTGTTTTGTTACTATTGAGTTTTCAGAGTTCTTTATATACCCTGGATATAAGTTCTTTACATAGTCTGGATACAACTCTTTTTCTGAAGACATTAACAAATTGATTGTAAAATTCATGTGGAAATGCAACCTATTCGGAGCAGCCAAAATAACTTTGAAAAAGAAAAACAAAGTTGGAGGATCAGCATTACCTGATTTCAAGACTTATTATAATCAAGACTGTGTAGCAGTGGCATAGAGACAGACAGATGGAACAGAATTCAAAGGCCAGAGATAGACCCATACTTATACACAAGCGATTTTCAAAAAAGGTACAAAGGTAATTCAATGGAAAAAGTATAGTCTTCTCAACAAATGATGTTGAAACAATTGAATATGCATATGCAAAAATATTAACTTCAGTCCATATCTGGCATTATATATAAAAACAAACTCAAAATGGATCACAGACCGAAAAATAAAACCTAAAACCCAAACTGGCTACATAACTTGCAAGCCCAGTGCAAATTGAAAATCCAGACCCCCTTGTTAAAAAATTGCTAAGAATTTCAAGACGGCAACAGCAGAGCATTAAAGCAAGCGTGAGGTGCTTCTAAGATCAGGGCCCTGTATGACTGTGTAAGTCACACGCCTGTGAAGCCAACCCTGCCGAAAACTATGAAAGTTCTTTGTTGCATTGGGTTATGCAAATACCAAAAGCATGATCCATAAAAAAATGGATGGATAAATTGGACATTATCAAAATTTAAAACTTCTCTTCTTAAAAGAGACCATTAAGTGAATGAAAAGACAAGCCACAGATTAAGAAATAACATTTGTAAAAATATATATAAATTTTGAACATTGATTATACACTATGTGCCAAGCATTGTTCTAAGAAATGTATGTACGCCAAATCACAACAACCTTATAAAGTAGATAAAAATTTTATCCTCTTTTCGTATTTGAAAGGCATAGGATTTTAAGAATCCAGCTTAATCTTCACAAAATTAGTAATTCAAGGGGCCAAAACAGGAGCTCAGGCTGATTCCAGAGTACGTACTTTTCCCATCTCCCAACGTGAAAACAGAAGACGCTTTTTCCTTCCTCTTTTTCCCCTTTAAAAAACATCTGTTCTGAAAAGAGGCTTAAAAAGGTCACTCACTTTTTATTTAAAGAGTACTTTTTAAAAGTCCTGAAATAAGGCGTTTTTGATGGCCATATCTGCCCAGCTACGTTCCACATATAACATCCTCTTCCTATAAGCCTTTCCAAGACTGGGCAAACCAAGAGGTTATCAGTGTTTCCGGGACTGGTATCAGCAGCCCAAGGGTAGCACAATTAAGTTTGTAACACTTAGTGCCAGATAAAGCAGCCTTGAGCTGGAATTGCCACATGGCCCAATTTACTCTTCTGGAGCTAGGGGACATTCCTGTTGGCCAGCACATTGTGGTTTTTTGTGCCCTGTAAGAATGCAGGTTCCTTTTCCAGTGACCACTTACATCTATAGAGTGACCAAGGCATGTGAACAGTCCTGTTCATCTGTGTGTCTGAGCCCACCCACTGTTTCACTGCAGGCCATGGAGAAAGAAGTATTAAGTCCTAAAAAGGCATTTGGGCTGAATAGCACAATATGGTTGGATACCCTTGCTTCATGTAAACACAGGGTGATTGTGAATTCTAAGAGCCTGGGTGTTACAGTTCAGCAAGAGTCTGATTAGCATTGAGAATGCATCTGAGAGAAGGCTACAAGCCTCTTTGTCTGGAGGCGGCGGGTATACGGGGCTGTGGTCACCAAGGCTTGCAAGAAATTTTATGAATACTTCATCCCAGGTTCCCACTGAAGTAAATTCTGGGGGAGTCTGGAGCACTTTTATGGCAAAAGGCTTTGACTAGCTCTGCTTATTTTTCCAAGTGTGAGTGAAGCACTTTGATATAAAAGGAAGAGTCATAGGCAAACTCAATTTCCTCTTTTGCACAGTAGAAATAATGTAGCTTATAAGGTTTATTCAAAAGCTGGTAGTTGCTGAGTTAATTCAGTTTTGAACCATCAGTGCCCAAAGTCTTTAGTGACTTCAGCTTGGACGTGTTTCAGAACACAAAAACATTGCTTAGTCCCTAGTACTCTCTCGATTCATGGGTCAAAAAGTACAGGATCATATTCTTTATTCCCATTGTGTAATTTTGCACGAGTTAAAGATTGCATTTTTGCTGGGTGTTCTTGATTATGTCGAGGGTACTTTCCTTTGAATCCACCCCCCACATTAACTCAGCCTTTCTAACTTTAAGCCAATCACACAGCACCTCCAAAAAACCTCTGGCATTTGACACTTGTCACACCCAGGGCATGGCTCTCTGTGATTTAGTAAAGTCCAAAAGATGAGAACAATTGTTCCCTGGTGTCACAATTTAAAACTTAAATTTTAAACTTGGTCAAGTTAGGATCAGTACAGGTTTGAAATGTGGGTGTGTATATTGTTAAATTTTGCCAAACAGAGACAAATCTTAGGTTTTTCATTTTGCAATGTTTGAAACTCTTGGAAAGAGAAAAACCAATGGAACAAAAGGTCTATATACATATATCCATTTATTATCATCATCTCTGGTGATGTGATTGGCTCCAAGATAATAGCTTATACCCACTAGCCCCCTCCAACTTTCTATCTAAAATCGCAATATTCTCTTTGTGTTTATTTATAACAATTTAAGAGTATATAAAACTATGCCTGCATTTAGAAGACAGCACTTCCTTGGAGTCTTATAAATCTGCTTTTTCACAATAAGTGTATACATAGACCATCTACGTATGCACTTTAGTAAGTGAGAATGTCACCTGTTTGCAAACGATTATTAGAGGGAGTGTATAAGGGTTAGGGGGGAGAGGAGGGTTATTGCATTTACCCGTGAAACCAGCATCAAATAGTTGCTCCTCATTTCATCAGGAAAAAGGAATGTGCTCAGAGGACATAGCGCAATAGTCCTTAAGTACTCATGTGGCTAAACAAAATACCTGCCTGCTTCAAGTATTTCAGATGGGATGGGGAGGAAGGTTTCTTTACAGGGGGTAGGCAGGAAAAGATGAGATCGGTATCTGTTTCTCTCTCCTAACTATGAAAATGAAGGCACCAATCCGTGTCATGTGCACGAATAAAGAAAATTCTGTGCAATTCATCTCCCAGCGTGTCTAAAGGTGGGAGGTTTGCAGGGTGAAGTCGCTCAAAATTCATGTCCCTATTGACTGCGTTTTCATGCTCATTTCTCATCTGAAGGGCACCTTTTGTTTTTCTTGAGGGGTACACACAAGACCATACCAAAGTTCACTGTGCAATTTTGTTTTAAACCCTCGAAAGACAGCTTTTCCACCAGAAATATAACACAAATCTTAATTGACAGAATCTTCTGCAGGGTGGGGACCATGCAGGTCTCCAGGGACTGGAATGTGAATTTTAACGTTTTGTTGCAAAAGGAGATTCTGGACATTCTCAGCATTGTAAATAAAGCCACTTACGAGGACTAATACCAGAAGTGGTGCATTAATGGCCTAAATTAAGTTACAGGTATGAATTTTACATAAAACGGTTTACTATTATATATAATGTGGAATTTTAAATACTCCGAGTCCATGTATTTTTACTATTTATATGTTCTAATTTAAAAGGTAATTGCAGTTCTTGAGCCCACGCTTGCATCTTCGCGGGTAACAGAAAAACCCCACCACGTTTTGTTTTATTTATAGGCCCCTTCTTCACCAAAAACCTGTATTCAGCATTATTTTTCTTTTTTGCTAAGCTTTAACATTAAAAGAAAAAAAAAAGGCTACACATTCTATTCCATCATTATGGCTTCGGCAATTGTAAAAAGGCGAAGAATGAAAACGGAGGGGAAAAAATACAGAACGGAACGACATGCTTCTTGAACAGTGTCCTTAAGGCACTGGAATTCCAGGGACTGGAGTGATGGGTGGTGATGGGTCCCTGGGAGGCGCGTTATTAGCTGTAGTAGGGTATCCGCGAGAAGAGGCCAGAGCTCCCTCGGCAGCCTAGGCCAGGAGAGAGTGAATTCCAGCCGCACATTCCCGCAGTTCTTCGCAGGAACTTCTCCTTCTCTTTCCCCCTCCCTTGGGCACACTCCAGCCTGGCCGACTCCCACCCAGCCCTCTCAGAGCCCCGACCCACAGCGTTGACGGAATGGAGTGCCCTTCCCATTGGCCGGAGAGTCATTCCCCTGAGGTGGCACCGCCCGCCTGATTGGCTGGCCACTCCCGACCCCCCGCCCACCCCTCCACTAGGGTAGCCCGGCTCCCCGCCCCTCCGCCAGCACCGCCCGGAGCCCCCGCCCTCGCCTCCTCCTCCTGCGCACCCGCCCGCGCCCAGCCCGGCTCTGCTTGCGCTGCGCCCTGGCCCGCTCGCTGGCCCCGCCCCCGGGGCGCGAGGCTCTATAAAAGCAGCGACGCGGCGGGCTGGGCGCGAGCCGAGTGGCGGAGGTACGGCTGTGAGTCGGCTCCAGGACTGGGGCAGTCTCGGGCTAGGGAAGCGCGGCGGCCAGGCTCTGGTGAAGCTCCGAAGGGAGCGACTAGCGAACCCGGGTGGGCTGCTTTCTTTCCGGTGCTTTTGATTTTTCTTGCCATTTGGCCTGTGCCGAGTGTCACCCACTGAACAGAAATCCCCTCGCAAAACCCGGAGCGAACCTCCCGTCGATTGTTGGGTAAAGGATCGCCGGGAGCGTCGCCGTGTCCCGACCGCTCCGGGCGCGAAGGCAAGAAGAGCCAGCCGGCCCCGGGCGGGGGTCCGAAGCTTGCCTGCCTCCCTCGCTCCCCCAGGCGGGTCCGCTCGCGCACCGCGCAGGGCGCAGGGCGCGCGCGATGAAGGCGGTGAGCCCGGTGCGCCCCTCGGGCCGCAAGGCGCCGTCGGGCTGCGGCGGCGGGGAGCTGGCGCTGCGCTGCCTGGCCGAGCACGGCCACAGCCTGGGCGGCTCGGCGGCGGCGGCGGCGGCGGCGGCGGCCGCGCGCTGCAAGGCGGCCGAGGCGGCGGCCGACGAGCCGGCACTGTGCCTGCAGTGCGATATGAACGACTGTTACAGCCGCTTGCGGAGGCTGGTGCCCACCATCCCGCCCAACAAGAAAGTCAGCAAAGTGGAGATCCTGCAGCACGTTATCGACTACATCCTGGACCTGCAGCTGGCGCTGGAGACGCACCCGGCTCTGCTGAGGCAGCCACCGCCGCCCGCGCCGCCACACCACACGGCCGGGACCTGCCCGGCCGTGCCGCAGCGGACCCCGCTCACCGCGCTGAACACCGACCCGGTGAGAGGCGGGCCGAGGGGTGGACGCGGCGGGGGCCAGGCGGGGTGGCGGGGCGCGGACGCTTGTCCTCGTCGGGCCAAGGGCCGGCCGAGAATGACAGCCATCACCCCCCTCCTCCGGCCGCCCGGCGCCGCCAACTGCCAGCTCGGCGAGCGCAGGTCCGGGTGTACGGCAGGGCGGAACTCTGGGCTGTCAAGTGCAGCCTGTGGCAGAGGGTCCGTGCGCCCTGCAGGTCCCCGGGGGTGGAGGCGTGCGTGTGCGCGCCTGCTTTCCGAGACCGAATCCCAGACCCAGCCGAGGACCCTGCTTGTGCCCGCTAACCTTTCCCTTGGTATTCGGTTGATGTTGCAGGCCGGCGCGGTGAACAAGCAGGGCGACAGCATTCTGTGCCGCTGAGCCGCGCTGTCCAGGTGAGCACGCGTTTTCCTTCTCGGGTGGCGGGTCACCAGAGACGCCCTTCTGCTGGGGGCTTCCGGTATCAGGCACCTAGGTGTTCTTTTGCCCCCAGCATGTCTAAAGGCAGACTTCCAAAGAGGCAGACCCCCCCCCCCTCCGTTTCCCCTGGCACCCGGTTATCAAGTGAGCTCGTATTTCGCTTCAGTAACTCGGGGTTCACTCTAAGTGCAGACGACTCAGCTCTTGTCCCTTCCACCCCCGTGCCTTTCCCGATGACCGGCGGGGCCCCTCCTGCATCCCTCCCCGAGGGAGGGCACCTCATGGGCGTGGGAACTGCCCGGTTGGCCGCCCGCGCGCAGCCTGACACCCACAAAGGGGGATGCGGGTAGGACCCGCGAGTGGGTCCCCTCTCCGGGCTTCTCGGGGACCCGCAGTTGCCGGCTCAGCACCTGGCCGGGCCGCGGGCTGCGGGTGTTGTCTGACCTGGTTTGTTTTGGGTTGTTGATCAAGCATGTCTTAAGTTTGGTCGGCGGCGCCAGTTAGTCTGCAGCGGGAAGGTTCACACACCCCCTCTATTCATTCCTCTTCCACAGGTGTGCGGCCGCCTGAGCCCGAGCCAGGAGCTCTAGAGAGGGAGGGGGAAGAGCAGAAGTTAGAGAAAAAGCTACCGGAGGAAAGGAAAAAAACATCAGCCAACCCTAGAAACGTTTTCATTCATCATTCCAGGAGGGAGAAAGAGGAAAGAAAAATAAAACTTTTCACCTTTTTTTTGCACGTTCGTAAACATTCTACATACAGATTCTGTTTCGTCTCTTCATTTATAGCCGCTGTGAATTGTACAACCCTGTGTGTTTTGGAGGTGCAGTTAAACTTTTAAGTGTGACAGGACTGATAAATAGAAGATCAAGAGCAAATCCGACTTTAGAAGCCTACTTTGTGACCAAGGCGCTCAATTTTTGTTTTGAAGCTTTACTAATATACCGGAGCATTGTAGATATTCTTTTTTGACATCTATTGTTTAAAATAGATGATTATAATGGGGCAGGGAACTTTCTTTTCCCTGCAAGAATGTTACATATTGTATAGATAACATGAGTGACATTTCATACTGTGTATATATATAGAGATGTTCTATAAGTGTGAGAAAAGTATATGCTTTAATAGACTACTGTAATTATAAAATATTTTTAAATATTTTTTGTAAATATGTTTTTTTTTTTAATCTATGGGAATATTTCTTTTGGAAAATTGTTTTTCAGCTCTGTTGCAGAGCTCTTGATATCTTGAATGTCTTTTCTGTTTGACCTGGTTTCTAATTTGTTGTTGTTTTGCCCAGTGTTGTAGAGTTGGAAGTAACAGCTATAGCTAGTGGTCCTGCATGCCTGTATGAGATGTTTTAATCACAAAATAAACTTGTTCTGAGTCCATTCAAATGTGTTTTCTTTAACCTAGATTGAAATCTTTGTATTTGAAGCATACATGTTGAAAATATACTTTTAAGTGCAGGGTTTTATAGTGTAATATATAAAGAGTAAGTGTTTTTTAACCGAGGTCAGGATGGATTCTGAATGGTTTTGCATATGGGTTGGGGAAATGTTTGGATCCTTAAGGAGTTTGTGAAACCTGCTGTTTCATCAAAGTGAAATTTTTTTTTTCCTTATCACTCTTCATTTTACACTCAAGCTTAATGTCACTGAGTCTCATGTCTCTGCAGATTATTTAAATCATGGAAACGGAAAATGTTCTCTGCTTGCTACCAAAGGACAGACTCTTGAAAATGAACACTTACTGCTTTCCTTCCTCCAAAGAATACTAATAGGCAACCGTGGGAGACAAAAAAATGAAAAGGCGTAATGGCAAACCCTTCAAGCAGGGATAAAAGTCGATCTTCAAACATTAAGTAGACCAAAAATTCTGATGACCACATCTAGATTATTTTTGTATAAAAATGATTTTCACTATAGCTATGTTAGTTACCGCTAAGCTACTGTTCAATCTCTTGTGATGTGTAACTTTTACATGTGAATATTAAACTAGATCTCTGTCTCGTACTGTGAGTTCTGGTCTCATTTCTTGAAAACCTTGTTCTTAAGATTTTCTTTTTAAGGATGGTAGTATTTTCTGGGTTAGATTGGACTATCGGGGCTTGTGAACGTTACGCATTTAATGTGATCGGTACTTTACACACCAGTTAGATGGAATTTTAAGAGTGAGAGAGAATTAAGGAGGATTTAATTGGGTGCTTTGTAAATAGTCAACTATGTGTGTAACATGGACTGTTTGATATTAAAAAGGAAAGGATTTGTTTCAGACTATACAAGAATAAAAGAATTGTAGACCTAAGGGACTTTTTATGCAAAGTCAAATATTTATATGAATATGAAATATGATGTTCCCTAGTAGTTGAAGTGGCAATGTCTCAACAGAAATGAGCAAGGTTAACACTAATACATTCAAATAAGAGATTTAAAACTCTATCCCATTTTCAGGGTATTGTCCCCTCAGCTCTGACATTTTACTGGTCTTGGGTATTTTTAGAATTTGATGTATTTAATGTTGAGCCTTATAAAGTCAAAGAACTGCTTGTTTAGATGAAGTTTATTTTTACTTTTTATATTCTTGTCACACATCAAGAGGAAAACAATGGAACGCTGGAATTTCAAATCTAAAGAATTCCAACGATTGCATTCTTTGGTATTAAAAAAGGGACAATTACTCCTTTTTACTTCGTAGTTTCATTTCAGTACGAAGCATGTCACATGGACGCTGTTGGTTTAAGTCAGGCATCTGTCATTCCTGACTGCTGAACCCTGCCTAAGCCCCTGGGCACAGTTTAAAACTTAGACTGGTAGAATATGAACCTTAAAATAAGCAGATAAATGTTTTTGAAGATGGATGTTGCTCTGCTGAATTTATATTTTGAGCATGAAAAGCCACTAAAAGGGAAAAAAAAGTTACAGATACTACATTTCAGAGAGTTGGCATTTTCCTCTTGGCCACTCAAGCAGCATTTGGTGTCTCCAAAGAAAGAAAGTCCATTGTTTATAAAAACAAAAAAATTCTGTGCAGTTGTATAAGATACTACACTGTATTAAAATATTGGCTGTGTCCTAACCAAGCAACCAGATAACAAAAACATTTTGAGACATGTATCTAGTGGTAATTATTCAGATACTTGAACAGAGGAAAATATCCTGACTTCTCCCTTTTCAACTTGTGTACTTTCCATTGTATAAGCGCAGCCAAAGAGTGAGAATCATTTAAAACCCTCTAACGGAAAAAGAAAATAATATACCGCACACACAGTGGAGGCTGTTTCTAATGGTAGAAAATCCTAACATTTCAATCACCTCTCATCTTAAACGACGGAAAACGCCTTTCATTTCAAAGAACCAGCCTACTTTGATATCACGTACATTTCCCACAAGTTTATCTTCAAGCTTTAATTGCATTTTTAGCACTTCTTAAAAATGTGACCCCAAAAATCTATTGTATCAGATACCTCTGTAACCATAAATCTTCATTGAGCAAAAGGTTCTTAAGTTGGCGGTTTCTAATTGACTTCTACTGAGTTATGTGATTTTTCATTATCAAGAATGGGTTTCTTGATTGATCACCTCAATTATTTACAGTGTTGCTTACCATGTGATGAAATATGTGGCTTAAAAGTGGTGGTATGAATGGAAAGAAAATCTAGGGAAAGCTTTCTTTCTACTCTTCAGTGTCTGCTAAGATAGGAAGCAATCACACTAAGAAAGGCAGCAGAAGGATGCCCAGGGAAAACTAGACAGACAGACAGACACACACACACGGCAAATAATGCAGACAATTTCACAGTAGTATAGAGTCAAATCAAACTGGCTCTGCCTTTCTAGCTGGTGCACTTTAAGTTTTTTTTTTTATGTTAATCAGCCCAGATAGCCCTTGAGTTTCCACAGGGCCAAACACCAAGCCTTCCAGGTTTCTGAGGAAGGAAAGCCTTCCTTTTGCTGCTTTGCAAGTCCAGGAAGTTAATTTACATGCCTCAGAATCAATTTTAAGAAGGCCTGCCCTCGGTAGGTGTTCTTGAGACCCAGGTGATTTCTTTCAATTACAACCCAGGATGTTTTGCAAAAATCTCAGTCATGTGAATTAGAATGATTTGCCCAAAAGGTTTTGGGATTGTAATTTTACTTACAGTTTCACCCTGATCACTGGCACAATCAATACTTTAAATGATAGAAGACTTAAATGACAACCAATTTGTCTGGTTCAAAGGAGGTAAACTCTAGTCCAAAAAACCCGGTGCCGTCGAATACCTTAATTGAAAAGGCTTTCAATTTTTCCAGGAACTTTTTAAAGTGTATTTTGTGTTCAGATGCTTCCTTCATACTTATTAATATCCTGGCTTGTTCTCAAAAGCTTCGCCTAAGTGCTAAAACTTAGGTCTGAACCACATTGCTAAATGTTTTCTATGTTCACCAAAGCAAACCAATTTCCTTTTGAGGCTGCCGAAGTTAGTTCTATTATTCTTAAAATCTCCACAGTAAATTCACACATGAGGATATGAAAAAGAGGTCCATAGAAACTGAAGTTCATTTGAAAAGCCCCTCTGAGTCTATAAATGAATAAACACATCAGTTTCTGGGGAAGAAAGAACAGAACGTGTTACCTGTATCCCACTGGCTAAAATGTGAATTCAGAGGAAATTGAACTTAAAATGTGTAAATAAAGAGATCCAAGATGAATTGTCTATGTGAATCCACTTGTATCTGAATTTTTTTCCAATAAGGAATCTCATACTTTAGAAAGGAATTTTCTAAAAGATTACCTAAGTATTGGTAAAATATGCAAATTCTTGATGAAATAAGACACCATTATTTGCTTCTAATGACTGTTTCTCAACTTTCTGAGATAAAATACAAATCGGCACTTTTAGCGTGCTTATTAAATTTGAATTTTGTCTTTTAGTCCAAAGTTGAATTTCCAAAGTGTAACAGTCTTCATACAAATTCATGTACTTCAGAATGTTTCTTAAATGTTCACTTATTTTCTTAAATATTTACTATGACCTTTATAAGCTTTAGCGGTCACTTGAGACTGTAGCCGTGTGTGTGTGTGTGTGTGTGTAATTATTTACCTAAAAATGTTAGCCAACATAACAGGAAAATGTCTTTCAAAAGGGAGTTTCACTCTAAAAAATAAGCTAGACATATTAATCCTCCAACTTGCCTCCATTTTTTCTTGTAATTCCTGAGATTTGAGATTTACATAAAGATCCATACCGTCTACCCCCACCCTTTTGGACTGCTATAACAGTTGTTAAGTGCTCAGCTGCCAACCAGTTGGCAGTTCAAATCCACCAGCGTCTCCGAGGAAGGCAAGATCTGGCAATCTGTTCCTTCAAAGATTACAGCCTAGGAAACCCAATGGGGCAATTCTACTCTGTCCTCTAGAGTTACTATGCGACTGCACACAACAATAATAGCTAACCATATTCAGTTTAGCATAAGCCATTATAGAATATAAAAAACAGATAAATCAGTTGTCATGATTGTCATATCCCAGAATTTGTTTTAATCTCACAACTAATCTCGGGTTAAAAGGCAAGATAAAAGGAGGGAAGTACTTGTGGGCCGAAACCTCAGAGAAAACCCGGGAAGCAGACATAAACTTGTAGACATAAATTTTACACTTTCTTCAGCAAAAATTTTTGGAAACCCTTTTCATACATGTTGAACCTGAGTCTATGGCTGTTGTAAAAACAAAGTAGGTTTCTTGGCTAGAAGGCCTCTTTGCATGGCCTGCAGTGCCTAACAGGGCCTGTACAAATATTTGTTGAACTGAATTAAGAACATCAACTTAATGCAGCCTCTTCCCAGTGCTCTCATTTACTTCTTTCCCCTTTTCATCTCCTTTGAATTGTAATTGGGCTTCAGACCAATATATCTAACTGCCTTCACAGCCTCTCTGCCTCAGAACAGCAGCAGATCAGAAACGGATTTTATTGTCTCCCTCAAACCTGCCACTCTTGCTGGACTCTTTATCTTGGCTAATGGTACCTGTTATCGCCAAGGACAGAAATCTGGGAATTGTGCTTGACTTTCTCTTGCTCTATCATATTCAATTAAACAATAACGACAAAAAAAACCAAACCCGCTGTTGTCCAGTCCCTTCCAACTCATAGGGACCCTACAGAACAGGGCAGAATTGCCCCCATAGGATCTCCAAAGCTGTAATCCTTCTGGGAGGAAACTGCCACATCTTTCTCCTGCAGAGGGGCTGGAGGGTTCGAACTGCAGACCTTTCAGTTAGCAGCCCAGCGCGTAACCACTGCACCACCAGGGCTCCTTTCATATTCAGTTAGGCACAGAAATCCCTGCTGAAGCTCTCTCAAATCCTTCCCAGCCTCCCAGCATTACTGCTACTACATCCTTTGTGTCCACTCCAACCTTTCTGGACTCTTGCAATAATCTCCTAGTCTCTTGGTCTCATCTTTCATCCTCTTTTCTATCTTCCATGTGAATCTAACCATGTTACTCTTCAGCGATTATCCTCTGCCCGTGGGTTAAAGTTGTCCAGCTCCTGGAACTGGCATACAAGGCCCTCTATGACCTGAACCTACGGATCCTTCAAGCATCATTTGCCACCAGTCCTTTTTCTCCTCGACTTCTGGTTGCCTTCAAGCATACATTCTATGCTTCAGTCATTTCTAAGATCTTGTCCTGTATGTGCTAGACAGTAAAGCATGCTTATCTTTCTAGTGTTGACAGAGTATGATTGATTTCCTGGAGTTAAGATGAGAGCAGTGTCAGGGAAGAAGCACAGGGAATGGTGGGGGGAGGGGAGGGGCACCTGCTCAGCCAGACAAACTAGCTAAGTCAACCCTGCTGATCTATGGGTAAGAGCTAACCTCTCCAGATCCCAAATGGCATGCTCTTTTGTGGTTCCCTTCCTTTGCAATGTTGTCTCTACCTGGCTCACCCCCACCACCAAAATGGCTAGTATTAAAGTCCTAAGCATCCTTAAGACTCAACTGTTACCTCTTCTACAAAAATTATTTCATGGCTCTCCTCCTCACCCCCAAAATAGCCACCCTTCCAATGCTATATTACAATTATTTTTCCATGTCTGTGTTCCCTGAAGATCTCTGGCCCTCCAAGGATTCCAGACCACAAGTACTAGAAGAACATTCCTTCAACTCTCTGTGCCAGCAAATCTAGCAAATTCTTTGCAGCTCAAAATTGCAGTCAAGAGATTTTCATTATCTGTAAAAGCCTTTGCCTGCTTTAAACATGGAAAATAGATAAGGTGCGTGTTCTTGAGAATAAGGGAGTGTGGTCAGCCTTGGGCAAAGAGTGTTGGAAGGAGAGGCAGGGAAGGAGAGGAGGCAGAACAGATCCTGTGTTCGGGAAAAAGAGAGGAACATTACTGACCCAAGTCTGGATAAGTAAAGAAAGACACCTCAGTGCCTGAGATGAAAACAGTGGGGCAAGGAAGGAATGACTACAACTGACGTAGACACAGATAGAAGTTTTCATTATCCCTACTATTATCCGGGGCCCTAGAAGTAGAATCATATAATTAAAAACCTGGAACGTGTCATATAACATTCCCAAACCAGGCCTCTCATTTTCCATTGAAGGAGACAGAAGCCCAAAAGGTCAAGTGGTGGAGACGGGTCTAGACTTTAGTTTCTCAATCTCTAATCCAGGGCCACAAAACTCAGTGCGGATGGACTGTACTTCAGTTTACTCTTAAGCGGTTTATCTTGTTCTATATTCTAATCTACAACTTGCTTCTCGTTCTTTCCTAAGAAGGTGGGGTTCAAATCTTAAGTAAATAGTAATTAAATGCAGGACTGAGCTGGCTGCCTTTTATAACCCTTTCGTGCCCAGCGGTACATATAGTGACCGTGAACTTTTTCAGCCTCTGCAGGTTTAATGGGAAGCTGCTGCATCACTGATAGTGTTTGCTGCCACAAGGCAGGGCCCTTTATGACTGAAGAAACGGGCGTATGCCGCAAATTACTGTTTTTACAGGGTAAGCATGAAGTGTCTGAATTTTTGGTAGGAGAAATTTTGAAAATTTTTATTTGTTACACATATGTACCAATAGACCCAGTCGGGACTCTGGGGCATAATTAGTGGTACTGTATAACTCTATAAAAATATGTACTACTAAACACGTGGGGTAGACTTATGGGAAGGGGCAATAAAAAAAAATCCATACTACCTACCAAAACTTCAGACACAATGATTCAGCATGCTTCCATTAATGAAAACACACGGTATCAACAAAAAATTAAATCAGAAAATTATTGGGCCGCCAAAGGATTAAAAAGAGAACAGAGATAAAGTGCTTTGAGGACAAGGATCAAGGATTTCAAACGTCTTTGACAAAGGTGCATAGGCAATTCAGTGGACAAAGGATACTCTTCCCAAAGAAAGTTTCCAGAGCAATTGAATGTCTATGTGAAAAAAAAAAAAAAAAAGAACTTAGACACAGACCTTACATCTTTTACAAAGATTAACTCAAAATGTATCATAGACCTAAATGTGAAATGCAAAACCATAAAACTTCTAGGACAAAACATAAGTGAAAATCAATGTGATCTTGGTTTTGGTGATGAGTTTTTAGATACATCACAAAAGCATGATCCATGAAAGAATTGCAAGCCCATGTTGTCCTCTACAAGTAGATCCACTTCTTCTGTGTGAACAGACCCACCCTCCAGTCCTTAGAGGCTATGTGGTGTTGGGGAAAGGGCACAGACTGTCAGACCGAACCAAAAGACTTGGGTTCTAGTCATAGCTCTGCAACTTCTTAGTTCTGTCCTCAAGGAGCCCTGCTAGTACAAAGGTTAAGTGTTCAGCTACTAACCAAAAGGCTGGTGGTTCAAGCCCAACCAGTGGCTTCTTGGGAGAAAGACCTGTAGAGATTACAGCCTAGAAAACCCTATGTGGCAGTTCTATTCTGTGACATGGGGTCACTATGAGTCAAAAATGGACTTGACAGCACCTTTATAATAATATAGGCAAATAACTTGTCCAAGTTCAAATTTTCTCATCTGTAAAATGAGCATATAATAATAACCCAGCACACGATGTTTTTAAAGGATACAAAGAAAGTAACATATATGAAAATGTTTTCTAAGACAATGGCTATAACTTTGTTATATATAAAAAAACTATGGGGAGATTTTCAAATTACAGATTCTTGAGTTCTACCTCTTCTTTTCCCCCTACCCAAAATCTGATTCCTCGGGTCTAGAGTAGAGCCCCGGCATCTGCATTTTACTTCTACCCCCCGAACGGTGAATCTGAGGCAAGTCTCCCAGGAACCCTACTTGGAAAAACAGCATTGTTTAGCTATAAAATATTATATAGATGTAAGCTTTTACTGTAATACCGTACACAGTGTATTTCTCCTACTTTTGGATACCAGTTTCCAATTTTTCAGAAGCACTGATCAAGAGGAAAGCTAATATAATGCTAACAGAAGGCCATGGCAATAATATCTAGTGGGAGAAGGGAGATGGTAATAGTAGGGGATGCCTAGAAGGGAGCTCCTTCAAAAACAAGATAGTGAGTGGAATCCCTGGGACAGAGTCATCTATGGTCAAGATGTTGAGTCCTCCATACTCTTGGCTTTCATTCCAATCTTGCTATGAGACAAAACATTCGTAATAACCTACTGTATTTTACCTACCACATTAAATTATAATATTTTCTAAGGAAAGACCTAAAAGAAAGAGGAAAATTTTCACTCTTTAATACATTATTCCAAATTATTACATTCTTGACCTACAAAATGTTTGTCGAGTGTATGCCTGTGCAGGCAGCGTGTGCAGTATTGCTCTAATGGTAAAGAGATTCTTCTGGAAAAACAAATTTAGAAAAAAAATTTCACTTTCCCTAGTATACTAGATCATTATAAGGGACGGCCTATAAGAGGATGTAGAAAAATAATCGAAATGGTCTTGGTCCAACTGTTGTGTTTGCCTTGGAACTATCTTAATTGATGGTTATCAAGTGCTAAAGCAATGTATTAATATTAAATTGGAAAATGGTACGATCACACCTGAATTTTATATAATAGATCTGGTAAAACCATATATAATTTTTATGAATTGAAAAGAAGCCATTGGAGAGAATAGCTTCGATTCTTGCAAAACTGAATAAGTACTTTATAAAAGAGACTAATCCAAGGGTGCAATCTGTAGGATTAGATTCTGAGCTCTCTTGACTACTGTGTGGTCTCTGGCAAGTTACTTAACCTCTCTGAGCCTATTTAAATTTTCTTTTATACTGAGGACATGAAGCTTAGCAATGAGACTTTTTGTGAGGCTCATGTGTACGAAACCTCTAACACAGTGCCAGGCACATGAGCTATTCAGTATGTATTTGATCATCCCTACCCTCACTCATTTTATGCCCATCAACTAGTTTGCCTCAAGGATGTATGACTTTAGCAAGGACTACTGACCTGAAAATATGCTTGACCTTTTCTAATATGAAAATGAGGTTATTAAACAAGAAAGGAGGGGCAGTGTGTACGTGCACGTGTATGTGTGTGTTCACTCAACATTGAGGACAAGCAAAGAGTTGAAAGATACGTAATCATTTCAGGGAGAAATTTTAAACCTTTAAGTGTAGAAACTGGGTCTTCTGTTTCATCTATTTCTTTCCAGAATAACTGAGAAGTACTTTGCACACAGAAGGCATAAATATTGATGAAGGAAGAATTTAGGGAAAGATGAGAGTCTGAGGAGCAAGAAAGAACTGCAGTAGTGGGAGGGGAAAATAGAGCATGGCTTATGGGAAATTAAAAAGGTGGCCTTACACCAGTTGATTCTGTTATTAACATGGCCAGACAGAATGCTTATCTTTTGATCTATTTTCTGATATATATAGCTAAACACTACATGACCTGAGGTAGATGGTGAGGATGGGAGCAGAGACAGGAACTCTGTACATAAACTACCATATTCAGGGCTAAATAGTCTGGTTCCCCTAATGATCTTCTCCTGGTGGAGAAACAATTTTGAAAACCAAAGATATAACTTGGTGTGGTTTACCGTGTATCAAGTGATATTTAAGAGACTAAGGTTGAAAAGAGCATAAAACTCATATATTTCCTCATGGTTTAGAAAAATACACCTACTCGTCTCTTATCAGCTATCTAGTTATCTGACATTTCACATTCAAAATAACAGTAAAAAATCTACTGCCTGATTATTTTGCACATTAGCGAAGTACATGTGGCAGTAACGAACGCTAACGTGGATGTGCAAGGCGAGATTAACGCTGGCTGTGATGATTCAGGTTATGTGTCAGCTTGGCTGGGCTGTCTTTCAGTGGTTTGGCAGTTATGTAATGATGTAGTCATCCTCCATTTTGTGATATGATGTAGTCATCCTCCATTTTCACATAACGCCAATTTTCACATAATGACTTGGCCTTAGGAAATCAACCAGGTCAATAAATGATGAGTGGATTTATAAACCTTTTATAACTTGTGTTAAACATAATTTCTGGTAGTTATGCTTCCCCATAAACTAAAGCTGAAATTAATTCAACAGGTACAGGGGCCAATTTTGGGTAGTTTATTGTATCAATTGCAAATCTTCAGTGAACCATAAAATAATAGAGTTTTAAAAACAAAAGCAGATTCCCTCATTTGGCTGATAAGGAAACTGAGGCTCTGAAATTTAAAACTGTGCCTTTTGTAAGATGTCTGAAGGTAGGGGCAGAGCTGCCAACAAAACCCAGCCTTCAAATGTGCAGTCAAGTATTCTTTATATAGTAATTTATATTATTTGATTTGTTAGTATTTATCTTAGGAGTTTTGTTTTTTTTTTTTTAAATCTTTCTATTTGCTGTGATAATGTATTTTTTTCTTACAGATTATTTGCTTCTTAAAAAAATTCTGTAAACACAGTCATTCTTTTGGAATTTGTAATTTGAGATGTGACTGGAGACATTCCTGAGAGGGCTATGGTCTTAAAAGAACAGAACTATTTTTTGAAACTCTAGAGATGGCTGCCCTGGAAAAGAGAAATGAAACATATCTTTCCATCTAGAGTTATCTTGAGGTGAAAGATCTCACAATCATTCTGGATTTTATTATTCTGCAAGTAGGCTCCAAAGGATACCTGCAAAAGCCCCATAAATCCTTAATGATCCTGTTATGGATTGAATTGTGTCCCCCCCAAAATGTGTGTCAACCTGGCTAGGCCATGATTCCCAGCATTATGTGATTGTCCACCATTTTGTCAACTGATGTGATTTTCCTATGTGTTGTAAATCCTGCCTCTGTGATGTTAATTGAGGCAGGACTGGAGGCAGTTATGTTAATGAGGCAGGACTCAACCTACAAGATTTGGTTTTATCTTGAGTCAGTCTCTTTTGAGAAATAAAAGAGAGAAGCAAGCAGAGAGGCAGGAGGACCTTATGCTGCCAAGGATGAAGAACCCGGAGGGGAGAGTGTCCTTTGGACCTGGGGTCCCTGCTCCTAGACCAGGGGTAGATTGATAACAAAGACCTTCCCTCAGAGACAACAGACAGAGAAAGTCTTCCCCTGGAGCTGGCACCCTAAATTCGGACTTTTAGCCTCCTAGTCTATGAGAGAACGAATTTCTGTTTGTTAAAGCCATCCACTTGTATTTGTTATAGCAGCACTAGATAACAAAGACCAATTCCACAAGGCATTAGAGACCTTATCAATTTGTTTATCAATTTGCAGCTCTAATTTCATGACATGTAAAACATTAGTAAAGAATAATTTCCTGCCTCGATATTTTAGAGAATGCAAATAAATAATCACTGTAGACCTGTTAGCTCTTGCCAAGTTTGGTTCTTATTATTATACAGATGAAGAGAATCCTCCTTCCCCAGCATTTACAAAGGGGCTCTATAGTATTTGTTTACTATTAAATTAATCCAAAATTTTAGGGCGTGTTTCTCATAAACCCTTTGTCTAGCATCAGGTGTGTATCTAGGCAGTATAACATCTGTTAATTTCTAGATTAAAAAAAAGAAAGAAAAGATAATGCGAATTTTCCCCTCTTAATGGCTGATGCTCTTTATTGTTCAAATAACCTACCTTGTTGGTGGAGTAAACAACATTTTCAATTCTTTCTAGAAATGAAAAATTTGCTCAAAATAAACAAAAGGTCAAACCTTCAAAAGGTACCTTCTTCTTGATGCCTTATCTAGTTTGATGCTTTCTTGGTAAACTGAAACGATTTTAAAATGTCTTTGATAAAACAATAAAAAATAAAAACGATTACTGAAAATCAGGTCAACTTAAAACACCATCATAGATTTCATAAACCTCGCAATATCATTTCTAAATTTACTTTAAAAATAAGATTTCCATGTTGTTCATTGTTCCTCCCCTGCCAGAAGACACAGAAGAGTTCCTCCGGGAAGCTGGGTTTGGAGTCCACACTTTGAAACCACCCTTTTCAGGAAACAGGATGACAAAGAGATCTCCTAGGAGATCCTAAGGGTGAATAACAAATACTTGAACCCTACAGGACTGAATTAGGGACTGTGTTTCCAACCTGAGAGCTTCAGGCCTCTTCTGCTTCCCTCCACTCCTCGTACCAGCCTGCCGAAATCCCAATACCCCAGGGATCTGGGGTCTGTCCTTCCTATTACAAATGTTCTTTCTTCTGGCAGCACTGGAAAAGCGCAAAGAGAGTCTCCTTTTCGGCCATCCTGTGAGTCTCATGTCCTATGTAATTTAGCGGGTGGAAGAGACTTCACACACTTTGTGGAGAAGAGTCCTGCTCATTTCAGGTAATAAACAAACCACTTGCGAGACAGTTAAATCGTACAGATAGTCCCTCCACCTCATACTCCATGGTCATTCCTCTTGTACTGGAGCCCTGGCTTTGCTGGCATTTTCCATCACTTAATCCAGTGATATGAGGCTATCATGGTGGACAACAGGCCTATATTGACCCTCAAAATCACCAAAGATCATTGGATCTCATCGGTCGAATATTTGCTCTTACATTGCTCTAAAAACACCATTTTCTGGTATAGCTAAAACTTGCATGATTTAAGTTTTGTTAAACTAGAATTTTTTCTTTCTGATATTCCTCAGATTACAAATTTGCCTGGTCCTACAAGCAGTGTAAGCTGTCTGCTGCCCTCTTTTGAATTTTAGGACACACTGCACTCATAAATAGGGCTTATGGCCTGAAGGAGCCTCTTCTCCCTGACTAGGGGTGGGCTCAGCCTTCTGGCCTAGTTTTCTGATGACAACAAGGGCTACTCCAAAGCCTGCTAGAGCATGACTTGAACTCTTTGAATGCTACTTTCTCCGCTGGTGTTCTTCCATGACAAAAGCAAAACTAATTTTCTACGACAGCAATGCAGTGAATGAATTATAAGAGAAGCTATTATTTTTTTCTACTCTTATCTTAACCAAATTTAACACCCATACCACTGTCCCCTCTGGGCTGATCTACCTTTTCCTTCCCCCTAGGGTGCACACATACAATTCTGGTGATGAAGATACTGAAAGAAAGAAGGCTGCCTGGATACATTCCATAAGGCTGTCCAGCTGAACATATCTGTCCTTCCAGGACAATCGCCAGGCTGAGGTCCTCATAGGGGTGACAGGGTCACAGGGAAATAAGAAGTTGGACCTGCACGGCTAGGTACAGCTCATTAACACAACTTTCTTCCATTCTTCTGCCTACCTTTCCAACAGCTGCTCTCTGCTGTGATTTCTTCATTCTTCGACCATTTTGTGATGGCTCCTTCCCCATCCCCTCCTTAATAGCATCTCACTGTCTACTCTCATGTCCCCTAGTCATCTTTTCTCTTGCTTCCTTGTACCAAATTAACTATGAAAGAACAGATGAGAGCAAGCTCATTAAAAAAAGAAATAAATAAACTATTGTCATTTTTTCCTCAAAATCGTAGGAATTTTTTGGATTACGAGAAGATGGCAATGATGTAAAACTCAGAGAAATCATGAGCTGACCATTTCTAAGAATAAATTCTTTTAGAAAATTGATCCAAGAGTTTTCCTGTCTATTCTATGGCAATCTCTTCCTCTCTCTCTTTCTGTCTCTCTCTCCCTATATTTCTGTCTTTATTTCTCTCTCTTTCTCTCTTTCTGTCTCTGCCTTTCTGATGCTTTTTTGAGTTCCACCCAATGCCCATAGCCTTTTCAGATTTGGCCATAAACATTATTCTCCTTCAGCCCGTCTCTTGGCCATAGCAGTTGGATATTGAGAACGCTGCTCCCTGATGAGGGAGATGGGAGAAATGACCCTACTGCAGCCTTAGTGAGAAAAAGAATGACACTGCCTTCCTCTGGGCAGAAGAAATGCTGAAACTGCCTGATGGTCTTCTCAGGCCTCTAGAAGATTAAAATGCACCAGAACTGCAGAAGCCCTCACAAACCACTGGGCAGTGTCCTCCTGCCCCAGGGCTGGCTTCACGGAAGAGCAGCCTGTGCAGTCCTGCAGGGCCCTGTGCTGAGAAGGGCCCATGCCTGGTTCAGTGCTCTGCTGTTGCTGTTATATCATTCTTCATAGTTTTTTTTAACAAGGGTCCCTGCGTTTTTATTTTGCATTGTGCTCCCAAGTTATGTGGCCAGTCCTGCACAACATTCAGAAATAGTCTCTCTTCCCCCATCTCTGCTTCTTTCCCTGGCTTGTTTAATCTCTTTTATATCTCTATACCAATCCTGTCTCAGTAACATAACAAAGACAACCAATTCCCCAATGGAATTATAACCACAGACATAGAGGTTAGGATTTACAACACATTTTTGGGGGACACAGTTCAGTCCATAACATTCCACTCTTTGGCCCCCAAAATTCATGTCCTTCTCATATGCAAAACACATTCACCCCATCACATCATTCCAAAAGTCTTAAATTAACTCAAAGTCCAAAATCTCATTTTCTGAATCACCTAAATCAAATATGAGTAAGACTTTATGCGTACTCCATCCTGGGAAAAAATTCCTCTTCATCTGTGAACCTGTGAAATCTAGAATATAAATGATCTGTTTCCAAAGTACAATGGTGGAGCAGGCACAAGGCAGACATTTCCATTACAAATGGGAGAAAGTGGAGGGAAAGAAGGGATAATGGACACCAAGCAAATCCAGAACCCATCAGAACAATTTAAAATAAGCTCTTGAGACTTGAAAATAATTCTCTGTTCTCTGAGACCCTCTAGGCAATGGCTCTGTCCTCCAGACTCTGGATGGCAGCCACACTCTCTGGATTCTGGGTGGAGGCCCCTGGGGCTTGGCCTTCATCTCCAACTTCCAGACCCTCTGGGATGGTCACTTGGCTCCCTTGGCTTTGGGAAGCCCCAATCTCCTAGTCCATCTGAGTAGTGATCCCCCTCCCTCAGGCCCGGCAGGTCCCATTCTTCTCCCCCATGGGCACGGCAGCCCTACCCTCTCAGCTTTTGGCAGCAGCCTTATCCTCTTGGCTAAACTGAATGACAGCTCCACACTCTGAAAACAAGTTGGTGAAGATCTGACTCTTTGAAACCTAAGAAGCCATGACTCTGCCCTATGAAAAGCCAGAAGCAGTGGTCCCATCCTTTGAGACCTAGGCAATTCTGCTTCCCGTGTTCCTTCCAACAATTCTGCTGATCTCCCAGGTGCCCCAGGGATGGTTCTTTTCTTTTCTTGAAGCTCCTTTGGCCTGTTTCCTACCTGTACAATTCCAAGAAGGAGGTAGCATTCTTTCCTTTTGTTCTTTCTCTGTCCCCTTCAGTCTAAGCTGATGGGTTTTCTGCTGTGGTAGTTGGTTAGATCCATCAGTCACAGGCTTAATCTCTTTAACGAAAAATTGTGTAACCACATCCTTGGTGGAAATTCTAGGACACATGTCCTATTTGTACAACAGAATTTTCCAAATTTTTAAGTTGTGTTTTCATTTTGCACAGTTCATTTTTAAGTCCATCTCTTTCCTCTTGCATTTTACTATAAGTGGCAAGGAGAAACCATGTGGCCCCTTTAAAATCTTGCTTAGAAATCTCCTTAGGAGATCTTAGGAATCATCATGGCAGGTAGAAAGATATTTAATCCAATTTCATCACTCACAAGTTCTATCTTCCACCAGACATTGGAACATAATTCAAACAAATTCTTTGCCACAGCATAAAAGCATTGCTCTTCTTCCATTGTCCAATCACATATACATCATTTCCTTTTGAAGCTCACCAGAAACACATTTACCGTCCACACTTCTAGCAACATTCTGTTGCTGGCGTCATATGTATTCTCTAAAACAGTAGAGATTTTCTCTATAGCTCTCCTCACTTCCTTCTGAGCCCTCATCAGAATCACCTTTGATGTCCATAATTCTACCAAGACTGTCTTCAAGGTAACCTAGGCTTTTACCATTAGGCACCTTAAACTCTTACCCAATTCCAAAACGACTTCCACATTTTAGGTATTTGTTAGAGCAGCACCCTACTCTCTCAGTACCAAATTCTGTCTTAGTTATCTAGTGCTGCTATAACAAAAATACCACAAGTGGTTGGCGTTAACAAATGGAAATTTATTTTCTCACAGTTCAGGAGGCTAGAAGTCTGATTCAGAGTGCCAGCTCTAGGGGAAGGCTTTCTATCTCTTGGGCTCTGGAGGAAGGTCTTTGTCTTTTCTGAGCTTCTTCTCCTGGGCAATCTTCATATGGCTTGACATCCCTATTTCCCCATCTCTGCTTCTCACATTCTTATTTAATCTCTTTTATATCTCAAAAGAGATTGACCTAAGACACACCCTACATTAATCCCGTCTTATTACATAACATAACAAAGACAACCCATTCCCCAATGAGATTATAACCATAGGCATAAAAAACATAGAGGTTAGGATTTATAACACATATTTTTGAGGGGCACGGTTTAATCCATAACAGGGAGCGGAGGGATGTGTAGTCTGCCTTATACCTGTTCTGGTTCTGTTAGTTATCTGCCTGCTTGTAAGGTTAACGCTGCGTGGCTGACTGGCAGTTATATTCTCAGGGACTGCAAGCTTGGTCAATTATCGAAAGAGAAAGTTTCCATGGAGAACTGTGTGATGCGCCAGGAAGGAATCGCCACAGCAGGCAGAAAGATGTTGAACCATTCTGCACAGAGGAGATAGTTCGGTAAGAAGAGAGGTTTACAAGAAACTCCCAGGGGTGATCTTGTTGTGTCTAGAAGGCAAAGACAAGAAAGACCGTTTCTTCCAGATTCTACCTTTTCAACTGAGGGCACAAGAACCCTGCCGCACACTCAGCCAATGGTTTTTATGTTTCTTACTGTGTATTCTGAATTCTTCCTTAGCTGTAGCAGGGAAGTACTGTATCAACACAATTTATTTTATTCTGATGCCATGTCACATCATGTATCTCCTGTTTGCATTAGGGTAACTTGGCACTGTGCCTGTGTATGGACATCGATGGATGCATATTATCACAGCCAATATGGAGTAGCATTTACTGAGTGCTTGTTACTATGTTAGATGCTACAAAACAGACATACAAGTGCACGTATGACAATCTAATAACAGGAAAAATAAAGATATGCTTTTTCTCTTTAATTCAACTTGCGGAAAAATAAAACAACAAAGAGCCTACTTGGTATTTCCTCTCCATGCCTGCTGTATGGTGGCGAGAAACACCTTGGAAGCACATAAAGCTCTTATCTTTGTTCATTCCCCAAAGAATAATAGATCAGTCAGAGCTCTGATGCTGTTTTAATAATGTACAATTTACAATTCATTGGTTACCAAGCACTCACAGTATAATTAATTTTGCAGACCTGTTCAGCAAATCCTCACGGTTTTGCACAATATGGGGAGAGAATAGTGCCAAGGGGAGGGAGCTAAGAGGAAAGGATGAAGGGAGAAAGCCATCTTCTGTCCTCTTTCATCTCAAGGAAGCTGAATCTTGCACCAGGTGGGCAGATTGGCATGCAACTGCCACTGCTAGATGAGAGACGAGGTTGCTATACAAATATCTCTGTACCAAAAAGTTTTGGACCAGTACATCCTATGGGCTCATATTCAGTCTTCTGGAAATATCATTGTAAAGAACCCTGGGGACTGAACCACAGAGCTATGCCAAACACCATTCTTTTAGAAAGGAAGCTATTCTCTCCTTCTAAACCACCAAACCAAAAAAAAAAAAAAAAAAAAAAACAGAAATAATAATAAAATAAAATAACCCACCAAACCAGTTGCTGTTAAGTCCATTCTGACTCACAGTGACCCCATGTGTGTCAGAGTAGAACTGTGCTCAACAGGATTTTCAATAGCTGATTTTTCTGGAAGTAGATTGCCAGGCTTTTCCCCTTTGAGGCACCTCTGGGTGAATTTGAACCACCAAACTTTTGGTTAGTAGCCAAGCACTTAACCATTTGTGTCACCCAGGGACTCCCTCTTAACTATCCCTTTGCCCTCAAGTTGATTCCGACTCATAGCGACCCTAGAGGACAAAGTAGAACTGCCCCATAGGGTTTCCAAGGAGTGACTGGTGGATTTGAACTGCCGATCTTTTGGTTAACATCTTTTGGTTAATAGCCAAGTTCTCAACTGTTACACCACCAGGGCTCTCCTCTTAGCTATAGCCCATTCCCGTTGAGTTGATTCCGACTCATAGCAACCCTACAGGGCAGGGTAGAACCGCCCCACAGAATTTCCAAGGAGTGCCTGGTGGATTCAAACTGCCGACCTTTTGATTAGCAGCCATAGCATTTAACCACTACACCACCAGGGTTTCCCTCTTAACTATAGCCTTCCACAAATCAGATTTAAGCTGCATATAACCACTCTCTGTCTCCCAAAAATATGCAGCAAATGCAGGAGTACCAACTGGGTAGAGAGGAAAAAGATTCCCCGCCTGCTTTTACCACCCTCCAGAGGACCATCAATTACTTGAAGGGACCTCTGGAAATATGCAGAGAATTCTCAAAACCACATAAAATACATATGAAATGTATCTAAGTATATTTCTGACCAATGACCTTTGTTTTTAAATCTGTTCTGAACCTTTTGGGTTTCCTAGATATATACCTGATACTTTAGCTTAGAATCAGTTTGCTCACAAAGGAGAATCTGCTCAATTGTTTATTGTTGTCCTTAGAAATAGAATGCGGTGAGTCTACTTATACATAACCAAAAACCTCATGGGATTTGGTTCCTTGGTTTGGAGGTTTAGGGTCATTGTTTCATGGGACATCCCAGTTAATTGGCCTAATAACATGTCTAGTGCTTCTTTTCTACCACCTAGTTTGTTGCGTAGTGCCTGGGGGTCTTAAAATCTTGCAAGTGGCCACCCAAGGCACATCAATTGGTCTCTATTTGCCTGGAGCAACAGAGGAAGGAGAGTCAGGAAATGGAAAGTGTGCTAATTGCCTCCATGAACAACTGCCTCTTGTGCGGTGAGACCAGAAGAACTGGATGGTGCTTCGCTACCATTACTGAACATTTTGATCAAAGATTCTATAGAAGGATCCTGATCACAAGGGGGGAAATATAGTACAGAATTTCAAATTCTCATGGACTCCAGATTTCCTGGAGTAGTAAAGGTTGGATGAACCCCCAAAACTATTGCCCTGAGATAATCTTTAAACCTTAAACCAAAGATATCCCCTGAAGTCATCTTAAAACCAAACAACAGTTTATCTTAACTAGTAAAAAATGTCTGTCTTGAGAATTATGCTCTTTTAAGAATTATTTACATGGGATCAAATTGACAACAGCAACTTGAAAGATAGGAATCTTAGGGGACAGTGAGTTTATGTTAATGGGGAGCAGCTCAGAAAAGGAGGGTGAGAATGCTAACAACTCGAAGAATACAATCAGTGTCACTAAATGATGCATGTAGAAACTGTCGAATTGGTGTATGTTGTGCCACGTATGTTCTCAGTAACAACAAAATAAATACAATGTAAAAAATATATATTAAATTAAAAAAAAAAAAAGAACATAAAAAAGAAGGTGCAAGTGGGCTCAATGTACTTCTGTATTTTTCTTTATTGCAATTTCCATCTAAGGCCCCAGAATGGGACTCACACATATGCAAGCAAGAGGTTCTACACAACCATCAAGTTGTAAAGATTTGGGGTATCAGGCCTTGGCAGTGTGGAGATGGGATGCATGGACTTTACAGGCAACCAGACCTGGGTTCAAGTCTTGGCTTTTCTCATGGATAAAATAAAGTTGAAAACATTTACCTCACAGATGTGTTGAAGGATTGAAGGAGATCGTTTGTGTACAGTGGTTAGAGTAGTACCCTGTTTTTGGTGTGTGTACATAATAAGTGGTCGCTATTGCTTGACTAGGAAACCCTGGTGGTATAGTGCTTAAGTGCTATGGCTGGTAAACAAAAGGTTGGCAGTTCAAATCCACGAGGTGCTCCTTGGAAACTCTATGGGACAGTTCTATCTTGTCCTATAGGGTCAATATGAGTTGGAATCAACTCGACGGCAACGGGTTTGGTTTCGTTTTTTTTTTTTTTATTATTGCTTTATTGATGTTATTTGGTCGTGATTGGCTGTTTTGTCATGTTTAGCTTTCATGTTTTTAGCAGTCCAAAAAACAACCAGGGAACACATTGGTCAACATTTGCTCCTTTGTGACTTGAGATGTTGACAGCACAATAGCCATGTTGCCCAGGCCTCACATTAGATTTAAGTGGAGATGATAGTCTATGTTCATTTCAAGGACAGAACTGCCCAAGGTGATCCCACTCTCAGCAGGCCTAAGTTCCCTTCATTGGAATGCCAAATGGGTTGGTCAACAAAGGTGGGATATTGTCTCCAGAAAACCAGTTGCTGTCAAGTCGACTGATTCATGGCAACTCCATATGTGTCAGAGTAGAACTTTGCTCCACAGGGTTTTAAATGGCTTATTTCTTTATGGAAGTAGATCGCCAGACCTTTCTTCTGAGGCATCTGTGGATGGACTCAAACCTCCAACTTTTCATTTAGCAGATGGGCACATTAACCATTTGCACTACCCAGAGACTCTATAAACCATACGCATCTCCATTACCACAGTACGTGTCATCAGGTTATCTGCCTAATAGATATTAATTAATTTTTCATAATTATGATTATTATTATTTTTTTTATGATTACTATTCCCATTTTACGGATAAAGTAAGTGAGGCACAGAGGGGATAAGCAACTTGTCTGAGGTGACATGAACAAGTTTTTCCCTATAAACCTGACAGTCAGCTCTGAAGCTACTTGAGTCACCATCCACGGCTATGTGGATAGGTGCTATACCTGGGAGTGGAATCATTCACAATGGCATAAAATACTACTGCAAGATTATGAATTTTTTTTTTTTATAGTTGGAAGTCTGGGGACAGCTAACAGAGTATTTAAAAGCAAGAAGGATGGTGAGAAGGGGAACTTTGAAGAACTGGAGAATAAACAGACCGCAGAGAGATACACTGAGCCCCACTACAGCACTCCAAGAAGCCCTGGTCGTGCAAGGGTTAGGCACTTGGCTGCTAACTGAAAGGTTGGCAGTTTAAATCCACCCAGTGGTACCGTGGGAGAAAGACTTGGTGATCTGTTTTCCTAAAGATTGTTGTTATTGTCAGGTGCCATAGAGTTGGTTCCGACTCATAGCAACCCTATGTACAACGGAACAGAACATTGCGAGGTCCTGTACCATCCTCATGATCGTTGTTATACTTGAGCCCATTGTCGCAGTCACTGTGTCAGTCCATCTCGTTAAGGGTCTTCCTCTTTTCGCTGACCCTCTCCTTTACCAAACATGATGTCTTCCTCCAGGGACTGGCCCCTCCTGATAACATGTCCAAATACGTGAGACGAAGCCTTGCGATCATTGCTTCCAAGGAGCATTCAGGCTGTACTTCTTCCAGGACAGATTTGTTCATTCTTTTGGCAGTCCCGTGTTATATTCAATATTCTTTGACGATGCCATAATTCAAATGCATCAATTCTTCTTTGGTCTTCTTTATTCATTGTCCAGCTTTTGCATGCATATGAGGTGATAGAAAACACCATGGCTTGGGTCAGGCACACCATAGTCCTCAAGCTGACATCTTTGCATTTTAACATTTTAAAGGGGTCTTTTTTTTTTTTTTTTTTTTTTTTTTGCAGCAGATTTGCTCAATTCACTGCTTCCTTTGGTTTCTTGGCTGCTGCTTCCATGGGTGTTGATTATGGATCCAAGTAAAATGAAATCCTTGACAACTTCATTCTTTTCTCCATTTAATGTGATGCTGCTTTTTGGTCCAGTTATGAGAATTTTTTGGTTTTTTTTTATGCTGAAGTATAATCTGTACTGGAGGCTGTAGTCTTCTATCTTCATCAGTAAGTGTTTCAAGTCCTCTTCACTTTCACCAAGCAAGGTTGTGTCATCTGCATAACGTAGGTTGTTTATGATTCTTCCTCCAGTTCTGATGCCCCATTCTTCTTCATATGGTCCAGCTTCTCGGATTACCTGCTCAGCATACAGATTGAATAAGTATGGTGAAATGATACAACTCTGACACCCACCTTTCCTGACTTTAAACCACACAGTATCCCCTTGTTCTGTTCGAATGACTGCCTCTTGATCTGTGTACAGATTCCTCATGAGCACGATTAAATGTCCTGGAATTCCCATTCTTTGCAATGGTGTCCATAATTCATTATGATCTACACAGATGGGTTAGTTCTACTCTGTTACATGGGATTGGTGTAATTTGAAATAGACTTCATAGAACCTAACAACAAAAACACAGCACTACAGAGTCATCACTATGGCGACCTAGGAGGGTGCTGAAAAACAGGGTGATTTTTCTTGGGTTCCCCTTTACTGGTAGCTCCTCCCACTGGGAATCACAAATTGCTTTGTACCCTTCTGTTTTAATTAGGTGCTCATAGTTTGAGTGGAGCCCTTGCAGCGCAGTGGTTAAGAGCTTGTCTGCTAACCAAAAGATTGGCAGTTTGAATCCACCAGTTGCTCCTTGGAAACCCTACGGGGTCATTTTACTCTGTCCTATGTGGTCTTTATGTGCCAGAATTGACAGCAATGTGTTTGTATTTTGGTTTTTGTTTTACAGTTTGAGGAACAGGGACCCACTTTGAATATAAAAAATGGGAGGGGGAAGAGTAGAAGATAAGAGGGTTGTTGTAAGTATACTCACAGACTGGAACTGGACCAGGAATTGCAAAGCTCTTTAGGAATCAAGGCAGCTCCAACCATCAGGTACCCTTCCTCTCAAGGGTCATTTATTATCTCGCTCTTGACAAGCTTCCTTATTCTTTAGTATGTCTGTGACATTTTCTTGGCTTTCTAACTTTGGTTGTTTTTTCAGCATGAAGGTTCCCAATCTCCCATAACTGTAAACTGAATGAGATCCACCATATAGTCTGTCCTGCCTCAGCTCTGCCTCATGCAGCCTGCCTTCCTGCCATCTGACTATATTTGTTACTATTTCTTAGTTCATTTTTCTGGGAGATAAACCTGATTAGCTCAGTTCATCTTTTTCTGAATAGGGTTACAGGTGTTACAGGGTTTTCTGCCTTTCAGTAGGATACCCATGCCTATCCCAATCAGCTGTGAGAAATCAGCATGGGGTTCCCAGGTTCCTGGGAACTGCTGCTTCTACAGGGGCCCTGAGCAAGGCACATTCCATTCAAGACAGGCCTTGTGCACCTCCGGACCTGTTATGGATTGAATTGTGTCTCCCCAAAATGTGTCATAAACCTTAATCTCTATGCCTGTGGTTATAATTCCATTTGGAAATGGGTTGTCTTTGCTATGTTAATAAAACAGAATTAGAGTAGGACATGTCTTGAGTCAATCTCTTACATGATATAAAAAGAGCTGATTAGGACAAGCAAGCAAGCAGAGATGGGGGAAGACAGATGCGAAGCCACATGAATATGTCCCAGGAGAAGGAGCTCAGAAGAGACAAGGACCTTCCCCCAGAACCGACAGAGAGAGAAGATCTTCCCCTAGAGCCAGCACCCTGAATCTGGACTTCTAGCCTCCTAAACTGGGAAAAAATTGACTTGATTTTTAAAGCCACTCACCTATGGTATTTCTGGAATAGCAATGGTGGATAACTAAGACAGAATATGTACAATGTGGAAGTGGTTTTTGAATGGGTAATGGGTAGAGACTGCTAACTGAAAGCTTGGTGGTTTGAATTCACCAGGTGCTCCTTGGAAACTCCGTGGGGCAGTTCTACTCTGTCTTTAATAGGGTTGCTAGGAGTTGGAATCTACTCAACGGCAACGGGGTTTTTGGGGTAAAAGCCAGCAGTCTACTTCTGAAAAGATTTAGCCAGTGAAAACCTTATGAATAGCAGTGGAACATTGTTTGATATAGTGCCGGAAGATGAGCCCCTCAGGTTGGCTGGGACAACTGGGGAAGAGCTGCTGCCTCAAAGTAGAGTTAACCTTAATGATGCGGATGGAGCCAAGCTTTCAGGACCTTCATTTGCTGATGTGGCATGACTCAAAATGAGAAGAAACTGCTGCAAACATCTATTAATAATTGGAATGTAGAATGTACAAAGTATGAATCTAGGGAAATTGGAAGTTGTCAAAAATGAAATAGAATGCATAAACACGAATATCTTAGGTATTCATGAGCTGAAATGGACTGGTATTGGTTATTTTGAATCTGACCATCATATGGTTTACTATGCCAGGAACAACAACTTGAAGAAGAATGGAGTTGCATTCACCATCAAAAAGTACATTTCAAGGTCAATCCTGAAGTACAATGCTGTCAGTGATAGGATAATATCCATATGCCTACAAGGAAGACCAGTTAATACGACTATTATTCAAATTATGCAGCAATCACCACAGCCAAAGATGAAGAAATGGAAGGTTTTTACCAACTTCTACAGTCTGAAATTGATCAAACATGAGATCAGGATGCATTGATAATTACTGGAGATTGGAATGTGCAAGTTGGAAACAAAGAAGAAGGATTGGTATTTCGAAAATATGGCCTTGGTGATAGAAATGATGCTGGAGATATCATGATAAAATTTTGCAAGACCAACGAATTCTTCCTTCCAAATACCTTTTTGCACCAACATAAATGGCAACTATGCACATGTACCTAACCAGATGGAATACAAAGGAATTAAATTGACTACATTTGTGGAAAGAGACGATGGAAAAGTTCAATATCATCAGTCAGAACAAGGCCAGGGCCAACTGCTGAACAGACCATCAATTGCTCATATGCAAGTTCAAGTTCAAACTGGAGAAAATTAGAACAAGTTGACGAGACCCAAAGTACGACCTTGAGTATATCCCACCTGAATTTAGAGACCATCTGAAGAATAGATTTGATGCGTTGAACACTAATGACCAAAGACCAGATAAGTTGTGGGCTGACCTCAAGGACATCATACATGAAGAATGCAAGAAGTCATTAAAAAGACAGGAAAGAAAGAAAAGACCAAAATGGGTATCCAAAGAGACTCTGAAACTTGCTCTTGAACATCAAGTAGCTAAAGCAAAAGAAATGATGAAGTAAAAGAGTTGAACAGAAGATTTCAAAGGACGGCTCGAGAAGACAAACTAAAGTATTATAATGACACGTGCAAAGACCTGGAGCTAGAAAACCAAACGGGAAGAACACGCTTGGTGTTTCTCAAGCTGAAAGAACTGAAGAAAAAGTTCAAGCCTCGAGTTGCAATATTGAAGGATTCTACATGGGAAATATTAAACGATTCAGGAAGCACCAAAAGAAGGTAGAAGGAATACACAGAGTCACTATACCAAAAAGAACTGGTTGATGTTCAACCATTTCAGGAGATACCATATGAGCAGGAACCAATGGTACCGAAGGAAGAAATCCAAGCTGCACTGAAGGCATTAGTGAAAAACAAGGATCCAGGAATTGAAGAAATACCAATTGAGATGTTTCAACAAACCGAGGCAGAGCTGAAAGTACTCACTTGTCTATGCCAAGAAATTTGGAAGATGGCTACCTGGTCAACCCACTGGAAGAGATCTGTATTTATGCCTATTCCCAAGAAAGGTGATCCAAAAGAATGTGGAAATTATTGAATAATATCATTAATATCACACACAAGTAAAATTTTGCTAAAGATCATTCAATAGTGGCTGCAGCAGTATATCAACAGAAATTCAAGCCAGATTCAGAAGAGGACACGGAAACAGGGGTATCATTGCTGATGTCAGATAGATCCTGGCTAAAAGTAGAAAGATGTTTACCTGTGTTTTATTGACTATGCAAAGGCATTTGACTGTGTGGATCATAACAAATTATAGATAACTTTGCAAAGAATGAAATTCTAGAACACTTCATTGTGCTCATGAGAAACCTGTACATAAATCAAGAGGCAGTCGTTCGAACAGAACAAGGGGATACTGCATGGTTTAAAGTCAGGAAAGGTGTGTGTCAGGGTTTATCCTTTCACCATACATATTCAATCTGTATCCTGAGCAAATAATCCGGGAAGCTGCACTCTATGAAGAACAGGCATCAGGATAGAAAGAAGACTCTTCAACAACCTGTGATATGCAGATGACACAGCCTTGCTTGCTGAAAGTGAAGAGGACTTGAAGCACTTACTGATGGCGATCAAAGACCACAGCCTTCACTATGGATTACACCTCAACATAAAGAAAACAAAAGTCCTCACAACTTGACCAGTAAGCAATATCATGATAAATGGAGAAAAAATTGAAGTTGTCAAGGATTTCATTTTACTTGAATCCACAATCAACACTCATGGAAGCAGCAGTCAAGAAATCAAAAGATGCATTGTACTGGGTAAACCTGCTGCAAAAGACCTCTTTAAAGTGTTGAAAAGCAAAGATGTCATCTTGAAGACTAAGGTGCACCTGACCCAAGCCAGGGGTCCTCCTATGCATGTGAAAGCTGGACAATGAATAAAGAAGATTGAAGAAGAATTGATACCTTTGAATTGTGATGTGGAGAAGATTGAATATACCATGGACTGCCAAAAGAATGAAGAAATCTGTCTTGGAAGAAGTACAACCAGAATGCTCCTTAGAAACAAAGATGGCAAGACTACATCTCACATACTTTGGGCATGTTGTCAGGAGGGATTAGTCCATGGAGAAAGACATCATGCTTGGTAGAGGGTCAGCGAAGAAGAGGAAGACCCTCAGTGAGATGGACTGACACAGTGGCTGCAACGATGGGCTTAAGGATAACGATTGTGAGGATGGCGAATGGCCAGGCAGTGTTTCTCGTTCTGTTGTATATAGGGTCACTACGAGTCAGAGCCGACTCAATGACACCTAACAACAACAACAATAAATAAAAGCCTAGATTGCCTTGAAGAGACTGTATGTAGAATTACAGACCTTAAAGGCAATTCTGGTGAGGGCTCAGAAGGAAGTAAGGAGAGCTATAGAGAAAGTCTCTATTATCTTAGAGAATACAAATGGTGCCAGAAAACAGAATGTGGCTAGAAATGTGGATGTCAAACATGCTTCTGGTGAGCCTTTAAAAAGAAATTATGAGCCCATGATTGGACAACGGAGGAACAGGTGATGCTTTTTAAGCAGTGGCAAAGAACTGGTCTGAATTATGTTCTAGTGTTTGGTGGAAGGTAGAATTTGTGAGTGACGAACTTGGGATATTTAGCAGAGGAGATTTCTAAGCAAGATCTTAAAGGGGCCGCATGGTTTCTCCTTGCTGCTTATAGTAAAATTCAAGATGAAAAAGATGGACTTGGAATTGAAAACAAAACTTAAAGATTTGGAAAATTCTGTTGTACCAACTAATGACACATGTCCTAGAATTGTCACCAAGGACATGGCTACACAATTTTTTGTTAAATTAAGCCTGTGAGTGATGGATCTAACCAACTACCACAGCAGAAAACCCATCAACTTAGGCTGAAGGGGACAGAGAAAGAACAAAAGTAAAGAATGCTGTCTCCCTCTTGGAATTGTACAGGCAGGAAACAGGCCAAAGGAGGTACATCTGCTGTTCCCCAAGAAAAGAAAAGGACAATCCCTGGACCAGCTGGGAGATCAGCAGAACTGTTGGAAGGAGCAAGGGAAGCAGGGCTGCATCCGTTTCAAAGAGTGGAGAAAAGGCCTCCTAGGTTTGTAAGAGTTAGATCTTCATCAACTCAATCCTGGAGTGGGGGGCTGCCATTCATGAGTGCCAGGAGGATAAGACCACTATACAAAGCTGAGGAAGTGGGGTTACTGTGCCCCAGAGGCAGAAGAATGGGGCCTGCTGGGGCAAAGGGCTCACTCAGGTGGACTAGGAGAATGGATTTACCCAAAGCCAAGGTAGCAAGTTGCCGTCTCCGTGGGCCTGGAATCTGGAGCTGAAGCCCAGGGCCCAGGGGTCTCCACCAAGAATCCAGAGATTGTGGCCAATGCTGAGAGTCTGAAGGTCAGAGCGGTTGCCCAGATAGTCTCAGAGTATAGAGGATTATTTTCAAGACTTGAGAGCTAATGTAATTTGTTCAGCTGGGTTTTGGACTTGCTTGGTGCCCATTATTCCTCTGTTCCTCCAATTTATTCCATTTGTAGTGGAAATGTCTATCTTGTCCTTGTTCCACCATTGTACTTTGGAAACAGATAATCTGTAGTCTAGATTTCACAGGTTCACAGATGAAGAGGAATTTTTCCTCAGGAGGAAGTATGCCTAAGGTCTTACCCATATTTGATTTAGATGATTTCGAAGATGAGGTTTTGGACTTGGAGTTGATTTAAGACTTTTGGCATGATGTGATTGGGTGAATGCGTTTTGCATGTGCAAAAGACAAGAATATTTGGAGGCCAAAGGGTGGAATGTCGTGGATTGAATTGTGTCCTCCAAAAATATGTGTTGTAAATCCTAACCTCTATGCTCGTGATTATAATCCCATTTTGGAATGGGTTCTGTTTGTTATGTTAATGAGACAGGATTAGTGTAGAGTGTGTTTTGTGTCAATCTCTTACAAAATATAAAAAGAACAGATTAGGACAAGTAAGAAACCAGAGATGGGGGAAAAGAGATGCCAAGCCACGTAAAGATCTCCCAGGAGCAGAAGCTCAGAAAAGACAAGGACCTTCCCCCAGAGCTGACAGAGAGAGAAAAACTTTCCCTAGAGCTGGCACCCTGAACCTGGACTTGTAGCCTTCTAAACAGTGAGAATATCAATTTCTTTTTGTTAAAGCCACCCACCCGTGGCATTTCTGGTATAGTAGAACTAGATAACTAAGACAGGTCCCAAGGGTGGCTTTAACAAAAAGAAAAGGCAGCAGTGACATGCTCTCAGGGAAAGGCCTGTCTCTAGTTCAGCAGACAGCAGGCACATAACTTCCTCTGGATCTTCAGCGTGTTTTCTTATTTTACCTGTTCTTCTATTCCTGCTGACACTCACTTAGATCATTTCTGATTGAATTCTAATTCTCCGTGACCCACTGCTCCCACCCTAGCACCAGTCCCCAGGCTGCAACATGCACATGCATAGGCTCACAGCATCCAGGCTCAAATTCATATGCATGCACGCATGCATAGCACACACAAACTTACACACATAAGCACACACATTGGGCATTAGCATCTTCTACTCTCAGTGAGTTTCTGTCTCGTGTCCAGCTCCAAATCTGTTCACACTCTTTCTCCTGTGAGCCTCTGGTGTCTGCACTACGTTCTCCCCAGCATCTGACCTCCACCAAAGCTGTTTTTTTTGCGTAATCTCTGGTCAGAGTTGGAGGAAACTCATTAACAACCTGTGTTATGCAGATGACACAACCTTGCTTGCTGAAAGTGAAGAAGACTTGAAGCACTTACTGATGAAGATCAAAGACCACAGCCTTCAGTATGGATCGCACATCAATGTAAAGAAATAAAAAATCCTCACAACTGGACAAATAAGCTACATCACGATAAACAGGGAAAAGATTGAAGTTGTCAAGGTTTTAATTTTACTTCGATCCGCAATCAACACCCACAGAAGCAGCAGTCAAGAAATCAAAAGATGCATTGCATTGGGTAAAATCTGCTGCAAAGGACCTCTTTAAAGAGTTGAAAAGCAAAGATGTCACCTTGAAGACTAAGGTGCGCCTGACCCAAGCCATGGTGTTTTCAATCGCCTCTTATGCATGTGAAAGCTGGACAATGAATAAGACCAAAGAAGAATAGACGCCTTTGAATGGTGGTGTTGGCAAAGAATAGTGAATATACCGTGGACTGCCAAAAGGACGAACAAATCTGTCTTGGATGAAGTACAACCAGAATGCTCCTTAGAAGCAAGGATAGCAAGACTGCGCCTTACATACCTTGAATATGTTGTCAGGAGGGATCAGTCCCTGGAGAAGGGCAGCATGCTTGGTAAAGTACAGGGTCAGCGGAAAAGAGGAAGACCCTCAACGAGGTGGATTGACACGATGACTGCAACAATGGGCTCAAGCATAGTAACGATTGTAAGATTGGCTCAGGACTGAAGCGTTTCATTCTGTGGTATATAGGGTCGCTATGAGTCAGAGCCGACTCTGTGGCACCTAACAACCACAACTGGTCAGGGTTAGTACCTTAAAGGGATTTCTGTTGTCTGAACTGCATAGTCTATGACAAGTGGACAAATACGGTTTGTTCTAAGGACACATTGGATCATAAATGATATGGGGCTGATGTCTAGCAGATTGTCTGATGCCAGCTGACTCAACAGTGTTTGTCAGTACAATGTTCAGCCAACTTGATAAACACAGAGTTACTTAAGTCCCTCCCTCTTGCTCCTTGTCACCCACACACGTAAAATCTTGAGGGCTTGTTCTGTTTTATGGCCCCCTCCCCAAAAAAAAACTCTTCCCAAGCTAAGTTTAATTTGGGTTCATTGGATCCTTCTTAACATATTCATTCCCATGTCACTTTATTTTTAGGGGAATTTTTTTTCTCTTGACCATTTTTTTCTCATGCCCAAACTCTTTCTCCCTTCCTATTCTAGATCTCCTGATAATCACTTATTCTATGGCAACTCCCAGATCTACCCATCCTGCCCAACAGGATACTGTTTCTTTTTTTGTTTTTTTTAAAAAAAATGCCTTCACTGATGAGTCATATCTCATTTTTTTTCAAGGCAACTGTCATGGGCATGCTAAGTGTCAGTGAAATGTAAGGACCTGATTTACATTGGGCAGCAGATGAACTTTGTCCCATGGGGGAAGATGGTATCTTCTCTTCCAGAAACCAAGCATCACGGATGGCTTATGTGTGGGCAGATTAGAATCCTGGTGTGACTTACAGATGCTGAGATGACCCATTGCTCCTCAAAATACCCTTCTACATATCCTCTAACTCAGAGGTTTAAAATTAAGGATGCCAGGACCCCTCCACATACCAATTAAATCAGGATGTCTAGGGGTGGGGCCTAAACATAAGAATGTTTTTTTAAAATTCCTTATGTAGTTCTAATGTGCAGCCAGGGTTAGGAATCATTGCTTACTTCAGTGGTTTATAAACTTGGCTGCACGTTGGAGTCACCAGGGAGCTTTAAAAGATACCAATGCCTGGGCCCCAACCCTGGAGATTTTGATTTAATTAGTTCGATGCTTGGCCTGACCACTGACAGTTTAAAACCTCCCCCAGGTGATTCTAATACGCAGTCCAAATTGAGAACCAGTAACTTAACTGATGCCTGAAATATCAACATTGGGCGATCAACTTCTCACCTAAATTTCTAATTACCATAAAAATACTTTCATCCTTCCAAGAGGGATGATGTTATGCTTTTCTTAACTACTTACATCTCAGTGTGAATATAGGGTCACCCAATTAAGTACAGGACACCCAGTTAAGTTTGAATTTCAGATAAGCATCGAGTAGGTTTTTGTTTTTTTTTTAGTATAAGTATATCCAGAATATTGCATGGGACATACTTATACTAAAAATTGTTTGTTGTTATTTGAAATTCAAATTGAACTGGGCATCCTGTATTTTTATTTGCTAAATCAGGCAAACCCTACCCAGAAGCCTTCCTGAGACCAGGCTGGTGGGGTAGGACATGGAAAAAACACACAGGCATAGAGACTGTGAGGGGAGGGCATGAGAAATACTACGCATCCATGAGGAATACTGTGGAAAGGAGGAAAGACCACAAGACAAAGAAGGGCTATGCCAAATACAAAATAATTTGACTTACCAGACTCATCCAATCACCTGTTCTGCCACATCCTTGTAAAAATCAGCACAATACTCCCTCCCTTAGATGGCAGAAGGCTCTGGACATTGGTAGCACAGATTATCCCTCTGTATCTGATTGCAACCATCCTCAGCCGCAGACAGATTCAGTTTCAAATCTCATTCTTGCCCGGGCTAACTTATTCACTAATACTCTCAATTTTTGCTCTGATAACACAGTGGTTAATACTCAGCTGCTAACTGAAAGGTTGGTGGTTCGAACCCACCAGCTGCTCCACAGGAGAAAGATGTGGCAGTCTCCTTCTGTAAAGATGTACAGCCTTGGAAACCCTATGGGGTAGTGCTACTCGGTCCTTCAGGGGTACTATGAGTCAGAATCTACTTGACAACAAAGAGTTGTTTTTTTTGGATATTTAGAATTATAAATTTATACGAATTCAAAATGCGGGTTTAATTAAGCCTAGTTTATACTCAAAGGTTTCAAAATGTCTGGCTTTCACTTATGATAATAGTAACCTACTTTAGAAAGTTAATGGAGTTCGTGGGTGGTGCAAACAGTTAACAAGCTCAGCTGGTAACCCAAAGGTTGGAGGTTCGAGTCCACCTAGAGATGCCTCAGAAGAAAGGTATGGTGATCTACTTCCAAAAAATCAGCCATTGAAAATCCTATGGAGGATTGTTACAGTCTGACACACATGGAGTCGCCATGAGTTTTAATTGACTCCATGACAACTGGTTTTCCAGAAAGCTAGGCAGAAAAAAATGCCTTCAAAATTGGGGAAAGCTGGGAGATATGTGAATAAATATGATAAAGCCTTCCTAAGCTAAATTCCCAATAAAACTACCCTAAGGCTTTTTTTTTTCCTCCCACGTACCCTACACCCATCCTCCAAATAAATTCACCTGTTATTTTTCCACAGACATTTTTTATTTTACTTTTTCTTTTGTCCTCTTGCCATTGCATCTGCAGCTACCCAGGGGATTTTCCTCTCGCTGGTTTCCTAAAGTTACCCAAACAGAATCCACTTAAATCTACTAATGGGAAATGTCAGCACACCTAGAAGAACTACATCTACATTCAGAAGTCTGTGTTTGGTCTCCTGAGACAAAATACATTTCAACCTATCAGCTTATGAGTTTATGTATAAGAAAAACAAGTTTATGTATGAACACCTTTTCATTTCCCAGTTAAAATGACATTTAGATTGTTAAATATGACTGAGCATGAAGTAAACACCTCAGAAGAAAATGGAAGACATTCTTTTTGATCCAAACAAGTTCCACAGGTGACCCAAGCAAGTGCTGGGTCCCCCTCATTTTTTTGTTCCTCAGTTTTCTTTCAGTATCACCTCACTGCTTCATCCAGGAACTCTCAGGAGCAACGTTTCCTGGGCTTCTTTGAGGTCATTCAGCCATGGGTGTAATATTTTTTATGACACATAGGATGCTGTTATCCCTTCATGTTGTTGTTAGCTGCTGTTGAGTCAGCCACAGGCTCATGGCGATTACACGTACAATGGGATTGGACCACTGTGATCCATAGTTTTCACTGGCTGACTTTTTGGAAGTAGATTGCCACACCTTTCTTTCTAGTCTGTCTTAGTCTGGAAGCTTTGCTGAAACTTGTTCAACATCATAGCAAGGCGCAAGCCTCCACTGACACATGAACAGTGGCTGAGCTTGAGGAGCACTGGCTGGGCTTCAATCCAGGGTCTCCCACGTGGAAGGTGAGAATTCTACCACTGAACCACCAATGCTCACAGCCCTCCATAGCCCTTCTCTTAAAATTGAACTGGTATTGCCTCTCTAAATATCATTTAAACAAGCATATCATGAATATGATCTTTGCTTTCTAGCAAAGTAAGCAGAGTGGCACTCTATTCTGCAGCAGGACAATGCAAATTAAGTGTTTAAGAGAAATTCTTCCTCCTTTTTGCAGTGGGCATGCCAAGTGTTACACTGACACTTTTATATCCCAAGGATGTAACTAGGTAGATTTGAGGAGTCAGTTTGCAATGAGAATGCCAAGTAACTTTGCTGTTCAGTTTACCAATATTTCCCAAACCAACTTTTTTCCAGTATCTCTTCCCATCTCTTCCTCTGCATAAAATTTCAAGTTCTGGGATGCAGGGGAGCTGAGCCAACCACCAGGAATCAGGCATTTGGTCAAGTGAGGAGCTGCCAATCATTTTAAGACCTATTGCGCAAGCTTATCAGGTTCTTGATTTCTCCAGTATGAAATGCCTGGTTGTTTCGATGATCAAGATAAGCACAGCTGTAATCTACCATGATCCAGAGCTTATTCACAGATCACAGCTGTGTAATTTCAGGTAACATGCTTCCCTTGTTTGGATTTGTTTAACATTGTTAAATATATAGTCAGACCATCTGCACAGTATTTTTTTTAAATTGGAAATTACAACCATAACTTCCTTTTTATATATCAATAAACTAAACAGCAAAATTTCAAAGGGATCCTTCCACACCAAGCACTGAAGCAGAATGCTTGTCCCACGCCACACCACTGCCTAATTGCACACTAATTGGACAAACGTGATTAAATATTTCAAGATCTTTACTAATTGCCTCTATTTTAGCTTTAAAATTTGCTTGCCACCAACAAATTTAATGACACTGGTGTCTAGTCATCAGCAAAAAGCCCAAGAGTTGCTCTTTAAAATGTACCTAGTCAGAATATTTACTGATTGTGCATTGTTTCCAATGTAGCTTAATTAGAAATCCAATCAGTTCGCTAAGTCTAATTATACTTGATTTGTAGATTCAGACTATGATACATAATGAAGCCAAACAGCTAAGAGTAAACGTGCCTGAAATGTAACAATAAGAGAAATATTTTTTAATGTTCGTCTTGTCACTTTAGAAATTCAAGTAATTGACACGATCTTTGATGATGGGAATTTTGGGGGGTTGAGAGCTTTTCTACGAGCCAGGTTCCAGTTCCTTAGGTGTCATAAAACCCGCTTTGAAGGATGATGTCCAGAAAATATTTCTATGTCTCCATATAAAAGATTAAAAAGAATAGAGAAACAATTGCTTCCTTCAGATTGATTCCGTGAGAAACTTCTGTGGCATTTTTCACAGAACTTGCCTTGATGAAACTGATATGGCTAAAAGGAACACATTCATGTAATTGTTATTAAAAAAAAAAAAAAAGTCCTCTCAGAAATACGATTTAACTATGTTGGAAAATAAATGCCTTATACAGTGCCTAAAAGTCACAGTGCTTATGTAAGCCTATATTCAAATATGTGTGGGTACAAGTGCATATTGTAAACAGTATCTTACTGAAGGGTAACATTTCTGTCTTAGTTATCTAGTGCTGCTATAACAGAAATACCACAAGTGGATGGCTTTAACAAACGGAAATTTATTTTCTCACAGTTTAGGACTCTAGAGGTCCAAATTCAGGGCACCAGCTTTAGGTGAAGACTTTATCTCTCTGTCAGCTCTTGTCTCTTCAGCTTCTGCTTCCTGATTCCTTGGAGACCTCCATGTGTCTTGGCATTTACCTTACCCAATCTCTCCTCTGCTCACTTGTTTAATCTCTTTCATATTTCAAAAGAGATTGCCACAAAATACACTAATCCTGCCTCATTAACATAACAAAGACAACCCATTCCCAAATGAGATTATAACCACAGGTGTAGAGGTTAGAATTCACAACACATATTTCTGGGTTATACAATTCAACCCATAATATTCCACCATTTGGCCCCCCAAAAATTCATGTCTTTCCCACATGCAAAACACAGTCATCACATCATCCCAAAAGTCTTAAATCAACTCTAAGTCCAAAATCTGATCTTCTAAATCATCTAAATCAAATATGGATAAGACTTTAGGTGTATTCCATTGGAAAAAATAGCTCTTCATCTGTGAACCTATTAAATCAGGATACAAGTTATCTGTTTTCCAAATACGGTGGTGGAACAGGGACCAGGTAGACATTGCCATTACAAATGGGAGAAATTAGAGGAAAGATGGGACAACGGGCACCAAGCAAGTCCAAAACCCAGCAGAACAAATTACATTAGCTCTCAAGTTTTGAAAATAATCCTCTGTTCTTTGAGACCATCTGGGCAATAGCCCTACCCTCCAGATTCTGGGTGTTGGCCATGCTGTCTGGATTCTGGGTGGCAGTCTCTCAGGCCTGAGCTTTAGCTCTGCCTTTCAGGCTCTCTGGGATAGCAACTCTGCTCCCTCGGCTTCAGGCAGCCCCATTCTCTTCATCCACCAGAGTGGTGACCCTACCTCTTTGGCCTCAGCAAGTCGTGTTCTTCTGTCCAATGGGCATGTGAGCCCTACCCCCTCAGCTTTGGGTGGCAGCCACATCCCCCTGGCACACGTTAATGGCAGCTTCACAATCCAGAATTGAGTTGGTGAAGATCTAATTCTGTGAAACCTAGGAGGCTGTGGCTCCACCTTTTGAGATCCAGGATACCATGGCCCCACCCTTTGAAACCCAAAAGGCCCTGCTTCCCATCCTTTTGAAACTTCTGCGAATCTCCCATCTGGCCCAGGGATGATCCTTCTCTTTTCTTGAAGGACCACAGACATAAGTCTTTTGGCTTTGTAATGTGTTTTGCTTACTTGCTAGGTGCCTTTTTTTCCTTCTTTTCCTCCACTTTCTCCCATTTGTAATGGAAATGCCTCAGCTGTGCCTGTTCCACCGTTACACCCTGGAAGCAGATAACTTGTATTCTAGATTTCACAGATGAAGAGGAATTTTTGGATTTTAGACTTGGAGTTGATTTAAGACTTTTGCTGTGGTATGATGGGGTAAATGTGTTTTACATGTGGCAAGGACATGAATTTTGGGGGACTAAAGGGTGGAATATTATGGACTGAATTGTGTCCCCCCAAAATGTGTGTAAACTTGGCTAGGCCACCATTCCCAGTATTGTCTAATTGTCTACCATTTTGTCATCTGATATGATTTTCCTATGTGTTGTAAATCCTACCTCTGTGATGTTAATGAGGCAGGATTAAAGGCAGCCATGTTAGTGAGGCAGGTTTCAATCTACAAGATTGGGATGTGTCTTCAGTCAACCTCTTTTGAAATATAAAAGAAAGAAGCAAGCAGAGACAGAGGGACCTCATACCACCAAGAAAATAGTGCCAAGAGAAGGGCGAATCCTTTGGGCCTGGGCTCCCTGCACTGAGAAGCTCCTAGACCATGGAAAGGTTGATGACAAGGACCTTCCTCCAGAGGTGACAGAGAGAGAAAGCCATCCCCTGGAGCTGACACCCTGAATTTGCACTTCTAGACTACAGACTGTAAGAGAGTAAACTTCTATTTGTTGAAGCCATCTACTTGTGGTATTTCAGTTATAGCAGCACTAGATAACTAAGACAGGCCTGTTCTCTGCCTGTAGAATTCCAAGAGGCAAACAACATTCTTTCCTTTCATTCTTTCTCTGTCTCCTTCAGTTTAAGCTGATGGCTTTCTGCTATGGTAGCAGGTTAGATCCGTCAGTCACAGGCTTAATCTCTTTAATGAAAGATTGCATAGCCATGTCCTTAGTGAACATTCTAGGACACTTGTCCTTAGTTAGTACAACAGAATTTTCCAAATCTTTGTTTTCATTTTGCACAGTTCATTTTTAAGTCCATCTTTTTCCTCTTGCATTTCACTATAAGTGGCAAGGAGAAACCATGTGGTCCCTTTAAGATCTAGCTTAGAAATCTCCTCAGTTAAATATTCAGGTTCATCACTTCCAAATTCTATCCTCCACCAAACATTGGAACATAATTCAAGTTCTTTGGCCCTGCAAAAAAAAAGCATCATCCTCCTTCCATTGTCCAATCACATGCTCACCATTTTCTTCTAAAGCCTCACCAGAAGCACATTTAATGTCCACATATCTAGCCACATTCTTTGCTGGCACCATATGTATATCATAAGATGATAGAGACTTTCTCTATAGCTCTCCTCACTTCCTTCTGAGCCCTCACCTGAATTGCCTTAGATGTTCATAATTCTACTGACAGTCACTTCAAGGCAATCTAGGCTTTTACTATTACCAAGAAAACCAAACCCATTGCCATTGATTCAATTCTGACTCATAGTGACTGTCTTCATTATCCAGTGCTGCTATAACAGAAATACAACAAGTGGCTGGCTTTAACAAAGACAAATTTATTCTCTCACAGTCTAGGAGGCTAAAAGTCCAAATTCAAGGTGGCAGCTCCAGGGGAAGGCTTCCTTTCACTGTTGGCTCAGGGGGAAGGTTCTCATCATCAATTTTCCCCAGTCAAGAAGCTTCTCAGCACAGGGGCTCTAGGTCCGAAGAACGTGGTATTCTCCTGGCTCTTGTTCCTTGGTGGTATGAGGTCCTTCTGTCTCTCTGCTTGCCTCTCTGTTTTATATCTCAAAAGAGATTGGCTCAAAATACAACATAATCTTGTAGATTGAGTCCTGCCTCATTAACATAACTGCCTCTAATCCTGCCTCATTAATATCATGGAGGTAGGATTTACAACACATAGGAAAATCACAGCAGATGACAAAATGGTGAACAATCACAAAATACTGAGAATCTTGGCCTAGCCAAGTTTACACACATTTTGGGGGGACACAATTCAATCCATATCAGTGACCCTATAGGACAGAGTAGAGCTGCCCCACAGGTTTTCCAAGGAGCAGGTGATGGATTCAAACTGCCAACATTTTGGCTGGTAGCCAAGCTCTTAACCACTGAACCACCAAGCCCTTTTTTACTATTGAAGAAAAAAAAACCACTGCCATCGAGTCGATTCTGATTCATAACGACCCTATAGGACAGAGTATAACTGCTCCATAGAGTTTCCAAGGAGCGCCTGGTGGATTCGAACTGCCAACCTCTTGGTTAGCAGCCATAGCACTTAGCCACTAAGCCACCAGGGTTTCCCTTTTACTATTAGGCACCTTAAAACTCTTCCAGCCTCTGCCCAGTTCCAAAACCGCTTCCTCATTTTAGGTATCTGTTAGAGCAGCACCCCACTCCTGGTAACAAATTCTGTCTTAGTTATCTAATGCTGCTATACCAAAACTACCACAAGTGGATGGCTTTAACAAGCAGAAATTTATTTTCTCACAATTTAGGAGGCAAAAAGTCCAAATTCAGTACTGGCTCTAGCAGAAAGATTTCTCTCTCTCCTGGGTCAGGAGGAAGGACCTTGTCTCTTCATCTTCTGCTTCCTGCTTCCTTGGAGAGATCCATGTGTCTTGGGAATATCTTATATCTCAAAAGAAACTGACTCAAATTACACCCTACACTAACCCTGCCTCATTAACAAAGACAACCCATTCCCAAATGGGATTATAACCACAGGCATAAAGGTTAGGATTTACAACACTTATTTTGGGGGGACGTCATTCAATCTAGAACAATATCTAAAGGTATGATTGCGTATCTGTTATAATCTGCAGCCATTTATTGGTCCGTGAATTAGAGAAAAGAAAGCTTGTTTATTAGCGCAGACTAAGATGACAATTACCATTGCCTCACTCATCTAAATAGATCAAGATGAAGTTAAATTTAGAGGGGTGTAAATATTGATAGAAGCCCTGATAGCTCAGTGAGTAAGTGCTTGGTTGCTAACTGAAAGGTTGGTGGTTCAAACCCACCAGCTGCTCCACAGGAGAAAGATGTGGCAGTCTGCTTCCATAAAGATTTACAGCCTTGGAAACCCTATGAGGCAATTCTATGCTGCCGTACATGGTCACTAGGAGTCAGAATTGACTTGTTGGCAATGGGTTTGGTTTTTTGGAAATGTCTATGGGACACTGGTGGTTCAATGGTAGAATTCTTGCCTGCCATGTAGAAGACCCGGGTTCAATTTTTGACCAATGGACTTCATGTGTAGCCACCACCTATCTGTCTTTTAGTGGAGGTTTGTGTCTTGCTATGATGCTGAACAGGTTGCAGCAGAGCTTCCAGACTAAGATGGACAAGGAAGAAAGGTCTGGCAATCTGCTTCCAAAAAATTAGCCAATGAAACCCCTATAGATCACAGTGAGTGATTATTGCAACCAACAAGGGTCATGGCACTGGATGGGGCAGTGTTTTGTTCCATTTTTCATGGACACACCATGAGTCAGGACAGCTGACTTGATGGCAGCTACATCAGCATATCCACCATTCTACACACCATAGTCTAAGTATTTCTCTGTTGGCACACATGAAGCAGATATCTTGCAGTCACAAAATGGGCCTACTGCTGGGACTTGTCCATCTCACCTGGCAATTGCCATCTACCCAAAATGGTAGTGTTCTGGAACTCTGGTGATGCTAGTGATGATGGTGGTTAAAAACATACCACAACAGTCATGTTCATTTCAATTTCTTTCTTAACACAGTCAGAGAAATCAATAGGTGAATCAGAATGGAAGAGAATGGGTATAAAAGAAATGAATTTTTGAGGTTTTGGGATAATATCATGAACGTAATGGAAGATGATTCAAAACAACCTGCAACTCAAAATTACTTACTGTTGACTGCCCAACAATAGACCATTACTTTAACACAGTTATCTTTTCTTTAATGTAAAACTCATCATTTTCTAACAACAGTCTAAAAGAAACTTTCAAATAATCTTGTCTGAAAGGCTCTGTAGAAGTGGTGTAAACTAAGAGTGATTTTAATTATTGCATTAAAAACAGATCATTTACATTGATTCCCATGTTGCATTTGAAAAGCTTTACAATAAAATTGCTCCATTTTGAGTATGTGTATGAGTGTCTGTATGTAAGTCTTAAAGAATTGGTGACAAATATCTTATTTTTTTCTTTCTCCTTTTTTCAGAAGCATCTCATAGCAAGTACTGAGCATGGACAGTTTTCTTTTGCTTTCAGTTCTGGCCTTTTGACGTAATTCAGACTCAAAGCAGCCTCTAGCCAGGCCGCTTGTTTTTACTTTACTGTGTGTAGCTTTTACCTTTTCCTTGTACTCTGGTGCAAGGCTTTATTGATTAATTTCTCAAAATTTAAACAGAATGCTAATCATGAAGTTTCAGTGTTTTTTTGTTTGTTTTGTTTTCTTTCAATCAAAATTCATCACACTGACCTTTGGGTTAACAGAGAAAGCCTTCATTAGCTTTGCTTAGATGTAACGTTACCGAAAGCCTCTTTCTTTATCCTTTTTTCCAAGGAAAGATTGCTTTGCAAATATTGCCACCCAGATTGTGAATGCAGCAAGAGCAGAGATACAAATCCTTTTATTTCTCTGGGCTGAGGCACGTTGTTTCCCACCTTCATTAACTGGTTGTGGGGGAAGAAGGAAGAAATAATAGGAATTTAAATGACGTAAAACCTGAACTCGACTTCAGAACAGCTATTCAAAAGCACAAATGGACAACCATCTCTCCTGTTTACAATAACATGGTTTCTGTAATACATTTGCTATGAACTGAAGTGAGTTTTTTTTTTTTTTTTTACCTACTGCAAAACAAATAACAAAATAAAAAAGGAAAGTACACCTCTTCACAAATGCCTTAGGAAATTAGAAAGGAAAAGAATACCCCAGTGTAGTCTTCTCACTTTTAAATGTTGGAGAATTTTTAAAGGCATGTTTTGTTCCTTTTTTTCCTTGCAGCTTAGTTTTATCTTTTTCCTCTTCTTATTAATAAGGCCTGGCCCCTCGTTAACATGCAGCCAGAGCCTAATGAGCCTTGCAGACTCCTGTAATTTCTTCACTGTTGAAAATGCCTGACACTAATCTATGCCATTTATACTAATAAGAGGTGGATCAGCTGATATTTGGTGCAATGAAAATATGCTAAATATACTTTATTGAATTGCAGGCAGTTAGTTCTTCCCAGTTCACTGTATTACAGCAACAGATGCACAGTCATTACCTCTGCTCTCTCTGTGTGGCAAAACCTTTGGTTTGAATAAATGAGCACAGAAAAGGAGTCAGACACTTGACGTGTTAGCTTCTTTTTTTTTTATTTTATGCTGACAAAAATCAACTTGTGAACCCCTACCTCGGAAGACTCATCTTTTCAGTGATTTTTTTCCAACCACAAATAGAGTGCTGCCCATTAAAATGGCAATGAAATGAAGGTCTGGCTGAAAATATGACATTTTATATTAAGTGGACTTTAATAAATGCCAAATTCCAATGGATTTTGCACAGGGCTTATGAGTTCCATCCATATGGATCCCCAAACAGTGCTGAGTGATTAATGATTTTTCTAATGAATACTAAAGAAATTTTAATATACTTCGAATACCATGTTATCATTGCTTTAGGTCAAAGGAGCATTTTTTATTTTTGCATTATTAGTCTTTTTTTTTTTGACGACTCTGTTGCGTTTGTGTTCCTTCTCTTGCTTGCTGAGAGAGACACATGACTGAGGAGACAGACTGCAGGTGTGAGTAAATGTTTCCAACACTTGTGTCAATACGTGTTCTTGGCTCACAAACCAGAGGGTGCTTTTAAGAATCTTACTTAAAATCTGCATATTTATTCAAAACAGTCAGCTATCGCTGCACCCTCTGAGATGTGCTGTAGATAGGTGGAGACTTCAGGTTACTGAAGGAGCCCTTGTGATGCAGTGGTTAAAATGCTCAACTGTGAACCCGAAGGTCCGTGGTTCAAACCCACCAGCCACTCTACAGAAGAAAGATGTGGCCATCTACTTCTGTAAAGATTTACAGCCTTTGAAACTCTATGGGGCAGTTCTACCCTGTCCTATAGGGTCGCTATGAGTTGGAAGTAACTCAAGGACAGTGGGTTTGGTTTTAGTTTTGGTAAGGCTACTGAACTAAGTATTTACACCTGTGGACTTCTGAAGTCCCATACCCTAGAGGCTCTCTGTAAGTGAGTTTGGCCAGGCAAGATTGAGGGAAGTTGATAACATCATTGAAATGTCTCATATTTGATCTGAAGGTTTAGAAAGAGGAGATCAGGGTGAATTGGCAGGCTGAGATGAGGTAAAAACGTAAAATATTATCCAGAACCTCAGTCCCTCACCCCATCTAGTTATTTTTCTTCTAGTGGGACTTAATTTGACACTCTTCCCAAACCACGCAGCGATGAAGAGAGAAGACTATCATATGCATTGATAACCATATTTCACATGCATTTGACTACCTTTGATCTGATAGCAAGCACTCTTGGCTGTCTCCTGCCCAATATTTCTTTGGAACATGTTTTGTGTTTGTTTGGGCAGTGTGTCTTTCACTTATCTATGAGCATATTTCTCATATTTCGAAACATCCTTTGATTTATCCACTAAGAGAATTATGGGTCTCTTCTCTCTTGGCTCTTTTCCCTGACAGTTGCTGTGTTTGTGCATTCTAGACTCTCTGTCCGCTTAACCTTTGCCAGCACAGGTGCATAAACTCCCCAAAGATTAACAGTCTGGTTGTAGGTGTGATTGAAATTAGCTTGGCTTCCCTTCAGAATCCAGCGCCCTAGCCTCTTAAATCACCTCCTATAATCTTTTTTTTTTTTTTTTAATCTTGTGCACTTAGGCAAGGCAAACAAAATAATCTGCCAGGAAACACTAATGACGCAACATCAACACAGATATCATTTGTATTAACTGTCCTATTATTATTACCCTGTGCCTTAAATCCAATCAAACTTCAATTCCCACTCTGCAGGGGTTGATGTTAATTAGAAAGGATGTGTGTTCGCATGTACCTATGTGTACACACACATAACCATCACGTATGCACATGGGCCCGGGTTCAGACACAGGCCCCCTTCCTAATTCATTTAACTTGCAAGCGCTACCCCACACTTCCGGTTTGTTTTTCCAACTCCTGAGTGCATGAATCCTGCGAGCACGTCTTCTGCCTTGCGTCTCGACATTTTCCAACAGATGTTAGCTAATGTGGTTGTAGAAGGTTCACTGTGGATGCTGCGAGCCCAATAAATCTTCCTCTTAAATGCAGGCACTCCACCATCCCAGCATCTTCTACCTATAATACATTTTAATTACTTGGCTATTCAAATTATACTAAATTAGATTTGCACAGAACAGCATCACGGATTTCTCAATTTGCACCGAATCTGCCACAAACAACATAAAAACGGGCGAGGGCACTTTTGTTAGGATTTGCAGGAGCCACTGAAGTCTGATACCTTTAAAATTATTAAGTGACAAAGATTACTAGCACTAAGGTTCTACTTTGCTTCCCCATTAGCCATTTAGGTGACAGCTGCTGTATTACACACAGAGATGAGCCATTCCTTGAGGGATGATAGTGGTTCCGCTGTGACACTGCTGGCAGAAAGCATTATCAGACCATGGCTGTGCTTGGGGCCATCAGAGTCTCCTAGGCACCTATCAGTACCCTCGTTATCTGCATCACAGAGTGTTGAGAACGAACACTGCCAGGCCTCACAGCTTCGCAGCTCATTTGAGAAGCGGAAATTAAATGTCCCAGGAGAGAAAATAGGCACGGTGTAACAGCACCGGCGCTGTACACCAATAACATGTCGACGACTGTGGCACTGACTTCGATCTCATTAATTTAATAGGCTCCTGGAAGGAGGAGGGGAAGGTAGAGAGGCAGCCTCGACAAGGAGATTACCGCGCGGCGCTGGCATTGTGTGTCTTGCCAGCTTCTAACAGAAGGAGGACTCGCTGTAGGTATTGCAGCTCTTCAGATATTTGTTGGAGGCTTTTAGAGGCACTGAACGGCAAGAAGGAATGAGGGGCAGGAGGAGGGAGAGGAGGAGAGAGGCCGCTGAACAGGGGCAAAATTAGCTGATCGTAAACATGACCTATGTTTATGTTATGCAGGTTCCTACAAGAGGTGAAGAAAGCCACATAAGGTTATAGATAAAATAAACGTGCTCTTGACACACAGCAAAAAAAAAAAAAAAACCCGAGTGTGTGTGTGTGCACGTGTGTTTGTGAAGCCAATTAAACACAAGCCCTCACGCTACGGTAAATGGCCTTTTATAGTACGATTTCCATAAAATTTGTAAATGGCTTTGCTGCAGAAATATCAGCTCATTATGATCAGAGTGACACCAGCAAAATAGCTATGAACGAGATTATTCAGATAAGGCAGACCAAAGAAAGGAAGACAAAATGCCTGGCATCTCCAGGTAGTAGAAGCAATTGGATTATCTAATGGCTTCAATTCTCTGCTGAGTAGACCTAACCAGATACAGGATTCTGATCCCTGCCTACCCAAAGAGACACAGACCTGTCAGACTCCAGGATGACCAGCGCAGACATTTTGTGTGTGTGTGCTTTAAATGAAAGTTAACAGAGCAAATTAGTTCCTCATTAAACAATTAATGCACATATTGTTTTGTGAGATTGGTTGCCAATCCACCATGTGTCAACACTCTCCACTTCTCAACCTTAGGTTCCCCATTTTGTGTATGTGTGATTTAAATGAAGGTTAACAGAGCAGATTAGTTTCTCATTAAACAATTAATGCACATATTGTTTTGTGACATTGGTTGCCAACCCACCATGTGTCAACACTCTCCCCTTCTTAATCTTGGGTTCCCCATTACCAGCTTTCCTGTCCCCTTCTGCCTTCTCTTGATTGCCCCTGGGCTGGTATGCCCATTTAGTCTCGTTTTGTTTTATGAGCCTGTCTAATCTTTGGCTGAAGTGTGAATCTCTGGAGTGACTTCAGTACTGAGTTAAAAGGATGTCCAGGGGCCATACTCTCAGGGGTTCTCTAGTCTCTGTCAGACCAGTAAGTCTGGTCTTTTTTTGTGAGTTAGATTTTTGTTCTACGTTGTCCTCCAGCTCTGTCCGGGATCCTCTATTGTGATCCCTATCAGAGCAGTCAGTAGTGGTAGCTGGGTACCATCTAGTTGTGCTGGGCTCAGTCTGGTGGAGGCTGTGGGAGTTATGGTCCATTAGTGGTCCACTAATGCAGTTCATTAATCTTTCCCTTGGGTCTTTGGTTTTTGGCATTCTCCCTTGCTCCAGATGGGGTGGGATCAGTGGAGTATCTTAGATGGGTCACTTACAAGCTTTTAAGACCCCAGACGCTACCCACCAAAGTAGGATGTAGAACATTTTCTTTATAAACTATGTTATGCCGAGTGAACCAGTGCAAACTTTTATCTCTAGATTTTTAGTTTAATAACTCTTCTCCATCATTGTCATTTGTTCAAAGGCCTCAGGAGAGGCAAAGCTCAAGAAATAAAATCTCCTGCATTTTTTTACTTGGTAGACAATGGCTCTATTGGGACTTAGTTTCTTCATCAGTTAAAAACAACAATGAAAGATGTGGTGGCCTTTGTGGGTATGAAGAATTACCAGTGGTCTTTAAAAGATTCTGGATAAATTTCTAATCAGTGGGATCTTTGTCTTCCTGCACCAACCTGGAAGGATTATGGGGGAGTGGAAAGATCGTTTACTGTATCCAGCATCAGGGGAAAAAAGTCTTGGTGTCCCAGGCACATTATTTACTTGCTGTGTGTCTTTGGGCAAATTCACTTTACCTCACTGAGTCTCAGTTTCTTCATCAGTAAAAAGAGAGGAATAATACCTACCATATAGCATAGCTGTGAGAATTAAATAAGAAAGTATAAATGAAAATCCCCATATGGCATTCTAGTGCTCAAAGTTGTTTGAATTGCATCAGATCCTGTATTATTTATTTTTACTCCTCTTTGTTCTAAAGTAGGTCCCTGGGTGGAGCAAATGGTTTGTGCTCAACTACTAAGGTTGGCGGTTTGAATCCACTCAGTGGCATGAAGGGAGAAAGGCCTGGTGATCTGCTTCCATAAAAATTACAGCCAAGAAAACCCTATGGAACAGTTCTACTCCGAAAATATGGGGTCGCCATGAGTTGGAATTGACTCAAGGGCAATGGGTTTGATTTTTGGTTTGTTCTAAACAGATTCCTTGATTGGTGCAAACAATTTAGCATGCTAATGAAAAGGTTGGAGGTTTGAGTCCACCCAGAGGGGCCTTGAAAGAAAGACCTGGCAATCTATTTCCTAAAAATCAGCCATTGAAAACTCTGTGGAGCACAGTTCTACTCTGACATGCATGGTGTCATCATGAGTTAGAATCAACTCGATAGCAACTGTTTTGTTGTTGTTCTAAAGAGAATATCCACTACAAGGAAGCAAATGTGGGGTAGGAAGCTTTAAAGAAGAGAGGAAACTGAAGCAACGACAGGTGAAATGAAGAGAGAGGTCTCCCTCTGCCTTACATTGAAGTTCCAGGAAGCTGGTTTTGCCAAAAAGGCTGATCTCAAGCTACGTGGGCTGCAGGCTACTTTGAGAATCCGCAGAAAGCTGAGAGCCTTCTTGTTAAAAACAAAAATAAAAACACACTCGTGTTTACAATTTCTGGGATTCACAGATATCCTGGAGCCCAGCTTTGGGCTCAGGTCAAGAATACTTGTTCCAGAGAATAACTATATGATGAGAGTTATGTGATATCAGAAAAGAAATCAATCCAGTTCTTTTCTTACAAACTCACACATCTACTCACAACCCAGAATAATCCAAGGACGCTTTTATGAGGACACAGGTGAGCCAAGAAGCAGAATTCTGAGCCTCATAGGCCATCAGCATTCTGCTTTCTCTTTACTATTTTCTTCAACGCTGCTTCTCTCTTCTATCTTTAAGACATTAGTACAAGGATATACTTGGATTCAGGGCTCCTTAAGACTTGAGGTTAGCCCTGTTCCTCTACCACTGGAATTTCTGGAACAGAGGCCAGTAGCAGAGACTGCTCAGTATCAATGTCTTAACTTGATGAAGGATGGATACTGAGCAGCAATGCAACTGCAAGGCCCTTGGTTTCAGCCAGCTGGCCCCATCTTGTCCTGGTTACTGGTTCTGGTTTCTTCTTTTCAGCCCCAGTGTGAGTAAATTGCCTAGGGCCCCATCCTTTCAGGGGAGATCTCTGCTCTGTCCTTTTCCCAGGAGGGACTAGATTCCTGACCCCAATTCAGGCTAGACACCTGAGGCTGGAACTCCTGCCCTTGTCCACTTGCCCTTCTCCTCTACACACTCCACCTGCCTCTCCTGGACTCCTCCCACTCCCACTGCTGCCACCTGCCTAGGTAGGCCTGCCGCACCTGGTAGCCTGAGGGCAGCAGGAAATCAGTGGGTCTCTGGGTACTGGCTGTCCTTGGTCTGACAGGCTTCGTACATAATGGATCCTCAAGAATTTCTTGAATAAATTATGGAATAATATTAAAGAAAGGGGAGAGGGAAGGAGGAAGAGGAAAAGAATAAAAGGTGAACAGAGGTTCATAGGAGCTGGAGGGGGAGGGGTTGTATCAGAGCAGTTATTACCTGCTAGGAAGTAGAAGAAAATGAAAATTCTTCCCCGAATCTCACAATGTCATGCTGCTTTTTCAGACTCCACTTCAAAGACAAGTCTCCTGAATACTGATGGAAGTGAAGGAAAGTGCAAGAGAAAACACACAGAGGGTTACCGTGGCCAGGTGTCGCCTTTGGACAATCCACCCTGTCCCCATGTGGGAGAGGTTCCATCAGTTCTGAGCACATGATGATCACACTAAGAAAGGGCACGTATTTCCTTAAAACATATCAATTCCCCAGCCCTCGAAATGCTTGTGAATCACAGCTGAATGCTGTCCTCCTGGATTTGAAAGATTACATTTTGTGTCTTCACGGTCCTCCTTGAAGACATGGAGAAGGCCTCTAAGGAGACCCTTTAACCCAATGGTTAGAGTCTTGATAGGTTAGTGTTTAGAGTGGGGGTAGTTTTGCTCCAGAGGAGGTTTGGCAATGTCTGGAAACATTTTTGGTCATCACAACTAGAAGGGGTGCTACTGGCACCTGGGGGCAGTGGTGGTTAAGTGGTAGAATTCTCACCTTTCATGTGGGAGACCCAGGTTCAACTGCTGACCAATTCACCTCATAGGTAGCTATCACCCATCTGTCAGTGAAGGCTCACGTGTTGCTATGATGGTGAACAGTTGTCAGCAGAACTTCCAGACTAAGATGGGCTAGGAAGAAAGATCTGGCAATCTACTTCCAAAAATCAGCCCAGTGAAAGCTATATGGATCACAATGGTCAGCTCCACAACCCATTGTGGGTATGGCGCAGGACCTGAAGCATTTTGTTCCACAGCAGCTAGCAATGACAATACTCATATCTAGTGGGTAGAGACCAAGGATACTGCTAAATAAACATTATATAATCATGGAACACAGCCCCTGCCCCATAATAAAGAATTATTCAGCCCAAAATGTATATAGTGCTGATCTTAAGAGACTTACTCTAGAAGGGCTACATTTACCAGCTTACAATGTCCGACAACTTTCTACCCCCCTCTCTTCTTCACTCCCTGGCTTCCCGTAACTCATTAACCATATTGCTTTTTCACTCTCCAAGCCAGACTTCAGCCAAGCTATATATGCCTGTGCTCCAATTTGTTTCTTTCTTTGACTGGACCATGGTGACTAGAATTTCTTCCTCAGTCACTCTTTGGGATAAAGAAACTTTAAAGAAAGTTACCTAAGAAGGAAAGCACAGTAAACAAGTCTCAGTCATCAGTAATGATGGTTAACTTCTCAAGTCTAGAAATCCTTAAGGGGATGGGACACCTGGCTGACAGCTTTTGATAAAAGAGCCAGAGACCTGGGAAGGCTGTGAACGTGGAGCGGCTTTTCAGGGCAGGCCTAGGTAACACTCCACAGGGTGTGGTCCTCAACAGCTGGGAGGTGGGATGAGGGATCTGGAAGTTAAGGGTAGAGAGAAAGACCAAACCAGGAGGGAGCAAGGAGAGCCATTCTAAAAGGAGAAAAAAAAAAAAAGAAAGAAAGAAAACTGTGGTCACGCTGCCATTTTCGTGATTTCGGCATGGGTTGGTCCAGGCACCTTAGCTCTCTTCCTTTAAAAGCTACTTTTCATCCTCCCATATAACCTCCCCCAAACCTGCCCCAACACATCCCTCTTTTCCCTGTCCCAATTCCACCTCCTCCAGGAAGTCTTCTTTGACTGGTTCTATTTCTCCCTGCATGTCTTCAACATTTACTTACTCAGTTGATTTTCTATTCATTTTCACTTATCTTTTACATGGCATTTTTGTGCATATTCAGTCTAACTAAAACAGCTTCTTAAAGGACTAAGCCTCTTTTGTGTTGATCTCTTAGAGTTAAAATGTTCTTCTATAAAAATTGTCATTTAAGGGTAGCCTCATGATATAAATGAGCCCTGGAGACGCAGTGATTAAGTGCTTGGCTGCTAACCAAAAGGTGGGTGGTTTGAACTCAGCAACTGCTTGTGGAAGAAAGAGGTGGCAGTCTGCTTCCCTAAAGATTACAACCTTGGAAACCCTATTAGGCAGTTCTACTCTGCCCTATTGAGTTGCTGCGAGTTGGAATTGACTCAATGGCAATGCGTTTGGTTTTTTGGTTCTTCATAATATATGGAGGGTAGTGGTGGTTCTGTGGTAGAATTCTCATCTTCTGTGCTGGAGACCTGGGTTCGATTCCTGACCAATACACCTCATATGTAACCACCATCCATCTGTCAGTGGGCTTGTGTGTTGCTATGATGCTGAACAGGTTTCAGCAGAGCTTCCAGACTAAGATGGACTAGGAAGAAAGGCGTGGCGATCTACTTCCAAAAGTCAGGCAGTGAAAATCTTATGGGTCGCCACAGTCTTATCCACAACCAATCTTGGGGATAGTGCAGGACTGGGAAGTATTTCATTCCATCTTGCATGGGGCCACCCGAAGTCGGGTGCAATTCCACAGCAGCTAATAAAGGGTCGTGTTACAAACAACCTAACGCCCTGTTCGACAGTGATAGCATAAGGTATGTGCTATGGAAAGAGAAGGAAAGCAATGATTATTAAGTGCCTACTATATCCAGGCACTGTGCTCAGTGGTGGCTCAGTGGTTAATGGCTCAGCTGTTAACCAAAATGTCCGCAGTTCAAATCCACCAGTTGCTCCTTGGAAACTCTATGGGACAGTTCTGCTTTATCCTATAGGGTCACTATGAGTTAGAATCAACTCGATGGCAATGAGTTTTGGTATCTCATTTAATTCACTTGATAATCCTGCCAAGTACATATTGATATCACAGATTTTTAAAGATGTAGAAACTGCGGTCAGAGAAAGAGAGAGTAACTTGTGCAAGAAGATATAGTTGGTAAGTGACAGAATTGGGTTGATTTCAATCCTTGATGAGCATCCCAAAGATAAAAGACTTTCATCAAATATCTCTGGCTTCCCGAAATGTCACATTGGGAATCTATCATTTATTAACCTAACGAAATACTTCTTGAGTCTATTTATATATATTTTAAATAAATGTTTTTTTGGAATAATTTTAGAGTTATAAAAAAGTTGTAAAGTAGTATGGAGTGTTCCCATATAACCCTCCTTCAGCTCTCCGTAATTTTAACATCTTATGTAACCAGAGTACATTTGTCAAAACTAAAAAATTAACGCGGGGTAAAACACTATTAACTAATCTCCAGACTTTATTTGGATTTCCCCAGTTTTTCCACTAATGTCCTTTTCTGTTCCAGGATCCCAGTTGGGACACCATGTTGCATCTAGCTGTTATGTCACCTTAGTTTTCTCTATTTTGTCTCTTTCCTTGTTTTCCACGACCTTGGAAGAGTATTGGTTTTGAAGAGTATTGGTCAGATATTTTATAGAATGATCCTCAGTTTGGGTTTATTTGATCTTCTTTGCATGGTTGTGAGTTTGGGAGAGAACACCACAAAGTGAGAAGAGAATACCACAGTGAGGTATTCTCACTCCTCTTCACATCCTATCAGGAAGTACTTGATATCAATCTGACCTGGTGATGTTGAGCTTAATCACTTAGTTAAGGGGTGTCTGCCAGGCTTGTCTACTATAAAGTTGCTATTTTTTTTCCTTCTGCATACTTTACTATTTGAAAGGAATCCCAGGGTGGTGCAAATAATGTACTCATCTGCTAACTGAAAGGCTGGTGGTTTGAGTCCAATCAGAGGCAACTTGGAAGTAGGTCCTGGAGACCTACTTCTGGGGAAAAAAAAAATCAGCCATTGAAAACCCTACAGAGCACAGTTGTACTCTGACTCCAATGAGGTCGCCATGAGTTGGAGTAGACATGAAGGCAACTTGTCCTTTTTTTCTTTTTTCCTTTGGAGTGAGCAAGTCCAATCCACAGCCTTCAGAGGAGGGAAATTAAGCTTCCCCTTCTGGAGTGGGAGGTATCTACGGATAGTATTTGGAATTCTTCTGTAAGGAAGATTTGTCTCTTCTCCCTCATTCATATATTCAATCATTTATTAATATTAGTGTAAACTTATATTTATTTTATTCTTTGGGTTATAATCCAATACTGTCATTTTTTAATTCTGTAGCTATTTATTTTCAGTCTGTATGTTTTTTGTGAAGATGAAATAAAAATGTTTTCCTCAGTTATGTAAGGTAGAAAGTCTTTTTATTTGTCTCAAATTTATATTTTTTCCACCTTCAATGGTTGCCCCATTGTTCTTGAATTCTGAGATATGCCATCTCCAGGGCCACAACATTGTGGAACCCCAAAGAGTACTGATCACAGTGTAAATGGTATATGGCACCCCTGGGAGTTGTTCAATGTGAAAGGATGAGCCAACTGTATTTTTCGTGATTTTTATAAAATTTGACCAATTCCTTCCTTTCAGCCTTCATTGTTTCAGATTATGAAGGGTCCCAATTTCTTTATTCTTTTCCACATCATAAGACATAAGCTATATTTGCATAGACATAAATTCTCAAGCCAAAAAATTCATATTTTTGCCTCTACTTATCATATAGATCAACATTTGTCTTCCCACTAAGAAGCTGATCTGTGGACATCTCTTTCCAGAATGTTACTTAAACTAAGTTGCAGCTAGCAGATCTTTATCCATCAGTAATTTAACTAGCAGAGTCCCTGGGGGGTGCAAATGTCAATATGCTAGGCTGCTAACTGAAAGCTTGGAGCTTGGAGTCTACCAGAGGAGCCTCAGAAGAAAGGCTTGGCATATGAAGCTACCACAAGCCCTGTGCTGGTGACTTGAGAGAACAGTGTACAATTACTCCCAGGTTCTTCTCTCATGCCAAGGCCCATTACAGAGGCCATGGACCCCAAGAAGCCTCTCAAAACCTTTCTCCTGGCTAAGAGCCTCCATAAGCTCCCCAAACACCCTGTCCTGTCCCAGCACATGTCCTACTCTATTGCTATTGTCCGTATGCTCATCCACCTCCTTCACAAGACTGCGAGTTCTTGGGGACAGGAATCCCAGCACCTTGCATGATGATTGACACATACTCAGGATTTTAAAATACTCAGTGGACGAATGAAGAGTTAATGACTTCATACTCCATCAAAGTTTGCCCAGAGTGAAATTCATCTACTACATTTTCCCTATTTGCTCAGCTTTAAAAACTGGTCTTAAAAGTTTCTTGACATTTCACTACTCGTAAGAGCTTAGTGTCATGTGCGTAACTGGCTGTCCACTTTTTTTTCCACGTAATTTAAACCCATGGAAATAATTACAGATCAAGCAGAAGTCTAGAGACCCTGCAACCGTTACTTCATTCAGAGAAATGGCAGCTTATCCCAGTCGTTTACTTTGTAGTTATTGTTGTTACCTGCCATGGAGTTGGCCCCAACTCGTGGCGACCCCATACACAATGGAATGAAACGCTTCCAAGTCCTGTATCATCTCCATGATCGGTTGCAGACTGGGCCATTTTTTGCTTGCTGCTCTGAATAATTACCAGTTACCAGTTGCCATTGAGTCCATTCTGACTCCTGGTGACCCCATGCGTGTCAGAGTAGAACTGTGCTCCGTCAGGTTTTCAATGGCTGATTTTCAGAGGTAGATCACCAGGCCTTTCTTCCAAGGAGCCTCTGGGTAGACTCGAACCTCAATCTTTTGGTTAGCAGCCAGGCACATTAAGTGTTTGCACAACACTGGGACGATCTGAATAATTGGTAGTTTATTGTTATAAAAGATGTATGTTTTCCTCTAACACATCAGTCATCCCAAAAGAGGAAAGGATCGATCATAAGAGCTTCTTGTTATGTCCCCTCCCCCATTACTGTTCTCACATGTTCCTCCAGGATGACCTAGGTGTCTGGAAAACAAGGAATAGGCAATTGTATTTGAGTTAAAAAAAAAAAAAAAAAACCTCTTATTTAAAAGTAAACTTTTTAACGTGCTGGGGAAAACAATTTGGAGATTCCTCAAAAAGTTAAACATAGAATTACCATACAAGCCAGCAATTCCACTTCTAGGTATATACCCAAAAGAACTGGATGCAGGGACTCTAGATACTTGTACAGCAATGTTCATTGCAGCATTATTCACCAAAGGCAAAAGGTGGAGACAACCCAAATGTCCAGCGACAGATGAAAGGATAAACAAAATATGATATAACCACACAAGGGAATATTATTCAGCCAGAAAGAGGGATGAAGTTCTGATACAAGCTACTACATGGATAAACCTTGAAAACATCACGCTGAGTAAAATAACTCAGGCACAAAAGGACATATTGTATGATCTTACATACATGAAGTATCTAGCACAGGCAAACGCATAGAGACCAAAGTTTCTTAGTGGTTACCTGGGGCGGGTGGAGGGGGGAAAGGAGGAGTACTGTGTAGGGTATGGGTTTCTGTTGAGGATGATGAAAAAACTGGAAAGAAAGGGAGGGGTGATTTTTGTACAGCATGGTGAATTAACATCACTGAATTTTACATGTAAAAATGGTTGCAGTGGCAAATGTTTTGTTACATAGATTTCACTACAATAAAATTTGTTTTTAATTTAAAATGTATAAAACAAAAAAGTAAACTGCAAGCATGACATGCCTGCAGTAGAGTACTCAAATCAATAGTTCACAGCTTGACAAATTTTCACAATATGAAGGCGCCTGTATAACCAGCACCCAGATCAAGAAACAGATCATTTCAAGCATCAGAGAAGACCCCTCTGTACCCTATTGCAGTCAATGTCCCCAAAGGTTAACCACTCTCTTGACCTCTAACTCTGTATATTCCTTTTGCCTATATAAAGCCAGTTTGGAAGTGGATTATAGAAATGATTTTTCCAATCAGTAGCCTAGAAGGTAACCAGCAATTTCTTCCTAGAATTTGACAGAACTCTAGGTTAAAGAGAGCACCTGGGAGATAGTGAGTGCAATGCTATTTCCTCTTTGTTTTCAGAAATGACACCCATGAGAGTCCTCCTAGAAGTGAAGAATGGAATCAGAATCCTTGTGTCCTTTCAAGGCTACATGGTTGAGCTTGTACAATGCCAAAACAAGCTGTTGACAAGTGGCAAGTTCAACGGAATCATTTATTTGACCTTGTCAAGGCCAGACAGCAGTTGCTTCATTGACTCTCACGTTTTAAAGTAAAACACAATCAAGTAAAATGTGTTTTGGATAGTTAGTCTGTAAATTTGTTTGCTCGCAGGATTCAAGGCATCTTTACATGTGTAAAAGCTGGTTGGAGCTGACCTATCCAAAGACATAGCAGACCTTCTCTGTCCTCAGACCCCCACCACTTGGATGCTGCAGTATCAGCCTATGTTGTTCTAATTATTATTAAGGTAAAAATATATATAACAAAACATTTGCCAGTTCAACATTTTTTACATGAACAACTCAGTGACATTGATTATGTTTAATGATAAACATTGTGCAACCATCACCATTAACTGTTCCAGTTTTTCCCATCACCCTTGACGGAAGTTCAGCACCCCCTAAGCAAGGACCCCCATTTCGCCCTCCCTCCCACCCGTGGTAACCACTAATAAACTTTGGTCTCTGTACATTTGCCTATTGTAGATATTTCATATAGGTGGGATCATATAATACTTGATCATGTATTAGGACTTCATATCTCTTTATGGCATTGTATGTAGATACCGCATTTTGTTTATCCATTCATCTGTTGATAGACACTTGGGTTGTTTCCACCTTTTAGCTATTGTAAATAGTTCAGCTAATGTTTCTAAGGCAAAAAAGTAGGAAGGGTATGACAAGAAAAAAAAAAAAAAAAACAAGCCCATTGCTCTCAAGTGGATTCTGACTCATACTGACCCTATCAGACAGAGTAGAACTGCCCCATAGGGTTTCCAAGGAGCACCTGGTGGATTCAAACTGCTGACTGCTTGGTTAGCAGCCATAGTTCTCAACCACTGCGCCACCAGGGTTTCCAAAGGATATAACAGTGGAGCACAAAATGTTGAAATATACACACACACATGCACACACACTCACAGAGGACACGTACATAGACAAAACTAACCCATAAACTTTGCAGATCAATGGGGAAAACAGCAACAGATGCTCTTTGTTTATTTATGATCAGAGTTAGTTATTCTTCCATTACAGGGAAAAAAAAAAAAATCAGACGTCCTCACCCATCATAAATAGCAGAATCGCGGCAGTTCAAAGGATCACCTAGAAACCTCCCCACCCAATATCACTGGCATAATCATACCATAGAAGGGTGAGCAGAATTGTAAAACATAGTGACATGATACTTGTAGGATGTAAGATAACTCACCACGTACGGTTGGTTGACATTTCTGCACAGAACACAGGTTTGCAGTTTGACTTCTGGTGAGGTCAACAGTTGTCTCTTTGCTCTTCTCAGCAAGGAGAGTCTGAGGATATCAGAGAGTCCACCAGGAGGCCCAGATCCTCCCTCTCAAGTGCTTGGGGTGGAGTGAGCACTGCTCCTGACAGCTTAAGAAACACTAAGAGCAGGAACCTGTTGGGTGAAGACTGACCTCTGGGAGCACTCTGTTATAAAATGTAGCACTCTAAAATGGGGAAAAATTAATCTTGATAATAACAGCTAGGAAAACCAGATACTGGAATAAATGTGTGTGCCAGATACTGGAATAATTGCTAGCTCCACAATAATTCCATGAGCTATGTATTATTATTGTTTTTCTTGTTGTCCTTCTTCTTATCATTATTATTTACAGGTAACGAATTGGAGGATTTAAAAAGGAATGTCACTTGCCCAAGATCACACACCATGGAAGCTGCAGAACCTCCTTTGTCTTAGACACTATGCAAACTTGTCTCTCAAGTCACATGTCAACAAGCACCCTATGTTACTATGGCATCAGGAATGCTGACTGATTAAGAGACTTGCTCAAGACAAGGAAGGCATCCATGGTAGAGCTAAAATAAGGATAAATTGCTCGTTAATATTAAAGGGATTCTTTGTCTTAACCACCTGATCCTAATGATAAAATATCCGAGGATCTAATACAGGCTGAAAACTAAAATCTAAATAGATTAATTGACATGGATGAGCCTAGAACTGCCTAAAAATATTCCCAGAATGGTGATGAGGGCCAGCCCTACCCAAGAAATGAAATACCCACGAAGGCTGCAGGTGTACCCCACTCTCCCCAGGCTGTACCCTTTTTCTGTCGGCCTTGGTTACCCACTCCCACTCCCCCTGAGACCCAGAGTTCTCATACTCTTCCCCTCCCTCCCATTAACCTCTGCTCTCTATGAAACAAGCAATTCGTTTGCAGAAAACGTAGAGATTATTACCCTAAGTACAACCTAGAGGATACAATTCAATGCAAACTGATGAATTCAAAGTTATTTTGAATGTGGCTAATTTTGGGTCATTTTCTGATAATAAAAGGTCTAAGAAGACGTTTTGTTCTGTGTAATTTGTGCAACTGTAACATATTTGTATAAAACATATTGCTACACTCAGCACCCAGGTCTTGGTTTCTAGATACCAGTCTCCAGTAGAAAGAACTGGGACTCCTTAGAGAAATGGCTAATTCTAGGGCTGCATCTAAGATGATGCAAGATGAGCCTGGAGCATCGTGTACCGCCAGAAAGTAACGAAGTGCTCAGAAAACACAATGATGGCAGCATGTCAAAGGAACAGCCTGAAAGAGCTCCCAATGGCCAATCTGGAACAATCTGAACAACAAAATAAATAACATTGTACTGGAATATCACCTAAAGTATAGTATAAGTATACGTGACTCTATATTGACATAGATGATGTAATAAATAAATGAGAAGGGACAAATATTCCTTATAGAAAATTCCAAATAATAAATGTAGATACGGTACCCCTTCTAGGAGATAGTAGACTGGACTTAGTGACTTGCTTCCAAAAAATAGAGTTTGGAAGCGGGAAATAGTAACTTTACAATGGTGAAACTTGGCAGACACTCCTTAACCTTAACTTGATGTTCATAGTTACCATCATCAGTGATAAGTCATGTTGGTATCATGTATCGCCTATCGTGATGTAATGAGAACTGCACCTCATCTTGTGGTATCCTTTCCATACACTCACAGCCCCAGCCTAATTGTGAGAAAAGCATCAGACAAACTTAGCTTGAGGGACATTGTATAAAACATATGGCCAGTCCAGATCATGAAAATAAGGAAAGACTGAGAAACTGTCACAGACCAGAGGAGACACAGGAGACAGGATAACTTAAATGCAATGTGGTCTCCTGGATAGCATCCTGGAACAGAAAAGGGACATTACTGGAAAAACTAGTGAAATGCAAATAAAGTCTAGAGTTTAGTTAACAGCAATGTATTAATTCAGTTTTGGCACGTGTACTCTGGTTATAGAATATGACAACATTAGGTGAAATTGAAACTTGGTTAAGGATATAGAGGAATCCTATGCACTATTTTTTGCTATTTTTCTGTAAATCTAAAATTATTCCATAATAAAAAGTTTACATAAAAATATATAAGGAGAAAAAGGGCCAGTATTGCTTAAGGGTACTGAGTTTCTGCTGAGGATGGTGAAAAAAATTGGAAATGGACAGAGGTGATGGCTGCACAACCAAGGCTTCCAATTCCATTCGTTCAGGTTCAAACCCCTGCCGAGAATTTGCTTTTCTAACAGGTTCCCAGGCGATGCTAATGCTGCTGGTTGGGGACCAATTCTGAGAACCAGTAGCAGAACAGTGGTGTATTATTATACATAAGAATCACCCGAGGATTTTGTTACAATCTAGATTCTGATTCAGTATATCCTGGATGGAAATACAAATTCTCAGCAGGGGTTCAAACCAGTTGGTTCATGATACGGTGAGCGTAATCAATGTCACTGAATTGTACGTGTAAAAATGGTTGAAATGGCAAATGTTTTGCTATATATATTTCACCACAATAAAAAAATTTTAAAGCCACATTGATAATGAAAATCATATGGACAAAACAATAACATCATTAGGAAAAATAATATAGATGAGAAACATGACTCATGCCAGATCGATTCAATAGAAGGGCTTTTTCCAAGTATTAAAGATGTATCCCAGCAGCAAAATCTGCTCTCCGTTGAATAACAGGGAGGCCCTGTCACCTGCAACAAGCATGAAGATTTAAGAGGAGCACTTCACAAAGGTGTTAAAGTCGTTAATCCCTTAGGGGCAGCCTAGTTAGATTTCTTGACTTTTTTTTCCTCAGCTAGATGAGCAAATGGGCGATGTCTGTGAAAACATATTGTCTCATACCAATGCTGAATGGCAAGCAAAATTTCTCACTCATCTTACTGAGTCACTGGAAGACCTTCAGGTGTTTTTGGATGAAGCCTTCAATGTAGGTATTGCATGCGTGAGTAAAGAAGGCTTTGCAAATTTCGCATCTCTTGCCTATCCTTACAAGGCAAGCTCACTTCAGTATGCCACGTGTGAATTAAAGGAAACCCTGTACTTCTAACCTGGGGCTGTAGGGTATACAACCCTAGGGAGGTGAGCTGGATTCTTCCCATGGTCCGAACCACCTGCTTATCCATCCGTCTGTCATATTTGCTGAAAACGTGTTCAACTTTGTTAAGAAACCGTTGAAAGATCTGGTCAAAGATCTTCATAAGTATTTTCCCAACCCAGTGGCAGAGAAGATTAGATAAACAACAATTTTTCCCACCATTTTGTGTTGTCGTTAGTTGTCTTCTAGTTGATTCCGACTCTTGGCAACCTTATTTGTGCAGAGCAGAACTGCTCCATACAGTTTTCAAGACTGTGACCTTTCAGAAGCAGATCTCCAGGCCTGCCTTCCCAGGTGCCTCTGGATGGGTTCAAATGGCCAACCTTTCAGCTAGTAGTTGAGTGCTTAACCATTTTCACCACTCAGGGACCTCACCATTTTGTAGACGTTATCAAATAATTTCATATATTTCATAGAAGAATAGAGGCGGGAGTTCACTTTGAATAGCTTCTTGAAACAAACAAACAAAACTCAAATCCGTTGCCTTGGAGTTGATTCCAACTTATGGTGACCTCATGTGCTCCATAGGGTTTTCAATGGGTGATTTTTTTTTTTTAAGTAAACCACCAGGCCTTTCTTCCAAGCCACCTCTGAGTGGACTCAAACCTCCAAAATTTTGGTCAGCAGCCAAACTTGTTAACCATTTGCACCACCCAGGGACTTCCTCGAAACAAGTCATCCAGAAAATTTTGACTAGTGTTGTAAATATTTGTATTTGTGCCTGCCAACATTTTTGAACATCCTTCTCATATTTTGTTAATTTTCTACGTAAGTAGAAACTGTTGTTATTGTTGTTAGGTGCTGTCAAGTCCGTTCCGACTTATAGCAGCCCTAGGAACAACAGAACGAAACTCTACCTGGTCCCAAGCTATCCTCACAATTCTTGTTATGCTTGAGCCCATTGTTGTAGCCACTATGTCAACCCGTCTCCTTGAGGGCCTTTGTCTTGTTCACTGACCCTGTACTCTGCCAAACATGATGTCCTTCTCCAGGCACTGATCCCTCCTGACAACATGTCCAAGGTATGTAAGATGCAGTCTCGCCATCCTTGCTTCTAAGGAGCATTCTGGTTGTACTTCTTCCAAGACAGTTTTCTTTGTGCTTTTGGCAGTCCATGGTATGTTCAATATTCTTCACCAACACCATAGTTGAAAGGCATCAACTCTTCTTCGGTCTTCCTTATTCATTGTCCAGCTTTCATGTGCATGTGATACAATTGAAAATACCATGGCTTGGGTCAGGCGCACATTAGTCTTCAAGGTGACATCTTTACTTTTCAACACTTTAAAGAGGTCCTTTGCAGCAGATTTACCCAATGCAATGCCTTGTTTGATTTTGTGACTGCTGCTTCCATGGCTGTTGATTGTGGATCCAAGTAAAATGAAATCCTTGACAACTTCAATCTTTTCTCCATTTATCATAATGTTGCTCAAATTGACATTTTAGCAATTCTGAGTTCCCAGATCCATGAACATAGCATATCTCTCAATTTATTTACTTCTTCCTTAATTTCTCTCAGTGAATACCAGAAAGATGTTTATCTGTGTTTTATTGACTATGCAAAGGCATTTGACTGTGTGGATCATAACAAATTATGGATAACATTACCAAGAATGGGAATTTCCAGAACACTTAATTGTGCTCATGAGGAACCTGTACTTAGAGCAAGAGGCAGTCATTCAAACAGAATGAGGGGATACTTCATGGTTTAAAGTCAGGAAAGGTATGTGTCAGGGTTGTATCCCTTCACCATATGTATCCAATCTGTATGCTGAGCAATTAATCCAAGAAGCTGGACTATATGAAGAAGAACACAGCATCAGTTTTAGAGGAAGCCTCATTAACAACCTGTGATAAGCAGATGATGCAACTTTGCTTGCTGAAAGTGAAAAGGACTTGAAGCATTTATTGATGAAGATCAAAGACTACAGCCTTCAGTATGGATTACATCTCAACATAAAGAAAACAAAAATCTTCACAACTGGACCAATATGCAACATCATGATTAACAGAGAAAATATTGAAGTTGTGAAGGATTTCATTTTACTGGGATTCACATCAACCCCCATGGAAGCAGCAGTCAAGAAATCAAATGATGCATTGCATCGGGCAAATCTGCAGCAGAAGATCTCTTTAAAGTGTTAAAAAGCAAAGATGTCACTTTAAGGACTAAGGTGTGCCTTACTCAAGCCATGGTTTCTCAATTGCCTCATATGTATGCAAAAGCTGGACAATGAATAAGGAAGGCCAAAGAAGAATTGATGCCTTTGAATTGGTGAAGAATATTGAATATACCATGGACTGCCAGAAAAACAAACAAATCTGTCTTGGAAGAAGTACAGCCAGGAAGCAAGGATGGCAAGACTTCATCTCACGTACTTTGGACATATCATCTGGAGGGACTAGTCCCTGGAGCAGGACATAATGCTTGGAAAAGCAGAGAGGGTCAGCGAAAAAGAGGAAGATCCTCAATGAGATGGATTGACACAGTAGCGGCAACAATGGACTCAAGCATAACGACTGTGAGGATGGCACAGGACCAGGCAGTGTTTCATTCGGTTGTTTATAGGGTCGCTATGAATCGGAACAGACTCTATGGTATCTATCAACAACAACAATTTCTCTAACAAAGTTTTCTAGTTCTCAGTGTACTGGTATTTCCCATTTTTTGGTCAGATTTATGCTTAAGTATTTAATTTTCTCTTAAATGTCATTTCAAATGGTGTTTTTTTACTTTGATTTCGGCTGGTTACGGCCAGTATATAGATGTAAAATTGATTTTGTATATTGATCATGTATCCTGCAACCTTGCTAAACTCACTTATTAGTTCTAGCAATATTTTTGTCATTAAGTACTTCCACTAAATAAAAATTTTTTTTTTTTTTATTTAGAGAATTTTATGAGAATAAAGGCAATTTTGCTTCTTCCTTCCCATATGGATGATTTTTTTCTTGCCTATTGCCTTGCCTAGTGTTATGGATTGAATTTTGTCCATGACAAATATATGTGTCAACTTGGCTAGTCCATGATTCCCAGTATTGTGTGATTGTCCGCCATTTTGTCATCTGATATTATTTTCCTATGTGTTTTAAATCCTATCTCTGTGACATTAATAAAATGGGATTATACAAGGATAGGTTGTGTCTTAAACCAATCCCTTTTTAGATTTAAAACAGAGAAGCAAGAAAAGACACGGGGACCTCATCCCACCAAGAAACAAGAGCCAGGAAAATAGTGAGTTCTTTGGACCCAGGGTCCGTGCACTGAGAAGCTCCTCCACCGGGGAAGATTGATGATAAGGACCTTTCTATAGGATCAACAGAGAAAGAAATTCTTCCCCTGGAGCTGGCGTCCTGACTTTGGACTTCTAGCCTCCTAAACTGTGAAAGAATAAATTTCCCTTCGTTAAGCCATTCACTATGGTATTTTTGTTATAACAACATTAGATAACTAAGACAGCTAGAATTGAAAAGTGGTTTATTCTACAATGTTGAATAGAGGTTTTAAAGGTGGACAACATTTGCCTAATTTTGATTTTAGGGTGAAAGCATTCAGTCTTTCACCATTATGTATAATATTATATTTAAGTTTTTTATAGATGTCCTTTTTTAGGTTGAAAACATTAACTTCTATTTCTAGTTTGCTGAGAGTCTTTATCAGGAATGGGTGTTGAATTTGGTTGAATGCTTTTTCTGTGTCTATTGAGAGTATGGTTTTCCTTTTAAAGTTTCATAATACGGTGGATATTATTGATTTTCAAATGTTATACCTGCCTTGCTTTCCTGGGATAAACCCCACTTGATCATGATCCTTTTCATGTGTTGTTAGATTCAATTTCTTCAAACTTTGTTTAGAATTTTTGCCTCTATGTTTATGAGGGAGATTGGTCTGTGGTTTTCTTTTCTTGTATGTCTGTCTGATTCTGGTATCAGAAAGTGTTGTTCACCTCATAGGATGAATTGGGAAGTAGTTCCTTCTTAACCTTCTGGAAGAGTTTGCATAGAATTGGTGTGATTTCTACCTTAAATGTTTGGTAAATTTCACCAGTGAAGCCATCTGGACTTGACATTTCTTTGCAGAGATGGTTTTTAACTACAAGTTCAATTTATTTAATAGAAATAGGCCTATTCAAGTTATCTGTTTTCTTCTTGAATGAGCTTTGGTAGTTCATATCTTTCAAGGAATTTTTCCATTTCATCTAAGTTGTCAAATTTATGGCCAGAAAGTAGTTCATAACATTCCCTTATCATCTTAGTATCTGTAGAACCTCTAATGATGTCACCTCTTGGGTTTATGATCATTGTAATTTGTGTCATGTCTCTTTTTCTCCTAAGTAATCTTGCTAGAAGCTTGTAAAAAAAAAAATTTTTTTTTATGTATTCAAAGAACCGGCTTTTTGTTTCATTGATTTTTCTGTATTGGTTTTCTGTTTCCTATTTATTTCTTCTTCTATATCCCCGTTTTCTTTCTTCTATTTAGTTTGAGTTTCATGTGCTTTCTTTTTCTAGCTCTTTAAAGACAGAAATTGAGGTTTTTTATTTGAGACATTTCTTCTTTTCTAATGCAGGCATTTAGTGCTGTAAATTTCCCTCAGATACTTTACTGGCATCCCACAAATTTTGACCTGTTGTATATTCATTCCATTGAGTTCAAAATGCTTTCCATTTTCTCTTTTGATTTCTCCTTTGACTCATTAGATTAAAGGAGAGTTAATTTACAAATATTTGGGGAGTTTCCCACAGATCTTTATGTTATGATATCTAATTTAATTCCATTGTGATCACAGAAACATCCATTGTATGACTTGAAATCTTTTACATTTATTGAGATTTATCTCATGGCCCAGAATAGCAACTATTTTTGGTAAATATTCCATGTGCACTTGAAAATAATGTTAATTCTGCTGTTGTTGAGTGGATTGTTCTATAAATGTCGATTACATCAAGTTGGTTGATAGTTTTGTTCAAATCTTTTATATTCTTACTTTCTAATTATTTTATCAATTACTGAGAGACAAATATTGAAATATCCTACTATTTTGGAATAAGCCCCCAAAAGACACTTAAAGGAAAATCAAGTAACCAAATTAAAGAAGAAGGCCACATAATTATGTTTATAAAGAGAATTTTGGAGGTGGGGCATCAATTAACACAAAGGAATGAATCACTAGGTTGATTGAAGGCGTGGAAGGAGATCACTGCTGAGCTTTAAAGCACACCTAGGTGACCAAACAGTCTTACTTACGCATAAAGATGGGGCTCTTCCATTAGTACCAGTGATGAATTTTCTAATGAAACATGTTCGGAGTGCATACTAGACTAACCCACTTGAAAAGGAAGAATATGCCCAGTAATGACAATCTTTAGGGACACCCTTAGCTGTAATCACAGGCAGCAATACTATAGTGTCATTAGCCTGCTTCCTCTCACTCTAAAGAAGGCTACTTTATTGGTGAACTGTGTAACCACACACTCACACAGATAAGAGGCCACTAAGAAAAGCATGAGTGTTGGCGGCCCTACCAACTCCATCTCATCCAGTTAACATATTGTCTAGCATTCTGTCATGAAATCATTGGCACTGTCAGTGCTTGTGAACTGCATGGCTCAGATGTTTCCAAACCCTTTTAATCCATGACAAAGGCCTCCCTTCATTGCTGTTTTGTTTTCCTTTGCTGCCCTATAGCATGGCAGCCAGTGTGTGCTCCTGATAAGCAGTGAGCCATGCAGATGTGGTTCAGTTTCCTTGTGCATACCATCATGGAACCTGCCAAGGCCCCAACTTGGGATGTGGCATGGGTCTCCCTCCCCCCACCCTGAGCCAATGCCAACGGCACCCTGTACAATGGTGAGCAGGCCAGGAAACTTACAAACAACCCCAAATTAAATTTTTGTGGCACAAATGGCCTAATTTTTTGAATGCAGTGTGCCTAATGTAAATAATTGCTTTCCAATTGAAGTGAGATCACAACAAGCTTCCACCTTGGAGCAGAATGGAAAAGAAGCTGCTGCAGTGATAATGTTTTTTTTTTTAAGAGTTTATTTTCCTTTTCTCTTCCGGGGTTTATATGCCAGGAATGAAGAGAGGACTAAGCTGGTTCGGGACACAATGCTGATAGTTGCTACTGTTGACAGAAGAGGAAAATGTCCAGAGGAAAGTGGCAAAGGAAGAAAGAGAGCAGACTATATGAATGGAGGAAGCCTGAATAAACTGGATTGCAAAAGACGTGTCTGAAGGAATTGACAGCCAGTTGACAATATGGCCCGAGTGACTATCTCCACTGCCAAGTTCAGATGAAGAGCCAAGCCAGAGTATGCATGGGAAAGATTCTAAGGGGGAGCCCTGAGCTGCTGGTGGCTGAATGATGGGCCAGGGTAGAGTTGTATTTGAGATAAGACAGAAAATGATTCAACAGATGGGTCAATGTAGAGGGTAATTCACAGTCCAATGGAGAAGACCCATCACCAGCAGAGCATTGAGAATTAAGGAGATTAAGAGATGGAGGCATACATTTTGTGGGTAAGAGCTTAATAGCTAAATTTGGATTGCTGTTGTTGTTAGTTGCCCTCAAGCCGGCTCCTGACTTATGGTGACCCCAGGCACAATGGAACAAAATACTGCCTGATACTGCACCATCCCCATGAGCAGTTGCAGAATGGACTGTCATGATCCATAGGGTTTCCATTGACTGATTTTTGGAGGTAGATTGCTAGCCTTTTCTTCCTATTCGATCTTAGCCTGGAAGCTCTGCTCAAACCTGTGTAGCATCATAGCTACATGCGATTTACCACAGACAGAGGGTGGTGGCTGCACATGAGATGCATTGGATGGGAATTGAACCAGGGTCTCCTGATGGAAGGTGAGAATTCTACCACTGAACTACCAATGCTCATGAGTTTGGATTAGAAAATATAAATCAGTGGGATCCATAATGAAAGACCACGTAGAAGGTGTAATCTGAAACACCATGGACTATTAGAGATGGGTAACCACTTGTTAAAAACCCACCCAGCTATGGCAGATATCTTTTAACTGAAATGGCAAGCCCCATTACCACTCCTGATGCCTAAGGGAACCAACAAGATTTTGAAAGCTTCTTCAAACTCTGTGTATACTGTAGATCAATATCCTTAAACAGCTCATGACAAGAGCTGTTATTCTAAACTTTCAAGACTTTTTCCATTCAATTAAGAGATTTCTTCCTATCTCTTAACACATACAAGGCTGGGAAGCTGGATAGGGGAGAATAAGTGTATAAAGGAAATTTTATTTTCCTAAGAATATCATTTTAGCAAAGCATAGCCCCAATTTCCAGCTCTCCACCTTTTACCTTAGTGTCCCTGATACTTTCATTTCTCCAAATAGCAAGGGGAGAAATAGTTATCCCACCATAAAGCAGTCTTTTACCAGTCTCACATGTGAGAGCCCATTTCCCACCATATCTGTATTAAATGGCCGTAACTGAATTGCTGTCCATTTGTCAATCAGCTTTGCAAAATGGCGTCAGGCAAATGATTGAGAAACATCTCTAATCCTCTCGATATTTAGCAATTATCCACTTTGCCCCTTCTTCACTTTGGGTCAGATTGCTTCCTAATCCATCCCCCTCCTCATCTCAAATTGGTTCCTACTGTTTCATTCAAGTCTTGAGTTCGTTTCTCCAAAGCCTCTCTAAACTGCCCCTTCCTCAGAATCACTGTCTTGAACATCTCTTCTGAACTTGGGGTCACACCCATGAGTACTCATCCTCTCTCCAGAGTAACTGGTTGTCCAGAGGCTCTAACTGGAAATTCTGCTTCTTCTACTCCTGCCAGCCATGAAACCACACCCTGCCATGTGCTAAGATCTAACTCAAGTCACATCCCCTACTAGCTTTCTCTGATTATGCAAGTCAGCATCTAAACCTAAACTTAGCTCTTAGCTTCTCCCTCCCTCCCTTCTTCTCTCCTTTTCTTTCTTCCTCTCTTCTTCCTTCCCTTCCTTCCTTCCTTTCTTCCTGCCAACCAGCAAGTGTTTAGCGAGCTCTTACTATAAACCAGGCACTCACTCTTAAAGGAACTGAGTTACAGGAGTGAACAAAACATATAAGGTCTCAGTTCTTAAGGATTTTACATTCTGGAAGGTAGAGGCAGAGCAGAAAATAAACTATAAAATAAATAAACAGGAAAACTATCAGATGATTGTGGATGTGTGGATAGTGAATAGGATGATGAGTGCTTAAACAAAAACAACAACAACAAAAAAGCCATTGCTGTCTAGTTGCTAACTCAAGGCAATCCCATTAGTTACAGAGTAGAACTGCTCCATAGGATTTTCTTGGCTGTAATCTTTACAAAAGCTGATTTCTAGGCCTTTCTTCCACGGTGCTTCCATGGTGGTTACAACACTCAGGTTAGTAGCTGGGCACAAACTGCTTGTAATACCCAGGGACCTGATGAGTGCTTCAAACCTGAAAACAAATCCATTGCTGTTGAGTCGATTTTGACCCATAGAAACCCTGAAGGACAGAGTAGAACTGTCTCATAGGGTTTCCAAGGCTGCAATCTCTATGGAAGCAGACTGCCATGTCTTTCTGCCACGGAGCAGCTGGTGGGTTCGAACAGCTGTTCTGGTTAACAGCCAACTGCATAACCACTGTGCCACCAAGACTCCTCTTGAAAAGTGCTTAGCAGTACGTTAAATTGAGGAGGAGAGAAGGCTTCCCTGAGGAGCTGACATTGAAGCTATGACCCAAACGACAGAAGGAGGAAGCCATGCTGAATGGTCAGAGAAAAGAGCAATCCAATGTGGGGAATCGCCAGTGCAAAGGGCCAAAGATAAAGCCAAACTGGAGAAGCCTGATCCTTTCCCTTATTTCATCCATGCCATTACTGTACATGTTATATGTAATTTAATATATAATGCATATATAATAAACAATATGTAATCCTTAAAATATCTCCATTGATTACATGTTTACAAGCATTCCCTTCCCCAGTGGATTCTTTTCAGGTCATCTAATAAACTGTTACCCAACCTAGTCATTCTCAATCTGTATTGGAAAATATTGACTAAGAAACTGACCTAAACCTCTCATATCAAGGAGCAAAAGTGGCAAAAATGTTTGGGAATAGTAAGTGAATTTATTCTCAGCTGCTGTCTGGACTGAATGATGCTTAAACCCAATAGAGAAATGAATGCACAGTTCGTCAAGATTTACACTTAAGCGCACACCTCACTCTTGGTTTTTTCCCATTAACTTTTATGGTGCAAAGTTCTTTCAGCTGCCCCCTTTCACAGAATGACCCCATGTTCCACATCATCCATTAACCAGCTTTCCCGAGCTCAATCCAACACGTCATAAAATTGCTTTTGGTATGAGTGAGAAACCACCTTTACGTTTTATGACTTACACAATAAAGAAACAAAAAAAATACGCAATTTATAAAATGATAATATGCAGTAATGTGGAGAGCTTTTAAGTTAATGGGACAGGCAGGGAATGGTGTCATTAACCAAAAAAAGAAAGAAATACGTTATCAGGCACTTAAAGCGATGCTGCTGCTGGCTGCGTTCGAGTCCACAGTGCAAAGAGTGGAGCAAAAGCTCATAAAACATGAAACATGCACATATTGTCACCTTGCTCCCTAGAACTCCAAAGTTCTCTGAATTAAAAAGTATAGAAACAGCACAGCCTACATCAGTGAACATAGGTGTGCAGACCTGCTTGTCTTGGCTTCCAGCAGGCGCAAGTCCAGCTAAATGCAACCAGAGGAAGCCGGTCTCAGGAAGGCTGAGTCACCGCAGCCGCTGCCACGTGATGGATGTAGCCCACAGCGGGAGCCAGGCAGCCTCAGGAACAGGTGTGAATTGTGAAGTGGGCTGGAGAGAGCAGATCAGCTGTTCCACAGTCTGGTTCAGGTTTCAGGAAGAAACAGGAAAGTAATGATAAATTTGCAACTGCGCAGACATAAAAGGTTCTCACCCACAGCTGGTTTGTCTCGTTCCACTCTTCACAAAATCAAGGGCGAAACTGGTGGTTAAAAAGCCTTGTAATTTTCATCTCCAGAGAATAAGTAAAAGCAATGGAGGTATTGGAAAGTCATAATAAATTATGGATTTGTTACCAGTTTTTATTACAAACACCGAACTACTGATTACATGGGAGGCAATATTGTTTTGTAAGTAAGAACACAAGTTCTAGAGTCAAAATGTCTGAGTTCAAATCCTGCCTCTATCATTTATTAGGTAATTTCAGTTATTTAAGCTCTCTGTCCTTCAATTTCCTCATCTGTAAAATGGGAATATTAGTGATAGGTACCACATAGGGTTGTTGTGAGGTTAACTGAGGTAATGAATTAAAGTGCTCAGAGCCATGAATGGCTCATAACAATCATTCGGTAAATCTTCACTGGGTGGTGCCAATGTTTAATGCAGTCAGTTGCTAATGGAAAGGTTGGCAGTTTGAGTCCACCCAGAGGAACCTAGGAGGAAAGGCCTGATGATCTACTTCTGAAAAATCAGCTACTGAAAACCCAGTGGAGCACAGTTTTACTCTGACACACATGGGGCTGCCATAAGTGGGAACTGACTCCCCAGCAACTGGCGTTAGTCTTCACTATTATCCCAACGTGAGTAGCAATTGGGAAATCATCACTCAATAAAACACTAAGCCCCTGAAAGAGCCCACCTGGGAACCAGTTTATTCTATAGCAAGAAGATCACAGACACAGACACATACAACTAGAAAAGATGTCATGGTGATACCGGCTTTCTGAGAAGAAATAATTTTTGAAATGCTTCAGGCAAAGCAACATTGCTCGTAAATCTTTAATAGTATTAAAATGGATCAGAGAAGCCTGTGCAGGATCTTGGGGGTTCATCTCTCATCAAGTGAAGTAACTCTTAGATCCTCTGTTAAAGTTCACTTCCCTAATGGCGAGTACTGGCTGCTCTGTTCCACTCATTCTTTGCATGCCCTTTAGCTCAGCCTTGCAGACACAGGGCTGGGCAGCACTTGTGGAGAGCTCCAGATAAGAAGTGAGCACCCAACCTCCATCTAAAGTATGATAAAATATATGTGTGTGTGTGTGTGTGTATATATATAAGAAAAAAAAAATATATATATATATATACACATATATGGAAAAAAAAAAGTGAGCACTCCCTGGATGGTGCCCAGCTATCATTACTGAATGTTTTTGTCATTTTGTTGTTTTTAATACTTAATTTTATTTTTTGGTAAAAATATACACAGCAAAACCCTCTCCCATTCCAGTTTCTAGACATAATGATCAGTGACATTGGTTACATTCTTCACATTGTGTCAACGTTCTTGTTATTTCTGTTCTGGTATTTCACTTCTATTTACTTAAACTCCCTTCCCAACTTTCTCATCTATGCTTTAAAATAGCTGCTGATGCTTTGGTTTTTTTTTTTTTTTTTTAATGTAATACTCACGTTTGACAATCAGGCTGTGTGAGCTAAACTGTTACTTAGTTTAAAGGTGACTTCAGGAGATAGTTTCAATTCAAGGTTTGAAGAATAACTCAGGGCCATAGTCCCGGGGACTCCTCCAGCTTCAATAGGTCCAATAAGTCTGGATTCTTGAAGAATTTGAAGTTCTGCACATTTTTCTCCCTTCTTATCAGGATTCATCTATTGTGTCTCTGGTCAGAAGATCAGTAGTGGTAGCTGGGCACCATCAAGTTCTTCCGATCTCTGGGTGGAGGAGGCAGTGGTTCATAGAGACAATTAGTCCTGTAGTCGAGTTCCTTCTCCGATTCCTGGTTTTTATTCTTTCTTTATTTTTTCCAGATGAACAAACACCAAGAGTTGTATCTTAGATGGCTGCTCATAAGCTTTTAAGACTCCAGACACTACTCACCCTACTAGAAGGTGGAACATAAACTTTGAGAACTATTACTATGCCAGTTGACTGGATTGCCCCACAATACCATGGCCCTAAGACCCCAAACCAAGAGAACTAATCACATGAGGAGATTGGTTATACTTAATTAATATTAGCATCTGTACCTCCCTTGCTTTTTTTGATTGTTGCTATTACTAAATGTTTTGACCAAAGATTCTATAGCAGAATCCTGATCAAAAGGGGGAAATATGGAATATAATTTCAAAATCCCATGGAATCCAGATTTCTCAAGCCATTGAGGCTGGATGAACCCCTGAAACTATTGCCCTGAGGTAATTTTTAAACCTTAAACCAAAAACATCCTCTAAAGTCTTCTTTAAACCAAATGATAACTCATTTTGCTATCAAGTCAATTCTGACTCATAGTGGCCCTATAGGACAGAATAGAATTGCCCCATATGGTTTCTAAGGCTGTAATCTTTACAAAAGCAGAACGCCACATCTTTCTCCCACAGAGCAGCTGGTAAGCTCGAACCACTGACCTTCCAGTTCACAGGCAAGTACTTTGACCACTGTACCACCAAGGCTCCTTAAACCAAACAAGAGTTTTGCTTAATTAGTAAAGTATGTCTGCCTTGAGCATTGTGCTCTTTTAAGATCTATCTATATGGGACCAAACTGACAACAACAGCTCAAAAGATTAGATGGGAAACTTAGGAGGCAGTGAGTTTACATTAATGGAGGAGGAACAATTCAGAAAAGGAGGGTGAGAATGGTTGCACAACTTGAAGGATGTAATCAATGTCACTGAATTATATGTGTAGAAATTGTTGAGTTGTTGTATATTTTCAACAGCAAAAATAAAATTAAATTAAGAAAAAGAAGTGACCACTCCCACAGCAACATCCACTTCACAAATACCAGTGCCAGAGCCCCAAGTCAGACCATTGAGTCAGTATCTCTGTGGGTGAGACCCAGGCTTTGGTATTTTAAAAAGGCCTCCCAGGTGATTTTGATGCTCAGTGAGAGCTGAAGACCACAGAACTGGATCAACCAAGCTCTTATTTTACAAAGGGGGACACAAACCAATAAAGAACCAATAAAGTGATTTCCTTAAGGCTGTTGCTCATGAGTGGCAGGGCCACGGTTAGGTGTTAGTTGAAGATATGTTTTTTAATTGTCATTTTTTAAAAATTGTGATTTTATATATATATATTCGATGGCACTGGGTTTTTTTACGTATATATATATATGTATATATATATATACATATACCCCCCATGCGTCTGTCAGTTTGTCATACTGTGGGGATTTGTGTGTGTGTTGTTGTGATGCTGGAAGCTATGTCACCAGTATTCAAATACTAGCAGGGTCACCCATGGCAGACAAGTTTCAGCTGAGCTTCCAGACTAAAACAGACTAGGAAGAAAAACTAGGCAGTGTACTTCTGAAAAGAATTAGCCAGTGAAGACGTTACGAAAAGCAGTGAAACAATGCCTGCTAGAGTGCCGGAAGATAAGCCCCTCAGGTTGGAAGGCCCTCAAAAGACGACGGGTAAAGAGCTGCCTCCTCAAAGCAGAGTCGACTTTAATGATGTGGATGGAGTCAAGCTTTTGGGACCTTCATTTGCTGATGTGGCACGACTCAAAATGAGAAGGAACAGCTACAAACATCCATAAATAATCAGAATGGAATGTACGAAGTACGAATCTAGGAAAATTGAAAATCGTCAAAAATGAAAGGGAACCCACAAAGATCGATATCCCTCATGTTGTCTCAGGATCTGATATGATCTCCCTCCTGTTCAGCAACCTTTCCGAAACACCTGATCCATCTGAGGTGTGTAACTCCTATGCTATCCTGAAGCTGCAACCCAGCATGCTTACGTTTAAAAAGCTCCTCAATTCTTACATGAATCTAGCTTTGAGAAATAGCTCCTTTGATGCTCAGTTGATCAACTATTGAAGTATTAGCCCGTCATCCATGGTTAATAGAACTTGGGTTAAGAATAATATGTCTTGAGAGGGAACTCCTGCTTTGTTGTAATAGAGAAAGCAGAATGTGTTCTATTCTGTGCCTCAATTCCAACTGTCCGCAGGATATAGTCCTTCCTCAGCAGACAGAAGTGATTTCTGGCTAGAAAATGCTGAGGCTTTTCAGGAAGCATAATAAGGTTCCCAGAAGCAAGTTGCTGAATGAGTTTATGGACAGTGCAAAAGCATTCAACAGTCCTGCCAAGGCCATTGAGGTTGTGAAGCTGGGAAGTGCCTTTGGCTTACCTGTTTATGAGGGCCTTATCCAGAGAGTGATAGCTGACTTTGCAATCAACAAGAAACAGAAGGAAGACCTGGGAAACCTAACTGCATTGAGCAGTGACAGTGACATCAGTGAAGGTAAACAAGAGTGGGAAATGCAGGAGCAAAAAACAAAAGGTGTGTCTTGAAAGGAGGGGCTCAAATGGGGCTGATAGGAGAGCCCAGGGGCAGAGATCTGCAGTGGACATCTCAGGTCTGCTTCGAAAGTTTGGCCGGGATTTTATACGACCTCCCGCCACTCCCTTTGGTCCGAGATAATTTTTTCTTTTTTTAAAATGTACACAACGAAACATACTTGTTCAATGATTTCTACAGGTACAAATCAGTGCCGTCAGTTACATACTTTACGTTGTGTCGCCATTCTCACTATCTCTACCCACATTGTATCACCACCATTAACGTTTACTCTCTGTGCCCCTGAAAGTTCTCATTTGTGCTTTAGAGTTACTGTTATCAATGTGATCTCATATAGATAATTCTTTAAAAGAGGAAAATGTTGAAGGCAGACATTCTTTAGATATTCTTTATTAATTGAGCTAAATTGTTGCTTTGTTTATAGATGGTTTCATGGGATATTTTTGGTTCCAGGTTTAAAGATCATTTTAGGACAATAGAGTTGGGGGTTCCCCCAGTCTCAGTGGATACAGTAAGTCTGCTTTTCCATAGGAATTTAATGTTCTGTTTGACATTTTTCCTCCTTTTGGTCAGGATCTACCTATTGGGTCCTTGATGAAAATACTAAGTGATTACCCAGAGAATTTAATTGGAGTTGAGATTCTTTTGCTTCCCTTTATTTTCTCTGTCTGTGCAACCTCAGTGTTTATTTATCTCTGATGTATTGATAATGCACATTGGGATGGACATGGATGTTTCTGAAAAGAGCTCCCTGGTGCCAAGACTTTTTTGTTGTTGTTGTTGCACTTTAGGTGAAAGTTTACAGCTTAAGTTACTTTCTCATTCAAAAATTTATACAAATATTGTTTTGTAACATCAATTGCAACCCCCACAACTTGTCAGCATGCTCCCCCTCTCCATCCTGGACTCCCTGTGTCCATTTGTCCAGTTCACGTCCCTTTTTGCCTTCTCCTCTTGCTTTTGAACAGGAGTTGCCCATTTGGTCTCGTATATTTGATTGAACTAAGAAACACGTTCCTCACGTGTGTTATTGTTCGTTTTATAGGTCCGTCCAATCTTTGTCTGAAAAGCGAGCTTGGGGAATGGTTTCAGTTCTGGGTTAGCAGAGTTCCTCCAGTCTCTGTCAGACCAGCAAGTCTGGTGTTTTTTTGTGAACTTGAATTCTTTTCTATATTTTTGTCCTATTCTGTCCAGGACTGTCTGTTGTGATCCCTGTCAGAGTGCTCGTTGGTGGTGGCCAGGCACCATCTAGTTCTTCTGGTCTCAGGTTGGTAGAGTCTCTGGTTCATGTGGTCCATTAGTCCTTAGGGCTAATATTTTCCTTGTGTCTTTGGTTTTCTTTGCTCTCTTTTGCTCCGTACAGGATGAAACCAATAGATGCATCTTAGATGGTGACTCACAAGCTTTTAAGACCCGAGACACTACTCACCAAAGTGGGATGGAGAACATTTTCTTTATGAACTATTTTATACCAGTTGATCTAGATGTTCCCCAAGACTATGGTTCCCAAGCCCCAGCCCTCGAAGTGTTTGGATGTGTCTAGGAAACCTCTATACTTCTGCTTTAGTCCAGTTGTGCTGACTTCCCCTGTATTGTGTGTCGTCCTTCCCTTCATTCAAGTTGAGACCTGTCTACTATCTAGTTAACGATTTCCCTTCCCCCTCCGTCCTCACCCTCATAACCATCAAAGAATGTTTTTTTCTGTGTGTACACCTGTTCTTGAGTTCTTATAATAGTGGTCTCGTACAATATTTGTTCTTTCGTGACTGACTTATTTCACTCAGCATAATGCCCTCCAGATTCATCCATGTTGAGATGTGTCACAGGTTCATCATTGTTCTTTATCATTTCATAGTATTCTATTGTTTGTATGTACCATAATTTGTTCATCCATTCATCTGTTGATGAACATTTAGGTTGTTCCCATCTTTTTGCTATCGTGAGTAGTGCTGCAATGAACATGGGTGTGCATATGACTATTCTTGTGATGGCTCTTACTTCTCTAGAGTATGTGCCTAGGGGTGGGATTGCTGGATCGTAAGGTATTTCTGTTTCTAGCTTTTTAAGGAAGCACCATGTTGTTTTCCAAAGTCTTTGCACCACTTTACATTCCCACCAGCAGTGCATAGAATTTCAATCTCCCCGCAACCTCCTCAAAATTTGTTATTTTGTGTTTTTTGGATTATGCCAATATTGTCAGGGTGAGATGATGTCTCAGTGTAGTTTAGATTTGCAAAGGGTTGCTATGAGTCGGAATCAACTCCATGGCAATGGGTTTGGTTTTTTTTGTTTGTTTTTTAATGGCTAATGATCACAAGCTTTTCCTGAATGTCTTCTTTGGTGAGGTGTCTGTTCATATCCTTTGCCCATGTTTTAATTGGATCATTTGTCATTTCATTGTTGAATCTTGCACTGTCTTATAGATTTTAGAGATTATACCCTTGTGGGATGTCATAGCCAAAATTTTGTCCCTGTCTATAGGTTCTCTTTTTACTCTTTTGGTGAAGTCTTTTGATGAGCATACGTGTTTAATTTTTAGGAGCTCCCAGTTATGTAGTTTCTCTTCTGGTGTTTGTGCATTGTTAGTTATGGTTTGCATTGTATTTATGCTGTGTATTAGGGCCCCTAGTATTGTCCTATTTTTTCTTTCCTGATCTTTATTGTTTCATATTTTATATTTAGGTCTTTGATCCATTTTGAGTTAGTTTTTGTGTATGGTGTGAGGTATGGATCTTATTTCATTTTTTACAGATAGCCGTCCAGTTGTGCTAGCACCATTTGTTAAAGAGACTGTCTTTTCCCCTTTTAACAGACTTTGGCCCTTTGTCAATATCAACTGCTCATAGATGGATAGATTCACTTCTGGGTTCTCAGTTCTGTTCCATTGGTCTATAAGCCTTTCGTTGTACCAGTACCAGCCTGTTTGTGACTACTGTGACTGTATAATAGGTTCTAAAATCAGGTAGTGTGAGGCCTCTACTTTGTTCTTCTGCTTGAGTAATGCTTTACTTATTTTATCCGGGGACTCTTCTTTTCCATATGAAATTGATGATTTGTTGCTCCATCTCATTAAAGAATGCTGTTGAAAGATTGCTTTGGGAAGAATTGATATTTTCACAATGTTGAGTCTTCTTATCCATGAGTTTGGAATGTTTTTCCACTTACATAGGTCTCTTGGTTTCTTGCAGTAGCATTTTGTAGTTTTCCTTGAATAAGTCTTTCGTATCCCTAATTAGGTTTATTACTAAGTACTTGATCTTTTGGGGGGCTATTGTAAATGATATTGATTTGGCGATTTCCTTTTCAAAATTGTCTTTGTTGGTACAGAGGAATCCAACTGGTTTTTGTATGCTTACCTTGTATCCTGCTACTTTGCTAAACTCTTCAATTTTTTTTTTTTTCAATTAGTTCCAGTAGTTTTCTTGTGGATTCTTTGAGGTTTTCTGTGTATAAGATTATATCATCTGCAAATAGGGAAAGGTTTACCTCTTCCTTACTATTTGGGTTCCTTTTATTTTTCTTGCCTTATCACTGTAGCTAAGATTACCAGCACAATGTTGAATAAGAGTATTGATAAAGGACATGCTTGTCTGGTCCTCATTTTCAAGGAGCATGCTTTTAGTCTCTCTTCATTTAGCATGATGTTGGCTGTTGGTTTTGTATAAATGCCCTTTATTATGTCGAGGGAATTCCCTTCTATTCCTGTTTTGCTGAGTTTTTATCAGGAATGGGTGTTGGACTTTGTCAAATGCCTTTTCTGCATCAATTGGTAAGATCATGTGGTTCTTTTGTTTCATTTATGTGGTGAATTATGTTGATTGATTTTCTAATGCTGAACCATCCCTGTGTACCTGAAGTGAATCCCACTTGTTCATGATGTATTATTTTTTGGTTATGCAATTGAATTCTATTAGCTAGAATTTTTTGAGAATTTTTGTGTCTGTGTTCATGAGGGATATTGGTCTGTAGTTTTTTTTGTGGTGTCTTTGCCTGCTTTTGGTATCAGGGTTATACTGGCTTCATAGAATGAGTTCAGGAGTATTCCTCCTTCCTTTTCTGTGCTCTAAAATAGCTTGAGTAGTTCTGGTTTTCGCTCTTCTCTGAAAGTTTGGTAGATTTCTCCAGTGAAGCCATCGGGTCAGGGCTTTTTTTTTTTTTTTTTTGCTGGGAGTGTTCTTTATTACTTCTTCCATCTCTTCTTTTGTTATGAGTCTGTTTAGTTTTCCACCTCAGTTTGTGTTAGTTTAGGTAGGTAGTGTGTTTCTAGAAATTTGTCCATTTCCTTTAGGTTTTCAAATTTCTTGAAGTACAGTTTTTCATAGTATTCTATTATGATCCTTTTTATTTTGGGTAGGTCTGTTGTGATATCACCCATCTTGTTTCTTATTTGGGTTATTTGCTTCCTCTCCTGTTTTTCTTCTGTCAGTTTGGCAAATGGTTTGTCAATTTTGCTGATTTTCTCAAAGCACCAATTTTTGCTCTTGTTGATTCTTTCAATTATTTTTCTCTTCTCTATTTCATTTATTTCTACTCTAATCTTTATCATTTCCTTTTTTCTGGTGCCTGAGGGCTTCTTTTGCTGCTCTCTATTTGTTCAAGTTGTAGGGCTATTTTTTTTTTTTTTTTTTGGCCCTCTCTTCTTTTTCATATGTGCTTTTATTGCTATAAATTGACCTCTAAGCACTGCTGTTGCTGTGTCTCAAATGTTTTGGTAAGATGTGGTTTCATTCTCATTTGATTCTATGAATTTTTTTTTAATTCCATCCTTGATTTCTAATATTACCCAATAGTTTTTAAGCAAGCTGTTGTTTAGTTTCCATCTTTTTTTATTTTTATTTTTTACCTTGCTGTCTCTGTTATTGATTTCTACTTTTATGGCATTATGATCAGAGACGATGCTTTGTATTATTTCGATGTTTTGGATTTTGTTAAGGCTTGCTTTGTGGCCTAAAATGTGGTCTATTCTGGAGAATGTTCCATCTGTGTCGGAAAAGAATATATACTTTGTTGCCGTTGGGTGGAGTGTTCTGTATATGTATATGTGGTTGATTTCGTTGATCGTGGCATTTAGATCTTTTGTATCTTTACTGAATTCCTTTTTAGATGTTCTCTTCTTCACCGAAGGTGGTATGTTGAAGCCTCCTACTATTATTGTACAGCTGTCTATTTCTTTTTTCTATGCTGTTAGAGTTTGTTTTACTTATTTTGGGGTGCTGTCATTGGGTGTGTATATATTTATTATGGTTATGTCTTGGTGGTATATTGACCCTTTAGTCATTATGTAGTGTCCTTACTTCTCCTTTATGGTGGATTTTGCTTTAAAGTCTACTTTTCAGAGATTAATATTGCCACTCCTGCTCTTTTTTGGTTATTGTTTGCTTGATATGTTTTTCCATCCTTTGAGTTTTAGTTTGCTTATGTCATTGTGTCTAAAGTGTGTCTCTGGTAGATAGCATATAGATTGTGTTATTTTATCCATTCTGCCACTCTCTGCCTCTTTATTGTTGCATTTAGGCCATTTACATCAGTGTAATTATTGACAGGTATGAGTTTACTGTTATAATTTTATTGTATCTTGTGTGTGTGTGTGTGATGTTGACGGCTTCTTTGTTCTGCTTAATTGTCTGTGCTGGGTTCTTTTTGTTTATGGATTTTCTTTTCATCAGTTTCATTACTGTCGATTTTGTGATTGCTGAGCATTTATGTTTTTCTTCTTTAGTATTTTGATGGGTAAGTTTTTTAGCTGCCTTCGTGGTTACCTTGAAATTTACCTTTATTTTTCTAGGTTTAAACCTGTCTTTTATTTCCTGATGTTGCCTTAGCTTCTTCTCCATATGGAAGTTCTATGACTACACTGTTTATTCCCTCTTTTTTGTTTTTACCTTGCTTGTCATTTATATATTGACATCTCTCTTTCCCTATTTTCAGTCTTTTAGCTTTGTTTTGTTTTTATGGATTCTCTATCTGGGTTGGCATCTGGTTGATCTGTTCTGTATCCCAGCCTTAGATTGTTGTCTCATGTTGTTAGTTCTCTAACCAGAGGACTCCCCTTAATATTTCTTATAATTTTGGTCTGGTTTTTACAAATTCCCTTAATTTCTGTTTATCTGGAAATGACCTAATTTTACCAATCCTATTTTTTTTTTTTATTTGAGAGACAATTTTGTTGGCTATATAATTCTTGGCTGACTATTTTTTTTCCTTCAAGGCTTTGTATCAGTCATACCATTGCTTTCTTGCCTGCGTGGTTTCTGCTGGGTAATCAGAACTTAGTCTTATTGGTTCTCTTTGTAGGTAACTTTTTGTTTGTCTCTAGCCACTCTTAGGATTCTTTCTTTATCTTTGGTTTTGGCAAGTTTGATTATGATATATCTTGGTGAATTTTGGGGGGGGCAGGTCTATCCTGTATGGGGCTCGCTGAGCTTCTTGGATAGATATCTTCTCGTCTTTCATGGTATTAAGGAAGTTTTCAGCCAGCAAATCTTCAACAATTTTCTCTGTGTTTTCCATTATTCCCCTTGTTCTGGTACTCCAGTCACTCACAGATTTTTCCTCTTGATAGTATCTCACATAATTCTTGGATTTTCTTCATTTTTTTGGATTTGTTTTTTATGATTTTTCCTAAAAAAGGTTGTGTCAAGAGACTTATCTTCAATCTCAGTAATTCTGACTTCCATTGCCTCAATTCTGCTCCTATGACCTTCTATTGAGTTGTCTAATTCTAAAAATTTCTTGTTAATTTTTTGGTTTCTAGTTGCTGTTTTTGTATGGTTTCTAGAAGGCTGTTTATTCTGTCATTTTATTCTTGTATTGTTTTCCTGAATTCTTTTATTGATTTGTCTGTATATTCCTTGGTTTGGTCTGTGTTTTGCCTTGGTTTGGTCTGTGTCTTGATCTCTTGGACAGGTCTGTTTATTAGTTTTTTTTTAATCCTTTTTCAGATAGTTCCACTGCTTTGCCTTCCTCTGGAAGGTTTTCTGGTTCTTTATTTTGGTTGCTTGCTGGAGCCATCCTGTCCAGCTTCTTTATGTGATTTGATATTGACTGTTGTCTCTGAGGCATCAGTAAGTTATTATATTTATTTATTATACTTTTACTTACTGCATCCTGTATTTTCTTTTTGTTTTGATATGTCCAAGTAGGCTGGTGGTGTGTGCTGCTGTGGTCATTGGCATCATTGAAGTTCTCACCTCCTGTCTCCAGCTGGTCAGAGCACCTGTTAAATGTGTGGGCCTGGGAGTCTGTTCACTGTTCTTGCAGGAGTGTGAAGATGTAGGCAAAGATTTTTGGCGAGGTGACAAGTCTGTCCTGCTGGTTACCTGGCTGAGAGTACAAGGAGCATTCTTTATTGTTGAGTTTGGTGTTGTGTGTATGCTCCACCGCTTACCAGTTTGCGGCATAGGTGCCGAGGTTGTCAGTCACTGAACATGTGATGCGGAGACTCTCAGCTACAGTCCTAGGCAGTCCTAGGCAGGCAGGGCTGCATGGGAATGTTTGGAGCAGGCACAGGTCTCTTGTTGCAGTGAGAGGTGGTAGTGTGGGGAGCAAGGCAGGGGGCTTTCAGCTGCCTCTGGGTTTCCAGGTGGAGGGTGTGCCCCTGTCCACTAGAGCATGTAGTGGGGGTGGGTGGTAGTGCAGGCAGTCCTTGGGCACCCAGTGCCATTGGCTGGAGAGACAGGCAGGCACCATGAATTCTCAGGCCCCTGTTGTGGACTAGATAAAATAGGTGATACTCATAGGCCCCTGGTGTGGGTGGGTGAGGCCCCTTCTTTAGGGGTAAGATGGTGTCGAATGTCACAAATCTGCAGCTCCCACTTGGCTGTTGCAGGTGAAAGTTAGCTTCAGGTGGATGTCCTGTCTGTTTTGTCCAAATGATGGTGTGCGGTGCCAAGTCATCCTACAAGGGATCGGAGCAGAAGTGAAGGGCAGGGGTAAGGTGCACTGCAAGTCCGTGGACCCCTACACCAGTGGCTGGGTGAAGGGAGCAGGTGCCTTTGGACCAAGCTGTGATATCCTGGCTTGAGGGGCATAGCTTTGTGGAATGCCACAGGGACTGGTGTTGGAGTGGGGAGGGGGATGATGAGGAGAGTGGAGTGCTCCTCAGCCATGGAGCTCTGGTAGGGAAAGGGTTATGGTGTGCACATGTTGGTTTGGGAGCTTGCCTTAACTTTCACAGGTCTGGTGTCGCTTCTGTTTGATTTTGGTGGTGTGTGAAGACGCTACTGCTTGGCTGCACCAGATGGGGTGGGTTTTGGCTTGGGATATTGCTGCTTGCCTCAACTTGTGTGCGTTGTGAAGATTCAGCTAGCAGGATGGCAATGATCCTGTGATCCATAATTCCAAGTTTCCACTATTTCTGAATTGTCTCTCCTTCCACCTGTTGTTTAGTCTGATTCTTTAGCTTTGTGTTTGATGATTAGAGTTCCTAGATTGTCATATATATCCTATCTACTTTTTGTTGTTGTTGGTGGTGGGGGGGGGGCCTTTGTTGTAAGAGGGAAGACATGAAGCATCTGACTATTCCACCATCTTGGTCCCACCTTCTGGTGCCAAGACTCTGGAAGAAGCCTGTTATACAAAGTGCTTTTTATGGAACAAACTGGCCAATACTACATTTCATAGCATATCAGGGCTCAGAAGAGGAATAAGGAACACTGCTGAGACCCCGAAAGGCAAATACCACACATGCCCTTCCTTCCTTTCTTAATAATAATCAGTTCTGCTTGTTATAGGGTGTCGAGTATTTGTGTGATAGCATATTTGGCTGAGGGTGGTGATAAACTTGGGGGCACTATCAATGATTTTGTAACCCAGAAGAGGTTTGGCATATATAAGTTTGTAAATCAGACTTAAGCAGTTCAGCTTTCCACACCACAATGCAAGTGGACACCACATGGCCAATATTATACCCGAGAAAACTTCCAGCCAGACTTTTGCAAGATTTATCTTTATAACAGTCCAAGGGTGGCACAAACAGTTAAGTTCTTGGCTGCTAACTGAAAGGTTGGATGTTCGGATCTACCCAGAGGTAGAAGAAAGCCCTGGAGATCTACTTCGAAAATGTTACAGCCATTAAAAACCCTATGGACCACAGTTCTCTGACACACATAGAGTCACCATGAGTCAGAATCAACTCAATGGCAACTTTTTAAAAAAATCTATTTCACTGACAGTGGCATCTTTCTAGAACAACTAAATGGTCTGGTATAGCCACAGCTCACTGCCCTCCACAATGACCTTCTGTTGCTGCTGGAGTCTGCAGGAGGTAGTGGTCTGGGTGGACCTTCTCCCCAGAAGAAGCTTCTTAGGGTAGCAGCCTTACATTTGAAATGCACTGCAGTATAAAAATCAGGCTTTTGATGAAAGCCTTCCTTTGTCTGCTTTCCAGCCTAGGTATGCCATCCCAAAAGATTCCACAGAGTTGATGTCTCTATTTCTTTAACTCAGTATTTGGAATGGCACAGCCCAGCCCAGCCATCTCCCCACTAAAGAGCTGTGTGTAAATGTTGCCCAGTGTTCTTAGGCTCCCCTCTTTCTTTGGGTTGGAAGCAAGGCTGTCATGCTGTATGTTGTTATTTAACAGGTATGCTGTGATATTTCCTTTCTGTGGTGGAAAAGATATTTTCAAGGGAAGCCTCTTTATTCCTCTGACATTTTCACTCTTGAAAAGTTGACCCAGTTCCTACAGAATAACAAAAGAAGCACAAAAAAAGAAACAGATCCCCCTGGGGGACTGATAAACCCAGGTGAACTCTGGCCAACCAGTTATTCCCTCAGAGAACTAGTCAACTGCCAGAAAGCTGAGGAAGATGGTCACATCTCAAAGATATATGGACAAATTAGGTTGGGTCAGCTTGAAGCTGTTTTTCAGAATTTGCCTTTGATATAAAAAAAAAAAAAAATTTTTTTTTTTTTTTATGAGTCCATGTGAGAACTCTGTCAATTCCACACCCAGTCTTGGTGTGCCAATGGCTGGGCATCTGGTCTACCAGTTGTGTTCTTTTAGGCCTGGAGGCCAGTTGGAGCCTGAGGAATCATTTTAATACTGAGTTTCTGAGCCACTGAGAATGACCTGGAGTAGCCTCCACTGTGGGTACTAGCCTCTCCAGAAATAACTACCACTTTGAGTTGCAGAATCTGGGAAGAGGAAAAGGGCTAAAACGACAGAGCACCAGCTCCTATACAACTCATACAACTGTACACATTACAATTGGTTGTCTAATAATTACTCAGAAAAATCCGGATAGAAGCTGGTTCCTTTACTTAACTGTATTTGCCATTCTCCTCAGATACTCTCTATTCACCAACAGGTTGGCCTTTGCCTTCTCTGATGACAGAATCAGAGATTTGAAACCGAATTTCCCTCTCCTCTTTTTAGAGTTCGCCTGAATTATAAACTCATAACTGCTTTTGTGGTTGGCCTGTAATTAGACTTCTAAGGCTGTAAAGTTATTTGGTGTTTTGGTGGACAGAGGAAAGGGGAATTCTTTAGGACATGTGTCCTTTTCTTCAGATTCTGTGAGCAAAGAACACCAATAAAAGCAGCCACTTGACTTATGAAATTTGCTCCACATTTTCTCTTAGATAATATTCCCTATCCTTTGCATCTTCAATCCAATTTATGGCCTCTTTGCATCTATTTTTCATTTAGTCATTCAACAAATGGTTTCTGGAAGGATCTGTAGGTATTGCCCTATTAAAAAAAACCAAAACCAAACCCAGTGCCATTGAGTCGATTCCAACTCATAGCGACCCTATAGGACAGAGTAGAACTGCCCCACAGAGTTTCCAAGGAGCGCTTGGCGAATTCGAACTGCCGATCATTTGGTTAGCAGCTGTAGAACTTAACCACTACACCACCAGGGTTTCCTTTGCCCTACAGATTATAGAAAACCAAAGAAGCCCTTGTCCTCTAGGAGGTGATGGTCAGGTGAGAGGAATCAACACAAGGTCATCAATGGTAGGACCAAGTACTAGGAGACAAGGAGCCCCTGGGTGGTGCAAATGGTTAACATTCTTGGCTGCTAACCAAAAGTTTGTAGGTTCAAATCCACCCAGAGGTGCCTTGGAATAAAGGCCTGGTGATCTACTTCCAGACAATCAGCCATTGAAAATCCTACAAAGCACAGTTCTACTCTGACACACATGGGGTTGTCATGGGTCAGGGTTGACTCAACCGCAACTGGTTTACTAAGAGAGAAGGAGGTACAAATTGCCTCCAACAGAGATGAAATGCAACTTTTTCTACCAAGAAAGAACTGGAAAAGTTTCACAAAACAGTTTGCATTTGTACTGGGCCTTTACGAATAAATAGAGGTTTATTAAGTGGCTAGTGATGAGGGCAATCGAGAAAGAAAGAACAGCACACGTAAAGACTCATGTAATGGACTGAATTGTGTCCCCCAAAATGTGTGTCAACTTGACTAGGCCATGATTCCTGGTATTGTGTGATTGTCCACCCTTTTGTCATCTGATGTGTTTTTCCTCTGTGTTGTAAATCCTACCTCTATGATGTTAATGAGGCGCTTTTAGAGGCAGTTATGTTAATGATGCAAGACTCAATCTACAAGATTAAGTTTTGTCTAAAGCCAATCTCTCCTGAGATATAAAAGAAATAAGAGAGCAGGGAGACAGAGGACCTCATTACCACTGAGCAAGAAGAGCCAGGAGCGCATGTCCTTTGCACCTGGGGTTCTTGCGCTGAGAAGCTCCTCAACAGGGGAAGATCGATGACAAGAACATTCCCCCAGAGCCAACAGAAACAGAAAGTCTTCCCCCGGAGCTGGCACCCTGAATTCCAACTTCTAGCCTACTACACTGTGAGCGAATAAACTTCTGTTTGTTAAAGCCACTCACTTGTAGTATTTCTGTTGTAGCAGTACTAAGTAACTAAAACGAGTTTTAATCAAGATGGCATGTGGGCTTCTCTGGAAACTGCTAGTGATTGAGCAAGACATGCGACTGGAAAGGTGAGTTAGGGCCTGTCCTTGGTAGATGTGTTTTAGAAAGATTATTCCAATGATAGTGTGAATGATGTACCAGCTTGTGTCTCTAACCCTCACATTCATTACACAAATGTTCACTGGGCCCCTCTAAGTGCTCAGCAGTGTTCTAGGTGATAGCATATAAAAAAATAGCACTGAACAAAACAGTTGGCCAACTTATCCTGTTTAGTCATCCAGAGTTCCTAGATAAAAAGTGAAATCAGAATTTTCCTTTGAAACTTGAATTAATTTTAAAAATACATACACACATGCACATACACGCACACACACACCGAGCAGGCTAACTGAGTTAGTAAAGATCTGGAATTCTATCCTAAGATTCGCTTTCCACATTGCCTCTGAGAAGTTCATGTCTACCAGAAGGTAACAATGAATTCAATAGCATCAAATCTACCACATGGTCCTGTTGTGGGCATCTTGGCGTAGGCAATAATGATAAAGAATTATTTTAAACACATAAACACACACACATATCCATTCTACCCTAATAGACATGAGGAAGGCAGGTGTGAAGTGATAGCCAGAGAGGCATGGTACATCAACAAATCTATAGCCCCTTCTGACCTAGATATGCGCCTGAGTACCACGCCAGCTCTCCAGTAACCCAGGGATAGCCATGTTTACCCTGTCTCCCCACCAGCAAATTCACCACTCCGTCAGTTTTTTGAGCATTTAATGCTTGTTCAGAGCCCTGGTGGTGTGGTGGTTAAGAACTTGGCTACTATCCAAAAGGTCAGCAGTTCGAATCCATCAGCTGCTCCTTGGAAATCCTGTGGGGCAGTTCTACTCTGCCCTAGAGGGTCACTATGAGTCGGAGTCGACACAACGGCAACGGGTTTAATGCATGTTCAGCTCTAAACAGGAGAAAAAAATTGGATTTAATGCCTTGCATGTTCCAGAATTACCCTTCTGCTCATCTCATCTAAGCCTCATACTGATATTATGCATCATGTATTACCATTCCTGATTCTCTTTTGAATAAACTCAGAGTTAACTAGATGGCAACTAATAACAAGGCTCAAAGAGGTTAAACGGTCTGAGCAACATCTCATAGTTAATAACTATCCTTTGCCATGAAAGGTGTATAGGTTAGGGGTTAAAGCATGTGCTTTAGAGTTATTCCTAATTTATATCCTAGCTCTGGGATAGAGATAGAATGCTGGCACCTTGAAAAGTTTTTTTGCTCTTCCTTAGCTTCAGTTTCCTCATCTGTAAAAGAGGAGTAGTAACAACTTCAGAGGTTTCTAAGGATTAAATGAGGCAGTAGTTGCAATGCGATTAGCCTCTTGCCTGACACACAGCAAGCACTTAGGACATAATAATTTTCTGTAGTGTTGAACAGTATTCCCCCAAAATTTACATCCACCTGGAACCTTAGACTGTGACCCTTATTTGAAAATAGAGTTGTTGCAGGGTAATTAGTAAACACGAGATCCTAGTGGAGTATGATAGGTCTAATGAGTGGTAGCTTTATAAAAGAAAGGAAAGGAAGGTTCAGACACAGAGGTGGAGGAGAAGAATTCTGTGTGAGGACAAAGGCAGAGATTGGAGTTATGCTGCCACAAGACTGGGACCACCAGAAACTGAAGAGGCAAGGAAAGATTCTCCCCTATAATTTTTGGAGGAAGGGTGGCTCTGCTGACATCTTGGTTTCGGATCTGACTTCTGACCTTCAGAACTATGAGAGAATAAATTTCTGTTGTTTTAAGCTACCCAGTTCATGGTACTTTGTTACAGCAGCCACTGGGCAACTAATGCACGTTCCTAATGAATGGGGGAGTTAGGAGTCCAGGGCTCTCTCTAACATATCATTTCCACATGTCAGCTCCACCCTTAATATCAAATGAGTGCCACCTGTTCCTGTTCAAGGCCAAAGGCTAAAGGACCACGAAAGAACAGCTTTTAGGTGTGAGCCAGCAGCTGGAATGCTTGTTACCCACAGTTCTATCTTCTCTCTCTGCTGCCTAGCCCCTAGTGACCTTAGGGAAAAAGACAGCAGCTGTCTGGGCATTCAGAGCGTGTGAGCATGTTTTCTCTTTACTGAGTGGTACCGGCAATAACTCAATCCCAGACAATATATAAAGCTGAACAATGGAGCCAACAAAGCATGCCTGAAAAGACCAACATTCAACAAACGATTATTAAATGTCTACCTAGGCCAGGCACTAGTCAAAGAAGGAAATCACAGCCTACCTACAAAGGACTCAAGGTCAAGTCAGGAAGCCCAACAAGTGTACATGTTCAGCTCGGGGACCCTGAGTGCTCAGTGCTGTGAGAGCACAGTAAAGGGGCATCCAAAACAGATTGGGGTTCAGAGAAGGTGCACGGAGGTTGGTCCTTATGGCCATTGCTTCTTCCCAGCACCATATATACCCCAGAGAGGGAAAATGATCCCCAAAGGCCCCAAGGCTACCAGCCTTGCACAAAGAGGGGAATTATTGTTGGAGCTTCAACTCCCCCACCTCTGCTACCTGGCAAACCAGGTCGGCAACGTAGATAGCACATGAATGGCACTAAAGATGAGGACACCTGGCCGAGTCCACCTACAAGCTTCAAAGGCTTTCCTTGATTGGGCTCCATTCATATTGCAGAGTAAACTATTTTCCAACTTTTTATTGACCATTTGTCTGATTTAGTTGCATAATTTTCTCTTACTTAGATACTAAGTCCCTTGGTGGTGCAAACAGTTAATGCATTCAGCTGCTAACTGAAAGGCTGGTGGTTCGATCCCAACCCAAGCACCTTGGAAGAAAGGCCTGGTGATCTACTTCCAGTAAATTAGTCATTGAAAACCCTGTGGAGCACAGTTCCACTCTGACACACATGGTCAGAATTGACTTGACAGCACATGGTTAAGTGCCAAAGCAAAGTTTAAATATAAATTCTATTGTTAATTTCCCACAATGTTTCATGATATGATCCTTGGCATGATTACGAGACACCATGTGTTCATTCTGGTGGAGGATTAGAGGTGGGAATCGGGGCGGGAAGCGTGGAGGGGACTGAAGTGCCAGGACCTGCCAACGTCATTGAACATACATCCAGTTCACCCAGCTGTGGAGTGTGGCTGACAGAAGGGGTGAATCTGAGCATTTCCACAAGATCCAAGAAAACTTGCCCTGAAATTATTCTGATTTTTAATCATTTTCTACTGTAAAGCCATGGCCATATCTAGAAAGTTTTAGTTGTATGTGTGTGAGGGTATGTGTATTTTTGTTTTGAGGATGGTGAGGCTATTCCAATGCATTAAGTTTTGGTCTTTGCAAATATAATAAATATTTTGAAGATAGTTCATTAAGGCTTCTCCTAAGACTGACTTTTTGCTGGACAATATAGGGCTGCAGAAGAGATGCATCCTCTGAGTGGCTGAGGTACAGAGGCAGACACGGAGATGCGCGTACAACTGGAAAAACTTGGAGCAAGTCTATAAATCAAATGATGAAAAAGAATAAGACTCTGAACCAGCATGGGGTAAATGCTGCATATAAATCTTTGCATTACTGCAAACCTCAAAGGTACTGCAACTACCCTCAGGTGCTTTGGAACCATTCCAAAATGCATAGTTTAGTTAAATGTGCCTATCCAGATGTTGAAATAAAATTAAGGCCTTTCTTGGATTCCATAGCAGAGAACACCAGGCACATTGCTACATGGCTAAGTCTCAGCACTTAGTGTGAAGGATCTGGGAGAGAATTTCAGAGAAGTTGGAAATGGCTAAAAAGCTGGCAAAGAAGAATTACAGGGTGAAATGACTAGATGAGACCATTCTGCTTTGAGAGGAGAGCTAAAAGAATATGAAAGCTCTTCTAGGGTGGATTTAAACTAAAACCCCACAAGCTCCTTGAAGCTAAAAGGAATTGAAAGGGGTCCCAGGTGCAGGGAACAAGGACCTAAAGTGAGCTAATAAGGCTTGCTGAAGGGAGAGACCTGGGCATGAATTCAGTTTTGTAGTACGTTTCCTAGTAAATTGGGATGCACCTCATATAACGTCTTAGGTTGGGTTCTCTAGAGAAGCAAAACCAGTAAAACACATAAATATATAGAGAGAAAGTAGATTTATATCAAGGAAATGGCTCACACGATTGTCGAGGCTGGAACATCCCAAGTCTATGGATCAGGATACGGGTTTCTCCTGATTCATGTAGCCACAGGGGCTGGCGAACCCAAGAGCAGCAGGTCAGAGAGCAGGGCTCTTGTTCCCAGGCTGTGAAGATTGGCGAATCCGAAGAGCAGCAGGCAAGATTGCAAGGCTTCTCTTGATTCACATAGCTGCAAAGGCTGGTGAACCCAAGATCAGTAGGTTGGAGAGCAGGGCTCTTGCTCACAGACTGTGAGGATTGACAAATCCTAAGATCAGCAGGTAAGCTGCTGGCTCAAGTCCCAAGAACAAGAGGTCAGATGAACAGGAACCAGCTGCAGGATCCAGAGCAGGCAGAAGCCAGAATTTCCACTTATATTTGGATGCAGGCCACATGTCCAAGGGAACTCCCTTTCAACTGATTGGCTACTCACAGCAGATCCCATCATGGGGGTGATCACATATAAATACTAAGAATCATGGCCCAGCCAAGTTGACACACAATCTTAACCATCACATATACCTAGCAATTTTTTCCAGAAGTTTGGGGGATTTGGCCAGCATTTGATCCATTTTGCCACCACACACTGCTGGAAGGTAGATAAGATGTCAGGTCTTTCCCAGTCTTTGGGATGCAAGTAACAGAAACTGACTTTAGCTAAAAGGGGAATTTATTTGAAGAATAACAGAATAAGTCGTTAAATGCAAAAGAAAGCTGAAGACAACAAGAACAATAAAAACAAAAATATACACCTCTGGAGATCCCTGCCATTGAGGTGACTCAATTCTAAGATATCAGATGTGTATCTCTCACGTCTGCCCTTAGGAGAGAGAATCTGTGGCATCTAGGAGGAGCCCTGCATTAGTAATGACGCCAAGAGCAGGACCAAGGACACATGGAGGCTGGGTGTCAACTCCTGTATTTTAGGAACAATTGCCAGAGAAGAGGGGTATCCTTGTTGAGCCATCCCCAGAAATATCTCCTCCTACATTCTAAGATGAACTTTTTGTTGAGGCAGCACATGGTGATGCGTTGTTTCCAAACACCATGGAAAGAGAGAGAAAAAACAGAAACAAACTAGAGGAAGAAGGATTTAGGCTTACCCTAAGGAAGAATCCGGTGACAGAGAAAATTGTTAAACATGGAATGTATGGACAAGTAAAGCTATGAAATTAGGAGGTGGATATCCTTGAAAACAGGTTAAGTTCTCTTCTGCCAAAAATGATTTGGGTATTTCTACCAGAAAGATCAGAGGATCTCCTGAGTTTACTTCCAGTATTAAGATTTTGTGATTCTGTGATAAAAAGTCACCCTATTGTAGATCAGCATTTCTCAAAGTGTGCCTATTAGATGTCAATCAATGTTCTATGAATAACATTTCCATTGCCTAGCAAGTTTGAAAAATACTGAGTTACATGTGTTTGTTACTGTTGTTTATGTTCCTTTGCTTTTTTATTTTTTTGCTGCAGAACGTCTCAGAACCTTACTATGCATCACAACCCTCCAAAAGTAGAATAAGATCATGAATGCAAAGTTTCCCAAATTTACTTGACAGAGAATTCTTTCACTGAGGAGCAATTCGGAACCCCCTTTTAAAAAAAAAAAAATGTGTTTTCGGTGAAGGTTTGTGCAGCAGTTTAGGTTGTCATTCAACAATTTCTACACAAATTGTTCAGTGAGGTTGGTTACAATCTTCAAAGGTGAACATTCTTAATATTTCCGTTCTGGCTGTGGAACAACCCCCGCGTCCCTGCCACTGCCTTGTTTATTTTTTTTTTTTAAGAGCAACACCTAGTGATAAATTTAGGAATGGAGCCCCAGAGTGGTACAGACAGTTAACGCACATGGCTGATAACCTAAGGGTTGGAGGTCCAAGTCCATCCAGGAGTGCCTCAGAAGAAAGGCCTGGTGATCTACTTCCAAAAAATCAGCCATGGAAAACCCTATGGAGCACAGTTCTTTTCTGACACACTTGGGGTCGCCATGAGTCACGGTCGCCTCAATGGTAACTGGTTTTCAATTGGTTTTTATAGGACATAGTTTGGGAAATGCTACTGTGGACTAATGTCATTTATATACCTTGGTGATCTTCTACTCTACTCAATACTCCACAAAGAATCGTAGACTTGTAAATCTGCCCACTTTCTTGATAATGCTTAATTCGATTCTAGATTTATTCCATACAGCCTTCTTTTTTAATTTATGTACAGTATAATTCATGCTTTGTGGGGTACAGTTCTATGGTTTTGACAAATGCATAGAGTTGTGAATCCACCACCGCAGTCAGGATATCAAACAGTGCCATTGGCCCCAGAATTCCCTCGTGCTGCCTTCTTATATCAACCCCTCCCCTGGCAACCACTGATCTGTTTTCCATCCATACAGTTTTGCCTTTCCAGAATGTCATATAAGTAGATTCATACATTATGTAGCCTTTGAGTCTGGCTTCTTTCACTTGCCAGATGCATTTGAGATAAATCTATGTTGTTCTGTGAATCAATAGTTTATGGCTGAGTTGTATTCCATTGTATGGATGGGCCACAGTTCGTCGTTGTTTTTTTTTTTTTTTTTAATGCATTCACCGAAGGAAGGAGATCATACAGCTTTCTTGTCAAAAATGATAAATCAAAGAGAAACATTTGTTCTTAGCTAACAAATGAAGCATACTCTTGGGTACTATCATATCAAATGAAATTATGTCTCAGTAAAAGAAAATATCTGATAAACCAGGACATGATTACATTTTTCTTTGACTTGAGAGTAAAAGGCCATGAGAAGAAACTAGATTTGTCCACGTCACTATTAAACATAAAAATATCCAGAAATAAATTCCCCTGTAACACAAGAGGCTTCCCACAAAAGCAGTTCCTGCCAAATCGGGAAGCTGTAGTCAACAGGAGCGTCACAGAGGTACTTGAGGATTATTGGTTATTTGGTCATGAGCCATGGCCTCATTTGCAGGGCAGATGAAACAGCTCTCTTAGAAGCAGAAGGTGATGGGCAGAGGTGGAAGCATTTTTGTGAGAAAAATTAGAGCAACAGGATATTACTTATGAAGATCAGAATAATGGATTACATCCATTAATGGATTTAATGGACTTCAAATTTTGAATTCACAGGTGGCTGGCAAGGAGCACTGGTGGTGCTCACACTCAGCTGTTAACATAAAGGTTGTCGGTTCAAACCCACCCAGTGGCTCCACGGGAGAAAGGCCTGGCAATCTGCTCTCGTAAAGATTAGAGCCTAGAAAACCCTATGGGGCAATTCTTCTCTGTCATATGAGGTCTCTGTGAGTTGAAAACAACTCAGTGGCACCAAACAATAACAACAACAGGTGGCTGGAATAAAAAAAAAATAATATTTATTAAAAGGGGGAATGTTTCATTCCCCTCTTTGAATCACATGAAGGGATTTCTTTAGTTTTCTCAAAGACCTCCATGGACCGTTATCTTTCCATTTTGAATATCACCCAGTCTCCACTGATCCTTGGGGGAAGGGATAAGGACCGAATTTACAGACCAGAGTGTCTCATGCAGCCAGATGAGACAGGCCACTCTCAGATGATTCAATGCAAGACAATTTCTCAATTCAAAACTCCCGTCTGCTGCTGCCTCTAGACTCACCTGGGTCAAGGGAGCTTAACTCTACTACTACTGACAATTGTGCATTTCCCCCATGGTTTTAAAAACAGAACTTTGGCCTTGATGTTGTTTGCCCAGAGAAAACTGTTTTGAGTCTCAGAGCAGCTCCATCGACAAAGAACTACCCAGATACTTGCTTCTGCTGTCTTTTTGTTTTGTTTCGTTCAATGCACTTTGTGGAGGTTGAGATCACTTCTCTGAACACTTATGGCAGTCTACCTTGATGTCTTCTTCAGAACCCTAGGAGTGACTCAACTTAGACAGTGTGAGATTCTTAGAATATTACCGAAGATTTCCTGTCTAAGGAGGTTACTGTTGTTGTAAGCTGCAATGAAGTTGGCCCCCGACTCATCGTGACCCCATGCGCAACAGGACGAAACACTGCCAGGTCCTGCACCAACCTCATGGTAGGTTACAGATTAGACCTTGTGATTGATAGGGTTTTCACTGGCTGTTTTTCAGAAGTAGATCACCAGGCCTTCCTTCCTAGTCTGTCTTCATCTGAAAGCTCTGATGAAACCTATTCAGCATCACAGCAACACACAGGCCTCACTGACGGATGGTGGCTGCACATGGGTGCCTTGGCTGGGAATCGAATCCAGGTCTCCCACACAAACCAGTAACCAGTTGCTGTTGGGTCAGTTTCAACTCATGGCAACCGCATGTGTGTCAGATTGGAACTGTGCTCCACAGCGTTTTCAATGCCTGATTTTTTGGAAGTATTACCTGGCCCTTCTTCCAAGGCACCTCTGGGTGAACTTAAACCTCCAATCTTTTGGTTAGCAGCCGAGCATGTTAACCATTTGTACTACCCAGGGGCTCCTGTCTCCCACATAGAGAGCAAGAATTCTACCAATCACCAGTGCCTGTTTAGATGATCTCATTTTCCTGGCTTGATATTCAGTGCTGGACATTTCCCATTGTTCATTCAGCAAACATTTTATAAGTTTCTAAGGCAATGGGGCAGGAAAAAGACGTGGTGGTCTGCTTCTGTAAAAGATTAACAGCCTTGGAAACTCTATGGGGAAGTTCTACTCTGTCTTATAGGGTAACTATGAGTCAGAATCCGCTCTATAGCAATGGGTTTGGTTTGGAAAAAGGTGAGGAAAGAGCAGTGAACTGGACAGGCAACAGTTCTGCCTTCCTGAAGCTTATAGATACGGGAGAATTGACATGTTTTAGACAATTTAATGGGCTCAAATCTGTTTAAAACTGACCTCGCTGCTCTATGAGAATGTCATTAAATGTCTGAAGTGTAGCACATTTTCCAAATAACAAGCAGTACGCTTCAGCTCCCTTCAGGACTTCCCTGAATTAACCTACACTCTCTTTTTAAGTTGCAAGAGACTGAGCAAAAGGTCATTAAAAAGACAGGAAAGAAAGAAAAGACCAAAATGTATATCAGAAGAGGCTCTGAAACTTACTCTCTAAAGTTGAGTAACTAAACAGAAAGGAAGAAATGATGAAGTAAAAGAGTTAAAAAGAAGGTTTCAAAGGGCAGCTCGAGAAGACAAAGTAAACTATTATAATGACACGTCTGAAGACCTGGAGATGGAAAACCAAAAGAGAAGAACATGCTTTGCATTTTTCAAGCTGAAAGAACTAGAGAAAAAATTCAAGCCTCAAATTACAATAGTGAAGGATTCTATGGGGGAAAATATTAAACGACTCAGGAAGCATTAAAAAAAGAAGGAGTATAGACAGTCACTATACCAAAAATAATTGGTCAACGTGTGACCATTTCAGGAGGTACCATGTGATCAGGAACCAATGGCACTGAAGGAAGAAGTCCAGGCTGCACCGATGGCATTGGAGAAAAACAAGGCTCCATGAACTAACGAAACACCAATGGAGATGTTGCAACAAACGAATGCAGTGCTGGAAGTATTCACTCGTCTATGCCAAGAAATTTGGAGACAAGCTACCTGGTCAAGGGACTGGAAGAGATCCACATTTATGTCCATTCTCAAGAAAATTGATCCCACCAAATGCAGAAATTATAGAACAATGTCATTAATATTACACACCAATAAAATTTTGCTGAAGATCATTCAAAAGTGGCTGCAGCACTATATAGGCAGGAAGCTGCCAGAAATTTAAGCTGGATTCAGAAGAGGATGTGGAACGAGGGATATCATTGATGATGTCAGACGGATCCTGGCTGAAAGCAGAGAATACCAGAAAGATGTTCACGTGTGTGTTTTTTTTTTTTTTAACTATGCAAAGGCATTTGACTGTGTGGATCGTAATAAGTTATGGATAACGTTTACGAAGAACAGGAATTCCAGAACACTTAATGGTGCTGATGAAGAACCTGTACATAGATCAAGAGGCAGTTATTCAAACAGAACAAGGGAACACTGCGTAGTTTAAATTCAGGAAAGGTGTGCATCAGGGTTGTATCCTTTCACCATAACTATTCAACCTATATGCTGAGCAAATAATCTGAGAAGCTGGACTATACGAAGAGGAATGGGGCATCAGAATTAGATGAAGGTTCATTAACAACCTGCATTATGCAGATGATACAACCTTGCTTGCTGAAAGTGAAGAGGACTTGAAGCGCTTACTGATGAAGGTCAAAGACTATAGCCTTCAGTATGGATTACAACTCAACATAAAGAAAACAAAAATCCTCACAACTCACAACTGGACCAATAAGCAACATCATGATAAACGGAGAAAAGATTGAGGTTGTGAAGGATTTTTTTTTTTTTTCACTTGGATCCACAGTCAACACCCATGGAAGCAGCAGTCAAGAAATCAAAGAACACATTGCATTGGGAAATCAGCTGCAAAATACCTCTTTGAAGTGTTGAAAAGCAAAAATGTCATCTTGAAGACTAAGGTGTGCCTGACCCAAGCCATAGTGTTTTCAATTGCCTCATATGCATGGAAAAGCTGGCCAATGAATAAGGAAGACTGAAGAAGAATTAATGTCTTTGAATTTTAGTGTTGGTGAAGAATATTGAATATTCCAAGTACTGTTAAAAGAATGAACAAATTCATCTTGGAAGAAGTACAACCAGAATGCTCCTTAGAAGCAAGGTTGGCGAGATTACATCTCACATATTTTGGACATGTTGTCAGGAGGGATCAGTCCCTGGAGAAGGACATCATGCTTGGTAAAGTAGAGGGTCAGCGAAAAAGAGGAAGATGCCTGATGAGATGGATTGACATGGTGGCTGCAGCAACGGGCTTAAGCATAACAACGATTGTGAGGATGGCGCAGGACCAGGCAGTGTTTCGTTCTGTAGTACACAGTGTTGCTGTGAGTCGGAACTGACTCTATAGCACCTAACGATAACAACAATTGTTTCCCACTGACCTTAGGAAGCAGTCTGAAGTCCTGTATACCTCCTGTTGACCTCCTTGGATACACTTCAGCTACATTGGCCTTCTCTCAGCAACTTTAAAGCCTAAAGCTTTCCTGCACTGACACCTTCCTGAAGGCTATCCCCAGAACTTCGAATATTCTTTCCAGCAGACCTGCCTCCCTTCCACTAGCAATCTCGCACTCCTCTGCATCCTCCAGTCTCAGCTGAACCCAAGACTTGAGGAAGCCAACCATAACTACCCAGGCTAGGTTAGGATCTTCCGGCAGTCTAGATCAGCTGCCCAGTCCAGCACCCTTCCCAGCCCCCATTGGGCGTCTTTCCTCTGTACAACTGTTAAAAAACTAAACAATCAAAAAGCTGTATTTCCTAGACGTGCAGTTAGGGTCTGGATATGGCCTATGTCCTGAGTAGATACACCAGCAAGTACTTGGCAGAGGAAGTAAGCCACGGAAAGCAGCACCTGGGGAGGTGGGTTTGTTACCTCTTCCACAGTTGCAGAAATATTTACTTTTTTTTTTTTTAAACACTTTATTTTGTTTAGGTGAAAGTTTACAGAGCAAATTAGTTTCCTATTCAACAATTTAGACACAGCTTGTTTCATGACATTGGTTGCAAACCCCTGAATATGTCAGAACTCTTTCCTCTTCCTCCCTGGGCTCCCCGTGTCCATATGCCCAGCTTTCCTGCCCCTACCATCCTTCTGAACTTTGTTTTTGGGCAAATGCTGCCCTTTACTTTTCAAACAGTTGATCGTTCTGAGGTGTGCGTTTCTCACAAGTGTTAATGTTCATTTTATAGGACTATCCGTTTGTATGACTGTAAAGTGACCTCCAGGAGTGATTTCAGCTCCAGGTTTGAAGGATGTCTAATGGCCATAGCCTCAGGGGTTCCACCAGTCTCTATCAGATCAATAAGTCTGGTCTTAATTATAAGTCTGAATTTTGGTCTACATTTGTCTCCCACTGTCCATGACCTACTATTGTGGTCCTGGTCAGAGTGGTCAGTAGTGGTAACTAGACACCAGCTAGTTCTTCTGGTGTCAGGCTAGTGGGAGCTGTGGTGTATAGATCCATTAGTCCATTGGACTAAGAGTTTTCTTGAGTCCTTGGTTTTTCTCACTCTTCTTTGCTCCAGACAGGAAGAAACCAATCATTGTATCATAGATGGCTGCTCAAAAGCTTTTGAGACCCCAGTTGTTAATCACCAAGATAGATATTTGTCCATATAGGTTATGATATGCCAGTTGACCTAGTGGAGGCCTGATGGCACTGTGGTTAAGAGCTTGGCTGCTAACCAAAAGGTTGGCAGTTTGGATCCACCAGCCACTCTTTTCAAACCCTATGGGGCAGTTCTACTCTGTCTTATAGAGTTGTTATGAGTCAGAATCAACTCTATAGCGATGGTTTTTTTTTTTTTTTTAATCTAGATACCCCCTGAGAATAAGGTTCCTAGTCCTCAAGCCCAGTATCTCAGTCCTGGGAGGTGTATGGTTATGTCTAAGAAGTTTTCATGACTATGTCCCCTGTGTGCACTATTGCACACATGGGTATATTTGCAGCATGGACACATATATATGTATGTGGGTGTACTTACATGCTCCCTCCCACCCCTGTTCAGCTTACACACCTACGTGTCCACTCATACATTATTGTTCGTTATTACCGTTGTTACAGAATTATGTATATATTAGTATTTACCATTGGTACCTTTTACTCTTTCGTACCTTTCAGTGTTTTCCTTTACCTTGACTATGTTGTGCTGACTTTCCCCATGTTGTGTATTATCTCTCCCTTTACCAAAGTTAGTACATGCCTACTATCTAGTTAGTGGTTTTCCATCCCCCTGCGCCATCCCTGGTAACCATCAAAGAATGTTTCCATCTGTGTGAAAACCTTTTCTCGACTTTTTATAATAGTGGTCTCACAAAATATTTGTCCTTTTGTGATTGGCTTATTTCACTCAGCATAATGTCCTCCAGGTTCATCCATGTTGTCAGATGTTTTGCAGATTCATCATTATTCTTTAAGGTTGGGAAGTATTCCATTGTGTATATGTACCATGATTTGTTTATCCATTTGTCTGCTGATGGGCAGTTAAGCTGTTTCCATCATTTTGCTATTGTAAATAACACCGCAGTGAACATGAGTGTGCATATGTCTATTCCTGTGATGGCTCTTATTTCCCTAGGATGTATACCTAGGAGTGGGATTGTTGAATCATATGGTACTTCTATTTCTAGCTTTTTGAGAAAGTGCCATATTATTTTCCATAGTGATTACACCATTTTATATTCCCACCAGCAGTGTATAAGAGTTCCGGTTTCTCTACAGCCTCTCCAAAATTTGGTTTTTTGATCGGTGCCATTATTATGTGTGAGATGGTATCTCATTGTGGTTTTGATTTACATCTCTCTCTAATGGCTAATGGGAGCCCTGGTGGCACAGTGGTTAAGACCTATGGCTGCTAACCAAAAGGTTGGCCGTTTAAGTCCATCAGTCACTGCTTGGAAACCTTATGGGGCAGTTCTACTTTGTCCTACAGTGAAAGGTAGCTATTAGTCAGAATCAACTCTATGGCAACGGGTTTAATGGTTAATGATTGCAAGCATCTCTTCGTGTATTTGTTTGCTACCGGATGTCTTCTTTGGTGAGTGTCTGCTCGTGTCCTTTACCCATTTTTAATTTGGGTCTTTTGTCTTTTTGTTGCTGAGTTGTTGGAGTTTTCTATAAATTTTAGAGATTAGACCCTGGTCAGATATGTTATAGCCAAGTTTTTTTTGCCAGTCTATGGGTTCTCTTTCTACTCTTTTGGAAAAGTCTTTTGATGAGCATAAGTATTTGATTTTCAGGAGGTCCCAACTGCCTAGTTTATCTTCTACTATTTGTGCTTTTTTAGATATGTTTGATAGTCTATTTATGCCATAAATTAGGGCTCCTGGGTTTGTCCCTATTTATTCTTCTGTGATCTTTATGGCTTTAGGTTTTACATTTAGATCTTTGATCCACCTTGAGTTAGTTTTTCTGTTGATGTGAGGTATGGATCCTGTTTTGTTTTTCTACGAATAGATATCCAGTTTTGTCAGCACCATTTTTTAAAGAGAACATCTTTTCACCATTTAATGGATTTTGACACATTGTCGAAGATTAACTGTCCGTAGATGGATGGATTTATTTCTGGGTTCTCAATTCTGTTCCATTGGTCTGTGTGTCTGTTGTACCAGTACTAGGCTGTTTTGACTACCTTGGCTGTCTAGTAGGTTCTAAGATCAGGGAGTGTGAGGCCTCCTTCCTTGTTCTTCTTCAATAATACTTTGCTTATCTGTGGCCTCTTTCTTTTCCATATAAAGTTACTGATTAGTTTTTCCATCTCATTAAAAACTGTTGTTGGAATTTGCATTGGGATTGCGTTATATTTGTAGACTGCTTTGGGTAGTTTTTTTTTTAAAATAATCTCTTTGATTTCTTCTTTTGTTGGTCTGTTTAAATTTTCTACTTCAGTTTGTGTTAGTTTAGGTAGACAGGGTGTATCTAGAAATTTGCCCATTTCTTGAAGGTTTTCAAATTAGTTGGAGTACAGTTTTTCATAGTGTTCTATTATGATCCTTTTTATTTCAGTTGGTTCTGTTGTAATGCCACCCACCTCATTTATTATTTTGGTTATTTGCGTCTTCTCATTCTTTTCCTTTGTCAGATTGGCCAGTGCTTTGTCTATTTTATTGATCCTCTCAAAGAACCAACTTCAAGTCTTGCTGATTCTATTTTTCTGTTTTCTATTTTATTTATTCCTTCTCTAATCTTTGCTATTTCCTTCTTTCTGGTGACTGTGATCTTCTTTTGCTGCTCTTTTTCTATTTGTTCGATTTGTAGGGTTAAGCTATTGATTTTGGCCCTTTTTTCTTTTTTGATGTGTTTATTAGTATGAATTCTCTTCTGAAAACTGCTTTTGCTGTGTCCCATAGGTTTTGGTATTTTGTATTTTCATTCTCATTTGATTATAGGAATTTTTATTTCATTTTTTAATTTCTTCTATTACCCGGTGGTTTTTCAGTAAGGTGTTATTCAGTTTCCATGTATTTGACTTTTTTCGCTGCTCTTCCTGCTATCGATTTCTAGTTTTATAGTGTTATGATCAGAGAAGATGCTTTGCATTATGTCAGTGTTTTTAATTCATTGAGGCTTGCTTTGTGGCCTAAATACGATCATTCTACAGAATGATCCAATATGCTGGACAAGAATATACACTGTGCTGCTGTTGGGTGGAATGTTCTGTAAATATCTGTGAGGTCAAGTTGGTTTATTGTGTTACTCAGATCTTCTGTGTCTTTGTTTAGTTCTTTCTATTCTATCATTCATTAAAATTGTGGAACTCTCAATTTCTCTTTTCAGTGATGTTAGAGTTGGTTTTATGTATTTTGGAGCTCTGTCATTGGGTGCGTAGATACTTATTATGGTTATGTCTTCTTGGTGGATTGCCCCTTTAATCATTACATTATGCCCTCTTTGTCTCTTATGATGGATTTTGCTTTAAAGCCTATTTTATCAGAGATTAATATTGCCACTCCTGCTCTTTTTTGCTTACTCTTTGCATGATATATATTTTCCATCCTTTGATTTTTAGATCGTTTTATCTTTGCATCTAAGGTGTGTCTCTTGCAGGCAACATATTGATGGGTCTTTTTTTTTTTTAATCCATTTTGACACTCTCTGTCTCTTGTCTGGTGCAGCTTAACCATTTACATTCCGTATGATTATCAATAGGTACGAATTTACTCTTGTCGTTTTGTTATGCTTTTTGTTGTGGTATTGCTATTTTCTTTGTTCTGCTTAATTTTTTGTACTGAGTGCTTTTTATATATTTTTGTTTCCTTCGTTGTTGTTGATTTGATGTTTACTGAGTCTTTATGGTTTTTTTTTTTTAATTTTATTTTGATGAATAGGTTTATTAGCTTTCTTTGTGGTTATTCTGACATTTACCTTTATCTTCCCAATTATAAAACAGTCTGTTATTTCTCGATACCACCGTGACTTCCTCTCCATATGGAAGTTCTATGTCTATACCATTTATTCCCCTTTATGTTTTGAAGTTGTCATCGCTTACAGATTGATATCTCTGGCTCCCTGTTTGCAGTTCTGTGGCTTTATTTTACTTTTAAGATTTATCATCTTATTCTATATCCTTTCATTTGATGCTCAGGGTTCCAGGACTGTCATCTCTATCTCTTACACTTTGTTTCTCAGGTCTTTGTTGTAGAGGGATGGCATGGTGCATCTGACTAGGCTGCCATCTGGAATTAATCTCCTCAACATTTGGTCCTTTTCTGGTCAAGATTCTAGGGTCAAGGTTCTGGTCGAGGTCCTAGAATCTCCAACATCAGAGGAACCTCAGGACTAGTAAAAAGAAGAGGCAGCAGTGGGGTTTCCACTATCACCATCCTGTAGTATGGTTAAAGTTTTCTCCTGGTTGCTGTAGTTCCTGGCTATCCCATCCTACTTTGGTTGTTTATCCCCCCTTACATTTCTGTAAGTTCTTTCTGCCCTCTAAGAAATCCCTTTCTTCATAAGCCAGCTAGAGTAGACTCAGTTTTCTGCAACTAACTGAGTAACACACACCTGTTCTATACCCTTATTGCTTATTGTACACTATAGTTTGCCTTCACACTGTGTATCGACTGCAATTAAATGATTATTTGTTTCATTTTTAGTATATATTTGTCATCCCCCACTGGATGATAAACTACTTGAGGACAGCAACTGGGTTGTATTTTCAACACTTAACATCATGACTGACACATTATATATATACCAACTAAAAACGTTGCTATTAAATCAGTTCCGACTCATGGTGACCCCAGGTGTGTCAGAATAGAACTATGCTCCATAGAGTTTTCAGTGGATGACTTTTTGGAAGTAGATCCCCAGGTCTTTCTTCTGACCCATGTCTGGTTGGACTTGAACCTCTAACCTTTGCATTAGCAGCCAAACTTGTTAACTATTTGTACCACCCTGGGACTTCTGGCATATAATAGGTGCTGAATAAATATTGGTGAATGAATCAGTGGCTTTTTGTCCCAGCTCTATACCTTATTAGCCATTTACCTTGGGTAACTCAATTCACCTAACCAAGCCTTGGCGTTCTGAGGAAATAGTGCCCTAAATCACACGGCAATTGTGCAGATCGAATGAGAGAAAATACTTGGAAATACTTTATAAACTCAAAGATTTTATTCAAATGTCTGAAGTTAGTATTGTGAACTGCCAGAAAACAAAAAGCAAAGAAGACAAACATGTCATAATTTTTTTGAGTCCAACTATAATAAACCCTTTACTTTCTTAATATTTTAAGTCTATCCAAGTCCTAATACATGAGACTAATTTTCAAATTCCAGAGTCATTTTAGAAGCTCCCAGATATCCAGGGTCCTTAAAGTAAACATTAGAGAGTGACAGGAAATTATAGCAAGGATACAACACTGCTCTTCATAGCAACCTAAAGGCAAATGGAAACCCTGGTGTCATAGTGGTTAAGAGTTATAGCTGCTAACCAAAAGGTCAGCAGTTCGAATCCACCAGGTACTCCTTAGAAACTGTAGGGCCATTCTACTACATCCTATAGTGTCACTATGAGTTGGAATTGACTCAATCGCAATTTTTTTTTTTTTTTTTAAGTCAAATGGACCTCTATCGAGACCTATGGAGATTCTTCTCTTGGATGACTCCAAAAAGGATTTGGGGACATAAGTGTTTATACCAAACATAACCAGGAGTCAGAATTCATAACTCAAATGACACCACTACATTGGAATCTAGGCCCCATAATTCAAGTGACGCTTAAACTTGAAACGCAACAAAAAGTCTCCCATTCCTTTGGTTGCCTGTCATCCGCACCAGGTTGGATTTTGTATTGCAAAGGCCAAGTAGGCATTGACCTATGTTCCTGGGGAATGGAGATGGACTTACTTATTTTCCTTTCCACAAAAACAATGTCAGGGTGAGTTTTGACCCCAACCTCCTGTTGACCTGCTTTGAGGGCTAAGTGAGAGATTTGGGGACTGAGAAGATATGAAGGCCAAACATCGTCCTGTGTAAGAGGGAAAATAAAAAATAGAAAACAAAGGAACGTGGAACAGACTTACAAGGTAATTAACAATTTTCTAATGCAGCAGAGGGCAAAGGAAACAAAACGTAGAATGTGTATTAAAAGTCAAGCAGAGGGTTTAGAAAATACAGCTGTAGGATCATGCAGATTTTGACCATCCAAACCAAATCCAATTATCATGTCTATGCCGCTTTTCTGTTTCTGCAACTGAAAAGCTATTATTAGGTGTGTCTCTCTTTTTTTACATCTCCAAGTAATGCCTTCATGAAACATTCCAAAAAGTAAACATTAGCTTGAGGCCATTTGATTACTGGTTTCCCAGAACATGATGTTCTGTCCTGTTTCTCTCCGTATTTCTTTAATATTAAAAATAGGAAATGACTGAAAGGGGTTGAATGGGTCTGCCCCCGAGGCTGTTCCCCCAGCCAGCTTCGCAAGCCCGACCCTCTAAAGCCCATCTTGTCCTTATTACACAGCTGGTCCTCTGCCAACAGCTAAAATCAGGGCACCCATGATATCTAAAAGGTAAAAACGTTTAAAAAAGGGACATTTCTTTCTTCTTTGCCATTTATAGTAAAACCTGCAAAAGCCAGAATCTGTGTAAGGTGGAAACCTGTTAGAGAAGGAAAACTAAAATAGTTTCCACTGATAGAGGGTGATAGAAAAGTGTTAAGACTGCAACCTGCGAAAGGTGGAAAACTTACAAGACCTGGAAAAACAAGGCAATCTCATCGAGTTCCAGCTCTCACTGGATTCGCTGTATTAATTTTTTTTATAAGTACCTTTGCTTTGCTTAACAGGCCATCTTACCCGTGACTCATTTTTAGGGACAACTCATTTTATTTTTTGTGCTAGATTAGCATCTGAATCGGGAGAAAACTGGCTACGAAAGTGTCTTTGAACAGGTGTGGTAAACAGAACACGGGGTCAGAAGAAAGCTCACACACGGCCCTCACCGGCAGCACCCAGGAAAGCCATCTGGGCGGATACAGGTATCAGTGATGTTTACTGCAGGTGGCACTTCCATTCATAGGCTACTTCCTTCAGGCTCTGAGCCGACCCAGAGGAAAGTACAGGTGACGTGCTTGTAATAGGAACCATTCCTGGGAGTCTCAAAGGGCAGAAAATCAGCTAACAAGCTGAGCCATGTATTTCTTTGCCAGGGAAGGTAGATGTCAAATAAACAAGTATACTTGTGTTCTCCTCAGGAATTTCTTTTGTGCTTCTCAAAAGGAACATGGAGTAAAGGTCACCCCTATTAGTTTTCCCTCAGTTTGCACCTCTAAAGCTAAATGAAAAGGGAAAGCAATGGTCATGAGGTTAATCTAACAACTTAATTCTGAAGCCCAAATTCATTTTAATGAAGATTTAAACAATGTTTCAGGAAACAATAAATTCTTCAACACTTCCCACTTTCTTTGGTGCTTCAGTAACAATTATAAACACATTTGTACACAGTTATAATTGTCGGATACAAACTATTTTGTCTTTTCCTTTTGAAATCTAACACAGTCTCATACTTTTCAGAGTAAATTTCTAGGCATCACCATTATTCGTGACTTTGTTATTTCTAGTAGCAATATGGAACTCATTCTTTCATTTATTTAGTTATTCAACAAATATTTATCAGAGCCTCTAAATACCAGATAGATAGCTGCAGTCTAGTCAGCTCTGATTCATGGCAGCCTCATGTGAAACAGAGGGAATGTTGCCTGGTCCTGTGTCATCCTCATGATCACCACTAACATGTTTAAGTCCACCCTTATGGCTATTTTGACAATAATCCATCTCACTGAGGGTCCCTCTCACGCTTGCTGGCCCTCTACTTTGCCGAACATGGTGCCCTGCTCCAGCAATTGATCCCTCATGATGATAGGCCCAAAGCAAGCGAGTCCGACAATATTCTGCTGGGATCCATAGGGTTTTCATTGGTTAATTTTCAGAAGCACACCACCAGGTCTTCCTAGTCTCTCTTAGTCTGGAAGCTCCTCTGAAACCTGTCTACCATGGGTGACCCTGCTGGTATTTGAAGTACTGCTGGCATAGGTTCTAGCATCATAGCAATATGTAAGCCACTACAGTATGTCAAACAGACATATGGGTGGTGACTAGATACTAAACTAGATACTAGAGACTATATATAGTCACAAAGAGGATCCCTAAATATAACACACAAGGATTGCTCTTCAATGGTCTTAAAATCAACCTCTTTATATTTTATCTATTTTTCATAGTCAGTCACCAAATTAAAAGAGCCCTTTCTTCTAAAGAAAAAGTGAATACGAAGTACGAGATCTCATTGCATTTGGGGAGGGGGCCTTAATTTCTTCTACGTAAAATGTTGTTGTTGTTATGTGTTGCCAAGTTGGTTTTGACTCATAGCAATCCTACATATAACAGAACAAAATATTGCTCAGTCCTGTGCCATTCTCTCAATGGTAGGTGTGTTTTGTTGAACCACTATGTGAACCCATGTCATTGACTAGGAAGAAGGATTTTGTGATCTACGTCTGAAAAAAAAAAAAAAAAATTAGCCAGTGAAAACCTTACAAATAGCAGCAAAACATAGTCTGATATAGTGCTGGAAGATGAGGCCCTCATGTTGGAAGGCACTCGTAAAATACAACTGGGGAAGAGCTGCCACCTCAAAGTGGAGTTGACCTTAATGATATAGATGGAGTAAAGCTTTCAGAACCTTCATTTGCTGATGTGGCACAATTCAAAATGAGAAGGAACAACTGCAAACCTCCATTGGTAATTGGAATGTAAAATGAGGAAGGGGTAAATTTTAAATCCAAGCTCCCTTCCTTCACTAGAATTCTATGGCCCTTCTGGGTTTAATGAAATTTTAGCAGCATAGCATAGTTTCTTTTGTTTTTGTTTTTTAACACCAAACATCTTACAATTGTCTTTAAGTTTCATTATGCTTTCTCTAGTTCACTAGTGAAAAGCAATTAAACAAGATGTAGATATACACAATGGAATATTATTCAACGATAAAGAGAAGTGAAGTCCACAACGTGGTTGAACCTTGAAAACAATATGCTGAGGGAAATGGGTTAGTCGCAAAAGGGCAAATACTATATGATTTAACTTGTATATGAAATAAACAAGTATATAGAAACTAAAAATGATTACTGGTTACCAGGGGTGGGAGAAAGAGGAGTTTTTGCTTAGGAGGCAGTAAGTTTATGTTAATGGTGGTGGAATAATTTGGAAAAGGAAAGTGAGAATGGTTGTACAACTTGAAGAATGCAATCAAGGTCACGTGTAGAAATTGTTGAAGTGGTGTATATTCTGCTGTGTATATTTTCACCACAATTAAAAAAGCAAAAATAAGTAAGCATTAAGCAACCAAAAGCCAAACCAAACCCATAGCCATAGCATCAATTCTGGCTCATGGCAAGCCTACAGGACAGAGTATGACTGCCCCTTAGGGTTTGCAAGTAGTGGCTGGTGGATTCAAACTGCCGGCCTTTGGGTTAGCAGTTGAGCTCTCAACTACTGTGCCCCTAGGGCTCCAGCGTTAAGCAAGAATGTAGAATTTATATCTCAGCATTCCACTGTTTAGCTTCAAAGGGTGAATCCTCAGAAACTGAGACCAGGAATTTAGGGGAGATTATAAGGTGTGAAATTTACTTGTCTGTTTTTTTTTTTTTTTTTTTTTCCACCATGACAATAGAAGACCAAAGAGGCCTTTGGGAAAACTAGAAAAATCCCTTCATGGGATTCAAAGAGAGGAGTGAATATATTCCCCCTTTAATAAATATGATTTTATTCTACTTCCAGCCACCTATGAATCCAATATATTTTTTTGGCACTGGTGATTCCTATCTGAGCCCATTGCTGTCCTGATTTCCCACTGAGATCTACGAGTGATCAAGAGATCAATAATCCCAAACGGTGTTTTCACAGGAGTGTTGCCTTCCATCACCCATAAAATGCTCTTTCCTGAAGACAGATGGACGCAGTCCGCAGGACCCTGCTTACTCAGGGGAAACCAGCTTTGAAAACTTTTGACAACCAGCAGGATAGCACGTCTGTTTCTATTTAAATGAGCTAATGGTAGTTAATATTTTTGTGACTTCCAACCAGTTGGTCAATCAATTCTCAAGTGTGATATGTTTTAATCAAGAAAGAAACACTTTATGACAGATATATCGTTAAAACCCCACTTTAGTTACATATTTTCTGGAACAATTTTCTGGAGCAAAGCACTTAAAAAAAAAAAGAAGGAGTGGGAAGGTGGCAGTGTTGACATTGTTACTTTGCTGGATGGAATAATAAACAGGCCCCAAGTTACTTTAAGGATATCATGTTGCCCATTTTTCTACTTTGTTAGGTCTGTTTCTTTGTTAAGCCATTTTCTGGTCTGCCTTTTTAAAGGATTTTGTTTTACAGACTTGCTTAAAAGATACAGTAAATCTAGTCTAGCTGGCATTTTATTGACTAAAACAATGTATTAAGTGCCATGTCTGGGTTTATCAGCAAAGTGATAGTTAATACTCATAATGAAGGCAGACAGAGAACAGTGGGCTGTAAGCCAAAAAGTCAGATGGCCATCAAAATGGCCACCCAGGATTCGGAAACATCTGAAAGTAACACTTGTTGATGTAAAGAAAACTCCCTTACTAAAGGACTACTGAGTGTGATTCTGGGACATTTACACATTGCAATTAAGGGGAGAGGAGTTTACAAGGAAAAACCAAATCCACTGCCATTGAGTCGATTTCAACTCATACCCACCCAGTAGAACAGGGTAGACCTGCTCTATAAGATTTCCAAGGCTGTAATCTTTATGGAAGCAGACTGTCACGTCTTTCTCTCACAGAGCAGCTGGTGGGTTTGAACCACCAACCTTTCGCTTAGCAGCTGCCAAGCACTTAACCACTGTGCCCCCAGGGCTCCTGGGGGGCCCTTCCAAACCAAAAACCAAACCCACTGCTGTTGAGTTGATTCCGACTCATAGCTACCCTATAAAAATAGTTGTTATTTATTGTTGTCGTTGTTAACCATCATCAACTCAGCCCCCAAATCCATGCACAATGGAATGAAATGCTACCCAGTCCTATGCCATCCCCATGATCCATTGCGGATTGAACCACTGTGATCCACAGGATTGTCACTGGTTGATTTTCAGAAGATCACCAGGCCTTTCTTCCTAGTTCATCTTAGACTGACAGATGGGTGGTGGCTGTGCATGAGGTACACTGGCCAAGAATCAAACCTGGTCTGCCACATGACAGGTGAGAATTCTACCACTGAACTACCACTAGTTGTTATTAGGAACTGAAAATTTAGTCAGTGTCCACTTGAAATACTAACCTCTTAGAGAGGGCAGCTCTGTGGGTTGAAATGTGAAAGGGTATTACCATGGCAAATGAAGCTGAAAGGCATGGGTCTAAATAGAATCCAGAAAAGACAGAGGTGGAGATACAGCCCACTGGGCAGCTGAAGGAATTGTGTGACTCATTAAGCCACCCTGCTTGATAGGTACTGCCTAGAGATAACTCAACTTCGTATGGTCATAAACCAGCCACAGAATCGGAATTTGGTTTCCCAATAAAAAAGAAAAAGAGAATAATTGGAGTGAGTCATGGGTAAATATCATTCAGCTGGGTGGTAATTATGACTCAATATAAATTAGAAAATTGAGGTTCAAGTACAGATTCACCTCGTGTAATTTGGCCGACCACTGAGTGAGATGACCATTGAAATTTGGACTTACAGCCTGACTCACGCTAGGTAATGAGGTCCAGCTGAAATGGATGTTGACTTTCTAACTAACAGAACTACAGAGATGACTCTACAGTCTGCCTTTTTGTTATCCAAAAAAGATTAAATCACTTCAAATAGGAATTTTGTTATATTTTACTTTCTTAAAAAGTGTGATTAAAATAGAAATAATGATAATGATTTGCACTGGGCAAATCTGCTGGAGAAGACCTCTTTAAAGTGATAAAAAGCAAAGATGTCACCTTGAGGACTAAAGTGCACCCGATCAAGCCAAGGCATTTTCAATCACCTCATATGCATGCAAAAGCTGGACAATAATAAATAAGACCAAAGAAGAATTGATGCTTCTGAATTATGGTGTTGGCAAAGAATATTGAATATATCATGGGCCCTGGTGGCATAGTCATTAAGAGCTTGGCTGCTAACCAAAAGGTCAGCAGTTTGAATCCACCAGTTCCTCCTCGGAAACCCTATGGGGCAGTTCTACTCTGTCTTATAGGGTCACTATGGGTTGGAATTCACTCAACAGCAATGGGTTTGGTTTGTTTTTTGGCCAGAAGAACAAATAAATTTGTCTTAGAAGAAGTGCAGCCAGAATGTTCCTTAGAAATGAGGAGGGCAAGACTTCCTCCAAGTATTTTGGACACATTATCAGGAGGGACCAGTCCCTGAAGAAGGACATCATGTTTGGTAAAGTAGAAGGTCAGCAAAAATGAGGAAGAACCTCAACGAGATGGATTGACAAAAATGGCTGCAACGATGGGCTCAAGCATAGCAAAGATTGTGAGGATGGCGCAGGACAGGGCAGTGTTAGTTCTTCTGTATATACTGTCTCTATGATTTGGAACCGACTCAACAGCACCTAACAACAATAACGTTAATGATAACAATACTATCTAACAGTAATTAAGGAGTTTCTAAGTGCCATGCACTATTTTAAGTTTTTATGTATATTTATTCATTTAATCCTTACCATAACCCCAAGTGTATCCCCATTTCACAGATGAGGAAGTGGAGGCACAAAGAAGCTAAACAAATTACCCAGGATCACACAGATAATAAAAGGCATAGTCAAGGTTTGAACTGTGGCAGTTTAGGTCTTCAGCCCACCATCTCAATCACTAGACTAAAAAAAAAAAAAAGCTCAAATAAATAAATATTTTATTGAGTAGAATATGCCATTCTCCAACCAAGCTGCACAAATTTTTACTGAATTAAAAAAGACTTCCCATTCGTAACAGCATTCCCTAGCATTTCTTGCCTGATTTTGCCTTCAGTATTCAGGAAAGCATCTTTTTGAAGACTCTAATGGGTCTCCTTGGAAACTCTATGGGGCAGTTCTACTCTGTCCTATAGGGTCGTTATGAGTCAGAATCAACTCGACGGCAGTGGGTGGGAATGGGTCTGAAGTCAAGGTTTTCACACGTGGTACAAACACCCTTTCCTAGAGGAAACCTTTGGCTTCCAAACACAAGTTTACTGTGAGTGATTAAATACCCTGCAATGCAAAGACCACGCTTAGGCCCAAGGAAGGACGTGAAGGGAGGAACCTGGGGGCAATTCCTGTTTGCTTTTCAGTGCAGATACTGAGACTGCATGGCTGTTAACTTTCACCTCTTATATTTCTTCCCCTTGGCCAATGATTGACCCTGAGAATGTTAAACAAGGTCTTTTCTTCCTTGCTGTTCTCGAAGTAAACACACAATTAAAACACAGGTGTGTTTGTCTCAGTGAAATCTTTGCCATGGAAATTCTAAGATGTTACCCAAGGCAGGGTAATGTAACCTTACTGTGTAACTGAACAGGGGACATGGGCCACTCTGAAATGAGACACTAAGCACAGAGCCCTTAATGCATCCTGCAAGACTTGCAAAGGGCACCTGCACGAAGGAACATGCAAAACAGGTACTCCAACTACAAGCAGTATCCTACCAGCTTTCCTAAGGGGATGAACGCAGTGGCCAGGCCAAGCCTAAATAGCAGAGACCCTAATTTGTTTCTAGTTGGGATTACTCAAGGAACCCAGCAGTAATAGCAGCATGTTGGTGAGGTCAGGAACAGAGCAGGTGACCAGCTAGCTGAGGGGCTTAGCAGCTTCTACAGTGCAGTCTTTATTTAATCTATTCACTCATCTAGGCATATTTTGATTGAAGAGTGACTATATTTTAAGCTCCAAACAAGACAGGAACTGTTCCCTCCTCTGAAGGAACTTGTAGCCTAGCTCAGGATCCCAGGCCAGCCAGAAATCACATTCTGAACAGCAGATCCACCCACCTGGGAGAAGTAGGAAGACAGTGACAATGATATGAGCCAGGCAAACAGTTTGAGCTGGAAAGAGATCACAACACATCCAGTCAGGACCTGTGTTGGCAGGAACATCTGCAATGACAAGAGGACCATAGGCAAGGTTCACTGTCTGCAAGGATAAAGTCAGTTAAGTTTAGAATAGTGAGCATGCCACGCCAAGGCAGAAGGTGATGCTAAAATATGCTGTGTGCCCTTGGCCCAGACTTGCCCTCCTGCTGCAGAGCAGCCAAGTCTCCGTAGACCTCAAGCATAGATGGAAGGTGGTCCCGTGCAGGTAAACAGCCCCCACTGATGCCAGGGCAGAGGGGTCGGGGCTAGCATCAGGTGCTGACAGCTGCATTTGAAATTCATGGCACAATCTGTATTGTTTAGCATCAAGTTGACTTCTCTTAAAGTGCTTATTTCCCACTTGTCTTAAAATAAACTTGCGATTCTCTGAGGGCACACCAAATCATGGCAGAGAAATGGGATCCAGATAAGTGCTGCTTGATGGGAGAAATAGATGAACAAATTAAAACACGTAACATTAGGTTAATAATTAACTAACAGAAAATTATTTCATTCATTTTCATATATATGTGCATGTACATGCATGCATATGCACACACATATGTATATATATGTGTGTGTGTTTGTACTGGAAACCCTGGTGGTGAAGTGGTTAAGTACTACAAAAGGTCAGCAGTTCCAATCCACCAGGCACTCCTTGGAAACTATATGGGGCAGTTCTACTCTGTCCTACAGGGTCACTATGGGTCGGAATCAACTCAATCGCAACGGGTTTGGTTTTTTTTTTTTTGCATTTATATTTATACATATACATGTACATATATGTGAAGGAAGAAGTCCAAGCTGCACTGAAGGCATTGGCGAAAAACAAGGCAGTAGGAATTGACGGAATACCAATCAAGATGTTTCAACAATTGGATGCAGCGCTGAGAGTGCTCACTCTTCTATGCCAAGAAATTTGGTAGACAGCTTCCTGGCCAACCGACTGGAAGAGATCCATATTTATGCCCATTCCCAAGAAAGGTGATCCAATTGAATGTGGAAATTATCAAACAATATCATCAGTATCACACGCAAGCAAAATTTTACTGACGATCATTCGAAAATGGCTGCAGCAGTGTATTAACAGGGAACTGCCAGAAATTCAGGCCAGATTCAGAGGAGTATGTGCAACCAGGGATATTATTGCTGTTGTCAGATGGACTCTGGCTGAAAGCAGAGAATACCAGAAGGATGTTTACCTGCATTTTACTGGCTATGCAAAGATACTGACAGTCGTTCAGACAGAACAAGGGGATACTGCATGGTTTAAAGTCAGGAAAGGTATGCATCAGAGTTGTATCCTTTCACCATACCTATTCAATCTGTATGCTGAGCAAATAATACAGGAAGCTGGACTATATGAAGATGCATGGGTCATCAGGATTGGAAGAAGACTCATTAACAACCTGCATTATGCAGATGACACAACCTTGCTTGCTGAAAGTGAAGAGGACTTGATGCACTTACTGATGAAGATCAAAGACCACAGCCTTCAGTATGGATTACACCTCAACATAAAGAAAACAAAAATCCTCACAATTGGACCAACAGGTAATATCATGATAAACAGAGAAAAGCTTGAAGTTGTCAAGGATTTCATTTTACTTGGATCCATAATCAACACCCATGGAAGCAGCAGTCAAGAAATCAAAAAGATGCATTGCATCGGGCAAATCGGCTGTAAAGGACCTCTTTAAAATATTGAAAAGCAAAGATGTCACTTTGAAGACTAAGGTGCGCCTCAGTCACATCATACGCATGTGAAAACTGGACATTGAATAGGGAAGATTGAAGAAGAACAGACACCTTTGAATTGTGGAGTTGGCGAAGAATGTTAAATACACCATGGACTGCCAAAAGGGCAAACCAATCTGTCTTGGAAGAAGTACCACCAGCATGCTCCTTAGAAGCAAGGACAGTGAGACTGTGTCTTACATACTTTGGACATGTTGTCAGGAGGGACCGATCAGCCCCTGGAGAAGGACATCATGCTTGGCAGAGTACAGGGTCAGTGCAAGAGAGGAAGACCCTCAATGAGATAGATTGACACAGGGGGTACAACAATGGGCTCAAGCATAACAATGATTGTGAGGAAGGTGCAGGACCAGATAGTGTTTCATTCTGTGGTACATAGGGTTGCTATGAGTTGGAACCGACTCGATGGCACCTAATAAGAACAACAACAACAACAAAGAGAGAGAGAGCCCTAGTGGTGAGCAATATAACCAAAAAGTTGATGGTTCGAACCCAGCCAGCAGCTCCTCAGGAGAAAGCCCTGGTGGCCTGCTACCATGAAGATTACAGCCCAGGAAACCCTATGGGGGGGGGGGGTGGCAGTTTAGTTTTGTCAAATGGGGTCACTAAGAGTTGAAATTCGACTTGACAGCACCCAACAACACATACTCACACACAGAAGGAGAGAGAGAGGGACATATATCTCCAAATGGACTTGGGTTCTACTCTCAGTTTGACAACTCTTCCTGGCCATGACCATGGAAAGTTATGTAACCTCTCAACTAACTAGTTTTTGTCCGTTTCACAGAGAAAGAACTTTTTTTTTTTGAAACGTTACTTGCCCATCGAAGACGTGTTGTGAGGATTAGACAGATACTATGTGTTAAGTAGCAGGATGCTTGGCATTATAGTAAATGCTCAATAAATGGGAGACACATCTGATGACACAGTGGAGCTCAGGCTGCTAACCAAGAGGTCGGCAGTTCAAATCCACCAGCTGCTCCTTGGAAACGCTATGGGGGCAGTTCTCCTCTGTCCTATAGGGTCACCACAGGTTGAAATAGACTTGACAGCACTGAGTTTGCTTTTTGTTTTGTTTTGTTTCCAATTACTCAGTCCTCTCAGCAAATAACAGTGAACTTGGAGAGCCTTAAAAAAAAAAAAAGTTGCTGTTGAGTCAATTTTCACTCATGACGGCCCGTGTGTGTCAGAATAGAACTACGCTCCATAGGGTTTTCAATAACTGGTTTCTCGGAAGTACATAGCCAGGCCTATCTTCTGAGGTACCTCTGGGTGGACTAGAACCTCCAATCTTTCAGTTACCAGCCAAACATGTTAACCATTTGCGCCACTCAGGGACTCTCGGGGAGGCTTACGCACCCAGAATCTTGAATCTCAAAACTTGCAGTTAATTAGGAAATGCAAAATTTGCCCCAGAAGCAGGGAGAGGAAACTGCACAGTCCTGAGCTCTTTCTACATCTCATGGTGCAGCCCCAAGGGGGACCAAGCGCCAGGTGTGACTGGGAGAATCCGATGGAAGCATTTGGATTGCTCTGCCCATCTGGTGCTGGCCATGCCTTCTAGACGGACAGTATATACCCAGGCAAATGGCATTAAATCCAGGGCCTGAATTATCCTGAAATAGGAGCTAGAGCGTATGGGGGCAGGAGTATCTCGTGTCGTATCATAGGTGCTGCTTGAATTTCCATCCTCACCTTAGCTGAACTGTATGGGAAGCCACTTGATACCTGTGAGGTGAAGGCAAGCTAGGTAAAGAGCTGGGTGGCTGCAAATAAGAATCTCAGCCCTGATCAACAAGGAGGGCAGCAAAAATACATAGACCCAAGATTTCGATGGCTTCATGTCAGAATTATTTTTCCCTGGGGTTTAGTGCAATGACCCCTTCTTCCTGCCTTTATTCCCTCTGTGAAATAATGTCGAACGGCTTCTCTCACAGTTGCTCAGGTTGCAAATCAATTCTCCTAAGCTGAAATGTCACGCAAGCTCCTTGTTCTTCCTTGTCAAGTACAGCCCCGGTGCCCTCTATAGCAGCCTCTTTATTTCCTCCATTGTGCTAATCAGAAACGCTTAGCTGCTTTCCTGCTCAGCAGCGGAGTTAATAAATTACAAATGCCTGCTATCAAAGATTTGGAGGTTTTGACAAGTGATTTAGTTGATCACAAACGTAAGGCAATGTCAGGGAGAACCTGTGTTTTCAGGATATAGAAGTGGATCAGCCCTGAAGTTGAAAAATAAACAGGCAAGTTTGATGAGCTCAAATCATAGCAGAGCTTCTTAATATTTCCTGAGGTTTTAATCAAAGGAGCATCTTAACTGGTCCCAGAGGGACATGTAAGATGCAAAGCACTGACATTGGTGCCCACTCCACCTTGCCTCATCACAACTTTTTTTTTCCTTTTCCTTCCTTTTGCCTGTTTCTAAAAATATCTTGGCAGGTAAGAATTAGCAGTAGGATGCTATTAAGTCCAAAACAAAAACCCACTGCATAATGTACCATACCTTTAAAAATTTGAACATCTATTAAATGAAAGTCAAGGAAATTGACACAGATAGGATGAAAGAAGATACAGCACCTCTAGCTTATGCCAACGAAAAATAAGAATTATTAATGAAGTTCAGCTTTCTTCTGCTGTGCACATTAATTATTTATGATAATAATACTCTGCACGGCCATATTAAAGAATTTTCTTCACCCAGCTTCCCAGAAAACTCTCTCTTCTTGGAAAAAAAGAAAAAAGAACCTCAACACGTTAAGCCCACAAAAGAATACATTCCTCTCGGTGTATTTATTATACCGGAAGATGAATATAGTCTTGGGTTATTAAATTGGAATGAAAAACACATCTTATTAGAACTTACATGGTGATTTTTATTCTCACTAGTTTCATATAAACTTAATGACCCAGACTACATTTTTATTCTCATCTATTTTAAAATGGTGCCTGGAGCAAAAAAAAAAAAAGCTTCCATTAATGCCAGTTTGGTATTTCAAATACAATTTGATGTAATTTACTTCAAATATACGTGAACAGAGAAGGATAATGCCAAGTGCATTTTCTAGATTCAAATGTGGGTTAGCTCATGGCAATGATTTGTTAAAACTGAAGTTTCTCGCAAAAATGAAAATTTCTTTTAGGTACAACATGCAAAAAAAAAAAAACAAGAAAAATTTTTACTAGTTTTTTGGGGGGGAGAAAAATGATGAGTTTTATGGTAAAACACGTGCTTTAATTTTATTCTAGGTTTTAATATTTATTAACAACAAGTGAATAATAATGCATTTCCCCAGTGATATGCTGTATTTAAACTCATTGTTTCCTTCTGTTCACACAGCGGAGCATTACATTCACAAGTATATGTCAACATAAAACCAGGCAATTTGGAGAGGGTGGACTGGTATGTTTTAAGCTTGGTGGATAGATATATTTTTGTATTTTTTAGAACTACATTTTTAGAAACCTTTCCAAATCTTCATATTTTCTCTCAATGATTTTTAGAAGAGCTATCCTGGTGGCGCAGTGGTTCAGCGCTGCAGCTGCCGTTCGAATCCACGAGGTGCTCCTTGGAAACTCTGTGGGGCAGTTCTCTCTCCTATAGGGTCGATACGAGTCGGAATACGCTCGACGGCAACGGGTTTGTTTGTTGGTTTGTTTGTTTTTTTTATATACTTTATTTAAAAAAGAACTCTTTTAATATAACTTTAAAAATCATTGTCCTAACAACAGTTTCTAGAAACAAATTGAGCCTAATTTTTATGTGTGGAATCTCAGAAAGAGAGTTCGTGCCCCTTTTTTTTTGATGATCTATGTGGCCGTCCGCCTGTTCTCGGTAGCTCTGTGATGATCCGGGGTCAGTCTCCACGTTAGGGACTACTGGGGCGTCTGCCGGAAACACTCAAAAAGGCATCTCCCATCGCTGCAGTTGTCCACGGCTCCTCCTCTATAGTAACCCTCTCTAATAGGATTACAGAGCCATTGCTAATTTAAAGGATCTAATCTTCTGTTGTGTTTCAAAAGCAAATAATGGGACTTGCTGCTCCGTCTTTATTCTATTTCCTGTTTGAAATAGACTTTTAAAGGGCCAGTCATTGCCTCTGAGCTGTAAAATGCCCCTTCTACTGAAATCAGCCAAAAAAACCAAACCTGTTTCTGTCCAGTCCAAAGTTGAATGAGCTCTTAACCACTACCACTATACCACCTACTCTACTGAAATAGAAGGTACTAAAAGGAGAAAACCAGAAACCAGTTGCTGCTGAATCCATTCCAACTCATGGTGGTTCAATGTGTTAAAGAGTAAAACTGTGGGCCATAGGGTTCTCATGGCTGTGACTTTTCAGAAACAGATCACCAGGCCTTTTTTCCAAGGCTCCTCTGAGTGAGTTCAAAATGCCAACCTTTCAGTTAGTAGCTGAGTTCTTAACCATTTTCGCCACCCAGGGACTCCTGAAACGAAGAGGGTCCGAATATTAGGTGCTCAGTTTATTTTGAACTTTTGGTAACCCCTGCCCCCATAAAGTTGAATATTTTTTAACTTAAGCTGGGTTTTCCCTCTCATTCCTGGGGCTGAGATAGAGATGCAGTGAGGAGGGAAGGGGAGGATCACCTACCAAGACCTGCAGTGGGCATCGGGGTCTGGATAGTGCCATCATCATTCTCTTCCTGATTTCTGCAGAGCAGCAGCCTTTTTGTAGAATGGCTGGGATGTCTGGAGGAGAGGAAAACATCCCTGCTTCTCGCCAGGGTGCTGGGTGAATTACAGAAGGAGAGGAAACTGCTGCACAACCTAGGAGTCTCTGGGTAGTGAAACGGTTAATGCATTTGGCTGCTAACTGAAAGGTTGGAGGTTCGAGTCTACCCAGAAGTGCCCAGGAAAAAAGGTCTGGCAATCTACTTCCAAAAAATCAGCCATTGAAAGCCTTGTGGAGTACAGTTGGCCTCTAACACACACATGGGGTAATCATGAGTCAGAGTTGACTTGATGGCAACTGGTGTTTTGGGGCCAGCAGTGCTGCTCAGACACGTAACCAAAAGAATAAGGTCCACCTTTATCACTGGCTAGACCCCCTGAAATGGGGTATAATCATCCAATGGTGAGAATCAGTGAAGGAAAGAGACACAAATTTAGAAATACAGTCCTGTCACTTGCTTAAAAATACCTGGATTCAATCCAGTAAGCATAATGGAACCTCTAGCTTGGCAGTTTCCCTGATTTAAAGACTAGAGAGGTGGGGGTGGGGTGGGGAGCAGGAGGAGGAGGCTCAGGATGAAAGAAGACAGAAGAGTTGGATTTTTCATTTCATAGGCATGCCAGCCACCAATAAATTTTCCTCCTTCACTGCTACTAATAAAGGCAGTTCTTAAGAAAAATAAACAAACCTACATTTTAGGAAGATTTGTGCATTTCCAGGAATCCTGGTTATTTGTGTCTTATCCCCTCCCTCCCCCCTTGGATATGCAATGGCTCTATTTTCCTGCTTGTGCTTGGATAAAAAAAAGAAAATATTTTCAAGTCCTGCAAAAAACTTAAAAATTATTTAGTGATTTTTTTTTTTTCCTCTTCAGCTACATCGTTTACACTTTCTAACTAGGAAGTAGAAATGGCTAGCAACATAACGATGTCAGAAATCCGGGCCTTAGTCTATGACCACAAAGAGCCCACCAGGGTGATGGCAGGAATGTTACGATATTCTTGTTCAAGTTCCCTTCTCCTCATTAGCTGGAAGATAAGGACATTGAGGCTCAGCAAGTTTCAACCAGTGTCTTTAAAAGCATTTTGACTGTAATTGCTGCTAAGAAATACATTTCATATTGCAACACAGTACACAGACACGTACACTGAAACACAAACATACACACTCAACTGAAATAAGTGTCAAAAATACCACTTCTAAATGTGAGAAGATGCTGATATTTCCTATTTTACTCTATTCTGTTCTACTCTATTCTATTCCAATTGGAAGAACTAAATTTTGAATAACTAAATTGATTGGATGACCAACTGCTGGGTCATGATGCTTGGTTTGAAAAACACAGGGCTAAAGCAGCAGCCCCAAATCCAATAGCACTTTAGCATTTTCCAAATTCCCAGCCTTGCCTTCTATTTACTTGTAATTAGGAAACTAATTGTTATTGACTAATTGGCAAAAATATTTTTGAGAGAAAAAAGTGTTTTATTTCTCTACTTTGCATGGGAAGGAAAAAAGTGTGGTATGTAAGGAGACTGAAACAAAAAACCAACTAATTGCTTTGTATGAGGGACGGTCAGGAATTTGGGGTAGAAAGAACAGAAAAGAGGAACGGACAACACTACGGCAGACTGGATCAGAGGAGAAAGGTGTCTAAAGGACCTTCATCGTTGTTGTTAGCTGTCTTTCAAGTCAACTCCAGCTCATGGTGACCCCATGTATAACAGAACAAAACACTGCTTGGTCCTATGCCGTCTTCATGTTTGTTGGTATGTTTGAGTCCATTATTGTGGCCATTGTGTCAACCTGGAAACCCTGGTGGTGTAGTAGTTAAGAGCTACGGCTACTAACCAAAACGTTGGCAGTTTGAATCCACCAGGCACTCCTTGGAAACTCTATGGGGCAGTTGGAATAGACTCAACAGCAGCAGATTTTTTTTTTTTTTTTTTTTTTGGTTTCTGTGTCAATCTAGCTCATTGAGGGTCTCTCTCATTTTCAGTATCATAGCACATGCAAGCCACCAGTACAACAAACTGACAGACAGGTGTGGAAAGAACTTTCAAGAAGAGGAATGTCCAGTGTCCATTTTACATGGTTTGCCTTACTCCAATGTAACCCCCTCCATATTCTTGAACCTTGATAAAGCCTAGTACGTTTAAATAGCCTTTGTGGTGGGGTGGGAAATGAAGAACCTTGGTCATGTAAATGGAATGTGAGCTGTCCCACATTCACTTTCTGCCAACTCTAGTGTGCCTCCACAAGCTTATTGAGGGGGACAAAGCCCAGGCCTTCTAGAAAATGAACAGTGACAGAGTAAGAAGATAGCCATGTACTGTAAGAGCAGAACATGAGGAAAGTGACCTTTCAACTATGATGCAGCCTCAACAAGCATTCTGATCTTTATTAGCTAGAATTCAGGCATCATTTATTTTAATTATTAAGGGTTTCTATACTTTATTTTACTTCTTTTCATGGTCGCCATATCTCACAAATCAAAATCTCCTGCTTTAAGCTCAATTGAATTTATTTCAACAAGTATATCTTACCTATTGGGCACTATTCTAGGGGTAGTAGAGATGAGAAAGGTCTGGTTGGCACTTTTAACAAGGGTATATAATATAGCAGAAAGGATGTGTAAATATCCAAACTACTAAAAAGTGATAATTGTTGTAAGTATTGCACTGTGGGGGTTCAGAGAGGAGTAGATTATTTCTCACTCTTGAGGTCAGGGAAAACTTCATAAAGGAAGAGATATTTGACTGGGGACTTTGTGGTTGGGTGGTGTTATGGATTGGATTATGTCCCCCCAAAAATGTGTATATTAACTTGGTTAGGCCATGTGTGGTTGTCCTCCACTTTGTGATTTTCCTGTGTGTTATAAATCATAATCTCTGCCCGTGGTTAAAAAGGATTAGGGTGGAATGTAACACTCTTGCTCAGGTCACCTCCCTGATCCAGTGTAAAGGGAGTTTCCTTGGGGAGTGGCCTACACCACCTTTTATCTCTCAAGAGATAAAAGGAAAGGGAAGCTAGCAGAGAGTGGGGACCTCATACCACCAAGAAAGCACACTGGGAGCAGAGCACGTCATTTGCACCTGGGGTTCCTCCCTACGCCTGAGAAGCTCCTCGACCAGGGGAAGATTGATGACAAGGAATCTTCCTCCAGAGCCAACAGAGAAAGAAAGCCTTCCCCTGGAGCTGACACCCTGAATTTGGATTTGTAACCTACTAGACTGTGAGAGAATAAATTTCTGTTTGTTAAAGCCATCCACTTGTGGTATTTCTGTTTTTAGACTGTGAGAGAATAAATTTCTGTTTGTTAAAGCCATCCACTTGTGGTATTTCTGTTATAGCAGCACTAGATAACCAAGATAAGTGGTATTTGGACGTTCAAAGCCTGGGAAGAAGAGAGAACATAGCTCTGGCAAAGAAATTAGAGCAAGAACATAGGATCCATGTACTGAGATATAAAATTGCTTTTTCATCTTTGTTGCCCAATGTATAGCAAAAACTATGTGCTCAGGGGCTGGGGTCGGGACCATGGTTTCAGGGGATATCTAGGTCAATTGGCATAACAAAATTTATTAAGAAAATGTTCTGCTTCCCACTTTGGTGAATGGCCTCTAGGGTTTTAAAAGCTTGCAAGCGGCCATCTAAGAACATCAATTGCTCCCAACCCACCTGGAACAAAGGAGAATGAGGAACACCAAAGATACAAGGAGAATATTAGTACAAGAGACAAAAGGGCCGCATAAACCAGAGACTCCAGCAGCCTGAGACGGGAGAAACTAGACGGTGGCCAGCTACCATCAATGACCACCCTGATAGGGAACAAAACAGAGAGTACCTGAAAGAGCAGGAGAAAAGTGTGGTGCAGAACTGAAATTCACATAAAAAGACCGAACTTAATGGTCTGACTGAGACCGGAGGAGCCCTGGAAAACACGGCCCCTGCACGCTTTGTTAACCCAGAGCTAAAACAATCCCTGGGCCAACTCTTCAGACAAAGATTAGACTGGACTATAAAACATAAAATAATACTCGTGAAGAGTGTGCTTCTTAGTTCAAGTAGATACACCAGACTAAATGGACGGCTCCTGTCTGGAGGTAGGATGAGAAGACAGAAAGGGATGGGAGCTGGTTGGATGGACACGGGAAACCCAGGGTAGAAAGGGGGAGTGTGCTGTCACGTTGTGTCAGTTGCAACTAGTGTCACATAATAATATGTATATAAATTTTTGTATGAGAAATTAACTGGAACTATAAACTTTCACCTAAAGCACACACACACACACAAAGTGTGTTCTCAGTGAATTATTATTGAATAAATTAATGAATGAAAATTTGGAACCAGATCTTGGAGCATCTTTCATGGCAGGCTAAGGGTCTTATACTTCATCCTGTAAGCTTTTCATAGGGGAACAGGACCAGAGCCATGACTTAAGAAGATGAAACAAGCAGCGTTTGGAAGGGTACATGGGAGAATCAGACAGTTGGAGTCTTGCACAACAGTCCACTAGATGATGTACCAGGATAAAAACAGTAAGAACAGGGAGATAAAGGATGGATTCGAGACATATTATGGAGGTAGAATCATTAAAATTGTAAATAACTACATGTGAGGAGCAAGGAAGAGAAAGAAGTCTTAGATTTTGAGCTTGGTGACTGGTAAAAAAGGGAATGTCCATAGGAAATGTTGGCTTGACTGCATAGGTATCATATGTTGAATATGATTGGGCATGCTTATAGCAATAAGGAAGGAAAAGCAGTCTTTAGGGTCATATAGAGACATGGACATAGACCTATACCTAGATGTATAGGTTACCCTGTCCCTATTACTTCTGATGGAAACCCTGGTGGTGTAGTGGTTAAGTGTTACGGCTGCTAACCAGGAGGTCAGAAGCTCGAATCCACCAGGCACTGCTTGGAAACTCTATGGGGCAGTTCTACTCTGTCCTATAGGGTCGCTATGAGTCAGAATTGACTGGATGGCAGTGGTTTTTTTTTTTTTTTTTTTGGTATTACTTCTGATCAGTCATCAATGGGAAAAGATAACTTTGAGCTGTTTTCCCAGGATAAAATAACTGGTATACATTGGTTTATCCAGATCTTAAACCTAATAATTCTTATGTACATATATATCTAAAGTAACTAGATTTAGGGGTGTAGTCTGATCCATCAGCAAGCGAAGCTAATTGGCCCACATAGAGAAAGAATTCCAAATCCTGACTTCTATGTCTCTGAATAAATAAGCCACAGTCTAGTGTTAAAGATGCCAAAACAAATGGAAAAAGGCAAAAAAAAGTTACAGAAGTTACAGAATCAGATATAAGCTGTCAACGAGTCATTTCATCTAGTGGTACCAAATAAGTTTGATAGATGTTCTTTCATTGATGATTTGGTCTCCCAAACCTGGCTTGTCATCAGACTTACCTGGTGTCATGGATTGAATTATGTCCCCCAAAAATGTATGTATCAACTTGGTTAGGCCACGATTCCCAGTATTCTGTGGTTGTCCTCCATTTTGTGATTGTAATTTTATGTTAAAGAGGATTAGGGTGGGATTGTAACACCCTTACCAGGTTACATCCCTGATCCAATGTAAAGCCAGTTTCCCTGGGATGTGGCCTACACTACCTTTTATCTCTCAAATGATAAAAAGAAAGGGGAGCTAGGAGAGAGGGAGGACCTTATACCACCAAGAAAGCAGCACTGGGAGCAGAGTGTGTCCTTTGGACCTGGGGCCCCTGTGCCTGAGAAGCTTCTTGACCAGGAGAAGATTGATGACAAGGACCTTCCTCCAGAGCCAACAGAGAGAGAAAGCCATCCTCTGGAGCTGACACCCTGAATTTGGACTTGTAACTTACTAGAATGTGAGAGAATAAATTTCTTTCTGTTAAAGCCATCCACTGGTAGTATTTCTGTTATAGAAGCACTAGATAACTAAGACATCTGGAAAGATTATTAGAACTGCAGGTTCCCTGGCACCACTCTCAAGGATACTGATTCAGTAGGTCTCTTGTGGAGCACAGAAATTCAAGAGAAGAGACCCAGTTTCTTCAACAGTCCTGCCATCAACATAATAATACAACTTAACTTTGCATCCATGACTTCGCAGAAGTTCCTTATTCAACACACTTTTATTTTTTCTATTTCCTTTTTAAGTCACCATGTAAATATGCCTTGAATGGAATAGAGTAAAATTTGGCACTGTACATGATCTTGTGTATATAACTGATTTTTGTGAATGCAGTCATGGACAACTTTACTTACCCCAGGGACTTGTTGAAATGACCAAAAACTGAAATCAAATTTTCATTTCTGTTTTTGCTAAGTATGGACTCCCCCTTCTAGGACTTGTATAGTTTGTTGTTGTTGTCATAGTTTTTAATTCAAATAACAAATTGCACATATACTCCAGTTCAATTGCATTTTATTGGATTCTGCTCATAGTGTTAGTGATCTGTAGAGATTTTGTTGATCCCCTGACTGTTATCCATTGAATTTTTGTGAGCTCTCTCAGTTTTACATCACTTACAGATTGATAATACTTTCTTTGTCCTCATGTATTTTTAAAAAATGAGGAATAGAATAGGGTGGAGAATAACATCCAATGGGCAAGTTTCTAGAAAATCTCTGTCCATAACCATATCAAATTATTAGCCAGCACCCTTTGGAGCTTGGCTGTTGTTAGTTTCCGGTACATATTACTCCGTCTTAACAAAGATCTCATGAGAGACCTCATCAAACAATTTAATGAAGTCCAGAATTAGTACATGTACAGTATTTCCCTGATTTACCACATGGATCATGTTTAGTAAAGTAAAAAGTCAACAAAAATGAGAGAAACCCTCAATGAGATCAATTGACACAATAGCGGCAACAATACACTCAAACATACCAATGACCGTGAAGATAGTGCAGGACCAGGCAACATTTCATTCTGTTATACATAAGGTTGCCATAAGTCAGAGCTATCTTGATGGCAGTGGACAACAACAAACCAGACAAAGAAGGAATGTGAATGGTCTGACTCTGCTGGTAATTGTGTTTGCAAATAATCATTTTAGTATTAAAATCTAGAACCTGACCTGAGATTTCAATCACAAAGAACATGCTCTTTCTAAGATTGGTGCTGGTTGTCCTGGGTTCAACCATTCATCCAGAGTCTATTCAGCTTTTTTGAGAGATGAGTTGAGTAAGGATGTGGTTTGTGGCCAGGCAACAGTGTTTTTGTTTTGTGTGATGCCATCATGCTTATTCTTGACCTAGTCAGTGCCATGCTCCATCAGTTGAGCTGGACCTCACAAACAAATGACCCAAGAGCTTTGCTCCAGTACCATTCTCAGTCAATGGAAAGGCAAGACACTAAAATAAGTGTCATGGATTGAATTGTGCCCCCCAAAAATATCTGTCAGCTTGGCTAGGTCATGATTCCCTTGTACGATTGTATGATTATCTACCATTTTATCTTCTGATGTGATTTCCCTAAATGTTATAAATCCTATCACTATGATGTAATAAGATGGATTAGCAGCAGTTATATTGATGAGGTCTACAAGATTAGGTAGTGTCTTAAGCCAACCTCTTTTCAGATATAAAAGAGAAAAGCAAGCAGAGAGATATGGGGACCTCATACCACCAAGAAAGCAGCGCCGGGAGCAAAGTGTGTCCTTTGGACCTGAGGTTCCTGCACTGAGATGATCTCGGGCCAAGAGACGAGTGATGTATCACAAGGACCTTCCTCCAGAGCTGACAAAGACAGAAAGTCTTCCCCTGGAGCTGACGTCCTGAATTTGGACTTGTAGCCTACTTGGCTGTGAGAGAATGAACTTCTCTTTGTTAAAACCATCCATTTGTGGTATTTCTGTTACAGCAGCACTAGATGACTGAGACAATAAGTATTTCACAGTTGTTCATTTTTACCCCTCTGCACAGTAAATTTCAGCCATCTCATCTGTTTTTATTAATTATTGCTAAAAACTTCTACTACACACTCAACATTTTTCAAGTTTTCATTATTCCCACAAAACAACAATAATGTATAAAAGAGATCTAAGATACACAAAGGCTGTTGATTTGCCCAGCCACCTAGAAAGATCTTTAAAATACCTGTGATTTAGACCAGGGTTTGGAAAACTATGACTCTTTGGCCAAATATGGCCCACAGCCTGTTTCTGTACAGCCTATGAGCTAAGAATGGTTTTTAAATCATTGTTATATAATTTTTTTTAAACAAAACCAGTTGCTGTACAGTTAATTCCGACTCATTGAGACCCCATGTGTTTAGAAGAGAACTGTGCTTTACTGCAGGGTTTTTCAGATTTTTCAGACAGCTAGGCCTTTTTTTGAGGCACTTTTAGGTGGATTCCAATGACCAAACTTTTGGTTAGTAGCTGAGCGCTTGATCATTTGCACCACCCAGGGACTCCTGTTAAATAAATATTAAATATCTTTGATTTGCCCCTTAGCCTACAAAGCCTAAATATGTACTACATGGCCTTTTACAGAAAAGTTCTGCTGCCCCTGATTTAGAATATCCAAAATAATCATTAAACAGTCACAAATCCAATGAAGTTTGCTGGTAATTTATATTTTACCTTAAAAAAAAAAAAAAAGTACTGACTTACCAACTCCTTACCACTGACTAATACATTGAAAGCGACCCAATATATTTAAGGCTTGTTTAGGGGGTAGAAAGAGGCTCGGAATAGTAGGACAGCAGGAACCGGAGGTCTCTGCCTCCTAGTCCTCGGAGCAGTCCTATCCGGCATGCATTTGATGTGAACTAGTCAACAAAGCAAATGAGAGATCCTGCCATAAAGCAGCACCCTTTCTCCATGGTTACCAAGAGCAAGTCTCCAAAGAGGCTAATCAGCTACATGAGAATGAAGATGACACAAATCATTGATATAAATAAGCAAAATAAGAGAAAGATCAGTGTTCCTCTTTCCAAATGAACACAAAGTATCCTTCCAAGCTTCTTAACCTTAAAAAGCTATCAAATGAGGGAAAACACATAAACTATGAAATCGGAGACCATAAAATAAAATTAAAAAGTATACTCCTAGTCCCATATTTCCTACAAATGGTTGCTACCATTCAGTGATATTGGAGCACAAGTTGCCCCCAGATCATTCTCGAAAGGTAGGGGTAAAAATGGCCAGGTCACCTTCCCTGTTACTGTGCTGCAAGTTAGTCTAGGACTAGTTGCTGTCGGATCCACTGATTTGGGACTCATCTTTCGGCAACGTATATATGCTGATGAAAAGCTGCCTTCGTTGCAGAGAGACTGCTAATTGTTTGATTATACAGGTCTTCACGTTAATGAAGCACTATTCCATGGGTTTGGAGCATGGCGTGCAACCAAATTACCACCCCAGCACTCACGCTGTGAAATCTGATTATTCATTAGCCAGTCAGTGAGTGGTACCAACATTTTTTCCTTTTTTCCAACCATCAAATGAGAATAACTGCTGTTTTCCCCCTACTTGAAGAATATGAGGATTTGAATTTGTTGCTTATGGGGGAAGGAGAGAGGCAGGGAGAGATGGGGTTTCCCTAAGAGTTGTTTCACACGTTTAATGCGATGCATGTTTTGACAAACAAGGAGCCATACGGATTGCATATCTTGAGAAAAAGGAGCTCAGCTCACATTAACCAGCTTCCTTAGCACTTGGTTCTGGGCCCCCTTTAAAAAAGCCATCAGCTACCAAGCCCTGGAACACTAAATGCAGTTGCTTGAATGAACTACCAATTTCATCCTCTCTGGTCTAGTTGTGAGAATCACTATAAGGCAAGTATATAAAAAAAAAAAAAAAAAAAAACCCCACTGCTGCTGAGTTGATTCTGACTCATGGCAACCCTATAGGACAGAGTAGAACTGCCCAGTAGCGTTTCCAAGAAGTGCCTGGCAGATTCGAACTGCCGACCTTTTGGTTAGCAGCGGTAGCACTTAACCACTACGGCACCAGGGTTTCCAAGGCAAGTATGTGAAGTAAAAAAAGGGGGTGGGGAATGTCTTTATTTGTTTGCTCTTTTGTTTGTTTATTGTGAGTGCTTCCACCTCCACAAGGAAAAACAGGGTAATGATGATGTTGTTATGTCCTCGAATCTGTTCTGACTTATAATGACCCTATGTGACAGAGTAGAACTACCCCATAGTGTTTCCTAGGCTGTAATCTGTACAGGAGCAGATCACCAGGTCTTTTCTTCCAAGGAGTGGCTGGTGGCTTCAAACCACAGACCTTTCAATAAGCAGCAGAGCGCTTAACCATTGAGCCACCAGGGCTTCTTAGGATAATCATTAGAGGACATAATTACCAGCTTAATCTAAAGCCATGTTTGATTTTTTGGAAAGTAAACAAAATTTTTGCTTTATGTAAACTGAAGAAAAAAAATATTACGCCCTTTCTGTTTAAAGCCAATGGAAAGCCTGGTGGCGTATGGCTGCTAACCCAAAGGTCAGCCGCTCGAATCCATCAGGCGCTCCTTGGAAACTATGGGGCAGTTCTACTCTGTCCTATAGGATCGCTATGAGTTGGAATTGACTCTACGGCACAGGGTTTTTTTTTTTGGTCCAGAGCCAAGACTGACAGGAATTTAGTGTGAGGGTTTAAAGAATCCACCTCTCATATATTTTGATGCGAGCATCAAGAGTTAGAGGAAGAATTTGCCCATGACTGCTGTATTTATAACTTAAGCTAGATTGAGTTTCCAAATCAAATGATAGGAATCCCTTCCTCTGTATTGAGAAAAGATACTGACACTTTGGTAAATGGGATTAGCTCTAATGGAATTACACACAAAATGATTAAGATGTGAATTGACACTCCCTGTGAAAGGAAAAAAAAAAAGAAGTTGCCACTGAGTCGATTCCAACTCGTGTTGACCCCATGTGTGTCAGATTAGAACTGTGCTCCATGGGGTTTTTAATGGCTGATTTTTCAGAAGTGGATCACCAGGCCTTTCTTCCAAGGCATCTCTGGGTAGACTCAAACCTCCAGTCTTTTGGTTACCAGCCTAGAGTGTGAACTGTTTGTACCACCCAGGAAGCTGTGAGAGACAAAGGGGTTCCTAATGAAGCCTCAGCAGAAGTAGGTCAACTATAAGAGGGTGTGCCCTTCCCAAGAAAGGGTACTCATTTTTTCAAAGCTCTAGAGGAGGTGAGGTCTGACTTCGTTATCTTTAAGGAGCCCACAAAAAATTAAAGGCCCATGATCAACATTGAGAGGGTACCAGAAACTACAGAAACTGAACAAAAGCCTATTCCTGACCCATTTGATAAAGCAGCTCCAATAACCTTTTGCCTTATTATGCCTCAACATGAACACTGCCCTGAAAAAATCCTGTCAAAGGAGTTTCCTGTAATGAATCATGTAATTTTACTGCTTAAAGGAAACATGGAGATGTTTAAGTCACCTATTTTATGGATGAAAACCTGGGGTTCGGGAGACTCAGGGAGTTGCCTAGGGTCACACAGCTATATAGCGGCATTGACAGCTAGGACTGGAACGCAGGCTGGACAGGTGGTAAATAGAACAAGATCGAAACAATAAGAAGCATGTCAAACCCACAAAAGAAAAGACTAAGGTGGAAAAAAGAAAATGATGGGAAAAGAATGGCAAAAGGAATATCGTCTGTTTTAAAAAGTTCTTTCAAAATAAAAACATAGCAACTCAGAAAAGGAGGTGAGAATGGATGTACAACTCAAAGAATGTAATCAATGCCACTGAACTGTACATGTAGAGACAGTTAAATTGGTGTATGTTTTGCAGTGTATATTCTGAACAACACACACAAAAATTACTAAATAAATGTGCATAATAAAGCAAAAATAAATAAAAACATAACAATCGGTCCATCATTTAATTTCAGCAACTCCTCTGAGGCCATCGTAATGTCATTGTTGAGTTGGTCCGCAACTCATGGTGACTCCACGCACAATGGAAAAAAATGCTGCTCAGTCCTGCACCATCCCCCAGATTGGTTTTGGATCAGACTATTGTGATCCTTGGTTTTTCATTAGCTGATTTTTAGAAGTAGATCACTAGGCCTTTCTTCCTAGTCCATCTTAGTCTGGAAGTTCTGCTGAAACCTGTTCAGCATCAGAGCAACATGAAAGCCTCCACTGACAGACAGGTGGTGGCTGTATATAGGGTGTATTTGCTGGGAATTGAACCCTGCTCTCCACCGTGGAAGGCAAGAATTCTACCACTGAACCATCAGTGTCCTCATGAGGCTATCATAGAGTACTATGTTTCTCCATGTTATCATGAACATTTCACTAGTACTCAATTTCCGCAGATCGCAAATCAATTCTAGTGAAGGGACTCATGTCACTGCGGCACCAATAAACATACTAGAATTGGGGGGAGAAGTTTTCCAATTTTTAGTTTAGGCTCTGTTCTTCACTTGCTACATGACCTTTAGAAACTCCTTTATCTAAAGGTATGAAATGGGCTGAATATAATTATATTTACCTGCCTCACTAGAGTGTTGTGAAATGTCACTAAATCATGTTTATAAAGCACTCAGAGACTTTCCAATGAGAAGTACCACATACAATAATGATACATATTAGCATTATCATTAACATAACAACAATAGTAACCAGCTTTATTATCACTTGTGCTCTAGATATTTTGCTAAATAAGAAGCTCCCAATAATTCTCCTCCTGTCTACTTCTTTCTCTCTCTGTTTCTTCTTTCTCATTTTTTCTTTTAGAATTGGTGTTCACAAGGAGTTTGAGGCACATCCGTACTTAAGTCAAGAAATGATCCATAAGACAGATTGTTACAACTTCACAAACACTTTTATTCTGATTAAATTTTTTCCAAGAAATCCCCAGATCATCTATATTATGGGTAGACTTAACGTGGTGGTTTGAAAACTGGTTTTGGTCACAGTTCCCTTTGATAATCTAGTAAAAGCTATGATACTGCTTTCTGAAAAGTTGCAGACATATGTTTTGCATAAAATGCCAGGGCGTCCATGGATCCCTGGATATAGGGAGTATTTATTCATCACTTCCCATAGGCTAGGCCCTCCACTCGTCCGTCAGTTTTTCTCACTGTGGTGGTGTGCATGTTGCTTCGATGATGGAAGCAACAACAGTGGTATTTCAAATACCAAAAGGGTCATCCATAGTGGACAGGTTTCGGTGGAGCTTGCACACTAAGATAGACTAGGAAGAAAGACCTGGAGATCAACTTCCAAAATTAGGCAAGGAAAACCCTATGGCTCACAACAGAATGTGGTCCAATATAGTGTTAGCAGGTGAGCCCCTATATTGGAAGGCACTCAAAAGATACAGTGGCTGCAGTAATGGGTCAAACGTACCAATGATTGTAAAGATAGCACAGGAGTGGGCAGTGCTTTATTTTGTTGTACATGGGATTGCCATGAGTTGGAGCTGACTCAAAGGCAGTTAACAACAACATAGGCCAGGCACTATTCTAAGGACTTGGAAAACATCAGTGAATAAAATTGACAAAGAAGCTTACATGGGTTGGAGGAAGCAGACAATAAAAAAAAATGTGTAATAAATAATTAAAGCTATGGTAGAAAAGAATAGGTTTTATGCAATAAAGAAAAAGTAGAGCAAGATAAGAGGAGTAGCAAGTGCCTGGCAGGGGCTCTGTTTACAGTATTAAATAGAGTAGTCCAAGTAGAACTCATTGAGAAGATGAATTCTGGACAATGATTTGAAGGAGGTGAATGAATTATCCATGTACATATCTGAGGGAAAAATATTCCAGGCAGTGTGAAAGCCCTAAGTTGGGCCAGTGTGCCCGAGATGTAACCAGGAAGGAACAGCAGGAGATGACATCACTATTGCAATAATAGTGGTGAAATGAAGTGGTCAGATGGTCAGATTCTGGATATATTTGAAGGAAGAGCCAACAGGAATTTCTGACAATTTGGAGGTAGGGCATGAGAGAAATGAGGGAAGGGGGAGGGAAGTCAAAGCTAACTCCAAGGTTTTGGGACTGAACAGCTGGAAACTGGAGCAAGTTTGGGGGATTGTATCAGTCAGTGTTCTCCAGAGAAACAGACCAATAAGATGAAAATATGTATGTTGTTGTTAAGTGCCATCAAGTTGATTCAGACTCATAGTGACCCCCATGTGACAAAGTAGAACTGTCCCATAGGGTTTTCTTGGCTGTAATCTTTACGGGAGCAGATTGCCAGGCCTTTCTTCTGGAGAGCTGCTGAGTGGGTTCAAACTGCCAACCTTTCACTTAGCAGCAAGCACTTAACCATTGCGCCACCATGGCTCAAAACGTATATATACAATATACAGGTATATATACACACACATACATACATACATTATTGTGGATAGTGTGAACTGCAATAACTCAGTTAAAATAATGTAAATTATTTTAAGGAATTGGCTTATGTGGTTGTGGGGCTGCCAAGTCTGAAATCTGTAGGGCAGGCCAGCAGGCTGGAAACTCAGGCAAGAGTTGTTGTTGCAGTATTGAGTCCAAAAGCTGTAAGGCAGGTCGGCAGGCTAGACACTCGGACAGGATTTCTATGTTACAGTCTTGAGACAGAATTCCTTCTTCTCTGGGACCTCAGTTTTTGCTCTTAAGGTCTTCAACTGATTGGATAAGACCAACCCACATCATAGAGGGTAATCTTTTTTACTTAAAATCAACGGATTGTAGATGCTAATCACATGTACAATATATCTTTATAGCAACTTCTAGACTAGTGTTTGACCAAACAACTGGGCACCATAGCCCAGCCAAGTAGAAACAGGCTGCTTACCCATATCTTGAACAATACCTGAGCAAATTTTTTTCTTCTTCTTCTTTCTCTCCCCTAGCCCATCCCTGTCTCCAAGTAAGATCCTGATGTTAGCTCCCCCAAAAGGTTAAGAGTTAACCAATGTTTCCTCTAGGGCTGTGGAAAACAAGTGATATTGACCCAAGCCTGTCAAAAAAGAAGAATGGTGCCAGCCACCCCCTGAGCCAATGGAATAATGGCAGGAAAAGATCAACATGTTTGAGATATGACCACTGAAACCAAACAGAAGAAAGAGAATGCAGGTTCCACAAGTCTCTGAAATTTACGGCCCCTTTTCCCTTAAAAACCCGAGCTGACCTGTAGTTCGGTGACGCAGACGACTTTAGGAGATCATTCTCCTCTGTCTCCATATACCAGTATATCTAATAAAATTCTTGCTACCCACCTCATCCCTGTGTCAGGAATTGACTGTTTACAGCAGGTGGCTCTAACTCGTGAAATTGCGGTAACAAAATTGGCACATAAAATTATTCATCACAGGTGCTAAGCCTGTTCAAGGACCCCTGCCCCACACCTACCCTCCAATGTGAAGAATACTGGACCAAGAGCATTTACCCTCTCAGAGCCTGAGTGCTTTTCTGCTTTGTTCACTGATAAACCCTTAGAACTTTAAACATTTCCTGAAACATATTAGGTGCTCAATACATACTTACGGAGTGAATTTAAAAAACCAACAGTAGGAAGTATACTTTTCACAAAAATGCCCAGTATTCCAATACTAGATCTTTGACCTTAAGGACGAACTTGTCGAATTTTAGCTGCTGTGCTATCTCCCCTCTACCCGATCCTTGCCATCCCAACTTCATTTTCTTTTTAATGAGGATGTAACAGGAAATCTCAGAAGTATACAACCAGGTAGCAATAGGAATGACAAGGGAACTTGTACTTTCTTGTATCAAAGTCCCAAATAGCTTAAATTGCCAATATTAACATCAGTTAGTACTCCTTTCTTCTTCTCCTTAAAGATGGCCATTTCACTCCAAGCACGGCATTTCAAAGAATCAGTGAGCAAAGAATCTAAGCCCAGGGGACACATGGGGTGGCAAAAATGCTGGTTAAGGAGGGCCGCCCTGTGCCACTACTGTAACACCAGGTAGTTCAGAGGCCCCAAAGCACCCAAAATTTTGTTCTATTTTTACAAGGTACTGTAGAGTCGAATATGTTTAAATCAAACATATGAATGACTACAACATCAAAGGCAATTCCCACTGGTGCAAAAAGCACTGGGGAGAGTTGAACAATAGAAAAAGTTGAATAAAGCTCTGTTAATGTCAAGTCTTTAAAGTCAAGATAGCATTACAAATCATTTGCTAGTTGGGGCCTTGAAATTGAGTTCACCTCAAGCTGTCGATCTACTACCCAAAAATAGAGAGGCAAGATGTGCTCTGTGGCTGTGACAGAAATATTTAATTCAAGCGAATTGCTTTGGATTCCACATAAACTTATTAAATGCATTCACCTCAATAGCTGAGAAGTTGGTTAAGATTCTCATCCCATTAGTTTTGTTTTCTTGGCTGCAATTGAGTCAACTCTGACTCTTGGCAACCTTATATGCAACAGAATGAAGTGATGTCTGGTCCTGTGTCATCCTCATAATTGCCAGTATGTTTGAGTACATCATTGCATCTATTGACCAAACCATCTCATTGAGGGTCTTCCACATTCTCAGCAGTCCTCCTTTTCATCAAACATGATGTCCTTCTCCCAGTGACTGACCCGTTGAAATTACGTGTCTAAAGCAAGAGAGTCAGATAATATTCTGTTGTGATCCATAAAGTTTTCATTGGCTAATTTTCAGAGGCAGATTGCCAGGCCTTTCTTCCTAGTCTGTCTTAGTCTGGAAACTCCACTGAAACCTGTCCACCATGAGTGACCCTGCTGGTTATTTAAATATTGGTGGCGTAGTTTGCAGCACCATAGCAACACGCAAGCCACCACAATACGACAAACTGACAAATGAGTGATGGCATCCCATTAGTAGATTTCTGTGAAGTCTTCATGCTAACTCCCATAAGACTCAAGATGTGCTTTGAGTTTGAGATTGATAAAAGAATCAGACTTAGAAACTAAAATGTTAGAGTATGAACATAGCAACTAATGTGGTGCCCTCACTGAGAGAGACAGCTGAGGTCCAGGGAGGTGAAGTTGCTTGAGCAATATTTGCTTAAACCTCTCAGTTAAGCAAAAGCAGAGTTGGGTTCGAGGTTTCCAGACAATCATGTGCATTTTCCCTTAATCGTGTGGACTCAAATTCTTCTTACTGATGAGTCCACACGATTAAGGGAAAATGCACATGATTGTTTTTTTTTTTGTGTGGACTCAAATTCTTCTTACTAATGAGTCCACACACATAGACAGGAAGGCTGAGAAATTCCAACTTTTCTTTTGCTTTCTAAAGGCACCACACCTTGTAGTAGCAATGACTTCAAAGGCTAAGCAGCAAACTGAATACCTGATAAAGAAAAGTGCTTTCTCTTTTTGATGTTTACATAATTGTTAGAAGCATGGAGCTAAACCTGGTTCTGCTGTTGGCTGACTGGGTAAACCCAGACAAATCAGAACACTCAGTTTCCTCTTCTACAAAATAACAGGGTTGTAATTTAATTCATTCACTCTAGGGCAGCTTGGAGTCCTGGTAGCACAGTGGTTAAGAGTTTGGCTGCTAACCAAAAGGTTAGCAGCTCAAATTCACCAGCCACTCTGTGGAAACCCTATGGGGCAGTTCTACCGTGTCCTATAGGATTGCTATGAGTCTGAATCAACTCCACAGCATCAGGTTTGTTTGTTTGTTTTGGTTTTAAGGCAGCTTTGGAGCCCTGATGGTGCAGTGGTTAAGCATTTGGCTGCCAACCAAAAGGCTGGCAGTTCAAATCCACCAGCTGATCCTTGGTAACCCTGTGGGGCAGTTCTACTCTGTCCTACAGGGTTGCTATGAGTCGGAATCGACTTGATGGCGACAGATTTGTTTGTTTGTTTTGTAAGGCAGCTTTGGTAGCACAAATGGTTAACTACTCAGCTGCTCACTGAAAGGCTAGATAAGGAGTCTACCCAGAGGCACCTCAGAAGAAAGGCCTGGCAAACTATTTCTGAAAAATCAGCCATTGAGTATTCTACAGAGTACAGTTCTACTCTGACATACATGGGGCTGTGAAGAGTTGAATGTACTCCACAGCAACTTTTTTTTTTTCCCATTGTAAGACAGACTTACAGGTTTAAGATTCCATAACACAATGAATAATCTCACTCTGATGTACAGTGTCTGGCTTATCTGAAGATTTGTAATAATTTTGCACCTCCTTCCCTCCATGAAAATAATTTTAGGTAAATGAGTTGGTTAGTTTTGGACAATGGGTATGATAAAATAAGTAAGAATTTTAAATGATGTTTGCAAAGTTTGCAACAATGCAAAAAATACTTTTGCTATGATGTTAACTGAAGAAGACAGAACATTTTGTATATATAATATTATTCCAATTATATGTGGTTTCTAACTTGCTGTTGCTGTTAGGTACAGTAGAGTCGATTCCGACTCAGCCACCATATGTACAACAGAGCAAAACACTGCCTGCTTCTGCGCCATCCTCACAATCGTTGTTATGCTTCAGCCCACTGTTGCAGCCACTGTGTCAATTCATCTTGTTGAGGGTCTTCCTCTTTTTTGCCGGCCCTCTACTTTACCAAGCACGATGTCCTTCTCCAGAGACTGCTCCCTCCCGATGACATGTCCAAAGTATATAAGATGACATCTCACCATTCTCAAAATCAGTCTTAGAAAAAGTGCAACCAGAATGCTCCTTAGAAGTGAGGACGGTGTTTCTAACTTGCACAACAGCAAAATAGTGGTTGTCCCTGACAGGTGGGATCATGAGAGGATAGTTGGTTTTTATCTTCTTCTTTGAGCTTTTCCGTATTGTCCATGAAAAAAAAAAAAAGTCACTTTATCTTCAGGGAGAATAAATAAGCTTTGTTTTTTAAAAAGATTTATGGCCCTGGCATTTTTCAAGTACTTGAAAATTTATGCATTTATCAAACATAGGCCACTAGACTCTCCTCAGAATATAAATGAGCCCTGATAGGATAGAATGTAACTCATGCTCCTTTCAAATTCCAGTGGTTACGTTACTTTACAAATATTTTTGCCCTTGACTCTGGTGCTAGAAAAATCTAATCACAAGAATATGAGGGTAGCAGTGAGAAGTGGAGCGTTTTATAACAGCCAGGTATCTTGTGATTCTCAGCAACCAATTTGCATCGCTATATAACATAAGGCACATGGTAGGCAATAAATAAAACCAGATTAATTGATGACTTATGGCCAAAAAAATCTGACTTCAGCTTTCCCCTAATGGCATTTGTCTTATGGCAGCTCTGGTAGGCTGTCATAGATTGAATTGTGTCCCCAAAAAATATGTGTATCGATTTGGCTAGGCCATGATTCCCAGTATTGGTGATTGTACACCATTTTGTCATCTGATGGGATTTTCCTATATGTTGTAAATCCTATCTCTATGATGTTAATGAGATGAGATTAGTGGCAGTTATGGTAATGAGGCAGAACTCAAACTACAAGATTAGACTGTGTCTTAAGCCAACTTCTTTTGAGATATAAAAGAGAGAAGCCAGCAGAGAGACAAGGGGACCTCATACCACCAAGAAAGCAGCACCAGGAGCAGAATGCACCCTTTGGACCTGATCCCTGCACTGAGAATCTCCTCAACTGGGAAAGATTGATGACAAGGACCTTCCTCCAGAGCCAACAGAGAAAGAAAGCCTTCACCTGGAGCTGACACCCTGAATTTGGACTCTGGCCTACTAGAATGTGAGAGAATAAACTTCTGTTTGATAAAGTTATTCACTTGTGGTATTTCTCTTATAGCAGTACTAGATAACTAAGATGTGGGCCTTGTCCAGGCTAGGGTCTACTTACTGGCCTTAAAAAAAGAAGTTACTGCTCCATCGTGTCGGAGTAGAACTGTGTTTCAATGGCTGACTTTTTGGAAGTAGATCATCAGGCCTTTCTTCTGAGGTGCCCCTGGGTGAACTCGGACCTCCACTCTTTCAGTTTGCAGCCAAGCACATTAACTGTACCACGCAGGTACTCCACTTGCTGGCCTAATGGCTCCAAATTGAGGACGTAGGTCTGAGAAACAAAAGACTCAGAAGACCTGGACTAGAGATGGCAAATACACAGCTCACATGCCATCAACTACCTGCTTCCATTTTCCTGGCATGCATTACTGATGAATAAAGACCCACATCCTTTATTCCTGAAAACAACCTCAGAGGTTTGGAAATACATCAGCAGCTACTTCCAATCAATGGGAGCTGGTGTGTGAGAAGAATCCAGTTCTCTATCTCTTACCTAGTTGAAGTCTTTTGGTAATTATGCAGCAGTCTGTTCCGAGGACCAAATAAGAAGTATTGGATGAACGAATGAGAATTGTGTAGTAAAAGTGCTTTGACAACTGCAAAATGCAATAAGAACATAAGAGCCCCCACTACAATACACCTCAGTTTTCATACCTGTAAACCAAATTACTAATATTTACCTGGAATTTTGCCAGAGTGAATTAGTTAAGTGCATATTCATCACAGATAATCAGTAAGTATGTACCGAGTGCTTCCTAGGTGTATAACACTAAGCAAGAGATTGTGAATCCAATATGTCATCAGTTGAGCTTCTAGAAAGAAAACACCTCATGAATGGAAGGATTATGCATATGAATAAAACCAAACCCACTGCCATCGAGTCGGTTCCGACTCATAGTGACCCTATAGGACAGAGCAGAACTGCCCCATAGAGTTTCCAAGGAAACGCCTGGCAGATTCTAACTGCGGACCTTTTGGTTAGCAGCCGTAGTACTTAACCACAACGCCACCAGGGTTTCCTGTATATGAATATGGAGTCATAAAGAAAAGCGATCAAAAACTCAAAGAGGAGAAATGCTGGAAAATAAGACAGTTGGTGAGGCAGAAACATATTAGATGGCAGCTCAAGAGGGCAGTTGTGAAAAACAAAAATCAGATATTTCTAAATGAGTGGATGATTGCACCATCAGCTCTCAATAACAGGCATTAAAGGAGAGTATATATGTGACAAAAAGTTATTTTTATGTGGCTTTGGAATCCATTTTAACATGGCTTTAAGAAGGCCCACTGATCAGTAAGTCAGATCTTATGTTCATCAACAAACATTTCATCAACAAACATTTACTGAGCACATACTATATGGTAGTGTATTTGTTATTTATTGCTGTGTAACAAATTACTCCAAAACATAGAGGTTTCAAACAACAAACATCGTTAATCTCACTTAGTTCTGTAGGTCAGGAATACGACAACAGCTTAGCTGGGTGGTTCCGGCTCAGGGCCTCCAGTGTGGTGGCAGTTCAGGTGTTGACTTGGACAGCTGTTGTGTTGTTTGGTGCCCTTGAATTGATTCCGACTCATAGTGACACCATGTGACAGAGTAGAACTGCCCCATAGGATTTTCTAGGGTGTAATCTTTATGGGAGTAGATTGTCAGGTCTTTCTCCCATGGAGCCTCTGGGTAAGTTCAAACTGCCAGCCTTTTGGTTAGCAGCCAAGTCCTTCACCATTGCATCACCGGGGCTCCTTTCCTAGGACAGCAGGCATCTGAAATTTTGACTAGGGATAGGGGATCCACTTCAAGGTGGCTTATTCACATGTTTGGAGAGTCAGTGCTGGTTATTGGCAAGAGGCCTCAGTTCCTTGCCAGATGGACCACTTCATAGGACTACTTATGTGTCTGTATGACATGGCACCCACCCAGCTTCTCCCTGAGCGTGTGATCCAAGAGAGTGCAAGGTGGAAGCCACATGATTTTTACGGCCTAGCCTTGAAAGTTACACCCTATTCTTTCTTCAATATTCTACCAGTTATACAGGTCAGGCCTATTCAACACGGAAGAGTGTTGCACAAGAGTAAGAATACAGGAGACGGGGACATTCGGAACCATCTTGGAGGCCAGCTACCGTATAAGTGCCTACAGCAAATTTGAAGAAGTATGGGGTCCAGTCCTTGCTCTCAGCTTATAGCATAGTTGAAACAAACAAACAGAACCCGTTGCCGTTGAGTTGATTCCAACTCATAGTGACCCATGGGACAGAGTAGAACTGCCCCACAGGGTTTCTAAGGAGCAACTGGTAGATTTGAACTGCCGACGTTTTGGTTAGCAACTGTAGCTCTTAACTACTGCATGACCATGGCTATGACCCTACATGAGCAAAAAAACAAAAAAGAAAAACCTATTTAAAGAAAAAAAAAACAAAACTATGGTAGACTGCTAGGACTTACCAATGCTTATGTTTTTTGCTTCTTCCTGGGTATGCTACTACATTTAATTACTCATCCCCCTTGGGTTTTAGTATGGCCATTGCCTTAGTTATCTAGTGTTGCCGTAACAGAAATTCTACAGTTGGATGGCTTTAACAAACATAAATTTATCCTCTCACAGTCTAGAAGACTACAAAGTCCAAATTCAGGGTGTCAGCTCCTGAGGAAGGCTTTCTCTCTCTGTCGGTTCTGGGTTCTGGGGGAAGGTCCTGGTCTAGGAGCTTCTCAACACAGGTATCTGGGTCCAAAGGACATGCTCCGCTCCTGGCACTGCTTTCTTGATGGCGTGAGATCCCTATCTCTCTGCTTGCTTCTCTCTCCTTTTATCTCTTCTAAGATAAAAGGTGATGCAGGCCACATCCCAGGGAAACTCCTCTTACATGGGATCAGGGCTATGACCACAGTAAGGGTGTTGCATCTTTAGGTTATCTTTAACATAACCTAGTCTTGCATTGGAAACCCTGGTGGCATAGTGGTTAGGTGCTACAGCTGCTAACCAAAGGCTTGGCACTTCGAATCCACCAGGTGCTCCTTGGAAACTCTATGGGACAATTCTGCTCTGTCCTATACGGTCACTATGAGTCAGAATGGACTCAATGGCACCGGGTTTTTTTCAGTCTTGCATTATTAACCACAGGCAGAGATTAGGATTTGCAACACACAGGAAAATTACATCAGATCACAAAATGGAGGACAACCACACAATACTGGGAATCATGGCAGAGCCAAGTTAACACATTTTTGGGTGACATGATTCAATCTATAACATTGACGATATAGACCACATAACTAGTTCCTGTCAATGAATGCGAGATGATACAATAAATATGTATCACTTTGAGGCTGAGATAGTAAAGAGTAACTTTGCCATCTCTTTGTTTTTTCTCTTTCTTTAGTTGGTGATTCTGGGACATAGAAGAGGATTGCAATGGTTAAGGTTGTGTGTCAACATGTCTGGGCCATGATTCTCAGTGGTTTGGCAGTTATGTAAGAATGTAATTTGTCAGTAATGTAAGAATGTAGTTATATTCCATGATGTGATATAATGTAATCAGCCACTAAGCTCTAAGGGAGTTTCCTCAAGGGTGTGGCTTGCATATATATATATATATGCATGCTCTGTCAAAACTTACTTGCTTGGTCTAGATCCCGCATTCGGTTCATCAACATCTGACCTCCAGTTCCTAAGACTTGAGCCAGCAGCCTGCTGTATTTGTCTGCTGATCCTGGGATTCTTCAGCCACCACAGGCTGTGAGCCAGCATCTTGCCTTCTGACCTGCTAATCTTGGATTCATCAGGCTCCTCAGCCCGTGAGACAGAGGCCTACCATCTGGTCTGCTGATCTTGGGTTTGTCAGTCCCTGCAGCTATGTGAGGCTGGAGAACCTCTAGTCTGATACCTGACCCAAGGACTTGGGACTTGCCACATAAGCCATTTCCTTGAGATAAATCTGTATGTGTGTGTGTGTGTGTATGCTTCACTGGTTTTGCTTCTCTAGAGAACCCAGTCTAAGTCAGGGGTGGAGTCACTGTGTTCCTGAATGACTGCTTAGAGTAGGCTGCCACCCACACTCATCTTTGACCAATGGTGACCTGGAATGTGAATTTGAAGAGCTATGTATGCTCCATAGTGTTTCCAATTGATGATTTTTTTTTTTTGGAAGTAGATCACCAGGCCTTTCTTCTGAGGCATCTCTGGGTAGACTCAAACCTCCAACCTTTTGGTTGTTATAGCACCTAGTATTGCTCATCCTAACTTACATATGAAACAAATCACCCAAGGCAGCAAACCATCTGTATTGAATGAATGATTGTGTGCCTTTTCCAGATACATTCGTGTTTTACTAACCATTCTCTCATATATTCATGGGCTCAGCTCAGTACAATGTACCCAATGGATACTCAGTAATGATTTAGACACAGAGTATAAAAGAAAAGGAGTGCTACAGGAGGTCAGAGGACAGTATGAGTAGATCCTTCACTTCATCTTCTCTTTCTTCCAAGTCTCTCTCCCTCTAATAGGTCTGTTGTTGTCAATGTCTTATGCCATTGAGTCAATTCAAACTCATGGCAACCTCATGTGTTACAGAGTAAAACTGCTTTGTAGGGTTTTCTTAGCTGTAATCTTTACAGAAGCAGATCACCAGGCCTTTTCTTCCGCAGTGCTGCAGGTTAGGTTCGAACCATTTGTGCCACCCAGGTCTAGCCAGCACTGTTGCAGTAAGTCCTCTGTATGGTTTTCCTGCCACTAACCGGTATCTCTCCCCTCACAAACCATAACCTGCAGTGCCATGAAATGAAGCTTCCTGAAGCTCATCTCTGATCATGTTACTCCTCTGCCCAACATCCTCTAGTGATTTCCCTCTGCTTTCCAAATTAAGTAGCACTCTTTGTATTAACACTCAAGGCCTGAACCTACCTTTTCTTTTGTTCCTTCCATATTTCACTAAGCAAACTTTTGAGGACCTGCTCTGCAAAAGACACCATGATAGATGTTAACAAGGTATGACTCTTACTCTCAAGACTCTCAGCCTAGTAAGGAAATAATAGCAAAATGTGATTATACCCATTAAACCCATTGCCACCAAGTCAATTCTGACCCATAGCGACCCTATAAGACAGAGTAGAACTGCCCCCATAGGGTTTCCAAGGACCAGCTGGTGGATTTGAGCTACCGATCTTTTGGTTAGCAGCCATATCACTTCACCACAGTGTCGCCAGGGCTCCAAAAGTGATAGTAAGAGAGAGAATTTAAAAGTGACTAATTAGGGGGCAGAGCCAAGATGGCGGACTAGGCAGACGCTACCTCGGATCCCTCTTACAACAAAGACACGGAAAAACAAGTGAATCGATCACATACATAACAATCTACGAACCCTGAACAACAAACACAGATTTAGAGACGGAGAACGAACTAATACGGGGAAGCAGCGATTGTTTCCAGAGCCTGGAGCCAGCGTACCAGTCAGGTACGGCACAAGCACAGAGAGCGGCTCCACCCCCCTGAACTAACCCCGGGAGGGGGACCAGCCGGTTCCACGGCGGCATGGGACGCAGCCGGTAGGAGAAGTCCCCGGGAGGCAGTGACTGGTCTTGGAGCAGAAAGAGCAGCGTCCGAGCCGGGGAACCTTCCTGCAGGGATTTGGACTGGACGCAGGTACGGCATAAACACAGAGAGTTGCTCCACCCCCTTGAACTAACCCCGGGAAGGGGACCAGCCGGGTCGCACGGGCGGCCTGGGATGCAGCCAGTAGGAGAAGTCCCTGGGAGGCAGCGACTGGTATTGGAGCAGGGAGAACAGCGTCCCAGCCGGGACACTCGGTCACGGCACAAGCACGAGGACCTGCTCCACCCATCTGAACTAACCCCGGGAGGAGGCCCAACTGGTTCTCGGAGGCGGCACGGCCACCACGCGGCTGGAGGGATGAGAAGTCCCGGGAGGCAGCGACTGATTTTGGAGTCGAGAGTGCACCGTCCCAACAGGGGAGCCTTGACGCTGGGCGTGGGGCTGGAAGCGGAGGATCTGACCATGACTCCAGTGGGCCAGACCCCCCGGGGGCAATCTCCACACAGCCAGCACACATAGGCGACGCGCCCCGCGGGAGTCTCAGATATAATAGTCATTCCAGGCAAGACAAGCAACTCTGGCTATATTCTGAGGTGCTACTCTCCTATCTCTCTGTTCCCTCCCCCACCCTCCCCAGGCGGCTTCATTAACATCTGAATAGCCTGAGCCAGAGGGAGAACTCTGATAGGGATCTGACTGCATTTTTTTTTTTAGCAGATTTTCTGGAAAAACTAGTTTCCCAGTGATGGCTCGGAGACAACAATCCATATCAAACCACTTAAAGAAGCAGACCATGACAGCTTCTCCAACCCCCCAAACAAAAGAATCAAAATCTTTCCCAAATGAAGATACAATCTTGGAATTATCAGATACAGAATATAAAAAACTAATTTACAGAATGCTTAATGATATCACAAATGAAATTAGGATAACTGCAGAAAAAGCCAAGGAACACACTGATAAAACTGTTGAAGAACTCAAAAAGATTATTCAAGAACATACTGGAAAAATTGATAAGTTGCAAGAATCCATAGAGAGACAGCATGCAGAAATCCAAAAGATTAACAATAAAATAACAGAATTAGACAACACAATAGGAAGTCAGAGGAGCAGACTCGAGCAATTAGAATGCAGACTGGGACATCTGGAGGACCAGGGAATCAACACCAACATAGCTGGAAAAAAATCAGATAAAAGAATTAAAAAAAATGAAGAAACCCTAAGAATTATGTGGGACTCTATCAAGAAGGATAACCTGCGGGTGATTGGAGTCCCAGAACAGGGAGGGGGGACAGAAAACACAGAGAAAATAGTTGAAGAACTCCTGACACAAAACTTCCCTGACATCATGAAAGACGAAAGGATATCTACCCAAGATGCTCATCGAACCCCATTTAAGATTGATCCAAAAAGAAAAACACCAAGACATATTATCATCAAACTCACCAAAACCAAAGATAAACAGAAAATTTTAAAAGCAGCCAGGGAGAAAAGAAAGGTTTCCTTCACGGGAGAATCAGTAAGAATATGTTCTGACTACTCAGCAGAAACCATGCAGGCAAGAAGGGAATGGGACGACATATACAGAACACTGAAGGAGAAAAACTGCCAGCCAAGGATCATATATCCAGCAAAACTCTCTCTGAAACATGAAGGCGAAATTAAGATATTTACAGACAAACACAAGTTTAGAGAATTTGCAAAAACCAAACCAAAGCTACAAGAAATACTAAAGGATATTGTTTGGTCAGAGAACCAATAATATCACGTATCAGCACAACACAAGGTCACAAAACAGAACGTCCTGATATCAACTCAAATAGGGAAATCACAAAAACAAATTAAGATTAATTAAAAAAAACAATACACGTAACAGGGAATCATGGAAGTCAATAGGTAAAAGATCACAATAATCAAAAAGAGGGACTAAATACAGGAGGCATTGAACTGCCATATGGAGAGTGATACAAGGCGATATAGAACAATACAAGTTAGGTTTTTACTTAGAAAAATAGGGGTAAATAATAAGGTAACCACAAAAAGGTATAACAACTCTATAACTCAAGATAAAAACCAAGAAAAACGTTCAACGACTCAACTAACATAAAGTCAAGCACTATGAAAATGAGGATCTCACAATTTACTAACAAAAACGCCCCAGCACAAAAAAGTATGTGGAAAAAATGAAATTGTCAGCAACACACATGAAAAGGCATCAAAATGACAGCACTAAAAACTTATTTATCTATAATTACCCTGAATGTAAATGGACTAAATGCACCAACAAAGAGACAGAGAGTCACAGACTGGATAAAGAAACACGATCCATCTATATGCTGCCTACAAGAGACACACCTTAGACTTTGAGACACAAACAAACTAAAACTCAAAGGATGGAAAAAAATATATCAAGCAAACAATAAGCAAAAAAGAAGAGGAGTAGCAATATTAATTTCTGACAAAATAGACTTTAGACTTAAATCCACCACAAAGGATAAAGAAGGACACTATATAATGATAAAAGGGACAATTGATCAGGAAGACATAACCATATTAAATATTTATGCACCCAATGACAGGGCTGCAAGATACATAAATCAAATTTTAACAGAATTGAAAAGCGAGATAGATACCTCCACAATTATAGTAGGAGACTTCAACACACCACTTTCGGAGAAGGACAGGACATCCAGTAAGAAGCTCAACAGAGACACGGAAGATCTAATTACAACAATCAACCAACTTGACCTCATTGACTTATACAGAACTCTCCACCCAACTGCTGCAAAATATACTTTTTTTTCTAGCGCACATGGAACATTCTCTAGAATAGACCACATATTAGGTCATAAAACAAACCTTTGCAGAGTCCAAAACATCGAAATATTACAAAGTATCTTCTCAGACCACAAGGCAATAAAACTAGAGATCAATAACAGAAAAACTAGGGAAAAGAAATCAAATACTTGGAAAATGAACAACACCCTTCTGAAAAAAGACTGGGTTATAGAAGACATTAAGGAGGCAATAAGGAAATTCATAGAAAGCAACTAGAATGAAAATACTTCCTATCAAAACCTCTGGGACACAGCAAAAGCAGTGCTCAGAGGCCAATTTATATCAATAAATGCACACATACAAAAAGAAGAAAGAGCCAAAAGCAGAGAACTGTCCCTACAACTTGAACAAATAGAAACTGAGCAACAAAAGAATCCATCGGGCACCAGAAGAAAACAAATAATAAAAATTAGAGCTGAACTAAATGAATCAGAGAACAGAAAAACAATTGAAAGAATTAACAAAGCCAAAAGCTGGTTCTTTGAAAAAATTAACAAAATTGATAAACCATTGGCTAGACTGACTAAAGAAATACAGGAAAGGAAACAAATAACCCGAATAAGAAATGAGAAGGACCACATCACAACAGAACCAAATGAAATTAAAAGAATCATTTCAGATTATTAAGAAAAACTGTACTCTAACAAATTTGAAAACCTAGAAGAAATGGATGAATTCCTGGAAAAACACTACCTACCTAAACTAACACATTCAGAAGTAGAACAACTAAATAGACCCATAACAAAAAAAGAGATTGAAACGGTAATCAAAAAACTCCCAACAAAAAAAAGCCCTGGCCCGGACAGCTTCACTGCAGAGTTCTACCAAACTTTCAGAGAAGAGTTAACACCACTACTACTAAAGGTATTCCAAAGCATAGAAAATGACGGAATACTACCCAACTCATTCTATGAAGCCACCATCTCCCTGATACCAAAACCAGGTAAAGACATTACAAAAAAAAGAAAATTATAGACCTATATCCCTCATGAACATTGATGCAAAAATCCTCAACAAAATTCTAGCCAATAGAATCCAACAACACATCTAAAAAATAATTCACCCTGATCAAGTGGGATTTATACCAGGTATGCAAGGCTGGTTTAATATCAGAAAAACCATTAATGTAATCCATCACATAAATAAAACAAAAGACAAAAACCACATGATCTTATCAATTGATGCAGAAAAGGCATTTGACAAAGTCCAACACCCATTTATGATAAAAACTCTTACCAAAATAGGAATTGAATGAAAATTCCTCAACATAATAAAGGGCATCTATGCAAAGTCAACAGCCAATATCACTCTAAATGGAGAGAACCTGAAAGCATTTCCCTTGAGAACGGGAACCAGACAAGGATGCCCTTTATCACCGCTCTCATTCAACATCGTGTTGGAAGTCTTAGCCAGGGCAATTAGGCTAGACAAAGAAATAAAAGGTATCCGGATTGGCAAGGAAGAAGTAAAGTTATCACTATTTGCAGATGACATGATTATATACACAGAAAACCCTAAGGAATCCTCCAGAAAACTACTGAAACTAATAGAAGAGTTTGGCAGAGTCTCAGGTTATAAAATAAGCATACAAAAATCACTTGGATTCCTCTACATCAACAAAAAGAACACCAAAGAGGAAATAACCAAATCAATACCATTCACAGTAGCCCCCAAGAAGATAAGATACTCAGGAATAAATCTTACCAAGGATGTAAAAGACCTATACAAAGAAAACTACAAAGCTCTACTACAAGAAATTCAAAAGGACATACTGAAGTGGAAAAACATACCCTGCTCATGGATAGGAAGACTTAACATAGTAAAAATGTCTATTCTACCAAAAGCCATCTATACATTTAACGCACTTCCGATCCAAATTCCAATGTCATATTTTAAGGGGATAGAGAAACAAATCACCAATTTCATATGGAAGGGAAAGAAGCCCCGGATAAGCAAAGCACTACTGAAAAAGAAGAAGAAAGTGGGAGGCTTCACCTTACCTGACTTCAGAACCTATTATACAGCCACAGTAGTCAAAACAGCCTGGTATTGGTACAACAACAGACACATAGACCAATTGAACAGAATTGAGAACCCAGACATAGATCCATCCACGTATGAGCAGCTGATATTTGACAAAGGACCAGTGTCAATTAACTGGGGAAAAGACAGCCTTTTTAACAAATGGTGCTGGCATAACTGGATATCCCTTTGCAAAGAAATGAAACAGGACCCATACCTCACACCATGCACAAAAACTAACTCCAAGTGGATCAAAGACCTAAACATAAAGACTAAAACGATAAAGATCATGGAAGAAAAAATTGGGACAACCCTAGGAGCCCTAATACAAGGTATAAACAGAATACAAAACATTACCAAAAATGATGAAGAGAAACCCAATAACTGGGAGCTCCTAAAAATCAAACACCTATGCTCATCTAAAGACTTCTCCAAAAGAGTAAAAAGACCACCTACAGACTGGGAAAGAATTTTCAGCTATGACATCTCCAACCAGCGCCTGATCTCTAAAATCTACATGATTCTGTCAAAACTCAACCACAAAAAGACAAACAACCCAATCAAGAAGTGGGCAAAGGATATGAACACACATTTCACTAAAGAAGATATTCAGGCAGCCAACAGATACATGAGAAAATGCTCTCCATCATTAGCCATTAGAGAAATGCAAATTAAAACTACGATGAGATTCCATCTCACACCAGCAAGGCTGGCATTAATCCAAAAAACACAAAATAATAAATGTTGGAGAGGCTGCGGAGAGATTGGAACTCTCATACACTGCTGGTGGGAATGTAAAATGGTACAACCACTTTGGAAATCTATCTGGCGTTATCTTAAACAGTTAGAGATAGAACTACCATACAACCCAGAAATCCCACTCCTAGGAATATACCCTAGAGATACAAGAGCCTTCATACAAACAGATACATGCACACCCATGTTTATTGCAGCTCTGTTTACAATAGCAAAAAGTTGGAAGCAACCAAGGTGTCCATCAACGGATGAATGGGTAAATAAATTGTGGTATATTCACACAATGGAATACTACGCATCGATAAAGAACAGTGATGAATCTCTGAAACATTTCATAACATGGAGGAAACTGGAAGGCATTATGCTGAGCGAAATTAGTCAGAGGCAAAAGGACAAATATTGTATAAGACCACTATTATAAGATCTTGAGAAATAGTAAACCTGAGAAGAACACATACTTTTGTGGTTACGAGGGGGGGAGGGAGGGAGGGTGGGAGAGGGTTTTTTATTGCTTAATCAGTAGATAAGAACTGCTTTAGGTGAAGGGAAAGACAACACTCAATACATGGAAGGTCAGCTCAATTGGACTGGACCAAAAGCAAAGACGTTTCCGGGATAAAATGAATGCTTCAAAGGTCAGCGGAGCAAGCGCGGAGGTCTGGGGAACATGGTTTGCGGGGACTTCTAAGTCAATTGGCAAAATAATTCTATTATGAAATCATTCTGCATCCCACTTTGAAATGTGGCGTCTGGGGCCTTAAATACTAACAAGCGGCCATCTAAGATGCAGCAATTGGTCTCAACCCACCTGGAGCAAAGGAAAATGAAGAACACCAAGGTCACACGACAACTAAGAGCCCAAGAGACAGAAAGGGCCACATGAACCAGAGACCTACATCATCCTGAGACCAGAAGAACTAGTTGGTGCCCGGCCACAATAGATGTACTGCCCTGACAGGGAGCACAGCAGAGGACCCCTGAGGGAGCAGGAGATCAGTGGGATACAGACCCCAAATTCTCATAAAAAGACCAAACTTAATGGTCTGACTGAGACTGGAGGAATCCCGGTGGCCATGCTCCCCAGACCTTCAGTTGACACAGGACAGGAACCATCCCCAAAGACAACTCATCAGACATGAAAGGGACTGGTCAGCGGGTGGGAGAGAGACGCTGATGAAGAGTGAGCTAATTATATCAGGTGGACACTTGAGATTGTGTTGGCAACTCTTGTCTGGAGGGGGAATGGGAGGATAGAGAGAGAGGGAAGCCGGCAAAATTGTCAAGAAAGGAGAGACTGAAAGGGCTGACTCAAGAGGGGGAGAGCAAGTGGGAGTAGGGAGTGAGATGTATGTAAACTTATATGTGACAGACTGATTGGATTTGTAAACGTTCACTTGAAGCTTAATAAAAGTTATTTAAAAAAAAAGTGACTAATTAAAGGAAGTTATAGCTAAATTTCAGATAATAAAAAATGGAATAATTGCTATGTCCCAAATATTCTTCTTTCTTTACAAGTCATTTTTCTCACTCTAGAATACCTTCTTCTCATTTGTCTTTTGAAATCCTACTCACCTTTTGTTTGTAACAAGCTGAAATGCCATCTCCTCCATGAAATCTTCCCCAAGCATCTTCAAAGAAAACCTTTCCTTCCTCTGAAATCCTGGAGCACTTGGTGTGTGCATTTTCTTTTCTATAAACTTTTTATTTTGGAAGAATTTTAGATTCATAGAAGAGTGGCAGAGAGAGTCCAGAGAGTCCTCATATATACTTCACCCAGGTTCCCCTAATGTTAACATCTTACATAACCACAGCAATTTGTCAAAACTAAGAAATTAGCATTGGTACAACACTATTAAACTAAACTACAGACTTTATTTGGGTTTCACCAGTTTTTCCACTAATGTCCTTTTCCTGTTCCAGGATCCAATACAGGTTTCCACATTGCCTTTACTTATCATGTCTTTTTAGACTCCTTCAATCTTTGATAGTCATTCCTTGCTTTTCATGACCTTGGCAGTTTTGAAGAGTACTGGTCAAGTATTCTGTAGAATGTCTCTCAATTTGGGTTTCTCATGATTAGACTGGTTTTAGGGAAGAATACCACAGGGGTTAAATATCCAATGGTACACGGTAGCAATGTGATTTATCGCTGGTGATGTTAAACTTGATCACTTAGGTGAGGTAGTGTTTGCCAGGTTTCTCCAATCTAATGTTTCTGTTTTTCTCTTTCCATACTCTATTCTTTGGAAGCAAATCACTAAGTCTAGCCAACACTCAAGAGTAGGCGAAGTAAGCTACCCCTTCTGAAGAGGGGAGCATCTACATATAGTACTTGGAATTATTCTGTAAGGGAGGTTTGTCCCTTCTCCTGTGTTTATTTATATCAGTATATTGTTGTTGTGTGCCATCGAGTTGATTCTGACTCATGGAAACTCTGTATGACAGAGTAGAACTGCCCCCATAGGATTTCCTAGGTGAGAAAGATGTGACAGTCTGCTCCTGCAAAGATTTACAGCCTTGGAAACCCCATGTGGCAGTTCTACTTTGTCCTATAGGGTTGCTATGAGTCAGAATCGACTCAACATCAATTGGTTTGGCGTTTTTGTTTTTTTTTTTTAAATCTGTACGGGAACAGATTACCATGTCTTTTTTTCCCACAGAGCCACTGGTGGGTTTGAATCACTGAGCTTTCGGTTAGCAGCCGAGTGCTTAACCATTGTTCCACCAGGGGGGCTCTTTAGACTCACTGAAATTTATTGTGTTCTTTGAGTTGTGTATTGTTGTATAATGTTACTAAGTTTGTGGGCACGTGCTTGGGGTTACATACTAAATTCAGTGCAGTCTTAGAGTCTTTCTTGACTGTAAACTCTTCCAAAAGGAATGTACCTACTCTTCTGATCATCATTGCTACTTTCCAGATTCATTGACCACTCTATCTAAATTAGCGTGCCTCTTACTTCTCCTAAACTCTGGTGGTGTAGTGGTGAAGTGCTACACCTGCTAACCAAAAGGTTGGTAGTTTGAATTCACCAGGCACTCCCTGGAAACTCTATGGGACAATTTTACTCTGTCCCACAGGGTTGCCATGAGTTGGAATTGACTCAACAGCAATGGGTTGGTTTTGGGGTTCACTGCTCTCAGTCACTGTCATATTATTCTGTTCCATTTTCTTTATAGCTCTTGCCACTACTTGATGGTCATTTTTTATTTGCCTGTTTACTTGTTTATTACCTATCTTCCCCCACTAGAACATCAGCTTCCTGAGATCAGCAGTTTCGAGTTTCTTGTTTACCTCTGTATCATCAATGCTTCAAACAGTAGCTGGCCCAGAGCTAGTCCTCAGTCAATGCTTATTGAATAAATCTGTAAACCTTCATATTCCCCACTTATGCCTAGCCCAGTGATTTGTCTTGTAAGAATTAATAGCTATTTACTAAATGAATGCAATATGAAACTCCCCTAACCCGTTGCTGTGGAGTTGATTCCAATTCATAGCAACCCTATAGGATAAAGTAGAACTGCCCCATAGTGTTAGCAGCTATAGCTCTTAACCACTACACCACCAGGGTTTCTGAAACTCCCCTAGCACATGCTAAATATGGCCAAAATACATTTAGATTCATAAAATTCCAATTTATTAAAAAAAATTTCAGGACCACATTGATATCACAAATCAAAATAGCAAATACTTGAGTTCATCCTTTCTGTTGGACAGCAAATTTAACCTCCTAATTGTGTTTTCTTCATATGTGCACTAAGATGTTAATGTGTCCTGGGCCCACACAGGCTGGGTGTGTAATGGAGAACAAGAGTAGAAAGAGAGAAGATTGTTCCCTGTGCTACAGGGATCTGGCTCATGCCCAGTCAACAGAGCAGACTACTGAGCTGTGTTGGGGTGGTCAGATAATAGAGACTGGTATCAAATGAATCAAGAAAAAAGAAAGAAATGAGGCGAAGGCCGCCAACTACCCAAATATGAGTTCAGTATTGGGGAAGCCCGCTTGCTTTGGATAGCTCATGAGGAAGGATCAATCGCTAGAGGGGGCCAGCATGTTTGGTGAAGTAGAGGACCAGCAAGGGTGAGGGAAACCTTCAGTGAGATGGATTGACACAGTAGTCCAATGATGGGCTGAACACCTCAGCAATCGGGAGGATAACACAGGACCATGTAATATTTTATCCTGTTGTACATAAGGCTGCCATGAGTGGGAGTCAACTCAACAGCGGCTAACAACAATTGAGAAAACCATTTTAAGCCTCATGGGGGAATTAGCCCATTTGGAGAAGAAAGAAATGAAAATCTGAGAAGCATGCACAGTATTTTTCCTGCACTGGCGAGCTGGCTGAAGCCCGATAGAAATTTGGGTATTTTTCCCAGGTTATTCAGTAAAAATTATCAACAGCTGACATTTAAGAGAAATGAAATCTGATGAGGCAGAGTAAATGCAGTGTGAATGATTAGCTTTTCCTCATAACTGAGTGGATAAACATGATTATTTACTTAATAAAGAATTCTTTGATGTTCCCCAAACAATCCTATTAGTTTAATAAATGGTTGAAAAATCATGATGTATATGAGCTTGGTTAATAAATATACTGTGCAGTCTCTGTCCATTTATCATTGATTTCCATATGTTTGTACAGACAGCTGAGTTCTTTCTTTTGCTCTGAATACTGCATTTGCAGAAAAATCAGGACTGAATTAAAAACATGAAATAATCATTACAAACCTCCTAGGTAAATAGTACCGCCTCATTGACTCATATGCTGGAGGATCAGGGCCAGCATCCAGTAATGAGACTATCTCCCTGTCTTCTCTGTCTTTTGGAGAAGAGAAGTTGACCCAGGGTATATACCAGCACCCCAAGCTCAGTGTCAGAGTGGAGAAAGAATCTGTATTTGATGCCTGTTTCCTTCCCAAAAGTACTTATCAAGGCATCATCGGTGATGCAGTCCTTCAAAAACGCATGGCAAAACTCTCTTATCTCCAGTATGGAAGGCAGTTCTGAGTCACGTTAGTGACTGCCATAGTGTATTAACATATTTCACAAGTTGGCTGTCTTTGATACATCAGGTTTCTAAACTACGTCCTTACAACCAAAAGCTTTTAGCAAATACCTGTGTTGTTAGTTGCCAGCCAGTTAGCTCTGACTCCTGTTGACCCTACGTACAACAGAACTAAACGATTCCTGGTCCTGCACCATCTTTATGATGGTTGGTATGTTGGACGGAGTCCATTGCTGTGGCCATACAGTTCATCTCATTAAGAGTTTCCTTCTCCTCTCTTGGCCCTTGACTTTACCAAATATAACGTCCTTCTGCAGCGATTGGTCCCTCCTGATGATGTGCCCAAAGTAAGCGAGTTGAAGTCTCAGAGCACATTCTGTGATCCTTAGGGTTTTCATTGGCTAAGCTCTGTTGAAAGCTCTGTTGAAATCTGCCCATCATGGGTAACCCTGCTGGTCTTTGAAATACCAGTGGCATAGCTTCCGGCCTCACAGCAACACGCAAGCCACCACAGTGCAACAAACTAAGAGAGGGGTGGCGGGATAGATAGCACTCTGTAAATTTTATTATCTTAATAAAATTCTATTTTTCTAATAGTTTTCTGGTGTTACATATTGACTTTGTATTGCCAGTCAATCTTCTGTATGTATGGCAATTTCGCTGACCTCTGTCATTATTCCTAATGTTCTGTCTATAGATTCTCTTGGATTTTTCCATGGAAATAATTGTATCCCCCATCAACAATGACAACTTTGTTTCTTCCTTACCATTCCTTGCATCTTTTTTCTTTTCCTTGACTAACTACACTGACTGGGATCTCCAATAAAAGGTTAAACTGTGGTATCAGGCATCGTGTAATCATTCCTGATTTAAAGAAAATGCTCCTGACTTTTACCATTAAGTATGGTATGTAAATTCCTTTATCAAAAAAAGGATAACCCTTTCTACTTCTAGTGACCTAGGGTATATTCGAATGTGTGTTAAATTTTAGCAAATGCTTTTGTAGCCTCTACCAAGAAGTATCTCTCCTTAAATTTGTTAGTGGAATGAATGGTGAATTATAGTAATATATTTTTAATATTAGGCTATCTATTAGAATCTTGGAAACCCTGGTGGTGTAGTGGTTAAGTGCTATGGCTGCTAACCAAAGGGTCAGCAGTTCGAATCTGCCAGGTGCTCCTTGGAAACTCTATGGGGCAGTTCTGCTCTGTCCTGTAGGGTCGCTATGAGTCAGAATCGACCCAACCACACTGGGTGTTAGAATCTTGGGTAAAATCAAAAGACAAAAGGCACAAATTATATACAATCTACTTAATGCATTGCTGGATTTTGCCTTTTAATATTTTGTTGATATTAGTATCTATGCTCCTATGAGAAATTGTCCTATGATTTTCCATACTTATACCATCATTGCCTAATTTAAATGACTTTAATTTTTAAGGGAATTTGGGAGCATGCTTTATATTTTTATTATTCTCTAGAAACATTTTGTGGTCAAATTTTGTGATCATTGGATGTATTTTAGAGCTTGCCAGTTAAAAACATCTTGCTGCCGTTGCTGTTAGGTGCCTTCGAGTCGATTTTGACCCATGTTGATCCCATGTGAGGGAGTACGACTGCCCCAAAGGATTTGCTAGGCTTTAATCTTTGTGGAGGCAGATTGCCTGGTCTTCCTCCCATGGAGCCTCTGCATGGGCTAGTGGTAGCCACTAGGGCATCTCTAAAAACATCTAGGACTGATCTTTTGTATATAGTTTTAGGGAGAAGGTAGATATTTAACTACTGATTTGATTTTTTTAATAGTATTTTTTTTGTGTTTTCAGTGAAGGTTTACACAGAAGTTTGGTTCCCATTCAACAATTTCTACTCAAATTGTTCAGTGACATTGGTTACATTCTTCACAACGCATGAACATTCTCGATATTTCTGTTCTAATTATTCTGTTTACATTTATCTAATTTCCCTGCCCCCTTACATTCTCAGCTTTGTTTTAAAGTAATTGTTGACTGTTTGGTTTCATACAGATGATATTTTAAAGGAGCATGGTACTCACCAGATATTCTTTATTTTGTGAGCCAATCAGTTATTTAGCCAAAAGGTGACCTCAGGGGCTAGTTTTGGTTCAAGATTTAAAGAGTATCTCAGGGCAGTATTCTCAGGGAGTCCTCCTCAACTGGTCCAGTAAGTCTATGTTATTTTTGTGTGTGTATTGTTTTTTAGGAATTTGAGATTTTGTTTTACATTTTTCTCCCATTCTATCAGGGCCCTGATCTATTTTGTGGCCCTGATCAGAACAGTCGTTAGTAGCAGCAGGCACCAACTAGTTCCTCTGGTATCAGGGTAGATGAGGCCACAGTTTATGTAGACTGTTAGTCCTGTAGACTAGTTTCTTCTTTGAATCTTTGGTTTCCTTCTTTTTTTTTTTTTTTTTTTTTGCTCCAGATGAGTAGAGACTAATAGTTACATCTTAGATGGTTGCTCTCAAGCTTTTAACACCTCAGATACTACTCAGCAAACTCGGATGTAGAACATAAACTTTATGAAATATATTATGCCAACTGACCAAGATGTCCCATGAGACTATGGTCCTAATCCTTGAAACAAAGAAATCCAATCCCAAGAGGTGTTTGGTTACGTCTAAGTAGTATCCATAACTATGTCCCCTATGTGCTTTATTATATATATGAATATATGTGCATACAGTCACATACATGCATATACATATGCATATACCTATATATATAAAAACACATATATACTCACATATATATATACCTATACACATATGTCTACATACACTCATAGATATCTGCACATATATTTTTTGGTTGTTATTGCTGTTATTTCAAAATTATGTTGTTGTTGTTGTTGTTAGGCGCAGTGGAGTTGGTTCTGACTCATAGCGACCCTATGCACAAACAGAACAAAATACTGCCCAGTCCTGCACCATCAAAATTATATATGCCAAAAAACAAACAACAACAACAACAAAAAACCCATTGCCGTTGAGTTGATTACAGCTCATAGTGACCCCGTAGGACAGAGTAGAACTGCTCCACAGGGTTTCCAAAGAGCGGCTGGAGGATTCAAACTGCCAGCATTGGTTAGCAGCTGAGCTCTTAACCACTGTGCTACCAGGACTCCATATATGCCATAACAATTACCAGAAAGTCTTTTTTTCTTGTGTAGTTTTAGTGACATCAATTATGTTCATCAAGCTGTGCACACTTCATTCTCATTCAGTGTTGCCATTCCCTTCACCAAAAATAACAAGTGCCTGCTATCTAAAAAGAGAATTTCCATCTTCTCCTCTCCCCATCCGTATTAATCACTAATGAACATTAGTTTCTGTACATTTGCCTATTCATGTCATTTCATAAAAGTGAGGTGGCTCATTTTACTCAACGGAATGTCCTCCAGGTTCATCCATGTTCCAAGATGTTTCAGGAACTCATTTTTCTTTACTGCTGAGTAATATTCCATTGTATGCATTCATCCATTGATGAGCACTTAGGTTGTTTCCATCTTTTGCTATTGCAAATAGTGTTGTGATGAACACATGTGTGCGGATGTCTGTTTGTGTCACTTCTACTAGATCCCTAGGGTATATACCTAGGAGCGAAATTCCTGGGTCATATGGCAGCTCTACCTCTAGATTTTTGAGGAACCAACCGGTTGTTTTCCACAATGGTTGTACCATTTTGCATTCTCACCAGGAATGGATGAGGGCTCCAATTTCTAACACTTGCTATTTTCTTGTGTTTTCTTTTTTTTTTTTTTAATCTTAGCCATCCTCAACCAAAACCAAACCCATGGCCGTGGAGTTGATTTCGACTCATAGCAACCCTATAGGACAGAGTAGCACTGCCCATAAGGTTTCAAGGAGTGGCTGGTGGATTGAAACTGCCAACTTTTTGGTTAACAGCAGAGCTCTTAACCAATAGACCACCAGGAGTATTTCATTGTGGTTTTGATTTGCATTCCTCTGATGGCTAATAATGTTGAGCATCTTTTCATGTGTCTGTTGACCATTTGAAGTGTCTATTCATGTCCTTTGTCCAGCTTTTGATTATTTGCCTTTTTGTTGTTAAGTTGTAGTTTTCTATATATTTTAGATATCAGACCCTTATCAGTTATGTCATTTCCAAAGTTTTTTCCCTGTCTGTAAGCTCTTTACTCTTTTGATAAAGTCTTTTGATCAATATAAGTATTTACCTTTTATGAGGTCCCAGTTATCTAGAGTAAAACCAGTGAAAGCTGGCACCTGAGTAAGCTGGAAACCGACAGAGGAGGAAAGCTAAAATATTTTCCTCTAAAATGAGCAATAGAAAATTGGTAAGACTGCACTCTGTCAAAGGAGGGAAACTTACGAGAACCAGGAAAACAAGGCAGTTCTGCTGAGTTCTAGCTCTCACAGATTTCACTGTATTTTGTTTTGTTATTCTTTTTTTGTTGTATTTAATAATCTACCATTGAGGAAAATTAGGTCCTACGGCTTTGATTCTATATTTTCTTCCAAGAAATTTACAGTTTTATATTTAACATTTAGGTCCTTGTCCATTTGGAATCACTTTTTGTGTACAGCATGAGGTATGGATCTTCCTTCATGTGCAGGTGGAAATCCAATTTTGCCAGCACTACTTGTCGAGGAGATTCGATTTAACTTTTTTTAAATTGGTACAATTGCGATTCTTTCTAAGGCAGTCCTGGTTATTCATTTTTTAAAGAAAACTGTGTTAAATGTTTTTATATTTATTAGATTGAAGTTGTTCATTAAACATTCTATTTTAAAAGTATATTTGTATTAATGTATCCTTTTCATTCTTTACATTGTTTATCTGTGCCTTCTCTCTTGCCAGACATTAAATTTTTGTTACTCTTTTCAAAGAACCAATTTCTGGTTTTATTGATGCTCCCTAACATATCTTTAATTTTTTTTTAATTAATTTCTACTCTATACAATCTCCTTACTTCTGTTTTCTTACAATGAATATATAGATCATTATTTCAGCATTCTTTTTTTTTATTATTTTATTTTAGCAAATTTATTAAGGTATAAATTACATACAACAAAATCGCCGATTCTACATTTCAATGAGTTTTGACAAATGTGTAACTACCACCATAATCAAGATATAGGTCATTTCTAGTATGCAAAATTCCCTCATGTTCTTTTGCATCAACTTTCCCCCATCTCACCAGTGCTTCCTGTCCTGGCCTGAGGGACTAATCCGTGTTCTGTCGACATGAATTATGTTTGCTTTTTCTAAAATTTAATATGCATGGTGCCATATAATACTTTCTCTTTTGTGTCTGGCTGCTCTTGCTCAACATGATGTTTTAGAGCTTCATTCATGTTGTTATATGTATCGGTAGGCTTTTCCTTTTAATTATTGAGTAGTGTTACGTTGCATGAATTATGAGTTATAAATTGTTTCACTCACCTGTCAGTGGATAGTTCAGTTGTTTCTAGTTTGGGGCTATTATGAATAAAGCTCTTATAAACTTTCATGTACAAATTATTTTGCAGATGCGTGTTTCTGTTTCTCTTGGGTAAATCCAAGAAATAGAATTGTTGAGCTAAATGTTAAACATATGTTTAACTTTATAAGAAATTGGAAATTACTTTTCTGAAGTAATTATATCATTTTACAAACACTTTGGAAAACACTAGCAATGTCTGAAATTTCTAATTTCTCCGTATCTTCACCAGCACTTAGTATTAGCAGTCTTTTTAATTTTAGTCATTGTCAAAGATGTGTAGCGCTATCTCACTATGGTTTTACTTTGTATTACCCAGATGCCTAATGATTTTAAGCTAGAGTGAGAACTAGAGAGAGAGAGGCAGAGAGAAGGAAATATTTTTTCTTTGTATAAAAATGCACAGCTATAAATTGCCTTCTGATATCATCTCACAAGTTTTAGTACGAAATATTATTGTTCCTTTGTCAGTATCATAAAATTTTCATTTTAATACTTATTTGACCCATTTAGTTATTTAGAAATAAATTTTAAATTTCCAAACATATAAGTTCTTTTAACTCATTTTTCGTTACTGATTTCTACCAATTGCATGGTAGTCAGAGAAGGTGGTCTGTTTCTTAAATTTGCTGATATGTGGTCAGTTATGATATTCTGTGTGGCAAATTTCACAAATGTATGCTCAAGAAGAATGTGTATTCCCTGTTGGAGCATTCTATATATGCCCATTAGCTCAATATTTTAAATTAAAATTTTCTATGTCTTTATTAGGGTAAGAAATCTCCTAATATGATTGTGAATTTCTAAATTTCTCCTTGTAATTCTATCAGCTTTCACCTTATATATATTGAGGCCTTAATATTATTTGGATACTTGATTCAAATTTTTAAACCTTTCTGGGAATTTTAGCTTTTAACATTATATAGTGAATCTTTTTTCCCTAATAGTGTTTGTAGAGATAGCAATATATTTTAGGGTTATGATCTTTAAAAATCATTATTATGAGTACTTGCCTGATGTATCTTTCTCCATTTTTTCCCTTTGAACATTTTTGTGTCCTTTTATTTTAGATAAGTCTCTTGCCAATACCATCAAACTACATTTTGTTTTTTATTCAACCTGGCAATCTCTGTTTTTATACTATCTAGTTTTGACATTTCTATTTAATATGATTATACATATCCATACATAGTGAGTTGTAATTACATAAAGGGAAATGGAATGTTCTATGAGCTTGGAAAGTATATATATATATATATCTGCAATCAACACAAAATCAAGATACCAATCATTTCAGTTACTCCAAAAATTTCCTTTATGCCCCTTTTCAATTTCCCTCCCCTCATAGAGACATGCACTATTCTGATTTCTATCCTGTAGATTGGTTTGTCTATTTTTGAACTTTATATAAATGGGTCATTTGTGTCTCTTTGTGTCTGGCCTCTTTAAATGTTCAACATAAGGATTTTGAGATTCATATTCATTACTACATGTATCAGAAGTTTATTATTTTTCATTGCTGAGTAGTATTACATTGTATGAACATATTCTTCTAATTACTACCATTTCATCTTTTGCTTTTAATTTATTATTTTTTCCTGTGCTTTCTTTGATCGATCATGTTTTCCACTCAATTATTTCACCTTCCACTAGTTTGGAAGTTACACACTTAATTTCTATTCTTTCGATGGTCAACATTAATAATTCAACATGTACACTTACAAAATCTAAAACTAATCAATACCTCTGATCTCCTCTTGAATGATACTAGCACATTGGTACACTTTCATTTCAGCCTCTACTTCCCACCTTACAAGTGTTTTGTCAAGCATTTAAACTCCATCTCATTTTCTTAACCTCACAAATTATAATAGTCACTATTGCTTTGTATAATCAAGTTAACACTTGCTGCCATTGTTGTGTGTGTTGAATCAACACAGTTAACACCTAGATATGGCAAATGCTTTGTTTGCTGATTATTTCTTCCAACATGGCAGACCCCTCTGGGATCATTTTCCTTCTTGTTGTTGTATGTGTATTGTGTGCTGTTGAGTCAATTCCAACTCATAGTGATCCTGTATGACAGAGTAGAACTGCCCCCACAGGGTTTCCTAGGCTGTAAATCTTTACAGGAGCAGATCTCCAGGTCTACTCCCCCACTGAGATTCTGGGTGAGTTTGAACCACCAACCTTTGTGGTAGCATCCAAGCTTCTAACCCTGTGCCACCAGGGCTCCTTGTTGTGGGACATCTTTCAGAATTTCCTTGGTGAGGCTCTACTGGTGATAAGCTCGGTTTTCTTTGTCTGAAAAATGTCTTTATATTGCCCTTTATATTCTTGGAAGATATTTTAAAAAGAGACATAATACTAGTTCAAGAATAATATCCACTCAGCACTTTTCAAACATCATTCTATTGTCTTTTGGCTTCCATTTTTGGCACTGAGAAGACTTTTATAGTCCAATTATGGATGCTTTCTGTTTCTCTCTAATTACTTGTAAGATCTCTTTGTCTCTTGTGTTCTACAGTTTGACAACAATGAATCTGTGTTTGTTTGTTTGCTTTAATAATTTTTATTGTGCTTTAAGTGAAAGTTTACAAATCAAGTCAGTCTCTCACACAAAAACCCACATACACCTTGCTACACACTCCCAATTACTCTCCCCCTAATGAGACAGCCCACTCTCTCCCTCCACTCTCTCTGTTCGTGTCCTTTTCACCAGCTTCTAACCCCCTCCACCCTCTCATCTCCCCTCCAGGCAGGAGAAGCCAACATAGTCTCCAGTGTCCACCTGATCCAAGAAGCTCACTCCTCACCAGCATCCCTCTCCAACCCATTGTCCAGTCCATGTCTGAAGAGTTGGCTTCGGGAATGGTTCCTGTCCTGGGCCAACAGAAGATCTGGGGCCATAACCACAGGGGTCCTTCTAGTCTCAGTCAGACTCTGGTCTTATGAGAATTTGGGGTCTGCATCCCACTGCTGTCCTGCTCCCTCAGGGGTTCTCTGTTGTGTTCCCTGTCAGGACAGTCATCGGTTATAGCCAGGCACCACCTAGTTCTTCTGGTCTCAGGATGATGTAGTCATTGGTTCATGTGGCCCTTTCTGTCTCTTGGGCTCTTAATTGCCTTGTGTCCTTGGTGTTCTTCATTCTACTTTGATCCAGGTGGGTTGAAACCAATTGTTGCATCTTAGATGGCTGCTTGCTAGCATTTAAGACCCCAGACGCCACTCTTCAAAGTGGAATGCAGAATGTTTTCTTAATAGATTTTATTATGCCAATTCATCTATATTTTCCTACTTGTGATTCCTTTTGCTTTCTGAATCTGATGAATCTATATCCGTCTTCAATTCTAGAAAAGTCTTAGCCTTTTATATTTTTAAATATTGCCTCTGTCCTAGTCTCCTCTTCTGGATCTTTATTTAGACACATGATAGAGCTTCTCATTCTGTTCTCAATATCTCTTAAGGTCTCTTAATATTCTCTATTTATTTGATTCTCTGTGTAGATGCTCTTTAATTTTTTTATTTTCCAGTTCACTGTTATCTCTTCAATTCTAATCTGTTACTAAGTCTATTCATTTGGTTTTTAATGTCAAAGATTATGTTTTTGACATCTAGAAGTTCTCTTTGGTTCTTTTTCAAATATACCTGATATTTTTTGAGTCATTTCTTTACTAGGGATTCTAAACCTACTGTGTGAGGACACAGTATTCCATCTCTACATACATGGTATGACCTGCCTATCTTTTCTGTTGCTGCAACACACTACACTGGTGAAAATGTCCTCCCCCACACCATAGATTAGCCATCTCAGTCAATGCATTTCTGCTTGGGGAAGCCAGACTTGCCTTGGAAAGATGTGGGTAATTTCTGATACTTCAAACGACCAATGCCAAAGCTATTTCAGTCAGAGTGCTCTCTCTAGCCTATGGCTTATTCTTGTCTCCAGGTCTCACCCCTCAGAATCAGGAAGAATGAAGTTGTATGTTACAGTAATTTCTTCGCCTTACATCCTATGTTACTGCGCTATGTTTTCAAGAATGGCAGTTGGGAGTCAGCTCAAAATGTCTGCTTTCAGATTAGCTCCATCCTCACTATATCTAGCCAAGATGCCTTGTCTTACGTTATGTTGATGTCACTCTTCCCCATACTGTTAAATTCTTTAGATTATTTCAGTTGGAATAAGGAATGGGAAGCACTATCTATCTGTGCCCAGGTTGCTATCTTAAATGGATCTCATTATCCAGGCTTGTAATATCAATCCTGAGCCCTCAGCTTTGGAAAGCTATTCAGACTCTCCTCCTCAGCACAAGACTGATTTGCTCTTTGTTAAACTCATCCTAATTGCTTAGCTTTCATGAAACTGAGCTAGGCTGATTTACCCAGCTCATGGGTATTTGGCCAAAAGGGAAAGATCCTTCTTTGGTAACTAGCAGTGACACTTAAGTTCAGCCTCCTCTTGGGGCCTTCTGTTGAGTTTATATACATTGTAATAAATAAGAAATTACTAAAGCTTATGATAAGTCACAATAAGCAGCATATGTTTAAGAGTTTCTACTACATTGTCAACTCACAACTCTTATTATGCTCTTATTATTGCTATGCTCTCATTACTGCTTTTATGGAAAGTTAATTTTTGTGAAAATAAGATACCATAAAAAAAAAAAGCCAAACCTGTTGCCATCGAGTTGAATCCGACTCATAGTGACCCTATAGGACAGAATAGACCTGCCCCATAGGGTTTCCAAGGAGTGGCTGGTAGATTCGAACTGCTGACCTTTTGGTTAGCAGCCGAGCTTTTAATCACTGTGCCACCAGGGCCCAAAGATATCATAAAGTGAGTCTGAATTGGGACACAGCCCCAACTTCACCATTCAGAACCATCCTGCCCTATAAAGGAGAGGAACCACATTGTGCTTGAGAGTGTGGACTCTGAAGCCAGACTGCCTCAGTTCAAATCCTAGCTCCATTACTTCCTGGCTTTGTGAAACTAAGCCTGTCCCCTTACTTTCTGTGCCTTAGTTTCCTCATCTGTGAAATGAGGGAAATTATAGCACCTACCTCCTACAGTTGTCAAAAGGATTAAAGTATTTATAGCAATCTCTAGCACATACTAAACACCACATAACTGTTAGCTGTTAAGATTGTTTTTTTGGCCCCTGTACTCTGTTATACACAGCCAGCTACACCAAATCAAGGTAAAGTATTATGAATTGTGCAAATAATTTTGACATATGAAAATAGCCAATTAAACAAAGAGATTGGTGTAGCCAACATTAGTTCTGGATCCTCCACAAACGAGATAATCATATGTAGCAAATTGGCAGTTCACGAGCCACAGGTTGGAAACCTTTAAAGAATGCAAAGAAGCAAAAGCAAATAACTACCAAGTCTCAAGATTTTCATTTGTCCTAATGAAAATTAAAGAGCCCTGGTGGAGCAATGGTAAGAGCTCAGCTACTAACTAGCTGAGAAAGGTCAGTGTTCGAACACACCAGCAACTTCTCAGGAGAAAAAAAACCTGGCGATCTGCCTAGCAAACCCTATGGGCAGTTCTACTCTGTCCTATAGGGTCACTAAGAGTCAGAATTGACTCAAAGGCATACAACAGGAACAACAATGAAAATAGATAATGGAGTTGTTTAGCAATAATTAGAGTAGTGGCCACCTCAGTAGATTTATAATGACAGAGGGTAACACAGACATAGCTAATGAGAATTTTGTGAGCTTATCTGACCCTCCAAGACATTTGGCTGATATTCCTAATTATTTCATTCCAGGAAGTTTCTGAAGGAATCTGATGTTTCAACATAGCTGAGTCCATAATACTGCCATTTTCCATCATGGAATCTGCCACAGCAAAACAGGAGAGAACTATTAGGAAGCCCCAGTCAGCTTTTTCTTGACTAGTAATAGGCAATACCTGGTGGTTGTCACTCTGGGTCCATAAACCTGTTTGGTTACTGAGATAGTTCAAGAGTTTCTATGAGGTCATCTCTGAGCTTTCAAATATGATATAGGATAAGGTGTGATAATGGCTCAATTATTCTTGTTTGGTAAACACAGGGGGTAGGCCAATTCTGTGCTCTATACCTCCTCCCCTTGACCTAGGATATCTAATCTTCGCTATGGCCATGAGGACCTATCCCGAAGGTAGCCATAAGGACTAATGCAGAAGTTAGCCATGAGGACCCATTCCCAAGGTAGAGGGCTCCCAAACTACATTACTATTAATGAGTATGAAGAGAGGTATCCCATAGCTAGCAGGAACCTAGCACAGCACTTCAGCCCTAAAAGAACATTCCAGCCTTGTATTGTACCTATAGAGGACACCAAAATTTTTTAAGTACAAATTGCCAATGTAAGTGCCTGCAGGCTGAGGTAGGTAATGTAAAAGCACTAGGGAGAGATTGGACCACTGGGAAACTGGAAAGTGTTTATATTTAGAGGGGGTTGCAACGGATTGGCTCCAAAGGAGTATTTCCTTCTACAGAGACTCAAGGTGAATCTAATTCTATAAGAAGAGTCAGAGGGCCAACTGTTCTCTCAGTTTTTAAGTGTTGGCAACAAATTCAAATAAAAATAAAAAGCCAAACAAAACCTCGTATCTGCAGGTCAGATTTGGTTTGTGAGCTGCCAATCTGCTGCCTAGGTTTTTGTAATCCATCATGGTGAAGAGCCCAGGCAAGGTCACTCTCCCTCTTATCGATGGGGTTTTGGAATGCCAATAAGTTGAAGGAAAGCACTGCTGGAGCACCACACTCTCTAGTGAGGATCTGTGTGTGACGGAAAACTAGAAGCCTCTAGAGGACCTTCATCTTAATCTGCAATATTTCTCCATCAGCAATCTGTAGATTGTCTTTTCAGTTTGTTGGTAAGTCCTTTGATGAGCAAAGGTATTTATTTTTTATGAGGTCCCACTTACCTATTTCGTCTTTTGCTGCTCTTGCTTTTGCTGTCATAGGAATGGATCGATTCTTTTTTGTTGTTGTTGAGAATATACACAGCAAAACATACACCAGCTCAACAGCTTCCACATGTACAATTCAGTGGCACTGATTACATTTCTGTGATCATTGTTGTGTAATCGTTCTCATCCTCCGTGTCTGAATTGTTCCTCCTCCATTAACATAAACTCACTGACCCCTAAAGTTCCTATCTAATCTTTTGAGTTATTGCTGTCAGTTTGACCCCATATAGATAGTTCTTAAAAGAGCATAATGCTGAAGGCATGCATTTTTTTATGAAGTAAGCTAAACTATTATTTGGTTTTAAAAAGACTTCAGGGAATATTTTTGGTTTAAGTTTTAAAGAGTATCTCAGGGCAATCATTTCAGGGGTTCATCGAGCCTCCATGGCTCCAGAAAGTCTGGAGTCCATGCGAATTAGAAATTTTGTTCTGCATTTTCCGCCTTTTGATCAGTATTCTTCTATAGAATCTTTAATCAAAATGTTCGATAATGGTAGCTGGGCACTATCCAGTTATTCTGGTCTCACTACAAATTCTTAATACGAATTTATAAGGTGTTCTAATGAGGTGGAAGAGTATGTGCACAGACGTAGAGGCAGGGAGCCCAAGGGATACAAACGGGATAATTTAGCTGGAAGCAGAGAGAAGTCTTTGTAGAAAACACTGAAAAGATGGGGAAAGGCCATGGATGCCAGAATAAGGATTTCCAAATTCATCCTGTAGGAAGTGAGAACTCCTGAATGTTTTTAATGGAAAATGACTAGAGGAGGGCAGTATTTTAGGAGGAGCACCATTTCAAAGTGTCCTGCAGTACTTCAGAAGGGGTTGGGGGCTGAGACAGTGACAGTGGCAGAGGGGCTACAAAAGAAGGCAAGGATTGAAATGATACTTTGAAGAAATTGCCAGGGCTTTCTACTGGTTAACTACAGTTAGCTGACTGGTTAACTACAAGAAATAAGAGAGAAAGAGGAGTGAAAGAAAAAGTGTTATTCTTCTTTCCCCAAATGAATATTTTTTTTCCCTGCTTCATGCTAATTACCCATTGCTGTCAAGTGGATTCTGACTCATAGCAACCCTACAGAACAGAGTAGAACTGTCCCATAGGATTTCCAAGGAATGGCTGGTGAATTCAAAGTGCCAACTTTTTGGTTAGCAGCCCTAGCTCTTAACCACTGCTCCCCCCCTCCTGCTAATTAAAAAAAAAAAAAAACTAAACCGAGTGCCGTCGAGTGGATTCCGACTCATAGCTACCCTATATTCTCTTAGGAAGGAAAAAAAATTCCTCCTATTTCTGTCTTTGGTTTATACTATTTTATTTATTTATTATAATTAAATTTCTATGTACCTTCTCCTAAATTATCATATCATAGCGACCTATAGGGTCGCTAGGAGTCGGAATCGACTCGACGGAAACAGGTTTGGTTTTGGTTGTATCCTAAATTGTAAGCTTCTTAAAGCATTTATAATTGTAAGTACCTTGCATTTTGTTAAGGAGCCCTGTGCCGCAGTGGTTAAAGCACTCGGCTGCTAACCAAAAGTCGGCAGTTGTAACCCACCAACCACTCTGTAGGAGAAAGATGTGTCAGTCTGCTTCCATAAAGATTTACAGCCTTGGAAACCCTATGGGGCAGCTCTACTCTGTCCTATAGGGTAGAACAGATGGCAGTGGATTTTGGCAGCTTGTTAAGTTGGTGGGCTAACGGTGGCAGAACAACAATAGAGACATCTGGAAAAATGCCAAGCCACCCTACCAGTCTTCCACTGTCAAACTCCTACATTTCTTCCACTTGACAGAATGAAGGTTGTGTGGTTGTGGTGGTTGTTGATGTTAGGTGCCATCAAGTTGATTTTGAGTCATAGCGATCCAATGTGACAGAGTAGAGCTGGCCCATAGGGTTTTCTTGGCTGTAGTCTTTATGGAAACAGATCATCAGGTCTTTCTCCCACAGAGCCACTGGGTGGGTTTGAACAACCTCTTGGTTACCAGCTGAGCACTTAACCATTTCACCACCAGGGCTCCTTGTGAGTAGTTAAGATTTTATTAGTATTAGTGGGTTATATGTGACCAAATCTAATTCTAACTTATATAGCTTTGTTATTCTTTATTATTGGAAAAAACAGAAGATGTTATAATGCCTTCTATAAAGTAGAGACATATGGGGTGTTGTTTATGTTTTGATATAAAAAATTCCATGAGCCAGCTACAGCCAGTCACAGGCTCTGACACTAAATTGATGTTAGCTGCTGTCGAGTCAGCTCTGACTCAGGGTAACCCATGTACAATGAAACAAAAGGCTGCCCACACATACTCCACAGAATTTTCATTGGCTGATTTTTGGATATAGATCACCTGGCCTTTCTTCCTAGTCCATCTTGGTCTAGAAGCTCTGCTGAAACCTACTCAGCATCATAGCAACACGTAAGCCAATCGAACCTGGGTCTCCCACACGGGAGATGAGAATTCTACCACCGAACCACCATAACCCCACACTAGCTTAGGCTTCAGCAAATCAACTGATTGCTTTCTTCAGCCATTTGGCAAAAGATTCCAGCTTAGAAAATTTAACCGAAGTGGGTATTGTATGTAAATGATATTTTCTGAGGATTTAGAGGCCTCTCTTCTAAACTTTCAAGGAGCCCTGGTACTGTAACAGTTAGGCTCTCAGCTGCTAACCAAACAACTAACCACACAGCGACTCTGAGGGAGAAAGAGCTGGCGATCTGCTCCCATAGGTAAAGTTCAAAGCCTAAAAAACTCTATGGGGAGAGGCGGAGCCAAGATGGCGGACTAGGCAGACGCTACCTCGGATCCCTCTTACAACAAAGACACGGAAAAACAAGTGAATCGATCACATACATAACAATCTACGAACCCTGAACAACAAACACAGATTTAGAGATGGAGAACAAACTAATACGGGGAAGCAGCGATTGTTTTCAGAGCCTGAAGCCAGCGTACCAGTCAGGTACGGCACAAGCACAGAGAGCTGCTCCACCCCCCTGAACTAACCCCGGGAGGAGGACCAGCCGGTTCCGCGGGCGGCGTGGGACGCAGCCGGTAGGAGAAGTCCCCGGGAGGCAGTGACTGGTCTTGGAAAGGGGAGAGCAGCATCCCAGCCGGGGAACCGTTCCGCCAGGATTTGGACTGGACGCAGGTACGGCATAAACACGGAGAGCTGCTCCACCCCCCTGAACTAACCCCGGGAGGGGGCCCAGCTGGTTCGGGCAGGCGGTGTGGGACGCAGCCGGTAGGAGAAGTCCCCGGGAGGCAGCGACTGGTATTGGAGTGGGGAGAACAGCGTCCCAGCCGGGACACTTGGTAACGGCACAACCACGGGGAGCTGCTCCACCCACCTGAACTAACACCGGGAGGGGGCCCAAACAGTTCGCGGGGGTGACACGGCAACGCGGCTGGCGGGACAAGAAGTCCCGGGAGGCAGCGACTGATTTTGGAGTCGAGAGTGCACCGTCCCAAAAGGGGAGCCTTGACGCTGGCTGGGCATGGGGCTGGAAGCGGAGGATCTGACCATGACTCCAGCGGGCCAGACCCCCCGGGGGCAATCTCCACACAGCCAGCACACATAGGCGTCGCACCCTGCGGGAATCTCAGATATAATAGTCATTCCAAGCAAGACAAGCAACTCTGGCTATATTCTGAGGTGCTACTCTCCTGTCTCTCTGTCCCCTCCTCCACCCTCCCCAGGCGGCTTCATCAACATCCGAATAGCCTGAGCCAGAGGGAGAACTCTGATAGGGATCTGACTGCATTTTTTTTTTTAGCGGATTTTCTGGAAAAACTAGTTTCCTAGAGATGGCTCGGAGACAACAATCCATATCAAACCACTTAAAGAAGCAGACCATGACAGCTTCTCCAACCCCCCAAACAAAAGAATCAAAATCTTTCCCAAATGAAGATACAATCCTGGAATTATCAGATATGGAATATAAAAAACTAATTTACAGAATGCTTAAAGACATCACAAATGAAATAAGGCAAAATGCAGAAAAAGCCAAGGAACACACTGATAAAACTGTTGAAGAACTCAAAAAGATTATTCAAGAACATAGTGGAAAAATTAATAAGTTGCAAGAATCCATTGAGAGACAGCATGTAGAAATCCAAAAGATTAACAATAATATTACAGAATTAGACAACGCAATAGGAAGTCAGAGGAGCAGACTCGAGCAATTAGAATGCAGACTGGGACATCTGGAGGACCAGGGAATCAACACCAACATAGCTAAAAAAAAATCTGATAAAAGAATTTAAAAAAAATGAAGATACCCTAAGAATCATGTGGGACTCTATCAAGAAGGATAACCTGCGGGTGATTGGAGTCCCAGAACAGGGAGGGGGGACAGAAAACACAGAGAAAATAGTTGAAGAACTCCTGACAGAAAACTTCCCTGACATCATGAAAGACGAAAGGTTATCTATCCAAGATGCTCATCGAACCCCATTTAAGATTGATCCAAAAAGAAAAACACCAAGACATATTATCATCAAACTCACCAAAACCAAAGATAAACAGAAAATTTTAAAAGCAGCCAGGGAGAAAAGAAAGGTTTCCTTCAAGGGAGAATCAATAAGAATATGTTCTGACTACTCAGCAGAAACCATGCAGGCAAGAAGGGAATGGGACGACATATACAGAACACTGAAGGAGAAAAACTGCCAGCCAAGGATCATATATCCAGCAAAACTCTCTCTGAAATATGAAGGCGAAATTAAGATATTTTCAGATAAACACAAGTTTAGAGAATTTGCAAAAACCAAACCAAAGCTACAAGAAATACTAAAGGATATTGTTTGGTCAGAGAACCAATAATATCACATATCAGCACAACACAAGGTCACAAAACAGAACGTCCTGATATCAACTCAAATAGGGAAATCACAAAAACAAATTAAGATTAATTAAAAAAAACAATACACGTAACAGGGAATCATGGAAGTCAATAGGTAAAAGATCACAATAATCAAAAAGAGGGACTAAATACAGGAGGCATTGAACTGCCATATGGAGAGTGATACAAGGCGATATAGAACAATACAAGTTAGGTTTTTACTTAGAAAAATAGGGGTAAATAATAAGGTAACCACAAAAAGGTATAACAACTCTATAACTCAAGATAAAAGCCAAGAAAAACGTAACGACTCAACTAACATAAAGTCAAACACTATGAAAATGAGGATCTCACAATTTACTAAGAAAAACACCTCAGCACAAAAAAGTATGTGGAAAAATGAAATTGTCAACAACACACATAAAAAGGCATCAAAATGACAGCACTAAAAACTTATTTATCTATAATTACGCTGAATGTAAATGGACTAAATGTACCAACAAAGAGACAGAGAGTCACAGACTGGATAAAGAAACACGATCCATCTATATGCTGCCTACAAGAGACACACCTTAGACTTAGAGACACAAACAAACTAAAACTCGAAGGATGGAAAAAAATATATCAAGCAAACAATAAGCAAAAAAGAAGAGGAGTAGCAATATTAATTTCTGACAAAATAGACTTTAGACTTAAATCCACCACAAAGGATAAAGAAGGACACTATATAATGATAAAAGGGACAATTGATCAGGAAGACACAACCATATTAAATATTTATGCACCCAATGACAGGGCTGCAAGATACATAAATCAAATTTTAACAGAATTGAAAAGTGAGATAGATACCTCCACAATTATAGTAGGAGACTTCAACACACCACTTTCGGAGAAGGACAGGACATCCAGTAAGAAGCTCAATAGAGACACGGAAGACCTACTTACAACGATCAACCAACTTGACCTCATTGACTTATACAGAACTCTCCACCCAACTGCTGCAAAATATACTTTTTTTTCTAGCGCACATGGAACATTCTCTAGAATAGACCACATATTAGGTCATAAAACAAACCTTTGCAGAGTCCAAAACATCGAAATATTACAAAGTATCTTCTCAGACCACAAGGCAATAAAACTAGAGATCAATAACAGAAAAACTAGGGAAAAGAAATCAAATACTTGGAAAATGAACAACACCCTTCTGAAAAAAGACTGGGTTATAGAAGACATTAAGGAGGGAATAAGGAAATTCATAGAAAGCAACGAGAATGAAAATACTTCCTATCAAAACCTCTGGGACACAGCAAAAGCAGTGCTCAGAGGCCAATTTATATCAGTAAATGCACACATACAAAAAGAAGAAAGAGCCAAAAGCAGAGAACTGTCCCTACAACTTGAACAAATAGAAACTGAGCAACAAAAGAATCCATCAGGCACCAGAAGAAAACAAATAATAAAAATTAGAGCTGAACTAAATGAATTAGAGAACAGAAAAACAATTGAAAGAATTAACAAAGCCAAAAGCTGGTTCTTTGAAAAAATTAACAAAATTGATAAACCATTGGCTAGACTGACTAAAGAAATACAGGAAAGGAAACAAATAACCCGAATAAGAAACGAGAAGGACCACATCACAACAGAACCAAATGAAATTAAAAGAATCATTTCAGATTATTATGAAAAATTGTACTCTAACAAATTTGAAAACCTAGAAGAAATGGATGAATTCTTGGAAAAACACTACGTACCTAAACTAACACATTCAGAAGTAGAACAACTAAATAGACCCATAACAAAAAAAGAGATTGAAACAGTAATCCAAAAACTCCCAACAAAAAAAAAGCCTTGGCCCGGACGGCTTCACTGCAGAGTTCTACCAAACTTTCAGAGAAGAGTTAACACCACTACTACTGAAGGTATTTCAAAGCATAGAAAAGGAGGAATACTACCCAACTTATTCTATAAAGCCACCATCTCCCTGATACCAAAACCAGGTAAAGACATTACAAAAAAAGAAAATTATAGACCTATATCCCTCATGAACATAGATGCAAAAATCCTCAACAAAATTCTAGCCAATAGAATCCAACAACACATCAAAAAAATAATTCACCCTGATCAAGTGGGATTTATACCAGGTATGCAAGGCTGGTTTAATATCAGAAAAACCATTAATGTAATCCATCACATAAATAAAACAAAAGACAAAAACCACATGATCTTATCAATTGATGCAGAAAAGTCATTGACAAAGTCCAACACCCATTTATGATAAAAACTCTTACCAAAATAGGAATTGAAGGAAAATTCCTCAACATAATAAAGGGCATCTATGCAAAGTCAACAGCCAATATCACTCTAAATGGAGAGAACCTGAAAGCATTTCCCTTGAGAACGGGAACCAGACAAGGATGCCCTTTATCACCGCTCTCATTCAACATCGTGTTGGAAGTCTTAGCCAGGGCAATTAGGCTAGACAAAGAAATAAAAGGTATCTGGATTGGCAAGGAGGAAGTAAAGTTATCACTATTTGCAGATGACATGATTATATACACAGAAAACCCTAAGGAATCCTCCAGAAAACTACTGAAACTAATAGAAGAGTTTGGCAGAGTCTCAGGTTATAAAATAAGCATACAAAAATCACTTGGATTCCTCTACATCAACAAAAAGAACACCGAAGAGGAAATAACCAAATCAATGCCATTCACAGTAGCCCCCAAGAAGATAAGATATTTAGGAATAAATCTTACCAAGGATGTAAAAGACCTATACAAAGAAAACTACAAAGCTCTACTACAAGAAATTCAAAAGGACATACTTAAGTGGAAAAACATACCTTGCTCATGGATAGGAAGACTTAACATAGTAAAAATGTCTGTTCTACCAAAAGCCATCTATACGTTTAACGCACTTCCGATACAAATTCCAATGTCATATTTTAAGGGGATAGAGAAACAAATCACCAATCTCATATGGAAGGGAAAGAAGCCCCGGATAAGCAAAGCACTACTGAAAAAGAAGAAGAAAGTGGGAGGCCTCACTCTACCTGATTTCAGAAGCTATTATACAGCCACAGTAGTCAAAACAGCCTGGTACTGGTACAACAACAGGCACATAGACCAATGGAACAGAATTGAGAACCCAGACATAGATCCATCCACGTATGAGCAGCTGATATTTGACAAAGGACCATTGTCAATTAATTGGGGAAAAGATAGCCTTTTTAACAATTGGTGCTGGCATAATTGGATATCCATTTGCAAAAAAATGAAACAGGACCCATACCTTACACCATGCACAAAAACTAACTCCAAGTGGATCAAAGACCTAAACATAAATACTAAAACAATAAAGATCATGGAAGAAAAAATTGGGACAACCCTAGGAGCCCTAATACAAGGCATAAACAGAATACAAAACATTACCAGAAATGATGAAGAGAAACCAGATAACTGGGAGCTCCTAAAAATCAAACACCTACGCTTATCTAAAGACTTCACTAAAAGAGTAAAAAGACCACCTACAGACTAGGAAAGAATTTTCAGCTATGACATCTCCAACCAGCGCCTGATCTCTAAAATCTACATGATTCTGTCAAAACTCAACCACAAAAAGACAAACAACCCAATCAAAAAGTGGGCAAAGGATATGAACACACATTTCACTAAAGAAGATATTCAGGCAGCCAACAGATACATGAGAAAATGCTCTCCATCATTAGCCATTAGAGAAATGCAAATTAAAACTACGATGAGATTCCATCTCACACCAGCAAGGCTGGCATTAATCCAAAAAACACAAAATAATAAATGTTGGAGAGGCTGCGGAGAGATTGGAACTCTTATACACTGCTGGTGAGAATGTAAAATGGTACAACCACTTTGGAAATCTATCTGGCGTTATCTCAAACAGTTAGAAATAGAACTACCACACAACCCAGTAATCCCACTCCTCGGAATATACCCTAGAGATACAAGAGCCTTCACACAAACAGATATATGCACACCCATGTTTATTGCAGCTCTGTTTACAATAGCAAAAAGTTAGAAGCAACCAAGGTGTCCATCAACAGATGAATGGGTAAATAAATTGTGGTATATTCACACAATGGAATACTACGCATCGATAAAGAACAGTGATGAATCTCTGAAACATTTCATAACATGGAGGAAACTGGAAGGCATTATGCTGAGCGAAATTAGTCAGAGGCAAAAGGACAAATATTGTATAAGACCACTATTATAAGATCTTGAGAAATAGTAAACCTGAGAAGAACACATACTTTTGTGGTTACGAGGTGGGGAGGGAGGGAGGGTGGGAGAGGGTTTTTTATTGATTAATCAGTAGATAAGAACTGCTTTAGGTGAACGGAAGGACAACACTCAATAAATGGAAGGTCAGCTCAATTGGACTGGACCAAAAGCAAAGAAGTTTCCGGGATAAAATGAATGCTTCAAAGGTCAGCGGAGCAGGGGCGGGGGTCTGGGGAACATGGTTTGCGGGGACTTCTAAGTCAATTGGCAAAATAATTCTATTATGAAATCATTCTGCATCCCACTTTGAAATGTGGCGTCTGGGGCCTTAAATACTAACAAGCGGCCACCTAAGATGCATCAATTGGTCTCAACCCACCTGGAGCAAAGGCAAATGAAGAACACCAAGGCCACACGACAACTAAGAGCCCAAGAGACAGAAAGGGCCACATGAACCAGAGACCTACATCATCCTGAGACCAGAAGAACTAGCTGGTGCCCGGCCACAATAGATGACTGCCCTGACAGGGAGCACAGCAGAGGACCCCTGAGGGAGCAGGAGATCAGTGGGATGCAGACCCCAAATTCTCATAAAAAGACCAAACTTAATGGTCTGACTGAGACTGGAGGAATCCCGGTGGCCATGGTCCCCAGACCTTCTGTTGGCACAGGACAGGAACCAACCCCGAAGAAACTCATCAGACATGAAAGGGACTGGTCAGCGGGTGGGAGAGAGACGCTGATGAAGAGTGAGCTAATTATATCAGGTGGACACTTGAGATTGTGTTGGCAACTCTTGTCTGGAGAGGGGATGGGAGGATAGAGAGAGAGGGAAACCGGCAAAATTGTCACGAAAGGAGAGACTGAAAGGGCTGACTCAAGAGGGGGAGAGCAAGTGGGAGTAGGGAGTGAGATGTATGTAAACTTATATGTGACAGACTGATTGGATTTGTAAACGTTCACTTGAAGCTTAATAAAAGTTAATATAAAAAAAAAAAAACTCTATGGGGAAATTCTAGTCTGTCACATGGGGTCATTATGAGTTGACTTGACAGCACCCAACGACTTCTAAACATTCTGCCAATGGCTCTCGATGAATCTACAGAGTTGACTAGGTGATGAGAGGGTACTTCCACAAGACTTTTTCCATAACTATCAAGTTCCCTTCTTGGCATTTCTAAGTTTATTATTGTTAACATGTTTTGCTAAACCTGAAAAGGACAATTCAGGTCAGCTTTCAATTAATAAACCAATTCCTACACCTCAAAGGCTGATTTCTCCCTTTCCTTCCACCACAGAACATGGTTCCCTGAAGTGAACATATCAATAAATATTTAAAATGACTAGAAACATTAATGAGATGATGGAAACAATGACCACAGCAATTATGCTACAAGTGTGAATTTCTCCAGAAAGGCATTCTGTGGTGGGAAACCCCCTACATTTATTCTCCACCAGTCAAAACAGGGATGTATGACTATTAAAAGCATTCAAAGACAATAAATAAACAAAAACCAGCACAACCAGTTTTAAAAAGCATGAATGTAACCATCAGGGAAAACAAACTTTCACTATTTTAATTTATTGAATTAAACGGCTGAAGGATTATTGTAATGAACTGGGCACTCTGCTCACCTGAAGCTTGGCTGTGGATGGTTTTGTGCTACAAAAAGGGACAATATACTGCAACTTTTTACAGAAAACATGCTGTTGACCTATTAAAGTATGTTTTCTTTCCCTCATTCCTTGAGCTTCCTGCTGGGTGAATCTAGGAGCTTCTAGATAAAATGCCCATGCCGAAGTCTTCAAATCCATTTAATGAGGCATCAAGACTAAATTTGGCAAGGATTTTTTTCCTCTGTTTCATTTCCACCTCAAACTGTTTTGATTCATTTGTGAGAAATTTACTTTTGCCAACTGAAAAACCCTTTTGTGGCTGCCAGTCACTAATCTCCCCTGAGACACATTCATTCAGCCAGGCTAAATCCAATATTGACATTTGTGTCTTAGGGGAAAAGAGGTTAAGCACTGGGAGGAAAAGCAACTCCTGTGCCCTGCCAAACACTGAGCAGCATCTAAATGAGCTATGATGGGCTTGTTTCATGAGGGAACCCCGAGAACTCGGGGAGGAGTGGGGGGGGGGCTTTGATCACATCCAGGGGCCATTAGTCCTTACCTAGTTAGCTAAATGGAAGTTGTTTGAAGCTATCTATAGGTATCTGTGGAATGAGGGATATCATTGCTGATGTCAGATGGATCTTGGTTGAAAGCAGAGACTACCACGAAGATGTTTACGTGTGTTTTATTGATTAGGCAAAGGCATTCAACTGTGTGAATCATAACAAATTATGGATAACATTACGAAGAATGGGAATTCCAGAACACTTAATTGTGCTCATGAGGAACCTATACTCAGACCAAGAGACGGTCGTTCGAATAGAACAAGGGGATACTTCATGGTTTAAAGTCAGGAAGGAGTGTGTCAGGGTTGTATCCTTTCACCATACCTGTATGCTGAGCAAATAATCTCAAAATCTGAACTATATGAAGAAGAACGTGGCATCAGTTTTGGAGGAAGACTCATTAACAACCTGTGATATACAGATGACAAAACCTTGCTTGCTGAAAGTGAAGAGGACTTGAACCATTTATTGATGAAGATCAAAGGCTACAGCCTTCAGTATGGATTACACCTCAACATAAAGAAAACAAAAATCCTCACAAATGGACCTTTAAGCAACATCATGATAAACGGAGAAAAGATTGAGGTTGTCAAAGATTTCATTTTACTCAGATCCACAATCAATACCCATGGAAGCAGTAGTCAAGAAAAAAAAAAAAAAAAACCAATGCATCACATTGGGCAAATATGCTACAAAAAGACCACTTTAAATGTTGAAAAGCAAAGGTGTCACTTTAAGGACTAAGGTGCACCTGACCCAAGCCATGGTATTTTCATAAGCATGTGAAAGCTGGACAATACATACGGAAGACCAAAGAAGAATTGATGCCTTTGAATTATGGTGAGGCAAAAATTATTGAATATGCCATGGACTGCCAGAAGAATGAACAAATCTGTCTTGGAGGAAGTACAGTCAGAATACTCTTTAGAAGCAAGAATGACAAGACTTCGTCTCACACACTTTGGACATGTTATCAGGAGGGACCAGTCCCTGGAGAAGGATATCATGCTTGGTAAAGTAGATGATCAGCAAAAAAGAAGAAGACCCTCAAGAAGATGGATTGACACAGTGGCTGCAACACGGGGCTCAAGCATAGCAATGATTGTGATGGTGGGGGACCACGCAGTGTTTTGTTCTGTTGTACATAGGGTCGCTATGAGTTGGAACTGGCTCAATGGCAGCTAATAACATAGGTGTCCGTAGTGGTCTAATTAAAATTCTTCTCATTGTTAGTTGGCCTTGAGTTGGTCCTCTATTCATGGCAACCTCATGCACAATGGAACAAAATTTTGCCCCAATCCTGTGCCATTCTCGTGATTAATTTAGGGATCAGACCATTGTGATCCATACGGTTGTCATTGGCTGATTTTCAGAGGTAGATCACCAGACCTTTCTACCTGGTCCATCTTAGTCTGGAAGCCTCACTGAAACCTGTTTTTTGTTGTTGTGTGCCATTGAGTCAATTCCAACTCATAGAGACCCTGTATGACAGAGTAGAACTGCCCCGTAGGGTTTCCTAGGCTATAATCTTTACAGGAGCAGATTACTAGGTCTTTTCTCCCACAGAACCACTGGCCTTTTGGTTAGCAGCTGAGTGCTTAACCATTGTGCCACCAGAGCTTCTTGTTTAGCATCTAGCAACGGAAAGGTTCCACTGGCAAATGGGTGGTGGCTGTGCATGAGGTGGATTGGCTAGGAGACTAACTCTAGTCTCCTGCATGGAGGATAAGAATTGTACCACTGAGCCATCAATATCCCTGTAAAATTCTTCTTAGCTCTCAGAAATCATTTTCTAGCACTATCATCTCAAGGGAGTCTCTTGAATATCTCTACTGGACTTTGCTTTCTGTGGCAAAAAAAATACCCACCACTGTAGTCTCCTAAATGCTCTGCACATTTCCAGAACTAACATTTTCTTTTTTAGACACTTGCCTTAAGGTAAAAGGGAAGCAGTAAAATTTCTTCCTACTGAAGATACACTTGATGACTTATTTAGTTAGGTCCCACTTCCTCAATAGCTCTCCAAGTTCAGGCTTTATGACTGCATACCTTCAGTGTACAGAAATAGGTAGTGGTAACTGTTTACCATAAGCATTCTTAGAAAAACCACACTTTTTATTTCTCTTTAAGTACAAAATTTTTAAAAAAACTGAATTGCTATGTAAGAAAATAAATGTTTGCAATGTAAAGCAAATGCAAACGTAAGGATAAGGATAATTGCTGGTGGGACTATAAAGTGGTACAACCACTATGGAAAATAGTATAGTGCTTTCTCAAAAAAGCTAGAAATAGAACTACCCTATGATTCAGCAGGAAAACCTGGTGGAGTAGTGATTAAGTGCTATGGCTGGTAACCAAAGGGTTGACAGTTCAAATCCACCAGGTGCTGCTTGGAAACTCTACGGGGCAGTTCTACTCTGTCCTATAGGGTCACTATGAGTCGGAATCGACTCGACGGCAGAGGGTTTGGTTTTTTTTTTTGGTTTATGATTCAGCAATCCCACTCCTAGGTATATACCCTAAAGCCAAACCAAACCCATTGATGTCGAGTCAATTCCAACTCATAGCAGTCCTATAGAAACAGAGTAGAACTGCCTCATAGGGTTTCCAAGGAGCAGCAGGTGGATTCAAACTGTTAACTTTTTGGTTAGCAGTCAAGCTCTTAACTAGAGACCTAAAAATAGTGACATGAACAGACGGATACATGCACACCTATGCTCATTACTACTTTATTCACAATAGCAAATAAATGGAAACAACCAAAGTACCCATCGATACATGTATGGATAAGCAAATTGTGGTACATACATACATACAATGGAATATTACGTAACCATAAAGAAAAATGATGAGTCTGCACAACTTGTTATAACATGGTGGGATCTGGAGGGCATAATACTAAGTGAAATAAGTCAAGCAATAAGGACAAATATTGTATGATCCCTCTTTTATAAGATAAGAACAGAGAGAGACCAATGTTCATTGGTGGTTACCAGGGGAATGAGCAGGGAAGGAAAAGCATACTTTAGACTATAGAGATTTTGTTATTTTTGGTGATAGAAAAAGTGGCACTGAATGTGGATGTATTGAGCACAGCACAACCAAATAAAAACCAGGGCTTCAAACTGGTTCTACCCCCTGCTAAGAATTTGCATTTCCACCCCAAACATACTAAATCAGAATCTACAGTTTAACAAGAATCCCAGATGATTCTTATGTATACATAAGAGTCACCTGGAGATATATAAGAATCACCTGGGAATATTGTTCAACTGTAGATTCTGAGGGCTATCAGAGCATAAGGATGGAGCGGTTGTCCAGGCTGCTTCCCTGGACACTGAGCAGAGTCCTGTGGCTCTCAGGCCTCTCTGCACAGGGAACTGCCTGGCAGCCCCAGATTATGGAAGAGAAAACACTAGAGATTTATGATTTGATTCAAACTGTCCAGGGCCCAGAGAAGCCCAATACTTTAGAAGAACTGGATGTGGTAATAGAAAGTTATGTGGAGGTTCAGGAAATAAATGAAGACTATCTGGTTATTGTCAGGTTCATACCAATAGTACATCATTACTCTTTAGCAACTCTTATTGGGCTGTACTTAAGGGTAAAACTTCAGCACTGTTAACTAATTTAAACTTAAGTTGGAAATCTACATTTCTGAAGGAACACACTCAGTAGAACATCAAAAAGACATCAAAAAGCAGGTAATGACAAAAAGCGAGTGGCAACTGCAGCGTAGAACCCCAACTTATGTGAAATTGTGGAACAGTGCGTCCTTGAACCTGATTAATAGCTATTTTAATAGCCATTGAATGGTAATTATTTGATATATTTGTTTAAACTCTTTGTAAAATGTAAAAGACTTGTGTTTAATACCTCGGTGATTTGTACCTCAGAAGTTTTTTTTAAAGGATTATTTCCAAGCAAGATTTAGTTATAAGGTAATACCTAGTTTGTTCAGTGGATAACACTCAGGATTTGTAACATTTAAGCGATCAGACAAATACTTTCTAGTTATTGTGTGTAAGATGAGTTGCTATTTTTGTGATGCTTATTCCGAAACAACTACTTTTCATGTCAAATATCTACTGTGCTCAAATGTATTCAGTTTAAATCATTATTCTATAAAATATAAATAAACAAAGATGATTTTTGTAAAAAAGAAAAATGTAGATTCTGATCCAGTATATCTGGGATAGAAATACAAATTCTCAGCAGGGTGTCAAACTGGAACAAACTGGTTCATAGTCCTGCAAAAAAATAAGTATATGAGCACATATGAATGGATATTGGCAACTTGGTACATAGGTAGGTGAGAACAGATACAAGTGTCTATACCAAAAAACCAAACCCACTGCTGTTGATTCCAACTCATACTATAAAGAAGAACTATAAAAAAATAGACACATGTAAATACAAGTATATAGGTGCACACACACATATTTATTGAAGACAAAAATATGGATACTCCTCAGTCATGACCAAACACCTTCCAAGATTGGTTTTCTGGGTTTAAAGGCTTAGGACCATAGTCTCATGGGGCAACTCAGTCAGTAGGCATAACATAGTTCACAAAAATCATGATGTAGCATCTGGGGTCTTAAAACCTTGAGACTGGCCATCTGAAACACAACTACAGGTCCCTATGCACCAAGAACAAAACAGTAAGAAGGTAACCAAAAGTTCAGAGAAGAAACAAGTCTATAGGAGCCACAACCTTATCTATCCTGAGACCAGAAGAACAAGATGGTGCCCATCTACTACCACTGACCATTCTGACTGGGGTCACAGTAGTTGGTCCCAGATAGAATGGGAGAAAAATATGGAGCAGAACTCAAATTCTTATTTAAAAAAATCCAGAAAAACTGCAACAGTAGAAAACAGAGGACTCCCTGAGACACCAAGTCCATCCCAAGATCACCTTTTAGTTAAATAACTGAGTGGCACACAAAACAAAGGATATTACCCGTAAGATTGGAGCCCTACTTAAAAACCATCAGTATGAGACCAAAAGGTCAACAATTACTCAAAAGCAAAGATGAGAAGATAAGGGGGCAGGGAAAATAGAGCGCTGAAAAGGGAACAAACAGAACACAATTAAAGAGAGTGTTGACACATTGAGACAAATGTAACTCATGCCACTGAACAACTTGTGTTGAGAAATTGTCAAATGGGAATGTAACTTGCTGTGTAAACTTTCACTAAAAACTGAATAAAACATTATTTTAAAAAAATGTAAATGAGAGAATTTGAAATGACTGAGGGAATGGAATGAAAATTGAGGCAACAAAAAGGTCAAAGTGCAATTTGCAAACAAGGAAAACAGACCCAGTACTATTTACATCAAATTCTTTTGCTATTGCTTCCACTATCCACCCTTCTCCCTCACTGATGCATTCATCTCCTTTCTTTATGTTTCTTACCAAATTAAACTAAAAGGGAAACTATTGAGGGTAAAATCTTTCTAACCTTCTAACATTTACTGAATCTCAGGGTTTTTTTTTCTCCTTAATTAAGAATATTCTCTGGTAAATATTATCAGATTTCAATAGCATGGGGCTGCTTAGCCTGGATGGCTTCTTAATGTGTTGCTACATTCTGTTGCTTTAGGAACATATTAATTTTTGTCTCTGTGGCTGATGGGATGCAATTTGCTCAAAGAATCCTAACACAAATACTCTTTTATGTCTTTCTGCACAGTTATTTACACATTCTTATTTTTTAAAGCCACAGTTCAAGCTGTGGAAGCACAGAACATGGTCACACATTTTCAAAAATGTATTATGTGACTATTTTAAATGCTCATTTCTAATTGCTTTTAAAAGGAAAGTCGTCGGTAGTGATTTCTCCTCTTTTTATTTTTAAACCAAGGGTAGTTAATTTTTTTTCAACTGTTTATGATTTGAGCTTATCTTGAACCTCCCGCATTGCAAGCTGATTTCACTACCTCTTAATAACCGGGTCAGTTTCCCTTTGGTCCTCATGTTCAAGCCCAATACGCCAACTTCCTAAATTTCCAGCTCTCTGGTTTTCTCTTCCTTCCCATCTTTGAATTGCACTGTTTGTCAAGCTCCATTATGTAAGTTATTATTATGTAAATTTTATAGCATTCTGCATCAGCTATTCATCACTATTGCCACCACTTCCATAGATCAGTTAGAAAAATGGTGAAGTTTAGAAAATTAATAGTAGTTGAGTCAGAAAAAAAAAACTTAGGCTTCAATATTCAGACCAAAAATTCAATCTAGATTCAGTTTCCCTGAGAGTGTAACATTGGTTTGCGAGTACAGATCACAAGTAAAGATTTTCTCAGAGTCTTAGAGGTGGAAGAGATACTGAGTATCTACTAAGCCAACATGGTTCATCACTGTGCTACTCAATACAGCTTACCAGACAAGTTTATTGTCAAAGTATAATTGTCAAAACATTAAAGCCATGACTGTCACACAAATATTGAATGAGTTTGTGGAAAAATGTATTCAACATACTAATGAGGGAATCATTAAGTGGTAAAGTTGGTTAAAATGAGAATAAGACAAAGATTATACTAGGAGGAAATTCTAAAATAAGTTTGATGAATTAGAAGCAAAACTGGTTAGTGTTCTACAGGACAATAAAAGTGTAATCTTTGGGGTTATCTTTTCTACTGGGCAACAATTATTTGCATCTTTTCCTGCAAAGGTCTACATGTTAACATATAATGCACAGAGTGGAGTTTATAACTAAAAGTAATAACAAAGTCAAACACAGGTACACTCCCTAATTAGTTAAACAATCTTTGGATGAGCTTGTTCAAAAAAAAAAAGACTGACTATGACATTAAAAGGACATGCCTCCCACCTTTTGCCTTATCTCTAAGCTTTAAAGAGGATGGTTTATAAATTTCTAGTTTATTCAGTGTTTGCAGCAGACTGAATAATGGCCCCTCAAAGGTACCCACATACTAGTCACAAATCTGTGAACACGTTACTTTACATGGCAAATGAGGCTTTGCGGATGTGATTCAATTAAGTGTTCTGAGAAGGAAAGATGAGCGCGGATTATCCAGAAGGGTTCAGTGTAATCACTAGGATCCTTATAAGAGGGAGACAAAAGGGTCAAAGGAGATGCGACAACAGAAGCAGAGGTTGGAGTGATGCTCTGTGAAGATGGAGGAAGGGGACACCAACCAAGGAATGCAGGTGGCCTGTCAAAGCTGGAATAGTCAAGAAAATAGATTCTCCCATAGAGCCTTCAGAAGAAACCAACCCTGCTGACTCACTGTTGATTTCTGGCTTCAAAACTGCTAGATGATAGATTTACATTGGTTTAAGCTACTAAGTTTGTGAAAATTTGTAACAACCATGGCAAATGAATACAGTGCTTATAGAGAGGGGGAGCCCATAGCATCTAAAATCTGAGAAATGTCAGATTCTAAAAATTCAAACTAATCCATATGCCCACCTACAAATTAATATATCCAGGGCCCAGAAAGTTTGGCTAAAAATTTTATGAACGATTAAGTCCCAAAATTTACTTTTACTGAGTTGAAAGGCAGTGTGGTTAATTTTTTTAAAAAAATAAATAAACCAAAACCCCTACTTTATTGAGTTTCCAAATCTAAAGAAAAAAAAAAAATACACTCTGTTATGTTCATCAGCAGTATGATTGCATAGTTAACTCTTCAACTCAATAAATAGGACTTAAATTTTTAACTTTTACTTGACTCCATAACTTTGTGTTTCAGTAATATAACACTGGAAACCCTGGTGGTGTGGTGGTTAAGTGCTACGGCTGCTAACCAAAGGACCAGCAGTTTGAATCTGCCAGGCGCTTCTTGGAAACTCTATGGGGCCGTTCTATCCTGTCTTATAGGTTTGCTATGAGTCAGAATCAACTCTACAGCACTGGGTTTGGTTTTGGTTACTATAACACTATTTTCTCTCATGTGTATATAGCCACAAATCAGTTAGTTGTTTAGATATCTCCTTGATGTTGATTCTTAAAGTGACTGAGCTTAATTCCCAAGCCTCACACAAGTCACCTGGGGTTTTATTTTATTATTATTTTAATTTGGACTCCCTACCAACCTCCAGAAGTCTCTAACTGCAGATTTGATCTGCAAGGTTTGGAAACAGTTATCTGCACTTGCCACTCCCCTCTTTAGAACTCTTAAAAGCTGTCACATTGCTCTTGAGAGAAAGTGCAAACCCCTCACATAAGGCTAGCAAAATACGGTGTGATCTGAGCCCTCTTGCCACTCCAGCCTACCTTGCACTTCCTGACCTCAAACTCTGGGCTGACACTCCCTGTGCCTTTTTCAGTTCCTCTAATTGACATACCTCTTGACCAGGACAACTCATCCTGCCCTTCCACCCACAGCCCAGGAAACATCTCCTCATTCTTTAGACCCACACTTAGGCTGACTTTCCTCTGGAAGCCTTCCCTGTGTCTTAAGGCTGAGTTAGAGAGTCCTGCTTCATGCTTCCATAGCCCCTCATCCTTTCCAGTTTCAACTTCTGTTTGCATATTGACTGTAAGGTCATGGAAAGTGGGGGCGAGGTTTATCACAGTTTGTCCTTTGTTGAGTTATATCAAGCCAATAAGGAAGCCCCTGGGAACTTGAGTTTATGCCACTTCCTCCACTGATAAGATGTAGGAAAAGAATCAACAAGAGGTAAATGTCAGGATTATTAGGCCCAAACAGACCACTTACTAGTCATTGTTCCAGAGGTCAGGCGTAAGGACACAGGCTCCAACCCTGGAGATGAAAATGACGGAGTGATACACCACAGTGTCATCTCCTATGTTTGCAATGTCATCGTAAAATAGCGTGCAACATCATCATAAACTTATAAGCTCTGCAATATCACCATAAACTCGCATGCAGTTTTCTTTGGGATTTCCATGGGGTTCCCTGTGACACATTTCTTGGGCACATTACAAGCAGCACATCTGTAGGTAGGTGGTTGCTTCAGATGCCTTGAAAGGCATGACTGAGCTGCAGGCTTTGCCTGGGCTGTGTAAGGCTGTACCGTTTAGGAGAGCCCCCATGTGCTAAACACACAGCAGGTGCTCAATAAACATTTGTTGAACAATGAAAGATCTTAACAATCTTTTTGCTAATTTGCAAAAAGGCTTATTTTATCTGAGCTGTTTTGGCATATTGACATATACATGTAACATAACATAATAATGTGATTCTGTTAGAAAGTAGTGGTTTGGTATTAGTTTGTTTTGTTTTGTGCAGCCTTTTTTTCCTAGTTTCTTGAGTTTTTATTCAGTTCTGGGCAATTCATGTCTTGACTAGTGAACATCTCCACAAGTACTGAAGGAAGCAAACTGTACAGGGCTTCAAGCAAAGAATTTTTATACAGAGTCAAGTGACCAACTCTTTTAGTCAATTTTTAAAAAGTTAGCCATCATTTAGATTCTCCTAAAACTCCATGGGGCAGTTCTACTCTGTCCTATAGGGTCACTATGAGTTGGAATCGACTCGACGGCACTGGGTTTGGTTTTTAGTTTTTTTTTAATGGCAGATTTTACTGTTCACCTGCAATCAACCCAGGAGCTCCAATGTCAATAAATTGTAAAAGAGGCAGAGAGAAATATATTGCATCCACAGAAGCAAATCTGTGTTTCCCTAAACCAAACTTGTTGCTGTTGAGTCGATTTCGACTCATGGTGACCCCATGTTTTGCAGAGCAGAACTGCTCCATGGGGCTCTCTAGGCCAGATTACCCGGCTTGTATTCTGCAGTGCGGCTGGTTGGTTTTGAACTGCCGATCTTTAGGTTAGTCTAGTTGTCATTGATTCTGACTTATAGCGACCCTATAGGACAGAACAGAACTGCCCCATAGGATTTCCAAGAAGTGCCTGCTGGGTTCGAACTGCTGACCTTTTGATTAGCATCCAAATGCTTAACCACTGTACCACCAGGGCTCCGTAAGTTGTTGTTGTTGTCAGCTGCTATGGAATTGGCCTTGAGTCATGGTGACCCCATGCACAATGGAACAAAATGCTGCCTAGTCCTGTTTTTTTTTTTTTTAATCATTATTATTGTGGTAAAATATATCCAAAAAATAAAATTGCCATTTTAACCATGTTTTAAGTATACAATCAGTGGCATTAGTTACATTCATTTTGTTGTGCAGCCATCACCACTATTTGTTTCCACAAGTATTTCATCACTCCAAACAGAAACTCTGTATCCACTAAACAATAACTCCCTACTCCCTTCTCCCCTACCCCTGGCAACCACCAATCTGCTTTATAACTTTATGCTTCGCCTATTCTAGATATTTCAAATGATTATACATATTTGTCCTTCTGTGTCTGACTTATTTCAATTAGCATAATGTTTTAAAGGTTCATCTATGTCGTAGCACGTATCAGAACTTCATTTCTCTTCATGGCTGAATAATATTCCATTTTATGTATATACCACAGTTTTTATTTATCCATTCATCTGTTGATGGACACTGAGATTTTTTCTGCCTCTTTGTACTTCTTTAAACATGACTATCCACATTCTAGAAAAAGAGAGACACTGGTCTCTCATGGAATTTACAAGCTAGAATGGAAAACAAGAATTGAACAAGAAGTTGCCACTCTGAACCATGCCACACTGCAGGTAGCACAGAGAGAGGAAACACAGATGGCGTGGTTAGACCAGGAGATGGAATGAGAGCGAGACAGCCCAAGCAAGGAGCATGCCACGAGTTCCTAGCAGAAAACGAGGTTCTTAATACGGTGAGCAATTGAACTAGGAATAAAAGAATTGTCTAGACCTAGGAAGCAACAGGAATCCTAGTTTGAGTTCACAACCAGTCTAGTCTTAAATGACTTGGGAAGCTAAAGCTCTGCTTAGAGATCAACTAATTAGAACCTGTGGTGTGAGCTTTCTAAAGCCTCACATGCGTATGGAAAACATCAGTTTCCAACTCTCCTGTCTTTTCCTTCCCCCTCTTAAATAGTAAAGGTAGGTTTTAAATTGCGACATGCTTTTCATCTGCATTTTTTATGCTCACCCCTGCACCTCATTGGACCAAATAACTATCTGCTCCATAGCTTCTTCTTTTTTTTCCATAGCTGTGGCCAGCAAATGGAACTACGCTGACTAGCATAGGCTTGAGCCATATGACCTGTCCCTGGAGTCAGGGTAGAGTTAATGCCTCACCAGCTCTTCAAGCAGATGGCCGTGGATAACATCCTTCTCCTCCCTGAAATTGTCCGGTCAATTATCAAGAGAAGGGAGAAGGGATGTTTGGGTGATAAATGCTGCCCCCACAATACTGTTGTTGTGTGCCGTGAAGTCAATGCTAACTCATAGCAACCCTATAGAACAGAGAACTGCCCTCATTGGGTTTCCTAGGCCATAATCTTTACGGGAGCAGATTACCAGGCCTTTTCTCCTGTGCAGCCACTGGTGGGTTCAGACTGTCAACCTTTCAGTTAGCAGCCAAGCGATTAACCATTGCGCCACCAGGGTTTCTTTCTCCACAACACTAGTTAACTAAAAGTTCTCTGTTAGTCTTACTTTAATTACATTAGAAAGCACACATTCTACTATGCAGCTATGGTAGTCAAAACAGCCTGGTACTGGTACAACAACAAACACATAGACCAATGGAACAGAATGGAGATCTCCGGAGTAAATTCATCCACCTATGGACACTTGATCTTCAACAAAGGGCCAAAATCCATAAATGGGGAAAATACAGTCTCTTTAACAAATGTTGCTGGCACAACTGGATATCCATTTGTAGAAAAATGAAACAGGATCCATACCTCATACCACATACAAAAACTAAGTCAAGATGGACCAAAGACCTAGATGTAAAATCTAAACTATAAAGGCCATGGAAGAAAAAATAGGGGCAAACCTAGGGGCCCTAATTTATGGCACAAATAGACTATTGAACATAACTAAAAATATACAAACATATAAAACAAACACTAACACACATGAGGAATTTGCTTCTTAGTTCAATCAAGTATACAAGACCAAATGGGCAACACCTGCCCAAAAGCAAAGATGAGAGAGCAGGAAGGGACAGGAAACCTGGACAAATGGACACTGACAACTCAGGGCAGAAAGGGAAAGGGAAAGAGTGCTGACACATTGCAGGGACTGAAACCCATGTTACAAAATACTTTGTGTAGAAATTTTTTAGAATGAAAAATAATTTGCACTGTAAATTTTCACCTAAAACACAACTTTTTTTTTAAATGCACGAACAGAAGACAAACTATATGACTGGGACCTCCTGAAAATTAAACACTTATGCACATCAAAAGATTTCTCCAAAAGAGCAAAAAGAGAGCCTACAGACTGGGGGAAAAAATCCAGCAATGACATATCAACAAGATACTAATCTCTAAAATTTATAGAAAACTTCAACCCTCAACAACAAAAAGACAGCCCAATTAAAAAATAGGCAAAGGATATGAACAGACACTTCATCAAAGAGGACATCCAGGCAGCCAACAAATACATGAAGAGATGCATTGTTAGGCATTAAAGAGAGATGCAAATCAAAACAACAACGAGATACAATCACACCCTGGCAATAATGGCAATGATCAAAAAAAAAAAAACCCAGAAAACAACAAATGCTGCAAGGGTTTGGGGAGATTGGAACACTCATACACTGCTGGTGGATTGTAAAATGGTACAATCACCATGGAAAATGGTATGGCAATACACAATACACATGACCAAGGCAAAGCAAGACACTGGGGTTATGCAAGAGTAAAAGGTAACAACAGTAAATACTATTATATACACAATCCTGCAATAACAATAATAAACAGTAACTTAAGAGTAGATACATAGGTAGGTATATAAACTGTGGGATGGGGTATAGGTTTACACCCAAGAGCATACATAGGGTAGGTAGAAGATTTTGTACATACATGTTTGTAGGTGCTGCAAATATATCCATGTATATAGTAGAGTACACAGGGGGGAAATTATAAAAACTCCTTAGCTATAACCAAACACTTTGAGGGACTGGGTCACTGAGCTTGAGGGCTTAGGACCATAGTCTCAGGGGACATCTAGGTCAATTGGCATAACGTAGTAAATGAAAATAGTGTTCTACATCCTACTCGGTGAGTAGCATATGGGGTCTTAAAAGCTTGCGAGTGGCCATCTAAGATACAACTATTGGTCTCTTCCCATCCAGAGCAAAGAAGTACGAAGAAAATCAAAGCCTCAAGGAAACAATTATTCCAAAGGACTAATGGACCACATGATCCACAGCTTCCACTAGCCTGAGGCCGGAAGAACTAGATGGTGCCAGGCTACTTCTAGCAACCGCTCTGATAGGGAGCACAATACAAAGTCCTGGACAGAGTGGAATAAAAATATAGAACAAAATTCAAATTCATGAAAAAGATCAGACTTTACTGACCTAATAGAGTCTGGTAGAAACCTCAACACTGGGCCCTTTATACACCCTTTAAACCTGGAACAGAACCCACTCCTGGAGATCCCCTTTCAGCCAAATGATAGGCCTATAAAGTGAACAATAACGCCTGTGAGGAGTGTTCTTCTCAGAACAATAAACCACAGGAGACCAAACGGGCAACATTTGCCCAAAAATAAAGTTCAGAAGGCAGGAAGGGGCAGGAAAGATAGACAAATGGAAATGGGGAACCCAGGGAGGAAGGGGATAGAGGGCTAACACACTAAGGGAATTACAACTAATGTCACAAAACAAAACATGTATAAATTTTTGAATGGGAAACTAGTTTGCTCTGTAAGCTTTCACCCAAACAGCAGTAAAATGTTAAAAAAAGAAAGAAAAGAAAACATATATGTGCACATATAAATCTTCATTGCAAATAACAGAACCCACTCTGCCTAGTGGAAACAGACCTAGTACCTAATGTGGATTAGGTAGCTCCCAGGATCTCCAAAGAGTCAGAGAACTAGATTGCAAAAGTCTGCAATCACACAAAGTTCTTCTCTAGTGAAATACCATTGTAAACACATTTTGGCAATATGGTACTCAGAACTAGATGCCAGAAACTCTACTAAAAAATGAAGACCTTTGCCACATTGCCTACTAAGATATCAGTCTCCTTATGATGCTTACACACCCATCCAAATCTCATAAGGTCTGTCTGGTGGGCAGAGCCCAGGTTTTGGGCCTGAACCCTAACTTTCAGGGAGCAGGGAGATGGGGTGTCTGGAGTCTACTTAGGAAGGTAGGATTCACTGTGAGAAGTGATCAAGAAATACAAAGAATATCCAGAAGACTTTGAGCGGCCACAAATGATACTACAACATGCAATCCCATTTCCTGTTCCTGGGGGTGCAAGAATATGTACTTCAGGACAGGAATGAAGCACACCCCAGAGAGAGAAATGTTTGTTTAGCAAATGGGTCTCACCCAGCTGTTAACTAATTGGAATTATGAACAGGGTGCTTGGACAGGAAAAGTGATCTCAATCTACACCTCAATCAGGCTCAAAATCCACTTCATTATAGGACCAACACTGACCTGTGCCATGACATAAGTGCTCCACCTGCCTGTCAGTGGAGGCTTGCGTGTTGCCGTGATGCTAAGCGAGCTTCAGCAGAGCTTCCAGACTAAGACAAGATAGGAAGAAAGGCCTGGAGATCTACTTCTGAAAAATCAGCTGTTGAAAACCCTGTGGATCACAAAGATCTGATCTGGAACTGATCATGGGGATAGCACAGGACCAGGCAGCATTTTATCCCATTGTGCATGGGGTCCCCATAAGTTGGGGGCCTACTCAATGGCAGCTCACAGCAACAATAAATGCTTATAAAGAAAGACAATAATGTTACCATTTGACACCAACTATGAGTACCTGTATTAGGTGTTCTACAAATAATATCTCATTTAATCTTCCCCCCTCCCCTCAAAAAGTAGGTATTATTACTCTTGTTTTATCAGCGAGGACTGTGAGGCTCAGAGAATTCATCTATCTTACCCTCAACCACATAATCTGCCTCCACTCAGGCACTTTCAAAACCCTGTAACATGGAAACCCAAAGATGACCTGCTTCAGAGATGAAGGTAAATCAAAAAGCTAAACTCACTTCCATGAAGTCTATTTCGACTCATAGCAACCCTATAGGACAGAGTAGAACAGCCCCATAGGGTTTCAAGCCTATAAATCTTTACAGAAGCAGACTGCCACATCTTTCTTCTGCAGAGTGGCTGGTGGGTTTGAACAGCCAACTTTTCAGTTAACCACTGTGCCACCAGGGCTCCTAGAGACGTGGGTATGATGCTTATACTTCCCAGGATTTTCTTAATGTGTGCTTTCAACAATTGTTTTCTCCCATAGTGAGATACCATGTTCGGTTTTAGAGTGCACCTCAGATAACAGTTTCATCAACCCATCCGCCCTTGGTTTCTTCCAGCCTTCATTAACTCTAATTTCATTATCACCTGTTCTGGTGTGACCCAGGGCTCCCTGCACACTTCTCTCCTTTCTCTTGGGAAATGAATTTCTGTCTGGGCATCAGCTCTCTCTCCAACTGTGATAGCCCTGAGGCAAAGCATTCATTTGTATGTGAGTATTGTCCATCTCTCCTGTCACCGCCAGCTACCTCCTAAGGCTCTGACTCTTAGGTCATCTCTGGCTTCAGATGAGACCAAGAGGACTCTCTTAACCAGCATGTGTGTGTGTGTGTGTGTGTGTGTGAGAGAGAGAGAGAGAGAGAGAGAGATTGCTCAGATAATTTTTATTCCCTTTACGACTTATATTTCTGCATTTTATTTAATTCCCCTTTCACCCTTTTAGTACCCTTTTGTTAATTCTCACACCAGTATTTAATATAGCTCATTTTTTATCTTTTGGGGAGAAAGAAATAATTCTCTAGTTTGGTAACAAATTAGGTGTCATTTGGCAGCGTGATTTGATTCACTCCGAAAGGTCGAATTTCTGCAAACACTAAGTAAATGAGAGGCTGTTCCAGCAATTCCAATGAGGTATTCATCAAAGAGCTCCGAAGCCCTACCAGTTGTAAGAAAGATATTTTAAAAAGGAGATAGAGAAAAACTGCCTTTCCTTTCTTCCTCTTCCCTCCCCACCTTCTACTCCCCCCCCCCACCAACCTTCTACTCCTCCCCACACACACACCAGGCAGCAGGAATGCCCTCTGATTGGACACCAGATAAAATAAGGGGGCAGTAACATTTTATTTCTGCTCTGTTGCCAACAAGCTTGTTCTAAATCTCTCTGTTCCCAATCTCCTCTCTTCATATATACATACCGTAAGCAAAAAGGGGGCAATGGGATTGGAGTACAGGTGAAGGTAGGAAATGGATAGATAGACAGACAGGCAGGTACGTAGATAGGTAAATAAATAGATTCCCATTTACATAGCATTTTGAGAAATTTGGCATTTCTGAGTGAATCAAATCATGCTACCAAATGATACCTAATTTGTTATCAAACTAGAAAATTATTTATATTCCTCCCCAAAAGATACACAAGATACACACACAAACACATATATTTAGCCATTCCTACAGTTTTCATTCTTTTACAAGTGCAAGGCAGTAGTTTTTGTGACCTAATATCATCTTAATAAATTTGAATCTCTACTCCTAAACTTAATAGATGAACTTGTGTTACATAGATTCTCCATTATTAATAAATTTCTGGGTTTCATACTTGGTTTTTTTCATAAGAAGTAATGCTGTCATTATGATTAGGGACTATTTCTCTTGCATATTTTTGGGCCAAAGCGGCATTATGAAGACTAATCTGGAAAGGAAGAATAAATGTCAGAACTGACTTCAAGAAATAAACAAGCCAACAAAGAGACAGAAGATTACATGGCTCTGATGAAGACAGAAGGGATAAAGTAAGTTCAGTATGTCAAAAGAGAGAAGCCATAGCTCTTTGGCAAATGAAATAGCAAAAACAAACTTGAATCTCTGCAAGAAAAGTTATGTGTAATTAAATTTTTTCTTCTGATTTATGCTATAGAACGATTTCCCCCCAAGGCCTAAAATGGACTTTCTGAAGGACTTGTGCCCGATATTGATACTGAATTCAGCCCCAGTGCATTATTTTTTAAAGTGCCCGCAGTTGTGTAGCTGTATGCCAGTATGTGTATAGCCTTCAGATAAGCAATTGACCGTGAAATAATAGCACACAGCTTTTAATATATACCCTCTGGTTACGGGTGTGCATACTAAACATACAGTATTTTAAAATATATGTGTATGCATATACATATAAACACACAAACCCCGCAAGTTAAAAACTCACTATATCTACACGGACTGGCAGCTGCTTGAAATTTCCTCTCTACTCTCCCGAAGGTCTCAGGTGTGGGATTCATGAGCCAATGTCTCAGCTAGAACAGGTGTCTATCGCTGGGTAAATAGCAATTAGGCCCAAATTTCAGACTTTTTTTTTTTTTTTTCAAATCCCTTTCGGAGGAAAAGCCCAGGAATAAATAGTTGCTGTAACGGCCAGGGGTATTGTGTAGCATTATAGCCTCCAGCTGGTCTATTACATACTATAGACAGGCAAAGAATACGAACACCTGACAGATGTGTTCTGTTAGCTTCATTAGGAAAGAAACAAAGAAACTCCTCAATTAATAGCAGTGGAGCCAAATGGGGGTGGGGGGGAGCTTGAGGGGAGAGGAATCATAGCCTGTTATTTAAACAGAGTCGGGGAGCCTTTCACTAGTGGCTTAATATGATTCATTAATAAAAACAGCTTTTTGAATGCCCAGTTTAAGTCAAAAGAAATCACTGGCATTTTTTTTCCCCAGCAAAGGAAGGGCAAAATGACAAATTGCTGCTGTTAAATTCACTTCATGTAGGGATGGCCTTTCTCAAAGATCCCTTAAACTGCCAGGCTGGGTGTTTGTCACGTTAAGTGGCGGAGCAGTTCTCAAAAATCGACTGTAGCATATCAAGGTCTCAGATGAATGGCTGGCAGTGTCCGTCCAATAATTTTCTATATCCAGACTAGGAATCATTTAATGTTGTTTAAATGGATGGGGATTTTTAAAGTAATGAAATGCAGCTTTTACCCTGATGAAAGAGAAATCTGTCCTCGGAGTCACATTTAATTTTTTTTTTTTCCTTATAGGAATGGTTTGAAATACTGGTGAAATCCTGTAACTTTAACTGTGGGTTTCATTTCTTGCACGCAGTAGAGATCTGGTTATTTCTTCTTTCGTATTTCCTTCACAGAAGATATATAGTGAGCTTACATACAGAATAGAATATAATTGTGAGAGGGTGAGCTATATCTTGTGTTAGCAATATACGAGTTATAAATGAAAATGGTTCTTTTTCCACGCAACTCAGAATCTGCAGTAACAACTCAGCTTTTCAGACAATAATTCTCCATTTATGGCTTTGGTGTGATATTTTAAAGAAGAATACTGTCTGCTACCAGGAGGCTAAAGCAGACAGTCTGATCCAGTTGCTGGACTCAAGGGAGAGAATGAATTTCTGCCCGTTCCCCACATGCAATATACCCAGAACAAAGTAAAATGGACTTAGAGGCAAGAACCTAGAGAATTCAGAGAAAATTCTTCTCAAGTTTCCAGGTGATTCAGGCATTGTAATGGATTGAATTGTGTCCTCTAAAAATATGTGTTGTAAATCCTAACCTCTATGTCTGTGGTTATAATCCCATTTGGGAATGGGTTTTCTTTGTTATGTTAATGAGGCAGGATTAGTGTAGGGTGTATCTTCAGTCAACCTGTTTTGAGATATAAAGGAAATTAAAGCAAGCAAGCAGGCAAGCAGAGATGGGGAAGAGAGATGCCAAGGCACATGAAGTTTTCCCAGGAGCAGAAGCTCAGAAGAGGCAAGGATCTTCCTCCAGAGTCCAAGAGAGAGAAAGCCTTCCCTAGAGCCAGCACCCTGAATTTGGACTTCTAGCCTACTAAACTGTGGGAAAATAAATTTGTTTGTTAAATTCACCCACTTGTGATATTTCGGGTATAGCAGCACTAGGTAACTAAGACTGAATTTGGTACTGAAAGAATGGGGTACTGCTCTAACAGATACCTGAATTGTGGAAGTGATTTTGGAATTGGGTAATGGGTAGAGGTTGGAAGAATTTTAAGGTGCTAATAAGAACCTAGATTGCCTCAAAGGGACTGTTGGTAGAATTACAGATGGCAAAGGCCATTCTGATAAGGGCTCAGAAGGATGTGAGGAGAGCTATAAAGAAAGTCTCTGGTGTCTTAGAGAATACATATGATGCCAGCAACAGAATGTTGCTAGAAATGTGGACGTTAAACGTGCTCCTGGTGAGGCTTTAAAAGAAAATGATGAACACGTGATTGAAGAATGGAGGAAGGGCGATGCTTTTTATGCAGTGTCAAAGAACTTGTATCCTAGATTTCACAGGTACACAGATGAAGAGGGATTTTGCCCCAGGGTGGAATATGCCTATGTCTCACCCATATCTGATTTAGATGATTCAGAAGATGATATTTTGGATTTGGGGTTGATTTAAGACTTTTGGGATGATGTGGTGGGGTAAACGTGTTTTGCATGTGGGAAAGACATGAATTTTGGGGGGCCAAAGGGTAGAATATTATGAATTGACTTGTATCCCCTAAAAATATGTGTTGTAAATCCCAACCTCTATGCCTGTGGTTATAATCCCATTTGGGAATGGGTTGTCTTTGTTATGTTAATGAGGCAGGATTAGTGTAGGGTATACCTTGAGTCAGTCTCTCTTGAGCTATAAAAGAGATTCAACAAACAAGTGAGCAAGCAGAGAAAAGGGAGAGAGCTACCAAGCCACATGAAGATCACCCAGGAGCAGAAGCTCAGAAGAGACAAGGATCTTACTCCAGAGCCAACAGACAGAAAGCCTTCCCCTAAAGTTAGCACCCTGAATTCAGACTTCCAGCCTCCTAACTGTGAGAAAATAAATTTCTATTTGTTAAAACCAGCCACTTGTGGTTTCTGTTATAGCAATACTAGACAACTAAGACAGTCATATAAGCAAACAAAGAACCAACCAGCTGTCATCCAGTTGATTCCTACTTTAAAATTAAATTATTGTGAGTATATTAACCTGGATAGTTTTTTGTGTGCTAAGAATCCATGGGCAGCAGGGTTATAACTACCACAGCACAGTTAAGAGGAGAATAGCCATAGAAGACTCACAGTAACCTAGCTCAGCAAGGATGTGCTCCAAAATTGGAATGGAAAGCTCATCTGTCTAATTGGGGTGTTGTCCCGCCAAAGAAATAGAAATCAAAACATAAATGGTAATGGCTAAATATGATGGGCCAGGGTCTTTGTGATGGAAATGTAATTGTAAATCTTTACGGCCAACTCAGGCTGTGATGTCTTGATGCTCTTCAATTTTTAAAATATACTCTTGGCTTCTAGTTGCATTTTCCCCCTCAAATAATAGCCATAGAACAAGAAGGGCTAATATCTACTTCCAAAGGAACACAAATGAAAAGGAAAAACAGCAAGCTTTCCTAGAAGCAAAGGCATTTTTTTTTCACCCAAAAGTCTCTTCCTACACTACTAACATTTCACACTTGACATCAAGGAATTGAAAACATGAAGAAAAAAGAAGTTATAATACAAAACTAATTATGTTCAGACTTCAAGTCATTATGAATCTTAATATTTAGAAATTAGTATTAGTTCCAGTGGCGCGCCTGGGTTGTGCAAATAGTTAACATGCTTGGCTGCTAACTGAAAGGCTGGAGATTTGAATCCACTCAGAGGCACCTTGAATGAACATTCCGGCAGTCTACCTCCAAAAAATCATCCATTGAAAACCCAGTGTAGCACAATTCTACTTTGACACACAGAGGGTCACCGTGAGTTGGAGTCAATTAGATGGCAACTAATTAATATTTACAGTACTAAGTCATCATTCTTTATAACTTACTGTTTCTTTTCAGAGACCTAGGAAAAGAAACCTTTGTTATCATTGGTTAGCAGATCTTCATGGAATACAATCTTTCAAATCTAAAATCAATTTTGATATTGGTGCCAAAAATCTACAAGTCCCTACCAAAAGATGAGGTCAAAACTCAAAATCATAAAAACAATTACTTAGTACAAACAACTGGCAAGAGATAATCCCAGTCCATGTGGTTGGATCATAAAATGAGTGTATTTCACCTCATTTAGAAAAATATACTTTAGATTTTTATTATTTTCCCTAAAGTGAAATGTCATTCTCCTCTTTTTGGTGTTTTTAAACAATTCTAAGTATTGATATACAATCCCCTTGGTGACACAAACAGCCAAGTGTTCGACCACTAACCAGAAGATTGACAGCTCAAATCTACCCAGAGTCACCTCAAAGAAAGGCCTAGGAATCTACTTCCAAAAAATCAGCCATTGAAGACTGTATGGAGCACAGTTCTGCTTAGACACACATGGGGTCACCATGAGTTGGAATCGACTCAACAGCAACTGGTTTGGTTTGGTCTGAAGCACTGATGCACACCTGGATTTGAACTTTATCCCTTACTCCCTTATTCATACAGTTCTGATATTTCTGCCTCCTAAATGAGCCTCAAATTCACCCTCAGCTCTCCATCTACTTATTATTTCCAGTCCCTTATAATTTTTCATTCGAACTATTGCAAAATCCCTCTAATTGGCCTCTGTGACAATTAAGATTGTGTGTCAACTTGGCTGGGCCATGATTTTCAGTGTTTTGGCAGTTGTATAATGTTGTGATCACCTTCCTATTGAGATTGGATATGTGATCACCCCCACGATTGGATCTGCTGTGAGTAGCCAATCACTTGAAAGGAAGTATCCTTGGGCATGTGGCCTGCATTGACTCTAAGCAAGCATTCTTGCAGGGCTTGGGAGCTTTTTGCTCAAAGTGGTTACTGCAGCTAGGTCTTGAGCTAGCAGCTTACCTGCCATCTTGCTTGCCAATCTTGGGATTCATCGAATCTTCCCAGCCTGTGAGCAAGAGCCCTGCTCTCTGACTTGCCAACCAGCCCCTGAGGCTATGTGAATCAGAAGCCTCTATCCTGACCCACAGACTTGGGACATTCCAGCCTCTACAACGGCATGAGCCATTTCCTTGATATAAATCTCGTTCTATACATATGTATATTTATATGCTTTACTGGTTTTGCTTCTCTAGAGAACCCAGCCTAAGACAGTCTCTTTGCCCTCATCTTTAACCCTTCAAATCATTCTTCACTCAGCTTTCTCAAATGAGAATGGGGCTGTTCACTTCTCAGTCCAGAAGTGTTTCATGGCTCCCATCACTTAGAAAATGGATTCCAACAACCTGGCTGACCTTCTCCTGCCATCCCCTTTTGGTGCTGGTGCTTCAATCCCACACAAGACCATTTGCTAGTCTCTGAACACTCCACATCTCTCACATTACCCTGTGCAAATGCTGTGTCATCTGTGATGTCTTTCATTCTCTCCTATATTCATTTGTGCTGACTCCTTAAAATTCAGCTCAAGCAATGCCACCTCTGCACAACCATCCCTAATGCCTTTCCCATCCCTACCAGAGAGGGAGCCATCATGGATTGAGTTGTGCCCCCCCAAAAAGATACGTTGAAATTTTAACCCTCAGTATCTGTGAAGGTGCCTTTGTTTGGAAATAGGGTCTTTAAAGATGCTATTAGCTAAGTTCACACAAGGTCATCCTGGAGTAGGGTGGGTCCTCATCCGATTTGAGTGATGTCTTTATAAAAGAGGAGAACAGACACAGAGAGACAGACAGAAGGAGGTGGCCATGTGATGATAGAGTTATGCTGCTCCTACAAGCCAAGGAATGCCTGGGGCTACCAGAACTGAAAGAGAGACAAGAAGATCTTCCCCTAGAGCCTTTGGAGAGAGCATGGCCCTGCTGACTCCCTGAAGTCAGGCTACTACTAGCCTCCAGAACAGTGAGAGAATAAATTTCTGTTCTTATAAGTCACCTAGTTTGTGGTACTTTGTTATGGCAACTCTAGTAAATTGATACAGGGTTGAATGAATTTGACAAAACTACATGGGAAGTTCACATTTTGGGTGCCTGAAGGAGCAAGGGCCTATAAAAGGAAGTGTAGAAGGCCTAAATACAAACATGCCCCATTTCAAAATCTCTCTAGGGCTCCACAAATCTCCCCTCTTGTCAGAGCTCTTTGTCAACTCTTTGCTGTATTGAGTCAGACTGTTCCTTGAGAAAAGGTCTTCAGTTTTCTAATGGTAGAGCTGGTCTAGCTGGGCTGATTCCCAGTCTCTAGAGCCTTATTCTGCCTAAAGCGGGAGTCACGTGATAGCACTTCCTTAAATATTTAGCTCCCATCCCTGGTCCCAGGGGAGATTTAAGAAGTTCTGGAGCCTATAACAGGACTCTCTGGGTGGTACAGACAGTTGATGTGTTGGACTGCTAAGCAAAATGTTAGAGGTTTGAGTCCACCCAGAGGTGCCTCAGAAGAAAGGCCTCGTGATCTACTTATGAAAAATCAGCCATTGAAACCCTACGGGACACAGTTCTACTCTGACACATGGAGTCACTGTGAGTCAGAATTGACTCAGTAGCAACTGGTTAGAGACTACGACATTCTTAGACTTAACATTAGGTCACTCTGTGCTGGCTCTAACTACATTCCAAGTCTCTCTTTCTACATTGTACCTTATCTCTGGTCATTAGCTTTCTGATATAGGTACTCAAGGAGAGAACCTATATAAGACACAGTCCACTTAGATTAAGGGACCTCCTTGGGATTAGAGCTCTGCCTTTGAATCCAGGACCACAATGAAGGAGGTGGAATGTCATAGAGGGTTAAATACACGGACATTGGCCCAGATGACTAAACTATACTACTAAATTCTAGCAAACAGTTAAGAAAAACAATATATCAAATTTACAAAACTCTTTCAGAAAATAGAGAAGAAAACACTTCCAAACTCTTTTTATGAGGCCAGCATTATCCTAATTCCAAAACCAGACGAAGGCATCACAAGGAAAGAAAACTATATTCAAGGTGTCTGCAAATTTTTTCTGTAAAGGGACAAATAGTAAATATTTAGGCTTTTTGTGCCATAGGGTTTCTGTTGCAACTATTCCCCTCTGCCACTGTAGCAGGAAAAACAGCCATAGACTATATATAAATGAATATGTGTGGCTGTGTTCCAATAAAATTTCATTTACAAAAACAGGCTAGGGGCCACAATTGGCCTGTGGGCTGTAATTCGCCAACCCCTGCTATAGATCAATATCCTTCATGAGCATTATTATGGATTGAATTTTGTCCCCCAGAATATGTATCAACTTGGTTAGGTGATGATTTCCAGTATTGTACGATTGTCCATCATTTTATCATCTGATGTGATTTTCCTATGTGTTGTAAATCCTACCTCTATGATGTTAATAAGGCAGGATTAGAGGCAGTTATGTTAAAGAGCCCAGACTCAGTCTATAAGATTAGGTTGTATCTTGAGTCCATCTCTTGAAATATAAAAAAGAGAAGTAAGCAGAGAGACATGGGGACCTCGTATCATGAAGAAGATAGTGCCAGCAGCAGAGTACATCCTTTGGGTACAGGGTCCTGCACTGAGAAGCTCCTAGACTAGGGGAAGATTGATGACAAGGAACTTTCTCCAGAGATGACAGAGAAAGGAAGCCTTCCCCTGGAGCTAGGGCCCTGAATTCAGACTTCTGGCCTCCTAGACTGTGAGAGAATAAACTTCTGTTTGATAAAGCCATTCACTGGTGGCATTTCTGTTATAGCAGCACTAGATCACTAAAAAGTGTTAGCAAATCAAATCTAGCATTATATAAAAGTGATAATTCACCATGGCCAAGTACAGTTTATCATAGGAATGTAGGGTCAATTTAACATTTTAAAATCAACAAACATAATTTCTGACATTAATAAAATAAAGAATAAAAAACACATGCACAGAAGCAGAAAGAGCATTTGATAATATTAAACATCCAATCAAGTTAAAAAAAAAAAAAAAACTCTCTCAACAAGGTAAAATAGAGGGGAACATTTTAAGGGCATTGATAAAAAACATACAGCTAACATCATGTATAGAGAATATTTAAGCAATCTAAAGAATTGCTACTGGAACTAATAAGAGAGTTTAGCAAGGTCAAGGACATAAGATCAAGATTTCTAGAAAAAGAAATTTTAAAAATGACCTTTGCAAAAGCACCAAAAAATATGAAATACATGGGGGTAATTTTAACAAAATATGTATAACTCCTATACACTGAAAACTATAAAACAATGCAGACAGGAATTAAGACTTACATGAGAGGAGATATATGCCATGTTCATGTATCTAAAAGCCTCAATATTGTTAAGAAGTTGATTGATTCTTCCTAAAACACCTATATATTCAATGCAATCCTAATAAAAATCTCAGCAGACCTTTTGTAGAAATTGAGAATCTGACTCTAAAATGTATATGGAAATGCAAAAGACCTAATACACCCTCTCCTTACTTATCGACATGGTTGGGTTCCAAAGACCAGGTCGTTATGTGAGATCAGTGTTATGTGAAAATGGAGGATGACCACATCAGATCACAAAATGGAGAATGACTACATCATACATAACTGCCAAGTTACATCATTACATAACTGCCAAACCATTGAGAATCAGGGTGCAGCCAAGTTGACACACAACCTTAACCCTCACAGCCAGCATTACTCTTGCCTCACACCTCAGCATTTGTTACTGCCAGATTTACGTTATTAATGCACAAAACAGTTAAATAGTAGATTTTTTACTATTGTAGTAAATGCAAAATGGCAGATAACGAGATAATAAGTGAGGAGGTGTATAAACAAAACCTAATATAACCAAAATTTTGAATCACTACCTGATTTCAAGACTTACTGTAAAGCTACAGTAATCAAGACAGTGTGATATTTGTGAAAGGATTGACATATCAAATTGTATACTTAAAATGGGTACATTTTATTGTATGTAAATAATGTCTCAATAAAGCTGAAAAAATTACATGGGCCTTGGGTCCAGAATGGAACAGAATAAAGAATCCAGAAATAGGCAACCCAGAACACATATATGGCCAATTTATTTACAACAGATGATGCCAAGGTAATTTAATGGGAAAAAGATAATTTTGTCAACAAGTGGTGTTGAAACAACCAGACAATGCATGTGGAAGAAAGAAAGCAAAAAGAATCTTATCCTTAACTCACACAATCCAAAACAATCAACTCAAAGTGGATCATAGAGTTAAACCTAAAAGCCAAAACCATAAAATTTCTAGGAGAAAACATAGGTCAAAATCTTTGCAATCTTAGTATAGACAAAGATTATTTAGGGTGCAAAATTATTAACCATTAAAATTAATAAGTTGGATTTCCTTTCATTCTGAAATCATTCCACTTTTCTTGCTGTTCACAGATTCCCAGAGCCACATTTTGGTACAGCTGTCACCAGGAGGCTCAGACAAACGCAAATACTAGAAGTATCTTAGAGTAACTAAGTCCTGGGTAGATTCTGCCACTTATTATACTGTCTTCTTATCTCAAATGGCTCCTTATATAGATGCCGACCCCATCTGCTGAGAAATCTGCTGGGTTTAGCATTCCACTTTGTTGTGAGCAACTCTTCCTTCTCTCCAAACCTTGAAATCACACAATGAAATTTCATTGGCATTTAGGTCAAAAAAAAAAACTCACAAGTCATTTTCATCATAATTTGAGGTTTGTATTTGTGATCTTTTTCTCCCATTCTATCCTTCAGTTCCCCTAAATGAGGTCAAAAAAAAAAAGGAAAGAGTAGGTATTTTTTTGGTACAGTACAGAAACCCTTTGCCTGGTAAAATTCTCGAAAGAAAAAAATAATCCTAAAATGGTCTCTTTTGGGGTAATCTTAAGGAAAAAGAAACATATAAAAGAAAAGAAGAATAGATACAACTTTAAAATTTTAAAACAACTTTTGCACATATAAAGAAAGAAGAAGATAAACTAGAAGATATTCACAGCAACTATGATAAAGTGCTTGTCTTTTCCATGGAGAGAACACATCTTAATGAATGAGAAAATAGGAAGGTCCCAATAGCCAAATGGGCAAAAGGTATGAACAAGCAATTCACAAAAGACGAAAGCACTCAACCACACTAATAAAGTAATGCAAATTAAAACAGCAAAATACCATTTCTCACTGTAACAAAACTTTATTGAGTTATAACACTCATTGCTAATGAAGCTGAGGTAAGACTAAGACTCTCACTCTGGGTGGTATACAAACTGACCCAATTCTATAGAAAAACAATTTAACAATGTTTCAAAAGTCTTGCAAATGTTCATACTCACTCTGAAATTTCATTATGGAAAAAAGTTACAAACGCAGTACATTTAAAGTAAACACGTGAGTATTTTTATCTCAATGTGAATTTTAATAGCAAAATATTGAAAATATCCTAAGTATCCAAAAATAGGGACTGGTTAAGTAGATTGACTGGTTAAGCAGAGAGTCAATGAAAAAGAGGAAGACCCTCAACAAGATGGAACCGCATGGAAGCTGTAACAATGGGTTCAAACATAGCAACGATTTTGAGGATGGCACATGACCAGGCAGTGTTTCATTCTGTTGTACATAGGGTCACTATGAGTCAGAACTGACTCGACTGCACCTAACAACAACAAAGTAGATTGTGGCACATATAGGTATATAAATGAAATATACAACTAATAAAAATTATATAAGCCAAAAGTGTCTAATAATATAAGAAGTGCTAATGATACCATAGGAGTCTCTGGGTAGGCAACGTGGTTAAGCACTCTACTACTAACCAAAAGGTTAGCAGTTTGAAACCACCCAGAGGCACCTCAGAAGAAAGGCCTGATGATTTGCTTCTGAAAGGTCACAGCCTTGAAAACCCTATGGAGCACAATTCTATTCTTTTTTTTTTTTTTTTAAATCATGGTTCTATTCTTCAACACATGGGGTCACCATCAGTCAGAACCGACTTGATGATAACAAGGTAATGGTATTGTGCTGGCTAAGATTGTATGTCAACTTGGCTGGGCCATGATTCTCAGTGTTTTGGCAGTTGTATTTTTTATAATGTTCTGATCACTTCCCTGTTGAAATTTGATATGTGATCACCCCCATAATGGAATCTGCTGAGTGGTACCAGCGGGAGTGGGGCCTATGGCAGTTCACTGACTTCTCAGCCTTCATCTCTCCACCTTCCACCACCAACTTCCTTCCTGCTGACCTTGCAAATGTTGTTGGCTTGTTCTGGATCCAGCAGCTGTCTCTTGCCTGACCTCTGGTTCTTGGGACTTGAGCTAGTGGCTTACCTGTCCATCTTGGGATTCGCCAGTCTTCACGGCCTGTGAGCAAGAGTCCTGCCCCCCAACCTACCTATCTTGGGTTCACCAGCCCCTGCAGCTAAGTGACTCAGGAGAAACCTTGCGGTCTTGCCTGCTGACCTTGGGGATTCCTCGACCTTCATAGCCTGTGAGCGGAAGCCCTGCTTTCTGACCTGCTCATCTTGGGTTCACCAGCTTCTGCGGCTCCGTGAATTGGGAAAGGACTCTATCCTGATCTAAGGACTTGGGATATTCCAATCCCTACAATCATGTGAGCTGTTTCCTTGATTGTTTCCTTGATATAAATCTCTCTATATATATATTTTTTATATATTTATATATTTTACTGGTTTTGTTTTTCTGGAGAACCCAGCCTAAGACAAGTATCATATGCAGAGAAAGAAAAATAGTATACACTATTGTATTTGTTTTGCTCTCATTTGAATGCTTCTTGAGGGTCTTTCCTACTTTAATTATATGTATATACAATCAAAATAATGTAAAAAATTGCCTCTAACAATCCAGTAAAAAGTTCATAGGCAACTCTTAAGAGTGGTGAGATTATTGGTAATCTTTTTTCTTTCCATACTTTGTTTTTTATTAGGATGTATTACTTTTATTTTATTTTATTAGAATGTATTACTTTATGGAAACCGTGGTGTTGCCATAGCTGCTAACCAAAACATTGACAGTTCGAATCCACCAGGCCCTCCTTGGAAACTCCATGGAGCAGTTCTACTCTGTCCTATAGGGTCGCTATGAGTCAGAATTGACTCGATGGCACTGGGTTTGGTTTTACGTTTGCAATTGGAAAAAAATTATGGGTTAAAAAAAGTGGAAAATTTGGGGCTTTTTACTTTTCCTTTTTTAGGTCTTCTGTTATAAACGAAATCTGTCTTAATATTTAATCCTTAGAAGGAATATCATTTGTATCTAGTATATAGCCAGCACTATGCTAAAAAAAAAAAAAGTTTTTTTTTTATGCTAAGCAATTGGACATATTACCTCATTTCGTCCTTATAATAACTCTGAAAAGTAGATATTAGTCCTGTTTGTACGGATGAAGAACTCAAGGCCCAAATAGTATAAGCAATTTGTCCAAGGTTATACCGTTAAGTACTGGAGCTGTCTTTGAACACCAGAGTATTTCCACATTACTACCAGTGTTAGACACACCCATGTAGAGTCAATAAAATGACCTCCCTTCCAAGCAAAATAAATTATTAAGATGAAAAATAAATTAAGAATTTAATTATTTAAGGAATGAGATTAAAATCCACATTTTAATTTCAGCTTTTGCATTACCTTTGTTTGTTTAGAGGTTTAAAGAGCAGGAAAGGACTTCAAGAAGTGTTCTTTCCAAAACCAGCCAGCATTGTTTTAGCTTTTCAAATGAGAGCAAAACCATTAGCACACTATAGAAACCGTTGTCAGTTCTCAATCATACATTTCCTTTTTTTTTTTAAACATCCATAATCTGGCTATGTCCCTGGGTAGTTCAAATGATTAGGCACTGGACCACTAACTGAAAAGTTGGTGGTTCAAACCCACCCAGAGACTTTGGATATTAGGCCTGTAAATCTGCTTCCCAAAGATCACAGCCTTGAAAACCCTGCGGAGCACAGTTCTACTGCACATGTGGGGTTGCCATGAGTCAGAATTGACTCAACTGCAACTAACAACAAAAATCTGTCCATATAAGCACAATAAGATCTTCACTAATAATACAATAAAGTGACTCAGAATCTGCCACTGTATATGCCTATTCCTCCCTTACCCACTAACTCATTATCCGACATCTCACATTTACAACAATAGTGAAAAATCTACTATCCGACTATTTTGCGCATTAACTGCCTATGCCAGGCAGTAAAACCTTTCATGATCAGTGGGACATAGAGTGCCCACGTACATTTTCTGACTCTTGAGTCCAGAGGGACATATACGTCCCACATAACATTTTGTGATCTAACATGGTCATCCTCCATTTCACATAACACTTGTTTTTACATAATGACCTGGTCTTTGCAACCTAACCATATCAGTAAGGAGTGGGTGTGTTGTGACTGATCTAAAGAGATGGAGGCCAACGACAGTCCTCACTTAAAAAAAAAAAATTAGTTGCCATTAAGTTGACTCCAACTCACGGCAACCCCATGTGTGTCAGAGTAGAACTGTATTCCATAGGATTTGCAATGGCTGATTTTTTGGAATCAGCCAGGCCTTTCTTGTGAGGTGCCTTTGAGTGAACACGAACCTTCAACCTTCCTGTTAGTAGCCCATAATAACATTAACCATTTACACCACTCAGGGACTTCAACAATCTACAAGGCTGGGTTAAATGACTGAGTTCCTATTTCTTCTTAAACTTCTCTCACATGGACTCATCAGAAACAACTCATGGTCATAGGGTCACCTGGGAAGGCTGACATAGCTCCGTTGTTGTTATTGTTGTTTCAGTTACTTCCTTTTGTGTTTTATACCTTCCTCACTTTTACTGCAAAGATACATGAGTTCATACAATCCCAATAAGCCACTCAAAGTATGTTTAGGGTTTGTTTCAAAGTATGATATAATCTTGAGCCAGAATCCAGAGAGAATCTCACTAAAGCTCAGAAGGAGGCCTCCTTCTTCTTCCCTCTTCTGCTCACTTCACTTAAAAATTAGAGGAACACAGTTGGTTCTTCCCATTCACTTACCTTCCCTTGACAAAAAGATTAGAGCTGAACTTCTATACGTCTGCACTGTCGTTATGTTTATGGGTAAGTTTTTAGCAATAAAGGAATTAATGCAACCTTAAAAGTCTATTTTAATCTCTGTGTGGGTTTTTAAATTTTTTTCTTTTAGTATTTTCCCCTTTCATCTTTGCTTCACGCGCTACAACAAATTACCCTGGTTCTGTTCTTCGAGTGCATTAGACTAGCGTGCTGCCTCGTCTCAGTGCTCCATGTGGGTTCCATCATCAAAGCCTTGGGCCAATTTTATTTCATTTGTATTTGCTGTCAGAACACTGTCTTTATTCCAAAATGCCCTTTTCAAATCACCTTTCAGGTGGTTTGATAGAAGCTGCATATGCAGTAGAAAGATAATACCTTTAAAAAAAAAAAAATCCGTGTTATTGCTTTTATGTTTTACCCTCAGAATACTGGCTGCCTAGCGCTCTTAGTTAAACAATATCCTGAATTCCATTTTCTAACATGAAAAAAACAACATGAAAAGCACCTTTTATTTTAAATCTGCCTGAGACAACTGATCCGTTCTCTTTCTTATTTAAGGTACTCTGGGGGGGGGAGGTATTCAAATTACTGCTCAACGATAAACATTTTTACAGCATTATGTGTTTCAGACTGCTGGATGACACCTAGATTGATTCACTTTCGTAGGAAATGCTCCCAAAATAAAGATTGAAGTGCGTTTAGGAAGCTGACAAGGCTGGAGAATTCCATCACATTAAATTAGCCTGAAGAGGAAGATGAGGGCGGAGGTGGACGAAGAAACGAATCGTCTCGCAGGCGGGCGAGCACCTTCCCTTTAACCGGTGTCTTGCAGAAAGCAGGAGGGAGGTGGAAGAAGTGATTTAAGGAGAAATTGCAGGGAGCTGGCAGGTAGTGGGCAGTGGATCAATCCACATTGTCACATTAAGGATGGTAAAGAATCCATCTCAAAATGACATTGATGATTCAGGGTATTAGGTTCCGTTCAGAATAAGGCAAACGGTGGGGGCAAGCCCAGAGGTAAGCAGGGAATTCAAACCCAGAGAATGTTCAAAAAAAAGGAGGCAAGACCCCGCATAGGGGCCGATTGTGAAAGGCTGCTTCTGTGAGAGAACTGAAGCTCTTCCCACACTCGCCCGCAATTACATTTAACCTTTCCGTGGCTGGTCTTTGCAAATGGCTGCTTAGGAGAAGGAACTGTCCGGCATGCCTGTGCTGGGCTGAGGAGAGGAGGCTTGTATAGGCTCACCGGGGTTGTGTGCTATCACTGAAGAAGTCGTTCCTGTGAGCCAGCTAATACAGACTGCCTCATCTGCCATTAGTTCGTGCTTCTTCAGAAACACCTCCTCATTCATCTGACATCAGCTCCGCAGAAAGGGTGTATCCTCAGACCTTCACCAATTCCTTTCACCCTCCATCCACAGGGTTACCCCTAGGTGACAATCCCTTTGTCCTCCATTATACACACCCTAATTAAAACCACTTGCCCGTGGAGACCTTGTGTGTATTGGAGTAGAACTATGCTCCACAGGGTTTTCAATGGCTGATTTTTCAGAAGTAGATCTCCAGGGCTTTCTTCCAAGGTGTCCTTGTGTGGACTTGCACAGCCAACCTTTGGGTGAGCAATCAAGCACATTAACCCGTTTGCACTACGCAGGCACCCACTGTTCCTACAGGAAGACACATTTTGTAATTGCCAGAAATACCAAATGACTCTGACACAACTAGAAAACACAACTGTACTTCAGGCTGCACACTGTTCTTTGGGCAAATTAACATTACAAAGCAGAAGAGTTGAACGACAGTAATACATCCAGAAAGTAATATTTGGGTAGAGTTGCAAAGGATGTGTTAGCAGTTCTCGGGTGAATAAGGGCTGAGAAGGAGGGAGTTCTAAACAGAAGGGACAGCATATAGAAAGTAAGTAGATAAGACGTCACCTTAACTGCCTTTTAGAAGCAGAGAGTCAATTGATAATCAAAAACGAAGATATTAATACCACTTTCTTCTTTTTAATAAATCCTTTCATTTACTAAAGCAGGTATACATTTAATATCTAGTGCTTTTTTTTGCAATTACCTATAAAAATGAGAATAATACTTGTGGTAGGAGCCTCTAGGATGGCCCTCAATGATCCTCACTTCCTGGTATCCATGCCCTTGTTTAACCTCCTCCTCTTGAGTGTGGGCTGGACCTAGTGATTTGCTTCTAATGAATAGGAAGTGGTAAGAGTGATGGAATGTAACTTCCGAGATTAGGTTATGAAAGACTGGCTTCCGTCTTGTTTCTCCCTCTCCCTCTCTTTCTAGCTTACTTGCTCTGAGGGAAGCTAGATGTCATGTCGTGACAGGTCCTATAGAAAGGTCCACATGGCAAGGAACCTAGGGAGGCTTCCAGGCAACAGTCTACAAGAAAACTGAATCCTACCAACAATCACATGAGTCAGCTTGAAAGCTGCCCAGCCCCAACCCCTAGTTGAGCCTTTGGCTGAGACCACAGCCCTGGTTGACAGCTTGACTGTACCCTCATGAGAACCCTAGAGTCAGAGGCATGGAGTCCTGATCCACAGGATCTATGAGGTAACCAGTGTTCCTTGTCTCAATCTGCTAAGTGTGGGGGTAATTTATTATGCAGCAATAAAAAATTAATACAATATATTTTTTAAACACTTCACAGTTTATAATGCATTTTTACATTATCTCCTTAGACAACCATAATATCTTCGAGAGGTAGACAGGGTAGATATTATTACCCCCTCTCCCAGATGAAGAAACTGAGCTCAAGCACTTTGTTACTTGAAAAGGTCATTTGGCTCAGACAGGATACTGCTGACGCTCAAACCTAGACTCCAAACTCATTCCTCTAAACCACGTTTGTAAGAGCATTAATTTAAGAATCTGCAGAGCTGAATGCTGATCTAGCTCTACCAAAACTTACCTGGGCCACTGAGTAGCTCAGTTAACCCATCTGGATCCTAGATTCTTCATGGCTACAGCAAGGTAGTTGAGCTGGAGGATCACAGAGTTCCTCTTAGCTCAAACATTTTCTGATGCTAATAGGAAACCATCTCTATTTTATAAAATGGAGACAAAACTATGTAATTGAAGTTATTTAGATGGTTAAGGGTATAATCAAGAACGCTTTCTGTCTCTTAGCCCCAGACTATGTCCGCTACCATTGTGCTAACCATCACGTGGAGTTCTCGTTTCCCTTACTACGAAGTCAGGGAGGAGTGTGGGGTTTCATTGTCCTGCCTTTAAACCTCCACTTGAGGAATAGTCACCTGCTATGACCCTCACAGAGAGCAATGCCCAGGCCTAGGGATTCTAGATGCCAGGTAACATTTAGCAGGCCAATTTGTATGAGCCAGTTCTATTCACTGAAGTATTCAAATGCCCAATGTTATGGATTGAATTATGTCCCCTAAAAAATATGTGTTGTAAATCCTAATCCCTATACCTGTGGTTCTAATACCATTTTGGAATGTGTTTGTTTGTTTGTTTGTTTGTTTGTTTGTTTGTTTGTTTGTTTGTTTGTTTGTTTGTTTGTTTAGAGGCCATATCAGTGTAGGGTGTGTTTTAAACCAATCACCTTTAAGATACAAAAAGAGCAGATTAGGACAGAGAAGCAAGTAAAGACGGGGGCGGGGGGGTGGTGGGGATACCACACACATGAAGATCACCAGGAAGCCAAGGAATGAAGACCTTCTTCCCCAGAGCTGACAGAGAAAGCCTTCCCCTAGAGCCAGCACCCTGAATTCGAACTTCTACCCTCCTAAACTGTGAGAAAATAAATTTCTGTTTGTTCAAGCCATTCACTTGTGGTATTTCTGCTAAAGCAGCACTAGATAATTAAGGCACCCATGCTCAGAAAATTAGAATTTTTTTGTGACTTACCTCTTTCAGTTAGTACCTAATAATTTGGGGGAGCCAGAGGCATCACCAAGAGAAAATCAACATAAAAGATACTGCTTGAATACTCATTGGGAGAACTTATCATAATATGATGAGTTAACAATAAGTTATCAGAAAGGTGACTACCTTTATTGTAATTTTTTTTTTAATCTAGGTGGGAGAGGAATGAGAGAGTAAATGTACTGCACCTCTATGAACCTGTCAGTCACACACATGTGAGACATCAGCTCCATCTAAAACGAAATTTCCTGTCACTCAGAAATCACGTTTAACATTAATCTGTTATTCTGATCTGTGCTCACTAGATTTTTGATGGACAGATGAACTTATAAAAATTTTAATACAGTCATTTTCTAAAAGTTAAAACTTGAAGCTACATATACTCTTCGGTAAGAATTAATCATAATCATCCAATGTCCATTTCCATTGTTCCTTCTACTCTTACCCATCTTAGTATGGCTAAATACCTAGTAAGAGCCCTGGAAACATTCAGAATATAGATAATGTGCTCAAGCCCATGGCCAAATAATTGCTGTGGCAAAATTAGGACTAAGAAAGCATGCTACGGTGCTATCACAAATCAATACTAAATTTACCAACTCACAGATGCAAACAACAACACATTTTAAATACTTGTTTTCCCTCAGGCAGGATAAAGATGCATAAATAAATAAAAATCTGCAATGCTGTGTCCAGGGCACAGAATAAAAAGTCTATTTTTCATGGGATGACATTCTAAATTAAAATAAACAGCTAAGATTTAAAACACACATGGGAGACCAAAGTGGGCTGATGTGCAAACAGAAAAAGAGAAATAAGAAAAGGCATTTAAAAGATCACGGGAAATTTAATTCACTAAACTAGGAAAAGCTTACTTTGAATACATCATTAGGAAAGACCAATTGCTAGAAAAGGACTTCATGTTTAGTAAATACAGTATCAGCAAAAATGAGGGAAACCTTCTGTGAGATGTAGTGATGCAATAGCCATAACAACGGACTCCGACACACCAATTGTCTTAGGCCGGCTTCTCTAGAGAAGCAAAACCACTGAACCATGTATATATATACACTGAAAGGGAGAGAGAGAGATTTATATCAAGGAAATGACTCACATAGTTGTAGAGGCTGGAAATGACTCACATAGTTGTAGAGGCTGTATGGGTCAAGCTGGAGGCTTCTCCTGACTCACATAACTGCAGGGGCTGGCAGACCCAAGATCAGCAGGTCAGACAGCAAGCCTCTGGCTCACAGGTTGTGGAGGCTGACGAATCCAAAGATCAGCAGGTAAGCTGCTAGTTCAAGTCCCAAGAACAGGAGGTCAGAAAAACAGGAGCCAGCTGCAAGATCCAGAACAAGCCAAAGCCTGTGAGCTTTGCCAGAAAGTCCACATATATTGGATGCAGGCCACATCCCCAGGGCAAATCCCTTCCAACTGATTGGCTGCTCATAACAGATCTCATCAGGGAGGTGATTACATTATATCAAATCTCATTATTGAGGTGATTGCATCATAACATAGCTGTCAAACTACATTATAACTGCCGAACCACTGAAAATCATGGCCCAGCCAAGCTGACACACAACCTTAACCATCACACCAATGATCATGAAGATGGCACAGGACTGGGCAACCTTTCATTCTGTTGTTCATAAGGTCACCATTAGTCAGAGCTGACTCGTTGGCAACTAACAACAACAAAGGAATAGTGACGTCACGTTAAATAAGAATAACCCAGAAGTGCCCTCATCACTTACCCAGGTAGATACTTTCTTTTGTAGACCCACCCTTGAACTGCAAAGACCAGTATCACCTGGTGATGTCACAGGTTGAGGCTACCTCCAATATTCAGAATTAAAAAGCAACCTCTCTAACAATGGGTATGCACTCTTTGTTCTCTCAAATCACTGGGAGACACCCACAACTCAATGACACCATTTTAAACAATGTGACTACTTAACATTTCACAGCATTTGCATTTTAACAATTTATCTCTGTATGTCAGTATGGAACATATTCCTAAAAAAATCTTCACTGTTTACGAGAATTCAAATTTAACTGAACATTCTATATTTTCACTTTGCTAAATCTGACAATTTTACAGTAGTCTCTGAGAGCAGTAGGGCAGTTAGCCAGCTAGTTGGGGCACAGCTGAGACCAGAACTCAAATCTCAAGACACTTAGCACCTGCCACAGACAGAGCTGTAAACCCAGGAGGAAAGTTCCAGTTAACCCAATCTGAGAAGAAGCTCATTAATCACAAAAAACAAGTCGGGTAGGGGGAGTAGAAGAGGGAGTGTATCCTCCCAACTGGCCAGGAAAAAATGTTTTTAAAGACAACTTCAATCATTTGAAAATTTTTTTAAAAACAAATGTCTCTTTAATTTTCTGAAAGTTTCTCTCCAAATGTCAGTCACCCTAGATGTTCTTCACCAAAACCTTGTCCCTCACCTAGATATGTGTTTCTGGGACAGGTTGACTAGAAGTCACCAGAAGCCCAAGTTAAGAGAAGTGAATATGTGCAAACGTGCAATAAGGAGCCCTATTTGTGCCAATGGTTAAGTCCTTGGCTGCTAAACAAAAGGTTGGCAGTTCTAACCCACCTAGGCTTTACAGGAGAAGAGACTTGGCTACCTGCTTCCATAAAGATTAGAGCCAAGAAAACTCTAAGGAGCAATTCTTCTTTGTCATGTGGTTCAGTGTGAATTGAAAGTGACTCGATGGTACCCAACAACAACAACACACATGCAATGGAGGTTTAGCACCATGGACAGCGATCAGTCTTGGGGTAGAGGGCACACCCCTTCATTCTCACTATTAAGTACTATGGCTTTGAAGATTTTCTCCTTTCTCTGTGCAGCTAGCTGTGTTCTCTCAGGTTTCCTACTGGCATAATGGGTTAGCTCACCACTGTGGTAGATCAAAGTTTCCAACCAGATGCTGACACCAGCATCCAAGGTACACTAGACTCTTCTTTTGGTCTTTCTCTTCCTTTCTCTAGACCCCTGTCCCCTTTTCAAATTCGCTTGCAGTTATTATTATGGATTGCATTGTGTCCCCCAAAAATCTGTGTCAACTTGGCTAGGCTATGATTCCCAGTATTATGTGATTGTCTACCATTTTGTCACCTGATGTGATTTTCCCATGTGTTGTAAATATTATAGCTATGATATTAATGAGGCAGGATTAGAGGGAGCTATGTTAATGAGGCAGGACTCAATCTACAAGATTAGATTGTGTCTTGAGTCACTTTTCTCAGATATAAAACACAGAGAATTGAGCAGAGGGACAAGGGAACCTTATTACCACCAAGAAAGAAGAGCCAGGAGCACGAGTCTTTTGGACCCAGGATCCCTGCACTGAAAAGCTACTAGACCAGGGGAAGATTGACAACAAGGACCTTCCCCCAGAGCCAACACAGAGAGAAATCCTTCCCCTGGAGCTGGCAGCCTGAATTCAGGCTTCTAGGCTCCTAAACCACAAAAGAATAAATTTCTGTTTGTTAAAGCCACCCTCTTGAGGTATTTCTGTTATAATAGCACTAGATAACTAAGACAGTTACTTATGTTTCTTTCATCCTGTTTTTTAATCTCTTCCCTGCGTAGGTTGTTGTGCACATTGTGAAGTCCAGCTGAGGGTCCTCATAACCAGAAGGATATTGCACTTGAGTAATCAAAATGTCATAGAAGAATAAAAGGCAAAGTACAGAGACAGAAAAAATGGGTCAGTGGTTCACAGAGTCTAAGTGATAGGGTTAACTACAAAGTGGCACAAGGAGGTGAAAAAAGTGTTCCATGTCTTGATTGTGGTGATGGTTGTACAACCATACACATTCATCAAAGCTCATGGGACTATATATTATAAAGGGTGAATTACACTGTATATAAATTGTACCTCAATAAACCTGATGAAAAAAGAAAGAGATGCCATAGAAGAGAGAAATATATGCTTGACAACCAGCTCTTCAGTGTGGGTTCCAGGTAGTCCTGCCCACGTGCTGCATTGCTTTAAGACACCATCTGAATTCATTGTGTTTGCTCCGAAATCTTCAGTTAAAGAAGAATACCCATAAACTGGAGATAATCCAGGTGTTGGTGACTAGAACTGTTTTAGACATCTAGTGCTGCCATAACAAAATACCACAAGTGGATGGCTTTAACAAAAAGAAACTTATTTCCTCACTGTAAAGTAGGCTAAAAGTCCAAATTCAAGATGTCAGCTCCAGGGGAATTCTTTCTCTCTCTGTTGGCTCTGGTAGGAGGTCCTTGTCCTCAGCCTTCCTGTGGTTGAGGAGCTTCTCAGGCATAGGGACCCCAGGTCCAAAGGATGGGCTCTGTTCCTGGTGCTGCTTTCTTGGTGGTATGAGGTCCCCAACTCTCTGCTTGCTTCTCTTTCCTTTCATCTCTTAAGAGATAAAAGGTGGTGCAGGCCACACCCCAGGGAAACTCCCTTTATATTGGATCATAGATGTGACCTGATAAGGGTGTTACAATCCCACCCTAATCCTCTTAACATAAAATTACGATCACAAAATGGAGGACAACCACACAATACTGGGAATCATGGCCTAACCAAGTTGGTACGTACATTTTTGGGGGGACATAAGTCAATCCATGACAAGAACTAAAGGCCTAGACCTTTCGGTATGGCTCTAGAGGGCAGAACTGGTACCAATGAATAGAAGTGAGCACAGGGGGAGGTGCATTATCCAAGAATAGAATGGGTCTCCTATTTTTCCCCTGGAGGAAGGTATTCAAACAGAAGCTGGATAACATTCTTTCCGAGATCAGATGTAGGGTTAGATGGGAGGTTAGACCAGATGTCAATTAACATTTCTTACAGTTCCAAAATTCTGTGAAATTTATCATAAGTCACAATTATTTGTCATACTTCATTCCTGTTATTTTGTTGCTGTGTGTCATCAAGTCAATTCCCTTCTAATGATTACTTTTCAAGGTACTCTCAGGTAAATGGAGCTCTGGTGGAATAGTGGCTAAGGGTTTGGCTGCTAACAAAAAGGTCAGCAGTTCAAATCCACCAGCCGCTCCTTATAAACCCTATACGGCAGTTCTACCCTGTCTTACAGGGTCACTATGAGTTAGAATCAACTTGATGGCAATGGGTTTTTGGGTCTCTAGTAACCAATCATGAATGTTTTCTCTTCAAAAGACAAAAGCATGTTTATTACTCCCAATTCCTCATTATATCAACAAGTAGTCCCTTTATATAAGAATAATATTTGCATTAACTTTATTCCTAAAAAATACAGAACAAGTTGTTCTGTGCATAAGGACGATCTATTAAAGACTTGTTTATTTTTTCCACCCTTTGTATAGAAATCCCACCCAGCTAATATCTTTGATTGTTCAAAATAGTATCCTCTCCTTAAATTAAGAAAATCTCATTACACATGGATCTTCATGTGATTTGAAGTCTTAAAGGTGACATTCCAACAACCACCAGATTTTTCCTTTTCTTTAACATTTTGTCCTTGTGTGGAAAATAGAGTCATCAACCTCCTATTCTCTAGAGCCCAAAAGTCGAAAATGTTGAATATTTAACATGTCCCATTGGACTTGGAGTCCTTTGATGTAGTCTTTGAACTGGATTAAAGTTGTCATTAGTAGGGGTGTTAAACTGCTGCCCTTCTAAGATTATTATCAAAAAAACAAGTTAGACTTCTCCTTAAATTATTCATTTTAAATAAATGGAAATCATTTTTAATATTAAAAGCACTTATAAGACCAAACAACATATACGAGTTTCATGACAGTTATCACCTTTGACTTGTATTTTACTATATTCTAGAAAAATCATTGCAAGAATTCTTTAAAGACATTTCTGAAAAAAGTTACATTGTTGTTTAATCTTTTTTCTTGTTATTTTTATGTGAACAGGCATGTGAATACTGGCTACAGTAACTTGTTCAATTTCCCAGTCTACATGTCAGTATGGAGTCCCTGGGTGATGCAAACAGTTAATGGGCTCAACTGCTAACCAAAAGTTTGGTAGTTTGAGTCCATAACGGTACCTCAGAAGAAAACCTGATAATCTAGTTCCAAAAAGCCAGCCACTGGAAACCCCATGGAGCACAGTTCTACTGTGACACTCATGGGGTCACCACAAGTCGGAGTTGACTAGATGGCAACCGGTTAACTAGTTATGTCAGTATTATGTAAAAAACAAGTCATATTGTATATATCATATTCATGATGAAATATGGACCCGATTTTAATAAAAGCATCATTACTGGGTCTCCAAATACTTTAAAGTCCTGTCAAGAGTTCCAAGCAGAATAGACTTTGTTAAAAATTCTAGCCACCATGGTACTGTTTCTTATAATTGAATTAAATAAAAATATAAAAACAAGTAAAGTAACAAAATCAAATTAAGATTCTTAAAAATTATAAGATATATAAGGGCAGATTTCAGGTTTATTCTCTTTGCTGGAAGTGGATTTTCATTAATACAGAAATCATTATTGATGGAAATAAGACTTTCTCACCCTCATTATTTAACTACTATATGTGTATAGTAGTTATATACATGTATATAAAATAGAGGAGCCCTGATGGCACAGTGGTTAAAGTGCTTGGCTGCTAACCAAAATGTTGGCAGTTTGAACCCACCGGCTGCTCCAAGGGAGAAAGATATAGCACTAGCAGGGATGGATTACCCAATGAGCAAGGTATGCACAGGCTTGATTGTGCTTACTTACTAATTTGTAGTGCAAAATTTCGCCTGGTTTTCACCACATCAAAGATATGGTGAAACCCATGTGAAATTGTGCACCTCAGGTTAGTAAGTGAACACAATTAAGCCCGAGCATACCTTGCTTACTGTAAACCAGTGCATGCCTTGCTCAATGGTTAATCTGCCCCTGTGTGGCAGTCTGCTTCCATAAAGATTTACAGCCTTGGAAACACTATGGGGCAGTTCTACTCTGTCCTGTGGGTGGCTGTAAGTAGGAATCAGCTTGACAGCAGCGGGTTATATAAAAAATATAAAAATCTGTTAAGCAATGAGATCACCAACGTAAGAGCAAAAAAAGCATATAAATCCTGTACAATATTGACCCTTAAGCCCTGGTTCTCAAACTTGACCATGCATCAGAATCACCTGGACAGCTTGCTAAAATGCAGACCGCTGGGCTCCACACCAGAGCTTCTTTTGATTCAAAGGTCTGGGTGGGGCTCAGGAATTTTCATTTCTAACAAGCTGCCAAGTGATGCTGATGCCGTTGGTCCTGGCACACATTTGAAGAACCAGTGCCATAGAGAGAAGATGATGATTACCAGTGTACCTGGTTACCCAGATAGCAGGAGGAACACTGGTGTGGGAATCAGGAATCTTCAATGTCAAAGGCAGGTTTAAGGGTGGAAGGTCTGAAGAAAGTTACCCGAGTTTGAATCCCAGCTTCTAAGCATCAGTGTTTTCATCTGTAAAGTGGAAGTAATAACTCCAACTTCATTAAATCAGATCATTCATTTAAATTACTTAGCCTAGTGCCTGGGAGTTCTCAAGAAACATTAGCTAGTATTATTAGCTGTGACCTTAGGGAAGATAGGTAGCAAATATAAGTTACAGTTTCCATAAAAAGAGGAGACTTAATCACTCAAAAATTCTATGCTTTTAAATATGTTATCCATCCTTTTTTGAGACAATTTAATATTAATACAATTTAATATCTGTTATGCTCTGCTAAAGGAGCCCTGGTGGCACAGTGGTTAAGCTTCAACTGCTACCGGAAAGGTCGGTGGTTCCAACACACCAGCTACTCCAGCCGCTCCAGGTGCTCCAGCCACTCCACGGGAGAAAGATGTGGCAGTCTGCTTCCGTAGGGATTACAGCCTTGGAAACACTGTGGGGCAGTTCTACTCTGTCCTCTAGGGTAGCTACGAGTTGGAATTGACGCAATGGCATTGGGTTTCAGATGCTCTGCTAAGTGTTCAGGAGCATAAAAAGATGGATAATACAAGTTCCTTGCCCTTGAGAAACTCCTAATCCAGTTGTTAGAAGAAAGACTGTACAATGAAGCAGTAAAATAAAAATAGTATATAATGAAACATTATAGTCAGTGGTTCAGACAGTAAGCTACATAGAAGTTCAGAAAAAAAATGGCTCCACCAGCTTCATAGAGGAGTTGGGCCTTAAGCTTCACACTAAAGAATGTGTGTTGTCGTCAAGTCGATTCTGACTCATAGTGACTCCATGTGACAGAGTAGAACTGCTTCATAGGTTGTAACCTTTATAGAAGCAGACTGCCACATCTTCTCCCACAGAGCCGCTGGTGGGTTCTAACTGCTGTCCTTTTGGTTAGCAGCTGAGTGCTTATCCATAGCACAACCAGGGCCGCTTGAAGGATACATGGTATAATAATGTTGCTGTTGTTAGGTGCCATCCAGTCAGTACCAACTCATAGCAACCCTATAGGACCCCATAGGTTTCCAACAACAGCTGGTGGATTTGAACTGCCAACCTTTTGGTTGGCAGCTGAACTGTTAACCACTATGCCACCAGGGCTTCAGTATAATAATAATAAAATTTGTGCTGCTCTTTGCACCTTCCAGAGTAATCTATATATGTTATCTCAGATATTACCGCATTTCATACATGAGAAAAAACCAAGCTTAGAGGTGTGAAGTCATTTGACCAAAGTCACATGGCTAATCTGGTGGGAACCAAGATTCACTTAACCTTTTAGACAACATCACATGCTTTTTCCATTATGTCGTGGGGAAGAGGGCAATTTAACCCAAGGCATGGAGAAAAAAATTATATAATATTCAAGAAATGAGCCAATATGTCTTAACTGGGAGATTTAATTTAATAGTCATTACCCCAAAAGATGAGTTAGAGTTGGGGTAAGACAGAAGACAATGATGAAAACTCATTTTGAGGGTTTACATTTTGAAGTCAGTGAGTAGTTGCTGAAAATTTGCTACTTATCTGGATGCAAGCTAGGTTTAAGGAGAAGCAAGGCAATCTGTTTCATTGATTCAATAATAATTGACTGGGCACTAAGTAAGCACTAAGCTTTGTGCTAGGTCCAGGTGTCACAAAGATGAATAAGATGTGGTTTTATCTTCAAGGAGATCTCTGTCCAGAGGGTGATAGGGAAATGAACATAAAAAATTATGATGTCTTGTGATAAATGTAATACTAAACGTAGAATGGGGTCGAGTGCAAACCTACACTTGACTGCCGCAAGATTTGTTTATAGTATTTTTCTATTTGCAGCACTTGCCATATTCAAGTACATTTAGCATTAAAGCAGTTACCAATGAACATTTCTAATTCATGTAGGAGAATTTCAAGTCACCCTCTGGTACCAATTCTAGAAGAAAAGCCAGAACTATTTCTACTAGTAAAGGAATGAGATTCCTCCAACAAGGAAAGGGAAGGAGAGGGAAGGACTGTATATAATGTGGGACTTAAGCTGGATCAAAAAGGTGAATAGAATATACAAAGCAGACTAGGAGAAAATGCATTTTAGGCGTTACAAAGGCATAGGGGTCTGAGACAGCTGACCTACTAAGAGATTTGCAAGAGGTTTTGGTTTTGCTGAAGCTTAAGAGGCAAGGCTGGTAATAGTCGAGGACCTGGACTGTGATGATTGCTGTGAAAATAGATAATAAATGATAAATATGCTTCTTAGAAAAATTAAATGAAAATATCTTCGTCATATGCCTAACACCATGTCAGGCACATCCTAGAGCCTCAAAATATGTTAGTTCCTTTCTTCCATCTTCGTTTCACAACTACCAGTACTTCTTTTATGAACAATACACACAGGTTTGAATAAAAACATGTACATTTTTATTCCCTAGAGTCACAATTCAAAAATGGTAGATGTGATTTTGACCAGATATTATTAGTTAATACAGCTGCCATTGAGTCAGCCCCCAACTCATGGGGACCCCATGCACAATGAAATAGGAATGATGCGATCCATAGGTTTCATTGGCAAATTTTCAGAAGTAGATTGCCAGGCCTTTCTTCCTAGTTTGTCTTAGCCTGAAAGCTTCATTGAAACCTGTTCAGCGTCATAGCAATACACAAGCTTCCACTGACAGATGGGTGGTAACTGTGCTTGAAGTATGTTGGCCAGGAATCAACCCCAGTCTCCCACATGGAAGCCAAGAAATCTACCACTGAACCACCACTGCCTTCAAATATTATAGTAGTCTTGAAAAAAAAAAAGTCTACTGCTATGTCTACTACTATCTACACCCTAGAATCCTTTCCTTTCCATGATGAACTTTGAGAAGCTCTGGAATTTACTCTGAAACCCAAATTTGTGAACCTCCCCACAGACCTCCTGAGTCAGAGTCTCTGGTAAATCCCAGGCATCTGGCAGAGTAAAAGCTCCACAGGTAAGTATAAGGTGCAGGCAGGTTTGGGAATCACAGATGTAGCACTGGGGATTCATAAAAGATCCTCCGGTTGTGGGATATTGCACTCACATTTGCTACTAATCTCTTTTTCTAATATTTGTTTATAGTTCTTTTGTTTTACTTTCAGGTAAAATTCATATCCTATGGAATGCACACATCTTAAGATAACGAGTCAATAAATTTTGACCAATGTAAACACCGTATCACCTGTACCCCATCAAGATATAGAACATTTCCATCACCCTAGAAAGTTCCCTCCTTCTGCTTCTGAGTCGATCTCTACTGCCTGCCCCCGAGAGGCAATCACTGTTTGGATATCTATCCCAATGACTAGTTTTGCCTGCTTTAGAATTTCACATAAACGGAGTCATACAACATATACTCTTTTTTTGTCAGATTTCTTTCACATAACATAATGCCTATAGGATTCATCCCTGTTATTATGCATATCTATAGTTCACTTGGAGCCCTGGTTGTGCAGTGGTTAAGAGCTAGGCTGCTAACCAAAAGGTCAGCATTTCGAATCCACCAGCTAGTCCTTGGAAACCCTACAGGGCAGTTCTACTCTGTCCTCAAGGGTCGCTATCAGTCAGAATCAACTCAATGGCAATGGGTTTGGTTTTGGTTTTTTGGTATAGTTCACTTGAGCCTGGATGGCATAAGTGGTTTGCTATAGCTACTAACCTAAGGTTGACAATTTGCACCCACTCAGTGGCTCGACAGAAGAAAATGCTGGTGAAATGCTTCTGTTAAGAGTACAGCCAAGTAAACCCTATGGAGTCAAGTTCTAGTTCATAACACATGGGGTCGCCATGAGTCAGGGCCGTCAGCTCAAGAACAGCTAACAACAACAAACACAGTTCACTTCTTTTCATGGCTGAGTAGTATTCTATTATATAAATAGGGCATAATTTGCTTATCCATTTTTCTGTTAATAAGCATTTGGATATTTTCAGTCCTGGATTATTATAAATGAAGCTACTATGGGCATTATTATAAAAGTATCTTTGTAGACATATGTTTTCATTTATCTTGAGTAAACACCTAGGAGTGGATTCACTGGACCATAGAGTAGGTACATGTTTATAACTTTCTACAAAACTGTCAAACTTCTTTCTGTTGACTTTTGACCTGTTCTATGGGCCTTACAACTTTCCTCTGGCCAAAGATTGCTTTACTATTGCTCCTTCCCAGGACAGAAGCTGAGAAAAATTGCGACCTTCCCACTTGTAGCTATGAGATAGCATTTGATAATCATATTTATGTGCAAGATTTTTCAAGCCCCTTCCCTATAGCTGGAAACCCTGGTAGCTTAGTGGTTAAGAGTTCAGCTGCTAACCAAAAGGTCAGCAGTTCAAATCCACCAGGCTCCTCGGAAACTCTATGGGTCAGTTCTATTTTATCCTATAAGGTTGCTATGGTTTGGAATCGACTCGACAGGAATGGGTTTTTGGTTTCCCTTTAGCTGCAGTTTTCTCATGGGTCATGAATGAAATTTACATAGTCACAAGAAGAAAACTCAGTGAAAAATCCCCAAGGCATCGATGTTCTAAAACTGGTTTACACTCTTGGTGGATCAGCTAGGTGTAACCACTCACTGTAACAGTGGACAACTTCCCTATGAAGTAAGATTTCTGAAGTTCAGCAAAGTGAACTGGAACAAGTAATATATAGCTTCCCTAGGGAATAGCTTTAAAAAAAAAAAAAAAAAACACAGGTCTGGCCCTAATTTCACTCTTGTATCAGCTTCACCTCCCATCCCCTGACCACAGTTCCTTTCCAATTGTTCCAGAAATATATTTTATTGCATGATATACCTTCGGGAGGGGGACAGAGGCTAGAGAAGAGAACAGCTGTGGTAATGACAATTCACTTCCTTCAAGACATGCTGGTTCAGTAACAGTGACAAAACTCTAGCACTTTATCATAATTCCATCTTTCCAGAGAATGGACATGTTACCTGAGTTTCATTTCCCCAAAGTGCATTCCTCAGCACTTCAACACTGTGCATGGATCACACTTATTTGATACTATAGCATACTAAAGTGAGCCAACAATATGCCCAGCCCATCTGCTGGGTTTGAAAGGGAAGAAAGCATTTAGAAACAGTCAGATCATGCATATACCTGTAAAAGACAAGATAAAAGGGAATGTTCTGGAAATGTTAAAGGGTCTTATAAGCATGGGGTGTTACCAATGGTAGTATATGAAACAGAACCTATGTTCTCTATTGTGGGCAGGGGGCATTATTTGAGGTAGACTAGAAATGAAAACTGTGCATTTAAAGCAAGTTTGACAGCTTCACTTTGTAAGTCATGGTCTATGTGCTAAGGTGCCTTTTTTGCAGCTGAGTTCCCTGTCTGCTGCTTGGTGGTTCAGCGATAGAATTCTCACCTTCTACACAGGAGACCTGGGTTTGATTCCCAGGCAGTGTAATTCATGCATCAATCACCACCCCTCTGTCAGAGGAGGCTTGCATGCAGCTATGATGCTGAACAGGTTTCACTGGAGCTTCCAGACTAAGACAAACTAGGAAGAAAGGCCTGGCAATCTACTTCTGAAAATCAGCCAGTGAAAACCTGATGGATCACAGTGGTTCCACAACAGATCATGAGGATGGCACAGGATCAGGCAGCTCGCTTCCTTTCTTTGTGCATGGGGTAGCCATGTGAGTGGCGGACTCCACAGCAGCTAGCAACCACAACAAAGCCCAGGCGATAAGCCTCAGCTTCCCTCAATTAAAACACAACTAAAATAAGATAAAAACAGAAAAAGGAAAAATAGTTTATAGCTACCATCTGAATGGCAATACAGAAAGCTTACTCTTCCCATGCCGTTGCTCAGGGTGTTAACTGAAGACCAGACAAGGGCAGATCTCAGAACTGAGATGCCTCCAGCAGCTTCCTTCCCAGATGCAGCGGAGAGAAGCCCTTGATGCAGCCTCTGTCAGAACTATGGGCCCTCAAGGTCCACAGCCTCACCTCCCCGGGCACCCTGGACAACATGCCCCCCCCTTATCTGGTGCAGCCTCCTCCCCCCCCCTCCTGCCCAGCCTGGGCAGTGACTGCAGGGCAGGTGGCAGCAGCAGCAACAGCCTGAGGGGCGGGATGATGAATTCAGAAGCACAGGATCAGTGGAGAGATTAGGCTGTCAGCCTCCAAAGCACTTTCCTGCTGAAGAGGTGATAAGCAGGAAAAGGTGAATGAGAACACTAGTCACAGCAGATGGTGTGTGAGATTTGGAGAGAGGGAGAAGAGGGAAGGAAGGGTGCAGGGTATGGGAAAGAGGAAGGGTTTGGGGCAGAACTAGTGGTGAGAGGAAATAATGTCGGCAGACAGCAACTGGGCTCAGTTTCGTCCTTGATGGTCCAGGTGACCTTTAGGACAGGTGGGCAGGAAGGAGCCCACTGGTCCCATATGGGAGAACTGTGCCCAGTCAGGTGTAGGAGGTCACAGCATATGAGTTACGTGAGGCTAAGATAGCGTTTCATCCCCAAATCCATTAACCTGGTCATTTCCAAGGATGCAGACTGTACCCTCAGGCGAGCAGTCTTTTCATATGTGATCAGTTCCATAAGAATAGAGACAGCGCCTGGTACAACATGGGCATCCCACAATTACTTACTGTAGTAAACAGAATGCATTCTTTCCTTCAACTCACTTCTGGGGAAACAATTCAACTCACACAGTAGTGGGTTTTGTTTTCAAACAAGTTAGAGCTGAGAGAGGTAATTGAGGCCAAACTTACACCTATGACCATTGTTTTTGTAAAAAAAAAAAAGTTTCTGTCAGGAGACATCTTCAACCACCACTTTAGATGGAAGCCTCAACATGTAGTTCAGGTAAAAATGGAGCTATTTTGGGTGAAGCAAGAGTGGGTGAATTCCCACTTCACCACTATCCCATGCCTTCCATCCTTAGGGCTCAGGGGAGCAGCTTTAAAGATCACTGCTCCACACTTCACACACACTGAGATGGCTATCATAATAAGGCATACAAACAAACAAAAGCAGAAAATAACTAGGACTAGCAGGATGCAGAGAAATTGGCACCCTTATCCATACAGGTGGGAATGGAAAATGATGCAGTCACTGTGGAAAACAATTTGTTGGTTCCTCAAAAAAGTTAAACATAGAACTACCATAAGAAAAAACAAAACAAAACCCATTGCTGTCAAGATGATTCCGACTAATAGCAACCCTATAGGACAGAGTAGAACTGCCCCATAGGGTTTCCAAGGAGCGCCTGGTGGATTCAAACTACTGACATTTTGGTTAGCAGCCATAGCACTTAACTACTATGCCACCAGGGTTTCCAGAACTACCATATGATCCAGCAATTCCGCTCCTAGGTATATACCTAAAATAACTGAAAGCAGAGACTCAAGTAGATAGTTGTACACCAGTGTTCATTGCAGCCCTAGTCACAACAGCCAAAAGTGGAAACAACCCAAGTCCATCAACTGATGAATGAATAAATACAATGTGGCATATCCATACAATGGAATAGTATCCAGTTATGAAGAGAAACAAAGTCCTGATACATACTAAAGACATAGATGAAAGTTGCTAAGTGAAATAAATCAGGCATGAAAGGACCACTTCTATGCAATATCAAGAATAGGCAAATGCATAGAGACAGAAAGTAGATTATTAGTTTCCAGGGACTGGAGGGAGGAAGATACAGAGAGTTAATGCTTAATGGGAATAGAGTTTCTGTCTGAGGCCATGAAGAGCTTTTGGAAACGAATGGTGGAGATGGTTGTACAACGTAGTAAATATAATTAATGCCACTGAATTGTACGCTTAAATGGATAGAATGGCAATTTTTGCTATCTATATATCTATAGGAAACCCTGGTGGTGTAGTGGTTAAGAGCTATGGCTGCTAAGCAAGAGGTTGGCAGTTCAAATTCACCAGACGCCCCTTGGAAACTCTTTGGGGCAGTTCTACTCCGTCCTATAGGGTTGCTATGAGTCGGAATCGACTCGATGGCAATGGGTTTATATATCTATATGTATATATTACCACAATTAAAAAAAAATTACTGCTCCAATAATTACTGAGATCCAATGGCAAGCTTCAATGCCTTGAACAAGGTAGACTGAAGAGAAGCCCAGAGCTAGACAGAATGCCACAACTCAAGAACGGGAAAGGGGGAGGAATATCTGCATATTCTGGGATCTCTCACATGTTGGAAGGCTGTCTTTCGTGATCACATCCCTTAACCAGAGAGAGCCAGACAAATAATTCATTCAATAACCTCCACTTCCTCATCAAACCCTTCTTCAGACTCCATGTCTCCAGGGTTGAATTTGAATCTGTTGATGAATTAGATCAGGTCCCGCTGCTGCCACTAAATGCCCTCACATGGACTGAATTTGCATTCCCCATCTTCTCATTTTAGATTTATTCTAGCTTCTTTCCTCCCTGTCTTAGCAAACTCCATCAGGCAAGCCCACATAAGGACGGACAGACAGGTACTATTTTAACCTAAGAGTCACCTAAAGCTTGTCTTCTCTTGAGTAGCCCTCAGATGCTCTTCTCTGAAAACTATTGATTGGCCTTTTCTGGTCATGTAGCCTCAGCAAATCATTGAGTATGAGAATTCCAGCCACACTGACATTCTACATTGTATTAACATTATGTTAATTAACTGAAAAGTCACACATTGGTTTTTCTTGAGAGGTTCCAAGGATCAAATATCAATGAATGGACCCAGCAAAGCCTAATTTACTAATGGATTTTTAACTTTGTGGAGAGAAAAGCTTCAAGGCAAAAGTAATTTTCCATTTGCCAGAAAAAAGGAAGAACTAACCCTTTTCAACAGATTTTGAGAATCTCCATACTACAAGAAAGCCAAAAATACATATATGCATGTGTATAAGCCTTATGTTTTTCCATAATTATTGTAGAAAGGGCTAATGGAAAGAATTAATCTTAAAACATAATTTGAAGTTCAATTAATTATGGGGTATCTGGGAATACAGGATCAAAATAAACATTGAAATTGGGCATGGAAATCCATTCTAGCAAGGTTTTGAACAATATTGCTTATAAAAAAGGTGCTTACATGCTTATTAAATGCTTATATATTTAGGAGAATAAAAGTAAACTTCTTTCCAACAATTCAATATAGCACTGTGCTAGGTACTGGGGACCCAAAACATAAACGAGACATTTTCTCCCCTGGAGCCCACAATGTAACAAAAACAACCATTGGAGATCCCTTCAGTCAGTGGCAGTAGGTAGAATTTAGTGATCTGAATTCTAAACTTACCCCTAAAATCTGATCCATACATTATACTCATCCCTTAGGCAGGTATACAGGCAAGTTTCCTGAAATCATAGTACAGTAATATGAGGATACAAACAGAGTAAAAATACCAATAACAAAACAATAATCATGTCAACACCTACATCTCTCATACCACAGCTCGGAGTATCTTCCCTGGTTCCAGAGGATACTTACCATACTTGAGTCATTCCCATCCCAACTGAGAGGGAGTCCAGCCCCCTCTTGTGTCTAAGGCTACTGTGACTCATCCAACCCCATGTCCTCTTTCTTCTAGTTACACAGCTATGCTACATTTCCCAGTCTTCTTTGCAGTCATATGGCCATGTGACTGCATTCCAGCCAATAGACTGTGGACAGAAGTGCTGGTCTGGCCCATAAAATTTCCCACACAATTTACTCTCTCTCTTCCCTCTGTCTGGCAGCTGGTTGTCAACGCCCAGGGCATTCTTCAAAATCGTATGTTGAAGATGCTAGAACTTCTGTCAGCCTGGGTCCCTGAACGACCTCATGGAGTAGATTATTTCCCCCATACCCTACCCCATTCAAGCCCACCACCACTCATTAATTGGTCTTTATGTGAACAAAAAAATAAATAAATTCTTCCATAAAGCCACTGAAATTTGGTAGTGTATCTATTACAGCTAGAGGCATATTTCCTGGAAAGGTTGTTGGTATGTGCCATCAAGTCTATTCCAACTCATAGCAACCCTACAGGACAGAGTAGAAAAGCTCCGTAGTGTTTCCAAGGCTGTAATCTTTACAGAAGCAGACTGCCACATCTCTCTCCCATGGAGCAGCTGGTGGATTCTAACTGCTGACCTTTCGTTTAGCAGCCGAGTGCTTAACCACTATGCCACCAAGGCTCCTTCCTAGAAAGAAACCCGTTGCTGTCCAGTCGATTTTGACTCATAGTTAGACCCCATAGGACAGAGTAGAACTGCCCTATAGGGTTTCCAAAGAGCGTCTGGTGGATTCAAACTGCTGACCTTTTGGTTAGCTGCTGAATGCTTAACCACAATACCACATAGAGAAGCTGAAATTGCAGCAGCCCTCACTTTCATGGTCCATTGCGAAGAACCTAGAAAAGGTCCTGGCAATAAGTTCATGCAGTCATATATTTTTCCAAAATTTGCAAAATCAAAATATCTTAGCCACAAGTGGTCAAAACAACTTTCTGTTTCCTCTTGGATTTCTCCTACATTATACTTCACTTGGGATCCCCGGTGGCTTAGTGGCTAAGAGCTCAGCTGCTAACCAAAATGTTGGCAGTTCAAATCTACCCGCTGCTACTTGGAAACCCTATGGGGCAGTTCTACTCTGTCCTATGAGTCAGAAATGACTCGACAGCACCTAACAACAACAACATACTTCACTTAGAGGGCACTGGTAGTTCAGTGGTAGAATTCTTGCCTTCCATGCAGGAGACCCAGGTTCAATTTGCGGCCGGTGCACCTCATGTGCAGCCACCACCTGTCTACCAGTGGAGGTTTGCATGTTGCTGTGATGCTGAACAAGTTGCAGCGAAGCTTCCAGACTAAGACGCAGTAGGTTTGGCAATCTACTTCCGAAAAACTAGTCAGTGAAAAGCCTATGGATCCACAATGGTCCAATCCCATCGTGCATGGGGTTCCCATGAGTCAAGCGTTGGCTCAACAGCAGCTAACAAAAACATGCTTCACTTGGTCTCCAACGGCATTGGAACAGCCACTGGCATTTTGGTCTTTTTTAATATTTTTTTTAGGGTTTTTTCTTTGAAGGTTTACACAGCAGTTTAGGTTCCTATTCAACAATTTATACACGAGTTGTTCAGTGACATGGTTACATCTTCACAATGTATGAACATCCTCATTATTTTGTTCTGGTTGTTCCATTTCCAATCATCTAATTTTCCTACCCCCTTACATTATCATCTTTGTTTTAAGGTAATTGTTGACCATTTGGCCTCATATAGGTGGTATTCATTATTTTTTGAGCCAATTTGTTATTTAGTTACGAACTAACCCTGGGCCAGTCAAGGGCCACCAAGGGACCAGGCACTCAGAAACATGGCACATTTCTGTGGCTGCTTCTGGCTGGTTGTAGTTTCTGTCACCAACAGCTTGCTTGGCTGGATTATGCCTCATCTTGAATTTTTTGAAAAGCGCCACCTGGTTCCCACTTCTTTTCAACCTGGTGTGGGTGGTGGTTCTTTGGGGAGCTGGAGGTGGGGTCTACAAGCCCATGTCCAGGATACTTCCATGGGTCTTAGGGTAGAAAAGCCCTTCCAAATAGATGTCAGGGTTCAATCAAGTCTTCTCAGTATATGGCTTGAAGCGGGTGAAGACCAGCCTCTGCCACTCACATGGCCCCCTTCCAAGCCAGCAGAGATGGAGGACCTTCACCAGCTGCATCTGGCTCTCACAGCGCTACAAAGTCTCATCAGTGCCCATTGGACAGTCAAGTGAGGCCGGCCCAGGTAGACAATGACTTGTCCAAGTTTGTACAATATGGAAAGTGTTGGTCTAGACCAGAACCCAGATGACTCTCCACTGGAAGTTTTGGGCTGTCCTCCCACACTGCCCCATTGATGTCTGATGGGTGTAGGCAGCACAACCCAGCACTGTACAGTCCACTACTGCATCCTGCAAGCTGCACTGACCTTTTACTTCCTGCCTTTAGTAAGTACTTTCACTCCCTCTGCTTACTGTGACAGTCGATGACAAATCTTGTGTAGCCATTTTTTGCGGCGGGTGACTACGTGCAGTGTCTCATCTTGCTTTTTCTTACTGCCTCATAGTTTGGTTTCATGTTACAAATGGAAACACTGTTCAAGGCCCCCCACCCCAGCACATTCCTGTGTTATATCCCCCCTTCACTGCAGCCCCTTCTCACCCACAACAGAAGGTTTCCTTTGTATAGAATATTTGTTTTGAAGCTCTACCTTAATAGTATTTCTTTTAGAAAGTCTACTATTGTAAGAGCTCTTCTGTTTGCAAAGAAAAAAAAAGTTAAAAACTGAACGTACTGACCTAGAAAATATGTATAAATATTGTCTTTGTCATCTAGTGCTGCTATAACAGAAATACCACAAGTGGATGACTTTAACAAAGAGAAATTTATTCTCTCACAGTTCAGTAGGCTAGAAGTCTGAATACGGGGCACTTGCTCCAGGGGAAGGCTTTCTCTCTCCATCTGCTCTGGAGGAAGGTCCTTGTCATCAGTGTTCGCTTGGTCTGGGAGCAGCTCAGGGCAGGAACCTTAGGTCCAAATGACAGGCTCTGCTCTTGGTGCTGGTTTCTTGGTGGTATGAGGTCCCCCTGTCTCTCTGCTTGTTTCTCTCTTTTTATCTCAAGAGATGGGTTTAAGACACTATCTAATCTTGTAGATCTCATCAGTATAACTGCCACTAATCTATCTCTTTACATCATAGTGAGTGATAGGATTGACAACACATAGGGAAATCACATCAGATGACAAAATGGTAGACAATCATACAATACTGGGAATCATGACCTAGCCAAGTTGACAGATATTTTAAGGAGACATAATTCAATCCATGACAAATATGTATTGTTAAATACACACAACCCAACCCACCCAGTGCCGTTGAGTCGATTCCAACTCAGTGACCCTATAGGACAGGACACGGTAGAACTGCCCCATAGAGTTTCCAAGGAGCGCCTGGTGGATTTGAACTGCTGACCTCTTGGTTAGCAGCCGTAGCACTTAACCACTACGCAAAATACACACAGGCAAAAAAAAAAAAGTTACAAGGTGGCCTCAGGGGTTAGTTTCAGTTCAAGCTTTGAAGAGTGTCTCAGGGCAATAGTCTCAAGCCAGGGGAATTTTTAAAATCTGATTAAGGGAAGTTTATTTTGGGTTTAATAGCATATTTATCCAGTTCAAAGTCACTTCCAGGCAGTCGTGACACTAGGGTTGGTGTCACCCAGTGTGGTGACTCATGATGACACACTCTCCCTGTGAGCTGGACCAGCCAGTGAACTCCCCTGGTGGTCAAAGCATCTCAGCCCTACTTCCCTCCCTCCACCTCTCCTCCCACCCCTCCTGACCCTGCCCCACGTGGCTCCCTGCAGCTCCTCCCCTCTCCCATTGGCCAAGTCATAGACCCTCCTATTTGCCCAGTGAGCACGTGGCCAACACGTACAGGTCCTATGGCACCTGGCATCAGAAAAAAAATGAGGTGGGAAATAGAGAAGAACACAATTTGAAATGTACTATGTCAGAAGCTTCGTACAGAAATTTCTTCTAAGCAGCAGACATATAAACGTGTAAGCAGGCAATTTGGTTCTCATCAACACCTAGTCAAAACAGACTGTTTCTTGTCAGTATACACAATTATAAATGCCCTGTACATTTTTTCCTGTTACTACAGGAATCACTCAAGATAGAATGCATCAGAATTCCTGCGTTTGTTGACCATAAGCAGCAGAAATACTATAAATAAGCAAGTAGTTTGCATCATTGACATTGTTTTATGCATTGTTATGTATGCTTATCACGTAATGATTCCAAATCACATATGTGTGAAGCATGTAATGTGTGACTTAGACATTCAGGTTAAGCTTTAAAACTCTGTTGTCCTGTATAAGTTCCAACATTGTTGCCAGCTACCTCATTGTAAAGAAGCCCCGGTGGCACAACGATTCAGCTGCTAACCAAAAAGTCAGCAGTTCTAACCCACCCAGCCACTCATTGAAAGAAAGACCTGGCAATCTGCTCCCATAAAGATTACACCCTAGAAAACCCTACAGGGCAGTTCTATTCTGTCAGACAGGGTGGCTCTGAGTCTAAATTGACTAGTCTGCAACAACAACCTCATTGTAAGATGAGTGCTTTGCTCTGATAAGATGTGGCATAGCCTTTAGTTCATCTATGTTAAGACATCCCTGACTGTGAACCTATGACATAGCTTACCCTGATGCCATGTGGGTCAGGCACCCCCCTGACAGACCTAATCAGGCAAGACCAGAGGGACTAAATCATATAAAGCCCCAGGCTTTCACCCCTTCACCAAGAGCAAGTGAGAGGCAACTAGGCTCCATGTCGGTCTGTCTCTCGAGCTCTGCAAAGACCCCGGTGCTGCCAGAGGTGCTTCCCGAGACAGCCTTACTTCACCTTGCCAACCTTGAACCCTAGCACTGAGGGGTCTCCATCGAGGACATGTTGCTGGTTAAGCCCGTGTCCTGAGACCTCTCGTTAAAGGTAAAAGCCTGAAGTCTAAAGATTTGAACTCTAACCTTTTTGGAAAACATTGTAATTTTAATCCTGATTCTCCAGTTATAATTGAATGTCTATGGTCTTACCCATGTGCCTTCCCATGACTACCCTGCAGTAAACTAAACGACTTTATGTGAGACAAACCTGAGCATTTCTCTACTTATAAACTCCACATAGCATGTATCCTGTCAATAATGGAAAACTGATGTCAATTAACCAAACAAAGGCCATTGATGTTTCCATTTTATTTATAGAAAGTGATATTGCAAAATCCTTGTAATATGAAGAAATGACCAAAGATTATGGCATCAAAGATATATAATACATATATATAAATATATGTAAATATATATAAATGTATATATATTTTACTGTCTTTGGTAGCACTATACATATATATATATATACACACATATATATATGTGTGTATATATATATATATATATATATACATACACCAAACCTGTTGCCATCAAGTGATTCCAACCCATAGTGTCCCTGTAGGACAGAGTAGAACTGCCCCATAGGATTTCCAAGGAGCAGCTGGTAGATTTGATTTGAACTTCCAACCTTTTGGTTAGCAGCTGAGCTTTATATATTAAAGAGATGTGTCAGATAATTAGTGAAAATGCATTATTTTTTTTTCTGGATTTTGAAATATTGGTCAGATTTTTTTAAAAAACTAATTCATTGTGATTAATTTTATCATTCTAAAGAAAATAGTCCCTTTCAAACCAAATTTTTTATTTGTAATTGTGTATTCTTTTCTTAAAGAGACACCAACATTTAATCACCTTCAGACCCCGCTAAGCCTAAGTCGACCTCTGATGAGAGCACCTAGCATTACCCTAATTAATACACCTCTCTCTTTACTACCTGGAGTTACTGGGTCTCTTAGGAGAACGGCTCCCCAGCTCAGTACTTTAAGGCATCCTGAGGGATAGGCCTCTTTCCCTGGTTGTTGGGTACTGTCAAGTCAATTTTTTGACTCATAGTGACTCTATAAGACAGAGTAGAACTTCTCCATGGGGTCTCCTAGGTTGTAATCTTTACAGGGGAAGATCACCAGGTGTTTCTTTCTTGGAGCCACTGGGTGGGCTTGAACCATTGACCTTCTGGATAGGAGTCAAGTGTTTAACCATTGCACCACCAGGACACCTTCTTTCCTTTGACCCATTCCTAATACCACCTCCCCTCTCTCAAGGGCATAGTGCAGGTTCTCTGAGACTGGACCAGAAGACAATAAGGAGGCATCTTCTCATACATGCATCCTCCCAACCACCATTCCTGGCTGCAGCCTGTGCACCTTCCTGTTGGTCCCAATCAGACCTGATTGTTACCCTTGGGTGCCAATTGTCTGATTCAATAAAATCAGCCATTAAAGCTGAGGCTCCTTGGCATAGCCCAAATCCAGCCCACTTATCTATTAAGCCTCCAAACATGCCTGAACACATCTGAAGTGCCAGTAGCTACCCAGCTTTGACTTTTGCAAAAAGTCTTTCTAGATTAAAAAAAAAAAAAAAAGTGCTTCTAGGTTATGGAATCTCATTCGATCCTCACAGCATGTAGACTGGATCTCTCTCACTTTACAGATAAGAGCACTGGACCTTGGAGAGCTTAAGTGACCCAACCTACAAGTCACAGAGAAAGTGCTGAAACCCAAACCTTCTGTCTCCAGAGTGGGTGCTCTTACCACAGTGCTACTCTGCTTCCCCTCAGTCCATTTAGATTTAGAAAAATAAAACATTGACTACAGAAGAGTTTGGTGAGATGAAGAAGATGTGGTAAAACCCATATGAAATTATGCATTACAGACTAGTAAATCTGTACTATACCATCTCACTAACATCATAGAGAGAGGATTTATAACACATAGGAAAATCACATCAGATGACAAAATGATGGACAATCACACAATACTGGGTATCATGGCCTAGCCAAATTGATACACGTATTTTTGAGGGACACAATTCAATCCATGGCATTCTACCCTTTGGCCCCCCAAAATTCTTGTCCTTGCCACATGTAAAACACGTTCACCTCCTCATGTCATAGCAAAAGTCAACAAGTCCAAAATCCAAAAATTGCTATTCATCTGTGAAATCTAGAATACGACTTCTCTGTTTCCAAAGTACAATGGTGGAACAGGTACAAGCTACACATTTCCATTAAAAATGGGAGAAGTTGGAGGGAGAGAAGGGATAACAGGCACCAAGCAAGTCAGCAGAACACATTACATTAGCCCTCGAGGCTTGAAAATAATCCTCTTTTCTCTGAGACCATTCACACAATAGCCCTGCCCTCCAGACTCCAGGTATTGGCTATACTCCCCGGATTCTGAGTGCAGACCCCTTGGCCCTGAACTTCAGCTCTGCCTTACAGGACTACTGGATAACAACTCTGCTCCTGTGGCTTTGGGCAGCCCCATTTTCCTAGTCCATCTGAGTGGCAACTCTACCCTTTGAGACTGAGGCAGAACTGCTTCCTGTGTTCCTTGTCTCTTCAGCTTCTGCTTCCTGGTTCCTTGGCATCTGGGCCCCTCCAGCTTCACTGCACACATCTGCCCTGCTTGGGCAAGTGTTCCAAAGTTCTTTAGCTCCACCAATAAGTGCCTGGAGGCAGCCCACTCTACCAGGAAGCCTCCTGGGCAAAGGCACTCAGCTCTCTCACTCCATGGGTTGGCTCCAGTCCTGTCTTGCACTGGTCTCCTAGTTCTGTTGCTGCCATTTCTCTGCTTCTGCTGGTTCTCTGCTGCTGCTTCTCACCATCTGCACCATCTCCATTATAACAGCTGTCCTCACTTCTTTCAGAGTCCTCACCAGAATTGTCTTTGATGTCTATAATTCCACCAGCAGTCTCTTCAAGACAGTCTAGGCTTTTACTGTTAGGCACTTCCAGCCTCTATCCTTTCACAGTTTCAAAACTGCTTCCACATTTAGGTGTCTCTTAGAGCAGCACCCCACTCCCAGTACCAAATTCTGTCTTAGTCATCTAGTGCTGCCATAACAGAAGTACCACAAAGTGCATGGCTTTAACAAAGAGAAATGTATTCTCTCATGGTCTAGCAGGCTAGAAGTCTGAATTTAGGGTGCCAGCTCCAGGGGAAGGCTTTCTCTCTGTGTCATCTCTGGAGGAAGGTCCTTGTCATCAAGCCTCCCCCGTCAAGGAGATACTTAGTGCAAGGACTCCAGGTCCAAAGGACACCTATTCTCCTGACTTTTCTTTCTTGGTGGTATGAGGTCCCCTTGCCTCTCTGCTGGCTTCTCTCTTTTTATTTCAAAAGAGTTCAGCTTGATTTAACCTAATCTTGTAGATTGAGTCTTGCCTCATTAGCATAGCTGCCACTAATCCCATCATTACCATCATAGTGATAGGATTTACAACACATAGAAAAATCATATCAGATGACAAAATGGTGGACAATCACACAATACTGGGAATCATGACCTAGTCAAATTGATACACATATTTTCAGGGGACACAATTAAATTCATGACAGTAAGTAAACACAAGTAAGCCGTGTATACCTTGCTTATTGGGTCATCTGTCCCTGGCTGCTATCCATAGGTTTTCACTGACCAATTTTTTTCAGATCAACGGATGCTTCTTCCTAGTTTGTCTTACTCTGGAAGCTCCAATGAAATCTGTCTACCATGGGTGACCCTGCTGGTATTTGAAATACCAGTGGCATAGTTTCTAGCATCACAGCAACAAGCAAGCCACCACAGAACTACAAACTTACAGATGAGTGGTGGATATTTTTTAAAAGAGTAGGAGCATAATTCACAACAGAGGAGATGTCCCTTTGTCGGGAACATTTCTTGATGGGTCTCTGACTGAGGAAGATAAGCCCAACCTCACTCCCAGGGGCCCATTTGAAAAGAAAAAAGGCAGAGCTGGGAAAGGGCTATATTTCTGCGTAAGAAAATAACAGAATTTTAGGAGCTGTTCACTGACAGCTTGAGACTGGGGTAAAGTATATGAGGAGTCCAGGAAAGAGGAAGGGGAAATATAAGAAAAATCTTGAGGAAAAGAAAGCGGTTCAAATAGAGGCAGTAAGCAGGAGGATGGGGGCCCCATAAAAAATTCCTTGTGGTGAGAAAATTCCATTGAATCTTTAAGACAGGCAAGTCTACAATTCATCTGAAAGATTTTTCTTGCAGTGAACTATTTTGTTATCACACACATACTCTCATGACCCTAAACCACAATTAAATTTTGCTCTCCACACCAGCCCATGCTAGGACACTTTTGGAGGAAGGAACTGGAGTTGAGTCCTGCATGAGGATGCCTATCCTAGAAGGGAACAGACACAGAAGCCAAGTGCAACTACCAGCCACAGCTTTGATGGCTCTGGAGAATGGAGCTCCTCAGAAATTCCAAGGAATGTCAGAGAATACTTCAGACAACCTGTGGGGATGGACACTTAAACCATAGAATCCCCAAATTAAGGCAAAGGGTTACCACAGAATGTTGTGGAACTAGGGATATCTGGGATGCATAGGGAAATCCTGGTGGTATAGTGGTTAAGAGCTATATCTGCTAATCAAAAGGACGGCAGTTCAAATCCACCAGGCACTCCTTGGAAACCCTATGGAGCAGTTCTACTTTGTCCTGTAGGGTTGCTATGAGTTGGAATTGACTCAACCTCAATGAGTCTGGTTTTCTGGGTTGGGTCGCATAGTCACCATATAAGATAGCGCACTATTCCAGCTTGCATCAAGTCAACTCTGACTCATGGGCACCCCATGTGTGTCACAGTAAAACTGTGCTCCATAGGATTTCCAATGGATTGTTTTTCAGAAGTAGATTACCAGGCCTTTCTTCCGAGGTACCTCTGTGGGGACTCGAACTGCCAACCTTTCGATTAGCACTCAAGACCTTAACCGTTTGTGCCACCCAGGAACTTCCAGCTCACTAATAAAGCAGATAATAGTCCTTGAATCTTAGCCACGAAGCAAAGAGATCATGCAGGAATAGAAACTGAGAGATCACAAGGTTTTAACACACAGTAACACAACTAGTGGCAAAACTAGGATTAACTCAGGTGACCAGCCACCCACTTCATAGCTCTTCCCAGAACACCATCCTCCCACCTGTGGTCACAGGTCCTGTGGCCACAGTTAGAACTAGTCTTGTCTCCACATCCAAAAGGTGGCCACCACCAAAAAAAAAAAAAAAAAATCCAAATTATGGACAAAAATTCTGGAATAATTTGCACTTTGTATTTTGAGTAACTTTATTCAACCAGCAAACTGAGTTTACTCCATAGCGCAATGTATTTTTGCACATAAACTTGCAATTTCAACAAATAAAAATTTTATTGCAGATTAAGAAACTAAACGCAATCCATGTTCCCTTTTACCCTGATCTCCAAGAGAGCAAAATACTTGTATTATTTGGGAGTAAAAATTACTTATTTTGTATTTCATTTAATGGTTGATTCTATTATTTCTAGGGATTTTTGCATAGGATCTAACTTTGCAAAACACATATAATTCATTATCTGGCAATTTAGAGTAGTGTAAAAAATTTTTTTTTTAGTTAGAATAGTGGCAATATGTTCTTTGCCATGTTATCTTTAAGATATTTGTTGATTTGAACTCAGTATTATGTATCTCTGCACTTGAAAATTAACCTAGTGAGTTATTGAGATTTTTAGCCTTTACCCATATCAAAAAGAGAGTAATAATAAAGGGTACCCATCAGCTAGAGGGTTGTTATTGTTGTTAGGTGCCATCGAATCAGTTCTGACTCATAGCGACCCTATGGATAACAGAACGAAACACTGCCCGGTCCTGTGCCATTCTCACAATCATTGCTGTCTGAGCCCATTGTTGCAGCCACTGTGTCAATCCATCTCATTGAGGGTCATCCTCTTTTTTGCTGACCTCTACCTTACCAAGCATAATGTCGTTCTCCAGGGACTGGTGCCTCTTGATGACATGTCCAAAGTCACGTAAAGCATTCTGGCTGTACTTCTCCCAAGACAGATTTGTCTGCTCTTCTGGCAGTCCATGGTATATTCAATATTCTTCACCAATGCCATAATTCAAAGGCTTCAAATCTTCGGTCTTCCTTATTCATTGTCCAGCTTTTGCAACCATATTAAGCGATTGAAAATACTATGTCTTGGGTCAGGCATACCTTGGTCCTCAAAGTGATGTCTTTGCTTTTCAACACCTTAAAGAGATCTAGCTAGAGGGTACACACGTACAGTTCTCATTTAATCATTCTCAAAAGGAAACATGACACATAAAACATATTATAAACTATAACTCTATAACTCCCCCCCCCAAAAAAAACCCAAAGCTGTTGCCATCAAGTCAATTCCAACTCATAGCGACCCTATAGGACACAGTAGAACTGCCCCTTAGAGTTTCCAACGAGCGTCTGGTGGATTCAAACTGCCAACTTTTTGGTTAGCAGCCAGAACACTTAACCACTACACCACCAGGGTTTCCATAACTATATAAGTGTTGGATAAAATGTAAGAGAATTTTTTTATAATTTAGGAGTCAGAACTTCTTTCTACAGTAGATACCCATAAAAATAAAAAGACAGATTTAAATGCATAAAAATTTAAAACGTCTATAGATGAAAATTTTCATACAGTAAAGTTGAAGAACAAGAAAGAAACTGACAGAAAATATTTACAGCATATGTCATAAAAATTATTGCTCAGAATACATAAGGAACTCCCATAAATCATTAAGAAAAATGTGGATAGAAGTCACAGAAGAACTGCAGTTTTCCAATAAACATTCGAAATGATGTTCAACCTCACTAGTAATCAAGAAAATCCAAATGCTAATTTGCCACTCTAACCATTTTAAGTGTACAATTTAGTAGTAGTAGTCATATTCACTATGTCATACAACTATCAACACTATCTGTGGTGAAACCACAATGAGATATAATTTTCTACTCATCCAACTGTAAAAAAAAATTATGAAAGCATTTTATGGTGTCATTGTTAAGTTTCAGGTGATACAGCTCAAACAACAAGTATATTGTATGTTATCATTGTTCCATTTTAATGATGAAGAAATTGATGCTTAGAGAGGTTAAATGATTTGCCCAAAATTACTTACTCTAAGGAGCCCTGGTGGCACAGTTAATTGCTCGGCTGCTAACCAAAAGGTTATCAGTTCAAACCCACCCAGTGTCTCTGCTGGAGAAAGACCTGGTGATCTGCTTCTATAAAGATTCAGTCAAAAAAATCCGATAGGGCAGTTCTACTCTGTTGCATGGGGTTGCTATGAGTCGAAATCGACTCAACTGCCCCCAACAAGAACAACACAGTAGCTAATCTAAAATAGTGACCTTCTAACTGGCAATTTAGTTTCAGAGATAAGAGGTAATGGAGTAAAAAGTTTCAGTGGTATGCCGTAATTCACAATACAGCAAGACCTTTGGTTCTATCTCATTTGTCATTATTTTTAATGGTATCAGTATATTACTTTATATAATACCAAACCAAACAGTTGTCCTCAAGGTAACTCCGACTCATGGTGATTCCATGTGTTTCAGAGTATAATTGTGTTCCATTGGGTTTTAAGTGACTGTGATCTTTCAGAAGTAGATGGTCAGGCCTTTCTTCTGAGGCAACTCTAGGTGGATTAGAACCAACAATCTTTTGGTTAGTACCCAAGCGCTTAGACATTTTCACCACCCAGGGACACCATTTTTTATAATAGATGATGCAAAAGTACAATTCAGTTTTTACTGATGTCTTCTTTTTATATGTATTCATATGTGTGTGTATATAAAAAAATAAGTAAACAGGATCATAGGGTCAACTAATTGTATAAAACATTACATACAAGTATGTATAAGCATTTTCTAATTATTCACTTTTCATTTTAAGAAAATGCACCGTTAATGATGTCTTGATAGTTTATGTTATGGTAGACTATGCCATAATTTATTCGTCTAGTCCCTTTTTTTTTTTTTTAGTCCCTAGCATTGGGCTTCCAGTTGTTTTCCCTCTTCCTTATTTTTGCTCCGCTAAATACCATCTTGATAAATAAATCTGTTATTTTTTCTTTAGAACAGTCATTGAAAAGCAGAATGTGAGGACGTGGAGCCAAGATGGTGGAATAGACAGACACTTTTGGGGAGCCCTCTTTACAACAAAGACCCATAAAAAAAAACAAGTGAAACGAGTATATTTGTGACAAGCTAGGAGCCCTGAGCATCAAAGGCAAGCTTAGACAACGAACTGAGGGGGCAGAGGAGGAAGAGGTCGTTCAGAAGTGGAGAGGAGTTACAGGACCTGAATCACGGGGAGCCCTCAGGCACCATTCCTGGAGCAGTAGCGGCAGCAGCAGGCTGGTACTAGCATTTGGCCACAGTTTCCTCTGGGAGAAGCAGCCAGCCACACAGCTTACTCACACCTCCGGAACCTGAGGGAATGGCGCTCTAGGCAAAAGCTAAGTACTTGCGTATATTTTACCGCGACCCCCCAACCACAAATCAGCTCCAGCACCTGAATCTCTGGGCCTGAGATAGAACCTGTTGAGCACCTAGAGCCATCCCCCCAGCCTTGGGGAAGGAAAAAAATTGCAATTGGGGGAAAAAGATAATTTGCTACCTTCATTAACCAGGGGAGCTCAGGACAGAAGCAGCTCCTGTCCAGGCATAAACCATCCATGGACCTTGAACACCTTTCCCTTCTGCATGGACCTGTGTGGGCCTATTTCAGGAGAATAGGCTCTTGTTGACAAACTCCAACCATTTCAGCTGTGCAGAGGAGAGGTGGATGTTTGACATTTGACATTGCTTTGCCTATTAAACAAGGTCCTCAACTACCCACATCAGGGATCTAAGCACTGGTAGCTCCACTCGGGTTGCCAAACCACCCATGACAGGGCCCAAAGATAACTGGTACCTCCCAGTCCTTACAACCAAAAACTTTGGGTGCCCATGGTCCCTCTGCAGAACCCACTCACCTGCGTGCTCTAGGGAACAGGGACGTGTTTTCCTCAGAGACACTCGGGGGTCGGTTCTCAGCCCCCTGCCTTGTTCAGAGCGTGACCCCCTGCTGCAATCAGATACCAGTATATACACCAACCACCCCTGCCCCTCCAAGACTGTAGGACAGAGCCTGTACCACACACTTGATGATCAGCTACCTGGAAAACCTAACCTGAATTCATATAAGAAAACTGAATGGACTCCTAAACTGATATACCTGATAATAGCTCTACCCACCTGGGGACAGGACATCAGAGCTCCAAAGGTGAAAATAATCAAGCTAGCTTACTCAAGCAACCCATAGGAGTATACCAAAACAAAACAAAGCAAGCAGCTACGACACAGTAAGCAAGCATAAACTAATACAATAACTTATAGATGGCTCGGAGACAACAGTCAATATCAAGTCACATAAAGAAACAGACCATGATCACCTCAACAGGCTCTCAAAACAAAGAATCCAGGGATCTTCTAGATGAAAGTGCATTCCTGGAATTACCAGATGCAGAATACAAAAGTTGAATATACAGAACCCTTCAAGACATCAGGAAGGAAATGAGGCAATACACAGAACAAGCCAAAGAACACACAGATAAAGCAACTGAAGAAATTATAAAGATGATTCAGGAACACAATGAAAAGTTTAATAAGCTGGAAAAATCCACAGACAGCAATCAGAAATTCAGAAAATTAACAATAAAATTACAGAATTAGATAACTCAATAGAAAGACAGAGGAGCAGAAGTAAGCAAGTAGAAGCTAGAATTTCTGAACTTGAAGATAAATCACTTGGCATTAATACATTTGAAGAAAAATGAGATAAAAGAATTTTAAAAAATGAAGAAACCTCAAGAATCATGTGGGACTCTATCAAGAGAAATAACCTAGAGTGATTGGAGTACCAGAACAGGGAGGGATAACAGAAAATACAGAGAGAATTGTTGAAGATTTATTGGCAGAAAACTTCCCTGATATTGTGAAAGATGAGAAGATATCTATCCAAGATGCTCATCAAACTCCACATAAGGTAGATCTGAAAAGAAAGTACCCAAGACATATTACAATCAAACTTGCCAAAACCAAAGATAAAGAGAGAATTATAAGAGCAGCGAGGGATAAATGAAAAGTCACCTACAAAGGAGAGCCAAGAAGAATAAGCTTGGACTACTTGGCAGAAACCATGCAGGCAAGTAGGCAATGGGATGACATATTCAAAAAATTGAAGGAAAAAAATTGCCTGCCAAGAATCATATATTCATCAAAACTGTCTCTTAAATATGAAGGTGAAATTAAGACATTTCCAGATAAACACAAGTTGAGGGAATTCATAAAAACCAAACCAAAACTGCAAGAAATACTAAAAGGAGTTCTTTGGTTATAAACTCAATAATAACAGGTATCAACCCAAGACTAGAACACTGGGCAGAGCAACCAGAAGTCAACCCAGACAGGGAAATCCAAAACAAAAAACAAAGCAAGATTATTTAAAAAAAAAAAAAAAAAAAAGCTCAAAACAGGGTAACAGTGATGTTATTATATAAAAGAAGACAACATTAAAATAATAAAGAGGGACTAAGAAATGTAATCGTACACCTTCCATATGGAGAGGAAGATACGGCGATACAAAGAAATAAGTTAGTTTTAAATTTAGAAAAATAGGGGTAAATAATAAGGTAACCACAAAGGACACACTACCCTACTCATCAAAACAAAATACAAGGGAAAAATACAGACTCCGCAGAAACAAAATCAACAACAGCGAATATAAGGAAAGGACAATATATAAAGAAAATCTACTCAGCACGTAAAATTAAGTGGGAAAAAGAAACTGTAAACAACACACAAAACTGATAGCACTAAATTCATACCTATCCATAATTACCCTGAATGACAATGGACTAAATGCACCAATAAAGAGACAGAAAGTGGCAGAATGGATTAAAAAACAAGATCCGTCTATATGCTGCCTACAAGAGACACACCTTAGCCGTAGAGACACAAACAAACTAAAACTCAAAGGATGGAAAAAAATATATCAAGCAAACAGCAATCAAAAAAGAGCTTGAGTGGCAATATTAATTTCTGACAAATAGACTTTAAAGTTAAATCCATCGTAAAGGATAAGGGAGGACACTGTATAATGACTAAAGGGACAATACACCAAGAAGATATAACCATATTAAATATTTACGCACCCAATGACAGGGCTGCAAGATACATAAAACAAGCTCTATCAGCATTGAAAAGTGAGATAGACAGCTCCACAATTATAGCAGGAAACTTTAATACATCACTTTCGGTGAAGGACAAGACATGCAGAAAGAAGCTCAATAAAGACACGGAAGATCTAGATGCCACAATCAACCAATTCAACCTCATAGATATATACGGAACACTCCACCCAATGCCAACCAAGTATACTTTCTTTTCTAGTGCACATGGAACGTTCTCTAGAATAGACCACATGTTAGGTCGTAAAGCAAGTCTTAGCAGAATCCAAAACATTGAAATATCATGAAGCATCTTCTCTGACCATAAGCCATAAAAGTGGAAATCAATAACAGGAAAAGCAGGGAAAAGAAATCAAACACGTGGAAACTGAACAATACCCTGCTCAAAAAAGACTGGATTATAGAAGACATTAAGGATGGAACACAGAAATTCATAGAATCCAATGAGAATGAAAATACTTCCTATTAGAACCTTTGGGACATAGCAAAAGCGGTGCTCAGAGGCCAATTTATATCAATAAATGCACACATCCAAAAAGAAGAAAGGGACAAAATCAAAGAATTATCCCCACAACTTGAACAAATAGAAAGAGAGTAACAAAAGAGACCCACAGGCACCGGAAGAAAACAAATAATAAAAATTAGAGCTGAACTAAATGAAATAGAAAACAGAAAAACAACTGAAAGAATTAACAAGACCAAAAGCTGGTTTTTTTAAAAAAATCAACAAAATTGATAAACCACTGTCCAAACTGACAAAAGAAAAACAGGAGAGGAAGCAAATAACCCGAAAAAGAAATGAGATGGGGGATATTACAACAGACCCAACTGAAATTGAAAGAATCATATCAGATTACTATGAAAAACTGTACTCAAATTTGAAAACCTAGAAGAAATGGATGAATTCCTAGAAACACACTAGCTACTTAAACTAACACAAACAGAGGTAGAACAACTAAATAGACCCATCACAAAAGAAGAGATTAAAAAGGTAATCAAAAAAACTCCCAACAAAAAAAAGCCCTGGTCCAGATGGCTTCACTGCAGAGTTCTACCAAACTTTCAGAGAAGCGCTAACACCACTACTACTAAAGGTATTTCAGAGCATACAAAAGGAGGGAATACTACCAAACTCATTCTATGAAGCCACCGTATCCCTGATACCAAAACCAGGTAAAGACACCACAAGAAAATTATAGACCTGTATCCCTCATGAACGTGGGTGCAAGAATCCTCAATAAAATTCTAGCCAATAGAATTCAACAACATATCAAAAAAATAATTCACCATGACCAAGTGGGATTCATACCAGGTATGCAGGGATGGTTCAACATTAGAAAAACAATTAATGTAATCCACCACATAAATAAAACAAAAGACAAGAATCACATGATTTTATCAATTGACGCAGAAAAGGCATTTGGCAAAATTCAACACTCATTCATGATAAAAACTCCCAGCAAAACAGGAATAGAAGGAAATTACTCAACATAATAAAGGGCATTTATACAAAGCCCACAGCCAACATCACCCTAAATGGAGAGAGCCTGAAAGCATTCCCACTGAGATTGGGAACCAGACAAGGATGCCCTTTATCACCACTCTTATTCAACATTGTGTTGTAGGTCCTAGCCAGAGCAATTAGGCTAGATAAAGAAATAAAGCACATCCAGATTGGCAAGGAAGAAGTAAAAGTATCTCTATTTGCAGATGACATGATCTTACACACAGAAAACCCTAAGGAATCCTCCAGAAAACTACTGAAACTAATAGAAGAGTTCAGCCGAGCATCGGGATACAAGATAAGCATACGAAAATCAGTTGGATTCCTCTACACCAACAAAAAGAACATCAAAGAGGAAATCACCAAATCAATGCCATTTACAGTAGCCCCCAAGAAAACAAAATACTTAGGAATAAATCTTACCAGAGATGTAAAAGACTTATACAAAGAAAACTACTGTACAGTTCTGCAAGAAACCAAAAGAAACTTACACAAGTGGAAAAACATACTTTGCTCGTGGATAGGAAGAGTTAACATTATAAAAATGTCTATTCTACCAAAAGCGATCTATACATTTAATGCAATTCCGATCCAAATCCCAACGGTATTCTTTAATGAGACAGAGAAACAAATCACTAATTTCATATGGAAGAGAAAGAGATCCCGGATAAATAAGGCATTACTGAAAAAGAAGAACAAAATGGGAGGCCTTACTTTACCTGATTTTAGAAACTATTATACCGCCACGGTAGTCAAAACAGCCTGGTACTGGTACAACAACAGATACGTGGACCAATGGAACAGAATTGAGAATCCAGAAATAAATCCATCCACATATGAGCAGCTGATATTTGACAAAGGCCCTAAAACATTTAAATGGGGAAAAGATAGTCTTTTTAACAAATGGTGCTAGCATAACTGGACATCCATCTGCAAAAAATGAAACAAGACCCATACATCCCTCCATGAACAAAAGCTAACTCAAAATGGATCAAAGACCTAAATATAAAACCTAAAACGATAAAGATCATGGAAGAAAAAATAGTGACAATGCTAGGAGCCCTAATACATGGCATGAACAGTATACAAAACATTATTAAGAATGCAGAAGAAAAACTAGATAACTGGGAGCTCCTAAAAATCAAACACTTATGCCCATCCAAAGACTTCACCGAAAGAGTAAAAAGACTACCTACAGACTGGGAAAAAGTTTTTAGCTATGACATTTCTGATCAGCACCTGATCTCTAAAATCTACGTGATACTGCAAAAACTCAACTACAAAAAGACAAATAACCCCCAATTAAAAAATGGGCAAAAGAGATGAATAGACACTTCACTAAAGAAGACATTCAGGTAGCTAACAGATACATGAGGAAATGGTCATGATCGTTAGCCATTAGAGAAATGCAAATCAAAACTATAATGAGATTTCATCTCACTCCAACAATGCTGGCATTAATCCAAAAAACACAAAATAATAAATGTTGGAGAGGCTGTGGAGAGATTGGAACACTTATACACCACTGGCGGGAATGTAAAATGATACAACCACTTTGGAAATCGATTTGGCTCTCCTTTAAAAAGCTAGAAATAGAACTATCATACGATCCAGCAATCCCACTCCTTGGAATATATCCTCGAGAAATAAGAGCCTTTACAGAAACAGATATATGCACACCCATGTTTATTGCAGCACTGTTTACAATAGCAAAAAGATGGAAGCAACCAAGGTGCCCATCAACGGATGAATGGATAAATAAATTATGGTATAGTCACAAATGGAATACTATGCTTTGATAAAGAACAGTGAGGAATCTGTGAAACATTTCATAACATGGAGGAACCTGGAAGGCATTATGCTGAGTGAAATTAATCAGTTGCAAAAGGACAAATATTGTATAAGACCACTATTATAGGAACTTGAGAAATAGTTTAAACTGAGAAGAACATATTCTTTTGTGGTTAAGAGAGATAGTAGATAGAAACTACTTTACGTGAAGGGAAAGACAGCACACAATACAGTACAACTGGACTAAACCAAAGGCAAAGAAGTTTCCTGAATAAATTGAATCCTTCGAAGGCCAGCATAGCAAGGGTGGGGGTCTGGGGACCATGGTTTCAGGAGACATCTAAGTCAATTGGCATAATAAAATCTACTAAGAAAACATTCTGCATCCCACTTTGAAGAGTGGTGTATGGGGTCTTAAACGCTAGCAAGCAGCCATCTAAGATGCTTCAATTGGTCTCAACCCACCTGGATCAAAGAAGAATGAAAAACACCAAGGACACGAGGTGATTAGGAGCCCAAGAGACAGAAAGGGCCACATGAACCAGCGACTACATCATCCTGAGACCAGAAGAACTAGATGGTGCCTGGCTACAACCGATGACTGTCCTGACAGGGAACACAACAGGGAACCCCTGAGGGAGCAGGACAGCAGTGGGATGCAGACCCCAAATTCTCATAAGACCAGACTTAATGGTCTGACTGAGACTGGAAGGACCCCAACGATCATGGCCCCCAGACCCTCTGTTGGCCCAGGATAGAAACCATTCTTGAAGCCAACTCTACAGACATGGATTGGACTGGACAATGGGTTGGAAAGGGATGCTGGTGAGGAGTGAGCTTCTTGGATCAGGTGGACACTTGAGCCTATGTTTGCATCTCCTGCCTGGAGAGGGGGTGAGAGGGTGGAGGGCGTTAGAAGCTGGCGAAATGGACACGAAAAGAGAGAGTGGAGGGAGAGGGCGGGCTGTCTCATTATGGGAGAGTAATTGGGAGTGTGTAGTAAGGTGTATATAGGTTTTTGGGTGAGAGACTGAGTTGATTTGTAAACTTTCACTTAAAGCACAATAAAAATTGTAAAAAAAAAAAGTAGAATGAATCAAAGGGTGGAAACATTTTAAAATCTTTTGACATATACGATATTAGAAAAGTCCTTTCTGGAAATATTATGCCAATTAAGATGCACACGATTCACATATGAGTATTATCACTTTTAATATTGATAATGTGATTGCTGAAAATTCATTGTTATAATTTTTAGTTTATTAAGTGTAAACATTTTCACAGGATTATTAACGCATTTGTATTATCCCTATGTGAAATTTCCACCCAAGTGTCCTGCTCATTTTTCTCTTGGTGTCAGCATCTTTTTTGCCCGTTTGAATACGCTTTTTTTAGGTAGTTAGAACATATTGTCTCACCTTTATGACAAGTATTTTTCCATGTTTTACCTTTTTTTTTTCCATTGGGGAAGTTCCTGAAAGATCAATAGTTCCATGCATTTTTGATCTGTTGCAAATTCTTCTCCAGACCCCATGACGCTACCACTGATTCAGGTTCTTATTACCTTAATATTAAATTGCCACAAGAGCCTTCTAAGGATCTCCTCTTACCACCTCTCCCTCCTCCTTGGCAGCACCAGATTCCTCATCCTAAACCTGTTTTGAATCCCGGGGCTATCTATAAAAGAGATGACTTGCCTATAGACAGTATAAAAAAGTTCAAGCGGATGACCTTGCATTGCCTATACAGAGAATCAATATACTGTCTAGCCTTGTGTAGGTTAGCAGATGGTAACCACTCAATTTCCTCTGTATACCTCTATTAAGGACATAAGCCCAGACTATTCTACTCTTGGGGTTATTTTAAACAGATTTCTCAAAAACCCTGTCTCTGTTTACAAATCCACTTATTTATTGGTCCAAGGGAGTTATCAGTTCCCATCAACTCAAATTTACTCCTGTCTTAAAAACCTTTTGTTTCCTGGTCGCTCTTCTCTCAACAGAAGTCCCTGAGTAGTGCAAATGGTTAATGAGCTCAGCTGCTAACTAAAAGTTTGGAGGTTGCAGTCAACCAGCGGGACCTCAAAAGAAAGCCCTGGCAGTCTACTTCCAAAAAATCAGCCATTGAAAACCCTCATGGATCCTAGTTCTCTGACACACATCTGGTCGCCATGAGTCAGAATCACAGCAACTGGTTTTGGTTTTCCTCCACAACTTGGAAGCCTCATTTTGCTCTGAGTTACCAATTTCTCAAAGCAGTGTTTTTAGTTCAGCATCTCCTGAATAGCTAGAGAGAGGACTCTTGGACCTCTGTTTCTTCATCATCTCCTCTCATTATTCTCGAGAAGAGACTATAGTTATTTGTCCTGCCAAACATCAGAGACACACTGTCTCCTTCAGAGGGTCACTTCTAGGTCATTCTCATGAAAGGAGGGAGTTACACTGAAGTGGATGTGACAGCCAGCAAGCTGGTCTCAAAATAAGATGTGAGTCCCTGGGGTCAGCTCGCCAGAATGCCTGCAAGTGTCTAGAGAGGCAACAAAGTCCCTGCAAGGACAGAGATGGAGTTGGCAGGAAGGGTCCTTCAGAGTTAGTGCCCCTACCCCGCAGCCCGTGAACTCCACCTCTCCAGAGACTGCATCTGAAGGGGTCATAACCCATTCCTTCACCATGGAAGACACAGACCTTTCCAGTTCCCAGAAGAATGTAGGACTGGGTATGAGTCTCCTCCATGTTCACTGTCCTATCTTTCCTTCCTTGGGGGGTGAGGTGGGTGGGGGGTACTACTAGCTCTAATTCATGTAACCTTCTAAAAGTGCAAATGAGAAAGAGAAGGACCCCAGGAAGCATCAAGATGCTGACATGCTTAGGGACGTATCTGGACCCGTGCAGAGCGATGTGGCATCTTTATCAGGCATTGCTCCAAGTTGCTGGTTCTCCTTGAAGCTGCAACAAACACATGAGCTCATCTATATCACAAACTCCTGTACTTCATGGCAGGATTATTTTAAGTTTCTTTTGCTTCTCTATCTACTGCCATAAGTTGTCCAAACAGGCACAGGTCTGCTCTTTCCTTGAAGCTATTTATTCGGGAAAGAATGGTTACAGGGCAAGAAACTCAATGATTAAATTTTCTTTCCTTTAGCTTCCTGGGTGGTGCAAACGGTTAACGCACTCAGCTGCTAACCAAAAGGTTAGAGGTTCCAGTGCATCCACAGGCACTGCGAAAGAAAGGCCTGGAGATCTACTTCCGAAACATCGCCATTGAAAACCACGAGATGGAACTGAATGGACGACAGCAACTGGTTTTCTGGTCTTGCTGTACATGCCTCACTCATTTCTTGCCTCCGCTCCTTTCTGACTCAAACCATTTCACAGAATCGTAGATTTATGAAATTTAGAATTGGAAAGGACTTTGCAAATCACATGTTCCCAACCACTTCATTTTACAGATAAGGAAATTGAAGCCCAGGGAGGTGGAATGAGTTGCCTAAGATCACATTTATAGAGAGTGACAGATTCCCAACCAGAACGCCATTGCCATCCACCCAGGCTACCTACAGACCACCACACCTCCCCTGTTTTCCCTCAGTCGCTTGGCTTCCTTCCAGCATCACAGGAACACAGGTGCTATGTGCTGTGAATGAATACTTCCCCATCTTGGACATTCCCCAGAAATCCTCCCACCCTGCTCCCTCAGCTTCCTGGCTTTTTTGGCCCCAAAACTTATAAGTGCCCTTTGGGCAGTTTTGTGCTTCTGTATACAGGTCTAACCTTCCCAGTTAGACTATAAGAAATTGAAGGACAAGCAGGGACCAAGTTTTTTTCATGGATTTTGCATAGAACCCAATGAAATGTTTGCATAGTTCTTCAAGAGCCAAGAATATTTTTTCCCTCCTAACCTTCCCTTTCAAGCAAACAAAATATATTGTTGTTAATTGCTGTCAGGTCAATTCCGACTCATGGAGGCCCCATGTGTGCAGAGGAGAACTGTCCACAGGGTTTTCAAGGGTGTGACCTTTTGGAAGCAGATCGATAGGTCTGCCTTTTGGGGTGCCTCTGGGTGGGTTTGAACCACCAAACTTTCAGCTAGTAGTTGAGCACTTAGCCATTTGCACCACCTAGGAACACCCACAGAATGCATCTATTTTTATACAATGATGGCATAGCAGAGTGGCTAAAATCTTGGGGCTCTGGAGAAGGACAGACCAGAGTTCAAATTCCAGCTTACCTTTTACTGATTGGATAACCTTAAGCAAATCAGCAAATCATTTTACTTTTTATGCTTCTATTAACTCACCTATAATGAGATGGTAATGCTGCCGTTGTGTGCAATGAAGCTGATTCCAACACACAGCAACCCTATAGGACAGAGTAGAAACACCTTATAGGGTTTCCTAGGCTGAAATATTTATGGGAGAAGATCACAAGGTCTTTTCTCCTTCAGAGCAACTGGTGGGTTCCAACCACTGGCCTTTTGGTTAGCAGCCGAGCACTTAAACATTGTGTTGCCAGGGCTCCTTAAGATAATAATATTTGCTGCCATTGAGTTGATTTCCATTCATAGTGATTCTATAGGACAAAGTAGAAATGCCCCATGGGGTTTCCAAGTCTGTAAATCTTTATACGAGCTGACTGCCACATCTTTCTTCCATGGAACAGCTGGTAGATTCGAACCACCAACCTTCTGGTTAGCAGCAGAGTGCTTTAACCACTGTACCACCAGGGCTCCTTATCGACATAATAATCCAAGCTCTAAACCTAAATCCATTGCCGTAAAGTCGATTCCAACTCATAGCAACCCTATAGGGCAGAGTAGAACTACCCCACAGTGTTCCCAAGGAGCAGCTGGCAGATTTGAACTGCCAGCCTTTTGGTTAGTAGCTGAGCTCTTAACCGCTGTGCCACCAGGGCTCTGCAAGATAATAATAGCAATACCTATTTCATTAGGTTGTTGTCTTAGTCAGGGCGCTCTAAAGAAACCAAACTAGTAAGATAGGTGGATAGGTAGGCAGGTAGGAGGGTACATAGATACATAGATAGAGATTTATTTTAAGGAATTGGCTCATGCAATTGTGGGGGGCTGTCGAGTCTGAAATCTGTAAGTTAGGCAATAGGCTGGAGATTCCTGCAGGCTTATGTCCCAAAAATCTGTAGATCAGGTGACAGGAAGAATGATTAGTGAGGGAATGCTGGAAAAATGTTTATTTATAATCTGGAGGCAGAATACACCCTGGGGAATAATCCCTTTTTGCTGTTAAGGCCTTTAACCGGCTGAGGCCAACCTACTTTGTGGAGGGCAATCTTCTTTACTTACGGTCAACTGATTTAATCACATTTTTTTAGCTACTTTATAACAGCATCTCAACTAGTGCTTGAGCAAACTGGGCATCGTAGCCTAACCAAGTTGATCCATAAAATTAAGCATCACAGTTGTCATGAGAATTTATGACACACATAAAGTACAGAGAGTACTTAGCACAGTGCCTGATATCAGTGCTCAGCAAAGATTAATCATTATTGTATACAAAAAATGAACATTTTTCAAACCTTATTATTCACACGCCTAATTGGTTTACTGAATAAACTAAAATCCCTGGGGGAACACACAGGAGGTGGCTTTTCTTTCCTTTTCCTTTTATTTTCTAATCCTCATCCACTTCCAAGCCCCTCCTTCCCCCCTCCTTCCTTGCCAGCCTAGGCCTGACCCTGGGCTTGGGAACCCTGCCCTGCTGTGCTCTTCTGGTGGGCAGCCCAATCTGCATGAGGGATTCTCCCTGGAGCCCCTCTCACTTGGCTCCTGCTCTCCCCAGCAGGCTGACAACTCACTCCTCCCTCACATTCCCTTCTTCAGTGGATTCTAGGATTTCATTTAAGTAGGCTTGGTGTGCGCCTTAGTTACCTAGTGCTGCTGTAATAGAAATACCACAAGCGGGTGGCTTTAAGGAACAGAAATTTTCTCACTGTTCTGGAGGCTGAAAGTCCAAATCAGGGTCTCAGCCATAGTGATTCCTTGTCAGCAGCCCAGGTGTTCTTTAGTGCCTTGGCTTATAAAAAAAAAAAAAAAATTTTTTTTTTTTTTTTTTTTTTAGACGATCCAAAAAACCAAACCAGTTGTTATCGAACTCATTCCAACCCACGGCGACCTCAGATGGATCAGAGTAGAACTATTCTCCCCAGGGATTTCAATGGCTGGTTTTTCAGAAGTAGACCACCAGCTTTTCTTCTGAGGCATCTCTGGAAGGGCTCGAACCTCCAGCCTTTCGGTTAGCAGCAAGTGTGTTAATGTTTGTACCACCCAGGGACTCTGGCAGGGATTAGGGCATGGGCAAAGGCTCTGAGGAAGATGAGCACGTGGCTGGCTTGAGAAGCTGAAGGAAGACTTGTGTGATTGTAATGCAGGGACTGATGCTGAGGAGTTATGGAGAAAGCCAGACTGTGCAAATAAAAAACCCAAACCCATTGCCGTTCAGTAGATTCTGACATATAGGGACCCTATAGAACATAGTAGAACTGCCTTTACCTAGGATTTCCAAGGCTATCATCTTTACAGAAGCAGATTTCCAGGTCTTTCTCCCATGGAGTGGCTGGTGGTTTTGAACCACCAGCCTCTTGGTTAGCAGCTGAGTGCTTGGTCACTGCACCACCAGGGCCAGATTGTACAGGGTCTGGTAAATCGTGATGAAGAACTTGTAATTCTTAGCGCAGTGGTATACCAGGGCTGGATTTTGAGCAGGAGAACACCATCTCTTGCTTTTAGACATTGCAGTGGGTTGAATGGCAGCCCCCAAAATGATATGTCCAAGTCCTAGCCCCAGAAGCTGTGAAGGTGACCTTATTTGGGAAAATGGGTCTTTGTAGATGTGGTTAAGAATCTTGAGATGAAATCACCCTGGATTAACCAAGCCCAAAAAACCAAACCCACTGCAGTCGAGTTGATTCCGACTCATAGCGACCCTATAGGACAGAGTAGAACTGCCCCATAGAGTTTCCAAGGAGCACCTGGAGGATTTGAACTGCTGACCTCTTGGTTAACAGCCGTAGCACTTAACCACTATGCCACCAGGGTTTCGTTAACCAGGGGGACCCTAAATCCAATGAGGATTATAAAAGACAGAAGAGAATACATGCACAGAGAAGAGGAGAAGGCTGTGTGAAAGTGGAGGCAGAGATTGGAGTTATACAGCTACAAGTCAAAGAATGCCTGGAGTCTCCAGAAGCTGGAAGAAAGCAAGAAAGATCCCCTCCTACTCCCCGCCCCCTCCCCAAGCCTTCACAGAGAGCATAGTCCTGCAGACACCATGATTATGGTTTTCTGGCCTCTAGAACTGTGAGACAATACATTTCTGTTGTTTTAAGCCACACAGTTTGTGGTAATTTGTTACTGCAGCCACAGAAAACTAACACAAACATCTACAAAAACTGGTGGCTTCTGTTGAACCACCTCAGAGTGCTGTTGACTTGGAGATTTGTACAAGCAATTCAGGATTCAACCACAGGAGGTTAGAACTGATAGTATTTAAAAGATCTTCCCAAAGGTCAGCTGTATCTCAAATCCTACGCATCAGAGTTAAAAACTTTTAATCCGTCATTTACCCTGTGCCATACTGCTGGACAGAGCCCTGGTGGCGCAGTGGTTAAGAGCTCAGCTGCTAACCAAAGGGTCAGCAGTTCAAATCCACCAGCCACTCCTTGGAAACCCTATGGGGCAGTTCTACTCTACCCTATAGGGTGGCCATGAGTCAGGATTGACTCAGTGGCAAGGGGTTTTTTTATACTACTGGACAATCGTTTTAGGAAACCCTGGTGGCGTAGTGGTTAAGTGCTATGGCTGCTAACAAAAGGTCCACAGCTCAAATCCACCAGGCGCTCCATGGAAACTTTATGGGGCAGTTCTATTCTGTCCTATAGGGTCGGTATGAGTCGGAATCAACTCGATGGCAATGGGTTTGGTTTTGGGGTTTTTTTGGACAATTGTTGAGGGGGAGCTGATTTTTTTCTTGGAATGCTGACAGAAAATATCACCGTGTGTGTATGTGTGTGTGTCGTTTATGCATGTGTGTGAGCATGTATATGTGTGTATAGGCATGAGGACGTGCGAGTATGTGTGCCTGTATTTGTATGTTTGTGTGTGTGTGTGTGTGTTCTGGGAGAGCTTGAAGGGACTAGACCAGCATTTTCATTCATTTCTGCATCTAGAGAGGGTTGCCTAACAGGAGTGTCTCATCAGGAGGCTTGTCGTTGTTGCTAGCTGCCATTGAGATAGCTCCAGCTCACAAGAACCCCATGTACAACAGAATGAAACATTGCCTAGGCCTGCACCATCCCCATAATAGTTGGTGTGCTCAAGTCCATTTTTGCAGCCACTGTGTATTTTGAGTGCCTTCCAACCCAGCAGGCTCATCTTCCAGCACTGCATCAGAAAATACTCTGTTGTCTGTGGGGTTTTCATTGACTAATTTTTGGAAGTAGATCACCAGGCCGTTCTTCCCAGCCTGTCTGAGTCTTTAAGCTCCGTTGTCACCTGCCCACCAGGTATTTGAAATACCAGTGGCATAGGTTCAGTACCACAATGACATACAACCTTATACAGAAAGTATGACAAACCAACAGTTGGGTAGTAGCTTCAGTAGGTAAAAGGAGGTAAATGGACCAGAACAAAGGAGAGAGGATACAGGACTGAACTAAAACTCAGCAAGAGAGGTGGTTAACCAATAATGAGTGTCTCGCCAACATAAACCCCACTGCTGTTGAGTCGATTCCGACTCATAGCAACCCTATAGGACAGAGTAGAACTAGTCCATAGGGTTTTCAAAGCTGTAAATCCTTACAGAAGCAGACTGCGACATCTTTCTCCTGCAGAGTTGCTGCTGGGTTCAAACCACCAACCTTTTAGTTGGCAGATGAGCACTTAACCACTGTGCCACCAGGGCTCCTTAACATAGTAACTCTTTAAAGGAATTGCCATATATGTCATTTCACACTTTCCTCATTTTCTTTTTCCTTTTTTTGTAGAGCCCTTCCTTCCTCATCTCTTCAGACAATATTCAGTTTGATGGCTGAGTTTGGAGCTGCAATGAAAAGAATGGAAGCAAATGAGCTCAGACCACTATACAAAGGAGGGGAGGGCAGGGGAGCAGATGAAGGGAATGTGTAGACAGGATGCTATGGGAAGATGAGGTCTGGGCTCATAGATGAGGTCTGTGGCCATAGGCACAGCACCCCATACAGTTTATTGGCCTCACAAAGATGGCTTTGCTTCATCCAAAAATCACTTTTGTCTGACCTCCATCTCTGGCCTGGGGCTGAACACCAGAGAGCACATAAAAGACATGCCAGGATGTGAGGATTCCCCATCCTGGAAACAAGTCCAAAGCCATTGCACCCTGTGGCAAATGCAGAAAATGCTGCCTGGTCAGCCCCTCTCATTCTGTTCAGGCCACTGGACACAGCTTTTGCCAGCTCCAAATTCACTTTTTGTCCAAAGAATCAATACACCTATTGAGAGAGTGTCCAGGAATGGCCTTTCCTTTGCCCCTCTCAGATGCCGAGCAGAGAGCCCAGCAGGCTGTTTTATTAGCGGAGCCCCTGCCACAGGAGGATAGGACCCCCCCCCTTCTGCATTCAGTACTTCTGCTTTGTTTCCTTGTTCTTAGGCACAATAGTAGCCAATTCATTGAGCAACCACCTGTGCACAGCGCTATGCTGAGTACGGGGAGAACCACGATAAAGACGGTGGGAATTGTCAGTTGTGGCAGGATTTCCAAATAGCAATGTCCAGAATCCTTGTGCAGATGGATTCCAACCACCAGGTACCACCAAGCCCACATCTCTTCTAAAGGGATCTTCTGCCTACAGCCTGGAGGTAAACTGTTTTTACAGCCTAGTCTCAAGTATACTTAAGGATTGCCTACCATTGACTTGTTATTCATTGGTTTGTGTTTTGGCTGACTTCCTCTTTCTGGAAACTCTGGTGGCATAGTGGTTAAGTGCTATGGCTGCTAACCAAAAGGTCAGCAGTTCGAATCCACCAGGCACTCCTTGGAAACTCTATGGGGGCAGTTCTACTCTGTCCTATAGGGTCACTATGAGTCAGAATCGACTCGACGGCAGTGGGTTTGGGTTTTTTTTTTTTTTGGTTTTCCTCTTTCTGGTTTATTTATATCTCCTTTCACCCCTTCTCGTTTCCACCATCTCTCTGTTCCAGTTTTCAGTGTTAAGCATCCTTAGTCACAGTCATATAAACATATACAAATATTTACACACACATATCGGGATTTTCCATTTTGTTTTTACAAAACCGGGTTCTTACTATATATCTTTGCAACTTGTTTTCTCACTTACCAATGCATCATGAACATTCTTCCTACTTAATAGGTATAGTTCCAACTCATTCTTTTTGATAGATGCATTATATTCCATGATTACCAAAAAAAACCCAACCTCGTTGCTATCGAGTCAATTCTGACTCGTAGCAACATTTTGTGGGTTTTAGCAACCCTAGAGTAGAACTGCCTCATAGAGTTTGCAAGGAGCAACTGGTGGATTCAAACTGCAGACCTTTTTGTTAGCAGCCGTAGCACTTAACAACTATGCCACCAGGGTTTCCATTCCATGGTTAGGTATATCTTGACTTATTTGTCATGGATTGAATTGTGTCCCCCCAAAATAGAAGTCAACTTGGCTAGGCCATGATTCCCAATATTGTGTGATTGTCCACCATTTTCCTATGGGTTGTAAATCCTACCTCTATGATGTTAATGAAGTGAAATTAACGGGAGTTATGTTAATGAGGCAGGGCTCAATCTACAAGATTAGGTTGTGTCTTAAACCACTCTCTGTTGAGACATAAAAGAGAGAAGCAAGCAGAGAGACACCGGGTCCTCATACCACCAAGAAAGCAGCACCGGGAGCAAAGCATGTCCTTTGAATCTAGGGTTCCTGAGCAGAGAAGCTCCTAGGCCAGGGGAAGATTGATGACTAGGACCTTCCTCCAGAGCCAACAAAGCCATTCCCTGGAGCTGGCACCCTGAGTTTGGACTTCTAGCCTACTAGACTGTGAGAGAATAAATCTTTGTTCGTTAAAGCCATCCACTTGTGGTATTTCTGTTATAGCAGCACTAGATAACTAAGACATTATTCAACCATTTCTCTACTAATGGTCACTGAGGTTGCTTCCAGGATAAATAATGCCACAGTGAATAGTGTTGCTCTTCCAGCCTTCCCAAAGGGCTGCAGTTGGCCTTACCAGTTATACAGCTTTTTCTGCACATGTGTGACACTCTGGTGTTCATGACTTACTTCTGCTGTTTACTGAGGACCAACTGTGTGCCTTGCTTGAGTCGGGTCCTATTTACACATTTTAAGTACATTATACCACTAACCTCCCAACAACCCTTAAGCACTTTTATCTCCATTTTTCAGCTAAGAAACCCAAGGCTGAAAGAAATTAAAGAAGTGTCCAAGGTCACACAGCTAATAAGTAGCAGAGCAGGATTCAAATGTAAGCCAATCTAATTCCAAAGACTACGCTCTGAACCACAAGTCTAAACTTGTCCCGTGTACAGACCTATAGAATACTCTGTCTGTGTACCATCTAAGTCAAACTTGGCATAAACTTTGGAGCCGAGCAGGTGGCTGCTTAGGCAAATGTATTCTACTATCTTTTCCCACCCATGATTTCCAGAGAATATTTTATGTCTCAAGAAGCAGATGGGGGGTGGTGGTAAATTCTTACCTGGATGAGACATGTTGGGTAAACCATTAATCCATAATCTTGGATTTCCTTAATACTTATCTCATTAAGATGCTTTACCATAAAAATTACCCTAGTGGGTCATCTAAGGTGTCGCCCTTCGGAAATGATAAGCTTTGCTGAGTGAATCCTATAGATGCACTAAATCATGATGCATGCAATTTTTAAAACCTCACGGCATCAACACAGAAATCTTGGTGGCATAGTGTTTAAGTGCTATGGCTGTTAACCAAGAGGTTGGCAGTTCAAATCTGTCAGGCGCTCCTTAGAAACTCTATGGGGCAGTTCTACTCTGTCCTATAGGGTTGCTAGAAGTTGGAATCAACTGACGGCAGTGGGTTCGGTTTTCAGCAAAAACACAAATGGAAGAGCTTTCCCATCCTTTTATTATTTACTGTCCTTAATAAATTCTTTTGTCTTAATATTCATATAGTCTTACATGAAAATGCATAAATATTTGGAAGTTCTTAGCAGAAACACACTGAATGTCTGTACACTGAGAACCTTAACAAACTGGAGTTTACACAGATGCAAAGCCGTCTTTTCACGTCCAAAAGGTAAGCTGTTTCCAACAAATTCCAACAGCTCTGAGCTATGAGACTGATATTAATCAAAACTGAAACCTTTGTCTTTACATTGTCTATGCTCATGGTGGATTCGCTTACCAAAAAAAAAAAAAAAACCACCAAACCTGTTGCCGTAGAGTTGATTCTGACTCATAGCAACCCTACAGGACAGTAGAGCTGCCCCGCAGGATTTTCGAGGCTATAAATCTTTACATAAGCAGATTGCCATATCTATCTCCCTCAGAGCAGCTTGTAGGTTCGAACCGCCAACCTTCTGATTAGCAGCCGAGTGCATAACCTCTGTGCCACCAGGGTTTCTTGGACTCCCTTGGATACCTCAGGAAAAAAAAAAAAATGTTCCCACTCCACTGAATGATGGCTGTGTATTTTCTATCTGGTGCTGGACAGAGAGGTCAAGTCTGGTTTATCCGTGAACTTGAGAATTACACTCAAAAACAAGCTCAGTACTGGCCAGGCCTCCTCCGTGTGTTCAACACAGACATTCCTCTTTTGTTTGTAGTCTATTATTTCTTCATATATATTGAGTCTCGCAGTTAAGCCAAATGGTGTCTTATTCGAGGCTTCTTAATTTATTCTTAACTACAGTCCTTTTGAAAACCACATTGTGTTTGAATTTCATAAGTTTGAAATTTAAGTGTTACATTTCATGCCAGGAGCCAAGGTGAATGAATGCTTCCTTGGCAGAATCCAGTCCGTATGCTCCGTTCCAATCCTGATACCCCCTTTACGGAACTTCTAAGAGGCGGTTCAGCCTGGGCTTGAATTCTGCTAGTGACTGAGAATTTACTACTTCATCATTTTGCCAGTTTTAATGAGCTAGTGTTTACCTTTCTGTAACCCCAACCTAAGGCTAAAAAATATATGTAATCTTTTTTTTTTTTCACTGAGTGGCCTGCACAAGTGGTACTAAAATAGGATGGCAGCATTTATACCTATTGTTGAAAAAATTTCAAGGGCTTGTTTGCAAGTTATTTTGTGGTAATGTCTTAGAAGACCAGAATGTGAGGCTGTTAGTCAGTGAAGGTCCAGGGAAGTCCAGGAAAGCTTTATTTGTTACAGAACATGGTTTCTCTGGTTCGCTTTCCTCTGTGATGCGTATGGATTCAGCCTCTGATATCGCCTCTGTGTCCCTGGCTTTCTAATTTCATGGCTGTCTGTATTTTCCTACCAACCATTCTCTTTCTCCACTGTATTCTCTCCATCTTTCTTCTTCTCCTCATTCTTGAACTTTGTAGGCAACTAAAACTTAAAATTACATCTTAATTTTTAATTTTTTGTGCTTAGCGACTAAAGTTCACATCAAAAACCAAACCGAACCTGTTGCCGTTGAGTCAGACTGCCATATAGGGTTTTCAAGGAGCGGCTGGTGGATTTGAACTGCTGACCTTTCAGTTAGCAGTAGAGCTCATAACCACTGCACTACCAGGGCTCCAAAGTTCACATAGTCTGATCTTAATGTATGTGTGAAATATACATCTTCTTTACCTTAAAAATTACACTTTTAAAAAGTGAAAAATAAAAGCATACATTTGTATTTGCTTGTAATTGCATAAAGAAACTCTAGAAATGTATCAATGCAAGCTAACAACAGGGGTAGGGTCGAGAACTAAGTAAATGGGGGAGAGGAATGGGTGCAAAGGTTTCCACTGAATATAATATTTGATTATCAAACATGTAAATGTATTACTTGTTCCAGAAATTAAATAAAAAACATTAAACTGTTTCTTTACTATGTAACTGGCATGGATTGAATTATGTCCCCCCAAAATGTGTGTATTAATTTGGTTATGCCATGATTCCCAGTATTCTGTGGTAGTTCTCCATTTTGTGATAGTAATTTTATCTTAAGAGGATTAGGGACTGTAACACCCTTACCAGGTCACATCCTTGATCCAAGGTAAAGGGAGTTTCCCTGGGGTGTGGCCTGTACCGCCTTTTATCTCTCAAGAGATAAAAGGAAAGGGATGCAAGCAGAGAGTTGGGGACCTCACACCACCAAGAAAGCAGCACCAGGAGCAGAGCGCATCCTTTGGACCAGGGGTCTCTGCATCTGAGAAGCTCCTCTACCAGAGGAAGATTGAGGACAAAGGCCTTCCTCTAGAGCAGAGAAAGGGGCCTTCCCCTGGAGCTGACACCCTGAATTTGGACTTTTAGCCTACTTTACTGTGAGGAAATAAATTTCTCTTTGTTAAAGCCATCCACTTGTGGTATTTCTGTTATAGCAGCACTAGATAACTAAGACAGTAACCATGCAGAACTTTTCTTCTCTAGGTATGAAACACCCAAAAGAAAACAATTCCCTTCCTAGCATAATTTCTGATTTTATGTAACATGTAGCTTTTGAAATTAGACTTGAAAAGAAGAATCTATTATTTCCATGATACCAAAATTTGCCAGTCTTATTTTGTTTTTGCTAAAATATTTGTTCAGGTAGAATATTTTACAGCTGGATAAATATGTCCTCAATGGAAGAAATACTTTCAGAGTTACCTAGAAAACAGTCAGGCATTGCCTAATGAAGTATACGGTTGATAGTCGGCTTTGATGTGGAACTTACAGGATAGACTCATCCAATTCAATGTGTTGAATGTGTTCATTCCACAGACTATTTATTCAGTACCTACCATGTGCCAGGTACTATCCTGGGTACTAGTGACACAAAGATGACTAAGACAGAGCCCCTGCCCTCAGAAGGGCATGAGTCAAGTAAAACAAACAAAAAAACCCAGTTGCTATACAGTCAGTCCCAACTCAATGCGACCCCATGTGTGTCAGACTAAAATGGTGCTCCACAGGGTTTTCAATGGCTGTGATCCTTTGGAAGTACATGGCCGGGCTTTTCTTCTGAGGTGCCTCTTTAAACCAAAACCAAATCCTTTGCCATTGAGTCAATTCTGACTCAGAGCAACCCTATAGGACAGAGTAGAACTGCCCCATAGGGTTTCCAAGGAGCAAATGGTGGATTTGAACTGCTGACCTTTTGGTTAGCAGTCCTAGCTTGCCATAACTCTTAACCACTGCACCACTAGGGCTCCCAGGTACTCTGCGTAGATTCAAACCTCCAATCTTTTGGTTAGTAGCTGAGTGTTTAACTGTTTGCACCACCTGGAGATTCCCATGAGTCCAATAAAGGAACAGGTAAACAAGTTGGTAGAGTGAGGTGTTACAGGTGCTACAGGAGCAATAATGGGGCCCCAAGAGGGAGTAGTCAAGGTGTGGGGTGGGGTGAGGGAGTTTCTGGAGGAAAGGACACTGAACTGACTTTCCTTCACTCCTTTTTAGTAGAAGGAAGGGTCAGCAGTGGTCCGCAATGCCCAGAACCCCTCTGGTGACCTGGATTCCCCTATCTTTTGTGCCTACGGCCTGTCACCCAAGGGCACTATGTAAGTTAATAATGTGATCCCTTTGCTGGACTTGGAATTTATCAGACAAGAGAACTCCTATAAATACCAAATAGAAGTAAAATGAGTAAATCACACCTGCTTTTCTGTTTTTCTGGTCTTCTTTCAAAGTTAATAAAAAAATTTTTTTGATAACTACAGTGCCCTTGTATTTACAGGAACCCAATTCACAGTATATCAATGCAATATTTTCAAAGTGCATTTATCAGATGCATACATTTAGAAATTGTCAGTAAAACAATTCATTAATTTTTGAACAGAGACAAATGGCATGCTTATTCATTATTCATTCATTTATTTATTAAAGTTTTAAAATAAAAGACTACCACTTTCCCCTTGTCATAATGCTCCTAAAAACCAATGTGCCACACAGAATATAAAATATACACATGGTTGCATACTTTCATGGGTTTATTAGTTGGATATGTTACATTTTTACAAGGCATGCACAAGAACTTACACCCATCTCTATAACCCATGAGAGATATAATGTAGCCTCAAAACTGTCTTCAGTATCCAAATCAAGATCATGTTTATTACAGTGGAGCTGGGATTTGAAGCAGAGTGAGAAAATGGAAATATCTACAATGGATTGAGGTTAATGGAATTAAAACTAGGGTTTCTTAAACAACAACAACAAAAAAAAAATAAGATTTGCAAACCAGAGAACATAAGCTGTTTGATAGCAGGCTTTGATGTGGAATTTATAGGCCATAGACTCTGCCCAGCACATAAAGTAAATGAGAATGAAAGATTCCCTGAGCTGCGCCTCCAAGACTCACAGGCGGAACAGGACCAGGAGAAAGCACAGCAGCCCCAACCAAGCCTTCCAGGAAGTTTGAAATAAATCATAGATGAAATAAAATACCTGTTTTCCAGCTGTCTGGTCCTTGGCTCCAACGAGAGAGACAACTCTATAGATCCCAAAAGGCCCAGCCGACAGCAGGACCAACAAAGCCCGGGCTCTTTCAAGCCCGGTGCATCCTTCCTGAGACCTGGCCCTCCCCACCACTGAGAACATGAAACGCACAAGGCATTCATTTTGCAGATCTGCTCAAACCGGTTGAGGAGTTCAAACTCTGAAATAGCGTCAGCAGGCGCTGCGTAAGCTACCACTCACGGCAGAGAGGCACATCTTACTGCTATCACAGTGGTGGGGTTTTGTTGCTGGTGTTATTGTTGGTAAGAAGGATGGTAGGTTTGTGTGTGTCAAAAGGTTTAATGTTGCTCAAAACTAGACAGTTTTCACAAATCTACAGAATGGAATAATACTCATTATAATTCTAAAAGGACCCCCTGGGTAGTGCAAATGGTTAAACACTCAACTACTAGCCATAAAGGTTGGAGGTTTGAAGCCATCCAGAGGTGCCTTGGAAGGCGGTCATGGTGATCTGCTTCCAAAAGGTCATGGCCTTGAAAATCATAGGGAGCACAGTTCTACTCTGCACATGTGGGGTCACCACGAATCAGACAGACTTCATGGCAACTAACAACAACAACATAATTCTAAAAACAGAAGATATAAACATTTTATAATATTTCAGTCAGCCTAAAAGGATAAGAAAACTAAATGTATGTCCTATTGTGCAGATTTACAACTTTTGGACAATGTAGATACTTTGAGAATCCACACCCATTTTTATTTTACAGAGTTTATTATTGGTTAAACTTTAGGACAGTAATACCTGTTTTTAAAAAACACATATGTACAACTCAACAACAAAAGACAAACAACCGAATCAAAAAATGACTTGAATAGACATTTCACCAAAGAAGATATGCAAGTGGCCAATGATCACATGAAAAGAAGTTCCATGTCGTGAGTCATTAGGGAAATGGAAATCAAAACCACAATGAGATACCAGTTCATACCCACTAAGATGGTTAATATCAGAAAAGCAGAAAATAACAAGTGTTGGTGAGGATATGGCAAAATTAGAACCCTTGGGCTTTATTGGTAGGAATGTAAAATGGTGAAGCCACTGTGGAAAATTTGGTGGTTCCTCAAAAAGTTAAACGTAGAATTACCATATGACCCCATAATTCCACTTCTAGGTATATACCCAAAAGACTTGAAATTAGGGACTCAATCAGATACTTGTACACCAGTGTTCACGGCAACAGTGTTTACAATAGCCAAAAGGTGAAAACAACCTGAGTCCATCAATAGATGAATAAATAAAATGTGGTATATACATACAACGAGATATTACTCAGCCATAAAAAGAGATGAAGTCCTGATACATGCACAAGATAGATGAACCTTGAAAACATTATGCTAAGTGAAATAAGTCAGGCACAAAATGACAAAACTGTATGATCCCAGTTACATGAAATATCTAGAATAGGCCAATAACTAAAGCCAGACTTCACTGGTGGTTACCAGAAGCAGGTGGGAGGGAGAAGTTGGAAGTTGCTGTTTAACGGGCACCAACTTTCTGTTGGAAACCCTGGTGGCGTAGTGGTTAAGTGCTATAGCTCCTAACCAAAGGGTCGGCAGTTCGAATCTGCCAGGTGCTCCTTGAAAGCTCTATGGGTCAGTTCTACGCTGTCCTGCAGGGTCGCTATGAGTCGGAATCGACTCAACGGCATTGGGTTTGGTTTTGGGTTTTTTGAACTTTCTGTTAAGGGTGACAAAAAAAAGAATTGGAAATGGATAGTGATGACAGTTGCAAAGCATGGTGAATGTAATTAATGTCAATGAATTGACACTTAAAAATGGTTAAAATGGGAACTATTTTGTTATATTCATTTTACCACAATTGAAAAAGAAAACACAGGTGAAGCATCTACCCCAGCCGGATATCAGCCAGTTAGGGTCCTCTAGGGTCTGAACACTCCTGGTGGGGCTATGCCAAGTCTGCAAATCCAACCCCTCCCACAGTGCTCAGACTACATAAACCAAACCAAACAAACAAACAAAAAAACATTGTCATCCAGTCGATTTCAAGTCATAGCAACTCCATAGAACAGAGTAGAATTGTCCCATAGAGTTTCCAAGTAGCAGCTGGTGGATTTGAATTACCGACCTTTTTGGTTAGCAGCCGAGTTCTTAACTACTGCACCACCAGGGCTCCTCGGACTACATAAACCAAAAAAAAAAAAAAGTTGCTGTCGAGTCAATTCCGACACCTAGCAACCCTATAAGACAGAGCAGAACTGCTCCATAGGGTTTCCAAAGTGTGCCTGGCGGACTTGAACTGCCAACCTTTTGGTTAGCAGTTGTAGATCTTAACAACTATGCCACAAGGATTTCCTCGGACTACGTAGTCACTACGTAATAATTGTGTTATCTCATTTAATACTCACAAGCCCTTGAGGAGGTATTTTATCAATGAAGAAACATGTTCAAAGAGGTTTAATACCTTGCACAAGGGCACATAACTACTTAGTAACTAGGACACATGTGACTACATTTACTCAAAAGGCCAAGCCCCAAGTGAAATCAGTTTCTCCCATTCCTAATCCTCAATATAATAAAAATTAATATCAGCAGCAGATAGTCATGGCAGGTAATGGACTTATTACTGGGGCTGTTTTATTCTGTGAATATTAAGAGAGAAGCTGATGGTCCTCAAAATCATTCTTGCTGCCCCCGAAACCCAGTGTGGCTTCAACATATTGACCTTCATCACTCTCCGAGGCTAAGCTCAAGCCCAGCAATGAGCAAGATCCCTGGTGGGATTTTTCTGACCTCTTTCAAACATCTAAGACCATTTGGGAGGAAGTTAAGGAGTCCCTGGGTGGTGCAAATGGTTAACACAATAGGCTGCTAAACAAAAGGCTGGAGGTTAGAGTCCACCTGAGGCACCTCAAAAGGGAGACCTGGTGGTCTACTTCTGAAAAATCAGCATTGAAAACCCTATGAAGTGCAGTTCTACTATGACACGCCTGGGGTCACCTTGGGTCAAAGTCAACTCAGTGGCAACCATTACTGTTTAAGGAGGCAGTAAAGAAAAGGACCTCAGGGGAAAAGCCAGTAGTTATTGTTGTTAGGTGTCATGGAGGTGATTTTCGACTCATAGCAACCCAAAGTGACAGAGTAGATCTGCCCCATAGAATTTTTTAGGCTATAATTGTTATGGGAGCAGATCACCAGGTTTTTCTCCTGAAGAGCTACGGACTGGGTGGGTTTGAACTGCCAACCTTTCCATTGGCAGCTAAATGCCACCAAATTAAAAAAAAAAAAAAAAAATCCCATTGCTGTTATATCAGTTCCGACTCACAGCAACCCTATAGGACAGACTAGAAGTGCTCCATAGGGCTTCCAAGGAGCAGCTGGTGGATCCGAACTGCTGACCTTCTGGTGAATAGCCGAATGCTTAACCACTGCACCAATAAGGGTCCCTTAAAGCTAGTTGGAAGAAGTACAAATGGAAAAAGCCAGCTCAAGTGTGGCAGCCAAATATCTAAAGACTACCATCTCCCAGAGGATTCACGTAAATCAACAGAGCTTTCCTGATGTTGATTAAAGTGGTAAAAAACTGGACCTTGGAGGAAAGCTTAAGTGGATTACTGTATTTAGAGAAGAAAAGGCAGGGAAGTGGCATAACAATAGTCTTCAGCAGGTACCCAAGGAGATAGCATATTGTCCATTTCCTCTGTTAGAAAAAAAAAGAGAGAGAAAGAAAGAAAATAAATCTATTGCGAAGCAGGAGGCTTTAAGATTGCCAATAAGAAAACCTTAATCTCCTCAGTACCCCGGTGATTCTCAACCTGTTTGAGCTTGTCCTTCCTTGTTTTTGTTTGTTTTTATGACAGAGTTTTGAAAATAAAGAGAAAGAAACTGGGTGATGTATTCACACACACATTAAAATTAATGTGAATTGAAATCAGTTTTGCTAATGATGATCCAGTTGAGGTTTTCATGTCATACTCTGGCTGGTGGGGCAGGTGGACTTTGTGGGGAGGGACATTTGCGATAAGGACGTCCTGACATGTTCTTGTCCCTGAGCTAACATGTTTGGGGCTTTATAGACATTCTTCACTTCTACCCAATAGTCATTGTTCCCCCAGCTTCCACTTTTTCGAGGATCTATAGTACCTGACCTTCTAGTAAAGCAACACTTCCCTGTGAAGTGGATATCCTCTGGAAGTAGGAGATTTTCCCACTGCTTGAATGTGCCTGGGAGATAGCAAGGTGTGCGGGAAAGAGCCCAGTCCAGAGTCAGGTAGACACAGATTCAGATCCCTGCTCTTCTTCTTAGCTGTTGTGACCTTCAGAAGTTATGGAGCTTCTCAGTCTAAGTCCCCTCAAGTGTAAAATGGCAAAAATAATGCCACCTGGAGCCCTGGTGGTGCAGTGGTTAAGCCCTCGGCTGCTAATTGAAAGGTCAGCGGTTCCAATCTACCAGTCATACCACAGGAGAAAGATGTGGCAATCTGCTCCTGTAAAGATTTCAGCCTTGAAAACCCTACGGGGCAGTTCTACTCTGTCCTATAGGGTTGATGTGAGTCAGAATTGACTCAACAGCAATGTGTTTGTTTGCTTGTTTTGATTTACTGGATTGTGAAAATTACATAAAACCAAGCACATACAGTGGAGTCCCTGGGTGATGCAAACAGTTAAGAGAGTGACCCCTGGCCAAAAGGTTGGCAGCTCAAACCCACCTAGAGGTGACTCGGAAGGCAGGTCTGGCGATCTGCTTCAGAAAGTTCACAGCCTTGAAAACCCTATGGTACACAGTTTTGCTGTGACACACATGGGGTCGCCATGAATCTGAATCGACTCAACTGTAACTAACAACAACAAGCACATAAAAAGACTGGCGTGTAGAGGAAACTCTAATGTTACCTACTCCTAGGGATTGAATTGTGTCCCACAAAAAGATATAAACCAAAACCAAACCCATTGCCGTAAAGTCGATGCCAACTCACAGCGACCCTATAGGACAGAGTGCAATTGCCCCCATAGGGTTTCCAAAGAGCAGCTGGTGGGTTTGAACTGCTAGTCTTTTGGTTAGCAGCCAAATGCTTAGCCACTGTGCCACTAGTCCGCAGTACCTGTGAAGGTGGCCTTGTTTGGAAATAGGGTTTTTGCAGGCGTTATCAGTTAACATGAGGTCATAATCCAATCCAAGTGATGTCTTCTAAATAGAAGAGACACAGAGGGAAAACAGACATGTGAAGATGGAGGCAGAGATATGAGTGATGCTGCCACAAACCAAGGAACACCTGGGGCTACTAGAAGCTGGGAGAGATAGGAAAGTATCTTCCCCTAGAGCCATCACAGAAGTATGGTCGTGCTGACATCCTGAAATTGCATTTCTAGACTCCAGCACTGTGAGACAATAAATTTCTGTCATGCTAAACCACGCAGTTTGTGGTGCTTCTTTAGGACAGCCATAGGAAACAAACACAGTCTCTTCTTTTTTATAACAATGCCACACAGATTGGATTAGTACCGCCTTCCTGCAGTACGACCTTGCATTAACAGACAACATCTGCAAAGACTTTATTTCCAGACAAGGTCACCTTCACAGGTACTGGGGATTAGGACTCCACTATATCTTTTTTGGGGGGGGAGGGGCGTACAATTCAACTTGGCAGTAGCTGACATTCAAGTTCCCATCACACGCCAGGGTTTTTATGTGCTTGTTGTTAGTTGTCGCTGAGTTGATTCAGACTCATAGTGACCCCATGTGTGTCAGAGCAAAACTGAGTTCTGAAACGTCTGTCGTCCCTTTTCCACCTCTCAAGTTACCGCTGGAGTCACCCCGGTATGGAGAATGCCCCAGCAAAAGACCATAGTTTCATGGCCCTAGAGTTTCCATTTGCCACTCGAAAATGGGAATAAAATACCTGGAACCTGCTTTGCAAGGCAACAAGGGTGGGAAAAAATCAGCCTTTCTTACAAAACACAATGGTTTATGCAAAGTACTCGTGACTCAAGGGTTGGTAACTAAAAATATCTTTCAGGTTTGAGGGTGGGGACCCACTGGCAACACAAGCTACCCATTTCCCTCACAAGGAGGAAGATGACATCACACAGATCCTAGCTGCTTACAGGGATACCTGAGGTGTTTGGCAGAAAAGGAGTCTAGAAGTTTATTTCAACTTACCCCTGGGTGCTCTGTAAAGCTGCCCGACTTCAGCCTTCCACCAGCCTTCAACATGTACACGAGGCCAGGGCGTTCATCATGGATGTGGGCACTCCCAGTCACCGAACTTTCATAGGTGTATCTTAGCAATGAGTGAATTGCCTGAGCATTCCCCTAACCTGATATCAGCCTTAGTTACCTAGTGCTGCCGTAACAGAAATACTACAAGTGTGTGGCTTTAAAGAAGAGAAATTTATTTTCTCACTGTTCTGGAGGCTAAAAGTCCAAATTAGAGCCTCAGCCATGGAATTCCTCCTGTCAGTCTGCCTCCCAATTTTTGCTGTCTGTAGCGATCCTTGGCATTCCTTTGCTTGTAGAAAGATCCTCACATGGTGTCTATCTTCCCCTTGCGCAGCTCTGTGTCTGATCTGCTCTTTTTGTAACTCAGAAGTGACTAGGTTTAGGACCCACCCTACTCTGGTATGACTTCATTAATATAACAAAGAAAACCCCTATTTCCAAACAGGGTCATATTTACAGGTCTGGGGGTTAGAATTTCAATATGTATTTTTAGTAGACACAATTCAATCCATTACACCTGATCTCTATAAATAATTCTTTCACGTCTACCACTGCCCATCAGAGCTGCACCTGGAATCAGTTTTCTGGTCCATCATGGTTCTCTAAAGTTCTTGTGAAGTTAATAAGTACTCTAGATGCTCATTAAGTGTTTGTCAAATCTGACTATACTGATTCCTTAATTGGGAGAGGGTTTCACATGCTTTCAGAGCATGAGGTCCCCTTCTAAGTGTCAACAGCTTTCAAGGATCACTTCCAGCAGAGCAGTTATACTTTTATTCTCTGTTGATGAAGACTAAATATGACAAATACACATATATATAAAACATATTTACATAATCAAAAGCATCTCTGCACATTTTATAAATTGGGGGAGGAAGGGCTTGATCTTTATTCAGTCTGTGCACAGTGCACAGTGTGCATGTGGGATCTTAGACTCCCTTTGAAGTATTTCCAGGTCCTCTTAGACATCTGCCACCCACAGGCTGAGAACTGTTAATATGAGGGCTTCGAACCGATTTGGAATGGTTCAGTAATTGCCAACATAAACTAGGGCAGCATTCGCATTGCATGGCAGCCAAATTTGTGGCCTGTTGGATTTTGACCCCAGTAGGAAACCAATAGTGGTGCCCCACTCAAAGATAGCGGCCGATGGCGTTGCTTTGAATGTATGTCATTCTCCACAGTCCTGCCGATAATCCAACCTCCTCCATGGACCCTGAAAATTTCAAGAACCTCATGTAGGAGATTGGATTATCGGCAAGGTTGTGGAGAATGACGCACATTCAAAGTGGCGTGGTGAGCCACCATCTTTGAGTGGGCACCGATATTTGTTTCCTATTCAAGTCAAAATTCAACGTGTAACGGATTTGGTTGCTGTACAACCTGTATGCTGACCTCGTTTACATCGGCAATTACTGAACCTCCGAACCTGTTCAAAGGCCTGGTTAATGTAGGGTACATGTAATTGTGGGCGGCTGCCTGCTCTGTGGGAAACCCTGGTGGCATAGTAGTTAAGTGCTAAGGCTACTAACCAAGAGGTCGGCAGTTCAAATCCACCAGGCGCTCCTTGGAAACTCTACGGGGCAGTTCTACTCTGTCCTATAGGGTCACTATGAGTCGGAATCGACTCAACGGCAGTGGGTTTGGTTTTTAGTGGGCCTGCTCTGTGCATCAAAAGCAAAAATACAACGTGATTATATGAAATATCCAGAATAGGCAAGTATATAGAGACCTAAGTTTATTAGTGGTTGGGAGAGAGGGGGCACTGGCAGTTCAGTGGTAGAATTCTCGCCTTCCATGAGGGAGGTCGGGTTCAACTCTCAGCCAGTGCACCTCATGCACAGCCACCGCCCCTCTGTCAGTGGAAGATTGCATGTCGCTGTGATGCTGAACAGGCTTCAGCAGAGCTTCCAGACTAAGAACAACTAGGAAGAAAGGCCTGGTGATCTACTTCAGCCAGTGAAAACCGTATGGATACTAATGGTCTGATCATGGCGATGGTGTAGGACCAAGCATTGTGCACGAGTCACCAAGAGTTGGGGGCTGACTCAAAGGCAACTAACAATAACAGCAACGGGGGTGCGCAGGAGGGAGGAAAAAAGGGGAACACATTGTTTAGGGAACACTGAACTTCTGCTTAGGGTAATGGAAAAGCTTGGAACAGATAATGTTGATGGTTGAACAACATGATAAACATAATGTCACTCCACTGTACATGTGAAGAATGTTGAAATAGCAAATGTTTGGCTACATATATATTTACCACATATACACACACACAGAGAAGCAACAAAAACCAGTGCAAAATCAATAGACATGAGCTTGTCAGAAATTAGGTGATCTGAACCACTGTGGCCCATCTTCACGAGACCGAGTCCTTAATGACAGTGTGCTGGATCCGCTGGGCTCATACTGCTGACGTGTTCACTGCGTAATACAAGTAACGCAAGGCTTCCTAATTAATGGACATGGCCAGCTTTTGAAACATAAAAAAATATAAATATATAAACGTGGTAAATTATCAGTAGATTCACAGGGATGTTAACCTGACATGAACTCAGCATCACGACTTGGTTTCAATTTGGCTCACATTATCAATATTTCTAGGCAGCCTAATTTGGTTTGGATGTTTATTTTTAATTTTGTTCTACATAGCACTGTGAGATGAACATATTTCCCAAGAGGAAACAAATAATGTTAATTCCAAGACTTCACACTTAGCTACAAAGCATTCTCTAGAACACAAGAGATGATAAAGGAAGCTCAAAATTGGTTTTCTTTTTTTCTTGCCACTCTGTAAAAAGTCATTGTGAGATATGCTTCAGACTCTTCTCCATGGCTCACAGAGCCCGGTGTGGTCTGCCCCCGATGGTCTCTCCTCGCATTTCCCAGGATGTCCTGCCTTGCCCTCTGCATTCTAGCCACACTGTTGTTCCTTCATCCCCTCATACTCACAATTCTCCCTCCTACCCCAGGGCCTTTGCACATGTACTTTGCTTTCTCTGGCAGGCCCTTCCTTCCCCCATTTCACCCAGAAACCTCCCACTCATCCTTGAGAATTTAGCTCAAAAATCTTAATTCCACAGGAAGCTTTCTCTGAAATCCCTGATGTAGTCAAATCCCCCTATTACAGCCCTTCCTAGCACCTAGTCCATGAGTGGTGCACATGGTTAACGTGCTTGGCTGCTAAATGAAAGATTGGTGGTTTGAGTCCACCCGGAGGATTAGTGATCTACTTCCAAAAACCCTATGGAGCTCAGTTCTACTCTGACACACATAAGTCAGAGTCAGCTCAATGGCATCTGGTTTAGCACCTATATCTCTCTCCTTCTTTGCACTTTTCATGGTTTCTATTTCACATTTGTTCGTGTAATTGTTCTGTGAATATAAATCTCCCTCCCTGAATTCTAAGTTCCACAAGAGCAGGAAGTTGTTTCCCCAATACCTGAGACACTGCCCGGAACAAAAGAGATACTTAATGTCAGGAGACACCTCATTTGTTGAATGAATAAATTAATGGAATATATATTATTGTTTTCTGTATCTTAAAAATTATAATTGGTAAACGGAAAGGGAGAGAGTGATACTGAGTCATCTTGATATAGCTAGAGGCAGTGTAAATGAAATAGAGACCGTGGGTTTTAGAACCAGGAGAATGACTCAGGCATCTTCAAGCTATGTGATCTTCAGCAAATTATTTAACCTCACTGAGCCTCAGTTTCCTCAACTACAAAATTGGAACAATATCTACTTCAAAATATTCTTGTGAAGATTATAGGAGATACACATCAAATAAAAATTTACTGTTTTTCTTTCCTTTTATTATGTTAAATGCAACAGTTAAGTACTTGGATGCTAACTGAAAGGTCAGCCATTCTAACCCACCAGGAACTCCTCGAGAGAAAAGACCTGACAAGAAAAGAATACAGCCTGGGAAGCCCCATGAGGCAATTCTAACCTATTCGATACGATTCCTGTGAGTCATAAATGACTCGATGGCACACAACAACAACAAGAATTATCTTCCTATATTTTGCTTTGCAAAAGACAAAGTGTAAACACTGAAAGCGCAGTATAGTCACACACACACACAAAAAAATAGTTGCCCTTGAGTCAACATGGTGGTCCATGTGTCAGAGTAGAACTGTGCTCCATAAGAGTTTTCATGGCTGATTTCTCAGAAGTACATCACCAGGCTTTTCTTCCAAGGCACCTCTGGGTGGACTCAACCCAGCAACCTTTCAGTTAGCAACCAAGTACATTATTCGCACCACTCAGAGACTCCACAATACATCCAAAGGGCAGCAGCCATCATCTTAGATGGTCAGCGTTTGGAACCCCGCAACAACACTCAACTTCTTCTTGCAGCAAAATGGGTGGGTATTCAATAGAGTGGACACAAAACGAGATTTCTGAAACAAAACACGCTCAGGAGTTAGACGTCAAATGATACACTACTCCTTTCATTTAAAGATACTTTGAAACACATTGTCACCAGGAGCCATTTATATAGATGAACAATTTCCAAATCCAACAGGACATCTTCATTTACTTCCTTGCTTCCCTCTTCCCAAGTTAGTATGTCATCTTGGAAACAGTTTCAAAATAGCTTTGGAAACCACTTTAAAATAGCATCCAGAGATTCCATTTATTTTAAGTACACAAACAGGCAAAACTCATCTCCGCCATTGGAAGTGGGGACAGTGGAGTGGTTACTCTTGGGGGAGGTGACTAGAAGGAAACACGAAGGGGGCTGGGAATGTTTTCTTTCTTGCTCTGGGTCCTGGGTACCCAGGTGTGCTCACTTTGTGAAAACTCGTTGAGGTGTACAAGTAGGATAAGTCCACTTTTCTGTATGTATGTTATGCTTCAACAAAAAATTTAAATTTTTCAGTCAGCCTCTGTGAAAACACTGTTGAGATTTAAAATTGCCCAGTTTCTCTGCTGTGAATGTAGTCATTTAAACACTAGGATTCAGAAGTCACTCAGTGCTTTTCTCTCTCCCTCTTTCCCCTCCCCCCTACACACACCACACACCACACACACATACACACACACACACTCTTACAGCCATTCACCATAATGACCCACCTGCTCCTAGTAACCCTAACTGAGCCTATTTTCTCACAACTCTTATTTGCCAAACCCAGATTTTGGAAATTGTTCTTGTCCTTAGTAAGAACAATTTCTTGCAGAAACTTGAATAACTTAGCATCTCACACCCATAGCATCCCCTATCACCTATCCCACACAAAAACACACACACCTGTACATTCGTATGCACACACACATACACACACACTTTCTCTCCATCTACACTCTGCAGCCAGAAAGATATTTCTAATATCTTCGTAAAACCTTCAACGACTTTCCATTTTTCTTAGAATAAAATTCAAAGCCCTAGTCACATTCTGCAAGGCTGTATGTGACCTTGCCCTTGCCTCCTTGCCCATTTGGAGAGCTGTCCCTCCATTCCTCCTCTCACACTTAACCAACTGCTTTCTATTCCTCACTGGCCTCCAGGCTGTGGCCCTCCTTGTTTCCTCTGCCGGCACCCTAGCCACATCCCATCCTTCCAGTCCCAACACAAAGATTACTGCTTAAATAGGCCTCCCTTGACCAACCCCTTAGTGGTCTATTTCTTTATCCCATTTTATTTTCTTAATAGCACAAACCACTCTGTGACATTTTCTTACTCATTTATTTAGTTGTGTAGCATATGCCCCCTCTTGCCAGAAGGTGGAGGTCTGTGAAGTCAGACGACTTGCTTATCTTACCATCCCTCCCCATCACCGCTGCCTGACACGTAATACCACCGAACTCGTTGCCGTCCAGTCAGTTCCAACTCATGGCAACCCCATGGGTGTCAGAGTAGAGCTGTGCTCCGTAGGGTATTAACAGCTGATTTTGCAGAAGTAGATCACCAGGGCTTTCTTCCGTGGTGCCTCTCAGTGGACTCGAATCTCCAACGTTTTGGTTAGCAGCCGAGTGCATTAACTGTTTTGCACCACCCAGGGAAGCTGGCACATAATCCCGGTGCCGTCGAGTCAATTCCGACTCATAGTGACCCTATATGGAAACCCTGGTGGCGTAGTGGTTAAGTGCTATGGCTGCTAACCAAAGGGTCGGCAGTTTGAATCCACCAGGCACTCCTTGGAAACACTGTGGGGCAGTTCTACTCTGTCCTGTAGGGTCGCTATGAGTCGGAATCGACTCGACGGCACTGGGCTTGGTTTTGGCACATAATAGGTACATAGTAAACATTTACAGAATGAGTGAATGATTGAATAAACATCAAACCCTGTATGATTTTTGTAATTAGGCCTCTGCTTTTTCTCCGAAACTAAGTCCCCACCCCGGACTTAAATGTCCTATCTGATGTTTCCATGACTGGGTCTCTACCCTACAAATCCACCCCATACCCCATTCTCCCAAACCTGGCCCTTGCCTCATCCTGCCAGACCCACTCAAGAATTCCATCTGCCCCACCCTGGAAGGCCCTTCCATCTGCTGCCAGTCCTCCAGGGAGCTAATTTATGCCCGAATTTACACACATCGCCTGCCGTGGCTTCCTGAGTTTCACCCCACCCCGGCCCTGCACCTCCCTGACGCCCACCACCTGCCTGTGCTTCCACATACCAGCTGCCTCCATCCTCCTGCACACCAGGCCCCACCCACCTGCCCGGACACTGCCCACAGCCTGGCACTGGTGGATGTGGCAGCAGCTGAGCCTGCTGAGTCCTGACCTGGCATCTCTAAAGACTTGGGTCTCCAAGTCATGCCAATTCTGTCTACCAAATGTCTCTCCCCCAGCTCTCCTCTTCTCCCACTGTCGCTTCCTTAGTTTGGGCCCCAGCATTTCTTAGACTATTGCTATGGCCTCCTCACAGGCCTGAGGTTTCCTGTTATCCATGGTTTCTCAACTGATCATTGTATTACTTTCAAGGTTAGCGTAAAAGCATTTAGTGAGCATATGTTATGTTTACCATATACAGTCAGACACTAGAAAGGGTACAGAGATGGTCCAAGATATGGCCCCTTGCCCCTTCTGGGGCTGCACAGTGAGTTGGGGTGATAAAACAAGCACAAGCACTGTCATGTGAGCTTAGTGTCATGAGTGCCAGAAGAAGGGAATTAAGCTAGGTCTGTGGCATGGTATGGAAACCCTGGTAGCGTACTGGTTAAGAGCTACGGATGCTAACCCAAAGGTCAGCAGTTTGAATCCACCAGGTGCTCCTTGGAAACTCTATGGAGCAGTTTTACTCTGTCCTATAGGGTTGTTATGAGTCGGAATCGGGTTTGGTTTTTTGGCTGGTATGGCATGGTATAGGAGCCCTGGTCACGCAATGATTAAGAGCTTAGCTGCTAACCAAAAGGTCAGCAGTTCAAATCCACCAGCTGTTCATTGGAAACCCTATGGGGCAGTTCTACTCTCTCCTATAGGGCTGCTGTAAGTCGGTTTTTGTTTCTTATTTTATTTATTCATTGTTTTTTTTTACGGTGTGGGATAAATTGTGTTCCTCAAAGAGGTGATGAAGTCCTAACTCTCAGTATCTGAGAACATGAACTTGTTTGGAAATAGGCCTTCAAAGATGTCACCAGGTCGGTTAATATGAGATCAGACTGGAGTAGGGTGGGCCCTAATCCAATGTAAATGATGCCTTTATAAAAAGAGGAGAAAGAGACACAGAGAGAAGATGGCCATGTGAAGACAGAGGCAGAGATTCAAGTGATGCATCTACAAACCAAGGCCTGCCAAAGAACGCCTGGGGCTACTGTTGTTATTGTTGTTGTTGTTAGGTGCCGTCGAGTCGATTCCGGCTCGTAGCGACCCTATACACAACAGAATGAAACACTGCCCGGTCCTGCTCCATCCTTACAATCGTTATACTTGAGCTCATTGTTGCAGCCACTGTGTCAGTCCACCCGTTGAGGGTCTTCCTCTTTTCCGCTGACCCTGTACTCTGCCAAGCATGATGTCCTTCTCCAGGGACTGATCCCTCCTGACAACATGCCGAAAGTATGTAAGACGCAGTCTCGCCATCCTTGCCTCTAAGGAGCATCCTGGCCGCACTTCTTCCAAGACCGATCTGTTCGTTCTTTGGCAGTCCATGGTATATTCAATATTATTTGCCACCACCACAATTCAAAGGCGTCAACTCTTCTTCATTCTTATTCATTGTCCAGCTTTCGCATGCATATGATGTGATTGAAAATACCATGGCTTGGGTCTGGCACACCTTAGTCTTCAAGGTGACATCTTTGCTCTTCAACACTTTGAAGACGTCCTTTGCAGCAGATTTGCCCAATGCAATGCATCTTTTGATTTCTTGACTGATGCTTCCATGGCTGGATCCAAGTAAAATGAAATCCTTGACAACTTCAGTCTTTTCTCCATTTATCATAATGTTGCTCATTCGTCCAGTTGTGAGGATTTTTCTTTTCTTTATGTTGAGGTGTAATCCATACTGAAGGCTGTGGTCTTTGATCTTCATTAGTAAATGCTTCAAGTCCTCTTCATTTTCAGCAAGCAAAGTTGTGTCATCTGCATAACACAGGTTGTTAATGAGTCTTCCTCCAATTATGATGCCAAATTCTTCTTCATATAGTCCTGCTTCTTGGATTATTTGTTCAGCATAAAGATTGAATGGGTATGGTAAAAGAATACAACCCTGATGCACACCTTTCCTGACTTTAAACCAATCAGTATCCCCTTGTTCTGTCCGAACAACTGCCTCTTGATCTGTGTAAAGGTTCCTCATGAGCACAATTAAGTGTTCTAGAATTCCCATTCTTCACAGTATTATCCATAGTTTGTTATGATCCACACAGTCGAATGCCTTTGCATAGTCAATAAAACACAGGTAAACATCCTTCTGGTATTCTCTGCTTTCAGCCAGGATCCATCTGACATCAGCAATGATATCCCTGGTTCCACGTCCTCTTCTGAAACTGGCCTGAATTTCTGGCAGTTCCCTGTTGATATGCTGCTGCAGCCGTTTTTGAATGATCTTCAGCAAAATTTTGCTTGTGTGTGATATTAATGATATTTTTCTATAATTTCCACATTTGGTTGGATCACCTTTCTTGGGAATAGGCATAAATATGGATCTCTTCCAGTCTGTTGGCCAGGAAGCTGTCTTCCATATTTCTTGGCATAGACGAGTGAGCACCTCCAGTGCTGCATCTGTTTGTTGAAACATCTCAATTGATATTCCATCAATTCCCGGAGCCTTGTTTTTTGCCAATGCCTCCAGAGCAGCTTGGACTTCTTCCTTCAGTACCATTGGTTCCTGTTCATATGCCACCTCTTGAAATGGTTAAATATTGACTAGTTCTTTTTGGTAAATGACTCTGTGTATTCCTTCCATCTTCTTTTTATGCTTCTGGCGTCATTTAATATTTTCCCCATGGAATCCTTCACTATTGCAACTCAAGGCTTGAATTTTTTCTTCAGTTCTTTCAGCCCGAGAAATGCCGAGCATGTTCTTCCCTTTTGGTTTTCTATCTCCAGCTCTTTACACATGTCATTATAATACTTTACTTTGTCTTCTCGAGAGGCCCTTTGAAATCTTCTGTTCAGCTCTTTTACTTCCTCAATTCTTCCTTTTGCTTTAGCTGCTCGATGCTCAAGAGCAAGTTTCAGAGTCCCCTCTGACATCCATCTTGGTCTTTTCTTTCTTTCCTGTCTTTTCAGTGACCTCTTGCTTTCTTCATGGATGATGTCCTTAATATCATTCCACAACTTGTCTGGTCTGCGGCCACTAGTGTTCGATGCATCAAATCTATTCTTGAGATGGTCTCTAAATTCGGGTGGGATATACTCAAGGTCATATTTTGGCTCTCGTGGACTTGCTCTGATTTTCTTCAGTTTCAGCTTGAGCTTGCATATGAGCAATTGATGGTCTGTTCTGCAGTCGGCCCCTGGCCTTGTTCTGACTGATGATATTGAGCTTTTCCACCGTCTCCTTCCACAGATGTAGTCAATTTGATTTTTGTGTGTTCTATCTGGCAAGGTCTATGTGTATAGTTGCCATTTATGTTGGTGAAAGAAGATGTTTGCAATGAAGAAGCCATTGGTCTTGCAAAATTCTATTATTCGATCTCCAGCATTGTTTCTATCACCAAGGCTATATTTTCCAACTACTGATCCTGCTTCTGTGTTTCCTACTTTCACATTCCAATCTCCAGTAATTATCAATGCATCTTGATTGCACGTTCAATCAATTTCAGCCTGCAGCAGCAGATAAAAATCTTCTATTTCTTCATCTTTGGCCCTAGTGGTTGGTGTGTAAATTTGAATAATAGTCGTATTAACTGGTCATCCTTGTAGGTGTATGGCTATTATCCTATCACTGAAAGCATTGTACTTCAGGATAGGTCTTGAAACGTTCTTTTTGACGATGAATGCAACACCATTCCTCTTTGAGTTTTCATTCCCAGCATAGTAGACTATATGATTGTCCGATTCAAAATGGCCAATACCAGTCCATTTCAGCTCACTAATGCCTAGGATATCGGTATTTATGCGTTCCATTTCATTTTTGATGATTTCCAATTTTCCTAGATTCATACTTCGTACGTTCCAGGTTCCGATTATTAATGAATGTTTGCAGCTGTTTCTTCTCATTTTGAGTTGTGCCACATCAGCATGACGAGAAGCTGAAAAAGGCAAAGAAGGGCCTTCGCCTAGAGGCTTTGGAGAGAACATGGCCTTGTCAATACCCTGATTTTGGACATCTGGCCTCCAGAACCCTGAGGGAATAAATTCCTGCAGTTTTAAGCCACCCAGTTTCTGGTACTTTGTTACAAAAGCTCTAGGAGACTAATATAGACAGTGAACAACACAAAACAGAGAAGAGAAAGCCAGAGACCAGAGAGAGATCTCAAAGAATATATCAGAAGATATTTTAGGTTTTAAGCTCCAGAATGGTAAGGACCAGGTCTTCCTATTGCTCCCTAATACAGACTCAGACTCTGCAGATTCCATAGTCGAAAACAGGTACTCAGTTAACACTCGTGGAATGAATGAATGACTAGCACAACCCTCTCTCATTTTACATAACAGGAAACAGAGCCCTCCAAAAGTTAAACACCTTGTTAAAAAGTTATACAACTAGTTAGTGCATATGACCAAAGCCCAAATCTGCATCTTTGTCAGGGTGCTTTCACCTACACTACCCAGCTGACCTCACCCTTTCTTCTCTGCACTCATGACTCCAATTTATTTCATCTTTCCTTTCAGTGTCATTTTTATATCCTTCCAAACATCTTCTGTAATAGAAGAGCAGACTCTTGGCATTAAAAATGAACTTTTCTCACTTTCAAAAAGTTGGTGATGAAAAGACAGGGTGTTGTGTTCATTTAGAAGGCTGCCTTTGTATTTGATTACTCAGTATGAAACAAATACAGCTATACATTGTGCCATTGATCTAGAAAGAACTTGTAGCACACTCTGATGTTTCCTCATTGACTTTTCTCCTTTTGACAGAGTGGCTTGAGTTAAAACAGCATTATTCCATAAAAGAGCTCTATATCTCTACGACATTGTTGTTGTTGTTACTTGCTATCAAGTATGCTTCTACTCATGGAGCCATTATGTATAACAGAAGGAAACGTTGCCGGTACTGCACCATTGTCATGGTCATTGGTATGTTTGAGTCCATTTTTGTAGCTACGTGTCAATTCATCTCATTGAGGGTTTCCTTAGTTTTCACTGACCCTCTGCTTTACCAGCTGTCTGTCATTTAGTGCTGCTATAACAAAAATACCACAAGTGGATGGCTTTCACAAAGAGTTTTTTTCTTACAGTAAAGTAGGCTAAAAGTCCAAATTTAGGGCATCAGCTCCAGGGGAAGGTTTTTTTCTCTCTATCAGCCCTCTCATCAATCTTTCTCTGGACTAGGAGCTTCTCAGCATGGGGACATGGGGTCCAAAGGACGCGCTTTGCTCCTGGCACTGCTTTTTGGTGGCATGAGGTCCCCGTCTCACAGCTTACTTCCATCTTATATATCTCAAGAGATTGCCTCAAGACAGAATCCAATCCCGTAGGTTGAGTTCTGCCTCACTAACACAACTGCTGCCCATCCTCCCTCTTTAACATCATAGAGGCAGGATTTGCAACATACAGGAAAACCACATAATACCAGGAATCATAGCCCAGCCCAATTGATACACACATTTTTGGGGGGACGTAATTCAATCCATGACACCAGCCATGATGTGCTTTTCTATCAACTGGTCTTTCCTGATGATATGTCTCAAGTAAGCAAGCCAAAGTCTCAGTTTTAAGGAGCATTCTGGTGGTATTACTTCTAATGCTGATCTGTTTTGTTCTGGCAGTTCATGGCACATCCAATATTCTTTGTCAACACTACAGTTCAAATGCATCAATTCTCCTGTCCTCCTTTTTCATTGTCCAGCTTTCGTGGGTATGTATTCTGTAATATATTGAACATAATCTACATAATGTGAGTTTTCAAAGCACACACACAAACACGCTTGCGTGTTTTTGAATATATGCATATATAGCTAAAGATAGACCTAGAAAGAGAGAAGTTGACTCTCTCGGGGATGGAAAAGACCTCTGTTATTAGATCCAGAGCCCAGTCCTCTCGGTAAGGCCAGGACAAAAGTCCCCGGAGAGAGACTATAACCCTGGATCTCAGCCCACAGGCTACGAGCAAGTTTAAAAGAGTTTACAGACCATGTTATACTCTGAAGCTGGCATTATTCCATGCCTTTTGATACGCACTTCCATCTTCAGAACCTTGGAGGGCTGGAGAGAAGGAGGCAGGGAAGAGGACAGAGGAGAATTAGGGTGCACATCAGAGCCAAGTATGGACAAGAAGAGGGATATTCAGGCCCCCAAGTGTCTTCGTGAGGGGAAGGGATTGGGTTCCTCTCACTGACCTGCCAAAGCAAATTATACGACAGTCGGGGCCCAGCCCAGACTGAAAGAGGATAGAATCAAATACTAATAAAGGAGAAATCCAGAATCCGGGTAAGGTTACCAGGGAGGTCAGAACCACAGAGATTAGGATCTGGGGCAAAGTAGAGGCAAAATAACAGGAAACAAGGTCAAAAACGTGGAAGGCCCAATTTAGGCTTCTATATTGGGATCAGTTGTACAGGAAATTAGAGGCAGGAAAAATGGGGAAGGCACTAAGGTTCAAGGTCACAGAGTAAGGTCTGTTGAGTGCAGAGAATCAAGGCATCACCATCATACTTGGGGTCCCCAAAGCCCCTGGCTGTGCCCAGTGGTGTGTCTTCTGCCACTCAGCTGCAGGCCATTCCACATGTTTAGCCACTTTCTCCCTGGATGACCATAATACCCCTCAGGTCTTTCCAAGTGGCTGTTCTGCAGATAACAATATTCATCCCCCACTTCTTCAATGCAGAGAACAAAGTGAACAGAAAAGTTAGAACTTTCTACCCCAGATGGGATCTGCTCCCACCCCCAAACCAACAGCAGAAAAGTGTTAAGATATGTTGTGGGGGTTAATGGACTGTAAATAGGAGAAATAGAGTAGGGAATTTGGAGACATTGTTTGGTAGGTGGGCGTTATGGATTGAATTGTGTCCCCTCAAAACATGTGTTGAATTCTTGGCACTTGTACCTGTGGATGTGATTTCGTTTGGTACGTTAATGAGGTCATACCAGCGTAGGGCAGATCCTAAACCTAATTCCTTCTGAGGCATAAAAAGACTGAGATAGACACAGATATGCACATGGAGGAAGATAGATGCCATGCGAAGGTTGTCTGCGAACAAAGGAATGCCAAGGAACACCAGGGCAGATTGGCAAGGAAGAAATTAACATGGCCGAGACCCTGATTTGGACTTTTCGCGTCTAGAACTGTGAGAAAATAAATCTGTATTCTTTAAAGACACCCACTGGTGATATTTCTGTTACAGCAACACTAGGAGACTCAGACTGAGGGATTCTAAAATGGCTCCCAAGATTCTCGCCCCCTGATCTGCATGCGTCCTCCTGGAGTGTGGGTGTGACCTGTGAATAGGATGGAATTTCACTGCTGTGATTACATTACTAATCAGTTGACTTTGAATTCATCAACAGGGAGATCAGCCTAGGTGGGCCTGATCTAATCAGAAAAATCAGAGGAACCTTTAAAAGAAGATGAAGTGTCAGAGAGACACCCTCCCACTGGTCAGAAGAAAGCAAACAGCCATGTTGAGAACTTTGTAGAAGTCAAATGGCAAAGAACTGCTGGTGGCAAGGAGTTGACAGTAGTTTCCAGCCAACTAGGAGCCTCAGTCTTACAACCACAAGGAACTGAACTCTGCCAACAACCTCAATGAGCTTGGAAGAGGACTCTGAGACACAGATGAAATCACAGACCCAGCAGACACCTTGACTTCAACCTGGTGAGACCCTGAGCAAAAAATCTAGCTAATCTACGCACAGACCCACCTAACTCACACCCAGAGCCAGCTAACCTGTACCCACACCCAACTAATTCATGCCCAGACCTAGCTAACCTGCACCTAGGCCCAACTAACTCATGCTCAGACCCAGCTAACCCATGCCTAGACCCAGCAAACCCATGCCCAGACCCAGCTAAGCCATGCCCAGACCCAGCTAACCCATGCCCAGACCCAGCTAACCCATGCCCAGACCCAGCTAACCCATGCCCAGACCCAGCAAACCCATGCCCAGACTCTTGATCTCTGAAAACTTGGTGATAATAAATTTGCATTCTGTTAAGCTGGTAAATTTGTGGTTATCTATTACACAGCAATAAAAAACTAATATACGTTGCCTCCCTGGTGGAGGACATAGGTTTAACCTGAACCTTGAACTTCTTTAATTTGCTTTACATGATCAATACTCTGTCATTCTCTGTCATAGAATTGTGGATACAAACGGACATTAAAGAACATCTCATTCAGCCCTCAAAGAGGTTCAGGTGATGTGCTGAAGACCTCACTGCCAATTAGTGGCAAATACGGTGGTCACACCTAAACACACCCATGTCTGGGAGTAGTTCCACCTCCAAATGAGTCAACGGGCCAGAGTATTAGAAAGTGCAGGAGTCCTAAACGGCATTTTAGACACGAAGAAACTGAGGCACAGAGAGATGAGGGAATTTGCAGTGCTCTTTCCAATTAACAAAATCAAGTCAAAGCAGCAGGTACAACAAAAAACCACACACATACATGTAACTATTCTTTGAAACAGAAATCAGCATGTGCCCCAAACTGCTGTCCTCCCTTAGATATCTGAGGATAATAAATAATAAGAGCCCTTAGGCATGCAAATGGTCAGTGCCCTCAGCTGCTAACCAAAAATTTAGAGGTTCAAGTCCAACCACAGATGCCTTAGAAGAAAGGCCTGGCGATCTACTTCTAAAAAAATCAGCCATTGAAAACTCTATGGACACACAGGGGGCCACCATGAGTCAGAATCAACTCCACTGTTGTTTTTTCACTTTGCTTTGTTTTGGTGTTTCAGCATGAGCTATAGGAGAGCTCCTCTGACAGCCAACCACTTTGTCCCCAGCCCACGCGGGGCATAGTTACATGGCCCCTAAACCGGCCAGGACTTCATCCTCTGCAAGAAGCCTGGACTACATTGCAGGAGAAAGTGGGGAGAGCTAGGGGGTAGAGAGAGGGGCAAATCTGTTAGGCTTTTTATTTTTAGAAGCTTAGAAACAAAAGAAAATTTTGCAGCTTTGCTAGCTAGCAAGGACTTTGTGTGGAGGTTGAGGAGCGTCAGTCAGCTTTGGGGCGGGTGTGTGTGTGTGTGTAACCGAGTCAGAGCCTCATTCTCCACGAGGCGAGTCTCCTCAAACTGATAACACTCTAAATAACAGGTGAGTGACTCCTGGCAGGAAGGAGATTGTCTGACCTCATTGTTTGCCTTTTTCCCCCCTCTTTGTTCTTCACAAATAAAGGTTTTTTAATAAACTGAAAGGTCCTCCGCTCTTGCCTGATGATAAAATGAAAGGAACCAGTGAGGTATGGTACAACGTGGCAGCAAAAAAGGCGAAGCTCATCAGAAAATAACAAAGGTGCAAGTTAAAGATAAGGCGGCTGTCAGAGATTAATCCTGCCCGCCTGATTGTTTTCTTTAATACCAAAGCCTGCAATAGCAAGCGATAAGTTTGCTGAGTAATTTGGTTTTGGGTGAGGAAATAAAATTCAGGTAGGCTCCATAATTGATTTCCTTTTCTTTAGTTTTCTAAACATTAAACAACAAGAGGAAAAAACACCCTGCTTTAACGACACTTTCTTTCTTCCAGTTGGACAGTCAGCCCTGTCCTCTTGACCAAGCCCCACTTCTTCATTCCAGAAGCTTCCCAAAGGAGGGGAAGAGTGGGGAAGAAAACTTCCTCTCTTTCTGCAACATCAGGTTCAGTTTACATGAAATCTTTAACTTCCTGTCAATCTCTAAAACATACATGCACCAAGCAACCCTCACCTCTAACTTGAACATCATAGTCATCCAAGCGCTCATTTTCTTTACACTCCCACCCCCATCAGTCTCTTAAAGCATCAAGCAGGATACTGAAGAAAGCAGTGGTGGTCCAGCGATAGAATTCTCACCTTCCATGCAGGAGACCCCAGTTCGATTCCCTGTCTCACACACAGCCACCACCCATCTGTCTGTCAGTGGAGGCTTACATGTTGCTGTGATGCTGAACAAGTTCCAGTGGCGCTTCCAGACTAAGATGGACTAGGAAGAAAGGCCTGGAAATCTATTTCTGAAAATCAGCCAGTGAAAATCCTATGGATCATAATGGTCCCTATGCACGAGGACTGGGCAGCATTTTGTTCCATTGTGCCTGGGATCACCATGAGTCAGGGGCTGACCCAACAGCAGCTAACAACAACGACAAAACATGGTAGCCAAGGAAAAGTAAAACCTTGAGGCTTACCCCTTCCTTCTGTGTGTGAAGGGATCAGAGCTCCTTCCCTCTCTCCAAGGATGTCAGGGAATTTTATAGCCAGGGATTCTTGCCACATTAGCTGACTTGAGCCGTTTCCCCTTCCTAGTAGCTGGTGTGTACCAAGCATTAACCTAGTGTCCAAAACCAGTTGCTGGAGACTTGATATTGACTCATGGTGATCCCACATGTGTGAGAGTAGAACTGTGCTCCACAGCGTTTTCAATGGCTGATTTTTCAGATGTAGGTCTCCAGACCTTTCTTCTGAGGCACCCCTGGATGGACTTGGACCTCCGGCCTTTTGATGATCATTAGGCACATTAACTGTTTGCGCCGCCCCGGGACTCCTAGCCTAGTGCAGACCATAGCTTACACTGAGAAAATGGCTTGCAGGTAAAATGCTTCACCTACAGCCCTGAATGTCAGGCAAAATGCTGTATCCTCATCTCCTGGGTTTACAACATGCATTTTAGCTCTTGGAAACCAGTGTTCCTCAAACTGTAGTGTGCATAGGAATCACCTGGAGAGCTTGCCAAAGTCATATTCTGATTCCAGAGATCTGGGATAGGGCTGCAGATGCTGCGCATCTAACAAGCACCCAGGTGATGCTGAGGCTGCGGATGGGCGCCTGGACCACACCTTGAGCTGCTGGGTTTTCGATGGTTGCGGTTAGGAGATGGAAAAGGTGGCGTGGAGGAGCGGCTGCTATGTGGTCGCCCAGCAAAGCTTTACGTGATCACAGAAACCCGCAGACTTAGATGTCTCTGGACCGGGAAAACCTTCAGTAGGGTCTGAGAGAAAAACAGAAAAGGAAGCATCCACGGGAACGGGGCTGGGGGCTCGCAAATTAGAGAGCGCGGTGCGTACCGCGTGCGAGTGCACGCTCATCCTCGCTCACTAGTATGCAGCGCCAGCCTCGGCAGAGCCTTATTTATTGTGACAAAATGAACAGCCCCCAGGTTGCTCATCCAGCTGCTAATTTCTCATCTTATCTATTATGTGAATGAGATGGGAAAACAGTTTCCTGTTTTTCACAGATATCACTAACATGAAAGATACTGAGTGAATTCCCCTGAAAGCCGCTCACCCAAATCCATCCAGGGCTCATTTGTTTCAACGGGAGGAGTCGATGCAGACAAGGCTGTTCCCAAGCGGGGCGCCAAGTCAGGAAGCATCTTTGCAGGCACCCCTGTGTTAATACCCAGTCGCCATGAGGTCAGCTTTGACTCCTGGCGGCCCCGTTCCCATGTGTGTCAGGGTAGAACTGCACTCCACGGGGTTTTCAGCTGCTGCTTTTTCAGAGGCAGATGGCCAGACCTTTCTTCCAAGGCACCTCTGGAGGGACTTGAACCACCAGACTTTTGGTTAGCAGCAGAGCACGTCTGCACCAGCTAGGGAGTCTCCCAAGTTAATGCCACCTTGGAAAATGATGGAGGGACTGACAGATATTTTTCCGTTTTAGTATTCCACAGTGCACATTCCTTGAGGCCCAAGTGACTGATTGGCTGGGGAAGGTTTTGAAGCCTATGTGTTTCCTTTCCAAGGATTTCTATCAAGGAGGGAGGCCCAGCCAGCAGCCCTCACGTCTTGCTCCTCTGCCCCATCCTCCCTCTCAACAAGCACCACCAGCCCCACACCGGCCTTTGCCTTCCCACAGCGTCAACAACCACACATTTTTCACAGGGGGAGGGTGGCGCCCCCTGTTGTGGTATAACAAAGACTGTCCTGGGGAATCCAGAACTCTGTGAGCATTGGGCTCAGCTATCTCAGTATTAACAACGTGAGGAAACTGAGGCTCAGAGTATGGTGGCAAGATCCACCCAGGTAAACAGCCAAGCCTTTGGGTCCAGGCAGTACCCAAGGCCTGGCAGAAGGATATGCTTAAGAGTAGGGAGCAGTGTTTGGAGGGGTTTAAAAAAGATGGAAAAGTCTCTCGGGCTCAGGCTGTTCCACATTTTGACCTGGAGCCACACACCTCTGCGAGCAGGTTTTGATCTGGAGAGATACGGTAGTTATTGTTGTTAGGTACTGTTGGGTCAATTCCAACTCATAGCGACCCCTGAGTAATACTGCCCCTTAGGGTTTTCTAGGCATCTTTACAGGAGAAGATCGCCAGCTCTTTCTACCTTGGAGTTGCTGGTGGGTTTGAGTAGTCAAACTTTTGGTTAGTAGCTGAATGTTTCACCATTTCATCACCAGGGCTCCTTCCAGTGGGAGAGTGTCTGTTACATAAATGAGTCAGAAACGGTCTCTGTGTATTGGCCCCAAAGTGTTTGTGTCTTTATAGCAAGCTGAGGCCCATTTGCCCAGAAAAGCCCACAAGTGCCAAACTCAAACTTGTACACATCCATTTGTTTAAAAAATAGCTCCAATAAGCAGATTCTTAACCACTTAAAGCCTGCCTGCTTTACATATCCCTTCACAACTGCACCCAACATCTTATAACCACAGATAAGATAAAATCCTGTGGTAATAAGGATCCTAAGGTGTGTATCTGGGTTGTATCCTGTCACCATACTTATTCAGTCTCTATGCCGAGCAAATAATCTGAGAAGCAAGACTATATGAAGAACAACAAAGCATCAGGATTGGAGGAAGACTCATTAACAACCTGCGTTATGCAGATGACACAACATTGCTTGCTGAAAGTGAAGAGGACTTGAAGCACTTACTGATGAAGATCAAAGATCAAAGTCTTCAGTATGGATTACACCTCAACATAAAGAAAATAAAAATCATCACAACTGGACAAATAAGCAACATCATGATAAACGGAGAGGAGATTGAGGTTGTCCAAGATTTCATTTTACTTGGATCCACAATCAACACCTATGGTGGCAGCAATCAGGAAACCAAAGATGCACTGCATTGGGCAAATCTGCTGCAAAAGATGTCTTTAAACTGTTGAAAAGTAAAGCTCTCACCTTGAAGACTAAAGTGTGCTTGACCTAAGCCATGATGTTTTCAATCTCCTCATATGCATTTGAAAGCTGGGCAAGGAATAAGGAAGACAGAAGAAGAATTGACACCTTTGAATTACAGTGTTGGTGAAGAATATTGAATATACCATGGACTGCCAGAAGAACAAACACATGTGTCTTCGAAAAAGTACAACCAGAATGCTCCTTAGAAGCAAGGATGGCGAGACTACATCTCACATACTTTGGACTTGTTATCAGGAGGGACCAGTCCCTGGAGAAGGACATCATGCTTGGTAAAGTAGAGGGTCAGCAAAAAAGAGGAAGACCCTCAACAAGATGGATTGACATAGTGGCTGCAACAATGGGCTCAAGAATAACAATTGTGAGGATGGTGCAGGACTGGGCAGTGTTTCGTTCTGTTGTATACAGAGTCTCTATGAGTCAGAACTGACTCCATGGCTCCTAACGACAGTAACAACAAGTTGCTACTGCCTTTCGAGTTTTCAGACCCAGAGACTGCCCACTGCTACAGGAGGGCCCGGCCTAAGGTGCATCTAAGCCTCCTCTCCCCTGCCCCCATTCCTCTTCCCCAGGGTTTTTCCTGCCCTCTTCCCCTCCGGTAGATCACAGGAAAAAGATGGTGACAGTCTGATTCTGTGAGGATTTACATCATTGGAAATCCTATGGGGCAGTTCTATTCTGTCTTTACAGGGTCCCTATGAGTTGGAGGAAACCTTGGTGGTTAAGAGCCATGGCTGCTAACCAAAAGGTCAGCAGTTAGAATCCACCAGGCACTTCTTGGAAACCCTATGGGGCAATTCTACTCTGTCCTATAGAGTCCCTATGTATCAGAATTGACTCAACGGCAACGGGTTTGTTTTTTGTTATTGTTGTTGTTGTTACTATACTGGGCAACTAAGAGAAGGTGATGAGAAAGACAGTACAGAATAGTGGTTAGAATCAAAACTGGTTCCAATTCTAGTTCTCCTGCAGCTGTAAGTTCTTGTACAAATTATTTAACCTCTAAGCCTCCTTTCCTCATCTGTAAAATGGAGCAAATCCTAGCAAATTCATGGGGTTGTTTTGACCTGTCAAGCGCTAAATGCAAATAAAGCTGAAGACAGAGTGTCTGTTACATATGCTTAAAAACAGTAGCGATTGGAAACTTCGGTGGTGTAGTGGTTAAGGGCTATGGCTGCTAACCAAAAGGCCGGCAGTTTGAATTCACCAGGTGCTCCTTGGAAACTCTATGGGGCAGTTCTACTGTGTCCTATAGGGTCGCTATGAGTTGGAATCAACTCGACATCAGTGGGTTTGGTTTTCAGTTTATACTTAATGGTAGTTCAATTTCTACTCCATGGGCATTCTGAGGAAGATTTTAAGTAGTGGAAGACAGGTGAGAAGTGAACAATCAATTTTTGCAGAATGAAAAATTAATGTTATAGTTTATAAATAACTCCTGGTGATTAAGGACTGCTATCTCAGTCTCCTCTGGATAAGCCTACTTTAATCCATTGCAGTAGCTTCCTACGAATGTAAAAAGAAGAACGATGACAACAATATATACAAGAAAACATGGGGGAGATGTGGAAATCAAAAAGGCATTAGCCCAATGTCACTGGATCGTATGCGTAGAAATTATTGAATTAGTGTGTGTTCTGCTGTGTATACTCTCAACAACAACAAAAAAACCTAAAGTTTTTTAAAAAGCATTAGCTGGTAGGAGAAAACGAACAAGAAATGAGGTTAAGAATCTGTAGAAGGCCCTCTAGATAAAGACCAGAGTGAAAAGATAGCTAATTGAAGAATGAGAGAGCTTTCTTAACCAGTGCTAGCTGAGTAAAAATATAATTATCTTTAATTCATGAAGATTGCTACAATATGACTCATTTACCAAAATAGTTACTAGCAGAACACATTTGTTACTGTGAGAGGGCCACGTGGGAGCCAGGGCTGTAGTAAATACCAAATATGTTTCTACTTCACAATGGCACCTTGAAGGAGAGTTTTGTTTCCTCCTCAGCAGTTCTCATGGATGCTGCTGTGCTCAGCAGGGCCCTTGGCGGTTATCAGGAACACAGAGACCTTCCAGTGAGATGGAAAATACTAATGTAACTGCTCCCCACCCATTCCTGGGAGGGTGGCAACTTTTCTGGCCTGGGGACAGTATAAAAAAAAAACCAAACCCAGTGCCATCCAGTCAATTCCGACTCATAGCAACTCTACAGGACAGAGTAGAACTGCCCCACAGAGTTTCTGAGGAGCACCTAGTGGATTCTAACTGCCGACCCTTTGGTTAGCAGCCGTAGCACTTAACCACTATGCTACCAGTGTTTCCAGGGGACCTAAATTCCTTCCTTCCCTTTACAAATGAAGCCACAGCTTCTAGGCAGTTGTGCTTGTTGAGCTGACATCTCTTTCCTCAAAGGCTACACACAAACAGGGAAAATTAGTCAATATACCTTGTTTATTAATTGTCTGATCATTCTGAGAAAGGAAAACTGGTGTTCTTCAAATCAACTATTTTCTCTTTAACTCAACTGCAGTCGGCAGAGTGTCACCACAGAGCCAGGCTGTTTAAAGGTTCAAACCTTTAACAATCTGTGTGTGCAGTTATGGGCTAGGCTAGATCCCCTGGATGGTGCAAATTGTTAACACATTCATCTGCTAACTGAAAGACTGGAGGTTTGAGTCCACCCAGAGGTGCCTCAAAAGAAAGGCCCGGCAATCTACTTACCAAAAAACAGCCATTGAAAACCCGATGGTGCACAGTTCTACTCTGACACACACGGGGTCACCAGGAGTCAGAGTCAACTTGATGGTAACTGGTCACCTGCCAGGCTGGTACACTAAAACAGGTGGGCCAAGGGAGTCTCGAGGATGAAAAGGACCTTAGAGGTGCCCTAGGCCAACCTCCCTAAGACCGGGCAGGGTTCTGCGGTATGTGTATGTACGTGATGTGGAGAACCACATGTTTTATAAAAACAGAATTTAATGGCACAGGAGGAAATTGGAAGAAGCATTTCTCACACAGTGGAAGAGCACAGCCGGGAGAAATGTCCAGAGAAAGGCAGCAGCAAACAGTTCTGCAAGTACAAGAGTAATGAAAATAAATACAGCTTACAAGCCTAATGAAGAACATTTCGGAGCAGGTTGAGACCCTAACTGATACAAATGAGGATCATTAGCTTCCTCGAGCTCTCCTGTTCAGTGTAGGACAAGCAACGTGCAAATAGAAGGAGATGACCAGGGCTCTAATGGTAGAATTACAACCCCACACCAGACACGGCTCTCTTAATAAGGAGAACCGTTTTCATCTCCAGTCCCAAAGCTGCTTGAGAGCCTGAAGACCATCAATTTAGATGACTCCGAGCTGTCCTTATCATAGGATAACTGATGTTTTAAAAGCCACCCATTTCTCTTTCCTCCCAATATGCATAAAATACTTCCTTAAGTCCTGGAACCTAAAAATGATTCCAGAGATGATTCTCTCTCAGCCTAAGACCAATTGCACTGTTATTTATTAAGCGCCTATTTTTTTTTTTTTTTTTTTTTATGTGCTAGTGAAGGAGCCCTGGTGCAGTGGTTAAGCGCTTAGCTGGTAACCAATAGGTTGGCAGTCCAAACCCAGCAGTTGCTCTGGGGGACAAAGATGTGGCAGTTTGCTTCTGTAAACATTACAGCCTTGGAAACCCTATGGGGCAGTTCTACTCTGTCCTGCAGGGTCGCTATGAGTCGGAATCTACTCGATGGCAATGGCTATGCACTAGTGGGGGCAGTGGTGGTTAAGTGATAGACCCAGGTTTGATTCCAGCCAATGCACCTTAAGTGCAGCCACCACTCATCTGTCAGTAGAGGTTTGTGTGTTGCTGTGATACTGAACAGGTTCCAGCAGAGCTTCCAGACTAAGATGGACTAGGAAGTAAGGCCTGGTGATCTACTTCCAAAAATCAGCCAGTGAACACCCTGTGAATCACAACGGTCTGATCTGCAACCGGCCAAGGGCATGGCGCAGGACCGGGCTACGTTTCCTTCCTTCGTGCATGAGGTCACCATGAGTTGGGGGCAGACTCCACGGCAGCCACCACCAACAACAACATGTGCTAGCAGACATTACAGTGGGTGATTTACAGGCATTGTTTCTGTTTCATTTAGTCTCCTTCACAGTCCAAGGTGGTATTATCATTATCCCCATTTTAAAGATAAAGAAACTGAGGCTCAAAGAGGCTATGTAACTTGTCCAAGGACAAACAGTAAGGGACAAGTCAGGAATTCAAACAGAAAACCAGCTTCGAGAGGTTGTTTTAGGATACTCCTCTGCGAGCAGGTGACAAAGGTAAAAATGATCATCAGCACACCAGGGTAGACAAGAAGGGAGGAATCATTCTGAGCAGAGAAAGGACCTGTGCAAGGGCCCAGGGGCAGAAAAAAGCTTGGGAGGTTTGGGGATGTTTGGGGTACCTATTTCTGATGGAAGGAGCCCTGGTGGCACAGTGGTTAAGCGCTTGGCTGCCAATTGAACGTCTTTCAGTTCAAACCCATCAGCCACTCTGTGGGAGAAAGACGTGGCAGTCTGCTTCCATAAAGATTACAGCCTTGGAAACCCTACGGGGCAGTTCTACCCTGTCCTGTATGGTCACGATGAGTCGGAATCAACTAGACGACTAGACAGCGATGGGTTTTGGGTTATTGTTGAAGAACAGTTTTTCCCAAACTCTGCATTAAAACAATAAAAATCATTTATTTGCCCGTAGTTTTGCAGTTTAGGCCTGGCTAAACAACTCATCTTGGGAAAATGATATGCTGTTGGCTAGGGTGACTGGAGCTGAAGGAGTCACTATTCAGATGGCTGGAAAGTTGGTGCTGGCTGTCAACTGGGAGCCCGGCATGGACTGTCAGCCAGGGGCCTGGATTCTCCTGCACACAGGCCTTCCACGTGGCTGTTTGGGCTTCCTACAGAATGGCTGCTGAGTTGCAAGAGGGAGGAGGTCAATGCTGCCAGTCCTCTTAAACGCAAAGTCTAGAACTGGTACAGTGTCACTTCCACCATGTTCTATTGGTCAACTCAGTCACAAGCCTGGCCCAGATTCAGTGGGAGGAATGACAAAGAGTGAAAAAAGCCAGTGCAGTGGGGGCATAGTTGACTAGGGGTGGGGAGGGAGGAAGGGAAGAGTTTTGGAACGTGGTGGTGGTAGAAAGAGTTTGCAAGGCTTTATCAGCCACGTGAAAATGTGTGGATTTCACTCAGAATACAATAAGAAACCCTTGTTTCTTTTTTCACCTTTGGTCTTATTTCTTCATAATGGTTTTTAAGGAGGAAAATTACTTCATCAGATTTACACTTTAGATAAGTTACTCTGGTAGAAATATAAAGACTTAATATTGGTAGAAGAATAGTAGAAGACTAAGAGAAGCCCCTGCGTGATGCAAATGGTTAATGCATTCAGCTGCTAACTGAAAGTTTGGAGGTTTGAGTCTGCCCAGAGGTGTCTTGAAAGAAAGGCTTGGCAATCTACTTCCAAAAAAATGAGCCATCGAAAACCATATGGACTACAATTCTACTCTGACACACGTGGGGTCACCATGAGTCAGAACTGACTCCACGGCAACAGGACTGAAAGTGTAGTGATAAAGGCATTTGCAGGATACAAGAGGATCACAGAAGTGAGGAACCTTGCTCAGCCTTTGGGGTGGTAAAGCAGGGGAGACTTCCTGCAAGAGGTGATTTGGTGCCTGAATTTAGAAAGAGGTATAGGAGTTAGAAAAAGTATTTCAGGGAGAGAGAACCCCAGCATGAAGGCTCACTAGCATGTAGCATCAAGGTGTATGTTATGTTTTAAGGGCAGGCTGTGTGATAAGGCAACATTACTAGACTATAACTTTAATGTAGGTTGTAGTGGGTGATAGAGAGGAAGAGATGGGTAGTGGGCAGATCATGGAAAGCTGTGTATGCAATATTAAGGAACTAGAATTTGTACTGTAACTCTCAACGGTTTTTAAGGAGGAAAATGACTTGATCAGATTTATGTTTTAGTAAATTATTCTGGGAGAAATATAAAGTCTTGCTACTGGGGCAAGAATGAAGGCAGAGAGAGGTTATAGGAGGTACTAACCCAGTTTAAAACAGAAATAATGACAGACCCAGGACAATGTTAGTGGGGATGGAAGATATGGTACAGATTTGAGAAATATTTATGGGGTTGAATCATCAAGATTTAGCAACTGATTTGATGTGAGAAGAGAAGGAGAAACCTAAAAGGCTCCCAGGACTTGGGAAAAGGAACAAAGAATGAGAGGAAGGTGCAGGCAAGACGAGGAGTTTAGACTAACGTGTTAAATTTGAAGAATCCGGAGACACTTCAGATTGGAGGTGGCCATGTGGATGTATGAATTCAAGGTTTAGAGTAAACATTATAGCTAGAAAATTTAAGTATGTGCATTCTTATCACATAGGAGACAATGCATGTGGTCGAGGTTTTCTAAATTACTCTATAGCTCATCAATTTTTGAAGGAGCCTTTCTTAGTTACCTACGGCTACTGCAACAGCAACAATAAAAGGAGGTGGTTTTAAGAAACAGAAATTTATTGCCTTGCAGTTTTGGAGGCTAGAAATCCCAATCAAGGTGTCAGCTCTAGGGGAAGGTCCTTTTTTGTCTCTTAGTAGCTGCCAGAAATCCTTGGTGTTTCTGGATTTATAGATGCTTCTGCCTCCATCATCACATGGTGTCTTCCCCGTGTGCCTGTGTGTGTGTGTGTGTGTGTGTGTCTATTCTGCTCTTTTTATAAGACACCACTCGGAAGGGATTAGGTTTAGGACCCATCCTACTCCTGTGTGACCTCATTAATGGGGTCGTTACGAGTCGGAATTGACTTGACAGTAACTCCTTTAACTGGTTTGGTGTACTCATTGCCGTTGAGTCGACTCTGGCTCGTGGTGACCCCATGTGTGTCAGAATAGAACCATATTCCGTAGGGTTTCCAATGGCTGATTTTCCAAAAGTAGATTGTCAGGCCTTTCTTCTGAGGAGCCTGCGGGTAGATTGAGCCTCCAACCTTTCAGTACAGCCAAGCATATTAACCGCTTGTGCCACACAGGAGTTTCCATCAGTCAAAGTCAACGTCATGGCAACTGGAAGTGCACTCATAGCATGGTCTAAAAAGAAGGATGTGAGCTCTGGGTGTCCACAGACCACTGGCCCCACAGGGACGGGCCCAGGGAGCAGAAAGCCAAAGTAATATTCTCTAAAGCATAGGGTGCATGTCAGGGGCCCATCTTACCTAGGCCTAGAATTGGTACAGTCTGGTAACCTCCATTTTCTTGAAGAAACATGAAAAAGAGAAAATTAAGTGCTGAGACTGAAGTTGGGAATTCATCCAGAGGAGTCAATGCTGCCTTTCAAGCTTTGCTTTCTTGGCTCTTGGGCAACATAGTATCCAAGCACAGTATCCTGATAATTTGTTGCTTAACTTGCCATAGAACCACTTATCAGTCAAGCAAATGTTGATTGGAATCCCCAAGGTACTACAAGTTACAGGCATTTGCTTGGTAGATTTTTGTTTCTCTTCACAGCCAACTTAATTGGACCCATAAAGTTTGCTTTGTGTCAAATGCATGAGCTGGAGTGAGAAAATGCATCACGTGCCCACTTCAAAGCCAGAGAACTATTGAAAGTGACATCATCTCAGGAGTCCCCAGATGTGCTGAAAGCAGGTCACCTTCAGAAAGAACTCTGTTCATCATGAATGCTGTAGAGCTTTGGTGCAGGGAGGGTCTTCTCTCTGCCTGAAAGGCAAGCCTGAGCTCAAATGACATCAATCAATGGCCAGCAGAGGTACGGACAAGCCAACCGTAGGACATCCAAAGAGTGTTAAGAAAAAAAAAAAAAACTTTAAAACAATAGTAACTTCCAAAGAAAACCAAACTCTTCAGAGAGGAAGAAGATAACACAAATTAAAGAATGGAGCAATGACTAAACCCAAGTTATATAATTTTTTAATATTTTTATATATTTATAAATTTTTCATGATGTTACTTTCAGGGCATTTTAACTTATCTTTTTTTTTTCCCCCTAATACTTGAACATTGACCAAACGATGCTTTCTAAGCATAAAGATTCTAAAGATCTTTCATACCATTAATTTCTCATAATAGGTGCCTAAATCGTATTACCTGCATTTTATTGCTATAAAAACTAAAATATAGAGCAGTTAAGTGACTACACAATGAACAAGTGGCAGAATTGGAAATAGCACCCAATATTTTATCCTATCTATTAAATCATACTTCTTGCAAACCTAGAAATGTCTCTTTCCACACTAATCTGCTTTTGATTTAAGGCTGTTGAAGTCCTGTGTGCTAGCCTATTGCAATCTACAATCAAGCAGCTCCTAGCTATTTATTAGATTCTGTTCAACAATTTCATTACAGGAATAATGAGGATAGGGCTTGACACTTTTTGAAGAAGAGAATCCTAAACTTTTGATGACAAAGTGTTTAAAAATAATTGGTGACATGTTCATCCCATGTGCCATGTATCAATACAAGGAAGCCCTGGTTTAGAAGTAAGGAAAATGTTCAAAGAGGGTTTAGATAAATTTATGCATAATGTATTCATAGTACATGGCCTTATGTTAAATCTCCATGTAATCTGAACATCCCCTTTCCACTTTCATTTACCTGCTCTCATAGTAATTATTATTGTGTACCTTGAATTTAGATCTATGTATGCACATTTTAATGAGCCCTAGTGGTTCAAGGGTTGGCTACTAACTGAAAGGTGGGTGGTTTGAACCCACCAGATCTGCTTCTGTAAAGACTGTATCCTGGAAAACCCAATATGGCACTTCTATTCTGTCACACGGGGTCACTATGAGTTGGAATTGACTCCATGGCACTCAACAACAGCATGCCAGACTCAAAGGACAGGGGTTGTATCTCATACTTGTGTCTTCCCACAGTGCATACAATACTTTGCTCATGGTAGCTGCTCAATAAGTCATTGCAGAATGAAAAATGAGTATGTTGGATTACATTACTAGTCCTTCAATACTGATGTCCAGTAGAGGCAGGCCTGTGGTTATTAGCTGCCATCAAATTGGCCCCCAACACATGTCAGACCTATGCACAATGGAACACAACACTGTCTGGTCCTGCACCATCCCCATGTTCAGCAGCAAATTGGGCCATTGAGATCCATAGGGTTTTCACTGGATGATTTTCAGAAGTAGATTGCCAGGCCTTTCTTCCTAGTCCATCTTAGTCTGTAAGCTCTTCTAAAACCTGTGCAGCATCATAGCAACACTCAAGCCTCCACTAACAGATGGGTGGTAGCTGCACAGGAGGTGCATTGGCTGGTAATCAAAGCAGATCTCCTATATGAAAGGGAAAATTCTACTGCTGAACCACTAATGACCTCAGAAGCAGACCTACCATTAACTAACCTCCAGGACAGAGCACTAGGTGGGAGGAATGGCAGGTCTAAGCCAAGAGTAATTTTCATGCTCTAAAATCTCAAACCAAATGAAGGATCATGCATTATAGCAAAGTTACCATTGAGATGAAAAAGAAAACAAAATGTGCACCAAGCCCTCATTTAATTTATACTCTGACTGCAAGGAAGAGAATACATACACTCCTCATCAGGTCAAAAAGACTGCCTAAATAAAGAAATAAACATCTTAAATGAAAAACATGTCCTTGGATTATATGGGGAACTCCTTTACGGTGAACTTATTCTCAGGGAAAATCTGTTTATTGTGAAGTAAAAGGAAAGTCCTTCATAATTATGAAGCACTATGTGCACCCCAAGATATGAAGTCAGTGACAGTATTCCAATGTGTGTTGTATCTAAACTAAACTACGAAAGTAGCTTTTTACCATTGCAGGCAAATAAGGTCTGGAAAATAGCCTAGTTTGCATAATGGCACAGCTGTGGGCAGCCGGGCTTCCAAAACTCAGGATGCATCTTGATAGCATGTGTCAGACCCACAGAAGGGTTAATTTTGAAAACAGCCACTTTTGTATACAGATGGAGACAGAGCGCCACCATCAATGTTTAATCAATCAATAGGCATTTATCCCTATGATATAAAGTTTACATTACCCTCCATCTGGAGCGAGTAGAGGAATAAGGAAGGGAATCTGTCAAAAGCAAAATTACTTCTTGTTAGCTTTGCTCCTGTAATTTCAGTTAAGCCTAGTACATGTTAATCTTTTTTATGACTTAAATAGAGCAATAGAAAGTGATTATACTTTAACCCTCTTGTGAATTTCTCAAACATGTTAATCTACACCCAACAATTTAGAACATGCCGGGGGATGAGCTGTCAGATTTCTGTCTCATAACATGATCAGATAATTGTTTGGTTACTTTGTAAATTCTGTGTCTTTTCCAGGAGCCCTGGTGGCGCAGTGGTTAAGTGATCAGCTGCTAACCAATAGGTTGGCAGTTTGAACCCACCAGTCTTTCCGAGGGAGAAAGATGTGGCAGCCTGCTTCTGTAAAGAATTACAGCCTTGGAAACCCTGTGGGACAGTTCTACTCTGTCTTATAGGGTCACTATGAGCAGGAATCGATGTTTTTTTTTTTTTTTAATGTCTTTACCAATTCTGTTAAACTCTGTAATTGTAGATTTCTCATGCCTTCTTTTTCTGCAGGTGTCCCTGGGTGGTACACACAGTTAACACACTTGGTTGCTAACCAAAAGGTTGGTGGTTCAATTCCACCCAGAGATGCCTCAGAAAAAAGGCCCGGCGATCTACTTCTGAAAACCAGCCAATTTAAACCTTGTGAATAACCACCGATCACACGGGATGGTACTAGGGCTGGGCAGCACTTTGTAGCATTGTGCCTGGGGCCGCCATGAGTTCAGGGCAGGATACTCAATGCTGTCGACTCCAGCTCATGACTTTCGGAGCAAAGAAGGGCTCCTTAATAAGCTCTCACTGTGCCACTGTGATTTCCACATTCGTGTCTACAATATCAGAGGCTTCCAAAGGAAGGCTTGTCTCCAGGCCTCCTATACTTCCAGTGACATGCATCTATTAGGTGCAGAATCCCTCTAGGTAGAATATAGAGAACTGCCACCATTATGTTTAAGGTCTCACATAAACCCAAGGCAAGTTTAAGGTAATAAACAGCCATAGTTCTCATTGTAGCAATTTCTATTTAGTTCAGGGCTATGTGGACAACCTTAGAATGCAGCATAAAACCAGGTGGTACTAATGAGTAATAAATAAATGCTCAATCCCAAATGGAAAGTTAAACTTGATTTCACAATCTAAACCATTGTTCACCCACTTGTTCTGCCTCTTGCGATCTGTATTTCCTACCTTTCTGTTCACAGGCTGCTACACCTCTAAGCAAATCTATCGCACACAACAAGTCCAACCTGCTGCTTTACTCCAACCTAGGCTTCGCATCATTAAAAAAAAAAAAACTTCTGTATCCAAAATCTGGAGGGTGGATTCTAACTGTTCAGCAATTCTTATGAGGGTCCCACAAAGTTGTACATGTGAGCATGATCATGACATAACTACTGCCCAGCAAAACAACGTGGCAGTCGTTTTATTTGTGTTGGACCCTCTTGAGAGGTGCAATGACTGGATAAAGTGTAGCTAATGACTAGTCTCCAAGGACAGAGAGTGCAAGAAATATTACATTTTCTCCTTTCTCTTTTAATCTACCTAAGTCAAATTCTAAGCTCTATCCCCTTGACCAGGAGCCCTGGTGGTGCAGTGGTTAAAGCATTTGACTGCTAACTGTAACGGTCAATGGTTTGAAACTACCAGCCACTCTGAGGGAGAAAGACGTGGCAGTCTGCTTCTATAGAGATTTATAGCAGTGGAAACCCTATGGGGTCACTATGAGTCAGAATCAACTCAACGGCAGTAAATTTGGTTTGGCTTTTGGTATCCTCCTGACCAGTGGAAAAGCCAATCTCAGTCATGATTAGAGTGCCCTACCCCCAGGTCATGCAAAGGCCCTGAATCTTAATAGGCCAGTTGCTGTTGAGTCAACTCTGGCCCATAGTGACCCATGTGTGTCAGAGTAAAACTGTGCTCCATAGGGTTGTCAATGGACAATTTTTCAGAAGTAGCTTGCCAGGCCTTTCTTCTGAGGTGCCTCTGAGTAGACTCGAATCTCCAACCTTTCAGTTAGCAGCCGAGTGTGTTAACTGTTTGCACCACCCAGGGACTCCCCTGGATCTTAAGTAGCTCTAAACATGGGAGAGGCCCCACTGGTCATGAGACATCAGAAGACACAGAGCACCACTGGAGTCAATCCCAGCCCTGTGGGATATGGCACGTCAGCTGCTTCTGCTCCATTCTTGGGGCTCAGAAAATCTTGGGCAAACTGGAAGCCCCTGCCTACAAGGTCCATCCAGCAGTCATCCTGTCTGAGGTATACTCCTCCTTTGGGCACCTGCAACTGAAGGGAACTTGCTCCCTGCTACTGGTGAAACTCGTCAACCTCAACCCTCCCCATCCAGGGTAAAAGGTCTCTTCTCCTCTCCTCTAAGTTCCCTCTCCCTTCCTTCTCTGGGGATACCTAATCTCACCCGAGCTTATTGTTGTTGTTGTTAGTTAATGTCAAGTCTGCTTCCTGGCAATCCCATGTGCACAGAGCAGAACTGCTCCATAGGATTTTCAAGGCTGTGACCTTTTGGAAGCAGGTTGCCACCTCTGAGTGGATTCAAACTCCCAAGCTTTCAGCTAGTAGTCAAGCACTCAACTGTTTGGGCCACCCAGGGATGCCATCACCTGGCTTAGGCTTTTATAAAAATTAGAAAGAGCTTCTTCTTTCTCTCCCACTACAAACCTGTCTTGAGGCAAGGAAGGGCAAACCTTGGCTTTCTGCTTTAAATGGGAAGGGTGGAAATAACCCAGAGAAGGAAACAAAACTGTAAAGTCAGAAAACTAGCCAATCACAATGGTCTCATAAACAAGTAGGAGACAAGATTTCTCTTGACTTCTTGGCATGGGAATTGGGTAGGATGAACACCCTTGAGAGGAAAGTAATAGGAGCCGCAGTCAAGATACATCAGCTCCAGACACTGGTAAGTGTGAGAACCCAGGAACAATTATGGGTGTTACAGGGCAGTGTTCCTGTGTGCCTTCCCACCCATCCCTCACATGAGAGAGTTTCTGGGCAGAGTCTCACATGGGTTGGGAGTAGGAGTGAATTGAAAGGAATCAAAAACCAAACCAAACCCATTGCTGTCGAGTCAAGTTCCCACTCATAGCAACCCTATAGGGCAGAGTAGAACTGCCCCACAGCGCTTCCAAGGCTATAATCTTTACAGAAGCAGACGGCCACATCTTTCACCCATGGAACAGCTGGTGGGTTCAAACTGCCACCCTTTTAGTTAGCAGCCTAGCACTTAACCACTGTGGCACCAGGACTCCTTCTAAGTGGAATATGGAAGATGAAATGATTGAGTCGTAACACCAAAAGCGTGGCAGGAATCTACAAACACAAGATCATCCAATCTTTGGGTCTACAATCCAACTGGATATTTGGAAAGAGGTCTCCCATCAGTGGCCAAACAGGTGACCAGTTGGATGGAAGCAGGGGGCGCTGAGGAGGAATTGAAAAGCACTGCCCTAGGTCAGTGTCAGTGCCCAGAGCCAGCTTGAAGAGGCTCTGAGGACCAGGCAGGACTGGAAGACATCTTGTTAACCCAGGGGCCACTGAGAGCCATGCAAGCAACACACAATGGACAAATGACAAGGGGAGAATCACAGGGCAATGGAGCAAGAGCACAACAGGGAACACATGTCCGTCACTGGGAGAACCACCATGGAACTGGAGGCTTTCATCTCCTGGGGCTCTGCACTTGGAGGTTCTGGGTGAAGTCTGCATTCTACAACCGCTTGTCACTACACACAAGACTTTGCATTGTGCCCTGCCAAACTGGTCTTGCCTGGAAAACTTTAGTTACACTCTCCAACACAAGCAAACACCTCTTAATACTATGAGAAAGCAGTTAATCTTCTGAAATGACCAGGTTTCTTGGTCTGGTGCCTTTGTGATTTGACCGAGATTGAACTGAAGCATATGTTGATGGAAACAGGAAGCAACGATTAACTAATTCATTAATTCAATTACAGCACAGGGTAGCTCCTCCATAAATGTTTGTTATTGCTGCTGTTGATGATAATTAAAATCCTGTTTATAGATGGGTTGTGATGTATAATCATTTCATAACTACTCAGTCCTTATGCCTTGATGAGAACTATCATTATGTGTAAATATTGACTAAGGCTGAGTCTTACACATACTATGGAAAATAAAGTTTATGATCTTCTACTAACCAAGAGGAATGAACTCAACTGAACTGAAGGGACCTCAGTGCAAATGAACAACTGCTTGTGTTGACAGTGGAATAGCAGACAGGATCCTAAATCAATACATCTTGGAGTCATTTTTTTTTCACGTTTTATAGATAATCTGGGCTCATTTGGGAGTGCTCGTGGTGCAGTGGTTAAGAGCTCAGCTGCTAGCCAAAACATTGGCAGTTCAAATCTCCCAGATGCTCCTTTGGAAACCCTATGGGGGCAGTATCTACTCTGTCCTACAGGGTGGCTATGAGTCGGAATTGACTCGACGGCAACGGATTTGGTTTTTGGTTTGGGCTTATTTGGCAGAAATTTTGTGTGAAAATTTTGATATTTTTTCATCGTTCAGTGACTGTCAGGATTTCTGGTGGCAAAAGTTCTCTTCCTGATTCAGTCTCCAAAGAGTACCAGCAGGAGGATGGGAGACCAAAGCTTCTGGAAGGTTCAACGGGCCTGTGACACTCCTACCCATGGGAATTTCCCTAGGAGTAAAGAGTGGTAGCCCATCCCTTAGAAGACCATTTTGTCCTTACAATGACTATATATATATATATATATATATATGTATTTTTTTTTTTTTTCTAAATGTCAGCCAGAATTAGTGAGAACTGAGGTGCTAAGCTGAGTTTGGTTCTATCAGGCATTCTTCCATATTTCTTTCTAATTTTCTACAGAAAGTTAATGATTGAACGGATATAGAAGCTGGATTCCTTCAGATAATTCCCTCTGCTCACCCCTTACCCTTAACGCACACACACACACACACACACACACACGCACACACGAACTCTTTAATAATTTATAATAACTTACCAGAAGGAAGTGGATGATAGAATACTATTTGTAAGAGAGTTAAAATAAATCAGGCAGTAACTTTAAAAACCAATAAAACCCAAGCCCAACTCACATTTTGCCACAAGGTACCATCAGTTGTTGTTAGGCGCCGTTGAGTCATTTTCAACTATAGCTACCCCACGTGACCCCACGTGACAGAGTAGAACTGCTCCAAACTGTTCTCTCGGCTGTAATCTTTACAAGAGCAGATTGCTAAATCTTTCTCCCATGGAGCCACTGGGTGGGCTCAAACAGCCAACCTGTAGGTAAATCAGCTGAGATGTTGATACCAACAGGATCCCCAAAAAGCAAAAGTAACATTTCCTCTTTGTAGAACTCGGCGGGGGTTGGGGGGAAGCAAGAAGTGGGTGTAGATAGTCTCTTCTATGGAGAGGAATTAAACATTAATGAGCTTCTCTCTTCCACATTGTCGTAGACATAGCGTTCTCTCATCTGGAAGTATCCATTGAAGTGAAAGGGAAGGAAATACAGTGTTTCTATTAGTTTCTCATATTCAAAATTGAGAAAGACAATAGCTTGCAAGCCAGGCTTTGCAGAAGATTTTTCTAAATTCATTTAGCATACTGAGAACCACACCTAAGGGCTCAAGTCTTAGAGCTTCTTCCATAAGGTAGATGAGACTCCCCTTGTGCTCACGACAGTTAGGCTATTGCACTCACTGCTGTAAAGCAGAAAGAGGTTATACCAGAGAGGAAAAATTCTGGAGGCTGCTTTTCTCAGTAGAGGATTGTGGGAAAAGGAGAGGAGAGAGGCGAAGCAAGTAAGTTCCAATGTAAATGATCTCATAGCCTCTTGTGATTCTCTAGGGTCCAATCGCATTGGGGTAGACCTTTTGAAATATCCAGAAAAGTATGGGAGCACCAGAGAACTTCTGGGCGAGTGACATGTTCCCAAGGTATAGCAGAGAGTGGTGGCAAGATTTGCCCCTGGCCCAGGGAACTGCACAGCATGTCAGTGGGAAAGATGATGCCAAGTCAGCTCTTCCGACATGCCCCTCCTGGTGACTTGCATGAGGGCTCTAGAGTAACCATGTGCCATGGTGCCAGGAGGCAGAGGTGGACCCACACAGGCTAGGTGAGGATGGGAAAGCTCTTAAGTGGGAGCTTTAAGAGAAGGGGTAAGTGGCCCATTCTGTAGAAGAATCCTGATCAAAAGGGGGAAAATACTGAACAGAATTTCAAATATTCATGGAATCCAGACTTCCTGGTGCCATAGAAGTTGGGTAAGCTTCCAAAATTATTGCCCGGAGATCAACTTTAAACTTTAAACCAAAAATATCACCCTGAAGTGTTCTTTATAGTTTAGCTTAATTAGTAAAGAATGTCTGCCCTGAGCATTTTGCTCTTTTAAAGAACTATTTTTATGGGAACAAATTGACAACAGCAACTTGAAAGTTTAGATAGATAGGAAGCTTGAGTTTATGTTAATGGAGGAGGAAAAATTTGAAAAAGGAGGGTGAGAATGGTTGCATAACTTGAAGAATGTAATCAATGTCACTGAATTGTACCTGCAGAAATTGTTGAATTGGTGTATGTTCTGCTGTGTATATTATCAACAACAACAAAAATTAATCAATTAAAAAAAAAGAAAAGGGGCAAATTGCCCAAACCAGTGGTAGTTGCTAGCCCATCAACGTCGCAAAGGCCAGATGGAGGCACTCACACCTCAGTGGTCATCAGGCTGGGAAACAGAAAAAGCTAGCCACTCTGTCTGAGAAGATGGTGAGGATACAAACAAGCTCACCTCCAGGAAGTCGCATGCCATCTGAAGGGCAGCAGAGCCAGGAATAGGAAACTCAGAGACTCAAAGAGATGGAGGCTAAATTATACATCAAATTACAACAACCATTCAGTTGCTATCAAGTCAGTTCTGACTCACGGTGACCCAATGTGTATCAGAGTAGAACTGCTCTCCTTAGGGTTTTCAAATGGCTGATTTTTCAGAAGTAGATCTTCAGGCCTTCCTTCCAAGATGCCTCTGGGTAGACTTGAACCTCCAACCTTTCAGCTAGCAGCCAAGCATGCAACCATTTGTGCCCCCCAGGGACACACGTAAAACTAGATCGATGGAATTTTACTAAAAGGTGCTGCTCTGTCCCCTAAGCACCCACCCACTACCAAGCAGACAGGGGCTTATGAAAAGATACCAGTTGCTGTCAAGTTGATTCCGACTCATGACAACCCCACACGTGTCAGAGTAGAAGGGTGTTCCACAATCATGTCAGAAGTAGAAGGTGCTCCATAGGATTTTCAATGGCTTTTTTTTGGAAGTAGATTGCCAGGCCTTTCTTTTGAGGCACTTCTGGGTGGACTTGAATATTCAATGTTTTGGTTAGCAGCTGAATGCATTTAACCATTTGCAACACCCAGGGAATCCTTGTGAAAAGATAAGAACGATAAAAAGACCACAATTTCTTTGGGTGAATGAGTGTAGCACGAGCAAATTTGCAACTTAGGCTCAGTAGCTTCCAGAAAAGTCCAAATCAGCTACATGTATAGATGGAAGAATCTGAGGCTTGGAAGAGGTTGATGTTACTGACTTCAAGGAATGTAAAACATCATGTTTTAACAATGTTATTTTGTATTGTGGTATTGGTTTTATACTGAATCGTGTATTTATGTATAACCTATAAATTTTTATCTTTTCAAAGTTTTTAAGTTGATTTGCATATATGGCAGGACATTTTTTCTTCCTCTTCATGCCATGTTTGGGTCATTCCATACAGGCAACCCCTTCTAGGACGGAGCAGGAGAGCTTTCCAGCTCCATCCAGGAATAAGACATGGAATGGAATAACTGGTCATGTGGTGGCCAGGGCCAGAGAGAAAGAGGAACTGAGGGGTCTGTTGGGGAGAGGTAAAGAAAGAGAATAGCTTCCCCTATGGTCCAAGCAAGGGGCTACCACACAGGTGGCTGCAGAAATGGAGAATGAAACCTCCCATGTTGGGGGGCGTGGGGAGCAGGCGGGGCCATCTGAATGGATTCAAGAAACTACTTGCTATTTCCTGCCCAAGGGAAATTATGGACCGCAATGTGGATACTTGAGCCAGAGGTAAGGAGCTATGATGGACATCCTGCCGGGAATTGAGTGCATGTGTGCATACGGGTGTGTACCTGTATGTTTACCAAAGAGAGAGAGAGAGACTAACAGAAATTTTGGCTAGTAAAAAATAAGGACCCCTGGTGGCACAATGGTTAAGTGCCCAGCTGCTAACCAAAAGGTGGATATTTTGAACCCACCTGTGGCTCTGCGGAAGAAAAGACCTGGAGATCTGCTCCCATAAAGACTACAGTTCTCCTCTGTCCTCTTGGGTTGCTATGAGTTGGAATTGACTCAACAGCACACAACAAAAATAACAAATGTTTTGTGAGTTGGTGTACTGTCCATCCTTCCAACTTGAAAGGTATGTTCATGAGGTTACACATGATTGCAGAGAATAAGACCAAACATTTCAAAATGTGAATCTCGTTCTTATATGAGAAGAGTTCCCATAGCTAAATAATATTTGACTCCAATTTTCTTTTCTAACATTTGATACAAACTTTCTTTTCTGACCAGAAGAGAAGTGTATTACGCATGGGTAATGCTGGTCAGAAGCATTACCCGTGTGTAAAGAAGTCACAATTATTGAAGTTGCTTTAAACCAGGCCCATTTGTATGTAGTATGTGTTATTCACAGTTATCCCATGCTTTCCAAAAATTAAAATATATTGGAAAATGGGGGAAGAAGGGGATGAGGGTGGGGTGGAAATAAACTTATCAACATTTCCGTTCCTTAAAAAGTATTTCCCAAACGTACTTGCTATGAAGACGCTGTACCGCATGTAGGGTTCAGAATGCTGTCACCTGGACGACCTGTTTCATTGCTTTATTTCACTCCCTCAGCCCATATGAGTGTCCTCACTTTGTTTCATCTTGCCCCTAAATCACCACAGCGTGGACAAACATCAAGAAACAGTAGAGCAGTCAAATGGAGCAGAGAACAATCATTGCAAAGGATCGTCTCGAGGTTTACTAGGGTTTCCAGAAAGTAAAAAATGTTCGATGGTGGTGGCAGGCAACCCATTTAACTTCTAGAACTGTAAGTATCTCTTCACAAAGACCCTCTGCCTTTCCAAAAACGCCCCTTTCTGGGGGAAGGACAGGGTAAGGAGTCTAACAGTCTAAAATTGTCAGCTACATGAATTCATTTCAACATTAACTCATTCCAGACTGAAAATACTGACAATTTAAATTCGAGAGAGCGAGCTAGTCTCCCCTTTATTAACCTGGGGGGAATAAGTGGGTAGGGAGGTATGGCTACGGGGAACCACACATGTCATGCTGTACCATTGGAAACAGGACAAAACATGCTCTTCTGAGATAAATTGGCATTTTCTGAAGCCAGCGTGTTCTTGAAAATTCTTAAGGAAATGTTGCCACCTCCTGGACAAAGGGGCAAGAAGCAGTCATCATAATTTTCAATACAAACCCCAAACCAAACCCACTGACATTGAGTACATTCCGACTTGGTGTTTAAATACAGCCTGCCTGTAAACACATTTAAATAAGTTAGTAAAGAAGAATTTTGCTTTGACTTCTTTTCTATTATTATGCCTGCACAACATCGACATACTAAAAAGGAAAAAATAATAAGTCACTATAAAAGCACTAATGTGCATAAACAGAAAGCGCATTTCTCCTATTAAGCAGATTCGAGGAAGGAACAATTAATTATCACTGACAAAGTTCACCAGATCTTTTAAATCTTGTTCACAGACTTCTTCACTCTTACAGGGCTTGGGGACGGGTGAATAGATTCTCAGCCATGTTTTCTTTTTACAGTTTGTTGTTGTTAATACTTGGTTCCTCCTTTAAAAAAAAAAAAATTGGTTCAACCTTGCCTAACCAGTCACAAATTTGAGTTTTTCATTATATTTTACTATTTTAAAGTCACCAGTCATAGTTTAAGCATAAAAATTGAGATGCCAGCACTCATATCCTGATCAGCTGTAAAATGCTTATGTCCTTCCCTTTACTCAAGAGCCCTGGTGACGCCGTTGTTAAGCACTCAGCTGCTAACATCACAAGGTCAGCAGTTCAAACCCACCAGCTGCTCCACGGAGAAAGGTGTGGCAGTCTGCTTCTATAAAGATTACAGCCTTGGGAACCCCATGGGGCAGTTTTACTCTGTCCTATATGGTCGCTATGAGTCACAATTGACTCAGTGGCAAGGGGCTTGGTTTTTTGGTTCCCATCACTCAATTTTCCCTGCCAAACATGCTTTCAATCAATAAGGCAGTCAAGGAGGACACATTGATTTTTTTTAACAGCTAAATATTATGTCCCTTTGTAGAAAAATATGTACCAGAGAAGGAACCAATGCACAGCTTCACCACAAAAAGATGAAAGTCATCTTTACGATGTTTACCCTTGATGTTTATGTCTCTAATGTGGAGAAGATTTTTCAGACTGGCTTCATACTGTAAGGCTACACACTGTGTGATTCCAACTATGTGAGGGTATGGAAAAGGCAAAATTACAGAGACAGGGAAAAGAGCAGTGGTTGCCAGGGGAGAAGGGGAGGGATGCATAGGTGGAGTACAGGACGTTTTTGGGGACAATGAGGTCATTCTGCGTGATACTGTAATGGTGGACACAAAACATGATGCGTTTGTCAAAACTCAGAGAACTCTACAACAGCAAGAGTGAAACATAATGTTAACTGCGGACTTCAGTTAATAATCATATATCGGCATGGGTTCATTGATTGTAACGAGTGTCCCTCACAAATGTAAGACGCTAACAACAGAAGAAACTGTGTGCGGGGTGGGAGGGCGTATATGGGAACTTTCTGTATTTTCTGTATGATTTTTGTCTAAACTTAAAACTGCTCTAGAAAATAAAGTCTATTTCATGTGGAGATGTCTGCAAGTCTAGAAAGCTTACTTCTCTGCTGGAGGAGCACAATGTACCAGTACCAGCTGCCGTCCAATTACCTCCAACTCATGTAGCCTCTAGGTGGTCTTGAACCCGCAACCTTTAGGTTAGCAGCCGAGCACATTAACCATTTGCATCACTCAGGGATGAGCAAAATATAAAGGACCCATGTCACTTACTCTCCTTGGCTCTCTTTAAAACTGTGGGCCTCTACACTAATGTCCCCTCATCAGAACCTGCCAAAGGAGGTGGCGGGGGGGACTGCACCGTTTGGCTGAGAAGCTCAGTTTGTTTACGGAAGGATGTGGCTGATGGTGAATGCCAACGCTGTCCACCTTGTCCACATTTACAGACCAGAGTAAATTCTGTGGTGGCCCCAGCTTGGATAGACCCCTCCTCTGTCCCTAATCTGTGTGGCAGGTGGCCAGAAAGCCTGAGGCACAATCCAAAGGTGGCATCTCAATTCTGTGCTAGAACCCGACTCAGTTTCCTCCACACTCATCCTCCAGCCAGAAGTACCTGGGCATCTATGCAAAAGACATGGGTGCAAGGGAAAGAGAGATGGAGGCCAAGTTTCTTTGACCAACCAGCAGATAATCCTTTGTGTTGTTCACCAGACAGTCGCTGAGATAACTACATCAAATACCACCTGCTAGGTCTGTCAACTGACTGAGTGATGGGACAGCTCTCTGGGGGAATGGTGGTCTGGTGCCTGAGCAGAGAGGGACTCTGCCACAGCCACCTCCGTATAAATTTTCCATTACTGACTGTGCTGCTGACTTTAAAAGCACAACCTGAAAGGCTCCCTGACTCACAGCCTTTCAGTGGGCTTCGCGTCACAGGAGGAGCTGGAGTGGCTGCACAGAAGAGCACAAAGAGAAAGAAAAGAGGGTAGGAAAAAACATGTTCTCCTTAGAAACCTTCTTGTCTTGCATTGGGTCGTCCCTGCTGCAGAAATTTCTTTGGTGCTGGTGATAATCTGGGCCTGCAAGGGCGAAATTGATTCACTGTCCTCCAGATACCCAGGGGCTGAACATCAAGGAACAAATACATTAATCACTGCAAAGCCTCTGTGCCAAGGCACATAAAGACCACCGCTCCCAGCAGAGGCGATAGCGTGAACCTTTGCACAGACCCCACGCTCTGAAGCAGCTCTCTGAAGCTTCATTACTGAGAGAGGGTGTGCCCGGGCGTTGGGGGCTTGGGCGCTGTAGCTGACTTTCTCAGAAAGATGCATTTTGAAATAAATTTATTTACAGTGAGCCTTGTATGAGGTGGGGGGGGGACATCTTTGGACCAGAGTCATTATAAATGAAACACACACACACACACACACACACAAAAGCTTTCAGGAAGAAACAGAAAATAATGTTTTGCAATTACAGTCCACAGCTGCTGCAGTTCCAATGTGCTGGCGCTACACAGGTGCGGCCATTATAACAATGAATAGCACACATTAAAGGTGCCATCCATAGGGGTAATAATACTAGGGCTGAAAAGGTATTTTCATTTGCAGCCTGATGTTAGGCAGAAAATAAAAGAAGGCATTTCGCAGCCAGCCTGATGGCTCAGCTGCTACATGGGAGGCCTGAGATTAATCTAGGACACTTACGTGTGTCTCCGACAGTTAGAACCTGACAGTGGTTGCTGGAGAGACCACCAAACCACTTCTTATTCTTAAAAATGGGCTGCTGACAATTAATGGGGGAAACTGAGTCCCCCTACAGTTTGTTAATAACATCGGCCAATATGACATCTATCCCTGCCTGGCACCTACCAGCCTCCAGATACTAGAATGTTGTTGTTAGGTGCCGTCAGCTCGATTCTGACTCACGGCCACTGGTGTGTGTCAGAGTAAAACTGCTCCATAGGTTTTTTTCTGGCTGTAATCTTAATGGAAGCAGATTGCCAGGCCTAGCTTCTGCATTACCACTGGGAGGGTTTGAACAGTTAACCTTTAGATTAGCAGTTGAGTGCAAACCATTTGTACCATCTAAGAACCTTGATAGAAATATTGTTGAAAAAATACAGAGAAAGGACCCCCATGGATGGGGGAGGAGAATGCCTCCTATGGAGGAGGCCACTAGGAGGGAGGTAGCTTGGAAACAGCTCCTCCACAGACCTTGTCTCTGGGATTTGCTGTCACCACTCTTCATCTCACCACCCAGCAATGCCCTTCCCTTGCTGGGTCAAGAAGGCTTGGCTCCAGGCTGAAAATGGCCCACCTACGCCGCATACCCACTGCGCCTTCCGCTTTAAAAGCCCAGCAGCAGGACTGGCACAATATCTCATCATCCCACTCACTTGCCAGAACTTCTCAAATCACCAGACTCTTCAACCTCAGTGCAGGGAATGAATCTTGAGGCAACCAGGGCATTCCTGCAGATTGATGGTTGGAAGGAGCTGAAGAGGGGAGAGCCTGGCACAGTGATGAGAGAGTGTGCTTTCGAATCGGAAGACAAAAGACCAGATCTCAGCGCCACCACGTGCAGATTATTTAAACTCTCTGAACCTTTGCAAAGTGGGGACAATTGTATCTATTGCAGAGTCCCTCAGTCATGCAAATGGTTAACACATTTGGCTGCTAACAGAAAGGTTGGAGGTTCAAGTCCGCCCAATGGTGCCTCGGAAGAAAGGCCTGGCAGCCTACTTCTGAAAAATCAGCCACAGAAAACCCTATGGAATGCAGTTCTACTCTGACACACATGTGGTCACCATATGTCAAAATCGACTCAATGGCAACTGGTAAAACTGGTAATATGTGTTGTATGGGGTTGAAGAGAGGTTCCAGTAGAACAAGTATGTAAAAATGCCTAACACAAAGCCTGGAACACCGTAGGCCTTGTAACTAATGGTAGAGATTATTGGAATAGCTGTCATTCCTCCACATTTATTTTCCTAAGTGGGTCTGTGAATAACTTATAAGTAATTCTAGGCAAGAAAAAAGAAGTGTGCATCAAGAAAGAAGGAAAAAAAAAAAAAGTGCTATACCTCTTTCTCAGTACCCTAGAGTCAGCTCCAGACCAAATATTCCAGACAGATGGTAAAAAAAAAAGTTTAAAGCTCAGCGGAATCATTATTTTCATATTGTTTACTTTTAACAGGAGTGAAAGCAAAGAATAAGAAATAATGTTTGTGCTCGGGTGAATTTTAAAAGCCATCAGGCCCAAGTGGCTGTTGGCATGGCTGGAGTGCCCTGGGTATGCTTTCCTGGAGCCTAGGGGACAGTCGTCTCCCCACTTGGAAGTCTGGAAGCTCAATACCTTGGCAGAGTGGCACAGGGGTGTGGAGTGCTCGCCAGGCTGAAAGCCATCCTAGGGAGATGGGATGGGCCCCAGTGTACCTAGGAAGGCAGGAATACAGCCCTTTTTAGAGGCCTTAAAAGTGAGGAGAGGATTAAAATTAATTTGAAACTTCACAGGAAGCCTGCATAATGAAAACAAAACTCAAATGAAATGCTGGCTGGCACACTCTGGATCTGGAAGAGCTCACACAGCTGAGCTCTGGATGGGTTGAAGCCTGCTGGGAAAATAAAATACAACAACAGCAACAACAAAACCGTAGTGATGATGATTGTGGTGGTGATAATGATGATGGTAATGACGATGATGGTGGTGATGAAGATGATGGTGTTGATGATGGTGATAATGATGGTGATGATGAAGATGGTAGTGATGATGATAATGATGGTGATGATGAAGATGGTGGTGATGATGATGATGGTGGTGATGATGAAGATGGTGGTGATGATGATAGTGGTGGTGGTGATGATGGTGACGGTGATGATGATGATGGTGATGGTGATGATGATAGTGGTGGTGGTGAAGAAGTCTTATCAGTCAAGCTCTCTTGGACCACAGATCCCTGAGGCACTTTCACAGTGTGTTCATTCATTCATTTATTCATTCAACAAAATTTGTTGACTCCTTAGTATGAGCTAGCACTGCCTAAAAAAAAAAAAAAATTTATTTTTATTTTTATTTATTTATTTTTTTAAGTGATGGGAAAACAGAAATTAATGATCCATCAGGCCCTGTCCTCAAAAAGCTGGTATTCTAGAAGCAGAGACAGCCACATCAACACATAATTATAAGATCATATGTTAAAGTATTTGGCAGAGAGACGAAAGGGGTGCCATGAAAACACTTAAGAGGGGTACCTAACCCAGACTGGGAATTCAGGAGAGGTTTGTAAAGGCAGCTGATACCTAGACTGTAATGAGACAGGTAAAGTAGGTTTGGACACAGAAGTTCACAGGCCTAAATGCAGGAGTACAGTCATTCTGTACAAATCGTAACTGGAGGTTATAAAGGTGGGAACGAGAAGAGATGGGAAGAAAAGGGGAGGCTGTATGCTGTGTATACTAAAGGGGGTTGGGGAGTGAGAGACAAGCTTTGGGCCAAAGTCATTGTTGATGAATCACACGCACACATACACACACAATGTGATAGCCAACCTCCAGTGAAACTCACTTCCTAGTATTCACACCCTTGTCTGGTGCCATATTGTACCACGGTTGGTGTGTGTGACAAATACCTCACATACCTCTGAATGTACGCCCATTTGGAAATAGGGTTTTCTTTGTCATGTTAAGGAGGCCATATCAGTGTAGGGTATGTCTGAAACCAATCACTTTTGAAATGTAAAAGAGCAGATTGAACATAGAAACAAGGAACTATAAATGGGGAAGATGGATGCCAGGCCACACAAAGATAGCCAAGGAAGTGAGGAACAGAAGCTGAAAAGAGACAAGGACATTGCCCCAGAGCTGACAAACAAAGCCTTCCGCTAGAGCCAGCACCTTGAATTCAGACTTCTAGCCTCCTAAACTATGAGAAAATAAATTTGTGTTCATTAAAGGCCCCTGCTTGTATTTCTGTTACTAGCAGCACTAAGAAACTAAGATAGCCAGCTACCATGTCTTGAGGCAGTCCTGTGAAGAGACTCCGTAGCGAAGAACTGAGGCCTCCAGCCAACAACCACATGAGTGAGCTTGGAAGTAAATCCTCCAGCCCTGTTAAGTCTTCAGATGACTGCAGTCCTCACTGACATTTCGACAGCAAACTCCTGAGAGGCCCTGAGCCAGAACCATTCAGCTAAGCTGTATTTCTGACACTCATAAACTGTAAAATAATGAATGTTTGTTGTTTTAAGCTGCTAAATTTGGGGATAATTTGTTACACAGCAATGAACAGCTTATATACCCAATAATATGGGAAAAAAACATATGTAAATTCTATTTGAAAGAGCAGGTTATAAAGAAAATGTATATTTAAAATGATTCTACTTTAATACATTACAGACTGGTATGATATATTTAGGGGCGCTGGTACAGTGATAAAATTCTCAACTTCCATGTGGGAGACCTGAGTTCAATTTCCAGCCAACGTTCCTCATGTGCAACCACCACCCATCTTATTGGTGGAGGCTTGTGTGTTGCTGATACTGAACAGGTTTCGGTGGAGCTTCCAGGCTAAGAAAGACTAGGAAGACTAAGAAGAAAGGCCTGGTGATCCACTTCTCAAAAAAAAATCAGACAATGGATCACAATGGTCCAACCCACTACCATGAGAATGGTACAGGACTGGGCAGTGTTTCATTCCCATTGTGTATGGGGTCAGTCACCACAAGCCAGGGCAGGGGACCTGACTCAATGGCAGCTAAGTACAGCAACATGATATATTTATAATACTAAAGTTTCTTTTTCATTCATATTTATATCAAAGGAAACACAAAAGTAATTTTCTTAATATAAAGCTCCATTATAATGTCAATTGTTATTTGTTGCTGATGAGTCAATTCCAATTTATGGCGACCCCATGTGTGCAGAGTAGAACTACTCCATAAAGTTTTCAAGGCTGTGCAGCAGATCGCCAGGCCTGTCTTCTGAGGCACCTCTGAGTGAATTCAAACCACCGGCCTTTCAGCTAGTAGTTGAGCACTTAACCATTTGCGCCACCCAGGGACTCTTTATAATGTCAGTTAAGGCCCATAAATGGCATAAAAAGCAGGTCACCAGAAGTGTTTTAAAATGACAGGCTAATTCTTTGGAGTATTGTTGAACTAAAGAGAAGGCCTGCTCCCTCCCTTCTCAGTGCCTCAGTTGTAGGTGAAAGGTCTAACTACATTTGGGAGTGGAAAGAATTCACCAGAAGAGCAGAGCCAAAAGAGTTGAGGCCAGTCAGATGTTTCCAAGCCAGTTTGAGTTACCTCAGGGGCAAAAGACACAAAAAGAGCCAAGTCATTCCAATTAACTTCCTCTTAGAAGGGGTCCAGTTGGCAAAGGAGAAAAACGGACTTGTTCAAGGGTGCCCAGAAATGGAAGACAGCCAGCTCTTCCCTTCTGATCTCAGCAAGAAGATCCAGAAGTCCCCCCAAAAACCCAACCCATTTTGCCATCAAGTCGATTCCAACTCATAGCGACCCTATAGGGCAGAGCAGAACTACCCCGTAAAGTTTCCAAGAAGCACCTGATGGATTCAAACTGTGATTTTTTTGGTTAGCAGCCGTAGCACTTAACCACTGAGCTACCAGGGTTTCCCCAGAAGTCCCAACAGGTATAAAAACAAGTTCTCAAGTACAAGGGCACAGGGATATCCCAAGGTCTGATGGTGGCCCACTATGACAACCTTCGAACATCACTCAGAAACCTATGTTAGCCTGCTAGCTTTCTCTACCAGGTTGGGCACAAAGCCCCTTAGTTATCGACTGATTAATTAAAATTACATTAGGTATCTAAATGCTCTCTTGCAATCTTAACATCTTTTCTCCTATACATTTTTCATATATTGAAGACTTAATATGTATTATGAAATTAAGGACATACAAGCTTTCTCTCTCTCTCTCTCTTTTTTTTTTTTTGTCGTAGAAAATATGTATAACACAACATTTGCCAGTTTAATGTTTTTACTTGTGTAACTCAGTGACAGTTACACTAATTATATTGCACAACCATCACCAGTGTCCATTGCCAAGTTTTCCATCACCATAAACAGATACTCAATACTTCCTAAAAATGACTCCCCGCTCCCTCCCTCCCTCCTGTCCCTGGTAACCACTAATAAGCTTTGATCTCTATACATTTGCCTATTCTAGATAATTCACAAGAGTGGGATCATACAACATTTGTCCTTTTTTGATTGACTTACTTCACTCAGCGTAATGTTCTCTTTCTGTCTCTCTTTATGGACTTTTTTGGGGAGATAAGAGGTTCTTAAAGTCTATTCCCCAGTGCTGTTTGAGAAACTCTCCCAAACAACACCTCTGAAGGTATCCTGGTCTCCAGGCATTAAGGAAACGGATCATCAACAAAGCCCCAATCCACTGAGAGCAGAACAAGCTATTCTCCATGGAGATCTCACTGAAGGCCACAGTGAGGTGGACTCTGACCACTGCCACCCCATGGGTTGCCAGAGCAACCATGTGGAAAAGAGATGCCTCATTCTGGTCTCCTCATTGAAAAAGTCCACTCACCAGTGGACACCAGGTCTTTGATGGGGTTTTTGAGTGTAATTATGAATGGCAATGTCAAAAAAAAATTGGAGAGCATATTTGTTACACAAATAATAATAAACAGAAATACATCCCAGGAGGTTTTATTAATCTTTTTTCTAATTACTGTATTTGGAACAGCATGTTTATCAAAAGTACTTTGAAGCAGGCCTCTACTTCAATAAGCATCGGCCGTAAAGACCAAGGGCCCAACCCACGGCGTGTTTAGATCTAGATGTACCAGTATTCTTTTCCCACTCAATATAGCCCCATTTTCTAGATGGAAAGCTGACATTGGTTTTTAACCTGTGACAAAAAATTATTATTAATCTCATGCCTTGTCATACTGTCTTCTCTAGAGGCCTGGAAAAACCTTCGGTCCTGTAGAGTTCAGAGTAAACAGCCGCCCAACTGTGCTTTCCTTCTTAAATAAAGGAATTACTTTTAAGTCTTTCCTTATATAGCAGAGTTCCTTTTGGTCTGATGCCCTCCGTAACATTTTACATGTTTAAGGACTTATCAATTACACGTCATATATGAAGTCTGGGTCACTAATCCTTACAAAAACTTGATCAACCCATATATTCTTTTTTAAGCCAGATTTTCCCCAGAAAACACCTAACCAGGTATACATGTACACAGTAATGGCGACCTTTATCTGGGCAAAAGTTTCACTCATTTGCTAAGGGCTTGGGAGCCACAACCAGGAGCAGGTGGGGAGTTTATGAGGTCTTTTGTCCAGACAAAGTTTGAGAACCAGAGGTTTCAGTTCTAGAATTAGCTCTTCGACCAACCACTACAGGACCATGGGCAAGTCATGTAATCTCCCTGTCACTTATCTTTCATGAGGGGCATCTCTCTGGGTCAATGGAGTAAGAATTATCACTCCCACTTACAACATGAGGAAAGGTGAATTGTCATGCATTGAATTATGTCTGCCCAAAGATATGTGTGATTTTCCTATATGTTGTAAATCCTGCCTCTATAATGTTAATGAGGGAGGATGGGCTGCAGTTGCATTAATTAAGCAGGCCTCAATCTACAAGATTGGATTGTGTCTTGAGGCAATCTCTTGACATATGAAAGAAAGAAGCAAGCAGAGAGACAGGGGGACCTCATACCACCAAGAAAGCAGTGCTGGGACCAGAGCACGTCCTTTGGACCTGGGGCCCCTGCGCAGAGAAGCTCCTAGTCCAGGGTAAGACTGATGAGAAGGCCGACAGAGAGAGAAAGCCTTCCCCTAGAGCTGATGCCCTGAATTTGGACTTTTAGCCTTCTTCTCTGTGAGGAAATAAACTTCTTTTTGTTAAAGCCATCCACTTGAGGTATTTCTGTTATTGCGGCACTAGATAACTAAGACATGAATCATGATGGAATGGTTTTTCACGCCCAGAATTCCTCCCTGAACAGGGAAAATAGGGCTTGGGACGTTGGGGACAGGGCAGCCAGGTTAAAATTTAATTTTCAAATGAGTAATATATTCACGTGTATACACAGAGAGAGAGCTCAAAGAGACATTTCAGCAAAAAGGATATAAGGTAGCAAATAAGCGTATCATCAGCCATTATGGAAATTCAAACTAAAACCAGGATGAAACACCAAAACCTATTAAAATGACTAAAATAAAAAATATGGACAATACCAAGTGCTGTTGAGGATGTGAAGGAACTGGAATTCTCAGACATTGCAGGTAGGAATACAAAAGGGTAAGCCACTTTGGAGAACAGTTTGGCAATTTCTTAGAAAGGTATACATACACTTGCTGCACAACGAAGCAATCCACTTCTGGGTATTTACCCCAGAGAACTGAAAACCTGCTCATACAAAAGCTGTACATAAATGTTTGTAGCAGCTCTACTCATAACTGCTCAAAACTAAAAACAATCACAGTATGCTTCAACAGGTGAATGGATAAACTGCAGAATATCCATACCGTGGAATAATACTCAGTCATAAAAAACAAATGATCTTGGCAATACACACAACTTGGATGAATCTCAAAAGCATCATGCTGAGGAAAAGTACCCGTTGCCGTCGAGTCGATTGCGACTCATAGCAACCCTATAGGACAGAGTAGAACTGCCCCCACAGCGTTTCTAAGGAGCAGCTGGTGGATTTGAACTGCTGACCTTTTCGTTAGCAGCCGTAGCTCTTAACCACTGCCCCACCAGGGCTCCAGAGTAAGAGTAGTCAATCCATTAATGTGACAGTCTCAGAAGACAAAACCTTAGTGATGGTGAACAGATCAGTGATTTCCAGGTGTTGGGTAGCAGGAGGGTGAGACTACAAGGGGGATTTTGTGGGCTGATGGAACTATTCTGTATCCTGATTGTGGTGGTGGCCACACAATAGTCACATGTGTTAAAAATCATAAGACTGTACGGACAGAGTCAATTTTATTGTTAATTTAAAAATACAAAAATATGTATATATGTATACATTTGCCACTAAATCAGACAACTGGTTTATATATGTCTTTTGTTTCCCCTAATACATATATGTTGTACATATATAATATACATATATATTAGAGAGAGAGAGAGTTTCCATAGCATTGTCAGTGGCTAATTTTCAGAAGGAGATCACCAGCCCTTCCTTCCTAGTCTTAGTCTGGAATCTCTGCTGAAACCTGTTAGCATCAGAGCAACACCAAGCCTTCACTGATGGGTGGTGACTGTACTTGAGGTGCATCGGCCAGGAATTGAACCTGGGTCTTCTGCATGGAAGCCAAGAATTCAACATCTGAACCATCACTGCTCCTTTATATAAACATATACATATATATACTATAAATATATATATCCAGCAAATTTAATTTTTTCCTCTTCTAACACAAAAGATAGCCTATGATACATTTTGTTCTGAACCTTGCATTTTTCACTTGACAATGTATCTTGAAGACCTTTTCATAACAGTATCTGGAGAACACTTTCATTCTTTTTTTATAACCGTATAATATGCATAAAAACCAAAACCCACTGATGTCAAGTTGCTTCCAACTCATACCAACCCTATAGGACAGAGTAGAACTGCCCCATAGGGTTTCCAAGGAGTGGCTGGTGAACTCGAACTGCTGACCTTTTGGTTAGCAACTGGGCTCTTAACCACTGTGCCACCAGAGCTCTTGGTGTATTTTATAATATACCAGGGGAAACAAAAGACATATGGAAACCAATTACCTGATTTAGTGGCAGAATGAGTATTAAAGAGGAGCGATGCAGCAGGTCAGTGTAAGAAAGACATCCTAAAAGAGACGGGACTTGAAAAGGACTCTGAAGGTAAGTGTTGTTGTTGTTAGCTCCCCTCAAGCTGGCCCCAACTCATAGCAACCCCATGGACAATGGAACAAAATGCTGCTTGATTGGTTGCGGATTAGATCACTGTGATCCATAGGGTTTTCTCTAGCTAATTTTAAAAAGTAGATCACCAGGTTTTCTTCCTAGCCCATCTTAGTCTGGAAGGTCTGCTGAAACATGTCCAGCATCATAACAACATACAAGCCTCCACTGACGGGTGGTGGCTGTGCTTGAGGTATATTGGACAGGAATTGAACCTGGGTCTCCCACATGGAAGGCGAGGATCCTACCTGTGAACCACCACTGCCTCAAAGGTAAGGCCCCGTTAGACCCATTGCTGTCGAGTTCCGACTCACTGTGACCCTACAGGACAGGGTAGAACTGCCCCATAGAGTTTCCAAAGCTATAATATTTACAGATGCAGACTGCCACATCTTTCTCCCATAAAGGTAAGGGAGGAAGGGAAAAATATCATAAATAGGGAAACAGTCTAAGCCAACACAGGAATACATCCCATCACACCCCCAGAGCCAGCATAGGCGGTACTCAGCTTTTCCAAGAAAAACTTCCTGACTGCCTGGTCTCCACGCTGTGCACCTGTAGCAAATCCTTCTACCCGTCATGTTTTCAATCATTTGTTTTCATGTCTAGAAGCTTCTCAAAGTCAGTGACTAAATCTTTTTCATCATCACATCCTTTTGAGAACATCTCAGGTTATAAAAGTATCAATGTAAAACTGATGCCCATAGCCCCTGGCACAATGCCTGGCATGTAGTCAGAACTCAACAGATACACTCGATTCTGCAAGGAGAGAGGAGTTTGAAAGGCTCGTCAGTGGCTTCTAGAATCATTATGTCAAAGTCATAACTAACGTTTAGAGTTGGTCACCTCTAAATAATGAGCCAGATTCTCTTATTAGCTAGTCAATTGGCAAAACTTCTAAACACTGCTTTCCATTATTGCGACATCTTTTCCTCTTCCCAAAAAATGCAAATATTTCAAGTGCCTCCACAGACTGTTAGACAAACAAAATGCCTTGTGATACAAAAAATCGCTAATAATTTTGCCAATGGTGCCTTTCTTCCCCCAAACAAGGAGTCCTTGCCTTTTTGTTCCACTCATCACTTATATAGACTGCTATCACTGACCCTTTCGAAGGGCCACTAGCTTAAGAATTCATAAACCCCCAGCGTTCTAGAAGTGCATGGAGCCTGGGAATTCCCCATCCGGTCTGCATTCTACTTTAAGGAGGCTGATTCAGAGCTGCTGAAAACGGTGCAAATCTTATCTTTCCACTTAATTGCAATCTTGAATTTTGCCAATGTTTTGCAGGTTTCAGAATTCAGATTTCTGATTTGATTGTTGTTGTTGTTGTTGTTAGCTTTGGCAGTGTCAGCATTGGCAGTGAGAGCCCATGATTCATAAGCCTATGCTTTATTTGCCAAGTGTAGACACCACCCAAATCCTGGAGACCAGGAGCCCAAAGGAAGACGGGTTGGTCCCCCTGGCATTGTGTGCTTTGCAGAGAGGAAATGAACACCCAAGAGGCCTGCTTCTTCCCCCCACTCTATCTCTTGAATGCAGTTTCTCCAATAATTTAATAACATTCACAGGGATATTAGATTAATTGGATTTTAATTCCAAATGACTGTGAAAGCAGAGAAATGAGTCACCAGCTCATACTAATGAGAAGATCTATTAAGGGCTCTTCTCTGATAGACACATACAGCAGGGTTATAAATATTTCATATCCAATTAATTGAATTTTGCCCCCTATATATGACACTGCCCTGAAACATCAATCAAACAGGATCAGAGAAAAAAACCAGGGACAGAAGAAAAACCACGGGCTTCTTTGGAATAGCAACTCCATGGCTACAGGCGGTCCCTTCCCCTCCAGCTCCCTTAACACTCCCCCCACCCCAAGAAACGCTGCCATTCACACGGGGCCTGCAGAGAGGAGCTGGAAGCGTTTACATCAACTGCAGCTGGTTCCATACGGTGGGGAAATTAATGTTAATTAATCAGACAGCAGTTTTATACAGGGCTGTGTGCAGAAGGTTATTTGAGTCCTGCTGCAAATAGATTTATAGGTGTAATTGCCATGTTGAATGACCCTCTGTAAATAGGCTCATTAAACTGGCCATCAGTCAAAAAGTCTAATTGAAGCCATGCAGTCGCCTGCAATCAGGACCATGCGGCTCTCGGTAAACAGAGCTTGCCCAGGGCAGCCTGGCTCTGGACAGCTTAGATAGGGCTGCTGGCTGTCCTTCAGGTGGCCCAGCTCCTCCTGCCTGCTCCACTTTGTTATCTCAGCAGGGAGGCAGACACATGCTTTCTGTCCAGCTTCCCCGCCTCCCCTGTCAGCCCCAGGAGAGCTCCTGGATGCCTGCTATGGCAGGGACAAGTGGAAACCCTGTGCGTGGCAGATGGACAGAATTTCCAAGAGGCATGAACAGTCGCCACCTAGTGCTCCATTTAGGAAGAAAGGCTTGGAGATCTACTTGTGAAAATCAGCTAATGAAGACCTTGTGGATCACAATGGTCTGATCCCATTGTGCATGGGGTCGCCCTGAGTCTGGGGCCTGCCCATGGCAGATAAAAACAACCATAGCAGTGCTCCATTATCTTGTCAGCGTGGTCGTGGTTGAGCCAGGACAAGTGGCAGGGCATGCACAGGGAATGCACGGGTCCCATCCTTGTATCCCCACAGCCAGACACTCCCTGTGAAACTCCTCTGTGCCTTTCTTTTTATTCCCTTTACCCCCAGGTATATAGAAGAAAAACAAACCTGCTGATGTTGAGTCAATTCAAACACATGGCAATCCATGTGTTTCAGAGTAGAACTGTGCTCCATAGGGTTTTCATGGCTGTGACTTTCAGAAGCAGATTGCCAGGCCTTTCTTCCGAGGCAACTCTGGATGGGTTTGAAATACCAAACTTTTGGTTAGTAGTCGAGTGCTTAACCATCTGTGCCAACAGGGCCCAATTATTTTTCTCCTTAATAGGGCAAAAAAGCAAGCTGTAGTTGTAATTGGGAGTATCTGAAATCTTTTGGGGAGGAACTGTGTGTGCATTTAAATCCTTTTTGCTGAGGTTCATCACAGCATTGTCTATTAGAGGGAAAAATGATAAACAACCAAAATTTCCATCAACAGGAGTCTGAGTGTCTACATTGTAATTTTTATTGACAATAGAGTACTAAACAAATATTAAAAATGATTTTAGTCATTTTATTTATTTTTATCATTTATTAGTACAGAAAGTTATCTATAATGTATGTTTGTATGGGGGAGAAAGAGATTACAGAAGATAAACAGTGTGATCCCCCATGTTGCTGTTGTTGTTAGGTGCCATCAAGTCAGTTTTGACTCACAGCGACTCCATGCACGACAGAACAAAACATTTCCTGGTCTTGCACCACCCTCACAATTGTTGTTATGCTTGAGCCCATTGTTCCAGCCACGGTATCAGCCCATCTCATTGCAGGTGTTCCTCTTTTTCACTGACCTTCTACTTTACCAAGCATGGTGTCATTCTCCAGGGACTGGTCCCCCCGATTACATGTTCAAAAGTATGTGAGACAGAGTCTCACAATCTTCACTTCTAAGGAGCATTCTGGCTGTACTTCTTCCAAGATAGATTTGTTCATTTTTCTGGCAGTCCATGGTATGTATATTCAATATTCTTCACCAACACCCTAATTCAAAAGCATCGATTCTTTTTGGTCTTCTTTATTCATTGTCCAGCTTTCACAGGCATATGAGGCGAATGAAAACACCATGGCTTGGGTCAGGCGCACTTTAGTCCTCAGTGTGACATCTTTGCTTTTTAGCACTTTAAAGAGGTCTTTTGCAGCAGGTTTGACCAAAGAAACCCGTCTTTTGATTTCTCGACTGCTGCTTCCGTGGATGGTGATCGTGGATTCGAGCAAAATCCTTGGCAACTTTAATATTTTCTCCATTTATCATGATGTTGCTTATCGGTCCAGTTGCAGCGATTTTTGTTTTCATTAATTTGAGGTGTAATCCATACTTGAAGGGTGTGGCCTTTGATTTTCATCAGTAAGTGCTTCAAGTCCTCTTCACTTGCAGCAAGCATGGCTGTGTAATTTGCATATTGCAGGTTGTTAGTGAGTCTTCCTCCAATCCTAATGCCACGTACTTATTCCTATAGTCCAGGTTCTTGGATTATTTGCTCAGCATACAGATTGAGTAAGTACGGTGAAAGGATACAACCCTAACACACACCTTTCTGATTTTAAACCTTGCAGTATCCCCTTGTTCTGATCAAACAACTTATCTGTAGCTGAATAGGCAAAGAAAATATAATTTTTTCATGTTTTATTTTTGCTTTTAAGCTCCTCTACTCCCTTTCATGGAAACCCTAGTAATGTAGTGGTTAAGTGCCATGGCTGCTAACCAAAAGGTCGTCAGTTCAAATCTACCAGGTGCTCCTTAGAAACTCTATTGTGCAGTATTACTTTGTCCTACAGGGTCACTATCAGTCAAAATTGACTCAACAGCAACAGGTTTTTTTGTTGTTGTTGTTTATTACCTTTCATAATCTCACATTCAGTAGTTAGTGGGATGAAAAACAAAATTACCTAAATTTCCAGTCTTGATTAAACTTAGTCCTCTGATCTGATCATGTAAACAGCTCCTTTAGTAATACTGAGTATCTTCTAGGAACATTTCTTGGTTTCCGGATGGCTCCCTTTGCCTATTTCTCCTCCCCTAGTGGTGCCCGGTGTGTGGGCTGAGAAAGTACCCAGTATGGTGAAGGGAAAAGCCATGGCCTTTGAAGGCCTTGTGAGTAGCTTCTGGTCTTTGGTGAAGTGTCCCTTGTCCCCGGGGCCCTCAGCAAGCTTCTGTGGCTGCTGGTCTCTTTCTGAGCTTGGCCAGAGCTGGAGTTCCTTCTGGCTGACTTGAGCTCACCTTTGCTTTACTGGCCTCAAGCCCCTGTGCCCCCCTCTCCATCCAGTCTGCAAGCCCAAAGGCCCGCTTAGTCTCTGCTGCAGAGTTATCCCCTCCTACCTAGAAAAGTCCCAAAGCCAACCACTGGGCCTCCATCTAGCATCCACCCAAATGGTGGAGCCTGAGGGAATCAGGAAATAAAGCTCCGCCCCTCCACCTGACTGTGCTGACCTCTAAGATGACACCACTGTGCCCTATCTAGTGTCAGGACATGCTGAAAAGGGGCTTCTTTCCTAAACTAGGAGTCAGGACAAGGGCCACCTTCAGCAGTCCTCATCACTCCTTCCTTACAAAACACTTCTCCCTTCTCAGGGCCTAGAGCCAGGAGATCTCCAGGACAAAGTCCTCAGGCTCTTAATCTCCTTCTCTCTACCTTAATTTCCTTCCCGTCACTATCCAGGGAAAAAGGAAGTCTCTTCTTTTACCTGAGTCCCTGGGTGGTGCAAACGGTTAAGAACTCAACTACTAGCCAACAGACTGATGGTTCAAACCCAACCAGAGGGTGCTTTGAAGAAAGTCCTGTTGATTTGCTTCTGAAAGGGCCAGCCTTGAAAACCCTATGGAGCACGGTTCTACTCTGCATATATGGATCCTCCTTTTGCCTAAACGTGACAAGTCGTGTGATTAGCAGGGCCTTCTAGGCTAAAAGAAAGTTGCCATAAAGTGGATTCTGACCCATGGTGAACCCACGTGTGTCAGAGTAGGACTATGCTTCTTAGGGTTTTCCTATGATATTTCAGAAGTAGATCACCAGACCTTTCTCTGGAGGTACCTCTAGGTATCCTGGAACTTCCAACCTTTAGATTAGCAGCTGAGTACTTTAACCATTTGTACCACCCAAGGACTTAGTACCTAAGTGAGAGAAAATTATCCAAATAAATCAGACAAATGGTCAGTAATATGTTGGGAAAATAGTTCACTCTGCAACGTAAATGGAGTTTGATCAAGTAAGGCCTTTGAAGCTTGTAGGTAGCCTAAGCCCAGTGTCCTTACCTTTAGTGCCGACTTCATTTTTCAGTGGAAAACTCTCTCCTGAGACAATGGTCTGTTTATTGTCCTGCTCTATAATCTATTTTGTATGGTGGAAGGTGGAAATTGCCTTGTTCTTTCTCTTTGTGGACCTTTAAAAAAAGCACCCTAAATTCCCCCAAGGCAGATAAAAACCTAGACCCAACCTAAGCAGAGGTCCTGAACTCAGGAAGGAAAAAGGAAATGGAGCAAGAGTGATGCTAAAATATTAGCTTGTTACAGATCTATATATGCCTGGAGATATGTCTGGAAGAAAGTTCATCAAAGTAATTGATACCAGTAACTACCTCTGAGAAGTAGGATTCTGGTGATTTTTAACTTTCTTCATTTTGCTAATACTAGCTTTTGTGGAATGCAGACAGCCTGTGCCTTCATAAACTGGGTACTGATCAGCCATAACGCCCCAGGCACCACTCTAGGTCCTGGAAATGTGGCAGTGTGCAGGAGTGTGCCATGACCCCATGCATGAGTTTCTTATTGCTGGGGTAACAAATTACCACAAACTTAGTAAATTGAAACAACACTTTCTTATAGTCAGGTGATTACCAGCCTTAATTCCACTTTGCCATGTAACAGATAACATTGTGAAGAATGGGAATTCCAGAACATTTAATTGTGCTCATGAAGAACTTGTACATACTTCAAGAGGGAGTCCAAAATGGGCCTTACCTGGCTGAAATTCAGGAGCTGCCAGGGCTGCACTCCTTTCTGGAAGTTGAAGGGGAGAATCCGATTCCTTGCCATCTTCTAGAGGCTTCCTGCATTCCTTGGCTGGTGGCCCTTTCTTCCATATTCCAAAGACAGCCATGGTTGATTGAATCTTTCTCACGTCACATCACTGTGACACTGACTCCCCTGCTTCCCTCTTCCACATTAAGGATCCTTGTGATTACATTGGCTCACAAAATAATTCAGGATAATCTCCCTTTCTTAAAGTCAGCTGATTACCAACCTTAATTCCACTTTGCCATGTAACAGATAACATTGCAAATTCCAGAACATTTAACTGTGCTCATGAGGAACCTGTACGTACATCAAGAGGCAGTCGTTCAGACAGAACAAGGGGATACTGCATGGTTTAAAGTCAGATAGGCATGCATCAGGGTTGTATCCTTTCACCATACCTATTCAATCTGTATGCTAAGCAAATAATCTGAGAACCTGGACTATATGAAGAAGAATAGGGCATCAGGATTGGAGGAAGACTCATTAACAACCTGCATCATGCAGATGACACAACCTTGCTTACTGAAAGTGAAGAAGACTTAAAGCACTTACTGATTGAAGATCAACGACCACAGCCTTCAGTATGGATTACATCTCAACATAAAGAAAACAAAAATCCTCACAACTGGACCAATAAGCAGTATCATGATAAACGGGGAAAAAATTGAAGTTGTCAAGGATTTCATTTTACTTGTATCCATAATCAACACCCATGGAAGCAGCAGTCAAGAAATCAAAAGATGCATTGCATTGGGGAAATCTGCTGCAAAAGACCTCTTTAAAGTGTTAAAAAGCAAAGATGTCACCTTGAAGACTAAGGTGCACCTGACCCAAGCCATGGTGTTTTCATTCACCTTATATGCATGTCAAAGCTGGATGATGAATAAAGAAGACTGAAGAAGAATCAGGACCTTTGAATTGTGTTAGAGAAGAATATTGAATACCCCATGGACTGCCAAAAGAACAAATAAATCTGTCTTAGAAGAAGTATAACCAGAATGCTCCTTAGAAGCAAGGATGGCGAGACTACATCTCACATACTTAGGACACGTTGTCAGGAGGGATCAGTCACTGGAGAAGGACATCATGCCTGGTAAAGTACAGGGTCATCGGAAAAGAGGAAGACCCTCATGAGATGGATTGACACAGTGGCTGCAACAGTGGGCTTAAGCATAACAACGATTGTGAAGATGGCACAGGACCAGGCGGTGTTTCATTCTGTTGTACACGGGGTTGCTATGAGTTGGATCCTAAGAACAACAACATGTGACAGATCATATCCATAGGTTCTGGGGATTAGGATGTGGACAGCTTTGATGGGGGGAGGGGACTAATACTCTGCCTACCACACCACAGCTGGCCAATCAGACTCTCTTTCGTGAGATTTTAGGTTTGACCCCTCGAGACGCCATCAGTCCGGGTTGCTAATTTGACCTCATAGAGTGTGAGAATTAAATGAGATAATGTAGGGTAAGTTCTCAGCACAGTTCCAGACACATAGTAAATGTTCGATAAATGTTGTTGCCAACACCATTATCCTCAAAGAAGGGCTTTATTGTACGTGCTCAAGTCTCTCCATTACCTTCACTCCAGTCTTCAGTACATTTACCAATAACATCTATTGAGCACTTGCCATGTGCCAAGCACTTTATATGCGCACTGCATTTACGCTTTGCCACACCCTTTTTATTATTATTATTATTTAATTTTATTTATTTTGTTGTTGAGAATATACACCACAAAACATACACCAGTTTAACAGTTTCTACTTGTACAATTCAGTGACATTGATTACATTCTTTGACTTGTGCAACCATTCTCACCCTCTTTTCTGAGTTGTTCCTCCCCATTAACATAAACTCACTGCCTCCTAAGGTTCCTATCTAATGTTTTGAGTTGCTATTGTCAATTCAATCCCATATAGATAGCTCTTAAAAGAGCATAATGCTCAAGCAGATATTTTTTACTAATTAAGTTATTGTTTAGTTTTATGAAGACATCAGGGAATATTTTGAGTTTGAGTTTTAAAGATTACCTCAGGGCAATAATTTCAGGGGTTCATCTAGCCTTCATGGCTTCAGAAGTCTGGAGTCCATGGGAATTTGAAATTCTGTTCTGCATTTTCCCCCCCTTTGATTAGGATTCTTCTATAGACTTTACCACAACCCTTCAAGATAATTCCTATTATTATCCCATCATAAAGATGAGGAAAGTGAGGATTAAAAAACTAATCAGTATTGGCAAATGTTACGTTATATACATTTTTACCACACACACAAAATAACCAGCAAGTATCTGAATTGCAGTGCTGTAACGTTAACCCCAAATGGTCCCAGTGTTCATCATCAGCATAACTGGCTCTGTGGTTCAAAGAAAGCCAGGAAGAGTGTGAAGGGTGCTTTTAGCCATTTTAACAAGAATAATTCATTACTTTTTTTCAAAGATGTTTTCTTAAGATGACATATGCCCATTGTAAGGGATTTCAAGTAATTCAGAAAAGTGCAGTTTCTTTTGATTCCAGGTAACACACCAATTTCAAACTAGTTTAAAGGAAACAAATAAAAGTGGGAGCAGGTGGCAGAAAAAAAGAATTCTTGGTTAAGCTCATGCAGCCTATTATGGATTGATGTGTGTCTTCCTGTAAAGATTTATGTTGAAGTCTAACCCTCAGTACCTGTGAACGTGACATTATTTAAAAATAGCATTAGCAGTTATAATTAGCTTACATGAGGTCATATTAGAGTAGGGTGGGCCCGAATCCAATATAATTTGTGTCCTTATAAGAAGGGACACAGAGACAGACACACAGGCATGGACAGAAGACAGGCATGTGAAGACAGAGCAGAGATTGGATGATGCATCTACCAGCCAAGGAATGCCTGAGGTTACCAAAGGCTGGAAGAGGCCAGGAAGGATTCTCCCTTAGAGCCTTTGGAGGGAACATGGCCCTGCTGTTCCCTCCAGAATGGTAAGAGAATGAATGTCTGTTGTTTAAAGCCATCCACTTTGTGGTACTTTGTTATAGCAGCCACAGAGAATGAATACAGAGCTCAAGAGCAGAAAGGGGAGATGGTCTCCCCAAGGACTGGGTCAAGCACAGTCTCAGCATCAAAATGTGATATGTGGGTTCATTTTTTTTTTTTTTCAGGAAGGGAATTGGTTAACTATATTCATTCAGCCAATCAACAAATAATGGTTGAGGGCTACTCTATGCTGACACTGTGGGAGAGAAAGGGAAATAAGCCATGGTCCCTGATCTTGGGGAGCTCACTGTTTGATGATCCAAATCACTGCTGGAGTCCTGCCCTGTGCAGTTGAGGACTACGTAAAGAATAATCCATGAGGGGACAGGCTACCCTCCTCACCTAGAGAGCTTCCATTCAGGAAACTGGACCTCCCTCCCCTCTCTCCTAGTCCTCTCATCTGAGGGAATGCGCAATGATTGCCCCCACCATGACCGCTAAATTAAGGACTATTTCTCAAGCTAGTTCCCAGCAAACAGCCAACCTGAGTCTCCCAGGATGTCACATGGGTAATGAAAAGATCACTGACTCATAAACCAAGAAATCTGGGTTTTATTACAAGGTCTGCCCCCTTACTAATTATGTCACTTCACCTCTCTTGACCTCCATTTCCTCCTCTGTAAAACAAGGAAAGATGTCCCTGATGGTGCAAATGGTTAACACACTCAGGTGCTAACCAAAAGGTTGGAGGTTCAAGTCCACCCAGAGGTGGACTTTCTTCCTCAGAAGAAAGGCCTAGTGATCCGCTTCTGAAATATCAGCCATGAAAATTCTATGAAGCACAGTTTCACTCTGACACACATAGGGTCACCATGAGTCAGAGTCAACAAGACGGCAACTGGTTTTTAAAACAAGGAAGCTGAGTGATATTCTCTAAGTCTCCTCCCAACTCTAAATGCTGGGTACCCAGAAACACTAATGTCAACCACTGTTATTCCCCAGCCTTGAGAGCCTAATAGTGTGAACTGAAAAAGTGTTCCAATTCCATGTCTTTATCCGGAATAATGTGTTTAGGAAAGCGTGTGCCAACCCTGGAGAGCTCAAGGTGCCATATGTGTGTTCAACCCGCCTCCCAAGGAAAAACACCAGAAGCTAAGCTCTGCTTTCAGAGTAACCCAAGAGCATAGATAAGCAAGGAGAAATTCACACAGCTCTCTAAAGCGAGTCTCAGCTCTGTACAGCCAACTGGAGTCTGCCCAGGCACACAAATCCCAGGGGCTCCATGCTTGCACATCTCAGGGCCACCTTTCTCTCAACCAGCCCCTTAGCCAACACCCTGATAAGTTGTTATCATGATCTGTTTCCAGGCTCTCAGGTCTCCACCCAGTGAGGGTTCAAACTAGATTGTGTTATATGATTATCTCAATTATCTAGTGCTGCCATAAGAGAAATGCCACAAGTGGGGGGCCTTAGCAAACAGAAATTTATTTTCTCATAGTTTAGAAGGCTAGAAGTCCAAAATCAGGATGCTGGCTCTAGAGGAACCCTTTCTTTCTCTGTCAGCTCTGGGGGAAGGACCTTGTTGCTTCTGTTCTTTGGCTCCTGAGTGATCTTCATGTGCCATGGCATCTATCTTCCCCATCTCTGCTTGCTTGCTGCCTGATTAATCTGCTCTTCTATATCTCAACAGAGACTGACTCAATCAGGGGACAACTAGCTCAATTGGCATTACATAGTTTATAAAGAAAATGTCCTACATCCTACATTGATGAGTAACCTCTGGGGTCTTAAAAGCTTGTGAGTAGCCATCTAAGATACTCCACTGGTCTCACCCTGTCTAGAGCAAGGGAGAATGAAGAAAATCAAAGACACAAGAGAAAGATTAGTCCAAAGGACTAATGGACCACAACTACCACAGCCTCCACCAGACAGAGTCTAGCACAACTAGATGGTGCCCAGCTACCACCACCCACTGCTCTGAAAGGGATCATAATAGAGGGCCCCAGGCAGAGCTGGAGAAATCTGTAGAACAAAATTCCAGCTCACAAAAAAAGACCAGACTTACTGGTCTGACAGAGACTGGAGAAACCCCGAGAGTATGGCCCCCAGACACCTTTTCAACTCAGTAATGAAGTCACTCCTCAGGTTCGCCTTTCAGCCAAAGATTAGACAGGCCCATAAAACCAAACAAGACTAAATGGGCACACCAGCCCAGGGGCAAGGACAAGGAGGCACGAGGGGACAGAAAAGCCCGTCGAATGGAAATGGGAGACACAAAGTAGAGAAGAGGAGAGTGTTGACACATTGCAGTGTTGGTACCAATGTCACAAAACAATGTGTATTAATGATTTAATGAGAAACTAATTTGTTCTGCAAACCTTCATCTAAAGCACAATTAAAAATGAGAGAGAGAGAGATTGATTCAAAACACACCCCGCACCAACACTACTTCATTAATATAACAAAGAAAAAACCATTCCGAAATGAGATTACAACCAAAGGCATTAAAAGAAAAAACAAAAACAAAAAAAATTGCCATCGAGTGCATTCTGACTCATAGGGCTGTATCTTTACAGCAGCAGACCGTAGCATCTTTCTCTCTTGGAGTGGCTGGCAGGTTTGAACTGCCAACTTTTTGCTTAGCAGCTGAGCCCTAACTACTATACCACCTTAACTGTATAGGGGTCAGAATTTACAGCACATGTTTTTAGGTGACGCAATCCAATCCTTAACAATGATGTTAGCATTTTCCCTCCATAAGGCTTTGCAAATGAGGAACAGAAATCAACCCAACTTCAGGCAAAACCTCAACTTCTTGAAGATAAACCAGTAAAACCAGTTGCTGTCAAGTCGATTCCTACTCATGGCAACCCGCGTGTGTCAGAGTAGAACTGTGCTCCATAGGGTTTTCAATGCTGATTTTTGGAAGTAGTTTGTCAGACCTCTCTTCTGAAGAGCCTCAAGGTGGACTCAAACTGCCAACCTTTCAGTTAGCTGCGAATCATGTTAATCATTTGTACCCAAATCTTTGACTACCAAAACCAAAAACCAAACCCAGTGCTGCTGAGTCAATTCCGGCTCATAGCGACCCTATAGGACAGAGTAGAACTGGACCATAGAGTTTCCGAGGAGCGCCTAGCGGATTTGAACTGCCGACCCTTTGGTTAGCAACAGTAGCGCTTAACCACTGCACCACCAGGGTTTCCTCTTCGACTATAAACCCAGTGCTGTCGAGTCGATTCTGACTCATACAGATTCCTAAAAAACTAAAACCATAACTAATCCTGTATTTACATACCACAATTTCTCTCTTTAGCTTCTTGCAAAAATTCCATGCTCGGTACTTATTCACAAGTTTCAAGTTTCTGGTCTTCACATTCTGATTTAATGTGAATACTGCTAACTACTACTATTGGGCAATAAGCAAGGACACATTTACTATGAATACTAGTGGAAGAACTGGGCAAGTACATAGCTTTCCTCTTCTCTGTTGAATATCACATCTGTTTTAGGCTGGGTTCTCTAGAGAAGCAAAACCAGTAAAGCACATAAATATATATACCGGTACACTGCCGTCGAGTCGATACCGACTCATAGCAACCTTATAGGACAGAGTAGAGCTGCCCCGTAGAGTTTCCAAGGAGCACCTGGTGGATTTGAACTGCCAACCTCTTGGTTAGCAGCCATAGCACTTAACCACTATGCCACTAGGGTTTCCAAAATATATATAGAGAGAGATTTATATCAAGGAAACGGCTAATGTGGTTGTAGAGGCTGGAACCTCCCAAGTCTGTGGGTCAGGTGGGAGGCTTCTCCTGATTCACGTAGCAGCAGGGGCTGGTGAACCCAAGATCGGCAAGTCACACATCAGGGCTCTGGCTCACAGGCTTTGAAGAATGACAAATCCCAAGATCAGCAGGCAAGACTGCTGGTAAGCTGCTAGCTCAAGTCCCAAGAACCAGAGGTCAGACAAACAGGAACCAGCTGCAGGATCCAGACCAAGCAAAACCCAGTGAGCCTTGCCAGAAAGTCCACCTATATTGGATGTAGGCCACACTCCCAAGGAAACTCCCTTTCAACTGATTGGCTACTCACAGCAGACCCCATCATAGAGGTGATCACATTATATCAAATCCAGTCATGAGAAGGTGATCACATCATTATACCATTGCCAAACTATATCATAACTGCAAACCACCGAGAATCATGGCCCAGCCAAGCTGACACACAATCTTAACGATCGAAATATCATTTTCCTTTTTTATTCTCCTCTTAATTCCCTCATCATTTCTTCTCTAACTACTATTATGCCTCAAAATGAAGTGTGTTTTTTCCACAGTTAAGTCCTTGGAAACACATAAAAATTATCTGTTCTTTGAAGGTTAAAAAAGTCAACTATAAAAAAGCTCTGGGCATGGTGCCTTTCTTTAACGGTAGATAGATCTTTAGTGACCTTTCCAACTTGTTCTGCGGTTTATGGTCTGTTCCAGTTTTGTAATTAATAATTTATATTTTGCTAGAAAATCATCTATTTCCTCTATGTTTTCAAACGTCATAAAATTGCATGTAATATCTGTCATGGAATGAACTGTGTCTCCCAAAAATATTTGTCAACTTGGCTAGGCCATAATTCCCAGTATTGTTTGATTGTCCAAAATTTTGTCATCTGATGTGATTTTCCTGTGTTTGAATCCTATCTCTATGATGATAACGAGGTGGGACTAGCAGCAGTTATGTTAATGGGGCAGGACTCAATTTATAAGATTAGGTTGCATCTTATGCCAATCTCTCTTGAGATACAAAAGAGAGAAGTGAGCAGAGAGACACGGGGACCTCATGACACCAAGAAACAAGAGCCAAGAGAAGAGCTCGTCCTTTGGACCCACGGTCCCTGCACTGAGAAACTCCTCGACCGAGGAAGGTTGATGGCAAGAACCACCTTCTCCCTGAACCGACAGAGAGAGAAGGCCTTCCCCTGGAGCTGGCACCCTGAATTCAGACTTTTAGCCTCCTAGACTGTGAGGGAATGAATTTCTCTTTCTTAAAGCCATCCACTTGTGGTATTTCTGTTATAGCAGCACTAGATAACTAAGACAATATCCTTTTATAATTATTTTTGCCACATCCATATCTGTGGCTGCATCTCCATTGTCATCCCTAATGCTGTGTAGGTTGGTTTTTCTTCCTACCCAACATTTAAATGTTGGGCTTCCTTGGTCATCTTCTCTGTCCCACTCACTCTCTTTCACAACCTCGTCCATACTCAAGGCTTCAGTTACCATCTATGGGCTAAACAGCCTCAAGTCTTTCTCTTCAGCCCTGAGCTCTAGAACTGCAAATGCACTGCCTGCCCTAACTCTCCACTTGGCTGTTGCAAAGGCAAATGAAAGGCCATATGTTGTGCAAAATAGAAATCTAGATCTAAACCTGGTTCTCGGCTACTGTTCCTCACTGCAGTGAATGGCATCACCATCACCCATCACTCCTACATCTTCATTAACTCCTGTCTGTTTTATGTGTAAAAATACCTCTTAGATTCCATCCACTCCTCTCCATCACCACTGCCACCTCTCTACACCAGGTTCCTGGAACACTCCGTGGATGAGTGCGTGACCCACTAAATGGTCTCCACATAGTCCCCTCTGTACTCTCTCTAATGGAGTCTCTTACTGCAGCCTAAGCAACCTCTTTTCTTTAATTTTGAAATAATTCCAGTCACACAGAAAAGATGTGAAAATAGTAGAAGAATTCACTGTACCCAGATTCCCCAAATGTTAATATCTTACCATATTTGCTTTATCATTCTTTTACATGGTTTCTCTTATTCTTATTCATATTTTCTCTGCCTCTCTCTCAAACACTTAACCATTGTACCACCAGGGGCCCAATATATATATGTATGTGTGTGTGTATACACACGGAAATCCTGGTGGCGTAGTGGTTAAGTGCTATGGCTGCTAACCAAGAGGTCAGCAGTTCGAATCCACCAGGTGCTCCTTGGAAACTCTATGGGGCAGTTCTACTCTGTCCTATAGGGTCGCCATGAGTAGGAATAGACTCAACGTCTGTGGGGGTGTATACACATACACACACAATTTTTTCTTAAACCATTTGATAATAAGTTGCACACATGATGATGCCCCATTACCCATAAATATTCCAGTGTGTAAAGAGGAGGACATTCTTTTAGATAACCACAGAACAATGATCATAATCAGGAATTTACATCATTAAACTATATTCTAAGGTTTAATCTATTGCCATTCCTTTTACAAATTTTTCCCCATTATCCTGCAAATGCCCTATATAGCAAAAGAAAAAAAAAAGTTCCGGTCCAGGATCCAATCCAGATCACGTTGTCGTGTCTCTTTACTCCTTCAGTCTGGAACAATTTCTCGCTCTTTTATTGTCTTTCATTACTTTGAGTTTTTTTTTTTTTTGAAAGTACAGGCCATTTATTTTGTGGACTGTCCCGCTGACCGGGTGTGTCTTTTGTTTCCCCAGGTTTAGATCCCAGTTACGCATTTTTGGCAGGAGTATCACAGAAGCGATAGCGTGTCCTTCTCTATGCAATATACAAAGGGGCACATGCCATCAATTTGTCCCATGATAATGATATTCACTTTGATCACTTCGTTAAGGTGGAGTCAGCCAGGCTTCTCCACTTTTAAATTACTATTTTTCCCTTTGTGCCCAAACCCAGAAACTCATTGCCATTGAGTTGATTCTGACTCATAGTGACCTGATAGGACAGAGTGGAACTGCCCCCATGCGGTTTTCAAGGAGCAGCTGGGGGATTCAAGATGCCCACCTTTTGGTTAGCAGCTGAGTTCTTAGCCACTGCGCCATGAGGGCTTCTGGCCTCCTGTTGTTGTCGAGTTGGTTCTGACTCATAGCAACCCTATAGGACAGAGTAGAACTGCCCCATAGAGTTCCCAAGGCTCTAAATCTTTTCAGAAGCAGACTGCCACATCTTTCTCACAAGGAATGGCTGGTGAGTTCGAACCCTCTACCCTTCTGTTGGTAGCCAGGCATTTTAACCACTGCACCACCAGGGCTCCTTTTTCCCTTTGTAGTCAATAGTACTTTGTGGCAAGATACTTGGAGAGTGTATAAATACCCTGTTTCCCAGCAAACTTTCATGCACGTGTTTTGGTATTTGACTGATCAGTTCTGCTTTGAAACTTTAAATGATTTCTCACAGCCCTGAAGAAAGACACTGAAACCTTTCACCTGGTCAAGGCCCCTGAATGGTGTGGTTCTTGCTCATATAAGCAGCTTCATCTTAAGCTACTTCCCCCCTTGCTCTTGGCTCAAGACACACTGGCCTTCTTTATTCAGGATTCCCACACAGGCTCTTCCTTCCATCTGGAATGTGTGCCTCCCAGCATCCGTGTTGCTTAGTTAACTCTGGCTCAGCCCAAATGTCACTTCCTCAAGGAAGCGTTCCCTGGCCCTTCACACTAAGTTAAGCCATATGTTGCTTCATATATGTAACACCACTGTTGAGTACTCAACAACCCCTATCTTTTTCCTCAGAGATAAGAGAATAAGATACCACAAAAAAGGAACAATCAGAGACTACAAAACATATGACATTAAACACATGACATTTGGAAATCCAATAAAAATAGCAAACAATAAATTAACACCACACTAATAATGAGTTCCAGAAAGGGCAACCCAATAAAACCAAAAAGGAAACTTTCAAAGAAATAATAAAAGCAAATTTCCAAGTACTTTAGGATGTGAGTCTCCAGATTGAAAGGATCTACCAAATGAAAAATCACCCACACCAAGGCATATTATAAAAGAATAACAGAACACCAAGGATTTATATCAAGGAAAGCTTCTACAGACAAAAAACAAGCAAACAATAACACACATACAACTGAGCAACAGCTTAGACTTTTACGTGACATCCATAAATTCTATACCCAGTCAACAGAGTTTTGAGTAGTGGAGATATTATCTCTCATGTGACCTTTCTCCTGAAGCTACTGCAGGATATGCTACGTCAAAAGAAGGGAGTAGACCAGAAGAACTAGTTGGTGCCCGGCCACAATTGATGACTGCCCTGACAGGGAGCACAACAGAGAACTCCTGAGGGAGCAGGAGAACAGTGGTATGCAGACCCCAAAGTCTCATAAAAAGACCTGACTTAATGGTCTGACTGAGACTAGAAGAATCCCAGCGGTCATGGTCCCCAAACCTTCTGTTGGCCCAGGACAGGAACCATTCCCGAAGACAACTCATCAGACATGAAAGGGGCTAGACAGTGGGTAGGAGAGAGATGCTGATGAAGAGTGAGCTAATGATATCAGGTGGACACTTGAGACTGTGTTGGCATCTCCTGTCTGGAGGGGGGATGGGAGAATAAAGAGAGTTGGAAGCTGGCAAAATTGTCACGAAAGGAGAGACTGGAAGGGCTGACTCATTAGGGGGAGAGCAAGTAGGAGTACGGAATACGGTGTATATAAACTTATATGTGACAGTCGGACCTGATTTGTAAACGTTCACTTGAAACTCAATAAAAGTTACTTTAAAAAAAAAGGGGGGGGGTATACCAAGAAAGAATAAAGCGAAAGATCCCAAGAAACAGGGAATCCAACATAGAAGGATGGTGAAGACATGTCATAGGTTGATGGAGCTAGACAGCAGGGCAAGTGAGCAAGGAGAGCATTAGAAGGCAACAGGAGGCTTCAGGAAGTTATCTCCAGGTGGGGAGTGAAACTGATAAACAATTTTACGGGATTAACCATGTGAGAAATAATATCGAGAGGCATTTTATAGATTTGAGGGACCGTGTGAGAAGAATTACCAAGGGGTATATAGAAAACTATGCACCTGAATACATAACTACATCATGAACTACACCGACATGACCAGAGAAGATAGAAGCAGCCATGTGTCTGCAATATTATGCAAGTTCTTAAAGATACATGCTTGCATTTTCAATATTTATACAAAGCTAAAAATTCCCTTTTTGGTACACTCCTTTGATTACACACTGTGATTTACAAATAAAATGTGGAGTGAAATGGAATGTCATTTCTTTTCATGAGGAACCAAAACTATCCTTGCAATGTTCAGAAAAGAAGAAGAAAAGGGAAGAAGAAAGCAAGCAAGAGACAGAGAGGAATTAACTTGCCTGGAAGATATGCTACTTTTTAACATTGTTGTTGTATACCATTGAGTCAATTTCCCACTCAAAGTGACCCTGTATGGGACAGAGTAGAACTGCCCCATAGAGTTTCCTAGACTGTAATCTTTACAGGAGCAGATCACCAGATCTTTTCTCCCACAGAGTGGCTGGTGGGTTCAAACCATCAGCCTTTTGGTTAGCAGCTGAGTGATTAACCATTGCACTGCCTGAACATTTTAACACTTTCTGCTATTTCAATGATAAACATCTCATATGCATTTTTTTTTTAATCTCCTTTTAATTGCAGGGTGCTGGTGAGCCAGAAACTCAATTTGTGGATTTTATCTAAGCTGCAAAACAAACGAGCTGGTGAGAGAGACTTAGAAAGCAAGATTGATATACTGCAGTACTCAGCCTGGTAATCTTGGGCCAGGAGAGGGCAGGTTTCCATGTTGTACTGACATGTGTGAACAAGTCCTTTATTGTGCCAGCCAGACACACAGTCACCACAGGCTTAAAGATTTGCCAATGCATTTACCTGTTTCTTTCTAAATTCAGAAACTTGCCTAACTACCCCAACCATAAAACTGAAGTGTCAACAAAGAAAGATAACATATAATATGCCTGTATTTTCCTCCAGAAACTAACTACCCAGGGTTTATTCCCCAGGGAACAAAATACTTGCCACAAAGTTATCAGCGATAAAAGACAACATGTTAACACGTCTGTATCTTCCTTCAGAAATTGGCCACCCAGAACGTATTACTCAAGAAACAAAATACTTCCCTCAAAGTAATAGTTCAAGATAATAAGTTCCCTCTCAGTGGGACAACCACAGACAAGGGAGTCCGCTGCTGGAAGTAAGGAGACTCATGAGAGTATAAAGAAAAATATCAAATCATAGAATGTTAAAAATAGATGTGACCTTACTGGCCAGCTTATTTTATACCAACCTTTTGATGTGAGAAAATTGATATCCAAAGAGCTTACATGGTCACTTATCAAAATGACTTGATTTCTCCTAATACACCGTGATTTCAGAAATCGGCTTGATAATTTACATTATGGTTTATCTCACTTATTCCCCTACAATTCTGACTGGTAATTCTTGATATTATTCTACCTTAGAGGAAAAGTATTTCAGAGGTTACTTGCTTTCTCCAGGATCACACAGCAAGTGAGCAGCAGAAATATGCCTTTAATAAAGGTATTTTGCCTTCAACATCCATGTTTTTTTGAGTCCATATGCTCTCCTGCTCTTGTTTTTTCTATAGTCGGGGAAAGGGCAGAGCAGGGAATCAATTCAGTATTTGACTTCACTGGAACACAGTCATTAAAATCTGACTTTTACTTCAACAGACTACCATTTACTGTCCAAAAGGAACACGAGAGAGATGAAAGTGCAATTTCTAGGAACACACTGAAGTTTGGTGTCCCAGGGTAGTCAAAACACTTAACGTGCTCCGTTGCTAACTGAAAGGTTGGAGGTTTGGGTTCACCCAGAGGCACCTTTGAAGAAAGGCCTGGTGATCTACTTCTGAAAAATCTGCCACTGAAAACTCCATGGAACACAGTTCTACTCTGACATACAGGGAGTTACCATGAGTAGGAGTCGACTGGACAGCACGGGGGCAATTTTCAAATGAAGTTACCGGCAATGACCAGAAATGTCCACAAGATGTCACTACTTTACATTATTTCAGATGAAACCATCACCATATTCAAATCAAGAATTTTAGGTTATTTTTTTTGGACAGTGGGGTATAATTAACCATGAGGCTCAGTTATCACTAATGCCTTGTGTGTGTGTAGGGGTGGGTGTGTGTGGGGGTGGGTGTGTGTGGGTGTGTGTTTAACAAACAAATTAATTTTCTCACAGTTTAGGAGGTAGAAGTCTGAATTTAGGGCACTGTCTCCAGGGGAAGGCTGTCTCTGACAGCTCTAGGGAAAGGTCCTTGTCTCTTCAGCTTCTGCTTCCTGGACCCTTGGAGACCTTCACATACCTTGGCATCTATCTTTCCCCATCTCTGCTCTGTTCGCTTGTTTAATCTCTTTTATATCTCAAAAGAGACTGACTCAATATTTACCCTACATTAATCCTGCTTCATTAACATAACAAAGAAAATCCATTCCCAAATGAGATTATAACCACAGGCATAGAGGTTAGGATTTGCAACACATAATTTGGGGGACATAATTCGATCCATGACACTGTTTATAACAAGACTTTATATACCTAGAAGTCCCGGTGGCTCAGTGGTTAAAGTGATTGACTGCTAACCAAAGGTCGGTGGTTCGAAGCCATCAGCAGCTCCACGGGAGAAAGATGCGGCGGTCTGGTTCCGCAGAGATTTACAGCCTTGGAAACCCTATGGGGTCCCTATGAGTCAGAGTCAACTTGACGGCAGTGGGTTTATATACCAGAGGAAGAAAAGGAGAAAATAGTATTTCAAAGTCATGGAGATAATGAAACAATGACAAGTTTTGTTTGTTTTGTTTTGTGATGAGGGGCGTCATCTATTTTATCTGTCTTTTCGCTTGGAGGACAGACAGCATCTTGTTAAACGCCTTCTATATAACCACTTCTGTAGATTGAGGGGATGGAAAAACAGAAATTCAGAGAGCCTCTGTGATATATGACATCTGCAAAAATGCGCTTCAGTTCTCCAAATGGTAATGAATGGTATAATTGTAAATCCCGTGAATATACTGTTTATTCCAAGTGTAGCAGAAGTAAACGTGGCTAAGTGTTTATTGTCCAGTCTTTGCTAGGTTTTAAGGTGTACTGGCAAATCCAGGCTTTAAAACTGGATTCTTAATGGGTGAAATTTTCAGAACTCTGCATAAGGCCCTCTCTGGATGTGTCTTTTTTTTTTTTTTAATTTTATTTATTTTCTTGTTGCTGAGAATATACACAGCAAAACATACACCAATTCAACAGTTTCCACAAGTACCATTCAGTGACATTAATTACATTCTCTGACCTGTGCAACTGTTCTCACCCTCCTTTTCTGAGTTTTTCTTCTCCCAATAACATAAAGTCACTGTTCCCTAAGTTTCCTATCTAATCTTTTGAGTTGCTGTTGTCAGTTTGGTTTCAGGGGTTCATCCAATCTTCATGGCTCCAGGAAGTCTCGATTCCATGAGAATTTGATATTCTAGTCTGTATTTTCCTCCTTTTAATCAGGATTCTTCTACAGAACCTTGGATCAAAATGTTCAGTAATGGTAGCCAGGCACCATCCAGTTCTTGCGGTCTCAGGGCAGAGGAGGCAGTTGTTCATGGAGGCCATTATTACTAACGTCTTTTTTGACTACTTCCTTGTTGCCTCAAGAGATCCTGCAAAATACAGACTTTAGACAAGGCCTGAGACCTGTAATGCTCTCATGCGGGAATCATTAACAAAGAACTCAACCACTCAACGTTTTCCAGTCTCTCAGCAAAAACATAGGCAGAGCTCTAGACTTCTCACTGCCCCCTTCGCCTGCTCAGTTGCAAAGCTTCCTCTCAGCACTTACTGGTAATTCTACCACCCTCGCTACTGAGGACTCACAGGAAATGGTGATTCAGCAACATCAAAGGCAGGCATTGAGGTTTTAAATTGTGCTTTCTTCTAGAAATATGTGCCTCACACTTTCCCTTACCAAGACTGACAATCAAATTACTGTAGTGAGTATGTGTATGTATACATCTATAGATTCAGTTCAGGGCTGTCCTGTGCTTACTGGTATTTTACAAAAACAATTGTGACATTGGAATCTAAATTGCAAATCATTACTTCAAGTCTTCAAAAGTTTTAAAACACCAGAATTATGTTAACCAGGCTCAATATTTCAACTTCAGCTATATTTAACTCATTGTCGTCGAGTTGATTCTAGCTCATGGCAACCCCATGTGTTATAGAGTAGAGCTGTGCTCCATAGGGTTTTCTTGGCTGTCATCTTTAGAAGCAGATTGTCACGCCTTTCTTTTGAGGTGCAGCTGGGTGGATTTGAATCGCCGACCTTTAGGTTAGTAATCAAGCACAAACAGTTTGTACCACACAGGGATCCCACCTACATTGCGCACTGACAAAATAAGCTGTGAATTTATTTTTTATCTAAATTCTTATTCATACGAGATCTACTGCTAGAAAATACGCTTGTGGATTGATGAATTTTAAAGGTTCCAAGAAATTTTGGGGTTTTATGTAATTTATTAGTGTTCACTACTGAGATTCTTTTTCCTGATTTTTTATTACAATTGTTGATCAATAGTCTTCAATAATGGTAATTCAAGTTTGGTGAGTCTGAGAGGGCAGCAAAACTGCTTCATAGGCTTTGAGAAGGTCATTCAACCTGATAGATCAAAAGAGCTGCTTTGTTCAAAGAGCCACATTTCATGCACAAACGCATCCTACACACTGAAAGGCTAAGTAAATAGTCACTTCCAGGCATTGGGTTAAATTGCTCAGAGAAGCAGGCCTCCACCTCCACATTTTACTGGATTGTGACATGTCAAAGTAACTTCTCGTTGTTGCTGTCAAGTGCTGTCAAGTCGATTCTGATTCACAGCAACACCATGCGACAGAGTAGAACTGTCCTATGGGGTTTGCAACGCTATAATCTTTAGGGGAGCAGATCACCAGGTCTTTCCCGTGTGGACCTGCTGGGTGGGTTCCAACTGCCAACCTAAAATTTAGCAGACTAGGACTTAAGCATTGCGTCATCAGGGCTCCTTTTAACTTTTCACCATTAATAGCTTAAAGAATTACCATATGACCAAGCAATTTCATGCCTAGGTAAAGTTTGAAATTGATTTGCATTTTAAAAATTAAAAAAAAAATAACTAGACTCTGTTCAAGCCAACCCCCATTGGCACATCACCAGTTTTTATTCCTTGATATGCTTGCTGGAGCAGAAGAGAGAGGGACGGAAGATTTACTGACATGGGGACATACTCGCAGTGTAAAGTTAAAAACCCAAAATTTCAAACCTTATAAAAAAAAAAGACATTTGTTAAAAAAAAAAAAAAACCTATACAGGAAATGCAAATCAAAACCACAACAAGATACCACTTCACCTCCACTAGGATGACTATGATCAGAAAAACAGAAGACAACAAGTGTTGGTGAGGGTGTGGAGAGATTGGATCCCTCATCCAATTGTGGGATTGTAAAATGGCACAGCCACAGTGGAAAAATGTGTGATGATTCTTCAAAAAGTAAAACATAGAATTCCGATACAACCAAGCAATTTCACTCCTAGGTATATACCCAAAAGAACTGAAAGCAGGAATGGAAACAGATATTTGCACACCTGTGTTCACTGCAGCACTATTCACTATAGCCAAGTGGTGGAAACAACCAAAATGTCCATCAACAGATGAATAAATTAAAAAAAAAAGCAGTATATAACTACAGTGGAATATTACTCAGCCATAAGACTGTAGTTCTGATACATGCTATGATATGGATGAACCTTGAAAACATTACTCTAAGTGAAATAACTCAGTCACAAAAGGACAAAAATTATATGATCCCACTTATATGAAATATCTATAGAGTAGGCAAATACATACTGTCTTAGTTATCTAGTATTGCTAGAACAGAAATGTGACAAACAAATGGCTTTAACAAACAGAAGTTTATTCTCTCACAGCTTAGAAGGCTAGAAGTCCAAATTCAGGGCACCAGCACCCAGGAGAAGGCTTTCTCTCTCTATCAGTTCTGGGGAAATGTCCTTGTCATCAATCTTCCCCTGGTCTAGGAGCTTCTCAGTGCAGGGACCTCAGGTCTAAAGGACACGCTCTGGTTCTGGCACTTCTTTCTTGGTGGTATGAGGTCTCTCTCTTCTCTGCTTTTTCTCTCTTTTATATCTCAAAAGAGATTGGCCCAAGATACAAACTAATCTTGTAGATTGAGTTCTGCCTCATTGGCATGCGTTTGATAAAAATAATGCTTTGCCATTGTGCCATTGAGTCGATCCTGCCTCGTTAACATCATAGAGGTTAGGATTTACAACACTTAGGATAATCACATCAGAACACAAAATGGTAGACAACCACACAATACTGGGATGCATGGGCCTAGCCAAATCGACACACATTTTTGGGGGATGCAATTCAATTCATAACCGGGACCAGAGTTTATTACCGGTTACCAGGGGTGGGAGGAAGAGGGAAATGGGGAGTTATTGCTTAAGAGGTGCTGAGTTTCTGTTAAGGGTGAAAGTGAGAGAAGAATCTGGAAATGGATAGTGGGCATGGTTATACAACATGATGAACACAACTAATGTTGCTGAGTTGTACATGTAAAAAATCTTGAGATGGCAATTATTTTAAATATATATATGTGTATATATATATGTGTATATATACACATTTTTTACCAAAATAAAAAAAGGTATAGATATGCAAACAAAAGGAGAACCAGAAATACAATAAAATGTTAAGAGGTGGTAGGATTATGAATATCATGGATTGAATTCTGTCCCCCAAAAATATGTGTATCAATTTGACTAGGCCATGATTCCCAGTATTGTGTGATTGTCCACCATTTTGTCATCTGATGTGATTTTCCTGTGTTGCAAATATACATGTTGTAAATCCTACTTCTATTATGTTAATGAGGCAGGATGCAATCTACAAGATTGGATTGTGTCTTGAGCTAATCTCTTTTCAGATAAAAAAGACAGAAGCGAGCAGAGACATGGGGACCTCATACCTCCAAGAAAGCACTGCTGGCAGTAGAGCATGTCCTTTGGACCTGGGGTCCTGCATGGAGAAACTCCTAGCCCAGGAGAAGATTGATGACAAGGACCTTCCTCCAGAGCTGACAGAAAAAGCCTTCCCCTGGAGCTGACACCCTGAATTTGGACTTCAAGCCTCCTAGACTGTGAGAAAATAAACTTCTGTTTGTTAAAGCCATCCACTTGTGGTGTTTCTGTTATAGCAGCACTAGATAACTAAGACAGATGCCTTATTCTTTTTATATGTATTTTCAGAGTTTTCTAGAAGAAATATTTTTTTAAGTGAAGAAGCAACCAAATATCTAACAATTAAGAGGAATGTTTTGTGTTTCAGAAAAACTATGGCACATTTATTCCATAGAATATTTTGTAGCCTTTAACTGTAACTTTTAGGAAGCTGATAGTAACATGGAGAAATGCTTATGATATGATACATTTTCAACAAGATGAAATAAAGCAAAAAGGCTGCATAAAAAGAAACAGTGGTTGCCTCCAGGGAATGGAACTAAAGAGCTAAGGTGTTTTCTCTGTACAGTTTTTTTGTTTGTTTTGTTTTTTTCAATTACTCTTCTCTGTGTATTTTTTCACACTCATCAGGTTGGGGGGAAAAAAAGTCAGGTAATACCAAGTACTGATGAGACTTGGGAAAAGAAGAACTGCTATACATTGCTGGGGGGGTGGGGGAGGAGAAAGGGTGAAAAGTCATACAGCCATATGGAGAACAATAAATAACACTTAGCCATGCTAAAAGTCCATTTATTATACTAAGATGATGCAAATTCGCCTCCACTAATTTACCCTGGCACTGTATTTGTGCACAGAGAAATACAAAAGGATGTGTATGTTTGTTACTATGGAAACAGACCAACCTAAAGGTCCATCAGGAAGGGGATGGAGAAAAACACCCTTGGTTATTCAGAAAATGTTGAAAAACAGATTTCTGGGGTCCATGGAGTTGGGATAACCCACCCAGACCACTGATCATTAGAAATTCTTTTAAACCTTGAGTCTTGAAGAAACTGGTTTCTAAAAATCACCTTTAAGTCAAACAATGGTCTAGATAAACTAGTAAAGACCGTTTGGCTTTAGACATTATGCTCTTTTGGAGGAATTATCTATGTGCAGTCAATCTCAAGAAAGAGAGACTCCAAAGTTTAGGCTAGAGCTATGTTTTAGGGTAAATCAGTAGTTAATTGTTCTTCAAGACAATGCTGTATGAAATCCTTCCTGACTGCAAATTGTCTTTTCAGTTTTGCTCCAGCCCTTCTCCCATGGCAATGTCAATAAGATGGGGTATGAGAATCTTTGAAGGTTCTCTCATCTTTGGAACATATTTGACTCCCTAGTTGAAATGTTACCCTGATTTGCAAGTTGTATATTAAATAAACTCCAATCAATTTCTATTATTGGTATAATATCATTTTTGTCTTAATAATGGAATACTACATAGTGTGTACCTAGTCTTTAACAGAACTCCTAACTTCCAAATGCTATAAAATACAAGGGTCCAAGCAATATGCAGTCCAGTGAATGGATGTTGTTGTTAGTTGTCATGGAGTTGGCTCCCAACTCATAAGGACCCCATGTACAATGGAACTCAAAGCTGGCCAGCTGCAGATCTGATCACTGTGATCCATAGGGTGGTAGCTGCGCCTGAAATGCATTGGCCTCAAATCTAATCCAGGTCTCCCACATGGAAGGCAACAAGTCTACCTCTGCAACCAATGCTTCAATGAATTAATAACTCCCAGGAATTTAGTCCTAACTGATCTTACCCTCACTCAGACAGAAAGAAGGCTTGGGATGAGTGGATGACTGGAGCAAAGAACTGCTTAGACTGGGTAATTTTTAATGTTGAAAGTGCTTATTGCATATGAATTGTCCTTGTCTGAGAACAAAAGGTGCCATTTGATCCTCTGGGCTATGTGGATCCAGAAAGGCACAGAGAAATGTGCTGCTCTGTCCAGAAAAGTGCTTCTCCCTCCACCACCGACTAGATCAGCAGTTACAATAAAACTGTGTGAGGCCACTTTGCTGTTGTTAGCTGCCATCAAGTAGTCCCTGATACATGATGACCCCATGCACAATGAAAGAAAACACTGTCTACTCCTGTGCCATCTCACAATTGGTTGCAGATTAGACCACTGTGATCCATAAGGATTTGTGTGTGTGTGTGTGTGTGTGTGTTTGGTGAACACAGCAAATTAAGTTCCCATTTAACAATTTCTGTATACATTTTTCAGTGACATTGGCTACATTTTCCACATCATGTCAACATTCTCATTCTTCATGTTCTGGTCATTCCATTTCCATTAATCTGGCATCCCTGCCCCCTCCCCAAACCTTTTCGTCTTTGCTTTAGGGCAAATGTTGACTGTTTGGTCATACACACACACACACACAAACACACATATAGGTGTGTATATATATATATTTTTAAAGGAGCATAGTACTCACAGGTGATATTGTTTATTTTATGAGCCAATCTGAAAGGTGACCTCAGGGAGATCAAGGTTTCTGTTCAAAGTTTAAAGCATACCTCAAGGAGAGTCTCAGGAATTCCCTTAGTTTTTCTACCCGTCCAGTAAATCTGGACCTTTTTTTAAGAATTTGAGTTTTGTTCTACATTTTCTCCAATTCTATCCTGGACCACCTATTTTGTCCGAGGTCAGAGCAGTCAGTAGTGGGAGCCGGGCACCATCTCGTTCTTCTGGTCTCATGATAGATGGGGCTGTGGTTCTTTTAGGCAATTAGTCCTATAGGCTAGTTTCTTCTTTGAATCTCTGGTTTCCTTCTTTCTCTTTTGCTCCAGATGAGTAGAAACCAATAGTTGAATCTAAGATGGCCACTTGCAAGCTTTTAAGATCCCAGATAATACTTACCAAAACAGGACGTAAAACAAACTTTATGGACTGTGTTGTGTCAATTCACCTAGTTGTCCCACAAGACTGTGGTCCTAAGCCTTCAAACCCAGTAAATCAATCCTGTGAGATGTTTGGTTATGTCTGGGAAGTATCTGTGACTGTGCCCCCTATGTGCTTAACACATGTATAAATACATGTGCAGCACACACAAACGTGACTATGCATATGCCTAGGAAATCCATTGCCATTGAGTAAACTCTGACTCACAGCAACCCTATAGGACAGAGTAGAACTGCTCCATAGAGTTTCCAAGGCTGAAATCTTTAGGGAAGCAGACTGCCATATCTTTCTCCCAAGGAGCAGCTGGTGAGTTCAAACCACCAACCTTTCGATTAGTACCCTAGTGCTCAACCAACTGCACCACCCAGGCTCCTTCTTATGACTACAGATACACACGTATTAACACACACATACACCTTCTTATACACATATATGTGTACATATCTACCTATGTAACCACTCATGTATTTTTTGGTTGTTACTGCTATTGTTGTGAAATTGTATGTTATAGCATACCAATAACATCCCTTATTCTTGTGTACTTTTTAGTGTCATTATTAACCTTGGTCAATTTGTGCACACTTCACCCACATTCGGTATTACTTTCCCATCAACCAAAAATAACAAGTGTCTACTGTCTAAAGAGTGATTCCCTCTCCTTCCCCATCCTATCCCTGCTAACCAGCAAAGAACGTTGATTTCTCTATGTATACCTATTTCTGTCTTTTTATAAAAAGGGGGATCATGCAATATTTGACCTTTTTTAATTGAATTATTTCTCTCAGCATAATGTTCTCCAGGTTCATCCATGTTATATGTTTCACCAACTCATCATTATTCTTTATAGCTGCATAGTATTCCATTGCATGTATATACCACAATTTGTTTATCCATTCATCCATTCCATAGGGATTTTTATTGGCTAGTTTCTGGAAGTAGATCGCCAGGCCTTTCTTCCTAGTCCACTGTCATCTGGAAGCTCTGCTGAAATCCATTCAAGCATCATAGCAACACGGCTGTGCACGAGGTGCACTGGTTGGAAATTGACCCCTAGTCTCACGCATGGAACATGAGGGAGTTTTACCACTGAAACACCATTGCTCCTTTTGTGGGGCCACTAGGAGTTGACAATGTGCCCTGGCACACAAAGGCCAATTGATAACCACGAAGATTTTTCAGTTCAGTCCTTGAGGGGGTATTCTCAACCAAGAAAACACCAGAGGAAACGTAGAGGCTGTTCTTAGACCTATTCGTGTCCACGAATTGCACACTGTGCTAGGAGTTTTTTTTTTTTTTTTTTTGATAATTTTTATTATGCTTTAAGTGAAGGTTTACAAATCAAGTCAGTCTGTCACATATAAGCTTATATACACCTTACTACATACTCCATACTCTCCCCCTAATGAGTCAGCCCACTTCCTCCTTCCACTCTCTCCTTTCGTGACTGTTTTGCCAGTTTCTAACCCTCTCTACCCTCACATCTCCCCTCCAGACAGGAGATGCCAATACAGTCTCAAGTGTCCACCTGATACAAGTAGGTCACTCTTCATCAGCATCTCTCTCCAACCCATTGTCCAGTCCCTTCCATGTCTGAGGAGTTGTCTTGGGGAATGGTTCCTGTCCTGGGCCAACAGAAGGTTTGGGGACCATGACCACCGGGATTCTTCTAGTCTCAGTCAGACCATTAAGTCTGGTCTTTTTATGAGAATTTGGGGTCTGCATCCCACTGTTCTCCTGCTCCCTCAGGAGTTCTCTGTTGTGCTCCCTGTCAGGGCAGTCATCGGTTGTGGCCGGGCACCATCTAGCTCTTCTGGTCTCAGGATGATGTAAGTCTCTAGTTCATGTGGCCCTTTCTGTCTTTTGGGCTCATAGTTATCATGTGACTTTGGTGTTCCTCATTCTCCTTTGATCCAGGTGGGTTGAGACCAATTGATGCATCTTAGATGGCCGCTTGTTAGCTTTTAAGACCCCAGATGCCACATTTCAAAGTGGGATGCACAGTGTTTTCATAATAGAGTTTATTATGCCAATTGACTTAGAAGTCCCCTTAAGCCATAGTCCCCAAACACCCGTCCTTGCTCCACTGACCTTCGAAGCATTCAGTTTATCCTGGAAACTTCTTTGCTTTTGGTCCAGTCCAGTTGAGCTGACCTTCTGTGTATTGAGTATTGTCCTTCCCTTCACCGAAAGTAGTTCTTATCTACTAACTAATCAGTAAATAACCCTCTCCCACCCTCCCTCCCTCCCCCCTCATAACCACAAAAGAATGTATTCTTTTCGGTTTATACTATTTCTCAAGAACTTATAATAGTGGTCTTATACAGTATTTGTCCTTTTGCCTCTAATTTCACTCAGCGTAATGCCTTCCAGGTTCCTCCATGTTATGAAATGTTTCACAGATTCATCACTGTTCTTTATCCATGTGTAGTATTCCATTGTGTGAATGTACCATAATTTATTTAACCATTCATCTGTTGATGGACACCTTGGTTGCTTCCAGCTTTTTGCTATTGTAAACAGTGCTGCAATAAACATGGGTCTGCATATATCTGTTCGTGTAAAGGCTCTTATTTCTCTAGGGTATATTCTGAGGAGTGGGATTTCTGGGTTATATGGTAGTTCTAACTTTTTAAGAAAACACCAGATAGATTTCCAAAGTGGTTGTACCAGTTTACATTCCCACCAGCAGTGTATAAGAGTTTCAATCTCTCCGCAGCCCCTCCAACATTTATTACTTTGTGTTTTTTGGATTAATGCCAGCCTTGTTTTTTTTTTGTTGTTGTTGGAGTGAGATGGAATCTCATCGTAGTTTTGATTTGCATTTCTCTAATGGCTAATGATCGAGAGCATTTTCTCATGTGTCTGTTAGCCGCCTGAATATCTTCTTTAGTGAAGTGCGTGTTCACATCCTTTGTGCACTTTTTGATTGGGTTGTTTGTCTTTCTGTGGTTGAGTTTTAACAGAATCATATAGATTTTAGAGATCAGGCGCTGGTCAGAGATGTCATACCTGAAAATTCTTTCCCAGTCTGTAGGTGGTCTTTTTACTCTTTTGGTGAAGTCTTTAGATGAGCATAGGTGTTTGATTTTTAGGAGCTCCCAGTTATCTGGTTTCTCTTCATCATTTTGGGTAATGTTTTGTATTCTGTTTATGCCTTGTATTAGGGCTGCTAACATTGTCCCTATTTTTTTCTTCCATGATCTTTATCGTTTTAGTCTTTATTTTTAGGTCTTTGATCCACTTGGAGTTAGTTCTTGTGCGTGGTGTGAGGTATGGTCCTGTTTCTTCTTTTACAAATGTATATCTAGTTATGCCAGCACCATTTGTTAAAAAGACTATCTTTTCCCCAATTAACTGACACTGGGCCTTTGTCAAATATCAGCTGCTCATATGTGGATGGATTTATATCTGGGTTCTCAATTCTGTTCCATTGGTCTATGTGCCTGTTTTTGTACCAATACCACGCTGTTTTGACTACTGTGGCTGTATAATAGGTTCTAAAATCAGGTAGAGTGAGGCCTCCCACTTTCTTCTTCTTTTTCAGTAATGCTTTACTTATCCGAGGCTTCTTTCCCTTCCATATGAAGTTGGTGATTTGTTTCTCCATCACATTAAAAAATGTCATTGGAATTTGGATCAGAAGTGCATTGTATGTATAGATGGCTTTTGGTAGAATAGACATTTTTACTATGTTAAGTCTTCCTATCCATGAGTGAGGTATGTTTTTCCACTTATGTAGGTCCCTTTTAGTTTCTTGCACTAGTACTTTGTAGTTTTCTTTGTATAGGTCTTTTACATCTTTGGTAAGATTTATTCCTAAGTATTTTATCTTCCTGGGGGCTACTGTGACTGGTATTGATTTGGTGATTTCCTCTTCGATGTTCTTTTTATTGATGTAGAGGAATCCAAGTGATTTTTGTATGTTTATCTTGTAGCCTGAAACTCTGCCAAACTCCTCTGTTAATTTCAGTAGTTTTCTGGAGGATTCCGTAGGGTTTTCTATGTATAAGATCATGTCATCTGCAAATAATTTTACTTCTTCGTTGCCAATCTGGATGCCCTTTATTTCTTTGTCTAGCCTAATTGCTCTGGCTAGGACCTCTAGCACAATGTTGAATAAGAGCGGTGATAAAGGGCATCCTTGTCTGGTTCCCATTCTCAAGGGAAATGCTTTCAGGCTCTCTCCATTTAGAATGATGTTGGCTGTTGGCTTTGTATAGATGCCCTTTATTATGTTGACGAATTTGCCTTCAATTCCTATTTTGCTGAGAGTTTTTATCATGAATGGGTGTTGGACTTTGTCAAATGCCTTTTCTGCATCAATTGATAAGATCATGTGGTTTTTGTCTTTTGTTTTATTTATGTGGTGGATTACATTAATGGTTTTTCTAATATTAAACCAACCTTGCATACCTGGTACAAATCCCACTTGGTCGTGGTGGATAATTTTTTTGATATGGTGTTGAATTCTATTGGCTAGAATTTTGTTGAGGATTTTTGCATCTATGTTCATGAGGGATATAGGTCTGTAATTTTCTTTTTTTGTGGTGTCTTTACCTGTTTTTGGTATCAGGGATATGGTGGCTTCATAGAATGAGTTAGGTAGTATTCCATCATTTTCTATGCTTTGAAATACCTTTAGTAGTAGTGGTGTTAACTCTTCTCTGAAAGTTTGGTAGAACTCTGTAGTGAAGCCATCCGGACCAGGGCTTTTTTTTGTTGGGAGTTTTTTGATTACCTTTTCAATCTCTTTTTTTGTTATGGGTCTATTTAGTTCTTCTACTCCTGATTGTGTTAATTTAGGTAGGTAGTGTTTTTCTAGTAAATCACCCATTTCTTCTAGGTTTGCAAATTTGTTAGAGTACAATTTTTCGTAATAATCTGATTCTTTTAATTTCAGTTAGGTCTGTTGTGATATGGCCCATCTCGTCTCTTATTTGGGTTATTTGTTTCCTTTCCTGTACTTCTTTAGTCAATCTGGCCAATGGTTTATCAATTTTGTTATTTTTTTCAAAGAACCAGCTTTTGGCTTTGTTAATTCTTTCAATTGTTTTTCTGTTCTCTATTTCATTTAGTTCAGCTCTAATTTTTATTATTTCTTTTCTTCTGGTGCCTGATGGATTCTTTCGTTGCTCGCTTTCTATTTGTTCAAGCTGTAGGGACAGTTCTCTGATTTTGGCTCTTTCTTCTTTTTGTATGTGTGCATTTTTTGATATAAATTGACCTCTGAGCACTGCTTTTGTTGTGTCCCAGAGGTTTTGACAAGAAGTGTTTTCATTCTCGTTGCATTCTATGAATTTATTGCCTCCTTAATGTCTTCTATAACCCAGTCTTTTTGAGCAGGGTATTGTTCAGTTTCCAAGTATTTGATTTCTTTTCCCTGATTTTTCTGTTATTGATTTCCACTTTTATGGCCTTGTGGTCTGAGAAGATGCTTTGTAATATTTCAATGTTTTGGATTCTGCAAAGATTTGTTTTATGACCTAATATGTGATCTATTCTAGAGAATGTTCCATGTGCACTAGAAAAAAAAAGTATACTTTGCAGCTGTTGGGTGGAGTGTTCTGTATAGGTCTATGAGGTCAAGTTGGTTGATTGTAGCAATTAGATCTTCCGTGTCTCTATTGAGCTTCTTACTGGAAGTCCTATCCTTCTCCGAAAGTGGTGTGTTGAAGTCTCCTACTATAATTGTGGAGGTGTCTATCTCACTTTTCAGTTCTGTTAAAGTTTGTTTTATGTATCTTGCAGCCCTGTCATTGGGTGCATAAATATTTAATATGGTTATATCTTCCTGATCAATTGTCCCTTTAATCATTATGTAGTGTCTTTATCCTTTGTGGTGGATTTAACTTTGAAGTCTCTTTTGTCAGAAATTAATATTGCTACTCCTGCTCTTTTATGATTGTTGTTTGCTTATTTTTTTCCATCCTTTGAGTTTTAGTTTGTTTGTGTCTCTAAGTCTAAGGTGTGTCTCTTGTAGGCAGCATATAGACGGATCGTGTTTCTTTATCCAGTCTGAGACTCTCTGTCTCTTTATTGGTGCATTTAGTCCTTTTACATTCAGTGTAATTATAGATAAGTATGCGTTTAGTGCTGTCATTTTGATGCCTTTTTGTGTGTGTTGTTGACAATTTCATTTTTCCACTTACTTTTTTGTGCTGAGACGTTTTTCTTTGTAAATTGTGTGTTCCTCATTTTCACAGTAGTCAAATTTACGTTTGCTGAGTCGTTATGTTTTTCTTGGTTTTTATTTTGAGTTATGGAATTGTTAGACCTCTTTGTGGTTAACTTAATATTTACCCCTATTTTTCTAAGTAAAAACCTAACTTGTATCATCCTGTATCGCCTTGCTTTCCTCTCTATATGGCAGTTCTATGCCTCCTGTATTTGGTCCCTCTTTTTGATTATTGTGATCTTTTACATATTGACTTCAATGATTCCCTGTTTTGAGCATTTTTTTCTTTTTAAAATTAATCTTAATTTGTTTTTCTGATTTCCTTATTTGAGTTTATATTAGGATGTTCTATTCTGTGACCTTGTGTTTTGTTGTTATCTGATGTTATTGATTTTCTGACCAAACAATTTCCTTTAGTATTTCTTGTAGCTTTGGTTTGGCTTTTGCAAATTCTCTAAGCTTGTGTTTATCTGTAAATGTTTTAATTTTGCCTTCATATTTGAGAGAGAGAGTTTTGCTGGATAAATGATCCTTGGCTGGCAGTTTTTCTCCTTCAGAGCTCTATATATGTCATCCCATTGCCTTCTTGACTGCATGGTTTCTGCTGAGTAGTCTGAACTTATTCTTATTGATTCTCCTTTGTAGGAGACCTTTCTTTTATCCCTGGCTGCTTTTAAAATTTTTTCTTTATCTTTGGTTTTGGCAAGTTTGATGATAACATGTCTTGGTGATTTTCTTTTTGGATCAATCTTATATGGGGTTCGATGAGCATCTTGGATAGATATCCTTTCATGATGTCAGGGAAGTTTTCTGCCAACAGATCTTCAACTATTCTCTCTGTATTTTCTGTTATCCCTCCTCGTTCTGGAACACCAATCACACGCAAGTTATTCTTCTTGATAGAGTCCCACATGATTCTCAGGGTTTCTTCATTTTTTTTTTTTTAACTCTTTTATCCGATTTTTCTTCAACTATATTGGTGCCAATTGCTTTATCCTCCACCTCCCCCCCTCTGCATTCCAGTTCCTTGATTCTGCTCCTCTGACTTCCTATTGAGTTGTCTAATTCTGTAATTTTACTGTAAATCTTTTGGATTTCTGAATGCTGTCTCTCTATGGATTTTTGTAGCTTATTAATTTTTCCACTGTGTTCTTGAATAATCTTTTTGATTTCTTCAACTGCTTTATCAGTGTGTTCCTTGGCTTTTTCTGTAAATTGCCTTATTTCATTTTTGAGGTCATCCCTGATGTCTTGAAGCATTCTGTAAATTAGTTTTTTATATTCTGCATCTGGCAATTCCAGGATTGTATCTTCATTTGGGAAAGATTTTGATTCTTTAATTTGGGGAGTCGTAGAAGCAATCATGGTCTGCTTCTTTATGTGGTTTGATATCGACTGCTCTCTCCTAGCCATCTATAAGATATTGTAATGATTTATTTTATATTTGCTCACTGAGTCTTATCTTGTTTTGTTTTCTTTCAATATATGTAGATGGGCTACTAGATTGCATTGTCTTTTGATTGTTGTAGCCCTTGAATCACTTACATTCTCTTACCAGCTGGTTTGGGCCATTACCAGAAATATAAGCTAAGAGTCCATTCACTATTCTTGAGTAGAATCTGATTTTGGGTCACCAAGTGTGTGGGGTAGACTGTCACCTATTTGCTTAGAGGAGTAGCAGTTATAGTTGTGTGCACCAGAGTCTAGTAGTAGCAGGGGGTCACATTCTGGGGGGGGGGGGCAGGATGCTGACAGGCTTCCCCCAAGTGCCAGTGAGGTAGGTGTGTCTCTATTCCTAAAGTACTTTGGTGGGTGGGCTCTGCAGCTGTACTTTAGGCACCGAATGCATGTACCTCTACAGACTGGTAGATGTCACTATCCTCAGACCCCTATGGCAGGAGGTTAGGTGGTTTGGGTGGAGCTTCAGCCCTCAGTTCCCCTTTGTGGGTCAGTGAGGGCTCTGTTTAATAGGTAGAGCTATCAGACCTGGGAAACTTGTCTTTCCAGTAATCCGCTAAAACAATTAGTCAGATCACTATCAGAACTGCCTTTGCATTATAATAGCCACCTTGTTCCCTGTAGGGATGAAAGCCCAAGACTGTGGATCTCATATGCTTGGCTGGAGCTGGTTCTGTATTTTTAGTTCAATTTCAGGAAGTCAGGGAAGGATTCTTGGTCCCTGGGTTTTTTGTAGCTGCTTCTCTCAGGCCAGAAGAATGGGTTAGGGAAAGACAAAACAAAGAAACAAACAAAAAAAAATGCAGAGCACTTCACTCTCCGGCCCAGGGAATTCCAATGCTAATGAAGCCGCCTGGGAAGGGGAGGGGAGGGATCAGATAGATAGGAGAGAGTAGCACCCAGGACTATAGACAAAGTTACTTATCTTGCTTGGTAAGGACTGTTTTATCTGAGATTCCTGAGGGGCGGGTAGCTTGTGGGTGTTGGCTGGGTCGAGATTGCCCCCGGGGGTCAGGCCCGCGTCCTGCACATGTGCTGTCTCAGAAGCCATGGTTAGTTCCTCCCTCCCAGTCCAAAGCCCAGTACCACAGTTCCCCAGCTGGGATGCTGCACTCCCGGCTCCAAAACCAGTCACTACCTCTCGGTGACCTCTCCTCCCATCAGCTGCACTACTGCGCTGCCTGCATGCGCTGGCTGGGCTTCCCCGGAGGTCACTTCAGGGAGCTAGGGCTGCGTCCCATTTTTGCGCCATTTCAGGATGCCGTGCTCCGCTCTGCTGTGCGCAGTCAAAGCCCAGTGCCAAGGTTTTCTGACTGGGACGCTGGCTCCAGGCTCCGAAAACCGTCGCTGCTTCCCTGTGGTTGCTCGTTCGTTCTCTCCTTAGCCACGTCAGTGTGCCACCTGCTTGTGCTGGCTGAGTCTCTACAGGGGTTACCCCAGGGGGCTAGGGGCTAGGGCTGTGTCCCGTGCCTGCCCTGCCTCAGCAAGCCACTATCAGCCCCACCACTTGGCACCAGGGAACCATGAGGGCTCAAGGCTGTGGAGTGGGTCACGGGTTCCAGAAGTGGTCACTGGTTCAGGGCGCAGCTTTTCGCTCACCTGTCACTCAGGTCAACTCTTTAGATCTGTGTTTGATGGTCAGGGTTCATAGACTGTCATGTATGTGATCGATTCACTTGTTTTTCCGAGTCGTTGTTTCAAGAGGGATCCGAGGTAGCATCTACCTAGTCAGCCACCTTGGCCCCACCTCTGTGCTGGGTGTTTTATAGAGAATTTGTTTCTATCCTCAATTTGGCCACAGAAGAGCTTTAGGATGCCTCGGGGAAGTTATTCATGGCCTTGGACCTCGGTTTCCTCAAATGTGAAAAGTGGGATTAAGCCAAACCTAATGATATTTTTTTTAATGATATTAACCCACATCAGAATGATGTGGGGCATTAGTCAAGAATTCAGATTCCTGAGTATAACCCCAGACCAAGCGAATCAAAATATCTAGGGAGGGGGACCCCAAAGTCTACTTGTAACTCAAACACTGTCGATTCTCATTATTCGTGGATTCCAGATTTATGAATTCACCTACTCACTAAACTTTATTTTTAACTACAAATCAATACTCTAGGGACTTTTGCAGTCATTCACAGAAATGTGCAGAGCAGCAAAAGACCAGAGTGTGTGCTCCCAGCTAAGGGCTAACAAGGCGATGTTCTGCCTTCTTGTTTCAGCTCTCATAGCGTGAACAAGGTTCTTTTTCACAGTCTATTTAGTGCCACATTTTGGTGCTTTTTCATTGGTGATTTTGCTGTTTAAAATGGTCCCCAAGTGTGGCACTGAAGTGCTGTCTAGTGCTCCAAGCACAAGAAGGCTGGGATGTGCCTTACAGAGAAAATACTTGTGATAGATAAGCTTTGTTCAGGTCATGAGTTACAAGCCTGTTGACTGTGATCTCAGTGTTACTGAGTCAGCAATATGGTATACCCAGAAAAAGGAGGAGGAAATTCACCAATCTGTAGGTAAGGCTGCTCCAGAAAATGCTAAAGATGCATTTATGGGTCATGATGAAGCCATGGAAAAGGTGGAAGTGTTGCTACATTTGTGGATTCATGAGATGACTACTGATGGAGAAAAAAAAATGCCTAATGGACAGCATTGTACAGAGGTTAAAAGCCAAAGAAATTTGCAGTCACATTACCCAGGGTCAAGAAAATGTTAAACCCTTTTTGGCTAGTGTGTTACTATGAAGAATTACTGCATGTAATTATTAGCAAAAACTATATATTAAATAGGATCCCTGGTGGCTCAGAGTGGTGGTTTAGAGCTTGGCTGCTAAGCAAAACATTGGCAGTTCAAATTCACCAGTCACTCCTTGGCTCTACTCTGTCCTATAGGGTCACTATGAGTTGGAATGAGTCACTCTGAGTTGGAATAGACTCAAAAGCAATGGGTTTGGTTTATGTATTATTGATTGGTTGTCAAAAACATTGTGACCAGAGGCTCATAGGAACCTAATCCTGAGTTTCCCCTAGGAACAATTCAAGTGTTTGTGGGGACTTTATGGGATATAGCTATCTTGAATAATGAGAATTAAATTTATCTGTTAACATACCTGCTACCTGCATATCCCCCAGGTCTCCAGCTTTATAAGATGTCCCTGTACTATGGCTAATACTTGGGCCAGTATTTGTAGGGATTCCTGGGGGAGGCTTCGATTCCTCCTGGTCAGATCTTGCTCCACAGTCATTAGCTTCTAGTGCATTCTCCATCTTAGTCTGTTCTTTTCTCTTCTTTCAGTGTCAGTCCAAACTGGAACTTAGTGCATGCTTTTTCAAGTGTCTCTAGCTATGTTGGTAAGAGAACATTGCCTAATGGCACAGCAATTCTACACCTTACTAGTCTGAAATGTCACCCTGGCCAGTCTACCCCCTGGGAATTCCCCTTCCTCAGGCCTCAAATTTCTGCCATCTTATTATTGTTCCCGAGAAGTCTATACCTAATTTCCCCGAAGTTCTGTTCATTTCTCCAGCAAAACCGTTTGCTCCCTACAACATACACGAACTACTTACTTATTAATTTCCTAGGGCTGACATGGGATAGGTAGTTCTACTCTGTCCTGTAAGGTTGCTATCAGTTGGAATCAACTTGATGGCAATGGTTTTTTTTTTTTTTTTTGGTTTAGTGGCTGAAAACAGAGTATACCAGAAAGATTTTTACCTGTGTTTCATTGACTATGCAAAGGCATTCGACTGTGTGGATCATAACAAATTACGGATAAGACTGCGAAGAATGAGAACTCCGGAACACTTAATTATGTTCATGAGGAACCTGTACATAGACCAAGAGGAAATCATTCGAACAGAACAAGGGGATACCATGTGATTTAAAATCAGGAAAGGTGTGTGTCAGGGTTGTATTCTTTCACAATACTTATTCAACCTCTATGTCGAGCAAATAATTTGAGAAGCTGGAATATATGAAGTAGAATACAGCATCAGGATTGGATGAAGACTCATTAACAACCTGCGATATGCAGATGACACACCTTGCTTGCTGAAAGTGAAGTGGACTTGAAGCACTTGCTGATGAAGGCCAAAGACTACAGCCTTCAGTATAGATTACACCTCAACATAAAGAAAACAAAAATCCTCACAACTGGACCAATAAGCAACATCATGAGAAACAGAAAAAAATTGAAATTGTCGAGATTTCATTTTACTTGGATCCACAATCAACACCCATGGAAGCAGCAGTCGAGAAATCAGAAGATGTATTGCATTGGGCAAATCTGCTGCAAAAGACCTCTTTAAAAGCAAAGATGTCTCTCTGAGAACTAAGGTGCACTTGGCCCAAGCCATGATGTTTTTAGTCACCTCATATACATTCAAAAGCTGGACAATAAGGAAGACTGAAGAATTGATGCATTTGGATTATGTTGCTGGTGAAGAATATTGAATATACCATGGACTGTCAGAAGAATGAACAAATTGGTCTTAGAAGTACAGCCAACATGGTCCCAGAAGCAAGGATGTCTTTATCTTTCTTACTTTGGATATGTTATCAGGAGGGATCAGTCCCTGGAGAAGGACATCATGCTTGGTAAAGTAGAGGGTCAGTGAAAGAAGAGGAAGACCCTCAAAAAGATGGATTGACACAGCGGCTGTAACGATGGCCTTAAACATAGCAACAATTATAAGGATGGTGCAGGACCAGGCAGTGCTTCATTCTGTTGTACATAGGGTTGCTATGAGTCAGCTGTCAAACAAAAGGCCTTTAGGAGCACAAAGCACTGGCAGAAGCATCAAATTACCTTCTAGTCTGTCTTATCATGTCACTAGGAGTCAGAATCGACTCAAAGGCAATGTGGTTTTTTTTTTGGTAACATAATCAAGTGATTTAACTTGGCTCCCACCCCCACCAGGCTCTTAGCTCCCCTAGGCAGAGGCAGGTTACAGAAAGGTTACCAGTTACCCTTCACTGACGTGAAGTATGTCGCTCGCCTTAGAAGATGGAAGTAGCTACAGTCAGTATTTTGTTTTCACTAGCAAATCTATTTCCCCACTCCTTGCCAGAGCTACAGCTGCTAACCAAAAGGTCTGCAGGCCGAATCTACCAGCTGCTCCTTGGAAACCTTACGGGGCGTTCTATTCTGTTCTTTAGGGTCACTATGAATCGGAATCAACTCAATGGCAGTGGGGTTGGTTTTGGTTTGGTTGCCACTCTCCAGGTGATTGAACCAGCCAGTATGCACTGGAAACCACCCAACCAGATGAGTTCTAGAGTTGCTTTCAGCCTTAAAACTCTTTGTTTCTCTAAAAACAAAAGTGCTTCTGCACAATGTGGTGAGATAAGCTTCGAAGTTGATCAAACCAGGATTCAAATCCCAGCTGCTCTACTAAGTAGCTGAGTAACCTTGGGCAAGTTACTTACAGTCTCTGAGCCTTGGTTTCCACCTTTGCAGAGAGGGCAATAACGTCATATTCACGGAACTGTATTAGATAAGGCATGTAAATATAACTCTCAGTAAATGCTGTTGTTGGTTGCCATTGAGTTGCTTCTGATTCATAGCAACCCCGTGTGTTAAGAAGTAGAACTAACTGTTCCATAGGAGTTTCTTGACTGTCATCTTTATGGAAGTGGATTGCCAGGCCTTTCTTCCATGGTGCCACCGGGTGGGCTCAAACCACCAACCCTTAGGTTAGTAGCAGAGACCTTAGATAAATTTAGAGAGTTAGACAAAGCTTACTTAGGCTGTGCATTCTACATGCAAGTACCTTTCTTCTTGGGCCTCATGAATCACTGAGTCTCCACCTTCACTAAAGATCCCCAAAGAGGCTTAGCTACCCCACTACCTGAATGGGCAACACTGGAGGTGCAGGTGGCCCCTTTGGGCAGCTACTGCATGCCCTGGTATGGACATGCTGCAAGATCAATATCCAATTTCAGGACAAGGTCAAGCTTAATTTCACCTGGGCATGAGGCTGCAGAAATGTGATGTTGCTGACTTGGATAACCTTCAGGCACCATGAAATAAAGTAGCTCTTAACCTGCAGGAAAATGAGGATAAGGCACCCAATCTCTTTATAATTTCTAAATGCTGGTATTCTCCTGGGCTTTCCTCATAGCTCACTACCCTTGATCCGGTCATCCTGATCACATCATGAGTTCTTCAAGGGCAGATGATAAAGTCTTCAGCATCTCTTGTTATTAATTTTGTTTCATTGTTGGTTTGTGACCTTACAGTACACAGACTGTTCCAAGACATTGGTCGCAGTCCCCTCAACATATCAGCACTCTCCCTATTTCTGCCCTGAGTTCTCCATTACGTTTTGTCTGGTTTTCCTATCCCTTTCTGCCTTCTCATCTTTGCTTTTGGGGTGATTTTGCCCTTTTGGTCTCATATCATTAACTGTTCAAAGGAGCTCACTCCTCTCGGGTGTTCCTGTTTATTTTGTAGGTCTTGGCTGTAATCTTTATGGGAACAGACTGCCAGGTCTTTTTCCCACAGAGTCGTTGGGTGGGTTTGAACTGTTAACCTTTTGGTTAACAACTGAGCACTTAGCTGTTGCACCACCAGGGCTCCCTAAACCTGGGAGAGCCTCTGGCAAAGGAGGTTGGTTGGTCACTCTAGTGGACACCCCTCCTCTACTACCAAAGTTCCTCTCTTGGAAATGAAGATAATACTTAAATATCACTGTGTTGAATTGGTCATAAATCACACTGTAAGTTCAAAGATTTCATTATAATATGAATCATTTCACATGTTCCATGCCAACGGCAGTAAAAAAAAAAAAAAAAGAAAGAAAGAAAGAAAAATTCCCATTCATGGCAACCCCAGGAGGAACAGAGTACAACTATGCTCCTTAGGGCTTTCAATGGCTGATTTTAAAGTAGATTGGCCAGGCCTTTCCTCCACATTAACCATGTGCACCACCCCAGGACTCCATTTCACACACTTTATGCTAATGGTGATAGATACCATTTTTTGCTGGTGTGCAAGATATGCATTTTTCTTATTCTGGCATCAAAAAGTATTCCTGTTGGAGATAGACCCTGAGAGCTTTTAGGCACCTACAACCCCTAGCCTCTAAAAAAAGAAAAATGTTGCCGTCAAGTTGATTCTGACTCATAGCAAACCTACAGGACAGAATAAAACTGTCCCATAGGGTTTCTAAGGCTGTAATCTTCATGGAAGCAGACTGCCACATCTTTCTCCTGAGGAGCGGCTGGTGGGTTTGAACCGTCGACCTTTTGGTTTGCAGGTGAGCACTTAACCACTGTGCCACCAAGGCTCCTTCGCTAGCCCCTACCCACTACTTAATATTCCCCTTAAGACAGCAAAGTACGGTTGCCCCAGGACTTTCCTGGTTAGTTGGGGTGAGCCTCATACACTGGCCCAAATGTGGTACTTCTTAACATCCATTATCCCACGTAAGTTGTAGAATATAGATTCTAGTTCCCTCCCCAGCACCAATGCCACATGAACCCTTTAAAGGATGATCATATCACTTTTGTATTTCATCATCCTAAGAGAAGTGCTAGTCACATGGGAAGATAACAGCTCACAGGCAGGGTGAATGCTGTATCAGCAGGCTGCCTCATAGAAAGACATCCAGCTAACGGCTTTCATGAGGCCACACTAGATTAAAATCTCAGCTCTACCCCTAACTCTGTGACCTTAAGGAAGTTACTAAACATCTCTCTGAGTCTCAATTTCCTCATCTAAGGGAGAAATCATATCTGCAAAGTTGGGAGTCAAGATCAGAAATCATACCCAACCTTTCCCCCACTCCCCCCTGCCAAAAAAAAAACAGAACCCTCATCCATTGCTGGCAGGAATATAAAATGGTACACCCACTGTGGAAAACATTTTGGCGGTTCCTCAAAAAGTTAAACATAGAATTATCATATGATCCAGCAATCCCAATTCTGGGTATATACCCAAAAGAATTAAAACCAGGAAGGCAAACAGACACCTGTACGCCAATGTTCACTGCAGCACTTTTCACGTGGCCAAAGTTGAAAACTCTCCAAGTGTCCATGAACAGATGAATGGATAAACAAAACGTGTTATATACATACAGTGGAATAATACTCAGCCATAAAGAGACACGAAGTCCTGATTTATGCTACAACATAAGTGAATCCTGAAAACATTATGCTGAGTGAAACATGTCAGTCACAAAAGGCCAAATAACTGTATGATCTCACTTATATGAAACAGACAAATGTATAGAGACCAAAGCTTATTAGTGGTTACCAGGGATAGGAGGGAAGGAAAAAGCAGGAGGCATTGCAACTGAGTTTCTGTTAATGGTGGTGGAATGCTTGGCAAATGGACGATGGTAGCACAACATGATGAAAGCAATCAACGTCACTGGATTAAAAATGTAAAAATTGTTAAATCAGCAAATGGTTTGTTACGTGTATGTTTACCACACACACACACACATCTACCCACGTGCCTGACATATAGTAAAATTTAAGTATGCCACAATGCTTACAATTTAGGCAAGTAAAACTTTAAATCTGTGTACATTTGTTAAAACACATACACACATATGCTTCAGAATGTAAAGTCTCTATCAACACAAACAGAAAGCAATTATTGTGTTCAGAAATATTTCCTTTATAGAGAAACACACTATTCAGTAAGAAATTCATTTTTAACCACCTGATTTAAACAAGTTCTCTCTTCCCAAACCATTTGATTGAGGGCAACCATTGCTGCTTACATTTCATGATTATTATTTTCCACACAATTTAATCCATTTTTTCTTCTCCCACGGAGATTATTGCCCAGTAGTCCCTAGAAAGAGCTACAGCATATTCAGAACAAAGACGGGAAAGAAAACTGTTTCTCAATTTCTGCTTTCTAAGACAACGATTCAACTAAAACGAAGTTGGATTTTGTCAGCTATGACATTGGAAAAGGAAAACCAACCCACGTGTACATCATGGCCATGATCATCAACACCTCTATAAAATGAGAAGAAAAGAGAGCGAGATCTGCTGCTTCTTACTAATCCTCTATAGAACTTTAAATTACTTTTTATAAAATTATCTCTTTAAAAGATATTCTGCTGCATTTGAATGGCAGGAACATTGGGGTGTCTTCTCAGGGCCGTCTGTGGGCAAGCAGATAAAGCACACTTAAAATGGAAAACATTAGGAAAATGGCAGCCACTCTTAGACTCCTGTTACACATGTACAGGAGCCTATCTGATTTCCCGTCTTGGCTCAGTTCAGAAGACAAAAAGGAAAGGGTTACGTCCCTGGAAAAAAAGCAGCCTACTTTAGGCATGCCTGAGTTTTGGTCCATTCAAGTGTTCACATTGAGTTCTCTTGGCTTGTAGAGTCTTCCATGCCCTGAAATCTTCCTCCATGATTCTTCTCCTCCACCATCTTCTGAGTGGAGTTACTGTGTCCGCAAACCAGTAATGTCACAATTCATAGGATCTGGGGCTTCCCAAGGAACAACCCTGTCTGGGTATGGGTCTGGTTAAGGAACCTTGGGACAAGGCTTCTTAGCAATCTCCTTCTAACTTCTGGAACCAATGTCTGGGTTCCCAGTATCCAGACTTCTGTAGCCAGACATCAGAAAGCCCCCAAAAGCAAAGAGCCGGCATCCCAGAATGGTCTGTCTCTCCTGCTCTGGCCCATTCTCTACACACCTCCACACCACTCAGATGTCCTATAAGATACTAAAACAAATCAACTGGATATGGCCAATTTCAATAGACAAAAAGCCTTTGTAAAAAGACTCCCTGTGCTTTAAGAAAAAAAAAAGAAGATCCATGTAAACATTGCCTCTAAGCCACTGGAGAATCCTCCAGTCCTCTTATTTCATCTTTCGAATGTTTTACATTTTCACTTGTCCGGCTTTTCTCCGAGGTATCAATCTGTTTTTTTCTTATTAACAGAGTTCAGGGTCTGAGGTGGTCTTTGACTATGAGCTTGTGGTTTGATCGGCAGAAATAGTATTATCAGGAGACTTATAATGTGTAAAAAAAAGTACATTGACCTAGGAATAAAAACACACAAAAATTAAATTTCAAACAATGATATACATGAGAAATGTCACACAATTACATCATCTTCTGTATGATGAGCAAATGCACTGCGTTTGGTAGTAATGGATGAGTCTGTACTCTGGCTTGCCTTTGAACACTACACAAACAACTCCCTTTGGTGGATGAGTAGGCCAGGGCCCAGGGATGAACTAAAACCATAAAACTGGGAAAAGCCAACCAACCAGTCCATCTGCAGATAGACACATGGTATTGTCCCATTGACATAACAAACAAACAAGAGAATTCATCCTACAACAACCAGAAACCTTCAATACTCAAAGTCTAAAGACTCAAGGACCCAATTCATCCTACACTTTGTTTTCTAAATTTTTTAACACAACTGTTTAGCCAATATGCTCTACCCAAGTCTGAAGGCTTCTTCTTGTACTTATTACGTGCCAGGAGGACCCAGATTTTGAAAACGTAGCCCGTGACCCAGAAAATAACTTTCATCCAAAGGAATAAAAACAAGTTTTACTTTGGAGATATGTGGATTTTTATTGCATAAGCGTGGAAAGTCAGCATACTGTATGCACTGTAGACACTCAGTGAGTTTTGGGCAGATCAATAAATGCAAGTAATTAGAAACAGCTTGCATTTATACAACTGCACCATAACCATTTGGAAAGGTTAACTTATACATTCTCTAACTTTTTTGAAGATCAAAGGAAGACAGTGTTAAAAGAGGGGAAACAAACAAACAAAAAAAAAAACAATGTATGTATCACTCCTCAGTTTCTGTGGTAAAAAGGTCAGGTGCATTACAGTTGGTTAACTCATGTATCTCCCAAACTTCTCCACCCTTTCACAAGAGGAATGTGTCCTTGAAAATGTCTACAGACTAGTCAAGAGATCTAATTGAAGTACAGGGTTTATAGCATACCTCTTCATTCATTTATCCTTTCAATGAACATTTGCTGCTTAGGATGTACGAAGCATTAAAATGGGATATACAAAGGGGCATACGACTCTACCCCTTTCTTCAGGGGAATGGGAAACAAGACAAATACATGAGTAATGGTAATTTAACCAGAAGAGGGGTAGACAGCCATAGGCAAATGACTATATAATTTATTATCTAGGCCAGGACATTACTGAGAGAGGAAAAGGACTTTACAGATAAAAACACTGGTTCAACACGTGTAAACTGGGATCCTCAAGGGCATCCTGGAATAAAAGCATGCCTTAGCCATAGTAATGCCAGGTTTTAAAGTTCAAAAATAAGGAAAAAAAAAAACAAAACATTGCCATGTAGAGTTGATTCCAACTCATTGCGACCCTATAGGACAGCGTAGAACTGCCCCACAGGGTTTCCAAGGAGCAGCTGGTGGATTCAGCTGCCAACATTTTGGTTAGCAGCCATAGCTCTAAACCACTATGCCACCCGGGGTTTCCTTTCCACGTTTACTCCTTACCCAAAATAGGCTTTGCTCTTTCTCTTTGCCTTAATCTTTCAAACGTAGCTAAATCTGCATTGCAGCAATGATTTTAGGTTAAATCCTAATACTATGGAAGTTGAGGGGGAAAAAACTCAATCCACTAGTGAGGTTTAGAAGTCCCTGGGGGTGAAAACGGTTAACACGCTTGGCCGCTAACCTAAAGGTTGAGGCTTCATGTCGATCCAGAGGCACCTTGGAGAAGGGCCTGGCCATCTACTTCCACAACTTCAGCCACTGAAAACCTGTATGGAGCGCAGTTCCACTCTAACACACACGGGGTTGCTATGAATTGGAGTCGATTTGACAGCAACTGGTTGGTTGGTTGGTTGGTAGGTAGTGAGGTTTAGTGATCTATTCTGACATTCCAGATTTCTCTAAAGTTATAACGAATATTTTTTACCTTTCCATTATGGAAAAATTCAATACAATTAACATCTATGGAGCATGCTGGGCACTGTACTAGGCACTCCAGACATAGAGATGAATAAAGCATGGTCCCTGATCTCAAGGACTTTGCTATCTACAAAAATACCTATACAAATTCTAAAATTCTTACACACTGAATTTAAGGAAGTGTTATCTAAAGTTACAAGTCAAAAACAAATTAATGTATAAGAATTTGCTTTTCAAAATGATTCCACAGAAGAGTTCTTTTGTTCTATACTTAAGTATTCACTTGGGTCTCATTTAGAAGCTAAAGAAAAAAATTAGACCGAGAAATTTAAAGTTGAGATTAGAGGCCACTGTAGACTAAAAACTGACTAGGCATAATGAATCACATCTGAAATTTAAAAATGTTAACCAGAGAAGAATATACTGAAGAAACAGATTTGCATACAAGTGGTGTTCATTGCCAGCTGGTGAAGTTAGCACCAAGGAAGGAAGAGATCTAGAATAAAACCAGACTCCCCTCCACTAAAAGGCCGCACAGTTTTAATTCCTTTCAGTGGATTTAGCAACTTCCTTAAAAAAGCATAAAAACACTTTTTTGAGGTATAATCTATAATAGCCATCAGCAACATGTGGCTATTTACATTCAAAATCATTAAAACTGAATTAAATTTCAAATACTCAATGGCCACATGTGCTAACGGCCAACCTACTTGACAACACAGATAGAGAACATTTCTGTGGTGTGACTGATTACTTTTGTCTGTGGCCTTTCTAGCCATGGTCTTGTAACTTCCACCCAGGTGACTGGGTGGAACTGTGTGATAGGGTAATTGTGGCCTATCAAAGGGATTGGTCAGTTCTGCCATCCCACTAGGCTTAAAATGAGCCACCCCAGAGGCAGGAAAGAGAAGAGCCCACCACCACTAAGGAAGGAGAGGCCAGCAAGAGAGACCTGCAGGAGATAGCACAGTGGGCTTCCTGCCCATGGAGCAAGAAAGCTGAGTGACTTTGGGCAGAGACTGAGGGCCAAGGAGCACGTGCCTGCGAGTATGGCCGGGAAGACGCTGTCCTGACGGAAGAACTATAACCTTGAGTGTTCCTGAGCCTGAATTGTAAACTGTTACTTCCCTAATGAACCACATAATCCTGCATATGGCGTTTGAGTTCTGTGTGGCCATTGCAATGAATTATTGAACCCAGCAGAGAAGTAGAGAGTGCTGTGGGAGGGATGGTTGGTATCAGAATTAGTAAAGATGGCAGAGAGAAGAGGCATGTCTGACTTCTGCTTCACAGGAATCAGCCTTGGTCTATTAATCTTGATTCTCCTTCCCCTTGTGAAGTTAGAGGAGGTCAGACACTGCCCCCATGCCATTTTTTACAATTTCCATCACCAAAGATGACCTAGACAGGAAATTTAGATTATAAAAACTGATAACCAGATATCACATTAGGTTCAATAATATGAGATTGCCAAAGTTGACCAAAATGCCAATGGTATACTAAGAAAATATTCTAGACTGCTTTTGAAAAGAAATGGGAAGTTACTTGAAAGTGATCTGGATTGATGGTAACTTGATTCTGCTCCTAGAACCCTGGTCTAAATAGAGGAATCTGCATACTATAACTGAGGAGCCCTAATGGCGCAGTGGTTAAGCACTCAGCTACTAACCAAAAGATCGGTAGTTTGAACTTACCAGCCACTCCACGGGAGAAAGCTGTGGCAGTCTGCTTCTGGAAATATTTACAGCCTTGGAAACCCTATGGGGAAGTTCTACTCCGTTCTATAGGATTGCTATGAGTCGGAATCGACAGTAACAGGTTTGGTTTTTTATACTTTAGTTGGTTAAGTGGAGACCTTTGGTGGTGCAAAGAGTTAACACACTCAGCTGCTAACCAAAAGGTTAGAGATTCAAGTCCACTCAGAGGCACCTCAGAAGTAAGGCCTGGTGATCTACTTCTGAAAAACCAGCCACTGAAAACTCTTACGGAGCACAGTTTTACTCTGACATACACAGGGCTGCCATGAGTCAGAACTGGGTCTACAGCAACTGGTATGCATGTGTGTATAGTTGGTTAAGTGTATATTATCACAAACAAATCACTGCTTAGTATGATCCCCCAGCAGCAATTTTCTTCAAAAAATATCTTCTCCTAAAGTAATTTTTAGTTAACGGCACTCTCTTGCTGTTAAAGGAATTTTGAGTCTGAAACTCAGGTTTTACACTTAGTGGCTGTGTGAATTTGGTTAAATTACTCATCCTTTCTGAGCCTCCACTTCCTTATATGATAACAGGGATAGTGATACCTGCACATCACAGAGCTAGTTTGAGAAGTAAAGAGGCCTTGCCTGTCTCTCTTTCCTCAGCTTGCCACTCTCTACCTGGGATTCTAGGTTCTTCGCACACTGATTTTTCTCAGATCCTCATTGTGTGTAGCTTCCTCCTACCTCAGAGGCTTTCCTATGATGTTCCCTTTGTCTGGAATACTTCCCACAACGCTCCACCCCACCCACCACTCTCACACACGTTGTGCCTGGTTCGCTCCCACCACACAACTCCGGAACTGCACTCAAAAGCCACTTCCTCCACAAAGCTACCCCTGACACCCAGTTTGAATCAGGTTTCTGATATACACTGTCATAAAACGTTGCATCATTCACTCAGAGCATAGTTCCCGTGTGCATTTATAAGTTGGTCAATAATTGTCTATCTTTTGCATGAGCTATCGCCTTTGTGGGAGCAGGAATGATCTCTCTTTTTTTGCTCACCCTTCCATTCCCAACTCTAGCACAGTATGGAGCTAAATGAATACAGGCATTTCTGCTATAACACGAAAAAAGAGATTCTGAAAAATCTTGCGTTCACAAATAGCATGCACTTCACTGTGGAAAACCATGTTGGAGGCAGACAACTTGAAACCTATTGGACTTTGTAACCAGAGCACCAACCAATAAGAGCAATCAACTGGGGGTGGGGGGGGGAGGAGGGCAACAACTTGGACAACACAGGCAGATAACTCAATGGGGTGGAGGGCTGAAAGCTACTTGGTTGTGGTGTGCCCTCCCGCTGATTTTCAACTCATAGCTATCCCATGTGACAGAAAAGAACTGCCCCCTAGGGTTTTCTAGGCTGTAATCTTTATGGGAGCAGACTGCCAAGTCTTTCTCCTATGGACGGGCTAGGTGGGTTCAAACTGGTTTGGCAGCCAAGAGGTTAACCATTCCACCACCAGGGCCCTGGGGTATTAAAAAGGCAGAAAACTATAGAGGGCAAATGCTGGCCTGAGGGCACTCTAACACAGGAAGAAGAATGGAGCTGTGAGCTGGTAGGGCTGCCTTCCAGAGGGCTCAGGGAAGGAGAAATCTACCCAGAGTGAGGGGGATGCAGGGTTGGGATGTACTTCTCTCAGCAGAGAGCCCCAGTATAGAGGCTGCTCATTTTTAATTTCCTTAGAATAGACCTGAAATGGCTCCTGCCTTTTAGTGGCACACTAGGGTTTTTTTTTTTTTTTTTTTGCCTCCATTCCATTCCCCCACGTGTCTGTCAGTTTGTTGTACTGTGCTGGCTTGCGTGTTGCTGTGGATGCTGGAAGCTATGTCATCAGTATGTCAAATACCAGCAGGGTCACCCATTGTGGACAGGTTTCAGCAGAGCTTCCAGAAAAAGGCAGGCTAGGAAAAAGGATCTGGCAATGTACTTCTCAAAAAAGTGGCCAGTGAAAATGTTACGAATAGCAGCAAATATTGTCTGATATAGTGCCAAAAAATGAGCCCCTCAGGTTGGAAGGCATTCAAAATATGACTGGGAAAGTCTTCAAAGTAGACTTGACCTCAATGATATGGATGGAATAAAGCTTTTGGGACCCTCATTTGCTTATGTGCCATGACTCAAAATGAGAAGAAAGAGCTACAGACATCCACAATAATCAGAATGTGGAATGTATGAAGTATGAATCTAGGAAAACTGGAAGTCAGCAAAAATGAAATGGAAAGTATACAGATTGATATTTTAGGCATTAGTAAGCTGAATTGGCCATTTTGAATTGGACAATTGTGGGTTTACCATGCCAGGAATGACAAATTGAAGAGGAATGCTGGCGAATTCATCGTCAAAAAAGAACATTTCAACATCTATCCTGAAGTACAATGCTGTCAATGATAGGATAATATCCATATGACTACAAGGAAAACCAGTCAATATGACTATTATTCAAATTTATGCACCAGCCACTGATGCCAAAGATGAAGAAACTGAAGGTTTTACCAACTTTTGCAGTCTGAAATTGATCAAAAATGGAATCAAGATTCACTGATAATTACTGATTGGAAATCAAAAGTTGGAAACAAAGAAGAAGGATCGGTAGTTAGAAAATACGGCCTTGATGACAGAAACAACATCGGAAATTTCATGACAGAATATTGCAAGACCAACCACTTATTCATTGCAAATACCTCTTCAAACAACATAAATGACTACTACACGTGTGGACCTTGCAAAATGGAATACACAAGAATCAAATTGACTACATCGTTGGAAAGAGACGATAAAACTCAAAAAAAAAACTCAGACGATGGAGAAGCTTAATATCATCAAGCAGAACAAGGCCAGTGGCCAACTGCAGAACAGACCATTAATTGCTCATATGCAAGCTCAAGCTGAAGCTGAAAAAAATTAAAACAAGTCCACTAGAGCCAAAGTACAAGCTTGAGTATATCCCACCTGAATTTAGAGACCATCTCAAGAATACATTTGACTAATTAAACACTAATGACAGAATACCAGACAAGTGGTGGGATGACATCAAGGACACCATACATGAAGAATGCAAAAGGTCATTAAAAAGACATGAAGGAAACAAAAGACCAAAATAGATGTGAGAAGAGACTCCAAAATATGCTCTTTTGAATGCAGAATAGCTAAAACAAAAAGGAAATATGATGAAGTAAAAGAGTTGAACAGAAAGTTTCAAAGGGCAGCTTGAGAAGACAAAGTAAAGTATTATAATGACATATGCAAAGACCTGGAATTAGAAAACCAAAAGAGAAGAACACACTTGGCATTTCTCAAGCTGAAAGAACTGAAGAAAAATTGCAAGTCTCAAGTTTCAATAGTTAAGGGCTCTATGGGCAAAATACTGAACGACACAGGAAGCATCAAAAGAAGATGGAAGGAATACAGAGTTACTGTACCAAAAAGGATTGGTCAATGTTCGACCATTTCCAGAGGTAACTTATGGTACTAAAGGAAGAAGTCCAAGCTGCACTGAAGGCACTAGTGAAAAACAAGGCTCCAGAAATTGACGGAATACTAATTGAGATGTGTCAACAAATGGATGCAGTGCTGGAAATGCTCGCTCGTCTATGCCAAGAAATTTGGAAGATGGCTACCTGGCCAACTGACCGGAAGAGATCCATATTTGTGCCTATTCCAAAGAAAGCTGATCCAACAGAAAGTGGAAATTATTGAACAGTATCATTAATATCACAAGCAAGTAAAATTCTGCTGAAAATAATTAAAAAATAGTCACAGCAGTACATCAACAGAGAACTACCAGAAATTCAAGCTGGATTCAGAAGAAGATGTGGAACAAGTGATATCATTGTTGATGTCAGATGGACCTTGGCTGAAAGCAGAGAATACCATAAAGATGTTTACCTGTATTTTATTGACTATGAAAAGGCATTCACCTGTGTGGATCATAACAAACTGTGGATAACCATGAGAAGAATGGGAATTTCCGAACACTTAATTGCGCTCATGAGGAACCTGTACATAGATCAAGGAGTTGTTCAAACAGAACAAGGGGATACTGCGAGGTTTAAGGTCAGGAAAGACGTGCATCAGACTTGTGGCTTTCATCATACTTACTCAGTCTGTATGCTGAGCAAACAATTAGAAAAGCTGAATTGTATGAAGAAGAACGTGGCATCAGGACTGGTGGAAAACTCATTAGCAACTTGCAATATGCAGATGACACAACTTTGCTTGCTGAAAGTGAAGAGGACTTGATGCACTTACTGACGAAGATCAAAGACTACCATTTACGTAAAGAAAACAAAAATCTTTACAACTGGACCAATAAACAACATGATGATAAACAGAGAAAAGAACTGAAGTTGTCAAGGATTTCATTTTACTTGGATCCACAATCAACACCCATAGAAGCAATAGTCAAGAAATCAAAGGATGTATTGCATTGGGCAAGTCTGCTGCAAAAGGCCTCCTTAAAGTGTTAAAGAGCAAAAGTGTCTGACCCAAACCATGGTATTTTCAATGGCCTCATATGCATGGGAAAGCTGGATAATGAATAAAAGAAAGACCAAAAAGAATTGATGCCTTCGAATTACGATGTTGGCAAAGAATACTGAATATATCATGGGCTGCTGGAAGAACAAACAAATCTGTCTTGGAAGAAGTTCAGTCAGAATGTTCCTTAGAAGCAAAGATGGCGAGACTTTGTCTCATGTACTTTGGACATGTTATCAGGAGGGACCAGTCCTTGAAGAAGAACATCACGTTTGGTAAAGTAGAGGGTCAGGAGACAAGAGGAAGACCCTGGAGGAAGAGGTCTGACAAAGTGGCTGCAACAGTGGGCTCAGAAATATCCAAGATTGTGGAGATGGCACAGGACTGGGCAGTGTTTTGTTCTGTGGTACACAGAGTCACTATGAGTCTGACCTTACTCAATGGAACCTAATACCACCACCAACACATATAGACACTGAGATAGGTACAAAGTAGTAAAACTTTCTCTTTGATTCATTTTTGATTCATTTACTACAGAGGACTACAGTCCATTAACTATACCCCAACTCACAAATAAGGTCTGTATTGCTTATCTCTAAGTAAGCATTTTTACCACTGCTATCTTTTAGTGTTAACGTACACACGCCTGTGCAACTCATGACATAATACAGTGAAGCCTGCAAAAGCTGGAAACTGTAAGTCAGAAACCTGTCAGAGAAGGAAAACTCATGTATTTTCCACTAAACCAAGTGATGGAAAAGTGGTAAGACTGCACCCTGGCAAAGGCGGAAAACTTGCAAGACCTGGAAAAACAAGGCAGCCTGTTGAGTTCCAGCTCTCACAGGTTTCACGGTGTAAGTTAGCATTTATTGTGTAGGCTTTGTGCCAAGCCCTCTGTTTCTTTTCCTCACTCAGTCCTTGAGGTGGTTTCTATTCTTAGTCTCATTTTATAGTTGAGAAAACACAGGTAAACGAGGTTAATAACTCACCAGGGGTCACACAACCAGTTCACGAGTCCATGTTCTCACCCACTTCACAAGAATGGAGAAACAGAACTAATTAAACCTAAGAGTGTAACAAGACAAGAAAGCAAGAATAGGTTTGCCCTGCGGCTGGGGACTGGAGTGTGAATATTAATGGCCCGACGTCCTTTCCTTAAAGGCCTCAGGTCTCTGGTGTGAACCTCTTCCTCCACCCTAAATCCAGTATATGGAACTCCCAACATAAATCCCCTATGTGCACTCCATCAGAATCTCCATCTCAGTGGAGAGCACAGGTCTCATGTAATGACCACCTGTGTTGGCCAAGCCCAGCAGTCGGCAGGCCCCAGCACTCCTGGGATTCCCTGCAGTTCCCAACAGATCTTGTTGTTGTTGTGTGCTGTCCAGTTGATTCTGACTCATAGTGACCCTATTAGACAGAGTAGAACTGCCCCATAGGGTTTCCTGGGTTGAAATCTTTATGGGAGCAGATGGCCAGGCCTTTTCTCAAGCGAAGTGGCTGGTGAGTTCAAACCACTGATCTTATGGTTAGTGGCTGAGCACTTAACCACTGTGCCACCAGGTCTCTTTCAACAGATCTTAACCTCTGGGAAAAGCCAGGAGCAGTAAATTCCCCCTCTGAGTTTTTAACCCAGATACATCCTGTTATAGATTGAGTTGTGCCCCTCAAATATATGTGTTCGAGTCCTGACCCCTTTACCTATGGATGTAATATAGAAATACATTGTTACGTTAATAAGGTCACAGCAGTGTAGGGGGTGTCCTAAACCTAATCATTTCTTAGTGATAGAAAGAACAGCATCCTTAGAGAGATATGCAAGCAGGAACGGGGAAGACAGATGCCATGTGAAGATCATCAAGGAATGCCAGGGCTACAGAAGCTGAAAGAGATGAAGGTCTTCCCCTATAGCTGAGAGAGAGACAGCCTCTTCCTAGAGCTGGTGCCCTGAATTCATACTTCTAGCCTCCTAAACTGTGGAAAAAAAAAAAAAATCTGTTCTTTAAAGCCACCCACTTGTGGTATCTCTGTTACAGCAGCATTAGGCGACTAAGACACATCTCTTCAAAATTCACTGTCATGAGCTCCCTTTAATTATAAATAGCTTAATGGATTCCTAATTTGCTCATGTGTATTAGCATTTCTGCCTTGGTGTTATGGATTGAATTGTATCCCCCAAAACATTATGTTGAAGTCCTAACCTCTGTACCTGTTTGGGAATAGGGGTTTTCTTTATATATAAAGAATTTTTTTTTAATTGTACTGTAGATGAAGGTTTACAGAACTAGCTTCTCATTAAATAGTCAGTATACATATAATTTTACGACATTAGTTAACAAACCCACGACATGCCCACACTCTCCCTTCTCGACCTTGGGTTCCCTGTTACTGGCTTTCCTGTCCTCTCCTGCCTTCTAGTCCTTGCCCCTGGGCTGGCGTGCCCCTCTAGTCTCATTTTGTTTTATGGGCCTGTCTAATCTTTGGCTCAAGGGTGAACCTCAGGAGTAACTTCATTACTGAGCTAAAAGGATGTTTGGGGGCTATGCTCTCGGGGTTTGTCCAGTCTCTGTCAGGCCAGTGAGTCTGGTCTTTTTTTGTGAGTTAGAATTTTGTTCTACATTTTACTCCAGCCCTGTCTGGGACCCTCTATTGCGATCCCTGTCAAAGTAGTCAGTGGTGGTAGCTGGGCACCATCTAGTACTGAACTCAGTCTGGTGGAGGCCGTGGTAGTTATGGCCCATTAGTCCTTTGGACTAATCTTTCCTTGGTATCTTTAGTTTCTTCATTCTCAGGAACAGCGGTTTTCTTTTGTTAAGATGTTATTTAGGTCATACCAGAGTAGGGTGGATCCTAAACCTCATCAGTTCTAAATGGTGTCATATAAAAAGAGCAGACTAGACATAGAGACACACACACAGGAAGAAGACAGATGCCACATTTGGACCCATGGATGAGAAAGGACTGCCGACAGATACCACAAACTACTAGAGAGGACCACAAAAAGAATCAACATGGATGAGACCCTGATTTGGACTTCTACCCTTCAGAATTGTGAAAAAATCAATTTCTGTTCTTTAAAGCCACCCACTTTTGGTATTTCTGTTATAGCAGCACTAGAAGACTAAGACAGTTGGTATCCCCAGGACAGCCATTTCCTCTTAAGGATTTCTCTGGGCATTTTTCACACTGAAGCCACGTTTAGACATTCTTAGTGCTGGTTAATTCCATATGCCAAACAGTAAAACAGATAAGTTCAGGAGAGAACAATTGAGAAAAATGGAAACTTACTTGTACAAACTGATGGTTGGTTCGACTGCCAACATCACAAAGGGCGCGGCTGTGTAAGAGACAGCCAGCTGAGTGACAGCCCAGGTGACCACATCATAGGTGACCTTGAGAGCTTTTGAAGAAAGGAAGTACTGTCTGCAGTTGTTTCGTACCTGCAAGCCAAAGCAAAAAACAAGGGGGTGAAATGCAAAATCAACCTTCACTCAGTGTAAGCAGGCAGTATATCACAGGGACACAGACTACAGAAAACAACAGACCAACTCAGTTCTATTTCAACTAGAAATACCACCCTGATTTTTCTTATTATATAAAAAAAATACAGCTTCACTGTAGAAAACTGTTAAAAGAACATCCAAGCAAAAATGATTTTGTTTTCCTTTTCTCATATCCCCATAGAGAAGCACTCTGCAGTGCAATGAATTACTTAATATTACCCTTCTAGCCTTTGTGACTCCCATGAAATGATTGGGTGGGGCTAAGCAAATTCAGCATATGTGGCCCACCAAAGGGATTGGACAGCCTACTAAGACTGTAAATAAGGTGCATGGAAACCTGGGGAGGTGGAGAGAGTGGAACTATTCAAATAAGGTGTATGGAACCCTAACAAGGAGATTGGTCAGTTTTGCCATCCTGTTAGGCTTAAGAAAGTAAGCCAATTTCAGAGCTGGGAGTGGAGGCAGGGTGGGGACCTCATTACCACCAAGAAAGAAGAGCTAGGAGTAGAGCACGTCCTTCAGATCCAGGATCCCTGTGCTGAGAACCTCCTAGACCCAGGAAACAGAGACAGAGAGCTGTAACACCAGAGACAGTGAAAGATGGTGAGAAGCAGTGGCAGAGAAACAGCAGCAGCAGAACCAGCCCAGCCCACGAAGCAAGAGAACTGACTGACTTCGGGCAGAAGGCTGGCTGACAGAGTAGGGTATCTCTGGGTACTTGGCAGAGCTAGGCTTGCTGACCCATGGAGTGAGAAAGCTGAGAACCTTCACACAAAAGCCTGGCTGGTGAAGTGGAGTGTCTAGGGCACTTGTCAACGGAGCTAGGCTTACTGACCCACAGAGCTAGAGAGCTGAACACCTTCAAGCAGAAGGCTTGCTGGTAGAGTGAGCACTTATTGGTAGAGCTAGAGCTTTGTAACACTTGCCTGGGCAGGGCAACGGCGGGGCTGGCCCAAGAAGCCCGAAGGGCCAAGGACAAAGAGAGCAAGGGCCAGAGAGAGGCCCGCCTGTGGGCATAGCCAAGAAGCTGTCTTGAATGAAGAACTGTATCCTGAGTGGTTCTTGATCCTGAATTGTAACCTGTTACTTCCTTAATAAACCCCTTAATTGAGAATATTGTCCATGAGTTCCGTGTGGCCAGTGCAACGAATTATCGAGCCCAGCAGAGAAGTAGAGAGTGCTGTGGGAGGAATGGCCGGTGTCAGAATTGGTAAAAAGTTTGGAGAGAGGAGGTATGACTGACCTCTGCTTCGTAGGAATCAGCCTTGGGCTAATGCTGATGATGAGTCTCTCTCCCCCTGGTGAAGTTAGCCACACCATTTTTACACCTCTGCCATGCCATTTTTATACACTTTTTAAAAACTTGGCACATATCCTTCGCAGCCTTTTTCTATTCATATATACCCACAGTTACATTTTTTAATGGCATCAATATATTTTCTAGCTTATTTTTTCACTTAGAAATATATCATAGACTTTTTTCCATGTCAGTAAATATTAATCTCCAACATAGTTTTAATTGTGGAAACTTTAGCTTGTCTTCCGACTCCCCTACTCTCCCCTCTCCCCCTGTTTTGCTATTATAAATAATTCTGTGATGAATATTCTTGTAGAGAAATCTCTACATGGTTCTCTAATTCCTTTGGATAATGGTGATATAAATCGTATATCTATTACTACCAATAAAAGCAACTACTATTTACTAAGTGCTTACTGGCTGCCAATCCTGTGCCGATACTTTACGTAAGTATCATCTCTGTTGATTCTCCCAGCAATCCTGTAATAGAAGCATTATTATCCCCATTTTGTTGTTGTTGTTAGGTGCCATCGAGTCGATTCGACTCATAGCAACCCTATGTTACGGAGTGGAACAGCCCTATAGGGTTTCCTAAGCTGTAATCTTTACAGGAGCAGATTGCCACATCTTTTTCCCATGGAGCTGCAAGGTGGTTTCAAACTGCCAATCTTTTGGGTAGCAGCCAAGCACTTAACCTTTGCGCCACCAGGGCTCCTATCCCTATTTTACGGATGAGGAAACGGAGACTTAGGAAAGACACAAGTATTTGAAACTGCAAAGGCTGGGTCAAAGGATACACTCATTTGAGGTCTTTTGACACACATGACTCGATTGCTCTCCAGGACGCTTAACTTTCAGAGCTACGAATGAAAGGCAGAGCTGAAAACAATGGCTGGCTTATAGGCAAGAGAAGAACTCTCCTCCTCAGGCCTGAGCTCCTCAGGACAGAGGCCACAGGTCCATCCATCAAGGGAAGCTCAGACAGTGCTGGCCATTAGGTATGAGATTTTATTAAGTAAACTTCCAGGGGCCTAAGATACTTTACGACCCTGTGTGTGGTATGATCTGCGTGGCTTCTTGGTTAAGCATCCTATGAATCATTCTGAGGAGACATTCTACGTAAGTGAATTTTTCAGATAACTGAAGATTAAACAGATTATTATTTTTTAAATTCTGACCATTTCTAAAGATGAAAGCCATTCTAAGACATATTACACATTTACCTGCCCTAGCAAACAAAAAACACACAGCATAGCTTAGTTTTTTCTGGGTGATACAGGCTCATCTTTATAAAAATAACATTGTACTATTATATAACTGAAGGAGCCTTGGTGGGGCAACAGTTCAGCGCTCAGCTGCTAACCGAATTTTAGGCTGTTCAAACCCACCCAATGGCTCTGTGGGAGAAAGACCTGTAATCGCTCCTGTAAAAGTTATAGCCTGGAAAACCCTGTGGGGCAGTTGTACTCTGGCACACGGGGTCACTAGGAGTTGGAATAGACTTGAGGGCCCCTGACAACAACAACATTGTATAACTATGCTATGCTGAATCACAATACTTCTGGCAGGGAAGTACATAGAGCTATATTTGCTCTACAACAGACCTGAATATCTGCACTTTCCTACCTGGTTTTCATCTAAAAGATTTCTTCTCTGGCTGTCCGCTATGGATTTGCTTCTAGCACATGCTACTCACTTCCCGTGTGGATCTATGACCTCTCTCTGCTCTCATCAATGTCCACCAAAGGAATTTCTCCAGGCCCCACTCTCATGGCAATCCCCCTTGCTCAAAAACACTAAATTGCACCCCATCACCTTCGTACTTTGACCCCAAGGAGCCCTAGTGGTACAGTGATTAAAGCACTTGGCTGCTAACGGAAAGATCAGTGGTTTGAACCCACCAGCCATTCCACAGGAGAAAGATGTGACAGTCTGCTTCTGTAAAGATTACTGCCTTGGAAACTCTATGGGGCAGTTCTACTCTGTCGTATAGGGTCGCTATGAGTCGGAACCAACTCGACAGCAAAGGGTTTGGTTTTTTCTGTTTGTTTGTTCGTTTATCTTGAATCCTGGCATGCAGGACCCTTTCCAAATACAACCAAGCTGAACTACTTGCCATTCTCCAAACGGTTCTTATCATTTTCTGCCTCCACACTGCCTTCATGCTATTCCCTCTGTTTAAACTCTTCTCTCCAACTTTCCTGATTACCACAGACTAGCTGCTTACGGTGTCCCTTGCTTCTAACTCAGAGAACACTAACTCCCTGATTGACAACTAAAACATTCAGAACTGCAATTACTTATATATATGTTAAGAAGCCTGGTGATGCAGTAGTTAAGCGCTCGGCTACTAACCGAACAGTCAGCAGTTCGAACCCACCAGATGCTCTGTAGGAGAAAGATGTGGCAGTCTGCTTTCTTAAAGATTACAGCCTTAGAAACTCTATGGGGCAGTTCTACTCTGTCCTAGAGGGTCGCTATGAGTCAGAATCAACTCTACAGCAATGGATTTGGGTTTATATACTGTTCTAACTCCTTCCATGAGGACAGACATATTTTTTATTCCTTTGTTACCTGCTCCACAACCAGCAAATGGTAGGAACAGTGTAGGACAAACTGAAGACTACCCAAAAAACACAGATACCCAAATTTATAAAATTTATGAAGAATTTTACACAAACTAAATTAACTGGGGAGCCATAGTGACACAGTGGTTAAGAGCTCAGCTGCTAACCAAAAGGTTGGCAATTCGAATCCACCAGCCACTCCTTGGAAACGCTACAGGGCAGTTCTACTCTGTCCCGTAGGATTGCTATGAATTGGAATCAACTCAAGGGCAACGGGTTTAGGTTAAGTGGATTAGGGATGACAACATAAGAGGTTAGATCAATCTCCTAACAGAAAACAGTTTCTGTGGCTGTGATTTTACTGGCTGCTCAGAGACTTTTTGAATTATTTCTCAGTGTAGAATAATTAAATGAGAAAATAAATGGAGGATTCGTTGCATAAACAAAGTGAAGCCCTACAGAGCCTATGTTAATTAACAATCATTGTCATCTCTAACCAGTAGACTGCGTATGTTCACAGTCTGTAATGATTCAAAATGTCTTCATCTCGTAAGGTACTAAACATTGCAACTAAACTTCCTTTTGTTGTGAAACACTCTCTGTAAACAATATTAAAATAATTAACCATTTTTTTTAATGACCCGAGTTCCTAAAGACTGAAGTATTTCTCTAATGGGAAGACTTGTGTCTGTTGTTTGATTTTTCAAAACATCGCTTTCACTGCTCCTGCTAGGACCAAAAAGGCACCAAACTTAGAGGCATCAGATTACTAAGGAAAAGACCCTACAACCAAAGGAAGCTTACCGCTCTGGCTGCTACTGTGACAAGGATTCCAGTTAAGAAGGTAAAATAGTATCCAGGGTAGACACCATGCCACAAGGCAGACAGGATGAAAGTTAGCACCGTGGGGTACCAGGGAGCCCGCTCATAGCACACACTGTGAAGAGAGGTAAGTACAATGAGCCACAGGTAAACATACCAGCAACTTTTAGCTATAACTGCTTTTTTTGGAACCAGACCACAGAGAAACTGTTTCATCCATTACTCCCAAGAGGCCTGCCTAACCGTTATCCAGGGACTTGCAATGCATTGCAAGAGTCCTGAGTTGTTCTGGTTTTCTTGAACGCTACCAGAGAGGCAAGTCACAATTCATACTTTTTGGGAGACGAATACAAATTCGTAACCAGCATAGAACTAAAGGATCTGGACCCCATCACACTGTACTTGATGAAGGTTTGAGTGGTCACTTTCTACCTAGGGACTCTGCTTTAAGAATAAAAAAAAAAAAAAAAAAAAACTTCTTGCTGTTGAATTGATTCCAACTCATGGCAATCCCGTGTGTTACAGAGTAGAACTGCTCCATAGGGTTTTCTTGGCTGTAATATTTACAGAAGCAGGTCACCAGGCCTTTCTTCCATGGTGCCGCTTCATGGGTTTAAACTTTCAACCTTTAGGTTAGCAGTTAATTGCAAACTGCTTTTGCCACCCAGGGACCTTCTGCTTTAAGGATAAAAAAAAAAAAATAAGGATAGTATATTATTATTTCCATAATAAGTAATGTTTCTCATTTTGAACGTGTAGGAAAACAAGGACAAAAGAGTATCAACAAAAATACAAAGTTAAAAAGCATAAACATCAGAGGTACCATAAAGCTTCTAATGCTTCTAATGGACTGAAATGTGTCCCCCCAAAATATCTATGACCTTGGCTAGGTCACGATTCCCTTATGTGACTGTATGATTGTCTACCATTTTATCTGCTGATGTGATTTCCCTATGTGTTGTAAATCCTATCACTATGATGTAATAAGATGGATTAGTGGCAGTTATACTAATGAGGTTAAGATTAGGTAGTGTCTTAAGCCAATCTCTTTTGAGATATAAAAGAGACAAGCAAGCAGAGAGACATGGGGACCTCACACCGCCAAGAAAGCAGTGCCAGGAGCAGAGTGTGTCCTTTGGACCCGAGGTTCCTGCACTGAGATGCTCCCAGACCAAGGGAAGACTGATGACAAGGACCTTCCTCCAGAGCCAACAGAGAAAGCCTTCCCCTGGAGCTGGCGCCTGAATTCAGACTTCTAGCCTACTGGACTGTGAGAGAATAAACTTCTCTTTGTTAAAGCCATCCACTTGTGATATTTCTCTTATAGCAGCACTAGACCACCAAGACAACACTATTATTTGAACACAGTGGTTAACAGTTATTTGATGCTGATACTGACCCTCCTTGACATCTGAGCAATAGATGCTTCTTTAGGTAACAGACAGCTCAGCATACAGATGAAGAGCCTGGTTTGGGAGACAGACTGCTTGGACTCGTATCTATCACTCACTAGCTGTCTGACCGTGGGCAAGTTACATAACCTCTCTGCGTCTCACTTCCCTCATCTGTAAAATGGGGATAAATAACTATCAACATCTCATAGGGTTGATATGAGGATTAGACGAGGGCCTGGTACGCATTAAAGGCAGTAGTAAGTGTGTCATAAATTAAAATAAGCATGCTGCATGAAGACATTCTCAAATCACACTATTTCTACTTTTCCGTTTACAGGGCCTGGATGTTAATACAAAACCAAAGTGTCAGATGACATTACTACTGGCAGACCACAGCTGTTCATCTAATGAGCCCCATCTAAACATAGTTCAGTACCCTGAGTAATGACGTCATCTTTATTTTTCTTACCTCTTTAGCCAAGCAGCCGTCTGAATATTCCAGTTTTCTACGTACATTTTGAAACTTGTGGCAGTCTAGGAGGAAGAAAACAGCACCTATCATTAGCTGTAAAGATACCCCAGGTAATGGATAGTTCTTCCCAGAATTTCCCTGGCAACAGATGACATGTGGTCTTTAAACAATAACAACTTACAGTCCAGACAGGATCAGCTGTTCCATTGTACACAGGACAATTTTCTGGTGTTTATAAGATTGACTCTTCAGCTGAAGTTTGGCTTGCAAAGTCTTAATTTTTCCCAAAATTTATTTCCAAATTATAGGCATACCAAAGGAATGCTTTATGGATTTTCCTTTCACTTGGGTTACAAAAAAAATTCGAAAGTTATTTGAAATTTAAAATGAATACTCTCTAAGGGATTTACCACAGGAAAAGTTTAATCATGAGAATTCAGTGACTTTATGGAGACAGCTTGAATCTAATTGCTATCATTTTACGATGTGGCCATCTACAAACTAGGCAGTCTTGTGGAGTTAATTCTACAAGGAGTGACACATGTTCAAGGGAATTCAATTGTGTCTAGAATATTAAGAGATTTTCAGGATGAAGAGGCCATAATGTAGAAAAGAAAACAAATAAAAATCACCCAGCAGGCAATGATGCAGGTAACTCAACCATTGAGGAAGTGGCACTCTAAAATAAACCATCAACTGGGTTTTCTCATCCAAAAAAAAAAAAAAAGAGCAAACATTCAAGGACCAGAATACTCAATGAGGGTGGAAAATGCAAATACAAGTGCTGCTTTTTTCTACTGACATTTCTCCAACCACGAGAAAATCTTATATAGGTCACACACTGGCCTAACATGTTAGGAAGAAAGGAAGGAAAGAAAGAAAGGAAGAAGATGAACCCTTTCCTGATTTAAAAAAAAAAAAAAAACTCGACAAAATAGGAACAGAAGGGAAATTCCTCAACGTAAGTAAGGGCATATATACAAAACCAACAGCCAACATAATTCTCAAAGGAGAGAGATTGAAAGTATTCTGTTTGAGAACAGGAATGAGACAAGGATGCCCATTATTACCATTCTTCTTCAACATTGTCCTTGCCAGAGCAATAAGGCAAGAAATGGAAATAAAGGGCACCCAAATTCATAAGGAAGAAGTAAAACTATCCCTATTCGTAGATGCCATGATCCTATACAAATAAAATCTCAAGAGATTCCACAAGGAAGTTACTGGAACTAATACAGCATTCAGCAAAGTGGCAGGGTGCAAGGTCAACATACAAAAATCAGTTGGATTCCTCTACACTAACAAGGAGAACTCCAAGAAGGAAATCAAGAAAGCAGTACCATTTATAATAGCCCCCCCGCCCCAAATAAAATACCTAGGAATAAATCTAACCAGGGATATAAAAAACATACATAAGAAAAACTATAAAACACTACTGCAAGAAACCAAGAGACCTACACAAATGGAAAAATATAACATGCTCATAGATTAGAAGACTTAACATTGTGAAAACGTCAAAACTACCCAAAGCAATTTATAGATATAATGTAATCCCAATCCAAATCCCAGCAACATTCTTTAACAAAATGGAAAAACTCATCTCCATCTTTATATGGAAAAGAAAGAGGCCATGAATAGCTAAAGCATTATCCAAGAAGAAGAAGGTAGGAGGCCTCATACTTCCTGATCTCACAGCTTACTATATAGCCACAATAATCAAAATGGGCTGGTACTGGTACAATGACAGATACATAAACCAATGGAATGGAATTGAGAGCTCAGAAGTAAATCTATCCAGCTATGAATAGCTAATCTTCTACAAAGGGTCAAAGTCCATTCATTTGGGAAGAGACACTCTCTTTAACAAAATAGTGCTCGAAAAACTGGATATCCGTTTGCAGGAAAATGAAACAGTATCCATACCTCACACCATCCACAGAAACTAACTCAAAATAGATCAAAGACCTAAATGTTAAACCTAAAACTATAAAGTTCCTGGAATATAACACTGGAACAAAGCTAAAGGTCCTAATTCTTAGCAATAAATACACTATCAAACATTAACTAAAAATGCACAAACAACAGAAGATAAACTAGATAACTGGAACTTCCTAAAAATTAAACATTTATGTACATCAAAAGACTTCTCCAAAAGAGTAAAAAGCGACTGGGAAAAAAAAATTTGGCAATGACACAGCTGACAGAGGATTAATCTTAAAAATTTATAGAAAACTTCAACAACAAAAAGACAAACAATCCAATCAAAATATGGACAAAGTACATGAACAGACACTTGACCAGAGAAGACATTGAGGCAGCTGACAAACACATGAAGAGATGCTCATGATCACTAGCCATTAGAGAGATAAATCAAAACTACAATGAGATAATATCTCACCCCAGCAAAAATGGCACTGATCAAAAAAAAACTGAAAACAACAAATGCTGGACAGGCTGTGGGGAGATTGGAACTCTTACACGTTGCTGGTGGGACTGTAAAATGGTACAACCCCTATGGAAAACAGTATGGCAAATCCTCAAAAAATCTAGAAATAGAAGTACTATATGATCCAGCAACCCCACTCCTAGGTACATACCCTAGAGAAATAAGAGCAGTGATATGAATAGACATATGTACACCCATGTTGGTTGCTGCATTATTTATAATGGCAAAAAGATGGAAACAACCTAAGTGTCCATCAACAGGTGAATGGATAAACAAAATGTGGTACACACATGAAATGGAATACCAAGCAACAGTAAAGAATAATGATGAGTCCAAGAACAGCTTATTAACATGGATGAATCTGGAGCGCATTATGCTGAGTGAAATCTGTCAATCACAAAAGGACAAATGTTATATGATAGTTACCAGGGATGGGAGGGAGAGGGAGGGAGAATCACTTACTAAATAGTGGACACATGTTAATTCTGGCAAAGGGAAAGGCAATACACAACATGGGGGAAGTCAGTACAACATGACCAAGGTTAATGAAGACACTGAGTGGTATGCAAGAATAAAGGACAATCGCAGTAAATGCGATAATATATTCTATTCTGCAACAACAGTAATAACAATAAAAAATTTGTGAGTAGTTACACAGGCAGTTATGTATGCTATATAGCCATGGGAGGGCATATGGGAGCATGTGCATATGCATATATAGGTATAGCTGAAGGCATTTTTATATACATATTTGTATGTGCTGCGTATATGCTCACATATATATGATAGAGCACATGGGGGCACAGTTATGGAAACTTCCTAGGCATATACAAACTCCTCGCAGCACTGAGTTACTGGGTTTGAAGACTCAGGACCATAGTCTTAGGGGGACATCTAGGTCAACTGGCATAACGTAGTTCAAATGTTCTACATCCTAGTTTGGTGAGTAGGCCTCTGGAGTCTTAAAAGCTTACGAGTGGCCAACTAAGATAAAACTATTGGCCTCCTCCTGTCTAAAGGAAAAGAGAGTAAAGGAAACCAAAGACCCAAGGAAACAATTAGTCCATAGGACTAATGGCCACACGGAACACTGCCTCCTCTAGCTTGAGACCAGAAGAACTAGATGGTGCCTGGCTACTACTACCAACTGCTCTGACCAGGGACATACAGAAGGTCCAGGTTAGAATGGCATAAAAATGTGGAACAAAACTCAAATTCATGAAAAAGACCAAACTTACTGGACTGATAGAGACTGGACGAACCCACAAGACTACTGCCCTAAGACACCCTTTTAACCTGGAACTGAAGCTACTCCCAGGGGTCACCTTTCAACCAAATAACAGACTGGCTTATGAAACAAACAATAGCACCTGTGAGGAATGTGCTCCTTAGAACAATCAACTATATGAGACCAAATGGGCAACATTTTCCCAAAGGCAAAGATCAGAAGGCAAGGAGGGGCAGGGAAACCGGAGGGATGGAGACAGGGAAGGCAGGGTGGAAACGGAGAAAGTACTGACACATTGCAGGGATAGCAGCCAATGTCACAGAAAAATTTGTATATGAATTGTTGAATGGGAAACTAATTTGCTGTGTAAATGTTCACCTAAAACACAATAAAATACTAAAAAAGAAAGAAAAGAGATGATGGACAGATTAAGCAAAATCAGTTGTTGTTGAGTCGATTGACTCATAGCGACCCCATGTGTGTCAGAGTACAACTGTTTTCACAGGCTGATTTTTTTTTTTTTAGTAGATTACCAGGCCCTTCTTCTGAGGCACCTCTGGTGGACTCAAACCTCTAATCTTTTGGGTATAGTCTAGCATGTTAACCGCTGGGATGGATGGATGGATGATTCGATGGATGGATGGACAGACGGACGGACGGACAGATGGATGGACAGTTGGATGGATGGACGGATGGATGGATAGACAGACTCTGTATTGTGAGTTTTGCTTTTAAACCCTTAAGGAGTTTTCTTTACCCATTTAATCTATGGTTAATAAAATATTGTAAGTACAGCCTCAGGCTACCTCAACTAAAGCAGCTTCGTTGGTATTCTTTAGTCCCGTATCCTGCATCAAATACTAAAAATACAAACTTTTTCTTTTTGGCCTTCTTTTATAATAAATGCATAATTTAACAACGTAGCCCTTTATCCTGAACAAATGCCTACAGTGAAAGGATTCCCTCTTTTGATGCACAGCGGGGGTAGACTAATGGGCAGCCAAAGGTCAGGGGAGCCACGTCAAAGGACATCTGCCCCCGGCACTCCAGGGTGGCCCAGCAGTGGTCCACATGTTTTGAGGGAGTGAAGAATTTTAGTGGGAAAAGAGAAAAAAAGGAACATATTCAGACTCTCTCTGACATTCTCTATGCAGAAAAGAGAAACTTGCAGATGATCAACACTATTTTTCCAAAAATCAGAAGAGTTGCTCTGAAGGCTGGAACTTGCCTATTTAAAATGTGGTTCATTGCGAAGGGAACAAAGCATTATTTGTTCATTCAGAACTGAGTCCGGACCTTGACTATGTTCTTATCACACCTGCTAAGGCTTTCTGCTCACACAGGCCTTTGGATCCCCTAGAACTATGCAAAAATGAGTGCCCTGCCCGTAGTGAACACTCAGGATTTGTTGCATCTAATTGACCTGAGTAACAAAATAGAGCCATGAGTTTAGGTTGAATGCATGCCATAATTTAATCAGGTAACATACAACATATGCAAGTGCTCCCACTTTCTGCTTATTTGTCTTTTGAAGTAGCAATCGCTTCAGTGCTAAATAAATAAATAAGTGAAAATATAACCTTTCCTGCAAATTCTGCCATATTTTGTTAGGTGAAATGCTGATCACTTTCCCTCTGGGAGCCATCCAAATGCAAAAAACCTCAGATGGCAAGAAGGTGGAGGGATTCCCCCTACTTTCCACCCAAGGTGGTCAGTTTCCACATCCCTGGCTTCTTGCTGTAGATGCACAAACCCCTCTGCCTGAACTCTGCAATGGCACCCCGCCTTCCAGCCCTCTGTGGTGGCTGAAAAACCGAAAGCAACAGCAAATATGAGTCACCTGGCTAAAGAACCAACACTTCAGTATGTTGAGAACCATGCCCTTACTCCCACCCACCTGCAAGGAGGAAAGGGTCTAAGACTTGGCGTTCCCATCAGTTCTGAGTGCCAACAATGCCAAGAAAACCAAGAATGACGGAGTGCCAAAGAGATCACCTCTGATGATGAGAACATACAGAGACTTGTGGTCCAAGAATGTAGACAGAGAAAGAAAAACCATTCTAAATGGAAAGACAAAAACTCTTCTAGTGGCCTAAAAGCTGTGTGCATGACGATTCTCTTCTTAAAAGCTTATGGACTACAAATGTTTCCAAAGGAACCACAGAAAACGTTTGCGACACTGAATTCTAAATAGAGGAAGTTCCAGTTGTGTACTCTTGACTGAAGAAAGCAGAATGTGAGCAAGAGGAAATGACATCTGTATTTTTTAGTAGCAAGAACAGAAATATAAACAACACAAAGATTTTCCTGGCTCTTTTTCAGATTTTGTGCTCCATTCTTCCTGGAACCATTGAAACTGTCAAGAAAGTAGGTACCTTAAAAAATAAGTGGGGAAAAAAAATATTTGAGATGCAAAATGTTCAGGAGGCTGGTGGACCTAGTATTTCCCTGATAGCAGCTGTTCTCGGACCCTCAGATGACGAACTTCCAACAATACCATTTGCTTTATTCACTATGAAGCTTGATCCAAGAGCATAATACACTCACCTCAATTTTCCAGATGTTTAGGTTAGAAAGGAGATCCCAACAGAAATTTCCATTCTCATCCACTCCGCTGAACCCAAAGCCAGCTGCATTATTCACTGCATCGGCTACAGTTTTTAAAACAAGACATTAGGATATGGATCAAAAGTCATATGACCATTGTAAAAGATATTAAATATCTCACCTCAAAATCAAGAGATAAGTACTAGCTTCCTTAGAAAAGAAACAAAAAAATTTCAAGAACCTGGTATCATTATGATAAAACAAACATATTTGGCTATTTGATGGCCCTGATTTTTATTCATTCATTCACTAGCATTCACTGAGTAAGAGGGAAGGAGCTAGGTGCTCCTGGATAGCAGGAAAGGAGAGCAAAACAGAAATGGAGAATCAAAGAGAAGATATGAACAGTTGCATTTTAGTAACCAACTTGGTATGAGTAGAGAAAGGGAAGGAAGCAAAAATACCTAAGTTCAGAAGGAGAGACAAGAAGAAACGAGGGACCCATTAGAAATCCAAGAGCTGTCACTGCGATTGGCAACACGTGAACCAACAGAGTGCTACATCAGGAGAAGAACTGGGTCTGAAGGAGAAATTTGAGCTCATTATGAACACGTTAAGCACAATGTGCCAGCAGGATATCAGTTGGAGCTGCCGAGATACAGTTAGAAAAGTTGAGAACCCAAGCTAGAGATGGGAATTTGGGGTCAGCAGCAATAGAGGCCACATATGGACATGATCACCAAAAGTCACGAATTACTAAAAAAAAGGCTGTTCAAGCATTCTACCCATAAAGTCAGTCTAAAAGCTCCTGTTATTTCACTTCACTGAACACTGATAGAATGTCCCCCTAGAATGTCTTATTTCTAATCAATTCCTTAATGAAATGTTTTTATAATCAATTGTAGATCTGATGAACACATTTTTATTATGATGACCAAGAGATAAACTTTCTCTTTTAATTTACCTTATTTCAAGTTAATTCTGTTAGAATATTTTCTTTAAAATAAATTAAAATTAATTAAGTCACCAAACCCATTGCCATCAAGTTGATTCTGACTCACAGCGACCCTATAGAATAGAATAGAACTGCCCCATACGGTTTCCAAGGCTGTAACCTTTATGGAAGCAGACTGCCACATCTCTCGTGGAGTTGCTGGTGGGTTTGAACTGTCAATCTTTCAGTTAGCAGCCAAGTGCTTTGATCACTGCACCACGAGGGCTCCTAAATAAATCACAGTAATGTAAAATCCTAGATCTGGAGGATCTTAGCAAAATTGTTCTTTCCCATTTGTTGTGTGCCATCTAGTCAATTCCAACTCATAGCAACCCTACAGAACAGAGTAGAGCTGCCCCATAGGGTTTCCTAGGCTGTAATCTTTACAGAAGCAGATCACCAGGTCTTTCTCCCACAGAGCCACTAGGTGCATTCGAACCACTGACCTTGTGGTTAGCAGCTCAGTGCTTAACAATTGCACCACCACGGCTCTATTAGTTCTGTTTCTATGGGAGTTCAAGTCAACTCAAGATGGGCTTCTGAAGGCATGCTCTAAAGAAAAATCACCTGTTCTACATTTGTCTAATTTATTTTTGGTATAGTTGATTTAACAGTGCTTATCTTATGTTTGGGAAACCCTGGTGGCGTACTGGTTAAGTGCTACGGCTGCTAACCAAAGGGTCGGCAGTTTGAATCCGCCAGGCACTCCTTGGAAACTCTATGGGGTAGCTCTACTCTGTCCTATAGGGTCACTATGAGTCGGAATCGATTCGACGGCACTGGGTCTGGTTTTTGGTTTTATCTTATGTTTGAATCTACCAGCCACTCCTTGGAAACTCTATGGGGCACTTCTACTCTGTCCTATAGGGTCGCTATGAGTCAGAATCGACTTGACAGCAACGGATTTTTTTTTTTTTAATCTTATGTTGGGGCCATGGTAGTGCGGTGGTTAAGAGCTCAGGCTGCTATCCAAAAGGCTGGCAGTTGGAATCCACCATGCACTCCTTGGAAACTCTATGGGGCAGTTCTACACAGTCCTATAGGGTCACTATGAGTCGGAATCAACTTGATAGCACAGGGTTTTGGTTATGAAGCACTTCACAAGCATTCATCATTTAATCCTCACATCTTTAATGCTCAGACGGTAAGAGTGGGTTTCAGAGGGCAGATCTCCTGGGTTCCTATCTCCATCCAGCAACATACTACAGTTAGTCCCCAACTTATCACGTATTTGAGTTGTGACAAACCACGCTTATGACCATCCATTTTTTTTGTACCTCTTTTTGTCAGTAACATGTACTACATACACTGTTAAAGTTCGCAGTTTGCTGATGTCATCGTATCTATAAGTTTATATGTAATGTTTCCAACTCCCAAAGACAAAGATAGGATTTATAAAGATACTAATAATAACCAAAGGACTAATGGACCACATCTACCGTGGCCTCCACCAGACTGAGTCCAGTACAACCAGATGGTACCCGGCTACCACCACCGACTGCTCTGACAGGGATCAAAATAGAGGGTCACGGACAGAGCCGGAGAAAAATGTAGAACAAAATTCTAACTCAAAAAGAAAGACCAGACTTGCTGGCCTGACAGAGACTGGAGAAACCCTGAGAGTATGGCCCCCGGATATCCTTTCAACTCAGTAAAGAGGCCACTCCTGAGGTTCACCCTTCAGCCAAAGACTGAACAGGCCCATGGAACAAAACAAGACTAAAGGGGAACACCAGCCCTGGGGCAGGGACTGGAAGGCAGGAGGGAACACGAAAGCTGGTGACAGGGAACTCAGGGTTGAGAAGGGAGAGTGTTGACATGTTGTGGGCTTGTTAACCAATGTCATACAACGATGTGTGTACTAACTGTTTGATGTGAAACTAGTTTGTTCTGTAAACCGTCATCTAAAGTTCAATTTAAAAAAAGACACCAATAATAAAGAAAACTAAAAATAAAAAAGATATTTGACTTATGTCAGAACTGACTTACGACGTAGTCTTCGCAATGGAACCCCGTCATAAGTTAGGGACCACCTGTATGGCCTTAGGAAGAGTTGGTTAACCTCTAGAAACCTGTTCCCTTGAGTATAAAATGGAAATAATCATGGTAAGTATCATAAAAGGGCTGTTGAAAAGATTAAACAAAATTAAGTATGTGTGATGTGCATAGGAGCTCACACACAGCCACCACCAGTCTGCCAGTGGAGGCTTGTGTGTTGTGATGACATTGAACAGGTTTCAGCAGAGCTTCCAAACTAAAAGGGGCTAGGAAGAAAGGCCTGGCAATCGACAGCCAGCCAATGAAAACCCTATGGATCACGATGGTCTGACCTGTAACTAATCGTGGGGATGTTGCAGGACCAGGCAACATTTCGTTCCATTGTGCGTGAGGTTGCCGTGATTCAGAGGCCAACTCAATGGCAGCTAACAACAACGACAAACTACATAACACAGTGCCTAGTTCAAGTCAACACCAAAGAAATGTTAGCTGTTATTATTATCATTACTGCTAACTTGCTATTAAGGGGACTGAGGTTTAGAGATGTTAACATTAATCACACAAGCAGTAAACAGAGCCAGAACATGAATACCAGAACTCCAACTGCACAACTTGGGCAGCTAAGAATCACTTTGAAAGAGAAATGGTGATGGACTGACAACGGGAGATTTTTTACTCTCAGAATTTCTGCATTTAGACGATATTGGAATTCACTGCTCCCCTTACTGCACTCTGTGGGCCTTTAACCAAGACTCCCTTTTGCCTCATGCAGTTAGAGGTTCTAAGTTCATCAGTCCAAAATTGGCTTTGCTTGTATTGCACATAGTTTCAGTCTATGATTTGTACATATAAATCAATTTGGACACCCCTATTTTGGAGTTTGTGGGCCTAAGAACAAAGTCTGGGCTCAAGTTGACTCCCATTAATTAGTACTAATTAACCGGTTCCCATTGAGTAGACTATGACTTTTATGGCTAGCCCATGTGTGTCAGAGTAGAACTGTACTCCATAGGGTTTTCTTTGTTCCGTTTTTTTTTTTAAGTAATTTATTTTATTTTTGTTGTTGTTGAGAATGTACACAGCAAAAACCAATTCAAATTTCTACATGTACAATTCAGTGGCAATGACTACATTCTGCAAGTTGTGCAACAATTCTCGCCCTCCGTTTCTGAGTTGTTCCTCCCCCATTAACATAAACTCACTACCGTCTAAGCTTCCTATCTAATCTTTCGAGTTGCTGTTGTCAATTTGATCCCATATAGATAGATCTGTAAAGACCATAATACTCAAGGCAGACTTCTTTACTAGTTAACCTAAACTACTGTTTGGTTTTAAGAAGATTTCAGGGATCATTTTTGGTTTAAGTTTTAAAGATTATTTTAGGGCAACAGTTTCGGGGATTCTCTATAGGCTTTTCAATGGCTGAGCTTTAAAAAGTAGATCACCAGGATTTCTTCTGAGGCACCTCTCGGTAGATTTCAAACTGCCAATCTTTCAGTTAGCAGCCAAGCACTTAACTGTTTGTGCCACCCAGGGATGCTAATCAGTACTAATTAGGATGGGGAAAACAACCAGAATTTGTATACTAAGTCCAAAGAAAATAGTTTTATCATTTCAATATAAATAGTAACTAGAAGTAGGCTAACAGTGCAGTTCAGCTGAGCTTTAAGGATTAAATTTATAATCATGTATAATTAGTACATCAATTATATGTAAATGGTGTTTTAAAGAGCTGGATAAAACAATTATTTGGTTAAGCAGTTTAAAGAATCCCTGCTACACTATTCATTGCATCTTTATTCATAAATAATACAAAGGTTAATTTCAGACCAACTCACGCAACCTAAACTGTAACAAACTTCAAAGTGAGGGCATATAAATTAATGAAGTGTTTCTACTGAAGCTACCAAAAAAAGATAATGGGGGGAAAAAAAAGGAAAAGGAAAAGAGCTAAGTCCACAGAGAAAATGAGTCACAGAAAAGAAAAAAGATAAAATGAAGCTATTGCCCTAAGATAATCTTTAAACCTTAAGCCAAAAATATCCCCTGAAGTCTTCTTAAAACCCAACAACAATTCAGCTTAACTAGTAAAGAATGCCTGCCTTAAGCATTATGCCCTTTTAAGATCTATCTATACAGGATGGAATTGCAACCCTCTCCAGACCCAGATCCCCACTAGCACAATCCATCTTGTGTCAGACTTTCCCTATTTGGCCATGGAATGGCCTTTCTTTTCTCTTGGAGCCAGGAGCTGATTTAGTTAGGAAGGGTAGGGCGAGGGGAAGAGAAAAGCTGATTTAGTCAGGAAGGGTAAGGAGAGGGGAAGAGAAAAGGAGGGTAAGTGAAGAAGTAGGAGGTAGCAAAAGGAGTGAGATATTCTTTCTACCTCTCCTTCTCATAAGCATACAAACACAGACACAGACACAGACACACACACACACACACACACACACACTCATGTTAAAGCAATGCAAGTGTGTTAACTATTTCACAGGGAAAAATATGCCCAGGGTTCCAAGTAGGGTTCCAATCACAGCTGGTATAATTCCCACCTACTAAAGAAATAATCATCTTTAAATTCTAAAGCAACTTCAGGAAAAGAAATAAGATAAAAGGAGACTTTTGAAGTCTTCTCCAGTGACTACTCCACATTCATCATTCCCTTGGTCTTCCTACCACTAAGATGGCTCTTCCCGATGAGCATTGCCTTGGTTGGTGTACATGTCTGCGTTCCCGCAGAGTGTAACACTTTTGAGGATAGAGATGATGTTTTATCTTTGAATTCTAATTAGCACAGACCCTGGTATTCAACAAAAACTCCTTAAATTGAACTGTATGTGACCAGAAACATCATTTCCCACGTTGCAATTTTAGAAAAGCTCTTAAGCCAGACAAGTGACAAAGTGGTGCAAAAATAGTGCATTGGACTTCACTTGTCCATAAATATTTTGGGTTCTTAAAAAATAATTTGGTAGCTACAAACTTTAATTTGGGCCTTAAGCTTGGAACATGAACTGTGAGAAGAATTCAATCAAATGCTATGCCCTCATTTGTGGGAACACCAGGAACTGAATTTAAACCTATTTGACTTAATAAACTAAGCCACTGCCCTTTGACAGCAAGCACCAGTTCATTTCAGCTAAGACATGAAAGTCCCATTCCTGAAACAGTTCCAAATTTACAACAGATACAGCCACTGTGCTTATCAAAATCCTTTACCATTCTTGATAAGTAAATAGAAGGGTTTATTGCTCATCTGGGAAAAGCTTCAAACTTCTCCAGCCAAAAATTGTTTGAAAGGAAAAAGATAAAAGCTTAATACTGACCAAGTCACCCCACAAGAAAAGAAAAATTGCAGTAAAAACCAAATGAAGATGAACTTCCCAGCTTAAAAAAAAATGAAATTACTTAAAACCAGCTTCTTTCTAAGGCAAAGTTTAACCAACAATTTCTTAAAAGAAGTGTAACCTAAATTAGCACGTGTGCTGATAAAATTAATTCAGTGTGTATCCTGTATTATGTACAGAAAAGTGATAAGAAAGCCAGATCATTCTAGAATTTTCTCCTAACTTTCCACTGTACTAAATGGCCAAGTTTGATTGGTGGAAGCAGAAGTTTCCAAGTTTGAACATCTGTTAATAACATCCGGTTTAGACAATGGTCAGGATTACTCATCTCCAAATTACAGAAAATTGAGTCCACAGACGGTTAGAGAGAAGAGTGCTGTATTGGAAAGTAAGAAATGACACTAAGCTCAACTGATTTTCATCATGTATTGGATTTCCTTGTTTGATTAGGTGATCCAAGATGTTGTTCTGGCTAAGCCATCCAAGGAGTGTCATTTTTCCCTTAGTTCACTTAGGGCCACCCCATCAAACTTACCCAATGTCCATGCAAAGTAATACTTGGGCTTTGAGGCTTGCATGACAATGTATAAGTAGCAGAGTCGAGTCAGAAAGTTTGCTTTATGGACAAACCAGTCGTCAACCAGGCAGGTAACAGGGAAGGTCTTCGTGAGTGTCAGAAACAAAAGGAGAGACCCCAAGGTGATACACAACTTGTGAATTACAGCTCCCTGAAATGAGAAAAAATCATCAGCGTAACCATTCAGAAGACCCGGGTATGAGGAAAACAAATTCAGCAAGGGCATGTTAAGAAAGTTGTTCCAATAACTCCTTTGGCATTATTTCCCTAGAAAGGGTTGCAATAGGCATTCTCCCTCATGGCACCATTTTGGTGACGGGGGTACCTGCTATATTTAGATGCAGAGTATGGAGACCTCCGATGCTTGAGTAATGAATGTCTCCGGAATGGAAGAAAACTATTACTGGCAAATGCTATCAACAACAAAGAGTAGGTGGTTTTATTACCCAAAACATAAGAGAAATGGGTAACATTATAGGGTGGCAGTTTCCCATCAAACATGATGTTTGGTAAAGTGGAGGCCCAGCGAGGGTGAGAGGAATCCTTAATGAGATCAATCGACGCAGTGGCTGCAACACTGGACTCATACATACCAACAATCAGGAAGATGGCACCAGACATGACAACATTTTCTACTGTTGTACATGGGGCTGCCATGAGTCGGAGCCGACTCCATGATATCTAACAACAATTTCCCATCACAAAGAAATAACCATTGGCCTTCCATTTTTGTAGCCAGCAGAGACAAGGAAATGGGCTTGAGTTGCCAGCAAGGAGAGTAGAGGCTTAATTATGAAGGATTCTGTACAAGGAGTGGTCATATATCTGAGCCAGTACATGGACAGATAGCAGAAGGCTTCAGAAATCCTGTTCTCAGATAGTCTAGGTGTAGTCTGCTTTAGGGGAAGACATATGCTGGCTTCTGAAATTCCTCTGGACAGAATGATTTTGCCCAGTTTCCCAGTCTGTTTGTGTTTCTAGGCTTTCAACAGAAATATAATTTACAAAAATGGACTACTACTATCTGGAATATGGGATATTAATAGCACCTCCCTCAGAGGGTGTGAGGAGGCTTACATGAATGAGCATTTATAAAGTGCTGAGAGCAGTGCTGGCCCAGAGTTGAGTGCTCACCATGCTTGGCCAAAATCATGCCAATAATCTAGGTACGGAGTGCATCTTTAGACCAAACGCAACCGGACCACTTCACCTCTCTGTGCATAAGAATGCAAGAGTCTCCTTTCAGAGCCATGTGAAGACTCTCAAGTAAGCATGAGAAATACGAAAGCACTACAATGGCACATACTGCCTGGAAACACCAAGTGTGTTTGATGCCTCATAGCCATCTGCTCATCTGGAGAGTTTCAACAAAGCAGAGACAACTGACCAACCATAAACTGCTGATAACCTGATTGCAATACAACTCCAAAAATTCAAGTTCAACTAATAAATTACTTAAATTTTCAATATTTAACTCATATTTTTCTCTAGACTTTAGCATTTCTGATGTACAGACAGTCACCAGGTTATGAATGCTCAACTTACATACAACCTATAGTTACAAACCAACCCCCTTAAAGCCTAGTATACTAAAAATTCGAGGTACATACAATGGGTCATAATAACAAATGGGCACTACTTTGCGATGTGTATCAAAACATTATTATTATTACTGTACTATTATGTTAAAGATGTTTTAGTGTATCTGAAGTGTTTCTTTAATACTTTTTATGCATAGAAAGATACACATATACTATATACTAAGACAAATGCTTGACTAACACTAGATACGAGCCATACCTAACTATTCCGACTTCCATATAAATTCCACTTGAAGGCAGATTTAGGGATGGAACTCGTTCCTAATATGGGGACTGCCTGTATTTAACTCTATTTATTTTTTCTCTTTTCCAATTTTTTCCATTCCTCAAGTAATTAAAAATTTCCTTGTAATGTAAGATATTTAATCCAAGTAAATTTAGCATATTTACTAGGTTCAATGAGTTATACTCTGAGAATGAAAAAATTCAATTTAAAAAGAAAATTCAAAAAGCCATCTTAAACTCTCTTGAAGTCAATAAAACTGAGCTTCTGGCATGCTAATGTGAAACTGGTTTCTCTTGTAATAATCAGTCTCTGCAATAAAAAGTACATCTATCTGTGCCCCATCCCGCCCACCTATTAGTATATGTTATTCTTTGCTGTATATGAATTTCAATACATAAAGATAAACACCCATGATATTCCAACAGTGGTGGGCACATCTTACCAGGTGCCATCGAGCTAGTTCCAACTTATGGTGACGCCATGTGTCTCAGAAGGAGCCCTGGTAGCAGATGGGTTAAACGATCAGTTGCTAACCAAAAGGTCAGTGGTTTGAACCCACCAATCCCTCTGCAGGAGAAAGATGTGGCAGCCTGCTTCCAAAAAGATTACAACCTTGACAACCCTATGGGGTGGTTCTACTCTGTCCTGTAGGGTCTCTATGAGTCAGAATCTATTCAAGGGCAATGGGTCTGGTTTTTGGTTTATCTGTGTCAGAGTAGAACTGTGCTCCATGGGGTTGTCAGTGGCTGAGTTTTGAGATGTATAGGTAATCCCTGACTCATGATGGGGTTCCGTTCCGATGGCTCCATCGCAAGTTGGCTCTGATGTAAGTTGAATACCCTTTTTTTTAGTTTTCACTATTGTTGCCTTTCATTATCAGTACCTAGCCATTCTTCTAAAGTGCCTCTGGGTGAACTTAAGCCTCTTAACCCCTAGGTTAGCCACTGAGCAGATTAACTGTGCACCACAGGCAAATTATAGGCGCCAAATATTGACTGATAGACTGACTGCTTTATTACCCCCAGCCAATGAGCCCCTCTGTAATATAAACATCGGCTGTTCCAACACAGAGAAGTGCAGCAAATAAAGATCAATACTGGCATTTTTCAATAAATAGGAGGAAAAAGTTACTGCCCAAGCCATCTAGTGCACTGTTTGGCTTTTTATCTAAAACAACTATTAGTGAGAATCAGCCCTGGCACCAAAACCATATTCTCTGGACCTCTGGGTAGATACTCAGCACGAAAACTTACAGTGGGGGAAGGATCTGGCAGGCTGTGGAACCCTCTTTGCTTCCAGTTCACTTCCAACAACTTCATGTGCGTGTGTCTCCCCTCAATGAAGGCTACGTAGTCCTTGAAATTGTTGCAAGGACCAACTATGACACTCATGAAATTGAGAAGGTAGCTTAAGTATTCCAAAAGGGAGGGTTTCACTCTGTGGAAATAAACAAAACAAAGAAGTTAAAAACTCTTCTTCTTTGATTTCTTTTCAGTATTTGCAAATAAACAAACTGTAAACACCAGCTGTTACAGATTGGATTGTGCCCCTCAAAAATATGTGTTAGAAATCCTTTCCCCTATACCTGCAGTGGTTAAACACTTGGCTGCTAACCAAAAGGTCCAGGGCTTGAAGCCACCAGCCACTTTGAGGGAGAAAGATACGGCAGCCTGCTTATGTAAAGATTTACAGCCTTGGAAACCCTATGGGGCAGTTCTACTCTGTCCTACAGTGTTGCTGAGTCAGAATCAACTTGATGGCAATGGGTATACCTGTGGTGGGAGCCCTGGTGACGCAGTAGTTAAAAGTCTGGGCTGCTAACCAGAAAGTTGGCAGTTTGGGGGAAAGATGTGGCAGTCTGCCTCCGTAAAGATTACAGCCTTGGAAACCCTATGAGGCAGTTCTACTACTCCTTTCTGTGGGGTCACTGAGTCAGAAAGAGCTTGATGGCAAAGAGCTTTTATACCTGTGGTTATAATTCCATTTGGGAATGGTGTTTCTTTGCTATGTTAATGAGGTAGCATTAGTGGAGAGTATGTCTTAAATCAATATCTTCTGATATAAAAGAGCAGATTAAGCAAGTTAATAGACATGGGGGAAGACAGATGCCATGCCACAAGAAGATTACCAAGAAGCCAAATAACAGAAGATGAAAAGAGACAAGGACCTTCCCCTAGTGCCAACAGAGAAAGAAAGCTTTCCCCTAGAGCCGGCAAGCTGAATTCAGACTTCTAGCCTTTTAAACTGTAAGAAAATAAATTTCTGGTTTTTTTAAAATCCACCCAGTTGTAATATTTCTGTTACAGCAGCACTAGATAACTAAGACACCAATGTTGTCTTTGTGGACTATTATGTGACATGACCTTTCTTAGCTGTTTCTACAACCCTTTCATGCCCATAGTACATACAGTGACCATGAACTTTTTCAGCCTGGTGGTGTAGTGGTTAAGAGCTTGGCTGCTAACAAAAAGGTCAGCAGTTCGAATCCACCAGCCACTCCTTGGAAACCCTACGGGGCAGTTCTACTTTGTCTTACAGGGTCGCTGTGAGTCAGAATTGACTCAACGGCAATGGGTTTGATTTGGTTTTGGTCTGGAATTTATTGGGAAGTTGCTGTTCTGCTGATAGTATGTGCTGCTGCAAGGCAGAGGGGCTTTATGACTGTTTGAAACTGAAGAAACGGGCATGGGCCGCAAATTACTGTTTTTACAGGGTGTTGTATGAGGTGTCTGAATTTTTGGTAGGAAAAATAGAAAAAAATTTTTATTTGTTACACATATTTATCAGTAGACCCCAGTGGGTACTCTGGAGTATAATTAGTGGTACTTTGTATACACCCCTAAACTCTTAGGGTAGGCTTGTGGGAAGGGGGCAAGGAAAAAAAATCCATATTACCTAACAAAAATTCAGACATACTCAATTAATGAAAACACATGGTATCAACAAAACATTCAAGGCAGAAAAGTAGGTCACCGCAGGGTTAAAATTTGTGTTGAGAAACTATGTTTAAAGGAAAAATTAATGAGCTGGGTGGTTCAGAGAAGGAGCCAAGCACCTTGGAGGCCTGTGCTGGCAGACGACACCTGAAAACAGTGAGGGAGGGGTCTAGAGCAAAGGCTGCTCTGGCTAGGAAATGCCACCCACCCTTCCTCACCCACCTTATCTGTCTAGGAGAGAAGCTGAGAGTAATCAACAAGGCAGGGTGGAAACCTGATCTGGTGTTAGTTGCTCAAGACGCTTTGGAACGGGAAAACTTTCTCCAGATGGCCAAAATAAATATAAAACAAATGCTGGGTAAAACCAGTTTCTACTAGAAGGGGCCACAGAGAACTCCCACTGTGACCATCCTTGTCTGGTTTGGCACCCAGGCAGGTGGTCCTGAACAACAGGCTATGAGAGTGGCAGAAAAGTGAATTGTGTCAAGAACAGTTCTGTGTAGTGTTTAATGGCATTTTAAGAGGTTTGTTCTTCCAGCAGGCCAGAACTGTGGGGAAAGGCTTGTAAAATGCCATTTTAATCTGTCACTGTATCACTTACAAGCCCTTCTGTGACTCTTTTGTATGTCCCACCTACATTTTCCACCTCTTGGGTTTTTATCAAGAAGCTACTTCCCCGCTAACGGTACTTGTAGCCATCAGGAGGGGACCTGTCTAACTATTTGAAGAGAGAGAAACAGGGGTGTACCACACATTATTGTTTTTACAAGGTACTGTATGAAGTGGAGCATCCTGGTGCATTCTGTAGGGGCGTATGTGTCCCATCAACCAGCACATGAGTCCACCAGGACATGTGTGTCCCGAGTCCAATGGGACATATGCATCCCATCAATCCTAAACCCCCAGAGTGCAGAGGGACATATGCATTCACCCCAAAGTCCAGAGGTATGTATGTGTCCCACCAATCCTACCCCCAGAGTCCAGGGCAACACACTCAATTCAGACTCACTCAATGATTCAGTTTCCATGCCATTAATGAAAAAAAAAAAAATTATCAATAAAAATTTTTTTTAAAAATTTAATTCAGTCATGAAATTAAAAAAAAATAAAAAGTTGCCGAGTTGACATGGCGACTCCCTGTGTGCCAGAGTAGAACTGTGCTCCATAGAGTTTTCAGTGGCTGATTTTTCAGAAGTAGATCACCAGAACTTTCTTCAAAGATGCCTCTGGGTGGCCTTGAAGCACCAACCTTTCGGTTAGCAGCTGAGCTTACCTGTTTGCACAATTCAGATACTGCTATAGCCCCATAATGTGTAGAAAAGAACTTTATTCATTAGAATCTTCCAATGCTTTCATTCCCAAATACCAATTCCTTAATGAAGCACTCAGTCTCCTCTATAGCGGGGACCTTCCCTTGTTTACCTAGTTACCTTCTTCTACCTCCAGCAGGAACCCTCCACCATGCCTTTACCACTCTCCCCAATGTGCTGCCTCATGTGCCATTTGATTCTCATATAAATGTTGTTCTCCTGCTCCAGATGGCCTCCCTTTCTCTCCAACACTGACCCTTTCTACTGTACATCAATGCTGGCTGGCCAAAGCCCACCTTTCAGTTTTCAAGCCCTCAATTATCTCTCCAGCCCTACTTCCTACCTTCTTCAGTCTGGCATTTAATCACACACTGATGTGTATAGATAACTGTTTCTTGACAACCCCAGACACGTGTCTCAAATTTAAATTTGAGAGCCTAGTAAAAGTTTATGAAATAGACATCACAACCCCAAACCAAAACCAAAAACCAAACCCATTGCTGTTAAGTTGATTCTGAATCATAGCTACCCTACAGGTCAGAGTAGAACTGCACCATGGGGTTTCCAAGGAGCAGCTGGTGGATTCAAACTGCTGACCTCTTGATTAGCAGCCATAGATCTTAACCACTATGCCACCAGGGCTCCACAACAACCCCAGTGAAGGAGAATCTTGTAGTAGAACTAATAAAATTACAGACCCATTTACTCTGCAACCTAGTAACCCCACTTCTTGGACTCTATAGCTATACCTGAATACATTTAAAATGACCTATGTACAAGGTTATTCACTGCTTACTGTTAGTAAAAAATAAAGACTGGTAGACAACCCAAGCGTCTATCAATAGCAGATTCATTAAATGAAAATATTCCATCTATATAATGGAATTAATATGCAAATGTAAAAAAACGAGAGTGGAAAGATCTCGAAAATATATTACTAAACTTAACTTACTTTACAGCAAGTCGATGTTGTTCAGCAGACAGGTCTTCAGGTCTTTTGCTCAATCCTATGGAAAAGAACAGAATTAAATAAGATGTTTGAAATCAGGTAGATAACTATCCTAATAGAGCCTTCTCAAACTCATTTGAAAAAGTAATTTATTTTTGCTTTCATAAACGATTAAGGAGTCCCTCTTTTCCATTAAAAATAAATAAATAAAAATATCCTGGATCAAAGGACACATAAGTATATAAATTAAGAGGAAAGGCTCTATAGGTTCATATGAAAAGAGGAGAATTCAGAGATTGTTGTTGCTGCTAGTTGCCGTCACGTCAGCTCCAACTCAAGGTGACCTTAGGTATAAGAGAACAAAACATCACCCAGTTCATTTGTTGGTATGTTTAAGTCCACTGTTGCAGCCATTTGGTTAATTCATATCTTTGAGGGTCTCCCTCCTTTGCTGGCCCTCCACTTTACCAAACACAATGTCCCTTTCAGAGATTAAAACAAAAAACCAGTTGCCATGGAGTCAATTCCAACTCATAATGACCCTGTGTGTTTCAAAGTAGAACTGATCCATAGGGTTTTCAATGGCTGTGATCTACCAGAAGTAGATCATCTTTCTTCCCAGGTGCCTCTGGATGAGTTTGAACCACCAACCTTTCAGTTAACAGGCAAGCACTTAACCGTTTGTGCCGCCCAGGGACTCCTTTTCAAAAAAAACCAAACCCATTGCTGTCGAGTCAATTCTGACTCCCAGCAACCCTACAGGACAGAGTAGAACTGCCCCATATGGTTTCCAAGGCTGTAATCTTCATGGAACCAGAATGTTACATCTTTCTCCTGCAGAACAGCAGGTGGGTTCGAACTGCCGACCTTTTGGTTTAACAGCTGAGCTCTTAACTACTGCACCACCAGGGCTCCTTTCAGAGTTTACTCCTATTTAATTCAGTGTGCAATGGATCCAAGACACCCTAACTCATCTCCTGCACATGGCGATTCCTTACCATAAACAACAAAATAAAATCTTAAAAATATGTAAAAAAAAAAATATGTATAAGCAATTTGGTCCCTCAGGGAGTTTGGGTGTGTCTATGGACCGAACTGCTGTGCTGAAGGCTGTGGGGACCGTGGTCTCAGGGGACATCTAGCTCAACTGGCATAACAGTTTATAAAGAAAATGTTCTACATTCTACTTTGGTGAGTAGCGTTTTGGGTCTTAAAAGCCTGTGAGCAGCCATCTAGGACACTCCACTGGTCTCACCCCTTCGGGAGCAAGGAAGAATGAAGAAAACTAAAGACACAAGGGGAAGATTAGTCCAAAGGACTAATGGACCACATGTACCACGGCCTCTACCAGACTGCATCCCGTACGAGATGGTACCTGGCTACCACCACTGACTGCTCTGACAGGGATCGCAATAGAGGGTCCTGGCCAGAGCTACAGAAAAATGTAGAACAAAATTCTAACTCAAAAAAAAGACCAGACTTGCTGGCCTGACAGAGACTGGAGATACCCTGAGAGTATGGCCCCTGCACACCATTTCAACTCAGTAATGAGGCCACTCTTGAGGTTCACCCTTTAGCCAAAGATTTGAACAGACCCATGGAACAAAACGAGACTAAAGGGATGCACCAGCCATGGGGCGGGGACTGGAAAGTACGAGGGAACAGGAAAGCTGGTAATAGTGAACCCAGGGTTGAGAAGGGAGAGTACTGACACGTTGTGGGTTTGTTAACCAATGTCATACTACAATGTGTGTACTAACTCTGATAAGAAACTAGTTTGTTCTGTAAACCTTCATCTAAAGTTCAAAAAAAAAAAATATATATATATATATATATATGCAATACAAGTTGACTTTGAAGCTGTATATTCAGCTAAGACTGATCATGGACACCAGTCACGAAGGCAATTCACAAACATGCCTAAAAGAAAGTGGAGTATTTCTGGAAATCACTTGCTCTTCCCCCACACACAAGAAAAGAAAACAGCAAATGAACACTGATACATGGAAGGCGTATTCCATGAAATACAGCTAACTGACAATGCTAACTAAGGCAAAAAGCCTATATTTAAAAGAAAAGAAAAAAAAAACCTAGAAGCACTGTTAAAAAAAAAAAACCACACTCTTTTTTCTTTTCAGATCTCAACAAATAATACAACTTTGGCAAATTGCAGAAATTAAACTGATTTCAGCTATTGGTTCGTTACTAATGGTAGTTTACAGCCACTACCAAGTAGATTTTCAAGTACAAATAGGGTGTGACCAACTCGTTCCGGTTTGCCCTTTCCGACCAAAAGTTCCACGTCCTGGGAAACCTCCCAGAACCTCCCAGTCCTGGGCAAACTGGTGGGACAGTTGGTCTTCCTGGGACGACCCCAGCCTCGGTATGAAATTACCCAGTTCTCTAAAGAACTAGGGATACACAGGATCAAAATGAAATTAAATCAGTTCCCAAGCTTTAAGAATAAACGAGAAAAGTAGTTGGCAGAGTTTGCAAATCTTCTCAACCTGTCGATACTTAAAGAACTTTCGGTGGTTAGAAGCATTGGCAAGCAGTACAAATCCATAAAATACACTTTTACTAATAGTATCTGGCCTCCTTAAGCCCATTATGAAATCGCCTGCCCACCTGGAAGTGCTGTCTTACTTTCCTGGAACCCAGTTTTAACAGCGTAAATTTCACTGTCTGACCATTTTCAGGAAGAGGTGGGCTGAAAAAAATGTTCAGTTTTATATACACGAAGATTCCTCCCTCTCCCAGCTTTTTATAACCAATTGCTGTTGCATCGATTCTGATTCATGGCAAGCCCACGTGTGTCAGAGCAGATCTGCGCTCCCCAGGGTTTTCAATGGCTGATTACTCCAAAGTAGATTGCCAGGTCTTCTCTTTGAAGGCCCTCTGGGTGGACTTGGACCTCCAATTTTTTGGTTTGCAGCTAGGCACATTAAAAGTTTGCTCTGCCCAGGGACTCCCAGCTTTTTATAGAGTCAGGCAAATCTCAGTAGATAATTTTCCACGCCAAAAACAAACAAAAAACCTAGCATTAAAAAATGATTAACAATTGATACCAGTGAACGTTGCCTCATTTTTTATTACCTCGTGAGCTTCTCAGAGGCTAAACCAAAGTGGAAAGGATGCCATTTCTTCTTAACAGATTTGGAAATGAAGTGAAGAGCAGCACAAAAAAAGACCCTTAAATTCTAAGTGTTATAAAGGTAAACAGAAAGCCCACTGTCCTCAGTGCAAATATTTCACAAAATTTAGACTAGATATTCGGCAAGGATTAATACTGAAATAGCTGGGAGAGTAAAAGGCTATTATTTCTGGGAAAAGCAAAACGGTAGACACAATAAAAAGATTAGTGGTTGCCAGGGAGTCAGGAGGAATGGAGAAGAATGAATAGTTGGAACACAGGACATTTTTAGGGCAGTGAAACTATTCTGTACGGTACTGTAATGGCAGACGCATGACTCTATGCATTCATCAAAACCCACAGGACTGTACGACACACAGAGTAAGCCCTAATGGCAACTATAACCAGTTGCCATGGAGTTGACTCCAACTCATGGTGACCCCATGTGTGTCAGAGTAGAACTGTGCTCCATAGGGTTTTCAGTGGCAGATTTTTCAGAAGTAGATCGCCATGCCTTTCTTCTGAGGTCCCACTGGGTAGACCTGAACTGCCAACCTTTCAGTTAGCAGTCAAGCGCATTAACTGTTTACACCACCTGGCAACTCCTAGATGGAAACTATGGACTTAGCTAATAATAATATATCAATATTGGCTCATTAATGAGAAAAAAAAATCCAGGTGATAATAACAATAATTAAAATACATATATGATTAAAGAGGCCTGGAAATTGAACAAGATAAAGCAAGAACTGCCAGCACTTGTCCCAGATTTGGCCTGTGACTACAATACAGAAAGAAGACCTCTGAATGGCAGGCTCACTCTTAGAATGAAAAGGAGGGTCACTGTCTCACCATCATGGACTTGGAAGGCCAAGATTGTGATCTTCTGAGTGACAATCATCAGCGGCCTGGAAAGAAGACAGAAAATAATCAACATTGGCAAAAATGCCACTGGAAGAAACTTTGATTCTATTTCTCTATACAGTGGCTTTTCATCTTGAATATTACTGTTAAAAATGTAAAAACAATGAATTCAAAATAAACAGCAGCTTTTACTTCCTTTCCAAATCACCTTAAACAAGTAGATGTAAAAAGATTATGTAATAACACGATTACACTAGAAAGTCACTCTCGAGCTCTATTACTCAAAGTGTGGTCCCACTTGTTAGAAATGCATAATCTTAGACCCCGTGTCAGAGAGACCTAGAAAACCAGAATCTGCATTATAATAAGACCTCTAAGGGATTCGGAAGCACATGAAAGTGTGAGATGCACTGGTTTGGAGGATATCTAATTCAGTGCCCTGCTATGTTTGAATAGATATCTATCTTGGTTTCTTCATCCTTACATGCATTGTTCTATTAAAAGTAATTCTTTTAAGCACACAGAGCAAAAGATACATTTGTAAAATGCAACTGCCTATAAATAAATGCAACTGCCTGTAAATAAACAATTCGGTGACAAAAAATTATACCAACATCAATCTGAAAAAAACCATCAAATAAAAACTTGCCTTCAAAAGTGGCACCCATTTCAACAACGGTGCCAAGACAAGTCAAGGGAGAATGACTAGTCTTTTCAACAAATGGTGCTGGGACAACTGGATAGCCACATGAAGAGAATACAAAAATTAACTCAAATGGATCAAAGGTCAAAATTATAAGAGCTAAAATTGCAAGACTCTTAGAAGAACGCATATATATAAATCTTTATGACTTTAGGTAAAGCAATGGTTTCTTAGATATGACACCAAAAGCAAAATAAACAAAAGAAAAAAATTGGTAACTTGGACATCATCCAAATTAAACCTTTCGTGCTTCAAAGAACACATCATCAAGAAAGTGAAAAGACAATTTACAGAATGGGAGAAACTATTTGCAAATCATATATCTGATAAGGGACTTGTACCCAGAATACATAAAGAACTCCTACAACCTCCCCAGCCCCCCCCCAAAAACCCACTGCCATTGAGTCGATTCTGACTCATAGCAACCCTGTAGGACTGAGTAGACATGCCCCACAGGGTTTCCGAGGCTGTAAATCTTTACAGAAGCAGACTGCCACATCTTTCTCCTGCGGAGAGGATAGTGGATTCGAACTGCAGACCTTTCGGTTAGTAGCTGACTGCTTTAACCAGTGTGCCACCCCAAACCAAAAAACCCATTGCTGTCCAGTTAATTCCAACTCATAGCAACCGTATAGGACAGAGCAGAACTGCCCCGCACGGTTTCCAAGAAGCAGCTGCTGGATACGAACTGCAGACCTTCTGGTTAACAGCTGAACTCTTAACCACTGCACCACCAGGGGTCCACTGTGCCACCAGGGCTCAATAAAAAGATAACCCAATTAAAAAATAGTCAAAGGATTTGAATAGACATTTCCTCCAAAGATATACAAACCACCAATAAGCACATGAAAAGATACTCGAAGTCATTAGCCATCAGGGAAATACGTATCAAAACCACAATGAAACAGGACTTCCCACCCACTAGAATGGCTATATTAAAAAAGAAAGATAACAATTATTGTTGAGGAGGTGCAGAAATTGGGACTCTCATACACTGCTGATAGGAAAGAAAAATGGTGCAGCTGCTGTGGAAAGGTCTGGCCATTCTCAAAAGGTTAAACATAGAGTTACTGTATGACCCAGCAATTCCACTCTTAGGTATATACTCATGAAAAATAAAAATATGTGCCCACACAAAAACTTGTATACACATGTACTGTCCCCTGGGAACTCTTTTTCTGACCCGTATGGCTTATTTATATAAACACGGAGGTTTTGGTGTTTTTTTTTAATAATTTTTTTTGTGCTTTAAGTGAAAGTTTACAAATCAAGTCAGTCTCTCACACAAAAACCCATATACACCTTGCTAATGAGACAGCCCACTCTCTCCCTCCACTCTCTCTTTTCATGTCCTTTTCGCCAGCTTCTAACCCCCTTCATCCTCTCATCTCCCCTCCAGGCAGGAGATGCCAACATGGTCTTAAGTGTCCACCTGATCCAAGAAGCTCACTCCTCACCAGCATCCCTCTCCAACCCATTGTCCAGTCCAATCCATGTCTGACGAGTTGGCTTCAGGAATGGTTCCTGTCCTGGAGCAACAGAAGGTCTGGGGGCCATGACCACCGGGGTCCTTCCAGTCTCAGTCAGACCATTAAGTCTGGTTTTATGAGAATTTGGGGTCTGCATCCCACTGCTCTCCTGCTCCCTCAGGAGTTCTCTGTTGTGTTCCCTGTCTGGGCAGTCACTGGTGTTGGCTGGGCGCCATCTAGTTCTTCTGGTCTCAGGATGATGTAGTCGCTGGTTCATGTGGCCCTTTCTGTCTCTTGGGCGCGTAATCACCTTGTGTCCTTGGTGTTCTTCATTCTCCTTTGATCCAGGTGGGTTGAGACCAACTGATGCATCTTAGATGGCTGCTTGCTAGCGTTTAAGACCCCAGCCGCCACTCTTCAAAGAGTGGGATGCAGAATGTTTTCTTAATAGATTTTATTATGCCAATTGATTTAGATGTCCCCTGAAACCATGGTCCCCAGACCCCTGCCCCTGCTACGCTGGCCTTCGAAGCATTCAGTTTATTCCAGGAACTTCTTTGCTTTTGGTTTAGTCCAATTGTGTTGACCTCCCCTGTATTGTGTGCTGTCTTTCCCTTCACCTAAAGTAGTTCTTATCTACTATCTAATTAGTGAATACTCCTCTCCCACCCTCCCTCCCTCCTCCCTCTTGTAACCACAAAAGAACATTTTCTTCTCAGTTTAAACTATTTCTCAAATTCTTATAATAGTGGTCTTATACAATATTTGTCCTTTTGCAACTGACTAATTTCACTTAGCATAATGCCTTCCAGGTTCCTCCATATTATGAAATGTTTCACAGATTCCTCGCTGTTCTTTATCGATGCATAGTATTCCATTGTAAACACGGAGGCTTTAATCCATGTCTTAGACAGTGTCCCTAGGACGACCCTGTGATGCCACATAGCCCTTGTGCCCTGTGCTCAGACCAGGTCCAAGTGTCTGGGAAGATGGGATTGAACACAAATGGGCTTTAGGCTAAATCTGACCTGTGCCAACAGTAGTTATTCACTTCTCTGTGAGTCCACTTTCCTCTTTAATTCTTCTCATCCTAACTCCCATTTTCCAGCTCTTCAAAATATTAAGCATGGAATACTTCAAGTTGTAAATATAAATAATAAAACTATTTTAAAGAAAGTACCAACAAATGCCCTTTGTAATTTAACACCTATGCCCAACTTTATATCTTAATTGTAAAGTCCAACAGTCAAAGTCCGTCAACTGAAATAAGATCCCTAATATTATGCATGAGGCTAAGAGAAGGGGAAAGGAGCCTTGGTGGCACAATGGTTAAGGGCATGGCTGCTAACCTAAAAGTTGGCAGTTCAAACCCACCAACTGGCAGAAATCCAATTCATGCCCCATTTTACCTATGGGCATTGCCCCAATAAAACCTTTACATTTCTATCCCCATCTTTGCATCTGCTTCTTAGAGGACCCAGATGAATGAAATATGTAATACTGAATATCTATATCAATGTCAATATAAAATAATTACTTAATATAGTTATCTATACTATTAGGTCTATGGAGGAAAAGAACGTATTATTGCCATTCATTAGAATACCTTTAACCCCAAACTAAACTCGTTGCCTCTAGTTGATCCCAACTCAGCAATCTTATAGAATGGAGTAGAATTGCCCCTTTAAGGTTTCCTAGGCTGAAATCTTTATGGGAGCAGATTGCCAGGGTTTTTCTCCCTAGGAGCTGCTGGTGGGTTCAGACTCCTGACCTTTCGGCTAGCAGCTGAGTGCTTAACCACTGCAGAACCAGGAACCCCTTTAGAGCACCTTAGATGTCCTTTTTTGGAAAAAAATAAGCTAAGATAAAATACTGTAACATATTATCTAGATTATACTTTTAATGGAAACCCTGGTGACGTAATGGCTAAGTGCTATGGCTGTTAACCAAGAGGTCGGCAGTTCGAATCTGCCAGGCGCTCCTCGGAAACTCTACAGGGCAGTTCTACTCTGTCCTATAGGGTCGCTATGAGTTGGAATCGACTCGACAGCAGTGGGTTTTTTTTTTGGGGGGGGGGAGGTTAATACATTCAATCTATTGCTTCCGTTTCATATAGCTGAAGAAGTTTCTAGCAATTTAAATAGGAAACAACTCACGCATGTGATCGTGGCTTTATAAAACACTAATAATTAATACTAATACCTTGTGAAAAAGCAGATCAGAAAGCCACAAAGTAGAACACTGTTCACTAAAAAGGAAAGGAGTACCTCCTACATACTCTGCTTTTCTATGGGTGTGAGGAAAACTACCAAAGGAAACAATGCCCAGGTAGAGTCCACCCTGAATGTTTTTCAATTCATCAATTTATTTAAACTTGTTGTTGTTGTTAGGTACCGTTGCGTCAGTTCCAACTCATAGTGACCCTATGTACAACAGAATGAAACAGATTTGTTCTTTTGGCAGTCCGTGGTGTATTCAATATCCTTCGCCAACACCACAATTCAAAGGCATCAATTCTCCTTCTGTCCTCCTTATTCACTGCCCAGCTTTCACATGCGTATGATGCTACTGAAAATACCACGGTGTCATGGACTGAATTATGTCCCACAGGTCCCTGCAGAGAGAAGCTCCTAGTCTGCAGGAAGATGGATGAGAAAGCTGACAGAGATAGAAAGCCTCCCACTGCAGCTGATGCCCTGAATTTGGACTTCTAGCCTACTAGACTGTGAGAAAATAAATTTTTCTTTGTTAAAGCCACCCACTTGTGGTATTTCTGTTATAGCAGCACTAGATAACTAAGACAGAATTTGGTGCCAGGAGTGGGGTGCTATTCTAACAGATACCTAAAATGTGGAAGTAGTTTTGAAACTGAATGGATAGAAGGCTCAGAAGGAAGTGAGGAGAACTGTTAAGGCTGGAGAAGGCACAGATGGTGAGAAACAGCAGCAGAGGACCAGTGGCAGCGGCAGCAAACCAGCAGCAGCAGAGCCAGGAGACCAGCACCAGAGAGCACTGGAGCTGACGCATGGAGCAAGAATGCTGAGTGCCTGTGTGGCCTCCAAGTGCCTCCAAGCACTTATCAGTGGAGCTACAGAGCTTTAGAACACTTGCCCCAGCAGGGTAGATGTGGGCGTGAGGCCCAAGAGCCGAGAGGCCACGAAACCAGGAAGCAAAAGCCGAAGCAAAAATGAACACAAGAAGCCATGCTGCCTCAGTCTCAAAAGGCATGGTCATGACCTCAGGGGTTTCAAAGGGTGGAGCCATGGCTCCTGGTATTTCTAAGGGTGGAGTTGCCACTCAGATGGACTAGGAGAATGGTGCGCCTAAAGCCGAGGGAGCAGAGTTGCTGTCCCAATAGGCCTGGAAGCTGGAGCTGAAAGCCCAGGTCCAGGGGACTCCACTTGGAATCCAGGGAGTATGGCCAATATCTAGAGTCTGGAGGGCAAAGCTATTGTGTAAATTGTCTCAGAGAATAAATGATTATTTTCAAGCCGTGACGGTTAACGTAATGTGTTCTACTATCTTGCTTGGTGCCTGTTATGCCTTCTTTCTCTCCAATTTCTCCCATTGGTAATGGAAATGTCTAGCTTGTGCTTGTTCTGCCATTACACTTTGGAAGCAAATAACTTGTATTCTGGATTTCAGAGATGAAGAGGAATTTTTGAATTTTGGACTTGGACTTGATTTAAGACTTTTGCTACGATACGATGGAATGACTATGTTTTACATGTTGTAAGAATGTGATTTTTGGTGGGCTAAAGGGTAGAATGTCATGGATTGAATTATGTCCCCCCAAAAATGTGTGTATTAATTTGGTTAGGCCATGTGTGGTTGTCCTCCATTTTGTGATTTTCCTATGTGTTATAAACCATAATCTCTGCCTGTGGTTAAAAGGATTAGGGTGGGATGTAACACTCTTGCTCAGGTCACCTCCCTGATCCAATGTAAAGGGGGTTTCCCTGGGGCATGGCCAAAACCACCTTTTATCTTACAAGAGATAAAAGGAAAGGGAAGCAAGCAGAGAATTGGGGAACCTCATACCATCAAAAAGCAGTGCTGGGAACTGTGCACATCCTTTGGACCCAAGGCCCCTGTGCAGAGAAGCATCTAGTCTGGGTGAACATAGATGAGAAAGCCGACAGAGAGAGAAAGGCTTCGCTGCAGCTGACACCCTAAATTTGGACTTCTAGCCTACTAGACTGTGAGAAAATAAATTTCTCTTTGTTAAAGCCATCCACTTGTGGTATTTCTGTTATAGCAGCACTAGATAACTAAGACACATGGCTTGGGTCAGGTGTACCTTAGTGTTCAAGGTGATATCTTTGTTCTTCAACACTTTAAAGAGGTCTTTTGCAGCAGATTTGCCCAATGCAATGCATCTTTTGATTTATTGACTGCTGCTTCCACAGCTGTTGATTGTGGATCCAAATAAAATGAAATCCTTGACAACTTCCAGCTTTTCTCCATTTATCATGTTGCTTACTGGTCCAGTTGTGAGGATTTTTGTTTTCTTTATATTGAGGTGCAATCCATGCTGAAAGCTGTGGTCTTTGATCTTCATCAGTAAGTGTTTCAAGTCCTCTTCACTTTCAGCAAGCAAGGTTGGTCAGCTGCATGACACAGGTTGTTAATGAGTCTTCCACCATTCGTGATGCACTGTTCTTCTTCATATAGTCCAGCTTCTTGGATTATCTGCTCAGTATACAGATTGAATAGGTATGGTGAAAGGATACAACCCTGATGCGCACCTTTCCTAACTTTAAAGCATGCAGTATCCCCTTGTTCTGTCCAAACAACTGCCTCTTGATCTATGTCCAGGTTCCTCCTGAGCACAATTAAGTGTTCTGTAATTCCCACTCTTCCCAATGTTATCCATAATTTGTTATGATCCACACAGTCGAATGCCTTTGCATAGTCAATAATACACAGGTAAACATCCTTCTGGTATTCTCTGCTTTCAGCCAAGATCCATCTGACATCGGCAATGATATCCCTGGTTCCACATCCTCTTCTGCACCAGACCAGAATTCCTGGCAGTTCCCTGTTGATATACTACTGCAGCCACTTTTGAATGATCTTCAGCAAAATTTTACTTGAGTGTGATATTAATGATATTGTTGGATAATTTCCACATTCAGTTGGATCACCTTTCTTGGGAATAGGCATAAATATGGATCTCTTTCAGTCAGCTGCCTAGGTAGCTGTCTTCCAAATTTCTTGGCATAGGTGAGTGAGAACTTCCAGCGTAGCATCCGTTTGTTGAAACATCTCAATTGATATTCCATCAAATCCCAGAGCCTTGTTTTTCGCCAATGCCTTCAGCGCAGCTTTGATTTCTTCCTTCAGTACTATCAGTTCCTGATCATATGCTACCTCTTGACATGGTTGAACGTCGGCCAACTCTTTTTGGTATAATGACTCTGTGTATTCCTTCTATCTTCTTTTGATGCTTCCTGCGCCGTTCAATATTTTCCCCACAGAATCCTTCGCTATTGCAACTCGAGGCTTAAATTTTTTCTTCAGTTCTTTCAGCTTGAGAAATGCCAAATGTGTGTTTATTTAAACTTAGATTGGATGCCAAAATTTAGATCGCATAAGTTATTAACATTCAAGAGTCAAATCCTAAGAGCTTCTGACTTTGAAGGTAAAACTTAAATATTTCAATCAAAACAAAATAATTTAAGACACAACTGCTGATTTGCAATTGGAATTCACGCTCTTTTTGCAAAGACAGAAAACCCAGCATATACAAGCACATACTACAATAACGAGAAGTACAAAATAAGGAGGAGATTCATAAATGGCTCCCTGATACAGCCAAAGAAATTCTTCAGAAAAATGAGGCCTCAGAATTTGAGCTGTACTCAGATTTTCCACCCAAGAACTATGCTATGTCCTTGGACATGTACACACTTGTCAGTCACAGGCTCTGCATTTGAATCCAGGGGAATCATCTAACCAATTAGAAATCAAGGTTTGAGTCTAGCATTATTGAAGGTATAACCACATCTGCTTTGTCCTATGAAATTTTTTCATGATTAAAAAAAAGGCAAAAGAAAACCATCTTTTCTTCTTGGACGTAAGATTACTAGTCTAATTTGGATTAAAAACAACAACACATAATGGGGAAAATGAATTAAGGTAAAAGAGATGTGTTTGGAGTACAAAGAATGACATACATACATATACAAAATCAATGCCTTGTGGTTTGGACTGAACTGTGTCCCCCAAAAGTATGTATTAAAGTCCTGGCCCCTGAGCTTGTGAATCTGACCTTATTTGGAAACAGGATTTTCTTTTGTTATGTTTATGAAGTCATACCAGAATAGGGTGGGTGCTAAACCTAATACTTCTGAGTTATAAAAAGAGAATAAGCAAGAGACATACATGGGGGGGACAGAGACACCAAGCAACACTAAAGAATGCCAAGGAATCATAGGGCTACTGACAAGGAAGATCCTCCCTTAGAGATGATGGTCTGATTTGGACTTCCAGCCTCTTCATCTGGGAGACAATCAATTCCTATTCTTTAAAGCCATCTACTTGTGGTATACTTTGTCACAGCAGCACTAGGTAACCAATACATGTTGTGATACAGACTCCAGGCAATTCAGGAGAAGCAGTATCCATTCATCCATTTCTACTTCCCATATCAATTCCCAGTAAGACATAACCTGTCTTTAAAACATTAAACAAAAAACTCAGTTTTGAGCAATGTTCAAATAAACCCGACCTCTTTTACCTTTATCTTTGGACCTAAATGGTTAAGTTCCGCTGTCCTCTTACAGCTAGTATGGAACAATGACAGAATGCAGGCATTAGTTACAAATATCCAAAGAGTCAACCTATCACACATCTGGCTGGAAGCATCATGCTAAATTGGACATTCAAGGATCTTATTTTCCTAAGAGGTAATTTTTGATCCAAAAGGTTAAACATTTTATTTTTATAACGTTCTTTGTTTTAACAAAAACCCACTTGTGGCACTTGCATACTGTACCAGAATGCAGGTAGTCAGCCAACAAGAAGTTTGGCAGAATATGACTATAAACAAGCTTCTAATCAGCAGCAACCTGGCCTAACACTGCCATCTCACACAACTTCAAGGGACGCCAAGGTGCAATGTGAACTGCACAATATGGCACCCGAACCCTGTGGCTGAGGGACAGAGAAAGCTCGGGCAGTACTTCCCTACCTCCTAGTTGCTTCTGCCCCTCTTGTACCTCTGGCTCCACTACTTACTGCAGAGGAGGCCGACAATACTGCAGCTTTAATAAAATACTCCCAAACTCTTATCAATTATGCCAGCTTGGAGGAAGAAAATAAGGGACTCCAGGAGCTGCACTTAGCAAAGGAAGTACATGGCTCTATCAGCCTTCCTAGGACAACAACTGAAGGCAGAGGAACCCCCCCTCCCAAAACCGTGGACTCGTTTCTGAGTTCCCTGGTATCCTGTTCAGAACCATTCATCGGTGGATCATAACAGGATGATTTACTCAGATTTAGTCCTTCCATTATCTTTTCTAAGATTGAGCCTTTATATTTCACCATCCAACAAAAAAACCCTGATCCTCCATTTTAACAAGAACATAACAAATATACTTGGTACAACTTACATTTATATCCTCAGAATTAAATTCCAAGTGATTGTGCTAGTTATCGAAAAGTCGACAGCAGTGTGAAAGAGAAACATGGATAAGAACAAATCCTGAAAGTCTCTTTTTCTCATGAAGTAAACCAAAAATCAGTTGCTGTCGAGTCAATCTGGATTCACGGTGACTCCATGTGTGTCAGGGTAGAACCATGTTCCATAGGGTTTTCAATGGCTCATTTGGGGGGAGCAGATCACCAGGCCTTGCTTTTGAGGTACCTCTGGGTGGACTCAAACCTTCAGTCTTTCACTTAGCAGCCAAGCACGTTAACTGTTTACACCACCCAGGGATCCCCTTTTCCATGTACAGAACACAATTACTTGTACATCCTGGGCTTGTCAGATAGGGTGATCAAGATGTCACAAACTATAGAACAAAAGAGCAAGTGATCCCTACCACAAGCAAAAGGTACAGGTAAATGATATTTTTATTATGCTCCAGTAAATAGGATAACAGAGAACACAAATTGCTATTGTTCCAATCATGTCTGCTGCACTTCACTATAATCTTTTAATATACAAGCAAATATATTAAAATGATATTTAGAATTTTTCCTTATTACTATAGTCATACAGGCAGTCCCCAGATCATGCGCAAGTTCTGTTCCCAAGTCTGTCTTTAAGTCGAATTTGTATGTTAAGTCAGAACACTTAGGTATGGCCCATATTTAAAGTCAATTAGTCAAATGTTTGTCTTAGTATATACCATATAGTGTACCTTTCTTTGCATAAAAAACATTAAAGAAACACTTGCAGATACCCTGAAACGTCTTTAACATGTGGTGGTGTTGTCAGGTGCCGTTGAATAGGTTTTGACTCATAGCGCCCCTATGTACAACAGAATGAAACACTGCCCGGTCCTGCTCCATTGTTGCAGCCACTGTGTCAACTCATCTAGTCAAGGATCTTCCGCTTTTTCTCTGACCCTCTACCTTACCAAGAATGATGTCCTTCTCCACGGACAGGTCTCTCCTGATAACATGTTCAAAGTATGCAAGACAAAGTCTCCTCATTCTCCTTTCCAAGGAGCACCCTGGCTATACTTCTTCCAAGACAGACTTGTTCATTCTTCTGGCAGTCCATGGTATATTCAATTTTCTTTGTCAGTACCATAATTCAAAGGCATCAATTCTTCTTCGGTCTTCCTTATTCATTGTCCAGTTTTCGAATGCATATGAGGTGATGAAAAACATCATGGCTTGGGTCAGGCACACCTTAGTCCTCAAAGTGACATCTATGCTTTTTAATACTTTTAAAAGGTCTTTTTGTAGCAGATTTGCCCAATGCAATATGCCCTTTGATTTTTTGCATTGTGGATTCAAGTAAAATGAAATTCTTGACAACTTCAATTTTTTCTGTGTTTATCATGATGTTGCTTATTGGTCCAGTTGTGAGGATTTTTGTTTTCTTTATGTTGAGGTGTAATGCATACTGAAGGCTGTGGTCTTTGATTTTGATCAGTAAGTGCTTCAAGTCGTCTTCACATTAGCAAGCAAGGTTGTGTCATCTGCATATCACGAGTTGTTAATGGGTCTTCCTCCAATCCTGATGCTGTGTTCTTCTTCATAGAGTCCAGCTTCTCTGATTATTTGCTCAGCATAGAGCTTGAGTAAGTATCATGAAAGAATACAACCCTGACGCACACCATTCCTGATTTTAAACCACACAGTATCCCTTTGTGCTGTTCAAAGGACTGCCTCTCGCTCTATGTACAGGTTCCTCAGGAGCACAATTCAGTGTTCTAGGATTCCCATTCTTTGCAATTTTATCCATAATTTCTTACATAGTGGGATGCCTTTGCATAATCAATAAAACACAGGTAAACACCTTTCTGGTATTCTCTGCTTTCAGCCAAGATCCATCTGACATCAGCAACGATATCCCTCGTTCCATGTCCTCTTCGGAATCCGGCTTGAACTTCTAGCGGTTCCCTGTGAATGTACTGTTGCAACTGCTTTTGAATGATCTTCAGCAAAATTTTCTTGCGTGTGATATTAATGATATTGTTTGATAATCTCTCCATTCTGTTGAATCGCTTTTCTTTGGAATAGACACTTCCAGTTGGTTGGCCAGGAAGTTGTCTTCCAAATTTCTTGACATAGATGAGTGAGCACCTCCAGCACTGCATCCGTTTGCTAAAACTTCTCAATTGGTATTCTGTCAATTACTGGAGCCTTATTTTTTGCCACTTCCTTCAACGCAGCTTCAACTTCTTCCTTTAGTACCATCCGTTCTTGATCATACGCTACTTCCTGAAATGAGTGAACACTGACCAATTATTTTTGCTACAATGGCTTTCTGTATTCCTTCCATCTTCTTTTGATGCTTTCTGTGTCATTCAATATTTTCCTTGAAGAATCCTTCAAAATTGCAACTCGAGGCTTGAATTTTCCTTCAGTTCTTTCACCCTGAAAAATGCTGAGTGTGTTCTTTGATGTCACCCCACAACTCATCTGGTCTTCAGTCATTACTGCTCAATGTGTCAAATCAATTTTTGAGACGATCTCTAAATTCAGGTGGGATATATCTCTTGTGGAATTGTTTCAGTCTTCTTCAGCTTCAACTTGAACTTCCATATGAGTAATTAATGGTCTGTTCCTCAGTTGGCCCCTGGTGGTGTTCTGACTGATGATATTGAGCTTTTCTATCGTCTCTTTCCACGGATGTAGTCAATTTGATTTCTCAGTATTCCATTTGGCAAGGTTACTGTATAGCCACCATTTGTGTTGTTGAAAAAGGTATTTGCAATGAATTCTTTTGTCTTGCAAAATTCTATCATGTGATCTCCAGCATCACTTCTATCACCAAGGCAGTATTTTCCATCTACCAGTCTTTCTCCTTTGTTTCCAAGTTTTGTATTCCAATCACCAGTAATGATCAATGCATCTTGATGGCAAGTTTGATCAATTTCAGACTGCAGAAGTTGGTAAAAATCTTCAATTTCTTCATCTTTGGCCTTAGTGGTCAGTTGTAAATTTGATTAATAGTTGTATTAACTGGTCATCCTTGTGGGTATACGGATATTATCCTATCACTGACAGTGTTGTACTTCAGGATAGATCTTGAAATGTTCTTTTTGATAATGAATGCAATGCCATTCCTCTTCAATTTGTCATTCCCCACATAATAGGCCACATGATTGTCTGATTCAGAATGGCCCATACCAGTCCATTTCAGCTCACTAATGCCTAGGATGGACCCCTGGTGACCCAGTGGTTAAGAGCTTGGCTGCTAACCAAATCATCAGGAGTTCAAACCCATCAATCGCTCCTTGGAAACCCTATGGAGCAGTTCTATTCTGTCCCGTAGGGTCACTATGAGTCAGAATTGACTCCTTGGCAATGGGTTTAATGCCTAGGATATTGGTTTTTACGTGTTCCATTTCATTTTTGACAACTTCCAATTTTCCTAGACTCATACTTCATATATTCCATGTTCTGATTATTAATGGATGTTTGCAGCTATTTCTTCTCACTTTGAGTCATACCACATCAGCAAAAGAAGGTCCCAAAAGCTTTACTCTATCCACGTCATTAAGGTCTACTCTACTTTGAGGAGGCAGCTCTTCCCCAGTTGTATTTTGAGTGCCTTCCAACGTGAGGGGCTCTTCTGGCACTATACCAGACAATGTTCCGCTACTATTCATGAAGTTTTTCACTGGCCAATTTTTTCAGCAGTACACCGCCAGGTCCTTCTTCCTAGTCTTAGTCTGGAAGCTCTGCTGAAACCCTTCCACCATGGGTGACCCTGCTAGTATTTTAAATGCTGGTGGCACAGCTTCCAGCATCATAGCAACATGCAAGCCACCACAGTGGCTTACAAACTTACAGATGTGTAGTAGATCTTTAATATAATAATACAGTAATAATAATAGTGTTTTGATGCGTGTCACAAAGTAGTACCCATTTGTTATTAGGAACCGTTGTATGTACCTCAAATTTTTAATATAATAGGCTTAACGGGGGGTGGTTTGTAACTACAGGTTTTATATAAGCTAGACGTTGGTAGCCCGGAGACTGCCTGAATAAAAGAGTGAAATGAATATTCAAATCACCAATGATGGCTCCCTAAACAGAACCACTGTTTCAGCATTTTGATTATTTCTGTCTACTCTTTTTCTACCCATGTCCATATTTCATAAAAATGGAATGTTAATACATGTAACTTGTCTTGACGTTTTTATTTTCCATTTTATTTATAAGCATTTTCCAGTAATCATTAAACATTCTGTGACATCATTTTCAATGGAGGATTGCTAATTCATCAGATGGATATACTAGAATTTCATCATTCACTTCTTTTGGACCATTTAGGATATTTCCAGTTTTTTACTACTATGGACAAAAGCTGAACATCCTTATACATAATTTGATTTCCTTAAGACAATTCACTTCTCAGAAGTTTATTATATGATATGACCTTCTTAAAAATGCTTGTTTGAAATTTATGGCTAAATTGCCATAAATTGGGTTGTACCAACTTATACTTTCACTAGCAGACTACAACAGTTCACAGTTTCTACTGTTTTCAAAAACACATGAGCAACTTGAGTTGCCAACATGACGGGAACGCAATTATCTGTCTGAATCTAGCCTAGCCAGGAACAAGCAAAGAGAGCTCTTGCTGCTACTTTCAGAAGAAAACTCGAATTGTACTCTTTGTGAGGAAAAAAGAAAAACCAGTTCACTGTCACAAACCTAAAAGGAATCAAGTACTGCTTTATTACAAGCAATTGCTTAGCTTTCCCCAGGAGAAAAGTAAATGTTCTAGCACCTTTAATAGCCCACATTCACAGAGAAAACACCTAGCACATTCAGGACTCTACATATTGATATAAACTGTATCAGTAGCACTAACAAAAGTGCATCTTGAATGTTACCCTGACCATGAGCAACGGTCCAGCCCATGAAAGCTTGATTATTTGTAGAGTGATAAGTAAAACCCAAGTCAGGGAATAATCTAAAATACAACAACTTTGTGTTTCCCAAAATTTCTATATTATCATTGAATTATAATATACTGTTTGACACAAACGCTAAATTGGATTAATCCAGGGATGCCGCTAACATAAACTAATCCTAAATTAATCCAATCCCATTCAATACCTGTCTGTGTTCTAAGTATGTTAGAATTGTGCAGAATGGTATAAAACTCATTCTAGAGTTTATGGCTTTAGGGCTCAAACAAATGGAGGGGCCCAGTGACAAGGAAAGGGACGTGCCCCCTAACTAGAACATTATTATACCCATTTTACAGAAGAGGAAACAGAGGTGCAGACAGATACGTAAATCCCTCAAGTACTCACACTTGTAAGCAGTAGAGCAGGCTAGGAAGCAAGTCTGACGGAGGGAAAGGCCTGTTCTCTGCACACATGGTCACCCCGGCAAAGCCTTCCACTCCTCAGCTCTCCCATCTCATTCCTCCTAGCCCTCTGCACCCTGAGTTACAGTGCACACGATCTCTGCTACATCCTCATACTCTTCAGAAAATGTTCCTCTACCTCCTTCATAGTTCCAGATTTTTCATTTTCAGTAATACTGACATCTGGACCAGGTAATTCTTTGTCGAGGGTGAGGGAGAGCTGTCCTATGCATTGTAAGATGTTTAGCAGCATCCCTGACCTCTACCAATTAGATGCCAGCAGCAATCCTCCCCCTTGCCAGTAATGACAACCAAAAATGACTCCAAACATTGCCAAATATCCCCTTGGGGCAAAACTGCCCAAATTGAGAATCACGTCCTTAGCTTAATCCTGTTCTACGACAAAAACATCCCTGACCCTCTACTGTCTCAAGGGGAGATTGCTCATCTCCCATACCTCGCAAACCAAAAGGCGAAGCCTCAGAAGTGGGTCCTCTTAGCCTTTAAGACACTGCTCCTTCACTTTCAGATAAAGACACTTGCCCTTGAAGTGCATACCATCTTCTTTCCTTCCTCATGTGTAACCTTTATCAAGCCCAACACTCCCTAACACATGTTGAGGACTTTGGCCCCTGGTTTGCCATGAGAGGAGAGTCATGTTAACACAGAAATAACAGGAAGCATGATAAGAGCAGCAACAGAGATACGAACAGCCGAGGTGGAGGCGGTTAGCTCATCAAAAGGTATAAAATCATAAAACAATGTGTGTTCGTTTCTGAGGGCTGCCATAACAAATCACCACAAACTGGGTGGCTTAAAAAAAAGAAATGTATTCTCTCATGGTATAGAGGTTTTGGGGGAGGGGCTGGGACAGCCAGGGAGGCATTCAAGGAGGTCAGAATATCAGCTATTTATTGGTTAAAAACCAAACCCGTTGCCATCAAGTCGATTCTGACTATAGGGACCGCCAAACCCTCTAGACCTCCAGCAACTAGAAGGGTACTACCCTCCATGGGTCTCCATTGTTGATGTTAGCTGCTGTCAAGTTAGCCCCCAACTCATGGCAATCTCATGCACAATGGAACAAAATGCCGCTGGCACAGAAGAGTTCTCTGTTAACTAGCAAGACACGAACACCTACCCTATGTTAAGGGCCTTAAAGCAAGGGTTGGCAAACTTTTTCTATAAAGAGCCAAACGGTAAATATTTTAGGCTTTGCGGGCCATAGAGTCTCTTGCCATTGTAGTGCAAAAGCACCCGTAAACAATATCTAAACGAATAAATGTATGGGTGGTGTTACAGATCGAACTGTGTTCCCCAAAAATGTGTATCAACTTGGCTAGGCCATGTTTCGCAGTATTATGTGATTGTCCACCATTTTGTCATCTGGTGTGATTTTCCTGTATGTGTATATCCTGCCTCTGTGATGTCGGTGAGGCAGGATTACCAAACAGTTATGTTGCTGAGGCAAGACTCAATCTACAAGGTTAGGTTTTGTCTTAAATCAATCTCATTTGAGATATAAAAGAAAGAAGCAAGCAGAGGGACAGGGGGACCTTATACCACCAAGAAAGAAGCACCAGGAGCATAGTGCACCCTTTGGACCCAGGGTCCCTGTACTGAGAAGCTCCTTGACCAGGGGAAGATTGATGACAAGGACGTTCCTCCAAAAGCCACAGGCAGAAAAAGCCTTCCCCTAGAGGGGGCACCCTGAATTCAGACTTCTGGCCTACTAGACTGTGAGAAAATTAATTTCTCTTTGTTAAAGCCTCCACTTACAGTATTTCTGTTATAGCAGCACTAGAATAACTAAGACAGCTGGGTTCCAATAAAACTCTATTTACAAAAACAGGCAGTGGGATGGTGCAATGGATTGATTTTTGTCCAAAAAAGATATATTGAAGTCTTAACCCCTGGTACCTGTGAATATGGCCTTATTTGGTCTTTACAGATGTAATTAGTTAAGTTCACATGAGGGCTTACTAAAGTAGGGTGGGCCCTAATTCAATATGACTGATGTCCTTTTAAGGAGAGAAGAGATTTAGATGCAAAGAGAAGTCAACTATGTAAAGACATACACAGAAATGACAGTGATGCTGCCACAAGCCAAGGAACACTTGGGGCTACCAGAAGCTGGGGGAGGTAAGGAAAGATCTTCCTCTAGACCTTCAGAGACAGCATGGCCCTGCCATCACCTTGATTTCAGACTCCTGGCCTCCAGAACTGTGAGAGAATAAATTTCTGTTGTCTTAAGCCATCCAGTTTGTGGTACTTTGTTACAACATCCACAGGAAACTAATACGGACGAATATGGCCCATGGATCTTAGTTTGTGGCTTCTGCCTTAGAACAAAGTAGTCCTACAGAGTATTCAAGTCTTCAACCTCAACATCATTAGCACAGTGTCTTACCACCTGTTTTAACCAGACACCAATGATTCACATGTGCACCCTGATGTTTACAGACCCCCAAAATCTGAGTCAAAGTTAGCAATCAAGGCTCCCCAAAATTAAGATACTCACCCGGAAAAATCTGTACTAAGAATTCCATAGTGGAATATGTATATTCGGCTGATGTGGCATATCGTAAGGTATCCCATTGCTACAAAAAAGGTGTATCTGAAATGCAAAACACAGAAGATCAGACAGCTATTCATGATGAGGATACTCCTAATAAATTTACTGTTCTTCCTCTCCATCACCCTCCACATGCAATTGGACACAAAGTCCAATCTAGACTGTCTACAACCCAATCAATCTGCTGTCCTCACCTTCCCACCCCAGTGCCCAAATTGAGCTGTTTATCTTTTCTCACCTGGATCGCTGCTGTGGCTCTCAATTTTATTCTGGTTTAATCGGTACAAAAGGCCAGGTTGCACAATGGGTAAGTGCTAATCTGTGGTTAGGTTGGCAGTTTGAACCCATTAACTGCTCCAAGGAAGAAAGATGTGGCAGTCTGCTTCCGTAAAGATTACAGCCTTGGAAACCCTACGGGGGTCGTTCTACTCTGTTCTATGAAGTCGCTATGAGTCGGAATTGAGTTGACGGCAATGGATTTGGTTAACTGATACAGAATGCGCATGGCAGGAGGAATTGAGTCGACGGCAATGGCTTTGGTTAACTGATACAGAATGCGCCTGGCAGCAGTAACGCGCAGGAGGGGCTGAGAACACTGGCCTAGAGGGTCTTGCACTTAGTCTCTCTTCTTCAAAAACCATCATGTGTACCTGATGATCTTCACAAAATATAAATCATCATCATCATACTGCTGACCCTTCCTTTCTTGAGACACATCGTTCTCTTGGCTTCCATTCTCGTTGTTTTCTTCCCACCCCCCTGGTTAAGTCTCCTAAGGCTCCTGGAGTCCCTGAGTGGCGCAAATGGTTATGTGCTCAACTACTAGCCGAACGGTTGGCAGTTGACAACCCAGCCAGAGGCACCTTGAAAGACAGGCCTGGTAGTCTGATTCCAAAAGGTCACAGGCTACTCTGTACACATGGGGTCGCCATGAGTTGGAACTGACTACAGCAACTAACAACATGCTTAGAGAGAGAGAGGGAAGCTAACAACAGCAAAGGCTCCTAGTCCAGGTTATCTTCCTCCACTTACTGGTTTGTTCATGTTAGCTGCCGTCAAGTCCGACTCATGATGTCCTCATGTGTGCAGTGTAGAGCTGCTCCACAGGGTTTTCAAGGGTGTGGACTTTCAGAAGCAGATCACGAGGCCTGTCTTTCCAAGGCACCTCTGGGTGGATTAGAACTGTCAACTTTTCCACTAGTAGTCGAGTGCTTAACTGTGCCACAGAGGGACTGGAGCCCTGGCTGCACAGTGGTTAAAGCACTTGACGGCTAATCAAAAGGTCGGCACTTCAAAACCAACAGGGGCTCTGTGGGAGAAAGATATGGCAGTCTGCTTCCGTAAGGATTTACAGCCTTGGAAACTATGAGGCAGTTCTACTCTGTCCTATAGGGTTGCTATGAGTTGGAATTGACTTAACAGCAGTGGGTTTGGGTTTTTTTGTTAGTTTAGGGACTCCTACCTGCTAGTTAGGTTTTAGCATTCCAAGGTTCTGGTCAGGCAGGACCCTCCCTATCCATGCCTGAGGCTTCCGTTACTCAATTACCACCTACCCCTTACCACTTCCTGGCTTCCTTCAAAACAGCCTGCCCTACCATACTACTATATAAACTAACAATAGACATAACAAGCGATACACACAGACACATGTGTGTACACAGATATACATACGTATATATACACACACAACTTGTCATTCATAACCTTTATTAATCTGTAATTATAAACATGTGTGATCATCTAACTACTGTCTCCTTTACTAGACTGTAAGTTCCATGAGGGTAATGATGATTGTATGTGTTTTGTACACCATGTTGACCTATTATTATCTGTTCAATGAATAAACTATGTGAATGTTACTCTCCTTAAAAGACTCCAGGGGATCCCTTATCTAGTCAAATCAAACCTCCTGAACACAACTCTACCTCATCCTTCTGAACTCATCTCCAGGCATGCCCCACATCTACTATATGTTCAAACTATACTAGACTGCTCACTTGCCACAATGAACCAGTACCGGCTGCCACTGAGCTGATTCTGACTCATGGCAATCCACGTGTGTCAGAGTAGAACTGTGCTCCATAGGGTTTTCAGCAGCTGATTTTTCAGAAGTAGATCACCAGGCCTATCTTTCAAGGCACCTCTGGGTAGACACAAACCTGCAGCCTTTTTTGGTTAGCAACCAAGGGTGTTAACTATTTGCACTACCCAGGGACTCCTTTCTACAATTACATCCTGTACTTTCAGGCTAGATGTCTTCCTACATGCTCCTCCCTCTGCCTGCAACTCCTTTCTCCACCCTAAAGTTATCTGGAAACGGTCATCAGCTAAGGCTCAGCTCCAAGGTCAACTCTTCAGAATCACTTGGCTTGGTCTTGCTCCATTCATCCTACCTCACCTTTCACCCCTCAGCCTTCAACCCCTCCCCCCATCCTGCACACAATTCATTGCTCCCTTGCTTCTATTTGTCTAGTACTACCTGCTAACATATATTAATTATAATATTAAAATTATGAATGTTTCTCTCTCCCCAACTCATTGTGACCTTGAGTATCGCAACCCTTAACTTGACACATGGGAGGAATTCAGTTGCTATTAGCTGAAATTAACTGAAATGAACACATTAAACACTTTTAAATGGTTCAGGAACCCATCGAATACTACATAAATTCAGAAGGTATAACTTTTAAATATGTCATAAAACAAGGAAGTCATATATTCTGATATTAAATTATATTGAAATTCACAAATTCACATTAAAATAACCCATGAAGCCTAGATCAAACTAAGGAATAGTAAAATAGCCATAATAAAAATTCATTTGGTAGCAAGCGTCACCAGATAATGTGTGTGAAGGAGTTCTGAAAACTCTAAAGCACTATATAATTTTAAGTTCTCTTTACCATTATTCCCAAACAAGGATGTTACTACACAAAAAGATTTTTTCCTATCCTGAGTTGATCCGTTAGCCAGGAAGATGGTAAACAAAGCAAATGATTAAAAAAATAACAAAAACCAGCTGCCATCTAGTCAACTCCAACTCATCGTGACCCCATGTGTGTCAGGGTAGAACTGTGTTCCACACCGTTTTCAATGGCTGATTTTTCAAAAGTAGATCACTAAGCCTTATCTTCCCAGGCACCTCTAGGTGGACTCGAACCGCTAACCTTTTGGTTACCAGCTGAGTGCTAACTGTTTGCACCACCCAGGGACTCCAAGAAAAAGCAAACCACTCCCTTAAGAGCAGTAGTAGAAAGGAGTTGGGAGTCCTTGTCTCAAGACACCTGTTCTGTTTTTCCAGCTCATGAAGGAAGATCAAAGCAGAAGCACAAAGCAGGCTCAAACACCTGCTAGGGACCATCCAGATTCTTCGAGGACCCCTTCAAATGTGGCCACACCTGATGCTTTCCCTTTGTCCTCAGCAGATGCTAGATTCTGTCCTTCTCTTGGCCCAGAGGGAAAAGCAGGTTCAATTCAACTGTTGCACTAAGGCCCCACCTATTAAGAATGCTGCCAAGGGCTGCCATTATAATATAGCAATACAGGTATGCCCTGAATAAACCTGAAAAATCTAAGGAATCCAGGAGCGGTGGAGAGAGCACATATTCTGGAAACCAACCAGCAAGAGTTCATCAAATCCCAGCACTGCCAAAACTAACTTGCAGTGAGAGAACTCGGGATAGCGGTTCTCTTTAGAAAGAAGGGTGCGGTGGAGACTGGGCATAAGTGCCTATAATAGTCTCCTTACTGACCTGGGCAGTGGATTCCTAGGTGCGTTCACCTTGTGGAAATTCATCGAGCTGTATATTTACTCACCTCTCTGGCTTTCATTTCCTCACCTTGGAGGGAAAAAAAAAAAAAAAACAACGTAGCCCTGGTGGCACAGTGGTTAAGAGCTATGGCTGCTAACCAAAAGGTCGGCAGTTCTAACCCACCAGCTGCTTCCTGGAAAGCCTATGAGGCAGTTTTACATTGTCCTAGAGAAACTCTGCTGGTGTAGTGGTTAAGTGCTAGGGCTCCTAACCAAGTGGTCAGCAGTTCAAATCCACCAGGCGCTCCTTGGAAACTCTATGGTGCAGTTCTACTCTGTCCTGTAGGGTCACTATGAGTTGGAATCAACTCAATGGCAGTGGGTTTGGTCTGTATAGGGTCGCTATGAGTCGGAATTGACTCAACGGCAACGGGTTTGGTTTTGGTTTACAAAGTTGTCCTAAAAATAATATATTTGAAATAATGAAATGAAATACTAAATAACGTAATAATATGCTAAATGGTATAGTAAGTAACATTTTATACATTAAAAATAATGACATAATATATTAAAAAGAGCTTAGCTTAGTACTTGGCACAAAGCAGATACTCCCGAAATGATAACCGCTTCACGAAGTTCTCATGCGAGGCCTCTGACCTAAGAGATATAAACTATATTCTGCTCCAGTTGGTTCACAGATGGTAAATTACCGCCTGTACCTTCTGCCCAACAGAGTGGCTTGGGAAGGAAACTCAGGTGGTATCCCAAAGAACTCCCAAAACAATTCCTGAGAACAACAATTAGTCCACAAATAGTTACAGTGGCAGATAACAACACTCTCCCTCCACTTCCAGCTGTACCGCAGAACTCTTATAACTTACTCAGTGAAGTAAAGACAGCAATTCATTCCTTGGGCTTAATATGTATGAAGAATCATGAAATCATGGTCTTGACGAGAACCTCAAGTTTGAACTACTAAACCAAAAACCAAACTAAACCAGTTGGCGTGGAGTCAGTTCCAACTCATGTGTGCCCACGTGTTTCAGTGTAGAACTGCGCTCCATGGGGTTTTCAACAACCGTGCCCGTTCGGAAGTAAACAGCCAGGACTTTCTTCTGAGGTACCTCTCAGTGAGTTTGGACCATCAACCTTTCAATTAGTAGGTGAGCACTTAACTGTTTTAGGGACTACTAAAACCACATTGTACAGGTGGGATGGACAAAGAAGCTGAGTGACTTTTCCAAATACCCTGCTAGGAGGAGCCAGATTTCCCAACTCCCACTCCAGTGCTTTTGCCATCCATAGGAAACCATTTTGGAATTATTCTTTTAAATTACATGGAGTCCATCCATCGGGAACTGCGAGCCACTCCCTACCTCTGCAATACTGGCGACCACACAAGCAAAGAAAGAGGGAAAGACTTTGTTTTGGCATCTTTTCTTTTTGGTCTTGTGGCACAGTCCTCTGCAACCACAAATTCCTGTGGTAAAACAGTCATAGCCTGTCTATAAACTGCTTGCTACTTGCCACGCCTGGAGTATTCCATTTCTGGCCGGAGTATTTCATTCCTGGCCCAAGACTAACACAGTGAACCCGCACCTAACACAGAATGACTGTGCATGTATGTATGCTCTTGACCCTCTGAAAACTGTACCACACCCCACCCGCATCACACATGTGGGGAATGCTGGCAAACTACAATCTGTAAGGTAGCTGGAAACGTACTATAGATGCAACAAATATTATTACTGATCATTTAATTGTTTCCAAAATCAAGTTTAGAAAAAGCCAAACGTTTCCACCCATCTCACCCCACCCCCTTCAAAAAAAAAAAAAAGCTTTCATAAGCATTTTGTCATAATATGAAGCACTTCCAAAAGCCATTCTTTCCAGATTAGAAATATGGATTTCCTATTTCCCTTTTGGAAGGGATGACACTATCTCTTTCAAGCACGGCACTTAGAACAGAGCTGATAAGAACTGAAATTTTCAGAGCACTTTCAGACACTAAGTTGAATGACTATGAAATTTAAAAGCATGCAAACATATGTTTCCCCAAAAGCCAGATCATTATTACAAGGAACTCCCGGATTGTACACTGAAAAGTTAAATTGCAATGCTCGTAAGAGAAAAAATCGGTGTGGTACTATTTTTATCAATAAAAACTTTTTCTGCAGCTGGAGTGAGGTATCTGCTTTTCAGAGAAACAGAAAAGAAGCCATAAATGGGCAAATGACTTTTAAAAGTCTCTCGATCATTTATTCAATAAATATTTATTGAGCCCTTCCTTGAGCCAGATACTCTTCTACGTTTGCAGACATAACAGTGAACAGCAGAGAAAAGTCTTTGTTCTTGAGAAGTTCACATTCTAGTGTTACGGAAAGGCAGAATTCATGTTAGGTTTTCAGAGACTACAGGAAACTGAGACAATGCAAAACAGATACCCCAGGCATCCCAACTGATTATCCAAACACACAGCCTTGAAGGCAGAATTAAATTACTTCTGTGCTTTCAAATCAAAATATCCTAGTAAGAATATTTTTTCCTTTATTTTTTTTTTTAGAACAGTCTTATGGCACATATTTAAAGAGTACAGTCACTAAATTCAAGATAATGAACATGTCCATCATCCCCCAAAAGCTTCCTCATACCCCTTGGGAATTCTTTTCACACCTCCTGCACCAGTCTGCCCCAGGTGATCACTGACAGGATCACTGTCACTATAGATTAGTTTGAATTTTCTATGTATAGAATTCCCATGGCTTCCTTCATCCAAAATATTTATTTTGAAATTCATCCATGTCACTGTATAAATAGTCCATTCCTTTTTAATGCCGAATGCTGCTCTGGTTCTACTCTGTCCTATAGACTCATAGGCAACGGGTTGTTGTTTTGTTGTATTCTGTTGTTAACATTTGGGTTGTTTCCAACTTTCAGCTATAATAAATAAAGCTGCTATGAACATTTGTATGTAAGTCTTTGCTTCGACATATGTTTTCATTTCTCTTGGATAAATACCTATGATAGGAGTCTTTTTAAGAAACCACCAAACCGTTTTCCAAAGTGGTTGTTATCATTTTAAAACCCCACCAGCAGTATATGAAAGTTCCAGCTCTCCAGATTCTCAACAACACTTATAGTTCTACTTTACAACACATGGGGTCACCATGAATTGGAAATGACTTGATGGCAGCTGGTATGGTTTGGCTTAATAGGTGGCAGCTAGTATGATTTGGTTTAATAGGTATATATAGGTATGTCGTTGTGGTTTTAATTTCCATTTCCTTAATGAAAAATGATGAAGAGCAACTTGTCATATGCTTATTTGCCATCCTATCATCTTCTTTGGAAACCCTGGTGGCACAGAGGTTAAGAGCTATGGCGCTAACCAAAAGGTTGGCAGTTGTAATCCACCAGGCACTCCTTGGAAATCCTATGGGAGAGGTTCTACTCTGTCCTACAGGATCATTATTAGTCTGAATCGACTCGACAGCATCGGGTTTGTTTTGGTTTTATTATCTTCTTTAATGAAAGTATCTGTTGAAATCTTTTGTTCATTTTTTCATTGAGATGCTTATCTAAGTTTTTCATACTTCTTTATATATTCAGGATTGAAATCCTTTATCAGAAACGCCTTTTGAAAGATTTTCCCTCAGTCTGTCACTTGTCTCCTCAACACTCTGTTCAAAGTCCAGAAGTTCTTGATTTTGATGAAATCCAATGTATTAAATTTTTCCTTCAATCATCTAAGAAACATGTGCTTAACCCAAAGTCACAGAGAGCTTATCCAAGGTTTTCTTCTACAAGTCTTCTATTTTTAGGTTTTATATTTAGGCCTATGATCCATTCCGAGTTAATTTTTATGAAGTGTGGTTTGAAGTTTTTTTGGGGGGGAGGGTGAGGGGAGGTGGTATGTGAATATCCAAATGTTCTAGTGCCAGTTGTTGAAAAGGCTGTACTTAAACCACTGAATTCACATTGTACCTCTGTCAAAAATCAATTGTGTGGCTCTATTTCTAGACTTTCTATTCTGTTATACTGATCTCTTTTTCTACCTTTAAGCCAATACTACGAAGTCTGGATTACTAGAGCTTCAAAATAAGTCTTGAAGTCCAGCAGGGTTAGTCTTCCAAATTTATTCTTCTTTTTCAAAGTTTTTGCCTACTCTAGGTCCTTTGTATTTCCATGTGGATTTTAAAATCAACTTATTAATTTGTACTCCCCTCCCTCACGAAAAAAAAAAGCCTCCTGAGATTGTGAATGAGACTGCTATTTATCTGGAGATCAATTTAGAGAAAACTGATATTTCAACTATATTGAGTCCCCTGGTTCATGAACACAATATATCTATTTATTTAGGCCTTCTGTAATTTCTCTGAGCAAAGTTTTATGCTTTTCAGCATACAAACACTTCATATCTTTTTTCAGATTTATCCTTAAGTATTTCATATGTTTTGATGTCATTATAAAAGGTATTTTTTCTTTTAATTTCAAATCCAATTTAGTTGGACTTCCAATTGAAACTGAAATTGCTAGTATATAGAAATAGAATTGTTGTATATTGATCTGATATCGTAAAGCTTTGCTAAGATCACTTACAAGTATTTTTGTAAATAAAGTTGTATTGGAACACAGCAATGCCAATTTGTTGACATAGTCTATAGCTGCTTTCTCACTACAACAGCAGAGTAGTCTTGATAGATACTGTATGGCCTGTAAAATTAATAGGTTTACTGTTGAAAGAGAGAAAATACTTTCAAATCATATATGTAATAAGGGAACTGTATCCTGAATATATAAGAACTCTCACAACTCAACAATAAAAAGATAAATTACTCAACTAAAAAGTAGTTAAAGGATACGAATAGACATTTCCCCAAAGAAGATGTACAAATAGCCACTAACCACATGAAAAGATGCTCAACATTTCAGTCATTAGGGAAATGCGTATCAAAACCACAACAAAATGCCACTTTACACCCACTCCAAAACCAAAACCAAACCCAGTGCCGCCGGGTCAATTCTGACTAGGATGGCTAAAATTTAAAAAGTTAAAAAAATTAGAAAACAGGAAACAACAAGTGTTGGCAAGGATGTACAGAAATTGGAACTCACATACACTAGTGGCAGAAATGGAAAATGGTACCACAACTATGGAAAATTAAAGGCAGAGCCATATAACCCACCAATTCCACACCTTGGATGTACCAAAGAGAACTAAAAATATACATTCACACAAAAACGTGTATGCCAATGTTCATAACAGCATTATTCATAATAGACAACAGGTTGAAATGACCCAAATGTCCATCAACTGATGAATGGATAAACATAACGTGGTATATCCATGCAATATTATTCAGCCATAAAAAAGGGTAGTACTGATATATACTGAACATGGATGAACCTTGAAAATATTATGCTAAAAGAAGCTACTCACAAAGGACCATATAGTTTATGATTCCATTTATATGAAATCTCCAAATTAGGCAAATCCATAGAAAAAGAAAGTAGATTAGCAGTTGCCAAGAGAAAGAGGGGAGTAATTGGGAGGTGCAGGATTTCTTTTTGGAATGATGGAAATCTTCTAGAATTAGATATTGGTGACGGTGGCATAACACTGTGAATTTATTGTTGTTAGCTGCCGTTGAGTTGGCTCCAACTCACAGCGAACCTATGTACAACAGATCGTTCTGCACCATCCTCACAATTCTTGTTATGCTTGAGTCCACTGTTGAAGCCACTATGTCAATCCATCTCATTGAGGGTCTTCCTCTTTTTCACTGATCTTCTACTTTACCAAGCATGATGTCCCTCTCCAGGGACCAATCCCTCCTGATAACATGTCCAAAGTACATGTGAGACGAAGTCTCACCATCCTTGCTTGTAAGGTACATTCTAGCTATACTTCTTCCAAAACAGACTTGTTCCTTCTTTTGGCCATCCATGGTATACTTAAAATTCTTTGCCAACACAATAATTCAGGAATTGATTCTTCTTTCATCTTCCTTATTCATTGCCCACCTTTCACATGCATATGAGGTGACTGAAAACACCAATAGCTTGGGTCAGGCACACCTGAGTCTTCAAGGTGACATTTTTGTTTTTTACCACTTTAAAGAGATCTTTTGCAGCAGATTTGCCCAATGCGATGTGTCATTTGATTTTCTGATTGCTGCTTCCACGGGTGTTGATTGTGGATCCAAGTAAAATGAAATTCTTAACAACTTCAAACTTTTTTCCCTTTATCATGATGTTGCTTATTGGTCCAATTGTGAGGATTTTTGTTTTCTTTATGTAATCCATTCTGAAGGCTGTAGTCTTTGATCTTGTAGTCGTCCTCTTCACTTTCAGCAAGCAAGGTTGTGTCATCTGCATAATGGAGGCTGTTGATGAGTCTCGCTCCAATCCTGATGCCCCATTCTTCTTTGTACAGTCCAGTTTCTCGGATTTTTCCCCAGCATACAGATTGAGTAGATGTGGTGAAAGGACATAACCCTGACACACACCTTTCTTGAATTTAAACCACACAGTATCCCCTTGTTCTGTTCGAACGACTGCCTCCTGAACTATGTACAGGCTCCTCGTAAGCACAATTAAGTGTTCTGGAATTCCCATTCTTCACAATGTCACCCATGATTGTTATGATCCACACAGTTGAATGCCTTTGCATAGTCAATAAAACACAAATAAACACCTTTCTGGTATTCTCTACTTTCAGCCAGGATACATCTGACATCAGCAATGATACCCCTGGTTCCAGGTCCTCTTCTGAATCTGGCTTGAATTACTGGCAGTTCCCTGTCAATGTACTGCTGCAGCTGCTGTTGAATGATCTTCAGTTAAGAGTTTATTTGCATGTGGTATTAATGATATTGCTCAATAATTTTCACATTCTGTTGGATCACTTTTCTTTGGAGCACACATAAATATGGATCTCTTCCAATCACTTGGCCAGGTAGCTGTCTTCCAAATTTCTTGGCATAGATGAGTGAGCACTGCATCTGTTTGTTGAAACATCTCAATTGATATTTTGCCAATTCCTGGAGACTTATTTTTCGAGTGCCTTCAGTTCAGCTTGGACCTGTCTCTTTAGTACCTTCACATCCTGATCATATGCTACCTCCTGAAATGGCTGAACATCGACCAGTTCTTTTTGGTATAGTGAATCGGTGTATTCCTTCCATCTTCTTTTGATGCTCCCTATGTCGTTTAATATTTTCCTCATAGAATCCTTCAATATTGCAACTTGAGGTTTGAATTTTTTCTTCAGTTCTTTCAACTTGAGAAACGCCAAGTGTATTCTTCCCTTTTGGCTTTCTAATTCCAGGTCTTTGCACATATCATTATAATACTTTACTTTGTCTTCTCGAGCCACCCTTTGATATCTTCTGTTCAGCTCTTTCATCATTTTTTCTGTTCACTTTAGCTCCTTTACGTTCGAGAGCAAGTTTTAGAGTCTCTTCTGACATCCGTTTTGGTCTTTTCTTTCTTTCCTATCTTTTTAATGACCTTTTGCTTTCTTCATGTATGATGTCCTTTATGTCATTCCACAACTCGTCTGGTCTTCAGTCATTAGTGTTCAATGCATCAAATCTGTTCTTGAGATGGTCTCTAAATTCAGGTGGGATTACTCAAGGCTCCATTTTGGCTCTTGTGGACTTGTTCTAATTTTCTTCAGCTTCAACTTAAACTTACGTATGAGCAACTGTTGGTCTGTTCCGCAGTTGGCCACTGGCCTTGTTCTGACTGATGATATTGGGCTTCTCCATAGTCGCTTCCCAAGATGTAGCTGATTTGATGCTGTGTATTTCTTCGGGTGAGGCCCATGTGTATAGTCACCTTTTATGTTGTTGATAAAAGCTATTTCCAGTGAAGAAGCTGTTGATCTTGCAAAATTCTACCATGCGATCTCCAGCATCATTTCTATCACCAAGGCATGTTTTCCAACTACTGTTCCTTCTTCTTTGTTTCCAACCTTCGCGTTCCAATCACCAGTAATTTATCAATGCATCTTGACTGCATGTTTGATCAATTTCAGACTGCAGAAGTTGGTAAAATCTTCCATTTCTTCATCTTTGGCCTTAGTGGTTGGTGCACAAATTTGAATAATAGAGTAAATGGTCTTCCTTGTAGGCGTTGGATATTATCCTATCACTGACAGCATTGTACTTCAGGATAGATCTTGAAATGTTATTTTTGACAATGAATGCAATGCCATTCCTCTTCAAGTTATCATTCCCGGCATAGTAGGCCATATGATAGTCTGATTCAAAATGACCAATACTAGTCCATTTCAGCTCACTAATGCCTAGGGTATCGATCTTTATGCATTTCATTTCATTTTTGATGATTTACAATTTTTCTGGATTCATACTTCATACATTCCACGTTCCGATTATTAATAGATGTTTGGAGCTATTTCCTCTCATTTCGAGTCATGGCACAACTGCAAATGAAGGTCCTGAAAGCTTGACTCCATCCACATCATTAAGGTCGACTCTACTTAAGGAAGCTCTTCCTCAGTTGTATTTTGAGTGCCTTCCAACCTGGGGGGCTCATCTTCCAGTACTATATCAGACAATGTTCCACTGCTATTCATAAGGTTTTTACTGCTAATTCTTTTCAGAAGTAGACGACTAGGTCCTTCTTCCTGGTCTGTCTTAGTCTAGAAGCTCAGCTGAAACCTCTCCACCATGAGTGACCCTGCTGGTATTTGAATATGGGTGGCATAGCTTCCAGCATCACAGCAACACACAAGCCCCCAAAGTATGACAGACTAACAGAGGGATGGGGCATGAATTTATTAAAAACCTCTATACTGTACATTTTAAAATGGTGAAATTTTATGTTATGTGAATTTTACCTCAATAAAAACCCAAGAAAAAAAAATTTGGCCCACTGACCCTCTTCACTACATACTCATTTTTAACATGCCAAGTTCCAAAATACATACCACTCCCAATCCATTCTACCTTGCTCCTGTTCCCTTTGCCTGAAATACCACCATGCTGTTATTTGCTACATACCTGCAGCAGTTTGGTAACTGCCTACCGCATCAGACATTCTCCCCTTCCTCCTTAGGAAATGAACCCAATTTTTAGGTGAGCTCATTGCTGCCCAGCTATAACATGGCCTTGAAGCTAAGTGTGGCCATATTATTAAGTTTTGGACAAAGAGACATAAATGAAGGTATTATGTGAAGTTTCCAATACGGCTCTCAAAAAGGGAAAGTGACACCTTTCTTTCCTTCCTTCTTGTTACTAGAATATAGACATGATGGCTGGACTTCTAGCAACCATTTTAATCCATGAGGTAGCCTTGAACATGGACGCTACATGTTGAGGTCAATAAAATAGAAAGAAAGGGGGCTAAGTACCTGTGACTCTGTAAAACTACCTATGCACTTCTTTTATGTGAATGAGAAATACACTGTCTTGTTTAAGTCCCTCTTAGCCTGGATTTTTCTGCTACATGCGTCTGAATCTAATCCTAACATACTCTTTCTCCTGATGCCCAAGTTGCACCCCACCATTTTCATAAAGCCTTCTCTGATGACTCCTTCTCTTTAGAGATCTTCATCCCTCCTGATATTCTAAAGGACTTAGGATACACCACTTGTGAAAAATGAGGAAGTTACTCCTTTACCCTGGGAAATATATTTCAAAGATCACAGAAAACCTTACCTTACATTATTCATTCCCAGAATCTTACCTGTGAATATTGGATATGCTTGCAGTGACCATAATCCCATAGCCCATTAACACCAGCACAAAAAGATGTATGGAGTACCTTTAAGACATAATAGAGAGGGAAAGACACTAAATATATTTTCTGTCAACGGATCTACCAGCCACTCATACTGTCTACTCTATCCCACCCTCACCAAAAAGCAGGTGGCCAGTTAACTCACGTTTACGTAAGAGAAAATAAATCAAGTAATTTTGGTCTACGTAATTAAGATTTAAGATACTATATCTTGAAATGACAGTAGGAAGTCAAGACATAACCTGCCAATTACAGCGATAGTAATGTCAGGTATCTATAAATGGAATGCTTACAAGTTTGTCACATACAACTGAGAGTCTACAAGAAAGGAGTTCTTTCTTCTGGACTTTATTTTCTTATGTTTTATTAGGACACTACCAAAATCAGTTTCCCCAGATACTAAGACTTTTACCTAAAGTTTAATTCAAAATACTCATCCTTTGTCAGATTTCTGTTGAAGGAGTAAGAACAGTTATTCTAGTACTCTGAACAAATCCACAAATTTCCTTAAACTGCACTTCTAAAAATGTTGGCCCCTAAAACTTCTTCCTCAAGAAGCACCACTCGGGGTATTTGCTGAGCTTACCTACAGGCTTTTCTCTGTTGGAGAATGACTCACAGTCTCTGAGACCTGCACTGAAACCTTTGTTTTCCTCTGACTAACTTCATGACTAACACCACTGTCTCTAGCAGGAATGAAAGAAATACACCATCATCCACAGCAGTTAGGGAAAGTTCCGCATATGGAAAAAATAAAGCCTTGCAGCATCCTGTTTACATGACCCAGGGAGAAATCTGTTGAGGTCTAATTTAAAAAAAAAAAAAAAAAAAAAAAATCCACTGCACTGACTTCCAGTGGGTCATCAGTCATTTGGTTCCAGCTTTTCCCAGTAAGTGGAAATTCCTGCAATGGCCCCGTTATTTTACAAGAGTAAAAATCAGACACTTCTTACCTTAGTGCCTAGGAAATGCCAGTAACATTGACATAAAACATCCAAATGATAAGTATTAGAGTTTAAAAAGTTCATACTCACCAGCCAAAACAAAAGATGACAAAATAAACGCCAAAAATGGTGGCGAATGCGTGCCGGACATCAGGGCTAGTTTTAGTAGGCTTTAAGTAGAGGCGAAACCAGAAAGCAGCAAACAAAGCAAAGAGCTGGCAGACCACAAAATTCACCTATGGGGGACAAAAGAGAGAATGAACACCTCTACTGTTTTGCCCTTGTGACAATTTTTTCTCGTTTTTTTTTTTTTTTTTTCAGATTTCCACATCAATGAATCTCAGGCTGGGGTTTGGCTTTTTTCTCTGTAGAGTATTCATTTGGAAGAGTTATGAAAGGTTGCAAGTAGTGGTATAAATTAGTGGTGGATCCAATAGTTTCTTTTCCAACCATTTAAGACTAGTCAAGGTTGCTTGCCCACCCACAACAAACCAGTTGCCGTCAAGTCGACTCCAACTCATGGTGACCTCAGGTGTGACAGACTAGAACTGTACTCCATAGGGTTTTCAGTGGCTGATTTCTTAGGAGCAGATCATCAGGCCTTTCCTTCGAGATAGATGCCTCTGAGTGAACTTGAACCTCCGATCTTTTGGTTATCAACTAAGCATGTTTGCACTACCCAGGGACCCCCCCGCCACACACACACACAAGCAAGGGACTTTTTAATGCAAAGGGCCTAAGCTGACTGTGAAGTTAGCTTTCTGGGTCTCCCCTATCCCCAAAAGGTCAGTAGTTCAAATCCACCAGCTGCTCCTTGGAAAACCCATGGGGCAGTTCTACTCTGTCCTATAGGGTCACTATGAGCTGGGCCTGACTCGATAGCAACTAACAGCAACAACCCTAAGATAAAGATTATGTCCCTTTTAGAGGTGGCCAACGACATTAAATCAAGAGCTGCAAAACGACTCTCTCATTTGGCACCAAATAGAAGAAATCAAACATTTCTCCAAAATGATCAACTGTTTTCTGGCTCTAAAATTTTCTCCTTTTAAATTAACACCAAATAAGCAAGGGAATGGCTCTAACTCAAGGTTCGACACCGAAGATCCACAAAAAAAACAACAGCCCCGCATTCAACTTCCAATGCCAGACTGTCCAATCACACCAGGTAAGCGCCAAATCCCCTCGGAAAAATCTCAGTGACCATTCTCCCAAGAATATGTTATCTAAAAGAAAACACGAAACGGTCACCTGAAACCTGTATGAAAACTTCAACTGATTTAAAAATTAAATAATTAGTTAATGGATAGAGAAACAAATAAATAAACCTGGCATGCATCTTTGCAGTTTAAATCAAATTCCAAATACAGTCAGTGGTTTAACCATTAATTAAAACTAGAAAAGCAAATTAAACTGTTCAGAGTATTCAGAAGGAAAACTTCAGTCTCACTTCACCTGTAGAAGGCATTTAATTGAAAAGAGATTGAAGATATAATAAACCCTCAATTTAGATGTCAGTGGTTTTTCCCGCTACAATAAACCGTAACCGTTTGGTGTAATCCCCCAAGGCTGTGCCCAGAGGTAAGGGCTTGAGATAGTAGGTATCAGCTCCAGCTGAGCTCATCTGTTCCCAACCCCCAAAAAAAGCAAGGCTTCGGACCCCTTAAAATTCATAAAAAAGATTACTTTCAGGGAATTTCTGTTCCTTTTTGAAAAATCAGCTATATTGAGTTTTTCTTCTATTTGGGGATCTTTCTTCACCAGTCTTTCCAAAAAAAATCACTTTTTACTTTGAAAGACAGAGAGGAAGTGAACTGTCACCCTACTGGATTAAATCATATCTTTTTACCTAGCCTCAAGGCATAACCAACAACTGGCAGGCACATACACACACTGAGATTGAGAGAAATAACCACCTTAGCAAGGCTCAAAATCTAAAGGAATTGGCAGCTGAAAAGCCAAAAAGTTACAATTATCTTAAGGTGATGAATCACGCATTCTCTTTCATTCTCTCGGCCCATGGACCAGCCCACAGCCACAGCAGACACACGAACCCTGGAGAATGGCCACAGGGAAATTTGTTCCAGCTTTTGGGTTTGGCCAATATTTTTTTTAATAATTATGGCGCATCCTTCCATATGAGGAACAACTGATTCAGAAGATACAGCAGTGGTTCTCAAGAGTATTCTCAAGAGTGGCTCTCAAGAGTGGTAGCAGCAGCAGCAGCAGCAGCCATTACCTAGAAACTTGTTAGAAATGCAAAGTCTCAAACTGCACCCCAGACCTACTGAATGAAGCATTTCCAGGTGGGCCCAGCAATCTATATCTTAACAAGCTCCCAGGAGATTGTGATATACACTCAAGTTCGAGAATCTCTGGAATTGAGAAAAATGTGGCAGGATCCCTGCTTTTAAGGAGCTTATAATCTAACACACACAAAATAAGTCAACATTAACATCGTGTGCACTTACACTGTGTGAACTTATATTACGTGCCCTTTAGATCTAAAGTACAATTACCTCAAATATATCAACAGTTGTGAGGATGGCCCAGGACCAAGGTAATGCTTCGTTCTGTTACACATAACGTCGCCATGATCTGGAGCCAACTTGATAGCAACAAACGAGATGCCAAGTAAAAGAGAATTTTCATGATTAAGGAGGGATGAGACTCAGGTTGGCAAATCAGGAGGACTTTTTAAATAGGTAAAAATTGGAGGGGCCCAGGCTAAGAACGTTAAAAAAAATGTTGATACCTGGGTCCTATCCCCAACGATTCTGATTTAATTGGCCTGGTATCCGGACTTCTAAAATCTCTCAGGTGATTCTAGGACACAGGCAAGATTGATAATTCCTGTAGACAATAGTATAGAGAAAGAGACCTACAGAGTCACCCAGGAGGGACTGGGCTTTCCCAGAATGAAGAAGAACACAAATGAAGGACTGTGCATGCTGTGGGACAGGAATGAGGTAGAACAGATTAAAGATTAGCTCCCAGGCCTGGAGCCATCACTCACCCAACCCAGCCTCCTCACCCTCCTCATGGTCTACCAAGCTGGCTTGTTTTTTTTCAAAGCCCTTCCAGACCTATCTTCGAGAAAAAGAGTGCCTCGCTGTTGGAAAATTGCCCATGGACTTGTTACCGTAACAACTGAAAAAAGAAGGGAAAACTCACTTGGGCATTGAAAACTGTCTTTTCAGTCACCATAATATAATCTCGAATAGGTTAAATATCCTTTTTTTAACGCTAAGATACCAGATGGGCAGCCTTATGCAATTCACTGGTTCTACAAGGTTTACTAGTTGGCTCGATATGCCAGATACTGGGGAGCAGTGAGCCAGACACTGTTTCTATCCGCAGGTCAGGAAAAGGAGACTTACAGCCTGTGGGCTTCAATTCCTTTATTTGTAAAATGTGTGGTTTGGAAGATCTGGTCTCTAATGTCTTCTGGCTCTAATGGTCTCAGGTTCTATATCTAGCCAGAACATTTTCCCTTAAGTGTTAATGGTAAATGCCAAAACTCAAGACCTAGTAAAGGATGGAAAGCTCCCCCTGCACACACAGACAAGTCCACTCCACCGCCTCCCTCCCCAGGAGTGAATCATGGATGGCTAGGTGAATGTTCCATGGCGAATTGTTCCAAGACAAAAGTGAAAACACAGAAGAGCACCACTTCATTCTAGCAGGAGTGTTGTAGCAGAAATGGGGCTGCTCTTCAATTACCAGATGTACATAGTAAAAGGTACAAGCTGGAATGTGATATGAATTTGTGTTCGCTGGCTCATGTCAACACCAACAGCTGATAGGAACTCCCACAACCAACTCAGCAATCAAGAGCAGCCAGCTCCCATGAATATAGTCATACAGGAGAAGTTAAGATCTTTGCTCCTTTCTTCTCTAAAAGATCAACAAAATTAGAGGCCTTATATTTTGGAGCCACTACCTGTCTGTTTGTCCTGCTGGCATACTGAATCACACTCGTAGTGTGTTGGCTTGTGTGTTGCTATGATGCTGGAAGCTATGCCACCAGTATTTCAAAATACCAGTAGGTCACCCGTGGTAAACAAGTTTCAGCAGAGCTTCCAGACCAAAACAGACTAAGAAGAAAGGCCTGATGAGCTACTTCCAAAAGTTAGCCAATGAAAACCTTATGAATCACAACAAAACAGTGTCTGACTGCCTCCTTTGGACACATCACCAGTAGGGATCAATTGCTGGAGAAGGGTATCATGTTGGTGAGGTAGAGGGCCAACAAGGGCAAAGGGAGACCCTAGGTGAGATGGATTGGCACAAGAGCCACAACAATGGGCTCAAACATGCTGGTGATTATGAGGATGACACACTACCAGGCAACATTTCATTCTATTGTACACAGGATTGCCAAGAGTCAGAGCTGACTTGATGGCAACTACCTATATCATCTATCTATCCTTTAGAGATACATACCGAAATGGTGTTTATTTGATGTGTGAGATTTGATTCAAAATACCCTAGTGGGGATGGGGAGAGTGGAATGGGGGTAGATCAGTAGTCTTCAACTAAGGATGATTTTGCCCCCCAGGTGATACTTGGCAAAGTCTAGGGACATTTTTGGCTGTCACATCTGGGGAGGGGGGTTGTGCTACTGGCATCTAGTGGATAGAGGCCAGGGATGCTGCTGCTAAACATCCTAAAACATACAGGGCAGCCCTAGTATAGATGAAAGAAGATTGGCCATGAGCTCGACATTCCTGAAACTGAGCATTAGATACATGAAAGTTCACTATATTGATTTATCTACTGTTGTGTATGCTTGAAATTTTCCATCGTAAAAAGGTTTTTTTATTTTATTGTGTGTGTGTGTGTTTTACACAATTCTGGAAAGCAAATCACTAGCCTACCTAAGATGATACAGATTTTAAACCCTGGTGATTCCCAACACTTGACATTGGGAAGTTCTCTTTATTCACATCATAGGAAGATATAACTTAGGGAGGTAATATATATGAGTTTAGAAATAAACCTAAACAATTAAGGAATCATGTCTTCCTAAATAGGAGAACCACCTTTTTAAAATGGTCAAATTCCTTAAAAACAAACAAACAAAACAAATTATACAAAATACATGAGAAAAAAAGACCTATCCTCAATAATAATAATCAAATTAAGTCCTTGCGACATCCCATCCTACAACCAAAGTGGTTATAAGCAGGGAGTCTACACAGAGCCAGACCACCAGGCTTTTTACAAAACCCAGCTCCACCACTCACGAACAGGAGAGTTACAAAAGCTCTGTGCCTTGGTTTGCTGGTCTATGAAATGGAAGCCACTAACCCACAGGGTTGTTCGGAGTACCAAAGAATTTAATATATAAGATTACTTGAAACAGTGCCTGGTACTTATGAGCATTTGCCATTAATATGATTATTCTACATCTGCTGAATCAACACTTGCACAAATTGTGAGAAGCACATAAAGTTAACTACTGCTGATTAGTCCCTGGAGAAGGACATCATGCTTGGTAAAATAGAGGGTCAGTGAAAAAGAGGAAGACTCTCAAAGAGATAGCTTGACACAGGGGCTGCAACAATGGGCTTAAGTATAGCAACCATTGTGAGGACGGCACAGGACCAGGCAGTGTTTCATTCTGTTGTGCGTAAGGTCGTTATGAGTCAGAACTGACTCAACAGCACCTAACAACAACCTGAGCTGTTAAGCATTTGCTTCCCCAGTCCCCTCCCTGTTTCCCTCATACCCTTCTCCTGTCCTACCCAACATTCAGACAGCAACCAAAGTTTTCTATATGTCCTTTCCTCCGGTAGGTAGAGTTAACAGAGCCTAGAACAAGTCAATCTCTGTGAGGTTTCCCGCTCGTATGCATAGGGTAGTAAATCTCAAGCAGAGGCAAATCTGAAAGTCGAAGCAGTCTCCAGAAATTTGGGAAAGAGTATATATACATATTTTTTAATTCCAAAAGCTTGTCTTCATAGAAAAAATGAAGACAAGCTTTTGGAATAAACCGCCAGGTGCTCCTTGGAAACTCTACGAGGCAGTTCTACTCTGTCCTATAGGGTCGCTATGAGTCAGAATTGACTCGACAGCAGTGGGCTAGTAGGTCTTCATAGATCAAGAGTATGATGGTTAATTTTATGTGTCACCTTGGCTAGGCTATGGTTCCCAGTGGCTTGACCAAACACTAGTCTAGTTTTTGTTCCATAATGTAATATGATGAATTACATTCCATGATCTAATGTAAGGCAATCAATCAATCAGTTGAAAAGGGAGTTTCCTTAGAGTGCGTTCTGCCTCCAGAATAAACAGATATTTTGGCAGAGCTCCCTCTGTCTTACTCTGCACTCTTTCCGTCACCTGACCTACAGATCTTGGGACATAAGCCTGCAAGAGTCTTTAGCCTGTTGGCTGACCTATGGATTATGAACTTGCCAGCCCTGATGATTACATGAACTAATTCTTTGAAGTAAATGAATCTCAATCTCCTCCTCGAACTCCTTGTCTCTCTTTCTCTCTATATATATACATAAAAGTACAACCCATTGTCATCAACTCGATTCCAACTCATAGCGACCCTATAGGACAAAGTAGAATGGCCCCATAGAGCTTCCAAGGCTGTAATCTTTACAAAAGCAAACTGTCACATCTTTCTCTCACAGAGCAGCTGGTGGGTTTGAACCACTGACCTTTTTGTTAGCTGCCAAGTCCTTAACTATTGTCTCACCAGGGCTCCATTAATATATACATTTTCCACATACACATATTGAATTATGGTGTTGGTGAAGAATATTGAATATACCATGGTCTGTCAGAAGAACAAATAAATCTTAGAAGAAGTACAGCCATAATGTTCCTTAGAAGCGAGGATGGCAAGGCTTCGCCTCACGTACTTGGGACATGTTATCAGGAGGGATCAGTCCCTGGGGAAGGACATCATGCTTGGTAAAGTAAAGGGTCAGTGAAAGAGAGGAAGACCCTCAATGAGATGGATTGACACAGTGGCTGCAACAATGGGCTCAAAAATAGAAATGATTGTGAGAATGGTGCAGGACTGGGCAATGTTTTATTCTGTTGCATGGAAGATGGCTATAAGTCCAAAGTGACTCAATGGCACCTAACCCGTTGCTGTTGATTCCAACTCATAGTGACCCCACATGACGAGGAGAACTGCCCACAGGGTTTCCAAGGAGCAGCTGGTAGATTTGAACTGCTGACCTTTTGGTTAGCACCCACGCCCCACGTTCTCAACCGTTGTGCTGCCAGAGCTCCTCGATGACACCTAACAACAACATATATAGTGTATTTTTCCATAAATAACACACACTTTCTGCATTTGTTTGCTGGCTGTGCCCTCCTCCCACAAAGTATTTTCATAGGCACTGCTATCCTTGTTTTTTTTTTTTCCATGTTGCTGTGAAGAAAAATGAGCATGGTGAGCTTGTGAGGATGCCTTGCAGGGGGAAGGCCTGGCTGGCAAGCAAGCATAGACAGTGTACATTATTTGTGTAAAAGTACAAGTACATAATCCATATATATATTCCATATATATACTCACTGATTCTGTTTCTCTAGAGAACTCTGACTAAGACAAAGAGCAAGCCTGAAGAACTTAAGGAACAGAGTTTTACCATAATCACAGATGGAAGAAAAACTCTACGTGATGGAAGGGCTATTTTTCTACATAGAAAGGGATCAAGAATTTGACCAGCAGGCTGAGGGAGGGAATCAGCAGGAACAGGACTGGTGTTTAAGACATGGGGGTGGAGGGGTGGGGGCAAAAGGTGCTGAGGCCACAGAAGCTGATGGAATCCCTAGAGGAGTCTGGGGAAACCTATGGAGGTTTCACAGTAAAAGAAACAGTTGTGTGGTTTCTTGGAATAGTCAGGGAAGGTGGCAAGCCCTGTAGACAACTGCTGCTTCCAGGAGGCTGAGAGGGCTGTTAAAGTACATAGATCTGGGGCACCTCACAGTCCTAGCTCCTGGGCTCTGGGAACAGCTGTGAGGCGAGCTGAGGGCTAGCAGACCTAAAAAGGCCCTGTGGTTGGATTGAGGAGAAGATTGAGTGTGAACCTCACGGAAGAGGCTGTAGGGAGCAGTTAGCACAGCAGCAAGAGCCCAATGTCCAAGACCACAAGGAGGAGACGAACGGCACAGAGACCACATATCCTCATCAAGGCCACGATGGTCTGTAGCTTAGAGGCCCCTCAAAGCTTAGACCTCTTCCAGGTGAGGAAGAAGAAAACCCTGAGTTTGACTTAATATTTATTGTGAAGTAACCAGTTTTAAACTAAAAGTTTGTTATCTAGAATGGGCAGTTTAGCTAGAAGGCTAAATTAAATGTTGTTTTTGTTGTTGTGTGCTGTCGAGTCAATTCCGACTCAAAGTGACCCCACAGGACAGAGCAGAACTGCCCTATAGGGTTTCCAAGGAGTGGCTGGTGGATTTGAACTGCTGGCTTTTTGATTAGCAGCCATGCTCTTAACCACTATACCACCAGGGCTCCAAATTAAGTTTGGTGGAAAGAAATTTACAAGTTTTATCTTGCATATCTGTGTCTGTGACTATTGATGTTAAACCCACTGTTATCAGCACTTTTAGAAATGTGAACAAAAATTATGCTCAAAAAATATTCACCGCAGCATTATATCTAATAGTGAAAACAATAAAAGTTCAACAATTGGTAAAGACACTGGGTAACAAATGAAACAACTGAAGGTTGCACCCTGCATTACAATTTTTTCATTATAATATGGTAGTATTTGTTAGTCCAGGTAGTATTTGACCTTTTCCAGGAAATTTATTCATTGGGTGATTAAAAAAAATAAATGCTTCCAAAACGCTGAGGCAGTATTCACATAAGAAAAGGAAGAACAAGCAACCTAAACATACAATACAAAAAAAAAAAATTGCCATCAAGTAAATTCTGGCTCATGGTGACCCCATATGAGTCAGAGTAGAACACAGGGCTTTCAATGGCTGTGACCTTTTGGAAACAGATCATCACCAGGCCTTTCTTCTAAGGCACTTCTGGGTGGGTTTAAACTGCTAACCTTTCGATTAGTAGTTGAGCACTTAATGGTTTGTCCCCCCAGGTACTCTTGATAATCAATGGTGAAGTCACTCAACAGACTAATTTGCCATCATTAAAAATAGACATTGTGTTGTGAACCATTAACTTTACCCAAAGAGATGTCTGGCTTTTGTCCCAGCTCTTGTGGCGTAACCTTTAAACCCTTTTTTATGTGTGTCCTTGCGGTGGGTCTAACACCTGATAGCTTATGCTAATGACTCATGGTGGGTCCCTAGATAGTTTATGATAAGAAGATGACTCAGGATGGGGGTGACCACACCAGAGAGATCAATCATGTGATTAGAGGCTGGGACTTTGAGCTATGTGATATCAGCTCAACCTCCAGGGAGAGGAGGGGGCTGGAGATTGAGTTCAATAATATACAGGATGATTGAATCAGTCATGCTGATTAGGAGCAGTCATGTTCCTAATAAAACTATGGACACCAAGTTTAGGTGAGCTTCCTGGGTTGGCAATACTCCTTGCATGTACTGCCACTTATCAATGCCGAAAGGATAGTACGTCCCTAAGAACCCAGAAGGTTCACCTTTGGAACCCTCCCAGTCCCCAATTCCACCCTATGCATCTCTTCCTTAGGCTGATTCTGATTTGTATCCTTTTGCTACAATAAACTGTGATTGTAAGTATAGCACTTAACGTGGTTCTTGAGGGTGGCCCTGTGGTCCCTTGAACTTGCAGTTGCTGTCTGAAGTCCTGGGCAGTCTTGGCAGTCTGGAGGACTGCACCTTTAACCTCAAGTTTGCTTCAGTCACTGTAGACATTATAAAGTGCACTTAATTAAAATAAAAAAAAATCCTATAACAAAAAGCAGAATATACAATTATATGTACATTCCAAAACAAAAAAAAATCCATGGCCATTGAGTCAATTCCAACTCACAGCAACCCTACATAGGGTTTGCAAGGCTGTAAATCTTTATGGAAGCAGACTACCACATCTTTCTCCCACACAGCAGCTGGTGGGTTCAAACTGTTGACTTTTTGTTTAGCAGCTGAGTGCTTAACCACTGTGCCACCAGGGATCCTTCATATGTACATTTACAACCAGGTGAAAAAAAACAGCAGTGACATATGGAAAAAGACAAAGATAATATGCAAAATTCCAAATGATAGGCTGGAAGTTCAAGGCCTCCCAGAGGTGCCTCAGAAAAAAGTCTTGGCAATCTCCTTCCCAAAAGTCAGCCACTGAAAACCCTATGGAGTACAGCTCTACTCTGACACATATGAGGTCACAATGAGTTGGAACTGACTACACAGTAAATGGTTAACAAATAAAGGTTAGGGAAGAATTATGCATAAGTGGAAGAAGTCATCAGCAAATATTTCATCATAAAGGAAAACAGGCTTTTTAGAGGCAGCAGAAACATCAAATGTAACAATGTGGGTGGCCAAGGAGAAAATATGTACCATCCCATGATATTCTTCAATAAACCCTTCACATTCAAGGGAGCATGTGCAAAGTTTTCCTCTTTTCCTGATCCACTCGCTCACTCTAGAGCAGCAAAGAAAGCTACACTTTCATTCCTGATCCCCAACAATTTGCTCTCCACAATTAAAGTATTGTGTGGGCCTTCGTGCATAAGGAACAGTGGAGACCAGTTGTTTTGATCAGATGCCTAAACACAAGCTAAACCGACAGAACTCAGATTCAGCAAGACGCTCCCTTTCCACAACTCTTGCAAGACTTCAAAGTCACTGCAAGGAAATAAAACACACATCTTTACGAGCAAGTTGCCCATGTGTTGAACTGCTTACTTCACCAAAGGATCGTCAAACTGTGCTGCGATTTTTAAGTGTCACTCTTAAGTTAAAACTTTCTGCTCTAACGTGCTGTTAGAAATGCAGGATTTGAAGATTTCTGTCCCACACACGGCCTTCGTATTGTTTCAGCAGAAAAATGAACTTTGCCAAGAGCTAAAAGCATTGCCTCACTCTTGATGAAGGGATGCGGCCAGGCTATTTTTAACGAATAGCAAATATTAACAGTCCAAAATTATTTCCCTCACTACAGAGGTACAGGCAACTGTCCAAGCCTGGAATGTTTTTCTCAGCAAGCACTGCCTTATATGCTCCAAGACAAAAATCAATCTAATTAAACAATTCCTTATTTAAAGGCAAGGCATTCCTCCACCACCAGCAGTACTCTCATGCATTGTCTCCTTCAAGTAAATGTGGCTGGGAGGAGTACTAAAAATGCTATTCCTTTCCGTACCAGCGCACAAAAAGTGTTTGTACCATGTTCTTTAGTTTCTTTGCACTTTCAAAGAAACCCTTGTAATACTTTCATTCCAAACTCCTTGGGATGTCACCAAGAAATGCTTTTAAATCCATCATGAGCCAATTTCTTCCAAGCTTTGTGGGTAAGTAAATATTATTTATGATTGATAATTAATGTGCACAATTTTATAACCAAATAAACTTCTAACTGATACCCCCTCATCGTAACAATGCTGTTGTTGCTGTATCAGCTAACATGACATTGACTCTGACTCACGGTGACCTTATGTACAACAGAACCAAACGTTGCCGGGTCCTGTGTCATCCTCACCATTGCCAGCCTGTTCCAGTCCTTTGTTGCAGCTCATGTTCTAATCCTTCTCACCAAGGATCTCCCTCACCCTCGTTGGCCCTCTGCCCCCGCAATGTCCTCCTCTAGCGAATGATTCTCCCTGATGACGTGTCTAAAGCAAGCAAGCTGGACTATGTGTTGCTGTGATCCATAAGGTTTTCATTGGCTAATCTTCAGAAGTAAATTGCCAGGCCTTTCTTCATAGTCTGGAAGCTCTGCTGAAACTTGTCCACCATGGGTGACCCTGCTGGTACTTGAAATACCAGTGGCATAGCTTCCAGCATCATAGCAACGTACAAGCCACCACAGTAGGACATGCAAGCCACCACGGTATGACAAACTGACAGGTGGTAGGTCACAACAAAAAATACCATTTATTAAGTGCTTACTACGTGCCAGGCACAGTGCTAATCCTACATAAATTATTCAATTTAATCCTTACAATAGCCTGATGAAGTAGCTTACATTCATTTCACATATGCAGAAAACAAAGGGACAAAACTGGCAAGTACAATGGGTAAAGTCACAAAGCTAGTGAAAGTCAGTGCCAGAGCTGGAATTTAAAACCTGGCCCGAGGTCTCACTTCTTATATTGTACTGTTTCCTCTCAGTTACCAACATTCTCTGCAAAAGTACCATTTATCCACTGCCATCGAGTCGATTCTGACTCACAGCAACCATACAGGACAGAGCAGAACTGCCCCATAGGGTTTCCAAAACTGTAAATCCTTACGGAAGCAGACTGCCACACGTTTCTCCCACAGAGCGGCTGGTAGGTTGGAACCACTGACCTTTCAGTTAGCAGCTGAGCACTTAGCCACCGTGCCACCAGGGCTCCTTAAAATAGTATTACTCAGGGAGAATTTACTAGCTGCCCCATAAAAATTCAGACATCATTTTCCTCATTCCAACATGTGGAAAGTAAGCAAAACGCAAACCAAAAGCTGGGCAGAACGCTGTGAGCCTTAGCCTCCTACTAGCTTGGGGGTTCCTCTCAGCCCACAAAAACAGCTACCGGGAGGGGCTCCCTGTCTGTTGCCCCTGCCTCCCTAGGTCTGCTCCTAGGCCTCTCTAAAGCTTGGTAACCTGTCTAGAGGCCATACTGGATTGAACAGTGTCCCCCCAAAATTCATGTCCACCTGCAACCTCGGAATGTATTATTTGGAATAGGGTCTTTGAAGATGTAACTAAGATGAGATCATGTTGGATTAGAAACCAAAACCAAAACCCATTGCCGTGGAGTCGATTCTGACTCATAGTGACCCTACAGGGCAGAGGAGAACTGCCCCATAGTTCCCAAGGAGCAGCTGGAGGGTTTGAACTGCCGACCTTTTGCTTAGCAGCTGTAGCTCGCCGCAGCTCTTAACACCTGTGCCACCAGGGCTAAATCCAAAGACTGGTGTGCTTGTGAAAAGAGAAGAGCACACACAAAGACACAGAGAAGACGACCATGTAATGAAGAAGGCAGAGACTGGCATTGTGCTGCCACAAATCAACAAATGCCAGGAGCCACCAGAAGCTGGAAATGGCAAGGAAGGATTCTTCCCTATAGCCAGAGCGTGGTCCTGCTGACACCTCAAATTTGGACTTCTAGCCTCCAGAACCGTGAGAGAAGAAATTTCTGTTGTTTTGAGCCACCCAGTTTGTGGTACTTTGTTGTGGCAGCTCCAGGAGATTAATAAAAAGGGTTGAATATATGTTGAGAAAGTTCATTACCCTTTGGTCTTTTGTTTCAAATGCACAAGTTTTAAATATTATTACTAATCAGTATTTGTTGAACAATTACTATGTGATGGGGCTCAACAAAGGTCAGCTGCCATTCTAAATGCTTTATATCTATTATTTCATTTAATTTCTCAATAGCCCTCAGTGCAAAACTGAGGAAATCAAGGCACAAAGTATACAGTCTGTCTTAGTTACTTAGTGCTGCTATAACAGAAATACCACAAGTGGATGGCTTTAACAAACTGAAAGTTATTCTCTCACAGTTTAGGAAGCTAGAAGTCCGAATTCAGGGCGTCAGCTCCAGGGGAAGGCTTTCTCTGTCGGCTCTAGAGGAAGGTCCTTGTCAAAAATCTTCCCCTGATATAGGAGCCTCTCAGCACAGGGACCCCGGGTCCAAAGGATGCACTGCACTCCTGGAGCTTCTTTCTTGGTGGTATGAGATCCCCCTGTCTCTCTACTGGGAGCCCTGTGGTGCAGTGGTTAAGAGCTACAGCTGCTAACCAGAAGGTCAGCAGTTCACATCCACCAGCTGCTCCTTGGAAACCCTATGGGGCAAGAAGTTGTACTCTGTTCTATAGGGTTGCTATGAGTCGAAATCTACTCGAAGGCAACAGGTTTTGTCTCTCTGCTCACTTCTCTTTTATATATCAAAAGAGATTGAATCAAGACACAACTTAATCCTGTAGATTGAATCCTGCCTCATTAACGTAACTGCCTCTAAGCCTGCCTCATTAACATCACGTTGTTGTTGTTAGATGCCATTGAGACAGTTTCACTCGGATCAATGCTACAGGACAGAGAAGAACTGCCCCATAGGGTTTCCAAGGAGCGGCTTGTAGAGTTGAACTGCCAACCTTTTGGCTAGCAGCTGAGCTCTTAACCACTACACCACCAGGGTTCCATCGTTAACATCAGAGAGGTAGGATTTACAACACATAGGAAAACCACACCAGATGACAAAATGGTGGACGACCACATAATACTGGGAGTCCTGGCCTAGCCAAGTTGACACACATTTGAGGGGGGGCACACAGTTCAATCTATAACACGGTCCTAAAACACTCAGCTATAGGATACCACTGAGATGCTGGGTCACTGCACGGAACTACCTCTGAAGATTCCAATCTTACATAGGGGGAGGCTGAAGTAAACTGCTAGGGCAAAAAGTCGTTTCCAACAACTCCTCTTTGAGGCTTGCACAAGCTGTCTCTCAAGTTTGTATACTCACATCACAAGCCTCTTTCACCCAGTTCAGCATTAGTTATCCAGAAGTCCATTTAGAAACAGAATTTCTCTCTTAGTTCTCAGAAGAAGAATTTCTATATATTTGGTTGAGTTTAAATTTTACTTAAGGTTTTGCTTACATTATCCTGCAAATATCATGCCACACACACCAGTTATGATTTAGAGTGAAAACTCCACAGATACAATGAAGAAAAAAAAAAAAGTATGCTGTTTCTTTAGCCGTGGCAAAGAAAAACCTTGAACTATGTAGGTGGTATCTTTTGGGAATCAGCTTCTAGCTTGCCCCACTGTCCCTCCTCCCCCAAAGTCATATCCCTTATGATCTTTGGCCCAGTAAGCAGGGACGACTGAATAGAATTCAGTACCGTTTATGGAGTCCTGAAAAACCCTGTCCACAAATATGCTGTCTTCCACTTCTTCTGAAGATACAATTTCTCCATGACAGAAAAGTCAACTGTTAGCCAGTTAAATTGTTAATAATAGCAGCTAACACATACGGTGCTTACTGCATTTGGGCACTGTTCTAAACCCTTTTGCCTGTACTAACTCCTTTAATCTTCACAACTCTTAGAGGCAGGTACTATGATGTCCTCCCATTTTACAGACAAGGAAATTCAGTCACAGAGAGGTTAAGAAGCTTGCCCTAAATCATGCCTAATAAGTAGCAACACCTGGGTTTCAACTCAGGGAGTCTGGTTCCAGAGTCCATCTACTTAGCCGCTATACAACAATACATTTAATCCAACCATATGTATTTCAAACATCTCATTTTCTAGATGAGGAAACTAGGGCCCAAGGAGAGGAAATGACTTGGCCTGGGTCACGCAGACGCTGGGTCAGAGCTGGGACTAGAACTTAGAGGGCTTGGCTTACGTTCAGAGTACCTTCTCGTGATTCCCCACCAGGCTTGGACATGGGGTAGAAGTAAAGTAGGGTGCAGGGGTAATCTAGGAATAAGGGCCTGAGTGAAGAACCCTGGGCCACCACAGGGGAAGGAGAACCTGAGGAAGAGGAACGCATGCTGCTGAAGGAAATGCCACTGTCTTAGTTACCTACAGCAACTATAACAGAAATACTACAAGTGAGTGGCTTTAATGAACAGAAATTTATTCTCTCCCAGTTTAGGATATGAAAGTCCAAATTCAGGGTGCCAGCTGTAGGAGCACTCTCTGGGGGAAAATTCTTGTCTCAGCTTTTCTAGAGTTCTTCTTGGCATTCCTTGGAGATCTCTAGCTGTCATTCCCCATTCAAGCTTGGATTGGTTTATGACATACCCTACACTGATAATGACCTCATTAACATAACCAAAAAAATCTATTCCCAAATGGAATTACATCCACAGGTATTAACCCATTGCCCTGGAGTCGATTCTGACTCATAGCAACTCTGTAGGACAGAGTAGAACTGCCCCATAGCGTTTCCAAGGAGCAACTGGTAGATTTGAACTGCCGACCTTTTGGTTAGCAGCCGTAGCACTTAAACACTACACCACCAGAGTTTCCATTCCACAGGTACAGTGTTTAGGATTTACAACATACATTGTACAGGGACACAATTCAACCCATAACAGTGACTCAATGAGGAAATTGAATGTTTGGGGACAATTCTGTAATCTTGACCGAGGCCCAGGTACTTTGAGTTTTATGCATACACAGAGATGACCAGCAGCAGAAGCAGCCATCAAATATACACACACAGACATGTGTGTGTGTGTGTGTGTGTGTGTGTGTGTATTTACTGTCTTAGTTTCCTCAGGCTGCCATAACAAAATATACAATGTGGGTGGCCCTAAAGGACATTTATTTTCTCACAATGCTGGAGGCTGGAAGTCCAAATTCAAGGCTACACTCTCTCTGTCAGCTCTAAGAGAAGATCCTTCCTTCCTTGTCTTTTTCAGGTCTGGGAGCCTGGGCATATCTAGGCATTCCTTGGCTTGTAATGCATCTTCACACAACGTCCTCCCCCTGTGTGTGACCCTATTTCCGAGCCTATCTTTCTCTGTTATAAACGGTCACTGAGAAGGGATTAGGACTAGGACCCTCCCTACTCCAATATGACTTTGTTAACTGATAACATCTGCAATGAAAAAGAACCCATTTCCCTGAACAAGGTCATACTCACCAGCGCAGAGATTAGGACTTCAACATATCTTTTGGGAAAACATAATTCAAATTTTTCATGTGGCCCAGGTCCACCCAGCCAAGGCTTCGAACCAGTTCATTCTGGTTCAACCGCCTACTGAGAATTTGCCTTTCCAGCCCAGATATACTGAATCAGAATCTACACTTTAACAAGATCCCCCTGTGATTCTTATACATAAGAATCAGACGTAAGAGTTACCTGGGGATCTTGTTAAACTGTAGATTCTGATTTAGATTATCTCAGGGCAACAGTTTCGAAAGCCCAGGAAGCTATTGCTCTGAGATAGTCTTTAAACCTTAAACCAAAAATATCCCCTGAAGTCTTCTTTAAACCAAACAATATTTGCTTAATAATGTCTGCCTTGAACATCATACTCTTTTCAAGAATTATGTATGTGACATCAAACTGACAACAGCAACTCCAAAGATTACGTAGGAAATTTACGTGGCAGTGAGTTTATGTTAATGGGGGAGGAACAATTCAGAAAAGGAGAGTGAAAATGGTTGCACAACTTTGTACATGGTTGCACTGAACTGTACATGTACAAATTGTTGAATTGATGTATGCTCGGCTATACATATTCTCAACAACAAAAATAAAATAAATAAATAAAAATAGGCAAGAGAATCTTACTTTTCACCATTATCTGGTCAAAGCACCTCCTTTTTTGGTAAAGAAACTCTAGTCCATAGATAAAAAGGGTTACCAGGGCCACAGGCTTGCTGACTCTTCTACCCAGAATCCCTTATAAATGGTTCCCTTTAAACTTACATGTCTGATGTAAACTACAAAATCTTTACTTACTGATAATTTTTTGGTAATTATACAATACCATTATAGTATTATAGTATAATTTTTCTTCTAAATATAACCTTCCTAATTTATCGTCAGTTCTCAGGACTTACTTCTGGGTGGCTGTGGTGCAGTGAATTCATTAATATGGCCCTTCTAGCCTTGGAAACCCTGGTGGTGCAGTGGTTAAGAGCTACGGCTGCTAACCAAAAGGTCAGCAGTTCAAATCCACTGGGCACTGCTTGGAAACCCTATAGGAAAGTTCTATTCTGTTCTTTAGGGTTACTATGAGTCGGAATCGACTCGACGGCAACGGGTTTAGCCTTAGTCTTTGTGACTCTCACCAAAAGATTGAGAGGGATTATGCAAATAAGGTGCATGGCACCCTCATGGGAGTGGGACCATGCAAATAAGGCATATGGAACCCTAATGAGGGGATTGGTCAGTTTTGCCATCCCAAGGTTTAAAATGAGCCATCCCAGAGGTGGAAAGTGGACCTCATTACCACCAAGAAAGAACAGGTAGGAGTACAGTGCATCCTTTGGACCCAGAATCAATGCACAGAGAACCTCCTAGTTCGAGAAGACAGACAGAGAGCTGTAACACCAGAGACAGTTGGAGATGTTTAAAAGCAACGGCAGACAAATGGTGGCAGCAGAGGCAGCAGAACCAGGAGACCAGCAGGAAATGGTGCGGTGAGCTTCCTGGCCCATACAGCAAGAAAGCTGCGCACCTTTGGACAGGAGGCTTGCTGGCAGAGTGGGGTGCCTCTGGGCTTGCTGACCCACAAGGCTAAAGAGCTGAGCACCTTTGGGCGGAGGCTTACTGGTGGACTGTGGCCATCTGAGCACTTATTGGTAGAGCTGAAGAGCTTTCAACATTTGCCTGAAGAGGGCAGAAGCTGGGCCAGCCCAAGAGGCCTAAGGGGTGAAGGGCCTACAGGCTGAAGGCCAGGGAGAGTTCTGCCTTGTGGGCATAGCTGAGAACAGGCTGCCCTAATCAAAGAACTGTATCCTGAGTCATTTCTGATTCCGAATTGTAACCTGTTACTTCCCCAACAAACCCGATAATTGTGAGTATTGTATATGAGTTCTATGCGGCCACTGCAATGAATTATCGAACCCAGCAGAGAAGAGAACAGTGGGAGGGTTGGTTGGTATCAGAATTGGTAAAAAGTTTGGAGAGAGAGGACTTATGTCTGACCTCCGACTCATAAGAATCGGTCTTGGGCTATTGATCTTGATTCTCCTTCCCCCATGTGAAGTTAGAGGAGGTCAGACGCCACTGCCATGCCATCCTTACAGTGGCCTTCCATGCAGTGATGGGCACATGCATATGTGTTAGCTACCTTACTCAGACTCCATTTTGGCTCCATAACACTCACTCACCATCACGTCACATCTTGCTTTGCATACTGGCAGAACGGCTAACAGAAGGGTTTACCAGTTGCCAAGAAGTCGATTCCAACTCATGGAGATCCTATTTGTGTCAGAGTAGAACTATGCTCCACAGTGTTTTCAATGGCTGATTTTTTGGAAGTAGATCACCAGACTTTTCTTCCAAGGCATCTGTGAGTGGACTGGAACTGCCAACCTTTTGGTTAGTAGATGAGTATGTTAATAGTTTACACCATCCAGGGACCCTGCAGATGGGTTTACCACACTGTAAACCAAACTTTACACAGAGTTTAAAGATTAACAGGGAAGCCAACTGATTTATATAGAATGGGTAAAATTCATCCAAGCTAATCAGACTATAATCCTATATTCCCAGGGCTGAATGGAACAGATTAAAAGAGGTTGAGATTCTTCCTTCAGGCATCTAGTAAAGCTACAGCCAGATGAAGTTGATTAAAAGAATCCATGTTGTTGCTGCTGTTGTTTTCATTGTTGTTGTTGGGTATCGTCGAGTTGATTCTGACTCACAGCAATGACAGAGTAGAACTGCCCCAGAGTGTTTTCTTGGCTATAATTTTTTTTTTTAATATTTTATTGTGTTTTAGGTGTAAGCTTACAGAGCAAATTAGGTTCCCATTTGACAATTTTTATAGAGATTGTTCTGTGACATTACAATTTTCCCAGTGTGTCAGTGTTCTTATTTTTTCCATTCTGTTTGCTCTGTTTCCATTGGTCTAGGTTCCCTGTCCTCCTTGCCTTCTCCTGTTTGCTTCTGGGTAAATGTTGACCATTTGGTCTTGTACAATTGATTGCTTAAGAAAGCACATTACTCATGGGTGCTATTGTTTATTTTATAAGCCAATCTATAATTTGGCCAGAAGAGGACCTCTGGGAGTGGTTTTAGCTCCAAGTTCAAAGGGTATCTTAGGGCAATAGTCTCGGGGGTTCCTCCAGTCTCTACCAGTCCAGTAAGTCTAGCTTTTTTTAGGGATTTCCATTTTGTTCTACGTTTTTCTCTCATTCTATCTGGTGCCATCTATTGTTTCCCTGGTCAGAACGGTCAATAATGGTAGGCAGGTGCCATCTAGTATTCCTGTTCTCAGGATAGAAGAGGTGTGGTCCGTGTGGGCTATTAGTCTTGTGGACTAGTTTCTTTTTTGCATCTTTGGTTTCCTTCATTCTCTTCTTTTCTAGGTGAAGAGAGACCATAGTTGTATCTTAGATGGCTGCTCACAAACTTTTAAGACCCCAGACGCTACTCACCAGACTACGATGTAGAACATTATCTTTATGAACTATGTTATAGACTAGGTTGTCCCATGAGATTATGGTCCAAAGCCTCCTAACCCAGTATACAAATGCTGTAAGAAGTTTGAATATGTCTATATTATGTTTATTATTATTATATAATAAAGCCCCTATGTGCTTTATTATATATATGTGAATACATATGCAGTATACACCGGTGGTACAGGGGTTAAGAGCTCGGGCTGCTATCTGAAATGTCAGCAGTTCAAATCCACCAGCCAGCTGCCCACTCCTTGGAAACTCTATGGGGCAGTTCTACTCCTCTGTCCTACAGGGTCACTATGAGTCGGAATCAGCTCAATGGCAACAAGATAGATATGCCGAAGCCCTGGTGGCGCAGTGTTTAAGAGCTTGGCTGCTAACCAAAAGGTTGGCAGTTCAAATCTACCAGCCGCTCCTCGGAAACCTATCTACCACAGATACACTATTTGATTGTTAGTACTGTTGTTGCAGAATTGTATGTATTACAGCATTTACCAAAATTGTCCTTTATTCTTGCATACTTCTTATGTCTTCGTTTACCTTGGTCAGGTTGTGCTGACTTCCCCCATAATGGGTACTGCCTTTTCCATCATCAGAAAATAACAAGTGTGTGCTATCTAGAAAGTGACTCCCCCTCTTCCTCCTCCTATCTCTGGTAACCATCAAAGAACGTTGCTGCTTTCTGTGTGTATACCTATTCTTGACTTTTTATAAAAGTGAAACCATATAATATTTGTCCTTTTGTAACTGACTTATTTCACTCAGCATAATGTCCTCCAGATTCATCCATGTTTTAAGATGTTTTGCAGACTCATCGTCATTCTTTACCGTTGTGTAGTATTCTGTTGTATCTGTATACCACATTTTGTTTATCCATTCATCCGCTGATGGACAAGCAGATTGTTTCCATCTTTTGGCTACTGTGAATAATGTTGTATTGAACATGGGTGTGCATATGTTTGGCTGTAATCTTTAGGTAAGAAGATCACCAGGTCTTTCTCCTGCAGAGCTACTGGGTGGGTTCAAGCCACCAACCTTGCAGTTAGCAGTGGAGTGCTTAACCGTTGTGCCATGAGGCCTCCTTAAAGCCCACAGATTTTATTTTTCATCTAACCTCATTGTATTATAAAATTAATAAATGCTCATTTTAACAAATTGAACAATACACAGATGTAAAATGAAAACAGCTCACAGTTCTCCAATCCCCAAATTTTACACCCACCACCCGCTGTCCTTCTTAGCAGATTGGAGAATATTCTTGAATAATTTTTTTTGTTTCTAAAAACATACATAAATATGCCCATATATGTGTGTGTATATGTGTGTGTGTGTGTTTGTGTGTGTGTGTGTGTATATATATATATATATATATATATATATATATAGAAACCCTGGTGGCATAGTGGTTAAGAGCTATAGCTGCTAACCAAAAGGTGGGCAGTTCAAATCCACCAGGCACTCCTTGGAAACCCTATGGGGCAGTTCTACTCTGTCCTGTAGGGTCGCTATGAGTCGGAATCGACTCAATGGCAGCAGGTTTTGGGTTTTTACATACATACTGGGTTTCCCTTTAGTTTAATATAATCATGGTATACAAATTACAACTTGATTCTTCTTCACTTCACAAAAGATCAATTCACACTAAGCTAATGTCTACTTTTGAAAGCTGCATAATATTCTGTAGTATGCAGCGCAGGGGGTAAACAGACTCCACGCCTTCAATTTCCATTAAAAAAAAAAAAATGTCTCTCAAATCGATTCCGACTCATGGTGACCCCATGTGTTACAGAGTAGAATTGCTCCATAGGGTTTTCTTTGCTGTGATCCTTACAGAAGCTTTGTAATTGTTCTCTAACTTCCAAGTGGTTTCCAGCTTTTGCAATTACAACAACACCATAAAAAACATCCTTGTACATATATCCTTATGTACAGGTGACTTTTATGTCCATAAGATAAAGCTCTAGGAGCTGGGTCAAATGGTATACAGTAAAACCTGCGAAAGCTGGAATCTGTGTAAGGTGGAAACCTGTCAGAGAAGGAAAACTCAAATATTTTCCACTAAAATGAGCAGTAGGAAAGTGGTAAGACTGCATACTATCAAAGGTGGAAAACTTGTGAGACCCACAAAAAGAAGGCAGTCTTGTTGAGTTCCAGCTCTCACAGGTCTCACTATATTTATTTAAAACTTTAATAAATATTGCCAGATTATTTTCCCTAAAAGCTGAAGTAATTTTTTTTTTACTCCCACAAGTCCTTGTCCCCACATCCCTGCCAGCAATGGATGTTATGAATCTGTTTAATATTTTCAATCAGATGGTGAAAAACTGGAATTATACTAACTTGAATTTGTATTTTCCTGACTACCAGTTTGGCACTTTTTCACATATTATTGGACTTCAGCCAATGAGTTTATTGGCCACCGGACTAACATTTTCAAGTATTTACTATAAAAGAGGACTAGAGTTACTCAGATGAATGAAGCCACAGCTTTTAATCAACAGTAACTCAGAGTGGTAGAAGCCCTGGTGGCACAATGGTTAAGCACTTGGCCACTAACCGAAAGGTCTATGGTTAGAACCTACCAACCCACCAATCGCTCCATGAGAGAGAAGACCAGGCAATCTGCTCTTATAAAGATTACAGCCTAGGAAACTCTATGGGGTAGTTCAGCTGCTAAACGAAAGGTTGGGGATTCAAGTCCACCCTGAGGCACCTTGGAGAAAATCAGCCATTGAAAATTCAATGGAGCACAGTTCTACTCTGACACACACGGGGTCACTGTGAGTCAGAATCCATCTGCAGCAACTGTGGACTGGCTGTTTGTGGTATCTAGTTACAAGCACAAACTCTGACATCAGACTGCTTGGGGTGGAATTCCATCCTAACTCACCCCCTAGCTGTACAACCTTAAAAACAAAAACCAAACCCACTGCCGCGGGGTCCATTCCAACTCCTAGCAACCCTACAGGACAGAGCAGAACTGCCCCATAAGGTTTCCAAGAAGCGGCTGATGGATTCGAACTGTCGACCTTTTGGTTAGTGGCCAAATTCTTAACCACTGCACCACCAGAGCTCCATACAACCTTCCAAGTTATTTAACCTGTTTCTCAAATGCCTCATCTATAAAATGGAGATATAATATACCTTCCCTGATAGAATTAATGAGTTAATACATGTAAAGTAATTATCATGGTGCCAGTCACAGCACTAGCTGCTCAATGCATACTAGGTATTATTATTACCTCTGTTGTTCTATCAAACTGCTTAGCCAACACAGTAGCAAGGACTAATTTGTCTGCACAAGCATTGGTAGAAAGCCTATAAATGATGAAAAGAACACCCAAAACAATCTTCAATGGCCTAACAAATGCATATAGAACTGTGTTCCATGTGCTAAATGTAAAAATGCAGTTAGCTCATCTTTTTTCCCAAAAGAGATTTGGGATTCTGACTGGTCTTTAAAGAGGCCAGTATTCATTGCCCTAACATTTTTTTAATCTTACTGTTTATTTTAATGCATTTGAAAATGGTAGAATTAGTCAAAAATATATCCCCTGAATCAGCATGAATATGGATCAATTATACTATGGTACCACAGCGTCATCTTTCTTATGAAAAAGTAACTATCCCAATGTCACAAAACAATATGTGTATAAAGTTTTGAATGAGAATTTAACTTGAGCTGTAAACTTTCTCCTAAAGCACAATAAAAAATAAAAATGGAGTTTCTTTTAGAAAACAACAACAAAAAAAGTATCTACCTACAGATGCATACACACACACACACACACACAGAGTATTTGGTTGTTTCATATCACTAAGCAGGCAGTAAGTACAAATATTATCGGTGTTTTCCCCACTGGGAAAAATGACGAGGTTAAATAAGGTTAGGTACTTATTATAAGCAAGAGAGAGAGAACAGACTCCCAAGTTGTTTCTCTTGCCAACAAACTCTGCTGCCTCCTGAACAAAAAACCTGAAGACCCTCTTTCCAGGTAGAGTTAAGTAAAAACTTTAACACTCCAAAGAAATTGCCCTCCCTAGCAATGCAGACTATTCTACCACCAATAACATCTTTTGCTATTTAAGACGCAGCAGTGAGTGTGATCTTTGGGGATAATGGAAAATGCAGAACCAGGGCTCTATTTTCTTATGCAACACCCCTGGGTGTGACCAATTATCTCAGACTGTGCTGTGAAATTCCCAAAAGTCTAAAAACAAAATTAATTTTAATTTGAAAATAAAACACATAGCCATTTAGGTTTTATAAAAGAGAGATCTTACAGGGCCAGAAGGGATGCAACACAAATGCCACAACTCCAAGAGTAGAGGGACCCAGGGCAGGGTGGTGGTTGTGCAATGGAAGACAGTCAAAATAAGTAATATTTGTGATTCTGCCTGGTCCCTAGGAACTCAGCTATTTTAAGCTCCTATTATGTAATCACCTTCTCCAAAATATGTGTGTATAATAGAAGGGAAACTCTAATGTGGACTAAGCATCAAAGTCACTACATATCCGTGTTTCCAAAGAGCCTTCACCTACTCAACACAAACTGGGCAACTGTTTTCATAGTTACCAGCTATAGATTAAAAAAGTAAGAAAAAAGTAAATAGTAAGCAAGCCTTTTCTTTGGGGACTATCAATTCTCCCACCTTCCCACCTCTTTTAGAGTCAAAGGAGAAAGGGCAGAGATGTGTATTTTTACGAGAATACAAATAACCCCAAAGAATCCCTAAAACCATACTCCATCACTTCACCCCCCATTCATGCCATAAACCACAGCATATTCCTAACGCTGAACAACAACCGCTCTGGCCAAGTCACCAACTATCTCCTCCCCGCTAAAGCCAATCAAAAATCTTCATCCGCCATGACCTCTCCATAGCGCTTCACATTGCTCGTCATTCTCTGCCTTTCTTGACTCCCTGACACCGCATTCTCTTCGTTGTCCTCTCTTGTCTTTCTGATGACTACTTATCCCTCTCCCTGTACCCACCTCCTCTGGGAACCACCCCAGGCCATCTTCTCTTCCCATGCCACATTGTATACCAAGGCTACCTCTCTTACTCCTGTGGTTCCAAGTACTAGCTGACGACTTCCCAATCTTCGCTGCCACCCAGAAGTCTCTCCTAAATTCCCAGACCTGTATATCCCAATGCCTACTGGAATCTTCACCTGAATAAACCACAGACGTGGAAATTTCACTATGTCCACGCAGAGCTCATCATTTTCCCCTTTACCTAGTCTTCCTCCTAGGTCTCTTATCTAAGGATGAAGCCACTCAACCACCCAGGTGTTCAAAGCAGAAACCAGAGAAGTGTAAATGGTTTGTACTCATCTATTAACCTAAAGGTTGGTGGTTTGAACCCACCTACTGGTGCCAAGGAAGAAAGGCCTGGCAATCTGCTTCCATAAAGATTACAGCCAAAAAAACCCTACGGAGCAGTTCTACTCTGTAACACATGGGGTTGCCATGAGCTGAATTCAACTCAATAGCAATAGCTTTGGTTTTTGTTTCTTCTTTTTTTCCTAAATAAAAAACTGATCACCTTGGAGTCAATTCCAACTCATGGAAACTCCACGTGTCAGAGCAGCACTGCACTCCATAGGGTTTTCAGTGGCTTGTTTTTCAGAAGTAGATCACCAAGCCTTTCTTCTGAGGCACCTCTGGGTAGACATGAGCCTCTAACCTTTCAGTTAACAGTTTCTTAAAAAAAAAAAAAAAACCTGTTGCCATTGAGTTGATTCTGACTCACGGTCACCCCATGTGTTACAGAGTAGAGCTGCTCCTTAGGGTGTTATGGGCTGTAATCTTTACCAGGACCCCTGGTCAGTAGTTCGAATCCACCAGCCACTCCTTGGAAACCCTGTGGGGCAGTTCTACCCTGTCCTATAGGGTTGCTATGAATCAGAATCAACTTGATAGCAAGGGGTTTGGTTTTGGTTTTTCAATCTTTATGAAGGCAAATTGCCAGGCCTTTCTTTCACAGCACTGCTTGATGGGTTCGAACCACCAACCTTTAGACTAGTAGTCAAGTGCAAATCATTTGTGCCATCCAGGAACCTTGTGGTGTTGTGTGTCTTCAAGTGGATTCTGACTCATACCCACTCCTCCACTGCTGTCAGGCCGATTCTGACTCATAACAGCCCTAAAGGACAGGATAAAATTGCCCCATAGGCTTTCGTAGGTTATAATCTTTACGGGAACAAATCACCAAGTCTTTTCTCCCAAGGAGCAGCTAGTGAGTTCCAACCACCTTTCAGTTAGCCGCCAAGTGCTTTCCCATCGCACCAATAGGGATCCTAGCAGTCTCTTACATACACACACCCGCCCTAAGTCTAATCAATCTTCTCACCCTATTGATTTATGTATTAAATCTGTCTTAAATGTCCCCACCTACATGCACATGTACCGCCTACATGTACCCTTAATTGAGGCCACATTCATCTCACCTGGACAACTTCAACAGCCATCTAACTAATGTCCTTGGCTCTGATCTTACTCAATCCTCTCTCCCCTCCTAATTAGTTCTTCCAGCCTCAGCTTAGATGTCACCTCCTCCAGGAAGCCAAGTCCAAGATAGGTGACCTGCTGCCGGGCCCCCACAGCACCCTCAGCTTCTGCAGTTACAGCACTTCTCACACTGTATCATAGTCACCTCTTCACCTGGGCAAAAAGCTTCAAGAAGGCAGAGGCCACGCTGCCCTTTTCATGAATGTATCGAGTGTCTGGCAAACATTAGGTTCTGAATATTGTTGAATGATGAATGAATGAATGAGTAAGTGAGTGAGTGAGTCAATGAGCAAAGAGTATGATTAGGAGCAAGGCAGTTTGACCATGTAAAGGGAATAAGAAAACGTAGAGGGAGGAAAAGTAGGACAAAGAGGAAATAGAAGGCTTTGAAGACTGTGCTAGCAGTTTACTCTTTATTATGCAAGGAATGCAGCTGTTGGTAGTTGTCATGGAGGTGCGTCCTTAGGGTGACCCCATGTGTGCACAAGAAGCGCTCCATAGGGTTTTCAAGGCTGTGACCTTACAGAAGAAGATCGTCAGGCCTTACTTCTGAGGCACCTCTGGGTGGGTTTGAATATAAGCCACCAGCCTTTCAGTTAACAGTCCAGTGCTTAACCATTGGTGCCACTCAGGGACTCCCAAGGAATGCAGTACCAGGCTTCTCTTGGGTATTCAGGAAATGTTTACTGAAAGGCTGATAAGTAAGAATGGAAGGTTTTAGAGCCACGAGTGACTTCATCAAAAGTGTTCCTCTATCAGGTACAGGTGTCACTTTTTTTTTTTAATTATCAAAGTTATTTCATGTACAGTCTATTTAGACGTAATTAATACAAACCAAGCTTGATAATCTCACTCTCAATTTAAATGTAAAACATTGTAGTTAACCACATTAATCCAACCCCAACAGAACCACTGACGGCAGAGAACACTTTTTACATTCTTTAACAGAAAAAAAAAGAGAAAGAGAAGAGAATAAATATGCTGAAGTATAGACTACAGGTTGGTTGTTTGAACCTACCCAGAGATGCCTCAGAAGACAGGCCTAGTGATCTGCTTCAGAAAGTTCATAGCCTTGAAAACCCTATGGAGCAGTTCTACTCTGCACACCGTGGGTGGCCATGAGTCAGAGGACTCAATGGCAACTAATAACAACAACGTAAACTGATACGAAAAACTGGTTTCTAAGAATGGCTAAATTTTTTTGTACTTTATCTACAAAAAGAAGGAGGGTATAAGAGGCAGAATAATACCGCCCCCAAAGATATCAAGTCCTAATCTCTGTTTGGGTTACCTTATAAAAGGATGTGGGCAGATGTGATTAAGTTAAGGATCTTGATAGATGATCCTAGATTATCTGGTTGGATTCTAATACAATCACAAACGTCCTTATAAGAGAGAGAGAGACAGAGGAAGGTCTGACACGGAAACACAGAGGAGAAGGCAATGTAGAAATGGAGCAGGGAGATTTGAAGATGCCGGCCGTAAAGGCTGGTGTGATGCTGCCATAAGCCATGAAATGCCCACAGCCATCAAAACCTCGAGCGCCCTGTGAATGCCCCATTCTAACATTAAAACAACCCTATCCCAGTGTGGAAGGCTTTGGTTTCAGCCCAGTGATGCTGATTTCGAGCTCTGGCCTTGAGAACTCTGAGAGAATAAATATCTGTTGTTTTAAGCTACCTACTTTGTGCTAATTTATCACAGCAGTCCTAGGAAATGACTACAGAGACTCTCACCTTGCTTTCGTAACTCTTGTTATTAAAGCCAAGCCGAATGTGAAGTTAGCCCTTTCTCCTGCCCAAATCTGTAGTTGGCAAATACCCTGTGTGCCTAAGGCTCACTTCCCAGAAAAGTAAATTCTAATGCTAACTACAATGAAAATTTATGCAAGCACATAAATGTAAAAATATACATACACACATCTATAATCTTGATCTAGATCACGTACAATATACTTGTTACCTAAATATTTCAATATGACAAGATGCAAGCAACGTAGGAAAAAGACAAAAAACACCAGAAACTTGTGAACTTGGGATTCTCTAGTCGGACTCTATGAAGAAAAGGCAAATTCTCACTCATGTCACAAAAATTTAAATGTTTTAGCCTCTGAATAATAGAAACTGGTATTTTCCAGATTCCCTGACCCCACAAAAAAATTAAAAATTTCCAGAAGTTAATCTAACATCTAAATTTCCATAAAATAATCACAGAGATTAAAACAGGTTTTTAAAAAATACCAGAATTTAATGGAAACATTTCATCACAAATGATTAGTGACTCATTTGGAAAATACCTGAAACAGAGTCAAAATACATTTGCCTGTTCGTGGATAGAAAGACACAAAAGAGATTTAAAACTGCATTTGATTTAAGAAGGGAGGGAACAGAAATGAGGTAATTTGAGTCCTGCATGCAGAGCTAGGTAGTGCTGGTAAATATTTAGGAATACCCAGAAACATGAAGAAAGGAAAAAGACAAAAACATTAGGGAAGGAACATAAATGCAAAGGGAAAAGACAAAAAAGGATGTAGTAACAGCCCCTTTTTCACAAGTAGTTACAAAGCTCAGATGAGATCTTGAAATTGACAGCGTACTAAACCATAAAAACTCTGGAAAGGTCTGTTATTTTTCAACAGATTGTGTTTCATGGACAGAAATCTAGTGACTTGCCACTCTTTGGACTCCTAGCACCTAGCACAGTGTTGTCATTGTTGTTGTCATCAGCTACCAAAGAGTCAGCCCCCAACTCATGGCAACCTCACGCACAAGGAACTAAGCACTGCCCAGTCCCGAGGCCATCCCCATGATCGGTTGCAGATCAGACCATTGTGATCCATAAGGTTTTCACTGGCTGATTTTCAGAAGTAGATTGCCAGGCCTTTCTTCCCAGTCCTTCTTAGTCTGGAAGCTCCACTGAAACCTGATCAGCGTCATAGCAACATGCAGGCCGTCACTAACAGATGAGCAATGGTTGCGTACGAGGTACCTGGCACAGCACCTGGCATATAACAAGTGTTTAATCTCTGTAGAATGAATGAGGAAAGTGAGAGTGAGATATATATATCTCTCACTGGTTCTGTTTATCTAGAAAACCTTGATTAAGACTGGCATTAACAACAACAACGAGGGGCAAATTAATTAATCCTGGAAAGGCAAACTAATTCATCCTCGATATATCATTAATTAAGAAAGCCAAGAGAGTTTACAGCAAAGTCACTGTCTGGTAAGTTCTGAATGTCACAGAAGGAAGACTTCAGAGGGTAAGGTGGAGAAAACGGAGACGCATCAAAAACCTATTTCCTTTCCTAAGAGTTGGTCCCCTTAAAAACCCGCCCACACACAAATAATAAGAAATAATATAGTGAGAAATTCCCAAGAAATTGTCTTCAATACAGACATTGCCTCTTCTTAAATTGAGTATTTTAAGCTTAAATTCTTAGGAAAAATTTGTATTCAAGAAAAAATATCACCTGTTGAAAAATATATACAGGTACTCCCCGACTTAAGATGGAGTTCTGTTCCAACAACTCCATTGTAAGTCTGTTATGACGTAAGCCGAACATCTCATTTTTTTTTTCTTTTTAGTTTTCATTATTATTGTCTTTTATTACCAGTATCTTTATAAATCCGATCTGTATTTTTCTTTGGGGGTTAGAAACATTACATAAAAACTTACAGATATATTTTAACATTGTATGTAGTACATATTATTAACAATAAGATACACAAAAAAATAGACAGTCGTAAGTGTGGTTCATCACAACTGGAATACATCGTAAGTTGGGGACGACCTATACACAATTCTGACATACAGCACGTAGTCTGATAGCATCACAACTGTTGTGTGCAAAGAGCTGTTCAGAGCTTGATCATGAGGGAATGTGTGTACTGTGTTTGTTTTAAGGTTAATACAGCGCAGGGTCATGGCTAAGAGCCCAGAATCTGGAGCCTGCCTGGATCCAAACGTTGGTCCCACTGTTGACTGCCCTCTTCCTCTATAAAATGGAGGCACTCCCTACCCCATAGGGTAGTTGAGAGGATTAAATGAATTAATATATGTAAATATTAATATTCAGAATTGTCCTGCAAAGACTAGGTAAGTGTTTGTTCTTATTATCATTGTTATAAATGATTACTTTTACTTTGGTAATGGCTACTTTCTTCAAAGCCGAAGCTTGAAAAGGTCCCAAAGTAATACCCACAGGGGATGATGGCATTTACTACCAGTTTTTATTTTAAGGATTATAAATAGGTCTAGCTTCATAGTATTAATAAAAATGTACAGAACTTCACAGTTTACAAAGATATTTCATAACATATTAGAAAAGCTAAAAATTGTTTTAACGATCTAACGCACCATCAAGAGATACCTGCCCAAGTTCCTCAAAAAAATTATATGATCCAGCAACTCCACTCCTAGGTATATATACACTCAAGAGACTTGAAAGCAGCAACTCAGACACACGTACACTAATGTTCACTGCAGCATTATTCACAACAGCCAAAAGGGGGAGACAACTCAAGTGTCCATCTACAGAAGAATGGATAAACGAAATGTGATATATGCATACAATGGACTATTACTCAGCCATAAAGAGAAATGAAATCCTAATACATGCCACGACATGTATGAACCTTGAAAACATCATGCTGAGTGAAATAAGTCAATCACAAAAAAGATGAATATTGTGTGATCCCACTTCTATGAAATATTTAGAATATTCAAAGGCCAAAGATAGCGATCACCATGGCAGGAGGGAGGGGGAAAGGGGGAATTGTTGTTTAGGAAACATTAAGTATACCCTATAGGGTCGCTATGAGTTGGAATCGACTCGAGGGCACTGGGTTTTCTGGGTTTTACTGGGTATGGAACATTCTACTCTGTCTTATAGCGTCGCTATGAGTCGGAATCAAATCAACGGCAACGGGTCTCTCTGCTAATGGGAAATTTGGCAATGGATTCAGGTAATGTTTTTACTACCGTAATTTCATACAAATAACATGTGCCTTCTACGTTTGTCAACAGCACCCTCCCCCACCTGAAAGGTACTGTCATAAGTACCACTATGTCAATTTTTTTTTTACATGTTGCTATAAATAAATAAGTAGCAGAGCACTTGACAAAAATACCTTGCAGGGGGAGGCTGAGGTTGGCAAATAAATGTAGACAGTGCATGTTATTTGCATAAGTACACTGTAAACCCTTGGCAAGTCCCGATACCTAGTAGATATACGCAATGTATGTTCAGTGAGCTGAATGAACTTGTCACATCATGTCACTGAACTGTACATTAAAAAATATTGAATTGGCAAAGGTTGGGTTATATATATTTTTACAACGACTAAAAAAAAAAAAAAAAAAAGAATGAATTACCTGCCCACAGTCACTACCCTGAAGAAAACACTCACAGAGACCTACCAGTTCACTGTTTCAGCAATTAACAAAAGGCTGAAGCTTACTCACCTTTCACCAGGGACTTGGCCTTTGATCTACAGGAAGTTACATTTTCTCCTGCTTCATTATTCTTAGGCAGCAAAAAGAGGGTTTGGGACCTGCCTTGGGGATGCTGGAATAATGAATATGCCTACAAAAAATCCGACAAGGCTACTCAGATGTGGACCATCGAGTGAAGCACAACATTGTGGTTTCTCATGAAACTTGGCAGATGTTTCTGAGACATTATTTTAAACTGTCTCCTTTCTCTAAAGCTTTACGTTTATTTTCTCACTTTTGCCTTTTCCCCCAAAGCTCAGCCTGTCTGCCCCCTCCGGTACCATCTCACTATCCTCCTTCCGTTTGCTCTGGCTCCAGTTTCTCTTGGTCCCTGACAGGAGAATGAACAATAACTGGCCAAGATTAGCTGGCATTGAGTGTCACAAGATTGATGTCCTGCAGTTGCCTAAAAACCAAAAACCAAACCTGTTACCATCGAGTTGATTCCAGTTCATAGTGACCCTGTAGGACAGAGTAGACCTGCCCCAGAGGGTTTCCAAGGAGCACTTGGTAGATTTGAACTGCTGACCTCTTGGTTAGCAGCCGTAGCTCTTAACCACTAGGACACCAGGGCTTCTGCAGTTGCCTAAAAGGTTCTCAAATGCCCCTTCTTACATTAAAATGACTCTATCCCCGTGAAGAGGGCTAAGTCCTTTGGGTTTTATATGTAAACCTCTTAGCTTTGTAGACTAATTTTTTCAGTGATGTAAGCTTTAAAAAAAAAAAAAAACTTTAACTACTCACACCAGAACCCCACTAAGCCAAGATTAAACTTCCTCTCTCCTGTTATGGTTTTTCTATTTCTGTTTTACATTTGAATTGGACCACAGTGTAAGCCACAAGCCTGCTCCTACTGCGTCCCAGGGAAAGGGAAGCACTTACTAAAATAGAAAAGTCCCTAAACTCTAGTACTTAATGAATGAAATTCTACGCTGCTGTGATGGTCAAGGTTGTGTGTCAACTTGGGTGGGCCATGGTTCTCAGTGATTTGGCAGTTATGAGCCAGTCTGGCACCTACGTTAAGATGTAATCACCTCCATAATGATATCTGATACAATGTAACTACCTCCATGATGAGATCCTTTATGAGCAGCCAGTTGACAAGGATTTTCCTTGGGGTGGGGGGTGGACTGCATCCACTATAGGCAGACATTCTGGCAAGGCTCTTGGGCTTTTGCTTGCTCTGGATTCTGCAGCTGTTCATCTGACCTCTGGTTCTTGGGACTTGAGCTAGCAGCTTACCTTCTGATCTTGGGATAGGTCAACCTCCACAACCTGTGAGCCAGTGACCTGCTGTCTGACCTGCCGATCTTGGGTTCACCAGCCCCTGCAGCTACATGAGTCAGAAGCCTCCAAGCCTGACCCATGGACTTGGGACTTCCCAGCCTATACAACCACGTGAGGCATTTCCTTGGTATAAATCTCTCTCTCTATATATACGCTTCACTGGTTTTGCTTCTCTAGAGAACCTAGCTTAAGACAGCTGCCAACATGGCACCACCTACTTTTAGGGCAAAAGTTAAGCTTCGATGAACTGTTATGACTACCCACTACTATGAAGACTCCATTGTTTCAATCTGTGTTATTGTTAGTTGCCATCCAATCAACCTCAACTTATAGTACACCCCATACACAATGGAACAAAATGCTTCCCAGTCCTACACCATCCCCATGATTCATTGTGGATTGGGCCATGGTGATCAATAGGTTTTCACTGACTGATGTTTGGAAGTAGATTGCCAGGCCTTTCTACTTAGCTCATCCTAGTCTGGAGGCTTCGCTGAAACTCGTTCAGCATCATCACAACACACAAACCTCCACAAACAGCTGGGAAATCAAAACAGGTTCTCCTACATAGAAGGCAAGAATTCTACCACTGAACCACCAATGCCTCATATGTTGCAATCCTTTTCAAGTGCCTAATGCCACAGAAACATGCCAGTGGCACGAGAGTATAATACCATTCTGGAAGAGAAAGATTTAAAAATGAATTATTATAGTTTGCAACATGACAGCCCTTCCAAGTATACCTGGAGTCAGAACGAGGATATTTTTCCTAATCTGACCTGTCACTGACTTAGCTCTGTGACAAGCACAGAGTCTATGATGAACTGATCACTGGACAACTCATCTAATCCTTCAGGTCCTTCGCCTTCTAAGTGAGGAAATCAGGAAAGCATATCAATGATCCATAGATTCATTCTAACTAAAAAAAAAAAAAAGAGAGAGAGAGAGAACTGCCCCATAGGGTTCTAAGGAGTGGCTGGTGGATTCGAGCTGCTAACCTTTAAGTTAGCAGCAGAGCTCTTAACCACTACACCACCAAGGCTTCATTGTACTGGACCTCAACACAATGGCGGGCAAGGTTATTCCGCTAGATGGATTTTTTTCTTCCAGTTACCATCAAGTTGGCTCTAATGCGAGTCGAACCCAATTACAGTCAACTCCAACTGTTGGGTGGGTCCAACTAAGGGCAACCCCATGTGTGTCAGAGTAGAACTGTGCTCCATAGGGTTTTTAATGGCTGGTTTTTTGGAAGTAGATTTTCAGGCCTTTCTTCTAAGGCACTTTTAGGTAGACTCAAACTTTCAACCTTTTGGTTAGTAGCTGAGTGTGTTAACTGTTTCCACCACCCAGGGACTACAATAACTACACCGACAAAAACTTCAGCTCACTGAATACACATTGAGAGCACCTAGTAGGTACCAGAGGTTTGCCAAGTGTTGAATAAAAACCAGTACCTGTCTTCAAGGAATCAGGGGGAGCCTGGCCCTGGATCTCTCTCTCCTCTCAGTGATCACCACGAATTGCTTACGCCAGCCACTGCACATGTCACATGCAACATAGTACCTGTCATTTCTTAGTAGACTGTACCAAGTTAATCTGTGCATTGCCCAGAGAGTATACACTTCATGTTCTCTTTCAACAAATCTTTGATGTAGCTTGATTTTTCCAATTTGCTTTAATCCCCCCCTCGTTCCTATAACCAACAACTTCCAGTCACCCTTGTCCTCACTACTTGCCATCTTCATTCATTCCCCGATTCTCCTGTCAACCTTTCCCCACCCTTGGCCCAGCCATTTTCTATCCTTGGCTCAACCCTGCCACATCCTCAAGGGTCTCCCCAGTATGGACTCAGATAGGTCTCCTATGCAGCTCGCTAACCCCTTTCTTGCTATAATAAACACCAGTGGCCCTGGACTGCCCTCACCCCACACTCTGGCCCTCACCAAACCAGCTGCTCTAGTGTTTTTGCTAACTAATCACAGGATTCATTGGCACTTGGTGAATCTGCCAACAGAATTCCACTTTGACCTGTCCTAATCATGATTTTGGGCCCTGGTGGCATAGTGGTTAAGTGCTATGGCTGCTAATCAAAAGGTTGGCAGTTCAAGTCCACTAGGGGCTCCTTGGAAACTCTATGGGGCAGTTCTACTCTGTTCTATAAGGTTGCCATGAGTTGGATTCGACTCAACAGCAATGGGTTTGGTTTGGTTGGTTTTTAATCATGATTTGGGGCCCTACTGGTGCAGTGGTTAAGACCCCAGCTACTAACCAAAAGGTTGGCAGTTTGAATCCACCAACTGCTTCTTTGAAACCCTATGGGACAGTTCTACTCTGTCCTACAGGGTTGTTATAGGGTTGCTATGAGTCAGAATCAACTTGTAGGCAATGGATTTGGTTTGGTTAATCATCATCTGAATTGCTGGCCTTTAAATATGACACCAACCCTCTTCCCAATCCCTTAACAAATACCAATTATTTGGCACTTTTCAATTTTTTTAATTTAAAAATATACAATGTATCCATGGGTCAAGCCCAAGCCCACTGCCGTCGAGTCGATTCCAACTCATAGCGACCCCATAGGACAGAGTAGAACTGCCCCATAGAGTTTCCAAGGAGCGCCTGGTGGATTTGAACTGCCGACCTCTTGGTTAGCAGCTGTAGCACTTAACCACTACGCCACCAGGGTTTCCTATCCATGGCCAAGTGAATTTAATTAAACCCTTCGTTTAATAAACGAAATCTCCTACATAAACTTATCAATTGTTTTTACATAGGTAGTACAGCAAGGCTTTATCAGAACTTAAAATTTAAATACCGAAGAAAGTGAGATGACCAGAAATCAATTTGATTTAGGCCAAAGTGAGTTAATGAGATATATAATTAAAACAGAAATAGTGAGTCGTTAAAACAGAATAGTAGTTAATGATTCTCTTGAACCAGTCAGTTTTAGGCAGCACTGACAGCAGGCTATGCCTGTTGCCATCGAATCAATTCCAACTCACTCCTTGTGTTACAGAGTAGAACTGCTCCATTGGGTTTTCTAGGCTGTAATATTCATGACTCATTACTGTTAAGTCGATTCCTAGTCACTACAAGTCAGAATCGATTGGACCGCAGCAGGTAATCTTTATGGAAGTAGATCACCAGACCCTTCTTCTCCTTGGCAATCTACTTCTGAAAATTCAGCCATTTCTACTCTGACACACATGGGGTCACCATGAGTCGGAATCAACTCAATGGCAACTGGTTTAACAGCAAGTTAAAAAACCGAAAACAGTTGATTTAACCTTGCTTACTTCCCAGCTGCCAAAGTACCTGGCTGTTGACAGTATTTCCTGCCTTGGTGGCTGTGATGGGGGAGGGATGAATTATGAATGACATGCCAACCACAAAAGAGGCCACACTGACTACTGCTATAGTGACCCAGCCCCCCAAGTGCCACCACGAGACAAGGGAGCTAAGCCTATGCGGTGTGGTCAGAGCCACTCAAAGGGTGTGGTACCATTCCAGGAGGACAAGGAGGCACACAACTGCCCACATGTGACCTCTCCTTCCTTCCGCCTCTTTTTAAAATGTCTTTCTCCTCCTTAGCATCCTCTCCCTTCTGCTCTCTCCTTCCCGCTGCCCCCCTCCCCCGTTATTCTATTTTCTCCTGCTGGCTTTTTTCTCCACCCTGTTTTCTTCTTTCTGAAACTCTAAAGTAGATGAAAAGTGGTCACTTAAATTTATTGTTACATAAATATTCCCAAATAGCCCTTCTCTGAGTTCAGGCATGCTACTACATGGCACCAAAAAAAAAAAAATCAAACCCATTGTCGTCAAGTCAATTCTGACTAATATGGACCCTATAGAACAAAGTAGAACTGCCCCATAGGGTTTTCAAGGAGTGGCAGGTGGATTCAAACTGCTGACCTTTGGGTTAGCAGCTGAGCTCTTAACCGCTGAACCACCAGGGCTCCAAAAATAGGGTTTCCAAGGAGTGGCTGGTGGATTCGAACTGCCAACCTACTCGTTAGAAACCAAGCTCTTTAACCACTGGGCTCTGTGCTTACACATGGCACCAAGCTTACAAAAAGGGTCTAAACTTTGGCAGCCACCACTGTTTAGGGAAAGGAGTACAACAAGCACAACAAACCCCTAAAACACAAGACATCCAGGACACTACAAGGGCGAGATACAAACCTGTGTGTCTGGGGGGAGTGAGAACTCACTATTAGATGATGGAAAGTTTATTGTAAGTGTAAACTGTGTGAGGGACAAAGAACTCAATTTGGCCTTTGTCTCTGGTTCCTGAAAACTGCCCTTGGAATATCTCAAGCAATCAATGTGCCCTTATTTTTCCTAAAACAGCCAGGCAATACTTGAATGTGGACAAATGAGTAGGGGCTACACAGACCACCGCTGGCCATTAACCTCAGTAAGGGAGAGTGCACAATGCAATCAATCGTGCATATTCATTGATTTGATCGGATCACACATATACAATGAGGCACCAATCATGCATATACATTGTTATAAAAGACCCTGTTGGGCCTCCTGGATTGGCAAGAACATCTAAGCACAGGAAGGGGGGCATGTCCCTGGGGTCAGTGAGGGCCTCATGCCAGGACCTCTACCTGACTGTGCCTGATGTGTCTCTTCATTTGTATGCTTTCTGGCTAAAATAAATGGCTAGCTGTAAGTATAGGTAGTCTCCATGAGTTCTGTGAGTCATTCTATCAAATTATCATACCCACTGAGGGCAGTACACAGTGCCACGGGTCACTTTTGTGTGGCCTTTCTAGTCACAGTCTTGTAACTCCCATGCAAGTGATTGGGCAGGACTGTGTGACAGGGTAACTGCAGCCCACCAAAGGGACTGGTCAGTTTTGCCATCCAGCTGGGTTTGAAATGAGCCACCCCAGAAGTAGAAAAGAAGAGCCCACCACCATCAAGGAAAAAGAGCCGGCATGTCCTTTGGATCCGAGATCCCTGTGCTGAGAAGCTCCTAGACACAGGAGGCAGAGTGAGAAAGAGATCTGTAACACTAAAGGCAGCAAGACCCAGAAGCAGAGACCTGGCAGTGGGATTCGGTGCAGTGGGCTTCCCCGCCCATGGAGCGGGAAAGCTGAGTGCCTTTGGGCAGAGACTTATGGTCAGGGAGAAGCATCCCTGCAAGCACTGTGGGGAAGAGGCTGTCTTAATGGAAGAACTATATCCTTGAGGGTTCATGAGCCTGAATTGTAACCCGTTACTTCCCTAACAAACATCATAATCGTGAGTATGGTCTGTGAGTTGTGTGTGGCCATTGCAATGAATAATCAAACTAAGCAGAGAGTGCCATGGGAGTGACAGCTGGAGTGAGAATTGGTAAAGGTTGTGGAGAAAGGAGGCATGTCTAACCTGGCCTCATAGGAATCAGCCTTGGGCTCTTGGTCTTGATTTTCTTTTCCCCTTGTGAAGAGAGAGGAGGTCAGACATCAACCCATGCCTTTTTTTTGCAGTTGGTGTCAGGAGTGGGATGCTTTGCAATGGCTCCAGACTCATGAAAGCATGGAACTTTGTAAGAGAAAGAATAAACGAGCTTGGGAAGTAAAACTTTTGATTCTTGGATGGTTGCTTTGGTTGTTGACTGTAATGGCTGAAGAGAAGGTTATGCTGCAGCTGAGGAGAGAAAAGCTCCACCTGGAATGGCCTGGGAGAAAAATCAAGCCAGATAAGCAGGAAGATTGATATGGGGCCAAGGTCTACTGGTTCCATGCAGCCAGAGGCTCAATGACATATGCATATGAATGAGAGGACAGCTAAAGTACGAAGAAAATAAGATGAAACTGAAATGTTTTAAAAAAGGGTTATGTGTTTAGGGTTATGTGCCTAATTGGATATACTATGGATATTAAATGTTCCTCTTACCTAAAAAAAAAAAAAAAAAGTTCTGTAGAAATGAATATTGGGTATTATAGATTATTATTATTATTATTATAGAGACCACATAACCCGCCTTCAGCCAATATTTGACTATTTGCTAAAAGGGGAACTAGGATGTGCCAGAGGGAAATACAGGTTGTTGGTTTGAAGGCTGTAGCCCTGTGTATAGAGTGGGGGCTTAGGTTGAAAACCTGAGCCCCACCCAGATTTGCATTTGAAAAGACATGCAGAACCACCCAAAACTGCTGAGAGTACTAGAGAAGGCAGGACCTGGAGAAGGAAAAAAAAAGACTGACCATTTTGCTTTTTGAATTTCAAGCAGGCAGTTTGCTGTTGGATGCACTGAAGAAAGAAAAGTCGGTGTCCGTCAGAAGGAATCACCTTCCAGGACTGAAGTTAAAGGGAACCAGCGAGTAGATAGCTTGGTCTGCTCACTTGTGGTGACTGCCTGGGTCCACTGAATGAGTAGAAATGGGGGAAGTGCAGTAATGAAGAGACGGGCTGAGTGTGGACATGTTCCAGTGGCACCAGTTGACCTAGCCCACAGGGTCCAGGGATGAAAGTGAGAGGAACGGCTGGCTGGCCAGAAGTAAAAGGGAGTTGCGTGGACTCCTATGTTTATGGGTGGAACCCACTGATCTAGCCCAATAGGGCTAGGGATGAGTGTCAAGAGGTTGTCTGAAGTGCCGGGAGGTGGGTGTGAACTCTCAAGCCTAAGACTGCTACCCAATGTGACCTACCTTGGATGGTTAGGAGTGAACTGACCAGAACCCGACCAAACGAAAAGGAAGACATTTGACACCGAGAGCTGGTACCGAATGCTGCAATTTGATGGTTTGTTCTGGAATGGACTTTGCTTACTGATGCAGATGTTCAAAGTTCCAACCCAAACAGACGATTCTTTAAGACCATGGAACATGCTTGTCTCCTCAGAGTACTGGTTTGGTAAAAAAAAAAATAAAAAATATTTTTTTTATTATTTTATTTTTTTTTATTTTTTTAGGGACGGGCAATTCAGAAACTGGCTGTCTAATATGTGGGGAAATACAGGCATGAAGTGGCTGGATTACACAAGTTCGTGAGTGCTTGCATTAAATGAGGGGAACAAGGGAGGATCCCCACTGAATAGTTTCCTGATGAGTCTGGAGAAGAGACAGTAGGGAAAGATACTGATAGGATTATACGATTCAGCTGTGCGTGTTGAGTGTTAACTGGGATTGTAAAAACTGTAATTGTAGAAGCTGTAACTCAAAGAGTGGACTAAGGGGGAGGCACTGCTGGACTGGAGTATGGGGGCCAAACCTGAAGTCCCTTAAAGGTTTTTCTGTGCTGATAGCTCGTGAAGCTCGCAGCAAGGAAATAATCTTCTCTCAGTTAAATTTTATTTGACACCAGAAGGGGTAAAGTCAGGACAAACTGTTGGAGAGGCTGACCAAATCAGATGGATACCTACAGCAGACCTGAGTGGCTGGTACATGAGTAACCTTACCCTGAGGACTCTGCCCTCTTGAAGGACTAACTGTTAATGACTTGTAGACTGGTAAAATGATTGGGAGGGGAAGTTATCCTCCAAATATGAAAGAACCATGGCTAGAAAAGCCAGGGGGTGCCCCACCAAAGGGATTGGTCAGTTTTGCCATCCCACTAGGTTTGAAATGAGCCACCCCAGAGGTGGAAAAGAAGAGCCCACCACCACCAAAGAAGAAGAACCAGTGTCCTTTGGGCCCAGGATTCCTGCGCTGAGAAGCTCCTGGATCCAGGAGCTAAAGGCAACAAGACCCAGCAGCAAAGACCCAGGGCAGAGACCTGGCAGCAGCAGACTGTGCAGTGGCCTTCCCGACTCATGCGGCGAGAAAGCTGAGTGCCTTTGGGCAGAGACTGAGGGCCAGTGAGAGGCGTGCCTGTGAGCATGGCAGGGAAGAGGCTGTCCTGATGGAAGAACTGTATCCTGAGTGTTCCTGAGCCTGAATTGTAACCTGTTACTTCCCTAATAAACCCCATAATCATAAGTATGGTCTGTAGTTCTGTGTGGCCATTGCAATGAATTATCGAAAACAGCAGAGAAGTATAGAGTGCCATGGGAGGGACAGTTGGTGTCAGAATTGGTAAGTGCAAATATATAAAAAAAACAAACCAAATCCAGTGCCATCGAGCCGATTCTGACTCATAGCGACCCTGTAGGACAGAGTAGAAGTGCCCCATAGAGTTTCCAAGGAGCCCCTGGCGGATCTGAACTGCCGACCCTTTGGTTAGTAGCCATAGCGCTTAACCACTACGCCACCAGGGTATACAGACCAAGTAAACATCTAAGACTGAGGGGAGACCAGGGAGTCATTGCCTAGGGGGCAGGGAGTTTCTGTTAAACCACGGTGGAATAATTTGGAAAACAAGAGTGGTAATGGCTGTACAATATGATGAACACAGTGTCAATGAATTGTACCTGTAAAATATTGTGAAATTGGCAAACGTTTTGTTACATATATACAAACACAAAACAGAAAGGAATGGTATTATATTTCTAAAAGGACCAAGTTACTATATGGTGCTCTTAGGTATTGAAACTCCTCTATAGCCTTATCTCCTGCTCCTCTCCATAATGGCTAGGTGCAGCCAAAGAGAACTCCCGTAGTCTTTGTTACACTTTCACCTGTACCTGGCAGGCTGCCCGTCCTCAGGGCTGGAATGTAACTGAAGTAAACTGTAACCTAATCCACAGCACTACTATCTACCTGGAAAAGAGAATGTGTTTACAGAAGGAGTGGTCTGTAAGAATTCAATTGAAAAAAAAAAAGTTGAGCAAGTCTGTGTGAGGATGTCTCTAGCACTGTATAGCTGAACAGGGTCCCAGCCAGCTGACCCAGATACAGTGATCTGACCAACACAATGCAATTGCAATGGCCACCACACCCACCCAGCTAACTCTTTGCTCTCGGAGTAACCTCTGGTTACCCTTTGGTTTTGCAGGAAAAGTCTCCGACATAGGATATAAATGCAACAACTAACATCAGTACAGGTAGTCCTTGGCTTATGACGGGGTTCAGTTCTAACAGCTCCATCGTAAGTCGGTTCTGACATAAGTCAAAGACCTCGATTTGATTTCATTTAGTTTTCATTATTATTACCTTTTATTATCAGTATCTTTATAAATCCAATCTTTGTCTTTGGGGTTGGAAACATTACATATAAACATACAGATACATTTTAATACATACATAAATAAAAAAACACACAAATCATAAAAAAAAAAAAAAAAAAACAGCCGTAAGTGTGGTTTGTTGTAATTCAAATACATCGTAATTCAGGGACTACCTGTATTTCCATCTTGCTTACCAGTTCTATTTGTCGCTAAAAAGGAATAAAATGGCATTTGGCTTGGTTGGTGCCAGTCCTGAGCCCCATCAATTCTAAATTCACTGACAAAATCAAGACTCTAGACCAGCAAAGCTAAGGTCATGACACTGAACAGTTGGGACTCCACCAAGGTTTTACTGTCAGCAAGGCCCTGCCCAAAAGGCTCAACACCCAGCTCCAAAATATCTTTGACATCTCTTCCCCTTAAATTTAATAGGAATCTGTGGGGTCTCTGGCCGGTAACTCCCAGTAAGACAGGCAGGAGGAGGCAGGGCCCCGGCACTAGGCCCACACATGTGGGGAGGACATGTTGGGTAACCATTCCCAGGCTGGGGGGTCTGGTGTGGAGGCAGATGTCCAGCCTGGCCAGCAAAGCCTGCACCCTAGTCACCATGCAGAGTTCCTGGTTGGTACAAACAACACGCTCAGCTGCTAACCAAAAGGTTGGAAGTTCAAGTCCACCCAGCGTCTCCTCCGAAGAAAGGCCTGGCAATCCACTTTCAAAAAATCAGCCATTGAAAACCCCACGGAGTACAGTTCTACTCTGACACACATGAGGCCACCATGAGTTAGAGTTGAATCAATGGCAACTTTTTGGGGGCTTTTTTCTGGTCACCATGGGGGCAGGGGTAGGAGAAGGCAGGACACTGTCTGATAAAGCCACGACACAACAGGTGGGCAGAGAATAGCTGGTCTACCCAGGGTGGGCCAAACTGGAAGCCCACACTGGCAGACAAGCAGGCAGGTATCAGATGGGCAATTACCCTTGGAGAGCAGGACTCTAGTCACTAAGCCAAGGTTTAGGTTAAGTTTCAAGTCCTTGGGAGGATGACGAGTCCCTGTATTTGTACGGGGTTCTCCACATTTTATAGCGAATAATTAGTTTGTATCTTCCCAAACCATCCTCCACTAAAGGAACTAGGTAGAACACAAATCCAGCTGCCTCTCTTCCAGCCTCAAAGCTCTTCGAGGACGCCCCCATCTCCTAAAAGAATGAGCCCTGCTTTCATCTGATGCCCACTCCCTACCTCCCCCTCCCATAAGAAACCTTTTCTTGATTCCCACCCTCTTAATTTCCTAGTCACCTCCTACCCGCTCCTCCCCCCCATAAACACACACATGCTGGGCCAGGTGTCTGTCTCTATATTACTTCTGTGATAATATACACATCTAACATTTTAATTGTCACACGTAATTGCAATTACATTTCCGTGTGTGCTTATATTCAAAGTTTGAGTTCTCTGAAGGAAGAGAATAAGTTTTGTTCATTTTTGTAAGTGTAACAGCTAGGACAGTGCCCAAGAAACAGTAATTATAATTAATTATATTCTCTAATGCCCAAGGAGAGGCCCTGCGTGGCATAAATGGTTAAGCCCTCAACTATTACTGCAAGGCTGGTGGTTTGAACACACCCAGAGGCGCCCCGGAAGATAGGCCTGGTGATCTGCATCCAAAAGGTCACAGCCTTGAAAACCTATGGAGCCGTTCTACCTGTACATGTGGGATGGCCATGAATCAGAACTGACTCAATGGCAACTAACGTGACAGCAACAACAGAACAAGGCCTGAACACTTTACATCTTTTTCATCCCATTCTCTTAACAAACCTATGACCCAAAAAAACCCAGTGCCCTCCAGTCAATTCCGACTCATAGCGACCCTATAGGACGGAATAGAACTGCCCCATAGAGTTTCCAAGGAGTGCCTGGCAGATTCGAACTGCAGACCCTTTGGTTAAAACAAGGTCCAAGCACTTTACATCTTTTTCATTCCATTCTCTTAGCAAACTTATGAGTAGGTATCAATTGTAAAATTATTTCTATTTTATAAATAAAAAGACTAAAACTCAGGAAGGGTTAGTAATTTGTCCACGGCCTCATAGGTAGTTAATGCCAGGTCCACCTGACTCCCTCCTTTGACCACTGCCTCCCATCAGTAAGTGGCTGGAAGGAAGAACACGGGGCTGGGTGGGTTCAGTTTTGCTGAGAGCAAAATTTTGCTTGTGTGCAATGTGTGAAGACAAAGAGAGGAGAAAAAGTAGGCTATGTCTTCATCTGCAGGTAGGCCATCTTCAGTGATGTTTTTGGCATACCCATTCCCTGTATTTTCTCTCTCCTGGGCAAAGCAAGCACTCTAAAATCCCATGTGCCCAGGACATGTCACTGAAGAAAAAATACATATGGCCCATAAGCACATGAAAAGATGTTCAATATCATTAGTCATCAGGGAAACACAAAGCAAAACCACAATGAGATACCACTTCACACCCACCAAGATGACTATTCTATGGAGCAGTTCTATTCTGCACACATAGAGTCACCATGAATCTGAATGCACTCCACGGCAATGAAAAACAACTAATTTGGCTATTATTGGAAAAAAAAAAAAAAAAAGACAAGTATTGGTGAGGACGTGAAGAAATTAGAACCGGCTACATTTCTGGTGGGGATGTCAATTCGGGCAGCCACTGTGGAAAACAATTTGGTGGTTCCTCAAAAAAATGAAACATAGAATTACCATTTGACCCAGCAATTCTACTTCTAGATATACACCCAAAAGACTTGAAAGCAGGGACGCAAACAGATACATGTTCACTGCAATGTTATTCACAATTGCCACACGTCCATCAACAGATAAATGGATTAAAAAAGCATGGTATATACATACAATGGAATATTACTCACCAATAAAAAGCAATGACGTTCTAATACATGCTACAACATGGATGAACCTTGAAAACAATATGCTAAGTAAAATAAGCCAGACACAAAAGGAGAGATATTGTATGATCCCACTTACATGAAATATCTAGAATAGGCAAATGCAGAGACAGAAAAGTTGATAAGCAGTTACCAGGGCCTAGTGGAAAGGGGCAACAAGGAGTTATTGCTTAAGAAGTACTGAGTTCTGATGAAAAACTTTTGGAACAGATGGTGATCGTGGTTGCACAAGGAGCCCTGGTTAAGTGCTCGCCTGCTAAGGGAAAAGGTCCACGGTTCTAACTTAACAGAGGCTCCTCAGGAGAAAGATATAGCAGTCTGCTTCCATAAAGATTACAGCTTTGGAAATCCTACAGGGCAGTTCTACTGTGACCTATAGGGCTGCTATGAATCAAATTTGACTAGGCAGCAATGGGTTTGGTTTTTTTTTTTTTTCTTATTGTAAGTATTTACTGCAATTTAAAAGATACAATACAGAGGGATTTTTAGTACTTTTAATATGATTTGATTACAAATAATCAGCTTACCAGCTAAGATGAATCCACTGGTCTCAACCCACCTGGTGGAAATGAGAATGAAGAACACCAAAGCTGTAAGGAAAATATGAGCCCAAGAGAAAGAAAGGGTCACATAAACCAGAGACTCCATCAGCCTGAGATGGGAAAAACTAGATGGTGCCCAGCTACCACTATGACTGCCCTGACAGGAAACACAACAGACAATTCCTGATGGAGCAGGAGAAGAGTGGGGTGCAGACCCCAAATTCTAGTAAAAAGACCACACTTAATGGTCTGACTGAGACTGGAGGGACCAGATGTCATGGCCCCCGGACTCTCTGTTAGCCCAAAACAAAAACCATTCTTGAAGCCAACTCTTCAGACAAAGATTAGACGGGAGTATAAGACATAAAATGATACTGGTGAGGAGCGTGCTTCTTAGCTCAAGTAGACACATGGAACTATGTGGGCAGCCCCCGTCTGGAGGCGAGATGAGAAGGCAGAGGGGGACAGGAGCTGGTTGAATGGAGAGAAGGAGTATGCTGTCACATTATAGGGAGAACAACCAGGGCCACATAACAATGTGTGTATAAGTTTTTGTATGAGAAACTGACTTGACTTGTAAACTTTCACTTAAAGCACAATTAAAAAAAATAAATAATCAGCTTACAGAAAACTTCTTAGGAACACAACTGTAGTAAAAAAATAATATACTGTATATTGAATTTTTCTTTTATTTTAGCACTATATCATCAGCTAGTGAAAGGTTAGCCTTATTCATGTCTCAAACATGTCTTGAATGACTAATCTGTGCCTGACGCACCTCAAAGGGATAAAACCATCTTTTCAGCAGCCAAGGATTATTGGTATAAAATGAAAATATCACTAATAACTTATCTTCAATTCTCTAACTTTAACTTTTGTTTTTATTTACTTTTTATTGCTGCTAGCTTAATGTTTCTTCTTGTGTGTGCTGTAGGTGAAAGTTTACAGCTTAATTTCTGATACAAAAATTTATATACATATTGTTATGACATTAATTGCATTCCCTATAAAGTGACAGCACACTCCCCCTTTTCATCCCAGGTTTCCCAAGTCCATCCAACCAGCTCCTGTCCCTTCCTGCCTTCTCATCCCGCCTACGGACGGGAACCACCCATTTGGTCTCGTGCATCAGCTTCAACTAAGAAGCACACTCTTCATGAGTATTATTTTTTGTTTTATAGTCCAGTCTAATCTTTGTCTGAAGAGTTGGCTTCAGGAATGGTTTTAATTCTGGGTTAACAGAGCTTCTGGAGGCCACGGCTTCAAGGGTTCCTCCAGTCTGAATCAGACCATTAGGACTGATCTTATTACATTAATTTGATTTCCACACCACACTTTTCTCCTGCTCCATCCAGGGACTCTCTGTTCCCTGTCAGGGCGGCCATTGGTAGTGGCCAGGCACCGTCTAGTTCTTCTGGTCTTAAGCTGATTTAGACTCAGGTTTATGTGGCCCTTTCGTCTCTTGGGCTAATATTTTCCTTGTGTCTTTGGTGTTCTTCAGAAACCCTGGTGGCATAGTAGTCAAATGCTATAGCTGCTAATCAAAAGTCGGTAGTATGAATCCACCAGGCGCTCCTTGGAAACTCTATGGGGCAGTTCTACTCTCTCCTATAGGATCACTACGAGTTGGAATTGACTGGACAGCAATGAGTTTGGTTTTGGGTTTTGGTGTTCTTCATTCTCCTTTGCTCCAAGTGGGCTGGGACCAACCGATGCATCTTAGATGGCCACTTGCAAGCTTTTAAGACCCCAGACACAACTCACCAAAGTGGGATGTAGAACATTTTCTTAATAAACTTTGTTATGCCAATTGACCTAGATATCCCCTGAAACCATGGTCCCCAAACCCCAGCCCCAGTACTCTGTCCCTCGAAGTGTTTGGTTGTGTTCTAGAAACTTCTTAGCTTTTGGTTTAGTCCAGTTGTGCTGACTTCCCCTGAATTGTGTGTTGTCCTTTCCTTCACCGAAGATGATTCTTATTAATGAATTCCCCTCCCCCTCCTTTCCTACCCTCGTAACCATCAAAGAACATTTTCTTCTGTGTTTCAGCCTTTTCTTAAGTTCTTATAATAGTGGCCTCATACAATATTTGTCCTTTAATGACTGCCTAATTTCACCGAGCATAATGCCTTCCAGATTCATCCATGTTGTAAGATGTTTCGTGGATTCATCATTGTTCTTTATCATTGCATGGTATTATTCCATTGTCTGTACGTACCATAATTTGTTTATCCATTCGTCTCTTGATGGGCACCTAGGTTGTTTCCATCTTTTTGCTATTATGAACAGTGCTGCAATGAACATGGGTGTGCATATTATCTATTCGTGTAACGGCTCTTATTTCTCTAGGACATATTCCAAGGAGTCGGATTGCTGCATCGTATGGTAGCTCTATTTCTAGCTTTTTAAGGAAGCACCAAATGGATTTCCAACGTTGTTGTACCATTTTACATTCCCACCGGCCATGCAAAAGTGTTCCAGTCTCTCCACAACCTTTCCAACATTTATTATTTTGTGTTTCTTGGATCAGAGCTAGCCTTGTTGGGGTGAGATGGCATTTCATTTTAGTTTTGATTTGCATTTCTCTAATGGCTAATGATTGTGAGCATTTCCTCATGCATCTGTTAGCTGCCTGAATGTCTTCTTTGGTGAAGTGTCTGTTCAAATCCTTTGCCCATTTTTCAATTGGGTTATTTGTCTTTTTGTTGTTGAGGTGTTGCAGTATCTTACAGATTTTAGAGATCAGATCCTTTTCGGGTATGTCGTAGCCAACAATTTTTTCCCAGTCTGTAGGTCGTCTTTTTACTCCTTTGGTGAAATCTGTTGATGAGCACAAGTGTTTGATTTTTAGGAGCTCCCAGTTATCTAGTTTTTCTTCTGGTGTTTATGCACTGTTAGTTATGGTTTGTATTCTGTTTATGCCATGTATTAGGGCTCCTAGTGTTGTCCCTATTTTTTCTTACAGGATCTTCATAGTTTTAGATTTTATATTTAGATCTTTGATCCATTTTGAGTTAGTTTTTGTACATGGTATAAGGTATGGGTCTTGTTTCATTTTTTTGCAGATGGATATTCAGTTATGCCAGCACAATTCATTAGACAGACGGTCTTTTCTCCATTTAACAACTTTGGACCTTTGTCACATATCAGCTGCTCATAGATGGATGAATTTACGTCTTGATTCTCAATTCTGTTCCACTGGTCTATGTATCTGTTGTTGTACCAGTACCAGGCTGTTTTGACTACCATGGCGTGACTGCCTATTTTACAATAGGTTCTAAAATCAGGTAGTGTGAGGCCTCTCACTTTGTTCTTCTTCTTCAGTAATGCTTTACTTATCCAGGCCTCTTCCCTTTCCACATGAGGTCAGAAATTTGTTTCTCCAACTTGTTAAAAAATGTTGTTGGAATTTAGATTGGGATTGCATTGTATCTGTACATCGCTTTGGGTAGAATTGACATTTTCACAATGCTGAGTTTTCCTATCCATGAGCAAGGTATGTTTTTCCATTTATATAGCTCTTAGTTTCTTGCAGTAGTGTCTTGCAGTTTTCTTTGTATAGGTCTTTCACATCTCTGGTTAGGTTTATTCCTAAGTATTTTATCTTCTTGGGGGTATTGTAGATGGTATGGATTTGGTGATTTCCTTTTCAAAAGTTCTCTTTGTTGGTAGGGAGGAATCCAACTGATTTTTGTATATTTACCCTGTATCCTGACACTTTGCTGAAATCTTCTGTTAGTTCTAGTAGTTTTCTTGTGAATCCTTTGGGGTTTTCTGTGTATAAGATCATATCGTTAAACAGGAATACTTTTACTTCTTCCTTACCAATTTGGATAACCCTTATTTCTTTTTCTTGCCTTATTGCTCTCGCTAGAACCTGCGGCACAATGTTGAATAAGAGTGGTGATTTAGGGTATCCTTTTTTTTTTTTTTGTCTGATTCTCATTCTCCAGGGAAACGCTTTCAGGCTTTCTCCATTTAGGATGATGTTGGCTGTTGGTTTTGCATAAATGCCCTTTCTTATGTCAAGGAATTTCCCTTCTATTCCTATTTTGCTGAGAATTTTTATCACCAATGGGTGTTAAACTTTGTCACGGTTTGGGATTTTTTTGATGGTTGCACAACATGGTAAATATAATTAATGTCACTGAATGGTACATATGAAAAATGTTGAAATGGCATATGTGTTATACATAAATTTTTATAACAATTTTAAAAAGAGAAAAAAGTTAAAATGGCAAATTTTTATGTTATATATATTTACCACACTAAAATTTTTTTAATTCAATTAAAAACATGTGCCCTGAGTTTCAGCACCTTCCTGCAGCCCAAGGTAAGGGAATGACATCAGAAAAAGAAGTTGTAACCGAACGCCACTCGGGTTCTTGTCCTGTCTTATTAGCCGATTGAAATAAGACAGACATTGATTGCAATGGAAACAGAAAGTAGCAAGTTTATTGTCTGCGCATACAAGGAGCGCGTGGAGTCTAGTGACCTTAAGGCCACGTGCTCGCGGACTAAGGGGGCTGGGGAGCTTTTTGTTTCCAATGGCTTCAGGGGGTTGGGTTTGGTACCCGGAATTTTCTGCCTTTAACCCTCCCATGCCTATATTTGGCGGGGTGGGGGGGTCAGTCGAAGGATGTGATTTCCATCTGTGCATGCTTCAAGGTGTAACTAGGGCTAGTCAGTAGACGGAGCCACTACCTGCTGCGACTTCCTGTTCAAAACAAGCTTGTGGTTATCAAGACAAAGAGAGGGGAGAAGGGGTGTTGACTAGGGTTTTCAATATGGCTGAGTAGCCTGTTTCAAGGTGACAGTGTGATTCCATGTGGAATGAACAAGAGCTTGAAGCAAGTTTATTAGGCAGGTTCTTCCCTGGATGCCTGGTGGGCCTCTGAATCTAGAAGGCCTACTCTAAGGTCAGCCTAAGACACCATCCTGTTGCAGCAGAGTTCTGGGAGGGCCCTTGAAGAAGTAGCATAATCAGGAATATTCTACCAAAGACACATGTTGGACAATGTAAAGGGGTAAAACTGTATCTGGGTCCAGGACTGAAGAGAATCACATGAGAAAGAATACATCTACTTCTGAAAATGAATTAACTAACCAGAAACTCAGAAAGAAAACCACAGAGCCTTGGGTCAATTCCAATGACCAATTCCCAGTTCATTTAACAAGTTCCACACCTGACATGTAGAAATCAATGCTTCAGCTGTTGGCATCTGGACTTGTCCATCTTTAAGCAAAGTATACAGCCTGCAAATGTGGCTATAAAACTATTTATCAAGTTGGTTGGAAACATTTACTGCAAATTTAAACATCTTTGAGATAAAAATAACCTTCTGTGTTTATTCCTCTAAAACATCTTTGAATGCTATAACTTGCTCATTCAGATATTATTATAAAGTCCTCCCGAGGACATGAGAGAGAATTCCTGAGCTGCCTGGAATGTATAAACACCAATCAATAACAATTTCACTTGCACTAACCTAATTCAAATGTCTAGCCTTCTTAACACGGCCACATTTTATTAATTCTGAAGATATGAGCAAAGGAGTAAGCATGCCATACTAGAAGGAACATGGACTTTGGTATTAGACAACTTGGTTCAACTTTGGTGTGAGACAACCACTTCTGCCACTAGCTCGCTGGGTGTGCTTGGGTAAATAATTTAATCTCAAAGAACCTGGCTCTTCTTACCTGTAAAATAAGATTTTTGTTAGTGTAATTTTTAAAATTCCAAAACAAAATGTATGTAACATCTAACACAAGCACCTAAATGACACTCTATACTCATGGACTTCATTTTCTTCTTACCACGCCCCCTCTGAAAAGTTTCAAATTCTTAATTTACAGATTTAAAACAATTTACCAAACCAAAAGTGATAACAGCAATCTCTATTTTCAACAGAGAAGAGAGGGCGGGTGGGTCACTTCACTAAGAGTTGGACCCCGGGTTTACTTAAGATGAAAGAATAAGTAGAAAAAGAACGTGACATTGGTCAGGTCAAGAAAGGAAGAGGCTTAACAGCGTGCTTGTTTTCTACATGAGTTTAAAAGTAAAAATGAAACACTATATGGAGCGAGAGTAAGAGGCACTCTGTGAACTGGAAAAGAGCCTAGAGAAAAGGATTAGAGGGTTCTCTGAGATGCCGGAACAAGAAATTGTAGGCTCAGAATGGTAAATAACAAAATACATACCCACACACCCAAGGGTTGGCACAGCCTTAGAAATAGCAAGTTGTCTGATCACCATGGGAGACTTGAAATTCCCAAGTGAGGAAAAATTTAGATCAAGTTCTCAAAGGAGTAAATGATCAGACAAAGCTTTACACAAAATTCAGAGTATTTATGCCCTAGAAAATCACACTCCCTCTTACTTTTAAGAAGAGGATCCCAGTGTGACCCAGGCAGCTTGTGAAAGGCAGATTAGTTCCTTACATTCCCTGCTGTTGTCAGTTACCACTGAGTAGGCTCCTATTCATGGTGACCTTATACATAACAGAATGAAACAATGCCCGGTCCTGGGCAAGCCTCACAATTGTCGGTACGCTCGAGTCATTGTTGCGGTCACTGTATTTTAAGTGTCTTCCAACCTAGGGGGTTCATCTTCTAGCAATATACTGAGCAATATCCTGTTGTGATCCATAAGGTTTTCACTGGCTAATTTTCAGAAGTAGATCACCAGGCCCTTCTTCCTAGTCTGTCTTAATCTGTAAACTCCACTGAAACCTGTCCACCATAGGTAACCCTGCTGGTATTTGAAATACCAGTGGTATAGCTCCCAGCATCATAATAACATGCAAGCCACCACAGTAGGACAAACTGACAGGCAAGTGGTGGTTAGATTCCCTAAGAGTCCTAAATGAAGACTTTTAGGAAATCCTGACTCGGAATGATCAGGAGTGGGGCCCAGGTGATTCTGATGGTCATTGCTGTGTGGGAATCAGTGCTTTAAATCATGGACACTTTGAGCCTCTTTACTTTTCGCATCCTGCCCTTTGGCTCCCTCTCATGTATCTGGCTCTTTCCAAAGAACAACTACGGATAGATAAATTAAATTTCACATTTTCACCCAGGCCTTCTTCAGCTGAATGAAAAAAGGAAGCCAAAGCTACTCAGCAGCAGCACCTCACACTTCCTCATAACATCTTTGCCTTGAAGGGATTCTGGCCCACCCCATATCCTTCCGGGTTGTGAAGGGGTGTCTCCAGCAGCCCTCAGCTGACCACGCTCCGGACCCCATCCCCTCCTGCATGTACCACACTCTGCACCAACAGTCTCTGTCAGCTTCTTCTCCACACATTTCGTGATTTCTTTCTTCCCTTCTGTCCTCCAGTATGAACAACTCCCCACCATCTGTAAAAGCAAAAACAAAACTCTCCCTGACTCTTTCGGCCACGGTCTTCTCTCCTTAGCCACCAACTTTCTCTTGTGAGTGGTCAACACAGACATACTCTCCTCACGCCTCATTCCCCTCTAACACTCTGCAGTTTACCCTCTTCACTGCTTTCCTAAAACTCCTTATTGCCATCCCCAACAGTGTTTTTCTCAAAAAATTCAACCCTCTTTCTCCCTTGATGGCTCTGCAACACCCCTTCCACCCACATGCATTCCTATGCTATTATTCTAAATTACCTTTCCAATGCTGCCCTCTCTCCTAAGCTCCTCCACACACAGTTAATGGAGAGTGTTCACCAGGGCAAGACGAGTCTCAGCTGACTCTCCCTCAGTGAGCTCATCCACTTCCCTGGTTTCATCCTCTCCTGGATGCCAATGATTTCAGGATTTGTATCTCCCCAGCTCAGATCTCTCACGTGGCCACAGGTTCCATTCTCACTCTGTCTTCAGGACGTTCCTTTTTTTTTGTTTTTGTTTTTGATTTTAAAACAAGCTCTGGCCGCTTTTATTAAAGAAAAAAAATTACATGATTTATTTTTCACCAGTCTGTTCTGGCATGCTTCTAACGATATCAGAACCCCTTGGATCGATGATAGCCAGTGTGCACACTCTGTAGTACTTTCCGCACGCTGTGCCCAATTCAATATTATTGCCACTGTAGTGATGGACACTAGTTCTGGCCAGCATAGCACGGTATCTATTTCAGATTTCCTCAAGGCCGGGAAGTTGCTGGCGAGGATGACCAGTTTCGCTTTGCCTTGCCTGATCATCTGCAGAGCCTGCCTGTATCCCAGAATGTATTTTCCACTTTTCATAAAGAGTTGGAGCCTAGAGTTGATCGACTCCAGTGACTTTTTTATCTTCTTTGCAGCCACCACCTTCCTGCCTTAGGTGCAGGACAGCCCCCAACCAAGAGCAGCCACCAAGATGGCCAGGGAGGGAGAAAAGGGAGGACATTCCTTTTTTGATATCTTGCCAACTCTTTCACATAGCTCAAGCAGAACTCACTATTTCCCCTCCTCAGCCAACCTCTATCTCCACTTTTCCATTCCTGTCAGAAGTAGTTCCATTCTCCAAGTTATTCAGGACTCCAAGTTTTTAACAACTTCTTCTTATACCAACCTCTGCAATCCTACTGGACGTTAAGACTACAATAGCCCCCTGCACCAAAATAACTACCACAACTTGTGATATTTTCCACAATCACTTCATTCCTTTAAGTCCTGAAGCTCTTGCCAAGTTTTTAAATTCCAAGATACTACGTTTGCATATATATACATACATATGTATACGTACACAAGTTTTAAAAAAAAGTAAAAGTCTTCTTCATCCTCCACAATAATCTGGGTAATTTTAAAGAGGGTCAGACTCACTGAGACTGCCATTTACATCTGATGACTATCATGCCAGAACTATATAGACAGGTATAGATATGGCTATAGACATAAATATAGATAAAGATATATAATTATAGCTATAGAGCCCTGGCAGCACAGTGGTTAAGAGCTTGGCTGCTAACCAAAGGTCAGAAGTTCAAATTCACCAGCCACTTCTTGGAAACCCTTTGCAGCAGTTCTACTCTGTCCTATAAGGGTCGCTATGAGCTGGAATCGACTCGACGGCAATGAGTTTGGTTTGGGGCTTTTCATAGATATAAATATGAATTTTGTGACTATCACTTCATAACTAGATAGATACCTAAATACAGAAAAAAAAAAAAAAAAAAAAACCCATTGCTGTCAAGTCAATTCTGGTTTTATATCTATAACCATATCTATGTGTCTATATGTATCCATGCATGTATCTATCTATATCTTTGCATGTATGTATATATGTATGTATCTATCTATCCAGTTATGAAGTGATAGGAAGAGGGAGTATTTAACTTAAAGACAAAAAGCCTTAGAAACACAGTTTTTACATATTTCAACAGTAAAATTACTGTGTGTCCTCAGCAGAATTAAGCTCAGGGGATGGAAACTTTAGGGAAGCAGCTTTGACCAAGCCCGTTGCCTTCAAGTTGACACCAACTCACAGTGACCCCACAGAACAGAGCAGAACGATCCCATAGGGCTTTCATGGAGCAGCTGGAGATCCAACTGTTGACCTTTTGGTTAGCAACTGAGCTCTTAATCACTGTACCACCAGGCCCCCTAGTAGCTTTGAACTCACCATAATACTGGGAGTTGAGTAGGTAGAAGAATTGATTCCCATTGGAGTTCATGAGTCCCCCCATCCCTGGAAGCGTTCAAGCAGAGGCTGTAGGGTGATGACTGCCACCACCCCCATTGTCTGGAGTGACCCCCCTTCCTCCTGATGTCCCTACCTGCCTTGCCCTGAGTTCTGCTCCCTGACCAGCTGCCAGGCTACAGTGATCTTTGTTTTAGCATTAATCAATAAAGAAGTCATGGTTTAAGGAATGAGCTTGGTCAATGGCCTTTAAAGATTGAAAGATCCCTAAACATTTTGGTTTTCAGCCTGTTGGATATATAAAGCACCTAATGCAGTTTCTACCTCTTCCAATCCAAAGGAAAATGTTCCTGAGGAGGTATGGTCCACGGCTAAACCAACCGCCATCAAGTCAATTCTGACTCATAGTGACCCTACAGGACTGGGTACAACTGCCCCATAAGGTTTCCAAGGAGCAGTTGGCGTATTTGAGCTGCCGACCTTTTGGTTAGCAGATGAACGTTTAACCACTGCGCCACCAGGGCTCCACCTGATACAGACAAGAGGGTAAAATAAGTGCCCTGGGTCATTTCAACACATTGGACAAGCCAAACACGGCAGCTGCAAAACTGCTTAGTATTGTGACTCATTCCCAGATTTGCCAACACATTCACTGAATTATCCCCGCTTTGAGTCTACACTCAAGGCCCTCAGGCATAAAATAGAGAAGTGGCTAAGAGTCCTGGGAGGGAACTTGCACTACCCTGGTTCAAATCCTGGCTCTGCCACTGTCCAGCCATGGGAGCTTACACAAGTCACTTACCCCCCCACCCCCGGGTTGTTATGGGGGAATATTATTTCTTACCACATAGGGTTGTTGTATGGCATAGACGAAATAATTCATGTGGAGTGTTTCACGTGGTACACAGGAAGCACTCAATTTAAAAAGTTTTATTTATAGCTACATTAGCAGTGACCAGAATTAAAGGTAGAAAAAATCCCATATGACAGAATAAATAAGGATATCTATGGACCAACTCCACCAAGAGATGCCTTGGAAGAAAGGCTTGGCACTCTACTTCCAAAAAATCAGCCACTGAAAACCTGATGGAACACAACTCTACTTTGACACACATGGGGTCACCATGAGTCAGAATTGACTTGGTTTGGCTACTGACCATACCTCCTCAGGAATATTTTCCTTTTGATTGAAAGAGACAGAAACTACATTAGGCACTTTATATATCCAACTGACTGAAAGATAAGTAAAAAATGGAGCTCTGTGTCTGTTTTAGGAGACTTTTTTTTTTTTTAATTCCCATAGTCAAAGCCACTCCAGTGGCCATGAACACACCCAACTAACAGCCTCAGCATTTCTATGATAAGAAGCAGTATTTTCCTGATAAGAACAGTCATTACTTCGGAAGGTTTTCTCACACTTCCTGAGTGCACTAAACTTGCCTTGCATTTCAGCTTAGATTTCCACCCTCTCATTTCACTACAGTCAAAAGAAAGTTTTCGTTCCACCTGTCATCACTACCTTCTCTTACTGCCGTCTTCCTCCCATATTTCTCTGCCTTGAAGTATCCTTAGTACTCTTAGCCTCCCCTCAGCCAAGACTTTTCTACTTCTTCACCCTGTACTCATTGAAAACTCAACCTCCTTTCCAAATGCCACCCACAGGCACCTCACTATCCAGGTATCCTCTCCAATAATTACAGTAGTCCTCCCAAGAATATATTTAAATCCAAGATCTTTCAATGGTGTAAAACAGTTGTCCAACTTAGACCACTAGAAAGTGAACCGAAAGACAGGAAACGTGTATTTCCTAAGTTCAGTTCTATAACAACAAAGCCTTTTTCTCTACTGGCTTTAACCATGTGATGGAGCTGACAACAGGAGAAATGATAACAAACAATATATATTTATGGTACAGTTTACCAAACCTTTCCAATGGATCACCTACATCATTTGATATTCACAACATCCCCCTTAATGTAAATATTATGAAATCATTTTACAGATGAGGAATCAGGCTCAGAAAGTTTAAACGTCTTGTTCAAGGTCACATGCCTAATAAATATTCGCTCTAGGTCTAGACTACCATCCATCAGGTTGTTGTACTGCGGTGGTTTGTGGGTGGCTATGATGCTGGCATAGCTATGCCACCAGTATTTCAAATACCAGCAGGGTCACCCATGGTGGTCAGATTTCACCTGAGCTTCTAGACTAAGGCAGACTAGGAAGAAAGGCCTGGCAATCTACTTCCAAACATTAGCCAATGAAAAGTTTATGTATCACAACAGAACACTGTCTCACTCGCTTGCTCTAGATACATCACCAGGAGGGATCAATTGCTGGAGAAGGACATCAAGTTTGGTGAAGCAGAGGGTCAACAAGGGCGAGGGAGACCCTCAGCGGGAGGGACTAGCATAATACTGCACCAATGGACTCAAATATGCCAGCGATCGTGAGGATGAGGTAGTACTGGGCAACATTTTGTTCTGTTGTGCATAAAGTCACCATGAGTCAGAATCAACTCAAAGGCAGCCATCTATCTACTGAGTCTAGAATCCAATTCTTCATACTCCTAATACTCTTATCACTGCCCCATAGCAGATGATTTCACAGGACAGACCTCAGAAGGAAACCCAAATGTCAGCCCCGCAGCCTGGATCTGAAATTTTGTCTACTCCTGTATAGCCAGTATCCCATAACTCCTTGTGAGCAGACTTTTGCATGGATTCTTGTGGCTTAAACAATATGTGCTTAGAATAGTTCTGTTATAAGGACAGACTGAATGGAGAACTGAGAGGCAGAACAACATGCCCAAGGTCAAAACTTAAGGAGGAAATATCTCAGTGAGATAAACACATGGAGTGTTTTGTTTGGGAGTGGCTCTGTTATTTGATTTAAGTGAAGTATTTATCTTATTAAACACTATTTATTAATGAAAATTACCTTAACCGATAAGGAGGAGCCTGAAGATTCAGGTAGAACCAAATGTCCTTTACCTCTTCGCTCAAAGTGACATAGAACGCATGTAAATATTTTAATAAATTTAACTTTAAAACAAAAAGTAAATCTAAAGCACAAACATATACTGGTATAACCGCATATCTTTCCACTCTTCTGACTAAAAAAATTGCCTTAGAAAAACACTAGTCCCAACTTCCCTTTCTGGCAGATACAGTACAACTTGATATTGACCTTGATCACTTAGCTGAAGTAGGTTTCTCCAATTTAAAGTTATCCCCCTCCCTTTGCACACTGTGCTCTTTGGAAGAAGTTACTATGCTCAGCCCACATTTAAGGAGCAGAGAGTTATACAGCCCTTCCCAAATTATTTGGAATTCTTCGGCAAGGAGATTTGTCTATTCTCCTTATTTATTCATTCAATCATTTATTTATATCAATATATACTCACAGACAATTATTGTATACTTTCGGTTATAATCCATACTTCTTTATTTATTTTTGTTGCTCAGAGTGTTCCAGTTTTGACCACTGGGGGCTCTTTTCAATTGGCTCCTGTGTCCCTTTGACATGTTCCATCACTCTGATTTTGTTTTGTTTTGTTTTTCAGCACATCCTTGCTTTCTGGCACTACCAGATGCTCTAGGCTCATCTTGTGTATTTTCTGCCCTACTCCTAGCATCAGCCATTTGTCTAAAGGAGCCCTGATTCCTTTTATTGGAGAATGATATTAGAAACCAAAATCTGGGAGCTGGGTGTGCTTGTTGCTAATGAAATATCACTGCTTGTAGATGCTCCCTGGTGGCGCAGTGGTTAAGAGCTTGGCTACTGACCAAGGTCAGTAGTTCAACTCTACCAGCTGCTCCTTGGAAACCCTGTGGGCAGTTCTACTCTGTCCTATAGGGTCACTATGAGTTGGAATTGACTCCACAGCAATGGGAAGTGGTCAATTTACAACTCATTTTACAGACCACTACCTGCTTTTAGGAAACCCTGGTGGCATAATGGTTGGGAGCTATGGCTGTCAGTCAAAAAGGTCTGCAGTTCGAATCCACCAGGCACTCCTTGGAAACTCTATAGAGCAGTTCTACTCTATTCTATACAGTCGCTACGAGCCGGAATGGACTTGATGGCAACGGGTTCGGTTCAGCTTCAACCTGCTTTCAAATTCTCTCTCTAGCTCAGGTACACAGCCATACTTCATCATTTGCTATTATGATGAAATAGAGTGCTACCCTTTATCTTGATGAAACAATTGTTTTTAGTTTATAGTCTCATTTTATTCTTCTTTGAAACTAAGATAACAAAACCGGTAATCAGATAAAGACATATATAAAAACACTCTTAACTACTTCAGTGGAAAGATAAAAAACATGTACGTCAACTGGAGTTTTGCAATTTAGTAAAGCTAGCTACAAAACTGAGGTAAACGTTAACTCAATAAGGCTGAGATTACAAAGATAAATACGTTAGTCTTCTCCTAAGGCCTTTTTATAAACGCCATCCTCAAACCCCAAACATGAAAAGCCTTCTTTTTCATTCTTTGCTCCATAATTTGTATAAAATACTTCTGTAAATATAACTTCAAGTAAACACTGATTTACTTTGCTTTTGTTACTGCAGGTACATTACCACTTATTGTCTGGAGAAAAAATGGGCATTTATCTTTTAGAACGGGGCGGGGAGGCTAAACACCTCAACAACCCTGTTTTTGTTAGCTGCTTTCTTTAGTGGAGTCACTCCAGACGCAGGGCAACCCCAAGCACACTCACAATGGATGAGTCATTTGTGATCCAAAGGAGTTTTTTTCATTGGCTGACTTTTCGGATGTAGATCACCAAGTTTTTCTTCCTAGCCTATCTTAGTCTGGAAGCTCAGCTGAAACCTGTTCAGCATGCTAGCAACATGCAAGCCTCTACGGACAGACATGTGGTCGCTGCACATGAGGAACTGAACCCGGGCCTCCCACATGGAAGGCGAGAATTGTACCACTGAACCACTACTACCCCCTCAACAATCCTAAAAAAAATCTGTTGCTGTCAAGTCGATTCCAACTCATAGCGACCCTATAGGACAGAGCAGAACTGCCCCATAGAGCTTCCAAGGAGTGCCTGGTGTATTTGAACTGCCAACCTTTTCGTTAGCAGCCACGGCACTTAACAACTATGGCACCAAGGTTTCCTGGTAGACAAAAACAGCAGATGTTCTTCTTTCCAGTAAAACACTCAAGTTCCTAAGGCATTCTGGCCTTACTCTACTGAGGAGGAGAATGAAGAAAGAGAAAGAACATTCCAGAGTTCCAAAGGTCAAATCACTTGAGTCAGCATGCCCTGACACGCACATATTGCATTTGGAGAAATAAGACTGTAAAATATACAGGTACAATTCTTCTAGATAAGTTCACTGAAAAGAGGGAAAAAATAAAGTAGCTTGGTTTATGGTCTTTTCCCTCAAAAAGTACTCCTTTACAATCTAAAACCAAACCTTCCCTGCTGCCACTAAAAGTCTTGGAGTCACAGAATTTTAGGCTGAATGGGTTTCAAAAAGCAGCAGATGGGAACACCAAGAATTCCAGGGAAATGTCACTGTCCCAAGGCCAATCAGAGGCAGAGCCATTTTCACCCCTGGCATGGGGGGAGGAGGTGGGGGGGATGCAGAAATCTTTAAAGTCCTTATGCCTATGCCCTGAATATATATCTCTCCATCTGTGGGGAAAACTGGAAACACACCTGGTCTCCTGCCTCCCTAAGCTCCACACCCTTTTCCTAACAACTCCCATTGTAAAAGGCCAGCCGTTGGTGATCAGAGAAGGCAGCAACACGGAAAAACCCTTCCCAGCCCCTCATCCACCGAACACAAGTAGTTTCAGCACTTGCCAAAGGACGAGGCAATTCCTGAAAGAACAGAAACGGGACTTTCAGAAAAGAAAGTCAAATGTTGCTAAAAATCAAAAAAAACAAACTCATTGCCTTCAGTCGACTCTGACTCATGGCGACTCCGTGTGTCAGAGGAGAACTGCGCTCCATAGCGTTTCCAATGCAGTCCCAGTTGCACAGTGGTTAAAGCGCTCGGCTACCTACCAAAAGGTCAGCAGTTCAAACCTACCAGCTATTCTGCAGGAAAAAGATGTGGCAGTCTGCTTCCTTAAAGATGACAGCCTTGGAAACCCTGTGTGGCAGTTCTACCCCATTCTACAGGGTCGCTATGAGTCGGAATTGCCTCCATGGCAACAGGTTCAGTTTTGGGGGGAATTTTATGGAAGCATATCACCAGGCCTTTCTTCCACAGAACCGCTGGGTGGGTTCGAACAGCCAACCTTTCAGTTAGGAGCCAAGCACAAACTGTGCTACTTAGGGATCGCTCAAATGTTGCTACAGCTCTGTATAAAAAAAAAAAAAAATGCAGATATAAATCAATCCCTAAGATGCATGCACTGTTGAGTTTAAACAAACAAACAAAAGCAAGGAGCAGAAGAACCGCACACTATAGCTTTGTGTCAGAAAACAGAGAAAAAGCTTCTGCGTACACATATGCCACCGTGGCTGCCTGGGGGAGGGGACTGGACAGCTAGGAAACAGGGGACAGGGAGAAGAGAGATGGCCTTGTGACTCTGATACTAAATGCATATGGTACCTATTTAGAAAACTAAAATTTTAATCCAAAAAAAAATTTATTTATTTATACGCAATAAAAACAAAGAATAAAAAATATTGCCAAAAGTTAGTAGGCCAGGGGGTGGGAACAAAGAAATCTGAACCCAGTGACACTCAAGTTAAACCACTTCATGGAATTTCACAAAATAACTTTTGAATTTAGCAATTTCCTTTAGGCCTGGCACCCTCTTGGCGTATACCTCGGCTGATGTGATCTGTTTGAAGACAGAGCTGCAGAATAATGAATGAGACAAAGTGGGAAAGCACTTCCGTATTTTTTTTTTTTTTTAACTAGTTGCTTGAATAAGAGTTCAGAAAAACCTAACAAAAACTTTTCAAAGGTACCCCTGCTCTTTTTTAAATTGGATTAAAGCCCGAGCTCTGTGCTGTTCTGGTAAAATAAATAAACTTGAAAATAAACATCATATTAATATAAGTGGGAAATTTCCAAGCAATTATCAGACCAGAAATCTTAACGCTATTGCAGACTTTCAAAACCATACCTCAAAGCAAATCAATATTATCAATCCATAAAAAAAAGATTAACCACTGATAATTTTAAAAAGTTACCAAGCAGAGCTGCAGTATTACAAGGACATTGGTAAATGATTCACCAAGTTTCACCAAGTGCACATTTTTTGGATAACTTGAAAGATGGATTACAAATTCATTAATAAATTAGTTCACCTTGTTGCACGTGGTCAAGTTTCTTAAGTCCAAAGGGATACGGCCCTTTAATAAAGTACATTTTTAACCAGCACAAAGTATTTTAAATTACTTTTCCCACTGATTTACTCTCTATCCTTGGGCTATCCTGGCAAAACTACCAGAAACTGTTATTAATAAGACCGCAGCAAGTTTTCCTTTTATCTCATTGATTGAAAGTGTTGCCTTACTTAAAATAGCAAGCCTCTGAAAAGCACACAACCAAATACCGTGATTGAATCACACACTGAATTATTTTTACAAGTTGCTGGTACAAAAACTATCTGCAGACTGTATCTCCTTAGATAAAATCTTTTCATCATATTTTTCTTTATAAATGTAACTCTGAGGCCATGAAGCCAAATTCTTAAGAGTAATTGGCTATATGGCATTTTTTCTAGGTGTGACTTGATTTTAGACTGCTAGAGGAAACTTCCGCTCACACAAACCTGATATAGCTGGTCCAAAAAGTATTAAATATCTGCATTTATAACTGCAAGTGATAAGTATATAGACCTCAAACAATAAAAATGGGAATGGAGTACGTTACATTTAAACAACACAAGATTAACATTCAATTATCAGCAACTAAAGGAGTCCCTGGGTGGCAAAGAGGGTCAGCATGCTTGTTACTAAAGAAAAGGTTGGAGTGTTTGAATCCACCCAGGAGTGCCTTGGAAGAAAGGCCTGGCCATCTACTATTGAAAACCCTATGGAGCCCAGTTCTACTCTAACATACATGGGGGCACCATGAGTTGGAGTCAACTCAACAGCAGCTGGTTTGGTTTTAGTTTTTATCAGCAGATGAATCATTAATTAGCCTTTGAATTAGAAATTGGGCCTAATTCTGTAATGCAGGTTCCAAATAATAAACAGGCCTAACTACTCAGATGGTAACAACAAAAAAAAAAAAGCTGGTTCCCAATTTTATCTTAATTTAGTCATTCATTCCAATCCAAGGATCTAAATATAGCTCCATTTCAGTTCAACGACTATTCAGTTAGTATCTACTTAGTAGGTGACTAAGAGTCAATGGCACAACCACTATGGAAAATGGTATGGAGCATCCTCAAAAAGCTAGAAATAGAAACACTTTATGATCCAGCAATCCCACTCCTAGGTATATACCCTAGAGATAAAAGCATTATTCACAGTAGCAGAAAGATGGAAAGAACCCAAGTGCACATCAATAGAAGAATGGATAAATAAAACATGGTACATACATGGGAGCCCTAGTGGCACTGTGGTTAAAGCACTCGACTGCTAATCAAAAGGTCAGCAGTTCGAATCCACCAGCCACTCCGTGTGAGAAAGATGTGGCAATCTGCTTCCGTAAAGATCACTGCCTTGGAAACCCCATGGGGCAGTTCTACTCTGTCCTACAGGGTCATTACAAGTCGAAAGCGACTCAACAGCACTGGGTTTGGTTTTGGGGGTATATACATACAATGGAATACTACACAGCTATGAGGAATAATGATGAGTCTGCAGAATATCTTATAACATGGATAAACCTGGAGGACATTACGCTGAGTGAAGCAAATCAAGCACAAAAGGATAAATATTGTGTGATACCACTTTTATAAAAAGATAAAAATAGGTATACATGCTGAAATCAACAGTCTTTGGTGGTTACCAGGGACAGGAAGGGGAAAGAGGGGGAATCACTCCCTAAACAGTAAACACTTGTTATTTTTGGTGATGGAAGTCTACACAATTTAAACCAGGTAAATGATGACAATAAGAAATACATGAGATTAAGGGGCCTTATTGGTAAACGCTATACCACATACAATTTGACAACAACAGCAGTAACAACCAAAAAATACAGGAGTGATTACACAGGTAGATATATATGCATATATGTGTATTGCAAGGTATATGTGTATGTATGTGTGCATATATGGGTGTATCTGTAGGAAGAGATACATACATGTTTGTGTGTCCTACACATATATTCATTTATATAATAAAGCACAAAAGGTGCACAGTCACAGGTACCTCCCAGACATAGCCAAACACCTCGCAGGATTGGTTTACTAGGTTTGAAGGCTTAAGACCATAGTCTCATGAGACAACTGGATCAACTGGCACAATATAGTCTATAAAGTTTATGTTCTACATCCTAGTATGGTAAGTAGCATCTGTGGTCTTAAAAACTTGTGAGCATCCATCTAAGATACAACTTTTAGTCTCTACTCATCTGGAGCAAAAGAGAAAGAAGGAAACCAAAGAATCAAAGAAGAAAACTAGCCTACAGGGCTAACTGCCTACACAAACCCCGGCTTTCTAAGCAGAGACCAGAACTAGATGATGCCCAGCTACCACTACCAACCGTATGACCAGGGACATAGTAGATGGTCCCAGATAGAAAAGGATAGAATTGTAGAACAAAACTCTAATCCTTAAAAAAAAAAAAGGCCAGACTTGCTGGGCTAGTAGAGGCTGGAGGAACCCCCAAGACTCGCCTTGAGGTACCCTTTAAACTTTGAACTGAAACCACTCCAGGAGATCACCTTTCAGCTAAATAACAGATTGGCTCATAAAATAAACACTATCACCCATGAGTACTGTGCTCTTTTACCAAAAAAAAAAAAAAAAAATCATCTATATGAGACCAAACGGTCAATATTTTCCTAAAAGCAAAGATGAGAAGGTCAGGGGGGACAGCGGAACAGGATTTATGGAAGCATAAGAACTAGAACAGAAATAATGAGAATGTGGACACCGTGTGGAAAATGTAACCAATGTCACTGAACAATATGCATAGAAATTGTTAAATGGGAACTTAATTTGCTAAGTAAACTTTCAAAACTCAAGAAAAAGTTTAAAATTAAATTAAATTTTAAAAAGACTGAGTCATCCTCAGTTACTGCCCACAAAGAATGTTAGTGTTTCTTGAGTCTCAGTACCTTTGCCCAAACAGCTTCTTCTTCCTGGAATAGTCTACCTGTCCCACCTGTCCCCTCCTCCCAAGAAATCCTCCTTCTTCAGGTGGAGCTACAACAGCAACTCCCAGGAAGTTTTCCCCTAGTACAGTACAGCATAGCCTTCAGTATGGATTACACCTCAACATAAAGACATTCTTGGACTAGTTAAATTAGACTGTTGTTTGGTTTAAAGAAGGCTTGAGGAATATTTTTGGTTTAAGATTTAAAGATTTCCTCAGGGCAATAGTTTTGGAGGTTCATCCAGCCTCAGTGACTCCAGAAAGGCTGGATTCCATGGGAAATGAAATTCTGTTCTACATTTTCCCCCTTCTGATCAAGATTCTTCTTCAGCATCTTTGATCAAAATGTTCAGTAATGGTAGCTGGGCACCATCCAGTTCTTTTGGTCTCATGGCAAAGGAGATAGGTGTTCATGGAGGCACTCAACCACACATTCCATTTCTTCCTCCTATTCCTGACTCTCCCCCTTTCCTCTGCTGCTCCAAGCAAGCAGAGACCAATTTTTGTGCTTTGGCTAGACACCTGCAAGCTTTTAAGACCCCAGACACTAGACAAAGAACTAGGATGCAGAATGAAGTACTAAGAACTATATTAGGTCAATTGGCTGGAATATCCCGTAAGACCATGACCCTAAGTGGCCCTTGTTTCTTAATTTCAAATGTTTGGGATAACTTTAAGTGTTGTCAAACCAACTAACTGAGATAATGTATAAAAGCAGCTGCCTGAGTGCCTGATAACGTAGGCACTCAACAAACGAGAGTTGTTGGTATCATTACGCCACACAGGTAAACTGAGGCCACGTTGTGAAGAACCACCTCATGTTCCACACAGGAAGTACGTTCCTCCTTTAAATTCCAGTAAGTATCTGACCACACCTCCACACTTTGTCCCCTTCAATTACTGTCGAATCAAGCCACCAGACTGTGACATCAGCCAGCACTTTCCCTGTACAGCCAGCGTACCCCTGGACTGAACTGAGGACACTGCAACCCCCAAATCCCCCCTAGAATGAAGACTGTTCATCCTCCTGCTCTTTGTGTACAGGCTCCTCATCTGCAAAGTGGAGGGCCTGGCCTAAGAAATCGTCCCAACTCCACGGCTCTGCCCTCTCAACTCTATGGAATTGGAGTTTATACCTCACAGACTTGCCCCTAATATATCCTATATTCTGATGCTCTCAGCCTTCAGCAAATGCCCCCTACACTTCCCAAAAGCATTCTTTTCAGAACCACAAAAGAACTTTCCACCAAATTTATGTGCACCCCCAGGAAAGACTGCAAGACTGGGGGTCAATCACAGGCCACCCCTCACCAGGACGCTGACACCACAAGGAGCCCCTCTGCCTGCCCAGAACCTCCCACTCATCCCCTACCCCAATGCCCTGCAGGCAAGCTCACTTGTCAACTTGCATCCTTGCTCTGCTCCCAACATCCTCCTCCACATGACTCATCTTCCCACTGCTGACCTTCTCAAAGTCCTCCCTCGGCTCCATTCAAGAATAACATCAGTCTTCTCAGTGCTCTCCCGTCACCTCCTGGCCTGGTCAGAGAACCCTGTTGGCCTTGCAGGCTCTTGCTCTCCCATTTTACCAGTAGAAGAAGGTCTACTTTTCCAGATCCCTGTTGCTACATTAGGAGGCCTGATGGCACAGTGGTTAAGCACTCAGCTGCTAACCAAAAGGTTGGCAGCTTGAACTCACCAGCTACTCCACAGAAGAAAGATGTGGGAAACTCTATAGGGCAGTTCTACTCTGTCATCCTACAGGGTCACTATCAGTCAGAACCAATTCGACAACAGTGGGTTTGGTTTGGTTTTTATTGCTACATTAGGAGTCCAAGGGTAGCACAATCAGTTAAGCACTGGGCTATTCACTTAAAGATTGGAGGTTCAAATCCACCCGGAGGTACCTCAGAATAAAGGGCTGGCAGTCTACTCCTGAAAAATCAGCCATTGAAAACCCTATGGAGCACAGTTCTACTCTGCAACACACAGGGCTGCCACGAGTCAGAGTCGACTTGACGGCAACTGGTTCATTGGGTAATCGCTGCTTTGGATCATTTTTCTTCCACCAACCTTCTACAAAACCTTTCCTCCTTCCAGACTCATAACATCTGGATATCTGCTCTCTGATCCTCCTTCATGTCACCAGACTCTACCAACCTCGTGCTGACTCATCCCCATTCCTGGAGACCTTAGGGACATCACAGTCTTCCTCTCCACCACAAATCCCAAAATTTACCCGGGCAGTGTCAGTGTTTATGAGGATAATCCCTCTAATACCTCAGTTTCTTGGCTTGCTAAATTCAAATGCCTTTCACCTCTACTCCCCCCATCCACATCCTGGCTCTCACAGGCACCCAGAAAGTTTCATCAGAAATCTTCAACTCTGATATCCCAGCCTCCCAGCTTTCCTACTTCCTCTCCCTGAAAACTCTTAAGTCCGTCCAGTCTGTAGATGTTTCCCTTTTCGCCTTCTCTGCTCCACCTACTCGTCAGCATCTTCCAACACCCTTACTTCTTAACTTTTCAACAACCTTCTCCTCAAACTCACAGCTACCCGTCTCCTGCTAAAAGAGAAAAACCATATATTGACATACGTTCATGCCTCTAAAAATCAGTGATTTTCAATGGGTTGATTATACTCAGCAGCCCATTAAGCTGACCTTAGTCAGCTCCTTCTCCAGTCCCCAATAAAGACTCTTCTTTGCTCACCCTCAAAGCCCCCGGTCCACCTCCATCCCTGCCTCCCTCAGCAATGACCTCCTGTTCCACTTCACAAAATGAAAATCTTTCATATAACTCCTCAATTCAGCCTCTCACTGTCTTACCTGAGCGCAGTAGTGGCTCTAACACCAGTTGGTTTAAGAATCACCTGGGCGGGGGGGGCCTCCACATTGATATTTGGCTTCAGTAGGTCTGGGTGGCAGTTTCTGATGGTGGTCCGTGCACCACATTTTGAAGACAATTGGTCTACTGCAGGGGTCGGCAAATGTAGCCTGCAGGTCAAATCCATTACTGTGTGTGGCCCATATGCCAAGGACCTTTTTACATTTTTAAAATGTTTAAAAATGGTTGAGGAAGAAAATCAAAGGAAGATTTCATGATACATAGAAATTATATGAAATTCAAATTTTAGTGTCCATTTAATAGTTTTATTTATTTGCCCTATTGTTTATGTATTATCTATGACAGCTCTTGTGCTACAATGGCAGAGTTGAGCAACTGTATGCCCTTTTATAGAAAATGTCTGCTGACCCCTCGTCTTCAGGATGAAAGAAAACACCTCACCACAGCATTTAGGCTTCTTTGTGATGTGATCCCTGCTTAACTCACCAACCTCAAGTCTAGCACCCTACTAACCAGTTCAAAGCACTTTCGGTTCCTTGAATGAACCATATAAATTTCACATCTCCACACCTTGGTACAGGCTGTTCTTTCTATCCATCACAGCCCTCTCCACTTTGTCTGCCTGATAAATTCTTACTCATTCAAGATCCAATTCGAATTTCTCCTTACCAGTGAGGAGGTTTTCTTCACTTTTGACAACTACATCTCATCCCCTCCACAGAGCAAAATGGATCTCTCCCTCCATTAGGCCCCCTATGCTTGACTAGGGTCCCTAAGAGGCGCAAACAGTTTGTGCTCTACTGCTAACTTAAAGGCTGGCTGTTCGAACCCACCCAGCAGTACCACAGAAGAAAAGCCCTAGCGATCCACTTCCATTAATATTACAGCCATGAACACCCTCTGGAGTAGTTCTACTCTGTAATACATGCAGTTGCCAGGAGTGGACATCGACTCAAGGGCCAGTAGCAACAATACTTGATTAAACTGTGTTCTAATTTATTTGTGTACATTGGTGGCTGTCAAATTTTAGCAAACATCAGAATCACCTAGAGGGCTCATTGCCCCCGGATGATGCAAACAATTAAGAACTTGGTTGCTAACTGAATGGTTGGAAGTTCAAGTTCACCTAGAGATGTCTCAAAAGAAATGCCTGGCAACCTACTTCTGAAAAATCAGGCATTGAAAACTCTACAGAGCACAGTTTTACTCTGACACACATGGGGTCACCATGAGTCAGAATCAACTTGATGGCAACTGGTTTGGTGCTTTGTTTTGTTTTTGGAGGGCTCATTACATCACTGATTACAGGGACCACACAGTTAGTACCCCTGGTTGACACGTGTGCCCCCTCCCGTACCCCACAATGAGCTTCTTGAGGGCCAGCACTGTTTTATCCACATTCGAATCCTCAGAGCCTAGCACAACCCCAAGAACACAGTAGGAATTCATTATTTACGATTTATGGTCTAACCAAATGAATTTACTCTTGAAAGCCATTCATGTTCAATATCAGAAATTAAGTGGGGAGAGCAGAGCTGACTTTGTAGAAACTGCTGAAGCCAAAGAGAAACCTAAAGTTTGCTCTCTCCGGGGCCGATGCTCTGTGGCCTGCCACATGCTGACACCCAGTCTGAGCTGTGTGCACTGGGAATCCCCAGAGTGAACAGCAGACTGTTCAGGTAGGACCGCAACGGCACAGCCACACCCAGCGTGGCGCAGCTTCAACCGGGAACATTAGGTGACAGGTCCTTCCCGCCCTGAGGACCGATCTACTGACCACTTTAAAATAGGATCCAGTGGGAACACGTGGTTCTATATATTGACTTTTGATTGTGTAGAGCATTAACATCATGTAACGAGTCCTGGTGGCACAAAGGTTAAGTGTTCAGCTGCTAACTGAAAGGCTGGCAGTTTGAACCTACCCGGTGGTTCCACGAGAGAAAGACCTGGCAATCTGTTTCTGTAAAGATCACAGCCTAGAAAACTCTATGGGGCAGTTCTGCTCTGTCACTTGGGGTCACTATGGGTTGGAATGGACTTGACAGCACCCATCACCAACAACAGCAGCATTATCACGTACAGTTACTAACGATAAACATTTAGTGAGTACCTACCATTTTCCTGAGACTACAAAGAGGGATGAAACCTCAACCTGAAAGAAATTTTAAATTAGTTTGGAATTCAGAATATAAACCCAACAAAATAAACAACAATACAGCATACCCGCTGCTGACGAGTGGATTCCAACTCATAGCGGCCCTACAGGACAGAGGAGAACTGCCCCATAGGGTTTGCAAGGAGTGGCTGGTAGATTCAAACTGCTGACTTTTTCATGAGCAGCTGAATTCTTAACCGCTGCTCCACCAGGGCTCAGAAGGTAACAATTAAAAATTACTGGCTATCAAATGTAAACTCTATCAAAAGGTAATCAGTAAATTCTACAGGAGTTCAACCTGTCCTGGGGCCTTCCTTCTGCTGTTCCACCCACATCACCATCTACAACCCTCTATGTAGCACCTACACAGGTCTGTGAGTAGTATGTAGCACTTATATAATTATGTAGGTCCTTGGGTATCACAAAAGGAGCCCTGGTGGCACAGTGGTTAAACACTGGGCTGCTACCCAAAAGGTTGGCAGCTCAAATCCATTAGTCTGCAGTGCCCATTCTCCACAGGAGATGTGGCAGTCCACTTCTGTAAGGATTACAGCCTTGGAAATCCTATGGGGCAGTTATGGGTCGCTATGAGTTGGAAATGACTCGACAGAGCAATAGGTTTTGGGGTGTTGCAAGTGGTTTACACTTGACTACTAACTCAAGGGTTGGCAGTTAGAACCTGCCTAGCAGTGCTACGAAAGAAAGACCAGGTGATCTGCTTCCATAAGATTAGAGCCAGAAAACCCTATGGAGCAGTTCTACTCTGTAACACATAGGGTCGCCATGAGTTGGGATCGCCTCGATGGCAATGCTGATCTTAAGTGGTTAAGATCTCAGGCTGCTAACCAAAAGGTGGGCAGTTCAAATCCACCAAGTGCTCCTTGGAAACCCTATGGGGCAGTTCTACTCTGTCCTATAGGGTCGCTATGAGTTGGAATCAACTCAATGACAACAAGATTGGTTAGGGTTTTTTTTTTTTTTTTTTTTGTCTTCTCAACCAGTGTACATGCTCTCCCAGGAGGGGGACCTTGACTTTTTTTCATCCTTATATTTCTACCACTACCTGGCACTGATAGTGTTAAATATTTAATTGATTTAATATCGACCATGGAATATGAGCTGAGCTTTTAAGGAAGGGCAAGTCATAGACAGGAAAAGAACTAAAGGTTGGGCTGTCCCAGCTTGGGTGAAGGAACCAGTCAGGTGACTGAAAACTCCAGGCAGGTAAGGAAAGCTTGTTAAGAGGTCCCGGTGGAATAACCAAAACCCACTGCTCATATCACCATTAGTCCGCAGTGCCCATTCTCCGAAGCTGTTCTACATTCACCCAGCCTTTTAAATTGCAACACAACCTTCCTAAACCTTTAATAGCCTTAAACCTTCCCTGCTTTAATCTCAAAACCATTTCCTGGACTCTTATTTCCTCCTCTATTTTTCCCTTGCCTCATTCTTTGCTGTTGCTTAATGGGGGGCCGGGTGGGACAGGGTTAGAGGAAATGAAACCCTGACAAAGAAGCCTGGTTTAACATTGAATTGCTACTTCATGCACTCACACAAAGTTTGGGGGTGACATCAGGTAAAAATATCCTTGACACCTGAAATTTTCTACCACTAACATGGAAGTTCCTCAAAGTCAGGAAACTATTTCTTTTCAGCTTTTACAGATTCTAACACATGATCAAGGAGGCCTGGTGGTACAATGGTTAAGTGTTTCACTGCTAACCAAAAGGATGGTGGTTCGAACCCATTAGCTGCTCCCCGGGGGGGAAAAGACCTGGCAATCTCCCCCATAAAGATGATAGCCTAGGAAATCCTATGAGGCAGTTCTACTCTATATCTATAGGGTTACTATGAGTTGCCATCAACTTGAAGGCACACAACAATAGGACATGATTGTGCACCACGAAGATTAAAAAAGACAACATCATCAAATCCATCCTGGCCTTTGCGTCAATTTTGCAAACGAAAAACGCTAATGTTAGTTTAAAGACAGATGATGTCACGCTCCATAACAAAAACAAAGTGGAGGGCAGAAGCCATTTGCAGATGATTTAAACAAAAACCTACTCATTCTCCATTCCTTAATTCCCCCTAAATGCAAAGGAAAAATTCCTTACTTACCTTGGGTAAGTAAGCCTTTATAGCTGAATAATCCTACTGACTGCCTCCGAACACCATGTTTGTCAGCCACACATGGATTCATTTCAGAAATGCAGTTTTCCGTGAACTCAACTATGAGGCACCTGTTCAGGCCTCTAAGTCATCATTCATTTCCTATACCCTATATCTGCTGGTGGCGTAGTGATTAAGTGCTACGGCTGCGAACCAAAGGGTTGGCAGTTCGAATCCGCCAAGCGCTCCTTGGAAACTCTGTGGGGCAGTTCTACTCCATCCTATAGGGTCGCTATGAGTCGGAAATGACTCGACAGCCCTGGGTTTTTTTTTTTTTTTTAATATCTGAATTACAAGGAGCCCTCGTGGAACAATGGTTAAGCATTCGGCTGCTAACCAAAAGGTTGGTGGTTTGAAACCACCAGAGGACCCATGGGAGAAAGACTTGGCAATCTGCTCCTGTAAAGACTACAGCCTAGAAAACCCTATGGGGCAGTTCTACTCTGTCACATGGGGTCACCACGAGTTGGAATCGACTGGACGACACCTAACAACAATAACATGCCTGAGTTGCTATGCTATCTATCTATCTTTAATTAAATAAGATAATTTTACATTTAACATCTTTAGGAGGATGTCAGACTAATAAGTCCCTGAAAACTAAAACCATAGACTTTTCATCAATAGTCACAATTGCACACAAGCTTCAAGTGCTGTTTAGAGTCCCTGTTTAACAGAAAAAAATAAACAGTAGAATCAAATAAAAAATGACGAGAGTTCTTCACTCAGAAAGCAGAATACTCAATGAATATTTCTATTTTTAAAGATAATAAACTGCATGACACAGGGAAACCCAGAGGCCAAAGACATTCACAAGAGTTCAATCAACCAGAAATCACGAAGACACATGTGAAACTTTAAGACACTGGTAAAAGGATTCAATGTGTTTACATGGAATATGAAGAACTATTTTATAATTTTTAGCATACCAAAAAATCAAACCAGTCACCATCAAATCGATTTTGACTCATGTTGACACTACGTGTGTCTGAGTAGAAATATACCCCATGGGGTTATCATGACTATGACCTTTTGGAAGCAGGTTGCCAGGCCTTTCTTCCAAGGCGCTTCTGGATAGACTCAAACCACCAACCTTTCAGTTAGTAGCTGAGCACTCAACTCTTTGTGTCATCCAGGGACAACTTTCAGTATACCAGGATAATAAAAGGTTGCTCTTTAATGAGACAGAAGCAAACTTTTATCAAGGACTGTGCTGTTATCCTCTGGCTACCCTGCCAGATCTGTCTCTACTCTTCACTTTGAGGTTCCGTGCCCTGGAGGAAGGCCCTGCAGACCACGGCACCCAGGTGGCCCCAGTTCAGCCACACTTAGGTAGGGTCTGGTCACTGGGGGGCACTGGCAAGAGATGGAAGGGCTCCAGGGTGAGGAGAAAGGCCAAGGTTCTCTCTAGGCTCCCTCACCACATCCCAGCAGAGGCTGTGTCCAGCTCTCACTGGGCAAGAGCAACAGGACTTCCTCTTTTCCCTTCAGCCCTGGGTCTGGGCACACTAACATGTTTTTTTGGTTGCCTTAGCCCTGCCCACACCCACCTAAGTAAAAAAAAAAAAAAATTTTTTTTTTTTTTTTTTAAGTAGCTCATTAAAATTCCTTCATTTCGACCAATTTAGTTCAATTCTGTTTTCAGCCAGAACCCTGACTGATCCAAGAACATTCTGGTATAAAACCAAAAACCAATGCCATGGTGTCGATTCCGACTAGGTATAGGGCATTTTATAACTACAGCCAAAAGTTTGAAACAACCCAAATATCAAGAGATGAACGAGTAAAAAAAATGTAGTAGTCTCCAACTTACAACATATTTTAGTTACAACAAACCACGCTTACGACCATCTTTTTTTTTTTTTGTACATCTTATGTTAGTAATATATACCACATACAATGTTACAGCATGTAAATATGCTGGTGCTATCTTTCTCAGATGTTCACTGCTATGATTTGTAAAGATACTGATAACAAAAGGCAATAATAACAAAAAAAAATGAGGTGTACAACTTACAACGGAGTCAGCAGAACAGAACCCTGTTGTAAGTTGGGGACTGTCTGTACATACAATGGAATATTACTTAGACATACAGAGAAATGAAATTCTGATACATGTTTAGACATAGATGAACCTTGAAAACATTATGCTAAGTGAACTAAGGCAGGCACAAAAGGACATATATGATTGCACTTACATGACGTATCTAGAAATATCTAGACAAATGCATAGAGAAAAGTTTACTAGTGGTTATCAGGGGCTGGTGGGAGGAGAAGATGGGGAGTTAAGGGGTACTGAGATTCTACTTGGGGTGATGAAAAACTTTTGAAAATGGATACTGGTGATAGTTGTACAACACGGTGAATGTAATTAACGCCACGGAATTGTACACTTAAACATGGCTAAAACGACAATGTTTTGTTATATATATTTCACCACAATAAATTTTTTTTTTTTAATTCTCAGCCCCAAAAGGTAGGTATTATGGCCTTTTCCCATTTTAAAATGAAGATGCTGAGGCTCATAGAGGGTAGGATGTCAGCTGGCGATCACAAAAGAAGTCAACTGGCGTTACTCTTGTCCCCCACACCAGCGCTCCTCAAACATAACTATGTGTATTAATCATCTGGAGTTCTTGCTAAACTCGGAGTCGCACTCAGTGGGCATGGGTGGGTCTGAGAATCAACATTTCTAACAAGCTCCCAGGTGATGCCTGGTCGCCACACCACCCTTTGAGTAGCTAGGCCCCACACTGTTGTTGTTATTGTTGTTTGCTATGGTCAGGTTGGTCCCCAACTCATGGCAATCCCATGAAAAAAGGGATGAAGCACTGTCTCTCCTTAGCACACTGTCTTACTCTGGGTTCTCTAGAGGAGCCAAACCAGTGAAACATATATAGATCTATAGAGAGAGATTTACTCCAGAGAAACGGCTCATGCAATTGTGGAGGCTGGCAAGTCCCAAATCTGCAGGTCAAACAAAAGGCTGATGACCTCTGCTGGCTCACGTGGTTGCCAGGGTTGACAAAACCCAAACCTACAGGTCGAGCAACAGGCTGGGGGCCTCTGCTGGCTCACGATGTTGCAGGGATTGGTGAATCCAAAATCTGGAGGTCAGGCAACAGGCTGCAGGCCCCTGCTGGCTTTTGTCCCAGGAACTGGGTTCAGACACCAAGAAGACTGCAGGATTGGAGAAAGAGCGAACTTTGCCGGGACATTCATTTATATCATGGATGCAGGCCACACCCCCAAGGAAACTCCTCTTCCAACTGATTGGCTGGTCACATCAGATCACAAAATGGGACCTGATATATACTGTCTGCCGAACCACTGAGAATTATAACCTAGCCACATTGACACATAACATTAACCATCACACACCCTAACAATCAATCAGCAAACCTGAGATTTGATGGAGGTACTGCTGCCCAACACACTGCTCCGACACCTATTCATTCCACCCGTTGCTGGCTCTCTCAGAAAACCAGGAAGTGTGTTTTCTCAGGTTGTATATGCTCCCCTTTTCAGACCGGTGGTTCCCAAACTTCAGACTTACTGGGTTTTGTTTTGTTAATGTGAGAACCAGGACAGAATTTCTAACTTTTTACAAGGCCGCATTTATTAAAACAGCAGCCAGCATTTCAAATAAAAAGGTATTCTAACAAGTACAATAAAAAACCACCAAACCCATGGCCATAGAGTCAATTCCAGCTCAAAGCGATCCTATAGGACAGAGTAGAACTGCCCCACAGGGTTTCCAAGGAGTGGCTGATAGATCCAAACTGCCAGCCTTCTGGTTAGCAGCCTGTGCTCTTAACCACTGCACCACCAAGGCTCCACAAGTACAATAAGAATGTAGAATAACAAGAACTCTCAAACAGCCTCACCAGGAAACTAGAAGAGCCAATTTGGCAAAAGGAGTGACATTATCTTGTCATTTTAAACATATCCACTCCTTTGGCCCAGCACCTCCACCGAGTGAATGTATATCCCAAAGAAACACTTTGACATATGCAATGTTTATGGTTGCATTCCCTGAGTAGCACTCCCCCCAAAAAAGAAAACAACCGAAAGTTCATCAATAAGAGAAAAGATAAATCATGGCATATTCATATTCCAGAACACTAGACAGGGGTGAAAATGAATGAGTTACAGCTACACACAAATACACTGACAACCCGGACAAATTTTAGAAACAATGTTGAGTGGAAAAAAAGACATTTTTTACAAAGTTCGAAAGCAAGCATGAGTAAACAATATATTGTGTAGAGATACATATGTGCACGTGGTACCACTAAATATTATAAAGAAAAGCAACAGAATATTAGAAATAAAGTTGAGAATGGTGACTATTTTAAGAAAAGGTGGAGGGACGACTTACATACGATGGGGGAGGAATGCATTGATAATGTCCTAGTTCTCAAGCTGTCTGGGGTTTCACAAATGTTCTTTATACACACACACACACATTAAATACATTACTTTGTAAGGACCCCTGGTGGTACAACCATTAAGAGCTCAGCTGTTAACCAAAAGGCTGGTAGTTCAAACCCACCCAGGGGCTCCATGAGAGAAAGACCTGGCAGTCTGCTTCCATAAAGCTTAACCAAAAAAACTCAAACCCATTGCTGTCAAGTCAATTCCAACTCATAGTGGCCCTACAGGACAAAGTAGAACTGCCCCATAGGGTGTCCACCGCTGTGATCTTTATGTCACATCTTTCTTCCACGGAGCAGCTGGCGGGTTTGAACCACTTTTGGTTAGTGGCCAAGTGCTTAACCACTTTGCCACCAGGGCCTAGAAAACCCTATGGAACAGTTTTATTCTGTCACATGGGGTCACTATGAGTCAAAAATCGACTCCACGGCACCAATGCCACCAGCACGGGACCCATTGCTCCGGACCAGTAATTAAATTTTGGATTGTGTCATATTCTCCAGCAAGTAGACGTAAGCAAATAAATAAATACCAAAACAGTATATTGTTCTTTTGCTTGTCATTCCAGAGTCTTTACTATCCCATCCCAACCCCCACTCCACCCCCCAGGTGGGAAGGTATTTTGCATTGATGAGGTTGCTTCCCTTGAAAGAAGACTATAAAAGGGCTGAGTCTGGGTGTCCCTTTAAGTCACACCCAGCCAGTCACTGGAGGCGTGAGTCAAAAACACACAAGGTCATCTAGCTCTTCCAAAGTTACTGAAGGTGTACACAGAAATATACACCAGGCTACCAAACTCGCAAGCCACAATTTAGCCTCAAACCACATTATTTACGGCTTGGGATTTTCCCTGGGCCTACAATTAAGCTACGTGGGGCACTGCGTGATAAATGCTTATCCCACTAGGAGTCATTCAAACTTGATCCTGCGCAGGCAGTCTGTTGTTAGGTGCCACTGAGTTGGTTCTAACTCAGAGCGACCCCATAGGACACAGGAGAATTGTCCCCCTAGGGTTTCCAAGGAGCAGCTGGTGGATTTGAACTGCTGACCTTTCGGTTAGCAGCCGAGCTCTTAACCACTGCGCCACCAAGCACTCTGGCTATCCTAAAATCAAAGAGATCAAAGATACTTCGTCCTTGTTCACCACCAACATTTTTCCTTCATTTCACTCTAGTCATCCCTTCTTCCCTGCAGTCTTTAACATCCCTAAGGCTCTTCCATTTCTTTTTACAAATTAAAAACCAGGTTACTTTTACAGAAATTCAGAAGACTAGAGAAAGGGTAGAGTCCCTGGGTGTGCAAAAGGTGAACACACTCAGTTGCTAACCAAAAGGCTAGAGGTTTGAGATGACCTAATTTTTTTTTTCAGGGGTGCTGGTGGCATCACCATTAATTTTTTTTTTCAGGGGTGCTGGTGGCATAGTGGTTAAGAGCTACGGCTGCTAACCAAAAGGTCATCAGTTCAAATCCACCAGGCGCTCCCTGGAAACCCTATGAGGCAGTTCTCTTCTGTCCCATAGGTCTCTATGAGTTGGAATCAACTCGACGGCAGCGGGTTTGGTTGGTTTTTTAGGGGTGCCTCGGATGAACGGCCTGGCGATCTACTTCCCAAAAATCAGCTACTGTAAATCGTATGGAGTTCTTCTCTAACCCACATGGGGTTGCCTCAATGGCAAGTGGTTTAGAGAAGGGGTGAGTGCGGTTTAAAAAAACATTTGAAAACATAAATACTGGCTGACTATGGTCCATTATGAGTTGGAATCGACTCGACGGCACTGGGTTTGGTTTTCATTTTTGGTATGGTCCATTAGGGGCCCTTGTGGCACATTGGTTAAGGGCTCGGCCGCTAACCAAAAGGTTGGCAGTTCGAATTCACCAGCCGCTCCTTGGAAACCCTACAGGGCGGTCCTACTCTGTCCTATAGGGTCACTATAAGTCAGAATTGACTCAAGGGCAATGAGTTTTTATGATCCATTAACTATTTCTCTTCATACAAAAAGACACCCCGGATTCTTTTAACTGTGCAAAATGCCTTAACAAGGTAAATATAATTAAAACAAATCCTGAGGGAGGCTGGGGAAAGAGTACAAAACAAACTCACCTTAAGGAAATTCAGCTATAAGTTATATTTAGCTTCAGAGCTAAAGAATTTGCTATTATGTTTGCCTTTTGCTTGGGTCCCTGGGTCTCTCCCATCCTCACTACAAACTGAAACTAATTTACAAAAGCCCAAATGAGTTAGCATCTGATACACCTCCTAACGTCCTGACATTCTGAGTTTTGGAGCTGAGGAGGGAGGCCCTGGGGAGGTTCAGAGTCGGACCTTCAGTCAGCAGATAGAAGGATGGCTCAGTCAACAGTAACAGAATAAGGCCAACGTCCCAGGTCTCACTTCCTCATTGCTAAAGGAATGTGAGTGGAAAGGGCAGCAGGTTTGCTCATGTTGGAGGAAAGAAAAAAAAAATCACTAATGAGATGCAGGTAAAGAGAAGCTCAACGTTGAAGAAACATTCAGCAGTGGAGGGAGCCTCCAGGGCGCCCTACCCAACTCAATTTAAATTCACAGCTATTTATTCAGTCACTACTAAGTACAGGTAGATGGTCTAGCATAGAGCACTTTAAAAAAAAAAAAAAAAGGCGTTGTCGTCGCTTAGATTCTGACTCAGAGACCCTACACAAAGAGCAGAACTACCCCATAGGATTTCCGAGGAGTGGGGGGTGGATTCGACTGCGGATCTTTTGGTTAGCAGCTGTAGCTCTTAGTAGAAGAAACAGTTGCCGTCAAGTGGATTCTGATTCATAGCGACCCTATAGAGCAGAGTAAAACTGCCCCATACGGTTTCCAAGGAGGCCCTGGTGGATTCAAACTGTTGACCTTTTGGTTAGCAGTCGTAGCGCTTAACCACTACACCACCAGCGTTTCCACAGCTCTTAACCACTGACAAATAAAGAAGGCAGCTTCAATCCTCAGGAGGATTTCTTACCATGAATTACTGTGCTTTGTTGCCATTTTATTAATTTTAACGTTAGCAGACAATTCAAATAACTTCACCAGAATTCTTCTGCCACTAACTTGTCTTACTCAGAAGGTGGAAGCCCAAGGATAAGAGACTGAAACCATTAAGGCCCTTGGAGAAGCAGAGGGTGCCCCTCCACCCTTTCCAATAGACATCACACACAAGTCCCACTGCAGAAGTCTGAAACACAGGTCTCTCATTCAAAATCTATAGATTAACCAGGCTTCTTTCTGAAGTCGTGTCATCTAAAATTAACCTGAATTAACTTAAATTAGACTTGACTACACTGATCGAAGAAACACTGGATCAATTTAATTTACCAGAACGTTTAGAACTCAGTGACAGGAAACGAGGCAATCCAACACTTCAGCAACAAAAAAGTTCTGTCTAACCTGTCGTGCGGGGCGTACCAACTTTTTTTCCACACTTAAAAAGAGAAAAACACCAACGCAAAAAAAAAAAAAAGCCCAGCTGTCTGGTTTGTAGCTGCAAAGCGTGCTATGGGGTTGCGGGGGTGGGGGCGTAGAAAACACTTCTCACCGCACCCCCCTCCCAGCGTCACGCCCCCAATCCCTCGGGTAGGAAGCGGTGTCTGCGCTCCCGCCGCGGTGCCCGGCCTTGGCCGCCCGCGGTTACCTGGTCCAGCGGGATGCCCAAGAGTTCGCTGAGCGGGTGCAGACAGGTGGAGCCCGTGGTGCGGTAGGTGAGTCTGGACGGCGGCTCTGCTGCCATCCTGCATCTTCGGGAGGCGGCTGCCCCGGCCCCAGTCCGCTCCACCCTGATGGGCGTCCTCCCGCCCGAGTGCTCCTGGGTGGCTAGGCCGAGTGCTGCGCAGACGCCTCGCTCAAGGGCGACCGACAGGCGATGCCGGGGAACGCGGACCCACGCCAACTCGCGGGGCGCAAACTCGGCGCTGGCGCAGCGGCCACGGACGCCGTAGGAGGGCCGAAGCCGAGCGCGCTGGGCTTCCCGCTCCCCTCCTCTCGGCGCTCATTGGCCCCGCCGCCGGGGAGGAGGGAGGAGAAGTGGGGACTCGGAGCCCGGCCCCCGAGCGCCACCTGGCCCGCCCTGCCCGGCCTGAACCGAGGCGGACCGAGAGAGGGAAGCGACGCCAGCGGGAGCCCGCGGCTGGCGACGCGCACCACTGGAGGCGCCCCGTCCTTCGCCGGAGCTCGCAGTCCCATCTCCCTCCAGAGGAAACGACCTGGTCACCTAGACAGGAGACTTTCCCTAGAGAGGACCCCTCTGCCCCGCTCTGTTTTGGTTTCGCCGCAGTAGCAGCACCACACCCCACCCCGCCTCCGCGCGGGCTAAGATTTCCTGCGTTTTCCTTTCTGGCTATCTCCTTCGTAAACCCTTGCTGCAAAGGGTTAGTGTGCGGGTGGCTGGCAGCCCGGGGACAGGCCCACTGCACCCAGACTCTGTCTTTCTTTACCTTCCTCTGATCAAAACATAGTTTTTTACACACTGATCTTTCCCTCCCTGTCACACAAGCAACCACTGGGGACTGCGAGCTTCTGATCACTTACATCCCTCTGGATGGAAAATTATTTTACCCCTGTAAGAAACGGTGTTAGCGTTATATCATGTGCATTTTGAAAAGTTATTTATTTATTTATTTTTTTGCCCCTTCACTTTTTCTCTGCCCCTAGATACCCAAGTGTTATCACTGTTAGCTGGAAAACTTTTTCAGTTTATTAACAGGTTTTGAGAATCATAGAAGTATGGAAGATCCTTGCCAGGAATTGCTATGTGCTAGCTGATGAAGGGGAGCCCTGGTGGCTGTTAACCAAATGGCCAGGTCAGTGATTGGAACCTACTCAGAGACTCCCCGGGAGAAAAGATCTGCTCTGTAAAGATTACAGCCTAGAAAACCCAATGTGGCAGCTCTCTCTCATGCGGGGTTGCTATGAGTCAGAGTCAACTTCAGGGCACCTAACGCCAACATCAGCCAATGAAGGCTTTTCACAAAGGCAGTGCTCTGGACTGATGGGCAGAAACGTTAAAGAAAAGTGAGCTCATGTGGCCTGCAGGCTTCAGCTGGAAACCAGACCCACAGCCTTGCGTCAGCAGTTTAGCTGAGAGCTGTTACTGAGCCAAGAATCTTGGTGGAGAATCCAACCAAACAGGAGGACAATGATTTTTGTGCAGACTAACATTGTTATCAATGTAGCCTTGGGATTCAAATCAAACTGAAGGCCCACTGAAGGCTGTTAACAACTTCCTCTTCAAAGTCCAGACCTCAGCCTTGCCTTCTTCAGAAATTTCATCATCAACAAGCTGCTTTGAACATTAAACTGTGGGGCCAGAATTTCTCAACTCATGTCTCCTGCTAAGGAGCAAAAAATGTCACTCCACTCCCTGTCCCCATGGAGATTTTCTAGGAAGCCGCCACCACCACCACGTGACAATCTCTACTTTATCCCCCACTCCTCCCCCCCCACCCACACACATAAACACACAGGCACATATTTGAGGATCCTTAGGCTAGACCAAACATGCCGAAGATGAAGAAATTGAAGATTTTTACCAACTTCTGCAGTCTGAAATTGATCAACCATGCAATCAAGATTCAGTGATAATTACTGGGGATGGGAATGCAAAAGTTGGAAGCAAAGAAGGATCAGTACTGGGAAAATATGGTTTTGGTGATAGAAACAACCCCAGAGATTGCACGAAAGAATGTTACGAGACCGACTTACTCATTGCAAATACCTTTTTTCGACAATGTAAATGGTGACTATACATATAGACCTTCCCAGATGAAATACACAGGAATCAAATCGACTACATCTGTGGAAAAACACAATGGAGAAGCTCAGTATCATCAGTTAGAATAAGACCAGGGGCTTGTTCCAAAACAGACCATCAATTGCTCATATGCAAGTTCAAGGCGAAAGTGAGGAAAATTAAAACACGTCCACGAGAACCAAAATATGACCTTGAGTATATCCCACCTGAACTTAGAGACCATCTCAAAAATAGATTTGATGCACTGAACGTTAATGACCGAAGACCAGACGAGTTGTGGGATGACATCAAGGACATCATACATGAAGAAAGAAAAAGGTCATTAAAAAAACAGGAAAGAAAGAAAAAAACAGAATGGATATCAGAAGAAACTCTGAAATTTGCTGTTGAACTTAGAGCAGCTAAAGCAAATGGAAAAAATGATGAAGTAAAAGAACTGAACAAAAGATTTCAAAGGGCAACAGAAGAAGACAGTGTAAAGTATTACAATGAAATGTGCAAAGACCTGGCATTAGAAAACTAGAAAGGAGGAACACACACTGAATTTCTCAAGCTGAAAGAACTGAAGAAAAAACTCAATCCTCAAGTTGTAGTGTTGAAGGCTTCTATGGGCAAAATATTGAACGACACAGGAAGCATCAAAAGAAGATGGAAGGAATACACAGTCCCTATACCAAAAAGAATTGGTCAGCATTCCACCATTTCGGAGGTGGCATGTGATCAAGAATCGATAGCATCAAAGGAAGAAGTCCAGCCTGCAATGAAGGCACTGGTGAAAAACAAGACTCCGGGAATTGAGGACATACCAATTGAGATGTTTCAGCAAATGGATACAGCACTGAAGGTGTCCACTCATTTATGCCCAGAAGTTTGGAAGACAGCTACCTGGCCAACCAACTGGAAGAGATCCATATTTGTGCCCATTCCAGAGAATGGAGATTCAACAGAATGCAAAATTAGCAAAAATATCATTAATATCACACACAAGTGAAATTTTGCTGAAGATCATTCAAAAATGATTGCAGCAGTATATCGACAAGGCACTGCCAGAAATCCAAGCCAGATTCAGAAGAGGATGTAGAATGAGGAATATCATTGCTGATGTCAGATGGATCTTGGCCGAAAGCAGAGAATACCAGATGTTTACCTGTGTTTTATTGGCTATGCAAAGGCATTCGATTATGTGGATCATAACAAATTTTGGATGACATTGCAAATGATGGAAATTCCAGAACACTTCATTGTGCTCATGCAGAACTTGTACATAGACCAAGAGGCAGTCATTCCAGCAGAACAAGGGCATACTTCATGGTTTAAAATCAGGAAAGGTGTATGTCGTGGGCATATCCTTTCACCATACTTATTCAGCCTGTATGCTGAGCAAATAATCCTAGAAGCTGGACCAAATGAAGAAGAACGCAGCATCAGGTTTGGAGGAAGACTCATTAACAACCTGCGATATGCAGATGACACAACCTTGCTTGCTGAAAGTGAAGAGGACTTGAAGCACTTGGTGACGAAGGTAAAAGACCACAGACTTCAGTCTGGATTACACCTCAACATAAAGGAAACAAAAATCCTCACAACTGGACCAGTAAACAACATCGTGAGAAACAGAAAAGATTGAAACTGTCAAAGATTTCATTTTACTTGGATCCACAATCAACCACCGCAGAAGCAGCAGTCAGGAGATCAAATGACATATTGCATTGGGCAAATCTGCAAAAGAACTCTTTAGAGTGTTAAAAAGCAAAGATGTCACTTTGAGAACTAAGGTACGCTGACCCAAGCCATGGTATCTTCAGTCATCTCATCTGCATGTGAAAGCTGGGCAATGAGTAAGAAGACTGAAGAAGAACTGACACTTTTGAATTACGGTGTTGATGAAGAATATTGAACATGCCATGGACTGCCAGGAGAATGAACAAACCTGTCTTGGAATAAGTACAGCCAGAATGCTCCTTAGAAGCAAGGATGGCAAGACTTCGTCTCACGTACTTTGGACATGTTATGAGGAAGGACAAGTCCCTGGAGAAGGACTTCATACTTGGTAAACTAGAGGGTCAGCGAAGGGGAGCAACACCCTCAAGGAGATGGATTGACACAGTGGCTGCAACAATGGGCTCAGACACAGCAATTATTGTGAGGATAGTATAGGACTGGGCAATGTTTCATTCTGTTCAGTACGAGTCAGAACCGACTCAACGGCACCTAATAACAGCAACGAGGCTAGACCAACTCATTAAATATCACACAGTCCTGGATAATGACCAGCACAGAAGCAATATTCATCTTATCTTCAGCAAGATGACTGCTTAAGAGAGGTGTTTGAGGACAGTCAGGACCTTGAAAGCAGTGTTTAAAAAAAATTGATACTTAGATGTGAACTGCCAGAAAACAGAAGTAAGCTCATTAGGGTAGTATTGCCAGAGTAAATGCCTCAGGCCAATTATAATTTTCCACAAAGGTATGCTCTTCAGACTTCAAAAAATGGCTGTCACATATGCACAGTTTAGGAGAAAGAAAACAATACTAGCCCTATGTTAGCCCATTTTTTTTTTTTCTATTTAACAGAACACACAAATTATCATCCTAGTCTATACTTTTAAAAGCAGTAGCTCAGTTTAGATCTCATAAACATAACGTCACAGAACTTAAATCTTGACGGTTCTATTCTGACACTGTAGTATAGGAGCCCTGGTGGTGCAATGGTTAAGTACTCTGCTGCTAACTGAAAAGTCGCCAGTTCAAAACCACCAGTCCCCACCCCCTCCTCCTCCCCCCCCCTCCCACGGCAGAAGAAAGATGTGACATTCTGATTCCATAAAGATTACAGCCTTGGAAACCTTAAGAGGCAGTTCTACTGTGTCCTGTAGGGTCCTTGGAAACCCTATGGGGCAGTTTTACTCTGTCCTGTAGGGTTGCTATGAGTCTGAATCAACTTGACAACAGTGGATTTTGTTTTAAGAGTGTGGATTTTAATAAGCTTCTGAGGGACTGCATAGGATTCTAAAATGCATAAAAACTACACCATGGACACATCTCTCTCATTTCCTTCCCTTGTGACCCTATTTCCACCTGTTATGGTTAATTTTATGTGTCAACTTGGCTACACCGTGGTGTCCAGTTGTTTGGTCAAACACTACTCTAGATGTTGCTGTGAAGATATTTCGTAGATGTGGTTGACATTTGGTGGAGAGCAGGCTTAAGAGACATGTTGGGACATGTCAGGACAAGGGTGACTGTCATCTTCAGTTCAGTCTGTAATAAGGGGAGCAGGCTGAAGAGATAAAAAGACGTGGCAGGCTTGACTGAGGAAAATAGTCATATCAGGACAACCAGAGAGACTGATAGACTTCATTAAGAAGAAACCCACATTACATCACCAGACTGTGTCAACATCAACCAGCTGAGCTCAAAAAGCTCCAATGTGTATAAAAGAAGCAACAGAAGGAGACAACAGTGCTAGGAGCCTTCCCAGAGTCACTTGGTCAAGAGACAAGAGATGTTCCTCTCATTTATACGTTGGGAACTAAGAAACATTAGGCTGCGGCAGCTCACCCAGGCTTACTCCTGGTTCAAGAGACATTAACGGAACAGTCATGAAGCAGTGAGCAGCAGCAGCTCGTCCCAGGATTACTCATAGACCTTTCTACTATCTGGCGCTCGGTCATACGTTGAGAACTTAGGAAGCAGTAGGCAGCGGCAGCTTTTCCCAGGCATACTCCTAAGTTCAAGAGACGTTGAACAGAGTGGTCACGAGGCTTACTCATGGACCCTCCTAACACCAGGCTCATGAGCCCACAGGAAGCTACGCATGATTCAGAGACCATCGCTAAACATTGAGACTGGAGATCATCGCCAACTATAGAATGACACCATCGAACTACACCATCTAATTGCCGTAAGCTTTACCTGTCTCTTTCATTTCTCCCCTTCTTGGTATTCTGAGATCTCTGGGGTCCAGGATAGCCAAGAACCTGCTAATGTGTGTTCATGCTTAATGAATTGATGAAATTAATATAAGACCTAAAAATAAACCATTTAATAAAGACATTGTAGAAAGACACAAATCGTGTGGAGTAGTCTATAAGACTCTTCCTGGCAACACATTTATAATCAGTTGACCTTAAGTAAAGAATATTTCCCTTGATTAAGTGGGTGAGACTCATCCAAACAACTGAAGGCCTTAAGGGGAAAAACTGAGGTTTCCCAGAAAGAAGGAATTCTACCTCTAGGCTATAACATAAGTATCCTACCTCCTACCTCAGTTTCCAGCCTGACATACAGATTTTAGACTTGCCAGGCCCCACAATCACGTGAACCAATTGCTTAAGATCAATCTCGATCTGTATGGCTGCCAACCAAAAGGTCGGCAGTTCAAATCCACCAGCACTCCTTGGAAACTCTATGAGGCAGTTCTACTCTGCCTATAGGGTTGCTATGGGTCGGAAGTGACTTAACATCAATGCGTTTGATTTGGTTTCGGTATATGTATATCCTATTGGTTCTGATTGATACATATGAGACTGATACATATACGATATATATGAAATTGTTACATATATATCTTATTGATTCTGTTTCTCTGGAAAATCTTAACTAAGACACAATCTTTTGTCAATTGTGGTTTCGTAATGATAATGCATTAGGTATAACTTTACAAAAGTTATTTTATTTGCCAGTGGTATTAACCCAGTGTGATTGTTATTATAATTTCCTTTTTAAGAGTGAGAAAACTGAGGTTTAGAAAGCTTAAGTAACCTGGTTGTATATTTAGAAAGGTTAAGCAAAACATGCCTATCTGATTTCTGAGCCCATGCCTCATGGCCGCTTCTCAGCCTCATGGCCATTTCGCCTCCCTAAAACAAAGTGCTTCTCTGTCAAGAGGCCTCCCACACACACCTGATATAGGCTTGTTACTCTAGTGGACAAGGCATTACACTTCCTGTTCAAAAAATGAGATGGCAAGGGTGATGCCACAGGCACTCTGGCCCACCTGCCTTCTATCTGCAGTGATGACTGCTCTCTGAAATTATAGGCCAGACACAAAAAGATCCCCCCCCCAAAAAAAGATTCTGGCATACTTCAGGAAGTCGGCAAGATTCCTCTGACTGATAAAATGTCAGAACACCAGTAATATGCCAGTCCAGACCTAAATGACAAAACTGAATTAAAATCATCCTCAGAATTTACAAAGGTGTCATGGATTGAATGTGTCCCCCTGTGATTCTTGAAATCCAAACATCTATATGTTAATGAGGCAGGATCAGCATGGGGTGTATCTTGAGTCACAGTCTTACAAGAGCATGTAACTCAAGTCACACCCTTCCTTGAGTCACACCTTTTATAAGAGGTAAAAGGAAAGAGAAGGGAACAGAGAGAGGAGGGACCTCACTACCACCAAGAAAGAAGAGCTGGGAGTGGAGTACATCCTTTGGACCTGGGGTCCCTGTACTGAGAAACTCCTAGACCCAAGGGAAGCTTGATGCCAAGACACATGGAGATCTCAAAAGAACGCTAGATACACGGATGTTGAAAGGAGACAAAGACATTCCCCCAGTGCAGACAGAGAGAGAAAGCCTTCCCCTAGAGTTGGTGTGCAGAATTCGGACTCCTAGCCTCCTAAACTGTGAGAGAATAAATTTCTGTTTGTTAAAGCCATCCACTTGTGGTATTTCTAGATAACTAAGACAAAATGTATAACCCCTTAAGAAGTTAAATTTCTAATGATATATTCCCTCTAGACACAACTAAACATAATCACCAACAAAACTGGGTTGAACCCATCCACACTGTTATAACCCATACAAAAATAAAATTGTCATTTTAATAATACCACATATGGATTGGAAACCCTGGCACCATAGTGGTTAAGTGCTATGGCTGCTAACCCAAAGGTCAGCAGTTCAAATCTACCAGGCCTTCCTTGGAAACTCTATGGGGCAGTTTTACTGAGTCCTATAGGGCCACTATGAGTCAGAATTAACTCACTGGCAGTGGGTTTTACATAATGTATGGAATGATATTGTATAATCAAAAAGCATATTCATTTATCCCCTTTGATCCTCCCAAGAACGCTATGAGAAGAAAAAGGCAGGTATTATTACCATTTTTTATTATCATATCATCACTACCTCCATTTGTATTAATGAGAATGCTAAGTTAGGGTCATTTGCAGCTGGCTTATCTGGCAAGTAAGCAACAAAAAATAGGATTCAGACTTGGAATTCCATTGTTCTTTTTGTTATACTAGGAGTCCACCTTCAGGAAAACTGCAGAAATTGTTGCCTGTATAGGACATTTAGAATCCAGGCTTAGCATTTAAGAAACAGATCTAGACAATAGTCAAAACTGACACAGTGGGGTATCACCTTTGCTTTTTGAGCACTTCAAGTATTAGCCACAAAAACGTAGAGATTTTAAACTCTGGAAACAGAGCTTCATTTCTTCACTTCCCTTGGAACATATTTGCAGCCTACCTGCCTAACTCATTTCGCCAAGCTTGAAATCACAGTGAAACTTCGTTTTTATATTTATTCATGTTCAGAAAACGAAGCATATTAATGTAATGGAACATCTAACAGATTTAGCTATTACTGCAGCAGTAATGGCAGTTTCTCCTCAAGAAGACTGGATAATTGAGTCATCCCAGGTAAATCAACACAGAATCATCTCAGTGTGCTAGCCTAGCAAGGAGATGCTGTGATGTCAAAAAGATGTGCTTACATTAAGGAGATGCTGATATGTCAAAAGACAAAAGAATCTGAGATAACATACCGACCTCTCAAAGGAACCAGTTAGAATTACAAAACAGAAATTGTTGTGGTTGTAGGCCCTTGACTCACAGAGACCCCACGCACAATGAAAGGAAATACTGCCTGGCCCTGCACCATCGCCGTGATTGGTTGTGAATCAGGCCATTGTGATCTGTAGGGTTTTCACTGGCTGATTTTCAGAAGTAGATCATTAGGCCTTTCTTCCTAGTCCATTTTAGTCTGGAAACAGGAGAGAAACCTGTTTGGCATCATAGCAACAACATAAGCCTCCACTGACAGACAGAAATGAGTTACTGATAACTGAATACAGAAATAAAATCTGATAAAAATAAAAACTCCATTAATTAAAAATACTCCAAAAACAACATTTATAAATATGATTTGTAAAACTTCTGAGTGGTCGACACTGGAGCCTAAAACATAGTGTCTTAGGCTAGGTTCTCCAGAAAAGCAAAACCAGTGAAGCAGGTATATATATGTGTGTGTGTATATAGATGTATGTATATATGTATATATATGTATGTGTATATATATACATGTATATGTGTGTGTGTGTATGTATAGTGGCACAGTGGTTAAGAGATCAGCTGCTAACCAACAGGTCGTCGGCAGTTCAAAGCCACCTATGGTGCAGTTCTACTCTGTCCTATAGGGTAGGTATTCATCAGAACTGACTGAACAGCAACAGGTTTATATGTGTGTGTGTGTGTACATATATGTGTGTGTATATATGTATATGTGTATGTATATATATGTATATACTTGGAGAGAGAGATTTATCTCAAGGAAATGGCTCACCTGGTTGTAGAGGCTGTCAAGTTTCAAGTCAGTGGGCCAGTATTAGTTTGAAGGCTTCTCCTAGCTCATGTAGCTGCAGGAGCTGACAAACCCAAGATAAGCAGGTCACACATCAGGCTACTGGTTCACAGGCTGTAGAGGCTGACGATTCCAAGTTCAGCTGGCAATGTAGCAGTCTGCTGGCTGAAGTCCCAAGAACCAGAGGTCAGATATGACAAGCCAGATGCAAGATCTAGAGCAAGGCCAGTGAGTTTTGCCATATTGTCCATATATATTGGATGCAGGGCACACCCTCAAGAAAAATCACCTTACAACTTGCTGACTGTTTACATCAGATAACATCATGGAAGTGATTAGATTATATCACAAAATGGAAGATAATTACATCATTACATATCTCCCAAACCATTGAGAATCATGGCCCAGCCATGTTGAGACACAACCATCACAGTAGCCTTGAGCATACCTTGGTTTCTCGACTTGTAGACGATCCTCACATGTCACCTGTTTTCCTCAGAGTGTGTACATGTCTGTGCGTGTCTCTGTGTCTAGTTTGCTCTTTTTATAACTCAGAAGTGATTAGATTTAGGTCCCACTCTACTCAGATGTGATCTAATTAACATAATAGAGAAAACCCTATTTCCAAACAGGATTACATCCACAAGTATAAGGGTTAGGATTCCAACACATATTTGGAGGGGAGGGCACAATTTAATCCATAAGAAGACCAAAGAAAAAATTATATGTGAAATAACCTGTCACAAAGTAATTGTCCAAAAAGTATTAACTCTGTGTAGCTAGAGCTTACCCTATATGAGCTACCTTTTTTTTTTTTTTAATGTTAGTGTTTTGGAAAGAGCTCTTTCTCAAACGCATCGCACATTTTCCTGCATACTAAAAGGAAGCTAGTGACCATAACTGGTAAGTAGGGGGAATGCTGTGAAAAGAACCTATTTTTCAATACACTGATACCCTTGGAGTCTATTGACATGTCAAGAGTTTGTCTTGCACTAAACAACCCCAAGAGAGTAAACTTTCACAATGATTGGGTCTAATTTCTAGTGGTAAATCTCCTCTTCTGCTTTCATGTCTCCGTTGTCACTACTATCAAAGCTTGTGGGCTTACCACGTGCAGTTCTGCAACAGTCCTCAGTTTTTGCCTCCCACTGCCTTGACTGCTACTTGGATCTCCTATGATCTGGAAGGTGGAGGTTTGAGTCTACCCAGAGGTGACTCAGAAAAAAAATCCTGATGATCTAGTTCAGAAAAATCAGCCATTGAAAACCCTCTGGAGCACAGTTCTACTCTGACACGCTGGAGTCTCCATGAGTCAGAATTGACAACAATTGGAAATGACCTGGAGAAGACTATAAATTGCCCTAGAGTCAGTAGGCTCTCACTGAGGGCTAAAGAGTTCTTGAAGAAGCAAAGCTATTCAGAACCTTTTTTTGTCCTTACTTCCTGCATTTTTGGCTGCCTTCCGGACAGCTACTCTTGCCAAAGAAATGTCGTGTGAATAATAAAGTGTGATTGAAGATAATGTCTGAGAATATAAAAACAAAATCCATTGCTGTCAAGTCAATTCTGACTCATAGCAACCCTATAGGACAGAGTAGAACTGCCCCAGCGGCCGGTGGATTCGAACTGCTGACCTTTTGGTTAGCAACTGAACTCTTAACCATTTCGCCACCAGGGCTCCATTTGAGAATATAGAGATAAACAAAAACCTATGCTGCCAGGACTCCCAGGTTGATTGCATTAGAAAAGGAACAAGCTACAGCCTCGGTAGACCCAGACTGGATTTCTGGCTAAAGTATCTCATGCATAGCCACTATCCACCTGTCAATGATGCTGAACAGTTTTCATCGGAGCCTCCAGACTAAGATAGATGAGGAAGAAAGGTGTGATGATCTACTTCAGAAAATCATCCAGTGAAAACCCTATGTGTGGATAACAGTGGTCCTTATCTGCAACCAATTTGGGAATGGCATAGGACTGATAGGCATGTTGTCACCATGAGTTGGGGGGACTCGATGGCAACTAACAATAACAAGGCTTTGCCTGATGCCCCTGGAGCCTTTGAGAGTCCTGAGATGCTTGCCTCCCTTCCTTTCCTTCCCCCACCCCATCTCCATCATGAGTGTTGGGCTAACAGGCCACTGTCATGTTAGGCTTCAGGGAGCGCCACGGTGTTAACACTTTAGCCCCAGACCTCGTATTTGCCTTGGAGATCCCTTGGAAATGTCTTCAACTCTTGTATTTTCACCTTACTCATCACTTTCTATTCTGCAGTCTGATTCCCAGTGCCAGTGGTAGTACTTAGCACAGCAGTGTTTTGGAATGAATGGATGGATGAGTTCCTGGCAGGCAATGCAGCTAGGCTCATGACTGTCTCGTCTCTTCTCACTTACGTCCTCATGACCCAGGCCATTGTTCTGAGCCTGTGTGGCCTTCGGTCAGCACATTAGGCTGGCCAACCCCAAATCCTGAGTGCACAGTGAAACCTGCTATTTATGGGATTAAAGTAGGTATGTGCCCATCTTCCCCAGGCTCTTTTTCTATTCTCCTAATGAGCCGTTTCTGCAACTTTTATTTCTAAACATTTTTCAATCGTTCTTGGTTAATTCTCCCGGAGTACCCTGTAAAACAAACTTTGATGTTCACAGAGAATTTTCAAAAAAATATACTAATAGGTTGTCATGGATTGAATTGTGTCCCCCAAAAATATGTGTCAACTTGGTTAGGCCATGATTCCCGGTATTATGTGGTTGTCCTCCATTTTGTGACTATAATTTTATGTTAAAGAAGATTAGGGGGGACCTCAAACCACCAAGAAAGTAGCACCAGGAACAGAGCTTGTCCTTTGGACCCAAGGTCCTTGTGCCTGAGAAGCTCCTCGACCAGGGGAAGATTGAGGAGAAGGACCTTCCTCGAGAGCTGACAAAGAGAGAAAGCCTTCCCCTGGAACTGACACCTTGAATTTGGACTTGTAACCTACTAGACTGTGAGAGAATAAATTTCTCCTTGTTAAAGCCAAAAAAAAAAAAGAAGATTAGGGTGGGATTGTAACATCTTTACTAAAGTCACATCCCTGATCCAATGTAAAGGGAGTTTCCCTGGAGTGTGGCCTGCACCACCTTTTATCTTACAAGAGATAAAAGGAGAGGGAAGCAAGCAGAGACAGGGGGACCTCATACCACCAAGAAAGCAATGCCGGGAGCAGAGCGCATCCTTTAGACCCAGGGTCCTTGTGCAGAGAAGCTCCTAGTCCTAGGGAAGATTCAGGAGAAGGCCAACAGAGAGAGAAAGCCTTCCCCTGGAGCTGACTCCTTGAATTTGGACTTTTAGCCTACTTTACTGTGAGGGAATAAACTTCTCTTTGTTAAAGTCGTCCGCTTGTGGTATTTCTGTTACAGAAACGCTAGATGACTAATACATAGGTACTTGTGTCAATTGTCAGTCTTCAAGAAGGGAATATAAATTTTATTTGACCACACAACTTTATTTTGACCACAGAACTTTTTGTGTGTATGTGTGACTTCCTTCAGAACTATCATTTCCCAGATTATACTTGGAGAAATAGTGCTTTCCCTTGTGAAGACTGAGTTGACGTTCAGCAAATATCTATTGAAGAGGTATTCTTTATGAGGGACTATTCTAGGTGCTTGGGATACATGTCAATTAACAAACAGACAAAAATCCCTCCGTTCATGGAGTTTATACTCTGGGGAAAAAAATATGTAATAAACATTAAAAAAAATTAAAAAAGAATATTATTGTGTTAGAGGGCGATAAATGTTTAGAAAAAAGAAATGTACAGCATGGTAAAGGGGTGGAGGAGGGCGGGTGTGCATGTGGCAGTGTTTAATATGGTGGTCAGGATAAGCCTCATTGAGAAGGTCACATTTGAACAAAGACTTGAAGGAGTTGAGGGAGTTAATCAAACATATCTGGTTCAAGGACCTTCCAGAAAGAGGAACCATCAAGGGCAACGGCCTAAGACGGGGCAGGCGTGGCAAGGTAGAGAAATAGCACGTTGGCCAGTGAGCTGGGAGAACAGTGGGTGAGGAGAGGGTGGTACGAGATGAGGCAGTAAGGTACAGATAATGAGAGTCATCAGATCTGGGGCCCGGGAGGGCATTGTAACAACTTTGGCTTTTCCTCTGGTTGCAAGGAGGAGCCCTTATAGGGATTTTACCAGAGAAGAGAAGCGATCTGATTTGTATTTTACAGGGATCACCCTGACTACCATGTTGAAAATAGAAAGTATGAAAGGCAAGTTTAAAAGCAAGGAAACCAGTTAGGAGATTACTGCAGGAATCCAGGCAAGAGACGATGATGGGTCCACAGGTGGGTAGCAGTAGAGGTGTAAGCAGTGATTAGATTTTGGATACAAACCACAGAAGGTAATGACCATGTCCTACCACATTGGAATTATTGCCAAACACAGAACTGATCCTGTCCACTTTGGCATTCCCTTTATTTCTTATGGAGTCCCTCAGTGGTACAGTTAATGCACTTGGCTGCTGAATGAAAGGTTGGAGGTTCAATTCCACCCAGAGATGCCTTGGAAGAAAGGCCTGGCAATCTACTGCCAAAAAATCAGCCAATGAAAACCTTCTGGAGCAGAGTTCTGCTCTGACACAGATGGAGTCACCACGATTTGGAACTGGCTCAACAGCAGTTGGTACTGGTTATTTCTTACAGTCTCGTGTAGCAAGAAAAAATTAAAAATCCCAATAATCACATCCATTTCAGCATTATACTTTAAAAGTTATTACCATTAATATTAAACATAGCATGAAAGTATTTCCTCAATTAATACCTTCCAAGAATCCAAAACCTTTTATAATGTATTCATTTGCTAGCATATTTTGTGTATACTTGTACAGAACCATAAGTGTCCTAGATACATCCAAGGTCATTCTGTCACATGGAATTCAGATAAATTAACTCAAGCCTGAGATTGCATATTATCTGCAAAGTCCTATTCCAGCCTCAAGAGTTTGCCAGTTCCTGAGCTTTCCTTTCATCTCTGCCTTTGGTCACTGATTTTTCAGGACTCTCACTTGCTCCTCTCTTTCCTACCACCCACCTTAGCACCTGTATGTGGTAATTCATGGAGCCCTGGTGGCATAGTAGTTAAGAGCTTGGCTCCTGACCAGAAGGTCAGCGGTTCAAATCCACCAGCCACTCCTTGGAAATCCCATGGGGCAGTTCTACTCCGTCCTATAGGGTCGCTATGAGTCAGAATCGACTCAGTGGCAATCGGTTTTTTTGGTGGCAGTTTATTGCAGATTTGGGAGGATCTGGGAGTTCATGCTGCAGATATTCAAAAGCCTTAAAATTAAATATTAGAGATCACTTTTTTTTTTTCAATTTTGAACTTATTTTTTTCTTAGAATTTTTCAATAAATAATCTTCAGGAGGAAATGGTAAGCAGACAAACGTCTGTAATCCAATTATTAGCCAAACTTTTTTTGAGTTTTACGTGAAGGGCCAGTGGTCTCCTTCAATGCTCTTTCAGAACCCCAACTTTGAAGAAACACCAGGTATTCAGATAATGTGGTTTATCATTCCAGCTTACCTAGTCATCTGAGTGTTACTTGATGTCCCCGTGAAGTGAGTAACCACTGGGTAGGGAGGGGGCTGTAACCTTGCCTTACACTGGACCGCATCATCGCACGTGGGCACCGCTATTTTTAAACCACCTTTGGTATCCCCACCAGTACATTTCCCACAGTCCACCTTTCTCCACAGGCTGCAACCCCTAACTAAGTCCCTCCTTCCCACCCTTCCCTCCTCCCCACTGTTCTCAGCTGTCCTCGACATCCTAATTCCTTCATTTTTTTTTTTTGTTTGTTTCTTTTAAATGCAAAACTATTATATTGTCTCTTTGCTTACCAAGGAGACCCTTGGTGGTGCAAAAGGTTAATGTGCTTGACTGCTAACTGAAAGTTTGAAGGTTTCAGTCCACCTAGAGGTGCTTTGGAAGAAAGGCCTGGCAATCGATTTTCAAAACATCAGCCATTGAAAACCCTGTGGAGCACAGTTCTATTCTGACATACGTGAGGTTGTCATGAGTCAGAGTTGAGTCAACCTGACCAGCAACAAGGAACTGGGAGTTGTTTAAATAAAGCTCTACTGCCTGTTCTTACCACTTGCAAAAATGCTTATCATTTTCATACATATTGTTCTCTCCCTGAGTGGAATTTTTCTACCAGCTGTGAAAATTTTACACCCCCCCACAAAATTTTACACCTATAAACTCAGACTTCCTGGGCTTCCCCTTGTGTGCATGTGTAAAATAAAACTGCCCTGCAAGCTCTGCAGATTTTTCAACTTTATTTATTGAAAGACATGTCATATATAAGGAGCCTGGGAGCACAATGGTTAAGCGCTCAACTGCTAACCAAAAGGTCAATGGTTCAAACCCACCAGTGGCTCTTTGGAAGATGAAGACCTGGCAATCTGCTCCCGTAAAGATTACAGCCTAGGAAACCCTATGGGGCAGTTTTACTCTGTCCTGTAGGGCTGTTATAAGTCACACAACAACAACATGTCACTTATATGAGTGGTATAATATATATGCGTATGGAAAATAAGAAATATGTACATTTTAATAAAAATAGCCAAAAAAGCAGACATATGTCTTCCCACAAGTCATTTTAAGAGATTTCGTTAGTTGCAGTCAAGTTGATCCTAACTCATGGCAAACCCATGTGTTCAGAAGAAATAAAGCATCAGTAATTCCATCAGCAATGGTCTTCAGCCTGGAGCTTGCCCCCTACACCCCGGTACTAAAAAGCTTTCTGGGAGTACACAAGCATAGAAAGTTTGAAGGAAATCGATTTCTAGATACTTAAATTCCATATATATTCTTTCCTGGAATGATTTCCCTGAGTTCAAGATAGCCCTCCTACCACTTTACAAAGAAAGGCAGGCCCTTTATCCATTGTGATGGAAATGGTTAACACGCTCAGATGCTAACAGAACCAAACTAAAAAAAAAAAAAAAAAACAAATCCATTGCAGTCCAGTAGGTTCCGACTGCCTAACAATTTACTTTGGAAAAATCAGCCATTCAAAACCCTACGGAATGTTTCACCAAACAGGACATTCAAATGGCCACCCAGCACATGGAAGGATGTTCAATGTCATTAGCCATCAGAGAGAAGCAAATCAAAACCACAATGAGATACCATTTTACTGCCACTGGGATGGCTAAAATAAAATAAAAACAGAAGAGAACAAATGTTGTCAAGGGTGTGGGGAAATTAGAACTCTCACCATTGCTGGTGGGAATGCAAAATGGTACAGTCCTTCTGGAAAACAATGTGACAGTTCCTAAAAAAAAAAAAAACTAAAAATAGAACTACCATAACCCAGACCCAGTGTGAACTACCATATGACCTAGCAATTCCACTGCTGGGAATATACCCAAGGGACTTGAAAGCGGTCACACAAATAGACGTATGTACTCCAATGTTCGTTGCGGCATTATTTACAATAACTGAAAGGTGGAAACAACCTAAATGCCCACCAATGGATGAATGGATAAACAAAACGTGGTACATACATACAATGGAATACCACTCAGCCAGAAAGAGAAATGAAGTCCTGATACATGCTACAACATGGATGGAGCTTGAAGACATTATGCTGAGTGAAACGAGACAATCACAAAAAGACAAATATTGTGTGATCTCACTTATATAAAAAGACAAGAACAGGCAAATGTTTAGACGCCAAAGTTTATTAGCGGTTACCAGGGATGGGGGGGGTGCAGGTATTGGTTACGGAGCACTGAGTTACTGTGATGGAAAATTCAAATTAATCAAGGGCAAAGCTTGCACAGCTGATTAGTGTGATTTATGTCAATGAGCTGTACACCTGTAAAAAGTTGAGTTGGCAAATATTGTTTCCAACAACAACCAAAAAAAGAAATAAAGAAACGAGCAGCTGCTGAGTCTACTTAGGTACAACCAAACACTTCATGGGTTTGGTTCCTTGGTTTGGAGGTTTAGGGTCATAGTTTCATTGGACCTCCCAGTTAATTGGCCTAATGTCATGTTATGTGCTTCTGTTCTACCTCCTAGTTTGTTGCGTAGTGCCTGGGGTCTTAAAAATTGCAAGTGGCCATCCCAGGTACAACAATTGGTCTCTATTAACATGGAGCAACAGAGAAAGAAGACGAGTCACGAATAGGAGGAGAAAATGGAATGTGTGGCTAATTGCCTCCATGAACAACTGCCTCCTTTGCCACACGACCAGAATAATCACATGGTGCCCAGTTCCCATTAGTGGACATTTTGATCAAAGATTCTATAGAAGAATCCTGATCTAAAGGGGGAAAATACAGAAGAGAATTTCAAATTCCCATGAATCCAGTCTTTCTGCAGCCCTGGAGGCTGGGTGGACCCCCAAAACAATTGCCCGAGATAGTCTTTAAACCTTAAACCAAAAATCTCTCCTGAAATCTTCTTTAAACTGAACAATAGTTTAACTTTTTTTTTTTTTTTTTTTAAATATCTGCCTTGAGCACACCTGTGGTCACTGTGAGTCAAATCTGACTGGACGGCAACCAACAACAACGATGTTTTTCAGGGTTCATCTATGTTGTAGCATGGCATGCATCGAGACTTCATTTCTCCTTAAGGCTGAGTACTGTTTCATTGTGTGTAAATATCACGTCTTGTTTACTCATTCATCTTTTTTCTTTTTTTTTCCTTATGGATTATCAAATGTTCCGCAACCATTTATTGGCCTGCGCCTCTTTTCTCCACTGGTCTGCAACGCCAGTTCTGCCATATATCAAGTTTTTCTTTTTGTATTGGTCTGTTTCTAGCTCACTATTTTATTCCACTGGTCTGTCTGTCTATCCCTAGGCCGATACCACAATGTCAGAATTACTTAGAATTCTGATAAGTCTCAGTATCTGGTAGGGCATGTTCCCCTACTAGTTCCTTAGGAGCATTTTGACTAATCCAGGTCCTTTATTCCATATAAATTTTAAAGCCAGTTTATTGGCTCCATGAAAAACTCTATTGGGGTTTAGTCGGAATTGTACTGAATCTGTTTCTCGATTTGTAGAGAAACTCTCAGTTCATGGAGAACTGAAATCTTTATGGTATAGTGTTTTAGTCCATGAATATAGTATTTCTCTCAATGTATTCAAATCTTCTTTAAGGTTTTAAATAAAGTTTTATAATTTTCTACATAAATGTCTTGATCATTTTTATTAGGTTTATTTCTAGGTGCTTTGTATTTTCTATTGCAATTATCTTTTTTTAATTACATATTCTCATTGTTGTTGTGTGCCATCAAGTCAATGCTGACTCATAGTGACCCCATGGGCCAGAGTAGAACTGCCCCCACAGGGTTTCCAAGGCTGTAATTTTTACAGAAGCAGGTTGCTGTATCCTTCTCTCTTGATCTGGCTACTGGGTTTGAACCACTGACCTTTGGGTGAGCAGCCGGAACACTTAACTGTGCCACCAGGGCTCTCTAACAACCTTATATAGTGACCCTATACAGTGATCCTTAGGAGCCCTGGTGGTGCAGTGGTTAAAGCACTCAGCTGCTAACTGAAAAGTCAGTGGGTTGAACTCACCAGCACCTCCGTAGGAGAAAAGACTGGGGGATCTGCTCCCATAAAGATTGCCAGCCAAACCAAACCCGTTGCTGTTAAGGCAATTCTGACTCACAGCAATCCTGTAGGACAGAGTAGAACTGCCCCATAGGGTTTCCAAGGCTGTAATCTTTACAGAAGCAGACTGCCACAGCTTTCTCCCCGAGGTACAGCTGGGGGCCTCCACCTGACAACCTTTCAATTAGTAGCTGAGCACTTAACCACTATACCACTAGGGCTCCTTCTCATAAAGATCACAGCCTAGGAAACCCTTTGGAGCAGTTCTACTCTGTCCTACATACAGTTGCTATTCCACATTCTACTTTTTGCAATTTACTTTTTTTCTTTTTAACATTGTGTTTTAGGCGGATGTTTGAATGCCAAATTAGGTTCCCATTTAACAATTTTTATACAAATTGTTCTGTGACATTAGTTTCAATTTTCACAATGTATCAACATTGTCATTATTTACATTCTGTTTGTTCTGTTTTAATTAATTTAGTTTCCTTGACCCTCTTTGCCTTCTCATCTTTACTTTTGGGTGAATGTTCTGTTTGTTTGGTCTCATGTAGTTGATTGTTTAGGGCAGGACATTACTCATGGGTGATATTGTTTATTTTATAAGCCACTCTATTATTTGGCTGAAAGGTGACCTTCAGGAGTAGCTTCAGTTCCAAGTTCAAAGGGCATTTTAGGGCAATAGTCTCAGTGGTTCCTCTAGTCTCTATGAGTCCAATAAATCTGGCCTTTTTTTTAGAAACTTGAATTTTGTTGTACATTTTTCTCCCATTCTTTCCAGGACCTTCTACTGTGTTCATGGTCAGAACGGTCAGTAGTGGTAGCCAGGCACCATCTAGCTCTTCTGGTCTCAGGCTAGAAGAAGCCGTGGTTCGTGTGGGCTATTAGTCCTATGGGCTGTTAGTCCTTTGAGTCTTTGATTTCCTTCATTCTCTTTTGTTCCAGGTGAGTAGAGACTAATAGTTGTATCTGCAGTTTACTTTTGAAATTGATCTATCATCTTATACATAGCAATCTTCTTAATTCTTATTAGTAATTCTGTTTTTCTGTAGAGTCTTCTGGGATTTCTAAGTAGACACGCCATCTTCCAAAAAGAATGAGTTTGTTTCCTGTTTTCTTATCCTTATATATCTATTTCTTTTTCTTATCCCATTGAGATAACCAGGGCCTCCAGTACCACCAGTTCCTTTGATATGGAGTTTAATAAGACATAGTCCTTCTCCTTGGAGTGCACACCAACATGATACCGTGTACAGGAAATAGGAATCGTTCGTACAAAATGTTGTGGAAATTACTAAGGCAATATTTAATTCATCCTTAGAAGATACAGGCCAGGTCTTGCTGTGTGCTTACCACTGTAGTTTAAAAGTATAAATTAATTCTTTACTCACTGAAATTAATTTTATAAAAATTCACCGAGCCCTAAAAAAAAAGTTTGACAATTGCTTTTTGAAGTGAGAAGGCACAAATCTAACAGTCACTTCATTCACGCATTTATTGAATATATAAAACACCCAACATTGTCCTAGACTTTTGTTATACGTATACAGTGTTGAACAAACATAGTCCCGCACTCGGTTATTAACAGTGACCAAAAGAAAAAATGCAAAATCTCTGTTAAAAGAGTGAAATATTTATGTGTTAGTTGATTTTTCCAAGAAAATAACCAACATACGGGACTCATATGGAACCCATGAGAGGCACTGTGGAGAGACCATATTGGTTGGAATTTTTGCTCGTATTGAGTTGAAATCTGCCTTCCTTCAACTCTTAACCACTATTCCGAGCTCTGCCATGTAGAATAAAATAAAGTGATAAAATAATTTACTTTTCAACTGACAGCAATTGAAGTATGTGAAAACACCTTTCTTTTTTCTCTCACTCTTCTAAGCCTTCACTTTCCTTGACTGAGCTTCTGTTCCTTCAGTAATGGTATGGTTTTAAGACCTCATATTACCCCAGTCACCCTCCTCTTGATGGTCTATTGTTTGTCCATGTCCCTCTGTAAAAATATTACTCAAAACTGAAAATAATCTTCTAAGCAGTATCTGAGCAGACCTGGTGGTGCAGGAGTTAAAGTACTCAGTTACTAATGGAAAGATCGGTGGTTTGAATCCATCACTCTCTCCTCAGGAGGAAGATGTGGCAGTCTGCTTCCATGAAGATTTACAGCCTCGGAAACCCTATGGGGCAGTTTTACTGTATCCTATAGGGACGCTATGAGTCGGAATCGATTCGACAGTAGTGGGTTTGGTGTGTTTTTGTTGTTGTTGAATAGAGGGAGACTAGGATCAGCTATTTTGAGACGTTAACGAATATCCTTGTCATATAGAAGTAGATTTACATTATTTTATTTTGTTCTACAGTGCAGAACTAAGCCCTGTTGTCAGACATTTCAGGAAATCAAATTTCAAGTTAATATGAGTAAGAATATCTTATAAGATGCTTCTCTACGTGAATAGCTATTAGCCATATCTTCCCAATCTTATTCTTATCAATTAGCTTTTTTGATCATGTTTCCTTTAGGTTTCTTTTAGTTGTAAATGACAGAAACCTGATTTTAAGAAGCCTTGTTGTTAGTTGTTCTCCAGTCGGCTCCATGGATAACAGAATGAAAAGTTGCCTAGTCCTGCGCTGTATTCATGATCATTGGTATGCTTGAGTCCATTGTTGTGGCCACTGTATTCTGAGCGCCTTCCAGCCTAGGGGACTCATCTTCCAGCACTACATAAGACAATATTCTGTTGCGATCCATAAGGTTTTCATTGGTTAATTTTTAGAAGTAGATTTCCAGGCCTTTCTTCCTAGCTTGTCTCAGTCTGGCAGCTCTGCTGAAACCTGTCCTCCGCGGGTGACGCTGCTGGTATTTGAAATACCAGTGGCATAGCTTCCAGCATCATAGCAACACGCAAGCCATCACAGTACAACAAACTGTGACAGATGGGCAGTGGCAAGAAACCTTAGGCAATGAAAAAAAGTTAGGAAGGGGATTTATTGGCTCATGTCAGTTATTAGACAGATAACTAAAAATTCCAGGGGTATTCTCACTTCAGGCATGTCTGTATTTCAGGAATCAAACAGTATTTCAAGACTGGTCTTTTGCCATCGCTTGGCTTTGTCTTCCTCTGTGATGGCTCCATTCGCATGCAGTTCTCCCCTTAAGATGGCTGCAGGCAGTTCCAGAGCGAATCCATCCTCCCAACAGAAATCCAGTGCTGAGTCTCATTGGCTCTGGGTGGGTCATGTGCCCATTCCTGAACCAGTCACTACAGCTAGAGGGATGCAACACTCTGATTGGCCAGACCTATACCCCATACCCATCCATGGAGCTGGAGATTGAATTAGCTCAGCCCAATCCTCTGGACTGAAAGTCAGGAAGGGGTAATTCCCTAAGGAAAAAGATAGGGATCTATTACCAAAAGAAGTAGTGAATATGAGGCTTTTAATAAAAACAGATGTCCACTGCTGCTCTAAATTTAGGATATATTTATCCCTGTTAAATAGAGCCTATTTTTTGTAATTCTAGTGTTGACTTTAATAGCCAGTTGTATTTGGTTAAATCACATAACCCCTTTGAGTTAATTTACTCATTGTAAAATGAAGGAAGTGGTATGGAGAGAAGGAGATGAAATATTTATTGTGAGGTTTACATTAACTTTGTTTTTGTTGGGTCCATCAGGTTCAGTCTGACTCATAGCGACCCCATGTGATAGAGCAGAGCTGCCCCATAAGTATTCTTGGCTGTTGCAATCGAGTTGACAGCAATGGGTTTGGTTCAGGACTGTTGAAGCTTTTTTACAGAAGCAAATTGCCAGGTCTTTCTCCCACATAGCTGCTGGGTGAGTTCGAACCACCATGCTCTCCGTTAGCAACTAAGAGTGTAACCATTGCCCCACAGAACTCCTTACATTAACTTTTCCCAAGGAATTTAGTCTTTGTCCTTAGCTGCTGAGAGATAACCTTTAAATCCTTAGAATTTCCCCAGTGAGTGAAGTGTCTTTGTTATGTAAGAGGCCTCCATACCACACTTGAGGATTTATGCTAATGAGGTGAGTCAGTTGGAGGCTGGCCAGACCATTAAGCCCACCTCCTGATATCAGCTGACCTCAGGTGGAGAGGAACATCATTCAATCAAACATGCCTATGGAATGAGGCTCTGGACATGGAAGCTCCACAGGCTTCCTGGTTGGTGAAAGACATCAATGCATGTGACGGGAGTAGCGGATCCCTTTTGGGGACATGGAAAGCCCACTTGGAAACTCTCCCAGACCTCGTCCATTGTCTTTCTTCATTTGTATCCTTTATGCTGTATTAAAACTATAATGGTAACTATAGCACTTTCTGTGAGTCCCGTGAGCCATTCTGACAAATTATTGAACCCAAGGGAGTAGTGGGAGCCAGCAGGTCAAGTGAGAGGGCTTGGGGACTCCCAGGCTTACAACTGGTATCCTGAGGGGGTAAAGGAACCCCAATTTTGTAGCCAGCAGATCACAGGTGAAAGGAATCTGGGGACCCTTGACCTTACAGCTGGCATTCTGAGGGCTAGTGGGAAACCCCCAAGTTTGTAACCTATAGGTCAGAAATGATGTTGTCATGGGGACTCCAAACTTGTGGCTGGCATCTGAGGTCTTGGACAGACTTTGCAGTATAGAGGCTGTGCCCTTTAACTTATAAGTTCTGACCTAGGTCTGGGTGGTTAGGGTCAGAGGAAGAAATGCTACATGGGCAGCTGGTGTCAGAACAGATGTGGCAGAGAAGTGGAATTTGACTGTTTTTCCCATGTAATCACCAAAGCTATTGCCATTCTTAATTCTCCCATCTTGTGATGTATGTATTGAGTGGAGGGAAACAAAACTTCGAAATGTATTTCCAAATGAAAGCAATGCTTTCGAATTTAAGTATGCTAGCTCCCTAAAAAAAAAAAAAGATGCCATCAAGTCTATTCCAACTCATAGCAACCCTATAAGACAGAGTAGAACTGCCCCGTAGTGTTTCCAAGGAGTGGCTGGTGGATTCGAACTGCTGACCTTTTGGTTAGCAGCGGAGCTCTTAACTGCTGCACCACCAGGGCTCCTGGGAACCCATAAGCTAAATTCTAGGAATCTTCATTGAGTGCCTGCTGTCAATTAATCAGCAAGTGCTACTCTGAATGGAAAAATGGCTCTTGGGAAGTATTCAAGGGAGAAATTCTGACTTCATAATTAGAAATGATTACCAAAAAGGGGAAAAAATGGTGAGTAACTAAAGAAATAGTTTCTGTTAAAAGCTCTGTTTAACTCAGGTTTTTTAAAGGAGACCCAAAAAGGGAGGAGAGAGGGAAACAACCAAGCACAACATAAAAAAATGATACTGAGCTAATAAGAAATAATCAGGAGTCCCTGGGTGGCACAAACGATTAAGCGTTTGACCACTAACTGAGAGGTTGGTGGTTTGAAAGCACCCAGAGGTGCCTCAGAAGACAGGCCTGGCGATCTCCTTTCAAAAGGTCAAAACTTAAAACCAAACCCAGTGCCGTTGAGTCGATTTCAACTCATAGCAACCCTATAGGACATAGAACTGCCCTATAGGGTTTCCAAGGAGTAGATGGTAGATTCAAACTGTCGACCTCTTGGTTAGCAACCAAACACTTAATCACTCTGCCACCAGGGCTCCTCCAAAAGGTCAGAGCCTTGAAAACCCTGTGGGGCAGCTATACTCTGCACAAGTGTGGTCAGAATCTGCCATGAGTCAGAATTGACTTGACAGAAACTAACAGTTACAACAACAATGAAATCCAGAATTATTTGAGGTTTACCTGTGAGTGTGGCGTTATGTGGAAGAGGAAAACCAGGGCTTTCAGACAGAATTGGACGCAAAGGCCACCTCTGCATATACTGGCTACGGAAACTTGAACAGTCTCCTAACCCATCTGGAGTCTGTTTCCTCACCTGTAAAATGGGTATAATGATTTTACCTCAAGAGGGTGGAATTACATGAAATAAAGCACATGGCACTAAGAAGTCACTCAATAGATGTAAGGTTTCCTTTTTCCTCCAATAGACCTGACCTTAGGAACATTTTTATCAATGACTTGTCTAATATCACAGAGACATTCTCTTGATATCATGAAAGTTGTGCGATTAAAGGAATAGAAATTACACTAGATGAAAGCTGGGGTCCAAAAAGCTCTTGTACCACATAGCTGTGCGTTTTTTTGGTATTTGGTAAACTATTTGAACCTCAATTGTCTCATCTATAAAACTAAGATAATTTTACGGATTATCATGAAGAGCAAATTAAATCTTTTTTTTTTTTAATGTTTTTTAACCTGTAAAATACCATGTAAATCATAGCAGTCATTTGAAGGGTCCATGTTTTCTTGTACTCAGATGGTGTACAAAAAAAGAGGCCACATTTAGGGGGATACCATTCACATCATGTCAGGAGCCCTGGTAGTGAAGTGGTTAAGAGGTCAGCTATTAACCAAAAAGGTCAGCAGTTCAAATCCACCAGCCACTCCTTGGAAACGCTGTGGGGCAGTTCTACTCTGTCCTGTAGGGTTGCTGTGAGTCGGAATTGACTTGACAGCAGTGGGTTTGGGTTTTTTGATTAGTCACATCCTGGATATCATAAATTTGTATAGCTGATAGAATTTTCCGGCTGGTGGCAACAAAATGCCTTGTTCTACAAAAGTAGTGCATTATAACAATTTTCCAGCAGATGAAATTAAAGTGTCTTGCAAAGAAAGAGCCTTTTTTTCTAATTTGCACAAAAGTGCTTTATAGACTAGCTGTGTCCCTGTGGTTATTTATTCCCATTACCTCCCAAAACAGAAAATTTAGTACATAAAAACTACAGGGAATAGTGTGGGTGAATATAAAGAAGAAATGCGTGACAATTATACTTCTGAAAACTGGATGGATGGAGTGAATTCCCTGTCCCTTGGGGTCTTCAAGCACAGGTTGACTTACCATTGATAAAGGATATTATAATAGAAATTCCTACACCAAGTAAAAAGTTAAAACTGATCATCTCCATTGGGAAGAGAGTTAACATTTTTTCTGTATCGACTATGCCCTAGGCAAGAGTCCCTGGGTGATGCAAACAGTTAATGTGCTCACTGCTAACCAAAAACTGGTGGTTCAAGCCCACGCGGAGGTGCCTCAGAAGAAAGGCCTGGCTATCTACTTCTGAAAAATCACCATTGCAAACCCTATGGAGCACAGTCCTACTCTGAAACACGTGGAGTTGTCGTGAGTCAGAATTGACTTGGCGGCAACTTTATTTTTTTCATATGTTAGGTACCGTGTCAGCAGCTTCACATACTGTTATCTCACTGGATCCTAATCAGAGTCCTTCAAAGCTGATGCTATTATCCCTGTTTTGAAGATGACTTGTTGACACACGAAGCTAGTAAGTGACAGTGAGGGGACTGAAGCCCACATTTGTCTCACCCTTTTCTTTATATCATATTCCCTTCTCACTACAACTTTAACGTCCCTTCTAATTCTGAATCTAAACAACAACAACAACAAAAAAAAAAAAAAAAACAGAGGTTATGGAAAATATGGAAGAGATAGAAGACTTGGCCCCTACTCTTAAGGAGCTTCCAGTGACATTGGAGTGGCAAGACTAACTGGTGCAAAACCCAGTCATCGTTGAGGCCTCCATGAAAGAGCACACGATAGAAACCACAGCAATTCTCTGGTCTACAGAATCTCTGGCCATGGAAACCGAGAACTGGTTTTTAGTCTGATCACGGCTGTGTTCGTAAACCAGCAACTTTCTGATGTGTTGAACACAAATGTTTGGGGGTTGGGCAGCAGAGAAAAAAGCCATGTCCCAGAGACAGGGGAGGACAGGCCAGGTGCAGAGGAGAAAGTAACAGGGGTGAAGTCACAGAGGCAGTGAAGGCCCAGGGAGGAGTGACTGAAGGGACCGTTCAGGGGGCAGAAGAGGCGGCAACAGGAGATGCCTCCAGGAAAGAACCATTTGTTAGTACAGATGCCTCGTGGTCAAGCCAGAGTCTCGAGCCCTCCTGTGATACTTCTAACAAGAAGCCCTCCCTCAGAATGCTTCTGTGTCATTCATTGTGATGGTAGCAAGCTTAGGAAAGGCAAAGATCTATATAGACCGAAATTGTTATTATTGGTAGTTGCCGTCGAGATGATTCCAACTAATGGCAACTCCATGTGTGCAGAGTAGAACTGTTGCCAAGGCTGTGACCTTTTGGAAGCAAATCATCAGGCCTGTCTTCTGAGGCACCTCTGGGTGGCTTTGAACCACCAACTTTTCAGTTAGTAGCCACACCACTGTCAGACAAATTTTCAGTGAAGTTGTGAGAACTGAAAGGGGAATTTTTGTTGTTGCTTTTGTAAGAGAAGAAAAAAGAGAACATTCCAAGAGAGAAACAACTCAAAAGAGAGAATTCCAAGACAGAAACAACTCAAGAGAGAGCATTCCAAGAAAGAAACAACTCAAAAGATCTGAAAAAAGAATTGACAAGGAATGTCTCTCACTGAAGGGTATTCCAGCCACAAATTAACATTTTCCATCTCCAAAGCAGTCATATTTTTTTTATTACAAATGTTTAGTTTATTAGGATTGCTTTGTAATTTTTTGCTTTAGTCTTGTTTTTGTATTGTGGTAAATTGTACCTAAAATTTTCCCTTTTAATCATTTTTAACTGTGTGATTCAATGGCATTAATTACATCTGCAACGCTATGTATGCACCATCACCACCGTTTATTTCCAGAACTTTTTCTTCATCTAAAACAGAAACTATGTACCTATTTGGCAATAACCCCCCATTCCCCTTTGTTTCCCTCACCCCTAGGAACCTCTAGCGTACTTTCTGTCTCTATGCATTTGCATATTCTAGATATTTCATATCAGTGAAATCATACAAAATTTGTCCTTTTGTGTCTGGCTGATTTCACTCAGCATAATGTTTTCAAGGTTCATCCATGTTGTAGCATATAACATAATGTCATTCCTTTTATTTATTTTAAACAGCTTTATTAAGGTATAATTCACATACACATATTTAAAGTGTACAATTTGACTGGGGAAGCCAGCACAACTTGACCAAGGCAAGGTCATGGAAGCTCCATAGACACATCCAAACTCCCTGAGGGATCAAATTACTGGGCTGAAGGCTGGGGACCATGGTCTCTGGGGACATCTAGCTCAATTGGCATAACATAGTTGATAAAGAAAATGTTCTACATCCTACCTTGGTGAGTAGCATCTGGGGCCTTAAAAGCTTGTGCGTAACCACCTAAGATATTCCACCGGTCCGATCCTGTCTGGAGCAAGGGAGAATGAAGAAAACCAAAGTCGAGTGAAAGATTAGTCCAAAGGATTAATGGACCACAACTACCACGGCCTCCACCAGACTGAGTCCAACACAATTAGATGGTGCCCAGATACCACCATGGACTGCTCTAACAGGGATCAAAATAGAGGGTGCCGGACATAGCTGGAGAAAAACGTAGAACAAAATTCTAACTCACAAAAAAGGACCAGACTTACTGGTCCGACAGAGACTGGAGAAACTCCGAGAGCATGGCCCCTGGGCACCATTTACCTCAGTACTGAAGTTACTCCTGAGGATCACCTTTCAGCCAAAGGTTAGACAGGCCCATAAAACAAAATGAGACTGAAGGGGCACACCAGCCCAGGGACAAGGATGAGAAGGCAGGAGGGGACAGGAAAGCTGGTAATGGGGAATCCAAGGTTGAGAAGGGGAGAGTGTTGACATGCCGTGGGGTTGGCAACCAATGGTACAAAACATTATGTGTGTTAATTGTTTAGTGAGAAACTAATTTCCTCTGTACACCTTCATCTAAAACACAATAAGAATAAATAAAGTGTGCAATTTGGTAAGTTTTGGTGTGTGTGTGTAAGCCCTGAAGTCTTAATCACAATCAAGATAGTGAACACATTTATCAGCCCCAAAGTTTCCTCATGCAGCTCTGTGCAATTTAACATCATTCCTTTTTATACTGAATAATATTCCATTGTATGTCCAGTTTAAATAGTATTATTTTAAAGGATCTTTATCGTAATTATCACTCAACTGTTGCAAGCCTCAGAGCAGCCCCAGATGCTTCCCGTATTGGAATCGTCCAAGGGTCTTGTTAAAAATGCAGCCTTGGAGGTCTTCAGTGCAGGACCTTCTGAATCAGAATGACTAGAATTGGGGACCAGTAAACTTCACTTTAAACAAGATTCTCCAAGCAGATAAAATGGAGAGCCACTGTGGCACATTCCCTTCTCTGTGAGAGAGACCCCTGAAAATAGATTAACACTTCACTGTCACGTGAATATCAACGAATCAGGGCAAGAGGAAGAAAATGTGAAGGAAATAGATTTCAGTTTCCTCCCCTGTTGCCACTGCAGACAGTAGCATTGAAAACTAAGTGTGATTGCTAACAAACATCAGAGCCTTCCTAAGCTCTCCATTCCACCACTCATCTGTTTGTTGTACTGTGGTGATTTTTGTGTTGTGTTGCTGGAAGCTATGCCACTGGTATTTCAAATACCAGCAGGGTCGCCCATGGTATTTCCTTCTATATGCAGATGGTGATGAAAAAGGCTGTCGAATGTTTAAAGGATTTTACAAGGGAGCTTTCAGACTAAGACTAGGAAGAAAGGCCTGTTGATCTACTTCTGAAAACTGGCCAGTGAAAACCCTATGGATCACAACAGAATATTGCCCAACTGGACTCCAAACATACCAAACATCATGAAGATGGCACAGGACCAGGCAACTCGTAAGAACCTTATATATATAAGGTTGCCATGAGTTGGAGCCAACTGGGCAACAATTAACAACAGGAAACTTTTCAGATTTAAACTTTTGTGCCACCAACTACTTAGTAAGCTATAGAAGATAGGGGAAATTGTATTTTGCTTTTAAATAGTATTATTTTAATGATTTTGCCTTTTTTTTTTTATAGCTATAGTAAGAGTATGTATTAATTGCGGTGATGAGAAGAATTAACAACATTTAAAGGGCATGGATATCCCCCTTAAGCATGTATCCACCTGTTCACTGATGGCTGCTATAATTTTTAAGCAAATGAAAACTACTGTAATAACACAGATGCTTACTGGGTACAGCTGGAAAGCTTTTCAGTAAAAAGAAAGAGAGAGATAAAGAAGAGGGGAGGAGAGGAGAAAGGAACAAAGGAAGGAAAGGAGGGAGGGAGGGAAGGAGGGAGGGAGGAAAGGAGGGAGGGAGGAAAGGAGGGAGGGAGGAAAGGAGGGAGGGAGGAAACAATAAATGTATCACTATTGTTTTATTCCAAGTGGAATTCTGAATATGGCTCAGGATTCAAAATATTTTATTGAGCTGACCCACTTTTAAAATTCTCTAAACATTCAACGGAAACCCTGGTGGTGTAGTTAAGAGCTATGGCTGCTAACCCAAAAGGTTGGCAGTTCAAAACCACCAGGTGCTCCTTGGAAACCCTATGGGGCAGTTCTACTCTGTCCTGTAGGGTTGCTATGAGTTGGAATCGACTCAATGGCAACAGGTTTGGTTTTGGTTTTAAATATTCAACACTCCTTTCCATCACCATCTGCATCAAGCAAGAAATACTTTCACATACTTAATTGCACCACACCTATCTAGATTGTTTTGCCTCCAATGGGTGTGGGCAAGGCTACACCTAAGTCTTATGTGTGTTTAAGCCAAGTAAGAATTCCCTGGCTTGAGACCAATCCTTTCCATATTTTGGATGCTTCATCAAGATTAGTTGCGCTACTCTTTCAAACCTAGGCTCCCTCCTACTTAGATGGACATTTAATGGAGACCACTTTACAGGGTCATAACGAGTTTCCTGTTTCTCTCTGCTCCTTCCACTTCTTTAAATTTCATTTCATGGTCCGTTTTCTTAGAAGACTGCATCTATTCTTCAAACTTTCAAACCAACCCTTGAGTGATTTATTTTCCAGGGGTAATTTTTGTTTAGGTGTGTTTTGCTTTTAAACCGAACTTCCCAACCTTGGCTACACATCAGAATCACCCAGGTGCTTTTAAAAAATACTAGTCCAGGCAAATTAAATCAAAATTTCCTGGAGTAATCTCCAGTGAGTTTTTTTTGTGGATATAATCCAATAACCAATTGCCATCAAGTCAATTCCAACCCATGGCGACCCCATGCGAGGTGCAGTAAATTACTTAATATTGTCCCTTTCGCCATAGTCTTTGTAATTCCCACCAAGTGACTAGGTGTGGGTATGCAAATGAGTTGCTTGTGGCCCACCAAGGGGATCGAATAGCTTGCTAATAATGTAAATAATGTGCATGGCACCTTTGTGGCAGTGGGACCAAGCAAATAAGGTGTATGGAACCCTATAAAGGGATTGGTCAGTTTTGCCATCTCACTAGGCTTAAAGAGAGACACTGACCGAGAGGGAGAGCTGTAACACTACAGATGTTGAGACACAGTGGCAGAAAAATGGCAGCAGCAGAAGCAGCAGATCCAGGGGTCCGTCAGGAGACAGTAGGCTGGAAGTGAGAGAGCTGAGCACCTTCTGTCAGGAGGCTTACTGGCAGAGTGGGGTGCCTCTGGGCACTTATTACTGGAGCTAAAAGAGCTTTGTAACACTTGCCTGAGCAGGGCAAAGGCCAGGCTCAGAGAGAGGTCAAGGGCCAGGGAGAGGCCTGCCTGCGAGCATGGCCAGGAAGGGCTGTCCTGATCCAAGAATGGTATCCTGAGCATTCGTGAACCTGAATTATAACCTGTTACTTCCTAATAAACCCCGTAACTGTGAGTATGGTCTGTGATTTCTGTGTGCCATTGCAATGAATTATCAAACCCAGCAGAGGAATAGAGAGTGCCATGGGAGGCACTGTTGGTGTTAGAATTGATAAAAAGATTGGAGAAGGAGGTATGTCTGACTTCAGCCTCACTGCAGTCAGCTTTCGGCTGTTGATCTTGATTCTCCTTCCCCCTTGTAAAGTTAGAGGAGGTCAGACACCACCCCCACACCATTTTTACACTGTGTGTGGCGGAGTAGCTCTGTGCTCCATAGGGTTTTCAATGGAAGACTTTTTTAAAGTAGACTACCCGGCCTTTCTTTGAAGGCTCCTCTGCATGGACTCGAACCTCCAACTTTCAGGTTAGCAGCTAACCAAGTTAACTGTTGGCACCACCCAGAGACTCCTATTGTAGACATAGACAAGCTTATTCTAGAAATTTATTTAGAAAGACAAGGAAACTAGAATAGTTAAGACAATTTTGAAATAGAAGAATAAAGTGAGAGGAACCACTCTACCTGATGTTAAGGCTTTTTGTATAGCTACAGTAATCAAGACAGTGTGGTATTGGTGGAAGGACAGACACATAGATCAATGGAAAAGAAAATAAAACTTAGAAATAGGCTCACATAAATATGTCCAAATGATTTTTTGCCATAAGTGCAAAGGCAACGCAATGGAAGAAGAATAGGTTTTTTCAGCAAATGATACTGATGCAATTGACAACGTTGGACAAAAATGAACTTCAACCTAAACTTCACACCTTATATAAAAATTAACTCAAAATGTATCATGAACTTAAATATAAAAGGTGAAACTATAAAATTTTGAGAAAAAAAAAAAAACAGGAGAAATCTTTGGAACCTAGGGCTAGGTGAAGGATTCTTAGACTTGACACCAAAAACCTAGTCCATAGAGGAAAAATGGAAAAACTGAATCTCATTGAAATTAAAAACTCACTTTATGAAAGTCTTTTGTAAGATGATGAAAAGACAGGTTACAGAATGGGAGAAAATATTTGCAAACCACATCTCTGAAAAAGACTGACAACTAAAAAATATAAAGAACTCTCAAAACTTAAAGTAAAAAACACACACTCCAATTAGAAAATGGGTAAATGTTATGGAGACATTTCATTCAAGGGGATGCACAAATGGTAAACAATAATGTGGTTAAACATTGTCTTAGTCATCTAGTGCTGCTATGATGACAGAAATACCACAAGTGGATGGCTTTAACAAAGAGAAGTTTATTCTCTCACAGTCCAGTAGGCTGGAAGTCCAAATTCAGGGCGCTGGCTCCAGGGAAAGTCTTTCTCTCTCTGTCGACTCTGGAGAAAGGTCTTTGTTATCAATCTTTCCTTGGTCTGGGAGCACCTTAGCACAGGGACCTCAGGTCCAAAGGACACACTCTGCTCCTAGCACCGCTTTCTTGGTGATATGAGGTCCCCATATCTCTCTGCTCGTTACTGTCTTTTATATCTCAAAATAGGTTAGTTTAAGACACTACCTAATTTTGTAGACCTCCTCAATATAACTGCTGATAATCCATCTTATTACATCATAGTGATAGGATCCACAACACACACGAAAATCACATAAAATTGTGGACAATCCCACAATACTGAGAATCACGGCCCAGCTAAACTGACAGATATTTTTGTGGGGCACAATTCAGTCCATGAAAAACATTATTAGCCATTAGCAAAATGCAAATTAAAACCACAATCAGGTATCTCTATGCATCTATCAGAATGGCTAAAATAAAAATAGTAACATCATGGAGAAATTGGAACCCTCATCCACTGCTGGTGGGATTGTAAAATAGTGCAGCCACTGTGGAAAACAATATGGCATTCTTCAAAAGATTAAATGAACTGTACATATCATAATGGTTGAAACGGGAAATGTTTTGTTATATATATTTCAACACCATAATTTTTTAATTGTTGTCAGTGAGGATGTAGAAAAACTGGATTATTCATACACTGCTGGTGGGAATTCAACTCCTGGGTATATGCCCAAAAGACATGAAAGCAAGGATTCAGACAGAGACTTGAACATCAAGGTTCACTGCAGTATTAGTCACAATAGCCAGAAGGTAAAAACAACTCAAGTCCATCAACGTTAGATGAACGGATTAAGCAAATGTGGTTCATACATGCAACGGAATATTATTCAGCCATAAAGAGAAGTGAAATTCTGATACACGCTATGACATAGATGAACATTGAAAACAGGATGCTGAGTGAAATCAGTCAGACACAAGAGGACAAATATTGTATGGTTCCACTTATATGAATATCTGAAATAGGCAAACACACAGAGAACAAAGTTTATTAGGGGAGAGAAGGGATGGGAAATGGGGAGGTATTGCTTAAGGGATGCTGAGTTTCTGTTAAGGATAAAAAAAAGGATATCAGGGAAAAAATTGGAAATGGATTTTGGTGATGGTTGAACAATGTGGGGAACATAATGTCACTGAATTGTACATATAACAATGGTTGAAATGGAAAATGTTTTGCTGTATGTATTTCACAACAATAATTTTTTTTAATAGTAAAATCAAATGCTGGTGAGGATGCAGAAAAACGGGATTATTCATACACTGCTGGTAGGAATGTAAAATGGTAGAACCATCCTGGAAAATAGCTTGGCAGTGTCTTAAACTAAACACACACTTAGCCACCTGACCCAGCAATTCCACACATGTTCATTTCACCCAGAGAAATGAAAACTTATATCCACACATATCATGTGTATAAATGTTTGGAAACAACTCAAACGTCCTTCAGTGGGTGAATGGTTAAATAAATTGTGATACATCCATACCATGGAAATCTATATGGCAATAAAAAAGAACAAACTATTGATTCACGCAACAACCTGGATGGATCTCAAGGAAATTAGACTGAGTGAAAAAGTCAATCTCACAAGGTAACATACCGTATGATTCTATTTACGTAAAAATTATACAGATAGAAGACAGATTAGTGATTGCAAGGGGTCAGGGATGAAGAAATAGAATGAAGGAGGCTTGTGTGATGGTACAGTTTTGTATCTTGATTGTGGTGGTGGTTACGCAAATCTACACGTGTAATAAAATTACATACAACCACATATACACACACAATACGAGTGCATGTAAAGCTGGAAAATATTATTAAGCTCTATGGGTTGTAACAATGTCATTTTCCTGGAACTGATATTGTACTATAATTAGCAAGATGTTGTCATTGACTCGCTATACAACCACGGTAGTCAAAACAACCTGGTACTGGTACAACAACAGACACATAGAACAATGGAATAGAATCGAGAACCCATAAGTCAGTCCAGCCACCTATGGACAGCTGATCTTCAACAAAGGGCAGAAATCCATTCAATGGGGAAGAGATAGTCTCTTTAACAAATGGTGCTGGCAAAACTGGATATCCATTTGCAGAAAAATGAAACAGGCTCCTTGCCTCACATATACAAAAACTAACTCAAGATGGATCAAAGGCCTAAATGTAAAAATAGGGGCATACCTAGGGGTCTTCATTTATGACATAAATAGACTATCAAGCATAACTAAAAACTCACAGACAGCAGACAATAAGCTATATGACTGGGACCTCCTAAAAATCAAACACTTATGCGCATCAAAAGACTTCTCCAAGAGAGTAAAAAGAGAAACTACAGACTGGGAAAACAATTTTGGCAACAACATATCTGACAAGGAACTAATCTCCAAAATTTGTAGAAAACTTCAACACCTCAACAACAAAAAGGCAAACAACCCAATTAAAAAATGGGCAAAGAACATGAACAGGTACTTCACCAAAGAAGACATTCAGGTAGTGAACAAATACATGAGGAGACGCTCATGATCATTAGCTGTCAGAGAGATGCAAATCAAAACAACAATGAGATACCATCTCACCCCAGCAATAATGGCAATGATCAGAAAACAACAAAGCCTGGCAAGGGTGTGGGGAGATTGGAACTCTCATATACTGCTGGTGGATTGTAAAATGGCACAACCACTGTGAAAAATGGTGTAACACGTTCTTAAAAAGTTAGAGATGCCATGATCCAGCAATCCTACTATTAGGTATATATTCTAGAGAAATAATAGCCGTGACATGAATAGATATAAGCACACTCATGTTCATCACAGCATTATTCACAATAGTGTTACCGAACCCTAAAAGATGGGTCCTTGTCCAACACGCTCAGACTTGCCAGTTATCTGGACACTGATCTTTGAAAAACAGGAATTAATTTAATTGCAAAAGCGTAGAGCAAGGAGCTGAGAGAAGTTCCTCAGATCTAGCTCACCAAGCTATGGGGAAGCAGGACTTATATGTGATTTAGGCAGGAAGATGGCGGCCGCACAGGTGCTCTGGGGAAGGAAAACTCTAGAAGACGACCAGGAAACAGGAGATGATGTGGTTCTTTTTGGACCTCTCACTTCTAAATAGGGTCCAGTTGATGATTTTCCTTCTGATTCATTGATTCTTTCCTCCTTGTGGCTGTGTCATCTGTTGAGGTCAATTAGTGATCACAGCTGGCTCTTATGCACATGCAGGGCAGGCCAAATCTCATCTGGGCTAGTTTAAAGACTAAGGTAAATTTACTGGAGGACATTATGCCGAGTGAAATAAGTCAGTCACAAAAGGACAAATATTGTATGAGATCACTATTATAAAAAGTCAAGAAAAGGTTTATACACAGAAAGAAACATTTCATAGTTACCAGAGATGGGAGGGGGAGGGAGAGAAAATCACTAGTTAGTAGACACGTATTAACTTGGGTGAAGGGAAACGCAATACACAATAAGGGGGAGGTCAGTACAACATGACCAAGGCAAAGGAAGACACTGGGACTAAACAAGAGTAGAAGACAACAATAGTAAATACTATTACACAAACCTGCAATAACAGTAATATCAAACAATAATTTACAAGTGGATACATAGGTAGGTATATAAGCTGAACAGGTGTGGGATGGAGTATGGGAATACACCCATGAGGATACAGAGGTTCGACAGAGGCTATTTCTACATACATATTTGTATGTGCTGCAAATATATCCATGTATGTAGTAAGGCACACAGGGGGCAAAGTTATGAAAACTTCTTAGTCATAATCAAACACCTTGAGGGTCTGAGTAGCTGGGCATGAGGGCTTAGGACCATAGTCTCAGGGGACATCCGAGTCAATTGGCGTAACATTGTTGATAAAGACAGTGTTCTACATTCTATTTTGTTGAGTAGTGACTGGGGTCTTAAAAGCTTGTGAGCAGCCATATAGGATACAACTATTGGTCTCTTCCCATCTGGAGCAAAGAAAAATAAAGAAAATCAAAGACTCAGGGAAACAATTAGTCCAAAAGACTAATGAATCACATGAACCACAGCTTCCACTAGCCTGAGACCAGAAGAACTAGATGGTGCCCGGCTACCACCCTGAGTGGGATCACAGTAGAAGGTCCAGGACAGAGTGGTAGAAAAATGTAGAACAAAATTCAAATTCACAAAAAAGACCAGACTTGCTGGTCTGATAGAGACTGGTGGAATTCCTGAGACTATGGCCTTTAGACACCCTTCAAACCTGGAACTAAACCCACTCCCGGAGATCACCTTTCAGCCAAACAATGGACAGGCCTATAAAGTGAACAACACCTGTGAGGAACATGCTTCTCAGAACAATCAACCACACAAGACCAAAAGGGCAGCATTTGCCCCAAAACACAGTTCAGAAGGCAGGAAGGGGCAGGAAAGATGGGCAAATGGAAAGGGGGAACCCAGGGAGGAAGAGGGTAGAGTGCTGTCATATCAAGGGAATTGCAACTATTGTCACAAAACAAAATGTGTATAAATTGTTGAAAGGGAAACTAGTTTGCTTACGTAATCTTTCGCCCAAACCATAATAAAATGTAAAAAAAAAAAAAAAAAAGGTACACACTGGATGATTTTATTTTTATTGCATTCTTGAAATGACAAAATTATAGAAATGGAGAACAAATTATTATTTTTTTAGGGGTTAAGGCGGGTGGTGGGAGGGAAGTGGGTGTGGCTATTCAAGGACAACACGAAGGATCCTTGAGGAGATGGAAACATTCTGTATATCTTTATTCTATCAATGTCCCTATCCTGGTTGTGGTAATATACCACATAGTTTTGCGAGATGTTACTGCTAGGGGGAAGTGGGTAAAGGGTACACAGAATCTCTCTGTATTATTTCTCACAACTGCATGTGAGTCGACTGTGATCTCAAAATAAAAAGTTTAATTTAAAAAAATGGAGGGGAAAAAAAAGACGTTATCATTGGAGGAAACTGGGTGAAATGTGCACAGGGCCTCCCCGTACATTTTTTGCAACTTCCTGTAAATTTATATAAGTCCCTGCGAGGTACGAATAGTTAAGTACTTGGCTACTAACTGAAATGTTGGTGATTCGAACCCACCCAGAGGTACCTCAGAAGAAAGGCCTGGCAATCTGCTTCTGAAAGGTCATGGCCTTAAAAACCGTATGGAGCACAGTTCTATTCTGCAACACATGCGGTCGCCAGGGGTTGGAACCAACTCTATGGCAACTGGCTTTTTGGTTTTTGTGGTGGTTGTTATTTTTTAATTTATAATGATTTAAAAATTTATAATTGTTTTAAACAAACAAACAAAAATGTACATTAAAAGAAAATGCTTGTGCCTGGGCCCTATTCCAGACCAATTAAATAAAAATTTCCTATGGCGGGGCCAGGACATGGGTATTTTTTTTTTAAATAATTTTTAAGTGAAAGTTTACAAATCAAGTCAGTCTGTCACATATAAGCTTACTCCATACTCCCACTTACTCTCCCCCTCATGAGTCAGCCCGCTCCCTCCTTCCAGTCTCTCCTTTCATAATGATTTTGCCAGTTTCTAACCCTCTCTACCCTCGCATCTCCCCTCCAGACAGGAGATGCCAACACAGTCTCAAGTGTCCACCTGATACAAGTAGCTCACTCTTCATCAGCATCTCTCTCCAACCCATTGTCCAGTCCCTTTCATGTCTGATGAGTTGTCTTCGGGAATGGTTCCTGTCCTGGGCCAACAGAAGGTTTGGGGACCATGACCACTGGGATTCTTCTAGTCTCAGTCAGACCATTAAGTCTGGTCTTTTTATGAGAATTTGGGGTCTGCATACCACTGTTCTCCTGCTCCCTCAGGGGTTCTATGTTGTGCTCCCTAGGACGTGGGTATTTTTTAAACCCTCCCCAGGTCATTCTAACGTGCAGCTAGGGTTGAGTTGCCATTTTAAGCCAAGCATAGATTTTGAAAAATATGTAAATTAGGGAATGATAGCTTGTTTTATAAAAAGTCTTTGCCTTAAAATACAAAGTTGATCATGAGCAGTCTCTCAAATAATGAGCACTCTAAATCCCTTTAAAGGAGCCCTGGCAGCACAATGATTAAGCGCTTAGCTGCTGCTAACAGAAAGGTAGGCATTAGAACCCACCATCTGCTCTTCAAGAGGAAGCTATGATAGTCTGCTTCCTTAAAGATTAAAAAAAGAAAAAAACCAAGCCCGTTGTCATTGAGTCAATTCTGACTCATAGCAACCCTCTAGGACAGAGTAGAACTGCCCCAGAGGGCTTCCAAGGAGCAGCTAGTGGATTCGAACTGCCAACCTTTTTTTGGTTAGCTCCTGAGCTCTTAACCCACTTCAGCACTAGGCCTCTCAGTAATAATTACAGCCCTGTGGGGCAGTTCCACTCTGTCCGTTAGGGTCTCTACAGGCTGGAATTGCCTCAATGGCAACAAGTTTGGTTTTTGAAATCCCTTTAAAAATTTGATTTAGACATTCTTTTAGGAATACATACACCTATTGTTCATGCTGAAGCCTACGATCAGTGATGCAGAGGCATGGCTATGAAGAAAAGTGATGAGTTTCTTAATAGATATGTATCCATAAGTGAGTGGAGGCCTTAGAGGTCATCTTTGGAAATATTACAATTATGATGGCAGTGCTTGCTTCAAGCATTATTAAAGCTGGTTATAAACTCCTAGCATCTGCAGAGCCCAGGGCAAGGATGCCAATGGAAACCTCATACCACACATCTAAATAATTGAAAGTTATAAATTAAATTAACAGTTAAATAAAATATGTTCCTTCCTTTTCACTTGACAAAGATACGTTCATGATATTAAAAAATGGAAAACTACGTGTAAAGTCATGGTTTTTATATGGCTGAAAGTTAGCAATATGTCAAAGGCAGCTGAATTTAATTGTTATCACCTAAGTCAGGTATTGTGTTGATGGCTTGGCAATGTTTGGAGGAGTACAAAATAAAAGCATATCCCCCAAAAACCCAGTGCTGTTGAAAGCATATACAATTTATTTTTTTGTTTATTTACTTATTTCATAAAATGTATTTTTTCCTGAATATCAGCAGAATCATTAGTTATGCTGTACTAATGAAAATTTTCACCTAATTTGTTTTATTGATGGTAAAAGATCTAAAAGCCAAAACCAAACCTGATTCTGGCTCATTGTGACCCTATAGGACAGAGTAGAACTGCCCCACAGGGTTTCCAAGGAGCTGCTGGTGGACTTGAACTGCAGACCTCTTGGTTAGCAGCTAAGCTCTTAACCACTGTGCCTCCAGGGCTCCAAAGGATCTAGAGGATTAAAAACAAAAACCTTTTTTGTAACCAAAATATATATAAGTTGAAATTATTTTCATAAGAATATAAACTAAAGTAACAGTCAAAATTTTTTTAATTTGCATAAATCCTTTCCCAAAAAAGTCATTTCTCTTCTAAACTATTTGAAATCATCTTTTAAAAATAAGCAACAAATTACAATAATTAATAAATATCAAAATTTAAATCAAATTATTTAAAGTTGAATTCTTAAATTAATTTTTTTAGTTTTAAACAATTCTTACATTTTTTGTAAATGTATACTCACAATTTTAGTGTTCAATGTTCATCAAGTTGCTAATGTGACCTACATGCATATACATTCAAGAGTAATAAGAATTTTAAAAAATTGCCAGTATCTCTCAGCCACCATGTACAATTCTTGTGAACTGTGCTATTTCACAACTTCCTCAGCCACGTATTGTGAAATGTGAACGGTGAAAGGAGATGCTTAGCATGAGGAAGCAATACTTCACTAAGCAAGAATCTATCATACACAGTTGTCTGAGGAATGTATTTGACCAGTTAATTTATCTTTTCTTTATGCATGTCTACTGCTCATGGTAAACAGAGAAAATACTGAAGTTGTCAAAGATTTCCTTTTACTTGGATCCACAATCAACACCCATGGAAACAGCAGTCAGGAAACCAAACAATGTATTGCATTGAGCAGACCTGGAATAAAAGACTCTTTAAAGTGTTGAAAAGCACTTTGAGGACTAAGGTGCACCCGACCCCTTGATATTTTCAGTCGCCTATAAAAAAAAAAAAAAAAAAAAAAATTTTTTTTTTTTTTATATGTGTATGAAAGCTGGACAATGAATGAGGAAGACTGAAGCAGAATTGATGTCTTTGAATTATGGTGTTGGCAAAGAGTATTGACTACACCATGAACTGCCAGAAGAAACAAGTCTGTCTTGGAAGAAGTACAGCCAGAGTGCTCCTTGGAAGCAAGGATGGTGAGACTTCTTCTCACATGCTTTGGATATGTTATCAGGAGAGACCAGTCCCTGGAGAAGGACATCATGCTTGGTAACGTGGAGGGTCAGCAAAAAAGAGGAAGACCCTGGACAGGATGGATGGACACAGTGGCTGCAACAACGAGCTCAAGCACAGCAAAGATTGTGAGGACGGTGCAGGACCAGGCAGTGTTTCGTTCTGTTGTACATAGGGTTGCTATGGGTTGGAATCGCCTTGGTAGCACCCAACAACAACTGCTCAAACCCTTCTTGCCCTCCAAAGCAGTGTCGAGAGTGTTCAGACATAAATGCAAAAGTTGCTTCAAGAATATCAAGGGTATTTTGCAGGAACTGTTAGGAAGTTATTTCCAAGGGGCCTGAACAGTGTTAATAATGAGAACAGATGTTTATGGTTATGAGTTGTGGTGTACTTGTGCTGAGCACTACATCCTGAGTGACAGAGGTTCTGATATTTCCTTTATTTTTTAGTGTTTGTGATATCTGAAGGGGCTTCTGAAGCATGGGTCCAATATAACGGCCCCTCTTAGCCAGGTCTGTGGAGTCCTGGTGGTGTAGTGCTTAAGCACTACAGCTGCTAGCCAAAAGATCGTCAGTTCAAATCCACCAACCACTCCTTACAAACGCTATAGGGCAGTTCTACTCTGTCCTATAGGGTCACTATGAGTTGGAATCAACTCGGTGGCCATGAATTTTTTTTTTTTTTTCCTTACCCAGGTCTAGGGAGATCTGGTGGCACGGTGGTTAAGAGCTAACCCACTAGCCACTCTGAGGGAGGAAGATGTGGCAGTCTGCTTACATAAAGACTTCCATAAAGTCGAGTTGATTCTGACTTATAGCGACCCTATAGGACAGAGTAGAACTGCCCCACAGGGTTTCCAAGAAGTGAATGGTGGATTCGAACTGCTGACCTTTTGTTTAGCAGCCTGAGCTCTTAACCACTGTGCCACCAGGACTCCTCTGTAAAGACTACAGCCTTGGAAACCTTATGGGGCAGTTCCACTCTTCCTATAGGGTCGCTATGAGATGGAGTCAACTTGCCAGCAACAGGTTCTTAGCCAGGTCTCATTTCATTGTTTATATATGACCTTCATCTATGACCCATGTGATTACACCATATGATCTGCTAGATTGTATGACTGTATTGAGCCCTTTTCGGCTGCAAGACGTCCTCCAAGCTGGCAGCCTTCCGTGCCTCCTGGTAGTGAGTCACAGTGGTATTCCCAGGTATAAAATGTGTTGCCTCCAGAACTCACGGAAGCAACAACTTTTTATTGCAGGGTTTGCAAGATGCAGCAATTTGTCTTTTACTTTGGAGGGTGTCTTAATTATCTAGTGCTACTATAACAGAAATATCACAAAGGGGTGGTTTTAATGTACAAATTCATTTTCTCAGGAGGCTAGAAGTCTGAAATCAGGGTACTGGCTCTAGGGGAAGGCTTTTCTCTCTCTCTGTTGGCTCTGGGGGAAGGCCCTTGTCTCTTCAACTTCTATCCCTTGGCTGCTTGGTGATCTTCATGTGACATGGCATCTATCCTCCCCCATCTCTGCGGCTCGCTTGCTTGTTTCATCTCCTTTATATCTCAAAAGAGATTGACTTAAGACATACCCTACACTAATATTGTCTCATTAACATAACAAAGAAAACTCATTCCCAAATGGGATTATAACCACAGGCATAGGGGTTAGGATTTACAACACATTTTGGGGGGGACACAATTCAGTCCATAAGAGGGTATGTGCTGGCACACCCCTGTCCACTAGACCCCTGAAAACCTTACTAAATTCACAGATCCCTGAATCTTTGTAGGGTTTATCTCTCATCTTCTGGAATGCATGTGTCTCATGAAGGCCACCAGCTTGCTAGGTATCTCCTGCTTGTCCTGCCTGGTCAGCATGATATCATTCATGGAAATCACCAATGTGATGTCCTATAGCACTGTTTGAAATATTTTTTAAAAAATGGTAATAACCTAGATATCTATCAGTGTCCATGATTAGATAAATCATTGCATGATGCCACATGAATTGATATGGAGCCATTAAAAAGAAACAGGTCTATAGGTACACCAAGCTGCTGGGTATTTAAAATAGCATGGCCTGTGGAGCCCTACAGATTCAGGTTCAAATCCTGGCTCTACCATTACTATATGACTTTAGACAAGTAATTTGAACGTTTGAGCCTTAGTTTTTTAATACTTAAAGTAGGGAAGAAACTACCTATCTTAAAGAACTGATCTGAGGATTAAACAAGATGATGCATGCATAGAAATGCTTAGCACAGGAACTCTTCCATTAGAAGCACTCCATCTCTCAAATCAATTATTAAGAATAAACAGCACTTGCTGTTGAACTGATTCTGACTTATGGCAACCCCACATGTGTCAGAGTAAAACTACGCCCCACAGGGTTTTCAATGACTTTCTTCCACGGTGTCTGGGGGTGGACTTGAAGTGCCAAACTTTTGGTTACTAGCTGAGCCCTTAACCACTTGTCCCACCCATTATTAAGAATACTCTTCATCTATTTCAGAAATTTGCCTGATACCATATCTGTGGTTATGATAAGAATCTCCAAGTTTAGCATATAATAAATGTACTGGGAAGATTTATCAACTTATAGAATATCAGTGGTGAGCTGAAAACTCACCACTGATATTCTATAAGTTTTGGACATCTTCTAACAGGCTTTTCTTAACCACCATTCTTTTAGGTAGGAACTTCTACAGCTAAATATCCTGCCTCCACATCAAAAATATACTGAGAGAAGGAAGGTAAGTTATAATTGAAAGATGATCACGTATTACAGTTTGGTATCAGACATTTGACATTTTCTTCCCTGTATCTCTGTTTCACAAAGCACTTGAGAGATCACCCCATTTTGTTGTGGGACACTGTCTTACCTGCCTGGTGCTGCTGTAACAGAAATACCACACGTGGTATTTAAAGAACAGAAATTTATATTCTCACAGTTCAAGAGGCAAGAAGTCCAAATCCAGGGTGTGGCTCTAGTGGGAGATTCTTTCTTGTCTGTTTCAGCTTCTAGTTGCTGCCAGCAATTCTTGGCATTCCTGGGCTTGTAGATAACATCTGCCTTGTGCGTCTGTCGTCATATGGTGTCTTCCTCTTGTGTGTGTCTCTGTGTCTAAACTTGCTCTTTTTATAACTCAGAAGTTATAGCGCTTTAGACTCACCCAGTCTGGTATGGCCTCATTAACATAACAATAAACTGGTATTTCCACACAGGGTCATATTTACAGGTACTGGGTTGGGATTTCTACACATATTTGGGGGGGACACCATTCAATTCGTAACAGGCACCTTCCCTCCCACCATAGAAAAGGCACTGTTTCGTCCTGTGGTGACCCAATCATTTCAGAAACAGCTTAACCAGTAGAACCAGTAGATGCAGGCCTGCTCTGAGGGATGGTTACCCATCATCCCTCTCTACCCTGCCTCCATGATGCACCTCCCACAACACCATCAGCAAACTAAGGCTTTGAGATGCTGGAAAACAGAGAGGCTGTGTCCCTCCAAATTTCCCAGTCCTTCTTTCAGTCACTTTCTATACCTCCGCTAATTGGTTGAAAGTCCTAGTCACTCTATGTCTGCCATCTTTGTGGTGTAATTTTCCCAGTGGTACATCAAAACAATGATGGAGGAATGGGTGTATATAATGATTTGATGACTAATAAAAATAAGCTGGTCTTCATAAAGCCTGTGTGAAATTCTTCTATTATGAAATATTTTAGCTGACAGTAAGGTGGTAGGGACAACAAAACAATGGGCACTCAAGTCACCACCATCCAGATTTAACAGATGCTCCCATTTTCTCAGGTTTGTTTCAGGTATTGTTTTTCCCAGATGTTTTTAAGGAAAAAAAAATCACAGATGTCATTGACATAGAATCTTCTTGAAGGTGCAGTTATTATTATTTTTTAAACACAAATGTCATTGAAGTCCTTCTTATACCTCCTTCTTGAAGTTGCAGTTATTTTTTTAACTTTTAATGTCAAAGAATTCTCAGGTGTGAATACAGTAGCAATAAATCTGAAAACAGCATTTGAAGGCAAAGTAAAATTTTTCTTCTCACATTGCTATAAACTTTGGTCTGACAAGTCATAAGGCCATGTTTTCCTGCTCATTTATGGTGCCATTCTTTCATTTTTCAAAAAATTTCAAACCCAGAATTAGAATTCAGTATGTGCTGTTAGGAAACCCTGGTGCCATAGTGGTTAAGTGCCAACGGCTGCTAAGCAAAAAAAAAAAAAAGGTCAGCATTTCGAATCCACCAGCTCCTTGGAAACTGTATGGGGTGGTTCTATCCTATTGGATAGGGTTGCTATGAGTCAGAATCGACTCAATGGCAATGGGTTTTTGGCGTGCTATTAGATTGTGAACAAAAAAAACAAATCTAAATTTGCTTTGAAACTTCTACGTGCCATGAAGGTAAGTTATTAAAGTTTAAAATGCCCAAAAACATCAGGAAGGCTTGTGTAATTTCACAAGTTGAGATATCTGATTTTATATGTTATTCACCCACAGAGTTGCCATTCAGGGTTGTAGAAATACCTGCTAAAGTACCTAAGGGCTGCTATTGCTCAGTTGAATCTCTGTCTATTTAACTCGCTTTTTACTCATTTTCCCTCAGGATCTGGATGTTTACTTCTATACAAATGTATTCAAATTTACATAGCTCAGGGTGAGAGCACAGCAAATTGAATAACTATATTTTTTAGTAATTAAGTTTTAGTTACTACTTAAATTTTTACATTCTAGAAGTCTAGACTGCTTGGAAGTTTAGAAGTCCCCCCCACTCCCGCCTGCCCCAAGGGCCCATTTGGAGAATCCAAACTTCCTCACCTGCCCCTTAAGTTCATTAACTTATTCTTTAATAAAGCCTCAGGTCCATTCTCTAGAAAGGAAGTCACCATAGCATGCAGTCTCTTTCACCACCTAGAGGTCAAAGAGTAAAACAACTTGTAATCTTTCCAAGGGCTTTCCTTCCCAGAGCTCTTACAGTGTCATTCTTATTTTCCTCCTACACTGGAATTTCTGTAACACGTTCTACTTCTTTTAATTTGTTATACAATCTATCTTGTGTACAAGTCAAAATATTCTTTTAGACATTGAACAGCTTAAGGAATAGGTCAATATATTAACCCTTCATTTTATCTTCCATAAACCCAAACCCACTGCCATCGAGTCGATTCCGACTCATAGCGACCCTATAGGACAGAGTAGAACTGCCCTGGAGAGTTTCCAAGGAGCACCTGGTGGATTCGAACTGCCGGCCTTATCTTCTATAAAAAAAAAAAAAAAAATTTTTTTCCTTCTATAAAAAAACATATAGCATCTAGCAAAATACTTTCCACGGAGAAGATGAAAGGAAGAGAAAAGAGAGAGAGAGAAGAAAAGGAAGAGAAGGAGGAGGAGGGGAAGGGGGAGTGCAAGGGAATGGAGGGAGCAAGGAAAGGAAGGAAGGAAGGAAGAAGATATCGATTTGGAGACAGATTCTCATTCATCCCGATTTGTTCTTGGCTGGATAAGAAAAGACAACAATTTATAAGAAGATGCTCTCAGCAGTGTGGCGTAGGGCAAGTGATGCTGAATCGTAGAAAGAAGGTGCCCTTGGGGATCTCATTCGTGCCTTTCCCTGTGCTAGCTCTGCCAAGTGGATAGGAAATCTTTGGTAAGTGATTTATTTTCTCCCAGCCTTGATTTCTCTTTGTCTGAAGTAAAGCTAATAATACCTATCTTGCAAAGCTGTGTAAACATTAGGTAATATAGCATAAGAGAAAATGCTTTCACAATAAATAAATAGTAAATATCATGATTGCTCCTGGAGAAGGCATTTGCTCTAAAAGGATGGAAGATCGACTGAGACTCCAGGCCTGGCTCTGTCACATGCTGACCAGCTGTGCAACCTCAAACAAGTCACTCACCCTCTCTGGGCCTCCCGTTTCTCTTTAGTGAAATGGAAAGTTGTATCTATAATCTTTGAGGTCTCTTCCAGCTCTATTATTTAGTAAATAAATAGTTAATGTATCAATTCATCGTCATAGTATGTCTGGGTTGAGGAACTCTGTGATTTCTCTGGTTTTTTTAATATCAACACAGTTGGAAAATGTAACTATAATGTCTAAGCTTGCCTCCGCCATTGACAATAAGAATCCAACTTAAAAAAAAAACTGAATCTTTCAGAAAAGAACACTTTAATTACCTTTATATATGATACCATCCAATGAACTATCTTTAATACATTTTTGTGGAGTGAATAATGCTTTAGTGGGTGTTTGCCAAAATTCCAAATATAATAATTCATATTCCCTACTAGATTTGATGCTTTATAGACAGGCAACTAGCTTTTTATTTCCTGTCAAAATTGGCTTCGAGTCACTGATATGATTCATTGCTTTAGAAAACAAGTTGAACCTGAAATTTTCCTGGCAGGAAAAACAGTGAAACCTGTGAGAGCTGGAACTCAACAGGACTGCCTTGTTTTCCTAGTCTTGCAAGTTTTCCACCTTTGACAGGTAGGGTCTTAACACTATTCTATCATTCATTTTAGTGGAAAATATTTGAGTTTTCCTTCTCTGACAGGTTTCTGCCTGACATAGGTTCTGGTTTTTGTGGGTTTTATTGTAGTTCTTTTTTTCATTTTCTAGTTCCCAATATGAAATGAGGAAATGCCAAAGAATAGTTTTATTCTCAACTCTGGTCGTGTTGTAGAAATAGTAAAATCAAATGTAAAGTCCAGACTAATCAAATCTCCAGGATCCAAAATGCACATTTTTTAGTGGGGCTGGCCTCCCCACTTCACTCTGGATGAGTCATCCAGCAGGGGAAAAGCAGAGCAAGAGGAATTGACATTCTGTGGGTGTGCAAAGGCACAAACCAGGTTGCAAGGGATTTAAATTAGGCTTTGACCCACAAAGAACTTGTGGTTGTCAGACAGGGAGGCTGATGGGAAGAGCAAAGAGAGGACTATTAGAGAGAGGAGCCCTGCTGGTCGCCTTTAAAAGATGAGACAGCAGAGGAACAAGATGCACAGGTGACATTGAGAAGGGGCTTCTGACCGACACAGAAGTCGGTGCATTTGCTCACTAGAGAAGTTTGTCATGTTTGAAGAAGGATCCTAAAAAGGCAGGAGAATAGTTTCAATTCCTTGCTTTCCACAGCCTCTGCAACCCAGACTCCCATAAGATCTGGCAGGCTCTTATGAAGCCACTTTGCCTTCCCCTGGGCTCTTTTCCTATGGATAATGGCATAGCCTAGTGTTTTTCCAGATGCCCATAAAGGAAGTTGGAAAGTAAACCAGGCACTCTGGGAGAATTTAACACTGCTAAATAAGCACAGGGTGGTTTTAGCCTTTAGGGACCCTGGTGGCATAGTGGTTAAGCTGCTAACCAAAAGGCTGGCAGTTCAAATCCACCAGGTGCTCCTTGGAAACTCTGTGGGACAGTTCTACTCTGTTCTACAGGGTTGCTAAGAGTCGGAATCGACTCAATGGCAACAAGTTTGGGTTTTTTTTTTTTAGTTTTAGCCCTTAGTCAAGTGCAAGGAAGTTACCCCATACCCACCCTTGATGTGGACAAAGGGGTTGGTGCTCTAGGCCCCATGCTTTAGGGGGTTCACTTTGGCCCTTCTCTGGCCATGCCTTCCCTCCAGATCCAAAGGGACACAACTACCTGGAGCTCATGTCCTACCGTCTAGATCACAGTCCAGGTATCCAGGACCCTGGAGTTCCCTTCCTACATGGCCCTAAGCCCTCTTCCAGGGCCTGTATTGGTCTCTTCCCTGGGTCTGGGCTAAGGTTGCATAGCACGGAGTACACATCCCCAGACTTGAGAATAGCCAAGGCGGGCACCTACTGGAGAGTGGTAAAAAAAAAAAAACCAAACCCGTTGCTGTTGAGTCAATTCCGATTCACAGTGACCCCATGCGTTACAGAGTAGAGCTACATGTCATAGGATTTTCTTGGCTGTAATATTTGTTTGTTTTTTTAATCTTCATGGAAGCAGATCACCAGAAATTTCTTCCACAGGGCAGCCAGGTGAGTTCGAACCACCAACCTTTGGGTTAGCAGCCAAAAACAAACCTCTTGTGCTACCCAGGGACCTTGGGATGGCGGTTGAAGGCAAATAGAACTTCTATATGCAAGACTAGGGTGTCCACCCATATGCCGTGTACTACAAGGCCCCCCGCAGTACCAGATGGAGCCAGTGGAAAAGAAGGGGGGTGACTGAAGGTTACAGACTGCAGTCTGGGGACATTCCAATAAGTACTCCAAAAATTCTAAATTTGATCTTGCCTTCCAAGTATCAAGAAAGAATATTTGCCAACATAGGAGAATAGAACATATTCTATTGAACAATTTGTTAGCCTGGACTATAACTTTTACACATATGATATGTGGGCCTCCGTTTGCACTCTTGCCTGGGCCCAGCACATGCTGAAAGCACGATGGGTACATCATGCATTTCAATCAGGGCTTGATTATTTACTGCTTTTCTAGTGACTGAGTGATTTGAATTTTATCAGCAGTAAAGGATTGTTTCTTTGATGTATATCCATCTTTCAGCCTGTCAAAGAGATTGTTAGGCTCCCTATCCTAGAGAAAATTTGAACTTAACGTCAATAATTCATGGCAATGCCAGAAGAGGGGCTACAGTTTTTAGTATAAAGGAAAGTGAAGGTGTCAGGTTGGATTATGGTTTCAAGAAGTAACTCTAGTGACAGCTGCTCCTTTTATTTGAATTTCTAGACACTTGGACTCAGCCTCTTTATGAATGGGCTTTGTCAGGGCTGAGTACATAGAAAATTCATCAATTTTCTATATTTAGGTTTATTTTAGAGAGAGTATTATAAAAATATTTAAAAGTCTTTAATTATAAAACATTTTTAATGGATCGTCAAAACGTGCCCTAGTCATTACTATAGCAACTATTTCGAGCTCCCGTGCTCACTCATTTTGCTGCTCTATAAGGCATCGAAATACCAGATAGACACAAAAGTCTTGTTAAATGCATCCTGACACAGTACAGAATTCTGCTTTTTTTAATTATATAATTTTATTTATTTTGTTGTTGTTGAGAATATACACAGCAAAACATACACCAATTCAACAGTTTCTATGTGTACCATTTAGTAACGTTAATTACATTCTTTGAATTGTGTAACCATTCTCACCCTCCTTTTCTGAGTTGTCCTTCCCCCATTAACATAAACTCGTTGTCCCCTAAGGTTTCTATCTAATCTTTCGAGTTGCTGTTGTCAATTTGATCCCATATAGATAGTTATTAAAACAGCATAAGGCTTAATGCAGACTTTTTTTTACTAATTAAGCTAAACTATTTTTTTTTATTGTTTGGCTTTAAGAAGACTACAGAGAACATTTTTGATTTAAAGTTTAAAGATTATCTCAGGGCAATAGTTTCAGGGGTTCATCCAGTCTTCATGGCTTTAGGAAATCTGGAGTCCATGAGAATATGAAATTCTTTTCTGTACTTTCCCCATGTTGATCGGGATTCTTCTATGGAATCTTTGATCAAAATATTTAGTAATGGTAGCTGGGCACCATCCAGTTCTTCTGGTCTCATGGCAAAGAAGGCAGTTGTTCCTGGAGGCAATTAGCCACACATTCCATATCCTCCTCCTATTCCTGACTCTCCTTCTTCTTCTGTTACTCCAGGCAAAAAGGGATCAATTGTTGTGCCTTGGATGGCCACTTACGAGGTTTAAGACCTCAGGCACTACACATTGAGTTAGGAGGTAGAATAGAAGCACTAAATAGGTTATTAGGCCAATTAACTGGGATGTCAGAATTTTGTTTTGTTGTCTGTCTCTAACACTGTTTAAGGGGTTTCATTGCCAGAGAACCTTGTCATCACAGAACCTTACTTGTGCTCCTGTCCTGACAGCAGCCTTGGGCAACAGCATCATTGTAAGCTGCCAATTACCAGGAATACAGATGTTTTGAAAGTCCTCTTAAAAAGGGGGGAGGGGTTGCTTTTGTGTTGTTAGGTGCAGTTGAGTTGGTTTCAACTCATAATGACCCCATGTATGACAGAATGAAACACTGCCCAGTCCTGAGTCATCCTCACAATGCTTGCTATGTTTAAGCCCATTGTTGCAGCCACTTTGTCAATCTATCCCGTTGAAGGTCTTCCTCTTTTTCACTGATCCTCTACTTTACCAAGCATGATGTCCTTCTCCTGGTCTGTCCTGATATCATGTCCAAAGTATGTGAGACCAAGTCTCTCCATCCTTGCTTCTAAGGAGAATTCTGGCTGTACTTCTTCCAAGAAAGATTTGTTCATTCTCCTGGTAGTCCATGGTATATTCAATATTCTTCACCAACACCATAACTCAGAAGAGTCAGTTCTCTTCGATCTTCCTTTCACATGCATATGTGAAATACCATGGCTTGAGTCAGGCCCAACTTAGTCCTCAAAATGACATCCTTGCTTTGCAAAACTTTAAAAAGATCTTTTGCGCAGATTTGCCCAACACAAAATTTCTTGACTGCTGCTTCCATGGGTGCTAATTGTGGGTCCAAGTAAAATGAAATCCTTGACAACTTCAATCTTTTCTCTGTTTATCATGATGTTGCTTATTGGTCCGGTCATGAGGATTTTTGTTTTTTTATGTCGAGGTGTAATCCATACTGAAGGCTGTATAGTCTCTGATCTTCGTCAGTAAATGCTTCAAGTCTTCTTCACTTTCAGCAGGCAAGGTTGTGTCATCTGCATATCACAGGTTGCTAATCCGTCTTCCTCCAATCCTGATGCCCCGTTCCTTTTCATATAGTCCAGCCTCTCAGATTATTTGCTCAGCATACAGATTGAGTAAGTATGATAAAAGGATGCAACCCTGACACACACCTTTGCCGCTTTTAAACCACACAGTATCCCCCTTGTCCTGTTCAAATGGCTGCCTCTTGGTCTACAAACAGGTTCCTCATGAGCACAGTTAAGTGTTCTGGAATTCCCATTATTCAAAATGTTATCCACAATTTGTTATGATCCACACAGTCGAATGCCTTTGCATAGTCAATAAAACACAGGTAAACATCCTTCTGGTATTCTCTGCTTTCAGCGAAGATCCATCTGACATCAGCAATGATATCCCTTGTTCCACATCCTCTTCTGAATCCAGCTTGAACTTCCAGCAGTTCCCTGTCGACGCACTGCTGCAACTGCTTTTGAATGATCTTCAGCAAAATTTTACTTGTATATATTAATGATATTGTTTGATAGTTTCCACATTCTATTGGATTGCTTTTGATCCTTTCCAATTTTCCTAGATTCATACTTGAGACATTCCATGTTCCTATTATTAATGGATGCTTGCAGCTGTTTCTTCCCCATTTTGAGACATGCTGCCTCAGCAAATGAAGGTCCCAAAAGCTTGACTCCATCCATGTCATTAGGCTTGACTCTACTTTGAGGAAGCAGCCCTTCCTCAGTCATATTTTGAGTGCCTTCCAACCTGAGGGGCTTATCTCCCAGCACTGTACCAGACAATGTTCCACTGCTACTCGTAAATTATTCACTGGCCAATTTTTTCAGTAGATCGCCAGATCCTTCTCCGTAGTCTTAGTCTGGAAGCACCGCTGAAACCTATCCACTATGGGTGACACTGCTGGGATTTGAAATACCGGTGGCATAGCTTCCAGCATCACAGCAACACGCAAGCCATCACGGTACAATAAACTGACAGACACGTTAAAAAAAAAAGGTAAATTATAATTTCATTCTCTTAGCTTTGGAGTCCCTGGGTAGTGAAAATTGTTAATGTGCTTGACTGCTAACTGAAATGTTGGAGGTTTGAGCCCACCCAGAGGCAGAAGAAAGGCCTGGTGATGTAATTCCAAAAAGTCAGCCATTTAAAACCCTATGGAGCACAGCTTGACACTGACCCACATGACAACTCCATGGTATTTGACAATAGCTGATGTTCCATAAATGATTGTTGAATGAATGAATGAACAAACAATAAATATGATTTAAAAATAAAAGATTTAGCTTGTGGACTCCTCGCCCTTTTCCTCAGTCATCTCCACTACAGATTGCACAAAAGACCTAGCATGACATCCAAGAAAATAGCTAATTAATAAATAGGCATCATTTTATACACTTTGCACAGTTCTCTCTTTGGAAAGAGTGAGAGGCAATGAAATTAGGCAGATGTCTGCAAACATAGTACCTATCTGCGGGTCTTTGTCATCTCACTGATTATGATTATATGATAAATTGCTTAATAATCATGTCTTTCATTCATTACATCCACCACCCATCTGCAAGTTTGTCGTGCTGTGGTGACTTGTGTGTTGCTGTGACTCTGGAAGCTATGCCACGGGTATTTCAAATGTAAGCAGGGTTATCCATGGACGACAGGTTTCAGTGGAGCTTCCAGACTTAAGCAGAGAGTAAGAAAGGCCTGGTGATCCACTTCCAGAAATTAGCCAATGAAAAACTTCCGATCAGAAGAGAACATTGCCCGACTTGCTTGCTTTGGACACATCCGGAGGGACCAGTCACTGGAGGAAGATGTCAGTTTGCTGAAGCAGAGGGCCAAAGAGGGCAAGAGAGATCCTCAGTGGGATGGATTGGCACAATAGCCACAACGATGGACTCGAACACGCCAGCAGCATGAGATGATGCAGGACAGGGTGATGTTTCTTTCTGTCGTACATAGGTTGCCACGAGTTGGAGCTGACTCCATGGCAGCTATCTCTTTAGTTATATAATAACATATTCAAAGAGGTTTATTGACATCCGACTAACCTGTTTTCTTCCATGCTTGAGGTAATAGTATTCCCGCTTTTGAGGCATAAAGGTGCAAGACCAAACCAAACCAAACTCATTCCTGTTGAATTGATTCTGACTCATAGCTACCCTAAAGGACAGAGTAGAACTGCCCCATAGGGCTTCCAAGGCTGTAAATTTTATGGAAGCAGATTGCCACATATTTTTTCCTGTGGAGCCGCTGGTGGGTTTGAACTGCCAACTTTTCAGTTAACAGCTGAACGCTTAACCACTGTAGCACCAGGGCTCTTTAAAGGTGAAGAAGGCATGCCCAAAGGAAAATAGGTCCTCTTTAGGCATTAGTTTGTTCTTGACTGGGCTGGCCACCTTTGACAACCACTTAGAGACCATAAGTGTTGATGGGCCCATCTGGTCAAGTATCTCTCATTAAATGTGTACAATTAATCCAACAAAATGATTAATTGAAAAAATGAGCCCACACTGTGGAATGAAGAATTTACTAACTACAGACAAATAAAAAGTCAGGTCTCTATAATCCTCTCCTAACTTAAATTCACTCTCACACAGACTTCTGATATATGAAATTTTATTTCTGAATACACTTTCAACATCGAATAGAATTTTGGAGCCTGGGTGACGTAGTGGTTAAGCACTACAGCTATTAACCAAAAGGTTGGCAGTTCAAATCCACCAGGCGCTCCTCAGAAACTCTATGGGGCAGCTCTACTCTGTCCTATAGGGTTTCTATGAATCAGAATCAACTCGATGGCAACAGTTTTGTTTTTGTTTAATAGAGTTTCAAGTATATGAAAGATGTGATGTCTTCTACTGTGAAACTTAGAAAAAGAGAGAGAGAACTAAAAGTTGAGAAAAGAAAAGGAAGTAAAATAAATGATACCAAAAGGATAATTGGCCTATAGTAGAAGCTCAAACAGTATTTGCTGAATTGAGTTGAATGAAGATGGAGACAGAGTATTGTGTAAGGAAGCTGAGGAAAGTAAACACAGGCTTCAGAAATGCACTATTGGATAGGTTAGGAGTTGCTCTAATGAGTAAAAGAGGGTCTGATGACAAATGGATTGACATGAAGCCACCAAGAGCAACAAGGGACCATTGTCCTAGAGAGGAGGGAGGGCTGCTCAGTAATTGTGACCTGACCAGCTCACACAAGCCAAGCAGAGGTTATACAGCTTTGCCGATTGTAAGCATCAACTGGTGCTTTGTCTCTGGGGCCGATAGCCACCCTGAATTTGGAGAATAAACTGCTTTGCACCATAAAATGAGAAAGGCACTCGCTCTGGAGTAAGGCCCAGAGAGACACAGGGCAGCCTGAGAGCCCCACTAGGCATCTTTCAGGGAGAGCCTGAGCAGCTTCTCAGAAGCAAAAGACAATAAATGGAAAGTAAGTTTGCATATCTCATGGTTTCCTATTCAGGTCATATAAGATAGCATGAACATTGTCCTTATTTAGCAGCTGTTAGTATATATATGTTAGTGATGTTGTTGTTAGCTGCTGTCAAGTTGGCCTCTGACTCATGGCAGTGACTCATGCACAATGAGACAAAATGCTACCCAGTCCTATGCGATCCTTATAACTGGCTGCAGATTAGACTGTTGTGACCCATAAGATTTTCACTGGCTGATTTCCAAAAGTAGATCTCCAGGCCTTTCAGTTTGACTTAGTCTGAGAGTTCCACTGAAACCTGTGTAGCGTTATAGCAATACACAAGTCCTCCACTGACAGATGGGTTGTGGCTGCATATAGGTGCATTGGCTGAGAATCAAACCCAGGTCTCCCACAGAGAAGGCAAGACTTCTATCACTGAGCCACCAGTGCCCTTCATGTTAGTAATAGTGATAACTAATCTTTCGTATTCTAGGCTTGTTCTAAGGACTTTATATATAATGTCATTTAATCCTATTAACACCCCCATGAAGTTGGTATTATTTTCACGTTACAGATAAGGAAACTGTTACATAGAAAGATCACTTGGCTAATAAGTGTTGGGGTAGCAATTTTTACCCAGGCAGTCTGACTACATGTACATGCACACACACACACCCAGAGTGAAATTGTCCTAGTAACTGCCCAACCTTCTTTGGTGGGGTACTAAGGTTAACTAAAGTGACAATCAGAGATGTATCATGAGGGCTGTCCAACTGAAAACCAATTGACTGTGGTCATGTCTATGAAGCCACTTTCTGGTACAAAACCTGCACACCCTGGTTCAAAGAAGTGGAACATAACCCAGGCTGGGTCGACATAGAACTCCCCCCACCCCCACTACAGTGATAGGCCAAGAGGAAGGCATAAGATCCAAACTGGATAGCCAGAGGTCTTTCCTAGGATCTTCCAACCTGAGACCAAGGAAAGTGTCTTCTCTTCTCTGGTTGCAGATCTTTCAGATGTGACTGACATTTGCTGAGAGGCACTTTCCCTGCTGGGCTGAGAATGTCCATCTCTATCAGCAGAGAAGGAAGCTGAAGTGAAGCAGAAGAGAGAAGGAGAGCAAGAGAGAAAAAGGGGCTTCCCGGTTGGTGAAAGACATTGATGCCAATGGGAGGGTAATGTATCCATTTTGAGGACATAGAACTCTGCATTGGGAACCCTCCCAGACCACATCCTAAGTGTTCCTTCATTTAAGAGAGGGAAGAAGGCCATGTGACAAGGGAGTTATGCTGCAGCTGGAAGCCAAGGAATGCCTGGGCTACAAGAAGCTGGGCGAGACAAGAAGGGATCTTCCCTTAGAGACTTCAGATGGAGCATGGCGCAGCTGACATGTTGATTTGGACTCCTAGCCTCCAAGTCTATGAAGCAATAAATGTATGTTCTTATAAGCCAAAAAAAAAAAAATGAGAGAGAGAAACAAAGACTGCTGCAATGTTTGGATTCCTGGTTCCAGTCCCTGGAACCTCAGAGTGTACCTGGGTGCAGGTGATGGTCGTTTGACCCTATGAACTACTTCTGTATTCTTCAAATAAATCACTCTTTTTGCTTGAGCTAATTTGGGTTGGTGTTTTAGTTATCTAGGGCTGCTATAACAGAAATCTCACAAGTGAGTAGCTTTAACAAACAGAAATGTATTTTCTCACAGTTCAGAAGGCTAGAAGTCTGAATTCAGGGTGCCAACTCCAGAGAAAGCCTTTCTCTCTTTGTCGGCTCTGGAGGAAGGTCCTTGTCTCCTTGAGCTCCTGCTCCTGGGGCATTCTTCATGTGGCTTGGCATCTCTCTTCCCCCATCTCTGCTTTTCACATCCTTGTTCAATCTCTTTTACACCTCAAAAGAGATTGACTCAAGACACACCCTACACTAATCCTGTCTCATTAACATAGCAAAGAAAACCCATTCCTAAATGACATTATAACCGAAGGCATGGAGGTTAGGATTTACAACAAATTTTGGGGGGACACAATTCTATCCATAACAGCTGGTTTTCTGTCACTTGCTACTCAGAGCGTCCTGTCTAAACACTCTTCCATACGTAGCTCTTCAATCCTAGTCCTGGTCGTCTGCTGAGGTGCTTCTTCACCCATAAACATCACATGCCATGCCAGTCCTTGTCCCACACTGGCCCACACCAGTCCGACCATACCCTCTGCATGTTAGTAAGTGCATTGCAGAGGTGAGTTCAGTGACTGATGCCTATAATTCTCAAAGTATAGCTTTTAAAGCACATGTTTTGTATTGCCATTGCCATCACTCTAGATATCTCCATTCTAACTGCTATTGCACCCAGACCAAAAACCCTAGGGAAACAAGGAACTGCTCTAAAATTTGGGTGCTTTTTCTTTCCTATGATGAAAAGCTTTAAGCCTTGGCTACCAGAGGAGAATGATTATCTTGCAAGAAAGTGCAGACCAGAAAATGTCTTTTTTCCTAAAAGCCTGTCCTTCTCTGATTGATAGTCTCTAACTATCAAATGTACCTCTGGTTGTGACAACTGGGGCTAAAAATTGGCTTCATCCTTCCCCTTGGAAGTTTTGTTTTTAATGATTTAATCTCCACCAACCAATCCTTGGAAACACTATGGGGCAGTTCTACTCCGTCCTATATGTTGCTATGAGTTGGAATCTACTCTACGGCACTAGGTTGGGGGGGGTAGTATGTGTGAGGCATAAAAACCAAAAAAAAAAAAACCCATTGCTGTTGAGTCGATTCTGACTCATAGTGACCCTATAGGACAGGGTAGAACTGCCCCATACAGTTTCCAGGGAGGGTCTGGTGGATTCAAACAGCTGATCTCTCGGTTAGCAGCCATAGCTCTTAACCACTAAGCCACCAGGGTTTTCATGTGAGCCATAGTAGGGCTAAATATTTCCCTAATGTACAGCTGATTAATGGGTAAGTAGGTCGTCTCTCCAGTTTGTATTCTAGTAGACAGTGCTGTTGCTAGTTGCTGTCAAGTCACCTCTGACTCATGGCAACAGAACTAAACATTGTCCAGTCTTGCACCATCTTCATGATCATTGATATGCTTGAGTCCATTGTTGAAGCCACTGTGTATTTTGAGTGCTTTTTAACCTAGTGGCTCATCTTCCAGCACTATATCAGACAATAAATAGCACTATATCAGACAATAAATAAAAAATCCATAAGGTTTTCATTAGCTAATTGTTGGATGTAGATTGCCAGGATTTTCTTCCTAATCTGTCAGTTTGCCATACTTTGGTGGCTCGTGTGTTGCTATGATTCTAGAAGCTATGCCACCACTATTTCTAATACCAGCAAGGTCACCCATGGTGGACAGGTTTCATCAGAGCTTTCAGGCTAAGACTAGTAGACGATATTGTCTCTAAATAGGTATACAAAAATTGAAATACTTTGTGTAAACCCCAAAACCAAACCTGTTGCCATCAAGTTGATTCCAACTCATAGTGACCCAATCAGCAGAGTAGAACTGCCCCATAGCGTTTCCAAGAAGTGGCTGGTAGGTTCGAACTGCAGACCTTTTGGTTAGTAGCCACAGCTCTTAATCATTGTGCCACCAGGGCTCCACTTTGTGTAAGAGTGCCCTAAAATCCCAAAACCTGAGGATGTTGACATAAAATGACTGAGCTTGGGCCTTGCACCAACTCCATTATACTTAAAGAATGTACTTCTTTTTTGCCCAGCAACTGCTGAACTTTGTACAGACTTAATTTAAAAGCTAAGAAAAAAAAAATTTTCTTTATGATAAGAATGTTCCAGGATGAGCATGATGAAAATTGTTTTGTTCTCTGGAGAAAATTTTTATGCATAATATTATCAAAGAAATACTTATGCAGGTTGCCCCCAGAAAGTCCGTGATGAAAAATAGAGTGACTGACATTGTGAAAAATTTACTTGCAACTCATGTGTAACCTCCACCCCTCATATATAAAAATCCCTTTTCCCTTTCAGACTTTCCAGCACTTGGTATTTTACCAAGTGTTGCCCCAGTTCAGCTGTAATGAATCCTCAATAAAACTCTATAATATCTCTCATTACAGAGTTCTTGTTATTTTACATGTTGATATATTCGGTGTCAGATATATTTATGTGGGATCTGAAGGTGCTTTATCTTCAGTGGCCCCCAAGGCACCAGGGAACTAGGCTCTGGTACCAGCTGAGCCCATTTGAGCTTCTTCACTTCCACAGACTTCTAGGAAGTGGCTCAAGGTTAATAACCTCTTGATTCAAACCTCTGCTTTCTTGCATTGGGTTTCTCCAAGTTCTATTTTGAGAATTTGTCCTTTTCTATCTTTTTTACTTTTGTTTTGTCTTAACTGTCATGTGAAATCTCAGAGTCCTTTAAGCTACAATATTAATGTAGGCACAGGTCAAGCTGTTCCCTTTGGCACTTGTCCCCGTTAGAACTTTTGTTGTAGCTCTGAGAAACTGCAAGTAGCTTTCTGCTCTTACTTTTTGTTTTGTTTCTGTTTCTGTGCACACATTAAAGATCCCCAAAGAGGGTGAAATGAGCTTAGTGGTCCTCAGATATCTCAAAATAGATAATGGGTAATGCCAAATCTAAGAGTGACTCTGAGTTCCTGTTGGGACCCCTGCTCACTATATCAATGAGCATTTTGCTTTTGTCCTGTACCAGGGACAGTTTGGAAATTAGTGGCCACTAACACTTCAGAGAATCTTTTGAACTTTATTGGCCACTAACACTTCAGAGAATCTTTTGAACTTTATAAGCTAGTCTTTCTGTGCAATAAATAAGAGAAAAGTGATGCCCAAATTAAATAAACCCAACGAGATTCATATTTTGATTGGTATATAGAGGTTTCCAAAAGACAACAAAATAGCAAAATTTCCTCGTTGCAGAACATTGTATCTAAATTGACTAAACAGAACAAAGAATTGCAGTGTCAAATTCCTGCCTTGCAAGCCAAACCCTCTTTATATCCAGATTTACCTTGTCCGTCTTCTGAAAACACTGTCTGAACACACTTTCTTTCCTAAGTAATCTTCTGGAAAACCTCTGCCTGAAATGCCTTTTATCAACTAGTCCATATGATAAGTGGGCAGAGAGAAGTCCTTCTAACTTGAGACTGAAAAACTTCATTTGAACCATAGAGAAACAAGAAAAGGAGGGCTCACAGGACTGGGAAAACTTAGACTCCCATATAACAGCTTTCTGAGTCCCCATCACTGAGAATACCCACTGCAAACCAAGAAAAATAAAATAAAAAGCCCTTCAAGACAAATTCGTGTTGAGCGGCCTTGAAGAGAACTTCAAAGCTCCCTTTAGAATGAGCTGATAACTGTCTTTGCCAAGATAACCAAGTAACAGCATAGTAGCAGCTGCAATAGTAAGAAGAAACATAAAACTAAAATGAGAGGGACCACCTCTGTGTTACCAGGCGATCAGGCTGGACCCATTCTGCTTACACTTGAAATGGTGGAAGCGTGGCTCCAGAGATGACTGAGGGCTCTGCCAAATTTGCCCACATCTTCTGGCTTTTGGAAATAATTAAGACTGAGGAAATTAAGAGAAACAACCTAGCGGATAGGCAGCTAAACAAGCTACTTCTCAAATTACTCTTGCCCCTATGATGAAGAAAAAAAATCCCCAAATCTGTTTATTGATAACTCTAATTTTCATGAATTAACTTTAGAAAGATTTTTAAAACATCCTTGATAAACGAACCTGAACTTTCCCTCTACCAAAATGCTAGTTTGAGGTTCATGTTCAGAATTTTAATGGTCACTTTAAGAAAATGAGTTTGCAACTACTTTGACTTTTCCTTCCAGGAAACATCAAAAGAAGATGGAAGAAATACACAGAGTCTCAGTACCAAAAAGAATTGGTTGACATACAGTCATTTCAGGAGATAACGTATGATCGAAAACTGAAGGTACTGAAGGAAGAAGTTCAAGCTGCACTAAAGACACTGGCAAAAAACAAGGCTCCAGGATTTGACTTAATACCTATTGATATGTTTCAACAAATGGATGTAGTGCTAGAAGTACTCACTCATCTAAGCCAAAAAATTTGGAAGACAGCTACTTGGTCAACTGATCGGAAGAGATCCATATTTATGCCTATCCAAAAGAAAGGTGATCCAACCAAATGTGAAAAATATCAAACAATATCATTAATATCACACACAAGTAAAATTTTGCTGAAGATATTCGAAAGCAGTTGCACCAGTACATTGACAGAGAACTGCCAGAAATTCAAGCCAAATTCAAAAGAGGATATGGAATAAGGGATGTCACTGCTGATGTCAGATGGATCCTGGCTGAAAGCAGAGGATGCCAGAATGATGTTTACCTGTGTTTTATTGACTATGCAAAGGCATTCGGCTCTGTGAACCATAACAAATTATGGATAACATTGTGAAGAATGGGAATTACAAAACTTTTGATTGTGCTCATGAGGAACCTGTGCATAGACCAAGAAGCAGTTGTTCAAACAGAACAAGGGGATACTGTGTGGTTTAAAGTCAGGAAAGGTGTGCATCAGGTTTGTATCCTTTCACCATACTTATTTAATCCATATGCTGAGCAAATAATCTGAGCAAATAAACTGGGCTATATGAAGAAGAATGGGGCATCAGGATTGGAGGAAGACTCCTTAACAACATGCTTTATGTGGATGACACAACCTTTCTTGCTGAAAGTGAAGAGGACTTGAAGCATTCACTGATGAACATCAAAGACCACAGCCTTCAGTATGGATTACATCTCAACATAAAGAAAACAAAAAATCCTCACAACTGTACCAATAAGCAACATCATAACAAACAGAAAAATGATTGACGTTGTCAAGGACTTCATTTTACTTGAATTCACAATCATCAGCCATGAAAGCAGTGGTGAAGAAATCAAAAGACACATTGCATAGGGCTAATCTGCTGCAGAATACCTCTTTAAAGTGTTAAAAAAACAATGATGTCACCTTAAGGACTAAGGTGTGCCTGACCCAAGCCATGGTGTTTTCAATCGCCTCATATGTATGTGAAAGCTGGGCAAAGAATAAGGAAGATTGAAGAGTAATTAACATATCTGAATTATGGTGTTGGCGAAGAATATTGAATATACCATGGACTGCCAAAAGAATGAACAAATCTGTCTCGGAAGAAGTACTGTCAGAATGCTCCTTAGAAGCAAGGATGGTGAAATCACATCTCGTATACTTTGGACATGTTTTCAGGAGGACCAGTCCCTGGAGAAGGTCATCATGTTTGGTAAAGTGGAGGGTCAGTGAAAAAGAGGAGGACTCTCAACAAGATGGATTGACACAGTGGCTACAACAATGGGCTCAAGCATAACAACTACCATGAGGGTGGCACAGGACCTGGTAGTGTTTTGTTCTATTGTAGATAGGGTTACTGAGTCGGAAGCAACTCAACAGCCCCTGACATAATAACAAAAACATATCAAGGTAGAAAGACTCTCTGGAATACCCATCCTCATTTGAATTTTTTATTGATATGATTCTGGTATTTTATTTGGTCTACCCAAAGTAAAGGCATGCATCTCTTTTGTGATGAGTAAGAATGTTGAAATCATTATACCAATGTATGCTTTCATTGTAAGCGTGGACATCTAAAAGGATTCCTAAATATCTGAAAGCACATTGTCCTGTCATACTCCAACTACACAGGCAGGGCAATGCCCAAACATAAGGTTTATATGCCAATAAATTCAAATTTTCATGTATAGTTTGTGGGGAAGGATGACAGATCCAGTGTTTGGTCAAACTGCCAGGTCTTTGCACATGTCATAATATTTTTTACTTTGTTTTCTTGAGCCACCCTTTGAAATCTTTTGTTCAGCTCTTTTACTTCATCATTTCTTTTTTTCACTTTAGCTGCTTTACTTTTAAGAGCAAGTTTTGGAGTCTCTTCTGAATTCATTTTGGTCTTTTCTTTCTTTCCAATCTTTTTAATGACCTCTTGCAGTCTTCATGTATGATGTCCTTGATGTCATCCCACAGCTTCTCTGGTCTTTGGTCGTTAGTGTTCAGTGCATCAAATCTATTCTTCAGATGGTCTCCAAATTCAGGTGGGATATACTTAAGGTTGTACTTTTTCTCTCATGGGCTTATTCTAATTTTCTTCGGCTTCAACTTGAACTTGAGTATGAGCAATTCATGGTCTGTTCCACAGTCAGTCCCTGGCCTTGTTCCAACTGATGATATTGAGCTTTTCCATAATCTTCTTCCACAGATGAAGTCAACTTGATTCCTGTGTATTCCATCCAGTGAGGTCCACATCTATAATCACTGTTTATGTTGTTGAAAAAAAGTATTTGCAATGAAGAAGTCACTGGTCTTGTATAATTCTGTCATGTGATCTGTGATCTCTGGCATTGTTTCTATCACCAAAGCCATATTTTCCAACTACTGTTTCCTCTTCTTTGCTTCCAACTTTTGCATTCCAATTACCAGTGGTTATCAATGCACCCTGATTGCATGATCAATCAATTTCAGACTGCAGAAGTTGGCAGAATCTTCAATTTCTTCATTATTGTTCTTAGTGGCTGGTGCATAAATTTGAATAATAGTCATATTAACTTGTCTTCTTTGTAGGAATATGGATATTATCCTATCACTGACAGCGTTGTACCTCAGAATAGATCTTGGAGTGTTCTTTTTGATGCTGAATGCCATGCCATCCCTCTTCAATTTGTCATTCCCAGCATAGTAGACCATATGATTGTTCAAATCAAAATGGGCAACGCCAGTCCATTTCAGTTCACTAATGCCTAAGATATCTATGTTCCATTTCATTTTCATTTTTGACAATTTCTGGTTTTCCTAGATTCCTACTTCATGCATTCCACATTCCAATTATTAATGAATGCAGCTGTTTCTTCTCATTTTGAGTCCTGCCACATCAGCAAATGAAAGTCCTCAAAATTGATTACATCCACATCATTGAGGTCGACTCTACTTTGAGGAGGTAGCTCTTCCCCAGTTGTCTTTTGAGTGCTTCCCTTCTGAGGGGCTCATCTTCTGGCACTATATCAAACAATGTTCTGCTGCTATTCATATTGTTTTTACTGGCTAATTTTTTCAGAAGTAGGCCACCAGGTCCTTCTTCCTCGTCTGTTTCAGCCTGGAAGCTCAGCTGAAACCTCTCTATCATGGTTGACCATGCTAGTATTTGAATATCCATGGCATAGTTTCCAGCATCACAGCAACATGCAAGCCCCCACAGTAGGACAAACTAACAGGCATGTAGACTTTGGTATAGTGTCCCTCAAGTCAGGAAGCCTATTCACAATGTATCTGCTGCTGTGGCTCAACTTGCTAATGATATTGCTGATGGTATGGCAGCTGAACAAAAATCTTTACGAAGTCTTGTTAAAGTTATGTTAGATAACAGAATGCTTCTCGACTTCTTTTTAGCACAACAAGTAGAGGTATGTGCTCTTGCTAATACCTCTTGCTGTTCCGTAATTAACACCACAAGAGAAATAAAACAAGATGTCAAAAGAATTCACCAATAAGCTACTTGGGTACATGTTCCTCCCAAGCTTAATTCCCCTTTTCTTGATATTTTTAGCTGGTTACCCAATGGTTTTAGCTCCTGAATTAGATCTATACTACTAAAAACCTTGATTTGACTTTCAACTGCCATAATAATTTTGGGGTTAATTAAATATTGTCTGAAGTGTTTTTCTAATAATTTTAATCAGACTTCTAATTTTGTGCCTATGAAAAGGATTATATACATAGATGAAACTACTTTTTCAAATGAGAATAATTTTGCCCCCTAATGTTAAATGCCTAATGATGTGACTACACCTTGTATTACAAATAAGTTTAATCACCTTGGTTGTTGTCACAGTTGTTTTAAATTTAATTAAATATTATATCCACTGCTTTTGACTCTGGATTATATAACCATGAAGAGAATCACGTATATTGATGAAAGTGGTTTTTCTGATGAATTTGATCTCATACCTTAGTGTAGTCTACTGGGCACATGTCACTTGTTCCTCTTAATTCTGTTCTACTCTTCCTTTAACCTAGATTACTGAATCAGAAGCACAAGCCCAGCTATGGCATGACGAAGATAAGAGACTAGATGGTACCTGGTTACCATTTCTAGTGTCTGGGATCTTAAAATTTCACCAAAGTGAGCAGTCATCTAAGGAACTGAATAACTAAGCCCTGATGGCAAGGGGTTTTTTACAGAAGATGGCACTCTTAAGATAGTGATCAATGGATCTCCAGGGAGATTCTTGATCAAAAAGGAGGATTGTGTAACAGTACCCTAAAATTCCAAAATCTGAGAGAGTTGACATGGATAAATTGCTGAGCTTGGGTCTGACACCAACTCCATTTTACTTAAAGAATGCACTTCTTTTTTTTTGCCCAGCAATAGCTGACCTTTGTTCAGACTTAATCTAAAAGCTAAAGAAATGTTTTTCTTTATGATAAGAATGTTCCAGGAAGAGCATGACAAAAAATTGTTCTGTTCTAGGGAGAAAATGTTTATGCAGAATGTTATCAGAACACCTGCATGTGTTGCCCCCCAGAAAGTCTGTGACAAAAAATAAATTAACTGACAATGCAAAAAATTTATTTGTGACTCATGTACAACTCCCAGCCCTCATATATAAAAATCCTTTTTCTCTTTTGGACTTTAGGAGCACTGGTGCACAGTAGTAAAAGCACTTGGCCGCTAACCTGAAAGTCAGCAGTTCAAACCCGCCAGATGCTTCATGGGAAAAAGATGTGGCAGTCTGCTTCCATAAAGATGTACAGCCTTGGAAACTGTACGGGGCAGTTCTACTTTGTCCTGTATGGTCACTGTGAGTTAGAATCAAGTTGACAAAAATGGGTTTGGTTTTGGACTTTGGAGCACTTGGTATTTTACCAAGTGTTGCCCACCTTCAGCTGTAACAAATCCTCAATAAAGCCCTATAATTTCTCTTCTTACAGAGTTATTATTATTTCACACTTTGACAACTTAAAAAGTATAAATTAATGAGTAGATAAGTAAAGGTTAAAAATGACAACCAATAAATAGTTGTGATTTAACTTACATTTATTATTCCTTCTAGTATTTTTGGATTTATATCTAAATCTTGAATTTCCATCAAGTTCCATCTCATTTGGTTCTGACTTTTTTCTTGTATGGCTATGGATGTGACAAATAGAGAACTTCTCCTAACATAAACCAAGTGTCTTTTAGATCAACTTCCACAGTTCCAAACATGAGCTCTGGAGTCCTTGAGTGGTGCAAACGTTTAATGTGCTTGAGTCTTAACTGCAAGGTTGGAGGTTCAGGTCCACCCAGAGGCACCTTGGAAGAAAGGCCTGGCAATCTACTTCCAAAAAATCAGCCATTGAAATGCTATGGAGCACAGTTCTACTCTGACAAATATGGGGTTACCATGAGTCAGAATTCACTCCAAAGCAACTGGTAAACATGAGCACTAAAAGCTCCTAGCCCTTACCTCTCCCAGCAGCCCTAAAGACAAGTCTGCCCAGCAAAGCAACCTGTTTTCTGGATGTTACAGGAGAAATCTTCTTATAATGATTTAATTAAGCTGTCAATCAACAAGTATTTATTGACAGGCCACTTCAGGAGGAAAATTAATGCCAAAGACAACAAAGGAAGTCAGTGCCAAGGGGTTAGTTGCCACAAAGGCACTAAGTAAAATGCAAAAATGGGAGATTATTTGCCCTCTTCTCTTATATGTGGTCTCTTCCTCCTTCTACAAGTCTTCCTTGACCAACATAACTGGTGTTACATGCTGTCCCACCTCACTTCCAGACCTGCCATGCATTCATTCCTACATGCACACATTTATTCACTCAACAAATATATAGTGGATATCTGCTATGTACTAGGCACTCTTTTAGGCAATGGTGACAGAGCAGTGAATAAACAAAGTCCCTGCCCTCATGAAGTTACTATTCCAGTGGAGGTAGACTGAGAGAAAGAAATATAGGTCAGATGTTTTAAGTGCTATGCAGAAAAATACCTTTGTGTGTCAAGTTGGCTAGGCTACGGTAACCAGCTGTTTGGTCAAATACTAGTCTAGATGTTGTTATGAAGTAGTTACATGTGATTAAATTAGTCAGCCTTAAGTAAAGCGGTTAACCTTCCATATGTGGGCAGGTCTCAACAAAAAGCAAAAAAGGTGTTTCCATAGGGTGTACTTTGCCTCCAGATTATAGACAGACATTTTGCCAGCACTCTCTTCACTCTTTACTCATCCCATGCCTGACCTATGGATTTTGAGATGCAAGCTTGCAGGAACATCCAGCCTGTTGTCTGACCTACAGATTTTGGACTCGTCAGCCCCCACAATTGTGTGAGCCAATTTCTTAAAATAAATCTGTCTCTTTCTCTTCTCTCTCTCTCTCTCTCTCTCTCTGTGTATTATATCACTGCTTCTGTTTTTCCAGAGAACTCTGACTAAGACAGGAAGAACAGAGAATAGGAATGTGTATGCTATTTTTCACAAAATAGTCAAAGAAGGATTGGTGAAAAAGTGACATTTGGACAGTGTCTTAGTTTCGTAAGGCAGCCATAACAAAATACCACAAAGGGGTAGCTTTAAGAACAGAAATGTATTTTCCTCACAGTTCTGGAGCCTGGAAGTCCAAATCAGGATAGTGGTGAGTTCATTCCTTCTGAGAGTCCTAAGAAAGAAACTGTCCATGCCTCTCTCCTAGCTTCTGGTGGCTGCCAGTAATCCCTGGTGTTCCCTTGCTGCTTGTAGATGTGTCTTCACACAGTGTCTTCCCCTCGTGTGTTATATCACCATCTCCTTGTCTATTCTCTTTTATAAGATACCACTCGGAAGGAATTATGAAACCTGTTGCCGTTGAGTCCATTCCAACTCACAGATACCCTATAGGACAGAGCTGAATGCCCTCATAGGGTTTCCAAGGCTGTAGTCTTTAAGGAAGCAAACTGCCACATCTTTCTCCCAAGAAACAGTTGGTGGGTTTGAACTGCCAGCCTTTCTCTTAGCAGGTGAGCTGTTAACAACTGTGCCACTAGGGCTCCTTCAGAAGGAATTCTGAAAGGTTGGCAGTTCAAATTCACTCAGCAGTTCTGTGCGAGGAAGACCTGGTGATGTGCTTTCATAAAAATTACAGCCTAGAAAACCCTATGGGGCAATTCAACCGTGTCACATTGGATCGCTATGAGTTTTAATTGACTTCATGGCCCCTGACAACAATTCCAGTATGACCTTGTTAACTGATAATAAAACTCTGTTTCCAAACAAGGCCACATTCAAAGGTACAGGGACTAGGATTTCAACATGTCTTTTTTTTTGAGGGGGGGAGACACAATTCAATCCATAAGAGACAGAGGCACAAAGGATGTGAGGGAACCAAGCAATAAGGATATGGAATCCTGGAGTAAGAGGGTTCAGCCAGAAGAAATCACAAATGCAAAAACCCTGAGGCAGGAACATGCTTGGAATGTTGTAGAAACAGCAGTGAATCCAGTGTGGCTGGAGTCCCTTGAGTAAGAGGGAGTGAAAGGAGGGGAGTTGGGGAGGTGAGCACCAGGCTCTGGGGGCATGCAGGCCATTGCACAGATTTTGGCTTCTTCTCTGTGAGATGGGAGACCACTGTAGGATTTTGAGCAGAAGAGTGACATAAACTGACTTACATTTTAGCAAAATCACTTTGGCTATTGTGCTGAAAATACATTGACTGGGAGTGGCAAAGGCAGAAGCAAAGAAAACAGATGGAGGCTATTCTCATAATCCAGGCAAAAGATGAAGGTAGTTCTGGAGGTAGTGAGAAATAGTTGAATTGTGGTTATATTCTGAAGATAGAGTTGATAGAGGAGAAAACCATACATGAATTATTCTATTAAGATAATTACTAGGGTGGAGGTATTACAGTTTAGAGGGGAAGCTAAGAGAATGTGTACCTAGACTTCAGATGTTGACGTTATGAGGTAATGTATTATCAGAATATAAGACAACTTTACAAAATGTTTAAAGACTTACGAGTTAGAATTTTAAAAAGTACAAGCAAAAAGCACAATTAAATATGCACACACAGATTTGAAAAAGAACCTAATAGAAATTCTAGAAAGGAAAAAGTTTATGATTGAGAGAATAAGCTGAGTGTATACATAAGAAACAAATGAGATAGCTGAAAAGAGAATTAGAGAGCTGGTAGATAGATCTGAAGAAACTGCCCATAATTTGGCACAGAGTGAAAAGCAGAAGAAAAATGTGAAAGGTTAAGAGACATGTAGATCAGAATAAGAGAGCCTAGTGTACATGTAACAAGAGTTGTGAGAATGAGAGTAGAAATGATAGGCTTCTTTTGAAGACAAAATAGCTAAGAATTTCCTAGAATTGACAAAAGGTACAAATTCCCCAAATTAGGAAAAACAAAAATGAATCTACAATGTAGTAAAACTTCAGAACACCAAAAGCAGAGAAGATCTAAAAAGCATTCATATATTGCTGGTGGGAATGCAAAATGGTTAAGGCATGTTAGAAAAGTTAAGCAGCTTTCTTGCATAGTTAAACGAACACTTTCTATAATACCTAGCAATCTCATTTTGAAATATTCACTCAACAGAAATCAAGACTTAAGTCCACATAAAAATGTATGCAAATATTTATAGCAGCTTTATCCAAAACCACCCAAAACTGGAGACAACCCAAACGTCTTTTACCTTGCAAATAAACAAATTGTAATACCTCCATACAGTGGGATACTATTCAGCAACAAAAAGGAAAAAACTACAGATACACACAACAATATGGAAGAATTTCAGACATTATACTAAGTGAAAGAAATCAGACTAAGGACAACACGGTTCCATTTATATAATATTCAGGATAAAACAAAATTATTGCAATGGATCAGAGGTCACTAGGGGTTGGCATTGGAGGAAGGAAAATTGACTGTAAGTTAGCACTAGGAAACTTTTCAGGGTGATGAAAATATTCTATATCTTGATTGTGATGGTGGCTGACAAACTGTACAAACTTGTCAAAATGCATAGAATTGTATGCCTAAAAAGGGTGAATTTTATTGTATGTAAATTATACATCAATAAACCTATAAACCCACTGCTGTTGGATTGATTTTGACTCATAGCAACCCTATATGACAAAGCAGAACTACCCCATAGGGTTTCCAAGACTGTAAATCTTTACAGAAGCAGAGTGCCACATGTTTCTCCCACACAATAAACCTGTAAAGGAATTAGACTGACAGCAGACTTCTCAACAGCAACAGCAAAAGCCAAACGACACTGGAATTATAAATGCTGAGAAAAACACTGTCAACCTATGACCCAACGAAACAATTTTTCAAAAATGAAGGTAAAATAATTTTCAGATTAAAATTCAAAAAACTGAAAAATTAACTTTGAATGGGCATTAACAACAACTTCTGGTATGATAATCTGAGGTGCTCGGCAGACTACTCCCCAGTGAAAATGGTAGAAAATTATTTAAAAACAATCATTTAAAGTCTCTGGAAATGATTTCAGGGATACACAGAAGATAAACATATACTTAGAAAAATCGACTAAAATTTGGTAATAAAAGAGATTCTGTGATAATTGAACTGAGACCCAGCTCAGTGACATGGAATTTCTACTTCAGACTGGTGCAACCAAGAACATAGAACTTCCTCTACCCCCAGCTCCCAGTCAAAGGGCTGTCTTTCTTGGAGGGGTAGGATATCAGCATTTCTCATCCTGCCCCACAACTACCTGTTGCTGAATCTACATTCTTAATGAGTGTGGCCAAGAGGCTGGGCTCTCTTTTTCCACCCAGCTATCACTTGTGGGACAGAGGCTCTACCTTGGGCACAGTGTCACTGAGCATACTGGGGCCCCAGTCATTGTTGCCTTGACTTATAAAACGGTGATTCTATACCAGGAAAGGGAAGCTGAGAAGACCTGAGGTTACTACCTCCCTCCACTAAACTCTCAACTCCTAAAGCAGGAGTATCACTCAAACAGTGTCATTTTCCCCACTCAAAGAGTGCAAGAGAAGCTCAATTAATCCAACAGAGTGCTGGAAATGAGGAAACTACAGTTAAGGAAGAAAAAGTTAAAAAAAAAAAGACAGCAGAAAAAAAATCCAAATGCATCAGAAATAGATGTAAATAGACTAACTCATTTAAAACACAGATCATTATATTAGATTAAAAACAAATTCACTTAAAAAGATGCTTGCTATCATCAGCCATTAGTAGCAAATCAAAACTACAATGAGATACCATCTCACTTCTGGAAGAATGGCACTGATCAAAAAGTAGAAAACAACACATGCTGGTGAGGTTAGGGGGAGATTGGAGATCTTATACACTGTGAATGGGGTTGTGAAATGGTAAAACCACTATGGAAAATGGTATGGCACTCCCTCAAAAAGCTAGAAATAGAAATACCCTATTATCCAGAGCAGTGACACAAACAGACATACACACCCCCATGTTTGTTGTGGCATTATTCACAATAGCAAAAAGGTGGAAACAACCTATGTGTCCATCAACAGATGAATGGATAAACAAATTGTGCTACATACATACAATGGAACAGTATGCAATAATAAAGAATAAGGTTGGGTCTTCGAAATATAACATGGAGGAATCTGGAGAACACTATGCTGAGTGAAATAAAACAAAAAAAAAACAAAGTCAATCATAAAAGGACAAACATATAATACCACTTTTATAAAAAGACAGGAATAGGTTTACATACAGAAAGCAACATTCTTTGATGGTTACCAATGATGGGAAGGGGAAGGAAGAAGAATCACTTAGTAGATAGTAGATAGTAGACACTTGCTAATTTTGGTGAAGGAAAGGCAATACACAATATGGGGGAAGTCATCATAATGTGACCAAAGTAAATGAAAGGTACACTGAGAGGTACACAACAATAAAGGACATCTACAGTAAATGCTATAACATATACAATTCTGCCACAACAGTAATAGCAACCCAAAATTTCTGAGTGGTTACATAGGTAGATATGTATGCTATGTAGGTTTGGGAGGGTGTACGGGAGGTTTTTTTTGTTTGTTTTTGTTTTTTTTATGGGAGGTTAAAGGGGACACAGTTATGGAAACTTCTTAGACATACCCAAACACCTCATAGGACTGAGTTACTGGGTTTGAATGCTAAGGGCCATAGTCCTGGGGGACATCTAGGTCAATTGGCATAACATAGTTCATAAAGATAATATTCTACATCCTAGTTTGGTGTGTAGTGTCTGGGGTCTTAAAGCTTGCAAGCAGTCATCTAAGATACAAGTACTGGTCTCTTACCTTCTAGAGCAAGGAGAGTGAAGGAAACCAAAGACTCAAGGAAGCAATTAGTCCATAGTACTAATGGCCTACACAAACCACAAATTCTTCTCGCCTGAGACCAGAAGAACTAGATGGTGCCCAGCTACCACTACCAATTGCTGTGACCATGAACACAATAGAAGGTCCCAGTCAGAATGAGAGAAAAATGTAGAACAAAACTCAAATTCACTAAAAAAGATCAGATTTACTGGACAGAGACTGGAGGAACCCTCAAGACTATCACCCTAAGACACTCTTTTACCTGGAACTGAAGCCACTACCAGAGGTCACCTTTCAGCCAAATAATAGATTGGCCTATAAAATAAACAATAACACCTGTGAGGAATGAGCTCCTTAGAACAATCAGTTTTACCAAATGCGCAACATTTGCCCAAAAGCAAAGATGAGAAGGCAAAGAGGGGCAGAGGAACTGGAGGGATGGAAATGTGGAAGGCAGGGTGGAAAGGCAGAGAATGCTGACACATTGTGGGGATAACAACCAATGTCACAGAACAAACTGTGTATAAATTGTTGAATGGGAAACTAATTTGCTGTGTAAACTTTCACCTAAAATACAGTGAAACGTTGAAAAAAAAAACAAATTCAGCTAAACGCTACATAAAGATACACATCTAAAACATAAGTACATGCAAAAATTGAAAGTGGAAGGATAGAAAAGCTATATAGGCCCATAAGCCCTTAACCCAAACCCTAGAACCAGATGTGTTTCCAAATTCAGGGTTTTTTTAAATTTAAGAAATTAATATAGAGCAGATGCTGTACATTACATAACATTCTCAGTAGAGTTTGGGGCAGTACCCCATAATCAAACACAGTAATATTTCTGAAAGAAACATGTAAATATTCGTAGTAACTGAAACAAATAAAGACTGTAAGTAGTCTCAGATTAGCATGGTTAGGTCTTGCTGCCAAAAGGATTATGAAAAAAATCTTTTTGTTTTGAGAGTTTTTTTTTGGTTTTCAAAATGGCAGTATGGAATTGTGGACCTGAACCCAGTAAATATTAGCCAAAAGAGAGCTGGTATGCTTGTGGTAATATCAAATAAAATAGATTCTTCGGCAAACAGCATTATTAAACATGGAAACAAAAAACCCAAACCCATTGCCATGGAGTCAATTCCGACTCATAGCCACTGGGTAGGACAGAGTAGAACTGTGCCATAAGGTTTCCAAGGCTGTAAATCTTTACAGAAGCAGATCCCCACATCTTTCTTCCATGGAGTGGCTGGTGGGTTTGAACCACCTATCTTTAATTTAGCAGCTGAGTGCTTAACCACTGAGCCACCAAAGCTCCTTATAGCATTATTCCAAACTAAACCCATTGCTGTTGAGTCGATTCTGACTCATAGCAACCCTATAGGATAGAGTAGGATTGCCCCATATGGTTTCAAGGAGCAGCTGGTAGATCTGAACTGCTGACCTTTTGGTTAGCAGCCAAACGTTTAAACACTGTGCCACCCAAAAAAAAAAAAAAAAAAAAAAAACCCATTGCCATCGAGTCAATTCTGACTCATAGCGACTTATAGGACAGAGTAGAACTGCCCCATAGAGTTTCCAAGGAGTGCCTGGCAGATTCGAACTGCTGACCCTTTGGTTAACAGCCATAGCACTTAGCCACTATGCCAACAGGGTTTCCACTGTGCCACAAGGTATCCATATATATGTATATATATTAAAAAAAAAAAAATAGCTTCAATTTACTAGGAAGATATAACACTTTTAAATCCATATGCTCTTAATAAGATAGCCTCCAAAAATATAAAGAAAAATTGATAGCTCTATAAGGAAACGTTGGTGTACGCACCAAATTATTTACATTTTATTATACACGCACTGTCCAGTATATCAATGTGTGTCTTGGCTTCCCAACTAGATTATAATAAATCAGCAATGAGTGGGTGGTGAAGCAAAACAGAAGGGCATTTTCATAAATACCTCCTAAGTAAAAGGCTCTGGGCAAAAGGCTTTACACTCATTACCTCTTTTGAGCCACACAACCCCTGGAAGTGGAAACTATTGGCCCCTGTTGCAACAAGAGAATTTGAGTGACCTGCCCAAAATCATACTGGTAAGTATCAGAGCTTGGATTCAAACTCAAGACCTTTTTAATGTACCTTGAAATGAGCATCAGACATTGTCCCTTGATTTAGTGAAATTAAAATGACATCACTTATACAGGATGAATTGAAGTCGGCCCAGGGATCTATAAACCGCACCCCCCCCCCAAATAAAACAGTTGTCACGGAGTCGATTCAGACTCATGGTGCCCCGTGTGTGCAGAGCAGAACTGTACTCCATAGGGTTTTCAAGGCTGTGGCGTTTCAGAAGCAGATCAACAGGCCTTTCTTCCGAGGTATCTCTGAGTGGACTCAAACCCCTAACCTTTTGGTTAGTAGTTCAGGGCTTAACTGTTTCTACCACCCTGGGGATATATACAGGAGTCCCTGGGTGGCGCAAATGGTTAAACGCTGGACTACTAGCCAAAAGGTTAGTGGTTCAAACCCATCCAGAGGCACTCTGGAAGACAGGCCTGGGATTCTGCCTTGAAAACCCTATGGAGCACAGTTCTACTCTGCACACAGGGGATCTCCATGAGTCAGAACTGACTCCACAGCGACTAACAACAACAAAGAACCTATAAGCCCCATGGCCGTTGAGTTGATTGCGACTCCTAGCAACCCTGTAGGACAGACTAAAACTGACCCATAGGGTTTCCAAGGAGCAGCTGGAGGATTTGAACTGCTGAACTTTGGTTAGCAGCAGAGCTCTTAACCCCTGCACCACCAGGGCTCTAAGGGATCTATATGTACTATCTATAATTATTTTCCAGGAGGCATATTCTCCAGCATCCATGCACAGGAGACACATTTTAGAGCTACAGAATCATCCTCCCACACCTCCCAAAACCTTATTAATTTCTCTTTATCCTTAAGGCAGCTTCTACATTGGATGAACCCACAATCCCCAAACATTCTAATACTTCTCAGCCTTAAAACACACATTATGCTTTTAACTCAAAAGAATGCAGAGTTGTTTGGGTAAGGAGTGAATTTAGAATTGAAAATGTAAAGCCTTTTTAAACCTATTTAAATTTTCTTCTACTCTCATTCACCAATTATCCTCCTTAAAATAGAAAAAGAAAATAATTGTAACTAAAATTGGTCACAGTAACAGCAGTTGACATAAAAATACAGTAGAAAATAACGTCTAAAATAAAAACAACATATTTATCCTTATGTTTAAAGAACACCAGAGACTACTCAGGAAGTGGAACTGTACAGAGCGTACTTCTCTTCACCAGAGACAACAGAGAACGCTCAAGACAAAGCACTGCTGAAGCCTCACAAAGAACCTTCGAACAAGATGGAGACGTGCATAACCACAATCCACCACAAGAGGGCGGTCATCAAAAGGGAGTGAAAGGTCACGCCGCCCTGAATTTACACCGGAAGAGTAAATCCAAGACTGAGGATGTTTTCATAATCAGGGACTGCTGCTAGAATTGGTAAAACAACCACCCAATTTAAGAATTGTTTTTCTTAAATGCCATTTTTTTTGTTGCTAATACTGTTTCGTTAATGAATTCTCAGAGATACTATATAAAGGATGATGAAATTTCCCGTCTGTATGGTAAAACAAAAACCAATTGAATACCTTAAATGAAACAATCCCAGTAAGCCTCAGCACACCAAAAAAAAAAAAAAAAAAGGAGGATAAAAGGAGTTCAACCTGCCTTTACGTACTAAAAAGGAAGGGAGAAGTGAATTTAAACCTTGTTTATCCATTTTAAACTATTGAGAAGTTAAAACTTGAGTTCAAACTCCGGTTTTGTTATCTTTCAAAAGTATGCATAGTATTCGCGGCCTTAGCCTCAGTGTCTCTCCGTATTGGTACAAGGTTTCTCTGGGGTAACTCATTCATTCACATAGCTTCCACTGACAAAGCCATTCTATAAATCTGATCTGTTAGCCAAGAATCTACTGGGCTTCTGGATATCAAGAGGTGATGTGTGTGTTTGCAGATCAGAGCAGGCTTTGGGGTCGATCAGGCAGTTCTGGGTTTGAACACTGGCTCCAATTCTTACCAGCTTACTAGCTTTATGGAACCTTAGATCACTCTCTTCATCTGTTTGAGCTTCTGTTTCCTTATTTGTTAAATGGGAAGAATAATACTATCTCCCTCTACGGTGATTGTAAGGATTCAATGAGATAAATAATGTAAAGCACATAGCATGGTGCTTAGTCCAAGAATATGCTCAATAAATGTTAATTATTATCATTCGTTTATTTGCATATATTTAATGAGCACCTAGGATGTGCCAGGTACTATCCAAGGTTCTTGAAGTTCATCCATGAACAACATAGCTAATGATCCCTGCCCTTGTGGGCTTGCATTCCACGAAGGGGAGGCAGACAGGGAACAGTAAGAATTCTAAATAAGTAAAGTATGCCAGAAGGCAAGAAGTTAATAAGTGTTATGAAAAAGAAAAAAAGTGGAATGGGGTAAATAGGCTTGAGAGGGCTGGTTTTCAGTTTTTAAACAGGCCAGTCAGGTGGGCCTCATTTGGAAGGTGGTGGTCTCATCAGTTGCCATCAATTTCAACTGATGGTGACCCCATGTGTGCAGAGTAGAACTGCTCCAAAGGGTTTTCGAGGCTGTGGCCTCTCAGAAGCAGATCGCCAGGCCTATCTTCCAGGGCACCTCTGGTGGATTAGAACCTACAGTTGCTGGATAGCACAAACAGTTAAGTGCTTGACCACTAGCTGAAAGGTTGGCAGTTCAAACCCACCCAGTGGTGCCTTGGAATACAGACATGGAGATCTGCTTCCAAAAGCCAAAAGGTCACAGCCTTGAAAACTCTATGGAGCAGTTCTACTCTGCACACCTAGGGTCGCCATGAGTTGGAATCCACTGGACGGCAACTAACAATGCCAGCAATACTAAGTGAAAGAAGCCAGATATTAACATAGAATTCCATTTGTATGACATTCTGGAAAAGGCAAAACTACAGGGACAGAAATGAATCAGTTGTTGCCAAGTACTCTGTGTACACTACCCAGAGACTCCTTGAAGATGAACTTGAGTGAAGAATTGGGGAGGGTGAGGGGGACACTGTGTAGCTTTTGGGGAAGAGCATTCCAGGCAGAGGGTACAGCCAGTTTGAAGACCCTGTGGCAGGAGTGTGCCTGCCTTGTTGCAGGACTAGCAAAGGTGCCCAGGGCAGGGGGGTGGAGAGAGCACCTCCAAACTGGATGACCTATTCTCACATCAAACCACATGGGCTTCCAAACAAAACACAGCATCTTCCCCTTGTGAAACCCTCTGCAAATTTTCTCTCTGGATTAAATGGTAAATTCTTCCAAGATCAAATCTTTAAAGTCATTTTTTTAAAATTCCTTCACTACTTCATTCCTTACGTTTTATTCATTTTCTTTCTTTTTAATGTTTTGGATTTATCCATTTTGGAGCCCTGGTGGCCTAGTGGTTAAGAGCTACGGCTGCTAACCAAAAGGTCGGCAGTTCAAATCCATGTGGCATTTATTGGAAACCCTATCGGACAGCTCTACTCTGTCCCATAGGGTTGCTATGAGTGGGAATCAACTTGAGGGCAACTGGTTTGGTTTTTTTGTTTTTTTTTTTTTTCCATCTCTGCTGTGACCAAACAGACAGGTCGAGACCTGGCTTTAAGACTAAAAAAGGTATAATGCCCTTCTTTATAAGTTGCAAATGTCTACAAAACTTTAAGAAAGCTTTAGATGTCCTTGCTATGTGCCTGAGTGTGTGCTTACTCTGCCTATCAGGTATCCCAGTCCCCATGTCTGCATTCCTATCAGCCACCTCACCTCTAGGTTAGCGCCATTGTTTCTTAAGTAGTCTCTCCCTTGGGTACCTCCCAGCTATAATCTATACAACACTAAACTTTCTGACTGATTTTCTAAGACGTTGCATTCATTAGTCATCTCTGTACTTAAGTACTTGTAATGCCACTTGTTGCTTTCCAGATAAAGTTGAAGTTATAATGCCTGCCACTCATAATGATGAACAACTTGAGGTCAGAAACCAAGTTTTCAACTTCTTTTGTATTCCCAGAAATGCTTAGTATTGTGGATGATATGTGCAAACACTCAATGCTTGTTGATTTACAAAAAAGAGAGAAAAAAATAAGAGAAAAAAATGAAACTCACATAGTATCAAGTTATTCTAGCTCTGAGGACAAAAAAAAAAAAAAAATTGCTGTGTGTCAGTTCCAACTCAACTGCCCCATAAAGTTTCCAAGGCTGTAAATCTTTATGGGAGCAGACTGCCACATCTTTCTTCCTTGGAGCAGCTGGTGGATTCCAACCGCCAACCTTTTATTTAGCAGTTGAGCACTTAACCTCTGTGCCGCGAGGGCTCCTCCTCTGAAGACCACACTGAGTTTTTTTGAGTTTTTTGAGTTTCCTACTGACCCCAGCAATGATTTTGCCTTTCCTAGATGTCATATAAATGGAATCATACACTCTATGGCCTTTTGAGTCCAGTTTCTTTTACTTAGCATAATATATTTGAGATTCATCCATTTTGTTGCATGTCTCAATAGTTTATTCCTTTTGCTGAGTACTATTCAATTGTATAGATATACTAAAGTTTGTTAACCTATTTACCAGATGAAGGACATTTGGGTTGTTTCTAGTTTTGGGCAATTTTATCTTATCTTGCACAATTAAGTAACACTGAGGATTTTTGGAAAATAAATAAAATAATTTTGAATAAAGCCACTGTAATTATTCATGTGCAGGTTTTTTGTGTGAACATATGTATTCATTTTCCTTGGGTAAATACATAGAATTGGGATTGTTGGATTATATGTTGTGCTTAACTTTTAAAGAAAATGCAAAACTATTTGCTGAAGCGGCCATGATCATTTTGCATTCTCATCAGCAATATAGGAAAGTTCCAGTTATTCCACACCTTCACCAGCACTTGGCATTGTCAGGTTTGTTTGTTTTTTTTGTTTAATTGTATTATTTTATCAATTCTAATAGGTATATTTCATTGTGGTTTTATTTTACACTTGCCTAATGACAATGTTGGAGTCCCTGAGTGATGTGAATGGTTAAGCACCTGACTACTAGCTGAAAGGCTGGTGATTCAAAACCACCCAGAGGTGCCTCAGAAGACAGGCTTGGTGATCTGAAAGGTCACAGCCTTGAAAACCTTATGAAGCAGTTCTACCCTGCACGCATGGGGTCGCCATGAGTCAGAATCAACTCAACGGCAACTAACAACAGCACCACAGTGACAAGGTTGACCATCTTTCCATGCATTTAGTTGCCATCTGTATATATTCCTTGGGAAAATGTCTAATGAAACATTTTATCCACTTTTAATTGGGTTGTTTCCTTACTACTGAGTTTTGAAAACTCTTCAAATATTTAGAATACAATTTCTTTATCAGATATGTATTTTGCGAGTATTTCTCCTAGTCTGCAGTATGTCTTTTTTTTTAATATATAAATAGAATTCACATTGGTGCACAATTTTATGAGTTTTAACACATTCATGGATTCTTATGACCACCACCACAAACAGGATACAGAAAATTCTAACATCCCGAAGAATTCCTTTATGTTCCTCCTTTGGTCAGACTTTCTCTCTGCCCCTAACCTCTAGCAAACTGTTCTCTGTCCCTATGGTTTTGCCTTTTCCAGCAGCTCAAATAAATGGAACCGTGTAGTGTGGCCTCTTTCACAGCACGTAATGCTGATCAGGATTCCATTGTATGGAAATACCACAGTTAATTTATCCGTTCACCTGTTGAAGGATATTTAGGTGATTTCCAGCTTGGGGCAATTTTATCTTATCTTGCGCAACTAAGCAACAATGAGAATTTTTGGAAAGTAAATGCAATTTTTATGATGAAGCAACAGAAAATATTAGACATTGTTGAAGACAACAGACTTAAGCAACACTGCTAAGCTTTGGAAAGTCAGTGAAGAAGGGTAATTGGGAGAGGAAGAGAAAGGCCACCACTGAGTAGGTTCAGTTACGATCCTACACCAACAGGGGAATGAGAGAAACCAAAAACTCAACATGAGGACCGTGGTGAGCTGGAAAGGAAGCCCAGTCAAGAATGCACCCTGGCTTGCAGGAAGCAGAGAACTACAGGGAACATCTTTAAGCTACAACTGCATTAAATATTTTAGTTAAATTTTTATAATTTTTCCTTCCTATTCGCAGCAAGTATTACAAGAAAAAGCAACTTGCACCAGAACAACTAAAAACGCAATCATGAAGTTCAGAAGCCATATTGAGGAAGAAACAGAAAAAAATTCAACTGAGAGCCTAAAATGAGATGCTTATTCTAGAACTTTAATTTATCTTGGAGCTTCCAACAGTCCAGTGCAAAAAGAGATCATTTTTATTCTTTTGGTTATTAATTGGAAGAGCATCAATTCCTCAGGAGAAAAGCTTTTTCCTGTCATTAAATGCTCAGATAAATTTATCACATAACTTCTGATATAAAAGCCCCAAAAAGAATATTGAAAAATTCAAAGTTTTGAAGGAGATGCAAAAACTTCTTTAAGTGACAAGTTATCGTATCCACTTTCAAACATAATCTGGAGGAAACACAACATGTAGGAATTTTATGTGTTCACATCCAGTATTCCTCAAAATGTGGTCAGTGATGTCACCTAGATCAAAATCACCTGGTGCAGCTTGATAAAAATGCAAATTCTTAGGCCTTACCCCCAAACAAATACTAATTTGGGGGAGTGGCAGAGCCCAGGAACCTGGGACATTAAAGCTTGAGAGCCACCTCCATAAAAAATTATGGCAGCTTATCTAAGATGCATCAATTGGTCTCAACCCACCTGGATCAAAGGAGAATGAAGAACACCAAGGACGCAAGGTGATTACGAGCCCAAGAGACAGAAAGGGCCACATGAACCAGCGACTACATCAGCCTGAGACCAGAAGAACTAGATGGTACCCGGCTACAACCGATGACTGCCCTGACAGGGAACACAACAGAGAACCCCTGAGGGAGCAGGACAGCAGTGGGATGCAGACCCCAAATTCTCATAAGACCAGACTTAATGGTCTGACTGAGACTGGAAGGACCCCGGTGGTCATGGCCCCTAAACCTTCTGTTGCCCCAGGAAAAGAACCATTCCCCAAACCAACTCTTCAGACATGGATTGGACTGGAGAATGGGTTGGAGAGGGATGTTGGCGAGGAGTGAGCTTCTTGGATCTGGTGGACACTTGAGACTATGTTGGCATCTCCTGCCTGGAGGGGAGATGAGAGGGTGGAGGGGGTTAGAATCTGGTGAAAAGGACACAAAAAGAGAGAGTGGAGGGAGAGAGCAGGCTGTCTCATTAGGGGGAGAGTAATTGGGAGTGTGTAGCAAGGTGTATATGGGTTTTTGTGTGAGAGACTGATTGGATTTGTAAAATTTCACTTAAAGCACAGTAGAAATTATTTTAAAAAAAAGTATGGCAGCTTTTAGATCATGTAACAATACAGAAAGGAGTCCTCATGGCACAAAGGTTAAATGCTCAGATGCTAACTGAAAGGTTGACAGTTCGAATCCACCTAGTAGCTCTGCGTGAGAAAGACTTGGCAATATTCTTTTGTAAAGACTAAAAAAAAAAAAAAAAAAAGTCCATTGCCATCGAGTCAATTCTGATTCACAGCAATCCTATAGGACAGAGTAGAACTGCTCCATAGGGTTTCCAAGGAGTGGCTCATGGATTCAAACTGCCAAAACTTTTGGTTAGCAGCCATAGCTCTTAACCAGTGCTCCACCACAGCTCCCTATAAAGATTACAGCTTAGAAAACCCTATGGGGCAGTTCTGCTCTGTCACATGGTATTGCTTTGAGTAGAAATTGACTTGACAGCACCTAACAACAACAATAATGCAGAAGCAGAAACGGAAAGATTGAGAAAAATGAATAATTAACGTGTCCTTTAAACCATCTCTCTTGATATTAATTCCTTCAGCTGCACTTTTGGCAGCCAGTTAACTGCTGAGTTCTTTGGTAAGTGCCTGAGGTGCCAACATTCTGTATTATTGACTGAGCCTTGATAATTTAAATACTTTGAAATCTTGAAGTCTATCAGAGAAGATGTACTGTTGCTCATTTCTAAAAAAAAAAAAAGACTTGATAAGTGAATTAATAAGGAAAATGAGAGGGTTGATAATATTTTCACATCTATTTCAACAATCTGCCTATGTGGATTACATACTATGTGTTAGTGTCTGCCCAGTCCATCACAAATGAGACATAAACACAGACCAGAAGCCCCTTAATTTGAAACACTTTGTCTGCGGTTTTAGTTTATATGTGTGCCTGAAAGTAATAAAGCCACATTTCTTTAAAAATGCTCTCTGGTTTAGATTGTGGTCCCCCCAGTTCACCGAGGTACCTGAAGTGTTACAGCCTTATGTTCCATGAATCTCCTTATTCTGACTTCAGGGAGTCATTAGAGGATTTGACAATTTTCACTTTAAAAGCAGGAAAAATAGAAGAAGCTCACCAGTGAGATATAAATGGAATTTTCAAGTCAAGAAATCATATTGCGTTTGTTCTATGATCCCATATATGCTTAGGTCTAGTGTATGCCCAAAGATCTTAATATACATCTATTTTCTGAGAGAAGATGCCAGTATTTATAGCAATGTCCACGGTCATTATCTGTGTCTGGCAGCAAATAGCATTTGTTAAGCCCCTGTGGGCATGTGTGAAATGCTGGTTGTGTTACAAAGCGTCTATAAGCATTTACATCTTAAGGAAAAAATAACCCCACATTAACATTGAAAGACGTGTCAGAATAACTTGAATTTCTAAGACGTGATGGAAAAACAGCAAGAAGATAGATGTCCACTTAAAATAACCTAGTGTTATTGTTAGCTGCTGATGCATTGAGTTGGTTCCCAACTCATGGGGACCCCATGCATAGCAGACCAAAACACTATCAGGTCCTGCACTGGACTGGTTGCAGATCTGACCGTTGTGATCCGTAAGGTTTTTATTGGTTGACTTTCAGAAGTCGAAAGGCCTTTCTTCCTAGTCCACCTTTGTCTGGAAGCTCTGCTGAAAACCTGGTCAGCACTATAACAACAAGCAAGCCTCCACGGACAGATGGGTGGTGGGCGCGTGTGAGGTGCATTGGCTGGGAATCAAACCCAGGTCCCCTGCATGGGAGACGAAGATTCTACCACTCACTGAGCCACCAATGCCCACTCCTAAGTAACATAATACCGAAGTTTAAAAATCCATAAAACGAAGAACACCATTTTTCCTGTCAGAACGTACAAGAAAATCAATAACCACCTCCACTGTTCACTTTGGAAGAGTTAGAAAAACAATGTATGTGAACATAATATGTGACTTACTGATTAGAATTAACTTGGATTTCTGTTTAATCCAATCCTTTTTGTCTCGTGGGTTGAAACAACTCTGCTGTGTTTCTGATTCCATATGAACCATCCTTTATCTTCCCCACCCCACCTTCAACTCTTAAGGAATGCATTCCCCAGAGGGATTTTATGGTCTGTGCTCTCTACAAACGATCACATCTACCCTATGCACTGTATTATGTGTGCATATAATATATAATAAACCGAGCCCTGGTTGCTCAGTGGTTACGCTCTTGACTGCTAAATGAAATGTCCATGGTTCAAAGCCTCCAGCTGCTCCTCTGGAGAAAGATGTGGCAGCCTGCTTCCACAAAGATTTATATATACTTTATGAATTTTTGCCCTAAAGAATATCAGTTTGGCTGGTTACCCTAAGGCTTGACTTCTTTTCAATCACACAGTTGACAAGAGCTGGAAGTTCTCTTGTAATTCCTTAAATTTTAAGTGCTAAATATTTTAGACTCATTCCAGGCCATTTCCTTTTCTAGTCCTTGACTCTTTCTTGAAATGACCCCCTTCTAGTTCAGCCAAATGTAAACAAAGCTGAATTTTAGCTCTGCTCTTACAAGGGCTGTGTTTAGACTGTGAATTTGCTCAAGGATGATGCTTTCCAAAAGGAAGACTTTGATCTCTGGGGAGTCTTTGGAGGTGAGAGATGCCAGGGAATCAGGAAGTCAGGATTTTAAAAAATATGTATTTGTTGAACATAACTTAAGCTGGGGGGAAATGAGATTTAGATGCAAGTAAAATATATCTAGATAAGGAGGGCCACTTACATGATTCAAAAATGCAAAGTTGCCTTATAATTCATTAAAATAATTATTTACTTTATTATTATTATTTTTTACTATTTATTTATTGTTGTTAGTTGCCATCAGTTTAGCTCTAACTCGTGGTAATCTTACGGACGACAGAACGAAATGCTACCTGGTCCTATACCATCTTCATGATCGCTGCTATGTTTCAGTCCATTGTTGTGGCTGTTATGTCAATCCATCTCATCGAGGGTCTCCCTCATTCTCAGTAACCCTCTATTTTCTCACACATAATGTCTTTTTCTGATGATGTATCCAAAAATAAGCAATCACAAAGTCTCCATCTTATTTAACAACACATTTTCTTGTATGATTCCATTTATATACGAAATCTCCAGAATAGGCAAATCTATAGAGACAGACTGTAAATTGGTGGTTTCCTGAAGTAGGGGTTAGGGGAAATTTGGAGGGAGAAGGAGGGAAGGACTGGGGTGAAAATGGGATGGATGTAACTGCTAATGGGTATGCGGTTTCTTGTGGGGGTGATGAAAGTGTTCTAAAATTAGATAGCAGTGATGGTAACATAACTCTGTGAATATACTAAAAAACACTGAAATGTCCACTTTAAAAGGGTAAATTTTATAGTATGTACATGATACCTCAACAAAGCTGTTATTTTTAAAAATGGACTTAAAAAAACACATGCTGCAGGATTTCTTTCTTTTTTTTTTTTTTTTAAGGCAGGCAGAATAAGAATAAAGTGAAGCTAAGAGTTCACTCCATGCCCAGAGTGAGGTTTGGCTCACCTGCAAAAGCTGGCTCATAATTTGGCTCTAAGGTTTTAGCAGCCAATGCAAAAAGAGAAATGTGATCAATTACAAAATTAGACTGTGATATAGAAACTATTCCTGGCACTAAGATCAGAAAGAAATTTCCTCCAGGGCTTTCACAAAAAGGACACCTTGTAAGATGGGTAACAGGCAACATCCTCAACACCATGCCCTCATCCATATGACCGATGCTGATGTCTGCAAAGATGCAGCCCAAGTGTGTAACTCTCCAAGTGTCTGGCTTTATCCAAAGATTTATTTTAAACCTGGGGTTAGCAAATGGGGAGCTCAAAGGATTTTGTTTGGCCAGCATGCTGTTTAAATTTTTTTTTTAATTTGAATACCTTAGGTGGGACATACACTCACTAATGGAGTGCTGTTCAATAGAACTTTCTGCAAAGATGCAAATCCTGTGTATCTGTGCTGTCCAATGTGGTAGCCACTAGTCACAGGTGGCTATTGAGCACTGGAAGTGTGGCTAGAGGGATGGAGGAACTGAATTAGATTTTATTTAATTTGAATTAGTTTGAATTAAAATAGCCATGTGTGGCTGGTATTGAACCTACTGAATATTGCAGCTCTAGAAAGCCATGAGTGCCACCATTCTTCACCTTATTAAACCCTTATCCCCAGTGTCAATATTAAGGTTATCCTACTGGCCCCTGAGGGTGTTTTTGTTTATGACTCATTTTAAAGTACTGTCTTGAGGAATGGACACCACATATCTTCCTTTGTTCATTTATCCAATCAATACTCTTTCTACTTGAGAGGTGTCAAATATGTATCAGATGCAGCTGTTATCATTTAATGGAGAGCATAGACAAATCGGCCTCAGTGCTGTGGGAGAAGCCAGGTGGTGATGAGGACAGGGAAGAGCAAGGTCCTTGGGGAGATCCCAAAAAAACCCACCCTGAACTTGGTGGCACAGGAAGTTCCCTCTAAGGGAGAGCTAAGGATTAGAACCAGTCAGCTGGGTGGGAGGCAGTCTCCAGAGGAGGCAACAGCATGGCCTACTCTACGTATCCAAAGAAATTCGCTAGAATTTGGAGCCTGAGGGAGAAATTGGGAAAGATTGACAAGAGTGAGATCATGCAGGATGCTTAAACCGTGTTAATAAGTTTCGATTTTGTCTTGAGAGCCATAGAAAACCATTCCAAAGTTTTTGTTCGTTTGTTTTGTTTTTTAATTGTTGTAAAAATATCCATAACACATTTGCCAATTCAACATTTTTCAGCTATACAATTGAGTGATATCAATTCCGTCAATCACGTTGTACAATCACCACCCGCCATTACAAAGTTATAAGCAGAGGAGTAGATACCTGTCCCCTTTACTTTCAAAATAAATCCACCACCATCTCTTGCCTAAACTATTCAAGAGATCCCTAGCTCATCTCCTTGCTAACATTCTTGATTCCATACAGTTTATTTTCTACGCAGCAGAGACAGTGATGGTTTTGAAGCACAAGCCAGCTCATGCCACCGCCCCGCACCCCCACCCCCACTAAAAAGCTTTTGATGGCCAGCACGGCCCCCCTGATCTGGCCTGTCATCACCTCTCCAGCCTCATCTCCTCCACTCTCTGTGGCTCACTCTACTCCAGCGCCACTGGCCTCTTGGCTGTTGTGGAATACGCTAAGCAAGCTCTCACTTTCGGGCTTTTGGTCTTGCTGTCCTCTGCCTGGAACATTCTTTCCTCTGATACTTACATAATTTGCCTTCTGGTTTCATTCTATTCAAATAGTATCCCTCAAACACCACCTTTGATCACCCTCCCTAAAACATTCCTTCACTTACCCTCCTTATTCTTTCTTGCTTTTCTTTATAACTCTTACTCCAACCATCATGTTATTATGCATCCGTTGGTTCGTTTGTGTAGTGCCTGTCTCTCCCGGAATGTAAATTCCATGAAGGATCTTTGTTTCATACACTACTGAATCCCCAGGGACTGGAACAGGGGCTGGCATGAAGGAAACATTCACTGAATATTTGCTGAATGAATGAATACTGAAATTTGCATTTTAATAGAAAATAGTACTGGTAGCAGTGCAGACAATGGATTGGAGTGGGAGACTGGAATTGGAGAAACCAGCTGGGTGTTTGTCCTAATAATCACACAAGTGGTGACGATGGTGAGGATGGTGGCAGGGGGCTCAGAGAGATTTAGGGATACAGAGAGATTTGGTGGGAGAACCAAAAGACTGGATACAGGGTTCACCTACTGAGCTAGAAAACTCAGGAGGAGGTGCAGGTTTGCAGAGAGCTGGGAACCTCATACCACCAAGAAAAAGCACCAGGAGCAGAGCGCATCCTTTGGACATGGGGTCCCTGCGTCTGAGAAGGTCCTTGACCATGGGAAGATTGAGGACAAGGACCTTCTTCCAAAGCTGACAGAGAGAGAAAGACATCCTCTGGAGCTGACACCTTGAATTTGGACTTTTAGCCTACTTTACTGTGAGGAAATAAATTTCTTTTTATTAAAACCATCCGCTTGTGGTATTTCTGTTACGGCAGCACTAGATGACTAAGACAGATGGCATCCAAATCTCAGGGCATATGTTCTTTCACCTATCTAATTAAATACGTGGAAACCCTGGTGGAGTAGTGGTTAAGTACTACAGCTACTAACCAAAGGGCCAGCAGTTCGAATCTGCCAAGTGCTCCTTGGAAACTATGGGGCAGTTCTACTCTGTCCTATAGGGTCGCTATAAGTCAGAATCGACTTGACAGCACTGGGTTTTAATTAACTATGTAAACTAGTGTTCAGCCTTTATGAGAACATCATTATCCTTTATATTTAAAAACGATCTAATCCAACATCATTTTGCACATTCAGAAATAAAGCCCCATATAACCTGCAGAGGTCACGCAGCAGGACAGTGGCAGAGCCAGAACTAGAATCCAGACCTCTTACTCTGTTTCTAAGTAGTTCATAGTTAGGGGTGCATTGCTTTGATTTTTGTTTCAGTGTACCCTTGGAAGGACTCCTTCAATATTGCTCATTGGTGCTTCACTGCGGTTCACCAAGACAGATGCTACCTGGATATCCCACAGTCACCCATCTGTTCCATCTGGTGAAGCTGTGGTCAGACAGACATTTTCAGTCTTTATTACCTTCCAGCAAAATTTAATTTGCTGCTAAATATGTAGTGGAACTGCTTGAGAAAAGAGATATGACCTCCAAGGCATGTTGAGATTTCCCACTACTAAAAAGTATAGCCATTTTCACCTGATGGATTCAAAGTCTAGACTCGGATCCGCCCAAAGTCTGGTCTTCTTGGTTGAGTCTTTTACTTCAGGGAGAAGTATTCTTAGACTGTGTCTGTTATGGATTGAATTGTGTCCCCGCCCAAAACACATGTTGGAATCCTAACACCTATACATATTTGGGAATAGAGTTTTCTTTGTTATGTTGGTGAGGCCATATCAGTGTAGAGTGTGTTTTAAACCAGTTACTTTTGAGATATAAAAGGAGTAGATTAGGCACCTAAACAACCAAGGACAAGCTGGGGAAGCGTGGTGCCGCATGGAGATCACCAAGGAACCAAGGAACGGAAGCTAAAACGAGACAAGGACCTTCCTCCCAGAGCCAACAGAGAGAGAAAACATTTACCTGGAGCTGGTACCTTGAATTTGGACTTCTAGCCTCCTAAACGTGGGAAAATAAATTTCCATTTGTTAAAGCCACTCACTTGTGGTATTTCTGTTATTATAATAGCACAAAATCACTAAAACAATGTCCCTAAGAACCAAAATTCAGTGGCTACTTTCGACAATGTAAACCTGATGTTAGAGGCAGAATAAAACATGATCTCAGTTGTGACTGTCATCCAGTCAGAGCTAGCAATTTTTTTTTTTTTACAATTCCAGAAATTAAGCGTGGAAGATTCTTTGAATGGCTACCGAAAAGCCTTCCCAAACTCTTCTGGTTGCCCCCTCTTACTGTTGATTCTTCCTTGTAGCTGGAGGTAGCCAAATGGCCCATCAGACATAAGCATAAGCCTTCCCAGGTAGCTGCTTAAAAGTTGGCCTAGTTTTAGCAGGCCATTCCCCTTCCTCTCTCTGGACATGGTGGATTGAGCTACAGTAGCCAACTTGCATTTGTGAAGGGAAAGGCCAAGGGAATCACACAACGCAAGCCCTGGTATTGTCTAAGTACTGAACCAAAGCCAGCCAACTCGATTTCTTATTGTGTGAGAAAAACTATTCTCTATTAATTTAAGCCATTGTAGGTGTGTTTTCTATTTCTATAGCTAAATACAATTGTAACCAAACACAAACGAAATAACTCAAGTTGAAGGGAGTGGGGGAAGGGACGGAATATGTGTGAGCGCGGTACAGTTATATATATTGTTGTTAGTCTCCTAGAGCTGCCATAACAAATTACCACAAACTGGGTGGTTTAAAACAACAGAAATTTATTCTCTCACAGTTCTGGAGGATAGAAGTCCAAAATCAAGGTGCCGGCAGGGCCACGCTCCCTCTGAAAGTTCTAGGGAAGAATTCTTCCTTGCCTCTTCCTAGTTTCTCGTGGCTCCTGGCAATCCTGGGCATTCTTTGGCTTGTAGCTGTATCACTCCAACCTCTGCCTTTATCGTCACTCTTTTATGCCCCTGTCCCTGTCACTCCTCCATGTTTCTGTATCCAAACCTCCCTCTCCTTTCTCTGATAGGCACCAGTCTTTGGATTTAAGGCCCACATTAATCTGGTATGATGTCGTCTTAATTTCATTACATCTGCAAAGACTATTTCCAAACAAGGTCACACTCACAGGTACCTGGGGTTAAGGCTTCAATGTATCTTTTTAGGGGACACAATTAAACCTACTGCATACATTTTTTTTTTAAGTTCCCCCCACTGACTACTAGGTGTCTCCCCTCCCAACTGGGAACAACTCGTGTAAGGTTTTCTTAACTCCCCCTCCGACACACACACATTGCCATCTAGTCAATTCTGACTCCTGGCAACCCCGTATATTACAGAGCAAAACTGTTCCTTAGGGGTTTCTTGGCTGTAACCTTTGTGGAAGCAGATCACTAGGCCTTTCTTCCATGGTACCACTGGATGGGTTTGAATGGCCAACCTTTAGGTTAGCAGCCAATCACAAATTGCTTGTGCCACCAGGCACCTTAATTTTCTTAATAGGCCTGATTTTATCTTTATGAACAGCCACCATCAAGAACGAAAAAAAAAAAAAAAAAAACCCTACTGTTCCATGATTTTATTGACTTTCTTTTTTCCTTCACTTTTTTCGTTTTTTGCTTCTGTTTTTCTTTCTTCTTTCTCTTCTTACTCTCACTCACTTAGCTCTGCACATCAGTTCCTCTCCCTTCTCTCTTGCCTATCTGTGCCTCCAAGTGCCACAGGCACAGACTACTGGACCCCACTCTGCACTGCCCCCTGGCCCTGCCCTGTCGGCCCCAGTATATGCCACAAATGGCTTATCCCCACCCCTCTCCCTCCGCTGGACTGCCCTGCAGCACTATAGCTGAGGACCCATCCTGCCCACCTGGACAAGTTGGTGAGAAGTATTTGCCCACGGATGGGCAAGCAACAAAGCATGTCCAGCCCGCCTGCCCAGACATAACTAAATAAAACAAAAAAGCAGGAAAATACAAAAATCTACAGTCAGTAAATGAAGAAAATAATTACTGAATGTCCCAAAGATAGCAGACAATATCAAAATATACAAAAAAAAACAAGACAGGATGGTTCCAGTAGACATCCAAAATAAAGCACTAGATGACTTCCCAGTAGAAGAAAAGGCACTGGAACTACTGAACACAGAATTCAAAGCTCTAATATTCAGGGCTCTCCAAGAGGTGAAGGAAAACAGACAAAAATAAGGAAAAAATAGACAAAATCATGGAAAAGACAGAAAAATGATGGAAGAATTCAGGGAATTCTTATGGGAACAAAATATCAAGATAAACAAACAACTAGAAATCGTACAAAAACAGCAATTAGAAATCCAAAAGATAAACAAGATTTCAGAAGTGGACAGTGCAATAGAATGTTTTCAGAGTAAATCTGAAACAGTGAAAGACAGGATTAGTGAAATTGAAGACAAATCCTTAGATACCACTTTGAGGAAAAAATCAGAGAAAAGAATGAATAAAAATGAAGAAACCCTGAGAACAATGTGGGATGCAATCAAAAGCAAAAATTTGCATGTGACCAGAGTTCCAGAACAAGGGGAGAAAATGGAAAATATAGAGAGGATCATTGAAGATTTGCTGGCAGAAAACTTCCCTAATATCATGAAAGATGAAAAACTAACCATCCAAAAAGCCCAATGAACCCCATATAGAATAGAACCCCAAAGGAAAATCACCAAGAAATATCATAGCCACACTCACTAAACCAAAGACAAAGAAAGAATCCTGAGAACAGCTCAAGAAAAATGAAAAGTCACATACAGAGGGGAAACAATAAGACTAAACTCTGATTACTCAGCAGAAACATGCAGGCAAGAAGGCAATGGAATGACATATATAAAACCTTAAAAGAAAACTATTGCCAACCAAAAATAATATATCCTGCAAAAATCTAGCTCAAATATAATGGCAAAATTGGGACATTTCCAGATAAACAGAAATTAAGGGAATATGTAAAAACCAAATCAAACTTACAAGAATTATTAAAGAGAGTCCTTCGGTTAGAAAGCCAACACATCACACAACAACCTGAATCTAGGACACAAGGGAGCATCAGTCACATATCAATGTAGGTAATAAACTCTCAAGGATAAAACAAAACTAAAAGATTTACAGCAGGGAACCAGAGAGGTCAATCTGTAAGTGACCACTAGGTCAGAACAATCAAAGAGGGAATAAATGAAGTAGGTATATAACTTTAATATCGAGTAATAAAAGCCTGGTTTAAACTTGGGAAAAAGATAGGGGTAAATTTCAAGGTAACCACAAAGAAACTTAACAAACATACTCATCAAAACAAAGAAAAAAAATGCAAAGTCTTGGTAAACACAAAATCTAAAAAGTGAAACAAATGAAAAAATCCACAAATGAAAGGAATTTAGCATAGAAGAGTAAGAGGAACAAAGAAAATGTCAGCACCACAAAAAAAAAGCACTACAAAATGACAGCAATAAACTCACAGCTCTCAACAATCACACTGAACGTAAATGGTTTAAACACACCCATAAAGAGACAGAGAGTGACAGAATAGCTTAAAAAAAAAAAAAAAAAGAACCCATCAATATGCCATCTACAAGAGACACACCTTAGAAAAGAAATAAATATATTAAAAATCAAAGGATGGAAAAAAATACATCAAGCAAATAGCAACCAAAAAAGAGCAAGAGTGGCAATACTAATCTCGGATAAAATAGACTTAAGAAAATCCACCATGAAAGACAAGGAAGGACATTATATAATGATAAAAGGGACAATTTACCATGAGGACATAACCATAATGAATATCTACACAGCCAGTGACAGGGCTCCAAAATACATAAAACAAACTCTAACAGCACTGAAAAGACAAACTGACAGCTCCACAATAATAGTAGAAGACTTCAACATACCATTCTTGGTAAAGGACAGAATATCTAGAAAGAAACTCAGCAAAGATACAGAAAATCTCAGGGCCACAATCAACCAACTTGACCTCATAGACAAAGAGAGAACACTCTACCCAAAAGCAGCAACATACACATTCTTTTCCAATGCACGTGGAATGTTCTCCAGAATAGACCACATCTTAGGCCACAAAGCAACCCTCAACAAAATCCAAAGCATTGACATAATACAAAGCATCTTCTCTGATCACAACACCATCAAAGTAGAAATTAATAACAGGAAAAGCAAGGAAAAAAATCAAATACACAGAAATCAAATAACACCCTGCTTAAAAACCATTAGGTAATAGAAGAAATCGAAGATGGAATAAAAAATCCCTAGAATCAAATGAGAATGAAGACACATCATACTAAAATCTTTGGGATACAGAAAAGGCAGTGCTCAGAGGTCAATTTATAGCAATAGGTGCACACATCAAAAAAAGAAGATAGGGATAAAATCAAAACATTAGCTACACAACTTGAACAACACAAACAGAAGAGCAAAAGAAGCTCACAGCCACCAGAAGAAAGGAAATAATAAAGATCAGAGCGAAAATAAATGGAACAGAGAATAGAAAAACAATAGAAAGAATCAACAAAACCGAAAGTTAATTCTCTGAAAGGACCAACAAAATTGATAAGCCATTGGCCAAACTGACAAAAGAAAAACCAAAGAGGATGCAGTAACCCAAATAAGAAATAAAATGGGGAACATTACAAAGGACCCAACAGAAGTAAAAAGGATCATAACAGAGTACTATGAAACACTATACTCCAACAAATTTGAAAACCTACAGGAAATGGACAAATTCCCAGAAACACCCTACCTACTCAAATTAACTCAAACTGAAGTTGAAAATATGCACAGACCCATAACCAGAGAAGACATTGAAAAGGTAATAATAATAATAAAACTCCCAACTAAAAAAAGCCCTGGCCCACATGGCTTCACTGGAGAAACCTACCAAAATTCAGAGAAGAGCTTACACCACTACTACTCAAACTATTTCAGAACATAGGAAAGGAAGAGATACTTCTGAATTCATTCTATGAAGCCAGCATAACCCAATACCAAAACCAAGCAAAGGCACCACAAAAAAGAAAATTACAGACCAATATCTCTCATGAATACAGATGCAAAAATTCTCAACAAAATTCTAGCCAATAGAATTCAGCATCACATCAAAATATATATATACCATGACCAAATGGGATTCATACCAGGTATGCAAGGATGGTACAACATTAGAAAATCAATCAGCGTAATCCACCACATAAATAAAATAAAATAAAATGAAAGAATCTCATGATCATATCAATTGATGCAGAAAAGGCATTCAACAAAGTCCCAACACCCATTCCCGATAAAAATTCTCAATAAAATAGGTATAGAAGGGAAATTCCTCAACATAATAAGGGGCACCTATACAAAACTGGGAGACCTGGTGGCGCAGTAGTTAAGCATTCGGCTTCTAACCAGCCACTCTTTGGAAACCCTACGAGGCAGTTTTAGTCCATTCTATAGGGTCCGTATGAGTTGGAATCGACTCGACAGCAGCAGGTTTGGTTTTGGTATACAAAACTAACAGCTAACATCATTCTTAATGGAGAGAGGCTGAAAACATTTCCCTTGAGAACAGGAAAAAGACAAGGACGCCATTTATCACCACTCCTATTTAACATTGTGCTGGAAGTCCCAGCTAGAGCAATAAAGCAAGAATAAGAAAGCAATAAGGCATCCAAATTGGTAAGTAAGAAGTAAAACTGTCCCTGTTTGTGAATGATGTGATACTACACATAAAGAACGCAAAAGACTCCATGAGAAAGCTACTGAAGCTAAGAGAAAGATTTAGCAGAGTAACAGGATACAAGACAAACATACAAAAATCAGGTGGATTCCTATAGACCAATAAAGAGGACTATGAAAAGGAAATCAGGATAACAATATGATTTACAATAGCCCCTAAAAAAAAAAAAAAATACGAAGGAATAAATCTAACCAGGGACATAAAAGACCTATACAAAGAAAACAAAACACTATTGAAAGAAACCAAAAGAGACCTACATAAATAGAAAAACATACCATGCGCATGGATAGGTAGACTGAACATTGTGAAAATGCCAATTCTATTCAAAGCAATCTACAAATACAATGCAATCCTGATCCAAATACCAACAGCATTCTTTAACGAGATGGAAAAAGAGGCCCCAGATACATAAAGCACTATCGAAGAAGAAGAATGAAGTAGGAAGGCTCATACCACCTGACCTCAGAACCTACTACACAGCTACGGTAGTCAAAACAGCCTGGTACTGGTACAAAGACAGATACATCGACCGATGGAACAGAATTGAGAACCCAAATGTAAACCCATCCACCTATGGTCACCTGATCTTCAACAAAGGCCCAACGTCTATCAAATGGGGAAAAGACAGTCTTTTTTAACAACAGGTGCTGGCAAAACTGGATGTCCATCTGCAAAAAAAAAATGAAACAGTACCCATACCTCACACCATACACAATAACGAATTTAAAAAGGATCAAAGACCTAAATATAAAACCAAAAATTATGAAGGTCATAGAAGAAAAAAATTAGAGTCAACACTGAAGGCCCTAATAAAAAAAAAAATACATGGCATAAATAGCATACAACCCAAAACAAACACCAGAAGATAAGCTAGATAACTCCGATCTTCTAAAAATCAAACACGCTCATCAAAAGACTTCACCAAAAGAGTAAAAAGAGAACCTACAGACTGGGAAAAAAAATTTGGCTACAACAAATCCGAAAAGAGTCTAGTCTCTAAAATCTATAGGAAAATCCAAAACCTCTACAACAAAAAGGCAAATAATCCAGTTTAAAAATGGGCAAAGGATGTGAACAGATACTTCACCAAAGAAGACATTCAGGCAGCTGACACATGAAGAAATGATCGAGATCGCTAGCCATTAGAGAAATGCAGATCAAAACTACGATGAGATACCATCTCACTCCAACATTACTAGCACAAATCAAAAAAACAGAAAATAACCAATGTTGGATAGGTTGCGGGGAGATTGGAACTCTTATGCACTGCTGGTGGGAATGCAAAACAGTACAACCATTTTGGAAAATGATATGCCATGTCCTTAAAAAGCTAGAAATAAAAATACCATAGGATCCAGCAATCCCACTCCTGGGAATATGTCCTAGAAAAATATGAGTCATCACATGAACAGACAAATGCACACCCATGTTCATTGCAGCATTATTCACAGTATCAAAAAGATGAAAACAACCTAGGTGCCCATCGACACATGAATGGATAAATAAACTATGGTATATTTTTTTATACACATACGATGGAATACCACACAATGAAAAAGAACAATGAAGAATGTGCAAAACATCTCACAACATGGATGAATCTGGAGGGCATTAAGCTGAGTGAAATGTCGATCACAAAAGGACAAATATTATATGAGACCACTTTATAAAAACTCATGGAAAGGTTTACACACAAAAAGAAACAATTATTGATGTATGAGGGAGGGAAGGGGTGGGGAGGGAAAAATACTAAATAGACAATAAATAAGTAGTAACTTTGGTGAAAGGTAAGCCAGCACACAATACTGGGGAAGCCAGCACAGCTTGTATGAGGCAAGATCATAGAAGTTTCATAGACACATCCAAACTCCCTAAGGGACAAAATTACTAGGCTGAGGGCTGGGGACCATAATCTCGGGGAACATCTAGCTCAATTGGCATAACATAGTTTATAAAGAAAATGTTCTACATCCTATTTTGTTGAGTGGCTATCTAAGATACTTAATTGGTCTCATCCTATCTGGAAGAAGGGAAAATGAAGAAAACCAAAGACACAAGGGAGAGATTAGTCCAAAGGACTAAGGGACCACCACTACCACGGCCTCCACCAGAATGAGTCCAGCACAACTAGATGGTGCCCAGCTACCACCACCAACTGGTCTGATGGTGATCACAATAGAGGATCCCAGACAGAGCTGGAGAAAAATGTAGAACAAAGTTCTAACTCACACACAAAAAAGACCAGACTTACTGGTCTGACAGACTGGAGAAACCCTGAGAGTACGGCCCCCAAACAACCTTTTAATTCATTACCAAAGCCACTTCTGAGGTTCGCCTTCAGTCAAAGGTTAGACAGGCCCATAAAACAAAATGAGACTAAATGGACCCACCAGCCCAGAGGCAAGGACGAGAAGGCAGGAGACGATGCGATACGAAAGCTGATAATGGGAACTCCAGGTCGAGAAGGGAAGAGTTTTGATACGTCATGGGGTTGGCAACCAATGTCACAAAACAATATTGTATGAATTGTTTAAAGAGAAACAAATTTGCTCTGTAAACCTTCATCTAAAGCTCAAAACAATAAAACAGAATTGTAACGACAAAAGAGGATGAAAAAAGAACCTACAAAGTTGATATCAGAAAACCACTTCCATACACTTGGAAACTTATCTAACTTTTGGTAAGCTCTGACTATCACCAAAAGATTTGAGATTATATTCTAGGAGCCCGAAATCATACAAACTATTAGACACACTCTCAGGGAATTTGTGAAGCGCAATAGGGCTGCACCCACGTGACCAAATGCTGAAGGGATTAGAGAAAATCTGCTTTGCCCAGATGGGACTTGGGCTCTGCTCTTGTCCTCACCCGACCTTGTAACAGCCCACTCCCTCCAAGTGCAGTGTGTGGGGCTTCAGCTGACTAAGCAGTTGTGAGCACTGGCCTCTGTTGCTATCAGCACATTGGCCAGATCACTGTAAACCATCTGCTGGCTTTCCCTACCTCCATCGTTCTGCAGAGATCATGGTTCAATCTGTTCTACCACACCAAGACCAAAGCTCCCTGACTGACAAGGTTAGTCAGTTCAAAAGTCAAGACCTTGCCAATGATGGCTTGTTTCTTAGATTCTTTGTGGTTTCCCCCTCCCACTCACCCAGTCTTACAAAGAACATTGATAGCAGGCCTTTGAAATCCAGAGGCCAGTCTCCAACTTTTTTAGGAAACAGCTGGGCAGATGTCTGAACAATATTTTGTCACCCTTCTTGAGGCTGGAGCCCTGGTGGCACAGCGTTGAAGACTGCCAAAAGGTCAGCAGTTCAAATCCTCCAGCCGCTCTTTGGGAACTCTACCAGGCAGTTCTACTCTATCCTATAGGGTTGTTATGAGTTAGAATCAACTCGATGTTGACGGGTTTGGTTTTGACTTCCTTGAGTTTACCACCAGCCCGGGAACCTCAGCGAAAGGGGTGAAGCCCGCCCCTTCTTGCTCTGCTAGAACACCCTCACCACCCTCAAAGCTTTCTCTTCTCCCAGATGCCACCAGGGACTCCCTGACTGCTAGACTATCCCCACGCCCGGAACGTTTGTACAAGTGTCTCCCCAGCAAGTCATCTGTCAGCTTGGGAAGAGTGGCCTGTCACTAATAATAAGCTGGCTTGCACTAACAAATTTACAATGGAGCCTAGATTTAAGCTTTGAGAGCACCTGAGGCACCGGCTCTTTAATACTAGTTGCCATCAAGTCATTTCTGACTCATGGCAACCCCATGTATGTCAGAGTAGAACTGTGCTCCACAGAGTTTTCAATGGCTGGTTTTTTGGAATTAGACTGCCAGACCTTTCTTTTGAGGCATATTGGGTGGACTTGAGCCACCAACAGTTGGGTTAGCTGTGAGCACATTAGCTGTCTGCACCACCCAGTGATTCCAGCTCAAATCCAAAGGAGTAAACCTGACAGTAATATCTTCAGCCCCTGGGACAGGCTGCTGGGGGATAAAAAAAAAAATACTCTGTGGCAATTCCAACCCCATGCATGCCTAGGCCCAGTCTGTCTTCATGAGGACACCTCTGCATTCTCACTCCTGTGAGACATTTTGATTACTCCAGCACTTAAAAATAACAAAATAAAAATAAATACAATCTGTACATGTTTTATTTGTTCTCCTACTATCAGCTATTTTTTTTTAAATCAAGCCATATTTTTTTTCTATCTTAGGAGTTAGAATAACAGCGTCAGCATTCACTGTGGTGGAAATCCTAGAAGCTTACTGAACCAGTTGACCCGCTCCACCAGGATCACTGTCACCACCCACAGGCAAAACTTTCTGTCAAAACAAACCAAAAAAGCAGCCCATTGGGTGACTGCCCTTCATATTAGTGGTTTTCTCCAGCGACCTTTAAGGGTCCTCTGGCTAGTCTCTCGGAACAGGAATGTTCTTTACCGTGACCTAGCCTATATTTTTGTTTCATGAATGAATTTCTCTGTTTATACTATTTTAATACATGTGAAATACTACCTGGTTTTTCTCTCATTAAACGCATTGTTAGACTCCTCCCTAATTCTGCAGATTGTTTTTTCTCAGTGGTATGTGGAAGCTGGCAGGCTAAGTGAACTGTTGAGTATTCGTCCTGCTGCAGTGGTTTACGAAGAAAAAAAGTGTGACAATGACGATAGCAATGTTTTGGGTACTCAAGACCGATGTCATAACTAATTTCAAAAGTCCTTATAACCACAGTCTCCCTTCATATTCTCTGCTAGGCCTTTTGGATCCTGTTAAAAGAGCCTCTAAAACCCTGGGAAGTATGTTCAAAGTCATTTAAGAAAACAAACTTTACACCTTTGCAAAAATAGCCCACTGGGAATTATTGGTGTCAATTCCAATCCCTGACAGACTGCCCAGTGTGCATTTCACCTGCCACTTGTTAGTCCTCCAGGGCTTGAGTCAGGGCAGCCTGGGAAGTAAACAGGAGGCTTGTGGAAAAATCATTAGAAGGGGACCCCTTATCCTGTGAGTATTTTTTGTATTTCCTCCCCTTTCTCTGGAATGGGCTCGCAGCCTAAAAATGCAACCCCTAGGAGAAACCTAACAAGCAATGGGCAAATGCATTTTTGTCTGTGACTCAACGTGAGCTCAAGCTACTCATTCTTACTGGAACAAAAGCAAACCAACGGGTAAACGAAAGGAGTGACCAGGTATATGAAGTCGTGGATGGAAGATTTCATCCTTGAGGTTGCTTTTGTCACGTGATGGCCAGGTGCTTGAACACATTAGTCCTGTCCCCTCGTCCTGCTGGGTACCCTTCTCTCCCCATATCCCCTGGGCGAGCCCTCAAAGGCGGTCTCTACTTTTCCAGGTGTGAAACGAACAGAGTAATAATCTCACACATGTGCTATGTCAAAGACGAGTGGCCTCACAGCCATGTAACTGTCTGTGTTCCTGCCACCTTACTTGCCTATGCCGTGAAGACCCACATGGAAATCTGCGACAGGAATGTCTGTTTCTTTCCCTGTCTTTATCAGCCTTTTTCCTATGCCTGCTGCTGACTCTGTCTCACTAATTCCACCAACTCCCATCTGGCTGCCAGTCCTTCCCACAAAGCCAGATGGAATTACAACCCAACACTGCGCCCTTTGAATGTGGGTTACCTACTTGCCCTCTACTTCCTATCTGTGTTTTGATAAAATGAGAATCTTTGAACATCATAAATTGTTGATTACTTTTTAGTGTTATATGTTCAAAGGTCAAGAAGAAATACAGGAGGGAAAGTCTCACTCAGTTTTTTTTTTTTTTTTTTTTTTTTGAGTGTATGCTTCCAATCCATCCAATGTGGTTATATAGTGGAGTTGTATAAGAAGTAATTCTGAATCTCTTGCCTGCTTATCTGGGGAAAAAAAAAAAAAACACAAAAAACGCAGGGGAATGATAGTGCTATAATGCAGTGAATTAGCTGAGGCTTAACAAGTTCCAGCAAAGATTGCTTTGTTAGGTAAATGATACCCTCAAATGCTTTAAGGATTAGAAAAACCCAGTGCTGAACAAAAATGGATCTGTCAAACAACACCAGCACTTTCAGCAGTTTTCCTTACTTTTACTTTTTAAAACATTTTATTACTACTCTTCTGGGGTGAAAATATACGCAGCAAAACACACACCAATTGAACAATTTCTACCTATGTGTTCCAGTGACACTGATTTCATTCTTCAAGTTGTGCAACCATTCTCACTGTCCTTTTCCAAATTATTCTTCCACCATTAACATAAACTCACTGCCTGTCATGGATTGAATTATGTCCCCCCAAAAATGTGTGTATCAACTTGTTTAGGCCATGATTCCCAGTATTTTGTGGTTATCAACTTGTTTAGGCCATGATTCCCAGTATTTTGTGGTTGTCCTCCATTTTGTGATTGTAGTTTTATGTTGAGAGGATTAGGGTGGGATTGTAACACCACCTTTACTCAGGTCGCCTCCCTGATCCAAGGGGAAGAGAGTTTCCCTGGGGTGTGGCCTGCACTACCTTTTATTTCTCAGGAGATAAAAGGAAAGGGAAGCAAGCAGAGAGCTGGGGACTTCGTACCACCAAGATAGAAGCACCAGGAGTAGAGCACGTCCTTTGGACCCTTAGTCCCTACACCTGAGAAGGTCCTTGACCAGGTGAAGATTGAGGACGAGGACCTTCCTCCAGAGCCAACAGAGAGAGAAAGCCTTCCCCTGGAGCCGGCACCCTGAATTTGGACTGGTAACCCACTAGCTTGTGAATGAATAAATTTCTCTCCGTTAAAGCCATCCACTTGTGCTATTTCTGTTATAGCAGTATTAGACGACTAAGACACTGCCCCGTAAGCTTCTCATCTAATCTTTCGAGTTGCTGTTGTCAGTTTGATCTCATATAGATAATTCTTTAAAAGAGGACAACACACAAAGCAGACATCCTTAACTAGTTACTTACTTTCATTTTGAAGGGAATTGGGCTCAGTATTAATTTTAGGACACATTTTTTAAAAACTGGGATCAAATCATGGCTTCTTAAAAAATCTTTGAGAAGTAATGCTTTTAACAAAATAACACTTAGAAGCAGTGTTGTATGGTAGGAATGAGCTGAGGCTTTGGCTTCAGACTAACCTGGGTTCAAATCCCGGCTCTGCCACTTACCAGCTATGTGATCTTGGACAATTTTCTAAAGCCCCTGTTTCTTCATCTGCAAAAGAGGGCTGAGAAGACCTTTGTGGGGATTACATGACTGTAGAGTTGATTCTGACTCACAGTGACCCTATAGGACAGAGTAGAGCTGCCCCATAGGGTTTCCAAGGAACGGCTGGTAGAATGGAACTGCCTACCTTTTGATTAGCAGCCTAAGCTCTTAACCACTGCACCACTAGGGCTCTGTATTACAGAGGTGTAGTGCAAATGGTAGAGTGGGGTCCCTGATTTAGGATCAGACCCTATGTAATCACTTACTAGTTATGTGACTTTTGGTAAGCTATGTAACCTCTCTGAGATTCAGTTTCTTCATGCGTAAGGTGGGGCTAATGATACGTATTTCACAGTACTGCTGTGGAATTAAATGAGACTCTATGACAGGGGAAACCCTGATGGTGCAGTGGTTAAGAGCTACAGCTGCTAACCAAAAGGTCAACAGTTCGGTTCCACCAAGCACTCCTTGGAAACCCTGTGGGGCAGTTCTACTCTGTCCTATAGGGTCGCTTTGAGTCTGAATTGACTCGAGGGCGGCTGTTTTTTTTTTTTTTCTTTGCTACAGGAAATGGCAAACCTTTTCTGTAAAGGGTTAGACAGCAAATATTTAAGGCTTTGCAGGCTCTGTGGTCTCTGTTACAATCATTCAACTCTGCCCTTGTAGCATGAAAGCACCCATAGACAATATGTAAATGAGTGGGCATGGCTGTGCCCCAATAAAGCTTTACTTACAAAAACAGCTAGTGGGCCAAATTTGGCTCATGGGCTATAGTTTGCCAATTCCTGCTTTAAAAGATGCTCAATCAATGATCGGCCTCCAGGCCTTCTTGTTTTAAAATTTCTTTCATCTATGTAATCTTTTTAATTAAGGTAGTTGATAAAAGTAAAAGAAGTTGAAGATTCCAATACTTCCCCAGACATCTCCATGCCAGATTTCCATATGAATTCTATGAAAAATATCACAGGGCACATCCTTCCACTAAATCCTTAAAACAAAACAAAACAAAAAAAGTAGTAATTTCTGGCAGGAAAAGAAAAAATATAGCAACAATAGAGACAAGTTTCAAAAACAGCAAGTAAATTTAAATTTTTTTCTTAAAGCAGTCAAATAAAAATAATACAAAAGGGAAGGGGAAAGCAAAATCACAGAAGACAAATGATGTACAGTGGTGGAATTGGCAGTACTCTCCAAAAACTCCAAGGCATGAAATGAATCATCTGTTGTTAACCAGGTTATGAGAGACAAAAGAAGAAAGTGACTACAAAATAAGAACATATAACACATCAGAGACTTCAATAAACTTGTAAGCACTTTGAAGAAGCAATGAAAGAAATCAATGAAGTTGTAAAGAGTAGAGTTAATGGAACATTGAAGGTGCGCTTATAAAACAAAAATCACAGCTAAAAAGCACAGCAATCAATAAGAATGAAAAAGTAAATGGCAAACTGAAAATAATGAATAAGAAGATCCAACCAAAGGATAAATGGAGGCATTAGAAAATAATTAGGACAATAGAGTAATTAGAAAGACCATAATGGAAACCACTGTGGCAGACACTGCTTATTGCCAACCCCTTACCCATTCTTCTGAGCATGAAAGAACTATGAGAATAAAGCCATGTGATAAGGATGGCAAAGTAGTAAATGGAGCCTGGGGTGCTGATGACATCATGGAGCTGCTAGGCCAGCCCAGGACTGCTAGCACTTCCATGCTTTCTGGCATGTGAGAAAAAGAAACTATATTTGATTATGTCACTGTAGTTTAATTTCTCTTACATGTAGCTGTAAAAAATCCCTAACTGATGTTCATACCATACATTATCAAATCTTGGATGTTATTACACCATTATTTTGTGCACTACTAAGAAAAAAAAAATGGTGCAATGATACTATAACACAACGTCATGGTAGTCCCATTAGATACGCGAATAGGCCTCCAGGCCTTCGTGTTTTAAAATTTCTCTTATTTATTCTGAAAGATTTTAAAATTTTTCCTGCCATTCATTGACACTAGTCCAGTGCTTCCCCAGAATGATGGTTAGGTATTCACTTGTATCTGCCAATTAAAAATGGGCTCTAGTGAGATCTTTCTCAGAAGACAGCAAAAGAGTAATTGAAAGACAAATTCTAACTTCCGTCCTTACAACAACCAAAGATTCTATTATGGATTGAATTGTGTCTCCAAAAAGTTATGTTGAAGTCCTAGCCCCTGTACCTGTAAATATAACCCTCTTTGGAAATACAGGTTTTCTTTTATTATGGCAATGAGACCCTAAACCTCACTAGTAGACATTGGTAGGCGGAGTCCTAAACCTAATCCCTTCTGAGTGTTATAAAAAGAGCAGAATAGACACAGACACACGCTGGGGAAGGCTGGACACCATGTGGTGATGGAGCTATAGGCATCTACTAGCCCAGCAATGCCAGCAAAGTTGGAGGTGAGACAAAGAACGACCTTCCTTTAGAATCATATCCTGAACTTGGACTTCAAGCACCCAGAACTGTGAGAAAATAAATTTCTGTCCTTTAAAGTGACCCAGTTTGTGGTATTTTTTGTTATGGCAGCATCAGTTTACTAAGACAGGTTCCATTTACCCTGCTACAGGTAACACAACATAATTTAATTAAATCTGTGATTTTTACACGGTTTTTATTGTGGAACCCTCGTGTCTAAGGCTGAGTTCCCTGAAAGCAGAAGCTGAGACAGGGATTCTGGTGGAAGTGATTTGCAGAGGAAGTGCCCCTGCAGAAGAGAAGTCAGGGCAGTAGGAGAGGGCAGGGAGAAAAGTTGAACAAGGATGTGGCCTCAGCTGGAGCCTCTCTCCCACCGGATCCCCAGGGATCCCTGGAGCTAAACTGCACTACAGAGTTGAACTCTCCTCTAGGCAAAGGACCTGTCTTTTGTGCCCATGCCAGTTAGTCATTGCCTAAGGGCTGGTGGTAGTGGAGTAACCCCCAAGGCGAGGCAGCTCCGTTCAGAGGGCAATTCTCTGGGGAAGGGGAAACTGTGGGCCATTAATAACCAATGCTTACAGCAGCTAGGGGGTAAGCACAGGAGGTCTGATAAAGAGAACCTGGGCAGGGAACCCACACCTTTCTTCAGACAAAATCTTATCCAAATAGAAGTACAAGAAAACACACACACTTCTGATCTGTGCAGGAGGCAAGGGGCAGGGTGCCTAGAGCCCAGCACTCCTGGCCCCAGTCTGTGCCTCTGCCTGTGAGGCACCTTCACAGAAAAACTTTTGAGTCCCTCTCACCCCTAAAAAAAAAAAAAGGAGGAGAGAAATTTGACCAGTTTGTATGAAAGAGCTATAGGAGTAACCCCGCAAAAAAAAAAAAAAAAATTGCCATTAAGTAGATTCTGATTCTGATTTATAGCAACAGAGTAGAACTGCCCCATAGGGTTTCCAAGGAGCCGCTGGTGGATTTGAACTGCCAATCTTTTGGTTAACAGCCAAGCTCTTAACCACTGTGCCACCAGGGCTCCTATAGAAGTCCAGTACATAGTAAACACTTGTGTTCAAATATGTTAATGTTAAAAAGTCTTTGAAAAGTAATCAAATTAGGTAAGGTCATGTTCTTATCTAGTTTAGAAGGAAATAATGAATTTAAACACACTTAAAAGCCCTATGAATGAAGGAAGAAGTAATACAAAAATAGATACACTTTACAAGACGGTGCACAAGATTACGATTAGCTCTATTACTGGACCCTATGCATATTGAGGAAACCCTTGTGGCGCAGTGGTTAAGAGCTACAGCTACTGACAGCTGCTAACCAAAAGGTAGGAGTTTGAATCCACCAGATGCTCCTTGGAAACGGTATGGGGCAGCCCTACTCTGTCCTATACGGTCTCTATGAGTCAGAATTGACTTGACGGCAACAGGTTTATGCATGTTGAGTCCTTCACAAAGGTTTGTGGAGTTGAACAGAATTGAACTGAAAAAATAATATACTAGATTAATTCTTTGAAAATTTTGTCAACTCCTTAAAACTTAAAGAGATAGCAAAGGAAAACTGTGGGCAGTTTTTTCCATGGGTCTGGGTTGCTATGCGTTGGAATCAACTTGACAGCAGCGGAGGGTCTGCCAGCTCCCAGTGCACTAAAGTGCTCTTCCAAAAGGGTTCCATGAAAATCACAGTCAGAGAGCATATTAACATATTAAACATCTGAGAAGTACTGAAAAAAGCAAACTCACTGAAATCTTTTTGAACAGATGTTTCCCAAAGATATATGATCCCATAACTCCCTCTTCAAGTTAATTATTAATACACCAAGGAACATGCTTGACAGAACACCAAGCAAGGGGATATTATGGATTGAACTGTGTTTCCCAAAAGGTATGCTCAAGTCCTAACCCCCCACACCTGTGAATGTGACTTTGTTTGGAAATAGGGTCTACTCTGTCCTATAGGGTCGCTGTGAGTCAGAATCGACCCTATAGGAACGGGTTTGGTTTGGGTTTATATATTAGTGATATACCATAGAAACAACCAATGAAATGGGGTAGGTGTTTATTCTACAAACAGCAAGCACTAATACCCAAAAAGAACACAAATGGGAAAAGGAGTCACTAATTAATGTTGTTGGGATAATTGGATATCAATACCAACAATTATGTGAATTAACAGCTTACATTGAAATAAAATCTATTTTAAAAACTAGAATTTATAAGAGAGTATTACAGCTCAGGAGGATTGATAGTCACTATTGTCAGTTTTTTTTTTATTGTCAGTCAGGAAACCTTGGTGGCATAGTGACTAAGTGCTACGGCTGCTAACCAAGAGGTCAGCAGTTTGCTCTTTGGAAACTCTATGGGGGCAGTTCTACTCTGTCCTGTAAGATCACTGTAGCATTGCTATGAGTTGAAATCAACTTGACAGCAATGGGTTTGGTTTGGTTTTTGGTTTATCGTCAATCAAAGATAAGCTATTAAAGGGTATGAACATGTATCGTGAGAAAATATAACAAAACAACAAAATTCATAGGCTTACCACTTCAATTACGGAAATTAAAATTTAAATAACTCTACAATCCACTTTTTAAGCTATCTAAATTTGATTTCTGTAACAAAAATTCAATGTGTTGGGACTGTATACTAGTCCCATTGCTGTCTAGTTGATTTGGACTCATAGTGGCCCTATACGACAGAGTAGAACTGCCCCATAGAGTTTACAAAGTGGATTCAAACTGCTGACCTTTTGCTTAGCAGCCATAGTTCTTAACCACTGCACCACCAGCATCCTGTACACTAATAGGTACATCAATAATAGCTGTTAAGCATCCTTCCAGAAAACAGTCTGACAATATTTGAAAGCATTATAAATTTGTTTTCCATGCTGACAAAAATAACCATAATTAAGAGATACAATCCCATTGCCCCCCAAAATCTTCAAATGTAAAAATAATAATTTATACAAGAATGTTTATTGCAGCACTTTAATAGCAAGAAATTAGAAACTACCCAAATACTCAACAATTTATTATTGTTAGTTGCCAACTGGTCGGCTCTGACTCGTAGGGACTTCATGTATAACTTCATGTATAACAGGGTGAAACATTGCCTGGGCCTGTGGATGCTTTAAGACAGTAAGAGTAAATGCCATGTGAGTGTCTCCTTTCTCTACATGGCAAACCCACTGCCGTCGAGTCAATTCTGACTCCTAGCGACCCTACAGGACAGAGTAGAACTGCCCCATAGAGTTTCCAAGGAGCGCCTGGCAGATTCGAACTGCCGACCTTTTGGTTAGCAGCCATAGCACTTAACCACTACGCCACCAGGGCTTCCCTCTACATGCCACTTCTCAATAAATGAAATTACCACCCATAAAGGAAAAACCCAAGACTTCTTTCTTTACCTTATTGCAGCCCTTCCCCATCTATTAGATCTATTAGCTGGTCTCTGCCTCCAGTCTCATTCTCCTCCAACTCATTTCCTGCAGTGGTGCCAGGGTGTTAATTCAGAAACATGAATCCATCTAAAATCCTTTTAAGCCTATCCTGCTCTCCACAATTGTCCGTAAAAGTTAAATACAAACAACAGGGCATCCAAATTCTTTCATGACCTGACCCTGTCTACCAGGTTATTTCTTCACCCTCATATACCCCACTTTTTAACGGTGGGGACTATTTTCAATTCAACAAGCACATCATGCTATTTACAACTCTGTGCCTTTGCCTAGAATGTCCCCCTCTCTTGCCCCCCAGGCAAATGCTTCTCATCTTTTAGCTTTCATTCAAGCCTCACTTCCTTATAAATTCTTCTTAATGTTGTAGTTGTTAACTGCTTTCGAGTCAACCCTGACTCATGCAACCCCATGCACAATACAACAAAATCAACGCCCAGTCCTGTGCCATCCCCATGATCAGTTGCGGATCAAACTATTGTGATCCGTAGGGTTTTCACTGGCTTATATTCAGAAGTAGATTGCCTGGCCTTTCTTCCTAGTCTTAGTTTGGAAGCTCTACTGAAACCTATTTAGCATCATAGCAACACACAAGCCTTCCCTGACAGGTAGTGGGTGTGCATGAGGTGCATTGGCCAGGAATTGAACCTAGGTCTCCCTCATGAAAGGTGAGAATTCTACTGCTGAACTACCGTAAGTGGACTTCAGCTCAGATATACAAAAATACATAATTGTGTTTATTCTTTCCATGTTATATCGTTCCATCTAATGATAGGAGCAAAGTGGAGTGGGAGCATCCCAGCTTGCCAATCAAAGGTAATTCCATCTCTCCAAGATAAAAACAGTTACTCTCAGGAAGAGGGCAATGGTTCCAGCTCCTCATGAGACTTTTTCTTCCCTTCTGAAGGAATTCCCGTCCCCCCTCCCCCGCCCCCACCTCATCCCACAACTCTTCCCAAGATGGCATTGGGCTGCAAGGAAATAGTATCTTCACTGTGCTGAGGGGACAGCCCTCAGTCTCGGGGCTTTGCTGAGGTGTCGTTTTGCCCCATCAGTTTTCTGAACATCCTGAACTGATAGCTGCTGAGATGTGGCTTGTCCAACCTGGTTTTGGGGACATTGTGATGAAAGCAGCTGCAGAAATCGTGACTCCAGGCATCATTCCTGGTTGTGAAGGCCCATATACTGAATCTTCCTTATCCTGAGCCCAGTGAACTTTTTCAGTCCCTGGATTTTTGGCCCTTTAACAGCCTTGCACTGAGGAATGTGGAGCTTCCCCGTGTTTTCAGTGCTGTGTGCAGGGTCAGGGGAACCTGGTGCCCTGCCTCAGCCCTATGTATTTGGACTTGTCCTAAGCCCATGCTGTTCTACTGTTCTTGTGTCATATTGGATGTGATGGTGTGATAAATTGCCACCAAATAACTCCTTAAGAAACCACAGAATCTGCCCCAATATTATGGTCACCCCCAAACTACCTGGGTGTTCGCACATGCTCCTCCACCCAAAGCATTTTGACCCTGAGGACAGAATACAACAGGCATGACTAAAGTTTTGCCCTTTTCTTCCTCTCTGTCCTCAGCACCTCCTCTTAGTGCTGGAAAGGGCTTCTAATTTCCGGTCCTGACTTAGAGGAGTTCCTGGACATCGGTGCTTCTCAAACTTTAATGTGAATATAAATCACCGAGGGTCCTATTAAAATGCAGATTCCAACTCAGTAGGTCTGGAATGGAGCCTGAAAGTCTGCGTTTCTAACCAGCTCCTAGGGGACTCACTCCAGTGGGCTGGTCCTCCAAACCACTCTTTTTTGAGAAGCAAGGTGGGCCAATCCTCTTCCTGCACTAGATTGTATTTTCTCTTCCCACCCCACTTCCCCTCGACATTGTGTGCGTGGAAAAAAACAGATGAGGGAGATGGGAAATTATATCAGGAGATGTTTTGCAAATATCATCTCTGTTACAGTGACTACCAGGGGCAGTGGTGGTTCAGTGGTAGAACTCTCACCTTCTGTGCCAGAGGCCAGGGTTCAATTCCCAGCCAATGTGCTTCATGTGCAAGCCCTATCCGTTTGTCATTGGACACTGATGCTGGACAGGTTTCAATGGAGCTTCCAGACTAGGAAGAAAGGCCACCATGGTATGGTGCAGAATCAGGCAGTGTTTCATTCCTTTGTGCATGGGGTCTCTACGACTCTATGGCAGATAACAACAAGACTGACTACCACCACCTTGTCCTCCCCAACTGGAACCACTACTGCTTCTTTGGAACTCTTTCTATGCTGTACAAGGAGCGCTGGTGGTGCAGTAGTTAAGTGCTTGGCTGCTAACCGAAAGGTCGACAGTTCGAACCCACTAGCCACTCCATGGGAGAAAGATGTGGCAGTCGGCTTCCGTACAGATTACAGCCTTGGAAGCCCCATGGGGCAGTTCTAATCTGTCCTATAGGGTCGCTATGAGTCGGAATCGAGTCAACAGCAACCAGTCTATGCTGGACAAATTTCAGTCATTGCCCTTGTATTTGGTTACACATGTTTCTCCCTAACTATGCTATATATTTTTTAAAGCAGAGAGCAGAATTCTTGAACTGGTGGCGACAGGCTGCATATGGCCACACAGATGTTTTGTTTTACCACCACAACGTTTTAAAAATATATGAACTGGTTGCCAAATGTAAAGCAGTGATTCTCAAACCCAACTGCGCATTAGAACCACCTGGGAAACTTCCAAAAAATACCAGCACCTGAGTCCCACACCCTTAAAGAGTCTGCTTTAATTTGTCTGGGATGGGTCTTAGGCATCAGTATGTTTTTTAAAAAAACTTTTAACTTTAGAAGAGCTTTAGATTTACAGAATTGCTGTAAAGACAGGACAGAGTGTCCCCATATATCCTACATCTACTTTCCCCTGTTGTTAAAATCTGACATTATTATAGTTCATTTTGTCATAATTAAAGGAGCCCTGGTGGTGCAATGGTCATGCGCTTGGCTGCTAACCAAAAGGTCAGCAGTTCGAATCCACCAGCCGCTCTGTGGGAGAAAAATGGGGCTGTCTGCTCTCGTGAAGATTTACAGCCTTGGAAACCCTATGGGACAGTTCTACTCTGTTCTACAGGATTGCTATGACTCTAAATGGACTCAACAGCAGTGGGTCTGGTTTTTTTTTGTGGGGGAGGATTTGTTACAATTAATGATCTAAAATTGATAAATTATTAATTAATGTCATGCTGCACTAAGATTTCCTTAGTTTTTCCTCAATGTTTTTTTTCAGTTCCAGGATCCCATTCAGGACACCACAATACATTTAGTGGTCATGTCACCTTAGGCTCCTCTTGGTTGTCAAAGTCTTTCAGACTTTCCTTGTTTTTGATGACTTTGACGTTTTGCAGAGTGCTGGTCAGGCTATTTGTAGAATAGCCCTCACTTGGGATTTGTCTGATGTTTTTCTCACGATTAGCTGGGATTGTAGTTGTTGCTAATTGCCATCGACTTGACCCCCCCACTCATGGCGACCCTATGCACAACTGAATGAAACATAGCCTGGTCCTGCAGATCCAACCATTGTGATCCATAGGGTTTTCAATGGCCAATTTTTGGAAATAGACCACCAGGCCTTTCTTGCTAGTCCATCCTAGTCGGGAAGCTCCACTGAAACTTGTTCAGCATCATAGCAACATGCAAGCCCCCAGTGACAGACAAGGGGTGGCTGTGCATGAGGTACATCGGCTGGGAATTGCACCCAGGTCTCTAGCACAGAAAGCAAGCATTCTGTCACTGAACCACCAATGCTGTAGACTGGGGTCAGGCATCAGTACTTTTTAAAAGATCACTCAGTTATTGTCGTGTCCAGCCAGTGTAAAAAACCACTGCTTTTAAGAATGTGAAGCAGTCACATGAAAGTTCAGATTCTGGCTTCTCTTGACACGGGGGAAAATCTCACAACAGTGAGACCGCAAGTCTTCAAGGAAATAAACAACTGGCGGTGAAGTGGGGAGTGGCTGCCAGCATCCTTCAGCTTTGCATAATCCACGGCAATACTGTCCCTCATCTTCCTGGCCTCTGAAATCTCACCCCAGTGTAAACCTTAATTTCTTTTTTGCCCAGCCATCACCACTATTTATTTCCAAAAGTTTTTTCATCATCCCAAACAGAAAGTCTGTACCCATCAGCTATTGTGAATTCTGCTACAGTGAACATTGATGTACAAATGTCCGTTGGAGTCCCTGCTTTCAGTCCCTTTTGGTATATACCTGGGAGTGCAACTGTAGTCTAGTGGGGCCTCTGCAAGGAAGCTGAGCTGTGTTACAGCATCTGCTAAGTGGAGGGGACTGTGCAAGCAAAAGAAGAAATCTGCAACCTGGCTGGAGCCTAGAACAGAGCCCCTCACCTGGTCTGGTCTCGATTATAGCAATATAGTCAGTTAGTGATTTCATGGAAATAAGTCAAGAATCAGAAACTTTATAGAATAAATATATAATAATTGGTGAATTATATATGTCTTTTTTTTTTTATTTTAACATATCCAAACATGATTGGGAGCCTCAGTGGTATAGTGGCTAAGAGCTCAGCTGCTAACCAAAAGGTCAGCAGTTCAAATCCACCAGCCACTCCTTGGAAACCCTATGGGGCAAGTCTACTCTATCCTATAGGGTTGCTATGAATCAGAATCAACTTGATGGCAACAGGTTTTTGTTTTGTTTTGTTTTTTTTGGTAAAACATGATTGATTCATCAATAGAATATCCAGACAGATCTGACTAAAATCAAGCATTTTTGATATTTTGCAAACTTTCAGTCATGTGAAAACAATAGCTTTGTGTATTTTTAGAAGTGTTGTTGTTATGAAGGAGTATTTGTCAAGGTAGAAGACTAGATCCCATATGTCTGTGTGTATGTATACATACATGAAGTCCCAGGGGTGAAAATGGTTTACACGTTTGGCTGCTAACCAAAAGTTGGGTGTTTGAGTCCACCCGGAGGCACCTCGGAAGAAAGGCCTGGTGATCTACTTTTGAAAAACCAGCCACTGAAAACTCTATGGAGCACCATTCTACTCTGACACACGTGGGGTTGTCAAGAGTTGGAGTCGGCTTAATGGAAACTGGTTTTTTCTCTCCCAGGCTGGCTGTCACTCTGTAGTCTGCCCACTATGGTCCCAGCCAGCCACACAGCTCACCAGTTTCCCTGTGACTTTGTGAATTACAGAGACAAAGTCTAGTCCCCATGCTCTGGGGATGGAAGAGAGCAGGCTGGGGTCCTGACCTTAGAGAAGGGTAAGTGGTGGTCTGGCTAAATACAGGCAGTCCCTGGGTTAAGAATGAGATCCTTTCCTGAGTCTGTCTTTAAGTCGAATTTGTAGGTAAGTCAGAACAGGTACATACAGTTCTTATTTAGCCTTACTTTAGTGCAGGAAAAGGCTAGAAGCCTTTTTAATGATTTAAAAGCTGTGCACACAGCAAGTGAAGGTGATCGTGATGAAAAATTTGTTGTGAGTAGGGGTTGGTTCAATCCTTTCAAAGTGAGAGCTAATGTACATAACATCAAAGGCCAAGGTGAAGTTGTCTGTAAGTCGGACGTACGTAACCCAGGGACTTAACTGCATTTATAAAATCTAGATTTTCAGGGTTAGAAATAAAAAAGAACACACACACTGATTATAACTATTCATTTGCTCGTTCGCTCATTTTATTATGAATATGAATGTGACCGGCAATGTGCTGGGCACTTGATTGTATTCACCCTTCCCAGGAACCCTGGGAGAGAGGTACTATAATTTTCATTTTACAAATGAGGAGATCAATGTTCAGAGAAGGTAATTATCTTGACTGGGTGCTGTTAAGAAATCAAAAGAGATCCATCTGACTCCAAGGCCGTGTTCTTTCCTCTTCCCTATTCTGCGTCCTTCATGCCAGTCTGCAAGACATCATGTCCTAGAGAATAGTGCCAGCCTTTATCAAGCAAACTTAGCAAATTCAAAGCGTAACAACAACAGCCATTCCACAAGACTGTTGCTGAAGGCTGAGGTAGGCTGTCTGGAGTGGTGGAGGGCATAGGAGCTGTGTGAATCCATGAATGTAATGATTTTTGGTAGGATTGTCTGAAGAGAGTGTTCAGCCAGAAGAAATACTTGACGATGCAGTAAGTATACTCGTTGTAGCTTTTTTTTTTTGGAATTTGCACGACCCATTCTTGCGTGACCAGGAGTTCCTCAGTAGTGCAAATAGTTAAGCGCCGGACTACTAACTGAGAGGTTGGTGCTTCAAACCCACTTAGAGTCACCTTGGAAGTAAGGCCTGGCAATCTGCTTCTGAAAGATCACAACCTTGAAAACCTTATGGAGTCCAGTTCTACTCTGTACCCATGGGGTGGTTATGAGTTGGAGTTGACTCGACAGCAACTGATTTGGTTTTTTTTTTTTTTTTTTTAATTATTCCTGTGAAGGAGGCTTGATATCAATTACTGCTTCCCTAAAGAGAGAAGAATATTTTTATCTTCTCATGCCTTTTTAAATCTGCTCAATCTTTGACTAAGACTTCAGTCTTTGGCAATATCCACTGTTAATGGAAATGCACAACTAGGGGTAATTGGAGAAGAAAAGGAGTTGCCGGACATTTTTTTCCAGACCACTGGATCCTCCTAGAACTAATTAGATGGAGGCATATGAGGAAGAGAGATTGTATGTCTTATGGTCAGTAGGAGTGTGGGCTAGTCACCAACTGTTACCTTCCCCAGGCTGAGACAACGTACTCCCCCGGACAGAATCCATTGCTCCCTCTTCTCTGCCCCCCTTACATTTGGAATACATCTCTAAATTCACATTTACCATGCTGTTCCCCCTGTCTTTAGTTTACATGTCTGCCACCTCAGTACCAGGAGTGATGTCTTTTCAGCTATGTCTCTATAGGAAACTCTTTCAGTGTTGTGGCAAAAGACCTGAAAACTAATTCAAACTGCCTTAAGTCAAAGGATGGAAAAAAAGGAAATCTATTTCCTGCCTGTCAGTTTGTCGTATTGTGGTGGCTCGTGTGTTGCTGTATACCGGAAGCTATGCCACACTAGAATTTCAAATACCAGCAGGGTCCCCCACAGTGGACATGTTTCAGTGGAGTTTCCAGCCTAAGACAGAGTAGGAAGAAAGGACTGGTGATCTACTTCCAAAAACCAGCCAGTGAGAACCTTATGGATCACAACAGAATAATGTCCACCTTGCTTGCTTTGGACATGCCATCAAGGAGGGATCAATCGCTGGAGGAGGACATCACGCTTGATGAATTAGAGTGCCAGTGAGGGTGAAGGAGACCTCGGTGAGATGGCTTGGGACAATAACTGGAATGATGGACTCAAATATGCTGGCATCTGTGAGGATAACACAGGACTGAACAGCACTGAATAGGAATCGACTCAATGGCAGCTACCTACCTACCTACCTATCTTTCTATATATCTAAAGTTAGTGTAACGAGATACTGACAATCATCTTTATTTTCCCAAAATTATTTTTTTAATCCTTCTTTGTAATCAATGTTTTCATTTTTTTAAAAAAAATTACTTTGTATATAACAATAATAGAACTTTACCACAAAAATTGTGCTCCACAAGATAAAGTATCCAATTTCCTATATTCACTACCCATGTGCTTTTACATAAAAGTGAAACTTGAGGCACTAAATGAAGATGTGTTCCACTTCAGGTTTCATATATAAACGTTGAAGTAAATAATAAACTTCTGGTTTCTTATGCATTCCAAATAAAAGCGTAAAAGGGAAACAGGAGAGTGACCATCCAGAACGGGGAATGCTGATGAGAGGTTAGCAATTTGTCTTAGAATATACCTTTAGAAGACTCTAGTCGGACCTCAGCGTTGGTCAAGTAGAGGGTCAGCGAAAATGAGGGACGCTCTCAATGAGATGGGCTGACACAACAGCCGCAACAATTGGCTCAAACATAGCAGGGATCATAAGGATGGCACAGGACCCGGCAACACTTTCTTCTGTTATATATGGGGTCGCCATGGGTCAGAGACAAGTCAACAGCAAATAACAAGACTTTAGTCAGAGGCAACTGAAAGTAAAAGGTAGCATGGCTTACATTAAAAGGTGTACTCCGTTCATGTGCAATGCGTTTCTTCATAGCATTTTGTAACCCTTATCTCGATGATCTTTATAACCACAAGAAGACTTGAGTAGGCATTTCCATGACTCCACTTTACAGATAAAGAAATTGAGGCAGAAAATAATTGAGTTTCTCAAAGTCACATGCATCAGAGATAAAGCCGGGAATTATATCCAGTCTCTTAATTATCAGTCAGTCCAGAACTTTACCTAGTCATACGTTTAGAAGCTAAGGCCCACCCAGCTCTATTAACCTTTACTCTCATAGTGTTGTTCTGTCTTCTTGAAATCCTTCCTTTGTTTTCTTCCCAGATGTCAATTCTCTTCCTGCCACCAGCAGTTTTTTTTTCCCCTAATCCCTAGTTGCCTCGGTATAAATTGATTTCCTGTTTGTGTTTCTGAGGCTCATGAATGCATTTATTTTCCCAGCTGAAAGATATGAGCCAAAATTCTTGTGACACACATTGTAATGCAGTTAAGTTGTTAAGTGGAGCACAAAATGCTGCAAAATCAGAATGCAAAAGTTTAATGGCGTCCAGTGCAGGCCTTAGGCCACACAGCCCAGATTTCCAGGGGCCAGGTATCTGCCCTGCCCTGACCTAAGTTTGACGAGTTTATTTATTTTTTCAGCCAGTGTTCACTAACTATTAACTCCCCAGAAGAATAACTTCACTTAGGTGTTATGGTGAAGTTGCAATCCTAGTTAAAAACAAAACAAAACAAAAAAAAACCTGTTGCAGTTGAGTCAACTCCAACTGATGGCAATCCCATGTGTTGAACAAATTAGAACTGCTCCATGGTGTTTTCTTGGCTTAATCTTTACTGAAGATGATTGCAGGCTTTTCTTTTGAGGCACTGCTGGATAGATTGAAACCACGAACCTCTTGCTTAGAAGGTGAATGCAAACTGCACCACCCAGGACCCTTCATCATGGTAAGGTGACAAGGTGACAGAAAAGTTGACGCTTTGGTCTTTAAATATGTTTTCGATGAGTAGTAAGTAAAATACTCTAAATGCTTCCCATGGCTTGCACTGAATACCAAGCTCTTTCTTGATCATACCATTAGTTCTGAAGTGTAGCACAGTTGCCAAGAGGTGAAGCGTTTATTTAGCATTAATTGCTTTCTAGGATGTAGGATCTTGTAGGCCATGTCTCCCTAATTGAAAATTTATTGTTGAAAATTAAATACAGAGAATAAAGATCAGTATTCGATTAGGCCTTTGATAGGAGGTTATTCATGTTGACTAACAGAAATGGCTTCAGGGAGACCGGGATTCACAGCCTCGTTCTGCCGCCTTGGAAAAGTCACTTGATTTTCTGTGCCTGTTGCCTCATCTATAAAATGGTGCTAATGATACCACCTCTTAGCGTCATGGTGAGGCTGAAATGATATGATGTATGTAAAGTGCTTATTATACTGTTTGAGGTTATGTTTAAAAATAAATAAGACTCCTAAGTGAAAGAAGTCAGTCTGGAAAAACTACCTACTGTTTGATTCCAACTATATGACAGTCTGGAAAAGGCAAAACTACAGAAACACTAAAAAAATGAGTGACGGATGGAGGTTCAGGGTGGGAGGGGGAGAAGAAGTGGTGTGCAGGGCATTTTTAGGGCAGTGACACCATTCTGCAAGATACTGTACTGGTGAACACATGATATTGTACATTTGTCAAAACCCAGAGGCTATACAACACAAAAAGTGAACACTCAAGTAAACTACAAACCAAAAAAAAAAAAAACTGTTGCTGTGAAATCGATTCCGATCCATGGTGACCTCATATGTATCAGAGTAGAAATGTGCTCCACAGGGTTTTCAAGGCTAGGACCTTTCAGAAGCAGATCGCCAGGCTTTCCTTCTGAGTCACCTCTGAGTGGGTTTGAACCATGGACCTTTTGGTGAGCAGTTGAATGCTTAAACATTTGCTCCTCCCAGGTCTTCCTTAATTAATAACAATGCATCGATACTGGTTCCTCAGTTGTAACGAAGGTACCACATGCATGCAAGATGTTAATGATCAGAGACTGTGCTGGGGGGAGTTACATGGGAACTCTGTACTTTCTGTAAACTTTCAAAATAGTTAATTAAAAAGTTAAAATTAAAAAGGCTATTAATTGTCCTGGCGTGTAAGAGAGTATTCAAGGTGGTTTAGCACTGATGATGGGTGATAGCTTGAATTCTCCATGCTGTTCTACTCATTTTACACACATCTGTGTATCTGGAGCGCAAGGTAGTAAGTAACTAGGTTGTTCATAATTTGCATGTGTGCAGACAGTTCAGTTCTCTGACCTGTGTGTGGTAGAGCTTTGTGTATCCTAAGAGATGAGAGAATTGGTCTCCCTTCTGCACAAAAAGGAGGGAGATGGAGCTCCTCCAGTTTCACAGAAAGCTGGTAGTGTAGCCCTGAAGATTAGAAAACTAGGGTGGCTATCTCTTTGTTTTTAATAGGAAATCTTTGTAGATGTGACAGATTGGAAGTTAACCATTTTTGCAGTGGCTCTAATTTGAGGTCTTGGAGTTAAAACTGAAAATTTCTCAGTAAAAATTGGACTGCCCAGTGGCCCTCAAGTCAGCTCCAACTCCTGGCGGCCCCATGTGTGTCAGAGTAGAACTGTGCTCCATAGAGTTATCAACGGCTGATTTTTCGGAAGCAAATTGCCAGGCCTTTCTTCTGAGGTGCCTCTGAATGGACTTGAACCTCCAACCTTTTGGTTAGCAGCTGAGTGTTTTAATCATTTGCACTACCCAGGGACTCCAAAAATTGGGCCAGAACTGGAGCATATTATGTACCCTCTTCCACCACTACGGTCATAACAAAATAAAATAACTGAGCCACAAGGGCTTGGACATAGCCCTAACTCATTTTCTCCTCCGACTCTGTTGCTATCTGGCATATCCTATAAATGTACAAAAAGCCCTGTGGGACAACTGCACTTCTTTCCAATCAACAAGGCAGCTGGAATTACCAGCAGCTGCCACTTGCCCGGCCTTATTCATGAGCCATGGAATCTTAGCTTCAGACTCACTCTGCTACAGGTGTACTGATCCCTGCTGATTCATGGCCAGTCAGACCGTGCTGGTGCTTGCAGCATGGATGGAGCTCGTTAGCACTTCCATATCCCATGGGAATGGGGCCAAAGTCACGGCATTCTATCAGGTGGGAGTCCGTTAGCTGCAGTCAGCAATAACCACCTATAGGGCACCCACCCCACCAGCTAGCCTACCTGTGAGTAAGCAGTGCCATTACACCTCATCACCACCCCTAAGGACACAATTCCCTCACGTCAGTGGAAGTGGATCGTCCTACTAGAGGAAGATCGCCATGTTATGTGTCCAGAATGACGTAGGAAGAGTAAGGGTGTAGAATAATCCAGAAAGCACGGATCAGAAAAAGAAACATAAGGTCATGTTGGTTAGATATTTTATTGTACCGTGTGTTTTTTAAGCACAAAATACGCTTGTGTGTACATGAGGGCCAAAAAAGTCAACTTGTAGCTATTAAGCAACAACATTGATTACAATATTGAGTTGGATGTGGTTGGAATACATTAGAAGCATCCAAATTCCAAGCATCTTTTTAAGGCACAACTTAAGTATCACTGCTTCTAAAAGCCTACCAACACAAGAAGCCTCTCTCTCTCCTCTGACCTCCACTTACGGTCTACTCATTGTCTACCACAAAGGCTTCAAACCTTTTAAAGCCACAAAACTCTTTATTGAGGACAAAAATTATGCAGAAGCCAATATGTAAACCAGATGTAAGCAGGGAGGTTTTGGTAGAAGTGGAATTTGGCACCCTGAGCATCTTACCTTGCCAGCCTATGGAGCCCTGGGGTGCTGTGGAACACAATTGGGAAATCTCTTGCCCGTATCATTATTAGTTATTTAATTATACATTGGTTGATGTTTTTCCCTGATTCATATGTATTTGCTAACTAGATTATAAATTTCTCAAGAGCAAGAATTCAAATGAAAGATGACAGGAATAGCAAGGGTTGGGAGTCCAAAAATGGATTCTAGATGGTGCAGCCACTAGTCAAAACTTGCATATGAGCCCCCTCAGTGTACTGGGCCTGAGAGGGCTAAACTAGCCAATATACCAGAAATGTGACCATACTGTCTGGTTTCTCATGACGGTCCTAGTTTACACCTGTTGCTCTGGGTGTGCAAACGGTTAATGTATTCGGCTGCTAACCAAAAGGTAGGAGGTTTGAGTCTACCCAGAGGTGCCTCAGAAGAAACGCCTAGCAATCTCTTTTCTTAAAAATCGCCATCGAAAACCCTATGAAGCACAGTTTTACTCTGACACACATGAGGTTGCCATGAGTTGGAGTCAACTCAAGGGCAATTGTTTTTTTCTTTTGAACATTTTATTGTGGTTTACGTGAAAGCTTACAGAGCAAGTTAGTTTCCTGATCAGCAGTTTATACACAGCTGGTTTCCTGATATTGGTTGCAAACCCTTGAATGAGTCAGCATTCTCCCCCACCTTCCTTCCTGGGTTCCCCATGTCCATTCGCCCAGCTATTCTGACTCTACCTTCCCACTGAACTTTGATTTGGACAAATGCCACCCTTTAGGTCTTGTACAGTTTATGGTTGTGAGATGTGCATTACTCACTGGTGTTATTGTTCATTTTATAGGCCTGTCTATTGCATGACTGTAATGTGAAATCTCTGGGAGTGATTTTAGTTCCAAGTTTGAAGGGTATCTAAGGGCCATAGTCTTGGGGGTTCCATCGGTCTCTGTCAGACCAGTAAGTCTGATCTTATTTATGAGTCTGAATTTTGTTCTACATTCCTCTCCCTCTCTGTCCATGACCTACTGTTGTGGTCCCAGTCAGAGTGGGCAGTAGTGGCACCATCTAGTGCTTCTGGTCTCAGGCTAGTGGAGGCTGTGATTCACGTGGTCCATTTCTGAACCTTTGGTTTTCTTCCCTCTTCTTTGTTCCGGAAGGGAAGAGACCAATGGATGTGTCTTAGATGGCTACTTGCAAGCTTTTAAGACCCTAGTTGCTACTCTCCAAGGTAGCATGTAGAATATTGTATATATGGGAGGGCAATTGGCTTTTGTTTGATAGATCAGCTAACATAATTAATTATTTTTGGGCCCCCTTTCACTCTCAAAGGAGCCTCGGTGGCACAATGGTTAAGAACTTGGCTGCTAACCAAAATGTCAGCAGTTCCAATTCACCAGCCGCTTCTTGGATACCCTATGGGGCAGTTCTACTCTGTACTGTGGGGTTGCTATGAGCCGGAATCGACTCGACAGCAATGGTTTGTGGTTTTTTTTTTTTTTTTTTTGGTTTCACTCTCAGAAGTGCCCCAATTTGGATCATATGGTCTTTATATATATTCATAAAATGAAAATACATATACACACTAGATTATAAATTTCCATATAAATACACATATATGATGAAAATATGCATATATATGATTCATGATACTGTGCTTATGCTTTACCCTACTCACCCCCACTCCAGGATCTAACATAGTGCTAAGGACATAAGAAGGACTCGATATTTATTACATTAATTCAGGACAAGACGTACAGTAGTTATTACCCTAAAGGAGCTTGAAGTCCAACTGAGGAGATGACTTAAACCTATGAAGCCTCTAGAAATCAATGCAAACCAGTGCAATAATGAAGGGGTGCATTGTGACACAAACAAGAAGAGCCCCAGGCAGGGCCAGGGTTCTCTGTAGACAGGCAGTCATTCCCATCACACCACATTAGATTTTGCACATGTAAGCCAGGGCTCCAGAAAGAGCCAGATGAGGAATGGCCAGGACCGAGACACTGGGCAGACCACCGCATGGAACGTGTGGTTGGGGCAACAGGGGTTACAGAGAATGTGTGTCAGGGACATAGAGCACGGGCCCCGTTGGAAGTCTGGCAGGCTGGCAGCGCTCCGTGGAGTGAGACCCTCAGCAGCAAGCCAGGCTGGTGGTTGGTGTCAGCGAGGTCCAGCATATGGATGGACCAACAGCAGTGGGAACAACATGGCAAGGGAAATCAGTCCTGGGGCAGGAGACCCCCAGACAGCCTCCAGACTTGGAGAAAGGAATCTACAAGCAGGAACTTTCTGAAAGTAGGTGTAATGTGGATGCTAAAATTTTGGCTGTATTGGCTACAGTGCATACTAAGATCTCAGTAGTGGGTGAGCACCAAAATAGTGAGCAAAAAATTGGCAATGGCCAAGCAAGAGGGATTAATTTGGTTTTTGGCCTGGCCCCAAAGAGAGGTGCCAGCTGTCCAAACCACAAACTAGGGTCTGGTGTGGGCTAGGGCCAGCATTCAAGTGTTCTGATCAGCCAGGAGGAGCCCGATCCCTGCAGAAGCCAGGGAAAACCACAGGGGCAAATCCCACGAGTGATGGTAGGACAGTGAGTGGGGCACATCTTAGCCAGGGCAGTGGTTGCAGCAGGTGAGGGTAAAGGCAGAAACTGGGAATCACATCAAATTTTAGATAGCAAATCCAAAACTGGGTCATAAAACAAGAGTTAGACTGAGGGTAAGTTTTTGAATTAAAGAGCCTAGCGAGAAATTATAAAACTAGGAAAGAAGAGGTGAAAAGTGGAGGATTAGGGCACACAGGATACCTCCCAGAGCAATTTCATAACAAATGGCAGTCCCTGGATGCTGCAAACAGTTAACATACTCAGCTGCTAACCAAAAGCTTGAAGGTTCAAGTCCACCCAGAGGCACCTCGGAAGAAAGGTCTGGCAACCTACTTCCGAAAAAACCTGCCACTGAAAACCCTATGGAGCACCATCTACTCCGACATACATGGCGTCACCATGAGTTGGAATCAACTCAATGGCAAATGATACAGTGACCTTAAATGCAGACCAGTCATAGGTTGGCATACATGTGCTTGGGCCATTTAAGATGGGCTGGCAGGGCGCATGGTAACAGCCATCTCCAGGTAGGGCTCATACATATAGTCAAGCAGGAGGTAGGTTCATGGCTGTGAGAGAGTCTGGCCAACTGAAAGCAAGACCATCTGGCAGCTGGAGAAAACAGGTCTAGCCTATGGGGAAAGGAGGCTGACAAGGCTCAAAGCAGGATGTGAGAACCTCAGCCAAGTAGGCTGGAGGTCAAGGATGAACATCAGCCCTGGGAGTAAAATTCAGGATCCAGGATAGAAGCACAGACACACAGATAGGGCGTACAAGTGAAGGTCACAGTGGGAAGTTTGTCGGACACACCCCAGGTATACTAGATACTTGGTCTGAGGCAGCCAGACTTTAGGATGGTAGAGCTTGATCTAATTGAGGCTTTAATCTTGATTGTACCATTTACTGGCTGGGAGACCATCAGATAGTTAATTAACATCTCTGAGTTGTGGTTGTCTCATCTTTAAAATGGGGATAACAACATATACTTGTCAAGGTTGTTGTGAAGATTAAGTGACGTAATGTGTATAAAGCACCGAGCTCGGAGCCTGGCACCATTATAGAAGCTCCATAAGCAGAGCTATTATTATCATTAAACCTAAATCCAAACTATACCTGCAGGGTGGGATATACAGATGGAGCTTCACATTCTCTGCCAGTCAGGTAGGGATTGGATAAGCAGGGCTTTGAACCAGTTTGTTCAAGTTCGAACCCCTGCCGAGAATCTGCATTTCTAACAAGTTCTCAGGAAATGCTAATGCTGCTGGTTAGGGGCCAGTTCTGAGAACAGTCCAAAAACCAAACCATACTGCCGTCAAGTCAATTCTGCCTCATAGAGACCCTATAGGACGGTGTAGAACTGCCTATAGGGTTTCCAAGGAGCTGCTCGTGGATTCGTACTGCTGACCATTTTGTCAGCAGCCTAGCTCTTAAGCACTGTGCCACCAGGGCTCCTTACTAGTAGAACAGTGATTCTCAAAATTTATTATACATAAGAATCACCCCGGGATCTTGTTAAAACGTAGATTCTGATTCTGTATATCTGGGATGGAAACGCATATTCTCAGCAAGGGTCGAACCAGAACGAAATGATTTCTAAAAGACGAGGTCAAGTTTAGAGATGGACCAGCTGTGAGGGGCTGACTTATTGCTGTTTTTCCAGCTCGAGGAGAACGAGCCTATAGGCAGGGTCCAAACCACCCTTGCAGAAAGAAGGACAGGACATGAGCCTAAAGAAACAACCAACTAGCTCATCACAGAGAGAGTCCGTAGACCCCGTCATCCAAAAAATATCTTCCTTCCTTATTTCAAGGACAAAAAAGAATCCTGTTGCCATCGAGTCAATTTCGACTCATGGTGAGCACGTGTGTTACAGAGCAGAACTGTGGCATAGGTTGTTCTTGGCTGTAATCTTCACAGAAGCTGATTGCCAGGTCTTTTATTTGTGGAGCCACTGGGTGGGTTCCGACTGCAAACCTTTCTGTTAGCAGCCAGGTGCCTAACCATTTGCACTACAGGGCTCTTTTAGGGATCTTTATTTCAGGGACAGTGGAACCTAAAATCCCACCATTATATGATTATTTCTTTGAATGAAATATTCTCCCCCAGGCATAATTTTTTCAAAATGTAAGTTTTGCGGGATGTGGAATACTTCGAGTCTCTCATAGTTCTCGAAACCAGGCCATGATCTGTCAAGATGCCTGCAACTTACCTGGGTGACTTATGTGGACCTTGACCATCCCCAGACATGGGGCAGACAGCACAAAAGGAGAAGAGGAAGAAGCTTCAAGGACTATGAAGCCTTAGGAACGAATCTGAACACCGTGGAAGCTCACATAGCATTTGCTCCCTTGTTCCTGCTGATATTAGGGTTTCATGAGCTCTAGTTCACATATTCAGTCCTCTTTGTGGAAAAAAGGAACTGAAGCAACATGAACACTAGAGGCGTCTGGTCACGGGGAAGATGGTCTAGAAAGGTGGGAGAGGGACATTGTCTGTATAATATCCTCTTCCTGGAGCCCAGCCACCTGATGGGCCCTCCTGCTTTTGTCTCCAGATTTTCCCTACAGGAGCTAATAGTACTTGTAAGCTTAGATATAATTCAGACAGAGGAAACCGAATTATAATACAGCAGTTTCAATTCAAGCAGCAATGCTGCATTGGAAATGTATGTGTGTAATTACCTTGCTTTTAGGTATATTTTTGACTTGTGCTACTCAATATGGTAGCCCCAGCTGCATGTGGCTACTGAGCCCATGAAATGTGGCTAGTCCAAGTTGAGTTGTCCTGTAAGTGTAGAACACATACAGAATTTCAAAGACTCATTACAAAAAGAGAAATAAAGCAAAATATCCCTTTAATAATTTTGGATATTGGTTACATGTTGAGATGATAATATTTGGGATTGTTGCTGTTGTTAGTTGTCGGCTCTGACTCACTGTGACCTATGTATAACAGAACAAAATGTTGCCTGGTCCTGCACCTTCTTCATGATGATTGCTGTGTCTGAGCCCATTGTAGCCACTGTGTCAATCTATCTCATTGAGGGTCTTCCTCTTTTCTGCTGACCTTGTCCTTCACCAAGCATGATGTCCTTCTCCAGTGATATTGGGGTAAATAACATATACTATTAAAATGAATTCCACCAACTCGATGCTTAGGAGACACTGAGCTTCTGTTAAGGATGATGGTATAATTTGGGAATGGCTAAGGGTAATGGCTGAACAAGAGGAACATAATTAATGTCACTGAATTGTACATGCGAAGACTGTTGAAACGGCAAATGTTGTGTTACATGTATATATTTGCCACAATAAAAAAGAAAAAATTAATCCCACCTGCTTCTTTGTACTTTTTTAATGTGGCTATTAAAAACTTTTAAATTCCATATGTGGTTCACATTATATTTCTATGGGACAGTGCCATTTTAGGCAAACTGATGCCTTATTTTTGCCCAGGGTGCCCTGCCCCTGAAAGACCATCCCCACAGTGATTTAACAATGGGAACAGCTGGTCCTCTAGCCGGTTACAAAGGAGTCAGCTCATCCTGGGAAAGGGAGGGTGGTGGCTCCAGGCACCTGAAGGTAACTGAACATTCCCTTGCTGAACATGTCCATGCTGCCGGGATTTGTAAGGGAAGGGCCGTCTCTCTTCTTATCAGACACAGAAGAACACTTAGGCAGTTGAGAATCTCTCTAGTCCTTCTCCACCCATCACCACCTTATGACCCCTGCCTGGATAGGGAGAAACAGAAACTCTTAACTCCCCTTTATTTGCCTGCTGGGACTTTGGAAAGATGAGGTCACAGCTAAAGCACCTTGGGCTTTTTCTACCATGAAGAGTTAGAGGTTCTGTGTAAAGTCCTTCTCATCTGGAGTGAAAAACCTAATTCCACCTTCAGTGAGATGGATTGACAGAATCGCCACAACACAATAGACTCAAACATACCAACCATTGTGAAGATGGCACAGGCCCGGACAACATTTTGTTCTAGTATATATTAAATCACCATGAGTTGGAGCCAACTCAATGGCAACTAACAAGAACAACTGCAATTCCACCTCTGAAGCTAGAAAATTAGTCCTTTATTAGATTAATAAAAGTACGAACTTCATCTTATTCCTTTAGTCATTCAACAAATATTTATTTAGTGTCTACTGCATGCCTGTCTACCACATGAAGTCCCTGCATGGTGCAAGTAGTTTGCACAATCTACTTCCAAAAAATCAGCCAGAGAAAACCCTGATCCATTGTGCATGAGGTTGTCACCAGCTGGGGGCCTACTCAACAGCAGCTAACAAGAACAACAATAAACCCTACCACACTCTTCCTTGCTCTCTCCAATCAGCCACTTTGGCCTCCTTGTTCATTTCAAATATGTCAGCCACACTCCCACTTCAGAACCTTTAAAAATGCTATTGCCTTTGGAAACCCTGGTGGTGTAGTGGTTAAGAGCTATGGCTGCTAACCAAAAGGTCAGCAATTCCAATCCACCAGGCACTCCTTGGAAACCATATGGGGCAATTCTACTCTGTCCTATGCAGTTGCTATGAGTCGAAATCGACTCGACGGCAAAGGGTTTGGTTTTAGTTTTTTTTGTTTTCTTAGAAAGAAGCCTTGGTGACACAGTGGTTAAGAGCTGCTAAACAAAAAGTCAGCAATTCAAATCTACCAGCCACTTCTTGGAAACCCTGCTCTGCCCTATATGGTCACCATGAGTCAGAATAGACTCGACAGCAATGGGTTTGGTTTTTCTTAGAAAACTCTTCTCCTGATACCTGCATGGCTTGCTTGGTTACTTCCTTCAGGTCTCTGCTCAAATATCACCTTATTGGGAGCCCTTCCCTGACCACCCCTTATAAAGTAGCACTCTTCACCCTCACGTTCTATCCCCTTATTCGGTTTCATGGCACACGTTTTTACCTGACATATGTTTACTTGCATGTTGATTGCCTGCTTCCCCGTCAACAGGGATTGCATTTTTTTTTTATATTTAAGGTTCAAATCAACTTTTATACTATTAGAAGACCCAATACAATGCATTAAAGATTATTTAAAACAAGACAGATCTCCAGTGAATCTAAGTTTGAATAAAATGTCAAGAGGCACACTCCCTCCCGCGTGCCGCCCCCACCCTGCGAGATTGCATCTTCTCGTTCATTGCCATCTCCCACTGCCATTGAGTAGAGTCATACTCAGCTTGTGCTTGCCTTAGTTTCTTAGTGCTGCTATATCAGAAATACCACAAGTGGATTCTTTAATAAATAGAAATCTATTTTCTCACAGTTTAAGAGGCTAGAAGCCCAGATTCAGGGCACCAGCTCTAGGGGAAGGCTTTCTTCTCTGTTGGCTCTGGGAGAAAGTCCTTGTCTCTTTTTAGCTTCTGTTCCTTGGTTCCTTGGAGATCTGCGTGGAGCATGGCATCCATCTTCCCTCATCTGTGCTTCCTTGCTTCTATGCCCAACCACTCCTTTTTTTTTTTTGGAGTAGATTTTTAACATTATCACCATCATCATCATCATCCTTACTATCATCATTTTTGGTATGCGTGTGTGTGAGGAAGTAAGGAGACAAACTGACTTGATTTTTCTGTCAAGGTGGTAGATGCAGCACGTATGGCATTGGCCTCTGCCTATGCTAAGAGCCCCTTTTCAGGAGGATGACGGCTCTTATCTGTTCTCAGGCTATATTACTTCTTATTTTTTACTGCCTACCACAGTTGAACAGGGTGGAAGAGGGTGTTCTTCTAGCTGAGAGGGACTCATGTTCATACACATAGTTTTAGGTTGAGCTTCCTAAGAAGCAGACACTGAAATAAAGATTTGTGTGCACATAGTTTCTTTGGAGATGACCCTAGAAAGCATTAATAAGGAGGCGGGAAGTGTGACAGAGAAGGGAAGGGAACCAATAAAAGAGTGAGTTATTGATTAGGTTACCAGCATGGGCAATGGGGGCTCAATAGCACTGGGGAACTCTGGAAGACCATGTAGAACACACCTCAGAGTTTCTCCCCTAAAAGAGGGAAGGTGGAGGATAAATACCTGTCTTCTCACCACAGATGCTCCCCCCTACCGCTGTCCTTGCTTATGTCATTGGAGTGCACGGCTTGCATTTTTAGAGCTTTCTTTTTACCTCTGTGAGACCTACCTCATAGTTGAATTCTAAAGTCATAATGGGAAAGGGTTTTCATAGGTAATAACAAATCAAAACATATGTCTTCTCTTACTTGGTAATGCTGGACCCTTCAAGCCTGTCACTGCTTTTTTCTTTTTTTATGTTAAATGTACATTTTTTTCTTTTTTTTTGTACTTTAGGTTAAGATTTATAGAACAAACTAGATTGTCATTAAACAGGACACATATTGTCTTATGACGTTGTTTAACAACCCCACGAAATGTCAACACTCTCCATTCTCAGCCCTGGGCTCCCTATTACCAGCTTTCCTGACCCCTTCTGACTTCTAGTCCTTGCCCCTAGGCTGGTGTGCCCCTTTAGTCTCATTTTGTTTTATGGGCCTGTCTAATCTTTGGATGAAGGGTGAACCTCAGGAGTGAATTCATTACTGAGTTTAAAGGGTGCCCGGAGGCCATACTCTCTGGGTTTCTCCAGTCTCTGTCAGGCCAGTAAGTCTGGTCTTTTTTTGTGAGTTAGAATCTTGTTCTACATTTTTCTCTAGCTCTGTCCGAGACCCTCTGTTGTGATCCCTGTCAGAGCAGTTGGTGGTGGTAGCTGAACACCATCTAGTTTAGTTGCACTGGACTCAGTCTGGTGGAGGCCATGGTAGTTGTAGTCCATTAGTCCTTTGGGCTAATCTTTCCCTTTTGTCTTTACTTTTCTTCATTCTCCCTTTTCTCTGAAGGGGTGAGACCAGTGGAGTATCTTAGTTGGCCACTCACAGGCTTTTAAGACCCCAGACACTACTCGCCAAAGTAGAATGTAGAATGTTTCCTTTATAAACTATGTTATGCCAATAGAACTAGATGTTCCCCAAGACCGTGGTCCCCACAGCCCTCAACTCAGCAATTCTGTTCCTCAGGGAGTTTGGATGTGTCTATGGAGCTTCCGTGATCTTGCCTTGTATAAACTGTGCTGCTTCCCCAGTATTGTGTACTGTCTTACCTTTCACCAAAGTTACCACTTATCTATTGTCTATCCAGTGTTTTTCCATGACCACCTCACCCCTCCCTTGTAACCATGAAAGATTGTTTCTTTCTATGAGTAAGCCTTTTCATGAGTTTTTATAGTAGTGGTCTCATACAGTATTTGCCCTTTTGTGGTTGACTTATTTCACTCAGCATAATGCCCCTCCAGATTCATCCATCTTGTGAGATGCTTTGCAGAGTCATCATTGTTCTTTTTCGTTGCATAGTACTGTATTGTGTGTATGTACCATAGTTTGTTTATCCATTCATCTGTTGATGGGCATCTAGGTTGTTTTCATCATTTTGCTATGGTGAACAACGCTGCAATGAACATAGGTGTGCATATGTCTATTCATATGACGACTCTTGTTTCTCTAGGATATATTCCTAGGAGTGGGATTGCTGGATCAGATGGTATTTCTATTTCTGTCTTTCTAAGGAAGTGCCATATTGTTTTCCAAAATGGTTGTATCATTTTGCATTCCCACCAGCAGTGCATAAGAGTTCCAATCTCCCCACAGCCTCTCCAACATTTGTTATTTTCTGTTTTTTTGATTCGTGCCAGTGATGCTGGGGTAAGATGGCATCTGACTGTGGTTTTGATTTGCATTTTTCTAATGGCTGTTGATCGTGAGCACTTCCTCATGCGTCTGTTAGCTGCTTGAATGTCTCTTTGGCGAAGTGTCTGTTCATTTCCTTTGCCCATTTTTTAATTGGATTCTTTGTCTTCTGGTTTCACATGTGTTGGATTTTCCTATAGATTTTAGAGATTAGACTTTTGTCTGATTTGTAATAGCCCAAATTTTTTTCCCAGTCTATAGGTTCTCTTTTTACTTTTTTGGTAAAGTCTTTTGATGAGCATAAGTGTTTTTTAGAAGATCCCAGTTATCTAGATTATCTTCTGGAGTTTGTGTGTTGTTGGTTATGGTTCGTATCCTGTTAATGCCATGTATTAGGACATCTAGCATTGATCCTACCTTTCTTCTATGTTCTTGATTGTTTTGGGGCTTTATATTTAGGTCTTTGATTCATTTAGAATTAGTTTTTGTGAATGGTGTGAAGTATGCGTCCTGTTTCTTTTTTTTTGCAAATGGACATCAAGTTTTGCCAGCTCCATTTGTTAAAAAGACTGCCTTTTCCCCATTTGATGGACTTTAGGCCCTTGTCGAAGATAAGGTGACAGTAGGTGGATGCACTTACATCTAGGTTCTCAATTCTGTTCCATTGGTCAATGTATCTGTTGTTGTACCAGTGCCAGGCTGTTTTCACTAACCATAGCTGTGCAGTAGGTCCTGAGGTCAGGCTGTGCAATTCCTCCGACTTTATTCTTCTTCTTTAATAGTGCTTTACTTATTCAGGGCTTCTTCCCTTTCCATATAAAGTTAATGATTAGTTTTTCCATCTCTTCAAAGAATGTTGTTGGTATTTGGATCAGGATTGCATTGCATTCATAAATTGCTTTGGGTAGAGTTGTCATTTTCACAGTGTTGAGTCCACCTATCTATGAGCATGGTGTGTTTTCCTATTTATGTAGATCTCTTTTGGTTTCTTGCAGTAGTGTTTTGTAGTTTTCTTTGTATAGGTCTTTTACACCCCTAGTGAGATTTATTCCTAAGTCTTTTATTTTTTTTTAAGGGCTATTATAAATGGTATTGTTTTCCTGATTTCCTTTTCATCAGTTTCTTTATTGGTGTATAGGAACTCAACTGATTTTTGTACGTTTAGTTTGTATCCTGCTTTTCTGTTGAATCTTTCTGTTAGTTCCAGTAGTTTTCTTTGGAGTCTTTCGGGTTTTCTGTTTTTGGTATCATATCGTCTGCAAATAGGAACAGTTTTACTTCTTCATTACCAACTTGAATGGCGTTTATTTCTTTTCCTTGCCTTATTCAAGAAATAAGACTTCTTTTATATTGCAAGGGTGACAGGCTTAAGACACACCCGACACAGATACAGCATCGTCAACGTAACAAAGAGAACCCTATTCCCAAGTAGGATTACAATTGCAGGTATAGGGGTTAGGATTGCAGCAGATCTTTAAGGGACAGAATTCAATCCATAACAGTGCTCAATAAATATTGGTTGAATGCCTAAATGCAAAGACATGATTTTCCCTCATAAAGATTATAATTGTAAGAGGCAGCCACTCAACAACTAAAAGAATAAATATGTCATTGCAAATTGTGACAAATGCTGTGGAGACGCTAACAAGTGGTAGTAATGGAGAAACTACTTTAAGCAGGGTCATCAAAGGTGATCTTCTGCAAGAAATAACATTTTGTTTGGGTTTATAAGGATGAGATAAGGCCAGTCCTGCAAACTGTGGAAGAAGACCATTCTGAGAGGAAAAAAGACCACGTTCCAAGATCCTGAGGCAGGAATGAGTTTGGCATACTCAAAGAATTCAATTGGAAAGCAAAGAATTGAAATGGCTAATGAGAAAAAGGCAAGAGATGATAATAGAGAGGAATCCAGAGGCCAAGTCATTAAGGACGTGGCAAGCCAGCTATGGTAGGCATCCCTGGGTGGTGCAAACATTAACAAACTCAGCTGCTAACTGAAAGGTTGGAGGTTCGAGCCCACCAGAGGTACCTCAGAAGAAAGACTTTGCAAAAAGCCGGCCAGTGAAAACCCTATGGAGCACAGCTCTACTCCGACACGCATGGGGTTGCCATGAGTCAGAGTCGACTCAAGAGCAGCTGGTTTGGGGTTAAGCTATGGCAGCATTTAGATTTTATTTAGTTTTGTTTTAGAGCTAGAGCTGTTAATAGCAAATTGAGAAGAAACTCTGAGATGGTGAGCACAGATGGAATTTGGATTTCTGGAGACTTAGCTTAAGCTGCTGGCAAAAACCTTCTTAGCTAGTAAGCAAGAAGCCTACACAGGTGAGTGCAGAGTGACTCTCCCACAACAGGGTTCCCAAGATGCCACTTTTCTACATAAGAGACAACAGCAATCTCCTTCCAACAGAACATCCCCAACTGCTCCGCTGGAATTCAAGATCTTCTGCTATTTTGTCCCTCTTTAATTGTGCACCCACCCTGGTCCCACACTGTAACACAATATGACATAGCACATTTCCAACCCAGTCGGCCGAGTCCCCTTTCTCTGCATCCTCACAGCTGCCCCTGGGCCTTTGCTCATGCTGTTCCTCTGTAAAGAAATTCCTCCAGATCTCTCATCCACCTCTCTAAAACCCAGCTTTAGTTCTAAGATTTATGAGATCAGGTTTTATAGGCCTTGGCCATATCTCAAAGTTACTTTGCTTACTACTATGGTAGACTGAAAAACAGCCCTCAAAAGATAATCCATGTCCTAGTCCCTGGAAGCCTTGAACATTACCTTAATCCATTGCCATCAAGTCTATTCCGACTCAAAGTGACCCTATAGGGCAGAGTAGGCCCTATAGTGTTTCCAAGGCTATAATCTTTACAGAAGGAGACTGCCACATCTTTCTCCCATGGAGCAGCTGGTGAGTTCAATATGAACATTTCAGTTAGCAGCCAAGTCCTTAACAACTGCGCCACCAAGGCTTCTTACATGCAAAAAAAAAAAGAAAGGACTTTACAGATATAATAGAGTTAAGGATCCTGATACCGGGAGATTATCTTGGGTTATCTTGGTGGACCCTAAATGCAATAATATGTACCCCTGTATCCTTTCAAGAGCAAGGCAGAGGAAAAACACAGACAGAGGAGGAGAAGGTAATGTGACCAGGAGGCAGAGATTGGAGTGATGAGGCTACAAGCCAAGGAATGCCAACAGCCACCAGAAATTGGAAGAAGCAAGGAACAGATTCTCCCCTAGAGCCTCCGGAGGGAACGCTGCCCTCCCGACACTTTTATTTCCACCCAGTGATTTTGATTTTGAACTTCTGGCATCTAGAATTGTAAGAGAATAAATTTCTGTTGTTTTAAGCCACCAGCATAGTGGTTAAGTGCTACGGATGCTAACCAAAGGGTCGGCAGTTCGAATCCTCCAGTCGTCCCTTGGAAAAATCTATGGGGCAGTTCTACTCTGTCCCATAGGTCGCTATGAGTCGGAATCGACTCGACGGCACTGGGTTTGGTTTTGGTTTTTAAGCCACCAGGTTTGTGGTAATTTGTTACAGCAGCCACACAAAAAACTAATATAATCACCTTGCTCTGTCCGTTGGTATCTTGCCCTGTGAGGTTGAAATTATTGCTTACCTGTTGGCTTTCCTGGGTGGATTGCTAGATTTTTTCTGTTTTCTTGCCTTTCTTAGTGTTACAGCTACTGATATTTATAGCATACTAGTCTCACAAGTTTATGTAGATATTTTCTTCCTCCTGTTCTCTTCATCTTAAAACCACATGATCAAGTCAGCCAAACTCCAGGCAAATACATTCTCGGTAGCAGTGTCCAGGATGGATTATGGTGGGCAGACCTGGGAGCTAGAGAGACCAGTTAGGAGGCTATTTTGGTAATCCATACGTGAGGTGATGGGAACACGGACTAGCAGGTGGTTTCAGCTAGTTAGGATTTGGGGGTTTGTTTTAATTTAGACAACCTCAGATGCCAAGAATTATGATGATTAAAGGCAGAAAATAATGCTGTGGGCCTGACTATTCGTCGTTGTTAGTTGCAGTAGAGTCAGCTCTGACTCATGGTGACCTACATACAACAGAATGAAATGTTGCCTTGTCCTACGCCATCTTCACAATTGTTGGTACGCTCTAGTCCATTGTTACAGCCACTGTATAGTTTGAGTGCTTTTCGACCAAAGGAGCACGTCTCCCAATACTGTATCAGACAATATTCTGTTACTGTCTATAGGGTTTCATTGGCTAAGTTTTGGAAATAGGTCGCCAGACCTTTCTTCCTAGTCTATCTTAGTGCGGAAGCTCCGTTGAAATCTGTCAACTATGGGTGAGCCTGCTGGTATTTAAAATACTGGTGGCATAGCTTCTGACAGATGGGTGGGGGTGGGCATTATTATCCCCAGGGCTTTATGAACCTTAAAGGCAAAAAAAAGAACTGACAGATCTTGATGGTAAACTGAATAGTGACCCGGAAATGATAATCTATATATTAATCCCTGGAAACTTTGAACGCTACCTTAACTTAAAACCCACTGCCGTCAAGTCAATTCTGACTTATAGCAGCCCTATAGGACAGAGTAGAACGGTACCGAAGGGTTCATCCCCCAGGGCATAAAAAAAATAGAAACATTTGAATCACTAGGGAAATAAATAGTAGCAGTACTATTTACAGAAATGGAAATATTAGAAGGAATGAGGGTTTTGGAGAGAAAATGATAAATTCTTTATCTGACATGTTGAATTTTAGGTAACGGTGATACGTCAAAGTGGAAACGAAGACTTCACTATTCCTTACTCTGGTGCTTCCAGGATCCTCTGATTATGCCTCTATGGTAGCACTATTGTTGTTGTTAGGTGCCATCGAGTCCATCCCACCTTATAGCAACCCATGTGATGGAGTAGAACAGCTCCATAGGGTTTTATAGGCTGATACCTTTATGGGAGCAGATCACCAGGTCTTTCTCCCACAGAGTCAATGGATGGGTTCAAATTGCTAACCACAAGGGCTCCTTATCTTGCACTGTTGTTGTTTGCCATTGACTTGATTCTGACTTATAGCAATCCTATAGGACAGAATAGAACTGCCCCAAAGGGTTTTCTAGGCTGTAATCTTCACGGTGTTGGCAAAGAAAGTTGAATATACCATGGATTGCCAAAAGAAAATGAACAATCTGTCTTGAAAGAAGTACAGCCAGAATGCTCCTTAGAATCAAGGATGGCAAGACTTCATCTCACATAATTTGGACATGTTATCGGGAGGGACCAGTCCCTGGAGAAGGACATCATGCTTAACAAAGTTGAGGGTCAGTGAAAAAGAAGACCCTTAATGAGATGGATTGACACAGTGGCTGCAACAGTGGCCTCAAACATAGCAAATGTTGTGAGGTTGGCACAGGACGAAGCAGTGTTTTATTCTGTTGTATACATGGTCGCTATGAGTTGGAACCGATTTGAGTGACGGCACCTAAAACAAATCTTTACAAAAGCAGATCGCCAGGTCTTTTCTCCTGCAGAGCTGCTGGGTGGCTTCAAACAGCCAACATTTCATTTAGCCTCAGAGTGGTTAACCATTGTACCACTAGGGCTCCTTATCTTAGCGCTAATAACCTTATATTATGAATACTGATTTACCTCCCTGTCTCCCTAACTACCTGTGAGCTCCTTAAGGGATGAGATGATGTCTTATTATATCTCCAACACCAAACATACTATCTGGAACCTAGTAGATAATCAATAAATAAATATTAAATCAATGAATGAACTAGATTGAACTCAGACAAGAGGTTCAGGCTGGAGATGAAGATGTTGGACTTTATAGCCCAAATTCATAGGTGACAGTTGGAGCCATTATAAACGGTATAAGTGAAAAGGATGACAGTTGGATCTGTCATTACCTGGGTTCACAATAGCATGGGGTAGTCCCAGCTAAGTCAATTTTTAAACTTTGACATAATATTCAGGTTTCAGGATCATGATGATAGAATAAGGAAGAAGACAGGAGTCTAACATTGTCATCTTTCCTGGGCTGTCATGAAACTAAAAGTAATTTCTCATTTGCCAGCCAGTTCAAGGTTCGCTCACCCTTATCAATGTTGTCATGTGACATTTTAATGAGCATCAGTCAGAGGTATAGAGACATTCTGTATGAGGCATATCTGATTTCTGGATGCTTCCAATTACATTCTGTGCCATATCAAAGATCTGGTCAGGTGTGATGCTCTGGAGGGGATAGATTTTCTTCTTGGATATTGCTACTGCTAAAAGCTAGCACAGGCATGGAACATTCTTAAAAATATATTTCAAGCACTAGCCAGGTCATTTTTATACCTCGTATAGGCATTATGATAAAACCAAAACCCACTGCTGTCAAGTCCATTCCAACTCAAAACGACCTTGTAGACGGCGTATAAACCCATAAGGTTTCCAAGGCTGCAATCTTTACAGAAACAAATTGCCACATCTTTCCCACGTACAGCGGATGGTGAGTTCTAACCTTCAACATTTAGGTTAGCAGTCAAACTCTTAACCACTACACCATCAGGGCTCCCTAGGCATCAAGCTATGGGGGTCAAATTCATATGAATGCCAAAAGAGGTAGATAATTATCTTGGCTGTTTTAGATACTCCTCTTAGCTTCATAGCCTTGATCTGTAATTTAATTTCCCCAGGAATTTTATGATATATTGATTGAACCTAATTAAGTCTAGGACCTGCTCTCTATTATCTGCCTTAGCAGCCTCTACACTGAACCATTCAATTCAAATAGCATTTACTAAGTTACTAATAAGTACAAAATCCTTGCCAGGCCTCTGCTAGACACAAAGACAAGACGTAATCCCTTATTTCCCAGTTTTCCACAGTTTTGGAAAAGTTAGGGTATATACACATGAACTCTAACACAGGAAAACTAAGAAATACAGGCAGTCCCTGGATTACAAACGAGTTCCGTTCCTAAGTCTGTCTTTAAGTCAAATTTGTACATTAAGTAAGAACAGTTAGGTACGGTTTGTATCTAACATCAGTTAGTCATATGTTCGTCTTACTATATACTATATGGTGTTCCTTTCTATGCATACAAAACATTAAAGAAACATTTCCAGATACACCAAAACATCTCTAACATAATAATACGGTAATAAATTTTAGTAATAATAATACAGTAGTAAAAATAATTATGTTTCGATATGCATCAGAAAGTAGCTCCCGTTTGTTATGATGAACCATTGCATGTACCTCAAATTTTAATATAGCAGGCCACACCAGGGTTGGCTTGCAACTACTGGTTGTAAGTAAGTCAGACGTTCCTAACCTGGGGACTTCTTGCACTATAAAAGATATGCAAAAATTTATCAATCTTCTCACAAGGTTTGCCATCAATCATTGGGTTGAAACAGTAAGGATCAATACTGCTTGTTTGAAAGGTAACAACTCAGTCTACAGACTTTAAAGCACTTGTTCTTTAAACAGGGTTTGAGGAATACTGACTCAACAGGTATTATGCATCTCCGTCACTTCCTTCATAGTTAACTCAGACACGTTTTCCTGGTAACCATCCTTCTTGCTTCTCTGCTTCTGGAGCATGTTGGAATATCAGCAAGAAGTTTGAGGGTTATCTCTTAGGGAAACTCAGGGACTTTTTTAGCTGTTGTTCCTTTAGCTGAAGAACCTCTTTTTCACATTCTCATTACTTGGCTTCTAGCTCAACCCCATGTTGCCCTGAGAATTTTCACAGCTAAGTTTCAAAAGTCCTATGTGTGGCTCTGCTCTTCAGAGGAAGGACTATATGAAGCTACATTAACATCCCTGACAATCCTTTCACAATCTTTCTTTATGAGAAAGGTGAAGGCTTATACATGTCTCTAACACCACCATGGCTTTAAGCCAGTCATTTAAGAATTGGTTGAAACCAAGCTTTAAAAAAGACACCTCTCCACCTTAGCTTTGAAGAGAAAATTTTCTTCAAGGAAAATCACAGTTTATTTCTCTAAACTCTCAGTTTACATAATCCCGTCATATACCTTCAGGGTAGATAGTACTATACACACACATACATACCAAAACCCAGAACCCATTGCTTTGGGGTGAATTCTGACTGATTGAGACCCTATAGAACAGAGTAGAACTGTCCCATAGAGTTTCCAAGGAGCAGCTGGTGAATTCAAACTGCCAACCTTTTGGTTAGCAGCCGAGCTCTTAACCACTGTGCTAGCAGGCCTCCATACATACATACACATAAATATAATTATATATACTATATACATATATATAGTGTTTTTCTAGACTCTCATTTTACGTAACCTTGTCATATACCTCCGAGGTAAATAGCACTACACACACACACACACTCACGCATATATAATTACATGTATTATGTATATATTATTTCTCTAGACTCTTATTTTGCATAACCCTGTCATATATAAACAGGATAAACAGTTCTCTCTCTCTCTCAAATATATATATACACACATATACACGTACACATAGGATACGTATATTGTAAGCACTCAGTTCCTAACTGAAAGGTTGGCAGTTTGAACTCATCAGCCATTCCATGAGAAAAAGATGTGGCAGCCTGCTTCTGTAAAGATTACAGTCTTGGAAACACTATGGGGCAGCTCTACTCTGTCTTATAGGGTCACTATGTATCAGAATTGACTCAACAGCAACAGGTGTGGTTCTCTTGGTTTATTATTATATTATATAATTACATATTATATACATACATAGTATTTCTCTAGACTCTCATTTTATGTAACCCTCTCATATTCCTTCAGGGTAAATATATACACACACACATGCAACCATATACATACACACACACATACCTGTGTGTATGTACCCACCCATTGCCATCAAGTTGATTTTTTTCATTTAGTAGCTAAGCATTTAACTACTGCTCTACCAAGGCTCCTTTGTGTGTATGTATACGTATTTATATGCGTGGAAACCCTGGTGGCGTAGCAGTTAAGTGCTACGTCTGCTAACCAAAGGGTTGGCAGTTCGAATCCGCCAGGCGCTCCTTGGAAACTCTATGGGGCAGTTCTACTCTGTTCTATAGGGTCACTGTGAGTCAGAATCGACTCGACGGCACGGGTTTTTTTTTTTTTTTTTATGTGTGTATGTATATGTGTATATATATATCCTGATGCATATATTATGCATAGAAAGAAAGAGACTGTGTGTGTATGTAAGCTTGTCATTTCAACATTTATGGTTATTTTCAGAAACTGAACCCACAATTAGCACAGACTACAACTAGGCAGTAAAGCCTTTGATTGCATCACACAAACTTCCAGACTTAAACTGTGCAGTTAATTTTAAGAGGATTACCATGCTTTTTTACCACATATTAGCTTGAGCAAGTCAATTAATCTAAGTCTTCATTTCTTGTACAAAATGGGAATGATAATATCTGCCCCTCTGAAATTTCAAGGTGGTTATGTTTTTTTTTTTTTTTTATGGGAACAAACAGGATGATGGTGTTAAACCACATTTTATAAAAGAAGGGACTTGTGATTATTATTATTCAAAATTGTCTTCTAGACCTTTGGGCCCCTTGCTACCTATAGACCACCAGGCCACTTAGCCATTGTGGGTATTGAAGATGGACTTCTTGGTGTCTTCTTTTGTAATCAAATCAATATTTTGCTAATGTAGGTGTAGAAAAGGAGCAGACAGGAGCAGAATTAAAAATGCTAATATGGACTTTAGGGAGTGTGAGATTTTTTTTTTTTAATATTATTTTATTTTGTTTTTGGTGAAGGTTTACACAGTGGTTTAGGTTCCCATTCAACAATTTCTACACAAGTTATTCAGTGACATTGGTTACATTTTTTACAATGCCTGAACATTTTTGTTATTTCTGTTCTAGTTGTTCCATTTCTCCATTAATCTAGTTTTCCTGCCACCTTATTTCTCATCTTGGTTTTAAAGCAATTGTTGACTATTTAGTCTTATAAAGGTGATTTTTTAAAGGAGCATTCTTTGTGACTTTTGACTAAAACTGTCTATAATCTTGGACCCTAAAACATCTAGGATCAGAAGTTATTCCACTCAGAAAATTCCAGAATCTTATGCGCCACTTATTTATTCAACACATGTTTTATTTAATGTTCTTCTGTGACAAGCACAGCAATAGACCTTGAAGGTACTAAGACAAATAATTTGCAGTCCCTTCCTATGAAAAATTTGAAATCTAGCAGAGAGAAAAAAATGAACAAATGCAACAAAATTTTATGGGTACAATATAGAATCGTATACAGAGAACAAACAACACAGAGGAGGGAGTGGTTGAATCTAGCAATGGGAAGGGAGTGTGACAAAGTTTGCCTACCTAACAATCATTCTTCCCCCTCCTCACATACTACCTCTCCCTAAACAAATTTGAAAGTCAAATACTCCCCGTCTCACTCTCCCTAGCAACTAAGGGTGCATGTGACATAAATGTGTTATTCAATGAGATATAAGTGAAAGCTTGCTGGCTGGTTTCTGGGAAAGTGTTTGCTTTCTCAGTAAAAGGGCTTGTGGCAGATTCTATTTTTCAAAGATGGTCACAAGGATATCTCACACTTCATTCTGTCTTCTTAGAATGTGACCTTAAAGCTTCACCCTTTAAGGAGAGGCAAACATGGTACTATAGACAGAAGCACCATGCCATCCCTTTGAGCAAAGACCTGAAAAACTAAGTAAAACAAGTACAAACATCAGTCCTGGAACCCTAAGCACCAAATGAAGGAATAAAGGACGTGATCAAGCACAGAATGGAATAAGAAACTGACAGAGAATAGAGAACAAGGAAAGCTATGAAATGAAGGTTACCCACCAGCAAATGTGGCCAGATTCTCCGTCTTGGACTACAGCCACCAAAGAATGCACAAAGGGAATGCAGGAAGGCAACTCCGCAAACTACTCATCCCTACTCCTTCACCCCTGCTGGACCCACTGTGCTGTACCATAGCTGAGTGACTTCCCCTGCCCACCTGGACAAGGTGATGAGAAAGTATCATGCCCACAGGTGAACAAGCAACAAAACACACCCAGCCAGCCTGCCCAGACATAACTAAATAAAACAAAAAAGCAAGACGAAACAATCAAATCTACAATCAGTAAACAAAGAAAATAATTCCTGAGTGTACCGGAGACAGCAGACAATATCAAAACAATGTTTAAAAAAAACTGGAAAGGATGGCTTCAGAAAATGACTGAGATAAGCATCAGATGAACTTCTGCTAGAAGAAAAGTCACTGAAACTCCCTGATAGGGAATTCAAAACTCTAATATTCAGGGTTCTCCAACAGATGAAGGAAAACGCAGACAAAAATTAGGAAAAAATAGACAAAATCTTGGAAAATACAGAAAAAATTATGAAAAAGACAAATAAAACAATGGAAGAATTCAGGAAAATAATACAGGAACAAAGTGTCAAAATAAATACATCTCCAGATAAATAGAAATTAAGAGAATATGTAAAAACCAAACTTACAAGAATTATTAAAGGAAGCCCTTCGGTTAAAGAAGCAACATCAGTCAACAACCTGAATCTAGCACATAAGATAGCATCAGCCAGATACCAACCTAGATAATGAACTTTCAAAGATAAAACAAAACTAAAAAATTTATGACAGGGAACCAGAGAGGTCAAACTGTAAAATGTCAACAACGTCAGAACAATAAAAGAGGGAATAAACAGTATAGGCAAAGAACTTTCAAATAGAGAGGAAGCCAAGGCCTTATCAAGTAATAAAAGACTGATTTAAACTTAGGAAGATAGGGGTAAATTTCAAGGTAACCACAAAGAAAGTTAACAAATCTACTCATCAAGATAAAGAAGAACATAATGTCTCAGTAAACACAAAATGTACAAAAATGAAAGAAAGAAAGAAACAAACAAACAAAAATCCACAAACAAAAGTAATTCACCACAGAAGACTAAGAGGAACAATGAAAACATCAGCACCTCAAAAAATAGCACTACAAAATGACAGCAACAAACTCACACCTATCAATAATCGCACTGAACATAAATGGCCTAAATGCACCCACAAAGAGGCACAGAGTGATAGAATGGATTAAAACAAACAAACAAACAAACAAAAACAGGGCCAATCAATATGCTATCTATAAGAGACATACCTTAAAAACAAAGAGATGATAAGTATATTAAAAATCAACGGATGGAAAATACATAGATATATATCAAGCAAACAGCAACTAAAAAAGAGTAGGAATGGCAATCCTAATCTCAAATAAAATAGACTTTAAAACAAAATCCACCATAAAAGATAAAGAAGGACATTATATAATGATTAAAGAGACAACTGACCATGAGGACATCATAACCATAATAAATATCTACGCACCCAATGGCCCAACAGGGTGCCAAAATATATAAAAAACAAACTCCAAGAGCAATGAAAAGAGAAATTGACAGTTCCACTATAATAGTGGGAGGCTTCAATACACCACTCTTGGTAAAGGACAGAACATCTAGAAAGAAACTCAACAAAGATACAGCAGATCTAAAGGCCACAATCAACCAACTTGACCTCATAAGCATATACAGAACACCCTACCCAACAGCAGCAAGGTACACATTTTTTTCCAATGCACGTGGAATGTTCTTAAGAATAGACTACATCTTAGGCCACAAAGCAACACTCAAAAAAATCCAAAATACTTCTCTAAAATCTACATGATACTGCAAACACTCAACTACAAAAAGACAAATAACCCAATTAAAAAATGGACAAAAGATATGAATAGACACTTCACTAAAGAAGACATTCAGGTAGCTAACAGATATATGGGGAAATGTTCACGATCATTAGCCATTAGAGAAATGCAGATCAAAACTACATTGAGATTTCATCTTGCTCCAACAAGGCTGGCATTAATCCAAAAAACACAAAATAATAAATGTTGGAGAGGCTGTGGAGAGATTGGAACACTTCTACACTGCTGATGGGAAGGTCAAATGATACGACCACTTTGGAAATCGATTTGGTGCTTCCTTAAAAAGTTAGAAATAGAACTACCATAGGATCCAGCAATCCCACTCCTTGGAATATATCCTTGAGAGACAAGAGCCTTTACATGAACAGATATATGCACATCCTTGTTTACTGCAGCACTGTTTACAATAGCAAAAACATGGAAGCAACCAAGGTGCCCATCAATGGATGAATGGATAAATAAATTATGGTATATTCACACAATGGAATACTACACATCGATAAAGAACAGTGAGGAATCTGTGAAACATTTCATAACATGGAGGAACCTGGAAGGCATTATGCTGAGTGGAATTAGTCAGTTGTGAAAGGACAAATATTATATAAGACCACTATTATAAGAACTTGAGAAATAGTTTAAACTGAGAAGAACACATTCTTTTGTGGTTACGAGAGGGGGGAGGGAGGGTGGGAGAGGGGAATTCACTAATTAGATGGTAGATAAGAACTACTTTAAGTGAAGGGAAAGACAGCACACAATACAGGGGAGGTCAGCAGAACTGGACTAAACCAAAAGCAAAGAAGTTTCCTGAATAAACAGAATGCTTCGAAGGCCAGCGTAGCAGGGGCGGGGGTCTGGGGACCATGGTTTCAGGGGACATCAAGTCAATTGGCATAATAAAATGTATTAACAAAACATTCTGCATCCCACTTTGAAGAGTGGCATCTGGGGTCTTAAACGCTAGCAAGCAGCCATCTAAGATGCATCAATTGGTCTCAACCCACCTGGATCAAAGGAGAATGAAGAACACCAAAGACACAAGGTGATTACGAGCCCAAGAGACAGAAAGGGCCACATGAACCAGCGACTACATCAGCCTGAGACCAGAAGAACTAGATGGTGCCTGGCTACTACCAATGACTGCCCTGACAGGGAACACAACAGAGAACCCCTGAGGGAGCAGGACAGCAGTGGGATGCAGACCCCAAATTCTCATAAGACCAGACTTAATGGTCTGACTGAGACGGGAAGGACCCCAGTGGTCATGGCCCCCACACCTTCTGTTGGCCCAGGACAGGAACCATTCCCGAAGCCAACTCTTCAGACATGGATTGGACTGGACAATGGGTTGGAGAGGGATGCTGGTGAGGAGTGAGCTTCTTGGATCAGGTGGACACTGGAGACTATGTTGGCATCTCCTGCCTGGAGGGGAGATGAGAGGGTGGAGGGGGTTAGAAGCTGGCGAAATGGACACGAAAAGAGAGAGTGGAGGGAGAGGGCGGGCTGTCTCATTATGGGAGAGTAATTGGGAGTGTGTAGCAAGGTGTACATGGGTTTTTGTGCAAGAGACTGACTTGATTTGTAAACTTTCACTTAAAGCACAATAAAAATTATTTAAAAAAAAAAATCCAAAACACTGAGATAATACAAAGCATCTCTTCCGATCACAACACCATAAAGTAGAAATTAATAACAGGAAGAGCAAGGAAAAAAAATCAAATACATGGAAACAGAATAACGCCCTGTTTAAAAACCACTGGTAATAGAAGAAATCAAAGATGGAATCAAAAAATTCCTAGAATCAAATGATAATGAAAAAACATCGTACAAAATTCTAACTCAAAAAAAAAAAAGACCAGACTTACTTGTCTGACAAAGACTGGAGAAAATCCAAGAGTACGGCTCCCAGACACACTTTTAACTCAGTAATGAAGTCACTCCTGAGGTGCACCTTTTAGGCAAAGATTGGACAGGCCCATAAAACAAAGTGAGACTAAATGGGCACACCAGCTCAGGGGCAGGAATGAGAAGGCAGGAGGGGAAGGAAAGCTGGTAATCCAAGATCCAGAGGGGGAGGGTGCTGACATGTCATGGAGTTGGCAACCAATGTCACAAAGCAATATGTTTACTAATTGTTTAACAAGAACTAATTTGCTCTGTAAACGTTCACCTAAAGTATAATTAAAAAAAAAACAAACCTTCTCCCTTTAAGAGAGGTAAGGTGTATGTCCCCTCTCCTTGATCTTCAAGGACCTTTGTGATTGTCTTGGTCAATGGAGTACAATGAAAGTGACACTATGGAATTTCTAAAGCTAGACAAAAAAAATTCCATGCATTTCCACATTGTTCTTTTTATATATTTGCTCTTCAAGCCAGGCAGCCATGCTGTGAGGAGGCCCAAACTACCCCATGCTAAGAGACTACATGGAGATGACATGTGGAGAGGTTTGGATGACAGTACAGCGAAGGTCCTAGTCAACAGACAGCATCAACTGCCACCGTGTGAGCGAGAATATCTCTTAATGATTGCAGCCCCCAGCCACTGAGTCATTCCCAGCCTTCAAGTCTTCCTACCTGCGATGCTACACATTGTGAAGCAGAGAGAAGTCATCCCCACTGTGTTCTGTAGATTCTTTTCTTTTCTCTCTCTCTCTTTTTTTTTTTATTGTGTTTTAAGTTAAAGTTTATAAATCAAGTCAGTTTCTCATACAAAAGCTTATACACACATTATTTTGTGACCCTAGTTGCTCTCCCTGTAATGGGACAGCATAGTCCTCCTCTCCACTCTGTATTTCCTGTGTCCATTCAACCAGCTCCTGACCCTTTCTGCCTTCTCATCTCACCTCTCGATAGGAGCTGCCCACATAGTCTCATGTGTCTACTTGAGCTAAGAAGCACACTCCTCATCAGTATTATTATGTGTCTTATACTCCAGTCTAATCTTCATCTGAAGAGCTGGCTTCGGGAATGGTTTTAGTTTTGGGCTAACAGAGAGTTCAGGGGGCATGTCTTCTGGGGTCCCTCCAGTCTCAGTCAGACCATTAAGTCTGTTCTTTTTACTAGAATCTGAATTCTGCATCCCACTTTTCTCCTGCTCCATTAGGGATTCTCTGTTGTGTTCCCTGTCAGGGCAGTCATTGGTGGTAGCCCGGCACCATCTAGCTCTTTGGTCTCAGGCTGATGGAGTCTCTGGTTTTTTGGCCCATTCTATCTCTTGGTCTCTTATTTTCCCTATGTCTTTGGTGTTCTTCCTTCTCCTTTGCTCTAGGTAGGTTGAGACCAATTGATGCATCTTAGATGGCTGCTTGTTAGCTTTTAAGACCCCAGATGCCACTCACCAAAGTGGGATGCAGAATGTTTTCTTAATACATTTTGTTATGCCAACTGACCTAGATGTTCCCTGAAACCACGGTTCCCGGCACCCACGCCCTTGCTACTCTGTCCCTCAAAGTGTTTGGTTGTATTTAGGAAACTTCTTAGCTTTTGGTTTAGTTCCAGTTGTGCGCTAACCTGTATTGTGTGCTGACCTTCCCTTTACCTAAAATAATTGTCTACAAACTCTGGTAGCTTACTGGTTAAGAGCTAAGGCTGCTAACCAAAAGGCCGGCAGTTTAAATCCACCACGTGCTCCTTGGAAACCGTATGGGGCAGTTCTACTCTGTCCTATAGGGTCACTATGAGTCAGAATCGACTCGACGGCAACGGGTTATCTAATTAGTGAATACCCCTCTCCCTCCCTCCCTATCTTTATAACCATCAAAGAATGTTTTCTTCTGTTTAAACCTTTTCTTGAGTTCTTATAATAGTGGTTTCATACAATATTTGTCCTTTTGTGACTGACTAATTTATTTAACTCAGCATAATGCTTTCTAGATTCATCCATGCTATGAGATGTTTCGCATATTTATTGTTCTTTATTGTTGCCTAGTATTCCATTTTGATTATCCATTTTCATTCATCTGTTGATGGGCATCTCCATTGTTTCCATTTTTCTGCTATTGTAAAGAGTGTTGCAATGAACATAGGTGTGCATATATCTATTTGTGTGAGGGCTCTTATTTCTCTAGGATATAGTCCAAGGAGTGGGATTGCTGGATCATATGGCAGATCTATTTCTAGCTTTTTAAGAAAGTGCCTAGTTGATTTTCAAAGTGGTTGTACCATTTCACATTCCTGCCAGCAGTGTATAAGTGTTCCAGTCTCTCCACAACCTCTCCAAAATTTATTATTTTGTGTTCTTTGAATTGATGCTAGCCTTGTTGGGGTTCTGTACAAATTCTTGTGCCAAGGAATCTGTGACTGTTTTATTCCATTAAATCGTTTGTTTCATAACTATAATAACTGGAACATAGATGAGCTGGCAATACCTTTTCTTCCTTCTCCCATTCTTCATGTTTTCAAGGTCTGTTCATATTGTAGCATGCATTAGGACTTCATTTCTATTTACAGCTCAGTAATATGGGCATGGAGCCCTGCTGACACAGTGACTAAGTACTTGGCTGCTAAGTGAAAGGTCGGCAATGGATCCCACTAGCTGCTCCCCAGGAGAGAGATATGGCAGTCTGCTCCTGTAAAAATTTCGGCCTTGGAAAAACCCTATGGGGCAGTTTTACTTTGTCCTATAGGGTCGCTATGGTTTGTTTGTTTGTGTGTTTGTTTGTTTGTTTGTTTGTTTTAATATGGGCATGATAGGAGTGGGAGGCATCTCACAATCATCTGGTGAAAACATGATGTTGGCTTTGACATTGTTGATCTACTGAACCAATACACATAGCTGCTTATCTTGACTTCTTCAGATTTGAAAAAAATAAACTCTTGTTCGTTTATGCCACTGTATTACAGGTTGCTTATAACTTATAGTTAGAAACATCCCTAGTGACCTCTACTGAAAAGATTCAGTGGATTTGTAGGGGACAATATTTGATTTTAACATGCTAACGACCACTGGAAAGCCTGGTAAATAGCAGTTAAGTGCTATGGCTGTTAACCAAAAAGCCTGCAGTTTGAATCCACCAGGTGCTTCCTGGAAACTCTGTGGGGCAGTTCTACTCTGTCCTATAGGGTCGTTACGAATCAGAATAGACTAAAGGCAACAGGTCTGGTTAACAACCATCTAATTAGAATAAAAGTAGAGATATCAACTGCAGCCCAGTCTTCTAAGAAGTCTGGCTGTGAAGAAAAAGAGAGAAATGAAGTGGTAGGAGAATCCTAAGGGCAAATTTTTCTGTTCTGTGGGATAGTATTTAGTGGAGCCAGAGAGACTGAAACTGAAGAGAGTATAACCTCAGCAAATATTGCCACAATTCAACCCTGCTTTGGCCCTCTGTCTTGGCTATCTAGTGCTGCTATAACAGAAATATCACAAGTGGATGGCTTTAACAAAGAGAAATTTATTCTCTCACAGTCTAGTAGGCTAGAAGTCCAAATTCAGGGCATCAATTCCAGGGGAAGGTCCCCTCTCCCGGTTGGCTCTGGAGGAAGGTCCTTGTGATACATCAGTCTTCCCTTGGTCTGGGAGCATCTCAGTGCAGGAACTTCAGGTCCAAAATATGTGCTCTGCTCCCCTTGCTCCTTTCTTGGTAGTAAGAGGTTCCCCAACTCTCTGCTTGCTTTCCTTTCCTTTTATCTCTTGAGAGATAAAAGGTGGTGCAGGCCACACCCCAGGGAAACTCCCTTTACCTCAGATTACGGAGGTGACCTGAGTAAGGGTGGTGTTACAATCCCAACCTACCTTCTCAACATAAAATTACAATCACAAAATGGAGGAAAACCACACAATACTGGGAATCATGGCTTAACTAAGTTGACACATATTTTGGGGGGGACACAATTCAATCCATGACACCTTCTCTGAGCTTTCTTGCAAAATCAATCTCAAGGGCTTTCTTGGAAAACCAAAAAGCAGAATCAGCTTCATGGGCACACCAGTTGCACAGTGCCCCATGTTTAGAAGGACACTTGTTGGATTTAATGGTCTGCTGTTGCTGTCTTGAAATTCCTTTTTTTTTTTGTATTATTTTTTCTTGTTCCTCGAATTTTTTATTGTGATAAATATATGCAACACAAAATATTTGCCATTTCAATGTTTTGCACGTGTACAATTCAGTGACATTAAGTACAGTCATCATGTTGTTCAGCCATCACCATTATCTGTCACCAAATTTTCCCATCACGCTTAACGGAAGTTCAATGTTTCCTAAGTAGTAAGTCCCCCATTTCCCCTCTGTCCCTCCTGTCCTTGGTAACCACTAATAAACTTTGGTGTGTATACCTTTGCCTACTCTAGATATTTCATATAAATAGGATCATACAATATTTGTCTTTCAGGATCTGACTTATTTCACTCAGCATAATGTTTTCAAGGTCAATCCATGTTGTAGCATATATCACGACTTCATTTCTCTTTATGGCTGAATAATAAATGGCTGGAATAATAAATATTCCACTGCATGTATAGATCACATTTCGTTTATCTATTCATCACCTTTTGCCTATAGTAAATAGTACTATAATGAACATTGGTCTACGAGTATCTGTTTGAGTCCCTACTTTCAATTGTTTTGGGTATATTCCTAAGAGTGGAATTGCTGAGTCATATAGCAATTCTATTTTAACTTTTTGCGGAACCTCCAAACTGTTTTCCACAGCAGCTAGCTATACCATGAGAGCACAACGTTTACTCACACACATATTCTCAGTGTGTCTAATTTCACATATGTATCAAAAACTCCAAGTTTGGAGGTACATCAGACTAAATTCCTGTTATCACATAACACTATATGTACACACAAACACACACTCAGCATTACCTGATTGTAAATATTTTGTTTGTTTTTAAAAGAAGCTTGGTAATGATCACCACTACCTCGGAAAAGAAACAAGAATAGGAGGGCTAAAAAGTTTCCATGACTCAACTCTCCATAGGCAAAGGACAAAATTAATTCTTTTTTTTTATTATTATTATTGTACTTTAAACAAAGGTTTACAGAACAAACTAGTTTCTTGTTAAACAGTACACGTATTGTTTTATGACATTGGTTAACAACTCCATGACATGTCAACACTCTCCCTTCTCAAACTTGAGATCCCTATTATCAGCTTTCCTGTTTCCTCTTGTCTTCTAGTCCTTGCCCCTGGGCTGGTGTGCCCCTTTAGTCTCCTTTTGTTTTATGGATCTGTCCAATTTTTGGCTGAAGGGTGAACCTCAGGAGTGAATTTATTATTGAGCTGAAAGAGTGTCTGAGGGCCATATTCTCAGGGTTTCTTCAGTCTCTGGACTAATCTTTCCCTTGTATCTTTAGTTTTCTTCATTCTCCCTTGCCCCAGAAGGGGTGAGACCAGGGGAGTACCTTAGATGGCTGCTCACAGGCTTTTAAGACCCCAAACATTACTCACCAAAGTAGAATGTAGAACATTTTCTTTATAAACTATGTTGTGCCAGTTGAGCTAGATGTTTGCAGAGATCATGGTCCCCACAGCCCTCGACCCAGCAATTCCATCCCTCAGGGAGTTCGGAAGTGTCTATGGAGCTTCCATGACCTTGCCTTGTACAAGTTGTTTGCTTCCCCAGTATCTTACCCTTCACCAAAGTCACTGCTTGTCTATTGACTGTTTAGTGTTTTTCCATTCCCACCCCTCCCCTCCCTCGTAACTATCAAAGCTTGTTTCTTTTTGTATGTTAACCTTTTCATGAGTTTTTGCAGTAGTGTCTCATGCAATATTTGTCCTTTTGTGATTGACCTATTTCACTCAGCATAATGCCCTCCATATCCATCCATGTTATGAGATGCTTTGCAGATTCATCATTGTTCTTTATTGTTTCAAAATACTCCATTGTGTGTATGTACCATAGTTTGTTTATCCATTCATCTGTTGATGGGCATCTAGGTTGTTTCCATTTTTTTGCTATGGTGAACAACGCTGCAATGAACATGCGCGTGCATACATCTATTCATGTGAGAACTCTTATGTCCCTAGGATATATTCCTAGGAGTGGGATTGCTGGATCATATGGTATTTCCACTTCCAGCTTTTTAAGGAAGCACCATATCATTTTCCAAACTGGTTGTATCATTTTGCATTCCCACCAGCAGTGCATAAGAGTTCCAATTTCTCCACAGCCTCTCCAACATTTGTTATTTCCTGTTTTTTGATTCCTGCTGGTAATGCTGGGATGCGATGGTATTTCATTATGGTTTTGATTTGCATTTCTGTAATGGCTGGTGACTGGGGGCATTTCCTCCTGTGCCTGTTAGCTGCTTGAATGTCTTCTTTGGTGAAGTATCTGTTCATTTCCTTTGCCCATTTTTTAATTGGATTATTTGTCTTTTTGTTGTTGAGGTGTTGGATTTTCATGCAGATTTTAGAGATTAGATCTTTGTCTGATTTGTAAGAGCCAAATTTTTTTCCCAGTCTGTTGGTTCTCTTTTTATTGTTTTGGTGAAGTCTTTTGATGAGTGTGTTTAATTTTTAGAAGATCCCAGTTATCTAGCTTGTCTTCTGCAGTTTGTGTATTTTTGGCTATGGTTTGTATCCTGTTAATGCCGTGTATCAGGGCCTCTAGTGTTGATCCTATTTTTTCTTCTATGATCTTTATAGTTTTTGGCTTTATATTTAGGCCTTTGATCCATTTTGAATTAGTTTTTGTACATGGTGTCAGGTATGGGTCCTGTTTTTTTTTTTTTTTTGCAGATGGACATTCAATTTTGCCAGCACCATTTGTTAAGAAGGCTGCCTTTTCCCCATTCAGTGGATTTTTGGCCCTCGTTGAAGATCAGGCGACTGTGGGTGGATGGATTTACCTCTGGGTTCTCAATTCTGTTCCATTGGTCAATGCATCTGTTGCTGTACAGTACCACGCTGTTTTGACAACCATGGCTGTGTAGTAGGTTCTGAGGTCAGGTAGTGCAAGTCCTCCTACTTTATTCTTTTCTTTCAATAGTGCTTTACTTATCCAGGGCTTCTTCCCTTTCCATATAAAGTCTATGTTTGGTTTTTCCATCTCTTTATAGAACGCTGTTGGGATTTCAATTGGGACTGCATTGTATTTGTATATTGCTTTGGGTAGAATAAACCTGTTGCCATTAAGTTGATTCTGACTCATAGTGATCCTACAGGACAGAATAGAACCGCCCCATCAAGTTTCCTAGGAGCGCCTGATGGATTCGAACTGCCGACCTTTTGGTTAGCAACTGTAGCACTCAACCACTAAGTGACCAGGAATCCGCCAGGCACTCCTTGGAAACTCTGTGGGGCAGTTCTATCGTGTCCAATAAGGTCACTATGAGTCGGAATCAACTCGACAGCACTGGGTGGGTTTGGGTTGGGTAGAATTGTGATTTTCCACAATGTTCAGTCTACTTGTCCATAAGCATGGTATGTTTTTCCATTTGTGTAGATCTCTTTTTGTTTCTTGCAGTAGTGTTTTGTAGTTTTCTTTGTATAGGTCTTTTACGTCCCTGGTTAGATTTATTCCTAAGTACTTTGTTTTTTTAAGGCTATTATAAATGGCATTGTTTTATTGATTTCCTTTTCATCATTCCCTTTATTGGTGTATAGGAATCTAACTGATCTTTGTACGTTTATCTTGTATTTTGCTGCTCTGCTGAGTCTATTAGTTGCAGTAGGTTTCTCGTGGAGTCTTTTGAGTTTTCTATGTATAGTATCATATTATCTGCAGATAGGAACAGCTTAACTTTTTCATTACCAATTTGGATGCCCTTTATTTCTTTTTCTTGCCTTATTGTTCTAGCTAGAGCTTCCGGCACAATTTTAAATAGGAGTGGTGATAAAGGGCATCCTCGTCTTGTTCCTGTTCTCAAAGGGAATATGTTCATCCTCCCTCTGTTAAGAATGATGTTGGCTGTTGGTTTTCCATAGATGCCCTTTATTATGTTGAGAAATTTCCCTTCTATACCTATTTTATCGAGAGTTTTTATCAGGAATGGGTGTTGAACTTTGTCAAATGCCTTTTCTTCGTCAATTGAGATGATCATGTGATTCTTTTCTTTCCTTTTATTTATGTGGTGGATTACACTGATTACTTTTCTAATATTGAACCATCCTTGCACACCTGGTGTAAGTCCTACTTGGTTGTGGTATATTTTTTGATAGGATGCTGAATTCTATTGGCTAGAATTTTGTTGAGAATTTTTGCATCTACATTCATGAGAGATATTGGTTTGTAATTTTCTTTTTTTGTGGTGTCTTTGCCTGGTTTTTGTAGCAGGGTGGCTTCATAGAATAAATTTGGAAATACCCCTTCCTTTGCTATGTTCTGAAATAGTTTGAGCAGTACTAGTGTAAGTTCTTCTCTGAACGTGTGGTAGAATTCTCCAGTGAAGCCATCTGGGCCAGGGTTTTTTTGTTGTTGTTGAGATTTTGTTTGTTTTTACCTTTTCAATCTCTTCTCTTGTTATGGATCTGTACAGATTTTCAACATTATTTTGGGTTAGTTTTGGTAGGTAGAGTTTTTGTAGAAATTTGTCTATTTCCTCTAGGTTTTAAAATTTGTTGGAGTATAGTTTTTCATAATACTCTGTTATAACCCTTTTTACTACAGTTGGGCCTGATGCAATGTCCCCCATATCATTTCTTATTTGAGTTAATTGCATCCTCTTCTGTTTTTCTTTTGTCAGTTTGGCCAGTGGTTTGTTGATTTTGTTGATCCTTTCAAAAAACCAACTTCTGGTTTTGTTGATTCTTTCTATTGTTATTCTATTTTCTAAGAAATTAATTCTTAATTCTTTGTTTCATGTTGTTAATATGTTAATTTAAATAAATGATATGGATTAGGTCAAGAAAGATTCTTTTGTTGCAATCCCCAAAAGCAACTCAGCCTAACTTAATCCAAAAATAAAATGATTAGAAGAAACCATGTAACCCTAAAATCAAAGTAATTCTGAAAGCCTCAAGAAGGCAGAAACCAAGGAAGTTCTGGGAGTCTTTTTTGACACTGCCAATAGATGACACGACTTCAACTACCACCTATCCTTACGTATCTGTAGCAAATGTATTTGCATTCCTGGAGCCCCTCTGAGTGGCCAGGTTCACATGCTGTGTACCCACTTTTATGTTGGGTGGTAATGGAAAGATGTAGAAGAAGAGGAAGGAATCCCCTTGATTCTCAGTACATCCAGAATCACGTGGACTGAGGGCCAGGCAGTTACCCAAAGGAATGGGCACTGACCAGAACAAAAGTAATAGACGTTTATGGCACGTATTTGTATTTTAGAAAAAATAGAAAATGGAGTATACAGGAAGAAAATAAAAATCACCTATAGTCTACCACACTTTCCATTTTGTGTATATCCTTTCAGACATTTTTCTAATCATATATTTTTCCTTGCAAAAATTGAGTCATACTCTATATACTGCATTGTAATTTGCCTTTTTACACTTAAAAATACTTTGTGAAAACTTTCTATATAAATAATGACAGCATAGTGATATAATTTTAAATTCAGGGTTGTTGTTAGTTGCCATTGAGCTGGCTCCAACTCATAGTGACCCCATGTACAACAGAATGAGCTGTTGCCCAGTCCTGTGTCGTTTTCATGATCATTGGTATACAATCATGCATCACTTAACATCCACGATATGTTCCGTGAAATAGGACATTATGTGATTTGCAGGTTGTGAGAATACCATGTAACATACTTAGCAAAGTTATATGGGATACCTTTTGTTTCACTTCCAAATTGATACTTCAACTTTGCCTCTTGCTGCTGCTACCACTAGCATTGTTTTTGTTGCATTTGGGAGCCATGATGCACTTCACAGCAGTATTTTTGAAAGAAAATTAAACAGAGAGACAATGCTACAACCCTAAATAGATGCACAATACACGAGATGGATGCTGTGCACACGAATCAAAGCATTCACTGTTATACAATAAACTTTTTATTTGTAAGTAGGGAAAGTTCACATTAAAATAATGATAGAAAGTACAATACAGCACATACTATCTTAGTCATCTAGTGTTGCTGTAACAGAAATACCACAAGTGAATGGCTTTAACAAAGAGAAATTTATTTTCTCACGGTCTAGTAGGCTAGAAGTCCCCATTCAGGGTGTCAGATCCAGGGTAAGGTTTTCTTCTCTCTGCTGACTCTAGAGGAAGATCCTTGTCACCAATCTTCCTGTTGTCTAGGAGTTTCTCTGCACAGGAATCTCAGGTCCAAAGGACACTCTCTGCTTCTGGTGCTGCTTTCTTGGTGGTATGAGAGCCCTATGTCTCTCTGCTTGCTTCTCTCTTCTATATCTCAAAAGAGACTGGCTTAAGACACTATCTAATCTCGTAGACCTCATCAATATAACTGCCACTAAAGCATCTTATTACATCATAGTGATGAGATTTACAACACATAGGGAAATCACAAAATGAAGAACAACCACATAATACTGGAAATCATGGCCTAATCAAGTTGACACATATTTTTGGAGGACACAGTTCAATTCATGACACATACATAAGCCAGTAACATAGATGCTTATTATGACTATCAAGACATGTGTTTTATAGGTTCTATATGCACCATACAGTTACGCCCCCTATCTCTCGTTCTCTGATCAGGATTTCTGAACTCTGTTATAACCTTATGGGACCATAGATTTTAGATGTTGCCCAAATGGATGTTATGTGGCATATGACTGAATTTGAATCCATCGTGGCTATTTTGTCAATACTTAAACTCAAATGAATTATAATTAAAGATAATGACCCATAGACTAAGTAATTAATGTGAGAGTAAGATATTTCCTGAAATCAAAAAGGATTTGAAGCACTTGCTGATGAAGATCAAAGACTACAGTCTTTAGTAGGATTACATCTTAACATAAAGAAAACAAAAACCCTCACAACTTGACCAACAGGCAACTTCTTTTTAAATGAAGAAAAGACTGAAGTTGTCAAGGATTTCATTTTACTTGGATCCACAATCAAGGCCCATGAAAGCAGCAGTCAAGAAATCAAACAACCCATTGCACTGGGCAGATCTGCTACAAAAGACCTCTTTAAAGTGTTAAAAAGGAAAGGTGTCACTTTGAGGACTAAGGTGCACCTGACCCAAGCCATGGTACTTTCAATCACCTCATATGCATGCTAAAGCTTGACAATGAATAAGGAAGACCAAAGAAGAGTCGATGCCTCTGAATTATGGTATTGGCGAAGAGTGTTGAATATACCGTGAACTGCCAGAAGAACTAACAGGACTGTATTGGAAGATGTACGGCTACAATGCCCCTAAGAAGCAAAGATGGAGAGACTTTGTCTCATATACTTTGGACATGTTATCAGGAGGGACCAGTTTCTGCAGAAGAACATTGTGCTTGGTAAAGTAGAGGGTCAGAGAAAGAGAGGAAGTCTTTCAACAAGATGGATTGACACAGTGGCTTCAACCATGGGCTCAAACTTAATGATTGTGAGGATGGTGCAGAACTGGGCAGTGTTTTGTTGTACCTAGGGTCACTACGAGTTGGAACTAACTTGATGGCACCCAATGACAATAAAGAATTTCAGAGTCCTGATTTCTAAGCCTGTAGTCCTAACCATGAACCACTACTATCAGTTTATTTGAATTTGCATCTTTCTGTCTGCACATCTGTCTACCTACATGTGCACCTATCCATCGACTAGCTAGCTACCCACTTTACCAGTCATGGAGGGGTAAGTTATGCTCCAGTGACAAACAACCAAAAAAACTCAGTTTATTTCTGCATCCTACTATATGATTTGGATTATATGTCCAATTGGACTATATGTCCAATTTCTCCACCTTACTATATGAAGGCTCTGGCCATCTAAGCATTCCAGACCCAAGGTAATGAAGGCTCCGTTTCAACCCAGCAGAAATACAGAATATGGCAAGCACAGCCAGAAGTTATACATTGGATTTTATGCCACTCACAGTTTATTGGCCAAAGCAAATCTTATTTAAAAAAAAAAAAACACAGTTGTCATCTAATTGATTCCAACTCAGGGCGACACCATATGTGGCTGATTTTTCAGAAGTAGACTGCCAGGCCTTTCTTTCAAAGCACGTCTGCATAGATTTGAGCCACCAATGTTTCGTTAACTGTTTAAAAGACCCAGGGACTCTGCAAATCTCATAGCCACGACTGACTTCAATATATCATGAAATTCCCAGGGAAATTAAATTACAGGTCAAGGCAGGTGACACTTTGAGTTTTAAACAATTTAGTAGTAGAAATTGGGTTGCAATGGAGAATAAAATCTTCCCCTATTTGCAAATCCTTTAAGAGGATCAAATGATTTAACCATATTAGTCAGAGTTTGCATCATAAACCATTTCCATCTCAAACTATGTTTTGTTCCACCCCCTAATCCTCTGCTCACATAACATAAAACAGACCAGAAACTAAGGAAAGAGACAGCTGGTGCTGGTAACTCTCGCAGAGGATAATTTTATGACATGCTAAAAAGCCTGTTTTTTTTTTTTTTTTATGTATTATTTTTAATCATTTGCTTTTTCAACATTCTTCACATGTACAGTTCAGTGATATTGGTTATGCTTATTACGTTGTTCAGAAACCCTGGTGGCGTAGTGGTTAAGAACTATGGCTGCTAACCAAAAGGTCAGCAGTTCGAATCCAGCAGGTGCTCCTTGGAAACCCTATGGGGCAGTTCTACTCTGTCCTGTAGGGTCACTGTGAGTTGGAATCGACTCGACAGCAACAGGTTTTTTTGTTTTTTTTTTTTCATCACGTTACTCAACCATCACCATCATCTGTTTCCAAATCTCCACATCATCCTTAACAGAAGCTCAGTGTCCCCTAAGCAGTGAGTCCCTTTTTTCCCCTCTGTCCCTCCTATCTCTGTACCTTTGGTCTCTGTACCTTTGCCTATTCTACATATTTCATATAACTGGAATCATACAATATTATCCCTTTGTGACTGACTTAGTTCACTCAGCACGATGTTTTCAAGGTTCATTCATGTTGTACCACATATTAGGACTTCATTTCTCTTTATGGCTGAGTAATGTTTCACTGTGTATATGTATCATATTTTGTTTATTCCTTCATCTGCTGATGGACATTTAGACTGTTTCCAATTTTAGGAAAAGCACAGCATTATTAATTCTAGATGATCGTTTGAATTGTTTTAAAAAATTATCCCAGGGTGTGGAATATTAATGTCATGAGTAATTCAGACCAGGAAACTGTTATGAAAATACTTCTAATAATGATATATAGCTTTGCCATCAGTTTATTTCAAATGTTGCCTACTGAATAATTGACTTATAAAGTGCTTAAGGTCTTTTTTTAAAATAATTTGATATAGATTATCTGCATATATTATATATTATCGGGATATATTATATCTGTAGCCCTTGTATGGTATATCTAAGGTATTTAGATCTGTTAAATTTATTGATAGGTCCTGAGGGACCTTTGCCTTGGGAAAGAGAGGGACAAAGACGTCTTGGTTATCTACTGTAGCCAAAGTATACAACCATCTGTCTTAAATGGAGGCTGATACAGGATTCAGAGGAAGCCTATTGATTACTGTTGGAAGCTACTGATTTAAGTCAGTTTTCAAGGATGACCTCTGGTGAGGCTAGACAGAAATTCTCCTTTAGCACCAACCTCATCAACTAACCGGTAAATGTGCACCAGGCAGAATGGGAGAGATGGTGGGACTCTGGGATCACAGTTGGCAGCCCTCTGAAAGGGGAGCTGAGGCAGGGTAGGCACAGCATAGGACTCCTCGAGGCCAAGGGAGAGGCATACTGGGATCTGGGCAGGGAAGGGCTTTATAAGACGGGTGGCTGAGGAGGGAGTTTCCTAGAAAACAACCATAAAGATTTTCTGAAGTATCAAAGTTCATTGCAGAGAAATGGTCTTAGGTGGGGGTTGGGAGCTTGGGTTTAATTTTCTTATCCTGTCTTCGGTTCACTGGGCAGAGAGAGAGAGTGAAAGCAGGTTAATGTAAAGCACATACTGACTACCCCAAGCTGAGAGGTGTCTTCAGGTTCTAAGAAATGGAGGACAGGGGCTGGGGGAGAGTTATAAATGGGGCAAAACTGGATTAAAAAGTCTCTGCAGAGAGGGTGGAGGGGGTTAGAAGCTGGCGAAATGGACACGAAAAGAGATAGTAGAGGGAGAGAGCAGGCTGTCTCATTAGGGGGAGAGTAATTGGGGTGTGTAGCAAGGTGTATAAGGATTTTTCTGTGAAAGACTGACTCAATTTGTAAACTTTCACTTAAAGCACAATAAAAATTATTAAAAAAAAAATAAAGTCTCAGCAAATCAGCTACTGTTCAGCTTAGTCCAGTATCTCTTTTAGAGTCTAGAGGGTATCTGTTTGGTGATATAAATACGAGCTTAATCAAGACAACAAGTATTTTTTCAATTTACTATAGCAAATGGTAAGAGCCACTATTACTTTTTTAAAATCATGAAGTATTTTGTGGATCCTGGTGGCACAGTGGTTAAGAGCTTGGCTTTAACCAAAAGGTCAGCAGTTCAAATCCAGCAGCCCCTCCTTGGAAACCCTACAAGGCAGTTCTCCTCTGTCTTCTAGGGTCGGTGTAGGTCAGAATTGACTCGACAGCAATGGGTTTAGGTTTTTTTTTTTTTGGTTATCAAGTATGTTGGAATTAAATTTTTTTTCAAATTATAAAATACATGCAAATTGTAGGAACTTTTGGAAAAACAAAAAAATACAAAGAAAAAAATTAATTTACTCATAATCTCACCATCTGGAGATGGCCACTGTTAACACATATATTTCTTCCCTTTCTTTTCCTATGTATTTTTTAATGATTTAAATTTTTTTTACATTTTGAATTATATATAATATACAATTTGAACTTCTCATTTGTCATTTAAATTACAATATGAGCACTTTTCTATATATTAAAAACTATTTCATCATTTTGATCATCATCGCCAATATTTATTTATTCATTTTTTTATTGCTAATATCTTAGTTATCTAGTGCTGCTATAACAGAAATACCACAAGTGGGTGGATTTAACAAACTGAAATTTATTTTCTCACAGTTTAGGAGGCTAGAAGGCCTAATTCAGAGTGTTGGCTCTAGTGGAAGTCTTTCTTTCCCTCTGTCGGCTCAGAGGAAGGTCCTTTGTCTCTTTGAGCTTCTGCTCCTGGTCTATCTTCATGTGGCTTGGCATCCCTCTTTCCTCATCTCTGCTTCTCTTGCTTGCTTGTTTAATTTCTTTTATATCTCAAAAGAGATTAACTCAAAATACACTCTAATCCTGCCTCATCAACATAGTAAACATAACCTAATCCTCATTGACATAACCTAATTTTGCCTCATTAACATAACAAACACAAAAACATGTATTTTGAGGGGGCATAATTCAATCCATAACAGTTAGTCATTAAGTTTATTTCAAATATCTCATTATTATAAATGAAACTCCAGTATACATGTTATTGTTGTTAGGTGCTGTAAAGACTCATAGCAACCTTATGAACAACAGCACAAAACATTGCCTGGTTCTGAGCCATCCTCACAATCATTGCTATGCTTGAGCGCATCATTGCAGCCACTGCGTCAAGCCATCTTGTTGAGTGTTTTCCTCTCTTTCGATGACCCTCTATTTTACCAAGCATGATGTTCTTCTCCAGGCACTGGTCCCTCCTGGTAATATGTCCAACGTATGTGAGACAAAGACTCCCCATCCTCGCTTATAAGAAGTACACTGGCTGTACTTCTTCCAAGACAGATTTGTTTGCTGTTTTGGCAGTCCATGGTATATTCAACATTCTTCACCAACACCTTGCTCAAAGGTATCAATTCTTCGGTCTTCTTATTCATTGTTCAGCTTTCGCATGCATATGAGGCTATTGAAAACGCTATGGCTCACCTTAGTCCTTAAAGTGACACCTTTGCTTTTTAACAGTTTAAAGAGGTCTTCTGCAGCAGATTTGCCCAATGCAGTGCGTCATCTAATTTCTTGACTACTGCTTCCATGGGTGTTGTTTGTGGATCCAAGTAAAACGAAGTCCTTGACAACTTCAATCTTTTCTCCATTTATCATGATGTTGCTTATTGGTCCAGTTGTGAGGATTTTTGTTTTCTTAATGTTGAGGTGCAATCCACACTGAAGGCTGTGGTCTTTGATCTTCATCAGTAAGTGGTTCAAGTCTTCTTCACTTCCGGCAAGTGAGGTTATGTCATCTGCATAATGCAGGCTGTTGATGAGTCTTCTTCCAACTCTGATCCCCTGTTCTTCATATACTCAGCTTCTCAGATTGTTTGCTCAGCATACAGATTGAATAAGTATAGTGAAAGGATACAACACTGACACACATCTTTCCTGACTTTAAACCACAGAGTATTCTCTTGTTCCATCAAATGACTGCCTCTTGATCTATATACAGAGTCCTCATGAGTACAATTAAGTGTTCTGGAATTCCCATTCTTCACACTGTTATCCATAATTTGTTATGATTCACACAGGTGAACACCTTTGCATAGCCAATAAACACAGGTAAACTCTGCTTTCGGCCAGGATCCATCTGACATCAACAATAATATCCCTGATTCCATGTCCACTTCTGAATCCAGCTCGAATTTCTGGCAGTTCCCTGTCGATGTACTGGTGCAACCGCTTTTGAATGATCTTCAGCAAAATTTTACTTGAATGTGATATTAATGATATTGTTCAATAATTTCCACATTCTGTTGGATCACATTTCTTTGGAATAGACATAAATATGAATCTCTTCCAGTTGGTTGGCCAGGTAGCTATCTTCCAAATTTCTTACCATAGATGAGTGAACACTTCCAGTGCTGCATCCATTCGTTGAAACATCCTGGTTGGTATTCCATCAGTTCCCAGAGCCTTGTTTTTTGCCAATGTCTTCAGTGCAGCTTGGACTTCTTCCTTTAGTACCATAGGTTCTTGATCATATGCTACCTTCTGAAATGATTGAACGTTGACCAATTCTTCTGGGACAGTGACTCTGTATATTCCTTTCATCTAATTTTGTTGCTTATTTTCTCCATAGAATTCTTCAAAATTGCAACTCGAGGTTTGAATTTTTTCTTCAGTTCTTTCAGCTTGAGAAATGCCAAGCATGTTCTTCCCTTTTGGTTTTCTAATATCAGGTCTTTGCACATGTCATTATAATACTTTGCTTTGTCTTCTCGAGCCGCCCTTTTAAATCTCCTGTTCAGCAATTTTACGTCATCATTTTTTCTACTCGCTTTAACTACTCGTCATTCAAGAGCAAGTTTCAGAGTCTCTTCTGACATCCATTCTGGTCTTTTCTTTCTTCCCTTTTTAATGTCCTCTTGTTTTCTTCATGTATGATGTCCTCGATGTCATTCCACAACTTGTCTGATCTTCGGTCATTAGTGTTCAATGTGTCAAATCTATTCTTGAGATGGTCTCTAAATTCAGGTAGGATACTCTCAAGGTCGTACTTTGGCTCTCGTGGACTTGTTCTAATTTTCTTCAGCTTCAACTTGAACTTGCATACGAGCAATTGATGGTCTGTTCCACAGCCTGCCCCCAACCTTGTTCTGACTGATGATATTGAGCTTTTCCATTGTGTCTTTCCACAGATACAGCCGATTTGATCCTTGTGTATTTCATCCAATGAGGTCCATGTGTATAGTTGCTATCTATGTTGTTTTAAAAATACGTTTGCAAAGAAGTCTTTGGTCTTGCAAAATTCTATCATGCGATCGCCAGCACAGTTTCTATCACAAGCAATATGCTTACTTTGGCATAAAACTTTTTCATCAAGATAAATTAAGAGGTGTTTCATTAAGAAAAATCTCTCAAAGTAGACTAACTGTGTCAAAAGACACTGTGGCTGTTTTAAAACCTGATACCAAGATTCTTTGACACTCCTCCCATGGAGAGATTGGGTCTGTTTTCCTTCCTCTCTCAGACAAAAGGCCTGGCTATTTACTTCCAAAAAATCAGCCATTGAAAGCCCTATGGAGCACAGTTCTTCTCTGACACACATGGCTCACTATGAGTTGGAATCAACTCCACAGCAACTGGCTTGGGTTTTGTTTGTTTGAATCTGGGCAAGCTTGTGGCAGCTTCAACTGATATGTGAGCAGAACTGCTGCTGTGTGATCTCTGAGCCTTGGTGGCTGGAACACTTACACTTGGAGCACTGAGCTGCCGTACAAAATACCTGACCACCCTGAGGCTGCCGTGCTTTGAAGCACTCCAGAGCACACTCACAGTCTCTGAGTGACCCCAGTAAAGGTGCCACACTTATGAGTGAACAGGCCTTCAGAAGGTTCCAGCCCCCAGCCTTCATGTCTTACCAGCTGAGGCCTTAGATGTGATGAAGAAGGGAAAAGCCATCCCCACTGTACCCTGCCCAAATTTCTGATCCACAGAATCTCTGAGCATAATAAAATGGTTGTCTTAAGTCACTAACGTTCTGGGTAATTTCTTACGTACCTATAATAATCGGAACAAACATTTTAGGGTTGTTGACACAGCCTGCCAAATTGTTTTCCAGGCAGCTTAGAGCAATTTGGCCTCCCACCTAGAGAGTCTGAGAACTCCTGACTCACTGTGCTTTAAACACACTGACACATTTCAGAGTTTGTCTCTTGTTTTATTTTTTAACATTTATTATAGAAAATGAATAGTCACAAAAATAGAGAGAATGGTATAATGCACCCCCTTGTACCCACCACTCAGCTTTTAATAATTGCTATTATTTCATCTCTTCCTCTCTCTCTTCATTTTTTCTATCAGCAAATTTGTTATAGTTCTATATCATTCTTCCTAAATAAATGTGAATTTTCTCTCTTGGTCAGTAAAGACCAGGACTTGCCAGAAATAGCTAGATTAAACACTAAACAAATCAACAACTATGGAGTAAGAGGAAAATAGCTACTACCTGCTTAGTATTTCCTATATGCAAGGCACTATTCCTGGTTGCAGGGATGGCGCAGGACCGGGCAGTGTTTTGTTCTGTCGTGCACAGGGTTGCTATGAGTTGGAACTGACTCCACGGCACCTAACAACAACAACAACATTCCTGGTTAAAGTGCTGGACTGCTAACTGAAAGTTTGGTGGTTCGAAACCATCATTGGCTCCACAGAAGAAAGACGCGGCAGTCTGGCTCTGTAGAGATTTATAGCCTTGGAAATCCTATGTGGTTGCTATGAGTAGGAATCGACTCGATGGCAATGGGTATTCTGGTTAAGCACTCAGCTGCTAACATGAAGATCGGCAGTTCGAACCCACCAGCCACTCCAAGGGAGAAAAGACCTGATGACCTGCGCCTGTAATGATTACAGCCTAGGAAATCCCATGGGGCAGCTCTACTGTTTCCTATAGGGCCACTGTGAGTCAGATTCAACTGGATGGTACACAACAACAGACACTATTCTGGATACCCTGAGTAGTACAGTTAACACACTTGGTTTCTAACTGCAAGGTTGAAGGTTCAAGTCCACCCAGAGGCTTCTTGGAAGAAAGGCCTGGAGATCTACTTCTGAAAAATCAGCCATTGAAAACCCTATGGAGCACAGTTTTACTCTGATACACATGGGTTTGCCATGATTCAGAGTCGATTCAATAGCAATTGGTTGGTTTAAGGCACTATTCTAAGCACATCACACATAAATAACTCATTTAAGCTTCATAAGAACCCTAAGAGGTGAGTAAAATTCGTTATGATCATCCCATTTTACAAAATAACTTGTTCAAGCTTGTACAGCTAATAAGCGGCCATGATCACTCTACTACGTCACTGCCCTTGAGAAAGACCTGTTTCTGCAGCTAGTTAGAGCAAATTAGTTCCTGTGGCATGCTGAACTGCTCCTCTGGTCCCCAACAGCCCTCCATTACTTGGTTATTGGGGAGATATTTGAAAGCTGGAGATAAAAAATTGCACCGGTAGATCAGATATCTCCAATAGAAGTTTTGCTGGCTTATGTGTAGAACCTGTAAAGAAAAACCCAGGCCAGGGAATTACAGCATAATAGGTTAGGGTTTCTATTTCATCTGAAGTAGCATTCTGTCACATTAAAAGGAAAAATACAACTTATGGATTAATTTGGAGGAATAAAGCTGCCGCATAGCTAATTTCTAAAAAAATAGCAGAAAAAAGTAAAAACAAGTGTGTCAAAAATTCTCCAGCAGCAATCGAATGAGAAAAGAAGAACATCCCAATACTGTAACCCTCACAAAAGTGGCCCAGGAAGCAAAGAAGAGTCTGGAGCCAAGAAGGGCACCATTTTGGCGAGGTTGCTAAGCCTAACTCCTTTCCTTGTGAGCCTTAAAGCCCTCAAAATTCTCACTAATATGCTCTCCACCTGCAGGGTATCCTTATCTTTTCCCTCCTCTGACTGTAGTGAATGGAAATGACTGCTGGGAAGAAATTGGGTGAAACAATTGACTTGAGTTGCATGGATGAGAAGGCTCCAGGGTTACATTCTTCAATGGGGAAGGGATCCAAAGCCTGGAGATGCACCAGGTGGAGTGAACTCAGAGATAGAACAAAACCTCCAAAATAAGCATCAAACCAAAAAAAAAAAAAAATCAAACCAGTTGCCATCATGTAGACTCTGACGCATGACAACACCTTGTGTTTCAGAATAGAACTGTGTTCCATAGGCTGTCAATGGCTGTGACCTTTTGGAAGTAGATTGCCAGGGCTTTCTTCTGGTGCACTCTGGGTGGACTAGAGCCTCCAACCTTTTGGTTAGTTACCAAGTGCATTAACCCACCCAGACCGAAAAAAAACTCAGCGCCCTCAAGTCAATTCCAACTCATAGCAACCCTACAGGACAGAGTAGAACTGCCTCATAGAGTTTCCAAGAAGCACCTGGCAGATTTGAACTGCTGACCCTTTGGTTAGCAGCTGTAGCACTTATCCACTACGCCACCAGGGTTTTCAACCCACCTAGGGACTCCTAAAGTAAGGACAAAACAAAAAACCAAGCCCAGAGCTCTTGAGTCAATTCCAACTCATAGCAACCCTACAGGACAGAGCAGAACTGCCCCATAGAGTTTCCAAGGAGCGCTTGGCGGATTGGAACTGCCGTCCTCTTGGTTAGCAGCCGTAGCACTTAACCACTACGCCACCAGGGTTTCCAACAGAGCTCAGGTTTTCTAATAAAGGCAGTACACAGCCACAACTAGCCCCCCTACCATGCCCACGGAAACCCCAAAATCCACTGCCATGGAGTCCATTCCAACTCATAGGAAACCCTACAGGACAGAGTAGAACTACCCCATAGGGTTTCCAAGGAGCACCTGGTGGATTCGAATTGCCGATCTTTTGGTTAGCAGCCAAACTCTTAACCACTATGCCAGCAGGGTTTCCAAATGCCCACGGAGTGAAAAAAAAAAAAAAAAAAAAAAAAAAACAGGAAACACCCAGCCCAAAGAAGATAGCACTTGAGGGAAAACAAACTGGTCTCAGATAAGGTGGGAAGGCAGTCATGAAGTCACCCACACTCTGTCAGAGCAAACGGGGGTTGACAGAGCTGCCAGTACTTGAACAAGATGAAAAGGATCGGTCCTGGCAAGGAGGCCACAGTGCCTGCGGGGCTGGGGGTGGAGTAGGGATGGAAGAAACAGAGTCTAACAAAAGCAGACAAACACACACCAGAGGCGGCACGAGAAGAAGGAACTACCCTTACCAGAGTCTCAAGGATAGGGCAGGGACACCCCATCCTCAGAGCTTTCAAAACGAGACTACTTTGGGAGCAGGAGTAAAGAGAAGAAGATTGTGGCTAAGGGAATGTGCAGCCAGAACATACTTTTAAGGCCCAGCTTGAGAGGTTTGAAACCTTATTCCTTCCTGTGCTTCAAGGGAGTGAGTTAGCTACAGCCTTAGGACTCTAATTTGAACCCTTCAGAAGTTACCTGAGTAAGCACTTTCCAAGGGAGCCCTTGGGCTGCAGGGGTTAAGTGCTTGGTAGCTAACAGAAAGGTTGGCAGTTGGAGCCCACCAGCCACTCTCTAGGAGAAAGATGTGGCAATCTGCTTCTGTAAAGATGATAGCCTTGAAACCCTATGGAGCATTTCTACTTTGTCCTGTAGTCGCTATGAGTCAGAATTGACTCAACGGCAACAGGTTTGGTTTTGGCAAGCACTTTTCAAAGGAACCCTGGTGGCACAGTGGTTAAGCGCTCAGCTGCTAACCAAAAGGTTGGAGGGTTGAATTCACACAGTGGGAGAAAAGACCTGACGATCTGCTCCTGTACAGATTACAGCCTAGGAAACGCCATGGGGCAGTTCTACTCTGTCGTATAGAGTTGCTATAAGTTGGAATTGACTTCAACAGCATACGACAACAAGCATTTGTCATGTATTAACTCATTTAGTTCTTGTTGTCGTTGCCATCAAGCAGAGTTTGGTCCTGCTCCATCCCTGTGATCAATTATGGATCTGGCGCTTGTGATTCATAGGGTTTTCATAGACTGACTTTCTGAAGTAGGTACCCAGACCTTTCTTCCTAGTCCGTCTACGTCTGGAAGCTCTGCTGAAACCTGTTCAGCATCATTGCAACATGCAAGCTACCACTCACAGATGGGTGGTGGCTGCTCATGAGGTACATTGGTCAGAAATTGAACCCAGGTATCCCTCATGGAAGGGACCTGCAGTAACCCTATGAGGTAAATACTATCGTCATCCCACTTTACAGATTAGGAAACTTGCCCAATGGTACACAGCTAATAAGGTGTGAGGACTTATTAGACTCTGGCTCCAGAGTCTATCTTTGTATCCACTATACTCTCCTGGTTATCCGTCTTTCTTTCTTTCTCTCTCTCTCTTTCTTTTTTTCTTTACTAAAAAGGAAGTTTAATCTTTCCCCAGAGGTGGAGGACCCAATATGGCTACGGGGTAGGCAGGAGAACTCACCACAGCCTGTCTAGCCTGGGAGAAGTTCAGGGTTCTTTCATTTTCCTCTCCCACTCATATCCCCAGGAGCAGCTGAGCAGAAGGAGAAAGTCTGCACTTTATTTTGCTACAAACCTGATTTTACATGTAAATAAGCAGTTGAAATTAATCTGATCTCTATTAAGTATTAAGATATTTCTCTTAGGTAAATGAAAATCCCTTCACCAACAGGTTTAGCTTCCCAAGCTGTAGACTACACCCATACATAAAACACCCACGCAGGCACACAGAGCTTATAGCAGTGTTTTAACACAGATATAATTATGACTCACAAATAAGCATGGCTGGAACGTAAAGCACTCAACTGGAAGTTACATAAGCATGGGCGACGTTCATTTTCTACTGGAGCAGTACTGACATGAGGCAGGCATTGTGGATTGGATATTATGTTAACAGAAGGCAGAATAGGCCATTTATTGTTATGAATTCCTGAAAGTTGCGATCTGCCTTTTAATCACTGTGGGGAGTATAATATTCCACCAATGAACAATAAGTCCAAGAATAAACTCAAATGCTATCTCCAGAAAGGCACTTTGCCTGCAAACCAGTGACTACAGAAGTTTTCTCTCTGGACTTTTTATCTTGTGCTTTACAGTCGATTATTCTTCAATAGAGAGGGCAGTAGTAGTTCAGCGGTAGAATTTTTACCTTCCATGCAGGAAGCCTAGGCTTGATTGCCAACCCATGCATGTCATGTGCACCCAACACCCATTGACAGTGGAGGCTTGCAAGTCGCTATGAGGCTGAACAGGCTTTAGCAGAGCTTCCAGACTAAGGTGGACTAGGAAGAAAGGTGTGGTGATCTATTTCTGAAAATCAGCCAGTGAAAGCCCTATGGATCACAAGAATCCAATCCATGACTGATCAGGAGGATGGCATAGGACCGGGCAGCGTTTCGTTCCACAGTACATGAGGTCACCATGAGTTGGAGACTAACTCCATGGCAGCTAACAACAACAACAACATAGTGAGCAGAGAAGAAGGTCAAAGTGGTGAGAAAGCCCAGGACCCATATAGCCAACAGCAGGCCAACACACAAACTATGGCCTGACTGCAAAATTTCTGTGGTTTTTTAAATCATTATTTTAATTACTGGCTGCAAAATATTCTGTCATATGCTATGATCTATTTTAACTATTTCCCTGCTGATGAACTTTTAAGCAAGTGCATTTCTGTAGATTAAATACAAAGTGCAACTGCTGAGCCAAAGCATATAAACATTTTGATACCAAAAAAAAAAAACAAACCAATTGCCATCCAATCGATTCTGACTCATAGTGACCCTATAGGACAGAGTTGAACTGCCCCACAGAATTTCCAAGGAGCACACCTGCTGGATTCAAACTGCTGACTTTTTTGGTTAGCAGCTGTAGCACTTAACCACTAGACCACCAGGGTTTCCATACTGCCCTCCAAAAAGGATATACCAACTTATACCCCTAGCAAAGGCACATAGTAACCATAGCCAATGTTGGCTGGGAGCTCATTGTACCCGAGGCACTTTCCCAAATGTTCTGCATGAATTGATTTGTTCATTTCTTAAAACAGCCTTTTAAGACAAGTATTTTTATCTCCATTTGACATATTTAGGAACTGAAGCACAGAAATGTCAAATAATTGAGGAAAGTCGTGGATTAGTACATTGGACTCTAGAGCATATGTTCTTTAACCATGTGCCTGTCTAGGGAAGGGTATCTATCACCCCATGCCCTCATTAACAATAAATATTATCAGTCTTATATAATGTGTACTCATTACTCTTCTTGTGCATTTTTGTCAGTCTTCCATGAGATAATGTGGGTAAACATACTATATTCGCTCTGAAGCACAAAGCAGATATAAACATATGGCTACTTCTCCAATTGTTGTTGCTGCTGTGTGCTGTAGAGTGTAATGACCCTATAGAACAGAGTAGAATGGCCCCATAGGGTTTCTTAGGCTGCTAACTTAACAGGAGCGGATCTCTAGGTCTTTTCACTCACAGAGCCACTAGTGGGTTTGAATCACTGACTTTTCGGTTAGAAGCCGAATGCTTAACCATTGCACTACCAGGGCTCCTTACTTCCCTAATTTGTTGTTGCTATTTGTTTTTGGGTGCCATTAAATTGGTTCAGACTCACAGCAACCCTATATACAACAGAATGGACTATTTCCCCAATAGACCCACTTATTAATGTTTCTGTGACTAAACAAAAAGTTCTAAAGCCCTTGCCTACAGTGTAAGAGTATTACTGTTATGGACGGACTGAACTGTATCTCCCCACAATATCTGTTGGAATCTTTACAACCCTATACCCACAGATGGAATGTAATCTAATGCAATGTAAGCACCTTCCATAATGCATTCTAACGTAATGTAATCCATCAGTTGTGGTCATACAAGGGTAGGGTGGATCCTAAATCTAATCACTTCTGACTTATAATAAAGAGCAGCATAGACACAGAGTAAGCGAACACATACTGGGGAAGACAGATGCCACATGAGAATCACCGAGAACCAAAGAATGCCTGGGGCTACTGACAAATAGGGAACTTACATGGCCAGGACCCTGATTTGAATCTTTAGCCTCCAGAACTGTGAAAAAATAAATTTCTGTTCTTTAAAGCCACCCATTTGTGGCATTTATGTTACAGCAGCACTAAGGTAACTAAGACAATTAGTTAGAGATTGAGTTGCAGACAGCAGAATTCACCGTAGCTAGTTTCTTTTTTTTTTTTAGTTTCAACAGAACTGGATTTATCATTTTTATCTGAGATTAGGAGCCCTAGTGGAATAGTGTTAAGAGCCCAGCTGCTAAACATAAGGTAGGCAGTTTGGATCCACCAGCTACTCCTTGGAAAAGCTACGGGGCAGTTCTACTCTGACCTATAGGGTTACTATCAGTTGGAATGGACTCAATGGCAACAGGTTTGGTATAGAATTTCCAAGACAGCCAGAACCAAGTATGGCAGCCACATAGCCAGGACTAATGTAGCCAGGAGACACTCAACCACCAGGAGTCTGGTCTGTGGAAACCTCTCAGCTGCTGCTGAGACCACAGGAGACCTGAAAGTTATGCCATCATTGCAGCTGCCCCAGGAAGGTTCCAGGCTCCACCACAGGATCTCACCTCTCCAGAGGCAGCCAGCTCATATTGTTCACTCCACCTTCTGAGTTTCTAGTGGAAATTACTTGCAAAAGAGACTGAGAAGTGTATTTTTAGCTTTGGAGCATCTAAGGAATAATCCAGAAGGATTTGGAGTGGGTGCTATTTCACTACAGTAAACATACACTTTTCCTCCCTAAGTATTCAATAAAGATTGTGTTCTCTACGAATGAGGAAGAAAAGAAAAGTGTGCATTTTTCCCGAATTGACCCTCTTGCCGTTTGTCCTAAACATCAGGATAGGTTTGAGCTGTGAGGGAATCAAGTGAATGGCTCCATCTGTGAGGAGAACAAAGATCAGAACTGACAACCAGTAAAGACTCAACATTCTCCTCAAAACTGGTGTGGCAGGGGGTCTCTGACCTCCTGTAACCTCACAAGCGGGAAGAATCAGCAGCAGCAGTAGCACCAACAGCCCAAGGCGGACCCCTATGAGGCGGAGGTCAGACATACCTCTACCCTCCAATCTTTTCACCAATTTTGACAGGAGCCTTCCTTCCTAGGGTACTCTGTACTTCTCCGTTGGGTTCGATAATTTGTTGCAATGATCACACAGACTCACAGACAATACTCACGATTATGGAATTTATTAGAGAAGTAACAGGTTCCTTACTCAGGATCAGAAACAACTCAGGATACGGTTCTTCAATCAGGACAGCTTATTCTCAGCCGTGCCACAAGCAGACCTCTCTCCAGCCTCTCAGCCTTGCCTCTGCCCTGCTTGGGCAAGTGTTATAAAGCTCTTTAGCTCTACCGATAAGTCCCCAGAGGTACCGCGCTCTGCCGGTAAGTCTCAGCCGAAAGGCACTCAGCCCTCTCGCTCTGTGGTTCGGCAAGCCTAGCTCCCGTAGACAAGTGCCTGGAGGCACCACACTCCACCAGCAAGCCTCCTGCCCGAAGGTGCTCAGCTTTTTTGCTCTGTAGGTTGGGAAACCTACTGCGCCGACTCCTGGTTCTGTTGCCTCTGCTGCCGCTAAAATAAAGAAAACTAAAGACAGCTTTTGAAACTCTACAAATACACAAGCTTTTCTTTGGTAACAAAACAATTTGGAAACTAAGATTTACCTTTGTCAGTGCAGGGAAAGGGCCCTATGTGAAAGGCTACAGAGTTTTACAAACTGGCAAAGAAATTATGCAGCTAAACGAGAATTCATGCTTACAGGTGTAACTGTCCTGCAGCCCACTTTTCCTTTAAATTTGGCTTGTGGCCTTGCTTCTGCCATAGTGTGAGCTGTGAACTCACACAGCCTGCCAGATGGCAGTGGGAAGCCCATTAGTTATGCATCACACATGCTGATCAAAACTGAAAGAAATTATGTGCAGATGGAGGAGAGATGCCTGAGAGTGAAGCCACAACTAGAATTTTCTGTGTTTCTACAGGAAATTTAACATAATCATTGTCCGTAAATAAACTCATTCTTCTGATCTGAGGACGCAAACCTGGACTCACTTCCAGAGGAATGCCTCTTGAGGTTTGGGTCATAACGTGCAGATTCCCATGATATTCATTAGAGAATGCCATCGAGCTGATGCCTTTTCAAGGTTATCTAGAAAACTCTGAGAACCAGAATGTAAAGTAATACATTAAATGTTGTCCCTTTCAGGGTAAGTTTGTTTTTTAATAGGCTCTGGGGAAGAGATAAAGGAATTCAGATACAAGCAAGCTTCTTAGAATCTTTTCAAGAGAGACTGCTTTAATAGATGAGAAATGCGGGGTATAAATACAGTTACGAGGAAGATTCTAAGTAGTGTTTCAAAGGGGGCTGAGGGGTCTAAAGTGTATAAAAATAACATCAACTGACTATAAAGTTTATAATCCTTCAAATAAAATAAAACATAAGACTATCTTTCTTGTTCGACAAAATTCATGAGATTTTATTACAATCATACGTTACTAGTACTCCTCTAAATAGAATACAATTTCATAAGGACTTGTCCTCATGTACTCTCTGGAAAAAGGATCTTTCTTTTTAATTGCTTAAGGAAAGTCAATCATTGTAAATATGCCCGCAGAAGCCAATTCCAGCTGTGCTTCAAATTGTCTTTTTTGATAAGGAAAAAATGAACAAATATTTCTAGGCCTCGGTTTCCCTATACATAAAATAAGAATGAAATGCCTGTCTTTCCCCACCTACTGGGATGCTGTGAAGAAAAATGAGTCACAGAGAGTCATTTCAAAAGGGGAAAGCTTCTGTCTCAGACACAGAAAAGGAAAAAAAAAAAAATGTCTTTCTGACCTAGTCCCAAATTTTCTGAGAAAGCCAGACTAAATCAACAGGCATTCAAGGAGTGTCTATTCTAGAGCTAACAATCTTTGTAATCCAGAATCAGCTCTGAAGGACTCTTACCAGGCTGTCAAGTTAATTCGGACTCATGGTGACTCCCATATGTATCAGAGTAGAGCTCTATAGGGTTTTCAATGGTTGATTTCTCAGAAGTAGATCCCCAGACCTTTCGTCCAAGGAACCTCTGGGTGGATGGGAAACTCCAGCCTTTCACTTAGCAGACAAGTGCGTTAACCATTCGCACCACCCAGGGACTCCTAGGGACTCTTAGAAGACCATAAACATGCAACCACAGTCCATTGTTACTTTGTTGCTAGCTGCCATTGAGTTACCCCCCCACCCCCCGTGGTGTCATGACAACCCCATGCCTTTCAAAAGTAGATCTCGAGGCCTTTCCTCCTAGTCTGTCTTAGTCATGCTGCTAGGTCCTACACCATTCTCATGATCGATTATGGATCATACAGTTGTGATTCATTGATTTTTGGAAGTAGATCTCCAGGCTTTTCTTCCTGGTCTGTCTTAGTCTGGAAATTCCACCGAAACATGTTCAACATCATAGTTATACACAACCTCCACTGACAGATGGGTAGTGACTGCGCTGGAGGTATGTTGGCCAGGAGTGGAACCCGGGCTTTCACACAGGAGGTGAGAATTTTACCCCTGAACCACCACTACCCCACAACTGCAGTACCAGAACCAAAAAAAAAAAAAAACCATTGTCTTCAAGTCAGTTCCGATTCATAGTGACCCTATAGGACAGAGTAGAACTGCTTTATAGGGCTTCAAAGGAACAACTGGTAGATCTGAACTGCCAACCTCTTGGTTAGCAGCCATAGCTCGTAACCACTGCGCCACCAGGGCTCTGCAGTACTAGAGGTAGGGAAAATAGTTCTGGCTTTGAAAGTGAACATTCACCCCCAGTAGTGAGAGATACAATGTGAACACTCCCTGCTCACAGGGAGCATCCTGTCTAGTACTCACTGGAGCCCTGGAGCTGTGGTTTCCAAGACTGGCTGTGCATCAATATCACCTATGAAGCTTCCTAAGAATGCCAGTGCCTGGGTACCTGCTTCTCCCCAGGTTCAATGAGTTGGCATTTCTGGAATAGGGAGGATATGACTGGTAGAGGTGATTGGATGGAGTTGCTGGACCTCCTGTTTGAGCTTGCATCAGTATGACTCTTCATTTATTTGTGTTCAGCAAGATTTTATTTGAAGAGTGAATTCAACAGCTAAAACAAAACGAAACAATGAAAATAATTGATTTTGAAAAATCACAGGTCTAATGGGCTTCTTCGTGGGCAGGAAATTATTTCTAGAGCTTCATTCATTCAGCAAATAGTTATTGTGTGTTTGTTATGGTACTAGGTTCTCAGCAGTGAACAGGACAAAGTCCCAGCTCTTGGGAAGCCATCGTCACCACAAATTGAACATCCAGGACCCTCAGCTATTTTTTTAGTTTTTATTCCTTAAAGGAAACAGATGTTCTTCCCCTAATCCCACACATTCCTTCTCACCCCGTCTTCTTTCTACCACTGTTCCCTTCCTTCAGAAAGCCGTTTCTATTTATTTGCAAACACAGATTTTAATGCTTGTTCATCTCAAGTACATTAGCCCCTGCGTACTTCCACCATTTGGTTCTCCAGTCAAACAAGCACGTCTGTGTAACATGTGCTGCTTCCCCGACTTCATCCCCTTCTGCTTTATATTCAATATGACATGCAGGAAATGTATCTTACAGTGGGATGTTCCCATGCACATACCTTGGATAGATGTGATTTAATGGGCAACACAGACATAATCCATCTATCGGTAAGCATATACTGAGACATTCCAGAAAATGTGACACCATGTCCTCGTTCTCCAGAAGCGAATCAAGCCCCCTATGAGGGATGACGACGCAGTAAAGGTAGCAGAGGCCTGGCTCCTCCCTTCAGTGATCTGAGCAGAGAAGGAAGGATTTTTAAAGGTGTCACGGATTGAATTAAAATGTGTGTATCAATTTGGCTGAGCCGTGATTTCTAGTATTCTGTGGTTGCCCTCCGTTTTGTGATTGGAATTTTATGCTAAAAGGATTAGGGCGGGATTGTAACACCCTTATCAGGTCACTTCCCTGATCCAATGTAAAAGGAGTTTCTCTGGGGTGTGGCCTGCACCATCTTTTATCTCTCATGAGATAAAAGGAAAGGGAAGTAAGCAGAGAGTTAGGGACATTTTACCACCAAGAAAGGAGCACCAGAAGCAGAGCGTGTCCTTTGGACTTGAGGTTCCTGGGAAGAGAAGCTCCTAGTCCAGGGGAAGATTGATGAGAAGGACCTTCCTTCAGAGCTTACACAGAGAGATAGCCTTTCCCTGGAGCTGATGCCCTGAATTTGGACTTCTAGCCTCTTAGACTGTGAGAAAATAAATTTATCTTTGTTAAAGCCATCCATTTGTGGTATTTCTGTTATAGCAGCACTTAGATGGCTAAGACAAAAGGTGAGGGGCAAATTGTCTCTCTTGTAGTCCAAAACCAAAACAACCATGGCCTCATAGTGAACGGCTTTGACATTAGGGTCTACTTGTTTTCTTTCTTGTTTCTTCCTTCCTCCCTTCCTCCCTCTCTCCCTCCGTCCCTCCGTCCCTCCCTCCTTTCCTCCCTTCCTCCCTCCCTTCCTTCCTTCCTTCTTCGCTTGCTTGCTTTCTCTCTCTCTTTCTCTCTTTTTTGATGCCATGCAAGAACAGGACTTCTGAGTACCTAGAGGGATAAACCTTTCACTCTTCTTGATAGATATGTCACCAGCTTTGGGCAGGACAAAAATAAGGTCAACTCTAGAGAAAATCAAGCGAAGGGAAAGATGGCCCTCTGAGCTTCTTTTCTTCTTTGTCCCTCTTGCTCTCCTTTCAGCTGTCCTTATCGTCAGCACCCACATGCATCTCTTCGATCCTAGAACACTGTTTCCCAAGGTCCCACTGTGTGCCTGCCTCCTTACCAGGGTGTGGCGATGCAGTATTTACCACCCCACCAACCATTCCAACTCATGGTGACCCCACATGTTTCAGAGTAGACCTGTGCTCCATGGGGTTTTCAATGGGGTTGAGTGATCACCAGGAGGCATTGCTGGGTGGACCCAAACCTCCAACATTTTGGTTAGCAGCCAAGAGCATTAACCCTTTGCACAATCCAGGGACTCCATTCGCCACCTCACCACCACCCCCCCATTTATTAACAGGATGGATTCAGCTGCCCTAGCTGGCAGCTCTTTCTTCCTCCCTGTTCCAGAGCATCCCTCCTGAAGCTGACTAGTCAGAGGGAGAGGATGACCTCGCCAGAAAGAGAGGACCAATTCTTCAAGTAAGGAGTCTACCAGTTTCTCCAATGACCCTCCAAGCTCTTATTATCGTGCTTTCTCCACCACCAAATTCAGTCCTCTCATGTCCAGCTACTTAGACTTTTTCTTTTTTTTACTTTCCTAGTATTTTAGCAGCTCAAATAAATTACTCCACACTCATTTGCCAAAGGGCAAAAGAGCTGTGGCAAATATAAACATATGCATCCTCTTCCTCTCTCAGGTGTCACCTGTGAGTTACTTCAATCCCTAAGGACAATGTCCCCACCATTCTCCTCTGACTCGAAGGAGTGACTTTAAGGTAAAGAATTTTAAGCCAGGGTAGAAAGGGTGGGAGATACATCGGAACTGGAGTGAACATCACCTTATACAACTATATATTGGTCATCTCGTCCCCAACACAAAACTAGCTAGAAAGAAAAAATTCAGTGACCTTGTTACAATCCATCTTCTGCAAGGAGAGAAAAAAATTAATATATATTTCAAGGAGCATTCTTTTCTGGCATAATTTAAATGGAGAAAAAAACTTTACACTAAGAGGGTTTCTCTATGCTTTCCCAATAAAATAACCTCAGTGTTGAAAAAAATTTTTAATAAAATGTTGGGGAAAATAACCTTTGAGATTAAATATCTACTATTTGCTCTTAAACCAAAGACACACTATTTTTATTTGAACCCTTAAGCCATCATTGAGTGATAACAATAATAATATTTCCGGCTTTTTATAAGGCTTTTTTGTTTTGTTTTGAACAACTTAAGTTATGAAGAGAAACCGTTGTCCTGACCCAAAAATGTGATCATTGTTTTACTAAGAAGTTAACAAAGGCATTTAATTTTGTTATGTAGAAGTTACTAACAAAGAAATCTACCTGGTGTTATGGGTTTAATTGTGCCCCCCCCCCAAAATATGCCCGAGTACTAATCCCCCAGCCCCACGCTCCCAACCCTGTACCTGTGAATGTGACCTTATTTGGAAATAGCATTTTTCTCAGATGTGATTTGTTAAATTCATGTGAAGTCGTACTTGAAACAGGGTGGGGCCTAATCCAATACAAGTCCTGTCCTTATAGAAAGACAGGAGACACAGACAGATGCAGAAGGGAGATACCCATGTGAAAACTGAGACACAGGTCTGAGTGATGCTGCCACAAGCCAAGGAATGGCTGGGGCTGCCAGAAACCAGAAAAGGCCAGGAAGGCTCTTCTCCTAGAGCCTTCAGAGAGTGTACAGTTCTGCTGACACCATGAATTGGGCCTTCTAGCCTACAGAAGAATGAATTTCTGTTGTTTTAAGCCTCTCCGTCCCCTCTTCTCACTCCGCCCCCCCCCCCGCCCCGCCCCGCCCAGCTCCCAAGTTTGTGGTAATTTGTCACAGCAGCCCTTGGAAATGAATAAGTCTGGGATCTGCAATTTTATTTGACAATAACTTGGAAACCAGCTATTACTCTCTGAAGAAGTTGGGTACTTTTTAAATCAGTGTTCCATTTTCAGAGTTGAGTCATCTATAGGCCATTGGGCTCCCAGTTAGGGTGGTGTGAGTCGCAGACGGAGCATTGAATCAGGAGTATGAGTACCTGAGTTTGAAATCCAGCTCTGCCATCTAGCAGGTGTGTCACTTGGGATCCCAAAACCAAACTCATTTCTGTCCAGTCAATTTCGACTCATAGTGACCCTATGGGACAGAGTAGAACTGCCCCATAAGGTTTCCAAGGCTGGAGCTCGGCTGCTAACCAAAAGGTTGGTAGTTCGAATCTATCAGCCGCTCCTTGGAAACCCTGTGGGTAGCTATGGCAACAGGTTTGGGATTTTTTTTTTGGTAATCTTTATAGAAGCAAACTGCCACATCTTTCTCATGTGAAGGGACCTGGTGGTTGTGAACTGCCAACCTTTCTGTTAGCAGCTGAGCATTTTAACCACTTCACCACCAGACTCCTCCTGACTTGGGCCAGGCCTTTAGTATCTGTAACCCTCTGTGTCACAGAGGGTGGAAACACCTACATTTTACAGAAGTTTAGAAATACCTACATGTTACACAGGGTAAGGATACCTAGGCTAGTTGCTTATTGTGAACATTTTGTTTGGATTTTTACAAATGAGAATGTACTGATATTACTTGCAAAATTAAAATAGTTTTAAAGTAAAAAGCATAAAGCTTTCCAATATGTATAGCTCTCACAGACTAAACTATTATTCCATTTAATAAACTACACCCAATATCTAAAAATTTCAACATTCCTTCAAAAGTATCTAACATATGTCTTAGATTTCACTTGTGTAAATAAATGGAGTTTGAGGCAATTTTCTATAGCACTCCCACCCTTGCATTATCTGTCTCTTTGTTTTTCTTCCTCTTGCCTTTCACCTGCCCCATTTGCTCTTCTGCTTTAACTATTTCTGTTTGTCTTAGGGCTTTTTCTCCACCCAAGTGCACTGCGAACAGCACATGAGATTTAAAGAGTTTGCTGGCCACTGACATGACATAGTTAACATTTGTAGCACACACTCTCAGCGCCCCATGCTATACTCATGCCTGGTGATGTAGCTCCAAAAATTAACCAATAAAGAGAGACCTTACGGATTACAACAGCACATTATCTGACTCACTTGCTTTGGACATGCCATAAAAAGGGATCAATCCCTGGAGGAGAAGATTGTGTTTGGTGGAGCAGAGGGCCAGCGAGAGTGAGGGAGGGAGACCCATGGTGAGATGGATTGGCACAATACCTGCAACATTGAACTGGAACATGCCAGCCACCATGGGACTGACACAGGACTGCACAGTGTTTCGTTGTTATACATAATGTCACCATGGTCAGAGTCAACTCGACAGCAGCTATCTATCTGTCTGTCTGTCTGTCTATCAGTATATCTGTTTATCATTCTATTGTTGTATCTGTCTGTCTATCTACCTGTGAAAGATAGTTTTGTGTACCTTGATAGTGTCTGTCACAGCTCATTCCACTTTTCTGCCTGGTATTTTCTCCAAAGCTGAGGAAGTCTACTCAGCTGGTTGTAGGAGCAGCCCATAATTACAGAGGAATTAATCAACCAATGAGGGATCAGAGTTGCTGGATGAATGCCTCAGTCTCTGTCCTTTGAGATAATTCTGAAACATCGTATCCAGAGAGTCCCTAGTAGGACTGAGCCCCAGTGGCCTTCAGTAGTAATCAGATCATTAACAAAACCTTTTTATTGGCTTTTCTTCCTTCACTCAGTGTTCCCTCACCCCTGCTTTCTGATACTATCTCCCAAATAAGCTGCCTGCAATCAAGGACCTCAGGCTCTGGACCCCAAAGTAAGACAACATCGGAAGGCTTTGGTTCTATATACCCTTAGAAAGGTATATATATGAAAACATGTAAACCCAGTTCATACTAGCTTCAGCAAAAAGAGGGAACTTATTTTCTGGGAGGTGCAAGGGGTGGTGGTTCAAGTCCAGCCAGAAGCAGCTCAGAATAAAGTCCTGGCAATCTACTTCTGAAAGGTCACATCAATTGAAAACCCTATGGAGCACAGTTCTGTGACACTCATGGAATCACCATGAGTCCAAATCAACTCAGTGGCAACTGGTTTAGGTTTTTGGCTATTGACTCACATAATTGAAAACTACAGGAGGAGTCAACTTCAAGTACACCTGGATCTAGGGACTCCCATTGTATTATTAAGATTTGGATTCCATTTCCTCTCTCACTTCCATTTTCCTGTGTTGACTTCATTCTCAGGCAGTGGGCCCCAGATAATTTAGGCTGATATCGCCCCAGCTTGGCATCTACCAGAAAGAATTTCCCTTTCCCAATAGATATAGAAAAAATACTGAGTTGAGTATCATTGGCTTGGTTTACTCCACACGTGCTTCCTTGAGAACAAAGTATTAAAGCCAAAGGCACAGAAAGGACTTACTGGTGGGCCCGGATCATGCTGCATCCACCGAAGAGAAGAAGGACTCACCTCAGCTAAACCACACGGGTTACAGGGACGGTCCCTGAGAGCAAAGCAGGCAAAAACAGCAAATGTTTTATGTAGATCGCATACACCTATCACATCCTATAAACCCACATACACTCTTTTAACCAACAAAGATTTACTAAGCATCGTCTACGTGCTAAGTACTTAAAATACTAAGTTGACAAAAGAAACACAAAAATCTCTTCTCTCAAGATGTCCAGAATTTGGTAGGAGAGAGAAAAATTAGAAAACAATACAGAAAGTAAGGGAGTACCATTTTAACTCACCTCCTGTGGAAAAATTATATCCTGTGGAAGGAGGATATAATGTATCTAAGTCCGCCTGGGTCTCTGGTCTAATTTCCTATGATGTCTCACCTAGATCAGAGGTCAGTAATCTTTTTCTATAAAGGGCCAGATAGCAAATATTTTCAGCTTTATAGGCCAAACTGTCTCTGCTGCAACTGCTTAACTCTGCCCTTGTAGCCTGAAAGCAGCCATAACCATTGCTGCCAAGTCGATTCCGACTCATAGCGACCCTATAGGACAGAACTGCCCCATAGGGTTTCCAAGGCTATAATCTTTATGGAAGCAGTCTGTCGTATCTTTCTCTTGTGGAGCAGCTGGTGGGTTTGAACTGCAGACCTTTCAGTTAGAAGCCGAGCAAGAGCTTAACCTCTGCGCCACGAGGTCTCCTAAAGCAGCCAGACATAATATGTGTTTTGGCTGTGTTCCAAAAACTATTTATGGACATTGAAATGTAAATTTCATTTAATTTTCATGAGTCACGGAATATTATTCTTTTGATTTTTTTTTCAACCATTTAAAAATGTGAAATTCTGAAATGCATTCTTTAATTGTGGGCTATACAAAAGCAGCCAGTGGACCGGATTTGGCCCAGGGACCACAGTTTGCCCGCCCTTGACCTAGATTATTGCCATAGTCCTGTCCCCCTCCAACACAGTCTGCTTACTGCAGACAGAGGAATCCTCTTGAGACCAAATCTTATCATGTCACACGTCTGTTTTAAACCTTCTCAGGGGTTTTCATCACCCTCAGGCTAAAATCCAAGTCTTGAAAATTGTTCATAAGGTTCATTAGGCTCCCCTGCTGAACCACTTTTATCTCCCCCAACAAGCCATGCACTCACTCCATGTTCCCTGCTCCCATCCTATGTTACCCAATCATGCCTACTCATTGACCTACCCATCACCTCCTCCAGAAAGCCTTCCCTGAACTTCCCCTCAAGCCTGGGTTAGGTGTCCTTCTGCAGGGTTTTTATATTGCCACAAGTCATAGCACTAATCACACAATATTAAAATTCCCCATTTCCTACAAAATAATAAATGTTGGAGAGATTGTGAAGAGACTGGAACACTTATACACTGCTGGTGGGAATGTAACATGATACAGCCACTTTGGAAATCAATTTGATGCTCCCTTAAAAAGCTAGAAATAGAACTACCATACGACCCAGCCATTCCACTCCTTGGAATATACCCTAGAGAAATAAGAGCCTTCACATGAACAGATATATACACACCCAGTTTATTGCAGCACTGTTTACAATAGCAAAAAGATGGAAGCAACCAAGGTGCCCGTCAATGGATAAATGGATAAATAAATTATGGTATATTCACAAAACGGAATACTATGCAGCAGTTAAGAACAATGAGGAATCTGTGAAACATTTCATAACATAGAGGTATCTGGAAGGTATTATGCTGAGTGAAATTAGTCAATTTCAAAAGAACAAATATTGTATAAGACCACTATTATAAGAACTCTAGATAAAGTTTAAACACAGAAGAAAATATTCCTTGATGGTTACAAGGGTGGGGGGAGAGGGAAAGTGATATTCACTAACTAGACAGTAGACAAAAATTTTTTTTTAGGTGAAGGGAAGGGCAACATGTAACACAGGGATAGTTAGTACTGGACTAAACCAAAAGCAAAGAATTTCTTGAATACAACCAAAAGCTTCAAAGGCCAGAGTAGCAGAGACGGGGGTCTGGGGACCATGGTTTCAGGGGACATCTAGGTCAATTGGCATAACAAAATGTATTAAGAAAACATTCTGCATTCCACTTTGGTGAGAGGCATCTGGGGTCCTAAACGCTAGCAAGCAGCCATCTAAGATGCATAAATTGGCTTCAACCCACCTGGAGCAAAGGAGACTGAAGAACGCCAAAGACACAAGGCAAATATGAGCCCAAGAGACAGAAAGGGCCACATAAACCAGAGACTCGATCAGCCTGAGACTGGAAAACTAGATGGTACATGGCTACCACGGATCACTGCCCTGACAGGGAACAAAACAGAGAATCCCTGTTGGAGCAGGAGAACAGTGGGATGCAGGTCTTAAATTCTTGTAGAAAAACCCAGCTTAGTGGTCTGACTGAGACCAGAGGAACCCTGATGGTCATGGTCCCCAGACCCTTTGATAGCCCAAGATAGGAACCGTTCCTAAAACCAACTGTACAGACAGGGATTGGCCTGGACTGTAAGATAGACAATGATGCTGGTGAGGAGTGAGCTTCTTGGCTCAAGTAGACACATGAGACTATGTGGGCAACTCCTGTCTGGTAGAGAGATGAGAAGGAAGAGAGGAACAGGAGCTGGTTGAATGGGCATGGGGAATACAGGGTAGAGAGGAGGAATGTGCTGTCTCATTAAGGGGAGAACAGCTGGGAGTGCACAGCGGGGTGTATATGGCTTTTTGTATGACAGATTGGCTTGATCTGTAAACTTTCACCTAAAAGACAATAAATAATTTTTTTTTTTTAATCCCTTGTTTGCTAGTCTGCATCTTCAAGCTTCATGAAGGTAGGCTTGAGTCATCTGTTTCTCACTTATAACCTGTATTCATTTCCTAGGACTGCCATAACAAAGTACCACAAACTAGGTGGCTTCAAACAACAGAAATGTTTTATGTTATAGTTCTAGAGGCTAGAATTTTTTTAAATCAGTTTCACTGGGCTAAAATCAAGGTGTCAGCAGGGCTTTCTTCCTTTGGAAGTCTTTAGCAGAGGATTCCATTTCTTTGCCTTTTCCAGTCTCTAGAGGCTGCCTGCCTTCCTTGGTTTGTGGCCCCGCATCACTCCTACCTCTCTTTCCATTGCTCGATCTCCTTCTCTCTCTCTGCCTCAGTTGTCGCATCATCTTTGCTCTGTGTGTCTCCATATCTCTTCTCCTCTTCCTATACAGACACTAGTCATATTGGACTAGGACCCACCCTAATGGGCATGATGACCTCATCTTAACTTGATTACATCTGCAAAGACTCTATTTCCAAATAGGTCACATTCACATGTACCAGGGGTTAGGGCTTCAACATCTATTTTGGGGGGATGCAATTCAATCCATAACCTATCCATAGTTTCTAAATTGGGGTCTGGGAAAAGTTAGGTGCTTGTTAAAAAAAAAAAAAGTAAACATTTATTGAAAAAATGAATAACATGGGGGGAAAGATGATCTGAGGAGACTTCACAAAGGAGGTGCCCCCTGAGCTGAATCCTAAAAGGTGAGTTATAGTTCATTGGAAACATTGGTGGTTCAGTGGTAGAATTCTCATCTTCCATGCACGAGACCTGGGTTCAGTTCCCGGCCAATGCGCCTCACGTGCAGCCACCACCTGACTGTCACTGGAGGTCTGTGTGTTGCTATGATGCTGAACAGGTTTCAGCAGAGCTTCCAGATTACAATGAACTAGGAAGAAAGGATTGGTGATCTACTTCCAAAAGCCAGCCAGTGAAAGCTGTATGGTTCCTAACAGTTTCCCCAACCAATCGTGGTGATGGTTCAGGACTGGACAGCATTTTGTTCTGTTGTACATGGGGTTGCCATGAGTTGGGGGCTGACTTGATAGCAGCTAACAACAACAACAGTTCATGAAATTGGCCCAGGAACGGTAGGCATTTTTAGGCAGAATGACAGCATATGTTTTGTTTTCAAGGATGGGAATGGAGGGGAAGTTTGCTGCACTTAAGAAACTTCAGGTAGTTTGGTATGGCTGGAGTACTTCAGTTTGAAAAATGATACGAAACAAGACTAGAGAAATAACCTGAGACCTTGTAGGCTAAGAAAAGGAATTTGGTCTTAATTCTGTAGGTAATGGTGAATCTCAGAAAGACGAAATTTGTTGAATTTGCATTTAGAAAGTTCACTTAGATCTCATTTCCTATGTAGATGGTCTGGATCCATTGAAAGTGCTTGGGATAAAGTAAACGAGATCATTTTGAAGTAGGGTTGACTGGAGTTTGATGTCAGCTTCAAATGAGGAGATGAATTTGGAGTCTGCAGCAACAGTTCACATGAGAAATAATGACCACGTGAATTGAGGAAATGTTAGTGAAAACAGTGAAAGTGTGTATTTGAAGCTCAAGAAAAATGACTGCGCTAGAAATATAGAATTTGGAGCCATGGCTTATACGTATGTGTCGTCTAGTATAGTAGTTACTGGCCTGCATATGGCATTTAAATTTGAATTTAAATTAATTAAAAGTAAATAGAATTAAAAATTCCAGTTCACTGGTCACGTTAGCTATGTATCATGTGTTCATTGGCCACGCGTGGCTAATGGCTACCATATTGGACAACAGAGAATTATAGAACATTTTCATCACTGTAGAAAGTTCTATTGGACAATACCACATAGGCTGTAGTCAAAATTGAAGGTAAGGTCAACAGTGTTCAGGGAGAATGTAGAGAGAGGACAAGAAGAAGGGTGAGAATAGATTATTTCATTTTATTTTATTATGTTTTAGGTGAAATTATACAGTGCAAATTAGTTTTTCATTCAAAAATTTTTATATAACTTATATATACGATGTGTCAGCACTCTCCCCTTTCACTTTCCACCTGAGTTCTCAGTGTCCATTCACCCAGTTTTCCTGTCCCTCCCTGCCTTCTCGTCTTTGCTTTTGGGCAGGTGTCGTGCATTTGGTCTCATACACTTGATTGAACTAAGAAGCAAGTTCTTCATGTGTGTTATTGTTTGTTTTCTAGGCCTGTCTAATCTTTGACTGAAAGGTGGACTTCAGGAGTGGCTTCAGTTCTGAGTTAGCAGGGTGTGAGAAGAGTTTTTTTTATTGTGCTTTAGGTGAAAGTTTACAGCTCAAGTTAGTTTCTCATACAAAAATTTATACGTACATTGTTATGTGACCCTAGTTGCTATCCCCATAATGTGACCTCACGTTTCTCCTTTCTACTTCGGATTCCCGTGTCCATTCAAAGAGCTCCTGCCCCTTTCTGCCTTCTCATCTCACCTCTGGACAGAAGCTTCCCAGTTAGTCTCGTGTAGGTACTTGAAATAAGAAGCACACTCTTCAGGGATATCACTTTATGTCTTATAGTCCAGTCTATTCTTTGTCTGAGGAGTTGGCTTTGGGAATGGTTTCAGTTCTGGATTAACAGAGTCCAGGGGCCATGTCTTCTGGGGTTCCTCCAGTCTGAGTCAGACCATTAAGTCTGGTCTTTTTTACTAGAATTGGAGTTCTGCACCCCACTTTTCTTCTGCTCTGTCGGGGCTCACTGTTGTGTTCCCTGTCAGGGAAGTCATTGGTGGTAGCCAGGCACCATCTAGTTCTTCTGGTCAAGAAGAGATTTTTAAAAGAGTAAAGAAGAAAAGGAAGCCATGAAGGTGCTCAGAAAGTCAGAGAGGTAGAATGAGAAACAATAGAGAGAGAAAGAGAGAGATGCCAAGGAAACCAAGGTGGGAAAGAAAATGTAATTTCTATCCATAGGCCCATTTAAGATATGCTGCCAACAATCTTCCCATATTTAAAACCCACAAGAAAGAGGTATAATCAGGTCACCAAATAACAAAAGGTAGTTTGTGTTTTCTTCTTCCTCTTATTCCAAATCTCATTCTAATCATTGCCTGAATGAATTCACTACCTTGACTCTAGCTCTTTTCTACAACTTGCTTTTTCCAGTTCTCCCTGAGAAACTGAAAAGAAAACAGTTCATAACTTTCCTTTCCCTTAATCATTGCCAAAATGTCTGCCTACATGACATCAATGGTAATCCAACACGGTAGGCTCAAAATAAATGTTTAAAAGGCAATGAGAGGTAAATCTGAAGATGGCAATGAGGCAGCATCGTTCTTCAACCTCTCTTTACCCTCACGAGAAAACAAAAAGGACATCTAAGTAGCAAAATCAAAAAGTCACAGGCAGCATTTACAAAAGTAGGCAACGGAGTAACCCTACGAATCGCAAAATACAAGTGAGTGGGTGACAAAACACAGCAGCCATTTCACGTCTGTATGTGAGGAAGAAAGAAGGAATTGGATGCTTGTTGGACTTGAGAACAGAAGCCCCAAACAGCCAACAGATCTTTACTGGGATGCTCAGGGGATGTGAGAACCACAGCTGAAACTGGGAGGGGTTTCGCCCTCCAGAAGCCGGTGAGTGCAAGGGACTGTGGTAGGAAGGGCTGAAGAAGCTAGAGCAGTCCAGATCTCAAAACTAACATGCAGGCTGCCTTTCAAGACAGAGTCTCACACCAAGGAGAAACTGCTGAGAGTGTGTGATGGCTGATTTTATGTGTCAATTTGGCTAGGCTATGGTATCCAGTTGTTCGGTCAAACTCTAGTTCCAGATGTTGCTGTGAAGGTATTTTGCAGATGTAACTGACATTTACAATCAGTTGGCTCGAAGTAAAGCAGATTGCCCTATCTAATGTGGGTGGGCCTTGTCCAATCAGCTAAAGGCCTTAAGAGCAATATCTGAGGTTTCCAGGAGAAGAAGGAATTCAAGACTGTAACATAGATATTTGCAGCCTCCTCTGATCTATGGTTTTGGGGTTTACCAGTCCCTATAATCTTATGAGCCAATTTCTTAATATAATCTCTCTCTCTGTATATGTGTGTGTGTGTGTGTGTATATATTTGTATATACATCTTGGTTTGTTTCTTTGTTCAGGAGAAAAAATTTCACATAAAAATGAGCAACAGGAACGTATCTAGGACAAATCTCATATGAAATTATTTTAAGGAAAGAGAAAATAAGAAGTATCAATGACTGCTAAGATCCCAGAAAGAGGGACAACCAAACATTATGTGCCTCTTTTTTTTAATAGTCTTGCCAAAACCCAAACCGATTGCCATCAAGGCGATTCCAAATCATAGTGATCCTATGTGAAGGGTAGAACTGTCCCACAGGGTTTCCAAGGAGCGGCTGCTGGATTCAAACTGTCAACCTTTTGGTTAGCAGCTGAGCTCTGAACCACTGCACGACCAGTGCTCCTGTTTTGAAAGATGTACAGCCAGGATGCTCCTTGGAGGCGAGGATGGCGAGACTTCATCTTACATACTTTGGACACTTTATCAGGAAAGATCTGTCCCTGGAGAAGGACATCATGCTTGGTAAAGCAGAGGGTCGGCGAAAAAGAGGAAGGCCCTCAATGAGACAGATTGACACAGTGGCTGCAAAAATGGGCTCAAGCATAACAAGGACTGTGAGGATGGCACAGGACCGGGCAGTGTTTTGATCTGTTGTGCATAGGGTTGCTATGAGTTAGAAGTGACTCCACGGCACCTAACAACAAGAATCTTGCCAAAGGGATCAAACCGGAGTCCAAACCAGATTGTGGATCTAGCTGCCAACCGCAGGGAATGCAGAGGAGAGAGGAGCATGGTGCACTGCACCAGGAGGGTGCAATGTACAAAATTCAGACCATGGAATTAAACAGCCCAGGCTCCTCATATTAGTTTCCTGGGGCTGCTGAAACAACTACAAGCTTGGTCGCTTAAAAAAACAGAAATTTATTCGCTTACAGTTCAGGAGTCTAGAAGTCCAAAATCAAGGTGTTGGCAGAACTAGTTCTTTCTGAAATCTCTGAGGAAGAATCCGGTCCATGCCTCCCTCTTAGCTTCTGGTGGCTGTCAACAATCCTTGGCATCCCTTGGCTTGTAGATGCACCACTCCAGCCTCAGCCTCTTTCTTCACATAGTTTCTCCTCTCATCTTCACATAGTTTCTCCTCTCATCTTCTCTTCTAAGGATGCTGTCATTTGATTTAGGTCCCCCCTAATCCAGAATGATCTCGTTTTGAGATCCTTTATTATATCTACAAAGACTCTTTTTCCAAATAAGAGCAAATTCACAGGTTCCAGGTGGACGTATCTTTTTTTTGGGGGGGGGTACCATTCAGCTCACTATATCCTTCAAGATAAATTTAAGTAAAGAAAAGCGATGGATGAAGAATCATAGGTTAAAAGAGATTTAAAAGATACATCAAGTTTTCTTATATGGGCAAGACAAAACTATAGTGTCTAGAGATACAGGAGTTCCTGAATAATGAAAAGAGTTAAGTGCTCAACTAACCAAAAGGGTGGCAGTTCAAACCCACCCAGAGATGCCTTGGAAGAAAGAGCTGGTGATCTGCTTCTGAAAGATCACAGCCATTGAAAACCCTATGGAGCACAGTAGTATTCTGACACACATGGGGTCACCACTAATTGGAATCAACTTGAGGGCAAATGGTATAGTACAGAGATACATATTTGTGCAATCAAACTTTAAAAAATGACAGAAGTTAAGACTAAAATGCTAGGTTAATGATTACTTTTGGTGGGAGGAAGGGGGTTGTTGATCAGGATGGGGCACCCGAAAGGGATTTGAGGGATGAGAGGTGAAATTCTACTTCTTGTTCTGAGTGGTGGTTGCAAGGGAGGTCACCTTCTACTAACTCATTATTAAGCCATAGATTCGTTTTGTTTGGTTTTCTGTAACTATTTTATGTTACAACGAAGATGTTTTAAAAAGTCAAGGAAACACACACCTTTGAGATAATACCTTTTTTTTCCATGCAGTATATTTTGTCTGAATCACATTATTTGTTAACTGAGTGGGAAGAGTATTAGTAAAGAGGCAATTTGCAATCACACTACAGTCTAAATAAATACTTATGCTAACAATGGTAACGTGAGTTGCTGTCTTAGGCTGGGTTCTCTAGAGAAGCAAAACCAGTGAAGTGCGTGTGTATATACATGTACATATCGAGAGAGAGAGATTTATCTCAAGGAAATGGCTCACATAGTTGTACAGGCTGGCTAGTTCCAAGTCTATGGGTCAGGCATCAGGCTGGAGCCTTCTCCTGACTCATGTTGCTGCAGGGGCTGATGAACCCAAGATCACCAGGTCAGACAGCAGTCCGTCGGCTCATAGGCTGCAGAGGCCAACATATCCCAAGAGCAGAAGATATGCTGCTAGCTCAAGTCCCAAGAACTGGAGGTCAGGTGATGACAAGCCAGGTGCAGGATCCAGGTGAGAGTCTTGCTGGAACATTCATTTATACACTGGAGGAAACTTCCTTTTAACTGACTGGCTGCTCATAGCAGGTCTCATCATGGAGTTGATTACATCATAACTGCCAAACCATATCATAACTGCTAGACCACTGAGAATCATGGCCTAGCTAAGTTGACACACAATCATAACCATCACAGTTGCTTAGAAGATACCGCATACAAAAGAGTTTTCTATGCCATGGTTGCCTAAACCCACTGTCGTCGAGTCAATTCCAACTCATGGTGACCCTATAGGACAGAGTAGAACTGCCCCATAGAGTTTTCAAGGACTGCCTGGTAGATTCGAACTGCCAACCTTTTGGTTAGCAGCCGTAGCTCTTAACCACTACACCACCAGGGTTTCCATGGTTGCCTAAGAAAACAATATATAACGCAGAGATCGCTAGGTTATGGATGCCTGTAGGGCGATGTTTCGCAAAGTGTGTTCTGCGGACTACCTGCACCAAAACTGTCCTGTGTATAATGTAGATAAATCATAATGTAGATTCCTGGACCCTGGCTAGAGATTTGGTCTCAGTAGATCTGGCTGAGAACTGTGCTCTCTGCCCTAAGTTTCTCCTAGATTTATTTTAAAAACATAGATGCTCTATCCAAACAGCACCTCCCTGGTCAAAAGAACTGAAGACAAGAAGCTCTACCCTGCTATCTAGACCACTATCTATAATAACTATAATGTTCAATTTTCTAGGATAAGCATTTAGAAATTTTGTTATTAGTGTTTGATGTGGTAATAGCTTAAGAATGCTCCTCTTTCTTCCTAACCAAGAAGATAAAGCAGAGAATGTTATTTCTGTGTGGGCAACTAACTAATTGCAATCTAAAAGCCCCAAACTCTCAAACTATTCTTCTCCAGATCCTAAAATTTAAAACTATATATTCTAAATCCAACATGGCAACCAGCTCTGGCTGAACTAAAGTAGAGGCACAACTTAAACTCTAGATGTCCCAAAGACTTCCTGGCCTCAAGAACAGTTTCCTTGATTTCCTAAAACTATAATTTTTTTCCGTCCGAAGATTTAGTATTGAATTCTCATTGAAATGTTACTGTCTTAGTTATCTAGTGCTGCCATAACAGGAATACCACAAGTGGATGGCTTTAACAAAGAGAAATTTATTTTCCCACAGTCTATAGGGTCGCTATGAGTTGGAACTGACTTGATGGCACTGGGTTTGGTTTTTGGGTTTAGTAAGTTACAAGTCCAAATACAGAGTGTTGCCTCCAGGGGAAGGCTTTCTCTCTCTGTCGGCTCTGGAGGAAGGTCCTTGTCCTCAATCTTCCCCTGGTCGAGGAGCTTCTCAGGTGCAGGGACCCCATGTCCAAAGGACACGCTCTGCTCCTGGTGCTGCTTTCTTGGTGGTATGAAGTCCCCAACTCTCTGCTTGCTTCCCTTTCATCTCTTGAGAGATAAAAGGTGGTACAGACCACACCCCAGGGAAACTCTCTTCACCTTGGATCAGGGAGGTGACCTGAGTAAGGGTGGTTTTACAATCCCACCCTAATCCTCTCAACATAAAATTACAATCACAAAAAAGAGGACAACCACAGAATACTGGGAATCATGGCTTAGTCAAGCTAACACACACATTTGTGGGGGAGGGGGGACATAATTCAGTCATGACAGTTACCTAGTATTTTTAGGGGAGTTATATATATATATATATATCTTATGAACGTTAGCAAAATCATATTTCTAAACTGAAAATGAAGACTTTGGGGGAAAATTCAGAGGGGAAAAACAAAATAGACAAGTGATATTCTATACATTTATATCTCTATTTATATATATACATACATGTGTGTATGTGTCTTTTATGGGTATGGGTGGAAATTCAGAGCTTGTTATGCTGTCAGGATGAGAACAGGCAGGCAAGAGATTAGAAACACCCACGAAGGCATTTAGGCACAGGGGTGGCAATTCTAGTTGTAGCAACAGGAAGAAGTTCAGTCATATAGCTAACGCTGGCCCTCAGCCTCTAGCACTCAAAAGGAATACCTAGAGAAACTTATTCAGTGCAGATTCTTGGGCCCTGCTCCCAAGGGACTCTGATTCATCGAGTTGGGATAGAGCCCAGGAATCTACATTTTTACAAGCTCCTTAGGTGAGTTGGCTACGTGTGGTCAGTAAGCCGCACAGAAAAATCTTCAAAAGGGGCTATAGCTCAGGTTGGCAGGAAATGTCCAGCAGAGACAGTATTTTGGCAGAAGTGTGGAATAAGCTGAGCAGGAGCTGAAAGGTTTGAAGATTCCGGTAGTCAGGTTAATAGGCTATGTAAGTTTCCTGTGGCTACCTGAAGGGAGCCCTGGTGGCACAGTGGTTAAAGAATTTGGCTTTAACTGAAATGTCGGTGTTTTGAACCCACCAGCTGCTCCAAGGGAGAAAGATGCAGCAGTCTGCTTCTGTAAAGATTTACAGCTTTGGAAACTCTATGGGGCCCTTCTACTCTGTCCTATAGGGTCGCTACGAGTGGGAATTTGACTCGACAGCAATGGTTTGGCTGCCCTAACATATTACCACAAACCAGGGGGCTTAAAACAACAAATTTATTCTCGAGGCCAGATGTCTGAATCCAGGGTGTTGGCAGGGCTGCCCTTCCTCAAGAGGCTGTAGGGGACACTCCCATTCTTGACTCTTCCAACTTCTGGTGGCTGTTGGTATTTCTTGACTTACGGCTGTTCACTCTAATCTCTTCCTTCATCTTCACAAAGCTTTCCCCCTCCCTGTATGCCTCTTACAAGGATACTTTGTCATTCGATTTAGGGTCCATCAGATAGATATGGGTCAGAATCCACTCAATGGCACTGGGTGGGTTTTAGATAATACAGGATGATCTTATTTCAAACTCCTTAACCTAATTACATCTGCAAAGACCTTTTTGCAAATAATGTCATATCCACCGGTTCCAGAATTTGGGAGCATGGACCTATTTTGGGGAAGGCATCACTCAACCCATTACACATGCCATTTCTGGGACAACTAGCTGCCTTGGGTAACTGTCAGAGAAAGGGAAAGGGGACTGGCGATTGGCAAAAGCAGTCTAGCTCTAGTCCTGGATTTGAGTTTCACTCCACACTTTTCTCCGACTACATCCGGGACTCTCTGTCGTGTTCCCTGTCAGGGCGGTCATTGGTGGTGCCTAGGCTGTGATCTTTACAGAAGTAGGTCTCCAGGTCTTTCTCCTGTGGAGCTGCTGGGTGGGTTGGAACCACCAGCCTTTGGGTTAGTAGCTGAGCACTTAACTATTGCACCACTAGGCTTCCTTTACTAAAACTTGCCACCTCTCCACAGATTAGTAGCCTGCCTCAAATTTTAACATTGTATTTTCTAACAACTCCCTTGTCTGTCTTTCAACCCCTCCTTCTACCTACTCATCCTAAGGTTCGCAAGGCATAAAATGTTACAACACCTGTTTTTTGTTTGTTTTATCACATACCCTGCATGGAAAACTACGACTTGGTTAAGATGAATGATAAATATTTTCAAAGCCTTCCAAACCAGAAGCACAGGGATGGATCTGGGTCATGAATACTTGCTTTCTTGGGGGCTGTTGGGAGTTTACGTGGGGCTTTTCTGCGCAATCTCAGTTCGAGCCTTGTCCCTATCTTAAGATGCAGGTCTGTGATGACTGTGGATGTAGTAACATCATTCTATATCCCCTACTACCACCACCAAACACATGTTGGCAGTGAAGTTCTGCAAGTAGCAATATACATGTAGTTACAGTACTAACTTCCTCCACAGTGACACAGAGTGAAAAGCAACATTGACGGGACACGATCAAGGAAGTTGCTAATATATTACACCTCTAGCTCAATCAGGAACTGATACCCTTTATGTACCACCTAATCTGCCCTAAGAAGCCCTGCTGTTGCAGTGGTTGAAAGCTCAGCTGCTAACCAAAAGGTCGGCAGTCTGAATCCACCAGCTGCTGCTTGGAAACCCTATGGAGCAGTTCTACCCTGTCCTATAGGGTCGTTATGAGTCAGAATCGATTTGATTGAAACGGGTTTTGTTTGGTTTTGGTAATCGGCCCTAAAGATAGTGTCAGTTCTGTCACAGAGTGTTAGCAATGGTTTGGCCACTGCGCCATGGATTCTCAACTAGCTTGAATGCAAGACCAAAATATTCTGGATTCTGTTTCAGACAAGCTAACCAGTGCCACTGAGTTGATCCCATTGAATAGAACTGCTCCATAGGGCCTTCTCAACAGATGGTTTTTTGCAAGTAGATCACCAGGCCTTTCTTCCAAAGTGCCTCTGAATGGACTGAAACCTCCAACCTTTCAGTTAGCAGTTGAGCAGTTAATCATTTGCACCACCCAGAGATTCCAGGTGACAGAACTCAAATATTAAGGAGTCTTAGCCTGAACTGACCTATCTTGGCACACTTTTCATAAGACCCAGATTATATGAGTTTTTGGAAATTAGTAATAATAATAAAATCTCGTGAAAGGGGTCAAAGTATTGCACTCCTCATCATCTGGCGAGCACTTGCTCTCCAGCTGTTTTGAATAATTTTCATTGACTGGAACTAGATATGATAACCTGGTGGCTACACAGACATCATTATATTCCTGCAGCGGGTTCCTTCTCCCGCTGTCTCACAGGGGCAATCTCTGATTTTAGGGTTCACAAATACTTGCACCAACTCAGACGTCTGTTTGACAATAGTTCACTATTTTTCTTATGACACTTCTAGTTTACGTATTGATTTAATTATTTTTATTTCTCTTTTGATACTTTGGAGTAGGTTTGGGTCTTCTGTTCACTTTCAGTCAGAGAATTTCTTAGGAAAACCAAGGACAGAAACACTGCAAAGTGCTAGTGTCCAGACGTGCAGCGCTCTTTGGGAGCCCCACCTCATCATGAGAACTGTGTACTTTTTAGGAGTATTGCTTGGCGGATTAGGGACTTGCAGATCAGTTAGGGACCTGCAGATCAGTAGGTTAAAAAGATCAGTAGGTTAGCCCTGATTAATTGCCCTGAGTGCTTCTGGGCCAGGAGGGGGCTGGGGATGTGGAGGTGTCTGCTGGACGCAAACCAGTACTTGTGGTAAGAGTTCCCTTGACAAAACATTCAGGGTTAATTTTTACTTAGACTCAATCCAGGCTAATAACGAAACTGGAATGTTAACTAAAAGGTGCCCGCAGTCACGTCAGCCGAACCTTCTGCCCTAACGATTCTGTCGGCCCACATGTTTCTGTCTATCAGCCTCCGCCTGGAAATCAGCTCTCGTCCCGACATTGGTTGGATTTCAGGAAGGGAGAAACCCACAATTTAAAGGGCTCTGTTTCCACCTGCAAGGCATCGTCCGCGTGGCCCAACTTGCTTCTGGCACATATTTGGGGAAATCTCACGTTGTTGTTCACCTATTACACTGACTGGTCAAAGAAAAAAAAAAAAGAGCTCTCCAAAGTGTCCCCTTGGTCACCTTGACAATTTCCAAAAACGAAACTTGTGCTCTAGAATAGATCGACACTGAGTCAGCCAGGGACGGAGTCCCTGCCCAGGTCAGCAGCGCCGGCCCGGCAGGGGGGCGGGGACGGGGGCGGTGCCTAGACCAGGCGTGGTCTTCCGTGGGAGCAAAGGAAAGATTTTGCCCCACCTCCCAAAAACCCTACTTTGCCCTCAACCAATCAGAAAGGCTTATGCAAATAGGGCCCTGTCGCCTCGGTAACCACGATGAACCGTAGCCAATGGAAACCAGCAAGTGGCGGCCCTGCTCTACGATTGGGACTGAAGTAAGGCGATAGAGACCCAATGGGCTATGGGAACGATCCGCGGCGGGTTGTGGGGCGGGGATATGCAAATTTGGTTTGAAAAGCCGGCGGGAAATCTGAGTTTCGCGGGAGGACCTTGGCGCGTAAACCGTATCCCTTCATTCATTGTCAGCAGCAGCTTCCTGGAGCCATTTTTCAGCTGCCGGCCGCAGCACCCGGGCTGCCGCCGCCGCCTCGCAATCCGTTGCATCGGCCGCCCCCGAAGCCTCCATCCTCCCTCGGGGCTCGATATCCGTGCGGCCGGGACCCTCCTCTCTCCAGGGTCCGCATTATTTTTGGCCCCTGGGGCCCGTTCGTTGCGGAAAAATAAAAAGAAAAGAGAGAGAGAGGGGGCTCGGAAGCGCCCGGGCGGGGAGGAGAGACTTGGAAACTCCAGCTGCAAATAATAAAGAAATTGAAAGCAATACATTAATATACTATAACAATAAAAAGAGCAGGAGCGAGAGATGAGAAAGGGGATCCAGCCCGCCCTGGAGCAGTACCTGGTGACCGCCGGGGGTGGGGAGGGGGCGGCTGTCGTCGCCGCCGCCGCTACAGCCTCCATGGACAAAAGGGGACTGCTAGCCAGCCCGGGCTTCCCCGCCGCCGCCGCTGCCGCCGCCGCCGCCCCGGGCGCATACATCCAGATCCTCACCACGAACACTTCCACCACCTCCTGTTCCCTCCAAAGCGGCGGCGGTGCCGCCGGCCCCCTCCTCCCCAGTGCCCCCGGCGCGGAGCAGACCGCCGGCAGCCTCCTCTACACCACGCCGCACGGACCCTCCAGCAGAGCCGGGCTGCTGCAGCAGCCACCAGCGCTGGGACGCGGCGGCAGCGGCGGCGGCCCTCCGGTAATACCCTCCCGTCCCCACGGTCCCCAGCCCAGGCGGGAGGTGGGCTTGCACCGTGCGGGGTGGGGGTGCGGGACCGAGCGTCGTGGGCCTCGGCGACTGCCTCTCCAACAGGGGTTCATTGTTAGACTCGTGTGCCCTCCACCCTCCCACCCCACCCCCAGCACCCGGAGGGTTGGGGGACTCCGTAAGGCTGGCGGGGCAACAGGGATTGCCTTGGCGGCGACCACATCAAACACTCGAAAACTTTTCGCGCTCCCCCCCTTCTTTTTTTTGCACTTTTCCCTACCCCCGTTCTCCCCTCCCCTCCAACTCGAAGCTTCCTCTTTCTCGGAGCGTAGGAAGGGGTCACGCCCCGGATGGAGAAGGGGGTGGGGGAGGGGGTAGTGAACTGGGGAGTGAGGGGAACCCGGGAGGTGGAAATCGGGGGAGTGTCGGGGTGATTGCCTCCAGCAGGCCTTGGAGGCCCCTGGGCGGCCCCGAGTCCCTGAGGCATGATCCGAGCGCAGGGGCTGTGCTGGGCTGCGCTTGACACATTTTGCAATCTGTAACTCCCAGCAACAAAGGGGCTGGGGGAGCGTGGGGGAGTCGGGTGGGGGAGGTGGAGCTGGAAGCTGGGTACCGGCTGGGGTGTGGGCTGTCTGGGGGTGCGGGGCTAGCGGGCTGGCGCCCTGGCCTGGGCGCATCCTGGCGGCAGCGGCGCCCGCGTGGCCCGAACGCCCGGGCCTTCCTTGCCGGGTCCCGGGCCTGCCCTTGACCCGCCTCTCCCCTTGCTCCTTCCTTCCCTGCTCTGTCCCCCTCCCCGCCCCCCGGCGACGGAGGGCGGGGGCAGCCGGGTTCCCGTCCCGCCGCCTGGGTCTGTCCCTTTCCCCGGGACCCGCCGGTGACGTTTCGCACACGTGCGCGGAGGACGCGCCTGTGACTGGGGAGGAGGCGGCGGCGGGAGGGGGCGCTGGAGGGGGAGAGGGGGGCACCCACTTCCTCCTGCTCGCCGGCTCCCTGGCCTGGGACGGTCCCGGCGCCCTCGCACCCGCCCCCGGCACTGCCACCCTCCCTCTCCCCACCCCCACCCGCGCCCCCGGCGCCCGCCCTTGCCCGGCGCCGCCGGTCTGCTCGGTCCTCCGGGCCCCCTCTCCAGCCAGCCCCCCCACCTCGCCCCGGAGCCAGGCTGGTTTCGGAAATGCCCTTACAGCAGCAGGTTAGTGACCGGGACGGCGTGGGGGCCGTCGCCGCCACGGGGGCACGGGATCGTGTTGGGGGGCTGAAGCCTTGAGGGTAGGCGGTTGAGCGGGGTTTTGGAGTGGCAACGGGGGGTTGGGTGCTCGAGGGAAATGAGTAAGCAAGAAAAGCTAACTAAGTAAATGCCCCGGCCTCCGGTTCTAGGAACCCCGGGGCAGAAGTGACCGCCCCAGGGGTGGGTATGGTGTTTACGTGTATTTTTTCCAGGGGGACGATGGATGGGCGATTGAAAACCGGAGGGGGCTCTCGCCAATGGCCGAGTTGAGCTCTGTTTTCTGTCGTCCTTCTCTTATGCTGGAGGGGGAGGGGGCGGGTCAGAGGGTAGGGTGTCTGTAGGATTCCCAAGCCACCCGCCACCTCCTCCCTTTGTCCCTGTAATTTATAAAGCGCCTTTGAGAGATGATTTAGGTCAGTATTCGGCTTCCCTTTTTGTTGATACTAGAAAGAAGTGTGGCCCACAGGTCTCCCCCCTTCTCCTTTTCTGTTCTTCATTCCCCTCCTCCGTGCCTCCTGTCTTCATCCTCGTGGTGAGGGTTGGCCCAGAGGAAGCTAGAACGGGACCCGACTGTTTGATAAATGGTTGGTCGATATTACCAGTTGTTGACCTCACCTTGTCGGCTCCAAATGGGTTTATTTTTGGGGGAATCAAGATTGTGCAGGGGGTCTTTAAGAAGTCTGCACCTAGGCAGCACTTTGGGAAATGGGATGGATTTTGGAATAATTAAAATTTTTATTTTCTTACTGTTCTCAAATTTTCCCCCGGCTTGGATCTTCACTGCTTTCCAGCCCCAGAGGTACTTGCTGGGGATCTGTGATGTAGTCTCAGTCAAAGAAACTCTTGGTTTTAGTAACTAGGGTCTGCCAGCAGGGGGGAAACCGAGTACAGTATAGTACCTGCTTACACATACAGAATCCCGTGTGCTGGATTCTCAGTCACAAGAATATTCCGTGCTTTTATTAGCATTAGGTACTGTTACTGGCTTGACCAAAGCATGCTTGGACATGTTTTAAACGTATTTTACCCCCTACACAGTTCTGTTACTATATCATAAACTTAACCTGAAACAACCAGCTATTGACATACTTCTTGGATTGGGTTCAGATCTATGGGGGTAGTTTTGATAATGGGAAATTGTGAGACCACCAAATTGCTTTTTTTTTTCTTGTGGAATCTTGGAGAGCTCTGTGGGTCAGGACTCCAAGACTGGCCAAATTTATATGTAGTTCATTGTATTTAAGTGTTTAAAGTCTAAAAATTACCCTCACCAGCTTCCAAATGACTTCAGAACTTTATCCTCCTTGCCATGACATTATTATTCCAGGAATATATGTCATTTTGATTTTGTGCACTCAGAGTATTTTTCATTACAGGAATAGAAATGTTTCTTGAATACATACTCAGAAGCATTTCTACATAAGAATCCAATCTTTGCCAAACCGTTGGTTAATCTCTACTTTTAAGAGCTATTTATATTTAGGGGTTGTAGGATATTTGCCTAGGCAATAGATACAAAGTTCTGCACACTGAATATAAAGTTTGATATAGTGTTTTATTTATCAGTATTCTATCAAACCCCTCTTTAAGTCTCTTGGAATTTTGTTAATATTCTTTCTCTAAGCACGAATGATGGTGGTTAAGTGACTGAGCAAAGGTAAGACTATTTAAACCTTTGTATCCAAGAAGAGGTTGAGAACTCTTCTGGTGGCTCAGAGTTGCAGACCCATCCAGTTCTGTATTCTGTCTCAACAACATCCAAGAACTTGACCAAAATCAAATCCTTTACCTTTTTTAATGGGATATATGGGTCTGGGTATGACTACATCTTACTAACTATATGGCCTCTCATTTATAAGTTATATGATCTTGGGCAAATAACTTCTCCCTCAAAACTCAGTTTGTTCATCTGTAAAATAGGGACAGTAACAATACTAATCTTACAAGGTTCTTGGTAAGGATTAAATATGATATCTGTAAAATACTTAGCACAGTGCCTGGCAAATAGTAGACCCCCAATAAAATGAGTACTCTTTTTTGTATTACTTAGATAATGTAAGACCAAGTGTATACGGTCCTTTTGTTTACATGTAGAAGCAAAATGGTTAAAAGTTTCCTAAAGTGATATTTTAAAAGTAATTGATTATTTATGCCTAATTAATATGGGTTTTTTTTACGTATACAAAGCACCGCCATTCTAGCAATGGATAAAACAGTAAAACATTCCCATATAGCCATGGTGGCATTGAATAGCCTGAGCATGTGTCTTGAGTTGTGACAAATTTAGGTCAGCTCATTCTCACTTTTTTGCCTGAGTTCCACTCCTTGCATGACTCCGTCGACCTGCCAGCTTTTGGGTGCAATCTGTGCTTGGTGGCTTTTGTTAGAACTGAACCCCCACCTTCATGTCAGAGACACATGCTAGGTAAATTCAGTTTCAGAGGGTGATCTGTGGGAAATGGAAGAATTACTGAGAAACTATAGTCAGAAGTGCTATTCAGTGGAGCAGAAGGGACTCCATCATTTTCTGCCTCTTCATTCTTCTAAAGAGAAGCTGAAATTATTTCATTCTACTTCTGGGAAATTTGGGATCTATTAATACAAGAGACAATGGCCTATCACATCTGATTTAATTTAATCCAGTTATAGCAACCTGCTGATTATCCTTGGGGAGAGAACCTTCAATGCTTGAAATTTTAGTGGAAGAATGGAGGAACCACAGGTGCTATTTCAGTAGGGTCTCTTTTTTCCTGAACAAGTATAAGAGAAGGAAAATGCCAGGTTCCTGTGGTTCTGTACTCAATAATCTTGCTTCTGCTGAGATAAGTGGTTGATGCCAAGTTTGAGCTTGGGAGAGAATTTTTAGTCACTACATACCCCAAAATGGAAGTTTTAGTGTAATGCAGTGCCCAGACTCGGGCAGTACAAATAGCACCTCTATAATCAGTACCATGGGCGCCATTCTAATCATCCTCTAAAACAAGGCACCCTTAAGTGTGGCTCTGTAAGCTAAAGAACCCAAGCTTGAGAACAGGAGAGGATTTTTGTTTTTCTGTAAATCATCACCTTGTGTGATACTCGGGAGAGTAGATTCTGAGATTAATGTGCTATGTAACGCTAACATGAAAACAGAAAATAATACTCTAAGCTTAGACATGAATAAATAACAGCACCTGGAGATTGAAAGACTGGGTGTGGGGAGGAGTTGCTTTTATTTTCATTTCTCAGAGATAGAAAGTGGTAGTTTTCTTTGAGCTCCTCTGTTTTTATCACTTTGCTCAAAGATACACAATCCACACCTTTAACCCCTTTCTATGGTACTTGAACCCTTTTGACAAATAGCTTCCAACGTGAATTGTTAATTTTCTGGCTAGTTTTCTAACTTAACCTGACTTACAAATATTCCGTTGGTATGCTCAGCATATATCTACTTGTCCTGGCCCCATTCCTTTTTAACCATCTATTTCCTACTGACTTTCTTAACTAGGATGAATGAAAATCTACAGTTGCCAATGCTCATAAAATCAAGTCCCTCACCAGTTCTCATGAAACCACCCCCAAACATTGCAAGGTTGCAAAAAAAGATAGACTGGTGTTCTTACCGGATTCTCTGTTTCATTTTGTTTTTTAAAGAGGAAAACTTCCATGAATTCTTTTAAGATACGAAGCGTGTGGTTTTGTGCGTATTTTCGTGCTTGTTAGCAACTTAAAAATAGTGTTTCAGAGACAATTGCTAAAAAGCATTTTTCTACTAAGCATTTTTCTACTAAGCATTTTTCATGAGACTAAGAAAGGAAGATAACTGGGAAAATAGTAAATATAGGAAACCACTAATGGTATCTTCTTCCTCCTACTCCGATCCTCTCTTTGGCTTTAAAGGGTGACTTCCAGAATACGTCTTACAGAGGAAGAAAAGTTACACAACAGAAGGTACAAAAAAGCAACAACGAGGCAGGGATAGGAACCTTGGGGGTTGGAGGTTTGCAAAATTAATATAGATGGATAATACACGTAGCTTTTACTTTAGTAAGAAGAAGTTTGGTTTATTTTCCATTCTCATTTTTGCTTCAAAGACTCTCCCCCCAAAAGCCATGTGATTTTAGAACTCAAAGAATGTGTAAATACAAGAATGCATTGTTGGTCTGCCCCCCCAGCCTTACCTGGGGATCAGTCTTGAGGCCACTCCAGTAATCTACAGTATAACTTTGAATGAGAAGCAGTGAAACCCACTGGTTCCCAGATAAGCCCAGGTTCTTTGCTTTGCTCGAGAACTTGAGCAACTCAGGCCACTGCTTAGCCTTGTGAACTGAGGCCAGGGCTCATGTCATCTGGAGGTTGATAGCACTGACAGCTGCTACAATAGAGAGGGAATTAAAAAAGAATAATAGAATAATTGACTTTAGTCTACTTTCTATTACTTTAGCATGACTCCTGCCATTCGTAGTGTCCAGGCAACATTCTTAGAACCTGACACTCCCTGAGAAAAACTGGAGCTCCTAGGTGGTGCAAAAGCTTAATGCACTCTGCTGCTAACCAAAATGTTGGTGGTTGGAGTCTACCCAAATGTGCCTTGGAAGAAAGGCCTGACCATCCACTGAAAATTTAGCCATTGAAAACCGCACACAGTTCTACTTTGTCACACATGGAGTCACCTTAAGTTGGAATCATCTCCACGGTGACTGGATTTTGTAAGAAAACAATAGTTTAGCATAGGCAATAATAGATATTTTGGTGGTCTTCAAGTCATAACATTTGAGAGCTCTGAAGCACCAGAGTTGCCATCTGACCCAATCCCCTTCGTTTTGCAGGAGAGGAAATGAGGCCCAATGCAGTTAAATTACTTACCCAAGATCATAAGGTAGCTAGTGACAAAGCCAGACTGAAACTGGGGATCTCAGAATTCCTAAAGGAAGCCTCAGTCACCAAGAGAAGGTTATGTCTTATATGGCCTGTATAGGAAAATTGGGGTGGGTAGTGCTAGTGGTTAACACGCTTGGCTGCTAACCAAAAGATTGGAGGTTTGAGTCCACCCAAGAAGAAAGGCCTGGCAATCTACTCAGCCATTGAAAACTTTATAGGTCTACTCTGACATACATGGGGTATTATGATTTGGGGTCAATAGCAAGGGAGTTTTTTTTTTTTTTTTTAGTAATACATTTTAATTTTAAGTTTACTTCAGGAGTGTGGGATGTGTAAAGGAGCTCTGGTGGCACAGTGGTTAAGTGCTCAGCTGCCAACTGAAAGGTTGTCGGTTTGAACCAATCAGCTGCTCCTTGAGAGAAAGATGTGGCAGTCTGCTTCTGTAAAGATTACAGCCTACGAAACCCTACGGGGCAGTTCTACTCTGTCCTGTAGTGTCACTATGAGTTAGAATTGACTCGATGGCAACAGGTTTGGTTTTGTTTTTATTTTTTGGTGGGATGTATATAAAACATTTTAGATTTCCTTCAGGAGTGGTTACTTTTTTTTTAAACATGCACATACAAAAGTGTACTTTGAACGGCTTAGTTGTCAACAGCTCCTTCCCAAAGACACAAAATAAGTGAGGCATCCTTTATATGCTGAGTGAAGATAAAAGGTAATAAAAACAGAAGGAATAACTAACTCAAATGCACAATAGCAGTCTTTCTAAAGCCTCATTTGATGTTTACAAATTTGATTATTTTCTGTGGATATGACGTATCTAGTGTTCAAAAAGCGAAAAGTATTCTTGATGCAGAATAGAACCTGAGGGGATTTTTTAAACATTTTCCGGAGAGGGACGTGTCAAGGCCCTGGAATTGGAGGGTTGATCCTAGCCCATCCATGTCCTGAGGGCTGTTGTGGTTCTCAGGTCCCCAGCCCAAGCCCAGTAACATTGAACAAGGTGCCTTCCTGTGTGGTTAACTCCAGGAAGATTTCTGGTTTCACAAAGGCTGATCAGTAAACTCTTTTAAAGGAAGTCATCATCCGCTCAAAACTAGAAGTAATTCCCTTAAAATGTCTTCTTTTACTGTGGCACTAAGAAGGCTTAAAAATAGAATTGCTTCAAGCCCTGAGGCCTAAAAGTGAAACATAATCCTGCATGGCTGTAGTTCACCAACTCATTGGGGCAGCGATATATGGCTTATCTGTAATCCACAAACCAGAAAGGTGCCCTATCGTACAGCCAGTGAGCGTTCAACAGCCATTGATCATGAGCCTTGTCGTTATCAGTGAGCCTGACTTCCTCTGGAAGATTTTTTGACGGGTGAAGTCCCTCTTTCTGGGAGTAGAGGGCTTGAATGCCTCTGTCCTCCCAGCCAACTCAAACCTGGCTACCCTGGAGATTCCTTTGGCTCTTCCAGCATCTGCTTAACTGACATGATACAGAAATATGGTGGCCCCGGACCCTGGGGGACCACAGGAAATGAACTCGGGGCCTGTAGATTCCACCCCTCCATTGCCCTGCCCTGTTTCTGATGTTTTGGGGCTTCAGGAATATATAACCGGAGCAGCAGCCATGAAGCTCTACCCTATCCCATCTGAGCCTTTCTGAGTCTGCAGCTCCTAGGGGAGAAGGGGCTCATGGGTACTGTCTTAGGCTGGGATTTTTAGAGAAGCAAAGCCGTTGATGTATGTGTGTGTGTGTGTATAAATGGGGAGGGATTATGTCAAGGAAATGGCTCACATAGCAGAGGCTGCCAAGTCCCAAGTCTCTGGGTTATACGTCATGCTGGAGTCTTCTGAGTCACATAGCTGCAGGAGCTGACAACCATAAGATCAGCAGGCTGTACAGCAGTCAGCTGGCTCATGGGTTGCAGAGGCCGATGAATCCCAAGATCAGTGGATAAGGTGCTAGCTCAAGTCCCAGAAACCAGAGGTCAGATGATGACGAGCTAGATGCAGGATCCAGAGCATTTCTAGAACATCCACTTATATACTAGAGGCAGGCCACACTCCCAAGGAAACTCCCTTTCAACTGATTTGTTGCTCATAGCAGATCTTATCACGGGGTTTATTACGTCATTATGTAACTGCCCAATTACATCATAACTGCTAGACCACTGAGAGTCATGGCCCATCCAGGTTGACACAGAGCCTTAACCATCACAGGTACATAACCCATACCCTCCACCTAAAGGCAAAACAAGGGGTAGCTGAGTATACTAGTCAGTGATGGAAACTGGAGCCCCTGGGTCCTTACTCTGCCACTCACTAGTCCACCACTTACTAGTTGTGTGATTGGGCAAATGACTTAATGTCTGTGTCTAATTTCCTCATCTGTAAAATGGAAGTGACAAGTACCTACCTTACTGGAGGGAAACCATGGTGGTGGTGTGGTTAACAGCTATGGCTGCTAACCAGTAGGTGGGCAGTTCTACTCTGTCCTATAGGGTTGCTATGAGTCAGAATTGACTCGAAGGCAACAGGGTTAACCTTACTGGAGTGTCCCTAGGGGATGCAAATTGTTAACACTTTGGGCTGTTAACCAAAATGTTAGAGGTTCGAGTCTACCCAGAGAATCCTCAGAAGAAAGGCCTAGTGATCTACTTCTGAAAAATCGCCATTGAAAACCCTGTGGAGCACAGTTCTACCCTGACACACATGGGGTCACCATGAGTCAAGTGAACAGCAACTGGTGTTTTAGAGGTAGTGGTGGTTCAGTGGTAGAATTCTCCTTTAGATGCTAACGAGACCCGGGTTTGATTCCCAGCCAGTGTACTTCATGCTTAACTACCACCCATCTGTCAGTAGAGGCTTGTGTGTCACTATGATGCTGAACAGGTTTCAGACTAAGATGGACTAGGAAGAAAGGCCTGGCAATCTACTTCTGAAAATCAGCCAACAAAAACCCTACAGATCACAAAGGTTTAATCCGCAACCAATCAGGAATGGCACAGGACCAGGCAGCGTTTCCTTCCATTGTGCGTGGGGATCACCATGAGTCGGGGGCTGGCTCAACAGCAGCTAACAACCTCACAGGGTTAGGAAGAGTAAGTGAGTTAGTATTTATAATGTGCTTAGAATAGTGCCTGGCACATAGAAAAGGTGATGTATTAAGTAGATAGGCAATGGAATTGCCCTTCCCTTCAGTGGTCTCTTGGGCTATCCTTTCAGGGTTTATTTTCTTATTGTTCATTTAAACCCAAGCTCTTCTCTAAACACGGGAGTGACGGAAGGGGAAGGGAAGAGGGGAACAGGGAGGAGTGAACCATGGGGTGGCTTGCATCTAATGCAGTCATTGGGGGTCTTTGCCTCTCTGTAAGCTGCCCACTGACCTGGGGAAAACCAGAAGAGTAAGTTTATTATAATAGTATTATTGACAGCAATAGTGTCATGAATAAAACCTTTATTTCTGTGATTAAATGTGTTAATAAAGCCGCACTATTAACATGAATTGCACTATTAACATAATTTCACTTCTGTATAGTAATCTGTGGCTTAAGACTGAATAGTGGGAGTCAGGCTCTTGGAGCTCCCTGGACCCTGACAGGCTTGGAGGCTTCAGTGCCAGTGGGGTGGGACTGTCTTGTTCTCCGCCCCCCCCCCTTTTTTTTGTTCTTCCCTTTTCTCTCATCTCCTTATGCCTCTTAAATGTTACGTCTGTTCCTCCCACTTATCCCTCACCTCTCCCTCTGTCTGGCTCTTAGAAGGATGCTGGAATTGCAGCCTTCGATGGCTGCTTCCAGGACTTATCGAATTAATTATAACCCTTCTCCCTGGCATTTGAGGTAGAGTGAAATGTTGCCTGTCCCGTTTTGCTCCCCAACCCAGACCCAGTGCCGTTGAGTTGATTCCGACTCATAGCGACCCTATAGGGCAGAGTAGAACTGCCCCGTAGAGTTTCCATTCCTCCCAATTCAGATCCTGGAATGGTACGGGGTTGAAGTGGCTGTGCTTTCTTCCCTCTAGTACATTTGCTCATGGGTTCTTCCTACTCTCTGTTGCCCCTCTTGCTGCCTTTCTTCCACTGGCCCATCAAGGCGCACATCAAGGGAACCTCGTGCGCCGAGCCTTTCCTGATTCCCCAGTGGCCTTGACCTCTCCCTTCCCCTAAGTTACTCCATCTTTCTTGTAGCACGTGATCATCTGCCTTGCACCCTAATCACTTGTGTTCTTGACTTCATCCCCCTACTAACCTCTGAGCTCTGAGCTCTGAGCAGTGGATAGACCCGTAGTGTCTTCTACACTGTAGGCTCCCAGATGTTTGAGAAGAGGCGTTTTATTAGGCACCTCCAATGAGCTTGGCACCCCACTCGTCCTGTTGGGGATGCAAAAGAGGTATGAAATGTGATCCGCCCACTCTCGGGTTTACAGTCTGTTTGGGGAAACAAGATTTAAACACAAGTTGATTTTCAAGCCAGACAAAACAGGACTCGGAGAAGACAAGACTCATCTAGTCCTCTGCTGTAGGGCGTCGAGGGGAAGTGCCAGAGAAGCAGGTGAGAGTCACCAGACTCCAATTAGGCCATGAGATGGGGAGGTAAGGGCTCCTGGGTGGGCCATCTTTACAGCATGTTAGGAGGGTGCACATTTGAATCATCTGGGGAGCTTTTAAAAGTAGTGATACTTGGGCTCCTCCCTAGACTAATCAGAATCTCTGGGGGTGGGATCCAAACATGGGTATGCTTAAAATGTGTCCTAGATGATTTTAAAGTGTACCTTCTCTTGGAACCACTGGGCTAGGTAGAAGAGCTATTCCTGGGTGGGGAAACATCATAAGCCAAATGTGGTGCTGGTGTTAGCTGCCATCAAGTCGGCCCCCAGCTCCTGGGGACCTAATGCACAGTGGGCCCGGTCCTGCGCCATCCCCATGATCAACTGCGGATTGGACCATGATGATCCACAGGGTTTTCATTGGTTGATTTTCAGAAGTAGATCACCAGGCCTTTCTTCCTAGTCTATCTTAGTCTGGAAGCTCTGCTGAAACCTGTTCAGCATCATAGCAACATACAAGCCTCCACTGACAGATGGGTGGAGGCTGCCCACCAGGTACGTTGCCCAGAAATCAAACCTTGGTCTCCTGCATGGAAAGCAAGAGTGTAACACTGAACCACCACTGTCCCCAAGCCAAAGGAAGGAAGGTAGAAAGTAGGTTAGCATAAGAAGAGACCAGTTGGACTGGACTTCGTATAGGGGAATCATGGAACCTCGTGTTGGTATGTCAGTAAAGTTGGTCTATGATAGGAGTTGTTTTCCTACAAGAGCGAGGCAGGGAGTAAATGGGCCAGTGGAGTCTAAGTGATGATGCTCCATCAAAAGGGAGCCGTTGACCCTGCCTCAGGTGACAGCCACCATAGGGGAAGGCAGGCGCTGCGTGTCGTTAGATATTCAACCTTCTCAAAATGCCAGAAATCTTCCAGTTGTAAAATGTTGGCTCGATTAAAAAGAAAAATGTGCAGGCCAAACGAAATGTGTCTCTAAGCCAGACTTGGCTTAAGGGCTGCCACTCAGCAGCCTCTGGTCTACGGGATAATAATAGCTAATATTTATTGAGTGCCTGCGTGTATTGAGAGCACTAAACGAAGTGCTTTACCTGCATTAGCACATTCAATCCATATAACAGCCTATGAAGTGGCTATTATTATCATCTTTGTTCTACAGAAGAGAAAGGAGACAGCAAGGGGTTAAGGGGCTGGCTCAGGGCCCCACTGGAAGTGGAGCAACCAAAATTGAATCCAAGGAGCCTGACTCCAAAGTGTTCATTCCCAGTTCTTCTCCCATATAGTTGCTGGCATTGTATGAAATACACAGTTGGGACCCAAGACCCTGGGTGGTGCAAATGGCTAACACATTCACCTCTTTAAGCAAAAGTTTGGAGGTTTGAGTCATCCCAGAGGCACCTCAGAAGAAAGGCCTGGCGATCTATTTCCAAATAATCAGGCAATGAAAATCCTATGGAGCACAGTTCTACTCTGACACAGGGTTGCCATGAGCTGGCATTGATTCGACCACAGCTGGATTGGTTTTCTTAGGAACTCAAGGTACCTGTGAGAAAAAAAAAGAATCCAGTGTTTCCCAAATTTCCCTGATAATAAGAATTGCCTGTGGCACTTGTTCCCGATGCATATTTCCAGGCTGCACCTCAACTCTCCCCATCGGAGAAGCACCAAGAGATTCTGATCTTCAGGAAAGTTTGGGGAATGCCGCTGTAGGTGGTTGAGCACAGGTAAAGGTTCTTGAAGCTCAATGACCAGGTGAAGGCAGCAGCCTCCTGCAGGAATGATGTGCAGCATGCTCATCTTAACTCCTTCCTCTTTCATCTCAACTCCTGGGTGGAGAAAAATGGTTAACACGCTCTGTCGGGGAAGTGCCAGTCCACTCAGGTACCTCAGAAGAAAGGCCTGGCAATCCACTGCCCAGAAATCAACCCTGTGGAACATAGTTCTACTCTGACACACATGGGGTCGCTGTGAGTTGGAGTTGACTGGACATAAGTGGTCTGGTTAACTTCTTCCTCAGTTGGAGAAAGCAACCCTGCAGACCACAGGGACCCAGGCTGGGTGTTTTGGCACCTCATGCTCACCCTTTTGTCACTGACTTCTGGTTTTCGAAGTCATTGCCAAGGCAAACAATCCAAAGATGGGTTACCTTAAACCCAAAAGGGGTAAAATAAGAAAGGATTCCTGAGTGTTTCAGAATCTAAATTCAGGAGAGTCAAACTGGGCACAGCTGCCACGAGCGGAGGTTGGGCTGTGTGTGTGATGTGCTAGATTCCTGGCCTTCAAGGGGGTGGCTGTGCATTGGAGTAGGAAGGCTTTTCAGTGTATGGGTCTGGGCCCGTTGGCTCATTTAGACTATGGTTGCTATAGGGCTTATGAGTCTGGAACCGTAACTATAACCCTGAAAGGGGCAGGATCAAAGTGAAGGGCATTTTAAGGGAGAAAAGAAACAAGACCTTCCACTCTCAAGATTTTTAACTCTGGGGCTGGAAGAACAGACGAGGCTGAGTTCTTGTTCTGTCTGGGCATGCGCCGTGTGGAGGGAATGGTTAGTCTGGTTTGGTACGACTTGGTTGTGACATCAAGAGACAGCTGGGGCTGAGGCCTGGAAATGTGACTTTGGCGTAGAGGTTATAGTCGAAGTCTTGATGAAAGATAGTGGGCCAAGAACTGGTCTCCCTGGCTTAAAAAAAAAAAAAATGTGGTGCCACAAAAAGCCTTTCATCATTTTCACTTCTCCCTCTGTAATATGAAAACGAGACAGATTCATCGGGTTGATTTTGGGGATCGATACTGCCAGGCTTCCAGAGATGAGCCATCAGATATTATTTATTGTGCATGTTACCAGATCTGTGCCTGGCTCCTAGCTGCTCTGAGGAAGCCCACGGTTTGCAGCCTCTCAAAGCAAAGAGCCAGCTGGAAAGCTCTGTGCGTAAGGAAAGGTCACATAATTATGCCCCGCACTGAGAGATGGCTCTTTTTACCATTATTTCTAATGTGCTAATTTTGCCGATTATTAAAAGGGAAAAAAAATAAAAATAAAAAGAAGTAACTTGAATTTATTTTCTTAAGCTCTTGCATACTAAAGTTTAAAAACAAGTCTTTGAGTACTCTGGAGGAAAAAGCCATGGAAACTCTGAGTATCTTTACTATTGGATTTTAGATATGTAACTTGTCTTTAAGCCTATCTGCAGCACCCCTTGAATTGACTGGTTTTGTGGCTATATTGGATAGCAGCAATTGTGAGGATGAGACTAATGGGGTAAAGTTGGCTACCTTTTCATGTTGTGGTTTTCCTTGTTAGTGTTTCAGACACCCCGCTTCTGGGAATGGTCTCTAGGAGGTGGGGTTTACAACCTTGGAGACCCCTGACACCAGGGTGGGATACAAGAAGGAGCATAGGACTTGATCTGGGTAGAGGAATTTCCTCTGCCACTTAGCGGCTGGGTGACCTTTTTACAAATTATATTTATGATCTGCAGTTACCTAAAATAGTGATCTTGCCTCCTGCAAAAGATGGTAAGGATTAAATGAGAGAGTGTTTATAGGCGATGTACTTTCTGTTCCTAACTTCATCTGACTCTCAGTTGAATCTGAATTCTCACTCTTTTTACCCATATCAGGGATTCCCAATTTAAGTAAACTACTGAACATTTACTGGACACCCACTTTGTGCAGAAGACAGGTCCTGGTGGTCTGGGGGTTTCGAAGATGACTGAGATACCTTTCTTGCCCTCGCGAAGTTCAACAGGAGACAGGAGATAAAGTATGTTCTTCAGTAACTGTAAGACAAGATACAAGGCAGTGAGGCCTATAAGAAATGAAGATTTTTAGGTGTCCAAAGTTGAGGCGGGAACCCTGGTGGTGTAGTGGTTAAGAGCTGTGGCTGCTAACGAAAAGGTCAGCAGTTCAAATCCACCAGGCACTCCTTGGAAACCCTATGGGGCAGTTCTACTCTGTCCTATAGGGTCGCTATGAGTCGGAATCAACTCAGCGGCGATGGGTTTAAACTTGAGGCTACAGGAAGTTTTCGGCACTGGGTTTTATAGGAAGTTTTAAGCTAGAGCAGGATTTTGGCACTATTAACATTTGGGGCCAGATAATTCTTTGTTTTAGAGCTGTCTTGTGTACTGTAAGATGTTTAGCAGCACCCCTTGCCTCTACCCACTAGATGTTAGTACCACCCCCTTCCCAGTTGTGACAACCAAAAATGTTTCCATACATTGCCAGATGTCCCCTGGGGAGCATCAACATCCCCAGTTGAGAACCACTGAACTAGACCTTGAAGGAAGGGCAGAGATAGGGAATCATGTATATTTATCTACTGTATACAACAGGCGTGTAACTTAAAAATACAGTATACATCCTAAAAGGTCCCTGGGTGGCACACCTGATTGATGCTCAGCTACTAACTGAAAGGTTGGTGGGTTGAGTCTATGCGGTGGCACTGTGAAAGAAAGGCCTGGCAATCTACTTCGGTAACATTGCTGTCATCCCTCGGTATCCACGGGGGATTGGTCCTAAGACCCTTGGGGATACCAAACTCCGCGGATGATCAAGTCCCTTACATAAAATGGCATAGTATTTACATATAACCTACACACGTCCTCCTGTGTACTTTAATCATCTCTGGATTACTTATAATATCTAATGCAGTGTAAATGCTATGTGAATAGTTGCTTCATCACAATTAAAGACTTGCTCTGGGAGGTAACCTTTCTCTTCTATGAGTTTCTAGAGCTCTTCTGGGAACGCTGATGCTGCCTGGGCATCAGCCGGTGTCAGTTCGCCCTTGATCTTGAAGTTCTGGGGGCTGGAGTGCTTTTCAGAGCTAGCCTGCCATCCCTTACTGGCCCAAAACTGTTTCCTCTGGCTCTCCTCAACCCCCTCACACTTAGCCTGGGAGGGATTGCTCTAACCACTTCATTGCTTTTTAGGAGGCTTTTTTTTTTTTTTTCTTCACAGAAACAAAGTGTGCACACAACACAAGTAGTGAAGGCACAAGTCGCAAGGTGAACAATATTCAAATGAGTGGCGGATAGAGACTGAGGAGGTGTGAAATGGCGGGCGGCTATGGCAGGGGATGCTGCACGTGGCTTCATTCAGGGGGATTTGTTGTAGTGCTTGGCATACAGCAAATTCAAGTTTTGCTTTTTGGAGCTTTTTTTTCCCCCAAATATTTTCAGTCAGTGGTTGGTTGAATCTGCGGATACAAAACCTGTGGCTATGGAGGGCTGACTGTACAGCCATTGAGACCCTATGGAGTGCAGTTCTATTCTGATACATGTGGGGTCACCATCCATTGGAATCTACTCAGTGGCAACAGGTTTAATTTTTTGTTTTTTTTTAATCAATTTAAAAGGCAGATATTCATCATAACCGAATTTTAACTTGGAATGCTTGACCCTTCCATGAACACCAGAATTGGGACTGTCTGCTCTCCCTCTAGGTAGACCATACAGAGAACGCATACTCTGTAGCCAACTGTAGCCTTGTCTGTTTTATGATTGGGCATAATATTAGTTGGCTTCTGGGAAGCCTCTCTGTGACTTGGAGAAGAAAGGAACAAAGTCTGCAGTTCAGGGAAGGCCAAGGAGGTTTTGCATTTATCATTGACTCAAGACTGAACTTCTGCTCGGGATCAACTCCTCAGTGTGGTTGTGGATTCCAGCTTAATACTTCGCAGTTGGATGGGCTGGGCACATCATTTCCCCTCTAAAGCCTATTTCCTCAACGAGGAAAATCGAGGTAGCTACCTCACAGGGTTGTTATGAGGATTGAATGAGATAATGCATGAGGTGTCTGTCGCCAGCCGTCGTCTCTGTTGTTATTGCCCGTGTTCTTAAGTTGAGCTTCCCTTTCAGGGCAATGCAGTAGTGAGCAGCCACTCCCTTTGTGGCAGGTGCTTCCACAGCTGCTTGTCCTTGCTCACCCATCCCCACCCTGGGCCATGGTTTCAGCCTTGGGTCATGCTGATTCATTTGACTCCCTCAGTAGATCTGTACTGAGCACTATCTTAGTTATCTAGTGCTGCTATAACAGAAGTACCACAAGTGGGTGACTTTAACAAACAGAAATTTATTTTCTCACGGTTTAGGAGGCTAGAAGTCTAAATTCAGGGCGCCGGCTCTAGGGTAAGGCTTTCTCTCTCTGTCAGCTCTGGAGGAAGGTCCTTGTGTCTTTGAGCTTCTGCTCCTGGGAGACTGTAATGTGGCTTGGCATCTCTCTTTCCCCATCTTTGTTTACTTGCTTGCTTGTTTAATCTCTTTTATATCTCAAAAGAGATTGACTCAAGACACCCCACACTAATCCTGCCTCATTAACATCACAAAGAAAACCCATTCCCAAATGGGATTATAACCACAGACATACCTCTGAGTCAATTCCAACTTGTAGTGACCCTATAGAGTTTCCAAGGAGAAGTTGGTGGATTCAAACTTTGGGTTGGTAGCCTTTGGGTTAGTAGCCGAGCTCTTAATCACTGTGCCAGCTGGACTCCAACCACAGGCTTAGAGGTTAGGATTTACGACACTTATTTTGGGGGGACATAATCCATAACCAGCGCCTAGTATATGCCAGCCACTGTTGTAGTCGCTGGGTATAGAAAAAAAAAAATAGAGTAGTGTCAAAACACGAAATTCCCTGCCTTTGTGTATCTGTGTTATAACTGCTGAAGATTTTGCCATGTAAGAAATACCTGGTTTTTGCCTGATAGTTTTTGGTCTGAGCTTTTTTGTTTTTGTTTTTAGTAGACTGTTGGTTCTTAAAAGTGTAGTCCTGGAACCAGCAGCATTACTAGGGGACTTGTTAGAAATACAAATTTTTTGGGCGGTGTCCCGGACTTACTAAATCAGAAACTCTGGGGGTGGAGTCAGCAGTCTGGTTTAACAGTTGCTTCCAATGCCCCGAGTATGAGAGCCACTGTTTTAGAAAAGATACCTGCCCTAAGCAATTTTCCTCATCAAGAAAGGATTGGGGAAAACTCAAGGCCTTAATTGGGTGTGGTGTTACCTGGCTCTGGGAAATACAGCTGCTGCTCAAACAGTGTTTATAAAAGATGGTCTTAGGTGTATCAAGACAGCTCAAACCCGGCAGCTGCTTTTGTTCTCTTTTCTGGGCCTAATCATCCCTCTTTTACATGATTGTGTCCCGGGCTTTTGGAGGACCCTGAGCGCCAGGGCATAGGATTTAGTAGCTGAAATCCTTAGCCTTCCTTGGGCTTTGTATTGTCTATGAAAACTGTATCTTTCCCCCTTTTTTCCAAAGGACTTTTGACATGTTTGACAATTTTTTTTTCTTCTTCTTCTTTTGATTGCCTCTCTTTTAATTTCCCTCTTATTTAGCAACATTAAAAGACTGTATGTCTATAACCAAATTGCCATCCAGATGTCTAAGTTATCTAGAGATGAAATGGCTGCTCTCCTTACATGTCTGGTCATTTGGATATTTACAGGTACTACAAGGAGTAAATGAAATGAGAATCCATGTGAGAGCATCCAGCCTGGAGCTGGGCACCCTATAAATGTTAGTTCCATTCCTGCCCCATTATATAAAAACCAATAAACTCAGACATAGAGAAAGGAAGTCCTGATGTAGGCCACAACATGGATGAACCTTGAAAACGTAATGCTGAGTGAAATAAGTCAGTTGCAAAAGAACAAATATTGTATGATCTCACTTATATGAAATAAGCCAATATATAGAAACCAAAGATTATAGTGATTACCAGGAGGGGGGAAGGGGAAGATTTTGCTTAGGGGGCATTGTGTTTATATTAATGGTGGTGGAATGATTTGCAAAAGGATAGCAAGAATGATTGCACAATTTGAAGAATATAATCAGTGTTATCTAATTGTACATGTAGAAACTGTTGAGATGATGTATGTTTTGTTATGCATATTTTCGCTACAATTAAAATAAAAAAAGATTAAATAGACACCACGTTTCTTTGTGTGCGAGGCTATGAATTATACATAGGTTCAATAGGTATAACTGTAAGTTATAACCAAAATCATGGATTCAGTGGTCTTGATTAGTTAAAACTTTTTAAAATAAACACATAAATAAATTTAAACTAAAATATAGATGTTACCTGATTTTTGTCATGAAAATGGGAAAAAAAAGTTAGCTCAAATCAGATTGGCAGAAATTCTTCTGTATTAACCCTGAACCTGGATCTCCTTATAAGTAACTTGTCAGTTTAACAACCATCATTTAATTTATAAACGCTGGTTAATGACTACCATGTTAAAAATGCGTGTTTAAGATAGAATGATGGTTCCCTTAGAAAATGGGCCGTGTCTTAAAGATGCATGTGGAAGAGGCTCTATTATTGCCTAGGTTCGTCTTAGCGGTTCATTTCTAAAAATGTCTCTGGCCATTGGTATGTATTTCTTCTCCCTTCCCTTCACCTTCAACCAAAACAACTTCTGGTTACCGTGACAGTTTTAAATTTGCCATTTGTGGTTGATTATATTATATAGGGTGGGAAATGAGGCAATCACTACTCATTTCTTGCTTCCTGCCTTGCTTTAGCGTGTGAGGATCAGTATTTCCAACCCCTTGAATTTCAACAATTTAGTAAGGGTGGCCAAGGTGTGGCCCTTAAACCTCCTCTGCCTCTGAAGAAGGTCTAGCATGATTCAGCTCCTGACATCCTTTCCAAAACCAGTTCTGGGGCCCGTCGTGTGGGCCTGCCCTCTGACTTCCGTTTTGGAGTAAAAGAAATTAGGAATAGAGCAGCACTGTCTACATAGTCAAGTTTCACAAATATTTGTTAGATGGAAGGATGGATGATTGGATGGAGTACAGATATATTGTCACATTTGACGATGGCAAATTGCCAAGTGTTGAGCTTTGTTCAGTCTTGTTTTTCATTTCTTACAATTTAAAAATAATGTTAAAATGGCCTAGGTGGCTAGTTGGATGCCTAGTTTAGTAAGGTAGTCCTCCTGATATACCAATTGCACTGGGCGAATATGCTGCAAAAAAAGACCTCTTAATGTTTTAAAAAGTAAAGATGTCACTTTCATAACTAAGGTGCATCTGGTTCCAGCTATGGTCTTTTCAGTCGCCCATATGCATGAGAAAGCTGGACGATGAGAAAGGAAGACCGAAGAAGGATTTATACATTCGGATTGTGGTGTGGGTGAAGAATATTGAGTGTACCATGGATTGCCAGAGGAGTGACCAAATTGATCTTAGAAGAAATACAGCCAGAATGCTTCTTAGAAGCAAAGATGGCAAGGCTACCACTCACTTATTTTGGACATGTCATCAGGAAAGACCAATTGCTAGAAAACGACATTGTGGTTGAGGGTCTAGTGAAAACAAGGGAAACTCTCGATGAGATGGATTGATAAAATAATCACAACAATGAACTCTAACATACCAGTCATCATGAAGATGGCAAAGGACCAGGCAGCATTTCGTTCTGTTATAAATGGGGTTGCCATGAGTTGGAGGCAACTTGACAGCAGCTAACGACAGCAGCAAGTGAGGCTCAATAGGACTAGATTTGGTCCCCACTTTGCATCTTTAGGAACTCTGGTTTACTGCTCTGGAGGATGCTTTATGTTAATCAGAGTTCTGAAAGACTGATACACTGGAATGCAAATTCACTGATTTACTCTGAGAAATATAACTGCCGAGTGGACAGTTACAGAAATTGGTAATGCCCTGTGTTATGGACTGAATTGTGTCCCCCCAAAATATGTGTCAACTTGGCTAGGCCATGATTCTCAGTATTACATAATTATCCCCCATCATATGATCTGATCTAATTATATGTTGTAAATCCTAGCCTCTATGCCTATGGTTATGTTTCCATTTGGGAGTGAGTTGCCTGTTGTGTAATGAGGCATGATTAGTTTATGTAAATGAGGATTAGGGTGGGATGTACCAACTTTACAAGAGATAAAAGGAGAGGGAAGGAAGCAGAGAGGAGGGACCTCCTACCACCAAAAAAGAAGAGTCTGGAGCAGAGCACATCCTTTGGACCCAGGGTCCCTGTGCTGAGAAACTCCTAGACCCAGGGGAAGATTGATGACAAGGATCTTTCCCCCAGAACTGACAGAGAAAGAAAGCCTTCCCCCGGAGCTGGCACCCTGAATTCGGACTTCTAACTTCCTAAGCTGTGAGAGAATAAATTTGTTTGTTAAAGCCATCCACTTGTGGTATTTCTGTTACAGCAGCAGTAGATAACTAAGACACCTTGTTTTCCCAGTCAGAAGGTTATTTGGTGAGTCAGATGAAAGGAGTTAAGTGATCCTAATAGTATCCTGCAGCTGTGACAGCTCCCCTCTAGACTGTACCTGGAGAGGTAGGAGTACTTCCCAAAGTTTAAGGAATGTAATGGATACTGTCATTCATAGATGCCCATTTCCACAACTCTGTTATGGAGTCACTGGGTGGTGCAAACAGTTAATGCATTCATCTGGTTTGAGTCCACCCAGAGGACCCTCAGAAAACCCTATGGAGCACAATTCTACTCTTGATGCCCATGGGGTCAGAATGAGTTGAAGTAGACTCCATAGCAGCTGCTGCTGCTGCTGGTGTTACAGAACACTGACGTTTTTGCCTCTTTTTTTTTCAGAGAGAAAATACTTATTTTTAGTACATGCTTATTATTTAAAGAAATAAAAGACTATAAACATAAATGGAGTAAAAACCAAAATTCCCTCTTCTTTCCTCCTTAGTTCTGCTTCCCTTCCCCAGAGGTAACCACAATTAACATGTTGTTTTTTTCCTGCTACATCCATTTGCAAGTATGTATTTTGCATAAAAATACAAAAAAAAATGCTACTAGCCTTCTTTACTTAGCAATGTGTCAGACGTATTTCCGTATCAGAATACACCAGTAGTTAAAGAAATTGGCTGCTAACCAAAAGATGGGCAGTTCGAATCCACCAGCTGCTCTGTGGAAACCCTATGGGGCAGTTCCGCTCTGTCCATAGCGTTGCTATGAGTCAGAATCGACTAGATGGCAATGGGTTTTATACACCCATGATTCTTTGCAATAGCGGCTACTGCCGTGTCCATTAACTGAATACGGCAGAGTGTATTTACCTATTCCCATTTGACGGTCATTCGTTATTTCTAATATTAGCTGCTGGTATTATAAACAGTGCAACATTAAATATTCTGCATATATGTTTTTGTGCATGTGTGTTTTTGTAGGTAAGATTTCTGTATGTTGAATTTTTGTGTCGTAAGTCACATACATTTAAAATGCTGATAGTGTAGAGTGCCTATTTTGTCATACTTTTTCCAACACTGGATAGCAGTATTTTTGCAATTTTGTTAGAGTCATGGTTGAAAAATGTTATCTCCTTATTTTTAATTTGTGTTTCCGTAAATTTTACTACTGGTGCTATCAGCACCGACGCAGCTACTATTACTGCTGCCAGCTAACATTTATTGAGTGTTTTTATGTGCCAGGAATTGTTTTCAGCATTTTCCATGTAATTTACTAATTTAAACTTTAACATCCCTATGAAGTGGGTATCATTATCATTCTCATTTTACAGATAACAAAATAGAAATAGATGAGTAAATTTAAGCATCTTTTCCCCAATTTGCATTTCTGTGAATTACCTCTTTGGATCCTTTGCAATTTTTGTTTACAAGGCTATTTATCATTTTCTTATTGAATTACTGGACCTTTTTTTATGAATTATAAATATGGGCTTCCTATGTGGGGAGGGATAAATATTTTCCCAGCCAGTCATTTTTCTTTGAATTTATCTATATTCTATTTCTCTCTACAGAAGCCTTGCTCATTGTTTTTATATATATATAATTACAACCTTTACAGCCTATGGGGTTGGTGGCTTGTTTTGGGATCCCCAAATTATGACAATGTCCTCCTATGTTTTCTTCTCACATTCTCATTTTATTATTTTGATCTCTTACCAAAAAAGAGTGCATGTGGCTGGGTGTGTGTGGGGTGTGTGTGTGTGTGTGTGTGTGTGTGTGTGTGTGTGTTTTGAAGGTCTATGTTTTTTCCCAAATGGATAGGCAGTTGTACTGGTGCCATTTATTGAATGCTTCAGGCTTTACCCCGTGAATTTGAAATGCCACTTTTATCATATTAAAGAGTGTATGTGTGTGTGTGCTGATCTGTATTTAGACCTACTCTGTTCATTGATCTGTCTCTTTCAAAGGAAATGCACGCTGCTTTAAATACAGTAGCTCTATGGCATGTTTTTTTTTTTTAAATAGGGAGAATCCTGCCCTTCTCATCTTATGCTTATATTTTTCATTGAAATTGCAGTTTTCACAATTATACTTTCTTGCATCTTTACAGTTTGAGACTCCTGCTTTCCCACCTACTGTGAGTTTAGGGTAATAAGAAAGGTAATAATTACCTACAGTCATTGGAAAGTTTTGTGCACCGGAATGACAGTAAGCGTTTTACGTGTTTTATTTCATCTAATACAGCAGCAGACCTATGAGGGCTGGCACTAATATCCTCATCTGTAGATGAAAAAAGTGAGACTCATCTTTAAGCAAAAACTTGAACAATTTTTCCAAGACTGCAATTCTTTTTCTTTTAATATTTTACTGTGTTTTAGGTGAAAGTTTACACAGCAAATTAGTTTCCTCTTTAACAATTTTTATAGGGGCTTTTTCCGTGCCATTGGTTATAGGTTTTACAGTGTGTGTCAGCATTCTGGTTATTTCGATTCTGTTTCTGCTGCTTCCATTGATCTAGCTTCCCTTCCCCTCCTTGCCTTCTCATCTTTGCTTTTGGGTAAATGTTGACCGTTTGGTCTCATAAAGTTAATTGTTAAAGGGAGCACATTACTCACAGGTGATATTGTTGATTTTATAAGTCAGTCTATTATTTGGCTGAAGAAATAGCTTCAGTTCCCAGTTCATAAGGGTATCTTAGGGTGATGGTCTTGGGGGTTCCTCTGTCAGTTTAGTAGGTCAGGCCTTTTTTAGGAATTTGAATTTTGTTCTACATTTTTCTCACACTCTAGCCTTTTTCTAGCCAGAGACCTTCTATTGTGTCCCCAGTTGGAACGGTCAGTTAGTGGTAACTGGGCACCATCTAGTTCTGGTCTCAGGTTTGAAGAGGTGGTTAGTGTGGGCTGTTAGTCCCGTGGACAAGTTTCTTCTTTGAGCCTTTGATTCCCTTTGTTCTCTTTTGCTCCAGACAAGTAGAGACCAATAGTTTATTTAGATGGCCATTTCCAAGCTTTTAAGACCCCAGGCACTACTCACCAAACTCAGATGTATAACAGATCTTTGTAAACTATGTTATGCCAATTGACTAAATTGTCTCTTGAGACTATGGTCCCAAGCCTTTTGACCCAGTAAACCAATCCTGTGAGTTGTTTGGTTATATCTAGGAAGTAACTGTGCCCCCTTTGTGGTTTGTTACATATGTGAATACATATGTAGAACACAGAAACATGTGTTTACATACGACTATAGGTAACACCTATACATGGACGTGCATTTATTCGCATATGCCTTCCTGTACACATACATGCATCCATATCTACCTGTGTAACTACACACATATTTTTTGGTTGTTGCAAAATTGTGTATGTTATAGCATTTACTGAAATTACTCCTCTTTCTCGTGTATTTCTTAGTATCTTTATTTACCTTGGTCAAGTTGTGCTGACTTTACCCATATTTGGAATTGCCCTTCCCATCACCAAAAGTAACAAGTATCTACTATCTAGAAAGTGATTTCTCTTCTTTTTTTTTTTCTCCCTCCCACCCCTGGTAACCATGAAAGGACTCTGCTTTCTGTGCGTATATCTATTCTTGACTTTTTATAATAGTGGTACCATACAATATTTGTCTTTTTGTGATTGAATTATTTGACTCAGCATAATGTCCTCCAGATTCATCCATGTTATATGAATGTTTCACGGGCTCCTCATTCTTCTTTATAGTTGTGTAATTATTCCATTGTATGTATGTACTACAATTTGTTCATCCATTCATCCATTGATGGGCACTTAGGTTGTTTCTGTCTTTTTGCTATTGTGAATAATGCTGCAATGAACAGAGGTGTGCATATGTCTATTTATGTCACTGCTGTTATATTTCTACGATACATACCTAGGAGTGGAATTGCTAGATCATAAGATATTTCGATTTATAGCTTTTTGAGGAAGCACCATGCTGTTTTCCATAGTGGTTGTGGCATTTTACAATCCCACCAGCAATGTATAAGAGCTCCAATCCCCCTACAACCTCACCAGAATTTGTTTTCTGCCTTTTTTTTTTTTTTTTTTTGATCAGTGCCATTTTGCAGTGGTGAGATGGTATCTCTTGTAGTTTTGATTTACATCTCTTTAATGGCTAATGATCATGAGCCTCTTTTCTTGTATTTGTTGGCCACCTGAATGTCCTCTTTGGTGAAGTGTCTGTTTATGTCCTTTGCCCATTTTTTATTGGATTACTTGTCTTTTTGTTGTTGAGTTGTTGAAGTTTTCCATATATTTCAGAGATTAGACCCTTATCAGGTATGTTCTTGCCAAAAATATTTTCCCAATCTGTAGGTTCTCTTTTCACTCTCTTGGTAAAGTCTTTTGATGAGCATAAGTATTTAATTTTTAGGAGGTCCCAGTTATCTAATTATCTTCTGTTATTTGTATATTTTTAGTTTTGTTTGATAAACTATTTATGTTGAAAAGTAGGTTTCCTAGTTTTGACCCTATGTTATCTTCCAGGAACTTTATAGTTTTAGCTTTAACATTTAGGTCTTTGATCAGTTTAGAGTTAGTTTTTGTGCTGGTATGAAATATGGATCCTAATTCAGTTTTCTGTATATGCATATCCAGTTTTGCCAGCACCATTTGTTAAAGAGACTTTCTTCTCCATTGAATGGACTTTGACCCTTTGTCAAAGATCAGCTGCCCATAAATGGATAGATTTACTTTTCTGTTCTCAAATCTGTTCCGTTGGCCTATGTGTCTGTCATTGAACCAGTACCAGGCTATTTTGATTACCATGACTACTGTATAGTAAGTTTTGAGATCAGGAAGTGTGAGGCCTTCTACTTTGTTCTTCGATACTGCTCTAGCTATTTGGGGTGTCCTTTCTTTCCATATAAAGATGGAGTTTTAATATTCATTAAAGAATATTGTTGAGATTTGGGTCAGGATTACATTATATCTGTAGATCACTTTTGGTAGTATTGACATTTTCACAATTTTAAGTCTTCCAATCCATGAGCATGGAATGTTTTTCCATTTCTGTAGATCTCTTAGTTTCATGTAGTAGTGTTTTATAGATTCCTTTGTATAAGTCTTTTACATCGCTGGTTAGGTTTATTCCTAGGTATTTTAACCTTTTGGGGGGCTATTATAAATGCTTTGATTTCTTGATTTCCTTTTCAGAGTCCTCCTTGTTAGTGTAGATAATCCCGACTGATTTTTGTGTGTTGATCTTGTACCCTGCCACTTTGCTGAATCTGTCTATTAGTTCCAGTAATTTTCTTGTGGAGTCTTTGGGATTTTCAATGTATAGGAATAATGTCATCTGCAAATAAGGATAGTTTTACTTTTTCTGAAGGCCACAATTCTTGATAATAGTAGAATCAGGGTTCCAGACCAAGTCCAAGTGATTTCAAAACTACTCTGTTAATTAGCCATTATGCTACCCAGGCATGTGGAGTCTCCTCCCTGGATATTTACAGGCCATTGCCTAGGATGGGTTATTAGGTGTTTCTTTTAATCCTGTGGAGTGGTCATTGGCATTTACAGAGTAGTGTTTAATGTGGGAAGTGGAAGACTTCTCTTCAGGACTTACATATTGGGGCAGCAAGAGTTTAAAAATTCCACTTTACTAAGGGTATTTGTTCAGCTTTAGGACATGAGTCAAAGTAGGACCACCATGTAAATTTAAGACAGATCATTTATCAGGTGCTTTTTCTTATTCCAGTAGGGGTGGGGCTTCAGTGGTAGAATTCTCACCTTCCATGTGGGAGAGCCGGGTTTGATTTCTGGCCTGTACACCTCACGCACAGGCACTACCGTCCGTCAGTGGAGGCTTGCGTGTTGCTTGTGATGCTGAACAGGTTTCAGTGGAGCTTTCCAACTAAGACTAGGAAGAAAGGCCTGGCAATCTACTTCCAAAGATCAGCCAATGAAAACCCTGTGGGTCACAACGGCCCTCGGTCATGGGGATGGTGCAGGACCATTGTGCATGGGGTTGCTATGAGTCACATGCTGGCTCTACAGCAGTTAATAACAAGAACAGCTCTGTTAGAGAGAGTGGTGGTGGATCCTGATGTGATTTGGAATACAAAGGTAAGGAAGACACAGCTTTGGCCATTAGGGCATTCTGGTGGGAAAGCCCGGTACGTGCCGCTTACCGTGAGAGTTACTACCTTTTCAAAGAAAAGGCAATTTTAGGAGAATGAAGGTCTGTTGCGGATCTGGAAATACTTGGCTGAGGCTTTTTTTTGTTTGTTTTTTTTTTTTTTGGTCATTGTTGTAAATATATCTATCAGACAACTTTTGCCAATTCAACTTTTTACAGGTGTACAACTTTTTGACAGCAATTACAGTAAGAGGCTGTACAAGCCTACCCTTAATCACTGCGATTTTTCCATCACCATTAACCCCTCTTTCCCCACTCTCTCCCACCATCCCTGGTAACCGCTAATAAAGTTTGGTCTCTATACATTTGCCTTTTCTTGTCTTTTTATGTAAGTGAGGTCATATAATATTTGTCCTTTCATGATTGACTTATTTCACTCAGCATAATGTCTTCAAGCTCCATTCATATTATAGCATGTACCAAGACTTCATTTCTCCTACTGGCTGAGTAGTATTCCATTGTGTGTATGTACCATACTTTGTTTATTCATTCATCTGTTGATAGGCTTTTAGGTTGTTTCCACCCTTTGGTTATTGTAAATAGTGCTGCCATGAACATTGGTGTACAAGTCTTTTTTTGAGTCTCTGCTTTCAAGTCTTTTGGGTATATACTTAGGAGTGGAATTGCGGGATCAACTGGTAGTTCTATTTTTAGTTTTTTGAGGAACTGCCACACTGTTTTCCACAAAGGCTGTACCATTTTGTATTCCCACCAGCAATGGGTAAGGGTTCCAATTTTCCTGCATCCTCAGCAACATTTGTTATTTTCTGTTTGTTTGTTTTTTATCTTAACCATCCTAGGGGGAATGGAAAAGTGATATCTCATTGTGGTTTTGATTTGTATCTCTCTGATGGCTAATGACATGGAGCATCCTTTCATGTATTTGGTGGCCATTTGAATGTCCTTTTTGGTGAAATGCCTAGTCAAGTTCTTTGCCCATTTTATGATTGTGTTGTCTTTTTGTTGTTAAGCTGCCAAAGTTTTATATATATTTTGGTTATTAGATTCTTGTCTGATATATGGTTTCCAAAGATATTCTCCCAGTCGGTAGCTTGTTTTTCCACTTTTTTAGTAAAGTCTTTTGATGAACAAAAGTTTTTAATCGGTTGGAGCATTTTTTTGTCTATGTATAAGTAAGTCTAACAGTCTAAGCCTTCCCTTCCCTTCAGATGGTTGCCTTTTGGTTTGGATTCTGTCAGTTGCTGTCTGTTGGTTCCTTAAGGGTGAACATCAGGGAAGTAATTTTCTTTGGAAAATTTTGAAACTGCCTCGCAAACAGATGTCCAGCTGAGCTCCCACCAGGAGCCTTGGAAAAGCAATCCTATTTATTAGTAATAGTGTATTGATTTTGTGTGGTAAATGGACCCAGAGGTCTGTGACAATGAGTCCATTTGAAATTATAATTTAAAATATCAAACCAAATAGCTGGGCCGAAGTACTACCCCAGAATGTAAATGATTAGATGCTTAGTGAATTTCTCATGTGCATGTAATTAAGTTGGCAATTAGGAATGAAGGTTATTTTCATATTCTAAACCTTTTGTTCAACAATCACTGGTCTAAGGTCAGAGAAATAGCTATTAAACCTTAGAGGCCTTTATAAAAATATATAGTTTTGTTTTGTTCATTTATTTGCTTGACCAGTCCATATTACCTGAACTTGTATTATAAAATAAACCAAAAAACCAAACCTACTGCCGTCGAGTCGATTCCACCTCATAGCAACCCTATAGGACAGAGTAGAGCTGCCCCATAGAGTTTCCAAGGAGCGCCTGGTGGATTCGAACTGCCAACCTCTTGGTTAGCAGGTGTAGCACTTAACCACTACACCACCAGGGTTTCCGTATTATAAAATAGAAGGCGCTTAATCAAAGAATTGACTGCATGACTACACTTTTAATTTTGTGAAAGCCTACAGATTTCATCTTAAATTGAAAGGTAAATGTATGATTATTATTTATTTAGCACATACTACCCAAACCTCAAGAAGCCCTGGTGGTGCAGTGGTTAAGCGCTCAAATGCTAATCAAAAGGTCAGCGGTTTGAACCCACTGGTGGCTCTGTGGGAGAAAAGACTTGGCGATTTGCTCTTGTAAAGATTACAGCCTAGGAAACCCTACGAGACAGTTCTACTCTGTCCTCTAGGGTCACTATGATTTGGAATTGACCCAACACCACACAACAACCCCAACCTTATTTTTTATGTCTGTGGTTATGGAGGGAAACCCTGGTGGCATAGTGGTTAAGTGCTGCTACAGCTGCTAACCAAGAGGTCAGCAGTTCAAATCCACCAGGTACTCCTTGGAAACTCTATGGTGCAGTTCTGCTCTGCCCTGTAGGGTCGCTATGAGTTGGAATTGACTTGACGGCAGTGGGTTTGGGTTTTTTCTGGTTATAGTTATGGAGGAAATGGGTCTGCTCAGGTATTCCCAGGCTCCCTGTTCACTGTGTCCATCTGATCACGATCTAGTGCTGCTTTGGGATTATGGCAGCAGATGGGCCTGTAGAGGCTGTACTGCTGGTAACGTGTCTAACCCAGAAGTCTTGGATTTGACTGGGCTGGCCTGGGCTCTCCCTCATGCCCAGTGCTTAAGCTTTTATGGGCCAATTCTACTAGCAGTCTTTCTCTACATTTCCTTTAAATCATACTTTAACTTCTTCCTTCCCATCCCCCGCAACACAACTGCCCTGACATCCTGGCTTTTTCCATTCCTGACAAACGATCTGTCCACTGTAACTGTAGCTCTGCTGTGCTGATATCTGTTGAAATGAGACCTAGAATCTAAATGTGGCGTCATGAAACTACGAGTGAAACATTTTTCTCTTCAGATAGTCCATGGTACCTTGGCGTCAAACAACCACTTCTCTGTACCTTCTTCACTGTGATGTTGGGTGAAGAAAATGTGGTAAAATTTCTATGAAAGTGATTTAGAGTTAAAAGTTCTATATAAGGGCACGGTGTTAGCTGTTTTTTGAGCCTATACTAGGGAGATGTTAATGAACACCACCTGTCTTCCCCAAGCGTAATAAGCTGACTTCAACCTAATTGCATTTCTTATCATGTAATAGGAATCACGAACCCTCACTATGCTCGCTCCTACAGCTACTTCCTACCCTAATGAGGCTTTGTAACCCAAAGATTAAATGTTTCGTTTATGCTTCATTGACTAAGTTACCTAAACATTTTGTACTGGGTCCTTTTTCTCTTAGAAGTTCAAAGTAATAATTTGGTACTAAAACTACTACTGTAAAATAGGTACATGACAAATGTGGTTCCCTTTGTGCTTGGAGGCTGGTCAGACCGCACAGTGAGGACTTGTATGTCAGGCACAGAGAGAGCAGGAGGCTGCTGAGGAAAGAGGCCTTGGCCAGCCCACGAGCAGCGGCATGATTTGGCATGTAGCGCTCTTGACTGGAGATCCAGGAGCTGGGGAATCTAGTGGGTGTCACAGCCTCGATGGGTGGGATCAATTGGCTCACCTCTGGGTTCCAGTTTCTCATCTGTCAAATGTGAGTGATCTCTGATGGCCTCCTTCAGCTCGAACATCCTGTGACTCTGTCCACTAAGCCACAAGGATTCACAGTGGCCCTCGAGTTCGTGAGGGCTTGAGGAAGCTGTTGCTGCCCAAACCAAAAACCAGTGTCGTTGCTGTCAAGTCCATTCTGACTTTTGATGACCCTGTGTGTTACAGAGTAGAGCTTTCCATAGGAGACTCCACTGCAGTCTTCTATGAAAGCAGATCGCCAGGCTTTTCTTCCATGGTGCCACTGGGTAGATTGGAAGTGTCAACCATTAGGTTAGAAGTCCAGGGCAAACTGCTTGCGCCACCGAGAGGCCTGTTGTTGCTCAGGGTGGCGCTAATTCTGCCATTATGCATTTGGAGCATCATTTGAGGTAACTTTACCGTTGTGCAGGGAGGGGATACCACAGTGGAAGTGTTCTTTTTGAAGTTGGCATAGTGGTTAAGTACTACAGCTGCTAACCAAAAGGTCGGCAGTTCAAACCCACCAGGTGCTCCTTGGAAACTGTGGGGTAGTTCTACTCCGTCCTGTAGGGTCGCTATGAGTCAGAATCGACTCTACGGCAACAGGTTATGGGTTGATGGAGCCCTGGTGGTGCAGTGGCTAAGAGCTTGGCTGCTAACCAAAAGGTCAGCAGTTCGAACCTACCAGCCATTCCTTGGAAAACCCTATGGGGCAGTTCTGCTCTGTCCCATAGGGTCGCTATAAGTTAGAATCAACTCGACAGCAATGGGTTTGGGTTTTTTTTTTTAAGGTTTGGTATGATTATTATTTACGTGCCCATTCCTGATAGTGCTCTTTCAAGAGAGTTGGCACCAGTTCGTTTTTAATTTTAAGTAGATCTCAGAGTTAGGGTGTAGTCCTTCTGGTCCTTGAGATGGGCCCTGCTCAAGTGCAGCAGGCCCGTGGGACTGTTAGTCCAGGGCTCTGGTTGAAGGCCCATCTTGATAGTCATTCAGAAATTACTGAGTGTTACTTGTTGGCTGAGCACTAGGAATTTGGTCCCTGTCCTCCAGCAACTCACTGAACTGCCTTTAAGTTCTTGGCAACGATTCTGTGAAGTACTGAAAAATGTTATTTCCATGGTACCAGTGAGGAAGCTGAAGAAGGTCAGAGAGATTTTGTGATCCTCCCACCCCAAAATGAGATAAGTGGGAAAGGGCCTGGACTCTGCAGCTGACTTGGATTTAATTTCCATCCCCTTTGCCTTTCATGGAGCTTGGGCTTGTTATTTCACTGTTCTAGACCTGAGTTTCCTCATTGGTAGCTTGGGGCAATTAGCGACCTACCTCTCAGGGTTGTTGGGGCACTGGATGAGAGCATAGAAGGTGCTCATAAAGGTTAGTCCCTGCCATGTCTAGTGAGCCAGCGGGACAGGTGGGACTGAAAACAGGCCTCAAGTCTATAATGCTGCCTTCCACTGTGGCATACAACTTCCCGATATGAAGATAGTTAGAAGCATCTTTAGATAACCAGTTGCCATCAGTCTGATGCTAACTCATGGTGACCTCATGTGTGTCAGAGTAGAACTGCACCCTGTAGGGTTTTTGATGGCTGACTTGTCAGAAGTAAAATGCCTCTGGGTGGACTCGAACCTCTGACTCTTTGGTTAGCAGCTGAGTGCATTAACTGTTGGTGCCAGCCAGGGACTCCGCTACTATAAATACATGGAGAACAATTCTGTTCAATGTGAATTTGATGCAAATTTTGTTATTGTTTTTTCTTTTTTCTCTATTTTTTTCAAAATTGCCTTGAAATGGTACTTTTTAAAAATTCTTGGGAACACAAGACTTTGTAATTGCTAGGGAAGAACCAAGACACTAAAGGTCCCCTAGACCAGTGGTTCTCAACAGGGGGCAATTCTATTCACCAGGGGACATACGGCCATGTCTAGAGACGGTTTTGGTTGTCACCTCTGGGGAAGGGGGTACCACTGGCATCTAGTGGGTAGAGACCAGGGATGCTGCTAAACATCATACAATGCACAGGACAGACTCCCCTCCACCCCCACAACAAAGAAGTAATGGACTAAACATGGCAGGATTGAGAAGCCTCCTCTTGGGTAATCCCGTTCCTACTGCAGGCAGTTTTTCTCCCCTTATGGCAAAGTCAGATAGTCTTCTCAAACAGGTATGCGCATTTTCTAAGGCCTTATTGTATTCCGTATGAATAGTCTTCAAAGTCCTGGAAAGCTAGGACCATTTCTCATACTATATTGGGAGAAAGAGGCTGGAAAGGAAACTATTTCATTCTTCCATATAGTTTGAGAAATTAAATCCAATAGGAAACTTTTTTCAACCATTTTTTTTTTTTAAGTACCACATAAGTCACAGTGATGTTTTATGTAAATGCTAAGGGTGGCATGCTATACAAATAAAACATTTTTACTGCATTCTGATTTTTTTTAATACACACTGCGTGACTTTTTTTCTTACATACATGTTGATTTCTAGGGGGATTTTGATATTTGCTCTTAAGCTAATTTTTTTCTTTCAAATTGAGTTGTTAGAATGAACTATCAGTTCTAAAACAAGTCCTCTCTGTTTGAATAGCAGCTTGTCCTAACTAGTCATGCTTTGAGCATTCTGCTATGGTTTATTGAAGCTAAAACAGCAAGTTTGTATGTTGATACCGATTTACTTTTAAATTTTAATTTTGTTAATTTTCCATTTTGGAATATTAATATAAGTAAGGTTGCCAGATAAAATATGGGGCACTGCATTCAATCTGCATTTTAAGTAAAGTAGGACTAACTTTTTAGCATAAGTATGTCCCATGCAATATTTGAGATATAGTAAACAGTTATTTGTTTATCTGAAATTCTAAGTTAACTGGGTCTTCTGTAGTTTCAGTTGCTAAATCTGACAACCTTAAATACATGACTCAGGGTAACTGGAAAATATCAAGAAATACTACTCATGTCTGACATCTCCCTGCACAATGTTATGTTGGATACCGTCCTTTTATAAAAATGTTAAATAGTAAATCTAAGATTATTTGCCAAAAAAGAAGTCATTTTCCAAAGGTAATTTAGAAAATTTGCCCTACAGTCATATTTACTGGTCTTAAAGTGTAGCTTAAATAAACTGGAGTTAGTAATTGCTGACATAATGTTCACAAGTGCCATATTTGATCTAACAACTCAATTACAGAGGTGAAACCTGGAGGGGAGAGAGAATCCTTTTTATGGGTTGGCTTCACCCACTATGGAGCATAGTTCTACTCTGACACACCTAGGGCTACCATGAGTCAAAATTGACTCAACAGCCCCTGGTTTTTGGTTTTCTAGGGATTGCGTAAAACTTAAACGAGGTGATTATACAGTATCAAAACTCTGTCGTTCATAACTGGTAAAGTTCCTTTTAGAGCTGAGGGCCAGTTACAACAAATGAACAGGCCGATTGTAACAGATTACTTTTGGAAAATAGAAGAAAAAAAAAGAGCAACCAAAATTTCATCTAAAATGCATAATCCACAAGAGTGTGCTGAAAGTGAGCATGCCGGAGACAGTACTTACTCCTCAATGCTTCTCTCCAGTGTCTGATGACATCCATATCGATCTTTTGGGAGGAAAGCAGTTGACCCAGATGGCCAACATCTGTACATACATCTCTGTGGCCCCCAAATGACCCACTGCAGAATCTTGCTATCTTCAGCTTCCTTTAGATGTTGCTGCCTCTGGAGGAAGAAGCAGACGTGTCAGCTAGGGTCAACCCACCCTACGGCCCCTCTGGTCGCACAGGCTTCCCTGGGCTCCACCTCCCTTCCCAGCCACCACTGCGGCAGTCAGTTTCCAGCGAGCTGACATCAGCAGTATCTTGCCCTGCCCGGGGTGCGTGCAGCACTGCTGTTTGCTTTTTCCCAATGTCCCCACCTCACACAGGTGAAACCTGCAAGTGAAGATGACTTAACGCCCCGCGGGCAGCCCTCCACCTTTGGAGAATGGAAGCCAACGGATAAATGTTCCCGCCTCTCATCGTTTAGGAGAACAATTCTGGGGGGTGCTCTGAATGCACCTGGGGAGGTTTCACCAGAATTAAGCCTCTTTGCCCATAGTCGTGAGTGACGTCGTTCATTTGCCTTTTAGTAATGCCCCGCCTCCCCCTCCCTGCTCTCTCACTCCTTCTTTCTGAGATCACGTCCCAGATAAAGTGCCTGCACCAAGTCCTTGTCTCCATCTCTGCTTTTGGAGATATCTAAGTTTGGAACCCGAAGAAAAAAAAGTGGATCTAGAGTACAAACTACCCCAACATGATTATAGGACCGGACTTCAAGTTTGTGTCTGTTTTCACAAAACTTGTCAGTCTCATCCAGGCCTACTTTAGGGTCTTGAGAAAGGTCTGTGAACTTGGAGGGAAAAATTATATCAGTAGGCCATCTTTTTTTTTTTTTTTTGTCTTTTAATTTTATCAAAGCAACCTCTATGTGTTCGCTTCTGCTGTATACACCCTGGAGAACGCATATAAGGCAAGGCTGCAGCTAGCCTGAAGGAGCTTAAAGTCTAAATAAGAAGACTCAGACATATGTCAGCAGAGAACAGTTTAGGTTTGTTTGAGACAAACTATATGACACAGACCATAAACTCAAAAGTCTGGGGGGGAGATATGTTTCCTCAGTGGAGTTGAGTTCCTTGTCACTGGGGGTAATCAAGCAGTGGCCAAATTAAAATAGGTATGGTTGAATTAGATGACTTATGGAATCTGTTTACCCCTAAATTCTCTGATTCTGAGAGATCAGTGTGTCCTGGAGTACATGAGACCTAAAGGTATGACAGGTGGAGGGAAGAAGGGACGATTATAGGAGAATTGAACAAGGCCTCATCCATGATCTTGGAAGAGACCAGAGAATTTGTCCAGGAGAGTGGGAGAAAATGAACAGAGTGTGGTGTGGTCAGGTGTGCCAAGGAATGGGAATCCCTCTGTGTCTCTGCAGAGGGCCCGTAATACAAAAATGGTCAAGAGAGATGTATCAACAGTGTTGTGTGGTGTGGGAGACAGGGCCAAGGAGGAGACCAGTGCTTTGAAGTCTAATAAGTTATGAGGTAAGAAAGGATTGTGCCAAGCTTCTTCCTACCGCAGGACCTTTGCGCTTGCTATTCCCTCTGACTGGAATGGCCTTACTCCACATCTTCCCATGCAGCCTTGCTGCTTGTCATTGTTTAGGACTCCACTCTGCTATCACTTCAGAAAGGCCCTTGTTATCATCTAGTCTAAAATGCCCCCTCACACCAGTCACTCTATCCTGTTTTCCTGTTTTATTAACATTAATCACCATCCGAAATTAGGATCTTCTGTTTACCCCAATGGTTAGAATGTTGCCTGGCACCTACTAGGTGCTCGGTGAATATTTGCTGAATGAATGAACAACTTGAAGTAGGTTGGCACTGGGTGGACTAGCTGAGGTTTAGGGGGTTGGGAGGTCACCTGAAGTTGCCTCAGCACCGTCCTATAATGATTTAAAATGAAGTCAGAATCTATCTATTGACTCAGGCCAATTCAGACATGTACTGAGTGCCTGTTTTGTGCCATGCGTGGTGCCGATTAGATCTCAGGAAACAGAAATGAATTAAGACCTTGAGGAGATCATAGTCTAATGTGTGATTCTTAACCTGGGTTTGTGGATACAAATCCAGGAAGTTATGAACTTGGATGGTGTCTTAGTCTCCTAGTGCCGCCGTAACACAAAAATACCACAAGTGAGTGGCTTTACCTAACAGAAATTTATTTTCTCACAGTTCTGGAGGCTAAAAGTCTAAATCAGGGTTTCAGCCATGTTAATTTCTGTAGGCCTATCCTAGTTTCTGGTGTCTGCCAGCAATCCTTGGTATTCCTTTACTTATAGATGGGTACTCACTTGGCATCTGTCTTCCCCATGTGTGTGTCCCTGTGTCTATTCTGCTCTTGCTGTAAGACACCTCTCAGAAGTGATTAGGTTTAAGGCCCACACTACTCTGGTATTGCTAATTAACATAACAAAAGAAAACCCTGTTCCCAAACATATTTACAGGTACGTGAGTTAAGATGTCCATATAACTTTTTGAGAGACACTATGTAATCTATAACAGGTAAGAGATGCTACATCTTTCTTTACTACCCTCTAACTGAAATTGGGTCACTATGAGTCAAAATCGACTCGACAGCAGCGGGTTTGTTTTTTTTTTTTTTTTTGGCTTTCTAACTGCAATTTGCAGATGGTGCAAATGGTTACGCACGCAGCTGCTCACCGAAAGTTTGGTAGTTTGAGTCCACCCAGAGGCACCTTGGAAGAAAGGCCTGGTAGTCTACTTCTGAAAAATCAGCCACTGAAAACCCTATGGAACACAGTTCTACTCTGACACTCATGGGGTTGCCACGAGTCGGAATTGACTTATGGCAACTTTTTTTTTTGGCTGAAATTTTGCGTTTTCTTCCATTAGGAGCATAGGCAATAAAGCAGAGTAGTACTGGCACTTCCTATGACTTTGTCACCAATAGAAACCACAGATGTTTTCATATCACATTATACGTGTTCCAGATATCTTGAAATGGCGTTTATGATCATCGCTGCTTCAAAATTATAATAATTTTTAAATCTCCTGGATCTTTTTATTTAATACATTAATAAGCACATAGATTATTATGTCGTAAATTCCTTTTTAGTATTTTGAATAGCTGTATTTTGATGCATATATATGAAGGTAAATACATGAACCCTTTGTATTTATTTAAGGAGCCCTGATGGCGTAATGGTTAAGCACTCAGCTGCTAATCAGAAGATTGGCGGTTCAAACCCATTAGCTGCTCCACCGGAGAAAAGACCTGGCCATCTGCTCCTGTAAAGATTACAGACTAGGGTTTCCTATGAGTCAGAATCAACTTGACAGCACACAGCAACAACAACAACATGTATGTATTTCAGATGTATAAAAACATTAACCCCAAGGAGGCATGCGTAGGTTTCACCAGAAGGCACAAGGAGTCCATGGCACAGAAAAGGTTAAGAAGCCCTGGTAGAATTATGTAGAATGAGGTCCTGTCATCAAATCTTAAATTATGTTAGTGATGATTCCTATCCAAAGTGATCCCCGCCTCCTTCTTCTGAGCTCATTGCCTTCCCTTCGGATCCTCTTTTGTAAATGTAAGGATGAACCTTTGGTGAGAAGGTTCTTTGTTCATAGTTTGGTGGGAAGAGGTGTTCACCTTGTCGGGACCGTGAAAAAGAATATTACCAGGTTTGATGATTGAGCAGAAAAATCTCAGGATAGCTGATCAAAACAAGCTCCTCTTGCCTTGTGGGAGGAACATAGCTTTCCAAATGATCTTTTGGTTAAGACCTTAATTAAAAGCAGCCTAAATTCACTTGGGGCAAGAATTTATTAAAGGAAAATGATCATAAGCAAATCCATGTTGTGGTACAAGGAAAAGAACTCTCTAGTGAAAGTGCATGTGAAAGCTGGACAGTGAAGAAGGAAGACCGAAAAAGAACTGACGCCTTTGAACTGTGGTGTTGGCGGAGAATATTGAATACACCACGGACTGCCAAAAGAACGAACAAATCTGTCTGAGAAGAAGCACAACCAGAATGCTGCTTAAAAGCAAGGATGGCGAGACAGCATCTTACACACTTTGGACATGTTGTCAGGAAGGATCAGTCCCTGGAGAAGGACATCATGCTTGGCAGAGTACAGGGTCAGCAAAAGGAGGAAGACCCTCAACAAGGTGGATTGACACAGTGGCTGCGACAACGAGCTCAAGCATAACAACAAGTGTAAGGATGGCGCAGGACCGGGCAGTGTTTCGTTCTGTTGTGCATAGGGCCGCTGTGAGTCGGAACTGACTCGACGGCACCTAACAACAACAACAACAGTGAAAGTCAGGAGGCTTGAACTCTGGTGAATCGAGCACAGAGTAGCCAAGAAACCGTGGACTGGTTTATTCCTTACCAGTTTGTTATTTATACAGTTAAGGGGTGGATTGATCTTGAAGACCTAAGAATCTGTAAACTTGAAGACACTGTGATTTGTGGCATAATTAGATGTAGTTTAAACTGTGATATTGAGGTGTCAAAAGAAAATTGTACAAGTAATACATCTCAATTTCATTTCTCCTGTATCGCCGAAATCTGAGACCCACTAAAAGCATCCAAATGTCTAAATGTGTTGATGGATTTATCGCTGTTACCCAATGTGTCCTGCTTGCTTTTTCTCTACAAACTATACAGAGGAAACATGTTTCTTCCAAAATGCCTTTATTAAATTTAGCTGATGTACAGTAGAGCTTCACTTTTTTACTTCATTTAGGACCAGGAGGGGTCTCAAAAAAACCAAACCTGTTACCGTCGAGTTGGTTGAGTAGAACTGCTCCACAGAGTTTTCTTGGCTGTAATCTTTATGGAACTAGATCACCAGGCCTCTATTGTGTGGCACCACTGGGTTGGCTTAAACTACCAACCTTTAGGTTAGTAGTCCAGTGCAAACTGTTAGTGCCACCCTACCCTGGGATCCCATTTACTACCACAAGCTTTGGGCAACACTGAGCAGAGCCAGTGGTTCCTGTGTTTAAAAATTAGGAAAGGTACATGCGTATAATCAGAGCGTGGCAGGTGGATAGGGGTGGGGGACCTACAGAGTGACAAGGTTTGGAGCATAGACAATGGAGAGCGTGTCACGGGAACATGGCACCAGAGCCAGAACATTTGGCACCAGCCCCAAGTGCCCCGCACAACACCAAATTGCAAATGGGTGTGGCCCGGGATAAGTGTGGTCCTGCTGGGTTATTTAAGACTATTTCATGGTGATTTTTATTTGTGCTTCACAGCAACAACTCTTTGATGTAGTTCAGTGGTGTATCCATTTTAGAGAGGAAGAACTTGAGACCTAGGTTGGTTATAACTTGCCCAGAGTCGTGTAAAAAATTAATAGTCAACCTAGACTATGTGGGAGACTGCCTATTGTGTGACCTTTTGGTTTGATAGTGAGACCAGACCACTTTAGCATAATAAAAGTTGTACAAGTTTACCAAGCCAATTTATTAACTTAAAAAAAGAGAGAGACAACAAAGAGTATTACTAGAACTCATTGAATTGCTGAACACCATAATTAAAGGGCTACAAGCAGTAAGAAGAACCTCTTGTGTTACTATATAATAATACACCTACTCCTCACTTATCGGCTTTCTCATTATCCAGCATTTTACATTTATGACAATAGTAAAAAATCTACTATCCAACTATTTTACGCATTAACGATGTATGTCTGGCAGTAACGAATGCCGAGGTTTGAGGCAAGAGTAACGCTGGCTGTGATGGTTAAGGTTACGTGTCAGCTTGGCTGGGCCATGATTCTCAGGATTTGTAGTTATGTAATGATGTAAGTTGGCAGTTATGTAATGATGTAGTTGTCCTCCATAATGCCAATTTTTGCATAATGACCTGATCTTTGGAACCTTACCGTGTCAGTAAGTGAGGAGTGGGTATAATAATACAGTAATATTATTATGGCTCTTTCTTTCCTTGCTTTCTTTTCCCTCCCAGCCTCCTCTAGGGAAAGAGAACTTTGCCAGGCTAAGATCATACACTAAAGAATTGTCTTTATGAAAGTACTTTTTGACCTTGCTTTTTAGCATATATGATATAATGGAGATTTTAGATTTTCTTCCTCTTTCTCTATATATTAGTTGCTTTCCCACATTTGTAGCCGTTTCCCCCTCCTCCCTTAAACAAGATTATGAGGCAGGAATAGGAAAGCATAAAAGCAGAGGGACACACTGGCTATGGTTTAAGCCTTTGCATTCCAGAAAGTTCTAATATAGGCTTCTATGAAAGCATAACAATTAAGTCCATTTAGGGAGTGGGAAAGTCTTTCGTACTTTTTAAAACATCCAAAATCAACATTCCTAGGTGGAATGTACTACTGAGAGATAGAAGTCTCTCGGTTGGACCTACCTTATATGGAAAGTAAAACATCAGTCATCGGCAAGTACAGGTGATTGGTGATTTTGAGTAGAATTTGTCAGCTTTTGAAATGGCATCAATTTAAAAGGAGTAGTTTTTGTTTCTTGATCCAGGGCAAGGCTACTCTTAATCTGGCTTCTAATGCCCTTCATTTATCCAGAGTATACAAATTGGCTGTTGCGGAGCAGGTTTGTAAATGGATCTAAACAGCATCGTAGCCTTTGTTGTTAGTTGCGTCAAGTTGACCTCTAGCAAATAGCGACCCTGTGCGCAGTGGGATAGGACTGTTGTGATCCTTGGGGTTTTTGTTGGCTGATTTTCGGAAGCAGATCACCAGTCCTTTCTTCCTAGCCTGCCTTAGTCTGGAAGCTCTGTTAAAACCTGTTCAGCATCATAGCGACACTGACAGGTAGTGGCTGCACATGAGAAGCACTGGCTGGGAATCGAACCAGGGCCTCCAAATGGAAGGCGAGAATTCTGCCACTGAACCACCACTGCCCCTTATATAGTATTAACCTATAGAAAACATTAAATAATTTTTTAAAACATTAGTTCTGTAGTGCTTATATAATGTTTTACTTCTTATGTTTGGTTAAAGTTGTACAGGTAAACCACTTTTGTACAAGTAAACCACCATAAAAACCCTATTTTTATTTAGTTAAGAAAAACCAAACCCATTGCCGTCAAGTCAATTCCAACTCATAGTGAGACCCTGTAAGACAGAGTAGGACTGCCCCATAGACTTTTCAAGGAGCACCCAGTGGATTCGAACTGCGGACCTTTTGGTTAGCAGCTGTATCACTTAACCACTACGCCACCAGGGTTTAGGAGCCCTGGTGATGCAAGAGTTAAGCGCTCGGCTGCTAACCAAAAGGTCGGTGGTTTGAACTCACCCAGCAGCAGCTCTGTGGGAGAAAGACCCGGCAATCTACTCGCATAAAGATTATAGCCTAGAACACCCTATGGTGCAGTTCTACTCTGACACAGGGTCACTATGAGTTGAAATCGACTTGGTGGTACCAGCAGGGATAGTGAAGAGCCATTAACTTAGAGAAGCATTTAATACCCAAAGGAAGAAGAAGCTAGATCATTCATTCTGAGTAAGCATGAATAGGAAAAAATGAAGCCCCTTAGTTTCATAATCTGCTTAATGCTGAAGAAATTTTAGAGATTTTTTTTTTTTCCATTTTACTGGTCCAAAGAAATGCTTTGCCCAGGATCAGATATAGTTAGTGGGAAGCAGCCTTCATCATTACTACCAATATTCAATATTTTCACCAACACCATATATCCTAATTCATGCTTAGTAAAGTAAAGGATCAGCAAAAAAGAGGAAGACGTTCAACAGGATGAATTGACACAGTGGCTGCAATAATGGGCTCAGACATAGCAATGATTGTGAGATTGGTGCAGGACCAGTCAGTGTTTTGTTTTGTTGTACATAGGATAGCTTTGAGTCGAAACTGACTCAACGGAACCTAACAATAAGATAACACCCCACAAGAGGCCCATGTACCTTGTTTGCATTGTTAGCAAGCTGACCAGTCCCTTGGTGGGCCACAGCACCTTATTTTGAATAGTCCCACTCCATCACTGTGTGCCTGCATGGCTAAAAGGGTTTTATTAAGTAATTCACCGCACTGCACTACTTTTCTGTGCAATCTGTACTCTTGAGCCATGCTTGCTTATAAGATTTATTTAATGACATGTGTTGACTCTAAGACTATGTGTGATGGTGAATACCACAGATTTGACTGGGTAATGTGATATTTTTATTTGCTTTAAGTTAACTTTAGCCTTTAGCAGGGTGTAATGGAAAGGGCACTAAACTTGGACCCAAAAGACTTGGGTTCAAGTTTCAGCTTTGACGTTAGCTTTGCTTCAGCAAATCTGAGGGCCGTGTTTTCTTAATCCGTAAAATGGGAAGAATAATACTCCCCATCTAACTTTATTTACAGGGTTGTAAGGATTAATTTTGAAAGACCTTGTAACGCTATCAAGTGCTCTATAAGCATAAGAGTGTGAACCTCATGTCTGGTGATAGGTTAAAAAGATTCTTATTTTCAATGTTTTTGCTGCTCAAACTTGCATAGGCTTACAACAAGTTCTCTTTCTCTATTTTTATTCTGAGTATTTTCTCCCTTTAGAGTTTTTATATTTGTTTGTTTTTCCCCATAAATTGTTGTGATTTTTTTTTCCCCATAAATTGTTGTGATTTTTTTTTTCCCTTTAGAATTTCTTCATGCCAGAAATTACAGGATTTCTCTTCATCCAGGCTTTGTCTCGAGGTGTAGAAAATTAAAAACGTTCTCACAACTGCAATCTTTTAGTCCCTCATCTTATTCAGAATTAGGAAAGCTGCATCTTGAGTAAAATGTCCAAGCATATATTGTGATGCCCCTAGTATGGCCTTTAGCCGGAAAACGAAGGATTGAGTATATTTGTGCTACAATTGCCACCCTAAACAGCCCACCTTGGCACAACTTTGGCAGCACAGACTGAAAGGGGTTTGGTAATTATACTCTTTAGTTCTTCTATGAATATAGCCGATCTGGGCAATTTGGGCACCGGAGTGAATTTTTAGGCATGAATTATTTGGTTAAGTTAGCCAAATAATTGGCAGCTGTCTCCTTTGCTCTGTGCTCTGTAGAGCCCAGCCTGAATAATTGTGCCTGCTTACTCATGCAAGCAAGTTGCTGGTTTCCATTTTCAAACAAAAACTAACTGCATATTAGAATGGTATTTTAATTGAGCTGCTGTTTCAAAGCCCCCCTTCCCTTCCAGCCCCCGGCCAAAAGAGTTACCCAGATCCAGATCCAAACCCATTAATTTAGTTGATTTGGGGGCTTCCCTGGTTGATTTTGTGGAAGGCGTAAATATAGTAAAAAAGATTTGGGAGTTGGTGGTAGGAGATTTTGTGAAACATTCAAAACTTATCTCAAATTCTGACCAAACATTTTTCTACTAATTTTCCTAACCGAATGGAAACTCCAGCTGTATAAATAATGATTTTTGTTTGAAAATATTTCTTCCCTTGTTTTTAGAAGCATCAGGGGAATTAAATTATAAATAAGTAACAGCAAAGAACGACATTTTCAATGTGAAACATTGCAAAATTGCTCAAATTTTGAACCGAGTTCTAGAATGTAGAGGCCACCCTTTAGCAAGAGAGCTGCCCATTGGGGAGGAAGTCAGTTTCTTTTATTTATTATTGTTTTTAATGTATTTATTAATTTATTGGTCTGTTTCTCTGTTAGATCTGATTGGTTTTAATACTGTGGTTCTTTTCACATATCCTTGACTGATTACAAGTACAGTGTGTCCCTCTACACTCATCTTTTTCCCCCCATCTTTGGCAGTTCAAATCCACCAGCAGCTCCTTGGAAACCCTGTGGGCAGCTCTACTCTGTCCTATAGGCTCGCTATGAGTAAGCAGCAACTCGACAGCAATGAGTTTGGTTTTGTGGTTTTTCTTAAAAAAAAAGAAAAAGGGAGTTCGTATTTCACTTACCTCCACAAATCTAATCCTACTTAAGCATATGTAATGGAAGCACTTTAATTTATGACCGGTATAAGAATTTTTTTTTTTAATTGATAGTTCCTTTCTATGTGTCTGTGTTTTGGGTCATAGACTCCAGTGCAGATAGCAGTGGCACATCAGCCCAACCAGGGTGCTTTGCCCAGTACTTCCTTGTCTTCTGCAATGAAACCTCCTTATCAAAATGTTACACACAAGGTTCCTGGGTGGTGCACACGGCTTGCATCTGGCTAGTAATCAAAAGGTTGGTGGTTGGAACCCACACAGTGGCATCTCAGAAGAAACAAGCCTGGCGATCTGCTTTGGTCAAGATTATAGTCAAGAAAACCCTATGAAGCAGTTCTACTCTGTAACACATGGGGTCTCCAAAGTCAAACCACCACCGTCAACAACAATCTAGTGCCTAGGATCTTAAAAGCTTGCAAGCAGCACTGCAGTTGGTCTCTATTTGCCTGGAGAAACAGTGGAAAAAAGAATGTCAGGAATAGAAGGAGGATATGAATTGTGTGGCTTATTGTCTCCTTTGCCATGAGACCAGAAGAACTGAATGGTGCCCGGCTACCTTTACTGAACGTTTTGATCAAGGATTCTATAGAAGAATCCTGATCAAAAAGGGAGAAATGCAGAACAGAATTTCAAAATCCCATGGAATCCAATCTTTCTGTAGCCATGGAGGCTGGATGAATCCCTGAAACTGTTGCCCTAAGATAATCTTTAAACCTTCAACCAGAAATATCGCCTGAAGTCTTAAAACCAAACAGTTTAGCTTAACTAGTAAAGAATGTCTGCCTTGAGCATTATGCTCTTTTAAGAACTGTCTATATGGCATCAAATTGACAACAGCAACTTGAAAGATTAGATAGGAACCTTAGGGGGCAGTTAATTTATGTTAATGGGGGAGGAATAATCAGAAAAGAAGGGTGGGAATGGTTGTATAACTCAGCGTTACTGAATTGTACACATAGAAAACTGTTGAATTGGTATATGTTTTTGCTGTGTATATTCTCAACAACAAAAAAATCAAGTATTTTTTAAAAATCAACAACAAAATGTTACAAGCTACCTGGCCTCCTTTAATGGACTTCCCTGCTGCCCCATTACCGTATGTCAAGGTTTTACCCATGTTATTGAACTAATAGCTTTATCCCATATTTTGAAGTCATCTTTTGTTTAAGGGAGTTGTTTTTATTATCTTCTTCATTCCACAAATAGTTAACCAATGCATATTTCATGACAAGTACATTACTATCAGAGAACTCATGATCATTGTTTAACTCAGTTATCCAGAAAAATTATAATAACTTACATTACTAGTGTTAATATCATCTTACATTGGGCATTTTTCCAGAATTACTCAAAAGAAACAATTGACTCCTGTGAATTTTTACTTCAGCCTCAGCCTACTTTTGATTGTTGTTAGCTGCTCTCAAGTAGGTCCCCAACTCATGGTGACCCCAGGCACAAGGGCACACGGTGCTGCCTGGTCCTGTGCTAGTCCCATGACCAATTGCAGATCGGACTGCTGTAATCCCTAGGTACCTGCAATGAAGGCAGTTATAACTGGAGGAACATATCCATCAGTCCAAAGAAAGACAGGACAAAATTTGGCCCATGAATAATGGAAAGCTAATAGTTTGCCATTCTGCACACAGGAAACTTGTCTTCTTTCTGTGTCTTAGACTTCTTGGCAAGAAGCCAATGACACCCGTCAAAAAAGCCTCTTTAAAAAATGACGTTTTAAGAAGGTCGTTGGTATAAACTCTTCCTTTTTCTCAGAATTTGATCTGCTCTCCGGAACCTACTAAAGAACCTGAAGTTTTCTTTCCCATAATGATCTTAAATGCTGATAGTTATGGTCTCTGGGAAAACTCACTAAGAATGACTTATTTTACTTCAGAAGGGGAGGTCTCATGCTGGAGCTAGCAGTGAAATGTTAGGACCAAGAATTAGAAGCCCCGTACTGTATGTAACTCTGTAGTTGCCAGACTTTTTGAGCTTCTTCCTCTCCGAGTAATTTTAGTGGACACCTTAAACGGCGAAACGTTAGATGATCAGAGGCATTGTCTGTTCAGTGGTAGAATTCTTGCCTTCCATACAGGAAACCCAGATTCAGTTCCCGGCCAACGCACCTCATGTGCAGCCACCACCCGTCTGCCACGGTGAAGGACGTGTTGCTATGATTCTGACTAGGTTTCAGTGGAGCTTCTAGACCCGGACAGACTAGGAAGAAAGGCCTGCTGGTGATCTACATCTAAAAATCAGCCAGTGGAAACCTAATGGATCAGAACAGCCCGATCCCCAACCGTTTATGGGGATGGCACAGACTGTTGTGGATGAAGTCACCATGAGTTGGGGGCCAACTCAGCAGCAGCTAACAACAACAAAAGGTGGTCGAGGAGGGTGAGAGAGGTCCTAGGTAGGGATAGGAATTTCTGTGGGCAGGAAGACCTCACAGTATAGTGTGGATAGACAAGGATAGACCTATAGGGGTGAGGGCATCCTTTGCAGCATCTGCAGGACCTCATTTAGGAACCCTTGTTTTGACCCCTCTGAATGTCACCTGACTCTGATTTACTGCCCAGGCCTCATTCATCATTGAGTCTCCCAGTGTTAATTTTTTTGCTCTTTATGGAGTTGGCCCACCCCTAAATGTTGGCTCTGATTGAGGAAAGGTGGATGTTTGTTTTGTTTACCTGGTCAGATACACTGGCCTGTTTATGAAGTGCAGGAGGGGTTTCTATGGTCAGCTGGTGTCAGGTGCTGTCCTAACTTGTCTTCTTCCCTGTAGAGGGGAGTTGGCATGGCAAAGCGTGGCTCACCTGCCTCCTCCAGAAACAGCCTGCCTTTGAGTCTTTTCATTCTCCTGGTGACTGTCTTCTAATAGCTGCTGGTTCATCTAAATGAAAAATTTATTTTGTGCTGCTTACCCGAAGGAAAGGCTCTCACATGTCAGATATTATTTTACCAATTATCTTGGTAACTTCTATACTTTTCATTCCTTAAAGGAAACTTTAGAATTCTCTGAGTTTCTATCACATTCACCTTTTTATCATTATGTAATAACAGTAAATTAGGCATATTTAGAATTGTTTGAAATGCTGTAACACCTTCAATTATATATATTTGTGTGCGTGTGTACGTGTGCGGGTGCGCACGTGTATATTCATATCTGATGTGATTCTTTTCATTGAGCAATGAGACAGCCTTTAGTGAACTTTTTTTTTTTTAATTTTTTAATAAATATCTCATCCATTTTTTTATTTAACCTTTGAGATATTTGTGTGAAGTAGGTGGCTCATGAGTACCATTATCTTTTGGGGGGAGATAAGGAAACTGAAGGATGTTTATCAACAGGGAAAGCTGGACCTGCCCAAGAATTCCAGTTGGGGTATGGTTGGAGAGGGTCTGGTGCTGAGGTGGCAGCATTGGAGCTGCCCTTGGTGAGAGATGGGAGGAGCGCGTGCAGGGAACAGCGATGTCAGCTTTCATTTCTGTGCCTCTCTCCACAGACTTGCCCTTCTAAAAGTCCAAGGCCACCCTTCTTGTGCCCTCTTTCTTGTTCTCATGGGATTATCGCTAGGTCTCTACATGATTGTTCTGCAACACAACTCAACATGTCCCCATACCTTCACTCTATAAAATGGACTTTTCATGGTCTGAAATCCCCAGTTTGGGATAACATTTTTCCAAAAATTGTCATGCTCCAGATACTGTGTCAGCCTGAAGTGATGGATCCTATCGCTGTGTGAATTCCTTTAGCATTATTGCCTAGAGAAACTATTTGACTGTTAATGGCGTGAACCCATATTGCATCTCTTCTATGAAATTAAACCAGAAAACCAGTTGCCGTGGCGTTGACACTGACTCTTGGCGATCCCACGTGTGTCAGAATAGAACTGTGCTCTGTAGGGTTTTCAATAGTGGCTTTTTCGGAAGTAGACCACCAGGCCTTTCTCCTGAGGTGCCTCTGGGTGGACTCCAACCTCCGACCTTTTGGTCAGCTGCCAAGTGCATTAACTGCACCACCTAGCGATTCCTCCATCAAATTAAAAGTTAATTATTGTATTTATTTTACTTTAATTTTCTATCAAGTTTTTTTTATTGTCATTTAGCTGTTAAAATGGTAGAGCTCTCTTCCCATCTAGATTGTAAGCTTTTATTATAGAGATAAAAGTTGTATTAGTATCCCCAGGGTGTCTTGTACACTTATGAGCACACTTTATATATTACAGAGCCCTGGTGAGGCAGTGGTTAAGAACTCAACTGCTAACCAAAAAGGTCAGCAGTTTGAATCTACCAGCCACTCCTTGGAGACTCTATGGGGCAGGTCTACTCTGTTCTATAGGGTCACTATGAGTTGGGATCCCCATGGTGTCTTTTACACTTATGAGCACACCATATATTATGATTTTATCCATATATTGTGATTTGATATAGTGTTTTAGGCAAGGAGATTTTTAATATTAATTACTCATGATTCATAACAAGTTCAGTCTTTCTGAAATAAACTTCACTGAAATCCTTTTGAGATGTCCAGTTTTCAGCACAGTTATATAGTTGACACCTTAGAGAACTGGAAAATTTTTTCTTAGTTCCTTAGTTCTTTCCTTTGGAAAACTCGAACATCTAATATGATCCATAATGGGCCCTGAAAACAATATTAGTTGCCACCTCCACCAAAAGTCAAGTTGTGGGTCTGTTTCTGTCTCATCCGTTGTGTGTGCGTTTCTTACTACACACCCAGTGTGTCGCTGTGTCGCAAAGAAAATGCAGGCAGGCCCCTTGGAGATACTAGTATATAACTTTTATCTTGCAATTCCTGCACAGCTTGTTTGCATCCTCACCCAGAAGCAAGATCCTTGGGAATGAAACTTAATGTCAAAAAAACACATTTTCTGAACTGCTCAATTCAAGAATTTGTTACTAAGGCTTGGGAAATGTTGCCAGAGGTCTTGGGATGTGCCCCCTGGGTCATAAATGGGTGGGGATAGGGATGGGATATGATGAAAAGCCTGGTAGCCTTGGAATGAAGACCTCTGGTTTTCCTTCTGATGCTGAGTTCCCCAAGGGCATGAATATCCGGCTGAGTACATTCGCTTTGACTATTTGTCCCCCAGGCCAGCTTAGTTCCCTTCCTGTAATGGAGGCTCAGTACATGTCAACATTGACTCTGCCATTCCTTGCAACCAAGTACAAATCAGAGGGTTGCTCATTTGGGGTGGGGAGCAGATTGTAGTGAGTTGTGTTCCTTTCATGTGAGAATCTCTGTTGGCAGCAGCACCACCAGGAACACCCTATACTTAAAAAAGACTAGTTTTTTTTTTTTATCAGCATCACCTTCCTTCCCAGAATTACAAGTCTTTAGGAAAATCAAAATTAGTATATTTCTTCCGTTTTCTAAAACTTTTTTCATATATACATGTGAATCTTACATTAATCTCTACTTTTATTTGTAAAATAGTGGTGCATCTTGAGACCAGTAGCTTCTTACAGTTGAGGGGTTTGTTTTCTCGTCACTCTTGGAGATAGTCTGACACAGTGGACACACTTCCAGAGATAGGGCGTTGGCGTTGATTCGAAGGCAACTGGTTGTTGGTGGCGTGTGTAATGACACATACAGATGTATAACATGGTGGGTAGCATGTAAGGTTGGAAGCATTGCTGACCCCTGGTGTAAAATATCTGTTTCTGAACGAGGAAATAAAAAGTGAGATTTGTAATCCACCCTCTGTATTCTTTTTGGTGGGAGAGACAACTTGACTCATAAATTTAGAGGAACCCTATAATGTTTAAAGTAAACATGAGCAAATCTTGATAACTAAGAGCAGCTTCATAAAATGTCACTGTTTTATGGCATTTTTATGAAGATAATACAACCACCTTAGACCCTGAAGATGGTTTCTTAATTGTCCTTCTTGGGTACTATCAAGATGCAATGTAATAAATTAATAATTTAGCTTGTGTTTTCCTGTCAGAGAAAACAAGTAGGTTCTCAGAGCATATAGGTGAGAGAAGCCTTCACATTATCCTATTTATTAATGTCATACTGAAGGGAGAATATGACCAGCCAATGCCTGGTGTTCTGCTGCTCATGACAGATGGGAGGTTTTCTTGCCCAAGGGACAAATGAGCTGAGCCAAACCAAAAAACCAAACCTATTGCCTTCCAGTCAATTCCAACACATAGCAACCCTACAGGACGTGGTAGAACTGTCCCTATAGGTTTTCCAAGGGACTGAAATCTTTTCAGAAGCAGACTACCGTATCTTTCCCCCGTGGACTGGCTGGTGGGTTCAAATTGCCCGCTTTTTGGTTAGCTGCTGAGCGCTTAACCGCTGCGCCACCAGGGCTCCTCAGTGAGCTGAGTAATACTGCATTGTTAGTGGGGTGTGTGTGAGAGCAGCTGCTTATTTGCTTTATATCAGACAGTCCATCACACCAAACTGAGACCCATAGCAATCTTCTGGGATTCATTTTCTTTCTTTCTTTCTTTCTTTCTCTCTCTCTCTCTCTTTTTTGAATGTCAATGATTTGCATGGGTCCAGTCTCCAAGGATAACGGACAGGATGAAATAGAGAATTTAGTTGTTATATTACATCATCTCGTGCAGAGACTGCTATATAATTAGGAGTCAAAAATCTAAAGGATTCGGCTGTGAAGTCATTTTGTCCATGAGTCAAGTTACAACACATTCATTCATTGTAAACAATAACCAACAGAAGAACCCACAGACATCGCCAGTAAATTGGGTTTTCAAATGACAGCGTAAGCCACCAAAATTAGGAAATGCTGACAGTAACCCAAAGTGCCGGTCTCTGTTCCTGAGTGCTGGAAAAGACAATTGTGAGACCCCCAAGTACCACTCCCTCATTTTGGAGATGGGCAAATGCAGGCTCAGAAAAACCCATACCCATTGCTATCGAGTCGATTCTGACTCATAGCGACCCAGTAGAACAGATTAGAACTGCCCCATACAGTTTCCAAGGAGCACCTGGTGGATTCGAACTGCTGATGTTTTGGTTAGCAGCCGAACTCTTAACCACTGTGCCACCAGGGTTTCCAAATAGAGGCTCACACAATTAGGGCCACACTGAGGACAAGAAAGCTTGTCATTATTTTTAATTGTGGTGAATATATATGTGACAAAATGTTTGCCATTTCAGTGTTATTCACACGTACAATTCAGTGACATTCATTATGTTTACCCTGTTGTTCAGCCATCACCATTATCCGTTTCCAAATTTTTCCATCACCCTTATAGAAGCTCAGTGTCCCCTAAGCAATGACACCTCATGTAAGTGAGATTATATAATATTTGTGCTTTTGTGACTGACTGATTTCATTCAGCGTAATGTTTTCAAGGTTCATCCATGTTGTACCATGTATGAGGACTTCAGTTCACTTTATGGCTGAGTAAAAATCTATTGTATGATTACACCACATTCTACTTACCCATTCATCTGTTGATGGAGAGAACTTGTGATTCCCAATTTGACTCTCTGTCCTTGGTGGCATAGTGGGTAGGATCTTAAACTCAAGGTTCATTCGTGTGGGTTGATATGGAACATTTTTCACTTGTCCAACCCCATTCTCTTTTTCCAGGTAGATTACAGGTGATAATTTTAGAAATTGAGTAAGGGATGCCGAAAAGCTAATTTGTGGTAGGCTTTTTTTTTGTTTGGTTGTCATGAGTGCTCTCACTACATAGCTTAGAAACATCTCCAGAGAAATGATCAGCAGCTCTCCAAGGACTGCCAGTGCAGACTGGTGTTGCCTTGCTTGCTGGTGTATGTCGTCCTGTAAATTTCTGCCATCAGGAGTCTGTACAGGAGAGGAGAGATCGGCAGACTTGTTTTCTTTCACCTATTATGTGACAGACAATCATGGAAATGTAACTCTGCTAGCTTTTTATATGCCCAGAATAAGTTAAATGTGTTTGTCTTTTAAAAATATACATATATGTGTGTACATAGATATATATTTCTAAATATACATATATTTTAAATATGTATATATACATATATTTCTAAATATTTATATTTTTAAAAAGGCAAACACATTTAACTTTGAACACATGCCAAGGCATCAGAGTTACATTATATATATATTTATACACATAAATATATATCTACAACAGCCTGAACATAGGAAATGATTTTAAAATATGATATTTTAGAGAATATGTAAAAATTGGCACCTGCTCTGGGAGGCCTGGAGGTACTGAAAAACCTTGGTTACTATGACTTAGTTGTATACTTCACGCGGTGTTACCTCATATTGAATTAGATAAAAAGACAGGTTTGAGAGGAGGGGGAAGGGTAGTTTGTATTTCTTGTAGATCTGGGGGATTTTATTTTCCAGAAGCCTATAATTAGGTGCTTGTGTTGATTGTTTGGAAACTCTGGTGGCGTAGTGGTTAAGGGCTACGGCTGCTAACCAAAGGGTCACCAGTTTGAATCTGCCAGGCGCTCCTTGGAAACTCTATAGGCAGTTCTACTCTGTCCTATAGGGTTGCTATGAGTCGGAATCGACTCGATGGCACTGGGTTTGGTTTTGGTTTTGGTTGGTTGATTGTTTATTTATTAAAACAGGGGTGGGGGGTAGGGAGGGGCTGTTCCACAGAGTGAAAAACATTCTATGGCAAACATCTGAGCTTCCCTTAAAAGCTTGGTCTGCAAAGAGATGTAAATTCATTGGCTTAATTGGAAGAGAGTATTTCTAGAAATTGAATGATCCGGTAAAACTAAAAGCCTGGCTTCTTTCGTCTTCAGAGACCTGCTTTAGTAAATGCTGTTCTGGGAAGCCTTTGCCTGCATAGTGGACTTTGCCATCCAAGGCCTGCCTCCTGGAGGGAGGTCAATAACTTTGGCCGAGCCTATCATTTGACTTGTATTTACTAAGTACCTGTCCTTCCTTCCTTCCTTCCCTCCCTGCCTTCCTCCCTCCCTCGTTTCACTTTGAATTGTGCTGAAAACATGTAAAGAAGAAAATATTCATGTACATGAAGTTTTCTCATTTTTTCATATAGTTCTGTAATTCAATTTCAGTACCTATTACAAAAGACCTTTTGTAAGAAAGTATACAGGGACTTTGGTGGTTCAGTGGTAGAATTCCCACCTTCCATGTGGAAAATCCAAGTTCAGTTCCTGGCTAACGCGCCTCATGCGCAGCCACCACCCATCTGTCAGTGGAGGCTTTCATGTTGCTATCTATGATGCCGAATGGGTTTCAGCAGAGCCTCCAAGCTAAGACTGACTAGGAAGAAAGGCCTGGTGATCTACTTCCAAAAATCAGCTAATGAAAACACTGTAGTTCACAACGACCTGATCGGTGACTGATCGTGGGGATGGTGCAGGACCAGGCAGCATTTCATTTGTAAAATAAGAAACCGTGAGACAGCTATTCCTTTGTAAAATAAGAAACCATGAGTCAGAGTTTCTTGGAAAGAATGTTTAGGTTCTTCTCTTTCAAGACGTCTCTTCCATTTTCTCCTCCCAGGCTAATAATGTTTGCTTATGAGTGAATTAATGAAGTTAACTGAACTCATCTGTTCCTTCCTAGGGGAATGATTAAATTTTGCCCCTTGGACTAAAACCCAAGATTTGCCTTAAAACTAGGGGCATATTAACCAGTAAGCAAGGTATCCCCAGGTTTACAGTAAGCAAGGTATGTGTGGACTTAATTGTGTTTACTTACTAATTTGTAGTGTATGGTTTCAAAAAAATGGGTGAAATTTTGCGCTGCAGGTACTCCTGTGTGTAACTTCTTATTGGGTAATCTGCCCTTGGTTAAGACAATATATAATTCCAAAGTATTTGTTTATCACAATGCCTGATGAAGCAGGACAGAAACCCTTGACTCTTTATAGCATACCTCATTTTATTGTGCTTCACAGGTACTGCATTTTTTTACAAATTGAAGGTTTATGGCAACCCTGTGTCAAACAAGTCTTTCAGCGCCATTTTTCCAACAGGTGTGCTCAGTTTATGTCCCTGTGTCACATTTTGGTAGTTCTCAGAATATTTCAAACTTTTTCCTTGTTATTATATCTGTTACGGTGATCTGTGATCAGTGATCTTTGATGTTACTATTGTAATTATTTTGGGGCACCACAAACAGTGAACTTCATCAATAAATGTTGTGTGTGTTCTGCCTCCTCCACCGACCAGCTGCTCCCATCTCTCTTCCTCTCCTCGGGCCTCCCTATTCCCTCCAACGTGACAATATTGAAATTAGGCCAATTAACAACCCTACAGTGGCCTCTAAGTGTTCAAATGGAAGTAAGAGTAGCACATCTCTCGCTTTAAATCAAAAGCTAGAAATGATTAAGCTTAGTGAAGAAGGCATTCAAAAGCCAAGTGTCTCAGTCATCTAGCACTGCTGTAACAGAAATACCACAAATGGATGGCTTTAACAAAAAACCCAAATCCAGTGCCGTCAAGTTGATTCCAGCTCATAGCAACCCTATAGGACAGAGTAGAACTGCCTCATAGGGTTTCCAGGGAGCACCTGGCAGATTCAGACTGCCAACCCTTTGGTTAGCAGCCGTAACACTCAACCACTGTGCCACCAGGGTTTCCAGTTTTAACAAAGAGAAATTTATTCTCTCACAGTCTGGTAGGCTAGAAGTCCAAATTCAGGGCATCAGCTCCAGGGGAAGGCTTTCTCTCTCTGTCTGGTTTGGGGGAAGGTCCTTGTCATCATCTTGCCCTCGTCAAGGAGCTTCTCAGGCACAGGGTCCCCAGGTCCAAAGGATGCACTCTGCTCCCAGTGCTGCTTTCTTGGTGGTATGAGGTCCTCCTGTCTCTCTGCTCACTTCTCTCTTTTATAGCTCAAAAGAGATTGGCTTAAGACACTGTCTAATCTTGTAGATCTCATCAATATAACTGCTGCTAATCCATCATAGTGATAGGAGTTACAACACCTAGGAAAATCTCACCAAATGACAAAATGGTGAACAGTCACACAACACTGGGAATCATGACCCAATCAAGCTGACAAATATGTTTGGGGGACACAGTTCAATCCCTGACACCAAGATAGGCCGAAAGCTAGGCCTCTTGCACCAAATAGTTAGCCAAATTGTAGATTTAAAGGAAACAAATGTTCTTAAAATTAAGTGTTACTCCAGTGAACACATGAATTATAAGAAAGTGAAATAGCCTTATTGCTGTTAGGGAGAAAGTTTTAGTGGCCTGTATAGAACACCAAACCAGCCACACAACATTCCCTTAAGCTAAAACCTAGTCTAGAGCAAGGCCCTAGCTCTCTTTATTTCTATGAAGCCTGAGAGAGGTGAAGGAGCTGCAGAAGAAAAGTTTAAATCTAACAGAGGTTGGTTCATGAGGTTTAAGGAAAGAAGCCATCTCCGTAACATAAAAATGCAAGGTGAAACAGTAAGTGCCGATGGAGAAGCTGCAGCAGGTTATCCAGAAGATCTAGCTAAGATAATTGATGAACATGGCTACACTAAACAACATATTTTCAATGTAGACAAAACAGCTTTATATTGGAAGAAAATGCCACCTAGGACTTTTATAGCTAGAGAGAAGTCAATACCTGGCTTCAGAGGACAAGCTGACTCTTATTAGGGGCTAATTGTAGCTGGTGACTTTAAGCTGAAGCCAATGCTCATTTGCCATTCTGAAAATCCTAGGGCCCTTAAGAATTATGCTAAATCTACTCTATCTATGCTCTATAAATGGAACAACAAAGCTTGGATGACAGTGCATCTGTTTACAGCGTGATTTACTGAATATTTTAAGCCCACTGTTGAGACCTACTGCTCAGGAAGAAAGATTTCTTTCAAAATACTACTGCTCATTGACAATATACCTGGTCCCTCAAAAGCTGTGATGAAGAGGTACAAGGAGATTAATGTTGTTTTCATGCTTGCTAACACAACATCCATTCTGCAGTCCATGAATCAAGGAGTAATTTCAACTTTAAAATCTTATTATTTAAGAAATACGTGTCATAATGCTATGAACTGCTATAGATAGTGATTCCTCTGATGGATCGGGGCAAAATAAATTGAAAACCTGGAAAGGAATCACCATTCTAGATGCCATTAAGAATATTCATGATTCATGAAAGGAGGTCAAAATGTCAACATTAACAGGAGTTTGGAAGAAGTTGATTCTGCCCCTCATAGATGACTTTGAGGGGTTCAAGACTTCAGTGGAGGAAGTAACTGCAGATGTGGCGGAAATAGCAGGAGACCCAGAAGTAGAAGTGAAGCCTGAAGATGTGACTAAATTGCTGCAATCTCATGATGAAACCTTAACGGACGAGGAGTTGCTTCTTATGAATGAGCAAAGAAGGTGGTTTCTTGAGATGGAATCTACTCCCGGTGAAGATGCTGTGAACTTTGTTGAAATGACAACAAAGCATTTAGATTATTGCATAAATTTAGTTGATAAAGCAGAGGCAGAGGTTGAGAGGATTGACTCCAATATTGAAAGAAGTTCTTTTGTGTGTAAAATGCTATCAAACACCATTGCATGCTACAGATAAATCTTTAGGGAAAGGAAGAGTCAGTCGATGCAGTAGACTTCATTTTTTTCTTATTTTAAGAAATTGCCACAGCCACCCAACCTTCAGCAACCATCACCCTGATCAGTCTGCAGCCATCAACATCAAGGCAAGACCCTCCCCCAGCAAAAAGATTATGACTCACCGAAGGCTTTTTAGGAATAAAAAATTTTTTAATTAAGGTAAGTACATTGTTTTAGACATGATGGTATTACGGTGGTCTGGAACCAAACCTGCAGTATCTCCAAGGTATGCGTGTACTTAGGATCGAGCCTTCTGGGAGCCCTTAGAACTGGCCTAGCGTTTTTAAAGTGTGGTTCCTAGACCAGCAGCAACAGCATCCTCTGGGAACTTGTTAGAAATACGAATTCCCATCCTTGTTCTACCTGTTGGGGGTGGAGCCCAACAGTCTTCATTTAACAAGCCATCCAGGTGATTCTAATGCTCGCTAAAATTTGAGACCCATGGTCTTAAAAGGGAAGCGCTGGTGGCGTGGTGGTTAAGTGCTACGGCTGCTAACCAAAGGGTCAGCAGTTTGAATCCTCCAGGCGCTTCTTGGAAACTCTATGAGGCAGGTCTACTCTGTCCTATAGGGTTGCTATGAGTTGGAATCAACTCGACGGCACTGGGTTTGGTTTTTTTGGTTTTGGTGTTAGAAGTTATATTGAATTTCTTAATGGAATATTGCAACCCTATAACTGCCTTCTAGGTGGATGGGACTGGTCCTTATCTTAACATTTGCAAATGTAAAGACTAGAAGGAAACTCCAATGTCTGTTCTTTGACAATGATATTCTTAGAGTAAGGAGCCCTAGTGGCACAATGGCTAAGTGATTGCCTGCTAACTGAAAGGGCAGAGGTTCTGACACACCAGTGGCTGCAACTCACCAGCAGCTCCGTGGGAGAAAAGACCTGGCAATCTGCTCTTGTAAAGATTGCAGCCTAGGAAACCCTATGAGGCAGTTCTGCTCATATAGTAGTCCTATAGGGTCGCTATGAGTCAGAGTCGACCCAACAGCACACGACAACCACATTCTTAGAATAGGAAATTTCTCTAGGTCCTTTGAGGAGTCACAGAGATATTTCATTAGTGCTTTGGAGTAATACATCTTACATCCAAAATTCTGCTGCCTACCTTTGTCATATAATAAAAAACCTGCAAAACTGGTTTCTATAAAATGCTAGAAAGTTTTGCAGCATTGAAGACATGTCTTACCCCACAAAAGCATCATTGTTCCCTCTGCCTTTGAAAATAATTTGATATCAGAACACGTATTTACCTTTGATGACTTGTTAGACACACCCTAATTGTGATGATATTTGGCAGCCTAAGGCGTACCTCCCATGAACAGCAGTGCCCCTCTGGGCCTAATTGCCAACCAGAGTTCAGTGTAGAATGGTGGTTCTGAAACTTTGTTGAATGTTAGAATCGCCTGAAAGCTTTAAAAACGCCTGCTGCCCAGGCCATGCCCCATATAGTTAAATCAGTACCTCAGGGATCAGAATTTTTTTTTTAATTTCCCAGTGGATTCCAATATATATCCAAGTTTGAGAACCAAGTCTTGTGCGTTTGTTTTTCAAGTGATTTTGGTTATTAAAAAAAATAATAATAATAAAGACTGTAACAGGACCAAACATCACATGCAAAGGAGTGCTCCAGAAAAGTGCCAAATACAATCAGAAATCTGTAGTTTAAACATCAACTTGCTTGAAACCTAAATTGCCTCCTTTTTGCATTGCTTTCTCGTCTTTTGAGGAGTCCATATTGTCATTTTTTTTTTTTTTATATTGTCATAGGCATTTCTCGCTGCATCCCCAGTGTTTCATTGGAATAGTCTTGCTGATTTTGTTGGCTGCGGAGAAAGTGATAAAAGGCCTCCGCCAGGGCACCCAGTCAGTGCTGGGCTTTTCCATTTGGCATTGAGCATCTTGCACATGCATTTAGCAGATTGATTCAAATCCTCTTTGGAGACTTCGACGCACAGAAGCTTCTGCTGTCTTTTAGAGTCCTTGAGAAAGCTATGAACCTTTGTAGCCCACCCCCTCTTTCTAGCCCATCAAGTACTGCCTTGTCCACAGCAGCAGTTGACATCCCTCATAAAAGTCTATGATTTTATTAATCGATCGTGCTGTACAGTTTTCCCTACAGCATTTCATAGTTGGCTAAAAGGGAAGATGAGGATTAAGTACAAAACTTTCTAAACACATTGGTTCCCCTAAATACAAGGGAACCCTGGTGATGTAGTGGTTAAGTGCTACCTACGACTGCTAACCAAAGGATTAGCAGTTTGAATCCGCCCGCCGCTCCTTAGAAACTCTATGGGGCAGTTCTCTTCTGTCCTGTACGGGGTCTTATCAGTCAGAATTGGTTTGGTTTCGGTTTTTTTGGCTCTTCATAAAGTGAACATTCTTTCACACTGGCCCTGGGGCAAGGGTGTCCCAAATGTTTTGACAGGGGTGCCATTTGGTTGTAAATGGTGTGGTGATAGGGTGGGGCGGAAAGAAATTCTTTCATCCTTTTTACAGCTCCAGGCAACTCTAAAACCAAACCCTCAGGAACCCAGGAAAGAACTCGTGAAATGACACAGTGGTTGAGGCATGCTGCCACCATCCCTCAAATTTAAGTGTTGAAGAAACTGGGGAGAGGGCTTATGTGTTTGGCTTATAAACTTCATCACAAATCAAGAAAGACTTTAGGTATTCTTAAATTTTTTGTCTAGGATTCTGATAGTTTTCGAAGTATATTTTCCTTACCCTATGTTCTTAACCAAAATCTATAAGTTTCTGGTGAATTTTGCATTTGCCAGGTTCTGGTTAGCACACACATGCAGGGAATCCAGCTTAGAGACAGTAAGCAAAAGCAAACAAATGAGATACACTCAGTAACTTTATTAGTATGTGAGGCTTCAGAGAATCTGCCACAGGCTTTCAGGCCCTCTCTGGAAAGTACTGGCAGTCCCTGGGTTAAGAATGAGACCCATCCTAAATCAGTCTTTAAGTGGAATTTGTAGGTAATTAGGAACAGGCACATACAGTTCTTATTTAACGTTGGTCAGTGTTTGTCTTAGTATATAGTATATACTTTACCTTTCTATACATATAAAAGGAAACTCCGGTGGCGTAGTGGTTAAGTGCTATGGCTGCTAACCAAGAGGTCGGCAGTTCAAATCCTCCAGGCACTCCTTGGAAACTCTATGGGGCAGTTGTACTCTGTTCTGTAGGGTCGCTATGAGTTGGAGTCGACTCGATGGCAGTGGGTTTGGTTTTTGGTTTTTATACATATAAAGCAGAGCCCTGGTCATGCAGTGGTTAAGAGCTTGGCTGCTAACCAAAATGTCTCAGTTCAAATCCACCAGCTGCTCTTTGGAAACCCTGTGGGCAGCTCTACTCTGACCTGTGGGGTCTCTATGAGTCAGAATCGACTTGATGGCAATGGATTTCATTTGGTTTTATACATATAAAACAGTTAAGAAATGCTTTCAGACCTTGCAGTGTTTTCATGAGCATCACAAAGTAGTGTTTGCGTTCATTGTTACAAACCATAGTGTTTAGCTCAAAGTTTTAATATAGTAAGCTTTATGGCAGTCCATTCCTTAAGTACAAGTTGTCTGTAAGTCAGATATTTGTAACCCAGGAACTGCCTGTATTCCCAGGATTTTTGTAATTCGCGAGGGTTAAGCACTCACCGCTATCCAAAAGGCTGGTGGTTCAAACCTCCATAGCAGTTCCACAAGAGAAAGACCTGGCAGCCTGCTCCCATAAAGGTTAGAGCCTAGGAAACCCTATGGGGCAGTCCCACTCTATCACCTGGGGTCATTATGAGTCGAAAATTGGCTCGACAGCACTTTTTAACAGTAACAACATGCACTTGGTACAAATGAGGAAACTGAGGCCCAGGGAGTATCTGTCATCTGGCCAAGAATTCTTCCCACTAAATTTGACAGTCTTCCAGATTAAAAAAGAAAAAGTTAAATTTTGCAAACAGAGAAAGACTTGAACACTAATATGTTGGAAATAACACCCATTTTAGTGTATCTGTTCATGTCGTTCTTATTTTTTTCACCTTTGTAAACCACTCTGAGAAGTAATCATAAAGAGCATTCTCCTAAAGTGATCCACATTGTCCTCTTCTCTTTCTTTTTATGAAGTGGCTGCCTAGACGCGTACACACGCATCAGTGATCAATGCAAATTGTGAGTGCAAATAGGAATAGTTTTTTTTTCTTTTCTTTTAATTAATATCAGTCCATTAGTTGAAAAAGCACCAAAGTAATTACAAGATTCACTGATCATATGTTGAATAAATCTATCAGGTTTGTTGTTGTAGTTGTTGTTTTATTTAGATCATTTTATAACATTCTCCAACATTATTAGATCTATAAACTTTAACTGATTTGTAAAGATCATGCAGTTTTGTTTATCACATAGGTAAGTTTTTTCTTTTGTTTAATAAGGTACTGATTACGAATTGCAGTCCCTGGGCGGCACAGTTAGTTAAGTGCTCAACTACTAGCCAAAAGTTTGGCAGTTTGAACCCAACCAGAGGGCACTCAGAAGACAGACCTGGTGATCTGCTTCCGAAAAGGTCACAGCCTTGAAAACCCTATGGAGCATTCTACCCTGAAATGCATGGGGTCTCTATGAGTTAGAGTTGACTTGATGGCAACTGGTTTGGTTTTGATTTTTGTTATTATGATGATATGCATTTGTAGTGATTAATTGCAAAAATGTAACACTGGTAATAGGTATCTCTAGGTGAATTCTTAGGTAGGATCTCATGTGGAGCTCTTTAAAGGTCTCATGAGGGTCATTCATCCAGAAGAGCAATGCATTTGAAGTTTGTGAACTCCTTTGTTCACAGGTTGAGAGCCATAGGAAGAGAGGCAGTGGGTGTGTGGGGCTTCAGAGAGGAAGTGGGTAATTCTCCTCATGGGTACCACCCTTCCCTACATCTGGAAACAAGTATAGCCTATGGAGAATTCTCCCCCCGCCCCCACCTCATTGTGGGGTTTAACTAGAAATCTTAGTTCTCTCTTTAGTCACTCAGTTAAATACCTACTTAGGTATCATGTATACGTGTGTGTTCCAAACCAAAAAACCTAACCCATTGTCATCAAACCAATTCCTACTTCACAACCCTACAGGACACAGTAGAGCTGCCCCCATAGGGTTTCCAAAACTAAATATTTATGGAAGCCAACTGCCATATCTTTCTCCCGTGGAGCAGCTGGTGGGTTCGAGCCACCAACCTTTTGGGTAGCAGCCGAGCACTTAACTGCTGTGCCACCACAGCTCACTGTGGGTGTGTTGGGTGCCATCAATTCTAACTCCTAGCGACCCCATGTGACAGAGTAGAACTGTCCCATAGGGCTTCCTAGGCTGTAATCTTTACAGAAACAGATTGCCAGGTCTTTCTCCCGTGGATCGGTTGGGTAGGTGTGAACCACCGATCTTTCAGTTAGTAGTGGAATGCTTAACTGGTTGTACCACCAGAGCTCCTTGAGGTATCAGATAGTGCCTAGAATTGTTGTAAAGTATATAGGTTAGAGGCGTGTTGCAGTTAGCTGCCGTTGAGTAGGCACCATCTCATGGTGACCTCATGCACAGTGGGGCCAAGTGCTGCCTGGTCCTGAGCCATCTTCATGACTGGTTACTGATGGCAGATCAGACCGTTTTCATCTATAGGGTTTTCACTGGCAGATATTTGGCAGTAGATCACCAGGCCTTTCCTCCTAGTCCATCTTCCTCTGGAAGCTCTGTTGAAACCCATTCTGCATCATAGCAACATGCACGCCTCCACTGATAGATGGATGGTGGCTGCACTTGAGGTGCACTGACCAGAAATCGAACCCGGGTTTCCCACATGGGAGGTGAGAATTCTACCACTGAACCACCAATGCCTCCTAGGATCGAGGTAATGAAGAGTTACATGAGTTAGAAAATACACACTTGTAAAAAGGAGAACATGCTATCAGAGTGGCCACTTTGCTGGGTCTGCCACTGTTGCCCCTGAGACAATCTCTTTCACTCCCTGTAAGTAAAATTCCTGTTCAAATAGATTGTTTTTCCTGTAATTATCCAGCTGCTGAATAGATCCAGGGTCCCTGAAAACGTTGTCATTTGCTATTGATGTTATCATTAGTACAGGTTAACATTATCATCATCCCTTTTCTACAGAACGCACTGGCATTTTTTTAAAAACTCAGCAAGATAAAAACCATTTTTCCTTTCTATCCATGTTCATTGAGTTCAGTATTATCAGCTTTCTATATTGTCAGAGATGTTGTATCACCACAATTCCAACTCACATTTTTCATTGCATTTTTTCTTAGTATGTTTTCAAGAGTTTTTTATGTGCACTTGGAAAATGAACATGGCTTCATATGTATTCATTTGCAATCACTGCCATAGGCCTTTCTGTTTGATTTTTTTGTTTTTTTTCCCTATACCTCAAAGGTAGTACATACTCAAGAAGTATAAAAAGGCTAACGGAGACCTTGTTCCGACGTTTAGTGGGAAAAACTTGAGGCTTCTGAACCACAATCTTTATCAAAGTGTTTACTTACACGATGGTAACAGGGAGTTAATGTCCGACTCCTATCTTAACCTGGTGTCTTAGTTATCCAGTGTGCTATGAGTCGGAATCGACTAGATGGCAGTGGGTTTTTTTTTTTTTAATAACAGAAATACAAGTAGATGGCTTTAACAAACAGAAGTTTATTATCTCACAGTTTAGTAGGCTAAAAGTACAAAATCAGGGCGTTAGCTCCAGGGGAAGGCTTTCTTTCTGTGGAGGAAGGTCCTTGTCATCAATCTTCCCCTGGACTAGGAGCTTCTCTACGCAGGAACCCTGGGTCCAAAGGACCACTCTGCTCCCAACGCTGCTTTCTTGATGGTATGAGGTCCCCTGTCTCTGCTCACTTCTCTCTTTTATATTTCAAAAAAAAAAAGATTGGCTCAAAACACAATCCAATCTTGTAGATTGAGCCCTGCCTCATTAACATAACTGTTGCTAATCACATCTCATCAACATCATAGAGATAGGATTTATAACACATAGGAAAATCACATCAGATGACAAAACGGTAGATAATCGCACAATACTGGGAACCATAGCATAGCCAAATTGATACACATATTTTTGGGGGACACAATTCAACCCATGACACCTGGGCAATCATAAAAGTGCGGAACGGTAAGTAGAGGAATTTGATTCAAAGAATCATACTTTTTCTGTTTGATGGCTCTGTTGTTTTGCCCTAGGTGGCACAAATTGTAAAGCACTCACCTCCTAACTGAAAGGTTGGCAGTTTGAATCTACCCAGAGGCAACTTGGAAGTAAGGGCTGGCTGTCTACTTCCAAAAGATCACAGCCATTGAAAACCTTGTGGAGCACAGTTCTACTCTGACACCCATGGAGTCACCATGAGTAGGAATCGACTCAGCAACAACTTGGTTGGTCAGTCCGTTGGTTGTTTTGCCTAAAAACCAAGCCGGTAGTCATTGAGTCTTCTAAAAAAAAGAAGATTCATACTTCGTGTTCCCCAGATTGAGGGGTCTTTAAATCCTGGGGTCGAGAATGATGTACTAGAGCTGGGATCACTGCAACTAAAGAGTCCCCTTAGCAGTGCTCAGCCTGGCTCTTCTCCTTACCTCCATCCCAGAGCATTTTCTCCAAATAATCTCCTCAGTCTTAACCAAAAAGCCAAACCAAACGCATTGCCATAGAGTCAATTCTGACTCAAAGTGACCCTGTAGGACAGAATAGAACTCCCTTATAGGATCTCCAAGACTCTAATCTTTGCAGAAGTTGGCTGCCATATCTTTCTCCCATAGAGCGGCTGGTGGGTTCAAACCACTGACCTTTTAGTTAGCAGCTGAGTGCTTAACCACTGTGCCACCAGAGCTCCTTTCCTCGATCTTGGGGTTGAGGGGGAACAGCTCACTACTTGGAGATACATTTCTATTGTTTGTTCATTTGTTGTTACTTTTGAGAAAGTTGTATTCTCATCTTAGTCAATATATTTCTTAGTGTTATTCTTCAGTGTAATTTTACTCACTTCCCATGGGTTCTATTTTGTCTTTTAAACTCTAGGAGATACTCAAAAAAGGGAAAGCCTGTTGTTAAAGCTGTGATTTCAAAGGACCTAAACTGTTAGTATTTAGTATAGATAGTGGATACCCCAACAACGGTTCCAAGATGCCTCTTTGGAAGTTGGTAGGAACAACAATTTGAGGCATGGAAGGTCTTCTATCATCTGGCTTGTTCTGGCTGTTTGGGGGTGATTCTCCCACCTCAAAAGTTGTCTGTGTTGTGTATTTACCTTGTTGGAGATCGTATGAATTGAGGTCTGTTTGTCTGTGTAACAATTTCAGTAGTTGTTTAGTCTAGTGATCTAGCCAGGGGGGAAAAACATTGGGAGAGATACACCTGATTATCTGAAGAGATTTATTGATCCTGGAAACAGTGATAAAACCAAAACAAACCCACTGCCGTCAAGTCGATTGCGACTCCTAGCGACCCTGTAGAAACAGTGATACTGACTCTAAAAACCCAAGTAACCACTTACACCATTAAATGAAAAGACTATTCTGAAATTCTCCTGTTAACCAATGAAGTATGTTAAACATTTATGATTCCGAGTCGTCACTGTTGATATCACTATGTTTACACTGATGTTTTTAAATACAAAGAAATTTGTATCTCAACAAAAGGGGTTTGTCAGGGGATCCACTTTTCCTTAATTAAAATAATCTATGTGAAAGCACACAGTAGGCATTGGATAAATTTTAGTTTAGTTTCCTTTCTGAATTTTTCAGTAACCTCACTCTAGGAAGTAGAGACCTGATAGAGAATTGGTCAATAATCCTAAAACATGAGAGTTCCCATTCCCCCGATCCTCCCTTCTCATGCACTCATTCTTTGACTACATTTTATTCTTTGCCAGTCTTCACAGAGACTTCCGCCCCCTACCTCCCAGAAGCCCAAGGGTCTCAGAACTTCTCCTGACCCTGCTGGCCTCCACTTTTCTCCTCGCCTTTAATTTTTGGTTCTTCAAATTTGTCATTATCTCTCTTGCCACATTAACCTGTTGCTTGTTGTCGTGTCTATTCCAATTCATGGTGACCCTGTGTGTTACTGAGTAGAATTGCTCCATAGGTTTTCTTGGCTGTAATCCTTATGGAAAGAGCTCTGGTGGTGTAGTGGTTAAAGTGCTTAGCTGCTAACCTAAAAGTCAGCAGTTCAAACCCATCAGCTGCTCCGAGGCCGAAAGATGTGGCAGTCTGTTGCATAAGGATTTAAGCCTCAGAAACCCTATGGGGCAGGCCTGCTCTGTTCTACAGGGTCCTTCTCAGTTGGAATCAACTCGATGGCAATGGGTTTTTGGAATTTTTTTTTTAATCCTTATGGAGGTAGATCACCAGGCCTTTCTTCTGCCACACCTCTGGGTGAGTTTGAAGTGCCAATCATTGGTAGTAATCAAACATAGCAGTACTTCAAATTACCCTCCAAAATAGTTGTACTAGGTTACATGCCCACCCTTATCCCTCACTGGTTGACTCTTACTCATTTTTAACGTTTTGAGATTTCTGATGAAATATTTCAAATACAAAGAGTTCAAAGAATAGCGCCCATATGGAGACATTACTCATGCAGTTGAAAGCTGTTTTGTTTCCCTCCTCAACTGAGTCCTCCTTTTTCTGTACATCTTCCCCTATTTCTCATATATTTCTTTAATGCCAGTCTACTGCTGTTCAATAATGTTTTAAAATTTTACATAAGGATACCATAAATATTCTGTGATTTTTTTTTTTTTCCTATTTTACTCAGTATTATATTTGCGCAATTCATCTGTAGTGGTAACTATAGCCTAGTACTAATGCTGCTGTATAAATTCTTGTTCACGTCTCCTTGTGCATATATGCAAGAGTGTTTTTTCTCTGTTACATTCTAAGGAGTCAGTGGATTTTCACTGTTCTTCCAAATGGTCACACCCCGACTAGCAGGGTATAACAGTTGTACACGTTTGCAGCACTTGGTATTTTCACCCGTTGTAATTTTTCACAATCTGATGAGTTATTTCATTTTTAATTTGCATTTTCCTGATTACTATTTTTGACCATTTAGTATCACTTCTGGGAATTGCCTGTTCCTGTCTTTTATCTATTTTCCTGTGGTATTATATGTCTTTTTTCTTATTGGTTTGTACTAATTCCTTACCCATTCTGGATAGTAATTCCTATGAGGTTATGTGCATTGCGTGTATCTTCTAATCTGTGGCTTGAGTTTTCATTGTTTTATTGTGGTCCGTTGATGAACAGAAGTTACTTTTAATGCAGCTTTTCACATGTATGGTGTGTGCATTTTTTAGTCTTGCTTAAGAAATCCTTCTCTACCATACAGTCAAATAATTTATTTTCTACTCTGTTTCTTCTCATAGCTTTACATTTTTGCTCCATCACTTAGACCTGGAGTTGAATTTTGTATGTGGTTTGAGGTGGTTGTTGTTAGATGCCATCCAGTCGATTTCGACTAATAGTGATCCCATGTGATAGAGTAGAACCACCCTGTCGGGTTTTCTCAACAGGTCCTTTTCCCCTCACAGAGCTGCTGGGCTGGTTCAAACCACTGACCTTTCAGTTAGCAGCCAAGCACTTAACAATTGCACCACCTTGTCCCAGCCCCAGTGATCCACAGTGCCCCATTTGCAATAGATGACATTTCCATATATGTGAGGAACTGTTTCTGGTTTTCTCTTAATCTATTTGCCTATCCCTGCACCATTACACGTTTTACTCATTGCTATAGTTCTATAATAAAGTGTAAATATCTGATAGGGCAATCTTTCTACCTTGGTTCTTTTTCTTCAAGATTATCTTGGTTAGTCTTCGCCCGTTCCATTTCCCACCAATCATTCTTTAGGTCTCTGCTTAGCTATTATACCACTTTTCCTTAACAATAGTATACTTCCGTTTCTTCTCTCCTGGCCTTTATGCTATTTTTGTCTTGTGTTTTATTTTTCTATATTTTATAAACCCCACAACAGTTGCTATTTGTGTTTTAAAGTGAGTTATTTTTTAAAGAGATTTAAATATAAGAAAAAAAATTATATATTTACCCTTGTAGTATTTACCATTTCTGGTAACGACAGAAATTTCTTATTTCCTTTGTGTAGATCGATATTTCCAGCTGGCATCATTTCCTTCTGCTTGAATGACTTCCTTTAATATTTCTTTCAGTGTGGGTCTGCTGGTGAAGAATTCATTCAACTTTTGTATGTCTGAAAAATTTTCTATTTTTCCTTTAGATTTTAAAAGGTATTTTTGCTGAGTGTAGAATTCTAGTTTGAAAATTTCTTTCAGTACTTTTTAAGATACTGTCTTCTGGTTACATTGTTTCCCATGAGAAATCTGCTGTCACTCTTATCTTTGTTTCTCTCTCCCCCCTCTGGCTGCTTTTAAGATTCTTTTCTTTATCACTGGTTTGAGCAATTTGATTATGATGTGCGTCGGTGTGTCTTCCAATTCACTAGTCTCTTCTTCTGCAATGTCTAACGTACCGTTGATCACAGCCTGTACATTTCTCTTCTCGGACATTGTAGTTTTCATCTGTAGAAGTTTCATTTGCGTCCTTTTTATATCATCCATGTCTCAATTTACCTTTCTGAACATTTGGAATACGGTTATATTAGCTCTTCTCTGTGTCCTTGTCTACTAATTCTAGTATTTGTTCTGAGTCAGTTTTGATTGATTTTTCTTCCCAAAATAGGTTACATATTCATGCTTCCTTGGAGGCCTGGTAATCTTTGATTTGACACTAGTCAGCATTGGGTGCTGGACATTTTTGTATTTCCATAAATATCCTTGAGCTTTATTCTGTGATGTACTTAAATTTCTTGAAAGCACGATCTTTTAGGTCTTCCTTTATTAGGTGGGACCAGGATTCTATGGCTAATTTTGTCTCACTAATGAAAATAAAACTGGGGAAGAGCTGCCTCCTCAAAGTAGAGACAACCTCAATGACCTGGATGGAGTCAACCTTTCAGGACCTTCATTTGCTGATGTGCCTGACTCAAAATGAAAAGAAACAGTTGGAAACATCCATTAATAATTGGAACCTGGAACGTATGAAGTATGAATCTAGGAAAACTGGAAATCGTCAGAAATGAAATGGAACTCATAAAGATCAATATCCTAGTTATTAGTGAGCTGAAATGGACTGGTATTACCCATTTTGAATCAGACAGTCATATGGTCTACTGTGCCAGGAATGACATTGCATTCGTCGTCAAAAAGAACATTTCAAGATCTCTCCTGAGGTACAACACTGTCAGTGATAGGATAATATCCATACGCCTACAAGGAAGACCAGTTAATACGACTATTATTCAAACTTACACACCAACCACTAAGGCCAAAGATGAAGAAACTGAAGGTTTTTACCAACTTTTGCAGTCTGAAATTGATTGGACATGCAATCAGGATGCACTGATAATTACTGGTGATTGGAATGTGAAAGTGGAAACCAAGAAGGATCAGTAGTTGGAAAAATATGGCCTTAGTGATAGAAATGATGCTGGAGATCGCATGATTGAATTTTGCAAGACCAACAACTTCTTCATTGCAAATGCTTTTTTTCACCAACATAAATGGCAACTATACAATACACATGGACGTTGCTAGATGGAATACACAGGAATCAAATCGACTACATCTGTGGAAAGAAATTATGGAAAAGCTCAACATCATCAGTTAGAACAAGGCCAGGGGCACACTGCAGATCAGACCATCAATTACTCATATGCAAGTTCAAGTTGAAACCAAGAAAATTTGAACAATTCCATGAGAGTCAAAGTACGACCCTGAGTATATCCCACCTGAATTTAGAGACCATCTCAAGAATAGATTTGATGCATTGAACACTAATGGCCGAAGAACAGACAAGTTGTGGAATGACATTAGGGACATCATACATGAAGAAAGCAAAAAGTCATTAAAAAAGCAGGAAAAAAGAAAAGACCAAAATGGATGTCAGAAGAGACTCTGAAACTTGCTCCTGAACGTCGAGTAGCTAAAGCAAAAGGAAAAAATGATGAAGTAAAAGAGCTGAACAGAAGATTTCAAAGGGCGGCTCGAGAAGACAAAGTATTATGATGACACATGCAGACACCTGCAGATAGAAAACCAAAAGGGAAGAACATGCTCAGCATTTCTCAAGCTGAAAGAACTGAAGAAAAAATTCAAGCCTCAAGTTAAGATACTGAAGGATTCTACGGGAAAAATACTAAATGACGCAAAAAGCATCAAAAGGAGATGGAAGGAATACACAGAGTCACTATACCAAAAAGAATTTGTCGATGTTCAACCATTTTAAGATGTAACATATAATCGGGAACCGATGGTACTGAAGGAAGAAGTCCAAGGCGCACTGAAGGTATTGGTGAAAAACAAGGCTCCAGGAATTGATGGGATACCAACTGGGATGTGTCAACAAACAGATGCGCACTGGAAGTGCTCACTTGTCTGTGCCAAGAAATTTGGAAGACAGCTACCTGGCCATCCCACTGGAAGAGATCCATATTTATGCCTATTCCCAAGAAAGGTGACCCAACCGAATACGGAAATTATTGAACAATATCATTAATATCACTTTCAAGCAAAATTTTGCTGAAGATCATTCAAAAGCACCTGCAGCAGTATATGGACAGGGAACTGCCAGAAATTCAAGCCGGATTTAGAAGAGTTACGTGGACCTAGGAATATCATTGCTGATGTCAGATGGACCCTAGCTGAAAGCAGAGAATACTAGAAAGATGTTTACCTGTGTTTTATTGACTATGCTAAGGCATTTGACTGTGTGGATCATACCAAACTACGGATAACATTGTGAAGAATGGAAATTCCAGAACACTTAATTGTGCTCTTGAGGAATCTGTACGTGGATCAAGAGGCAGTCATTCAAACAGAACAAAGGACCACTGCATGGTTTAAAGTCGGAAAGATGTGTTTCAGGGTTGTATCCTTTCACCATACCCATTCAATCTGTATGCTGAGCAAATAATTAGAGAAGCTGGTCTATATGAAGAAGAACGGGGCATCAGGATTGGAGGAAGACTCATTAACAACCGCATTATGCAGATGACACAACCTTGCTTGCTGGAAGTGAAGAGGACCTGAAGCACTTACTGATGAAGATCAAAGACCACAGCCTTCAGTATGGATTATACCTCAACATAAAACAAAAATCCTCACAGCTGGGCCAATAAGCAACATCATGATAAAGGGAGAGGAGATTAAAGTTGTCAAGGATTTCATTTTACTCGGATCCACAATCAACAGCCATGGAAGCAGCAGTCAAGAAATCAAAAGATGCGTTGCATTGGGCAAATCTGCTGCAGAAGACCTCTTTAAAGTGTTGAAAAGTAAAGATGTCACTTTAAGGACTAAGGTGAGCCATGGTGTTTTCAGTCGCCTTATATGCATGAGAAAGCTGGACAATGAATAAGGAAGAAAAGAAAATTTGAAGCGTTTGAATTGTGGTATTAGAGAATATTGAATATTCTATGGACTGCCAGAAGAATCAACAAATCTGTCTTGGAAGAAGTACAATCAGAATGCTCCTTAGAAGAAAGAACGTCGAGACTATGTCTCACATACTTTGGACATGTTATCAGGAGAAATCAGTCCCTGGAGAAGGACATCATGCTTGGTAAAGTAGGTCAGCGAAAAAGAGGAAGACCTCAACGAGATGGATTAACACAGTGGCTGCAACAATGGGTTCAAGCATGGCAACAATTGTGAGGATGGCACAGGACCGGGCCGTGTTTCGTTCTGTTGTGCACAGGGTCGCTATGAGTCGAAACTGACTCGACTACACCTAACAACAACAATGAGGCAATACCCTCCTGAGTACTCTGCCCTATTCCCTGTGAATTCTGTGGTTTTTCGCTCTGACTGGTTGGAGTAGACATGATTCCTGGCCCTGTAAAAGTGCCAGCCACTGTTCTCTACTTCTGTCGGGTGTTGTTTTTCCTGACCTTGAGAAATTTCCTCACATGCATGCACTGATCAATACTCCGCTAAATCATCAAGAGGCGCCTTCTGCAAATTTCCAGGGTTCTCTCTCTGAGCACTTCTCTTCTTCCCAATACTGCGTTATGAATTCTAGCCTCCTTAATCTTCCCTGATGCTCAGCTCCATGTCCTCAGCTCGGGAAGTCTCCCAGGCTCCGCCTGGTTCTTTCTTACTGCATGCAAGCTGGGAGCTCCCAACCCCCAAATACAGGAATTGAGTTTGCCAGTAAATGAAAGTTGAGTGAGAAGGAAAATAGCACTTTTTGGCCTTCACATATTGGATATTCCTGACATAAAACTAACAGATGTCAGCTTCCAGTATTTATAATTTGTGTTTCTTAAGATACTGTTTTACTACTCTCTTAGTCATCTAGTGCTGCTGTAACAGAAATACCACAAGATGATGGCTTTAGCAAAGAGAAATTTATTCTCTCACAGTCTAGGAGGCTAGAAGTCCCAACTCAGGGTGCCAGCTCTAGGGGAAGGCTTTCTCTGTCAGCTCTTGGGGAAGGTTCTTGTAACTGATCTTCATTGGTGGAGGAGTTTCTCAGCGCAGGGACCCCGGGTCCAAAGGACGTGCTACTCTCCCGGCTCTTGTTTCTTGGTGGCGTGAGGTCCCCATGTCTCTCTGCTTGCTTCTCTCTTTTATGTCTCAAAAGAGATTGACTTAAGACACAACCTTATCTTGGGTTGGGTCCTGTCTCATTAACATAGCTGCTTCCAAATCCTGCCTCATTAACATCATAGAGGTAGGATTTACAACATGTAGGAAAATCACATCAGATGACAAAATGGTAGACAATCATACAATACTGGGAATCATGGCCTAGTCAAGTTGATACATATTTTGGGGGGACACAATTCAATCCATAACAACTACTTTAAGGGAAGGTTTTCAGTTCTTAGATTTATAGGTCTTCCAAAAGTATCATTACTTCTTAGAGTCCATTTATCATGCTCCATCACCAGGATATAGTTTCTGAGACTATGTTCACCAGGGCCAAGTGCCCTACCCTTTGGAGCCAGACTAATAATTAAGCACATGCTCTTTTGCTGAGATTTAAGATTCTAACACTGCACTACAACTACATTCTGAGGTATGCCTCTATGAATGGCACTGCTTTATATTCAGAACCATTACCCTGATATGTGCCAACAATAACTCAATGGAAGAAAATTTGCTAAGAGTTTTTTGGTACTACTAATGAAACAGTTGGATTACTACTCTCTAAAATGGATATGGAACCCATAGTGAGAAATTTTTTGTAACTCCTCATTGAACCTATAAACCATCTTTTTAGCTAGGCATAGTTGAGGACATAAAAAGGAATATTTTCATTTGTTTTCTATGGATGGGATGTGATCCAACTGTTAAAATGGATAGCTCAAGTTTGCTTGTGTTCTTAGTAATTGTTTCTAGCCCTCAAATATAGGACAGCATATGACATATAGGTATAATTTCATTACCCAAAAAGATGATTGGTTTTCTTCATAAAATTTTAGTATTTGGTATAAACAGTGTAGATATCTTTTAACAAAAGCATAAGTAAATTACAGAATGATAACGGCTTATCACAGAAAGTTCACAAACTATGGCCCAAGATCCACATGTGGCCCACAGCCTGTTTTGTAAAGTTTTATTGGAATGTAGCCAAGACCACTCATTTATGCATTCTCTCTGGCTCTTTTTGTGCTACAATGGAAGCGTTGAGTGGCTATGACAGAACTGTGTCCTTCCTGCAAGGGCCAAAATACTTATTATCTGGCCATTTACAGAAAAAGTTTGCTAACTCCTAGCTTATCCCATTCGTTTTGAAGCAAAGTAAAATCTTAAGGTAAAAAGTTGAAGAGGAATGGAAAGTAGAGATAAACTAAATAGTATTCCAGTGGGAGATTCAAGTATATTATTGCGAGCAGACACCTGAGAAGCAGAATTAGAGTTTAAGCTCCATAAATGCTCATCACTGAATGTATTTTAAATACTTTTGCCAACCTCCCAATTGGAAATGTAGATGTCTGAAGAGAAGAATTCTTAAATTCCATTTTATGGGCAATAACTACATGTTTAAGGTTAGTAGTAATTTTAAAGAAGTAGCACATTATGGATTTGATAATATGAATAAACTTAAAATCTTTTTTTAGGTTAGCCTAATTATACAGTTCTTTCCTGCTGTTTCTTTTTCTGAAAAAAAGCATATAAAATTTAGATTTCGAAGGGAATAATAAAACTTAAGCCTTATATGGGGGAAAATTTTGCTTACTCTGATGTAGAGACTGGTAGGATTCACAGATAAAAAAGACTGTCTTAGCATTTCTCAACATTCAAAATATTACTCATTTTCTCTTATTCTGTCTGAGTAATATTACCCACCCACTGCCAATGAGTCGATTCTGACTCGTAGCGACCCTATAGGACAGAGTAGAAACTGCCCCATAGAGTTCCCAAGGAATACCTGGCGGATTCAAACTGCCAACCTCTTGGTTAGCAGCCGTAGCACTTAACCATTATGCCACCAGGGTTTCCTGAGTAATGTTAGGTCTACTTAATTTATTAATCAGGCCCTTGTCTTAAGTTAACCCATTATTCTTAATTTGGAATAGATATAGAATTAGTTTATAACAAATTTTCAGAGATTTTTTTTACCTTTTTTAAATAGATTTTATATTTTTTGTCATTGTGTTTTACATATAGAAATTATTGAATTGGTGTATGTTTTGCCATGTATATTTTCACCAATAAAAAAGATAAATTACTAAAAAATAGACTATATTAGAGTGGTGTTAGGTTTACAGAAAAATTGGGCAGAAGGTACGGAGTTCCCATGTACCCTGTCTCCCTCCTACACTCTGGTTATCCTATTATTAACATCTTGCAGTTGTTACAACTGATAAACCAATATTGATATATTATTATTAATTAAAGTCCATAGATTACATTAGGGCTTATTGTCTTAGTCATTTAATTCTGTTATAATAGGACTACCACAAGTGAATGGCTTTAACAAAGAGGAATTTATTTTCTCACAGTCTGGTAGGCTATAAGTCCAAATTCAGGGCATCAGCTCTGGGGAAAGGCTTCCTCTCTCTGTCGGCTCTGGACTAGGAACTTCTCCATGCCAGAACCCCAGGTCCAAACAATGCACTCTGCTCGCAGTGAATCTTTCTTGGTGGTATGAGTTTCCCCCTCTCTGCTTGCTTCCCTTTCCTTTTATCTCTTGTAAAATAAAAGGTGGTGCAGGCCACACCCCAGGGTAACTCCCTTTACATTGGATCAGAGATGTGACCTTAATAAGGGTGTTACAGTCCCACCGTAATCCTCTTTAGCATAAAATTACAGTCACAAAATGAAGGCTAACTGCACAGTACTGGGAAACATGGCCTAACCAACTTGACATGTATTTTTGATGCTCACTCTTGTGTTATATAGTCCTGTGGTTTTGACATATGGGTAATGTTATGTGTCCACATTTACAGTGTCATACAAAATAGTTTTGCTGCCCTGAAAATGCCCTGTGCTCCACCTATTCATCCCTCATCCCTCCCCCTGAACTTCTGGCAACCACTTATTTTTCCTTCATAGTAGTGGGAATCATACAGTTTATAGCTTTCTCTGGCTGGCTTTTTTCACGTAGTAGTATACATTTAAGGTCCTTCCAGTATACACTTAAGGTTCCTCATTTCTTTTTATCACTAGATAATATTCCAGTGTATGGATGTACCACAGTTTGTTTACTCATTCACACACTGGAGAATATCTTGGTCGCTTCCAATCTTTGGCAGTTATGAGTAAAGCTGTTATAAATATTCGTGTGCAGTTTTCATGTGCACATGTGGTTTGAATTCATTTAGGTAAATGCTTAAGAGTTCAGTTGTTGGATCATATGGCAAGACAATGTTTAGCTTGGTAAGAAACTACCAGAATGTCTTCCAAAGCTTGTATTCCTCCCAGAATTACTGACAGTTCCTGTCGCTTCACATCCTCACCAACATTTGGTATGTCAGTGTTTTGAATTTTAGCCACTCTGATAGGTGCACAGTGGTGTCTCATTGTTTTAATTTGCCATTTCTTGATGACATAAGATGTTGAGTATCTTTTCATGTTTATTGGCTGAGCTATGGCTGCTAACCAAACGTCGGCAGTTCGAATCCACCAGGCGCTCCTTGGAAACTCTATGGGGCGGTTCTACGCTGTCCTATAGGGTCACTATGAGTCGGAACCAACTCAATGGCAGTGTGTAGTGGTGGTGGTGTGGCCATCTCCACATCTTTGATGAGGCGTCTGTTCAGATTTTTTGCCCATTTTGTAATGGCTTGTTTGTTTTTTTATTGTTGAGTTTCAAGACTTCTTTATATATTTTGAATACAAGTCCTTTATCACATGTTTTGCAAATATGCATATATTCAAATCTGTGACTTATCTTTTCATTCTCGACTTTTGCAAAACAGAAGTTTTTAACTTTAATGAAGCCCAACTTACCAGTTTTTTTCTTTTAATGGATCAGGCTTTTAATGTTGTATCTAAAAAGTCACCACCAAACCCAAGGTGATGTAGATTTTCTCCTATCTTATCTTTTGTGTTATCTTACACTTAGGTCTATGATCTATTTGAGTCAGTTTTTCTGAAAGATTAATCTTTATGTCTTCTTTTTCTTTTTGCATGTAGATCTCCAGTTGTTCTAGCACCATTTGTTGAAAAGACTATCCTTTCTCCACCGAATTACCTTTGATCCTTTGTCAAAGATCAGTTGACTCTATTTGTGTGGGTCTATTTCTTGGCTCTCTAGTCTTTTCTATGATGTATTTGTCTGTCCATTCACTAATAGATAACTGTATATTGTCTAGAGGTCCGGTAGTGTCAGTTCTTCACCTGTTTTCTTCTTCAGTATTGTGTTGGCTAATCTGGATCTTTTGACTTTTCATATATATTTTAGAATCAGTTTGCTGACATCTAGAAAATTATCTGCTGGGATTTTGATTAGGATTGTGCTGAATCTATAGATCAAGTTAGGAGGAGTTGACATCTTAATATTAAAAGTCTTACTGTCCATAAACATGGAATATCTATTTATTTAGTTTTTTTTTTTTTGACCAATTTTGTAATTTTCCTCATATAGATCTTACACATTCCCAGTCCAGGGACCTTGGGTCCAAAGGATGTGCTTTACTCCTGGCTTTGCTCACTTCTATCTTTTATATCTCAAAAGAGATTGACTCAATATACAACCTAATCTTGTAGATTGAGTCCTGCCTTATTAACATCACAGCTTCTAATCCTGCCTCATTAACATTGTAGAGGTAGGATTTACAACACATAGGAAAATTATATCAGATGACAAAATGATGGCCAATCATACAATAACAGGAACCATGGCCCAGCCAAGTTGACACATATTTTGGGGGACACAATTCAATCCATAACAAGGGTTTTGGCTTTTTTCACTGACCTTCTACTTTACCATGGGTGATGTCCTTCTTCAGGACTGGTCCTTCCTGATAACATGTCCATAGTACGTGAGACAAATTCTCGCCATCCTCACTTGTATGGAGCATTCTGGCTGTACTCCTGGGGAAGAAGTAAAGCCATTATTTTCAAAGATATAAGTACTCAAATTTTATCTTCCACCCTCCTGTTCAGATGTATTCCCAGAAAACAAATAAGTGAATGAACAATAGCTCAGGAAACAGACTTAGTTGCAAGTAACAGGAAACAAATCTGGCTGACTTAAGCAGAAATGGAATTTATTGAAAGGATCTTGGATAACTCACAGAATTGTCAGGAAGATTAGAGAACGAGATTTGGAGAACAGGTAAGAACAAGAGACTCTATAGCCATACCAAACCCATTGCCATGGACAGAGTAGAACTGCTGCATAGGGTTTCCCAGGCTGAAATCTCTATGGAAGTAGGCTACCACACCTTTGTCCCGTGAAGCCAGTAGTGGGTTTGAACTGCCAACCGTTAGGTTTCAGCCAAGTGCTTTAACCACTGCACCACCAGGGTTCCTTCTGCAGCCAAAACCACAGAAATAGTCCAGCAACACTGTTATCACTTCTGCTGAAGCTGGTCTTTTGGACTCTCACAGCCTTCACCACTGGTAATGAGCATTGGATGTCATTGCTGGCACCACTACAGCTGCTGCTACCAAGAACAGTTTTTCACCATTCTGCTTCTGTGCAGAAGCAACTGCAGGTTCAGAGCCCAGAGTAGATGTGTCTGCTTGTCCTGGACTCAGTAGTAGCCTGGCCCAGGTTCCAAGGAAGTTAGAAAAGAGAGTATTGGGAGTGTTCTGCTTCTGTGGTAGGAAGGTGGCTATGCCTCCCATCAAGGCATCAGGTGGGAATTCCCCATATGTAGGAGGGAAGGTATAGATGTGGGGCAGCCCTGAAAATGACAAATGTCCACCTCAGACTCCAACCCAGGATGTAGAGAAGGAACACAGTGGAATGACAGCTGTGCAAGAAGCCTGGAGATCAGTCTAGAGTGTAGATAAGCAGTTCAGACAGCTCTGTGGGAAAAACGGGTACTTGATAGGATATCTGATATGATGGAGGTTAGGAAAAAGTTGAGGATATAGTGAAGGCAAATGGTGCCAGCAAGCAAGCAAGACAATTGGAAACCCCAAGGAAAACGAAAAAACTTTACAAGAAAGGAAATGTAATCTCGGTATACTGTGGTGAATAATATTGATGTAGAAATAATGTCAGCACTGTTTTTTTTGTTTGGTTCATTGGTTGGTTGGTTTTTCTATATATGTAACCAAAAATAATGATGTAACTGTTGGAAGAAAGAGTGGAAAAGAGATGGGGGTGGTATCATTGAAGGAAATTAGTAAATGGTAATTAAAATAGCTAAGCCAAGAAATGGCTGTGTAAGCATACTACTTAGAGAAACAGGTGACTACCAGCGAAGTAGTAAAATTGGTTGTATTGGTTCCCCAGGGCTGCCATAAGAAAGTACCACAACCTTCCTTCCTTCCTCCCTTCCCCTTCTTCCCGCCCTCCTTCTTTCCTTTCCTTTCTTCCCTCCCACCCCTCTTTCTTCTTCTCTTTATATTTTCTCAGGCACACATATTTAAATCATATTAAACCTAATTACACGAGGAAAAAAAGAAAGTACCACAAGCTGGGCATCTTAAAACATCAGAAATTTATCGTCTCACAGTTATGGAGGCTGAGAGTCTGAAATCAGGGTGTTGGCCACGTTGATTCCTTCTGAGGGCTTTGAGGGAGGATCTGATCCATGCCTCTCTCCTAGCTTCTGATAACAACCAACAGTTCTTGAAGTTCCTTGGTTTGTAGGTCACTCCACTCTGCTTCCGTCATCACATGGCCATCTTCTCTGCCTGTGTGTCTCTGAGTCTCTTCTCTTTTATAAGGACACCACTCATATTGGATTAGGACCCACCCTATTCCAGTATGTTCTTATGCTAACTGATAACATCTTTAAAGACCCTACAGGTAGTCCCTGACTTACGATGTACTTGAGTTGTGACAAACACACACTTATGGCTATCTTTTTTTTTTTAATTTCTTTTTGTATATCTTAATCGCTCGTAATATGTACTACATACAGTGTTGTAGCACATAATTTGCTGATGCTATCGTTCTTAGATTTTCATTCACAGATATTCAGTTTTATGATTTATTGTTCAAAAGACTGCTGTATTGCAGGCTATGCCCTGGTCTACAATGAAATTGGTATTGGTGTAGGGAGTCAAAACAGATGGAAAGTTGGGCCAGTGTTTAACCCTAACAACATACAACAAGTGAACTGCACACGCACCTGACAGGCATTACAACTCCAACTTCATTGTTATAACATTGATGATGACTTCATTGTAGAAACAGACCTATAGCGTGATTTTATTCAGCGTTTTGTACCTTAAGGAGCATCAGTTGTTAATGTGAAATGAGGTATTCGACTTAAGTCAGAACCAACTTACAGTGGAGTCATTGGAGCAGAGCTCTATCATAAGTCAGGAGCTACCTATATTTCCAAATAAGGTTACATTCACAGGTACTGGGGGTTAGGACTTCAACATATCTTTTGGGGGGACACAATTTAATCGATAACATTGGTTCCCCTTGGGCTGTGGTCATTATTAGCTCTCTGGGCTAGTGGAGTTTTAAAAATAATGTGCATCTATTTGTTTTTTAAAGGTCTTAAAAATTAAATAAATGGTTCATAAAGAAAATGTTGTACATCCTACTTTGGTGAGTAGCATCTGGGTTATTAAAATCTTGCCAGTGGTCATCTAAGATACATCTCTTGGTCCCATCCCGTCCAGAGCAAAGGAGAATGAAGAAAACCAAAGACACGGGAAAATATTAGTCTAGTGGACTAATGGACCACCTGTACCACAGCCTCTACCAGCCTGAGCCTAGAAGAACTAGAAGGGGCCCCACTACTACCACTGACTGTTCTGACAGTAATCACAGTAGAGGGTTCTGGACAGAGCAAGAGAAAAATGTAGAACAAAATTCAAATTCAAAAAAAGACCGGACTTACTGGCCTGACACAAACTGGAGGAATCCCCAAGACTATGTCCACCGGACACCCTGCTACCTCAGAACTGAGGCCACTCCCAAAGTCCACCTTTCAGCAAAGATTAGACAATCCTGTAAAACAAACAATAACACACGTGAGGAACGTGCTTTTTAATTCAGTCAAGTATAGGAGATCTCACGGGCAGCACCCGCCCGAAAGCAAAGAGGAGAAGGCAGGAAGGGACAGTAAACCTGGATGAATGGACGTGAGGAACCCAGGGTATAAAGCGAAAGGGAGAGAGTGCTGACACATTACTGGGATTGCAACCAAAGTCACAAAACATTTTGTGTATGAATTTTTGAATGAGGAACTAATTAGCGCTATAAACTTTCACCTAAAGCACAATATAACAAACAAAAAAATTAAATAAATGTATATAAAAAGGAAAGCAGCCACCAGTGCATAAGTAAATGGCTTATATTCAGAAGTTTGTGAGTCAGTTTGAGATTCTTTTTCATTTAGAAGCATTCACATGTATATAGATTCCCAAACCAGTCCACAAACACAACGTATAATGAAGTTGAAATAGTGTTCATCTGTAGTTTAAGAAGAGGGGAAGAAAAATGACCGAAGTTTGGGGTTCTAGTAATCCAAGTGAGAAATGATGAGAGAATTTAGCGGGGCCAGTGACATAGGACATGGAGAGGAACACATCTGAGAAGGAAGTGATAGAAATTCTGCTGTCCATATGTTGATGGTGGGGTTGTGGGATATATATAAAACCCCATTGCAGTGGAGTTGATTCTGACTCATAGCGACTCTATGGGACAGAGTAAAACTGCCCCATAGGGTTTCCAAGGAGTGGCTGGTAGATTTGAACTGCCGACCTTTTGGCTAATAGCCGATCTTTTCAGCACTAAAACCAAACATGTTGCCATCAAGTTGATTCCAACTCATAGCAAACCTCTAGGACAGAGGAGAACTGCCCTATAGGGTTTCCAAGGAGCAGTTGGTGGATTCGAACTGCTGACCTTTGGTTAGCAGTCTGAGCTCTTAACCACTGTGCCACCATCAGGACGCATATATGTATATATCTACCAAGATAAAATGCGCCCTTGCTTCTCCCATCACCACATGCCTCCCTCTGAGGTGTCTGCATTCATGTTTGGTTCCCCAGTCTACATTCTATTTCTGACATAGTTTGGCTTCTCACCTGCTAGCTCAAAGAGGGGTGATGTTCTCCTTAGATTTAGAGCTCACCTCTCTGTAAGAGCCAGAGAAGGCCTTAGAGCTCCTGCCCCTTCATCTTTCTATGCCCAAAGACACTTCTCCCTGCCCCGCCCCCAGCACCTCCAAACAAGGCTTGTTCATTCCTAGGGCCACCATAACAAACTATCACAAACTGGGTGGCTTAACACAACAGAAATGTATTCTCTCACAGATCTGGAGGCTAAAAGTCAGAATTCAGGCTGTAAGCAGGAGCATTCTGTCACCAAAAGCTGTTGGGGAAGATCCTTGTCTTTCCTGGCTTCTGGTAGCCCCAGGCCTTCCTTGGTTCATATCAGCATAACCCCAAACTCGGCCTCAGTCTTTCATGGCTGTCTTGCCTGTGTCTGTGTCTCTTCTTTTTGTAAGGACATGATTCATACTGGATTAAGGCCTCACCCTACTCCAGTGTGACCTTCGCTAATTACATCACAAAGACCCTATTTCCAAATAAGGTCACATGCAAAGATACTGGAGATTGGGACTTCAGCGTATCTTTTGGAGGCACACAATTCAACCCATATCACCAGGGCCCTTCCAAGTCTCTGTGCTTCTGTTTGTGCTTGGACAGTCCATTCGAGTCCCCCAACTCCCACTCCTTTCTCTGCTGGATGGAGCCTACTCGCCTTCGAAAAATCAGTTCAAGCGCCACCACCTCTAACTAGTCTCTCCAGATCTCCACCCACTTCCCCACCCAGCCCTCCTTCATGCCCCCTGCACCCAGCCTTCAGCTCATTGCAGTATTTACAATGCTTTGCCCTTTTTTTATTTGCCTGTACATTTCTTTATAACTGGAACCACTGTGTCACCTTTATAATCATATGCCTGGTACACAGCAGGCATTTACTTAATATTTGAATGAGTTAAAAAATGGTTAGCCAGATTGAGTTAATATGTAGTCGCAATGGAAAACTAGGTGTTCTTTTCATAAAATCGTCGTGCCCTGACCCATCAACTTAAATGGCAGAATCCAGGTGAGATTCAGATGTGATCTCATCTCCAGCTGGAAATTCTCTCCTTTGGGTATTTCACTGGTGTGTTTAACCAGGTATTCGTTCTTATTCTTTTTTCTATTTTCTTTCATTTTCCTTCTTCCTCTCTTCAAATGCCTGTCTCATCTTTGGCTTTAAGGCAAATTTTATTATATATCTCTTTCTTTTCCTCACCCATATCTCCTATTAACAGCTGCTGTGAAGTTGCCCCCATCCCCACGCATGGCAACCCCATGCATGATGGAACAAAACACTGCCCGGTCCTGTGCCATCCTCATGATCAGTAGCTGATTGGACTATTGTGATCCGTAGGGATTTCACTGGCTGGTTTTTGGAAGTAGATCACCAGGCCTCACTTTAGTTTAGACTTAGTCTGGAAGCTCCGCTGAAACTGGTTCAGCCTCATAGCAACACGTAAACCTCCACTGACAGACGAGTGGTGGCTGCACATGAGGTGCTTTGGCCGGGAATCGAACCTGGGTCTCTCACACGGAAGGTGATAATTCTACCACTGAATCATCATAGAGCGGGAATAAAAAGGGAGCTTATTTTAGCATTAACAGTTTGTTAACGTGCAGCGAGCCATGGCTTGTTCTTGATTTAATTTTTTCTTTTGGCTCAGTTTCAGAGTAGATAAGAACACTATTTCCCTTCCCATCCTGCAGCTGTAGTTCCCTTTCTGGTAGTATATCCCGATTCAGTTTTTAACCTACACACACTGAATGGTATGTGAGATGGTTAACAGTCTAAAAAAATAAACCACCAGACTTTTGTTTAACTCCAAATGGAAATGATTTTTGTTTTTCTTTCTATGCAAGGAACCCACTCACACTTTAAAATGATTTAGAAATACAGAACACTGAGAAAGTAAAAATCACCGTAATCCTATCAACCGGAATTGATGCTCAAAATTATTTGCTGTGTATCTTTGATACTGTCTTTCTATGCATATAATTTCCCCACAAAAAATACAATTTTACTACTCACACCTGCTTTTTATTTTTTAACAGGATAATTTTTTGGTGGCATATATAGATGTACATCATTAATTATATAACATTCCTTTTTGTAGATGCACAATAACTTATCTTTTGAGGTTGGGTATTTATGTTGTTTCTGGGATTGTCTGTTAAAAACGGCAGTCAGTTCCTTGAATATCCCCTCCCCACACATACACACACATTTCATCTCCTACAGATAAACACCATTAACATTTGGTGGGGATCTTTCCAGACTCTCTTCCTCTATGCATAAATGAAAATTATTTATAGTGAAGTATACGGTTTTATAGGTTTTTTTTTAAACCTCCATGAGATCATATTATACATATCATTTTGGAGCTTTAACTGTTCCTCTTCATATTTCTTAAAAATCTTTCCAAATTGTATGTAGAGATCAACCTCCAGCCTATATTATTTTCCTTGCATGTTGGTAATGTTGGAGCTTTGTGATTTAACTGCTAATAGATTTGGGGAATTTATTCTTTGGTTCATTCAAAATAAGTGTAAGTAAGGTTGTATAATACCTGTCCTATTGTGATTGACTTATTTCAGTCAGCATAATGTCTCCATCCGTATTGTAGCGGGTATCAAGAGTTCATTTCTCCGATAGGCTGAATAGTATTACATTGTGAATTTTATATTACCTCACTTATATAAAAAGAAAAGAAAAGGCAAATGTATAGGTTATATTTTTGTTTATTAGTGGTTGGTTATCGGGGGTGGGAGGGAGGGGGAAAGGGAGGTTAATGGTGATGGAAATACCACGTTGATTAAGATTAGGATTGCATAGCCGATTATTATAATTGCTGTCAATAAGTGGCACACCTATAAAATGTTGAATTGGCAAAAGTTGTGTGATACATTTACAACCACCACCACCAAAAAAAAAAGAGTAGCTGCTAAGGCTGCTTATGTACAACCAGAAACCTCATAGGATTTGGTCCCTTGGTTTGGAGGTTGAGGGTCATGGTTTCACGGGGACATCCCAGTTAATTGGCTTAATAACATGGCTAGTGCCTCTGTTCTATCTCCTGGTATGTCGCATAATACCCGGGGTCCTAAAAGCTTGCAAGAGGCCACCCAGGGCACAACAATTGGTCTCTATTCACCTGGAGCAACAGAGGAAGAAGGAGAGTCAGGAATAGGGGGAGGATATGGAATGTGTGGCTAACCCCCTGCATGAACAACTGCCTTCTTTGTCACGAAACCAGGAGAACTGGATGGTCCCTGGCTACCATTACTGAACATTTAGATCAAAGATTCTGTAGAAGAGTCCTGATCAAAGGGGGAAAAATGCAGAACATAATTTCACATTCTCAGGGACTCCAGACTTCCTAGAGCTGTGAAGGTTGCATGAACCCCTGAAACTATTGCCCTGATATAATCTTTAAACCTTAAACTAAATATATCCCCTGAAGTCTTAAAATTGTATAATAGGTTAGCTTAACTAGTAAAATATGCCTGCTTTGAGCATTGTGCTCTTTTAAGAACTATATATGGAATCAAACTGATAACAGCAACTGTTTAGATAGGAACCTTAGAAGGCAGTGAGTTTATGTTAATGAGGGAGAAACAACTCAGAAAAGGAGGGTGAGAATGGTTGCACAACTGGAAGAAACTAATCAGTGTCACTGAATTATACATGTAGAAACTGTTGCATTGGTGTGTGTGTTGCTGTGTATATTCTCAAGAACAACAAAATAATTTTTTTAAATCATTAAAAAAAAAAAATAAGGAAATTTTGACTGAGCACAGGCCATATGTGAGGCTCTGGAGAACTAAGCTGCTTAAGACTTGAGCTTCTGTGGTGGTGCATTGGGGAAACATGGAGCATATACTTGTGTTATGATAAAATCATGCAGTGGCCACCGAGAAGGTAGTATGGAGGCAGAGGAGAGACATCTCCATCAGTGGGGGCCAGTCATGATTACTGACAAATTATTTGAACAAACTGGGTTCAAATCCTGGTGTCTACCCCTTATTAACTATAAGACTTTTGGTAAATGCTTAACCTCCCTGGCTCAGGGCAAAATGTATACCTGCCTACCCCACAATACTGTCATGAATAGTTAATTGCAAAAATGTTTATAGTAGAGGCAGGTTGAATGCCCATCAGTATGAGTCTAGTTATAAATGGGACTCCCTGGGTTGTGCAAATGATTAAGCTTTCGACTACTAGCCAAAAGGTTGGCAGTTTAAACCCCACCCAGAGACATCTTGGAAGACAGGCCTGGCAACCTGCTTCTGAAAGATCACAGCCTTCAAAACCCTATGGAGCAGTTCTGCTCTGCTCACATGGGGCGTCCATGAGTCAGAATCAACTCAATGGCAACTAACAACAGTTAAATAAATAATTGTGGTATATTAGCTACTATAATACTGTGCAGCTACAGAAAATAAGGTGTTCTGTATGTACTGAAAGGTACTCACCAAGAGGTTGGCGGTTCAAATCCACGCAGCAGCACCATGGAAGAAAGCCCTGTTGATCTGCTTCTGTAAAGATTACAGCCATTGAAAACTGTATGGAGCAGAGTTCTACTCTGACACACATGGGGTCACCATGAGTTGGAATCCACTCAACAGCAATAGATTTGTGGTCTACATGTACTGATATAGAATAAACTCCAGGGTGTGTTACTAATAGCACAATAGCAGGTAGTTTGGTACCATTTGTGTAAAAAAAAAAATTTAAAGGTGTGGTGTATATATTTCTATATTTTTTTTTGTACATGTATTTACATAGACTATCTGAAAGGATATCCATGTGACTTAGTAGTGCTTGTCTTTGAGGATGGTCAGGAGTGAGAGGAAGTTTTGCTTTTCATGTATCACTTTTTGTATTTGAATTACCACGTGCATTTATCATGTGAAGGAAAGTTTTTTTTTAATTATAAATAAAATTCTTTCAGTTTTTCATAAAGAAAAGTGGTATCAGTTTAATAGAGCTTTAAAAATATTACAGATGGCAAATTTTCACAATCATTTTATGAAGTTATCAGTAGCAACTGTGGAGGTAGGTATATTACTAACTAGGGGATCTTGGAAAACCTCAGTTTTCTCCTGTAAAATAGGAAGTAATAATAACAACTACCTTATGAGATTGTTGCAAAAATGAAATAAGATAATCATGGAATGCAATTAATAACACGTGGCCTGTTGTAAGCACTCAATGGGGATCTTGTTTGCAAGTGGTAGTAATCTAACTCAGCTGCCTTATACCCAAAAGGGAAATTTATTGGCTCACACAAATCCAAGTCTAGGGTGGGTCTGCCTTTGGACGTGGCTAGACTCAGCCTCTCTCCTCAGCTCTTCAGTGGACTTTCCTTTCTTAGATGTTGGCTCACTTCCGAAGTACCTCCAGGCATACATCCTACTGGCCTAATAACTCCCAGTGAAAAGGGCCAAGTACTTCCCCAGTAGTTCCCAACAAAAAACATGGGATTGATTGATTCATTCATCCTGCTTTGATCTTGGGCCTATCCCTAAACCAGTTCCTTTACCCAAGGGATCAGAATACACCGATTAGTGGGCCCGATTAGAGTACTTGCCTTCGTAACCTCGGTGGGAAGAGGCAGTCTAAGATGTTGACCAATCGTAGGCCTTTTGTTTTCAGGCATGGAGACTGTTAGAAACCACCTGAACTAAGAATTGGGTCGGGGCAGGGGGGGCATTCTCCAAAGGAAAATCAACTGCTGTCAGGGCCAAAAGGAGTCCCTGAGTGGTGCAAGTAGTTAACACCCAGAGGTTGGAGATTTGAGTCCACCCAGAGGCTACACAGAAGAAAGACCTGGCAATCTACTTCCAAAAAATCAGCCTTTGAAAATTCTGTGGAGCAGAGTTCTACTCTGACACACATGGGGTGTCCAGGAGTCAGCATCGACTCCATGGCGACTGGTTTTGTTTTAGGGGCAACAAGTGCCAGTTTGTGAGAAACTTCCAGTGTTCTTCACATTCCACTGCTTGGCTGCCCAACAGTTTATTCCTACTCTTCTTCTCACACATACACTTTCAAAAATGCTTGACAACGCAACTCTTTGTTTACCGAGACATGTATCGTACTTGGGGCTGTGGTTCTTAAGTCAGCATGGACTTTGTTGGTAGTAAAAGTTAACCATGAAAAGACTGCAGGAAGGCACCACGTGGGAGATCTTTTGTAAAGAGTAGAAAGATCACCCAGATGCTCACACTATGAGCAAACAAAACTTGAGACAGCTGAAAGAGAAGATTTCCATCTGCCCTGGAGCTCAATCAAGGCCAAGGGGTTTTGGCTCAAATCGCCTGCACTATTTGAAGTCTCCCATCTCATTTTATATTTGCTTTTTGCTTTGCCAAGCATGTGTGCTTGAATTTGGTGAGCTAAATACTAAAATGAAGCTGCTCCATCATATATCAAAACACTCAGATCTTCCCCAAAAAAGAGTCCAGTTTGGCATCCATCTTCAGCTCTAGGCTCTCTACAGGTGTATATGGTCCTTCCATATCCAATTCAGCCCTCCCTCCCCAACCACGTCACAGTGGGGGAAAGTTAAGAGGAGAACCCACCAGAAACTTCCATTTGGAAAAAAAGGAAATGACATACTTGTCATGTCCTCCTGAACCAGATAATGGGCATTTGATACTTCCATGGAGATGTGACTTACTTGTGGAGCCAATATGGCCACGCTGAGTTCTGCCTTCAGGGAGAGTTTTCTGGGGCTGCCCCTCTTTCACAGCTCATTTCTTTTTGATGTCCATTTATGGGCTTAGTGATTAATTCCCTTAGAGGCTGAGGCATCGTTTAAAAACAAACAAACCCATCACCATCAAATTGATTCCGACTCTTAGTGACCCTATAGGACAGAGCAGAAATGCTCCATAGAATTTCCAAGGAGCTGCTGGTAGATTTGAACTGCCAGCCTTTTGATTAGCAACCGAGCTCATAACCACTGCGCCACCAGGGCTCTGAGACATCATAGGCCTTTGCTTTCTAGACGTAGACTTGTTGTTAGTTGTAGTCAAGTTGGCTTCAACTCACGGTGACCTAACGTACAGCAGAACAAAACAAAACATTGCTCAGTCGTGCACCATCTTCATGATCATTAGTATGTTTGAGTCCATGGTTGTGGCTATTGTATACTGCCTTCCATCCTATGTATAGTGCCTTCCAACCTAAGTATAGTGCCTTCCATCCTATGTATAGTGCCTTCCGTCCTATGTATACTACCTTCCAACCTAGGGGGCTCATCTTCCAGCACTATACCGGACAATATTCTTTTGTGATCTACAGTGTCTTCATTGACTGATTTTCAGAAGTGGATCTCTAGGCCTTTCTTCCTAGCCTGTCTTAGTCTGGAGGCTCTGCTGAAACCAGTCCACCATGGGTAACCCTGTTGGTTGAAATACTGAAGGCATAGCTCCCAACATCACAGCAACATGTGGTCTGTCAATATAAGTGGCTTTAAAATTTAATAGACTTTGTATGTAGTATTTAGACTTTGAAGGAGCCTTCGTGGTGCAGTGGTTAAGCTCTCGACTGCTAACCAAAAGGTTGGTAGTTTGAATCCGCCAGCTACTCCAAGAGAGAAGGATATGACAGTCTGATTCCGTAAAGATTTACAGCCTTGGAAACCCTCTGTCCTGTGGAGTCACTATGAGTCAGACTGTACTCCATGGAAAGGAGTTTGGTTATTTTGGGTGATTTAAATTTGGTCAGCCTTATCGTTTGGTGCTTGGTAACCAAAGTCATACATCCTGACTACTCATGGTCCTTGAAGTTAGAGCTCAGTCTGGGAATTTCTTTTGGGAGTTTCCTTAGCCTACAGCTTAATGCCTCCACAGGCCTTTGCCTCGCACAATTGGAAGCAGTAGCCTGGAATGGGGAGCTGAGGTTTCGCAGGTTGCTGGCCAGTGGGTGGTTCTTTACTGTCACTGTTCAAGAGGGGCACAGCCTGAGGGACCCAGGAGTTCTGGGTCTCAAATTCTTCAGCTTTGCTTTCCTTCTGTTGACTTTAGTTTGGGCAGAGCTTGGGTTGCTTTCTACAAAGTGAAAAGTTCTCCATAGCAAAGCTGTTCCCTCCCTTGTCTGCTTTTAGATGAGCCAGCCTCAATGAAGCTTCTTGTCTCTCTGTAGTAGCTTCATGAAGGTCATAAGACGTGGCTGACATACTCTAGCCTCCTGCCACTCTTTAACAAGGCTTGCCAGCTCCCGTCGCACCATGGCTCATCTCAACTCAGCCAATTCCACAGGCTGTCGATTACAGTCTTACCCAAGGAGCCCCCGGTTGATTAATGTTTCCACTTGGCTACTACCGAAGGTTGGAGGTTCAAGTCTACCCAGAGTCACCTCGGAAGAAAGGCCCGGCAATCTCTTTTGTAAGATCAGCCATTGAAAACCGTGTGGAGCACAGTTCTACTGTGGAGCACAGTTCTACTGTGGAGCACAGTTCTGCTGTGGTGCACACGGGGTTGCCATGAGTTAGAGTCAACTCTACAGCTACTGGTTACTGGTTATCACTTAAAACGCCACACTTCCAGGTTCCCAGTGCAAACTGCTGTAAGCAAAAAGGGAATTTTGTTGGCTAGTGGAACCGAACAGTATGGGGGAAGGCTAGCTGTTGCCCTCTGAGTTTCAAACGACAGCCTCAGAACCCTCTCTCTGCATCTCCACTCTGCTTCCCCTTGTGGAGGCTCCATTCTCAGGTAGCTTCAGGCTACCAGCTCTTCAGCCCTACTAAGAAGGACACACCCCCTTCTTGCCAGCAGTTTCGGAAAAATTCCTGGGATTAGCATTTGTTCACCCACCCTTGGTCATGTGCCACCCATACCCAGTCACTGTGGAAGGATGGGAGGAAGGAAGATGGTCAGCCAGGCATTTTGTGTACAAACTCACTTAAGCTGTGAGAGAGTAGGATGACTCCCTAAAGAACAACCAGGGAACTTTTACCCGAGGAAGAGGTAACGTCTACTGGGCCAGCGAAAAACAACAGCCCCACACAGGGACTTGACATAATAGTTAGGAGGGAAAAATAAAGTGGAGAAAGCAAATGCCGATTTGTCATTGTTAGAGTTTTAGAGTAATATTTAGCACAGCTCCGTCCAGTAGAGAGATAACGTGTAGTCCAAATGCAAACCACATACTAAAGAAAAATAAAGACAGTGATGACATTGATTGTAATACTTAATTGTAATATTTAATTCTATTTTATATAGCCAAAATATTACCATTTTAACACGTAATCAATATAAAAGTTATTGAGCCATTTTACCCTTTTTTTTATAGTGGAGTCCCTGGGTGCTGCAAATGGTTAAATGCTAGGTTGCTAACCGAAAGGTTGGAGGTTCGAGTTCACCCAGAGGTACCTCAGAAGAAAGGCCTGGTGATCTACTTCCAGAAAAAATCAATCATTGAAAAACCTATGGAGCACAGTTCTATTCTGACACACATGAGGTGGCCGTGTGTCAGACTTGACGTGATGGCCATTGGTGGTGGCAGTGGTTTTTCATACTAAGCCTTTGATATCCAGTGTGTGTTTTACATTTGCAGTGCACCTCTGGACAAGCCACATGTGATTGACTAGTGGCTCCCGTATTTAACAGTGCAGTTTTAGCTGATAACTTTCTGTAGAGGAGCTAGAAATCTGTGATCAACTGTGTGTTTCCAAATCGTGGTGAGTCATTTGGAAATTACAAATCTCCTCATCAGACCACTCTTCCCTAAAATGAGCCTAATTGCACATCGCTGTGTGGTGGCATAGTGGGTGAGTGCTATGGCTGCTTACCAAAAGGCCGGCAATTCGAACCCACCAGGCGCTCCTTGGAAACTCTATGGGGCAGTTCTACTCTGTCCTATAGGGTCACTCAGAGCCAGAATCGACTCAAAAGCAACGGTTTAACGGGTGTAGTGGTCCTGGTGGCATGCTGGTTAAGAGCTCGGCTGCTAGCCAAAGGGTCAGCAGTTCAAATCTACCAGCCACTCTTTGGAAAACCTATGGGGCAGTTTATCTCTGTCCTATAGGGTCGCTATGAGTTGAAATCAACTCGAGGGGGATGGGTTTGGTTTGGTGCTTGATTTCCGTGGTTATCTAGTTGATGCCACGTCTCTTGCCTTAACACCCAGTACATGCATACTGTTAGTACTTAGCAGTTACTTGTTTAATTATCTGCCTTCTCTCTTCAACTCTAAGCCGTAAGGAGACAGGTCCATCTCTACCATTCTTACCTCTGTTCCCTAAGCCCAGTTCCCAGTACATGGAAGGCACTGAGGGGTTATTTCAAAAGTGAAATGGAATTGAATTAGAAATAGGCAAGAACTTCTTGTCTATCAGATTTGATGACAAAATGGGGACATTAATACCAGTGGAAGTCCAAGATTAAGTGTTTGCTGTATTGATTATTCTGATGGATGGTCATTCGTAGTGCGTGGCTACCTGTGTTACTGTTCAATTGCTCTTCCTTTCATTCAGTATATTTACTGAGTGATCAACTACCTACAGAAATCCAGGCTCTGTGCCAAGCATTGGGTGTACAAAGATAAACGAGAAGCTGTACCTGTCTTTAAGGAAATGAAAAACAGAGAGTAAAGCAACTTTTAAAATATATCTAGTATGTGTTATCATAGAAACAAACACAGAGTGCTTGGAGAGGACAAGGAAGATGATCTGAGAACTGGAGAGGGACGCTGGGGAGAAGTGATTTAACTCGCATGAACCTTGCTGTGCTCTTAGCATCTAGTTCTATGCTAGGCACAAACATTGAATGCATGAATAGATGAACAACATGACTCCTGAACCTAATCCTAAAGGATCATTGGGTTTATCCATCTGAGGGTAGAAGGACTGTCACTGCAGGTGACGAGAGTTTGTGTGATGGTCCAGCCTCCAGAGTTAGAGTCCTGACTATCAGGGATGACAAGTTGCTGAATGCAGTGGAACAGAGTTGGGATGAGCTCGCACCATTTGACAAGGCCAGATCACAAACAGCCTCACTTCTTGTTATTGGTGTATGTCCAGTGACGAATGGTTGTATTTTCTTATTACAGGCAAAGCGAAGGCTGGAGCTGGGAGAAAGCGGTCATCAGTACCTCTCAGATGGTTTAAAAACCCCCAAGGGCAAAGGAAGAGCTGCACTCCGAAGTCCAGACAGTCCAAAAAGTAAGGGTCCTTTCATCATTTTCTTTATTCTCTTTGGTGTGGGATTCCCAACTTTCAAAGCTTGTGGCTGAAAAGATGCAAAGGTGTGAATGATTTTGGCATGTTTTGTTCTTCCGCATCTCTTTCTGTGCCTACCCAGAAAATATACACAGCATCTGCAGATACCTATTCACTCAGCTACCTGAATACTGGCTTAAGGGAAGGCCCCTTTAAATGTGTGAAGTTTTATTTTCAACTCAGAATACAAGTGGTTTGGTAACGTTGTATAATGAAATTTAATTTTAACTTCCCTTAATGGCCATGACTTCAGAGTCTGAGAATAACTGAATCCAGAAGAAGCAGCATGTCTGCACTGACCTAAATCTCTAGCTCAGCATATAGCAGCATAGGATTTGATGGAGACCAGTAAATTACAGCTAGTTTCGCTTTCCGTCAAACTCCCATTATTTCTTTTGGGAGAGCAAGAAAAGTAGGTTAGAAATACCCAAATAGTTGCTTTATGTCTTTTGCATTTACTGTAAAAGCTAAGTTGGACTTTGTTCTCTCCTTTGCCTATGTGCATTCAGGCAATCGACACATTGCATCTAATGCAAAATTAAACACAGTTTTAAATAAGGAAGTTTCATTTAAGAGAGAGAGATCTAAAGAAAAAAAAAAACTTCCAGGTGTTCTCCATCCAAATAAAGCACTGTTTAAAAAATTGGTGAACAAGTTATATACACACAGAGACACTGGGGCCTCTATGTGGCCCCCAAAATACACAAGACCAGTTACAATGCTGCTGTTTGAGCCCCTGTCCTGGATGCTGGAGAAATTCATAGCATGGCTCCATTGGCTTAGGCCCTATGTGATGCTGATCCCATGAGGCCACAGCACTTTTTCATTCATTCAACAGATATTTTTGAGCACTTCCTATGTGTGAATTACTTCACTAGACCCAGGGAGTAGCATAAGCCAAAATAGAAGCCACCGAGAACTTCAAAATATAGTGCTTTAATCCAACACAGTAATTTTTACTGTCCCTTCTGTTTCTAATAAAGCAATCTCATAGCTTTCTATAACTTGCCAAAAGCAACAGCAACAATGGCTTTGCTTCAAATACTAATACTTGGGCTGCAGCGGGAAAGAGGGCTTGCTTAACTGCAAAGACACCCTTCATTTCTTTACCTTTCCCCCTACCCCCCCACCCGCTCGGTTTTTGTTTTTCTTTAAGCTCCAAAATCTCCCTCAGAAAAAACACGGTATGATACGTCACTTGGTCTGCTCACCAAGAAGTTCATTCAGCTACTGAGCCAATCACCCGATGGGGTCTTGGATTTGAACAAGGCAGCTGAGGTGCTTAAAGTGCAAAAGAGAAGGATTTATGACATCACCAACGTCCTGGAAGGCATCCACCTCATTAAGAAGAAATCTAAAAACAACGTTCAGTGGATGTGAGTATGAGCCCACAGCTTCCCTGTTCCTTGTGTCTGATGAGATGGTTTCAAGCTGCATCAGGTTTTCTGAGTTCCAGCTTCCACATTTATACCACACTTCTTTTCCCTCTCACTCTTCTTCTCTATCCTTTTCTCTTCCCTTCTTAATCTCTTAGCCAGAAGTTTGGGAATCTTTAAAAAGAGACTTTCTGCTTAAATATTGTTGAAGATGAAAGAGCTGATATTTAATTAGCCTCAAGCAAGGGGATAGTTGGATGAAATGGCGGCACGAATGTAAGCTAGAATGCTGCTCATCTTTTACGATGGTATCTGTGTGTGTTCATGTGTGTAATCTAATAGACGCTTACACACATGTCTTTGGATTGTCTCCAGTGGGAATTTGGAAATTAAGGCTTATGGGTCATCTCTGCGTACAGGCAGTCCCAGATTACAAACGAGTTTTGTTCCTAAATGGGTCTCTAAGTCAAATTTGTACGTAAGTCAGAACAGTTAGGTACGGTTCGCATCTAACATCTGTTAATTAAATGTTTAGTATATAGTATGTAGCTTACCTTTCTATGCATAAAAAACCTTAAGCACTTCCAGATACACTAAAACATCTTTAACATAATACAGTATTATATACTCTTATGTACTGTATTAATACAGTAATTATCATCATGTTTAGATGCATGTCGTAAAGTAGCGCCTGTTTGTTATTACAAACCATTGAGCATACCTCGAATTTTTAATATAACAGGTTTTACAAAGGTTGGTTTGTAACTACAGGTTATAGGTAAGTCAGGCTTCACAATAATATATAATGTCGTTGGTGAATGATAGACAGAGCATCTAAACAGCCAGGGTTTTATAAGGACAGCATCGAGCTACTAAAGCATTGTTGGAAGGTGCACACCTCTTACGGGGTGGCTTCAAACGTGATGATATAAACAGGCAACTTTTTTGTACTTTTTTGAAATTTGTGACAGTTTGGTAATCCACTTTGGCCTCATGGTTTCGAGAAACCTGTTGCGTGTCCGTCTTTATTCTTACATTCAGCACATACATCTGTTTTCTTTACCTCTTTTCTTTTTAGTTGTTGGTATACAACCTCATAAATTACCTGAGTCTTCATGCTTTTTAGATGATTTTCTTTTAACCATTCAGTCTTTCAGATGACATATCCTTCTATCCTTTTCTTTCCTTCCTCTGGTTTTTTGCCCTGGAAGCATGTGGCAGGGGAACACTCCTTTTTGCCCTTTGAATTTTAGCCTGCTGAAGAAACAGGTCCCCCAGGAGAAAAGTGGAAACAGCAATGTCTTTTCACTTAATTTCTATGGTGTGAAAAGTGAAGGACTATATTTATTTTAAAAAATGCATAAATGTTCTAATTTTAACACTTCACTAATAAGCATCGTGACCTCCCGTATCGAGAGGGGCCATTTGCCCAAAGGATCATTTCTCCCTCCTCTTCCCTCGGCCCCCCGCTCTGGCCTCTCCCGAGCAGCCGCGAAAAGTCTGTGTTTGTATTCCTAGGGGCTGCAGTCTGTCTGAGGACGGTGGCATGCTGGCCCAGTGCCAAGGCCTGTCAAAGGAAGTGACCGAGCTCAGTCAGGAAGAGAAGAAACTAGATGAACTCATCCAAAGCTGCACCCTGGACCTCAAACTGTTAACCGAGGATTCAGAGAATCAAAGATATCCTTTGTGCCACCTGTTCATTGGGGGTTAGTGCCTTCTAGACTATGTCCAGGGCTGACAATCTGACACGCTCACGGTAAAATTTTACTCTGATTTCATGTAAAGGAGAGAGAGAGAATGTGTGTGTGTGTGTGTGTGTGTGTGTGTGTGTGTGTATAAACCCACTTCATTTTGCCTAAGAAGTCATTATTTATAAGACATTCATTGGAGTGGATCCTACCATATTTATTTTGATAGCCAGGTTGGAACTGTTTTTTAAAGCATTTTATTCATGTGTGGTCGAGACATATGGATACACTCATAGCATAAGCCCATAATATTATAAGACTAAGGTGTCAGTATTAATATTAATGACAACATTTAACAGATTGATCTTTGGCTTCCCAGATTTTTGGTGGGTGTTAGCTGTCACTGTTGGGGTTTTTGCATTCTATTTTTTCATCAGGTATTGTAGCAGTTGGAATTTGTTGAATCTATCTGATTGGGCAATGGTCAAAAGATTGGAAAAAAGTATAGGAAAATAATACTACAACTTTTAAAGTGCTTTATGCCAATTCCCAACATCAACAACTGACTTCAGAAGCACCCGTGGCTGGAGAAACCTCTATTCATCTGTTCATCTACAAACATTAGCTGTTGGAGATAAAAATATGACAAACCATTTCTTGTTGACAGCCTCAACTTGCTGGCAGTCTGTTGACCATCCCAGGAAACTTGGTCTTCATGACTTTACTACAGACCAAAGGGAGAGAGCTACTGCTTCATTATGTAGAAGAGAAGCTTTCTCAAATATTCTCAATCATTAGAAGACAAAACCAATACTTTAACTTACCCCATCTTTAATTTTTGTTCCAAACTGCTGATTATTCTACACTTACCTTTGTTACCCAGAAAATAAAATGAGTTCTGCCCAGTCTCTTCTAGTGTCTCATCACTGATAAACTTTCCCGCAGAGGCTATTGGGACAGTTAACTCTGTAATAGCTCAGTTTTTTAAATGTGACCTTCTGTCTTAGGGTTCTCTAGAGAAACAGGACCAGTAAGATACATATAGAGAAAGAGACAGAGAGAGGTTGATTTTAAGGAATTGGCTTGAGCAGTTCTGGGGGTTGTCATGTCCGAAATCTATAGGTCAGGTAACAAGCTGGAGATTCCTGCAGTATCTTGTGACACAAAATCCATAGCTCAGGCCTGGGAAGAGTAAAGGAGTTCTGTCAAAATGTCTGTTTCTAGTCTGGAAGAAGACTACACCCTAGGGAAAACTCCCTTTTTGCTCTTAAGACCTTCAACTGATTGGGTGAGGCCCACCCACATTATGTAGGGTAATATGCTTTACTTAAGGCCAACTGATTTAATCATGTGTAATCATAAAAAAAAAAAAAAGAAAGAAATTTAATCATAAAAGCATCTAGACCAAACACTGGTCACCATAGCCTAGCCAAGCTGACACGTAAAATCAAACATCACACCTGCAATTCTTTTTACCCGTTGACCAAAGGATTAACCTTGTCAGCTGATAATTAGTGAGATGGAGAAGCGGCGTGATGATTTTGAACCCCCATTGGTGGCCAGAGTGGGCTGACAGGGGGAATAAGAATAGCTCTAGTTGGGCTGTTTCATTCGGAGCCTCATTATGGAGGAGAGTGGTAGTTATACACAGTTGGCAGCTTCCTGGAACATGTGGCTTAGAGCATTGTCACCTACATTAGCTTTTTCTCAGGCCTTTTGTTGCCGAAAAAGAAATCTTCCTTACAGGGAGTTGCTAGCCCAAGAAGCAAATTCAGGACGGAGCCAGAAAGCAAGCACTTTTAAGTCTGTAAGATTAGAGAATATGTTTGCACAATTTATTTCAATGTGCCATTCAGTTCCCTATTCAGTACAGCTTGTTCACAAATATGTTGAAATTTTCCTTCCTGCAGCATGTTGAGTAATTGTAGATGAGTTTTATTTTAATAAGTTCTTGTCCCATAGCTTTTTGAGAGTGAGCTGTGGAATAAATACCGGGTTATCGGTTTTTTCTAGTGTTCTGAGGAAAATTCAGAACTGTCACGTCTTCTGCAAAGGCACCAGTTGGCTTCCTTGATGGGATGAGTGGTAATCGAAAACCCAGAATCTTGCCCGAGAGTCACTATCCAGCTCGACATCGAATTATCTGTTGTCTCAACTGTTGAGACTTGAAGTAGATGGTCTGTGATAGATTCCCCCTAAATGTATGTGCAAATTTTGTGTGGGTATGCTTTTTTTTCTAGAGAACGAGTTCATGGGTTCCTTCAGATCCCTGGGTGGTACAAACGTTTTAGGCTCAACCACTTACCTAAAGGTTGGTGGTTTGAATCCACCCGGGAGCACCACGGAAGAAAAGCCTGATTACCTGCTTCTGTAAAGAAAACAGCCAAGAAAAACTCATGGAGCAGTTCTGCCCTGTAATACCTGGGGTCTCCATGAGTCAGAAGCGACTCTACAGCAGTGGGTGTTTGTTTTTTTGGTTTGATTCTAAGGGTTATAATTTCCATTAGGCTCTCTAAGCCCTATTTCTGTATTAAATGTGTTATCACCAGACTCTTATCAGCTGTGTTATATTACCTACTGAAATGCCTTCATTGAGTTGTGATTTACTGTTGTGTCCTTGACATTTTTTTGGTTTATTAAAAACAACTGGTTGAAGATATTGCACATTAATTATGTTACTCCATGTCCCTTATATAAGAAAGTTATGTGACCTATTCTTTTTTGGTGCCAAGTATAAATTTGTCTTTTCAGGCAAGCTTACACAAATGCTTTTGTCATATAATAAGTACCATATTCTCTCACAGTGTTCTTTTTAGGTTCAGCTGCTAGGACCCTTGAAAGAGTCTTTCAGTACTAAGAAGTAACTACCAAGAGTACTGAAATATTATTTTATTCTCTTTTCCTAAATCAGTTTCTCAAATTCATTCAGGTTGCCAAGTCCCTGGAAGCTGCTTTCCTCCTTGTAAACTCTGCAATATTGATAGACTTAACAACATAAGAAGGATGACTTTTCTAATAGAGATATGATGACACTCTTCCCTGTAGGCAAAAAATAATCATAACCAGCCCAGGTGCACTTAAGAAACCAAGCTGTCTGCCTGAGCAGCATTCTGAGTTCTTCCACTGATATATCTATCTGCTACTTGTTCATTCATTTAGGTGGCTGCTGATACTTGATAATACTCAACCAGTAGCTAGGAGTAGCTGGAGTTTCCAAAAAATTATGGAGAGTAGAACTTGAAATTTTTCTTCAAGTTGGGGTCTGCCGTCATTCAGTGTGGTTGAGAGAACCCTTCACTGGCACTCATGGAATACCTGTGTTCCAGAGGAGCCTGGCTTGAAAATCTAGACCTAAGTGGGTTTTCATTCTCTTTTGATAATTTGCTTTACCTATTCTGTTTCTGTGTTTTGATAATTTAATTATCCACAAACTTTTAGAAACAGACTCTGTAAAGTTGTAATCTCTTGTTGCTAGAATATCAACCAGAAAAGATCATTCAGGGGGATTCTATAAATTTAAAGGTCTAAAAGAGGTGATAGATATATTCTGATAAGTTATAAAATGCTTTGAAATTTTTCCATGTATCTGTTTTGTTGCTTTCATAATGGTTACTTCTGAGGCAGTATGGCAAATTTCCTTAACACTTGTCACGTTAGCTTATGTAACATATCAAGATATTCGAAAAATTAGTGGCCTTAAAGACCAAACTGTTATAGTTGTGAAAGCCCCTCCAGAAACAAGACTTGAAGTGCCTGACCCACTAGAGGTAAGGAGACAGCATCTTTGTTCATCTGCAAAGATCTTGTTGGGATGCCTGAGGTGAAAGAGTCATTGACTCATATTTGAAGCTTGTCCCCTCCGAAAAACGTCATAATTCTTTCCTATCCATTTTTTATAGCCCTAAAATTAAGAATCATTTCAACAGTTTGATATTTATTGTTTACAAAAAAATTGTGACATGGCAGAGCATCCAACTTGAATTAATATGTAATGCTCTGCCCTGCTCATATTGTGCTTTCTTGTCTTTTTCATAATTTGTGCAATTTAGGAAATTGTGTGTTGATTATCTTGTATATGGTTCCTACCGTGAAGAGAGATAGGAAAAGTTTTAAGGTCTCTCTCTAACTTATCTTGACACATTTAAAGAATTTATTATTTATGATATGTTTACTTGTAAGGAATCAAATGGGACTTTGAGTTAATTGATAGAGTAGAATATTGGTAACACAGTAGGAAGCCTATTTTTAGGATTGTTTTCAGATACACTTTGATAATATATGCCAAGACTATAACCATAAGATAAAGAAATGTAGTAAAAAAAAATTTTTTTTTTACCTAGAAGATAAAAAAAATTAAATTTGTAAGCTCCCACCTGGGGTAGATCTCTTACCGTAAGTGACAATAATAGCTCTCCGACCTAAATGAGGAGGAATTTAAAATATCCGTGTGCTGCATCCTCTTATTAGTCTCTACACTTAAGAATGATGATTATTAAAATTCAACATAAAAGACCCCTACCAAAAGGGATTAATAACATGTAAACACTGTATTTGTAACAATTAAAGGGCCTTTTATTAATTTGCCGAAAAAAGGAATATATTTAAAACACACAGTTCACCTCACCTGTAGTGCTCTTTTCACATACTGACCTCAAAAAAGTTTTTTTTTTTCTCTAGAGCCAGGGTTGGCAAAATTTTCTGTGAAGTGGCTAGATAGTAAATAATTTTGGCTTTAGGACTCAAAGTTTCCACTGCAACTATGCAACTACTCAGCTCTGCCATTGTACATGAAAGCAGCCAGAGGGAATACATAAACAGCAGGAAGTGTGTGTGACTCTGTTCCAATAAAACTTTATTTACAAAACCAATTGGAGGACCAGATTTGGCCTGGTCGAAGTTAGTTTGCTAACTCCTGCTCTAGAAGATAGCAGTCATTGATAGACTATCAGTGAAGAAGCAAAATAAACAATGAAAATTACTCATACTTTATATTTTTGGAATTTTCAGTTTGAGCTAATCCCCACTTCTTCTGTTCATAGAGCCTACAAATTCATTTGGCAAGTACCCAAGGACCCATTGAGGTTTACTTATGTCCAGAAGAGACTGAAACACACAGTCCAATGAAAACAAACAACCAAGACCACAATGGGAATATCCCTAAACCCACTTCCAAAGGTAAAAAAAAATCCACTCTAGTCATTTGGTAACAATGTAAAGAATGAAGGCAACTAGAATGAGCCTGTATTGGAACCACAAGTCTAGGCAAGAGACAAAAACTATTATTATTGTTGTTATTAAGGCTACATTTTTTAAAAGGCATTCTGACTAGTGTACAGTCTAAAATAATGATGCTGGGCAAACAACTCCTCCACCCACTTCCAGAGTCCCTTCAGGCTTTTGCTATGGACAGAAACGATTTCCTTACAGTGTTTTGAAAAACTGAGTGAAGTCAGGAGTGAAGCAGCGGCCTGTCTTGGTGAATCATCAACTGCCTTTGACCACATACCTTTGAACGATGCTACAGAGATCATTAGGGAGGCAAATGGAAAAAGCTTGGAGAAAAGCCTTTTATCTAAGAGCTTTTGTCTTAACCATCCATCCTCTGCCCCATGTGATGGGGAGAGGATATGGGAAGAAAATCCCAGAAAAATAAATCTAACTCCTCCGCTTCTATCCTTCGAGGACAAAGGAAGTCCTATGCAGTCTTTTTTTCTTCAGTTTCAACTTGGGGATATGTACTTAATTTTTTTCCCCAGCTATCACCCAATGTATTAGTGAAAATAGGAGTGAGTTAAGTGAATAGGTGTGATTTGGTACGGAGCGAAAACACAGCACCTCGCATGGTAAAACCAAAGACCTGTTGTTTTGTTTTGTTTTTCATCATAGCCATTCAAAATGGACATGTCTTACTTGTGTTCTTAAAGGTGTCTTTAATAAGCTGGTTGTTCGAAAAAGACAAAGTTAAAAAATTGATGAACGTCTACTAGGGAGCCAACTTTTCAGTATGCATGTTTCCCTTTGTTTTGAATGACTAATTGATATCAGGAGAAAGTTTTTTGAACTGGTCAGCCTCTGCTCATTAAAGCTATTTGTATCGCTACAGGTAGGTATTTAAAAAGATGTTTGAGTAAGCTAGAACAAAGACCAGTCGCTCTTTCCTGTCCATTGGCACAAAAGGTGATCTGTTTCATAAAAGTGCTATGATTATCTTCAGCCAAGGGCACATATTCTTCCCCCCAGACTTTTTTATAACAAGCAACATATATATACATTCTTCCAAAAGATTCACTTGCTTTTCTTCTTCTAACTGGTTCTTTGTTTCCACCAATCTTTTCATTTCAGACTTGGCTTCAACCAACTCAGGACATAGCGATTGCTCCGTTTCTATGGCAAATCTTTCTCCTTTGGCCTCTCCCGCCAACCTTTTACAGCAGACTGAGGACCAAATTCCTTCCAACCTAGAAGGACCATTTGTGAACTTACTGCCTCCTCTGCTCCAAGAAGACTATCTACTAAGCCTGGGGGAGGAAGAAGGCATCAGTGATCTCTTTGATGCTTACGATTTGGAAAAGCTTCCACTGGTGGAAGACTTCATGTGTAGTTGATTACGCTTCGCGTGAACCCTCCTTATAAACCAATATGTTTTTATTATGGAACCAGAACCTCTGTCATGCAGTGTTGTCCCTTCCTACCTTCTTCCTCCAAGATATTATCATGAAGTAAACTACAAACTTCAAAACAAAGCTGACATTTTAATGAATTAAAAAAAAAATTGTCTAAACGCACAGTTGCAGGCTCTCTTGGGAACGCCCTGCCTTGCCCCAGGCTCCAATCTCATGGATGAGTCAGCAAGTGAGAAAATGTGCAATCAGGTGTCTCCCTCCCCGATTGGCTTGCGGTGCCTGACGGATGGGCTGTAGGATGAGGTCTGGCCACCTGGCCCACTTGAAAACAGCAATCTTCCTTAATAGCATTTCAAGCCGTGCCTTCTCCGCAGAATGCATGTCTTTGGGGTCTGCTAATATGGAATGAAACTGCAGGAAATGTAAGCTTGAAGTCATGCAAAAGTATGAAATGAATTTCTTCAGCTCTTCTTAGGAATATTTAAATTACTGTCATGATTCAGTTTAAGCTATGTACTGTCTGTCACACGAGGAGGTCAGGAGCGCCTCCACAGCCTTCCATATGAAGAACCTGTTTTCAAATCTTTGTCGCAAATACAGAAGAATTATAGAGTTCTGCCACTCTTAGCTGTTGTGGCTTTTCCTGTCTCCATAAACCACTCCCGCCCCCCGCCCCCAATGTCCTTGTAAGTTTAAAGTTTATTTGTAGCCATTGCCTACTTAGGAGTTCTTTGTGGATTGTTTTAAACTTTTTTTTATTTTTTAGCTGCCATTTAAGCATTCCTGTGGCACCCATCACCATTTCAATTTAATTGTTTACTAGGAAGCGGTTCTTGCTAATTCAAATTGGTTAAGCAGAGGGAAAGAACCTCTACTGATCAGAGTATCTAAACCTGTGTGATCTAAGTTTTAACAGCCTCTGCAAGAAGTGGGGTCCCATCAAGCTTCCCTTCATTGAAGGGGGAGCTTGGTGTGAGCCAGTCCTGGAGGTCATCGCCATGGTGGCTCCTTTGAAAGGAGAACCAGGTTAGCAGTCCCAAGGAGCAGCAGGGATGGGTCCCTCCATCCTTGGACTCCCCAGGCACCTGTGACTGGGAAAAGGGCTCTCTTACATTGCACTCAGGGAGATCAGATGGAGAGGCCTCTCGGAAGAAAGATCTGCCCATTCCGTGAGGATATAGTGGCATTTACTTAAAGCTGATAAGAAGAGGGAGCCGCCACTGTGTCTGGTGCTGTTACAGTCCTGGCCACAACCCAGTCCCCTTCGACTGTGAAGGAGTAAGTTGGGCCAAGGGAAGTTAGACCCTAGAAAATGAAGGGATAAGATGCCAGGGCATCTCCCGGTTTACTCTTTGGGAACGTTGTCCCAGGTTGCAAATTCTCTTGGGTATGTCCAAGAATAGCTTCCTCACTGGCAGTTGGAGACAGCCATCTCCCACCAGGCATGTGGCATAGCACCTCCATCCAGATCCACTCGCTGGATGCTAAAGACTGCGGGAATGAGGGGGGAATTGTCATTTAAAAAAAAAAAAAAGAGCAGTTAAAACGCTATGTGCCTGACACAGCGGTAGGCACATAGTAGGCACTCAATTAATATGCGTTTCATTGAATAGAAAATAATCCCTTAGGAAAAAAAATAGAGAAAGCCCCAGCCAGTTTACTCTAGATGGGTTTTCACAATATGCAAAGTGGTGGTGGGGTCAGCAGAAGTGACACCAGCACTTTAAACCATTTGTGTAGGTATGCGTGGGTGTATGTTTGGGGAGAAAAACAAAGGTGCAGATTATCTTCCTTTTTCTTCTTCAGCCTCCATCCTCACCCTCCTCCCCTGACACACACCACCGGACTTGGTCCGAGATGAAGCATTGGGGTGGGGAGGGAGGGGAAGCTTTGTGTTAAGTGCCTACTGGAAATGCACTGTGGGGTTTTTTCCTGTATGGGAAACCATTTATGCCAAGCTTTTTCCCATTCCCCATATTTATCTCATCTGGTTAGCTGCCTCTGCTTCCAGCCTTGTGTAATTCTCTCTGCCAGCTGCACAAAGCTGACTTTTTTCCAAAGTCTGAAGAGTGAGCTCACCTGGCTAGGTAGTTGTGTGTTTTAATTTCTTGTCAAACCTTTTGGTAATGTAATGCTGTATTTATTGTTTCTGCAAAACGAAAGGAATACTAATAAGTCGGAAACGTTCTTTCACGTGTCGGGTTTTTCCAGTGAAGGGGCTTAACTGAGGTACATCAATTAAATGCCCCATACTGTATTCTGTTGGCATTTGTCATTTTATTTTTGACATAGTATCTGGCACACAAAGTGGGTTAGTACTACAGTATTTGTGTTACTTTAAGTACTAAGTATGCAGGTTTCCTGGTACCATTGCGTTGCTGCTATTAAAGCTCACACATGAAATGGCTGAAAGTTACAAATATGCGAATTATGACTGCGTGAGCCTTAGAAACTAAAGTGTATAAAGGGCAAGACATGAGCTGTCAAACAGTGTTAGGTGTGTGTTTATATGTACAGATTTGTGCATAGCGGTGGTTTTATTTAAGTTGTTATGTAGTCGTCTCATATTTTCATTATCTAGCAATTTTGTACAAAAAAAAAAAATAGCAATTAATTTGTAAACACTGCCAGAATATTTTCTAGCTGGTTTGTAATTTTTTAAGAGTGTATTTTTGTTTGTGTCTTTTGTTGTGGTTCTTGTTTTTGTTGTCGTCGTCGTTTTAAGTGTAGATCTGTAAATAAAATTGCAGTATTTAAAGCTTTAGCTTTCAGGAAAATGAAAGTAAGAACTCAGTGTGTGCATGACAACTTGTGGGTTTAAGAGGAGGACTTTGAAGGAAGATGCCTTGAAGAGGAAGACAGGTGGCAAGTGTCAAGTTGTGGTAATTTCTTTTCCTATGGGGTACGTGATTTTGTAAAAAGGAAGTACTTCTCCTGAATTGGGAGTAGGCAAATTACTAATCGGTTTAGCTTTGTGTTGTATGCTAGTTGAAAAAAGAAAATCTGTAATATAATGTAAAAAAAAAAAAAAAAAAGGCGCTTTATGATGGATTTTGTAAATAGATTTGATACAGGATAACCTGTTCTCTAGCTGTGATCTTACCACTTCAAATGGGTGTAATTTGAATAAATTTTGTATGGTAAAGAATCAATAAAATGATTTTTTTTTTAAGAGTTGAGATTTGTGGATGGATTTTTAAAAATATTATACTCCTGTGTTAATTTTTAAAGACATTCTTTAAGAAATCAGAGTTTCTGGGTGGTGCAAATGGTTAACATGTTCATTGCTAAGTAAAGGTTGTCTGTTCAAGTCTACCCAGAGGTGCCTCGGACGAAAGGCCTGGTGATCTACTTTGAAAAGTCAGCCATTGAAAACGTTATGGAGCACAGTTGTACTCTGACACACATTGGGTCGTCATGAGACAGAATCGACTCCATAGCAACTGGTTTCTAATAAGTTAAGGAGAAAAGGTTGAATAAAAGCTCAAAACATCTAATGCTTTAAGGTTTATCTGTAACTCTGGGAATGCTGAGCAAATATTTTTTGTACCTGTGGTGGGCTAGGTATTCTGTGAAGTAGAACTTACCACATCCCTTTAACCACCTGCAGAGATCGCTCCCAGGTATTGAAGAAAAAGTTTTATATTAAGAAAGTGACTTTACAAGTCAAGTTTTACTGCTTATAAGAGGTATGTTGTTGTTAGGTGCTGTCGAGTCAAGTTGGTTCCGACTCATAGTGACCCTGTGTACCACAGAACAAAACACTGCTCAGTCCTACACCATCCTTAAAATCGTTATGCTTGAGCTCATTGTTGCAGCCACTGTGTCAATCCACCTCGTTGAGGGTCTTCCTCTTTTCCGCTGACCCTGTACTCTGCCAAGCCTGATGTCCTTCTCCAGGGACTGATCCCTCCTGACAACATGTCCAAAGTATGTGAGACGCAGTCTCTCCATCCTTGCCTCTGAGGAGCGTTCTGGTTGTACTTCTTCCAAGACAGATTTGTTCGTTCTTTTGGCAGTCCATGGTATATTCAATATTCTTCGCCAACACCACAGTTCAAAGGCGTCAGTTCTTCGGTCTTTTTATTCATTGTCCAGCTTCCACATGTATATGATGCGACTGTAAATACCATGGCTTGGGTCAGGCGCACCTTAATCTTCAAGGTGACATCTTTGCTTTTCAATGCTTTAAAGAGGTCCGATGTAATGCGTCTTTTGATTTCTTGACTACTGCTTCCATGGGTGTTGATATAAGAGGTATGGAAGTGATAAATTTTAATTCTCAAGACTAGCAATTATCTCCCTTGTTCTAGGTTCTTTCTTATAAACGGCACCTATTAGCAGATGAGGATTTTTTTTAAGTGCCATGTCACACCGTTAACTCTCTGCACTTATATAAAACTCTATAGTCTTATGCATTGTGCCCACATCATCAAAGCAGAAGGGTATGAAGTAAAGAAAAATTCCCTGGTCCCCCATCCTTCACCCCAGAGGTAACCCACTCTTCACATTTTTCTGGGTGTATCCTTCCAGCCCAGTCATTTACTAGGTGTATAGGAACGTGTGTGTGCATGTGTATTTTAACGTAAGTTATACCGTATGTGCTATTCAACAGTTGTTTTCTTTTCCACTAAATACATCTTGGACATCTTTCCATGTTAATACTTAATTAAAAAAAAATACTTAATAGATCATGTTTATTCTCTTCAAAGACTGCATAGCATTCTGGTGCTTGGAAATTTAATTATTTAGGCAAGTGATCTCCTGTTTGAGAGGTATTTTTGTTTACTGTGGTATAAAAAATTATATATATATACGTATGTATATAATTTGTTGAATGCCTAAAATACGCCAGCCAGACATTTTTTAATTGTGATAAAATGCACATAACGTAAAATTTGCCACTAGTGACATGTAGTACACTCACGATGTTGGGCAACTATCACCACTAGTTTCATAATGTCCTCATCACCCCAAAAGGAAACCCCATACCCATTAAGCAATCACTCCCCATTCCTCCCTGCTCCCAGCCTCTGGCAACTTCTGATCTGCTTTCTCTGTCTCTATGCATTTGCCTGTTCCAGATATTTCGAATAAATGGAATCATACAATATGTGGATTTTTTGTGTCTGTCTTCTGTAACAGCACAATGTTTTCACGGTTTATTCGTGTCATAGCATGTATCAGTACTTCATTGCTTTTCATAGCTAGACAATCTATTGTATGGATACGCCACATTTTGTTTATCCATTCATCAGGTGACCGAAATTTGGATTGTTTCCACCTTGTGGCTATTGTGATGCTAGGTACTATTTTAAGTGCTTTATATGAGTGCTTTATATTTTTTTTTCAAAGTACATGTCTCGTCCTCATATTACATATGTATTTATTATCTCTCGCCTTCTAGAATCTAAGCTCAATGAGGAGAGGTACTTTGTTCACTCTTGTTCCTAGAATAGTACTCAGCAATAGGAAGAACCTAATAAATGAATTATTTATTGATGCCTGAGTTATTCCTGTTCTGCAGATGAGATGTCTGAGATTTAAGATGTTTTAAAAAAAAGTATTGTCAAAAGACAACAGCAACACAGTGCTGTTGTGAGCTCAGAGGTGTTTTTACACATAGATGCTGTCCTCATCTTTCTCATTTATACTGGACTTTATTTATTTTTTACATTTTTGCCTTTTATCCTCTTTAGTTCTCCCTAGAGTCCCATTTTTCCAGTGTTTGGGAGACTGATTCCCTCATCCAACATAGCTGTTGCCCTACCCCAGGGTCTGCACACATTCTAATGGTCAAAAGACCAAACCAAACCTGTTGCCATCTAGTCGATTCTGACTCATAGTGACCCCACAGGACAGAGTAGAACTGCCCGATAGGGTTTCCAAGGAGCGGCTGAGGGATTCGAACTGCTGACCTTTTGATGAGCAGCCGAGCTGTCAAACCGTGCCACCAGGGCTCCTCTAATGGTCAAACCAGTGTTAAAAGCTGAACACTACAGAGGCACTTCCTCCTTCCAGGTGCAATACCGAGGAAGAGAACAAACAAAACAGGAATACCCATATACAAAAACAAACGCTCGTAATATTCAGACAAGGTAAGTTTGACTCAATTATTTAGGACTGCATCCTTTAAAAACACGACTATGGAACTAGCATGTGTAGATATTTTATAATTCAGAACTTATCAGCATATTGTTTTAGAAATGGGCTCTACACTATGGAGAATTTAGAAATCAGTCTCAGTAATGCTAAAAAAAAAAAAAAAAAAAGACAGCTGTTTCCGTTGAGTCAATTCCAAATCATAGCGACCTTATAGTAATGCTAAGAGATGAAAAATAAGATGGTTACAGGAAAGTTAATTTTATTTACTTATTAAATGTCCATGAAGGGAAATATTTATTCACTTTGTCTTTAAATGAGCATGAAGTACTTACTATATGCCAAGCACTGCTTTAGGTGCTGGAGTACAAATAGAAAAAGCATAGTCCCTCTCAGCAAGAAGGATCTAGTTGGGGGAGAAACAAGGTGAAGTAAATACTGAGGGTCAGATCTTAAGTCAGCTATTTATGGGAAAACTTGGAAGGACAGATGGTTAGAGGCAGAAATGGAAACGGAGGAAAGAGGAAGCCTTGCCTCCGGAGAGCTTTACAAAGCAGGAGAGATTCTGCTCTGGGGTGGTTTGGGGACAATTACCAGTTCCCAACCTGTGTATCTGGACACAAGCTTCCTAGCGGAAGACTACTCAGGTAGACACGACTCAATCTTGAATAGACAAATGAATCCATTTTCTAGGATCTGGGCAGCTGGGGGAGCCCTAATCTAGGTCTAGACTATAATGCTGATACCCAGTTAACCAGTTGCCATTGAGTCAATTCCAACTCATGACGACCTCGTGTGTCAGACTAGAACTGACCTCGTGTGTCTGAACAGAACTGTGCTCCACAGGATCTTCAATGACTGATTTTTGGGAGTAGCTCACCAGGCCTTTCTTCTAAGGTACCTCTGGGTAGACTCAAACCTCTAACCTTTTGGATAGCAGCTGAGTGCATTAACTGTTTGTACCACCCAGAGACTCCACAATCCTGATGCCAAGAACTAAAATGGCAATATTAAATTGTAGGTCATACCAGGCTTAATGGTCTGACTGAGACTAGAAGAATCCCGGCGGTCATGGTCCCCAAACCTTCTGTTGGCCCAGGACAGGAACCATTCCCGAAGACAACTCATCAGACATGGAAGGGACTGGACAATGGGTTGGAGAGAGATGCTGATGAAGAGTGAGCTGCTTGTATCAGGTGGACACTTGAGACTGTGGTGGCATCTCCTGTCTGGAGGGGAAATGGGAAGGTAGGGAGGGTTAGGGGCTGGCAAAATTGTCACGGGAGGAAAGACTGGAGGGAGGGAGCAGGCTGACTCATTGCGGGGGAATAAGTGGGAGTATGGAGTGGGGTGTGTATAAGCTTATATGTGACAGACTGACTTGATTTGTAAACGTTCACTTAAAGCTCAATAAAAATTATTAAAAAAAATTGTAGGTCATGTACTGGGATATAAATAAGGAGTTCTCGCATAGGATTATCTACATATTATCTATGTAGAATTGTCTCCATATTATCTAATTACCTACAGTTCTCTATGGCCACATAGAATTAATCAGCCTAGAGTCAATCAGAAATTAAAGAAGCAAAATTCATAGCAGAGGTTGCTGCTTTCAGTAGAATGTAAAGAGCAGGCCTTTCATTGTGCCCTTAAGTTAGGGCCTTGAAGGCTGAAAGACAAACAGAAAAATCTATTAAAATGTTCTGAAATTTTTAGAACACTAGAAATTATTGTTCTGTGTGTGTGTGTGTGTGTGTAGCACTATTAAAACCTTCTGGAGTTCCTTATGCTGGAGTGCCTCGGGAGAAGATACTCCCATAGGAAACAGAAGGGACGAAGGTCTGCATTATCAGGGACATGCCTGAGAAACAACAGTGATAACTCCAGATTTGCTTCTGTTGGGATGTTTTAGGACTCAACCACATACCATACAACGGAGTGGATAAAGTTAGTACCTAAAGGAAGGTCAGGAGTCCCTGGGTGGTGCAAATAGTTAAGAGCTAGACTAGACTACTCACTGAAAAGTTTGCAGTTCAAACCCACCCAGAGACATCTCAGAAGAAAGGCTGACAATCTGCTCCTGAAAGTTCACGGCTATTAAAAATGCTATACAGCACAGTTCTACTCCATAACACATGGGGCTGCCATGGGTTGGAATTGACCCCACAGCAACTGGTTTTTGTAGTGGTTGTTTTTGGTGTGAGAAGGACAGGAGGTGTCTTTCCTACTTCAACTATAGTGGATGACTGCACAGTAACCAGGAACACAGAAATACGTGGGGGCCAAGCCCAGGGAATTAAAATCGATAGACAAACCCAAAACATTAATCAAGTGTCTAGGTTGTCAGCTCAGACAAAAGCACATCAACTGGTAATGATCACGGAACCACAGAACCTGAGGTGGAAGACAGCCTCACATCCAACCAAAAGCTGGTTTTGTCCTGCGACAATCCAATGATCTATTTTCTTCACCAGAAAAACAGACTCCAGACTCCTAGTCCAACACTTTCTGCCGTATTGACGTTGTTGCTGTTAGGTGCCGACTCATAGCAACCCTATGTACAACAGAACAAAACACTGCCTGGTCCTGTGCCATCCTCACAATCAAGTTTGAGTCCACTGTTGCAGCCACTGTGTCAATCCATCTCGTTAAAGGTCTTCTTTTTTGCTGTCTACTTTACGGAGCATGACAACCTTTTCCAGGGACTGGCCTGTCCTGATAAAAAAATAACATGTCCAAAGTATGTGAGAACAAATCTTTCCATCTGTGCTTCTAAGGAGCATTTTGGCTGTCCTTCCAAATTAGATTTGTTCCTTCTTCTGGCAGTCCATGAGTCAAATGCATCACCGGGAGGACTAAGGTGCGCCAGATCCAAGCCATGGTGTTTTCAGCCACCTCATATGGATGTGAAAGCTGGACAATGAATAAGGAAAATCAAAGAAGACCTGATCCCTTTGAATCAATGCTGTATCCATAAGGGCTCTTAATTCCCCTGCTCAGACATGCACTTCAGAAACCTGTCTCTTCCTGGTATAAGCCCTGGAACCAGAGCCTGGCTATCACAGTTAATTTATCATTTTGAATTAACATAAGCTTCTGGAAGATTCCCACCCATATTCTCCACTGTAATTCCTTCTATCCTTTCACACCATGTTTCATGAGTACATGGCTACCATTGTCCTCTCAACCTATGTGTACAACAACAAACTGGTTGAGATGGAAACCACTAGGAAACTTGAGTTTGGATGACTTCTCAGCATGTCTTTTGTTCCTGGTCTCTGGAAAAAAAAAAAAATGGATTTGCTTTATTTAAATAGAAGAAGAATCAAATTGGCAACAGCTTCTGAAATAGGGTATTCTATTTCCTCTTTGAAAGACACAGACTTTCCTTCCTGTCCAGACCACTTTTTAGCTTCAGGGCCTTTAATACCATTTGTCTGCATAATCAAAATCAAGGGGATTTGCCTTGGTTGAAGCCTATATTATACTGTGCATCACGTCACTGAAGAGTCCTTAGCCTTTGTACAGAGCTTTACAGTTTACGAAGTAATTTCATATGCCTTGTCTCTTCCATCTGAAGCCATTTGTAACTGATGAGAACAGCTGCAAAAGTAACAAATCAATCTAAAAATGACAGAGGACTATGTGGGCAGCGCTGTACATGGAGAGGGAGAAAAGCATTTACGCATACCCTGGAGACCTAAGGGGTAAGATAGAACACTGCAATTCCACGGGGGAGACCCAGAATACTGAGATCTGAGAACAAAAATTAAAACATGCCAACAAAGAGAGCATGTTTAAATGGGTTAGGGATGGGAGTAGGATGTGTGTGTGTGTGTGTGTGTGTGTGTGTATAAGTGAGGAGGAGGCAGTGAGAAGGAGATGCAGGTTTGATCCTAAGCAAAAGCAACTCAAGATGTTGAAAAAGAACCTATGAGCCAAAAATGGGTACTCCCTTTTTTTTTAATCGTATTTTATCGTGTTTTCAGTGAAGGTTTACACAGCAGTTTAGGTTCCCATTCAGCAATCGCTACACAAGCCGTTCAGTGACATTGGCTACAGACTTCACAACAGGTGAACATTCTCTTTATTTCCATTCTGGTTGTTTCGTTTCCATTAATCTAGTTTCCCTGCCCCCTTACATTCTCATCTTTGTTTTAAAGTAATTGTTGACCATTTGGTCTCATATAGGTGATTTTTTAAAGAAGCATAGTACTTATAAATGATACTCATTTTTTTTGAGCTGATTTGTCATTTAGCTAGAAGTTGACCTCAGGGGTTAGTTTCAGTTCAAGATTTAAAAAGTATTTCTGGGCAATAGTCTCAGGAAGTCCTGCAGTTTCAACCAGTCCAGTAGGTCTGTTTTTTTGAGGGTTTTTTGTTTCATTTTGTTTTTGTTTTTTAAGGAATATCAGGTTCTGTTCCACATTTTTCTCCCATCCTATCAGGTAAATGAGTATTTCTTTAGTAAAAGAGAAGGTAAAATCACCATTGACTCACAGTTTGGTTATCTGTCAAGAGAATAGAGTGAGTACTAAAGATGAGGAAAGGGATAGGGTTGAACAAAGGAAAGGGGAAGGTAGAAAGTATAGAAACAATTCCCTTAGCAGGTCCTGGGAAGGAGATAATCCAGCAAGTGAAGGCCAGATTAGCTCAGTGTGGACAAAAAGATTGAGGGAGCACTTTTGTCTCTGGCATTCTGGCAGATTAGATTAGGAAGCCCTCCTGCTACAAAACAACTGAATTCTACATAAAACGTAATTTTATTGTGTTCCTGAGCATACAGGAAATTTCCAAAAGGCCAAAAAATTAAAAAACTGTGAGCTGAAAAAAAATGTTGTGAAACATTTTTCACAACACGTGAGAAAGATAGGCACGCCTGACAGCTACTGTATTTATTTCCAGTACTATTGCTGGAATTGAGAAAGATGGGGGCAATTGAGTAAGACTGAGAAACTGAACCTGAGACTCTCACATTAAGCCAGAGAAATTGCAAGAAAGCTCCAGTACTCACAGGTCATAGTCATCTTCCTGGCTCTTAGCAGAAGCAAACACAAATCTTCTCTGCATGAGGTATCCCTGAAGTAGGACCACAGATGGAATATACCAAACATGAGCTCACAATCAAAGATTGTCAAACACAGAAGGAAACAAACCATCATTAGTATGAGTCAGTTGAAGCAAAAAAAATCAGATTTAGACTTCAAGGGTTTCAAATACGGTAATTACCAAAGAATATAAAATGACTATGTAGGAAATGAGCAGCCCTGGTGGCACAGTGGTAAGCACTCAGTTGCTAACTGAAAGGTCTGCAGTTCAAACCCACCACCTGCTCCAAGGGAGAAAGATATGGCAGTCTGCTTGCATAAAGATTACAGCCTTGGGAACCCTATGGGGCAGTTGCACTCTGTCCTACAAGGTCACTATAAGCCAGAATTGAATCGACCGAAATGAGTAACGGGTTTATGTAGGAAATACTTAAAGAAATAAAAGATGGTATCACAAAAGTGAGTGAGCAACAAGAGACGATCAAAACCTGCCACATCTGAGACAGTACGCAATACTGGGGAAGCCAGCACAACTTATACAAGTCAAGGTCACGGAAGCTCCATAGACACATTCAAACTCCCTGAGGGACCGAATTGCTGGGCCAAGGGCTGTGGGGACCATGGTCTTGGGGGACATCTAGCTCAATTGGCATAACATACTTTAAAAAGAAAATGTTCTACCCTCTACTTTGATGAGTAGTGTCTAGGGTCTTAAAAGGCCGTAAGCAGCCATCTAAGATACTCCACTGGTCTCACCCCCTCGGGAGCAAGGAAGAATGAAGAAAACTAAACATACAAGGAAAATGGATCACATCTACCACGGCCTCCACCAGACTGAGTCCAGTACAGCTAGATGGTGCCTGGCTACCACCACTGACTGCTCTGACAGGGATCACAATAGAGGGTCCCAGACAGAGCTGGAGAAAAATGTAGAACAAAATTCTAACTCACAAAAAACGACCAGACTTACTGGTCTGGCAGAGACTGGAGAAACCCTGAGAGTATGGCGCCCAGACACCCTTTTAGCTCAGTAATGAAGTCACTCCCGAGGGTCACCCTTCAGGCAAAGATTAGACAAGCCTATAAAACAAAACAAGACTAAAGGGGCACACCAACCCAGGGGCAAGGACTAGAAGGCAGGAGGGGACAGGAAAGCTGGTAACAGGGAATCCAAGGTTAAGAAAGGAGAATGTTGACATGTTGTAGGGTTGTTAACCAATGGCATAAAACAATATGTATACTAACTGTTTAATGAGAAGCTACTTTGTCCTGTAAACCTTCATCTAAAGTACAGTTTAAAAAAGAACAACAACAAAAAAAAAAACTGCCAGATCAATTTGAAAAAAGAATAAAATAAAGTTTTAGAAATTAAAAATATTTTTTGCAGTGAGAAAACCCAACTGATAACTGTTATGGATTTAATTGTTCCCCCCAAAAATATGTGTTTGTAAATTCTAACCCCGATATACCTGTGGTTATAGTCACATTTGGAAATGGGTTTTCTTTGTTATATTAATGAGATAGGATTAGTGTAGGGTGTGTCTTAAATCAGAGACACTGGTGGTGTAGTGATTAAGAGCTATGGCTGCCTAAGCAAAAGGTTGGCAGTTCAAATCCAGCAGGCGGTTCTTGGAAACCCTATGGAGCAGTTCTACTCTGTCCTACAGGGTCGCTATGAGTCAGAATCGACTCTACAGCAATGGATTTGTTTTTTTGGTTTTGGGCTTCTTAAATCAATCTCTTTACAGGTATAAAAGAGATGAAACAAGCAAGTGGGCAAGCAGAAATGGGGGAAGAGAGATGCCAAGTCATATGAAGACCGCCCAGGAGCAAAAGATCAAAAGAGACAAGGACCTTCCTCCAGAGCCAAAAGAGAGAGAAAGCCTTCCCCTAGAGCCAGCACCCTGAATTCAGACTTCTAACCACCTAAACTGTGAGAAAATTAATTTCTTCTTGTTAAAGCCACCCATTTGTGGTATTTCTGTTGTAGCAGCATTAGATAACTAAGACAATGACTAAAATAACTGATTAGATACAGTTGAAGAGAGAAGAAATACTGAAAATTAAATCTACCAAATTTGCCCAGAATATACTTTTTTTATACCATAGAGAGATAAGGAATAGAAAATAATAAAGAAATGTTAAAAGATATGGAGCAAAGATTAGATATTTTTTTTCTTTAAAAAGCAAAAAAATAAGTATTTTAAGTTTCGTGGGTTAGCAGATCTATGTTGAAATGACTCTACTTCACCTTTGTAGCCAAAAAACACCCATAGACGTTATGAAACAAATGATCATGGCTGTGTTCCAATAAAACTTTATTTATAAACACTAAAGTTTGATTTCATGTAATTCTCACATGTCAGGAAATAGTACTCTTCTGATTTTTAAAAACCATTTAAGAATATAAAAACCTTTTTTTAGCTCATGGGCAGTACAAAAACAAGTGGTGGGCCATAAGCCATAGTTTGGCCCATAAGCGATAGTTTGTCAGTCCTTGGTGTAGATTAAAACAAAACTGGTCACAAATTGATAACGATTGAAGGTGAATGACGAGGAAAGGTGGGCTTATTATATTAGCCTCTCTACTTGTGTACTTTTTTACATTTTCCATAATAAAACATTTTTTAAAGATATTAAAAGAAAACTATTAATAACTTGATGCCAATAAATTTGAAAACTTAGCAAAGAGAAAAATACATAGGAAAATATAAAAGCTCAAACTGATTTGCAAATAGAAAATCTGAACAGTCCTATAGCCATTGTATTAGCGAAATTAGTAGTTAAGATCCTTCCATAGAAAACACCAGGCTGAGAAGGTTTATAGCCAAGTTCCACTAAACTTTCGAGAAACTGATCATTACAATCTTTTTTTAAAAAATCAGAGAATTGAAAAAGAGGGTTTCTGTCTAAATATTGAGGTCAGTATGTTAATACCAAACTGAAATAAAGACGGTACAAAGAAGAAAACTCACATGCTAATCTTACTTATGAACATAGATGAAAAAAAAAAAATTCTCAGCCAATTATTAGCAAACCAAATCCAGCATGAATAACACTGACCGAATTGGATTTTATCCTAGAATATGACAGTCATTTAACTCTATAAAATCCACAAATGTCTTTTACCCAATTACCAGCTTAAAGGAGAAAAGCCACATTATCATCTCAAGAAATACAGAGGAAGCGTTTGATAAGATACAAAATTCATTCCCAATAAGAAGTATTAGGAGACTAGGAACAAAAGAGAATTTCTTAGATAAAAGATAGCTACCATTAGCCTATGGTATGTAACATTCTCAACTGTGACTCTTTAGAAGCAACCCATGTAAAGTAGGGAGATAATGAGAATGTTCTAGAGGCCCTAGTCAATCCATTAAGATAAATAGAAGGACTAAATAAAAAGGCATATGATTAGGAAGTGAAGAAACAAAACGCATTATTTAGAAATGATATAATCTTTTACAATGGTAACATAGAAGAATTTACAGATAAATCATTAGACATAATGAGAGAGGTTAACAAGGTGGCCAATTATAAGATGAACATTAAAAAATTGATTGCATTTCTATATAGCAGCAACAAAATGTTTGAAAATATAATTTTTAAAAAGATGACATTTATAATAGTAGCTGAAAATACAAGCTACCCAGGAATAAATCTAACAAAAGATGTACAAAAACATCTGAAGAATAACAAGACTCAGTATCATAAAGACTGCAGTTTGTCCTAAACTTGATCTGTAGATTCAATGCACAATAAATCCCAGTAGGTTTTTTTCAAAAAACTTAAACATGGAGGAGCAAAGGCCCAAGATTTGTCTAGAAGCTCTGCTAAATTCTGTTCAGCATCATGGCAACACACAAGCCTCCCTGACAGATGGGTGTTGGCTGCACTGAGGTGCTTTGGCTGGGAATCGAACCCAGGTCTCCTGCGTGGAAGGTGGGAACTCTACCACTGAACCACCACTGCCCCAAAATATTGTCATACCAAAAAGAAAAACTCATTGCTATCGAATGGGTTCCAACTCATGGCAACTCCATGTGTTACAGAGTAAAACTGAGAAAGAGCTGAAGAGCAAGGACCTCCACTGATGCTGTGTCAGTGTGCTGCCCCTTTATCGATAATTTCATAAAAATACTAGGAAAAAAGCACCTTAAGTAAGAAAGACCTTTCTCAGCTGACTGAATACCGCCTAACACTGCCTCATTTCCAAATTCTACTGCCTACCTTATACGTAAGGAGTCCTAGTGGCACAATCATTAAGCGTTCGGCAGCTAACCGAAAGGTTGGCAATTCAAACCCTCCATTGGTTCTGCGGAAGATAGACCTGGTGATCTGCTCCTGTAAAGATTACAGCCTAGGAAACCCTATGCGGCAGTTTTATTCCGTGATATAAGGCCCCTATGAGTTGGAATCAACTCTAGGGCACACAACAAAAACAAAAAACTTATACCTACCTCTTACTCCCAATTTTAATATTTGACATTCTCGATCTTACTATTGCAACTCTATCATGGCATGCAGGTAAGGGAAGAGCAGAGACAATGCAATAAATAATATTCTACTGAGTATTTCCTAGAAAAAGGCACTCGACTCTGTTTGAAATCTTTGTTAAATTTCTGTTCTTTTTATTGTAGTTTGGGAGAAAATGTCATCTTATCCATATATAGTTTTCACCCTTTAATTATTTAGCTTCCTAAATTAAAATTACAAGACTTTGCCTTCATGGTAAAATCACCAATTATTTCCTCTCATATTTCTTCAGAGGATTATTTGCATAACTGAAAAATGTATTTTAAAAAAACCAGTTGCCTGGACTGGACCAAAAGCAAAGAAGTTTCCGGGATAAACTGAATGCTTCAAAGGTCAGCGGAGCAAGGGCGGGGGTTTGGGGACCATGGTTTAAGGGGACTTCTAAGTCAATTGGCAAAATAATTCTATTATGAAAACATTCTGCATCCCACTTTGAAATGTGGAGTCTGGGGTCTTAAATGCTAACAAGCGGCCATCTAAGATGCATCAATTGGTCTCAACCCACCTGGAGCAAAGGAGAATGAAGAACACCAAGGTCACAGGATAACTAAGAGCCCAAGAGACAGAAAGGGCCACATGAACCAGAGACCGACATCATCCTGAGACCAGAAGAACTAGTTGGTGCCCGGCCTTAATCAATGACTGCCCTGACAGGGAGCACAACAGAGAACCCCTGAGGGAGCAGGAGATCAGTGGGATGCAGACCCCAAATTCTCATAAAAAGACCATACTTAATGGTCTGACTGAGACTAGAGGAATCCCTGCGGTCATGGTCCCCAAACCTTCTGATGGCACAGGACAGGAACCATTCCCGAAGACAACTCATCAGACATGAAAGGGACTGGTCAGCGGGTGGGAGAGAGATGCTGATGAAGAGTGAGCTAATTATATCAGGTAGACACTTGAGACTGTGTTGGCATCTCCTGTCTGGAGGGGGGATGGGAGGATAGAGAGAGTTGGAAGCTGGCAAAATTGTCACAAAAGGAGAGACTGGAAGGGCTGACTCATTAGGGGGAGAGCAAGTGGGAGTGCGGAGTAAGGTGTATATAAACTTATATGTGACAGTCTGACTTGATTTGTAAACGTTCACTTGAAGCTCAATAAAAGTTAATAAAAAAAAAAAACAGTTGCCATTGAGTCAACCTCAACTCATGGCAACCCCAGGTGTGTCAGAGTAAAACCCCGTGTGCTCCATAGGGTTTTCAGTGGCTCATTTTTTGGAAGTAGATTGCCAGGCCTTTCTTCCAATATTGCTCTGGGTGGACTTGAACCCCAAACTTTGGTTAGCAACCAAGTAAGTTAATTGTTTGTGCCACCCAGGGACTCCAAAATAGATTTTACCAATCTTTCAATGGACTTCAATCACCATTGAATGAGGGGCCACTTCTAGAAGTCAATCATTTATGAAAACCTCTCTTGTTTTTGGACTACTATTTTTCTTACCAGCGCAAGGAGATGACATGATAATAAAAGAAGGAAATGGAGCGGATTCTCTGGCCTTTTCCTATTATAACAGATACCATATAAAGCTGCCACACTCAGGACTGCTTGTGGGATGGCCAATGAAGGGGCCATTGAAAGTCTCAACTCAAAGAGTTAAGTATAATAGTGACGTTCCTATTGCTTCACTCACCAAAACTATAGTGGCTGCAGTGGAACCTCCCAACCTTCATTATATAGAAGTATAACTAAGGAGGGGTCATAGGTGGTTCAGTGGTAGAATTCTCACCTTCCATGTGGGAGACCTTGACTCTATTTCCAGCCAATGCCCCTCATGCACAGCCACCACATGGGTGTCAGTGGAAGCTCGCATGCTGCTGTGATGCCAAACAGGTTTCAGTCAAGCTTCAAGACTAAGACAGACTAGGAAAAAAGGCCTGGCAATCTACTTCCAAAATTCAGCCAATGAAAACCCTGTGGATCAAAACAGTCCCATCCACAACCAACCATGGAGGTGGCCCAGGACAAGGCTGTGTTTCATTCCGTTGTACGTGAGGTCACGATGAGGTGGCAGCTGACTCCATGGCAGCTAAAAACATTAAGGAGACTTTCCAAGTTGTTCAGGAAAATCCTCAATGAATACCAGTCATGTTTATTTAACAGATTTGGAAACACAAAGACCCTTCTTTTCGAATGGTTATATTTTTATTCTCAGTTCTTCTCCCTTGTTTTTGCTTCTCCTTTCAGTTCTATCATTGCTGAACAGAGGGCCACTTCTGGAAGTCAACATTTTTTTCTCTTTTTTAAAATTGTGCTTTAGGTGAAAGTTTATAGCTCAAGTCAGTTTCTCATACAAAAATTTGTACATACATTGTTATGCGACCCTAGTTGCTATCCCTATAATGTGACACCACACTCCTCCTTTCCATCCAGGGTTTCCCATGTCCATTCAGCCAGCCCCTGTCTCTTTCTGCTTTCTCATGTTGCTTCCAGATAGGAGCTGCCCATTTAGTTTTGTGTATCTACCTGAACTAAGAAGCACACTCTACAGGAGTATCATTTTATGTCTTTTGTTGTTTTTGTTGATAGGTGCTGTCAAGCCGGTTCTGACTCATAGTGACCCTTTGTACCACACGACAAAACACTGCCTGGTTCTGTGCCATCCTTACAATCGTTGTTATTCTTGAGCCCATTGTTGCAGCCATTGTGTCAATCCATCTTTTTGAGGGTTTTCCTCTCTTCTGCTGACCCTGTACTTTACCGAGTGTCTTGGTTATCTAGTGCTGCTACAACAGAGATACCACAAGTGGATGGCTTTAACGAAGAGAAATTTATTTTCTCAAGTCTAGTAGGTTACAAGTCCAAACTGAGGGTGTCGGCTCCAGGGGAAGGCTTTCTCTCTCTGCCACCTCTGGAGGAAGGTCCCTGTCCTCAATCTTCCCCTGGTCAAGGACCTTCTCAGGCACGGGAACCCTGTGCCCAAAGGATGTACTCTGCTCCTGGTGCTTCTTTCTTGGTGGTATGAGGTCCCCAGCTCTCTGCTTGCTTCCTTTTCCTTTTATCTCTTGAGAGAGAAAAGGTGATACAGGGCACACCCTGGGGAAACTCCTTTTGCCTTGGATCAGGGAGGTGACCTGAGTAAGTGTGGTATTACAATCCCATGCTAATCCTCTCAACATAAAACTACAACCACGAAATGGTGGACAACCACACAATACTGGGAATCATGGCCTAAGCAAGTTGATACATACATTTCTGTGGGGGGGGGACATAATTCAATCCATGACACCAAGCATAATGTCCTTCTCCATGGACTGATCCCTCCTGACAATGTGTCCAAAGTATGTAAGATGCAGTCTTGCCATCCTTGCTTCTAAGGAGCTTTCTGGTTGTACTTCTTCCAGGACAGATTTGTTCGTTCTTTTGGCAGTCCATGATATATTCCAATATTCTTCGCCAACAGCACAGTTCAAAGGCGTCAATTCTTCTTCCGTCTTCCTTATTCATTGTCCAGCTTTCATATGCATATTATGCGATTGAAAATACCACGGCTTGGGTGAGGTGCACCTTAGTCTTCAAGGTGACATCTTTGCTTTTCAACACTTTAAAGAGGTCCAGCAGATTTGTCCAATGCAATGCATCTTTTGATTTGACTGCGGCGTCCATGGGTGTTGATTGTGGATCCAAGTAAAATGAAATTCTCGACAACTTCCTTATGTCTTCTAGTCCAGTCTAATCTTTGTTTGAAGAGTTGGCTTTGGGAATGGTTTTAGTTCTGAATTAACAGGGAGTGCAGGGGCCATGTCTTCTGGGTTTCCTCCAGTCTCAGTCAGACCATTAAGTCTGGTCTCTTTACTAGAATTTGAGCTCTGCACCCCACTTTTCTCCTGCTCTGTCAGGGACTCTCTGCTGTGTTCCCTGTCAGGGCAGTCATTGGTGGTAACCAGGCACCATCTAGTTCTTCTGGTCTCAGGCTGATGGAGTCTCTGGTTTATGTGGCTCTTTTTGTCTCTTGGGCTAATATTTTCCTTGTGTCTTTGGTGTTTTTCATTCTCCTTTGCTCCAAGTGGGGTGGGACCAATTGATGCATCTTAGATGGCCACTTACTAGCTTTTAAGACCCCAGTTGCCCCTCACCAAAGTGGGATGCAGAACATTTTCTTAATAAACTTTGTTATGTCAAATTGGCTAGGCCATGATTCCAAGTGTTGTATGATTGTCCACCATTTTGTCACCTGCTTGATTGTCCTGTTTATGGTAAATCCTACCTCTATGATGTTAATGGGGTCCCTTGGTAGCTCAGGGATTAAGAGCTCAGCTGCTAACCAAAAGATCGGCAGTTCAAAGCAACTGTCCATTCCTTGGAAATCCTATGGGACAGTTCTACTCTGTCCTATAGGGTCGCTATGAGTCTACAGCTACAGGTTTACAGGATGATGCTAATGAGGCAGGATTAGAGGGAGTTATGTTAATGAGGCAGGATTCAATCTACAAGGTTAGGTTGTGTCTTAAATCAATCTCTTTTGAGATACAGAAGAGGGAAGCAAGCAGAGAAACATGGGGCTCTCAAACCACAAAGAAAGCAGCACCGGGAGAAGATCACGTCCTTTGGACCTGGGGTTCCTGCACTGAGAAGCTCGTAGGCCAGGGGAAGATTGTTGACAAGGACCCAGGACGGACAGAGAGAGAAAGCCTTCCCTAGAGCTGATGCCCTGAATTCAGACTTCTAGCCTCCTGGACTGTGAGAGAATAAATTCCTCTTTGTTAAAGCCATCCACTGGTAGTATATCTGGTATAGCAACACTAGGTAACTAAGACAGTCAGTTGGTTAGTTTACTGGAGAAAAGAATGCTTGGGTTGAGTTTTGAAGGATAACTAAGGGTTTACCAGGTGAAAAAAGGAAGAGTATTTAAGTGCAAAAGAGAAAGCATGACCAAAGAACAGAAGCATGACAGAGCAGTCTGTGTAGAGAGCTCAAGCATTTCAGTATGATTAAAGCTCACGGCTTCCAGGTAATGAGATAAAAAAAAAATGTCAGCGAATGTATTGGGATCAAAATGCCAGGCTAAACACAAATGATTACTTCTTTTCCCATGCATATGTCAGTGGAAACGTCAGACAAGATGTTTTTAAAGGAGTAATTCATAATGGCACTAGAAAGCTAGAAAGCAGCAGACCAAAAAAGATGTGTGGAATTCCTGGATGATAGGACGTTTACATGGAACAAGATAGAGAAACTGTAGCCAAAACACAAACAGGAGAAAGTATCTTCAATGCTACTTAAGGGTGAGAATAGATTTTCCTAAGGCAACTCTGAGTTCCCTGTCAACAAATAGAAAAAAAGAAGAGAAGAACCTGGATGCATCATCATAACAATTATCAACAGACCTGCACTTGGAACAGGTGGACCTGTTGGATCCTCCTGTCCACCCCGTGTGCCAGCCTACAATTTGCTCCCAGGATAAAGCCTTGTAAGTGTTTGTTTCCAAACAAATTGGTTAATATGGCAAGCAAGGATTAGGGCTAGAGTTAAAATGAATATGAATATTTGGGTCAGAGAACAAAGCAAGGAAGAATCAGAGGTAACTCTGGACTTTGCCAAAACTACATTATTCTTGTTAGCTGCTGTGGAGTTGGCTCCAACTCACGGCAACCCCATGTACAACAAAAGAAAATGAAACACTGCACAGTCGTGCACCATCCCCATGATGGGCTGGGGATCATTGTGATCCATAGCGTTTTCACTGGCTAATTTTTAGAAGTAGTTCTCCAGGCCTTTCTTCCTAGTCTGCCTTAGTCTGTTGTTGTTAGGTGCTGTTGAGACACCTCCAACTCATGGTGACCCTACGTACCACAGAAATAAACACTGCTCGGTCCTGCGCCATCCTTACAATTGTTGTTATGCTTGAGCCCATTGTTGGAGCCACTGTGTCAATCCATCTTGTTGAGGGTCGTCCTCTTTTCCACTGATCTTGTACTTTACCAAACATGATGTCCTTCTCCAGGGCCTGATGTCTCCTGACAACACGTCCAAAGTATGTAAGACACAGTTTCGCCATCCTTGCTTCCAAGGAGCATTCTGGTTGTACTTGCTCCAAGACACGTTTGTTGTTCTTTTGGCAGTCCATGGTGTATTCAATATTCTTCACCAACAGCACAATTCAAAGGTGTCAGTTCTTCTTTGGTCTTCCTTATTCATCATCCAGTTTTCATATACATATGATGCAATTGAAAATACCATGGCTTGGGTCAGGAGCACATTAGTCTTCAAGGCGATATCTTTGCTTTTCAACACTTTAAATAGGTCCTTTGTAGCAGATTTACCCAATGCAATACTTCTTTTGATTTCCTGGCTGCTGCTTCCATGGGTGTTGATTGTGGATCCAAGTAAAACGAAATCCTTGACAACTTCAGTCTTTTCTCTGTTTATCATGATGTGGCTTATTGGCCCAGTTGTGAGGATTTTTGTTTTCTTTATGTTGAGGTGTAATCCATACTGAAGGCTGTAGTCTTTGATCTTCATCAGCAAATGCTTCAAGTCCTCTTCACTTTCAGCAGGCAAGATTGTGTCATCTACATATTGCAGGTTGTTAATGAGTCTTCCTCCAATTCTGATGTCCCATTCTTCTTCATATAGTCCAGCTTCTCTGATTATTTACTGGGCATACAGATTGAATAGGTATGGTGAGAGGATACAACCCTGACATACACCTTTCCTGACTTTAAACCACTCAGTGCTCCCTTGTTCTGTCTGAACAACTGCCTCTTGATCTATGTAGAGGTTACTCATGAACACAATTAAATGTTCTGGAATTCCCATTCTTCGGAATGTTATCCATAATTTGTTATGATCCACACAGTCAAATGCCTGTTCATAGTCAATAAAACACAGGTAAACACCCTTCTGGTATTCTCTGCTGTCAGCCAGGATCCATCTGACATCAGCAACGATATCCTTGGTTCCACATCCTCTTCTAAATCTGGCTTGAATTTCTGGCAGTTCCCTGTCGATATACAGCTGCAGCCACTTTTTTGGTCAGTGAAATTTTGCTTGCATGTGATATTAATGATATTGTTTGATAATTTCCTCATTCGGTTAGATCACCTTTCTTGGGAATAGGCATAAATATGGATCTCTTGCCCTTGGTTGGCCAGGTAGCTGTCTTCCAAATTTCTTGGCGAAGACAAGTGAGGACTTCCGGCACTGCTTCGGTTTGTTGAAATATCTCAATTCATATTCCATCAATTCCTGGAGCCTTCAGTGCAGCTTAGGCTTCTTTTAATACCATCGTTTCCTGATCATGTGGTACCTCTTGAAATGGTTGAACATAGACTAATTCTTTTTGGTGTAATGACTCCGTGTATTCCTTCCATGTTCTTTTGATGCTTCTGTGTCGTTTAATATCTTCCCCATAGAATCCTTCACTACTGTGACTCGAGGCTTAAATTTTTTCTTCAGTTCTCTCAGCTTGAGAAACGCTGAGCGTGTTCTTCCCTTTTAGTTTTCTATCTCTGGCTCTTTGCATGTGGCAATTTAATACTTTGTGTTCTCAAGACACCCTTTGAAATCCTGTGTTCAGTTCTTTTACTTCATCATTTAGTCTAGAGACTGAAAAATCCAAGCTGAAGTCATAAGCGCTACTCTTTGAAGAGAGTTGTGTTTCAGAAGATAGCTAGAGGGACCCAGGTAAGAATAAGGTAACAAAGTAATCTCTTGGTATATATATGTATACTTATCTATATGTATGTATGTATGTGTACACACATGCGTATATATAGCTCTACTCTTCTACCTTGACAAACAACAAAATAACAATAAGATTTCAATACAACAAAATTTCTAAAAAGTATTAAAAGCTATGGTTTTCATATGACTGAAAGTTTACAAAATATCAGATGAGTGACTTTAATCACTATCGCACCTGTCTGGATATTCAGTTAATGAATGAACCAAGCATATATGGATGTATAAAAACACAAAGACATATACAATTCTAAAAAATTTATTTTTCTTGAGTTATTTCAGCAAAATCTCTAAGTATATTGTTATAATCAAGATTTTCACATAATTTGCAATCTATTGATAGCAAATAATCTTAGAGACTAAAAATAAAATGTAATTCTGCATCCCACTTTGGGGAGTGGTGTCTGGGGTCTTAAATACTAGCACACAGCCATCTAAGATGCATTAATTCGTCTCAACCCACCTGGAGCAAAGAAGAATGAAGAACACCAAAGATACAAGGTAATTATGAGCCCAAGAGACAGAAAGGGCCACAAAAACCAGAGATCACACCAGCCTGAGACCAGAAGAACTAGATGGTGCCTGGCTACAACCGATGACTGTCCTGACACGGAACACAACAGAGAACCCCTGAGGGAGCAGGAGAGCAGTGGGATGCAGACCTCAAATTCTTGTAAAAAGAACAGACTTAATGGTCTGACTGAGACTAGAAGGACCCTGAAGGTCATGGTCCCCAGATCTCCTGTTAGCCCAAGACAGGAACCATTCCCAAAGCCAACTCTTCAGACATGGATTGGACTGGATTATGGGATAGAAAATGATACTGGTGAGGAGTGGCCTTCTTGGATCAAGTAGACACATGAGACTATGTGGGCAGCTCCTGTCTGGATGGAAGATGAGAGGGCAGAGGGGGTCAGAAGCTGGCTGAATGGACACGAAAATACAGAGTGGAAAGGAGTGTGTTGTCTCCTTAGGGGGAGTATATATCAAGGTGAATATAAATTTTTGTATGAGAGACTGACTTGATTTGTAAACTTTCACTTAAAGCACAATAAAAATTGAAAAAAAAACACACTAAAAATTCATTTTTAAATATTTTAATGTACATTCTAAATTTATAAAATTTAAATATATATTATCTAAATGTATAAATTAATTGAAAAAATAGAAAAGTGAAAATTATTTTCCATGTAAGCTTTCAAAAATGTTATTTTCTTCTAAAAATATATAAAATTAAATGGCAAACTACAAATTATGATTAATTTAGATTAAAATTTTAAATCAAATTATTTTTTTAAGCTGAAATTTTAATTTAATTTTTTGAAATTTTAACTTAAAATTTTTAGGAGTCCTGGTGGCACAACAGTTAAGCACTCAACTGCTAACTAAAAGGTTGATGGTTCAAACACATCTACGGTTCCACAAGAGAAAGACCTGGCAATCTGTAAAGATTACAGCCTAGGAAACCCCGTGGGAGTAAGTTCTACTCTGACAGATGGGGTCATGGAAATGAACTCACTGACACTTAAGAACAACAGCAACAACTAAATTTTATTAAATTTTAAATAAAATGACGGTACAAACCATTCACAAATTTAGTTTTCAACACCCATCTAAGTTGCCTATGTAAAGAATCATGCTACATGCAATTATGTCTAGAACTATATATATTTAAACTTAAGAGTAATGTGAATTGTTTTATATTGCAAAATCTTATTCAGGTGTCGGGTACAATTGCTTCAAATATTGAGCTAATTTGAGAGTATCTCCAGATCCTCAAAGGCAAGCAAGGAGATGGATGGTAGGCCCTTGCAGGGAATAATACTTCATTATGCAAGAGCTACGGCATTCATCTTGGGAGGGAGGATTTGCCATGATAATTAATTCGTGTTTTCTCTTTCTTTAGTGTTTCTGCCTCTTAAATCCTCCCTGCTGGAGCTATGCCTATTTCTGAAATAGATAAGGCACAGCTCACAAACCAGCACAGCAATTTGAACAGGATTGTCTTTTTTTTTGTCTCGAGGTCATAGACATGAGATAAGGAAAAGGATTTCTTTGGGGCTTGAACAGTGTTAGCACGTGAGCCCAGGTTGAGGGTTGTAGATTGTGCTGTGCCAGCATCGTGTGCCTTATCCTAAGTGACAGAGGGGTCTATGTATTCTTTTTTTTTTTTAACATTTTATTTTGTTTAGGGTGAAAGTTTACAGAGCAAATTAGTTTCTCATTCAACAACTTATACACATTTTCTTTTGTGACATTAGTTGCAATCCAATCAATGTGGTAGCAATCTGGGTTTCTATCCACCATCTTTGCCTCCTGAACTTTGTCTTTGGGCAAATGCTGCCCTTTTGGTCTTGTATGGTTGATTGTTCTCAGGAGGGGCCTATGTATGCTTTAATAATTTATTCTGTGCAGGGCCCTTTATGTCCAGGTCCAAGAGTGTCAATGTCCCTGGGTGGTGCAAATGGTTTACATGCTGGGCTGCCAACCAAAAGGTTGGAGGTTCAAGCCTACCTACAAGCACCTCAGAAGAAAGGCCTGGCAACCTACTTCTTAACAATCAGCTGTTGAAAACTGTATGGAGCACAGTTCTAATCTCACACAAATGTGGTCACCACGGGTCAGAGCCAACTCTACGGCAACTGGTTTTTTAAGCATGTGGATGCTCCTAGACTTCACCTTGCCCCAGGACTCAGCTCTTCACTTGCAAACACTAGAAACAGTTTCCTGTGGTCAAAACTTGAACCAACTGACAAGGGACCAGAGAGTTTCATTTGGCCATAGAAATATGCTGCCTCATCTAGAGCCACATAGCAAATACGAACAAGAAAGAACGAAAGGAAGAAAACAAAGCAAGAACCACCTAATATTGTAGGAAAAATAGCACTGTGAAAGACTGGCACCAAATGCAACACTTAAATAAGGAGCTCTGGTGCTGCAGTGGTTAAGCACTCAGTCCTTAACCAAAGGGTCAGTGGTTTGAACCCACTGGCCACTCCATGGAAGAAAAGACTTAGCAATCTGCTCCCCTAAAGACTACAGCTTAGGAAACCTTAAGGGGCTGTTCTACTCTGTCTTGTAGGATCACTATGAGTCAAAATCGACTCTACAGCACCCAACACCACCACAACTCTTGAATACACTGTTAATAGGAGGAGAGACAGGCGATGGGCAGATGCTGACAGGCCTTACTGGTCGTGCTAAGGAGACGGGGCTTGACCAGGTTGTCAGAGGGCTGGAGAAAAGTTCTCGCCAAGGTAATGGCTTTATCATATTTGTGTTGTAGGCAGGTCGCTGGCTATAGTGTGAGCAAGAGCTTTGAGGGGAATAAGATTAGAAGAAGCCACTTAAGAATCTATTTAATAGCCAGGGGGAGCTGATGGAGGCTTGAACTAAGACAGTGGGAGTAGAGATAAAGAAAATAGTCTGGAAATGCTTAGTAGATGAAATCATCAGAACATAAAGGTTGCTTACATGTGCAGAATAAGAATAAAATCAGTCAAGGATAACATCCAGGTTCCTGCTATTGTGACTGTCTGGATGGTTATTTTGGAAAACGAGAGGAGAAACAAATTTGGTTAAAATTCAATTTTAAAAATAAAAAGAAGGAATAAATAACAATCACAGCAAATAATTACAATAAGAGATGACATTTATTGAGTTTCTACTATGTGCTATTATTCGATTGTATTCTACAAAATATCAATATCTATTATTCCACTTAATGCTATAAGAATGGATACTATCATGAGTCCCTTTTGACATACGAGGAAACTGAGGTGCAGCAAGGTTAAATTACCTGCCCAAACTCACAAACAATCCCCTCAGTAAACAGTGTTATCATTATTATAGCAAATGGTTTGTTAGGGTTGTTTCTTATAATGCCTGTATTAATCTATTGCTGCATAACAAAATAACCCACAACCTATTGGCTTAAAATAACAATGAACATTTATTATCTTGCACAGTTCCTGCTTGTCAGGAATTCAGGCAGAGCTTAGCTGGGTACCTCTGGCTCAGGGGTGTCTCATGAAGTTGCAGTCAAGAGATCAGTCAGGGCTGCAGTCATCTGAAGCCTTGACTGGGGCTGGAGGATTACCTTCAAGGTGACTCACTCTCATGGATGGCAAGTTGGTGCTGGCTATTGGCAGAAGGCCTCAGCTCAGTTCCTCCTCATGTCCACCTCTTCACAGAGCTTCCCGGACATCCTCATGACGTGGCTTCTGACACCCCAGAATCCAAGAGAGAAAAGACCAAAGCTGCTGTGTCTTCTATGATCTAGTGTGGGAAATCACGCAATGTTTTTTTCTCAATATCCTATTGGTTACATGTTGTTGTTGTTAGCTGCCATTGAGTAGGCTCCTGATTCACGAGGACCCTATGCACAACTAAACAAAACACTGCTCAGTCCTGCCCTATTTCCAAGATCAGTTGCAAATTGGATAGTTGTGATCCTTAGGGTTTTCTTTGAATGATTTTCAGAAGCAGATGTCCTAGCCTTTCTTCCTAGTCTGTCTTAGTCTGAAAGCTCTGCTGAAACCTGTTCCACATTATGGCAGAGCACAATCCACCACTGATAGACGAGGGATAGATTTGCATAACACGCATTGGCTGGGAATCAAACCCAGGTCTCCCACACGGAGAAGGTGAGAGTTCTATCACTGAACTATCACTGCCTAATGGTTTCATATTCAATGCAGGAGGGGGATGCACAAGGGCAAGGGTCATTGGAGGCTGGCTGCCACATGTCCCATAATCTGTCATGTGGCATTAAGCCACAGTACCTTTCAGCAGTGCAATCCAGCACTCAGTTCATCTGACTTAACCCGCAAATAGATTTTTTGAGACAAGCATGCACTCACTCCATACCCTTAAGGCAATCCTCCATTAATATTGTATCTGTCAACCAAGGTTTAGTCAATGTTGAGCGTAAGGAAATTCGACATTGTAAGTTCCTTGAGGGCAATAAAGGTCTCTTGCACTTAAAGGTATAGAAAGCCCAGCACAGCTGATCCCTTAACCTCACTGCATGTCTCTCTCTCCCAGTCATTACTTTCCATTCTCACTGACCTTTTCCTACCTTAGAGCCTTTGGACCTGCAGTTTCCTCTCTTAGCAATGCTTTCCCTTGCTTCCTTACACCGGCCACCCCGTGACGACTTCTAGAAACTTCTGGAAAGGCTTCACATTCAGTGTCACCACCTCAGAGAGAACCTCCCTCCTCACTTGGGGCTTCAGTGGAGTAGGCCCTCTCATAATCGGCCGCCCTGAAGCATGTAAAGAGGTGTCTGTTCTACCTGCTGAAAGCAGCTCTCTTAGGACCCTCATCAGAAAGAAAAGGCACCATTTTTTATTACCAGTATGATAGTAAAGACAATTACTGCTACCATTTTTTAGGACTCACATTTGAACGTGGGAATTGGCCTGGAGCTAAGCCAGCAGCCACCTTGACACCTTGTGGATTCTGAGAATACAGCCAAGATGAACAATAGAGTCAACAGGTAGAGAGAGATGGGTCCTGGGTGAAATCATTTGAGGCTCTCAATTCACTCCGGCCTGAAGCATGATCCACCCTAAGATTTAAACATCGCCTCTTTTGTTTTTTTTATTCTTTTGGTTAAGACAGTTTGGGGGGTGTGTGTGTGTGTGCGCATGTGCACGCACACACACACCTATGTTTGTGTGTAGTACCTGGGTAGTATAAATGGTTAACGTGCTCACTGCTAACAGAAAGACTGGAGGTTTGAGTCCACCCAGAGGTGCCTTGGGAGAAAGGCCTGATGATCTACTTCTGAAAAATCAACCACTGAAAGCTGTGTGGAGCACAGTTCTACTCTGACACATATGGAGTAACCACGAGTTGGAGTTGACTCGCTGGCAAACGGTTTGTTTGTTTGTTTTGGTATCTTCTCAAAGTATTGCCTGGATCAGAAAATACAGATTAAAAAATCCTTGTTTCCAACATACAATTTTAATTGAGAATAAGTTTCTCTCTGCTAAATAAATGTTGAACCAATATTTAAGAATATCCATTGGAGGCCATCAAATTATTAGTCTGCCCAGGATCCCCATGTCTTAGTGTGGGTGATGAAAATAATTAAGCACCAGGCTACTAACTGAAAGTTTGGTGGTCTTTGAACCCACCCAGAGGTGCCTTGGAAGAAAGGCTGGGTGACCTACTTCTCGAAACTCTGCCATCAAAAAGCCAAGAGAGCACAGTTCTACTCTGACACACATGGGGTTGCCATGAGTCAGAGTCAACTCGACAGCAACTAGTTTATATATAGGTATGTGTGTGTGTGTATACATATAAACACAGCAACTAGTTTATATATAGGTATGTGTGTGTGTGTGTATACATATAAACACATACACACATATAAAACATGCTGTGCCATTTATATCTATTTATATATCCATTTCTCTATATTAAAAACCACACTGACATCACCAATTCGAATTTGATTCAGGGTTCATTCTTATTTTATCTCTTATTTATAATTCTCTTATTTGGCAGTAAGAAACTTGGCTCCCATTACTCTCAATTTATTAAATTATTTACTTAATGCTCCTGTACGTAACCAATCTCCCATTGTGGCCACCGCACCACCTCCCCTGTCATTGAGGCCCCCTTCATTCCATTTACACTCTGCACCCTACACTGGGCCAGTCACCCCACACCTTTCTTACTCTGCTTGGGCTCTGATATTTTGCATGGGCTGATACCAGCGCAGCCCAACATGGACTCTGACACCCTAAACAGGCCGTGTTTAGGCTGAATAGCATTCCTTAGTATGGATATACCACAGCTTGTTTAGTCATTCACCTATTAAAGAACATGTTGGTTATTTCCAGTTTGGGCCTGTTACAAATAAGGCATCTGTCATGGATTGAATTATGTCCCCCCAAAAACGTGTGTGTCATTTTGGCTGGGGCGTGATTTCCTGTATTGTGTGATTTTCCTATATGTTGTAAATCCTGCCTCTATGATGTTAACAAGCGAAGATGGGCCTCAATTGTGATAGTGAGGCAGGACTCAGTTTACAAGGTTGGATTGTGTCTTGAGGCAATCTCTTGAGATATAAAAAACAGAAGCAAGCAGAGAGACAGGGGACCTCATACCACCAAGAAAGCAGTGCTGGGAGCAGAGCTCATCCTTTGAACTTGGGGTGCCGGTACAGAGAAGCTCCTAGTGTGGGGAAAGACTGATGAGAAGGCCGACAGAGAGACAGACTTTCCCTGGAGCTGACACCCTGAATTTGGACCTTTAGCCTACTTTACCGTGAAGAAATGAACTTCTCTTTGTTAAAGCCATCCACTTGTGGTATTTCTGTTATAGCAGCATTAGATGACTAAGACAGCATCTATGAACATGTATGTACACTTTTTTGTAGGCACGTAAGCATTCATTTCTCGGGGGTAAACATGTAGGAACGCGGTTAATGGGTTATGCGGTAAGTGTATGTTTAGTTTTTGAAGAAACAGTCAGTCTTTTCCAGAAAGACTCTAGCATTTTATATTTTTCGCAGTCTAATGGCTTTTTCATTAAATTGTTCAGGAAAGTCAGGGCAAGGCAGAGAAAGAGGACAAGGAAGGGGAGGGAAGGGGAAGATGAAAAGAAGAGCTGGCAATACATTTTTACCTATATTTAAGTTTATAACGGGTTTCTGTAATCTTTTCTTTTGATCCAGTTTTCATACTACTAACACATGTTTTTAATTTTACTGACATATAATATTTTCCAGTAAGTGCCCTTTTTACTGTTCTTTTTAGCATTGTTCTTGGGTATTTCATCCACTTATTTTTTAAAACTTTTAAAAGTCAGTTTTATTGAGGTATAAATTTCATAAAATAAAATGCATTTTATTTTTAGCATAGAGCTCTAAGAGTTTTGACACGTGCACACAAGTCACCTAACAACCACCACTATCGAGAACTAGAACATTTCTTACACTTTCAAAAGTTCCTTCACTCTTTGTAGTCTCTATATTCAACCCCTTTCCTACCTGCTGTTTCTGGCAATCACTGATCTATTTTCTGTTCCCATAGTTTTACCTTTTCAACAATGTCATACAAAGAGAATTGTACGGTGTGTAGTCCTTTGAGTCTGGCTTCTTTCATGCAGCATGGTGTATTTGAGATTCACCCATGTTGTTGTACACGCTAAGAATTCATTTCTTTTTCTTACTAATATTCCACCGTATGGATGTATTAAAGCTTATCGACTTACCAGTTGAAAGACATTGGGTTGTTCTCAAATTATTCTGGTATTTTTCAAAAAGAATTTTATAAATTTCTGATTTCTATAATAATTCTTTTATAACATCAATTATTTTCTTTTATTATTTTATATTTCTTTCAGTTTGCTTGTCATATCTGTGTGTGTTTTCTTATTGTATTATATTTGTCATTTGCTCATTTTATTAGTCTCTTTCTAAAAATCACCTTTTGATTTTATTTGTTGAATGTATTTTTAATTTCTTTTCTGTGTACTCACAATATGCTTGTAGTTTTATTTCATTCAGAATTTTAAGAAAATTCTACTTGAACATTTTAAATTGAATTTTTATTTAGTGAGCTATTGCTCTGCTAATAAAATATTTAAAGGCACATAGTTTCCTCTGAGAAGAGCTGTCCTTCATTTCATGGTCTTTGAGAAGTACTTTCATTGATATTATTTTTTGAACAGACTTTTATTGTATTTCTAATTTTCTCCTTAAAAGGCCTATGATTTAGGAGAATTAAAAAATGTTTTTATGTAGTTAGTTTTTTGTTTTGTTTTGTATTTTTGTTTTTATCACAACTGAGTGCCCTAGAGAACATTTTGTGTGCATTATAAATATAAGGCCTCTACCTCATTTAATTTCTTTAAATGTCAATTAATTCCACATTTTTAAGATATTAGGACTCTTTATACAATATTTCATCTACTCAGTGTCTCATTACTGACACTGGAGAATTAATATCACCAATGTAATTTTGTTTCTGTCAATTTCATGTATTTCTGACACACACATATTCACTGAGGTTTTGACACCTCGTTCAAATTCTTCTCTATTTAACACCTGCCACTTTCCTGGGTAAATTATACATTCTGCTTCTTCGTCTCAGAGTTCCTTAATCTCTACTCCAACTATTACTTCCTTTCAACAACCCACTTTCATAGCCACATCCTGGACATTGTTACAGTTTAGGACTCTTCTACCTTTGAAATCTTGCTCTCAGACCACATCCTCCTTTCCTTCCTCAATTCCTGACTCCCACAAAGCAGCAACCTCATCTAACACAGCCCTGCTGCCTTGCAGCCCCTTTTCTTTTAGCTGGGTTTACTTTCATTTTGGATTCTCTTTCTTCTTAACCCAACTTGAGTCATATTTTCATCTACTTCAACTACGCTCCCCTGATACGTTTAATTTCCTTCCCCTCTTTGTCTTCCTACTTTATCCACCTACAAATTTATAGACCTGGATCAATACGTTCATCTGCTTTCTCTGCTACTACCTCTAGGTGCTGCAGAATTCGTAAAGACTCTTGATTGACAATAAGAAACCAACTGGAGCTGGCTTTGAAACAGGAAATTAATATGAAGACTCAAGTTACACCCTCAGAGAACCACCTTTAGGTTAGCAGTGGGTCGCAAACTGCTTGTGCCAGGGACCTTCAGAAACCAAGGGCAAGAATGTAGCCTGGCCTTAGAAATGGACCAGAATCAGAGCTGTTCTCTTTGTTGTTCATCTCTGCTTCTCTTTGCCGTCTTTCCTCTCTCGTTCTCTCTCTCTAGAACAGCTTTGTCTTCTCCCACATTCATATAGCAGCTCCCTAACATACAACTCCTCTGTTAAAAAGATGCCAAAGTGCGAATGCATAGAGACTAAAGCTTATCAGTGGTTATCAGGGATGGGTTTCTATGAGTCAGAATCAACTCAAAGGCAACAGGTAACGGGAAGGGATGGGAGTGAAGGGGGAAGAGGGAGTCATTGCTTAGTGGGCATGAGTTTTTGTTGTTGGTGGTGGAATAATTTGGAAAAGGATAGTGGTGATGGTTGTACAACATGAAGGCAATCAGTGTCACTGTATCATATATGTAAAAATTGTTGAATCGGGAAATGTTTCTATATATATATATATATATATATATATATATATATATATATTTTTCCCACCAAAAAAAAAAAAAAAAAAACACCAAAATTGATACTAGACTCCCTTAGTCTCAATTTCAAATTCATGGAGAAAGACCTCTGATTGGCCCAATTTTTTTTAAAAAAAGATTGTTGTACGTGGCTATTTTACAGTTTAATCTGTTCATGGTGACCCCATGTGTTACAGACTAGAACTGCTCCATGGGGTTTTCTTGACTGTAATCTTTAAGGGAGCAGATTGCCAGGACTTTCTTCCATGGTGACGCTGGGTAGGTTTGAACTGCCAATCTTTAGGTTAGCAGCCAATCGTAAACTGCCCAAGTGACCTCTGATTGGCCCAATTTTGATCAAAGGTCAACTCTAGACTAATCAATGAGGTTAGAAGAAGAGCACTTTTGACCATATTTTATATAAATGGCAGCTGGGACTCACAGCTGTTACCATGTGCTCATCCATAAACCTATTGCCGGAAAGGATAGGATATGCTGAATTAGCTAGGGTTATGTGTACTCATGAAACCGAGTACTGTGGCAGGAGAAATACCATGTCCTGACTGAACATTAGTTCATGTAGTCACATGGCCATTTATAGAAGCTGAGGTAGTCGGTGTCCATCTGAACCACACAGAATTTGAGTAGGTAAAAGGAGGTTCTTTTCGATAAGCAATAACAATGAATGTCCAACATGGTTGCTTAATGATAGATAAGGAAGCTGTAAAACTTCCTGGTGATTAATTACCATCTATTTATTGCAAGAGTTATATGTACAGGATGCAGCTATGAGCCAATACATTTTTACTCAGCATGCTTTCATTGCTTTATTTGAAGTTTCTCAGCCTCTTAGAATGGTGAAACTAACACACACATTCATTGCTAAATATCAAACCATTTTTTTTTTCAGAGTCAAATATAAATGACATTAAATTATTTTGGATCACAATCAAGTAAACTCATAAGTGTCACTTGTCTAATAATACATTAAAATTATGTAAAAATAAATCAACTTCAGGAAATGAATCAACTTTAGGCAATGGTTTTGTTTTGAGCAAATTCATTGAGGATATTCATTCTGTCCATATTTATACGTAAGATAATTAAAAATATGTTATGACTTCATCTGAAGCGCAATAAAAAAAAATCAGGTTGTGAAAATAAATGCTGTAATTATTTACTGAGTGTCCTTTGCTAAACATTTTTTCTGCCTCCTTGTCAATCATTTGAAGCCCTGGTGGTGTAGTGGTCAAGTGCTATAGCTGCTAACCAAAAGGTCGGCAGTTCAAATTCACCAGGCACTCCTCGGAAACTCTATGGGGCATTTCTACTCTGTCCTATAGCGTTGGTGCTATGAGTCAGAATCCGCTTGATGGCAACGGGTTTGGTTTGGTATCAATCATTTATTGAGAAATTATAGCCATCAGGATAGATTATAAGAACCTGGCACAGAATAAAACAAAAAGTCTTGTTTCCTTTCTTTTGTCCTGGCTTGCTTTTTCTTCTGCTCTATGTTCTTACTCTCCAACTGAATGGACAACAACTCCAATGGGGCTCTTCGAGAAATTTAGAATAACCAAATAAGCCCAGATTGAAGACCCCTCTCACCTACAGCACTCCTCCCAGCTGTTGCAGTTTAACCTGTGGGTTCAGGGTATAAATTTTCACAAAATTGGCTGCTGCAAGGACCCTGTTCTGTTCTCTGACAGCAGATTTTCTGGCAAGTAAAACCCTCCCTGGCCTTTGTTCTCCCCACCACTCATTCTCAAAGAGATAGAATAATGTGCTCTCGGTGGAATGGCAGATCTCTAAATTTCTCCTACAGATTTATCACTTGAGAGAAAATATTTGGAAAGAAGCCAGTGAGAGATGTGGCGAATAGAGAGCACTTACTGAATGCATTTTTTTTTTTTTTAAACAAAAGCCATGAGTGCCCTAGGGTTTAAAAAAAATTTTAAAAAGGGGAAAACTGTTTCTTTTCCACGTCTTCCTGGCATTGGCCATGTTCTGATACTTGCCAATGAAATATATTTCCACCATATTTGTGTAGACTGTCACTGCTAATGTCTTATTAGAAAGCTCTAGCTTTAAAAAAAGTCACATTTCCTCAAGTTCGAACTTTAAAATATCACCCAAGTGTATTTGATTTTTTAAACTAGGTTTTTAAACTAATTATTTATATTTCAGGCAATGTGATGTAATGCTTAGAAAATAGTTACTGTCCTTTCTCAGGAGCATCACTTCAATAGTTTTTCCCTCTCTTTTCTATAGCATCAATTTCCTTGTCTCCATTGGATTATTCCCATTTGGCAAACAAACATGTTCTTGTTTCTGTTTCCTTAAAAAATATTTTTTCCTCTTGAATCTACTTCCTCCATTGCTACACTCCCATATCTCAGCTCCTCTTTGCAGCAAAAATTCAAAGTGTTGTCTATACTTGCCTATCTCTAGTTCTTCTTTCTGTCTTTGTCCTTGAATCCACTCCATTCAAGCTTTTACCTACACCTCTCCACCAAAATGGCCCTTCCAAGTTGCTCGAGCCAATGATCCATTCTCAGCTTTCATCTTACTTGATCTATCAGCATGATTTGACACAGTTGATCCCTCCTTCATCCATGATATGCTTTTATCAATTGGCTTCTGGACAACACATTTTCTTAGTTTTCTTCCTACTTCACTGGTTGTTCCTTTTCAGTTTCCTTTGCTTTGGCCTTTCTCTTCTCTCTCATGTTAATATTGGAGCACCCCAGACAGTAGTCTTTGGTCTTCTTCACTATTTGTACTAATTTCATAGATAATCTCATCTAACCTCTTGGCTTTATATATCATCCATATGCCAATGAGTCCCAAATTTATATCTTCAGACTAAACTTCTCATCTAAACTTCAGGCTCATAAATCCAACTGCCAAGTTAACAATTCATTTGGATGTCTTACAAATATTTCAGCTTTAACATGTTCAAAACTGAGTTCCTGAAGCAATGACATCCCAGTAGTAAGGAACATACCTCGTATCTCGATCTTGGTTTCTAAATACCATTTCCTACTAAAAGAAATTACACAATTCTTTGGAGAATTGGCTGAGTCCAGGGATAAAGCAGAAAAAATGCAAGATGGGCCTGGAGCATCTTGCGTTTCCAGAAAATAAGGAAATGCTAAAAAAATGTTATGCAGACATGTCAAAAGAACACAGAAGGTAACCGGAAGGGGTTCCCAATGGCCAAATTCAGGAAAATTTGAGCAATAAAACAATGGTAGTAATGGATCATAAGCCATAGAAGAAAATAAATATTGAGTCCATGCTAACCTGAATAAATAATTGAATAAATAAATAGGGAAGAAGGGATAGCTCATCCAACTAATAAATGTAGGAGGAATGATGGAAATAGACAATTACCATTTGGTAAACACCAGAGGAATAATTGTTGCCTACAAGAATCATCAGGAGATACTAAAATTAGTAGGCAAAGCTTGCTGAGTAACAAGATACTTACATAGTCTCAAAGTATCTCCCCACAAAATACTAATAACAAAGGGAAAAATAATAATTTTATAGTAGAGAGACCGAATGTTCAAAGTACACCACCACTAATGAGACATATCAACATCAAGGGCCTCCTGATGTTATGGGCTGAGGGGCACAGCCTTGCTTCTGAAATATTCTTACCAAAATTTCATAACCTGAATTCAGTCATGAGAAGTATCAGACAAATTCAAATTGAGGGATATCCTACAAAATAACTGGCCATTATTCTTCAAAAGTGTCAAAGTCATGAAAAACAAAGAAAAAATAAGGAACTGTCCAGATGGGGAGAGTTAATAGTGTTGTGTCAATGTTAATTTCCTGATGTTGATAATTGTATTGTGGTTATACAAGATGTTCTGGGGAAGTGGGTGATGGCTATCCATGGATTCTTTGCAATATTTTTGCAACTCTTTTGTCAATCTGAAATTATTTCAAAATGAAAATTAAAAACCTCTGAAATCCTGATCTCCCTATTTTCCACCTCAAACCTGCTCCTTTTGTGATCTTTTTCATCTCAGTTGATCGCAATTTTATTCTTGTAGTCGTTGTTGGGTACTGTCAAGTTGATTCTGGCTCATTGCAATCCCTTGCAACAGACTAGAACTACTCCACAGTGTTTTCTTTTCTTTTTAAGTGTGCTTTAGATGAAGGTTTACAGAGCAAACTGGTTTCTCATTAAACAATTAATACACATATTGTTTTGTGACATTGGCTGCCAACCCCATGACATGTCAACACTCTCCCCTTCTTGACCTTGGGTTCCCCATTACCAGCTTTCCTGTCCCCTCCTGGCTTCTTGTTCTTGCCCCTGGGCTGGTGTTCCCATTTAGTCTTGTTTTGTTTTATGGGCATGTCTAATCTTTAATCTTTGGTTGAAGGGTGAACCTCAGGAGTGACTGCGGTACTGAGTTAAAAGGGTATCCAGGGGCCATACTCTCAGGGTTTCTCCAGTCTCTGTCAGATCAGTAATCTGGGTTTTTTGTTTGTATGTGTCTGTGTGATTTAGAATTTTGTTTTACATTTTTCTCCAGCTCTGTCTGAGACGGTCTGCTGTGATCCCTGTCAGAGTAGTTGGTGGTGGTAGCTGGGCACCATCTAGATGTGCTGGACTCAGTCTGGTGGAGGCTGTGGTAGTTGTGGCCCATAGGGTTTTCTTGGTTGTAATCTTTACAGAAGGAAATTGCCAGGTCTTTCTCTTGCAGAGCTGCTGGGTGGGTTTGAACGATCAACCTTTGGGTTAGCATCTGAGAGCTTAATCATTGTGCTACCAGGGCTCCTTCAGTCTTCTTGTAGTCCAGGCCAAAAACTTTGGAATCATTCTCTTTTTCTCACACCCCAGATTACATCTACAGGAAATTCTCTGGGCATATCTTCAAATATGCGCAGAATCTAACCACTTCTCCTCACCTTTGCTGCCACCTCCCTAGTCCAGGACACCATCAATGCTTTCCTGGAGTATTTTAATTAACCTCAAAACCCTTGACTGTCATGTCTTTCAGAGTAAAAGCCAAAGTTCTGATTATGGCCTATGAGGCCCTGCATGATCTAGTTTTGGTCACCTCTCTGACGTCTCTGATCTCTCTCACTCATCCCTCCCAACTACTCTCACCTTCCCAGTGTTCTTTGAGTCTTTTCACTGGCTGGTCCCTTTTTCTGGAATATTTCTGGAATATTATTCCACTACATATTTCCCTGATAACTCCCCACCTTTTTCAAGTCTTTGCTTAAAGGCGTCTTTCTTAATGAGCCTACTCAGACCACCATCTTTAAATTTCAAGCCCTCACTCTTGATTCTCCTTAACCTGCTGTATAATTTTGGCCATCCTTATCACTTTTGAATACACCATATAATCTTAATTTGTAGCTTATTTAGCATGTATTGTCTGTCTCTACCTCCTAGAAAGTAAACTCTTAAGAGGGCCGGCATCTTGGTCTGTTTTGTTTCCTGAGCATCAGTCCTTGGTATACCGCATATACTCAATAAGTATATTATTATGACATAGTTATTTTATTATTTATTGACTCTTCTATTGCTGAAGGACAGAGAAAATATCCTGTCTCTCTCCCAGATACTTATAAGTAACCAGAGAGTTAGCCAACAGATGTAAAAAATTTTTTTAAGTGCAGAGAACAAGTAACATGAGCAACAGAAGAAAATTTAGATAAATTCAAATTCATCAAAATTAAAAGCACCAAAGGATGCTATCAAGAAAGTGAGAAGACAACCTACAGAATGGGAGAAAATATTTGAGAATCATGTCTGATACAGATTTAATATCCAGACTATATAAAGAATTCGTACAACTAATAACAAAAAACGAAGAACCCAACTAAAAATGGGTGAAGGATTTGAATAGACATTTCTCCAAAGATAAACAAATGGACAATAAGCACATGAAAAGATGCTCAACATTGTTAGTCATTAGGAAAACACAAATCAAAATCACAATGGGATACCTATACACTACACACTTCCCAGGATGACTATTAGAGAAAACAAACAATAAATACCACATATTGGCACAGATGTGGAGAAATTCAAACCCACCATGCATTGCTGCTGGGAATATAAAATGGTGCAACAACTGTGGAAAACAGTTTGGCGGTTTCTCAAGGAGTTAAACATATAATTACCATATGTCATGGATTGAATTGTGTCCCCCCAAAATATCTGTTAACTTGGCTAGGTCATGATTCCCAGTATTGTATGATTGTCTACCATTTTGTCATCTGATGTGATTTCCCTATGTGTTGTAAATCCTATCGCTATGATGTAATGAGATGGATCAGTGGCAGTTATATTGATGAGCTCTACAAGCTTAGTGCCTTAAGCCCATCTCATTTGAGTTAGAGAGAAGCAAGCAGAGAGACAAGGCGGGGGGGACCTCATAACATCAAGAAAGCTGGGAGCAGAATGTGTCCTTTGGACCTGAGGTTCCTGCATGGAGAAGCTCCTAGGCCAAGGGAGGATTGAGGACATGGACCTTCCTCCAGAGCCAAAAGAGAAAGCCTTCTCCTGGAGCTGACACCCTGAGTTTGGACTTGTAGCCTACTAGACTGTGAAAGAATAAATTTCTCTTTGTTAAAGCCATCCACTTGTGGTATTTCTGTTAAAGCAGCACTAGATGCCTAAGACACCATATGATGCAGTGATTCTACTTGTAGGTATATACACAAAAAGACTTGAAAGCAGGAACTCAAACAGAAATTTGTATACCAGTGTTCACTGCAGCATTATGCACAAAAGCCAAAGGGTGGAAGCAACCCATATGTCCATCAACAGATGAGTGGATGAACAAAATGTGGTATACACATACAACGTACAATGAATTTAATTATTTAGCCATAAAAAGAAATGAAGTCCTGACACATGCTGTGACATGGATGAGCCTTAAAAATATTTCCAACTAAGTGAGATAAGCCAGTAAAAAAAGGACAAATATTATATGATCCCACTGACATGAAATATCTAGAATAGACAAATGTATAGGGACAGAAAGGAGAGTAGAAGTTACTGGGGCTAAGAAAGGGAGGGAGTGGAGAGTTATTGCTTGAGGGGTACTGAGTTTCTATTTGGGGTGATGAAAAGGTTTTAGAAATGAACAGTAACGATGTTTGCAAAGAAGGGAGAGAGAGAACATGTAACAATAAAAAGTTTAGCTAAGATTCTTTTGGTCCAAGTGGTAGAAATTCACTCAAATTAGCTTAAAACAAAGAAGGGGAAATTCACTTGTTCACAAAACTGAAAGTTCACAAGTAAACCTAGCTCCAGGTATGCTGGATATGGGGGCCTTACATTTGTCTTTGATACTTAATGATCTCACCCTTGATGGCTCGACTCCACTTTCCTCTGAAATAGCTTCGGTTTGAGGCAGGCATTCGTCACACGGTAGCCCCTGAAGCTTCAGCCCTGGATTTTCAGAGTAGGTGGAGAGCCCAGAAAGACCTTGCTGGATGTGGCCTATATGGCAAGTGAATATGGTACTCTCATTGCTCTGGCTTGCGTCCCAGGCGCAGCCCCAGAAGTGAGGGATGGGTGAGCCCCACCCAGATCACGTGGTTTGAAAGTGGGAAAATGAAAACGTAAAATTAATTATAGAATTGAATCAAACCAATTTGTGCAAGTTGATAAGAACAGAATAGCGGATATGAGAAGTATAGCACTCTGACCCCTAGTGGTTAGATTACAGGGAGAAAATTCAGCATTGGAAGACAACACGAGGTTCATTTATTTCACATCGTGTTTTTATATGATCTCTCAGCAGTTTATTTAAAAGCATCAGCTTCCTTCCGTTTTCTCTTCTACATCGAAGCATTCACCCATTTTGGGAAAATATTCCTTTGAATGAGTTCTTGAATTCTGTTCATTCCCTCTACTCCCACTGTCACCATGTTTGCTCTTGGGTTCATGTCTAGACTACTGTGAGAACATCATAATTCTTTCCTTCTCTTCAATCCATTATGAAAACCAACACCTGGAAACTCTTCCTAAAAGAACTGTTTTAGTTGTATGGTGTCCAGCTGGAGAACACTACTCTGATAGGTAATTTATCACCTACCAGAGCCAGCCTAAATCCCTGGGTCCGACACTGATTTTCACATGCCTCCACTTTTTGCTTAAGAAATTGGACTTGGATTTCTATCACATGCAATGGAACACCCCACTGCAGTTGAGTCGATTCCGGAAAGGCTAATATAAATAATGATATATATTCACCTAACGCATGTTGACCAGTGCCCTGGTGGCCCTGGGGTAAAGAGCTCAGCTCCTAACCAAAAGGTCAGTAGTTCAAATCCATCAGCTGCTGCTCCTTGGAAATCCTGTAGGGTAGTTCTACTCTGTCCTATAGGGTCACTGTGAGCCAGAATTGATTTGATGGCAATCTGTTTGTTTTGTTTTAAATGCACATTGGCCAACTGAACTTTAAAATTAAGAATACTTATTAACTTATACTTTTCTTTCTGGTAGCATAAATGGTTTGCGTTTGACTGCTAACATAAAGGGGCCCTGGTTGTGCAGTGGTTAAGCGTTTGTCTCCTAATCAAAAGGCTGGCAGTTCAGATCCACCGGTCGATCCTTGGAAACCCTATAGGGCAGTTCTATCCTGCCCTATAGGGTCGCTATGAGTTGGAATCAACTCTATGACAATGGGTTTGGTTTCAATTTTGGCTAACGTAAAGGTTGGTGGCTCAAACCCAGTGGTGTTCCCCAGTAGTGCTGTTGAAGAAAAGACCTGCCAATCTGCTTCCATAAAGATTACAGCCAAGAAAACCCTACGGAGCAATTCTAGTCTGTGACACATGTGGTCACCCCGAGTTGGAACCAAGTCAGTGGCAACTAACAACAATATAAGAAACAGATTAATTCATTTTAAATCTCATTCTACTAAATTTATCTAATATTCTATATAGAAAATTTCGCACTGATTCCTTTTTCTTTTTCAGGAGAGAATTAAACACATGATTTATTTCTCATTAAAAAAAAAAAAAGCATATTGACCTCTACAAATTCAGAAGTATGCTGGCTAATAGCCCAGATTATAACTCTCAGGCTTTATTCTTTATTTATTGGTTAGTGGCTGAGATAATAAAAATTCTCTAATTTCATTAATTGCTCACGTTTTCACTCCAATTTTCATTGTGAAGACCAACATAAAATATTGAGTCAATTATTCTGAAAGTATATATGTTTTATTCCACACTTGCCTTATCACTCTGTTCTTTTTTCTCTCCAATGTTTTTCTCTGTTTGAAAAGTTTGCATTATCATTAATGAAAGTAGGCAGTTTCTTTCTTCTGGAGAATTAGTGTAGACTTGTTGCTCAAACAACTGGTCAGATGGCCTAAGCTTTAGCTTTCTTCTCCATAAGAAGGTAACAATACAAAACAAACAAACAAAAAAAAAACAACCAAACCCATTGCCATCAAGTCAATGTCTTATTTGACATCTGTACAGATTCCATAAATACATTTAACCAATCCCTTGTTGGGAAGCCTTTGAGGGTTTCCAGTCTTTTGCTATCACAAACAATGCTTAAAAGAATAATCTGGTATGCATGTCATTTCATGTAAGTGTGAGTATTTCTGTAAGAGAAATTGCTAGAGCTAAGGTCAATGACTTTTCAAATGATTTAGGTTAAAAGTGCTTAAAGCGTTCTGGCGAAAGAGAATCTCCAATTTGAAATCTTCTGGTCAAATTTCACCAAGGAGGTATTGCTAGTCATTTAATCCAAAAACTTGGAAACATCTTTATATCCTGTTTTTCTCACCGGTTGCTGTTGCTAGGTGTGATCGAGTTTGTTCCAACACATAGCAACCCTATGTACAACAGAATGAAACACTGCCAGGTCCTGAGCCATCTTCACAACTGTTGCTATGTTTGAGCCCCTTGTTGCAGCCACTGTGTCCATCCATCTCATTAAGGGTCTTCCTCCCTTTCGCTGACCGTCTATTTTACCAAGGATGATGTCCTTCTCCGGGGACTTGTTCCTTCTGATAACATGTCCAACATGTGGTTACTGGCATACATTTGTAAGTGCTCCAAAATTTAACTTTGACTAACATTTTATAGATTCACTTGCATTATTAGTGTGACTTTGTATATACCAGTTGGTCTGAAGTCTTGCCATCCTTGCTTCCAAGGAGCACTGGAGCTGTATTTCTTCCAAGGCAGGTTTATTATTTTTTTTTCTTCTGGCAATCCATGGTATATTCAATTGTCTTTAAAGATAAAAAAGAATATTGAAAAGCACAATAATAATAAAAAAAGAATATCAAATACCTTTCTCACCTACTAACCACTAAATCTTGCTGATTTTATCTTCTCAATATTTATTCAAATCTGTGTTACCTTCCCATTCCTCATAGCCAACGACTCAATTTAGGCTTTCACTGTTTCTTCATATCTAAGATGTCCCAAACCCATCCTCTTGAAAGGATAATCTGCTCACTTTCATGTTGCCCAATATATCAGAATTAGGTCTATTGTCCTTATTTTGGAGTCCCTGGGTGGTGCAAATGGTTAAGGTGTTTAGCTGCTACCCAAAAGGTTGACTTTTCTAGTCCACCCAGAGGCACTTGGAAGAAGGACCTGGTGACATACTGCCAAAAAAATCACCCATTGAAAACCCTTTGGAGCAAAGGTCTCAGACACACGTAGGTCGCCAAGAGTCAAAATCTCCCGGACAGCAACTGGTAGAGTGGGGGTAGTGCTTATTTTAGCATACAATGAACAAACAAACCAAACCTGTCACTGTGGTGACGATTCCAACTCATGGTGACCCCGTGTGTTACAGAGTAGAATTGGTCCAGAGGGTTTTCCAGGCTGTAATCTTTAGGGAGGCAGACCCCATAGGGTTTTCTTCCATGGCACTACTAGATGGGTTCAATTAACCAACCTTTAGGTTTTTTTTTTTTTAGGTTAGTAGTCGAGTGTAAACTGCTAACAAGACTCACCTTAATCTGGTCCCTGCACTTCCCGTCTCCTATGACTCAGCTTTATTCTTTTGCTTTTATAGTGTTGAATAGCCTATAGTTTTAGGCCTCTAATCTTTAGCTCTGTCTCTCTAGCCTGCAATGCCTTCATCCATTTCTCTTATTTCACATCTGGCAGGGGGGTGTGGATCTCCTCGTGCAGGAGGTGTTCCACAGAGCCCTGTGCATTCAGCTTTTACTGTGATTGCTATTCTCTATTTATACTATTTCCTTGAAGTAGCTTGAAAAAGCAAGCAGGGAATTAATCTTTTTTTTTTTTTCTTTCTAGTCCTAGAGTCCAGCACAGTGTGGTGTATGTGCGAGAAAGTTTATTTAACTGAACTCAATTAAGTCTTAGGGGAAATGGGTGGAGCCATTCATTCATTCATTCATTCATTCACATATTTATTGAGAGGCTATTAGGTGGAGGGAAAACCCTGGTGGTGTAGTGGCTAAGAGCTACAGCTGTGAACCAAAAGGTCAGCAGTCCAACCACTCAGCCCTCCTTGGAAACCCTATGGGGCAGTTCTACTCAGTTCTATAGGGTCGCTTTGAGTTGGAATCGACTTGATGGCAGTTGGTTTGATTTTTTTTTTTTTTGATATTAGGTGCTGGACTCCTGGTGGTGCAGTGGTTAACAGTTGCCTGCTAACCAAAAGGCGGGCAATTTGAATCCACCAGCTGCTCCTTCGAAACCCTGTGGGACAGTTCTATTCTATCCTGTAGGGTTGCTATGTGTTGGAATTAAAATGACCCCACCGCAAAGGGTTTCTTTTTTTTGGTATTAGGTGCAAGGTTATGTGCTAGGCGATGGAATTACAACCAAGAAGATAATCCAGACGTACTTTTGGTCTAGTGAAAGAGATATGGATATAACAGCATAAACATACAATTCTAATTTAGTTAGGTAAAGGCTGCAGTAGACAGTGGTCACAATTTAGGTCATCTTATGGGTATGGATAAGCAAAGAAAAGAGTGGGAGAAGTGTGTTTTAATTAGAGGGAATTGTAGGAGGAAAGGTATTTGCACAATACAGTAATTACCCAAAGTCATGGTGAAACCCAAAGTCAGGCATAAAGCTTATGGTTTCTGACTTCCTGTTCATAGCCTTTGCCTCTACTTTTTAAAGGTCAACAGAAGGTCAAATACAGCATCTCGGGTACATAATAATAATAATCTGAGATAACATGTAAAGCAACCAGGTCAGAATCAGGTGTACTCCGTACAAGTTTTCTTTCTCCGTAGGTGTCTGCTAAACTGCCATGTAAGTATTCTAACAAAACGTGCTTGGTGTTAAATGATTTATATTAAGTTTAATCTATCAACTATTCTTTCTCTACCCTTTTCTACCCCTCTTTTTTTTTTTTTCTCTAATATGACTGCTTCCAAAAAGGTTGTAGGGAAAACAGTAGGTTATCCAGGAATCAGACATAATTGGATCCAGCCCAGGAAGCTGCGACTGCTAGTAGGGTGATTTTGGGCAGGTGCTTAAACTCCCGTATACACTCTTATAAAGTAGGAATAGTAATAAATAAACCGGGAGATAACATTTTGCAAAGCGCTTAACACAGTCTCGTCTCTGAAACAAATTAAGAGCTTGGTATAGGTTAGCTATTAAGTGATTCTAAGAACCTCGAGGACTTGGTAGTTGTATTTTCGCCAGTGTAAGCAAGCACAAGACTGAACCAAAGCTGACCCATCACTGAAGTTAAACCAGAACTTGCGTTTTCAGCAATGAGGTAATTTGACCTCTTCGGCCACCGTCGCCGAGCATGCGTAAATAAACGTGGCGGGACGTATGTGTCATGGCGAGCTCCATGTAAAATATGTGCGGTTTCTGGAGTGTAGCGTGTTGAACCTCTTACTTCGGACTAGTTTGTTATTTCCCGACTGCTGGGTAAGGGTGGCAGCTGGACCAGTGTGGGGCACAGTGTGGGCAGAGCTCCTTTTATGGCGGAGCCATAATTTCCCGGTTTCAGTCCCTCTTGGGCCATTTGCTGGTTTTGTTTTGCAGTTTCAAGGGGATTTTCCGGCTGGTGTGGGGAAATTGGGGGGTAGGCCGTGCCTCCAGGAGTGAGGACAGGGTCCTCGGCCTTGAATGGTGTTAGGCTTCAAGGAGTGTTTAAGGGACCTTCGTCCTTATTGTTTGGGGTCAGAACTAACTTCATTTGCCCTTCCACTTTCTACGTTAGCGAATTGGTGAGATGTGATAAGGCTTTCGCAGTTACCTAGCTTTCACAGAGTGGTCAGTGTCTTAAAAATTTTAATTGAAGTGGGGCAGTGCAGCAGGTGTCTTGCTTTTCAGTTTTGTTCCGTTTACTCATGAAACCTCTTTATGAATCTTGGTGGTAAGAGCTACACGTGTCTTTGAGGTAGAAGGTCATTCGGGTACCTACTTTTATTCTTTCTTACAGTTGCGAGCATTACTTGTACTATGTAGAGACGTGTTGTAGTGCTGGGTATTTATCGCTCTGGTCAGACGCTGGATCACAGTCATGACAAATGCGTGACATGTCGAAGCACCTGTCCTAGTTAGTACAAATCTGAAAGTAGTATGGAACATTATTAACCCTGCTATATAAAGCAGCCTTTTTGTTGGGTCTAATTGCTTTTAGGTAGTTTTTAAGATTCCTTAAAAAAAGTTGGCAGTTCGAATCCGCCAGGCGCTCCTTGGAAACTCTATGGGGCAGTTCTACTCTGTCCTATAGGATCGCTGTGAGTCGGAATCGACTCGACGGCAATGGGTTTGGTTTTTTGGTTTTACTGTGGTTTTGTGAACTCGTTGGGTGCTTGCTTTTTCTGACCAATTTTTATTTTCCAGACTCATTTTTCAAGAGGACTTGAGACCAGTTGCAGATAATCAAGGTACTAATTTATTCAAAACATTTTATGTTTGAGTGGTGTGCTACACGTTAGAATGTGCAGAATGGTAGCCCCCTGTTTTCTTAGTAATTTTGCCGCCATTATTTCATGGAAACGTCATGATCTCCCTGTCACTAAATCCAAGAGACATTTTCATTTTAATTAAAACCTTTCATTCTTTGTTCAGTAGCACTTACCATGTCCACTCCTTGGCATGCCCTCTTCCTTTGCCTTCTGTGACCCATTGATTTTCTCCTCTTTTAGCGGTTGCATATTGGTCTCCAACATAGTCTGATTCTCCTCTTCCTGGCAGTTTCATTTGGAATTACTTAAGGACTGGTCCTGTATCCTCTTGTCTTCTAACTCGCTTTGTTTTTCTCTTTCCTCTGGGTGACCTAATACATTCCCACATCTTTAGTTACTGTCTATATGTAGATGACTAACATTTGCATCTCCAGTATAATCTTCTCTTTTAAACTTTCTTAAGATTGCCTGCCTGGTATCTTGAATATCTCAAAGGTATTCTGTTCTAAACTCGATACTTTCTAAAGTTCTCCTTTATAAAAAAAAAAAACAAAAACTTATAGCGGGTCTTTTTCTGGTGTTCTCCCTCAGAGAATAGCAGCATCGTCTGCCTAGGTAGACACTCAAGTCATTCTTGGCACTTCCCTTTTACTCTCTATTTCAATTTGAAGATTACGCTCTGTCTCTTATTTAATAGTATTTTTATTTATCTGATAAATATCTTAATAAGTCCATGGACTTCTTTCTGTCACTAACTCCCTAATCCAAGCTATCTTCACTAATGCAGTCGAACACAGTATCAGACTCAAAGCTTTTCAATAGTTATATGGATCATCTTGAGATCCTGTTAAAATGGAGATTCTGATTCATTAAGTTTGGGGTAGGGCCTGAAAGTCTGCATTTGTTAAGTTTCCAGGTGTTGCTGCCAGAGGAACAAGCTTTGAGTAGCAGAGTTCTAATTGGTCAGCTTTCATCTATGCTAGTGTTCTTCTACTTTGTTTTTCATTCTGCAGTCTGAGATAGCTTTTCAAAATACAATTTGACTACTTTATTCCTGCCATGGCTTCTCATTACTCTTTGGATAAGGATTGTTCTTGTGTGCTGTCGAGTTGATTTTGACTCAGCGACCCTACAGGGCAGAGTAGAACTGCCTCATAGGGTTTCCTAGGCTATAATCTTTATGGGAGCAGATTGCCAGGTCTTTTCTCCCTTGGAGCAGCTGGTGGGTTTGAACTGCTGATCTTTCAGTTAGCAGTCCATCGCTTACCCATTGCACCACAAGGGCTCCTTTGGGTAAGGATACAACTGTAAAATCCCCACCTCTTCTTTAACTCATCTCCTACCACCTTTCTTTTGACTCTCTTGATTTGCCAATATCTTCTCCTATTTTATGTCCCCCCCCCCCATTTTCTTGATGGTATCCGTTGAAGAAAAAAGTTTTTAATTTTGCTGAAGTTCAACTTCTTTTTTTCTTTTGTTGCTTGTACTTTTGGTGTCATAATGAAGAAGCCATCGTCTAGTCCCATGGCTAATTCCATTCAATTCTCTTGGCACCCTTACTGAAAAGCAGTTGGGCAGGTACTATATTTTTAACAAGCTTTTTTAAACAGATCATTTTTTATGAAAGATTAACTCTAGAACAGTGATTCTTGAACTTTAGCGTGCATAAAAATCACCTAGAGAGCTTATTAAAGCTTGTTGGGCTTTACTCAGAATTTCTTATTCAGTAGATCTGAATTCATAGCAACAATTGTGAGGATGGTGCCGGACAGGGCAGTGTTTCATTCCTGCTGTACTCGGGGTTGCTGTGAGTTGGAACCAACTGGGTGGCACCTGACAACAACAACAGACCTGAATTCAGGAGTGGGGCCCAAGAATTTTCATTTCTGACAAGTTCCCTGGTGATGCTGTTGTTGCTGATCTGGGAACCACTCGTTGAGACTCACTGATCTAGGACATTGGTTCACAACTATGGCTGTACAAGTGAGGATTACTGGAAAGTTAAAAAAAAAAAAAAATCCCCGAGCTCCATTCCCTGAGATTGATTCACTTGGCCTGGGCTTAGGAGTTGGTATTTTCCAAAAGCTCATGAAGTGAACACAGTGAGCACCCCAGACTGAGAACCACTGTAGGAGAATAGTGGCTGTTTCTCGGGCATGTTGTTGGAATCAGCTGGGCAGGCTTTCCATTCGCATGCCCCCATTGCAGTCTTAGAGAGTCTAATTCGGACCGGGGCATGGGTATCTGATGTTATCGAGCTCCCCCGGTAACCCACCAGTGGACCCTTGCTCTAGGACAGTGTATCTGCTCTTCTTTCTTTCCATCATTTTCAGTATCTCCTCTTTCACTCTGTTTTTATTCCTTTTATCAAACATAATCTCTTTTACCTTTGGGGGAGGGAAACAATTTGATTCTTTTGTTCTATTTCACTATCATCTTGCTTTCCTTTTATTTGCAAACTTTCATTTCCTTATTACTCATGTATTTAAAAATTTCTGAAGGCTAGTAATACCCTCTACCAGTTTGTTGAAAATAAAATTATTAGCTTTATTAGTGATGAGTGGGATTGTTTAAAAGCTTATGATATGCAGCCAGATTTAGAAACCTCTGCATTATATGTTATATAATGCTATTAGATTTGTATACATTTATCTCCCTAGGGTGGAATTCTAGAAATGGAATTGCTGTGTCAAGGGTATGTGTTTTGAAATTTGGTACGTATTGCCAAATTGTCCTCCAGAAATGGTATATCAGTTTTACCATGCTTTAAGCTTTAAAAAAACCCATTGCTGTCGAGTTGATTCTGACTCAGAGTAGAACTACCCTTTAGGGTTTCCAAGAAGCAGCTGGTGAATTCGAACTCTGACCTTTTGGTTAACAGCCAAGCTCTTAACCACTGTGCCACCAGGGTTCCTGCTTTTAGCTAACAGTGGGTTTTTGTCAGTTTTTTTTTTTTTTAATTGTGCTTTAGATGAAGGCTTATAGAGCAAATTAGTTTCTCACTGTACAATTAATACACACATTGTTTTTTGACATTGGTTGCCAACCCCATGACATGTCAACACTCTCCCCTTCTCAAACTTGGATTCCCCGTTACCAGCTTTCCTGTCCCCTCCTGCCTTCTAATTCTTGCCCCTGGGCTGGTGTACCCACTTAGTCTTGTTTTGTTTTATGAGCCTGTCTAATCTTTGGCTGAAGGGTGAACCTCAGGAGTGACTTCCATAATGAGTTGAAAGGATGTTCGGGGGCCAGGTTTTTGTCAGTCTTAAATATCAGCGGGGTAGATGAAAAATAACTTATCATTTAAACATTTGCTATTAGTGTGAGCATTCTTTCCAATTCTTGTCAGCTCTTTGCATTTCTTAAGTAAATCAGCTGTTTTTCCTTTGCCCATTTTCCCCTTTTCTTTTTACTGGAATGGATGTTTTCACTTCCTAGTGTCACATCAGACTCTTTGTTTCTGTTTTGGCAGTTAGGCAGAGGCATAGTGGGAAGAGCATGGTATTGAGAAGAAACCTAGGTTCTAATTCTAGCCCTAGCAATCTTCTAGCTTCTCTGGACTTCTGTATATTAAAGGGCTTGGCAATGTTCCCTGCTTCCCTAACTCTGTATGTCCCCTACAGTAGAGTACTCATCTCTCTCCTTCCATTCTGCTTCCCTGAAGTGCATTCATTCACAATTGTGTGATTTTTCAAAACCATGGTTTTTACTGTGTCATTCAGTTACTCATAATTCTTCAATAGTCTTTCAGTAACTTTCCCAAAAGCACTACCTGGTATTAGCCATTCTCCCTTACCTTAATTATTTTATAGAATAATAGTGATGGAAGAGACCTTAGGGGTTAGGTATTCATGTCAACCTTCCACCCAGTGTAGGAATTTTCTGTGTCCTGTGTTATAGGAAGACTAGCTGTATTCAGCTTAAACAACCCTTTATTCATTCATTCATTTAGTCATTAAATATTTGAGTGTCTGCCACGTGCTAGGCATTGGTACAGGTGTTGTAGATAATAGCAGTGAACCAGAAATGGTGCCTTTGTACTTAAGAAACTTAGATTGTAATGAGAAAGGCAGACATGTAATTATATATATGTGTCACAAATGTAAGCACCACAAAGAAAAATGGAGCATAAAGCAGGGATAGGTGATAGTGAGAGAGTGGGGGTCTTGGGCAGTGACTGGTTATTTTAGAGATGGTGGTTAGGAGAGGCCTCTCTAAGGAGGTGTCATTTGAGTAGAGAAGTGGGAAGCAGCATACAAATATCTGGGAGACTAGGCAGAGGGGATAGCAAGTGTGAAGATCCCTGAGTCAGAATCTACTTGGCATATTCAAAGACTATCTTAAAAGGTTAATACAGTTGGAACAGAGTGGGAGGTGGGTCAGGGACTAGCCAGGGACCATATCATGTTATATTATAGTCTATAGAAAAATAATTTGTTGAGAACCTGCAGAGTGCTACACACAGTTTTAGGTATCTGGGATAAAGCAATGAACAAAACACAAAAATCTTTGCCCTTGCAAAGTATGTATTAGAATATAGAAAGAGACAATGAAAAAATACTTTAAGCTTATAAGCAGGTGATAAATACTGTGGTAAATGCAGGGAAGAGGTATGGGAAGTGTATGTCTGTGCTGGGGTTGCAATTTTAAACAGAGCGCTTGGAAAGGCTTTACTGGTGACATTTGAATAAAGTCCTGAAGGGTGTGAGGGAGGGAGTCATTCAGGAATCTTGAGTAAGAACATTTTAGGCAAGCATAAGGCCTTGAGATGCATGTGTTTCCTGGTGGAGCAGTTGTGAGGGAGGGTGTTGGGAGATGGGGGCAAAGTAGTAGCAAGTAGGATCGGAGGTAACCAGTGGCAGATTGTATATGTCTTTGCAGATCTTTATTGCAAGTTTGGCGTTTTACTCTGGGATGGAATACCATTGGCAAGTTTTGATCAGAAGCTTGAGATGAACTTAGGTTTTAAAGGGATCCCTGGTTTCTGTGCTGAAAATGTTCTTAGGAAATTAAGGATAGAACAGGGAGACTAGCTATTGCAGTAATCCAGGTAAGAGCTGATGTTGGTTTAGGCCAAGAACATAACAGTGGATGTGGTAAAAATAGATTCTGGATATAATCTGAAGGTAGAGTCAACAGAATCCTGTTGGTGGTTTGGATTTAGGGGGAAGGAAGAAAAGGAGGGGTTGGGGTGATTCCAAGATTTTTGGCCTAAGCAGCTCGAAGATTGAGTTTGCCTTGAACTGAGCTAGGGAAAACTGGGCAGGACTGCTGTGATGGTGGTGGTGTTGTATGGGGCGAGGGTGGGGAAAGGATTAGGAGTTCTGTTTTGGATTTTTAAAGTTAGAAGTAAGTATTAAACATTCAGGGAGGAGTGTTTGAATAGGGAGTTGGATATCTGAGCCTGAAGTTCAGGGGCAGGGATGGGGCTGGTTATATAAGCCTCGAGTTGGTATTTCAAGGCCCTGGACTGGACGAGACCACCTGGGGAGTGAGTGTAACTGGAGCAGGGAAGAGGGCCTGTAACAGCCATGGGGGCATTCCAACACTGATAAGTTGGAAAGATGAGGAGGCACCAGCAAAGGAGACTTGAGAAGTAGCTGTGGTAGGATAACTAGGAGAGCGTGGTGTCGTGGAAGCCAGTGAATGGTCAGTTGTGTCAAATGCTGCAGATGGGCTCACATGAGATAACGGAGAATTGGTCATTGTATATGTCTTTGGAACCACGTCAGGCATTTTTGGTGGAGCGACGGGGATGAAATCCTGACTCATGAGAGAATAAGAGGGGAAAATTGGAGACTGAATAGACACAAGGAACCTTGGTGGTGCAGTAGTTAAAGCTCCCCGCTGCTAACCCAGAGGTCAGCGGTTTGGACTAACCGGCAGCTTTGCAGGAGAAAGATGCAGCAGTCTGTTTCTATAAAAGATTGCAGCATTGGAAACCCTGTGGGGCAGTTCTGCTGTGCACTACAGGATCGCTATGATTTGGAATTGACTCGACGGCAGTGGGTTTTGCTTTAAGTAGACACAGCTCTTGCAGAACCCTGCCCTAAAGGGGAGGAGAGAAATGTGGAGATCATTGGAGGAGGAAGTGGGGTTAAGAGACGAGAGGGTGGTGGTGGTTTTTTTATTAAATGAAAGAAATAATAGCATGTTTATATCTAGAGTGGAATGAATGTGTAGAAAGGAAATAAGTAATGCAGGAAGAGGGGACAGTGCTGGGATACCATGCTTGAATAGGCCAGAGTGGAAGGATCGTTCCTAGGGAGGTGGACAGCTCATTCGTAGTAACAGATTGGACACCAGAGTACTTAGGCAAAGAACCATTTCAAGGTAAAAGAAGGAAGTCATCCATCTGTGCAGAATGTGAGAGGTGGCTTAAGGTTCTATTTTATTCAGTCCTATTTCCAGTCCCGTCTTTAGGCTCAGTAAGAGGAGATATGTAATGGAGTCCCTGGGTGGTGCAGATTAAGTGCTCAATTACTAGCAGAAAAGATGGCAATTTGAACCCACCCAGAGGTGCCTTGGGAACAGGCCTAGCGATCTGCTTTGGAAGGTCATAGCCTTGAAAACCCAATGGAGCACAGTTCTCTGCACACATGGGGTTGCCAAGAGTTGGCATTGACTTGATGGCAAGCAACAACAGCAGTCATTCCCTATATTAGTATAAAGTATGGAATCTTTTTTTTTTTTTTTTTTTATGGAATCAGCATTTTAAGAGGAGATATGTGAGAAAGTGTTCTGTGGTTAATTTTCAGGAAACTCCTAAGATAATACGAGTTTGAAGTTTCTTTACTGCAGGTCTTCACAGAGTCTTTAATAATGTGCCCTGTGAATCCGTAAAGGAGGGTTAAGTATGCAGAATTGCCTAAATTTATTTGACTGTTACGTTGTTGTTAGGTGCTGTCGAGTTGGTTCTGACTCATAGCAACCCTGTGTACAACAGAGCGAAATGCTGCCTGGTCCTGTGCCATCCTCACAATTGTTATGTTTGAGCACATTGCTGGAAACTGATGGTGTAGTGCTTAAGTGTCACAGCCCGTTGTTGCAGCCTCCGCATCAGTCCATCTCGTTGAGGGTCTTCCTCCTTTTCGCTGACCGTCTACTTTCCCAAGCATGGTGTCTTTCTCCAGGAACTAATCCCTTTTGATGACATGACCAAAGTATGTGAGACAAAGACTCGCCATTGTTGTTTCTAAGGAGTGTTCTGGCTGTACTTCTTCCAAGATAGATTTGTTCTTTTGGCAAACCCAGATTTCTTTTGGCAGTCCGTGGTATATTCAATATTCTTCACCAACACCATAATTCAAAGCCATCGATTTTCTTCCATCTTCCTTACTCATTGTTCAGCTTTTGCATGCATGTGGTGATTGAAAACACCATGGCTTGGGTCAGGTGCACCTTAATCCTTAAAGTGACATCTTTGCTTTTTAAAGCTTTAAAGAGGTCTTTTGCAGTAGATCTGCCCATTGCAATGTGTCGTTTGCTTTCTTGACTGCTGCTTCCGTGAGTATTGATTGTGGATACAAGTAAATTTATTTGACTACAGATATATATATATATATATTTTTTTTTCTTATTTACTGATAGTTAATATTTAAAATTAATAGAAACTGTTTGGGAAAGACCAAGCTGGTTCATTTCACCTTACCCAGATTGCTGAACTGGCCAGGGCTCTTGTTTGCAAGAGGTGAAAATCTAATGCTAAAGTAAGCCACAAGAGGAAATTTACCAACTCACATGACTGGGAAGGTCTGGGCTGCATCTGGCTTCAGGCTTTGCTTGGACCCAATTCTGAAATAATGTCAGTAGGGCTCTTTATCTTCCCAGCTTTTGTTAGACCCCATTCCTTAGATAGGCTGCGTCTGTGTGGCAGACAAGATGGCACAGTGCCAGATTGACATCTTCCCAAAGCGGCTACTTGAGTGAAAAGAGAAGCCCTCTCTTCTGTTAGCTCTGGTGTAGAAGTCCTGGGATGATTCTTGTTGACAGGGCTTGTCATGACCAACCCTGAACCATTCATTGTGGCCAGGCTTGGGTCATGTACCCTATTCCTGTGTCAGAGGAGTGTGATTGACAGTCCCACCAGGACCACTTGGTATGCATGTTAACTGTAAATAACATTTGGGTTATTTTTAATTTTTTCTTCTTACAATGTAAAGCTAGCTGAGATTTGAACACAGGTTTGTCCTATTCCTTGGACATCATTTGTTATAATTTGTAAAGAGTGCATTACAGAGTTGTTGTTAGTTGCCATTGAGTTATTACAGAATAAAAAGCATAAAAATAAGCGTGGCTGGAAGCCACTAACTGTTAATGGAAAGATGGTGTTTTGGTTATGTAGTGCTGCTGTAACAGAAATACCACAATTGGATGGCTGTAACAAAGAGCAGTTTATTCTCTCACAGTTTAGGGGGCTTGAAGTCTGAATTCAGGGCGCCAGCTCCAGGGGAAGGCTTTCTCTCTCTGTCAGCTTTGAGGGAAGGCCCTTGTCATCAATCTTCCCCTGGCCTAGGGAGCGTCTCATCACAGGGACCTGGGTCCAAAGGACACGCTCTACTCTCAGCACTTTTTTCTTGGTGGTATGAAGTCCCCTTCCTCTCTGCTCCCTTCTTTCTTTTATATCTCAAAAGAGGTTGACTCAAGATACAACCTAATCTTGTAGATTGAGTCTTGCCTCATTAACATAACTGCCTCTAATCCTGCCTCATTAACATCACAGAGGTTATGATTTACAACACATAGGATAATCACATCAGATCACAAAATGTGGGAATCTCGGTGTAGCCAAGTTGACACACGTTTTTGGGGGATATAATTCAGTCCATAACAGGTGGGAATCCAGTACATGAGGAACAGGAATGTTCCTTGGAAAGATTTGAGCACAATAGAGAGAATACAGGATCTTTAACATTGTGGTTCCACGGTCATGGATGAGGAACAGTGCTGTTCAATATACATATGTTAAGTAGGCACTAGAGCACAGCACAGCATATGGGTTTAGACTCAGATCTGGCTTGGAATCCTTACAGTGCTTCTTTGGGCAAGTTTGCACCTCTTTCTGTTTGCTTGTCCTTCAGGTGAGCTGTTCTTAAGATGAGCATGATAATACTACCTAGCTTATAGGTTGTGAATGGTTAATGAGAAGACCCTGTAGAGGACTCGTTTGGTGTCTGGGCACAGTATAATAGTAGTCCTATGAGTAACTGTACCAAAGTACTTATTTTTTTCCCCTTTGGATTTCTTTTTTTTTAAGTTAAGCATTTTATTTTCACATAATTGTAGATTCACATATGATTGTAAGAATTAAGGAGAGAGATCTAGTGTGCCCTTTACCTGGTTTTCCCTGGTGGTAACCTATTGCAGAACTGTAGTACAAATATCAACCAGGATATTGACGTCGATACAGTGAAGATAAAGAGTATTTTCATCACTACAAGGGTCCCTTACGTTGCCCTTTATAGTCACACCCACTTTTGCCTCACCCTGTTCTTAACTCCTAGCAACCACTATTTTGTTCTCTGTTTCTATACTTTTGTCCTTTATAAATGTAATCATACAAATTAAATAAACACGAATGTATTTAACCTTTTGGGATTGGATTTTTTTCACTCAGTGTAATTCACTGGAGATTCATTCAGGTTGTTTGTATGAATAGCCCATTGCATTTTATTGCTGAAAGTATTCCGTGGTATGGATGTACCATGGAACCCTTCACCCGTTGAAGGCCATTTGGGTTGTTTCCAGGTTTTGGTGATTATGAAAAAAGCTACTATAAACATCCGTGTACCGGTTTTTATGTGAACGTAAGTTCCTTTCTCTGGGCAATCGCTGGGATGCATGGTAGTTGCGTGCTTAGTTTTTTAAGACAATGCCAAACTGCTTTGCAGAGTTGCAGTACCATTTTACATTCCTGTCAGCACTCTATGAATGGTTCAGTTTCTCCACATCCTTGCTGGTATTTGGCGTTGTCACTGTTTTTTATTTTAGCCATTCTAATGTGTACAATACCTCACTATAGTTTTAATTTGCCTTTCTCTGATGGCTAATACTACTGAATCTCTTTTCATGTGCGTATTTGCCATTTATATATTCTCTTGTGTGAAATGTCTCTTCATGTCTTTTGTCTATCTTATGATTTGATTGTTTTCTTAATGTTGAGTTTTGAGTGTCATTTATATAGTCTAGATAGTAGTCTTTTGTTGGATATGTAGTTTGCAGATATTTTCTCCCACTCTGGAAACAGACTGTTCATTCTCTCTGCAGGATCTTTTGCAGTTTTTAATTTTGATGATTTCTAAAACATCAGTTTTTGGTTTTATGGATCCTGTTCTTGGTGTCAAGTCTAAGAACCCTTCACCTAGCCCTAGGTCTTAAAGATTTTCTCTCTTTTTTTTTTTCCTAAACATTTTATAGTTTTACATTTAAGTCTGTGATCCATTTTGAATTAATATTTGTATCAGGTATAAGAATTAGGTTGAGGTTAACTTTTTTGTCTATGGGTGTACAATTGCTGTAGCAACATTCATTGAAAAGACGGTCTTTCCTCTATTGAATTACTTCTGTACCTTTGTCAGAAAAATCAGTTGTGCATATTTGTGTGCATCTTTTCTGAGTTCTCTGTTCCATTGATCTCTGTGTCCATTCCTTGCCAAAACTACAGCCTTGATTACAGTAGCGTAGCTATATAATAAGTCTTGAAGTTTTATTGACTGATTCTTCCCACTTTATTATTTACTAAGTTGTTTCACCTAGTCTAGTTCCTTTGCTTTTCACATAAATTTTAGAATAATCTTGCCTAGATCTCAAAAAAATATTGCTGGGATTTCTATAGGAATTGCATTAGACATGTATATTGATTGAGAGAGAGTTGACATATTTACTGTCTTAACAGTATGTCTTTACAATCTGTGAACATGGTATGCCTCTTCATTTATTTAGAGCTTCCCTGATTTCTTTGTTCAGTGTGTACTTATATGTAAATACTTAAAATTACTAGCATATAGAAATATGATTGATTTTTGTGTTTCTCTTAAATCCTATGACATTGCTTCTTGCTGAACTTACTAGTTCTATGATATTTTGTTTTTGGGTAGATTCCTTGAGGATTTTCTACATATGTAATGATGTCATTTGCAAACAGGGGCAGTTTTATTACTGTCCAGTCTGTGTGCATTTTCTTTTCTTGCCTTTTTGTGCTAGTTAGAGCTTCCAGCTCTGTGTTGAATAAAATTAGTGAGAGCAGACATTGTTGCCTTGTTCCTAATCTTAGGGGGAAATTATTCAGTCTTTTACCATTAAGTATAATGTTGGCTATAGGCTTTTTTTAAGAGGCTTGTTAGCAAGTTGAAATTCTCCCTATTCCTATTTTTTTTTTGAAGAGCTTTTTATCATGAATGGCTGTTAAATTTTGTCAAATACCTTTTCTGCATCAATTGATATGATCATGTAATTTTCTTCAGCCTGTGAATGTGATGGGTTACATTGATTGATTTTTGAATATTGAGCTAACCTTTAACCCTGGAATAAACTCCACTTGATCATTGTGTGTAATTCATATTATATGTTGTTGAATTCTATTAATATTTTGTTAAGGAGTTTTATGTCTATATTCATGAAGGATATTAGTCTGTAGTTTCCTTTTTATGTTCTGTCTTTTGTTTGATATCAGAGTGATACTAACCAAACCCAAACCCTTCATAAAAATGACTTGGGAAGTGTTCCCTCCTTTTCTGCTTTCTTGAAGAAATTGTGTAGAGTTGGTATTCTTTTTTTTTTTTTTTAACAAATAAAGTTGTTTATTTGTAACAATTTGTTTAATTGGCATTGCCACTAGAATAAAAAGAAATATGTCAGTTAAACTGTCGCCATGTTAATTTTGCCTCTGAGAAAAACATTGTAGTGGAATAATTTCATGAAATGCTTTGATGGCAAAAAAATGCCAAAATATGATTAGTTACTGCACATTTCAAACTAGATAAGAAAGCAGTTGGTGGCAGTTGGCATATCCAGAGGTTTTTGTTCCATGCTTTTTTTTTTTTTTGATGACAGTATATGCTATTGGAACCCTGGTGGTGCAGTGGGTTAAGAGCTTGACTGCTAATCAAAAAGGTTAACGGTTCGAATCCACCAGCCACTCCTTGGAAACCCATGGGGCAGTTCTACTCTGTTCTATATGGTTACTGTGAGTTGGAATCAACTTGAAGGCAATGAGTTTGGGTTTGGTTTATACAGTATTATTTTTTACACATTTTGTAAAATTCTCTAGAGGAACAATCTGGGCCTGGAGATTTCTTTATTTTTTTGGAAGGGGAATTTTTAAGATTTAGGTTGAATTTCCTTAATGGTTACAGAGCTATTCAAATTCTCTGTTTCACATTGGGTGAATTATGGTAGTTTGTGTTCAAGGAATTGATCAGTTTTGTCATATTTATGAGTATAGAGTTGTTCAAAGTATTTCCTAATTTTTTTTGATGTCTGCAGGGCCTGTAGTGATACTTCATCTCAGTGATATTGGTGATCTGTGTCCACTCTCTTTTTTTGTTTGCTGGTCTTACTGGAAGTATGCCTATTTTATTGAGCTTTTCAAAGAACTATCTCTCTTTGTTTCATTAATTTTTCTGTTTTTATTTTCCTGCTTTCAAGAAAATCAGCTCTTTGTTTCATTGATTTTTCTTTATTGTTTTCCTGTTCTCATTTTCATAATTTTTGCTTCTGGTTGCTTTGGGATTACTTGCTGTTCTTTTTCTAGGTTCTTGAAGTAGGAGCGTGAATTATTTGAGAGTTATCCTCTTTTCTAATGTATGCATTTAGCCTTATAAATGTCTCTCCTAACATTGCTTTGTCCCATAAATTTTGATATGTTATACTTTTGTTTTTATTCACTTCAGTGTATTTATTTCCCTCGAGAACTTCATCTTTGAACTGTAGATTATTTAGAAGTGTGTCATTTAGCTAAAAGGACCCTTGATGGTGCAGTGGTTAAGTGCTTTGCTACTAACTGAAAGGTTGGTGGTTCGAACCCACCAGCCATTTCACAGGAGAAAGATGTGGCAGCCTGCTCCTGTAAAGAAACCCTATGGGGCAATTCTGCCCTGTCTTACAGGGTTGCTAGGAGTTAGAATTGACTTGATGGCAATGGGTTTTTGGTTTTGTTTAGCTCCAGCTTTTTGGATATTTTCCTCTTTCTGTTACCGGTTTCTAGTGTGATTCCATTGTTGATTGAAAATGCATTATGTATGATTTCAGTTGTTTTAAATTTATTGAAGTTTTTTTTTTAATGGTCTGTGTCGATTTTTTTTTTTTTTAGGTGTTGACATGTGTCTTAGTTATCTAGTGCTGCTATAACAGAAATACCACAAATGGATAGCTTTAACAAATAGAAATTTATTCTCTCACAGTCTAGGAGGCTGGAAGTCCAAATTCAGGGCTCCAGCTCCAGGGAAAGGCTTTCAGTCTCTGTTGGCTGTGGGGGAAAGTCCTTGTCATCAGTCTTCCTCTGGTCTAGGAGTTCGTCAGCGCAGGGATCCAGAGTCCAAAGTACGCGCTTCCCTCCTGGTTCTTCATTCATGGTAGCACGAGATCCCTCTCCTTTCTGCTCGATTCCCTGTTTTTTATCTCAGAAGAGATTGACTCAAGATACAGCCTAATCCTGCAGATTGAGTCCTGTTTTATTACTATAACTGCCTCTAATCCTGCTCATTAACATCATAGAGGTTAGGATTTACAACTCATAGGATAATCATAACAGATGACAGAATGGTGGACAACCGCACAATACTGGGAATCATGACCCAGCCAAACTGGCACACATTTTTGGGAGACACAATTCAGTCCATAACAATACATGTTCTCTGGGCACTTGAGAAAAATGTATATTCTGTTGTTGGGTGGAGTGTTCTATAAATGTTGATTAGATTCTGTTGAATGATGGTGTTAGCAAGTTTTATATCCATGCTGATTAGTACTGTCAGTTGTTGTTAGGGAGATGTTGAAGTCTGCAACTGTAATTGTGAATTTGTGTAATTTTTCGTTTCAGTTCTATCAGTTTTTGCTGCACATATTTTGCAGCTATATGGTTGGGTGCATACAAATTTAGACTTGATGTGGAGCCCTGGCTGTGCAGTGGTTATGAACTACAGCTGCTAACCAAAAGATCGGCAGTTCAGATCTTCCAGCTGCTCCTTGGAAACCCTAAGGGACAGTTCTACTTTGTCTTATAGGATTGTAATTAACTCCATAGCAATGGGCATATCTTCTTAGTAGATTAACCCTTTTGTTATTACATAATGTTCCTCTCTGGTAATTTTCTTTACTGTGAAATCTACTTTATGTGATATTAACATAGTCACTCCTGCTTTCCTTTGATTAATATTTACATGATATGTCTTTTTCCAATCTTTTATTTTCAACTTGTTATATTTGAAGTGAATTTCTTATAGAGAACATATGGTTAGGACATCTTTTTTAACCAACTCTGTCAATCTCTGTCATTTAATTAGTATATTTAAACCATTTACATTTAGTGTACTTTTTGACATATTAGGGTTTAAGCCTACGATTTTATTTTTTATTTTGTTTGTTCTTGTTTTTGTTTTCTCTTTCCTGCCTTCTAGTGAATTACTTGCACATTTTCTAGACTTCCATTTAGGTTTATCTGTAGTGTTTTTGGAGTATATCTTTTACAACTTCTTCAGTGGTTGCTCTGGGTATTACTTACACATACATACTTAATCTCAGTTTACTGGTGTCACTGTTTTACCAGTCCAAGTGAAGTATAGAAACTTTCTCTCCCTTTATGTCCCATTGTCCTCCACCATTTGTAATATAATTGTCTTAAATACTTCTCATATGTACATTTAGAACCATAACAGTGTTATTTTTGCTTCAACCACCAAAGATGTTTAGAAAACTCAAGAGCAGAAGGAAGGTGTATTTAACTTAGTCACACTTAGCTTACCGTGTTTGTTCCTTCTTCCCGATGTTCTAGATTTGTTGTTACACTGTTCCCTTTCTTTTTGGAGAACTTCGTTTAGCTTTTGTTTTAGGATAAGTCTCCTGGTGAAAAATTTTTAGTTTTCTTCATTTGAGAATGTGTTGATTTCCCCTTTAGTCCCAAAGGAAATTTTCTCTGGGTATAAGATTTTGGGTTGATCCTTTTTATTTAAGCGCTTGGAAAGTGTGCTACTTCCTTATGCCCTCCATGGTTTTTGATGAGAAATATACCTATTTCACAGGTGATGTTTTCTGAGGAGCTCAAGCTTGTGTTATCTATACCTTTTTTTATATGATAGAGAAAATGCCTTCTGCGTCATGTGATACAGTACTAGAAGACATAGAAGATATTGTAACACAGGAAGATTCAAAGCCACAAGACAGGCATTTCACCAGAAAGCATGTTGTTCCAAAGGTGCGAAACCGAAATACCCAAAAGTATTTGCAAGAGGAAGACAGTCCACCAAGTGATAGGTAGGCTTTTCTTGTTGAAATTGTATTCAGTTTCATGCCAGAGGAGAAGCTGGCATTACTGGTCTGTGTGCTATATATAATGTCTCCTTTTCAAATCTTTGAACTTTTGGTAGGAAATAAGGTAGATTTGTTCCTTATTTGAATGGTTTTAAATTTGGCAAGGTAATTGGCCAAAAAAGAAAAAGATACCAAATTAAATGTTCTTTAAAGACAGAGCCTAGGGATAGTATTTAGCACAAAGATATACCCTTGTGATCTCTCTGATGTTACTACCCACGCACTGCCATCGAGTCAACAGTGTACAGAATTGTGTAATTCTGTTACTTCCAAGTTAAAATTTTTAGTGGAATTTGTGATTCTTAATGAGGCAGTGGTTTTATGGGCATTTAATATTTGTTAGTCAACAAATATTGGATCACCTACTACAAACAAGGCAGTGGGTACAACTAAATTATTGCCCTGTTTACACTGCCACAGTAGATCTTCAGTTTAGTGAAATTCTACTGTTTCCTAGCCAGAAAGGCTATGCAGTTGTATAGTTTTAGTAAGCCTATATATATTTGTGACTCATAGCTCGTAGTGACCCTGTAGTCACAACTGATTTGGCAGCAGTGGGTTTGGTTTTTTAAATATATATTTGTTTAGCATATTGTTGAAACTTTTAATGTACTTAATTATTTTGTTTGGAACATTAAGTTTTTAAAACTTATGAATTTTAAAATTTGCTTATATTTTAATGATTGAAATTTATCAAGTTTGTCCTGGACATGTCCTTTAGGTATTTCATGTTTACTAAATTATTAGGGCAGTCCAAGTTGAAAGTCTTTTTTTTTCCTCCTAAAAGTATTATATTTTTAGAATTACGTTTTTAGGTCTGGAGTACTTTTAATAATGTAAAGCCTTAGGGTGATAGTTTTTCATTTTGATTCAGTTATTTATATCTGCAAGTTATACAGTAGGTAAAGACTGCAACTGGTATATAGGAGTCTGTTTCTGAAGACGTGAACTTCATTTTCTTTGTCGTTATTGCTGCTAGAACCATTTCCTCTGTGTATCATTATTTATGTGTACCTTTCTTGGAGTTGAACTTAGTTGTACTACTTTAGAAGTACTGAATTTAAAATACGAATTGGAGAAAAGGAAGTTTTTTTTAAATGTAGAGGGTCTTAACTATTTATATTTCTGTGGTTATTTATCTTGATTTTAGACTTTTGATCTAACAATAGATTATAGATTAAGTTGGTGCATTTATCAAACAGCTTGAGAATGGATTGCAGTGAGTTTGTGTTTTGCTTAATGTGCCCTGAAATCATCTAATGGTTTTTATTTTTAAAATCATTTAATGAGACTTTTTTTTTGGTAACGATTGTTTTACAGCACTATTCCAGGCATACAGAAAATTTGGATACGAACGTGGGGTTGTTCTCATAATAATTCAGATGGAGAGTATATGGCTGGACAGCTTGCTGCTTATGGATATAAAATTACAGGTAAGGAGATATGTAATGTATTAGATTGATGAAATTTTTCATTGTTAACTTGGTTAGGGATATACATTCTAGCTTCAGCAGTTAAATAATATTTTAGCATAACTTAATGATTTTTAATGCATTGTTTAGATAAGTATGAATACCATATTGTTAACAAAGTTTAAAAACAGTTTTATTTTGAAGTAAGTTAAAGAAAAGCAGACTTAAAGAAAAGTAATAAAAATAGTACAGAGAGTTCTTATATAGCCTTCAGCCAGCTTCCCCAAATGTCAACATCTTACATAATCATAGTATAATTAATAAACCAGGAAATTAATATTAGTATAGTACATTAGTGCAAAAAACTAAACTGCAGATTTTATTTGATTTTTCTAGTTTTCCCACTACTGTCCTTTTTCTGTTCCAGGTTCCAATCTAGGATCCCATGTTATATATGGTTGTCATGTCTCCCTAGTCTCCTCCAACCTGTGACAGTACCTCAGTTTTTTTCTTGTCTTTTATGACCTTGACACTTTTGAAGAACGCTTTTTAGTTATTCTGTGGAATGTCCCTTAGTGTGGGTTTGTCTCATGTTTTCCGGCAATTAGAATGAAGTTACGCATTTTTGGAAAGAACACCACAGCAGTGATATTATGTTCTCAGTGCATTGTATCGGGGGTTCATGAGGTCAATATGTCTTATTACTGGTACAACGAGATACCTTGCTGGCCAGGTTTTCCCTGGTAAAACTACCTTTTTGTCTCATTGTAGCTAATAAACACCCTGTTTCTCCTCATCCTTTCACCTCCCGATTTTAATATCTCGTGGTGAATCTTGTCTGCAACAGTATTACTGTCATGTTTGCTTAATGGAGATTTTCTGCTTTCTTTGTGTCCACGTTTATTAGTTGAAATTCTTCTGTAAGGAAACACTGTCCTTTCTCCTCCATTTTACTTAACTTAGATCAGTGTGAACTCATGGATATTAGTTTTATTATATGAGTTGTAATCCAGTTCCATTATTATTTATTTTGTTGCCCTTTTTAAAGTATCCCACCTTTGGCCATTAGGAGCTCATTCAGATTGGTCGACATGCTCCCATCTTGAGCACTTTTTACTTTGGTGGCATCACAAGATGTTCTAAGCTCATCTTATATTTTCCCTACTGCAGCCTTAGAAGTGACTGCTTTTCTGCGGAGCCTTGATTCCTTTCATTAGGAGAATGATGTTTAGAAACAGATCTGGGCGCAAGGTGTCCTCATTGCTGATGTGAGGTATCAGTGCTTCAGGGCATACACACACACAGTTCTGTTTCTGTATCTGTGTGTGTGTATATGTATATATGTATAAATATGTGTGTGTGTGTGTGTATATATATATATAAACAGTTATAATTTGAATGTTTTGTAACAGGCGCTGACCCAGTGCTTTATGTATGGTATCTTGTGGTATGAGGAAATATTGGTATCCCTAATTTACAGGTGAGAAAAGGAGGGGTTGTATCTTACCTTAAATCGTTACGTCCCTAAAACAGTGCTCTTGACCATGAGTCTCTTACCTCATGGTTGCCTTTGCATGTGTATTTGGCACATTCTAGCTATAAGAATGCATGTAAGGACCAAGTAGGGTTGGAAATTTATTCCTTTCATACCATTGTTTCTTTATTCTTCTTGTAGCATTGTCATTAATTGTGTTTTTTATCACTTATAAATGGCAGTTAACACCAGCGATAGCAACAGCGTTCTTTTTACTGCAAATCAGTCTTAACACTTCTTTCCTTTAGGTTAAAAACACTCAAAATGTGCTTCCAGAATTACTACTCTATATGAATTAGCAATTTTTAGTATGATTTAGCCTGGGCTTGCCTTAATACATTGTCATGGTTCAGTTTGAGTTTTAAGAAATAGCCTTTAAGATAATTTCCTAAAATAGTAAAAAATACAGTCAGAGCTTGACTTTTTCTAGGTGATGTCTAATATCTACCAGCATTTAATTTTAATTTTAGTCCATGAACAGTTTGTGTTTAGACTTTTAATGCTTTGTTATATATACTTAATTTTGGTTTCTTATTCAGGAATAGTAAAAAGGGAGAATTAGGGAAGTGATCAATGAAATAAAAAATATATTTTTCTTATTAATGCAGTGTTTTACTTTTATATGCTTAAATTACTTTTATGTATTTTTATTAATTTTATATTCTATTGATTATCTGTACTTTAGGAATTCTCTTACTCAGTTTTTAATTCTAGTCTCGCATGCATGCAGCAGATTTTGGGACATGTCCCTTACTGGTCTAGGTACTGTAAGCCCAGGAAGTATAAACAATATTAGCTTCTGTAATACATTTAAGAAGTATATCTATACAGATCTTATATTTAAATTAGATATATGATATGTGGAGCCCTGGTGGTGCAGTGATTAAGAGCTTGGCTGCTAATCAAAAGGTCGACAGTTCGAATCCACCAGCCACTCCTTGGAAACCCTATGGAGCAGTTCTACTCTGTCCTGTAGGGTTACTGTGAGTTGAAACTGACTTGTTAGCAACGGGATATGATATGAGTGATTGCTAGATTACCTGTGCCAGTAGTTTTGTTGTTTTGGAATAGTGAGCTTTTATAAAAATTCTTATTGCTTAATAATTTATAATATAGATACATTATAATATGTAATGATTGTTACCCCTGTTACCCCCTACCCCCATCGCTGCTGAGCCAATTCTGACTCATAGGGACCCTATAGGACACAGTAGAACTACCTCATAGGATTTGCAAGGAGCACCCAGTGGATTTAAACTGCTGACCTTTTGGTTAGCGGCTGTAGCGCTTAACTACTACGCCACCAGGGTTTCTGTAATGATTATAGTATAATCAAATATAGAACTGAAATATTTTCATTTACATGCGTATTTGATATGAAATAGATTGTTACAGTTCTTGATGGTTTCTTTGTATGTTTGTATATGGTTTATTCATTCAGCATTTTCTGAATATGATATGTGTTATAGGGTATAGTGCTAAGAGATGTGAGGGTATGAAAATGAAGAAGACATGGATTGCAGGAGACTAGAAGTTTGTGTTTTTTTTTTTTTTGACAAAGGAAAAGTCTTCATGTTGTATGTTAAATCTTACAAATTATTTTTTATAAATCGTCAAGTTCTTAATGTATTCTTTTAATTTTTTATAGTTCAGGAGAAGTAGTACTTATTAAAAGAGCTTTCAGAACTTGCATTTTAGAAATGCTTTGTGATTTATAATGTCAGGTCAGAATATAGCATCTTATGTTTGAATTAAGGAAATTAGTATCTCTTTGTAGAAACATGGGCCCTGCTGGCACAGTGGTTAACCGTTTGGCTGTTAGCCCAAAGGTCGGTGGTTGGAAACCTTATGAGGCAGTTCTGCTCTGTCCTAAAGGGTCGCTATGCTTTGGAATTGACTTGACAGCAATGGATTTGGTTTTGGTTTTTCTGTAGAAACATTAGCTTATTCAGTATAGGAGATAGTATTGTAGTAGAATGGCTAAGCTAAGCTGTATAGCGTATTTCTTGGGCCTGGCTGATTAATTTGAAGTAGCTTAGATTTTTAAAACTGAGATCAATGGCCTATATTACTTATGTTTGTATAAGAAATAAGTTGAAGACCACACTAGTGGTTAGTAGAATTTGAAGGACATTAAAGCTACACTTTTGTGTCTGGGTTTGGATTTAGGGAAAACATACTTGTTGCACAAGAAGTATGAGTACACATAAAGTTTTTTTTAAAAAAAAAACCCAAAACAACTTGTGCCTGCTTTCTTATTTTACTTCTCTTTAAGAACTGATGTTTATGACATTCCACGTAAATTTCTTCAGTTTACCTATACACCTACTACTCACTTATTGACTTTCTTTTTATCTGACATTTCACATCTATGACAATAATAAAATCTCCAGTATCTGACTGTTTTGTGCATTAATGATGTAGATTTGGCAGTAACAAACACCAGGGTGTGAGGTAAGAGTGATGCAGGTTGTGTTGATTATGTGTCAGCTTGGCTGGGCCACAGTTCTCAGTGGTTTGGCAGTTATGTAATGATGTAATTTGGCAGTTTAGTAATAATGCAGTCATCTTCCATTTTGTGATCTGATGTGGTCATCTTCCATTTTCACATAATGCCAATTTTTGTGTAACGAGCTGGCGTTTGGAACCCAACCATGTCGGTAAGTGAGGAGTGAGCCTATAATAACAGAGAATAGATTAATTCTTTTTTTTTTTTTTAATAATTTTTATTGTGCTTTAAGTGAAAGTTTACAAATCAAGTCAGTCTCTCACACAAAAACCTGTATACACCTTGCTACACACTCCCAATTACTCTCCCCCTAGTGAGACAGCCCTCTCTCTCCCTCCACTCTCTCTTTTCGTGTCCATTTTGCCAGCTTCTAACCCCCTGCACCCTCACATCTCCCTTCCAGGCAGGAGATGCCAATGTAGTCTCAAGTGTCCACCTGATCCAAGAAGTTCACTCCTCACCAGCATCCCTCTCCAACCCATTGTCCAGTCCAATCCATGACCATCGGGGTCCTTTCCGTCTCAGTCAGACCATTAAGTCTGGTCTTAAGAGAATTTGGGGTCTGCATCCCACTGCTCTCCTGCTCCCTCAGGGGTTCTCTGTTGTGTTCCCTGTCAGGGCAGTCATCGGTCGTAGCCGGGCACCATCTAGTTCTTCTAGTCTCAGGATGATGTAGTCTCTGGTTCGTGTGGCCCTTTCTGTCTCTTGGGCTCGTAATCATCTTGTGTCCTTGGTGTTCTTCATTCTTCTTTGATCCAGGTGGGTTGAGACCAATTGATGCATCTTAGATGGCTGCTTGCTAGCGTTTAAGACCCCAGACGCCACTCTTCAAAGTGGGATGCAGAATGTTTTCTTAATAGATTTTATTACACCAGTTGACTTAGATGTCCCCTGAAACCATGGTCCCCGGACCCCTGCCCCTGCTACACTGGCCTTCGAAGCATTCAGTTTATTCAGGAAACTTCTTTGCTTTTGGTTTAGTCCAGTTGTGCTGACGTCCCTTGTACTGTGTGCTGTCTTTCCCTTCACCTAAGGTAGTTCTCATCTACTATCTAATAAGTGGATACCCCTTTCCCACCCTCCCTCCCTCCCCCCTCTCGTAACCACAAAAGAATGTTTTCTTCTCAGTTTGAACTATTTCTCAAGTTCTTATAATAGTGGTCTTATACAGTATTTATCCTTTTGCAACTGACTAATTTCACTCAGCATAATGCCTTCCAGGTTCCTCCATGTTATGAAATGTTTCACAGATTCCTCACTGTTCTTTATCAATGTGTAGTATTCCATTGTGTGAATATACCATAATTTATCCATTCATCCATTGATGGGCACCTTGGTTGCTTCCATCTTTTTGCTGTTGTAAACAGTGCTGCAGTAAACATGGATGTGCATATATCTGTTCGTGTAAAGGCTCTTATTTTTCTAGGATTTATTCCAAGAAGTGGGATTGCTGTATCCTATGGTAGTTCTATTTCTAGCTTTTTAAGGACGCGCCAAATCGATTTCCAAAGTGGTTGTACCATTTGACATTCCCGCCAGCAGAGTATACGTGTTCCAATCTCTCCACAGCCTCTCCAACATTTATTATTTTGTGTTTTTTGGATTAATGGCAGCCTTGTTGGAGGGAGATGAAATCTCATTGTAGTTTTGATCTGCATTTCTCTAATGGCTAATGATCGTGAACATTTCCTCATGTATCTGTTAGCTACCTGAATGTCTTCTTTAGTGAAGTGTCTCTTCATATCTTTTGCCCATTTTTTAATTGGGTTATTTGTCTTTTTGCAGTTGAGTTTTTGCAGTATTATGTAGATTTTAGAGATCAGGCGCTGATCAGAAATGTCATAGCTAAAAACTTTTTCCCAGTCTGTGGGTCGTCTTTTTACTCCTTTGAGAAAGTCTTTGGATGAGCATAAGTGTTTGATTTTTAGGATCTCCCAGTTATCTAGTTTTTCTTCTACTTCTTTATAACGTTTTGTATACTGTTTATGCCATGTATTAGGGCTCCTAATGTTGTCCCTATTTTTTCTTCCATGATCTTTATCATTTTAGATTTTATATTTAGGTCTTTGATCCATTTTGAGTTAGTTTGTGTGCGTGGAGTGAGGTATGGGTCTTGTTTCATTTTTTTGTAGATGGATATCCAGTTATACCAGCACCATTTATTAAAAAGACTGTCTTTTTCCCATTTAACTGTTTTGGGGCCTTTGTCAAATATCAGTTGCTCGTATGTGGATGGATTTATGTCTGGATTCTCATTTCTGTTCCATTGGTCTATGTACCTGTTGTTGTACCAGTACCAGGCTGTTTTGACTACTGTGGTGGTATAATAGGTTCTAAAATCAGGTAAAGTAAGGCCTCCTACTTTGTTCTTCTTTTTCAGTAATGCCTTATTTATCCGGGGCCTCTTTCCCTTCCATATGAAATTGGTGATTTGTTTCTCCATCTCATTGAAGAATGTCGTAGGGATTTGAATCGGAATTGCATTAAATGTATAGATCACTTTTGGTAGAATAGACATTTTTATAGTGTTAAGTCTTCCTATCCATGAGCAAGGTATGTTCTTCCACTTATGTAAGTCTCTTTTGGTTTCTTGCAGAAGTGTACTGTAGTTTTCTTTGTATAAGTCTTTTACATCTCTGGTAAGATTTACTCCTAAGTATTTTTATCTTCTTGGGGGCTACTGTAAATGGCATTGATTTGGTGATTTCCTCTTCGATGTTCTTTTTGCTGGTATAGAGGAATGCAACTGATTTTTGTATGTTTATCTTGTATCCTGATACTCTGCTGAACTCTTCTATCAGTTTCAGTAGTTTTCTGGAGGATTCCTTAGGGTTTTTTGTGTGTAAGATCATGTCATCTGCAAATAGAGATACTTTTACTTCTTCCTTGCCAATCTGGATGCCCTTTATTTCTTTATCTAGCCTAATTGCTCTGGCTAGGACTTCCAGTGCAATGTTGAATCAGGGTGGTGATAAAGGGCATCCTTGTCTGGTTCCCCATCTCAATGGGAATGTTTTCAGGCTCTCTCCATTTAGGGTGATGTTGGCTGTTGGCTTTGTATAAAAAAAAAAAAAAAAAATTTTTTTTTATATAAATGCCCTTTATTATGTTGAGAAATTTTCCCTCTATTCCTATTTTGCTGAGAGTTTTTTTTTATCATGAATGGGTGTTGAACTTTGTCAAATGCCTTTTCTGCGTCAATTGATAAAATCCTGTGATTCTTGTCTTTTGTTTTATTTGTGTGGTGGATTACATTAATTGTTTTTCTAATGTTGAACCATCCCTGCGTACTTGGTATGAATCCCACTTGGTCATGGTGAATTATTTTTTTGATATGTTGTTGAATTCTATTGGCTAGAATTTTGTTGAGGATTTTTGCATCTACATTCATGAGGGATATAGGTCTATAATTTTCTTTTTTTGTGGTGTCTTTACTTGGTTTTGGTATCAGGGATATGGTGGCTTCATAGAATGAATTTGGTAGTATTCCATCCTTTTGTGTGCTCTGAAATACCTTTAGTAGTAGTGGTGTTAACTTTTCTCTGAAAGCTTGGTAGAACTCTGCAGTGAAGCCCTCCGGACCAGGGTTTTTTTTTGTTGGGAGGTTTTCGATTACCTTTTCAATCTCTTCTTTTGTTATGGGTCTGTTTAGCTGTTCTACCTCTGTTTGTGTTAGTTTAGGTAGGTAGTGTGTTTCTAGGAATTCATCCATTTGTTCTAGGTTTTCAAATTTGAATATAGTTTTTCGTAGTAATCTGATATGATTCTTTTAATTTCAGTTGGGTCTGTTGTAATATTGCCCATCTCATTTCTTATTCGGGTTATTTGCTTCCTTTCCTGTTTTTCTTGTGTCGGTTTGGCCAGTGGTTTATCAATTTTGTTGATTTTTTCAAAAAACCAGCTTTTGGTCTTGTTAATTCTTTCAATTGTTTTTCTGTTATTCTATTTCATTTAGTTCAGCTCTAATTTTTATTATTTGTTTTCTTCTGGTGCCTGTGGGTTTCTTTTGTTTCTCTCTGTCTGTTTGTTCAAGTTGTAGGGATAATTCTTTGATTTTGGCCCTTTCTTCTTTTTGGATGTGTGCATTTATTGATATAAATTGTCCTCTGAGCACTGCTTTTGCTGTGTCCCAAAGGTTCTGATAGGAAGTGTTTTCATTCTCATTGGATTCTCTGAATTTCTTTATTCCATCCTTAATGTCTTCTATAATCCGGTCTTTTTTGAGCAGGGTATTGTTCAGTTTCCAAGTGTTTGATTTCTTTTCCCTGCTTTTCCTGTTATTGATTTCCACTTTTATGGCCTTATGGTCAGAGAAGATGCTGTGTAATATTTCAGTGTTTTGGATTCTGCTAAGGCTTGCCTCATGACCTAATATGTGGTCTATTCTAGAGAATGTTCCATGTGCACTAGAAAAGAAAGTATAGTTGGTTGCTGTTGGATGGAGTGTTCTGTATATGTGTACAAGATCAAGTTGGTTGATTGTGGCATTTAGATCTTCTGTGTCTTTATTGAGCTTCTTTTTGGATGTCCTGTCCTTCACTGAAAATGGTGTGTTGAAGTCTCCTACTATTATTGTGGAGCTGTCTATCTCACTTTTCAATGCTGATAGAGTTTGTTTTATGTATCTTGGAGCTCTTTCATTGGGTGCATAAATATTTAATATGGTGTATTATTCCTTTAATCATTATATAGTGTCTTTCCTTATCCTTTCTGATGGATTTAACTTTTAAGTCTATTTTGTCAGAAATTAATACTGCCACTCCTGCTCTTTTTTGATTGTTGTTTGCTTGATATATTTTTTTTCATCCTTTGAGTTTTTGTTTGTGTCTCTAAGTCTAAGGTGTGTCTCTTGTAGGCAGATCTTGTGTTTTAATCCATTCTGCCACTCTTCTGTCTCTTCATTGGTGCATTTAGTCCATTTACATTCAGGGTAATTATGGATAGGTATGAATTTAGTGCTATCATTTTGATGTCTTTTTTTGTGTGTTGTTGACAGTTTCTTTTTCCCACCTGATTTTATGTGCTGAGTAGATTTTCTTTATATATTGTCCTTTCCTCATATTTGTTGTTGTTGATTTTGTTTCTGCTGAGTCTGTATTTTCCCTCGTATTTTATTTTGATGAGTAGGATAGTTTGTCTCCTTTGTGGTTACCTTATTATTTACTCTTATTTGTCTAAATTTAAAACTAACTTTTATTTCTTTGTATCGCTGTATCTTCCTCACCATATGGAAGGTGTATGATTGCATTTCTTAGTCCCTCTTTATTATTTTACTTTTGTCCTCTTTTATATAATAACATCGTCGTTACCCTGCGGTGGGCTTTTTTTTTTAATTAAAAAAAAAAAAAAATCTTGCTTTGCTGTTTTTTTTTTTTTTTTGGATTTCCCTGTCTGGGTTGACTTCTGGTTGCTCTGCCCAGTGTTCTAGTCTTGGGTTGATACCTGATATTATTGATTTTCTAACCAAAGAACTCCCTTTAGTATTTCTTGTAGTTTGAGTTTGGTTTTTACGAATTCCCTAAAATTCTGTTTATCTGGGAATGTCTTAATTTTGCCTTCATATTTAAGAGACAGTTTTGACGGATATATGATTCTCGGCAGGCAACTTTTTTCCTTCAATTTTTTAAATATGTCATCCCATTGCCTTCTTGCCTGTGTGGTTTCTGCCGAGTAGTCCGAGCTTATTCTTACTGGCTCTTCCTTGTAGATGACTTTTCTTTTATCTTTGGTTTTGGCAAGCTTGATTATAATATGTCCTGGTGACTTTCTTTTAAGATCTACCTTATGTGGAGTTTGATGAGCATCTTGGATAGATATCTTCTCATCTTTCACAATATCAGGGAAGTTTTCTGCCAACAAATCCTCAACAATTTTTTCTGTATTTTCTGTTATCCCTCCCTGTTCTGCTACTCCAGTCACTCGTAGGTTATTTCTCTTGATAGAGTCCCACATGATTCTTAAGGTTTCTGCATTTTTTTAAATTCTTTTATCTGATTTTTCTTCAAATATATGAGTGCCACGTGATTTATTTTCGAGTTCAGAAAATCTAGCTTCTACTTGCTCAGTTCTGCTCCTCTGACTTTCTATTCTATTGAGTTATCTAATTCTGTGATTTTATTGTTAATCTTCTGAATTTCTGATTGCTGTCTGTGTATGGATTCTTCCAGCTTATTAAACTTTTCATTATGTTCCTGACTAATCTTTCTGAGTTCTTCAGTTACTTTATCTGTATGTTCCTTGGCTTGTTCTGCATAGTGCCTCATTTCCTTCTTGATGTCTTGAAGGGTTCTGTACATTAAACTTTTGTATTCTGCATCTGGTAATTCCAGGAATGCACTTTCATCTAGAAGATCCCTGGATTCTTTGTTTTGAGAGCCTGTTTAGGTGATCATGATCTATTTCTTTATGTGATATGATATTGACTGTTGTCTCTTAGCCATCTAGAAGTTATTGTGTTAGTTTATGCTTGCTTACTGTGTCGTAGCTGCTTGCTTTGTTTTGTTTTGGTATACCCCTATGGGTTACTTGAGTGAGCTAGCTTGATTATTTTCGCCTTTGGAGCTCTGGTGTCCTGTCCCCAGCTGGCTAGAGCTGTTATCAGGTGTATTAGTCTAGGAGTCCATTCAGTTTTCTTGCATGAATTCAGCTCAGGTTTCCAGGTAGCTGATATCAAGTGTGTGGTACAGGCAGGGGTGATTGGTGTATATACCCGTATCTGATTGCAGCAGGGGGTCACGCTCTAAACAGGGGAGGGGGCTGAGATCCGACCCCCCCGTGTCTCTGAGGAAAATGCGTGTCTGTTCCCTAGAGCGTGCTAGTGGGTGGGCTCTGCATTGGAACCATGAGCAACCAAAGATTTTGTTTTAAGGACTGGGAGTTACCAGTTATCCCTGGGCCCCTGTCACAGGTGGCTGGGCAACCCAAGTGGAGCCAGCAGTGCTTAGGTCTCTGTTGTGGGCAGGTGAGGACCTTGTTTAATAGGGAAAGCAGTGTCAAACGTCAAACACCCACCTCTCCACTGCACTGCTGAAATGGTTGGAGTTTGCCAACAAGGGCCTTTTCTCCTGAAATAGGCCCACACAGGTCCATGCAGAAGGGAAAGGTGCTCAAGGTCCGCGGATGGTTTATGCCTGGACAGGAGCCACTTCTGTCCTGAGCTCCCCCAGTTAATGGAGCTAGCAAATTATCTTTTTCCCCCAGTTGGAAGTTTTTTCCTTCCCCAAGGCCAGGAGGACGGCTCCACATGCTCACCAGGGTCTATCTCAGGCCTAGGGATTCAGCTGCTGAAGCTGGGTTGGGGATGGGGGGGTTGTGGCAAAATATACGCAAGTACTTAGCTTTTGCCGAGAGCGCCCTTCTCAGGTTCCGGAGGTGTGAGTGGGCTGTGTGGCTGGCTGCTTCTCCCTGAGGAAACTGCGGCCAAACGCTAGGACCCGCCTGCTTCTGCCGCTGCTGTCACAGCAGCCACTCTGGGAATGGTGCCTGAGGGCTCCCTGCGATTCAGGTCTGGCAACTCCTCTCCTCTTCTGTCTAAGCTTGACTTTGATGCTCAGGGCTCCCAGCTTGTCACAAATGTACTCGTTTCACTTGTTTTTTTTGGGTCTTTGCTGTAAAGAGGGTTCAACGGAAGTGTCTGTCTATTCTGCCGTCTTGGCTCTGCCTCAGATTAATTCTTATGGGAAGCTGAAAAAGCAGTGGACTTCAGCTTGTCAGGTGACACAATATTTTGTGTAGCTAGTTCTAAATGAAATCAGGATTTTTGTACACATTTTTAAGCAAGGGAGCTGGCGTTGTTTGAGGGCCTACTGTGTGTAAGGCATTTCACTTAGTTTCCGCAAGGATAAAATGAACGACCTGTGGCATGAGGTCACCACAGATTTTTAAGAATAGCAGATTGAGGCTGGGAGAAGGAAGGAACCTGACCTTCAGTACTTCACACAGCTAATATGTACTGGAGTTGACATTGATACATAGAATTGTTTGTCAGCACAACTTCTGCTCTTGGCATTGTACTGTGTTATGCAGTCTTTCAGAGTTGATGTTTTAAAGATAGTTCAGTATATTTAATGATATTAATGCTTTTCTTAGAGTAGTTTTTTTTTCCCCAACATTTTGAAATTCCTCCCCTTTTAGCTTGTTTTTTTTTGACCCTAGTTAGAAGGTTTTCTTTTCTTTTTTTTCTAGAGGAGGGGAGCAGGGATACATAGCACTGGAACCCACAGCACAAGGGCATGCCCAGTTTGTGATTCCAGTGCTGAGTTGAGAGTTGAAGGTGAGCTTCTTTAGTTATAGAAAACAATGTCAACTGTGAGTTACCTGGTCCAGTCCCACCTCCTTAATCATAAATATAAAATCATCACTTAGTGGAACATAAATATAAATGCTTCTTGATTTTTGTATTCTTCTTGTACCTTTTGTGTAATTCAGAGAAAGAATAAGTCAGGTGCCGTTGAGTTGACTCTGACTCATGGTGACCCCATGTTTTTCAGTGGCTGAATTTTTTGGAAGTAGATTGCCAGGCCTTCCTTCTGAGATGCCTGTGGGGAGACTTGAACATCCAACCTTTCAGTTAATTTAGTTTTCTTGGTCCTTACCATCACCATGATTATTTACATTTGTGTAATGTCTGTAGTTTGTAAAACTCCTTCGTGTCAATTGCTAACTTTACATAGCTTTCATCTGAGAGTAAAGGCAGAACAAAGACTGTTAACCTAGAGTTTAAAAAAAAAAAACACTTAAAAATATTCTGACATTTAGGCTTTTTACTTCAAATTATACGTGTTAGTATAATCCATATAATATTGATATACATATTAGTAATAATGAGGTGTTTATGTGTTGAATAGAGCAATTTTCTTAATGTAACCCAGCGTAACCTTGCAGAAATCTTTGTTCTGTAGCCAAAGGGTAATACCTTTTAAGATTCTGAAGTCCATCTGGAATTACAGTGAGGATAAGTTCTACCCTGATCATTTGCAATCTATGGGGGTGACCATCAATTTGGGGGTGACCATCAACGTATGGTATAGTTGATTTCTAGCATCTTTCTAGGGCTCAGAAGTTAAACTTAGACAGGGTTAATGTAAAGAGAAGCAAAGCGCTTCATACATTAGAGTAGGAACTGTATCTTTGTTGTTCTGTAAAATATCCTCCTCGTGGGCATTTCAGGGTAATTTTTTTATGCTTTTACTTTTTATATGTCCTGTGTGCTGGAAAACTGTGGTCTTAAGATAATTATCTAAAAGTACATTCTTAAGTTGCCAGTAATTTACTCTCACATTCCCTCTCTGGTTACTCTGGAAATATTCTTATATTAGGATATTTACGTGAACTATTAAGAATATTCTTCATAAGTCTTAACCTCTTTCTAGACATTTTTGCCACCACCATTTCGGTAAAAAGTTGGTAGTTGTATTTAAAACTAGCTTTATGTGAGGACGTGATGGCACAGTAGATATTTATTCTGGGTGTGACTCCCAACAAAATAAAAATGAAGCAGCAATTGTGTCAGGAATGACAGTTGTCGTTGGATCACTGAGCTCTTTTTGTTCAATAAAGTCTCTCCAAGGTACTCAACTTTAAAGGAATGAGATAGAAGTCTTAAAGAGGTTTGTTAACTTCTTTGCCTCTTATCTGCCCGGAAAACAAACACAAAAAACAATGTTAAGATTTGGGAGAGAAAGTAACTTGGAGATATCCAAATGTAAGTGTAAAATGTATCTCAATACCTAAATGTAAAGTGAGACTTGTAGGCACATTGCGCTATAATGTGTATAATAAAGAATTGAGATCGAGATAGTTCTCAACCAGACAACCTCTTTTCACGAGACCTATGTTAGAGATGAGTGGTATTTGGGAATCCTTGAGTTGGTAACAGTGAAGGATTCTATGGACAGAATATCGAATGATGCAGAAAGAATCAAAAAAGAAAGAATACACAGAGTCGCTGTGTATCAAAAAGAATTGGTTGATGTAAGAGTCATTTCAGGAGGTACGATATGATCAAGAACTGATGGTACTGAAGGAAGAGGTCCAAACTGCACTGAAAGCACTGGCGAAAAACAAGGCTCCAGGAATTAACGGAATACCAATTGAGATGTTTCAACAAATGAATGCAGCACTGTAAGTGCTCACTTGCCTATGTCAAGAAATTTAAAAGACAGCTACCTGACCAACCAACTGGAAGAGATCCATATTTGTGCTTACTCCAAAAGAAGATGATCCAAAGGATGTGGAAATTATCAAACAATATCATTAATACTACACACAAGTCAAATTTTGCTGAAGATCATTCAAAAGCGGTTGAAGTAGTACATTGACAGGCAACTGCCAGAAATTCAAGCCAGATTAGGAGGAAGGCTTATTAACAACCTGCGTTATTTAGATGACAAAACCTTGCCTGCTGAAAGTGAAGAAGACTTGAAGCGCTTACTGATGAATATCAAGGACTACACCTTCAGTATGGATTGCACCTCAGCTTAAAGAAAACAGAAATCCTTACAACCAGACCAGTAAGCGTGACATCGTGATAGACGGAGAAAAGATTAAAGTTTTGTCAAATGTGTCATTTTACTTGGATCCACAATCATCATCCATGGAAACAGTAGTCAAGAAATCAGACAATGTATTGCATTGGACAGATATGCCGCAAAGACCTCTTTAAAGTGTTAAAAAGCAAAGATGTCACTTTAAGGATTAAGGTGCACCTGGCCCAAGCCGAGGTCTTTTCATTGGCTTTATATGCATGTGAAAGCTGGACAGTGAATAAGGAAGACTAAAGAAGAATTGATGCTTTCAAGTTATGGTGTTGGTCAAGAATATTGTCTATACCATGCACTGCCAAAAGAAAGAACAAATCTGTCTTGGAAGAAGTACAGCCCGAATGCTCTTTAGAGGCAAGGATGGCGAGACTTTGTCTCGTACGCTCTGGGCATGTTATCAGGAGGAACCAGTCCCTGGAGAAGGACATCATGCTTGGTAAAGTAGAGGGTCATTAAAAGAGAGGAAGACCCTCAACAAGATGGATTGACACGGTGGCTTTCAAACATGACAGGTGGGCTCAAGCATGATTGTGAGGATGGTGTAGGACTGGGCACTGTTTTGTTCTGTTGTACATAGGGTTGATTGGCATCTAACAACAGCAGCACTTGGAGTTCTGGAGTGGATAGCCTTAGCCAGGAAAAACCCCTTTGTGATCTCAGAAGGAACTGAGTAAAGAAGATCGGCCCTTCACACCACCTTTTGCTCTTGAAGAAAGTAGATTGGGAATGGTGACAAAGAAATGTGGTGGCCCAAGTTCTGGAAGATGAGCAGCAATGGGGGGCTAAAATATATTTTTTAAAGTGGAAATTGCAGAGCACACACTTGATTTGCTAAATAAAGTCAATGTAAGAATTAATGAGAACATGTTTTTTCCTGTGTGTGTGTTCATGGATGACTCATTGCTGGTTTTTCTGACCTGTACCTTTTTTCATCTGTAAATTGGACATGACAATATTTACTTTCTCTTATTTTTCTTTTTGTTGGCTCAGTAATTTTTTTTTTTTTTTGATATGAGATGTGTTTGAAGCAACAGATTGCAAAGTGGCGCTACATCTGATTTTGTAGTAATTTGTTGTTAGCTTAATGGCAACTTTTTTTTTCCTTAATCTGAATCAGTATTTTGCTTATTGTTTGAGAGGGAACTTGTCGTGGTTGATTAGAATCTTCCTTTCAAAGGAATAGAGAGAGAACCTAATTCACTCTTGTGAATTTAAACCATTTTGCTTCCAAGAGATGGGTTAATTTTTTCCTAGCTTGGTATGTCCAAAGTGAATGCCAGTAAATTTTTAGCATTTTTTAAAATTCACTTTTTATTGTTGAGAGTTAACATAGTAGAACATACACCAATTCAGCAATTTCTACATGTACAGTTTAGTGACACTGATTACAAGCTTCAAGTTGTACAATCATTCTTATCCTCCTTTTTCCAGTTATTCCCCCCAATTAACATAAAATCACTGCCACCCCCCCCAAGTTTCCTGTCTAATCTTTTGAGCTGTTGTCAGTTTGATCCCATATATAGATGGTTCTTTAAAACAGCACAATGTTCAAGGAAGAGATTCTTTACTAATTAAACTGAACTATTGTTTCGTCCTATAGGATCGCTATGAGTCGGAATCGACTCGATGGCACTGGGTTTGGGGTTTTATTGTTTGGTTTGAAGAAGGCTTCATGGAATGTTTTTAGTTTAAGGTTTAAATATTATCTCCAGGTGATAGTTTCAGGGCTTCATCCAACCTGAATGGCTCCAGAAATTCTGGATTCCATGAAAATTTGAAAGTCTTGTTCTGTATCCACTCCTCTCCCCCCCATCTTTTTGATTAGGATTCTTGTATAGAACCTTTGATCAAAACATTCAGAGATGGTAACCAGGCACCATCCAGTTCTTCCGGTCTCTCGTGGCAAAGGAGGCAATTAGCAATGTATTACGTTTCCTCCTCCTATTCCTGACTCTGCTTCCTCTGTTGCTCCAGGTGAATAAAGACCAATTATTGTACCTTGGATGGCAGCTTGCAAGCTTTTATGACTCCAGGCACTATACCACAAACTAGTAGATAGAACAAAGGCACTAAACATGATATTAGGCCAATTGATTGAGATGTCCCATGAAACCATGACCTTAAACCTCTGGTTTTAGCATTTTTAATAATCACATGATAATTAAATTATTTTGATAAAGTTTTAAAACTCTTTTTCTCAACTTTCCCCTTAATAAAGATCGGGGAACTTTTATCTTTTCCACTGTCTTTCTTTGTGAAGATCATTTTTCATCCTGCTCAGCTTTGACCAGGGCTTTTCAGGTCACTCAAACACTTGATTTGCGCTTCTTGTAACATGTAAGTAATAATCCATCAGTTCACGTATAACTGGATTAGTTTTTGTGGATGGACTTCTGTGTGGTACTAAGGTGTGTTAAGACGCCTAATCCTTTCAGAATTGCTGGCGTTCTGGTATGGAACAACTTAAAATAGTTTCTATTTTTAATATTTTGGAATATTTATGGGAGTCAAATCAACATATATTCTCAGATTTTCTGAAAGTTAACATTTGCTTAATTGCTTAATGCTTTACCCTTTACCACTTTGTAATGTATCTGTTTTGAGGAGTTTATTTAGAAATAGTCTGTATAGTTTTATTTAGATTTTTTTGTATTACTGTCTTTGATTTTGGGGAAAAAGAACTTTTGTGAGATGTTAACAGTGGAACATTGTAAAATAGTGTTGGCTCTTTTTGGCCTTCAATTTCAGTTTAGTGGACTTGGGTTAAAACATGCTGTGTTTTTAGTTTTTGGACAATAGGTGGCAGTATTACATTCTGTGATCGCTGAAGCTGTTGTATTAAAAAAAAACCAGTGCCATCGTATATGAGAAGTTAATTTCATGTTACAGATAGTCTTTTAATACAGTTATTAGAAGTAATTAAGTTAACACTTTAGTTTGTTCAGATTTATTGATTTTTCTAAACTTTTAAAGCAATATTCGTATAAGACTTGGACAAATGGACCTTTTCAGAGGCAACATGATCCTGTGCAGGTATCAGCCTGCAGTATGTGTGCTGGAGAGCAGAATGTCACCTTCAGTCATTGCTGTGTGTTGCTCTGTTGCCCTTTCTTTGATTGGCCTAGAATCTGGCCATTGTCCTCTTTGCCGATGGGAGCATATTAGGGTGGGAGCATTTGAATTCAAGGACAAACAGTTATTACATTTACCATTGCTTTCACATTTACTTAAAAACTGACCTGCGTGTAAGATGTGACTTCAGTAGTTCATTAATCCTCAAATTAACTATTAGCCTGTATTAAGATTAAAGAGGCTTAATAGTACAACAGAATAAACACCTACGTTTAAAAATTCCCCACCCATCCCCAATTTTCCAACATGTGTTTGATGGTTAATTTAAAAGGGAAGTGATTTGAGTGCTCAGGTGTTTGCTGACTGTCCAGGTGTTTGGTCCTTCCTTCGTTGTAGCTGGTTGATTCTCAAATTTAAGAATTCTTCAGAATGTTTGTATATTGTTTTATATACAAATCCACATATGTCATATTTATGGGTGATTTAGGGCCTTTTTGTGATAATTGTGACTGTACGTGATTTTTACCTAATATGATCGGTTTGGATCCTAACGCCTTGTGTAAGATGCAGCTCTCCCTGTTCTGCTGCCATTAAGCTTATTTCCTCTGGCTTAAGACAGAGAGTATTGATACCACAGCTAGTTGCTATCTTAGAGTGATGTATCTATTTTACATTTTCTCTCCCATGATGTGTGAGTTCCTTCTGTCTTATTCATCTTTACCTTTGACATTTCAGAGACACAGTTGCTTAGTGATTAAGAACAGACTGTAGCCAGCTATTAATATTAAGCCAGATTGTAAAACCAGCTACTGCCATGTATTAGCAAGATGACTTTCGACAAATGGCAATATCTCTGTGCCTCAGTTTCCTTGTTAAATGAAGATGACATGTAGTTTTTTGTGAAGATTAAATGAGTTAATCTATGTTGTGTTCAATGTGTGTTTGGTATTGTTGTTAACTGTCATCATTAAACACAGAATCTGGAGCAAAATATGGGTTTTTTGAGTGTATAGTGAACAAATAAAGGCAGTTTTTGGAATATGTAATATATGGAAGTAACTTCATTATTCTCTCTGTCTTTAAGGCAGAATTAAAAATTAATGTCTACTCTAAGGTGTGTGTGTATGAATCCCTTGAGTTTTTCAGTAGAATCCTATTTAGGTGACTGTCGAGTCCAGTCTGCATAGTCTTGACAGGTCTTAGATAAGATTCTTGTACTATTACTTTTCCGGACATGGACACTACAAATTATATTGAATCAGAAATCTAATTTAATCCATTCTTATTAAATTGGAAGCAGTAATTGCTTTCAATTTAAAGGGATTGAATTCAGCATTAGCAATTTTGATGTTCCTTCGAGCTTAATAAAATGCGGGTGTATATAATACAGTTATTATATATTTGTGTGTGTGCCCCTGCCCTTACAGAGAGGGAGAGATGGTCTTGGAGTATTACTTGTGCTCAAAAGTTATTTGCAACGACTGGTACAGGGGCATAGTGTAAGGGTGGGAATGAGCATGGCATTTTATCATTCTTTTTTCCCTTTTCTACCCAGGGAATAAAGCAGACAGAAAATAAAACTAAGGGCCTTCAAAATGAGATTTTCATCCACTCTGAGACAGGGGAAGGAAGTTGAGTCTCTAGAGATCTGGGATGCTGCTTACTCTTGAGGGGGAGCTCCAGCCCTCCTAGTGGTGAAAAAGGAGCTTTGGGGTGAAATTAAAGCCTTCAGAAGTTTATTCTTAGCATGTCATTTCAATCTTTCCCACTAAATCATATTTAGAAATAGCCAAGTTTACCAATTTTCATGTCATAGACTGTGCTTTCTCTGGAATATATTGTGAACAAGAAGCAAGAGTAATTGATCAACTAAATGCACTTCTGAATTAATGCCTAATTATTGATTTTTGATATGTGATATGTTTATGACTCATCCCTCTGGCTCTTTCTTTGCCCTCACCCCTTCGTGTTTTCAGTAGCTATGTTGGCTACTATCGTATTAGCTGTTGTCTTGTTTCTGATGGTCTTTTTACTTGAGTTACTATGTACTTTTGTGATGAAATCATTCTGTTTTAACTGTGATTATAAAATCTGTAAAGGACTACTTGATTTTTCACAGTTTGAGTTGAATTCAGAGTAACAAGTGAAGCAGAAAATAAGGGTAGGTTATTGAGAATTTTTTTCTCTTTTTCATGTGAGTCCTGAATTATTTAGCTAACTTACAAAAATAGAGGAACTGTGAAGGTGTCCTAGAAAAGATATGTTATTGTCTAATAAAACTATTCAGGAAATCACCAAAAAATGTAAAAGTGGGAGACATTGAAAATGATATACAGATATTTAAAGATGAGATCAAATTAAGGCACAGAAGCTATAAGGATTGCATTTGAAGCTTATTTTCGTCACATTTGTAGCAGCTTTTTATCTTGTGAGGACTTAAGTGCAAATCATGTGCAAGCCATAAACAAGGGATTTTTTGTTTCTTTAAAAAAAAGAAAAAGAGGCTTTGTAGTTTTCAATGAAGCCTTTTTTCCATTAGCATGGATTAAGAGTTTTTATAGTTTGTCAAGTGTGAACAGCCATGTGAATGTAGTTGGCATTTTTTTTTTTTAAATAATTTTTATTGTGCTTTAAGTGAAAGTTTACAAATCAAGTCAGTCTCTCACACAAAAACCCATATACACCTTGCTACATACTCCCTATTACTCTCCGCCTAATGAGACAGCCCTCTCTCTCCCTCCACTCTCTCTTTTCGTGTCCTTTTTGCCAGCTTCTGGAGATGCCAACATAGTCTCAAATGCCCACCTGATCCAAGAAGCTCATTCCTCACCAGCATCCCTCTCTAACCCATTGTCCAGTCCAATCCATGTCTGAAGAGTTGGCTTCGGGAATGGTTCCTGTCCTGGGCCAACAGAAGGTCTGGGAGCCATGACCACTGGGGTCCTTCCAGTCTCAGTCAGACCATTAAGTCTGGTCTTTTGAGAATTTGGGGTCTGCATCCCACTACTGTCCTGCTCCCTCAGGGGTTCTTTGTTGTGTCCTTGTCAGGGCAGTCGTTGGTTGTAGCCGGGCACCATCTAGTGCTTCTGGTCTCAGGATGATGTAGTCTCTGGTTCATGTGGCCCTTTCTGTCTCTTGGGCTCGTAATCACCTTGTGTCCTTGGTGTTCTTCATTCTCCTTTGATCCAGGTGGGTTGAGACCAATTGATGCATCTTAGATGGCTGCTTGCTAGCGTTTAAGACCCCAGATGCCACTCTTCAAAGTGGGATGCAGGATGTTTTCTTAATAGATTTTATTATACCAATTGACTTAGATGTCCCCTGAAACTATGGTCCCCGGACCCTTGCCCCTGCTACGCTGGCCTTCGAAGCGTTCGGTTTATTCAGGAGACTTCTTTGCTTTTTCCAATTGTGCTGACCCCCCTGTATTGTGTGCTGTCACTCCCTTCACCTAAGGATTCTTTTGTATTCTTCATGTAATAAGTTAAACATAAACATCTTTTCCTTGCCAAATGTACACAGAAGACATGGGTAAAAACAATAAAACTAATTTTCCAAAAGCTTGTCCAGTATAGGAATCTGTGCATTACTTGTACTCCAGGATAATTATACGATTTGCCTCATTATAGAAAAAGATTAATCAATGGTTGGAATTTAAAACGTAGCAATTTGTAACTGAGGGATTTTGGGATCATTCATCAAAATTTTCTGAGCCTCAGTTTTCTGATGTCTAAAATGGAATGGTATTCAACCACCCCATGAAATTGAAAATGTATGTAAATGTGAGTCAATATTTTAATTCTTGAAAATATTAATAAAGTAACAGATTATTTATTAAGCTTTAATGTTTTAAAATTGTAAACTGATGGCTTTTTAATTTCTTGCCCTACCTTTCGTTTGTGTTTGTTTTTGTACAGTTTAGAAGCTCAGTTCCTCAATATATCGAAAGGTGGCACTGTTTACCCATGTTTAATGTTTTAATTCTTTTTTGGGGAAGAAAAAACGTGAGATATTTTATCTGCAAATGTATTAAATTAAGGTTATTTTTTTACATTTAATTTTCTGTTTTGTAAATGGATCCTTAATTCATGTAAGGCTCACCAGGACCAAATTTCATTTTTATATTGAAATGGCTTCGAAATTTAGATATTTAACAATCATTTTGTAGATGCAAACTCCTGTGTAATCCAGTATAATTAATGATAAAACCTTGTATTAATATGACAGCTAATGTTTCATGGAAAACATAGTTGCTTTTGTATAGTAAAAACCATTAATTTTTTTAAGCCTCTAAAAACAGTCCAGTGATTAAAATGTAACAGGCATAAATAAATGATTTGTGTGGCTCTCATGTCACATTACCTAGCTCTGTCCATTCTGGAAACTTATTTTATGTTAAGAGTACCTTTGAAAATGTAGCAAAACCTTTCATTGCTTGAATTTCCTTTTGACAGTAGTGTGATGGAAGGAGAATCTAGGTTCTATGGATAGCTTCCCGAGGTGAGAAGTGCAAAAATTAGGTAATGTGAATTTGACTTCAGCTGAGGACTATTTATACAGCGGGATGTGGTGAATATACTTCCCATAGAGTCAGGTGAAACCTCCTGATTGTTCATTCATGGAACAGGTTACATCCAGCATAGCTTATGACCCGAGCCAGATTACACGAGTAGGGTATTTTTATGTCCAATCAAAGCTCTATATAGTATTTCAATATAAACAGCATTTACCAGTGATTTTTACTGAAAGTAAAGCACAAAAGACTTCTGTTCCTATTATTATAAAATGCTTGACTCTTGTTTTGGGGGAAAAGGTTGAGAAATCCAAGATAATTTTCAGGTATGCTTCCACTGTTTCATTTATTTAGAAGTAGAAAGGGTTTCTATTCAGCATTCTTGTACATTTCAGTTTTTTCTGTTTTTCTTTCACAATCACTTTTTAGGGGACCCTGCCTTGCGAAGGAGCCCTGGTGGTGCAGTGGTTAAGCATTCGGCTGCTAACCAAAAGGTCTGCAGTTCAAATCCACCGGCCACTCCTTGGAAACCCTATGGGGCAGTTCTACTCTGTGTTATAGGGTCGCTGTTAGTTGGAATCGATTTGATGGCAAGGGGTTTATGCCTTGCAAGTAGTTTGCATCTTTCTCCCTAAAAACCTATCCTCATAACTCTGATGTGACTGTCTCAATTACAGAATGGATGTAGTTTGGGGAAGCGAAGACACACTTGTTTTCTGTACAGAGGAGTATATGTGGTTTTATTTAAACATTCACGCCTCTTACTGCCTTTGTTTGTGTTGGTGATATGATACGTGTGTGATTTGTCTGAACCGTTTAAAACGTATAATTAAAGGAGGGTTTGACTATTCAGCAACAGTCCCAGTAGCTAAAGACTATCATTTAGACATTTTCTTCTGGTATTTGACATTGGTTTTATGAGTTATGAGTAGTGTGAAAAGTATAAGGCATGTTTTGTGATACTTTTTAATACTTCAGAGCCCATACTCTTAGGATATTCTCATTGTAAAGATTAAAAAACAGTGTTTTAATTATTTAACAAGAAATTGGTCTGCTCTTGCACCTCTTCCTTTTTATAGATGTAAAATACTATGGATTTGGTAAATAATAGAGGCTTATTTTATTTTCCTAAATGACTTTGTGTTTTCAGATTTTTGTTAGGACATTAGAAAAAACAAAAATGGACTTTTTTTTTTTGAAAAAAAATTTTTTTTTAAACTTCTGGTTATGGGCATTAAATGGAGAAAGGCTAACTGTCCCCAAAATATGTTCAACAGATTTCCCCTCCTGACGTACATCCAGGGTTTTCATAATTTCAATTTCACTTCTCAGGGTAGGAGGTGAAGTAACAAAACATGGTATTAGACTGGCAGTGTTTTTTCTCCGAAGGATAACTTGTGATTAAAAGGAACTCAGTCAAACAGCATTACATGTTCCTTATGATAAAGAGACCCGTCATGCATAATTTTGTCTGGCTCCTTTCGATGCTTTGTAATAATGTGCTAATTTATGCTGATGGTCTTACCTCCTGACCCTCTTGTGTGGCCTAGATATGTTAGTATGTTATAGCTTTTTAATTCCTGTCATCTGTGTTGGTTGCATATGCTTGTTAGTCCATAGTAGCACTCATCACAGCCTGTGTCAAGGGCTGGAAACGAACAAGAAAAATGTATCACAGAATCAGTTTCTTTAAGCCTGTATTATTACTGGAGGAAATTATAAAATAGACATAATTTTAATAAGAGTGTTATGTCTGAACACTCAATGAAAATAGTACTCCAGGTACTGTCAGCTTTTAATTAGGAAAGAGAGTTGGGTCATTGGTTTTATTAACTTAAAGAAACCAGCGAGGGACTATTAACATTTTTTTTTTTTTAATGTCATTGAGAAAATATCACAAGAATGAGAATTAGATGTCATAGGCAGTTTTTAAAGAAATAAACCACTATACTATATCCTTTTTTTATTGCCCAATAATCCCTATGGTAGGAAAATACTGTATGTGGTTGAGATCTTCAAGACCTCATGGTTGAGGTCTTTAAGACCCCTATTTTGGGTACAGAAAACCAAAGCCTAAAACGTGACGGAACTCAAATATTTAAAAAAAATTACTAAAATAAAAATTCTATACTAGGAAAATAGCAACTTACATACCTTCCAAACCAAAAATGAAACCCTTTGCCATCGAGTCAGTTCCAACTCAGTGACCCTGTAGGACAGAGTAGAACTGCCACCTAGGGTCTCCAAGGAGTGACTGGTGGATTTTAACTACCGACTTCTGATTAACAGATGATCTCTTAACCACTATATCACCAGGGCATCATGCATACCTTAGATATAATTAATTCTTTTTATTGTCTTCCCTTACTCATGGAAACTTATCATTATAAATATTTTTATCGAAAATATTTATACTAGGAGGGATTTTTTCCCCTTATATTTGGCCCTTTACCCGAAAGTGTGGGGCCCTGTTGGCACAGTGGTTAAGAGCTTGTCTGCTATCCAAAAGGCTGACAGCTCGAATCTACCAGCTGTGCTTTGGAAATCCTAGGGGGCAGTTCTACTCTATTCTGTAGGGTCACTAGCAATGGGTTTCTTTTTTGATTTGGTTTATCTGAAAGTGTAATGTCCTTTTAGCTTTATTTTAGAATTGTTTTCCCAATTTTGTGTCTCATCTTGATCTGAAAGACACTGATCAACTCAAATATTTGAAAAACTTGGGATAATTTTAAAATTTTGTATACTTAGCCTAGCTGGATAGGTATTCTCAAACTTCTCTGAGTCTCTGATTCCTCATCTGTAAAATGGGGTATAGGATTGTTGTCAAGATTTCCAAGTGGTTAATAAATATTAGCTGCTATGATTAAAAAAAAAAAAAAACCCTTGCCTTCGAGTGGATTCCGACTCATAGTGACCCTGCAGGACAAAGTAGAACTGCTGCCCCATAGAGTTTCCAAGGAGCAGCTGGTAGATTTGAACTGCAGACCTTTCAGTTAGCAGCTGAATGCTTAACCATGGCGCCACCAGGGCTCCTAGCTATTATGATATTAAGTATTAATAAAAATCACTAATGTTTTAAATTTGAGTCCGTGAAAGAAACTGGTAAGTTAATGAAATTTAATTCAAACGTGTTTTTTCCATTTTAATCTATTTAAGTGCCTCTTAGTTTTATATATTTTTCTTTTACACATCTTTTTCTGATGGTGAAGGTTAATTAGGGATGAGACAAATAGGATATTGAAGTAACATATACTAGATGGCTTCTCTAGGCAGCCAGTAGGGCAGCATGGGGTGTTTTCATAGAAGATATAAGGAATTCAGAGTCGGGAAATGTGGAGTATTGCCCCAAATATGACATTGATTATCGGTAAACTTATTTATCTTTTCTCAGCTTTTTAATTTTCATCTCTAAAATAAGATATTTCAGAAGTATGAGCAAGGGATCACGTTTTTTTCACATGTTGTCTTAGCTTGGAAGAGGTACAGCATTTCATTAAGGATTGTCAGATGTGAAATTCTTCTTGAACATTTCTAGCTCCATTACCTCCATCCTCCCTCTGCCCTCATCAGGCCCTTCTTTAACAGATTACCGTGACGGAGATTATCCGTATTTCTTCTGGTAGCTCTTGCTGATTTGTTTTCATGCCTTTCTCTCTTAAAGACAGCCCTTTTTTCTTCTATTCATAATGTTTACCAGCATATTTGGCCTGTAATTAAGCATTCACATAGTGTTTGTTGAATGAATTTATATCAACATCTCATGAGAAACAAGTAAAACTTAAGGAATTATACAGAGAGCAGAGGTGGTTTCATATTTGTATGCTTGTTTTTATTATTAGGTGTTGAACATTGATTTCTTACCACCTGTAAGAATAAAATTTAACATTTCTAGTTTAAGTAGTTCTTTTATAGGCTTTTGAGACTCTTATGAGCCTGACCATAGTAAATGGCCTTATTGGTGCTTTAAAAATGTTGAGTCATAGGCACTGTAAGTATAGATTTCATGCTTAAAGAGACTGAATAAAATAGGCACATTGTTTTTTGTTACTTTCCTCAATTGGTTCTTTTGATTTTCCTGTTTTTACTGGTGATTCCTTGAGGCATCTGAATCTGGCCAGTGTCAGATATTTCTTCCTGACTCATCATTCCTTCTGCCACCTGCCAAAGAAATGCTTTTACTAGGGTCAGGAACATTTTGGAGTTAGATTTCATCATTAGTGTAGCTCCTGGACCACCTTGACGGCCATCCTCTAGAATACTTAATTCTGGTGCTATGCCGTTTTAATCCTAAAGGTGTTATGGAGTATGGAAAATCCTTTACTGGAATATGGAACTAGCTACTAAATTTGAAGACCTCCCCCCTTCAATGTGATTTTGCTTTCTGTGAAATTCTAGTAGATTGTATTTACTTTTACATAGTTTTTTAGACTCATTAGAATTTTTTTCCTTAGGTATTTCTCAGTCACCCCTTTTGGAGATAAATTAGAAAAGTAGAAATGAGTGTTGGTAATTAAAATGGGAGAAAACATGGCTGCAGATCACATGTAGAGGTTATAATCTTTCAGCCTTGGAGAAGAGAAAGACTTCTGGGCTCCAGTGGTCATCCTGTATCTGGGAGCTGAGAGGAAACTGAGATCTGTGTTAGACGACCCTGGGATCTTGTGGGACCCCAGAAAATGGGAATCTGTCTTAAAATTGGAAAGGAATCAACTGGACTTATAAATGTTGGGATACAGTCAAAGCTTTGTAGTTTTTCTGTTGCAAGACAATAGAAATTTACTCACATTTCAAAGAAACTGTAGGAGGGACATCTTGAATTTTTTGGAAAGCAAGGGATGTTTCAAACCAAACCCATTACCGTTGAGTCGATTCTGACTCATAACAACCCTGTAGGAGAGAGTAGAACTGCCCCATAGGGTTTCCAAATCTGTAATCTTTATGGAAGCAGACTGCCACATCTTTCTACTGTGGAGTGGCTGGTGGGTTCAAACTGCCGAAGTTTAGATTAGCAACCGGGTGCTTAATCACTATGTTACCAGGGATCCTAAGGGATGTGTGTTGTTGTTGTTGGGTGCCATGGAGTCGATTTTTGACTCATAGCCACCCCACGTGACAGTAGCTGTCCTGTAGGGTTTTCTAGGCTATAATTGTTATGGGAGCAGATTGTCAAGTTTTTCTCCAGCGAAGCCACTGGTGGGGTTCACACCGCCAACCTTTCATTAGCAGCCGAGTGCTTGACCATTGCATTACCAGGGCTTCTTGAACAAATATTAACTTTAGGTAAATACCTGATATATTTTTCTTTTTGGTGTCTACTTTTTCAACTACATTAGTGAACTTCGGCACGATACTGCCGGGTTTTAACCCTGGCTCTTCCACTTGCTAGTTGTGTGACCTTGGTGAGTCGCTTTAATTTCTTTGTGTCTTAGTTCCCTCATCTGTAACGTCAGGATAAAAAATAGATCCCAGCTCATATAGGGCTGCTGTGATTTAGTATCTCTACAGCATTTAGACAGTGCCAGGCACATAAACCAAAAAACCAAACCCATTGCCTTTGAGTTGATTCCGACTCATAGCAACCGACCCTGTAGGACAGAGTAGATTAGTGCTAACTATCATCGTCACCATCAATCACGTTAACTCTCTTCTCACCATGAATAATTTCTTTTTCATTTTGATCTTTTTGCAAGGTGACTTTTTCCTTGGATGCAGAAGTTGGCAAAATAAAGTCATGATCTTCTAATATTGGGGTGCAGATCGATTTTCCTCTGTTTCTTCTACCAGCATACTGGGTAACTGACTTCCTAGTAAAGCCATTATCTTTAACAGGCCCAGTGGGACAGCTGACCTCAGTGAGAGAAATTTCTGAGAAGGTCTTCTTGAGCTTGGTTATTCCTTAAAAGTACTGTATCCATTATTATGAACTGAAAGGATAAAATGTCACTGATAGTTCTTTCATTTAGTGTGATGTCTTTATTATTGGTAATGAATTAAAAAATACTTATAGAGGCTTCTGGGGATTCTTTTTCTACCTTTGGCCTCCCTAACTTATTTTCCTATTAGATCTTTAAATTCCCTAATTATATATATTCTTCTCCTATGGCAGCCCTGGTGGCACAGTGTTAAAGAGCACAGCTGTTAACCAAAAGGTTGGCAGTTCGAATCCATCCTTGGAAAACCTATGGGGCAGTTCTACTCTCTCTTATAGGGTTTCTCTGAGTTGGAATTGACTTGACAGCGATGGGGTTTTTTTTTTTTTTTTGGCTTTACGGGGATATTATAAATATTAGCTCCTGTTTGGGGAAGGCCTACTTTCTACCTTTATTTCGGGAAGGGGAAGCCTATATTAATCTCTGGAAAGAGAGAGATGTGTTGAGCTTGAAGGATAAGTACTATAGTTGGGGAAAAGAATAAGATAGAACCCGACCTTAGAGCAACATCTGTTGAGTTAGACTCTGTGCAAAGGTGACCGACTTACCTTGTGATCTTAGCTGAGCCATTCACTCTTCCTGAGCCTCAGTTTACTCATATATAAAACGAGAGAGTTAAACTCCAGTGTTATGTGATTCTTTATAAATTCAGTTATTTATTAAATATCGAATGCCTGTTGTGCTGTGTATTCAGTAGTGAATAGACAGATTAGGTCTCCTCCTTGTGAAAGACTTCCATTTCTCTTTATCTCTGTTGACTTGATCTTCTCCCTGGCCTTTCCTTATCTCGTAATTGGGTGGATAATGAGGAAATGAAGCAAAGTGAATGATTAATTACAAATTTTGTGACCCTGTTTGCTTTTATATATAAAGTGGAGCAATATTTTTTTTTAGGGAATAAAAACCTTATAAGCAGCATGGTTTCTATATGTTAAAAATGTTAATAAGATCAAGTAGTGGATTACCTGTTAGTGGTAAAATAATTGGGTGACTTGGGAGGACAGCAATGAAAGACTGAGATAGAAAATAATCATGTTTAAGTTTAGGTATACCAGGTATAAATAGAAAAAAAATTATTCTCGACCCTGAAACATGACCTTAAAAAAAAAAGTATTTGAGGTTTTTGGGAGTAGTTATGCATGCTGAAGGGCAGATGTAATTTTTTTTTTTTTAAGGGAAAAAACCTCTTAAGTATGAATCAGTCCTAATAATATCTTGTTCTTTTTGCTCTTAGTCTAGAGAACTGAGATTTATTATCTCACAGAAGGGAAAATAATTTAAATGGAGTCAATAAAAATTAAAGGAGGAAAATTTCACTTAAAGAAATACAGTGAGGCATCCTGAATGGAAAAAAAAAATTTCTTATTTGGCCTCTAGATCTAAAATGATACTCTCACCTGTGTAGATTGGTTCAAGAGCTTTTAACTCTGTGGGAGTCAGCAAAATTAGCTTTATAGAAATTGAAATCTCTGACTTTTCCCAAGATGCTGATGAAAGCAACTAAATTCATTGGTTATTGGGTAGCAAGAGTAAGCTCAATTTTCTCCAGACTTGTGACAATTAGAGGTTGGTTCTACCATATCTAATGCTTAAGTTTCAAGGCTACTTCTATTTGAGAGCTGTTTTGGGGAGATAACCTTGTAACACATACATTTTAATGAGTACATTACTTTTACCACCTGCTGAAGCAGACTTGGAGTGACTACTGACCTGAAGTGAATGCTTGTGTTCAATATTAATATGGCATGTCTGGGTCCAGACAGCAATCTTTCTTTTTGACATGCACGTAGTCAAAGTAAATTAATGTTTAAAACCTGAACACTTTAAGTTCAACCAGTGTGTGCATTCCATAATAATCTTTCAGAAGCAGTTTACATGGAAATGCTGAGTGCTTTCTTATACTTTATCATATGTATGGGTCCACATTTCAGTATTTGTAACAAGATTTAGCCAGTGCTATTTTTATAATTGGCTTGTTTTGTGGTGGCTAATGAAATTAATTATTTTACAATTTAGTCTTTGCATGCTTTAAATAAAATTACACTGTTTCTGTATACTCATCTGCCTGGCAAGACAGTAGCCTAATTTCACTTACATTATTTTTAGGTGTTTTTGTTAAGCTCACTCATTTATTTCTGCTCAGATGATGACAACTTTTTGAAACTATTGTGGTGATTAAAAAAAAAAAAAAAAAGCTAGGCCCAGAAATAGTGTCTATTTGTGGCTATCTGCGTAACAAGGGGAGCCCTGGTGGTGTAATGGTTAAGAGCTAGGCTGCTAACCAAAAGGTCGGCAGTTCGAATCCACTGTCTGCTCCTTGGAAACCCTGTGGGGCAGTTCTGCTCTGTCCTGTAGGGTCACTATGAGTTGGAATTGACTTGACAGCAACGGGTTTGGTTTTTTAATATAACAAGGAGGAGTTCTGGTGACGAAGTGGTTAAGCGCCTGGCTGCTAACCAAAAGGTTGGTGGTTTGAACTTTCCAGCCCTTCCGTGGGGGAGATAGATGTGGCAGTCTGCTTCCAAAACGATTACAGCCTTGGAAACCCTATGGGACAGCTCTGCTCTGTCCTGTAGGGTTGCTATGAGTTAGAATTGACCCAACAATAACAACAACATGTAGGAAGGGTATCATTGAGAGAATTTTTTCTTTTTCTTCATATAGCGCTTTCTAAACTTTCTTTTATTGGTTAAAAAAAAAACTCACGGCAGATGTAGTAATGGGGAAATTATATTAACATTTAAGTATTAAATTAAGTTGTAGCCAGAGTCTCCTACTAATACGATGACATTCAATAAGTTCAGGACTTTAAGGGCCACGTTTTGCAACTCACTGTTATACATTTCCTGTTTTTTTTTTTACTTAAAGTATGTTGGATCTGCTTTTTCAGATGAAAATTTCCATTGTGGATTTCAACATTGTTGTTATTTTACCTTGCTTGTCAGTGATTGGAGCTGTATGCAAACAAGACAGTTTTCATAACACTTTTGCAGTTTAATTTCAAAGAAAAATCTCAAGTTATATTTATTAGCAAACATATTTCATCTAGGGAGTTTTTTGTGCTCCAAAAGATGGCAGATGGAAGTGAACCTAATGTATGTTCACAGAAAATAGTGCTGCATTTATTTTAAATTATATCTCTTATATCAGTATAATGCTTTATATTTTCTCTCAGAGTTATAATAAACACTGTACTTTTGCTGTAAGAGTCAAAGTTAAATTTCTTTATTGACAGAATTTATTTTCTTTTTTTTTTTAATAATTTTTATTGTGCTTTAAGTGAAAGTTTACAAATCAAGTCAGTCTGTCACATGCAGAATTTATTTTCTGTTCAGAAATAAATACTTGATTTAGGATATAGAACATAAAATAACTACTCTTGGATTATATTTAATACATTTGTAGTCTTTTGAATCTTGAATATCCCTAACATCAAAAATTACGTACTTTACCCCAGCACAGTGGGTTTAGACTGAATTTGGAAAACATTGTACAGAGAATACCCATTGTTCTCATTGAGTGATGTATGCACTATTGAGGTGAACTATTTGACCCACTGCTGTTAGAGTAGTAATGGATTTGCACTGATTCAAACTTGGTCCTGTTTTCACTTCACATGTGTGTTGATGGTTGGCTTCTAAAATTAAGCATTGTGGCTGTGGAAGGCAGTACACCTACTCCTCACTTACTATCTCCTTATCTGACATTTTGCATTTACAACAATGGTAAAAAATCTACTCTTCAGCTATTTTGAGCATCAGTTACATATGTCTGGCGGTAACGAATGCCGAGGTGCAAAGCAAGGGTAATGCTGGCTGTGATGGTTAATGCTGTGTGTCAGCTTGTCAGCTTGGCTGGGCCATGATTCTCAGTAGTTTGGCATAATATGTAATGAAGTAATTTGGCATTTATGTAATGATGTAATTTGGCAGTTATGTAGTGATATAGTCATCCTCCATTTTGTGATCTGATGTGGTCATCCTCCATTTTTGCATAATGCAAGTTTTTTCTTAACAACATGGTCTTTCGAACCTAACCATTTTGATAAATGAGGAGTGGGTATATAACTAGCTGGCTCATACTGGTTCAGGTGTACAGTGTTGGCTTGATTAGTATTATGCTGTCACTACCTGAATTAACTAGCTATGGACAAATGCTCTATAGCCTATAAACATATTTATCTTTGTTCTGCATTCTACCTCTAGAAAGATTGAGTTTAGGTGGAATGTGTACACAAGTAGATTTTTATGGAGCCGTCAGCATCTCTACAGACACTGTGTAGAGTAAGTGTATTTTATTGAAGGAATAGAATCTTTCAGAAAGTCAGAGGATGTTGATTTCTAGCTCAGATACTATGGAGTTCTCAGAGATGTTGGGCTCTTTTGATGGAAGCTACCCCATATAACTCCATTGACAGGGAATAGGATAGGGCAGACATTTTCTTTGGTGAAAAGTAGTTCGTCATCAACTGTGATACCCACTTTTTGCAGCTTCATGTACTTACTTCAGAGGACTGGTTACTGAGAGCAGAATATGTGCATGATTACATATAATCAAGGTTAATTTTTATCAAGGGTCACCATGTTTTTGCTATGGTCTGACAGTCATGACCCACATTAAAAGAGCCCTGTGGGTCTGTCTGGAGTACTGTTGTTTGATGTCTGGATAGTTTATTTCAGATGCTTGTCAGTTTCATTATATATTATCATTTGGGGTGCTTACTGGATTTTCAGGTATACCATAAAAACAGTGCTCTTTGTAATTAGATTGTCACGAGGGAGCTTCTGTTTTATGGTGTGTAAACACTCTGTAATCTTGAAGGGTGAGTAGTTTGGGGAACATTTTTCATTTGGTTTTGTGTTATGTTGAGTTGGTAGATTATTTTGAACTAGAATTGACGTTAGCCCTACAATGAAGATACCAGCTTTGGTTCAGCTAATTCATTCTTCAGTGAATTCTTTTTGGGAAAAGTATTTTGGAGTTTTCAAATCCATTTTCTTTACTTAAAAAAAAAAAAAAATCTGGTTGAGTAGTTTATTTCAATATACAAGCTAAATAGGATTTATAAGACATAAAATTCACCAATATTTTCTCCTTTTGCTTGTACAAAAGGAGTGGTGTTTAATTTAAAAAAAATGTGATTGAGGACATTCTGGTAACTCAAAGAAGCCTTAATGGCTGTTAAAACAGGTTGTTTGTTTTGTAGTTTTGAAATCATATTTCGTTTTGGCCATATCTGTCTTACTTAGTAGTTTAAAGGATAAACAGTTCAAACAGAAAAAAAGCAGTTTGTGTTTTGTCAGTTTTCAACTTTAGATATCAGTAAATCATTGCTGTAGCCTTCTTTATCTTTTGTTTGCACAAAAAACCTGTTAGAATTATGTCTGGGGGGACCATCTGCTGTGGTTCCCAGTCTTGTCAGTGTGATAAGGGATAAGCTGTATAAACAGGGGCACCACAAAAAAAAAAAAAGAGAGAGAGAGAGAATGAAAGAAAAAAAAAAAGCAAGCTGCTTTAAGGAAGGGAAAAGTATGATATGGATTTAATTTATAACATAGTTACAGAAAGTCATAGGATTTTGCCCATCATCTGTCAGGACTGGGGCTGTAATGTATTTATTGCAAAACCACAGGTTCAAGCTATGTAGAGTTTATCATTGCATTATTATTATGTCTTCCCTTTTTGATTGTAGGGTCCCTATTTTGGAGGGCAAGGCTTTTAAAAGTCCTTTGAAAATACTTCAGTATAACACTTGACATTGCAATATTTTCCAGATTGTCTTTTTACTTTTTGGATCTTTTTTTTTTTCCTAGCTATTAATTTTTCTCTGACTTGAATCCTCAGAAATCATCCTTTCCTTTTCCATTTGCAGTGAGGTCATGGTGCTTCATAAGGAGAAAGCCAGCCATTTCCATGGCAACGTGTTCTATGAAAACATCACAAATCTGTCTTGCCCCTTACCTTTAAACTCTCAAGTGCAAAAAGAAGGGGATGTGTAAGGAGCAGCATTGTTACAGGATTGAAGGAGCGAAAGAAAAGTCAATTAAGAAAATAATAATCTTAAAAGTACCTTTAATTTACACACACACAACACAGTCACGTTTGTAAGGGATTTTATTTTATATTGAACAATTTTTGTAGGATGGAAAAATGAAGATTCCAAAAATTGATTTGAAAACTCTTCATTTAGTGACTGTGAGAACAGCAAAAGAATAATAAGTAGCTGAGATAACGTCGTACATACAAACACGTTAAGCAGTTACTTCAGTCTTGAGAAGTCTGCCTCTGCATAAAGGCTCTCGCACATCCCCATAAGTCTTTTTGATTTAAGCTAGTATTATGTCAGTGTGTTAATGCCACCTTGAGCTTTTAAATGAATTTCAGAATTTTGTCAACTTTTTTTTTTTTAAATTAAGAGGAGGTGCTGGAGAGATGATAGGATTCTTTGTTTATGGAAAAAAAAATCTATTGCTTCATCGTTATTGAAAATTTCATACCCTTTAATATCTGGTATTATGAAGTATGGAAATCCTGGTGGCATAGTTTTTTTTTATAGTTGTTAAGTGCTATGGCTCCCAACCAAAAGGTTGGCAGTTCGAATCCACCAGGCACTCCTTGAAAACTCTATGGGGCAGTTCTACTTTATCCTGTAGGGTTGCCATGAGTTGGAATAGACTCAATGGTAATGGGGTTTTATTTTATTTTTTAAATTACGAAGTATATTAAAATGAAAGTTTTAGGAGACTTTCTGGTACATCAGTTGTTATTTTGTCCACCCTGAGTCTTCAGCATTTTCAACGTTTTATTTTAACATAGCGTTTTATTTCTGGGTAACATTTGTTGATGTGCCCTGTGAAGATGGTGCATGTTGCCAGGCTTAGTGTCCCTGTGTTCCTGGTATTGGGTGCTTTGCATGCCTGGTAGTGCCCCCTGTGCTAGTCCTTATTCTAGAACGTACCCATTTTACCCTCGAGGTCCCCTGCTTGGCTGACTCCTCTACTGGACTGCAGGCTTCTTGGAGGCAGGGGGCTTTCTCTTCTCTGTACTGGTGTGGCATAGAGTGAGCATTCGATAAATGTGTGTTGAGAAAATAATGAGCAGAATGGAGTTAGTTGTTGCTGATACACTATTATTTTTCTATAGCAGTGGTGTATATTCTAATATTTTTTTCTGTGTGTGTAGTGGGTTTTCTATCTTTATTTTATTTTACAGTATATGTTGATATCTTGATAGCCTGCCTTCTTGTTCCATCTCAGACCTTATACACAATTCTCCCAAGAGGACTCTTAAGCCTGTCTCTGTTCCTGTCTCCTTTTCTTTCTGACCAGCTAACCCTGGCTACCCTAAATTGTCTGGTGTGGGAGAAGGTGGTGAAGGCTTTCAGAGACCACAGGTGCTACTCGGTAGAGTGCATTAAAATTTCTTGTTATGGACTATTCAACAGGGAAGAGGGTTAAAAGAGTAAGATAAGGAATAGCTATGTCCTCCTACCCAGCTATAGAAATAAAGCATTACTGATATGTTGAAGCCCCTTATGTATGGGGGTAGGGGGTAGGAATACAATTTTCATTATCCCTTTCTGCCTGTTTGCTCCAGAAAAGCACCAACCTTCAAAGAAAATCTTCTCCTCTATGCTTTCATAGTACTACCCCAGGCCTGTGTGTATTATTCAACCTGCCAGTGTATTACAACCATCTGTTCAGATGTCTGTCACCTCTTAGCAGGCTGCACTCCATCTTTGTATTCCCAGCACCCTACACAATAGCTGGAATGGAATAGGTGCTCAGGAAGTGCTTATTGCGTGAATGAGTGAATAGGTACAGTTCTTTCTCTAACAAACGCCGTTTTAATGCAGGATTCTGTTTAGCAAAACTATTTCCTTGTCTAGCCCATAGTTATAGGGCCTTGCTGTTCTGATTTGAACAAATTGAATTAAACATAAAATCCTGTAGAACAGATGCATTTACAAGTCTCTGCTCACACAGCTGCTGGTCTATTTAATAAAAACATTGCTGTTTTGATTGGGTATTCATAGTCTTTCTTTTTGTTAACTCTTTTAGTGTTCTTGTATAAGCACAGACTGCAGACTAGAGGAGATGGGTGGGAGAATGAGCCAGTGATCAGAGCCATGAGAAATAATAGAAGATGGTAATGCAAATAGGATGGATAAGGAAAGGGCTTTATTCTTAGGTATAAAAAAAAAATTTAAATAAAATAAAAACAATAAATATGCATATTTATCCCCCTCCCCTGAAGAATTCCTAAGTCTTTGACTCCATATTTCTCAGGAAATTATTTTAACCTTCCCTCCACTTAGTCACCTAAGGATACATAACATTCTTATTCTAAATTATAATTGTTTACAAAGAGTATTTACTGATGCATTTACTTTACAGATTTTTTAAATTTGAGCTGCAGTTTATATCCAAAAATGCGCAGATCTGAGTGTCCATTCACTGAATTTTTCCCATTTTATACACCCATATAACTATCACCCAAACAAGACAGAGAATATTTCCGTCACCCCAGAAAATCTTGTTGTGTCTCTTTCCAACCAATCCTCCCTCCATCCTCCCCTCTGCAGCAGCCACTTTCTGACTGTGCTCCTAGATCAATTTTATTTGTGGTTGGGAATCATATAAATGGAATTATATAGTATTTGCCCTTTTGCGTCTGACTTCTTTCACTTAACAATGTTTTCGATAGTCATCCCTGTTGTTACATGCATTCCATTTGCTTGTAACAACAAAAATGTGTACACTGGCAATCAAACACAGATTTATTTTTACCTTAAAGCTGAGAGATTGGGTAGTGCTTTTTAAGGAGGGTTGTTAATATAATTAACAACAGCAGCTAACATATGTAGAGGGCCGGTCCCCGTGCTAAGTGCTTTACCGCTTTATCTTACTGGGTTGCGCGATTATCTGTTTACTTTGTTCTCTGTGGCAGCCATGTTCAGTGAAAGTCTTGACACTCGATGAAAGACTTGATGTTTGCCAAAATGTCTTTCATGTTGTAAAATTCTGATTTTTTTCCTCAGGACTAAGCACTGGTTGTGGAGGGTATGGGCAAACTTAAAACCATCAGCAAGAGGAAAAATGTAAAAGTCCAGTAGAAAAGAGCTCGGTTTAGATTCGCCTTACACGGACTGTGAAGAAATAGCCTTTGCATATATAAGTAGTAGTTGTTAAGCCTTTCAAAGATGCCTATAATAATGCAAGACCCTTTTTTCTGTTCAGATTTATACCAGCCTAGCTTTGAGTTTTTGCTAGCACAGAGGGTTGCTGTGAGTTGGAATTGACTTGACGGCAACAGGTTTGGTTTTTTTTGGTTTATATAGTGCATATGATGTGCCAGGCACTGTTCTCACTGCTTTACATGCATTCTCACAAGTCCTGAAGGTGGGAATTTTTTTTTAAATTCCAGTGTGCTCAGCTGCTAACCAAAAGGTTGGAGATTCCAGTTCACCCAAAGGTTACCTCCAAAGAAAGGACTAGCAATCTGCTGAAAAATCAACCATTGAAACCCCTATGAAGCACAGTCCTGCTCTGACACACACAGGGTCATCCTGAAACAGAGTCGACTTGACGGTGAATGGTATTTTACACATGAGGTCACCGAGGCACTGAGAGGTTAAAGAATTAGACTAAAGTCACATAGGTAATAAGGGTGGAGCTGGAGTTGTGACGTAGGCAGTCTGGTTTCAGAACCCATGCTTTTAATCGCTACAGTGGATGCCATAGCCTCTCCTGTAGCTGATGCACTCACTCTCCCTTGATCCTTGTGATGATGCTGGTTGAATATTGGGAGAGTTAGTAAGGGTTGGCATTATCAAAACAGATACAGTTATTGGAAGTTATTTTTACAACTTGTATAATTCATGAAATAGGTCTTGAAATTGCTTAAATTCTTTTTTGTGGGAGGGAATATTTAGGAAGGGACTATTTACAATTTGAAATCTGTGGCAATCAATAGTCAGAGTAAGTACTTTATGCCTCAGCAAAGCTAATTTTGTAACCAGTGATGTGCGTATTCTAGCCTGTACATACAGGTTGGTGATTTTCAGCTAGATGGCTGTAGACCCTGGGGGTGAGAGACGTTGAATCAATGAGTCTCTGTTATCTATCCATATTTATAACTCTTTTCTTAGTCAATGAGATTTGAAATTATATTACCATGTGGTGTCCTGTACTCAGAAAGAGTGGGCATACCTGCAGTAGGTCCTTGACATTTGTGAATTTAACATTTAGTGTTTCAGTTTTCTGAGAAGCTGAAAGGTCCATAACATTTGTAAGTTTGTTGTGAGAATAATATCGGTTTGGTAGAATTGTGAGGTTACTGAGAATTAAATAAAAAATAATGTGCACAGGAATTAGCTGTAAGAAGGCTAGAGTACAAATTCTAGATTTTTGATAGGGAGTGAGCTCAGCAGGGGGTCCCACAGGTCTACTTGTGATATTCATGATTTGGGAAGGTCTCAAAAAACATCCATTTATCGTGTCAAGTGGGCACTGTGGTTGCAGCTTCTGGTCCATGTAGGGCTGCAAGCTTCTTCCTTAGACTCAGGCCCTTGTCCTTTGTGGAGCTGTTACTTTTTTTAGTTCTGTTTGGTTTTTGGAAACCCTGGTGGCATAGTGGTTAAGAGCTATGGCTGCTAACTAAAAGGTCAGCAGTTCGAATCCACCAGGTGCTCCTTGGAAGCCCTATGGGGTAGTTCTGCTCTGTCCTTTAGGGTCGCTATGAGTCGGAATTGACTCCATGGCAGCGGGTTTTGGGTTTTGGTTTGGGCTTTAAAGATGAAGTTCCTTTGTTTTTTTGTTGTCAAACTTTGCTCCAGGTTATAACATAGCCTGTTTCTGGCTTTCAGTTTCTTAGCATTCTGGATAGTTTTTTCTCCTTTCTATTGCTGTGCTAGATCCCTTGTGTCTTTCTCCTCAGCTCATGGTTAGGTTGGCTTCATTGGGACTTTGTCTACGTTTGGCTTTTTTTCTCCTTAAAATATATTATTATTTTTTCCAAGCCAAACAACCAAACAAAACAAAAAACTGAAACCAAATGATTTCCAACTCATGGTGACCTCATGTGTGTCAGAGTAGAACCGTGCTCCACAGGGTTTTCTGTGGCTGATTTTTTGGAAGTAGATCACTAGGCCTTTCTTCCAAGGTACCTCTGGTAGACTTAAACCTCCAACCTTTCAGTTTGTAGCTTGTTGCAGCTCGGCCTCCAGAAGCCCAGTCACCCCTTGACTCAACAGATCATCATCATTTCAAATATGAATGCCGTGAAAACCCTGAATGAGGTTATGATAATAACACATTTTCCTTCTCTCTCCTTCCTTCCCTCCCTCCCTTCATTCTCTCTCTCTTTTTGTCTTTCTCCCCCTTTCCTTTTCTCTGTTTTCTCCCCTTCCCCACCTCCTTTTCTCTCTCCCTTTCTTCTTCCCTCTCTGTCTTTCTTTTTTTACACACTTGCTTTTTTAAAATCAGGCTTCATTATACTGTATTGTACTGTAATTAGGAAAAAATTGGTTACCTCACATTTGTATTTTAAGTGGGATACCACATACTCTCTATTTGGTGGAGATTGGTTTAAATTCATCACTCTAAAGGAGTATTTTTTTTCCATATATTAACTTATAAAATATGGTAGGAAACCATGTGATTCTTTGAATTTCATAAAGAGTCATTTTCATAGGGGCTGTCCAACGTATTCTTCTGTGTAACAGATACGGAGCTAAATGCTGTAGGGACACAGAGATAAAAACCTGTTCTTCGTTCCTGTAACTAAAGAACAGTTGGTTTTGTCTTTCTTTCTTCCTGTAGAAGTAAGTATGTTGATCTGCACAGTGTAACCACTTATTAAAATGCTTTAAAAAAAATGAATCCTTAAGAGGCTTGTTTGCAATGACATCCTGCACTTGCCTGTGTGAAATCACATCCCTAGGGCTTTAAATCAGGACTAAAACTCATTGTCTTGTTTTTACTGATTTAGGTGACTTTAGGCTTTCAGAGGTCATGTTGCTCTGGGTAATAAGACATGATACTCTTGTTATTCAGTATAAGGTGATTGAGAGAGTGAGAACACTTAGTAATGAGAAAGATTTTATAGGGACTTTATTTGGAATATAAAACAATTTCTTCTTTTCTGGGGGATAACATTTTTGGAAAAATAAAACTTTGCTTTATATTTGGGCAAGGAGCCCTGGTGGTTAAACGCTCAGCTGCTAACCAGAAGGTCGGCAGTTTCAGCCAACCAGTTGTCCCACTGGAGGAAGATCTGGCGATCTGCTTCTGTAAAGGTTGCAGCCTAGGAAATCGTATGGGGCAGCTCTAGTCTGTCCTGTAGGGTCACTATGAGTTGGAATTGACTCGAAGGCAATGGGGTTTCTTGGGTTTTATTTGGGCATGTGTTTACTAGCCAGCCATCACCTCTTAGAGAAGGTAGATAGGCTGTATTTTAGCCCGGTTTTTTCTTGCTAGATTGTTACCATTGCCTTCTGCTTTTCCTTGCCATGAATTTAGCTCTTTTTACCTGTTTCTTCATTTTTCAGTTTCTCTGTTTCATATTATCTTGTTAGTATTTTTAACCCCCCTCTGAGTCAAATGAAGAACATTTGTCTTACGGGTATTTATGTCTTCTGAGCCCTGGTGGTACAGTGGTTAAGAGCTCAGGTGCTAACCAAAAGGTGTAAAAAAATTAAGGTAGGCAGTTCAAATCCACTAGCCGCTCCTTGGAAACCCTATGCGGTAGTTCTGCTCTATCCTGTGGGGTTGCTATGAGTCGGAATCAACTCGATGGCAACGGGTTGTTTATATCTTCAGTGTCATAAATATCTGAACTCTTACTTGGGGCGTAATTTTCTGACGTACTGCTAAGATTCTGTAAAATTGAGCCCAGGCCCTTATTTAATATATTTCTGGAATGCATGTTCCTGTGATCCTTGCTTACAGACCAAAAACTTAATAGTTGAAATTAGACTGGTGCAGTGTTGAAAGACAAAATACACTTTTAAAATATTTCCATGATAATCAAAAGAACAAAAGCATCTAGTGGGAGTGGTAGTAGCATGTTTCCAGGATCAACACTTGAATTCTACAAGAGAGTAGTTTTTTTTTTTTAATGGATGGCAGGTGTTGGAGTTGAAAAACAGTTTTTTCTAATGGAAATGCTCTGAGTCTTAGCTGTAGTGGTGTGAGTGGTTATTGTTACCATTGATATAATGGATGTATTACATTATCTTATCTAATCAGATGCTTTTGTTAGTAAAAGCCACCTCCCCCCAGATTAGTTTTAGGATGCTTGTCACAGAGATGAGTGACTCCATTCAGATTTTTTTTTTTTTGCTACTGTCAAAAATTTTGAAATTGAAGGTATTTTTCATCTTTGTCAAGTCTTAGCATATTTAGTAAATGTAAATTATTTTACTGAAAATAAATTTTATGTTAGGAAAGTATAGGAAACAGCTCAGTTGTCCTCCAGTTCAGAGGATCTGAACTTGCCCCTATGATGAACATCAGTTAGTGTTGATAATGTTCTGATTTCCGTTTTTTTATAAAAAGATATTTCATGTTTAATTTGCTTTTCAATATCCTTACTTTTAGGAAGGGGCTCAGGAAATTAACTTATATTTTATATATTTAGTTCCTAATCACATTCTTATTTTAAAAATCTGTACCAGTTCTAAAGGATTTTTGTATATTGGGGTATGTGGTGTCTAGGAGGGAAACACCACCCAAGAACCAGGTTTAATCATAGTGGGTAAGTGTATTTTACATTATGCTAAGGCCAGAACCAAAAAAAACTAGCCTGTTGCCATTGAGTCATTTCTGACTCATTAGTGACCCTACAGGACAGACAGAACTGCCACATAGGGATTTGGAGGAGTGGCTGGTGGATTCAGACTGCACATCTTTTGGTTAGCAGCCATAGCTCTTAACTTCTGCGCCACCAGGGCTTCTATGCTAAGGCGGAGGGGCTCAATTACGCTCTTAAGACGGAGGAGAACTGTTTGATCTGTTCTGAGGAAACCAGTTTTTGTGGAATCGATTATGATGCACGGAGACCCCATGTATGTCAAAGTAGAACTGCGCTCCATAGGGTTTTCAGTAGCTGATTTTTTAGAAGTAGACTGCCAGGGCCTTTCTTCCAGGGAGCCTCTGGGTGGACTTAAGCTTCCAACCTTTTGGTTTGCAGTCGTGTGTTAACTGTTTGCACCACCCAGGGACTTCTACCATCTGAAGAGGTGAGTCGTGATAGGAGTGGATAGTCACCATTTTGGGATTTTACTTAAACAGGTTGGAAAAGCACTTTCTGTACACGCAACTTAAAATCCACACAGCCCTCCTACTCCATCTTTGAGCAGCGCAGGGTGGGGAGAGGTAGGGAGGTGGTGATAGCTGTGGCCCCCTCTGTGTAATGTGAAGTATCCCCAGTACGAATGTACTACTACGTTCTGAGCAATTTAAGGCTTAAACGAAGGTAGTTGGGTAGTTGTAAGAATGATGTATTATTTCAAAAGAATTCTTGAGTAATTTACTACGTGCCAGCTTGCAAGTGCTAAGAATACAAAGATGACTAAAACACAGCCCATGCCTCTGAAAAGCTGTCCATCTAGTGAGGGACATAGCTATGTAGAACCATCAGAAGAGACTGTCCACACAGTCTCACAATTAAATCCACTGTCTGCCTGAATTTACTTCAGTACATGCTCGGAGGTTCCCAGTTGCAGTCAGTGAGTGGTCCCTGCTCCACTCTGTCTAAGGAAACTCCATCACTTGAAACTCATGCCCTTCTCACCTGCTGAAAGACACTGCTCCTGCAGTTTTCTCCTTTCCCTCTCGGATTATTTCTCCTCTCTGTTTGATGCTTCCTATCATGAAACGTGCTGTGATATGTCCTGCCATAAAAAAAAAAAAACGGTCTCCTTCCTTGACCTTCACATTCCTCTCCAATGACTATTCAATTTCTTTCTTCCTTTTTATAGCAAAACTCCTTGTACGGAGTTGTTTATATCTGCTGCTTCTTGTCTGTCTCCAGTCCATTCCCATCAGGCACCTTTACTAAAAGTGCTCTTGTCAAGTTCACCAACAACCTCTGCATGGCCAAACACAACTGCCCCTTCTCAGGCCTTATCTTACAGTCCTTGTCTGTTAGCATTTGACGTAGTCAGTCTTGAAGTTCTTTCTTCATCTGGCTTCCTGGACATCACTCCCTCTGGATTGTGGTTTCTGTTCCTATTTCACTGGATGAGCCTTTTTTTATCTAAGTGTTGGAGTACCCCCCAAGATGCTTCTTTATTTTACTTCTTCACCTGTCCTAACTCATTTGGGATTTTATGAAGCTCTCCAGCTCTCTATATGCTGAACTCCGGACTTCCTGCTACATATCATTTAAATTTGGATGATTAATGGGTATGTCAGTTTGTTGTTGTCAGGTTGGGTCCCACTCATGGCATCCTTATGTATGATAAAACAAAGTGTTCCTTGGGCTACTACCACTTGGGCTACTACCTTGGTCTAAGCCAGCATCATTTGCCTAGATTATAATAATTGCCTGATTTCTCTTCTTCCCCTAAAGTCTGTTTTCCTTATAGCAGCCATAGATCCTTTGAAAACCTAAGCCAGATTATTTCAATCTTCTGCTGAAAACCTTCAGTGCTGTCCAATAGAGCTTAAATGGAATGTTCTTTTCTGCCTTAATATGGTGGTTGTTGGCCATATGTGGCTGTTAAGGACTTGCAATGTAACTAGCAAATGAGGAACTGAATTTAAAATTTTATTTGCTTTTAATTAATTGAACTGTAAATAGCTGCACAAGTAGAAACCAGTTTTTATTATGACCTGTGAGATGTTATATGAGCTGAACCCCTCTTCTCTGACTTTATCTCTTACCACCCCGATTTTCTCAGAGTTCTTTAAACATGCCAAGCGTGTGCTTGCATTGGCTGTTCCATCTGCCTGGAAGGTTCTTCCCTCAGATATCCACTTGTTGTGTTCTCTCATTTCAGGATTTGTTCAGATGTCACCTTAGGAGAGAACCCTTCTCTGAGCACTCTTTATCAAAATAGCAGCTCCCCTTACTCTCTGTCCCTAACCTTTGTTTCCTTTGACTAACAGTCACTGCCTGATGTGTTATGTATTTATTTGTTCACGATCTATTTTGTCCCACCAGAAAGCAGGCAGAGGACTTATCTGGCCGTACTGTTATAGCCCCACAGCCTAGAACAGTTTCTAGCCCATAGTAGATGCCCAGTAAATATTTAGTTAATGAGTAGTAATTAGAGTCAAGGTGATATACTCTTGTAGGGAAATGAAGAAAAAGACTTCTTATAGAGTTACAGAGGAAATTGTAAGACTTCTACTCTTAGGACTTTGGTAGGCTTCGCAGAGACAATGACTTTTGGATTAGACTTTAAATAATTAATAGAAATTTGTCTAATTTCAACGGAGAGATTAAAATGACCTAACAATTTATATTTTAGTCTTCCCTTCTTTAAATAATGCTGACATTCAGGCAACAAAAATGAGTAGTGAGTTCTGTTATGTGGCAGGCACTATGCTGGGCTCTGGTGATACAAAGACAAATAGGATTACTAATAAGGTACTTTCACTTCCTTCCAGAAACTCAGTGTGTATGACTGGAAATAGAGTAAATTAGTGAAAGTTCAAATTCAACTTCATTTCTATTAATTATTGAAATGGTGGAGATTAATACATAAAAATATATTAATGAAAATGTGTCTATTTAATTCCATCAGCAGCTGTATGACCATTCTTCTCAGTAGTGATTTGCTCCAGGCTGTTATTGAATATGGTCCTTGGGTGGTGCAAGTGGTAACATGCTCGGCTGCTAACCCGGAGGTTGGAGGTTGGAGTCCACCCAGAGGCACCTTGGAACAAAGGCCTGGCAGTATACTTCCAAAAAAAAAAACACAGCCGTTAAAAATCTGTGGAGCACAGTTCTACTGTGATACACATGGGATCACCACGAGCCAGAGTTGACCCAACAGCAACTGGTTTTTTTTGGTTGTTGAATACAGATTAAATGTTTTGTTCTTTTTCAGCTTCCTCCTCCTTTTTCCATTACGAGATGGGAAGTTTGATAGAAAGCTGAGGAAGCAAAACTCAAAAATGCTTTACAAACTTCTGGAAATTACAGATCTGAATTGTTGAGATTTTCATTTTAAAAAAGAAGATCTAACTAGGTTTATATGGTAATCTTGCAAACACTTGATAAATTTATGCTGGTTAAAATCAGGTGGAAATAAATTAAGGTTGTGTCTTGGTTCCCTTTTCACAGCATGTTACTGTAGTTTATTGAGGTGTCCTGAGTGATGAACGAGCCTTTCTTCTCTACAATCCAAGGAGTATATTCTTCAAAGCTACCTTTTCCATCCTTTCCTCACCCAAGGATTCATCTTTCCTGTCAACTGCCTTAAGCTACTCTTATTTCTTTGAGTCCACCTTTGAATTTCGGAGTTGTGAAATTATAAACATTTATGAATGTTTGATCTCGACATCCTTGGAAACAGCTTTAAAAATCTTCTTTAATCTCTGAGATGAGGCAGTCAAGAATCAAGTATCTTCGATTACAAAATCTCTTTGAGGTTTTCTTTCTGTTTTAGTTTTTCCCTCTAGTACGCCTACTTTCAGGGGCACAGAAGTAGGATTTTTATTAACAATTCCTACCCCCCACCTTCCCCACTTTTGCTTAGGTCTCTTTGGCAGCCTTTCAAAAGTTCAGAGGCAAAATTAGTAAAATTTTACTTTGATCGAACTTTGTTTACTGTTTTCAAACTCTGTTTCTCCACTAAGATAGTAGCTTGGGATGGAAAGAGACCCTTTAAAATATTTTCATGTCTTTCATGTTTTATTACTGCTCTACCCATAGATATCATAGTCCTAAGAATGAGCTCTTACTTCCCTTGACTATACCGGGAAGCTCAAGTTAATCAAGATATCTTTTGTTTAATTTAGCTAGTGGTCATTTTTGTGTTGTCTAGGATTAAATACATGCTCTTTATTTGATAAAAATAAAAATTTGAAATCTTATAATGCAGGATTTTCTTTTATGGCTTTACATGAATCAAAGCTTTGGGCTAGGCAACAATGTCAAAAATCTTACAACAAACAGAGGGCACCTTGCTCTTTTTTCCTTCAAGTAACCCTGGGTGAAAGTATTGATGGTCTTTTTGTCTCCATGAATATCTACAGCCAGGCTGAGAACTTAGCTTTGCTGTTGTTGTCAGACTCAATAAAGCATACATTTATTGTAATATCTTGCATATTTATGTAGAGCTTTTACTTCAGTCATGAGTTCCCTTCCATTTTCTCCTGTATACTTGATAATGGCGCGCGCGCGCACACACACACACACACAGTAGAAGTTTCAGATTGCTTCTTATTTTATTTTAGATGCAACTGATAACTCTTAATGAAAACCCATGAAATTGAAAGGCTTAACTTTGTAAGTAGAGTTTTTGTTTCTTTAATTCTGTCATTAATAATTATTGCTTCTCAAGTTTCTTTGGGTGAGGATTCTCATGGAACATTCCAGGATCTTATAATACTTCTTGTTTGATTAGAAAATGATTTATGATGTGGCTCCCAGTTCTCTAGGAAAGTGGAGAGCCTCTTAATTCACATCAGTGGGATCAAATTTCAGAAAAAAAAATATACTACTGAAAAAGACTCTGTTAATTATTTTGTTACCATGTAGCTTTTCTCATGTTTAGATGCAGTATTAAGAATGAAGTCCAACTTTATGTTTTAAAGTTTTGCAGAGTTATTCATTGATTGTAGAATTGCATTCTTTATCTTAGGAATTAGAGGGTGCTATAGCATAGCAGTTTAAGAATGTGAGCAAGGGCATCAAGCTGTGTAGGCCCAAGATCCACTTTCCACTGCCTTGCTGTGTGACCTTGGTCACGTTGCTTAACCCCGCTGTACCTAGTTTTCTTTTTTTCCAAATGAGAATAATTGTGCCTACTCCACATGGTTGTTAGGAGGAGTATATATATAAGTTAAAATTTTTAAGACACTTGGAAGTGCTTGGCTCATAGTAAATGCTCAGTAAAATGTAGCTTTTACTGCTAGTATTATATTGTTGTTTTTGTCATTATCATAATTAACAGGTAGGTGTGTGTTTGATAACTAAGATACCCAGAGGGTGGATATCTTAGTTATCTAGTGCTGCTGTAAAGAAATACCAATAGTTGATGGCTTTGAAGCCTCCACCGAGACTTCCCCCCACTCCACCGTGGGTCCTTCCCCCCTTGCAACCCGCCAAGCCGTGGCTTCTAACTGGAGTTTGGCCAGACCACACTGGGGCCCTACTGCAGTTTGAATTTGGTGCCAGAATCCTGCACATGCGCGAACCAAGATTTTGGTGCATGCGCAGGACCTGAAGAGCTGTGTCTTTGATCCATCCTTGGACCTGAATGTCACCAACATGATTCAACATCCAGACCTCCAAATGTGGACATGGGAGGGCTAAGCGCTGAGAGTTCTGGGCACCAAACCCAACCGCCAGATGCCATTGGAAATAAAAAGCTTCCCAACCCCCTCAGACAGGGAGCACGTGATCTTTCGGCTGCTAGGCCCCATGTTGCTCTTTGTTTGCGCAAACAATAAATTTCCAGTTTCTGTTTCCCTTGCAACTGGTGGTGTGGCATCCATTTTATTTCAGTTGGCTAATAGGATGGGACAAGAACCATTGTTCAGTTACAGCTTTAACAAAGAGAAATTTATTTTCTCACAGTGTAATAGGCCAGAAGTCCAAATTCAGGGCGTCAGCTCCAGGAGAAGGCTTTCCCTCTCTGTCAGCTTTGGATGAAGGTCCCTTGTCATCAATCGTCTCCTGGATTAGGAGCTTCTTTGCGCAGAAATCCCAGGTCCAAAGAACATACTCTGCTCCTGGTGCCGCTTTCTTGGTGGTATGAGGTCCTTCTGTCTATCCCACCTCATTAACATCATGGAGGAAGGATTTACAACACATAGGAAAATCACATCAGATGGCAGAATGGTGGACAGTCACACAATACTGGGAATCATGGCCTAGCCAAATTGATACATGTATTTTTGGGGGATGCAATTCAATCCATGACAATGGATTTGAACTGTCAACCTTTTGGTTAGGAACCGAGCACTTAACTGTTGGTACCACCAGGGCTCCTTGTGAAGGCATCCGGGAGGCGGGGGTTTAAAGAGTTTCAGGAGCACTGTTAGAAAGATGAAGTTGCATTTCTCTAAGTTCTCACACGTACTTGTGATTTTGATAGTCCCAAAAAGCATTTGGATAAATTGGAATCCAGGGAAAGTTATGATGTGGGCTAGTTTTATATCAACATTTGCTTTTGTTAATGTCACCTACTGATTTTCTTTTCCCCGGAAGACAAATTGTTTCTAAACTTAAGCTTCAGCTTTCTGAGCTTAAATATTGATTTTGATGACTGTGTAGTGATGACTGAAAAATAGATTACAGCCATTTCTGAAGAGAGGCTACATTTGAACTTTTACATTAAGTATGGCATGTGCTGCCAGTCTGACACATCTTGCTAAAGAAAGTCCTTAATGGCGTGACCTCTTGTCATGAGCATAGACACATGTTTTAAGTTCACAAATGGTGGCCCACCGAGAAATGTCCATTGTGGTCATTAAAATATTCACATGGAACTAGAATCTAATTAAATATTTCAAATAACTATTTTTTTCAACTCTTAATAATTAATTAGCTTTTAGCACTGAGAATGAAGGTAATTAAAATAGATTTACTACATGCTATAAGATTTCTGCCTCAGGAAGATGAAAGGGGACGTTTATTTTTCATACACTGAAACATTGGCATTTCTACTTTTGTTCTCTGGAGGGTTTGTGTAGAACAAAAGAACTTCTTGTTTTTTTTTTATTATAGAATTATAATTATAAAATATTTTTACTGCTGTTTAAAAAACTCTAATTTAATTTCAGTCTCTTGGAATGGTAAAATCCATTTTTAACTTCTGCAGTTAATAAAAAAAAAAAACCCATTCTGCCACGGTAGTGTACTGTCACATCATTTTATTTACGCTTTTAGTAATTTAATTTTTAGAATAGGTCATCTCTTCACATGGCTTAAAATACCCGAAATTTCAAAAGATTTATTGGCAAAATGTTCCCAGCTCAATCCCTTATTTGCCTAGTGTTCATATTTTCCCCCAGGTAAAAACATTAGTTTCTCATGTATCCTTTCATAGTTTATACAAATGCAAACAAATACAAATACATATTTTCATTTTTCTCCACTTCATCGCGTTTTAAAAAGTATAAATCCAGAGATATTAGTTAATAGGTAATGTTAGATGTTAGATAATTACTTGGAAAGAACAGACACAGTGTTTTTATACTTGGAAATACGTCAGTCCAATTATATGTATTTCCCCCTGCTGTTTCATGTTGAAAGGAACTCTGGTGGTGCAGTGGTTCAGTGCTCAGCTGCCAACTGAAGGGTCAGCAGTTTGAACCCACCAGCCTGCTCTGAGGGAGAAAGATGTGGCACCCTGCTCCCTTGGGAACCCTATGGGCTGTTCTATGTCCTGTAGGGCTACAATGAGTCAGAATTGACTCGATGGCAACGTTTTGTTTTTATTTCATGTTGAGTGTACATGTTTGCTTCATTTTCAGAATAGGAAGTTCCTGGAGGAGACCTACCCTTTCTGGAACTGTTTCTGTTTGACCCATCCTATGCAAACTTACTTGCTCATGCAAACACTGAGTGCTTTATACAAACATTACCACCTGTATTTTCTATTTGTGTTTCTCAAAGGAGTTTTTGGTAAAATTTGCATAATGACTTGGCTCATTTAGCTTTGTATATTGTTAAGAGTTCAAATGCTTGTGGGTATGAAAGGTTACAGTGTGTACCAAAGAAAAAGGTGCTGTGACAGGCAATGTTCTCAGGGTACCTCTGTCATAAGTATTTAAATGAAATTTGCATATTAAATCTAGATCTGTGATTATTAACCCAACTCCATTTACAGTTGATGGAAATTTGCATAAAATTGGTCTTATTGATAGCTGAAGGTATAGTGAGCAAAAGGTTAACTCCTTATGTACATCAGTAACACAGGAGACCCTATGGCTGACTGTCATGATGAAAAGCTGCTTAGGCACGTGCGGTTTACTGATAATCTTTTTTAGAAATTAGCTGTGATGCCATGTCAGAATGTCAGAAACATGTCTGACAGCTTGTTTTTTCATCCTAGAGCTGGTGGATGGCATGTTTCTAATCCCAGCTGCTGTCAGATCCCCTCCATGAGAATCTCCTTCTTGGTAGTTAGATCATTCAGGGATGCTGTGGCCTGTGATTTGTTTTATAGATTTGAAAGAAATGACACTAATTTTATGCCCTGTATGTTGCCTCTTGGTTTATTGTAGGCTTTAAGTGACAACTTCCAATCATTTGGTCGTTTTTTTTTGCTGCTTAGAGAAGGTGATTCTTTTTATTAAATACTATGTGAGTGAAGGTGTGTGTAATGATGTAATGATTTACTGGGGGCAGAGAGCTGATAAAATTTCCTTTTTAGACAAAGTTTCAGGTTATTTACAAAGGTTGATTACTTCTTAGACCAGTGATTGCTTCAGATTTGCAAAAGCAGAGGAAAATCACATCTCTTGTTTTACCTTTTTCCATCTGTGGTTAAGCCTATTGTAAATATGTTGGTAAGAGTCTTAGGCCATCAAAGAGACCTCTGTATTTGAACAATTTGATTCCATCAGCTTCATTAAACTCCTTGTTTTTTGTAGGACTTCAGGATAAATACCACTTTCAAGGTAGTGACTGAATAGGCATCAGTCCTGAAATAATACAGTTTCTGTTAAAAATTTTCTCCTTTTATCGTATGAGTAGTCTTTCTATGTCTTTTAAAATTATGATTTTAATATGTTAATTAAATAATACCTGACTTATACTCTTATTTATAAGGTTTTGATTGCCTCGATAACTTCATAAAATCTAATGATTTACAAAAAAACTGGAGATATATGTGTATATGATAAATTGTAGTAGTATTTATAAACTCTGTATTTCTGGCTAGCAAGCGCCCTTAGTGTATTTAAAGTATTAACCTCATTGCTGTTGAGTCAATTCCAAGTCATAGCGACCTTGTCGGGTAGAGCAGAACTGTCCCATAGGGTTTCCAAGGCTGTAAATCTTTATGGAAGCAGACTGCCACATCTTTCTCCCAGGGAGTGGCTGGTGGGTTCAAACTGCCAACCTTTCACTTAGCAGCTGAACACTTAACCACTGCACCACCAGGGTGCCTTATTTGAAGTATTATATCTGTAAAGTTCACTTTATAATATTAGATGAGTGCTGTAAAAAGTGAGGCACACCTCTATAAAACCTGGCATGTTTTCATTCCCAAATTCTGTGTGTCGGATAATAACCAGTGATCATCTTAGATTGATCCCAGGTCCCCTTAGGGAACTGGCAATTTCCCATGGATGGCTTTGCTAAATCTTCAGTTTTCTTCCTGCCCTGCCCTCCCAATGGCCACACTGAGGTCAGATTACCTAGAGAATCAGTGTTACTGATGCATGCCTTACACATGATTATAAGTCTCAGTGTCTCTGAGAAAGAACAGAAACACATAATTAAATGCAAATGGTGGCAACTTGTTCAATTTTGAGTTACCTAGATTAATCTAATGTCATTGATCACTTAAGGGCAGCATTAGTTGGGGTCTGTCTAACAAGGACCACAATGATTCTTTTTTTTCTTTTAGATAAGTTGATGTTTGAGTTTGGAGGAATAGGACCCCAATTTTTTTAAATTTCAGAATCAGTGCTTAATTTTTTGTTTAAAAAAAAAACATTTGGGGCATGATGGTGATTGATGATTAACATTTTGAATTTAGTGAATGGAAGGAAAAAAAAAAACATAAACTGAGACTTGATTTATAATTTTCCTTGGAGAAGAGAGGATTTAGCAGTCCCAGAATTTCTCCTCTGGTGGTGGGGTGGTAGCTGATGATGATGAAGACGATGATGACATAAGAATCTGGGAGGACCAAACATAGGCATATGAATAACACAATGTTTAAAGGTCTGACATGTGGCGATTGTGTTGTAGAATTGGAATGGGGGAAAGAACTCTTGATAACATTTAATTCAAATGTGTCTTCAGCTAAGAAAACTGAGGTCCAGAGAGGTTGAGAGATTTGTGCCAAGTCATTGAATTAGTTACAGGCAGCCCGAAATCCAGTTGTCTTTTTTTATTCAGTCCAGTGCGTTTTTCTACCATATGTATTGGTTATGCATAATTACTATCCTGTTGCGAGATGGTTAAGTATGAATGAAAAAAGAGGTAGGAAGACCCGATAGAAAAGTATTGAATACTTGCTATGTCAGAGGTACTGGGCAAAGGGCTTTATTTGTATTGACATTTATTTGTCAAGAGTTCAATGAGGTATAGATAGCATTACTATGCTATTTTGTAGATGCAAAGACTGAGTCTTAGAGACATGAAGTAACATGCCTGCAGATCCGTACCTAATGAACATGGGAGTACAGATCTGAACGCCTACCAGATTCCTTCTGCTTCCCATTGTATATAAATCAGCATATAAGGCAAGGCTTTTGAACAAAGCCAAAGCCCTTTTCAGCTCTAACATCCCAGTGACCACTGGGTTTTAGGTTTTTTTTTTTCTATTTGTTTTTAAATTTCCCTTATGATTGTGATATGAAAGTTGGCTAATTGGATCTCACTTTGGCTTCCAAAGGGTAGACTCCCCATGAGGGATTTCATTCAGGAAGGTCTGTCAACTCAGAGAAAGGGAGAAATGGGGTTAGCTTACTATTATTTGGGTCTCAGAATTCTAGACCTTTCCCCACTGGCCAGTGATTTCTTTCTAAAGTGATTATAAACCATCTTCAAAATGGGTCAATTTACAGTCTTTTGAGGATTGATGGCAAATGGACAAATTACCCAATTTATTTTTATTTGGAAAATTGGGACACTTGCCCACCTCTCGTCTTTCCATATTTTCTTCTTTCTCCATGATTCTTAAGAGGTTACTGCTAGATTCAACAGCCTCACCTGCTTGGCAAACCTGGGTTAGGTTTAACGCACTGAGGCACTTTAATATTCTTACCCACTTTGGCCTCTGGTTCCTTTTAACCATATCCATTGTATTCTTATCTGATTTGAAGAAGGTGGTCACATTATATTTCTCAAAGAAGAAAACTTCAGTGGTAATCTTTGCTTTTAGGTCTCTTTTATTGATCGGGACTGTAGTCCTGTCATACAGATTAAATCTCTGAGAGGTGTAGATTTAGGCAGTAGCATCCACTTTGTTCTCATTGAGTTTGAAAACAAGTAGGATATTGTGAGCAAAGGTTGTATTTAATGATTTTTTTTTCTTCCTACCTTTTTCTATTATTTGCGTAAGGCAAGCACCAAAAAGAGAATCCACAGTGCAGACCTCAAGGATTTTGGGACAAATCTATGCTCTCTTCTGCAGATAATGACCCTCCTTTTGAGAAACAGCTCCTGCCTTGTTATGGGGGCTTGCTTGGAATATCACCTTGCTATGGGGGCTTGCTTGGAATATCAGGTGACCATGTGGCCTGAGCTACCCATCACAAATTGGATGTTGTGTGACCCATCTAGCCATAGATTGGGCATGCACAGCAGCAATCTGTTATCAAATGGAAATGATATGTAGGAGACCAAGCTTGGGCAGGTTTGGAAAGTATAAGTAAGTTGCATGAGCAGGTGGCTCAGACTCCTTTGACAATTCCTGTTGCATTGCCTCCTTTCCTTCAGTCCATACCTGTGGGCTCCAGGTGTCTGTCTTTCTTTCTTCATTTTTTAAAAATAATGTTTTACTGTGTTTTAGGTGAAAGTTTACACAGCAAATTAGGTTCCCGTTAACAATTTTATATGTATCGTTCTGTGATGTTGGTTACATATTTCACAATGTGTCAACATTCTCATTATTTCCTTTCTGTTTGTTCTGTTTCCATTAATCTAGCTACCCTGCCCTTCCTTACCTTCTTATCTTTGTTTTAGGGTAAATGTTGATTGTTTGGTCTCATACAGTTAATTATTTAAGGGAACACAGTGCTTATGGGTGATATTGTTTACTTTATAAGGCAATTTATTATTTGGATGATAAGTGATCACTGGGAGTGGGTTCAGTTCCACGTTCAGAGGGTATCTTAGGGCAGTAGTCTCGGGGGTTCTTCTAGTCTCTCTTGGTCCAGTAAGTCTGACTTTTTTAGGAATTTGAGATTTGTTCTACATTTTTCTCTCTTTCTCTCTGGAACCTTCTATTGTGTCCCTCTCCTGGAGTCTCTTAAACGAGGTAAAGAAGAAAAAAACTTGCACATGGTTTACAAATGAGTTTGTGTGATATGCTGGTACCAATCAAAAGAGGACAACTGCAACTCTAAAGCTCCCCTTGAGGCTGACCATAAAGGACAATAGTGAAGGGAAATCCTCCCAGTAGGCAGAACTTTGAGCAGTATATTTTGTTGCTTACTGTGTCTGAAGTGGGAGATGACTACAGATAAAGATCTACCTTGATTAATGGGCAGTAAGTAGCTAATGTTTTTCTGCATTGTCAGGGATTTGGAAGGAACAGAATTGGAAGATTGGTGACAGAGAAGTTTAGGGAAGACACGTGTGGATGGACCTCTCTGAGTGTCCACAGACTGTGAAGATTGTGTTCATTGCGAGTGCCTATCAAAGGGAACCAACTGCGGAGAAGACTGTTAATAAGTAGGGGTACAAAATGATGTGCTCTGTGGATACCTGTCAGCCACCCAGGGATAGAACATGGTGGCAGGAATGGAGGCTGTTCGTGGGTTTCCCCATAGCCAGGCTGACTTGGTTAATGCTACTGCCAAGTGCCTAATCTACCAGCAGCAGAGACTGACAGCAGAGTCCCTGATATGGCACCATTCTCCAGGAAACCAACCAGCCATCTGCTGGGAGGTTGATTACACTGGACCTCTACCATTGTGGAGAGTGCAAAGATTTGTCCTCACTGAAATAGCCACATAGTCTGCATGTGAATTTGCCTTCTCTGCCTAAAATGCTTTTGTCAGCACCATCATCTGTGGGCTCCTGAAATACTTTATTCACTGTTACAGCATTCTGTGTAGCATTGCTTCTGATCCAAGAACTCATTCCACAGCAAAAAAGGTGTTGCAGTGGGCTCATGCCCTGGAATTAACTGGTCTTATTACATATCCCAGAGCCCTGGTGGCACAGTGGTTAAGAGTTCAGCTGCTAACCAAAAGGTCAGCCATTCAAATCCACCAGCCACTCCTTAGAAACCCTATGGGGCAGACAGTTTTACTGTGTCCTATAAGGTCGCTATGAGTTGGAATTGACTTGATGGCAACGGGTACGGTATGGTATTACATATCCCTTTCCCTGAAAGTGGCTGACCTAATTGAAAGGTGGGATGGCTTACTGAAGCCTACATTAATCACCAGTTGAGAGACAATACCCTGAAAAGGTTAGGACTGTTTTGCAGGATGCAGTATGTACTTTGAATCGGAGATCATTACATGGTACTGTCACCTCCCTAGCCAGAATACATGGCTCTGGGAATCAAGGAGTGCAATTTTTGCAGGATTTTTGCTTCATGTCCCGGACACCTTTAAGCTCTGCTCATTTGGAGACCTTAGTTCCCAAAGGAAAAATTCTTCCGTTGGGAGACACAGCAATGGTTCCATTAAATTGAAAGTTGAGACTGCCTCCTGGCCGTTTTGAGGTCTTTATGTCACTAAACTAATACGCAGAAAAGGGGGCATATCTACTCTCTGGACTGACTGATCCTCATTACCGAGGAGAAATTGGGTTGCTGCTATACACTGGAGTCAGGGAATCCAGTGGATTTTCTGGGACACCTCTGAATGCTTTCATCCCTAAAAGTTAAGGCTAATGGAAAACTAAAACAGCCAACAAAGGACAGGGTGACTGATGACTCAGATCCTTTGAGAATGAAGGTTTGGGTATTCTACCAGGTGAAGAACCCAGAGCAGCTGAGGGAGTTTTGCCTCTAGAACTTTGATTTTTTTTTTTTTAAATAAATGTCCCCTAGCTATGCTTAATTTTTTGAGCATGTGTAATACAGTTACGGGGTCCCTGTGTGGTGCAAATGATTACATGCTCGGCTACTAACCAAAAGGTTGTCCATCTAAATCCACCCAGAAGTGCCTTGGAAGAAAGATCTAGTGATCTGCTTCTGAAAGATCACAACGATCGAAAACCCTTTGAATGGTTCTACTCTACATACCTGGGGTTGACATGAGTCAGTTTCGACTCAATGGCAACTGGTTTTTTTTTTTTTTGATTTCCATAAAATTTTGATTTTGGGTTCTGTTTTTCTCCCTTCTTTTTTTTTTCCTTGTGCTTTAAGTGAAAGTTTACAAATCAAGTCAGTTGCATACAAAAATTTATGTACACCTTGCTGTATACTCCTAACTGCTCTCCCCCTAATGAGACAGCACACTCCTCTCCACTCTCTTATTTTCGTGTCCATTCAGCCAACTTCTGACCCCCTCTGCCCTCTCATCTCCCCTCCAGACAGGAGATGCCAACGTCGTTTCATGTGTCTACTAGATCCAAGAAGCTCATTCTTCACCAGTATCATTTTCTATCCCGTTGTCCAGTCCAATCCCTGTCTGAAGAGTTGGCTTTGGGACTGGTTCCTGTCTTGGGCTAACAGAAGGTCTGGGGACCATGATCACCAGGATCTTTATAGTCTCAGTTAGACCATTAAGTCTGGCCTTTTTACGTGAATTTGGGGTCTGCATCCCACTCCTCTCCTGCTCACTCAGGGGTTCTCTGTTGTATTCCCTGTCAGAGCAGTCATTGATTGTAGCCAGGAGCCATCTAGTTCTTTTGGTCTGAGGCTGATGTAGCCTTTGGTTTATGTGACCCTTTCTGTCTCTTGGAATCATAATTACCTTGTGTCTTTGGTGTTCTCCATTATCCTTTGCTCCAGGTGGGTTGAGACCAATTGATGCATCTTAGATGGTCGCTTGCTAGTATTTAAGACCCCAGACCCGCTGTCCAAAGTGGGATGCACAATGTTTTCTTAATAGATTTTATTATACCAGTTGACTTAGATGTCTCCCGAAACCATGGTCCCCAAATCCCCGCCCCTGCTACACTGGCCTTCGAAGCTTTCAGTTTATTCAGGAAACTTCTTTGCTTTTGTTTTAGTCAAGTTGTGCTCACCTCTCCTGTAGTGTGTGTTGTCTTGCCCTTACCTAAAATAGTTCTTACCTACTATCTAATTTTAGTGAGTACCCTTCTCCCTGCCTTCCTCCCTTGCCTTTCTCGTAACCATCAAAGAATATTTTCTTCTGTTTAAACTGTATCTGGAGCTCTTATAATAGTGGTCTAAAACAATATTTGTCCTTTTGCAGCTGACTAATTTCACTCAGCATAATGGCTTCCAGATTCCTCCATGTTATGAAATGTTTCACAGATTCACCACTATTCTTTATCGATGCATAGCATTCCATTGTGTGAATACACCATAATTTTATTTATCCATTCATCTGTTGACAGGCACTTTGGTTGCTTCCGTCTTTCTGCTATCGTAAACAGTGCTGCAGTGAACATGGGTGTGCATTTATCTGTTTGTGTAAAGGCTCTTATTTCTCTAGGATATATTCTAAGGAGTAAGATTGCTAGATTGTATGGTAGTTCTATTTCTAGCTTTTTAAGGAAGCGCCAAATCGATTTCCAAAGTGGTTGTACCATTTTACATTCCCACCAGCAGTGTATAAGTGTTCTAGTCTCTCCACAGCCTCTCCAACATTTATTATTTTGTGTTTTTTGAATTAATGCCAGCCTTGTTGGAGTGAGATGGAATCTCATTGTAGTTTTGATTTGCATTTCTCTAATGGCTAATGATCGTGAGTATTTCTTCATGTATCTGTTAGCTACCTGAATGTCTTCTTTAGTGAAGTGTCTGTTCATATCTTTTGCCCATTTTTTAATTGGGTTATTTGTCTTTTTGCAGTTGAGTATTTGCAGTATCATGTAGATTTCAGAGATCAGGCACTCATCAGAAATGTCATAGCTAAAAACTTTTTCCCAGTCTGGAGGTAATCTTTTTACTCCTTTGGGGAAGTCTTTGGATGAGCATAGGTGTTTGATTTTTAACCTAGTTTCTCTTCTGCATTGTTAGTAATGTTGTATACTGTTTATGCCATGTATTAGGGCTCCTAACATTGTCCCTATTTTTTCTTCCATGATCTTTATCATTTTAGATTTTATATTTAGGTCTTTGATCCATTTTGAGTTAGTTTTTGTGCATGGTATGAGGTATGGGTCTTGTTTCATTTTTTGCAGATGGATTTCCAGTTATGCCAGCACTATCTGTTAAAAAGGCTGTCTTTTCCCCATTTAATTGTTTTGGGGCCTTTGTCAAATATCAGCTGCTTATATGTGGATAGATTTATATCTGGATTCTCAATTCTGTTCCATTGGTCTATGTATCTGTTGTATCAGTACCAGGCTGTTTTGACTACTGTGACAGTATAATAGGTTCTAAAATCAGGTAGAGTGCGGCCTCCCACTTTGTTCTTCTTTTTCAGTAATGCTTTACTTATCTGGGGCCTCTTTCCCTTCCATATGAAGTTGGTGATTTGTTTCTCCATCTCATTAAGAAATGCTGTTGGAATTTGAATCGGAGTTGCATTGTATCTGTAGATGGCTCTTGGTAGAATAGACGTTTTTACAATGTTAAGTCTTCCTATCCATGAGCAAGGTATGTTTTTCTACTTATGTAGATCTCTTTTGGTTTCTTGCAGTAGTGCCTTGTAGTTTTCTTTGTATAAGTCTTTCACATCTCTGGTAAGATTTATTTCTAAATATTTTATCTTTTTGGGGGCTACTGTAAATGGTATTGATTTGGTGATTTCCTCTTCAATGTTCTTTTTGTTGTTGTAGAGGAATACAACTGATTTTTGTATGTTTATTTTGTATCTTGATGCTCTTTGAACTCTTTTATTAGTTTCAGTAGTTTTCTTGAGGATTCTTTAGGGTTTTCTGTGTGTAAGATCATGCCATCTACAAGTAGAGATACTTTTACCTCTTCCTTGCCAATCTGGGTGCCCTTTATTTCTTTATCTAGCCTAATTGCTCTGGCTAGGACCTCCAGCACAATGTTGAATAAGAGTGGTGATAAAGGGCATCCTTGTCTGATTCCTGATCTCAAGGGGAGTGCTTTCTGACTCTCTCCATTTAGGATGATATTGGCTGTTGGCTTTGTATAAATGCCCTTTATTATGTTGAGGAATTTTCTTTGTATTCCTATTTTGGTGAGAGTTTTTATCATAAATGGGTGTTGAACTTTGTCAAATGCCTTTTCTGCATCAATTGATAACGTCATGTGATTCTTGTCTTTTGTTTTATTGATGCGATGGATTACATTGGTTTTCTAATGTGGAACCATCCCACCATACCTGATATGAATCCCACTTGGTCATGGTGAATTATTTTTTTGATATGTTGTTGAATTCTATTGGCTAGAATTTTGTTGAGGATTTTTGCATCTAAGTTTATGAGGGATATAAATCTGTAATTTTTTTTTTTTTTTGGTGTCTTTACCATGTTTTGGTGTCAGGGATATGCTGGCTTCATAGAATGAGTTTCTTAGTATTCTGTCCTTTTCAATGCTCCGAAATACCTTTAGCATTAGTGGTGTTAACTCTTTTCTGAAAGTTTGGTAGAACTCTGCAGTGAAGCCGTCCAGACCAGGGCTTTTTTTTTGTTGGAAGTTTTTTGATTACCTTTTCAATCTCTTCTTTTGTTTTGGGTCTATTTAGTTGTTCTACCTCTGTTTGTGTTAGTTTAGGTAGGTGGAGTTTTTCTAGGAATTCATCCATTTCTTCTAGGTTTTCAAATTTGTTCGAGTATAGTTTTTCATAGTAATCTGATAATGATTCTTTTAATTTCAATTGGGCCTGTTATAATATCGCCCATCTCATTTCTTATTTGGGTTATTTGCTTCCTTTCCTGTTTTTCTTTTGTCGGTTTGGCCAGTGGTTTATCAATTTTGTTGATTTTTTCAAAAAACCAGCTTTTGGTCTTGCTAATTCTTTCATTTGTTTTTCTGTTTTCTATTTCATTTAGTTCAGCTCTAATTTTTATTATTTGTTTTCTTCTGGTGCCTGTGGGTTTCTTTTCTCTCTTTCTATTTGTTCAAGTCGAGGAATAATTCTTTGATTTGGCCATTCTTCTTTTTTGGATGTGTGCATTTATTGATATAAATTGTCCTCTGAGCACTGCTTTTGCTGTGTCCCAAAGGTTCTGATAGGAAGTGTTTTCATTCTCATTGGATTCTCTGAATTTCTTTATTCCATCCTTGATATCTTCTATAATCCAGTCTTTTTTGAGCAGGGTATTGTTCAGTTTCCAAGTGTTTGATTTCTTTTCCCAGCTTTTCCAGTTATTGATTTCCACTTTTATGGCCTTATGGTCAGAGAAGATGCTTTGTAATATTTCAGTGTTTTGGATTCTGCTAAGGCTTGCTTTATGACCTAATATGTGGTCTATTCTAGAGACTGTTCCATGTGCACTAGAAAAGAAAGTATAGTTGGTTGCTGTTGGATGGAGTGTTCTGTATATGTCTACGAGGTCAAGTTGGTTGATTGTGGCATTTAGATCTTCTGTGTCTTTATTGAGCTTCTTTCTAGATGTCCTGTCCTTCACCGAAAGTGGTGTGTTAAAGTCTCCTACTATTATTGTGGAGCTGTCTATCTCACTTTTCAATGCTGATAGAGTTTGTTTTATGTATCTTGGAGCCCTTTCATTGGGTGCATAAATATTTAATATGGTTATATCTTCTCAGTGTATTATTCGTTTAATCATTATATAGTGTCCTTCCTTATCCTTTCTGATGGATTTAACTTTAAAGTCTATTTTGTCAGAAATTAACATTGCTACTCCTGTTCTTTTTTGATTGTTGTTTGCTTGATATATTTTTTTCCATCCTTTGAGTTTTAGTTTGTTTTTGTCTCTAAGTCTAATGTGTGTCTCTTGTAGGCAACATATAGACAGATCTTTTTTTTTCAATCCATTCTGCCACTCTCTGTCTCTTTATTGGTACATTTAGTCCATTTACATTCAGGGTAATTACGGATAGGTATGAATTTAGTGTTGTCATTTTGATGTCTTTTTTTGTGTGTTGTTGACAGTTTTCTTTTTTCCATTTAATTTTTTGTGCTGAGTAGTTTATTTATTGTCTTTTTGTCTTATTGGTTTTTGTTGACTTTGCTTCTGCTGAATCTCTATTGTTTTCTTGTATTTTATTTTGATGTGTAGTATAGTTTGTCTCCTTTGTGTTTACCCGTTTTTCTAAGTTTAAACCTAATTTTTATTTTTTATATTGCTTTGTTTTCCTCTCCATGTGAAAGATCTATGACTACATTTCTTAGTCCCTCTTTATTGTTTTAATGTGTTGTTTGACCTAATGATATCGTTGTTTCCCTGTTTTGAACTTTTTTTATCTTGATTTATTTTGGTGATTTCCCTGTCTGGGTTGACACTTGATTACACTGTCTAGTGTTCTCGTCTTGAGTTGATAAAACCTGATATTATTGATTTTCCAACCAAGAACTCCCTTTAGTATTTCTTGTAGTTTTGATTTGGTTTTTACAAATTCTCTAAAATTCTGCTTATCTGGAAATGTTGTAATTTCACCTTCATATTTGAGAGACAGTTTTGCTGGATATATGGTTCTTGGCTGGCAATTTTTCTTGCAGTGCTTTATATAAGTCATCCCCTCACCTTCTTTTCTGGATGGTTTCAGCCAAGTAGTCCAAGTTTATTCTTATTGACTCTTCTTTGTAGGTGACTTTTCGTTTATCCCTAGGTGCTCTTAAAATTCTCTCTTTATCTTTGATTTTGGGAAGTTTGATTATAATATATCTTGGTGACTTTCTTTTAAAATCTACCTTGTGTGGAGGTCTATAAGGATCTTGTGTAGATATGTTCCCATCTTTCTCGATATCAGGGAAGTTTTCTGCCAACAAATCTTCAACAATTCTTTCTGTATTTTCTGTTATCCCTCCCTTTTCTGGTACTCCAATCACTTGTAGGTTGTTTCTGTTGATAGAGTCCCACAGGAGTCTTAAGATGTCTTCCTTTTTTCAAAATTCTTTTCTGTGTTTTTTTTTTTTTTCCAAATATATTGGTGCAAGTGCTTTATCTTCAAGTTCACCAATTCTGCCTTCTACTTGCTCAGTTCTGCTCCTCTGACTTTCTTTTGAGTTGTCTACTTCTGTGATTTTATTGTTAATCTTCTGAATTTCTGATTGCAGTCTGTCTGTGGATTTTTTCCAGCTTATTAAATTTTTCATTATGTTCCTGAATAACCTTTTTAATTTCTTCAACTACTTTATCTGAGTGTTCCTTGGCTTGTTCTGTGCATTGCCTGATCTCCTTCCTGATGTCTCGAAGGGTTCTGTATATTAATCTTTTTTATTCTGCATCTGGTAATTCCAGGGAGGCACTTTCTTCTAGAAGATCCCTTGATTCTTTGTTTTGAGAGCTTATTGAAGCAATCATGGTCTGTTTCTTTATGTAATTCGATATTGACTGTTGTCTGCGAGCCATCTGTAAGTTATTGTATTAGTTTATTTTATGTTTGCATACTGTATCCTAGCTTATTGCTTTGTTTTGTTTTTATATGCCCAAATGAATGAGTTAGCTTGATTATTTTCACCTTTGAAGCTCTGACATTCTATCCCCAGATGGCTAGAGCTGTTATCAGGTATATCAGTCTCAGAGTCCCTTCACTTTTCTTGTATGCATTCAGCTCAGGTGTCCAGGTAGCTGATTATCAAGTGTGTGGTACAGGCTCTGTCCTACAGTCTTAGAGGGGCAGGGGTGATTGGTGTAGGTATCAGTATCTGATTGCAGCAGAGAGTCATGCTCTGAACAAGGCAGGGGGCTGAGAATCGTCCACCAAGTGTCTCTGAGGAAAGCATGTCCGTGTTCCCTAGAGTGTACAGGTGGGTGGTTTCTGCAGACAGACCATGGCCACCCAGCGTTTCTGGTCGTAAGGACCGGTAGGGACCAGTTATCCTTGGACCCTGTTGCAGGTGTCTTGGTGACCTGAATGGAGCCACCAGTCTTTAGGCCTCTGATGTGGGTAGGTGAGAACCCTGTCTAATAGGCAAAGCAATGTCAAACATCAAACACCCACCTCTCCACCGCATGGCTGAAACAGTTGTAGTCTGCCAGTAAGGTCCTGTTCTCCTGAAATAGGCCTATACATATCCATGCAGAGGGGAAAGGTACTAAAAGTCCATGGACCGTTTATGCCTGAACAGGAGCCGCTTCTCTCCTGAGCTCCCCTGGTTGGTGGAGCTGGCAAATTATCTTTTCCTCCAATTGTGGATTTATTCTTCTCCAGGGCCTAGAGGATGGCTCTAGGTGGTAAACAGGGCCTATCTCAGGCCCAGGGAAATCAATAGCTGCTTATGTGGGCTTGGGGGCAAGGGTCGCAAGTAAATATACACAAGTACTTAGCTTTTGTTGAGAGTGCCCTTCTTGTCTGGTTCTGGAGGTGTGAGTAAGCTGTGTGGCTGGCTGCTTCTCCCTGAGGAAACTGTGGCCGAACTCTAGCATCAGCCTGCCGTAGCCGCTCCCGGGAATGGTGCCTCTCTGCTTCTGAACTGTATTTCTCCCCCTGCCCCTTAGTTCGTTTTCTAACCTTGCCGTTGATGTTCAGGGCTTCTAGTTTGTCACACATATACTTGTTTCACTTGATTTTTCGGGTCTTTGTTGTAAGAGGGCTCTCCGGAAGTGTCTCTCTATTCTGTCATCTTGGCCCTGCCTCCTCTAGGAATTTTTTGGTTTCATCTTTGATTTCTTCGGCTACCCAGGTGTTTCTTTTTTTAGCAAGGTGTGTTATTCAGTTTCTATGTATTTAATTTTTTTTTTCCTTGCTCTTCCTGTTACTTATTTCCACTTTTATTGTGTTGTTGTCAGAGAAAATCCATTGTATTATTTCCATGTTTTTGCATTTATTGGGCTTGCTTTGTGGCCTACAGTGTGGTCTGTTCTGGAGAATGTTCCATGTGTGTTGGAAAAGAATGTGTACTTTGCTGCTCTTGGGTAGAGTGTTCTATGTCTATGAGGTCGAGTTTGTTTACTGTGGTATTTAGATCTTTTGTATCTTTGTTGAGTTTCTTTCTAGTTGCTCTGTCCTTTACTGAAAGTGGTGTGTTAAAGCGTCCTACTATTACTGTGAAATTGTCTGTTCCTCTTTTCTGTGCTGTTAGCTTGTTTTAAGAATTTTGGAGCCCTGTCACTGGGTATGTATGTATTATGGTTATGTCTTCTTGGTGTATTGACCCTTCAGTAGTTATGTAATGTCTTTCCTTGTCTTTTATGGTGGATTTTGCCTTACCATCTATTTTATCTGAGATTAATGTTGCCACTCCTGCTCTTTTTTTCGTTATTGTTGGCTTGATTTTCCTGTCCTTTGATTTTTAGTTTGTCTTTCTGTCCAAGGTATTTTCTCTTGCATGCAGCATATTGATGGGTTGTATTTTTTGTTTTTTTAATCTATTTTGACACTGCCTCTTTCTTTACTATTGCATTCAATCCGTTTACTTTCAGTGTCTTTATTGATAGGTATGAGTTTACTGCTGACGTTTTACTGTGCCATTTTTTGTGATGTTGACAGTTTCTTTGTTCTGGTTAATTTTTATGCTATGTTCTTTTTGTTTGTGGATTTTCTTTCCATTTCCGTCATTGTTGTTGAGTTTGTGTTTACTGAGTCTTATGTGTTTTCTACTTTTTTATTTTTAAAGTTGTTTACCTAAGATTCACCTTTGTCTTCCTTTGTTTAAAACAGTCTTCTATTTCTTGATAGTACCTTGACTTCCTCTCCATATGGAAGTTTTATAACTATACCATTTATTCACTTATTTTTTCTTTTGAAGTTGTCATTTATAGATTGACATCTCTGGTTCCCTGTTTTCAGTCTTTTAGTGTTATTTTGTTTTTGGAAATTCTTCATCTGGGTTAGTATCTAGCTGTTGCTCTTGTGTGTCTTAATTTCAGGTTGTCTTATGTTGTTGATTCTCTGTCTTTAGGACTCCCTTTAATATTTCTTATAAGTTTGGTTTGGTTTTTACAAATTTCCTTAATTTTTGTTTATCTGGAAATGTCCTAATTTTTCATCATATTTGAGGGACGATTTTGCCAGATATATAATTCTTCACTGGTAAAATTTTGCTGGGTGTATAATTCTTGGTTGACAATTTTTTTCTCTCAGGTTTTTATATATATCATCCCATTGCCTTCTTGCCTGCGTTGTTTCTGCTGAAATGTCAGAGTTTATTCTTATTGGTTCTCCTTTGTAGGTATTCTTTCGTTTTTCCCCTAGCTGCTCTCAGGAGCATTTCTTTTTCTTTGGTTTTGAAGAGTTTGATTTTGACATGTCTTGGTTATTTTCTTCTGGGACTCATTGTGCTTCTTGCATGGGTATCTTCTCATCTTTCATGATATTAGGGAAGTTTTCTCCCACAAGTCTTCCTTCACGTATTCTTTTGGTGCATTTTATTGTCTCCTTCTTTTCTGGGATTTCAGTCATGTGTAGATTATTCCTCTTGATAGGGTTCCACATAACTCTTAGGCTTTCTTCATTTTTCTTCACTCTTTTTTCTGATTGTTCTTCAAACAAGTTAATGTTTAGGGACTTGTCCTCTATTTCACTAATTCGGTGGGTGGTCATGTGGGTGGTTGCACTGGCTCTACTTCATGTTGGGTGGGGCAAGGGGTGGAGTGGTGAGCGGTTGTGAATACATTTTTGCTGCTGGTACATCTCACCAGGCAAGGCAACATGGGAGGGAGTGAGGAGTTGGCATACTTGTAGTGGCCCTGAGGGTGCCTTGTGTGGGCAAGGGGAGTGGGGAGGGAGCAGTAGATGGGCGTGGGCGCAGTTGCGCAGCAACATCTCTTGCTGGGTGGGAGTAGGAGGGAGGGTGTAGTAGGCGAGTAGACAAATGATTGTGATGCCCATGCGTCTCTGCAGGTGGTGGGGGCAGGGGGAATCGGGGGTGTGCGCCTGTGGGATTGCACTGCCTGCACCTCTTGTTGGGCACGCATGAGAGGGCAATGAGCAGTGGGCTTGAGTGTGGATGTGCTGCTGGTGCCTCTCTCCGGGTGGGTGGAGGGAGAGAGAGCAGCATGTGGGCATGCACATGGCTGTGACGTTGGCACCTGTCACCAGATGGGGGTAGGGGGGAGGAGCGGCAGGCGGGCATGTACATGATAGCAGCGCTGGCCCCCTCACCAGGCAAAGGGGGTGAGGGGAGCGGCAGGTGGAAGTAACTTTTTAATGTTTTGGTCTGCTAAGTCTGACATCTCTGTTTACTCTGGCTTGGTTTTGATTTACTGATTTTTCTCATTGTGGGTTGTGTTTTCCTTCTGTTTGTGTGCTAGTAATTTTTGATTGGATGCTAGACATTGTAAATTTTACTTTGCATTCCTATAAATACTTTTGAGCTTTGTTCTGGGATGCAGTGAAATTACTTGGAAATAGTTTGATCCTTTTGAGTGTGACTGGAGCCATGGTCAGGCAAGGGCTATTTATTCTCTGCTACTGAGGCATTTCCCTTTTGTGTACTCTATCCAGTGCCCCTAAAAAAATGGGATTTTCCTGTCTAACTGGAGGGAACAGTCATTGTTTCCAGTCCTGAGTGAGTTCTGGGCACTGATAGTTCTACTCTTTTAAGTTCATCTTTCCTAAGTTTTGGATAGTTTCCTCACACATGTGTACTAATCAGTACTCAGCTGAATATTTGAAGGCCGCCTTCTGCAGATCTCCAGAATTCTCTCTCTGTATTGGTCTCCTTTCTCTCCTCTCTGGTTCTCTGTTCTATGAACTGTGTCTGTCTTGGTCACTGTGAACTCTCAGCTCTTTCTTCTCAAACCAGAAACCTGGGACTGCCTTGATTCCCCCTCCATTCACCTCAGTCTGGAAATTCTGTCAAGGCAGTAAGTAAGTTGGGGCAATTGTAGGGCCCACCTCATTTGTTTCTCTTCTCTCAGGGTTCACTGTACTTTGTTTTGTGATGTTTAGTGTCTTGAAAAGTATTGTTTTGTATATTTGGACCATTTGTTTGTTGTTTCAGGTGGGAGCTTTTAGTATAATGTTTGAGATCATAAATTTATGTAACACTTAATAGGCTGAGATTAAAAAGAAAAAAAAACTGGTTATTTAGTAAATTAAAAGAAAATCTTCTGGCCTAATGAGAGCCTGCTTTTTGTTACTTAGAACCGCTTCTTAATCACAGCAAGATATTTTAATTTTATTGAAGATTTGTGCCTCTTAACATTTTCTCTTTATAAATAGTAGAGCATAAGAGAAGAGAGAGAGCAGATATGATTGACCTGATCCACTATGCAGAGAAACCCCTGCACAGAGAAACTGAAATGTATAGAATTTCAAGAAGGAAATAGTGAAGTCTGGGAGTAGAGTTTATCAGAGCACCAAAGAATCCTTTGAAAATGAATGCAGGATGAAAAAAGACAAGAATCAAAAGAGAAGCTTTTGAAGTACAATATTCCCGAGTTTTAAGAATATATATATGTATTTTTTTTGTATGTTACTTATTGATTTGAGATCTACTTAGTGTATGTTGGGAAATTTATCAGGCTGAAGGAGTCAGTCCTAAAATGCTACAGAAAAGTTAGCTGTGAAGTGGGCAAGAAAGCTTACTATGATGAAACTCTTCACAGTCTCTCTTTCAGTTCAGGGGGACAATTGCAGAACTATTGCCAGTAAGGATTTGAAGGGTGTTTTGGCTGCTTGTGACGATCTTATGAAGGGAGGTTTTATTTATTAGGTGTCTTTTTGCCAGGCTCTATGCTAGGTGCGTTACATATATTATCTAGTCCTTTCGACAAATCGTGTGAGGCATGTGGTGTTAATCTCATTTTAAAGATGGAGACTTTGAGGCTTTTAGGGTTTCAGTAGTTGACTTAAGGTCATGCTGTTAGTAAGCAGGGACTGTGCCCGTGACTTCAGCTCCCAGGCATATATTCATTCTACCACACCAGACACATTGCTTGTGTGTCTGTAATTGCATCATCTGAAGATGAAGATTTCTTGCCTTGGATAAAAGAGGAAGAAATGAAAAACTGGAAGAACTGAAAGTAATCTTTAGGTTATCAGTCTCTTCTGGTCGCCACATTAACAGAGAAAGAGGAATTTTAGATGGAGTAGCCTGTTTAACCCACATTTTGTGTTTTCCCTTTTCTGACTAAAGTTATTTTTGTTGGAATGCCCACGCGTGTTTCTAATTAAAATGTTAAATATTTTTAAAATGTCTATTTTAAATTAATTGTGCATTCTTGTTAAGTGACTATCATAGATTGTTGTATCAAATGTCACCTGAAGTCACAAAGCTACAGAATGTTAGTACTAGAAAGGAGAGTCAAAGAACTTTTTCCAGATAAAATAATCTTGACCCTGAAGCACAATTTAAAAAAAAAAAAAAAAAAAGGAACAAAACAGATGAAAGCAGAGTTACTAGAGACGGAACAGTGGCTACAGTTACTCTGCCCTTTACTTTTTCATGGAAGGGGTTGTAAGAAAAGTGTAAAGTTGAATATACTCAATGCTTGTGTATGTGTGTATTTGTTGTTGTTTGTTTAAACCTGATCCATTATTAAGAATTTTAAAGAATGTTATTCTGAGATAGTTCTTAATGATAAATTAACAGATTAGGATATTTTACATCTGTTTTATGTTGTTGCAGAAACATATGTATATTAACATATGTATAGTAGACTCTAGACCAATTGCTAGAAAAGGACATCATGGGTTGATAAAATAGAGGGTCAATGAAAATGAGGGAAACTCTCAATGAGATGGATTGGCACAGTAACTTCATACCAGTCATCATGAAGATGGTGCAGGATTGGGCAACGTTTTGTTCTCTTGTACGTAAGGTCACCATGAGTACAAGCTGACTTGATGGTAACTAATAACGAAAACAGTAGACTCTTAAGATATCACCATTTAGATAAAAGTTTTCTGAGGAAAAGTGTAGTGTTTGTCATATAAATGATATTACTTCAAGTTATGTCTGAAGTTGGGAAAGTTCTTGAACTAATAAAAATAAATTTTTATTGATTGATTGCAAGAGTGAAGTCGTCATTTTGTATATTTTAGGAAATCGAAATTCTACTCCTGCAGATGTAATATTTTTTTGGTTTGTATCTGATTCTGACTTAATATCAGTTTATGTAATTGCATTGCACTGTGTTTCTCTCTATCAAAAAATAAACAAATAAAATCCAGTGTGATATATCCTGGACAAGAAGGCTATTTCATTGCTGACATATGGTTAGTCATTTGTTGTATTCAGTACCATACCTTTCTCATTTAACGGTACCATCTGTTAAAACTATGACTGATAACGAGTAGAGAGGAAGCCAATTATTTTTTAGTTTGTGAGCATTGCATAAGTGGGACTATGTCTGAAGTTGCCTGCAGTCAAGTACTTTACCACTGGTTTAGTCAAACAATTGGAGCTAGGGCCACCTTGGGAAACCAGATCAGAGAAGAATACAGTAATGCTTGTTTTGTGTCTTTATCTACCCTTAGCAAGGATAATGTGTTATAAAAATGAATAACACATAATTAAGTTATTCAAAAGGATTTGCATGATATATTTTGCTTCTAAAGCTGTCAGACTACTGGTGTTTGTGGTTTTCTATTGCACCTGGTGTGATGAGAGTTGGAAAGGTGCTTTTACATTTTACAATGTGGCATAAACCTTTATAAGAATGACTTTCATAGGCATCTTTGGATTTGGGGCAATATTGTACTAATAAAATAAATCTGAAAATTATGAGACATTTATAATTGATTCTTTCTCATGCCTTTGATTTTATCTGAGTTGTGAAATAGTTTTGCACTGTCTTTATGGGCTTATACAGAATTACTGGCTGTGAGGGAAACACTGGCTTTTCCATCGCAGACCGCTACCTGCATGTGTGGTGGCAGTAAGTGTGTGCGCCATCATTCTTTCGTTGCCTTCCTATGGGCTCTTGGAACACTTTTTTTTTAAAAACAAAATCACATTGACTTTGCAATTACCTGCGGCTGTTTTTGTCTGTTCTCTCCTTCTTCCTCCACCTCTTCCTAAACTCATTATAGGACCAGTAACGCATTTGCAGGCTGAGCTTTTCTCTCCCACACAATCTTCTCTCCTTCCCTTTCTTCCTTCTGTGAATAAATCTTATCCAGATGATAAAAACAAAACAAAAACAAACAAAAAAACCCCACAAATTAACAAAGTATAAAGAGAAGGAAGATAGGACAACAAAATTCTACTTTGGCTTAGAATATTAAGACTTGAATAATTCTTTCAGAAAAGGTCTGTGGTAGTCAATTCTCTGTGCTCTTGCGTGCCTGAAAATGTTTCATAGTTGTTAGAATGGATATGGATTTTTACATTGAATATCATTTTCCCTCAGAGCTTTGAGGCATTTTTTTCCTTTTAGAATTCAGTCTGATAGATGACAAGATGGATGGCAATCTAATGGCAGCCTGATTTTCTTCTCTCTGTACTTTTCCTTTTTCAGAAACTTACAGGAACTTATCTTTAGCCTCAGTCATCTGAAATAACAGAATGGTATTTCTAGGTGTAGATTTTTTTTATTCATCATGCTGAGCACACTATGGATTCTGTCCGTCTTAACCCTAGAAATTTCTCCTCCTTTGTTTTTCATTCCCACATCTAAATTTCTGTCTTTTCTTTTGCTGGTAATTCTATTATATTCTATTTGTAAACTGGCCATCATCCCTCTTAACTTTTTCTCATGTTTTCTGTTGGTCTTTTGCTTTACTTCCTGGGAATTTCCTTGACAGTGGTACATTAAAATAGAAACGATAACGGTTTATTTTAGAGCATATTTAAAAATCCATATGTGCGTTAACTATACCTAAAGAAATTTGTATTCAGCATTCCATGTTTTCATGCAGATTATTCATATGTTTGATTGTATATGCTAGGATGACTGCCTTTTTATTTTATCATCATTAACTTCTGGCCTCCTCTTTCAAGCCTCTCTGGAACTTTTCCAGATTTTTCTGCCATAGATTGCTTTCTTTTAACCGTGTACATGTGGAATCACCATGAGTTGTAATCAACTTGATAGCAACAACACTAGTCAGGTATATTGTAGGGTGCCCCTTTATTGGAATTTGTCTGATGTTTTTCTCATGATTAGACTGGAGTTTTGAGAAGAACACAGTGCCATTTCCATCACAGATCAAGGGTACATACCATCAACATGATCTGTGACTACTGATGTAAACCTTGATCATCTGGTTGAAGTAGTATTTGTCAGGTTTCTCCACTGTAAAGTTAATATATTTTCCTCACTTTCCATACTGTCCTCTTTGGAAGGAAGTCACATGTTTAAGAAGTAGGGAGTTATGCTCCTGCTTTTTTAGGGTGGAGTTGTTGTTGTTATCTGCCATCAAGTTGTTCTGACTCATAGCGATCCTATGTACCACAGAAGGAAACATTGCCTGGTCCTGCGCCGTGCTCACATTCGTTGTTATGCTTGAGCCTATTGTTGCAGCCACTGTGTCAGTTCGTCTTGTTGAGGGTCTTCTTCTTTTTCACTCACCCTGTAATTTACCAAGTATGATATCCTTCTCCAGGGACTGACTCCTCCTGACAACATGTCCAATGTATGTAAGACACAGTCTCGCCATCCTTGCTTCTCAGGAGCATTCTCATTGTGCTTCTTCCAAGGGTGGAGCATCTACATGATTTATTTGGGATTACTGTGCATGGGAGATTTGTCTCTTCTCCATTGTTGATTTGTTCAACTGTCTTTTTATATCTGTATGAACTTATGGAAGTTTATTTAATACTTTCAGTTATAATCCAATACTACTTTGTTTTGTTGCTCAAATTGTTCCAGCTGTGGCCATTGTGAGCTCTTTGATTTGGCCGTTGTGTTTCGTCAGTGTATTTTTGTTTTTGAGCACATCCTTACCTTATGGTACTACAGGATGCTCCAGGTTAATCTTGTATACTATTCCATGCCCCAGTTCTAGGATGAGCTATTTCTCCAAGGAGCCCTGGTTCCTTCTTTTGAAGAGTGGTACTAGAAACCAAGGTCTGGCTGCTGGGTGTGCTCATTGCTACTGGGTGTTGTTTCTTTTAGGCCCTCTCAACTGAAAGAGCAAAGAAATATATGCATATATACTTATCTGTATATGTATGTGTATATATATCTATAAATATTTCTATGACCATCCTTATTTATATTAAGTTAAACATGAGATCTAATGTCTCTAACTCTAATGCTTTACAACTCCTATTTTTAAAGAGTTTTTAAAAAGAATTTTTTAAGAGTTTATGACAGTTTTACTCCATATTGTAACAGATACCCTTTTCTGTTGTTTAGTCTTGGCTCTGTATTTAAATAGACTGAAAAATAGACTCAATATTCACTCTCAGATGTTTCATTTAAGAACTGGTACATTCCTCAATTATTTTCGTTCTTTTGTGGGTTATCTAGATGTTTATATTCAAGGTCCTCCCCCCCCCGAAAGTATTCATGGGTGCTATATTTCCTAAGATTCTATACTCACATATGTGAAATTGTTTTTCTTAAAAATAAAAATTGTGAGCTATTAATGAGACGTTGGAGAATTTTATCTATTCGCTTTTTTATTTTCTTAGTGCTGCATTCTGATTTGAGGTGGATAATGTGGAGAAATAGAGTGGAGAACAATACTAGGTGGACTACTGAAAAAATTTTTTAATAATTTTATTTATTTTGTTGTTGAGAATATACACAGCAAAACATATACCAATTGAACAGTTTCTACATGTATAATTTAGTGACATTGATTGCATTCTTCAGGTTGTGCAACCATTTTCACCCTCCTTTTCCGAGTTGTTCTTCCCCATTAACATAAACTCACTGCCCCCTAAAGTTCCTATCTAATCTTTAGAGTTGCTGTTGTCAGTTTGATGACATATAGATGAATAGTTCTTAAAAGGGCATAATGCTCAAGGCAGACTTTTTTTTTTTTACTAGCTAAGCTGAACTGTTAATTTGGTTTTAAGAAGACTTCAGGGGAGGATTACTGAATCTTTTGCACCTAGTTTTTATTTGTTTGCTTTGCTTCCTGATGACATTTTTCAAAAGCTTATGCATTGAACTTGGGCCCCTTTCCTAAGAAACACAATTGGTGTTTTCTTTTCTATTATTTTGTTTAGTTCTTGGATTTTGAGAAAGATAGGCTAACTGATTATTATTTTTCTATCTTTCACCTTGACCAGTGTGTTTTCTCTTGAGTCCTTTCTACTCATCTGACCGTTCCTTCAAATTTACTATCTATATTTTAAGTAAATAGTAATAAAATGTTTTTGTGCCTAAGCGTATTTATTTACCTTGACTACTTACTTTGTTTTGGCATGGATTTTTTGGAGAAGAAAAGTGTATATTAAAGGGATTTTTTTCGGTTGATAAAGTAATGATGTATAAATCTCTGTATTCCCAGGACAAAACAAGCATAACCTTTCTTTAGACGAGCTGTTCTAGTCTTATTGGTTATTGGAGAAATCTCATTCATCTTTTAGCAACAGAAAAAGAGCTTAGCTTTTTTTCTATGTATTTTTGGTGGAATATATACCCTTATTTTAGAGAAATGATATTTTGCAAAGTCTTAAGATAATCTGTATACAAGTTAACTTTGTAAGCTAAGAAAGCAAACTGCACTAGGCCCTCCGTATCCGCAAGCTCTGTGTCCAGGAATTCAACCTAGTGTGGATCGAAAATATTCAGGAAAAAAAAAAAAGTCATGTGATTGCTGACATGTACTATGTAGTTAGGCCTAAGATGGTTGCGTCTGTACTGAACATGTAAAGATTTTTTTTTCTTGTCATTATTCCCTAATCAATACAGCATAACAACTATTTACATAGCTTTACACTGTATTAGATATTGTAAGTAGTCTAGAAACAATTTAAAGCATACGGGAGGATGTGCATAGGTTGTATGCAAATACTATACCATTTTATATAGGGGACTTGAGTATCTGCAGATTTAGGTATGGGGGAGGTCCTGGAGCCAGAACCCTGTGGGATGACTTTAAAGCGTTTATCAGTGATCCATTTGGGATATAGGGAATGGGATATGATTTAATAGTCTGGCTCTTAGACTTACTCTGTAGCACTTATTCAGTGTGTTAAAGGCTTTAAAATGTTATCCTTTATAATATACTTTCCCCAAACTCAGTGGGAAAGGGAAATTGCTATGTTGTGTTCAAAACTTCTTAAAGTAAAACCTTATTTCTACAGTTTACAGAAGGGGTATACTGATTAGAAAAAATATACAATGGAAATTCTTGCTGTATAAGTTTTACCAAAATAAATTAAGGTGGGGGTTAGTTATTTAAAGGGGAAAGTTTTGTAGGCTCTGAAGCCATGAAGAAAGAAAGATAGCAATTATCCAAAGAAAAATAGCATTATATAATAGTTCCTTATTTTATTATCAATATATTTTTACGTGCTTTTAAATACATTTAACAGCAGTGGTGGTTAAGGGTGTGGAATCTGGAGCCAGACAGCTAAATTCAAGTCAAATCCCATTTCCACCCTTTGGTGGTGTGTGACCTTGGCTAAGTTACTTCCTCATCTGTAAAATGGGAATAATCATGTACCTTCCCCTAGAATTGTTATGAATATTGATTGAGTTAATGCGTATAAAGCACTTCGGGCCTGGCAAAAAGAAAGTGCTCTATAAATGATAGCTGCGATCATATTGTTTTTTGGAAATCTTGGGTTATTATGTATGTGCTTTCTTTGGGGGATTGGCCTGCAGGTTGTTGGGGAGTTCTTTTATTAAGATCAGATCCTGTGCAATTTTAGTGAGTTTACTAGCTAATTCAAGGAGTTTGTTTTCAAAGTTTATGGACAGCCTTTTGGTACTTTGGGGTGACCACTAGGACGAGAAGGTGTAAAAAGGGATGGCCGGTCAGCTGATAGGCCTCTGGTTGGCAAAAAGTTTGCTCTCAACATTAACCTAAAGGCTGGCATTGAGACCCACCCAATGGTGCTACTGAAGAGAGGCCTGATAATTTGCTGCCGTGAAGATTACAGTCAAGAAAGCCCTGTGGAATAGTTCTACTTAGTAACACATGGGATCGCCATGAGTTGAAATTGATGGCAATGTGTTTGGTTTGATTTTGGTCAGCTTTTGGTAGTGACCATTTTTCAGGAGTGGAGTAGTATTTAAGCTGAGACCCATGGAGACAGCTAGTACCACATCCCCAGGTCTCTCTTCCACATCGTTAGTCAATTAAGGAAACTCTTTAGATTATATACTTTTTTTTTTCCATGCCTTTTCTTCCTTCCTGGAGTTACTTCTTATCTTTATGTCTGCCTCAGGGGCAGTCTGGGCAGATAACAGGATGCCTAGCTGTTGCCTGTATATACTGTGTGAAAGTCCTGCTATTGGTATAACTGGATCCCTGCCTTTCTTCATCTTAATGCTCTGTAAACCACCTGCCACCACCCCGTGCCCCACAAATAAATTTTCGAAGCTGGGCTATGATCTTACAGGTTAGATCTGAGGGCTAGAATTAATTGAAAAGCATCCACCTTCACGAATAAAGGGAGGAGTGGGGAAAAAAATGAGACACGAAAATTTGAAAAGCATTTCAAATTATAGTTAGATTTATTGTTATTGTGTGCTGTCGAGATGACTACTTAATACTGAAATTTTTTTGTTAAACGATTCTGTATGTAATTCCATATAACACCACATTTCTATAAAGTGTATTGAAGCCAAATTTTGTTTGCTTAATTGTGTTTATTATATTCACATCCTTTTTTTTTTACTAGGGTAGGATATAGAGTAGAAATAATTTTTATATTAAGAGGGTGAATAATTATTACCCTCTTTGTAATAATGATTTTATTAGAACAAAATTCTGACTATAATGCCTTTTTTATGCCTTTTTGGATAGATCTTATGTATATGATTATGGTTTATAAAATATTCTGACCACCTCTCTTCATGTTTTCTGGGTAGTAACATGATTTCCCAGAATACCTAGCACAGCCAATTCAATTAATATTTGTCTTTGCTCTGTTTGCAATAAGACAAGACTTTGAAGTATGGTAGATAAAGATATAAAGAAAGTCAATCCCTAGGTAAAATTAGACTATTTTTTATTGGGGAAAGTATGGCTTTTCCAAAGAGTGAATAAATCTTAGATGAGACTTGTGTCTTTTTTTAAGTGTAATCTAGAAATAGTTAACATATTGAATTCCACTTCTGAATGTATAGAAAAACTCTCAAATTATTTAACCTGGAATCCTTTATCTATCAAATATAAAAAGGCTATTAGAGAACAGTTTGTTGGTGCATTAACTTAAAGTGTTCTGTCGGTGTGTATCTGCATTTTTCTGCATTGGTTAGCTGCACAAAAATTGAATTCAGTGGTATATCCGTCGACTGTGGTTCCCATAATTCTCACCAAGGAAATATGTGAAATCCACTAAATTAATTGGAAAGTTTTGGATCTTTTTGACTTGTGACAAATTCCTGAAAATAGGACTTTCTAATGAGCCTTACATAGGTAGTGTGTAAAAAGTCAATATATTACTGTAAGCTACAATTTAATAAATGTTTAGACATATTCGGCTCAAATGAATTCTGTGTATTTTAATCCGCTTAAGTGATTTGTAATATTTAGATCTGTTTTTCCTGTGGGGTTAGGAAGAAGTAAAGCATTTATAGTCAATGACTTGCTTCTGGCTATAGCTCACCGTGAACAGATTTTATTGCAATAAAGATTATAAAACTTCTTAGAAGAAAATACAGACTGCTCTATATCAAATCAGTTTCCGTAAAATTGTAATTTTATACTCTTTTAACCGATTTTAGCATAGCAGCCTTTCTTCTTGGCTTAGGTTAAATCAATAGCCCTGTCTCTAACACCTGCCTTAATTATACCCTCCAACTCCCAACCATTAAAGTCAGACTTAACTAACTAATCAACCAACCACCCAGCCAGTCAACTCATGGTGACCCCGTGGGTGTCAGAGTAGAATTGGGCTCCTAAGGGTTTTCAATGGCTGTGATCTTTTGGAAGGTCCCTGGGTAGTGCAAGCGGTTTGTGATTGACTACTAACCTAAAGGTTGATGATTCATATCCACCCAGCAGCACCACAGAAGAAAGCCTGGTGATCTGCTTCCATACAGATTACAGCCAAGAAAACCCTAGGGAGCAGTTCTACTCTGTAACACATGGAGTCGCCATGAGTAGGAATCCACTTGACGGCAATGGGCTTTTTTTTCTTTTCGATCTTTCAGAAGTAGATCACCAGGCCTTTTTTCTGAGGTGCCTTTTGGTAGATTTGAACCGCCAACCTTTCAGTTAGTACTTAGCCATTGGCGCCACCCAGGCACTCAGAAGTCAGATTTAGGATTATCTTTGCTGTAGTTACTTTGGGGGAGTGGAGAAGCTTGAGGGTGTATATGGCATATTTTTTTTTTCTACTTACTAGATTTCGTAATTATTTTACCTCTAACTTCGTATTTGTTACTTTTTTATTCCTAGACTCACTGAGTTTCATCATTTGGATCCCTCTCCTTGTATTATTATTATTTTTCCTCTCCTCTGATGGCTACATTAATATGTGAACCTAGCTTCACTGCCTCCTAAAATGTTGGTGCTGGGAGGGATCATTACCCATCTGTCTCATTTTGTAAATATGCTTCCTGCAAGGAAGTAAGGTAGATAGGAGCAGGGACCTTGTCTAAATCTTGGTCACCTCTGTTTTCCTAGCACCTGGAAGAATGCTGATACATAGCTGCTGTTGTTAGGTGCCTTTGAGTGGATTTTTGATTCATAGTAACCCCATGTGATAGAGTAGAACTGCCCCACAGGATTTTCCTAGGCTTTTTTATAGTCTTTACAGAAACAGAGTGCCAGGTCTTTCTCCCACGGAATGGGTGGGTGGGTTTGAACTGCTGACCTTTTGGTTAGCAGTGAATGCTTAACTATTGTGCCACAAGGGCGCCTTATTCTCATCAATTAGTAGGCACTCAGTAATCCTTGTTGACTGAGTGAAAGGAATTGAGGTTAAGAGGCTAAGTGAAATGGTATGTGGGAATGTATCTTGTAACACATTTTTTTTTTTTTAAGCTCCCCAGATACTTTATTTTATTTAGATGAAGGTTTACAGAACAAACCAGTTTCTCATTAAATAGTACACATATTGCTTTTTGATGTCGGTTAATGACCCTACGACATGTCAACACTCTCCCTTCTTGACATTGGTTTCCCTTTTACCAGCTTTCCTGTCCCCTCCTGTCTTCTAGTCTTTGCCCCTGAGCTGGTGTGCCCCTTTAGTCTCTTTTTGTTTTATGGGCCTGTCTAATCTTTGGCTGAAGGGTGAACTTCAGGAGTGACTTCATTACTGACCTAAAAGGTGTCTGGGCACCATACCTCTCGGGGTTTCTCCAGTCTCTGTTAGGCCAGTAAGTCTGGTCTTTTTTTTTTTGAGTTAGAATTTTGTTCTACATTTTTATCCAGCTCTGTCTAGGACCCTCTATTGTGATCCTTGTCAGAGCAGTCAGTGGTGGCAGCCTGGGACCATCTAGTTATACTGGACTCAGTCTGGTGGAGGCCGTTTGTAGATGTGGTCCATTAGCCCTTTGGACTAATTTTTCCCTTGTATCTTTAGTTTTCTTCATTCTCCCTTGTTCCCGAAGGGGAGAGACCAGTGTTGTATCTTAGATGGTTGCTCACAGGCTTTTAAGACCCCAGACATTACTCACCAAAGTAGAATGTAGAACATTTTCTTTATAAACTATGTTATGCCAGTTGAACTAGATGTTGCCTGAGATCATGGTCCCCACAGCCCTCAGCCCAGCAATTCGGTCCCTCAGGGAGTTTGGATGTGTCTTTGGCGCTTCCATGACCTTGCCTTGGACAAGTTGTGCTGGCTTTGCCAGTATTGTGTACGGTCTTCCCCTTCACCAAAGTTACCACTTATCTATTTAATGTTTTTCCATACCCACCCCTCCCCCTCTTATAACCATCAAAGATTCTTTTTGTGTGTAAACCTTTTCGTGAGTTTTTACAGTAGTAGTCTCATATAATATTTGTCTTTTTGTGATTGACTTATTTCACTCAGCATAATGCCCTCCAGTTTCATCCATGTTACGAGATGTTTCGTAGATTCATCGTTGTTCTTTATCGTTGCGAAATACTCCGTTGTGTGTATGTGCCACAGTTCGCTTATCCATTCATCTGTTGATGGGCATCTAGGTTGTTTCCATCTTTTTGCTATTGTGAACAGTGCTGCAGTGAACATGGGTGTGCATATGTCTATTCATGTGGTGGCTCTTATTTCTCTGGGACATATTCCTAGGAGTCGGATTGCTGGATCATTTCTATTTCTAGCTTTCTAAGGAAGCGCCATATCGTTTTCCAAAATGGTTGTATCATTTTGCATTCCCACCAGCAGTGCATAAGAGTTCCAGTCTCCCCACAGCCTGTTCAGCATTTGTTATTTCCTGTTTTTTTGAGTCGTGCCAGTAATGCCCGGGTGAGATGATACCTTATTGTGGTTTTAATTTGCATTTCTCTAATGGCTAGTGATTGCCAGCATTTCCTTATGTGTCTGTTGGCCCTTTGAATGTCTTGTTTGGTGAAGTGTCTGTTCATTTCCTTTGCCCACTTCTAAAATGGATTATTTGTCTTTTTGTTGTAGAGGTGTTAGATTTTCTTGTAAATTTTAGAGATCAGACCTTTGTCTGATTTGTAATAGCCAAATTTTTTTCCCCACTCTGTAGGTTCTCTTTTTACTCTTTTGGTGGAGTCTTTTGATGAGCATAAGTGTTTCATTTTTAGAAGATCCCAGTTATCTAGCCTATCTTCCAGAGTTTGTGTGTTCGTTATGGTTTGTATCCTGTTAATGCCGTGTATTAGGGCCTGTAGCATTGATCCTATTTTTTCTTCTATGAACTTTACCATTTTTTGCTTTATATTTAGGTCTTTGATCCATTTTGAATTAGTTTTTGTGTATGGTGTGAGGTATGGGTCCTGTTTCACTTTTTTGTAGATGGGCATCTAGTTTTGCCAGCCCCATTTGTTAGAAAGACTGTCTTTTCCCCATTCGATGGACTTTGGCTCTTGTTGAAGATCAGGTGACCATAGGTTCATGGACTTATATCTGGGTTCTCAAGTCTGTTCCATTGGTCAGTGTATCTGCCGTCATACCAGCACCAGGGTGTTCTCACTACTGTAGCTGTATAGTAGGTTCTGAGGTCAGGTAGTGCGAGTTCTCCTACTTCGTTCTTCTTTTTCAATAGTGCTTTACTTATGTGGGGCTTCTTCCCTTTCCATGCAACGCTAGTGACTGGTTTTTCCATCTCTTTAAAGAGTATTGTTGGTGTAGGATCGGGATTGCGCTGTGTTTGTCAGTTGCTTTGGGTAGAACTGTCGTTTTCCCATGGTTGAGTCTACCTGTGCATGAACATAGGCTTTCCCGTTTATGTCGATCTCTTTCGGTTGCTGGCAGTAGTGTGCTGTAGTTTTCTCTGTATAGGTCTTTTACATCCCTGGTTAGATTTATTCCTAAGTATTTTTTTTTTTTAGGGGCTATTATAAATGGTATTGTTTCCTGATTTCCTTTTCCTCATTTTCTTTATTGGTGTATAGGAATCCAACTGATTTTTGTTATGTTTATCTCGTATCCTGCTGCTCTGCTGAATTTTTCTATTAGTTCCAGTAGTTTTCTTGTGGAGTCTGCTGGGTTTTCTAGGTATAGTATCATATCTTCTGCACATAGGGACAGTTTAACTTCTTCATTACCAATTTGGATGTCCTTTCTTTCTGTTTCTTGCCTTATTGCTCTAGCTAAAATTTCCAGCACAGTGTTAAATAGGAGTGGCGATAAAGGGTACCCTGGGCTTGTTCCTGTTCTCAAGGGGAACGTTTCCAGCCTCTCTCCATTAAGAATGATGTTGGTCGTTGGTTTTGCATAGATGTTCTTTATTATGTTAAGAAACTTCCCTACTATACCTATTTTACTGAGAGTTTTTATCAGGAATGGGTGTTGGACTTTGTCGAATGTCTTTTCTGCATCGATCGACACGGTCATGTGATTCTATTCTTTCCTTTTATTTATGTGTTCAATTATATTGATTGATTTTCTAATGTTGAACCATCCCTGCATACCTGGTATGAATCCTGCTTGGTCGTAGTGTATTATTTTCTTGATATGATACTGGATCCTATTGGCTAGAATTATGTTGAGAATTTTTGCATCTATATTCATGAGAGACACTGGTCTGTAATTTTCTATTTTTGTGGTGTCTCTGCCTGGTTTTGGTATCAGGGTTAAACTGGCTTCATAAAATGAATTCAGAAGTGTTGCTTCCTTTCCTATGTTTTGAAATAATTTGAGTAGTATTGGGGCAGTCTCTTTTCTGAATGCTTGGTAGAATTCTCCAGTGACACCATCTGGGCCAGGGCTTTTTTTTTGTTGGGAGTTTTTAAAATTATCTTTTCAGTCTCTTCTCTTGCTATGGGTCTGTTCAGATTTTCAACATCATTTTGCGTTAGTTTGGGTAGGTAGTGTTTTTCTAGAAATTTGTTCATTTCCTCTAGGTTTCAAATTTGTTGGAGTATAGTTTTTTTTTTTTATAGTTTCTCATAATACTCTGTTATGATCCTTTTTATTTCCGTTGGGTCTGTTGTAATGTCCCCGATTTCATTTCTTATTTGGGTTATTTGCGTTCTGTCCTGTTTTTCTTTTGTCAGTTTGGCCAGTGGTTTGTCAATTTTGTTGATCCTTTCAAAGAACCAACTTTTGGTTTTGTTGATTATTTCCATTGTTTTTCTATTCTCTATTTCATTTATTTCTGTTCTGATCTTTATTATTTCCTTTCTTCTGAGGGCTATGGGCTTTTTTGCTCTTCTCTTTCTGTTTGTTTGAGTTGTTTAGCTAATGTTTTGATTATGTCCATTTTTTTTGATATGTGAATGTATTGCTAGAAATTGACCTCTAAGGACTGCTTTTGCTGTGTCCCAAAGGTTTTGATATGATGTGGTTTCATTCTCATTTGGTTTTAGAAATTTTATGATTCCGTCTATTACCCAGTGGTTTTTAAGCAGGATATTATTCAGTTTCTATGTAATTGATTTTTTTTTCTTTGCTGTTCCTGTTGTTAATTCCTACCTTGGTGCATTGTGGTCACAGAAGATCGTTTGTATTATCGCAGTGTTTTGGATTTTTTTGAGGGTTGCTCTGTAGCCTAAGATGTGGTCTGTTTTGAAGAACGTTCCATGTATGCTGGAAAAGAATGTGTACTTTGTAGCTGTTGGGTGGAGTGTTTTATAAAAGTCTGTCAGGTCAAGTTGGTCGATTATGTCTTTTAGGTCTTCTGTATCTTTGCTGAGTTTCTTTCTAGATGTTCTGTACTTTGCTGAGAGTGGTGTGTTGAAGTTTCCTACTTTTATTGTGGAACTGTCAATGTCTGTTTTCAGTGCTGTTAGAGTTTGCTTTATGTATTTTGGAATCCTGTCATTGGGTGCATAGATGTCTGTTATGGTTATATCTTCATGATGGATCATCCCTTTAATCATTATATAGTACCCTTCTTTGCCTTTTATGGTGGATTTTTGTTTTAGAGTCTGTTTTATCTGAGATTACTATTGCCACTCCTGCTCTTTTTTGGTAGCTATTTGCTTGATATATTTTTTTCCATCCTTCAATAAATTTACGTCTTTATTTCTAAGATGTGCCTCTTGTAGACAGCATATCGATGGATCCTGGTTTTTTTTTTTTTTTTTTTTTTAAATCCATTCTGTCGGTCTCTGTCTCTTTATGAGTGCATTTAGGCCATTTACATTCAGTGTAATTATTGCTAGGTATGAATTTATGGCAGTCATTTTGTAGTGCTTTTTTTGTGATGCTGCCATTTTCTTTGTTCCTCTTACTGTCCTGTGCTGAATCCCTTTCATTTGTGATTTTTTTTCATTTCCTTTGTTTTTGTAGATTTTGTTTTTACTGAGGCTTTGTTTTTCTTCTTTATTTTGATGATAAGGTTTGTTAACATTCTTTGTGGTTACCTTGAAATTTACCCTTATCTTCCAAGGTTTGAACCAGTTTATTATTATCGCCTTGCCTTCCTCTCCATTGGGAAATTCTATACCTATACCGTTTATTCTCTCTTTTATTGTTCTGACGTTGTTGTCATTTACAGATTAACTTCTCTGGTTTCCTATTGTAATTCTTTTGGTTTTGCATAGTCTTTGAGAGTTCATTTCCTAGGTTAGTATCTGGCTGGTACAATCTTGCGTCCTAGATTGAGGCTGTGGTCTGATGTTTGCTGTCAGACCGAAGGACTCTGCTTAATAATTCTTTTAAATTTGGTTTTTACGTATTCCCTTAATTTCTGTTTATCTGGAAATGTCCTAATTTCAGTATTGTATTTGAATGAGAGTTTTTCATGGTATATTATTCTTGGTTGGCAATTTTTTCCAAGGTTTTATATATGTCATCCCATTGCCTTCTTGCCTGCATGGTTTCTGCCGAATAATCAGAACTTAGCCTTATTGTTTCCCCTCTGTCTGTGACTTACTGTTTTTCTTGAGCTGCTCTCGGGATTTTTCTTTGCCTTTGATTTTAGTGAGTGTGATTATGATATAATGTACCTTGGTGATTTTCTTTTGGAGTCTGTACTGTATGGGGTTCGTTGAACTTCTTGGGTGGTCAGCTTTTTATTTTCTGTCAGCATTTCTTCAGTGATCCTCTCTGTGTTTTCCATTTTCCTACTCTGTTCTGGAACTCTGATCACTCACAAATTTTTGCTTTTGATTGTATCCCACAGAATTCTCAGGGTTTCTTCATTTTTCTTCATTCTTGTTTCTGATTTTTCCTCAAACAGGGTTGTATCCAAGTGTTTGTCTTTGACTTCACTGATCCTGTCTTCCATAGTTTCAAACCTGCTCCTCAGCCCTCCTATGACACTACCCCTTTCTGAAACCTTGTTTATCTTTTGGGTCTCTAATTGTTGTTTTTATATGATTTGTAGTTGTGAATTTATTTTGTCATTTTGTCCCTCTATTATTTTCCTGAATTCTTCCATTCGTTTTTGTCTGTATTTTCCATGAATTTGTCTGTTTTTCCTCGTTTTTGTCTGCTTTTTGCTTTATCCCTTGGATAGCTCAGAACATCAGAAATTTGAATTCCCTGTCAGGTAGTTCTAGTGCATTTTTCTCTGGTGGGAAGTCACCTGTTTTATTTTGGATGCCTGCTGGAACCATCCAGTCCTGTTTTTTTTTTTTTTTTCTATATGTTTTGATATTGTCTGCTGCCTTAGAGATATTCAGTAGTTATTTTCTTCATTTACTGATCGTAGATTTCTTTGTTTTTTTCTTACTTTTTTGTTTTATTTGGTTATGTCTGAGCAGGCGGGCTCTGTGTTTGTTGTTTGCTCGTCTGTGGGCACAATACTTTTCACCTCCTTGTCCAATGGGCAGGGCCAGTTGCTCAGCTGTGGTGCAGCAGGGCAAGTCCAGCTGAAGTGGAAAGGCTGGGATAGGTTGTTTGTGGAAAGTACTAGGACCAACAGGGTGGGCCAGGAATCAGTGCAGGGCAGGTTCTGGTAGGTCGTGACTGTGCTGCTCAGGTGTGTGATGTTTAGTGCACATTGCAGGTAGGCAGGTATGCCCGGGAGGTTGTGATGTGTGGAGCTAAGATGGGCATGGGAAAGAGGCGAGAGAGGAAACAGGAGCCAAAAACAAAAAAAGTGGTAAGGGAGCTTGCCGTTGGAATGGAGAGGCGAGAAACCAAGAAATGGAGAAAAACAAAATGGAGAAAAAAAAAAAAAGATAAATTAGGAAAAAAGAAAAGCCTCCAGGGATCCCACTTGTGTGGCTGTGAAGACCAGGGCAGTGGCTACTAGGCCACGCAGTACAGCCTGGGTAGAAGGGGCAGAGATGTCATACAGCACCAGGTATTCAGGAGACAGGAAAAGAAGTAAAGAGAGATGAGAAGCTGAGAAATGAACAAAGACAAAAAGAAAAAAAAGAAACGCCCCAGGGATCTCATTGGTGTGACTTTGCAGACCAGGGAAGTGGCTCCGAAGCCACACAGGACAGCCCAGGTAGAAGGGGCTCCCAAGCATTGAAAGAAAAAGCTAACAAACAAACCAAAACAAAGGAAGAAAAAAAAAAAAAAAGTCCCAGGGATCCCACCAGTGTGGTGGCGTGGGCCCGGGAAGCTGTTCACTGTCGAGCAGTTCTTCATAGCCTTTCAAGAAGAAGCAAAGATGGCACACGGAGCTAGGTGTTTGAGAGAAAAAAAAGTGAAGGTAGGGGGAAGTAGTGAGAGGCACTGAAGAAACCAAAAGAAGTGGAAAAAAGCAATGCTAGCAACAAACAAATGGCATTCCGGGAGCCAGCCATTGTGAGTGGGGCTAGTCCAAGCGGCAGGGGGCTGAAGCAAGTGCCTCTTGGCCAAGAAACTGCAGCTGGCAGGAAGCAGAGGAGGCCGAGCAGCAGGGGAGAAAAGGATGGGTGGGGAGTGGGAAGGGGTATATCACTGGTTACTGGGTGCTCTCTCTCCTCCTGGGAGCTTCTGGAAGCTGCTTTCTCGTATTCCCTGTCTGCTGATCTCTGGCAGGCATCCAAGATGGCGAATCCGTGCTGTGTTAGCTGATAGAAGTCCTTCAAACGTATCTCCCCTTGCTCTCTTTTCTCTGTCAGTTTCTTATTCTGTTAGGTGCTTTCCTGAGTTCTTTATCTCTTCCTTTGATGTTTAGGGTTCAAGGATTGATGTTTGTCTCTGTTTTAATTAGTTTTTTGGGTCTTTACTATGGAGGGACAATGTAATGCTTCCATCTGTAGTGCCATGTTGGCCACCTCTTGTAACACGTTCTATTGACTGAATTAGAGTATATGAAAGTACTCTAAAGGGAGCTGGAAAAGACTAGTTGTTTATTATAAAGTAGCATCAGTAGAATATTAGATCATTATTAATGATGTTTATTACTAAATGACATACCCAGCATATTTTTAGAACCCTGATGATGCAATGGTTAAGAGCTCTGCTGCTGATTAACCAAAAGGTTGGCAGTTTGAATTCACTAGCCCCTCCTTGGAAACCCTGTCTGGCAGTTGTACTGTGTCCTATAAGGCCACTGTGAGTTGAAATTGACTGGATGGCAGCGGGTTTGGTTTTTGGTTTACCCAGTATATTTAGTTAGGAATGCTTTTCTTTGTAACAGAAAGCCTAATCAGCAATGGCTTAACACTAAGGGTGATTTATTTTTCTCCCATTAGTTTTTGTATCTGCTGAAGTTTGGAGGTAGGTATCTCTTTGACATTGATTTAGCAGCCCAACGATGTCAGGGCTATTGGTTTTGTAATTTTCTTAGCCTGTCCTTCATGGTGGCAAGATTGGTACCCTAGTTGTAGGCATTGCCCAGGCACCAAGAAATGGGATGGGTTGACATCAGCATCTCTCTTTATTTTTCCAGGAAAGCACAAGCCTTCCTGGAAGCCTTGCAGCACAGCAGACTACCACCTGTCTTATTGGTCCACACTGTTTCCCATGGCCACCCCTAACCTTGAAGGAAAGCTGTAGGAGTGTGATTTCGTTTTTCCAGCCTCTGGTGGAAATGGAGAAAGGAGGAGTTTGGAAATGGGTACTGGGTTTAAATCTAAATACATTCTATGTATACATGAAGGAAGGAGCCCTGGTGATGCAGTCAGTAAGTGCTTGGCTGCTAACCGAAAGGTCGGTGGTTTGAAACCACCAGCAGCTCTGCAGGAGAAACATATGGCAGTCTGTTTTTGTAAAGATTTACAGCCTTGGAAATCCTCTGGGGGCAGTTCTAATCTCTCCTTTAGGGTCGCTATGAGTCAGAATTGACTCGATGGCAATAGGTTTGGTTTTTGGCAAGTGGTTAAGTGTTCAGCTAACTGAAATGTTAGTGATTTGAGTCTACCCAGAGGCGCCTCGGAAGAAAGGCTGAGGGATCTACTTCTGAAAAACCACAGCCATTGAAAACGCCATGGAGAGCGGTTCTACTCTGACACACATGGGTTGCCGCAAGTTGGAATAAACTCCATGGTGGTTTTTTTATTATTATTATTATTTATGTGTGTATTTTACAGAGAATATAGCCACTACTACTCCAAGGGAGATTATACCTATTCTGTCCAGTGATTGCATCTACCTCAAAGTCTAGGATGTCTAGTTGATGTATAATTTTTTCTATCAGAGCTAAAGGAATATGTCTGCTCCCAGCACACCCAGCAAACTACAGTGGATAAAGGAATGAGATAACTACACAAATCCTTCCACTTAGAAAAAGGAAGAATTAGAAACTCAAAACAGTCGTTGAGTTATAAACATACCATGTTCTGCAGGATATGAATATTGAGAACTTCCTGCACTGGCAGTGGATAAAATTCCTTAGTTAAATTTGTTTATGTTCCCTGGGACAGTCTCCTTTGTTATCCTCGGTCACATCTGACCACGCTGTCTTGCTTGCTGTAGCTATATAATAAGTCTTGAAACCAGATAGACTTACTCCTCCTACTTTATTCTTCTTTTCCAAAATAGTTTTGGCTATTTGGGTCATCTTTGATTTTTTGCAACAGCATTTCATATCAGCATACACATCCTGTACATGTTTTTTAAATTTGTATCTAAATATTTAATTTGCTTTGGAGCGATGGTAAATGGATTTGAGGTTTTGATTTTGGTTTCCACTTTTTCATTATCAATATAAAGAAATGCAATTGATTTTTCCTTGTTCATCTTATATTCTTCTACCTTGCTGAACTTACTTTCTACCTGTAGGAGCTATTTTTGTAGATTCCTTGAGATTTTCTGCGTGAGACAATCATGTCAATCTGCAAATAGAGATAGTTTTATTTCTTCTTATCTGTGTGTCTTCTTTTTCCTTTTCTTGCCTTACTATGCTGGTTAGGACTTCAGTACTGTGTTGATTAAAAGTGGTAAGAGTAGACATCCTTGCCTTGTTCCAATCTTAGGTGGAAAGCATTCAGTCTTTCATCATTAAATGTGATGTTGGCTGTAATTTTTTTTTTTTTGTAGATGGTCTTTATGAATTTCAGCAAAATCTTCTCTTATTCCCAGTTTTCTGACTTTATCAGGCCAGTTTTTTAAAAGATTGTCCCTCAATTTGAGTTTCTCTGATGTTTCTTCCTGAATAGATTCAAGTTATGCATCTTTTGCAGGAATATCACAGAAGTGATGCTGTGTTCTTCTCACTGTATCCTGTTAAGTGGCAGAGAGTTTTGATTTGTCTCATTATTGGTGGTGTTAACTTTGGTCAGTCGATTAAGGTGGTATCAGTTGGGTTTTTCCGCTGTAGAGCTATTTTTTCCTCTTTTTTTTTGTAGTTAGTATGTATTTTGTGAGAAGATATTTGAGACTATGTAAATTCCTATTCTTCTATAAACTTTTACCCTTCTCACATTCCTATACTCCTCACCTCCTGGCCCCCCACAGGGATGCCCTCTTCAACTCTCCAGTCTTCTAGCACTGCTCTTAGCTGCCCCCTGTGAAGACACTCGCCTTATACCACACTTGGCTACCCTCCTGCACAGACACCACCTATATCCAAGTTATGCTCTGACAACAGACACGGGGCTGCTGCCACCACCTGCCCAATGCAAATGCCCTCTTCACCTTCGAGGGGCCTCAACTCCCAGGCAATTACCCGTCCCCGTAGGTGCCATTTCAGTGCCCTCTCGCTCTGACACCCAATATGCTGGGTTGTCCTCGCTATTCCTGGGCTCTGACTGCCTGGGCTGGGCTGTCTGTCTTGGTGGATGCTCTTACCCTGGCCAGACTCTGATACTTCCTGTCTCTCAGGGTGATCTCCTGTCTCTCAGGCACTAATACCTGCGTTCCCTCCCATACAGATGGCTTTCTCATCCTGCTCTCACTGGTACCTTCTTCTCCCTGGACGGGCTCTGATACCCGTCCTTAGGCTGCTGCCCTACCTCCTCTCAGCACAATTGCCTGCCTTGTTTAGCCTTATCCAGTGGCTTTGCTGGCACAGTGGTTGAGCACTCGGCTCCTAACTGAAAGGTCCGTGGTTGGAACCCCCCGGCCGCTCTGCAGGAGAAAGACGTGGTGGTCTGCTTCCCTAAAGATTACAGCCTTGGAAACCCTATTGGGCAGTTCTGTTCTGTCCTCTAGGGTTGCTGTGAGTTGGAATCAACTTAAAGGCAAAGGGTTTTTTTTTTTTTTTGGTTAATGGTTTTGTATCGAATGGTAGGGCAGCTAAGTGGACCTCCAATCTCCTCTTAGATGCTGTATTCTTATTGGGCTCCATTCTTTGCTTTCTTACCTCTTCTTTCTCCTCAGAGGTCTCTTCGTGAGCAGCAATTAGAGGTCATTTATAGCATTCTAAATGTACAGCTTATTTTCCTTAGAGAAAAATAGATGGTTATAAACCAGGAACAAATGTACAAAAGCTGGTTGTTTTAGGTATTATGGAAGAAATAATCCTTGCACATGGGGAGTAAAGATAATCCCCAAAACAGAGCAGTGTAGGGTGGTACCTAGCCTCGGTCGAAAGTAGATGGTGAGGACTCAGGGTGCTTCCTTTCGATCAGCATGCAGAGTCAAAGATGATCGATCTTGGCCGTGACTCCTGCTTTCCAGCTTGTAACCTTGCAAGTCACAGCACCTCTTTCTATCCCTGTGTCCTCATCCATAAGGTGGGGATTAGAAATACTTACCTCATGGGGCTGTTGGGGAACTAGGATGAGATAATGTATTTGAAAATGCTTTGCAAGCAGTAAAATGGTATGCAAATGTGATTCTTTAGATCCGATTTTATTACAGAATCAAAATTGAAATGTGTAGGAGATTAAGTCAGGCATTAAATGGAAAAAGCATTTTCCCATGACATTCTGGGTAAACACATTTCTTAACTGGCTGCACAATATTCCACAGGATGAAAGGTTGCTATCTTTGTACCATTTTGAACAAGAAGATTTTCTGGAAAAAATACTAGATTCTCTATCAGAGCCTAAACCCAGTTTCTGCTGAAAGTATTAACTTTTTTAAAAAATAGATATAATTTATTTTATTTTTGTTGAGAATATACACAGCAGAACGTACACCCACCTGTTCAGCAACTTATACATGTACAATTGAGTGACGTTGATTACACTCTGCGAGTCCTACAGACATTCTCACCCTTCTTTTCTGAGTTGTTTTTCTCTCATTAACTTAAACCCACTGCCCCCTGATTTTCTTACCTAATCTTTCGAGTTGCTGCCGTCAGTTTGGTTCCGTATAGCTAGATCTTGAGCACAGTGCTCAAGGCAGATATTCTTTACCAGTTAGGCTAAACCACTGAAACTCAGTAGTCTGTAAGCAGGAACTGCCTCCCTCCCCGCCGCCGTCCTCCGCGGCAACCACGAAGAGACCTTGGTCTGTGCACGTTGGCCCATTCTTGTCTTTCTACGTAACCAAGGTTTCAGTATTAACTTTTGGTTGCTGACAGGAGCTAGTCTGTTTTTCTGCGTAGCCTGGTCTTGGTGTTTGTTAACATGCCTAACTGCCTCCTTGGTTCTTGCCTGTTTGTTCACTGTCGTTCATTCTTTTATTCCTTCATCAACAATAAGTGCTTATTGTCCTGTAAGTCCTGAGCTCCGTTCTGGGGATTTAGAGATAAAAAGTCCTTTGAGGGACTCACACTGAGGAATAGACATGTGAATTGTTGCCAGGATGTGCTTTGTACTGCGTGCCACAGCGCCTTCCTTTTTCTGGAAAGGGTAGAGAAGATTTCCTAGGGGGAAGTGACATATAAGTTGAGTAGTGAATGATGAATCGATATTTGCTAGGGCAGAAGAGACGTTTAGCAAAGGGCATAGAAATGTGAACAGTGGTGACTGTGGCTCAAGCTTGTCTTTAGTTGTCTTTAGACAACTTTATTGAGATATAATTTATATACCATATAATTCACCCATTTAAAGTGTGCGGTCCAATAGCTTTTAGTATACTTACAGAACTGCGTATCCATCACCACAAATCAATTTTAGAACATATTCAGTACCCCCAAGAGAGACCCCACCATCTCCCTATTCCTAGGCAGTCACCAATCTACTTTCTCTCTCTGGGGACTATTCTGGACATTTCATTTAAATGGAATCATACAGTATGCGATCCTTTGTTACTTACTGTCTTTCACTTAGTATGATGTTTTCAAGGTTCGTCCACGTTGTAGCTTGTATCAGTACTTTATTTTTACTGCCCAATAATATTCCATTATATGGAAATAGCGCATTTTGTTTATCCCTTCATCAGTTGATGGGCATTTGAGTGGTTTCAGCTCCTTGCCTATTATGAGTAATGCTGCTGTGAACATCTGTATACAAATTTTTGTGTGGACATACGTTTTCATTTCTCTTGGCTATATACCTAGGAGTGGAATTGCTGGATCATATGGTAGCTTCATGTTTAACCATTTGAGGAACTGCCATACTATTGTCCAAAGTGGCTGCACCATTTTGCATTCCCACCAGCAGTGTTTGCTTGTTCCAGTTTCTCCACATCCTTGCCAACATTTGTTATTATCTTTTTGACTATTGCTATGGTAGTGAGTATGAAGTAGTATCTCATTATGGTTTTAATTTGTGTTTCCCTGATGGCTAATTATTTTGAGCACCTTTTCATGTAGTTATTGGTCATTTATGTCTTCTTTGGAGAAATGTCTATTCAGCACTTTGCCCATTTTTTGATTGGGTTATTTGTCTTTTTATTATTCAGTTGTAATAGTTCTTTGTATTGTCTCTAGTCTTTTGAAGCAAAATTGAAACAAGAATACATTGTTTTTGACCTTGTAATTGGGGAATTAGAGCTAATCAATATAGGTTTTGAGTCACCTAAAAAAAAAAATATTAAATTGGAAAGGTATATTTGGAATTAGGGTTATTAACATTAGTTTAAAAAATGGCACCATTAATAAATTCCACTGGTAAAATTTCAGTTAAACGATCTTGGTCATTTTATCAAGATTATTCTCCCTACTTTAGTACCATGGTGTCATATGTTTAAATACCCACCGAGACAGTTGTGGTGCCCAGCTACTGTAACAGATGAGAAAGGTGCTCTGATATTTCTCCTTTCCCAAATAGTCTGTTACTGCAGTGTTGCTCCTTCTCTTTATGGCTACTTAGTCTTTATTCAAATTAGTAAAACATATTTGGAATTTCAGAAAGCTTGATACAGTTGTTTTGTATCATAGAGATTCACAGATAATAGTTCATATTATCTGTGACTCTCTGTGGATCAATTCAACAATATTTATTGAATGTCTACTAGGTATATGGCTGGCTCATTTTGTTTCTCACCAGGGGTGGTATTCAAAATATCTAACATTGGTATGGCACAGGCACCAACAAATCAGAATGGCTTCTGACCTTAAACTACTTCACTCTTTGCATTCAGTTTCTTTATTTCATTCATTAGATGTTTGATTTTGTTTTATACTTGAAGTCCAGTGAATGTAAGCTTAGTCCATTGCTTTATTTTTGATCTGGATCTTTAGTTTTGGCAGTTCCCTGTGGGTGTTTTCTTTTTGATTACCATATTGGAAATTGTTTTGACCCAGTAAGTTTACTATATCAAAATCCAGAGATGGCCCTTGCATTACAGATAATTAATATTCTGCAGATAATCATAACTTCCCTTCAAGGATATATTCTGTACTCTAGAATTGGTGCTGATCCTGGAAACGTATAAGCTGAACAGATGACTCGAGTTACTGGTTTTTATAAACAACTGAGGGTGGTACATAACCTGAATGGAAACCAGATGTTCTGGAAATTTGCTAGGGAGTAGTTTCTCTTGGTTGTTAAGATTTGCTCCTTGGATGAATACAACTTTTTCAGTATATCACTTTGAAAATATTTGAATGAGGAAGGAAAGTTTCTGTGGAAAACGTGAATTTCAGGTTAAATTATCTTTTTTAACAATTTTTTTTTGTGTGTGTGTGGATGGTAAATTCTTAATAATTACTGATTTTCTCCCTTATCAAAATAGTATAGATTTAACTACTTGCCAATCAGTATGTATCATATTAACCCACTTTTCAGTTATCCATATGTATAGATTATCCATGACTGTTAAAACAAAACAACTGTCATTTTCCTTTGGTTGGTTGGTAGTTTTCTAAGTTACCTTATGACAACCAGAGAGATGGGATTATTGCAAGAATCTAATCACCTTATGACAACCAGAGAGATGGGATTATTGCAAGAATCTAATCCCCTTGTATGAATGATGGCTTCTACAAGGGTGGTGGTAACCCATTAAAAAACCCCATTGCTGTCAAGTCATTTCTGATTCATAGTGTCCCTATAGAGCAGAGTAGAACTGTCCCATAGGGTTTCCAAGGAGCGGGTGGTGGATCTGAACTGCCGACCTTTTGGTTAGCAGCCAAGCTCTTAACCACTGTGTTACCAGGGCTCCAGGGGTGGTGGTAGTGAAGATAAATAGCAGACATATTTCCCCTTATTTTGGAGCTAAAATCCACTGGGAGTTACTGAATTTGCTGCAGAGAGTGATGAGGGGAAAGGAATGATTAAAGTTTCTGGCATCAGCACTTGGATAAATTTGCCGACAGAGATGGGAAGACAGAGATGGTAGAGGTGAAGGTTAGTATTTACTGATCATTTGATTGTTGACTCTCAGATCCAATTCCTTGACCTTCTCCCCCCGCTTGGTATTGCAGGGAACTGCATTTTGCCACCTTCCTTGCCCTTTGGCTCTTGTGGGTAGGTTTGAGCAATAAGAGACATTGATAGGGACTGGAAGGCAGGAGTGGGGAGAAGATAGGATATTTCCACCACCCCCCTCATTTTGCTCTGAGTGGTGTCCCAGGAAGTGGCAATTTCACTTCTGTGGGTCCAGCTACTATCAGACACCTCCTCCCTTTGTAGCCCCAGTTCCTGATGGCCAATTCCCACAATTATCCTAGCTTTAGCCAAATGATTCCAGCTTCTAGGCCATCATAATACTACTTCCTCCAGGGGGTCCCTCTAGCCCAAAAGCTGATAGTGGTTTCTTGCTGTTACTCATCTTGGGGTTGCCCTGTTATCCCATCTGGTATCTTGGCTCTTTTATCACCTGTGTAACCATATTTCTCTATTTTAAGACCTAGAATAGTTTGTTTTCCTGACTAGAACCTGATGAGTACAAGGGTGAAAACTTGAGAGTTCAGTTTTGGATATGATTTGTGTTAAGTTCAATATTTCTGTGATGAGGGGAGTTGGAAACTGAGCCTGATCAGACTCATGTTTGAACTGGAAGAATAAATTTGGGTGTCATCTCAGCTTAAGGGTAGTCTTTAAAACTATGGGAGGAATAGATGGGATCATCTAGTGAAGAGAAGAGGGAAGGAGAACCAAAATCTAGGCTCTAAGGAACTCCAGTTCTTGGGAGGAAGAGAGTAAAGGAGAGAGGCCAGGGAAGTCAGAGGAGAAACAGGGGACTGATGCTGAGACATCCTGAAGAAAGGAGTGTTTAACAATACTGTGCTCCTGTCCATGGTGTTTGATACTGGTTACCTTCTCAAGAGCAGTTTTAGGGAAGTGGTGAGGGCTGGGGGTCTTTGCCAAAATGAAGCGGGTGGGAGAGTGAATGGAAGGTGAAAGAGTGTAGGTAATACATGTCAAAAAAAAAAAAAAAAAAAATCAAACCTGTTGCCGTCAAGTCCATTCTGACAAATAGCGACCCTATAGGACAGGGAAGAATTGCCCCACAGTGTTTCCAGGGAGCAGCTGGTGAATTCAAGCTGCCAGCCTTTTGGTTAGCAGCCTGAGCTTTTAACCACTGTGCCACCAGGGCTCCATAGAAGCAGCTTTTTTTTGTGATGTCTGACTTCGAGAGGGAGTAAAGAAATAGGTATATAGTAGGAGGATATATTAAGACAAGCTACAGTTTTAAAAGTTGCTTTCATTAAGAAATGTATTTAATTTTTAAAATTTCTGAATATCTTAAAAAATAAAAAGTTATCTAAGGAAAAGTCTTCCTCCTATCTTGTCCTTTATCAACCCTATTCACATTCCCACCTCCCCACTCCCAGCAAATAACTATTGCTATTAGTTCCTGACATACAACCAAACATTTTTATGCAGATGAAAGCAAATGTGATTCTATATTCTATTTTCTTCTTTTTACACCATTGGTAGCATATTGTACATGTTATTTAGAGCCTTGCTTCTTTTCTCTGGAGATGTCCTAGAGATATGTCTGTATTAGGACTTAGATATTATTCACTCTTTTTTTGTTTTGTGAGCAGCATTACAGGAGTCTCAGTTATGGATGTACTAAAACGTATTCAGCCAGTCAACATATACTATTACAAGTAATGCTACAATGAATAATCTTGTGCACACATCATTGTGCACGTGTGCAGGTATATTTGTGGTAGGCTAAATTCTAAGAAGCTGAACTGCTAGGTCCAAGAATATTTGTCAGTTTGGTTACCAGTTACTGTTGACTCAGCTCTGGCTTATGGCGACCCCAGATATGTCAGAGTAGAACTGTACTCCATAGGGTTTTCAGTAGATCACCAGGCCTTTCTTCCAAGGTGCCTCTGGGTGAACTTGAACTTACAACCTTTTGGTTGGCAGCCAGGTACGTTCACCATTTGTACCACCCAGGGACCCCTGTCATTTTGGTAGATACTGACAGATTGCACCCACAGATGGTGTTCCTCTTTATATTCCCACCAGCAATGCATAAAATGCTTGTTTCCTCCCAGCTGTATCAACACAGTGAGTTGCCAAACTTTTGGACTTTTGACAATCTGGTAGGTGAAAAATGATATCTTAGTATAGTTTCAATTTTCATTTCTTATTAAGAATAGGGTTGAACATCTTTTAGTGTGTGTAGGAGCCATTTGTGTTTCCTTTGTGATGAACTCTCAGTTCATAATCTTTGCCCATTTTTTTCTGTTGGATTTTAGTCCTCTCGATTTTTGAGGACCTAAAAGCACGGCGTGGCAAGAATCTAGATTGAGTGATGGGCATGGTGGGCAGTGGCTTTGGTTAGATGAATGATGGCCAGGTTGTGAAATGCCTTGTGAAATCCATCCCGTGTGTACATCGGCTCTTGTTTTAGGAAACTGATTTGGAATCCCTGGTGGTGTAGTGGTTAAGAGCTGTGGCTGCTAACCAAAAGGTCAGCAGTTTGAATTCACCAGGCGCTCCTTGGAAACCCTATGGGGCAGTTCTACTCTGTCCTATAGGGTTGCTATGAGTTAGAGTCGATTCAATGGCAATGGGTTTGGTTTTTTTCTTTAACATACAGGAATAGATAACCTATTAGGGAGTCTTTAGATGCAGTAACTTCTGAAGTAATTATATGTCTGGATCAACAGAGCAATTGAATTTGGAATGAAGACGGGAATATTAGCAATTGTTCTTTTCTACGTTGTAAGTGAAAGGTCTGTCTTGCCCTCTGATTTTGATTAAGACCAGGCTTACTTAGCTTTGTAATTAATTTTAGGTGTTATTTGTAGAGTGTTGCCAGCGATTATTTCTCATTCAAAAGAAAAAAAAATGTTCTTTTTTCTTCATCTAGCGCAGAGTTCAAGTTGACCCTTGGTTTCCTCACCTTATTTCTGTGAAGGGCTCAGCAGGGCTATTTTAAAAGAACAAACTCATTATGAGAGTAATCTCCAAAAATAAATGCTTCCCCCTAGGAGCTTGTATGTTCTGCTTCACTCAGAAGCACACCAAGTAATTGTCAACATTATGTAGTTGAGGGCCAGTTCTTGCTCTTTCAGACTAGTCTGTCCGTTCTGTCTTTCATTTCTACTTTTGCTTTTTCTCCTCCTTTTCTCCCCATCATCCTTCCTCTCCCTCTTCCTACTCCTTCAACCTGAGATAAATTTAGGAAGAATACTTTCTCATGGATCATTTTATTACTTTTAGAAAACAGACTTTTGAAGACATGGTTACTCCATGCTGTGCATTACACAGCTTGTGTGAAGAACAATAAATGAAATGTAGAAAAAAAAAAAAAAATTAACCCATTGCCAAGAATTTTTATTTTGTCTTTTACTGGCTTCAAGCAGTTTTTTTTCAAGAAGTACCACTTTAAAGATGCTTTTAAATTCTCTTATTAAAGCACACTCTATTCTTCTAAGTTTTTAGAAGGCGTACAGTGATTTGTATTACGTAAAGACGCTCCCAGGGTAGGATTAAGCATAATGGACATTTAAACTGTTGGACGTGATTTATCTTCCAGAGTTCTGTGGTCAAAAAACTCTCAAAAAATGCTGCTAGGTCTAAAACAATCAAACACCTCCCTGTTTGTTTTGCTCTTAGTGAATTTTTATTTGTATCAGCCTTCTTACCCTCCTTACTTAAATCTGTGAACAGACTCATTTTATGCTGCGCCTCTGGTTGACTTTCAGATGGAACAATTGTGTAGAATAAATGTTTTCTTCTCCTCAGCAGTGTTGATGTGAGCCTTGCCCATCTCTTCTGTAATGCCGCCATTATGCAGGAGCCTGCAGGCTGAAGTGGAGAGATGGGTGGTTGTGAGAGCCAGCCTGCACTTTGGAGTAGCAACCCTGTCTTCGTGACTAATTCTCCCTTTATTTCCATGTCTCCCACTGATGACCATCGGCCAAGAGCTGGACTTGTTCAAGATCTTGGAAAGTTTGGCAATAGCAAAACAGCTGCTTTTGAAGCCTGATTAATAGTTTTCTTAGAAATATCATGAAGCAACCTCAAGGCCATATGTAATATTTCTTGATTTAGTTTTTAGATATTGTCTGTGTTATTTTTCATCACAAGGCCCAGAGCCACTAATGAGGCATTTTAATTTTCTTAATTTCATGGGCACAGGAGTCAGTTTGTCTGGGTTTTTCATCCTGGTCCAGCTTCTAACTGTGGTTTTAGGCAAGTTATTTTTTCCTCCCTATACCATCAATTCCTCTTCTGTTTATTTTATACGATCAATTCCTCTTCTGTACAATTGGAATAAAAATGAACCCACCCCAGAGGATTGTTGGGAGGACTGAATGAAAAAGTGAAGGTGACACATTCATTAACAAAAAAAACACAAACCCAGTGCCGTCGAGTTGATTCCGACTCATAGCGACCCTATAGAACAGAGTAGAACTGCTAATGTATACTCAATAATGTTAGCCGTTATTATTATTCCTGATTGGGTTCTGATTACTTTAGATTTGAAAACAACTTATCTTGTGTATATAAAGAAATTGTTTGGAAAAGTAAATGCATTTTGATTAGAACAAATATCGGTTTCTCTGTCCTCCCACTCGAGGTGGGTGGTTTGTGGATGACCATCATTTTCTTGCTTCAGTGAATACAAAAGCTTTTAGCAGTGGGGAGAAGTCCTTTAGAAAATGTATACAAGTCACTGTATTCTTGGTGGATCACAGCAGGAAAATTGTAATGTTCTCACCTTGAAATGAAAGAAAGCTGTTGATTCTAAGCTCTATGGAAAAGGAAGCAAAAAATTAAGACTAGGTTTTTTTTTTTTTAATTTAAAAAAGCAATACATGCTTTAAAAATTCAAACAATAGAGATGGATATAAATGAAATATTAAGTGTCCCCTCTTCAGTATTAACATTTAAAAAATTATGTAAGTAATGTCCGTGCTAGTTTATAAAAACAAAAGGGAAAGAATTTAAAAGATGATGTGAATACTTTCTTGGAGTACAACTGAACCTTCCTCTTACTTCCAAGGAGCAAACACTCCCAGCAGCTTCTCATATATCTTTCTAGAAATATGTATTTATTTTCATATAACAGAATATATGTATCTCTTTTTTCTTTTTAAAGCAGAAATCAGTTATTAGATGTGTTGTTCTGCACCTGATATTATAACAGAGTATTACAAACTCGCACTTACAGATTTAATTATTTTTTTTAAAAAGCTGCATGGTGTTCTGTAGTTTCATAATTTATTTAACCAAGCTTCTTATAGTGAATATGCAGGCCTTCTGGGTGTTTTTTCCCTTGTCAGTCATCAATGAAAATTTTTAATTTATATGTGTGCGTGTGTGTGTGCACGCATGTATGCAAGTATGTGTAGGATAAATTCTAATGTATCATTTAAATTTTTGATAAACCAATAAACAAACCCATTGCTGATGAGTAGATTCTGACTTGTGGTGATCCAATAGGACAGAATAGAACTACCCCATAGGGTTTCCAAGGCTGTAATCTTTACGGAAGCAGATGGCCACATTCTTCTCCTGTGGAACATCTGGTGAGTTTGAACTGGAATGGCTGGTGGGTTTGAACGACTGATCTTTCGGTTTGCAGCTGAGTGCTTTAACCACTGCACTATTAAGGAGCCTTGGTGGCACGATGATTATGTGCTGACTGCTAACCAATAGGTTGGTGGTTTGAATCCACCAGCAGCTTTGCTGGAGAAAAGACCTGACAGTCTGTTTCCGTGAAGATTATAGCCTTGGAAACCCTATGGGGCAGTTCTCCTCTTTCCTATAGGGTCGCTATGAGTTGGAATCAACATGATGGCACACAGCAACATCAACAACATTCTCAAATTGCCTTCCAAGGCATTCATCAATTTGGATTTGCCTTCAGCAGAATAAGAAGCTACTGGTTTCCTCACTCCTTTGCTAGCGCTAGGTAGTATCGCACTTTTTAGTAGTTCCCAATTTGATAGGAGAATGTAGGATCTTATTTGATTTTGCAATTTAAAAATTAAGTGATGTCAATATATATCGAGATAAATTCCTAATAAACTAGAGATCTAAATGAAACTATTGAAAGCTAGAAGAAAACACAGGTGAATTCCTTTATAATCTTGGACTAGAGGAAATGTTCGAATTATGACTCAAAATCCAGAAGCAATAGGAGAAAAGATTGATAAATTTCATTTTATAGAAATAAAAAGCATGAAAAAACAATAAAAATGTGAAATTACAAACTGGGGAAAAATTATATCTTCTCTCATAGACAAAGAATCAGTATCCTGTGTGCGTGAGTAAATAAGTTATATCTTGAGATGGAAAACACCATTAACCCAATGAAAAAATGGGCAAAAGATATGAACAGATGTGAAGCAGGAAAAAAAAAATGCAAATGGCCCTTAAGCATAGGAAAAAATGCTCAACTCACCCGTAATCAGAGAAATACATGTTAAAAACTTCACTGAGATTCTCTTTCTTACCTGCTTGGCAAAAGTCCAAGGTTTGATAGCACACTGCATTGGTGAGGCTGTGGTTAAACAAGCACTCTTGTACACTGCACAGGGAAATGCAAAATGGCAGACCCCTTGTGGAGGGGGATTTGACAGTATGGAGTGGGATTACATCTGAATGTAACCCCCAATAATCCCATTTATTTGGACTTGATCCCAAAGGTAATCTTGGAAAAATACAAAATGATAGACACACATCGCTGTTCATGGCAGCACTATTGGTAGTAGTGAAAGGCTGTAAGCAACTAAATCTTGAGGTCTATATTCTCTCTAGCTAGCCTGAAATTTCCAGCCTGTCTCTGGCATTGGCAAAATTTGGCTTACGTGCAAGTGGTTTTCAGCTGTATACCAGGGGTTATCAGTGCTGTAGGCCAAATCTCAAAGTAGGCAGAACTCTCTTTTAGATTCTCTACGCCCCACCAAGCATGGTGCCTTCTTACTGCCTTTCTCTTCCTTGATCCATTCTTGCCCATCTACCTAGTCCTCTTTTCCTGTAAGGACCCTTCTCTAGTGTTGCGTCTTCCAAGAAACTAGAGAACCTGATATGAGTGCCCTGATTAAGGCAAGATCAGAAGGTGTTAACCTTCTCTTAGCAGATATTTAATCCAATAACCAAATTATCTGCAAGTGGTAGTATGTTTGTAAATTTATTTTATTTTGGGTGATGAGATTCTGGAAAGGCAGGTCTTCTGGTATTTCTTGCTTGTTTTAAATGCTGCATGTTTTAGTCGCCTAGTGCTGCTATAACAGAAATACCACAAGTGGATGGTTTTAACAAAGAGAAGTTTATTCTCTCACAGTCCAGTAGGCTAGAAGTCTGAATTCAGGACACCGGTTCCAGGGGAAGGCTTTCTGTCCCTCTTGGCTCTGGAGGAAGGTCCTTGTGATGCGTAATTCTTTCCTTGATCCAGGAGTATCTCAGTGCAGGAACCTCAGGTCTAAAGGACATGCTTTGCTCCCGGCACTGCTTTCTTGGTGGTATGAGGTTTCTCCTCTTTTTGTAGTGGGTTTGTTGTTTTCGTTACTTAGTACAAAGGGACCTTTGGTGGGTGACTGTGGGTTGGCACAGAGCAAGCAAATATTCTAAACTGAGAAAGGGGAGGAAAAAAAGAAAAAAAAAACTGTGGAGAGTCATCTTCTTTTGTTAACATTAACATTTGTACAGATAACTTTCTTGAACTCTTAGCATTTGCCATTTTGATTACTCCCTCTTTATTCAAATACTTTCTTCTCTGAATTTCTGGGCCACCATGCTCCCTAGTTTTTACCTACTGGCTGCTTTTTTCCGGTATCCCATTGTCATCATACCTTCTCTATCAGACCTTGGAATAACTCAGTGTTCTGTCTTCTACTGTCTCTCTCTCTCGTCTATACTCTCTCCTTATGTGAGTTCATCAATTCCCATAACTTCAGATATCTTCAGTGGGCTGTTGATTCACGCATTTTTGTCTGCAGCCTAGAAGACTCTCTTCAGCTCCAGCTTCATATATTCAAATGCCTGATCAGAATTTCCAGTTAGAATCTTAAACATAACATGGCCGAAACAAAATTACTGATTCCCAATCCCCAAATCTTTGTCTCCCAAATTTCCATCTCAAACAGTACCACAAAACAGGTAAAGTTCGGGCCAAAATCCTTTCCATGTGTTTAGGAATCCTGTGTGATTTCTTCATGTGTGTCTCATACCTATCAGTGAGTTCTCTTGGCCCTGCCTTCAAAATTTGTTCCCCATTCACTTCTCACTCTTGGTATTACTGTAATTCAGATTACCATCGTTGTTCATTTAGCCTTAGACCAGTGTATCAGCTTCCAGATGGTCATCTTGCCATTACTTCCTTTTCTCCCCTTTTACCTTTGCCTCATCTTTGGACTTTCCTTCATGGAGCTTCCAGAATGGGCTTTGTGACATAGAAATTAGCTCATGTTTGAAACCCAGTGGTGACTCCCCATCACACTTAGAATAAAATTCAAACTTCTTACTTGGACCAACATAACCTGGCTCCTGCCTACTTCTCTGGCCTTTTCTGTTCCTCCTCTCTCTCTTCTTCACTATGTCCAGTCACACTGGTCTTTTCTCTGTTACTAGAACATGACAAATGTGGTCCTGTTTCCTGGCCTTTCATGGTATTTTCTCGGAATGCTCTTCTTCCCTGCCCATCTTTGCATGGAAGATTCCTTCCCGTCATTCAAGTTTCAGTTTCTCAGAGAGGCTTATTATGATTTTATTTTTTGTTGTTGAGAATATACACAGCAAAACATAGACCAATTCCACTTTCTACATGTACATTTCAGTGACACTGATTACATTCTTCAAGTTGTGCAACCATTCTCACCGCCTTTTCTGAATCGATCCTTTCCCATTAACGTAAACTCATTACCCACTAAGGTTCCTATCTAATCTTTTGAGTTGCTGCTATCAATTTGATCCCATGTACCAAAACCAAACCCAAAGCCGTTGAGATGATTCTGACTCACAGTGACTCTGTAAGACAGAGTAGAACTCCCTTAGGGTTTCCAAGGCTGTAAATCTTTATGGAAGCAGACCGCTACATCTTTCTCCTTTGGAGCAGCTGGTGTGTTTGAACTGCTGGCCTTTCGGTTAACAACTGAGTGCTTTAACCACTGCACCAGCAGAGCTCTGATCCTGTATAGATACATCTTAAAAGAGCGTAATGCTCAAGGCAGACATTTTTTACTGTTAAGCTAAACTATTGTTTGGTTTTCAGAAGACTTCAGGGGATATTTTTGGTTTAAAGTTTAAAGATCATCTCGGGGAAATAGTTTCAGGGATTCACCCAGCATTCATGGCTCCATAAAGTCTGGATTCCGTGAGAATTTGAAATTTTGTTTTGCGTTTTCCCTTAGAGAGGCTTGTTTTGACCATCCTAGCTGGAGCAGCCTCCCAGTTATTCTCTACATTACCCTCTTTAATCATTGACCAATAACTGAAACTCTCATGCTTGTTTCTGTTTTTTAATCAGTCTTCTTCCCCTAGACTGTAAACTCTTTGAGGATAAGAGACTTTTTACATAGCCATGTTCCCAGGACCTAGAACAAAGCTTGACCCGGAGTAAATTCTCCTTATGTTTTGGTTGTTGACTGATTTATGTATTTAAGTACAACTATCTTTTGACAATATTAAATAAGATGTACTAACACTAACTAGCTAAACTGACAGTGTTCAGAAATAATTGAGTGGGAAAATCCTATATTCATTGGATAAGGGACATTACTTTTTTGGGAGAGGGTTTACCAAAAGGTTATGCAACTTTGTGGCATTTGGTATATTCACAGGATTCCTATTGATTGCAGTCACTGAGTCACCAAGTATAGCGTTCACTTTGTTTTGAAAGTCAGTATACTTCAACATTGAGGAAATGCCAGAGAGCAGAGTGACTTGCCTTAGTTATTGCTGGGGTTCTCTGTGAGAGGTCCGTTACTGAAACACCTGAACAGTTGTCTAATTACTTGAAGGTGACTGAGTAGAGGAGTGAACCAGAATACAAAGCCAGCTCCAGGCATGGACAGTTCTGTTTTTAGTTCGTTGTTTTTTTAAAAATGACAATTGTATTTATTTTTTATCATTAGGTAACAAACATCCATGGTTTTTTCTTATCTGCATAATACTTTGCTCATACTATTGCTTAGTCTTTCACAGTTTAACATTCTTTCAGTAAATATTTACCTTGTGTCTGCTATGTACCAGGCAGTGTAAGTGCTGGAGATATATTGCAAATAACATAAATATTTGTCAAATAAATCATTGACTTTCTTAAAGCTTGTTTGAGAATATCAGTATTGCAGTCAGAGCGTTGGGGATAGATAGAAGTGTCATATACATGTGGTCCCACTCATTATCCGTTTATTAGCTGTCTCTCTCTTCCTGAGTACCTGCTTGTACAATGTCTAGTGTTCATGGCTCTTTGAATGTCGGCTCTGTACCCATCTCTGTGTCAGGCCCCGGACATTCAGAGAGCAGCAGATAAAAATGTTGGCTTCGGTATCTCTTAGTAATAAACACAGGCTGGAAAAATGAATTATTTTAATACAGAATCGTGAAGTGCAAGAAGAGTCTATGCACAGTTACTGTGGGAGCGCAGGGAAGAGGCATCTATCCAAGCATCAAGCGAAACTGAAGGGTGAATAGGAGTTAGCTAGCCAGGTGGCTAGGAGGTGACGGGATGCCAGTTGTTCTCTGAAGAAAATAAAAGTATTCTAGGCAGATGGAATAGCACAAGCTTTAGGAATTCCAAAGGTCCCTGGGTGATGCATGGCTACTAACCTAAAGTTTGGTAGTTTGAACTTACCCAGTGGTGCTGTGGAAGAAATGCTTGGTGATCTGCTTCCATAAAGACTACAGCCAAGAAAACCCTATGGAGCACAGTTCTACTCTGTAACACATGGAGACGCCATGAGTCAGAATCGGCTGAACAGTAACACTTAATTTTTTGGTTTTGGTTTAGGAATTTCAAGTGGTTTGATGAGGCTGGAAGGTCAGGTGATGTAGTGAATAAAGGATATTGAAGTTGGGAAGGTAGGCGGCTAGGTCTGGATGGGCCTTGAATAAAGACCTGTTGCCGTTGAGTTGATTCTGAAACATAGCGACTCTATAGGACAGAATGGGAGTGCTCCATGGAATTTCCAAGGCTATAGTCCTTATGGAAGCAGACTGCCCCATCTTTCTTCTGCAGAGCAGCTGAAGGGTTCAATCTGCTGACCTTTCAGTTAGCAGCCAAGTGCTTTAACCACTGCACCACCAGGGCTCCTTAGACCTTGAATATCAACTGTAAATCACTGAGAGATTGAAAGCAGACTGTTATAATCGGATTGATATTAGAGAAATACCTTTCAAGGGCATTTGGGGGAATAATTTGGAAGGATCTAAGAGGAGTAAGGAAACCCTGGTGGCGTGGTGGTTAAGAGCTATGGAGTGAGTACTCATCTTTTCTGAGTTTGATCAGGAAAGTGACATAATGAAATCTATGTTTTATAAAAGGCTGCTGTGGTTCCTGGGTGGGAAAGTGAACTGGGGGTTGGGGACGAGAAATGGAAGCAGCGAGACCAGTCAGGAGGGATCAGAATATTCAGCTGATACACAGTAATAGCTTCCCTTGCCTTTTATTATTTCAAGGATGTTTTGATCCTGCCTCTTATGAAATGATTTTTATTATATTTTATATTTTTATTATAGTAAATGTTGGGGAAAAAAGTTTTTGCCAGGTTACCAGAGACGTGATATGCTCATTCTTCTCTGAACTCTCTCAGTTGATGCTCCCTCCCCATGTAGAGAGTGCACATGCCGGGGTCTTTGTCTTCAAAGTTCTTTAGGTCCTTTGAACCTTAGCTTGTGTTTTTATTAAAATACTGTTGAAGGTGCTGCAGTTTTCAGTTTTGGTTTTCTTTCATTTTGGTACTCAATGTAAAAGGTCTTTTTAGGCAACTGAAGTTGTTATAGCATCAAGCACATTTAGTAATTTACATATTAATCAGTAACTACGATGGGTTTGGCTTATTGGTCCCACTGCTAATGAGTATGTAACAATGTTTAATCAAATTGGTGAGAGGAATAAAAAGCTCACTTTAGGGTAAGTCATTAACTTTTTCAAGACAGACAAGTTAGGTTTTTAATAATGTCTCAAACTGGAGCATATTGAAGGTATTATAATACCTATACCTGAAAAAAACAAAAAAAAACAAAAAAAAACCATTGCTGTCGAGTCAATTCTGACTCATAGCGACCCTACAGGACAGAGTAGAACAGCCCCACAGGGCTTCCAAGGAGCGCCTGTTGGATTCGAACTGCTGACCTTTTGGTTAGCAGCCATAGCACCTAACCAGTACGCCACCAGGGTTTCCTGAAAAATATTAGCACATAATCTAAAAAGGGGCAGTTAGCTTCATATTTAAAGGTTATGCTGGTTTCACTTCAATTTTTGGAAGTTATTAAATAGTATTCTCAAATATTGGAAGTAAAGAAAATAACCATTTTATATTTTAAATGAGAAGATAATAGGTCGTACATGTTTATATGTATTTCTCAAGTGTATTCCTCATATTTTTGCAGTTACTTTGTAATTGCGTGTTTGATTCTATTCACTACCTCCCTTTCCTCCCTGCCCCCAAAACTAGAACCAAACCTGCCATCGAGTCAATTCTGACTCATAGTGAGCCTGTAGGACAGAGTAGAACTGCCCCATAGAACTGCCAACCTCTTGATGAGCAGCTGTAACACTTAACCACTACGCAACCAGGGTTTCCCTCCCTGTCCCAGCAGTTATTAAAGTCCCAGTGTCATCTGAGTAATTACATGGACATTTTGAATGATTAAATGTGATACTTTTCTTTTTGCATTCTTTTTTTTTTTAATAGAAAAGGCATCAGATGCAGATTTATGGCTCCTGAATAGTTGTACTGTAAAAAACCCAGCTGAAGACCACTTTAGGAACTCAATTAAGTAAGTAGAAGCTGTTGACTTTTTTTTCTCTTGTTTTTATAAATGAAGTAAGAATTAATATCAGGAAATTAACTTTTAAAAGTACAGCCGACTTTTATTGTTAAACTGTTTGAGAAAGATTTAAACTTTCCTTTTAGGCTTTTTTTGGTAGATGTGAAGTTAGCAAACAGGTGATTTGAATATTTAAGTATTAACTATGTGTTGGACTTTGTAAAACTGCCTAATGACGTTCAGACCTCTTTTCTCTTCCCTGCCCAGTGACCACTGTTCGCTAGCAGCTATAATGCTTGACCTTCAAGGAAATTACAGTTTGTCGGGGGACGTAAATATTTATGTCCTTGCTTTTTTCTTCGTTCCCTCAAGTTGAAGTAGAAAAAGTATCCTTTTTCCACCTGTGCTCTGAATCTTGTTTCCATCCACCTTTTTAGAAACCTCATTCTATAGCTGATTTCCTCATTCTCCTGTATTTTCAATCTTTCTAACTCTGTTGGAGTCTTTTCATTGATATTTAAAGATACTCAAGTCTAATCTACCCCATGTGCCTCATTTAGCTAATATCCTAATCCTAGTTTTCTTCTTGCCTGTCTTGCCAGACTTCTTAAAAATTTCCACTTCCTAACTTCACCTTAACACTCATTCTTTCCCTTCCCCCCACTGGTTTTATTGTGAAATGTATCATGTTCTGGGTATCATGTATACATAAGAGTTTATAAACCACGGACAGTTTAAATAAAAATAATTAACTTCCATATATCCACTACCCAGCATAATATAACATTGTTAAGACCACAGAAACTGCCAAACCCAAACCCAAACCCAAAAACCCAAACCCAAACCCATTGCCGTTGAGTTGATTCTGACTCATAGTGACCCTATAGGACAGAGTAGAACTGCCCCATACAAATTCCAAGGAGCACCTGGTGGATTCGAACTGCTGATCTTTTGGTTAGCAGCTGTAGCTCTTAACCACTACGCCACCAGAGTTTCCATAGCAACCCCCAGTATCTCTCTTTTAATTATATTCTAATTATACTTTCAAGAAGTAATTCCTAGCCTGATTTTTGTTAATCATTCCCTTACTTTCCTTAATAAATTTCTTATGTCTTAAGTGTATCTTTAAACAGTTGTTTAGCTTTGCCTTTTTTTAGACTTTATTTATTGGACTTACACTGTTCGTGTTCTCAGGTTTGTTTCTTTTTCTCAGCATTTTGCTTTATGTTTGTCCATGTTGATGCATGTAAAATAGCTCTGGCGCTTCAGAGTAGTTCATTGAATAATTTGCCATAATTTATCCATTTTGTTATTGATAGGGTATTGAGTTTTTTTTACCCATTGTTTTGCTTTCATGAACAGTGATGCTATGAATATTTTGAACATGTTTTCTGGTGCACATGTGCAAGAGTTATTTTCTAGGATATAAAAAAAAATCAGTCACATATGGGTAACAGGTGTGTGCATTTTCAAATAGTAGTAGGTGATGCCAAACTCTTTTCCCAAGTGGATGTACCAGTGTTCACTTTCGCCAGGAATGGATGTGTGTATTTGTTGTTCTCCATTCTTGCCAGTACTCAATATGGTCAGACTTCTAAATATCTGCCAATCTGGTGGTTGAGATGGCATCTCATTATAATTTTGATTTGCATTTCCATGAGTACTAATAAAGTAGAGCATCTTTTCATACGTTTATTGGGTTTTCCTTTTTGGCAAAATGGCTTTTCAGATCTTTTCGTCTGCTTTTCTTTTGGGTTGCCTTTTTCTTCTTTATTTTTGGAAGTACATTTTATGTATTCTGTATACTGTTGTTATGTGCTGTTGAGTTGGTTCTGACTCATAATGACTCTATAGGACAGAGTAGAACTATCCCGTAGGATTTTCTAGGCTGTGAATCTTTACAGGACCAGATTATCAAGCCTTTTCTCCCATGGAGCACCTTGTGAGTTTGAACCACTGACTTTTTGGTTAGCAGCCGAGCACTTAATCATTGTACCACTGGGGCTTCTATTCTCTATACTAGTCCTCAGGTATTACATATGTTGCAAATATTTTCTCCTAGTTGTGGCTTATCTTTTCAGTTTCTTTAAATAGTATTTTTTTCAGTGAAGAGAAATTCTTGTTTAAAATTTATCAATCTTTTCCTCTTGGGTTTGTGGTCTTATTGCTTAAGAAGTCTTTTTCTTATCCTGAAGGTATTGAGGTATTCTCCTATACTTTCTAATAAAATTTTCATGGTTTTACTCCTTACATTTATGCCTGTAATCCATCTAGACTTGGTTTTTTATTTTTTTGGTGTAGTAACAGCAAAGATGTTCAATTTTACTTTTTCCATGGAGACACCCAGTTGTTTCAGTGTCTTTTTTAAAAAAAATTTTTTTATTGTGCTTTAAGTGAAAGTTTACAAATCGAGTCAGTCTCTCATACAAAAATTTATATACACCTTGCTCTATACTCCTGATTGCTCTCTCCCTGTAATGAGGGAGCACACTCCTTCCCTCTACTCTATTTTCGTGTCCATTTGGCCAGGTTCTGACCCCCTTTGCCCTCTCATCTCCTTTCCAGATCATGTGTCTACCTGATCCAAGAAGCTCACTCTTCACCAGTATCATTTCCTATCCCATAGTCCAGTCCAATCCCTGTCTGAAGAGTTGGCTTTGGGAATGCAGTCATTTTTATTTTATATAAAAAAAAATACATTCTTTCTCCTTTCATCTGTGCATTACCAGCTCTGTCATGTGTTGAGTGTTCATAGATGTTTTGATCAGCTGTTAATCAAAGAGTGGGTGGTTCAAACCCACTCACTGGCTCAGTGAGAGAAAGACCTGGTGATCTGCTTTCGTAAAGAATATAGCCAAGAAAACCCTGTGAGTCAGTTCTACCACATGGGGTCACTAGGCATCGAAATCGACTTGATGGCACCCAACAACAACAACTGGGCTATTTGGTTTCATTAATCTATTTATTTATTTTGGTGCTTGGTTCTACACAGTCATAATTCCTATAGGTCGATCTTGTCTAGATATTTGACAGTGCTAATGTTCTTTGTTTTTCTTTAAGAGTGTATGGGCTATTCTTGGCTCTTTGCCCTTCCATATAAATTTTAGGATCAGTTTTTAAGTTCCATAATAATATTTTATGATTTTGATTATGATTGCATTGAATTTCTAAAGTTGGGGAAAATCGACATCTTTACAATTTTGAGTTTTCTAATCCACAAATAAGGCATGTAGGTTTTCTTTAATGTCATTCTAAGGATTTATAATTTTCTTATAGCTCCTGTGCCTCTTTCATTTTCCTAACAATATAGCTACTGATTTATTCCAGTGTGTTGGGGCAATTGTCTCCCTCTACGCCTCCATCCAGGCTGCATAAGTAAAGGCTGTGGGCCCAGAGCATTCTCTGATAAGAAGGCTGGGGATTAGGGCATGTTTTCTCTCCCAGTTCCTTTTCCTTATCAGAGAAGTTCCCCTGTTCTGGGCACACGATGAAGTTCTCTGTCTCTTGCGGATGCATGGGCACCGTACAACACCTGACGGATCCCACTTCTATATCTGTTCCCAGCTGGGAGGTAATGGGTCTCTTGTGCTGCAGTACGAAACGGGGAGCATGCAAGATTGTAAGCCAGCTGTGAGGGGTGAGCTGAAGGGAAAACAGGCTTTGCAAGGCTGAACATGGGCGCCCTCATGTGGTTTGCTAGTTCAGTACAGTTTGCTAAGTCATTCTTATGTAAGTTCCTGGCATATAGCCACTATTGTCCACCGCCACTGTAAGACCTCTGCCATCTCACTACGGGGTGTGTAGACTTGCTTTGGTCCTGCTGGTGCCCAAGATTAGGAGCTTCTCCGCACAGGAACCCTGGGTCCAGAGGACATGCTCTGCTTTCAGCACTGCTTTCTTTTCTTGTTGGTATGAGATCCCCATGTCTCTCTGTTTGCTTCTCTCTTTTGTATCTCAAAAGAGATTAGCTTAAGACACTGTCTAATCTGGTAGATACCATTGATAGAACTGCTTCTAATCCATCTAGTTAACATCGTAGTGATAGGATTGACAACACATGGGGAAATCAATCACCTCAGATGATAAAATGGTAGACAGTCATACAATACTGGGAATCATTTACTAGCCAAGTTGACAGATATTTCAGGGGGTCACAGTTCAATCCATAACACCCAACTTTTGTCAATTCAGCTTTTTACAGATATACAACTTATTGACAGCAATTACGTTAATATGTTCTGTAATCCTATCCTTAATGCAACTTTTCCATCACCATAAACTGAAACTCAGTACTCCATAAGCAATAACTCTCCTCCCCCTCCCTCCCTACCCTAGTAACTACTAATAAACTTTGGTCTCTATGTATCTGTCTGTTCTTGTCTTTTTTTTTTTTTTTTTTTTGTTGTTAAGCAGGTTTACTCGATTCTTAATAGTAACTGAGAATTAAAAGAATATTGTTGAATTTATGTAAACAAACCTAGAATACAACTAGAATATTTTAAAAATTAAATTAATATTATATCCTGAAAAATACATGTTTAATCATGTACAGTTTATTTTTTTTTTATTTTTTTATTTTTTTATAATAACTTTTATTAAGCTTCAAGTGAACGTTTACAAATCCAATCAGTCTGTCACATATAAGTTTACATACATCTCACTCCCTACTCCCACTTACTCTCCCCGTCTTGAGTCAGCCCTTTCAGTCTCTCCTTTCTTGACAATTTTGCCGGCTTCCCCTCTCTCTATCCTCCCATCCCCCCTCCAGACAAGAGTTGCCAACACAATCTCAAGTGTACACCTGATATAATTAGCTCACTCTTCATCAGCGTCTCTCTCCCACCCGCTGACCAGTCCCTTTCACGTCTGATGAGTTGTCTTCAGGGATGGTTCCTGTCCTGTGTCAACAGAAGGTCTGGAGAGCATGACCGCCGGGATTCCTCCAGTCTCAGTCAGACCATTAAGTTTGGTCTTCTTATGAGAATTTGGGGTCTGCATCCCACTGCTCTCCTGCTCCCTCAGGGGTCCTCTGCTGAGCTCCCTGTCAGGGCAGTCATCGATTGTGGCCGGGCACCAACTAGTTCTTCTGGTCTCAGGATGATGTAGGTCTCTGGTTCATGTGGCCCTTTCTGTCTCTTGGGCTCTTAGTTGTCATGTGGGCTTGGTGTTCTTCATTTTCCTTTGCTCCAGGTGGGTTGAGACCAATTGCTGCATCTTAGATGGCTGCTTGTTAGCATTTAAGACCCCAGACGCCACATTTCAAAGTGGGATGCAGAATGATTTCATAATAGAATTATTTTGCCAATTGACTTAGAAGTCCCCGCAAACCATGTTCCCCAGACCCCCGCGCTTGCTCCGCTGAGCTTTGAAGCATTCATTTTATCCCGGAAACTTCTTTGCTTTTGGTCCAGTCCAATTGAGCTGACCTTCCATGTATTGAGTGTTGTCTTTCCCTTCACCTAAAGCAGTTCTTATCTACTGATTAATCAATAAAAAAACCCTCTCCCACCCTCCCTCCCTCCCCCCCTCGTAACCACAAAAGTATGTGTTCTTCTCAGGTTTACTATTTCTCAAGATCTTATAATAGTGGTCTTATACAATATTTGTCCTTTTGCCTCTGACTCATTTCGCTCAGCATAATGCCTTCCAGGTTCCTCCATGTTATGAAATGTTTCAGAGATTCGTCACTGTTCTTTATCGATGCGTAGTATTCCATTGTGTGAATATACCACAATTTATTTACCCATTCATCCGTTGATGGACACCTTGGTTGCTTCCAACTTTTTGCTATTGTAAACAGAGCTGCCATAAACATGGGTGTGCATATATCTGTTTGTATGAAGGCTCTTGTATCTCTAGGGTATATTCCGAGGAGTGGGATTTCTGGGTTGTATGGTAGTTCTATTTCTAACTGTTTAAGATAACGCCAGATAGATTTCCAAAGTGGTTGTACCATTTTACATTCCCACCAGCAGTGTATGAGAGTTCCAATCTCTCCGCAGCCTCTCCAACATTTATTATTTTGTGTTTTTTGGATTAATGCCAGCCTTGCTGGTGTGAGATGGAATCTCATCGTAGTTTTAATTTGCATTTCTCTAATGGCTAATGATCGAGAGCATTTTCTCATGTATCTGTTGGCTGCCTGAATATCTTCTTTAGAGAAATGTGTGTTCATATCCTTTGCCCACTTCTTGATTGGGTTGTTTGTCTTTTTGTGGTTGAGTTTTGACAGAATCATGTAGATTTTAGAGATCAGGCGCTGGTCGGAGATGTCATAGCTGAAAATTCTTTCCCAATCTGTAGGTGGTCTTTTTACTCTTTTGGTGAAGTCTTTAGATGAGCATAGGTGTTTGATTTTTAGGAGCCCCCAGTTATCGGGTTTCTCTTCATCATTTTTGGTAATGTTTTGTATTCTGTTTATACCTTGTATTAGGGCTCCTAGGGTTGTCCCAATTTTTTCTTCCATGATCTTTATCGTTTTAGTCTTTATGTTTAGGTCTTTGATCCACTTGGAGTTAGTTTTTGTGCATGGTGTGAGGTATGGGTCCTGTTTCATTTTTTTGCAAATGGATATCCAGTTATGCCAGCACCATTTGTTAAAAAGGCTGTCTTTTCCCCAGTTAATTGACACTGGTCCTTTGTCAAATATCAGCTGCTCATACGTGGATGGATCTATGTCTGGGTTCTCAATTCTGTTCCATTGGTCTATGTGTCTGTTGTTGTACCAATACCAGGCTGTTTTGACTACTGTGGCTGTATAATAGGTTCTGAAGTCAGGTAAGGTGAGGCCTCCCACTTTCTTCTTCTTTTTCAGTAGTGCTTTGCTTATCCGGGGCTTCTTTCCCTTCCATATGAAATTGGTGATTTGTTTCTCTATCCCCTTAAAATATGACATTGGAATTTGGATCGGAAGTGCGTTAAATGTATAGATGGCTTTTGGTAGAATAGACATTTTTACTATGTTAAGTCTTCCTATCCATGAGCAAGGTATGTTTTTCCACTTAAGTATGTCCTTTTGAATTTCTTGTAGTAGAGCTTTGTAGTTTTCTTTGTATAGGTCTTTTACATCCTTGGTAAGATTTATTCCTAAGTATCTTATCTTCTTGGGGGCTACTGTGAATGGTATTGATTTGGTTATTTCCTCTTCGGTGTTCTTTTTGTTGATGTAGAGGAATCCAAGTGATTTTTGTATGTTTATTTTATAACCTGAGACTCTGCCAAACTCTTCTATTAGTTTCAGTAGTTTTCTGGAGGATTCCTTAGGGTTTTCTGTGTATATAATCATGTCATCTGCAAATAGTGATAACTTTACTTCTTCCTTGCCAATCCGGATACCTTTTATTTCTTTGTCTAGCCTGATTGCCCTGGCTAAGACTTCCAACACGATGTTGAATAAGAGCGGTGATAAAGGGCATCCTTGTCTGGTTCCCGTTCTCAAGGGAAATGCTTTCAGGTTCTCTCCATTTAGAGTGATATTGGCTGTTGGCTTTGCATAGATGCCCTTTATTATGTTGAGGAATTTTCCTTCAATTCCTATTTTGGTAAGAGTTTTTATCATAAATGGGTGTTGGACTTTGTCAAATGCCTTTTCTGCATCAATTGATAAGATCATGTGGTTTTTGTCTTTTGTTTTATTTATGTGATGGATTACATTAATGGTTTTTCTGATATTAAACCAGCCTTGCATACCTGGTATAAATCCCACTTGATCAGGGTGAATTATTTTTTTGATGTGTTGTTGGATTCTATTGGCTAGAATTTTGTTGAGGATTTTTGCATCAATGTTCATGAGGGATATAGGTCTATAATTTTCTTTTTTTGTAATGTCTTTACCTGGTTTTGGTATCAGGGAGATGGTGGCTTCATAGAATGAGTTGGGTAGTATTCCGTCATTTTCTATGCTTTGGAATACCTTTAGTAGTAGTGGTGTTAACTCTTCTCTGAAAATTTGGTAGAACTCTGCAGTGAAGCCGTCCGGGCCAGGACTTTTTTTTGTTGGGAGTTTTTTGATTACCGTTTCAATCTCTTTTTTTGTTATGGGTCTATTTAGTTGTTCTGCTTCTGAATGTGTTAGTTTAGGTAGGTAGTGTTTTTCAAGGAATTCATCCATTTCTTCTAGGTTTTCAAATTTGTTAGAGTACAATTTTTCATAATAATCTGAAATGATTCTTTTAATTTCATTTGGTTCTGTTGTGATGTGGTCCTTCTCATTTCTTATTCGGGTTATTTGTTTCCTTTCCTGTATTTCTTTAGTCAGTCTAGCCAATGGTTTATCAATTTTGTTAATTTTTTCAAAGAACCAGCTTTTGGCTTTGTTAATTCTTTCAATTGTTTTTCTGTTCTCTAATTCATTTAGTTCAGCTCTAATTTTTATTATTTGTTTTCTTCTGGTGCCTGATGGATTCTTTTGTTGCTCAGTTTCTATTTGTTCAAGTTGTAGGGACAGTTCTCTGATTTTGGCTCTTTCTTCTTTTTGTATGTGTGCATTTATTGATATAAATTGACCTCTGAGCACTGCTTTTGCTGTGTCCCAGAGGTTTTGATAGGAAGTATTTTCATTCTCGTTGCTTTCTATGAATTTCCTTATTCCCTCCTTGATGTCTTCTATAACCCAGTCTTTTTTCAGGAGGGTATTGTTCATTTTCCAAGTATTTGATTTCTTTTCCCTCGTTCTTCTGTTATTGATCTCTAGTTTTATTGCCTTGTGGTCTGAGAAGATGCTTTGTAATATTTCGATGTTTTGGACTCTGCAAAGGTTTGTTTTATGACCTAATATGTGGTCTATTCTAGAGAATGTTCCATGTGCGCTAGAAAAAAAAGTATATTTTGCAGCAGTTGGGTGGAGAGTTCTGTATAAGTCAATGAGGTCAAGTTGGTTGATTGTTGTAATTAGATCTTCTGTGTCTCTGTTGAGCTTCTTACTGGATGTCCTGTCCTTCTCCGAAAGGGGTGTGTTGAAGTCTCCTACTATAATTGTGGAGGTATCTATCTCGCTTTTCAGTTCTGTTAAAATTTGATTTATATATCTTGCAGCCCTGTCATTGGGTGCGTAAATATTTAATATGGTTATGTCTTCCTGATCAATTGTACCTTTTATCATTATATAGTGTCCTTCTTTATCCTTTGTGGTGGATTTAAGTCTAAAGTCTATTTTGTCAGAAATTAATATTGCTACTCCTCTTCTTTTTTGCTTATTGTTTGCTTGATATACTTTTTTCCATCCTTTGAGTTTTAGTTTGTTTGTGTCTCTAAGTCTAAGGTGTGTCTCTTGTAGGCAGCATATAGATGGATCGTGTTTCTTTATCCAGTCTGTGACTCTCTGTCTCTTTATTGGTGCATTTAGTCCATTTACATTCAGGGTAATTATAGATAAATAAGTTTTTAGTGCTGTCATTTTGATGCCTTTTTATGTGTGTTGTTGACAATTTCATTTTTCCACATACTTTTTTGTGCTGAGGCGTTTTTCTTAGTAAATTGTGAGATCCTCACTTTCATAGTGTTTGACTTTATGTTAGTTGAGTCGTTATGTTTTTCTTGGTTTTTGTCTTGAGTTATAGAGTTGTTATACCTTTTTGTGGTTACCTCATTATATACCCCTATTTTTCTAAGTAAAAACCTAACTTGTATTGTTCTATATCGCCTTGTATCACTCTCCATATGGCAGTTCAATGCCTCCTGTATTTAGTCCCTCTTTTTGATTATTGTGATCTTTTACCTATTGACTTCCATGATTCCCTGTTATGTGTATTTTTTTTTTAATTAATCTTAATTTGTTTGTTTTTGTGATTTCCCTATTTGAGTTGATATCAGGACGTTCTGTTTTGTGACCTTGTGTTGTGCTGATATCTGATATTATTGGTTCTCTGACCAAACAATAACCTTTAGTATTTCTTGTAGCTTTGGTTTGGTTTTTGCAAATTCTCTAAACTTGTGTTTGTCTGTAAATATCTTAATTTCGCCTTCATATTTCAGAGAGAGTTTTGCTGGATATATGATCCTTGGTTGGCAGTTTTTCTCCTTCAGTGTTCTGTATATGTCGTCCCATTCCCTTCTTGCCTGCATGGTTTCTGCTGAGTAGTCAGAACATATTCTTATTGATTCTCCCTTGAAAGAAACCTTTCTTTTCTCCCTGGCTGCTTTTAAAATTTTCTGTTTATCTTTGGTTTTGGTGAGTTTGATGATAATATGTCTTGGTGTTTTTCTTTTTGGATCAATCTTAAATGGGGTTCGATGAGCATCTTGGATAGATATCCTTTCGTCTTTCATGATGTCAGGGAAGTTTTCTGTCAGAAGTTCTTCAACTATTTTCTCTGTGTTTTCTGTCCCCCCTCCCTGTTCTGGGACTCCAATCACCCGCAGGTTATCCTTCTTGATAGAGTCCCACATAATTCTTAGGGTTTCTTCATTTTTTTTAATTCTTTTATCTGATTTTTTTTCAGCTATGTTGGTGTTGATTCCCTGGTCCTCCAGATGTCCCAGTCTGCATTCTAATTGCTCGAGTCTGCTCCTCTGACTTCCTAGTGTGTTGTCTAATTCTGTTATTTTATTGTTAATCTTTTGGATTTCTACATGTTGTCTCTCTATGGATTCTTGCAACTTATTAATTTTTCCAGTATGTTCTTGAATAATCTTTTTGAGTTCTTCAACAGTTTTATCAGTGTGTTCCTTGGCTTTTTCTGCAGATATCCTAATTTCATTTGTGATATCATTAAGCATTCTGTAAATTAGTTTTTTATATTCTGTATCTGATAATTCCAAAATTGTATCTTCATTTGGGAAAGATTTTGATTCTTTTGTTTGGGGAGTTGGAGAAGCTGTCACGGTCTGCTTCTTTAAGTGGTTTGATATGGATTGTTGTCTCCGAGCCATCACTGGGAAACTAGTTTTTCCAGAAAATCCGCTGCGTGCAGTCCAAATCCCTGTGGGACGGTTCCCCGGCTCGGATGCTGCTCTTTCTGCTCCAAGATCAGTCACTGCCTCCCGGGGACTTCTCCTAACGGCTGCGTCCCACGCCGCCCGTGGAACCGGCTAGTCCCCCTCCTGGGGTTAGTTCAGGGGGGTGGAGCAGGTCTCTGTGCTTGTGCCGTACCTGACTGGTACGCTGGCTCCAGGCTCTGGAAACAATCGCTGCTTCCCCGTATTAGTTCGTTCTCCGTCTCTAAATCTGTGTTTGTTGTTCAGGGTTCGTAGATTGTTATGTATGTGATCGATTCACTTGTTTTTCCGTGTCTTTGTTGTAAGAGGGATCCGAGGTAGCGTCTGCCTAGTCCGCCATCTTGGCTCCGCCTCTGTTCTTGTCTTTTTATATAAATGAGGTCATGCAATATTTGTCCTTTTGTGATTGACTTATTTCATTCAGCCTAATGTCTACAAGCTCCCATCCATATTATAGCATATATCAAGACAGTATTTTATATCTTTATGCCCTGGTGGTGCAGTGGTTAAATGCTCAGAAGCTAACCAGAAGGTCGTCTATTTGAACCCACTAGCCGCTCCTCGGGAGAGAGATGTGGGAGTCCGCATCCATTAAGATCTACAGCCTTGGAAACCTGATGGGGCAGTTCTCCTTTGTCCTAAAAGGTCACTATGAGTTGTAGTCAATTTGATGGCAACGGTTTGGTTTTTGGTTTTGGTGTACTACTATAAATGGAATTTTTTGTTTAAATTTTTATTTTCTGGCTGTGTTTGCTCCTTTTGGCCTCAGAGAAATAATTCTAGCAGCAGTGTGAAGAATGGTTGGGAGTAAGGTAGAGTATAGATTAGGAGTCTAGTTAGGCAGAGTGGCTGTAGTCCAGGTACTGATGGTCTCATGTAATGTGGAGACATTCAGAGTTGGAAAGAAGGAGTTGATTTGAGAAGGAAGAAGTCTTTACACATTTAACTTTATTGACTCCAAGGTCTTTGGTTGGAAAGAAATAGGGAATTCCAGAAGAAGAGTTCAGTTTGAGGGTAAGATGTGTTTTGGTTTTGAACTTGCTGTATTTGAAGTCACAGCTACATCTTTCAATAATGGATACCCTTGACATTTATAAAGTGACTCCTCTGTGCCTGGCACTGTTATAAATGCTTTCCATGAATTGGATATTATCCAGTTTAATTCTTCTAGCCCATCAGTGAGTTGTAGATGTCATTTTTATTCCTGTTTTACAGATGAGACAGCTGGGGCAGAGAGGGGTTAAGGAAGTTTTCTAAGATGTAAGTTTGGAGGTGGGATTTTAACCTAGTCAGCCTGACTAGAGTCTTTGTGGTTAACCATTTTATTATCATGCATCCCGGATAACGATGGCAGATTCTTAGAAATGAGCCAGATATCAAAGAGTTCAGCACAAGATTTTATATTTTTTGCATAGAGATGATAATTGAATGTGATGACATCTTCAACTGAGAAACTGTAGGAGTGGAGAAGAGTTCTAACCGTCACTATGGCCAGAGGGAATGGAAAATGGTGGTGGTGGTGGTAGTGGTGCGGGTAGTAGAGAGGGTAACAAGTGCTCAGGAACAATCTCTAAGTCGCGCCCCCCTCCAATTTCAAGATGAGCAGACGTTGATAGCGTCAGCAGAAACGCCTTACCCCCTTTTGTCCAGTTTTCTCAGTCAGGTCCCTTTCATGTTTGTGGTGCCTTGGAATGTCATTCCACATCTTGTCTGGCGTCCCCTTGAACTTGTGCCTGGGGGCAAATGCCTCCCTTTTCTGTCCCCCCCGCCCCCACCCCATGCCTCTGGCAGTGGTGTTGGCACAGAATGGAAAAGGAGAGTTAGGAGCAGGAGAAGGAAGAATTAAACTGAGATCAGAGAATGGTGATTACCAGCTATTGCTTATATTCAGAGAATGCTTTTTATTTTATGAGAAGTTTGTCATGTGCCCAGATTGTTATTATTTACTAGCAGAAAGTAAGCTATATGCAAAGATATTTTAGGGTTACTGATACCCCCTATGAGTTGGAATCAACTTGACAGCAGTGGGTTTGGTTTTGGTGGATACCCCCTAAGTTACAGAGCCCAGAGAGTGTTGTTGCTGTGATTATCAGTATTATAATCTAATTAATGGATATGCTTTTAAACTGTTTCTAAAAGCTTGTTTAAAAACCAAAATATGATTTGTGTCATTAAACTTAAAACTAAACATGTTGCTGTCTAGTTGATTCCGACTCATAGTGACCCTGTAGGACAGAGTAGAAACGGCCCCATAGGGTTTCCAAGGAGTGACTGGTAGACTCGAACTGCTGACCTTTTTGGTTAGCAGCTGTAGCTCATAACCACTTCACCATCCGGGCTCCTCTTTGTGTCCTCCCACCCCCATTGCCGTTGAGTTGAATCTGACTCATAGGGACCCTATAGGACAGAATAGAGCTGCCCCACAGGGTTTCCAAGGAGCACCTGGTAATTCGAACTGCCGGCCTTTTGGTTAGCAGCCAAACACTTAACCACTGTGCCACCAGGGTTCCCTTTGTGTCATTGGGCTTTATTTTATATGTGTATGTGTTTTGTGTGTGTGTGTGTATATATATATATACACTGTGTTGTGAATGTCGTTCAAAGTAAAGTTATATATATTTGAACGATTAAATGAGGTAGTAATGTAGTGTAAGAAAGATTTGTCATTTTATCACTATAAAATGGGCTGTAGCAAGCACATGTTCTTTTAATGCATTAGTCTGCTTGATTGAAAGAAAATTGAAAAACAATATTATAATTAAGTATTAATGGCTTCGAAGGCTTTTGCTAATCTAACTCATTTTTGTTAAAGTAACGCTTAAGCTAACTGCCCCATAGGGTTTCCAGTCTTAAATCTTTGCAGAAGCAGACTGCTACATCTTTCTCCCACAGAGCGGCTGGTGGGTCTGAACCGCTGACCCTTCGGTTAGCAGCTGAGCGCTTAACCACTGTGCCATCAGGGCTCCCTGATTTGTTTCCAGAATAAATATAATCCTGTAAAGGCAGGGTGTCAATTAAGATTGAGGAATCATTAGATTCAAGTGATACATACACCTTTGAAGACTCTTAGTGATAGATCACCTACATTTGCCATGTATTTTGCATGAGTTAGGTACTTTCCTCCTTGTCTTTACCATCCCCACCTTATCTCTCGTATATTTTGTTTTCTTTATGATGTTGTTGTTGTGAGCCGTCGAATCGATTCTGACTCATCGCCATGTTATAGGGTAGAGTAGAACTGCCGCATACAGTTTCTTAGGGTGAAACCTTTACAGGAGCAGATTGCCAGGTCTTTTCTCCTGTAGGGCGGCTGATAAGTTCAAACTGCTGACCTTTCAGTTAACAGCTGAGCTCTTAACCACTGTGCTGCCAGTGCCCCTTTTTCTTCATGATGTTGAGGTAAAATTTACATTCAAAGAGATACTAATATGGCGTTTCCTGTCCTTGTTGCTCACAGTGTGGCCTCTCTCCTATGTTCATATTCAGAGAACCACAACAGAGGGCTAGGACTTATTTTTTCTGAACTGGAGCCCTACCCATAATGATTGTTTATCTTTCTCAGTCATTCTTGAACGTTTGTCACCAAATCTGTTCATCTGCCTTTTTTCCCTTCCAGTGTATTCTTGTTGTTTAATAGTTGTTTGTCTTTAGTTACGCATCACCTTATTTTCTCTCTCTTGAGCCACCAGGCAGTAGACCACCTTATTTTAACAGGAGTGAAGAAAGATAACTCTGAGGGATTTACTGCCTTTCATATGATTAATATGATCTTATTGGTTAAAATCTATGAATTTTGATTTCTTGGTGGTGGTAAAAAGTATTAGTTTTGCAACTTCACAGTACAAACACTGTTGTAGGGAATATTATTTAACCTTGGTCAAAGAGAATAATGGCTTAAAATTATTTGGAAAAATCATCTTATATACTAGTACTGGTTATAAATCATTCTGTCTTTAAAAATGCTATCCTTTCTTAGTCTAGTCAAAGTCACATACCCAGTATGAAAATGCATATCTTTGGAATAACTCTGTAAGCTATATTGCTCAGTAATTTATATTGGCTTTCTACTAGTTGATGTAATTGCTAAGGTTTTACAGTGTTTGTGTTATTTGATGTTCAGATTGATAAAAGTGTAGGGGTTTTAAGTAACAAAAGTGAAGAATGCTTTTTACTTGGCTGCCTTTTGAACTTTGAAATCTTAGATGCTTTTGTCTTCCCTCATTTTGAAGAATTCGCTAATGAGCCCCATGCTTTGTGATGTCAACTTCTTGGATGCATACAATTTCCTCTTCAGAATTTGTCAGTTGCCCTGTCCTTGTTTTAGACATTCTACCAATTTGATTTAAACAGTGTGGTTTTTAACTTCCAGGGGCTCTTGAGTAAATGAAAAAGATCAAAAGTCTCACAAAAATAAAATTTGCTCTTAATGAGAGTATCAAATAAGAAAACCCCTTAGGTTAGTGCTTTATAGAAACGTGGGATCTTTTCCATGCCACCTAAAGGAGGTCATTCAGAGGCTGATGAAAATAAACACATCTTGTGTGTTCTGTGTAAGTGACAGAAAGAATAGCCAGCTTGCTTTGATCACGGACTGTCAACCTCTGTTTGACCTTGTGTGTTATTAACCCAGTGGGCACTGTGGTCTAGCCATACTGATAGTGGACAAACAAAAGCCACTGGGTCCTTGAACAGCCTTTGCCTATAGAAATAAGTGGTAATGTTGAAGGGTTGGTTTAGATATCTGAATGAAATTACACGGAAGAGCAATTGAAAATAAAGGGAGAAATGCGCTAAGAAGAAAACTGTGTTTTAAGGCAAAGGATACTTGCTTTGTATGACATCTTTTCTCTGTAGGAAATCTCCTTATATAAAATTTTGTTGAGCAAACTTGGAAATTATTAGATTGTCGTCCCTGTTAAGAAAATATTCCTTGCTTTATGTAGATTTATCTTTGGGTTCTTCTTCATTGTAAATTGATGTTGGGGAGGGACCAGAATATAATTTCAGCTTGAATTTGTAAAATAAATTGCCTTTAAAAAAAGCTGACGTATTAAGAACACAGAAGTATTTGCCCTTTCAGTTATTAATTATCTGGTTTAAAAGAACTATTGATTCCATTGTTAACTAGATTCAGTAGTCTTCCGGTTATCTTTTTCATTTTTAATTAAAAAAAATTTTTTTTTGCATTGAAAGGTAAAAATAACACTTTAGTTTGGCCTTTTGTAAGAAACAAATTAGGTAATCCAAGTTATTTTGAGTTAAAGCTACTTTTTGATACTATAATTTTATTTTTCTTTAAACTTAGTTTCATTTGGCTTTTCTAGTTGTATGAAATGGCTTTAGTTCATTATCCGTTTTATATTATTGTTTAAAATGTCCGTAGAAGATATAATGAATCACTGTATGCTTTTACCAGTCACAATCTAGTTGTTTCAGGTATCTTTGCCCACCGAAAAGTTTCACTTTATATGGAACGTTATAACTTCAGAATATTGAACGTAACATATATTACTGATCAAATATTGTCTAATGAGATTTTTCTTTCTCTGAACAGTTCTATGCTGAACATAAGTGTGCATTTCCTTCCACCTTTTCCTGTTTACTTCCATTGTTTAGATATAGTCCACATGCTGATTATTCCCAGGTCTCTGTTTCTGACCCTTATTTCTCCTTCCAAGACCCAGACTTGTATATCCACCTTGTAAGTCCACCTGGATTTCTCCATTTGGATGACCCATAAACCTCAATTCCGACTCGTAATGACCCTGCAGAACCGAGTAGAACTGCCCTGTGTAGTTTCCAAAGCTGTAATCTTTACAGAAGCAGACTGCCACATCTTTCTCCCAAGGAGCTGACCTCTGGGCTAGCAGCCAAGCCCTTTAACCCCTGCGCCACCAGGGCTTCTGGATGACCTATCCAAAAAACCTGTTGATGTTGAGTCAGTTCCGACTCATGGTGACCCTTTGGAAAGAGTAGAACTGCCCCATACAGTTTACAAGGAACGTCAGGTGGATTCAAACTGCCAACCTTTTGGTTAGCGTGTGTAGCTCATAACTACTAGCCACCAGGGTTTCCGGATGACCCACAGACACCTGAGATCATTAAGACAAAACCTCCTCATTGTCTACCCTGCCTTTTCCCCAGCTAGTGTTTCCACTTATATTGTCTGTCTTGTTCAGTTACACAGTCTTCTACCAAATGTGGTGTTGTTGTTAGGTGCCATCAAATAGTCAAGGAGGTTTCCTTGATTCCCTCTTCTTAACCCACCCTCAAGGATTGATTCTACATCTACATTTCTTTTTCTTCCTCTCCGTCTTCTCTCTTCCTTTTTGTCCAGTGTTATTAGTGTTTTATCGCTTGTTGTTGTGTGCCGTCAAGTTGATTCTGATACATACTGACCCTATATGACAAAGTAGAACTGCCCCATGGGGTAATAAATGTTACTTTTGGAACCTGCAGTGAACTGCTGTATTCTTATGTTTTATCAAATTGACATGAACTAGACACATAATATTTGAATTTAATCTTTCCTTCCCATTTCTATTGCTACTCTCTTACTTACAGTCCTCATTATCTCTCATTCTTAACGTTACAGTAGAATTTTAGCTTGTGTCCAGCTTATTTTCAGTTCCAGTCCATTTTCCAAACTGCCTATCGTTCCTCACTTTCTAACTCTTTAATTGTTTCTTCTCAGCTACAGGATAAGGATGTAATTTCTTAGTGTAACAAATATTTTTTACTCGTTCATTGCCTACCTCTCTGGCCTCTTTTCCTTCCTACCCCTCCATAGAATTTTACTTCCTCCCTTAAACTATATGATTTTCCAAAGATGTAACGTGTCTGCATATGTTCTTCCTTTTTCCTGGAATGTCATCTCCCATTCTCCCAAATGCACGCATGTGTGTGTGCGCACACGCACACATCACATTAATCTTGCCCAGCCAACTTTCATCTTTTGGAACTCCTGTCAAAGGTATATCTTCTGTGACGTCATCTCTCCTTACTACCAAGGTCCACAGAGTTAGTCATCCTCTGTTCTTTGCCACTTTTTAAATCTCATACAAACATCTATTGTTGCATGTTATATTTTATTATTTGTTTACATTTTGCCTCTTTACTAGATTGTAAGTCTTGAGGTCAGGGTATTGACCTCAGGAAAATCCCTTTTTTATGGAGTCTTTGACCCTCTGACTCTACCATGTAATGATTTTTTTTTCCCCTGGGAAACAGATAGCATTAACAGACTAAGAGTGGTTGTCACCTGTTCTGAGAATGGTTTCCCAAGGCCCTTGTGAGTCATTTGTCAGAGACAGGTTGTATATTTGCACCAAGGGGGAAGAACATCTAATTTTCAAATACTTTGTTAACCCAAAACCAAACCTGATGAGTCGATTCCGACTCATAGAGACCCCATAGGGCAGAGTAGAACTGCCCCCTAGGGCTTCCAAGGAGCGTCTGGTGGATTCAAACTGCCGACCGTTTGGTTAGTAACCTGTGCTCTTAACCACTGTGTCACCAGGGCTCCTACTATATTAAAGGGCCTCCTGTTTCAGAAATCATGCTGTTTTGCTGTTTATGTTTTACTTATGGAATAGGAAGTAATCTACCCATCAGTGTCCTAAATTAGGTAAACAACTTGTGCTTGGATGATACCATTGGTAGCAAAAAGGGGTAAAAATACTTCTTCCTTCTTAGAGTAGTTATCTGGTAATGCTGGCAGAAACTCAGCTGTGAATGGTAGGACTTTGTTCTCCCCACTAAACTAAGTGAGCTGGGCCCCCCTCAGAACGTCACCATTGGATCAATAGAAGCATCTCAGCTTGAGGCAAAGGGTAGGAAAACCAGTAAAAACCAGTGCCATTGAGTTGACTCTAACTCATGGTGACCCCATGTGTATTAGAATAGAATTGTGCTCAGCAGGGTTTTTAATGGGTGATTTTTTGGAAGTAGACTGCAAGTCCTTTCTTCAGATGTACCTTTGTGTGGATTCAAACCTCCAGCCTTTTGGTTAGCAGCCAAGCAGCACTACCCATGGACTCCAAGGATAGGAAAGATATGAATAAATATATGGTAGTTTTGGGGCTTGAGTGTGACACACAGTAGTAGTTTCGCAATGCATGTTTGCAGAATTAAACTGAACTGATTCTTCCTTCTTTGGGAAAAGAGTTTAACTCTGCTAATCCACTGCATTGCCTTACATTTCAGTATCAAATTTTTCAGTTTGGATGGATGAGCAAAAAACATCAGCTATATGCCAAGTGGAGTGTTGGAAAGGTTAACTTAATGCAAGATCTTTAAGAGTTGTTGAACAGGAAGATCTATGAGGACAGTGATGTTGTCTGTCTTGTTTCCTAAGTAAAACCCAGTGCTCTAGGACAGTGCCTGGTAAATAGTTGGCCCTGAGTTATAGGTTGAATTGAAAGCTGATTTGAAAAAGGCCAGATTTCCCTGGTTAAGTTGTTGTGTATGGTATATTTTCCTGTCTTCTACTACATGCGAATTTACTTTATTCAAGTCCTCTGCCTTGTTTCTCTTTAGTTTGTTGTTGCTAAGACTTAGTATTTTTTTTTTTTTTTTTTTGTCCTTTGAGCTGTTCTGGGGTTAATGATAGTATTGGAGCAACAGGCTCTCTGGAAACATAAACGAAGAGCTGTCTGTTGATTTCTAAACTGAGCTGAATTAAGGGTGAGGGCTGTGTATGTTCAGAGCAGATTTGGGCCAATTTCCTGCTACAGGCTTGGAGACTGGTGTTTTTTAAACCATGGGAAAAGGTGGGGATGAGTGGGAGTGCAAGAAGATTGTTATGTAACATGTCCCAGTGAGAAATTTGATTGGAAATAAGGGAAAAAGTATATTTTGGAGTTGAAAACCCAATTCCTGGTTAAGTTAAAAAAAAAAAAAAAGGAGTAGTAAGTTAATGTGCAAATTATGAACAGAAGAAGCAGACCTAAAGAAGTAAGTCATTTCAAATGCAAAATGGAGTTCTGTAGTTATCTAAAATCTTTTTGGAGAATAGTATTTTGCATATTTCATGGTTACTGTTACATCAACAGTTGCTTTGTTTTTTTGCCATGTTAAGTGAGTGAAAGAGTTCAGTGTATAATGTGTTGGCAACAGCTGGCTGATAGCATTGAATACTTACATAATTAAATATATGTGTTGGCTGTTGTCCTAACAACTCTGTAGGTGGAGGCCCCAGAAAGCATGCAGAAACTTGCTTTAGCAGGATTAAAGAAGAAATCAACATGATCTAAGCCTGCTCTTTCAGCCAAGAGTGATTTCCTATTGTTTTGGTTTGAAAGATAGTCTACTTTTACTTGGTGTGTGTGTTTACACCACAGCAGAGAAAAAAGACTCTTGTATGCTCTTAATGTAAAAGCAGTCATTCTTAATTTTTAGTCACTCAGTAGTATTATTTAATAAGTGATAATAAATAAAAGAAAAGAAAAACGTATGACCTTTAAACCTATAGGACACTCTGCTAAAATATTAACTGTTTCTGTTATGTTATACTTTGGTCGTTCTTAGGTTTAGGCGTCCTCTGAGCCACGTTAACAAAGTTACTTAGATTTTAGACTGCATTGAGACATGATTGTCTGAGATCATGGAAAATTGGATTGGGGTAGCAGAGAGGGATAAATAAAATCCACTGGTAATATGCAACTCTACTATTAGCTAGTAAGCCTCATCTGTGATGTAGATCTAACTAAAAGTACCCTGTGTTTACCTCTGTTACTGTTTTAATATCTCTAAGGCTGAAGTGGAGCCCTAGTGGCTCAGTGGTTAAGCGTCCAGCTGCTAACCTAAAATGTCAGCAGTTTGAATCCACCAGCTGCTTCTTGGAAATGCTATTAGACAGTTCTACGCTGTCCTATAGGGTCGCAATGAGTCAGAACTGACTTGACTGGCAACTGGTTTGGTTTTTTGGTTTTGGTTAAGGCTGAAGCCAGGAGTCCCCGGGTAGCACAAATGATTAACGGGCTTGGCTGCTAATGAAAAGGTTGATGGTTCACATCCACCCAGAGGTGCCTCAGAAGAAAGGCTTGGCTATCTACTTCTTAAAAATCAATAATTCAGAGAACAGTTCTACTCTGAAGCACACAGGTTGCCATGAGTTGGAATTGAATCAATGGCAACTGGTTTGGTAAGGCTGAGGCCAGTCTGTATAACATATTTGAGTACAGGGCTTGATGACAGAATGGTACCTTTGTGGATATTAGAAAAAGATACAGATCCCTGTAGACACAGTCTGGCTCCACTGTGTCTGGCTGCCCCATATAAATAATTGTGCATTTTAATAATCTCTTTGCCTGTTACACTATTTCAGAATTCCTTGGGCCAACCACTAGGTCTTTTATCTGTATCCCTAGCACCTAGTCCAGTGGTTGAAAATGATAGTTGAACAAATGAATGAAGCAATTCAAATGTTTGCTTTCTGTGTGTATGTTTACCTCCTGACTCCCTTTACCCTCTGCCTCTGTTGGAACCAGTTTCTTTGTGGGTTTTCATAGAATATTTTGTGCATCTCTCTCTTTTATTTGATTATATTACTTAGGAATTGAGTTCAGCTGCATGTTATAGAAAACCCAAAAATAGATGCTTAAATAAAATAGGGAATTTATTTTTCTTATATGATGTAATGTCCATAGTTAAGAAGTTGCTGGCTTTGGCTTGGATATTCAGTGGTGTCAGGGCTGAAGTCTTTATAGTTTTGTTGGTGTCATAGATCGAATTGCGTCCCCCCAAAATACCAGTCAACTTAGCTAGGCCATGAGTCCCAGTATTGTGTGATTGCCCACCATTTATGTGATTTCCCTATGTGTTGTAAATCCCTATCACTATGGTGAAATGAGATGGATTAGTGGCAGTTATATTGATGAAATATACAAGATTAGATAGTGTCTTAAGCCAGTCTCTTTGAGATATAAAAGAGAGAAGCAAGCAGAGAGACAGGGGGACCTCATACCATCAAGAAAGCAGTGCTGGGAGCAGAGCAAGTCCTTTGGACCTGAGGTTCCTGTGCTGAGATGCTCCCAGACCAAGGGGAGACTGATGACAAGGACCTTCGTCCAGAGCCGACAGAGAGAGAAAGCTTTCTGCTGGAGCCGGTGCCCTGAATTCAGACTTCTAGCATACTGGACTGTGAGAGAATAAATTTCTCTTTGTTAAAGTGATCCACGTGTGGTATTTCTGTTAAAGCAGCACTAGATGACAAAGACAATTGGTCTTTCCCTTATGGTTACAGAATGGTTGCTATTCTCCAGCCAACACATGTACTTTTGGAAATGGAGCAAGTACCAAATTATGCATGCCCGTAGAGTCTGCCCCTTATTAAAGAAAACTTTACAGAAATCCTCATCCCAAATTATGTGCTTGCATCGCATTGCCTGGAACCATATCACATGGCTACCTCTGTTTGTAAGGAAGGCAGTGGAATGTAATGTTTTTTCATTTGTTTTAGACTGGTCACATCCTTGCTCCCAACAAAATTAGGTCCTGTTAGTAAGGAAGTAAGGGAGAATGTTTTTTGGAGGGTAACTTGAAGTCAGCTACAGGTTTTAAACTTTAGGTTAAGATACATATTTTATTTATTTTCTTTTATCAGAACTACTATAGAGGAGGAAGTCCTCAGCATATTTATGACAAGTGACCCTTCTTCCCGAATAAATAAAAGACTTTCATTCAGAACTTTGAAGAAGCAATACAGTTGCCATTTGAGTGCTTTTCTTCTTTTTAGTTACCCTGAGTTGTTTCTGATGAAGTAATAACACTAGTGAAACACATAGGGTAAGAGTATGATTTAGACGTGGCACATATAAATTAAAAAAAAAAAAGAATTGGATTTGCATATATTTTTACTGAAATGACACTATTTGTGATGGAATCTGTAATGAAAGTATAGATCTCATTGTTTCTAAGATTCAGTTTTTTTTTTTTGTGTGTGTGTGTATAATAAATATAGGAGCCTTGGTGGCGTAGTAGTTAAGAGCTACGGCTGTTAACCAAAAAGGTCAGCAGTTTGAATCTACCAGCCACTCCTTGCAAACCCTATGGGGCAGTTCTGTTCCATCCCATAGGGTTGCTGTGAGTTGGAATCGACTGAATGGCAGTAGGTTTTAATGGGTTATAATAATTACAAGCCTGGTTGAGAAGTTGGAAATTTTTAGAAGATTTAGACAGACAACAGAAGTTTATAATTGATTATAAATTATCAGAGACTGTCTTAACCAATTGGAAGACCAGTTGAATGAGAGTTAAATTCATTTTATAATTAAAAGTTGAAGTCAGTCGTTACTGTTTTTGTTTTGGTGAGTGTATGTGTGTGTGCCTGATTTTTTTGTAAATACGTTAAGAAAGAAAGTGACAGAATCACATTATAGATACTGTTTTGGGAAAAATACAAATTAAAGTGGATGTCAAGAATTTCTTTAACAATGTGTTTAGAAGTCAACAGCTCATCCCTTGTGCCAACCAGTGATGCGCTTTCTAGCTCATAAATTTCTATTACAAGAGGGAGATCAGATAAGCAAGTTTATTGCAGAACTTAAAAAGTTTAATTTGGGACTTTCCTTTAGTGCCTATCAATATTTTATGATAATTACTGAAGGAAAAGACTTGCTTTTCTTTAAATGAGAAAATGGTTTGTGTCAACAGATTTTACAGTTCTGTGGTCATGCATAGTCAAAATATTGATTAATTTACTCTTGATTAATTTTAATCAATAACAAAGAGTTTGATACCATTGATGAAGTAAATTTCAACAATGGTAATAAAAATAAATCAAAACGTGAGAATAGACCTGATGTATATTCTGTTGAATAAACTCTTGGAAATTTAAAATTTTTATTTCTGCCTTTTGGCTGTGAATTTTTTATTAACGTATCACTTCAGATAGTTGCATATAGAGATATTTGAACTATACTAACTTGGTAATCAGTAATAGATGGCTTAAGAGAGAATACAAAGTAAACCTGACTTACAAGACCCAGGGTGATCCTGGAAAAATGGTGTCCTAAGTGAAGGTTCCTGGTCCTCTCAGTGTCCCTGTTCCTAGCCAACTTTGGGCAACTGGTAGAGCTCCATGTTAGAGGAGAACACACATACAGCCAAGATCCTGGGTCTTGGGAAGAAGGTGCACTGTGTAGGTAGGGTTATGCAATAGTCCTTATCTGTGATCTTGGTAGTGGAGGACAGGAAGGTCAAAGACCTAGAATCTGGGGAAGAATCTTCTGTAGACCTAGGGCCTTACTTCTGTAGACTAAACACATCCCCAAAGTAAAAACCAAACCTGTTTTCCTGAGTCGATACCGATTCATAGCGACCCTATAGGACAGAGTAGGACTGCCCCATAGGGTTTCCAAGGAGCAGCTGGTGGATTCAAACTGCCAACCTTTTGGTTAGTGGCTGAGCTCTTAACCACTGTGTCACCAGGGCTCCCTTCTGTAGACTAGCACTTAGTATTCCTTTTTTTTTTTCAAAAAAACTTTGTTAATTTGGTAAAAGTTGACAGAGCAAATTACTTTCCCATTGAATACTTTGTATATCAAGTATTCCATGACGTTGGTTTCATTCCCCACAATGTGGCAGCACTCTCCCCATTTCTGTCTTATGTTCCGCATTTCCTTTCGTTACCAAAAAACAAACTTGCCGTGAAGTTGATTCTGACTTATAGTGACCCTATAGGACACAGAACTGCCCTGTAGGGTTTCCAGGGAGCAGCTGGTGGATTCGAACTGCTGACCTTTTGGTTAGCATTTAAACTCTTAACCACTGCACTGCCTTCCTTTTGTTAAGACCTGGTATTTCTGGACCTAGTATTCTGGTCCAGTGACCTTTTTATGTAAGTATTTATCAGTGTACTCTTTATTGTTTTGAAGTGAAATTTATGGATAATATAGTCTACCTACATTTTTTTACATGTATAATAAAGGATCCCTGGTGGCACAAGGTTGAACACTCAGCTGCTAACCGAAAGATTGGTAGTTTGAACTTACCAGCAGGTTCCAGAGAAAAGACCTGGTGATTCACTCCTGTAAAAGATTCACAGCCTAGGAAACCTTATGGAGTAGTTCTACTCTGTCCTATAGGTCACCGTGAATCAGAATTGATTCGACGGCATACAACAACAACATGCGTCATTAAAAATGAATCAGAACAATGCTCTAAAAATAATATAAGGGAAAAAATAGAAAGAATTAATAATGTATATTTCAACATATAAACGCTTTGGCACAAGTACACGAGAAGACCCTAATGAAATAGCCTATGTATAGAATTACACGGAATCTGCGAGTAATGAATGCGGTCTAATATGTGTGTAGCACTGGCAGCTTAAATACCAATAGCCATAGTGATGTGGCTTTCTAGGATGAATGAAACTCTTCATAAAGCTTTAAATAAAACGAAGTATGGTCATCCCTGCATTTTCTCAGAAGTTGGATTCCTGAAAAATTCAATGTATATTAAAACTGTACAAGAGATACATTGTGTTCATATGTAAACTTAGAGTTAGGTTCTAGGACTAAAAAAAAAAATATGGTAAATATGCTCTTTTACCTTCATGAATGTTCAGTGGGACATTCAGAACTTGGGAGGACATGTGAAATTCTTTGTACAGGACAGAATTGTGTATTGGAAGGCATCCTAGTGCCCCTGACTTCTACCCACTCAATGGCAGTTTTATCCTTCATTTAGTGTCACAATCAAGAAGATTTGATAGATTTAACCATCTAATGATTAAAAATTTCTGTACGGCTTAAACACTGAAAACAATATTAAAAAAAAAAAGGGAGAATGGAAATACATACATCTATATATCAATGTAATATTGTAAAACCAGAAAAACCAAACCAGTTGCCTTTGAGTTGATCCTGACTCATGGCAAATCTAAGTGTGTCAGAGTAGAAGTGTGATCCATAGGGTTTCCAGTGGCTAATTTTTTTTGACAGTAGATCACCAGGTCTTTCTTCCATGGCGCCTCTGGGTGGACTCGATCCTCTAGCGTTTTGGTTTGCAGCTGAGTGTGTTACCGTCCAACCAAACCCACTGCCTTCGAGTCGATTCTGGCTAATAATGCTCTGTAGGACCCATAGGGTTTCCAAGGCTGTAAATCTTTTTTTTTATTATTTTATTTAAATTTTTATTGCGGTTTAAGTGAAAGTTTACAAATCAAGTCAGTCTCTCGCACAAAAACTTATATACACCTTGCTGCATACTCCCAATTGCTCTCCCCCTAATGAGACAGCCTGCTCCCTCCCTCTACTCTCTCTTTTCATGTCCATTTCGCCAGCTTCCAACCCCGTCTACACTCTCATCTCCCCTCCAGGGAGGAGATGCCAACATAGTCTCAAGTGTCCACCTGATCCAAGAAGCTCACTCCTCACCAGCATCCCTCTCCAACCCATTGTCCAGTCCCTTCCATGTCTGATGAGTTGTCTTCGGGAGTGGTTCCTGTCCTGGGCCAAGAGAAGGTTTGGGGACCGTGACTGCTGGGATTTCTCTAGTCTCAGTCAGACCATTAAGTCTGGTCTTTTTATGAGAATCTGGGGTCTGCATCCCACTGAACTCCCGCTCCCTCAGGGGTTCTCTGTTGTGCTCCCTGTCAGGGCAGCCATCGGTTGTGGCCAGGCACCATCTAGTTCTTCTGGGCTCAGGATGATGTAAGTCTCTGGTTCATGTGGCCCTTTCTGTCTCTTGGGCTCATAGTTTCGTGTGACCTTGGCGTTCTTCATTCTCCTTTGCTCCAGGTGGGTTGAGACCAATTGATGCATCTTAGCCGCTTGTTAGCATTTAAGACCCCAGACGCCACATTTCAAAGTGGGATGCAGAATGTTTTCATAATAGAATTATTTTGCCAATTGACTTAGAAGTCCCCTTAAAAGGCTGTAAATCTTTACGGAAATAGACTGACACATCGTTCTCCCAAAGAGCAGCTGGTGCATTCGAACTGCTGACCTTTTGGTTAGCAGCTGAGCCACTTAACGAATGCCACCAGGGCTAACGTGTTACTGTAAAAACTGTAGAGCTCCTTAAAGCATTAAGTAAAAGACGTCTTCATAGAAAAATTGCCAAAGGGTATGAACAAACAGTTCATAGAAGAAGAAATGGAATTGGGAAGGAAACATGAAAAGATTTTCATTCTCACCAGTGGTCAGGAGAGAAATGTAAATTAAAATGAGGTACTATTTTTTGTTCACTGGATTGGCAAACATTCAATAGATCCAGTGCTCCTGAGAGTGTGCGGAAAATGTTTCCTCTGATACATTGCTGCTGGGAGTTTCAGTTGCTGCAATTCTTTGGGAAACTAATTCATCAATGAGTGTGAATTTAAGAATATGTATGCCCCTTGATTTAGCAATTCTGTTTTTTATGACCCTCTCGTACAGATATAAAAACTTCAGTCTGTAAAGATAGGGACATAAAGTCATTTATTGCATCAGTGTTTGTAATAACAAACAACATTGTAGCAAATCTTATTTATACCATCTTATTTATTCCCCTCTCTGGGAACATAGATATATTTTGTAGCTGCTGACCCTGGATTCTGTTTGTATAGAGAAACAATTTGAGGGCCAATCTACCACTGTATTTAAAAGCATCTTCTTTGTCACATTAGTGGTTATGATGATGGTACCCTTTTGAATGATGACATCAAACCTTTTTAAAATGCACGGTTAAACACCCTGATGGTGTGTTTGAAATGTCTAGATTTTGTTTATTGCTATTTAAAGATTTAACTAGTTATTTCTGTTAATCAAGGTTTATTCTAACCTCATCTTACCAGTTGGCTCATCTTTCCATTTCATGGCTGTTCAGAAGAGACAAATTGCAGACCTTAACTAATTGGACTTTTATGTAAAGCAACTGTTTATTTTCCCTGGCCACTGCGTTAAATATGTGTGGCATGTCTCTCCTAGTTGGTATACAGATTTCTGTTGTATTTGATTTCAGTTTTATTGAAAACAAAATGTCTGTGTCCTAAGTGACATTCTTGGACTTTCCAAGGGGAAATGATGTGTGCACCACATCTGGCCAGGGATGATTATGTGATATGTTAAGGAGAGTCAATATTCATTCATTTAACAAATATTTGTTCAATGCCTACTATGTGTTGTAGGCTTTGGGAATGCAAAAACATCAATAAGACGTAGTCACTGGCCTTGACTGAAGACAGATTAGTAAGAAGGGCAGACTCTGTGGCTACAGGACGTAAGACTTTCTTTTAGGACACACATAAAAGCTTTCAGGTCATTTAAGTGGTGGTTAAGCTGGGAATTTGAACCTCTGAATGCATCCTTTTCTTTTCCTACTTTGTCCAACAAAATTAGGAATAACCAACCAGGGTCATTATACTTGTCAGTTTGATATAGATGTTCTCCAGTATCAAATATGTGATCAGCTGGAACCTTGTCTCTTATAAGCGTTTGATTAGGGGTATCCAGTGGTGATATTTTGCTTGTCTGTTGCTACATCATGGCACAGACTTTCAGTCCCCTCTTTACTAGTGGAAATAGAGTCATCAGTGCCTTTAATTCTAACCAGATTTGAGAACAAATTCCAGAAATCCCAGAACCAATTAAAAAAACTCATTCTTAAGATTCTGTTCCTCTTGAACCACTCTTGGTATCAAAACCTGTCTTTGGGCTTTCTAGAGAAACGGAACCAGTAAGGTGTCTCTAGAGGGAGAGAGACTGATTTTCAGGAATTGGCTCACATGTTTGTGGGAGCCGGCAAGTCAAAGTCTGTAGGTCAGGTGACAGGCTGCAGACTCCAGCAGGCTGTCTGTGTTCATAGTCTTGAGACATAATGCTCCTTCCTCAGGAAGCCTCAGTTTTTACTCTTATATGATTGGATGAAGCCCACTCACATTGTTGAGGTAATCTGTTTTATTTAAGGTTAACTGATTTAATTCTAATCACGTGTAAATACCTTCATAGCAACATAAAAAAAAAACCAAAACCAAACCCAGTGCCCATGAGTCAATTCCAACTCATAGCGACCCTATAGCACAGAGTAGAACTGCCGCATAGAGTTTCCAAGAAGCGCCTGGCGGATTCGAACTGCTGACCCTTTGGTTGCAGCTGTAGCACTTAACCACTACGCCTCATAGCAACGTATAGACTAATATTTGACCAAATAACTAGTTACCATAGCCTATCCAATTGGATGGAAACCCTGGTGGTGTAGTGGTTAAGTGCTATGGCTGCTAACCAAAGGGTCGGCAGTTTGAATCCTCCAGGTGCTCCTTGGAAACTCTATGAGGCGGTTCTACTCTGTCCTATAGGGTCGCTATGAGTTGGAATAGACTCGACGGCACTGGGTTTGGTTTTGGTTTTTTATCTAATTGGATGCATAAAATTAACCATCACAAATCTTATTTCTTAGTTCAACTTTTGCCAACCAGTGGGCTTATTTTCCTCTCATTTCCCTCCCACTGTTTTCTTGCATTGTTTCTACTTTGTTACAACATAGAAGATTTGCTCATTCCTCTTACTTTCATCCCTATCTTTATTTTAGTGTTACATCTACAGTTATATGTATTACTGTGCTTATCATCACTCCTTTTGCTGAAATTTCCCCAATCATTTGTTGATTGGATGAAACTCATCCTGTAGATTTTTCAGAAAGAGACCATGGATTCTTCTGTGGTTAAAGCTGTTTTTATATGGCTTTGATAGTTGAAGCACAGCTTGGTTGGATATGAAACCCATTAGTCACATGTTTTTTCATTGAATTTTTAAGAAGCACTGGTACATTGCTCTTCTGCATTATATTTTGCTTTAGACAACTTTGATGTCGCTTAAATTTTGTTTGCTTTTATTTTTTTATCTTTTTTGCCTAAAGGCTTTGAGGATTTTTTTCTTTGTCTGTGAAGCCTAAGAGCTTACCAGGATGTGTCTCGGAGTTGATTGTTCCAGGTGAATTTTCCCAGCTACTCGTTGGCCCTTTCAGCATGTGGAGTCATATCTTCTTTTATTTCTGGAAAGTTCTTTTGGATTATAGTCTTTAGTATCGGCTCTGTTCCTTTTTGTTTGCTTTTCTTTTTGCCTGGGTTGTGCATATGGTTTGCGCTCAACTGCTAACCTAAAGATTCGCACTTTGAACCCACCCACTGGTGCCACAGAAGGAAAACCTTTAAGTCTTATAGCCAAGAAAAAACCTGATGGAGCAGTTCTACTTTGTATCACATAGAGTTGCCATGAGTTGGAATTGACTCAATGGCATTGTTTTTTTGTTTTTTTAATTCCTTCTTTCCTGTTTTCTAATTCCATACTTTATGTTTTTCACTTCTTTCTTTGTCTTATTTTTATTATCTTGGTTGTTTTTCTGCCTTTCTTCATTGGTCTCTTGAATTTTTATTAGGGTCTTAGAATGGAACTTTACATTTAGATGAGATAATTGTTGGGTAGGCCTTCTCAGAAAGGTTTTTTGAAGGTATAAGTCCAAATTTAGGTCTCAAATGAGTTCTAGAATATTTATTTATTGTCAGTAAGAGAAAAGGCATTCCAATCATGGCAGAAAACACTTTTTGGGGGGAGGGGTCATTTCCACTGCTACTATTTTGATTCAGCCCTCTTCAGATGAGTCTGAGATTATTACTGGAAATGGAAGTGGGATATGGGTTGTATTTTGTTCTGTTTGAATCTTAGCTAACAGAGGACAAATTATAATCAGTAGTACTGGGTGTAATCAATTAATTTCCCTATTAGTAACTTGACTTTGTGAATATGAAGTACAGTGCATGACATTGTTATCTATGTAGCAGGCCAACTTGTGTGTTAGACTGCATTGTGGGGAGATCTTTTGGGCCATTTTTTCAGCAAATGTTATTACTAATTTCTTACATGTTAGACACAGTTTTGGGCATTGGGGCCATAGTCCTTGACCTCAACTATAAGTACACCTCTTAAGAGAAGGGATTTAAATCTAGTTCTAATCTACGTTGAATGGCTTTCTAGAAAGGGTAATTTGTACCTGAAATATGAATATTGCTTTTGAAATTCATTAGAAGAACATATCTTTTAGAATGCAATGGTATTACTAATTATATTGAATTCTCAAACTTTATTTTGTATTTATTTGTATATATTCATAGGTGTTGATGGTTTTTAAAAAGACATTATATTTAAAATTAATGTTCTTATAAGTATGTGGCCAATTAAGGAAAACTGAGGAAGAATGTGGTCTAATATAGACGAAGGCCGTGATTAGAGCAGTGGCAACACTATTTTCTTAAACCCAAAAGAGAAGCTGGAGTTTGGGTAGAGATTCCTTACATTTGGTGCTCAAACCACTACTATTCTAGGACTAGTCTTTCTTAAACGGTAAAAACTAGGACAGGTTTTCGCTTTTCTGAAATTGTTCTTTCTATATATAGCAAGTCTTTATTTAGACTGAATGATGTCTCCCTCTGTCTGCCTCTGTGATTCTCTTGAAAGTACTTTATTCTGATTGAAATAAAATCTTTACTTTCTATATCTACCTTTACATGGAAACCGGGCACGACACAGCACTTTTGGATCAAATTGTGAGCCTTAAAAAACATGGAAAAATATAATCTAACAATGATGGTTCTGTTCAGCAAGGAGAGGCTGTTTGTAAGGGGGCAAAATTTGAACCTGTATTTCTTGTTTGCTAGCTCACCAAGAGGCATCTTGTTTTATCATCAGAGTTTTCTGACATCAGGATGTAATTTCAAGAAGGGAAAATAACAGCTTTTGATACCAAAGATACTAAAGTATTCAAGGCCTTAAATGAATGATCTATATTTCATGACAAATGAAAAAACAGGCTAGGAAGGCTATGTGGTTTCAGTTTGGTCACATTTAGTTGGGGATACTTACCTTAACCTCTTCTCCACGACCCACTTTTCCTCAGCTGTTTCAATCCTGTCATGCATGTATTTACAGCTCTTTTAGAAGATGGTCCCTCTGTAGATGAATCCCTACAAAGAACGTTATAGAAAGTTGTCACGGTGACCCCTGAGTGTAATCTGGAGTCTGAAATGTTTCTTGGCAGCAACAGTCCTGTGCATGTTTGACCTTTGGCAAGTCCAGCACCACCCCCCCTCCGCCCCCACCTCACTTAATTGCCTACTGCTGGTAGCCGACCTGGCTTGAACCAGTATCTGCCTGAGTCTGATTCTGTGTTCTTTCCATTTTACTATGTGTTGCCAAGTTACTGAGTTCCTACTTCACGCCAGGCATTGTGTTAGGGGCCAAGGACAAAAAAAAAAAAAAAAAAGAATAATGCAGAGGCCTGTCTGTTTTTTTGATAAGAGAGATAGTTTGCCAGTTATCAGTTTATTGTCTCTCAGCTCCAAATTCATCCTTCTCAGCCTTGCTTTGTGGGCCTGGAACCGGGTCCTGTAAATATTCCTCCTTTGTTAGCTGGTGCAATGTTAGCTTTGTTAATAGAGGATGCTGGAGAAAAATTGCAAGGTGATAACAGCAGGAAAACACTTGTCTTCCAGGTTCCTTTTTTGTTCATTGCAGGAGCCCAGAGATGGGTGTGTGGGAGGCCAGTCCTGTTCACTTCAGGGGCTCTCAAGGACTAGCTGCAGCCTTGCCCTCAGGCCATGCTGTCCCCACCAGGGCAGCTCTGGCTGCATCCTCAGGCAACTGTTAGACCTGTGGTGGATTGCTTTTATGCACTTGATTCAGCCCACCCACCTCCTTTGTCACCAGCCAGCCACTTCTTCGGGCAGCTTTCTATGGGAATGGACCAGGAATTAGGAAGGGCTTTCCAGATTTTTTTTTTTTTTTCCAGAGAAGTTTGCAGTTTAGTTTGGCTGTGAAAGGAAAAGTGATAAAAGAAATGGATAAGAGGGGAAAGTCATTGGTAGTAGAATAGGCAAAATGAAGAAAGGAGTTTGGGGAAAAGGAGAATTCCAGAATTGTGGTTATAAAAGTCTGGGATGCATCCTGGGAGTTGAGCGTGGAACATTGTGCCTGCTCTGAAGGACATTAAATGCCATGCTGTGTGGAATTTATTCTACAGGTAATGGGAAGTCAAAAAAAGTTTTAAGCTGGGGTAGGGGGCAGGAGAACACGCTATATGATGTTTATTTTGGAAAGGTAAGTTTGGCAGCAGTGTGAAGTGAGTTGAGGAAAAGTGTAGGAAGAACTCTTACAGTTTTCTTTTTTGTTATTAACCTATCTGTTTTCTGTTGTTATTACTTGTTCACAGCTAACACCCACACATAAAATCTTTCCGTAGGATTGTCCAGGAGAGAGGAGCAGAGATAGGCTGTGTGAAAATGTTCATTCTTTTCAACCTGGCAAAAGAGGATTAGCATGAGGCTTGGAGGGAAAAGGGAAGGGCTGGTTAAGAGGCTTGCCTGTGTTCTAAGAAGTCTCGGGGTGGACACCAGCAGGAGATACCTTTGTCTCTCATCTTATTACTCTAGAGTTCAGTTTCTGTCAAAATCATTTCTATCAAAAGGTACATTATCTTGTATTTCCCACCTTAATGTATTGGCACTACATTCTCATTCAGTTGGTTGAGATACCAAATTTGAGTCACCTTGACTCTCCATTCCTCCTTTTTGGGCAGTGTTTTGACCTGGCCTGTGCCTACAGCTTCTAAATGGCTTTAAGATTTTAATATCCTTACACAATGACCGTTTGGGACCTGAAAAACCAAAGGAACTTATGTTCCACTTATAAAAATAGAAAACAGAAAGGTAAATCCCATAATAAAACTCAGGGAGCTTCTATGCAAAGGAAGTGGAGGCTCAGATCTGAGAAGTTCTTCTACCTTGTCACAGCCCCCGAATTCACTGTGGAGATGGTGGGCCTAAAAATGACCCTGCCTGGTACCACTGGCCCAAGTTCCTGGTATTTTGAGGGTCATAAAGGCCAGTTCACCTTCAGATTACTTCATGGTTGCCAGAAATGTCGTAGTGAAGCACCTGTCTCACACTCTGGTAGAAGTGAAAGCAAAAAGCTTTATTGTGGAATAGAGAGATTGGTGACTTGGGACACACCATAGCACCCAGGGAAGGTACAGTAGTGTTCCAAAATGCGAAAGGACACAGGTTTTTGTCGGATGAAGTGAACAAAGGCTACATGCTTACAGACATGAAGGGGAGTTTCAGGCAAGAAAAATTTACAGGGGAGTGTTAAACTACAACCTTTTCTTAACTGTCTTTCTTAACATTACCAATTTCATTTTCTAAGCTCCTGAAGCAGTTGACTAAGACATTCCCTGGATCGAACTACTCAGTCGTGACAAACATCTTTTAACAAGCAATTTCTTTTACAAATTATAGTCTTGACTCATGCTTCTTTTGTGTTACTTTTACAAAAGCTGAATTATCTTTTCGGAACAGCAGGAACAAAGATTTTAGGCCAAGCTGCATGTTAATTCAAAGTGGCGTTTAATTTATATCTGGGTCATTTTAGTTAGCACCCCAGTTTTAGGCTTGCATACATTTTCACCCTTTTTATCAAGCCTCCACCAGGGGGTGTAGATCACCTACAGTGGATTTACCCATCTTCTGCAAAGACTTAGTATCTCTGGGATAGCTGCTCTGTTGATCTTTAAAGGCCCCAGATACCAAGTCTGTTATTAGAGGTGGCCAGGCACCATCCGGTGTTACCTGTCTATAGCTTTGGGCCCCATCTTCACCTTATCATAGCTTCAGGCCTTATCTTCAGGATAGGTGGCTCTGGTTGGGGCAAGTGTTGTGGACAAAGCCACATTAGAGGAACAGCTAGGCATTTCCAGAACTGAAGTGCATTCTCCTTGGAAAAATTAGTTTTTTTCCAAATACATAATTCTTTGCATGACAATGCATAATACATTGAACGAGTCCTAATTGGAAACCTTGGTGGCGTAGTAGTTAAGTGCTGTGGCTGCTAACCAAGAAGTCAGCAGTTCAAATCTGCCAGGTGCTTCTTGGAGATGCAGTGGGGCAGTTCTCTGTCCTGTAGGGTTGCTATGAGTTGGAATCGACTCGACAGCAGTGAGTTTGGTTTTGGGGTTTATTATAACAATTACAATGATTAAAAGGAATAGGCAGGCTAATGGAAAGGAGTATATCCCAGACCCAATACTTTGTGGTAACCAGCTAAAAATATCACAGGAGGAACGAACTGTCAAGGGGGCAGGGTATGTAATCAGGAGGCCTTTTGACATATTTTAGAGGCATTTTATATTTCTCCAGAGTTATTTATCCATGAACAGCAAGAGTATTGACAGTAGCACAAACACCTCATTGTTGGGCTAAGAGAAATTCAAGAGCTCTCCTATTAAACAACTTTAATGAGGGACTCTAAGGATTTTTGTTGAGCTGTCATTCCATCAGCAACATTATCAGCAATTGAGCCATAGTGGTGGATAGATTGTGAATAGATATTTCAATTTGTATATACCGTAAGTGGGAACAAATGCCTGAAGAAATGATCAGCCCCATCCAGGCCTACCAGCAATGGGATTATCTGAGAGGACAAATTCTCTCTTGTAGGATATTATTTTCAAGTCACTATTCCATTGTAAACTGTCATCATATGAATTGATACTCATTGGGACTCCAAAAATGCCTACGGTACATTGGCCTCTCATATTCCAGCCATCTAAGCATGGCAAGGCCCAAGGATAGGGTGAATCTTCAGACTTTTCACTCACATGAGCTGATCCCCCATATAAAAAACAGCTGTATCCAAATGGGGCACATGAATATTAGGAAATACAGTGAAATGATCGGCTCTTTCAGGCCAGTCTGCAGTTAATGAATCATCACAAGTAGATAATTCTTCAAATTCTAGGTGATTTTGGAGCCGGGCACAAACTGGGAGATTCTGATCATATTGATAGCAGTTACTCACTACTGGAGAATAATACCAGGCGTTACCAACAAAAAGATTGCTTCATGTGAGAGGAATAGAACATCCTACTCAGGAACAAGTTTAAGATTTTAAAGGAAACTGTTGGATAGGTGGATAATTCCAGAGGTAGCCATAATTTGGCACAAATGATCCACTCAAATGATTTTTCCAAAATTAGTAGGAAAGTTAGGTGTAAACTTAAACTGGAACAGTGAGAGGATCAGAATGATCTTGTATAGATTGAGGGGAAGAGTGACATATCCAGCATTTGGCTAAATTACTGGTGCTGGCTACTGATTGAGCTAATTTGAGAAAAGCATTTTCATTCCAAGTATCAGTGATAATAAACAGAAAGAGAATACTTAATGAAAACTTCATAATGAAAAAAGGTTGATCATAATATGACAAGTCAAAGAGTAAAATTATAAAGTTCTTCTTCCAGTAATTTCTCAGGAGATGAACCCAAATCTATCTCAAAGGCTATACATTTTTAAGTAGAGTGCAATGATTTCAATTGCTGGCCTAAAGAATAAAAGGTGTAGCTTATTGGGTTAGGCAAGATACTCAGTAATTACCAAAAAAAAAAAAAACAACCAAACTACTAAGAAATAACACCATAAGTGTGCAAAAACATTAAAATACCAACAGCTAAGAAGCAGAGTACAAAAATTCCAGCAGCTTGCATGTAGTCTTGTTCTGTGATCTTGGGATCAGCTATTCACTTTCAGAGTCATCTGCTTTTGTTCACTAGGGTGTTTCAGTCTGATTCTCAAATCTTCAGTTGGCTGATAAGTCTAGATAGGTGCTTTAGCTTTCTTTAGCTGTGATAAATGAATCCAAGAGTTAATTCCATCTAGTTTCTCTGCACCAGGTTTAGTTAAAAGAACTAGATAAGGTTCCAGCTAGGCTCTAAAGAATCTTTTTTATTGATATCTTTTCCAGTAAACATAATCTCCTGAGTTAATGTTAAGTAGAGGAGGAGAGCAAGACTTTCAAGCTTCAAATGTGTCTTTAATTTCTGAAGAATGTTTCGTAGAGCATTGCATTAGAGATTGATAGTATTTGAATAATTCAGGTTGTACTAAGTTAGGATCAGTAGAGGCAATGTAAGGAAGGACTCATAGGCCTTCCAGTACCTATTTCATAAGGAGGAAGTTTATGAGATCCAAAAGGAGTGCTTCTTAAATTTAAAAGAACCAAAAGGAGAACTTTAGTCTGAGACAAATCAAGGATTCAGAAAGCTTAGCAAGTTGAGTTTTTATTATACCATTAGTTCTTTCTACAAGTCCAGAGGACTGAGGATAATAAGGGCGATGCAGTCTCTGGTATATGGGAAAATGTGGCATAATTCCTGAATTACTTGTCCAGTAAAATGGGTTTCCTGATTACTGCAAAGATTTTTCAGTTCTCCTCAAGTGGGTATTGTGTTTTTGAATAACCTCTTTGCTACAAAGGAAGCCGTGGTGTTTCGGCAAGGGAAAGCCTCCACCCAGTGTGAAAATTTACCGATCATTACCAAGACATATTTATAACCATTTGAAGGTAGAAACTGGATAAAATCTAATTGCCATTCAAGCATAAGTCTAAAAGACAAAGAGTATTGCCCAGGTAGTCTTAAGATGTTTCCCCAGGGTTATAATGAGGTCAAATAGAACAATGAGTGGCCACATGCACAGCTGCTTCAGAACCTTCTCCCACCCAGTATTTTTTTTTTTAATTTCAATAATTTTCTCTCTCCCTAGATAAGTGTTCTCATGTAGCGTTCTCACCATAGGGACATGCAAAACTTCAGGAAGAACAATTTTAGCATTGAGCCTTAACCACGATTTAGTGTCAGTGTCTTGGTAACAGCCTGACTTCTATATTTCAATTTTATCTGACAGGGCCAATTGCTGGTGTTGTAAAAGCATTTCTTCAGTGGGTGCAAAAATACTAGTCATTTTCATGAGACTAGCTCTCTATAGGTTCTTCTGGAGGTCTTCCTATAAATCCTGTTCTTACAGTAGAGGCAGCAATAATTTGGGAAGCAGTCTGTTTAGTGGCTGCACCAGGAAGGTTATTTCCTCTATTTCTTTGGTTTGGAGAATTCTTTCAGTTGATGGGCCTGCATTTTAATTACAGCACTTTCAGAGGGGAGCAGGTGGCCATCTAAAAGATCTGTTACTAAAGCCGTGTTTTTAATAGTGCTACTGGAAGAGGTTAAAACTCATCTCTGCATCCATATTATTTAAAAATCATGAACAGCTCTAAATGTATATTTCAAATCAGTAAAAATAGTCATGGACCTTCCATTAGCAAGTTTACAGGCTCTAGTGAGAGCTATAAGTTCAACATGTTGGGCTGAAGTGGCTTTGGAGAGAACCTGACTTTCAAGGTCCTCAGTAGAAGTTGTCTTAGCATAACTTCCTGGTAATGAGAGTCAGGGGTTGGCTTCATGTAACATCCATGTACAAATAGAATCATATCAGGATTTGTCAAGGGAGTTCCCTTTAAAACACTACAGAGAGTTAAAAACTGCTCAGTTAGGTGCGAACAATCACCAGAGGGACAATCATCTTCATCAGGGAGAAGAGTGGCTGGGATTAAAGTAGCCATTGTACATAGTCTAATATTTGAGGCTGCCAGAAGAAGGACCTCATGGGAGGTGAGTCTCCTGGGAGATAAATGTTGAGTTAAAGCAAAGTTAAGTAAAGCAGACACAACACAGTGTACATACACATCTAAAAAATTTCCTCAAACTATCTGTAGTGTTTTCTACTAACTTTGCAGTAGCAGGTATGGCCCTGAGGCAAGGGGGTAGGGTCTGGAGACATGGACCAACTGCAGGCTGTAATAACCTACAGGCCTATTTTGTCCTTCATGTTTCTGTGTAAGAACACCTAATGCATTATCAGAAATTTCATGTACAAATAAAGAAAAGTCCAAATATAGTTAGGGAGTTCTAAAGCAGACGTGCTAGTTACAGCCTCTTTCAATTTAGTTATTGTCCTTTGATATTCTAGGGTAAGATAGAATGGATCAGCCTCAGAGGTTTTCAAATATTTGTGTAAATAGTGAGCCATGAAAGAAAAGTTAGGAATCCAGGATTAACAATAGCCACAAAGTCCTCAAAATCCCCTTAACAGTTTTTTTGTTTTAGGTAAGAGAAAGTCTGCAATAGCTTCTTTTCTCTTCACATCAATAGAAATGTCTTTTGTAGAGATTAAATGAACTACGTATGTATTTGACAGAAGGCATGGCTCATTGCAATTTTTCTTTTGAAATTTTATGTTCTCCAACAGTTAAATGTTTTGATAAAGTTACGGTGTCCACCAGGCAGGCCTGTCAAGAGGTGGAGCACACCAATAAGCCATCAACACATTGTAGCAAAGTAGATTCACTTAGAAATTGCAAAGGCAGCAAATCGGCATGGAAGATCTGAGAAAAACAGGTAGGAGATTTGGTAAATCCTTTAGGCATAACAATGCAAGTAAATTGTTGGTAGTCCCAAGTAAAGGCAAATAAATATTGGCTTTCAGGGTCTACACGAATACTAAAAAAGATACTGTGAAGGCCTGTGAGGGTAAAATCAGTCATATTGGGGGGGCATTAATTTTCAGGCAAGATTAATAACATTTCGCCATTTTCATGAAATTGTAAGTAGCAGTTCCATTTAGATAAAATATCTCTTCCCATTAAATCAACAGGGGCATCAGGGCTAAGCAGAAAAGGGTGCATATTCTCAGTTGGGCCAAGAGATAAGTGTAGGATAGGTACAATCAGGAATCTAGGAATAACAATGTGGTTGATTGCACAGAAGTCTTGTAAAAACCTCCAACCTATATTGTTCGGTTTTCTAATAGGGAGTACAGGAGTGTTGTAAGGACTAGTGCAGAGGACAGTTAACCCTTTTGAAAGAAAATTCTGAACAATAAGAATTAGTCCCTCTTTGCTTCTCATTTAAGTGGACATTGAGAAATCTTGGAGCCCTGGTGGCACGGTGGTTAAGCGCTTGGCTGCTAACCAAAAGATTGTGAGTTTGAATCCACCACCCACTCCTTGGAAACCCTATGGGGCAGTTCAACTCTGTTCTATAGGGTTGCTATGAGTCGGAATTGACTTGAAGGCAATGGTTTGTTTTTTTATTTTAGGGGCTGGGGGAACCTTAGGCAAGGGCTTAGATGTGTCCACATAAATTTTAATAGGTTCAGCGGACAAAATTTACCCAACATCTGTAGAAGTTGTGGCCCACAAGGTCTCAGGAATCTGAGAAATAATTTAAAGGGGAAGGGAGCCTGAGCAAGCAAATTCAGAAGAGGCATAATAAAGGTTCGCATATGGCAGAGTACTTCTTCCTTTTGGATGTTATTCATCCCTGAGTTCTAATTTTCAGGCAAGATTAATAACATTTCCCCATTTTCATTAAATTGTAAGTGACAGTTCCATTTAAATAGAATACCTCTTCCCATTAAATTAACAGGGGTGTCAGGGCTAAGCAGAAAAGGGTGCATATTCTCAGTTGGGCCAGAAGATATTTGTAGAGGTTGTGAAAGAACTAATGTTTGTTGTTTATTAGTAATCCTCACTATTTTTGAGTTTTTTTTTTTTTTTTAACTGTGGCAAGGGCTTTTGTAAACATGAGGTTAATGGCGGACAGAGTAGCTCCTGTATCAGTTAAAATTGACAAGGTTCTCCATTAATGTACACAGTTGTTTCTCCTTGTGAGTTTAGAGTCACCATGGGAAAAGTCCCTGAATTGTTCCTTAGCCCCTTCATTCTGAATCCAGGGCTGGAGGGGTGGTTGGAGTCGAAACTTTCGTTTATTCTTCAATTTAAAACATTCATTTTTCAGTGGTTTGTTTTTTCACAATAGTGACAGAGACTAGTTTTAAGTCTATTGGAGGGTTTAAAATGTCTTTTCTGTTTGAGTCCTTGTAGATGGCGCAATTGAAGGGCCATTAATTTGTTAGCTTTAAGAATCTGCTTTGTTTCTAAGGTTTGGGCAAGCTTATGAGCTAAGTTGGTCAATTCTATAGTGAGAACAGCCTTCCAGGCTAAATAATGCCTTTCCACTATGGCTGAAATTTTAGGTTCTAAGGCCAGATATAAACACTGCATTAAAAGCCCCTGTAGTTCCTTCATCTAAAGAATCTAACCCAGAATGTTTCAGAAACTTCTGTAATAATTGGGCTTGACAGTCATACACACTTTCATCTTTATTTTATATGTAAGAATGAATTTTGGTTCAATCAATTACTGGAGGAGTAGACCTTAGAGATCGCCTTAAGTAGCTTTTTGCCCCTATCTCGAGCTTCTGTGAAAAGGATTTCGCCTGTTTTGCCTGTACCCAAGCCAAAACTGTCTTGGGGATTTTTTCATTCAGCATAATCTAACCATAATTTGGCGTCCCCAGGGCTAACTAACTTATGTACTAACTGATATAGATCAGGCAACCTGGGTTGATAAGTCTCAATTAGAGACTTTGAATTATTTAGCAAATTTAGGATACTCACGTACATTTGAAAAAGCTTTAACAATGCTATATAATTCTTTGTGAGTCTAAGGAAGAGAAGAAATAATAGGGTTCTTTGGATTTCCTCTGGTACCCATTCCAGATTTTGCAGAATGAATCTTCAGAGAAATTTCAGGAATGACCTTTAGGTTTTCAGTATGTTCTTTAGGAAAGAAGGAAGTTCAGTTAAAGTGTTTTCAGAAGAGTAAGAAGGTAGGGGAGGATACAGAAGAGTTATTGCCAGCAGAGGGAGTGGCAGGGGAGGACATAAGTATAGCAGAGCTCTGACTTTGTAATTCCTCATTTCACTTAATGACTTAAGAAATTATATTCTGCAATTCTTTATTCTGTTTAGTCAATTTGGAAACAATATCCTGCAGAAAAGTTATTTCACTGTTTTGATGTCTTGTAGCAGACTCAAAATACCAATCAGAATAGATGTCTCATTGAAGCTGTTTTATCTGGGACCATTTTTGTTCTAATTTATTGCATAGAAAAATTAATTTAGGAAGATCAAAAGCTCCCCAAAATAGCCCCTGATCTCCTAAACTACCGTTAATTAAGTCATACCAAGCAGACAGGAACAAACACGTCAAAGAGCCAAAATGCTTGTTCATGTAATGAGCAGGAGTTTCTGAAGGAAGCTCAGTATCGCTCTTAGATTTGGCTCTTAGATTTGTCTCAGAACCAGACATATAAAGAGTGCCATAGAATTTTTGGGTGGTATTTTGACCTGGCCTGTGCCTACAGTTTCTAAGTGGCTTTAAGATTCTAAGATCCTTATACAGTGACAGTTTGGGACCTGAAAAACCAGAGGAACTTATGTTCCACTTATAAAAATAGAAAGAAAAGAGAAAGGTAAACCATGCAATAAAACTCAGGGAGCTTCTATACAAAGGAAGTGGAGGCTCAGATCTGAGAGTTTATTTTACCTTGTTGAAACTCCTGAATTTGCCGTGCAGATGATGGGCCTAAAAATGGCCCTGCCTGGTACCATTGGCTCGAGTGCCCAGCATTTTGGGGTCATAAAGGACAGTTTACTTTCAGATCCCTTTGTGGTTGCCAGAAATGTTGTAGTGAAGCACCTTTCTTACACTCTGGTAGAAGTGAAAGCAAAAAGTTTTATTGTGGAATAGAGAGATTGGCGAATTGGGACACACCATAGCACCCAGGCAGGGTACAATAGTGTTCCAAAATGCGAGAGGACACATTAGTTTCCCATTCAATAGTGTGTATACAAAGTGTTTGATGATTGGTTGCAGTCCCTGCAATATGTTAGCACTTTCCCCATTACCACCCTGAGTTCCACATTCCTATTCATCTGGTTTTTCTGCACCATCTTGCCTTCTTCTCTTTGCTTTTGGGCATATGTTGTTCTTTTGGTTTCATTTTGATGATCGTTCTAAGTAGCACTTTCCTCACATGTGTTATTGTTTATTTATAGGCCTGCCTATTATTTGCCTGATAGGTGATCTCCAGGGATGGCTTCAGTTCCAAATTAGAATGGTGTCTAAGGACTGTAGTCTCTGGGGTTCCTCTACTCTCTCTCTCTCAGACCAGTAAATCTGTTCATTTTTTTGAATTTGAATTTTGTTGTACATATTTTTTCCCCCTCTTGCCGGGACCTTCTATTGTGATCCTGGTCAGAGCAGTTGGTAGTGGTCCCTGGTCACCATCTAGTTTTTCTGGTCTTAGGCTGGTGGAGGCTGCAGTTCCTGTGGTCCAGTAGTCTTTTGGACTAGTTGTCTCCTTGAGTCTGTGGTTTTCTTCATTCTTCTTTGTTCCAGGTGGAAAGAGACCAATGATTGTATCTTAGATGGCCTCTCACAAGCTTTTTAGACCCCAGGCACTAGTCACCACAGTAGAATGCAGCATGTTTTCTTTATGAAGTGTTATGCCAGTTGATATAGTTGTCCCTTAAGACTATGGTTCTTGGCCTTCAAGCCCAGTAACTTAGTCCCACAAAGTGTTTGGATATGTCTATGTTGTTTCCATGGCTATGTCCCCAGTGTGGTGTGCTCTATTATAGAAGTATACAGGCAGCATATACAAATATGTATGTGGGAATATCCAAAGCCAAATATATATGTATGTAGGTGTACTCCCATATGCCCTCCTACACCTGTTCAGCAGAGAAAGACCTGGCAGTCTGCTTCTGTAAAGATTAAAAAAAAAATACACCGTAGTAAACTCTATGGGGCAGTTCTGCTCTGTCACATGGGGCCATTATGAGTTGAAAATTGACCAATGGCACTTAACAACAATGACAACAATAGTGAACACAGATTTATTAGAGTACCACAGTAATCCAACATTTGATTATAATTTGCTAGTCTTATTTATTTGCAAGAACTTGCTTATTAATAGTGTTGTGACCTCTTCAGAATTGGAGTTAATAAAATGGTTCTTTCATCCCTCCTACAGTAATTTTTATGGAATGAAAATTACTAAACACATAATTTCCATTTTATACCTATTGTATAATTCTAACCAACATTGATTTTTGTTTGTTAATGTTTTATTTTGTATTTCAAAGTCATAGATACTTTATCTCAGAATCATTCAGAGTTGAATGGTAAAGAATTGTATTTTTGATTCTTTTTTTATTGTATAAGGCTTAAGCTTCATACAACTCATCTTAGTGGTAAAAATGACTGATTATTGGAGATTTCATTGTTTTGTTATCCCTGGGTATTTTAAACTATTTTTCTCCCTAATTCTAAAATCTTGCTAGCAGATCGTAAAATATTTGGAAAATATAACTTATAAGAACTGTAGATATATCATGCTGTATTGTTCTCGATGAAGGGTGCACCAGTTAGCGTCTGTAACAGCAGTGTATGAGATGACTGAGACACTTTTCTCCCTAATTTAATGGAGATTGGGTTGATATTTTATTGTTTAAATGTGTATTTTTTAATTATAAATGAAATTGAACAGTTTAACTATTTGATTTATTTACCATTTATATTGTCTTTATTGCTGACTTCATAGTTTTAACGTTTATTCATTTGAGCTTGTTATATACTGAAAATTAGCTATAAGAGAACTTTTAAAGTCAGGACTGTTTTACCATGCTCATGAAAACAATACCTAAGAGTAAATGTAGCGTTCAAACCTTTAGAGAAGGTTTTTCAGCTCTATAGTGAATTCATTGGATGATATTGCTGTGTACACCTACCATTTTGTTTGAGCACTTCCGTTGCTGTAATGAAAATGGAAATTAAAATTATGGTATGCTAATTATTTTTGTAAATAATTAAAAATATATTTAATAAAATAAATTGGAATATTTATTGTGTGCAACATTTCTGTATTCCTAGATTTATAATAATTATGGACAATATCCGAGGCCATAAGCAATAATGAATTTGAAGCTCTTTAGGGACTGTGGGTGGGTAAAATGCTTTATAACCTCCCTCCCAGGAGATTATGTGGCTGAATTTGTAAGCACCTATTTTATTGTCCTGTCTTTTGTCTTTGGCTCTTTCCAGCTTTTCTTCCCAAATCCTTGGACTAGTTCCTGCTGAAAATATTAATTCACAGTGGCTCTGTCTGTGCCAGGGCATCTCTGGGCCAGCAGACTCTGAGCAGCTGGGAGCAGGTGTGTGTGCAGATGGTATGGGGGGTGAGCCTGCCTTCGGCCTTGGTGGTGCTGGGGAAGGTGATTTGATAATCCAGCTTAGTCCACGTAACGGTTTGAGGCAAGGGGAGCAAAAAGACCTGGCTAAGTGGAAGTCATAGCTGGTAGAAGAAACATACTAACTTAATTTAACCTGTAGTTCTTTTAGACCTCCTTATTAGTGGTCTTAACCGGTTGCCTCAGTGCTTATTGTTTCATCTCTTTACCTTCTCTCTCACCTTGTATCTTCTGAGTGGAATGATAATAACAGACGCAGAATGGACTGATAGCCACCATCCAGAGTTGCAGGTTTTCAGTCATCAGTGCTTACATAATTTAGAGTGGACTCCAGGACATTGTGTAAGGCAGCTTATGATGTATCTCTATTTGGTTTTTGTCTCTTTTTGTAGTCTTCTCCAAAGTGGGGTGTATATATACCCAACAGGTAGATAAATAGTGCATTGGGGATATAGGAAGAAAACAATAAAACTTTTTTAGTTCATTCTTAGTTTCCATTTTTGAGTATGTTTTATAATGTACACACTGAATATGTACAGTAATATAAGTTGTAAGTATACATTGAGGGTATGCTCAAATATTTTTTATTTTTAACTTTAAGTTGTCACGGCATGTAGTTTAAAAATTTTGTAGAGCTGTGTCTTTCGGGATTTTTCGTAAAGGCCTGGCAGCTTTTGATTATCCTGAATGCTGGGACATTGAGGCATTTACATAAGATTACTGTCTACCTAGAGTCCCTGGGTGGTGTGAGTGGTTAACATGCTTGGCTGTTAAATGAAAAGTTGGAGGTTCGAGTGTACCTAGAGGCAGCTCGGAAGAAAGGCCTGGTGATCTACTTCTGAAAAGTCAGTCATTGACTATCCCATGGATGGACCACAGTTTTACTCTGACACACATGAGGTCACCATGAATCAGAGTTGACTCAACAGCAACTGGTTGGTTACTGTCTACCTAGTATTTTTTTCCTCTGAGTAAAAATCAGACTTAATGGAGTACAAATGAAAGACATGAAGCTGAGAACAGTTTTTGCTATTTCTTTACTGGAATTTTAACCTAGAGTTAAAAATTGTCAAAATGATTAAAAACTTTAGAAATGATTAGTATAGAAGTATTCTCAGTTTGTTATTTAACCTCCAAATTAAAAAAAACCTATCAGAGGTGTACAGCTGTTTTAGGCTATTTTCTGTTTGAAACCCCAGACATCGTGAGGTCTTGTGAATTCTGTTTACAGTGAATCAAAGGTGTAATGATAGTAAGTTGTCTCTGATTTTCTTCATTTTCACCTTTCCTCATATGTTTTGTCTGTAATATTTGAAACTCTTCAGGGTTTTTACTTTGGTATTCCATAAAATTTCCCTCTAGATCCCAGAGATGTTAATTATTTTCTGGGACTCTGAAATTTCGTTTTTCTTGTGATTCATAAATCATGGAAACTAAAGTGAAACTGTTATAGAAAGCTTGCTGGTGGCACATATCAGCTGTGAGGATATAGTTATTATCATTTGTGCATTTTTTCCTAGAATAAACCATTTTTTGAGGCTTTACTTTTAGTTTTTCTTTAGCAGTCCAGAACATAAGAAAAACCGAACTTTTGGGATAAATTTGGATAACCAGTGTTTCGAGGGATCACAATGAAGAAAAGTTGGGAGCTGTCACCAATGTTAAGATTTTAAAAAAGAGCCAAAATTTGCACTGAGCAAGGGATTGGATCTCAGCTGCTGTCAGAGGGGTGGCCCTTCAAAACCTAAGACTTTTCTTCTTCCACTCTAATTTCCTTTATAATTTTTTTTTCTTACCTTATTTTGGGGACTTGTTCCCTATATCAACACATGTAAGCTATCTCATTCTTTAAATTTTTAGAATTTTATTGTGTAAAACATATATAACAAAGTTTGCCATTTTAACCATTTATTTTTTTATTGTGGTAAAGGAGATACAACAAAAAGTTTGCCATTTTAACCATTTTAAAGTGTAAAATTCGGTGACATTTATTACATTCACCAGGTTGTGCTATCATTATCACTATCAAATTCCAAAAGTTTTTCCTCACCTCAAACAGAAACTCACTATCCATTAATCAGTAGTTCCCCATCCCCCCTCCTCCCAGTCCCTGATAAAACCTCTGCTCTACTTTCTGTCTCTGTGCATTTGACTGTTCTATATATTTCATCTAAGTGGGATCATACATTGTGTCTCAGTCACCTAGTCCTGCTATAACAGACATAACACAAGTGGATAGCTTTAACAAAGAGAAATTTATTTTCTCACAGTCTAGTAGGCTAGAAGTCCAAATTCAGGGCATCAGCTCCAGGGGAAGGCTTTCTCTCTTTGTTGGCTCTGGAGGAAGGTCCTTTTCATCAACCTTCCCCCCCAGACTGGGAGCATCTCCACGCAGGCACCCCAGATCCAAAGGATGCACTGTGCTCCAGGGCACTGCTTTCTTGACAGTCTGAGGTCAACCCCGCTTGTCTAGCTTCCCTTTCTTTTTATCTCTTGAGAGATAAAAGGTATTGCAGGCCACACTCCAGGGAAACTCCCTTTGCATTGGATCTGGATTGTGACCTTAGTAAGGGTGTTACAATCCCACCCTAATCCTCTTTAACATAAAATTACATCACAAAATGGAGGACAACCACACAGTACTGAGAATCTGGCCTAACCAAGTTGACACATATTTTTTGGGGACACAATTCAATCCATGATACCTTATTTGCCCTTTTTGTGTCTCACTTATTTCACTTAGCATAATGTTTTCAAGGTTCATCCATGTTGTAGTATATCTCAGAATTTCATTCTCATTATGGCCGAATAATATTCCATTTCCTTTACAAATATTTTAAGTGTGCAGGTACTTTTATTGCCTTTTCTGGTCAGTCAGAAATACTAACCATTAGTCAAAATATCATCCACTTCTGATAATTTACCCATTGAGACAGGATGATTCTTTTTATTCAATTCCACGTCTTTTAAATCACTCTGAGACTAAATTTTTGGAACTATCAGCTATTTGAATTTTTTATGTGTGTTGATTATCAAGAGAAAGAAGAGGTCATGCTCCCCTTTGTGAACAACATAGAGTGAAGAACTATCTTTCCAGAGAGATGTGGTTCTCCAAGGGACATTTGTTCCCTACTCAGTTCTTTTTAGTTGATATACTTCGTGCTAGTATGCATCCAGGAGCCCTGATGGCACTAACAATTAAGTGCTTGGCTGCTAACCGAAAGGTGGGTGGTTGGAACCCACCTGGCAGATCCGCAGGAGAAAATCCTAATGATCTGCTTCCTTAAAGTTTACTGCCGAGAAAGCCTATGGGGGCATTTCTTCTCTGTCACATGGGGTTGCTGTGAGTCAGAATCAACTTGACAGCACCCAGCAATGACAACAACAGTACACATCCAGTTGTACACACAACAACAACTTACTTTATTGCCCTTGACTTCTTGAAAGGTCAAGACCACAAAAACACTTTTGCATTCTCTTATCATGTCTTATCCATTTAATGAGATTGCAGTCTAATGTTAAAAGTTTTTTTGTAAGACCTAGCTATACTTGAACTTGTTGGGGTTGCTTAATTCAGAAAAGTTTTTAGTTTAATTAACTTGTTACCTTGTTCTCTGATAGGAGTCATACTTGGTGCGAGTCTTACCGAGACCTTGCCAACTGCTTTCTTAGGCATCACAGTTTTTACCTTTGATCCAGAAAGAACCCTTTAATTCCACAGAAGGAAAGGAATGGGCACCTGTACCTGTGCATCAGGTTGTTATTCTATGAGTTGTGCAGAGAAGATTCTGCACTTACATCTTTTGTATATTCTTCCATGTCCATATTAATCTTACGAAGCGTCAGCTCTGCAGAGGTTAGAGGAACCACAGCTAAATTCATACCAGGACTAAAGTTTCCTTCCTTTTTTTCACCAAGCAGCTCATGAAAGTAATGAGATATGTCAAGACCCCTTGTACTAACCAACACAAACTCCATAGTGAAGACTTGTAACTGCTTTTCACCTCCGTGAAAAAGTAGAAAATGCCATTATGTACCTGTAAGCTGTTGCTTTTCCAGCCAGTCATAGCACAAGATACAGATATATAGTATATATTTTTTAGGATTCTGCCATTTTGGGGAAAAGTGAAGTTGTTCATGGCCTTCCAGACTGGATTCTCTCATCTTTGATCCCTTCTAGATGAGACTTCTAGGCTCCAGAAGTTCTTATGGCCACTGTGGATTCTTTAAGCTTAAAAAAAAAAAAAAAAAAAAAATTTTTTTTTTTTTTTTTAAGCTAAAGGCACCTGTGAAAATTCAGTGAAGTGAAATGAAACAAAATTTATAAGTTAACCAAACAGTTAGCAAGGCTTTCCTTCGGTTGCCTCTTTGATTAGAAAATGCAGACGTTTTTACATTGAATAATTCCTTTGCTCTATCCTTTGTTTCATGAAAAAATTAGTGTTTTTATTTTCAATAGTATTTTTTAAATAAGGATTTTAACGAAAGTATTTAAATTTTGACCACATATCTCTAAAATTAACTTTTGTTAGATATGTTAAATTGAAAGATGATATCATGGAATAAGAACTTTTAACTGCATATCATTTAAGTCACTACTGTAAAACCTAATTTTTTTATAAGTAGTCTTTGGCTGTGTCTGCTACTCATTTTCTGTCCAGCCATATCTGGTTAGGACTTGATTCAAATAGTATATGTTGAAGAATATTTTGTATGATGTGGGTATTCAGCAGTCATTTTTCATAATGGCCACTTGTAATGGATGTCAACCGTTGCCATGTTTGCTTATGATGATTTGAAAAATATATTCCTGTATATTGCTGTATCAGTTACTTGAGTACTGAGATAATAATTTGAGCTTTAGCAGTGTTGCTGATGTCTGTGTAGAATGTTATTTCCTTATAATAGTTCATTCAAGAAGGGAAAAAAAAGTCATTGGAGAGATGCAAGAGGAGAAAAATTAAGCTGTCTTTTCCAGGGTTGGATGAATAGGAGACTATAGCATGTAGTGCAAAAACTAGGGTGAAGGTCCTGTCAGACATAGCTGAAATATACTGGTTTTCCTTAAAAAGAAAAGAAAGAAGCTCCACTGAGATGTATAAATCATTCACATCTTTAGGTAAAATGATTTCAAATCCAAAAATGTGTTGTGCATCATTTTTTTGAAAAATTAAGACTTGTTGAAGAAAGTTTTGATTTCTGCTTTGGGTAAGATGTTTAAAATGTCAAGTAAATTGCATCTTCTAAAATTAACATTTTATCTGTTTTTTGAAAAGATATGTGTTATTTAGATCCAATAAGAGGGCTACTTTTTTAAGAAAAATATAAATTATGTAATTTAAAGGAAACTAACTTTAATAAAAAAACAAAATTGTTTGTTGGCATTGGTTTGGTAAAAGCTAAGGACATTCTTTCCCCCCAAAGAAGCACATTCATAATCACGTGAAAAATTTTCATACAATTTTAGTTAGTTCATGGACTTCCGGACGGTCATTCATGGATATCAACCTAGAAGCTCTGTTGTGGATTGACGTAAGTTTACTTTTGTTATAGATAATGGTTAGTTTTTGCCAAACAAGTTCCAGGTAGATGAAGGTTGGGTTAGTGACTTCCCTAAAACCCTGATATTAGGTCATAATGAAAGCAAGATTCACATGACGTTTTGCCACACAAAGATACCTATTATTTATTCGTTAGTGAAGCAGGCACAAAACAATTAGTTAATGAAGTTCAGATCTCTGTCCTTTCAGGTGCTTGACCACGAGTTTGTAGCTAGGTCATTCCAGGCAAACAGAATGACATTTCCAAAACAGGATTTGGTCACCTTTCTATTTAGCATCAGACAACCAAGAACCCTTCTAAACCCATGCCTGAACAGAGGGCTTTTTGGAGGTGAAGCTTTGGGAGTTATCGCTAAGGGTAAAGGTTACAGGTCATACTCAGTGCTTGTTGTTAGTTGCCCTCCAGTTGATTCCAACTCCTGGAGGCCCCATGTACAACAAAACAAAGAGTTGCCCTGTCTTGCATCATCTCCATGATCATTGGTATGCTCAAGTCCATTGTTGCAACCATGGTGTTTCGAGTGCCTTCTAGTCTAGGGAGTACATCTTCCAGCACTATGTTGGACCAGTCCCCTGATTGGTTGCTTTGTGGGTTGAACCATTGTGATCAACAGGGTTTTCTTTGGCTGAATTTTATAAGTAGGTGGACAGTTTCACTGGCTAATTTTTGTAAGTAGATCAGTAGAACTTTCTTCCTAGTTTGTCTTAGTCAGGAAGCTCCACTGAAACCTGTCTACCATAGGTGACCCTGCAGGTGTTCGAAATATTGGTGGCATAACTTCCAGGATCATAGCAAATGCAAGTTACGGTACAATAAACAGTCTGATAAACTGACAGATGGGTGGTAGACTAAATTTTTATACCTTGTTTATTTAGGGGTATGGAGTATCTCCAAAATTTTTTAGTCAATGTACATTTCTCGAATGCCTTTGCTTCCAATTAATGAAAACCTATTTCTAATATGAATCGTGCAAGTCCACAAGTTACTATTTTTACTGATAAAAATTCTTCCTGATATTTAATATGTTAATTATCAACCATAGGTTGTTGCTTGAGATACTGGTAATAGAAATACTTATAGTAGCTGTCTTAGGATGGGACTCTGGAGTGTCAGCTGACTATCTCTGGACTTAGCTTTCCAGACTAGGGTAAGTGGATGCCCATAGACTTGAAGTTTGAGGTATGTAAATGTGTATAGTATCTCACTGTCTATGCTCAAGCATTTTAAAGTAACTGATGGCCATTGTAATAGGGGATAATAATTTATATGTTTTGTGTCAATGAGACATCTTGTTTCATACCCACCTCCTTTTAATCTTTCTGTTTATCAGTAATTTTATTCCCAGTTTTGTGGTGTTCCAGCATGTCATCACACTGACTTTGTCTCATTTATGATGGGGTCCCACGCATTGCATTGGCCCTGGCTGCAATATAGTGACCATTCAAGGAATATTGGTTGAATGAGTAAATGTTGTAAAATCCTGGCCAAACACATTTTTAGAAAAATCTTTTATGTTAGAATTATTTTAGATTTACAAAAAAGATATTTTTCCTCATCATTAAAACAAACAAACAAAAATTCCCAAAAAGCCCATTGCTGTAGAGTTGATTCCAACTCAAAGCCACCCTATGGGATAGAGTCGAACTGCCCCAAAGATTTTCCAAGGCTGTAATCTTTACGAAGCAGACTGCCACATCTTTCTCCTGTGGGGCGGCTACTGGGTTCAAATTGCCAACCTTGAGGTTAGTAGCTGAGCACTTAACCACTATAGTACATTCATTATAACTAAGATATTAATATTGTTATGATACTATTAATTAAACTCCACACTTTGTTTAGATTTCACTTGTTGTTGGCTGTTGTCAAGTTGGTACCCCAATTCCTGGGAACACCATACATGAAGGAATGAACCACTTCCTGTTTCTGTGTCATCACCTTGATTACTTTGTGGATTGGACCATTGTGATCCATAGGTTTTTCACTGGCTGATTTTTGGAACTAGATGGTCAGGCCTTTCTTTCTAGTTTTTCTTTATCTGGAAGCTTCCCTGAAACCTCTTTAGCAATCATATATAGCAACACACAAGCCTCCACTGACAGACAGGTGGTGGCCGCACCTGAGGTGCATTGGCTGGGAATGAAACCCTGGTCTTCTGCTTGGGAGGTGGGAATTCGACCACTGAACCACCAGTGGCACTGTGGATTTCACTAGTTTTCTCCCAGTGTCCTTTTTCTGTTCCAGGATCCCATCTAGAATGCTGCATTGTGTTTAGTTGTTATATCTCCTTAATCTCCTCTGCTCTGGGACATTTTTTCAGACTATTTTTATTTTTGATGACCTTGACAGTTTTGAGAGTACTGGTGTTTTGTAGACTGCAGCTCAATTTGGATTTGTCTAAAGTTTTTCTCACATGTAGAGTGGAGTTATGGGGTCTTGGGAGGAAAACCACAGAGGTAAAGGGAAGTGGCATTCTCATCACGTCATAGCAGGAGACCTCTAAACAACATTATTTTTAATATTTCAATCTCAGGAAGAAGGTGAAATGTAAATGTCAGTTCTGCCATGGTAAAGCTGTGTAAAGATAAGGTGATAGAGGCGAACCAAGGAAACGTTAAAAGTTACCTGGGAGAGCATGTTGAGATGTCATGGGGTTGGTAACCAGTGTCACAAAACAATATGTGTACTAATTGTTTGATGAAAAGGTAGTTTTGCTCCCTAAACCTTCATGTAAAGTACAATAATAATGACAAAAAAGTTATCTGGGAGAACCAATCCTTATCATTCCTGTCATGCATCATTTTGGATATTTGAAAGTCGGTAGTATTTGTTCTCTTTAAATGTTTGACTGAAATAAATCAGATGAATGAAAAGGCCAGTGGTTTATAGAAATACATCAGGGCAGAATTGCAATTGTAATTTTTAAAAAAATATCTTAACTACTTTTTTGAAGTCAGAAAAATTCCTAATTAGTTTTTTTCCTTTTCCTCTGGTGCTCTGGTTTTTCTTTATCTGTGTTCTTTTGCATTCAGGTTCGTGTTTTTCAAGCTGAGTTAATGATGTTGAGAAATATTTCAAAGCACTTGTCACCAGAGTGGTTTATGCCTTAATTAATGGTGAGGCGGTTTTGCAGACAGGTGACACACTTTAATGTATCACAGAGACTTGTCTTGTTAGTTATTGATTAGTGATGAATAAATTACTGCCATTTTTAATCAGAAGAAAAATTTCTTTGGGGGATAATTAATCAGATTCATGTATTTCTTAACCAGTGTAGCATTATCACTCTTTTTCACTTACGAGTATGAGCCTGCCTGGCTCTGCCCTGGGTAAATTCAGGGCAGAAACAGACAGGCCTTCTAGCTTTGTATTTTGATCTGTACTTTTATTAAGCAGATGAGAAGTGTACTTGCTTAAAAATTACTCCAAATTGCCTTTCCTGTTGAGTAGGTTTTGAACTACCTGCTTGACAGATGGTGTTGGAAGTAATTATTGAGGTCATGTGTTTACCTGTACATGGACATGTGTTCACCAGATGCACCCTGTTTACCCAGTGCTACTGATTTCTTAAAGAAATATGCACCTTCTGGCTAGAGTTGCATAACTTAAGAGCATAAAAGCTCCTCAAGCCAGACCTCTCCATTTCTCTCAGTCGAAGAAGCAGTGGTAGTGAAAAGACCCGTTTGCATTTCTCAGTGAGTAATCAGATGGTCCGTAGAACCACTTTCAGTGTTACTTACTTTTCCAAATTCTTTTGTTTTACATAGTACTTTAATTTTCCCTGCCTACTGAATTATTAGGAATCCCTGGGGGTGGCACAAATGTTCATTTCTTGGCTGTTGAAAGGTTGGTGATTCAAATCCACCTGTAGACACCTTGGAAGAAGGACCTGGTGATCTAATTCCAAAAGATCCCAAGATCACAGCCATTGAAAGCCCTTTGGAACACAGTTCTACTCCGAAACACATGGGATCTCCATAAATCTGAATTGATGCAACAGCAGCTTTTTTTTTTTTTTTTAACTCAATTGTTTAATAAATAATCCCTGCCTCCCACAGATTATGAATTCAGCCTTTGGGTTTGCCATCAATCAGCCTTTTAATATAATGGTTATAGTTTCTCATATTGTTGTATTATTTAAACCCAATACTTTTTTCAAAAGATGTTTTTAGATGGCATGTTAAAAACACCCCCATCCTCCCCCCCCCGACCCCATGTTCCAGCTTCAGTTTTCAGAGGTCTGGCTTTTGATCAAAGCATTTGTATTTTTTAATAACTCGCGGTTGATTCCTGTGTTCATGAAGATTGAGAATAGCTACTTTAATATTTCACTTATCAACCATCAAAACCTAGTTTATTTTTTCCACCTTATTTCTATTTTACATTTGTTAAAAATGTTTAGATAAGTGAATGATAGTGACCCTTAACGTGTGCTTTAAGTGTTCGGTTTTGAAATGATGTACATTTAACTGTCTGTAAGCCCTGAGAGACAAGGAAAGTCATTGTTTCAGGGTTTTGACAGGTGCAAAACTGTACATAATTACAGGCCTGGACAGAAACTAGAACAGAAGTTGTACAGCAGCTGGCAGGCCTGACCTATGACAGGTATGACCTGAGTTAAGTAGCCTAAATTTCACAACAAGCTCAGATTTGTTTTATAGTATGAAATTCACCTTCTGCTACAAAAAGATTCTCCTGATTTAGGTTACATGTCTGCTGAAAAGGAAGTACCATATACAGAATACTGGGAAAGAAAGTTGCCCACTGAGCCACATTTTGTATGATTTCAGTATCAGGTGGAACTTGTATAGATCGGTTTTAAAAATGATTTATGTGTTGACTGAAATAAATCACTCAATGCCAAGTTATATACAGTGGTTATATCTGAGGAGTATGGTTTGGGGATTTTTACTTTTTATAATATCGATTTCTCAAATATTTTAATTTTTAAACTCACAGGCATATCTGACTTTTGTAATCAGGAACACAACTTTATTTATTATCTTGGGAATGCCTGTGTTGTACTTGTTTAGGTCTTTATAGAGAGTAATTCAAAGTTTGAGGACACTGGTGGTTCAGTGGTAGAATTCCTGCCTTCCATGCAGGAGACCCGGGTTCAACTCCCAGCCAATATACGTCATGTGCAGCCACCACTCCTCTGTCAGTGGAGGCTTGCATGTTGCTGTGATGCTGAACAGGTTCCAATAGAGTTACCAGACTAAGAGTACTAGAAAGAAAGGCCTGGCGATCTTCTTCTGAAAATCAGCCAGTGAAAACCAAAAATCAACCAGTGAAAATCCCAGTGGCCCTATCTATAACTGTTCGTGGGAGTGGCGCAGGACTGGGTGCCGTTTTGTTTCATTGCACATGGGACACCATGAGTTGGGGCCAACTCGATGGCAGCTAACAACAACATTTCAAGGTTTTAATGAGATTTTATCACTGAGTTTTCATTAGGCAGATTTCCATGGTAAAAGCACTAGATTTGTTGCTGATGCTTAGAGAAGCCTGCCCAGTGCCAGCAGCTTCTGCCCTTGGAGACCTGAAGTTTAGAAAGGAGAGGGTTTCTGTTAGAACAGAGATAGAAAGCTGATGGCTTGTGGGCCCACTCTAGCTTTTAAAAAAAAAAAAAAAAAAAACCCGTTGCCATTGAGTCGATTCCGACTTGTAGCGACCCTACAGGACAGAGTAGAACTCTGTCCCATGGGGTTTCTTCCAAGGAGCAGCTGGTGGATTCAAACTGCCTACCTTTTGGTTAGCAGCTGAACTCTTAACCAGGGCTCCCAATCTAGCCTATAGGTGAGTTTTCCTTGGTTTGCAGTGTTTTGAAAATTTGACTATTTCACATTTAAAAATCTGACTTCTGGCTTTTTTGGAAAAACTGGATGATGTGGTGACACCAGGCCTGGGTTCCTGCCATTGACTGAGACCGAGCAGCAGCTGCTGCTTTTAGACACTCTGGTTTGCTACCGTCCTTATCATTCCCTATTATCCACTCACTTGTAGTACCCACCTGTAGCCGTTTGACTTAATTAATTGCCTCTGGACTAGAAAGTATGTGAGTTTAAAAGTGGACAAACCTGCTGAGAAAGGGCAGTTTTTAGGGGTGGATTTGTGGGAACCCTAGTGGTGCAGAGTTCGAGAGTGCGGCTGCTAAACCAGAGGTTGGCAGTTTGAATCTGCCAGCTGCTGCTTGGAAACCCTATGGGGCAGTTCTGTTCCGTCCTCTATGGTTGCTGTGAGTCAGAATCAACTTGATGGCAACGGGTTTGGTTTGGTTTTGGATCCAGGTGGGGTTGGTTTGCCTGTGTGTTCTGTTCCCTCCTCCCCCTCTATGCCTGCTTTTTTTTCTCTTCGCCGTTCCAAAAATTATACCCACTAAATCTGAGTTATTTTGCCCCAACTACTCATTTTTTTTTTTTCTCATTAAAAAGTAAATATCCCAGGTATGTGGGGGAGGAGTTACGTGAATGATTACTGGTCCTTTAATTAATTCACACATTAGTATGGTTTAACTTATTCGTATAGTTTTTCTCCCTCATCTTAGTAGAAATTAGCTTTATTGGAAGGTAAAAATTTGAATAGAACAGAAATTTTTAAAGCTCTGGGAAGATTGAATTAGGGTTACTACTATCAGTTGCCATCAAATCATCCTGACTCATGGCAACCCCCTGTATGGCAGAGTAGAACTGGGTTCCATAGAGTTTTCAATAGCTGATATTTTGGAAATAGATTGCCAGGCCTTTTTTTCAAGGCACCTCTGAGTGGACTCGAACTCTAACCTTTCAGCTAGCAGCTGAGTGCATTAACCGTTTGCACCACCAGGGACTCCTGATTTAGGATAGATCAGGATATAATGCCGGGGTGGGTGATGTAAGAGACACTGACAGCAAGGGATGCTTTAGAGAGTGGGTGGAAGAGATTAAAATTTTCCTAGAAAAGAGAGAAGAAATGGTCCTTTTCTTTGTTCTTCTCTTTTCTACTCTTGTACTACTCCTGAAACAATGTCCTGTGTTTCAACTCTTAGGAGTCTGTGGAATAAATATGTATTTTCTTTGTTTCTAATTAGGGAGAGAGAGGGTGAGTAGAGAAGAGTTGGGTTCCATTTGTCTAAGAAATCTCACTACTTGGAATTAGTTTCTGTTGGAATATATGTTGCACAAATAGATTAAACTTTCTTTTGTTTTTAAAACACCTCAATTGTAAGTTGGTTTTTGACACATTTGGCTCATTTCTAATTTGGGTTGTTCTGGGTTTTGTTAAATAAAGTTTCTGTAGAAGGAGAGTCTGGCAAAGTATGACCCCGTAGGCCAAGTGTGGCTTGCTGCCTGTTTTTGTAAATAAAATTTTATTGAAACATATTCATATTTATTTATTTCCATGCTGTCTATGGGTGCTTTTGTGCTACAGGGCAGAGTTGAGTGGTTGTGAAAGAGACCATATAGCCTGCAAGGTCTTAAATATTTATTATCTGGCCCTTTACAGAAAAAAAGTTTGCTGACTCTTGGTGTAGACTAATCTGTCTAAAGGAAAAAGAGAAGGCCAGGCCTTTCGTGTGCTATAGGGTCTTTTTGTTGAAAACAAAAGGAATTATCCGTGTGATTCATTTTCAAAATACATATGTCTTTTTGATTATTATGTAAATATTTTATACAGTTGTCCTATTTGACTGAAGTAAAAATTTTATAGTGCTTTGGAAGCCCTGGTGGCGTAGTGGTTAAGTGCTACGGCTGCTAACCAAAGGGCCGGCAGTTCAAGTCCACCAGGCACTCCTTGGAAACTCTATGGGGCAGTTCTACTCTGTCCTATAGGGTCGCTATGAGTTGGAATCGACTCGATGGCACTGGGTTTTGGTTTGGACAGCTGGGCTATAATTTTATTATGTCATGGGCTGTATCTTTTTCTGGGGAAGATTATAATGACGGTAAATAGGAGAACAAAGTATATAATTAGTAAAACACATGATCATGTTAGTAGTAAAAATTAGTAAGATAGAAATTTTGTTATTTTTTGGACTACAGCCTTTCTGAAGGAAGACTGTAGTGGTACTAACTATGAAAATGGGATGTTATATAATTCATTTTATACATTATATTTCCAGGAATGTGTTTAATGCACAGATGTGCTCATATGGTCATTATGCTGTCAATTGAAGCTTTGAAAACTACTAAACGTTTTAGTTATTATAGTTGTTAGGTGCCATCTAGCAGATTTCAATTCATAGTGGCTCCATGTGACAGTAGAACTGCCCCGTAGGGTTTTCTAGGCTGTAATCTTTAAGGGGAAACCCTGGTGGCGTAGTGGTTAAGTGCTACGGCTGCTAACCAAAAGGTTATGCAGTTCGAATCCACCAGGCGCTCCTTGGAAACTCTGTGGAGCAGTTCTGCTCTGTCCTTTAGGGTTGCTATGACTCGGAATCGACTTGACAGTGGTGGGTTTTTGGGTGGGTTTAATCTTTAACAGAGCAGATCCCCAGGTCTTTCTCCCACGGAGCTGCTGAGTGGTTTCACACTGCCAAACTTTAGTTTAGCACCCCAGCGCTTAATTGTTGCGCCAACGGGGTTCTCTGTTAGGGAAACAGTGAACTTTTATTTGTATGATTAAATTGAACACTAATAAAGTGAAGTCTTTGTTGTTGATTTTGAGAGTATTTGAAAATAGTAGGCCTGGCTGTGGAATTCATTCAGCACATTTATTAAGTGTCCCAACTTTTAAGCACTGTTCCAGGCACTGGGGACTTAGCACTGAATATAACAGAATACTTGGTGACCATTCTACATGGGCCAGGGGGTGGGGGGAAGCACATAAACACCCATTGATTCAACAGTTATTTATTGAGTTTTTACCAAATGTTCTCTTAAGTCCTGGGAACATAGCAGTGAACAAAGCAAATTTTCTGCCTTCGTGTTGCTTGTACTATTGTTGGAGAAGAAAGGTAACATGTGTAAGTCAGGGGTGACAAATACTATGAAGAAAATGAAAGCTAGGTCTTGAGAGTGATAGGGGAATGTTCTTTTGGAGAGGATGGCCAAAAAGGTATATCTGATGAGATGACCTTTGAGCAGAGACCTGAATGGGATAAGGCAATGAGTAATGGGGCTGTTTGAGGAAACAAACATTCCGGGCAGAGGTAATAGTAAACGGAAGAAGGAGTATGATTGGCGTGTTTGAGGAACAGCCAGGAGAGGCCAGTGTGGCTGCAGGAGAAAGGTCCAGAGAGAAAATAGTAGGGATGAGTTTATTTTCTACTTAGTTAATACAGAAACCCAAAGCCATTGCCATTGAGTTGATTCCAACTCATAGCAACCATATGGGGCAGAGTAGAGCTGCCCCACAGGGTTTCCTATAGTCTTTACTGTAGCAAATTGCCAGGTCTTTTTCCCACAGAGTGGCTGGTAGTTTCGAACCAGTAACCTTTCGGTTAGCAGCTGAGTGCCTCACCACTGTACCACCAGGCTCCTACGTATTCAATGACCCTGACTATGTATCAGAGGTAAAGTCACATAGGACCAAGTTAAATTCTATGTAAAGTCACAACAGTACGTTGTTGTTAGTTGCCGTCATGTTGACTCTGACGCATGGTGACTCCATGTGTGTCAGAGCTGTGCTCCATAGGGTTTTCAAGGCTGTGACCTTTCGGAAGCAGGTCACCAGGCCTGTCTTCCAAGGAGCCACTTGGTGGATTTGAACCACCAACCTTTCAGCTAGTAGCTGGGTTTTTAACCATTTGTACCACCTAGGGACCCTGACAACTATACAATCAGAAAATAAGAATATATGGAATGTTCCTAGACCAGAAGGCAGGAAATAATAATTTACTCATTGTTCCGCAAATTAAATCTCACTTCTGTGGATCTGCTTGAGGTTTACTCTTTCAAGATGGAATCCTAGATGGTATAGTTGAGGGCCCTGAGGCCTGTATATGTGCTGACTTTATGGTGTGCCAATACTTCTTATAGGGTGGCCATCCAGTTAATTTGCAACAAAAAATATGAGCCTCGGATTAAATGGGTCAGAAAGCCTGACTGAAACGAGAATAACAATTCACATTCAATTAAAATGTGCATAGCCTGCAATAATTTTTCATTGTGCTAGGGTAAAGGGGAGAATAGAAGTAAGATGAGAATTCATAGTTGTAAATTTAAGTCAGCTTTATTCCAAGTGTTAATTTTCCTTGGAAGTGTTGTACAAAATGGTCAAGTTCCTGAAATTGTGGAAACACAGATCGTGGTATTTATAATTGCAAGGTATGCTAGGGGGCTGACCTCAAATGTGAATCAGTTAACTCAGGCCTGTGTGATATGCTTTAGCAAAAGTGGAAACTTAAAAATAACTGGCTTGTTTTTTTTTTTCATTTTATAAATGAAAATATGGTATTTTATTGTTTCTAAAATGTCACTGAGTATATATTTTGATGGTGATTCTTTCAATTTTAAAGCAGCTATCAATATATGAAATTTTGTTTTTGGCAAAATTTTATGAAGATTACTACTTAAGATTATTCACAAAATATTTCTTTTCTAAGGAACATCACAACTATTTTACAAAGAACAATCACGGCTATTATATATCTACTATTTTTGAAACAGTACAGGTTTTTGGAACCCTGCAGTTAGGAATGATGATAGAAGTACTCAAAAAGACAAGACAAATTGAACGTGTACCATTCACAGAGGTATTTTACCAGGAATGTGCCCACATATAAACTGGATGGGTTAGAAAAGTTGACTTTGCAAGTGTTGGCTGGAATACAGAACATGTTTTTACTCAGGAGTAATAATATATATGGTATTTCAATTCTCAGGCAAATACAAAATGTGTTAGAAATCTACGCACATTTTCATGGATTTTAGAGGAATATGGCACTAGTTTTGAGGAGATCTAATTTCAAGTCAAAACCTATAGCTTTCCTTTTCTTTGATGTGCCTTTTTTCAGCAGTGCAAGCCTTCTCAACTCTGGTTAGGATTATTTTTCTCTTTGGTTGCTGGTGCCACTCTGTCATGTGTGTTGGGTAAGGTAGTCTGTGTTCACCGAGGAGCTGCTTGATAAGTTGGGTCTACAGGTGAGGCCATTATCGAAAATGCCCAACATTTAGCTACTCCAGTAGCTCTTCCGAGAGCAGCAAGTCATTTACCCATGGATCCCAAGGCCCATGATTGATTATCAGCCACAAGATAGCTGAGGTGATGCTCGGTCCCTGAATACCTGTCTGCTCTGCGTTTCATGTATCAGTAGGAGGTGGTGAAGGTCAGGCACAGCAGGGTGGGACAGGCAGGCTCGCTCTACTTAATGCCATGTGGTGGCACCTGTGCCTTCTGAAGCTGCCTTAATTCTTAATTACTTTCCTTTGCCTTAATTCTACTGCTGAATCCAAAGATACCCAGTCCCCTCACTTGCCTTGCCTGGTGTAGGGAGGCTAAACTGTTTGGGGGCTGGACTTTGGCTGGAAGATTGTGTGATGGGGTATGAATAAGAAGGAAGTTTAAAAAAAAAAATCAGTCTATCTTCTTTTGCTTTTATTTATTTATTTTTTTTGAGGTAGTGATCAGATCAGTGTGTCACAGGCCTTGAGACATTTGACTCAACCAGCTTTTGCTTTCTTTCCACTCTAAGATTTCTAATGAATATGTCCTGCAGGGCACTGAGTTTCTGTGAATGGTGGTGGAGTAATTTGGAAAAGGATAATGGTGATGATTGTACAACATGAACGCAATCAGTGTCACTGAATCGTACATGTCAAAACTGTTAGGTCGGCAAACGTTTTGTTATATATATTTTTGCCACAATAAAAAAAAATCAGACAGAAACTGTCTTCAATTTAAACTTTAATGAAACTAGAGGCACCTTTTAACTGCTCTCTTTATTTCAGATTTGTAACATTTTGCCTTTGTTTACCCAAACTGAAGCGGTCATTTAATTTAGTCCCCTAATTTTACAACTGAGGAAACGGAATACCATCAAATATATAAAAAAAAATAAAAAAATAAAATATAGCTATCCTTAAATATATATGTGTAGATCTGTGTTTATGGACATCATTTATACATCTGTTATACTAAGCAATAAATAATCCAGGAGTACAGCATCTGTCTCACCTGCTGTTGTATTTATGATGCGAAGTGGTGAGTCACATGAGTCATTGTATTACTTGTGTAAAGTACTTGGAAGACAGTTTCACTCACATAAGTCCTGTGCTGCATGTCATAAAGCTGAAAAGTTTGAGCCATCTGTTACTTAAAAAAATTACCCTAGTCTACCACCTGGTGTTTAACTAGCCCTCAGGATTTGTTCCAGATACGGCACTGCTTCACTGAACAAATACTGGGGTGAGGGGTGGGATGGGTCTGTTGGTTACTTCTGGGCCTTGGGAAAAGGCCCCCTTTCACTGAGTGCTAAACAACGTTATTTGGATCATTGTTATTTCCTATTGTGGTTTTTCTGTCATTAAAATCAATTTTGTCTTCATTATGAAAATTGGATATGAGGAGTAACATTACACAAAAACAACATTATACAATGATGAAGATAATGTTCTGTGCAGATGATTTAATTTGGAGCAGTGGATGGCCACCTGCTAGGCCTTTGTTCTGGCGACAGTCTGGCAAGTGGCCCCAGTGTTTTGGTTTTTTCGTTGGCCACGTGGCTGTTGAGATCTGCCGGGCTTAGTTGCAAACTATTAATCTGGTAGCACAGAATGCTGGAATATTTGACTACTGGGTGTTTGAATTAAGAAAACAAACCCCTTTTAAAGTTATTATTCAGCAATCACAGAGTGCTTTTATCGTGTTGATATAACATCTGAGTCTTTACATTTTATCTAGAGGTAGTTTATTCTTATCTACAATATAAAAAAGAAATCTAGGTAGTATTTGGTGTTATGGTAACTAGCTACCATATAGCACCTGTCTACTTACCTACTTACCTACTGTGGTGGAGTAACTATAAAATTCAGCGAATAAACTGGGGCACTTTCAAGAGTAAAAGGAGAGCTACTGATATTTATGCTGGGATAAGAGGCATGGATGAGAACATATGGTTACGGCCATATTTACCATCCTCTGTGACCAGGAATAACCTGATATTCCATGTATTTCTCATGTAAATTCCATGTTTTTAAGGGCGATTCCTGTCTTTAAATTGTATTTATTGTGTCTGCCAGGGTGCCTCATACAAAGTAGACACTCTCAATAAGCATTTGCAAGTTGAATAAATGTTTATATTTAAAAAATCTTAAAACTCCCCCCCCCCAAATCTCTTAAAAATGGATATTTTAAAAGAGACTTGGGATAAAAATTCTCTAAGTTTTCCCGATATTAAGGCCCAATCTCAGACTTCCCCATAGTGACATCAGCCATCGACCTATGATTTGAACTTTGAAACCATTTTAATATGTAGTGTGTTTTAAGCGTAAGGAAAGCACATCAAAAATTGCAATTACCTATTGTTCTGTCTAAAATAGTTTAAACTACCTGCTAGAAGAGTGAGCCATTTAGTCAAGTGGTTATGACTTCTCCCAGTAACTTATTTACTTTCCCTTTTTACTTGGAGTCGTTAAGCATTTTATGGTCACTTAACAATTTTCTTAAACCTCTTTAGAGAAAATCAGGAACCCAAGCTATTCAATTTAGTTTTTGACAGTACCTTGCCAAAGGCTTTCGTAATATGGGAGAACAGAAATTTCGGATAATTTTTTTGTGCCAGTTTTTAAGTTTTGTGTTCATTTAGAAATTTTTTTCTTTAAAAAAAAAAAAAAAAATTCCTGTCTCGTTACAAACCCGCCCTGGTGGTGCAATGGTTAAATGCTGGGCTGCTAATCAGGTAAGCAGTTTGAATCCACCAGTGGCTCCACAGGAGAGAAGACCTGGCAATCTGCTCCAGTATCGATTTCAGCCTGGGAAACTCTATGGGACAGTTCTGCTCTGTTCTGTAGGGTCCCTAGGAGTTGGAACTGACTACAGCATACAACAAGAGGAAGAAGGGAATAAGTACTTTTAAGTGATTTTTTCTTGTAACCTTAAACCTCCCTTTCTAGTGCTTGTTGTACCTACCCTTGATTTTACTACTTTATCAGTTAATCTGAAACTCTCTTAAACTATTAGGAATTGGATTATGTCACACAACAGGAAGTCCAGGCAGGCTTCAGAGTGGTTGATTAAACTCAGTGCTTTTTATAAGAGACCCAGGTTATTTCCTTTTTCTCTCCCTTTTGTGTTCTTGGCTTTATCCTTAAAATTGAATCTTTCTGTGGTTGTAAGAGGAGAGGAACAACAATTGGGTTTGTATTTTCTTTGTTTACATTTAGTGGGAAAGGCACTGGCATTTCTTTCCCTGAAGACCTGAGCAAGACGTTCTTCATGTATCATTGGTCCAAGTTGGCTAAACATTGTCAAAGGAGATGATATTACCATGATTGACTAAGAGTAATCCTCTCAGCTGAAATAGATGTTGGAATCAACTGTGTTGTTGTTGTTAGTTGCTGTCGAGTCATTCCAACTCATGGTGACTCCGTGGATGCTGAGTAGAACTGCTTCATAGATATTTCAAGGCTGTGACCTTTTGGGAGCAGGTCACTAGGGTTATCTTCTGAGGCACTCTGGGTGGATTTGAGCCACCAACCTTTTAGCTAGTAGTTCAGCGCATAAACATTTGCACTACCCAGCCTTGCCAGAATCAACTATAACACCCACTAAAACCTCATATGAAATTAACCTTTATAAAATTTCTAAAGACTGTTAATTTCCTGAGCTCCCAAGTTAAGACTTCCTAGAGTCATTAGGTTTATAACCAAGAGGATGCTGATGAAGTCAACCTTATCATAATTACTTCATTAGGGCAATTACAATATTTAAATATAAAAATGTGAACAAGTTTTATTCTGCCACATGCTGTATTGTTTTTATAAACTAAAAAATAGAATACATAGAAATCAGAACTATGACTCCCTTGTGTGTTTGTACTGATAAAAATTGGTATGTTTGAATTATTTAAATAAGATGAAGTATTGTTGACTAGAAAAGTGCGAAAGATAACTAGGACATAGCGAGGCTTACTTAAAAAAAAATAAAAAGTCAATATATAAGGCAACGTGCATCTGTCACCTTAACTTACTAAAAGGTTTTTGATTTACTTGAACATACAGTAATGGATTATTTTTATTTGGCCAATAATTCTCTGTAAATATTTAATAAGCAGCTTGGAATCATTATGATTTTGTGGAGAAAGCACTGAATTAAGAACTGGAAACTGAATTTCTGCTTCTGGTTCTGGCCCTAACTAGCTGTGTGGTTTTTGGTAAAACAATCAGCTACTATGAGCCCTTATTTCTTTATCTATAAAAGAGTCCCCTTTTAACTTTCTGAAAGTAGCTTTTTTTCTTCATTGGTTGTAATCACCTCTTTCCTGGCAGTTTAGTGATATGTCTCTTTCCTCTAGAGGTGCGTCTTTTTAGTGTGATAAAGATCATATGTGATTTAACTGTATTTAAGCAAGGACGGACAGGTACAGAGTGAATCGAAGTTGTGAGACAGAGATGTGTTCTGTCCTCAGGGCATGCAATGTTTGTAGAAAAAACTATTCCTATTTTGAAAGTTACATATTAATTCATTACAGAACCAAAAAAAAAAAAACCACTGTTGTTCAGTTGATTCCGACTCATAGTGACCCTATAGGACAGAGTAGAACTGCCCAATAGAATTTCCAGGGCTGTAATCTTTATGGAAACAGACTGCCACATCTTTCTCCCGCAGAGTGGCTGGTGGGTTCGAACTGCCTGCCTTTCAGCTAGCAGCTGAATGCTTTAACCACTGCACCACCAGAGCAAGTATTTTATAGGTGCAAGTGCATTACATGTTCCCAATACTTTTAATATTTCATTAGCCAAAGATGAACTTCTAATGATGAACTTTTGGAATGGCATCAAACTATTAAGTTTATAAATAAAATGAACCGTAGAGTTTGTATATCTCCTGAAATACAGTAAAAAGAGGTTTGAATTTAGAGTCAGAAGACTGGATTAGAGTCCTGGCTCAGCTAGTTAAGAAGAAAGCATGAGAGGCTGGTGGAATTATGATATGGACACTGGGAATGAGCTTGATTGTACTGTTTGCATTAATAAATTCTGGTAAAAAGATAGCTGTACTAGTTTGGATGTCTTTGGCTATAAGTAGTAGAAGATTCAACCAAAAGTAGCTTAAACTATAGGAGTTTTATCATCTCACCTAACAAGAAGTTTGGAGATTGGAGAGTTCTAGGTTGATTAGTTCCATGGCTTAACAATGTCTTCTATGACACAGGGACCTTTTGGTTCTGCTATTCTTAGCTTGTTGATGATATCTTTTCTATGGTGGCAATATTGCTGCACTAGCAATAGTTTCAGATGTTATATGTAGACATGATGACAGCCAGTGAAGAAGGAATTCCTCCCACATGTCTTTTTTTCATAGGATGGAAAACCAGTCTCAGAAGCCTCACGGCACAGTATTGGCTAGAATTGGATTTCAAACTCAGACTTAAAAGCTGTTCACTAGCAAGGAGAATGAGGACTTTTTTTTTTTTTTTAATTGTACTTTAGATGAAGGTTTACAGAACAAACTAGTTTTGCATCAAACAGCATACACATTGTTGTATGACATTGGTTAATAACCCCACTACATGTCAACACTCTCCCTTTTCAACCCTCAGTCCCCTATTACCAGCTTTCCTGTTCCCTCCTGCCTTCCAGTCCCTGCCCCAGGGCTGGTGTACCCCTTTAGTCTTGTTTTGTTCCATGGGCCTTTAGTCTTTGGCTGAAGGGTGAACATCAGGAGTGACCTCATTATCGAGCTGAAAAGGTGTCCAGGGGCCATATTCTCAGGGTTTCTCCAGTCTCTCTCAGGCCGGGAAGTCTGGTCTTTCTTTTTGAGTTAGAATTTTGTTTTACATTTTTCTCCAGCTCTGTCCGGAACCCTCTATTGTGATCCCTGTCAGAGTAGTCAGTGGTAGTAGCTGGGCACTGTCTCATTGTTCTGGACTCAGTGTCGTGGAAGCTGTGGTAGATGTGGTCCGTTAGTCCTTTGGGCTAATCTTTGCCTTGTATCTTTAGTTTTCTTCATTCATGCTTCCTCCCCAAGGGGTGAGTCCAGTAGAATATCCTAGGTGGCCACTCACAGGGTTTTAAGACCCCAGACACTACTCACCAAAGTAGAATGTAGAACATCTTCTTTATAAACTATGTTATGCCAATTTAGCTAGATATTCCCCGAGATCATGATCCCCACAGCCTTCAGCCCAGCAATTTGGTCCCTCAGGAAGTTTGGATATGTCTGTGGAGCTACCATTCCCTTGCCTTGTATAGGTTGTGCTGGCTTCCTCAGTACTGTGTACTGTCTTAATATTCATCAAAGTTTCCACTTATATATTGTCTATTAAGTGTTTTTCCATCCCTGCCCCTCCCTTCCCTTTTTGCGTGTAAGTAAACCTTTTCATGAGTTTTTATAGTAGTGGTCTCATACAATATTTGTCCTTTTGTGATTGACTTATTTCACTCAGTGTAATGCCCTGAATGAGGGCACCTTGATTGACTTAGATGATTTTTTTATCCCTGCAGCAATGAGGAGATGGGCTTGAACATGTTCCATTGACACCCATTGACATAGCCCACAGGGGAGGGGATAGGTCGTCAGGGAGAGTGAGGAAGGGTGGACTTGTCAGAAGTGCAGGGAGTTGTGTGGAGTCCTGAGTTTGTAGGTGGAGCCTGTTGACCTAGCCAAAGGGGGCTAGGGTTAAGAGGGAGAAAAAGAACTACTACCCATTGTGACCTAGCTTGTATGGCTAGGGATGAGCTGACCAAAACCCAACGGAATGAAGAGAAAGATGTTCAACAACCTGAGCTGGTGTAAATTGCTGCAGCTTGATGGCTTTCTCTGGACTCGAGTTTGCTTATGGATGCAGATGATCAAAGTTCCAACCAGAACAGAAGATTCTTCAAGACCAAGGAACATGCTTGTCTCTTCAGGGTGCTCGTTTGATAACCAACCAAAAAACCAAACCTCTTGCTGTTGAGTCAATTCTGACTCATAGTGCCCCTATAGGACAGAGTAGAACTGCCCCATAGGGTTTCCAAGGAGTGGGTGGTGAATTTGAACTGCCTGCCTTTTGATTAGCAGCCGTAGCTCTTAACCACTGTACCACCAGGGCTCCTACTGTATTAAAGGACCCTCTTTTTAAAGAAATCATGCTATTTTGCTTTTTATGTTTCACTTACAGACTAGGAAGAAACCTACCCCTTGGTGTCCTGGTTTGATAGCGACAGGCAATTTAAACACTGGCTGTTTAAAATGGGAAGAGATAAGGGCATGAAGTAGCTGGCTTACATGCGTTCCTGAGTGTGTTTACACTCAAAATGAGGGCGACAAGGGAGGGTTCCCACTGAATAGATGGGTCTGGAGAAGAGAGGGTGGATGGGGGAAGATGTTGATAGGATTATATGATTCATTTGTGAGTGTCGATTGTTAACAGGGTTGATTGTGATTGTAAGACCTGTAATTGTAGAAGCTGTAAGTGTGAAAGAGTGGTCTAAGGGGGAGGCACTGCTGGACTCCAGTACAGTAAAAAAAAAAAAGAAAAAAAATTGTAATTTTTTTATTATTATTATTTTTTTTTACAGTGGCCTAACCTAAAATCCCTTGAAGGTTTTACTCTGCTGATACCTCAAGAGAGGCTCAAAGCAAGGGAATGATCTTGTCTCAGTTAAATTTTATCAGACACCCGAAAGGGTGAAGCTGAGATGACTTTTGGAGAACCTGACCAGATCAGATGGATACCTGTAGCAGACCTGAATGGCTGGTACCTAAGTAACTTCACCCTTAGGCCTCTTTGTCCTACTGTAGGACTAATTGTTAATGACTGTTTTGGACTGGTAAAATGATTGGGACGGGGAAGTTATCCTTCACGTATGAAAGAACCATGGCTAGAAAAGTCAGGGTGTGGCCTACAGTGTGATGGATCGATTTTATGTGGCCCTTCTCACCATGGTCTTGTAACTCCCACCCAAGTGATTGGGTGGGATTGTGCAAATAAGGTAATGGTGGCCCAATGAGGGGATTGGTCAGTTTTGCCATCCTGCCAGGCTTAAAAGAGAGTTGATTCCAGAGCAGAGAGAGGGTCCCACCGTCACCAAAGAGAAAGAGCCAAGAGCGAAGCATGTCTTTTGAACTCGGGGTCCCTGCGCTGAGAAGCTCCTGGGATCAGGAGACTAAGAGAAAGAGCGGTTAATACTGAAGACTGTGAGAAGTGGTGGCAGAAAAACAGCAGCAGGAAAGACCATCGGCAGGAGATGGTGTGGTGGACTTCCTGGCCCACGGAGCAAGAAAGCTGAGTGCCTTCTGGCAGGAGGCTTGCTGGGAAACTGGGCACTTGATGGAACTAGATTTGCTGACCCATGGAGCTCAGGCTGAGTCCCTTTGGACCAAGGCTTACTGGGGAAGCGGGGTGCCTCTAGCCACTTATCAGCAGAGCTAAAGTGCTTTGTAACACTTGCGGGGCAGGGCAGAGACCAAGGGACCAGAGAGAGGTGTGCCAGTGAGCATAGCTGGGAAGAGATTCTCCGGATGGAAGAACTGTATCCTGAGCATTCCTGGACCTGAATTGTAACTTGTTACTTGCCTAATAAGCCCCATAATCATGAGTATGGTCTGTGAGTTCTGTGTGGCCATGCAATGAATTATCTAGCCAGCAGAGAAGTAGAGAGTGCTGTGGGAGGGACGGTTGGTGTTAGAATTGGTAAAAAGGTTGGAGAGAGGGGCACCTCTGACCTCAGCCTTACAGGAATCAGCCTTGGGCTGTTGATCTTGATTCCCCTTCCCCTTTGTGAAGTTAGAGGGGATCAAATGCCATCCCCACACCATTTTTGCAGTCCTCCTGGGGCTTTGGGATGGGGAGGCTCTTTCCAGAGCACAATGCGTCCTAGGGGGAGCAACAAACTAAATCAGGTCTCTGCTAGCAAGAAAAAAAGGGCAGGTTGGGAGCAGGGATCTGAGTTGGAAATCAATAGTGAGAGCACCACGTTGCTTAGAGTCCAACAGGTGATGTACATACCTAGAGGTAGTGATAAGAGGACATGATAGGGAAATGTATAGGTAGCTACAGGAGAATAACCTAGGTCAGTGGTCTGCAGTGGTCAGAAAAGTCTTCCCTGGAGGAAAGGGCATCTAAGTTTTTACTTGGAGAATGACTAAGAGTCAGGCAGGAATTAGTCATGCAACAGCATACCTTTCTTCACTTTCATGATGAGAGGGCAGAATGTAACCATCATCATATGTAGGGACTACTTTAAGAAAAGTTTTAGGGCAAATGTTGGATTCAGTACCCATTCAAACTTAAGCCCCATTATCTGTAGAGTTGCTATGAGACAGAATTGACTTAATGGTATGTATCACCACTGCCTATAGCTATAACAACTAATGTGCAAAATGATCCTTATTCTTCAAGAAAAGATTGTATTAACTTTAAAAGTGCCGTGTATTTTCCATATAAAAATCTGTCTTTTTTATGTCTGTAAGATTCCTAAATATTCTTGAAGGACTTTTTAAAAAAGTTATTTTTCCTAGTCAGTATTTTCTGACTCCCCCCACCCCCAATTAGGTTACTTGTATTGCATTTGCATTAAGCAGAAGCATAAAAAAGAAATTTCATATAGAAAAAATTGGAGGGGTTATGGAATTTACCATTTTGATACGTGCTTTTTTTACTATTTGTAATATGGATTTATTTTACTTTTTCATTCAAAATCGGGAATTTTAGGTTTTTAACTTAGGTAAGTAAAGGAATGAGAAGGTGAGAGATTAGTACATGGTCATATGATGAGGAACATTTTGGTTAGAAAAGGATAGAATTGCAGGCATTTGACAAATATTTATTGGGCAGCCGCAGTAAGCTAGACACTATACGTGGTGACGTGATACTTTGATGATGAAGAGTTTCCCAGTCTTGGGTTTGGGAGGGAGATAGGAAATAAAAATTAAACAAAAAGCAATATAATTTCCCATTTTGAAAGGCTTGATGAGAAAACAAGCAGGCATAAGCTAATAGGGAGTGATAGGGTGAAATCAGGCCTACTTTTTATATAGTATGGTCAGAAAAAGCCTTTTGAAGGAGTTGACATTTGAATAGAGACTTGAATGATGTGAGAGAGCAAAGCTTTAGGAACATCTAGGGAAGGGGTTTTTAAAATGATGGTGCTAGTGGGCAGGAGATCACTGTGGCTTGGATTAATGGTAACCATGGAGAGGAGAAGTGCTTGTACTTTATTTTGAAGGTAAAGTCATTAGCATTGCCAGATACATTGGACATGTGGTGTGAGAAAGAGAGCAATTAAGGGAAACTCCAAGTTTTTTTTTTTTTTGGTTACTGAGCATATGTTAGTACCATTTATTTGAGCTGAGAAAAGAATGCAGGAGTTTTTCTGCTTGTTTATTTTGTGCGTGGTGGGGTGAATGTGGGAATGGGAAATCAAGAGTTCTGTTTGGATCATGTTTAATTTGAGATGCTTACTGGATAACCAGAGGACATCGTGCTTGGTAAAGTAGAGGGTCAGCAAAGAAGAGGAAGACTGTCAATGAGATGGATTAACACAGTGGCTGCAACAATGGGCTCAAGCATAATGATCGTGAGGATGGTGCAGGACCAGACAGTGTTTCGTTTGGTTGTACATAGGGTCTCTATGAGTGGGAACCGACTTGATGGCACCTAACAACAACAACTAGATATTCTGAGTTGAGATGTTACATATGAGTTTGAGGCTTGAGATATAAATTTGGGAATCATCTGATCACTTAGGGCATGAGAGTAGACAGAGAAGGAGAGGACCAAGGACTAGGAGCCTGCAAAGGAGGCTGAGAAGCTGTGATTAGTCCAGGTGGAAGGAACTAGAAGCCAAAGAAAAGGGAGTGATCAGCTGCGTAAGTGCTGTTGAGAGATGGAGGATGATGAAAACTGAGAATTGATTTACCATTGGATTTCTAAAGAGGGAGCTGGCGGGGGCTCTTGACGAGCAGTTCTAGTGGAATGATGGGGATTCAAGACAGATTGGAGTGGGTTTAAAACTGAACAAGAGGCCAGGAAGTCAGACAGAGTACAGATTGCATTTTAAAGAAGATTTCCTGGAAAAGGAAGCAGAAATGGAGCTGTAGCTGGTCAGGGGAGGTGTAGAATTAAGGGTGAGTTTTCGTTTCATTTGTTTGTTATTTTTAAGATGGAATATGTTAATGCATATTTATATGCTTTGCGGAATGACCCATCATAGTGGAAAAAATTGCTTAGGGGAAGGAAAGAGGGATAATTACAGCGGCGGAGTAGGCAAGACGGCCTGGGATCTGGCACACAAGCACAAACATTGGATTTACATGGGCGCAAGGACAGCTGATCTATCTTATAGTGACAGGTGGGAAGGTGAGTATGTGGGCACAGAGCAGGCGGTTAGATTGATCTGGTGATGGAAAGCAACAGCAAAGCCTTCTGACTGCTGCTTTTTCCTCAGTGATATAAGAAGCAAGGTTATCCTCTGACACCCTTGAGGAACCCATTACCACGTTACAGCAATATAAAATGTTTAGTTTCTACATAATACTTTAGAAATACATTCTTTACTTAGTAGTTTTTACTGTGGTGCATAGTGTCACTATGAGTGGGAACCGACTTGATTGCACCTACACAATGACAACAACAACTAGATAACTTGAGTTGAGATGTTACATATGAGTTTGAGGTTTGAGATATATGTTGTTGTTGTGTGCTCTTGAGTCGATTCTCACTCATAGTGAGCCTATGTGACAGAGTAGAACTGCCCCATAGTGTTTCCTAGACTGTAAATCTTTACTGGAACAGATCGTAGAGCGGCTGGTGGGTTCAAACTGCTGACCTTTCGGTTAGCAGCCGAGTGCTTAACCATTGTACCACCAGGTCTCCCAAATATATTTTACTTAAACAGGAAAATATGAGATTCACTGGACTATGTATGGATAAATCAGAAGACCTCCCCCTCCCCCCCCCCGCCTTTTTTTTTTCACACGAGTATGGGGGATTTGAAATCTAGGAACTCTGTGTTTTTTGCCTTCTCTCTGTACTAGTTCTCTAATTTTTCAATTGGCATAGTAGAGAAGGAGGAGAGGGTGGCTTCATTTAGTTCAGTATGCTCATTCAGCTGTTCTGTAGCATCTGGTTGCTTCTAGGACTTGAGAGTAATTGAAATACCCATCCCTTATGCAGTGAAATGCCCCATCCTTGTAAACTCTAAAGGCCTACCCCTCTAGTGAAGATGGCCGGAGCTGAGACTTTCTTTTCCTTCAGGTTTTGAAGTGAAGTCCCGTCCGTCTCCCTCAGCAGTTACAGACCCCTACACACGTTCTGCTTTCTTTGAGTACTCTGAGTGTCCCGTTTGTTTAAATAGTAGAGACCAACATTAATTCATCTCTTCTGCATGTATTCCATTACCCAGATTGCTTCTCTGAACTTCGTTTTTCTCATTTGTGAAACAGTCATCTTTCTTCTACCTCCTGGGTTCTTTGTGAGGATCTTATGAGGTAGCATATGATGCGTGTGGAAATTGCTCTGGAAAGACTAAAGCAGTATAAACCCACTGCTGTCGAGTCAATTCCGACTCATAGCGACCCTATAGGACACAGTATACAAAGTGAAATTCCATTGTCATAATAATAATTTTTGTTATTCTCTAGGAGACATGGGCAGTCCCTCAGAAATACCCTTTAGACACCTGTCTTTCATCTTAGAGAGGCATTCATTTCTTGTTTTTTTTTTTTCTTTCTGTTAGAGGCTTAATATAGTAATATATTTTTCGGGATTTTGATATGTGGGGTTGAAATTTGCAGACTGCTTTCTAATAGTTTATTCTTTTAGTTTTTTAAAACCAGGAGCTCTCCCTTCTATCACAGTCTTACAAATGGATATACAAAAGTTGTTAGAATAAACTAGAATTTAAAATATTAAGATGACTTTCTTGCTGTATTTTTATTTGCTTATTTTCAAATCTGCTGAAGGTAGATTCTTCTTGTACCAGCTAGATGGACAAAAACTGACAAGATTCCAGTTTTTTTTTTTTTTTTTTTTAGGGGAAGGAGGAGAGGTTTTCAAGGAAATTTCACCTTTTTTCTAATTAAAAAAACTTACAATTTGGAAAACAAAAAAATTTTTGACGATATCTTTTGCTACTGTGGTGCTTCTTCTTAACCTTATTGGACTTTGGTGGCAGATACTACTTTTGGGGAAGAATATTTCCTATTGTAATCGTATTTTTAGTGCTGGAATAATCTTGTTTAACCATTTCACTTATATGTGAAAGAACTAAGGTTCAGAGAAGAGAGGAGATTTTCTTCCTATTAATTCATGGCAGAGCCAAGACCCAAATTTAGGTCTCCAGACAGTCAATGTAGGATTCCCCTCCCTGAACCACACTGCCTTTTAACGTTTATCACGTGCTCAAAGTTGTCCAAAAAACAACTAGCCAAGTTGCCCATATCCAGTCCAGTGTAGAGCAGACAGAGGTGTGTTCTGAGCCTTGTTCCTCTTAATTTTCTTGTCAGTCTTCTCAACAATAGAAGTTTTAATTAATGTGAAATATAGAAAATATATACATTTTTTTTGGTGATTCTCGCTGAAAACTCTCCTAATAATAATTCCAATTTATTTGGTCTTTTCAGTGTCATCCTAGTTACCTCTGGCAAGGAATATCATTTTGTTTCTACGAGCACACACAGGGTTTCTTCCAGCTAACTGTGACATCCTGTTTATATAAAAAAAATACCATGGGCTAAAACTGCTTTCACGTGGGTTCTGAGATACATAGTAAGGTTCAAAAGATTTTAGAGATGGCTGCTACAGTTTTATTTCTCTTCCCCTTTTTGTTCACTGGGAAATCTCTGGTTACTTAGTTTCAGAGTATTTTTTATTAAATTTTTAAGTTTTTAACCTCTTCCTTGTAAAACGCAACACAGATATTAAAAAAAAGTTACACAAAAATTTGTAGGTTTGTGAGTTATTTTAAGGCAAACACCCTTGTAACTACCACTGAGGTGAGGAAAAGAAACATTACCAGCCACCCTGGCGACCCATTTATGTTCCTCTTCGCATTCATAACCCTCTTCCTACCTCCAGAAGTAACCACTATCCTGACTTTTATAATAATCACTCCTTTAGGTTTCCTAAGGAGCCCTGGTGGTGCAGTAGTTAAGCACTCGGCTGCTAACTGAAAGGTCCTTGGTTCGAACCCACCAGCTGCTCCATGGGAGAAAGTGACAGTCTGCTTCCAAAAAGATTACACAGCCTTGGAAACCCTGTGGGGCAGTTCTACCCTGTCCTGTAGGGTTGCTCTGAGTTGGAATCGACTCGACGGCAATGTACTAGGTTTCCTTATGGTGTTGTCACCAAGAGTGTTCATCCTTAGACGGTAAAGTTAAATTTTGCCTGTTTAAAAAACCTGATACGTATTTTAAATCTCTCTTATGCTATAGATTCTCCCTCCAAGTCTTTCTTTTCTTGTTGAGGAACCTGGGCCCTTGACCTGTGGAGTGTCCGTGGTCTTAGTGTTGCTGATTGCATATACAAAGTGTAGTTCAACAGGTTCCACTGTCCCCTGTTTCTCCTATGAGTTGGCAGCCGGCTAGACTCAGGGAAGACTTAGGTTATACTGAATCCTTTGATCAGGGCGCCTGTTATGTGTGGTTGTTTCTCTATGGGCCATTGATGCTTAGTGCTCAGAGTCATTATTCCTTTGGGGTTTGGAAAGTGGTCATATTTTATGTTATCGTTTGCTGTCATATATTTGCTAGAATAATTTTTTAAGGAACCATTTCCCCATATCTGCTATTTAGTTACCCATTGGTACGGTTCATACAGGAAAGGCAGAATAAATTCTAGACTATTTTTATTTGTTCAGTTTTTGAGTTAGTGAATTGGTTTCCTGTCATCCTCAGATGGTGACTGAAAAACCTGTTGTTTTAGTATGATTAGGAACTCCTGGATTTAAACATATATTGGTTCTTATTGATGGAAACCCTGGTGGTCTATGGGTTGAGAGCTACGGCTGCTAACCAAAAGGTTGGCAGTTCAAATCCAACAGGTGCTCCTGGGAAACCCTATGAGGCAGGTCTACTCTGCCCTATAGGGTTGCTATGAGTTGGAATCGGCTCAACGGCAATGGGTTTGGTCTTTTTTTTTTTTAATCCTTATTGATGTTTAAATTGTCCCATCCTTGGCTATTGTGAGCCCCTTCAGTTTGGCTCCTGAGTCCTTTTGACATGACCCAGATATTTTTTATTCATTGATAGCTTCCTTGTTCTCAGGTAGTATGGTAAAATGTTCCAAGCTTGTCTCGTACACTTCCTGTCCCAGATCTGGAATAAGTCATTTCCCTAAGAAGCCTTGATCTCTTTTAATTGGAACTGGTATTTCATGACTACATCTGGGTGCTTTGCTCCTGTGTTAGTTAGTCATTGTCTCTAGACTTTTTCAACAGAACATGCGTGCACATTTGTGTATATCAATTTTAAGATAAAATACATCGTGAGTTCATACTGATAATTTACAATTCGAATTCAGGACTGAAGTTTTTTTTAACTTAACCTCTTGTATATTCTCTGCGTGTGTGCGCGTATGGATCTACATATGTATGTTATATATTTGCAAATGAACACACACACATATTTGTATCCTTTCTTCTTCACCAAGAATCCTAGTTCTCAAGAATATAGGGAATGATAGAATTATCCCATGTTCCTCATTAGGCTTATCCAACTTACACATATAGCAGTTTCAGAATAATAGTATGTGTACATATACCACCAATCATGATTACTGAAAAAGTTAAAATTTCTTTTTTGGTAAATGCTATCCCCATTCTTCACCTAGTTTTTTAAATGCAAGTTTCATAATCTAATTGTCTGGTCATATAGCCATTACATACTTAAATCACCTTTTTAACCCTCATTTAATATTCGTTTCATAAGTAACAATGTATAGTAAAACCTGTGAGATCCAAAACTTGATGGGACTGCCTTGGTTTTCCAAGTCTCAAAAGTTTTCTGCCTTTGACACAGGGTGCAGTCTTCCCACTTTTTTCTGACTCATTTTAGTAGAAAATATTTGACTTTCCCTTCTCTGACAGGTTTCCGCCTTGCACAGGTTCCAGCTCTCTCAGGTTGTACCGTACTAGACCTATGTCAGTTTCCTTATGGTCATTTTTAGTTGTTTGAGGCTTATTCTCTGATAGGTTCCTTAGGGAAGCGCTCCTGGGAACAACAGTCACTTGGTTCTTGCATGTTAGTACGATGCATGTTAATAAACTGCTCTTTATATTTGAAAATCAATTTTCCCGGCTATAAAATTGTTGGCTCAAATTTTTTGGGGGGTATGAAGTGCTGCTTTAAAAGTGTGATGGCGGTGTAACTTCCCTGCCTTGTAAGTCACTGGCTGTTGCCTAGATGCCCAAAGGAGTTTTTATCTTCTCTAGATTTCATTGATTTCATTAGATATATCTTGGTGTTGGTTGGTCTGGGGTAATATTCTCAGGTACACAACATGATCTTTCAATGTGTAGTTGCAAATTAAACAATTTTATATGAGTTTCCTTGAATTAAAATTTTTAGTGTTCTGTTTCATTAGGATTTTTTTCTTCTTCAGGGACTCCTGTGATTAGTATGATGGATCATCTTTGCCTACCTTCAATATTTGTCAATTTCTCTTCCGTCTTTTTTTAATCTCTCCTGCCATTTACAACTGATTTAATTTTTTTCTCTCATTTTCTGTTTTTCTTAAGGCTTTATTTGTTGTGTTTATTTGTTCTTATGTTTTTTCTTGTTTAGTCTCTGTTTGCAAAATGGCTTTTTCTTTTATTCTAATGATTTTTTAAAGATGTACTATTAGTTTTATTTAATTATAGTAGTTTATAAAGTTAGTTTTTTAAAAAATTATATATAGATGAGAGTTTACAGAGCAGATTAGTTTCTCATTAAACAATTAATACACATATTGTTTTGTGACATTGGTCATTCTAATTATTTTTTGAGTTGTCATTTTACTTCTGAATTTTCCTAATTTTGAATTATATTAGTCTTTCCTGGTATCATCTTTTCTTAATGTCTTTTAGTTCATTTTGAAATATTATTTATAGTCTTGGCTTTTTGTATGGGAGCCACCTTTTTCTTGTTCATTTTGTGTAAAAAGTTGTTCATCTAATACTTTTTTGTTGCCAATTTTTATGTGAAATTTTTTTTTCTAGACTCTTAAAACCAGGGTAGCCTTCTTTCTTTTTTTTAAACAACACAAAGCTCCCGCTTCTGTTGCTTTTGTGTAAGTTCAAAAATATGTCCACTTGCCTTTGGGATTTCTGGTTGTAATTTTACTCTCTATTTTTGATTTAATTTCTCTCTATTGTTCCTACCTGCTCGATTTTTATTTTCAGTCCTGCAATTGGTGGGAGTTTCTCTTGAGTATGTAGCTCTTTCCTGGGATGGAGCCTTGAGGGATCAATTTTGAGAGTTCATAAGGGCTAGACAAGTCCAGTTCTTTTAGACCTTATCAAGGATTCCTTGTACTCATCTCCTATTGGAATGGGTAAAATACCTTCCAGGTTCTGCTGCTGTTCTCAGAATTGCTTGCTGTGGTTTCCAGAAAACACCTCTTGACAGTTTTGAGGCTGTCTTGTTCTCATGCTTATCAGGAGTCCCATCCAATCTCTGTTACATACGCCAGTGGCACACAGGACTTAAGGCCATTGGTGATGCGTATATTTTGAGATTCATGATGATAACCTTAATTACCTAATTTTGTTGTAAATAACTCTGGTTGTTTTAGTGTTTTTATATGGAGATTTGGGAAGCAGTGATCCATCTTAATAGAATCCCCTATTAAAATTTTAAATGCTGGAAAACTTTAACATGTTTCATCCTCAGTAAGATAAATTCATCCTCAATTAGTATTTCAGTTAAAGGTGAACATTCTGCATTCTAGAAATTATGAAGAGGAAAATTGCTTGGAGTGAAGAAATACTCCTTTTTCAAATGCCCAGATCTTTTCCTTTAGAGTTTAGACTTAGTAATCATCCTTTCTCATAGCTTGATAATATAACAAAGTTAGCCTTTACCAGCTTCTTTGTTCTGAGGGGTAGGTGGTCATTTTGTTTTGGCCCCTGGTAATTTGGGCTTTGAACCCTGGGTGGCAGATTGACCTGGGGAGATTTATTTTTTACCCTTGGAAATCCCTCTGGACGTTAAGGGTTCAGTTTTGGCTCGGTTACTAGCCTGCCCTTACCTTGGAAATTCTTTAAGCCAATAGTTACATGAGCCTGGTTTTTGCTTTTTTTGCTTATTAGAGCAATTCTTCAGGCCATGTGAAACTTTCGATTCAAGATTGCCATTATGATCTGCCATTTTTTGACCATGGTAATATCCATTCCACTGAAGTTGGTAGGGCAGTTTTTACCATGAACATCCATAGTAATTAGCTTGAATTTCCTGAATGTAACTTCATTGTTGCTTTCTTTAAAAACATGACCCTTCCAGCCATAGATGCAATTTTGATTCCTTGAGACTTTGTGATAAGTGTCTTACCAGTATTTTTTATATTGAATATACCCTTCTTGGAACATAGACTAATTTTTTACTTTGTTTTTGCTCTCTTTGGTAAGGTGCTTGCCAAGTGCCATGGTGCTGCACAGAGAGCCTTGTCATTAGGTTTTAATCTTTTAGTATCACTGGGGCGTAGTAACACTGGCAAACTCAAGTCATGCATAGATGAAAATGAGGGAAGAAAAGAAAGAGAAGGAGGAACTATTCTACAGAAAATACCAAATGTATTAGAAGATGTGGTAATACCTCATCTATTAGGAACTCAACTCTCTGCAGTCCTTATTTATGAGAAGGAGCTAAGAACTAGAAAGTAGGTAAAAAAGTTCTTTATGAGCAAACAAAATGGATTCTGTAAACAGTGTGAAATGTACTCACAGAAAATGTCTTAAGTCTTTACTGTGACTTCGTTTCTAAGTTATTAGTGTGAAAGATCCATCACAACAGCATGAGGTGAATATACTCTCAGAGTAAAGGTATAGATGGAGAAACTATAAAAGATAAGCAAATTACCCTGGACGGGGGAGCATGAGTTTCTGGTGATATCTGTCTCTAATAGGAGCCCTGGTGGCGTACTGGTTAAAGTGCTTGGCTGCTGATAATAGGTTGGCTGTTCCACCCACCAGCCGCTCTGCGGGAGAGAGATCTGACAGTCTGTTTCTGTAAAGATTACAGCTTTGGAAACTCTAGGGGACAGTTCTACTCTGTCCTATTGAGTCGCTATGAGTTGGATTCAACTTGACGGCAGTTAGGATTTGGTTTTATCTGTCTCTACCACATGTGTGGGTCTGGGTATTGTTAAGTGCAATAGTATTAATGTTGGGTCTTCTGCTAAAAGATATATGATAGGGCCGATCTTTAAAATATATGTTCCTTTCTGGAGCCATTCATAATTTGGCTATTTAAAAAAAAAAAAATTTTTTTTTTTTTTTAAGAATAGTGGGAAAGTAAGGGATAACCATTAAAAAGATTATCGATATCTTAAAGCCTGGTTGGTGATTAGAGATAGGGAAGACAGAGGCTGTATTAGGAATTAAGAATGGGCTTGGTTTGTTGTAGTTGTCCAGTTGTGTAGTATTTTCTACTTAAGACTTGAAAAAAAAATCCATTGCTATTGAGTCAATTTCAATTCATAGCAACTCAATAGGACAGAGTAGAACTGCCCCATAGGGTTTCCAAGGAGCAAATGGTGTATTCGAACTGTCAACCTATTGGTTAGCAGCTGAACTCTTAACCACGGCATCACCAGGTCATCATCATGTCCTGAAGAGTATTTAAATACAGAAAACAGAGTTCTATAATAGAGTGTTATAATAATGAAATATAGTTCTAAAATAGAGTGTTGTAATTCAGAAAATAGACTCTCAAGTGAGATGAATCTCTGTTAGGTTTTTCCAGTGGTTCTCAGTATCCAAAAAAAGTTAGAACATTCCCTCAGATAAGAAGTGGATACCTATCTGTCCAAAAGTACTGTGGCTCTTTTATCTAAGGATTTTTTTTTTTAAATCAAAACCCAGTGAAAAACCTCTGGGTAAAAGAAGATTCTTGAACCCACCAAATTTCTAATTTAAATCTTGGGCAGCCTCAGAGGGTTCCAGAACGGCCAATTTATATAAGGATGACAGTTTGACCTCTACCGTTCCTTTTGGAACGTATGCCTAGTTATGAACATATTTCCATAGGGCTTCCTTGTCCTATTGGTAAATGTTCTCTTTTGTTATTTGGAAAGGAGAAATGTTACGGAAGTGCCACACATAAATATCATAATTCTTCCATATTGAGTAATGTTTTTTAAGTGAAATCCAAAGGGCACATAGATGTTTCCAGAAACGTAGCTACAGCAGTTGATGTGTCGGTAGATTTATTACCTATAAGCCATTTCTCTCATTTAAAAATTTTTAGTGGATTCAATTTCTAAGGAAACTGAGACTAATTTACTAAAATGACTAAGACGGAATATGTCTAGGTAGATCTTATTTCTACACATTAAAGAAAAGATAAAACACTTTCCTGGCCAAGTCTTTATATTAATTTTATATCACAAACTATTCTTCCAGAGAAATAGGCAGCTGTGTTTGCTGTTTTTCATATAATTCTCTTTGGTTTTAATTGACTCCACAGGTTAGAGGTAAGTCAACGTTCTCTGTCACTCTGGACAGAATGACATACGTATATATCTGGAAGATTCAGCAGTTGGGGACCCTTAGGCATTGCCATGAATAGAAGGAGCGTTTCTGTTATTCCGTGGCAGTTTCTTTAAATGGTTGATACAAAACAAAGAATCTTTGTTTTTTTCCTCCTGTTCCACTATTCTTTTGGCTTATTTCTGTTTTTAACTAGAGAAAAACAAAAGAAAATGTGTGTTATTAAAATAAATATATTTAAGTATGGCAATGGTTGTATGGATGTCATTTATATTTTGTATCTTTTTTACTGATAAATTTCAAGTGTTTCTAAATTTTTTCCCTATGGCTATTGAATACTATGACTACTAGCCCCCTTATTAGAGAGATCGCCTTATTTCTGGGTTATATATTCTGTAGATTTTTTTAACAGCTTGACGTAGTGGTAACGAGCTATGGCTGCTAACCAGAAGGTCGGCAGTTCGAATCCACCAGGTGCTCCTTGGAAACTCTATGGTGCAGTTCTACTCTGTTCTATAGAGTTGCTATGAGCTGGAATTGACTCAACGGAAATGGGGTTCGGGTTGATTGAGGTATAATTGAGATATGATAAACTGCACATGTTTAAAGGGTTGTAGTTGGTAAGTTTTGGCATCTGTATATATTCATGAAACCATTACCATATTGACGTTAATGAACATCTCTATTATCTTCAAAAGTTACCTTGTGCCTCTTTGTAGTCTTTCCCCACCACCCCTTCCTGTCTTCCATCACCAGGAATCTGCTTTTTGTCACTATAGTTTGTATTTTCTAGAGCTTTGTATGGGTAGAATCATACTGTATAGGTTCATTTATTGGTCTGACTTCTTTCACTCAGTAGAATAGGGATTTATCTGTGTTGTTGCATGTATCAATAGTTTGTTCTTTTCCCCTCTCCTTCCTTAGTGTCATTCTCTTGAATGGATATACCACAATTTGTTTATCCATTCATCTTTGTTGGATGGATATGATCATCTTTAGGCTCTGTAGTGGCTTTAAGTAATTTGGTGGCATTGGTCTGCTTGCGTGGCCGCAGTGCTAATACTTACAAGCTCCTTGTATAAGAACTTCTGCTTGTATAAGAACTTCTGCTTTTGTTTTGTGGGCTATACTTAAGGCCTTAACCAGTGGGTAATCTGGAAACCAACTGCTGTGAAGGCAAAGCTTTCGTAAGAGCTCCGTGATTTGGGTTCTCAGTTTTCCTTCAATGCTGTGGATTTACTCTCTCTCTCTCACGCACACACATTTATTTATTTATCTTCTCTGTGAAATTTTGTTAAGACACAGAGGTATGTGCTCATTTGGTCATTTCAGCCCTCTGCTGGGATCCAACTACATAATTTGGCCTTTCCTTTTAGAAGGATTAAAAAAAACCATTGTTGTTGAGTTGATTCGGATTCGTAGCAACCCTGTGGGACAGAGTAGAACTGCCCCATAGGGTTTCTAAGGAGCGGCTGGTGGATTCGAACTGTCGACCTTTTTGGTTAGCAGCCTGAGCGCTTAACCACTGTGCTACCAGGGCTCTAAAAAAAAAAAAAAACCCAAAGCCCACTGCCGTCGAGTCTATTCCAACTATAGGACAGTGGAGAACTGCTCCACAGAGTTTCCAGAGAGCACGTGGTGGATTCGAACTGCCTACCTTTTGGTTAGCAGCCTTAAAAAAAAAGAATAGGTAGCTCTTAACTACTGTACCACCAGGGTTTCCAGACCAGGGCTCTAGAAGAGAGCATATTTAGACACCTATTTTTTGTATTTTAAATAAGGCTATGGTTGCAACAGCTGCTGTGGCTCACCATCCCTTGCTCCTTCACAGCAGTTTTTCTGAAGTAATTCTGAGGGTGATTTCTGAGTGCAGTTCTCTTGGTTCTTTCAGATCCTATTTCTCTTGTTTTTAGTTTCAAAATAAATGTTTTTGTATTAATTACTCTGTGACCATAACTGCGTTCTAATTTTCTTTATGTGTAAAAATACAGATAATATGTAGTACCTTGCTTATTCTAAAATTAAAATGAGGTAACATTGGTCTTATAGAATGTTGGTTGGTTTTCTTTCCCTCCCCCAAACCCTCCCTCTGTACGAGTAATATGTATATGTGTGTGTGTGTGTATTTACATCTGTGCATTAGTAAAATATGTAGTTACTTAAATGACCAATTAGTTGATTAGTTTCAGTAGAATTAAGAGAAAAGTCTCCAGAGAGAAATGGAGCTTTTAAATTAACCAGTGATGTTAGCTAGTCCTAATAATTCAAAAAGCATTCCAAGAATGGCATGCTTTGCTTCTACAGAAAAAGTGAAATGGATACTTAATGAGATTATATGGCTAAATCAAGCCAAATCTCGTCTCTTCATCCTTATGTGTAATTTTGACCCCAAATATCTCATACCTGCTACACAGTGATTGTTGGGTAACTATTAGTTGATTGGTTAGAAATTTCATCATTGCTGCAGTCCTGTGTATTATTTTTCACATATACCAGTAAGCCCCCAGGTTAAGAACATCCAATTTACAGACAACTTGTACTTGTCATTTAATGTTATGTGAATTTGCTCTCACTTTGAAATCACTGAATCAACCCCTACTCCCAACAACTTCTTCATCACAGTCACCTTCACTTGCTGCTTATGCAGCTTTTAAATCATTGAAAAGGCTTCTAGCCTTTTCTTGCGCTAAAGAAAGGCTAAGTCAGTATCATACGCGCCTGTTCTGACTTACCTACAGATACTTAAAGACACAGTTGGGGATGAATCTCGTCCGTAACCCAGGGACTGCCTGTGCAGTAGTCTTTTTTATTGTTGTCGCTTATACTGAAAGGGGCAACGTTCAGCAAAGAGGCACGCTGAAACATGTTCTTTTCCAAAGCTAACATGGCTCGGGGGGACCCACAGTCCCTTCCTCTATGACTCTGCTGAGCTTAGTTTTCTTCTGCATAGTGTTGAATTGTAATCATGAAGAAAACCTTCTTTTAGCTGTGTATTATAGTATGCTTTGGTTTGGTTAAGTCATGTTGCCAGATGATGAGAGTAATTTCTCTTGGTTCTTTCAGTTGTTTTTATTGATGTTAGTATGAATTTGTCCTTTGGCTGGCATTGAAAACAATAGAAATTTGACAGTCATTTTTTCCACTCAAAAAAAACTAGACTGTATTTTGTCCATTTATGTTGGTAGTAGGGGATTTTCACATACAACAGTGGACAGGGTTTGTTTTACTGAAATTGCTTTGCTTTCTGGGAATAGAAGTGGGCAGTGGCACCAAGATTTGTCTTTGTCCAGCTATATTGGCTGCTGCTAGTAAAAAGATAAATTTTCTTTCTGTGAAGTTTTTTAAAAAAGCTACATTAAAATGTATAGCTTTGGGATGAATACCATTTTGATTGAGGCCAGATAAATTATAACCAATAACTGTATTACTTCTCTGAAGATATAATGGAAATAGAAGAGTTTTATTTATTTATATTTGTTTTTAAGAAGTACTGGAGGCAGTGGAGAGAGTCATGGGGAAAATGATGGTGTTTGAACAGTAAGAAAATAATTTTGGAGTACTTTTGATTTCTGTGAAGTCTTTTGAGGATTTACCGTAAAATTCAAATGTAGACAAGATGATGCTGATTCTAATCAAATATATTTCATATGAGTGGACTATTCCAGATGATGCAAAAATACACTCCCCTTTCGTAAATGGTGACCTTATTAAATTTGAGAGACATAACCGTGACTGTTAATCACAACCTTAGCTAATGATTAATTCCAGTGTTATTTCTTCGTATCAGCGTTTGTTTCATTTATTAAATTGCAGAAGATGTATTGAAAATCTACTCCGAGGAACATAAAGTGAATCATCTATATGAGTCGCCCTGAAGGAGTTTATAGCCTAGTAGGGGAGAGATGTCTGTAGAAAGAACTATAGTACTATAAGTCAGTGCAGAATATTAGCAATCTTTTGCTGTAAGAATAGTATAAATAATTTGGAATGGTATACATTGTGAATTAGCTGGTTCAACAAGAATATGTTAAAATATGAGTTTTATTTTTAAAGCTCCCTGAAATACTGATATTGTCTGCCCCTTACCCCTGCAGTGAAGCCTTTGATACCGCAGGAGTTATAACTTGCTGAAACCTAGTTAAAGCGGTGTTGTAGGAAGTTAATCTCTCCTTTGCTCCTGTCCCATAGGTGGGGAATTCCACAACTCTGTACATTAGCCAAGGAGACAACCTCTGCAAACTCTTTTTTTTCCTAGGGCTCAAGTGTCTCTTGCTTTGTCACTTCCTATCTTGTTATTTTAAAATAACAAAGGACCCTTCTGTCAGCCCCTCCAAGGGATCAACTTTTACATTAATTGTGCCTTTTTGAAAAGTGCCTTTGGAAAAAAATGTAAAAAGCTAGATTTTTTTCTATAGGAACCTTTTATAAGTTTAGAAATGACTTTTTCCCAGACTGTATAGAAAATTATAAATTCAGTGTGGCCTTCTACCTGAAACCAGGTTGGGATCTAATAGTCCCCCAGCTCACATTGTATTCAGGTAGATGGAGCTAGAATTAAGCCCAAGTATGCGCTTTCATTCAGAACTTTTTAACATAATGCTAGACAATATTAAAGTATTTGATAAATAAGCCTTATTCCTTTAATCCAACTCTTAGTTGGAACCACAGCTGTAAATTTTCCACTTCCCCATCCACCACAAAGCATAACATAGATTTGTGTCCTAATTTAATTTTAACCATCCTTGGTGAATGTGATAATTAAAGTACAAGGGGATGTGCAAATTGCGTGGTGAATTGAATAAATGCAACAGCTGATCAGGGCTTCTCTTTCATTGTCATTATGTTAAGGTCTTCTGATAATACTGTTATACTCTTGAGTTTTTTTTCCCCCTTTTATTTTTCCTTTTCCGTTCCTCCCTTTGTTCCCTTTCTCTGTTGAAGGTATTACCTTCGACAGAGTTTGCTTAAAGGCAGTGTTTGCTCAGGATATTGATCTTAGGGGATGTGACCAAATCGTAGATTTGTTTTTTCATTTTTATGGAGATACTGTCCATAATAAGAATTTACATATTATACACTTTAGGTTATTTTTAAAAATTTTATCCTTTTAAGGAAGGAGTGTTTTTACTTACTTAGCTTAAGTAGAAGAAAATGAACAGAAGGCTGAATGCTGTGTGAGTCGGATTTTAAATGCAACAAGGCATCGTTTGTCCAGGGGTCTGACTTTCATAAGCTTCACTCATCTGACTTGGTCTTGGATCTGAAAGCTATACAAAATACCACTGACCCTTAAGCTTCATGATAAAAGATTTTAAGTGACTGGTAACATTACACCAGATTCCATGGGGGCTGCTACTCCTTTATCGAGGCCTTTTATAGTGACCTTCCTTCCATTTGAACGAGGTGCACTGATTTTATTTTGTACTATTTAATTAAAAAAAAAAATTTAATTTTAAGGTATACTTTATAATGTATGTAATATATTAGAATATTACTATTTGTATATAATTTATATGTATTTGGGGTACATCTCATTTTTTTTAAACTACTGGTAGCTGGAGTGAAAAATTTGGCAGCCACTGGTTTGTGAGCTTATTTGTACTTATTATGTACTAACCGTGTACTTAAAGTGTTCATTCGTATTTCTTTTTAATTTTATATTTTATTCTTTTCAACCTTAATTGTGTGTTCATTGAACCATAAAATTCATCTTGATAACTGACAGGCCTCTAAGCATAGAGCTGCACACATAATAGGCACAAAATAAATATTTACTTAATGAATTACAAAAATCTTATCTAAAATGAAGTTATTAATTTTCATCATTTACTCCAGAAATTTTCATAACTTCATGGCATAGCACTTAGAAACGATGGTGGTAGATTGAGTAGACAAGTTAGAAATTGACATATTGAGAAGTGATGGCTGACACCTACAGAAGAGAGTGGAGAATCAGTATTTATGGCCTACTGTGATTATTTATTATGGGTCCACACAGCCTTATGGATCTTGGCAACCTCTGGTTTAGGGCATCATTATATGGAAGCAACGGGTAGTAATAGAAGACTTGGAGAACTGACCGTCTTTTCTTTGATGTCAGGTGAGCTACTTAATCTTTTTGATCCTTAGCCTCATTTTTTCCAAAATGAAGTAACAGGGCTAGAAAATTTTGGAAGTCTCCTACAGTTGTGAGACTCTGTATCCACAGCGTTTATGTGGATCACTGCAGTCACCTACAGGTTCAGTTAGATTCTCTGTGTCCTGGGTAATAAGAAAGGTAAGCATATTATGTATTTTAGAAACGTTTCCATTAGAATGGCTGAAATTTTCTTTTTCTGACCAGCGTAGGGAAAAAGCTTTGGGAGATTAAAGAAGGCAAACTTGATGAAGAAGTGTAAGCTGCCTGGAGATAGAGCTTAATAGCTAAGGATGTGTGAGCAAAAACAGGTACTTGATGATTAAATAGGAACTTTCAATGTAATGGATTCCCTGCCTTTGAGGAAGTAAAGCAGAAGCCAAACCACTGCTTAAAGAGATACAGTAGAAAATATTGACCATTTGGTTAAAATCTGTTCATCTGGGCAACCTTCCTATTTAAGGGGCGTTCTCCTAATGTTGGGGAGCTCTTTGAGTTTATCTAAAGCAAATTCAGTGGTGAAATTCTTGCCTTCCATGCAGAAGACCTGGGTTCGATTCCTGACCAATGTACCTTATGAGCAGCTACCATCTGTCTGTCAGTAGAGGCGTCTGCGTTGCTATAATGTTGAACAAATATCAGTGGAGCTTCCAGACTAAGATGGATTTGGAAGAAAGGCTCGATGATGCGCTTTCAAAAATCAGCTGGTGAAAACCTAATGGACCACAGCCGTCTGATCCACAACTGATCATGAGGATGGCGTAGGACGGGTAGGCAGTGTTTTGGTGCCTTGTGCATGGGGTTTCCATGAATCTGGATAACTAAGAACAGCAGCAACAACAAAGCAAGTTAAGAGAGTAGATGGGGAAGTATTGGCACATATGCTAATATCTTAATATTGGTTAGTCCGAATCCTGGCTGATGCTTACTAAGGAGGTCTTTGGGCTGCCTTACCACAGCTGCTGGTGTACTCTTTCCTTGGCCGTGTTTTGGTGTTAGGCTTATAAGCACAGTGTTCTGAGTGCCTTCTTTATTTTCTTATTTCCTTATCCTGCAGAGGTAGTTGTTATTTACAACTTGGTGTATTTCCCTTCAGATTTTATTTTATGATACACCTTCTCAATACTTTCTTTATAAAATGAAATATGGTTTACATCTTGCTCTACAACTTGCTGTTTTCTCATAACCCTGTATAGTAGTCTCCCCTTATCCATGGGGGATACATTCCAACACCTTCCATAGGTGCCTGAAACCGCGGACAGTACCAAACCTTATATATCCTGTGATTTGTCCTATACATACATGCTTCTGATAAAGCATAATTTATAAATTAGGCACAATAAGAGAGTAACAATAATAACTAATAATAAAATAGAACAGCTGTAACAATATACCATAATAAAAGTTATGTGAATGACGGAGTGGGACGATGTATTTTATCATGTTACATACTCATTTAACATTTTCGAACCGCCTTTGATAGTGAATAGTTGAAACCAGGGAAAACAAAACCGCAGATAAGGGAGGCTACTGTACTGTGGACATCTTTCCATGGCAGTACTTGTAGATCTCTGATTATTGCCATAGTTTAACTCTGCAAGTTGTGAGTGTCCTCAGTGACAACAGTTATGTAGGTAGACTGTTGCACTGCTGAACTTTTTGTCTCCTTGATGGGCTGTTCGAAAATTGAGGAAAGCCATTGTGGTTATTGAATTATATCCAAAGCATAGTTCCTCAGTTGTTTTATTTGTTTCCGTGTTTCTAAGTGTCTCACATGACTACATGTCTACACATAAATTCTTACAATAGGTGTTCCCTTGCTTGATTACTTAAATGCAGAGTATTCACGTGTGGAAGAGTTAGAGTGTGCTTTTGTACAGAAACAGATCGATTTTGATCCTCTTTCCAGTGGTGTTGTGAGGGATAGTTTTTATGAGTGTGTCAGAATGTATTTAGAAATGAGAAATCAGATATATATTTAAGAAACACTTTTCGTGAGAGAAAGCTTTGTGAAATAAGAACATGCTGTTATGTGGTCTGAGTATCTTTTGCCATGCTGTGGATTTTAAGATTGGGCGCAAACGATTCCTTGCATATGGTGTTTGGCAGACAAGAGGGAAAGCCTTCTTCATGTTTTCTGTATTACTCAAGTTAATGCTGTAGACAAGGAAAGAGCTCTGTTTTATTTTAGAAATATGTTTCAAGAAAATATGAGCCATTATATTAAATTAACTTTACATTCAATTTTCACTTTAATTAACTTTCCAAGGCTATCTAAAATGGAGACATGGAAATTCATACTATTTTAACATTTCTTAAGGTATTATTCTCATTAGTATTCATAGTTTGAAGGATAAAAGCTTTTTAAAATATTTCTGTGCTGGGTATCTTTCTAAGGAAAGTTTTTTCTTCAGGCTCTTATTAATCTGAACAAAGCTCATTAAACAAAAAGAACAGGATTTGGAAGTGAATGTTAAGAACAAGAGTACTGTTTGGGGAATAAAACTTTTGCAGTTTTATTTGGTCACATATAAAGTATGGTATTAATATTATGTAACTGGGCTGTAATTTTTGGCTTAGATTATATTTCTGTTTTGTCCTAGCATTTTATAAGCCAAATTCAATAAAAGGATGAAATAATATTTAACATATTATTTAATCAAGCATATCCACTTTGAACATTTTCTGTTAACTTTCTGGTGATTGTAAAATCACCCTGGACAGATTTTATGACCCCGTCTAGTATTTATTTGATGACAGGGTAACATTTTCCCTGCATTGTCATATATTGGTACACTGTTTTCAAATATTTCACATAACTACATAATGGTTTCCTTGATGAAGTGCCGTATAAATGCTAGTCATGATTATGATTGTTGTTAGTAGTATTGTTGTTGGTAGTATTGTTACCTCTTTTTGTTTCTCATATTATTTTTAGTTTAGGGAAGTGTTGCTACAGCTTTAAAGAACCTTAAAGTTTTGTACTCAACTGGATTCTCTCCACATCCTTAGAGATTGTTGGGCCCACTCTTATCAACTATTGCGTCTGAATACATTTCCAAAATCTGCAGCCCCTTCATTCCCAGTGGCCAATTTGCATTTCTAGAAACTTGATGGGCATTACTGGAACTTCACATGGCACAGTGGTTAAGAGCTCGGCTGCTAACCAGCCATTCCTTGGAAACTCTATGGGGGCAGTTCTTCTCTGTCCTATAGGGTCGCTATTAGTTGGAATCGGCTCAACAGCAACGGCTTAGGATAGCTCTAGGACACACTTGGTTAGCGCTTGGCTGCTAACCAAAAGGTTGGCAGTTCGAACCCCCTAGCCACTCCTCAAGAGAAAGATGTAGCAATCTGCTTCCCGAAAGATTACTGCCTTGGAAATTCTATGGGGCAGTTCTGTAGGGTTGCAATGAGTTGGAATTGACTTGATGGCAACGGATTTGGTTTTATTTTGTGTTTTTTTTTTTAGGCACTATGAGTCAGAGAAGCCCTGGTGGTACAGTGGTTAAGAGCTTGGTTGCTAACCAAAAGGTCCAAAGCTCGAATCCACCAGCCACTCCTTGGAAGCTCTGTGGGGCAGTTCTAACTCTGTCCTATAGGGTTGCTATAGGTTCCCTCTGAGTTGGAGTCAACTTGACGGCATGAGGGATATAGGAAAATTACAGACTTATATCCCTCATGACTTTAGACTCAAAAGTCCTCAACAAAATTCTAACCAATAGAATTCAGCAACATATCAAAAAAATAATTCCCCATGACCAAGGGGATTCACACCAGGTATGCAGGGATTGTTCAATGTTAGAAAAACAATTAATGTAATCCATCGCATAAATAAAACAAAGGACAAGAACCACATGATCTTATCAAGTGATGCAGAAAAGGCATTTGACTAAACTCAACACCCATTCATGATAAAAACTCTCAGCAAAATAGGAATAGAGGGAAAATTCCTCATTTTTTTTATAATAAAGGGCATTTATACAAAGCCAACAGCCAACATCATCCTAAATGGAGAGAGTCTGAAAGCATTCCCCTTGAGATGGGGAGCCAGACAAGGATGCCCTTTACCTCCACTCTTACTCAGCATTGTGCTAGATGTCCTAGACATTTTTTTTCTTTTTTTAATGAATCGGAGCCCTGGTGGCGCCCTGGTTAACAGCTTGGCTGCTAAACAAAAGGTTGGCAGTTCCAATCCACCAGCCTCTCCTTGGAAACTCTATGGGGTGGTTCTACTCTGTCCTGTAGGGTTGCTGTGAGTTGGAGTTGATTCGACAGCAACAGATGTTTTGATTTTTATGAGTCAGAATTGACTCAACAGCAATAGGTTTGGGTTTTTTTTTTTTGGTATGTGAATTTACTACTTTCTATCCTGATTTTTTTTTTTTTTTTTTTATCCTGATACTCAGAAACTCTGGTGGTGTAGTGGTTAAGTGCTATGTCTGCTAACCAGAGGGTCGGTAGTTCGAATCCACCAGCCACTCCTTGGAAACTCTATACGGGGCAGTTGTGCTCTGTCCTGTAGGGTCACTACGAGTCGGAATTGACTCGATGGCAACGTTTTTTTTTTTTTTTAAATCCCGATTGTCACACGGACAGTGGTGGATCAGTGGCACAATTCTCGCCTTCTATGTAGGAGCTGCTAGTTGTTTTCAAGTTGGTTCTGATTCATGGTGACCCCATGCATGGGACCCTGTTTCAGCTTCTGACCAGTGCACCTCGTGCGCAACTATCACTTATCTGTCAGTGGAGGCTTGTGTGTTGCTATGATGCTGAACAGTTTTCAGCGAAGCTTCTAGACTACAGTGGACTAGTAAGAAAGGCTTGGCAATGTACTTCAGAAAATCAGGCAACGAAAACCCTATGGATTACAATGGTCTGATTTTTAACTGAACATAGGATGGTGCAGGACTGGTCAGCGCTGTGTTCCAACATGCTTGCATTTTTCATGAGTCAGGGGCCGACTCCATGGCAGCTCACAACAATACTCATCAACATCCCAATACTCAGCCAGGTTCTCCTGACAGTTAATGGTACCATTATTTTTTTATTCCTTTAATCCAGGGATCAGAAACCATGGTCCTTGGGCCAGGTTCTGTCTGTTGTCTGTTTTTCTTAAAGTTTTTTTTTTGGAACACAGCCATACCCATTTGTTTAAGTATTGTCTATGGTTTTTCTATTACAATGGTAGAGTTAAATACAGTTGCAACAGAGACCTAAGGCCTGCAAAGCCTGAAGCGTTTACTCTCTACACGTGGCACACTTTTTTGTTTTTGATAACAAGAAGAAGTTTGCTGATCCCTGCTGATCCCTGCCTTACACACAAAACCTTGATATTACCTTTGTTTCCTCTTTGGAGTGCCTAGGTTTCCTATCCAGAGAATTCATCTCCTTTTTCAAAGGTCTTCTCTCCTTTTTTTTTTTTAATCTTCCACACAAATTCACCTCTTCACATCCTTTAACCTATGATATTAAACTAGTTTTCCCACTCCTCGGCTTCTTTTTCCCCTTTTATTTCATTTTACTTTGTTCCACCAGAGTTACATTCTCTAAGTTTGCCTCCACTCTATGGCCATTCTGCCACCACAGTGTCAGAGATTTCCCCGTGGCCCACTAAATTAAATATAGTCCCTCCAGCCTGTTCCTTAAGGCTCCCACCACAGTATAAGCCCTGACTCCCTTTTATAGAAATTCTATTAATGAAATACCTTTTACCTCCTTATCTTTGTCCATGCTGTAACAAATACATGGAACTTTCTTTGTCTTCATTTCCACCTTCTCCTATTCCTTTCAGCCCACAAAATCCTCTCATATATCTTCATGACACTTCTCCCTATCTTTTTGTGTCAGAATATTCTTTTTCCTTTCCATGGTATGTAACCTGTACATCTCTGTCACTAAGGGCATTTTACTCCATGTTGCATTATTTGTGTGTTTTTGCATCTCATCCATGACAAACCCTAAGCTTGTTGAATGTTCCCTGAAACACTCGCTCTAATGCTTTGAATGCATTTAATATTTAAGTCATTGAATTAATTACAGGAAGTAGGCTTTTTATTTGGGCTGAATTATTAGTGATCTTCCTTAGATGTTTGACAGTAGTGCTTTTAGGGTTGTAGATAAAATTCTTGAAGAAACCAGATGTTAGTTCCCTGTGTAGGTTGTTAATGAAAACAAAAGATTTTTTTGTCTGATAAGGTGTTTTTACATTTACTACAAGTATTTGTGTGCAATGACGTGCTTGGTACTGATCAAAAAAAAAAAAAAAACCATGTGGCAGAGCTAGGCAGTAATTCTCTTGGATGTTATGTAATCTACCAGTCAATTTTTTTTTTTAATTCTGTTAACAACTTTTTTTCAGTATTGTAAGTGGAAAAATTATATCCAGGTTCTCTAATAAGTAGTTGAAATGAAACATAGGTATTGTTAAACTAGTGTTTTACACTTGCCTCTTCATTCAATTATTCTCTGCATACTTCCCAGAAGAGTTGAGGTGATTAGTGTTGATCACACATAGCTAGCCCTGTTAACCCCAACTTTTTGTTGACTTCCAATTCTGAATTTGTGCTGTTGAAAAGTTATCAAAAACAAAAAAGTGTGCCAGGTGTAGATATTTTCACTTCATACTGATATAGAAGTCACGCTTCCTGGAGCCCGGCTGCTGAGTCTACTCCAGAAACTCACTTTGGTACATAAAACGAAATATCCATGCATCTAACAATAAAAGTAAAAAAGTGTAAAGAAACACTCCCAAACTGGCATAACTTGATGAAAAGTAGCTGAAGACTTGAAAATTTAATTTATGGGCAAAGGATATGACTAGTTTCTAGGAGTAGATATACGCTCTGCTTTGTTCACTGGTCACCCAGCACACAGTCAGTATTTGTTGCATACACACATGCTTGAATGATAGCCACATAAAAATATACTCCAACTCCCTTATAAGTAAAGAAATGCTTAGTAAGATAACCATTTGTGTATACCTTTGATCCAGCAGTTCTGTTTCTTAGAATTTAGGCTAGGGAAATAATAGACAACTGATCTTAGATTTCATATCTGGGTTTCTATAATCCAGAGATATGTTCTGAAATCCTCAAATCTTCAAATGACGTTCATTGTAAAGCCATTTGTAATACTGAAAAAGTGGAAGTAACCAGTATGCCTATCAGAACAAGAGTAGTTAAGTTATGGAACTAGTATACCACTTTTAAAATGTGTATTCTCTGGGTAAAGACACAAAGATGTACAAGATGTGTTGTTGTCATTGTTAGGTGCTGTCAAGTCGGTTCTGATTCGTAGTGACCCTGTGTACCACAGAACAAAACACTGCCCGGTCCTGTGCCATCCTTAAAATCGTTGCTATACTTGAACCCATTGTTGCAGCCACTGTGTCAGTCCATCTCGTTGAGGATCTTCCTCTCTTTCACTGACCCTCTACATTATCAAGCATGCTGTCCTTCTTCAGGGACTGGTCCTTCCTATAAGATGTGTTAGTTTTAAAAAATGCAAGTTGTAGAACAAAATGTAGTTTTTTTCTTTGTAAGTATTGTAGTATATACATGTATGCGTATGTAAATATATATGAATACAGGTCTGTTTGCACATACATGCTTGCACATGTGAGGTATGGTCTAGAAGTAAGCATAAACAAGCAGTAATTCCAGGTAGTCTCTGGGGAGAAGAGCTAGGGAGGCATGCTGATTTCCAGTATATGAGGTATTATATTTTTTCTCCTGTTGCAGTTTTTTTTTATATATATGTATATTTTGCTTTAATACAGGACAAAAAGCTAGGAGAGAATATATTGGTTTTAGGATTATTTTCATTCCTATTTAAAATAAAGAACTTATCGAAGGGTTAATTTCTCTTCTGGAAAATGAGATTTTTAGGAATGATTCATTTCCTTGAGAACTCTTTATAAGTACAAAAATTTTTTTGTAATGAGGAGATAATGAAAGACATTATCAGATTGGACTGCTATTGTGTTCTTTAATGGTATGATAAATAGACACATAATATAGAAATCTTATTATAGCGTGTATTCTTTAAGCAGTTGTAAGAAAATCTTGTTTCATGTTAAGTGGGTCTGTTAGTATGTGGGGAACTTATGTGCACCAACATCAGTTGACAAGGATACACTTGTGAATTAGAGAATTCTCACTGTTTTCTCTTTAATCTTCTAGAAAAGCCCAAGAGGAGAACAAGAAAGTAGTGCTAGCTGGATGTGTTCCTCAAGCCCAGCCTCGTCAGGACTACCTTAAAGGACTGAGTATCATAGGGGTAAGCTTGTACTTGATGATGGGAAAAGGAGAATCGCATATTGTTAAAGCCTATGATAGCTAAATGTTTTATTTTATATTTCTAAGTTTCTTTCAAACCTTTGTTACACTTATGACTGTTCTTAACAAACTTTCTCTGTAACCCCTGAAACTTTGTTTTGTCTTTATCATCTTTGTACAAACACACGGTCTAAGTTCTCTCATTTTAAGGAGACTAACACAATCAAAGGCCATAGCATGGTCCTGGTGGCACAATGGTTAAGCACTTGGCTGCCAACCTAAAGGTTGGTGGTTTGAACCCAGCAGTCACTTCACGGGAGAGAAAACCTGGCGTTCTGCTCTGGTAAAGATTTCAGCATTGGAAAGTCTGTGAGGCACTTCTGCTCTGTCCTAGAGAGTTGCTGTGAGTCGGAATTGACTCAATGGCCCACAAAAAGAGCAACAGTAATATCCTAGGTCCTTGATTGGCGCAAATGGTTTGCATTAGACTGCTAACCTGAAGGTTGGCAGTTTGAACCCACCCAGAAGCACTGTGGAAGAACAGCCTGGCGATCTGTTTCTGTAAAGATTACAACCAAGAAAAGCCTATGGAGCAATTGTACTGTGTAACACATAGGGTCGTGTGAATTGTAATCAACTCGACAGGAACTTTTTTTTTGTTTGTTTGATATCTTCCTGGTCTTTGCCTGCTTGTCCAGTGTCATCTCTTACTATATTATTCCCACCACACTGAACTACTTGTCATTGCCCAGTACACAGATGTATTTTCTAAATCTCATCCTCCCTTATACGCATACCCCAAGTCTCGGATCTACCATTACACATTCCGTAAAGCCCTTTCTGACTGCTCTGTGCTGTCTTCAATAACCTGTCTCTCGTTCCCCTTGCTTATTGTGCAGTTACCAGTGATTACCTCTCTTGGCTCTTCACATAGCTGTGATTTTAGGTTACTTGTATGATTTATTGAATAAAACCTACCTCTCTATATAAATTGTAAGCTTCATGAGGAGAGTTTTTCAATTTTTCTTTTTCACTCTCACTATGCTTCCCCAACCTTTTCCGTGATGTCCGACACACAGTTGGTGCTCAGTAAGTGTTTGTCAACTGACTGACTGACTGAATGAATTGTCCCGTTGTATTTTTGTCATTGGCATGCTTTTTTCCTACTGGGCTGTCAGCTCTGTGAAGCAGTAGACTACTGCCTTAGTTATCTAGTGCTGCTGTAACAGAAATACCACATGTGGATGGCTTTAACAAAGAGAAATTTATTTCCTCACAATAAAGTAGGCTGAAAGTCCAAATTCAGGGCATCAGCTACAGGGAAAGGCTTTCCCTCTCTGTCAGCCTTCTCATCAATGCTGCCTGGACTAGGAGCTTCTTCACGCAGGCACCTTGGGTCCAAAGACATGCGTACTGCTTTCTTGGTGGTATGAGGTCTCCCTGTCTCTCTGCTGACTTTTTTCTTTTACATCTCAAAAGAGATTGCCTCAAGACACAGTCCAATCCTATAGGTTGAGTCCTGCCTCACTAACAGAACTGCCGCCCAGCCTCCCTTGTTAACATCATAGAGGCAGGATTTATAACATATAGGAGAATCACACAATACTGGGAATCATGGCCCAGCCCAACTGATACACATATTTTGGGGGCACATAATTCAGTCCGTGACAACTACCACCTCTCCTCCTTGTATTCGTCACTGTTCTCAACTTGCCTGGGTGTAGTTGGCATTCATTCAGTATTCGTTGACCGAATGGTACCACTTGTTGCTCCTTAGCATTCTCCTGAAGCTGTACTCAATCAGCTCCCAAGCAATCTTCTCTTAAAAAAAGCCTTTATTAATTAAAAAAAAAAAAAAGAATATCATCTATTCATAGAAAAAAACTTACATGAATATGTGGCATTTGGATTGAGATTTATCATGGATTTTTCCGTATTTGATGTAACATTGACAGGTTCTTATGTTCTCAGTGTAATGAACTTGTTTTCTGCTGTGCAGTCCTTGCCCCACTAGCAAATTTAATAACCTTTTGAACAAACATTCTCACTTTAAACAAACAGAACCTGAATGTTTGGTAACTTTAGTTTGTTTTCCGCATTTGTCTGCTTACATTTTGATTTCTCTTGGTTTCAGGAATGAAATGAATATGGGGCTCCTGAGTTATCTTTCCATGTCAGGCTTACTTTCTCCATAAACATAGTCCTGCTGTGTTAGGGAAATAGGAGACTACTTAGCACTCTGTCTTAGGGCTGGAATGTGGTAAATGCTTGGGGTTCATCTTAGATTTTATCCCAAGGATTTGTTACTGGAATAGCAGAATTTCTTTTATAGGGCAAAAGCCTCTCTCTTCTATGTATATTGTGGTAACTTTTTTTTTTTTTTTTAAACTCTGTTGTGCTCAGGGAAGAGCTTAATATATATTAGGATGTTGGGGAGACTCTTCAGATAGTGTAAAGGAGGACACCAGTACTATTAATGTATGACATTTGTTTTCCCATTTAATCTAGCACCCTTTTTGTTCTTTCACGTAGTCTAGTTTTACTACCATTAAAATTCTTTAGGTTTGTTTTATTTTACTCCTTTATAATTGGAGAAATAATGTATATCTTGAAAAGTGAAGAGAAAGAAAACTCCTAATTTCATTTTTTTTAACACGGTCGTGCAAACGGTTAAGCACTTGACCTGAAAGGTTAGTGGTTCAAACCTACCCAAAGGTGCTTTGGAAGACAAGTCTGGTAATCTGCTTCTGAAAGGTCACAGCCTTGAAAACCTTGCGGAGCAGTTCTGCTCTGCTCCATAGGGTCGCCAAGAATTGGAAGTGACTGGGTGGCAACTAACAACAACAACAACAAACACACAATTATTACAAATTTGCCTATCCCCTTCAGATTTTTAAGCCTTGCATATTTTACTTACCTGTAATCTCAAAAAGGGAGCCCTGGTGGCACAGTGGTTAAGCACTTGGCTGCTAACCAGTAGGTCGGCAGTTTGAACCCACCAGCCACTCCATGGGAGAAAGATATGGCAGTCCCCTTCCATAAAGATTTATAGCCTAGGAAATCCTGTGGGGCAGTTCTGTTCTGTCCTGCAGGGTTACTATGAGTCGGAATTGACTTGACAGCAGTAGGTTTGTAATCTCAAAACTATTTTGTATCCATCTTTTCCCATGTTATTCCATGAGTTCTTTAACCATTTTAAATTCTGTGTGAATGTTGTACTGAGGGATATATCATAATTTACTTAAGCATTTAATTGTTGGATATATTTCTCATTCTTAGCAAATATACATAATACAGTAATACCCACAATGGGCTTTTATTTTAATTTAATAAATAGTAAGATATTCTCCGTTAACATTATTTTATAGAGTTCCCCCTTGTGGCAGCCATATGATATATTATTTATCATTACTGACTCTTTTTGTATTAAAATTATGTTCACAGAATAGAAAGTAATTTTGAAGGTTCCGAATCATTTGTATTTTGTTGTTTGGAGGGACCTGTTTATAGAATTGTTAGAATTGCTGTGAAATCAGAAGCATGGAATATTTTGAGTTACAGTGAAATGAAGAAATAAACTATATTGGTTTTTATATATATATATATATATATATAAAAAGAAACAATTTTGAAGTGAAAGAAAAAAAAGGAAGTATGATGTTGAAATTCAGTGACTTGGGAAAATATTTTAGAAGGACATTTGGAATTGTGTTGCACAATTGATTTACAGGATGAGTGAAGAATGAGATTCCTTCACAGAATTTCCCTCGCAGAGTTTCTGTGCTGGAGGACGTTAATAGAGGTGGCTGGAAGAACAGCTGTAACTTTTTTCTGTACTTTCACCTCCTGCTAAATCTGCCTGTGTAACCTCACCAGACAAGGAGGATGTGTCAAGTCTACTGACCAAGTGAGGGAAAGAAAAAACTGCCTGTAAGTGGAGATCTATGGGTGAGCAAGCCACTTAGGAAGACCTGAGTTAAAGGACATATTGTATTGTGTTGACAGGGCTCATGCAATAAGCATGTAAGAAGATATTTAATAGGAAAAAAGGAGCCCTGGTGGCACAAATGGTTAATTGCTCTGCTGCTAACCCTAAAGTTTGGCAGTTCGAAACCACTCAGTGGTCCTAAGGGAGAGAGACCTGGCCATCTGCCTCCTTGAAGACCATAGCCAAGAAAACCCTATAAAACAATTCTACTCTGTAAGACATAGGGTCACTGTGAGTCAGAATCAACTTGACAGCACCTTAACAACCACAACAGTAGGAAAGAGAGGTATTACTGCTGTTGCAGGATTTTAATTTTCGTCAGCATTAGCCCTCAAATAGGGCATTTAACTTGCTTTAGGAATCAGAGATAGCAATAGATTAGGGCACACAGTAATCAGTGTCAGCCTGATTTAACCTGTGAACCTTTTATTATCATCTGTCCCGCTCTGTCCTGAAATCATCTAGCTGTGATTAATGTTATTTGAATGGTGGCAAATGGAAAGAAAACAACAATATCAGAACGAGAAGTAAGGCCTATCAGCCTGTGGGTTCAGAAGAACTGACTTTGTGGCACTAGCCTCTGCATTTCTCCCATCCTGGGTCACAAACCTGTATAACCTCTTCACATGGGGTGAGGAGAAAGAAGAGACAGGATAAAAAAATTTTTTTAACCAAAACATTTTTCCTTGCATGATTAAGGGAAGTTTATATTTTATATCTATATTATATGTATTTATATGTAACCGGTACAAAAGAAAAAAAAAAAAAGCCAGCTGCCACTGAGTCAGTTCTGACTCCTGGCGACTCACCTGTTAGAGCAGAATGTTGTCTCCATAGGGTTTTCTTGGTTGTAATCTTTACTGAAGCAGATTGCCAGCCTTTGTTTCTGCAGCACTGCTGGGAGGGTTCAGACTTGCCAGCTTTTAGGCTAGTAGTCAAGTGGAAAATGTTTACACCACCTGGGATCTCAGTGTCTTTTCATTTTTTCAGCATCTTGAATCATTTGTCTTAGAGTAAAAAATTTTATTTCTCTCTTGGCAAATTAGAGAATCATCAACCTTGGAAAGAGTTATCATGAAATGTCATTTTAAAAAATCACTCCTATGTGTTTACCACACCTACCCTGTGTCTAGCTGTAGGTAGTTCCAGGATCTTTGACTATACCTGTTGAATACTCCTTCGCTTCCCTTTACCTCATTTGTTGGCAGGAAAATTTCTTTTAGATTAGTCAGTCAGAAAGCAGAATATTCTCATTTTTTTTTACGTCTGGTAGAATTAAAAGAGTAGTCGACTTCAGAAGTTGGAAAGCCTGGCGTGAAATCCTGGGTCGGCCATATCATTGTTTTTTCAGTTCAGCAGGTACTTCCTCAGTACCTACTATGTGCTAGTTGCTGGGAATGCAGCAGTGTATAAAAGTGTCAAAGATCCCTGTCTTCTTAGAGCTTCCATTGCAGTTCTTGGGGTCACACATCTGGTGTGAGTCCAGAACTTCTCCAGCCTCCTGGAGAGTCCAGTGGCATGGGTCCGTAGACTGTAGTGAAATTGACTAGTTGAGAATTTCTCTTTGAGACTCTGTTGGAAATATGCTCTGTGCCTATCAGTTAAGAAAATAATTCAAATTTATGTACAAAGACCAGACCAATGGTCTGACAGAAACTGGAGGAACCCCCAAAACTATGGCCCCCGGATGATTTGTTAACCCAGAACTAAAACCATTCCTGAAGTCCAGTCTTCAAAGATTAGAGAGCCCTGGTGGTGCAGTAGTTAAAGCATGGCTTAACCATCTTAACCATCAGTTGAGAATTGTGTTAGAGGTGTCTTAGTATCTAGTGCTGCTATAACAGAAATACCACAAGTAGATGACTTTAACAAAGAGGTATTTATTTTCTCACAGTCTAGTAGGCTAGAAGTCCAAATTCAGGGCATCAGCTCCAGTGGAAGGCTTTCTCTTTCTGTTGGCTCTGGAGGAAGGTCCTTGTTATCAATCTTCCCCTGAACTAGGAGCTTCTCTGCTCAGGAACCCCGGGGTTCAAATGACGCGCTGTGGTCCCGGCAGCATGTTTTCTTGGTGGTATGAGGTCCCCAACTCTGCTTGCTTCTATTTCCTTTTATCTCTTGTGAAATAAAAGGTGGTGCAGGCCACATCCGAGGGAAACTCGCTTTACATTGGATCAGTGATGTGACCTGAGCAAGAATATTACATCTCACCCTAATCCTCTTTAACCACAGGCAGAGATTATGATTTATAACACACAGGAAAATCACAAAGTGGAAGACAACCACACAGTGCTGGGAATCATGGCCTAACCAAGTTGACACATATTTTGGTGGCACACAATTCAGTCCATAACAGGGGATGTTGTTATTAGGTGCCGTCACGTCAGTTCCAACCCATAGCAAACAAAACACTGCCCAGTCCTGTAGCATCTTCACAACTGTTGTTACTCATGAGCCCATTGTTGCAGCCACTGTGTCAGTTCATCTCCTTGAGGATCTTCTTCTTTTTTGCTGACCCTCTACTTTACCAAGCATGATACTCTTCTCCAGGGAGTAGTCCCTCTTGATAACATGTCCAAAGTATATGAGACATAGTCTCACGATCCTTGCTTCTAAGGAGCATTCTGACTATTTCTTCCAAGACAGATTTGTGTTAGGAGATGGATGGGAGAAATAATATTTATTTACTAAGTTCTACCTAAGGTAGTCTCAGTTCCCAATTATTGCACTAGAAATGACATTTATTAGGAAGGCTGGCTCTTATTCTGTTACCGGAAAGCATGTTTCCAAAATTGTAAATTTTGTGTAGATTCTCTGTGCTAATAAACAAGGACTGCATTTAAACTTTATCTTGGTGTTGATTCAGTAGACTTGTCTTTGTAATGGTATTGTGTTTCTAGAAATCCTAAATAAAGTGCAAATTAATACACAGGTTGAAACATTATAAAACATGCAATTCACAGCACAAGATATAATTTGATGTTGAAAATTTGTAAGCAGCAAAACTTCCTGAAATGCCAGCTGTGAGCCCTGCAGGCAGGTGCACACTTTCTTTGGAGGGCTGAACAGAAACATGGTATAACACAGGTGCCCACTTATCTCAGTGACTATTACCAGGTTGATTTGCAGTGGTTTAAACATCTTTTCAGGGGGGCTGCTCTCGAATCCTGAGAAGTCAAACAGCACAATGACTATTTCAAATGCAAACTCTCTAATTTTGAAAATTATGCATGTAAGTAAAGCAGCATTTGAGACAGGGTACATTTGAGAGTATTTCTATCACATATGATGTTGCCAAGGGTAAACAAATTCCTGAAGTGGAGCAATGTCACAGTTACAGTGGCATCTGATGCTGAGGGCAAAGTCTGAGAAACTGTCTTTCTCCTATTTATTTGTCTGTACTTCATGTGTCTGATTTTTCTTCTTGTCGTATTTACTTTTTTTTACCTTTAATTATCGAACGGCTGTATCATAACAATGCAATGTAAATGTACAACTTCATGCATGTTAAAAGTAATTCAGTTAACATTTGGTAGCTAACCAAAAGTTTAGTCGTTTGAATCTACGCTGAGGAGCCTCAGAAGAAAGGCCTGGTGATCTACTTCCTAGATCTGTTGTTTTTGCACCCTTCTAATCTTGCCTATAAACATACAGTTTTCATTTCTTGAATTATTGAAAATTTAAAGTTTCTGGGTGGTGCAAATGGTTAAGTGCTTGGCTGCTAGCTGTAAGGCTGGCTGTTCAAATCTACCCAGAGGCTCCTTGGAAGAAAAGCCTGGCAGTTTACTTCCGAAAGATCACAGCCATTGAAAACAGTTCTGTTCGTGGTGTTGTCATGAGTTGGAATCGACTCTACAGCTAGTGGTTTGGCTTTGGTTGTTAGTGTACCCCAGGGGTTAAGGAAACCCTGGGTGCCTAGTGGTTAAATGCTACGGCTGCTAACCAAAAGGTCGGCAGTTCAAATCCACTGGGCGTTCCTTGGAAACTCTATGGGGCAGTTCTACTCTGTCCTATAGGGTTGCTATGAGTCGGAATCGACTCTATGGCAACGGGTTTGTTTTGGTTTTTCTAGTGGTTAAGAACATGGATTCAGGAGCTAGACAGCATGGGTTCACCTCCCTACACCACCATTTACTGTGTGACCTTGCACAAGTTATTTGAACTCGTTGTGTCTCAGTTTTTTCATCTGTAAAGTGGAGATAATATTAGAACCTGACTTTGAGTTAAATCAGTTAATACATGTCATGTGCTTAGCATGGTGCTTGGCACATAGTTAGTGCTCTGTGTTAGCTATTATGTTTTCTATTAATTCACTTTTTGACAGAAACAACATTGAGCACAACTATATGCTTGGAACGAAGTTACTTGCTTGAGGTCCAGAGCTGAATAAAGCCTGGCTTTTTCCTGAATACCATGAAATCTGGTGAGCGGGGCAGATGATTATGGTAAATATGCAATGGGAGAAAGTGCTGTGGGTACACAGAGGATGAGGTGATCCTGCACTTGGGTTCCAGAGGGTGAGTAGTGGTTTGGTGAATGGAGAAAGGGCTTTCAGGCAGAAGCAACAGCGTGTCTAAGGCAAGGCATGCATGCTCAAGAGTACCTGGAGGGTGAAGGAGCACCAGGAAGTGGGTCACGTTGAGTATAACTTGGATTAGGGAGAGCTGAGGTGTAATTTGGAGTAGCACAGATGAGTGATGATTAGAGTAGTGAGGGCCAAGAGGGGAGTCCCTGGGCGGCACAAACAGTTCATGTGCTGGACTGCTAACTGAAAGATTGGTGGTTCGAATCTATCAAGGGGCTTCTCAGAAGAAAGTTCTGGCAATCTAATTCTGATAAATGAACCACTGAAAACCCCATCACAGTTCTACTCTAACACACATGGGGTCACCAAGAGTTGGAATCAGCAGACAGCAACTGGTATAATTTTTCTTTTTTGAGAATCTAAGAGAAGGGGTTTGCATTCAATACAATGTTTAAGCCAGAATCAACAGGACGGGTTGAAAGGTTGTGTGGGCAAGAGAGCATTGAAGAGGTGCAGGTGAGAAGCAGTATAATCTAGTGGTTGGTTTCTGCACTCCCTTTATGATTTTTTTTTTTTTTTGCATGTTACCAATACCAGTCTTTTTCTCAATTTTAAGTCAGGTTTATTGAGATAACATTAACATATAATAACATTCACCTTTCGTGAATTTTTACAAATGTATGTATACTTTTGTGTAACCACACTCCCAATCAAGGTCTAGGACATTTTAGTTACACCAGAAAGTTCTCTTGTGCCCTTCTGTAGTCAGTACCGCCACCCTCAACATGTACTTCTTGGCATCAACTGATCTGATTTCTGTCCCTTTAATTTTGCCTTTTTTAGAATGTCATAGAAATGGAATTTTATAATATGTTAGTTTGTGTCTGGCTACTTTCACTTAATATTGTTGTTGTTGTTAGTTGTTGTTTGTTGAATCAATTCCAACTTATGGACTTAAACTGCCCCATAGGAATTTCAAGACTGTGACTTTTGAGACGCAGATCACCAGGCCTGTCTTCCTAGGCGCCTCTGGGTGGATTCAAACTGCCAACCTTTCAGTTAGTAGTTAAGCTCTTAGCCATTTTTGTCACCCTGGGTCTTAGCATTTGATATTCATCTATGTTGTAGAGTTTATTAGTAGTTCGTTCCTTTTTATTGCCTAGAATTATTCCACTGTATGGGTGAACCACAGTTTATCTGTTCATCAGTTCAAGGACATGTATGTGGTTTTTGGTTTGGGATTGTTTTGACTAAAGCTCCTATACAGATTTACACAGGGTTTTTTTTTTGTTATTATTTTACATTTTTACATACTTTTCATTTCTTTGCTCAGTACAGTATCTAACTGAATAAATATTTGTTGAATGAAATTTTTTCTACATTGTTCCCAGTCATTCTTGTAGCATTTACTTTTTAATTTTCCTTTTCCCTCTTTTATGGTGATAACTCTATTATATGTTTATTTCTTATATACCGTATTAGCTTTCTATGCTGTCATACCAAACTACCCCAAACTTAGTGGCTTAAAACAATACACATTTATTATCTTACAGTTCTGGAGTTCAGAAGTCGAACATGAGCCTTACTGGAATAAAGTCAAGGTGTTGGCAGGGCTGCATTCCTTTCTGGAGCCTTTCTGCATTCCTTACAGGAGAATCTGTTTCCTTGCATTTTCCAACTTGTAGAGGCCATCCACATTCCTTGGCTTGTGGCCCCCTTCCTGTATCTTTAAAACCGGCAACACCATATCTCTCTGTCCCTTCTTCTTTCATCAGGTCTCTGTCTGACCATATCAGGAAAAGGCTGTCCACTTTTAAGGACTCATTAGATTGGGCCCACCTAGAAAATTTTTAGACAATTTAGGCTATACTCATTATCTCAAGGTCCTTAACCTTAGTCACACCTGCAAAGTCCCTTTTGCTATAAGGTAACATATTCACAGGTTCTGGGCATTAGGACTTGGACATCTTGTGAGGACCATTATTCTGCCTACCCCATAGAATATTGTTTATTAGTTAATGTTTTACATCTCTGATGTGTATTTCTGCTTTAAATCTAATATTACTGTTTTTAATTCTACTATAGCTTTTTAAATTGCTTTTTACTTTATGACATGTTCTGTTATTTAGTGGGTATGAAATTCTTCATAAAACTGAGCTTAATCTGTTGAATTTTGTAACTGTTGCTGAAAGTTGTCCCCCTCCCCGTTCCTCACTACTGAAAGTTTTATAGATAATTTCGTTGGATTTAGGAGGAAGATGTTCCTGGTACTGATCCTCATTTTGCTGGCATCCTTCTAGCCTGGCCTCCTCTTTCAGTTAGTACTTTTTATCTCTAACTCAGTGTTAGTCACTCACTGGTACCGTTCAGGTAGAAAAAACGCTTTTAATGGTGTGAAGAATGTGCTGTCATATATTTTTGGTTGAAAGTGCTGTTTCTACCATTGGGGAAGAATTTTTTTTCAATGAAGAAATGAGAGAAGATAAAAAAAATACTGAGAGGTGAGAAAATATTGTTCAAAAAGTTAAACCAAATGGAACAAGCAGAACAGAAATAATGAGAATGTTCATGTGTTGTGAGGAAGGTAACCAACGTCACTGAACAACTTGTGTAGGCATTTTCGAATGGGAACCTCAACTGCTGTATAAACCTTCACTGAAAACACAATAAAATATTATTAAAAAAAAAAAGTAAAAGCATACATAGCATGAGGTGTTCTTTTGTGTAACACATTAGGAAACTTGTTCACGGGCATCTTTCTTCTCATGAAGTTGCAATATTGAGTTAGCACAGTAGCTGGTATCAATGTCTCCAGACTGAAGAGATTTGGGCTTGGAGTGCTCCTCCAACAGTGTTCATGAAGGTGGGGACTCTCTTTAAGAGCTTGAAGAAAAAGAAGTTCCCAGTTTTATAAAGACGTCAGTATTGAACTTTGGCTCACTAGGTGCTAGTTTTTAAATCAAACTCCTATTGTGGTAAAAGGGAAAAATTTGAAAATGCATTTGATGGAAAAGACTTTATATGCAACGTTCTTAAGAGTTGGAAAGAAGGGTTTTTTTTTTTTTTTTTTTTTTTTCCCTAAAGGTCACTGGAGTTTTCAGGTGGTTTTAAAGATTTGGTCTGATATTTCTTAATTAGAATGAAAACGACAGGTTGCCCTAGTGGCACGGTGGTTAAAGTGCTTGGCTGCTAACAGAAAGGTCGGAGGTTGGAACCCACCAGCTGCTCCACGAGAGAAAGATGTAGCAGTCTGCTTCCATAAAGATTTATAGCCTTGGAAACCCTACGGGGCATTTCTAGTCTGTCCTGTAGGGTCGCTATAAGTCAGAATTGACATGATGGTAACGGGCTCGGTTTTTAATGAGAAAGTTCCTGTGTGCACACATGCGCGCGCGCGTGTGTGCGTACATGTATGTATAATATATTAACCTCTCTTACCCCTGAAAGGATTTGAGGTGTCTTGGGATAAAATCAAGATATAGTAAAATCTCAGCTGGATTCATGCAAGTATAACTACTCACACCACATAATATAGAAATGTGGATAAAGAGCAGACTTTGCAATTTGCAGTGGAATTAGACTGAGTGATGTTGTTAAAATTGATCTATTAACCCGCCCGTGGCTTTCTTTGGCAAGTAGAATAAAATCCAAATTGCATGGCATGGCTGCAAGGTCTCACGTTGTCTTTCTATCCTAATTATCTGACCTCATTCCCTACTACTCTGCCCCTCATTTGCTGGCCCCTCCTTCCCGCCTTCTTTCTTTCCTTCCTTTGTTTTTGCTTAAAAGAACAGAAATTTATTGTCTCACAGATTTGGAAGCTGAAAGTTCAAATTAGGGTCTCACTGTGTTGATTTATTGTGGGCCTCTCCTAGTTTCTGCTGTCTTCCACTGGTGTTCCTTTGCTTGTAGGTGGTGCTCCTTTGCATCGTCACACAGTATGTTGCTTCCCTCTGTGTCTGTGCCTATTCTGTTCTTTTTATAAAACACCATTCAGAAGCGATTAGGTTTAGAATCCAGCCTAACAACATTAACATAAGAAAATCCCTGTTTCCAATCAGGATCATATTTACAGGTACAGAGATTAGGGCTTTCCACCTTTTGCTGGCCATCTTTCTGACACCAGAACACATCTGCATCATTTGTTTCTCAGCCTTTGTACTTATTCTTCTCTCTGCCTAGAACCCTTTTCTCCTGGAGGTTCATATCACTGCCTCTGCCTTATAATTCAGGTCCCGGCATTAATACCACCTGGTCAGAGTTTTACTTGGACTTTGTTGTTGTTAGTTGCTGTCAAGTTGATTCTGACTCATGGAGACCCCATGTGTTGTAGAGTACAACTTCTGTATAGGGTTTTTTTTTTTTTGGCTGTAAACTTAATGGGAGCAGATTGCCTGACCTTTTCTTCCGTAGTACCTCTGGGTGGGTTTGAACTGCCAACCTTTAGATTAGCAGTTGAGCGCAAACTTTTTGTGCCACGTGAGTACTACTGTAGCCAAATTGCCTTCTCCACTTCCTGTCACTCCCGGATTTTATTTTCTTCATAGCATCTATCATAATAGGACATAAACATTTTTAATTGCCTACATGTTTGTCTCCCTCAATTATAATGTAAGCTCCATGAAATAGGGGATTTGTATTTTTCACCATTATATCTCCAGTTCCCAGAAGAGTACCTAGTACGTACACACACATCTGTTGCCATCAAGTCAATTCCAACTCAGCTACTCTCTAGGACAGAGTAGAACTGCCCCATAGCGTTTCTAAGGAGTGGTTGGTGGGTTCGAACTGCCAACATTTTGGTTAGGAGCAATAGCTCTTAACCATGGCACAACCAGGGCTCCACCTAAAAAATAAAAAACCTGTTGCTGTTGAGTCAATTTTGACTCATAGCAACCATATAGGACAGAACAGAACTGCCCCATACAGTTTCCAAAGAGCCCTTGGTGGATTCGAACTGCTGGCCTTTCGGTTAGCAGCCGTAGCTCTTAACCACTATGCCACCAGGGTTTTGGGCTCCACCTAGTTGGTGCTTAGTACATGTTTGTCAAATGAATGCATGCATGCCAGTGGTGATTTGCTGGGGAGGGCTTGAGGGGATAGCTGTTGTCTGGGTCTCTCGCAAAGCCCAGGTTAGTTGTATAACATTCTGTGATCATTTAGTAATGGCTGCCCTGTGGGTGGGTTTTGGCCACGTGTATAAGAAAAGGGAAATTCATCATATGTTCTACGTGTTTATCATTTCTAGATAGGACCTACTAAGAATTGCTGGCAAGAGTTTGGCTGTGTTTCCTTGTGCTTTCGTTTCCCCAGCCTCCGGAATAACAGTGGTATCTACAAACTAGGAATGTTGTGAGGGTCAAATGTGAAGTGTTAGCACTGAATCTGGAGTGTAGTTATTGCTCTAGAATTGTTAGCCATCACTGTTATTTCAAACCACACCTATTGCCATCGTGTTGATTCCTACTCAGTGACCCTGTAAGACAAGATAGAATTGCCCCAGTGGTATTTCCAAAGCTGTAATCTTTACAGAAGCAGACTGCCACATCTCTCTTTACAGAAGCAGCTGGTGGATTCGAACTGCCAACCTTTTGGTTGGCAGCTAAGAGCTTAACCACTGCGCCACCAGGGCTCCTCACTTATTACCAGTCATTAATTTAACTAGCTGCTGGTTGGTCAGAAGAAGGTACTTTAAGCGCATAGGAAATACGCAAAATAGAACTGACTGACTGCAGAATAGTATCCGCTTGTTCCCTTACTGCCTCAGATGGGTGGAATTTTTAAGCCTAGTTGGCAAAATTGTGTTAATGATTTAAGCAAAACTCATTAACAGTGTTAAAATCTATAATCAAACCCCATAAAACAAGCACCTTTAAGTGATTACAATATGCAATAGATTGTATATGTGTCTCATGGAGCCCTGGTGGCGCAGTGATTAAGAACTTGGCTGCTAACAGAAAGGTCGGCAGTTCAAATCCACCAGCTGCACCTTGGAAACCCTGTGGGGCAGTTCTACTCTGTCCTATAGGTTAGCTATGAGTCGGAATCGACTCAACGGCAATGGATTTTGTTGGTTTATATGTATATATATATTTTAAAAATTAGATCACATCATTGTATACTTATGGCCAAAACATCATTCTCAAATTTGATGAGAGCTGTTTTATGCATGGCTATGTTTTTAAACTTTAAAAGCAGGGATCAATAACACCTTTTTTCCCATCCAGAATTTTTAGGTACTTTTATACATGACCGTAAGGTTAAATTTTTGTACCAAAATGAGATTACAAAGCATTTTGCATTACTTTACCGATTCTCTAGACATGTTCTTTCTAATGATTGCCAACTGTCACATATGGGTATTTAAATTCAAAATGATGATGGTAAGAAATTCAGTTCCTTAGTTGCGCTAGCCTCACTTCAGATGTGTAAAAACCTTGTGGGGCTGGTGGCTACCATACTGGACAATGTAGCATATGAACATTTCCATCATCACATAAAATTCTGTTGAACAGCACTGCTGTAAACAATTAGGAAATTTCAGAATAGCACTTTTTTATTCGTTTCAGATATCCTTTGTATGGCTTGTTTCTTCAATATATGTTGAGCTATAAATTTAGAGTAGTTTGTAATAGCTGAATAAAATATTTTTATGGATTTCTTTGGAAAGTTCTGTAGGAGTATGACTCATTAATGTTATTTATGTACTGTTTATTCACCAACTCCTTTCTTCGTTGTTGTGAACATATGGCATCAGTAATAGAACATACTGTGTGTCTTTTTTCTGTATATTTATAACTAACTGCCTGAAGGACACAAGATACTGTTTTATTTATTTTATTTAAATTATATGCCACATTCTAAGCTCTTGTGTATTCAGGGCTACAATTTATAGTATTAATTAAGAACAGATTTCCTTTTTGTCAAGAATAATTCAATATACTCTTCATTGTTGTATATGAATCTTGAGTTTGTTTTGTCACTGTGATTGTAATTTCTTCTCTCCCTGCCCTCCACCCCAAGCTTTGTTGCTTTCTTTCTTTTTTTCCCTCTACATTCTCCATTATTTTCCTTACTGGAAATGGACACACTGTTTTCCTTAAATCATTCAATGAACTGAGCCGCTGCTCGTGTGTAATCAAGTACTTTTTAAACTCTCAGGATGTGTTTGCAGTTGTGTACAGTCAAGCAAATTCTCTGTGACCATAAGGGTAAAAGAAAATCCATCTGCATTGCTGCCATATAGCTTACTAAGCACAGTTGACTTGAAGAGTGGAACGTCAGTCACCTGGTCATAGAAAGCTTTTGCTCTACGAAGGGTATCCACAAAGCAGTTTTGGAAATGCTCAGCAGAAACTTCTGTCTCCAAGAGAATGATAAAAAAATGAACGTTCTTTAGGAGTGGAAAGAATTTCCCCATTTTTTTTTTTTTGAAGTTAACAGTGTAGTATATCTTTTGAAAAATCACATTTTTGAGGTCTGGATAGGCAAAAAATAAAATAAAACGAAAAGAGCAACATGTCTTGCAAATTGTATAAGGATGTGTGACAAACAGCAATTTGGGCTGCATGTTCTCTTGTTTCTGAGAAGCAGTGAAGAGTTGAAAGATCCAGTGTTGAAAGATCTTTAAGGAGGTTTATATAATCTTCAGGTGTGAAGAAATGAAGGCCTGAATTTAGGGTCAAACATTGAGAACAGAAAGGGGAGTCATAAGCAAAAAGGATTAGGTGGAGGTTAACTTTTTTAGTAGAGGGACACATGACCAAAAAAAGTGTTTTGAAAACATGCAAAGGGTACCTCTGAGAAAGTAATAATAACAAACTTCAGAAATGACTAAGAAAATGACCCAACAAACAGTAGACATTTAGTGTTCTTATGCAACGGATATGTCTATTTAGTTGATCTTATCTGTTGTTAGTTGCCTCTTAGTCAGCACCAACTCCTGGCAACCCCATGTACAGCAGAACAAAACTTCACCCGATCTTGCGCCATCTTCACGATCATTGGTATGCTCAAGTCCATTGCTGCGTCCACTGTGTATCTTGAGTGCCTTCCAACCGAGGGGGCTCATCTTCCAGCACTACATCAGACATTATTCTGTTGTGATCCATAGGATTTTCATTTGCTAATTTTTGGATGGAGATCGCTAGGACTTTCTTCCTCATCTGTCTTAGTCTGGAAGCTCCACTGCAGCCTGTCCACTGTGGGTGACCCTGCTGGTATTTGAAATGCTACATGGCTTCCAGTATCATAGCAACACTCAAGCCACCACAGTATGACAAACTGAAAGATGAGTAGTGGTGATCTTATCTAAGTATCTTAAAATTATGAGTAGCTGTTGTATTTAGTGGGGAAAAAAATTTTTCTTTTTAAGGTAAATTTGCTGTCTCTGATGTGGATTAGTATGTGATAATTTATATTAACTCTCAGAGGGCAGTTGTACCTATAAAGTCTTAAGCTAGCAGAACATAATCATAGCTCACACATACCCACTATGTTGCCAGGACAGAATGTCAAAGTGAATTTTGGGGGCTTTCATTCTTTTCACGTCTGATCCTACCACCCAGTGGAGGTTTGCAGATACCAAAGTCCCGGTGAATGCCAGCTCTCAAATGTGTACTCAGACCTACCTGCGTATCTTTACTTCATTGGAGTCAAAATTTGGCAAAAGTTAAACTATCTGTTTAACCAATATTTTATTTAGAAAACTGAATCAAGGCTGCAGATTGCAGACCAGACCTCCAGTTGTCAGTGGGATTGTGTGGCGATGCCCCTCATAATATTATATCCACATTTCCTTAGGAACCTGGATGCCGTTTTATCTATGTTTCTTATCCCTGTTTGCATTGGTTCCTTACCTGTCTTTCTTTCCATATTGCTGTGTGCGTTCCCCCATGGCCCATTCTCCCACTGCTGGACCTCTTGCCAACACTTGGGCTTCTGGAACGCTTGTTCTTTGCAACGTTCTCTTCACCCTCAAAAAAAATGTTTTTTTTTTTCCCCAAATGTGCAGTAAATCTTTTATTTTGAAACAAATAAAATAACTGTGTGTGTGTACACAAATATATATACACATTTAAACTTTTCATTTTGATATTTCATACCTATAGAAAAGTTGCAAAAGGAAGCAAAGAATTCCCATGTACTCTTCACCCAGATTCCTCAAATGTTAAAATTTTAACAAATTTGCTTTATCATTCTCAATCTCTCTCTCTCTATATATACACACACAATTTTTTTCCGATCTTTTTGAGAGTAAGTTGCAAACATAGTGCCCTTTTATTTTTAAATACTTTACAAAAACAAGGATGACGTTTTACAAAACTACACTGTAATTACCAAATCAGGAAATTAACATTTATACCTAGTTACAGATTTTATTCAATCTTGCCGATTGTCCTAATAATGTCTTTTTTAGGAAAAGAAAATTTCCAGGTCAGAAGTTACATTTAGCTGTGTGTGGAACATTTCCTCAATTCTTCCATGACTTTAATGACCTTTACATGAGAGCATTTTACTACTCTCAATTTTTTTTTTAACAGATTTATTGAGATATAATCCATAAATCATACAGTATACCCATGGAAAGTATACAGTTTCATAGTTTTTATTATATTTGCAGAGTTGGGAAACTACCACCGCCATCAATTTTAGAAAATTTCTGTCACCTCATAAAGAAAACCAGTGGCCATTCACAGTCACTCCCATTTCTTTCACCATTCTTTCATAGGCAATGATTAATTTACTTTCTCTTTAGATTTCTTTATTCTGGACGTGTCATATAAATGAAATCATACTGTGACCTTCCGTGTCTGGCGTCTGTCACTCAGAATAATATTTTCAAGGTTCATCCATGTTGTAGCATGTAACAGTACTTCGTTTCTTTTTATGACTGAATAATATTCCATTGTATGCATATATCACATTTTATCCATTTATCAATTGATGGACACTTGAGTTGTTTCCACCTTTTAACTGGTATGAATAATGCTGCTATGAACATTTGTGTGTAAGTTTTTCTATGGACATACGTTTTCATTTTGCTTGGGTTTATAGCTAGGAGTGGAATTGCTCGGTAATATGGTAACTCTGTGTTTAACTGTTTAAGTAACTCCCAGACTATTTTCCAAAGCAGCTGTATCATTTTACTGCATTCCCACTTTCAGTGTGTGAGGTGTGATTATTTGTGTTCTTGATTATAGCCACTAGATTGGAAGGTGTATCTCATTGTGGTTTTGATTTACGTTTCCTGGATGGCTAGTGATGTTGAACATTTTTTATGTGCTTATTGACCATTTGTATATCTTCTTTGAAGAAATGTCTATTCTGATCTTTTGCCCATTTTTAAATTGGGTTGTCTTTTTATTATTGAGTTGTAGGAGTTCATTATATACTCTAGATAAAATTTACTTATCAGATTTGCAAAAATATTCTTCCATTCTGTGTTATCTTTTTACTTTATGATGTCCTTTGAAGCACAAAAGTTTTTAATTTTGATGATGTTCAATTTATTTTTTTTCTCTCCCTGATTATACTTTTTTTAAAATTTAATAAACCGCAGCCTAATCAAAGGTCATGAAGATTTATGACTGTGTTTTCTTCCAAGAGCCTTTGGATTTAGCTCATCCTCAACTTCTTAATAGAATACTTCCTCCACGTGATGTTCTGACTCTTTTTTTTTATTCAGTACACGTGCTTCAAGACTGAACGCAGTTATGGGATCAGGTTTCTTATTGGTCTGTACTGCTCCTTTTGAGCTTTTTTTATTATTATCTCCAACTGCATTAAAAAACATTTTCATTTTGGCTCCATCATTATACTATCTATACCTTTTTTTATTTTCTGTTTTTTACCCTCTATTTTTTTTATTGGTATCTTGGTCATTAACCACCATTCACTAGGAAATTCGACCAACTCTTCCTTATCCTACCCTGTGTCTCTGTTATCCTGGGCAATCTGAGTGTCTATATATAATTTCTCACCAGCATTCTAACATCTTAGACCCTTCCTTCTCAACTCCAGTGGTCATCACCTTCTTTCTTTTTCAGCAGCCTGTTCTCATGACCATATCTTGGACCTTGCTTCTCTAAAAAAATTTTAAATGACTGTATCTGTACTGTGATTATAACCTCCAATCCTGTTTGCTGTTTTTTTTTTTTGTTTGTTTGTTTGCTTGTTTGTTTCTCCCTTTTATCTCCTTTCCTCCCTTTTTTGTCTTCCTTTATTCCTTCTTTCCCTTGACCCTCAGTCACTTCATTTGTCCTTCCTGGCTCTGCTTCTCTCCCTGTCTCACCTATTCTTCAAGCTTCATCTTATCCAAAATGCCATTTCCTTCTTGTCTGTCTATCCTTGCTTTGGAAAGAGATCCTTTAGTGCTGTTTCTCCGCCTTTTTAACCATCCTTGGTGTACATTAAGTGCTCATTCAGTGATGAATGTGTGATTGATGGAATGGGGAAACTTTTGATGAATTCATTTATCTAGCTATTTGGCTCCTACATTAGAACTACTGGACCCTGAGTAAAACTGTAGCTGTACAGTGGGTCGTTGTTATAAATTCATGGTTTGTGAGCTGGTATTTCAATCTTGTCCAGCAATTTTTTCATCTAGTCATTGCTCTCTCTCATTCTTTATAACAGGTATTTTAAACCCTACACTCTCTTCAAGTCTGCCTTTTCATTTGTAGCAGATGAACTTGCTTCCTACTTCACTAAGAAAATTGAGGCCACTAGATAGGAACTTGCTTAGCACCCTTCCTGACTTCTGCAAGAGTACTAGCACCTCTCCCTATGCTTTTCTTCTAACCCTTTGCATTAGAAGAAGAAAACCTGGGTCCTGTCCCTTCCTGAGCTTGCTTCTGTACCTGTTTTATAGATCTTACCCTTTCCACCTCCTGAGGAGCTTTGCTCTGTCAATCATTTCTTTCTTCTATCTTCACTTTATCTCCCTCGTCTGTCTGTCTTTCTTCAGCAGTAAACTATAATAAATAAATAAATAGGTAATTAGATACTGTTGAGTCAACTCTAACTCACGGTGACCCTATGTACAACAGAATGAAACATTGCCTGGTCCTGTGCCATTCTCATGATGACCGCCATGTTTGAGTCCATTGTTGCAGCTATTGGGCCAGTCCATCTCACTGAGGTTCTCCCTCATGCTCACTGGTCTTTTACTTCATTATACATCATGTCCTCCCCCAACAATTGATCCTTCCTGCTTCCAAAGCAAGCAAGTTGGACAATGTTTTATTGTGATCTATTAGTCTTCCTCTATATTAGTCTTTCTCTGGCTAATTTTTGAAAGTAAATCTCCAGGCCATTCTTCTTAGTCTGAAACCTGTCCATCATGGGTGACTCTGCTGGTATTTGGAATACCGGTGGTATAGCTTCCAGCATCACAGTGCAGAAAGACAACACAGTACAGCAAACTGTTAGATGCATGACAAAGTAGATAAATACAGTAGCCTGAAACAAAACAAATTATCTGTTCAAATTCTTCTAGCTGGTAGGAATTCTTTCTTTCCTTCACTTTCCAGCCAGCTATTTGAAAGTGTAGCCTATATTAGCTTTTATCACTTATTTATGATTCACTACCACTGAACTGTGATGCTGGAAGCTATGCCACCGGTATTCAAATACCAACAGGGTCATCCATGGAGGGCAGGTTTCAGCTGAGCTTCCAGACTAAGATAGACTAGGAAGAAGAACCTGGCAGTCTACTTTTGAAAAGCAATAGCCAGTGAAAACCTTATGAATAGCAGTGGAACATTGTCTGATATAGTGCTGGAAGATGAGCCCCCCAGGTTGGAAGGCACTCAAAAGATGACTGGGGAAGAGCTGCCTCCTCAAAGTAGAGTCGACCTTAATGATGTGGATAGAGTAAAGCTTTCGGGATCTTCATTTGCTAATGTGGCACGACTCAAAATAAGAAGAAATAGCTGCAAACATCCGTTAATAATCAGAACCTGGATTGTACGAAGTATGGATCTAGGAAAATTGGAAATTGTCAAAAATGAAATGGAACGCATAAACATCAATATCCTAGGCATTAGTGAGCTGAAGTGGACTGGTATTGGCCATTTTGAATCGGACAATCACATAGTCTACTATGCTGGGAGTGACAACTCGAAGAGGAATGGTGTTGCATTCATCGTCAAAAAGAACGTTTCAAGATCTATCCTAAGTACAACGCTGTCAGTGATAGGATAATATCCATATGCCTACAAGGAAGACCAGTTAATATGACTATTATTCAGATTTATGCACCAACCACTAGGGCCAAAGATGAAGAAATAGAAGATTTTTATCCACTGCTGCAGTCTGAAATTGATCGAACATGCAATCAAGGTGCATTGATAATTACTGGTGATTGGAATGCGAAAGTTGGAAACAAAGAAGAAGCATCAGTAGTTGGAAAATATGGCCTTGGTGATAGAAACAATGCCGGAGATCGAATGATAGAATTTTGCAAGACTAACGACTTCTTCATTTGCAAATACCTTCCATCACCAACATAAACGGCGACTATTTTTTTATACACATGGACCTCGCCAGATGGAACACACAGAAATCAAATTGACTACATCTGTGGAAAGAGACGATGGAAAAGCTCAGTATCATCAGTCAGAACAAGGCCAGGGGCCGACTGTGGAAGAGACCATCAATTGCTCATATGCAAGTTCAAGCTGAAACTGAAGAAAATCAGAGCAAGTCCACGAGAGCCAAAATATGACCTTGAATATATCCCACCTGAATTAGAGACCATCTGAAGAATAGATTCGATGCATTGAACACTGGTGACCGCAGACCAGTTGAGTTGTGGAATGACATGAAGGACATCATCCATGAAGAAAGCAAGAGGTCACTGAAAAGACAGGAAAGAAAGAAAAGACCAAGGTGGATGTCAGAGGAAACTCTGAAACTTGCTCTTGAGCGTCGAGCAGCTAAAGTAAAAGGAAGAATTGATGAAGTTAAAGAACTGAACAGAAGATTTCAAAGGGCCTCTTGAGAAGACAAAATAAAGTATTATAATGACATGTGCAAAGAGCTGGAGATGGAAAACCAAAAGGGAAGAACACGCTCGGCGTTTCTCAAGCTGAAAGAACTGAAGAAAAAATTCAAGCCTCAAGTTGCAATAGTGAAGGATTCCATGGGGAAAATATTAAATGATGCAGGAAGCATCAAAAGAAGATGGAAAGAATACACAGAGTGATTATACTGAAAAGAATTAGTCGATATTCAACCATTTCAAGAGGTGGCATATGATCAAGAACCGATGGTACTGAAGGAAGAAGTTCAAGCTGCTCTAAAGGCATTGGCAAAAAACAACACTCCAGGAATTGATGGAATATCAGTTGAGATGTTTCAACAAACAGATGCAGTGTTGGAGGTGCTCACTCGTCTATGCAAAGAAATATAGAAGACAGCTTCCTGGCCAACTGATTGGAAGAGATCCATATTTATGCTTATTCCCAGGAAAGGTGATCCAACCGAATGTGGAAATTATAGAACAATATCATTAATATCACACGCAAGCAAAATTTTGCTGAAGATCATTCAAAAACGGCTGCAGCAGTATATCGACAGGGAACTGCCAGAAATTCAGGCCAGTTTCAGAAGAGGACGTGGAACCAGGGATATCATTGCTGATGTCAGATGGATCCTGGCTGAAAGCAGAGAATACCAGAAGGATGTTTACCTGTGTTTTATTGATTATGCAAAGGCATTTGACTGTGTGGATCCTAACAAACTATGGATAACACTGTGAAGAATGGGAGTTCCAGAACACTTAATTGTGCTCATGAGGAACCTTTACATAGATCAAGAGGCAGTTGTTCGGATAGAACAAGGGGATACGGATTGGTTTAAAGCCAGGAAAGGTGTGTGTCAGGGTTGTATTCTTTCACCATACCTATTTAATCTGTATGCTGAACAAATAATCCGAGAAGCTGGACTATATGAAGAAGAACGGGGCATCCAGATTGGAGGAAGACTCATTAACAACTTGTGTTATGCACAAAGTTAAGGGTCTTCTTAACTTTCTTGCTAAAAGTGAGAGGACTTGAAGCATTTACTAATAAAGATCAAAGACCACAGCCTTCAGTATGGATTACACCTCAACATAAGGAAAACAAAAATCCTCACAACTGGACCAATGAGCAACATCATGATAAACGGAGAAAAGATTGAAGTTGTCAAGGATTTCATTTTACTTGGATCCACAATCAACAGCCATGGAAGCAGCAGTCAAGAAATCAAAAGACGCATTGCATTGGGCAAATCTGCTGCAAAGGACTTCTTCAAAGTGTCGAAGAGCAAGGATGTCACCCTGAAGACTAAGGTGGGCCTGACCCAAGCCATGGTATTTTCACTCACATCATATACATGTGAAAGCTGGACAATGAATAAGGAAGACTGAAGAAGAGTTGACGCCTTTGAATTGTGGTAGTGGCGAAGAATATTGAATATACCATGGACTGAGAAAAGAACGAACAAATCTGTCTTAGAAGAAGTACAACCAGAATGCTCCTTAGAAGCAAGTATGGCGAGACTGCGTCTTACATACTTTCGACATGTCAGGAGGGATCAGTGTCTGGAGAAGGACATCATGCTTGGCAGAGTACAGGGTCAGCAGAAAAGAGGAAGACCCTCAATGAGGTGGATGGTCACAGTGGCTGCAACAGTGAGCTCAAGCATGACAACAGTTATATGGATGGCGCAGGACTCGGCCACGTTTCGTTCTGTTGTGCATAGTGTCGCTATGAGTCGGAACAACAACAACAACAACACTGAACTCACTGCTTTTCTTAAGTTCGTTGACCATCTTATTTATTTATTTAGATTCAGGTAAAAATATATATAACATTTGCCAATTCAACTGTATATATATCACTATCATTTTTCCAATTATTCCACCACCATTAATGGAAACTCAGTGCCCCATAAGCAATAACTCCCCTTTCCTCCTCCTTCCCACCCCTGGTAACCACTAAGTTTTGGTTTCTATGCATCTGCCTATTTTATGTAAGTGAGATGATCATAGAGTATTTGTCCTTTTGTGACAGAGTAGTTTTTTGAGGAACCTCTAAACTGTTTTCCACAGTGGCTATACCATTTTGTATTCCCATTAGCAATGGATGAGGATTCCATTTTCTCCACCTTCTCACCAATTATTTTCCATTTTTTTGATCATAGCCATTCTAGTGAAAATGAGGTGGTATCCCATTAGGATTTTCATATGCATCTCCATAATGGCTAACTACATTGAACATCTTTTCATGTGCTTGTTTGCCATGTGTGTATCCTCTTTGGTGAAATGTGTATTCATGTCTTTGGACAGTGTTTGATTGAGTTGATTGAGTTGTTTATCTTTTTGTTGTTAAGTTGTAGGGGTTCTTTAAATATTCTGGATATTAAACCTTTATCAGATATATGGTTCCCAAGAATTTTCTCCCAGTCTATAGGTTGTGTTTTTACTTTGCTGATAATGTCCTTTGATGAAGAAATTTTTTTTTAATTATTTTTATTGAGCTTTAAGTGAACGTCTACAAATCAAGCCAGTCTGTCACATATAAGCTTATATACACCTTACTCCACACTCCCACTTACTCTCCCCCTAATGAGTCAGCCCTTCCAGTCTCTCCTTTCGTGACAATTTTGCCAGCTTCTAACCCTCTCTACCCTCCTATCTCCCCTCCAGACAGGAGATGCCAACACAGTCTCAAGTGTCCACCCGATACAAGTAGCTCACTCTTCGCCAGCATCTCTCTTCCACCCATTGTCCAGTCCCTTCCATGTCTGATGAGTTGTCTTCGGGAATGGTTCCTGTCCTGTGCCAACAGAAGGTTTGGGGACCGTGACCGCCGGGATTCCTCTAGTCTCAGTCAGACCATTAAGTCTGGTCTTTTTATGAGAATTTGGGGTCTGCATCCCACTGATCTCCCGCTCCCTCAGGAGTTCTCTGTTGTGCTCCCTGTCAGGGCAGTCATCAGTTGTGGCTGAGCACCATCTAGTTTTTCTGGTCTCAGAATGATGTAAGTCTCTGGTTCATGTGGCCCTTTCTGTGTCTTGGGCTCATAGTTATCATGTGACCTTGGTGTTCTTCATTCTCCTTTGATCCAGGTGGGTTGAGACCAATTGATGCATCTTAGATGGCCGCTTGTTAGCATTTAAGACCCTAGACGCCACATTTCAAAGTGGGATGCAGAATGTTTTCATAATAGAATTATTTTGCCAATTGACTTAGAAGTGCCCTTAAGCCGTAGTCCCCAAACCCCTGCCCTTGCTCCGCTGACCTTTGAAGCATTCAGTTTATCCCGGAAACTTCTTTGCTTTTGGTCCAGTCCATTTGAGTTCACCTTCCGTGTATTGAGTGTTGTCCTTCCTGATAAAGAAAAGTTTTAATTTCTATTTGTGTATATTGTCTTTTGCTGCTCATGCTTTTGGTATCCAATCTCGGAATGCATTGTAGAAACTAGCAATACCCCTATGTTCTCTTGTTGACTCAGTTATTTTTAAGTCAAGCATACCTGTTTTAGACTTTTTCATTATTACCTCTGTAGCATTTGACACTGTTCACCACTCGTTACTTATTGAACTCTGTACTCTCTTGGCTACTGTGATCACTTCTATAAGGAAGTTCCATGGACTATCTTAATAAACGCAGAATGTAATGATTCCAGGTGGTGGTGTTGGGCGCATCTCTGGGTAGGTTGGTTCATTGAGGACTAAAGATTTAACACTTGTTCTCTGAGATTTTCTTTGACTTTGTCAATTTCTCAACCATTACTGCTGCTACTACCATCATGTGGGGTTGAGTGGTCAGAGATAGGACAGGGTATTCTTCCTGCTTTTAATGTTTTGTTAAGTGTATTCTCACAGATCTCTTATTTCACATAAGGCACTGAGGCCAAAGACTACTATTGCACTTTTAATAAAGTTTTTAAAAATGTTCTTTTTGTGTCAGTTGAGTCCATTGAAGAATTGTTATGTAAGAATAAAAGGTTAGAAATAACAAAGTTTCATCAGTAAAGGAATAGATAAATACATCATGGTACATCCATATGGTGAGACAGTAGGCAGTTATTCAAAAGAATGAAATAGACGTATATGTACTCGCAATGTATAGAAAAACTGTCAAGTGACAAGTCTTTTATATTATACACACATATATATTTGGATGTGTGTGTGAAAAAAAAGAAAAACTAAACTACAGAACTGTATATAAATACTTAGCACTGGAATGTACACACCAGGAGTGATCTCATCTGAGGAGTGGGAATGGAGGATAGAGGATGTTATGGGCTACTTGAACTATTTTCTTTCTGTATTTTTATTTTGTTTGAAATTTTCAGGGAACATGTATTCCTTCTCTAATTAAACAGCAATGACTTGAGAATTTTTAAGCAAGAAGTAATATCCTTTTGACCTGTTCTTACTTGGTTTCGTCTCTTTCTTTAGCTTCTTGGACAATCCTTTGCTCTTTGAGTTTTCGTTCTAAACCCTAACCAGTTTTACTCAGTCTTCTTAGTGGGATCCTCGTATTTTAATCCTGTTTATCCCTCAGAAGTCACCTTTGGTTCACTGGCAAGTGTTTTCAGACCTTTAAATCTGATTTTATTACCTTTCCTCTGTGTTCCTATGGCACCCTGGGAAATCTTCCTTCATCACAGGTTTCTAGGGCAGAAACTGTGTTATTTGACCTTGTAGTCCCTGGAACTGATGACAGTACCTAGCACATAGTAGAAGTTCATTAAAAAGGTTCTGGATATTAAAATTATAACACATAGAATTTGGAATAGATCTCCTTAATACCAGCTTGTCCTTTTGCATTGGTTGTTATTTTATGCCGTTTTGTTTTCTTGAAGCTTTGTGTGAAGAGACACATTTTAGTTAAGTTTATATCTCAGGATGTGTTGTTGTTATGTTGATAGGCTAACTAATGCAACACCAGGCAGTTTATTTACATGCAATATAATTTCTTCAGTTGTCACTGAAGGATATAAAGATGATCATTTCATACTTCATTGTAACACAAAACATGAATATAGGATTTTTTATAACATGTCCGAATATGTTAATTATTGACAACCTCCATTCATATGCTTAGAACATATGTAATATTGATTCAAGCATAAGAATAAACAAGTTTTTTTTCTACTCTGTGTAAATTGTCTAACAGTTTATTTTCTTTTTTAGGTTCAACAGATAGATCGTGTGGTAGAAGTTGTAGAGGAAACAATTAAAGGTAATTGTTGAAAGTGAGATAAGCAAATGTATATATTTTCTGATTTTATATCTAAGACACGTGTATGTTGGTCTGTCGGTCTGTCCGTTGGTCCGTCGGCCGGTTGGCCGCCCACCCACGTATACATATATGCATAAACTTGTTGCTGTCGACTCAATTCTGACTTACCGCAACCCTAAAGAACAGAGTAGAACTGCCCTGTAGGGTTTCCAAGGAATGCCTGATGGATTCAAAGTGCTGAGCTTTTGGTTAGCAGCCGTAGCTCTTAACCACTATGCCTCCAAGGGTTTCCATTTCATATATGCATACATACATATATAAGCACACACGTACACACACAATTTCCCATTAAGGCCTTACATACACCGTTTTCTCCAACTGTGCTATTTGATTTTTCTTGTATATTACTTAGACCTTTCTTCACATTCACTTCAGGATCCTGCACAGAGCTGGATATCTTCTGTTTTTCCCTCCATGTCTACTCTCCATCCTTCTGCACCTTGATCTGTGTCCATGGAGGCTGACCCATATGGATTGCATTTGTAGGATCCTTGTATTCTGGTTTCTAGTTAGATTTAGCCAGTGGAAGGTGCCAGTTAGAGAGTGGAGAGTGACCCAGTGAATGAGACAGGAGTATTTTCTCCCCTCTCTCCCACTGTCCCTGCCTTCTTGTCCTGATTTCCCTTCACGTAAAGGCCACAGCTGCTGTCAGATGGCCCTCTCCCTTCATCCCTTTTTCCAGGTTCCTTTAACCGCCCCCTCCCTTGGCCTCCTTAGGCTTGGGGATGAAAACAGCTCCCTGTTGTTGCTTGCCTTAGGTTATTGCATTGTCTCTTGGTTTTTCTAACCCTGTCCATACCTTAGTAAATAGTTGCTTTATTAAAATCTCTTCAGTTATGCAGACCACCATCTGTTTTGCTGGGACCCTGATTGATAAATGCTCTGTGGAGAAGCAAGGCTGTGCCCAGAAGGGCCAGGTGGAAAACAGCCTGACAGAATTTTGCCATAATTGCCTTGTTTCCACATTTGATCCTTGTTGAGTTCTTTTCATATCTCTTTTATGAAGAGAGTGTGGACATAAAGCCTCTGCCACAGCCTGTTTGCACTCTTCTTATTACTCTAATCTTATACCAAGGAGTGTTTTAAAAACCATATTAACGAGACGCATTGATATTGAAAACATTTACATTTATTGTAATTAACATAAGATCATAAAATCATATTTCACATGTTATCTGTCTTAGTTGTAAAAAAATGGAATTATTGTGCTTTAAGTGAAAGTTTACAAATCAAGTCAGACTCTCATACAAAAATTTATAAACACCTTGCTATATACTCCTAATTGCTCTTCCCCTAATGAGACAGCATACTCCTTCCCCCCTCTATTTCCTTTCGTGTCAATTTGGCCAGCTTCTGACCCTCTCTACCCTCTCATCACCCCTTCAGACAGGAGATGCCAACATAGTCTCATGTGTCTATTTGATCCAAGAAGCTCATTCTTCACCAGTATCATTGTCTATCCCATAGTCTAGTCCAGTCCCTGTCTAAAGAGTTGGCTTTAGGAATGGTCCCTGTCTTGGGCTAACAGAAGGTCTGGGGACCATGACCTCTGGGGTCATTCTAGTGTCCTTTTATGAGAATTTGGGGTCTGCATCCCACTGCTCTCCTGCTCCCTCAGGGGTTCTTTGTTGTGTTCCCTGTCAGGGCACCATCTTGTTCTTCTGGTCTCAGGCTGATGTAGTCTCTGGTTTATGTGGCCCTTTTTGTCTCTTGGGCTCATAATTACCCTGAGTTTTTGGTGTTCTTCATTCTCCTTTGCTCTAGGTGGGTTGAGACCAATTGATGCATCTTAGATGGTCACTTGCTAGTGTTTAAGACTCCAGAAGCCACTCTCCAAAGTGGGATGCAGAATGTTTTCTTAATAGATTCTATTATGCCAATTGACTTAGATGTCCCCTGAAACCATGGCCGCCAAATCCCTGCCCCTGCTATGCAGGCCTTCAAAGCATTCAGTTTATTCAGGAAACTGCTTTGCTTTTGGTTTAGTCCAGTTGTGCTGACCTCTCCTGTATTGTGTTTTCTTTCCCTTCTTCTAAAATAGTTCTTATCTACTACCTAATTAGTGAAAAAGCCCCTCTCCCTCCCTCCATCCCTCCCCTCTCTTAGCATTTGTTTTTGAAGAGATGAGATTATAATGAGTTTAGGTGTTTCTTCTGTGTTATTTTGAGAATTCAACAAGATATGGAACTGAATCTAGGAGAAGAAATACAGTGTTGAAAGGATTCAGATTCATTTTGTGCCTTCAAAAAGGAATATGTGTGTGTGTATTCATATGTACCTAATTCTTTTTTTTTTTGGCATGTGAAAGATCTAAAGGGACTTTGTAAATCTGCATTTCTTCTGGCATAGAGTGCTCTAAACAAAAAAGCTTTTAAAAATTCTCATCTTTTTAAAAGATATTCTAACTGGAGAACTTAGGACAAATGATTGCAAGTAAATATTGACTATTGAAGTTACACAGATGTTTTTACCATTAAGTCATATTTCTTCCCCAGCCAACCTCTATTGAAAGAGGCCTCTATTAATATGCTTGCTGGTATTTCATTCAGTATAATTCCACATGACTTAAGTGGTGCTAGTTCAAGATTTTCCCAATATGGCATAATCTGCAAGTTTAATTGATTTTCTGTTTCCCTTAACTTCCCAGTAATTGATTAGATCTTCGATTAGAGTGACTTATATTTCCAGGGTATTTCACCAAATGGCTCTTTCTTATTTAATACATTGCTATTCATCTTCACTCTGTCAGGTTTTATACTTTGCGTTTGGTGCTTATAGAAAGCATAAACTTGTCATAAGTTGAGACAGGAAGGCAAAACTAAATCCAGTGCAGTTTTGTCAGTGTTTATGACCGAGTAGCAGCCCCACCAAGGCCAACGCAGATTTATTTGAGGATGCTTTCCACACTTGATTGAGCTTGGTTATGTAGCATGGTGCATCTGCAACAGTGGGGAACTGCTAAAGCTCATCTGCTGTTTCAGTATTTGCATTTCAGTAAAATCATGTTATTGACTGTCAATATATGCTTTGAAAGGATGTTTTTATGCATCTTCCCAGTATGTGTAATCTGTAGTCTGAATGTTGTGGAAAAGTTATATATTGGTTTCACATATTAAGAATATTTTCCCATCTCACTAGTATAATTAAACAGGTAATTACTTCTACCTTCTAGTAACTAAAGGAGCCTGGGATTTTATAGGTATTATTTATTTATTTTCCAGTGAGCCTTTTTGGTTTAAGTTTATGTACCATGTTGATGGTTATGTACCATGTTTTTTTTTTTTTAACCATGTTGATATGTGATTTCAGTTTGATACTCACTGCCTTTTATCACCTGCTTACATGCAGTCGGTTTAGCTATCTCCTCTCCTATCTTCTTTCCTTTCTTTCCTTTTAGCTCCCGCAGAGTAACAATAGGATACTAGCTTTACTTACATGTCTTGTATACTTCCACACACATTATTTCTAGAATAGACTTTTTTTTATTGCATCTCTCTTAGCATTTTGCAAATCATAATATTTTTAAAAATAAGAGTAGGCTAATCGAAGTCCTTGGGTGGTACAACAGTTGATGTGCCCGGCTGCTAACAAAAAGGTTGGAGTTTTGTGTACCCAGAGGCACCTTGGAAGAAAGGCCTGGGTGATCTGCTTTCAAAAAGCAGCCACTGAAAACCTTATGGAGCACAGTTCTACTGTGAAGCGACATCGGTTGCCAGGAGTCAGAATCAACTTGATGGCAACTGAGAATTTCTTTATGGTCCTAAACAGTTAAGCTCTAACTTAAGACTTACAATGGGTTTTGCACATCACTGTATTCTGTAACTTGGTTTGGAATAATGGCTGGAAAGGACAGTCTGTTAGGGAAACCACCATGTGGTTTCTTGTCTGCATTTCTGTGACTTTACAACTTAATTAGCCCAATTGCCAGTCGAATTATTACATCATGGGCAGCAGCAGTATTATTTATCTGCTATAAAATATGCAGTAGATGCTCTAGAAAGAGCCTTCTTTAAACATTGTAAACGGTCATGTGCCCTTTTTAAAAAAAAATCGGAGGTGGTTCAGTACCTTTGTTTAATATTTTTCAGCCATTAAAGCTTCCAAAACTCAAATGAATTGTTAAAGTTGTCTCCCAGGTGAATCCTACAGCTTTTTAATGACTTTAGAATTACTTTGTATGCTTATGGTTCGTCTTATGTCTAATTTACTATAATTAACTACTTTAGCATGTGCATCACTTCTTTTGCCTTTTTTATTCAAAGGTGCATTTTCTTATGGTTTGAAACTCTTTCCTCATTAGTAGAATTTATTTATATGAAGACTTGAGTATTTCATTAACTTTCAATCTCTTCATTCCTTGGTGTGGAGGGAAGGTGTATTGTGTTGAAAAGTTCATTGAGTTGGTAATCTTACTATAGTTTTCACATAACACATTGTTATAATGGTTCACTGGATTTGATTGTTGAAAACAAGGAAGGGAAATTACTTTCGGGGTGAGCTTCCCAGGTTTCCCATGACCTAGCCCTTCTGTTGTTAGTCTCATTGACCTATCTGGTGAAGTACCCATCCTTCCTTGTTTTAATATTAGCCAGAACTTGCCTACTATTAAATTGGGCTTACGTGTTCACTCTTGTGAATCTTGGTAGTGTCTTGGCAAATGGCATGCAGGTGAGACCAAAAGTATTGTTAAAATCTCTAAAAATTTATTATTGTGGTCTAGATTTTTGTGAAAACTCTTAATGTGAATCAGTTTATGTTTAACTGTCCAGGTTCTTAAAGTCTGTATATTACTCAGTTTTATTTCAGATATTTGGTATTCTCACATTTAACAATTTCTGAGTGCCAAAGTTCTAATTTCTCAGACATATAAAAATTTTCCTGGTTAGTAAATAATATAAAGCATGATTCCCAGAAAGAATTTGTATTATTTCTAAAGTATTAGCGTATTTACTCAAATAGAAATTATTCAGTAAAAAACTCCCCGTAGGTCACTTAATCCTGTTTTGGGGTCTCATAGAAAACATGCTCACTTAATATATTTAAAAATATTTTTAAAAAGGGGGTTTTTCTTTGGATGATGTCCTTCCTTCATTATAGGTAACTTCTATACTCTGCATCCATATTATATATGCTTTCTTTTGTGTCCGGAGAGGTTTTATTCTTCTTTTAAAGAACCAACTATTTTTGGTTAGTAAAATCTCGAGAGACTAGATGGGGCTATAAACTTCAAGTTCATTACATATGTCAAATAGAAGGCGAAGTTATGGATTAATTGTGGTATTTTTTGTTTTGGTTTGACTGTTCTTATAGTAAATTTTATTGTATTGGTAGTTCTGCCTTAGCCCTTTATAGATGGAGTCCTTAAAAATATAAAATGGAAATCAGGTCATGTTAGAGGTTCAGTGTCTAAAACTTTGATAGGAAAATCAAGTGTTCATAAAAATGACGCTCATCTTTGAAAACTAAAAAAAACAAAAACAAGAATTTATTACCAATTAAATCATTCATTGTATCAAATTCAAGTGAAAAAATTGGCCACATTTGAGAGTTCAGAGGTGGGTAGACAAGAAATTTAAATCTGATTTTCTCCTTTTCTTAAAAAAATTTGTTTGACAGAATAACAGCTGCAGGATGTTGTTTGTCTTAGGTGATGCTCTGGACTTTTCCCTAGAAAACCAAATATTGATAGTAATTGACGTAAATTAAGAACGTTAAATTGATTTTAACCTTTCAAACGTTAACGTTTGGAGGTTTGCATATCTTTTCATTCAAAAGTGCATTCTGTAACAGACTGTAAACAAAGCATGCAGCATAAACGTAGCCATTACTTCTGAGACTGAGAGAATGAACACCAATTTCGTTCACTTATTAGTGTGAGGGGAAAAAATATCCTCATTTGCAGAATCTCCAGTTAGGATACCCACTGAGTAGTTTATCTCAGTACTTGGAGCCCTGGCGGTACAGTGGTTGGAGTGCTCTGCTGCTAACCAAAAAGGCGGGTTGTTTGAACTCACCAGCCGCTCTGTGGGAGGAAGATGTGGCAGTCTGCTTCTGTAAAGATCACAGCCTTGGAAAACCTATGGGGGCAGTTCTCCTCTGTCCTTTAAGGGCACCAGGAGTCATAATCGACTCAATAGCAGTGGTTTTTGTTTTTTAATCTCAGTAGTGCTGTTTTATAACAAAGTATACATTTTATTGAGTAATAAAGAAATAGTAATTGAAACATCCTTGTAAAAGATGGTTTCTAACACATTACATTTTTATTGTGGCTCTACAAGTGCATCGTTTCTTTGAGCTGCAGTGCAGAGCCTGCTGCTGTGATGGGTGGGAGTCAGGACTGAGAGCGTGAGGTGCTGTGTTGTGACATACTTGGCACTCCTAGTAACGGTGCTGCCTCTAGCCATTCACATAACCTCATTGGGCCTCCGTTTCCTGAGTTGTATATTCTATGACATGTGAGGTCCCTTCACCTCTGAAAATGTAGGAGTGTATAAGCCTGTAATATAAAATTGAGTTTCAGAGTCTGTCATTAGAATGAGATGTTGGTTGACATTTTGGACAGTGATCTCCAGCAAAGGTAGTAGAACGTGACTGGCCTTTTTCTCTCACCCAGTCTTCCCACACTAGATTTTACTTTTTCTATCAGCATGCCTTCTGACTTAACAAAATGAAGTTGAAGACACTAGTGGCAGTCATAACACATTTTTCTCTCATCTATATATTCTCCAGTGAAGAGGGCCTTGAGTTTAGCAGTCTTCCCTCCATTCAACGTATTGAGATTGTGGGCAGTAATACACCACATGCTCTCCAGAGTTGCTCAAGAGCTTTGTGCTTCTTTGAAGTGACTTTCTTTTCTACCTGGGGTCACATTTGTTTTTAGGACTTTGAGGAGGGCAGTTTTCATCTTGGTGACTGGATTCCTGGGACAAAATAATTGGGAGCATTTAATGTAAGGTGGTAAACATCACCTGGGGCAGTGAGTCCTGTGGTGTTTGTTGGGAGAGGGGTGGTTACTCAGAGGGACCTCCTAGCCAGAGAGGGGAGCTGGCAGGGCACTTTAGCAAAACCTAGGGAAGCCGAGGGTTGGGAATTCTGCTTTGTGGCCTCTCACCAAGACTCATTGCCATTGTGAGCCACTGTTACAGCTGGACAAGGCTCATAACAGTCAGGTGTCCTGGAGTGGCAAAACAGTCATGGTTCTCAGCCTAGCTGTATTAGCCACACTTGCTTAGAAAGTCCCAGAATCCTGTGCAGTTCCTAGAACACTACCTATGCCACCTTCCCCTTCCCTCATTCGCAGGAAACTATGTTTGAATGCAAATAAGTAATTTCATAGGGATGACCTTGAGCCCACTCTACCTTATACATTAAAAAAAATCATTCCCAGATTTTATTATCATTACCAATGCAGTTACTCGTAACCTAATTCATAGCCCTCCAGAGCTTTAAAAATATTCAGAATCTGACTTTCAGGTTTTTGAAAGTTTTGGAAATCTCCTTGCCTTCTTGCTTTTGTGAGAACAAAGTGTTGTTAGCGCTGTAGGTCTTGATAGGATTATAATAGCATTAACTATAGTAGCGACTGTAATTAACTTCTGTATAATTCTTTGTAGCTCACCCTTCTCCTATACATTAATTCATTTCTACACCACAGGAAGCCTGGCATTGCTGATTATGCAGCTAGGCAGCAGTGTAACTATCATTTGAAACCAACTCCTCTGATTCCAAATCCCATGTTCTTTACGTCCTGTCAGGCTGCTTACATTTGATGGAGGGAAATGAGAAAGGGAGGCTCATTTATTATTTCTTTTCCTCATACCTATTGTTCACCTCTCTCTAGTTCTTTTTCACAACTCCCCTCATGTATTTTGTTCCTTCATATCTTTTGTTTGCTCTTTGATCTCCTTTTCCCACTTTCCTTCCTTTCAGTTTTACTTATTATCTTATTTTGTACCAACATAAAAGTCCTTTCATTTCTCTCTTTTTTAAATTTCTGAATCCGGTATTTTACTCTGACCTTGCGGAAAAGTGCTTAAATTAGGGAACGAGCAAATAAAAGTATACCTTACGCTAAGTGATCAAGAAAAAGTGAATCTGACCAATAAAAAACTGATAAAGAGAGGTTCTACTGAGAAAATTCTCTGGGATGTGTTCTTTAAAGGGTAATCTGTGAAGGTTTTAATGTATAACAAGGCTTGTACAGTTTTTACTGTCAGATAGTTAGGTCAAGAAAATTTTTCCACATTTTTGAAGGATGTGGCCTATATTCTAACTCTTGGTTAAATATTTAGGCTCAGATAAGTGTTCCAGCTTTAAACAAATATTTCAAGGTTGATAACTTTTAATCTTTAACATTTCGTAACCAGCATTAATTGACATTTCTTAAAATTAAATTAAAAAAAAAAGTTTGATTAGTCTTTTGACTGGAACTAAGAATGCACCTCAAGCCCACATAATTCCTACCTCATAATCTGAATTTAGGAGCATTTTCGTTTTTTGAAGATTTGGGGCTCAGCTCCTTCATGCCACACCTTTTTTTTTTTTTTTAATATATATAACTTTATTTATTTTGTTATTGTTGAGAATACACACAGCAAAAAAAAAAAAAACTAAACTAATTCAACAGTTTCTACATGTACCATTTAGTGCCATTGATTACATCTTTGAGTTGTGTAATCATTCTCATCCTCCGTTTCTGAGTTGTTCCTCCTCCATTAACATAAAGTCACAGCCCCCTAAGCTTTCTATCTAATCTTTGAGTTGCTATTGTCAATTTGATCCCATATAGAAAGTTATTAAAAGAGCATGATGCTCAAGGCAGATGTTTTTTTTACTAGTTAAGTTAAACCGTTGTTTGGTTTTAGGAAGACTTCGGGGAATATCTTTGGTTTAAGTCTTAAAGCTTAAGGATTATCTCAGGGAAGTAGCTTCAGGGGTTCATCCAACCTTCATGGCTCCAGGAAGTCTGGATTTGAAATTCTTTTCTGCATTTTCCCCCTTTTGATCAGGATTCTTCTATGTAATCTTTGATCAAAATGTACAGTTATGGTAGTTGGGCACCATCCAGTTCTTCTGGTCTCATGGGAAAGGGAGCAGTTGTTCATGGAGACAATTAGCCACACATTCCATATCCCCATATCCTACTCCTATTCCAGACTTTCCTTCTTCGTTGTTCCAGCTGAATAGAGAGCAGTTGTTGTGCCTTAGATGGCCTTCCCGCCAAGCCTTAATAAATCTTTTCCGTGAAATCTGGATTTAATGATAAGCTCTTAACTAGACTGGATTTAAGAAGCCAAAAATGAGGCACAAGGAGAAATTCTAGCCTAGAACTGTGCTTGCTGTGTTAGTAATATTGTCTTTAAATGTATCATGAAAAAGATATGCTCGTATACCGTATTTTAACACAAATAACATGTGCCTTCTACATTGGTTTGCCAACCGTGCCCTCCCCCCTTGAGATATTTTTGTGAGTACACTATGCTAGTTTTTTTTTTTTACAGCAACGTGTCAAAAAAAATTGGTGTAATGTGCTTAGGAAAATACCTCTCAGAGTGGGGCAGTTGGCAAACAAATTACACATTATTTGTGTAAAAATACAGTACTTACATTGTGTTTCCTGCCAGCTCAGCCTCCCACACTAAAGTGCCACCTCTCCCTTGAAGCCTTTCCAGATCTTCCTAGGGAGAGATGACTGCTTCCTTGTGGTGTCCCACTGCACCAAGCAAACGTTCATCAGAGCATCTCTGCCACTTCTTTCCATTTATTTATTTACATGTCATTTTTCTCAAGACCTTAGGACCAAAACCAATTTGTAGGTTAGGACAGAATAGTTTTGTTTGTTTGTTTTTTTGGTCAGGAGTACTATTTTGGGAATCCTCCCAGTGTGGTGCAAACAATGAATGCAGTTGACTGCTAACTGAAAGGTTAGAGGTTTGAGTCTACCCAAAGGTGCTTTGGAAAAAAGCCCTGGCAATCTTATGAAAAATCAGCCATTGAAAACCCTTTGGAACACAGTTGTACTCTAACGTACATAGAGTTGCCATGAGTTGAAGTCAACTTGATGGCAACTTGTTTGATTGTTGTTGTTGTTTATGTTGCATTTAATTACTAATAAAATCATATTTCACATGTAATTCAATTTTTTTTAGCTTATGTCTAATATTATTTTGTGAAATTTTTGATTGTTGTGCATATGCATTAAATGTATTTTATGGCAATATAAAATGTACATCTTATTTGGTTTTTTTTTTTGTTACATTTCTAAACTGATTTCATGTTACCATCTTTGGAGAGGTGTGGTTGAAGTTTAAAGCCAAGAGTCTGCTCCAGATATTCCCTCTCTAACCTCCCTCCATTTAGATTGCCTTTTTCCTGCCCGCAGTACAAGTCAGTCAAGTCATGATTAGAGATGAAATGAAGGGCAACTGGGTCAGACTGTTATCTTTAAAGATATATATGGGATAGTGCTCCAGTTTTCCCTGTTTCCCAGCTCTCCTATAGAACAGCTTGTGGTGGCTTCAGTTGAATTTTCATCTACATTTGAAAGTGAGAGTCAGAGGATGGTTTATTTTCTTATAGGAGTCTACAGATGAGGAATGACGCGGAATGGAATAGAGACAAACTTTTGGCTACGCTTTTGTTTTTCTTTGCAATTAAGTGGTTAAAAATGCCTGTTAAGGATATGCCCAACAATAATACTGAACGTTTTGTAGGGAAGACAGATTAATTTGACCATCCCTGTGTTATTGTGTTATAGTCTCAAATAATATTCAAATTAATTTGACCAAATTGACTTAAGAGAAAGTTGGTGTCTGTAGTACATCTACTCTTTGTTTTTGCTGGCATTTTCTGCCAGTCGACTTCTGCCCTTTGCCCACAGCAGCATGTTAGGTTGCTTTAATAGGAAATTTTCCAGCAGGATGACCCAGAGCTTAGGGTTCAGACAGGTCTTCTGAGTATGCTCTTAACAGGACTAAATTTGTGCGAAGCGAGAGCAGTCAGCAAGAGATCAGGGAAACTTGGCAGGAACCCTCGCTGGTGGCGGCGGTGGTGGAATGGTCACATATTAAAGGAAACAATGAATGGCCCTTAAAATGAGGTGGGCTGGAGAAACCACTAAAGGGAAGTCTGCGTGTTTATAGAAACTTAAGCAGAAAAATTAAAGGAAAAAAAAAAAACAGCAATAGGGGACCAAGTTGCTAGATCGTTGGTATTTATGTAATGTGGAATAATATTCTAAAGCTAATTTATAGGTGCTAGGTCCTGAGAACCAAAGGAAGGAAAATTGTTGCGTGCATGGGAACATTTATTTAGTTAATAAATATATGCCTTGTGACTAGTCACATTTCTGTCACTCAATTAGTATATGTGCTTATGTTCCAGGGGCTTGTTCTTTTGTATTTGTGAATGACCATTATAATTAACTTCATGGGATGTTGACAGACTGTGCTTTCTAGTATATATGGGTTGGGTGTTTTCTTTCAGCTCTCATAATGTTCAAAGCAGTTAGCACTGTGGAATTTAGAAAAGATATTTTGCCTTTGAAGATGCAGAGATAGTATTTGACATTGATTAAGCTAGTGTAGCAATTGCTATACAAAACATGCCTTTGTTTTTCTTCACATGGGTTTTTCAGTATCATGAATTCAGGAATAGCTGCACAACAGTAAATTATGTAAAAAGCTAGTTTTTGGGTCAATATTTTATAATAGATAATAATTTTAGCTGATAAAATGGTTTAGTGAGATTCTTTGATGGATTACATCAGGTGTGAAAAGCAGCATGGGATCGGGTTTTTGTAGCTGATTTATAAATAACTGCTGAAAGTCTTAAGGCTTAAAATTGAATTTGATTTTAACAAGGTTGAATTTCATGTAACACTTGTAAATAACAATTTAGAGAAATGTTTATTAAAGGTGATTAATAAACACACTGAGACACAATTGATTATTATTGAGAGAGAAGAAATGGGAACTTACATTTAAACTGGAAAAGATGGACGATCTCAAAAACATAATGTTTGAGGGTGCCCCATTCAACGTATCAGACAATCTTTTTCATCCTTGTAGTAAGCTTCCGTATTTCTGTTTTCATCACTTTGAGTCTTACCACCACCATGTCCTCAGTGGTCTCCTGTTGTTGTCACTTGGTCACACTAAGCATCATTCTTCCCATCTGTTAACCCTCCCTCCCGAAATTTCTCATTACATGGAATTGAAATGATGTCAAATTGGTATCATTTGCTTTCTCTTTTTCTTTTAAACCCTGTTGTCTTGATTTCTTTCTTTTATTGCCCCTTCCCCCTCGCTCAAGCCACAAAGGGTGAGGAAATTCACAGAAGTCACAAAATAAATCAGTACTCCAAAACCAAAGCCAAACCCATAGCCATCAGGTCGATTCCCACTCATAGTGATCCTATGAGACAGAGTAGAGCTGCTGCATAGGGTTTCCAAGGCTGTAAATCTTTACAAAAATAGACTGTCGTACCTTTCTCCCATGGAGCGGCTCATGGGTTCGAACCGCTGACCTTTGCGTTGGCAGCCGAACGCTTTAACCACTGCGTCACCAGGGCTTCTAAATCAGTACTCATTGAGCATCAGTTTTTTTTCCCCATCGCAATGCTAGACATCATCAATAGCTAAAGAGAAAGAATCAAGAAGCGTTGTGTGAATGTATAGTTGCGTTTTCTGCTTCATGGTGCCTTCATAAATATAGCGTGTTCATTTTCAAGGTAAATTGGCTCCAAAATAACCCCTCGTATCTTTACTCCTTCAGCATGTTTCTCTGGTTCCAAGTCCTTGTTTCCTCTCTTTTACTTTCCAAAGACATTCCTTCTTTAAGACGACTCCTTCAGTTTTATTCTTTATCCTGTCAAAATTCAGGTTGTTTTAAATGGTAGCAGATTGATAACTTCAGATATAGTAGGTAATGATTCATAGCTAATATTTCCATCCTATTGTCTGTGGGCCTAAGGAATTAATTTGCCACAGCAGCTCTGCTTGAAACAGAAATTTTAAAGTAGTTGGTGTGTAACAAAGAAAACTTTTTTTACTCCGTAGTCCATTTTTTTTGTTTGTTTGTTTAAATTATTGTTCTCTGGTTGAATTTACATCCTTTCATCTTTGACCAGCTATAATGAGAAACTTCCCTGTTATTTTCTACTTTGTCTTTAATATAATTTTCAATTTTTTTTCAAAAAACAGACTATTGTTAGGTCATCAGCTCTTTAATGAATCATTGGATTGGAAAATAACTCATATTATCAGGCAGAGATATATTCTTTTATTTGCATGTAGATAGTGAAGAAGAATAATTTATCAAATGATATCAGTGCGGGCTGCATCTTAGAGAAGGTTCGGCAGGAGGTAATGAAATTTGTCTCATGCTAGTGTGAAAACAGCAAGCCTTTGCACAGTCATTCTTGTACTGTTGGCATATCTCGGAGAGCTATTATGTTATCATGCCAATCTTGCTTACCTCTTCATTAACTGGACTTTTGGTTGAAGAGTTCATCTTATCATGAAAATCCATGAAGCCTGATGCGCCAAATGCCTGCTTGACTCTCTAGCTGTGTTTCTACATCACAGTAAGAATTTTCAGAATGAATGAAGTACTTAATGCTTCTTATTAAAGTGATTAGTGCAAAAGGCAATGACTGATGGTTTTATTACTGTGACCATGGAAAGCTGTCTGTACAGGAGATGTTTAAGCTATATATCTTTCTGAAGTGAGGGCAATGAAACATACATATAATTGCTTAGACTCTTATATCTATACTAATTATGTATTTGAATTAATTTTAAATAATTGCTGTTTAAAAAGTTGTCTTTGATTTGCTTCTGGCATGTTGATGTGAGGAGGTCAACAAATCTTCTCAAAAGCTACAATAAAGGCTCAACTAATGGTCAGAACAAATTATTCCAATCCTCTGGAAATCTACTAACTGTGTTCAGCAAACTGAGAAGGGTTTATTCATGAAAACAACTGAATTTTGGGTAAGCACAGTGTGGGTCCGTGGTGTTTTTTTACCTGTGACTGTTCCCATCCACCCCTCTCACTGTGGGCAAGGTTGCTCAACCAAGGCCGAGGAAGGTGTGAAAACCTTCAGCTTCATCATCACTCCCAGAGAAAGCTCAGTTGATTTGGAGAACTGTCAGTTAAAGTGGAGAACTTGATGGCAAGTGACAGGGAGGGCCTCTGGTTCTACCAGCCTGAAGTTCTGGGCCTGTTTGGTGCAAGCAGTGAACAGGCAGATTAGCCAGTGATTTAACAGGGAATTCTGAGAGATGAGACAGCACATAGAAGGATTGATAAGCTCTCTACATACCATGATTTGGTCAGAAGAGGTATACATATATAGCAGAGACTGGAATGGGCCCACACGTATCTGACTGATGGAGCCTGGATGCACTAACAGAGGAGATGGGAGAGGATCCAGGAAAGCCTCGGAGGAAGTAAAAGATGAGGAATACTTGAAAGTGGCCAGAAGTTTGAATACCCTCCCTGGTACATATACAAATCCATCAGCAGATAGTAGGAATCTTACTGTTTTAACGTGTTTGAACAAACCTGTGACTAGTCTTTGACTGAGCAAAACTTACGCAGACACAGAGGTGGCCTCTAGGAGGCCATGCTTGGGGGAAAAACAAAACAAATAACTGAGGAGGGACTTGATAGATTTAGTCCAGGCAAGTTACTGAGCGCAAACAGCAACCTTTGGGAGAGAAGTCAGCATTCAGATTAAATTTCCAGTATTCAACAAAATATTATGAAACATGCAAGGAAATAGTATAACCATAAAAAATATTCAGGGAAAAAAAGCTGTTGATACAAACCGTTTCTGGGTGTCAACAGATGTTGAATTTAGCAGGCAAAGACTTCAAATGAAATGAAACCATGCTAAAAGAATTAAAGGAAAGTATTATGACAGTAATTTGAATACAGACTCACAAAATGTTAGAAATTGTTTTAGAAAAAAGGACCTATAGGAAATCTAGAGTTGAAGTACTGAAACAGAACATTCTCTAGAGGGGCTCAATTTCATAATAAAATGCCAGAAGAAAAAGAATTAGTAAATTTGAAGATAGATCAATAGAAATTATTCAATCGGAAGAACAGAGGAAAAATGAACAGAGCCTCAGAGACCTGTGGGACAACATCCAGCATACTAATAAATGTGTCATGGGAGTCACAGAAGGAGAGAGGATAGAAAATGCAGAAAAAATATTGGTTGAAAACTTCCCAAACTTTATAAAAAAAAAATATTACTTTTTAGGTCTAGAAATCTAAATGAATCCCATGTGGGATAATCACAGAGATCCATATCTCTACCCATCATAGTCAAACTGTGGAAAGACAAAGAGAAAATTTTGAAAGTACAAGAGGGGGAAAAAAAGAGACCTGTATGTACAGTGGAGCAACAATGCAATTAATAGTTGAATTCTCATCAGAAGCAATTGAGATCAAAGTCATATATTCATAATGCTCAAAGTAAACAATCAAAAAAAGTGCCAACCAGTAATTCTTTACCCAGCAAAACAGTCTTTCACAGATGAAGGTGACATTCCCAGATAAAAAAAGAATAATAGAATTTGTTGTTAGCAAACCTGCTTTATAAGAAATACTAAAGGGACTTCTTCAGACAGAAAGGAAGTGATACCAAATGGTACCATGGATCCCTAGGAATAAATTCAAGAGTGGTGGAAATAGTAAATACAAAATACTCTAGAAATATACATTTTTTCTTCTTTAAAACACATAAGATTATATAAAACAATAATTATAATGCTTGTTTTTGTGTTTATATGACTGTATCTGTTATTAATGTGACAACAATAGGACAAACAAAAAAATAGGACAACAAAAGGAGGAGAAGGTAAAAGAAGATATGTTGGAACAAAGTTTCTATTTTTTACTAGAATTAAGTTGGTACTATTCTGAAATAGATTGTGGTATATTTAAATTCTCACAGCAACCACTAAGAAAATAAATAACAGCAGTAAAAGTAATGAAATCAGCAATAATTAAAATCCTACACAAAAATATTTAACACAGAAGGTGGCAATAAAGGGAGAAGAGGAACGAGAGAGATAACAGATGTATAAAAGCAAAAAGGAACATGCAAACCCCAAAACCAAAACCAAAAACCAAAGCCAGTGCCGTCAAGTTGATTCCGACTCATAGCGACCCTATAGGGCAGAGTAGAACTGCCCCATGGAGTTTCCAAGGAGCGCCTGGTGGATTCGAGCTGCTGACCCTTTGGTTAGCAGCCATAGCACTTAACCGCTACACTACCAGGATTTACGTGAACCCAAAACATATCAGTAATTACATTAAATGTCACTTATCTAACCATTCCAATCAAAAGATTGTCAAGCTGGACCAAAAAGTAAGTTCCAACTATATGCTGTCTACAGCAGATAAACTCTAGATTCAAAAACACAAGTAGGTTGAAAATAAAAGGATGGAAAAATATACATCATGCAAACAGTTACAATAAGAGAGCTGGAGTGGCTACTTTACTATCAAACAAGATGGATTTTAACTCAAAAATATTACTAGAGACAAAGGGGGGTTTTATAATGATAATTAGCTCAGTACATTAGGAAGATATAACAGTTATCAATGTATATGCATCTAACAACAAAACCCCAAAACACATGAAGCAACCATGACAAGATTGAGAACTAGGTAGTTCAAAAATAACAGTTGGCGTTTTCAATACCCTACTTTCAATATTTGGTAGAGCAACTAGACAGAAAGCCACCAGAATATAGGAGACTTGAATAACTTTGTCAAGCAGTTTAACCTAACATGAAAGAACAGTCCTTCCACCGACTGCATAATACACGTTCTTTTCAAATGCACACGGGGCATTCTGTAAGAGAAGTTTATTTTTTCACTAAAGTAGGCTAAAAGTCTAAATTCAGGGTGTCAGCTCCAGGGGGAGGCTATCTCTCTCTGTCAGCTCTGGAGGAAGGTCCTTGTCCTCAATCTTCCCCTGGTTGACGAGATTCTCGGGCACAGGGACCCCAGGTTTAAAAGATGCACTCTGCTCCTGGTGCTTCTTTCTTGGTGGTATGAGGTCCCCAACTCTCTGCTTGCTTCCCTTTCCTTTTATCTCTTGAGAGATAAAAGGTGGTGCGGGCCATAGCCCAGGTAAACTCCCTTTACCTTGGATCAGGGAGGTGCCATGAGTGAGAGTGGTGTTACAATCCCACCCTAATCCTCTCAACGTAAAATTACAGTCACAAAATGGAGGGCAACCATACAATACTGGGAATCATGGCCTAACCAAGTTGATATACACATTTTTTTGAGGGACATAATTCAATCCATGACACAGTTTTATGGTAGGACCTCAGTTACTGTGGAACTGTGAAAAGTGAGGACATGGTTTCTGTTAACTTGGTGCTTGCAATGCGGGACTGGAAAGGCCTATTACCAATCCTTCACAAACGCCTTTAAAAATGGAGGAGAGAATACTTACATCTCATTCTGTGATGCATTCTGGCTGTACTTCTTCTAAGACTGACTTGCTTGTTCTTTTGGCAGTCCATGGTATATTCAATATTCATTGCCAATACCATAATCCAAAGGCGTCAGTTCTTTTTCAGTCTTCCTTATTTGTTGTCCAGCTTTCACATGCATATGATGCGATTGAAAATACCATGGCTTGGGTCAGGTGCACCTTAGTCTCCAAGGTGATATCTTTGCTTTACAACACTTTAAAGAGGTCTTTTGCAGCAGATTTGCCCAATGCAGTACGTCTTTTGACTTCTTGACTGCTGCTTCAATGGGTGTTGATTGTGGATCCAAGTAAAATGACATCCTTGACAATTTCAATCTTTTCTCCATTTATCATGATGTTGCTCATTGGTCCAGCTATGAGGATTTTTGTTTTCTTTATGTTGAGGTGTAATCCATACCGAAGGGTGTGGCTCTTGATCTTCATTAGGAAGTGCTTCAAGTCCTCTTCACCTTCAGCAAGCCAGGTTGTGTCATCTGCATATCTAGCCTAAGCTATGAAGCATCCATACCTGTGGAGTTACATTCTGAGGATATTTCTATTTCTCTTACCTGTGCAGATCAACATGCACATATTATGAGCAGTGCACTTTTGGCTGTAGGATTCAAGCACAGCTGTTTTTTTTTTTCCTGTTGATAGTGTTTCAGAGACTCAAATGTTTGTGCATTTCTGGGTTATTTTTTGTTTGTTTCATAAATAAAAAAGTTAAATGCAAACATTAGCACATTTGTTGAAAGCAGTAAATTAAAGTGAAGTGCAGCTCATCCTAATGTGTATTTGTGTGTTTTGTTTTGAAGGTCACTCTGTGAGACTGCTGGGTCAGAAAAAGGATAATGGAAAACGGTTGGGGGGAGCACGACTGGATTTGCCAAAGATTAGGAAGAACCCACTAATAGAAATCATTTCCATCAATACTGGGTAAGCATCTCTCAAACTTGCTCGTATAATACAGTAAAACCTGTGAAAGCTGGAACTTGTGTAAGGCAGAAACCTGTCAGAGAAAGAAAAGTCAAATATTTTCCACTAATAGAGGACAATAGAAAGGTGGTAAGACCTGTCTAAGGCAAAGAACTTGTGATATCCAGAATGACGGTAGTCATGTGGAGTTCTGGCTCTCGCAGATTTCAGTGTATTCAGTATACTCCATGAATGAAAAAAAAAAATTTTTTTTCCCGAACATGTGAAATGGACAAGTTGTTGAATATTTTCTTGGAGGAAAAAAAAAAAAAAAAAAACTCTAAAGCAGTTGAATGCAGATAGTCCTTGATTTATGGTGGAATTCCATTCCCTCAACTCCTTCATAAGCCGGTCTTGACATAAGCTTAATACTTCTTTTTTTTTTTTTTTTTTTCAGTTTTCGTTATTATTGCCTTTTATTATCAGTATCTTTATAAATCTGACCTTTGTCTTTGGGGGTTGGAATCATTACATATAAACTTAAAGATATATTTTAATACATACATACATAAATACACATCATAAAAATTTACTTCGACAATGGAATTAACAACTGATGCTTCTGATGGTAGGAAATGCTTAATACATTCACGCTGTAGGCCTGGTCTACAGTGAAGTCAGCGTCAGTGCCGTAACAACACAGTCAGGGTCATGATAGCTGCTGGGACTAACTTCATTGTAGCCCAGGCAATAGCTTACTAAATGGCAATGTTTTGAACAGTAAATCATAACACTGAACATCTTTGAGTGAATGTCTGAGAGTAACAGCAGCAAAATTACATGCTGCAACATTGTATATAATACATATTACTAAGCAGAAAATGTACAAAAAATACAAACAAAAAAAAACATACGGTAGTTGAGTGCTGTTTGTCATAACTTCAATATGTCTTAAGTTGGGGACTACCTTCATAGCTGCGTCCAGAATGTCTCCTGTATGTAAATTACATGTATATTTGCAGTAAGGTTTTATGTCTTTGATTAATTTTATTTTTACTTGTCATTTTTGGTAGTAAACATGGATTTTATTTTCTAACTATGCCCTTGATTGAAATGTTTTTGGAGTATTTTATTTTTGGGGATGGTTAGCACACTCATCATCCTCCACTGTTTTTTCAATAAGGTCATAGTAAATGTTGCCCAAGATAATAACTGTGCTTTGATTATTAACTCTCTAAAATGCGTATTTTAAAGTATTACTCTTGGAAAAAAGTGTCGTGACTGAATATTAAGTACTCTTTTAATCTTACTGCCGTGGTCCGAAGCCTTGATTATAAACTCTGGCATAATCATTGATAATTTGTTTTATTGAATTTGGTTTCTTTAAATTATGGCTCCTTCTGGAAAATGATGTGAATATGGAGCTTGAGGAGAAAAGTTACTTTTTTCCCATTTTATGTTATTGTAATCTGAAAACTTGGTGAGGCTAAGGCCTTCTATTCCTTAAGTCACAGTGTGATTCCCTACTCACCCATGCAACCACCTTCATCTCCCACAGGTTTAAATTGTCCTGTTCCTTTTTTACTTCATCTTCTTTCTCTTTTTAAAAAATTGTTTTCCTTTTTTTTTTTTCTTTTGTGCTGTTCCCCATTGAGGAACAGCTCAAAGAATGAACTTATCTTTCCTTCTCGATCATCTGTCTACTTTTCTCCAAGCTAGTGCTTTCATTTCTTCCTGCACTGTTGTAGCTACCTTGCCACTGGTCATCTTTTCTCTAGTCTCATTACCACCTGGTTCATCCAGCACACTGTTGCTAAAGACCAGAGAAAGTTAGAAAGACATTTGGCTTTTTGCTCAAAGCCCCACGGGATGCTATTTAGTTAACTTGGTGGACTTGTCATGGACCAAGATCTGTCCTTGAGGGTTGAACATTCAGAAACCTGGACTCATCTACCTCAGAAACTAGTGATTGAATTAGGATGTATTAACCCTGAGAAGTGGAATTGTCACCTTGACTGGAGTATGTAGCTTATTCTCTCTCTGTAGCCTGATTAAATTAGAAATGTAAGGCTGTTTGCTGTTCCCTCTGTCTTGGTTATTTCTGCCCTACCCCTAGATACTGCATTTTTTTTCCCCTCAATTCCTTCAAGTTATTACCTTTTCAGTAACGTCCTCCCTGATTATCCTATTTAAAATTGTAGCATTCCTACTTCCCTGTCCTCCTCATTTGCTTTATTTTTCTCTGTGGTGCTTACCAGTGTTTATATTTTTTTTGTCTCCATGAGGTAAACGTGTAGGCTCCACAGCGGCAGGAAATTTTTATTGTTTGGTTTACCTTTGTATCTCCAGTACACAGAAGAACTGTACAGTAGGGATTTAATAAATACTTAAGCATCAAGTGAATGCATCATTGAGTTTTATACAGGTAGTCCCCGACTTATGACATATTTGAGTTATGATGAACTGCACTTATAACCGTCCTTTTTTTTTCCATACATCTTATCCTTAGCAATATATACTACATACAGTGTTGCAGCATGTAATTTGCCGATGTTATCATTCTCATGCCAACCCCTAAAGACAAATAAAGGTGAGGTTTATAAAGATACTGATAATAAAAGGTAATAATAATGAAAATTTAAGAAAATAAATGAGGTATTCTACTTACATCAAGACTGACTTATGACAGAGTCATTGGAATGGAACCCTGTAGTATGTTGGGAACTACCAATAATTTAAAAAATTTAATGAGATTATGCTCAGTTATCTTCACAGTACAGATGGCCTTGCCAATTAGGAAAAAATACTTGGAATTTGCTGACTGAGACACTCTCTTTTCTCATCAGTGCCTTTGGAAGGGCAAAGTCAAAATGTGTCTGAGAGTCTCATTTTTTGTACATGCAGGACTGGTGAACACCCTTTTGGCTAGACACATTCCTTTAAATATATTAATATTTCAGTCAGGGTCTGTCCGGACCTATTAGATTAGGATGCATTAGGTCTCTTCAAGGAGGCTTTGAGCTACTTTTGATGTATTGAGTGTTGGTTTTAAATGTTTATTTTCAAAGGTGTTTTCTTTTTCTAGTCTCCACGTATTTCTCCATTTGCCACTTCCCACCTTTCACTCCAGTATTCAGCCATACTGAACTACTCAAAATTCTCAAACTCAGCGTGGTTCTCTGTCCTTACTCCAGGCCTCCATGCATGCTGTCCTATTTCCGTGGCATGCCTTATGCCTTCCCATTTACCTTGTTGTTAATCCCTGTGTACTCAGTCATGTGCCCTTTTCTCCGGGTGGTCGCTATATACCGCCCCACCCCCCAATTGTGTATCCACGATACTTTCTATTTATACCGATGATGGTACTTCTCAGACTACAGAATTTATATTTTCCACTAAATTGTAAGCTTTTTGAGTGCTGAAAGTATTTCAATTATCATTATATTATTATTGCCTAATTCAATGTGTGGTACAAAGTAAATACTCAGTCAATATTTATTGAATAAATGCTCTATTTTAAAGCCGTTTAATACTTTTGTTGCCATACATGTTTTAAAAATTTCCTTTAGATAACCATTTTAAGTAGTATTAAGCTAGAAGTATTTATGTATACTATTTGCATTTCCCTTCTCATGGATTTGGTGTTTCTTAAAATGAGGCACCACTATAAAATGTTTAAAGCTCATTGGATGTTTGCTGTCTGTCCCTCATCCTTTCACATCTGCTCACATTTTAGAGCTGACCCTTAGGAAATGAGTTAATGGAGTCCCTGGGTTGTACATGTGGTTAATGCACTCATTTGCTATCTGAAATGTTGGAGGTTCAAGTCCACCTAAGAGCACCTTGGAAGAAAGGACTGGCTATCTATTTTTGAGAAATCAGCCAGTAACATACACTATAGAGCACAGTTTCACTCTGAAACATGTGTAGTCCCCATCTGTTGGAATTGACTAGATGGCGACTGGTAAATAAATTAGCAGATATGCTTTTGATATTAAGAGAATTCAGTCCGTGTTGTCTCTAACCGAAATGTGAATTTCTGACCTCTCTGCTAGTAACCATTTTCCTGAATCAGTCACAACTTTATCACTTGTTTTCAGATGAAAGCATCCCTGTGATATCTGTCAACAGTATTACGCTATCACATCTTAGCTTGCGTTCCATTTTTTTTTTTTTTACTGCCTTCAGTGGAGCTCCTTACTTATTTTCACATACATTTAAATGTTTTAAAAACAGTTAAATCCAAAATTATTTCTTTCAGTAGAGAATTATCCTTCCGATCAAAGTCCTAACACTTTTCAAAGTTTGATTGTTTTCAAACTAAATATGGAGATAGAAGGTTTATAGAAATTTTCCGTTTTGCATTTAGGAAAAGGGCCCAATTTGCAATAAGTTTTATTACATGTATTAGTAAATTATCAAAGTTACCATTATACTTTGCAAAGTTGTTATGCTCTGTTACATTTTTCAACTTGAAATGTGAAAGGAGTGTAGTTAGTTCTTTTAGCTGAAGAAGTTAAGAATTTCAGACCATGCTAAGTTTTACATAAGCTAGGAGGTCTACTTCTTTGATCACAATGTGCCTTTGCTACTAGTTTTTTTTTTTTTTAATTAAAGTATAGAAAATAGTTTTTATAAGAATATATTTTGTTTCTTATATAACATGTGTCTTTTATGTTTATACCTTATGTTTAATTATTCATCTTTATCTGTTGACTATATAAATCTTAGTCAGTGGGTTCGTTGATCCAATTTAAAGTGCTTTTCTTGTTTTTTTTTGCAGTGAATTGCTTAGCAGCCACTTGTCTGATATAACTCTTGTTTCTACAGTTTCCCCCACGTGGCAGGGGCTCCCTTTGGAGGAAATGAACATGACTAGGCACATGTTTGTCTTTATGGTGCTGATACGACAGCCATGGACATAACTGAAAACCAGGCGGGAGTAAAGTTAATAATTGCTGATCTTCATTCAGTGCTTAACAGACACAATTCTAAGAAATGTAGATCGTTTCCTGTATATAATCCTCACAACCGTCTTAGGAGGTTGCTTTAGAGATGAGGAAATTAAAGCTCAGAGAGGTTAAATGACTTCCCAGGGTCATGCAGCTAGTAAGTGACTGAGTCTGGCTTTAGAGTCTGATGTTTTCACAGGTTCAGAGAAGTGAGGGACCCTATCCAGTGTGGTCAGCAGAGGGAGAATAATCTTTGCTCCTAGTGTCATTTGAAATGGGCCGCAAAAGACAAGTCCGAGTTTTGATAACTGTATATGGAGGGTATTTATTTTTATTGCTGCCATAAAAACGTACACAAACTTGACGGCTTGAAACAATACACATTTGTCTAAATTTACTAAAAAATCATGGTGTCCGCAGGCCTGTGCTCCTTCCTGGAGGCTCTAGGGGAGATTCATTTTCCTTGTTTTTATCAGCTCCTGGAAACTCCCACACTGTTTGGCTTATGGCCTTTTCCTCCATCTTCAAAGTCAACAACGTTGCATCTCTTTGTGCCTCTCTTCCGTGTTCACATCTGCCTCTGCCTTGCTCTTCCATTCTTAAGAACCCTTGTAATTACAGTGGGCCCACCTGGATAATCCAGGATAATCTCCCTATTTTAAAGCCAGCTGAATCCATCTGCAACCTTGATTTCTCTTTCCCATGTAACCCAGTAAATTCACAGATTCTGGAGATTAAGATATGGACATCTCTGGGAGGCCATTATTCTGTCTACCACAGGAGGTTGGAAGAGGAAATTGTAGGTGGAGAGAAAAGAATAAACAAAGGCATAGGAGTGGGACCATGTAAGTTGCCTAATGAAGAATATAATTTTCTCCAGTTTATCTGGAGTTTCTGGCATACACAGGAAGAGTAGGATAAATTATATTTTCTTTCAAGAATCTAATTGCACCGAGATGAGAAATTATACTCAATTCAGTTGCTAAGAGGTACGGAGAGCCATTAAAGTTCAGGAGCAAAGGTGAGAAATAATCATAGCTGGCATTAGGAGGATTATTCTGATGCCAGCTGTAATGTGGGTTGGTGTGGGAAGATAGATAGATGCAAGGAGGCTTTTATAGTAACCTAGCCGGGAAGGAATGAGGGCTTGAGTGGTGGTTTTGGCAAGGGAAAGCAAGGATGGCAGAGCTATGCTGCAGTTAAGAATGTGGGCTTTGGAGTCATCATACACTGGTGGTGTTACTTGTAACCATAGATTTGGGAGTTCTGAAGAAAGGTGAGAGATTAGAAATGCAAGGCTAGAAAGAGTCTTTAGTTGAAGGAGTGAAAGTCAATGAGGTCATTGAAAGAGACAGTGATCTATGCCTGCGTATAGGTAATAGGAGAAGGCAGAGGAACCATATACATAACAGAAGTAGTCACAGGTGAAGGTGTCAAGGATATGGAATGTTAAATACCATGAAATGCTTCAGCCAGATAAAGAGAAATAACATTGGGGGAAATTAGAAATCAGGTTAGAAATCAGTAAGTTTTGCTAAGGGAACATTACTCTTATGAGTAGGTTGGCCATAAAGTAACAGAGATGGTCTTTAGAGAATAGAAAGATTTTTCTGAGCTTGTTTAGAGGCAGAAGAATAAGAAATATATTGACAGGAGAAACTATTTGAATAGGATCTTAAGATGGGATCAGGAACACAGATGGAAAGGTAATCCTTGGAAAGGAAGAGGGACTTTTTTTTTTTTTTTTTTTTTGCTTCCTTAGAGACTAAGGACTAAAGGACAGTGCTACCTTAGCAATAGAACTAAAGAAAAAGTATAAAACATATCAGTTTGTTTTTCATAAAGGTCTTGACTAATTTAGAGAAAGTAGTTCAACTTCTTGATGTTATCAGGTAAAATGAGGGTGGAGCATTTTGGTATTATGTCCCTTTATGTTTTATTTAATCTAGCACAGTCTCTTTTTTATGACACTGGCTTGAGATAGGGCCACTTCTCCAGTAGAATACCCCACCTTCTGGACTTGGCTGTTTCTTTTTTGGCTTTTGTTTTTGGTGACGGTGGTTACTGAGCTGTTACTCTATCCTATGTATTTTCTGTAAACTGGAAGCTATATCTAAACATGATAGATTCTAATTAAATATTTGACCAGAAGTAATCAAATTTCTGAGGTGAAGATAGGAAATTTGAAGATTCATGTCAGAGTACTTCATTCTCCTCATTAAATTAGTGGGGTGAGGTCATGGTTCTGAAGCATAACAGAGTAGGGTATGCTTGGATATTTGTGTAGAGCAAAAAAATTAACCCAGTACTAAGTTAAATAATAGGGAGTCTGCGTGTGCTTAAACAATAGAAGTGAGCCAGTGTTGAAAAGCTCAGTTTTTGTGAGAGGACCCCATTTGTGTGATTGACTTATTTTTTTTCTAGCAATGGAAATGGAGTGGAGACAATAGTAGGGTACAGGGTAACACGGGGACAAAACACAGAAAATTAGAAATTGAGGCATAAAGGAAAATCTGTTCTTTTTGCCTTCTCCATCACTCTTACAGTGATCGTTTATGACAACCCCTTGGTAATTTTTGTTCTTCCAGAGCCACAAGTTGGATGCTGCTTAGCAGTTCTGATATAAGTAAAGTTATTTTTCAGATTCCTCCTGTCAGATTATCTCTGGTCTGAAGGTTTGAATTTCTCCCTCAGGCTAAATACATCTTAGAAAACACTGTCTGACCCTGTAGTCCTGTACTGATATTTCTTTCTCTTTCAAGTTTGTCATGTCATTCTCTGTTATTCACCGTCTGTCAGACATAAAATGATGGACTATGAGAACCTTTAAGGGGAATCTAATTTTCTTTGAGATTGCTTACTTGAACGTATTATCATTTTTTAAAAAGTATTTGTTAAAGTCTCATGAAAAATTTTCTGGAAATTATTTGCTTCAGTGTTTCTGTGTATCAGCTATTTGTAACCTTTTCTGGCATGAACCTATGTACTTTTTTTCCCCCCTATAATAGGGTCCAGCTTTGGAAAGACTAACTACGATATTTTTGCTTTTGTTCCGTAATGTCCAGAATTTATTATCAGTCCCTGTTTGGATAGGAGATACGTTAAAAAAAAAAAAAAAAAAAAAATCCAGCTGCCCTTCAGTTGATTCTGACTCATGGTGACCCCATGTGTGTCAGAGTAGAGCTGTGCACTATAGGGTTTTTTTTTTTTTTTACTTCATTTCTTCTTTCTTTTAATTTTACTTTAGATGAAGGTTTACAGAACAAACTAGCTTCTCACTAAACAGTTAGTATGCATGTTGTTCGTGACATTGGTTACCGTGACTTGTCAACACTCTCCCTTCTTGACCTTGGGTTCCCGATTACCAGCTTTCCTGTCTCCTCCTGCCTTCCAATCCTTGCCCCTGGGCTGGTGTGCGCCTTTAGTCTTGTTTTGTTTTACAGCCTGTCTAATCTTTGGCTGAAGTGTGAACCTTGGGAGAGACTTCATTACTGAGCTTAAAGTGTGCCCGGGGGCCATACTCTCAGGGTTTCTCTAGTCTCTGTCAGGCCAGTAAGTAGTCTTTTTTTGTGAGTCAGAATTTTGTTCCACATTTTTCTCTAGCTCTGTCTGAGACCCTCTATTGTGATCCCTGTCAGAGCAGTTGGTGGTGGGAGCCGGGCACCATCTAGTTGTGCTGGACTCAGTCTGGTGGAGGCTGTGGTAGTTGTGGTCCATTAGTCCTTTGGATTTATCTTTCCCTTGTGTCTCTGATTTTCTTCATTCTTCCTTGCTCCCAAACAGGTGAGACCAGTGGAGTATCTTAGATAGCCACTCTTAAGCTTTTAAGACCCCAGATGCTACTCACTGAAGTAGAATGTAGAGTGTTTTCTTTTTAAACCATATTATGCCAGTTAAGCTAGATGTTGCCAGTGGCCATCAGCCCAGCAATTGGGTTGCTCAGGGAGTTTGGGTGTGCCTGTGGAGCTTCCATGACCTTGCCTTGGACAAGTTGTGCTGGCTTCCCCAGTATTGTATACTGTCTTACCCTTCAACAAAGCTCTATAGGGTTTTTAATGACTGAGTTTTAATTTACTTTTTTTTGTAAGTAGATCGCCAGGCCTTTCTTCCAAGGTACCTCTGGATGGACTCAAACCACCAACCTTTCAGTTAGCAACTGAACAGTTCCGGCGTTTGTGCATCTAGGGACTCCTTCTAGATATATGAATGTTCTGTAAATATTTGAAAGGACAATAATGCAATTTTATTCCATATTAATGAATTTGTTTTTAGAGAAATATAGTTATTACTAAAAACATTTTATTAGTTTTCTGATTGTAATTGTTAAAAGAAGAAAGAGTAATAAATAGATATAGTAATGATGCATTTGCAAGTATAATTATTATGCCCTTGTCACATTATCAGGTATTTTGTTAGGCATTCTGATACATACAGAGATAAATAAGCATTTCCAATGTCACCATGTCAGTAATGTCAGCTGAAATAATGCAGAACACTCAGCCAATAACTCTAGTATAAGGAAGATTTGGATCTCGTTCTGTTCTATGTACTGAGTAATACTTCTAGGTTCAAGCCCAACTGTCTTGTAGGGGTGAGAGTACACACAGCAGTGACTTCTTGGACCTCCGAATTTTAGAGCTGTGAAGGGCTCAGATGCCCTCTAACTGCCCTTCTCTAGAGAGGCAGTGACAACCACAGAGTAAGGTAAAAAAATCTCCTTGGCTTGTGTCATCAAACAAGCCTGCCTCAAATGCTACCTTTTTATGTTAGTTTCAAACTCTGCACACATGGGGCTGCCTTGATTTGCATGTAACTCGATGGCAGCTAATAACAACAACTGAGGTGAATAACCTCTTAGAATCAATCTATTCCTTTCTAACATGGGCATAATGCTGTCTCCTGTATGTGTAGCCTGATGCATTATGGGCACTTTAATAAGTTTTAAACCAAAAATCCATTGCTGTCAAGTTGATTCCAATTTATAGCTATCCTATAGGACAGAGTAGAACTGCCCCATAGGATTTCCAAAGCTAGAATCTTTAGGCGAGCAGACCATCACATTTTCCTCCTGCAGAGCGTCTGGTGGCTTTGAACTGCCAACCTTTTGGTTAGTAGCTAAGCACTTAACCACTGTGCCACTAGGGCTCCTTTAGTAAGTGTTTGTGCTCCTTAAAATCTGCTACTGTTCTCTCCTGTACTCTGAGGGCAGTGATGGTTGGTGGTAGAATTCTCTCCTTCCATGCAGGAGACCTGAGTTCAATTCCCACTCAGTGCTCCTCAAGTGCAGCTGCCATCATCTGTCAGTGGAGGCTTGCATGTTGTGATGCTGAATAGTTTCAGCTGTGCTTCAAGGCGAAGATGGACTAGGAAGAAGGACCTGGTGATCTGTTATCACAAATCAGCCTGTGAAAACCCTATGGATCATAACATTCATAATCCATTGTATGAGGGGTTGCTGTGAATTGCAGCTAAAACAATATCCTGTACTCTTCCAGCATTCTTCAAGACCCCTTCTTCCCTTCTCCTGTTCTCCCCATCCTTTGGAATATTTAGGCGAGAAAGCTGCTAGGAGTAGAATATAAGGGCAGGACTTTTTTCCTTTTTTTAAAATCATTGTTTCTTTAATCCCCTATATCACCCTTTCAGTTGTAAATGAATATTTAGCACATAAAGTTTTAAAACTTTTTTTTTTTATCCTAGTCTCTGCTGTACCTTCTAGCACAGTTCCTGTTCATGGATTTTACGCCATAAATATTTGTTAAGAATTCAGGGACAGCAGTGTTACTTAAATACAGACATTTTTTTTCTGCTTGAGTAATTACTTCTTCCTTGGTGAAGCTTTGTACAAAAAAGAATACGGGAATTTCTATTATGAGTGAAGTGAAACTTAAACAATTAAATGTGTGAACTTGAAATGTTTATTGCAGTTTTGAATTTGTTAGCACAGCTTTACTCTTTTACCGAAAATCTAGTTGTCATGAAATTTTTAGTTTTTTTGATATCTTCAGTGAAATCCCCAAATACCTTATTTTCATTTAAATACTGTAGAAATGAAACTGAAAAGTAATGCTTATGTTTAGCATGTTTTAAAGCTGTGTTTGGGAAAGATTCATAGGAACAGTGGATGGCACTCTTAGCTCATACCTGTGAAGTAATTATTGTTAAGTTGCAGAACTTTAAAATTCTGGCTTAATCAGTGCTTTTAAAGGGAGCAGCTCGGTTGAACAGCCTAGGCAGTATTAGCATGGGATTTAATCTTCAATTATGTAAATTCTTTTTTATGTCATCATTGTTTCATATAAACTTTGAAATGAATATCTAACTTCCTTAGTCGCTAATATAAAGACATGACTGATTTTTAAAAATCATTGCAAATTCTGGCATATCATATTATATGATAACCACTGTTCAAATTAAAAAGTGTATTAAAAATACTCAAATTTTGGTACACCATTAAAGAAGTCATAGTTTAAAGTTGCTGTCGTTGTTGTTAGTTGGTTTTCATTGAGTTGATTCTGACTCATAGTGATCCCACGAGTGCAGAGCAGAACTGCTGTGTAGGGTTTACAAGGCTGTGACCTTTCAGAAGCAGATAGCCAGGCCTGTCTCCCAAGGCACCTGTGGGAGGGTTTGAACCATCAGCCTTTCAGCTAGTAGTCAAGAGTTTAACAGTACGCGTCACCCAGGGACTTCAGTTTAAAGTTAGTTGAATAGAGTTGGTTAGTTCATTTGACTGTATGGTGAGGATGTGCATCAATTATAACTCATAGATCATTTTACGGTGTAGAAAGTATTATATTTGGGATTTAAAAAAATCAGCTTATTTATTTCATGTATGAATGGCTTTTATATTTGCTCTTTAAGAACACTAAAGAGCCTGGATATTCATTTACTCAACAAATGGGTTTGAACATTTATTCAGTGCTGACGCTATAAAAATGAGTTAATTTGGTGACTACCCTTGAACATTCCCATAAACTAAGGCAATGAAGCAAGCACAAAACAATTAAATTATAATATAATATTTTAAGTCCAATAATACAGAAATGGGCAAAGTTATCTTAGGACCATGATGGATTCTTTGGATGAATTAGAGATGGCTTCTATGGAAAGTGCTGTTTGGCTGTATTTATTTTGTAGGTGGGTTCAAAGGCAATTTAAGTAGAGGAAATAAAAGCCCATCAACAGTGGTATAGAATTATGAAATTCTTGTACCAAGAATGAAGAGTGAGTCAATGTGGCAGTGATTTGAATAAGGGAATTCTAAGAGATGAGGTTAGACAGGTAGATTAAGATTGGCTGGGTTCAAATTTTGGCCCCATCATTTCATCATTTTTTGTGTGGCATTGTGTAAGTTATTCAGCCCCTTTAGAGGTCTAAATAAAATGGGGATCATAATAGTGCTATTTTTAGAATTAAAAGAAGTCATCTATTAAAAGTAATTAACACAATTCCTGGCAATTAGTCTGTTCAATGTAATTAATATTAAATTTATTATTAGCACAACTATACGGAAGATGAATCGCAGACGTAATCAGGTTGTGTTCTGCTTAAGGCCACAGAGCTAGTAAGTGGCAGTGTCTTGACTTGAACCACATCTTCTGACCAGTTTTTTTCCCCAGTAAACCCCAGGTGGGTGGTGCACTCTACTACTAGGTAAAAATTTGATGGCTCAAACCCACCCAGAGGCACTTCCGAAGGCAGTCCAGGGATCTGCTTCCAAAACGTCACTTCCTTGAAAGTCCTATGGAGCAGGTCTACTCTGCACGCACGGGGTTGCCATGAGTCAGGCTCGGCTCAACAGCAACAACAGTGTCCTTCCAGCCCAATTCTGTATCCTTGGCAGTAGCATCAGGGCTCGTTTTTATGTGGTAATGTGGTATATTTTTCTATGTCGTTGTCTTTTTAGGTGAGGAGTATGTTCCAAATATGTTAAACACCTCTTTTAAAACCTCATGTGCATTATTATGGAATTAATTACAGACCATTTCAAAATATATTTTTTGTATGAAATCATTAATCTCACAGGCAAATAGTTTTAGGAACGCCAAGACTTAAAATAATTTCACTTTAAGGTTAATTAGATTAAATGTAATATAACTAATTTAGAGAGAGATAAAAGATGAAAGGCTTGCATTTAAATTCAAGCTTGCTTGAGACTGGTGGGAACAAATTTGGGTCAGTGTCTTTGGTATTAAGATTTTAGTTAAGAGTAGATATGAATGACCTCACATGAAAAGGAGGATGCACTCTCACTTTTTCACTATGTAAAACATATTATTTGTGATTCCATATTTAGGCTTATATACCTCTTTGATGTCTTGAGCCCTGGTGGTGCAGTGGTTAAGAGCATGGCTGCTAACTAAAAGGTCAGCAGTTTGAACCCACCAGCCACTCCTTGGAAACTCTACGGGGCAGTTCTACTCTGTTCTATAGGGTTGCCATGAATCGGAAACGACTCAATGGCTTTGGAGCTGGGATATATGTTTTGGGGCCCAGATGAGGAAGTGACTTTTTCCCAAACCTTTCAGGCACAGTAAGATCATATAGGAAGAACTGTCCACTAACACAAAGAGGAAAAACCATCTGAAGGGTCATATTTGTGACAAGAAAATTTAGACTATATTTCTATTGTATTGTGACAGCTGCCTCTTGAGATATACTGAGTTTACCAAATGAAATGGAATTTGAGTTTCCTGTTGTGGTTGTGGAATCCCTGTGTGGTGCAAATGCTTAACAACCTGCTCAGCTGCTAACCAGTAGGTTGGACGTTCAAGTCCACCTGTTGGCACCTTGGGTGGCCTGGCATCTACTTCTGAAAAATCAGCTATTGAAAACCCTGTGGAACACAGTTCTGCTCTGACACACATGGGGTCTCCATGAGTTGGAGTCCACTGGACAGCAACTGGTTTTTCTGGTATTATGATGTTATTTAAAGGATGGGGCTACTAAATCATACTGAGTTAGAGTTGTTTCTTGTACCCCCCGTCTTCTTGTCTTTTTTAACCTGTACTTGAGCTTGGCTCCATGAAAGTGAGTTGTGCTTGGAAAAGCACAGTGGGAATGGGTGATTGGGTCATTATTGTGGCCACCATCTTCCAGTTTTCCTGTGCCCCAAGAAAACTTGTTTTCCTGCCCTCTGAGGAGGAGAAGGGGCTAAAACAAAACAAAACCCTCAAACCAGTGTAGCCCAACTTTAATTAAGTATAATTGGATACACATGCGATTGTGGGTTAATGTCTGTCAGCTTTTTCCAATACAAAAATAATATAGACCCCGTATTTATTTCTGAAACCACTCTGCTTTTATTTTACTACAGCTCAGCGTGGTAGCACCATTTGTTTTATTTTTCCTAACCCTGACAAAGCAGAATGTTTTGTTTGGCTTTCAGAAAAGGCAATAGTGCGTGTAGTTAAGACCTCATTTACTTTATCTGATGAAGTAGTCTCTGAGGAATGTCCATCTTTCTGTACATTTGCTAAGGAAACTGGGTTTAAGGCAAGGTCGTTTTTAAAACTCCTGGTTTCTGTTTTTAAACTATGTATGTATGTGGCTTTGTGATTTCTAATTAATATTTCTGTGGTGCTTTTATGGCTATCCTGAAAATGAGGATTAATTGTGAGAGATAATGTGGCTTTAAGAAGATCTGTATACCTTGTGAAATGTGTTTTATGTATTGTTCTGTTACTGCTCCTGAGGCAAACATAAACTGTCTGAAATGGGATTTTTTTTAGGTTTTTCTCCTCAACCACTTCCTCTTGCTCCTCTCTGTTGCTCCCCCTTCCCCATACATCAATATAGGTGTATGAGAATAAGGTGTACAAGGAAGGGTATATTTATTTAGGACCCTTCCGTGTAACAGGAAGATACCCCCATTAAAGATTGTTGGCATTTGTTCATTAGTTTGTTCATAAATTCATTCGTTCATTCTTTACTCATTCATTCTTTTATTCAAGAAGTTTTTGCAGAACTATAGAGTAAAATATTTTCAGCATGTCAGCTAGTAGCCAGAGGTCTAACTACAAAAAATAGCACATAGGGCAGTTAGTGTTAAATTGCTGAATGATCTCTCACAGCTGGCGATAGAAATTGTGATGGCTGGTAGAAACTGATTGGCACCCAGCCTCAAACAAGGATGCCCAGGTAGTGGCATCCTACCTGCCTCCCCCTCGCCCCACTTAGGCTTCTGCTCAGTAGCACAGTCTTTGGTAACTGACCACTATGGAGAATTCAGTCACCACTGTCACTTAATTGTTCTCCTTTGGAATTCTTTCTGCCCCATGGTTGTTTGAATGTTGATTCTCTGCTTACTCTGTCAAAAAAACCAAAAAGCCTGTAATATCACTTCCAAAGAGTAGAATTTTTAACGCCCTGTTTTGCCTCCTCCATCTTCTTTCTCATTCTTATTTCCACTATTGGTTTATTTTTTATTTTTTTTGCTTTCCTACCTCAATTCTCAATTATATACAAAGTAAGAGGCAGAGCAACAGAAATAAAGATGCTGACAGCAGCCTGATGCTGACACATTGACAGTTTGGTAAAAGAGATGTCTATCCATTTCACAAGGAGCCATGGTGGCATAGTGGTTAAGCACTTGGATGCTAACTGGAAGGTTGGTGGTAGTCTGCTTCCGTTAAGATTTATAGCTTTGGAAACCCTGTGGGGCAGTTCTAGTCTGTCCTACAGGGTCACTATGAGTCGGAATAGACTCAATGGCGGTGGGTTTGGTTTTTTGTTATCCATTTGTTGCGTGCCCCTGGGGAGACAGTGGGAGCTGAGGTTCCTCTACTGCTGAAAGCAAATTTGATTGATGTTATTGTGATGCCTCACTGTGGCTTCGTGGTGGTTGGCATAATGAAAAACCACCCAAATTGGCTTTCACTTACGTATTTTGCTTTTCACAATTATTTGTCAAAATGATCCATTTTCTTAATTTTACCGTATCTTTGTCATTTAAATATCCTATATTGGAATGTAACTGGCATAATTTTATACTCCATTAAATTTAAATTCTTTTGTTCAATTTTTAGGAGTTAAAGATGGAGGAAAGAGAAACGTAGATTTTTCAGAGTTTGGTCCTTTTAAGAAAATTTACTATCTTATTTTCACATACTGCATTTTTGCACAAATGACTAGTGCTGTCTGCAGTTCTTTGCCTCGTGCCGCCCCCCACCACCAGGAGGCATCCTCAAAAAGGCACTATGCTAATTTTGCTTCACAGCAACAGGTAAAACAAAACACCTGGCATAGCAGTACCTACAAAAATACCTTGCAGTGGGGGGAGGGCGCAACTGGCAAGCAAATGCAGAAGGTGTGTGTTATTTGAGTAAAAAACACGGCATTCTAGTTCAGAAGCCACCTTTGATTAGGACTCATATCTAGAATATTTTTCTGATATACTTCACAAATGCTTAATTGAAGCAACATCAGTATGACTCGCCTAATTTCTTAGTTTCTGTTCTTTATCCAGAACTGCTTTTCTCAGACCTTAATGGTTCTTCCACTTAGAAACCTCTCAGTCCTAGACTACTTTAATTAATTGATCCTTTCATATCCATATTTTCTGTTTTGTCACATCGTGCAGTCTCTGTATCTTCTCTTTTAAATTTGTTCCATTGCTATTGTTCCATCTTCTATATCTACTTTTTCTTTAGCGTGTTCTTTCTTATTCATAGTCCTTTTGTAGCTACCTTCCAGCTTCAAAAACCATTTCATAAACAGTGGAGAGGCATTCCCATAAACAAAACAAAACCCATTGCTGTGGAGTCAATTCTGACGTATAACAACTCTATAGGACAGAGGAGAACTGCCCCATAGGGTTTCCAAGGCTGTAATCTTTATGGAAGGAGACTGTCACATCTTTCTCCTGCTGAGTGGGTTATGGGTTCGACCTGCCAACCCTTCAGTTAGCAGCCGAGCACTCAACCACTGTGCCATCAGGGCTCCTTGGAGAGGCATTAGACCCTGAGATTTGCTTTGGATTAGATTTACCCGATCTTACTGAATATTTTTAGAAAATAGAAATGTAAGATAAATTGATTCAGTCAAGAAGTCTGGGGTCTGCTCTTAGCTCCCTCTTTAGCTATGTGATCTCAAGAGGCTTAATTTCCTCAAGCCTCAGTTTCCCCATTTGTAGTATGGAAGAGTCAAATTTGATCTTTAAGGGCCCTTCCTACTCTAAAAGATGTGATACTGTTGAACTTCTGTGATCCAACTGTGAATTATACGGTACTGGTCTAAATCAGTGGCCTCCAAACCTTTTACCTGATCAGCAAGCAATTTTTGAACTCCTCCTAAAATATGTATGTTTGTATGTATGTATGTGTGTGTCCTATGATTGTGTTTGTACATGTATATAAATACATATTTTTGTTGCTGTTCTTTTGAAGTGTCTTTAATAACGTAACATAGAAGCATGGTTGAGAGTGTAGGTTTTGGCATTATGTAGACTAAGGTTTAAGTCTTGATTCTGTTACTTACTAGTGGTATGACCTTGGGTGGGTTGATTGATCACTCACAGCTCCGTTTCCTCATCAGTAAAATAAACCAAAAACCAGACCCGTTGCCGTTGAGTCGATTCTGACTCATAGTGACCCTATAGGACAGAGTAGAACTGCCCCATACGGTTTCCAGGGAGTGGATTCAAACTGCTGACCTTTTGGTTAGCAGCCGTAGCTCTTAACCACTATGCCACCAGGGTTTCCAGTAAAATAAAAGATATATCTTACTCAGGTAGTCATGAGAATTGAGTAAGATGTATAAATTTCTTTACACAGTGCTTGGCACATAATTTTCACTCTGTAAACACTGGTAATTATAATCAATTATGTGCCTTTTGGCATTTCCAGAGTTATCATGGACTGCTATTACCATTAAGATACTTTGATTACTAAAACATTTGGTTTTCGGTACCTCTAACTTGTTATTTTCTTCCCTTACTTACATTTGATACAAAATTATCAGGTGCTGTTTTTTTTTTAAGTTGGACCCTAGAAGAGCTTTTTTTTCTGAATTGAGATATATTGATAACAACAGCAGCCAAAAAGTCACTTTTGTTGCTAGAGTAACCATTCTCTTATGACTGTAAAAAAACAGACAAACCAAACCCGTTGCTGTCTAGTCGTTTCTGACTTATGGCAACCCTATAGGACAAAGTGGAACTGTCACATAGGGTTTCCAAGGAGCAGCTGGTGGATTTGAACTGCCAGCATTTTGTTTAGCAGCTGAACTCTTAACCACCGCACCACCAGAGCTCCTTATGACTGTAATACTTCATAAATTTACCGTTGACTTTTTATTGTCTGTCTGATCTGATGGTCTTAACTGCAGTTAACTTTGCCATATCTAACATATTTTTCTATCCTATTAGTAATATGCACAGATTTTGAAATATGTTTCATTAGGAGATAGTCATCGACGTGGAATTATTATGTCAAAAGTATGGGTCTTGGAATATAAATTCAAATTGCTTTCCAAACACTTCCACTTACAATGTTGACAATTAAGAGTACATATTTTGTTCCACCGTGAAGTCTACATTATTTTTCCCATTGAATAGAAACTGAGGGTTTATAACTGCCCAGAGCTCCATTTTCGTATACACGTAGCTAAAATTTTCAATCTCATTTATTGAATGTGATAGGCTGTATGTTGTTGTTGTTGTTAGGTGCTGCCGAGTCGGTTCTGACTCATAGTGACCCTATAGGACAAAGTAGGACTGACCCATAGGATTTCCAAGGAGTGGCTGGGGGATTCAAACTGCTGACCTTTTGGTTAGTAGCCAAGTTCTTAACCACTGTGCCAGCAGGACTCTAATAGGTTGTATAGCCTAGTGTTAAGAGCATCATTCTGGAGCCAAACTCCTTGGGTTCAAATCCTGGCTCTAGTGCTTACTTTGTGACCCTGAGCATGTTTCTTTATACTTTAGTTTTCTCATCTCTAAAATGGGACTAGTAATATCCATTTAATAGGGTTGTCGTGAAGATTAAGTTTTTATGCATGTGTTTTTAATGTAGAATAAGAACCGAAAACCGAACCTGCTGCTGTTGAGTTGATTTCAACTAATAGTGACCCTATAGGATAGAGTAGAACTGCCCCGTACGGTTTCCAAGCAGTGCCTGGTGGATTCGAACTGCTGAACTTTTGGTTAGCAGGTGTAGCTCTTAACCACTGTGCTACTAGGGTTTCCTAACATAAAATAGCTCCTGTCAAATAATAATTGTTACATAAGTGATTGCTATCATCATCATTAATTAATTTGTTATTATTATTTTTACCTCACTGTCATGGATTGAATTATGTCCCCCCAAAATACCTGTCAATTTGGCTAGGCCATGATTCCCAGTATTGTGTGATTGTCCACCATTTTGTCATCTGATGTGATTTTCCTGTGTGTTGTAAATCCACCTCTATAATGTTAATGAGGCAGGGTTAGAGGTGGTTATGTTAATGAGGCAGGACTCAATCTACAAGATTAGGTTGTGTTTTAAGCCAATCTCTTCTGAGATATAAAAGAGAGAAGCTAGCAGAGAGACGGGGACATCACACTGCCAAGAAAGCAGCGCCAGGAGCAGAGCGTGTACTTTGGACCCAAGGTTTTTGTGCAGAGAAGCTCCTAGACCAGGGGAAGATTGGTGACAAGGACCTTACTTAGAGCCAACAGAGAGAGAAGCCTACCCCTGGAGCTGATGCCCTGATTTTGGATTTCTAGCCTACTAGACTGAGAGAGGAAACCCTGGTGGCTTGGTGGTTAAATGCTACAGCTGCTAACCAAAAGGTCGGCAGTTCAAATCCACCAGGCGCTCCTTGGAAACAGTATGGGGCAGCTCTACTCTGTCCTATAGGGTCTCTATGAGTTGGAACCGACTCGATGGCAATGGGTATGGGTATGGGTAGACTGAGAGAATAAATTTCTTTTTCTTAAAGCCATCCTTCTGTGGTATTTCTGTTACAGCAGCCCTAGATGACTAAGACATTCATGTATAATGTTTGTTCTTTCTTTCTAAAACAGTATAGTCATTTTTGTTGTTGTTGTTGTTGTTGTTGTTGTTAGGTGCCATCTAGTCAATTCCGACTCATAGCGACCTTATGCACAGCAGAATGAAACACTTCCTGGTCCTGCGCCATCCTCAGAATTGTTGCTATGCTTGAGCCCATTGTTGCGGTCACTGTGTCAGTCCATCTCGCTCAGGGTCTTCCTATTTTTTTCTGACCCTGCACTTTACCAAGCATGATGTCCTTCTCCAGCGACTGATCCCTCCTGATAACATGTCCAAAGTATGTGAGATGTAGTTTGCCATCCTTGCTTCCAAGGAGCATGCTGGTTGTTCTTCCAAGACAGATTTGTTCTTTCTTTTGGCAGTCCACAGTATATTCAATATTCTTCACCAACACCACTATTCGAAAGTGTCATTTTTTTTTCGGTCTTCCTTATTCATTGTCCAGCTTTCATGTGCATATGAGGCAATTGAAAACACCATGGCTTGGGTCAGGCACACCTTGGTTTTCAAGGTGACATTTTTGCTTTTTCAACACTTTAAAGAGGTCTTTTGCAGGCATTTTGCCTAATGCAATGTGTCTTTTGATTTCTTGACTGCTGCTTCAATGGGTGTTCATTGTGGGTCCAAGTAAAATGAAAACCTTTACAACCTCAATCTTTTCTCCATTCATCATGGTGTTGCTTATTGATCCAGTTGTGAAGACTTTTGTTTTCTTTATGTTGAGGTGTAATCCACACTGAAAGCTGTGGTCTTTGATCTTCCTCAGTAAGTGGTTCAAGTCCTCTTCACTTGTGGAAAGCAAGGTTGTGTCATCTGCACTACGCAGGTTGTTAAGTTTTCCTTCAATCCTGATGCCCCTTCTTCTCGTATAGTCTAGCTTCTCAGATTATTTGCTCTACATACAGATTGAAGAGGCATGGTGAAATGATACAACTCTGACGCACACCTTTCCTGACTGTAAACCATGCAGTATCCCCTTGTTCTGTTTGAACTACTGCCTCTTTATCCATGTATAGATTCCTTATGAGTACAATTTAGTGTTCTGGAATTCCCATTCTCCACAACTTTATCCGTTAATTTGGTATGATCCACACAGTTGAATGACTTAGCATAGTCAATAAAACACAGGTAAACATCTTTCTGGTATTCTCTGCTTTCAGCCAGGATCCATCTAACATCAGCAATGATATCCCTGGTTCCATGTCCTCTTGCCCGAATTTCTGGCAGTTCGCTGTCGATATACTGCTGCAGCTGCTTTTGAATGATCTACAGAAAAATTTTGCTTGCATGTGATATTAATGATATTGTTCTATAATTTCCGCATTCAATTGGATAACCTTTCTCGGGAATATGCGTAAATATGGATCTCTTCCTGTCCGTTGGCCAGGTAGCTGTCTTGCAAATTTCTTGGCAAAGACCAAAGAGCACTTCCAGCAATGCATCCTATTGTTTCAACATCTCAATTGGTATTCTGTCAGTTCCAGGAGCTTTGTTGTTCACCAATGCCTTCAGTGCAGCTTGGACGTCTTCCTTCAGTACCATCAGTTCTTGATAATATGTTACCTCCTGAAATGGTTGAATGTCGAGCAGTTGTTTTTGGTATAGGGAGTCTGTGCATTCCTTTCATCTTCTTTGATGCTTCCTGTGTCATTTAATATTTTCCCCATAAAATCATTCAGTATTGTAACTTGGTGCTTGAGTTTTTTCTTCAGTTCTTTCATCTTGAAAAATGCTGAGCGTGTTCTTCCCTTTTGGTTTTCAATTTCTAGGTCTTTGCACATGTCATCATAATACTTTATTTTGCCTTCTCAAGCTGCCTTTTGAAATCTCCGTTCAGCTCTTTTACTGCATCATTTTTTCCTTTTGTAAGTTTTAGAGTCTCTTCTGACATCCATTTAAGCCTTTTCTTCCTCTCCTCTCATTTTAATAACTTCTTGTTTTCTTCATATATGATGTCCTTGATGTCATTCCGCAACTCGTCTGTTCTTCAGTCATTACAACACGTCAAATCTGTTCTTGAGATGGTCTCTAAATTCAGGTGGAATATACTCAAGGTTGTACTTTGGCTTTCCTTGACTTGTTCTAATTTTCTTCAGTTTCAGCTTGAACTCGCATATAAGTAATTGATGGTCTGATCTGCAGTCAGCCCCTGGCCTTGTTCTGACTGATGATATTGAGCTTTTCCATGGTCTCTTTCCACAGATGTAGTCGATTTGATTCCTGTGTATTCCATCTGGCAAGGTTCATGTGTACAGCACTGTTTACGTTGGTGAAAAAAAGATTATTTGCAATGAATAAGTCCTTGGTCTTGCAAAATTCAATCATGCGATCTTCAGTATCGTTTCTGTCACCAGGGCTGTATTTTCCAACTACTGATCCTTCTTCTTTGTTTCCAACTTTTACATTCTATTCACCAGTAATGATCAGCGCATCCTGGTCACATGTTCTATCAATTTCAAGCTACAGAAGTTTGTAAAAGCTTCAATTTTTTCATCTTTGGCATTAGTGGTTGGTGTGTAAATTTGAGTAATAGTCATATTAACTGCTCTTCCTTGTAGGCATATGAATATTATCCTGTCATTGATAGAATTGTACTTTAGGATAGATCTTGAAACGCTCTTTTTGACGATGAATGCAACACCATTTCTTTTCAAGTTGTCATTCCTGGCATAGTGGACCATATGATTGTCCAGTTCAAAATGGCCAATACCAGTCCATTCCAGCTCACTAATGCCTAGGATATCGATGTTTATGTGTTCCATTTTATTTTTGACAATTTCTGATTTTCTTAGATTCATACTTCATACATTCCAGGTTCTGATTATTAATGGATGTTTGCAGCTGTATCTTCTCATTTGGAGTTGTGCCATATCAGGAAATGAAGGTCCTGAAAGCTTGACTCCATCCGTGTCATTAAGGTCAACTCTACTTTGAGGAGGCAGCTCTTCCCCAGTCGCATTTTGAGTGCGTTCCAACCTGGGGGGCTCATCTTCCAGCACTATATCAGACAGTCTTCTGCTGCTGTTCATAAAGGTTTCACTGGCTAATTCTTTTCAGAAATAGGCCACTGGATCCTTTTCCCTACTCTGTCTTAGTCTGGAAGCTCAGCTGAAACTTGTCCTCCATGGGTGACCCTGCTGGTAATTGAATACTGGTGGCATAGTGTCATGGATTGAATTATGTTCCCTAAAAAATGTGTGTATCAATCTGGCTGGGCCATGATTCCCGGTATTGTGTGATTTTCCTGTATGTTGTAAATCCTGCCTCTATGATGTGAATGAGGGAGGATGGGCAGCAGTTGTGTTAGTGAGGCAGGACTCAATATACAAGGCTGGATTGCTCTTGAAGCGATCTCTTGAGATATAAAGGAGAAGTAAGCAAAGAGATGGGGGCAGGGGGTGGGGATGGGGGTGAGGGGGTGGACATGAGACCTCATAGGACCAGGAAAGCAATGCTGGGAGCAGAGTGCATCCTTTGGACCAGTATCCTTGCACAGAGATGCTCCTAGTCCAGGGAAAGACTGATGAGAAGGCCAACAGAGAGAGAAAGTCTTCCCCTAGAGCTGACACTCTGAATTCGGACTTCTAGCCTCCTTTACTGTGAGAAAATAAACTTCTCTTTGTTAAAGCCATCCACTTGTGGTGTTTCTCTTACAGCAGCACTAGATGACTAAGACACATAGCTCCCAGTGTGATAGCAACACAGAAGCCCCCACAATACGACAAACTGACAGACTGTGGAGGATAGGCATTTTTGGTTAATCTAATTTCTGAACCATTCAAAGGTTTGTTTGAGTGAATGAATAAAATGAATGAATGAATGAAAGTGTGTCTTGAACCATGTCTTTGACTCTTACATATTTATGGCATTTTTAAAAAAAGCCTCCTTGTTTTGGTGTAGTAGATGAGAAAGATCTAGTTGAATTTAGTATACCCTCTGTGAATGCATTGGTCCTTTGTTTTACATTCTTGCCAAATTGTTTGAATGAATAGTAATGTGATAGTTTACATAGTGAGCAGCAGTTTGATTTTAACTGTTAATGGGTTACATGGTTTAAGATCTTTTGTCAACTAATGAGAATGGTCTAAGGCCTTTTTTTTTTTTTTTCTTTTAAGGGATGGGATAAAAAATCCTTTTAATTAGGAATAGACTTTGCAAAATATTTAATAAGTTCCTTTATTATTTGTAGGCCCCTGGCCAAATACCAACTGCCCACATACTTTCTTAGTACAGATCTGTTCTTAGATAATTAAAAATCCCTTTGGCAGATTCGTACCCTAACATAGAGTCTTAGTTCCAGAAGGGATTTTAGAGATTTAAAATCTTCTTTTCGGAGATGATGAAACTGACTCCCAGAGGGCCTAACATCCCAAAGTTTGGTGGCCTGCGTATTCTACTCACTTTTACGAGATTTTGGTTTCTGACAAACAGGAAGGAACTACTCTGACAGGTGGTATGCCTTGATTTTCAGGATTTAGCAGTTGGTGGAAGGGTTATAGAAACCCTGGTGGCATAGTGGTTAAGTGCTACGGCTGCTAACCAGAGGTCGGCAGTTCAAATCCACCAGGAGCTCTGTGGAAACTCTATGGGGCAGTTCTACTCTGTCCTATAGGGTTGCTATGAGTTGAAATCGACTTGACAGCAAAGGGTTTTTGGTTTTTGGAAGGGATATAAACTTTTGTGGTCTGTGAGGTGTTGTAGAAACAGTTCATGTTTGTTTGTATTGGAGTATATATATAGGTTAAAACATCAGAACATGGTATCACTTGGCTATGATTTTTGGTTGAAGGAAAACAGTGAGATTGTTTTGTACTAAGTGAGTTGGATTACATGGGATAAAGATGCTATTGAGACTTACGACTTCTCTTTTTGGTGTGTGAGAACCTTCACAAGAACTCCAGATTTCATAGCTCCTTATGTCCTTCTTCTAGTCACTCATTATTTGACTTTCCTATCTATATTTTGATTCTACCATTTACTCTTCTTTTATTCCTATAGGTTTGTTTGTTTCTCTAGCAGCTAGTAGTGACTAGCATGTGGAAGCTCTCAAAGAAAAGCTATCTGGAAAACAGTCTGACAGTTTCTTTAAAAGGTTGAACATATACTTACCATATGACCTATGGATCCTACTTGTGGATATGAGAAATGAGAAGTTACACTCACACAAAAAACTGCCCACAAATGCTGTCTTCCTAATCCCCTCAAACTGAAACTGAAAACAATTTACATATTGTTCAGTGGGTGAGTGAATACATAGCAATAAAAAAGGAACGGACTATTGATACTCTCAGCATCTTAGATGAATCTCAAAAGCCTTATGCTGAGTGAAAGAAGCCTGTCACAAAAGATTGTAGGGAATGTATGATTTATTTATGACATTCTTGTAAAGACAAAACTGTAGTAATGGAGAACAGATCATTTGTTTCCAGTGGTTAGAAGTGGGGGGAGGTATGTGTGTAAAGAGAGCATGAGGGATTGTTTGGGGGTGATGGAACTCTTCTGTATCCTTATTATGGTGGTGGTTACACATATCTATGCAAGTGAACCCAGGGAGGGACAGTAGAGTAAGAGAGGCAAGAGTAACAGGGATTAAGAATATGGGTCATTTGTTAGTTCAGGACTTGGCAAACTACAGCCAAACCCAGCTGTTGCCTTTGTGCAGCCTGTCGTTGACTAGAGTAGATTTTATATTACTAGACAGCTGGGGGAAAAAAAAAAAAGAATGGTATTTCATAATGTGAAAATTATATGAAATTCAAAATTTAATATCTTTAAATAAAGCTTTATTGGAATACACCCATTCTCACTCGTTTTTATATACATCTGTTTTCACGCTACAGGGGCAGAGTTAAACAGTTACGACAGCGACTATATATGGTACTGTGCAGGAAAGAGTTAATATAGCAGATATGAGGTTACCATCTTTAGAAGGACCTGTTGGAGGAGGAGGGATACAGTTGGCTCTTGACTGGCATCTTGAGATTTGGCTTTAAGAGTTTGCCCTAAGTTGTTGAGACTGTTTTGCCTGCCTGGGCTACTGAACATGTGCTTTCCTTCTAGAAATCTGAAATTTCAGTAGTTGTGGCTAGTCATTTTGTCTCCATCACCAGCCATGATAAAAATCCTGGACCGTAAGTCTCAAGCTGACTTCCTGGGCAGAAATATTGCACATGTCACTGCATCTCATGGCTGGAGGAAGGTGTGTGTTCTGTATAGCTCCTCCTGAGAGGGAAGACATAGGAAGCCTGCACATGGAATCCTCCAGACTTGACATGATGTGTCTCTCTTGCTGATTACTGTAATAAGTTATAGCTGCAAGCACAACTGTTTTCTGAGTCCTGTGAGTCCTAGCAGACTGCAGAACATGTGGGTGGTATTGGGACCCCTGAAGGAGGTGTTCTTATTATTTGCATTATTGCTTGGCACACTGCAAATTGTAGTTATGACTAACTAAATTATGTTTTGAGTGCCATGTGTATCACTGTTTGTATTTTACTTTTTACTATTAGGGCATAACCATCATGTCAAAATAAAGAATAAAAAGTGTACTTTAAATGTCTCACTTTTAAGGCACTGTGGAGTGTGGATTATTTTGTTATCAAGTTAGATGGCAAAGCATTTTTTTTATTATGCAGAATGACACTATAGCTGTGCTAAAAGAATACAATAGGCTTCAACATTACCAGACTAAGTACTTGTCACAATATTTCAAATTTTTAGGAAAGCAGTGGTCAGAAAAATTAGACAGTTTAGGATGGGATATCTTGTCACAGTAGGATTTCTTCACAGATGTAAAAAATGGAAATGAGACTACAGCCAGAGTGGCTCATTTGTTAACCAAGGGAAGAAAGCCATTTATCAATAGTGAGTTAATTAAATCATGTTTGATTGTAGCAGGTGAAGTAGTGTGTCAAGAGAAAATAAATTTGTTTAAGGCTGTTAGCCTTTAGGTGAGAACAGTTGCTCAAAGGGTTGAGGACATGGGGGTGTGCATCAATAGTTAATTAAAAAACGAGGCAAATGATGTCAAGTGGGTTTTTTTGGTTCTTAATTAGTCAACAGATGTTACCAGTACTGTTCACTTGCTTATTAGAGGAACCAGTGCCAAGTTTGAAGTGCCTGAAGGGTTAACCTCTCTGAATAGCTTGTGTAGAACAGCTACAGGTGAGAATAATGTTTACAAAGAAACACTAATTCAGTATAAGCTGAAGTGGAATCTGCTAAGATGTGGTCCAAGTGATGATGGTAAAAATATGTGTGAAGCAGAAAGTGTCTTAGACAAACTTGTGAAAATGTAGGGTCATTAAAGCATTGTATTTTTTTTTTTATTATTATTATTCATTAGCATATACTTTGAAGAAAATACTTAAACCTATAATGTGTTATTGAATGAGTAGTGTCATTAGTGAACTTTCTTAGCTCTCGCCAATGTAACATTTATCAGTTCTGTGAAAATTTTTTTTTTAGAAACTGAAGGTGAATATCTTGACTTACCCTACTACACAGCAGTTTGATGGCTTAGCAGTGTTTAAATTTTATTGTGATCTTTTTGAGGTCAGGACTGAAAAAGTTTTCTGAATGAGAAGAACCACCTTCAGTTACTGTTATAAACACTAAATGGCTTTGAAAATTAGCTTTTGGTGCAGACATGATAAGGTTTCTTAATGGAATTACTAAAAAGTTAAAAGTTTTTTTTTTCCCCACTTCAAATTACAATGGTACTTTTTTTTCAATAGTCATAAGATTTGACACTTCAAAAAAAAAAAAAAAAGGTACCACTAATAAATAACAAAAGTGGAAATGCTTATTAAAGTTACAACAGACATAATGTTTAGCTGAGAATCACTTCAAACAGAGTAAGGCTCTGAAGATACCAGACAAACCAATACTTATTTGGAATATGATGTGCAACCTTCTTACTGTATGAGCTCATAGGAGAGGCACTGGTTCTCTGTGGTCAGGATTCTGGTCATAAAACCAATTTGAGCACAGCTGTGCTTCAGACTAAATATTCTATAGTTGTAATAGTCTACCCAGGATACTGAGGAATGTCCCTGGAAAAAAATTAAAACTTGAAGATTTCTTTCTACAATCACCAGGAGCCAATATAGTCTTCCAGAAAACAGCAGGACTAAATTTAATAGGGTGCTGGTATACACATCTGATATACTCAGGTTTACTTGATGACTGAGACGTCTTACTGCTCCCATACTGTGGGGTGTGTAGGTTGCAGAATACTTTAAATTTGTCCAAATGAGCACATGTTTCTTGACAGTACTGTCAGGAACCCTTAGCTCATCACAGGAAACGGTTAAGCCATCAGAACTAAACCAGTAGTTTTTTGGATTCAGTTGTTTCCATACTAGTAACATTCTAGTCACTAAAAACAAAATGTGTTACCCTACCTTGTAGAGATACTGTATATAAGAATAAACCAACAACAGAACAAAAATTATGGAAAATGCTAGTCCCCTAAATGTGTCCGTGCCCATCCTTTGTGTCTACTTCATAGTTCTACCCACCCACTCCCATCCAAAAAGGTTCAAGTCATGTCCCAAAGTGACCTGTTGCTGAATTCCTTTCAAAGGGACAGATTGCTTTGTAGTGTGTAAGCTACGTAGATCTACATACTCTTGGACAATGCACTTGTCATCTCGGCTGTCCAATTTGGAAATCTGCTCAGGTTCAGACTCCCTTTAAAACTTTTCCCAATAAACATAATTAGAATTTGTGATGCCTAGATCCAAAGACTGTTGTTACTTGTACTGTCTTTGAATCTGCAGTAAAGTCATTTTGATGACAACTAAGATTTGCGTCACAAATATTGGTCAAGCTGCTCTCTACACTTTATGTGCTGTCAGAAGTTAAACCAAGATGTAAGCTCTCTATTCCCACCCAAATTTGCAGCAGATAAATTTTTCTGAGCTCAAACTACAATTCTAGCAGTGTTTTTTGGACCTAAATGCAAGAGCAAAGCAAAATCTGTTTAAGTATGCAGTGAGGAGCTTCCACCTAACCTTCACTGGAAGTGGCTAATCTGCATTCTAATGGCACGCTATAAGGCAGATATCAAGAACAGAATTCTATAAATGTTTTCGAAGTGGTGAATATGTTTAATTAACATTACATGCTCGTGGATTGATCTCAACATTGGTTAGTACCGATCTGTGTGAAAAGACATTTTTAACAATGAAACAGGTAAAATTTCCTTCCATGTCCGTATTAACAGATGAACACTTGCAATCGATTTTGATGATAGAGAACATTAACTTTGAACTCCAGTTAAGTTATCCTCTCCCCACAAGGAAAAAATTCCATCTTTTCATTCCTATATTATATAATATTATATCTTGAGTTTGTCAGTAAAAAACTTGTGGAAATTTGTTTTCTCTCTCATCATATAAGTACTTAGATAGTAGCCTTGATTTTGCCTTTTGGCCTGGAAAGCTTGGCCTGGAGAAATATTATAAAAAGTTTGCCTCCCTCTGGTTAGTTAATTAGCTGTGGAGAAGAGGGTGAGGGAAATGAGGAAAGATCAATGGTGCCAGTGGTCATTGCCTGGGATATTGTGGCACCATTCTTACAGCAGATTTCAGAAAGAAGAAGAGGTTTGGTGGTGGGACAAAGACGAGCAGTTGAATTTTGGACATGCCAGCGGGAGATTTTCAGCAGCCTGTTGAAAATTTGGGTCTGGGTTTCAGAAGATAAACTATGGCTGGATGTGCTATCATTAGTATAAGATAGTAATAGAAACCATAGGTGTGGTTTTTAATGTAATCTGTGTTCCTTTCAAAAATAAATACTTTCTTGTTTTTTTAACCATGTTTTCTTTTATGAAACAGGCTAATTTTTCATTGAACTCCTGAAATACAGACTTGAGGTCACAAAGTAACCATTATTCTTTGATTTTATACTGAGGGTGATGTTTCCCATCCTTTTCTTAACTACATGATGTAATTTTTCTTGCTAATTTTTCAGCTATAATACTGGAAGTAGAATCCAGAAGACTTTTTTTTTTCCTTTGAAACCAAAGAGGACACATGCATTTTGGCTCCATCAGTGTTGCTTGTAGAAACCACAGTGTTTTTATCAGAGGGAAAGCAAAAACTTGTTTACAGTGGAAAGCATAACAAAATCTGTGATCTTTTTTGCCTGAGGACTCTTTCCAAAACAACTTACTGTAACAGACATCTAAGGTCAGTATTTCCTAATTCAGAAGATTCAGATGGGGTTCCCAGGCCCAGCAATCACTCACGGGGCCTTCCTTAATGCAGTATATATTTCAACTTATTAGTCAGTGTCCTGGGGTCATAAATTTTTTTAGTTTGAAATAGTATGCTGGAGAAAGATGTTTTACTTCATATCACTAATGATTTTTAACTTTTTTTTTTTTTTTTTTTTGCCTTGTTCTTAAACCAAATTTGGAAACCCTGGTGGCGTAGTGGTTAAGTGCAAATTTAGAAACTCAACATGTGGAATATGTATCTGTCTTCATTAGCCATCTGTGAGCAGAGTTCATATATTAATTTTAGCATATGAGGAATAATTTTGGGTTTTGGAGAAGATGGTGATGAAGCACTGTCTGCTTGCCTTCTGACAAGGCAGTGTACTCCTCCTTTTCTGCTTACTTGTTCTCATCAGAATGCCTCACACTAGTGAATACTCAGTAAATATTTGTTCAGTTAAACTGAATAGAATCAGCAAAATAAAAGACTAGCTATGGAAGAATAGAGGAGCCCTGGTGGCGCAGCAGTTAAACACTCAGTTGCTAACCAAAAGGTCAGTGGTTCGAACCCACCAGCCGCTCAGTGGGAGAAAGATATGGCAGCCTGTTTCCGTAAAGATCTACAGCCCTATAAACCCTATGCAAACAGCTATGGGACAGTTCTATTCTGTCCTGTAGGGTCGCTGTGAGTCGGAATTGAGTTGTTGGCAGTGGGTTTGGTTTTGGAATAGAAGAATAAATAAACTGAGGCAGAAAGGAGACACAGATGAGTTGTTCTAGTTCTTGAAGAGTATATTAAGTGACAGAAAATCAGGGATTGATTCGTTGATTTTTGTCTCTTTTATTATATGTAGCTCCCTGAAGAAAGATATTTTTATTTCTGAAGTCATAAGTAGAGATTATCCAGGAATATTCACTGTGTTTAGTGTTCAAATTTTATAATATGAAAAAATTTTTAATAAATACAGAGTAGAAAAGGAAGCAGGAAGTCAGTTTAAAGATAGATGCACTGGCATTTCTAAGGATGCCCTGAATCACATCTATCCTTGAAGATGAACAGGCCTACAGTGCTCTTTTATTTTGTATCCTAATATTCTACTTTCTACTCTTCACATGGAGCCCTTGTGGTGCAGTGGTTAAGAGCTCCGCTGCTAATCAAAAGGTTGACGGTTGAAATCCACCAGCCACTCCTTGGAAACTCTATGGGGCAGTTCTACTCAGTCCTGTAGGGTCACTATGAGTCAGAATTGATTCAATGGCAATGGATTTGGTTTTGGTTACTCGTCACACATTTTTTTTTTTAATCCTTTAGTTTTTTTAATTATGGAAAACATCATAGTATAATGAGCTTTCAAGTACTCACCAAGCTACAAAAATTATCAACTCATGGGGAGTCCATTTTTGTTTCATCTATATTCCATACGCCCACCCCGACCCCAGCACAACTGTGTTATTTTGAAACAAATCCCAGACATTATATCATTAATTGGTAAATGTATCAATGTATATCACTGAAGATAAGTTCTTGTTCGATCTCTTTAGCAAGATTTCCTTAATATCATCAAATGTCCAGCCAGACTCTGAACTTTCATATTTGGTGTTCATTTGAGTCAAGATCCAAATGCTAGGCTGAACTGGTGTATGTTTTGCTGTGTCCATTCTCAACAACAGCAACAGAGATCCAAACACTGTCCACACAATTGCTTTTGGTCGATATATGTACACCACCAAAGGTCTGGTTATGTGTCTAGTTAGCCATAAGGCTCCAGAGATTCAAATAACTTTAATACTATGTTAGGTGTATAGAAGGACCAAGGACAGGAGAGAATGCAAATGCAGTATCTTCATCTAGTTGGGAAGTCTGTCCCAATACATAGCTTCTTCTAGTCCATCACCTGTACTGGGTATTTCAACAACCAGGAATGAGAGCCACGATGTACGCTTATGGATGTTACCTGGACACATAGTGAAGCCCAAGCCTCCATTTTTCACGAGTTTTTTTTAATTAACTAGGCCCAAGGCCTGGATGTCATTTCATAGCTTCCACACAGGAGATAAAGCAGGCATAACATTCCACATATATCTAACTAATTGCCAAGTAAACAAGGGTGAGTCAAGGGACACTGAGGTCATTGGGTAAAATCTGCATTAGTGTTAACTCTCTACTCACAAGGTCTCTTAGCTATCTTTTCATTTATTTTTTCTTCTCTTTCTTTCTTTGCAGTTTATTTGAGAAAACCATTTCATTTGTCCCACATTCTGGGTTTTGATGATTATATCCTGTCGTAGTTATCTAGTGCTACTGTAACAGAAATATTCCAAGCAAATGGCTTTAACAAACAGACATTTATTTTCTCGCAGTCTAGGAGGCTGGAAGTCCAAATTCAGGGCCAGCTCCAGGGGAGGGCTTTCTCTTTTTGTGAGCTCTTTGGGAAGATTCCTGTCATCAGTCTTCCCCTGGTCTAGGAGATTCTTAGAGAGGGGACCCCGGGTCCAAAGGACATGCTCCCCTGCTGGTTCTTCTTTGTTGGCGATAAGAGGTCCCTCTCTGCTGGATTCTTTTTTTTTTTTTTTTATATATATGTCTAAAGAGATTGACTCAAGATAAAACCTAATCTTGCAAATTGAGCCCTGCTTCATTACCGTAACTGCATCTAATCCTGCTTCATTAACATCATAAAAAAAAAAGAAATCTGTTGCTATCAAGTTGATTCTGACTCATAGTGACCCTATAGGACAGAGTAGAACTGCCCCATAGAGTTTTCAAGGAGCGCCTGGTGGATTTGAACTGCTGACCTTTTGGTTAGCAGCTGTAGCACTTAACCGCTGCGCCACCAGGGTTTCCATTAACATCATAGAGGTTAGGATTTATGAAATATAGGATAATTACATCAGATCACAAAATGGTGGATAACCATACAATACTGGAAATCATGGCCTAACCAAGTTGATACACATTCTGGGGGGACACAGTTCAATCCATAACACGTCCTATGGTGGTGTTAGTTTCTTTATCGCCAATTTCTGCTGTAAACTAGAAATTAGGTCTAGAGCTTTGATCAGAATTCAGGCTTGTTTTTTCAACGAGAATACTTCCTAGCTGGTGATTGTTTACTACTTATTGTATCGTATGAGGAGTCTTATGTCTTGTTATCTTTCTTTTGATAGCCTCTGGGTTTATGTGTTGTTAGCTGGACCCAGTATTTATGTAAAGTTTCATCAGCTTTTTATCTAATGGTTTTAGCAATTACTACTGGTTGTTGATTAGATCAGGGGTGGGCAAACATATTCTATAATAAGCCAGATAGTAAATATTTTAGGCTTTGCAGGCTATGTAGGATTTCCAATGAACAATTTTGTTTTTAACAGCCCTTTAAAAATATATAAAAAAAATATATATATATATATATGTATGTATAAGCCATCCTTAAATTATCCCGGGCCATATATAAACAGGGCATGGGCCAGCTGATTGTGGTTTGTGTTCCTTGGTCTAGATCCATTATTTTATTAAGGTTTGCAAAATAATGATTTTTTAAAATTTTATTATTGCTTCTTCATCTTTTAGTTGGTATTCCTCTGAAAAAAAAATATTCTGTCATCGATCATTTGGTTTCTCTAAGATAAAGTTACTGTACAAAAGACAGGATAAATCCTTGATTAAATGAGTTGATTTCCTTGCATTCTCCAAAGGGAAACATTGTTTTTGTATTTATTTTTAATTAAGAATAATTATACACTCAAGGATTTTCTTTGAATTTTTTTTTTAATGTCTTTCAAACCGTTGCATGTTGACTAGTGGGGACTCCTTCAAATAGGCTCTTGGATCTTTTTGACATGACCTCAGTAGCCTTTTCTAGTGTACCATTTGAAGAGTTCAACACGTGTATAAAAAAAACATACACGTATATACCCATTAAATCATCACCACAATCAGGATAATGAACATTTCCATCACCTCAAAAGTTTTCTCATTCTCCTTTATGATCCATTCTTCTCAGCATCACCCTTTGCAGACAACTAGGCTACTTTCTCTCCTTAAATATACTTTATATTTTTCTAGAGTTTTACGTAAGTAAAATTATATATGTTATCTTTTTTCTTCTGGTTTCTTTAGTACAGGTTAATGATTATGACATTCATTTATGTTGTACATATTGTAATTTATTTATTTTTATTGCCGAGTAGTATTCTACAGTTCGGATATACTGAAATTTATTTATTTACTCACCTGTTGATGGGCACTTGGGTTGTTTCTGATTTTTAGCCATTTCAAATAAAGCTAGTATGAGTGTTCCCGCGTAAGTCTTTCTGTGGGTATACGCTTTTATTTCTCTTGGGTAAATATCTAAGGGAAATAGCCGAACTGATTGTACCATTACAAAGTTACAACCAGCATTTCATAAGTCCAGTTTGTCCATATCATCACTGCTATTTGGTGTGGTCAGTCAGTTTTAGCCATTGTATTGGGTATGTATGTAGTAGTATTCTTGTTTTAATTGGCTTGTTGGTCTTATTATTGAGTGGTAAGATTTCTTTATGTATTCCGGATACATGTTCTTTGTTGGATATATATTTTGCAAATATTTTGCTACCATTCTGTGGCCTACCCTTTTATTTTCTGTCTTTGGAAAAGCAAAAGATTTAATTTTTGTTTAAATCTAGTTTATCATTTAAAAAAAAGTAATTTGTACTTTAATCAAAATCAAACCAAATCCTGACTCATAGTGAACCTATAGGGCAGAGTAGAAGTGCCCTGTAGAGTTTCCAAGGAGCGCCTGGTGAATTCCAACTGCGGACCTTTTCATTAGCAGCTGTAGCCCTTAACTGCTACTCCACCATATTTTCCAGTTTGTACTTAGTGTTCTGTTTAAATAAATCTTTGCCCGACCTAAGTACACTAACGTTTTCTCCTAAAAGTTCTGTGGTTTTACATCTTAAGTTTAGTTTTAACCTGTTGCCGTTGAAACAATTCCGACTCATAGTAACCCTAGAGGACAGCATAGAATTGCCCCATAGGGTTTCCAAAGAACAGCTGGTGGATTTGAACCGCCAACCTTTTGGTAAGCAGCCATAGCACTTAACCACTATGCCACCAGGGCTCCATATTTAGGGCTAGTATCTATTGTTGGTTAATTTTTTGTGAGGTAAGAATTGAAATTCATTTTTTTGCATTTGTTGTTGTTGTTGTTAGGTGCCATTGAGTTGATTCCGCCTCATAGCAACCCTGTGTACAACGAACAAAACATTGCCTGGTCCTGCATCATCCTCCCAGTTGTTAGGCTTAAGCCCATTGTTGCACCCACCGTGTCAATCCATCTCATTGAGGGTCTTCCTCTTTTTTGCTGATGCTGTATGTTACCAAGCATGATGTCTTTCTCCAGGGACTGATCTCCCCTGACAACATATCCAAAGTATGTGGGACATAGTCTTGTCATCCTTGCTTCTAAGGAACGTTCTGGTTGTACTTATTCCAAGATAGATTTGTTTGTTCTTTTGGCAGTCCATGGTACATTCAGTATTCTTCTCCAACACCACAATTCAAAGGCATCAGATCTTCTTTGGTCTTCTTTATTCATCTTCTACCTTTCACACGCATAGGAGGCAATTGAAAACACCATTATTGGGTCAGGCGCACCTTAGTCTTTAAAGTGACATCTTTGCTTTTCAATACTTTACAGAGGTGTTTTGGAGCTGATTTGCCCAATGCAGTGCATCTTTTGATTTCCTGACTGCTGCTTCCAAGAATGTTGATTGTGGATCCAAGTGAAATGAAATCCTTGACAATTTCAGTCTTTTCTGCGTTTATCATGATGTAGCTTATTGGCCCAGTTGTGAGGATTTTTCTTTTTCCTTATGTTGAGGTGTAATCCATACTAAAGGCTGTGGTCTTTGATCTTCATCAGTAAGTGCTTCACTTTCAGCAAGTAAGGTTGTGTCACTTGCATAACTGCAGGTTGTTAATGAGTTTTCCTCCAATCCAGATGCTGTGTTCTTCTTCATATAGTCCAGCTTCTTAGATTATTTGCTCAGTATACAGATTTGAATAGGTATGGTGAAAGGATACAACCCTGATGCACACCTTTCCTGACTTTAAACCACACAGTATCCCCTTATTCTGTTCAAGTGACTGACTCTTTATCTATGTAAAGGTTCCTCATGAGCACAATGCACAATTAAGTGTTCTGGAATTCCCATTCTTCGCAATGTTATCCATTATTTGCTATGATTCACACAATCGAATGCCTTAGCATAGTTAATAAAACACAGGTAAACATCTTTCTGGTATTCCCTGCTTTCAGCCAGGATCCATCTGACATCAGCAGTGATATCCCTGGTTCCACGTCCTCTTCTGAATCTGGCTTGAATTTCTTGCAGTTCCCTGTTGATATACTGCTGCAGCAAAATTTTATTGTGTGTGATGTTAATTATATTATTCAATAATTTTCACATTTGGTGGGATTACCTTTCTTGGGAATAGGCATAAATATAGATCTCTTCCATTTGGTTGGCTAGGTAGCTGTCTTCCAAATTTCTTGGCATACACAAATGAGTACTTCAGCAGTGTTGCCATTTGTTGAAACATCTTTATTGGTATTCCATCAATTCCTGGAGCCTTGTTTTTCACCAGTGCCTTTAGTGCAGCTTGAACTTCTTTCTTCAGTACCATTTTGTCCTGCTAATGTGGTACCTGCTGAAATGGTCGAACTTTGACGAGTTCTTTTTGGTATAGCAACTCTAGTGTATTCATTCCATCTTCTTTTGATGCTTTTTGAGTTGTTTAATATTTTCCTTTAATATTGTTACTCGAGGCTTGGTTTTTTCTTCAGTTCTTTCAGCTTGAGGAATGCAGAGCATATTCTTCCCTTTTGGTTTTCCATCTCCAGGTCTTTGCACATGTCATGATAATACTTTACTTTGTCTTCTCGAGCTGCCTTTGAAATCTTCTGTTCAGTTCTTTTACTTCATCATTTCTTCCTTTTGCTTTAGCTGCTTGACATTCAAGAGCAAGTTTCAGAGTTTCTTCTGACATCTATTTTGGTTATTTCTTTCTCGTCTTTTTAATATTCCCTTGCTTTCTTCATGTATGATGTCCTTCACGTCATTCCACAACTTGTCTGGTGTTTGGCCATTACAACACGTCAAATCTATTCTTGAGATGGTCTCTAAATTCAGGTGGGATATACTCAAGGTCATACTTTGGATCTCGTAGACTGGTTCTAATTTTCTTCATTTTCAACTTGAACTTGCATAGGAGCAATTGATGGTCTGTTCCACAGTTGGCCCCGGCCTTGTTCTGACTGATGATACTGAGTTTTTCCATTGTTTCTTCCCACAGATGTAGTTGATTTGATTCCTGTGTATTCCATCTGGTGAGGTCCATGTGTATAGTCATCGTTCATGTTGGTTAAAAAAGGTATTTGCAGTGAAGAAGTCATTGGTCTTGCAAAATTTTGTCATGCAATCCCCAGCATCGTTTCTATCACCAAGGCTATATTTTCCAACAACCCATCCTTCTTTGTGTCTGACTTTGAGATTTCAATCACTGGTAATTATCAGTACATCTTGATTGCATGTTTGATCAATTTCAGACTGGAGAAGTTGGTAAAAATCTTCAGTTTTTTTATCTTTGTCCTTAGAGGTTGGTGCATACATTTGAATAATAGTCATATTAATTGGTCTTCCTTGTAGGCACATGGATATTATCCTATCACTGACAGTGTTGTACTTCAGGATAGATCTTGAAATGTTCTTTTTGATAATGAATGCAACGCAATTCCTCTTCAAGTTGCTGTTCCAATGTGGTAGACCACGTGATTGTCCGATTCGGAATGGCCAATAACAGTCCATTGCAGCTCACTAATGCTTAGGATATCAGTGTTTATGGATTCCATTTCATTTTTGATGATTTCCAATTTCTCTAGATTCATACTTGGTACATGCCATGTTCCCATTATTAATGGATATTTGCAACTATTTCTTCCTATTTTAGTCGTGCCACATCAGCAAATGAAGGTCCCGAAAGCTTGACTCCATCCATGTCATTAAGGTCAGCTCTAGTTTGAGGAGGCAGCTCTTCCCTAGTCATCTTTTGAGTGTCTTCCAACCTCAGGGGTTCATTTTCCTGCACTATGTCAGACAGCGTTCTGCTGCTATTCGTAAGGTTTTCACTGGCTAAATCTTTTCATAAGTAGACCGCTGGGTCCTTCTTCCTAGCCTGTCTTTGTCTAGAAGCTTAGCTGAAACCTGCCCACCATGGTTGACCCTGCTGGTATTTGAATACTGGTGGCATAGCTTCCAGCATTACAGTAACACGTAAGCCCCCACAGTGCAACAAACTGACAGACACCTGGGGGTTCTTTTGCATAAGCATATACAATTCTTCCAGTGCTATTTGTTGAAAAAGATTATCATTTTTCCTTGACTCGGATCCTTTCTCAAAACTCAATTGATTATATATGCATGCATCTATTTCTGGACTTTTAAACTGTTCTGCTGATCTGTATGTCTGTCTTTATGCCAGTTTCATACTGCCTTGAATAGCGTTGTCTGAAATCACGTAGTACGTCATTTGACTTCGTTCTTCTTTTGAAACATTGATTGATATGACTATTATATATCATTTGCATTTCTGTACATTTTAGGATCACTTGTAGATTTTTATAATAAAGCCTGTTTCGTGATTTTGATTGGGGTCGTGTTGAATTTATACATCACTTTAAGTAAAATTGGCATCTTAACAATATTTAGTTTTCTAACCTATGGGCATGGAGTGTCTTTCTGTTTATTTACCACCAAAAAAACCCTTACTGCCGGGGAGTCGATTCCAATTCATAGCAACCCTATAGGACAGAGTAGAATTGCCCCATAGGATCTCCGAAGCTGTAAATCTTGGCAGAAGCAGACTGCCACATCTTTCCCCTGCAGAACAGCTGGTGGGTTCGAATCCCTGACCTTTTGGTTAGGAGCCAAGCACTTTAACCGCTACGCCATCAGGGCTCTTCTTTAATTTCAGTGGGGTTTCATAGTTTTTGTTAACATTGTTAAATTTTCTTAAATGTACCCCTACATATTTCATATTTTTTGATGTTATTATAAATAGTATTTAAAAAACTTTCAATTTCCAAATGTTCATTGCTATTATATAGTGGTGCAGTTGGTTTTTTGTATTGATATTGTATCCTACAACCTTGCTAAACTCACTTAATTGATCTAGTAGATTTTTGTAGATTTCTTATGTTTTTCTATGCATGTTGTGTGTGAATAGTTTTAATTCTTTCTTTCTGACCTGTAAGCTTTTAGATTATTGTTATTGATTTAATTTAAAAAAGAATTTTTTTTTTCCTTGTTTCACTGGCTGGGACCTCCAACATAATATTGAATAGAAGGTATGAGCAGACATTCCGGCGTTCTCCCTGACTCCAGGTGAGAAGTATTAGTCTTTCACCATTAAGTGTGATGTTAACCTTGGGGGTTATATGGTTCAGGAAGTTTATTTCTATTCCTGATTTGTCAAGTATTTTAATCATGAGTGGATGTTTAGTTTTGTCAAATGCTGTTTTGGCATTTATTAAGAGGACCATACTTTTTTTTTTTCTTTAGCTTGTTTGTATTGTGAATTAGATTGGTAAAGCAATATTAAAGCGACCTTGCATTACTTGCATCAGTACTACTTGGTTACGACGTATTATTATTTATGTATTTTGGGATTTAATGTGCTAAAATTTTGCAAAGAATTTTTAAATCTATGTTCAGGAGGGTGGCTGGTCTCTAGTTTTCCTGATGTTTGGATTTTCTCCTTTTCTATTTTCTGAAGGAGTTTGTGCAAAATTAGTGTCATTTCGTCTTTACCTTTGAAGGCATCTGCACTTACAATTTTGTTGCTGTTGTTGTTGGAATCTTTCTAACTATAATTTCAATTTATTTAATAGATAAGGAATATTCAGGTTATCTATATCTTGACTGAGCTTTGGTAGTTTGTTTCTTTAAAGGAATTTATACATTTTGTCTAAGGTATTAAATTTAATAGCAGAAAGTTGTTCATAATATTTCTTTTTAGCCTCTGTAGGATTCGTAGTGATGCCACCTCTCTCATTGATGATGTTCGCAAGTTATGTCTTCTCTCTGGTTTACATTGTGGCTAGAGATTTATTAATTTTACTGATCTTCTCAAAGAAACAGCATTTAGTTTTACAGATTTCTTCTCTCTTTTTTACTTACTTATTTTCTATTTCTATTTCACTTGATTTCTGCTCTCTTATTTTTCTGGTTTCTTAAGGTAGTAGCTTAGGTCATTCGTTTGAGACTTCTTTTGTAATGGAAGGAGCTCTGGTGGCACTGTGGTTAAAGTGCTTGGCTGCTAACCACAAGGTCAGCCATTCAAATCACTAGCGGCTCTGTGGGAGAAAGATGTGGTAGTCTGCTTCCATAAAGGTTTACGGCCTTGGAAACCCTTACGGGGTTGCTCTGAATTAAAATTGATTCGATGACAGTGGGTTTGTAATGTAAGCATTAATGCCATTAATTTCCTTCCAAACATTATTTTAGTAACATTCTATTATACTCTGATATGTTGTGCATTTATCTTTATTCAGTTTTAAATGTCTTCTAATTCCTTTGTGAGATCTTCTTTAACCCATGGATTATTTAGAAATGTGTTGCTTAGTCTCAAACACTTGGGAAATTATCCATTTGTTTTTTTTATTGTTATTGTTAGGGATTTCTGTTTTAATTCCCTATCTTTGGAGAACATCTTTCTATGATTTCAAAGTTTGGTAAGACTTTTATGACCCAGAATATAGTCTGTCTTGATAGATGTTTTGTGGTACTTAAAAAAAATGTGTATTTTGCCATTTTTGTTTGGAGGGTCCCCTACCTGTCAATTAAATCAGGTTGTATAATAGTGTTATTCAAGTCCTCTGTATCTGTACTAATTTTCTTCCACTTGTTGTATCAATTGTTGAGGCATGGGTGTTGAAATCCCCAACTGTGTAAGTATAGTTTTACTTATTTCTTCTTTCAGTTCTACCAGTTTTTGCTTCTTGTAATTTGAAGCTTGTTTATTAGGTTCAGACATATTCTTGATGAATTTAACCCCTTTATCATTAAGGAATGTCGGTTTTAATCTTAGGCATCGTTCTGAAATTGACTTTTTCTGATATTTCTATAAACCCTCCAGATATCTTTTGATTCATATTTTAGTGTGATATTTGTTTTCTCATCTTTTTACTTTTAACCTGTCTATGTTTTTATATTTATAATAGGTTTCTAGCAGAAAACTAGAATTTGATCTTTTTTTAAAAAAAATCCAATTTACAATTTCTGCCTTTTTATGGGCCTGTTTAGACCACTTATATTTAAAGTTGTTATTGATATGTGCAATTAATTCTCCCATTTTGCTATTTTCTGTTGTCCCATTTGTTTTTCATTTCTTTTTTTTTTTTTTGAATATTTTATTCTATTTCAGGTGGAAGTTTACACAGCACATTAGTTTCCATTCAACAGTTGGTACACAAATTAGTCCATGACATTGGTTACCATCCCCATAATGTATCAGCACTCTCTGCCTTTCCACCCTGCCTTCACCATTTCCATTCCTCCAGTTTCTTTGCCTCATCTTTGCTTTTGGGCTAATGTTGCCCACTTGGTCTTGTATAGTTGATTGTTCTAAGGAGCACATTGCTTGCAGATGTTATTGTTTATTTTATACGCCGATCTATTATTTCACTGCAAGGTAACCTATGGCAGTGGCTTCAGTTCCAGGTTAAAAGGGTGTCTTAGAGTGATAGTCACGGGGGTTCCTCCAGTCTCTATCATTCCAGTAAGCTTGGTCTATTTTTTGAATTTGAGTTTTGTTTTACGTTTTTCTCCCATTCTAACCAGGACCTTGTGTTATGTCCTTGGTCAGAGCAGTCATTAGTGGTAGCCAGGCACCATCTAGTTTTTGTGATCTCGGGCTAGAGGAGGCTGTGGTTTGTGTGGGACTAATTGCTTCCTTGAGTCTTTGGTTTCCTTCACTCTCCTTTGCTCCACATGGGAAGAGATGAATAGTTGTTTCTTAGATGGCCGCTTACAAGCTTTTAAGACCCTAGATGCTGCTTACCAAACTAGGATATAGAACATTATCTTTATGAACTATGTTATGCCAGTTGACCTGGATCTTTCCTGAGACTATGATCTTTACCCTTTAAGCCTAGTAACTCAGCCCCATGAGGTGTTTGGATATGTCTAAGAAGTTTCCGTAAATGTGCCCTCTACATGCTCTATTATGTATATGAATATATAACCAAAAACCAAACCAAACCCAGTGCTGTTGAGTCGATTCCGACTCATAGCGACCCTATAGGACAGAGTAGAACTGCCCCATAGAGTTTCCAAGGAGCACCTGGTGGATTCGAACTGCCAACCCTTTGGTTAGCAGCCATAGCACTTGACCACTACACCACCAGGGTTTCCATATGAATATATACGCAACACAAATGCCCACAACTATACCTGTATATGCACACATATATACTCCCATACGCCCTTCCACATCTATATAGCATACATATCTACGTATGTAACCACTCACAAACTTTTGGTTGTTATTGCTGTTGTTGCAGAATTGTATATGTTACAGCATTTACCGTAGCTGCCCTTTATTCTTGCATACCTCTTAGTGTCTTCATTAACTTGGGTCATGTTGTGCTAACTTCCCCCAAGATGTGTGCTGCCTTTCCTTTCACCAGAATTAACACATATCTACTAAGATTTTTTTACTATCTAGTAAGTGATTCTCCATTTCTCCCCTTCCCATCCCTGGTAACCATCAAAGAATGTTGCTTTCTGTGTGTAAACCTATTCTTGACTTTTGATAAAAGCGATACCATTCAATATTTGCACTTCTGTGATTGACTTACAGCACTCAGTGTAATGTCTCCAAATTCATCAACATTGTGAGATTTTTTGCGCACTCATTATTCTTTATCATTGCATAGTATTCCATTATGTGTATGTACCACATTTTGTTTATCCATTCATCTGTTGATGGACACTTAGGTTGTTTCCATCTTTTTACTGTCTTGAATAACGCTGCAATGAATATGGGCATTCATATGTCTTGGTGTCACTGCTCTTATTTCTTTAGGGTATATACCTAGGTGTGAGATTGCTGGATCATATAGTATTTCTATTTCTAGCTTTTTGAGGAAGGACCATACCATTTTCCATTGTGGTTGTACTATTTTGCAATCCCACCAGCAGTGTATAAGAGTTCCAGTCTCTCCACAACCACACCAACATTTGTTGTTTTCTGTTTGTTTGATCATTACCGTTTTTGCAGGGGTGAGATGGTATCTCACTGTAGTTTTGATTTGTATCTCTCTGATGGCTGATGGGAAACCCTGTTGGTATAGTGGTTAAGAGCTACAGCTGCCAACCAAAAGGTCGGCAGTTCAGATCCACCAGGTGTTCCTTGGAAACCCTATGGGGCAGTTCTACTCTGTCCTACAGGGTCGCTATGAGTGGGATCGACTGGGCAGCAAAGGGCTTGGTTTGGGCTTGAAATGGCTAATGGGTGGCACAGTGGTTAAGAGCTGAGGTGCAAACCAGAAGGTTGGCACTTTGAATCCACCAGTGACTCCTGTGTCCTGTAGGGTTGCTATGACTTGGAATTGACTCAACGGTAACAGTTTTTTTTATTTTTGTAATGGCCAATGTCCTCGAGCATTTCTTCATGTGTTTGTTAGCTGCCTGAATGTCTTCTTTGGTAAAGTGTCTGTTCGTGTCCTTTGCTCGTTTTTTAATTGGATTGTCATTTTGTTGTTAAGATGTTGACGTTTTCTGTATATTTTAGAGATTAGACCCTTGTCAGATATGTCATTGGCAATTCCCAGTGTGTAGGTTCTGTTTTTACTCCTTTGGTAAAATCTTTTGATGAGTATATTTAAATTTTAGGAGATCCCAGTTATCTAGTTTATCTTCTGTTGTTTGTGTTTTTTTAGATATGTTTGATAGTGTTTTTGTGCCATATATTAGGACCCGTAGCTTTGTCCCTATGTTATCTTCCAGAAACTTTATAGTTTTAAGTTTAATGTTTAGGTCTTTGATCCATTTTGATTTAGTTTTTGTATATGGTATGAAGTATGGATTGTGTTTCAATTTTCTGCAAAGGGATATCCAGTTTTGTTTGTACCATTTATTAAAGAGACTAACTCTTCCCCATTAAATGGACTTCAACCCTTTTTCAAAGATCAGCTGTCTATAGCTCAATGGATTTACTTCTGAGTTCTCAGTTCTGTTGCATTGGTCTGTGTGTTTGTCGTGCCAGTACCAGGCTGTTTTGACTGCCATGATTATATAGTAAGTTCTGAGATTGGGAAGCATGAGGCCTCCTACTTAGTTCTTCTTCTTCAATAATGCTTAACTATTTGGACCCTCTTTCCTTTCCATATAAAGTTGATTAGTTTTTCCATTTCATTAAAGGATGTTGTTGGGCTTTGGGTCGAGATTGCATTATATCTATAGATAGCTTTGGGTAATGCTGACATTTTCGCAATGTTAAGTCTCCAGTCCATGATCATGGTATATTTTTCCATTTTTATAGGTCCCTTTTGGTTTCTTGCAGTAGTGTTTTGTGGTTTTTCTTATATAAGCCTTTTATGTCCCTGATTAGATTTATTCCTAGGTATTTTATCCTTTTAGAAGCTATTGTAAATGGTATTGTTTTCTTGACTTCTTTTTAAGATTTTCCTTGTTAGCGTAGAGGAATCCAGCTGATTTTTGTATGTTGATCATTTACCCTGCCGCATTGCTGAAACTTTTTATTAGTTCCAGTAACTTTCTTGTGCGATTTCTGGAATTTTCTATGTATAGGACAATGTCATTTGGGAATAAGGATAGTTTTACTTCTTCCTCACTAATGTGGATGCCTTTATTTCCCTTTCTTGCCTTATTGCTTGGCTAGGACTTTCAGTGCAATATTGAGTAAGAGTGGTGATAATGGACATTCTTATCTCGTTCCTCTTCTCAACGGGAATGCTTTCAGTCTCTCTCCATTGAGAATGATGTAGGCTGTTGATTTTGTATATATGCCCTCAATTATTCTGAGGAATTTTTCTTCTATTACTATTTTGCTGACAGTTTTTATTAGAAAGGGGTGATGGATTTTATCAAATGCCTTTTCTGCATTGATTGAGATGATCATGAAATTATTTTGTTTGTTTTATTTATGTGGTGAGTTATATTGACTGATTTTCTAATGTTGAACCCAGCCTTGCATCCCTGGTATGAATCCCACCTGATAATGTGATGTATAATTTTTTTTGATATGCTGTTGTAGTTTGTTGGCTAGAATTTTATGCCTTCTTTTTTATTAAATAAATGATTTTTATTATTCTGTTCTATCTCCTTTTACTCAATACTTTTTTTTAGCTATACTTATGTGTTTTATTTTCTTTGTAGTTGGTCTAAAATTCACAGTACTAATATGTAACATATTAGAGTTTACTTGCAAGTCATTTCATATATTTAGATGTAGTTTGAAAACCTTAGTATACTGTTACATCCCTCTCCCCATGTTTATTCAATTGTTATTCCCTCCCTCCCTCCTTCCCTCTCTTCCTTCCTGTCTGTCTTCATACACACATATATTAAAAACAAGATTTTTTTCTTTAATCAAATAAATATCTCTTAAAGAGATTTTGAAAATGAAAAAGTTTTATTTACTCGCATATTTTATCATTTCCAGTGCTCTTCATTCGTTTTTATAGATCTAGATTTCCATCTACTGTCATTTTTCTTTGCCTGCCTTTAACATTTTTCATAGTGCTGGTCTGCTGGTAATGAATTCTCTCAGCTTTTGTCGGTCTTAAAAAATCCTTATATCATCTTAATTTTTGAATGATATGTTTTATCGAATTTAGGATTTTAAGTTTCCAGTTTTTTTTTTCCCCCTTAATGCTTTAAAGAAATGCTCTACTTTTTAATGCCTTGCATTGTTTCTGACTAGAAGTCAGCTGTCATTTTCATATTTGTTTTTGTGAATGTAATGTGATTTTCTTTCCTCTCTTTTGGTATGCTTTTAAGAACTTAACACTGCTTCTGAGAAATTTGATTATGATGTGTTTCGCTGTGTTTTTTGGCACGTTGCTTCTTCTTTGTGTTCAGTTTCTTGGAACTCTCTGTTTAAAGTTTTCATCAAATTTACAGAACATATTTCAGCAGCGTTTCTTCAAATATCCCTTTCCTTCATCTTTTTGGGACTCCAGTTCTATTTTAATAGTATATTTGTCTGCTTATGTTGTCTCAGCCTTTTTTCTTTCTATATTTCATTTTGAACAGTTTTTATTACTATGTCTTAATGATACTTTTTTTAATGCAGTGTTTTATATGCTATTAATCTCATCCAGATATTTTTTATCTCCATTATTGTACTTTTCCTCTCTAGAAATTTAAGTAGGATCTTTTTAATATATTTTTTTTAATATCTTTTTTGCATCATTGTACTCACAATTTCCTCTTCATTTTTGAATACATGGAATATATTTAGAATAGTTGTTATAAAGGCTTTGTCTACTAATTGTATCATCTGTCATTTCTCGTTCTGTTTCTGTTGACTTGTTTTATCTCTTCATTATGGGTCATGTTTTCCGGCTTCTTTGCATGCTTGGCAATTTTTGTGAGTTTTATGTTGTTGGATGCTGGCTTCATTTTTACTCTTTTAAATGTTTTTAGGCTGTGTTCTTAGACATAGTTACTTGGAAACAGTTTGGTCTTTTCTAGACTTGCTTTTAATCTTTGTTAGATAGGTACAGAGCAGCTTTTAGCCTAGGGCTAATTTTCTCCCAGTACTTGATGATACCCTTCTGATAACTCTGCTGATGCCCTGTATATAAAGAGGTCTTTTCCCTCTGGTTGATGGGGATTTTTCTACTTGTTTCTTTCCAGTGGTTCTTTCCTTGGCTTCAATAATTTCTGTGCATGCACAGCTAATCACTTGTCAAGGGGAACAGTCTATTGTTCTGCAGAGTTCTTTCTCTGTAAAGTTTGTTGCGCACCTTCCATATTTCCTGTGAATTCTATCCAAGTTAATGCCCTTGAAATCTAAACTCCTCATCATATCAGTAACATGGCCAAGCTCTGTTTAGGCCCCCTGTCTCTACACGGTGACCTGTAAAGCCTCTTCAGGCAATATATTTGGAAATTGAAGGGCTCATTTCATTTCCCTTCTCTCAGGGATCGCTGTGTTGCCCTGGCTTTTGTCCCTTTTCTGAAACCTGTTGCTTCATATATTTTGTCTTGTTTTCGTTATGTAGTTTTTTAATGTGTGTGGTGGGGGGAGAAGGGATGTAAATGTGGTTCTTGTCACTTCATCTCGGTGAGAAGTGAAAGCCTTTTTGCTAATGTTTTATTTAGCACTTTTGTACTGATACTCCTGAGAGTGGTTATAGTTTTCTTTTTTGGTATAATCTTTGTCAGGTTTTGAAATTATCAAGTTTGTTTCATTTAAAAAAAATGGTTATTTTTCTTCTTTTTCTGTTTTTAGGAAGAGTATATGGCACTTGGGCTTTTGATCTCTAGAGGTTGGATAGAATTTTTCTGTAAGTCCTCTTGTACCTTATTGTGAAGGAGTGCTTTAGATTCTCTATTTCTGCTATGCTAATTTAACTTTTTAGTCTTCCTGTCTTTTCTTGGATTAGTTTTGGTAAATTGCATTTTTCTACAAAATTATCCATTTCATCTACATTTTCAAAATCATTTACATAAGTTTGTGCAAAGTAGTCTCTTAATTTTAAAAATTTCTCTATTTTGAAGGTTATTTCCTTCTTGTCCTTTCTAATTTTTCATATTTTTACTTTTTCCTTTGCTTCTTGATTAACTTTCCACTTTTTTTTGTTGAGGGGTGGATAAAGTCTTTATTGGCTTTTATTCTGATTGTAAGAATAGACATGTTTATTGCAAAAAGGTTTAAAATTTTTGGGCAAGCACAAATGATAGGATCAAAGTCAGCTGTAGCCTACTACTCAGAGATACCACTGTTAATAAACCAAAAACCCACTGATGTCGAGTCGATTCCGACTCATAGTGACCCTATAGGACAGAGTAGAGCTGCCCCACAGAGTTTCCAAGGAGCACTTTGTGGATTCAAACTGCTGACTTTTTGGTTAGCAGCCGTAGCACTTAACCACTACGCCGCCAGGGTTTCCAGCTTGGCAATTAATTTATGATACGTTGGTCTGCATACAAACCCGTTGTCATCCAGTTGATTCTGACTCGTAGCAACCCTGTAGGGCAGAGAACTGCCCCATAGGGTTTCTAAGGATTGGCTGGTAGATTCAAACTGCCAATCTTTTGGCTAGCAGCTGAGCTCTTAACCAGGCACCACTAGGGAGATCAGCTTTCAGTGTACGTATTCAGTTGTTATTTTTCCTTCTACATATTTAGAGCTTTATTTCTGCTTGTCATTTTATTTCTGTAGCTGAATTTTAGGATCCTTAGCTAGGCAAAATCTGGACTAGATTATATTAGCGTTGTGATGTGCTAGCAACCATAATCACAAATTTCCATCGTTATCTAACAAAATGTCATCATGGAAAAGAGAAGCAGAGCTCGTTAAATTTCCTCATAGCTTATGTCCTGGTTAATTTTAAAGATGAATATGTTTCTTACATTGTCTTTTAAAATCTTTTAATTACATCTTTATGTGCATAGATGTGATTATTAAACCCAAATTAAGAATCATAAAAAAAGCAAATAATCAAATTGCATCAGAAAACTCAAAAGAAATAATGGTGGGTTGAGTATTTTTATTTGTTGTTTTGTTTGGCCTAAGCCCTTCCTGGCTCTGTTTCATGATATACGTCCTGGTCCTTTCATATCTTGCAATACCTCCTAATCCCCTTCCCTATTTCTTGAACAAATGTGTATCTACCATCTTTATTGCTACTTTTGTAATTCGGAGAGCAAATGATTTTTCATTATTTTGGCGAATTAAAAATAAGTGTTTATTATTGTGTCTGTATTTGACACATTGTGTTTTAATTAGCCTAGTCAGAGGATTGTGGAGGGGAGGGCGTGGGGGAGGACCTAATGTTCATTTTTTTTGAGGACATTAAATATTATACTATATTACATATGTTATTTTTGTTTAATTTTTGAGGCTGCCTGAAATGTAGGCATTATACTTATTTTAAGAATTAGAGAAGTGAAGGCAAAATGAAATCACTAGTTATGGATATAATTGAAACTAGAACTGAGGCCTCAATTTCTCGGACGTTGCTTGTAGCGCTTGTAAGTCTGAATCAACTTGACAGCAGCAGGTTTTGTTTTGTTTTTTAATACCTGCAGGCTCCAGTGTAGAAATAGGAGATATGTAGAACATTCTTTATAAAGTCTTCTTTAAGGCAACGTATTTTAAAAAGTTGAAGTGGAATTTTTCTTAATTTTTTTCTTTTAATTACCTAAGCTCTCAGTCATATACTATCTCTTCATACTAAATTTCATAGTAAATAGATGTCACATTCATTCCCAAATTGTTTTTATTTATTCTATTAAATGGTTGATGTTATCGCATTTAATGATACAGGAAATTTTGTGTGTTTCTGAGAACTTTCTAAAAAAGGTTGAAGAGTTTCTGTTGTTTGAAGTATAGTAGTGATACTAAAGTTATCTTCCACCTTCAGCAAGAATACAAACACGCCATTTGGCCAATCAGCTTGGTGTGATCCAAGAAAGCAATAGTTTTAAAATGCTTACTGAAGTTATTTATGGTTTCCATCTTCAAGAAACTTTATCATAAGGTTTTTGTGACACAAATTGCTTGGTCTTAAGGAATGCTTTGTGATAATAATGGCAGATTGCATGAGTATGATTATAACTTAAAGTGCCTGGTTCGCAAAGAAGCTTTCTTGCCTCAAGTAAAGGTCGTTACCCTTTTCTAAACACTCAACTTCTACTGCCTACTCCTCCCCGCTCCCCCCAACTCTCATCAGTTCTGTCTTTACTGAATAGTCATTTACACTGTGGTTTACATAATGGTGCCAGCTGTTCCCCAAGGTGCTCTTCTCAAACTACTAGTGAGGCGTTCTATAAAAACCCAAAAAACAAACCCATTGCTGTCGAGTCGATTCTGACTCGTAGTGACCCTATAATGACTTGGCATTATAGCTTTATAATAGCAAAAAGGATACAAGTGAAGACACTTGTATGGGCTAGGTATGGGGGGATTCCCAACTCAAAACTTCCATGTCCCAAGGAGATACTTAGTACTCTCCTACGTGCATTGATCTGTATCACTAATCAGGAAGCCTGTGAAATTTCTGTGTCCAGACCTTTATTATAGCCTCAGTACATAACTTCTAGCTTCCCTCCCTAGGTCAGCTGATATCATATGGTGGGTCTTTCTGGTCTGGCCAGCCCCCAGCCAAGAGTCACCTCATTTGTATAACATGTTAGGTAGAGAAGGTTTGGAGCCCTCGTTAAAGACTCTTCAGTCATTGAAGAAATTCCATGGTTTTAGAGGTTATCTTTCAGGAACCAAGGACAAAGACCCAATTCTTTGGGTAAAGTTAATTGTAAACCTCACAAGGACCAAATGTTATACTGTCACAGTCAAAGGTTAGATTATGGTCTTTTGATAATATGTCTGAAACTGGAGTCAGTAATTTTTTCACCTGAGGTAAGTTTCTGGGTCAAACTGAATAAACTGTTCTATAATAGTAACGTCATATGTCTTACCTTTGAACCTCAGTCATTACATACTGTGTGGAGCAATAAACTCAAGTTATTATAGCATTATCAGATTGTCACTACTATACATAGCAATCTAGTATCAACTAATTATTTTTCATCTGAGTAACTTTTATTTAAGAAAAGTGATAAAGTTCTTCTCATTAAAATTGAGCTAATGTTAATTTTCTATATCATATAATAGAAATTACTTTTTAAAAATTGTAGAGCCATATTATGACTGTGATCATTAAGGTTGTATGTCAGCTTGGCTGGGCCGTGATTCTCAGTGGTTTGGCAGTTATGATGTAGTTTGGCAGTCATATAATGAGGTAATCACTTCCATGTTGAGATCTGATATAATGTAATCACCTCCATGGTGGGATCTGCTGTGAGTGGCCAATCAGTTGAAAGGGAGTTCCTTAGGAATGTGGCTTGCATCCAGTATAGGTGGACTTTCTAGCCAGCCCCTGCAGCTATGTGAGTCAGGACTTGGGAATTTCCAGCCTCTACATCCGAGTGAGCCATTTCCTTGATATAAATCTCCCTCCCTATAAGTAGTGTGTGTGTGTATGTATATATATGGTTCATTGGTTTTGCTTCTCTAGAGTACCCAGCCTGAGACAATGACCGTTGAAAATAGAAAAAAGTGATCATGTTTTTGCTCATCTGTGACATAAACTTTATAAGGTGTTACTCAGATTGAAAGAGTAGACTTTGTTAGAACAAATGCATTACACTTAAGTAAATATTTAAGAATTCGTAATAAATTTCTTGTAAATATGGTACAGTAATATGGGTTACTTTTAAAAAGTGCATCTGTTTCTTTACCATCAGTGTGAGATGTTGGGAACCCTAGGGAGTAGCGATAGAGGCTGTTTGTGACACTCTTGTGATACATTTTGATTACTGAATGTTTACAGTTTAGGTTTTGAAGAATGTTTTTTAAAAATTCTTTATCCTCTGTATGCTTGTAATTGGTACGGCAGTATGTGGTTCTTCAGTTCATGGATGATGTGAGTGCTTGCTTGATTTATGCTTTAAATTAGGACAGTCATTTGTTTGAACTAGAGTTATTTGTGTTTCACAAGTTGTTCACTTGATCTGATTATCCAACTATTTCTGATAGTACCATTTTCAAATGGTATTTTCTGTTCCACATAGCTACCATACATCATCCCAAAACTTAGATTTATGTCTGCTGTTTCATATCTCCCAATTTTTGCGTGTTTAAATGTTTGTCTAGACTGTATTTTCTTCTTATTTGTATTAATGGATACTTTTAGCCAAGATGACAGTCTGCTAGGCTGTTTAAAAATTTCACCTGAATTATAAGCAAACATCTCTTTCAATGTGATAGGCAGAAGAATTAGAGTATATTTTTCAAGACTCTCTCATAAGCATGCCTTGTAAAGGGTTTCTTCTAACTTTAGGTTTCTGAGAATATGGTTTTCTTTTTTAAAGACATGGCAGTATATTAGTTGTCAGAAAAATGTATTTTGTTTGTATTCATTTGGGGCTCTGTCGCTGTATTGCTGATAAACTGGTGACTAAACAGAAAAAATTAACTAGATATTATCCTAAGGTGGCCATTTATTCGTGCATGAAATGATCTAAAAATTGTGACACACATTCCTATTTTGATGACCAGAGGGGTAGAATTTTCATCTTGTGCCATAATGAAAGCTTCGATTAGTAAACAAAGTTCTTCACTACATTTGAAAATAAATGCAAACAATATGAGAAGACTTTAAAAATGTGTTTTCTTTTTATTTTGCTTTACAAATGAATTTTTACTATAGAAATAGGAAGTTCGCAGTAAATAGCTTGTCAAAAAAATTTTAGTTATTATTTTTGTTAAATTTTTATCAAGCTATCCTAAGGACCAGCCCCTCAGCTAGAAGCCTCCCATATAGCAATGCCTACTTTCATTGGTGATGCCTTGGGCAGATAGGGAGGCTGCCTTGTACCCTGAGTCTGTAGTCACCTAGAAGAGGCTTCCTGTACCTGGAACTCCTTTAGGATTAAGAATACCACTTCACATGGCTGGCATGGGGACTAGTGGCTTCCCTCCAGGAGCTTGCTTCATCCCAGTGCTTCCCAGGATTCTGTGAAGTAAACGGAGGGTCAAGGGCCTAAAAATGAGGTGGCAACACTGTCACCAGCTGAACAAAGATGGCAGAGGTGCTGGCAGAAAAGGATGTAGGCTTCTTACTCTTAACCATACCTCCTTTTGTTGCCTCTGGTTATGTCAATACATTCGATTTTTTCACAGTCAAGTTTCATGCCTGGGAGCCATGTTGCCCCTTTAATAATAATACAGTAAAACCTGTGAAAGCCAGAACCTGTGTAAGGTAGAAACCTGTCAGAGAAGGAAAACTAAAATATTTTCCACTAATAGAGAGGGATAGGAAAGTAGTAAGTAGCATACTATCAAAGGCAGAAAACTTGTGAGACCCAGAAAAACAAGGCAGTCCCGTGGAGCCCTGGCCCTCACACATTTCAGTGTAGTACATTTAATGAGCACTTGTGCTGTTCTAGTGCTAAGTGAGTTACAGATTTTAACTTATTAATTCTTTCCAACAACCCTGTGAGGTGTTGTTAGGTGCCGGTTCAGTGCCCAGTCCTATGCCATCTGCACAATTATTGCTATGTTTAAGCCCATTGTTGCAGCCACTGTGCCAGTCCATCTAGTTGAGGGTCTTTCTCTTATTTGCTGACCCCCCACCAAGCATAATGCCCTTCTTCAGAGACTCGTCCCACCTAACAACATGTCCAGAGTAAGTGAGATGAATCCTCGCCACCCTGGCTTCTAAGGAACATTCTGGCTGTACATCTTCCAAGACAGATTTGTTCGTTCTTTTGGCAGTCCATGGTGTATATTCAGTATTCTTCACCAACAGTATGATTCAAATGCATCAGTTCTTCTTTGGTCTTCGTATTCATTGTGTAGCTTTCTCATGTGTATGAGACAATTGAAAATACCGTGGCTTGGGTCAGGTGTACCTTAATCCTCAAAGTGAGGTATTTGGTTTTTAATGTTTTAAAGGGGCCTTTTGCAGCAGATTTACCCAATGCAACATGTCTTTTGGTTTTTTGACTGCTGTTTCCATGCACGTTGATTGTGAATCCAAGTAAAATGAAAAATCCTTGACTACTTCAGTATTTTTTTTCCATTTATCATGATGTTGCTTATTGGTCCAGTTGTGATGTCTTTTGTTTTCTTTATGTTGAGGTGCAGTCCATACTGAAGACTGTGGTCTTTGAAGACTGCGGTCTTTGATCTTCATCAAGTCCTCTTCACTTTCAGCAAGCCAGGTTGTGTCATCTGCATAACGCAGATTGTTAACGCATCTTCCTCTAATCCTGATGCTGCATTCTTTATATAGTCTAGCTTTTCGGAGTATTTGGCCCAACATGCAGATTGAATAAGTTGGTGAAAGGATACAAGGATGACACCTTTCATGATTTTAAACCATGCAGTATCCTCTTGTTCTGTTCAAATGGCTGCCTCTTGTTGTATGTACAGGTTCTGCATGAGCACAGTTGTTCTGGAATTCCCATTCTTTGCAATGTTATCCATAAATTGTTGTGATCCACACAGTTGAATGCCTTTGCACAGTCAATAAAACACAGATAAACATCTCTGCTTTCAGCAAAGATTCATCTGACATCAGTAGCGATATCCTCTTCTGAATCTGGCTTGAATTTCTTGCAGTTCCCTCTTGATAATACTGCTACAGCTGCTTTTGAATTATCTTCACCAAAACAGTGACATATATTATTCTAATTTTATAGATGAAATAAAGACCAATTAATTATTTGCTTGCATACACAAAGCTGATAACACACTAGGCTTGTGTTCTTAACAACCAGGCTTACCTAAGTACAAACTTCTCAGTCTGTTGTTTGATCTCTCCAGCCTGAAAATAGCAGATTTTGCAAGAACTCTCTTACACATACTTATATATCCATTTTATCTCTCTCTGTCTCACACACACACACACACACTGTTTCCACTCCCATTCCCAGTGTCCACTTATAAAATCCTATCCTCTTATTCAACCCCATGCCCATTAAGGAAGTCTTCCCAGGCCCGTTATTCCAATGATGGTTGTTTCCTTTCTTGTATAGCCATTCCTGTGACTTGTCATGTTTTTCATTTAGTTACTTGTGCCCTTGTCTTATTCTTTCCCATTACACTCTTCTAACTCATAACATAGTGTTTTGTACAGTTGTTTTCTCAATAATTATTAAATTGAGTCGATTGAATAAATATTTACATGTGCTACAGTCTAATAGTTTCCATTCTGTATTGGTGATTAAAAAGTAAAATGCTGATTACAACACACAGTTTAAAAAACTTCTTTAAGGTATTTTGGGGGTTGGCCAAAATATATGGTTATTATGTTAAGCTTTGAGATCACCTGTGAATGTACCCTAAAGTGGATTCAGATGTGGAATAGACTTACCAAGGGTTGTCCTTTGCTGCTACTCCTGCTTCTACTGCTCTTACTAATGCTTTAGGTTGTACAGTCTGTTGCTGTTGTTGTTGTTAGGTGCCCTTGAGTTGATTCTGACTCATAGCGACCCTATGTACAATAGAACAAAACACTGCCCAGTCCTGCATCGTGCTCACAATCGTTGTTACGCTTTAGCCCATTGTTGCAGCCACGATATCAGTCCATCTCATTGAGGGTCTTCATCTCTTTTGCTGACCCTCTACTTTACCAAGCATAATGTCTTTCTCCAGTGACTGGTCCCTCCTGATGACATAGCCAAAGTAGTGTAGTCTGTAGTATAGCTAAATTTACGTGAAGCCTCTTAAACTTTTGTCAGATGACTGTGTTCTTCTGACTATCAAGTGATAAGTACAATCATTTGACAATCGTAAAGGCCCTGTATTAGTTTCTATCGCTGCATAACAATATTACTGAAAACTTAATGGCTTAAAACAGTCACCATGTCTCCGAGTCAGGAGTGTGGGCACAGTTCAGCCTTCTTTGCAAGCTTTAATCAAAGTGTCATCCAGATTTGGGTTCTCATCTGAAGGCTTAACTAGGGAAGGATTTTCTTCCAAGCTGATATGGTTGTTGGGAGCATTCAGTTCCTCATAGGCTGATGAACTGAGGGCAGATTGTTGGTCAGAGGCCACCCTCAGCTCCTTGTCACGTGGCCCTCTCCATGTGGTAGCTGAAACGTGGCAGCTTCCTTCTTCAAAGCCAGCAAAGGAAAGAGTATAATTGCAAGAGAGATGTTATAATCTTATGAAATATAATCATACTCATCACCTTTGTCACATCCTATTGGTTTGAAAAAAAGTTATAGATGCTGCCCATACTGAAGGGGAAGGGATTACACAAGGGTGTGAATACCAGGAGGAGCGTGGATCATGGGGCCATCTTATAAAAACCATTGCCGATGAGTCGATTCTGACTCACAGCAACCCTGTAGGACAGTGTAGAACTGCCCCATAGGGTTTTCAGGAAGCGCCTGGTGGATTCAAACTGCTGACCTTTTGGTTAGCAGCCAAACTCTTAACCACCACGCCACCAGGGTTTCCCTGTTAGCCACAGGCCTGTACAATTTTAACACATTTTTATTAGAGCCATGTATCTAGAAGAAGTGCTATGTTTTGCTTACTTCTATTAAAGGAACTCTTGACTATCAAAATGGTACGTTATGTGATAATTAATAAAAAGAGGCAAGATATATCGGGGAAACCCTGGTGGCATAGTGGTTAAGTGCTTCGGCTGCTAACCAAAGGCTCGGCATTTTGAATCTCCTGGCGCTCCTTGGAAACTCTGTGGGGCAGTTCTACTTTGTCCTATAGGGTCGCTATAGGGATGCAATGGGTCAGAATTGACTTGATGGCAATGGGTTTGGGTTTTTTTTTTTTTTTTTTTTTGGCTATATGAGATTGGTTCTAGTTAATTAGTAATTCTAGCTGAAATTACATTCATACTTCTGCTGTATTCTACCAGCTCTTCTAATGAGCAGGGTGAGGAAAGAATGGATCAGATCTTGACCTTTTGGTAGGATCTGACGTTGTTGATTACTTCTTCCATCTTTAATCCCATTTTCCTTAGCTTCCAGGTAGCTCATCTTTTGATTTTCCTTCTTCCTTTTTCTTTGTTCTTTGCCGTTCTCCTCTCCTGAATGTTTTTCTTATGTATTATTGTAGTTTCATCACTTTTGTATTCCTAGGCACATTTTATATGCTCAGTAAGTATGTGTTAAATGTGTGATTTAAATGACAGGACAATAATTTTGAACTTGATTTAATAAGCCAGAGGGGTTTAAACTGGGTTCTGTGAGACTGCATGATTCTTCAGGGTTGTGAAAAGCTAAGTAAATAGAACTATAAATCAGTGCTACTCAAGGGAAAGATAAGTCTAAATGACTAATGGACCACAAGTACTATAGCCTCCACCAGACTGAGTCCAGCATAACTAGGTGGTGCCCGGCTACCACCACTGACTGCTTTGACAGGGATCACAGTAGAGGGTCCCAGACAGAGCTGGAGAAAAATGTAGAACAAAATTCTAACTTGCCCCTGCCCTCCGTAAAAAAAGAAAGACCAGACTTACTGGTCTAACGGAGACTGGAGAAACCCTGAGAGCATGGCCCCTGGATACCCTTTTAGCACAGTAATGAAGTCACTCCTAAGGTTCACCCTTCAACCAAAGATTAGACAGGCCCATAAAACAAAATGAGACTAAATGGGCACACCACCCCAGGGGCAAGGACGAGAAGGTAGGAGGGGACAGGAAAACTGGTAATAGGGAACCCAAGGTCGAGAAGGGGCGTGTTGACATGTCATGGGTTTGGCAACCAATGTCGCAAAAACAATATGTGTACTAACTGTTTAAGGAGAAGTTAGTTTGTTCTGTAAACCTGCATCTGAAGTACAGAAAAAGAAAAAAGATATTGACAAAAAAAGTCATTTGTGGACTGATGCTGGTTTGTGAAGGACTTGTTACTGGTATATGACAAGATACGTACAGACATTAAGAGAAAGCTTTTAGAAACTTCCACAGGTTTTTTTTGAGGGAGGTACTTTTATTGTAAGTAATAATAACTCCCTGTTCCCCCATCCTCTCGTGAACTTTTAAAGTGTGTCTTAATTTCTCTTGGCAGTACTTGTGACATGAAAGCATAGCCCTTAGTGATAGGCTGTAGTTACTGTGAATACTTTAAAAACTGTTGCTGATAATACAGGTCTAATTAATGAGTTTTAAATGGTTACAGTTTACTGATATTAACTTGATTATTGGTTGTGACTTGATGGAAGTATTGCCAAGTTCCAAATGCGGGCAGGCTACAGAGACGGACCCCAAAACTCCTTGCAGTCTGTCTTTCCAGTTTTTCTTTGTTGGATTTATGTCTCCTCTCCATTCTGTTCCTCATTAGATCATTTTTGGGAAATTAGCTACTTTCTCTTTCTTCACAAAGTCCCTGGGTGGTGCAAACAGTTAACGTGCTTGGCTGCTAGCCAAAAGTTTGGAGGTTCAAGTCCACCCAGAGTTACCTCGGAAGAAAGGCCTGGCAGTCTATTTCCCGAAAAAATCAGCCACTGAAAAGCATATGGAGCACAGTTCTACTCTGGCACACATGGGGTCACTGTGAATCAGAATTGACTCCACAGCAGCTGTTTCTCTTTTCTCACAGGTAGGGCCTGACTGCGGTCATGGAAGAGGTACCCTTGGTACACGTAATTGCTTAATGTTCTCTTCAAACAAAGTCCACATTTAAACAGATTTAGCAACCTTTTATCTATCTGCAGCCTTTTTTGTTTTAAGATATAAACTGGGAGTTGAGCAAAAATTTCTCTACATGGAACCCAGTTCCCCCATACTAGTGGATTCAACCTGTGGTTGGCCTTGTGGAGTTCACATTAATACAGGGAGGAAGGCAATCACCATGCCTCAGTTTTATCTCTTTGAATAGGGGATGACAGTAATACCTCCTTCCTCAGGTTGTTTTGAGGATTCACTGAATTAATATATGTAAAGTGCTTACAACAGTGCCTGGCACAGTGCTTAAGCACTTGGCTGCTAACCGAAAGTTTGCCAGTTCGAACCCACCAGCCTCTCTCTGACTGAATACAGTCAGTGTGGGGGAAAAAATCTATTAGTTTTTCCCCCAAAATATAGTAGTTTCTTATTGTAACAAATATTATCCTCTGATTTTTAAAGTGCCATTTATTTGTTTTGTTTTTCTCTTGCTTCTCTTGTGAAACTTGCTATTTTCAGGTGTTTTGATTTTCCTTGTTAAAGTTATAAACGGACTTGTGTATTTTAGAGAAGGTCAGGTTTACAAGTCAGCCCCCACCACGTGCCTATCTCTCTTTTTATTTTTAAATGGCACACGAGTGTCAGACTCTCACATGGTATTTCTTGCTTAGCATGCTGGTGCAGACTCAGTGTCTTTTGTTTTTAAGAGATAAACGTCTGGTGGTTTTTGTTTTTCTGTGAGAAGCATGTGAGTCATACTTATCATGAACTCTGTCCTCCTCCCAAGCCTCTAATTATTTTGAGCAGTGTACCTGTGCCTCCACATCTACTAGCTAACATGTTGAAGATTTCAACTGTATGTCTGTTTACAAAAGGCTTGATGAGTGAGTCAGTTGCACTTTTCATTCCCTCATAGATTGATGAATTTATTTCTTTGTTGACCAAACTGCCAGCCTTGCTGGCGCTGACTTTGTTTTTATCCTTGTATATTGATTGCAAAGTTACAAAAAGATTAAAACAAAAACAAAAAAAACCATGTAGCCCTTAATCTCTGTGCCTTACTTGCTCCTCAGCCATAGGCAATACCAAAAATATAGATTTCATTAGTTTATTTTGTCCTGGCAGTTGCACTGTCTAGTGCATGGCTCATAGTTTTAAAAATAATGCTAAGATCAAAAGGACAGCTGAAATATTTTATACTATGTTCTTAAAGAGCTTGGTCAGAATTATCAAAATCATCTTTTACTTCCCCACTTTATTACAACAGATACTGTGTGTGAGAACATGGGTGCAGGAGCCAGAGTGTCTGGGTTCAAACTTTAGCTCCACCACTTAGCCAACCATGTGATGTTCATCAAATCCCTTGACCTCACCATGCCTCAGTTTTATCTCTTTGAATAGGGGATGACAGTAATACCTCCTTCCTCAGGTTGTTTTGAGGATTCACTGAATTAATATATGTGAAGTGCTTACAACAGTGCCTGGCACAGTGCTTAAGCACTTGGCTGCTAACCGAAAGTTTGCCAGTTCGAACCCACCCGCCTCTCTGTGGGAGAAAGACCTGGCAGTCTGCTTCCGTAAAGATTACAGCCTTGGAAGCCCTGTGGGACAGTTCTACTCTGCCCTAAGGGTCGCTGTGAGTCAGAGTCAACTCGAGCAACGGATCTGGTTTTTGTTTTATGTGAGTCAGAGCTGACTCTACAGCAACTAACAACAGCAGCAGTGTAAGTCGTGGTTGTCATTGCTCATCTCTGTTTGTCTAGTTCTACAAATGGTTTGTGACCAACAAAGAAACCTTTACTTTGGATATATTGCAAGTGTGTACTAGGAATTTAATTTTTAAAAGCTAAAAATTGCCTGTAAAGGCCAACTTTCATCAGTAGCTCTTAAGAAGTGAACAGTTGAAACTCAACAGCTATTTGTTGTCAAGGGCTGTTGTAAAGTATTGTTTTGCACATATATGGAGAAAAAGGCTGTCCAAGGAGTTCCATGGAAGACTAAGTAATATGGTTCTGCTTTTTTTTTTTTTAGCATTTTGTATTCTTTTAACATTTGCTAAGTTCCTACTTGAAGATAGAAAGATGGCTGCTGTTCTAACAAGGTAGATACCCAGAACTGGCATTTTCATTGAATTACCACTCTTCAGATGGAAGTTGTCAAGGATTTCATTTTACTTGGATCCACAATCAACAGCCATGGAAGCAGCAGTCAGGAAATCAAAAGACGCGTTGTATTGGGCAAATCTGCTGCAATGGACCTCTTCAAAGTGTTCAAGAGCGAAGATGTCACCCTGAAGACTAAGGTGTGCCTGACCCGAGCCATGGTATTTTCAGTCACTTCATATGCATGTGAAAGCTGGACAATGAATAAGGAAGACCGAAGAAGAGTTGATGGCCTTGAATTGTGGTGTTGGCGAAGAATATTGAATATACCATGGACTGCCAAAAGAACGAACAAATCTGTCTTGGAAGAAGTGCGGCCAGAATGCTCCTTAAAGGCAAGGACGGTGAGACTGCATCTTACATACTTTGGACATGTTGTCAGGAGGGATCAGTCCCTGGAGAAGGACATCATGCTTGGCAGAGTACAGGGTCAGTGGAAAAGAGGAAGACCGTCAACGAGGTGGATTGACATAGTGGCTGCGACAACGAGCTCAAACATAACAACGATTGTAAGGATGGCGCAGGACTGGACAGTGTTTCGTTCTGTTGTGCATAGGGTCGCTCTGAGTCGGAACCGACTCTACGGCACCTAACAACAACAACAACAACCACTGTTCAGGTTTTCTTAAGACTGCTGATACATTTTCACATTATTGCTTTAAATAGTCTTTTTTTTTTTTTTTTTTGAATTGGGAACATTTCCTTCAACATTCACTTTGGAGTATCAGAAGAAGTTTTTGTTTGTGGTTGGAAAAAATGCCTTTAACCTGCCAACAGAACTTAAAATTGCATAAGAAAATGGGTGTTGATGCTGAGAAATGGTGTGTAGGCAGCAGATCTCTTGTTCTGCCTGAAAACAGTTATGAAATACAAACAAATGTGGAATTGCCGTTGCTCTGTTTTAGTGTGGGAAAGACAACTTCAGAGTAGGGAGAACAGTTTCTACTGTTTTAATAAATTTTTATTATATTTAGGCATTGGATGTAGTTGGCAGTCACTATAGAGGTCACAGAAAACTCATTTCTATAAAAAAAAAAAGTACCACGGTGTTTATATTATTATAATTGTATTGAAATTTAGCAGGAGCTTATAACTTGGGCTTTGTGGATAATCCTTAGGTGATTTGTGAGCTCTTGTAGAATTTTGTGTTGTGTACATTTATCTTGAAAATCGGTTCTTATATTCATCAAAGCCTTAACATAATCCACAGTAATTACTTTTTCGTAGAGTCACTGGGATTCTTGCATACTTAATACAATGAGTATTACAGATATTAGTTATATTAAGCCAATCCACTTGTTTCCTCATTCTACCAAAATTCCTTGGGTCGATGAAATGCAAGATACTGTCCGGCACCTTTAGTCATTTGGGCTAACGTTAGACGAGTGCGGTGGTTCTCAGGTCAGGGCTTGTGGTTCTCAGTGTGGTCCCAGGACCAGCAGCATTAGCATCGCCTGGATTGCAGATTCTTGGGCATCACCCCAGACCTACAGAATCAGCAGCCTGTGCTTTAACAAGACCTCCTGGATCACCTGATGTACCCTACGTTTCGAGAACCCCTGACTTGGAGATTTAGCAGTCAATTAGGCCTTTGTGGTTTCTTTGTCGAATTAGCTGCCTTAAAACCTGAGTGGACCAACTTTCTGTTTGGGTATGGTCAATTCCATGAGGTGTAACCGTAGCCAGAGACCTTGCCTGGTCATCATTTCTGAGCCTCAGAATTTTTCTGTTATAGCAAGAAGCCTCTATCCATTCTCCAGGACCTTAATTTAAAGGTCACTATCCTGGTGGGTAAGAACTCGGCTGCTAACCAAAAGGTCGGCAGTTCGAACCCACCAGCCAGCTGCTCTTTGGAAACTCTATTGGGCAGTTCTACTCTGTTCTATAGGGTCGCTATGAGTCAGAATTGACTTGAAGGCAGCAGGTTTTTTTTTTTTTTTAACCCCATCTTGGCCTCTGCTTGTTCCTTGCCTTTAGGCTGCACCTCAGCTGTATTTTCACAATGAGCTGTATTGTCATCTTTCTTAGGCAAGGGCATGCTTAACTGGAGTGGCTTGGGAATGGACTGACTATGGGGGTGGGGGCTAGATGTCTTCTGGATGCCAGTCTCATCTCTTGCAGAATTTCTTAACTTCCAAGCCTCTGCTTCCACAAACCTTACTTGGTTTCAATATTTGGCTTTTTGTTGTATTGTTATTGTAGTTTATATCATCAGATTTCTAGCCTTTTTGTATAGTACAGGCAGAGACCTGTCTCAGCAATGGTGTATTTTCTCCCCTCTCTGCCTTCGGCCTAAGCTTCTCTGTCTAGGCCAGAAGAAGTGGGCAACGCATTTTATCATACTCAATTTTTCTACCATTCAAGTTTCTTTTACTTGAAGTAGATATAATAAATATTTGGAGTGCTCCTGAAATTTAAGGCATTAGGTCAGTGATAAAGAATGCTGATGTTAAACTGTCCCTGCTGGATTAGAAACTGGTGTCCCTGACAGGGACAGGAAGCAAACAGGGAAAAGCAAGACCCTTCTTACTTATGGAATCGAGGGCACTGGGGCTAGGTCTTACTTTTCCAGCCTTTCGTTCTCTCTCTATCACTCCCTCCTGGCATGGCCTCACAGGGACTCAATGGCTCCTAACAACAACAATAATAACATAACCTAGGACTAAACAAAAACCAAACCATTGCTGTTCAGTTGATTTTGACTCTTAGTGACCTTATAGGACACAGTAGAGCTGCCCCATAGGGTTTCTGAGAGTGTAATCTTTATGGAAGCAGCCTGCCAAATATTTTTCCCACAGCACAGCTGGTAGGTTCAAACTGCTGATGTGCCGACTGCAGCTGAGCCCTTTAACCACTGTGCCACCAGGGCCCCTTAACCTAGGACTAAACCAAACCCTAACCCACTACAGCTGCCGTTGTAGTCAATTCTGACTCATAGTGGCCTTATAGTACAGAGTAGAACTGCCCCATAGGGTTTCCATCCCGAGGATCAGCTGGTGGGTTTGAACTGCCAACCTTTTTGTTAGCAGCAGAGCGCTTTAACCACTGTGCCACCAGGGGTCCTGAGTTTCAAACCCCAGCTTCACTACTTATTATCTTTGAGTTAAGTTACTTAGTCTCATTCTGCCTCAATTTTCTCATCTATGAAAGAAAGACTTTAAAAACATTGAGCTCACGAGTTTGCTGTAAGGATTAAAAGTGATTTAATATTTGTAAATTGCTTAAACTAGTGCCTTGCACACAGTAAGTATTATATCAATGCTATTGTTTATTATTATGCCAGCAAGAGTGTTTTATTTTTAAGAATCTGTACTTAGAAAAGATTATCGCTTTATACAATGCATAAAAATTGCGCCTTTTTTAAATAAAATTTTGATAAGACTAGAAATATAGTTATTGGGGACAACATTATGAGGCTTTTAACACACAGTAGCAGGTTGTCTTCAGAAAAGTTATGCTGATTTTCATTCTCTGCAGCAATCTGAGAGAGTCCCTAGAGATGGAATTATTAAGCCAAATTAGAAAAGTGGTTTTATCTTGATAAATCTTAAAATGGATCTGTTTTCTCTATTGAAGCTAGAAAAAAGAGGTAAAACGGAACGAGAAGTATTTGGAGATATAAGGAAGAATTTTTCAATAGGCCATGTTGGTTAACAACAAAATAAACATTTAATGGTAGGAAATAAAACTACTCTAGGACCCTTTAAAATACAGCATGCCCTATCATTTGTTTTGTACCGTTTGGGAACTGTGGGTACTCAGCACCTGGCCTGATCTATACCATTTTGATTAACTGTCTTACTATATTTTATCAGTGGATTCTCTTAAACGTGGTGACTCCTTATATATAACAGAATGAAATGGTGCCTGGTCCTACACTGTCTTCACAGTTATTGGTATATTTGTGTCCATTGTCTTGCCACTGTATTATTTTGAGTGCCTTCCTACTTTTTATTTACTTATTTATTTATTTTTCCTACTTAGGGGTTCATCTTCCAGTACCATATCAGACAATATTTGTTGTGATCCTTTCATTGGCTAATTTTTGGAAGTAGATCTCCAGGCCTTTCTTCCTAGCCTGTCTTAGTCTGGAAGCTCTGCTGAAACCTGCCCACCAGGAGTGACCCGGCTTGTATTTGAAATACTGGTGGCATAGCTCCCAGTATCATAACATCACAGTACGACAAACTGACAGATGGTTGGTGGATTATATCCATTAGCATTTTTAAATTGACATACATCTTCTGAGATGCATTTTCCCCTTCTGCATCCTAATGTTTTTGAAATTAGTGTGGTTCTAGAATTTTCATGTCAGCCAAGGAAATAAGGTGCAATATGTATGAAGAAGGACCTGGCAGTCTACTTCTAAAAAAAAATTAACCAGTGAAAACCTTCTGAATAGCAGTGGAACTTTGTCTGATACAGTGCTGGAAGATAAGCCCCTCAGGATGGAAAGCACTCAAAATACAAACTGGGAAAAAGCTACCTCCTCGAAGTAGAGTCAACCTTAATGATGTGGATGGAGTCAAGCTTCTGGGACTTTAATTTTCTGATGTGGCGCAACTCAAAATGAGAAGAAAGAGCTACAAACATCCATTAAAAACTGGAACATGGGATGTACGAAGTATGAATCTAGGAAATTGCCAAAATGAAACGGGATGCATAAATATTGATATACTAGGCATTAATGAGCTGAAATGGATTGGCGTTGACCATTTTGAATTGGACAGACATATGGTCTACTATGGCAGGAATGACAGCTTGAAGAGGAATTGCATTGCATTCATCATCAAAAAGTACGTTTCAATATCTATCCTAAAGTACAATGCTGTCAGTGATAGGATAATATCCATACACCTACAAAGAAGATCAGTTAATATGGCTATTATTCAAATATATGCACAAACCACTAAGGCCAAAGATAAAGAAACTGAAGATTTTTTACCAACTTCTGCAGTCTGAAATTGATGAAATATACGATCCGGATGCATTGACAATTACTGATGATTGAAATGCAAAAGTTGGAATCAAAGGAAGAAGGATCTGTAGTAGGAAAATACGGCCTTGGTGATTGGAACGATGCCGGAGATCCCATGATTGAATTTCGCAAGACCAATGACTTCATCATTGCAAATACCTTTTTTCACCAAAATAAACCAAGACTATACAAGTGGATCTCGCGTGATAGAATACACAGGAATCAAATTGACTATATCTGTGGAAAGAGGTGATGAAAAAGCTCAATATCGTCAGTTAGGACAAGACCAGGGGCTGACTGCAGAACAGACCATCAGTTGCTCAGATGCAAGTTCAAGTTGAAGCTGAAGAAAATTAGAACAAGTCCACAAAAGCCAAAGTACGACCTTTAGTATATCCCACCTGAATTTAAAGAACATCTCAAGAATAGATTTGATGTCTGACTGAAGACCAGGTGAGTTGTGGAATGAGATCAAGGACATCATACATGAAGAAAGGAAGAGGTCATTAAGAAGACAAGAAAGAAAGAAAAGACCAAAATGGATGTCAGAAGAGACTCTGAAACTTGTTCTTGAACATTGAGTAGCTAAAGCAAAAGGAAGAAATGATGAAGTAAAAGAGTTGAACAGAAGATTTCAAAGGGCAGCTCTACAAGACAAAGTATTATAATGACATGTGCAAAGACCTGGAGTTAGAAAACCAGAAGGGAAGAACATGCTCAGCATTTCTCGAGTGGAAAGAACTGAAAAAAAAAAAAAAAAAAAAATTCAAGCCTCGAGTTGTAATATTGAAGGATTCTTTGGGGAAAATACTGAACAACTCAGGAAGCATCAGAAGAAGATGGAAGGAATATACAGAGTCACTGCAAAAAGAATTGGTTGGTGTTCAGTCATTTTAGGAGGTAGCATATGATCAAGAACTGATGGCACTGAAGGAAGAAGTCCAAGCTGCACTCAAGGGATGGGAGAAAAACAAGGCCCCGGGAGTTGATGGAATACCAACTGAGATGTTTCAACAAATGGATGAAGCACTGAAAGTGCTCACTCGTCTGTGTCAAGAAATTTGGAAGACAGCTACCTGGCCAACTGACTGGAAGAAATCCGTATTTATGCCTATTCCCAAGAAAGGTGACCCAACAGAACGTGGAAATTATTGACCAATATCATTAATACCTCCACACAAGTAAAATTTTGCTGAAGATCATTCAAAGGTGGCTGAAGCAGTACATCAACAGGGAACCGCCAGGAATTCTAGCTGAATTCAGATGAGGATGTGGAATGAGGGATATCATTGCTGATGTCAGATGGATTCTGGCTGAAAGCAGAGAATACCAGAAAGATGTTTACCTGTGTTTTATTGACTATGCAAAGGCATTCTCCTGTGTAGATCTTAACAAATTCCGGATAACATTGTGAAGAATGGGAATTCCAGAACACTTAATTGTGCTCATGAGGAACCTGTACATAGATGAAGAGCTAGTCATTTGAACAGAACAAGGGAATACTGCGTGGTTTAAAGTCAGGAAAGACATGCGTCAGGGTTGTATCCTTTCACCATACCTATTCAGTGCTGAGCATGCTGAGCGTGAGTATGCTGAGCAAATAATCTGAGAAGCTGGACCGTATGAAGAAGAACAGGGCAACAACCTTGTTATGCAGATGACACAACCGTCCTTGCTGAAAGTGAAGGGGACTCTAGGCACTTACTGATGAAGATGAAAGACTACAGCTTTCAGTATGGATTACACCTCAACATACAGAAAACAAAAATCCTCACAACTGGACCAATAAGCAACATCATGAAAAACGGAGAAAAGATTGAAGTTGTCAAGGATTTCATTTTACTTGGATGTACAATGAACACCCATGGAAGCAGTAGTCAAGAAATCAAAGGACGCATTCCACTGGGAAAATCTACTGCAAAAGACCTCTTTTAAGTGTTAAAAAGCAAAGATTTCACTTTAAGGACTAAGGTGCACCTGATGCAATCTAAGGTGTTTTTAATCGCCTCACATGCATGCAAAGGCTGAGCAATGAATAAGGAAGACCGAAGAAGAATGGATGCCTTTGAGTTGTGGTGTTGGTGAAGATTATTGAATATACCATGGATTGACAAAAGTACGGACAAACCTGTCTTGGAAGAAGTACAGCCAGAATGCTCCCTAGAGGCAAGGATGGTGAGACTTCATCTCACATACTTTGGAATGTTATCAGGAGGGACCGGTCCGTGGAGAAGGACGTCGTGTTAGGTAAAGTAGAGGGTCAGCAAAAGAGAGAAAGACGCTCAACGAGATGGATTGACACTGTGGCTGCAACAATGAGCTCAGGCATAACAATGATTGTGAGGATGGTGCAGGACTGGGTAGTGGTTCATTCTTTTGTACACAGGATTGCTATGAGCTGGAACCAACTCGATGTCACCTAACAATATCAACAATGTATGAAGGAGAAGATACCCTGAAGAGTCAGAACATTGACCATTGTGTAGCACCTAAGTGGTAAGAACTTGCCGGGTTCCTCATTTTACCTGTCTGGTGAAGAGTACTTTTTCTTAAGCCTCCCGTAGGCAGTAATCTCTATGGTTAGAGAGACCAGCACTTGAATTTTACTTCAGTTATTATAATATTAATTAGAATTGCAGCTCTTAAATTTGGGGAATTAGTTGAAGTTGAAATGGTAGGTAATTGCCTAAGTGCTTAGGCATGACTTTTCCATTTCAATTTAAAACACCTCTTCTCTCTGCATTATGTAGTTACTCATGCCGTTATTTCTTCCAAACAATTTAAGTTCTTTTCCCACAAAGGTTAGAAAATTATCTGAATTTAGTTTTCTAGTTTCGACTCTGTTGATACGTAAGATTTTTTTTTCCCCCTTTTCCCAGGATGTTTTAACCAGTGCCTTTCATCTCAGGCGCCAAAATATGTTACCTGTTGTATGTTACAGGATTAACTCCAGGCTAGTGTTTCCTGTGAGATTTCACCCTGGCAGACATCACCTTCAAGAGCCAGTGAGGAAGCAAAAACAATAGCTGTCCTCACTGGTACTCCTTTTGTTTTTAATTAGATTTTGCTGTCCATTATTCAGATTTTTTGGTTGGCATATTTAGCATGTGGCTTAGTCAGACCATCAGCAGAGTAACCATTAGGTAAATCTTTGATAGGGATCACTTTTCATATACTGTCTTTGGAATGTTTGAAAGTATCACTTAAGTTTTGCTTAGTTTAATAATAGATAACTATTCAACCACAGGAATTAAATGTTATTTCTAATATTATCATCACATAAATGGGGCTTCAACTCAAGCAAAAAATAATAGTACCACTTCTTTACAATAGATATGTCTTGGTTCAGTTCTGGTAGATTTTGATTCAGTAAGTCTGGTAAGAGGCCAGGTCTCTGTACCTAAAAAGAAACAAAACAAAACAAACGAATATACTCCAAGGTGTAGAGAACAGCCAGGGGTAGGGTGGTAGGATTGTGTGTGTGTGTGTAGATCTAGACCTATGACACACTCACTCCTAAATAAAATATCCTATTACAGTAGCAAATATGTACTTGCCCTTAAAGTCCCAGTTTATTTTTCAGTTTGGACATTCATAAGTTATTTCAAATATGAATCACGAAGAGTCACTTTGTATTGTCTCTAGCTGTAATAGCCAACCAGGTATCTTTGTTCCACTAGCAAATCTTATTTGGCGGCTGAAGCTATCTCCATTTCTGTCTTTGAAAGGTATAGATAATATCTTGGCCTTAATTTTTTTTACTGCTGTCATTGTTTTATAAAACTAAAAATAAGAGTGTAGGCGGAATAGAAGAAAACTTCTGGGAAACGATGTGCTTTATGATTGACAGAATTTCATCGTGTTTCACGGTGCTTTTTCAGTAAACACATCTAGAAAACAGTTGTTTCCATTATGGGCATGGGACTTTGTCTCCTGGGGAGTAAAGCACCAGCTACGAAAAGAACACATTGATAATCTAACTGGAATTATCATTGTTACTTATTTTTGTGTTTCTTGTATGTCCCCATGAATTGGCATGTTAATTGATTCAGGCTAATATATTCAATTGTAGAAGGCCGTTTTCTTGCTATTCTCTCTTGTGCATTTTCAACTCTAAAGATCATCATAGAAACATAAGAAAACAAGGAAATGTTAAGGAATCATCTATAGCAAGTAGTTTCTATAAACCTCACTGGACTTTTGCTGGGCTCTGGTCCTGGTGGCGTAGTGGTTAAGGGCTCGACTGCTAACCAAAAAGTCAGCAGTTCAAATTCACCAGCTGCCCCTTGGAAACCCTATGGGGCAGTTCTTCTCTGTCCTGTAGGTTTACTATGAGTCAGAATTGACTTGATGGCAACAGGTTTTGGTTTTCTGGTGAAATGAGAAATATATGGAAAATATATTGAATTTTTCGTGAAATGACATTTGAGGTCCTACATTATGACCTACCTTCTATTTTGGTGTTAAAATAGGGTGTCTCTTATAGATAAGAGTAGAGGGGAGTGTAGTTTTTTTTTTTTTTTTTTTTTTACTGTCTTCTCTTGGTAAAATAAGAAGTTGACAGTATTTGGTGCCACTTTTGTGTGTGTGCATTTTAATTGTGTTGCTCTGTGACATTCCAAAGTCTGGAAACTACTGATGGGAAATGTAAAGACAGAGTTATGTTGAAGATGGATGGTCTTTGATGGCGATTTAGGCACTTTGATTTTTCTTCTTGGGTAGTCTGTTTGGCATGGCATATAGACCGTGTTATGTTTCCATCATGTTTAGGGTTACTGGGCTATGGTTCTAGTGTCCAAGCTTTAGTTTCTTGTTCCCAGCTGCCTAACCTCTCAGACATGATCCATAGTGCCTTCTGCATTCCTGACTTCCTTAGATATTAACCCCTTTTCCTGCCCTGCATCTCACTGAGTTTGTCCCATGCAGTTCCAATTACAATTTCCATCCCAACCTTCTGCTTAGCGCAGCTCCTGGCGTTGCAGCCATTTATTGGCTTGACAGCTGGTTTGGTCCGTTAGGAAATCACCCATTGTTTTGAGTATTTATTAATATTCTAATAGTATAAAAAACAAACCAAACCCATTGCTGTCGATTCCAACTCATAGCAACACTATAGGACAGAGTAGAACTGCTTCATAGGGTTTCCAAGGAATGGTGGATTTGAACTGTCCACCTGTTGATTAATAGCCGAGCGCTTAACCGCTGCGCCAGCATGGCTTATGTTAGATCTTAAAACAGATAATAAGATGTATGCCAGGGAGCCCTGGTGGCGCAGTGGTTAAGCACTCAGCTGCTAACTAGAAGGCCAGCAGTTCGAACCCCCACCAACCAGCCATTCTGCTGGAGAAAGATGTGGCAGTCTGCTCCTGTAAGGACTTACAACCTTGGAAACATTATGGGGCAGTTCTACTCTGTCCTATATGGTCGCTGTGAGTCGGAATCGACTCAACAGCAGTAGGTTTGGTTTTGGTTTTTCAGATACGTGTCTGTTCCTTAAATATGTAATCTAGTAAGTATTAAGATAAGTACACAATCATGTACTCTTACGTAAGGTTATCGTGTCCTAAGAAAAGGACAGAATACAATAGGTGATAAAGGATTTTCAGATAAGGTTGGCTGCGTGTTGGACCTGCTATTTATGTAACGTTGGGCAAGCTTTTCAATTTTTGAGCCCCAGTTTCCTCTATGAAAGTATTGTTGTATCAAGGTTGCTGTGAGAATATATGAAACAATTAATGTAAAGTGCATAGCTGAGTATGTCGAATATGGCAAGCACTGAGCAATCATCTCTTACTATTATTAGCTCCTCCCCACTCCCAAAGCAATTTTAAGGTTGTGGTGATTTTCTAGGATTGATGGATGATGGTAGTAAGGATAATTCTTCCAGTTAAAGGAAATGAGAAAGGCAGGTAGTGAGCTTAGCAGGGCAGTTAGTGGAGGATAGATTACAAGAAAATGTACCTGCAGTTGGGTTTGTATTTTGTACACATAGGGGTGATCTTTGTTGTTTTTTATTTTTGTTTGTTTTGTTTTTTAATGGAGAGGGAGAGGAACTCTAGAAAGGAAACAATTGAAGGTAGAGGTGATATTGTAATTGTTAATTAAAAAAATAGTTTCGGAGTTGGGGAGAGAGGATTGAGTCAGCATTCAGGTGGAGAGATTCATTTTGGGGAGGAGGAGTCTGGCCACAAGAAGCTTAAAGGATTAGGATTTGGGAATTACATTCTGCTAGTTTTGAAAAAGTATGTCCTTTTTCTTTGCTTTTTCGGGATTATGATTTTGGCAAACAAGTATTCTCCGTTGAAGATCTAATAGATTTTGCTAATAAAAATATCTCCTATACTTGTTTGAGGAGCTCTAGTGGCACAGTGGTTAAGAGCTCAGCTACTAACCAAAAGATCTGCAGTTTAAATCCATCAGCTACTCCTTGGAAACCCTATGGGGTTGATCTACTCTGTCCTATATAGGGTTGCTATGAGTTGAAATCAACTCAGTGGCAATGGGTTATACTTGTTTGAAAGATCAAAAAATTGATAATTTTTCTGGAAACAATTTTAATACCAAGATGAGGGCTCACAATAGACTATCTTTAACAATCAAGTCTAGCACAGCCTAAAGGGTATGAACTTTTTTTGTTTTTGGGGTTTTCTTTTTTCTTTGCTTAATGATGCTTCAGTATGAAGAATGTGGCTGCACCAAAGTATGGTTTTTCAAAGGTTCAGCTCTTATTAAGGGCTTATATGTTGTAACATTTGAATCTTTGAGAAAGATTATTTTTCTGTCAGTTGCTGAAAAATTGAATCATCTGACAGAAATAGAATGTGCTACTTTGAAGTGTTAATGCTTAAGTCCAAAATAGATTTTGCTTTTTCAGACTTATCTTTGACCTGGAGCTGAGGGAGAAGAGAGGCCTGAGTCACATGAGACTTTTTTTCTCTCCCCCATAAAAGACACACCAGCATGGGTGAATTTTTTACAGTATAACTCTGATGTTTTAATTATTCCAAAGCATATGATAATATAAAGATGCCATTTAAAAGTAAAGAGTAAATGTTTTAAAACTTTCAGTTTTTATTTGCTTTATGTGGCTCAGGTATTAAAATGGTAAGTTGTTAATACATTTAAACCGTTCAGAATATTTTAACTTGTGAAAATCCATTGTTACATCATTTGTTTATTTTGTGTAAGTTAAACATATTCTAAGACTGATGCCTTTTAAAACTTCAGAGTTTTACTGCTAAGTTAAATGCTTAATCTTCCTCTGCCCTTGAGGTTTTTAGTTATTTTTTGGTCTGTGGCCATATAACAACTTGTGCAAAGATTAGTAGGTGTGGTATGCTAGTTTTATCCTTCCATCACAACAGTCTAGGTCTATTCAGGTTTTGCTTCTTCCTTGCTGTTCAACAGCCATCTCTTTCTGGTTTTGGCTTTTAAGAGTCAACCTTCAAAGATCTTTTGTCTTCTGACAGTTGAAGAAACTGGCTCAGTGTTCTTACTCTTAGACAATTATTTAATTGTTTACTGCTAACTTAAATGATTTACTAAAGGGGTTCCTATTATGAATTTCTTTATTTTATGGGAGGCTTGTCCTGTCTAAATGACTGGTCAACATGATTCCTGGCAGATTGAAAATTTGTTTTTAAACCAAATTGCATCAAAGAGCTCATTCTTTTTTGATTTTGTATTGCATCTTTTTTCCTGTGTGTTACAACAAATCTCTTTCCCTTTTAAAAGTAAATTTAATGCTTGAGTTGGTACGGTTACAGAGTGCTTAAAGAGATACACTATATAAAAATTTTCACTTTATCAAAATTAAAAGTACTATTTTGATAGCTGTGGATTAGAATAAACCCATTTTATATAATAAACAGCTTAGAACTTATATCCATATATCACACCAGTACCCTAATTAACCCCAGGGGAGCAGTTTAGTTAAGACTGTTTTGAAGCTTTAATGCAATATTTATACTTATTGGTTTATTTTTATTATTATGAGTGTTTCTGAATATCTCCTTGTTTTATTTAAACTGTTTAGTATCTTTTCATGAGTGATTTTCCAGGGGGGATACATTTCCACCTTTATTAAGTGAGCCAGTAGGAAAATACGATTTGGTTTCCACAGTTGGCAACACATCTGTTCCATAAAGTGAGGTGCACCTGGAACCTGATAATGCATAATTATTTCCTTACAGAATTGTTTAAAACAGTCCCATTATCCAACTAATGGCCAACACTTGCCGATCACTTCCTAGCTACAGGCACAGTTCTAAGTGCTTTTACCTGTATCAACCAGTTTATCTTATAAATGTTTAAAATGGATGTTTTTCTTTCTGTCTCTTTCCACCCGCTAAGGGAATGTCTTAAGACACTTTTAAGATCGATCCCAAGTTAGAAATATTAGTAGTTTTTAAAACATTATCAGCTTAATTCATGGAGCTCTCCACTGGTAATAGGAGAAATACAAGAGGAGTAAGAGGAGTCAAGAGACCTGATGAGTGTCAGGAGGTAGAGGTAGCAGATACCCCAGAAGGAGACAGATTTAACCTGATGAATGCCAGTCATAAAGGAAAAGTCCAAGTGAATGGTGGGGCGTGCTGCACTGAGAGAACCATGGAGCCACTTGAGGAGATGGACAGAGAGAGCACTGGTCTTCCTGGGTGCCCAGCAAACTGCTTTGAGAACCTGAGCTGTGGAATTTAAGAAGACTCAGCAGTGCAGATGAGGTGACACTTTTTGCCACAGGGCCAACAGGAGGAGGAAAAACAGAACTTGTAAACAACAGGGATGGAAGTGACTGGTTTGGGCCTACTGGATAGAAAAGAAGCCTGGTTTTAGATTTCCAAAGAATAAAAGAGAAACACATGTTTTAAACAAATAGCTTCAAGAGCTAGTAGGAACATACACAGGAGGATAAGTGCTGGCCCTATCTATGAGTATGTGTGCCACATTACCTTATAGTTCATGTCAGATGATTGTCTATCTTATTTGCATTTGCTTTGTTGTTAGGTGCCGTTGAGTCAGTTCCGACTCATAGTGACCCTATGTACAACAGAATGAAACTCTGCCCTGTCCTGTACCATCCTCACAATCATTGTTATGCTTTTGATTTTAGCGAGGGAATTTGACTAGGACAATGGTAGTTCAGCGGAGAATTCCTGCCTTCCATGCGGGAGACCCAAGATCGATTCCAAGCCAGTGCACCTCATGCGCAGCCAACCACCCATCTGTCAGTGGAGGCTTGTGTGTTGCTGTGATGCTGAACAGGTTTCAGTGGAACTTTCAGACTAAGATGGACTAGAAAGAAAGGACTGGCCATCTACTTTTGAAAATCAGCCAGTGAAAACCCTATAAATCACAACAGTCCAATCTGTTGTTCACTGGGTCACCATGAGTCGGAGGTCGACTTGTAGGCACCTGACAACAACAATAACAACAATGTGATGTTTGACACACATTTCTTCCGTGGAGGAAACGGCATATACTGTAATTTGAAATCTAGAGATCGGGATTTGAATCTCAGCTGTTTCACGGTCTTGAGAAAGCTACTTACATGCCTTTTTTGAGGTAATTTCTTCATCTGTAAAATGGTGATAACTAATACCCAACTCTCAAAAGGTTAAGTGAGATAATGTATGTAAAACACTTATAAGAGTGTCTGGTACTCAGGGCTAAACTAAAGTGAGTTACCCTCCCAAGGAGAAGACAAAGTTATTTGTTGTTGAGGTTGTTCGGTGCTGTTGAGTCAGTTCTGGCTCATAACAACCCTAGGTACAACAGATGAAACACTGCCTGGGTTCTGTACCATCCTCAAAATTGTTCAGCCCATTGTTGCAGCCACTGTGTCAGTAATAAAATAAATATTGGTCAGGTTCGATTATTCGGTTATTAAAAGTTTGGTTTTTCTTGGTGTGCCTACTGAAATGAAATTTCTTAAAGCATTTGTATAATGATGGCCTTTTTACAACTTTGCTACTCATTTTAGCAATTGAATCACTGAAGAGATGTTGTTTTGTTTTGTTCAAGGTTGAGTCTTATCTTTTTGGCATAGGGCTATTTTATTATAACTGTTTCTTTTATTTTATAATAAGAGAAGCTGTTTAAATTATATTTTAAAACTACATGAGTAGAACCATCACTTTAGTTTTTAAAAGGCAGTTTTTATCATGTTTAAAAACTACTGTGAAACGTCTATTTAAAAAACATTTTTAAAGCTAATGTCATTCTGTTTCTTAATTTTGACTAATGTGATCCCAGAGAGTATTCAGTGGCCCTGTTTTAATAGTTTTTGTTTTTTTCTTTCTGATTTCAAGAAGTGAAAAATATTATCTGAAAATTTCTAAGGGCATATATTCTTATGAGAATGCTGTGTTGCCTAGTTAAAAGTTACATGAGTATGCTTCATCATTTCTGAACAATATAATATATATAAACAATATTTAATTTTTCTACTTACATGAAAGCCAAAGAAATATCAATGATTTTCAAAAACAAAAATAGCGGGTCTTGAATTTCTTTTAATTAGTTAATCATTGTAAGCATTTATAAATTCTGTTCTTCATAGCTATTTGCATTTTAAGATAATATGATACAATTGGAAACCCTGGTGTCGTAGTGGTTAAGTGCTATGGCTGCTTAACCAAAGGGTCGGCAGTTCGAATCCACCAAGTGCTTCTTGGAAACTCTATGGGGCAGTTCTACTCTGTCCTATAGGGTCGCTATGAGTCGGAATCGACTCGAGGGCACTGGGTTTGGGTTTTATGATACAATTTGTGCAACCATTCTTGAATAGTTGGAACTAAAAAATTTGCAAATTTCTGTGCCTGGTGGAAACAAAGTAAATATGAGATATGGTATATATATATATATTTTAATATATACCTTATATAAACTAGGAAGTGTTACTAAAATAGCATTTCAGTGTATGATTTTTTTTTTTCTCCTTATGTAGACTGTCTTTAAGTATTTGAGACTTATTTATTGCTATCATTTTAACAGGTGTCTCAATGCTTGTACCTACTGCAAAACTAAACACGCCAGAGGAAATTTGGCCAGTTATCCAATTGATGAACTAGTAGATAGAGCCAAACAGTCTTTTCAAGGTAAGAGTTTCTAGAATTATGTGCAAAATTTGTCTTCTCAATAAAATATATTTTTGTTCCAATAATATCCCACTTTAGACACGTGCTTCTTTAGGTTTCTAAAGAGCTTGCAAATATTTCATCTTAACTAATAGAAAATGTTGCCAGATTTAATCAGTCAGGTCCTGGTATCCACTCCACAAAGAGTAGTCTTTTGGAGAGGGCTAATGAGAATAATTCTTTGTGCGGCGTATCCAGCTACTTCTGAGTCAGTCACTTGCTGGGAAATGTGACTGTCTTTCAGCATATAGTAAGACTTTATCTTCAACATGAGTCACACTTGCGTTGTCACATAACTGCTTAAACCATAAACTTCTACTTTTGTCTTTGTATATAATATGTGTATGTAACATTGGTATGTTTTTATACCCAGCGTGAGATAATCTATTGTGTCATAATCTTGTAGGTTAATAGTTATTGGCATTGTAGTTTTCCTTTTAGCAGATAACCTGAAGGGCTTGACTACTCCACACCCTGTGCCCCAGGAAGCATGAGTCCCAGATACCTTTCTTTCTTTAGTAGATCTAAGACTTTAAACAACAAGAATTTGGGATGTTCCTTTTAAAGAGAGAAACATACTCTTGACTGATTTATTGACACCTTGCAACATTTTTTGTTCGTTTGTTTGTTTAGCTCAGTCCCCTCCTCCATTCATATTCAACCCGTATTGGAAGGGAAACAAAAGGAAGCTCATTGACTCTTGCCAGTATTTTTAGAGCCAGATTATTGCCTAATCTGAGAAAAACCTGGGTGTTATCTTTTCTACAACATGACAATGCTAAGGGTTCTTCAGAAGCAAATTTATTGGACAGAAACCTAATCTATTTGAAAAATGTTGTTGTTGCTGGCAAACTGGTACTTTTTTCTCCTGGTATATCTGATAATGGGGATATTAAACCTATCTGACCTATTTACCAAAGCACTGCAAATTAAAAGGCACTGGATTGGTACCTTTAAGGTGCTTTTTCAACATTATACATTTCTAACTACAGCTACATATAACTTCAAAAAATCTATTTTATTTTATTTTGAAAATTTATTTGAACAATTTACAAATGTAAAATCGCCATGCAGGAAGTTAAAGTATTTCTCTTACTGCTTCATATCTATCCTCATCTGTAACTTATGCTAACAATTTGATGATTCCTCTGTGACTTTATATGGGCACATTCTGTATTATATGTGACTTGAGAAAAAAAGACATTTTTTCAAAAATAGCATGCCCGCACATGTAAGCATAGAGTGCTTATGAAAGTAATGCATGGGGAGGGGTTGTTCGGTTGGCAAAAAAAAAGTATAACGTGTGCATTATTTGCATAAAACTATGGTAGTCTATATAAACTGATTCTAAAAATTTTCTAAAGGGTGTCCTACTTAGTTCTCTAATGTGTCTTTAGAAACACTGTCCTGAGTAACAAAGGTACAATGTGTTGCTTCTGTGGACTTCAGTTATTTTATTAGTTAACATTGTCGTATTAGTCTTGTAGGAACTACACCCAGTATATCCTGAAAGCTCTGAAGCAAGGATGGTGAGACTTCCTCTTGCTAACTTAGGGCATGTCATGAGGAAAGGCTGTTTGCTAGAAAAGGACATTGTGTTTGGTACAGTACAGGATCAGAGAAATCCTCCATGAGATCGATGGACACAATAGGTGCAGCAATGGGCTCAGATGTACTAATAACTATGAGAATAGTTCAGGACCAGGCAGTGTTTCATCCTGTTGAATGTAAAGTTGCCATGAGTCAGAGCTGACTCCATGGCAACTAATGACAACAACAATAGCATTGTCATATCCAGGTGAGTTTGGCCAGTTATGGTGAGTAATCAGAGGTTAGCAAGGATTTGCTGGCCATTTACAGAGGCAGTGTTAGGTTTATTTAGGGTTCCTATCATCATCATCAGTAGAGATATATGTGTCTTTTTATTCTCAATCATGAAATGTTTGTAGTGTAAAGTTTTTCTATTGTTTTTTTATCTATATATTAGAGTCAAAACTGAATGCTAGTTTCTGGACTGGTGAGCTCTGTCTCATGGAGAGTTTGTCTTGTTTTCACTGACCCTGTACTTTACCAAGCATGATGTTCTCTTCTAGTGGCTGGTCTTTCCTGACGACTTGTCCAAAGTAAGCATCACCATCCTTGTTTCTAAAGAGCATTCTGGCTGTACACATTTGGTTGATATGTGGTACTATTTCTAAAAGATTGAGGCCACAACTTGCTAGGGCAGCCAGTGTGTTTAGAAAATTTTAAGTTGTCAAGTGTTTGGTGCTTTTCTCAACAGGCAGTTTGGATTTGAAATACTGCTTTATTGCTTACCAGCCACATGACCTCAACAAGGTACCTGACCTTTCCAAGCCATGGTTTTCCCATCACTTTATTACTTATTTAAGGTTGTTTGTTGTAAGAATTAGAGATAACGTATATGAAGTAGCTGGTTCTGACAATATTATGAAGAAGGCATGTTATTTAAACTAAAGATCAAAAACACACAGTCGTCGAGTCTATTCCTACTCATAGAACCCCATAGGACAGAGTAGAACCACACCATAGGGTTTCCAAGGAATGGCTGGTGGATTCGAATGGCCGACCTTTTGGGTTAGCAGCCAACCTCTTAACCACTGTACCACCAGGGCTCCGTCTTTGGACCAGAAACCCTTAAAATCTGCTTTATGCCACGAGTAGATTGCCTGTTCTATAATAAATAACAAACACTATGTTCTATGAAAAGTTACTCTAATAGAATAGTCTGAATATGCTGCCAATAAATTTTAGTACTATGTTTAAAACCGCTTTATTGGTGGAAGTTAAATTTCCCATTCTTACAATGGCATTTCCTTTCTTTCCTTTTCTTAAATTTTTAATGGCTACTGTGTGTCAGAAATACAAAGTAATTTTGAAAAACTCCTGAGCCAATTGCAGAATGGGGATTAGAACCCAGGTTGCCTGTCATATGGTAGAATATACAATAAGATCTCAATTTCTTTCCCAGTAGCGTATTTAGGAAACATTTTGTATTCATAAAAATTTATTTCTGGTAGTCAAAAGGAATAAAGAGACTAAGGGCTAACCCAAAGGAAAGGAAGCACTCAGAAGAGATTGTGAAATAATCGTGAAATCATTCTGAATATAAAATGGTTTCCCAAAGTACTGAAACTGTTCTGACTGTACATATACCTGCCAAAAAATGAGAAACGAAGCTCATTAATTTTTGAATGAATAGCATTAAAGTCAAAATTATTTCTGTTTTTAAATAGAAACTTTACTTTTTACAAAAAAATATATTTCTAAATTGGTTTCCTAGCTTCCTTTTCTTTTTCTCCCACTTACACCAGTCCCCTTGACATTTTCATTGACTGTTTTTATCTTCTCAACGCATTTTTCATGTTTGTGGGCAGTGCTGCTTCTAACGTAACATTTATCAGGTAACTCCTGGGTATCAGCTCACTGTTCTGACAGCCTGCTGTGATACCCTGTCCCTTACTTCCCCACCTCGGCTGAGATTCAGTTTTTAAAAATTTCGGGAAATAACAGTGTTTGGGTGCTAGGGTTTGACATGGTTTCATTGTAGATATCTAGAAAAAACATGTCAAGCAGGGACCAGGACTTTGTTGAGGCCAGAATGAATTTACAAGCTGACGTTGTCTAGGATATTTGTATTGATTTTCCTCTAGCAGCTAATCAATCAGTTTCAGTTGTATAAGTGATGGAGCAAACCTTTGTAAGTGTGCCGGGTGAGTGGTGTGGAAACAACACCTTTCACTGCTGTCTCTGGAATCAAAATGTAGTGATGATGGATGAGCTGTTTTTATGGCTATGGTGTGCTTTTCTAAATCGCATTTGTGTCTTGCTACTTTTTCCCTTCCTCATAAATCTGAAGAGTCCTGCAAGATAAGTGGCATAAACTGGTAATGGAAAGGTAAATGGATTAAGACAAAATACTCGGAACAGGGAGAAAATTTTCTGATGCTGAATGATTTCATTATTAATGTGGGAATTAAAAAAAAAAAGTGAATTCCGTTTTATCGGAAGAGTTGCAAAGGTACTTTCATTTGTGTATAAGATTAATTATGAAATGGAAGGGGAAAACATTGCTTCTTGCTCTTTTAGGTAGGAAAAGATATAAGCAGTATCTTTCTTTTGCATAAATTTCAAATTGTTCAGTTTTCTGGTTTACATAAAGCCATATTTGACTGATCATCTATAGCAATGATTGCTGTACATTGATCCACGATCAAAAGGGGGCTAATTTGCATTCCGTTAATTTGTATGGCAATTAGTTTAAATGTCTCTTTTATTCCTTTTTCTTTTCCTATGTGCTGTGTTCAAATAAAATTGAGGAATCCATTTCTTCCATAGGATTAATGGTGTTAATTTACATGTTTGGTATACATTGTCAACTTCTGAAAAGGATTTTAGGCTGCTTACATTAAATGATTGTATGCAATAAACTATGAAAATAAAAGCTGTGTAATATACTATATTGTATTTTGAGGAGAGAAGATAATTTTACCAACTGGTGAATCCTAGCTCTCCAGAGTAGGGAAATGGGATGATTTACAAAATTTGAGAGTTGTAAAAGGAAACATATAGTTAACCATGAGAAATCTACTTGTTTCTAGACTGTAAACACTGAGAAAATTTTATTTTCATACATACTCTCCTAAGAGACAATGAATAATAGAAATGCTTTTAATTGTTTTTTTTTTTTTTAAATGTATACAAATTCAGAATATGTTCTCTACATTGCTTTTTCTGTTGATCTTGCAAAATCCAAGAATATAAATTAAAATGTAACTTTTCTGTGTAATTTTTGTAGGAGAACTAAATAAATGTATATAACTTGAGGGGGGAGAATATGATGCCTGCTAGATATTTATTAAATATTCCATTTAAATAAGCTAAGATTAATGATTTTGATATCAGGAAATGTTAGCTGAGGTTATCCATGACACAACAGAATGTAATTTACCTGGCCTTTGCCTATGCAGATCTCTGAGTTTCTAAGTCAGCGGAGTTCAAACTTTTCTTAGCAATAAAGAGAACTCCTTCTTCAAGTGAAATTTGAAAAGTAAAAGCAGAGCTGTTGTGTTTGAAGTAGAGGTGGAGTCATGTTCGATGAGGGCTTTCCTCAGAACTTTTAGGATCCACCCTGAATCTGGTGGTTTGGGTTAGTGGCTCAAACATAACGATTATCAAGATGGCGCAGGACCAGGCAGTGTTTTTGTTCTGTTGTACATAGCGTCACTATGAGTTGGAAGCGACTCGAGGACGCCTAACAACAACAACAACAACAACAACAACAATTCCTTAACAAACTAATGCAGGGATGGCAAATACTTTCTTAAAGGACCATATAGTAAATAATTTAGGCTTTGTGGGCCATAAGGTCTCTGTGGCAACTTCTCAACTCAGCCCTTGTGGCATGAAAGCAGCCACAGACAATAGGTAAATTAATAGGCATGGCTGTGCTCCAATAAAACAGACTTGAGTCCAGCACAGCTAGATGGTGCCCACCTACCACTACTGACTACTCTGACAGGGATCACAATAGAGGGTCCCAGACAGAGCTGGAGAAAAATCTAGGACAAAATTTTAAACTCCCAAAAAAACACACTAGGGTTACTGGCCTAACAGAGACTGGAGAAACTTTGAGACACCCTTATAGCTCAGTAACGAAGTCACTCCTGAGGTTCACCCTTCAGCCAAAGATTAGACAGGCCCATAAAACAAAACAAGACTAAAGGGGCACACCAGCCTGGGGGCAAGGACTAGAAGAGAGGAAGGGACAAGAAAGCTGATAATAGGGAACCCAGGGTCCAGAAGGGAGACTGTTGACGTGTCATGGGGTTGGTAACTAATGTCACAAAACAATGTGTGTACTAATTTTTTAATGACAAGCTAGTTCTGTAAACCTTCATCTAAAGTACAATAATTAAAAAATAAAAGTGCACAGAACTAGGAAGCAAGTCTTGGGATAAGAAAACTCACTGAGCCTTTTAAATAAGCACTTTTGGATTTTGAAACCATCAGGTAGCTATAGAGGGTGATGTCAGCAAATTGACAACCCTTGTGTTGCCCCACTGCCCTCCCTACTTTGGGGCCTTCTTTTTTTCTTTCTTTCTTTTCTTTTTTATTGTGCTTTAGGTGAAAAGTTTAAGTTCAATTTAGTTTCTCATACAAAAATTAATACACACATTGTTATGTGACCCTAGTTGCTATCCCTATAATGTGACGGCACACTCCCCCTTTCTACCCCGCATTTCCCGTGTCTATTCAGCCAGCACCTATCCCTTTCTGCCTTCTCTTGCCTTTGTACTTGTACTAAGAAGCACACTCTTCATGAGTATTATTTTATAATTTATAGTCCAGTTTAATTTCTGTCTGATGAGTTGGCTTCAGAAATAGTTTTAGTTCTGGGTTAACAGAAAGTCTGGGGGCCATCTCTTCTGGGGTTCCTCTAGTCATTTACCATTAAGTTTGATCTTTTTATGTGAATTTGAGTTCTGTACCCCACTTTTTTCTTGCTTCGTCAGGGACTCTGTTGTGTTCCCTGTCAGGGTGGTCATTGGTGGTAGCCAGGCACCATCTAGTTTTGCTGGTCTCAGGATGATGGAGTCTCTGGTTTATGTGGCCCATTTTGTCTCTTGGGCTGGTATTTTGCTTGTCTTTGGTGTTCTTAATTTTCCGTTGCTCCAGGTGGTTTGGGACCAATTGATGCATCTTAGGTGGCTGCTGGCTAGCTTTTAAGACCCCAGACACCACTCACCAAAGTGGGATGCAGGACGTTTTCTTAATAAGCTTTGTTAAGCCAGTTGACCTATATTTCTCTGGGCATTCTTTACTAATCACCCAGGGCTCTGTCCTCAGAATCTTTCTCAATAGAGTTTCTGTTAACTGCTGCATTTGACCATGATTAGTACTTAAGATGAAATCTACTTTCTGTTCTGAATCCTAAGGCTCTGCCTGATGCTAGAGGTCCATGAAAGTAGAAACCAAACAATGGCACGTTAAGTAAAGTGACTGTTGAAATTATTGGTTGTTATTTTCCCATTCATTCAACAAATATTTACTGAGCACTTATTAGAAACAGTCCATGTTTCTGCTAATAGGCACGTGCTTTAGAAAAGCTATGATAACAATGCATTATTACAATCAGCATTTGATTACTTCTGCCAGTAAAGAGTGGCGGGAAGGACAGCAGGTGAGGATTGCTGATAATTAAGTAAACAGCTTTTCCTTGCTGTCAGAAACAAGGGTACAATCTCAAGGCTCTTTTATAGAATGATGTTAGTTCATAATTCTGTGTTTTCACAGTTCAGAGCATAATCAATCCCTCACTTGTTATTGGTGAGTTTTGTTTATTTATTTATTTTTTTACTTTGCTGTGTTTTACAAAACAACTTACAAATATGCAATTACTTATAAAAATATACTTAATTTTTTTTTTTTTTATTTCAAATTAAGACCCTGGGAAAACAGATGGAATAGAAAAGTCGAGACTTGGAGGGAAATTGGAACATCAGAAAGTAGGCCATAGTCACATATGTGGATTCTAAAATCAAGCTGCAGTTTTGACTCTGAACTTCTTGAAAGCTTATTGTGTATAAGGAAAAAAAAAATTGGCTTGGCATTAGATTAGAAAGAAATTTTTCACATGGGAGTTCCTATAGGGAATCGTGAGGGATATAGTAGATCTCCACAGTGTCCATTTAATACTCAAACTCACATACTGTGTATATTTTGGCATCCCTTTGAGCTTGCAGGTGTGCCACAAAAAGCGTAGCACTCTGAAATGATTTCTTAGTAGGCTAAGACAATACAGTCCAAGTATTTGTGGCTTTCTGGTGATATGACCCCACTTTCTTAGCCTCTGGTCTCCGTAAAGAAATTTCACCATAAAGGTTAATAGCTTAGGAGTTTGCACACCCTAGGTCATATTGCAAGATGATACATTGGGGTACATGAAGAAGATACTCAAATTTGTATTTATTTGTGTTTTCTCATCCTTTGTTTTGTGTATGTTTTATATTGTGCATACTGTCTTAGTACAATAACCTATTGCCATCGAGTCAGTTCTGATAGTGACCCTATAGGACAGAGTAGACCTGCCCTATAATACTTGCCAAGGCTGTAAATCCTTAGGGAAGCAGACTGCCACATCTTTCTCCTAAAGAGTGGCTGGTAGCTTCAAACCTCCAACCATTTGGTTAGCTGCTGAGCACCTAACCACTGAGTCGCTAGGGCTCCTTTTAGTACTACCGTGCATGAGCATAGTTCATCGGTATAGTATTTGAGTATAGTTCACCTGTGGGGGTGCATTCGTGATTTTTAAAAACTTGGAGATCCCTGAGTTAGAAGAACAGATAGCCTGGCCATCGTCCACTACAGACGTAATTCTTTCATCCAGGCATTTGGTTTGAATAGGGCGGCAGAGTTCCATGTTCTCTGTTAAGGTCCTGGCGTGCAGGAATTCTGTTTTAAGTGCAGGTTCATCTACTTTTGAGATCAAATAAGCAAATAACGAAGTTTATGCCCTTGAGAGAAAAACTGAAGTCCTTGATGCAAACTCTTGCCTGGATCTGTAGTCAGGCAGGTATCTCTGGTCAGGGTGGAGAGAAATGCTTCACCCTAGGGAGTACATGGCTCCCATTTCATTCCGTCAGTGTTTTAGGTCACCAGCAGACTGAGCCAAGAGGGGGTTGTGGTCAGGCTTATGCGGCAGTGTGTATATGGGTTTATTAGGTGCTCAATAAATGTTGAATGAGTGGCTAATCGAGAATTGATTATACAGGATGAAATTCTGTATGTGACTTGGAACCTCTAATGAACATAAAGTCAGGAGGAGATATTCCCTAGTTTAGAGTGTCCTTCAGGCATAGTTGAATATCGTGTATTAAAACACAGACTTGATTTTATGACACCAGTTTAGTGGTGGTGGCTTTGCACTGAATTTGCACAGGGGAAATACTTTTTGGGAAATAATTTCCTAATAAAAACCAAAAAAACCAAACCCAGTGCCGTCGAGTCGATCCTGACTCATAGCGACCCTATAGGACAGAGTAGAGCTGCCCTGTAGAGCTTCCAAGGAGCACCTGGCAGATTTGAACTGCCGACCCTTCGGTTAGCAGCCGTAACACTTAACCACTACACCACCGGCTAAGCAAAATCTATCATTTTGCTAAAAGGACATGCCCGTTTAGATCCACATTATAAATACCAATAAATATATATTTACTCTGATATTTTTCTTTTACTAAACAGAGATCTCCCCACAACATTTGGTGAGAGGGGGACAAAAGTTAACCAAGAGTTAGCTTTCAGAGTTTGAACTGAGGGTGATATGTCCTGGGGATCATTTTGGTGAGCCTTAAAGGCTGCAAGTTAGTTTTGGAAGGTTGTTTAATGGAATTTTAATATCCCTGGAAAGATGTGAAAGTGATACTGCTACCTGGTGGTTTGTAAACCTGACCTTTATGAGATGTTTTCTGGGCAAAAAAACTACTTTGTGATGCCAGCCGCTTTTATTGATTCTGCAGAGTCTGCACTTTCTAACACTGGCTGTCAATTCATTTAGACTGAAAAATTACTAAATTTCTTCTCCTGCTTGTGTGGATATTAAATTGCAGTAGGCATACTTGCACGATGTCAGGTACAGTGAACACAATTTTCTACATTGAAAAAACAAATGTTAGTGGGACCTTGGTCATTTTGTAGAGGTTATACATTTCTGTATTTCCTTTTATTTGTTGCTGTCAGTTACCGTTTTTATTTTTCGTGCTGCGTCTTAGCACCTTTCATGTTATTTGCAGTGTAAGAAACAAATGTTTGATTTAGATTGCCACGTCTTTAAAGCATGCCCTCTAGTTCATCAGTTCTGGTGCTGCAGAGAAAAGCAGGCTGAGAATATGAGGGGAAGAGGGTTTAAGCAGTGAAAATATAATTCATTAAGAATGGGAAAGATTTGAGAAGAGAACGAATTGAATGAAGAAGGGAAGGAAGGAATGATTCAATGGTCATATACCCCGTATAGATCTTTTTGGTTTGTTAATTTTTAGTTAAGGAAGGTGAATGATGTTGACTGTCATCCTTACCTGTTGCCTTCAAGTCGATTCCAACTCATAGTGACCCTATAGGACAGAGTAGAACTGCCCCATAGGGTTTCCAAGGAGCCTGGTCAATTGAAACTGCCGACCTTTTGGTTTGCAGGTGAGCTTTTAACCACTGTACCCTCAGGGCCCCAATCATCTGTAGAAGTGGGTTTTAAACTTCACTGTCTCTGGAAATCGCCTTTAGTCCTTTTGAGTTTGTGTTTAAAATGCAAATGTATGGCCACATTCCCAGTTCAGTAGCTTTGCCATAGGCCCAGGAATTTGCATTTTCCCATGAATCACTTCAAATGATTGGAATGTAGGTGATTTGAGGACGACTGTTAGAAACTTTTATCTAGAGACCTTTCATGATTAAACACACCAAGTCATTTGATCAAAATACTCAATAGAAATTGGGAAGAAGTGTACTGTTTACACAAGGAAACTAAAAACCTGGACTATTTTTCCATGTGTAAGATGTGGTATGTGCACCAGCTCCATTCTTCCCACACCAGGCCTTTCATCAGATTTTTGGAAATTTTAAAATACAGAGCTCCAGTCTCCATCTCAAATCTTTCTGATTCTGTGAGTGAGGCTTTGATGCTTATTTTAAAATCTCTACAAGTTTGGGAATCACTAGCCTAGATCTTTTTTGAGGTCTCCTTCTTTCTGATCTATTAGTCTGTATTGATTTATTTCCCTCTTTAGTATGACTTTTTCTTTCTACAATTTTAGTTGGGTTTTATAAACCAGGATATCACACTGTTACAATTAGTAGAAAAGGAGCTTTAACTCCCTTAAACATGTTTTGTGAAGCAGGTATGCCTATATTATATAAATAATTCTTAACTGTATATTAGCATGAATGATGTAGGTATAGGAAGAATATGTAAATTTGTATAATTTTGGGAAATAGCTTTATTTCCTTGGGATAAGGTATGGCTTTGTGCATTTTTTATTTGAGATGAAGGAATTTAAGAAATGTTAAATCTGTATAGCAGTGGAAATCACCTACATGTCTACTAGTTTGGAAAGTGCTTTATTTTGATACATGTGCATGGTGGAGTATTATGCAATTATGAACAGTAATGTTTACAAAACAACTAATATTTATAATAATATGGAAAATGCTGTTTCATTATGATGGCTATACCAAAAATCCAAACCCACTGTTGTCAAGTCAGTTCCAACTCATAGTGACCCAATAGGACAGAGTAGAACTGCCCCATAGGGTTTCCAAGGAGCACCTGGTGGATTCAAACTGCTCCTAACCACTCTGTGACCAGGGTTTTCGTGTTTGTTATAAAATGCAGTAAAGTCATATGTACTATACGATCACAATTATTTTTAATAAAAAATGAGCAAAAAGAATTAAGACAAAAGAGAGGAAAAAGCCAAAGTGTTAACATTTGCTGGGAAGGACAAAGAGTATGCTAAATTTTTTCCCTACTTTTACCAATTTCTATAATAAGCACGTATCACTTCAGTTACACTACATAAACAAAATAAACTTTATTTTTAAGGAACTGCATATGTACTTAACAGTTTTTCAGTGTGGAAAATTAAACCACATGTATTTGAAGTAAGAGTCATCTTTTTATTACTTACCAAGAGGTAGAAACAGAAATGTGAGTGTATGAAGCATTTGGTGGATTCCCTTTGAGCATGGGATAGCCCGATATTCTGAGAATTTACTTTTAACAAATAAACTATATTTTGAAGACCTGTTTTAGAAGGAATTTAGAAGCCACCTGGCTTTCCCTATTCTGTTCCTTGCCTAGCTCTACAGCCTTCACTACAGTTCCCCGAATAAGTCATAGAATTGCAGAATTGGAGGAAGAAAACCTTTGCAGGCAGGCTTGATGTAGGATTGCATGGAAGTGTGTGTCTGTGCAAGTGTGCACATGTGTGTACATATACAAATGATCACAGTCTAGAAATATGGAGGAACCCAAAGTTCAAACACAAAAGCGTAGTCAAGAAAGTCAGCGACATAAACTAGTACTCGTGAAGAGCGTGCTTCTTAGTTCAAGCAGATACATGAGACCAAATGGGTGGCTTCTGTTTGGAGGCAGGATGAGAAGGCAGGAAGGGACAGGAACTGGTTGAAGGGACACAAGAAACCCAGGGTGGGAAGGGGGAGTATGCTGTCACATTATAGGGATTGCAACTAACGTCACATGACAATATGTGTGTAAATTTTGTATGAGAAATTAACTTGAGCTGTACACTCAAAAAAAAAAAGTCACCAAAACAGAGGTATTAAAGCTTAATTGACTATGCTTTCATATCTTAAATATAAAAATATTTAAGCTTAATCGATTATGTGTATTTCATAATTATAGATTCCATAAATACATTTTTAACAAATCTGAAGAATCAGTAATTCCTCTTTTATTCTTTCTATATACCATGTTGATAAAACTATTGAGAAATCCTGATGTACTATTACTTGGTGGCCTTGTTGAATCATGCTGCCAGTATTCATGCCTTGTACAGACAAACCTTTTCACATTGACTGTGAGTTTGGCCAACCACTTGTCTGTCAGTTTGTTGTACTGTGGTGGCTTGCGTGTTGCTGTGATGTTTGAAGCTAAAAAAAAAAAAAAACCCAGTGCCGTCTATGCCACTAGTTTTTCAAATACCAGCAGGGTCACCCATGGTGGACGGATTTCTGCAGAGCTTCCAGGCTAGGATGGGCTAGGAAGAAGGACCTGGAAGTCTACTTCTGAAAAAATTGGCCAGTGAAAACCTTATAAATAGCAGCAGAACATTGTCTGATATAGTGCTGGAAGATGAGCCCCTCAGGTTGGAAGGCACTCAGAAGACAACAGCGGAAGACCTGCCTCTTCAAAGTAGAGTCAACCTTAATGATGTGGATGGAGTCATACTTCTGGGACCTTCATTTGCTGATGTGACATGACTCAAAATGAGCAGAAACAGCTGCAAAGATCCATTAATAATCAGAACATGGAATGTTTTAAGTATAAATCTAGGAAAATTGCAAGTAAAAAATGAAATGGAATGCATAAACATCGATATCCGATGTGTTAATGAGCTGAAATGTACTGGTATTGGCCATTTTGAATTGGACAGTCATATGGTCTACTATGCTAGGAATGACAAATTGAAGAGGAATGGCGTCACATTAATTGTCAAAAAGAACATTTCAAAATCCTGAAGTACAACGCTGTCAGTGATGAGATAATATCCATACGCTTACAAGGAAGACCAGTTAATCAATACGACTACGTTCAAATTTATACACCAACCACTAATGCCAAAGATGAGAAAATTGAAGATTTTTACCAACTTCTGCAGTCTGAAATTGATCAAACATGCAATCAAGATACGTTGGTAATTAACTGGCAATTGAAATGTAGAAGTTGGAAACTAAGGAGGATTGGTAGTTGGAAAATATGACCTTGGTGATATAAACGATGCTGGAGATCACATGATAGAATTTTGCAAGACCAGGGACTTATTCATTGCAGATGCCTTTTTTCAGCAACTTAAATGATGACTGTATACATGGACCTTGCTGGATGGAATACACAGGAATCAAATCGACTACACCTGCGGAGAGAGACAGTGGAGAAGCTCAGTATCGTCAATCAGAACAAGGTCAGCAGCTTAGAACAAACCATCCATTGCTCATATGCAAGTGCAAGTTGAATCTGAAGAAAATTAAAACAAGTCCACAAGAACCAAAACATGACCTTGAGTATACCCCACCTGAATTTAGAGACCGTCTCAAGAAGAGATTTGATACATTGAACAGTAATGACGGAAGACCGGACGAGCTGTGGGATGGCATCAAGGACATCATATATAATGAAAGCAAAAGGTCATTAAAAAGATGGGAAAGAAAGAAAAGACAAAAATGGATGTCAGAAGAGACTCTGAAACTTGTTCTGAAACATAGAGTATCTAAAGCAAATGGAAGAAATGATGAATTAAATGGACTGAACAGAAGATTTCAAAGGTCCACTTGAGAAGACAAAGTATTATAATGAAATGTGTACAGACCTGGAGTTAGAAAACCAAAAGGGAAGAACACACTCAGCGTTTCTCAAGGTGAAAGAACTGAAGAAAAAATTCAGGTCTCGAGCTGCAATAGTGAAGGATTCTATGGGTAAAATACTGAACGATGTGAGAAGCATCAGAAGATGGAAGGAATATACAGAATCGCTGTACCAAAAAGAATAGGTCCATGTTCTGCCATTTCAGGAGGTAGCATATGATTGAATACTAATGGTACTGAAGAAAGAAGTCCAAGCTACACTGAAGGCTTTGTCAAAAAATAAGGTTCCAGCAACTGACAGGTGTAAAGAGATCTGGCTATGGTACTGGTCATAGATGGAGAGAGAGATACCTAGCCAGTACACAGTTCCCATTTCTCAGCTGAGAGTTTAGACGTGTGAATGAAAAAGCCACATAGAATGTTCCAGCCATCATAGTGGTCAAAGACCTGCCCAGCTGGACCTCATCCAAACTATACAACTGTGAGCAATAATTATTGTTTTAAGCCATTAACTTTTTGTGTGGTATGTTATGCAGCCCCTTAGATACCTTGCTTTAGATATTTTTGAAAATATTTTTAATGTTATGCATCATAATGCCTATAATATTTATAATACCTCTTAAGATTAACCAAATAAATCTGGATATGTTTACCTTTAGACTAAGTATGGTAGTAAAAATAGGATTATAGCCTCACAATTACTGACATGAGTCCAGCATTTGCACATTTCCAGCAATATTCCAGCAACTACATTTTCAAGTAGTAAATGCTTTTTCCAAGTTTATGACTATTGGAACCACATGAAAACGATCTTTCCCCATGGACTTTGAAAAATTGATATATTTGCTCAGATTAACTATCCTTTTACATTTTATTGTATGTGCCTTGACTTAAAATGGTGACAATTAAAATAGCTGACTTTGAGTAAATACAAGAGAATGGTTGAGATGTTTTTCTAGCATATTAGCCATGGGTAGTGTACGTGTTAATTCTTCTTATTTGTTCATTTTACAAACATTTGATAGTGCAATGCTCTTTACATTTTATATTTTCTGTAAGGAATGCTGGAATATTAGATGAAACAATTTGTAATATTTAAATATGACTTGATTGCAGGTTACAAAATAAATTTTTTATCCACTCAAATATAAGACTACTAAAATATAAGGTTCAGTAGTTTAAATAACCACCCAGTCTGACTCATGGTGATCCCATGTGTGTCATATAAAACTGTGCTCCATCGGGTTTTCAGTGGCTGATTTTTTGGAAGCAGATCACCAGGCATTTCTTCTGAGGCATCTCAGGGTGGACTTGAACTGCCAGTCTTTCATGTAGCGGCCGAGTGTGTCAACTGTTTGTACTACCCAGGGACAATTTAAATAAAGAGACAACTAAATAGAATCTTGGACCAGTGTATTTTAGGCAAAATAAAGCATTTCTCATATTGACATCCTTTTTTAATTATGTATTCAGCCAGTATATTGCCAATTATTCTTAAAAATACTGCAGGAATCAAAATTACCATCAAAAAACATAACAAACTTTTGCACATCACTACTTTTCATTCTTATTTGTGTTGGTGATCTTCTTTCAGTGAAAGTGAACACAGGTATGATTATAACATACAATTCAGGTATTATATTGTTTTATGAGCCCTTGCACTGGTTTTTTTTTTTTTTTTTTTAATTAATAAACTTGTCTAAGAAGTGGGCGTCAAAGAATTTTCTTTGCGTTTTTATATCTAGCTTCTCCTTTCATCCTTATATTCGCCTGGCGAGCTACAGGTGGTGGTGCTTGTTACCCTGTTGCACCGAAGCACAGAGGTTATACTGAGAGTCTGAGGAAGAATATTAAAATATATATTCCCTGATTGATGAACTAGTGCACTTTGCACTATAGGATGTTGCCCCTCACGGGAAAATGTTGTACTCAAATATTTGATACTGCAAATGCATTGGTTGCTATAGTGCAATTTAGTTTATTATGATAACTGGGGCCATTTCATCAGTTGGGATCACTTTAGAGAAACTCTTAGTGGAATTGCAATCACAATGCTCCTAAATGGTAGTGCTGACACATTTCAAAGCTCTTCAGTTCTGGTGGCCATAAACAGTTTTGAAAGATAAGATAGCTGTTCAACAGAATGCTGAAAATCAGATCGAAGCAATAATTTTAGGCTCTAAAAACCTCAGTATACTAAGAGAACGTGTTTTAATATATGTATTAGTAAATAAGATTATATTGAAGTACCTGCAGTTAATGTATTGAAATGTTCGTTAAAACCAAAACCTGTTGCCGTTGAGTCTATTCTGACTAATAGCAACCCTATAGGCCAGAGCCGAACTGCCCTGTAGAGTTTCCAAGGAGCGGCTAGTGGATTCAAACTGCTGACCTTTTGGTTAGCAGCTAGGCTGTTAACTAACTACTGCACCACCAGGGCTCTAAAATATTCGTTAAGCTTATTTAAAACTAACTCTGCTTAAACTGGAAATATAGCTATTCTTTTTAAGTTTGGGGATTGAAAACACTTAAAAATGAAAGATAAGTCTGTATTTCATATTTTAGAAATCTACATAAAATGGATATAGTAATGATGTAGAATGATTAGTCTTGCTACATATCCCTGTTAACATGAAGCTTGGGCTCCATGAGGATACTTACCCATGGAAGATGCCTAAAGTCTGTGTTCTCCTCATGCCACAGACTTGCATTAAATGAACTGTGAATTTTAATATGAAATGTGTCTGCAAACCCATTCCTATAAAAAGTGGATTTATAGCTTGAAAACTGAGTACTTCAGAAATGCCAAGTAAATCCAGTTCATCTTCAATTGCCAGTTGCGTCTGTTCTTAATTTGAGGCAATTGCGTTTATGACCTGTTCACGTTTTGCCTTACTTTTTGAAAACTAGAGCTCCAAAGAAAGAAAAAATAAACCCACTTTTGTCCCTAGTTTATTTGCAAACCAGCAGACGCCCTTGATTAGCTCTCAGTTGGAGGATAATTTGAACCTTGACAGACTGAACCCAAACAGCAAGATTTCTCTAGCCTGGCCAACGGAGAGAAAAAAATAAAAGCTAATTCCAGTTCACAAGCTATACAACTGGACTGAATAAATGTGCAACTGTTAATGAATAGCTATTTCAAATATTTACAAAAGGTCCAAGAAAGAAGAAAAGATTAGCATCTTAGGCAGCTGATCTAAGGGAAACCTATTAAAAATAAACATGATAAATGATGCTCAGAAGCTAATATATCTGTCACGTATCAAATACACTCAAAAAAACTGTTTCAGAAAAAAACTCCTAAGACCCTTTAGGCATAGCTACCTTGCTTTGTGTTTTACACCAGATTTTGTTCTCATATCTCTTCTACCTCTTCAAATATTCATACCAATATTATTTTATAGATTATGAAGCCATGAGTTAGTGGATAGAGTTGTTTGCATTGTGTCCATTGTGATTAAATTGATTTGGAACTTTTAAGATCACCCTTGTATCGCTACATTGAAGACATGCTGTTAATTGTTATTTTATGGGATTGCAGATGATTTAATGGTTTGAACATGACAGGAGCACCATTTTAGCATTCTGACAGTTTTTCTAGGAAGTGCTACATGAAAGTAGAAATGATTATGAAAGCAGTGAAGTGTTGGTTCCTAACACTGATTACAAATAGAATTATTATTGTCTAAATATATTTGACACTGTGCCTCCAAATCCATCCTGATCTCTTCACATAAAATACCCTTTTTGCATTTAGACAACTAAAATTAAAACAATATATATTTGATATTTATTAGTGACTTGTGTAAAAAAAATAAAATAAAAAATTTTTTTTTTGTGTAGTTGACCCTTGTTATTCAAGGATTTACCAGTCTTGTGCTTAACTATTTCTGGATAATCTTGAAAGCCTGTGGAAAAAAGCCATTTGAATTTTCTAAGCTCGACTGTGTATTTGAATACCTTGGCCTCTGAGGCACAAATGGAGGAGCAAGTCATTCATCTGATGAGTGAGTTTAGCCAGCAGCTTGGCGTTTATCTCAGTGTAAAATAGAGTGAGCCTCTGACAGTTTTCTTAGTTGTAAATTACTAAAACCTTCGTTTCTACGTGGAAGATGTCAACCAAAAGAAAGCCAGCTGTTCATGGTATAATCTTTATGAATCTGGAGATGTGAGAATGATAGGGACCTGTATTAATATTTGAGTATTAGAATTTTTGTCAGATTATTTCGATGAGAGGTCATTTCTAACCTGTAAAAGTGCAGTCCTTTACCAGTAGTATAGGTGATTTGGGGTAGATTCATAAAACATGTTCATGTTTGAAGTGGCCCATGGGTAGGGATTAATGCTCTGTGGTGCAAATGTAAAGCAGTTTGGTCATGACCTCAGTCAGAAGTCAGTTAGATTAGACATGTTGTTGTTAGCTGCCTTGGAGTTGGCCCCTGACTTGTGGTGACCTCATGCACAACAAAATCAAATGCTGTGCCATGCCCATGTTCGGTTGTGAATAGAACCATTGTAATCCATAGGGTTTTCATTGGATGATTTTCAGGAGTGGATTGCCAGACCTTTCTTCCTAGTCTGTCTCAGCCTGGAAGCATCACAGAAACCTGTTCAGCATCATAACAAGTCACAAGCCTCCACTGACAGGTGGTGGCTGAGCATTGGCTGGGAATCAAACCTGGGTCTCACTCATAGATGGTGAGAATTCTACCACTGACCCACCAGTGCCTTTCAGATTAGGCATGTGGGTGACATCCAACAAGTGGTGTATTATTAGGACTGTGATACGTTTTCAGGCTGATTTCAGAATGAGTGGAGGAGTATGGTCATCCTCACCTCCACCGAGAGAGGAGATACGTATTATTGGAGAGACCACAGTGAAGGCTCACAATTGTGTGACTCAGTGATCTGGCCTTCGCCTGTTTCTCTCCCGTCACGGTCCAGTCCTCTACAGGGGTACCCTTCCTTTCAGCAGCTTCCTTGTTGATCCATTAGGTATCCCCGCACATGACTGGAAGCTCCTTAATTACCTCTCACCTGAAAAAGCCTTTCATGTCATTAATTCATTTCTCTTGCTCTAGTATACAAGTTAGAAAATGGGGAAGGGGGACAATCAAGCAACATAAAAATGATGTATGGGGGCACGCATCAGTAGGAAGAGGATGATAGTTTTTTCCTTTTGAGCCACATGTTGCTTCTGTATAATAATGCGTTTCATCCATTGCTGTTTAATTCATTGAAATGTGCATTATGGTGTGATTTGTACATATAAGAAGGACAAGATTAACCCTGTTGATAATTTTAGCAATGACTTTTTCCATTTCTGCTGTGTTGGCAGGGGTCTAAATAGCAGCCTCATTCTAAGAGTGGTTTTGGTAAAACCTGAGAGCCCTGTTCCTTACTCGAGGAATACTTTGATTCTGACTGTGACGGTAACACTACATTTTCGTTTCGTCCTGCAGTTATATTAGACCCTTAAGCTTAGACTCCCTTTGTACTTCATCATTGTAATTTACACACTGGGTCAGTACATTCTCTTCAAGACAGTTTGTCTCGTGCCTCCAGCTGCTCCCCAATAGCCATTGTGCTGAATAAGCACTTATTTCAGTATGTCCTTGATACAATTAATGCAAGCATCTGCAGAGGCGGCCGCGGCAGCAGCTGCTGCAGTGCCTTCTGGAAGCCAGCTTCTGCTTAGCATTGTGATAAAAGAAATAGTTTTGAGCTGGAAGCTAATGTTGGCTTATTTTTAGCATAAAAAGAGTTGCACCTGCCAAGGCTAGCCGAGGACTGAGGTTTGTTGATTACACGTCCTTGTTAGTGCCATTGTTATTGGTAAAATAGGAATGATGTCATCCTTATCAAACTGAATTGGCACCCTGTAGAGTGACAAATAATTTACCCTCTGTGGTTTTATCAGCATGGGCTGTGTGTTAGAAGTGACTAGAGTGCTGAGTTTTCACAGTTGAATGCTATGGAACTGCAGAGGTGTATGAAAATGAAAGGGATTGATACTTGTAATCAGCACACATAGTAATGGCCAAGGTGTAATGAAACATAAGTGCACATTTAGGGTAATTATGCTGCTACCAGGTGGGGCCCTGGGGCTTTGCATGGATAGATGCTGCTTGAGGTGGCGGGTGTGCAGCCTGGAGTGCTGCAGCACCATCTGGTAGATTCTCATTTTCTCATTAATTCTTCTGTCCCCTAAGTCTGGGCTGCATTGACTTTGAACAGCACTTCATCTGTTCAGTATCTCATCTCATTTTAGTTGAAGGTTGCTCTCAACAGTGGTATTGATATGATATAATTCCCCATCTCCTCTAAGTGAAATATATTGAGACAAATCGTTGAGTTGATTCTCTTTTTGAGTAAGGCTGACTATCCTTAGTGACGTTCACATGGCCATCTGATTCTAAACACCTTTGTTGTTATGTTGTAATGAAAGAATTAGAATGACTAATTGAAATTAGCTAAATCAATGTTGTCCTTCAAAGTCATTTATAAATAAAAGTATAATGTATATTTAAGAGTAGTTACTCGTTACTCAAGTGTATTTTCCTTGGTCAGTCTTTTAACTGTGTTTGAATGCTACATGTTGATGTAGTTTTTGCCTCAAATATAACGAAAACTTCTTTTTTTTTTTATTTTAGGAATAAGCAAGTAGTATTCCGGCTTGCATATTATGTTTGGAATAAAATGCTTAAACTTGTGAAATTAGTTTTATGAATATTTTTAAAATGGCACTTAGCATAGTGTTTGTAAGTGGGCCACGTGGCTACTTTCCTTATTCATATGAATATTATGACATTTTAAAAGTTATTTATAGTATATATTCACGTAACATAATAATTTGGGCAGTCTTCTAGAGTTTGTGGTTGTATTTAACTGATTTTATGTTGGTGATTTCACAATCTGCTTAATAAGTAAAAATATAATATTGTGTAGTCTGAGTGGCTCTTTACGAACTTTCTATAAGTAATAGAAATATCCTCATTAAAAATTTCCACCAAGAGTCCCCAGGCATTTTGTCACTTCATTTCCATGAATTTTCCTTAAAATGGAAAATGAGGGGAAAAAAAACATATAGCTTCTTCCAAGAATTACGTGAATGCTTCCAGGGAGGTTGTCCTGACGATCAGCATTTGTTAGGGTAGTGCCACAGAAACGTGGAGAGTCTTCTGCCTACAGTAGCACTGTCATCTGAACGTCCCGTTACGATCCCCCACCTGATGCACAGACTCCCCAGGCTCCATGACAATAGAGATTTGCAAGCTATTGTAGTACTTTAAAATAAATGCCCAACTGAATTTTTTTCACAATGACTTGGAATAAGTCTAATAAAACGTTAATGAAATGTCTCTTATCCTTTTCCTTTTTCTATTTATATAAATTCATCTATGGCAGCAACAATGAGAAGAGGTCGAAAACTCCTTTTAAGTTATCTCTTGGGAAATTACTTGGTTATTACCTAATGTGTAGTATGGTGGTGAGCAGAAAGTATATCATACCTGATTCCTACTCATGGCAACCCCATGTGTTACAGAGTGGAACTGCTCCGTAAGGTTTTCTTGGATGTAATCTTTATGGAAGCATATCACCAGGCTTTTTTGCCGAGGTGCTGCTGGATCTGTTCAAACTGCCAACCTTTAGGTTAACAGCCGATCACAAACTGCTGATGCCACCCAGAGACCTCGAAAGTATATCGGCAGTACTTTGTCTGCTAAAGTTTATTCATTTGTGTTCACAGCATTTACCTATGAGGATATTTTCTCATGTATTCAACAGACGCTTGCTGGATCACCTATTTACCAGACTTTCTCTGTAAAGCTGTCAGCACAGCAAAGACCTGGGTAATGCAACCAGTATATTCAGATCCTGGCATTGCACTAGCCAGGTGTATAACCTAGGGCAAGTAATTTAACTTACCAAGCCTCAGCTTTCTCATCTATAAGAGTAAAGTGATAGCCCTTTCTCTTGCTTACATTGTAAGAATTCATGATCAGGTACTTCTAGCACTAGCCCTGTGCCTAGGTACTCAGTTGATGATTGGGCTATTATGGTTCTTGATTACCAACATGAGCCTTAGGTAGATTTCTTCAGCGTTCAGTTGTACTTTGATGTTACATTAGCATTTGTGCCTTAAGAAACTATGAAAAAGATTCTCAAACATTGTGACATCTTATACTAGCAGAATCAAATTAATTTTAAAATAAATTGCTTTGGGGGGAATTTCATGAATACAGTCTGTTAATATAGTGGTTCCCAGTCTTTTCTGATTATTACCTAGATGAAGTTTCCAGGATTCTTAAGGCTGAAAAGAGAACAAAAATAGATTAAAAACAGGTTCTGCTATATTGCTTGATTTGAAAACTTGAATTTATTCAATGCAATCAGTATATTAGAAAATAATTAAAGCATAACATGAATCTTACATTTGCTAATACACAATTTTGTCTGCAAGGTGAACGCAGAAAAGTGCACCTTGCTGAACCACGCCAGGCATGACTGGACAAAATGTACACATGCAAACGCACACTGCAAACATCTCCCAGCTGCCTCAGTTCATGAACTCAGTGCTGTGAACTACTCCCCTCCCACAGCTGGTGTTACAGCTTTCTGTCCGATTTCTGATAATTCTTCTACCACTTCATAACAACTCACCAGGTGCAACCCTTTCCTTGTCCACTTCTACAAGCAAACTTCAGATCTTTTTCAGGGTAAATGCTGTATTTCTTGTAGTATTTATGTATTCCTTAGCCATTTAACAGGAGCCCTGGTGGCACTGTGGTTAAAGAGCTTGGCTGCTAACTGAAAGGTCGGGAGATTCAAACCCACCAGCCACTTCATGGGAGGGAGATGTGGCAGTCTGCTTCCATAAAGATTTACAGCCTTGGAAACCCTATGGGACAGTTCTGCTCTGTCCTTCAGGGTCGCTGTGAATCTATCCAACGGCACTGAGTTTGGGTTTTTATCCATTTAACATGTGCACAATTGTGCTACCGTTTTTATTAGGTTTCTATATTTTTTTATGTTTCATCAATGAAGCTTTTAAGTATTGTGCTCCATGCCCGTTTTCCCCATAAACTCTGTTTTTTTTTATTGTACAATCTTACATAGCACAGTGATTTTTAGGGACTCATACGTTGTGTTACAGCAGAACTGACGGTACTGAGAGAAATGTGTAGGGGCAAAGGATAATTTGTAATTACTAGGTATCAGTATATTATATAATTATAATATATTGATATGTTATATATGAGGCATACAGCATGGCAGCAGAGTTCACTTCAATGATAATGAAACTAGCTGAATAAAAAAATTACACCACAGAGCAATTTCCGTGATGATGAAATGTCGTCCCTGGATATATGGTGCCTTTGCATCCTCTGGGAAAGCCTTGATCAGTGATGGGACTGGAGAATGGGAGACAGAAGAGCAATTGTCCCAGGAGCCAGACACACATGTTTATCCTCGGCAGGGGGAATTTAAGAAGTGAAATGTACCCATAATGCTGAAGGGCCTATGATGCCGGGATTTTCCCTTTCCAGTGTTTTTTCTGTTGACCAGGAACTGGCCTCCCCTGCCCTGACCGTGCCATGCTCCCTGCTTTAGGGCCTGGTGTCCCGGGTTGTGTTGCCTTCATCCATGGTTTACTCTCATAAAATAAATAGAAAGGAGGGGTGAGGAAACCCTCTCTGCATTAAGCCCAGTTTCTCAGGTATTTTATCATGGAAAATGAAATGAATCTATATGTGTACCTGCTGCCTTTTTTTTTTTTCCGATTCCTACTTTTCTTATTTATTATTAAATGATACAATAATAAAATACATAATAAGAACCCGAAGCCAAACCCATTGCTGTAGAGTCAATTTCAACTCATAGTGACCCTGTAGGACAGAGTAGAACTGCCCCATAGAATTTCCAAGGAGCGGCTGGTGGATTTGAACTGCTGACCTTTTGGTTAGCAACTGAACTCTTAACCACTGTGCCACTACGGCTCCAAAAATATCTAATAATGTACATTACATATCAATATATTGATAATTATTATAGTCTTATTAAATTGTTATTTAAAGTTACATTAAAGTTCCAGTCAACTGCCCGTGGAGTGAGTAAAAAAGCAGCAGTTGCAGCTAAAGCTGAAACGAAGAGAAATGGCAAATTAATAGTTTCAAGAGGGAGATCCCCACCCTACTGGAGGGAGCCCTGCTGTTTCTTCATTCCTTTCTAGCCAGTGGTATTGTTTACTTTCCTAATAAGATTTAATTCAGTGTAATATAGTTTAGCATGTCATTGGGCACATTATGGTTTGCCAAGCACTTTGATGTCCAAAAAAAAAAAAAACCTCACTGTGACCCTATAGGACAGAGTAGAACTGCCCTATAGGGTTTCCAAGGAGTGGCTGGTGGGTTTGAACTGCCAGCCTTTTGGTTAGCAGCCGTAACTCTCAACCACTGTGCCACGAGGGCGCCACTTTGATGTCCATTGTCATTTAATTGTCACTACAGCCATGGGAGTAGATTTCCCGTAGAGGCACGGTGAGCTTATATATCCTGTCCAGCATCACTTAGTTGTTAATCCAGCAGCAGCCGGTGAACCTAGTTCTTCTGTCTCCTCAGTGTAGTGCCCTTAAACAAAATGAATGTTTATCAGAATGATATTTCATTTTTAGAAAACAGACCAATAATAGCAACAGCAACCATGAACTTTCATATGGTTGCTTTTGTTATGAATGCTTTATAGACATTCATTTAATAGTTCTAAAAGGCTTATAAAAAAAAGAAAAGAAAAACTCTAGACTCTCCCTGCCTCATCGTGCTCATTCTTCTGCTCTCCAGAGGTGATCACTTTTAACTCTATTTTTTTTTTCTTTTAAATAATAGTTCAAAAATGTTTTTTGAGTGTCGTGGAAAATAAGTATTTAGGTTTTGTTTTGTTGTTCTCTTCCATGCGTGCTCTAAATTCTTGGTTAAATCAGTATTCTGTATTTACATTTACTAATAGTAGTGCTTACAGTAGAGTCAGGTATTAAATTATTATATTTTCTTTTTTACATAAATTTTGTTTTTCCTGGAGTGGTCAATGGTGTCCATTTCTTTCATTTGCTTAGTTTTCCAAATATATATCTATATAGATAAAAAGGTAATTCTTCTAAAAAACTGTAGCATATCTCTGAAACCTATCTGGGCATGATTTTCCATGTAGTCAAATATATCAGATACTTATCTATTTCTTTTTTTTTTTTTTTCTGGAACTGTCCCTGGCTAAGACCCTTTACCCTTCTACTCCAGTCTGAACTGGTTATTCTTTAGGTCTGATGTTGTTACAAGGCTTCACCTGGCTTCTTTTCTGAACTAGTTCCTGTGTATTCCTCTGTTTTGGCTTACCTCCCTCGTTTTATGGAGCACATCCTCTAGTGGCCTTCTGAGAATGTCCATGAGAGGTAAATTTTCTGAGAAATTTGCCTGCCCCCAAAATCTCTAGTTATTCTCATATTTGATTAATAGCTTCTTTGACTATAGAATTCTAAGTTGAAAAGAAATTTTTCTCAAAATTTTGACAATTACGATGTTATCTAACTTTTCTAATTTGTATTGAAAACTTGATGCCTTTCTGGTTTCTGGCCTTTCTATTTTAAATCTTTATACCTTCCCTAACTCCTGGAAGCTTTTAGGATTTTTTCTTTGCCTCCAGTGTTCTGAAATTTCATGTTTTACATTCATGAAATTTTGGTTGATCTTTATCATTGTGGTGTGGTTTCTTGTTAAGCCTTTTTGTTCTATATCCTTCAGTCTAGGAAATGCTGTCTTTCCTCTCCTTTTAGTTAAATTTCTTGATTGATCATCTGAGATCTTTATTTTTTGTTCTCACAATTTCCATCTATCTTTTTGTTTTGATTTCTGGGGTCTGTCCCTAATGTTATCTACCATATTTTCTATTGTTTTTTCCCCTCATTACAACATAACAACAAAAGTGTTTAGAATCAGATGGCCATGTGAATGTATGTTTCTTTTATGTAGCATTCTGTTCCTGTTTCAGCAATATCGTGATAGGAGATACTCTGTTTCATATCTTACAGTCTCACTAAGGAGATTCAATTTTATTTTTCCCTGCCAGTTTTCTGAGTTCTCTACTTTTCTATTTCCTTTGGTTTTGTTTGACTAATAATTCTGTCACTTTTTTCTTGGCTATACATTTTATTTTTAGAAAAACACTGAAAAGCTGTTCGGTAGCTCTGTGTCTGGGGGGCTAGGGGGTGGAGGAGCGTGCTTGTCAACTGGTCACTCACTGTAAGATAGCCAGCCAACTTTTTCTTTGAGGACCCTAAATGTTTTGTATCTAGAGATCTTTTTCTCAGATTGTGCAGTTTCTCAAGAAAAGAATCCACCGATATCCAGCCTGAGTATGGAGGGTATTTGCCTGACTGTGAACATCCAACGGGAAAGACTATCTCATTCGTTGGTCATTTATCAGACATTTACTTAATGTGCCTAGTTTTAGTCACCACTTGATGCTTCCATTTTCAGTCACTGCTGCCTGCCACTCCACCTCCAAATACCTGACAATCTCTGGGTAGAGTCTCTCAGATTCAGTTTCTCCAGTGAATTAATCTTTGTTCATTTGCTGGTCATGGTGGGTAATTGTTTGGCACTTCTGATATGGGAAAGAACCTTGGATTTTTTGGTTTCAAAAAAATTTATTGAATTTCCCCACCAGTTGATATCTCCCTTTTTGTCTTCATTCTTTGTGACTTTGTACCTTTAATTTCTTTATTGTCATATCAGTCAGCTTTTATGAGGGAAGTGCAAGAAAAAGGTGGTCATGCTGGTCAACTGTCTTTATTATTTTTTTCATTAGAGAAAAACATTTTAAGCAGTATATAAAATCTTTACTGTTTCTACAGTTTTATCTATTATAATTTTATCAATTCAGAGCTGTTACTAATTATAACATAGGTGTTAAGATCTGGAACCTTTTAGAATATAAGTTTCTGTTGCCAGTATGTCATATTTTATAAGTACTGAAAATAAAAAGGATGCCATTGGTTAGCCAAAAAGAATGTAGAGTTATTTTTCTCTGGAATTACTTATCACTGCTTTTATCCAGTGGTTACTTTAAAAATCACCATTTATTTATTCATTTATTACAATTACTTATTGAAAAATATTTGTTAAGTATTAGAGATACTGTGATTAAGACAGGCACAGGAATTATAAATGACTCCAGGTAGAGGATATATCTCATGACTCATGCCCGTCAGTTGGTTGGCATTTCTTGTATATACAAGTTTCTTGGAATTGTGTCCATCTTCCATCCTTGCCTCTGAGGAATATGCAGTACTAGCAAATATAAGATGATGACTTTTTCTTGTGTTTTTCCTGTGTAATAATTTATGTGAAAATAATCTATAGATTAAAACATGAGCTCTTAATTGGTTTTATCCTGTGGATCTTTTGGGAGATTGATGATGCCTATGGATGCCTTCTCATAATGACATTTTTAAATGCATAAAATTAAACACATAGGATTATAAAGAAAACATTATACTGAATTATCATTATCAATGTATGGAAAGAACATTTTTGTGAGATAGTAATGTATGTGCTTCTTTATCAATGCTGTAAATAACAAGATGCAGCCATGTGTCTAGTAATTATCTTAATTTCATAGTAGTGAATAATATTTCAAGATATCTGAAATAACTGTAATGTGATGTGAAAATATCTGTAATTTCTTAGGGACAAAAATCACAGGCACTGCAAATATCTATAACTTGTTGCCTACATTCATAATCGCAGACATGCTACATTTTGGCAAGAGATGAGTGAAAACAAAGATATGATTTTTTTTCCCCATCCCAGTCCGGGCATCTTCTTTCCCCACCCAAGTCTATCCATTTTAGAGTCAGAAGAGAGAGCCAGGGAGGGAATCAGGTGGATGATAACTAGGTGTGAGTTTAAAAGAGGTGTCAGCTGTTTTTGCAGAGGTTGAGTAGGGTGAGGCTTAAGATATCATTGATGTAAAAACTAGAAACTCACTGATTATCTTAAAGAGAACAATTTTATTATAGTAGTCATTCTCAAACTTTACTGAGCACAGGAATAATCTAGAAAGCTTGTCAAAAATGTAGATTTGGGAGCTTTTTATCAGAGATTTGTAGGACTAGGGCAGGACCCAGTAGTCTGCATTTATAAGCACTGAGATGATGGTGATGATGATGGCAGCTGTAACATGTGCCTGGCACTGTTCTCAGGTGATTATATTTGTAATCATGGCCTCGGAAAACCCCTATGAGGTATGTACTGAACTTTCCCTGTTTTATAGATGAGAAAACTGAATCACAAAGAGGTTATATAACTTGCCCAAGTTTACATAGTCAGGAAATGGTAGCTCTGCAGCCCATGCTCTTGATCATTGAGTAATTCCCAGTGACCAGTGCCTTAGAGTAAAAAAACCAGTTGCCGTCAAGTCGACTCTGACTCATGGCAACCCCATGTGTGTCGGAGTAGAACTGTGTTCCATAGAGTTTTCAATGGCTGATTTTTTCGGAAGTAGATCACCAGGCCTTTCTTTCTAGGTGCCCCGGGGTGGACTCGAATCTCCATCCTTTCAGTTAGCAGCCAGATGTGTTAACGATTTTTACCACATAGCAATGCCTTAGATCATGGCCCATCTAAGGTAGGTGCAGGGGGCCGTTGGCTCAGCCTCGCGCCCACAAGGGCCTCAGTCATCATGTTTATTTCTGTGGGTGTTAAAAAAAAAAAAAATTGCTTTGCTTCATGTTACAATTCTTGTGACACTGTTTTGGCTTTGTTTAATTTTAATATTCCTTGAGCCTTAAAACATGTGACCAGACTTCTCTAGACTTCCAAGAGGCCATGAGTGAGTGATTACAGAGGAAGCTCGAATTGCGGTGAATTGAGTTGCTGAGGGGAGGCAAGAAAATGAAAGTAGCTACGGTATGAAGGAGTAGTGGCAGGTCCAGAATTTTGTTTAGAAGGAGTTCGAAGGGTGGCAGTCCCAGGATGGGAAAGCAGTGGGAACAAGCATATTTATTTTACTTAGTGTTATGTTTATTTGTACCAGCTTGAAGGATATTGAACCAAGGGTATAGAAAAAGGAAATAATTGGGTCTGGGAGTGGGGTCAGGGGAAGAATGCCAAAGCCCCATAAAAGCTACCGTTTGGTGACCCCAGCTATGGAAAGAGAATGAAAATGGCGTGGTAGATGGTGAAATTGTGTGTGGGGAATGGTATTTTTACTTTAGAGATTATTTATGCATGCTTATAGGTAACAAGGAAGAAGGAAATAGAAAGCAAAACTCTGACTTTACTAGAGAGAGGGGTCTTAATTGATGAAGAGTGGTTTTAAAGGATATAGTAAAAACAGGCAGGTTAGACAAGCAAGAGCGGGGATATTTCCTTCTCTGACTCAGTCAGGGAAAAAGAGAGTTCATGCCAATAAATTGAGGAATTTTGAACTGATGAGAGGAAGGTCAAAGACTTTCAAAATGAATGATTCCTAATTCTTTTAGTAAGTAGGTAGCAAGGTATGGTCCCAGTGAGCCCTGGGGATATGAGGAGAATGGTTGTATATGACCTGATAATGACATATGTCTTTGTAGACCTGTGAAATCAATAAGGGGGCGGGGGGATAACTCTTGGGAATCTTACAACATGTTTCAGTATTTAGAATTAAAATATTGTATATTCACTGTTGTTTCTGGAATGTGGGGGTTGGGAGACTGATTCCAGGAGGGGGCAGCAGCGCTGTAAGTATTTTGTTTGGGTATTTTCTTTCTCTGTTCCTTTGGCTTTTAAAAATTAAATAATGTGTTTTTTGTCTATTACCTTAACTAATTAAAAAAATAGTTTCTAGAAAGCTATTTAATAACCTTATAATGTATTAATTTATTAACCTCACATTACTAGACATAGCAATTGTGGAAAACACAAAGGTACTAAAAATTATCCTCATATATAGTAGTTCCATTTGCAATATTTTGGTATGATTTAGGCCTAATTTTTCCCTATCCCTGCATGTGATTTATATTATGAGAGATTCAAAAAAGGCTTAACCAGCTCAAATAGCTTTAAAAATATAAACCGTGGTGGTATAGGACTAGCTGGGCTTGTTGAAAGAAATTTTAACATATAAACATTAATTTTTCTTGAAAGAGGCTAAACTTACATGTTAGAATCATTTGGCAATCTCACTGCAGATCCAAAATTTCTGAAAATATAAATAAAAATTTAGGCAGCATTTTACCATTGTAATAAATTAGCATTCCGTTTTTACCAGCTGCTGCTGGGGTTTTTGAAGCTTGACTCAGGGTCTGAACACACTGGTTGGTTGCGGCTGATAACTCTAAGAACCTGTAGTTTAAAAGTAGCAGGGCTGGCCTGGTGATTAGAAAAGTCACTGCAGTTTTAAGCAGCAGATTCTTCCTCCTGGGTCAAGAAATAAGTGTATACTTCTGTACAGATGTTGCCAGCACAAATGAGAAAGATGGGCCACTACTACTTGCTGCTAACATGTCAGAACATTCCGGGTGTCACTATTGTTGAATGTGGAGTTATCTTTGGAGAAGAAAACTTTCTTTAGGCTTCCTCTTATATGTAGTAGACATATTTTAGGCGCAATGGTAATACTTGTACATTGATTTAATTTATTAATATTTTTTCATTTCCAGATAACTTTTTAAAAAATTTTTTATTGTACTTCAGCTGAAGGTTTACAGAACAAACTAGTTTCTCATTGAACAATCAGTATACACATTGTTCTGTGACATTAGTTAACAACCCTGTGGCATGTCAACACGCTCCCTTCTCAACCTTGGGTTCCCTATTACCAGCTTTCCTGTTACCTCCTGCCTCCTAGTCCCTGCCCCTGGGCTGGTGTGCCCCTTTAGTCTCTTTTTGTTTCATGGGCCTGTCCAGTCTTTGGCTGAAGGGTAAACCTCAGGAGTGACTTCATTACTGAGCTGGAAGGGTATCCGGGGGCCATACTCGCAGGGTTTCTTCAGTCTCTGTCAAGCCATCAAGTGTGGTCTCTCTTTGTGAGTTAGAATTTTGTTCTACATTTTACTCCAGCTCTGTCTGGGACCCTCTACTGTGATCCCCATCAGAGCAGTCAGTGGTGGTAGCCAGGTACCATCTAGTTGTACTAGACTCAGCCTGGTGGAGACCGTGGTAGATGTGGTCCAGTAGTCCTTTGGACTAATCTTTCCCTTGTATCTTTAGTTTTCTTCATTCTTTCTTGCTCCCAAAGTGGTGAGACCAGCAGAGTATCCAAGATGGCCACCCACAGGCTTTTAAGACCCCAAATACTACTCACCAAAGTAGAATGTAGAACATTTTCTTTATAAACTATAGTATGCCAATTGAGTTAGATGTTACCCGAACCATGGTTCCCTCAGCCCTCAGCCCAGCAATTCGGTCCTTCAGGGAGTTTGGATGTGCCTGTGGAACGTCCATGACCTTGCCTTGTAGAAGAAGATAACCTTTATTTTGAGCATACAGGGGATATTGATTTCTTAGAAGGGGCATAACTTTGAAGTCAGACAGACCTAGCTGTGAGTTCACATTCTGGTACTTCTTAGCTGCATGACTTTGTCAAAATTCTGAGCTTCAGTTTCCTCACATGTAAAATAGGGATAATAATACCTATCTCGTAGAATTTTTAATGATAGTTCATATTACTTGGAAAGCCCCCTCTGTCTGATATTGTTTCAACAGGCTGGAAAATGTATAAATAAAGGAAGAACAAAAAAAGTGGCCCATTTTGGTTACTATGCCATTCTGAGGGAATGCCTATCCAGGTGATCTGTTGAGACCCTACACCATAGATCTGTGATTCTGTGATAGTAACCAGGAAACAGATGTGAAGGTTTAACATTCACTGTATAAGAAGGCTCTATAAAATAATGTATCTGACCTGTAGCATGTGCATTTCACAGATATGAAATTACTTTTATGGGTAGCATGTTATTTTTTGCCTTGGCATAGACTTATTAAAAGAACAAATTTTTAGTCAAAGTTTGCTGCAGAATTGAAACATTTTGGTGTTTTAAATGCCTATATTATCCGTGTCATGCAAACTCAATATATTCTGATTCTAAGTAGTATCAGAATTCAGTGTATGATCATTAAACATATTGTTTTGTGTCCTCATTTTGAGGAAGACAGTTTTCTTTCCAGTGTTTTGCTTTAACAATTTTAGCAACTAGTTAAAAGCCTCACCAATTCTCAATGTGATATCTATTTGCTACTCTAGCTATACACACACACACACACACACACACACACACACACACACACACACATCTTCTCTTTTACTTTCAGTCTTATTACAAGTTAGACTTCTAGAAATTGTTAAATTTATATTCTAGTCATAGCCAGCTTAAAAATCAGTACACTCATTCAATCTGCACGTGAAGACATTGTTTAGTAGAGGGTCAGCAAAAATGAGGGAAACCCTCAGTGATACGGATTGACACAACAGCCATAACAAGGGGCTCAAACATACCAATGATCATAAAAGTGGCACAGGACCGGGCAACGTTTTATTCTGTTATATATATATATATATATATATAAAGTAGCCGTGAGTTAGTTGGCCGGCGCCTACTTGACAGCAACCAACAACATTGGAAGGTTTTGGAAGACCTCATGGTAAATACAGCTGTTACAATTCACTCAGTTCACAGAGCTTACATTTTAATGGAAGTATTGTGGATTGCTGTGAATACAAGAAAATAAACAAGCATTTACACTGTGATCTGATGGGTGTTGTGTGGTTAGGGAAGTGTTCCTGCAGGCAGTGATGTAAAGTATGGAACACTTCATTAAAAATATGTTTGCATATTATAACTTAGAGTTATAAAAACCCTTCGTCTCTTAAATGAGCAGAGAAATTCTGACCCTGACAGATTTGTGAATATCATAGGCAAGCCTTTGCTATCTAAAGTCAGACCAGATACAAGGAATTTTTAGTCAAGTACCTTGAAGGCATCTTTGGGATTTTCATATTATTCCTTGGCCTGAGAATACTGTCCTGCTCTCACCATCACAGACTCTTCAGGTGCCATCACAGGTGACCAGTACTGGGATGTCCCTAACTGGCCAGCCTGAGCTCACTGCCCTGGGGCCAAGACTTATGCCATTGATTTACTAGTGACTTACCACATATTACACTGGCTGGCCTGACCTCTTCCTCCTCAAGTGTAGTTGGGTATGAACTCAAGAGAATTCATTGGCTACCTTAAATTAGTTCTGTCTGTGTTTCTTACTGTTACTCACCCACCCATGACTCATCGGTCCTCATTTTAAACTTGTGCACCAGGGTCATCCTGAACTGAGCCTTCCTTCTCCTAGAAGCAGAGCCTCTTACTTATCCCAACTGTTCTGACCCTGCCCTTGGATGTTTGAAGTGTCTGTATTTGGCTATATTTATAGTTATAATCCCAACCCCTTAGCCTGGGAATTTATGTCCCTGTGGTCTCTATTTCCAGCCTTAGCCCTGACCACCCCGCTTCCTGCTGCCCCTGTCAAACTCAACTACTTTTAGTCTTCCATATGTGTCTCATGCTTTCTTACCAAAATGATGGGTCTTTGCAGACTGTTTCCTTTCTTCAGGCCAAGCTCAAGATTGCCACATCAGTCTTGGAACCTGCCCTAATTTCCCCTGCCAGAAATTATTTCTCCCTGCTCTGCACTTGTGTGTATTTAATAATATTTTACTTTCCACTTTGCGTTGTAGTTATTTGTGGCCTGTCGAATTAACCCTACTAGATTGTAAGATGTTTTTATCCATATCCCATGCAGTGTCTGATACATATAGGTCCTAAGTAAAATATCACCAGGGGACTGGATTGGTGACCCAGACTTTAGATGGTGACTGAGACCAGGAAGGTTGAGTGCCCTTCTTATTGCTCTCACCTAGTAAGTTTCTCCCTGTTCCCCTGCAGGCTTTGATCTGCCCCAGCCCTTTCTGTGCTAACCTCCCCTGCCCTTGTTCCTACCGGCAACAGCTCTACACTATTGTCCTGGACTCCTTCAAGTGTTACATAAATTAATAAATCTTTAAAGTCAACTGTAACAGCCCTATCAGTTTTTAAATAAATCTACCCCATTAGTGATTGTTCCAGTATTATTGTTCCAACTGCAATGCTAAGTGGGTAGAGAAGTAGCTGCACAGAGGCTTAGGACTGATGCTTAGGTGGGTTCTCTTCTCATTTCTGTACACCCAGAAAGCCCTGTGTACCACCTTAAAAACCAGGGTCCCTCAGAGGGCCAAAGCACGTTTCAGTAGTTAGAAGAATCAGTAGTAAGAACTTCTAGTTAGTTTTAAAGTATTGGTCCTCCCTGTACACCCAGTGGAACCCTGGTGGTGCGGTGGTTAAGAGCTCAGCTGGCAACCAAAAAGGTCAGCAGTTCAAATCCACCAGCCACTCCTTGGATACCCTGTGGGGCAGTTCTGCTCTGTCCTGTAGGGATGTATGAGTTGGAACAGACTCAAGGGCAATGGGTTTGATTTAGTTTTTTTGGTACACCAAGTACACCTATAGGATTTAAAAGTACCCACATACGGTTAAAAAAATAATTAAAAATTCTCAAGAAATAATATTTTCTGTTATGTGGCAGGTACTTTAATAGTTTTTATGCCACTCAACCGTTAGAACAACCTTTTGGGGTAACCTTTGCTTCCATTTTTATAGATGAGGAACCAGAGAGTAAAAGATTCATGCAGGAAGCAAAAATATATGTGCTGGGGCCAGGATTAGTGTTGTCTCTGCTTGTATCTGGAAATTTGAACGTCACTCTCCTTTGACCCTTGACATCAGCAAATGTCTCCCTAACCTTGCTGGATTTCCTAGATGTCTTGAGCCTAACTGACCGTGGCTTTTCTTACCCTTCTGGTTCTGAAGGCCATTCCTGAATCCCTGGACTTCTGGTCCATATTCTATGCAGTGACACCCACTGTTTGCTGCCCACACCTGGAGTAATGTTTTTTAGTCAGTGAATCCAACTTACCAAAACAAGACGTTGGCCACGTTTTTTAAAACAGCCTCTTCCTAGCAGCGCATTAAAGATTCGCCTGTCCTTTTTTTCAAAAATAATTTTTATTGTGCTTTAAGTGAAAGTTTACAAATCAAGTCAGTCTCTCACACAAAAACCCATATACACCTTGCTACACACTCCCAATTGCTCTCCCCCTAATGAGACAGCATGCTCTCTCCCTTCTCTTTCTCTTTTCGTGTCCATTTTGCCAGCTTCTAACCCCGTCCACCCTCTCATCTCCCCTCCAGGCAAGAGTTGCCAACACAGTCTCAAGTGTCCACCTGATCCAAGAAGCTCACTCCTCACCAGCATCCCTGTCCAACCCATTGTCCAGCCCAATCCATGTCTGAAGAGTTGGCTTCGGGACTGGTTCCTTTCCTGGACCAACAGAAGGTCTGGGGGCCATGACCACTGGAGTCCTTCCAGTCTCAGTCACACCATTAAGTCTGGCCTTATGAAAATTTGGAGCCTGCATCCCACTGCTCTCCTGCTCCCTCAGGGGTTCTCTGTTGTGTTCCCTGTCAGGGCAGTCATCGGTTGTAGCCGGGTACCATCTAGTTCTTCTGGTCTCAGGATGATGTCGTCTGTGGTTCATGTGGCCCTTTCTGTCTCTTGGGCTTGTAATCACCTTGTGTCCTTGGTGTTCTTCATTCTCCTTTGATCCAGGTGCGTTGAGACCAATTGATGCATCTTTGATGGCTGCTTGCTAGCGTTTAAGACCCCAGATGCCACTCTTCAAAGTGGGATGCAGAATGTTTTGTTAATAGATTTTATTATGCCAATTGACTTAGATGTTCTCTGAAATCATGGTCCCCGGACCCCTGCCCCTGCTACGCTGGCCTTCAAAGCATTCAGATTATTCAGGAAACTTCTTTGTTTTTGGTTTAGTCCAATTGTGCTGACCTCCCCTGTATTGTGTGCTGTCTTTCCCTTCACTTAAAGTAGTTCTTATCTACCATCTAATTAGTGAATTCCCCTCTCCTACCCTCCCTGCCCCCTCTCGTAACCACAAAAGAATGTTTTCTTCTCAGTTTAAACTATTTCTCAAGTTCTTATAATAGTGGTCTTATACAATATTTGTCCTTTTGCAGCTGACGAATTTCACTCAGCATAATGCCTTCCAGGTTCCTCTATGTTATGAAATGTTTCACAGATTCATCACTGTTCTTTATCAATGCGTAGAATTCCATTGTGTGAATATACCATAATTTATTTATCCATTCATCCATTGATGGGCACCTTGGTTGCTTCCATCTTTTTGCTATTATAAACAATGCTGCAGTAAACATGGGTCTGCATATATCTGTGTAAAGGCCCTTATTCCTCTAGGATATATTCCGAGAAGTGGGATTGCTGGATCATATGGTAGTTTTATTTCTAGCTTTTTAAGAAAGTGCCAAATTGATTTCCAAAATGGTTGTACCATTTGACATTCGCACCAGCAGTGTATAAGTGTTCCAGTCTCTCCACAGCCTCTCCAACATTTATTGTTTTGTGTTTTTTGAATTAATGGCAGCCTTGTTGTAGTGAGATGAAATCTCATTATAATTTTGATCTGCATTTCTCTAATGGCTAATGATCGTGAACATTTCCTCATGTATCTGTTAGCTACCTGAATGTCTTCTTTAATGAAGTGTCTATTCCTATCTTTTGCCCATTTTTTAATACGGTTATTTGTCTTTTTGCAGTTGAGTTTTTGCGGTATCATATAGATTTTAGAAATCAGGCACTGATCAGAATGTCATAGCTAAAAACTTTTTCCCAGTCTGTAGCTCGTCTTTTTACTCTTTTGGTGAAGTCTTTGGATGAGCATAAGTGTTTGATTTTTAGGAGCTCCCAGTTATCTAGTTTTTCTTCTACATTCTTTATAATGTTTTGTGTACTGTTTATGCCATGTATTAGGGCTCCTAACATTGACCCTATTTTTTCTTCCATGATCTTTATCATTTTAGATTTTATATTTAGGTCTGATGAATTTTGAGTTAGTTTTTGTGCATGGAGTGAGGTATGGGTCTTGTTTCATTTTTTTGCAGATGGATATCCAGTTATGCCAGCACCATTTGTGATAAAAAGACCGTCTTTTCCCCATTTAACTGTCTTGGGACCCTTGTCAAATATCATCTGCTCGTAAGTGGATGGGTTTATGTCTGCATTCTCAGTTCTGTTCCATTGGTCCACGTATCTGTTGTTGTACCAGTACCAGGCTGTTTTGACTACTGTGGCGGTATAATAGGTTCTAGAATCAGGTAAAGTAAGGCCTTCCACTTTGTTGTTCTTTTTCAGTAATGCCTTATTTTTCCAGGGCCTCTCTCCCTTCCATGTGAAGTTGGTGATTTGTTTCTCCATCTCATTAAAGAATGTCATTGGGATTTGGATCGGAATTGCATTAAAAGTATAGATTGCTTTTGGTAGAATAGACATTTTTATAATGTTAAGTCTTCCTATCCACGAGCAAGGTATGTTCTTCCACTTATGTAAGTCTCGTTCGGTTTCTTGCAGAAGTGTACTGTAGTTTTCTTTGTATAAGTCTTTTACATCTCTGGTAAGATTTATTGCTAAGTATTTTATCTTCTTGGGGGGCTACTGTAAAAAGCCTTGATTTGGTGATTTCCTCTTCGATGTTCTTTTTGTTGATGTAGAGGAATCCAACTGAATTTTATATGTTTATCTTGTGTCCTGATACTGTGCTGAACTCTTTTATTAGCTTCAGTAGTTTTCTTGAGGATTCCTTAGGGTTTTCTGTGTATTAAATCATGTCATCTGGAAATAGGGATACTTTGACTTCTTCCTTGCCAGTCTGGATGCCCTTTATTTCTTCATCTAGCCTGATTGCTCGGGCTAGGACTTCCAGCACAGTGTTGAATAAGAGTGGTGATAAAGGGCATCCTTGTCTGGTTCCCGATCTCAGTGGGAATGTTTTCAGGCTCTCTCCATATAGGGTGATATTGGCTGTTGGCTTTGTATAAATGTCCTTTATTATGCTGAGGAATTTTCCTTCTATTCCTATTTTGCTGAGAGTTTTTATCATGAATGAGTGTTGAACTTTGTCAGATGCCTTTTCTGCATCAATTGATAAAATCATGTGATTCTTGTCTTTTGTTTTATTTATTTATGTGGATTACATAAATTGTTTTTCTAATGTTGAATCATCCCTGCGTGCCTGGTGTGAATCCCGCTTGGTCATGGTGAATTATTTTTTTGATATGTTGTTGAATTCAGTTGGCTAGAATTTTGTTGAGGATTTTTGCATCTGCATTCATGGGGGATATAGGTCTATAATTTTCTTTTTTTTGTGGTGTCTTTACCTGGTTTTGGTATCAGGGATAATGGTGGCTTCATAGAATGAGTCTGGTAGTATTCCGTCCTTTTCTATGCTCTGAAATACCTTTAGTAGTAGTGGTGTTAACGTTTCTCTGAAAGTTCGGTGGAACTCTGCAGTGAAGCCATCGGGACCAGGGCTTTTTTTTGTTGGGAGTTTTTTGATTACCTTTTCAGTCTCCTTTTGTTATGGGTCTGTTTAGTTGTGCTACCTCTGTTTGTGTTAGTTGAGGTAGGTAGTATGGGTCTAGGAATTCATCCATTTCTTCTAGGTATTCAAAAAATTTTGGTGAGTACAGTTTTTCATAGTAATCTGATATGATTCTTTTAATTTCAGTTGGGTCTGTTGTAATATCGCCCCTCTCATTTCTTATTCGGGTTATTTGCTTCCTCTCCTGTTTTTCTTTTTTCAGTTTGGCCAGTGGTTTATCAATTTTGTTGATTTTTTTCGAAAAGCCAGCTTTTGGTCTTGTCAATTCTTTCAATTGTTTTTCTGTTTTCTATTTCATTTAGGTCAGCTCTAATTTTTATTATTTGTTTTCTTCTGGTGCCTCTGGGTTTCTTTTGTTGCTCTCTTTCTATTTGTTCAAGTTGTAGGGATAATTCTTTGATTTTGGCCCTTTCTTCTTTTTGGATGTGTGTATTTATTGATATAATTGTTCTCTGAGCACCTCTTTTACTGTGTCTCAAAGGTTCTGATAGGAAGTGTTTTCATTCTCATTGGATTCTCTGAATTTCTTTATTCCATCCTTAATGTCTTCTATAATCCAGTCTTCTTTGAGCAGGGTATTGTTCAATTTTCAAGTGTTTGTTTTCTTTTACCTGCTTTTCCTGTTATTGATTTCCAGTTTTATGGCCTTATGGTTAGAGAAGATGCTTTGTAATATTTCAGTGTTTTGGATTCTGCTAAGACTTGCTTTATGACCTAATATGTGGTCTATTCTAGAGAATGTTCCATGTGCACTAGAAAGAAAGTATAGTTGGTTGCTGTTTGGTGGAGTGTTCTTTATACGTCTTCGAGGTCAATTTGATGATTGTGGCATTTAGATCTTCCGTGTGTTTATTGAGCTTCTTTCTGGATGTCCTGTCTTTCACCGAAGTGGTGTGTTGAAGTCTCCTACTATTATTGTGGAGCTGTCTATCTCGCTTTTCAATGCTGATAGAGTTTGTTTTATGTATCTTGCAGCCCTGTCATTGGGTGTATGAATATTTAGTATAGTTGTATCTTCTTGGTGTACTGTTCCTTTAATCACTATGTAGTGTCCTTCCTTATCCTTTCTGATGGATTTAACTTAAAATCTATTTTGTCAGAAATTAATATTGCCACTCCTGCTCTTTTTTGATTCTTGTTTGCTTGATATATTTTTTTCCATCCTTTGACTTTTAGTTTGTTTGTGTCTCTAAGTCTAAGGTGTGTCACTTGCAGGAAGCATATAGATGGATCTTGTTTTTTAATCCATTCTGCTACTCTCTGTCTCTATATTGGTGCATTTAGTCCGTTTACATTCAGGGTAATTATGGATAGGTATGCATTTAGTGCTATGATTTTGATGTCTTTTTTTTTCGTGTTTTGACAGTTTCTTTTTCTCACTTGATTTTGTGTGCTGAGTAGATGTTCTTTATATATTGTCCTTTCTTCCTATTTGTTGTTGTTGCTATTGTTTTTGCTGAGTCTGTATTTTTCCCTTGTATTTTATTTTGATGAGTAGGATGGTTTGTCTCCTTTGTGGTTACCTTATTATTTACCCCTATGTTTCTAAATTTAAAACTAACTTTTATTTCTTTGTATCGCCGTATCTTCCTCTGTATATGGAAGTTGTATGATTATATTTCTTAGTCCCTCTTTATTTTTTTAATGATGTCTTCTTTTATATAATAACATTGGTGTTACCCTGTTTTGGACTTTTTTTTTTTTTTTTTAATAATCGTGCTTTGTTTTTTTTTTTTTTTTTCCCTGCCTGGGTTGACTTGTGGTTGCTGTGCCCAGTGTTCTAGTCTTGGGTTGATACCTGCTATTATTGATTTTGTAACCAAAGGACTCCCGGTAGTATTTCTTGTAGTTTTGGTTTGGTTTTTACAAGTTCCCTAAACTTGTGTTATCTGGAAATGTCTTAATTTCACCTTCATATTTAAGACACAGTTTTGCTGGATATATGATTCTTGGCAGGCAATTTTTTTTCCTTTAGTGTTTTAAATATGTCATCCCATTGCCTTCCTGCCTGCATGGTTTCTGCCGAGTAGTCCGAGCTTACTCTTCTTGGCTCTCCTTTGTAGGTGACTTTTCATTTATCCCTTGCTGCTCTTATAATTTTCTCTGTATCTTTGGTTTTGGCAAGTTTGATTATAATGAGTCTTGGTGACTTTCTTTTCATTTCTACCTTATGTGGAGTTCGATGAGCATCTTGGATAGATACCTTCTCATCTTTCACAATATCAGGGAAGTTTTCTGCCAACAAATCTTCAACAGTTCTCTCTGGATTTTCTCTTATCCCTCCCTGTTCTGGTATACCAATCACTCGTAGGTTATTTCTCTTGATAGAGTCCCACATGACTCTTAAGGTTTCTTCATTTTTTTAAATTCTTTTATGTGATTTTTCTTCAAATATATTAGTGCGAAATGATTTATCTTGGAGTTCAGAAATTCTAGCTTCTACTTGCTCAATTCTGCTCCTCTGACTTTCTACTGAATTGTCTACTTCTGTAATTTTATTGTTAATCTTCTGATTTTCTGATTGCTGTCTGTGTATGGATTTTTCCAGCTTATTAAACTTTTCATTATGTTCCTGAATAACCTTTCTAATTTCTTCAGTTGCTTTGTCTGTGTGTCTCTTCGCTTGCTCTGAATATTGCCTCATTTCCTTCCTGATGTCTGGAAGGGTTCTATATATTAAACTTTTGTATTCTGCCTGTGTTAATTCCATGAAGATCCCTGTATTCTTTGTTTTGAGAGCCTGTTGAGGTGATCATGGTCTGTTTCTTTATGTGACTTGATTTTGACTGTCGTCTCCAAGCTATCTATAAGTTATTGTATTAGTTTATGCTTGCTTACTGTGTCGTAGCTGCTTGTTTTGGTATACCCCTACGGGTTGCTTGAGTGAGCTAGCTTGATTATTTTCACCTTTGGAGCTCTGGTGTCCTGTCCCCCGCTGGCTAGAGCTGTTATCATGTATATCAGTCTAGGATTCTATTCCGTTTTCTTGTATGAAATCATCTCAGGTTTCCAGGTAGCTGATCATCAAGTGTGTGGTATAGGCTGTGTCCTACAGTCTTAGATGGGCAGGGTTGATTGGCATATATACCGGTATCGGATTGCAGTAGGGGGTCACGTGCTGAATAAGGCAGGGGGCTGAGAGCCGACTCCCATATTTCTCTGAGGAAAATGCATCTCTGTTCCTTAGAGTGTGCTCGTGGGTGGGTTCTGCAGAGGGTCCATGCATACTCACTGTTTTTGGTTGTAAGGACTGGGAGGTACCATTTATCTTTGGACCCCTGTCTCGGGTGGCTGGGTGACCTGAATGGAGCTACGAGTCCTTAGGTTCGTGATGTGGGTAGGTGAGGACAGTTTTTAATAGGCAAAGCAATGTCAAATGTCAAACACCCACCTCTCCACCGCAGAGCTGAAGTGGTTGGAGTTTGCCATCAAGGCCTATCCTCCTGAGATATGCCCACACAGGTCCATGCTGAAGGGTAAGGTGCTCAAGGTCAACGGATGGTTTCTTCCTGGAGAAGAGCCGCTTCTGTCCTGAGCTCCCCCGGTTAATGGAGCTAGCAAATTATCTTTTCCCCCAATTGCAAATTTTTTCCTTCCACAAGGCCAGGAGGATGGCTCTAGGTGCTCATCTGGGTGCATGTCAGGACCAGGGATTCAGCCGCTGAATCCGGCTTGGGCGTGGGGCTGGGGGGGGGGTGCGGTAAAATATGCACAAGTAGTTAGATTTTGCCGAGAGCGCCATTCTCCCCAGGTTCCAGAGGTGTGAGTAGCCTGTGTGGCATGGCTGCTTCTCCTGGGGGAAACTGCAGCTGAACCCTAGTAGCAGTCCGCTGCTGCTGCGGCTCCAGGAATGGTGCTTAAGGGCTTCCCGCTATTTAGGTCCATTAACTCCTCTCCACTTCTGAACGGTCTCTTCCTCCCCCTGCCCCTCAGTTCGTTGTCTAAGCTTGCCTTTGATGCTCAGAGCTCACATTTTGACACAAATATATTCGTTTCACTTGTTTTTTCGGGTCTTTGTTGTAAAGAGGGCTCACCGGAAGTGTTGGCTCCGCCTTGCCTTCCATTTTTGAATTATAGTATAAACTTTCGGGGTAGTATAAACTTGTGTTGCTGATTATCTTCTTTCTATTTCCCACTTTATTTTCTTTGTCACTGTATTTTACATCTGTTTTCCCTCTTATCTTCGTCAGTTTCAGACCTCTGTGGGTGATATGACCAGAATTAGCATTGTCTGCTATGTTCTTACAAACCCTGGTGGTGTAGTGCTTAGTGCTATTCTTGCCATTGTCTTTCCTAGGAAACTGTTTTCTTTTTTTTTTTGAGATAGTTTTAATTTTCTTACAGTTATGACTTCAGTTGAGTGATTTCTTTCATCTTTTTATAAACAAATTCTGTGTTTTTTGCATAATACACAGAGAAGCACCCTGGGGCATATCCTATTCTATTGGAATTTCTTGAAGTGATTCCCTACGCATCAATGCGAAGAAGTTTGCCATGGGCTCCAGAATACTTAAGAGTGGGAATGCTAGGTTATAGTAAGTAGTCCTACGAGTTTTATGTTTTTTTTTTTTTTTTAATTCTATCAAAGAAACTAAATTCAACCTTTTTTTTGTCATTTTCAATATAAAACCAAAATGCCATGTTTTTTTTATTAGGTGCCATCAAGTTGGTTTCTACTCATAGCAACCCTATGTACAACAGAATGAAACACTGCCTGGTCCTATGCCATCCTCACAGTCCTTGTTATGCTTGAGCCCATTTTTGCCGCCACTGCGGCAGTCCATGTTGTTGAAGGCCTTCCTCTGTTTCACTGATGAAGCATGATATACTTTATCAAGCATGATATCCTTCTCCAGGGACTGGTCCCTCCGGCATATATCATAATACTAGTCTTTTATTTATAAATTTCTCAGTGGCCTAGATCTTATACCGTATACACAAACCTTCTGCATTAATATATAATGTGTGCCTGCCAGCAACTCAGCAGTTGAGAGAGAATTCACAGATGACTTGACTGGATTAGTTGAGGGGCTTCATTGGCAAAGGAGCACCAGCTCCTAATGATTAGGGTAAGTCATCAAGGCATCTTCCTTTCCCATGAACCTATATATATATATATATATATATATATATATATATAATGTTTTTTGCATTTTTAAAAAATTTTCATTGTACTTCAAGTGAAAGTTTGCAAATCAAGGCAGTCTCTCATATAAAAGTTTATATACACTTTGCTATATACCCCTAGTTGCTTTCCCCCAATGAGAGAGCCCACTCCTTCTCTCCACCCTGTATTTCCGTGTCCATTCAGCCAGCTTCTGTCCCCGTCTGCCTTGTCATCTCCCCTCCAGACAGGAGCTGAGTATATAATCTCATGTGTCTGCTTGATCCAAGAAGTTCATTCTTCACCAGTATCATTTTCTATCCTATAGTCCAGTCCAATCCATATATGAAGAGTTGGCTTTGGGAATGGTTCCTGTCTTGGGCTAAGAGAGGGTCTGGGGACCCTGACTTCTGGGGCCGTTCTAGTCTCAGTCAGACCATAAAGTCTGGTCTTTTTATGAGAATTTGACATCTGCACCCCCCTGCTGTCCTGCTCCTTCAGGAGTTCTCTGTTGTGTTGCCTGTCAGGGCAGTCATCGTAGACTAGCACCATCTAGCTCTTCCAGTCTCAGGCTGATGTAGTGTCTTATTTATGTGGCCCTTTCTGTCTTGGGTTCATAATTACCTTGTGTCTTTGGTGTTCTTCATTCTCCTTTGCTCCAGGTGGGTTGAGACCAATTGATACATCTTAGATGGTCGCTTGCTAGCATTTAACATCCCAGACGCCACTCTCAAAAGTGGGATGCAAAATATTTTCTTAATAGATTTTATTATGCCAGTTGACCTGGATGTCCCTTGAAACCATGGTCCCCCAGCCCCCGCTCCTGCTACTCTGGCCTTCGAAGCGTTTGGCTTATTCAGGAAGCTTCTTTGCTTTTGGTTTAGTCCAGTTGTGCTGACCTCTCCTGTATTGGGTGTTGTCTTACCCTTCACCTAAAATAGTTTTTGTCTACTATCTAACTAGTGAATACCCTTCTCCCTCCCTCTCTCCCCACTCTCATAACCATGAAAGAATATTTTCTTCTCTGTTTAAATATTTCTTAAATTCTTATAAAATAGTGGTCTGATACAATATTTGGCCTTTTGCAACTGACGAATTTCACTCGGCATAATACCTTCCAGATTTCTCCATGTTGTGAAATGTTTCATGGATTCATCATTGTTCCTTATGGATGCTTAGTATTCCATTTTGTGAATATACCATAATTTATTTATGCATTCATCTGTGGATGGGCACCTTGGTTGCTTCCATCTTTTTGCTATTTTAAATAGTGCTGCAGTGAACACGGGTTTGCATATACCTGTTTGTGTAAGGGCTCTTATTTCTGTAGGGTATATTCCAAGGAATGGGATTGCTGGATTGTATGGTAGTTCTATTTCTAGCTTTTTAAGGAGGTGCCAAAAGAACCCATTTATATTTAACTCTTTATCCATTTGGAAATTATTTCAGTATACTTATTTATTGATTGATAGTAAATAACAATGAGGATCTAATATGTTCTTCCATCACTGTACATTAAATAAGCTGTTATTGTTATTGTGTGCCGTCAACTCATAGTAACCGTATGGACACCAGAACGAAACACTGCCTGGTCCTGTGTCATCCTCTCAATCATTGTTATGTGTGAGCCCATTGTTGCAGCTGCTGTGTCACTCAGTCTCCTTGAGGGTCTTCCTGTTTTTTGCTGACCCTCTACTGTACCAAGCACTATGTCCTCCTCCAGGGATTGGTCCTTCCTTATGACATGTTCAGAGTGAGTTGAACAGTTTTCTGTTGTGATCTATAAGGTTTTCATTAGCTAATTTTCAGAAATAGATTGCCAGGCTTTTCTTCCTAGTCTGTCGTAGTCTGGAAACTTGGCTGAAACCTGTCCACCCTGCGTGACCCTACTGGCATTTGAAATATCGGCAGTGTAGCTTCCTAAGCATCACAGTGACGTTTCAGCCACCACAGTGGAACACACTGACAGCCAGGTGGGTGGCTTCTCATAATGGCTCCTCTAATTTCTGTCCTTTTCTGTTTTGTTAAGAAAATGATCCCGAAACTGAAAAATAATTTTTTTTTTAATTTACATTTCCTATTGATGGGAATTTGTCTTTGGCACTTTGATTTTTTTCTCTTTCACTCCCAAAATTTTTATACTCTCTACCTTAATTTTTCTTTGCTGACCCTTCAGCCCTGGTGGTGCAGTGGTTAAGAGCTTGGCTGCTAACCAAAAGGTCAACAGTTCTAATTCACCAGCTGCTCCTTGGAATCCCAATGGTGCAGTTCTACCCTGTCCCACAGGGTCACTATGAGTTGGAATCAACTCAATGGTAATGTGTATGATCCTTTGTAAGTGAGACGTGTGCAGTTGTCTTTGAGGTATGGACAAAATTAGGTACTTTAAGTATCACCACTGGTTCTGACACATATTGAAAGAAATAACGAAACTCTTGGCAGGGGGCCGACTGGAGAGGGAGCAGCGGTGGGGTTGGATTTCAGTTGCTTGCTGGCACCCCCTTGCCTTCTCTGCATGCATTGTCCTCCCCGTTGTATTTTGTCAAAACAAGTATGACTAATACCAGAGAGAAGCCCCTTTCCCACATGTGGCAGGCAAACCTCTAAAGCGGTCCTCAAGATTACTACTCCCTGGTACATGCCTTGTATAATTCCTTCCTCTTGAATGTGGGCAGAACCAGTGAATATGATGGGATATCTGTCCACTGACAATGCCCCACTGACCACATTGAACACTGAAATGTGGTTAGTGCTACTGAGGAGCTGAATTTTTTATTTATTCAGTTTTAATTAATTTAAATAGCTGTGAATTGCTAGTGGCAGCTTTAGTTAGCGATGTGCTTGCTGAGGTGTTTGGGTGCATTGTACTGATCACATAGTTTTTTTTTTTTTTTTGCATCTTACTTTGACATGCGTAAAAAGTGAGATGGATAATGACGTGGTAAAGTTAAAGTTAGTATCACCACCACCTTGTGGCCATTGAGTCAATTCTGACTCATAGCGACCCTAGAGGACAGAGTAGAACTGCTCCATAGAGTTTCCAAGGAGCACCTGGTCAATGTGAACTGCCGACCTTGTGATTAGCAGCTGTAGCACTTAACCACTATGCAACCAGGGTTTCCAAAGCAAGTATAGTAAAATGTTTATTGTAGAATTTAGGTAGTGAATATATGGGGTTTGCTATAAAATCAACTTTCAGCTTTTTCTGTATATTTGAAAAGTTCCATGATAAAATGGTGTTAGGAGTACTTTCGAGGAAACTTTATTTAAAAATAATTCTAACCTTAGAGGATAGTAGTTACAGAGTGACATAACTGCGTGTTTTATGGGACTGTTACCGCTCGCCTTGGGCAGTGACAGTCTCGTGTCTTGCAAGGCACTCACCATGTATGTTAATAGACACTGCTTTAAGCCACATCTTGATTCTTCTTCTTGCTTAATTATCAGTGTGTAGACTCAAAGCAGGATGTACAAATGGTGTTTATGGAGGCTTTCCTTTTCTGCAGAACTTCCTCTTTAGTGATAAATTCGGAACACTGAGCAGTTGTGAAGAAAAAGTGCTCAACAGTATACATGGAAGAAACCATGAAGTCAATAATGCAGTATATTTCTAGAAAGAAAGAAGTATTTATAAAATCTTGTTTTTCTGTTAATGTCCGTTGTAATTTCATACAATCTGATGCAAAATAAATGTAGTTATTTTCACAACTTCCTAGTGACATTCAAAGTTTTCTCTCTGGAGACCTCCAGGGTTTCTCTAACATTTTTTAAAATAAGAATCATTTAGAGGGATGGAGAGGGAAAAATACTAAATAGACAGCACAGCCTGACCAAGGCAAAGTCATGGAAGCTGCATAGACATATCCAAATTCCTTGAGGACCGAATTGCTGGGCTGAGGGCTCTGTGGACCAAGAGATCAAGCTCAGTTGCCATAACGTAGTTCATAGAGAAAATGTTCTACATCCTACTTCGGTGAGTAGCCTGTGAGTGGCCATCTAAGATACTCTGCTGGTCCCATCCTGTCTGGAGCAAGGGAGAAAGAAGAAAACCAGAGACACGAGGGAAAGATTACTCCAGAGGACTAATAGGCCACAACTACCAACAGCCTCCACCAGACTGAGTCCAGCACAACTAGATGGTGCCTGGCTACCACCACCAACTGCTCTGACAGAGATCACAATAGATGGTTCCGGACAGAGCTGGAGAAAAATATAGAAAAAAATTCACCCCCTCCCCCAAAACAGACTTACTGATCTGATAGAGACTGAAGAAACCCTGAGAGGTTGGCTCCAGATACCCTTATAGCTCAGTAATGAAGTCACTCCTGAGGTTCACCCTTCACCCAAAGATTATACAGGCCCATAAAACAAAACAAGACTAAAGGGGCACACTAGCCCAGGGGCAAGAATGAGAAGGCAGGAGGGGACAGGAAAGCTGATAAAATGAGGAACCCAAGGTGGCGAAGGGGAGAGTGTTGACATGTTGTGGGGATGGCAACCAATGTCACAAAACAATACCTGTATTAATTGTTTAATGAGAAACTAGTTTGCTCTAGAGCCTTCATCTAAAGCATAATAAAAATAAATAATCAATTGGAGTGTTGGGTCAAAATATATTTCCCATACTCCTCCCGTGGACCTTCTGCCTCATTGAGTCTGAGATGAGGGTCATTAAATTTGTCTTTTTAGCAAGACAAATTTTGTTTCACGTCAGAAATGTTTGTAAAACATTACTTTCAGGTTGCAGGGAAAGGTGTCAGATAGGAAATAGTCTTGCAGTTCTTAGTGATTACCAAAAATAAAGTGAAAACTCAATGTAACAATAAGAAAAATTGGTAGTTTAAGAATATTAGTGAGTATTTATTGAACTATATTATTCCAGTTATTATATTGCAGTGAGTCTTATGAATGCTTTGTTTATATCAGTTTGTTTAATCCTCACAAAAGAAGAAGTGCTATCATTATATTATAGATGGAAGCAGGTCCAGAGAGGGCAAGTACTTTTTCCCACGGTCACAAAGATAGGAAGTGACAGGTCAGGATTTAAACCCAGACATTCTGGCTGCAGAGCCCGTACCTTAACCAGTAATTTGCATGGCTGCAGTATGGGTTATAGGAAGAATGGCTTGTTCTTTTTGAGGGTTTGGAAGAAATTTTTTTACAGTAGAGTAATGAGGTGTAATCATGGTCCATTACCTCAAATCCTTCTTCCTCTCCTTATCTCCTCACTAACTCCCTAGCACGAGTGATCTTTACCTGAATCGCAGTCGGAGGCTTTGCCTTGAGCTCTGACACTATCACTTGTTAGCAGCAGGATGGTGGGCCTGCTGCAGCGTGTCCTCACCGTGGAGTTAGTAACACTTCCTATGGTGTACAGATCACAGGCGGTAATGGACGTAAATGCACACTACAGAGGTGTCCTCTACTCCTTATGGATTTCACTCTTGGCTGCCCACCCTGCCTATTTCTGGGGCTCCCCTGCTTTTTTGATGGTCATCTGTTTTTCTTTTTGAATTTTAGTCTTGACTCCAGAGAGGTTTTTTTCCAGCTCTCCTTTAAGTTGGAAACCCTGGTGGCATAGTGGTTAAGAGTTACAGCTGCTAACCAGAAGGGCATCAGTTCGAATCCATGAGACGCTCCTTGGAAACTCTACAGGGCAGTTCTACTCTGTTCTGTAGGGTCTCTAAGAGTCAGGATCGACTTGACAGCATCGGGTTTTGGGTTTTCTATTTTTAGTTACTGTAGCTTACAGCATCCTTAGTATGAGGTTCAGTGGTAGAATTCTTGCCTTCCATGCAAGAGACCCAGGTTCGATTCTAGACCAACACGACTCATGTGCTGTCACCACCTATCTGTCAGTGGAGGCTTGGATGTTGTGTTGCTATGATACTGAACAGATTTTGGAGGAACTTCAAGACTAAGATGGACTAGGAAGAAAGGCTTGGCAATCTACTTCTAAAGGTTAGCCAGTGAAAACCATGTGACTCACAGTGGTCTGATCCATAACTGATCACGGGGATGGTGCAGGTCTGGGGATCATTTCCTTCCATTGTGTATCAGGGTCACCATGAATTGGGGCCAACTGGATGGTAGTTAAAAAAAGAGGAAAAAGCATCCTTGGAGTTGCTGTTGTCTTTGCGCCTTGCCTTTTCTTTAGCACTTTTGTGACTTGATTATTGTGTATGTATCACTATTAAAAATAACTGTTTCCACAACACTTGAATCAGATTAAGGAAATGCAGAAGACTGACGGACATGATGACTACACTTCAGGGATGTAGTCTGTAAATCCAGACTGTGAGGAACTTTCAGGACCAAAGACACAGTTTCTTCAACAAGAAGTAGAAAGAGATGAAGGAGGGAAGTTTACAAATTAAAAGAGATTTAAAAGACAACTGCACTGTGTGGATCCAAACAAACTGTTAAAAAAAAATGAGAAATTATGAGACAGCTACAAAATTGAGTACTGGCAGGATACTTGGTGATTTTATGAAACTATTTTCCCACTTTTTAGGTATGTTGTTGTTGGGTGCTGTCTTAGTCATCTAGTGCTGCTATAACAGAAATACCACAAGTGGATGGCTTTAACAAAGAGAAGTTTATTCTCTCACAGTCCGTAGGCTAGAAGTCTGAATTCAGGGCGCCGTCTCCAGGTGAAGGCTTTCTCTCTCTGGGGGCTCTGGAGGAAGGTCCTTGTGATGTATCAGTCTTCCCTTGGTCTCGGAGCATCTCAGCATAGGAACCTCAGGTCCAAAGGACGGGCTGTGCTCCGAGCACTGCTTTCTTGGTGGTATGAGATCCCCATGTCTCTCTGCTTGCTTCTCTCTTTTAAGTATCAAAAGAGACCGGCTTAAGACGCTATCTAATCTTGCAGACCTCATCAATATAACTGCCACTAATCCACCTTATTACATCATAGTGATAGGATTTATAACACGTAGGGAAATTACATCAGAAGATAAAATGGTAGATAGTCATACAAGGGAATCATGACCTAGCCAAGTTAACAGATATTTTGGGGGGATACAGTTCAATCTATGACAGGTGCCATCAAGTTGATTCTGACTCATTGTAACTCTGTGTACAACAGAATGAAACACTGCCTGGTCCTGCACCATCCTCACAATCATTGCTGTGTTTGAGCCCGTTGTTGCAGCCACTGTGTCAGTCCATCTCATTGCGGGTCTTCCTCTTTGTCACTGACCCTCTACTTTCCCAAGCATAATGTCCTTTTGCAGGGACTGATCCCTCCTGATAACATGTCCAAAGTATGTGAGACGTGATTTCGCCATCCTCACTTCCAAGACAGATTTGTTCATTCTTTTGGCAGTCCATAGGTTTTTTTTTTTAGTATATTCAGTATTTCATTCGCCAACACCATAATTCAAAGACATCAATTCCTCTTCAGTTTTCCTTATTCACTGTCCAGCTTTCACATGCATATGAGGTGATTGAAAACACCATGACTTGAGTCAGGCGCACCTTAGTCCTTAAAGTGACATCTTTGCTTTTTAACATTTTAAGGAGAGCTCTTGCAACAGATTGAAATAGGAGCCCTGGTGGCACAGTGGTTAAAGGTGCTTGGCTGCTAACCTGAAGGTCAACGATTCAAACCCACCAGCTGCTCCATGTGAGAAAGATGTGGCAGTCTGCTTCCGTAAAGATATATAGCCTTGTAAACCATATGGGGCAGTTTTACTCTGTCCTACAGGGTTGCTATGAGTTGGAATCAACTCGACAGTAGTAGGTAATAATGAAATATTTATAGATAAAATGACATATCTGAGATATGTCATGGCTATGTCATGAGATATGTATGGCTAGGTAGGAATGAGTTCATCATTGCTGAAACTGCATGATGAGTACATGAGAAGTTATTACACTGTTCTACTTGTGTATGTTTTAGATTTTCTGTAATAAAAAGTTAGATACATACTTATAACCCTTCTTCATCTGCACAACTCTCCAAGATTAAAAAAACAGTTTTCAGTTTAAAATTGAGTCTTCCTAAGGCATTTTCGAAGGAGCCCTGGTGACACAATGGTTAAATGCTTGGTTGCTAACTAAAAGGTTGGAGGTTCGAACCCACCAGCCACTTGGTGGGAGAAAAAAACCTGCCATTCTGCTCCTGTAAAGGGTGTAGCCTAGGAAACCTGATGGGGCAGTTTTACTCTGTCCTACAGGGTTGCTATGAGTTGGAATTGACTCCATTAAATTCCTATTCTAGCATTGAAATGATTGGGGTTAGGGGAAGTAGTATGTTAGATAGAGTGATTAGGGTAGGTAATATTATTGTGTGTTTGGTATTAGTAAATTGTCAGGTTATTTTTATATTATTTGTAGGTGGTAGGATTGTGAGTGATGAGTAATAGATTAGTCGTATGTAGAAGTACATGTTTAGTAGTGTTATAATGGCTATGGTTAGTGGTATGATAATACTGTTGTTCTTGGTTAGTTCGTGGATTATAAGTCATTTGGGTATGAATCCTGATAGTGGGGGTAGTCCTCCTAAGGATAGTAGAGTAGTTATAAGTGTAATGGTTATTGCAGGCATTTTATTTCATATGAGAGTTAGAGATGATATTGAAGTTGTGAAGGTATTTGCTAGGATTATAAAGATGGATAGTGTTGGTAAAATGTAAATAGCTAAGTTCAGGAGAGTAAGGGTGGGGTTGAAGGATAAAATAATGAGTATTCAGCCTATATGGGAGATTGATGAGTAGGCTAAGATTTTTCGTAGTTGTGTTTGATTTAGGCCTCCTCATCCTCCAATTAGGATTGAAAGTAGACCAGAGAGGCAGATTAGGTTAGTATTGGTGCAGGTGACTATTTGATATAGTAGGGATAATGGTGCTAATTTTTGTCAGGTTAGCAAGATCATTCCTGGTGTGAGTTCGACTCCTTGCGTTACCTCTGGGACTCAGAAGTGGAATGGGGCTGAGCCTAGTTTAATTATTAGAGCTATTAATGCTACATTTGATGCTACAGGGTTAGTTATTTTTGTAATTGATCATTGTCCTGAGTATATTAAGTTAATTGTTAAAGCTATTATAAGTATTATGGATGCTATAGCTTGGGTTATAAAGTATTTTGTGGCAGCTTCTGTGGATCGTGGATTGGTTTTCTTTGTTAGAATAGGAATTATAGTAAGTATGTTCATTTCTAGTCCTATTCAGGCTGTTAGTCAATGGGAACTTATTATGGTAATTAGTGTTCCTGCGAATAGTGTTGTTAGGATTAGGCTGAGAGCTAGTGGCTTTATTAGTACGGGAAGGTGTGAGCCGACATTTTCGGGGTGTGGGCCCGATAGCTTAATTTAGCTGACCTTACTAGTAGGATGTAGTGTAATTGGTAGCACTGAGATTTTTGAATTCTCGAGTTTAGGTTCGATTCCTGTAGCTCTAGAAACAAGAGGGTTTAAACCTCTATAATTTACTCTATCAAAGTAATTCTTTTGTCAGACATATTTCTATATTTGTGGTGGAATACATGCTAGTGAGATTAGGATTGAAATATGTCATATGCATAGAGCTAGGGTTAGTGGAAGAAAATTTTTTCAGAGGAGATATATTAGTTGGTCATATCGGAATCGTGGGAAAGATGCTCGTACTCATAGAAAGCAGATGGTTAGGATGATAGTTTTTATAACAAAGTTAATAGTACTGATTTCTGGTATTTGAGGGTCACAAGAGGTTCCTAGGAATAGAATTACAGTAAGGGCGTTTATTATGATAATGTTAGCGTATTCGGCTATAAAAAATAGGGCAAAAGGGCCAGCTGAATATTCGACGTTGAAGCCAGAAACTAATTCTGATTCTCCTTCAGTTAAATCAAATGGAGCTCAGTTAGTTTCTGCTAAGGTTGATGTGAATCATATCATTATCAGGGGTCACATAGGAAAGATTAGTCATAGATGTTCTTGTGTTGTGGCGAAGGCAGTTAGCGTGAAGGATCCATTTATTAGTACTATTGATAAAATAATAGTTGTTATAGAGACTTCATAGGAAATAGTTTGGGCTACTGCTCGCAGGGCTCCTATGAGGGCGTATTTTGAACTTGATGCTCAGCCTGATCATAGGATGGAGTAGACTGTCAGACTTGATATTGCGAGAATGAATAGTAGGCTTAGATTTAAGTTAATTAGAGGATATGGTATTGGAAGAGGAGCTCATACAGTTAGGGCTAGGGTTAGGGCTAGAATTGGGGCGACGGTAAATAGGAATTTTGAGGAGGTTTGTGGGTAGATGGGTTCTTTGGTAAATAGCTTGATTGCATCTGCAACAGGTTGAAGAAGGCCGTAGGGTCCTACTACATTGGGGCCTTTACGAAGTTGTATATAGCCTAAGGCCTTTCATTCAATTAGAGTAAGGAAGGCTACTGCTAGGAGGATAGGTAAGGTTACTGTTAGGACATTGATCAAGAACATTGTTAAGAAGAGGAGTTGAACCTCCGTGAGTAAAAGCTTAAGTTTTATGCAGTGACCAATTTTTGCTATCTTAACAAATCCTGTTCTTGGACTGGGTAGTTTAGCTTATCTAGATTGAGATTTATTCATAAATTTAGCTGAAGGCGTCTTGGTAAGATTGGCCTCATTTTTTCTGTCCTTTCGTACTGGAATAAATAAACTATAGATAGAAACCGACCTGGATTGCTCCGGTCTGAACTCAGATCACGTAGGACTTTAATCGTTGAACAAACGAACCCTTAATAGCGGCTGCACCATTAGGATGTCCTGATCCAACATCGAGGTCGTAAACCCTGCTGTCGATAGGGACTCTAGAGTAGGATTGCGCTGTTATCCCTAGGGTAACTTGTTCCGTTGATCAAGTATTGGGTCAATAAGCGATTAGTAAATTTTGACTTGTAGAGTCTGAATTATAATATCGTTCGGAGGTTTTTTTCTTCTCCGAGGTCACCCCAACCAAAATTGTTAATTTATTATGCTGTTTAGTTGTATCTTATAGATTTATAGGGTAGCAATTAAATTAGTTAATTTAAGCTCCATAGGGTCTTCTCGTCTTATATGTTTATTCTCGCCTCTTCATGAGAAGGTCAATTTCATTGATTAGAGGAAAGAGACAGTTAAACCCTCGTGTGACCGTTCATACAAGTCCCTAATTAAGGAACAAATGATTATGCTACCTTTGCACGGTCAGAGTACCGCGGCCGTTTAACACTTGGTCACTGGGCAGGCAGTGCCTCGAATACTAGTAATGCTCGAGGTGATGTTTTTGGTAAACAGGCGGGGTTTATGTTTGCCGAGTTCCTTTTCCTTCTTTTAATCTTTCCCTTAAGCATACCTGTGTTGGATTAACAATTGGTATAATAAAAGTTTCATTTTTGTATTTAATTATTTGATTGTTAACTATCAGTGGGCATCCGATCTGATATAAGCTTATGCAGGGAGAAATACTTCTTATTACTTATACTAACATTATTTCTTCTATTTATATAGATTAGTCCAGTATTATATTTAGGAGGTCATTGATTAATTTTGGGATTTTTTTGGTTTGATTGGTTGTTGAGCTTTAACGCTTTCTTAATTGATGGCTGCTTCCAAGCCAACTATGAAATTAATGACAAATTTACTCGCTAATCAAGGTTGTATCCTTGGTCAAAAGAGCTGTACCCCTTTTGAGTATCTCTAAAATTTACATTGGAATTACTTTGTTTTTGTGGTAAATTTTAGGTAGAACTGAAATTCTATTTCTGGACAACCAGCTATCATCAGGCTCGATTGGTATTTCACCTCTATCTGTAAGTTTTTTCACTATTTTGCCACACAGATGAATTGATCCTGGAGATTACTATCAGATAGCTCGTCTGATTTCGGGGTTTCTGGCTATAGTTCTCTTTGTCAGATTTTTTCTAGTTAATTCATTATGCAAAAGGTAAAGGGGTTAATCCTTGCTATTTTTTACTATTAAACTGTCTTTCATCATTCACTTGCGGTACTATCTCTATTGTGCCTTAGTGAAATTTCTATCTCCTATACTTTTTGATAAGTGAATGTTTTAATTTAATATAGTGTGAGAGTTGTGTGTAAGGTTGGTAGGGCTAGATTTAGTTCAAAGTGATCATTGTAAATGAGGTCTTCTAGGTGTAAGCCAGATGCTTTTTGTTAAGCTACACTTTGAGTTACCCAAGCACACTTTCCAGTACGCTTACCTTGTTACGACTTGTCTCCTCTTGTATTTGTTTTAATCTGTAATATGATTGTTTGATATGGAAGTACTTGAGGAGAGTGACAGGCGGTGTGTACGCGCTTCATGGCCTTGTTCAATTAAGCTCTCTATTCTTAGTTTACTACTAAATTCGCCTTCAATCACTCGTTTCAGGGTGATATCCGTTTGTTCTATAATAGAAAATGTAGCCCATCTTTGACCGTCACGTAGGCGACACCTCGGCCTAACTTTTTCATGGGTTATGATTAAGCTCACTTTTGTGCCCTATAGGGGTTTGCTGAAGATGGTGGTATATGGACTGAATTAGCAAGTGACGGTAAGGTATATCGGGGTTCATCGGTTATAAGACAGGCTCCCCTAGGTGGATATAAAGCACCGCCAAGTCCTTTAAGTTTTAAGCTCTGGCTAGTAGTTCTCTGGCGGATAGCTTTGTAAAGGTAGCTATCAAAGTTTAGGGCTAGGCATAGTGAGGTATCTAATCTCAGTTTGTACCCTAGCTATCGTATGTTTAGGATTATTAAAGTCACTTTCGTAGGTTATTTATGTCTTATCTTGAGCTTTAAACAGCTGGTATAAGATTTGGAATTTGGAATGGGTAGTAGTAGTAAAGTGTTTTCATTTACATCACACTAACTATCCGTTTGCATCTTTACCTGGTAAAATTTGTTCCAGTATTTTCTGACAAGGTCTTTCTGGAAAAGGCAAACTTTCTGGAAGCAGCTGCTTAAGCACCTTTCAGTAGGGTCTGATCAGATTGGTAAAATCGAATGAATTAAATTGAGGCAAAGTCAAGTGGATGAGAACCTCCTGGTCTTCCACGAAATGTCTGCTTCTGGTGACTGACTCACAAAGGTCAGTTTTACTGATTTACCTGAGTTGAATTTGAGGGAGCAGGTGCAGAGTCCTTTGCTTCTTTGTCCTGCACCTGCCTCACCTCAGGTAAGTAGAAACAGCTATTGAAAGTTGACTAGCATTACCCTGTAGGTGGGTCTGGAATGATCCCAAATATGCAGCTTTTTGTGCTGCCTGATTTTTAGTAGCTGATATTTTTGACTTGGCCTCACAAAAGAAGCACGTAAGAACATCTTAATAAAGTACTAAGTTCTTTGGAATTTTGACTGGATCAGGAAGGTAGTCATGATTCATTCGAATTGCAGCACTGACTGCAGTTTATTGTCCTATGGCCGTGAGATGGTGGCTGGGCTGTTGCTGGCCTCACACTAAAAGGACAGTAGGGTTCAGTGCAGGCTCCACTCTCCTACTTCCCACCATATAACTAGATGGTTCTTGACATATTCAATTTAGATCTCATACCTGTCACAACTTCTTTTCATCGAATCTGATAAAGTTTAAGGGTTATATGGCTGGATTATTCAGGTGGGGAGAGCCTAGACCTAGTGGGAAAAATAATGTAAATTTTAAGGTGTATTTGCCTCATCACATAATCTTTTGTTCTGTACACAGCTGCACTTCTTATGTTCTTTCTAAGGTTTTCTTTCTGATATGTGAAATGTGTGATGGTTATTTGACCTCTGGAGTCAGACGAATTACTGTTATATTTGGTGAAAGTATGCCACTGTGTCAGTTCTTTAACACTGCTAGCCTTAATTGCCGTTTCTGCAAAATGGTGATAATAGCAATACCAACTTCTTAGAGTTGTGGTGGGAATCTATGAAGAAATGAATGCAAACGGCTCAACATAGGGCTGGGCATGGAGTAAGTGTTCAATAACATTATTACTACTAGTAGTAATAGTATGGTATTATGCCAGTAGACAGATTGGGTATATAACTTTGGGCATTTCTTGCTAGAGCAGAAATTAACATTATTTGATACTAACAATACGGTCTTTGTAAAAACATTCAAGTGGTGTGATCATAAGGGAAATACAAATACATAAAAAGGAGCATGTTTTAAACTTTTTGACATGTAATTGTGTGCTCAGTACATTTTAATCAAGGGGCGAATGGAATTATTGTCAAGGATATTGTCAGTTCATTTGCTTATTGGCTGCTGTGCACTAAGTATCTAAAATGTTATTTCGGAGTCAGTCTGAAGCTGTAATTTCCAGTTTAACATATTATTGACCTCAACTGTTTGACTCTTAAAAAAATCAACTATTTTTGAGTCAGGTATTATTTTGTAAACAAAAATTATTTTATTCATACTATACTATTCAGAGGTCTTTTTAAATTAATAGCAAACTGTTCTAAAAATGGAACTTTGAGGAATTAATCGCACTATACACTGTAGCAGGAGTGCTTGACAACTAACCAGAAGGTCAGTTGTTTGAACCTACCAACTGCTCCATGGCAGAAAGCCTGCTTCTATAAAGATTAACAGCCTTCGAAACCCTATGGGGCAGTTCTACTCTGTCCTGTAGGGTCACTACAAGTTGGAATTGACTCAAAGGCAGCATGTAACACTCTAGGCACCTTTTTTCTGTCATACTTTCAAACATACAGTAGATAACTCTTCAAGTAGCTCTGTGGGGGTGTGGGGAGGGAGGGATACATACAAACAGTAACACCTTAAATTTAAAAATAAGTTTTAATTTAAACTGCTTTGTTTTTTTGTTTTGGTATTTATTTTATTTACTTTGTTGTTGTTAAGAATATATACAGCAAAACATACACCAATTCAGCAGTATTAGAAGTCCTAGCCAGAGCAATAAGACAAGAAAAAGAAATAAAAGGTATCCAGATTGGAAAAGAAGAAGTAAAATTATCTCTATTTGCAGATGATATGATCCAACGTATAGAAAATCCCAGAATCCATAAGAAAATTCCTAGAGCTAATAGAGGAATTCAGAAACCCTGGTGGCATAGTGGTTAAGAGCCATGGCTGCTAACCAAAAGGCCGGCAATTCAGATCCACCACGTGCTCCTTGGAAACCGTATGGGGCAGTTCTACTCTGTTGTATAGGGTTGCTATGAGTCAGAATCGACTTGACGGCAATGGGTAATAGGGAATTTAGTGAAGTTGCAGGACAGAAAGTCAACAAACAAAATCAGTTGGGTTTCTATACACCAGCAATGAGAAATCTGAAAGGGAAATTAGGGAAACAATTCCATTTATAGTCGCATCTAAGAGAATGAAATACCTAGGAATTAATCTAACGAGGGATGTGAAGGACTTATACAATGAAACACTGTTGAAAGAGATTAAAGAAGACTTAAAGAAATGGAAAGATATTCCACACTCATGGATTAGAAGATGTAATATTGTTAAGATATCTGTACTACCCAAAACGATCTGTAGATTCAGTGCAATCCCAATCGAAATTCCAGCATCCTTCTTTACAGAAAGAAACTTTGTTCTTAAAAGAAGTTTTGGTGATATAAGGGCTACTCTCTTGAATCAAAGATTTTCCATTTGGGAAAGTTTAAAGAAGTTCTTTTATTTCATGTTTGAGTATTATCAGAGTGTTCCTTCGCATTTATAGAGATAACCATTTTTATTTTCACACTATTGTGTACTTTTTAACTTTAGTTTTGATGAATAAAAACAATGCACAAAATAAAAAATGTAATATAGCAAACAATAGTGAATTTTTCACAGAGAATGAATGAAAGTCGATGTTTTGTCAGTCTCTTCAGATTCTTTTATTTTTTAAGAAAAGGATATTTTATATATTAAATAAAGTTGAAATTTTCTACCATCTCCACCAGGTTGTATTCTCTTCTCTACCAGAGGTAACTGCTGTCGTGAATTTGGTGTGTGTATTTGCGTTTATATATATATATATGTGTATGTGTGTGTGTGTGTGTATTTTGTTAAGTTTTTAAAGATTAAAAAGATTTCATACTCTCAAATATTATTTTTCAACTTCGCTCTTTCACTCAATGTTTTGTTTTAGAGAGCTATCCGTACTGTTGTGGGTTGACTTGTACCCCCCAAAAATATGTGTTGAAGTTCTAACATCTGCACCTGTCAATATGACCCAGTTTGGAAATAGGGGTTTTCTTTTGTTATATTAATGTGGTCATACCAGAGCAGAGTGGGTCCTAAACATAATCACTTCTGAATGATTTCTTATAAAAAGAACAGAATACACACATGGAGAAGGGGAAGGAATTCCCCATGGCTACCAGTAAGGAAGGACCCTCCCCTAAAGCCTATGCCCTGATTTGGACAATAAATTGCTTACTTTAAGGCCATCCACTTGTATTTGTTACAGCAGCACTAGGTAGCTAACTAAAAAAAACCAAACTTGTTGTTGTCAAGTGGATTCCGACTCATAGCGACAGAGTAAAACTGCCCCATAGAGATTTCAAGGAGTAGCTGGTGGATTCCAACTGCCAACCTTTTGGTTAGCAGCCAAGCTGTTAACCACTGTGCCACTGGGGCTTTGTCTTAAAGATAACACCCCATTAATAGGATATAATCTGATCTTGTAGACAAAAAACTAGAAGGGGAAGGATCCCAGGAGACGGTGTATTAGTTATACTGCATTCATTAGAAGTAGTTATATAATATGGACAAGTTACTTAATCTCTCTGGCTCTCCATTTCCATACAAATAAAGTGTGGAATTTAGTAAGATCATCTCCAAGATACCTCTTGACACTACAATTTTGTATGAGGGGAACCCTGGGAGCCATATAATTTTAGTATAAATTACCTTGAGCAAACATAAATTAAGGGAAAATTGTTTTAAAAAAAGATTCACCATAGAATTACTTTAAATAAGGAGTCTTACTGTATATGAAATTAAAAAAAAAATTATATATGATGGATTTTATAAAACATTATTTTATTCAATAAATTTCAGGCTGAGATCACTTAAGTAATGTTTGGTTATCAGGACTCCCAGTAAGTACTCCGAATCCTAACGAATCCACAGCATTTAGAAAGAGGAACTAGATTTCCATCTTACAGATTTCAGAGGCCAAGAAAAGCAGTCATTAGTCAGTATCAAGAGTGGGCCACTTGAGAATAATGAGCACATCCCTATAGAAACAAGCTTACTCCTGAGAAGAACTTAGGGAAGTCACTAAGCAGGAAGCCACTCTGAAAATGACAGTCACATAGCAAATCTGCTCCAGTCATTAACTAGTCTGCCTGAAAATCCCATTGAGAATAATCCAACTGAGGAAGGATGCAGGCTCATCAGGAATAAGAAGAGATTCTAAACATCACAGAAGGCAAAGAAAAATGAGAAGATGGGCAACACTAAGGACCAAGAGAATACCTGGAGGTATAAAGACAGACCAGCAGGACAGAAAGGACATACACGAATCAATAAGAGACAAGGAGAGAGATATACAAAAGCAAATGAAACAAAACTCAGTCCAAGCGAAAACAGTAAAAAAAAAAAAAAAAAATGTCCAATCAGTCCCCCATTACAGAATCTAGCTCCTCAAGAGGAGCTGAGTATGTATTTAGTTTGTGATCTGTAAGCTAATACTAACTCTATCCTAAAGAGGAGTTACATTTTGATGGAGTTCTCTACAAATTCAGAAACTTGGTTTCATCAGTTCATTAGACCTTGACTGAGTCATTCAGATAATCTAATTTAAAATAGTGATTTTTATCAGTTGTGAAGCCATTTAACTGATAAGTAAATAAACCACAATAACATCACAATTACCAATATATCCTTCTAAGATCTATGTGGTATTAAAGCCATTAAATACTTTAAGTATTTTTAATTAGAAAAAGAAAGCTAATTCATGCTTATTGTAGGAAAAAAAGATAATGGATACTCACTGCAAAAAAAATTCCATAGAATAAAAATAACTCCGTCTCACTACCAAGAGATAACCATTTTACTATTTTGTTACTTCAATCCAGTCTTTTTTCTATACACACGTAGAGGTGCCATTTTCTCGTTCCTATTTAATTGGTATGTACTTGCTTTTCCTAATTAATTTGTGGGTCCTTACTAAAAAACAGAATATAAAACTAAAGATTCGGTGAGAGACACAAAATTAGAGCTATTTCTGAGAAGACTTTTATAAAAAATATCTGCTTTTTCTATATTGCAGATATATGTCATCTGAGGCACCTGAATGCCCACCAGTTTTCCAGGTCAAGGAAGCCATGACACCTTGGGCTCTCTCTCAATCTGGTTTGAGGCAGGGTTTGACAGTTTCCCTTTTAAGGCACTTGTCAAGCTGATCAATTCTTCATCTGAACCTCCATCTTCCCACTCCTACTCTAGTGCTCTTAGTTTCAACTGCTATGTTGTTGTTAGGTGCCACTGAGTTGGCTCTGACACATAGCAACCCTACTTATAAAAGAATGAAACATTGCCCTCTTGCACAATCCTCACCATACTAGGTATATTTGAACCCATTGTTGCAGCTCCTGTGTCAATCTGTCTCATTGAGGGTCTTCTCTTTTTTGCTGATCCTCTACCAAACATGATGCCCTTCTCCAGGAATTGGTAACATGTCCAAGGTATGTGAGATGAAGTCTCACCATCCTCACTTCTAAGGAGCATTCTGGCTGTATTTCCTGCAAGACAGATTTGCTTGTTCTTCTGGCAATCCACGGTATATTCAGTATTCTTAGCCAACACCATAACTGAAATGAGTCAGTTCTCCTTCTCTCTTCCTTTTTCACTGTCCAGCTTTTGCATGCATATGAGGCAATTGAAAATACCATGGCTTGGGTTAGGTGTAATTTAGTCATCAAAGTGATGACTTTTTTTTTTTTAAGATTTTAAAGAGGCCTCTGGCAGCAGATTTGCCCAATGTAATACATCATTTGATTTCTTGACTTCTGCTTCCGTGGATACTGCATGGTTTAAAATCAGAAAAAGTATGCAGCAGGGTTGTACCCTTTCACCGTATTTATTCAATCTGTATGCTGAGCAAGTAATCCGAGAAGCTGGACTATACAAAGAAGAACGGGGCATCAGGATTGGAGGAAGACTTGCTAACAATCTGCGTTATGTAAATGATACAATCCTGCTTGCTGAAAGCAAAGAGGACTTGAAGCACTTACTGATATAGATGAAAGACGGCAGCCTTCAGTATGGATTACACCTCAGAGTAAAGAAAACAAAACTCCTCACAAGAGGACCAATAAGCAACATAATGATAGATGGAGAAATTATTGGAGTAGGCACAAATTTCATTTAATTTTTTTTAGTTTCAACTGGAGGTTGGAAAATACAGCTTCTTGTCTCGTGGTGCCCTATTTGACTTAACATGTTTCTGAAAAGACCTCAACATTTGAATTATCTTTCATTAAAGGGTATGGATTGGGGTCTTCTTGAAACCAAGGCTGAGCCAACAATATAAGATAACCTAAATAGGGTTTTCCCCTTCTTTTTCACAAGTTTATGGGAAAACAAAATTGAAATTCATTAGAAAATTGAAGGTATAGTCACAGCCTTTGTTCTCATCCTGCCCCTTTTATCTCAGTTAGTTTTGGTCTAAGGCAGCCATGTTTTTCACAAAGAGAATCATGTCTCCAGTGGAAAGCTAGCTGTTAAACACTTAATTGTCTGGGACCATTTCAAGTCAATATTATTTGTGTAGAAATCCTGGAAACAATAAAAAAGAGTTTCCACATTATTAAGCACATTTAACCAATACATCCACACCCCTCAGCACCCTACCTGGTAGATCATATCACATATTCATCCATTTGTTAAAATTTCAAACAGAAATGTTTTGAAATTCAGTTTTACCAACTGAAGCTCCAAGTCTAAAGTCCTTTGCCTTTTCCTTTGGAGGTAGCTGGTCCAAATAGAAAATAATTTCTGACACCATCCGCTAAAGTTCAAAACATTTCAAAGTGATTAAGTTGCATATACTACAGAGTTCCAAGGCCACAGATGTCTTTGAGAAGGAAGGTTTGTTTTTAGAACAGCAGGTAAGGGCAAAGGTGGTAGGAGAGCGGGAGGGAAGAGATCTCACATGTTAAAATAGAGAGGTAATTGTACATCCTATCCTCACCATCCCATTCCCCGAATTTGGTTACTCTCTACTAGTAGTACATAATGGGGCAAAAAACCTAAAGTAAATTGAAATGTTAACTAAAAAGTGACAGAATTACATAAATATGATGAGTTTACAAGTCAAACCCAAATACATGTATTTATTGCTAAACCACAAAACCCAAACAACAGTTTTCATTACTCATTTAAAATAATTATTTTATTTTATTTTATTTAGCAGTGGAAAATATCCATCTAATTATAAAAATGCACATTTTACATCAAATGGCCATAATTCAAGCGTTTTACTTCCTAATTTGCTTTGACCAAGACTTTCTTAGCTGTTCTCCTGTACCCCCATCCGAATTTTAAATTGCAAAAAATGATTTTAAAAGAGAAGAAGCCAGTTCCAATTCTAGTCTCTTAATTTTTATCTGTCAGTGTTCCCTCTCCATCATGCCCACAATGCTGTTTTTCTTGGACAGTGCTCCAGTGATGGTGGAGACCAAGCTGTAAGTGGGAGCATAGCAGAAGCTGTAGTGGAGAGAGGGAAAGAAGACTTTTGGCTTTATCAAAAGGGACATTGGGTAAATAAAGTTGAGTAACAGAACTTTACAAAGGGACAACCAAAATATGCATATTTCCATAAGGTAACCACGTACCTGTATGTGTGCTGCAAAAGGAGGGAAAAATAGGGACAGTCAAGAGGAGCCAGAGTGGGGAACCATTTCCATAGGCTCCACTTTCGCGTAAGACAGTTTCCGCTAAGTTTCCTGTGGGTGCTGTAATAAATCACCACAAACTGGGTGGCTCAAAAGAAAAGAAATTTATTCTGTCACAGTTCTGGAGGCGAGAAGTCCAAAATTAAGTTGTCAGCAGGACCACACTTCTGAAAGCTCTAGGGGACAATTCATTCTTTGCCTCTTCTAGTTTCTAGTGGCTGTCGCCATTCCTTGGCTTGTTGCCGCACCACTCCAGTCTCTGCCTCTGTAGTCACATGGCCTCTTCCTCTTCTGTCAGATCTCTTCTGTGTGTCTCTTATGAGGACACTTGTGATGGGATAGTCCAGAACAACCTTCATATCTCAAAACCTTGATTTAATTACAGCTGCAATGACCCCTTTTCCAAATTAAGGTCACACTCATGGGCTCTGGAAATTAGGACATGAACATATTTTGGGGAGCCACCATTCATCCCACTACACTCAACGAACAAATTCAACAGTGCTAAAGTAAAGAAATAGAACAAAATGAAAACATTCCCATAACTGCATCTGATTACATTTCTTTGGTCAAGAAAGGACTAAAAAAAAAAAAATATATATATATATATATATAAATATAAATGGAGGGGGCAGGGAAGCAAAAACAAGTGCTGAAGCCCCAATGGAATATCAACTGAAAGAGTTGTGCATAATTTTCTAGATCTCCTTTGTTTAGGCGTCTGAAGAGCACAAAAACCACAAAGGAAAAAAGAGAAAAACCCCATTGCCGTGGAGTCAATTCCGACTCATAGCAACCCTATAGGACAAAGTAGAACTGCTCCATAGGGTTTCCGAGGTTGTAATCTTTACAGAAGCAGACTGCCACATCTTGCTCCCACAGAATGGCTGGTGGGTTCGAACCTCCAACCTCTCAGTTAGCAGCCTACCACTTAACCACCACACCACCAGGGCTCCTTCTGGAGAGCACTACTGGATGCCAAAGAATGCTGCTGAGAGGACCTAATACTAGAATGCAAACTGACAAGGAGGGTAAAGAAAATAATATTTACTAAGTGCCTTTGATAAGCCACTAATAATTTGCATACAGCAGTGCTTACACTGGGATGGAGTATTATGGGAAGGCTTCTTTCCAGGAATGATTATAAATAGTGGCAGTTTAACAATGCAAAAGAGATATAGGCTTGACAGCCGTCTCACAACTGCCAGTGTTAGATGTTACTTGTAAACTGAAATCTCCTAATAGTACAGTAAATGATAAATACCTGAGGAATAAATGTCTGCCCATCCATCCATCCATCCATCCATCCATCCATCCATCCATCCATCCATCCATCCATCCATCCATCCATCCATCCATCCATCCATCCATCCAGCCACCCATCTACCCATCTACCCACCCATCCATCCTATACACACACACACACAAACACACAGAAGGGTACAAGGATACAAGGTCATTAAACTTTTTGTAAAATAATTTTTATTGTGCTTTAAGTGAAAGTCTACAAATCAAGTCAGTCTCTCACACAAAAACCCATATACACCTTGCTACACCCTCCCAATTACTCTCCCTCTACTGAGAAAGCCCTCTCTTTCCCTCCACTCTCTCTTTTCCTGTCCATTTCACCAGCTTCTAACCCCCTCCACCCTCTCATCTCCCCTCCAGGCAGGAGATGACAACATAGTCTCCAGTGTCCACCTGATCCAAGAAGCTCACTCCTCACCAGCATCCCTCTCCAACCCATTGTCCAGTCGAATCCATGTCTGAAGAGTTGGCTTCGGGAATGGTTCCTGTCTGGGCCAACAGAAGGTGTGGGGGCCATGACCACCGGGGTCCTTCCAGTCTCAGTCAGACCATTAAGTCTGGCCTTATGAGAATTTGGGGTCTGCATCCCACTGCTGTCCTGCTCCCTCAGGGGTTCTCTGTTGTGTTCCCTGTCAGGGCAGTCATTGGTTGTAGCGGGGCACTATCTAGTTCTTCTGGTCTTAGGATGATGTCGTCTGTGGTTCTTGTGGCCCTTTCTGTCTCTTGGGCTCGTAACCACCTTGTGTCCTTGGTGTTCTTCATTCTCCTTTGATCCAGGTGGGTTGAGACCAATTGATGCATCTTTGATGGCTGCTTGCTAGCGTTTAAGACCCCAGATGCCACTCTTCAAAGTGGGATGCAAAATGTTTTGTTAATAGATTTTATTATGCCAATTAACTTAGATGTCCCCTGCAAACCATGGTCCCCAGACCCCTGCCCCTGCTATGCTGGCCTTCGAAGCCTTCAGTTTATTCAGGAAACTTCTTTGCTTTTGGTTTACTCCAATTGTGCTGACCTCCCCTGTATTGTATGCTGCCTTTCCCTTCATCTAAAGCAGTTCTTATCTACTATCTAAGTAGTGAATGCCACTCTCCCACCCTTTCGCCCTCCCCCACTCCTAACCACAAAAGAATGTTTTCTTCTCAGTTTAAACTATTTCTCAAGTTCTTATAATAGTGGTCTTACACAATATTTGTCCTTTTGTAACTGACTAATTCCACTCAAGATAATGCCTTCCAGGTTCCTCCATGTTATGAAATGTTTCACAGATTCCTCTCTGTTCTTTATCGATGCGTAGTATTCCATTGTGTGAATATACCATAATTTATTTATCCATTCATCCATTGATGGGCACCTTGGTTGCTTCCATCTCTTTGCTGTTGTAAACAGTGCTGCAGTAAACATGGGTGTGCATATATCTGTTTGTATAAAGGCTCTTATTTCTCTAGGATATATTCCGAGGAGTGGGATTGCTGGATCGTATGGTAGTTCTATTTCTAGCTTTTTAAGGAAGTGCCAAATTGATTTCCAAAATGGTTGTACCATTTGACATTTGCACTAGCGGTGTATAAGTGTTCCAGTCTCTCCACAGCCTCTCCAACATTTATTATTTTGTGTTTTTTGGATTAATGCCAGCCTTGTTGGAGTGAGATGAAATCTCACTGTAGTTTTGATCTGCATTTCTCTAATGGATCTAATGTATCGTGAACATTTCCTCATATATCTGTTAGCTACCTGAATGTCTTCTTTAGTGAAGTGGCTATTCCTATCTTTTGCCCATTTTTTAATTGGGTTATTTGTCTTTTTGCGGTTGAGTTTTTGCAGTATCATGTACATTTTAGAGATCAAGTGCTGATGAGAAATGTCAGAGCTAAAAACTTTTTCCCAGTCTGTAGGTCGTCTTTTTACTCTTTTAGTGAAGTCTTTGGATGAGCATAGGTGTTTGATTTTTAGGCGCTCCCAGTCATCTAGTTTTTCTTCTACATTCTTTATAATGTTTTGTATGCTGTTTATGCCATTTATTAGGGCTCCTAACATTGCCCCTATTTTTTCTTCCATGATCTTTACCGTTTTAGATTTTATATTTAGGTCTTTAATCCATTTTGAGTTAGTTTTTGTGCATGGAGTGAGGTATGGGTCTTGTTTCATTTTTTTGCAGATGTTTATCCAGTTATGCCAGCACCATTTATTAAAAAGACTGTCTTTTCCCCATTTCACTGTTTTGGGGCCTTTGTCAAATATCAACTGCTCGTATGTGGATGGGTTTATGTCTGGATTCTCAATTCTGTTCCATTGGTCCATGTATCTGTTGTTGTACCAGTACCAGCTTGTTTTGACTACTGTGGTGGTATAATAGGTTCTAGAATCAGGCAAAGTAAGGCCTTCCACTTTGTTGTTCTTTTTCAGTAATGCCTTATTTATCCAGGGCCTCTTTCCCTTCCTTATGCAGTTGGTGATTTGTTTCTCCATCTCATTAAACAATGTCATGGGGATTTGGATCGGAATTGCCTTAAATGTATAGATTGCTTTTGGTAGAATAGATATTTTTATAATGGTAAGTCCTCCTATCCACGAGGAAGGTATGTTCTTCCACTTATGTAAGTCTCGTTTGGTTTCTTGCAGAAGTGTACTGTAGTTTTCTTTGTATAAGTCTTTTACATCTCTGGTAAGATTTATTCCTAAGTATTTTATCTTCTTGGGGGGCTACTGTAAGTGGCATTGATTTGGTGATTTCCTCTTCAATGTTCTTTTTGTTGGTGTAGAGGAATCCAACTGATTTTTGTATGTTTATCTTGTATCCCGTACTGTGGTGAACTCTTCTATTAGTTTCAGTAGTTTTCTTGAAGATTCCTTAGGGTTTTCTCTGTATAACATCATGCAAATAGAGATGGTTTTATTTCTTCCTTGCCAATCTGGATGCCCTTTATTTCTTTATCTAGCCTAATTGCTCGGGCTAGGACCTTGAGCACAATGTTGAATAAGAGTGGTGATAAAGGGCATCCTTGTCTGGTTCCACATCTCAGTGAGAATGCTTTCAGGCTCTTTATTTAGGGTGATATTGGCTGTTGGCTTTGTATAAAAAAAAAAAAAAATTGTATAAATGCCCTTTATTATGTTGAGGAATTTTCCTTCTATTCCTATTTTGCTGAGAGTTTTTATCATGAATGAGTGTTGAACTTTGTCAAATGCCTTTTCTGCATCAATTGATAAAATCATGTGATTCTTGTCTTGTTTTTTATTTATGTGGTAGGTTATATTAATTGTTTTTCTAAAGTTGAACCATCCCTTCCTACCTGGTATGAATCCCACTTGGTCATGGTGAATTATTTTTTTGATATGTTGTTGAATTCAGTTGGCTAGAATTTTGTTGAGGATTTTTACATATACATTCGTGAGGGATATAGGTCTGTAATTTTCTTTTTTTTGTGGTGTCTTTACCTGGTTTTGGTATCAGGGATATGGTGGCTTCATAGAATGAGTTTGGTAGTATTCCGTCCTTTTCTGTGCTCTGAAATACCTTTAGTAGTAGTGGTGTTAACGTTTCTCTGAAAGTTTGGTGGAACTCTGCAGTGAAGCCATCCAAACCAGGGCTTTTTTTTTTTTTTGTTGGAAGTTTTTTGATTACCTTTTCAATTTCTTCTTTTGTTATGGGTCTATTTAGTTGTGCTACCTCTGTTCCTATTAGTTTAGGTAGGTGGTGTGTGTCTAGGAATTCATCCATTTCTTCTAGGTTTTCAAATTTGTTTGAGTACAGTTCATAGTAATCTGTTATGATTCTTTTAATTTCAGTTGGGTCTGTTGTAATATCGCCCCTCTCATTTCTTATTTGGGTTATTTGCTTCCTCCCCTGTTTTTCTTTTTTCAGTTTGGCCAGTGGTTTATCAATTTTGTTGATTTTTTTCAAAAAACCAGCTTTTGGTCTTATTAATTCCTTTAATTTTTCTGTTTTCTATTTCAATTATTTCTGCTGTAATTTTTATTATTTGTTTTCTTCTGGTGCCTGTGGGTTTCATTTGTTGCTCTCTTTCTATTTATTCAAGTTGTAGGGATAATTCTTTGATTTTAGCCCTTTCTTCTTTTTGGATGTGTGCACTTATTGATATAAATTGGTCTCTGAGCACCACTTTTGCTGTGTCCCAAAGGTTCTGATAGGAAGTGTTTTCATTCTCATTGGATTCTCTGAATTTCTTTATTCCATCCTTAATGTCTTCTATAATCCAGTCTTTTTTGAGCAGGGTATTGTTCAGTTTCCAAGTGTTTGATTTCTTTTCCCTGCTTTTTCTGTTATTGATTTCCACATTTATGTCCTTATGGTCAGAGAAGATGCTTTGTAATAATTCATTGTTTTGTGTTCTGCTAAGGCTTGCTTCATGACCTAATATGTGGTCTATTCTAGAGAATGTTCCTTGTGCACTAGAAAAGAAAGTATACTTGGTTGCTGTTGGGTGGAGTGTTCTGTTTATGTCTATGAGGTCAATTTGGTGATTGTGGCATTTAGATCTTCCGTGTCTTTATTGAGCTTCTTTCTGGATGTCCTGTCCTTCACCGAAAGTGGTGCGTTGAAGTCTCCTACTATTATTGTGGAGCTGTCTATCTCACTTTTCAATGCTGATAGCGTTTGTTTTATGTATCTTGCAGCTGTGTCATTAGGTACATATGTATTTAATATGGTTATATCTTCTTGGTGTATTGTCCTTTTAATCATTATATAGTGTTCTTCCTTATTCTTTCGGATGGATTTAACATTAAAGTCTAGTTTGTCAGAAATTAATATTGCCACTCCTGCTCTTTTTTGATTTTTGTTAGTTTGATATATTTTTTTCCGTCCTTTGAGTTTTGGTTTGTTTGTGTCTGTAAGTCTAAGGTGTGTCTCTTGTAGGCATCATATAGATGGATCTTGTTTTTTAATCCATTCTGCCACTCTCTGTCTCTTTATTGGTTCATTTAGTCGATTTACGTTCAGAGTAGTTATGGATAGGTATGAATTTAGTGCTGTCGTTTTGATGTTTTTTTTGTGTGTGTGTGTGTGTTGTTGACAGTTTCTTTTTCCCACTTAATTTTATGTGCTGAGTAGATTTTCTTTATATATTGTCCTTTCCTCATGTTTGTTGTTGATTTTGTTTCTGCTGAGTCTCTATTTTTCCCTTTTATTTTATTTTGGTGAGTAGGATAGTTTGTCTCCTTGGTGGTTACCTTATTATTTCCCCTTATTTTTCTAAATTTAAACCTAACTTTTATTTCTTTGTATCGCTGTATCTTCCTTTCCGTATGGAAGGTGCATGATTACATTTAGTCCCTCTTTTTTATTTTAATGTTGTCTACTTTTATATAATAACATCGCTGTTACCATGTTTTGGTCTTTTTTTTTTAAAAAAAATAAGCTTTGTTTTTTTGGATTTCCCTATCTGGGTGGACTTCTGGTTTCTCTGCCCAGTGTTGTAGTCTTGGGTTGGTACCTGCTATTATTGATTTTGTAACCAAAGAAATCCCTTTACTATTTCTTGTAATTTTGGTTTGGTTTTTGTGATTTCCCTCAACTTGTGTTTATCTGGAAATGTCTTAATTTCACCTTCATATTTAAGACACAGTTTTGCTGGATATATGATTCTTGGCAGGCAATTTTTTTCCTTCAGTGTTTTAAATATGTCATCCCATTGCCTTCCTGCCTGCATGGTTTGTGCCGAGTAGTCCGAGCTTATTCTTCTTGGCTCTCCTTTGTAGGTGACTTTTTGTTTATCCCTTGCTGCTCTTATAATTTTCTGTATCTTTGGTTTTGGCAAGTTTGATTATAATACATCTTGGTGACTTTCTTTTCATTTCTACCTTTTGTGGAGTTCGATGAGCATCTTGGATGGATACCTTCTCATCTTTACCAATATCAGGGAAGTTTTCTGCCAACAAATCTTCAACAATTTTCTCTGTGTTTTCTGTTATCCCTCCCTGTTCTGGTACTCCAATCACTCGGTTATTTCTCTTGATAGAGTCCCACATGATTCTTAAGGTTTCTGCATTTTTTTTAATTCTTTTATCTGATTTTTCTTCAAATATATTAGTGCCAAACGATTTATCTTGGAGTTCAGAAGTTCTAGGTTCTACTTGCTCGATTCTTCTCCCCTGACTTTCTATCGAGTTGTCTACTTCTGTAATTTTATTGTTAATCTTCTGATTTTCTGATTGCTGTCTGTGTATGGATTTTTCCAGCTTATTAAACTTTTCATTATGTTCCTGAATAACCTTTCTAATTTCTTCAGTTGCTTTATCTGTGCGTTCCTTGGCTTCCTCTGCATATTGCCTCATTTCCTTCCTGATGTCTGGAAGGGTTCTGTATATTAAACTTTTGTATTCTGCATCTGGTAATTCCAGGAATGCACTTTCATCTAGAAAATCCCTGGATTCTTTATTTTGAGAGCCTTTTGAGGTGATCATGGTCTGTTTCTTTATGTGACTTGATATTGACTTGTTTTCTCTGAGCCATATATAAATTATTGTATTAGTTTATGCTTGCTTACTGTGTCATAGCTGCTTGCTTTGTTTTGTTTTGGTATACCTCTATGGGTTGCTTGAGTGAGTTAGCTTGATTATTTTCACCTTTGGAGCTCTGGTGTCCTGTCCCCAGCTGGCTAGATCTGTCATCAGGTATGTCAGTCTAGGAATCCATTCAGTTTTCTTGTATGAAATCATCTCAGGTTTCCAGGTAGCTGATCATCAAGTGTGTGGTACAGGCTCTGAATGTCCCTGAGGAAAACGCATTTCTGTTCCCTAGAGCGTGCTGGTGGGTGGGTTCTGCAGAGGGACCGTGGGCACCGAAAGTTTTTGGTTTAAGGACCAGGACGTAGCAGTCATCTTTGCACCCCTGTTGCGGGTGGCTGGGTGACCTGAGTGGAGCTGCCAGTCCTTAGGTCCTTGATGTGGGTAGGTGAGGACCTTGTTTAATAGGCAAAGCCATGTCAAACGTCAAATACCCACCTCTCCACTGCACAGCTGAAACGGCTGGAGTTTGCCAACAAGGGTCTATTCTTCTGAAATAGGCCTACACAGGTCCATGCTGAAGGGAAAGGTGCCTAAGGTCCACAGACCATTTATGCCTGGACAGGAGCCAGTTCTGTCTCGAGCTCCCCTGGTTAATGGAGCTAGCAAATTGTCTTTTCCCCCGAATTGCAAATTTTTCCCTTCCGCAAGGCTGGGAGGATGGCTGTAGGTGTTCAACAGGGCCTATCTCAGGCCCAGGGATTCAGCTGCAGAACCCGGCTTGAGGGTGGTGGGGGGGGCTCGGTAAAATATACGCAAGTACTGAGCTTTTTCTGAGAACGCCGTTCTCCTCAGGTTCCAGAGGTGTGAGTAAGCTGTGTGGCTGGCTGCTTTTCCCTGAGGCAACTGCAGCCAAATGCTAGTACCTGCCCTCTTCCTCAGCTCCGGGAGTGAAGCCTGAGGGCTCCCCGTGACCCAGGTCTCGTAACTCCTCTCTACTTCTGAACAGCCTCTTCCTCCCCCTGCTCCTCAGTTTGTTTTGTAAGCTTGCCTTTGATGCTCAGGGCTCCCAGCTTGTCACAAATATATTCGTTTCACTTTTTTTGGGGGGTCTTGTGGGAAAGTGGGCTCGCCAGAAGTGTCTGTCTATTCTGCCATCTTGGCTCCTGGTCATTAAACTTTTAATAATTGATAAGTTCATTCTTCTAACACATTTTAGATTCTGAAATCTAAAAGTAAATGGCTGGGTGAGGATGTGGTAAAGTGGAAAATCTTATCGGAAATCCTGGTGGCGTACAGATTAAGAGTTTGGCTGCTAACCAAAAGGTCAGCAGTTCAAATCCACCAGGCTCTCCTTGGAAACCCTATGGGGCAGTTCTACTCTGTCCAGAACGGTCACTGTGATTGGGAATTGACTCCATGCCAGTGGGTGTGGGTTTGTTTTTTTTTTTGAAGAGCATTTTGGTAATATCCAGCAAAGTTGCAAATAAGAATACCCATTAACCCAGAATTTCACTTATAGATAATAAACTCTAAAGTAACTCTCACGCATGTATGCTGGGCAATAATTACAAATATCTTCCTTGCAATTCCGTAGTTTATAACTGGAAACAATTCTGATATCCATCATCAGATGAATGAATAAACTGTAGATGCATATGATGGAATACTATAGAGCTGTTAAAATGAGTGAAATAGACATACAGGCTGCCTTAGCTATCTGGAGCCCTGGTGGCACAGGGGTTAAGAGCTCAGGTGCTCTGTCCTCTAGGGTCACTATGAGTTGGAATCGACTCGACAGCAGCAGATTTGGTTTGGATTTCCATGGCAGAATGTGTGTCGTTCCTGGTGCGGTGAATCTTGTCAAAAGGATGCTCTTGCTTGCTTTCTTTTTTTTTTGGTTTCAAAAGCATTATTACTTGTAAGAAATGTGCTTGCAAACAGGGAAATGCTAATGATATAAAAAGATATAAACGTATGTATTTTTTATTCTGCTTTTTTTTTTTAGGTGAAGGTTTACAGAGTACCTCAGTTTCCCATTTAATAGTTTTTACACCAGTTGTTCCATGACATTGGTTGCAATCCCTGCAATGTGTCAGCACTCCTCTTCCCATTCCTATCCTATGTTCCCCATTTCCTTTCTTCTATTTTTCCTGCCCCTCTCTGCCTTCTTATCTTTGCTTTTGGCCATGTGTTGTGCTTTTGGTCTCAGGTAGACCATTGTTCTAAGGGACACTTTCCTCCTGTGCATTATTGTTTATTTATAGGTCTGTCTATTATTTGGCTGAAAGAGGATCTCTGGGAATGGCTTCAGTTCCATGTTAGAAGGGTGTCTATGGACTATATAGTCTCAGAAGTTCCTCCAGTCTCTCTCAGACCAGTAAAACAGGTGTTTTTTTTTTTTTTTATGAATTGAATTCTACATTTCCCCCCCCCCACTCTAACTGGGACTTTTTGTTGTGATCCTAATCAGAGCAGTTGGTAGTGGTAGCCAGGCACCATCTAGTTCTTCTGGTCTTAGGCAGGTAGATACTATGGTTCCTATAGTCCATTAGTCCTTTGGACTAATTGTTTCCTTGAATCTTTGGTTTTCTTCAGCCTTCTTTGTTCCAGATGGAAAGAGACAAATAGTTGTATCTTAAATGGCTGCTCGCAAGCTTTTAAGAGCCCAGACACTACTCACCAAAGTAGGATATAGGACATTTTCTTTTTTAACTATGTTACATTGTGTATTACTCAATTGTGTATACTACCACAGTTTATCTATTCATCTGTTGATGGGCACTTAGGTTGTTTCTTTTTTGCTATTGTGAATAATGGCGTAATGAACATGGGTGTGCATGTCTATTCTTACCACAGCTTTTATTTCTCTAGGATGTATGCCTAGGACTGCGATTGCTGGATCATACGGTATTTCTATTTCTAGCTTTTTAAGAAAGTGCCATACCGTTTTCCCTCGTGGTTGAACCATTTTACATTTCCACCAGCAGTGTATAAGAGTTTCAGTCTCCTCACAGCCTCACCAGCATTTGTTGTTTTCTGTTTCTTTTTTCTTTGGATTAGTGCCATTATTGCTGGAGTGAGATGGTATCTCTTTGCAGTCTTGATCTGCTTCTCTCTAATGGCCAGTGATCCCAAGCATCTCTTCATGTGTTTCTTAGCTGCCTGAATGACTTCTTTGGTGAAATATCTAGTCATGTCCTTTGCCAGTTTTTTAATTGAGTTTGTCTTTTTGTTGTTGAGGTGTTGAAATTTTCTATAAATTTTAGAGATTAGACCCTTATCAGGTATGTCACAGGTAAAGATTTTTTTTCCCCAGTATGTAGTTTCTCTTTTTACTCTTTTGGCGAAGTTTTTTGATGAGCTTAAGTGTTTAATTTTTATGAGATTCTGGTTATCTAGTTCATCTTCTGTTTGTGCATTTTTAGTTATGTTTGGCCTTCTATTTATACCATGTATTACATCCCCTAGTGTTGTTCCTATTTTTTCCTCCATGATCTTTATAGTTTAGTTTTACATTCAGGTCTTCAATTCATTTTGAGTTGGTATGCATCTTGTTTCATTTTTCTGCAAATTGATATCCAGTTTTGCCAGCACCAGTTTGTTAAAGAGACTAGGTCATTCCCATTTAACGAACTTCTACCCTTTGTCAAAGATCAGCTGTCCATAGGTGCTGCTGCTTTTTAAAACCACTTATTGGGCATATAGTGTTTACCAGGTACTGTGCTAAACACTTTACTTATTGCTTTATTTTTATTCTCACAAAAACCCAGTGAGGTTGTTATTACTATCCCCACTTTACTGATGAGGAAACGGATACAAAGAGAGCCTGAGAGATTTGACCAGTGATCCATGTATACTTTTTAAGACCATGCCGTGTTACCTTTAGATACTGATAAAAATGCTCGATGACTAGGACTGCTGCATGGACCCTCTGCTCTTACTACCCTAGGAAACAGTTCACGATTATACTTGACCTTCCCAGTATTCTAGCCCTTAGCTTTTTATTTGCAATTACTTTTATTCAGAAAAAGTTTGAAATGAAATATCCCCTTCACCTTTAATTTATACCCACATTAAATTTATCACTTGTACATTACCTCAGATATTGAGCACTTAGCCCAATTTTCATGAGAAGTGGTAAGGAAAGCCATACCTAGAACCACACTACAGCCATTTTTCAAGATCAGTAGGTAAAGTGATAGTATGGAAACAAATTTTTTGTGTCTTCTACCATTTAAAAGAGCGGTAGTGGTGGTCAAGAGTAGTAGTGGTTCACCTTCCACGTGGGAGACCTGAGTTCAATTCCCAGGCAGTATGCCTAATACACAGCCACACCTACATGTCAGTGGAGGCTGGTGTGTAGCTATGATGGTGACCAGGTTTTCACCAGAGCTTCTAGACTATGATAGACTAGGAGAAAGGCCTGGTGATCTAGTTCTAAAAGTCAGTCATTGAAAACCCTGTGGATCACAGTGGTCTTATCCACAGCCTATCATGGGGATGGTTCAGGATCGGGCGACGTTTTGTCCCATTGTGCTTGGGGTTGCCCTGAGTAGGGAGCTGATTCAAAAGCAGCTAACAATAACTGTTTAAAAGATAGTCTCCACTGTATGGGCAGCACCTGTCTGAAGGAGAGATGAGAAGACAGAGGGGGACAGGAGCTGCTGAATGGATACGGGGAGCAGTGTGCTGTCACATTAGGGGGAGAGCAGCTTAAGGTTAAATAGCAGAGTGTGTATAAGTTTTTGTATGAGAGACTGACTTGATTTGTAAACTTTCACTTAAAGCATAAACAAATAATAAATGATAGTCTCCAAGCTGCTGTAGTAAAATAGTGCTGATGATTCTGCTTCTTTAGTAAATTGTGATACGCTCAAGGCTTATATCCTATCCTAATCAGCACTGTCATACGGCCCCAATGTTTCTGCTTTAAATAGTGCGTGCTCTAATGCAGTGTGCAAATGAAAGCGCCAGCGCCATAAGCAGCTATTGCTGGTGGCACATCATATATGGGCTACTTGAATGAAAAAAGGTGCTGTTAAATGTAGTGATGAGGCTCAGTGTCATTAACTGTGTGCTTATTCAAAGGGTTTCCTGCATAAACATCTGTTCCCTTGTCAAAAATGTCACTCTTAAACAGCACCTGTAGGGTAGAGCCATTTCCAACCATATCTTCATGGAATCGCCTTGTTTTTGCTAATGGATTTCTTCGTAAGGGAGGAAAACACAAACTGTCTTTTTAAAAACCTTTCTGTAGTATCTCTCCCTAGGTAATGTGCTATGAAATCTAAGGCAGTGGACAGCATTCCATATGGAAGTCTTTTAAGAACACGTAATAGAATATTTTATCATTTGGGTAGGTTTTTTTTTCTTGGATGTTAAATATTAAAATCGAATGAAAAATCATTTTCCTGGAGGGTTTGTGTGATTTACAATTGTTTTCAGCAGCAATTATGTACTAAAAATCAATACGGCATGCCCTCTTTCGTATTCTTGATGAGGTAGTGTCCATCAGAGTTCATATGTTAGAATAGAACATTTGGGCTTCCTTTGAAATCCAGAGATGAAAGTCTCCCCAGTACTTCCTATGTGGGTGACAGGGAGCACAGGCACACGTGTGAGCAGACTGGCCTAGGAGACAGATGATGTTAAGTAGCCCTTTTGGTGGTTTACGTATATGAAGTTGAAGTTTCTATTTCTCCCTGTTGTCTCTATTGCACAGTCTATTTCATACATACAGAAAAATGCATAGATCTTAAGTGTACAGTTCGGTGGTTTTTACAAACTGCAGGACTGGTGAAGAGATATTAAAAATAATTTGCTTTTTCCACCCTGAAGTCATAAATTTGAGGCAAAACCCACCCAGGAGCCCAAGAGAGCAGCCATATGCTGAACTGTGATCCTAGGGCTTTGAAGAGCAGTAAGTCATCTGTCTGTGTGATACTGTGGCTGTCACTGCGTTTTGTGACTGAGTGGCATTCCATTTAATATGAAGTTTCTGATTTTTTTTTTTTTGTGCTTTGCGTGAAAGTTTACAGCTCACGTTAGTTTCTCATACAAAAATTTATACACATATTGTTATGTGACTCTAGTTGCTCTCCTGAGAATGTGACAGCACACTCCTCCTTTCCCCCTGTATTTCCCATGTCCATTCAACCAGCTCCTGTCACTTTCTGCCTTTTCATCTCACCTCTGGATAGGAGCTGCCCATTTAGTCTCATGTATCTACTTGAACTAAGAAGTGCACTCTTCACAAGTATCATTTTATGTTTTATCATCCAATTAACCTTTGTCTGAAGAGTTGGCTTTGGGAATGGTTTCACTTCGGGGGCCATGTCTTCCGGGGTCCTTCCGGTCTCAGTCAGACCATTGAGTCTGGTCTTTTACTAGAATTTGAGTTTTACACCCTACTTTTCTCCTGCTCAGTCAGGGACTCTTTGTTATGTTCCCTGTCAGGGCAGTCATTGATGGTAGCTGGGCACCATCTAGTTCTTCTGGTCTCAGGCTGATGGGAGTCTCTAGTTTATGTGGCCCTTTCTGTCTCTTGGACTAATATTTTCCTTGTGTCTTTGGTGTTCTTCATTTTCCTTTGCTCCAGGTGGGTTGAAATCAATTGATGCATCTTAGATGGCTGGTTGCTAGCTTTTAAGACCCCAGACGCCACTCACCAAAGTGGAATGCAGAGCATTTTCTTAATAAACTTTGTTATGCCAGTTGACCTAGATGTTCCCTCAAACCATGGTCCCCAGATCTCCACCCCTGCTATTCTGTCCCTTGAAACATTTGGTTGTATTCAGGAAAGGAAATTTCTGATTTTTTTGAGGAAAAATGAGTGAGTTTGAATTTGTGACTTCAGGGTGGAAAAAGCAAATTATTTTTATTTTATTTTTGTTGCTGTTAAGAGGTACACAGTAGAACATCTCTTTACTAGTCCTATTCACCAAAGGCTATGCCAGATGTCTCGATTTGAATAGCCAAAGTAAAAACCCCTCTTCTATCTCTCTTTCTCCCTCACTCTCTCCACTTCTCTCTTCTCTGTCCTCCTGTATGTCTCCTTCCCCTTCTCTCTCTGACACGTGCATGGGCGCACACACATAGACACACGCGTGTGCGCGCGCGCGCACACACACACACAGACACAGACACCTTTAATGCCGAATATCTTAATTTTTATTTCAAAGCTTTCCCAAGGATGGTAGGTAGTCTTTGAAATGCTATCTCCTTTAATCTTCCCAAGCACCGTTATTTGGAGATGTGTACTTGAATAAAGTGCTGCTGGAAATGGTAAATGCATGTTCATTGCTTTACTCAGCCTGAGTTCCTTTGAGATTTTATAATTGAACATGAGTAATATGCATCATTTTGGAAGTCTTCAGAGATCGATCTTGATGTTCTTGTCTTTTAGCTTTGCTGCTTTCACAGTGCCCTTATATGTTTATTAAAGAAGATGAGATGACTTTGTGCTTATATATGTTTTAGTTTGATTGTTCAATCATAATTGTATTTTCTATATACTTGCACATAGTAACTGAGAAGGAGAGAATTCTGGTAATAAAGGTGCTGCTTCTAAATCGAACCATTTTATTTTAAAGTGCTTAAAGTCACCCTTAAGAAACAAATGCAGTTTGGAAGCCCCTGTGCATATCACAGGGCCGAGCAGGGCTTGTTTTATTTTGCCACAATAAACATAAGTCCTTTCGGTATTGGAAACCCTGGTGGCTAGTGGTTAAGTGCTAAGGCTGCTAACCAAAAGGACAGCAGTTCGAATCCACCAGGCCCTACTTAGAAACTCTATAGGGCTGTTCTACTCTGTCCTATAGGGTCGCTATGAGTTGGAATCAACTCCATGGCAATGGGTTTGTTTGTTTGTTTCATTATTAGATATTGTAGTATTAAAACTGACTATGAAAAAGACTTTTTTTTTAAGACCCCTTGGCTAGTTCTCTCAAAATTATGGTTTAGTAGTTAAGCGTATCAGTCAAGGGTCAGTGAAGGGAAGCTGAACCACTATGAATTATGGCATAAGGGATTTATTCCAGGAATTAGACTTAATACAGTTGTGGGAGGAGCTGGGGAGGTGGAGGCCCAGGAGGAATTTGGAGGCTCAAAGAAGTCACCAACTGGTGAGTGTGAGAAGCTGAGCACATCAAAGTGAAAGTGGCTGCGAAGAGGAAGCACACGGGAGGTCTTGGGGAAGCTGGGCGTCCGTGGGGCTGCTGCTCTGTGGGTCTGCTGGCAAGCATGTACTGGTCGGCCTGGGGCTGCCGTTGGTCACTGCTGTTGATCTTCTAGGGGAAAAGAGCTGGGCACAGAGTGGAGGACCATGAGGACAAGCTGAACCCACGTAGTATCTCTGTGTCTTCTGTCACAGCCTCTAATGAAGCCCTTCACTCAGAGAATATTGGCTGCTGCTTCACTTCTGCCTTCCATTTCATGTGGAAATTTCTCTGTGGGCCAACTCTAACTCAGAACCACACAGGGAAGAGGATTCTGGGGATTTGAGCTTAGTCATTTGAAAAGGAATGAATTACTCTAGTATGGAATTTGAATAACATGGGCTCCTGAAAGTTAATATTTTTTCTCTGTTACTTCAAATACCAGAATTATTGAACAGAGACAAAAGAAAGGATATTTTTTACTAGAAGGCAAATGGTAGTCTTAAATATGCAAGATCAACTTAGTAAGAACTAAGACCCATCCATACTTACCAGATTTGGATGGGTCTAAGTGTAATTACTTGAAAATATTTAGTATTGTCTTAATATGTCATATTTTCTATAAGATAGTTAGGAATTATAAATATAAATGTAATTAAATAATTATGGTGAATTCTTTTCTGAATCTTAATTGGTAGATAAATAGAAAAGGCACACCAGATTAAACATCATTAGCCTTGATCTAGATTTTCATACTGGCTGTGCCGTAAACCAGCCACATGACTTTACATAAATATTTAATTTTTCTCATTCTTAGATACTTTATGAAGATTAAAAGGAATAATGTATGTGGAAACTGAAGAATTATACAGATTCCGGGCATTATTATGTTGTTAGGGAAACTTCCTCGAATTGATAAAAGTTAACTTATACAGCAAACATTTTCATCCTAATTAACAGCTTTCTCATCACTGCAGCAATGGACTCAAACATACCAGCGATCATGAAAATGGCACAGGACCAGGCAAATTTTCATTTTGTTATATGTAAGGCCACCATGAGTCGGAAGCAACTCGACAACAAGTGACAACAGTGTACTCTTCTAGTGAGTACACTGCCTGTGTTCATATTAAGTCTGATTCTTTTCAAGTCTATCTTAACACATTTGTAATGTGGCAGAACATTTTTATTTAACATTAAATAGCAGTATTTCTTGGTTATTTTACTAAGAGTTCCTTATGTTTTCAGTGAAACTAATAGTTTAGCTTCAGTCGTAAGAATATATTGTGAAATGTAATTTTAATAATTTTTAATGTAGAAATTATGTCATCAGGTGTCTCACAATATATCTGAATGAGGACTAGACTTCGGACCTTTTTTTAATGAATTCTCCAGCTTTCTGATTGCTCCCCCTTCATTGTTGCTGCATCTTTTCTAATAAAACTGTATTAACTAAAATGGAGCCTTGGTGGCACAGTGGTTTAGAGCTATGGCTGCTAACCAGAAGGTTGGCGGTTCAAATCCACCAGCTACTTCTTGGAAATCCTGTGGGGCAGTTCTACTCTGCCTCTAGGGTCGCTATAAGTCGGAATCGACTCAACAGTAATGGGTCTGATTTGGTTTGGGTTATATTAAATAAAAAGTAAAACACCATAAATTAAAATCCAAAAGCTAAAATAAGCTGAAAAGTGATGAAGATGTGTGTCTGTGTCCGTGTGACTGTGTGTGATTTGTGTGTATGACGTGATATGTATAATGATTTTGTTGAATTTAAGCCTCTGTAGGACAGAGTTCAATTTGCACAGCGCTCAGAAATCTTTCCAAACATCTAGTACAAGAAGAAAATTGGAATTAGGTAATCAGAGTTGATGAAGGGACCACAAATGATTCAGTGTCCAAAGAGTATATCATGGGTCAACACTTTTTAGAATTAATCCAACAAGTTTTTATCTGTTTATTTGCTATAATTTAGTTTTGTGAGCTAATGATACTTTGCTTAAGAAGTCTGTTAGGTATATTTAAACTATGATTGCATATATAGTCAATCAGGCTTATTTAGATACTTTAGGTGCTTCATTTAAAACCAACTTAAAATGCAGATTATATTTTAGGGTGGTACTTGCCCTGGTTTTGCTTGTTGATTTTTTTCAGTAACTGAAACATTTTAGTACTTTGAGCTGCACCCAGACCACCCACAAACTAGGCACAGTTCTGCCCGCAGAGGCTCTGCTTGCAGGAAAAGGATGATCAGCTGGTACCAGGGAGGTTGAGAATCAGGCAGTGGGAGCTTCCTGCTGGGCAGGCCCCAGGTGGAGTGAACGGTCCAGTGCCAGGCAGGGCAGAGCATCAGGTCCTCAGTGGCACCAGGGTGGTGGCCCGCTACTGCAGTGCACGCTCACACCTGGTGGATTAAGCCCAGAGAAAAAGTCTTACTAATAAAATTACACACCCACTCCCACCTTCCCCAAAGGTAAGCATGAATTATCTGTGGTTATATTGTCCTGTTTCCTACACTCTCCTGCTCTAAAATACAGAAACTTTTGTTATTCCCAGCTGTTTTTTTCTTGATTTTGTTTTCATTTATCATTCTTCCATGAAGTTCTTGTCCTAACAGCTCTTCAACTCTTCTTTGTCCTCATTTGACCCATTGTTCCCCAATTGCTTTTGATAAGAATCACCTGGGCTACTGGCTAAACAGGGCTTTTCCCGTCCCTCTGATGAAAGTTGTGATTCTGTGGGTCAAGGGGAAGTTTAGGCAAGGTTGTCTGACCTTGAGAGACTTAGCTCAGTGTTGCAATGCACCAGCAGCCCACCTGTGGGTAGGGTTGTTAGATTTAGTGAATAAAAATATAGGATATTCATGGAACATACTTATACTGAGAAATTATTCATTGCATTTCTGAAATTCAGATTTAATTGGGTATCCTATCTGGTCATCCTATCTGGCAATCCTGCCTGTGGAAAAAATAGTTTTGTGCTGCAGAAGCTGCTATCTGAACTTGCAGCCCAAGGGCCAGATGAATTCAAGCCAGGATTAGCGTTCTCTTGGTTTTAACATGCAGGTGCCACTTCAGGTCCTCTTTGTGTGTCCTAGTTTGCTAGCTCTCTTAATGCAGCATGCAATACAGAAGTTGGGCTGCTAGCTCCCCCTCTCAATTGTGTGGAAAATCTAAGGAATATAGGCTGGACAAGGAGCATAATCTTCATTTTACAGATATAGAAACCAAAGCTCAGAGTGGTGAAATGACTTACCCAAGATAACAGCAAGTCAGTGATTAAGGAGTTCATATTTACCCACATTTGTCACTATATGAGGAGTCCCTGGGTGACGCAAATGGTTAAGCACTCAACTCCTACCTAAAGGTGTGTTTTTGAATCCACCCAGAGGCATCTGGGAAGAAAGTCCTGGCAATCTGCTTCTGAAAAATCAGCCATTGAAAGCCCGATGGTGCACAATTCTACCGTGACACATATGGGGTCGCCATGAGCCAGAACTAACTCAGTGCCAGTGTTTTTTTTTTTTTTTTTTTTAATTAATATACAAGCACAGAATATATGTTTGTGATAATAACTTTTGTACAGTGATTGTCATATGCCAAGTACTTTATGTGCATTATCTAATTTAATCTTTAAGATAGCCCAGTGAGTTAGGTACGATTCGTTAATTTCATTTTACCAATGGAGACTAAAGCTCAGAAAGGGGAAGTTTCTTGACAAGAGCCAAATAGTAGCTACAAAGTAGGGGAAGGGGGTCAAAATTCATGTCTGAGTACTCCAGTTCTAAGAACTGTTATATGTCCTGCTTCTAGATAAGAAAGATGCTAATTGGTTATTTAGCTCCACAGAGGGCTAGAAGAGGAAAAGAGGGCTGTTTTTACTTAGTTGGATTTTTTTGCTCTAGCATTATATATTTTGTTTCAAATGCTAACTTTGCATATATGCACATGGATCAGTAATAGATGTCTTTTACATGAACAAGCTCACCCCAAAATGCCTTCCTTCATGAATTTTATGAGGAATTAAAAGAACTTGATACTTTACAAGTAAGGCTTTCATGTTATTGTGAGCATTCTTATTTAGTTTTTTCCTTAGATCAGAATATACATAGTCAAATTTAATTTCTGCATTTGATATTCCTGTTAATGCCTGACAGTATGCCTAAAGGATTGCTAGCAATAAATCTTTCTGATACAAGGAATAGTGTGGATTCTACCTACCCCTTCTTCCTCTTCGTTTATCTTCCCCAGCCCCTGAGATTTGGGGTACAAACTTATTCCTTTGGGTTTTCACTGTAACGTTTCCAGTCCAGCATTTCAAAAGTTAACATTTGCTTCATTCATTAGAAAGGAAGATTTTTCAGTGGAGGTGATTTCTGGCCCACAGAGTGTGTGGCTTCTAAGATTTATTATTTTTATGTGGCGGAGAAGTTTCTCCAGGCTGTTTCTGTGAGTGAGAGATCAAAGTGAGGTGGCTCTGACAACTTTCCTGGGAGGACCACCCAATAATTTGATAGTTCTTGTATTTTTCTACCACATGATGATTGATGGACCCATGATGCTGTGCCATTTTGTTAAAGTCTATGAAGAAGCTCCTGTTTATGCTGTTGACTTGTACCAGGAAACTATTGGGCAATTTTATTATTATTGTTTTATTTGAATCCATGAAAATTTCCAGTGTTTCATCTCCTCTCCCTCCCCCATCTTTCTGTTTAGCTTATAATTTGTTTCTTTTTCCTTCCTCTGAACTGGAGCGCAGTTGAACCTATTTGACTTCCGCTCCCTAGGTGGGGAGGCAGTAGGCTTTCCTGTACTCCAAGCCTCTGTGGAGATGAAGTTGGTCTCGTAGTTTCTGCAGATGAATAGTTTTGTGGGGGAAGTGATGTGTTGGTCAGGCCTTCAGTTCCTAAGCAAGAGTGAGGCATGCAAGAGTTTAGATACATGAGGAATGAGGGTATGTCCTGAATTCACAAATATCTGACTGAGGTAGCTAATCAAGAATGAAGTTAGAGGAACCTTAAAACCAAAAACCAAACCTGCTGGTGTCGAGTCAATTCCAACTCATAGCGACCCTATAAGACAGAGCAGAACTGCCTCATAGAGTTTCCAAGGAGCCCCTGGTAGATTTGAACTGCTGACCTTTTGTTTAGCAGCCGTAGTTCTTCACCACTATGCCACCAGGGTTTCCAGAGGCACTTTAGGAAAGCAAAATGGCCTGCTAAGTAGGAGACAAAAGTTGAAGGCTCAAGTGGTCAAATAGTGGAACTGAGGATCAACCTATTGAAGAATTTCAGAGGGTCACTCTTTCTCTCCTTCCTTTGGGGGAAGACACCCTGGCTTTCTGAAGAGTGTATGTTTCGCCATGTCACCTCAGGGAGGTCTTCTCTGTCTATCCTCTCTAAAATAGCACCCACTACCACTCATACCACCATTTCTTAATCTGTTATCCAGTTTTATTTTTCTTCATAGAATTAACCACAATCTGATTTAATATGTAATATATTATTAGTTCATTTCTTCCCTTAACTCCACCTCAGCCTAGTGTGGATTCCATGAGAATTTGGTTTGGATCCTTTTTTTTATTGCTGTATCCCTAGAGTCTAGAACAGTATTTACGTGTAATAGCTATTCAATAAAATGTGTTGTTGGGTTTTTGAATGACTGTCTTCCTGGTAGAGATACTAACACTAGCATGTTTATAAAATACTACTATTTAAAGCAGATTTTAAAAATATTCTGCTACTGATACACGAGACCAAATGGGCGGCTCCTGTCTGGAGGCAGGATGAGAAGGTAGAAAGGGACAGGAACCGGTTGGATGGACATGGGAAACGCAGGGTGAAAAGGGAGAGTGTGTTGTCGCATTATAGGGATTGCAACTAGTGTTACATAACAATACGTGTATAAATTTTTGTATGAGAAATTAACTTGAACTCTAAACTTTCACCTAAAGTGCAATAAAAAAATTACAAAAAATTTGCAGTCTTGGAAACCCTATGGAGTTGTCATGAATCGGAATCAACTTGATGGCAGTGGGGCATGGTAAATGCTATGACGTATATTTCTGCAACATCAGTAATAACATTAATTTTAGAGTAGATACACAGGCTAATATGTATGCTAAATAAAGGGTCGTACAGGAGTACACCCATGTACATGTATAGGTATGGTTGTGGATACTTCTATATACATATTTATGAGTGCTGCATGTATACTCATAATAAAGCATATGGGGACACAGTTATAGAAACTACTTAGATACTGGGACTGAACTACTGGACATGAAGGCTAAGGACCATAGTCTCGGGACATATAGGTCAATTGGCAAAACACAGTTCATAATGTTCTACATCCTAGCCTGGTGAGTAGCAACTGGGGTCTTAATAGCTTGTGAGCAGCCATCTAAGAATCAGCTATTGGTCTCTTTTCGCCTGGCACAAAGGAGAACAAAGAAAACCAAAGACTCGAGGAAGCAGTTAGTCCAAAGGACTGATGACCCACATGAACCACAGCCTCCTCTAACCTAAGATCAGAAGAACTAGATAATGCCTAGCTACCACTACTGACTGCTGTGACTGCAATCACAATAGAAGGTCCTGGGTAGAAAGGGTAGAAAATGTAGAACAAAATGCAAATTCAGAAAATAAACAAACTGAAAACAAGACTTACTGGCCTGAAAGAGACTGGAGGAACCCCAAGACTATTGCCATAAGACAGTCTTTAACTTGAAAGTGTAGACACTCCTGGAGGCCACCTTTCAGCCAAATAATAGATGGGGCTATGAACTAACAACACCCGTGAAGAATGTGCTCCTTAGGACAACCAACTATAGCAGACCAAAAGGGCAACATTTGCCCAAACAAAAGATGAGACAACAGGGAGGGACAGGAAGACTGGACTAATGAAAACAAGGAACCCAGGGAGGAAATGGAAGTACTGACACATTGCGGGGATTACAACCAATGTCGTGAAACAATTTCTGTAAGAATCATTGATTGGAAAATTAATTTGCTGTGTAAATTTTATCTAAAGCACAATAAAGTGTTTAAAAAAATATATTCTGCTACACTGCATAGAACTTAATACTCTTCTGCAGTTGTGTATACCCCCATTGCCATGGAGTAGGTATTTGAAATTTTGCCACCTTTTTAATGTGTCATTATTTTCCTAGTTCTGGTAGTTTCCCTTACCTACTACTTTTGACAGAATTTGGGTATCATTGATATTGGTAATGTGTTGCTCATCTCCAAACTCATGTAATATGCCTGCACATATTTTTTACTTAGTTTACCATAATGTGGGTGTAAAGCTGGGGTGGGTGTAAAGATGGATATAGGGATAGTCTATTTATTCTCCTCCTTAGAGAATTTACTTGGAGAAATACTAATGGACTTTATAGTAAGATTCCCCTCATACCGTATTTACTGAGTCTCTATTAAATTCTTAATCCTGTGCTATCCAATATGCAGGCATATAAAATATATTAGCTTATTGAAAATTAATTCATGTTGCTGAAATCACAGATTAATTGAATAATGGAAAACAATTAAAAATAAGTGATGTCAGCAGACATTCCTCTCTGTTTCCCAATCATTGGGTACCGTAAAAAAAAAAAAAAAAAAAAAAAGTACTGCCATCGAGTTGATTCCAACTCATAGTCATCCTATTGGACAGAGTAGAACTGCCCAATGGGGTTTCCAAGGCTGTAATCTTTATGGGAGCAGACTGCCACATCTTTCTCCAGCAGAGGGGCTGATGGGTTTGAACTGTCAACCGTTTGATTAGCACTGCACCGCCAGGGCTCCTTTGGATAGCATATGATCCAGAAATCTCACTCCAGGGTATTTATCTTAGAGAAATGAAAGCTTATGTTCATACCAAGCCAAACCAAACCAAACCCAGTGCCGTCGAATCGATTCCAACTCATAGCGACCCTATAGGACAAACCTAAATACGAATGTTCATAGTGGCTTTATTTATAATAGCCCTGAACTGGAAACAACCCAAATGTCCTTCAACGGGTGAATGGATAAACATACTATGACATGTTACAATGGAATACTATTCAGCAATAAAAAGGAACAATGTATTGATACATGCCATAACTCCACTTGATCTCAAGAACATTTATGCTGAGTGAAATAAAGCCTATCTTAAATGATTACATACTGTATGAATCTATATAATATTCCTGAAGCAACAGAATTATAGAGATGGAAAAAAGATCAATGATTGCCAGGGATTAGGGAGGAATGACTATAAAAAGGATAGCATGAGGGGATGATGGAACAATTCTGTATGCCAGTTCTGGTTCTGGTTACATGATTTTATACATATGATAAAATTCATAGAACTACAACTTCTCCCTAAACGAGTGTATAGAAAAACTGATGAAATCCAAATAAGGCCTGTATTTGAGTTGGTAGTATTATATCAACATGAATTTCCTGGATTTGATCATTGATACTACGGCTATGGAAGATGATAAGTTTGGGGGAAGCTAGGTGAAGAGTACACAGGAACTCTCTACTAATTTTTGTAACTTCTCTCTGAGTGTAAAGCTTTTTCAAAATAAAAAGTTTTTAAAAAAGGAAAAAGAACTGAGAGAGCTACCAAGACCAAAAAACCAAACCCACTGCCATCGAGTCGATTCCAACTCATAGCGACCCTATAGGACAGAGTGGAACTGCCCCATACAGTTTCCAAGGAGCGCCTGGTGGATTCAAACTGCTGACCTTTTGGTTAGCAGCCGTAGCTGTTAACCACTATGCTACCAGGGTTTCTGAGAGAGCTACAGATACTGGAAAGTCACAGATAGATGGCCAATAGATGGGCAGGAAGGCAGAAGAAATAAGAAAAAAGGACTGAACACGGTGGAGGTGAGGGATGGCAAGGAGAAAGGTTAATTAAAGAAGATTATGTATTAAGAATTAGTAGGCAGCAGATCCAGTGTATTATGGTCCTCAACTGCATGCTGGAAGCATTTGAAACCTTATCTTTGATGGAATAAATGGGAATCTTTCTTGGGATTTTTCAGTAAATTAGGATCCATTGTAATTTAAAAAGGTATTCGTGTTTTTAGGTCTGAAAAATACAAAGCATCAAGACCCTTGAAAGGCTATCGTTAATAAGGGTATCACGGAAGTATTCTAAGAGCATTAGTCCATTCATGTCTTTTTGGAGGGTGGACTTCACTCCTACCATGTTGGCGTTAGGTGCCTTTCAGTCTGTTCCAATTCATAGCGACCCTTTAGACAGAGAACTGGCCCATACGGTTTCTAAAGGGTGGCTGGATTCGAACTGCTGACCTTTTGGTTAGCTGAGCTCTTAACCACTCCACCACCAGGGCTCCACTCCTGATACAGATTTATGTATAGTACGATTTCTGTACCTTTTTGAAGAAAAGACTTCTGGTAATAATAAAAAGGAGGTGATACAAGGAAACGTCTTTCCAGTGTTGGGATTTCGAATACATTTATTGAATTAATGAGTGTGTAAGTTTTAATGCAAAGTAGATTTGCTAAATAATCTCTCATCATTGTATTTTTTACCATGCATGTTTTTAAAAGAGATTAAGCATAACCTTCAAATATCACAAGCTTTATCTGATTTAAAACTTTCCCCAGTAAACTTACTTGCAGAAAAAGTTAAAGAGTGAAAATGAGAATTATAATAACCTTGAATTGAATTGGGAGGTATGAGTTAGTTATATTTGGGGAAACTATATTAGGAAACCCTGGTGGCATAGCAGTTAAGGACTACAGCTGCTAACCAAAAGGTTGGCAGTTCGAGCCTACCAGGTGCTCCTTGAAAACCGTATGGGGCAGTTCTACTCTGTCCTATAGGGTTCTTATGAGTTGGAATCGACTTGATGGCAATGGGTTTTTTTTTTGGGGGGGGGTGGGGGTTTATACTACTTTAAGGAGCTCTGGTGGCACAGTGTTTAAAGTGCTCAGCTGTTAACCAAAAGATCGGTGGTTCAAACCCACCAGCTGCCCCATGGGAGAAAGATGTGGCAGCCTGCTTCTATAAAGGATTTACAGCCTTGGAAACCCTATGGGGCAGTTCTACTCTGTCCCATAGGGTCCCTATGAGTCAGAATTGACTTGACAGCAGTGGGGTGTTGGTTATACTACATTAAACAAGACTGCGTATCCCCTCCCCCCGACCCCGCTGAATTGTTGTTGTTAGTTGCAGTTGAATTGATTCCAATTCCTGGTGACCCCATGTGTGCAGAGTAGAACTGTGTTCCAGAGGGTTTTCAAAGCTGTGACCTTTCAGAAGCAGATCGCCAGGCTTGTCTTCTGGGGTACCTCTGAGTGGGTTTGCAGCACCAGCCTTTCAGCTAGTAGTCGAGCACGTACTTGTTGACTCTTGCACATCATAAAAAAGCACAAAGAAGAATAAAACCATCAGTAATTCTGTAACGCTACCTGCCACCTAGACATAAGCATGGTAAAATTTTGCGTGTCATTCCAATCGTTTTTAAAGCATATAAATGCATATTGCTCATTAAGTAATGTTTTCTTTCTTTTCCAAATACTCCTCTTGTGCTTTCCCAATTAACTAGATGGAAAATGTGCTGCCAGAATTTATGAAAGTCATTTCAAAGAGTCAAAGAGAGTGTTAGGTCAGCAAAAACAAGATACCTGGCTCTCCAAAAGGGAGAAGCTAGAAGGCCAAGGGATCTAATGTCAGCTTGTCTGGAAAGTCGAACAGGCAAAAACACAGCAAAAGCTCATGGAGGTATCTAGATGTATAGGGTTGAAGGTAAGGAGTGAAAACTGAGTTAGAGATAAAGATTTGAGTCGAACAGGAGCCCACCACAGGAAAAAATAAGCCAAGATGGGGGGAGGATAAAGGTTAAAGCCAGTGAAGTGAATAGAATAGATGTAATTCATGCCTGATTTTCAAGTTGAAATCTGTGTTTAATACTTGCCTTAGTTTTAGAAAATTTTAGATTTTACTACCATTCCTTGATTCTGGCCTTCCTTTGTCATATTTCCAAGATTGTAGATCTTGATAGAGTTTCAAAGATTCAGGTTCTTTTTCCACTTTATACAGAAGTGACTAAACCCAAATTATTTTTACTATTTTTAGAATTATGTACTACAATCTACACTTCCATTTAGTATGTATTAGACTGTTCTAACGAGTGTCTAATCATTACTAGGCTGTATGCTTAAGAAAGCACTTAAAACAAAAAGATGCTCCTAGAAGTTGTGGACCTATGAAATTGTTATTCAAATACACGGAGTTTAATAGATTCCCTTCATATTGAGAGTTTTACTTACTTACCCTTTGTATAATTACTGGCCCAGCAATTTGAGAATACTGCAGCTGGTAGGCAGTGTTACTTAAATAATGTGGTTGAAACTGCTAAGGGCCTATCTTTCTTGAGATACAGATGATTCTCAGTTAAAGCGCCTCTCATATATATGTAACCATAAAGTTTCCTTTTTAAATTTTTTTATTAAAAAATAAAATAATAATAATAGCCTGCATTTATTAAGGCCCTACTGAGTCCAGTCATGGTGCCCTGGTGGCACAGTGGTTAAGAGGTTGGCTGCTAACCCAAAGGTTGACAGTTTGAATCCACCAGCTGCTCCTTGGAAATCCCATAGGGCAGTTCTCTTCTGTCCTATAGAGTGGCTATGACTTGGAATCCACTGGACGATGACAGGTTTGGGCCCAGTTATGTGGTAGATGTTTTACATAAATGATCTTTGAGCCATACAACACTCACCTAGACAGGCTGTTATCAGTTATCACTATTTTATAAAGAAAACTGAAGCTTGGAGAGGGTAAGTGACTTGCTCATGGCTACCCAGGTCTATTCTTTTAACTTGATGTTTCAGAGTAATTTTAAACAAAATAAAAGGTGCCTGATACCTATCTTGCCAGTTGCTGTCCAGTTGACTCCAATGCATGGTGACCCCATGTGTGTCAGAGTAGAACTGTGCTCCATAGGGTTTTCAATGGCTGATTTTTCAGAAGTAGATTGGCAGGCCTTTTTTTTGAGGCACCTCTGGGTAGACTGGAACCACCAGCTCTTTGGTTAGCAGCTGAATGTGTTACCCATTTGCACCACCTAGGGACTCCATACTTTTCTTGCAGATCCTTATTCTAAACCTGATCTCAGAGTCTAAGAAGAATGGGCTATAACCCATCCTATCTTGTATCTTCAGAGAATGCTTGTCCTGCACCTCTGGGTAAGCTCCATGGCTTGTTTTCACAGACTATTTTATCTTTAAGCGTCTGCAGTGTCTACTAAGAATCTCTTCATTTCATTGTCTGTTGGTAAAGTATTTTCTCATGGACTTGTGATTTACTTTCTCTGGTCTTCATTCTCCACACGTGGCCAAAACAACAGATAAATAAGAGAATGCTATGTGGAGAATATAAACCCTATTTGACTAGTTTCTTAACAGTTTTACTTATTTCTACTATTCTTTTTGAAAGGAGGAAAAAGTCAAAATGTTCAGCTTTTCCTTCCAGGTTGGGAGATGGTAGGCCTAATTTGCAGTTAATAGTCAGAGACCCTAATCAAGAGTAGACTCTTAAGGTTGGAGGTCCAGGCCCACCCAAATGTGCCTCAAAAGGAAGGCCTGGTGATCTATTTTTGGAAAAGCTAAAAACTGATTGCTGTTGAATTAATTCTGACTCAGAGCGTCAAGGCTGTACATCTTTATGGAACCAGACTGCCGCGTCTTTCTCTTGCATTGCGGCCGGTGGGTTCAACCGCTGACCTTTCAGTTAGCAGCCAGGCTCTCAACCCATTGCTGTTGAGTTGATTCCAACTCACAGTGACCCTGTAGGACAGAGTAGAACTGCCCATAGGGTTTCCAAGGCTGTAAATCTTTACAGAAGCAGAACGCCTCATCCTTCTCCGACAAAGTGACTAGTGGGTTCAAACCGCCAGCCTTTCAGTTAGCAGTCAAGTCTTTAACCACTGTACCACTAGGGCTCCTCTTCTGAAAAAGCAGCCATTGAGAACCCTATGGAACATAGTCCTGCTATGACATACATGGGGTCACCATGAGTCACAGCCAACTCTGTGGCAACTGGAGACTAAACGAAATACTTGAAGTAGAGCTTTCAGAACAGTGTTCTTAAAGGCACTGAACCCCCTGTACAGAACATCTTGAATAAAGGTAATAGGATATTTAGACAAAATTCAGACTGGATTTGCGGTAAAAATACATGTTCTGAGCCAATGCCGGAGAAAAGAATCACATCAAATTTATTTCAACCCTGTGATGCTGCTTAAGGAATAAACTTATTTTTGAGTAAATTTTTGCCCTGTATACATTCCGAGACTCTGCTCACTTTTCATAATGAATCACATATTCAGCATTCAGTCATGTAAGAGGCCACTATAAAAAGGTTTTTGACAAACCAAAAGAAATCCTGGTTTTGAAGTTAGTTCTTTCTTTACCTGCTTATAGTATTTCTGATTACTGGGAAGTTTCAGTGGAGGTGAGGGAGGAACTTAACTAAACTCTGAACGTATCCTAGAAATGTTGTTGTTAGGTGCCTTCAAATCGATTTCGACTCATAGCAACCCGAAGCGACAGAGTAGAACTGCCCCATAGGATTTTCTAGGCTGTAAAAAAAAAAAAAATCTTTATGGGAGCAGGTTGCCAGGTCTTTCTCATACAGAGCCACTGGGTGGGTTCAAACAGCCAACCTTTCAGTTAGCAACTGAGCACTTAACCATTGCATCACCAGGGCACCTGTCCTCCAGAAATACCCAAATAATAAAGGGTCTTGTCTAAATTAAAGTTTTAAATCCTTTATGTACGCTCAAAACCAAAAAACCAAACCAAGTGCCGTCGAGTCGATTGCGACTCGTAGTGACCCTATAGGACAGAGTAGAACTGCCCCATAGAGTTTCCAAGGAGCGCCTAGCAGATTTGAACTGCCAACCCTTTGGTTAGCAGCCATAGCACTTAACCACTACACCACCAGGGTTTCCTTATATACACTAAACCTGTGAAACCTGGAACCTGTCCAAGGCAGAAACTTGTCAGAGAACACTTTAATATTTTCCGCTAAAACAAGTAATAGAAAAGTGCACCCTGTTAAAAGTGGAAAACTTATGAGACCTGGAGAAGCAAGGCAGTCCTGTCAACTTCCAGCTCTCACAGGTTTCACTGTATCTAGTAGCGTGAGTGTGTGTGTGTGTGTGTGTGTGTACTCTTGTGAAAAATGACAGAGAAGCTGCCATAGTGAAGGAATGACAAGGGTAAACTGAGAGTTTGTAATCTCCCTGTGCCTTGCATTCAATATTAGGCTGTAGTTCAGTCCAACAACTCCTTGCTTTTTCACCCAGAACAGCAAGTCTGCAGTTTGTAAAATTTGACCTAGGGCTGCGATGAGAATAGGGAAATAGACGTTGAATTTTGTAGCTTGGCTTTACTCAGGCAATAACTCTTCAATGAGAAGCTTTTGTTCATTATAAAAATAGGATGTTTTAGTCAGTCTAAATAGTGCTCAGAAATTCCCGTCATTTATCAAATGGTTTGTAATTCAAGCTTCATCTACAAATCATGAGATAGCCTATTAAAATGAATGAATAGGACAATTTATGTTTAAGGCATTTGTCTTAAATTAACTTCTTAAATGTTAGATATAAGAACATTGGGAGGGGTGGTATTTGACTCAAAAATACTTTAAGGCAAACTAGAAGTTTTAGAAGATAAAGTGATTGTAAAAGGTACTCAAGGAGAAAAAAAAGGACACACATGTAAACCCTTAGGTATTTAAGATGTTCAAAACTTTTTCATAGAGAGAATTGACTTAGTAATAGACTGACTTAGGTTTAATAACTAACTAGAAGTTTTAGAAGAAAGGTAAAGTGATTTTAAAAGGTACTCAAGGAGAAAAAAGCACACACATGTAAGCCCTTAGGTATTTAAGATGTTCAGAACTTTTTAATAGAGAAAATTGACTTAGCAATAGACTGACTTATGTTTAATAACAAAGTCTCTAGCTTACATGATAAATACCACATTAGTGATGTTCAGGGATGTATTTATATATAGAATATCATGTTATAAGAGCAGAAAAGTACATTACTTTGTTTAATAAATTTTAACACACCCTATTTTGACATCGATATAAGATACACTTATAAAATGCATCTTGTAATTGAGGGACTTTTATAAATATTTGGAGCTATTTTGTTCTTGTTTTGTTTTTTCATTAGTAGTACATGTAAAGGGTGGATTTTATGTTGTTGGTGCCTTAGGTTTTGTTATAAATGTAGCAAACATAGAATTACCTGTAATATCAATGATAAGAATTGAAAAGAGACTAAAACCTCAACCAATAGTCAAAATATCAAGCCAAAGATATTGGTTAGTCAGTACAGTGATATTTTGAAGAACACATCTGGTGAATTTTGTTTTTCACTTTCATGACTGAGGGATAACCCACCTTAAAATGGGGAAACAAATGTTAACTATCTAGACATGAATGAAAATCTTGACAAATTTCAATGTTTTTTCCCATGGGAATTTTAGAAAAACGTATTTGTGCATGTTGCAGATTTTGTACAGAGCTCTGTTAATGGCCTGAAAATGGTTTCCTATAGATGATTCTGTTAGCCTGGAACAATATAGCATTTTATTAATAAGTGGAATGAAAAACATACACATGTATTGATGCATGGCATCAATATGGGAGAGATTAGTAGCATCAAGAGAATACAAGAATGTAAATTAGCTGTGGAAGTTTTGGTCAAAAACATAAGTTGCTATATTCTATGTTAAATTATAAGGCTGTTTATGTAGAGAATTGGGGCTTGGCACTAACCCAGTAGGAAAATAAAATCTGGGCAGCACACTTAGATTCTGTCAAGGATATGTTGTTCTTGTAAGAATTAACATTGCTTTGGGGTTTACTGTATAAGTATTGAGAAATAATTCCTCTATCACGCTCTGGAGAAATTCAGTGAGAGTGGGTTAGAAAAGGAGACCTCTGAGAAAAATTAAAAGAAGTTGAAATTGTTTGATTTGGACAGAAGAGTGAAGAAATTAGGCGTTGTAAGAAGAGGCACCAGCTGTTCTCCATTTCTGTTAAGAGAGAGTAAAAATAAATGGAAAACATGCAGGTTGATAACTGGAACAGTGGCAGAAAGAAAAATCATCTTAGAAATTTTCAGTGCAACATATAATTACGTCTGATAAGACGTGTATTGCTCATTTTATAAATATATATTGAATGTTTTCCATAGAAAAGTTTACTATTAAGTGCAGATTCCTGTTTGAAGACAAGAAACTAAACCAGAGATTAGATATAATTTGTCCTTAGTTCTGACTTTTGAGAAAGTAGGTTAAGTGAAACTTCTTAAGAAATGGAAAACCCATATGGTATCCTTTTTGTGTGATAATATACCAAGATATTATATGTGTAGTCAAGAATATAATGACTGTATAGAGTTAGTCACCCTTTCATGTCAGTTAAGCCAACCTTTATATCTTTTTTTTTTTTCATCTAAATGTCTTTTGAATATTCCTTAAAAAATGTCAAGAGGAGGAAGAGGTTAGTAATGCTGCTCATATTTTCCTTGTCATTATTTACAGTGCATTATGTACACGCTGTAATCTGTCAGCCAACTTTAATTTCATAAGCTATTCTTTGTGTTTAAACAGTGCCTTTCTTATATTAAATATTTATGACAGTCTTTGGGACAAATACATTAAAATGGCAGATAGGGGTCATTTTAAACATTTCCTTGATTGAAGGCAAGGGACCCTCTTGTGAATTTATAGTCTGCTTTCAAAGAAAGTTCACCATGTCTGATAATAACCCAAGGAAGCAAGAATTCCACCAATTCCCAGCACTGTGATTTCAGAAAGCAATGGCTGCAAACAGTCTTCATGCTTCAGCACTTCTATTTTCAGACTGTGTGCAAGGGCAGTGGAGAATGGTGAACAAAAACATTTACCGTTGTATTGCCTGTTAATAATTCCATAGGAGTATACCTCTTTTGCATTAATATTACTTTTTCGTCGATTTTTAACCACAATAGCAAAGATAAGTGGAAAATCACACTTTTGACCTATGTGGGACCGAAAGATATGCCCTCGACTCTAGAATTCTGGAACTTGAAGACACTGTGGAAATTACGTCCTCCACTTCCTGAAAGAGGGATGAGCTTTTTTGCTTTACTGTTTCCTATTTGCCTTGGTAACTAATAAGCCTGAATCCAGGATTAGTGGTTATTTTTTTACCCAAAAGTAGTGTCTTCTCCTAGTTTAAGTTTAGAAGAACTACTCGTCTTTAATTACATCGTCTTCTTTAATAGTCATCTTGACCTTTAGGAGCTTTACTGAATATAAAAATTAAACCTGTGAAATTTTATTAAAATCTTGGAAGATTATCTGTTCGTTAACTGCCTGATTTGACTGTCGATAGTGGAGATGCTTTTTTCCTAGCCAATCTCATTCTGTTTCTGTAAGAGAACAGCTTGTGTTTGATGTAAAAGGAAATGACGGTCTCTGGAAACCTTATTTCAGCTTTAACCATTTGATTAACTTTTGGGTGAGAGCTTTGAAAGTCTCAAGCCAGGAAATTATAACCATTGTAGTACTTAAGACATTTACCAGTCAATAGTACCCATCCCCAGGTAAAGAAGAGATTCTTTGGTAATCGTATAGACCGAAATCAAAATGTGTGGATGCCATGCATGGGAAAGCTTGTAATTTCAGAGTCCCTTTAAACTTTTATTTTTGAAGTTATTGTTCAACAGTTATTAAGTGAGGATGTAAAGAAACTGATTTTTTAGTGGTAAAAGTTGTATATTTTTATAATGGTTTTTATGTGCACTGGCTATAACATCGTGTTCTGATGTACCAGGCCAGGAGCTTTTCATAGATCCACTTCCAGGGATCTCTGAACCTTTTGAAATATCAAGCAAAATATTGTTGTGGCTTCTTTTTGGAAGAGGATCCATAGCTTTTATCAATGTCAGAGGTGATCTGTAACTTAAATAAGTTGAGCTAAATAGCCTGGTCAACTCCTTATTTTCCATCTGAAGAGAGCAAGATCCAACAAAATCAAGTGACCTATTTTTAAAGTGAGGCAATATTGGAAGAGCTACAATTAAAATCCTTTCTCCTACCATAGAGGGTACAAAATTTTCAATATTCTTTTATAAATTAGATGTTCAGAATGTAGAATTGAAAAAATTATGAACCTTTTTCCATATGGAAATCTATTCAACTTCAAAATGCATCTGAACTAGAATCCCGAATGCATAATATTTCAGGCTATTGCTTTGAGTTTCATCTTCTCTTGAGGATGAGATCTGTAGAAGCTAGCCAGTATTCATTACCTCTTCTAAGTGAAAATAATCTTCCCCTGCCCAATTTTGACCCTATACAATGGAAATGTAATTTCTTCTTCCAGCAGTTAGAATAAATCCTGGCAGTTCCGGACAGCACTGAGGGTTCCCAAGAGACATGGGAAGGATTCCTACTTGAAGGTTCAAGCTTAGTGGGCTCACTTTTCTGGGTAGATGGTGGCAACAGATGGCTTCAGTGTATGCAACTATTCATGGGATGGGTTTTCTTTGCGGGTACCCCAGGTTTTCTGTGGGGAGGAGGCACACAAAAGTTTTATCCCGTCCGGCTAGCCTTGGGAGCAAGGATAGAGAGAAGCCCGGCGTGCAGTGTAGTGGCGGAGAAAAGGCAAAGGAGGACCCAGAGAAGCCAGAGGATCCCCAGCAAGAGCAGTGGTTGGGAAGGTAAGGTCTAGTTGAAGAGGCGGTGCAATGGTGATATTCAGACAAGAGCGGGCATTCGTAAGGAAGGAGTGTTCGCAGGTTGGATGTTTCCTGTTTAATCTTTGTCTTCTGCATTGTGATGTTGCTAGCAGTGATATTTGTGCTTTTTTTTGGCTTTTTCTTCTTGAATTCCCAAGTGTCAAAATAGTATTTTCATTTGTAGCAGGCTGATTTATAGGTTTTTTTTAAATTTATGCTGTCCAACATCAATCCTAAAGATCTGTACCTGTCCACCTCTAGGGTCCAACACAAATGTGTTGTTCCTGCAAGCGGACAGGCTGCTGAAAGCCCCCTTACTGCTGTATCGACCAGTGGCTGACTCAACTTCTCCCCCAGTCCCAAAGAAGACATGGGAAAAAAGCTCAGAGACCTGGCACATTAGTTTTTTAAAGGGGATTCGCTCCTGCTTTACAATTTTACTACTTGTTTAAATACTCTGAAGCTGTATATTCTTTTTTTCCTTTAATTTCAACTCATCTTCATAAAGTTGGCTTCATTCAAAGAAAATTTCTTTATCCAATTCATTTGGATTTTCTGGATTGAAAGTATAAATGATTTCTGGACATCTTTCTTGACAAGAAGTACCCAGAAAAACTGCATTAAGACTAATTTTAAAAACACTTAGTGAGTTAAAGAGCATACTGAAAACAAGCTAATGAAAGCTATTTAAGAAGTCAGTTGAACTTGTTTTAAGCATTTATTTCATTGCTTTTTTAACTCCTTGACTGTTAACACCATAAATGTGAATTTGAAAAAAAAAGTTAACTTGTTTTTGAACTCTATAAAAAGTATTTTTTTTTTCTTTTAATTAACTTTATTGTTTTTTAAAGTCCTGCATCAAGCTCTATTTCTGTGCTTGGGTAGTTCCCATTTGCAAATAGGGCAATTTCTACATATAGGTCTGAACAGGCTATGCCACAATTATCCTTTTTATTGTAACTTTACTGTCAAAGAAGTAGTTTTCTTTTCCAAATGGAAATTCCAGAGCACCTCAAATGCTTTAGTAAATATGTTGTCATTTCCTAATTCCAAAGGCAGTGGCCCCTGGTCCAGCAAACAAAGCCCATGTTGAGACCTGGAATGACTCCATATCCCCTCATTGTTAAAGTATCTCACATAATAATAACAATTACTAGCTTGTGTCATTTACTATGTGCCCTAGTGGCGCAGTGATTAAAAAGAGCTTGGCTGCTAACCAAAAGGTGAGCAGTTCGAATCCACTAGCCACTCCTTGGAAACCCTGTGGGGCAGTTCTACTCTGTTCTACAGGGTTGCTATGAGTCAGAATTGACCCGACATCAATGGGTTTGGTTTTGGGATATGCCAGGCACAGTGTGAACTGCTTTACGTGGATTATCTTGTTTAATTTTTATATCACCTTATGGGGTATAGGTATTAAGGTTATCTTCATCTCAGAGTTGAAGAAAACCATTCTTAGGCAAAAGTAGTTAAATTTCCTGAAGGTACTTATCTAGTAATGACAGAGCCAGAATCCGAACCCAGGCTGACTCTAAAGCCAAGTCTAACATGCTACTGTGCTATGCTGATGTGTAATCAATACTGTACTCTTATTAATGTATATGCAGTGTTTTTCTAGTTGCAGTTCATCATTGAAGTCGCGTCACTTTAAGGGAATTACGATATATAGTAATTCCTTTGCACCAGGTATCAGGCCCTGTGCTGAGTTCTTTACTGCCAAATTTGCTTTCATTGAATTGAATCAATCCAATGTCACTATGACCATTTTGCAAGCAAGACCTAGGAGATATTAATTTGTTCATGGTCACTGGACTAGTAAGAGACAGACCGAGGGGATGTGAACCTGGTCTGGCGGCTTGCTCACGCCAAAGGAAGCTATTCTTCTGTTGCTGCATAAGAACTATCAAAATAAGCCATACAAGGGGATGAAAGTGCAATTAAGTTCTTTTTAAAATACGTGGTAGCATTCATCTCCATGGTATCTTATTTGTAGGACATTCTTTCTAAAAAAATTATCACCTGTCTAAAGTAATATTGGGGCAGATGTTTTGGGGGGGGGAAACTTTCCTTACAAAGGTTAGGTATTTGAAGTATTTCCCTCTTTTCTGCTCCATCCCTTTCTTTCCTGTGAGACACATTAGTTAAGCACTTATTATGTGCTATAGTCACTGTGCCAAGAGCCGGGAACACCAAGATGAATAAAACGCGGACTCTTACCTATAAGAGCCTCAGTAATTTTGGAGGCGCCTACTGTGTACTAGAAACCCTGGTGGCATAGTGGTTAAGAGCTAGGACCGCTAACCAAAAGGTCAGTAGCTTGAATCTACCAGGCGCTCCCTGAAAACCCTGTGGGGCAGTTCTGCTGTACCCTGTAGGGTTGCTATGAGTCAGAATCAACTCAATGGCAATGGGTTTGGTTTTTTCACTGTGTACTGGAAACCCTGGTGGCATAGCGGTCAAGAGCAATGGCTGCTAACCGAAAGGCCGGCAGTATGAATCCATCAGGAGTGCCTTGGAAACCCTATCGGGCAGTTTTTTCTGTCCTGTAGGGTCGCTATGAGTAGGAATTGGCTCAACGGCAATGAGTTTCTTGATCCTGTGTACTAGTTGCTCTGAAGTTTACCAAAAAAAGAGAAGCAAAAATTCATAAAATCTTCAGTGGGTTGATTTTACAGGATAAATTGTCTCCCATGTATTTAGTACACACCTCAAACATCCAGTTCTTTCTGTGCTTTAGGCCCCGCACATAACCATAAAACCTTGCATTCGTGTCATAATGTTAACTCTCCCAATTCTTTGTTTCTTTCAATGGAAAGGCAGAACCTATATATCATGGTGACACATGAACCATTTTCAAGCTATTTTTAAGAGTCTGGAGCCTATGTTCCTTTTGGGGGATCAATAACTGGGAAGTATGAAATCATACTGTGAATGTTAACGGAATACAAGGAAGGAACTCAAAAAGTTTCTTAAAGGTGTGCAGATATTTTCTGTGGTTAGGATTTTAATAACTAAATATACTTAAATTGTTGTATAATCTCAGGATCCCTAACCTACTGTTTCTTAAAATGTGGTAATCAGAATCACTAGGGTATACAGTCTTGGACATCAGCTCAGACTTAAACTTGATTAGAATCTTAGCCACCCTACCTCCCACGTGAGTTTTTAACACGCTTCGTAGGTAATTTTTAAGCAAATAGTACTTGAGAACCATTTACTTGTCTGTTTTATTTGTTTTTAAGCATAAACAGAAGAAACTCTGGTTTAGATAAGAAATTACAGAGGGACTGTAGGGTCTTTATGAGTTGAAATTGACTCGATGGTGATGGGTTTGGTTTTTTTTTTTTTTTTTTTTTTTTTTTTTTTTTACCTGATGATTTGTGAATGCTAAAAGAAGTCTCTTTGGAACTCTGTATATTGAATTGATTTTCACTGGATCACAACAGTCCAATCAGCTACTAATCATGGGGTTGTACAGGACCAAGCAGATTTTCGGTTCCTTGTGCATGGGTTCGCCATGAATTGGGGATTGGCTCCATGGCAGTTAACAACAAATTGAGTTGACACAATGCCATCTGGCCCAAAGACCTGCCTTACAGAAGGGAGTTTCTTTAATGGTTCAAACTAGAATGAGACTAGATCCCCCTAACACCAAATTCCAGAGGATAAAAAAACTCACTTCTTAGGTAATCTATTTCCCATCCAACACCAAAAGTGTTCCCTTAAATAAAATGGAGAGAAAGTATTTTCTACTTCCAAAGAGGCTCATTTTCCTGATGAATTCGCATAATCCTTGCAGGCCCATCCTAGGGGAATTTTTATTATACATTTGGTATGATAAGACCCTCTAATAGATTTTTTTTTTTTTGCATTATTGAATTTAATTTTTTGTAATGATCATATGAAATGGTTATTATTTATCCCCAGGTCAGTTAAATAGCTTGCTAAAATATCGTTGAGTTAATCAGCAAAGGAATTAGGAATCAACCCTGGAAAAATAAATGGAAGACAGTCCATCCCATTGTAGTGACCATTTTTTCAAACCAACAATCAGCCTAGTAGTGCTGAGTGAAAGGACTTTCTTCTGGCATCCTAAAGAAAGAGGCATCCCCTCCTTTCTCATTTAAGCCTTTACCCAGGAGAAAACAGTACCCTTTGCCTCAGGGCAATAAGATAATTGTTTTGGCTTTAAAGGTTTTTCCTTCTGGCTGTTACAGGATTAGAATCAACAAAAGGGATGTTTATGTCAATGTTATTTAGCCAAATAGGTGACACCATCAATTTGAAAGCTGGATGATAGTTGACTCTAAGAAAGTGATGAGATAAGTTACTTATAAACTAAAACTAGACACTCAAAATTAAGAATGCCTCTACAACTGTAACTTTAGCACATTTGCCTGAATGTTATAATGTATTCACTGTAAAGTCTAGAAGCCTTATAAATATATGACTGGCAGTTGCCTCAAGCAGAAATCTTTTACTGATGCAATGAGATAAAAGTAATTAAGCTACATGTAGACTGATGGATAATTAAATCCATGTGAAGCATTTTGTAACTAATTGCTATGTTCTAATCACAGATTGCTTTCTATTTGTCAAGGTAAGTGTATATAATTACACAGTCCTTATTTTCTTTAATCTGAAATCATCCCAGTTGGGTGAATATTTTTAAGCACTCTGAATTTTAGAATTTTTGGTACATTTCTTGCATAAAGGCCATTTGCATATTTTGTAATTTAAGGGTCTTTTGTAGTGAAATAGCTTTTAGTGTCACTGACAGCAGTTCCGTGGTCAGTAGAGATTTCTACAATCTATGCTCATTGTTTTAAAAAAAATTATCTTTTTAAACAGTAAATGCCAGCTTGTTATTTACTGAAAGGCAGTAATATGCCAGACATTTTGTGGACTGTGTCCTAGTCACAGTAGTTAGAAAAGGCCAAAGATCAGTAAGTGTATTAAAAATCGAGTATTTGGAATTACACGGGAAGTAGAATAAATAATACAGCTTTGGGGTTGGAGAATCTCAACCAGAGAAAGTAGTGTGATTCGAGGCGGGGCTGTAACTACTTGGCCAATTGTAGGGTTTCTGACAAAGGTATTTTTAAAATCAGAGGACTAGAGGGGATTCCATCCCCCAGTGGGAGGGAGTAGAATTTCAGATGTAGATGTCCATTCTTAAAGCATGGTCTTGTCATACAAGTTGCCTCTGCTGCTGCAGACACTACACAGTGCCCTGCTCAAACGCAGGGCCTCTTTCTTACTTGTGCTTTTTGTATGGTGCCTTGCTCATGGATTCCACTCAGCTGATGTTTACGAATTTGCTGTAGGTAGCATGTAGACAAATAGGGAGCCCAAGATTATGTTAGGCACATTGTCTTCATCTGTGAACTTCCCTTTCTTATTTTCTTAGTTGGATAGTTTTCTGACCTTCAAGGTATACTAGAAAGCCATTGTAGTTTTAAAAATCCTATATTCAATTCTGCTTTATATAGACTTTTTATTAAGTTAAGTGTTTAACATCATTTTATATTGCTAAGGGCTTTTTAGAGGAGCCTTGGTTTATTTGGTGGCACAGTGGTTAAGTACTCGGATGCTAAACAAAAGGTCGGTGATTCAAACCCACCAGTGGCTCCATGGGAGAAATCTTTGGCAGTCTGCTCCCGTAAAGATTACAGCCATGGAAACCATGTGGGGCAATTCTCCTCTGTTCACTAGGGTCACTACGAGTCAAAATTGACTCCTCCGCAACGGTGCCCAGCTCGTGGATTTTTTTTTTTTTTTAATGACTGTCTGTAGCCCTTTAATTTATAATGAGTGTTCTTTAACTTTGGTCTTCTCTAAATGGCAACTGTTAAGGAAGACATACTTTTCTAAAGTGAAATTGTTAGTATATTTGCTAAGGAATAAAATTCTTTCCTCCCTGATTCTTCCTGCTTTTTTTCCCCTGGCTATTAAAGCTGCCCTGTGCTAGAAACCCTGGTGGCGTAGTAGTTAAGTGCTGCTGCTACGAACCAAAGGGTCAGCAGTTCAAATCCACCAGGCGTTCCTTGGAAACTCTATGGGGCAGTTCTACTCCGTCCTATACAGTGGCTATGAGTCGGAACCGACTTGACGGCACTGGGTTTGGTTTTTTTTGTTTTTGGTGTGTTGTGCAGAATTGGACTCTCTTCCTAGCAGACCGGCTTCCTGCTCTTCTGCAGAAGAGTGTTGGCAGCCTGCCAGTAATTGGATTGTCTCCTTATCAGTTATACATGTTACGTTGATTCCTTCACACCACTGTGCCTCATCCCATAGCTTCTCCTTTGTGCTGGTGTAGATATTTAATAGTAAAATTGCGTGTCATGCATTTTACCTTCATTTGTATTTAAGCGTAATACCTTAAAAGCTTAGAATAATTATTCTTTCCAATACCTGCTGACATTATCATTTTTACATCTCCCTGGCCTACTGCTTAAACTTGCTTATTTAGTAAGTATTTAACTTCAGAAGTTTTCTATACGTTTATTTTCTTTAATTCTAGGCCACAGCTGTGTCTCATCAGTTTTGTTTATGTGTGCCTTGGGAAACTTCATATGGAGCCAAGTGGTGACGAGGAAAAAAAAAAAACAAAAAACACCAAGTGGATTCCAGCTCATAGCAACCCTATAGGACAGAGTAGAATTGCCCGATAGGATTTTCAAGAAGTGACTGATAAATTTGAATGGCTGACCTTTTGCTGAGCAGTCAAGTTCTTAACCACTGCACCACCAAGGCCCTGGTAAACCTGTTGCCACTGAGTCAGTTCTGACCAATAGCACAGTAGACCTGCCCTGTATGGTTTCCAAGGAGTGACTGGTGGATTTGAACTGCTCATTTTTTGGTGATCATCCGTAGCTCACTGTAGCTCTTAACCACTGCGCCACCAGGGCCCCAGGCCCTAGGGCTCCTAGTGGTGACTGTTTAGTAATTATCAGTGATGATAAGGGTAGCACTGTGGAATACTCCAGACAGTAGTCTTACTTTCTATTTGTAAATGCAGTATTTAAAAAGTTCTTTTTTTACTTATGTAGTGTTTGAATCTTATTTACAGAAAACATATTCGTTTGCTGCTTTTTGAATAAGATGAAAATTTTCAGAAGCATGCTATTATAAATCAGAATACTTTGACCCAGTGCTGAGGGAAATAGGCACTTGACTTGCATTAGACAAAGACTGGGTTGGGCCTGCCCTACTTAAACTTTACCTGAAGCCTCTGAAATAAAGCTGGTGAACAAAGTTCCATATACCCAGCCCTGTTTTGACCTATTAAAAAATATTCTGCCTTGATCATCATCTGCAGTTTTTATTTTTAAATAATCCCAGACTTAGAAAAATGTTACAAAATTAAGAGTACAAATAATTCCCATTTACCCTTCATCCAACTTCCCCGAATATTAATATCTTACACAACAGTAATACAATTTTCAATACAAGGAAATTAATGCTGATATAATACTATTATCTCATCTACACACCTTATTCAGATTTCACCAATTGTTCCTCTAGCATCCTTGTTCTAGTCTAGGATCCACCTACACTGCATTTAGTAATCATGTCTTCTTAGTCTCTTGACGTCTAATCTGGGACAATTCTTCTGACTTTGTCTTTCATAAGCTTGATATTTTTTAAGCCTACTCACCAGTTATTTTGTAGAACTCCTCTCAATTTGGATTTGCCTGATGTTTCCACATGATTAAATTCAGGCTATGCATTTTTGGCAAGAATACCAAATGATGCTAATATGTTTCATTACTGATGGTGTTAATTTTTATCACTTAGTTAAAGGTGATGTCTGCCAAATTTCATAACAACTTGTTATGAAGTTACTGTTCTTCCCATTTTAATTAATAAGTATCTTAAATGGGAGAAAACTCTAGATTATTTAAATATCCTGCTTCTCCTCATGCTTTTGCACACAAATGGTAATACCCATTGATAATTCTTGCCCCCAACGACTATTACTGTGGTGCTGGCCAAATGGTGGTCTTCAATCTTTCCTTCTATACTGGTAATTGGAATTATACTGTAAAGGAGAGCTGTGCTTCTCCTCATAACAAATGAGGAAATTTGAGTAGACATTTATTTATTTATTTGCAGTCTGAATTTTTTTTTTTTTTAATTTTTATTGTGCTTGAAGTGAAAGTTTACAGATCAAGTCAGTCTCTCACATAAAAACTTTTACATACCCTGCTACATACTCCCAATTACTCTCCCCCTAATGAGACAGTCTGCCCTCTTCCTCCACTCTCTCTTTTCTGTCCATTTCGCCAGCTTCTAACCCCCTCTACCCTCTCATCTCCCTTCCAGGCAGGAGATGCCAACATACTCTCAAGTGTCCATCTGATCCAAGAAGCTCACTCTTCACCAGCATCCCTCTGCAACCCATTGTCCAGTCCAATTCAATCCATGTCTGAAGAGTTGGCTTCGGGAATGGTTCCTCTCTGGGCCAACAGAAGGTCTGGGGGCCATGACCACCGGGGTCCTTTCAGTCTCAGTCAGACCATTAAGTCTGGTCTTTTTATGAGAATTTGGGGTCTGCATCCCAGTGCTCTCCTGCTCCCTCAGGGGTTCTCTGTTGTGTTCCCTGTCAGGGCAGTCATCAGTTGTAGCTGGGCACCATCTAGTTCTTCTGGCCTCAGGATGATGTAGTCTCTGGTTCATGTGACCCTTTCTGACTCTTGGGCTCGTAATTCCCTTCTGTCCTTGGTGTTCTTCATTCTCCTTTGATCCAGGTGGGTTGAGGCCAATTGATGCATCTTAGATAGCTACTTGCTAGCATTTAAAACCCCAGACGCCACTCTTCAAAGCAGGATGCAGAATGTTTTCTTAATAGATTTTATTATGCCAGTTGACTTAGATGTCCCTGCCCCTGCTACACTGGCCTTCGAAGCATTCAGCTTATTCAGGAAGCTTCTTTGCTTTTGGTTTAGTCCAGTTGTGCTGACCTCCCCTGTATTGTGTGTTGTCTTTCCCTCCACCTAAAGTAGTTCTTATCTATTATCTAATTAGTGAATACCCCTCTCTCCCCCTCTCATAACCACAAAAGAATGTTTTCTTCTCAATTTAAACTATTTCTCAAGTTCTTATAATAGTGGTCTCATACAATATTTATCATTTTGCAACTAATTTCACTCAGCGTAATGCCTTCCAGGTTCCTCCATGCTGTGAAATGTTTCACAAAAATTCCTCACTGTTCTTTATCCATGCGTAGTATTCCATTGTGTGAATATACCATGATTTATTTATCCATTCATCCATTGATGGGCACCTTGGTTGGTTCCATCTGTTTGCTATTGTAAACAGTGCTGCCGTAAACATGGGTGTCCATATATCTGTTTGTATAAAGGCACTTATTCCTCTAGGATATATTCCAAGGAGTGGGATTGCTGGATCCTATGGTAGTTCTATTTCTAGCTTTTTAAGGAAGTGCCAAATAGATTTGAGAAATAGTTTAAATGGTGTACCATTTGACATTCCCACCAGCAGTGTAGAAGTGTTCCAATCTCTCCACAGCCTCTCCAACATTTATTATTTTGTGTTTTTTGGATTAATGCCAGCCTTGTTGGAGTGAGATGAAATCTCATTGTAGTTTTGATCTGCATTTCTCTAATGGCTAATGATCGTGAACGTTTCCTCATGTATCTGTTAGCTACGTGAATGTCTTCTATAGTGTAGTGGCTATTCCTGTCTTTTGCCCACTTTTTAATAGGGTTATTTGTCTTTTTGCAGTTGAGTTTTTGCAGTATCATGTAGATTTTAGAGATCAGGCGCTGATCGGAAATGTCAGAGCTAAAAACTTTTTCCCAGTCTCTAGGTAGTCTTTTTACTCTTTTAGCGAAGTTTCTGGATGAGCATAGGTGTTTGATTTTTAGGAGCTCCCAGTTATCTAGTTTTTCTTCTACAATCTGTATAATGTTTTGTATACTGTTTATGCCATGTATTAGGGCTCCTAACATTGTCCCTATTTTTTCTTCCATGATCTTTATCTTTTTAGATTTTATATTTAGGTCTTTGATCCATTTTGAGTTAGCTTTTGTGCATGGAGTGAGGTATGGGTCTTGTTTCATTTTTTTTGCAGATGGATATCCAGTTATACCTGCACTATTTGTTAAAAAGACTATCTTTTCCCCATTTAACTGTTTTGGGGCCTTTGTCAAATATCAACTGCTCGTATGTGGATGGATTTATGTCTGGATTCTCAATTCTGTTCCATTGGTCTATGTATCTGTTGTTGTACCAGTACCAGGCTGTTTTGACTACTGTGGCGGTATAATAGGTTCTAAAATCAGGTAAAGCAAGGCCTCCCACTTTGTTCTTCTTTTTCAGTAATGTCTTATTTATCCGGGGCCTCTTTCCCTTCCATATGAAGTTGGTGATTTGTTTCTCCGTCTCATTAAAGAATGTCGTTGGGATTTGGATCGGAATTGCATTAAATGTATAAATCACTTTTGGTAGAATAGACATTTTTATAATGTTAAGTCCTCTTTTCCACGAGCAAGGTATGTTCTTCCACTTATGTAAGTCTCTTTTGGTTTCTTGCAGAAGTATACTGTGGTTTTCTTTGTGTAAGTCTTTTACCTCTCTGGTAAGATTTATTCCTAAGTATTTTATCTTCTTGGGGGCTACTGTAAACAGCCTTGATTTGGTGATTTCCTCTTCGATGTTCTTTTTGTTGGTATAGAGGAATCCAACTGATTTTTGTATGTTTATCTTGTATCTCGATACTCTGCTGAACTCTTTTATTAGTTTCAGTAGTTTTCTTGAGGATTCCTTAAGGTTTTCTGTGTATAGGATCATGTCATCTGCAAACAGAGATAGTTTTACTTCTTCCTTGCCAATCTGGATGCCCTTTATTTCTTTATCTAGCCTAATTGCTCTGGCTAGGACCTCCAACACAATGTCAAATAAGAGCAATGATGAAGGGCATCCTTGTCTGGTTCCCGATCTTTAAGTGAAATTTTACAAATCGAGTCAGTCTCTCACACAAAAATGTACATACACCTTGCTACATACCCCCAATGGCTCTCCCTCTAATGAGACAGCCCGCTCCCTCCCTCCACTCTCTCTTTTCGTCTCCATTTTGCGGGCTTCTAACCCCCTCTGCCTTCTCATCTCCCCTCCAGGCAGGAGATGCCAGCATAGTCTCATGTGTCCCCCTCATTCAAGAAGCTCACTCCTCACCAACATTGCTCTCCAACCTATTGTTCAGTCCAATCCATGTCTGAAAAGTTGGCTTTGGGAATGGTTCCTATCCTGGGCCAACAGAAGATCTGAGGGCCATGACCACTGGGGTCCTTCCAGTCTGTCAGACCATTAAGTCTGGTCTTTTAATGAGAATTTGGGGTATGCATCCCACTGCTCTCCTGCTCCCTCAGGGGTTCTCTGTTGTGTTCCCTGTCAGGGCAGTCATCGGTGTAGCCAGGCACCATCTAGTTCTGGTCTCAGGCTGATGTAGTCTCTGATTTATAGATATTTATTTTTGATTATAAAAATAAATAAGTAAACATTTCTTTTTTCAAATATTTATCTAAATATGAACTTGTAGATATTTATTTTATTCTATACTTTATATTCTGTTTCTATTACTATTTATTTTATTGCTCATATTGTTCCAGATTGGCCACTGGGAGCGTCTTCCACTTGGGTCTTGTGTTCTTTTGTTGTGCCTTCATGATTTTGTGAGCACTTTTGTGGTGAATTAATTCCTTTTGTGTGTAGCCTTTCTAGCCATGATCTTGTAACTCCTACCCAGGTGCTTGGGCAGAGCTGTGCAAAAAGGGTAGTTGCGGCTCACCTAGGAACGAGAGACCAGCAGGAGACACCACAGTGGGCTCCCTGGCCCACGGAGCAAGAATGCCCTTGGGCAGAGACTGAGGGCCAGGGAGAAGCTTATGCCTGACCCATCAATTCGGGCCTTGCCAGGCTCCCCTACCATGTGAGCCATTTCCTTTATATGGTGAGTTCTGTGAAACATTGTGATGGATTAGGGAACCCAAGACAGGAGGGAGAGTAGTGAGGGGAAAGGGAGTAGCTGGTGTTAAGGACAATGAAGTGGTATAGCAGCTTGAAAAAGTCGGACATTTGAGACATCTTTAACCTGTGCCTCATAGGAACCAGCTTTGTGCTGATCCTCATAAAAGAAATTATTCATTTTAACTTTCTTATTTCGTGGTACTCCAAAATGTTCTAGGCTCATCTTGTGCTTTCTCTGTCCTAATCATAGAATGTCTCGAAGCATTTCTTTAAGCATCCTTAGTTCCTTTAACTGAAGAACAGTGTTTAGAAACCAAGATCTGGTCACTAGCTGTGCTCATTTCTTCTGAGATGTCATCTTCTGCCTCAGTCTTTTAAATTTCAAATTTGTGGAGTTCTTTGGAGCTGAAATATAGCCATTGCACTTCCATGTAGACTAATGGTCTTCAAATTATTCTCTAGTGAAACTGCTTTTTTCCAGTTGAAATATTTTAATACTGATTTTTTTTTCTCATTTTAAAGGGAAAATATTAAGTTAATGGATCACCAACAAAATAGAGTCATCAAAATTTTCAGTATTTCTCTGAAAATTTTTCTTATAGATTTTCAGTTCCCCTCCCCTTGTCTGGATTCACAGAAGATGACAAGTTAGTGCCTAAGTAGGAAACAAATATTAACAGAGAAACTCTAATAATTATGATTATTTTTTCAGCCTGTTTTTCTTCTTTTTTTCTGTTAAATACACTTTTTCTAGGTACTTTCTGATTGTGCAATTTCTACTGTAATGGGAGCAAGCCTTAATATTTGTGTTCTATTTGAGTTTCTGCCACTTAAACAAATCTGGTAACTGAAATGGATAGGCCCCTAGTTCAGTCCCATGTGTCCTCATCCCAGTATCTTCTCCTCCTCCTCCTCCTCTCCTTCATGCTTTTCTTTCTCTGCATCTTTTTATTAATTTATTCATTCAATCAACAAATATTCATTGGATGCCTACAATGTCTCAAGCATTATTCTATTATAAGGAGGTAACTTAAAAAAAAAAAAAATTTTTTTTTTTTAACTTAGTGAACAAGACAGACTAAATTTTCATTCTTATTGCACCTTTCATTCTAGTTGGGGTAGAGAAGTGAACAATTCAAAATAATCACAATGTGAAATAAATTATATACTATGTTAGAGAGGGATGCCTCTCTTCATTTTTTTGTTTTTTTCTGCCTGCTTCTTTTTTTTTTTTTCTTCATTCATTGACCAAATTCTGCACTGAACACTGTTTGAGTTTTTTAAAATAAATGATGAATGAAAGAGACCTTTTTTAGGGCCTCAACTTAATCCCTAACCAACTGAAGTCACATGAAATGACACAAAAGAATGGGGAAGTTTCAGAATACAGAATAGAAAATTATTTCATGAGGATTTTGTAGAATACTAAAGTTAACTCAGGTTTGAAGTGTCAAAATTGTTTTTCTGGAAAGGATTTGGCAGACTTAATAGAGGTAAATAAAGCATTTAAAAAACTTAACCAACACACTTATAAAAGATAACAAAATGATTTTATAATTGGCTGGGTTTGGACTAGTGCAATTACCACAATACTTTTTTTCCTTTTAAATAATTTCTCCATAGTTAGTACCTACCACAATAATATATTGACTGCAGAAATGGGGAGAATGATAGAGCTTCCTTGTAATGGTTTCATGGCAGAGAGATGGCAAATGCTAGTTATTATTAAGTTGACATGAATGCTTTGATGATATTTTATTTTTTCTTCAAGAAGAAAAGTTATGTAAATCAGACTTGGAAATTAGGAGCTTATTATAGAATTTCTATTCCACATATGTGTTGGTTAACAATAGACAAATTACATATCTTACCTATTGTCCATGTTTGTTTCCTCATTTATAGGCTATGAGATAAAGATAATGGCTTAAAACTAGAGGCAATTTGTAGCTTTTTAGTGTATCTAAGTTGGGAGTGCTATTTGCAGTAAAAAAGTTAATTTACTAAACATGTATTTTAGTGGTAAGATACAAGGAGTCAGAACTTGTAAGTATAGTTTTAAGTAAAATAACAGTCTCTTGCTGTATTTTAAAACATTTTAAACTACACAGAATGTAAAGATAATACACAAAATGGTTGTGGTAGAGTAGGGGGTTTGTGAATGGCATATTTTCTTTTTTTTAAGTAATTTTATGTAATATACTTTTATAAATTTTAATAACATATTAACACCAGCAAATAAAAACATAGTGTAAGTAAATAAAGTCTAAAATATGTAAGGTATGTTGTCGTTGTTAGGTGCTGTCAAGCCTGTTCCAACTCATGGTTTCACTACATGCTGCAGAATGAAACACCGCCTAGTCCTGAACCATCCTCACAATCATTGTTATGTTTGAGCCCATTGTTGCAGCCACTGTGCCAATCCATTTCATCCAGGGTCTTCCTCTTTTTCGCTGACCCTCTACTTTACCAAGCATGATGTCCTTCTCCAGGGGCTGGTCCCTCCTGATAATGTGTCCAAAGTACGTAAGACAAAGTCTCTCCATCCTCGCTTGCCAGGGCTACTCTGGCCATACTTCTTCCAAGACAGATTTGTTCATTCTTCTGGCTGTCCATAGTATATTCAGTATTCTACACCACAACCATAATTCAAAGGCATCAGTTCTTCTTCTGTCTTCCTTATTCATTGTCCAGCTTTCACATGTATATGAGGCAATTGAAAATACCATGGCTTCGGTCAGGCTCACCTGAGGCCCCAAAGTGACATCTTTTTAACACTTTAAAGAGGTCTTTTGCAGCAGATTTGCCCAGTGCAGCATATTGTTTGGTTTCTTGACTGCTGCTTCCATGGGCACTGATTTTGGATCCAAGTAAAATGAAATCCGTGACAACTTCAGTCTTTTCTCCATGTATCATGATGTTGCTTATTGGTCTAGTTGTAAGGATTTTTGTTTTCTTTATGTTGAGGTGTAATCCATACTGAAAGCTATAGTCTTTGATCTTCATCAGTAAGTTCTTCAAGTCCTCTTCGCTTTCAGCAAGCAAAGTAGTGTCATCTGCGTAAAGCAGGTTGTTAATGAGCCTTCCTTCAATCCTGATGCCCCATTCTTCTTCATATAGTCCAGCTTCTGGGATTATTTGGTCATCATACAGAATGAAGAGGTATGGTAAAAGGATACAACCCTGACACACACCTTTCTTGACTTTAAACCATGCAGTATCCCCTTGTTCTATTTGAACCACTGCCTCCTGGTCTATGTACACGTTCTGCATGAGCACAATTACAGTGTTTTAGAATTCCTGTTCTTAACCACTGTGACACCAGGGCTCCTATATAAGGTATAGCATCTTATATCTGGTGACTTATACCCTTAATGCATCTCATATGTTATTTGCACATTGTTTTGGTTTCCTTCCGTCCTTTTTTATTTCTAAGGCTACTAAAGGTTTCTTTCTTTTGAGGTTTTAGTTGGAACTTCTCATGCTGCCATAATTAAAGCCAAAGTGTTATAGGTGTTCTCTTTGAGACACTGAAGGGCATAAAAATAATTATGCTGGAGTTCCTTCCTGGCAGTTAAGAGATTAATTCTAATCCCTACTCTGCTCCTGATTATTGTAGGACTTTGGGCAAGTTGTTTAAACTTTTGGATTTCCAGAGTCTGTCTTTGTAAAAATAAAGTCTTTTGACCTCCTTTAACTAGATTTAAAAGAATTCACAAAATTCTTATTTTTTAAAATCATCTTTTTGATCACTGTCTTCAAGAGAAGTGGCCTTAATTCACTCTCAAGCATAGAATTATTAAGGCCTTACATCATAAAAAAAATCTGGGCACAAATCAGAAAGCCCTGAATTGGGCAAACTGGGCACAAGGGAAACGGTGAGATTAACAGCTAGCTGTTGGTTTGTTGTTTCGGAGAAATCTCACCAACTATGTTTTATCTTTCTTTGAAAAGTTGAATTTTTGATGGTGAAAAATTATCATTTTTCCCCGTATGAGATAGTTATTTTAAAATGACTTTCTGTTTTCCTCCTAGGCTGGGTAGAGTTACCATCCTATTTTTAAATACTGAATTCAGCGATCTAAGTTTGCCACACATAGCATAATTTAATAAAGGTCATTGTACTTAATTGTGCTTATAGGGCCACTTACCTTAAAACACAGTGACTTTATTAGTTGATTTAGCTTCTTTCTAAGTGTTTCATAAAATTGAAAAAAGATGGGCCTTGGCAAAATTCACTTAATCACAGGGATTATTATTTGTCTTTAAAATAGAAAATTATGAAATATTTCCCACTTTTAAAAGCCTATAGAAACTAACACACTTAAAAAATATGTACCAAGCTGTATGAAATCCTAATTTTTTATGTCATTAACTGTAGCCTTTTTTTTTTTTAAGGAAAGCATTAAAGATAACATTGGAGGCTCCTGTTTGGATCTGTCCAGGATTCCATTCCATTCCCATCTCCTCTGGAGTTGATTATCTGTATTTGTTATAAGTCCTATCATTTCTTTGTTCCTTGTTTTCTCTTTTCTGGATTTATGTTGGATTAATTGAGGATTATTATTTTATCTCCTTTATTGGCTTGTTAGCTATGCCTCTTTTATCTGTCTGTCTCTCTATTTAGTTACCTGCATATCTATTTATTTATTAGTGGCTGCTCTAGGGTGTAAATATACACCTATAATTTATCACAGGTAAACATCCTTCTGGTATCCTCTGCTTTCAGCCAGGATCCATCCGATATCAGCAGTGATATCCCTGGTTCCACATCCTCTTCTGAAACCAGCATGAATTTCTGGCAGTTTCCTGTTGATACACTGCTGCAGCCGTTTTTGAATGATCTTCAGCAAAATTTTGCTTGCGTGTGGTATTAATGATATTGTTCTATAATTTCCACATTCGATTAGATCACCTTTCTTGGGAATAGGCATAAATATGAATCTCTTCCAGTCAGTTGGCCAGGAAGCTGTCTTCCATATTTCTTGGCATATAGGAGTGAGCACCTCCAGTGCTGCATCCGTTTATTGAAACATCTCAACTGATATTCCATCAATTCCTGGAGCATTGTTTTTCACCAATGCCTTCAGAGCAGCTTGGACTTCTTCCTTCAGTACCATCGGTTCCTGATCATATGCCACCTCTCAAAATGGTTGAACATTGACTAATTCTTTTTGGTATAATGACTCTGTGTATTCCTTCCATCTTCTTTTGATTCTTCCTGTATTGTTTAATATTTCCCTTATAGACTCCTTCACTATTGCAACTCAAGGCTTGAATTTTTTCTTCAGTTCTTTCAGCTTGAGAAACGCTGAGTGTGTTCTTCCCTTTTGGTTTTCTATCTCCAGCTCTTTGCACATGTCATTATAATACTTTGTCTTCTCGAGCCCCTCTTTGAAATCTTCTGTTTAGTTCTTTTACTTCATCAATTCTTCCTTTTGCTTTAGCTGCTTGACGTTTGAGAGCATGTTTCAGAGTCTCCTCTGACATCCATCTTGGTCTTTTCTTTCTTTCCTGTGTTTTCAATGACCTCTTGCTTTCTTAATGTATGACGTCCTTGATGTCATTCCACAACTCGTCCGGTCTTTGGTCACCAGTGTTCAATGTGTGAAATCTATTCCTCAGATGGTCTCTAAATTCAGGTGGGATATACTCAAGGTCATATTTTCACTCTCATGGACTTGCTCTGATTTTCTTCAGTTTCGTCTTGAACTTGCATATGAGCAATTGATGGTCTCTTCCACAGTCGGCCCCTGGCCTTGTTCTGACTGATGATATTGAGCTTTTCCATCGTCTCTTTCCACAGATGTAGTCAGTTTGATTTCTGTGTGTTCCATCTGGCGAGCTCCATGTGTATAGTCGCCGTTTATGTTGGTAAAAGAAGATATGTGCAATGAAGAAGTCGTCGGTCTTGCAAAATTCTGTAGTTCGATCTCCAGCATTGCTTCTGTCACCAAGGCCATATTTTCCAACTACTGATCCTTCTTCTTTGTTTCCAACTTTCGCATTCCAATCACCAGTAATTGTCAATGCACCTTGATTACATGTTTGATCAATTTCAGACTGCAGCAGCTGATAAACATCTTCTATTTCTTCATCTTTGGCCTTAGTGGTTGGTGTGTATATTGAATAATAGTCACATTAACTGGTCTTCCTTGTAGGGGTATGGATATTATCCTATCACTGACAGAGTTATACTTCAGGATAGATCTTGAAATGTTCTTTTTGACGATGAATGCAACATCATTCCTCTTCAAGCTGTCATTCCCAGCATAGTAGACCATAAAAAAAATATGATTGTCCAATTCAAAATGGTCAATACCAGTCCATTTCAGTTTATGCGTTCCATTTTTGATGATTTCCAATTTTCCTAGATTCATACTTCGAACGTTCCAGGTTCTGATTGTTAATGGATGTTTGCAGCTGCTGCTTCTCATTTTGACTCATGTCACATCAACAAAAGGCATTCGACTGTGTGGATCATAACAAATTATGGATAACATTGCGAAGAATGGGAATTCCAGAACACTTAATTGTGCTCACGAGGAACCTTTACATAGATCAAGAGGCAGTTGTTCAGATAGTACAAGGGGATACTGATTGGTTTAAAGTCAGGAAAGGTGTGCATCACGGTTGTATTCTTTCATCATACCTATTCAGTCTGTATGCTAAGCAAATAATACAAGAAGCTGGACTATATGAAGAAGAATGGGGCATCAGGATTGGAGGAAGACTCATTAACAACCTGCATTATACAGATGACACAACCTTGCTTACTGAAAGTGAAGAGGACTTAAAGCACTTACTAATGAAGATCAAAGACCACAGCCTTCAGTATGGATTGCACCTCAACATAAAGAAAACAAAAATCCCCACAATTGGACCAATGAGCAACATTATGATAAATGGAGAAAAGATTGAAGTTGTCGAGGGTTTCATTTTACTTGGATCCACAATCAACAGCCATGGAAGCAGCAGTCAAATCAAAAGATGCATTGTATTGGATAAATCTGCTGCAAAGGACCTCTTTAAAGTGATGCAGAGCAAAGATGTCACCTTGAAAAGTAAGGATGCACCTGACCCAAGCCATGGTATTTTCAATTGCATCAGATGCATGTGAAAGCTGGACAATGAATAAGGAAGACCAAAGAAGAATTGTCGCCCTTGAATTGTGGTGTTGGTGAAGGATATTGAATATACCATGGACTGCCAAAAGAGTAAAGAAACCTGTCTTAGAAGAAGTACAACCAGAATGCTCCTTAGAAGCAAGGATGGCGAGACTGTGTCTTACATACTTTGGACATGTTGTCAGGAGGGATCAGTCTCTGGAGAAGGACATCATACTCGGGAAAGTACGGGTTCAGCAGAAAAGAGGAAGTCCCTCAATGAGGTAGATTGACACAGTGGCTGCAACAATGAGCTCAAGCATAACAACGATTGTGAGGATGGCTCAGGACCGGGCAGTGTTTCGTTCCATTGTGCATAGGGTCGCTATAAGCCAGAACCAATTCGACGGTACCTAACAACAACAACATAATTTATCCCCTTTTACCTTCAACTTATGTTATACTACTTACGGTACAGTGTAAGAATTTTAGAATACTTCCATTTCTTCCTTCCTGACCTTAATGCTATTGTTGTCATTTGACTTATATTATTTCTGACAAGAAGTCTGCTGTCTTTCTTATCTTTGTGCTTATGTACAGTGCCATCTCCCCAGCCCACCCCACCCCACCCCATCCTGGGTGCTTTTAAGATTTTTTTTTAAAGAATTATTTTATAACATACCTTTTTGTGGTATTCATTGTTTGTTCTGCTGGGTGTTGGTTGAGTTTCTTGAATCTGTGGGTTTATGTTTTCGTCAAATTTTGTAAAAGTTTAACATTATTTTAGAGAATCTACACATATATTAGTCTGTTTGGTATTCTGTTCTATTCATTCTTGTTCTTAGAGTTGTCTCCCTTTTTGGTTCATTTGAATAGTTTCTTTTACTAGATCCTCTAATTCATCTTTAGAAGTTCTTTTAGGGTTCTTTTGATAATATCGTCCCCTTTTTTCATCATGTTTATATTTTTGGCTACCTTTTTTAAAACATGAGCTAGATTTACAAGAGCTGTTTCAATGTCCTTGTCTGCTAATACTATCATCTCTGTCATTTCTCTGTCTGTTCCTATTAGTTGATTTTTCTTCTAGTCATATCCATAATCATTATTTTCTTTCTTCTCTGCGTGTTTGATAATTTTTGATTGGATGCCAGACATTTTGTATTTCATGTTGTTGAGCATTGGGTTTTCTTATTTTCCTTTAAAAAGTGTTAGACTTTGTTCTATCATATAGTTATTTGAAATTAGATTGATCTTAGGCTTTCTTTTAAGTAACAGTGTTAGTATAGTACAAAGAAGCTTTAAGGTTAACACTAATTTTTCATACCACTGTGGCAAGACTCTTCTAAGGACTCCATCCAATGGCCCAAGTATTTCAAGGTCTTTCTTTCACTTAGTGGGCACTTAAATTGTTCTTGGTCCTGTGTGACTTCTGGGAATTGTTGTGCCTACTACTATCCTGTGGTTCTTTTTTCAGCCTTGGGTATAGTTTTTTCTCATGCATGCCCAGATCGCTACTCGGCCAAACATTTTGAGGGGATCTGTTTGCTGATTTTTATTGCTTCATCTCTGAGCAGCTCTGTGTTCCAGTATTTTGGCCTGTAAGTTGTAGCTCTTTTGGCCTTCTTGAACTTGATTCTCTGTCTCCTCAACTCAGGGTGATCATTAGGGTCTATTTGGTTTTCCCCTTTCTGCACTGTGGCCTAGAAGATGCTTCCAGGAGGTAAGATGGGCAGTCGTAGGCTCATGGTATTTGTTTGCTTCTCTTAAGAATCACAGTTCAGTACTATTTCTATTATTCCTTGCTAATGATCGTTATTTTATATGTCTTGTCAAATCTTCTGGTTGTTTACAGTATTAAGGCAACTTCCATAAGAGTTAATCTTACATCGGCAGAAATGGAAGCAACCGCAGTATTTACTTTCAGTTAAATTTTTGAGTTGTCATTAATATGACCAGAGGCAACAATTTGTACTTAATATTACACATTTTTCCATAGAAGCAGATATGTTTGATAGATGTAATTTTGATTAGCATAACTTTGGTGAATTATAGAGTTGGTTATTGGTATATGTGCTATTCTAATAGATGCCAAAATCACCTTTTATTAATACCACCTAAAGTGTTGTGCATTGTTCTTAGAAATTTTAGAGCAGAGAGGAAGCTGATTATTAAATCCTTGGTATCTGAGATATCTGTCAGACTTTCCTATTCTGATCATTCTTCTTTTCTTCAAGGAACATCTTACCAGCTATTTTATAAAATGCCCAAACTTTAAAATTTTTCTTTGTCCTACAGAAGTACTTTATCCTTTCATTTACGTAGAAACAGTGCCCCACTTTTTTTTTTTAATTCACTTTTTGTTCACTAGAAAGCATAACTATATTCTGATTTTTGTTGCATCCGAGTTACGTTTACAACACTATTTTAACTAACCTACTTTTTGGTCAGTTGACAATTAAAATAGCTTAAAAGAGTAAAACTGAGCTGAATTATTATAGTTATCATTATAGTTACTTGTGGGAGTAGTGTGGTCTTAAGGGTTAGTGAATTTTTCCTTTAATGAAGGCCCTGCCTCATAAGAGAGAGTTCTTTTTTGCTTATTCTTATTTGCCTTCTCTTCTGAGGCTGTAGCAGTGGTTCTGCTGGGCTTCTGGCAAGTATTGGTTTTGCTCTGGATTTCAAGTAAATGACATCAAATAGAAGTAGAAACTGAGGCCTAGTAGTCATACTTATGCTCTGCTGAGTGGAAAGAAAGAAGAACAATGAGAAGGTAAGTGCCACTTCCTTTGTCCCCCGCCCCCCCCCGCCCCGCCCCGTGCTACCAACTAAAAAGCATAAGTGTGTTACTGGTCTAGGATCCCTTTTATTTGTTTCTATTTAAACTTGTAAGTCTTGCTCCCCTCATTTTAGTCGGTATAATAAATTCCCCCTCCAAAAAAGAGGGAAAAGCAAATTTCATTTTAGAAAGACTGGACAGTGACATTTTTAGTTATCTCTTTTGCTTCCCTACCTACATACCAAATTTAGTGATTTGAGAACTCTTCAACCACATTCAGTATTCATGCACATAAGTATAAAAGTGCCTTAAAGTATGGAATTATTGAGAGCTGTCACTACCCACTGCCATCGAGTCAATTCTAACTCATAGAGACCCTATAAGACAGAGTAGAATTGCCCTATGGGGTTTCCAAGGCTGTAATCTTTTGGTTAACAGCTGAGAGCTTAACCACTTCACCACCAGAACTCCACAGAGCTGTCACTAGCAATATGATATATATTGGATATACATTACATAGGTGAATAGGTTATTAGCATGTAATTCTTGCTCCCATAGCCCTACCCTGTGAGCTTGAGCCTCTTGCAATAACTTCAGTTATCACTGGTTCCCATTTTACATTTGTTTTTTCACCATGAATCCTTCACTGACTTCACTCCAACCACACTGGCCTCTTTGCTGTTCCTTGGAAAGTGCAGGCCTGCTCATGCTGGGTCTTTGCACTGATATCCCCTTGTCTTGGAATGCTTTTCCTTCAGATGGCTAATCCACATGGCTTACTGCCTTGGCTCATTCAGGGTTCATGTCATCTTGAGTATTCTTCACCTATCACCTGTCAAAAATAGTAATGTCCCTTTCCCCATTGCTTTATTACTCATTCTTTTTATCCTACTTTTAAATTTTTTATTAGCACTTATTTTTACTTGAAAATATTTGTGTCTTAATATATTGTCTCTTCCACTAGAATATGTCTTATGAGGGCAGAGACTTTGTCTCCAAGATCTAAAACAGTATCTGGCACATAATGGGTACTCACCAGACATCTGCTAGAAGAGGAGTGGCGATGTTTTATTGTAGAAGAAGAAGGAGTGAATGATGTTTTATTTGTAGAAAAAGGAGTTAATGAATGATTTTTTTTGTAGTAGAACACCTAAATTATACACCTGATGCATCTTCAAACTCAATATTCAAGAATTTAATAAAAAATAGAAAACTGTATTTGTCATTTAAATATTAGGAATATTAACTTAGAAGTTTTGTACTAAAAATGCAACTTCCTTAATTATAACTACAGAATTTCAGGTCCTGTTTGACTGTACCTTTGGTAGAAGTCACTTTTGAGAAAGATCTTTAGGACCAAAGAATATTTATCATGAGAATATTCTGTCTTTATAAAATTTAAGTTCTATTCTTCATTTTGTAATTGAGAAGCTGTCTGGCCCAAATTCGTACAGATTCTTTGCTTCTTTTTTGTTTACTGTCTAAACTATTCTATAGCTCTTCAAATTAGTCTTGAACTCCAAATAAATTTCTTGCCATCACCATGATTGGCTGATGGTCATCTTTCCTGCAGCTGTTTTACGGCAGCTCCTTGCCTCTTCATACGTCTTTTTGTATCCATAATGTTTGGACTGCAGGGAGTGGAGCCTGTTGTAGTTTTTCGAGACGGAATAACATGTCTCCCCACATCCTGCTGAAGCATCAGAGGGCCCGTTCATAGACACTGCTGTGCGTATTGTCTCTGGGGGTATTAAAAAAGACCATAGAGGGAACAAAACATGCTGTGGTATTAAGAGGATAAATTTAATCTGCCTCATTGAGGCTTATTGCAGATTTCAGAGACTGGAGAGTCAGATGCTTTGTTTTCAGAAAGAGTTATCATCCACTTAGGGTTTTAATTTGTTTTTAAACTTTCCATCATTTCCAAATTCTTGTAGGAGTATGGAAACAAACAATACGCTCTCTGATTATGACCTTTCAAAAGGAACAACTTAAACAAGTTGTTTTTGTTTAGCAAGAGCATTATCAATTTGTGCCGACATTTTTTTTTTCCCTGGGTATCAGGATAATCACTCAGGATAGTAAGCTTTGAAAATACTCTTTGTTAACTCTTAATAAAGCAGTAAAAAAAAAAAAAAAATTTTTATTGTGGTAAAATATATATAACAAAAAAAAAGCCATTTTAACCAGTTTTAAGTGTACAATTCAGTGACATTACCTATATTCATCCTGTTGTACAACCATCACCAGAATCTCTTTCTGAAAGATTTTCATGACCCCAAACAGAAACTCAGTACCCCTTAAGCCATAACACTCCATTCCCATCCCTCTCCTCAGCCCTTGGTAACCACTAATAACTTTTTATCTCCATATATTTGCCTATTTTAGATATTTCATAGAAGTGGGACCATATAAAAACCAAAACCAAAACCAAACCCACTGGCATTGAGTCAATTCCAACACTTAGCAACCCTATAGGACAGAGTAGAACTACCCCATAGGGCTTCCATGAAGCAGCTGGTGGATTCGAAGCAGCTGGTGGATTCGAACCACCGACCTTTTTTGGTTAAGAGCTGAGCTCTTAACCACTGCGCCACCAGGGCTCCAATTGTTTTATGGGTAATTGGCTTTTTGGTACGTCTGAGCTTATCTCTAAGTGAAAAGGTAATTCATACCTCTGAGTAAAAGGATGATTTGGAACCACTTGCTGTGCTATCTATCTGTCCCTATCACGTAAACAAGACAGTGAGTCTTATTAGAAAAGAAACTATGCTACAAATTGGCAACATCCGAACTGCATTTCCATATTGTCCAAAGTATGTTTTAGCTGTTGTATGAAGAACTTGAGCTAGACAACTCATCTAGGGACCAGGAATATTAGTCTTGGTATTTCCTCATTGCCTAATACAGAACCTAGAGCACCCTCTTTGCATATGTGCTTGCATGCACGTGTGCTCACCCTTTCTGTGTGTGTGTGTGTATGTGCCTGTGTGGGCACGTATGTGTGTGTTTATATGTGAGGGTGGGGAGATGCTTGTCAAACGTTACCTAAATTAAACTTAATTGATCTCTGCACAGCATTTTAACTGAAACCAATCTCACTGAAAATACTGATTGACAGAACCAACATGAGGACTGCTTACTATGTGCTAGGTACCATAGTAAGATTTTTGCTCTTCTGTCCTGGAGCCCCGGTGCTGTAGTGGTTAAGGGTTCAGCTACTAACCAAATGGTCGGCAGTTCAAATCCACCAGCTACTCCTTGGAAACCCTATGGGGCAGTTCTACTCTGTCATATAGGGTTGTTATGAATCTGAATCGACTTGATGGCAACAGGTTTGGTCCTTTTTTTTTTGGCCCTGGAGATGCTTATATCCTATCAGGAGAGACAGACAGGTAAACTAATAATTATAACACATTGTGATAACAAAATTATACACAAGATGCTTTGGGAGCACAGAAGAGGAGCATCTAAATTAGTCTGCATGGTCAAGGAAGTTTCCTAAAAAGAGGTAAAAGGCATTTTAGGCAGAGGGAACAGCATATGCTAAAGCAGAGAGGCCTGAGCAATAGTGACTTGCCCAAGGAGATACAGTTCAGTCTGTCCAGAGCGACAGTATTGTCCAGTTGAGTGGTAGAGCTGAGTGAGAGTAGAGGAGTAAGCACAAGATGAAGGGCTTTTGTCTGATAATTGCCACTTTACCCCACACTCTGGCGTGCATGCGTGCGTGTGTGTATGTGTGCACGTACACACAAGCTACTTTTTATTTCATTACTTATGTGCCAGGTACTCTGCTAGGTGATTTCCTATCTCCATTTTATCCTCACAACAATCATGTACTACTCATTTTAAAGCTCAGGAAATCACAGCTCAAAAGGCTCAAAAACTTGCCTGAGGCCATCCTACTAATAAGCAATGAATTTTAATCAAAATCTGACTAATTCTAAAAACTCAGTTTGTGAATGATCCTTAAGTATGTCCGAAATGAATTTAATCCAGTATTCATGTACTAAAACAGGAAAGATTATATTGTTTATACATGGTTGTGTAATTTTATTGATAGAGAAAGCTGAATTCAAACAGACAAATGATATTCAGTCACCTACTCAGAACAATTATGGAGCTCCTGCTATATATCCCTACAGTTCTTAGGTTTTGACCATACAGAGATAAATATGGAAATCTCTGTTGTCAAGAGACACAGACAAACTAGATTAATGGAAGCAGAACAACCAAAATGGAAATAATGAGAACGTTCACACATCGTGAAGAATGTAACGAATGTCCCTGAACAACTTGTGTAGAAACTGTTGAATAGGAACCTAAACTGCTGTGTAAACTTCACTGAAAACACAATAAAACAGTATGATTTTTTAAAAAGAGAGAGAGAGACAGGGGTAATCAGTGTCACAGAATTGTCATGTAGAAACTGTTGAGTTGGTGTATGCTTTTCTGTATATATTCTCAACAACAACCACAAAAATAAATTTTATTAAAAAAGCAAAAAGGAAATGCAATATCCCTCTACAGATTACTTATTAATAACAAAGGAAAAAATTAGCTTTACAATGGACAACCACCTTAGCCAAGTACCAAACATAGCATCAGCAATAATGGAAAAAACTGATACCATGTGCCTCCTGATGATTCACTAACGTGGATGTTCTGAAATATTCTTGCCAAAAATGCTTAACCTGAGTCTATTTATGAGGAAATACTTAGTCAAATGCAAATTGAAGGACATTCTGTAAAGCCGTGGGCCTGGACTCCAAAAATCACACCCTCGTGAAAACTAAAAAGATTATTCTAGGTTAAAGGAACCTAAAGAGACATATTAACCAAGTGTAACATATGCTTCATGATTTGATCTTGGATTTTTTTTTAAATGCTATAAAAATGATCACTGGGTAATTTTAAATATGGACTGGGTACTGTTTCATTGTTAGGTTTTTCTGAGTGCAGTGTTTTTGGAATGTAATTATGAAGGTGAATATTCTTAATTTTAGAAGATGTATGCTGAAGTATTTAGGGGTGAAGTATCATGATGTCTGCAACTAATTTTCATGATTCAGAAAAAAACATACATGTTTGTGAGTGTGAATTGAGAATACACATCCATCCACTGGCATTGAGTTGATTCTAACTCACAGCGACCCTATAAGACAAAGTGGAACTACCCTATAGGGTTTCCAAGGCTGTAAATCTTTATGAAAGCGGACTGCCACATCTTTCTTCCACAGAGTGGTAGTGGGTTCAAACCACTGATTTTGGGTTGGCAGCCGAGCGCTTAACCACTGTGCCACCAGGGCTCCTTGGAGTGCACACAAATGTGGCAAAACGTTAACGATACTGCTGTGTGAAGGAAGTGTGGCTGTTCATAGTACAATTCTTGCAACTTTTCTATAAACTTAACATTTTTCAAAATAGAAAGAACTCTCAAGTCGCTAACACAATTTTTTTTTTAAGTTTGCAAAAGTAGTGTGAATGTGATCTAGTTGAAGAATTAGCTAATTAATAATTTTTTTATGGTGGCCTATTAATTGGATTTTATCAGGATACATCAGTGTTATATAAACGCTACCTTTGGTTGGTCCTTTTATGATGCTGTTTTAATAAGATTTTTTTTTTATGTCTAAAAGGAAAACATAAAACCCTTGAATTCCTGATAATAACATTAGAAGTGAACAAAGGAGTTAGATTGTCTAATTTCCTGCTAAATGAATAGGCCAAATAGGCATATTGCTACCTGTGTATCTTATTATTTAGGAACATTTTCATTGAAGAAATTTCCATGACCTTTCAAACGCTTAAACAGAAGGTCATATTTACTTATAAATTTTCTAAGATTCTCCTTTAAGAAGTAAAGAGCCCATAACAAACTAATATATACGGTGACCATTAAAAGAGAGCATCAGGCTTTGGATATTTTTCAACTACACTATAAAGCAGATGTCTGATAAAGGATAAATGAATATGGATATAGGGTCACTATGAGTCGGAATCAACTCAACAGCAATGGATTGGTTGTTGGTTGGTTATACATTTTTACATGTCCATGACCAAAAAAGTTGCTCAGGCAATTTGACCAACAAGAGTTTTGCTTAAGTGAGCAGAAACTTTTAACAGTTGTAGCAGCTTTCGTTTGGCTGTTTAATTTTGGTATGGTTACAGAACAGGTGTGACATTTCATGACTGCTGCAATTAACATCTTTCCCATGCTTGGGAACACCAAGGGATTGATGTGTGCTACATCTAAGGTCTGCCCCAACAATGTGCTCATGTAAAGAGAGATACAAGATGTAAGAGATTCTTCTGTCTGTCTTCTTTTTTGAAAAACCCAACAAGTTGAATTGGCGTAAGTTGTGTGATATGTTTACAACGATGGGAAAAAAAAACAGTAGTTACTGAAGCTGCTTATGTATGACCAAAAACTTCACGGGTTTTGTCTTCTTGGTTTGGAGGTTTACGGTCATGATTTCATGGGACATCCCAGTTGATTAGCCTAATAGCATGTTTAGTGCTTCTAATTCTGCCTCGTAGTTTATTGCCTAGCGCATAGGGACTTAAAAGCTTGCAAGCAGCCATCCAAGGCACAACAATTGGTTGCTATTCTCCTGGAGCAACAGTGGGAAAAGGAGGGTCAGGAATAGAATTGAGGTTATGGAATGTGTTGGTAATTGCCTACAGGAACAACTGCCTTCTTTGTTATGAGCCCAGAAGAACTAGATGGTGCCCGACTACCATTACTGAACATTTTGATCAGAGATGCTATGGAAGAATCCTGATTAAAAAGGAACAGAACAGAATTTCAAATACTCACGGACTCCAGACATCCTCGAGCCATGAAGGTTGGATGAACTGCCGAAATTATTGCTCTGAGTTAAGCTTTAAACCTTAACCCCTTAACCAAAAATATCCCCTGAAGTCTTCTTAAAACCAAACAATAGTTTAGCTTAACTAGTAAAAAAAAAAAAAAAAAAAAAAAAAACCTGCCTTAAAAGTTATGTTCTTTTAAGAACGAACTATCTATATGGGATCAAATTGATAACAGCACCTTGAAAGGTTAGATAAGAGCCTTAACAGGCAGTGAGTTAATATTAATGGGGCAGGAATAACTCAAAAAAGGAGGGTGAGAACGGTTGTACAACTCAAAGAATGTAATCAAGGCCACCGAATGGTACACATAGAAACTGTTGAATTAGTGTATATTTTGCTGTGTCGATTCTCAACAGTAACAAAATTATTAAAAAAGAAAACAAAACTGTTAAGTAGCCAGTTGCAAATTTCAAGGCAGCCAATAAACATGGCGTTTATAGATTGATTGTCCTTCAAGCTGCAGGGCAGTTTTTTACAAACATTTTGTAATCCCTGTTTTGCATCCCTGACGCAGGAGTCATCCAGTTTTCTGTGTACTACTAAAGGAACATATGTAAGGCTGAGAAGAGGAGAAAGGAAAAAATTCATATTTTGAACTATTCAAACTACCAAATTGTATGTTATCATGTGAAAATAATTCATCTACATATTTTTACACAAATAACGCAAGTCTTCTATGTTTGTTGGCCAACCACGCCCTCCCCATGACAAGGTATTTTCATAAGCGTGCTAAGCTAATTTTTTTACAGCAATGTGTAGAAAAAAATTTGGCATAGTAGCTTTTATGAAAATACCTCTCTGGGGGAGGGTGCGGCTGGCAAACAAATGTAGAAGGCGCACTTTATTTGTGTAAAAATATGGTAGATGAATTATTTTTATATAATAATGCAAAATTTAGGTAGTTTGAATAGTTTAAAATATGAATTTTTTTCCCTTTTTCCTCTCCACAGCTTTACATATGTTGCTCCAATAGACATTTACTAACATTGTCTAGGAATCCAAGGAGCCATAACATCTGATATCATCGGAATCAATAAAATTAATAAAATTTTTTCATATTGAATTTTAGAGGATGTGGTAGATGTTAATAGACTTTAAGGCAAGAAGTTTATATAATATGGTTAATGTTTATTATTTGAATGCCAGTCACTAATGATATGAAATGTTTGATTTAGGGTTTTTAATAGGATTATTGTTTATAAATATCAGATTTTGTAACTTTCTTTTGAGCCATTCTAATTGATGATAACAATGACAATCCTAATATTAAAATGAGGGACTCAAGCAAGTCTACTTAATTTAGTTTTTTCTTTCTTATGGAATTATTCCTTTTACAGTGTACTTTTAAAAGAGCAAGAAATCTAAAGCAGATTAAATACATATGAAATATAATGTATGTTTGTATTCCTTTTTGGCTGTTGAAGAAAATGGAGAATAAAAGCCGGAATGGAATGTTGGGCAAAGAATAGGGTATGGGTTTGAGAGGAGAAAGGAAAAGGCAAGAGGTAGGAGTACAAAAGACAGAAGAAGGGAGAAAAGACAGCTCCAGAGGAAGATAGATTTTGCAGGTTTTGAGGTGATTTTTTAAATTGTTTTAAGCTTCTGTAGGTTTACCTGCTTTCTAACCTAACCTAACCAGTTGCCCTTGAGTAGAATCTGACTCATGGCAACCTCATGTGTATCAGAGTAGAACAGTGCTCCAAAGGGCTTTCAACAGCTGATTTTTCGGAAATAGATGGACAGGCCTTTCTTCCAAGGCTCCTCTGGGTGAACTCAAACTTCCAACCTTTGGTTAGTATCTGGGTGCATTAACTTCCAACCTTTCAGTTAACAGCTGAGCCCTTTAACCATATGCACCACCTAGGAACTCCACCTGCAGTCTAGTGCCTTTTAGCTGTTGATCCCACATCATTGTTTATAGCTTTCGTATTTTTTTAATCCTTATTTTTAGATGCTCTGCTCGTAATGGAATGCTTGAAACAACTTATTTTGGTGGAAATTTTTCCCAGTGATGAAGCAAGAGCTACTAGAGAAATATCACTTCTCTGACCAGATGAATTCAGTCTTCACCCATATTTCAATTTATTACAATGAAGCTCATACAGAGGAAAAGTTATAGTGAGTCATAATCCCTTGAAATTGAGTTTTGGCAAAGTTTGATTTTTCAAAAAAGGGATTTTCTCTGTTGTGAGATTATTGATGATAATGTATTTCTTTTATTATTAACCTTTTATGCCTTCGCCTTTTTTTCCATCCTCTGTCATCTCAGATTGCTATGGAGCAGAGATCAGAATCCAGCTGTCAAGACTGCTCTCCGTTCCGGGAAAAATAGCTATGTGTTTCAGCTACAGGCTGATCTGTAATTACTTGGGCAAAATGATAATGGATTCTAATAACTAAACTTTTTAAAAAGGTCTTCGCTTGTGCAGTGCGTTTCGTTCCTTCCTGGTACTTACTTTTCTTTTTACCGAAATTAACACCTGAAAAGGATGATGGATGATCTGATGAACCTAATGTTCATTACAAAAGTCCAGGTAGACCCAACAATTTTAGGAAAATGAACAAAAGTCTGGTAGATGAGCCATTTTATAAAAAAGTAAAATTTCTCCTTGGATGCATAAAAATGCTAATTTCTGTCTCGTCCCATCCCACCTCCCTACTCTTTTTTTGCATGCATTTGTTTTTACAGATATGGAAGTTTTTACTGGGCAGGTACTTCTCTTATCTCGGTTCTTCCTGCTTGTTTCTCTTTTTTGTGTGTGTTTCTTTTTCTGACAAGTATTAATCAAAGTCCAAGTTCCCGTGCTAACTGGGGCTGTCACACTGGGGCTGACGTCATACCCACTTCAAGCCAGCCCAGCTGGCCCTTTATTATGGTTTCTAAGGCTCTGTTCTTCAAAACTTCCCTCCCCCAATAGAGATATAGGGGAAATTCCCAGGATGTCTGCCACTGTCCGCCTGCCAGCCCCCAGGTGGTAGCCAATCTTATGTCACAGAGGTTTAATGGTGAATCCATATCTGTCATCAGCTAGAGGAGCTGCATGGCACATAGTAGGCAAGGGCCTAATAACTCTTTGATGGATGAATAAAGAAATGAATGAGCAAAGGAATAGCACTCATAACTGAAGTCCTGAAGGGATGAAGCTGTTTAGGCAAGCGGTTCTGTCCATAAGTGTAGCCAATTAGACGTGCAGATAGAAGCACATGTGTGTCCCTATATCCATTAATGATTATAGACTGCTGCCCTCAGGTTCCCTTGAGAATTCTCATGCAAGCCTGACCTGACACCAACTGCTTGCACTATGCATAATCGCAAGACTTTCCAGGGCAAAGGATGTTAGGCACGGGGAGTCCGCATTTAGCTTCACCATAGAAAGTCATTCCATACTAAAAAAAAAAAAAATTTTTAGTATGGAATGACTTTCTATGGCCTATTTGAAGGATCAACCCTTATTAGAATGAAGGCTTGAAATATAACCTTACCCAGTCTGAACTTTTTCACGTTGATTAAGATTTCACAATATCATTTAAAAAAAAAAAAAACAAACGGTTGAATTGGCAAGGCAAAATTCTCCTGAAGGCCAGGGGTTTCAAATTTTGCCCATGGTCTCAAATTTCATGGTGTTTTAAACCAGGTTGCTACTAGAAAGTATTTTAGTAGCCTTGATCTTGGAGACATCAAGGTCGTGATTCCTGTTGTTGCTGATTTAGTGTTACAGCTGCTTCCTCTTTGTGTGATTGAATTTGCAGCTCAGCCCACCAGGGGGCTATTGGTCCCCACCTATGCAGCTCTAATAAGAGTTGGCTGCTGTTTTCTGTGTGGGAGTTATTTCCATTCCTAGTCCTAGTGATTTTCCCCCTTTTTTTTTTTTCTATTCATCTAGCAACAGCAAGGCACTGTTCCAGGAACTCGCTCCCTCTACATAAGGCGTAACATGGAACCATTTGGATGGAAAAATTATAAATTAAAATTATTCTCTTCATTTTAAAATATTCATATTGTGTTGCTCATATGCCAGTAACTGGAAAATCATGGATAATGTCCTGTTTTTATAACCTCTTTCAGAGTGTTTTAAAAGTCCGTTTATGTTGTTACTTAGCCATCTCTTTTCCTGCGAATGGATTTTGTGATAAGATTAAAAAAAAAAAAGCTTGTCTGAGTCCAGTGTCCGACAGCATATGTAATGTTAAAATAAAGATGATACTGCTAACTGCAACCCATTTTTTTGTAAATTAAAAAAAAAAATTCCATGTACACAGAGTGACCTTTTGGTGAGCAGCTGAACACTTTAACTACTGTACCACCAGGGCTCCTCATAGACAGAGAATATTTATAAAATTATAAGAATACATATATTGCCTATGGAAATACCAGGCAATTTCTTTGGAACATACAACTTTTTATTGGATTAAAACTATACAAAGTTCTAGGTATTTAATATAAATTAAGAAAACAACCCATACATTCCTAACAGTACTAATTTTTAAATATTAAATACAACTTCAGCTTTTTAAATGGAGTTGTTTTTTGATACCTTCTGTTTTCAGTGCTAAGTTATTATACTTCTTTAGTTTTGGGAAACTGAAATTTTATTCCTATCCATGTATTTTCCGTGTTGTGGGGGTAAGCGTATACGTGTCCCAGAAAGATAAGCTGGTGGAGAAGAGTAAAAATGTTTTTGCGTGAGTTGGATAGTTTTTTTAATAAATATTTCAGTTTAACCTCTTATTCTAAAGGAAAGAATAAAGAATGGACATCGTAGCTCTGTGGAACACACCAAATAGGGTATAGATCTTTATTGTTTTGATCCTTTTTTCTGTAAGCTCTAAGGCCACGTTCATATAACCAAACCAAACCTGTTGCCATTGAGTTGATTCTGACTCATAGCAACCCTACAGGACATAGTAGAACTGCCCCGTAGAGTTGCCAAGGGTTGGCTGGTGGATTCAAACTGCTGACCTTTTGGTTAGCAGCTGTACCTCTTAACCACTACACCACCAGGGTTTCCACCTTCACATAAAGCCATGTGTTTTATTTGTTGTTTCTCTCAGCTAGGAATATTTAAATGTATTTTTTGAAACTCTTCTTGTTGAGTCAATTAAAGCCACTTTAAAATGATAATTTTAACACTCTTTCTAGAAAAGTATACTCTTGGTCCAGGCTGTAGTCTTAGCGTACACCAGTGTGCATGTGTGTGCGTGCTGAGTTTTTTTTTTTTTTTTGGCGAAAATTTACAGCGCAAATTAGCTTCTCATTCAAAAATTGATACAGAAGTTGTTTTGTAACACTGGTTATAATCCCTACAGTTTGTCAGCACTCTCCCCCTTTCCCTTTACATCCTGGGTTCCCCATGTCCATTTGTCCAGGTTTTCTGTCCCTTGCTGCCCTCTGGTCTTTGCTTTTGGGCACGTGTTGCCCATTTGGTCTCATATACTTGATTGAACTAAGAAGTATGGTTCTCAATTGTGTTTCTGTTTGTTTTATAGGCCTATCTAATCTTTAGCTGGAAGGTGAACTTTAGGAGTAGCTTCAGTTCTGAGTTAGCAGGGTTTCCGGGGGCCGTAACCTCAGGGTTCCTCTAATCTCTGTCAGAACAGTAAGTCTGCTTTTTCCTGTGATTTTGAATTCTGTTCTACCTTTTTTTCCCCTGCTCTGTCTGGAACTCTCCATTGTGATCCCTGTATCAGAGCCATTGATGGTGGTAGCCGAGCACCATCTAGTTCTTCTGGACTTACACTAGTGGAGGCTGTGGTTCAAGTGGTCCATTCATCCTTTGGATTGATATTTTCCTTATGTCTTGGGTTTTCTTCATTCTCGTTTGCTCTGAACGTGATGGGACCAATAGATGTATCTTAGGTGGCTGCTTGCAAGCTTTTAAGACCCTAGACACTACTCACCAAAGTAGGATGCAGAACATTTTCCTTATGAACTATGTCAATTGACCTAGATGTCCCCCAAGACCATCGTCTCAGCCCTCAGCCCCAGTAACTCAGTCCCGCAAGGTGTTTAGATGTGTCTAGGAAGCTTCTATGGCTTTGCCTTGGTCAAGTTATGCTGACTTCCCCTATATTGTGCCTTGTCTTTCCTTTTACCAGAGTTAACACTTACCTATTACGTAGTTAGTGATTTACCCTTCCCACCCCTCCCCTCCTTCGTAACCATCAAAGATTATTTTTTTGTGTGTATGAGCCTTTTCTTGGGTTTTTATAATAGTGGTCTCATATAACATTTGTCCTTTTGTGATTGACATATTTCACTCAGCCTAATGCTCTCCAAGTTCATCCATGTTGTGAGATATTTCACGGATTCATCATTGTTCTTTGTTGTTGCATATTATTCCATTGTGTGTATGTACCATAATGTGTTTATCCATTTGTCTGTTGATGGGCACCTAAGTTGTTTCCATCTTTGCTATTGTGAATAATGCTGCAGTGAACATGGGTGTGCATGTGTCTGTTCATGTGATGGCTCTTATTTCTTCAGGGCATATTCCTAGGAGTAGGATTGCTGAATCTTATGGTATTTCTATTTCTAGCTTTTCAAGGATGCGCCATATCATTTTCCATAGGGGTTGTACCATTTTACATTCCCACCAGCAGTGCATGAAACCTTGAAACCTCTCCAACATTTGTTATTTTCTGGTTTTTTTTTTTTTTTTTTTTTGTGCCAGTAATATCTCTGTGAGATGGTATCTCATTGTAGTTTTTAATATGCATTTCTCTGATGGCTAATGATCAAAAATGTTTCCTTGTGTGTCTGTTAGCTGCCAGAATATCTTCTTTGGTGCAGTGTCTGTTCATGTCCTTTGCCCATGTTTTAATTGAATGTGTTGAGTTTTTTTAATTGAGAAGCAACGAATCACGTTGGCATGAACAAGTTTCACAGGCTCTTTTCATTGTTTATTTTAGCCTTGTCAATCATTTGGCCTTTTAAAATAGGCTAATCTTTTAATTGAGGATAGGTACAGAAAGGTTTTATGTGCCATGAAAACCTAAGTGGCTCTTGCTAACTCTGTTTAATTCGTTTTAAAAAACATTAGGTGATCCAGAAGTATTTCCTCTCAATTTTTGTAAGAATGTTTTTGTTGGCTATAATATTTGAAGTTGTTGTTATTAGGTGCCATCGAGTCAGTTCTGACTCATAGTGACCTTACGTGCAACAGAACAAAACGTTGCAAGGTCCTGTACCATCCTTCCAATCATTGCTATATGTTTGAGCCCATTGTTGCAGCCACTGTGTCAATCCATCTCATCAAGGGTCTTCCTCTTTTTTGCTGACCCTATACCTTACCAAACATGATGTCCTTCTCCAGGATCTGGTGCTCCTGATAACATGTCCAAAGTACATGAGACAAAGTCTCACCATCCTTGCTTCCAAGAAGCACTCTGGCTGTACTTTTTCCAAGATAGACTTGTTTGTTCTGCTGCTATTACATGGTATATTCAGTATTTTTTGCCAACACCGTAATTCAAATGCATCAGTTCTTCTTCTGTCTTCCTTATTCCTTGTCCAACTTTTACATGAACATTTGAAGTTAAAACTCCTTATAACAATAACAACAAAAAACCAAATATGTATTTTCCTAAAGTCTGATTGATGGAAAATAGGATGCAGGCTGTCAGTAAACAGACTTTTCCAACAGAAACGCTTAGTTAACACAGCAACTAACGTTTTTGAACGCAGCAGTACAACACACACTATTCGTAATTGAATAAAGAAGACAGATTATACTACTGGAAAAATGAGTACCTTGTAATTTATAATTTGTGAGTTAAACCTTAACTACACTTGACGTATTTCTTTGGATTGGTGACAGGCTGGTTAGTGAGTTAACTGCTGATGGTACCTATTCTGTGGAGAGACTGTTTCAGTCCCAGGGCTTATGGTGTTCAATAAAATAGATATCCTCAGAGGTAGGACTGAAGCTTTTGTCTTGATCAAAGTGCTTTGGAAGAAGCACAGTTGAACTGATTGGCTGTGAATGTTAATCACTCCATAGGACACACTGATAATTTATAGCGTTGTTGTAACTCTCTGGTGTTCATAAAATGAACTTAATAACCCACTGCCACCATGGGATAAACTCCTTTCTCTCCGCAATTGAATGCCCAGACTGCCTGCATAATAGTGTTGAGAAATACTGCATTAGAAAGAGTGAGCAGCTGTATGATGAAGGAAACAGCTCTGCAGCAGATTTGTTAATTATCTCCTTTGATTCACAGAGGGTGTTTGTGAGATATGGTTGACCAGTGAAGACACAGGGGCTTATGGCAGAGATATTGGCACCAGTCTCCCCGCACTACTCTGGAAGCTGGTTGAAGTGATTCCTGAGGGAGCAATGCTGAGGCTGGGCATGACAAATCCGCCCTATATTTTAGAGCATCTGGAGGTAAGAAAAAGCCCCCCATTTACATGCTGACACAGACACTAACCAGCCCAGACAGTGTGGCAGCCTAGGGATCATCACACGAGCTTCACTGAAAATTATTTCCACATTTTTTTGTAGTCCCACTTTACTAAGAAGGGATTGTGACTTTCACAGTCCCTCCTTTGTCAGTCTGCACACCTTGTTTTTGCTTCCTCAGCGTTAATTGATGTTGCCTAGAGTGTTCAATGCTTGCCATCATGTCACAGTTCTTTTTTTCTTCTTTGTAGCCTTTCAGTTTTCCCATGTATAAAATTTCAATTCCTTCATTTTTTTTTTCTTTTTTTAATTGTACTTAAGGTGAAAGCTTAGAGGAAATTAATTCCTCATTAAACAATTAATACATGTATCGTTTTGTAACATTGATTGCCAGCCAGCTCTACGACATGTCAGCACCTTCCGCTTCTTGACCTTGGGGTCCCCATTACCAGCTTTCCTGTCCCCTCCTGCCTTCTGGTCCTTGCCCCTGGGCTGATGTGCCCATTTAGTCTCATTTTGTTTTATGGGCCTGTCTAGTCTTTGGCTGAAGGGTGAACCTCAGGAGTGACTTCATTACTGAGTTAAAAGGGTGTCTAAGGGCCATACTCTTGGGGTTTCTCCAGTCTTTGTCAGACCAGTAAATCTTGTCTTTATTTTTGTGAGTTATAATTTTGTTCTACATTTTTCTCCAGCTCTGTCCAGGATCCTTGTCAGAGCAGTCAGTGATGATAGTCAGGTACTATCTATAATTCCTTAATTTTAAACCCTGGTTGAAGGAGCCCTGGTGGCACAGTGGTTAAAGTGATCAACCACTAACTGAAAGGTTGATGGTTCAAAACCACCAGTGACTCCACAGGAAAAAGATGTAGGCAGTCTGCTTCCATAGAGATTTATAGCTCTAGAAGCCCTTTGGGGTCTATATGAGTCAAAATCAACTTAAGCACAGTGCTTTGGGTTTTTTTTTTTTTTTTTGGTGGTTGAGTACTGCTAGTATGATATGCTAATTTTGCAACTCTGAACATTGCATTGTCCAAACTACTTTTAGCCATAACAGTAAAGATGCTATGCCTTAAATTTGAGGATGAGTCTCAAATTTCATCCCTTCATCTGGAGATAGTTAGGGGCAAAGTAGAATAAAAGGGACACAAGGTGGCAGGAACGTGGGACTCTTCCACCTGATTCTCCTGTGATCTTGATGAACAAAGAAGGAGATGTAATCATTCGAGCTTCCTGGTTTAATTTTTATACCTTCCATGGATCAGGATGCTTCCCTTCAATTAGCTTACTGTCAAGCTAGATGAATGGACGTGTACGCAAGTGACTGTGGTACCTGATGAAAAATGCCATGATAAATATGAGCAAGAATATGGACAATGGAGAAACTATTTGAATGAAAAAGTACATGGTAGGGTTTCTTTTAGCTTCCTAGGGCTGTTGTAACAAAGTACTACAGATTGGGTGACTTACAAGAACAGAAATTTATTGTGTCACTGTTTTAAAGGCTGATAGTCCAAATTCAGGGTTTCAGCAGGGCCATATATACTCTCTCTCCTTTCTTGTCTCTGAGCTTCTCGTGGCCCTGGGTGTTCCTTGGCTTGGAACTGTAGCATAATTTTGTCCTCACGAAGTCATCTACCCTCTGTCTTTCTGTGTCTCTTCTCTTCTTTCATAGGACAGCACTCAGATTGGATTTGGACCCACCCTACTCCAGTAGGATCTCGTGTTAACTGATAGCATCTTCTGAGACCCTGTTTCACAGATACCAGAGGTTATGACTTCAACATAAAATTTTAGTGGGCCACAATTCAATCTGTAACAGGTTCTATGACTATTATCTGAGAACTCAAATAGGTTATTATATTAGACTCATGGTCGTGGACATGAAATCAGGTTAAGTGCAGTTGCAAAGTCGTGGGCAAAGTATAAAAGCAAATCACTTTTATATTTAATCAGATGAGGTCTTTGCCTTATCTTTGTGCAAAAAAATAAATAATATCCCAAAAAGCTAAAAGCAAGTACAGTTATGGAAATTTAATACATAAATGCAAATGTATATTCAGACGTTTAAAAAACTGTTTCTCTTGATTTCGTTTTGGAGCTATACTTGTTGAGCTTGTTGGTAAAAAGCTTCCTTAATAACGACATATTTTAGAAGCTCTGAAAAAAGAGTCGATAACAATCTGACTCTTAATTGCTAAATATATTAGTGAAGAGATTTAGCAATTTCAATTTTGTTATTCACATTTTCCTAGCCAGATCTTTCTAATAAGCCTTTATGATTTATATATTTCTTTAGTACTTTGGAAAGTGTGGGATGATTATGATTTACTATTTAAAACATGTCACGGGCATGTTAACTTTTACTTAACACTTTTATTCAACACTTGAAAAAGCAAGTGATTCTCTGTAAAAATCAAATATAGTAAAGGCCGTGGCAGCCTTGCTATATTTGCAGTAAATGTGAGGGATACATCGTGACGACTAAGAGATGTGTTAGATCTATGGTGGGTGGGAAGGGAAATAGGCTCAACCAATATACAGGTGGAAAACATGCCAGTTTCTTTGGATTGAAAATTATCTCCTCAGAAATCAAGGGAGCCATAGTAGCTGGAGTCAGAAGTTCAGGTAGGGAGTAAACACAAGGAAAAAAATCAGGTATTGGCTCTGAGGTGACTTACCTAAATACCTCTTGGAATCAGCTCAGCATTTTAATTGATTGCAAGGTTGAAGTACCTAATGCTGCATTCACAGGAAATTCTAACAGCACCACAAGTAGTGCCAGACTCATTGACCTTGGAATAGATACTCTAGGGGAGCTTCAAAAAAATCAACAGAAGATGCTAAATGTAACTTTATGGTTTACCTGGAAATCATTAGATGTTTAGTTATAGATCATGGTCAGAGTGATAACAAGTTCTGATTGTCATGACATTGTATTTTATTAATTCTTTAAAATATCTGTGCATTGGCCTTCCCTGTTAAATTGTCATCTTCTTCTTGAGGCAAGGAGCTTGTAATATCCACCTCTGTACTACCCCACCCAGCAGTGGCTCAATGAATGAGTGAATAAAAGAAGAACCTTCTTCATGAAATAAATTGTAGAGCCCACACTATAGTCTTAAACCCGAAGTCTTAACCCTGTGGCCAGGTAAGGCAGCAGAAGCTGATGAAGTAAATGAGCTTCAAGGGTGAGAGTTTGCCCCAAAGAAAGCTGCCCACTCATAAGCAAAGGATAATCCACTATTTTACCATACCAAGGGAGAAAAGCAATCCCAAGGAAAGAGAACAAAATAAAGCAAACGTACAAACAGAAAAAAGGTATGCAAGAACAAAAGATCCACACCATCTGGAAGTAAGAGCTTTTAGACGTTTCCTTGGCTGCTTTGATAAGTTCTCGACCTTTACACCTCATTTTGGTGGTTCTTTTCATTCTCCCATGGATGGGAGAGCCCACAGTTTGCAGTGTTCCCCAAACACATCTTTACGCAACAGAAAAAGTAACTGAGTACCAGAAGGCTTCTGTGGCTTCCCAGAGTCACAAAGGACATTAAGGAAAGGAGCCCAGAGCTGTTACTCTCCAGGCCCATATTCCTCAGTCCTGTGCTCAGCCATACTTTGTATTTCTTCATTTTCCTTTCACCAGATTTAGACCACTTTACAGAAATTAGTTATTTAAAGCATGCTGAAGAGAGTTCACCAATAAGAAAAATAAGAAAAGATGCCAATATTAAAAAAAAAGAAACAACAGTGAATGAGAGTTGGAGTTTTTCTTAAACTGAAGGGATAGGAGGAACCCACTCTTGAAATAACTACTCTGATGCTTTAATACCCTTGGAATGAACGTTTGGTGAGAATTTGTATTGGTCAACGCAGCCTCCTTGTGCTTTTGGAAGATGCTTCACTTTGCAGTCTTTAACTATAGAGCATTTCCCGGGGCTGTTTTCCTTCCTCTTCATTCTGTTCACTTCATAGTCAGCTGACTCTAGGGAGTTTTTTTTTTTTAGAATCCTTTTACCAGCTTTTTTTTCCTTTTCTCTTCTTTTTTTTAATTGAATAGGTCATAGGGAAAATCATTTGAAAGAAAAAAGCCAAAGTTTCTATTATACGTATTAGGTATGGTGTGAAAAAACACGTTAAGAATGTATTTTATTAAATCTCCATAGGAATAAAAGATGCTCATTATGCGTAATATAAGATATACTTTTAATGTTTTCTCATGAGTTAAACATAATATGTGATGCTTTATACAGGAGATATGAAATGAATATGTGCTTAATGAAAGAAAGGGAGGGTGGATTCTTTATCCTTGTCAGGCAGGCAAGTATTCAAGTTTCTGTTGGGAACATCTACAAGGCCTGTTTTTCACTGAAAAGAACAATGTGGGATTTACTTGAAATGATGATATAGCTGACAAAAAGCTATCTTAAATATATATGTATGAAAAACACCCTGAAATTAAAGAAACAACTATGAGTTTATGCAACACTGTATGGAATTTGCATACATTAATAGAAGCAATAGATTAAAAAATGTTTTACCCCTTCTTAAAATCTGCTGGTAACCCTCCATTGCTTATAGGATAAAGTCGATAAGCTGTTCAGCAAGACAAACACGGTCTTGAAGATACTCCTTTTATTTCCTTCTTCTCTTCTCTCTTAAGGCCTTCTGTATTTTTTTTTTTTTACTGTTTCATACTCCTGAAATTTTCAGTTTACATTTTCATCATTCCATACTCACCACGTGATGATGACAGTTGGCAGGAATGGGTTAATCAGGTGGTATACTAGTCTTTGCTGCTACCTGTGTTGACTAATGTGCAATAGTGACAAATAGAAGATATTTCCCCTATATTTGCTTTCCTTTTGATATTGCTAATGTCATAACCGGCTTATTCACCTTTAATGAACTCTAGCCTTATAGAAAGTGGAGCACTTTAAAAATGCATAATTGTGAACATGACTACTCTTGAAACTACATTGCTTAGTCTTCCCCTCCTGGCGATAGGTAACCCACATAAGATATTAATTCAGACTGAAAATAACACATGTGAACCCAACAAGATGTGATGGGGCCAGTGACCATGATATAGTGGCTCCTCCTAACTAGACACCAGAAATCACTGGTAACTTTCCTTTAAGTTTACCTAATCATAGTAATAAAGTCAGTTCAATTTCTTGAATATTTATAATTTTCAAGAAAAGGAGCCCTGGTGTCACAGTGCTTAAGCACTCAACTGCTAACCAAAAGTTCGGTGGTTCTACAACATTCACTTTCTGAAGAGGATGGCATGTTTGGGGGCATAGTTGTAAGTGAACGGTGCTGGGCCTCAGGACTGTTCTTGTCCGAGTTCTGCCCCTGAGTAGCCGTGTGACAATAGCTAGGTCCTCCAACATTCTTGTTCACCCGGTTCATTCCTGTCAAATGATAAGTGGCAGGTCCCTGCTGGTTCCAGTTATATATATACGCATATATATATATATATATATTTATTGTGCTTTAAGTGAAAGTTTACAAATCAAGTCAGTCTGTCATCCAAAAACTTACACGCACCTTGCTACATACTCCCAATTGCTCTCCCCCTAATGAGACAGCCCGCTCCCTCCCTCCACTCTCTCTTTTTTTGTCCTTTCCGCCAGCTTCTAACCCCCTCTACCCTCTCATCTCCCCTCCAGACAGGAGATGCCAACATAGTCTCAAGTGTCCACCTGATCCAGGAAGCTCATTCTTCACCAGCATCCCTCTCCATCCCATGGTCTAGTCCAATCCCTGTTTGAGGAGTTGGCTTTGGGAATGGTTCCTGTCCTGGGCCAACAAAAGGTCTGGGGACCGTGGCCACCGGGGTCCTTCTAGTCTCAGTCAGACCATTAAGTCTGGTCTTTCTATGAGAATTTGGGGTCTGCATCCCACTGCTCTCCTTTTCCCTCAGGGGTTCTCTGTTGTGTTCCCTGTCAGGGCAGTCATTGGTTGTAGACGAGCACCATCTAGTTCTTCTGGTCTCAGGATGATGTAGTCTCTGGTTCCTGTGGCCCTTTCTGTCTCTTGGGCTCGTAATTACCTTGTGTCCTTGGTGTTCTTTATTCTTCTTTGATCCAGGTGGGTTGAGACCAATTGATGCATCTTAGATGGCCGCTTGCTAGCGTTGAAGACCTCAGACGCCACTCTTCAAAGTGGGATGCAGAACGTTTTCTTAATAGATTTTATTATGCCAGGTGACTTAGATGTCCCCTGAAACCATGCTCCCCAAACCCCTGCTCCTGCTACGCTGGCCTTCGAAGCATTCAGTTTATTCAGGAAACTTCTTAGCTTTTGGTTTAGTCCAGTTGTGCTGCCCTCTCCTGTATTGTGTGTTGTCTTTCCCTTCACCTAAAGTAGTTCTTATCTACTATCTAATTAGTGAGTACCCCTCTCCCACCCTCCCTCCCTCCCCCGTCTCATAACCATCAAAGGATATTTTCTTCTCTGTATGAACTGTTTCTCGAGTTCTTATAATAGTGGTCTTTTACAATATTTGTCCTTTTGCAGCTGACTAATTTCACTCAGCGTAATGCCTTCCAGATTCCTCCATGTTATGGAAAATGTTTCAAGGATTCATTACTGTTCTTTATGGATGCGTAGTATCCATTGGAAACCCTGGTGGCCTAGTGGTTAAGTGCTACGGCTGCTAACCACAAGGTCGGCCGTTCGAATCCGCCAGGCGCTCCTTGGAAACTCTATGGGGCAGTTCTACTCTGTCCTGTAGGATCGCCATGAATCGGAATCGACTCAACGGCACTGGGTTTGGTTTTTTGGTTTTTGGTATTGTGTAAGTATTCCATAATTTATCCATTCATCCATTGATGAACTTGGTTGGGCAAGTTGGTTGCTTCCATCTTTTTATATATTTTATATATTTTTATTTCCTGATATATTCTTCCCTGTTGCAGTCAGATAATTATATATTAGTAAAAATTAAGAACTATATTATTTGTGATAATGAAGTTTCAACATAAAAAAAAAACTTACTAGCTCTTTCTTAGTCTTGTGGCAGTTTACCTTTCTACACCTAAAAAAAAACATTCGGTGATTTTAACCCACCAGCACCTCCATGATAGAATAGACCTGGTAATCTGCTCTTGTAGAGATTTCAGCCTAGGAAACCCTATGTGGTAGTTCTACCCTGTCTGTACGGTCGCTATGAGTCAGAATGCACTGGACAGCACACAACAACATTTTCAAGAAATGCTGGTTGCTTTATACACATTATCTCTTTTCCTTCAACTTAGTTATATAAGTATTATCATCCTCATTTTATTGACTGAGAAGTCAAGTCTTAGGAAGTTTAAATAACTGAGTTAGTTGGGACCTGAACTGGTTTCTCTTCTGGTCTGACTCTAGAATGCTCTTTCTGCTATACTCCATCCTCCGTGAAGCATTCTCAGACTTATCCCAGGTGTCTCCCATGCTTCATAGTGCCTGTTCAACACGTGTCTTTTGGTACTCATCAGCATCTGTCAGTGTACTATGATTTATGTACTTGAAAATCCACTCAACTAAACTATTGTCATCTATAGAGAGAGGCCATCTTACTCATTTTTACGTTTCAGTGCATGTGATAACTCAATATCATCACTCAGAACAAGGCCCGGGGCCAACTGCGGAACAGACCATCAATTGCTTATATGAAAGAAGTATAGCCAGAATGCTCCTTGGAAGCAAGGATGACAAGACTGGCATAGTAGCTGCAACAATGGGCAGACTGCCCCATTTTTCTTCCTTGGAACAGCTGGTGGGTTCGAACCACTGACATTTCTGTTAACAACTGAGCGCTTAACTGCCGAGCCAGGGCTCCTTTCTGTACAGATTACAGCCTTGAAAACTGTGGGGCAGTTCTACTCTGTCCTATAGAGTCACTATGAGTCAGAATTCACTAGATGTCAGTGGGTTTGAGTTTATCTCCCTTACTGAAGAGACTTACATGTCTTAAAATCTTACCAGATTTTTTGGGCATAGATTACAGCTTCATCCAGAAAAGGTAAGTTAATCAATCTAAACTACAAGTGCTTCTTATTCAGAACTCTCCCTATATTCAAACTATGAATAAACAAATTATATATTTGTAAATGTATATTATTTTATAAAATATTGCTGAAAAATAATTGACATTAATATTCACATTGATACTACACCACATTTATTTATCTTGAATTAAAATTTATGTTTTTATTCAAGATTTATGTTTGATATATTTATGTTACATGTTATTGTAAGGTTAATCACAAATAGTGATATTTTAAAAAACAATCCTTTTATTTTAGGTTTGGAAATCTTTTGATCTCTACAACACATCAGCTTGTTGCTGTCCTTGATTTTCTAATATTTTACTTCTAGTTAAGTGACCTTATATTCTAATCTAATTTTACGTTTATCTGCTGAGAGATAGTAGATATCTATCCAGGATTTTTGCAGTATGGTCATTTATGAACATTAGGAACGTGTTTGGCATGGCAGAATTTTTTTTTCAATGCCTTAATAGTTTTAAAATAATTATGAACTCAGTACCTGCTGTGCTTATGTTCAATCAAAGTAACTCAGAATTTCCAAACTGCACTCAACAGCTCAAGAGTTCAAATGAGATCTTTAAAAAAAAAAAAAAAAAGTTTTCCTTGGGCTTATACTTTCCAGAATAATAATAAAATGTGCAAATAGATTCTTTGCTATTACATACAAGATGTTTTCACCCTTTTTGTAGAATAGAAGGACCTGGAAGATAATTTATTTTGAGCAAGGAAATGGAAAGGAAAAAACCCTTCGTTTTGCTACCTGCAGGTAGTTTTGGGGACGTGTCAGTATGTGGTTTGATCTTTTGGCACCCAGTTTCTTGCCATTTAAAACCATTATCTCTGTACTTCATTCTTAACCAGGCATCCATGAATAGATTTCAAGAGGTGCCTAAAACCGGAAACAAAAGTTTGTGCCTATGTGAAAACTGGGAGGGAGAAAACTTTCATCAAATATTAAGAGTGTATCAGGCTTTATTGGGAGCCTAATTCAAAGAAGGAAACCCTGGTGGCCTAGTGGTTAAGAGCTATGACTGCTAACCAAAAGGTCGGCAGTTAAATCCACCAGGCACTCCTTGGAAACTCTATGGGTCAGTTCTACTCTGTCCTGCAGGGTTGCTACGAGTCGGAATTAACTCAATGGCAACAGGTTTGGTTTTAGGTTTTTGAATTCAAAGAAACCCTGCTGCCGTAGTGGTTAAGAGCTATGGCTGCTAACCCAAAGGTCAGCAGTTTGAATCCACCAGGTGCTTCTTGGAAACCCTATGGCGCAGTTCTACTCTGTTCTGTGGGGTCACTATAACTCAGGATAGACTCCATGACAGCAGTTTAGTTTTTTGTTTTTTGTTTTTTTTTAATTCAGAGAGCTGGGCAAGGCCCTCTGGAGGGTAAGATAGGAATGGAAGGGATTCCAAAGCCCTACTTGCTGAAGGACTTGATAACTTGTCTTCAAAGAGGAAATGGAAAATGCTACTGCACTTAAGTGCCATTGCAAGCTCCACCTCATATTCCAACTGCATCTTCCAGGATTTGGGTCTGAGTGTTAGTGAAGATGATGCTTCATTTGGGCCTGGCTACTGAAAACCTTGGATCTCTGCCCATACTTGTGTCTCAGTGTATTTGTTCCTGTGGTACTCACTTGTTCCCATGGCCTCGCCTCAGTTTCTAAGCCCTACCCTAGAAACCTAAGACAAACTTTTCTTCAACTCAGTAACCCATTAGAAAAATTTACATAGGGTGGTGCAGATGGTTTGTGCTCGTCTGCTAACCATAAAGTTTTGGTTCACACCCACCCAGCAGTGCCATGGAAGAAAGCCATGGCGATCTGCTTCCATAAAGATTATAGTCAGGAGAACCCTATGGAGCAGTTATATTTTGTAACCCATGGTGTTTGCTGTGAGTAGGACTCAACTTGATAGCAATGAGTTTTGACTGCTTCCTACTACTATGTGTCAGTTGTAATATTAAGCGTTGGTGGTTAAGCCTCATGATTATATGTAGAACAAAGAACCCAGAACTCATAATTACCAAAAAAAAAAAAAACCCTAAACCCGTTGCCGTCGAGTCAATTCCCACTCATAGCAACCCTATAGGATAGAGTAGAACTGCCCCATAGGGTTTCCAAGGAGCGGCTGGTGGATTCGAACTGCTGACCTTTTGGTTAGCAGCTGAATGATTGACCATTGTACCACCAGGGCTCCTAACTCGTAATTAAGCAGACAATCTCACAATAGGAGCCCTGGTGCACAGTGGCTAAGAGCTTGGCTGTTAACCAAAAGGGTGGCAGTTCGAATCCACTGCTTGCTCCTTGAAAACCCTATGGGGCAGCTCTACTCTGTTCTGTAGGGTCACCATGAATTGGAATTGACATACTGGTGACAGGTTTAAGTTAATGTGCTCGGCTACTGTTATGGATTGAATTTTGCCCCCCCAAAAAAATATCTGTCAACTTTGCTAGTCCGTGATTCTCCGTATTGTGTGATTGTCCACCATTTTGTCATCTGACCTGATTTTCCCATGTGTTGTAAATCCTACCCCTGTGATGTTAATGCCACTAATGAGATTAGTGGAAGTTATGTTAATAAGGCAGGACTTAATCTATAAGACTAGGTTATGTCTTAAATCAATCTCTTTTGAGATATGAAAGAGAGAAGCCAGCAGAGGGACATGGGGACCTTATACCACCAAGAAACAAGAGTCAGGAGAATAACTTGTCCTTTGGACTGGGGGTCCCTGCACTGAGAAGCTCCTCGACAGGGAAGCATTGATGGCAAGGACCTCTCCCCAGAGCCAACAGAGAGAAAAAGCCTTCCTCTGGAGCTGGCAACCTGAATTCAGACTTCTAGCCTCCTAGACTGTGAGAGAATAAATATCTGCTTATTAAAGCCATCCGTTTGTGATATTTCTATTATGCAGTACTAGATAACTAAGACAACTACTAACCAGAAGGTGAGAGGTTCGAGACTACCCGGAAGTGCCTCAGAAGAAAGCCCTGGTGATCTACTTCTGAAAAATCAGCCGTTGAAAATTCTGTGAAGCCCAGTTCTGCTCTGATGCACACGGGTCAGCCTTGGCTTGATGGGAACTGGTGACCTCAGAACAGATGACTGCTTGTTGTTGCCCTCGGTTTGCTTGCCTACAGCCACTGGCGGTTCCATCGAGAACTTTATTTTATGCTTATCATCGCAGATATGTTTTTAGAATTTCCCTGAACTATTTTGTGGATAACCAGTTCCCATGTTGAAAATATTAGGTACCTGTCTTCCTGGAGAACACAGTGCAAAATGCCTTGTTTAACATTTTATTTATATGGCCATTAATAATGTGTACAGAGATCTCCCCTGTGGGCTTGGCTGCCGCTATCAGTTCCAATTTCTAAATTACCAGGTAGCATCCACGGGAGTCTAGACCCAGCGTGGAAATATAAATGGCCACATCATTTCTGGTTATCTGCAAATGCTTTAATCCACTTGGTGCTATAAACCGTCTGAGCTTCTCAACCATTCATCTAATCCATTTTTTCCTCTTGCCATTGGCCTACGTTATTAAGTATTGCTCAGGAAATGCAGTGACGCATGGATGTTGATTTCCAAAAGAGATGATCATTTTCCTGGGAGGATAAGAAGAATATAGGAATAAAATGTGTGTCAAGATGATGAGTGAAAAAAGGCCTTAGCAAATCCTTTATAAAGAAACTGATGTCATAGTTGAATATCTGGAGGCCTGTCTTCCTGTGCATAGATCTTTTAACAAAGCTGATAGAATATTTTTACCAATATATAGAGAGAGCTCATTCATTCTAGCATGCTTGAGAAGCCTGGAAAATTTACATATTTCCTTTGTGACATGCAAATGTTCCTATTTCATCTTTTAGTATTCTTTTGTACATTTCCATTTATAAAGAAGGGGCATTAGATATGTATATGATTTAATTTGCATCTTAAAAGGCATTTCAAGTTACCAATCCCCTGAAATTCTTAATTTCACGGGAGTAACTGAGAGGGTTTCCATGTAACCTATCAAATTGGTATAGTTCAAACTCCAAAATACACCATCTGTGAGCTTGATCCTCCTCATTAATTTAGGAAGCCAGTTACACTCAAACCGTTGAGAAAAGCTGTGTTTGACTTCCCTACATAAGCAGAGAATGACTAAGACATAAGGTGATCAGCGTAGGTTTCTCTACACCTTTCTTTTGATTCTGAGATCATTTCTGTATTGATTTCTTTGCTCTGATAGCCTGTGAAAGGCTAATTCAGCACTTAGTCAACTGAAATCCTCATATTTTATATCACCTGGGTAATAGAGTTTTCAGGTGATTCATGATGTAGAACAGAAGGGTTGGTAATGAAGTTAATGGTTCATAGAAAAGTTGAGGGAGATTCTGCACATTTTTCAGAAAGCAGCGTTCATTTCAGGTATCCCGTAGCCTGCCTCTGTTTATTTCTAATCCGCAGGTAGTCTAAAATATTTGTTGTTTTTAGGTTCAATATGCATCTCTTCTTTTTTTCCCACCTCTGCCTTTGCCCACTACAAAAATAATCCACATGAAAATTCTTTAGTATCATTTTTGAGTAAATAATGATTGTGTTCTAAATCGCAAACAGAAGGTTTTAAAAATATAATTATTGGTAAAAACTCCTTCATTTGCCTGTGCTGTAGCAGAATTATCAAATAGATTGTAACGGGCATAACAGATCTGTGTGTAATAAATCATTTTTAGCATCCGAGGATGCTGCACGTGGGCCAGAGGAAATCAGACTGATTGTTTTGAGAAATGTTGACTGTTCCCCAGTTGTCTGTTAAATCGGAGAAAAATCTATTCTGTTTCTTTTTATATTATGTATTATTGTGTGTTGTTAAAAGCCACTGTGGAAAGCTTGCTATGTATAAAGTGTTGGTTAATTAGAGAAAATATTGTGGATGAGTTTGTCTCTATATATGGCAGTAAGGAAAATCTTCAGAGTTACATGTTAAAATGTTTTAAAAGCAAGCTTTATATCACCTTTTGTTATACATTGTAATGTAATATGTATATATACATACTGATCAGATGGAATTTCAAGCGTTAATCTTTTCATTAATTTGCTACTACATTTTCAGCCTTCTTTTTTCCCACTTCAAAAGATTCTTGTTACATTTTTCTGTTCCTGTATTCTTCCATTACTACCTTTATATCAGTTACCTAGGGCTGTGCCAACAAAGTACCACAAAGTACCACAGACTAGGTGGCTTAAAGCAACAGAAATTTACTCTCTCACAATTCTTGAAGGTAGATATCCAAAATCAAGATGTCAGCAGGATTGGTTCCTTCTGGAGATTCTGAGGGAAAATCTGTTCCATGCCTCTCTCCTAGCTTCTTATGGTTGCCAACAGTACTTGGCATTCTTTAGTTTGTAGACACATCACTCCAGTCTCTACCTTTCTCTTCACGTAGCATTCTCCTCTCTGTCTGTGTCCAAATTCCCCTCTTCTTATTAGGACCTCAGTCATTGGATTATGGTCCACCTTAATCCAGTATGGCCTCATTTTAACTTGGGTACATCTTCAAAGACCCTATTTCCAAATAAGGTCACAGGTACGAAGTATTAGAACTTGAACATATTTTGGGGGGAGGGGGTACACAATTCTATCTTCAAAAACCTTTTTTTGTGTTCCATAAATATTTTCTATTGTACCATTTTTATTCCCTTGTCATTCCTTTGACTATATATATTTTTGTTATTAATGATTGGGGATTACAATTAACATTCTAATTTACGGCAACCTGGTTTGGACTAACACCAATTTAATGACAATAGTATACCAAATTTTGTTCCCATGTATAACTGTTTTCTCTACCCTCCTTTGTGCTGCTATGGTGATATAAATTACATCTTTTTTTCTGCTTGTTCACATCTCCTGCTGACCTCCTTTAGAGATTTTTTTTTATTTCTGTTTTTGAGAGTTCTTCTTTGAACCATGTGTTATTTATAAGTATGTTGTTTAAAATTTTTGCAGAATATCATTGAAAAGCAATTGTAGCAGTATATTAGCAGGGAACTGCCAGAAATTCAGGCCGGATCGAGGAGAGGATGTGGAACCAGAGATATCATTGCTGATGTCAGATGGATCCTCGCTGAAAGCAGAGAATACCAGAGATGTTTACCTGTGTTTTATTGACTATGCAAAGGCATTCGACTGTGTGGATCATAACAAATTATGGATAACATTGTGAAAAATGGGAATTCCAGAACACTTAATTATGCACATGAGGAACCTGTGCATAGATCAAGGGACAGTGGTTCGAACAGAACAAGAGGATGCTGTGTGGCTTAAAGTCAGCAAAAGTATGTGTCAGGGTTGTATCCTTTCACCATATTTATTCAATCTGTATGCTGAACAAATAATCCAGAAGCTGGACTGTATGAAGAAGAATGGGACACCAGGGTTGAAGGAAGACTCATTAACAACCTGCATTGTGCAGATGACACAATCTTGCTTTCTGAAAGTGAAGAGGATTTGAAGCACTTACTGATGAAGATCAAAGAACACAGCCTTCAGTATGGATTACATGTCAATATAAAGAAATCAAAAATCTTCACAACTGGACCAGTAAGCAACATCATGACAGAGAAGAGATTGAGGTTGTCAAGAATTTCATTTTACTTGGATCCGCAGTCAACACCTATGGAAGCAGCAGTCAGGAAATTAAACCATGCATTGCATTGGGCAAATCTATTGCAAAAGACCTCTTTCAGGTGTTGAAAAGCAAAGATGTCACTTTAAGGACTAAAGTGCATCTGAGGAAGACAGAAGAAGAATTGATACCTTTGAATTATGGCGTTGGCGAAGAATATCAAATATACTGTGGACTGCCAAAAGAACGAACAAATCTGTCTTGGAAGGAATACAACCAGAATGTTCCTTAGAAGGGAAGATGATGAGACTTCGTCTTATATATTTTGGACGTATTATCAGGAGGGACTAGTCCCTGGACAAGGACATCATGCTTGGTATAGTAGAGGGTCAGTGAAAAAGAGGAAGACCCTGGATGAGATGGATTGACACAGGGGCTGCAACAATGGGCTCAAGCATAACAATGATCATGTTGTTTAATCTCCAGATATTTTGGGATTTTCCAGCTATCTTTCTGTTATTAATTTCTAGTTTAATTCCATTGAGATCTGAGCATATACACAGTCTTGGTCATGTGCATGGCCCTATGTGTACATGTGGCTTTGTAGATTCCCAGGAATATGTCATTGTTTATCAAAACCCTCTATGGACATCATATTCCCTAGCTTTTCCTTTTAAAATTACTGATTAGCCTATTGTTTGCCCTAGTTGTTATCTTCTGCCTTGACCAGCCATGATGTTGCTGCAAGCCTTTAGTTAATTTTCAGAATTCTGAGAAAGTTGATTCTGACAATTTTTGCAAGTGTCCTCATTGCTTTTATGGAAGAGAAAGTTTTCAGAAATCCTTACTCTGCCATTCCTTCTGATGTTGGTCAATATTATAAGCTGAGAAATGGGCTCCCTCCTTATTCACCAGGCTATCATTTTGTGGCACTGAGTCAGTTTTCTTGCTTAATTTTTGTGTTCCTTGTCAAAGGTGCCGTCAATCACTGATGGTGCCAGTCTGCCCTAGTAAAGGTTTTGAGAAGGAGCTCATGTCATTACTGGGTTATTGACCACAAAAGATCACTGTTAATTGAGCCTGTCAGTGGCTTATAACAAATGTCATCATCATAGAAAGCACAGGGTTTTACAGACTAAAATGTATACTTCATTGGACGCTCAGAACTCCTGGACACCAAGCAAAACATGGCATACATACACTGAATCTTGCCCGCAGCCGTTAGTTGCTTCCCTCTTTTTTTTTTAATTGGCGTTTTTATTACAAGTCAGATCAAACATTATTTTGTTATTTTCCTTTTACTACTAGAGTCCACGTTCCACAGTCACTATCTTTCATGTTATTGAAGCTGCTGTTGCTCTGGATTCATAGAAATGTTTTGTTTCCTTGGTGGATGAGCTTTCCCCTTCACTGTGCTGTGTTCCATCACCTACATCGTCTTCAGGAGAATTGTGTGCATCATCCCATGTAGCGTTTGCTGGTCAGAAAGGAGATGTTCACTTTTGATGCCACTTTATTTAAAAAAGATATCAAACTTGAAATTAATAGCTATAAGCCCTAGCATTTATAATAAACCACAGGAAAATATTGACAATTTGGGAATATTCAATTCCAAGAATTAAAGTTTTACTGTCATGGAAGTAAACACAAGTTTTTTAAGTGCCTCAATTTTACTGTCAGCATTTTTGTTGCTCTGTCTTTATGACGTTTGTATTTTATTGTCCTCCCAACTGAATGGATCGATGTCGTATCGATGTGTTCACAGCAGTAGAAGTTTTGAGTCTGAATCATTCTTGTCACTAATCTGATGAATTAGTTGAATCTTGATCACTCCGTTCACATCTGGATCTTTCTGAAAGGGAACATCATTTTCAAGGGATTGGCCTGAATGTGGTAGGTTTTAGAATTTTTATTCAATCTCTAATTCTGAGCCTTCTAAAATCTTCTCAAAATCGTTTTACTGTATGCTACCTGGAAATTAAAAAAAGAAAAACTCTATTTTAAAGTGTTGTACCATTTCACTATCTGGCATTTGGTACTAAATAATCATCTCAACACTTGTATTGACAGTTGGGTACCATACTTATATAACCCTTTTATCAGAGAAAGCTGTAGCACTGAGGGCTTCTGTTACTGTGGTGGGCATGGGGAATCATTCACTTGACTAGAGTCCTTCTCCAACACCTGAGAAAGAAACATCCCTTTTGGATAGCATTGCCCTCCTCATTTGTGATTGCCTTTCCCCCTGCAAACGATTCAGTATAAAATGAAATTTACGGAAAACCATATTGTGAAGACCTTTCTATTGTTCAGTGAATGATTGATTGTTCTATAGAAGGACTCTTCTTGTTCCCTAGTGATGGCTTCATACAGGGGCTCAGGGACATTTTGGTGGCTGGCTCTATGAGCCTTAGGCACAGCTGTTCTGACCTTCACCCTGATCATGCAAGACTTGGAAAACTCCCTTAGTTCTTAGTGAGCCTCTTTAAGTCTCTCAGGTCATCAGCTACTCTTCCATTATTACACCCTCAGTTTTATCACTGGAAGCCTATCAGTTTCTTGTTTTGTCTGTGTATTAATATAGATGTTTGTATTACAGTGCCTATATCTCTCTGAAAATAAAAGTCCATTTCTCCATAATTAGAGCCAATTGGAAGGAAAAATGTTAAATTAGGAATAGTTCTATTTTCTTGGGATCATCCCCAGCCACCCAGCTAACTGTGAGCCCACCGACTGACCAGTTAACCCCACTCATCTCCACAGTGATAAATGTAACTGCAAAGCTCCAAGTTACATGATTCGGCATATAGATAGGACCTTTTTTGTATACTCACCTTCAAACAAGTCCATCGCTTTTTATTTAGTAGTCCTTTCTTGAAACTTTATCTGTAATATGTGATATGTTCCAGATGACTATATATGATTTTACTGGATTGGTAACTGAACTCTCATACTAGTTGGGTTTATTATATACTATATATATAATACATATCTTTCATTAAAAAAACATGTTAATTATATATCTTATTGAAGAATCATTGCATTAATAATATTTATTCATTTTAACATCAGGGGCATTTCTCCAAAGTTTGTGCATATAAAGTAATTTTAAACAACAGATATTGTTATTTTTATTATTATTAGGCTTGAAATAGTCCCTTGGGTTTAGTCATTTTGTAAGATGGGTAATTGTTAGTTCAATTAAAAAGCTGTGAGAAAGGCTATGAATTTTTTGTTTGTGTGTGCTTTATGTGAAGTCTTGCAGAGCAAATTTGTTTCCCGTTCATAGTTCATACACAAATGTTCCATGACATAGGTTGCACTCCCTACAATGTGTCAGCACTCTCCCCGTTACCACTCTGAGTTCCCCGTTGCCATTTGTCTGATTATCCTGCCTCTTCCTGCCTTCTCATGTTTGCTTTTGGGCATATGTTGTTGTTTTGGTCTCATGTAGATGATTTTTCTGAGGAGCACTTTCCTCATGCATGTTACTGTTTATTTATAGGCCTGCCTATTATTTGGCTGAAAGGTGATCTCCGGGAATGGCTTTAGTCCCAAGTTAGAAGGCTGTCAAAGGGCTATAGTCTCGGGAGGTCCTCCAGACTCTCTCACACCAGTAAATCAGGTCTTTTATGTGAATTTGAATTTTGTACTGTATAAGCCTATGGGTGTTTAATCATGCATTTGAAAACTTTGTTAAGCGTGGATAAAACGAATACCTTATGGAAGTTGATAACCAGGGCTTCAAACCAGTTAAATCATGGCCAAGAAAGTGAAACCAGAACAGACTTAATTTTTTAAAATCTGGGTGATCCAGAATGGAAAAAATTTTGGGCCAAAGCCCTGGAGTGGGAGATTCAGGAGAGGCATAGTGAGCCCTTTCAGGAGACTGATGCATGAGACTGGATTATTTTTAAGACTGAGGAGAGCGACACACATTCAAAGCGACGAGGTCAGCTGCCATCTTTGAGCGGGGCACTGCTGTTTCCAACTCTGTGCAAAATCCGATGGGCAGGAGATTTGGTTCCTATGCAATACATACACTGTCCTTGTTTTCTAAGAGGGAAATTAAGTTTCTAGCAGGGCTTAGACCATAATTTTTTTGATTCCATTTATGGTTCCAGTTCACCCAAATTTTAAAAATCCAAGTCTGTTCTAGTGTCATGTTCTCAGCCTTGATTGAACTGGGAAGAACTGGTTTGAAGCCCTGTTAATACCTTAACATACAGTAAATATTTAAAAGAGTAGTTTACCAAAACCAGAAATACCTAAAAGTCATTTACTTTTTGACTTGTTTCTGAAGGGCTGGGATTCTTGGAGTTGTTGTACTTATAAGCACTCTGGCTTTAATAGTGATGTTCATAATATTTTTACTAATGATTTGTTTGGGGTCTTTCAGCATTTTCAAGTTTGAGAGATAGTTCTACTTCAACAGTTGTTTACTGGTTTGTAATATTAGAAAGTACATTGACAGCTGAAAATTGATTTAAGAACTCATAAGTACATTTTCTATAGTAAAGTTCACTGACCTTAAGCACTCAATGAGTTTTTACAAATGTACATACGGATGTGACTACCACCCAAATCAAGAAATAGAACAGTTCCAGGAACCGAGAAGATTTACTCATTCCCCTTCCTAGTCAACACCTCCACAGAGGCAACCACTATTCTGAATTACGAATTTTTGCCATCATTAGTTTTTGCCTGTTCTTGAATTTCTTGAATCTGACTTGTTTTGCCCATGAGAATATCTGCAAGAGTCCTCCTATAATTGCATGTATCAGTCATTTGTTTCTATTGCTGTGAAGTGTTCCTTTGTGTGAATACATCACCATTTATCCATTCTCTTAATGGACATTAGGGTAATTTCCAGCTTCAGCTATTATGAATGAAGCTTCCATGAACATTCTCGTATATGTCTTTTCATGGATATGTACCCTCACTTCTCTTGGGTGAGTGGAATTGCTGGGTCATAGAGTAGGCATATATTTGGCTTTGATAAAATTTCCAGCATGTGTGGGATTGCCAGTTAAATGGACTTCTTTTAAATAGACTTCTGAATGGGCAATAGTGAGCAATACTGAACAATAGATGGCCTAATAAAATAGTCCACGCAAAAGGGAAGGTGTTTGTGGTTGGTTGGTGGATTTTTTTTTTCCAGTGAGTACTAGAAGTAATGCCTATTCAAGAGAATGGAAAAAATTCAGAATATAGGCATGTTATTTATGTTAGGCATGTTTCTATGATGGCAGATAGAATAATTGAGGCATATATTCTGTTAGAACGCACTTTGGTACATTTAAATTAAATCTACATTATAAAGGTACAAATTGTATCTTATAATTCCACCAGTATGTGACCTTAGTTTTAGTGTGACCTTAGGCAAGTCACTTAACCCTTTGGGTCCTTATGTCATTGTACATAAGTGGAGTGATGGGAGTGGAGGTTGATCTCTTAGGTTCCTTCCAGTTTTCTCATTCTACAATTTAAGTAAGTTACTTAAATTTAGTTAATATATTTTCTTACATATCTAATTAATAAATTAATTGACCCTGAGTCAAGGAAGAGGAAATAAGTGGTTACAGACTCAAAGACATGGAATTAAGTGTAAAATTTCAGACAACTGAGACTATTTAGGGCTTAAAACCAAACCAAACCGAGTGCCGTCAAATCGATTCCTACTCATAGAGACCCTATAGGACAGAGTAGAACTGCCCCATAGAGTTTCCAAGGAGCATCTAGCAGACTTGAACTGCCGACTCTTTGGTTAGCAGCCATAGCACTTAACCACTACACCACCAGGTTTCCTTAAGAAAAGAAAATACTAAAAAATATACTGGCCGCTTCTTTGGTGTTTTGTTAATGTATCACAGATGTAGCTACTCAGCTACTATGTAATCAGAATCATGAAGGACATTAAGCATGCTTTTGCAAAGCTTCAACTTTGGACTGGGTTTTGTAAAGTCAGCTTGAAACAAATTCAACCAGTTTGTGGCTCTTCAGATGCTAAACTGATTCAGGGCTTCACATGTGGCTAGTGTTTTTCTTACAGTTGCTAGTAGGTGCCACAGCTTAGGAAAAAAGAGCCATCAGCTGTTCCTATTATGATCAAAGGTAGAAATGTCCTTTCACAGTTCTGCCTTTTCAAAATTTAATTTCTTTATTACATCCAGATGGGACTAAAGAAGGCTATTTATTGTACTTTTTCTTAGTGCAGAAATAATTATATCTAGTAATGCAAAATACTTTGTGAAAATATAAACAGGAAACAGATGTTAGTTGAGCTATCTTTGAGACTCCCAGGTTTTCTTATACTCTTTGGGCTACAAGCTTATGGTTTTATTACTAATCGATGAGATATGGTATATCTTCTGTGAAGAAGACTGGGAATTCCTAACGTTCAGTAGACTGGAATTTTAATGTTCAGTGAAAAACCAAAATGAATTTTATCATTGTTTTATAATTTTTTGTTTTAGGGAAAGGAGTAGCAAAATGGCTGGTGAACTTGGAGTTTTTATTCAGGAATATAGAGTATTTATTTATTTATTTAGAAAATGTCCTATTTGGACAGGAAAAGTAAGCGTGAGCACTAAGCATAAATATTAGAGTCGTGCCTTTAACTCTTCAGCTGATTTGCATCTTGTTTATCTTTAAAAAAGATTTTAATTTCAGGCTCCTATAATTTAGTAACATTCGTATTTCCTCTGTGATATTTGCAAATGATGACACATTATATTTGGTTAAGTGTTCATTAAAAATTCTCCTTTATAAAGTAAGAGTCTAGCCTTAAAGTTACAAATGCAGAAATTGAGCTAGAAATGGTCTAAAGTTGACGTTTTCCCAGTGGCACTTAACCAGGTCATCGAAAAAGCCAAAATGAGAATTTGGCGTCCACAAGTCTCACTCAAATACATTGGCTCTTCATAAAATTAGCTGCTGTTCAACTCAATTCAGCAAAAAATTACCAAACATTTTTTATATATAAGACACTGCATGTGAAACAGATGAACAATAATTTCAAACAGTCTCTCCTTTGAAGTAGTGGTGGTGGGGGGGAGGTTATACATTTAATAATGTAGAATGTTTCAATTCCTAAGAAGGAGGTACAAAGTGCTCTAAGTAGGAACAGAAAAGAAATTGTTAATTCTTTGGGTACATTGGGAAACACTTAAAGGGGATTGGTAATTGAGCTTGACCTTGAAGTATGGATGGAATTTTAGTAGACAGGGGTAGTTTGAAAGTGGGGAGTTGCATTCTAGGCTGAGGGTAACATTTGAAGAAGGGTGAAAAGCCTAAAACATATTCTAAGAAAAGCAGTAGGTTGGCATTGGGTGAGAATGCTTTTCCTCGGGTTGGTGTATGTTAGTGAGTGCGAGGAGGCAGTGTGACAGAAAATCATTAACGGGAGCTGAGGTCAGAAAGGATCCTTGTAGGGGGATCATAGAATGCCAAACTAAGGAGTTTGGACTTTGTTTTAGAGACCTGTGATTGGTATTGAAACTTTTGCTTCATATGACCCTAAAATATATTATTTTAAAATATTGTGTTCCCTTACACATTTTGGGGGCCCTGGTAGCACAGTGTTTAAGAGCTCGGCTGCTAACCAAAAGGTCAACAGTTTGAATCCACCAGCCACTCCTTGGGAACCCTATGGGGCAGTTCTACTCTGTCCTGTAAGGTTGAAATAAGTTGGAATTGACTCAACGGCAATGGGTTTTATGCATTTTTAGACTGACATGGAAATTTTTTAATCATTAGGTGTAAATAGTTACAAAAGATGAAATTTGAAAATGAAATTTTTACAAAAAACCAAACCCGTTGCCATCGAGTCAATTCTGACTCATAGCGACCCTATAGGACAGGAGTAGAACTGCCCCATAGAGTTTCCAAGGAGTGCCTGGTGGATTTGAACTGCCAACTTTTTGGTTAGCAGCCGTAGCTCTTAACCATGATACCACCAGGGTTTCCAAATCACTCTTTTAAATGTATCCAGTGAAACATACAATGTAGGAAATTTTACATCATTCTCTTTTTCTCTTGCTGCTCAAATTTTTATTCTACTCCCCACCCCCGCCAGAATCCTGTCCAGTGTAATATAGTTTTAAGCTTAAGCCTTCTATTGATCACTTTACTGTCTTTCTCGGTATCAAAATATGTATATAAGTTAAAATACAAAGATTACCGTGACAACCAGGCTCTAAATATTAAAAAAAGAAAAGCTTTTCTTTTGCATTGGTTTGTTATTAAATTATTACTAGTACATAATTCATGAAAATGATGTTTCTTAATAAGTACTTATTAAGCATAAATTGGAAACCCTGGTGGCATAGTGGTTAAGCGCTACGGCTGCTAACCAAAGGGTTGGCAGTTCGAATCCGCCAGGCGCTCCTTGGAGACTCTATGGGCCAGTTCTACTCTGTCGTATAGGGTCGCTATGAGTCGGAATTGACTTGACGGCACTGATTTTGGTAAGCATAAATATAAAAATTATAAATGCAGTAGTTAATGGATGAGGAGAAGGGCAGCAGGCATGGGAACTCGTTGTTGCTTTGTCAGAGGCAACTTCACATGTCCTTTGTTTGGTGACCTGAAGGTGTTCCATAAAGATTGGGGTGGGGTGGGTGTGTGTGAAGGAGACTAAGCGTGAAGCCTTCACCAAAGACAAATCAGGTTTAGGAAAGAGTAGAAATGAAAGTTGAGAACCTGGAAATGGATTCATTTTAAAATGACCCTTGCCTTCTACTTAGTTTCTTTCTGGAGGATGCCCTTTGCCCCCTTGAAGACTTGAAGTTACGCTATGATTTGTAAGAAAGAAATGTGTGACCTAGGTACATATGGAAAGGGCAGAATATCAGACGCTTCTGAGGGCTGGGTAGCAACCGGGTGGCGGGTAGCATATGAGGATAAGAAATTTAGAGATTTTGAAATCAGGTGAGTTATCAGGAGAAAGTTGTAATGCTGTGGCAAGGAAATACTGAGTTCGTTACTTTATTTCTTATCTACGGCTGCTAACCAAAAAGGTGGGCAGTTCGAATCCATCATGTGCTCCTTGGGAACCCTATGAGGCAGTTCTACTCTGTCCTGTAGGGTTTCTATGAGTCAGAATCGACTGGACAGCAACGGTTTTTTTGTTTGTTTGTTTGTTTGTTTAATATAATCAGTAATTGTGGGAAATCATTTAATAGTTTTGTTAAGGAGAAAATAAAACCAAACACCCAGACTGTAGTATCCCATTTATTTTGTTTTAATGGGCACTTTTGAATTTGTAATCATTAAACTTTTAAGGGGCTGGATTTTTCTGTTCTTCATTCACTTCTCTCAGCTGAAGACACTTCAGTGTTAATTTTACTCAGGGCAGCCCCTGTTCTTGGTATCCATTCCTTTAACTGCAATGTGTTCTCTCACTTCTTGATACCATGTCATTAGGGACACCCCTTTGAGAATAATTCCCAATTTTTTTCTGTGGTATGCTCTCTGAACTGTGCTAGTAGTTAGTTCTATGGGTAGATTATTTAGAGTCCTGCGAGGACAGGGCATAGTGATCTAAACATTATATAGGAAACTGTTGAAAGTTACTGTCACTCTCCATCCTGGTTCACTTCGGCGTGTTACACATTGACATATTTCTTTCTTTTCATAGCTGTTTTCTATACTTTCAATCTATCTAATTTTACAATATTAAAAAGACAAAATAACTGTTCTAGAAATTTTTATTTTTCTCACCTAAGGTAGAAGGAAATTCTTTGCATGTAATAGAGCGTGTTACGTTATTTAGACCCAGGTTTTTTTTTTTTTTTTTACCCAGTTCTGAAGCTAGATAAACATAATATGTTAATAATACATATTTACAACACATCTGATTGTTGGAAAGTTTTTCAAAGCCCATTCTGCTATCTTTTGACAAAAAGAAAAAAATCCTATAAAAGTGACGTAATTTAAGATCTGAAAATACTTATTCATGAAATAATTCCTCTATTATCATAAGGCAGAACCTTGCAAAAAGGAAGCATCAGATTTTTATATTTGTAGAGGCCATAGACTTTGACAAAAAGGAGGAAAATAAAAACCTTTTTCTTTTATTTTTTCTTGTTGAAATATACAAAGCAAAAACTATACCAATTCAAGTTTCTACATGTACATTACAGTGACGTTGATTACATTCTTCAAGTTGTGCAACCATTCTCACCCTCCTTCTCTGAGTTTTCCCTTTCTGCTCCGTTAACATAAACTCACTGCCCCCTGAGGTTCTCATCTAATCTTTTGAGTTCCTGTTGTCAGTTTGATCCCATGTAGATAGATCTTCACAGAGCATAATGCTTAAGGCAGACTTTCTTTACTAGTTAAGCTAAACTATTGTTTGGTTTTAAGAAGACTTTAGGGGATATTTTTGGTTTAAGGTTTAAAGATTATTTTAGGGCAATAGTTTTGAGGGTTTATCTAGCTTCCATGGCTCCAGAAAGTCTATAGTCAGTGAGGGTTTGAAATTCTGTTCTGCATTTCCCACTTTAGTCAAGATTCTTCTATAGATTCTTTGATCAAAATGTTCAGTAGTAGTAGCCGGGCACCATCCAGTTCTTCTGGTCTCATGGCAACGTAGGCTGTTGTTCATAATGCAGTTAGCCACACATTCCATTTCCTCCTCCTATTCCTGATTCTCTTTCCTCTGGTGCTCCAGGCTAATAGAGACCAGTCATTGTGCTTTGGTTAGCCACTTGGAAGCTTTTAAAATCCCAGGCACTACCCAACAAACTAGAAGGTAGAACAGAAGCAATAAATGCTTTATTAGACCAATTAACTGGGATATCACATGAAACTATGGCCCTAAACCTCCAAACTGAGAAACAAAATCCCATGAAGTATTTGGTTATACATAAGCAGGCTTGGCAGCTACTCTGTGTGTGTGTGTGTGTCATGGTTGTAAGTATATCTATCACATAACTTTTGCCATTTCAACCTTTTACAAGTGTACAGCTTATTGACATCAATTACGTTAATCAGCTGTGCTACCCTACTCTTAACTATGGAATTTTTACGTGACTGTAAACTGAAATTAAGTACTCTATAAGCAATAACGTCCCCTTTCAACCCCTGCCTTCCACCCCTGGTGACCACTAGTAAACTCTTGTCTGTAAACATTTGCCTGTCTTTTTATATAAGTGGGGTCATACAATATTTGTCCTTTTGTGATTGACTTATTTCACTCAGCATAATGTCTTCCAGCTCATCCATATTGTAGCATGTATCAAGACTTCATTTCTCTTACTGGCTGAGTAGTTTTCCATCATATGTATATACCACATTTTGTTTAGCCATTAATCTGTTGATGGGCATTTAGGTTGTTTCCAACTTTTCGCTGTTGTGAATAGTACTGCAGTGAACATTGGTGTATGAGTCTCCTTTTGAGTCTCTGTGCTTTCAAGTTTTTGGGTATATATCTAGGCGTGGAATTGCTGGATCATATGGTAGTTCTATTTTTAGTTTTTTGAGGAACCACCACACTGTTTTCCACAACGGCTGTACCATTTTGCATTTCCACCAGCCATGGGTAAACGTTCCAATTTCCCTACATCATTGCCAACATTTGTTATTTCCTGTTTTTTTTGTTTTGTTTTTAATCTAAGCTATACTAGTGGGAGTATAATGGTATCTCATTGTGGTTTTGATTTGTGCCTCTCGATGGCTAATGATGTTGAGCATCTTTTCATGTGTTTGGTGCCCATATGAATGTCCTTTTTGGTGAAATGTCTATCCAAATCCTTTTCCCATTTGATGATTGGGTTGTCTTGTTGTTATTAAGTTGTTAAAGTTTTATATATATTTTGTTTCTTAGATTTTTATTGGATATTTGGTTTCCGAAGATATTCTCCCAGTGCGTAGCTTGTCTTTTCACTTTTTGTAAAGTTTGTTTTAATTTTGGTGAGGTCCCATTTATCTAGTTTGTCTTTTGCTGTGTGTGCCTTTGTTATTGTATTAGATAATAGATTGTTATAAGCTAGGCCCAACAGCATTGCTGCTGCATTTTCTTCTAAGAGTTTTATGGTTTTAGTTTGCACATTTAGGTCCTTAATCCATTTTGAATCTGTTTTTGTGTATGGTATGAGGCATGGATCCTGTTTCATATTTCTGCATATGAATATCAAATTTTCTCAGCACCATTTATTGAAGAGACTTTTCTTTCCCGATTCAATGGACTTAGCACCCTTGTCAAAAATCAGTTGACCATAGATGTGTGGTTTTATTTCTGGACTCTTAATTCTATTTCATTGGTCTATGTGTCCATTTTATACCGATATTAGGCTGTTTTGATTACTATAGCTATATGTTTTAAAATCAGGAAATATGAGCCCTCTTACTTTGTTCTTCTTTATCAACATTTCATTAGCTATTTGAGGACTCTTGCCATTCCATATAAAATTGAGGGGAAAAAAAAAACTTAATTTCTCCCTCTAATCTGTAGAAATCTATTTTGATTGGTTGCATAGAATCTTAACTTTCATTTGATTAAAAAAAAAAGTAAAAGTAATAAGTCTTAAAAAGTAAATTTGGCTCGCCAAATGAAACTTTTTCCTGATCTTTCTATACATGCTAAAGTTGCTATCTGATCCTTTTGCAGCCCACAGTGTATAAGAAAGCAGCAGGTTAGAATCTCAGAAAATATTCTGACAAGGTGTTCTTTGACGAGCTGACTTACCATGTGGTAACTAGAAATGCTTTCATTTCAGTTCCAATTAAAGAACTGGCACGTGAAGCCAATTTAACCAAGTGAAAGCAATTAAAGTAGATCAGGGAGGGGAATATGTCCCTCTTTGTTGCCTCTTTGTTGTTGTTGTTCAGAATATACACAGCAGAACATACACCAATTCAACAGTTTCTACATGTACCATTTAGTGACGTTGATTACATTCTTTGAGTTGTGCAGTCATTCTCACCCTCCTTTTCTGAACTGTTCCTCCCCCACTGACATAAACTCACTGCCCCCTAAGGTTCCTATCTAATCTTTCAAGTTGCTGTTGTCATTTTGATCCCATATAGCTAGTTCTTAAAAAACATAATGCTGAAAGCAGGCATTTTTTTAACTAGTTAAGCTAAACTATTCTTTGGTTTTTAAGAAGACTTGAAGGACTATTTTTGGATTAAAGATTATCTCAGGGCAGTAGTTTTAGGGGTTCATCCAGCCTTCATGGCTCCAGGAAGTCTGGATTCCATGAGAATTTGAAATTTTGTTCTGTATTTCCCCCTTTTGATCAGGATTCTTCTGTGGAATCTTAGTTCAAAATGTTCAGTAATAGTAGCTGGGCGCCATCCATTTTTTTTTTTAGCCTTATAACAAAGGATGCCATTGTTCATGGGGGCAACTAGCCACACATTCCTTATCCTCCTTCTGTTCCTGACTCTCCATTTCCCTCTGTTGCCCCAGGTGAATATAGAGAATTGTTGTGCCTTGCCTTTGTTGCCTCTTAAAAATATATATACCCACTTTTGAATTCGTACTAAACTCCATATTGTTCAGTTGCAAAAGGCTACAAAGTTCCCATTAATTTATCACCTAATTTGAAGAGGCATTGAATTCATATGTTTTGTTTAATCAAATATCCGTACATTTTTTTATAAGACTGGTATTAAAAAGAAATTTTCAACAAAATATTAATTTTTGTTTGAACTCATTGTCTTTATTTAGCAATTTATTAGTTAAAATGCATCCAGTTTGTAAGTCAGATTAGAGGTCTGAAGGATACGCAGAAGAGACAAAGGTAATACAGGTACGGTTGTGTAAGAACAAGGCAGTAACATTGGGCAAAATGTAATTGGTTAGTTCTAAGTTACTTTCCCTATATGGCATATTGGGAACTTTTATAGCCAGGTCATATACTATAGCTAAGGTGGCAAGCCGGACCTTCTAGGAAGGTCAGGCTTTACAATGAAGTAGAAACTTAGGTCTAAGTTGTTGATGTGGGTCTTAGTGTAAGTAGACTCCATTTTGGGCTTATTATAGTCAAGTTAACACCAACCTGAAGAAGTTGTTCACAACTGGTAAAATTAAAAATGTCTTTGATGTTTTTTTAAGTTCTATTTTAGAGAGACCAATCTACATGGCTTCCTTCTTCCCCTACTCCCAGAAATGATTTATTGTTAACACCTTCTGGGAATTAGTTTGTTCTTCACACAAATAACGTAGTTCCTCAAATTAGAAAACATTTGCTTGAAATAGCTATTCCTCAGATATGATTTTAGGTTTAGGGAGGAACATAGATAGATAAATCCACAGGAATGATGCTTTCGTGAGGGATTTGTTGGAGTAATGTTACCAGAACAAAGTTCTTGCCTCTCACTGGTCAAGAATGAGCAGGTAAGGCACGTAGAGTTTTCCACACGAGCAAAACTTTATTGTAGGGGCTTGCAAGCAGAGACAAGGAAGGCCTAGAGCAACGCTTACCCTCGTCTCACAGAACAAAAGACAGGCCTGAGTTTTTAAAAGTTCTTGGGCAGGAAAAGATTCATATTTATTCATAGACATAGGCAGGGATATGTTAACTAAGGTGCATGCGCAGCAGCTTTCCAAGATGGCTTCTGTGCTGGAGGCCTCTGGGATTCATAGCAGGACTTATTATGGGGTGTCACACCTGCATGGTCTCTCGCTCCCCGGGTCTGATTCCCTGGCTAGGGCTGCAGCCCCTCACTGCCCCTGGTGGAAAGTCACACAGCGGTCACAGGTGGATGTTCTGCACATGTCCCTGGGGCTGGTTTTCTCCAGCTGCTTCTGAAAGGCAACTTTAAAGAAGTTTGCAGGCTATTTTTGTATGCATGCCGCATTGTCCTGGGGAATGGCCTTGTCTCTGAGCCTTTGCCGATCTCCTGTTATTTTGTTTGCAGATTTGGGAGAACATGTGTTCCTTGTCTTAATAAGCCCCTAGGTTCCACGCCCAACCCCGTATTACCTCCCTGATAGTACAGCCTGTCTCTTTTTTTTACTTGTTTCTCTTCTAACCACACTAGTCTCTTTGCTGTTCCTCAAACAGACACCTTCTGATCTCAGGGCCTTTGCTCCCTGTCTTAGTAATGTTAGGGGGACATATTTACATTCTTGTCCCACTGTTATGCCTTGGGCATGCTAGTTAACGTCGCTGAATCTTGAGTAAAATAAAACTACTTCTATGTTTGTACTAAGGTTTCAATGAGATAACAAGTGAGAATCAGCAGCGTTTACAGCCTTGGGATATTAATTTGTTATTATTATTACTACTGCATTCCATTAGTAACATGGTGATTTGTAGTGTTGTAGGGTAAAAACATCACAAAGTTTAGTAAAGCACAAAGAAAGTTTTATTCAGCATATATTCAAAGAGGCAAAAGTGGGAAATCAGACAAGCATGCTGCCACAGCCATGTCTGCCTAAGTCCAAAAATATTATAAAATAGACAAAAGTGGGAAAACAGACAAGCATGCTGTGTCTGCCCATGTCCTGGGAACATCACAGAGTCATCAGTATATATCAGCATTACAAAATGGGCACAAACATTGAAAGCTTCACCTTTTCACAGATTGACTAGAAACTGTGATCCTACATTTTGCATTGCCTTTCTTAACAGTCATTGGTGGAGGTTTCAGTAATGACAGTCAGGAGGGTCTTCATTGGTCCAACAAATTTTCTATTCATTAAATACTAATAGAAAAAGATAAGAGTGGAAAGTCTGTCGTGTTCAGTTAGATTGACTTATGTGAAAGGTTCCCTAAAAGATTATTTTCCAAGATTGTCTTTGTACCTTAGGGCCCAGATGATGTGTCTTTGTGAGTCCAACTCCAGCTGGGTCACATTCTCTTTGTTCAGGGACAGGGAATAATTGATATTATTTCCAACATCAGTAGAGACCTGGGAGCTTTCCTGGTTCTTCTGTAATCATTCTGATGTAATGACTATTTTCTTGTTGTTGTTGTGTGCCGTCCAGTGGATTCCGACTCATAGCAAACCAAATCAAAACCAAAAAAAACAAACCCATTGTCATCGAGTTGATTCCAACTCATAGCAACCCTGTAGGACAGCATAGAACTGCCCCGTAGGGTTTCCAAGGACAGGCTGTTGGATTCAAACTGCTGACCTTTTGGTTAGCGTTCTAGCCCTCAAGCGCTGCACCACCATGGCTCTGTACCATGTCTCTCAACCACTGCACCACCTAGGCAATAATCTTTACGGGAGCAGATCATTGCGTCTTTTCTCCCAACAAGCCGCTTGTGGATTCGAGCTGCCAACCTTTCAGTTCGCAGCCAGTAGTCCCTATTTTTAATATCCAAAGTCTATTAAAAGGATTAAGAATTCTTTTAAGTGCAATAAATTTGGGGGATGGGGAAGGAATCAACCATCCCTCTTACGCTGTTTACTTCTATTCTCAGTTTTATTTTCTCTTTGAACAAAGAATTTTTTTTCCTTTCCATGTCTATTACTTTTTCCATTCTCTCATCATAAACCTACTGCCATCTGGTTGATTCTGACTCACAGCAACTCTATAGGACAGAGTAGAACTGCCCCATAGCGTTTCCAAGGCCGTATTCTTTACAGAAGCTAACTGCAATATCTTTCTCCAGTGGAGCCGCTGTTAGGTTCAAACTGCCGACCTCCAGGTTAGCAGCTGTGTACTTAACCACTGTACCACCAGGGCTTCTATTCTCTCACCATACCTCCAGGGAAAACTGTTATTACTCTAATGGTGATAATTTTTTTAGGAACGGTTCTAAGATGTTTTGCTGATTCTTATCTCTGATTCTCCTTTGTTTGCTGTTTTCATATTCAGATTTCTTTCTCCTGTTATCCTAATGAGGAGGCATTGAGAGCCCCTTTAGTATAAGTGCCCTGGTGATTTGGACCCTGCTTAAAAGAAAAGTTTTCTTCCTTTTTTTTTTTCTTTTTGAAGAAATGGAGCACACATTGGATGATGTATTATCAAGAAATATTAATGTATTATTTTAGTCTCTGAAATCATTTCACTTTTCCTAACCCACTAGATAGTATAGTATAAGATACAATTTTATGATTCAGTTGTTTCAAGATGGTATTAACAGTAATAAGTTTTTCTTTTAACAAGGATTGTTTTGAGCAATGATAAGCTTTTCACATTCTGTTTTTCTGTATTTTCCCAAAATTTCAAAAGAATGCACATTGGTTGCTTTTATAAGAGAGAAGCATTCATTTTAAAAGAATGATGATTTTTTTTTCCAGTATTTTATGTTCAATTATTTTATGCACCTTTTTTTCTAAAGGTAACAGTTAATGGGTTCTATCTCCCAGGATCCCGTAAGCCTCAAATTAACAATTCTCTCTTTAAAATGATTTCAACAAAGTATGGAGCAACTGGTATATTTGATAAGAGTAAATGTGTTGAGAATCATTAAGTGGTCCCCAAATGTACTTATTTTTCTCAAATGTGCTTTTAAATACGTAATTGATATTAGACTAATAAGAAGAAAAGAAAGAACTGATATGACAGGCTACTGAATTGTTTTATAAAATTTACAACCTTGTATTTCACGGCACTGAAGTATATTATTATATGTTACCTATTGCAGTTTTGCCTTGGAAATTTTTGTTTATCATTCGTAATTTGTGGAACCTTCTGGTACCCATATAGCCACTGATCGCTTCCTCCCTATTCTACCTTTGCAGCTGGTACACACTTCCAGTATTTACAGAAAATTCATTATAAAAAGGGACTCCGTAGTCTTACAGACTTAGGTTCTAATTCTAGTTCCTTCCACTTACTCCTTTTTGATTGTGGACATATTATTTTGAACTTCTCCAAGCCTTGGTTTTTTTGGTTTTTTTTAATTCATAAAATGGAAATGTATCAGTAAAGATAAACTAAGTTATGTTATGTAACAGATGACCCCCAAAATCTCAGTGGCTTTTAAGAATACGTATTTTTCGCTCATGCTACAATATTCCTAATGGATTGGCTGAGGTTCTATTCAAGTTGTTTGCCACCTAGGACTTAGACTGTGGAAGAAGATTGCAGGGAGGTACAGAGAACCACTGGCTTGTAAAGCTTCTCCTCAGAAGTAGCACATGTCTTTTCTGCCCACATTTCATTGCCCATAGTCAGTCAGAGGCCACTCCTGAGCTTAACTAGGCAGGGATATGTCATACTCCCACAGGAAGGGAAACCAGAACATTTGAGAAACAGCAATACAGTCTACCAGAGAAATAATAAACATACCTGTATCATAGAGTGAGGAATGAAACGAGATGCGCATAAACTGCTCAGCACTGTGATGACACAGAGTAAGTCCTCCATCAGCAGCAGAATCAACAAAGGAGACTATTATGTGTTTAAAACCAAAACCCAGTGCCGTCAAGTCGATTCCGAATCATAGCGACCCTATAGGACAGAGTAGAACTGCCCCGTAGAGTTTCTGAGGAGCGCCTGGTAGATTTGAACTGCCGACCCTTTGGTTAGCAGCTGTAGCACCTAACCACTATGCCATCAGGGTTTCCATTAAAAAAAAAAATGTGTTTACGGTCTTATAAACTGCGAGCCTTCTTTGCATCCCCAATCCCAGAAACACAGTTTGATGTTTAACAAATACTTGCTCAGTTTGTATTCCAGGAACTCACAACAAGAACAGTTAAATGACTAGGCCATTCTTTCTCCTGTATACTGCCTAAAACATGAAACAAAAGTTATCTTTTAGGTAAGCCTCAATTTGGATAATCAGACCATAGATAAATGAGAGTTAAATGTTTTAAAATAGAGTTTTAACATCTACCTTTCCATTGGATTCCCCAATTCTTTATGTCATGTTTAAGAGAAACCAATAGGATTGTCTGAGCCAAATAATCTAATCGAGCTGCCCTTTTCCCATTAAATTGTTCTATAAATGATTCATTCTTTTAGTGTTTAGTAGACTCGATCTTTCTTTAAAATAGGGAAAAAAGAAATTTTAAGTGTATTTTTATATATATATATATATTTTTTTAACATATACCTACTGAATGTTATATAGTGTTTGAATCACAGCAGATTTTACTGTTAGATTTGCCTTTCATTATTTTATTTTAAAATTAGTTCAGTCAAATTGACTTTTGGTCTGTGTTCAGTTTCACGGATTTTAATGTAAATCCGTGTACTCACAACTACCACAATCAGGATACCAGATTTGGTTTTTGGCCTACTAATGTCTCTTTTGATTTCTTGGCCTTAGGAGGGGAGAATAATAATTAAATAATTAAATTAAAAAACTGATAATATCAGCTGAAAACAAATGTGTGTGTGTGCGCGCGCTTAGAGTTACAACTCTTAGCGTTGTGACATTAGTATTAAGTGGAACAAGATGTATATGTAGTTTTATCTTCGTAATGTGAAGGCTGATTATTGATTCTGATGAAGTGGTAATGGTAAAGGAATATTGAAATCCTTTTGCATTTCTATGAAAACTAATTAGAACAGACATTTTGTCTCAACTTATTTTAGCCCAAACACTGATAAGTTAACTCTTTCGAGGTTAGAAGTGAATTTCTTGTTAGGATTAAGTTATAAAACAAAACCAAACCCGTTGCCATCAAGTCAATCCCAACTCACAGCACCCCTATAGGACAGAGTAGAACTGCCCCATAGGGTTTCCAAGAAGAGCAGTTGGTGGATTTGAATTGCCAACCTTTTGGTTAGCAGGTGAGCTCTTAACCACTTTGCCACCAGGGCTCCATAATTAAGTTTTAGATCAAATGTAAAGTAGAATTTTTTCTAAATGCCTAAACTTCTCCATTTGGGACAGGAGGATTAGGAATTTTCCCGTCTTGTGCTCCCTCATTCACTTTCTGATGCTCTTAATGATAACTTATTATTAGATTGCTAAAAGTAAATGTAGGTACTAGTAAGTCACTTAGTGGCTGTTAAAATGGCATTAATGACATAATGTATGATATAATTCTGGCCTCACTCTATCTTGACTAGTATGACTTTGGGAATGTTGAAGATGACTCCATAAATGACATCTCCTAGAATACAGGCATTACTCTTATGACCATTTCCTAGAAGTTTTTACAGGATTTACTCCAAAATAACCATGTTGATTAATTGATTGGGTCATTCAATTGTTCATTCATTCATTCAACTGTAATGTTAGCCCTTAAGGCTTAGGCACTGGGCAAGGAAATGGGGAAATAAAGATAAACAAAATAACAACAATTGTGAGGGTAGCACAAGACCCAGCAGTGTTTCATTCCATTGTACATAGGGTCACTGTGAGTTGGGACCAACTTGACGACACCTAACAACAACAAGCTCATAGTAGAGTGGAGGACATGAGCTTGTATGGTGTAATAGCAGTACTGGGAGATGAGTCCTAATAGAAGTATAGAGTACAGAGTGCTCTGGCATTGAAAGTAGAGCTACTAACTGCCTGAAAAAAGAGATCTAAAGAAACCATGATATCATTATCACTTATGGCCCCCACTCTTTAATTTTAAGAGAACCTTTTTTTTTTAATAGGAATTTAATACCTATTATAATTGTTATTTATGAGATCTTATATAAACCAACCAATCATGCCATTAGGTTGATTGTGTTTTTAAATTCCATAATTATATATGGAACTGGCTTTAACACATTGTTAGGTGTCGTCAAGTCGGTTCCCACTCACAGTGACCCCTTTGTACAACAGAACGTAATGCTGCCGGGTCCTGCGCCATTCTCACAATTGTTGTTATGTTTGAGCCTGTTGTTGCAGCCAGTGTTTCAGTCCATCTCACTGAGGGTCTTCCTCTCTTTCGATTATTCTCTACTTTACCAAGCATGATGTCCTTCCCTAGGGACTAGCCCTTCCTGATAATGTCCAAAGTATGTAAGACAGTCTCGCCATCCTTGCTTCTAGGGAGCATTCTGGCTGTACTTCTTCCAAGACAGATTTATTCATTCTTCTAGCAGACCATGGTGTATTCAATATTCTTCACCGACACCATTATTCAAAGGCATCAACCCTTCTTTGGTCTTCATTATTCATTGTCCAGCTTTCGCATGCATATGAGGTGTTTGAAAATACCATGGTTTGGGTTAGGCACACCGTAGTCCTCAAAGTGACGTATTTGCTTTGTAACACTTTAAAGAGGCCTTTTGCAGCAGATTTGCCTCACTCGAATTAATAATCATCAGAACATTTAGAATAGCTTGACAATAGAACGATATAATGTATTCAGTAAATACTAAATCACTACCTTTTATTATTCATCTTAGAAAATGCATACATGCTACAGCATGAATGATTCTTGAAAACATTATGCTAAGTAAAAGAAGCCAGTCACAAAAGGCCCCGTATTATGATTCCATTTACCTGAAGTACGCAGAATAGGCAGATTTACAGAGGCAGAAGGCAGGTGGTGGTTGCTTAGGGCTGGGAGGGATGAGTTAGTTGGAGGAGAATGGGGAGCGACTGCTAATGGGTTAAGAGCTTCTTTTAGGGGGAATGAAAATGTTCTAAAATTAGATTGTGGTGATACTTGCAGAACTCTGGATATACTAAAAAACATTTAATTGCACACTTTAAATATATGTAGGTATGACATGTAAATTATGTCTCAGTAAAGCTATTTAAAATACTTAAAAGAAATGGTACTTTTCTCTCTTTTGAAATGCTTTTTTCCTTTATTATATGTTTTCAGTTAGCTGGAAAGAGTGTAAAGTTTAGCATTTTAAATACATACACTTCATAATAAAACTGTAATCTGAGGAGGCTTTCTAACTGGTAACTATCAGTCTAAATGCAAACGCATCTGAATGGAAATCTTAAAGTATTTGATATACTCTCTCACACACAGAGTGACATTGTTAAGCTGGCAGTGTGTGTATTCAAGACCAGGTAGAATGAATGTGTATATTCGAGACCAGGTAGAAGGCGATGATTAATTTGGTGACTACAGAGCAATAGAAGTGAAATGTAAAAAAGTTCTTTTAAAAAAAGTACCCATACATAGGATTGCTTTTTTAAGTTAAACCTGTTTTCATTCAAGTCACTATTTTTTTCTTCACTTTCCAAGCTCAGCAAAATAAATGAAGAAATAAATAAACATCAAGATGATTGCCCCTTTGTTAAGAGGGGAACTTCTCGTAAAAGCCCCAGATAGAAACGCTGGTTTGTTGACCTGATTACCCATTCTCTGGTTTCTGACTATAAAATAGTCACCATCTGGGTTTTAAGCAGCGTTAATATATTAACCCTTAAATTATACATGAGCCTATATTATATTAAAATAGGCACGATTTTGATGCTTATTGCTACCAGAACTCCTGAAAATGTGCATGTTTACACACACACATACACACACCATATGTATACACACATGCTCATTCATATACTTGCCCCTTTACAGGGGCTCTCTCACCCAGCTCACAACACAGGGTTACTCATGGCTGCCGTTAGTCGATCAGCCACATTTTGAACTAAGTGTTTTCCTTTTGTTAACCTGGACTTCATGTCATTTCTAAATTACGTCCATAAGAAAATGCACTGTGATTCCAATCTAAAGGTCCAACAGACCTTTAGAAATATAACCCCCGATGGGACTACCTATGAAGTGTCTTGATTATGATTTATGTTTGTATTCATATTTACTTTTATATTCACTTCTTTGCACTTGTTCAAAACTTTAAGGCATGCCAGAATATATGCTTGTTTAACTGCTGCAGCCAAACGGAGCTATTGCTAATTGAAAAACTGTTACCCTGTCAAGTGGCAGTTATAAATCTCTTTCTCTGTATGTTGATGCGGCTTTAACCTACATGTGTATTTAAATGTTTGGTGGTATACAGAACATTGACCTAGCCATTGGAGGGATAGAGAGAGAGGGGTAAAACAATCAGTCCCTGCCCCGTGGAGCTTTCCGTCTTGGTGAAGATTCATGATCATATTGCAAGGTCTAGTCCAGTTGCCTTTGAGTTGATTCTGAATCATGGTGACCTCCTGTGGATCAGAGTAGAACTGTGTTCCATAGGGCTTTCAATGGCTGATTTTTCAGAAGTAGATCACCAGGCCTTTCTTCCTTGGTACCTTTAGGTGGACTTGAACCTCTAACCTTTTGATTAGCAGCTGAGTGCAGTAACCATTTGTACCACCCGGGGACTCTTGTTGCAAGATAGAACTAAGTAAACACTGTAGTAACACCAGGAACAGGTTGCTGATGAATCTATAGAAGAAGTAATCTCTCCCACAAGAGAACCTGTAACTACAAGCTGAACCTTATAAATATGAGAAGGATTGTGAAAGGTAGAACAGAGAGCAAAGGTTATCCTTAATTCAGAGTGCTGAAAGAGAAGAGGGATAGAAGAAAAAACAAAACAACAATAAGCACTTTGTCTGTTTGGGGTACATTTGTTAGTGTGTGCTGTCAGGTCGATTCCAACTCATAGAGACCCTGTAGGACAGGGTAGAACTGTACGATAGGGTTTCCTAGGCTGTAATCTTTATGGAAACAGATTGCCAGGTCTTTTCTTCCATGGAGCCACCAGTGACTTCAAACTGCCAACCTTTTAGTTAGCAGCTGAGCGCTTAACTACTGCACCACCAGGTCTCCTTCTGGGGTACATTATTCTATGTTAACTCATGATTCTTTTAGTGGCAGAAACATAGACCTTAATTAAGGGGCAAGTTTATGTTTATTTTGTGTTCTAGTACCTAACATTATAAAGTTGCAAAGTCTGTATGTAATATGAAGCTGAAGGTAATTACTAGTGGGGAGAGTTATATCTTGAGAACCAAAGGAAAACAACCGCTAGATTTATCCTTCTTGTTTGCTATTAACATTTTAATTTGTAAATTGTCATACTGTAACAGGGAAATGCTCCATCTAGCACAGTATCCTGTTTAGAGTAACAGGCCACCCTGAGTGTTTCCAAGAGAAACTGCTACCCTTTCTGGCTCAGGGTCACCTTTGCTGGTAAGCCCCTTTCAGATTTACTTAAACCAACTCAGTACACGTTCTTTCTCCTTCAAATGCTAGTTAGAGAACCAGCTCATTGAAAAACTTTTCTATGTATTGATAAGTTCCCATTAATCAATTGAAATTGTGTTACCATGGACTTTAAATAGTTTCCAAGGAAGAAGAATATTAAATAAGTTACATGTTGAGTGCTTGCTATGTAAGTGCATACCCGATTATCTTATTCTCACAATGGCCCTATTATGTGGGCATTATCACTATTGCCATTTCTCTAGAAATCAAGCAAGGAACAGAGATTAGGAGTGAAGTTTCATTTCACAAAGTCTGGAGGCTTGCGTGTTACTATGATGCTGAGCAGGGTTCAGTGGAGCTTCCAGACTTCTGTTGGACTGGGAAGGAAGGCCTGGAAATCTACTTCCATAGGTCAGCCAGTGAAAACCATGTGGATCACAATAGTCTGCCACTGTGAGTAGGAGCCCAGTCAACAGCAGCTAACAACACTGACAACTATGTGTTAAAGTGTCATTTCTCACAATAAAAAAACAAAACAAAACCAGTTGTCATCAAGTGAATTCCAACTCATAGCGACCCTCTAGGACAAAGTAGAACTGTCCCATGGGGTTTCCAAGGAACAGCTGGTGAATTCAAACTGTTGACCTTTTGGTTAGCAGCTGAACTCTTAACCATGGCACCACCAGAGCTCCAACTGATATGCTGAAAGCCATCTGAAACTGTGAATCCTGCCCCTTTAGAAAAACAAAGATCTTTGTACAATCATTTTTCTTAATTTTTTTTTTTTTTTGGAGTCTTAATTTTCAGTAGTAAAAAATGTGAAAGGCAGAGAATCAAAGAAAAAGACCATCATGTTTATTATAGGGTACATAATGGTCAGCGTTGCTCTGCCTCACACCGTCTTATGTATACTACGTACTGAATAAGGACATGAAAAGCCTCCTGACTAAAAACCCAGCCAAGAAGCCTAACAGGGAACCTTTAGATTATGTCTTACCAGTTATTTTCCTGCTTGACAAGAAATTCTTTAGCACCAATTCCAATTGAGTAGTCTATAATAACAAGGTATATATGCCCATTAATTTCTGGTTAGTGAATGTATGGAGAATAGACATCCACAAGTAATTTCATTTCGTAATTTGATTTTCTTTTCCATAGGATTTATAAAAACAACTAAGCTGTTACTAAGAAGGGAACTGGTTTGAGTTAACCTGCCTTTTCTTCCACTGGGCTCTTTAGTAAAAATACTAGCATTCACAGTCAATATAAAGAAAATCGAGAAACAGAGGATATGGTTGATCCATATGCATGACTGCCCCCTGAATAACTATGAGGTGACTGTATATATGGAATTTTTTTTTTGACTCCATAAGATCCCTCAAAATATTGTTCTAAGGATGAAATGAGATAACAGATGTGAAAGTTCAGTACTTTGAAAACTAAAAATCACTGAGCACGTGCAAGTTATTAAAGAGCATCTCCTTTCTTGACATTTTTACCACTGTTGGACTCTGCTTGCTCTCTCCCTCTCCTTGTCACACCCTCTCTCTCAAAGTGATGTCCTGACAACATGCAGCAGTGAAGAAGGGCTAAATTAGTCAGTGTTCTCATTGCTTGTATAAATGCTTAGGTTACCACAGTTTGATCACTCTATTTTGTTATCCTTGGAGGAATTTTAAAATATTCTCTGTTTCCTCATTTATTTCACTCAGATTCGTTCCATTTAACTTTCCAAGATAGATTTTCCTTCCTGTTCTCCCCTTCTTTCTCTTTTTGAACTCTGGAACAACTTAAAGGTTGATGTCAGTAGTTAACCAGTGGTGAACTGGCTGGCCCCTTGTCTGGAACTGTGCCTTGTGCATAGTAGATGCTCAAAAAAATATGTCATTAACTGACGGGAAATTGAAATATGAAGAGGAAGCAGGTGAGTTGTAGAGTTCTTTTTCTCCTCCAGCATTTAAAAAAAAAAAAGTGTTGACTTACCCTAAATTTCAGAAACTTTCGCTTTTCAAGTACACAGGATTATGGGGCTTCAACTGTTGGTCTTAAATATTGTTGCTTCTCTTGCTAATGTAACAAGACAGAACATAAAATTTCTTTGAGGGGAGAGAGGAATGATGTTTATCTTGAAGTATGGAAAAATCTTTAGGCATTACATGGTTTTTTCCCCCTCTGTTTTATCACCTAAGAGTGATGGTGAATATGAGGAAATAATCCTCAGGTGGAATCTTCCAAAAGTGGTATTAAATTCCTAAATGTCATCAAAGAAGATTGCCATTTGACAGTCACTTTAAGAGCCTCTTATTTTTTTTTATGATAGGTCTGTTTTCGACCACGTTTATTTATTTGCTTACACATGGGAGTGTTGATCTGAGGGAAACTGTTCTGTGATGCATTAAAATGATTAATATTTTCCCCTTCTTTTTTTTTTTAAGGAAATGGCGAAAATCCTTAATCACCCCAGAGTCTACGCCTTTCTGCATATACCAGTCCAGTCTGCCTCTGACACTGTACTCATGGAAATGAAAAGAGAATACTGTGTGGCTGACTTCAAAAGAGTAGTGGATTTTCTGAAAGAGAAGTAAGTCTGTTAGTATTTAAGGAAATAACCATGTCTTTTTTACTTTCAAAAGCATGTGGCAAAATGCACTTATTGTGGCCTCGCAATTAAAGATACGAGAGAGGGTGAGACTTTTTCACAGCTTTCAAAGCCTTCGTGTTTCCTTAGGTACCCTTGATGTGGTTTCTTCTTTCTCCTCGGTCTATATCCACCTTCCATCTGTACATGACACACCATTAATTTGTGTAAGATTGCCCGTCTTTCTAAGATTATGTGAATCGTGATTGTTTTTATACCTGACCTGGTAGATGAAAACGGCTTTAGCTTTTCTGTGCTCAAATCTCCTTTAATGTGGTTTTTTGAAGTTGTGAGCTGGTTTTGACATGGAGGTAGGCCAAATCATGTCACTACGAAAGATTATTTCCTACTAAATAGTGCTTTTTTTTTTTTTTGAAGAGTATCTGGAATGTCTTCATTTTCACACACGAATCCATGTAGTTTAGTTGTGATTTGTAAGGAGGCTTTGGGCTTCTATTTTTTAAAGTTCAGATTATTACTGACCAAAATTAAGGCATATTTACACAACCTCAGAAATGAATGATAATTTTGCTTCCACAGAAAACACTTGCAGCCCATAATTATGTTCTTCAAAGGTCCTCCTCCTCATCCTCACAGAACATTGATTGCCTTCTGTGATTATACGTGGCAGGAAATAGAAGTACTGGCCAAGGTTGCGCAGAACCTCCTCACATATGGGGCAATGTTCTGCCCTCTGGGGATATGTCAATTATCTTTGCATATTTGTGGCATGGGTCTTCCTATTTTCCATAATTTTTCTGTGTTGTTTTTCTTAATTAAGATACAACTTTTTATTTCCATCTTCTTGTTTATAATTATGTACCTTTGTACCATGTCAAAGATATGGTTGCTTTATACAAACTGTAAGCAATTATTTTTTCCACCTTTAATTAGTCACTTATCCTGACTATTTATAATTCTTTTAAAACTTTTTCTTCATCTATTTACTTTCTCCTTCCTTCTTCATCTTTCCTTTACATGGCTTTCTAATTTTTTTTTCCCACCTTTAGGCATTTCTTGATTATCCTAACCACCAGAGATAAATACACTTAGTGTGCATTTAAGTACTAAAATTTCAAGCTAATTGTTCAAATATTCAAATCAGTGAATAGATGGTGCGTTTATTTCAAGAATTCATAATTGTAATTATTAGATATATATAGCCATCAAAGTAGAAATCAGTATAATAATGGATCGCACCATCTCTAATACTTTCAGATCTTGAGCAGACCTGAAGTCAAGGCTAAAGAGTAAGGATTTTCATGTTAGATGTCTATTGTTGTCATATATTCCTTCTTTGCATTTATTCTACCTTATCGTATGCAGACTTGTCTCATGTTAGAGAGTCCTTTTGGGCACGCTGGCACTGGTGAGTGGAATATTGTCAAAATTGCAAAGAAATTGTTGCACCTGTGAAATTCCTTGCCTCTTGCTTATTAAAGCAGTAGCAAGTAATGTGCACAATTCATACTTGTTGCACAATATTTTGCCAAGCGTGGACATGCACCCTGTTGTGCAGAATAGACCAGAACACTTGCCAAATAGTTTCTTGTATTAATGTGATTAAATGAGGCTAAGGAATCAACACCTCTCTTTTACCTCCATTTGGATGAGTGCTGACTCGGTTGTTTTGGGAATCACTGTGGCTACTCAACATGGGCAACAATTTCACAACAAGTTCTAGCCTTTTATGTTGCTCTGAAGATGGACCTGTTAAATCTGTTGCATCTTCAAAAGTTTCAGCAGCATCCATAAACTATATAGAGGTCAAAAGATGATCACGCTGAAGATTTAGAAAGTAGTTTCTTGCCTAAGCTTCTGGTCTTTCCTTTGGATTCTGAGTTGCCCTGTGGCATCTCTAGCTATTCTAGAACCATTCCAACATGCTGGAGGATCTCAGAACCAGCTGCTCCACCCAAGGATCTCAAGTATTTCTAGCACCAGAAATATCAGCAATTTGAGGAGATGATATTGGAGATCCCCAGAGAAGACACCTGGTTTTACACACATCTATCCCCAATTTCAGTTTTCAAGTGCTATGGATCACTGGAAGTATAAATTATGAGTCCAAATAGTTAGAATTTTCCAGGAGTTTTTTTTTTTTTTTTTTTTTAATTAACTCTGTATCGTATTCTGTCTATGCGACGAAGGAAGAAGCCGGTATATAATTTCACACTTGATTATAACTAAGATCTATTGCAATGCTGTAGCAGGCAGCCAATATGATATCCCTGGTCTATACAGCAGATGACTAAGAAAATTTCAGGTGCCTTATGGAGAAAGAAATGAGATTAGTACTGCTAATAAAGTGATCCTAACATAGTTTTAGAAAGTTCATCAGAATCGTTGTTGTTAGGCACCATTGAGTTGGTTCCAACTTACAGTGACCGCGTGTATAACAGAATAAAATGTTGCCTGGTCCTGCACTATCCTTACAATTGTTGCTATGTCCGAGTTCATTGTTGCAGCCAGTGTGTCAGTCCATCTCACTGAGGGTCTTCCTCTATTTCACTGACCCTTTTTCGCTTACCAAGCATGATGTCCTCCATGAATGGGGTCACTCCTGATAATATTTCCAAAGGAAGTGAGACAAAGTCTCACTGTCCTCGCTTCTAAGGAGCACTCTGGCTGTACTTCTTCCAAGACAGATTTGTTCACTCTCCTGGCAGTCCTTGGTATATTCAGTATTCTTCAACAACACCAGAATTCAAATTCTTCTTCAGTCTTCCTTATTCATTGTCCAGCTTTCGCATGCACATGAGGTAATTGAAAATACCATGGCTCGAGTTAGGAATCGGAATCATAGGATTGTATATTTTATTTATTCCATCCTGTTGCTTGTGAAGGCTTGTACAGCCACACTCCCCAAAGGAGAGGCATCCACTCTGCTCTGATCTCAGTGAAAAAGAGTTTTCTTATCCTCTCTGAGAAGTCTTTCTTAGTGAATAATTTTCAACTCTGATGAACATATAGAAATAAATGAAATGTTCTAAGCAGATTCTCTGCTCTTACACTTTAGCTTATTTTTTTCTCTTTAAAAACTACCATCACATTGTGCCAAATAGATTAGTACTTATTTTAGAAATAGCAAAGTTTCAGGGGTTTCTGTGAAACCACTAGTCCCAATAAGTGATCCAGCACAAAATGGTTTTGTCCGGTGGTTATTAAAATTCAATACGGTATTTCCATTCTTAGAAAAAGGAGGCCTAATACTCTATCACATTGCCCTATTTTGTGTTGAATCCTCATTCATAAAGTGCTCATGGCTTACGTTTGGGCATCTGTTTTCTTCTATCTACTTTTTAAATCTTAAATACAAAAACAACATTTTTCATTTGCATCTCTTGTTTCCTCTAAAGTCTTTGAAGCCTTTTTTTGTAATGAGCCTCTATCAAAATAAGTCACATTTTTATTTCTCCAGCATTTGAGGTTTCTCCAATACTCATGTTATGAATTAGGGGCAAGGCATTTCCTCATCTTTTTCTTTAAAAAAAAAAAAAAAAAAAATCCGATCTTTAAAGTAACCTACAGCATTTAAGACCAAAATTCAAACTATGGCAGCTTACCTGAAGCAGCAGGCTTTTAAGCTGACTAACTTAGTGGTATTAGTGGCGCCACGCTTCTCAAACAGGGGAGGCAAAATCTTTTTAATTAATTTTCTTTGCAGTTGAAATTGGCCCATGTTTTAGCTGGGAGCAATATAAGTTTACGTATGAGCCAACTTGAAGCTGATTCATTATTCTCTTCAGTTGTTTGAAAGTTGGCAGCGATTACCATAACAGCAGCTGGATTGAAGATAACCTAGTAGTGCTGGCACATGTTGAGGCATGTGGGAGTTGATTAAATCACACAACCTTTGCAAAGAAAAGTGTCTGAAGTACTTAATATACTAATTTTAAACAGCTGGTCAAGAGCAGACAGTCGTCTCTGACTTAAATTATTTTATTCAGATTTATTAATCCAGTTGAAAATTAACTAAGTAAGTGGATGCTTTTATTTAAATGAATAAGATGAGTTCCTAAAATACATAATGGGACTCATAGGGATATGAAAGAACTACGTAGAACAAAGCGAGAGGTGAAATCCTGCTTTTAGAGAGAGTCTGTTTTTTTATATCTTTTAAATATATACATTGTAAATTTTACTACTTTCCTCAATTGTCACGTAATTGGTTTCTCTGCTGTCTTCTTAACACATCACTGGAATAAAAAAAAAGTGTACAACTTGAGTCGTTCATTTTTGTTTGTCATGTAATTAGGAGAGTTATTTCCCACTAGGAGGATTTTTCACTTTGATATGTTGAGGATTATATAACTAGGGTTCCCAGGGCCTTGGGGCCTTCACCACAGGCTTAAATGAGCCCCTCCCCGCCCCGCCCTCATTTCAGTAGCAGGGAATTCACGTGATTACTCCCCAACATAAACCTTGTATTAACATAGATTCAGAAAGTAGCAACATGTAGAGTTACTCTCTCAAGCATGTGTTTCTAATGCTATGTAAAAGAGTCTCTGAGTCCTCAACATCACACATTAAAGTGTGAAAGAAATATGGAAGAATGCCCTACTGATAGATACATTTTAAAAAAGAAGCAGTTTATGAATTAAAAACCCTATCTGTTTACGCAGTTATTTTGTTGAAATTCCATTGGCTTTTTGGTGTATATTAACTAGACCTTAAAATTGAGAAACAGGGTCCATCTCTCACTCAATAAATATATTTTGAATGAATTAATGAACAGTTATGTGTTTGACGTAAGCTGCATTGATCTAAAGTAACTTGTATCTCTCTGTAGTGTCTTTGTGTTGATTTTTAGCCCCATGATATTAACCATCTCTCAGAATTTGCTGTTGTCATTTGTCAGTGTTCTGTGTACTTCTGGGTTAATTTATCTTGTTGCGTATAGAATATTAACCCTTAGCACCATGGTTCCCACTCTTATCTTCCCCTGCCTCCCACCACACCCAAGTTTACAATACCCAGAGATTGCTCAGTCAGTTGTCCCAGCCAATAATTAATGAGCACTCAGGAGCAAAGGAAGTCTATTGGGGGGAAGGAGGGAACAGACTAGAATGAAAGTGGCATCCGTGTAGAGAAAGCTTTGTCCTCTGATCCCTGCACTGTAGACTCAGACAGTGAAGGGGCAACAAGGGCATGAAGGAAGGAATACTTTGGCAGGGTGGTTTCTGTGAGTCACAGAGTTATCTCATATTGTCCAGCCTGCCTTATGACCTACTTTCCCAGTCTATCTGCAAAAATTGAGATTAACTCATTAACACCCCGAGTGACTTTTCTTCCTTTCATTAGTCTCCATCATTTATGTGTATCAAGTCTCTATCATTTATGTGTATCTACTGGAGTGCAATCTGATAGAAGACAGTTATGTTAAATTTGTATTTTGCTCCATTTTAGCTTTTTATTCCTAGTGGCTTGGAAATATCGGTAGCAGCATTTCTTAGAACAGAAATTGCAAAACAAAAAAAAAAGCAAACAAATGATTCAGCAAGGATTGGATAATAAGTTTCCTCCCAGATGCCTTCATTCCCAGATGTGTTTCTGTCCACTGCATAACCACCTCCAAAATAATTTAGACAAAATGCTTCCCTCAAAGATGCTTTCTGGCTTTATTTCATCAGTCTAATATTTTTAATTAGGTTGTTATTTTTGGTGTCTCTAAGGCCTCGTTCACTATTTTCTGTTTTGCCAGATTTCCTTCTGAAGTAGTGACGCTGTATTCTTTTCCATTGCTACTTTTAGAATTCTTTTTTTTTTTTTTTTCAGGAGAATAAATACATATTATTGAGACACTCATCCAGTAGAAAAACATATTCACTTTTTTTCTTCTTCAACGTTTTAACATATTTATACTTGGTAGGTCATATGCTAAATAAATGTTGACACCACATCTAAAATACGGCATTATTTTGAGACTCCCTCAAGTTTGACATATTGGTTTGAAGGCAATTACATCTGCCATTGATTTTAGCTTTCTATTTTCCTTCTAGCCTGCTCAGAGAGGAATCTCATCCTTTCTAACCTTCTGTCTTTACTTTAATATAATTGCATTGTTCCTTTCAGAAGCCAGGAAGCTATTTTCCCTTAACCCTTTGTAAATTTTCCCTACCTGAATATTGTGTCGTAAACATCAGGGTCAAGCCACATACCCAGGAAGTAGTATACTGATAGTAAGAAGTTTCCTTTTGTTGCCAGAATACATATTACATAGGACTTGCATACTGTCTTATGATATTCACATGTGTCAGTCTAGCCAAATAGGTAGGACAAGTATTTTAATGTGCACTTTATAAAGGGAATATCGCGGTTCAGAATGGCTCAAAAGACTGTTAAAAGCCCACAGTGAATTAATGCATACTGGGACTAGAGCCTCTGTTTCTGCTGTTTAGAGATCTTTTCACTGATTCCAATAAAAAAAAACAAAAACAAAAACCAGTAGCTGTTGAGATGATCCCAACACATGGCAACCTTGCGTGTATCAGGGTAGAACTGTACTCCGTAGAGTTTTCAGTGGCTGATTTTTCAAAACTAGATTGCCAGACCTTTCTTCTGAGGCAACTCTGGGTAGATTCAAACCTATAACCTGAGTGCTTAACCATTTGTACCACCAAAGGACTCCACTGATTGCCAGTAACACACATTAATTAAATGATACATTTTTTCCATTTATCAGTTTTGTGCCAGCACCGTAATAAATGCACCAATAAAAACAGCTAGATGTTAATATCGTAATAGTAATAAAAGCTAATAGCTTATATTAGTTAGCTATATTAGCTATTAGTTTGATTATTATTTCAACAACAATGGGTTCAATTTAGTATTTTTGGTTTTATTAGCCAATATTAGTTAATGTTTGCTTTTGTGCCAAGCACTGCTGTAAGAACGTTTGGTATATTAACTTTTTTGATCCCCAAGGCTCAAGAATGTTGAATAATTTGCCAAGGTCATGCAGCTGGTGATAGAACCCAAGGCATGTGATTCCTGGCATAGTACTCTTAACCTGTGTGTGATACTGTTGGTCTACTCTAAGGCAGGTGGCTCTAGCAATGGAGACAAGGAAGTGGATACCACAAATATTGAGGACATAAAATTTATAGTCTGTGCTGAGGAGGGAGGATGAGGAAGGCACGCATGAGTATCAAGGATGGCTGTTTGGTGTCTTATCTCAAGTAAGACGTGGTAGAAGGTGGTGTAGTTAACCAAGGAAGGGATTAGAGGAAAGAGGGATTTGAGTGGAAAAGAGTTTGCTTTTGGACTTACTGAGTTTGAAATGCCTGTGTGAAAAACCCAGGAGAAAGCCCTAGTAGGCTGTAAAGAATATGGATCTAGAGATAAATGCTTGAGAGTAATCATCTTCTGGATGAGATCATCCAGAAGAAAGAAAATGGATGACTAAGAAGTCTAGGGAACACCAATATTAAAGAGATGCAAATGGAAAATGGGTTCTGTGAAAGAGTAGGAAAAGGCAGGGTCAGGCCAGTGTAGGAGGAGACCCAAGAGGAAATAACACCATGAAAACCAGGTGACAGTGTAGTTTTAGGAAAATGAGACTGTTAAGGGCCAAATATCAGTGAGTGTTGCCTGTTGTAAGCAGGCGCTGGGCTAGGCACTTTGGTGGCACTTTGGGTAATATGGTGGAGGGGGATAAAAAGAGGTATCGTTGGACATTTAGCCTTTCCAAACAGGATAATTTCTGGAAACAGTAGGGATGATGATGATTTTCCAGTTAAAAGTTGTACTAGGTTATGAAATAATAAAATTTAAAATTATACATGCCTCCTCCTAGAGATTTAAGGCATCTTTCTATAGTCAGCATTCCCCTCCTTACTTTCCCTGTTCCTCCAGATCCAGACCCACTGGTTAGGGAATGATAAGGAAGCTGTGTTTGCATGTGGCCACTAGAAGAAAAGCTGCAAATAGAAGTGATGAGCGCCTTGTCTGTACCAACACCTTCAGTTACACCCCAGCTTCTTAGTGATATAGGCACAAATGCACATTTTAAAGTGAAATACTCTACCTGTGGTTAGTATGTGCTACACAGCTGTTGTCCTCTACATAGTCTGCAGTGTTTCAGAAGCTTTGAAAGCTCTCGTTTCTACTCCTACGTATCCTGCTTTCCCAGACCCAAGTATACGAAATATCCACGTTTAGCTCCTGCCCCAGAACAGCCTCAATTCCTAACCGCTGGTCCATTTCATCGCTTGCTGCAGGCAGAAGGAGAAGAAGTCAGTACTGGTCGCTGTTGCTTCCCGTGCTCATCAGGAGCCTCACCCTCAGCGCCGGTGTGTTCAGTTCTCCCTGTCTGGATGGTCTGCTCTAGGCAGAAGGAGAAGGAGTCGGTACTGGTCGCTGTTGCTTCCCGTGCTCGTCAGGAGCTCACCCTCAGCGCCCGTGTGCTCAGTTCTCCCTGTGTGGATGGTCCGCTCTAGGCAGAAGGAGAAGGAGTCGGTACTGGTCGCTGTTGCTTCCCGTGCTCGTCAGGAGCCTCACCCTCAGCGCCCGTGTGCTCAGTTCTCCCTGTGTGGATGGTCCGCTCTAGGCAGAAGGAGAAGGAGTCGGTACTGGTCGCTGTTGCTTCCCGTGCTCGTCAGGAGCCTCACCCTCAGCGCCCGTGTGCTCACTTCTCCCTGTCTGGATGGTCCGCTCTAGGCAGAAGGAGAAGGAGTCGGTACTGGCCGCTGTTGCTTCCCGTGCTCGTCAGGAGCTCACCCTCAGCGCCCGTGTACTCAGTTCTTCCTGTGTGGATGGTCCGCTCTAGGCAGAAGGAGAAGGAGTCGGTACTGGTCGCTGTTGCTTCCCGTGCTCGTCAGGAGCTCACCCTCAGCGCCCCTGTGCTCAGTTCTCCCTGTCTGGATGGTCCGCTCTAGGCAGAAGGAGAAGGAGTCGGTACTGGTCGCTGTTGCTTCCCGTGCTCGTCAGGAGCTCACCCTCAGCGCCCGTGTGCTCAGTTCTCCCTGTGTGGATGGTCCGCTCTAGGCAGAAGGAGAAGGAGTCGGTACTGGTCGCTGTTGCTTCCCGTGCTCGTCAGGAGCCTCACCCTCAGCGCCCGTGTGCTCAGTTCTCCCTGTGTGGATGGTCCGCTCTAGGCAGAAGGAGAAGGAGTCGGTACTGGTCGCTGTTGCTTCCCGTGCTCGTCAGGAGCCTCACCCTCAGCGCCCGTGTGCTCAGTTCTCCCTGTCTGGATGGTCCGCTCTAGGCAGAAGGAGAAGGAGTCGGTACTGGTCGCTGTTGCTTCCCGTGCTCGTCAGGAGCTCACCCTCAGCGCCCGTGTGCTCAGTTCTCCCTGTGTGGATGGTCCGCTCTAGGCAGAAGGAGAAGGAGTCGGTACTGGTCGCTGTTGCTTCCCGTGCTCGTCAGGAGCCTCACCCTCAGCGCCCGTGTGCTCAGTTCTCCCTGTCTGGATGGTCCGCTCTAGGCAGAAGGAGAAGGAGTCGGTACTGGCCGCTGTTGCTTCCCGTGCTCGTCAGGAGCTCACCCTCAGCGCCCGTGTACTCAGTTCTCCCTGTGTGGATGGTCCGCTCTAGGCAGAAGGAGAAGGAGTCGGTACTGGTCGCTGTTGCTTCCCGTGCTCGTCAGGAGCCTCACCCTCAGCGCCCGTGTGCTCAGTTCTCCCTCTCTGGATGGTCTGCTCTAGGCAGAAGGAGGAGTCGGTACTGGTCGCTGTTGCTTCCCGTGCTCGTCAGGAGCCTCACCCTCAGCGCCCGTGTGCTCAGTTCTCCCTGTCTGGATGGTCCGCTCTAGGCAGAAGGAGAAGGAGTCGGTACTGGCCGCTGTTGCTTCCCGTGCTCGTCAGGAGCTCACCCTCAGCGCCCGTGTGCTCAGTTCTCCCTGTGTGGATGGTCCGCTCTAGGCAGAAGGAGAAGGAGTCAGTACTGGTCGCTGTTGCTTCCCGTGCTCGTCAGGAGCTCACCCTCAGCGCCCGTGTGCTCAGTTCTCCCTGTGTGGATGGTCCGCTCTAGGCAGAAGGAGAAGGAGTCGGTACTGGTCGCTGTTGCTTTCCGTGCTCGTCAGGAGCCTCACCCTCAGCGCCCGTGTGCTCAGTTCTCCCTGTCTGGATGGTCCGCTCTAGGCAGAAGGAGAAGGAGTCGGTACTGGTCGCTGTTGCTTCCCGTGCTGGTCAGGAGCTCACCCTCAGCGCCCGTGTGCTCAGTTCTCCCTGTCTGGATGGTCCGCTGTAGGCAGAAGGAGAAGGAGTCGGTACTGGCCGCTGTTGCTTCCCGTGCTCGTCAGGAGCCTCACCCTCAGCGCCCGTGTGCTCAGTTCTCCCTGTCTGGATGGTCCGCTCTAGGCAGAAGGAGAAGGAGTCGGTACTGGTCGCTGTTGCTTCCCGTGCTGGTCAGGAGCTCACCCTCAGCGCCCGTGTGCTCAGTTCTCCCTGTCTGGATGGTCCGCTGTAGGCAGAAGGAGAAGGAGTCGGTACTGGCCGCTGTTGCTTCCCGTGCTCGTCAGGAGCCTCACCCTCAGCGCCCGTGTGCTCAGTTCTCCCTGTGTGGATGGTCCGGTCTAGGCAGAAGGAGAAGGAGTCGGTACTGGCCGCTGTTGCTTCCCGTGCTCGTCAGGAGCCTCACCCTCAGCGCCCGTGTGCTCAGTTCTCCCTGTCTGGATGGTCCGCTCTAGGCAGAAGGAGAAGGAGTCGGTACTGGTCGCTGTTGCTTCCCGTGCTCGTCAGGAGCTCACCCTCAGCGCCCGTGTGCTCAGTTCTCCCTGTGTGGATGGTCCACTCTAGGCAGAAGGAGAAGGAGTCGGTACTGGTCGCTGTTGCTTCCCGTGCTCGTCAGGAGCTCACCCTCAGCGCCCGTGTGCTCAGTTCTCCCTGTGTGGATGGTCCGGTCTAGGCAGAAGGAGAAGGAGTCGGTACTGGCCGCTGTTGCTTCCCGTGCTCGTCAGGAGCCTCACCCTCAGCGCCCGTGTGCTCAGTTCTCCCTGTCTGGATGGTCCGCTCTAGGCAGAAGGAGAAGGAGTCGGTACTGGCCGCTGTTGCTTCCCGTGCTCGTCAGGAGCCTCACCCTCAGCGCCCGTGTGCTCAGTTCTCCCTGTGTGGATGGTCCGCTCTAGGCAGAAGGAGAAGGAGTCGGTACTGGCCGCTGTTGCTTCCCGTGCTCGTCAGGAGCCTCACCCTCAGCGCCCGTGTGCTCAGTTCTCCCTGTCTGGATGGTCCGCTCTAGGCAGAAGGAGAAGGAGTCGGTACTGGCCGCTGTTGCTTCCCGTGCTCGTCAGGAGCCTCACCCTCAGCGCCCGTGTGCTCAGTTCTCCCTGTGTGGATGGTCCGCTCTAGGCAGAAGGAGAAGGAGTCGGTACTGGTCGCTGTTGCTTCCCGTGCTCGTCAGGAGCCTCACCCTCAGCGCCCGTGTGCTCAGTTCTCCCTGTGTGGATGGTCCGCTCTAGGCAGAAGGAGAAGGAGTCGGTACTGGTCGCTGTTGCTTCCCGTGCTCGTCAGGAGCCTCACCCTCAGCGCCCGTGTGCTCAGTTCTCCCTGTCTGGATGGTCCGCTCTAGGCAGAAGGAGAAGGAGTCGGTACTGGTCGCTGTTGCTTCCCGTGCTCGTCAGGAGCCTCACCCTCAGCGCCCGTGTGCTCAGTTCTCCCTGTCTGGATGGTCCGCTCTAGGCAGAAGGAGAAGGAGTCGGTACTGGCCGCTGTTGCTTCCCGTGCTCGTCAGGAGCTCACCCTCAGCGCCCGTGTACTCAGTTCTCCCTGTGTGGATGGTCCGCTCTAGGCAGAAGGAGAAGGAGTCGGTACTGGTCGCTGTTGCTTCCAGTGCTCATCAGGAGCCTCACCCTCAGCGCCCGTGTGCTCAGTTCTCCCTGTCTGGATGGTCCGCTCTAGGCAGAAGGAGAAGGAGTCGGTACTGGTCGCTGTTGCTTCCCGTGCTCATCAGGAGCTCACCCTCAGCGCCCGTGTGCTCAGTTCTCCCTGTGTGGATGGTCCGCTCTAGGCAGAAGGAGAAGGAGTCGGTACTGGTCGCTGTTGCTTCCCGTGCTCGTCAGGAGCTCACCCTCAGCGCCCGTGTGCTCAGCTCTCCCTGTCTGGATGGTCCGCTCTAGGCAGAAGGAGAAGGAGTCGGTACTGGTCGCTGTTGCTTCCCGTGCTCGTCAGGAGCTCACCCTCAGCGCCCGTGTGCTCAGTTCTCCCTGTGTGGATGGTCCGCTCTAGGCAGAAGGAGAAGGAGTCGGTACTGGCCGCTGTTGCTTCCCGTGCTCGTCAGGAGCTCACCCTCAGCGCCCGTGTGCTCAGTTCTCCCTGTGTGGATGGTCCGCTCTAGGCAGAAGGAGAAGGAGTCGGTACTGGTCGCTGTTGCTTCCCGTGCTCGTCAGGAGCTCACCCTCAGCGCCCCTGTGCTCAGTTCTCCCTGTCTGGATGGTCCGCTCTAGGCAGAAGGAGAAGGAGTCGGTACTGGTCGCTGTTGCTTCCCGTGCTCGTCAGGAGCTCACCCTCAGCGCCCGTGTGCTCAGTTCTCCCTGTGTGGATGGTCCGCTCTAGGCAGAAGGAGAAGGAGTCGGTACTGGTCGCTGTTGCTTCCCGTGCTCGTCAGGAGCTCACCCTCAGCGCCCGTGTGCTCAGCTCTCCCTGTGTGGATGGTCCGCTCTAGGCAGAAGGAGAAGGAGTCGGTACTGGTCGCTGTTGCTTCCCGTGCTCGTCAGGAGCCTCACCCTCAGCGCCCGTGTGCTCAGTTCTCCCTGTCTGGATGGTCCGCTCTAGGCAGAAGGAGAAGGAGTCGGTACTGGTCGCTGTTGCTTCCCGTGCTCGTCAGGAGCTCACCCTCAGCGCCCGTGTGCTCAGTTCTCCCTGTGTGGATGGTCCGCTCTAGGCAGAAGGAGAAGGAGTCGGTACTGGTCGCTGTTGCTTCCCGTGCTCGTCAGGAGCCTCACCCTCAGCGCCCGTGTGCTCAGTTCTCCCTGTCTGGATGGTCCGCTCTAGGCAGAAGGAGAAGGAGTCGGTACTGGCCGCTGTTGCTTCCCGTGCTCGTCAGGAGCTCACCCTCAGCGCCCGTGTACTCAGTTCTCCCTGTGTGGATGGTCCGCTCTAGGCAGAAGGAGAAGGAGTCGGTACTGGTCGCTGTTGCTTCCCGTGCTCGTCAGGAGCCTCACCCTCAGCGCCCGTGTGCTCAGTTCTCCCTGTCTGGATGGTCTGCTCTAGGCAGAAGGAGGAGTCGGTACTGGTCGCTGTTGCTTCCCGTGCTCATCAGGAGCTCACCCTCAGCGCCCGTGTGCTCAGTTCTCCCTGTGTGGATGGTCCGCTCTAGGCAGAAGGAGAAGGAGTCGGTACTGGTCGCTGTTGCTTCCCGTGCTCGTCAGGAGCTCACCCTCAGCGCCCGTGTGCTCAGCTCTCCCTGTGTGGATGGTCCGCTCTAGGCAGAAGGAGAAGGAGTCAGTACTGGTCGCTGTTGCTTCCCGTGCTCGTCAGGAGCTCACCCTCAGCGCCCGTGTGCTCAGTTCTCCCTGTGTGGATGGTCCGCTCTAGGCAGAAGGAGAAGGAGTCGGTACTGGTCGCTGTTGCTTTCCGTGCTCGTCAGGAGCCTCACCCTCAGCGCCCGTGTGCTCAGTTCTCCCTGTCTGGATGGTCCGCTCTAGGCAGAAGGAGAAGGAGTCGGTACTGGTCGCTGTTGCTTCCCGTGCTGGTCAGGAGCTCACCCTCAGCGCCCGTGTGCTCAGTTCTCCCTGTCTGGATGGTCCGCTGTAGGCAGAAGGAGAAGGAGTCGGTACTGGCCGCTGTTGCTTCCCGTGCTCGTCAGGAGCCTCACCCTCAGCGCCCGTGTGCTCAGTTCTCCCTGTGTGGATGGTCCGGTCTAGGCAGAAGGAGAAGGAGTCGGTACTGGCCGCTGTTGCTTCCCGTGCTCGTCAGGAGCCTCACCCTCAGCGCCCGTGTGCTCAGTTCTCCCTGTCTGGATGGTCCGCTCTAGGCAGAAGGAGAAGGAGTCGGTACTGGTCGCTGTTGCTTCCCGTGCTCGTCAGGAGCTCACCCTCAGCGCCCGTGTGCTCAGTTCTCCCTGTGTGGATGGTCCACTCTAGGCAGAAGGAGAAGGAGTCGGTACTGGTCGCTGTTGCTTCCCGTGCTCGTCAGGAGCTCACCCTCAGCGCCCGTGTGCTCAGTTCTCCCTGTGTGGATGGTCCGGTCTAGGCAGAAGGAGAAGGAGTCGGTACTGGCCGCTGTTGCTTCCCGTGCTCGTCAGGAGCCTCACCCTCAGCGCCCGTGTGCTCAGTTCTCCCTGTCTGGATGGTCCGCTCTAGGCAGAAGGAGAAGGAGTCGGTACTGGCCGCTGTTGCTTCCCGTGCTCGTCAGGAGCCTCACCCTCAGCGCCCGTGTGCTCAGTTCTCCCTGTGTGGATGGTCCGCTCTAGGCAGAAGGAGAAGGAGTCGGTACTGGCCGCTGTTGCTTCCCGTGCTCGTCAGGAGCCTCACCCTCAGCGCCCGTGTGCTCAGTTCTCCCTGTCTGGATGGTCCGCTCTAGGCAGAAGGAGAAGGAGTCGGTACTGGCCGCTGTTGCTTCCCGTGCTCGTCAGGAGCCTCACCCTCAGCGCCCGTGTGCTCAGTTCTCCCTGTGTGGATGGTCCGCTCTAGGCAGAAGGAGAAGGAGTCGGTACTGGTCGCTGTTGCTTCCCGTGCTCGTCAGGAGCCTCACCCTCAGCGCCCGTGTGCTCAGTTCTCCCTGTGTGGATGGTCCGCTCTAGGCAGAAGGAGAAGGAGTCGGTACTGGTCGCTGTTGCTTCCCGTGCTCGTCAGGAGCCTCACCCTCAGCGCCCGTGTGCTCAGTTCTCCCTGTCTGGATGGTCCGCTCTAGGCAGAAGGAGAAGGAGTCGGTACTGGTCGCTGTTGCTTCCCGTGCTCGTCAGGAGCCTCACCCTCAGCGCCCGTGTGCTCAGTTCTCCCTGTCTGGATGGTCCGCTCTAGGCAGAAGGAGAAGGAGTCGGTACTGGCCGCTGTTGCTTCCCGTGCTCGTCAGGAGCTCACCCTCAGCGCCCGTGTACTCAGTTCTCCCTGTGTGGATGGTCCGCTCTAGGCAGAAGGAGAAGGAGTCGGTACTGGTCGCTGTTGCTTCCAGTGCTCATCAGGAGCCTCACCCTCAGCGCCCGTGTGCTCAGTTCTCCCTGTCTGGATGGTCCGCTCTAGGCAGAAGGAGAAGGAGTCGGTACTGGTCGCTGTTGCTTCCCGTGCTCATCAGGAGCTCACCCTCAGCGCCCGTGTGCTCAGTTCTCCCTGTGTGGATGGTCCGCTCTAGGCAGAAGGAGAAGGAGTCGGTACTGGTCGCTGTTGCTTCCCGTGCTCGTCAGGAGCTCACCCTCAGCGCCCGTGTGCTCAGCTCTCCCTGTCTGGATGGTCCGCTCTAGGCAGAAGGAGAAGGAGTCGGTACTGGTCGCTGTTGCTTCCCGTGCTCGTCAGGAGCTCACCCTCAGCGCCCGTGTGCTCAGTTCTCCCTGTGTGGATGGTCCGCTCTAGGCAGAAGGAGAAGGAGTCGGTACTGGCCGCTGTTGCTTCCCGTGCTCGTCAGGAGCTCACCCTCAGCGCCCGTGTGCTCAGTTCTCCCTGTGTGGATGGTCCGCTCTAGGCAGAAGGAGAAGGAGTCGGTACTGGTCGCTGTTGCTTCCCGTGCTCGTCAGGAGCTCACCCTCAGCGCCCCTGTGCTCAGTTCTCCCTGTCTGGATGGTCCGCTCTAGGCAGAAGGAGAAGGAGTCGGTACTGGTCGCTGTTGCTTCCCGTGCTCGTCAGGAGCTCACCCTCAGCGCCCGTGTGCTCAGTTCTCCCTGTGTGGATGGTCCGCTCTAGGCAGAAGGAGAAGGAGTCGGTACTGGTCGCTGTTGCTTCCCGTGCTCGTCAGGAGCTCACCCTCAGCGCCCGTGTGCTCAGCTCTCCCTGTGTGGATGGTCCGCTCTAGGCAGAAGGAGAAGGAGTCGGTACTGGCCGCTGTTGCTTCCCGTGCTCGTCAGGAGCTCACACTCAGCGCCCGTGTGCTCAGTTCTCCCTGTGTGGATGGTCCGCTCTAGGCAGAAGGAGAAGGAGTCAGTACTGGTCGCTGTTGCTTCCCGTGCTCGTCAGGAGCTCACCCTCAGCGCCCGTGTGCTCAGTTCTCCCTGTGTGGATGGTCCGCTCTAGGCAGAAGGAGAAGGAGTCGGTACTGGTCGCTGTTGCTTCCCGTGCTCGTCAGGAGCCTCACCCTCAGCGCCCGTGTGCTCAGTTCTCCCTGTGTGGATGGTCCGCTCTAGGCAGAAGGAGAAGGAGTCGGTACTGGTCGCTGTTGCTTCCCGTGCTCGTCAGGAGCCTCACCCTCAGCGCCCGTGTGCTCAGTTCTCCCTGTCTGGATGGTCTGCTCTAGGCAGAAGGAGGAGTCGGTACTGGTCGCTGTTGCTTCCCGTGCTCATCAGGAGCTCACCCTCAGCGCCCGTGTGCTCAGTTCTCCCTGTGTGGATGGTCCGCTCTAGGCAGAAGGAGAAGGAGTCGGTACTGGTCGCTGTTGCTTCCCGTGCTCGTCAGGAGCTCACCCTCAGCGCCCGTGTGCTCAGCTCTCCCTGTGTGGATGGTCCGCTCTAGGCAGAAGGAGAAGGAGTCAGTACTGGTCGCTGTTGCTTCCCGTGCTCGTCAGGAGCTCACCCTCAGCGCCCGTGTGCTCAGTTCTCCCTGTGTGGATGGTCCGCTCTAGGCAGAAGGAGAAGGAGTCGGTACTGGTCGCTGTTGCTTTCCGTGCTCGTCAGGAGCCTCACCCTCAGCGCCCGTGTGCTCAGTTCTCCCTGTCTGGATGGTCCGCTCTAGGCAGAAGGAGAAGGAGTCGGTACTGGTCGCTGTTGCTTCCCGTGCTGGTCAGGAGCTCACCCTCAGCGCCCGTGTGCTCAGTTCTCCCTGTCTGGATGGTCCGCTGTAGGCAGAAGGAGAAGGAGTCGGTACTGGCCGCTGTTGCTTCCCGTGCTCGTCAGGAGCCTCACCCTCAGCGCCCGTGTGCTCAGTTCTCCCTGTGTGGATGGTCCGGTCTAGGCAGAAGGAGAAGGAGTCGGTACTGGCCGCTGTTGCTTCCCGTGCTCGTCAGGAGCCTCACCCTCAGCGCACGTGTGCTCAGTTCTCCCTGTCTGGATGGTCCGCTCTAGGCAGAAGGAGAAGGAGTCGGTACTGGTCGCTGTTGCTTCCCGTGCTCGTCAGGAGCTCACCCTCAGCGCCCGTGTGCTCAGTTCTCCCTGTGTGGATGGTCCACTCTAGGCAGAAGGAGAAGGAGTCGGTACTGGTCGCTGTTGCTTCCCGTGCTCGTCAGGAGCTCACCCTCAGCGCCCGTGTGCTCAGTTCTCCCTGTGTGGATGGTCCGGTCTAGGCAGAAGGAGAAGGAGTCGGTACTGGCCGCTGTTGCTTCCCGTGCTCGTCAGGAGCCTCACCCTCAGCGCCCGTGTGCTCAGTTCTCCCTGTCTGGATGGTCCGCTCTAGGCAGAAGGAGAAGGAGTCGGTACTGGCCGCTGTTGCTTCCCGTGCTCGTCAGGAGCCTCACCCTCAGCGCCCGTGTGCTCAGTTCTCCCTGTGTGGATGGTCCGCTCTAGGCAGAAGGAGAAGGAGTCGGTACTGGCCGCTGTTGCTTCCCGTGCTCGTCAGGAGCCTCACCCTCAGCGCCCGTGTGCTCAGTTCTCCCTGTCTGGATGGTCCGCTCTAGGCAGAAGGAGAAGGAGTCGGTACTGGCCGCTGTTGCTTCCCGTGCTCGTCAGGAGCCTCACCCTCAGCGCCCGTGTGCTCAGTTCTCCCTGTGTGGATGGTCCGCTCTAGGCAGAAGGAGAAGGAGTCGGTACTGGTCGCTGTTGCTTCCCGTGCTCGTCAGGAGCCTCACCCTCAGCGCCCGTGTGCTCAGTTCTCCCTGTGTGGATGGTCCGCTCTAGGCAGAAGGAGAAGGAGTCGGTACTGGTCGCTGTTGCTTCCCGTGCTCGTCAGGAGCCTCACCCTCAGCGCCCGTGTGCTCAGTTCTCCCTGTCTGGATGGTCCGCTCTAGGCAGAAGGAGAAGGAGTCGGTACTGGCCGCTGTTGCTTCCCGTGCTCGTCAGGAGCCTCACCCTCAGCGCCCGTGTGCTCAGTTCTCCCTGTGTGGATGGTCCGCTCTAGGCAGAAGGAGAAGGAGTCGGTACTGGCCGCTGTTGCTTCCCGTGCTCGTCAGGAGCTCACCCTCAGCGCCCGTGTACTCAGTTCTCCCTGTGTGGATGGTCCGCTCTAGGCAGAAGGAGAAGGAGTCGGTACTGGTCGCTGTTGCTTCCAGTGCTCATCAGGAGCCTCACCCTCAGCGCCCGTGTGCTCAGTTCTCCCTGTCTGGATGGTCCGCTCTAGGCAGAAGGAGAAGGAGTCGGTACTGGTCGCTGTTGCTTCCCGTGCTCATCAGGAGCTCACCCTCAGCGCCCGTGTGCTCAGTTCTCCCTGTGTGGATGGTCCGCTCTAGGCAGAAGGAGAAGGAGTCGGTACTGGTCGCTGTTGCTTCCCGTGCTCGTCAGGAGCTCACCCTCAGCGCCCGTGTGCTCAGCTCTCCCTGTCTGGATGGTCCGCTCTAGGCAGAAGGAGAAGGAGTCGGTACTGGTCGCTGTTGCTTCCCGTGCTCGTCAGGAGCTCACCCTCAGCGCCCGTGTGCTCAGTTCTCCCTGTGTGGATGGTCCGCTCTAGGCAGAAGGAGAAGGAGTCGGTACTGGCCGCTGTTGCTTCCCGTGCTCGTCAGGAGCTCACCCTCAGCGCCCGTGTGCTCAGTTCTCCCTGTGTGGATGGTCCGCTCTAGGCAGAAGGAGAAGGAGTCGGTACTGGTCGCTGTTGCTTCCCGTGCTCGTCAGGAGCTCACCCTCAGCGCCCCTGTGCTCAGTTCTCCCTGTCTGGATGGTCCGCTCTAGGCAGAAGGAGAAGGAGTCGGTACTGGTCGCTGTTGCTTCCCGTGCTCGTCAGGAGCTCACCCTCAGCGCCCGTGTGCTCAGTTCTCCCTGTGTGGATGGTCCGCTCTAGGCAGAAGGAGAAGGAGTCGGTACTGGTCGCTGTTGCTTCCCGTGCTCGTCAGGAGCTCACCCTCAGCGCCCGTGTGCTCAGCTCTCCCTGTGTGGATGGTCCGCTCTAGGCAGAAGGAGAAGGAGTCGGTACTGGCCGCTGTTGCTTCCCGTGCTCGTCAGGAGCTCACCCTCAGCGCCCGTGTGCTCAGTTCTCCCTGTGTGGATGGTCCGCTCTAGGCAGAAGGAGAAGGAGTCAGTACTGGTCGCTGTTGCTTCCCGTGCTCGTCAGGAGCTCACCCTCAGCGCCCGTGTGCTCAGTTCTCCCTGTGTGGATGGTCCGCTCTAGGCAGAAGGAGAAGGAGTCGGTACTGGTCGCTGTTGCTTCCCGTGCTCGTCAGGAGCCTCACCCTCAGCGCCCGTGTGCTCAGTTCTCCCTGTGTGGATGGTCCGCTCTAGGCAGAAGGAGAAGGAGTCGGTACTGGTCGCTGTTGCTTCCCGTGCTCGTCAGGAGCCTCACCCTCAGCGCCCGTGTGCTCAGTTCTCCCTGTCTGGATGGTCCGCTCTAGGCAGAAGGAGAAGGAGTCGGTACTGGCCGCTGTTGCTTCCCGTGCTCGTCAGGAGCTCACCCTCAGCGCCCGTGTACTCAGTTCTCCCTATGTGGATGGTCCGCTCTAGGCAGAAGGAGAAGGAGTCGGTACTGGTCGCTGTTGCTTCCCGTGCTCGTCAGGAGCCTCACCCTCAGCGCCCGTGTGCTCAGTTCTCCCTGTCTGGATGGTCCGCTCTAGGCAGAAGGAGAAGGAGTCGGTACTGGTCGCTGTTGCTTCCCGTGCTCGTCAGGAGCTCACCCTCAGCGCCCGTGTGCTCAGTTCTCCCTGTGTGGATGGTCCGCTCTAGGCAGAAGGAGAAGGAGTCGGTACTGGTCGCTGTTGCTTCCCGTGCTCGTCAGGAGCCTCACCCTCAGCGCCCGTGTGCTCAGTTCTCCCTGTCTGGATGGTCCGCTCTAGGCAGAAGGAGAAGGAGTCGGTACTGGCCGCTGTTGCTTCCCGTGCTCGTCAGGAGCTCACCCTCAGCGCCCGTGTACTCAGTTCTCCCTGTGTGGATGGTCCGCTCTAGGCAGAAGGAGAAGGAGTCGGTACTGGTCGCTGTTGCTTCCCGTGCTCGTCAGGAGCCTCACCCTCAGCGCCCGTGTGCTCAGTTCTCCCTGTCTGGATGGTCCGCTCTAGGCAGAAGGAGAAGGAGTCGGTACTGGTCGCTGTTGCTTCCCGTGCTCGTCAGGAGCCTCACCCTCAGCGCCCGTGTGCTCAGTTCTCCCTGTGTGGATGGTCCGCTCTAGGCAGAAGGAGAAGGAGTCGGTACTGGTCGCTGTTGCTTCCCGTGCTCGTCAGGAGCCTCACCCTCAGCGCCCGTGTGCTCAGTTCTCCCTGTCTGGATGGTCCGCTCTAGGCAGAAGGAGAAGGAGTCGGTACTGGCCGCTGTTGCTTCCCGTGCTCGTCAGGAGCTCACCCTCAGCGCCCGTGTGCTCAGTTCTCCCTGTGTGGATGGTCCGCTCTAGGCAGAAGGAGAAGGAGTCAGTACTGGTCGCTGTTGCTTCCCGTGCTCGTCAGGAGCTCACCCTCAGCGCCCGTGTGCTCAGTTCTCCCTGTGTGGATGGTCCGCTCTAGGCAGAAGGAGAAGGAGTCGGTACTGGTCGCTGTTGCTTTCCGTGCTCGTTAGGAGCCTCACCCTCAGCGCCCGTGTGCTCAGTTCTCCCTGTCTGGATGGTCCGCTCTAGGCAGAAGGAGAAGGAGTCGGTACTGGTCGCTGTTGCTTCCCGTGCTGGTCAGGAGCTCACCCTCAGCGCCCGTGTGCTCAGTTCTCCCTGTCTGGATGGTCCGCTGTAGGCAGAAGGAGAAGGAGTCGGTACTGGCCGCTGTTGCTTCCCGTGCTCGTCAGGAGCCTCACCCTCAGCGCCCGTGTGCTCAGTTCTCCCTGTGTGGATGGTCCGGTCTAGGCAGAAGGAGAAGGAGTCGGTACTGGCCGCTGTTGCTTCCCGTGCTCGTCAGGAGCTCACCCTCAGCGCCCGTGTGCTCAGTTCTCCCTGTCTGGATGGTCCGCTCTAGGCAGAAGGAGAAGGAGTCGGTACTGGTCGCTGTTGCTTCCCGTGCTCGTCAGGAGCTCACCCTCAGCGCCCGTGTGCTCAGTTCTCCCTGTGTGGATGGTCCGCTCTAGGCAGAAGGAGAAGGAGTCGGTACTGGTCGCTGTTGCTTCCCGTGCTCGTCAGGAGCTCACCCTCAGCGCCCGTGTGCTCAGTTCTCCCTGTGTGGATGGTCCGGTCTAGGCAGAAGGAGAAGGAGTCGGTACTGGCCGCTGTTGCTTCCCGTGCTCGTCAGGAGCCTCACCCTCAGCGCCCGTGTGCTCAGTTCTCCCTGTCTGGATGGTCCGCTCTAGGCAGAAGGAGAAGGAGTCGGTACTGGCCGCTGTTGCTTCCCGTGCTCGTCAGGAGCCTCACCCTCAGCGCCCGTGTGCTCAGTTCTCCCTGTGTGGATGGTCCGCTCTAGGCAGAAGGAGAAGGAGTCGGTACTGGCCGCTGTTGCTTCCCGTGCTCGTCAGGAGCCTCACCCTCAGCGCCCGTGTGCTCAGTTCTCCCTGTCTGGATGGTCCGCTCTAGGCAGAAGGAGAAGGAGTCGGTACTGGCCGCTGTTGCTTCCCGTGCTCGTCAGGAGCCTCACCCTCAGCGCCCGTGTGCTCAGTTCTCCCTGTCTGGATGGTCCGCTCTAGGCAGAAGGAGAAGGAGTCGGTACTGGTCGCTGTTGCTTCCCGTGCTCGTCAGGAGCTCACCCTCAGCGCCCCTGTGCTCAGTTCTCCCTGTCTGGATGGTCCGCTCTAGGCAGAAGGAGAAGGAGTCGGTACTGGTCGCTGTTGCTTCCCGTGCTCGTCAGGAGCTCACCCTTAGCGCCCCTGTGCTCAGTTCTCCCTGTGTGGATGGTCCGCTCTAGGCAGAAGGAGAAGGAGTCGGTACTGGCCGCTGTTGCTTCCCGTGCTCGTCAGGAGCCTCACCTTCAGCGCCCGTGTGCTCAGTTCTCCCTGTCTGGATGGTCCGCTCTAGGCAGAAGGAGAAGGAGTCGTTACTGGTCGCTGTTGCTTCCCGTGCTCGTCAGGAGCCTCACCTTCAGCGCCCGTGTGCTCAGTTCTCCCTGTGTGGATGGTCCGCTCTAGGCAGAAGGAGAAGGAGTCGGTACTGGCCGCTGTTGCTTCCCGTGCTCGTCAGGAGCCTCACCCTCAGCGCCCGTGTGCTCAGTTCTCCCTGTGTGGATGGTCCGCTCTAGGCAGAAGGAGAAGGAGTCGGTACTGGCCGCTGTTGCTTCCCGTGCTCGTCAGGAGCCTCACCCTCAGCGCCCGTGTGCTCAGTTCTCCCTGTGTGGATGGTCCGCTCTAGGCAGAAGGAGAAGGAGTCGGTACTGGCCGCTGTTGCTTCCCGTGCTCGTCAGGAGCCTCACCCTCAGCGCCCGTGTGCTCAGTTCTCCCTGTCTGGATGGTCCGCTCTAGGCAGAAGGAGAAGGAGTCGGTACTGGCCGCTGTTGCTTCCCGTGCTCGTCAGGAGCTCACCCTCAGCGCCCGTGTACTCAGTTCTCCCTGTGTGGATGGTCCGCTCTAGGCAGAAGGAGAAGGAGTCGGTACTGGTCGCTGTTGCTTCCCGTGCTCGTCAGGAGCCTCACCCTCAGCGCCCGTGTGCTCAGTTCTCCCTGTCTGGATGGTCCGCTCTAGGCAGAAGGAGAAGGAGTCGGTACTGGTCGCTGTTGCTTCCCGTGCTCATCAGGAGCTCACCCTCAGCGCCCGTGTGCTCAGTTCTCCCTGTGTGGATGGTCCGCTCTAGGCAGAAGGAGAAGGAGTCGGTACTGGTCGCTGTTGCTTCCCGTGCTCGTCAGGAGCTCACCCTCAGCGCCCGTGTGCTCAGCTCTCCCTGTGTGGATGGTCCGCTCTAGGCAGAAGGAGAAGGAGTCGGTACTGGCCGCTGTTGCTTCCCGTGCTCGTCAGGAGCTCACCCTCAGCGCCCGTGTGCTCAGTTCTCCCTGTGTGGATGGTCCGCTCTAGGCAGAAGGAGAAGGAGTCAGTACTGGTCGCTGTTGCTTCCCGTGCTCGTCAGGAGCTCACCCTCAGCGCCCGTGTGCTCAGTTCTCCCTGTGTGGATGGTCCGCTCTAGGCAGAAGGAGAAGGAGTCGGTACTGGTCGCTGTTGCTTCCCGTGCTCGTCAGGAGCCTCACCCTCAGCGCCCGTGTGCTCAGTTCTCCCTGTGTGGATGGTCCGCTCTAGGCAGAAGGAGAAGGAGTCGGTACTGGTCGCTGTTGCTTCCCGTGCTCGTCAGGAGCCTCACCCTCAGCGCCCGTGTGCTCAGTTCTCCCTGTCTGGATGGTCCGCTCTAGGCAGAAGGAGAAGGAGTCGGTACTGGCCGCTGTTGCTTCCCGTGCTCGTCAGGAGCTCACCCTCAGCGCCCGTGTGCTCAGTTCTCCCTGTGTGGATGGTCCGCTCTAGGCAGAAGGAGAAGGAGTCAGTACTGGTCGCTGTTGCTTCCCGTGCTCGTCAGGAGCTCACCCTCAGCGCCCGTGTGCTCAGTTCTCCCTGTGTGGATGGTCCGCTCTAGGCAGAAGGAGAAGGAGTCGGTACTGGTCGCTGTTGCTTTCCGTGCTCGTCAGGAGCCTCACCCTCAGCGCCCGTGTGCTCAGTTCTCCCTGTCTGGATGGTCCGCTCTAGGCAGAAGGAGAAGGAGTCGGTACTGGTCGCTGTTGCTTCCCGTGCTGGTCAGGAGCTCACCCTCAGCGCCCGTGTGCTCAGTTCTCCCTGTCTGGATGGTCCGCTGTAGGCAGAAGGAGAAGGAGTCGGTACTGGCCGCTGTTGCTTCCCGTGCTCGTCAGGAGCCTCACCCTCAGCGCCCGTGTGCTCAGTTCTCCCTGTGTGGATGGTCCGGTCTAGGCAGAAGGAGAAGGAGTCGGTACTGGCCGCTGTTGCTTCCCGTGCTCGTCAGGAGCCTCACCCTCAGCGCCCGTGTGCTCAGTTCTCCCTGTCTGGATGGTCCGCTCTAGGCAGAAGGAGAAGGAGTCGGTACTGGTCGCTGTTGCTTCCCGTGCTCGTCAGGAGCTCACCCTCAGCGCCCGTGTGCTCAGTTCTCCCTGTGTGGATGGTCCGCTCTAGGCAGAAGGAGAAGGAGTCGGTACTGGTCGCTGTTGCTTCCCGTGCTCGTCAGGAGCCTCACCCTCAGCGCCCGTGTGCTCAGTTCTCCCTGTGTGGATGGTCCGCTCTAGGCAGAAGGAGAAGGAGTCGGTACTGGTCGCTGTTGCTTCCCGTGCTCGTCAGGAGCCTCACCCTCAGCGCCCGTGTGCTCAGTTCTCCCTGTCTGGATGGTCCGCTCTAGGCAGAAGGAGAAGGAGTCGGTACTGGTCGCTGTTGCTTCCCGTGCTCGTCAGGTGCCTCACCCTCAGCGCCCGTGTGCTCAGTTCTCCCTGTCTGGATGGTCCGCTCTAGGCAGAAGGAGAAGGAGTCGGTACTGGCCGCTGTTGCTTCCCGTGCTCGTCAGGAGCTCACCCTCAGCGCCCGTGTACTCAGTTCTCCCTGTGTGGATGGTCCGCTCTAGGCAGAAGGAGAAGGAGTCGGTACTGGTCGCTGTTGCTTCCAGTGCTCATCAGGAGCCTCACCCTCAGCGCCCGTGTGCTCAGTTCTCCCTGTCTGGATGGTCCGCTCTAGGCAGAAGGAGAAGGAGTCGGTACTGGTCGCTGTTGCTTCCCGTGCTCATCAGGAGCTCACCCTCAGCGCCCGTGTGCTCAGTTCTCCCTGTGTGGATGGTCCGCTCTAGGCAGAAGGAGAAGGAGTCGGTACTGGTCGCTGTTGCTTCCCGTGCTCGTCAGGAGCTCACCCTCAGCGCCCGTGTGCTCAGCTCTCCCTGTCTGGATGGTCCGCTCTAGGCAGAAGGAGAAGGAGTCGGTACTGGTCGCTGTTGCTTCCCGTGCTCGTCAGGAGCTCACCCTCAGCGCCCGTGTGCTCAGTTCTCCCTGTGTGGATGGTCCGCTCTAGGCAGAAGGAGAAGGAGTCGGTACTGGCCGCTGTTGCTTCCCGTGCTCGTCAGGAGCTCACCCTCAGCGCCCGTGTGCTCAGTTCTCCATGTGTGGATGGTCCGCTCTAGGCAGAAGGAGAAGGAGTCGGTACTGGTCGCTGTTGCTTCCCGTGCTCGTCAGGAGCTCACCCTCAGCGCCCCTGTGCTCAGTTCTCCCTGTCTGGATGGTCCGCTCTAGGCAGAAGGAGAAGGAGTCGGTACTGGTCGCTGTTGCTTCCCGTGCTCGTCAGGAGCTCACCCTCAGCGCCCGTGTGCTCAGTTCTCCCTGTGTGGATGGTCCGCTCTAGGCAGAAGGAGAAGGAGTCGGTACTGGTCGCTGTTGCTTCCCGTGCTCGTCAGGAGCTCACCCTCAGCGCCCGTGTGCTCAGCTCTCCCTGTGTGGATGGTCCGCTCTAGGCAGAAGGAGAAGGAGTCGGTACTGGCCGCTGTTGCTTCCCGTGCTCGTCAGGAGCTCACCCTCAGCGCCCGTGTGCTCAGTTCTCCCTGTGTGGATGGTCCGCTCTAGGCAGAAGGAGAAGGAGTCAGTACTGGTCGCTGTTGCTTCCCGTGCTCGTCAGGAGCTCACCCTCAGCGCCCGTGTGCTCAGTTCTCCCTGTGTGGATGGTCCGCTCTAGGCAGAAGGAGAAGGAGTCGGTACTGGTCGCTGTTGCTTCCCGTGCTCGTCAGGAGCCTCACCCTCAGCGCCCGTGTGCTCAGTTCTCCCTGTGTGGATGGTCCGCTCTAGGCAGAAGGAGAAGGAGTCGGTACTGGTCGCTGTTGCTTCCCGTGCTCGTCAGGAGCCTCACCCTCAGCGCCCGTGTGCTCAGTTCTCCCTGTCTGGATGGTCCGCTCTAGGCAGAAGGAGAAGGAGTCGGTACTGGCCGCTGTTGCTTCCCGTGCTCGTCAGGAGCTCACCCTCAGCGCCCGTGTACTCAGTTCTCCCTATGTGGATGGTCCGCTCTAGGCAGAAGGAGAAGGAGTCGGTACTGGTCGCTGTTGCTTCCCGTGCTCGTCAGGAGCCTCACCCTCAGCGCCCGTGTGCTCAGTTCTCCCTGTGTGGATGGTCCGCTCTAGGCAGAAGGAGAAGGAGTCGGTACTGGTCGCTGTTGCTTCCCGTGCTCGTCAGGAGCTCACCCTCAGCGCCCGTGTGCTCAGTTCTCCCTGTGTGGATGGTCCGCTCTAGGCAGAAGGAGAAGGAGTCGGTACTGGTCGCTGTTGCTTCCCGTGCTCGTCAGGAGCCTCACCCTCAGCGCCCGTGTGCTCAGTTCTCCCTGTCTGGATGGTCCGCTCTAGGCAGAAGGAGAAGGAGTCGGTACTGGCCGCTGTTGCTTCCCGTGCTCGTCAGGAGCTCACCCTCAGCGCCCGTGTACTCAGTTCTCCCTGTGTGGATGGTCCGCTCTAGGCAGAAGGAGAAGGAGTCGGTACTGGTCGCTGTTGCTTCCCGTGCTCGTCAGGAGCCTCACCCTCAGCGCCCGTGTTCTCAGTTCTCCCTGTCTGGATGGTCCGCTCTAGGCAGAAGGAGAAGGAGTCGGTACTGGTCGCTGTTGCTTCCCGTGCTCATCAGGAGCTCACCCTCAGCGCCCGTGTGCTCAGTTCTCCCTGTGTGGATGGTCCGCTCTAGGCAGAAGGAGAAGGAGTCGGTACTGGTCGCTGTTGCTTCCCGTGCTCGTCAGGAGCTCACCCTCAGCGCCCGTGTGCTCAGCTCTCCCTGTGTGGATGGTCCGCTCTAGGCAGAAGGAGAAGGAGTCGGTACTGGCCGCTGTTGCTTCCCGTGCTCGTCAGGAGCTCACCCTCAGCGCCCGTGTGCTCAGTTCTCCCTGTGTGGATGGTCCGCTCTAGGCAGAAGGAGAAGGAGTCAGTACTGGTCGCTGTTGCTTCCCGTGCTCGTCAGGAGCTCACCCTCAGCGCCCGTGTGCTCAGTTCTCCCTGTGTGGATGGTCCGCTCTAGGCAGAAGGAGAAGGAGTCGGTACTGGTCGCTGTTGCTTCCCGTGCTCGTCAGGAGCCTCACCCTCAGCGCCCGTGTGCTCAGTTCTCCCTGTGTGGATGGTCCGCTCTAGGCAGAAGGAGAAGGAGTCGGTACTGGTCGCTGTTGCTTCCCGTGCTCGTCAGGAGCCTCACCCTCAGCGCCCGTGTGCTCAGTTCTCCCTGTCTGGATGGTCCGCTCTAGGCAGAAGGAGAAGGAGTCGGTACTGGCCGCTGTTGCTTCCCGTGCTCGTCAGGAGCTCACCCTCAGCGCCCGTGTGCTCAGTTCTCCCTGTGTGGATGGTCCGCTCTAGGCAGAAGGAGAAGGAGTCAGTACTGGTCGCTGTTGCTTCCCGTGCTCGTCAGGAGCTCACCCTCAGCGCCCGTGTGCTCAGTTCTCCCTGTGTGGATGGTCCGCTCTAGGCAGAAGGAGAAGGAGTCGGTACTGGTCGCTGTTGCTTTCCGTGCTCGTCAGGAGCCTCACCCTCAGCGCCCGTGTGCTCAGTTCTCCCTGTCTGGATGGTCCGCTCTAGGCAGAAGGAGAAGGAGTCGGTACTGGTCGCTGTTGCTTCCCGTGCTGGTCAGGAGCTCACCCTCAGCGCCCGTGTGCTCAGTTCTCCCTGTCTGGATGGTCCGCTGTAGGCAGAAGGAGAAGGAGTCGGTACTGGCCGCTGTTGCTTCCCGTGCTCGTCAGGAGCCTCACCCTCAGCGCCCGTGTGCTCAGTTCTCCCTGTGTGGATGGTCCGGTCTAGGCAGAAGGAGAAGGAGTCGGTACTGGCCGCTGTTGCTTCCCGTGCTCGTCAGGAGCTCACCCTCAGCGCCCGTGTGCTCAGTTCTCCCTGTCTGGATGGTCCGCTCTAGGCAGAAGGAGAAGGAGTCGGTACTGGTCGCTGTTGCTTCCCGTGCTCGTCAGGAGCTCACCCTCAGCGCCCGTGTGCTCAGTTCTCCCTGTGTGGATGGTCCGCTCTAGGCAGAAGGAGAAGGAGTCGGTACTGGTCGCTGTTGCTTCCCGTGCTCGTCAGGAGCTCACCCTCAGCGCCCGTGTGCTCAGTTCTCCCTGTGTGGATGGTCCGCTCTAGGCAGAAGGAGAAGGAGTCGGTACTGGTCGCTGTTGCTTTCCGTGCTCGTCAGGAGCCTCACCCTCAGCGCCCGTGTGCTCAGTTCTCCCTGTCTGGATGGTCCGCTCTAGGCAGAAGGAGAAGGAGTCGGTACTGGTCGCTGTTGCTTCCCGTGCTGGTCAGGAGCTCACCCTCAGCGCCCGTGTGCTCAGTTCTCCCTGTCTGGATGGTCCGCTGTAGGCAGAAGGAGAAGGAGTCGGTACTGGCCGCTGTTGCTTCCCGTGCTCGTCAGGAGCCTCACCCTCAGCGCCCGTGTGCTCAGTTCTCCCTGTGTGGATGGTCCGGTCTAGGCAGAAGGAGAAGGAGTCGGTACTGGCCGCTGTTGCTTCCCGTGCTCGTCAGGAGCCTCACCCTCAGCGCCCGTGTGCTCAGTTCTCCCTGTCTGGATGGTCCGCTCTAGGCAGAAGGAGAAGGAGTCGGTACTGGTCGCTGTTGCTTCCCGTGCTCGTCAGGAGCTCACCCTCAGCGCCCGTGTGCTCAGTTCTCCCTGTGTGGATGGTCCGCTCTAGGCAGAAGGAGAAGGAGTCGGTACTGGTCGCTGTTGCTTCCCGTGCTCGTCAGGAGCCTCACCCTCAGCGCCCGTGTGCTCAGTTCTCCCTGTGTGGATGGTCCGCTCTAGGCAGAAGGAGAAGGAGTCGGTACTGGTCGCTGTTGCTTCCCGTGCTCGTCAGGAGCCTCACCCTCAGCGCCCGTGTGCTCAGTTCTCCCTGTCTGGATGGTCCGCTCTAGGCAGAAGGAGAAGGAGTCGGTACTGGTCGCTGTTGCTTCCCGTGCTCGTCAGGAGCCTCACCCTCAGCGCCCGTGTGCTCAGTTCTCCCTGTCTGGATGGTCCGCTCTAGGCAGAAGGAGAAGGAGTCGGTACTGGCCGCTGTTGCTTCCCGTGCTCGTCAGGAGCTCACCCTCAGCGCCCGTGTACTCAGTTCTCCCTGTGTGGATGGTCCGCTCTAGGCAGAAGGAGAAGGAGTCGGTACTGGTCGCTGTTGCTTCCAGTGCTCATCAGGAGCCTCACCCTCAGCGCCCGTGTGCTCAGTTCTCCCTGTCTGGATGGTCCGCTCTAGGCAGAAGGAGAAGGAGTCGGTACTGGTCGCTGTTGCTTCCCGTGCTCATCAGGAGCTCACCCTCAGCGCCCGTGTGCTCAGTTCTCCCTGTGTGGATGGTCCGCTCTAGGCAGAAGGAGAAGGAGTCGGTACTGGTCGCTGTTGCTTCCCGTGCTCGTCAGGAGCTCACCCTCAGCGCCCGTGTGCTCAGCTCTCCCTGTCTGGATGGTCCGCTCTAGGCAGAAGGAGAAGGAGTCGGTACTGGTCGCTGTTGCTTCCCGTGCTCGTCAGGAGCTCACCCTCAGCGCCCGTGTGCTCAGTTCTCCCTGTGTGGATGGTCCGCTCTAGGCAGAAGGAGAAGGAGTCGGTACTGGCCGCTGTTGCTTCCCGTGCTCGTCAGGAGCTCACCCTCAGCGCCCGTGTGCTCAGTTCTCCATGTGTGGATGGTCCGCTCTAGGCAGAAGGAGAAGGAGTCGGTACTGGTCGCTGTTGCTTCCCGTGCTCGTCAGGAGCTCACCCTCAGCGCCCCTGTGCTCAGTTCTCCCTGTCTGGATGGTCCGCTCTAGGCAGAAGGAGAAGGAGTCGGTACTGGTCGCTGTTGCTTCCCGTGCTCGTCAGGAGCTCACCCTCAGCGCCCGTGTGCTCAGTTCTCCCTGTGTGGATGGTCCGCTCTAGGCAGAAGGAGAAGGAGTCAGTACTGGTCGCTGTTGCTTCCCGTGCTCGTCAGGAGCTCACCCTCAGCGCCCGTGTGCTCAGTTCTCCCTGTGTGGATGGTCCGCTCTAGGCAGAAGGAGAAGGAGTCGGTACTGGTCGCTGTTGCTTCCCGTGCTCGTCAGGAGCCTCACCCTCAGCGCCCGTGTGCTCAGTTCTCCCTGTGTGGATGGTCCGCTCTAGGCAGAAGGAGAAGGAGTCGGTACTGGTCGCTGTTGCTTCCCGTGCTCGTCAGGAGCCTCACCCTCAGCGCCCGTGTGCTCAGTTCTCCCTGTCTGGATGGTCCGCTCTAGGCAGAAGGAGAAGGAGTCGGTACTGGCCGCTGTTGCTTCCCGTGCTCGTCAGGAGCTCACCCTCAGCGCCCGTGTGCTCAGTTCTCCCTGTGTGGATGGTCCGCTCTAGGCAGAAGGAGAAGGAGTCAGTACTGGTCGCTGTTGCTTCCCGTGCTCGTCAGGAGCTCACCCTCAGCGCCCGTGTGCTCAGTTCTCCCTGTGTGGATGGTCCGCTCTAGGCAGAAGGAGAAGGAGTCGGTACTGGTCGCTGTTGCTTTCCGTGCTCGTCAGGAGCCTCACCCTCAGCGCCCGTGTGCTCAGTTCTCCCTGTCTGGATGGTCCGCTCTAGGCAGAAGGAGAAGGAGTCGGTACTGGTCGCTGTTGCTTCCCGTGCTGGTCAGGAGCTCACCCTCAGCGCCCGTGTGCTCAGTTCTCCCTGTCTGGATGGTCCGCTGTAGGCAGAAGGAGAAGGAGTCGGTACTGGCCGCTGTTGCTTCCCGTGCTCGTCAGGAGCCTCACCCTCAGCGCCCGTGTGCTCAGTTCTCCCTGTGTGGATGGTCCGGTCTAGGCAGAAGGAGAAGGAGTCGGTACTGGCCGCTGTTGCTTCCCGTGCTCGTCAGGAGCCTCACCCTCAGCGCCCGTGTGCTCAGTTCTCCCTGTCTGGATGGTCCGCTCTAGGCAGAAGGAGAAGGAGTCGGTACTGGTCGCTGTTGCTTCCCGTGCTCGTCAGGAGCTCACCCTCAGCGCCCGTGTGCTCAGTTCTCCCTGTGTGGATGGTCCGCTCTAGGCAGAAGGAGAAGGAGTCGGTACTGGTCGCTGTTGCTTCCCGTGCTCGTCAGGAGCTCACCCTCAGCGCCCGTGTGCTCAGTTCTCCCTGTGTGGATGGTCCGGTCTAGGCAGAAGGAGAAGGAGTCGGTACTGGCCGCTGTTGCTTCCCGTGCTCGTCAGGAGCCTCACCCTCAGCGCCCGTGTGCTCAGTTCTCCCTGTCTGGATGGTCCGCTCTAGGCAGAAGGAGAAGGAGTCGGTACTGGCCGCTGTTGCTTCCCGTGCTCGTCAGGAGCCTCATCCTCAGCGCCCGTGTGCTCAGTTCTCCCTGTGTGGATGGTCCGCTCTAGGCAGAAGGAGAAGGAGTCGGTACTGGCCGCTGTTGCTTCCCGTGCTCGTCAGGAGCCTCACCCTCAGCGCCCGTGTGCTCAGTTCTCCCTGTCTGGATGGTCCGCTCTAGGCAGAAGGAGAAGGAGTCGGTACTGGCCGCTGTTGCTTCCCGTGCTCGTCAGGAGCCTCACCCTCAGCGCCCGTGTGCTCAGTTCTCCCTGTCTGGATGGTCCGCTCTAGGCAGAAGGAGAAGGAGTCGGTACTGGTCGCTGTTGCTTCCCGTGCTCGTCAGGAGCTCACCCTCAGCGCCCCTGTGCTCAGTTCTCCCTGTCTGGATGGTCCGCTCTAGGTAGAAGGAGAAGGAGTCGGTACTGGTCGCTGTTGCTTCCCGTGCTCGTCAGGAGCTCACCCTCAGCGCCCCTGTGCTCAGTTCTCCCTGTGTGGATGGTCCGCTCTAGGCAGAAGGAGAAGGAGTCGGTACTGGCCGCTGTTGCTTCCCGTGCTCGTCAGGAGCCTCACCTTCAGCGCCCGTGTGCTCAGTTCTCCCTGTCTGGATGGTCCGCTCTAGGCAGAAGGAGAAGGAGTCGTTACTGGCCGCTGTTGCTTCCCGTGCTCGTCAGGAGCCTCACCCTCAGCGCCCGTGTGCTCAGTTCTCCCTGTGTGGATGGTCCGCTCTAGGCAGAAGGAGAAGGAGTCGGTACTGGCCGCTGTTGCTTCCCGTGCTCGTCAGGAGCCTCACCCTCAGCGCCCGTGTGCTCAGTTCTCCCTGTCTGGATGGTCCGCTCTAGGCAGAAGGAGAAGGAGTCGGTACTGGCCGCTGTTGCTTCCCGTGCTCGTCAGGAGCCTCACCCTCAGCGCCCGTGTGCTCAGTTCTCCCTGTCTGGATGGTCCGCTCTAGGCAGAAGAAGAAGGAGTCGGTACTGGTCGCTGTTGCTTCCCGTGCTCGTCAGGAGCTCACCCTCAGCGCCCCTGTGCTCAGTTCTCCCTGTCTGGATGGTCCGCTCTAGGCAGAAGGAGAAGGTGTCGGTACTGGTCGCTGTTGCTTCCCGTGCTCGTCAGGAGCTCACCCTCAGCGCCCCTGTGCTCAGTTCTCCCTGTGTGGATGGTCCGCTCTAGGCAGAAGGAGAAGGAGTCGGTACTGGCCGCTGTTGCTTCCCGTGCTCGTCAGGAGCCTCACCTTCAGCGCCCGTGTGCTCAGTTCTCCCTGTCTGGATGGTCCGCTCTAGGCAGAAGGAGAAGGAGTCGTTACTGGTCGCTGTTGCTTCCCGTGCTCGTCAGGAGCCTCACCTTCAGCGCCCGTGTGCTCAGTTCTCCCTGTGTGGATGGTCCGCTCTAGGCAGAAGGAGAAGGAGTCGGTACTGGCCGCTGTTGCTTCCCGTGCTCGTCAGGAGCCTCACCCTCAGCGCCCGTGTGCTCAGTTCTCCCTGTGTGGATGGTCCGCTCTAGGCAGAAGGAGAAGGAGTCGGTACTGGCCGCTGTTGCTTCCCGTGCTCGTCAGGAGCCTCACCCTCAGCGCCCGTGTGCTCAGTTCTCCCTGTGTGGATGGTCCGCTCTAGGCAGAAGGAGAAGGAGTCGGTACTGGCCGCTGTTGCTTCCCGTGCTCGTCAGGAGCCTCACCCTCAGCGCCCGTGTGCTCAGTTCTCCCTGTCTGGATGGTCCGCTCTAGGCAGAAGGAGAAGGAGTCGGTACTGGCCGCTGTTGCTTCCCGTGCTCGTCAGGAGCTCACCCTCAGCGCCCGTGTACTCAGTTCTCCCTGTGTGGATGGTCCGCTCTAGGCAGAAGGAGAAGGAGTCGGTACTGGTCGCTGTTGCTTCCCGTGCTCGTCAGGAGCCTCACCCTCAGCGCCCGTGTGCTCAGTTCTCCCTGTCTGGATGGTCCGCTCTAGGCAGAAGGAGAAGGAGTCGGTACTGGTCGCTGTTGCTTCCCGTGCTCATCAGGAGCTCACCCTCAGCGCCCGTGTGCTCAGTTCTCCCTGTGTGGATGGTCCGCTCTAGGCAGAAGGAGAAGGAGTCGGTACTGGTCGCTGTTGCTTCCCGTGCTCGTCAGGAGCTCACCCTCAGCGACCGTGTGCTCAGCTCTCCCTGTGTGGATGGTCCGCTCTAGGCAGAAGGAGAAGGAGTCGGTACTGGCCGCTGTTGCTTCCCGTCCTCGTCAGGAGCTCACCCTCAGCGCCCGTGTGCTCAGTTCTCCCTGTGTGGATGGTCCGCTCTAGGCAGAAGGAGAAGGAGTCAGTACTGGTCGCTGTTGCTTCCCGTGCTCGTCAGGAGCTCACCCTCAGCGCCCGTGTGCTCAGTTCTCCCTGTGTGGATGGTCCGCTCTAGGCAGAAGGAGAAGGAGTCGGTACTGGTCGCTGTTGCTTCCCGTGCTCGTCAGGAGCCTCACCCTCAGCGCCCGTGTGCTCAGTTCTCCCTGTGTGGATGGTCCGCTCTAGGCAGAAGGAGAAGGAGTCGGTACTGGTCGCTGTTGCTTCCCGTGCTCGTCAGGAGCCTCACCCTCAGCGCCAGTGTGCTCAGTTCTCCCTGTGTGGATGGTCCGCTCTAGGCAGAAGGAGAAGGAGTCGGTACTGGCCGCTGTTGCTTCCCGTGCTCGTCAGGAGCTCACCCTCAGCGCCCGTGTGCTCAGTTCTCCCTGTGTGGATGGTCCGCTCTAGGCAGAAGGAGAAGGAGTCAGTACTGGTCGCTGTTGCTTCCCGTGCTCGTCAGGAGCTCACCCTCAGCGCCCGTGTGCTCAGTTCTCCCTGTGTGGATGGTCCGCTCTAGGCAGAAGGAGAAGGAGTCGGTACTGGTCGCTGTTGCTTTCCGTGCTCGTCAGGAGCCTCACCCTCAGCGCCCGTGTGCTCAGTTCTCCCTGTCTGGATGGTCCGCTCTAGGCAGAAGGAGAAGGAGTCGGTACTGGTCGCTGTTGCTTCCCGTGCTGGTCAGGAGCTCACCCTCAGCGCCCGTGTGCTCAGTTCTCCCTGTCTGGATGGTCCGCTGTAGGCAGAAGGAGAAGGAGTCGGTACTGGCCGCTGTTGCTTCCCGTGCTCGTCAGGAGCCTCACCCTCAGCGCCCGTGTGCTCAGTTCTCCCTGTGTGGATGGTCCGGTCTAGGCAGAAGGAGAAGGAGTCGGTACTGGCCGCTGTTGCTTCCCGTGCTCGTCAGGAGCCTCACCCTCAGCGCCCGTGTGCTCAGTTCTCCCTGTCTGGATGGTCCGCTCTAGGCAGAAGGAGAAGGAGTCGGTACTGGTCGCTGTTGCTTCCCGTGCTCGTCAGGAGCTCACCCTCAGCGCCCGTGTGCTCAGTTCTCCCTGTGTGGATGGTCCGCTCTAGGCAGAAGGAGAAGGAGTCGGTACTGGTCGCTGTTGCTTCCCGTGCTCGTCAGGAGCTCACCCTCAGCGCCCGTGTGCTCAGTTCTCCCTGTGTGGATGGTCCGGTCTAGGCAGAAGGAGAAGGAGTCGGTACTGGCCGCTGTTGCTTCCCGTGCTCGTCAGGAGCCTCACCCTCAGCGTCCGTGTGCTCAGTTCTCCCTGTCTGGATGGTCCGCTCTAGGCAGAAGGAGAAGGAGTCGGTACTGGCCGCTGTTGCTTCCCGTGCTCGTCAGGAGCCTCACCCTCAGCGCCCGTGTGCTCAGTTCTCCCTGTGTGGATGGTCCGCTCTAGGCAGAAGGAGAAGGAGTCGGTACTGGCCGCTGTTGCTTCCCGTGCTCGTCAGGAGCCTCACCCTCAGCGCCCGTGTGCTCAGTTCTCCCTGTCTGGATGGTCCGCTCTAGGCAGAAGGAGAAGGAGTCGGTACTGGCCGCTGTTGCTTCCCGTGCTCGTCAGGAGCCTCACCCTCAGCGCCCGTGTGCTCAGTTCTCCCTGTGTGGATGGTCCGCTCTAGGCAGAAGGAGAAGGAGTCGGTACTGGCCGCTGTTGCTTCCCGTGCTCGTCAGGAGCCTCACCCTCAGCGCCCGTGTGCTCAGTTCTCCCTGTGTGGATGGTCCGCTCTAGGCAGAAGGAGAAGGAGTCGGTACTGGCCGCTGTTGCTTCCCGTGCTCGTCAGGAGCCTCACCCTCAGCGCCCGTGTGCTCAGTTCTCCCTGTCTGGATGGTCCGCTCTAGGCAGAAGGAGAAGGAGTCGGTACTGGTTGCTGTTGCTTCCCGTGCTCGTCAGGAGCTCACCCTCAGCGCCCCTGTGCTCAGTTCTCCCTGTGTGGATGGTCCGCTCTAGGCAGAAGGAGAAGGAGTCGGTACTGGTCGCTGTTGCTTCCCGTGCTCGTCAGGAGCTCACCCTCAGCGCCCCTGTGCTCAGTTCTCCCTGTCTGGATGGTCCGCTCTAGGCAGAAGGAGAAGGAGTCGGTACTGGTCGCTGTTGCTTCCCGTGCTCGTCAGGAGCTCACCCTCAGCGCCCCTGTGCTCAGTTCTCCCTGTGTGGATGGTCCGCTCTAGGCAGAAGGAGAAGGAGTCGGTACTGGCCGCTGTTGCTTCCCGTGCTTGTCAGGAGCCTCACCTTCAGCACCCGTGTGCTCAGTTCTCCCTGTCTGGATGGTCCGCTCTAGGCAGAAGGAGAAGGAGTCGTTACTGGTCGCTGTTGCTTCCCGTGCTCGTCAGGAGCCTCACCTTCAGCGCCCGTGTGCTCAGTTCTCCCTGTCTGGATGGTCCGCTCTAGGCAGAAGGAGAAGGAGTCGGTACTGGTCGCTGTTGCTTCCCGTGCTCGTCAGGAGCCTCACCCTCAGCGCCCGTGTGCTCAGTTCTCCCTGTCTGGATGGTCCGCTCTAGGCAGAAGGAGAAGGAGTCGGTACTGGTCGCTGTTGCTTCCCGTGCTCGTCAGGAGCCTCACCCTCAGCGCCCGTGTGCTCAGTTCTCCCTGTCTGGATGGTCCGCTCTAGGCAGAAGGAGAAGGAGTCGGTACTGGTCGCTGTTGCTTCCCGTGCTCGTCAGGAGCTCACCCTCAGCGCCCCTGTGCTCAGTTCTCCCTGTGTGGATGGTCCGCTCTAGGCAGAAGGAGAAGGAGTCGGTACTGGTCGCTGTTGCTTCCCGTGCTCGTCAGGAGCTCACCCTCAGCGCCCCTGTGCTCAGTTCTCCCTGTGTGGATGGTCCGCTCTAGGCAGAAGGAGAAGGAGTCGGTACTGGCCGCTGTTGCTTCCCGTGCTCGTCAGGAGCTCACCCTCAGCGCCCCTGTGCTCAGTTCTCCCTGTGTGGATGGTCCGCTCTAGGCAGAAGGAGAAGGAGTCGGTACTGGCCGCTGTTGCTTCCCGTGCTCGTCAGGAGCTCACCCTCAGCGCCCCTGTGCTCAGTTCTCCCTGTGTGGATGGTCCGCTCTAGGCAGAAGGAGAAGGAGTCGTTACTGGTCGCTGTTGCTTCCCGTGCTCGTCAGGAGCCTCACCCTCAGCGCCCGTGTGCTCAGTTCTCCCTGTCTGGATGGTCCGCTCTAGGCAGAAGGAGAAGGAGTCGGTACTGGCCGCTGTTGCTTCCCGTGCTCGTCAGGAGCCTCACCCTCAGCGCCCGTGTGCTCAGTTCTCCCTGTGTGGATGGTCCGCTCTAGGCAGAAGGAGAAGGAGTCGGTACTGGCCGCTGTTGCTTCCCGTGCTCGTCAGGAGCCTCACCCTCAGTGCCCGTGTGCTCAGTTCTCCCTGTCTGGATGGTCCGCTCTAGGCAGAAGGAGAAGGAGTCGGTACTGGTCGCTGTTGCTTCCCGTGCTCGTCAGGAGCTCACCCTCAGCGCCCCTGTGCTCAGTTCTCCCTGTGTGGATGGTCCGCTCTAGGCAGAAGGAGAAGGAGTCGGTACTGGTCTCTGTTGCTTCCCGTGCTCGTCAGGAGCCTCACCTTCAGCGCCCGTGTGCTCAGGTCTCCCTGTGTGGATGGTCCGCTCTAGGCAGAAGGAGAAGGAGTCGGTACTGGCCGCTGTTGCTTCCCGTGCTCGTCAGGAGCTCACCCTCAGCGCCCCTGTGCTCAGTTCTCCCTGTGTGGATGGTCCGCTCTAGGCAGAAGGAGAAGGAGTCTGTACTGGTCGCTGTTGCTTCCCATGCTCGTCAGGAGCCTCACCCTCAGCGCCCGTGTGCTCAGTTCTCCCTGTCTGGATGGTCCGCTCTAGGCAGAAGGAGAAGGAGTCGGTACTGGCCGCTGTTGCTTCCCGTGCTCGTCAGGAGCTCACCCTCAGCGCCCGTGTGCTCAGTTCTCCCTGTGTGGATGGTCCGCTCTAGGCAGAAGGAGAAGGAGTCGGTACTGGCCGCTGTTGCTTCCCGTGCTCGTCAGAAGCTCACCCTCAGCGCCCGTGTGCTCAGCTCTCCCTGTCCGGATAGTCCGCTCCAGGGTGCCTTGTTCCAAGTGGAAACCAAGGGCGCGTGCTCAGCGCACGCCCGGTGACTTCAAATGTCCCCCCAGGCTCTGCAGCCATACCGCAGAGGCACCAAAGGGGAATTAAATCACAGCAAAGGATGGGAGAAAAGACTGAGAGATGCAGCCCGTAATTGCTTTTACATATTGGATATCAGATATTAAGTTCTGAGTATATGACCAATTTAAATTTGGGGGGTACAACAACAACAAAAAAATGATTGTGAACTTGCATGAATTATATAGGTCTTGCAGTTATTCACCTCATCGTTATTGGTTATAGACTGGCTGTCAGGCAGAATATGCAGATGTTAGTAAAACTTGGTAATTGTGCTCTAGGGGCTTGTAAGTCATGGTTAATATTATATCAGTATGTATAGTCAAAATACATGATACCTGTAGTCATTGGTAGTTGCTGTCGAGTCATTTCTGACTGACAGTGACCCCATGCATGCAGCGTAAAACTGCTCCACCATTTCCAAGGTGGGCGGTCTTTTGAAAGCAGATCACTAGGCCTGTCTTCCAAGGCACCTCTGGGTGGGTTTTGAACCACCACCCTTTCAGCTAATAGTCAAGTACTTAACCATTTTGTGCCACCCAGGGACTCCAAAAGTATAGTATAGTAAGACCCCATTATTAACTCTGTTAATTGGGAGGGACATAAATGTTTATTATAAGTTTTCTGTGGATAAGAAAAACCGAAACATCAAAATCAGTCTCTGTTCTTCAGAAAATCGTTTCATAAGTCTGTGATTTTGTCTGTGATATAATGAAATCTACCTGTATAGGGAAATGCTTAAACTAGATTACACACATACACACAGATGTATGTATGCATATGTATATTTGGCAGAAAAAAATACAATGGCTTAAAGAAAATCTAAGTTTATTTTTTGGTTATGTAAATGAAGTCTGGAGCTAGGCAGTAAAAAAAAAAAAGGCAGTAAGTAGGGTTATATAAGGCTCTAACATGTCCGGCAGCATAGAGCTTTCATCTCATGGTCCAAGATGGCTACTTGAGCTTTAGCCATCAAATCTGCATTCCAGTCAGTAGGAAGATGAGGAGCAAAGAAGGGTATGTGTTCCTTGTTTCTTCTTCTTAAATACTTCCTGAGAGTCACACATATCACTTTTAGTTGTATTAAATTGGTTAAAACTTAGTCACATGAGTGCACTTGGCTGCAATAAAGGCTGAGAAGTATAGTCTTTATTTTGAGCGAGCATATGCCCATGAAAAAACCAAGGGTTCTGTTAGAGAGGAGATGAGATAGTGGGGAACAACTAGTAGTCTCTACCACATTCTGTCCATTTGGCCACTCTTCGTACGTATAGAACTTACTCTTTGCCCAAGAGAGATAACCCCAGTCCCATCTAGTTATCCCATTGTGTTTTAAGTCTGTGATCTTTAGGTGATGTTCTGTCCTTTCTAGATGGTCCAGGTATGGCTTTTTGTGGGTTTATAGCCATAAATTAGACAGCAAGTTATCTGCCCCCAACATTCCCAGCATAAAATGGAGTGGAAATAAAATTATCATTTCTTCAGCTCCCAATTGAAAAGTAAGAAAATGGGAAACACAAACCAGCTACTATTCCACAGAAATTATAAAATCCTATTCAGTAGAAATCATAAAGACTTCTTGCCCTGGCACTGAAGGACATTCCTGAGTAGCCTCTGGTTTTTCTTTGTGGGACAGATTCCCTAGTTGATTATCTTCCATTGCCCCTCTTCTATTTGGCCATATTTGAGGGAGGCATTGAGGAGTATGGGCTAAGCTAATACTTCCATGCCTGCTTCCTTTTGATACTGATTTGAGACCTGGAAATTGCTTTATGAGTTGTACAGTTGTAGACGGGCAGACCATGGTGGTGCATCTTTGGCAATCCCATTCCTTCAAAATCCCAGTAGGCTTCCATTCTATTTGTTTCTTCTCAGTTCCATAAGCAAGAATAGTCCAACATCTTCTCTGGACAGTTTTGAACCTGAAGACTCTGCCTTATGCATATTGGTCTTTGTCCTCTGTCCATCCACCCTGCCAACCTCAAGGCCATCTGAAGCCCCCTTAACTCTATCACTGCAAGGAAACCCAGGCTATCTATGATGGGGCACCAGTTGAGTGATGGCTGTGGCATTGTAGCCAATGCTTGTAATTGCTTTTGCTGGGTTTTTTCAAACCTCAAAATCACAGGACTCTCGGTTAAATTAGATTGTCGTTCACAAGCGGATATAGGGTTTTGTTGTTGTTGTTTTAGCAAAGCTCTGTTTCCTTAAATCTCTGCATATTACTGGCTAGTGCTAGTCTCAGTTCCTTGTTGCTAAAAGCAATAAGGAGGCAACTAATGTTTAACATTCTGAATTTTTTTGTGACACTTCTTCCACTATTATAAACTTAGTTAACAGTGGTCTGCCTTCCAAGGTTCAGCAGGTGACAATTTGACCAAATGTTTTGCCAACACGTAACCCCAATTATCTTCCCAGATTGCACTGAGTCTTTGCCACCTGCTGCCAGACTAAGCTAATGCATTTTTAGGGTCTATCGCATGTAGTGGAAACCCTGGAGGCGTAGTGGCTAAGAGCTACGGCTGCTAACCAAAAGGTCAGCAGTTCAGATCTACAGGGCACTCCTTGGAAACCCTATAGGACACTTCTACCCTGTCCTACAGGGTCACTCTGACACTATGAGTTGGAATCAACTTGACGGCAACGGGTTTGGTTGTTTGTTTTTAATCACAAGTAGTATACTATTTAGGGTTATTTTTGGTGGTGCATGACAGAAAACATAAAATAATAACATCTCAGACAATATAGATGGATATTACTGTCTGACGTTAAAAAAAATTATGAGGTAGTAATTGTGCTGGTAGGGTGTTCCATGTTGTCAAGGACCCACAATCCTTCTTTCTTTCCACACTGCTGTCCACAGCATAAGGTTCTCATTGCCCAGGATGATTGCTTAGACTCCAGCTATCAAATCTGCATTCCAGCCAGCAAAAAGGAGGAAGAATTGAAGAAGAGGTGTAACCTTCTTTACCTTTAATGCTATCTTCTTTGAACATGACACTTCCACTTATATCTCATTAGATTAGAACGTGATCTTACATAGCTGCAAGGGAAGCTGGAAAATACAGCATTTCTTTCAGGAATCCATATGTCTACATAAAAGCCTGTTTCTATGGAAGATGGAGGGAAATAATATGGAAGTGCCATTACCAATCTCTGCCACAACATGTGCTTTTTAAAGTTCACATGTTATAGTTTTGATAACAATCCCTAAAAAGACTGAATTTGTAATCGTGTACAAATTGTGGTTTTTCACACGATCCGATTGATATTTGTTTTGCTCTTGGCGATGGTTTCATTTTTTTTTTTTTTAATGAGTATGTACTGAAGAGACCTCACAAGTTAAACACTATTTTGACAAATTATCGGTTGTCTGTTCTGAGCACTTATAAGAAAAATATCATTTGATGTAAGATTTAAAGAAATTTAACTGCTAGGCATAGTTTTTGTTTTTCTAAAATCAAACAGGAATTAGTGGCATCTCAAATTTCCCTTGCTCTAGATTTTCATTTTGTAGTATTTTTTTTTAGCATTGATAAGGTTGCTATGAGTTGGAGCTGACTCGTCAGCACCAGACAACAACAAAGCAATTACCTCAGCCTCATAGTGAATCTTGTGGTTATATACCATCTAGGGCACATATCTTCCACCTTTGCTTCCATAACACTAGTCTAAAATGTAGATGCAAAGCCTGATATGTTTCCTGTGCTGTCATCTCTAATTCAGGATGCCTAGTACATTGCATTTGGCATACTGCTGGAATTACTAAATGGTTTCGTGTTAGAACACAAAAGATGGAGAGGAGAAAAATCACATTTTTCTTTTACTTTTCTGTGCAAACTTGTTTCCAAGTCAACATAACCTGTAATTTGTGTGTGGTTATTTGCATGTTACAGATTACTTGCATGTAGTCTGCTTTTGCTTTTATTTATTTGATGTATCTTAGATTGAGAGGAATTTTCTCATTTTAATCTATTTTAATCATAAAAACTGTGGTTCTTGCTAGTAACCTTTAAAAGGTTTCTTTCAAAGATTTCTTTTTTCTTAATTAGTATTGTTTTTAGACTAACCATGTAAATAAGATCAAGCATCAAACTCCTTTTAGAAAATACTGTTTTAATTCAATTGTCTGATCATGGCTCTTTTTCATGTAGTTTTTCCTCATTTATTGTGATTCAATCTTTTATTCGTACCATTGAATATATACTATATACACAAATACACATGTGCACACACCTATGTATATATATCAAAAAAATCAAAACATTTAATTACTTAAGCAAATTCATTATAACCTTCAAGGTTTTTTTTTTCTTTTTTGCCAAGTATCTTTATAAATAATAATAAGAATTCAAATAAAAATTAATGATCCTTACGCCTATGTAATACAACATGGTCATTTGTTAATTCTTTCTTATGGCATTATTTTTGTTTTAACTTTTTCGAGGCAATTCTTGCTTTATTGACAACCCTAATCCCACTTATTATTAAATATTTCTACTCTTAGAATGAAAAATTAAAATCTTTTTGAAGCTGATTCTAATTGTAATGCCAGAATGGAAGTTAGCATTCCCTTAAAAAAATAAAAATAGTGAGCTAAATTATTTTAAATTCCCATCTAGCTCAGATATTCTGTGCTTTTTTCCCCCCTTTCTTTTCTTAGCTTTTTCCTGATGAGTTTAATCTTTTCTAGGTTCGTCATTTCTGTTCTGTAGAAACTCTCTTCCTGAGCCTGCATTTCCATCTGTTCACCACTGCACTTCATGCCTCCTTGTTGTTCAGCTTCTCCCAAGAGCGGCCTTGCTTGCTGCCTGCTTCCCTCTTTCCCGCCTCCTATTCACTTCTTGATCCTCTGTAGTCTGCCGTGTGCTCACTCTCCTTCGTCATAGCTGTCTGTGTTAAATTCGAATTGTGGACTGCAGTAGGCAATCTTCCATCCTCATTTTTCTACTCCCTTTTTTTTTTATGTTGGCCATCTCCTCCTGCTTGAATCAAAATCAGTCTCTGTTTCTGTCTCTTTCTTCTCTTCTCGCATCTCCCATCCATCCGGTTCTTCCGTAAGAACTCCACACTTGGGTGTCCCTCAGACATTCTTTCCTCACTTTTCATATTTACTCTTCCACCATCCTTATCTTAGTAAAAGACCCCACTGTCCATCTGATCAAATCAGAAGCACAGCTTTTCTAGACATCCCTCTCGTTCACTTTATCCCACCCTATTTAATCTGCCACCAGGTCCCATCGGTTTGATTTTCCAAATGCCTCATGTCTGTCGTCTTCATCCCTGCTATCACTGCCCTCATTGAGGAAGTCTTCATCTCTGGTCTTGAATTGTGTCCCCTCCTACATTCCTTCCCTAACTCTGGCTCACTTCCTCCAATCCAGCCTTCACTTTATTTCCAGAAATATTTTTTCTAAAATACAAACGTTGTATTTTTTTTTTATCAAAATCCTTTCATAGCTCCCTCATTGCCTACAATAGCAGCAGTAATTATACTCCTACCACCTACTGCTAGCTTACTACATGCCAGGAATTGTGCAAAGTATTTTACATACACAATCTCCTTATAGATATCTCCAGTATAGCACTTACCATATTGTTCTGAATGCGTATGCATGTGTCTCCCTGCTAGAGATTGATTGTAACTTCATGAGTCTTTACATGTTCAGCATCTAGTTGTCGCTGTTGTTAGTTGCTTTTGAGTCTGCTCTGACTCACGGCAATCTCACATATTACCGAATGGAACGTTGCCTGCTCCACCGCCATCTTCATCATTGTTAGTATGTTTGAGTTCATTATTGCAACTATTGGATCAGTCCATCTCACTGAGGGTTTCCCTCATTTTCGTTGGCCCTCTGCCTTATCAAATGTGATTTCCTTTTCTAGTGATTGATCTTTCCCGATGACATGTCCAAAGTTAGAGATTTGAAGTCTCACCATCCTCCTTTCTCAGTAACATTCTGGTTTTATTTCTGGTAGGACTGATTTTTTCCCCCTTTGGCAGTCTGCAGTATAATCAATATTCTCCAGCACCTCGTACAGTGATTAAAACATAAGCCCGTTGAATCAAGAATTTTTGTTGTTGTCTAGAAATAATTTGTGTTTGTAAGATGTGAAGACTTCGGAATCCTGTAGTAGGAAAGCCCATAGAAGGACAGCAGGAGATTTGCTGCCTTAGGCAGAACTCTAGTCCTATGCCGGGGAGCCAAGCATCCTGTTATCCACATAGTGCAGTACTTCTTTGAAATCCTTACAACTGCATTATCACTGTCTCCGTCATCTAGTGCTGCTATAGCAGAAATACCACAAGTGGATGGCTTTAACAAAGAGAAATTTATTCTCTCACAGCCTAGGAGGCTAGAAGTCCAAATTCAGGGTGTGAGCTCCAGGGGAAGGCTTTCTCTCTCTCTCGGCTCTGGAGGAGGTTCATTGTCATCAATCTTCCCCAGTCAAGGAGCTTCTCAGTGCAGGGACCCCAGGTCCAAATGACACACTATTCTCCTGGCTCTCCATTCTTGGTAGTATGAGGTCCCCATGAGTCTCTGCTTGCTTCTCTCTTTTATATCTCAAAAGAGATTGACTTACAACAAAACCTGATCTTGTAGACCAATTCCTCCCTCATTAACATAACCACCTCTAATCCTGCCTCATGAACATCATAGAGAAAGGATTTACAACACATAGGAAAATCATATCAGATGACAAAATGGTGGACAGTCACACAATACTGGGAGTTATGGCCTAGCCAATTGACAGTTGTTTTGGGGAGACACAGTTCAATCCATGACAATCATGTAGAAGCAGCAGGACCTGGGGAATGATGGAAATTTACTGTCTCTGGGATTTGGTTCAGTACATACAGCCTGCTATTAGCAGCCTCACACCAATGTGCACCATGTTTTAAAGCAAAATTCTATAGAAAATAGCCTTGGGAGTAGATTTCCTTCCTTGCTTTCCTAGCTCTGGTTTGTCTAATTCTTCACTGCTAGACATGGATTTTATTATTATTATTCAAATATAGCTTGTTTTTCCAAGTTATTTTTCTTAAATGATCAACCTTTACACAGCACTGATATCCCATGTTGTGTGTCTTAATTAGCTGCAAAAAACTGTCCTTAATTCCCTTCCTTGGGTGATTAATTTGAAATACATAAAATTTATTTTTATCCCTCCATTTCTGAGGTGTTTTAAAGAGTGTAAACTGAGGTTACTACCACTTTTAGGTCAGGTTACCAATAGGAGTTTGACATTTATATGAATAAGAATAATATCAAGTATTACAAAAGCTAATAAAGAATTGCAAGGGCTATCAAGCTCCATGCTTGAGGCCATAAATTGATTGCCAGCAAGGGTCAAACAGGAGTCGCTCCTTTCTCTGTACAGTCTCCCTTGGGTAACCATTGCAGTATTGGTGCGCTAGCAGAAAGGGCAGTGTGAATTTACACCTTCCTCAAAACAAATTGCTGGAATAGTCACCTCATAAGAGAAGTGTGAATTAATAGCACTTCTTATTTAGATAGCTAAACATAGAGTCCAAGGTTATTCTTCCAGAAATAGTATCAATCCAAGGGAAAAAAAATCTAATAATTTTGTTGAGTGTGTGTGTGGGCAGGCTCTTTTTGGTCTACACCCACATATGTCAAGCCAGCATTTCATATTTCTGTTTTTTTGCTCTAAGAGCAGCAGAGAAAAAGAAAGTTGATCCCAAATGAGTTAATTTTTTCAAGTGCTAATTTACCTAAAACAAAGTGCTAAAGGCAAAGTTGATTTTTTTTTTAATAGTATAAGTGTGTATATGTTGCAGTTTTTGCTGATGTCTGTTTCATGTCTCTTAGTGGAAAGTCGACTAGGTGGCACTGGGTTGTTCAATGGAAAGTAATTTTATAAAAAAGAAAATTTTTTGCATTATTACGTGGTAAAATAAGTTTCCACCTTTGTTAATAAAACCAAAGCCAAACCCGTTGCTGCTGAGTTGATTCTGACTCATAGCAGCCTTCCCTACAAGACAGAGTAGAACTGCCCCATAGGGTTTCCACTGAGTGTCAGCTGGTGGATTCGAACTGCTAATCTCTTGGTTAACAGCTGAACTCTTAACCACTGTGCTGCTAGGGCTCCACCTGTGTAATAGAGATTGTATTTTGATATACAATGGAAGGATTGTCCACTTTCTTGCAAATATTATTACATTGATCCTTAAGGTAAAGGATACAATTTAGGATAAGGACACAACTTCATGGCTAATATTAATTTGTGCGTTATTATTTTATGTCTAATCCTTGGTGCCATTTTTATTTTGGTACAGTTTTTCTCTGTAAATGGCAGAGAGTGAACTCTTTTTGTTCTACATTTCCTCACAGGTTATTTAAATGAGATTATATCTACATATGAATTAGGATTATCTTCTTAGTGGTAAAGGAGAGCCCTGCCTGGCCCACCCTGCTTCATCTCCTTTGCTCTCTCATGTCTCATAATCCTCATGTATTACTTTTTTTTTTTTAATAACAGGTTTCTATTTTTATTTCCTTCATCATTGAATTATTCCTTCCTTTCTCTTCCGTTCTCTATCTCTGTCTCTCATGTTTAAGAGAAATTATTTCTCCAGCTGCCCATTTGTTCCACACTATGAAAATATTACCTTTTTTTCTCTAATTAAGATCCCATGTGGCACTCTTTCCACTGCTGTGTCAGGTGCTGTGTATAGAATTAGGGATCCTAGAGGAGTTTTGTTTTGCATTAAAAAATAGACTGGAGGCTAGATAGCATAAACATGAGTGGGTTAGGCTATGATTAGATGTGTGAAATTTAAATAATACCTTTGCCAGAAGCCATAGGAGTTCACGCAGTTGTAGCAGTAGCCTGTGGTTCTGCTGTTGGGAATGATTAACTGCCTTCTTGTGCAATATGCGTTACAGTGGGCTTTTTTCCCCTTCGTCAGTTAATTGGATGTATATAGGAATCGTTATCCACATAGCAACAGGCAAAACATAACCTACTTAAGCCTAGTCCTCAAAATGTTTCATATGCCAGCAGGCCACTAGGAGATGCTAAAATAACAATATGGCCATGTAATTCACTCGTTTTCAACCAGCATTGAGGAAGGAATTTTAAAAGTTGCTTCCAGCTTAATTTTCACCCTTTTTTGAAGCATTGTAGTTACATAGTGGCCTTTATCTTTTTTTTTTTTTTCTTTTCGTTACCCATGAAGTATTTTCTCTCCAAAGCAAAATGCTTTTCTAACACTGGTACCATAAATGATAGTGTTTAGAAATCTTAGAAGCTGTGGTGCTCACCATATTTGACACAAGTTTCTTTCTCTTCTGTCTTTTTCTTTCACTCTTTTCTCCCCGAAATGGAAAACAAAAATTAAGGATAAGATGTGTGTCTTTTACCAATTTCATTAATATCATCACAAACTTGTGAAATTAGAAGGCACCTTAGAGCTATTTTTCCTCAGTTTCAACTGAAACCCTAAAAAGTTATTACTCCTGCATTTTGGATATATTTACCATGTTTTTCACACAGATAACGCACGCCTTCTACATTTGTTTGCCACCAGTGCCCTCCCCCTGTGGGGGTATTTTCATAAGCGCCGCTATGCCAGTTTTTTTTTTTTTTTTTAACATTTTGCTGTAAAAAAAAAAATTAGCACAGCATACGTACAAAAATACCTTGAGGAGAGAGGGCACTGGAAGCAAACAAACAGGTCAGTCTTTATTTTTCCTTGGTACCACCCTGCTACCTTAAAAGGCTCATTCTCTGGGAATATCAGGCAGAAATATATGTTGGTTGTAGCAGAGGTAGCCCCTTACCTTCAACCAAGTTTTGCTGGTTTTGACAGGAAGGATATCTGACGCTGATTCACAGGCACTATTGTATAAAAGGAGACCCTGGTGGTGTAGTGGCTAAGTGCTATGACTGCTAACCAAAAGTTCGGCAATTTGAATATACCAGGTGCTCCTTGGAAACTCTACGGGGCAGTTCCACTCTGTCCTTAGGGTCACTATGAGTTGGAATCGACTTGACGACAATGTTTTTATTATTATTATTATTATTTAAAAAAGGAGCCAAAGAGGGAGAACACTAAAGCAAGCATTTCATTGAGCTACCCATTTATCCAGAGAGTTACTGAAGTGACGTGCTGCTATAATTCTCTTCCAAGCAAGGACTTTTGTGCGGGAGTAAGACAAATCAGAATATTGATGATAGGGAATTTGATTTAGCCCAGTGATCTAGAGCAATGGCACACATGCTATCTTTGTGATATAAACCAAGTTACCTAACCTTTGTGATCCTTGGTTTCCTTGTCTGTAAAATGAGGATAACAGTTCCCATTCTTCAAGGTTGTTGTGAGAATTAAGTGAGCTAAGATGTGTTGAGGTGGGCTTAGCACTGTACCTGGAAAGCACTCATTAAATGATTTGTTACTGTTATCACTGATACAGCCATACCACAGAATGTACTCAATGAGTGATTCCTAAAAATAAAGAAAAAAATTTAATGCAGGTTAGGTGAAAACCAATCAATACACATGCTGTTTTAATCTAAAATGTATAGAAAAAAATAAGCATGGAAGAAGAAAAACACAATGAAAATACTTTTCTGCTTTATTTGCTTTTTACACATTTTTATAAAATGCCCCCTTTGGTTGAAAGTATAGTTGGCAAAACTCATCCAAAAGACGGAGGAAGCAAGGTGAGCATGTAACGGTTAAATATTAAGATGTGTTCACGGATGCCTCTGTGAACAGTGCTATCAATTGGGGTCATCAAGGTTGAATTAGACATTTTGTTTGCAGGTCTAGGATTTTTTCATCACCATTTGTAGACCTTTCCTCCTTTAGTCGCCTCACCGAGGGTAACACCCCACACCCTAATTGAACCCCTGGCAGTGCTAGTCCTCCGAACACTCCAGTATTTCCTCTTCCTCTTACACTGCAGAGCCCCTTGTCACTAGTGGTTAATTTTATACGAAGGTGTTTCTGTGGAAGCGTCGATGGTTGTTGATGACTGGCATTTGACTTGGATCTTTAACATTTTAAGGCAAAAAAAGAAAAAACCGAGAATAGGTAGGTTAGGAACTCTGCAGGGCCAATATACAAGATATTTTTGTTCAGGAAGAAATTTCAGCCGCTGTTCCCTCTGAGCAGAAAGGTTGTATGTTTTTATAAAGGACTCACCGACATATTTTACAAAGACTACCCAGTTCGTATATGAAATGGCACTGACTCCCAGCACTGCCTCCCCATTTAGGAATGTAGAAGAGTGACCCTCAAGTGAAAAACTTTTCCAGGTCCCAGGTATGAAATTTAGTCTCATTCAAAATCCGGAATAGTTCTCTGGTCTTTAGATAGTATAAAACATGATCTGTTTCCACTTTAAAAAAAAAAAATACATTTTTAAAAAAGTGTTTTTCCTCAGTTTTTCTACAGGTTGAAGCCTAGTTACAGAGTTAATTGTAAGTGTTATTTGTAGGGGGTAAATTATCTTCAAGACTCTCATGAATTGGCTGCTGTCCAGAGTCCTGAGAGATGTAATCAGTTTCAGTTATTTCCAAACAATAGATTGTGGCGGGAACCCGGGTAAGTGGCGGGTTCACTGCACCCAAGTTGTTGATTTAAGTTGTTCAGAGAGCTTGACTCAGACCTGACACCAGTTTGAGTCAGCTGACTTAACTGTAAACTATTACCAGTAAACTATGCTTCTTGTGTGTGTGCCCCTCCTGCTGGCAACCTTCCCCCTCCTTGGGCTCACTGCAGACACCCCAGCCTGGTTCTGAGTCCCTTTATGACTGTTGCTCTGTCAGACTTCAGCCTTTCCATACCCCTCATTTCCATCGCTGATTATCTAGCCACATGCCTGAGGGAACTGCCTGTACAGTGTGTGCTTTGTGTCATTTCCATTCATCTGTACATGTTGTTGGTGATGTTTAATGAGAAATGCATTGTTACTCACTTTATCATACTCTGCATCTATAGAGCACTTCATGATTTGCAAATTGAACTCGTGTCTGTCCAATGTATTTTAGGCTAAGGTAGGGCAGGCATTACGTTGCATTAGCCTTAATCATCCTAGCTACCTTTTGATTAGATCATTCGGGTTAAATAGTGCTTAGAAGAGTGGCTAAGGTTGAAAGCATGAGGATAAATACTGACAAAACATTAGTAGTTTGTTTAATATGAGTTGTTTTTTTTTTTTAAGCTGGAAGATAAATGTTTCTCAATTTGTTTGCCTGTTTCTACTATTCCAAAAAATCCCACTGCCATCCAGTCGATTCCAACTTATAGCTACCCCTATAGGACAGAGTAGAACTGCCCCACAGGATTTCCAAGGCTGTAAATTTTTGCAGACGCTGACTGCCACATCTTTCTTCTGCGGAGCAGCTGGTCATCTCAAACTGCTGACCTTTTGATTAGCAGCCAAAGGCTTTAACCATTGCACGACCAGGGCTCTCTACCAATAAAAAAAAAAAAATTTTTTTTTTTTTTTTACCAATAGCCTTTGAAAATTATGAATAACAAGTTATTTCTATTTTAAAATTCTCACACACACGCAGACACACCCCAGGCACACGTGCATGCGTGTGCACACATATACGCACACACACAATCTTATTATCCCTTAGCTACCAGCTTGAATGTATTTACTCTGAGGTTGTTTAAAGCCCATATACACGTATGTTTGTTTCAGTAGGTCAGATTAAAGAATACCTACATTTAATGAGGAGGTACCATGAGGAACTGAATGGACCATAGAATGTGAACCTATTTGACCTTGACCTTACATTCTCCTCTGAACACCTGACTCTGAGTCCCAGGAAACCTTGATTTAATCCTGGAGGGCAGTGTTTTGATAGGAATTGCCTTTGTGTTTTTTGTGAAAATTGGCTTTCCATATTGAAAGCCAGAAAGCTAAAATCCTTTAAATACATCAGTCAAGTGATTTTCTTCTTCCATACCCGTACCAAACTTCATACTTCCCCTTATAATTTTGAATGTCTCCAAATCACTTAAGCGACTTGCTTATCAATTGTAGGTTATTTCGTTTTCTAATGACTATCAGTTTATCTTCTAGAGAATAATAAACATTTTTATTTTACTTTCCAATTTGGTTTTTATTTACTTTAGAACAGTGCAAATTGTCTTGCAAAATAGAAATAATAAACAGAACGGCACAATATATTTTTATTTACCAGAGACCATATCCATTTAGCTTTTTCATGGCAAAATGGGAACAAATCCATCATGGCTCTTTCACTGTTTTCTACTGTGTCATTCATTTTAATGGGGTACATTAGTTACTCACACGATGTGACGGGGAAAGGAAAGTTATTTATTTTTTTTGTCTACATAATGTCTTCAGATGAGGGGCCATTGTCCTGGTGAAGAAAGTCTCATGAGTTTTCATATGTGGCATTCTGTTTTTTTTTATCAGTTTGTAAATAAATATGTACTAGAGATACAAAAGATTTGGCAGTTATAGTTTAGCTAAGAAAATAATAATAAGTACATACCTTATTATGTTTATGTCTGCTAGTTTATACTTTTTTCCTAGGAGGGGAGCATTAGCTTTAGAGATGTGTCAATCAAAAAGTTTAAACATTAGAAGAAAACCATTTTCTTTCCTGGGACAAAGTATAGGAGTTTGGTAGGTGACATTAGCCTGCACGATTCCGACATACTAACACTATTTATTTATTTAGGCCTGTACTCAGGAATTGAAGCAGCTTACAGAGAAACATGTGAGAGGATGTTTTGTTGTTGTTGGATGCCACTGAGTCAATTCCGACTCATAGCGACCCCATATAACAGAGTAGAACTGCCCCATGGGGTTTTCAAGGCTGTACTCTTTTTTTTTTTTACTCTTTATGAGAGCGGATTGCTAGGTCTTTGTCCTGCAGAGCTGCTGTGGGCTCGAAACGCCAAACTTCTGGTTAGCAGCTGAGCTAACCATTGCCCCATCAGGGCTCCTTTGTTGCACCACCATGTGAGATGTAGGATCTTTTAAAAATGCTGTTGAGAAGATCAAGGGAAAGGGAAAATTAATGCAAGAAAAATAAGACAATGCTTGTGATAAGGTTACTAAAAAAAAAGCATGTCCTCTGGTCTCATACACTTGCTCGTTTGGGCTACATATTTGGCCACAAACTTTCTAGAAGCCAATGCAAAGAGAGAAATTCTATCAGTTACGTGATTTACAAGTCTGTTAAAAAAAAAAAAAAAAAAGACGGAATTCAAACTACTATGTACTCTAGGCCTTGGGACAAAAGCTTTGACTATTTAGGTGCTCTAGTCATTATCTTTGAAAATAAACAAATAATAGAATGAATTTATAAACCCCTGCTCCTGTGTCTGACTGCACGGAAGTTTATCAAGAGAAAGAAAGCCTCATTCCAAACTTCCCTGACAGTTTGCTTATTCATCTGTTTATAATGGACATGAAACAACTTTATAGGAAAAAAAAAAGTCCATTGAACGTTAAATTCAGCTGTTTATATTTTTCTCTAAATTCACAACTGAATGTTCCTGATTTTGTATTCATTTCTCTCTTACCATTATTTTGAATACGTTTCTACGATTTAGTATTGCCCACATATTTATCTATTTTTGAAGGTTATGTAACATTGAGTTTATAGTTTCTTTTTCGCTTAGTTTAGTTACCATTGGTGTAACAGTATACCAACCGCTTTTCATGCCTCTGGACCCCGCTGGTAGTACGTTATTCTGGTTCTAATGCATTTAGCATCAAGGTAGGTGCCTTTTGAAATGTGTGAAGCTCAGCAGACCAGAGTTGGAGCCTCATTGTTGTATAGGTTGAGCATTCTATTAGGTGATGCTTCCTAGATATATTAGTTTTGTAAACTTTTGCCTTTTTTCCCCTTTATTTCTGTGAGATAAAGCTTGCAAGCATAATTATGGCTTTCCTGTGTGATAGTTTTTGTGTGATAGTTAGGGGCCCCTGATAGGGTTGTTTTGGTCTTTCTGTGTCATATGTGGAAAATCAGAGGGTTCCCATGTAACCTAATGGAAAGGCACCCACAGTAAATTATCTATATAGCTCTGATTGGTATATTGTCATATCACAGGTCAATGGTGCCACAGTGCTACTCACCTCATTGGTGGCTTGTATTGCCAGATCATATTTCTCAAAATCCATATTACCAACCAAAAATTTATAGCACTCAGTAAGCATGCATTCCAATGCTGGAAACACATGCCATCCTAAATAAATAATGAGAAAAAAATGTAGCAATGAAAGGATTAATCATTCCTCATTGTTAAATAATTGTATTGTTTTCAATTTCTAAGTGTTGTGTAAAGAATTTGGCTATGTATTCTTTTCTGTTTTTTGAAGTGGGGATGAGAGGAGCAAGTTAAAATTAATTAAATGTATATAGTATTGTTGCAGCCAATATACTAATGTTAGATAATGCAAAACTGTGGTATAGTTAGTTGTTTTTTTCTGTCTTGTAGATTCATTGTAAGTATATTGTATATCCTTATATATTCAAAATGCAGTGTTTAATTCTGCTCGTTTTGTGGGATTCTTTTGAAAGGGGCAGTGAAGGCATTTGATTGAGAGTCAAGAAATACGTTGTTGTTATTTTGGGAACTGGGAAAACTGACTTGATCTTTGGAGCTTCAATTTGAGTCTCATCTTTTGAATGTGAAATTAGACTAAACCAATGCTGAGATTTACTGTTCCTCTAAAATCCCTTTATTTTAATTACTTGGAACACAAGTTTCCTGTTTTAAATGCTTGTACAGGTTTATTATTCTCTTTATTTTTATGGTATGTTCTTGGTCTTGTCTGTAACATACTTAAAGCCAAGTCATGATCAGGAGTCCAACAAACGCTGATGCTGTTATTATTCCTTTGAGCAAATGCCAACCATTACCAATGTTCTTTTCAAAATTATTGCACCATCATTAATAGAAATTCAGTGTTCCCTAAATAATGATTCTCCTTTCCTCTTCCCACCTGCCCCTGGTAACCACTAATAAGCTTTGGTTTCTATACCTTTGCCTATTTCACGTAAATAGGATCATACAGCATGTCCTTTTGTGTCTGACTTAATTCACTCAGCATAATGTTTTCAAGGTTCATTCACATTGTAGCATGCGTTAGGACTTCTTTTCTCTTTATGGCAAAGTATCTTAGTTATCTAGTGCTGCCACAACAGAAATATCACAAGAGGATGGCTTTAAAAAACAGACGTTTATTCTCCCACAGTCTAGTGTGCTGGAAGTCCAAATTCAGGGTGCCAGCTCCAGGGTTAGGCCCTCTCTCTTTTCGGCTCTGGGGGAAGGTCCCAATCATCAGTCTTCCCCTAGTCTAGGAGCCAGCCCCACAGTGCAGGGACCCCAGGTTCAAAGGACGTGTGCTCCTGCTTTTCTTTCTTAGTGATGTGAGGTCCACCGTTTCCCTGCTCACCTGTCACTCCCATCTCTCAAAAGAGAGTGGCTCAAGACACAATCCAATCCCAGTAGATTGAAGCCTGCCTCATCAACACAACTGCCACCAGTCCCATCTTCATTAACTTAGAGATAGGACTTACAACACATAGGAAAATCACATCAGATGATAAAAAAAGATGGTGGACAATCACACAATACTGGGAACCATGGCCTAGCCAAATCAGTACACATATTTTTGGGGGACACGACCCAATCCATGACACAAAGTAACATCCCATTGTAGGTATATACCACATTTTGTTTATCAAGACCTTCTGTTTTAATGATGCCTCTGATGCCAGCTTTATCATCCTTTTGTTTCCAGTTCCACTCTACCTTCCAGCCTTAGCCTTACTACAGCACTCACTTTTCCCCCTCCGGTCTTCTAAATATGCCTATGGAAGCCTGGCTTAAACCTTCTTGAAGGAGTCATCTTATTTAATCTTAATTGCTGTTTAATCTCTTTGCTATTCATCAGTCTGTTTTCTTTTTCAGTCTCTCTTGCTTTTTTTTGCCATATCAAATCTTCTCATGCACTTCACCTTTACTTCACTGATTCTCAGTTGCAACTTGAGACTTCCCAGTAAGTGCCACGTCAACTCCTCTCCTTGTCCACCTCAGAATGAGATTTTATACTGGCCAGTTTTTATCACCTTCCTCCCTAAGAAGGCGTCACCCCTCTTTCTTTTCAGTCCTGGACTGAAATAAGTCCTAACAGGCAGGGAGGGGAGAGGAGTGGTAGCACCAGCTTCTAGAGAGGCCCAAGCTGACCATGTTCTGGAAAACAGAAGCAGTAGGGGCAAGAGCTTGAGCAGTCAGCTGAGGGCTTTGGTCCAGGATTCTGAAGTGGAGATCACTAGGCTCAGGGTGCCAAGTAGACCCAGAAGAGGAAGAAATAAGGGTGGACTAAACAGAGGAACTGGAGAGAAGCCAAGAATAATATAGAAACTGGGGAGGAGTCAGGGAATCCAAGAGAGAAGTAGATGGGGCCGAGTTACTAGGGAATGTAAAGGAAGCAGGTGTGATAGGATCATTTGGGCAGAATGGAGTCACCGCAGTGAAGGTTAGCCCAAGGGTGTGTGTCAATAAAATGCCTATCTAGACTGTTGAAAGAACTTACTAATTGGTCTTTTTTCAAAATCTGACTCACCTCTCACATTTCCAACAATAGTAACTGTTAGCTTGTAAGGTCCTGCTCTGCCAGGCACTGTCTTCAAACTATATAGATGCTATCTCATTTGGCCTTCACAGCATTTAGCAAGTCAGATACTATCCGCAATTTGTAACTTAAAAAATAAGAGACTTAGAGAGGCTCATGGTCACATAGCTAGTTACCAGCTGCCTGCGAGACTGTTGACACTTCAAATTCAGTATGCCTGAAACAGAAGTCAGAGTCCCTTCCCCACACCAGCCTCATATCTTTAAGGCCCTGTTATTTCTTTTTGTTGTACTTCTGCTTTCAAGGTCACAGAGCCTTAAAATTTGGAGATGCTGAGCTTGGTTCTGTTCTTCTGTCTCCCTACATTCAGAGTCTAACTGAACGTCACTAAATCTTCTCTGTTATAATTTTGATCACTCTCTGAACGAACAAGAGAAAGAAGGGAGATAAGATGAAAATAAAAATAGGAGAATGTCGGAAGTTGGAGTGATGGAGGCGGTCATAATTACTGTTCCCTCTAAAACTTACCTTTAGGATAGGTGATGTATCATTTGTTGGGTGAGTCTCCCTAACTTCAAGGTTGTGTAAAAGTATAAGCCTCAAATCTTTTTAATTTTAAAACGTGGTGGATTGTCTACACATCTTGTCTGATGAGATAATGTCTTTTGCTGGTGTTCATAATGACGTATGACTAATTTTATTTTTATGTGCTTATTTTGTAATAGGAAATACATGCAGAAGGAAGAAAAATCAAAAAGGGTATATAATGCTTGACTAGTCATGAAGGATGGAACAGAATGAATCAAAGTTGACTTAAAGTTTTCTAACCTGGGTGTCCAGGAGACCATTGGTATCATTTAAAAAAAAATCAAACCTGTTGCTGTCGAATCGATTCCAACTCACAGCAGAGTTGAGTTTCCAAGGAGCGCCTAGTGGATTCGAATGGCTGACGTCTTGGTTAGCAGCTATAGCATTTAACCTACTGCACCACCAAGGTTTCCTTGATATCACTGGGGAAAAAAAAAAAAAATAGATGGGCTAGGAAGAGATGGGTAGACATGGAGCCTAGACTTTTAAAGAAACCCTGCTGAGAAGGATGGGAGGGTTAAGTGAATCTAAGGGAGGAGACATACGGGATAGCTTCCAAATCAGTATGAAGCAGAAGCTAAGGAAAAAGTGTTCCAAGGGGGGGTCTCAGTGTACCTACTATCACTTTCCTGAAACACCTTCCCGGTCTCCTTCACTGAGCCAGGTCCCCACTGTATGCTGTAGTTCCCGTTACCCCTTCCTTCTCTCACAGTATTCACTCCTAAACTGTGAGCTCTATGGAGGCAGTTACTGTAGGTCCAAAACCCGGCATGTAGCAGGTCACAGTGTATATTTGTCAAATGAACAGTTAAGGAAATTATAATTAATAATCTCAAGTACAGTAAACAGGTCAAGTGAGCTTAGGACAGAAAATAACATTAGTGGAGTTGCCAGTGATAAGATCATAATTTCATCAGTGTGTGTTTGGGGGTGGGGTGAGCAGGAGCCATATTACAGAATGTTGACCAGGAAGTTAATAAATAATAAAAAAGTGGAAGCAACAGCTATAGATTGTTCTTCCAGAGGTCTGGAAAGGAAAATATTTGGGAATAGTTAAGGCGAGGGGATGGAGGAGCTCTGTTGATTCATTTCTCGATATAGATAAGCCTGAACTCCAAGGGAAGAGTTAGACAATGCTAGAGAAAAACAAGTGTTAAGGGCAAGAGCAAAGCCCACTGGGGGTTCTAGGAGAATGGAATTCAGGGCACAACTGTATAGAAAACAGCAAATGTGCTTCCCAGAATCTGGAAGGAAGACACAGAAAATTAAACCAAACTGCATTGAAATATGTGGATGAAAACACAATTCTGGTCTTGCCAGATGGTCTCTTTCTTCTCAGTCAAGGAGGCAGTGTTATCTCCTGAAACCACTTGTTGCGTTTGTAACTATTACTTCTATGAGTTCCAGCTTTACCTTTGATCCTTCACTGTCTTATCTCTGGAGACTCTAAAATCCTTCAAATATTTTTAATTAAAAAAATTTTTTCTAAAAGAAAAATAAATGTTTGGAATTACACCTGTTTAATTTCACATACGTGGCCAATTAAAGCAGATCCTAGATGGAGCCAGTCTGATAGCTTTTATTTCACAGAAATGAATATAGGTTTTTAAAGCACACATGTAGTTTGAACCCAAAGCTGGTGTGTGCCTAATAAAGTTCAGCCAGATCACTAAGGAAAACATCTGTTTTGTTATCACATTAATGCAAACTGCCTACAAGTTCAACACATCAAAGACTTGTTCATATGAACATAGTTCAGTACAGCTGTTTATTCATTCAAGCAAAAAAAAAGGAAAATCTAACCTCAGTAAATTATTTTTGTCGTTATTTAAAAAAAAAAAACTTGGTTCAACTTGATAGATATAAAGAAATCAAATATTAATAATTCATTTTCCTTATCTAAACAAAAGACACCAAAAAAAAAAGAAAAAACCAAACCCATTGCCATCGAGTTAATTCTGACTCATAGCGACCCTATAGGACAGAGTAGAGCTGCCCCATAGAGTTTCCAAAAGACACAAGGGTACAAAAATTCATTTTAGGTGTTATTTGTGAACTCTAAACTCAATTACTCTTTAAATCTTTTAATCTGTAAATTTTAAAATATGGTGGATTGTCTACACATCTCGTCTGGTGAGATAATGTCTTTTGCTGGTGATCATTTTAGTGAAATGGAAAATATTGAAACAACATATTAATAACTTAATATTAAAACATTTATTCTGTTAATGTTTGTATGCATTAATATTTGTGTTTGATTCAATAGAGACTTTATTTTAGCATCCTTATCAGCAGCAATCTTAGACAATCACGGGAATATATATAATTAAATACTACTTCAAAAGTTAAATTCTCCATAAGCGAAATTCTCAGATTAGGTTTAAAACCCACTCAAATTCTCTTTATAGAACTGTTCAGAATAAAGCATGGGTAACCCCTGAGACCAGGCTGTTGCTTTTCTTTACTATTCTAAAAATAATACAGCAGCCATGTATTTCGTTTACAGCATAGCTCATATTTAGAAGAAAGTCCTATTTTCATATATATTTTTTAATTATTCAGCATTACTAGACAATTATCTAGTTCAGGGGTCAGTATACTTTTTTGATGAAGTACCAGATAGCAAATATTTTAGACTTTGTAGACCAAGAAACAAACTCAAGGATGTCATATAGGTGTATTATATAGCAGCAGGAGCCCTGGTGGTGCAATGATTAAGTACTCGGCTACTAACTGAAACGTCGGCATTTCGAACCCACCAGCCACTCTGTGGGAGAAAGATATGGGAGTAGGCTTCCATAAAGATTACAGCCTAGAAAACCCTATGAGGCAATTCTACTCTGTCCTGTAGGGTCACTACGAGTTGGAATCGACTCGATGGCCGCAACTTTATTATATAACAAGAAGTAAAAGAAATTTCCACAAATTTTTTATTTGCAAAATTCAAAATACAGTAATACTATAATATAGTTTTTTTTTTTTTTTTTTAAATACATATGTACTAGTGAGAAGAATGGAATTATTTTCTTTGGGACATTTCACTTAATTGGGGTTCGAAGTTTAATGTTTCCTATCATTAAATTCAGCTACAAATGTCCATCTATCAGTGCTGATCAATGATTACATATTTCATCTTTCAAAATATCTTTTCCTTAGATACTTACCGACAAATACTATCAGTTCATGATCTTATGGTTTTGATTGAGCATATTTATCACTTGGAAGGCATTTATAGAGTTATATTAGGTTCTTTTCTTGATATTTGCCTTTTAACAGATCAGTCACTTCCTACTGAAGGTTAGGTGGAAGCTCCTTTCAATAAAAACCCATTGCCATGGAGTTGATTTCGACTCACAGTGACCCTATAGGACAGAGTAGAACTGCCCTTAGGGTTTCCAGGGAGTGGCTGGTGGATTCAAATTGTCAACTTTTTGGTTAGCAGCCAAGCTCTTAACCACTGCACCCCCTCCTCTCAATGGCAGTGTTAGACTAATTTTTTTTTAATGGAAATGTTTTTTGCATTTGCATCAAGGTCTGAAAAACCTGCTGAAACTGTGGTTTGAGCCCAGAAAATATTTCTGCTTCAAATCAGTGTGGGAATGGTGCTTGCTTCATGTTTTAACTTTTGACAGCCATGGTAGATGTATAAAGTAGCTTGACATTACTTGTGACTTAAACAGCATTAATTGTGTCTGCGGCCTACTAAGAGGGGATTGGTCAGTTTGTGGCACTGGTGGGAGGGCCATGCTTTGAAATTGACAAGAAGTTGGCTTATATATGCAGCCAACCCCATAGAGATAGGCAGACAGAAGCGAAGGGAGAAAGAATAGAGAAGAAGCAAAGAGAGAAGAGGCAAATAACCTCCTAAAAGAGTTATAACACAGGTCAAAGGGTGTAACACTGATGACAGCAAGAGGCCTGGAAGAGGCCCTGTGGCAGAACTGGTGGCCATAGGCTGGGAAGGGGCTCTGCAGCAGAGCTGGCGGTGACAGACCTGGAAGGGACTGATGGCAAGGAGGCTGAAGGCAAAGAGACCTGTCCTGAGGGGGCCAAGAGGAGTCCTTTCCTGAAAGGGGCCAAGAGGAGGCCTGTTCTGAGGGGGCAGAGAGGAGGCCTGTCCTCAGGGGGCTGAGAAGAGGCCTATCCTCAGGAGCTGAGAAGCCTGTACTAAGAGGGCCAAGATGAGACCTGTCATCAAGCGGCCGGGAGGAGGCCTGTTCTGAGGGGGCAGAGAGGAGGCCTGTCCTCAGGAGGCCAAGTGGAGGCCTGTCCTTAGGGGGCTGAGACGAGGCCTGTCCTCAGGGGGCTGAGAAGAAGCCTGTACTGAGAAGGCTGGGATGAGGCCTGTCCTCAGGGAGCTGAGAGGAGGTCTGCATGGCTGAGAGGGGGTGTGCTCAGCAGAGAGAAGGGCCTGCTTGCTTGTAAGGCCAAGGGGACCTGAGAGAGAGAGCTGTCCTGCACTGAAGAAGGGAGGCATGTGCTTTCCTCTTCAAAGAAACCTTCCAGACTTTGCTTACATACTTCCTGATGCTGATCTGAATTGTACCCTATTGCTTCCTTAATAAACCACTTAACTGTTAAGTATGGTCTGTGAGTTCTATGTGGCCTTGCAATGGATTATTGAGCCCAGAAGAGTAGAGAATGCTGTGGGAGGGATGGTTGGTGTTAGAACTGGTAAAAAGATCAGAGAGTAGGGGTACATCTGACCTCTACCTCATAGGAATCAGCTTTAAAAAGATCTTAATTCTCATTATCCCTCCTCAAGTTAGACAGGTTCTGACACTACTACCATTTTTCAATCGGTGAAGGAATACCACTCCAAATTGTTTGTTTTTCTAGTTGATTATTGATGTTGCTTCCAAGGTTCTCAACTTAGTGTGAGCACAACATTGGGAAGGAAGAAGGTAGTAGGAGATGAGCCCAGAGGAATTAGATTATGATGGGTCTCATTTGCTTGCCATTTTTTGAGGCTGGAGATGTATCTCCTAGGTCATTGGTATTTGGACAGCACTGTTTGATAGAACTTTCCACAATAATGGAAACCTTCTATATCTGTGCTGCCAAGTATGGTAGAAACTAGCCACATGAAGCTATTGAGCCCTTGAAAGGTGGCTAGTGCAACTGATGAATGCAATCTTTAATAGTATTTACTCTCACTTCATTTAAATTTAAATAGGTACGCATGACTAGCTTCTACCATATTGGACAGTTCAGCTCTATATACGTGTCTCGTTCAAATTGGTTCATTCTCTAATGATTTTGCCTTCCTTTGCTACTTGCTCTGAAAGATAATTATGTAATTTACATTTATCTTAGAATATTTTGTTAAATTTATTGCAGAAGTATTTGATTTTATCTATTACAGATAAAAAGTTGATAATCAGATCTCAATAAAATTATGGAGTTTGCTTTTTACTCCTTAAAAGGGGAATTAATGGGTCATTCATCAACTAATTAATATTTATTAAGCACCTACTTTGTGCCAAGCACTGAACTGGACCCTGGGGATGCAGCGGCAGCATGCCAGACAGATGTCGACTCTGTCCTTGAGGAACTTCCAGTCCTAGTGGAGAAGATTTTCAGGTACTGATCAATGATAATAAACCACTAGAAGATACAGAGAGTTTGGCAGCTCATGGAACAGGCACTTAGCATAGTCTAAGTTGGCGGAAGACTTTCTGGAGGAAATGCTCTTTAAGTAGAGGCCTGAACGCTGAGGAGGAGTGTGCGCTTGAAGTGCAGTGAGAGAAGCGTTGCGTGTTTGGAGGCCTACAGGCTAGAGGTCATGAAGCCAAGAAGTTCAGTGTGGCTGGACTATCTCTATGTGTGACCCGGGGAGCCTGGAGGACACATTCTCTGGGGTCAGCTGTCTAGGGCACACAGCAGGGCAGAGAGTGCAGGAATGACTGGGGCTGAGTGGGTGGGGTCAAATAGAATAATCAGCACAAATCATAAACCTAGAAAATATTTAGAATTCTAATAAAAACTTTTTATGTCCCCACCCCCACCCCCCCACCGCCCTGCCCAGCAGTAATATTAATCTTCTCACTGGCCATGCTTACTTTCATTACTGTCTCTTAGTAGCCAGGGAGGGCTGGTAAAGTCAGTTCAAGCTTCAGATGATTTTCTGAACCTTTCTTAGGAGAGCTATAAATCTACACTGTGAGGAGAATAGATATTCTTGGGAAAAGCTGATTTTTCTTATTGCATTTCATAGATATTCTTTTTTGGTACAAATATGAAATTCTTTTGAAATGGTCATTCTTTTCTCTTAAACTGCTCTGACAAAGCATGGTACCATGGAAGTTTATTTGGAAGATGGCCAATGTATAAACCTTTTCCTCTGTCAGTTTTATATTTAACCTTATATTCCTTTTCTATGAATAAAGAAAATATCAATTATCCAGTATTTCTAGCTCTGGTTTAGATAATTTTTTTTTTTTTTAAGTATGAATACTCAAGAATGAATATTATGTGTTTGCTCTCAATTTCAGTTTCTTTGAGAGCTGTGTTGGCTTCCTGTATATGTATCATATAAATAGTAAAACCATAATAAATGTGTGTTGATGACATTGATGCTTGGACTTTGACTCAGCAATTGGTTTTCTTGTTTTATATCCTGTTAATCTCATGGAGAGTGGGAAAACCGTCAGTACTCTCAGCAGCTCACCATTAAGCTTTATTAATAGAGAAAAGCCAGCATAGAAATTAGCACGTTGTAGAATATGAGAACATTTACAGGTCTGTACTATTATACTTGCATTTTTTATATACTTGCATTTTTTAGGTTTAGCTCTGGCTAAACATTGGTGAACATCATAGTTCCAAAAAGATTTGATTAATTCTAACTTTCGGAAGCCTATCGGTAAAATATGGCTATGAAAATCATTCACATATTTTTTTCTTGGAGAAATGTACAATATGGGTGAAACATGGGGGACTAGCCATATGAACCAAAATCAGTCAATAGACATGCCGTGTAATTTTCTCTATTTTGACGTGTGCTATTCCATTTTTTTTCCTGTTCAGGCATGACAGTTTGAATGTTTTACATGGAAGAGCTATGAAGAATTAGTGTAGTTTCAGTGGCTGGTTCCGTGCAGCAAACATTAAGTCAGTTCCCACGAACAGCCCCCTGGTTCAACCCTTAATAAATGCAAACTTTATTTTTAGTAATGACCTTTCATAATGTGAGCCTCGATCCGTTGAGATGCTGTTCACTTTTGATACATCTCCCAATCCCTTTTTTTTATGCATTTTAAATCAACACACACTTGCTCTGAATTTATGCATGTGGCTAGACGGAGATGTAATTTAAACACATCTGTTCAAATATGCATTTCAGATCAACTTGGTGCCGGTTCTCATAATACGATGGAGTTTTTGACGGGTATTATATCCCTAAAGTATACAACAGATGGTATTTATTAGAGAATGAATAGAAATGAAGTTTAAGGATGTTGAGCTTTTTGTCTCAAGTCACTCATTTTTTAGTCATAAAACAGTAATGGTCTACACTCCTGTGCCCCTATGGTAAAGCTTTGTATGAGGCTATTCGCCATTGGATAAATTTCTGTCAAAAGTCAAGTTGAGTTTAAATACGTATTTTGTCCAGTAGCCACCATCACCGCGAAGAAAAGTCAGGTGAAAAAGAGGGTAAATAATGTGCAATTAACAATTAGATACTAGCTACAATTGATACTTTATAAGTCATGTAAATAATGGAGGTAAATGGACTGAGTACCTTCACAAAACAATATTCATTTTAGGCATGTATCAGTGAATAGTTTAAGATTTATTCAAAAATATTGCTATACTTTGGGGTCATTATTTAAATACCTAAAATAAGATTTATTGATTTAATCTTCAAAGGAAACCCTTTTCCCCCAAATACTTGAATAAGAATAAATGACATATCCAAAATATTTGACCTAAAATCAATACCCAGAAAAACTCATTGCCTTTGAGATTTACCATTTTGAATTGTGATTTATACCCAAATGATGGTTTTATCAACAAATACAGAAAAATACGATATAAATATGTATTGCTGTTGCCCTAATTTGCCCTACCCTTCTCTTTTCCAAGCCCCACATCCCCTGTGTACCTTAATGCCCGCATCTGAAGGTAAGGAGAAGCCGAAAGTAGGGCTGTTGCTCATGTGATGATAAGCCCTCTGAAACCAGCGACTGTTGGAGGGTTTTCTGAGCTGTACTAAGTTAGCTTTTTCGCATGTATTCCACTCTCCAGAATTTATAACATTGGGAACTGGTTCCAAAGAGCTGAATCGAGGATAAGGAACAAAATCTACGTATATATGCCCTTTTCTTGCATTTAATAGGAGGCCGAGTTCTCACATCTGCAATCAGATGCAAGTAAACAAGAAGGCGATTACTTGTAAGCTATTACTGACTTCTCCAGACAACAACACAAATAAGTTCCGTTCTTGTAGGTTTAGACAGAGAGAGTGCAAAAGGAAAGCGCTGATTTGTGAGGTAACCTGCAGCTATGTTAGGCAGTAATAGAAAACATTTTAAAATATTTGAAGTAATATTATTGCTTTGTACTGGGAACACGTACATGAATAAAAGATGTTAGCAGGTGTCCTGCTAGTATGGAATCTCATGCTGTTGTATTTATTGGAAATATGCACACCATCAGCAGATTTAAATTTGTAAAAAGTAATCGAAACAGAAGGTTTGAATAAAAAAACTCAAGTTTAAAATCATGCAACTAGTTTCCACTGAATTTCCGATATAATAAAATAGTTTTCTATCAAATTACCTCCTTTCTTAGATTTTTCACTGTTACTCTGAAAATCATATTGGTTTTTCTTGGCATTTCAGCTTTTTTTTTTTTTTTTTCTTTAAAATACTTTATTACATAATATACAACACTTGTCTATCATATTTGATTTGTCCGTTGTATAACTTGATAAGGGTTTTATAGCATTTTAATTTTTGATGAATAGGGGCTTAATTTTTAATGTATCTCTAGGATACATTTTTGTGGCTAGTAGTATACAGTCTTGCACATATCACCTTAGTGCTATAGTCAGTGTGCAGGAACCATTTCTTTACTGTTTCATGTTCTCCAGTAAAAGTGATCTTAATAAAATACATTACATTGATAACACATAGTTGTAGCTGACTGTGGCTATTTTCTCTTCGATTTGGGACTTTTATTTCTTAAGGACATATTCTAAGCCTAGAGAGTTTTGATGTGCTTTTTGAATCTGGTAAATAAAGGTCTAGCCATCTAGAATGGAATTTGCTTCTTCCTTCTTTCTTTGCTCTGTCCCTCCCTTCCTTCTGCCTTTTCTTTTTGTACCATTTTATCCCTTTAATTTCTTTTAACCACCAGGAAAAATTAGAGTTGAGGGATTTCTTAGTTACCTAGTACTGCTAAAACAGAAGTACCACAAGTAGATGGCTTTAACAAACAGAAGTTTATTCTCTCATAGCCTAGGAGGCTAAAAGTCTGAATTCAGGGTGCCAGGGGAAAGCTTTCACTCTCTGTTGGCTCTGGGGGGAAGTTACTTGTCATCAATCTTCCCCTTGTCTAGTAGCTTCTCAGCAGAGGGACCCTGGGTCCAATGGTCATGCTCCCCTCCTGGTTCTTCATTCTAGGTGTTATGAGGTCCCCCTCTGTCTCTCTGCTCCCTTCTCTCTTTTATATCTCAAAAGAAATTGATTTAAGACACAACCCAATCTTGTAGATTAAGTTCTGCCTCATTAACATAACTGCCTCTAATCCTGCCTCATTAACATCATAAAGGTAGAATTTGCCACACAAAGGAAAATCACATCAAATGACAAAATGGTGGACAATCACACAATACTGGGAATCATGGCCTAGCCAAAATGCACACATTTTTGGGAGACATGATTCAAAATCCATAACAAGGGGCTAAAGACTTAACCCTTTTGGTCCTGCTATGCTTCATTCTCCAACATTTCGTTTACCTTGGTCCCCTTGTTTATCTTTTAATTTTATACTCATTTCCTACCCACACCGCTCCACCATCACCTCCACCACCACTCAACCCTATCCCTGCTCCTCTACTAACAAACACTTTTTTAGTACCTCATATGCATCAAGGCACTAGATGTGACCTGGCTTCTGCCCTCACTGCACTTACAGTTCTTAGGTTCTACAATGAACTCTTCTCTAGTGATGCTGGACAGTGGTTACTCTGGTAGATGTCTTGGTTAATGGCCTCACTCTCCTTCCAGTCACTTCTAGACTTAATACCCTGGAGTCATCTTGACTCCCTTTTCACAGAGTCTGCTCCCTTCCACCCCTCAACCAGTCACACAATCGGTCATCAGTTCCAATGATTATACCATTTGTTACACCCATTCCCCTTTCCCATCTCCACTGGCACTACCCTAGTTCAGAACATCATCATCTTAAACTTTATCGTCTCCCTGTCATCCAGGTCCTCTCACAGTATTTCCAGATTCATCTCGTTGATTCACAGTTTTAAAGGCGTTGCTCCCCCAAAAGCCTTTGGTAGCTCCTCCTTGCCTAGCTTCCATACACAGTTTCTAACCGCCATTCTAGCTAAAAGTCCCAATACTCCCATCTTTTTAAAAATAGAGTACTTATTGTTTCTCAAATACATTCTATACCATTTCTTCTTTAGTTATTTTTTTATCTGAATGCCTTTGCTCTTACTTTTCCTCTGTTGAGGGTGTTTGCTTCACAACTTCTCTTTATACCTCTGCTATCCAGTATGGTAGCCACAAGGCATATGTGTCTACTGAGCACTTGAAATATGGCTAGTCCAAAATGAGGTGTGCTGTAAGTATAAAATAGAGACTGGATTTTGAAGACTTAGTATGGAAAAAAAAACTGTATAACATATCTCATTAATTTTTATATGGTTTCCTGTTGAAATGGTAATATGTTGCATATATTGGGTTATATAAAATGTTACTAAAATTAATTTCTTTTGTGTCTTTTTTAATATGACTACTGTTGTTGTGTGCTAAGTTGATTTTGATTCATAGCTCATAACAAGCCTATACAACAGAGTAGGCCTACCCCATGGCTGAAATCTTTATGGGAGCAGATTGAGGTCTTTTTTCTGTGGAGCAGCTGGTGGATTTGAACTGCCAATCTTTTGTTTAGCACCAAACACTTAACTGTTGCGCCATCAGGACTTCTACTAGAGAGCTTAAAATTACCCATGTGACTAGCATTTTATTTCTGTTGGACAGCGCCACCCTGTACGACTTCTTCTGTCCGCTCCAACTCTATCTGCTGGATCTGAGTTCCTATGCCACTATCACGAAGGCTCCTTGCATCTCTCTCCCCCTACACTGAATTCCTGTAGGATTTGTTTGCCATGCTCATGTAGCACTCACTCATTGTTCCTTGAATTCCAGTGCAGTGGCTACAAGCTCAGAATTTGGAGCCAGACTGCTTGTGTTCAAATCGCAGCTCTGACATTTACTAGCTGTGTGACATGGGGGAAGTTATTTAATCTTTTCTAGGCTTCGATCTCATCATCTGTAAAATAGAAATGATAATATCATCTACCTTATAGGAGTGCTGGGTGGATTAAATGGGTGAATATATGGAAAGCACTTAGAACACACTTAACACACAATAAGTGCAATGTAAATGTTTTCCATAACTACTACTACTGATGCTTTTGCTCCCTGTCTGCTGCTATATACCTGACTTGTCTCTGAGATCTTTGAATGCAGATACGGTATCTTACTGTCTTTGTACACTTCACTAACAACAGCACAGTGTGAGGACGTGAAAGGCCTCAGAAAATGTTGGTCACATTGAATTTTCCTTGGGAAGTCATCAAAGCCCGAAGTAGCTCTTCTACCTACCTTGGTTTATTTTATTTTAACTGTTTCAGTATACAGGTGTACCATACTGAACATTTAAGGTCCCTTCAGACCCAAACATCTGCCCGATAGTGATGGTTTATTCATTCAGTTTTGACTTTCCCTTGGAATGCTTCCTAGGCAATGCATATTCTGAAACTCTACTTCCTATTAAAAAAAAAAAAAAATTAGACTCTCTTAAGAATATGTCATGTCTCCCTGCTTTCGCCATTTGTCTCTGCTCTCTCGTACCTCTGAAAATTGTTCTATTCATCATCCCTGTTTTAGTGCCAGTACATGCCTTTGCATTTTGCTATCTCACTGTCATTTCATCATGGTTTTCTGTTATATTCGGTTTATTTATGTTCACATTTTATAAAAGTGTTGTCATACAATTAAAATCTGTTCTTATTCAGAACTACCTGGAGAATGCAAATGTGTCTTTTAGAAGGAGACTGTTTTGGGCAGGAGGTGTGCTGTAATCGACTAAACAACCCAGTGCCTGGACCTTTAGCTATGATGAAGTATTCATTAATTGTGTTTTATTTGATCAGAAATTGATTCTGTGAAAGCCGTTTACTAAAAGAAGCGTTTGCTGTAATTGGAGCTACATATATAGATAGAAGTGGAATATAAATTTTAGTGACATCACACATTGTTTCAACTAATTTAAGCAGATTCTACACTAAGAGGGGACAGTCTGTGGCCCTGTTACGCCTTGTCATAGCCACCAACCTCTGCAGTTTCCCTTGTATTTTCTCTCGTCTTCTCTATTAGTCCTAATTTCATCTTCTCCAGGAACCCTGGTGGCGCAGTGGTTAAGAACTACGTCTGCTAACCAAAAGGTCAGCAGTTTGAAGCCATCAGCTGCTCCTTGGAAACCCTATGGGGCAGTTCTACTCTGTCCTATAGGGTCGCAATGAGTTGGAATCTACTCGACAGCAATAGGAATAGTGTTTGGAGCCCTGGTGACACAGTGGTCAAGAGGTCAGACTGCTAACCAGTTTGAATCCACCAACTGCTCTTGGAAACCCTACGGGGCAGTTCTACTCTCCTATAGGGTTGCTATGAGTGGTGGCTGTGCATGAGGTGCATTGCCTGGAGCTCTAACCCTGGTCTCCTGCATGGAAGGTGAGAATTCTACCACTGAACCACAAATGTTTCACTCTCCTTTAATAGGCTTTTTAAAATTACAGCACAAAAGCTTTTCGCATAGGCCCTCTTTCCTGAAGATTATACCGTTTACCAGATTTGAAAAGCAGTAGTGTTCAAATCGTAATTCTTCCACATAAATACTTAAACTCTCTGAGCTTCTGCAAAATAATGCTCTTCCTTCTCAGAGGATTTTTTTGATGTCTTAATGAAATATAGGAAAAGGGAATACCAGCATATGAATCCACAGGTCTTTATAGCCATTGGGTAGATGGATCAGAATTCTATGATAGACAGAGATACGTAGGTTTGCGTGCCAGGCTACAAGCTGTCTGGGACTTTGTGTGAAGCACTGCTATAGTTATCTAAATATTCCTCAGATTCTTTTGCCAAAAGTGATGTAATTAGTGCTGCTTCTCTCTAGACCTCGCATGGTTTGGTACATGACGTGAAGTGTTAAAAATTAACAAGCTTTTTTTTCTTTGCTGGCTGACTTTCTGAGCCAGGGGCTAGTTGCGTCTATTAATATTTCTTTTCTCGTGGGGTCCTGTCTCTCTTTCCCTCGTTTTGGCACCACTTAAAATGTGTGTGATGAAATGCATTCATGAATATCTGTTTGTTGGGTATTGGCAGAAAGATATGATATCTGGTGAGGATTCTTTTCTACATTTTTTCCCCTCGTCCGGAAGGATGCATACATGAGTAAAGCCCAAGGAGTTAGAAAACTTAATCCCAGGACCTTTCTACTGTTAACTAGCTCTGAAACTGTCAACAAGTGACCTAATCCTAAGTGTCCTTATTTTTTAACATGAAGATAATAAGGACCCCTGGTGGCACAGTGGAGACCTGGTAGTGCAGCGGTTAAGCATTCGGCTGCTAACCAAAAGGTTGGCAGTTCGAATCCACCAACCACTCCTTGGAAACCCTATGGGGCAATTCTACTCTGTCTTGTGGGGTCACTATGAGTCAGAATCTATTGGACAGCAGTGGGCTTTTTTGGTTACTGGTACAAAGTTCAAGCACTCAGCTGCTAACCCGAAGGTTGGGGGTTTACACTTACCCAGGGGCTCCTTGGAGAAAAGACCTGGTGATCTGATCCCGTAAAATTACAGCCTAAAAAACACTATGTGACAATTATACTGTGTCACATGGGGCTGCTAATAGAATCAACTCGATGGCATCTAACAGCAACAATAATCTAATAACAGGAATGAATGAGAAGATAATGTGTAAGTGCTTTGCTTTGCAAAGAATAAAGTGCCCTATAATCATAGGGATGTTTTATTATTATTTTTATGGTCGTTCCTGTTGTTAGGTACCATCGAGTCAGTTCTGACTCATAGCAACCCTGTGTACAACAGAATGAAACACCGCCTGGCCCTGTGCTATCTTCAAAATCGTTGTTGTGCTTGAGCCCATTGTTGCAGCCACTGTGTCAATCCATCTCATTGAGGGTCTTCCTCTTTTTTACTGACCCTTTACCAAGCATGATGTCCTTCTCCAGGGACTGATCCCTCCTGATAACATGTCCAAGGTATGTGAGACAAAGTCTTGCCATCCTTGCTTCTAAGGAACATTCTGGTTTTACTTCTTCCAAGACAGATTTGTTCATTCTTTTGGCAGTCCATGGTATATTCAATTTCTTTGTCAACACCACAGTTCAAAGGTGTCAATTCTTCTTCAGTCTTCCTTATTCATCGCCCAGCTTTTGCATGCATGTTAGGCAATTGAAAACACCATGGCTAGGATCAGGTGCACCTTAGTCCTTAAAGTGGCATCTTTGCTTTTTAACACTTTGAAGAGGTCTTCTGCAGCAGATTTGCCCAATGCAATGCATCCTCTGATTTCTTGACTGCTGCTTCCATGACTGTTGATTGTGGATCCAAGTAAAATGAAATCCTTGGCAACTTCAGTCTTTTCTCCATTTATCATGATGTTGCTCACTGGTCCAGTTGTGAGGATTTTTGTTTTCTTTATGTTGAGGTGTAATCCATACTGAAGGCTGTAGTCTTTGATCTTCATCAGTAGGTGCTTCAAGTCCTCTTCACTTTCAGCAAGGAAGGTTGTGTCATCTGCATAACGCAGGTTGTTAATGAGCCTTCCTCCAATCCTGATGCCCATTCTTCTTCATATAGTCCAGCTTCTTGGATATTTGCTCAGCATACAGATCAAATAGGTATGGTGAAAGAATACAGGCTTGACTGACACCTTTCCTGACTTTAAACCATGGAGTATCCCCTTGTTCTGTTCGAACAACTGCCTCTTGATCTATGTACAGGTTCCTCATTAGCACAATTAAGCGTTCTGGAATTCTCGTTCTTCACAGTGTTTTCCATAATTTGTTATGATCAACACAGTTGAAATCTTTGCATGACCAATAAAACACAGGTAAACATCTTCTGGGTATTCTCTGCTTTCAGCCAAGATCCATCTGACATCAGCAATGATATCATTGGTTCTGGGTCCTCTTATGAGGCTGGCTTGAATTGCTGGCAGTTTCCTGTTGATGTACTGCTGCAGCCACTTTTGAATGATCTTCAGCAAAATTTTACTTGTGTGTGATACTAATGATATTGTTTGATAATGTCCACATTCTGTTGGATGACCTTTCTTGGAAATAGGCATAAGTATAGATCTATTCCATTTGGTTGGCCAGGTAGCTGTTTTCCAAATTTCTTGACGTAGTTGAATGAGCACTTACAGTGCTGCACCCATTTGTTAAAACATCTCAATTAATATTCTGTCAGTTCTTGGAGACTTGTTTTCTCCAGTGCTTTCTGTGCAGCTTAGACCTCTTCCATCAGTGCCATCAGTTCCTGATCATGTGGTACCTCCTGAAATGGCTGAACGTCGACCTATTCTTTTTGGTATAGCGACTCTGTGTATTCCTTCCATTTTCTTTTGATGCTTCCTGTGTCATTTATCATTTTGCCCATAGAATTCTTCAGTATTGCAACTCAAGGCTTGAATTTTTTCTTCAGTTCTTTTAGCTTGAGAAATGCCAAGTGTGTTCTTCCCTTTTGGTTTTCTATCTCCAGGTCTTTGCACATGTCATTATAATACTTTACTTTGTCTTCTCTAGCCGCCCTTTGAAATCTTCTGTTCAGCTCTTTTACTTCATCATTTCTTTCTTTTGCTTTAGCAACTCGACATTTAAGAGCAAATTTCAGAGTCTTTTCTTACATCCACCTTGGTCTTGTCTTTCTTTCCTGTCTTTTTAATTACCTTTTGCTTTTTTCGTATATGATATCGCCGATGTCATTCCACAGTTCATCTGGTCTTCAGTCATGGGTGTTCAACGTGTCAAATCTATTCTTGAGATGGGTCTCTAAATTCAGGTGAGATATACTCAAGGTCATACTTTGGTTCTCGTGGATTTGTTCAACTTTTCTTCAGTTTCAACTTGAACTTGCATATGAGCAATCGATGGTCTGTTCCTGAGTCAGCCTCTGGCGTTGATCTGACTGATGATATTGAGCTTTTCCGTCGTCTCATTCCATAAATGTAGTCGACCTGATTCCTGTGTATTCCATTTGATGAGGTCTATGTATGTAGTCGCTGTTTATGTTGGAGATAAAAGGTATTTGCAGTGAAAAAGTCATTGGTCTTGCAAAATTCTGCCACGCGATCTGCGACATCATTTCTATCACCAAGGCCATATTTTCTTACTACAGATCCTTCTTCCTTGTTTCCAACTTTCATGTTCCAATCACCAGTAATTATCAATGCATCCTGATTGCATGTTTGACTAAGTTTAGACTGCAGAAGTTAGTAAAAATCTTCAATTTCTTTATGTTTGGCCTTAGTGGTTGGTGCATAAATTTGAATAATGGTGGTATTAACTGTTTTTTCTTGTACGCATATGGATATTATCCTCTCACTGACAGTGTTGTACTTTAGGATAGGTCTTGAAATATTCTTTTTGACAATAACTGCAATGCCATTCCTCTTCAAGTTGTTGTTCCTGGCATAGCAGATCATATGATTGTCTGATTCAAAATGGTCACTACCAATCCATTTCAGCTTACTAATGCCTAGGATATTGATCTTTATGCATTCTATTTCATTTTTGATGACTTCCAATATTCCTAGATTCATACTTCGTGCATTCCATGTTCCTATTTTTAATATTAATGGATGTTTGCAGCTGTTTCTTCTTATTTTGAGTCATGCCACTTCAGCAGACGAGGGTCCTGAAAGCTTGACTCCATCCACGTCATTAAGGTCATCTCTACTTTGAGGAGGCAGCTCTTCCCTAGTCATCTTTTGCGTGCCTTCCAACCTCAGGGTCTCATCTTCCAGCACTGTATCAGACAATGTTCTGCTGCTATTCAGAAGGCATTCACTTGGCTAATTCTTTTCAGAAGTAGACGGCTGGGTTCCTCTTCCTAGTCTATCTTAGTCTGGAAGCTCAGCTGAAACCTGTCCTCCATGGGTGACCCTCCTGGTATTTGAATACCGGTGGCATAGCTTCCAGCATCACAGCAACACATAAGGCCCCACAGTACGACAAACCGACAGACACATGGGGGATTACCATAGTAGAATATATATATAACAAAATATTTGCGAAGTCAACAATTCTTACGTATATAATTCAGTGACATTTATAACATTCATCATGTTATACAACCATCACCACTGTCTTTTCCCAAATCATTTTACCACCATTAATAGAAACGCAGTGCCCCCTTAGCAATGACTCCCCCTTTGTCCCTCCTCCCACCCCTGGTAACCACTAATAAATTTTGGTCTCTATACATTTGCCTATTTCTTGTAAGTGGAATATTATACAGTGTTAGTCCTTTTGTTTCTGACTAAATACACTCAGAGTAATGTTTTCAAAGTTAATCCATGTTGTACCTTGTATCAGGACTTTATTTCTCTTTATTGCTGAATAATATTCTGTTGTGTGTATATACCACATTTTGTTTATCCACTTACATGTTGATGGACATTTCGGTTGTTTTCACCTATTGGCTATTGTGAATAGTGCTGCAGTGAACTTTAGTATATAGGTTTTTGTTTACATTCCTGCTTTCATGGCCCTGTAGGACAGAGTAGAACTGCCATATAGGGTTTCTAATCTGTAAATCTTTACAGAAGCAGACTGCCACATCTTTCTCCCACGGAACTGCTGGTGGGTTTGAACTGCTGAGCTTTGGTTCTCAGCCGAGTGCTTTAAGTGCTGCACCACGAGGGCTCCTTCAGTTACTTTGAGTGTATACCTAGGATTGGGATTTCTGGGTCATATGCTAGTTCTTTGTTTCACTTTTTATTGTTAATTTTGTTATTGTTTTGTAACTTGGAAGACGCTATGTGTTACAGAGTAGAACTGCTCCAAGCTGTATGATTTATCGTTTTCACCAGCAGTGGGTGAGGGCTCCCATTTCTCCACATCCTCGCCAACACCTGTTATTTTCTGTTTTTTTGTTTTGTTTTTTTAATCATAGCCATTCTAGTGGGGGTGAGGTGATATCTCATTGTGGTTTTGATTTACATCTCCCTAATTAAAAAAAAAATTTTTTTTTAATTATTAATGACATTGAGCATCTTTTCATGTGTTCATTGGCCATTTACATATCCTGTTTGATGAAATATCTTTTCAAGTTCTTTGTTCATTTTTTTATTAGATTGTGTTTTTGTTGGTAAATTGCAGGTTGTTATTGTGTTTTTGGGTGCCATCAAGTCGATTCTGACTCATAGTGATCTCACGTGACAGAGTAGAACTGCCCTATAAAGATTTCTTGGCTATAATCTTTACGGAAGTAGATCACCAGATCTTTCTCCAACAGCGTGGCCGAGTGGGTTCAAATGCTAGCCTTTTGGTTAGCAGCCAAGCTCTTAACTATTGTGCCTACAGGGCCCCTTAAGTTCTTTAAATTTTCTAGATATTGAACTCTTATCAGATATATAGTTCCTAAATTTTTTCTCCCAATCTGTAGTCGTTTCTTCACTTTATTGATGAAAAAAATTTTTAATTTTTATAAAGTCCCATTTACCTGTTTTTGTTTTGCTGCTCATGCTTGAATTGTCATATCTAAAAACCTATTGTTAAAAACTGGCTCCCAAAGCAATACCCCTATGTTTTCTTCTAAGAGGTTTATGCTTTTAGTTCTCAGATTTAGATTTCTTGATCCATTTTGAATTAGTTTTCGTATAAGGTGTGAGATATGGATTCTACTTCATTCTTTTGCATGTAGAAACCCAATTTTCCTAGGACTATTTATTAAAGTGACTCTTCTTTCCCTATCATATGAACTTAGCAATCATAGAGGCTAGTTTCTCAGGAACAAATGTATGTGGTACTACTTGGTATTCACTGCCCTCCATCAGTGGGAGGCAGTTTATCATTTAAGATCACATACTATGAAAACGGACTACCAGGGTTCAGATCCAGACTCTTCTGCTTATTGCTGTGTGAGCTTGGGAAAGTTACTTAATGTCTTAGGCTGGGTCCTCTAGAGAAGCAAAACCAGTGAAATGTGTATATAGAGAGAGAGAGATTTATATCAAGGAATGGCTCATATGGTTGTAGAGGCTGGAAAGTCCCAAGTCCATGGGTCAGTCTGTAGACTTCTCCTGACTCATGTAGCTGCAGGGGCTGGTGAACTCAAGATCATCAGGTAAGCTTCTAGCTCAAGTCCCAAGAATTGGAGGTTAGATGAGCAGGAGCCAGCTGCAGGATCCAGAGTGAGCAGAGGCCAGTGAGCTTTACCAGAAACTCTATCTGTATAGGATGTAGGCCACACCCCCAAGGAAACCCCCTTTCAACTGATTGGCTGGCTGCTCATAACAGATCACATCATGGAGGTGATTATATTATATCAGATCTCATTATGGAGGTGATTATATCATTATATATTTGCCAAACTACATCATAACTCCCAAACCAGTGAGAATCATGGCTCAGCCAAGCTGACACACAGCCTTAACCATCACACTTAACCTCTCTGTGCTTCAGCTTCCACATCTATATAGTGGGGGAAATAATATTATGTATCTCGTTGGATTGCTTTGTGGACTAAATAAGTTAGTATATGAGAACACTTAAAAGGGTACACAGCACAGTAAGCACTCAGTAAGTGTTAGTTGTATCCTCCATGTTCAGAGAGGCTGGTGTCAGAAAATGCCATATTACTAAATAGATATTGAGCTAATTCACGTGTGGCTAATGCTCTTCTCTTTCTTAATCAATGACTTTGGAGATTGTTGTAGTATCCTGATATTGTTCTTGGGTTTTGAAATGTTTCTTGGTTTAGGATCGTCTACTACCAGTATTAGGAATACCTAGGTAGTGCCAAGGGTTAAGCACGTGACTGCTAACAAAAAGGTTGGGGGTTCAAATCCACCCAGAGGTGCCTTGGTGGCAGGGAGTCGGGGGGTGGGGGCTGGTGATCTGCATCTGAAAGGTCACAGCCTTGAAAACCCTATGGAATAATTCTATTCATATGCACGGGTCACCATGAGTCAGAAGATACTCGATGGCAACAGGTTACCACCAGCATCAAAGCGATGCTCAGAATGACAGCCCTACTGACCTGGGTATATAAGAAGGGGAACAGCTGTTGCACAAGAACTGAAGTGGGTTACTCACAACCAGGAAGAGCCCAGGAATGTTTTAAGAGTCAGTGAAGCACGTCTTAAGCATTGCTGCATGGCTGTGGAGACCTGGGAGACAACCACAGCTGACAGACCAGCTAGGCGTGACGTAAGACAGGGCAGAGTTGCTCTTTTTGAGGCAAAGATTTGGGCCAAATGGGAATTCAAGAGTCAGTGTTATAAAAAGTGACAGGGCCTTCACATAAAAGCTACAGTATCTAATGAGCAGACACATTTCATATGAGTTTAATATGAATGGGCCCCTGGCCACCTGCTGCCTGTGCCACAGCAGTCCTCATAGACACTGACTGTTGAAAACATTGACAAGAACATATCATCTAGTTAATAAACGATATTTGAATGGTGGGATTTCTCACCTTCAAAAATAGTAGAGAGCAACTGTCACCTAGAATGAGGATGAAAACTCTTCTTTTAAGCCTCATAAATCTTGTTTTGACTTCAAAGACTCCATTTTGAACCACTTTCCCCCAAATTTTAAACTGAAATGTTGCACATAAACTTATGTCACTTAAAATAAACACTGACCTACTCTTGGAATTTTCATTATTTCTGGAAATAGAAATTAAGCTGAAACAACTATTAGTTAATGGATACTTTTTTTTTTTTAACGTTTCATTTGTAAACACAGGACTTGAAAGTGAAATGTTGAGATTGATATTAGTCCAAACTGAGATTAATTATTAGTAGAGATGAATAAAACCTATTGCAATATTGAATTCATTTATTCACCTCCCCTGTCTTTTTCCCCATTTCTCTCTTTGCAGTACAATGGGTTTCTCTTTATACGTGGCCTTTCTGGCCCTGAGTTTGTGGTTTTGCCAAGATAATTTGCTAGGCCACAGTCTTGCAAAGGGAGTGGATTGTTTACGATCTAAATAAAGTACGTAAAACTCTTGTGAGGATTGGTTGATAACTATGCAGATTAGGTGACTATGGCCTATCAAGAAGATTGGTCAGTTCATGGTCTTGGTAGGAGGAGTAGGCCCACAGAGATTCAGGGAGACTTCACTACCATCAAGAGGAAGAGCCTGAAGCAGAGCACATCCTTTGGACCCAGGGTCTGTGCACTGAGAACCTCCTAGATCCAGGAGATAGAGGGAGCTATAACACTGGAGACAGCATGAGAGGGCACAAGACAACAGTAGCAGTATAAGTTTTTAAGAACCAGGATGGCAATGCAAGATGGCTGTGGTAGGCTTCCCAGCCCACGGAGCAGGGCAGCTACATACAGTAGGCTTACTGACCCACAGAGCAAGAGAGCTGAGTGTCTTCAGGCAGGAAGCTTGCTGGCAGAGTAGGATGCCTCTAGGCACTTGTCAGTGGAGCTAAAGAGCTATAATACTTGCTGAGCAGGACAGAGACCAACCCGAGAGCAAGGCCTGGTGGTGGAGGCCAGGCTGAGAGTGAGACCCAGCAGCAGAGGCTCAAGCAGAGCCTGGCCTGCAGGCACAGCCAAGAGAAGGATTGAGAGAAGGGCTGCTGGTTGGCATGGTCAAGAAGGAGCTGAGAGCCATCGTGGTTGGATGCTGCCTTTATTGATGAAGTAGATCCTGATCCTGTGTTTTATCCAGTTGTTTGCAAGTTGATTGTTATCCCAAGTTGTAATCTGTTACTTCCCCTAGTAGACCACATATTTCTGGATATGATCTGTGAGTTCTGTGTGTCCATTGCAACAAATTATCGAACTGGAAAAGAAATAGAGTGGTGGTGTAGGAATTGGTAAAAAAAAAAAAAGTTGGAAAATGGAAGTATGTCTGATCTCCACCTCATAGGAATCAGTTTTGGGCTGATCCTCTTAATTCTCATCCCTCCTGGTGAATTTAGAGAAACTCTGATGCTGCTTACACTTCCCTTTTAATTCACTGGCACCTTAATGAGCTTCGCCTGTCTTGTAAGGCTGTTACCTCATGCTGCAGAGTATAAGAATGTGGATAGAACCCATCCTTGTCTACCAAGTGCTCATGTTTCATTAGGGGGAATAAGACAAGAAAACAAATGTGACAAGTACCAGGCACAGCATGAAAGGGACATCACAGAAATTCAAAGGAAGAACCATGAATGAGTTGAGATGTGGAGAGAAAATCAAGAAAAAATTTATCAGAGAGGTGGGTCACAGAGAATGAATAGTATGGACTGGTGCTAATAGATTGTGCTAGGGGATTGCTTAGGGAGGAAATACTTCCAGTTTGAATGGTATCAACTAGAATTGGGTGATAATGCAAGTTATCACTTTGGAGAACATTATATGCCAACTGTTCACTAAAACTCACTCAATTCTTTTTTTTAACTGTGCTGGCACTGGACTTTAAATGAAGGCTTACGGCGCAAATTAGTTTCTCATTAAGCTAACACACATATTTTTTGACACTGGTTGCCAACCCCATGACATGTCAACACTCTCCACTTCTCAACCTTGGGTTCCCTGTTACCAGCTTTCCTGTCCCCTCCTGCCTTGCTGTCCTTGCCCCTGGACTGGTGTGCCCATTTAGTCTCATTTTGTTTTATGGATCTATCTAATCTTTGACTGAAGGGTGAACCTCAGGAGTGACTTCCATACTGAGTTAAGAGAGTGTCCGGGGACCATACTCTTGGCATTTCTCCAGTCTCTGTCAGACCAGTAAGTCTTGTCTTTTCTTGTGAGTTAGAATTTTGTTCTGCATTTTTCTCTAGCTCTGTCCGGGACCCTCTGTTGTAATCCTTGTCAGAGCAGTCAGTGGTGGTAGCTGGGTACCATCTAGTTGTGCTGGACTCAGTCTGGTGAAGGCTGTGGTACCTGTGGCACATTAGTGCTCTGAACTAATCTTTCCCTTGTATCTTTAGTTTTCTTCATTCTCCCTTGCTCCAGATGAGGTGGGACCAGTGGTGTATCTTAGATGCCCACTCACAGCTTTTAAGACCCCAGATGCTACTCTCCAAATATCCTTTTTGTTTTCTTGTTCTAAATCTATTTCAAATCATTGTTTCTCTCTTCATTTATATACTGAGATTGGGACTATCCATCATCAGAAGTAAATATTGACAAGTTGCTTTTTGTCTTCCTATTTTCACTAGAGCCATGGCAGTGTCCCTAATTCCCAGAGATTACGGTGGTGAGTAACAAAATACTTCGTCACCTGAGTCTTCTTAGCTCACATGTTTTAGAGCTAAGAAAAGGTTCGTTTTCCTGAGAAAACAAATATGGCACACACCAACTATGGTAGGGTGCATACAAGTGGTAAAAATTAGATGTTCTTTGATATGTGGTACATATTGGTTAGAGTTATCATAATTTAAGAGTTAGAAGAAATCAACGATTGAACTAATATATTGTTAGCATCAGAGGTAAATTTATAAACCACATAGTTTATCTCTATCATTTTATAAATGTGTACTGGAAGCCCCAGTTACTCAAAAAGTAGGAGAAGACAGATGTGCTGTAATCATGGCTTGGAACCAGTTTATTCTGATTTGACCCCCTGCTGAGAATTTGCATTTCCACTCCAGATATACTGAATCAGAATCTACATTTTTAACGAGATCCTCAAGAATCATCTGGGGATCTTGTTAAAATGTAGATTCTGATTCCATATACCTGGGGGTGGAAATGCAAGTTCTTCCCACGGGGTGGAACTGGAATGAACCAGTTTGAAGTCCTGGCTCTAACAGTTGTTTGTAGGAATACCATTTCCCAGTGAATTCCATTAAAAATTGCAAGTATGTTGGTATTTTTCCCAACTTCAGTTTTCACCTCTAAGTATAGTTTTTTAAATGCCATTTTTCCTCTTTAACATGCCTTTACCAAAAGAAAGACAATTTATTTTTATTTAAATAGTAATAGTTTGGAAACCCTGGTGGTGTACACTGGGTTAGTAATAGTTAAAATTGTATTGCTCAGTAATCATTTTTAGGTATTAAGCAATGTTGCATTAATCCCAACTCCACCATTTTGGAATTTGGAACTCAAGGAGACTTGAATGAGCCTCTAAATTATTTCCTGTTAAATTTTATTTACAATCAGCTGATTAATAATTAAAATGGTGCTGCTGGGAAATGTTTAAACTACTTTCAGTGGAAAAATAACTTCAATTTTTGTCTATTAATTTTTTTAAGTTTTGATATAAAGAGATTTAGTTACTTTAACATACCAAAAACCAAACCCATCGCTCTTGAGTCGATTTCGACTCATAAGGACCCTATAGGACAGAATATAACTGCCCCATAGGGTTTCCAAGGAGCAGCTGGTGGATTTGAACTGCCAACCTTTTGGTTAGCACCCAAGCTCTTAACCACTGTGCCACCAGGGTTCCTACTTTCAAATAGATCTATTTATTTATGAAACATATTCTAATCATTTAGTAGCAGCTTTTTTAGCATCATATGCTGGTGTAAAACTCAACTAGATTGAGTTTCATGTGCCAGCCAGTACAGTATTGTACCAAAAAAAAAAAAATTATGGAGGCTCCCATCCATGTGGGGAATAGGGATAGAATGGGACAGAGGCTTTTGACTGTATACAGATCCATACCGTTTGAAATCTGAACCTGGTGAAAGTATGAAAATTACTTTAAAAATATTATATGAGCTCTTATTTGTCACTACCCAACTAAGTTTGCTAAGTTTGTCCCTCAACTTGGATCCTAAATTGGTTGTAAGAAGTGATGCAAAAGGTTAGGGAGGAACCCAGCAGACTTCATACATGAGGGATTTCCTTTCCAGAGATTAAGTGTAAAATATAAATAATACATTCCATAAGTTGAGATCAGGCAGGTATCAAGATTGGTCACTTACAGGGTAGCACCTGGCGTGTCCTTGGACTACTTACCAACGATCAGAGTATGGGCCTGGTTTGTTGGAATCTCTTGAGGATAGAGGTTAAGACTTTTCATTTTTACATGCTCCTGAAGTGATTCTGTGCTCACAAAAATACCATGGATCTAGGTCAGGGGTTAACAGACTTTTTCTGTAAAAAATCAGATAGTAAATACTTTTGACTTTGTGAACCATAAAGTCTATTGCAACTACTCAACTCTGTTCTAGTAGGGAAGCAGCCCTAGACAGTATGTAAATGAATGGGTGTGGCTGTGTTTCAATAAACCTTTATAAAAACAGGCAGCAGCAGGATTTGGTGCTCAGGCCTTAGTTTGCCAGCCCTTGATCTAGCTTTTTAGGATAAACTGAAATTTTTTTTAAAACATGGGTCTAACTGATAAGGAATAAAGGAAGCACTTTTGAATAATCCTATTATTATATTTTGATTTGATGAATTTTATCATTTGAATTACATAGGTATTGTTTCTGGATGTACATATATCCTCCTATTCAATAAGTATTATTTATCCATGATGCTATTAAAGTTGCATTTTAGAATGGTATCAGAGAAGGCTTGAAATCTAATGTCTCTGAATGCCATTTATAATACTTCCATTAAAAGTAGCAATTTGCCAAATTTCTTATTAATAGTGGACTTGATATTAGAGACAACTGCATTATGACTGTATAATTTTACAAATTATTCTTCCTGAGACCTGATGTTTAGTCACCTTCTAATCATGCTTCCCCGTTAAAGAATGCTGTGATTTGAGTTTGAGCCTTTACAATTGCTATAAGTGTTTTTTTTTTTTTCAAAGTTTAATTTTGAAAGATTTAAGAAACTTGCCCAGCTTTGTAGTTTTTGCCCTGTCCTGATATTCATTTAATTGGTTCTGCTAATGTGAATGCCCTTTCAAATATGGAAAAATAAAGCAAGAGAGAAAAGTTGATTATTTCTATAATTGGATTTTCTCTTGAATAAAATGATTTCACCCACTTTATCTTTCTGACTTAAGGGTTGGGGGCAGGGGACCAGTTTTCTTTCATGTCGTAGGCAGAAGCAGACAGAGGAAGGTACAGTCTGTTCCAAGGTATCAGAATGGCACATTGGTTTGGTTGTAATTAATTACAGATGCTGAATATTCTCTGGCCTCTGCTTTCATTCCCAAATCTAAATTTCCACTGTGTGTAAAATAATTCCATCCAGGAAGAATTCTAATTATGTTAGTAATTATCGTCTTATCTCTAAATGGAATTCAGACATTTGCTGCAGTTTATGAATGTTAGAAATGTTTCATTTCCTTTTCACCTTGAATAACAGAAAAATACACATTACTGAATCTGGCTTCATTGAACCTTATAATTCATGTTACCATAGAAACAGAAAAACTCATATAAGAATTGTGTTAACAGCACCATAGATAGTAAATAACTTCACATTAACCAGCAATACCATACAATGATTTTCATAACAGATGTGTAAAAATGCAGTGAAATTTAATGTGCCTCCTTTTAAGTATTGTAACAATATTATCCAGTATGCTTACTTTTAATTTTTAAAGCAATGCCTTTGGTCTTAAGTAAAGTTTTGTGCTTATTCCAAAATATTTGCTGTGGAAAGCAAGCATAGTGTTACAGGATAAAAATATTTAATATAGCATTTATTTAATTTTTGGTTAACAGTAATGATTCATTTGATTTTTGCTTGAAGCCAAACTGTATATTCTGGGTTTATACTAGGCTTAGAAATATAATGGATGACTTTAATTCTTTGTTCCTGGATATGGTTGCCTTATTTATTTATTCATTTTGCCTATTTGATAACCTATGTTTCGTTCTGAGTTTCAGAGGCACTTTTCTCATGTACTTGATCTACCTGAGCAATTTTTTCTACAGATAATTTTTTTTTTTACTTCAAAAAAGTAAAATTATACCAAATTTAAACTAAATGAGTCATCTAAAAAATTTTTTTGGCTCATTAAAGAAAGTTAATTTTATTACTTTCAAAGAGACGGAATGATGAAAAAATTATAATAAATCTTTCATAGAGAGAGACCTTAAAAGGCTAATTTTGATCATAAATTTTATTTATAAATAACATGTTAATTGCATGTTAGCATGTAGATTTAGCCCAACATTTGGAAACAGTTTCTTCAAACAAGTAGGTTTAAACTTCTCTCTGAGGTTCAGAAATCTTATAGGCCCTCTACTTTGGAGAAGATCCCATGTGTTCATTTGTAGAAATACATTTATATTCTTATTTTATTTCATTTCCAAATGAATAGGGTTGAGATCTTTCTAAGCCTATCGTTTTTATTATTTACTTCTAATTTTGTTATTTCATCATCAGAGAATGTATTCTGTATGACAGGGGACTCACTAAAGTAGCAGAATATGGACGTTGGGGAGTTTGATTAATGTTTGGTGCAGGGTCCTGGGAGGAAGAGAAACTATGCTAGGCATTCCAACAGAGGACATTTCATACAGGAAATTGGCTCGATAGATGTTAGAAGACTGGAAAATCATAGAAGGGGAGATAAGGTAACCCAGAGATTAATAAGTACAGGAAGCAGTTAGTGCCTCCAGGGCTGGAGTAACAAAAGGGAACAGGTTGTGTCACCCGGAACCTAGGAGCACAGAGGGAGGTATTGCTACCTCAGAAGCTGGAAGTAACCACTTCCAGAGACAGAGCTTCTCCCCTGCTCCCACCTTCTGATCTGCTCATGCCTCCTTTCTCAGCATCTAACAGGAAGCCAACTGCCGAGGGAGCCTAGGAAAGGTACTTCATGGGCTTCGGCCCTGGTACTGCAGAACTGCGTATATGCATGTGTGAAGCTAAGACAAAATAGGTGAATAACCAGCAAAGTAAAGCAACAGGAATAGCACCAGTTTTTACTATCTCAGAAATAATGTAAAAATTGACAGAGTGAGAATTCACTTTACACTGATGACTTTTTATTAGGTTAAACCTTATGATATTAACGATACTTGACTGTTTTTGTTTTGGAAAAAAAATTCAGCAGTTTCTTTCTTTTCTTCTTTTCAGCTTTTTTCTTTATTTTATTGTTTTTGAAAATATACAAAACAAAATATACACCAATTCAACGGTTTCTACATGTCTAATTAAGTGACAGTGATTACATTCTTCAAGCTGTACATCCATTCTCACCCTCCTTTTCTAATTGTTCCTCCCCTGTTAACATAAACTCACTGTCCTGTAAGCTTATTATCTGACCTTTCTAGTTGATGGTGTCAGTTTGACTCTATATAGATAGTTCTTTTTAAAGAGCACAAAGCTCAAGGCAGATATTGTTTACTAATTAAGCTAACCTATTGTTTTTAAGACAACTTCAGGAAATTCAGAATCGACTCAATGGCAGAGGGTCAGGAAATGTTTTTAGTTTAAGGTTTAAAGATTATCTCAGGGCAATAGTTTCAGGGGTTCATCCAGCTGCCATGGCTCCAGAATTCTGGAGCCAATGAGAATTTGAAATTCTGTTCCACGTCCCCCTTTGATCAAGATTCTTCTATAGGTTCTTTGTTCAAAATGTTCTGTACTGGTAACCAGGCACCATCCAGCTCTGGCTTCATGGCAAGGAAGGCAGTTGTTCATGGAGGCAATTAGCTACACATTCCATTTCCTCCTCGTATCCCTGACTCTCCTTCCTATGTTGCTTCAGGTGAATAAAGACCAATTGTTACACTTTGGATGCTGCTTACAAGCTTTTAAGACCCCAGTCACTATGCCTGTTCCATTCTGTTCTAGGAAATAGAACAGACACACTAGAAATGGTATTTTAAGGCAACTGAGATATCCCGTGAAACCATGGCCTTAAATCTCCAAACCAAGAAACCATATCTCATGCGGTGTTTGGTTGTACGTAATCAGCCTCAGCAGCTGCACCTTTTTTTTTTTGTAAAAATATACATCAGACAGCATTTGCCAATTCAACCTTTCACAAATGTATGCAACTTACTGACACCAGGTGTATTAGCTGAAAACACAGCAGTTTCATAGGGTTCAATCTATAGATTTTACTAAACCTCCCACTGTAAAGATGATTATTTCAACAGAGATTAGTCTGATAAACCTTAATTTCTCTTTTAAGAAAATGTCTAAAACACAGACTATGATATTAGGTAAAAGATTACCTATTATCCTATAATCTATTTATCTTAATATTTTTTGATTGATCCAAAAGCATTCACTGAAATGTGTTCTAATCTTATTTGGGCAACAGAAACCTTTGAGAATCAGAAGAAAACTATGGCCACCTCCCCCAGAAGATTTCCTTCTGAGTACTACATTAACTGCATCCCATATATTTAGGTATATTTTCATTTTCATTCAGTTTAAGATAGTTTTCTCCCCTTCCTACCTCCAGTTTACTTTTCCTGAAAATATTTGGTAATTTTCCTATAATAAATCTCCATAGGATTAAAAAATGTTTCTTTTAACCATGTGTTTTGCTTACGCCTAATAATTTGGATGGACTGGATCCTTTTCTGATCATTTTTATCTTTTTCTTTTAAAATAAGTGACATATTAATCCCACATTTTCACATGAGAAATTTGAAGTTCATGATTTATTAGAGAGTAAAATAGAATCTTCCTTTTTCATATTATTGCCAGTGAAACACCAAATTGCAAGTAAAAGTGTTAGGATAAATTCAAGTGTGACATAAGTAGTATATGACATATAGTATGGGATATATATATGTGTGTATTTTTATTTAAGGTTAATAATTAACTGTCAAAATAGTTAGGGCTTACTTAAATTTAGCCTAAGGCCAACAATAAATGGTACTCTTCTACAGGTCCCTGATAAATCAGATTCATAATTGAAACCTTTCTCATCAGTCGCATCCCCAAATTATTTGACAAGCCCATTTTGCCAGTAAATAGCTTATATAAGTCAGAAAATATAATTGATTAAATTCTCCTTTTTATTTAAGCCAATTAAACATTTTTATTCTCATCTTTCAGAATTATTTTCAAAAAACCACTGCGAAAGCATAAATATTGAAAGTTTTAAATTAAAAAAAGCCAAATATTACTTAATAATCATATACATTAGATTCACAGCTTTAATAAATTTGTAGAAATGATCATTTTTAAGATTTTAGTATTTTGAAAGTTTATAGTATATCAAAACAGCATTTACCCAGAATTGACACTTTAAATATGTGGATTAATGTTCCAGTTCATATACAAAAACCCCTTACAGTTTTCCTTTAGATACTTAAATACAATAATAATTTAGATTTTGTCTCATTTCTAGTGGTAATTTCATTTTCCCATGTACTAAAGAGAATTATTTATTAGTCAATTTAAGAGTGTAAATATGAGATTTTAGTTGATCCACCTAAAGGGCCGAATCATTTTCAAGAACTTAAGCAGCATCATTTGCACATCTAAAATTAATGTGTAGATGAGCTTCACCTAACATTAATGTGCAATCTCTAATTAAAAAAACATTTATAAGCAGTTTATATTCTTATTTATTTTTAAAACCAATTAAATTGCTATTACTTGTAATTATTCACTAATACAGGTCTTTCTTTTTTTTTCAACACAGGTGTTTCACTAATTCATTAATGACCTCCCCCTGTATCAGTCATATTTTTACATAAATTATCAAATATATTCATGCATTGATCAGCTCCTTCCTTAGTATTTATGACAGCTCCTTTTTAAAAGTTTGTCTTTTCTATTTCATTGTGGACATCAAGGCCAAAGTAAGCAGGTGTTGCCTAATACTGAGCTGAACTAAAATGGATCAAGAAAGATGGGGAAAATCAGTAAGGTACTTTCCTTTGGGAATACCCTGTACTCTAGTGCCAAGTTCATTCCAATTCATACCCTAGGACAAGAACCCAATTGTCTTAGTTTCTGTAATATTTCACAGGCAGTTTCTAAGATTCTTTTTCTTTTTTTTAACTTCCTGGGTAGATGGACTCTTCAACATCATTGCCTGCTGTGATCCATTACTATTTTTAGTTGTGGATTTCTTTTGATCAGGAATAGTTACAAAAAAAAAAAGCAAGTGTAAAACTAGCTAATTAAAATTTATTGACTTTAATTCTACATGCTTTAGTTTGTTGAGAAGGTGGTCTTTTAATCTACAGCTTTCCATGCAAGCATATGAAATTTATGACTTTGATAATTACCCTTAAAGAAAAAAATATTTTTATGTCAATAAAAATTAAAATTTTTTTCAAGTATACTGTTTCATTTTTTTCCTGTGTATAGTGTATCTTTTTATCATCACAAAGAAAAGCTCCGTAACTTGGAACTTATCTTACTAATGAAAGTTCAGCCAAATTAATAGTTAGATGAGACCAAGTAGAATTCAGAAAGAAGTCTTTTAAACAATAAATTCGACATTCTTTTTCCCATAGAAATTAAAGTAGTATGTAAACAAGGCTTGGAAAGCAGTTGTCTGTATCAACCAAAAAAACCCCAAACTTGCCTTCAAGTTGATTCCAACTCATAGTGACCCTATAGGCCAGAGTAGAACTGCCCCATACAGTTTCCAAGGTTGCCTCATAGGGTTTCCAAGGCCCTAAATCCTTACAAAAGCAGATTGCCACATTGTTCTCTCACGGAGCAGCTGGTAAGTTTGAATTGCCAGCCTTTCAGTTAGCAGCCAAGTTCTTAACCACTACGCCCCCAGGGTTTCTTGTTGGTATTAGGAATCTAGGAATTCAGCATTTCTTATTGATGCATCCTTTTTTCTTTTTTTTTTTTCTTTCCTCTTATGGCCCAAAAAATATTATGTATCTTAATTTTTTTGTTCGTCCATATAGAACTGCATTTAGGTGATAGGAAAATCGATATTTATTAGGAAAATTGATATACCTGTAAATTAGGCAAGGAGCCCTGGTGGTGTAGTGGTTAAGTGCTGTACTACTAACCAAAGGTTGATGCTTCGAATCCACCAGCCGCTCCGCAGGACAAAGATGTGACAGTCTGCTTCCATAAAGATTACAGCCTAAGAAACCCTATGGGGCAGTTCTTCTCTGTCTTATAGGGTCACTATGAGTCAGAATTGACTCGATGGCAATGGGTATAAATTAGGTATTTATTCTAATTTTAAGTGTTTGATGCTGTTTTTCCTGTTGTTATGATATTGGATTTTTTAATATTGTTAATATTATTCTCACAGAACACTAAAATAAAATTATGTAGTCCTTGGTATGATACTGGAACATACTTACAGAGAAACTGAATGCCTCGTGGGTTTAACTTCCAAGATGCTAACATTTGATGGGTTCTACCAAAAACAAAGACGGCTTACTATCCCATCACTCTCTAATGAAAAGCTTTTGTGCTTTCCTCTTCAATATGAAAAGTCAGCAATAATCACTATTTGCCGAGAAAGTCTCAACTATGAGTGAAGGGAACCAAAGTATAAGAACCTGGTGGAAAATAGGCACAATTACAGAAAGCAGAAGAAAATTTGCAAAAACATTCACTAATATCTTCAGAGAAATGAAAGGTACTGTATAAAACAAGGGTAAAAAAAAAAATGTATAAAACAAGGGTAGGAGGATGTAAAATAGGAAAATTGGAGAACATGAAAATGGTCTTGGAAATTTGAAATTTGATTTTCAGCTTAGTTTTTTTCAGTAGACAAGTTGGAACCTAAACTCTATTCAGTCTTCCAGAAAAATAGAACAAAAAAGACAAGGTTGGAAAATAAAGACAGAAAAAGCTTAGAGGTCAATTCAGTAGTTTTAACATCCAAAGGAAAGGAGCCCAACAGAAAGAAAATGAATTATCAAAGAAATAATATAGGAAAATCTCTTAGAACTAAAGACCATAATAAGTGTTCATACTGTATCACTCTGCAGTCTCTTGTACCCTGCCTGTAGATTTAAAGAGCCAATCCAAGGTATTGTTGTTGTTGTTTGATGCCATGGAGTTGGTTCTGACTCATAGTGACCCTGTGCACAACAGAACGAAACACTGCCCAGTCCTGTGCCATCCTCACAGTTGTTGCCATGCTGAGCCCATTGTTGCAGCCACTGTGTTAATCCATCTCATGAGGGTCTTCCTCTTTTACTGATCCTCTACCAAGCATGATGTCCTTCTCCAGGGTCCGAGCCTTCCTGATAACATGTCCAAAGTATGTGAGATATAGTCTTACCATCCTTGCTTCTAAGGAGCATTCTGGTTGTACTTCTTTTGGCGGTCCATGGTTTAAAGGTATAAAAAAAAGGCATGAAATTTAAAAACATTGAGAATAATATCCTAAAAGTTTTCAGAAAGAGAGTCGGGACACATGTAAAGAATTGTGTATCACAGTATATTTGGACATCTCATCAGCAACTTTGCCAGCTGAAAAATAATGGGGAGTTCCCTGAGTGATGCAGGTGGTTAAGCACTTGACTACCAGCTGTTTGAACTCACCCAGAGGTACCTCAGAAGACAAGTGTGGCGATCTGCTTCTGAAAGGTCACAGCCTTGAAAACTCTGTGCATGTGGTGACACCGTGAGTCAGAATCAATGCAACACCAGCTAACAACAACAAAATGATGTTATAAATAATAGAACAATGCAAAGTTTTGATAGATAATACTTTTCAACTTAAAAGTACTGTGCACTGCCATACCATCAAATAGTGGTGAGGATTAAGACATGTTCCGACATGCTAAGATAAGACTTAACAACAAAATTCCCTGGCATTCTTCCTGATGAAGCTTCTGAAAGTGTACTCCAGCAGAATGAGGAAGAGGGAGTTAATCAAGAAATAAGAAGATATAGGATCCAGGAAAAGGGGGATTGAATAAAAGAAACAATGTTCAAAGATGACAGCAGAGTCACTGTGAAAGCAAAACACACCTAAAGAAATCAAAAGTGACATCTCCAGATGAAAAAAATAGGACTGGTGAATTATATGATACATGCAATGTTTAGAAGATACTATTGGTATTTAATAGATTTTATGGAACTTGGCTGCTAACTGAAAGGTTGGTGGTTTGAACCAACCAGCTGTCGTGGGGGAAAGATGTGACAGTCTGCTTCTGTAAAGATTATGGCCTTGAAAACCCTTTTGGCCAGTTCTACTGTGTCTTATAGGGTTGCTATGAACCAGAATCTACTCGATGGCTACGCGTTTGTTTGTTTTTTTTTCCTTTTTGGGGAGGGAGAATGGTTATGGAGCTTCTGGAAAACATTAGCCGTAGATGCATAGTATACTAAACAAGTTTTTTTTTTTTGAAGAGGCAATTATTAGTTCTAAGAAAAACTAAAAGTTGTGGAAAACAAATTTAATGATAGTATTCCATTTGGCTTACCAGGGAGCAATATCTTTGCCAATCATACCAATGGGAATATTATTAATTTAACTAAAAGTTGTATAATAATTGTGTTGGAAGAGTAGAGAGAGAAGTTTAAAGAGCTATGTCCTCATTTACCATAATATAGAAGTCACTAAGTATTGTCTAAAAATCAATAAATCTAGAAATAACAGGGTAATCTATCTGCTTAAAAATATGGAGGTAAGAATGAAGAAGTATCTAAAAGAACTAAAGGTGGGTAACTCAAAGGATAAGACAGGGGACCACTGCTTTTCAGTATAAGCTTTTAATATTTAGGGCTCTTTTGAAACTGCAAGTGTCCGTTTCCTAAAAATAAAATGTAATTTTAAAAAGAATAATGGTATTTAAAATGTCAGAAAAATAGAATAATTATGACTAATAGTCATAGTTTGTACCATTTTGCCTTGTTATTTTCTAGAGTTCCTGGAATAACTGTTGCTACAGACATCATCTGTGGTTTTCCTGGAGAAACAGATCAAGATTTTCAGGAAACAGTGAAACTTGTCGAAGAGTATAAATTCCCAAGCCTCTTTATTAACCAGTTTTACCCAAGACCAGGAACTCCTGCTGCAAAAATGGAACAAATTCCAGCACAAGTGGTAAGATATTTTTCTTGTTAGGTATAATTTTTGCCAATAGCTATAAAAATGCAGCTGTTATACCAGCTTTCTCCTAGTATATACCGATCTCCATAGTATAACCCTAAAATTACAAAATATGGGGAGATTTCCAAGATGGGGTAAGGGGTAGGGGAGCCTTGGGTGAGTAAAATGACATTAACCAGGAAACCAAACTTGTTCCCATTGAGTCAATCCCAACTCAGCAACCCTGTAGGACAGAGTAGAACTGCTCCATAGGGTTTCCAAGGAACAACTGGTGAATTCGAACTGTGGACCTTTTGGTTAGCAGGTGAGGTCTTAACCACTGCACCACCAGGGCTCTAAAATAACATTAACCAAAAAAAAAAAAACAACCACTGCCATTGAGTCTAGTCCCCTCCCATTTCCGGAGATAACCACTATCCCTCATTCTGACACCATACATTACTTTGAGCTATTTTAAAACTTGATGTAAATAGAATAACTTATCAATGTTTGGCTTTTTTTGCTTAACATTATATTGGTGAGACTATTCCATGTTTTTATAAGTAGCTGTAGTTCATCCATTGTCATTTGTATATCATGTTCCATTGTATGTGTATATCACAGTATACCCATCCTTCTGTTACAGGGGAATTGGGTATTTTCAATGTGCCAGTATTACTATTATAATTAATAGTACTCATGGTGACCCCATAGGGTTTCCAAGGCTATAAATCTCTATGGAAGCAGACTACCACCTCTTTCTCCTGTGGAGCCACTGGTGGCTTCAAACCACCACTCTCTTGATTAGCAGCTGATTGCTTTAACCTCTGAGCTGCCAGACTAAAATACCACCTTCTTCTTTCAAAGACTGAGGTTTGTCCAGATGACATTGGGTAGAGATTGTTTTAAACTAATATCTAGTATTTACCTGTGTTTATAAAATAAATACTTGGATGTTTCGAAATAAGGCAATATTTAAATGTGTATGAGCAAATGGGACTTTATATTTATCCTGCCTCTTAAGTAACCCTTTTCATAAATAATTTGCTATGTACTGGAAGTCCCATGGTTTTTCTACTTCTCCTTGAGATAGACTTGATGCCATATATATAAATATGGTTCAGGTGTGTATTGCTTTCACAGCGAACCTCGATTTAATTTCTTTGTTTTTATAGATATATTAAAATAACATAATTCAAAGTAAATGCAAATAAGTTATACATCCAGTAAAGCAAACTGTTTCCCAGAATGCCTCAGGAGTGAATTGTCTTAAAACAAATATTTAGTTTCTAGATTCATTGCCTGAAGATGGAAAAAATGCAAAATAAGCCTTAAGAGGAGGTAGAATTTTTTAACTGAAAAATTTCTACTTTGTTTTTAACAACAACAATGAAAATTATACCATCATTAATTTTTCCCTAACACTCTCATACATAAAAACCAAAAGAAATAACTCAGAACTTATTTTTGTTTTCCTATTATGCAACTTTTGAATATCAAACACATAACATATATGTATTACTTCTTTCAACATTTGGTTGAAAAAAGATATACATATTTTTAAAAGTCTGTTTTTCCCAATGAGACTAAAGTGAGTATTATTCTTTTTTCCCAACATTTTCTTCTTTTTAATTTTATAAATTTCTCTCTTTACAGGGGTAAGAAAATGGTTTGCAGATACATCATTTAATTTTCTTTATAATTTAATCAACACTAAAAGCAGATTATAGTAACACAGATACCTAACTTTTTGCAAGCAGGACAAGAAGTAGAATTAATTCTTTTTTGTATCCAAATTAATAGTTTTTTACTGAGGTGTATTTTATATACAGAAGACTTCACTCTTTTTTGGTATGCAGCTCCATGAATTTTGGCAAATGCATACAATAAGGTAACTGTCACCACAATTAAGATACAGGACAGTTCCCTCAGCCCCCAAAATCCCCTCTTGCCCCTCTTTAATCATATGCTCCCTCCATCCCCAGCCCTTGGCAACTAGCAATCTCTTTACTGCCCCTATAGTTTATTCTTTGTAAATTTTACTTCCTCTTTAATAAAAGAGTTTTTTGAAGTATAACATACCACAGAAGAGTGTACAGCTATACATTTTCATAAAGCAATTACTCTGTGTAACCAGCAGTCAAATCAGGAATAGCACATTAGCCATACCCGGGAAATCCCCATCAGGCCCCTCTATGTACTGTCCCCTCCCATTTCCCCAAGATAACCACTATCCCTCACTCTGACACCATACATTACTTTGGCCTGTTTTAAAGCTTGATGTAAATAGAATAATTTATCAGTGTTTGGCTTTTTTTGCTTAACATTATGTTGGTGAAACGGTTCCATATTTTTATAAGTAGCTGTAGTTCATCCATTCTCATTGCTATATAGTGTTCCATTGTATGTGTATATCACAGTGTACCCATCCTTCTGTTACAGGGGAATTGGGTATCTTCAGTGTTCCAATATTACTATTACAACTAATAGTACTGTGAACGTTTCTGTTTATGTCTTTTCATCCTACTTATGCAGAGTCCTGGTGGGGCAGTGGTTAAGTGTTCAGCTGCTAACCAAAAGGTTGGCAGTTCAAATCCACCAGGTATTCCTTGGAAACCCTATGGGGCAGTTCTGCAGTGTCCTACAGGGTCACTATGAGTCGGAATCTACTCGAGAGCAACTTTTTTTTTTTAATGTATGTAAACATTTCTACCGGGTGTTTAGCTAGATGTGTAATTGCTGGGCCATGGGATGTACAATTATTTCTGCTGTACTAAAACCATCAGTTGCTATTGAGTCAGTTCCAACTCATGGCGACCCCAAGTGTTGCAGAGTGGAACTATACTCCATAGAGTTTTCAAGGCTGTTACCTTTCAGAAGAAGATTGCTGGGCTTTTCTTTCAAGGCACCTTGATGTGGGTTCGAAACATTAACCTTTTGATCAGTAGTCAAGCACTTAACCATTTAGTGACACCCAGGGAAACTGCCAAGTAGTTTTCCAAAGTAGTTAAATAAATTTACATTCTCAGCAGCAGTATGCCGTGGCTTCGTATCTTTGCCAACACGTATCATGTTTTTAATTTTTCTGATGGGAACATAGTGGTATCTACTTGTGGTTTAAATTTGTTTCCCTGTTAACTAATGATATTGACTACATTTTTATGTATTAATTGGCTATTTAGACATCTTTTTTTGGGAAGTGCCTGTTCATATTTTTCCCCGTTTATATATGGGCTTAAACAGTTTGCCCTCTACTCCCCCTCCCCGCCGCCTACCTTCTTTGGGTAGAAGTCTTTTGTAAGTCATGATAATTTATAGATATTCTTCCATTCTGTAACCCACCTTTTCACATAAGTGGTGCCTAATTTATTTATTTTTATTGTGGCAAAATATGTATAACGTAAAACTTGCTATTTTAACCATTTTTAAGTGTACAATTCAGTGACATTAATTGCATTCACAGTGTTTTGCAACCATCACCTCTATTTCCAGAACTTTTTCATCATCCCAAACAGAAGCTTATTGGTGCCTTTTTGAAGAATAGACATTATTAATTTTATATTATTGAACTTATCAATATTTTCCTTTCTGCCTTAGTGCTCTTTGTATTCTGTTTAAAAAATGTTTGGTTTACCTTCCCTATACAGCCGTGGAGGAGATACTCTGATGTACTCATCCAGAAATTTTATCATTTTTGCCTTTTACATTTAGATCTTTAGTCCAACTGGAACTGATTTTTTGTAAGCTATGAGATATAGGAGTCAAGATGCTTTTTTTTTTTTTTTTTTCCCTAGAAGGATATCCATTTGAGTCAAAAGCATTTATTGAAAGTCTTGTCCTTTCCCCATGGCTCTGCATGGTCACCTTTATCATAAATCAAATATCTGTATATGTGTGGTTCTCTCTGGGACTTTTTTTCTGTTTCTTTGGTCTATTTGTCTGCCTTTCCACTGATATACAAGCTTGATTGCTGTAGCTTTATTATAAGTCTTGATATTGGCAGTGAATGTTTTTTAAGTCTTTTTTTTTTTTTTCTTGAAGATTACCCTAATTATTCTTGGCCCTTTGTCTTTCTTCATTTGTCGACATCTACAAAAAATTCTGCTGGAATTTTGTCTGGTAATTGGATTGATTCTATAGATCATTTTAGGGGAAATTGACATTGTAATAATATCACATATTCCCACCTTGAACCAAGTGTATTTCTTCATTTATTTTGATCAATAGTGTTTTATAGTTTTCTATATATAGAAGTCTTGCATATTATTTATTAGTTTTATTCCTACATGCGTGTTCTCTTTATGTTATTGAAATGATTGAGTTTCATTTTTTGATTGTGCTGTTATTCAGATATAGGGTTGATTTTAATATATTTATTTTAAATTGTGTTCACCTCTTCTAATCACTCTTGGCAGGAATATTGGTCACATACAAGCTAATTTGCCCTCACCGGAGGCAGAGCTCAGTGCATAAAATAAGCTTTCAATTTTTTTTTTTTTTTTTGGACGGTGTATCTTCTCTTTTATCTTCTAAACATGGCCTCTTAGCATCTTCCTTACATATTTAGACTGCAGTCACCCAGTCCTGGTATACGCAGTATTGCTTTTGTTTATTATTTAGCACTGGTAGAAAAGTTGTCAACTTTTCATTGCACTCCAATCTGAAACAATTACCTCAGATTCAGGATTGTCCTAGGCCAAATTGTGAAGCTATTTTATTTTATTATTGTTCAGGCCCACTGTTTTGTTTTCAAGAGCCAACGTTTTGAGATTCTTCATCATTCTCCCCCTCATGCAACTGTCTCTTCATTAAACCTCCTCTACATTTCTGTAATTATGCTTTAGGTTAAAAAAAAAAAAAATGCCTGGAATGATTTCATTTTGTAAAAATCAGAAACTTAAATAAAGGGAATTGCACATTAATGATGAAATTTCAGGGATTTGCAGTCAAAGAGAGGATGTCTCAGGTGCATTAAATATCCTTGGTTCACCTAAAAAATGTACCCAAGATTAGTAATTGTCTACTCTACCTGTCTCAGGTAGCTGGGAAATTGCTTATGCAACTAGGAGTCACTGAAATGCAATGCTGTTGCAAAATGGGTAGCAATTTTTTCTTATCTGATGTATGTTCCATTTCCTTGCTCAAAAAATTTAACAGTGAAAGTAGAATCAAGCCATTGTTGGGAAAACAGCAAAATATGAGTTGTTTTCTAACAACAGCTTTTTATTCTGGTTATAGAATGCCTCTTGGTTAAGATATATTAATTTCTTAGATATATAATATTTCCACTTGAAACAATGCCCAAAATTTTCTTTTTCCATAACGGGTATAAATAAGTAATTTTAATGTAGTTCTCCCTTTTATCATAACTATTTTTATATATTACCATAAATAACGATAAATTCCAGTGTTTCTAAATGTGTAATAGTAAAGCTTTGATAAATGGACTAAATTATGTATATCACGTAATCATTTGAATTGTCAAAAAGATAAAACACCTTGTAGTTATTTGCATTTGCGTGGAGGGGAAGCTTGGATTCTTTATCAATGTTTTATTGCCTACTGAAAAAAGAATATAAGCTTAAATTTAAATAAAGATAAATTAGGGAATATATTTTCATGAACAGGACAGACTAATATTTGGGGTTTTGTTTTTTCCTTGGTTTTTGAAAGATTACTACTGTATAAGAAATTTTTTAGCAAAATCACCTAAATGAGAGTGACCTCAGACTTTTAAATGAAAGGTCAGATTTGCATGTTTATGTTTTCTATTCCACTGAGTCTTCCTTCCTTCATTAGCCATTATTAATCTTAAGTCATTCCAATAGTGTTCTGACCGAGATTCTTAATCTCCCTAGAAAAAGGTCACCTGAATTTGGCACATCTGTTGATCCTCAGGTATCCATTTCAGACTTCCTTTTTAAGGAAAATTCAATGAAAAATAATGAAGTTGTGATGAACTCTTCATTTTAAAAGGCATGTGACTTGAAAAAATATTTAGGTGATGAGAAAGGCTGTTGGAATGTTTAGTGGTTTAAAATGTTAAATTGTGATAGTAAATCCACTTGTTTGCTTGTCTTACATCTTGGAACCAGATAGTAGAGGTAATGTGTTTAAATCTCTGTTATCATAAAAGAATCGTAGCTCACTTACCTGCAATTTCTAGTATTTTTAGACTTCAGATAATGAAGCCATGGTGGACACTTCCTGCTCCAGCCCAGAGGAGTGAGTGTGAGTGTTCCTGAGAGGACAGAAGGGACATCCTTGGGGTAGATAGAGGCAGCATTGCCAGAACTGTCCACAGAAGACATTCCTGTGAGGGGGTAAATTTCCTTTTGCAGGTGGTGTTCTAACCAAGGCAAGGTGACCATGTGGAATAGATGTGCCTAAGGAGTGTTCTTAATTCAAATACAGAAGATTATTCAGGAACATACAGTGGTACTCCCAAACCTAACTGCCTGTGAGTTCAGGACATACTTTATTTAAAAAACAAACAAAAACATAGCATATAGAAAGAGCTTTGTCACTTTCTCAAAATGTTGCTAAAGCTTTTTGTTGCTTTTGAGTAGTATGAGCCTAACGTTTAACAACAAGTTGCATTAATGGAAGAAACCCTGGCACTTTCAACTCACTTGATAACGTAATTACATTATTTACATAGTCTCAGATTTCAAAACTAAACTTTTGTCTTTAGGAAAGAGGAAAAAAAATATTTGCAAGAGATTTTTATACCCTAGACTATTAAGTATGTTTTGTCCTAAATTGATTCTCAAGAACACCTGTAGAACAGAACCTTTTCTCAAGAACCTTTTCATCATTCTGACTTACCTTTTTTGAAGGGGTATCTTTGGTCCTTATGTATTTGATCTTTTCTAGTTGGTCTTTTAAGCTCTTCTTTTCTGGGCACATAATTTTTATTTTTCCTTTTGATAAAGTTTTTAGCTTGGCCATAGTTTTTTTGTATCTAGAGCTCACCAGATCATTTGACAGAATCTTTCATGATAACTCTATAATAACAGAGGAGAAATAGGAGCTAGATTATAGTCCATATATTACAGATGGTTGGGGACCTCCTTCCTACCTTTTATGAATTTTTATGAGATGGCATTCATTTAACAAATGAAGAATTGAACTTAATGATCCCCAAGGCCCTTTGAAACAGTTATTAGACTTTGATTCTCTAGCATATGATTTTAAGGCCACCTTTCAAACTATATTCAGAAGGATTTAAGTACTTTGTTCTTTTTCTAAATAATTGGCCTAAATATGTTATCTCCATTTCTCATTTTTTCACTTTCAGTTTTATTATGAATCCGAAGACTTTTTGTTTCAAAAATCAGTCGACTGACTTACTGTTTCCTGAATGTGAACTAGAAATGCTAAAACATAGCTATTAAATTTGTCATTTATGACTGCTCAAAATGGAAGCAGTGAGACCAGATGTGATAGGCTGAATAATGAGCCCCCAAAGATGTCCATGTCCGAATCCCCAAAACCTAAGACTATGTTACGTTATGTAGTAAAAAGGACTTTGCAGATGTGATTAAGTTAAGGCTTTTGAGATGGGGAGATTATCTGGGTAGGCCCAACATAATCACAAGGATCCTTGTAAGAAGGAGGCAAGAAGGTCAAAGTCAGGGAGAGGAGATGTGACAATAGAAGCAGAGGTTGGAGTGACATGCTTTGAAGACAGAGCAGGGGGCCACGAGTTAAGGAATGCAGGCGGCCTCTAGAAGCTCGAAAAGGCAAGGAGCAGATTCTCCTGTAGATCCTCCAGAAGGAGCACAGCCCTGCCAACACCTTGATTTTAGCCCCGTGAGACCCATTTCAGACTTCTGACCTCCAGCACCACAGGTCAACACATTTGTGTTAAGCCACTAAGTTTGTGGTAATTTGTTAACTGCAGCAGTAGGAAATTAATACACCAGCTCTGGGCTATTTTGATCTGACAGCATTTGGCTATTTTGATCTGACAGCATTAGACAATTAATCACCTGGCTCTTTATGCCACCCAGGGTTGACTGTGCCACTAGATGACACATGATCATTCCTAGCTCTGTGAAAACTTATACTAAATGCTACTCAAGAGGCACAATCATTTTTGAACTTAATAGTAATAATGACATAACAAAAATAACAAGAGATGGCATTTACTTAGCCATAAGCATACATCAGACATTGTTCTAAGCAGTTTGTATATACTATCTACTTTCATTCTCATAGCTCTCTGAAGTAATCGCTATTATTATCCTCATTTTGCAGATGAGGAAACTAAGGCTGAGAGTACTTTAACTTGCCCAAGATCACACTGTGAAGCTCCTCTTTACCTCTCCACTCTTAATGTCTTGCCATTCCTTTCCACACACTTCATGCTCCCATATGCCTAACTGCTTGTAGTTCCCAACATACCTCTATATTCATTTACTGTGCCTCGAATTCCCTAGTCATCCACCTGGCGAAGGACAGGGATGGAGGGGGGAAAGCTTGGCTAACTGGCCCTCATCATTTAAGCCTCCGTTTAGCCTTCCCGGATCACCCTAGCCAGGTTGTCGTCTCCTCCTCTGTGTCCCTTAAGGTTCTGTGCTGATTTCCACCATGTCACTTAACACATTGTATGATCCTTGTCTATGTATCTTATAAGTTTTGAGAAGTTTGGAAGCCAATCTTCCTATCCATGTGCAACCAGCACAATACCTGGCATACAGTGGGAACTCAAATATGTGTTGAATTAGCGAATTACAAAATTGAGTCCTGCAGGCTGAGATGATTTTAGTTGTGAGAAGTGGAGAGTGCTGTGTGGAAGAGAGAGAGGGTTTACCAGTTAGAGGGAGAGGTTTACCAGCAGCATGTGAAAAAAACCTAAGAGTAAAGAAAGCATGGAATATTTAATGACCATAAAATTTGTGATATTTGGAGTGCTAAGATGTGTTACAGTTTATTGTTTGATTTTTTTTTTTTTTTTTTTTTGAGTGGAGGGCAACTTGCAGATTGTCAATAAATGAGTCAGGAGCTGTAGGCAAGGTGTAGATTAAAACGGTCTTAAAAAAAAAAGCTAAAAAAAAAAAAGCTAGTTGCCATCAATTCAGAATTAACTCATGGCGACCCCATTTGTGTCAGAGTAGAATTCTGCTCCATAGGATTCTTAATGGCTGTTTTTGGAAGTAGATCACTAAACCTTTCTTCCGAGGCTCCTCTGTGTGAACTCAAACCTCCATCCTTTCAGTTAGCAGCCAAGCATGTTAACCATTTGCACCACCCAGGGACTCCAAGGTGACCTCGTAAGCTATTTAACATGGCATTAGACTGCACCGTATGTGATAGGGAGCTATTGTATGGTAGTGACCTGTGCATTTATTTTGTAAAGATCCTGCTGAGTGTGGCACAGAGAATAAAGGAGAGGGAAGGAGGAGTCAGAAAACCCAGTTGGGAGATTGTGAAAGACATGGACTTAGAGACCAATAAGTGGATTTAAGAAATCTCTGTGACTAGTTCTTGAGAGTTCCCATAAACATTCTTCTTTAAGACTTAATAATTCTAAGATGTAGATTTAGCTACATGTCAGCAAAGTTATTATGTTCTATGAAAAATATCATCTCACTGTACAGAAGGTCACTTAAGTGGCTTTTGATTGACTCCAGGCTCACAGATTAAATATTGGAGGGCCAGATGTTTTACAAATACCCTTGAACATTTTCTAAAATTTAGGGCAGTACAAATTGTTTCTGCTTTTTACTGCTGGTGGTGCTCGTGTTGTTGTTATGTTTTCTAGCGGTCATAATTGCTCCCTAACCAGGCCTGGTCCTCTTCTTCTCTGAAGTAGAAACATCAACCCCTCCAGGCCCCTTCCCTTGTCTACTCCCTGTCCCTCCCCTCACTTGATTTTATCTCTTTCCGAGATGTTTCTACAGGGAAGCTATGGGATTGACTTCTTCCTAGCAGCTCCCTTATTTTTTTTGGTGTTTTTGTTGTTCTAAGCACCATAAATAGGAGACCTGGTGGTGCAGTGGTTAAGCACTCAGCTGCTAACCAAAAGGTCAGCAGTTCAGACCCACCAGCTGTTCGTTCTATGGGAGAAAGATGTGACCATCTGTATCTATAAAGATTACAGCCTTGGAAACCCTGTGGGACAGCTCTACTCTGCCCTATATGGTCACTATGAATCGGAATCAATTCAATGGCCATGGGTTTTTTAAACACCATTCGATAACCTTATCGACTCTGCATGCTTATATTTTTGAACCTTTAGAAAACTTTCTGGATTTTGGAAACATTTGAAGAAACTAGGGCTCTGGTTAGATGTTTTTTTGTTTGTTTTTTGTTTTTTTCTTTAATCTTTCTTAAAATGAGCACTCCCCTTTTATCCCACTCTCAAACTAAAAGACCAAAGGAAAAGGGGGTGGCATTGTTTGGAGATTTGGAGAATGTGAAAATAACAAGAACTGTCGTTAAGCCTCAGCTGTGTGGTGGGAATTTTGCCAATGTGGATGATAGCCTCAGTCTTGCCAGTACGATCAGGCCTTTTGGCTGTGTATTATCTTGACCCTGAAATGTTAGAGAATTTAACAAATGTGATTAATTTGGAGCTAGTTGAAGCAGAGTGTCTTGTCGAGATCTTGTGACAGAAAGCAAGTGCTGTTTCTAAGAAGGAAGTACTCTCTGGGGGTATGAACAGTGTATACGGTGTGGGCTGATGCTGTCCCTCCCCACCTCCTTCCTCCACCCCTGAACCTGCACAAGTGAAGCGCCACAGGAGAGAGGTGTCACCAGTGGGACCTCTGTTAATTCTTACTGCTGCAAGTGTTTTTTTTAGTAGCATGCTTCTGATTCCCCTCAGCCTGGGCCATTCTTTTGGACTTCTAGTCTTTTCTCTATGTGCATTTACTGTTCCTCTTATATTTTTTCTGCCCTCTGAACCTGATGTCTTGCCTGCCTGCCACACAGCACAGTCTACTTTTATTTAAGTTTTGATGTGACAATGATGAACTGAATTCTGTTATCATATACCTCAACTTCAAGCAGTCAGGGTAAGATGTACACTATATGAGTGTAGACTGTAACCCAGCTTGGAGCCATGTTTTTGTGGGACTGGTGTTTGTTCAGAATGGTAAAGCTTAGATCTAAAGAAAAACACAGACTTCTGTTGATACTAAAAGCCCTTCCATATGACTCTTCTGTTAATCACAAGCCACTGCTAGAAAAAAATCAAGCATGGCTGTGCTTGTGAATCCATGATTGTTCTTGGGAGTCGTCACATTTCATATTTTCTGAAATAACTGAAGCTTAGGATAATAAAGCATCTGATATGAAAGCCTGAGCTCAATGATAATCATTTTAATGTGCTCATTGTAGTGAGCTGCTAGAAAATTACTGAAAAAATTTTTTTGTAGAATAAATACACTTAGCTACTTATGGTTATTTCATTTTGCTTTCTTTTAGGCATTTATTTTATCCTGCTGCTTTTATGAATTTTTAATTACCAAAAAAGAAGATATTTGGTTATAAGTTTTTCTCTCAGGTACTGAATGGTGACGGGTATTAGTATTGAGAAAGACTGGGTGAATTTATATTAAATAAAGAGAATATAGTTTCTGTCCTTTGAAAAGTCATCTTTATTATATTTCTGACTAACTTTTTTCCGTTGGTGATTATATGCCATGCTTAATACAAGTATCAAAAAAAAATTTTTGCACAGGTCTACATAATTCTTTTATGCCTCTTATATGAATTTGATTTATTAAAATTGTAGTGTTCAATTCAAACTCACTTTTTATTAACTTAATAACAACTTGAGAAATCCATAGACTCTTTGGAGTGACTTCTAAAGGCAAAGAACCTTATAAAGATCTATCTTACTTTTTGAACTTAAATTTTTTTCTGTGATAACTGTGGTTCTTTAAATCCATATTTATAACCTTCCTAGGGACTTGACAGTGGAGTTCCAATATTAGAGCTAATGTTAAATGTGTTTTTAGGTCAACAGAATATATTTGGTAATCTAACATGTAGCCATTTTTTAACTCTTGCCCCTTGGAATCATGTTTATTTAATAATTAAAGACTAGCAAATCAAACATGATCAGATAAGCATTCAAATGGATAAAATATACTAACCATGTCGCATCTGAGATCTTATCAAAGATGCATGTTCTGAAATCTTATTTTTGCTACTGATAATAAAGTACTTTTATAGAAGTGGTATATATGACTGGAAGGTAGAAGAGAAGGGATAGGGTTCTTTTTTTTTTTTTTTTAATTGTTTAAATGTTAATATGCTCCTCTAAAATGTTAAATACTTATAGAATATTGACTTTCTTGGATACCAAATGATTAGCTTATAGGAGGCGCCTGTAAGAACTTTACCCATCCCTAGTTATAGGTCAATGGCCCTTAACAGGAAACCCTGGTGGCATAGTGGTTAAGTGCTACGGCTGCTAGCCAAGAGGTCGGCAGTTCGAATCCGCCAGGTGCTCCTTGGAAACTGTATCGGGCGGTTCTGCTCTGTCCTGTAGAGTCGTTATGAGTCGGAAATGACTCGACGGCAGTGTGTGGGTGGGCCTTGATATATATATATTTAATGTGTATTTAATCCACACACATATAGTCACTCACACACAAACATACCATCCCCAGAAAAAAAGCACACTTTCTCAAAAAGCTTAGTATATTTTTGAAAGTGTGCAGATACCCAAAAGGATCCATAGGCTTCATAAGGACCAGTGTGTTTAGTGATTTCAGTCACCAGACTGGCTCACTCCTGCCTCTCCTGGCTCGGTTTACTTCCTGTCCACACTACAACTACTGCCTTAGGGCGTTTCCTCATAGATGGCAGACACCTGCAATAAATGCGTGGTGGATGAGTGAATGACTAAATGTAGGCTGGCCGTGTAATTGCAAAAGAAGCTGGCTTCTTTAAGATTTAAGCTCATTTTCATCCTTGGGCACCGAATACTTTAACATCTGATTGGTGAATACACTTTATATAAACCTAACAAAATAGAGAAAAACAGGTCAAGATCAAAGGCAGTACTTCCAGAACCTGGGCCCACATAGAACTGGGAAAGAAGGGAAAAGAGACCGCTACAAGGTTAGTGTAGCATGACCTGAAACTGGAGAAGAATTTGTTTCCCCACAGGAACAGTTTTTAAATGATATTGTTGTTAGGTGCTGCTGAGTTGATTCGCACTCATAGCTACCCCATGTGAAAAAGTAGAGCTGCCCCCATAGGATTATCTTGGCTGTAAGTTTTGTGGAAGCAGATTGCCAGGTCTTTCTCCTGTGGAGCCACTGGGTGGGCTCAAACTGCTAACCTTTCAGTTAGCAGCGAAGTGCCTAACCCTTTTACAAACCAGGGCTCCTTGCTTATAAATGATAGTTAAATATACTTGCAACAGAATACACATAATCTATAGTATATGGTAAAATAATTGGTTGGATTGTTGTTGTTTTGGGCTGGGGGAGAGGGGGCTTCTAACAATGTAATCGTCATTTATAATAAAAAATACAACTTGATTATAAACAACCAACTTAAAACCAAAGTTACAGAGCATAGCTTTTGCAGAAGCTAGAAGCTATCTTTATTAGTTACCAGTTCCTTCCATTAGTGTTTGACTCTGCAACACTGTTTTGGGGTTGGATTGAGATTATGTTACTAAGGGTCCTAGAAATTAATATGATACAAACAGTGTCAAATGATACCTTCTGCATTGTCATTTGTGGATGTTGAGTCATATACTGTGCAACTTTACAATTTGTTGTGCTTAAGGAAATTAAAATTGTAGCTTTTACTTTTTCTTGATTTTTCGAGTGATGAAACAAAATTGAGAAATCGGCATTGTTTTCAAGGTCAGTAGTTTGTGAGATCAATGTTGTAAAATTGCTCTGCCTTAAATAATGTACTTTCAAGCCCAGTCTTCTTTGGTAGACCACACCTCAAGAACTCTCCAAACCTGATAGAAGGGCCTTAAGAAACCTTGGTGGAAACCCTGGTGGCATAGTAGTTAAGAGCTACAAATGCTAACTAAAAGGTCACAGTTTGAATCCACGAGGTGCTCCTTGGAAACTCTATGGGGCAGTTCTACTCTGTCCTGTAGGGTCACTATGAGTCAAAATGAACCTGACGGCGATGGGTTAGGTTTTGTTTTAAGAAGCTTTCCATAAGGATTAGGAAATGTAATGCTCCCTCATGTGGGGATAAAAGTTTTTGCCAACTGTAACTTGAAATCAGGAGAACTGCCTATATAATCTTTTTTCTTTTTTTTAAATTCATTTAGCAAATACTGAGTACATGAGTAACATATGCAAGGACTCATCTCATGGAGCTTATACTGCAGTATGGAGAGAAGACAACAAATAAACAAAACAAATCAGTAATATAATAGAGGGTAATATAACAAAACCCATTGCCATCAAGTCGATTCCAACTCATGGCAACCCTATAGAGGGTGATAGGAGCTGTATAACCAACCAGCTGCCATCAAGTGGATTCTGACTCATGGTAACTCCACGTGTGTCAGAGTAAAACTGTGCTTCACAGGGTTTTCAATGCTGATTTTTTGGAAATAGATCACCAGGCCTTTCTTCCAAGATGCCTTGGGTGGACCCAAACCACTGATCTTTTGCTTAGCAGTTGAGAATATTAATCCATGGATTCCCCAGAAGTAAGCAGGGAATTAAAACAGGTCAGTATAGTAAATAATGACTGGGTGGATCCATTGGATTGATCCAAGCCCTCTGTGAGGAGATGGTATCTGAGTTTAGATCCAAATGGTAAGGAATCAGCCTTGTAAAGGTCCTAGGAAAGAGGATTTTTGACAGAGGAAATAGCTCACACAAAGGGCTTATAAAGGAAGTAAGCTTGGAGAAACAGAAAGGAAGGCAGGATGGCTCAAGCATTGTGAGTGGTAGGGAGACTTGTAAGAAATGAAGTAGGCGAGATGGATCAGATCTTGTCAAGCTTTATAAGCCAGAGTAAGGGGTGTGGGATTTCATCCAATTAAAGGGTATTAAAAGGGGAAGATAATGTGTGATGTGATCCAATTTACACTGGAAAAGATCTTCCGGTCTGACTTGTGGAAAATGGGTTATAGAGAGATAGGTGGAAGACTAGTTAGGACACTACTGCAGTAGTTTTAATGAGAAATGATGGCAGCTTGATAACAGTAGCGAAGATGGAGAGAGGACAGATACTGGCACAAAGTGAATTGTTTCAGACTTCCCAAAATGGCAGGAGTATGTACTGTTGAAGCCAAGGCCATATGTTATTCTTAGTTGTCCTTGCTTTAGGCCGAAGCAAAGATGCACCCCTGATCCAGCCAGTGCTTTATCAATATACCAGGGGTCTAGGAGCTAGACTGCAGATGGTGTGGCAGAATTATGATTCTAAGAAAACGTGAAATAGGTGTTGCACTGAAGGTTTAGTTGTATTGCTGTGTTTGTGCACATGAACATTTTTGTTTTTGTACAGAGATCGGAGTAAACCATGTGCTTAAACTTAGTCAACATCAAGTGTCTCTCAGATGCTGCTCTGTTGTCTTCATCTTGAGTTCATGTTTGACCTTTAATCAGAGCACCCTGGGTTGCTGCTAGTGTATCAGAGACAGAGTCTTCATTTCTGCCAAGCGGTAAACGTTCAGCGCATGTGCAAATGTCAGTTGACCCTCTGTTACTTTTGCAAATAATACAGGAGCATCCCCAGGTTTTCTTGATCCCTGCCTCCAAATCCTCCTTACCATCTAATGTTGAGATCAAAACATCTGGCTTCTTGGGTGAGCTAGTCAATATAAGAAATATCAAACTTGATACTCATTCCGTAGTCTTTATATAATGCTGGAACAGAGGCTGAATGCCAAAGGCCATACTCTTATGCGTGACTTTTACAAAGCAGTTGTTCTGATAGAAACCCTATTCCAAAGCAGTTTCAGGGTTTTTAGTAAATTAAGTATTCACTACTGGTACATCTCTTTTATTGAGTTATTACATTGGGTTTGATGCTTTTTGTTTGTGACTTCCCCACAAGAAGAGTCTAGCACCTATTCACCTTGGTATCCCAAGTACACGGCATAGTACCTGAGCAGTAGTAGATACTCAGTGAAATGACGACAGTCACATTCAATGGGAGAGAGAACATGATCCAAAAGGAAGTCTGTCAGCAGTAAATGTAACACTAACTCTGCAAGATGACGTTTGAGGATATTAGAATTCTTTTTCCTTCTGAAATATTGAGAATGCGTACATACAACCAACTGAAATTGCAGTTTTCATATGACCTGAAGTAGTGGCTGGAAAACAACAGCTTAATGTTTTTGCCATACGACATGCCAGTGTGAAAGCCATCCTCATTCCTTGAACGTATGGAGGCATATCTTACAGTCATTTACCAAGAAAGCTTACAAGCATCACATCTTTGTACCTATAACTAAATAGACATTGTTAAACTTCAATTTGTGATAAGATCATTAATACAAGTGATATTGTTGAACTACCAAAGTTATATTCATTGGAAAACTAATTGAGAACCTTGTATGTTAATAACAGGAGCTAACATTAAGTGATTATTGTGTGCAGACCCCATGCCCTATTGACATCTCATCTAATCTTCGGGCAGTCCCACCGTGAATGGTGTATGTATCAAGGCTCTAGGCTAGCCCATCTGTAAGTGCCAGCTGGGTCAAAAGGGTGAGCACAACTGTAACACCTCTGATTGTTCTTCCTAACTAGGACACACACTATTTCTTCTGTCTTTGAGCACAATCTTCAAAAAACACAGATTAATTGCATTTGGGTAAAATAAAAAAGAGCCATAATATGCAGTGCCCTTTTCTGGGAGAGGCTGATCTACGGTAGTGGGATTATTTATTCTTCCACATTCTCTGGAACAAGGAAATGGCACTTTTATGTATATATACATATGTATATGTATGTATGTAAAATCAATCAAAATTTCTGGCCTTTTCCCAAACTTCTTAACTTTTTATTTATCCAAGGAATACTGATGTTAGGTTATCATTTACTTTGTTCTTTATATTGTTTCTTTTCAAAGAGAAATTCATTAATTCCATATGTACATATGTGACCTAAGGGGCTTTTTAAATTTATTTATTTTTAAATATACTAATTTTTCATAGCTTCTTTGGAGTCCCTGGGTGGTGCAAATGATTGACACACCTGGCTACCAACTGAAAAGTTGGAGAGTCATGTCCACCCAGAGTCTCCTTGGAAAAAAAACCTGGCGATCTACTTCCAGAAGATCAGCCAGCCACTGAAAACCCTTAGGAGCTCACTTCTACCCTGACACACGTGGGGTCATCATAAGTCAGAGTTGCCTCAGTGGCAATTGTTGTTTTCAGTTTTCAGAGTCAGTCAGGCTTTAGGTTGGAAAGTTGGAGACAGGTCTAATTTTGTTCTCTCCCAAATTCTATTAAAACTATTAAAATGTAGAGGTTTTTGTTACAGGCATTATTAACTAACCAGGATTAAGAAAACAGGAGAGGAAACAATAGCAGCAACATTGTGGTAGCTGGAAGGCAGACAGACAAGTGGCAACTAACCTCCTCATCCCAGAGAAACATAAATACCAACCTGGTGACGAGGAAAAGCCAAAAGCCAAGCTGAGAACCAACTTGATATCTACCACAGAACCCTCAAACAGCCCAGAATTGGCTGGCACCTTCTTGAGGCAGGAAGGGAGGAAACTAATATAAGGGAGGTTATTTGAAAACTATTTAAGAAATAGCTAGATTCCTCCATTCCCTCCCAACTCCATGTCTCAGATGACTTCCTCTCCCCACTCTGATAGAAGACTGAAAACTCATTCTCTGGAGAGGAAAGCAAAAGGTCTCTGGACTAGAAGACAAGTTAGGGGCAGGGGAAGAAATACAGTGAAAAGAGGGGGTTCAGTCACTATACAGATATTGAATGCTGAGATCTTCTCTAGTCCTAGCCCTCTTTCTTCATTTAGCAACTAGAATACAGGCAAGAGATTAGAAGAATTGGGAAAAATTTCTTTGGGAAACTACCCAGTATAAGGCTTAAAGGTGGTGACATCAGAGGTTCCACAATTAAACAGTCCAGCCAGATCATCCTGTAGTGAGGCTCATGCTGACAAACCCCAGCCACAGGCTCAGAACTTTCAATCATGAGCAGGTAATCAAGGTTTATCGCACATCTGGGAAAAGACACAAACATGAAGAATAGGAACCCAAAGCAAACAGAAGTTGCGGGGGGGGCGGCGCAGGATTATGCAGGGAGAAGAAAAAAAACTAACAAAAAACAATGCTTAGAAATTAAAAACATGGTAGCAAAAATGAAAAATTCAGTAGAGTATGAAGATGTTGTTGTGTGCTAGGGAGTCAATGCTGACTCATAGCCACCCTATAGGACAGAATAGAACTGTCCCATAGGGTTTCCAAGGCTGTGATCTTTATGGAAGCGGGTTGCCACATCTTTCTCCCGCTGAGCAGCTGGTGGGTTCAAACCTCCAACTTTTTGGTTAGCAGCCAAGCACTTAACCACTGTGTCACCAGGGCTTCTCAAGTACAGGAAATTTCCAGAAAGTAGACCAACAGGAAATGAGGTATAAATAGTAAAGATAGGGAAATTAAAGGAACAATCCAGGGGTTCAACATTCAAATAACAGGAAGTCCCAAAAAAGTAAACAGAGACAGGAGAAAATTGTCAATGAAATAATCCAAGGAAATTTCCAAAGACTGAAGGACTTGAATTTCCAGACTGAAAGCATTCACTCTGGAATCAGCATTATGGATTGAAAAACAATAATAATAATACCTACATCAAGACGCAGAGAGAAAAAACAATTACATCAAAAGGATTAGGAATTAGAATGGCTTCAACCTTCTCAATAGCAACATTGGAACCCAGGGAACAAAGGAGTGGCGCCTTCTTTCTTCTGAAGAAAAAATGCTTTTCATTTCTTTGCACCTCACCAGAGCATCTGTCAGGGATCAGGATACCCCTTTTCTCAGGAAGCTTTTAGAGAATTTCTGGGCATCATAAAAAAAAGGGAACGAGGTAAGAAAGATCATATGGGATAAAGGAAACAGAAGACCTAACATAAAAGAGAAACCAATGGAATCTTCCAGTATGGTGGTAATGGGGACAGCCGTGCATCAGAGCTGGTGAGCAGCCAAACTAACCCAGAGCAGGCCAGAGAGCTCTGGAGGAAACTCCTTCAAAAAGATGAAAATGATGGGATGTGAATGAATATCTTGAGAGGTGATTTAGATAGGTGGAAGAGAATATGACCTTGAATTGTGACAAATAGAAAATCAAGCAAAAAAAAAAAGGCAATTTTTTTTTTAAAACACCAGGGGGGAAAATATACAGGAAAGGCAATGTAACCATAGTTATTACATGGCTATATTCTGAATGGCATGTATAGTCATAATGATGTAAACTTTCTAATAATCAAACTAAAATTATAACAGAACTATATTGGGAAGTGTAGGTGGGAAATAATAAAAATAAATGGTGTTGTCCAGGGGCAAAAAGAAAGCTGAAGCCTTATCTTCCGTAGTCCCAGTCAATAGATAGTACTTAACCAAAATACAAGCAACAACAAAAGCCAGTTGCTGTCGAGTTGACTCTGACTCACGGCTACCCCACGTGTTGCAGAGTAAAACTGCATTCCATAGGGTTTTCAAGGCTGTGATGTTTCAGAAGCAGACCTTCCATTAGGCCTTTCTTCTGAGGCAGCTCTAGGTGGGTTTGAACCCCTAACATTTAGTTAGTAGGTGAACACTTAACCTTTTGTACCACCTCAGGAGCCTTAGTGTCATAGTGGTTAAGAGCTTGGCTTCTAACCAAAAGGTTGGCAGTTCAAATCCACCATCAGCTCCTTAGAAACCCTATGGGGCAGTTCTGCTCTGTCCTGTAAGGTTGCTGTGAGTCAAAATTGACTCAATGGTAGTTTTTCTTTTTTTTTTTTTTTTTAAGGAAACTTAGTGGCTCAGTGGTTAAGCGCTCTGCTACTAACTGAAAAAATTGGCAGTTCACACCCACCAGGCGCGCCACGGGAGAAAGTTGTGGCAGTCTACTTCCATAAAGATTACAGCCTTGGAAACCCTGTTGGGCAGTTCTGCTCTGTCCTGTAGGGTTGCTATGAGTGGGAATCAACTCAACCGTAACGGATTTTTTTTTCTTTTTTTGGTAAGAGCCACCCTCAGAAATGTTCATCCACTGGCTGTCTCTGTAGTAACCTTGCTCTTTCAGCATAGGGAAATAATCAGCTGATTTCTGAGGTGACATAAAGATGAGGGAATGGAGAAGATTGAGCTGTGTATTAAATTGTCTTCTGGTTATCAAATAAAGACTCCTTTGTCATAAAGGCCAGAGATAAAAAATAAAATGTGTATGTTTAATACATAGAACAAAAAAATAAGTCTGTTTTTGATGTAGCACTTGAGGAGAAGATAGGTCAAAAAGCCCAGTCACCCCTTAAATGAATTTCAGACTCTTTGTTATTGGTGTGATGGGGCAGAGAAAGATATCAGTGATGGTTGCATTGCTGATAGAAATGATTTTTTACAGTAGGTGCTAAATTAGATGTAGAAAGTAGGAAAGTTATCAAACCTACATTGTCATGTCTGACCTTCCAGGTCCCAGTCGTGGAATCGTAATAAAAACGAGTTGTGGGCTTATCTAGAGAAACAGCAATAACTGGCACAGAACAATTTTTGAGCTTCTCTTCAAATGGGGTGACACTGGGGGTTATTCGGGGTCATGAAGGCGATGCATTGGTTTTGATCAGTTTTTAAAACTGGATAGCAGCTTATCTCTGGGTCAGAGAAATTTAGTTTTCCCCCATTCTTTTCTCATCAGTTTTCCCCTCGGGTACTATGTGGATTCATCTTTGGAAGCTGGTATGAGGCTCTGAGCATTGATAGAGTTTGTACAGATCCAGATACTGTTTTCACTAATTGGGCTCCCAAGCTCTTCCTCACTGAATGTTAAATTCAGTAAAGGCACTTTACCATCTCTCCATAGCTAAAAGGAAGAGCAAAGTTTAGTGACACTACAGAAATACATAGAACTCCGGGGTACTAATTATAAACACCTACACTACATTTATTTTATCCAGTTACAAAATATTTCTCACAGCTACATCTCTAATAGGACTTCTTTTTTTTTTTTCTTTTTGCTTAATTGTATAATTTGTCCTTATTAAAATAATTGACAGATATCAGGCATTGTTACTAAACAAGTGAAAAAAGTTAAATCATAGCACATGTTCTGACCCTCCCTAGTTCCAAAAAGAAATGATATCCCAGTAAAACTTTGAAGACAAAAATAAAAATGATGTAGCACATGGATAGCTGGAAATTGGTCGCATCACACTGTTTGCCGGAGTTGGGGTGATGACGCTGATTTTAAAGAATTTTAACACTATAACTACTAATCCTTCTAAAATATCTCTGTGAGAATAATTATCTTGTCCTGTGTTACAGGGATGTTTTAAATTTTAGAAATAGCCGTAAAACTTCTTCATGCATGGGCAGTATTTGTATCTGTGACTGGGTCTAAAATTACTGAAATTATTTGAAAAAAAAAATCAGTGGGAATTAGATGACACACTATTTTCTCTACTTCATCAAACTGCTTAGCTTCAGAGTAAGCAAATTGGGGGCAGGACACCTTGCTGGTAACATATTTATTCTTGTGCTGTCAGGTGTTTGCATATGTTATGAAACCTAGTGTGTAATAGACAAAGAGCCCTGGTTAAAACGTTTGGCTGCTAACTGAAAGGTCTGTAGTTCAAATCCACCAGCCAGTCTGCGAGAGAAAGATCTGGTACTCTGTTTCTGGGAAGATTCACAGCCTTAGAAACCCTATCGGGCAGTCCTGCTCTGTCCTAAGGGGTCACCGAGTTGGAATCAGCTCAACTGCAACAGAGCTTAGTTTTTAATAGGTGGACAGAAAATCAGTTCCCTGACTACATTCTGAACAGTAATTGGTTGTTTTATTTACTTCTTTATTTGTAAGTTGAGGGTAATCCATGACATACAGCTGTTAATTTTATCCTTTTGTAATATTTTTCTATCCAGCAAAAGGTACTTGATGCTGTCGTTCCCCTGTCATATTTATAACTTGGAGAAAGCAGCAAGCTTTATGAGAGTTCAGACACGCTTAAAAAAATTGTGTGCCTGTGTGTAGAATATCACTTCACTCAAAGCAAAATCCAATGGGAAACAAGTTGCAAATTCTGGAGATTTAAAAATTCTCATCTTGAGGTAGCATTTATAATTATAAAAAAATCATAATTCTAGCCAACATAAAATAAATTTGCAGTTGATTTAGTAATCTGTTTAAGAATCATGAACAGGTGTCATTTGTTGGCACAGTGACTTGGTGAGAGGTACTGATACCAAATGTTAATATCCAGAGTTTTTGGAATTCATTCAGCAGTCATTTAGGACTTTTCTATGTGCCTGGTTGCTGGTTAAGAATAAAAAAGGATAGTGACTGTTTATTTCTCCCACTAGTTTATGAGCTCTGTTGCGTTCAGGAGCCTCTGATCTGGCTTTCCTGTTTCACCAGTGCTGGGCACCAAATAAATTGTCATTCAATTAATCAGTTAAGCTTTAGAGCACAGAGAATGGATTTCAGATACAGAGGATGAGATGAGAGGCAGAAAAACTATTTCAAGTGTTGTAGTTTTCTGGTGCTGCTATAAAGAAATACCGCAAGTGGGTGGCTTTAACAAACAGAAATTTATTCTCTCAGTCTAGGAGGCTAGAAGCTCGAATTCAGGGTGCCAGCTCCAGGGAAAGCCTTTTTCTGCCAGCTTGGGGGAAGGTCCTTGTCATCAGTCTTCCCTGGTTGAGGAGCTTCTCAGAGCAGGGACCCCAGGTCCAAAGGACGAACTGCCTCTGGCACATTTTTAATGGTGGTAATGAAGTCCCCATGTCTCTCTGCTTGGTTCACCCTTATATATATCAAAAGAGTTGATTTAAGACACAACCTAATGTTGCAGATTGAGTCCTGCTTCATTAACATAACTAGCCTCTAATCCTGCCTCATTAACATCATAGAGTTAGGATTCACAACACAGTAAAATCCCAGCAGATGACAAAATGGTAGACAATCAGACAATACTGGGAACCATGACCTAGCCAAGTTGACACACATTTTGGGGGGGGGCACAGTTCAGTCCATAACAGGGAGACTCTTTTGAGGAATAGCAACAGCAAGATAATATGGGCTCACAGAGGGATAACCATGTAGTGTTTAAGTGACCTCAGCCCACAGGTATGGTACCTGGCATTGCTCAGGAGTCAAATAATTGGAATAATATCAGGTGGGGGGAGGGCATATGGCAGACATTTTGAAGGACAGAAGAATGGGGAAGCTGAGGTTACTGGCAAGAAATGGTTTGAAATGTTGCATCATGAATTGAGAGCCTGAAGGGCAAGGTGACCTGAGTGTGTAGGGACAGTTTGAGGGACTAGAGGGCTCAGTGAAGGTAGAAACAAAACATCATGAGATTAAGAGAATGGGCAGCACTTCTAGAATAGCTACCATATTCAAGACAGTTTAATAAAGTTATCATGGAAAGAAGGGATGATACCCAGATGATTAAGATATAGATGAATTCATCAAAGATGAATTGGCATACAGTGAAAGGGGTAAAGAGATTTGTGGAAGCACATAGTATTTAGGAGGATCCAGCACGGAAGAGGTGATCTTTGAACTGAGCTTTTCAGAATGAACTTGATACACGGGGATGGTAAGGAGGGATTCCAGGTAGAGGGAATGCATGTAGGGCTAGGAAAATGCAGTCTCTGAAGAACAGGCACTGTTTTGGGTATTAGTGGGGAAAGTGGCACAAAGCCTTAATGCAATACTTGAAACTTTCTTCTCTGAGCAGCAAGGAACTCTTGAAGGCATTTAGAGAGAGTGACATTAGATGAGCTTGTCTTTGGAAACTCACTCTGGCTTCAGTAACCCCAGTCCAGTTGCCATTGAGTCAACTCTACTTATGGTGACCTCACGTGTGTCAGAGTAGAAATGTGCTCCGTAGGGTTTTCACTGGCTGTTTTTTTGGAAGTAGATCATCAGGCCTTTCTTCCAAGGAGCTCTGAGTGGACTTGAATCTCCAAAATGTTACCATGCTCAGCTGCTTTTGGTCAGCAGCTGAGCAGGGTAACCATTTGTACTACCCAGTAAAGGGGTGGATTAAGTAATGCTTTTCTACCCAGTCTTCAAATTAGAATCACCTGGGGAGATTTTAAAACTCCCAGTTCCAGGCAGTGCCCCACATCAATTAACTCAGAATCAATGGGATTGGGACCCAAGCATCAGTATTCTTTAAAACTCCCCAGTGATTCCAATGTACAGCCAAGGTTGTGAATCAGTGATTTAGAGCAGGGACTGGCAAACTCCTTCTGAGAAGGACCAGACAGTAAATATTTTAGGCTTTGCAGCCATGCAGTCTCTGCTGTAATCACTCAACTCTGCCATTGTTTCGCAAAAGAGGTCGTAGATAATATGCAATGAATAAGTGCGGCTGTACTCCAATAAAACCTTATTTATGAACACATAACTTTCATATGTCAGCAGTATTCATATTCTTTTGTTATTTTCTTTTTTCCAGCAATTTAAAAATATAAAAACCAATCTTAGTTTGTGGACTGTGCAAAAATAGGTAGTCAGCCATATTTGGCCACAGACCATAGTTTACCAACCCTTGATTTTTTTTTTTTTTTTCAATTGTGCTTAAAGTGAAAGTTTACAATTCAAGTCAGTTTCTCATACAAAAACTTAGACACACATTGTTATATGACCGTTGTTGCTCTCCCTACAATGTGACGGCACACTCTTTCTCTCCACCCTGTATTTGCCGTGTCCCTTCAACCAGCTCCTGTCCCCCTCTGCCTTCTCATCTCACCTCCAGACAGGGGATGCCCACATAGTCTATAATGTGTCTACTTGAGCTAAGAAGCTCACTCCTCACCAGTATCGTTTTATGTTTTGTAGTCCAATCTAATCTTTGCCTGAAGAGTTGGCTTCGGGAATGCCAACCCTTGATTTAAGTGTGAATATTGGACTTGGGGGAAAAAAATATTGCTATAATAATCCAGATAAGAGATAAAGTTAATTCTCTATTATGGTAGGCTAGGACAGAGTGAAGATTAATGATATTGAATTGATATGTATAGCAACTCATGTTCTTGTGTGGTATTCTTTTTTGTTAATATTTTAAAATTTTTTTATTGTGGTAAAATATGTGTAACAACAACAAAAAAAAAAACTTTTCCATTTTCACCAGTTTTTAGTGTACAATTCAGTGACATGAATTACATTCACCAGGTGGTACAGCCATCCCTACTCTCCATTTCCAAAAGTTGTTCATTACCCCAAACAGAAAACTCAATATCCCTTAAGCAATACATCCTCATTTCCCCTTCTCACCCACCCCTGGTAACCACTAATAAACTCTAGTCTCTGTGCATTTGCCTATTCTAAATATTTCATATAATTGGGATCATTCAGTCTTTATCCTTTTGTGTCTGACTTGTTTCACGTCAGCATACTGTTTTCAAGGTTCATCCATGTTGTAGCATGTATCAGAACTTCATTCCTTTTTTTAGCTGTATATATACCACATCTGTCGATGGACACTGGGGTTGTTTCCACCTTTTGGCTATTGTGAATAATGCTGCAATGATTGTGCACTCGAGCACTTAAAGGACGTTTGAATATACCGATGTGTGGTATCTGGTACTTAATGCCCTTTGGCTTTGTATTCTTACTTTGCAGGGATTTGTCTTATACTGAAAGGCTATTTCTTTCCTCACTGCTTGTGACGGCTGCTCATTTTGGCAACACCTATTTTCACAAAATAGTTAAGTTTCCTTCCTTTCTTATGTGCCAGACATGCCTTCGCTGCCAAAGAATGACCTTTCCTTGCAAACAAGTGTTCTCCTTAGAAAATAAGGTAAACAAGATATGAGAAGATATGGCTATTATCAGAGATTGTTGAAGTAATGCAGAATTCCCCATCTGCATTTTCTCCCAAGTTTGTTGCCTAGTTAAGGACCAGCCCAGGGTATGTGGTGCCTCTCCTTCTCCCCCACCCCCACTCCCTACCATCTGTGAAAATGAGAGGCTCATTGTTACACCTCGGTCCACTAAGGTTATTTTGGAAACCGTAGGGCTAAAAAAAGAGTGTTTCCCACTGATAGCTGCTGTGCTTTAAAATCAGCAGGACCTTTCCACGTTTCTCAGCTCCTGGACTGGTTGTTTTATTTGAATACCATTACGGTTGGTTGTACCGATTCACTTATCCATTGTCTGACTTCCACTCTTAGAATTCCGCTGTTTTGGTGAACTTCAACAAATGCTAATGCCATGTCCGCACTGGTAATTACCTGGTAATTCTCCTTGAATTTGCTGTAGCTGAATGAAAGACTGCAGGCAGCATCTCATGGAAGGGCAGCGGAGTGTAGGGGCATTTCAGTGATTTTGCAGATCTTACAACACTAGAGAGTTCCAGTAGATCACTTGCTGTTGAGTTGACTGACTCCTGTGTGTCAGAATAGAACTGTGCTCCACAGGGTTTTCAACATCTGTGAGCCTTCAGGTATAGATCACCAGGCCCTTCTTCAGAGGCACCTCTGGGTGGACTCAAACCACCCACCTTTTGGTTACTAGCCTGGCATGTAAACCATTTGTGCTTCCCAGGGACTCCTTCTCTTGAGCATTAAAAAAAAAAAAAAAAAAAAAGCATAAGGGGTGACAAAATATATACGCTTAGAGCAGCATTATTCTCCCTTCTTTTTCTTACCACCCTCACAGTCATTATTTCTCTTAGAATATAGAAGTATGCCTCTTCTCCCCTTAATGCTATTAAAAAAAAAAAAAAGCAGATGAGATTTTGAAGACTTCATATCTGTTTTCCTGAGTGTTTTTTTGATCACCAATCATATCTCTATTTCACATCATTTATTTGCTATTTTTTTTATTTCTAAAATCTGGGGTATATTGTTTAAATTCCAGGGACCTGTTTTTTCTTCTTCTATTGATCTTGAATGAGTATAATTCATCTTAAGGATACCATCCAGTTATGTACAGTGTAAAAGTGAGATTGTGATTGAGTCCTGATATTTGTCAAGTGCTTTTAACTGAGCTTCTGATGTTTTATACATTGATAACAAAGTAAAGGTTTTTGTGTATTAAATTAGCTTTCCATTTATTTTTCAGAAGCACTTACCAAGTAGGGAAATAAATATATAACTGCAGCCTGTTATCTGCACCAAAGGCAGAATGTGCCATAGAGGAATTCCTGTGTATAGAGTCCATCCTTAAGTAAAAGAAGAGGTTAGGATACAAGGCGAAGCTGCTGGCGTAATGTGGAGATTAAGAATGAAAATACCTGGTAGAATTCAGAACACAGAATACCAATAGCTAAAAGACAATGGGGAACAGATCTAGAAGCATAGAGGTTAACAGTTGGAAGAGGTCTTAGAGATCATCTTGGCTGATAGTTGTCCATGCTGGTCACACAGTAGAAACACCTGGAAAGCTTTTAAATAATACACATGTCCAACAGGCTAATTCAGTCAGAGTAACTGGCACAGGGCGTAGGGGTAGGATTGGGGGTCTTAGTATATTTAAAGTCTCCCCAATGAGTCTAACCTGCTAACAGGATTGAGAACCACTAACCTTATCCAACTCCCTTGTTTTACGTATGAAATCCAGAGCAGTTACCTGGCCCAAGGTCAGACAGGTATTGCTTGCTAGGATTTTACCACCAATTTTCTCTCTTCTCCCCTCCTTTGCTCTATATATTCCCTGTGTGATCTCATCCTCTCTCCTGCTTTAAATTACAGTGATATGTCCTTGATTCCCAATCTATGGCCCACATACCTCTTTTGAGCACCATACCCTTATATCTAACTTCCTTCTCATTATCTCTCCAAATGTCTTACAGCCACCTCAAACTTACCACAAGGAGCGCTGGTGGTACAAATGGTTAAGCACTTGGCTGCTAACAAAAGGTTGGCAGTTCGAACCCACCCAGGGGCTCCCTGGGATTAAGAAGACTTGGTGATCTGCTTCCCTAAAGAATACAGCCCAAAAAACCCTATGGAGCAGTTCTACTCTGTCACATGAAGTCATTATGAGTTGAAATCAACTCAACTCAACACCACCTGATAGCAACAATACCCCCTGCCCTCCAAACCTGTTTCTCCTTCAAGACTCCAGCAATCTCCCTGCCTCCTAGCTATTTCTGAAATCCGTCCCATCTTCTGTCTCTCCCTTGCTCCCAGCTGAATTTTGGATGTTGTCATTTTTCCTGAAACATTGCAACAGCTTCTTACACAGTCCTTGGCCTCCAGCCTTGCTCATCGGGCTCCATCTCTAACACCATTAGGATTGTTTGTCACTACATTTCTTGCATCATGGGTTCCAATCATTTAGCCATTTCTTCAGTTCAACAAAGCTACCTCCTCTTCTCTGCCTCCCTTTGCCTATAGTTGGCCTACTTCCTTACAGTTTATATATGGCATAATTTCTAGGCTCAATCCTTTTATTTAAAACTGAACTCTCCAACAAGCAATAATATTTTCTCTCTTCAACCAAATGCTGTCACATTAGTGGGCTCAGCATTGCCTGCACCCTGGCACTGGTACCTGCCCCTGCAGGAGGTATAATCAAAGATCCCAAGGTAAACATCAGGTCACATCCTTGATTGTTAACACCTTCACTTACCTCAGAAGTTTCCTGACTATTTCTTCTCCTTGGCTGTAGTGTTCCTTAACTGCTTCTGGCTTAGCCCTTGCCTTCTCTGTGATTCTCCCAGTTCCTGGCTAGTTTTTCACCGAGGACCCCATTTGATTATCGGTCTCTTTTTTCCTTGAACCTCCTGGCTGTTTTCAACCCTTTTACCTCAGTGTGGTTCTTGACTTCCCTAATGAATATCTATCCCTGGCATTAATAACCAACCATTCCTTATCTCTAGCCTTTATTACCTGGGATTTTGACCCCAGTTTCTTTTTGTGTTTAGTCCCCACCAGACTGTCATTACCTTGTTGTCTCAAGTGCCTCTGTGTGATGCAAAGTTCAGCTATTCAGAACCTGATTATCCAGTTTGGACTGTCCTGGCCCATTATCGGTTCACTTTTACCTATCTTTCACTCTTACCAACCTGCCAGTTGACCACTTAACCACTTCTTAAGTTGTCTATCAGAAAGGGGGCAGGAAAAAAATAAGTAAGTTGAGCCTCAAGCGTACTTGTTTGGCTTCTTACCACCAACAGTGATGAAGCTTGTGAAAGAACTTGATTTTTATCATAGTATGCCTTTAAGATAGCGAAATTGCAGAAGTTTGTGGTCTTTATCATTTCTGAGAATCAGTATGTGGAATTGAAGTCCATCATCTCATTCATCTTTACCTTATAATTTTACTATTTTATTTCAGAAATCTTTATATCTAGAAGATTGGCACAGAGAGTATTGAACTAGTTTGTGAAACTGGAAGAAATTAAATTGACGGATATTGCTAGTACTATTGATTTTATAACTGCACTTTCAAAATTCAGGTTCTCATCACAAGATGAGATCAGAGCTCTGTTGCATACCTTTGATAAAAATGGGAATGATTACTTTGGCAACCTTAAAACCCCTTGCCGTGGAGTCAAGGAAACCCTGCCCCATAGGGTTTCCAAGGCTGTAATCTTTACAGAAGCAGACTGCCACATCTTTCTCCCGAGGAGTGGCTGGTGGGTTTGAATGACCAACCTTTTGGTTAGCAGCCAAGGGCTTAACCACTATACCACCAGGGCTCCTTTGCATTAAAAATGCTCCCTTGGGGCCTTTAGTTTTACTTGGTTTTGTTTGAAATATGAGTATGAAAAAAAGATCATCACTGTTTTCTGTCCTCAGACAGTGGAATACAAAAGCAGTTCCTGAGTACCTATAGAACAGGGACCTGCAGAGCTTCAGCTTCTCAGGAACCTAGAAGTTGTGCCAAATTTGCATAATCCACATCTTTTAAACCTAGCCGCAGCCCACATAGACTGCAGGGCTCAGCATGTCATTACCTTTAAATATCATCTTATCTCTGTGGACTGTACCGTGGTATTAATGGTGAAGGTGACTTGAAGGTGTCTTGTACAATTCTTTGAGAGGTGTTTGTCCGTACCCACTGTACTTTGGCCACCCTTGTTACAACTTTATGACACACAGCTTGTTTAGCATGTTTACTCTTTAAACGCTTGGTGAATTAACAGGTGGTTGCATGACTGAGATGTTTGTTTTAACAGGCTAAAAAGTGGGAGGTAATTTAGACCCACGTTATGATGCAACAGGAAAATACCTAATTATCCCACTTTCGGCTCAGCTTTTAGTTTCAGTTAAAACTGCAGATAGCAGGGCTCCACAGGAACTGGCTCACTAGTAACAATGGCTGTGTTTAGCTTCTTGCACATGAAACCTTCTATTTAGCTTTAGTGTTAGTGCAGTTATGACGTGAATACAGAAGGCTCTGAAAGCCCCGTGTCTAAAGTGGTTTCAATATAATCTAGAAGCCCACTTGTAATATTCTCTCTCTGTACACAGAATACACCGAAAGTAAAACTCCAAAAGCAAAACAGTTAATTGTCATTTTGCCCACTGTGTGCATCCTGATAAGTCAGGATACAGGCTATGATTGGTCTGTGAGCCATCTCCATTGAGACGATGATGGAGCAAGGAATTTTGCTGAATAGTTAGTTGCTTTGAGGTCAAGGGGCTTCCCCCAGAAGTAGACAGTGTCAGGAGTAGAGGAACTAGATCAGGGGTCAGGAAATCTTTTCTGTATAGAGCCAGAGAGTAAATATTTAAGGATTTATATGCCATATAGTCTCTGTCAGCTACTCACCTCTGCTGTTGTAAAGCAAATGCAGCTGTAGACAATACACAGATGAATGGGTGTGACTGTGTTTCAATAAAACTTTATTTACAAAAATAGGCAGTGGGCTGGATTTGGCCTGTGATCCATAGTTTGCTGACCTCTATTCTAGATCCCGAGAGGTACCACCACTGGGCTGTGTGACTCTGACCTCACAGGATGAACAGCAGTGGTTTTATGCTAACTGGGCTAATACATATCACTTTCAATATGTATAACCAAGACTTCACTGTATTTGTGCATAATAAATTTATTGCCAGAAATAAGTCATTGTTTCCTCACTGACTTCTTTTGGGGCTTACCTAAATAGTGTTGTTGTTTCTACCCCGCTTCCTTCCCAAAATGATTTGAAGTAGCTTATAATAAAAGGCATATATAGGTTTTAACTATCAAAATAGAAATATGAAATCACAACCCACGTAAAAATGTCAGGCAGAATAACCTCTGAATATTCCTTATCCACCTGCCAACTCAAGCTGGTAGCCCAACCATTTCTGGGATACCTTTGGGACACCTTCTAAGTTGACTGCTGACATATTCCCTATGTTATCTTCTCTAGCATAATTTCCTTTCTGAAAAAAAATTCCCCAATGTTTTATATTAAGGCTCCGACCAGAGGAAGTGTTAGCATCCGTCATTCTTCTTCTGATTGAAGTATAAGCCAAGAACTGTTATACCAACCAAGTGGGTGTATGAAAAGGAAGGAGAAAATTATGAACTATTGAAAACTTTGGTGGGCAAGTGACCTGTACAAAACAGATCCCAAGGCTTACAGAGCTAACATTTCATTAGCCACTGGGACTGTTTCCAGTCCTCTTAAGGATACCTCTTTTGCTCTCTGGGGAAAAGGAGTGTTAAATTACTTTAGAGTTAGATGGTTAGAAGCATGACTCAGAAGTGGTCAGGGGAGATGGGAATTTAGACTGAGCTACAGGGAAGGATGACTTTGAGTGGATGTCAGTATGTGGAAACAAGGCTAAGAGATTTAAAGGACTACTGCTTGGAATTGTGGCTCCAAAAATAGTTCTGAAGTAGGGAAACTGGTCTAAGGGGAATCTATGTGTTTATACAGAGGACTTAATGCAAGGTCGTATTTAAATACCAAGGAGCCCTGGCAGCAAAATGGATAAGCACTCAGCTGCTAACAGAAAGGTCAGTGGTTCAAATTCACCGGCGACTTTATGGGAGAAAAGACCTGGTGGTCTGCTCCCATAAAAATTAAACCAAAAAAAAAAACTTATTGCCTTCGAGTGAATTCTGACTGCCGCATAGGATTTCCAAGGAGCAGCTGGTGGATTCGAACTACTGACCTTTTGGTTAGCAGCTGTATCTCTTAACCACTGCAGCACCAGGGCTCCCCATAAAGATTACAGCCTAGGAGACCCTATGGGGCAGTTCTGCTCTGTCCTTTAGGGTCACTATGAGTCAGAACCAACTAGATGGCACATAATAACAACAATTTAAATACTAGATCTGACTACGTAACCAGAAGACCACTTAGGATCCAGTCAGCGGGGTCAGCTTAGATCTCTGGCATAGGGGAGGTCTGATGGCATGCTTATGAGGGCAGTGGAGTTTATAGGTAGAAAATACTTCCCAAGGAAGCATGGATACCAAATAAGTTAGGGAAAAAAAACCCAGACATTTAGTAGTTAGAATATCAAGATGAGAGTAGAACCAGGAGCAAGACTGGGTCAGTGTTAAGGAGAAGCAGGCCACTTAAATGACAGAGTTTTAAGATGTGTTAGTGGACTAACTCTAAGATGTTTTAAAAAAAAAAAAAAAATGCAAGAAATAAATTCTGTATTCGGCAGCTAGGAAGTGTTCAATATCTATTTTAAAAATGTTTGATCTGTAAGTTCGAAATGTTCTAACCTTTAAATGGAAGAGAAATTCTTAAGAATTTCCCACTTAAGAAGCTGGGTTCCTTTTCTCATTTCCATCTTTGGTGAGAGGGCAAACTGGTAGTGTTTGTGGGGAGGGGTCCATTTAGCAGCTACAGGGTCACTATGAGTCAGAATCTCCTCAACAGCAGCTGGTTTGATTTTTTTTTTTTGTATCAAGATATCTGGACTCAAATACACCAGCGATCAAAGAAGGTGACACAGAACCGGGCAGTATTTCTTTCTGTTATACATAAGGTCGCCATGAGTCAGAGCTGACTCAACAGCAACTAAAAGCAACAACATCAAAATAATCAATGTGTGTACTATTTGATCCAGCAACTATACTTCCATAATGTATCAGCCATAAAAAAGACCAGATAACATAACGAACCCCTTGTCCCACATCTTTATAACTTCGTGGCCAATCTTATTTCATCTATACCCCACACTCTTTACCACCCCTCCCATATTTGAAGAATTCCCAGCCGTCTTTTCGTTTATAATTGCAGAAAAAAAGTTCAGTTTTCAGAAGTTTGAGGATTTCAGAATCTGTATGAGGGATTGCCAATCTGTATATAGAAAGGATATACAAAGATAAATTTTAACACGAAAAAAATGTAAATTTCAGAACTATATATAGAGAGAAGGATCCTGTTTCTTTCAAAGTAATAATTGTGTGTATACACACACACACACACACACGCATAGAATATTTGGAACCCTATAGAAATTTGCTTATAGTGGTTAGGGGGAGTGGTCAGATCACAGTGAATGAGAAACCCGGCACCAAGGTGCTGCTTACAGTCGGCTATAATAATAGAGCCCCGCGCTTCCTCACTGTCTCAGATACTGGGGAGCAAGGAGTGAAGTGGGGACTTAAGTAGTGCCTCAGTTTTGATTGCAAGTTTTCAGCTTAAGAAGAGCCTATCAATAGAAGTGAAAAGAGACTCCCTTTATATAACTGTTTCTGTGTCATCATTAATAGTTATAGGCCTAACTTGGGTAATTCATTAATTCAATACACTGTTATTAAGTGTCTGCTGTGTGTGAGACACTGTATTAGGGACCGGGGCTATGCCAAAAACCCCAAACTCACTGCCATCGAGTCAACTCCAACTCACAGCAACCCTATAGGTCGGAGTAGAACTGCCCCATAGGATTTCCAAGGAGCAGCTGATGGATTTGAACTGTCAACCTTTTGGTTAACAGCCATAGTTTTTAACCACCATGAAGGCTCCACTGGGGCTACAAAAACCAAAACCAAATCCATTATAGCAGTGACAAAATAAAGGTATCTTCATACCTACAGGCTCAAGCAGGCAGACTCCAGCTGTAATCAGGAAACGTGAAGGAGGTGCGTTGTTTAAATGGATGCCTGTCAGCACCCAAATTCCCAGCAACAGCAGTTGGTGCTACAATGAAATTGAAAGTGCTCTAAGTGTGCTTTTTTTAAAAAAAAAAAACTTTTCACAGTGTTTTCTTTATTTTAGTCTCTAAGATACGCATTTTTAAATAGGGTTTTTTTTAAATGATGATGGTGTGTTAATTATGAAACATTGCGGGAAGAGATTGCCTGATTGCTTGGTGACAACAACCCATATAACCATCAAGTGACTTTGGTTTCTAATCGCATCCATGTGTCCCAGATTGACACTGTTGCCCCTCAGCTTTCAGAAAGAAAATCTCTAAATAAACAGTAATTTTTAATACACACACACGTTTATTTTTGCCACGTGTCAATTCAAATGTGTGTTATTTTTCCTTCACAGAAAAAGCAAAGGACAAAAGATCTTTCTCGGGTATTTCATTCTTACAATCCATATGATCACAAGGTAAGAGAATCATGTTATTAGTGTACTGGGTAGTACAAATCTTTCCGAATGTGTACATAATGTTTACCAATATATTGTGATTTTGAAGCATGCTTGCCAATTATATTTCAATTTTAGTTCACTTTTTAAATTTCCAACTTTTTAACCTTTTTAAAGAAACTAGGAAATTTGTATCTCAGAACTAAAATAATTCTGTTTCATTCATATTAAAATTTACTTACGTATTGTAACGGAAATCTCAAAGATCGTGAAAAGATAGGCTTGGGGGCATTTTTGTTTGTTTGTTTGGTTTTTGTTCTTTCTTTCCAAACACCGTAGTGAATGAACCTGGCTTCTGAAAATGGTAAAGGTAATTGAAATAATGGCTACCAACTCTTGGTTCTCCATTGCTTCCTAATAGAAAGTTATTTTTTTAAATAAAAACCCTCACAAAAATCAAAAAACCTTATATCTGAAATACGCACTGCCAAGAGTTTTGCTATAAAAAAGACCAGATAACATAATGAACCCCTTGTCCCCATCCCACATCTTTATAACTTCATGGCCAATCTTATTTCATCTATACCCCACACTCTTCACCACCCCTCCCATATTTGAAGAATTCCCAGCTGTCCGTTCATTTATAAGTATTTCACCATATATTTATATACATTAAAATTAAGGACTCTTAAAAATGAAATATAAATAATCATTTTTAAGAAAATCTTTAACATCACATGATCATGGGAAAATGATGTCTGAGACATGTACAAAACTTCTCAGCCTTATAAAGTTCCAGTAAACCTGTCAATTTGAGGTGATTTTAGAAGCAAACAAAAAATTTACACAGTTGAAATGCTAATATAAACTTAAATCTTTATCTGTGAATTTACAGGGAGACATGTGGTGGGAATTTTTTAAGTAGCCAAAATAAGTACTGTGAAAGCGACTTTCCTCAGTTGAGAACTCAGTGATGTCTGGATTCAGGAGGAAAAAACAAAATGTGCCAGTTGTTCATAGAAGTTGTAAGAATTTGAATAGCTGCTAGTGTTTTGATAGTGACCAGTTGCCTGAAGCGCCAGAAATTTGTAGAGAGAGGTGCTTATACTTCACGTGACCCTGGCGATACACAATACTAAAAATTATATCATTTCAACTTACATTCTTCAAGTTAAATCAGTTGCTTTGCAGAATATGCAATTTGTTTGAAAGAGGCTGTGAGAGCCTGTCATGTCTGACAATGCAGACGGAAGGTGCAGATTGATAACAAAAGCAAAAGAAATGAGATTGACCCAATTTCCCAGGGCAATGTTGCGTTTTTTTAAGATGAAGCCATTTTAATTTACATAAATTCAACAGTGGATAAGGTGAACATTTAACAACTACACCATAAAGTCTAGGACAAATCAAAGGTTTTGCCTGACTTGTCTAAATTTTGCCCACTTCTGACTTTTTTTTTTTTTTTTTTAATTCACAGTTAAGGGAAATTCCACTATGCTTTTATTAGAGCTCTTAATGGAACTTAGCCATTTGCAGCTTCTACCAGCTTCCTTCTCATATCCTTTGTGGCATTGTATCAAAGTCACCTCAAATTATTTTGGCTTCCCTTGTGAAGACTTCATTCCTCTACAAATTAGTCATCAGGCAGTGAGGAATTGAATATAAACGCTAAATGGTGTTCCTTTTGATGTTTGCTTTAAGATTGGTAATAAATTATTATAAGTAGTTGAACTGCTTGATGAGTGATTTTTGAACCTTCCAAGATTTGGCCTTTTGGCATCTTTTTTTATTCTGTATGTGTGTTGTGAAGGAAAAGGGAAAAGTCTCACTCGAGGCAGTTTTTAACCAGGCAAGTCTAACCACATCGCTTTCAACCTCGTCTCTTGCCGATTCCAGTGTCCGCAAAGCCTAGAACCACAAGGGGTTGAGTAATGGGAACTATTTCCACCCTCTTAGAATGTTGCTTTTGTTTTACACCAATAAAATAATAGAGGGTCATATTTCCAGTTAGTTTATTATTTTAATTACCTAATTATATTCAAACAAATTAGTTTTTAAGGTACGGTCAGCAGTTCAAATCCGCCAGGCGCTCCTTGGAAACTCTATGGGGCAGTTCTACTCTGTCCTATAGGGTCACTATGAGTCGGAATCGACTTGACGGCAGTGGGTTTTTTTGTTGGGTAGGTTCAAGTGTAAAATTCTATGAGATGTTCTTGAAGTTGGCTAAACACCTCATGCTCAATGAAATCTCTGGAGTTATCTAAATAGGAATTTAGAAATTTCATTGAGCATGAGTTGTTTAAACCAGTTTCAACCAAATATGTATATTTGGAGCCCTGGTGGCACAACAGTTAAGTGCTCAGCTGCTAAGCAAAAGGTTGGCAATTTGAACTCACCCAGTGGCTCCATGGAATTAAAACCTGGTGATCTGCTCCCATAAAGATTATAGCCCAGAAAACCCAGTGGGGCAGTTCCACTGTCACATGGGTTTTCTGTGGGCCAAAATCAACTCCACGGCACCTAACAACAACAATCTCTATACACAAGCCATGCACACCATAATGTCTGTTCAGGCAACCTCAGCATATACATCTCTGGTCCCATGAGGTTTTTTTTTTTTTTTTTTTTTTAAGGGGAAAGCAGCTTTCCTATTGTTAATTATTTCCCCCTAATGGTTTTAAAGACCCCAAACCCAAACCCCCAGAATGAATGAGCAGCGGGGCTCCAGGTCACAACTCAATACCTGCAGCCTCCTCCTCCTTCTGGATTCATTCTGTGGCCCAACAGCCATTCAGCTGTTCACTCCCCATGCAGGGGCAGCGTCTGCCATGGCTCCTCCTTTTCCTGCTGTGGGCTCTGGCAAGGACTCCAACACCCCAGGGCACTAGTAGGCTCACAGCTTCAGGCAGTGGCAGCAGCTTCACATGATCAGGAAGCTGTGGCACCACCGCCAGCTGCACTCCCAGCACCCACACACCCCTTCCCCACCTGGTCCCTGAGGCCACCTAACCAGGCCCCCATTTGCCCATGCCCAAAAGTCCACAAAGTCCCAATTTGGCTGCTGGTGCAGCACCCCCTACTCCCCAGCAACACACCTGGCAAGGCCGGCCTCCTATATCCAGTCTGTCTTGCAGACAGTGATGGGAGCTGCAGGGCGGGGCTGCTCCTGCTCCTCAGACCCACGGAACAGAGTCGGGGGTGGGGGTGCTGAGGACTGCCTGTATGAATACGGTGTTCGCACAATGGCCAAATCACATGAAGTCCTATTTCCTCGAACGTATCAAGGGTGTTAAGCGATGCATGACTATATACCAAAAAAAAAAAAAAAAAAAAATTCCCATGGAGTTGATTCCAACTCAGTGGCAAGCCCCTGTGTGTCAGAGTAGAACTGTGCTCCATACGGTTTTCAATGGCTGGTGTTTTGGAAGTAGATCACCAGGCTTCCTTCAGCAGTACATCTGGTAGACTCAAACCTCCATCCTTTCCGTTAGCTGAGCACATTAACCGTTTGCAGTACCCAGGGTCTGTCTCTCTGTCTCTCTCTGTGTATGTGTGTGTGTGTGTAAATAAATATATATATCTGTATGATATATATTGGATAATATAGATTGGATTATTGGCAGGACTGTGGAGAGCGACACACGCTCAAGGGGCCTATTCTGCCGCGGTCTTGAGTGGGGTACTATTGTTTCCAACTCCGCTTAGGATCCTAAGGGCAAGAAATGTGGTTGCTATGCAATGTGTACACTGCCTTTGTTTTCTAAGGGGGAGATTAGGCTTCTAGCAGGGCTTCTACCCCTAATTTTTCCCGTTCTGGTTATCATTCCTATTCACCCAGATTTTAAAAATTTGGGTCTGTTCCAGTTTCGGTTCGTCAGCCATGACTGAACCGGGAACAACAGGTACCAAGCCCTGGTTTGTGGGGCTTAACTATTCTATTCTATATATTTTTTTATGATTGAAATACAATGATTGAAACATAATAAAAAAGTTGGGAAAATAAGCTTTGGTCTGCTCCTGGCAGTAAAGGTTGTGGCAGTCTTTTTCTTGCCCCCTAAATTCTTTGTATTGTTAATGTTTCTCTTGATGTAAGTTCCTAGCAAAGAAGCAATACTCAGCATTTCAGTGGGCTCATTATGCTGAGTAAACTCAGAAATGCAGCTCCTATTCTGAAGTTGGCATAATTCCCTGGGGGTTTTATCGCAAATTATAGTGGGCCACTTAAATGACAGCCTAGCCTTCTAGAAACTGTTAAAACAGTTGTAATTACAAAAGTTAGTTAGTACAATGGTTTTGTTCTGAGTCAGTTAGTTATATTTGTTTTTTGCTCTCCTTGTCTCCCTCAAACAGGATTGCTCCTGCCTGACTCCAGACACAGGAAAGTCACCAGGTTAAACAAACTTGTTAAGTGAGACCAGGTGCATTTCTTAATCATACCCTGAAGCCATTGTTAGGTTGTAAATGGTCAGTTGGTTTTCTCTTAAGTGCTGTTGCAAAAGGCAAATAAAGCTTAGAGCAAAATTTGTACCCAAAATGAGTCTTAAGGAAAATGTTCTTGTTGTTATTAGTTGCTGTCAGTCAGCCTGGACATATGACAACCCCATGTGCAACAGAACAAAATGTTGCCCAGTCCTGCCCCATCTTCAGGATCGTTGGGACACTCAAGTCCATTGTTGCAGCCCCTGTGTATTTTGAGTGCCTTCCAACCTAGGGAGCTCATCTTCTAGCGTTGTATCAGACAATATTCTGTTGTGATCCACTGGCTGATTTTCAGTAGTAGATCACCAGGTCTTGCTTCCTGGTCTTTCTTAGTCTGGAAACTCTGCTGAAACCTGTCCACCAGGGGTGACCTTGCTTATGTATCTGTGCTAATAAAAGAGAGCATTGGAAAAAGGGAATCTGAAGCAGCAGGTACTCTGATTGTATTTTATGCTTTGTAGGATTCTTTCCTCTGTTATTTTAATCAACAAATAATAAGGATAGCTTGTAGTTTCTGAAAACATACCATTCTAACTACCAGGAAAGATTACAGTGCCCGAGGCTTTCTAGGCCCCAGAAAGCTAACCTAGAGTTGAATTTTTTCTTTGGCTAAGGCACAGGTAAGTTAGGGTAGGTTATACTTAAGCAAGGAGCTCTGGTGGTGCAGTGGTTAAAGCTCTAACCTGCTAATAGAAAGGTCTGTGGTTCAAGCCCACCAGCCACTCCATGGGAGAAAGATGTGGCAATCTGCTTCCACAGAGATTTACAGCCTACTGTGTCCTGTAGAGTTGCTATGAATCAGAAGTGACTTGACAGCAATGGATTTGGGTTTTTTTGTTTATACTTACAACAGTTTTACTGAAGCCATGCAAGTTAGCATATGTGTGTCCTTGGCCTGAAGAAAATACTACCATGCATATACTTGATATCTATTTCTTTTATTTATTTATTGGTTAGATTTTGTCGGGATTATGTTTTCAGGGGGAAATCTAAGCTTATTAGCTGAACAGATGCTTATCATCTGCTACTGTCAAAAGCCATTGTAAAAAATATGAAAATGTTTGGAAGAAAAAAATTAGAAAATTCGGTTTAGATTTATAGAGGCTTTTTAACATCTGCAAGGTTGAATAAATTCCTAAACACAGTTAATTTGTATGAATTAATATATACTCTACTATTAAAAAGTGAGTCTTTAACTCCATCAGCCTAAGCCAGAACTAGATGGTGCCCGTCTACCACGATGACTGCCCTGACAGGGAACACAGCAGAAAATCCCTGACAGAGCAGGAGAAAAGTGGGATACAGAACTCAAATACTAGTAAAAAGACAAGACTTAATGATCTGACTGGGACTGGAGGGACCCCAGAAGACACGGCCCCCGCAGTCTCTCTTAGCCCAAAATTAAAACCATTCCTGAAGCTAACTCTTCTGGCAAAGATTAGACTGGACTATAAGACATTAAGTGATACTTGGGAAGAGTGTGCTTCTTAGCTCAAGCGGACACATGAGACTGAATGGGCAGCTCCTGTCCAGAGGTGAGATGAGAAGATAGAGGGGGACAGGAGCTGATTAAATGGACACAGGAAATACAGGGTAGAAAGGAGGAGAGCATGCCATCACACTGTAGCGAGAGCAACTAGGGTCACATAACAATGTGTGTATGAATTTTTGTATGAGAAACTAACATGAACTGTAAACTTTCACTTAAAGCACAATAAAAAAAAAAGTGAGTCTTTAGAAGCTGCCTTTTTCTTTTTGCTCATTTGACTCATATATAAAAAAAACAATAGCCAACACTAGTGGCTCTCAGACTTTAGTATGCCTCAGAATCACCTATAGGGTTCATAAAACACAGATTGCTGGATGCTGTCCCTGGAGTTTCTGATACAGTCAATCTGGGATGGGGGTCTGAGAACTTACATTTCTAACAAATTCTCAGGTGATCCTTAAAGTGTTGGTATAGGTACCACACTGCGAGAATCACCAACCTAAACAAAGGTTTCTTAGAACGTAGGAAAAAAGAAGAAAAAGTGAGCCTTTACCGCTCTAACAGGGATCACAATAGAGGGTCCTGGGCAGAGCAGGAGAAAAATATAGAACAAAATTCAAATTCTCAAAAAAGACCAGACTTACTGGTCTGACGGTGACTGGAGGAGCCCCCGAGACTATGGCCCCAGACACCCTGCTTACTCAGAAGTGAAGCCACTCTCAGAGTTCACCTTTCAGTCAATGATCGTTGTTGTTGTTAGGTGCGGTGAAGTCGGTTCTGACTCATAGCAGCCCTATGTACAACAGAACGAAACACTGCCTGGTCCTGCGCCATCCTCATGATCATTGTTATGCTTGAGCCCATTGTTCCAGCCACTGTGTCAATCCATCTTGTTGAGGGTCTTTCTCTTTTTCAAGGACCCTGTACTTTACCAAGCATGATGTCCTTCTCTAGGTACTGGTCCCTCCTAATAACATGTCCAAAGTATGTGAGACGAAGTCTCCCCATCTTTGCTTCTAAGGAGCATTCTGGCTATACTTCTTCCAAGACAAATTTGTTTGTTCTTTTGGCTGTCCATGGTATATTCAATATTCTTCACCAACACCATAATTCAAAGGCATCAATTCTTCTTTGGTCTTCTTTATTCATTTTCCAGCTTTCACATACATATGAGGTGATTGAAAACACCGTGGCTTGGATCAGGCTCACTTTAGTCCTTAAAGTGGCATCTTTACTTTTTGAATATTTTAAAGAAGTCTTTTGCAGTAGATTTGCCCAATGTAATACGTCGTTTGATTTCTTGACTGCTGCCTCCATGGGCCTTGATTGTGGATCCAAGTAAAATGAAATCCTTGACAACTTCAGTCTTTTCTCCATTTATAATGATGTTGCTTATTGGTTCAAGTGAGAGATTAGACAGGCCTATAAAACAAACAGTAACATATGTGAAGAACATGTTTCTTAGTTCGGCCAAGTATACGAGACCAAATGGGCAGCACCTGCCCAAAAACAAAGACGAGAAGGCAGAAAGGGACAGGAAAACTGGATGAATGGACACTGAGAACCCAGGGTGGAAAGGGAAAGGGGAAGAGTGCTGGCACATTGTGGAGATTGCAATTAATGTCACAAAACAATTTTGTATAAAATTTTTGAATGAAAAACTAATTTGTGCTGTAAACTTTCACCTAAAACACAATACACTTAAAAGAAAAAATGAGTCTATAACAGGTTGTCACTATTATAGTTCATGTATTTGTGAAGTGAGCTTCTCATTTTCTTTTAGTGACTATTGTTATTTGAATTGTTTTCTACATATATAGACATAAATCAGTAGACACACATAGGAAGAAGCACTGCTATATAGCTCCTGTGTTGTTGAAGTGGGTTTTTCTTTTTCCTTTGGTAATAATTGTTATTTGAATAATTTTTTTGACCTGTGAACAGATTCATGTCTGAAAAAACAGCTACGTATGAATGCCCTTGGTAAAGTTGCATATGAGTAGAAAGAAAATGAATATTAGTGCGTCACTCAGAGTCTTTTATGCAACAATCTCAGCTATCTAAAACACAGCCCAGAACCTGCAAGTTAGCCAACATTGCCCCAGAACTGTCAAAATTATTGTTTAATTCTCACCCTCACCTCATTTACTTCAGCCCCTTATCCACAAACAGTCCACCCTTTTTTTTTTTAATCAGGGCTAACAAATGTAGCTGTTTGGTTTCCGAAACCACAGTTACCCCTAATAGCAGGTAAAAAGGAGGCGATTATTGCTTCAAGAAGTCAGAGCTCCAGTAAGAAATGACAGCACACTAAATGAAAACAAGAACAAGGCCATAGAAACTTTAAGTCATTAACAAAGCAACTCTAAAAGTGTAGCTGCCTGAGACCATTTAATTTAGACCCAAACACCCCAATATTCTGATACATTTGAGTAGTCCCAGGATAAATAATTGAGATTAGTTTATGTCAAGAAATAGATGTTTTGTTTAAAAATAGTAGAGATGTGTATAACTTGTTTTTGGAAGTATTGGTATTTTAAGAATAAGTTTATCTTTATAATTCTCTTAGGAACCGTTCACCCTTAATAAGGTTGGATAAATGAAGTATTACTATAGAGAGTGGTTGAATGAAAGAAATAAGGTGGTGTTAGTAGTTGGGTAAGGGATTAAAAATGTATGTGACCATAAAGGTTGCAGAAAGTAGAATCAATATTTCTCCCATGTTATTTATATACTTAGAGACTGTAAAAATATTAAAGTTCTTCAGAGTTATTATATTTTTATCTTAAAGATTTTTTTTCCAGTTGCTTCGAATCGACTCCAACTCATGGCAAACCTCTGCGTGTCAGAATAGAACTGTGCTCCATAGGGTTTTCAATGGCTGATTTTTCTGAAGTAGATCACCAGGCCTTTCTTCTGAGGCTCATCTGGGTGGACTCGAACCTCCAACCTTAGAGTTGGTACCACCCAGGAACTCCCAAGAAAGATTAGGAATAATTTAAGTATAATAATTGTAAGTGTCAGCACAATGCATTTGTAATTGTAGTATTAAAAGTACGAAAAATATTAGTGCATGTCTCAGTAATCCCCACTTCCTAAGACTACCTTAAGAACTTTTGTTATTACAAACACATCTAGGAAGTCATATCTACTAGTACGCAGTGAAACGTGGAATGGAAAAATGTAAAATAGTAGTTTTTGCAGCTTTGGGCAGAAGCACACAGCACAATTCTATTTCGGAAGTCTTGTATTATTCCACCCTCCTTTCTTGCCTAAGAGACTAGTAGTCTCTGTGATACGAAATTCCATAAAATATATATATCATACCTCTTAAGCAAAAGGAGCAATATCATTTTGGATTTTTTTATTGATTTACATTTCTAAGATAATTAGTCAGATTTTGCCTAGTGATTTAAGATAACAAAAGTCACTCCCCGCCCCCCAGCTCTTCATGTTTGAAGAATAACGGCCATTTGACTCAGTGCTGAGGCAGCCACAGTATTATCAAGCCTTCATTATCCCCTGTGCTTTGAGTAACATAATGTAGCAACAGAGTGCTTTGAGTTGTTCTTCTAGAGAGGGAGATGTGAATTTGGATTCCTGCCTGCTGGCCCTGTTGAGCTTTGAGCTATCTGCTGTCTGGAAATAGCAAATTCAGTTTTTAATGGATCCGGCACTCAATGGCTAGCCAGATTTTCATGGCACATGTAGATAAAGAAACAAGTTATTGATCTGGCATGTCGATGCCATACTTAAAACAGTTCTCTGCGACAGATCATCCAAAGCCATTTGTGCACTTAACTTTAATTCCCCATCTTTGGCAGAGACCGAAAAACTAGTTTTGTGGATGTTGCTAAATATCAGAAACAAGTGCAGGAATGTCTAAGTGATTGAGTTTTCTTATTTTCATATTGACACATGTTCTTATTCTAAAACCATGCTTAGGCTTTGGCCTTGAAACACGGGGGAGTGAGTACTTCAGTATTAAACCCCGTTTGTTGGCCACATTAACTCCCCTCTAAAATAAAGGGCATGGTGAAGAGCTCTTTCGGAGTAAAATCTGTGCTTTTATTTATTAAAATATCTTCCCTCTCAAGGTGACCAGATAATTGTTACAGAGGCACACAGACATAGCTAAGCTGTTTCCTGATCTGGCAGAGTTTATCTCCAGTCACTTTCTTCCTTCCTGGTCTATGTCTACCTAATCCTAGAGCATTTTTCTCCTTTTTAACCCTCATCTGCTTGTGATTCAAACTGAGTGTTGTTATGTGCTATTTGAGTTGACCCCAACTCATGGCGACCCTCTACTGACAGAGTAGAACTGCCCGTAGGTGTTTCTTGGCTGTAATCTTTACAAAGCAGATCTCCAGGTCTGCCTTCCATGGAGCCACTGGGTGGGTTCAAACCTCCAACCTTCATTAGCAGCTGAGCACTTAACCATTGTGCCCCCAGGGCTCCCAAGTTGAGTAGCAGCTCATATTTCCTTGAGCCTAACTTTGATATTGTACTTAAGTATTTTCCCCTTTTCTTTTTTCCAAAACATTGTTCTCAAAATTAAACATTTTTTACATTTTGGGTTATTTTGTTTAACTGCAGGAATAGGTGCTATGGAAGGTAATGGTAGAGATTTGGGTGATGTTAAAGGGTATATCCAAGGACCCCGAAGTGCCAGCATTCTACTCTGCCAGTTACCCTGAGGGCTGACAAGGAGAGTAGAATCTGGAGTAGTCCTTATTATAGTGATTATTATTATAATAAAGCATACCAGGTAACCAGCAGTATTCTTCAAGCTTTGCTTATACACATAACTCATTTAAACTTTGTAACAACCCTGTAGAGGAGCCCTGGTGGCACAGTGGTTAGGCATTCAGGTGCTAATCAGAAGGTCAGTGGTTCAAACCCGCCAGTCAATCCACAGGAGAAAAATGTGGCAGCCTGCTTCCGTAAGGATTTACAGTCTTGGAAACCCTGTGGAGCAGTTCTACTCTGTCCAGTAGAGTCTCTGTGAGTTGGAATCAACTTGACAGCAGTAGGTTTTTTGGGTTAACAACCCTATTAAGTGAGCGTGCTTGTTATTCCCCATTTCACGGATGAGGAAACTGAGGTATAGAGAGGTTAAGTGGTCAGTATTACACAGCTGGTTGGTTTTAGGGCAGTCTAGCTCCAGAGTCTACGATCATAACCTCTGTGCCACAAGTATCTAAAAATGCACAGTTTTAGACACTCTAATAAAAAGCTGATTGGCAAAGCACAGTTTAAGCTTGAGGCCAAAGTGAGACTTCTTACCCTGCCTCTCTTGCCCAATCCCAAATCTAAATCTGAGTAGGTAAACAGGAAAATTGGAGAATAGAGACATGAGAGAGAATAAGGAGAGGCAGAACAGAAATAGGCGGGGGAAAAAACTGAAGCAAATAGTTAAGTGTTTGACTGCTAGTGCTTCAGTCTGCAACTGCTAGTTGAAAGTTTGGTGATTCGAACTCACCCAGAGGTGCCTTGGAAGAAAGGCCTGGTGATCTGCTCCTGAAAGGTCACACCCATGAAAACCCTATGGAGCAGTTCTACTCTGCACACAGTGCCATGACTTGGAATCAACTCAACAGCAACTAACAACAACAAAGCAAACAATCAATCAAGCTTATTCAAAAAACCACCACCCTTACCTCTGATCTTGTCCAAACTGATTAATTCAGCATCGGCCTGGGGCAAAGGAAGCATGATTTAAAGCAGTCATTAGGGCTAATATGCACTGTGTTCCTAACAGAACTTGTTAAACTTACTCTCTTCCTCGAGGCTGCCACCATGGGAGAGTGGAAGGAACTGGTTGGCAGCACTGTGGTCCCAACCAAAGGACTGGCTTTCTTTAGGGCTCGAGACAACAGGCAATGTCCAAGCCAGAGAAATAGACTAAGTCAGAGCCTGAAAGCCTAAAATACTGAGAAGAATTGAAGAGAGAATCAGCTGAGGTCATGATACATGAAGTTGGGAAAATGGTTGCAGGGCAGGCTAGTAATTCATTCTCTTTAAAGTTTTTGTACATGATTAAAAAGGCATAATCATAGTTAACATTTATGGTGTTTTTTGTTTTTTTTTTAATGTGTATGTTAACACTGTCCTCTAGAAATGGGAAAATGAGAGAGTTTTAGCATCTGGGAAGAAAATAGGTTAACCAACTTCTTCTAAATATTGTTAACATTTTCCGTTATTCAATACTCTACCATTGGGAGCCTTTCGGAGTTCCAGAGGTGCTTTAGGGGCACACAAGTCAAAGAAAAATAAAAGAATTTTAAGGACACAGTTTCTTTTGAATTTAACTTTATCATGTTTAGACACATGGTTAAGAAAGGAAAATATTCTATTTTAATTACTGTAAAGTATAATAATAACCCAGCTAGTATGCATAAAAAGAAATCTTTCTCTAATTCAAGATTTTTTTGTTTTTTGTGGAGGGAAAGTTTTAAAACGGCTTGTTTGTGTTTATTAATTTTTTTTTATTACATATCAATGCTTCCTTTTTCTAATTTAATTTGAAATAAGATTCTAGATTAATCTAGTAAATGTTTTTATGATTTGCTTTCATGTCTTTTTTCCTGTTAATAGCTACCATTTCCCTGGCTTAGTTTCTATTATTTTTCAGCTAATTTCTCTCTCCATTCGTGTTGACTATCTTCCCTTATCCATTAATACTCCACCTGCCTTCTCATTTCCCCACACAGTTTCTTGTATTTTCTTACTTTTACCCTCCACTCCTGTTTGGGAGTGTAATTCTGGAAATCTTTAACATGGAGTTTGCTGGTACTTAGTTCTCATCTATTGGCACTGCTGTTCGGTGCTGTCAAGTCAACTCATAGCAACCCCACATGACAGAGTAGAACTACCCATAGAGTTTTCTAGATTGTAATCTCTACGGGATCAGATCGCCAGGTCTTTCTCCCACGGAGCTGCTGGGTGAGTTCAAACTGCTGAGCATTTAACCGTTGCGCCACCAGGATTCCTTTCTCTCCCATTACAGACAGTAATATGAAAACTGAACACTGGGTTATCCCTTTCCCTCTTAGTGTCTTAAACTATAGAAGTGAGAAGAACCTTAACATATCAGTTGCCATCAAATCAGTTCTGACATATGGTATCCTATGTGTATCAAAGTGGAACTACGTTCCACAGGGCTTTTAATGACTGACTTTTCAGAAGTTGAACACCAGGTCTTTCTTCCGAGGACCTGTAGGTAGGCTAGAACCTCCAACCTTTTGGTTAGCAGCTGAGCACATTAATTAGTTGCACCGCTCAGGGACTCCTGGAAAAGGACCTTAGAGCTTATGTAGCCCCCATCACGCTCCCTGTCCCACCCATATTGTACAGGTTTAAAAAAGGCTCTCTCGTCCTGTTGAATTCTTATCCTTCAAGACCCAGTTTTATTTTTTTTGCATCCTTCCTGATGCACTCAAAGAATTGTTCTCACCTTATGCTACCACTATCACTTGTATATACCTTTATTATTTGGCTTTTCATGCTCTTAGAATTCGGTCCATTCAACAAATGTGAATTTTATGCCAGGGGTCAGGCACAGTAACTGGGATAAGATGCTTAGGATTCAATGGTGGGGGGTGAGGAGGTGGATATGGCAACAGACATTGCATTGTAATTATAGCTCTATTATGCATTTATTTATTGGCATAGTTATTCCTCCGCACCACACTGCGAATGCTTTTAGGACTGGGATCATATCTTTCTTGTCTCCTCACTTTCACCCTCCTGGAGAAAAGCCTGAATTATGAGCTAGAATTTAAAGAGTTATATATATGACGTGTATTTTATTCTTTTGTGGATCTACATGCCTTAGCTATAGGTACAGTGGTTAAGTGTTTGCTGTTAACCAAAGGTTGGGAGTTCAGATCCACCAGCTGCTCCTTTTAAACCCTATTGGGCAGTTCTACTCTGTCCAGCAGGGTTGCTATGGGTTAGAATGGACTCAACAGCAGTGGGTTTGGTTTTTTGGTTTTTACCTGTCATCCCACAGCAAATACAAGGCTAAAACTCAGTCTTAATCCCCAGTCTGGTGTTCTTCCTGGGCTACTTCATAGTTACAATGTGGCAGTGGTAATGACCACACCTATGGAAGAATGTCCTTAGTTTGGACTTTTAATTATGCAATAGGTAATATATGCATTTGGCACCATATCCAAAGACTCTTCTTCCTAACCCTGTCCCCCAGCTCTCTCCCTCTACTCCCCATTCACCTCTCCAGAGGCAGCCAGTATTTCCAGTTTTGCATGTATGATTCTAGCTATTTTATGCATATTTAACCCCAGTTTCCTCCTTTGTAAAAATCATTAGTTTATGTAACACTAAGAAGGAAAAAAAAAAAAAACCTTCCAATTGTAATGGCGAGACACTGTCAACTAGAAGATGTACCTCAAATTTAACCCATTGCTGTTGAATTGATTCTGACTCATAGAGACCCTGTTGAACAAATTAGAACTGCCCCATAAGGCTTCCCGGGAGCTACTGGTGGATTCCAACTGCCAACCTGTTGGTTAGCAGACAAGCTTTTGACCACTGCGCCACCAGGCTCTGTCTCAAATTTAGAGATGCTAAAATATGGAGGAGAAATGTGCTTCTAAGAATCAATGAAACTTTGTAGTACCTACCTTACAGGGTTATCATAGGGTGAAATGGAAAGCATCTAGAATATCGTCATAGTAAATGTTCAGTACAGGACTCTTATTATTCTGATAGTGAAGTTATAATTACAAGGCTTTCAGCTTCACCAGCCCTACCACTAGTACTCAGCACATAGGACATGGTAGTTGTTATAGAAGTATAGTCACTGGAATGTAAGCAGGGGTTTGTCTGTTTTGTTCAATGCTGTTTCCCCAATACCTAAAACAGTGCTTGAAACATGGGAGGTGCTCCTTAAATATTTGTTGATTGGAGGAACTAATCTGCTCCATCCTCCAAAGCTTCAGCAGAAGTATGTGTAAAAATCTTATTATTATTTATTTATTTATTTTTGAGTAGCAGATGCAGTGGTTGTGCATTTCGGGTTTCTATGGTTTTTAACTCTCTTCCCCCTCATCCCCATACATACCAAAACTTTTAGACTTTTCCACCAACCTCTGTGGAGTCAATTTAAACATGTGAAGACCTTTCTGTATGAAACCAAAAACTTTGACTAGAGGGCTCTTCAGAATATTGTTGGTATAAAACTTTTTCCAAATAATCATGTTTTGCATAATCTCTGCAGGATCCTAATAAGAATTTTATAAGATTTGCTAGTCCTACATTTTGGAGTTTGCATTTTTTTAAATTAGTGTACTGTTTTTAGAACTGATCTAGTTTTGTGCTATTGTTATGTCATATATTCCCTCAGAAAGAAGAAAGGAATAAATCCTTTCATTTTGAAGTACCACAGTTTTGGGGTTTTTTTTTTTAACTAAAATTGAGCTCGCATGAAAAGTTTTTTTTCTTCTTCTAGTCTATAAAGATGTGGACTTCCAGAAAGCCTTCATTGCACCGTAAAATCTATATAGCCTTTATGCTTTTTGTTTTGTGTTTTGTAATTTTCTCACATTAGCCTGCTTGACTCTATAGACGTCGTTTTATTTATTTTGGTGATGTTTGAACATTTCCGTGCTGCATAGATCTGTCTGTTTTGAATTTTTGAGAATTTAAAATGTAATAATGATTTAGTTACCTTAAAAAGAGGAAATATCAAATTTGGACTTGGAGTATGTGCTTTTATAAATATTTATATGTATATGTTGGCATATGTGTGTATAGATAGGTGGGCAGGTGGATAGATACATGACAGACAGAGATAGATAGATATGCATGGTCCAGCTAAAATATAAACTGGCTAATTATCACAAATAGCTGGGATAACCTAGGTCTTCACAAGTAGCCGGTTTTCTTGCTGTTATTCTTCTGACCTTATAAATGGCCTTAAAGCTCTTTGAATAGCTTTGAGTACACTAAAAAATGAAATATGGATATTGTTACTTTAAATGTAGTTGCTAGTGCTTGAATCCAAGTCGTCTTGAAAACTCAACATACCGGTTACAATTAGCACGTCCCTGCTCTTGGGCCTCCTGGGAAGGAACTGAAGCAATCTCGCTCTTGTATGAACATCCCCATGTATGTGAAAGTTACTGCTACGTGTTGGAAAAACCTGCTTTTATCACAGACCCGTTTGCTGATGGGTTTGTCTGACTTCACAGTCACTCACTTTCACTTATTGAAGAAGGTGAAGTCCAACCTAAAAATTTATCCTGAAAAATTGAAGTGGCCCTCATTCCTCCTATTGAAATACTGTCACAATTTGCGGTAAGGCTTAGAACAATAGATTCAGATTGCTACCGAGCTATCGCTAAATTAATGCCCCAGAAGGTCAGCAGCTACTGACACTTCAAGACCATCAGTGCTCTCTCTCTAGGCCTGATTAGAGATTCAGCATGCTCTGTTTGTGCTTGATAGGTTTAAACAATTTTCCAATTTTCACTTAAGCTGCAACTTGCAAATATACTCATTTTTAAAATAAAGACAAATGGTTTTAATTTATGGATGAAAAATCTTTTCCAAATTAATTATTCATAATGATAAATTTTGAATATGTAATAGGCATTTATTTAAAACTTCCCTCAAGGATTGCAAAACATTTATCTAAGTACATGTATTTCATAATATTAGGGTAGCAGGTTAGTAACATTCAATAACAGAGTGTATGGGTCTTAGTGTACTGATCTCTACCCAAGTTTCTTCTCCCCTTTCTGGCTTCTCCCCCCAGCCTTCTCTTTGATCTGTCTCTTTGATGTCTCTCTTGCCCATTCACAATAGTATTCTGGTTTTCGTTTGTTTTTTATTGTGGTAAATGTATATGGAACCGTGTCTGTTTCTTTCTTTCTCCCCCCCCCCCTTTTTTAAAAATTGTTCTTTAGATGAAGGTTTACAGAACAAAGTAGTTTCTCATCAAACAGTTAGTACACACTTGTTCTATGACATTGGTTAACAACTCCACAACATGTCAACACTCTCCCTTCTCAACCCTGGGTTCCCTATTACTAGGTTTCCCATTCCCTCCTGCCTTCCAGTCCCTGCCCCAAGGCTGGTGCACCCCTTTAGTCTTGTTTTGTTCCATGGGCCTGTTCAATCTTTGGCTGAAGAGTGAGCCTCAGGAGTGACCTCATTACTGAGCTGAAAGGGGGCGACACTCTCAGGGTTTCTTCAGTCCCTGTCAGGCCAGCAAGCCTGGTCTTTCTTTTTGAGTTAGAATTTTGTTCTGTATTTTTCTCCAGCTCTGTCTGGGACCCTGTGTTGTGATCCCTGTCAGAGCAGTCAGTGGTGATAGCTGGGCACCATCTTGTACTGAACTGTTTGGTGGAAGCCGTGGTGGATGTGGTCCATTAGGCTTTTGGACTAATCTTTCCCTTGTGTCTTTAGTTTTCTTCATTCTTCCTTACTCCTGAACGGGTGAGACCAGTGGAGTATCCTAGATGGCTGCCAGACAGTGTCTGGTTCTTAATAGTGCAAGGCTGCTCCCATGCATGCAAATATATATATACAACAGATTACAGGGCATTTCCTTTTAGATGTTACCTCGAAAGGAGCCCTCATGGCGCTGTGGTTAAGCGCTCAGCTGCTAACCGAAAGGTCAGCGGTTCGAACCCACCAGCCACTCCATGGGAGAAGGACGTGGCAGTCTGCTTCCATAAAGATTACAGCCTTGGAACCCCTATGGGGCAGCTCTAGTCTGCGCTATAGGGTCACTATGAGTCAGAATCAACTTGATGGCAGTAGATATGGTTTGGGTTTAGGTACATTTGAACATGTGTCTCTGAAGCATCTTTTGTGCTCCATGCACATGGGGAAGTGAAAAGCTTTTGTGGACAACAGTGGTTCCACAGGATTTCCATATTTCATATTTAAAATGTATCTTTTCTATTCCCAGTCATGCTACACTTATATAAAATTGAGAATGATTGAAAAGCAGTCTTTACTTTCTTGTATAGCAATACGAATAATATACAAGCTCCTCATAATGGAGTAGTGGAGTAATACCAGTAGTACTCAAACTTGATGACACATTAGAATCACCTAGGGTGCTTTAGGAGCCCTGGTGGCACAGTAATTAAGAGCTACAGCTGCTAACCGAAAGGTCAGCAGTTTGAATCCACTAGCTGCTCCTTGGAAATCCTATGGGGCAGTTCTGCTCTGCCCAATAGGTTGCTATGAATTGGAATCTACTTGACGGCTACGGGTTTGGTTTTGGTTTAGGGTGTTGGGTTCCACTCATCTATACAACTGCTGTGTGTTGGAGGGGGAGAGGGGGTTGCTTCCAAATGTTCTAAATGAGCAAACTATGCTAATTACCTTCATGATAAAGTTCTGCATTCCCATCTCAGCTGAACCCTCAACCCTGGTCCTTGTATGCACCTGCAGTTAGCTCCTTTCACAGTTTCCCAGTCTTTATCACTTTCTTTAGTTCTCCTACCTCACCGTTGCTATGCTGTACATCTCCCTTCCTTATGAATTGGTCTTCAATTTATATTACTCAAACAACAGACCTAAGTCTACCATTTTGAATTTCTAGTTTTACCCTTACCGTACTTTACCTGATAATATGACATATCCCTAAAGATCCTAACTGGCTTATTGGGTACTTTATTTAGGACTGTGTTGTAAATAACTCAACTCATGCTGGATTAAACAAAAGAGATCATTTGTTGGCTTACTTAATTCAGCGGTCAAGGTAGATTTACTTTAAGTAAGGCTTGATTCAGGACTCAAATAACATCACCAGTAGCCATCACCTGAGTCTGTTCGATGTATCAACTATTCTCAGGCTCATCTCCTTGGAGCTAGCAATGGCTACAGCTGCCCCCACACCTCACTCCTCATACTACCAAGAATAAGGAAGAGAGAAGATCTCCCTCCTGGAAAATCCAGAGTTCCATGATTGGTTGGAGTTTTGTGTACTTCCCTGAGCTGAACCAAGGGAGTTCATGTGTTGATTGACTTAGACCAGTCAAGGCTGTTACCTCAGGAGCTGGGGGCGGTGCAATTGTCGTTATTGTTGTTCAGTATCAGTCAATCAGTTCTAACTTAGAGTGACCCCATGTGTCAGAGTAGAACTGCTCCATAGGGTTTTCGTGACTAATCTTTATGGAACCAGATCACCAGGTCTTTCTTCTGTGGAGCCACTGGGTAGATTCAAACCTTTTGGGGGTACAGTTAACCCCATTCAAACTGCATTGCTGGGGAGTGAAAGATGAAAGGGTGGGGACTTCGCTGAAGGTGTGAAGAATGGACAAAGAATGTTCACAGTAGTGCAAGTTATTATAATATTGGGTGTCTATAAAGGTTTCATCAACATTTGAGCAATATATATTTTATTTGAAATTCCATAATAAGGTATATTAAAATTGCTTGGTCATACTGAACCATTTTGAATTTTTAGTGAAGTGAATGGAAAAAAAAGTTATAATGCATTCTGTTTTCATGAGCAATATAGGAAATCACTGTCATTAAATTTATAAGTTTAAAAAAATTTTTTTACAAATATTTAAACTTACCCCATTTAATATTGGAAGCATGGTATAATAGAGTCTAAACAACTGACTTCAAATCAGTGTTTGCCACTTAACTCACTGGAAAGCCTTGAATACGTTATTTATTCTCTCTGATCACTAATTTTGTTATCCGCTAGGTGCAGATATAAGTATATCTGTCTTGTTTCTCTCACAGGGTTATAAAACGAAAAAAACAAATCCATTGCCATTGAGTCGATTCCCACTCGTAGCAACCCTATAGGACAGAGTAGAACTGCCCCATACGGTTTCTAAGGAGCGGCTGGTGCATTTGAACTGCTGACCTTTTGGTTAGCAGCAGTAGCTTGTAACCAGTGCTCCACACAGAGTTATGTTGTTGTTAGGTGCCGTGAAGTCTGTTCTGACTCATAGCAACCCTATGTACAACAGAACGAAACACTGCCCAGTCCTGAGCCATCCTTACAATCGTTGTTATGCTTGAGCTCATTGTTGCAGCCACTGTGTCAGTCCACCTCGTTGAGGGTCTTCCTCTTTTCCGCTGACCCTGTACTCTGCCAAGCATAATGTCCTTCTCCAGGGACTGATCCCTCCTGACAACATGTCCAAAGTATGTAAGATGTAGTCTCGCCGTCCTTGCTTCTAAGGAGTATTCTGGTTGTACTTCTTCTAAGACAGATTTTGTTCATTCTTTTGGCAGTCCATTGTATATTCAATATTCTTCATCAGCACCACAATTCAAAGGCATCAATTCTTCTTCGGTCTTCCTTATTCATTGTCCAGCTTTCACATGCATATGATGCGATTGAAAATACCATGGCTTGGGTCAGGTGCACCTTAGTCTTCAAGGTGACATCTTTGCTTTTCAACACTTTAAAGAGGTCCTTTGTAGCAGATTTACCCAATGCAATTTGTCTTTTGATTTCTTGACTGCTGCTTCCATGGCTGTTGACTGTGGATCCAAGTAAAATGAAATCCTTGACAGCTTCAGTCTTTTCTCCATTTATCATGATGTTACTCATTGGTCCAGTTGTGAGGATTTTTGTTTTCTGTATGTTGAGGTGCAGTCTATACTGAAGGCTGTAGTCTTCGATCTTCATTAGTAGGTGCTTCAAGTTCTCTTCACTTTCAGCAAGCAAGGTTGTGTCATCTGCATGATGCAGGTTGTTAATGAGTCTTCCTCCAATCCTGATGCCCCGTTCTTCTTCATATAGTCCAGTTTCTCGGATTATTTGCTTAGCATACAAATTGAATAGGTGTGGTGAAAGAACACAACCCTGACGCACACCTTTCCTGACTTGAAACCAATCAGTATCCGCTTGTTCTGTCCAAACAATTGCTTCTTGATCTATGTAAAGGTTCCTCATGAGCACAATTAAGTGTTCTGGAATTCCCATTCTTCTCAGTGTTATCCATAATTTGTTATGATCCACACAGTCAAATGCCTTTGCATAATCAATAAAACACAGGTAAACATCCTTCTGGTATTCTCTGCTTTCAGCCAGGATCCATCTGACATCAGCAATGATATCCCTGGTTCCACGTCCTCTTCTGAAACCGCCCTGAATTTCTGGGATTTCCCTGTCGATATACTGCTGCAGCCATTTTTGAATGATCTTCAGCAAAATTTTGCTTGCATGGGATATTAATGATATTGTTCTATAATTTCCACTTTCGGTTGGATCACCTTTCTTAGGAATAGGCATAAATATAGATCTCTTCCAGTCATTTGGCCAGGAAGCTGTCTTCCATATTTTTTGGCATAGACAAGTGAGCACCTCCAGCGCTGCATCTGTTTGTTGAAACATCTCAATTGATATTCCATCAATTCCTGGAGCCTTATTTTTTGCCAATGTCTTCAGAGCAGCTTGGACTTCTTCCTTCAGTACCATCGGTTCCTGATCATAGCAGGGTTATAGTGAGCATTAAATGAGATAATATATGTTAAAGCATATGATAAAAAGGCAGAACTAATTGTTACTTATTATCTTACTACCTCATCACAATGAGTTTAACTAGCCAAAAAAAAATTATAATTAAAATATAATTCTATTATGCTAAAACATTACCTTTATTACTTAAAGCTTATTTTATTTTGTTTTTTCTAAAGAAGCCTTGGAGTAGCTTATCTAAAAGGTTCACATCCATTATTAAGCTCTTTTAGGGTAAAATAAGAAGAGCTGTGTTGTTCACCCACAAAACCTGAGTCATTGCCACAGTTGAGAATAAAAGCCTAGACTTCTGGGAAGCAAAGACAAAAAGACAAACACAGCTAAATACACAGCTTTCATTTTGTAATAACAGAAACTATGTCATTCAAGAGGTGTGACAACCTTTTCCTAGGGCAAATCTCTAAATAGAATATATCTTATCAGTCTTTCCCTTACGGGGCATTGAACAGCACAGTGGACCATTGTACCATCAAATTTATAAAGCCCAAGAAGCTTTGGATCGATTTTGAACAGTTTTTAGTAGAGAAGTGGTCTAGCCTAAGTTTGAATTTGCCATTTTCTAGCTGTGTAATTTAGACAAGTTACTTATGGTCCCTGAGACTCAGCTTCTTAATCTCTAAAATGGGGATAAAAAAATAATCCCTGCTCCATGGGGTTACTCTAAGGATTAAATGAGAGAATGCATGTTGAAGAGATTGCCACAGTGCACTGAATATAGAATGCAGTTAATAAATATTAGTTGTTTTAATAATTATTATTACAAATTCTGTCTGTAAACATGTATTGCTGTCATCAGAAATCTGTAAAAGAATATTAGCAAAGAAAGAATTTTAGTGTGATTAAAGAAAGCGTGTGATTGGATACTAGAAAATATCACCAGCATCCTTCAACTAGACAAAAAATCTAACCAGTTGGAAATCTAAACGAGAAGAATGAAAACATTGTTCTGGTTCTCTCTGTGAGCCAATTAAAATTTTCAGTTATTTTTTAGCACAAGTCATTTTAGAACAGCACTGAAACTCTCCACGATATTGTAACAGTGTAAAGCCTGTGGTGGGAAAGGTCAAAAGGCTAACTAAAATGTGTGAGCCAGAGTTGTTAGGTGCTGTGGACTCGATTTTCAACTCTTAACAACCCCGTGTGACAGAATGGAACTGCTCCATAAGGTTTTCTGGGCTGTAATCTCACAGGAGCACATCTCCAGATCTTCTTCCCAAGGAGCCGCTGGATGGGTCCAGACTGTCAACCTCTTGATTAGCTGCCAAGTGTTTAACCATTGCACCACCAGGGCTCCTGTGAACCAGAGTAGGCCTCATGGCTCCCAATTTCACCGACAGTAACTACACCTTAGAATTCTGCTTAGTTGTGTGTGGACTCATTAACGTATCATAGAAGAGTTGATATTATCCAATCATTCACTTGTATAAGCAGTATTGTCTTTAATGGGCTCAAATATAGCAACAATTTTGAGGATGGCACAGGAACACAGGACCAGGCAGTGTTCCATTCTGTTGTTCTTAGGGTCACTAGGAGTCAGAACCGACTTAATGGTACCGAACAACAACATTGTCTTTAAATTCTGACTCTACTGTTTACAAAAACAAACAAACAAAAAAGACAAATGGGGAGAAAAGATAGCAGAGTAATTGTACTGGTAAGTCTGGGAGTGTTGGTGATTCAGTGGGAGAATTCTTACCTTCCATGCTGGAGACCCAGGTTCATTTCCCGGCCAGTACACTTCATGTGCAGCTACCACCTGTCTGTCATTGGAGGCTTCATGTTGCTATGATGCTGAACATTTTTTTTTTTTAAGTGGAGCTTCCAGAATGAGACTAGGAGGTAAGGCCTGGTCATCTGCTTCTGAAAATCAGCCAATGAGATCCCACAATGGTTTGTTTGCTCTGCAGCACATCATGAGGATGGCACAGGACAGGGCAATATTTTGTTCTATTGTGCGTGGAGTTGCCACGAGTTGGGGGCCAACAACTAATAACTCTAGATATAACTCAAAATAAGATTACCTAAAATATTTAAATGTTAAGTACATTGGTGGTAGATGGATTTTTAAGCTCGTCCTTTACATAATCAAAGTAATAGCGTATATATTTAGAATCATTAAGTGTTAGCTCTGAGGAGAATTGTAAGGGTCATCTAAGTACAGTTCCTCTTTTTCTGTTTAATTCAGATATGGAAGCCAAAACCCACAGGAATTAAGTACCACAGACAGTAGACTAATTAAACTAAAATTACACCTTAAAGCCCAATTTGCCGATGCCTAGTCTGATTCCTAGTCCTATAGGGTCGCCATGAGTCGGAATCGACTCAATGGCAGTGGGTTTTTGGTTTGGGTTTAGTCTGATCTGCCTTTCGCTTCAATACAAGGTGTTTGTTTGTGATTGCTGTTCATTTTTGTTTGTAGCAATTTTTTAAAAATTTATTTTGTTGTTAATATATACAGCAAAACATACATCAAGTCAACAGTTTCTACATATACATGCCATTCAGTGACACTGATTAAATTCTTCGCAGTTGTGCTACCATTCTCACCCTCTTTTACTGAGTTGTTCCTCTTTCATTAGCATAAATTCACTGCCCCCTAAGGTTCTTATCTACTCTTTCAGAGCATAATGCTCAAGGCAGACATTTTTTATTACAGGTAGTTAAGCTATTGTTTGGTTTTAAGAAGACTTCAGGGGATATTTTTGGTTTAAGGCTTAAAAATTATCTTAGGGCAATAATTTCAGGGGTTCATCTAAACTTCATGGCTCCAGGAAGTCTGGGGTCCATTGTAGCGATTGTTGATTTCCAATATTTGTATTCTACAAAATAAGAACTCTTTATTTCCAATAAATCTGTGATTCAAGACAAAGCTGCAGTACACTCTACCTTTTTAGCAAACTGGACTTAACATTTTCAACACCTAAGCTTGATGTGAACTTGATTCACGCAACTAAATGTGCTTTTCCAGGTTACTTGGCCTTCACCAGAAGCCGTGATTATACGTTCCAGGAGAAGTTACAGTGGTGTGATGTGACATAGTTACTGATGTTAGGTTATATAGCCCTATCCTGGGTTTGTGGGAAAGAAAGCAAGTGTGTGGTTTGTCCTTTTTACTTTTCTGTTTGTAGAAAGGCACAGAACTGGCCTGGCTGCTTATAGTTCTTTAACCCCCAGCAGACCTTTCTGTAGCCGTCACCCAAGGAGTACAGTGGACGTACTTGGTGAAATGAGGTGGTGAGAGGATGATATGGCCTAAGTCACCTACGCCAGAACGAAAAAGGCCTGCCAGTTAGAGGTGAAGCTCAATTCATCTTTTGTCAGAACGCCGTAAGTCCTCTTATCCCCTGGTTTGCTCTTTATTACCAGCTACCACACTGGGATTCAAAGGAGCGTGTTCCCAAAGATTACTTAATGACAGAGAGTAGAGTTTAGGATATAAGAAGCATATTCAGCATGAGGCCAGTATTTTGTATGTGTATACACACTTCTGAATTGCTCAGCTTTTATGCGATTTTCTGTATTAAGGAAAAAAGGAATAAATATTCTTTTTATTCTTAAAAGACTGTGACTGAGCCAAAGAAGAGTTGGATGATTCTGGATTGCTCAGACTCTGACTGGCGCTTATGAATTTTTTGTTGTTGTTGTTTCCTTTGTCTGGGTTGTTTTTTTGTTTGTTTTTAACTGTGCCTTCTACTTTAAATATAAACACCTTTGGAAATCCGAATTCTTTATGATAAGCACTGCCTTTTGGTGGAGTTTGTCTCAATTACACATAGCTCTGAAAGGATATATGTCTATAGTTTCTGTTGTTAGTGGGTGCCATCAAGGTGATTCCAACTCACAGCAACTCAGTGTGACAGAATAGAACTGCCCATGGGTTTTCTTGGCTATAAACTTTACGGGAGCAGATTGCCAGGTATTTCTCCTGCAGAGCGGCTGCTTGGGTTCAAACCACCAACCTTTTTGTTAGCAACCAAGCCCTTAACCCTTTCCCATTTCCACCACCAGGTCCCCTTATATAGTTCTTTTATCAGTTAAATTTTCATTTTCTTGGTGGGTCATTGCGGCAGTCTTTTTTTGTATGTTTTGATTACAACTACTTTCTTTCATGTCAGTGTCCTCGTTACTCTGGTATGGTCCCTACTGTTGTATGTATGTTATATGTATATTATTGTATGTACACCTTAAGTAAGTCAAAAGCAGCTTGATACTAACCACCCAATATCCAAGTTTTGGAAGATATAAAAGGGAGATTTATTTCATTTTAGGGGGCTACTGAAAGACAGCTGTCATTTAACATTCCTAACACTGGTTAAAAAGACCCATAAAATTAGATGGCTGCTCTAAAATTTGATCAATCTGTCCAGAGCATTTAGTTATTTATATCTGACTTTCACTGATTTGTGGTATTTTCAGGGAAGACCTCTCTGAATTAGTGGAAGATCTCCATTTTTAAATATTTTTAAATGAATATAGTTTGTTACTTTCAAGAAATTAGACAAATTCAGTATTCCAAAGAGGGGCGCTTTGTGATTCTTTTAATGAGTAGATAAGAATGACAAATTTTTCTAAACTATCAGTAAGACTATAAAAAGAAACCGTAGTTATTTAACCATAAAAATTAATATTAAATAATTAATAATTAAAGAATACAAATTTAAATTACAATAAATTTTTTTTTCCTGAAGATTTTCTAATGGATAATATGAAGTACTGGATAAGAATATGTATTTTAAAAAGAGCCTTAAAGTTATATTTTGCCCAGTAGCTTCTGAAAGTCTCTTCTAAGGAAATAATAAGAGAAAAACCTCCATTCACAAAAGATGTTCGCTGCATTAGTATTAATAATACGAGAGAAAACTTAAATGTCTGCCATTAAGGAAATTAATTATATAAGTAATAGTGTATATGTGCAGTGGAATATTATCCAACTGATAAACATTACTTATGCAGAATTTGTAACAATGTGGAAAATGCTCATATATATATCATTGGGAGGAAAAGATGGTAGCAAAATTTTGCATAAGTTAAGAAGTCCGTCCTGTTTTAAAAGTACATATTAATGAAGAATAGAGGGAAATAAAAAAAAAAAAATTGTTAAATCTGTTTAGCTCAACAATTTTACTTAAAATCTTGTTTATATTACTGTACATAGTAAGGAGCTCTGGTGGCACAGTAGATGCGTAGTAATTCTTGTTTTTCATTATTCCTACAAATTAAAAGAAGGCTGTCCTCTTTCAACATTATCGCACATGCCAAGTTGAGGGTCAGAATATAATTTTCATCTTAAAGCAGAAATATCTTTTAGATATGACATTTAAGTTTTCCAATGCCTTCATCCGTATATATTTGTGATTTTTAATGTTATTTAAGTATCTTGTCATTTTGCTGTGTAACCCTTCTGGGAGAAGTTTGTATTTCCTGGAATTTTCTCCTTGCTTGCACATCTGTTACCCCTCAAAACTGCACAAAACTGAGAATTCTGAGATGGTATTTCGGTGGCTATTAAGAAGTAGAACCTATGTAGTTTTTTTTTTTTTTTTTAAATCCTAGGGGAATTATTTAATGTTTTCTAAGCACACAGGATCCATTTACAAAGGCAAAGCATCTTGTGTTTCTAATAGTTATTTTTATGTAAGGCTATTACAGGCACCAGAAACTTCTCTCAACCATCTTCCTCCCTACAACTGCCCCCCAAAACAGTTATTAGTATTAAATGTTACAGAGACTGACATTGTTTCCCGTAGATGCTTGGAGAAAGGCTGCAAAGTAACACTAAAGCATTTGGGGTTATTTATAATAAAGCCTGTGCAAAAGAAACAAGATGCCAATTCATGTGTCAGGCAGACAGCGGCAGCTGCTTTGTTACTACATGGCACTGTCCCATCTTAAATCAAATGGGAAATGGGTACTGTTTGACAGATACTGTCATCAGTGCAAACATCATTAAAATAATTAAAAAACTTCTCTCTCTCTTTTTTAATATAAAGCACAGGCTGTTTGGTTTCTTCAGGCTTTCCCAAGTCTTCTGCTCAGGGCTCCAGCAGTAACTATTCCTGTGCCAGGTTTTTTATCCAGCCAAGCCTGAGCTCCGACTTTTTATTCCAGTGGGACAGTGCAACTATGTTCTTGGCGTTTTCTGCCTATTACCAGTTAGGGTCTGTGAACAGAATCTCCATTTGTGAGAACCTCATTGTGGAGAGCGTGCAGTGGTCTTTTCATTTTGATTGATGGTTCTGGTTCTGCACCATCTGGCTTCTGATAGGCTGCATTAATCATATCCTGAACTAAGAAAGTGTAGACGTGTCTGTTTAATATGTCCCCATACATAATGTAACATTAGGTATTCATTCAGCTTGCAAAACAGAGTCATAATGTATGCAAGGTCTTTATATAGTAAAGCATAAATATTAATATGTGACCCATTAATGCGGTTTTTACTTGTCCTAACCTCTCACTAGTACATTTGTTTATGAAGATTGAGGAATTAAGAGAAAGAAGAACATGTGCGCATTTACATGACCATATATAGTTTTGCTGATGTCTCGTATGAATTTAGAACGATGTATGTCTGTAATACTTATCTTACCCATATTTACTTTACATATCTCTATAATTGCCTTTTGAAGTGCAGTTTCAATGCAAGCTGCAACACAGATTCGCTTTTTCTCACGTGAGCTCCTCGCATCAAATGTAGGCCATGGGTTTGCGGGGGGTGTATGTGGCCCTGCTCTTTTGTACCGCCTCCAGCTGGGCCCACTCCTGACACTCCATGCCCTGCTGTGTAATAACGTCAAGAAGGGAAAAAAAAGAGAGAGAGAGAGGCCAGGAGAGGCAGGATAGGAATTCACAAGTCAAACAAAAAGTTCGCTCCAGATCTTGGACTGTCATACTTATCAGTAGCTCAAATTCAGTTTTAGAAATTGGCTAGGGCCTAGCCAGTTAAGAGAGATGTAGTATGCATTAATCATAAATCCTTTCAGTACCTAGAAGAAGGATGGTTAAGGGGATTTAAATTCTCCTGGGAAGTAACCTTGTACAAAATTGCTAGCACATATGTCTTGAGGTAGCAAATTAAAACCATAACTTCGTAAAACACACTTTATGTTTTATCATGTTCTGTTGCGACAGCACTCTGTTCCTACGTGGCTGCATCTTCTTGTATGTGCCCCAAATTCAAAGTATGTACTTTAATGAATTATACTACTGAAGAATGAGTGAAGAGTAATGCTTGTGTGCTGCAGAATGCAAAATACAATCCACACTGTAGCAGTAATCATTCATAGGATGGTGCGCGGGATACAAGGCAAATGAGCATATTTTTGCGGAGACGTAAGTAACCTATAGCTTACGTTTGAAATGTTATTAGTCACATAAGAACAGTGAACAATACCAATAGAAATTATACAAAATGCAATACAGGGGTGCTAACTGAAGTCTTAAGAGTTCAAGATAATTAAAATAACCTTATATGGAAAGCTGGAAAAAAAAATTTCGGAAGTAAAATTAGTAATTTAATATTCAGCTCATCCACTTCTTCTTTTAAAACTTTTGCACTATTTCTTCTAATAATTTAGATCGCATTATTGTTTGGTTCATTCTATTAATTGATTTTTTTAAAAATACACTCACTGCCAGGAACACTGAATTGACGAACAACAGAATATAAACAGACTTTTTTGACCATGAGAACACTGATGTAGTCCTCCTAGGAATTTGTGAAGAACGTGGATTTTGCTGGGAGAAGGCAGGGTTTGTGTCTTGGCTCTACTGCTTAGCTAGTTGGATGATCTCAAAAATGTTCAGACGGCAGTGTCATAAAACAATATGTGTACTAACTGTTTAATGAGAAGCTAGTTTGTTCTGTAAACCTCCATCTAAAGTACAATTTAAAAAAAATGGTCAGACTGGTTAGCCTGTTTCCAAGTTTGCCCTCATTCTGAGATATAATAATCCTAATGAAATTTTTGGAGTCCCTTGGTGGTACAAAGAGTTAATGCACTCAGCTGCTAACCAAAAAGGTTGGAGACTGGAATCCACCCAGAGGTGCCTTGGAAGTCTACTTCTGAAAAATAAGCAGTTGAAAACCCGTGGAGCACAGTTCTACTTGACACACGTGGGGTCGCCGTGAGTCAGAGTCAGCTCTACAGCAACTGGTGATAAGACTTTTATCTAAAGAAGGAATATCTTTACTAATCCTTAGCCTCTCTTACTTAGAAGTGGAGATAATCCCTGCTCTCCTACCTTTAGTTGTCTGTGAGGGCCGGATGAGATAATATATGTTGTTACTTTTGTTGATTAAACTTTCCTGAATTTCATGTTACATTCATGAAAGCATGCGTGAAGAGTCTCCTCCTTTGTCACAGTAAGTTCTAAGAACCAATAGAATAACGAATGCATGTGTTTCCTGCTGCCTAATCTCCTCCTTTTGTATAAGTTCCCTCTAGAGTTTACAGCAGAAGTTGAAAATTGTTTTTCTCCTATAAAGAGCCATATGCTCGTGAAATACAACTTAATTTCCTTCTTCGAGCAACATATAAACTATTGGACTGCAGTTCTTTAAAACTAAGAACACTTATCCTGAAGCTCAGACAGAGCTGAAAGGGAGAGGCCTTTTCAACCAAAACATTTAATTAGCTCAGGGAGACAGTGCCAAAAAGATAGCTCTGTAGAGGCCTGTGCTCTGCTTCCCTGTTGCAGGACTTGTACCTTCCAGGAGGGGAGGGTTTGCACAGGTGGAAAAGTTAGGGAGGTAAACAGCTCGCCTGTTCCTCCACAGGGCGTCTTTGGGCATTGATAGGAAATGCTGTGAATTTCCAGAATGCCAAATGAACATATTCAAACATAAATACAAGCCACAAGTAGTTTTTATTATTATTATTATTTCTAGCATTTTAATGAATCTTCACCCTTAGGTTTTTGCCTGATCATGAATATATGAACATTGACATTATTAATACTGAATTTTAAGCATTTTTTAATATCGCCAACTTGTAAAGCATAACCAGAAATATGTGTGGTTTTCCACATTATGTATGGTTTTGCAAATCAGAGGTGGGCAGGGGGACTTTCCTTCTAGGCTATATTTTGTGTTTATTTAGGCTTTACTTGAAATCAAGTGTCATGTGTATATTTGTACCTTAGTGTCATAGAGAAGGTTTTTGTGTATAAATCTTTTCCCCATGCTGCCCGTAATTCTTAGTGCTGATGCCAGCAGTGTTAATGGGACTCAATAATCATTATATGAATTTTATAAAGTCACTGTGTCCAAGGCACTGGCAATACAAAGAATGAGATGCTGTGTGGTCCTGTGTCTTAAGACGCTTACAGTGTGTTGGGGAGGATAGAGGCAAACAGCTAATTTTAATTCTAGCATTCATATATAATGCCAATAACCCTAAACCAGACCCATCGGCACTGAGTCAACTCCAACTCATGGTGAACCCATGTGTGTCAGAGTAGAACTGTGCTCCCTAGGGTTTTCAATGGCTGATTTTACAGAAGTAGATTGCCAGGCCTTTCTTCTATGGTGCCACTGGGTGGATTTGAACTGCCAACCTTTCAGTTTGTAACCCAGCATAAACTGTTTGAATGACCCAGTGACCTAGAATGCCAATAATACCACTATTATGAATTACTCTATCATTATTATTACTGTTATCACTATTATTATTAGCAAAGTATAAAGGCATTATAAAGGAACCAGATCAGCTAAACTTGAAGGTCATTTGAACTGCAGTACCCTTGAAAACATTTGTGTGAACCATGACTCCTTAAAAATTTGATTCAAATCATTTTACTCCTCTTTTCCCTAAGACCTAAAAATGCTTACTTTCCCCACCCCACCCCACCCTGCCACCACCACCTACAGCCTGTAGTTACAGGTCTGTCCAAATTTTTGTGGCTTTTGGTTCAACTTTACCAATAGCATGGCAGTCCCATGATACCCTTTTGGATTTCACATCTGGCTTAAACTGTAATCAAAAAACTGGGCACGTGATTGTCCAATTAACTGTCCAGTGTTTTTTCCTAAATAGCAGTGAACTGTCATGTATTATTTCTTCTGACTGTAGCTCAAATCATAAAGATAACAATAAGGAATTCATTTCTAGCACTATGTCTCCTATACAGCAATAAATTATTTGCCCTCTGTTCTTCCCAGAGGTCTCTAAGATTTTGATAGCCCAGACTGAGGTCTACCATTGGTGTCCCCTCATCCCTACCTCTTACTAATGTGTCCTGCCCCACATCTGTAGAACCCACACTGATTAGAATGAAAGCAGGATACTCTGTTGGGAGGGGTAGGGGTGGAACAATCGTGATTATGCAGTTTGTCAGCATTAATGTGAACAAAAGTTCACCAAGACTTGCAAGCAACCGTCTAAGATAAAATTATTGGTCTGTGCTTGTCTGGAGCAAAAGAGAGAAAAGGAAACCAAAGACTCAAAGAAGAAACTAGTCTACAGGACTCATAGCCCACATGAACCATGGTTTTATCTATCCTGAGACCAGAAGAACTAGATGGCACCCAGCTACCACTACAGACCATTCTAACCAAGGGCACAATAGTTGGTCCTGGATAGAATGGGAGACAAATATAGAACAAAACTCAAATTCCTGTGAGCAGCCCTCTAAGATACTCCACTGATCTCACCCCATTGGGAGCAAGGGAGAATGAAGAAAGCCAAAAACACACGGTAAATTTAGTCCAAAGGACTAATGGACCACAACTATCGCAGCCTCCAAACTGAGTCCAGCACAACTAGATGGTGCCCAGCTGCCACCATCGACTGCTCTGGCCGGGATCACCATAGAGCGTCCTGGACAGAGCTGAAGAAAAAATGTAGAACAAAATTCTAACTCACAGTAAAAGACCAAACTTACTGGCCTGACAGAGATGGTAGAAACCCTGAGAGTATGGCCTCCGGACACCCTGTTAGCTCAGTAACGAAGTCACTCCTGAAGTTCACCCTTCAGCCAAAGATTAGACAAGCCCAAATGAGACTAAAGGGGCACATCAGCCCAGGGGCAAGGACTAAAAGGCAGGAGGGGACAGGAAAGCTGGTAGTGGGGAACCCAAGGTCAAGAAGGGAAAGTGTTGACATATCGTGGGGTCGGTAACCAATGTCACAAAACAATATGTGTACTCATTGTTTAATGAGAAGCTAGTTTGTCCTTGATCTACAGTGCAGTAATTAAAAAAAAAAAAAAAACCCTTAAATTACTAAAAAAGGCCAAACTTACTGGACCCAGTAGAGACTGGATGAATCCCCGAGACTGTTGCCCTGAGATAACTGTTTAAATTTGGAACTGAAGTCATTCCTGGAGGTCACCTTTCAGCCAAATAATGGATTGACTCATAAAATAATATTACCTGTGAGTATTGTGTTCCTTTAAATAGTCATCTATATAAGACCAAACAGTCAACATTTACCCTAAAGCAAAGATGAGAAGGTAAGGCGGGGGCAGGGAAGCTAGATTAATAGAAACAGAGCAACCAGAATGGCAATAATGAGAATGCTGACACATGGTGAAAAATGTAATCAGTGTTACTGAACAATATGTATAAAAATTGTTAAATGAAAACCTAATTGCTGTGTAAACTTTCGCCAAAACCACAATACCAAACCAAAACCTGTTGCTATCAAGTCGATTCTGACTCATAGTGACCCTATAAGACAGAGTAGAACTGCCCCACAGTTTCCAAGGAGCGGCTGGTAGATTCAAACTGCCAGCCTTTTGGTTAGCAGCCAAGCCCTTAACCACTGTGGCACCAAGGCTCCAGGGCACAATAAAATATTATTTTTTAAAAAAAAGTTACTAAGACTCACCAAATGCATCTCGATGAGACAACATCATTTGTTGTTTTTTTAGAATTCTTCATAGTTAACCTAGTATGCTACAGTTATTTAATTTTGAGTTGAAGATGCTGTCCTTGGTGCAGAGCTATTTATTTTTTTAATTTTATTTGGTTGTTGAGAATAAAAGCTATTTATTTTTAATAATAGTTGATAGACCTACATGTTACTACTGATGAGCTATTTCAGCTGTGACATTTTGTGCTTGGCCTCCACCGCCCAAGGCAGATTTATCATAGAAAGAAAGGAGCTACCCTTCTTTTCTGTTCCACAGCCCGTTATGGTTTTCAAAAGATAGTTAAAGCATGAAAAAGCCCTGAAACAATAAATAGGCTAATATCTTCTCCTAAATATAGGAGATATTTATCATTTCTTTTTTGAAAGAGTATTTTGTTAATTTAAGGTTTTTTTTTAATGGAAAACATATAAAAATGTGGATTGATTTTCTTTTCTAAAGCAATAATTTCATTAGAATTCTTCATTAAAAGAATCTATTCACAGGGTAAAATGACAGCATGATTGCTATTTAAGCTCATTATTTTCAGATGGCAGAGGCAAGGAATAATAAAAGGGAAAGCCTCTTACATGGTTAATATATTTAAGTGTTGGAGGAGCTAGAAAGATACTTGTCAGAACTGAATAACTAATAGGCCATGGTGTCCATATTTTTCCCAAGAGTGGAACACCTTAATGTCATAGCTATTCAGCTTTCCATTCCACAAACATTTCTTGCTTATAAACATTTCTAGAACAGTTCTCTGTGTAGCATACACATGTGCCATGTACTCAGTTTCTTTTTTCCTCTTCTTATTCTTACTTCAGCTTTATTTTTCCTGTTTTATTCATCTTCCCCTTTAACATTAACAAAGTAATTCACTTTCCTGTGTATTACTGGAGTCATATTTTTGTTTCAAATGATGCTTGTAGCCCTCCACTCCAAAATGTCTGGGTAAGAGTTTATTGCTCCCTGTATTTTCCAGCTGTGGGGACTGCCATGAAAAAGAAAATGGTTCCTTCAAATAAATTCAGTGACTCAGACATGACAAACCAACATTATTTGTGTGTGTGTGTTTTGAGGGAATGATAATTTCCTCGTTTCATCCACAAACCACCACAATCCAAAGCTTTTTAAATGCCCACTCTTTGATAACATAGTTTTATTTCTAATGTTTCCATAATCTGAATTTGCTCTAACATCTAGGCAATGTGACGTATATCAGAAAGAGCCAGTACCTTGCAGCCAGGCAACTTGGCTAGGAATCTCTCATTTTACTAGCTGTGAAATTTTGGACACATTTCCTAATCTATCTGACCCTTATATTTGTCATCTGTGAAATAGGAAAAATAGTATCTACTTTCGTAATAAGCCTCTGAGAACAACTGATACATAGTGAGTACTCATGAGAGCTGTCTCAGTTATCTAGTGCTGCAATAACAGAAATACCACAAGTGGATGGCGTTAACAAACAGAAATTTATTTCTTCACGGTAAAGTAGACTAAAGTCCAAATTCAGGGTGTCAGCTCCAGGGGAAGACTCTCTCCCTGTCGGCCTTCTCATCAGTCTTCCCCTGAACTAGGAGCTTCTCCTCGCAAGGACCCTGAGCCCAAAGGATGAGCTCTGCTCCGGGCACTGCTTTCTTGGTGGTATGAGGTCAGCTCTCTGCTTGCTTCCCTTTCCTTTGATCTCTTACAAGATAAAAGGTGGTACAGGCTACACCCTAATCCTCTTTAACATAAAATTACGATCACAATATGGAGGACAACCACACAATACGGGGAATCATGGCCTAGCCAAACTGATACACACGTTTTGGGGGGGACATAATTCAATCCATGACAATCTCTCACCCATTTTCGGTGGTGCAGTGGTTAAGAGTTCACTGTTAACCAAAAGGTCAGCAGTTTGAATTCACCAGCCACTCCTTGAAAACCCTATGGGTCAGTTCTACAGTGTTCTATAGGGCCGCTATGAGTTGGAATCGACTAGACGACAGTGGGTTTGATTTTCTGTTTGTTTTTTTTTTTCTTCTTCTTCTAAACAATTACTGTTAATATGCTCAGTAGTCTAGACATTTAGAAATTATGAATTATTGAATTTTTAATGTTTTATTTCTCATGTCTTGGCAATTGAAAAAAAACATAATGAAGACATAGATACATCATGGACTAGCTTAGTCAAATCCATTTTTATATATACATTCACAGTCAAGTCTAACCCTGGAGACAATTGTGACCCCAACAGAGAGATCTATAGTATACTGTTACCTTCAGGCAGAAACCCCTCACGCTCTGTGACCACATGTCCCAAGAAAGCCACAATAGTGCTGGAGAAACATAGTGCTGGAGCAGGTAGAGGAAAACACCTGCCACCTTCAGTGCAAAGGCAGTATTGTTGTGTCTTTCCTTAAGACCTTCACTTGTTGTAGCCATTTTGAAAATGCTGATATACTTGGCCAAAATAATCTGAAAGTGAAGGAAAATAGTATTAATTTATTAAGATTATTTTTTTACAAGCAAAAATCTCTTTGTCTTTCTCAGGTAAATTTAATACTGTTTTCTCCACAATCCCTCATAAGGGAGACTGGGGAAAACTCAAACGTAATTTTTGGTAATCTTGGCTTTCTGCTGACTTTGTTTCTTTCTTTGTTGTACTCTTTTGATAGAGGATTTGAGTCACATATCAGAGATCAAAGAGAAGGAATAAAGAGGAATCCATTTAAGTACTGAACATTCTCCTGAAACATTTGAATAGTTTGAACATTGAACTGTCAAACAGGGGATTATATACTGTCTTGTGTGGTTGCTTAATTATGTTTTAACAACTAGATAGTAAAATTCTCAAGGGTAGGGACTATGTCTTGTATTTTTAAATGCCCCTATAAAAGCCTTGGAAACACTGTGGCGTAGTGGTTAAGTGCTATGGCTGCTAACCAAAGGGTTGGCAGTTTGAGTCCACCAGGCGCTCCTTGGAAACTCTATGGGGCAGTTCTACTCTGTTCTGTAGAGTCGCCATGAGTCGGAATCAACTTGACGGCACTGGGTTATAAGAGCCTTGGCTAGTACTTAAATAGGTTAAGTAAATGCTTGCTGAGTGGAATTGAATTTATGGTAAACTTACTTACAAATTACATGCATTGAGGCCAGATTTAAATACATGGGGAGTCTACTCTTTGTGGTTTTCTTGGGACATAACCTTTAGGGTAACACTTTAATTCAGGCAAGCCGGTACCACTGCATCTTCCTAAGAGACTTGACCACTCTTTGACCAAACCATCTGTCTATCCAACGTTCTCAGCCAGGGTTGGTACGACCCTATCAAGGGGGCTTATGGAAATAGGGTTGTTGGTTGTTAGTAGTGGTGCCATTTAGTGCCCAGGGACCAAGTTTAGCTGAATGTTGCGCAGCGTAGTCCCTCACAGCAAAAATAATTGTTGTGTTTAAAGTGTCTTCAGCATCCATGTCATGGATTGAATTGTGTCCCCCCAAAATATCTGTCAACTTGGCTAGGGCATGATTCCCTTGTATGATTGTCTACCATTTTATCTTCTGATGTGATTTCCCTAAATGTTGTAAACCCTGTCACTATGATGAAATAAGATGGAATAGTGTCAATTATACGGTGAGGTATACAAGATTAGGTAGTGTCTTAAGCCAATCTCTTTTGAGATATAAAAGAGAGAAGCAAGCAGAGAGAGATGGGGGGGACCTCATACTACCAAGAAAGCAAAACCAGGAGCAGAGCGCATCCCTTGGAGCCAGGGTCCCTGCACCTGAGAAGCTCCTCGACCATGGGAAGATTGAGGGCCGACAGAGAGAGAAAGCCTTCCCTTGGAGCTGACGCCTTGAATTTGGGCTTTTAGCCTACTTTACTGTGAGGCAATAAATTTCTCTTTGTTAAAGCCGTCCACTTGTGGTATTTCTGTTATAGCTGCACTAGATGACTAGGACAGTCCATCACTGAGAAACACTGGACTCCTTATTATTTTGCACCTGCTTACTACTCAGGCTTCATACTTCACCACTCACCCATCGCACTCTACTTAAACCTTGCTGAACAACTTGATTCTTGGTCATACCAAGCTCTACCTCTGTGTCTTTGAAGATTTTATTTCCTCTGCTCCTTCCCTCCTTTCTCCTCTAGCAAATGTCTTTTAATCCTTCAGGACTCAGCTCAGGTATCAAGGAACCTTTGCTTATTACAAACCCAGTCTGGGATAAGTGGCACTTTTAGGTGCTGTCTAAGTTCTCTATCTATACTTCCTTCTGTCACGACTTTTATCCTGGTGAATTATGGTTATTTACGTAATTTCTGTCTCTCCCACTAGACTAAAAGCACTTAAGAACAAGTCGCATGCTCCAGCAACTCATTCAGTGCCTTACACATTGTGGGCACTTTATAAATAATTTTTGAATGAATGGATGAATCAATGACACAGTCGGACAGGAATTCATTGTTCAGTAAATATTGTGTACTTTTTCATAACTAGGAAGGGCCTTGATACATGCTATGACATGGGTGAACCTTTAAAACATTATGCTGAGTGAGATAAGTCAATCACAAAAGGACAAATATTATATTATTCCACTAGTATCTTGAATAGGCAAGAATACAGAGATCAAAGTTTAATAGTAGTTACCAGAGGCAGGAGGAAGGGAAAAAGGAGGAGTCATTGTTTAGGAAGCATTGACTGTCCGTTTATGGTATTGGAAAATTTGGCAACAGATATTGGTGATGGTTGCACAAGATGACTGATGTATAGTAGTTCCCTCTTATCCCCACGGGATACGTTCCGAGACCTCCCATGGATGCCTGACACTGAGGATAGTGCCAAATCCTATATATACCATGATTCATCCCATACATACATAACATACTTATGATAAAATTTAATTTCTAAATTAGGCACAGTAAGAGATTAACAACAAAAAATAAATAAATAAAAGAATAATTATAATAATATAATGTAATAAAAGTTATGTGAATGCCAGAGCAGGACAGTGTGAGATTTCATCAGATTTTATCATTTAACATTTTTGAACCTCGGTTGACCACAGGTAACTGAAATGGTGGAAAGCTAAACCGTGGGTGGGGGGAGGAGCTGCTGTAATTGTTTACACTGATTTTAAATGTGAAAAATGTTGAATTGGCAAATGTTGTGTTATATATATTTTGCAGCAATAAAATAAAATGAAAGTACAAATTGGGGGTATATATACCATTGAATGCTACTCAGCCAGTAGGAGAAATGAAGTCTTGATACATACTGTAGTATGGATAGAGCTGGAAGACATTATGCTGAGTGAAATAAGTCAATCACAGAAGGGCAAATATCATATGAGCTCACTTATATAAAAAGACAAGAAAGGGCAAATGTAAAGAAAACAAAGTTTATCAGGAGTTATCAGGAGCAGGAGGGAATGGGAAAGGAAGTTTAACAGGGATGGAAATATCACAATGACTAAGGGTAGGATTGCACAGCCAATTATTGTAATTGCTGTCAATAAGTTGTATACCCATAAAAGGTTGAATTGGCAAAAGTTGAGTGATAGATATATTTAAAACAACAACAATAACAAAACCGTGTAGCTGCTCAGGCTGCTTATGTATGGCCAGAAACCTCACGAGGTTTATTTTCTTGGTTTGGTGGTTTAGGGTCATGGTTTCATGGGACATCCCAGTTAATTGGCCTAATAACATGCTTAGAGGTTGTGTTCTATGTGCTAGTTTGATATGTAGTGCCTGGGGTCTTAAAAGTTTGCAAACAGCCATTCAGGGCACAGCAGTTGGTCTCTATTCACCTGGAGCAACAAAGGAAGAAGGGGAGTCAGGAATACGGGAAAAAAAAAAAAACCTGTTGCAACCCTATAGGGCAGAGTAGAACTGCCCCACAGAGTTTCCAAGGAGTGCCTGATGGATCTGAACTGCTGATCTTTCGGTCAGCAGCCATAGCACTTAACCACTATGAAACGTGTGGCTAATTGCCTCCATGAGCAGCTACCTCCTTTGCCATGAGACCAGGAGAACTGGGGGGTGCCCGGCTGCCATTACGGAACATTTTGATCAAAGATTCCATAGAAGAATCCTAATCAAAAGGGGAAAAATACAGAACAGAATTTCAAATTTTCATGGACTACAAAATTAATGGATCCATGAAAGTTGGATGAACCCCTGAAACTATTGCCCTGAGATAAGTCTTTAAACTTTAAACCAAAAATATTCTCTGAAGTCTTCTTAAAACCAAGCAGTAGTTTAACTTAACTAGTAAGAATGTCTGCTTTAAGCATTGTGCTCTTTTCAGACCTATCTATATGGGATGAAAGTGACAACAACAACCTAAAAGATTAGATAGGAGCCTTACAGGGCAATAAATTTATGTTAATGGGGGAGGAACAACTCAGAAAACGGGAGTGACTGTGGTTACAGAACTCGAAGAGTATAATCAACATGTTGCTGAATTGTACCTGTAGAAACTGTTGAGTTGGTGTGTGTTTTGCTGTATATATCTCTACAACAGCAAAATAAGTAAGACTGTTTAAAAAAAAAAAAAGAAGGAATTGAGGCTGGCCAAATTCATAGAGTCAGGGCCCTCAGTGGGTATCACTGAGAAGGATATGGGAGGCAGGGGCTAACATGCCTAGGATATGGGGAGCCTTGTGCTGGGTATTATGAAAATTCAGAAATGAGCAGTGTTGTTGATAACTTCAACAAAAGCATGACGAGTACAACTTGAAGGCTTCAGGAGAAAAGGAAAGTACAGATTATAATAAGGCAACCTTAAAAATGAATATCAACTACTTTATGTGCAAATTCAAGTGGGGAAACATGATTTGTATAAAATTGTCAGCAGAAGTTGGAGATGGTAATGGCAAGAGTACATTTATTGACTGTTAAATAAGAGGCAGTATGACCCTCATAAAGATTGTTTACGTGTAGCAGGGTTGAAGTGCCACATGATAAAACTCATAAGCTTTACTTACCAAAGTTCTAACTAGTGTAGAAAAAAATCCTGCCAGACAGCATGTCTGCTTTGGTTGGAATAGAAGCATAAATATCGAATTTGCCTTGTTACAGAGAAGAATGGATGATGTATGCAACCTCTATCCAAATAATCGTTCCACCAGGCTCAAAATGTAGGGAATCTAATTAATTTGTTGATTCACCCTAATCCTTATTCTCAAGTGGTGAGACAGATATCTGTAAGTTCATATTTCACTGAGTCATATTCCAGTTCTTAGAAGCTAAAACACAATTTGGCTAGAAGTTTAAAAATAAATGCATCCAATAGACTAAGTCAGTATACCCTTAATTAGGAAAGTTAAAAACACATACATAGTAATAAACTTCTAAACAATAAACTTCTAGAAGTTTATTTTTCTGTCAGCATTTCTCTAGCCTACAGGCTCTTCTGTTGTTTTTCTTTTTTATTTAAATGTGTGACCTCTGAAATGTCATCAAAGGGTGTGCGTCTGTAATGACCAGTACGGCTGAAGAGCGCCAGGTAGGACCACATAAAATTTTAATACATGCATTTCATCACGGAAGTCCTTCTATTAATTTTTCTGTTGAAGAAAAAATAAGGTGGCTAATGATTCCAAATGAAAGCTTTGTTTTTGTTTTTCAGCACAACTCCCTTGATGTTATTTGAATTAGAAATTGATATTTCATATTTCAGCCTGGTCAGGCTTTCGTTTTTCCACTTGTGCCTTGATGGCCAAATGTCATTCTATGTTAGATGGTTCGGTTTCCTTGTGTATTCGTAATCAACAAAAGCAAATACCTTTTTATCAAACCATAAAAATGAACAACTATGCACTCTTATATGCGCTGCTCATGTGCAGCATAATTGTTTAATGCGCTTTTCACCTTAAGTCAACGTGAAAGACTGCTGATGGCACCAAACACCATTTCTTCATGCCGTAATTCTCCCGACCTGTGTCCGCAGGGACCCTAGCCAGGAGGGTAATTGTGTATGTTGCTGCTCTGTTTGAACTTCCCAGTGACAGCCTGTCTGGAATGACTCAGGTCAGAGAACAGTACATTTCAGAATAGCATAAAGGAAGAACACCCCCTCCTTATGGCTAAGTGAAAAGGGAGTTTGAAGGTGAAATGCACCAAAATTTTAGTGGGCTTATTGTATTCAGAAAAGGCTAAAATGTATCTGAAGTTTTAAATTCTGTTTTAATTTACAGAAATATGCAAAAATCATCATATTAATTACTGCCATTTGTCTAGTACTTGATACAAAAAGCACTTTTCATATGAATCATCTTGCCACTAAGCTGTGTTCTCTTAAGTCATTTAACTTCCTTGTTGTTGTTGTTAGGTCCTATTGAATGGGTGTCGACTCATAGCGACCGACCATGTGACCCTATGCACAACAGAATGAAACACTGCCTGGTTCTGCACCATCCTCACAATTGTTGCTACACTTGAGCCCATTGTTGCAGCCAGTCTGTCAGCTGTCTCCTTAAGGGTCTTCCTCTTTTTTCTCTGGCCCTCTACTTTATCAAGCATGATGTCCTTCTCTAGGGACTGGTCCCTCCTGACAACATGTCAAAAGTATGTGAGATGCAGTCTCGCCACCCTTGCTTCCAAGGAGCGTTCTGGCTGTACTTCTAACAAGACAGATTTGTTTGTTCTTTAGGCAGTCCATGGTATATTCAATATTCCTCGCCAACACCACAACTCAAAGGTGTCAATTCCATCTTCCTTATTCATTGTCCAGCTTTCATGTGCATATGAGGCAATTGAAAACACCATGGTTTGGTTAGTCACACCTTAGTGCTCAAGGTGACATCTTTGCTTTTTAACACTTTAAAGAGATCTCTTGCAGCCAATTTGCCCAATACAGAGTCTTTTGAGTACTTGGCTGCTGTTTCTATGGATGTTGATTGTGGATCCTAGTAAAATGAAATCCTTGACAACTTCAGAATTTTCTGTTTATCGTGATGTTGCTTATTGGTCCAGTTGTGAGGAATTTTGTTTTCTTTATGTTGAGGTGTTATCCATACTGAAGGCTATGGTCTTTGATCTTCATCAGTAAGTACTTCAAGTCTTCTTCACTTTCAGCAAGCAAGATTGTGTCATCTGCATAATGCAGGTTGTTAATGAGTCTTCCTCCAATCCTGATGCCCCGTTCTTCTTCATATAGTCCGGCTTCTTGGATTATTTGCTCAGCATACAGATTGAATAGGTATGCTGAAAGGTTGCAACCCTGATGCACACCTTTCCTGACTTTAAACCATGCAGTATCCCCTTGTTCTTGATCCATGTACAGAGTCCTCATGAGCACAATTAAGTGTTCCGGAATTTCTGTTCTCTGTAATGTTATCCATAATTTGTAATGATCCACACAGTCAAATGCCTTAGCATAGTCAATAAAACACAGGTAAACATCTTTCTGGTATTCTCAGCTTTCGCCAGGATCCATCTGACATCAGCAATGATATCTTGGATCCGCATCGTCTTCTACATCTCGCTTGAAACTCTGGCAGTTCCCTGTGAATATACCGCTGCAGCTGCTTTTGAATGATCTTCAGCAAAATTTTACTTGCGTGTGATATTAATAATATTGTTCCATAATTGCTGCATTCAATTACATCACCTTTCTTGGGAATAGGCATAAATATGGATCACTTCTGGTCAGTTGTCCAGGTTGCTATCTTCCAAATTTCTTGGTATAGATGATTCTCAGTTAATCTTATATGTAAAATCTGTAAAAATGGGCATAAAATTGCAAATTGTCCTATTAACCTCCCAGGGTTGTGAAGGCCATACAGCTTAGTTATGCAAATGTTAGGTGTTTATCCTTCATTAGACTAAAGTGTTGCTTGAGTCGGAATTGACTGGTCTGGTCGGTATTGGGTTTTTTTGGTTTTTGTTTTTTATTTAGACTAAGATGGTGAGACTTCATCTCATATACTTTGGACATGTAATCAGGAGGAACCAGTCCCTGAAGAAGGACATCATGCTGTAAAATAGAGGGTCAGTGAAAAAGAGGAAGAGCCTCAATGAGATGGAGTGACACAACCTCAGTAAGATGGATTGATAGAACAGTACAACAGTGGGCTCAAACGTAACAATGGTTGTGATGATAACGCAGGACTGGGCAACTTTTTGTTCTGGTGTACAGGGGGGTCACTGTGAGTGGGAGTCGACTCAACAGTACCTAACAACAGCAACAGCAAAGACTTAACAGAGGTAGTGGTGGGTCAGTGGTAGTATTCTCACCTTCCATGCTAGAGACCTGGTTTGATTCCTGGCCAAGGTGCCTCATGTGCAGACACCGCACATCTGTCGGTGGAGGGTTGCATGTTGCTATGGAGCTTCCAGACTAAGATGGACTAGAAAGAAAGGCCTGGCAATCTACTTTCGAAAATCAGCCCATGAAAACCCTGTGGAACACAATGGTCCAATCCTTTGCAACTGATCAAGGGGATGGCACGAGACCAGACAGCCTTTCGTTTTGTTGTACATGGGGTCACCATGAGGCTGGGACCAACTCATTGGCAGCTAACAACAACAGAGTAGAGTCACAGTAATTAATTTAACAACTGTTTTTTAGAAGCATGTACCATGTACCATGTGCTGTGGAAACCCTGGTTGTGTAGTGGTTAAGAGCTACGGCTGTTAACCAAAAGGTTGGCAGTTTGAATCCACCAGGAGCTCCTTGGAAACTATTGGGCAGTTCTACTCTGTCCCATAGGGTCGCTATGAGTCGAAATCGACTTGACAGCAATGGATCTTTTTGGGTTACCATGTGCTGTGAGCTAGGGAGCTCAGTATCATGTACTAGGAACGGATTCTGGCTTTCCTAATGGCGGTTCATGCTGAATTGTCTGTTAGTTCTTAAAAGTGAAGCAAATGGGACCATATTAGCTGGGGGTAGGGTGAGGAGGGAGACTAAGGAAAAGCCATAACTTAACATGTGTTCTACAACTGCCTGCTTTAAGTATCCTTTTTCGCTCTGAATCTGAGATTTATACAAAGTGGTTTCAACTCCTTCATGTACTCAAAATTAGTTCTCCTGCTTTGCTAGGCTTCAGCACTAGGTGGTCATGTCCCCTTAGGTTACCTCCAGCCTTATGGATTTTAATGTCTTGCACATGTTTCTCTGAGGTCTGCAGAGCCTGGTGGCTTGAGCTCATTTGCATGCACACGATTCCCAGCCTCTGTTTCCAGCCGGTCACATTTTACTTCTCAGAACGATGTCCTAACTGTTAAAGTGTACAGATTTGCCTGTTTGTTCTCAGTGATGAAGAGCAGAAAGTTTTTAAATTGCAATAATAATGTAAACATCTTCATTTGCTGAACTCATATTTTCACGTTTATAAGAATATCTTGTTTGTAGTTACTCAGTTACTCCTTAAAATATGAAAAAAAATAAATCCAAAAGCTTTGTACCATTATTATGAGAAGGGATTTTTTTTTTTTTTTCTTCCCTCCTGTGAACCTGATTTAGTGACATCCCAGAAAACTGGAATTCTCTATTAACCCCTAGGTCAGGCTTCCATCTGGACACATGTCTCTTTTATCCTACCTCCTTGAGAGTGGGGCAGTTTATTCTTAATTTAATTCCCAGCTTCTTTTTAGGGAGCATTCAAAGTTAATCTCAACAAAGAACAGTAAATCAGGCTTGCAGTTTGTGGTATTAGGGAATAGAGGGAAATCAAGTAATTTTCGTATTAGAAAGAATCATAGAGAACAGCTTATCTAACCACTCCATTTTGCAACGAGGCAACCACATGCCAAAGAAGCCAAGTCGCAGTCAAAATCACGTGGTTTCTTGGCTGGTCCTGTGGTTCAGCACCTGTGGTTCAGCACCTTGGACACTAGGCAGCATAAAATGTGATAGTTCCTGGAAGATAGGGTGGACTAGAATGTAACACTTTTTATTAAAATAAATGCAAGTGAAAACTGGGTGGAGAATGTGTGCTTCCAAACTGCTATCACCCAGTGTTGTGTCTTTCGGGGTCTGGACTATGTGTAATACAGTTGCCTAGTGAAAGAAAACTCTTATCCTCAAATATGGCTTTGGGCATCAAAACCTGTTGCCATCTAGTGGATTTCCGCTCATAGCAACCCTGTAGAACAAAGTAGAACTGCCCCATAGGGTTTCCTAGGCCATAATCTTTACAGAAGCAGACTGCCACATCTTTCTCCTGCAGAGCGGCTGGTGGGTTTGAACTACCGACCTTTTGGGTAGCAGCTGAGCACTTTAACCACTGCACCACCAGGACTCCTTTTTGGGAGTCAGAGACCAGGCATTGAGCCAGAGCTCCCATGTATACTTTCTGGGTCTTGGCTTTTTTTTTTTTTTTTTTCCCTACTTTGAAGTTAGAATAATAAATGGCTGAAGTAAACAAGTAACATCTCCATAGAGTACCATTCTTTCATAAAAAACTGTAAAAATATTGCTGTTTATGTCCCATAGCCTGGGGAGGGAGGAAGTGTTTTTGATCTCTGACCCTAACCTTTCTACTCTGTGCTACAAATTTCAAAGTGGGTTCAGCTCAGAATAAATGTGGGAAGACCCAAATGGGCCCAGTTGCCTTCAGTCTTAACTGTATGAGTTTTGGAGCAAGGAGGATGATGTGTGAATCATTTCTAGAGCCTGTAGTGTTACTCTGGGGATAGATTAACGCCTCTAAAATACCCTTGAATTTAACCTTCCTATTTTTTTTTTTATCCAGGGTTCCGTGAAATCTGTGCTCTTGTCCTGTGATCAAAGTATGGCTTCTTTTGTCTCCTTGCCCTTTCCCCATTCAGTGCAGGCCCAAGTCTATATTTTTGGATGCCTGCAGTTGTCCCTGGCCCATCAGCAGTAATGGTGATGGGTGCCATGACCAAGGAACCTCTTCCTCAGTAGTACAGGCCATGCTGTTTGGCAGGAAGTTGACTGGTGGATATGTCAGTATGTAGAACCTGCTGTCCAACAAACAATTATTTGCTATGACTGTATCATGAGGACCAAGTTGAGTTATATATAATACATGAGGTCATTTTATTTACATGCTTGTTGACTTGTAAAAAAGAGGAGCTTCATTAAGTCCAGACAGTGCTCAGCAAGGTGAAAGTCTGGAAAGCTTGATTCCTCAACTTCATAGTATATTGTTTTTAACTTTTTAAAAATATTTTTAGCCTTTGGTGGTACCATGTGAGTAACTAACTGCCTTACCAGATTGACAAATACGGTGTGGTGGAATTAGTAGGACCTGTGAAGTTTTTTGTGAAGTTAGGGACCATTCTGGGCTCCCGGGAAGAGTCCAGAAGATCACACCAAGCCTTAGAGGTTAAAATAATTAGAATAATGAAGGCTAACTTGTAGCTGTGGTTCCACTGTCAGTTCACAGGAAAGTTATATAGTTTTATATATATATATATATATATATATAGTTACATAGTTATATATAGGCCAAGCTATATAGACCAAGTTTTCTAGTGCCCTCGCAAGCAAGACCACCCTCTGTCCTTTGGTCATGTGGGCTTCTGACTCTACTTTGACTTGAGAAGCTAATTATGGGTTGGTTTTTGGAAGGAGTGGTAATAATCACTTCCATTTGGAGAAGCGATATCTATGGAGACAACATTAATGTTTTTACTACCTTATGAACTAACATAAGGAAGAAAACTTCCATTTGGAGAAGCGATATCTATGGAGACAACATTAATGTTTTTACTACCTTATGAACTAACATAAGGAAGAAGGGGGGAAAAAAACCTGCATAGTCTATAAACAAGCTATAAAATCGTGTATGTAGTCTTTAATAATTAAACGAAAAACATTTTTATTCACATAATGTTACAATCATATTGCTAATACCAGCTTAATGCTTACTTTTTAACTAATTCATTTTCTCATTTGTGGTAATCTAGAAAGGTTTATTAAATCTAATGACTGTTTTAGGATTAAGTAGGGAAAAGCATGTTCTAATTACAGGAATGGATAAAAGCAAACTAATTAACCAAAAATGTGTATTTCCTTCCTCAGAGATGTCTGGTCAGCCATATCCGAGATGAACTTGGGTTACCTAGCTCCTGAGTTTTTTAATCATGTTTTTAGATTGCATTTTTTACACCATCTGTACCATTAACATAACTGTAATTTCTGTCACAGTTGGAAGCTTCAGTTAATAAATGTTTTGTTTTGGAGGGGGATGGGAAGGCAGACAAGAAGATGGGAGTGTTTATGAATGAACCAAATGAAGGGATCAGTCCTTAACAGAGGGGCCATGAAGTGAAATAATGGACTTCTGCAACAAGGAGTTTGGTATTCTCTTCTCTACCCCACATTACACCTACATGTATTTGCAAAGGCACCCTTACCTCAAGTCTTTAAAAAACAAAAAGATCAAATTTAAAAGCAAGTGTTAACTACCAGCTAGTCAAAAACCTATATAACTGCATTCATCTGTAAGATTTCATATATATATATATATATATATATATATATATATATATATATATATATATATGGAGGCCCGGTGATGTAAATAGTTAAACACTTGGCTGCTGAGAGGTTGGCAGTTCAAACCCACCCCATGACTCTGCAGGACAAAGACCTGGCAATCAGCTTCCATAAAGATTACAGCCATGAAAACTCTATGGGGCATTTCTATTATGTCACACAGGGCCCCCATGAGTTGGAATCGACTCAACAGCACCTAACAACAACAGCATTTTATATATACATATATATGTTGATATATTACATATATATGTGCAATTATTTTATGAAATTCAGAATTATTTAATTCTTAATAGTTTATACAGCCTGAGCAAAGTACAGAATCAGCACTATAGTTTTGAATTCCAAATTAATTGTTATTTTATCCTATTTTCTTAAAATTGCAGGTTTTCTGGATTTTTTTTTTTTTTAGATAGTTACTACTGTCACAGGCTTTTTAAAAGCACACTGATTATGTTTTCAAAATTGGAGGGAATGATCAGGGTTTTAAAGCATCTGATTATAATTTCAAAGAATGGTAGTATACCGATAAAAAGTCCATAGAAATAAATAATAAAATTTGGGGACAGGAGAGGCAAAACAACGCAAGTGCAGACTTATCAACCAAAAATAAGTATACACTTTTCAGTTTGAAAAGGTCAAATGTAAAAGACAGCCATTCATTACTAAAATATTATAAATTTTATGGGGTCACCATGAGTCAGAAACAACTTGACAGCAACCAACAATAACAACATAAATTGTTTTTAAAAAAGGCAGTTACCCTCTAGTCAGTTCTGACACATGGCGACCCCATGTGTGTCAGAGCACAACTGTGCTCCATAGGGTTTTCAAGGCCTGATTTTTCAGAAGTAGATCACCAGGCCTTTCTTTCAAGGCACCTTTGGGTAAACTCAAACCTCCAACCTTTTGCTTAGCAGTCAAGCACGTTAACCGTTTGCACCACCCAGGGACATTATAAAGTGGAGACTGAATTTTTAGTTAGTTTCTTGAATATTAGGATGAAGTTTTATATATTGAAACATAAAGGACATCATCTTTAGCCTTGTAAAGGAAATGTCAGTATATGCTGTGTGCCTACTATGAGCTAGGCACTTAGAGATACAAATGATTAAGATAGAAACCTCCCTCAATGAGCTTACACTGTAGGTAAACATTTGAGGGATAATTTTGGTAGTAGATAGTGGAAACAGTGCTTTATTTATCTGGTTACAATCATTTGTATATAGTGGCATTTTGACATTTCCTAGGGATACATCCCAAAGCCTTTATGAATCCTCAAATTCTCAGACAGCTTTGTAGCATGTAGTTGTGCCCCTAAGTTATGCTAATAACAATAATTGACAATAGAGCGTGACACTTGCAGACCTCTCGGAATGGGACTGTGTACATAGAACAGTAAAGAAGCCAGATAGAGATACAAACACTGCAGATTGGCTGCGTTTGCTCATTAAATGATTCTAGCCCATCTATCTTGAAGCAGCTTGAGAATTCCAAAGTGTGCCTCAGCAAAATAACAAATAAATACACGTCCTGAGCATCCCACTTCAAGCTACAAGTAGCAAGGATCTAGAGAATTTCCACATAAGCTGCATGTTCACCAAGCAGCACACACTTGGCAGTAGCAAGAAAAGAATGAGTGATGGGTATACATAAGCAAGGTGCACAAGCTGTACTTTCCTTCCTAAAAATTAAAACTACTGATGACTCATTAGAAAGCATCTGGTGTGGGTTTCCTGTCATGGCCAGGTCCTTTAGTCTAGGGGTATGTTTTCTAGCAATATGTTCTCTTTAGTGGAATCCCACCATTGAAGAGAACAGTGCAGATATGAAGCTTGTGGTAATGAAATTTTCTCTATATAACTAAATCATTCCCCCTAAACCGAAACTGAGATGAGACCATGAAGCATGTATAGCCAAAACCAAAACCAAACTCATTGCCGTTGAGTCGATTCCAACTCATAGCCAAAGACTCCAGAAAATTTGCTTGAAACTGGGCTTTTAGTGTCATTTGCCAAAAACATTCTTATCAATAAAACCAGTGACCTTAGAACTGACCAGATTAAGCATTCAAGTCAACTTATTATTTAAAATGCTTTCAGAGAATTGCCACAAAGTCTGATTAAATATAACAGCCCAATTTCAAGGTTGTGCTATCAACTTTGTCCTGACAGACTTTCCATATTCCATCGCTGGCTTTCTAACTTACTCTTCACCAGACTGAAATCAGAGTAATGAAAACAGTCAAACTGCTCATAAAATGTCACATTACTTTGAGCATGCACATTATTTCTACAGATATTTTCTGTCAGTCACTAGATCACTACTCCAATGACAGCAGCGCCTGCCTGAAACAGGCTTTAAAAATGACAGCCCCACACTGCAAAGACTACTTCAGCAGTAAAATTCACTGATTTGTCCCTTTGATCTCAGCCTACAAAAGATACCAAATGTTACTCAGGAATAAATAAAACATTTATAGAAAAGGGGAGAAAAGGTTATATGCTTCATTTTGCTTATCAATGTCATTTCCAAGCCAACAATTTTATTAGGGGTAGGGGTATGGTGACATGCTATTTTTAGTTTGTGGGGGAGAAATGTGACATTTAGAACAAATGTCATAGCATTTCTTCAATAAAAATCCATGCTGTCAGCTGCCTAGCTTGAGAGAATTACAGAAAAGCTGTGCTGAACCAAAGGAGAAGCAACAATAGCTTGATTTTCAGTTTAACCCTCTCAGACCCAGCCTCGATGTAGACTGGACAGTAATAACCATTTTTCTTTGTTGTATAGCTCTGGGAAGTAGCCCTGCATTTGTACAAACGGTATTTCTTGGAAGGAATCTATTCTGTCTCCCTGAGAAATGAGCCTGTGTTCAGCCACAGCCTTGTGACCTGTTTTGGCCACTGAACGTTGAGAAGAAGCGATTTTTTCACAGACAGAAGAACTTGAAATATCTACAGAAATAACTATTCTAGTATAAAAACTAGACAGTGACTTTTTATTGGCTATAAAAACCAAAAACAGTAGTGGTGATAATTATTAGGCTTTAATATATAAAGAAGTAATAGGTAATGAATATATAGTTCTTGTTATGGAACATTTAGCCCTTAGCTCTTGCACTTTTTTTTTTTTTTTTTTTTTTTTTTTTTTGAATGTAGTAACTTTCTAACATGAAGTACCTCTGGGTTGTTATTTAACTTTTTGGGGACAAGAGCCATATCTTACATTTCTGTAAATCCCCCCCAGTGCCTAGCACAGTCTTGATAAAAATTATTGAACAATTGAAGCATTGGCCTGAAAAATATGGCTCAGGTCTAATTTTTTTTTCACTCCCTAGCTCTTTAGCATGCCATCCCCCAGCCCCAACACATACAGTGATTATTTTCAACCTTTGCTGTTCTCAAGGCTCAGATCCTACTTTCTCCACCCTAATCCTGTTGAGTAATAATCGTAGTGGTTGCTAATATTTTCTGGGTGCTCTTTTTATATAACCGTTTTAATTAAGTGAGCAGTTGGAGATGCCTGTGCCTTTTTTTGATGTTCTGTCCTTTCCCCCTCCCAGTAATTCCATGCTTCATTAGTGATCTCTTTTCTTTCCTTCCTCTCTCAGAAGCTCCTCTTTTCCTTAACAGAGCTTTTCCTAGACCGTTGACTCTTCAACCAAATCACTTCAGACTTTCCTAGAATCCCATCAGTTGTCCCCAGAAGCCTCAATGTCTTCCTTTTTCTGTGACTCCTTCCCCTTTGCTTTCAAATGGGCGTGTTGTTATTATTAGTTGTGGTCAAGTCAGCTGGACTCGTGGTGACCTTAAGTATAACAGAAGAAAACATAGCCCAGTCCTGTGCCATCTTCATGATCATTGATATGTTTGAGTCTACTGTTGCAGCCACTGTGTAGTGCCTTCCAACCTAGGGGGCTCCTCTTCCAGCACTGTAGTGGCCGATGTTCTATTGTGATCCGTAGAGTGTAGATTGTGGAGCCTTTCTTCCTAGTCCAAACCTGTCCACCATGAGCGATCCTGCTAGTATTTGAAATATTGATGGCATAGCTTACAGCATCACAGGGACACAAAAGCCACCATAGTACAACAAACTGCCAGACAGGTAGTCGTCAAATGGACATATCAAAAAAATCAAATTCACTGCCATGGAGTCAATTTCAACTCATAGCGACCCTATAGGACAGAATAGAACTGCCCCATAGGGTTTCTAAGGGGCAACTGGTGGATTCGAACTGCCAGCCTTTTGGCTAGCAGTCAAACACTTAACCACTGTGCCCCTGGGGCCCTGAATGGTCACAGTTCTCTCCAATTTACCCTGCTGTCTTCTGTAATTACCATTAATTTGCTAAACATGAATTAAGCACTCCATAGGTACCAGGCATTAAGCCAAGGAATAAAGGCATATTCCTGAATTAGAGTTCTTTCTCTTAAATAGCTCACAGCAGCCAAACTTCTTCAACAAGTAACCTGTTTTCTATATCAACTCTACAAACATTCATTCAGCAAACATTTACTGGGATGAATTCAGGTGACACAATGACTACTAATGACAGCCCCTGCTCTAAAGGAGCTCATAGCGTATGTGATCGCTAGACCCTTTCTAGCTGTACCGCTCATCAGGGACTTCTGCATGTTTACTGCTCAGAGCTGTAAAGTATGCTTGGTGTGTATCTGTAATGCTTACTGTAGTTTTTCTTCAGGTACTTTGCAAACATTTTGAAGCTAAAGACTTTTTTTTTTTTTTTTCCAAAAATGGAATTACTCTGTATCTCTCGTGGTCACTGCCCGACAGAGTGCACTCGACGCAGGGCCACCTCATACGGCCACTCAGGTTTGTTAACTGCACGACTCCAAAGGGTCACCAGACATATCCCAGTCTAGGTGACCTTGCACTCCAGTGCTCAAGAAATACCTCTGGTTTGACCCTTAGGGTTCCAGCAACTATGACACACTGCTTCGTTTTCTAAAATTTATTTTTGAGTCTTTTATTTTTCCTACTCTAGTTAATCCACCCTAGTATTTAAGGACATGTGAATAATCCATACTCACAGGCTCTAAAGCAAGTGATCTATTGGGAATTCTTTCTTATATGAATTAGGTACTTATGATTTAATCATTTATATATGCCCCCCAATCATTTTTTTAACCTGTTTCTAATTGTGTTTTGACATGGCTTTTTAAACTTGTCTTGTATATTGACCTCATTTGCAGAGTGGGGGTATGTGGTTCTGTCTTTTATCGTTTAGTATTGCCATTTCTAACCATGGATTCTTAAACACAAAGGAAAATAATTCTTCCTGTATGGATTTGAGATTTTAATGAATTGACCTAAAGTCATTTGAACTTTCTTGGTTCTTTCTCTATTCTGATAAGTTAGTGAGTGTGTGTCAGATTTGTTGTATAATGGCATCTGTTTAATCAGCAATAGTTATATTTTATATTAATCATAATATAGGGCATCTCACCTCCATATTTGTATGCACATGTGGAGGGAAGAGTGTCATTCTCTTAGCTAGCAACAGGATTCCTGTAGGAAAAGAACCCTCTTTGTTTAGGAAACTATCTTGATCAACAGTTTAATGGACAAAGTAAGAACCTGAGGGCATGACTTAGAAGGAAACAAGGATATGAAAGATAAATAACTGCTCAACAGTATAAACAGGGCTTTGGGTGGGTTGGGAGCATTAATGAGAGAAAGTGGTAAAAGAGAGGGGAGAAGAACAACATGGTATTACTGAAGCATGTTTTTAAGCGTGGAGAATAACCAGGTGGTTCGCATTTTTTCCCTGTGTGCGCTCAGTCACAGAACTGACCCAGAAGACCAAAAATGGAGACCCCCCCAGTATCTGAGTTTCGCGTATATTTTCATGCCTAGCTTTGCTTCCCAGTTCTGCCTTTTAGAAGCTGTGTACCCTTGGGAAAGATACTTAATCATTCTGTGCCTCAGTTTTTTCATCCATAAGATGGGAATAATTAGTCTATGTTTTTTTAACAGGTTGTCATGATAAATAAATTAATAGGTGTGAAGTGATTAGAAAAACGTTTTATGAAATAAGCGCTGGATAAGTGTCATACACACTACACATACACATACAAACACACACATATGATAGATTTAAGTTTGCTTTTTATGTATATGCTTTAAACTTAATTTATAAAAAGTAATACATATAAAACCCCGTTCTAAGGAAACAAAGTTGACTCAGTATATCTTCTTTCTAGCAACTTCATTTACACAGGATAGCATTTAGCCAGGAGCCTGGGTGGTACAGTGGTTAAGCACTCAACATAATCTTCTAGAAAAACATTTTTCTTAAAGTAATTGTCTTTTTTATTTTCTCCAGAAGTATATTCTGTGTTTAATCTGTGTGTGTTAGCTTTAAGAAACTATTTAGTAGCAATTCTTTTTATAGTTGGGAGGGGACCTTTGAAATAAATTATCTATTCTGTTTGACCTCAGCTCAAGCTAGAAATAGAAATAGGGAACATGGGAGCAGAAGGGGAATAATTTTGGTGGCAGAAAGAGTGAGGGATTTGATTTGAGGAGCTCGTGGAGAAGCCTGGATGCCCAATCCATCCCAAGACTTTCATTGTCACTTTCTGGACTCATTCCAACCTAGTCATTTTTCTCTATTCCCATCACCTTCCACTGTAGCACTTTTCACGATTTATTGTTATTGCTTACTTAATTTGCTGGCTTGATCTGGTGAAAGCTCTATGCTTGCTCACCACTGAATCCCCAACACCTTGCACATATAGAAGGTTAATGAGTATTTGTTGAATGAATTAATTAGTTCACTTATAAATCACTTTACAATTTGTTGATTATTCATTATGTTCAAGAGACCCATTTCCAGTGCATTGGTAATTATTCCTGCTGGGGATGAAATTTCATAAAATCTATGAGAAGGGAAACCTGACTGTATGTATCAAGACCTTCCAAATATGCAGAGAAATATAAATAGCTGTAGATGGGAGTACACGTGTGTCTATGAGGATGTTCACTGCAGCACTGTTTATAATAATCAAATGTGAAAAACAAGCTAAATGTCCAACAGTAGGTGGTGAGTTACATAAAGATGCTGTAGTCATATGATAAACCCTACTGAAAATTATGCTGTAGAAGAATATTTAATGTTAAGGGAAATATTTATTGATATATCAAAAATTGAAAAATGTTTAAAAATAAGCTGTGTATATTATATCAATTTTATGAAAATTATTCTTATACATTTGCTTAGAAAAACAAGAAGATCGGTAAAATATCCCCCACAATGTTAACAGTAGCCAAGTTGCAGAATCAGGTGATTTTGTTTCATTTTTATGCTTTTCTGTACTTTTGGAAAGGAGCCTGGTGGTACAATAGTTAAGCGCTCGGCTGCTATCTGAAAGGTTGGTGTGTCCAAACCCACGTAACAGCTCCGCGGGAGAAAGACCTGGCTATCTGCTTCCATAAAGCAAGAAAACCCCATGGGACAGTTCTACTCTTGTCACATGGGGTCACTATGAGTTGGAATCAAATTGAAGGCACCCAACAACAACATACTTTTGAAAATGTCTAAAATGAACATTTTTGCTTTTGTAAAGAAGGGAAGAAGAAAAGTTTTCCAGTGTCATTTTGTTGAGTGGTAGGAGAATCCCATCTGTTCGGAGTTGAGACATAAACGGGAGCTGAGGAAGGAAGATGGTTCAGTAGTAAAGAGCAGCAGCCACCAAAGATTTTGAATGGTGAGAAGAGTGGGGTGGAATCTAAATAGCTGAGAGATACAGAAAGAGCCTTCCACCCTGAGCAGCAGGACTGGTAGGGGATACTGTTGTTATTGTATCCTCCTAAGAGTCTCAAGCCATATGAAGTAGGTAGAAAACAGAACCCTGGGTGCTTGATAAACTTCACCAAGGGCAAGGGTATACTGTCTGCCTGGGCTGGTTTTGTCAACATAGAATTTAAACATGTTTTAGCCATGTATTCCTTTGGCTATTCAAAAAAGATTTCTTTTTCTGCACCAATGTTCTTTGTATCTGCAGTGAGATTTTGAGAGACAGTGAGTAGGGTGGAAAGAGAGCTGGCAGAATTCAGCAGACATCGGTTTGATCCCTGCTTGTATCACTTATAAGTTCTGTGACCTTGGACAAATTTGCTTCAATGCTCTGAGCCAGTAGTGTTAAAATAAGGCTAATAACAATCACTTTGCAAGGTATCAAACAAGATAAATATATGTAAATTCTCTGGCCCAATGCCTTCCACAGTAATTTAAAAAAAAAAAAAAACCAAACCTGTTGCTGTCGAGCCAATTCCAACTCATAGCGACCCTATAGGACAGAGTAGAACTGCCCCGTAAGGTTTCCAAGGAGCAGCTGGTGGATTCAACCCGCCAACCTTTTTTGGTTAGTAGCCTGAGCTCTTAACCACGGTGCTTCCAGGGCTCCTCCGCAATAATAGACTGCCGATAAATAGTACCTATTGTTCTTAAGGAGCCCCGGTGGCACAGTGGTTAAGAGCTCAGGCTACTAACCAAAAGATTGGCAGTTTGAGTCCACCAGCCGCTCCTTGGAAACCCTATGGGGCAGTTCTACTCTGTCCTATAGGGTCGCTATGAGTCGGAATTGACTTGATGGCAATGAGTTTTTTTTTTTTTTCATTTGTTCTTAAGTTGTCTTTTCTTTTTTTTTTTTATTACATAAGCACAGTGTATTTTATAATTACAAAACCATATGCTTGTATCAGTGTTGTTGCTTTCATCTTTTTTTTTGTTTGTTTTTTAACTTAAGTCATACAAAGAACGGGGGCCCTGGTGGTGCAGTGGTTAAGAGCTTGGCTGCTAACCAAGAGGTCAACGGTTCAAATCCACCAGCCACTCCTTGGAAACGCTATGGGGCAGTTCTACTCTGTTCTGTAGGGTCGCTAAGAATAGGAATCAACTCGATGGCAATGGGTTTGTTTGTTTGTTTGTTTGTTTTTTAATATAAAGAGCCAAGTCAGAATCTTCACCAGCAAAGGCAAGCGACTTTATTGGTTCTGAGTCATCCTTATCCAAATTGATGAGTTTGGTTGTCCTTCTGTTTCGTTATGACATCTACCAGTCACTTCAACTGGCCTCACTGAAACAAAATTGTCTTTGAGAAATGCTAGCACATCACTCAGCCTTGTGATGGAAAACAGGCGGAGCACCTGGATGTGCCCAGAGGGACTGCGATTTCACTTCTCACTCCATAAGCAACATCCTTCTGTTGTGAATTAAATCTTCACAGTCAAAATCTGTGTTGGCATGTGCTTGCTTATTTGGAAAAGAAATCTTATTCCGAGGCATTTTATTTGTAATAGCCATGGAGTGATATAATAGTAAGTGAGCTTAATATTGGTATAGTGCAATTTCCATTTTAAAGATTCCTCCCCAAACATTTGTTTTGCTTTCAGGCTTTATTATGGTCTATTATTAGATCAACAGTCAAATAAAATTTATACAGACGTGTATAAACATGATGCTTTACATGTATTAATAACATATCATATATATTCTATACGTGGATTGACTTACCTATCTGAAGATAAGCCTGCTAGTGGACTGGCTTCTATTTACATAAAGAGGTTTCTTTTTTCTGGTTTCACCCAGCCCTACTTTATTCAGGAGGATAAGCACAGTCCTCTTATCTCTCCTCCCAAGCTGAGTTCAGCATCTGGAGAAGCTTAAGGTCCCAGTGCATCAAATTATCCTGCTCAAACTGTTGTTTATTGCAGTCCATTTTGTCGTGTCATTCCAGTGACAGAATGTCAAAGCTTTGCTTTCTGTTGCATTCAGCTTTCAGCATCTGCAGGGATCTGATACGCTGCTCCTGCTTTACTCAGGGGGAAAGACTCAGGTGATCGTTATGGAAGCTGCGAGCCAGATACCTGCAGGCACCGGTACCTTCTTTGCTAAAACTAGCACTGGGTTTAGACCCCACTGTTCGTTCCCTGAGCCACAAACATGCACTCCAGTTTACGGGTATCTGTTAGTTTCTTAAGAGCCCTGGTGGCTCAGTGTTTAAGAGCTGAGCTGCAAAGCAAACGGTCGGTGGCTTGAACCCACCAGTGACTCCGTGGGAGAAAGATGTGGCGGTCTGCTTCCATAAAGGTTACAACCTTGTAAACCCCATAGGGCGATTCTGCTTTCCTATGGGGTCACTATGAGTTGAAATTGACTCGGAGGCAACAAGTTAGTTTTTTACATCTTCCCATGTCTTTTTCATCTGAGATCTGAGTAACCACAAGCAAAGTGTGTATGTGAGTATTTGTAGTATTGACAGTTTTAAGTTTAGAAACTCTGTGTGAATTTCTTTACTAACAAGTGTATGTTCTACAGGCTGGGAAATTTAACTGCGATAATAGAAGTCTTGTACCTTGAAACCTCGATCCAGGATAGCTAAGCATTCCCATGAATTTCCCATTTAATTTCTTTAAAGTCTTCAACTTCTAGCTTTTTTTTTTTTTTTTTCAATTTGAAGTATAACCCACCCACCCACTGCCATCAAGTCAATTCTGTCTCATAACAACCCTATAGGACACAGTAGAACTGCCCCATTGAGTTTCCAAGGAGTGCCTGGTGGATTTGAACTGCTGACGTCTTGGTTAGCAGCATAGCACTTAACCACTATGCCACCAGGGTTTCCTATTTGAAATAAATATGTATCTAAATATATATATTTTAATTGTATGTAAATGTAGACACATTGGTAGTTACATATGATTTCCCTTTACAAGATAAAGTTTTGTTGTGCCAAAAGATGCTTTCCAAATATATTTGTTCTGACTGCTGCAACATAGTTGATAATTTTGAGATGTTTGCTCAATGCCTTACTCCAGGGGCTCTTGACACTTGTTTTCTGAAACTTCAAAAAAAAAAAAAAATTAATGACTTCTGTAATGACAACTCATTTAAAGGCAATTTCTAGAGAGTATCACTAAAAAATGAGTATAATTAAATTGAAAATAATAAAATCATTTCTAGGCTAGAACACAGCTTCTTTTAGTCAGATGCCACGAAAAACCCCGTTTAGTCAGATAAGAGGGAAAAAATGCCACACTGATTACAGGCTAGGAAATGTTTGTGTGTTTCTGCCTAAAATCAGCTCTGGCCCCAGCAACCATCATTCCTTACGTGGACTATGGCAGTTGCTTTCTCACTGGTCCTTGTGCATCCATTTCTGTTCCCTTTGCAAAACTCTTCTCCAGAGGTAGACTAAAACGATCTCTTATACAAACACATTGGATTACATCACTTCCTTGCTTAAAACTCCTCAGTGGGATTGCAACCAATGTCACAAAACAATTTGTGTATAAATTTTTGAATGAGAAAAAAAAAAACAAAAAACCTCTTCAATGGTTTCCCATTCCTTTTAGGCAAAACTCTTATGTGGCTGTGAGGCTGAGTCTTTCACCATGTTCCCCCAGCCCTCTCTGTTCCGGTACACTTAGTCTCCTTTTGGTCCCTCAAATCCACTCTGTCCTTCCCACCAGAGGGTCTTTCCATGTGCAATATCCGCTGCCTGAAATGCTCTTCCCTTTCTTCATTAACATCTGATCATCCTTCATATCTCACCCCCAGAGCTTCCTCCGAGAGCCTTTCCCTGGCCTTTCCGACTAGGCTAAATCACCAGAATATAAACTCCCATAGCAACGTGTGATTCTCGTTTTACCATATATCAGTGACCACATTACATTTGTGTGTTTGATTACTGTTCGTGTCCCTCACTAGATTGTAAGTCCCATAAGGACAGGGACCATATCTGGCTTTGCTCACCATGATATCATCAGAGCCCAGCCCAATGCCTGCATATAGTAGATGTTTGGTGAATCATTGTGGAATCAGTAAAGGAGGACGATCATATCTGTAGTATATTTTGTTTCATGAAAGCATGTCCTTGGTTGCCTGGGTTTTCAGTTCTCACAGAGAGCCACTCTTAACAGTGACCCCTACTTCACTTGCTTGCCTTTTTGTTGAGATCTTATCTCCTTCCGTACTTTGTCTGCAGTCCATTAGCCTTTTGAAAATAAAACTCCTACTCCAGGCAAGGAGCCCTGGTGGCGCAGTAGTTAAGAGCTGGCTGCTAACCAAAAGGTCAGCAGTTCAGATCTACCAGCTGCACCTTGCAAATGCTATAAGGCAGTTCTACTCTGTCCTAGAGGGTCCCTGTGAGTCGAAATCGACTCAGTGACAACGGGTTTGAGCTTTTGGGGACTTCAGGTAAGAGTTGAGAGTCAAAAATTTCTATTTCTACCCGATGTGAATTGGGTTTAAGGATATCTTTTTTTTAGTTACATAAGAGGCAAGTTACCAGTACCAGTCGCCATCGAGTCCATTCTAACTCATGACTACCCAGTGTGTATTAGACAGAACTGTGCTCTATAGGGTTTTCACGGCTGTGACCTTTGAGAAGCAGGTAGTCAGGCCTTTCTTTTGAGGAGCCTTTGGGTGGGTTCAAACCACCAGCCTTTTGGTTAGTAGCCCAGGGCTTGACTGTTTATGGGATTATTGATTTCCTAAATGATCTTGAAAAATATTTTTGCAGTAAGGCTCCATTATTTTCATATAATGTATTTCCAGAACAAGAGATTTACAGCAGCCCACTGGGACACCAAAGGCACAGGATTTGTTCTTGTGATTTTGGATTTTCTTTGACTGTTCTCCATTTGTGACAATTCTCTGAGCAAGTCCTCAGCTTGTGTGGGCCTTCGGTCGCGTATTTGTAGTCTGTAAATACTTTTGCGTATCCACTTTAAATCACAGGTACCTGGATTTGAAAGTTTCAGTGAAAGAATCAGTAAGTCTCTTTTGGCTTTGAAAGGGCCTTCTGAACAGCCTAACTTTTTGCTTTCATCCTGTCTTTTGCTTTTGAAGGGGAAAAAATTATTCTTTTCTACAGTTTGGGGACATATATGTTTAGGTTATTTTTACCTAAACAGTGTCTAATTTCAGTAAAAAAAAAAAAAAAAAGGACCATAAGACGAATAAGGGGAAAAAATAAGAGTTGTATAATACAGGGAGCGCCTTTTGCTGCCCAGGGGTGCGGTGAAGGTAGGGTCAAGGTATATAGAGAAGTCGACCTTCTCAAAGCACCCATCCTGGCCTTACATATCAGCAGCACAGAGTAATTACCCTGCCCTTCCAAGTTAAAGACATTGTGGAAACCTTATATTAAGTGGGCCAGCCTTCCCTAGGCACTTGACAACGCTACATTCTTTTCTCTCATGCAAAGATAGTGTATAAGATGAACACTATCAGAATAAAAATAGTATTTCTTATTATATTGGTCTGAACAACAGCAGAAAGACCATTTCTAACTGTGACTTCCTGTTTCCTTCAAAAATTAGTTACGTTCTGTAGAAACAGAATGTTGAAGTGATAGTTCCAGTAAGCACGTTGTATCTCTCTTTCAGATCAGTATAAGAGATTAAACTGTTAGCAAAAACAAAGAGATGCCCACCAAACTGAGAATATGTTGTGTGAGATGAAGAAATTTTTTTGGTGGTTTTAATCGCTTTTTGCCTTTCAAGAAAGCGTATCCATCTAATGTATTTACAGGAATGATCTATGTTTCAGATTTATAATGTTTCTGAATGTATATTTCTAAATGTACACATAAAAACTAAATTTAGGGGAAAGAATCTCAAAACTCACTCGTCTGTAAAGCTAACATACACACTAACTGCTTCTACATGGCTTCCTTTATGGGTTTGGAGTAATTAAGCAGACATAATATAACGCATAAAGGAATTTATTAGGCTTTTATTAAGGCTCGATAATTTGAGTTTCAGATTTTAGATCTCAAAGGGCTCATAATTGTTGTCATTTTATTCTAAAAGCTACATTTCGAAAGAAGTTAAGCTATGGTGCAAAGGAAAGGCATGTGTTTGAGTGGAAAGTACAAAATGCCATTTTCAGTAATTCAGCACTTGAATGTAAGCGTCTGTTGTGCCTAGCAAGAGGCTTTTAGTAAGGAATGCAGACACTGCTTACATGAGTTAATTTATGCTAATATTTTCTTGAAACAGTGTTAATTGCAGGAAGTAGAGGTCGGAAATGGAGATATGCCTTAGTAGGGAAGGGGAGATTGGTTTCAAGTGCCAAAACTGTGAGTGACTCTAATTTGCCAGACAATTTAAATCTTGGAAGTAAGGTTTTCAGTTTGATTATTGACTCAAGAAATACACTGGGACAGTTCCAGGTCCCTGCAGGGGAAATTCTGGAATGGTCCGTAACATTCAACAGCCGGCTTCTGGTCAAACAGTGTCCTTTAAGCCTTAACCTTTGTTTGTGAAATTCTGTCTAAAATCATTAGTGAATATGGTATTTTTAGGATCCTTTTTTCTGAGTATTAGCTTGTTTGGTACTGGAATCCTATCTGTAGATACTGTAAGGTATTGAACTTTACTGGCTCCACAAAATTCCTTGAAATTGTGGCTTAAAAAATTCCTGATACGAGCTTTTATGTGTTGCTTTCTCCCCAAAGTCTAAAGAATATCCAAAAATGTTTCCTAGTGGCATGGCTGTCAGGACAACAGATAGGATACAACTCCCATTTTCTCTCTTTGTTGACTCCTTAAAAAAAAAAAAAAAAAAGTTGCCATCTAGCCACCTCTAACTCATGGCAACTCTGTGCAAAGTCAACTGTGCTCCACAAGATTTTCAGTAACTGATTTTTCAAAGTAGATCACCAGGCCTTTATTCCTTTGAAGCATCTCTGGGTGGACTTGAACCCCCAACTTCTCAGTTCACAGCCAAGTATGTTAACCATTTGCAACACTCAAGGACTCCTGTTGACTCCAACTTCCCCATAAAAGCTTCTTTTCTTTGGGCTTATGAAAATGAACATTTCCTCAACAGAGGCAACACTAAGACTCTAGAACTGAAAACCGTGCCTCGGATGGAAAGGAAGTAAATGAGACTCAGAACTCTGAGGCTCATCTCACAGTTTTGCCTAAAACCAGCCCAAGGCCTAGAATTTGAGTTAGCTACTTCCAGTTAATAAAGGTTTTGCTCTAATATTGAAAATAAAAGCCAAACCACTGGGTCACTCAGGCCAGGGTCATACACTTCTCATAAGAGTATCTCACCTTAGGGTGTAGGTAGGAAACAGAGCCCTGACTGCCTGGTAAGCTCAGCCAAGAGTACACTGTCTGCCTAGGTTGGTTGTAATTCCCCTGCCTCTTGTTTACTCTGGGAACCCTGGCGGCGTAGTGGTTAAGAGCAGTTCAAATCCACCAGGTGCCCCTTGGAAATTCTATGGGACAGTTCTACTCTGTCCTATAGGGTCACTATGAGTCGGAATCAACTCTATGGCAATGGTTTTGGTTTGGTTTTTTGGTTTTGTTTACCTAAGGAGCCCTGGTGATGCAGTGGTTTAGAGCTTGGTTGTAATTCAAAATGAGAAACACCATTTTGAGGCCACTAGCATCGCTATGAGTCAAAATAGACTCGATGGCAATGGGTTTGGTTTGGTTTTAGCAGGACCCTGGTGGCACGGTGGTTAAGAATTCAGCTGCTAACTAAAAGGTTGGCAGTTCGAATCCATTAGCCACTCTTTGGAAACCCTGTGAGGCATTTCTTTTTTGTCCTATAGGGTTACTGTGAGTCAGAATCAACTTGACAGCAACGGATTTGGTTTTCTGATTTTTTTAGCAGGACCCTGAAGTTTCCTGGGTGGCACAAACAGAAGCACTCGACTACTAGCCAAAAGATTGGTAGTTCAAACCTACCCAGAGTTACCTTGGAAGGCTGTCCTGGCAATCTGCTTCCAAAAGATCACAGCCTTAAAAACCCAATGGAGCAGTTCTACTCTGCACACTTGGGGTCACCATGAGTCAGAATCAACTAGAGGACAACGATAGAGTAGCCTTTAGTATCTTGATTTCAAGTCACCACCTTGTCTCCTTTCCTTGTGTATTAATTTTCCGCCCTAGTCACTTCCATTCTCCTTCAAAGGCTCTCCCACCAATTGTCCAAGATCTTTATTCTATGGAGGTGGTAACATTTGTTAGATGAAAATCAGAAAAAGGCATATGGAGTTGAATCCTAAAATAAATCATATCTTAAACTTTGTGGTCTTTCAATAATGCTATCATCATTTTAATGCCTCCAGTCTTGCCCCTCTAGCTCTTTCTTAATTATAGCCCCAGAATGATCTATGTATGTTCTCAGCTATGGGTCTACTAAACATTGGTCCCTGATGATGTTTTCACCAGTCTGCAGAGACCTAAGAAAAATAAGGACAATACAACACAGTCAATTTAAGTTTATTTAAAAGACTCTTCTTGAAAACTCCTTCCTATTATGAAATGATTGTGATTGTAGATACTAAATTGTTTTAAAAAGTATGTCCCTAGTTATAAAATAAAAAGTCAGTAACCTTATATACAAATAGCTTAAATTTTTTTTTTTTCTAATTTTATTAGCCTTTAGAATCCAAGAGGCTAGGAGCCATAGATCTGGCCAGAATGTAAATGGAACCATGTCATTGCCATGCCTAAGACCCTACAGCACCCACCATTATGTACAAAAGCTAGCGCAATTGCTTCAGCATAACACAGGACCCTGTCTACTTTCCATCATCATCTACACTGTTCTCTGTCTTGCAACTAAATTGGCGTGATGGCATTCACTCCTCACTAGCCAGGTAAAAATCCTTCAGTGATGGTATAGTGTAAACTTAGACACTTGGATTCATAAACACAAAGTCAAAAAATCCTTGGCAACTAAGGCGAGGTCAGAATGCCCTCTCTTTGTTCATGGCTTTTTTCTGCTTGAAACAGCCTTGCCATCTTTATCATCCTGGTTGACTTGTTCTCATCCTTAAAAGTCAACCCTGCCAGCTTCACCATCTCCATGCCAGCTCCTGTGCTACCTTATACCTCATTCTTCGTTGTTGTTGTTCTTAGTTGCCATTGAGTTGGCTCCCACATGTGGCAAATTTTATGTATAACAGAATGAAAGGTTGCCCAGTCCTGTGCCATCTTCGTGACCATTGGTAGGTTTGAATCCATTTCTGTGGCTGTTGTGTCAATCCATCTCATTGAGGGTTTCCTTACCTCTTTCATAAATAGCATGTATACATTATGTTGAATTTTTTTTTATGTCTATTACCATCATGAAGCAGTAAAGCTCCATAAAATAGATTTTGTCTTTTTTCATTTTGAGACCTTAACACACACTGTAGATTCTTTTTTTAATTGAAATGAATGATATAGAGAGCTAAGATATGGCTAATCAGTGTGAAAGCAAAAACCCTTACTTTCCTCCTTACCCAAGTGTCTCTTTGAAGGAACAGACTTCCTTCCTGGCTGAAGCCTCATGGCAAAGTAATTGACCACAGCTATGACTTTTTTTTTTATGACTTTTTTTTTTATGATAGCCACAAAGCTTTCTCACATCCCCTTTCTTAGCCCTTTCCTTCTACTTTCTCTTTCATGAGAGAAAGGACCATGTTTTCTTCCTTTAAGTTACTATGCTACTCTGAGAATTTCTGACGGATCACTCCACTCCTGAAATTAACTTCTTCTTTAATTCCTAACTGTCCTTAAGTGTGGTGCACAATACTTTTGTAAAGTAAAAACAACATATATTCTTTGGGTTATAAGGTCAGAATATGCTATTAATATTAATTGCCATTGAGTCTACTCCAACTCATAGCGACCTTATGTATAACAGAATGAAATGTTGCCTGATCCGGTACCGTCTTCATGATCATTGCTATGTTTGAGTCCATGGTGCCTATTACGTCAGCCTACCTCACTGAGGGCATCCCTCATTTTCTTTGACCCTCTCCTTTACCAAACATGACATACTTTTCTGATGGTGTGTCCAAAGTAAGCAAGTCGAAGGTCAGAATATAAATTTAGATGATAACTAATTGAAATATTTAGCTTTTTAAAAATTTTCTCAGACAAGTTCTGAAAAGATATAACAAATAAGTTAATAGCTTCTTTTTATACTTTTCTTCTCTGTATACTTATAAATCCATTGTCTTTATTTTGCTTTATAGAGAAGGAAATATTGAAGTTAAACACTCTGGTTTGAGAACTATAAGAAGAAACTAGATTGATAAAGTATTCTATTGTCATAGTTCCTCTCATTTTAATCATGTTTTTCCTTTTAGTCAATCAAAAGGCGTTTCTTTAACATTGACCATGTCCAGGCATCGTAGAAGATGCTGAGGATACAGGATGATCACTGGCTTGATCAAGGAGGCTAGTAGGGGAGTCAGTATTGTACAGGTATAGAACAGTGTGTAGCATGCTGTAAGTTTGTTAGAGACACTGTGATAACCGAGTGCCTTACCTTCCTGTGGGCAGGGAGAGGAGTCAGGAGGGGCTTCACAGAGGAAGTGACACCTGAGCTGAGCTTAAAAGTTAGTTCAGTGGCTAAGAGGCAATTCCGGAAGTCAGCTGCCTGATTCATATCCTGTCTCTTCCATTTACTACTGTGTGATGTTGGGAAAGTAGCTTAACCTTTCTGTGTCAGTAGTTTCCTCATCATAAAATGGGAGATAAAAGCAGCACTTACCTCATAGAGTTGTGGGCATTAAATGAGTTACACGTGTTAAACACCTACAACAGTGCCTGGCACAGAATAGCTTTTATTATTATTGGGAATTGACCTGTTAATTGAGTAAGAAAAAAGGAGCAAGTGAACAAAAAAGCGTATGATGTTCAGGCAATTCATGTAGTTTTTCAATATTGCCTAAAAATGAAGTATTACACATGAAGGAGGGTTGAGAAATGTGCAAATAGGTGGGATTTGGACATTATTCCAAAGGTCATCAAGGAACCATTCAAGGATTCAGGTGATGAGAATTAGACTTTGTAAAGAGCGTCTTCCTACTAGTTTTAAGTCTGGAACAGGAAAAGGTAGAGAGAGAGTCCATCAGTGAACTCAAACAAGGGCTTACAGCACGGCAGCAGAAAGGATGGCTACACTCCTCATCTAGCAGTTTTCTTCTCAAAGCTAATTGCTTTAATACCTTTTTTTTTTTAATGTAATTTTGTTGTGAAATATATATAACAAAACGTTTTCCAATTTAACTTTTTTTAAGTGTACAATTCGGTGACATTAATTACATTTACCATCTTGTGCAACCATCACCATCGTCTATTTGTAAATATTTTTCATCCCCCTAAACAGAAACTCAGAGCCCTGGTGGGACAGTGGTTAAGAGCCTAACTGCTAATCAAAAGGTCAGCAGTTCGAATCCATCAGCCACTCCTTGGAAACCCTATGGGGCAGTTCTACTCTGTCCCGTAGGGTCATTTTGAGTCGAAATTGACTCAACGGCAACAGGTTGAAACAAAAACTCAGTTCTCCTTAAGCAATAACTCATCTTTCCTTCTCTCTCCAGCTTTTGTCTCTATGCATCTGCCTGTTGTACTTTAATACCGTTTTGATAGGCCAGGGCCTTCGGTACACTAGTCAGCAACAAAATCAAGAACTAGTACGAGCATACTGTCCTCACCCAGAATTTCACTTTCAAAAAGCCGTTAGGTGGATGATGGCTTAGCTTTTAATAGACTAATCAGAAGTGTAGTAGAAAATAATATTGAAAGAAAAAATTTAGACATACTTTTAACTTCTCTGGAACATGGCTTTTTTTTTTTTTTTTTAAGAGAAATAATCAAGAACTTACTAAATACATTTTACCTCACTTTAACTAACTGTATCACGTGTTCCTCTTAACTGTCTTATTTATTTATATCAACATCAGTGATGCCCTGTTATGAGGACGGCTGTGAAAGTGGAAAGAAAACACTTGGGCACAGAAAACCCAGATTGACTCCTGGTTCCACCACTTCTGATTTGGATGACCCCGAGTATGTCACTTAATCTCTGGGTGCCTCAGTTTCCTTATCGGCATCCTGGAGATAAAAATACTTGAAATAGCTGTCATGAGGAACAAACGAGATAATGTAGGTAGAAGCAAAGTGAAATCAGACAGAATGGCGCTGTGGTTTGCTAAGCTGTGGCACAGTGGTTAAGCACTAGGCTGCTAATTAAAAGGTCAGCAGTTCAAATTCGCTAACATTCCTCAGGAGAAAAGACCTGGTGATCTGCTTCTATAAAGATTAACTCATAACCAGAAGCTGTCAAGTCAATTCTGACTCCTAGTGACCCTATTGGACACAGTAGAACTACCTATAGGGTTTCCAAGGCTGTAATCTTTATGGAAGCAGACTGCCACATCTTCCTACTGCAGAATGGCTAGTGGATTTGAACCACCAACCTTTCGGTTAACAGCCAAGCTTTAAACCACTGTGCCACCAGGGCTTCTTCCATAAAAATTACAACCTAGAAAATCATATGGGACAGTTCTGCTCCATCATATAGGATCAATATGAGCCAGAATTGACTTGACAGCACACAACAACATTTTCAGCTTTTTGTTTATCCTCTAATTCTGATGAGGTTAGGGTTTGGGCTTAAATTCAGTGGAGTTTTGGGGCTAGGTGAGAAGTTTGAGTAGTAATACTGCTCAATGTTAATTTTTAAGTTAATTTTTCAAAGTATTTCGGACAAGTGTACTGTCAAAGCTGACAGTAATCAACTTAATCACTTCTAATGAATGTGCCACCACAAGTAACCATGACTGATTCATATGAACTTTGGAAGGACTATTTAATAAAAAATTAATACATACTGGAAAATATTTAATTAGGTTAGAAGACAGCAAATAATTTATGGTAGGCATGAGGGTCTTATCTGACAATAGCTACTCAACTTTATCTTTTGTCCTGTGTCACCAGAATTATTGGACAATCTTAGGCCTCACTGTGACCAAGACTATACACCGTACTCACATCAAATTTATGGAAAGCGCAGGATTCTCTGTATTCTATTCTTTGACCTTCCTTTGACCCAATGGGAGTGCCCACTCTCAGGTGACTACTGTAAAGCTTATAAACTGATTAAGTGACCGAAAGTAAAAGTATGTCATAAATGGATGGCTAGCTGATGGCGCCTTGTCTAACACGTTCTTCATCACCAGTGAAGTAAACCAGGATTGTCACAGATTTCCTTTTATTTAACTTAATAAAATTTATTTACCAAGTGGCTTCATAAGCCTTACTCAAGGAGACATAAGGGCCTGCAAGCTAATGTCAGAATATCTGTTTGAACCTCTTTCATCTCTCTGTACAGGTATCTTGAGGAGTCCTTGAAGCTGTTGTGTGCTGATAAATGCACTGTAGGCACGCACATCCACAAAGGCAAACTAGATTACAAACAGCTTTGCAGAGTTGCCAGAACATTACCGTTTCACAACAAAGAATGATGAGCTTATATTTCAGGCTGCACTTGGGCCATCCTGCTTGTAGCCAAAAATTGCACTACTGGGAACCCACTGACTAGTGAAGTGACAAGTAGAAAATAAGAAAATGAAATCAAATCCCTCAGTGTATTCTTTGGGAAGGTGATAAGAGAACCTCCAACACCGTTGCACCCACCCTCTCACTCCTAATGAGAACCAGATCTGACACAGGTAATATCCAAGTGCCCAAGCTGTTGCTTATGAAATAGGGTGTTTGAGATTAAATCAAGATGGGATCTTGTCAGGCTCCTAAGATGTCTACCAACCCTGAAGGGCAAGTCTTTGGAGTAGATGCGCTGCAGGTAACATATGGAAGCTACAGAGAGATTAATTTTGATTCACTATCGGGAAGAACCTTTAATACTTAACTGACACTGCTACACAAAAGAAAGTTTCTTTTTTGTATGTAATTGCACATTTCTTCGCCTCAGAGCTGTTGACTTACAAATCAGGAGGTAATACACCACAATTGGGAAAAGTTGGAAGGGGCAATTTCAAAATAAAATCGTACCATCTGTTTCTAAAGGCTAAAGGGAATATTCTTAAATTTTACATGGTTCAAAGGGCTATAAAAACAATTTCTATACTATGGGACCTGTAACCCAGGTAAATAGCAGACTTTCCACAATTTTCTTTTAGGTAACATATTTATCCCCAAACCTACAGAGCTTCTGTATTCTTCTTTCTCTCTCTTGCTTGCTTTTTATTCCTGTTTCAGTCTCTTTTTCTTCCTCTCTTCCTCATACATCCCTTTCCTCTCTCCTCCTCTTTATAAATATCATCCACCACCAAACTATAAATATGTAAGCATGTTCTTTTCTGCCTGAGACTGGAGCGAATTTAATGTAGACAGGCCTCTGGGGCTGCCTGGCAAAGCCTCAGGTCAGTGAAGACGTGAGAAATTCTGTGAGAGGCAAGGAAGAGATTTATTTAAAGAAAGGAGGAACCTATGCAGGATGATTTTTATCCAGATGAAAGAAATATGGGAAGAAGCGAAATAACGTGGTCTACCAGTTGGGTGTTTAAAAAAAAAAATACAATCAGGATATTTTACAAAGTCCCCCCGTGACTGTAATAGAAATGTTGGCACTGAAAATTGCAAATGCTGTGCCTGTGTCCCCACTGAAAACCTGTGTGGTTTAAAAAGTGATATTTACTAGAGTAGCCTAACCCTCAGTGGACTTGTCAGATTTCTGACAGGAAGAAGAACAAGTGATAGAAAAGTCATCAAATTTCTAATGAATGTAGACGAATTCACATACCTACCAGTGAGAGGAGCAGAGTGAGAGTGAAGACAGTTAGTGATCTGTGGAGCATACGAGGGAAGCTTGGTTAGTGCCGTCTTCAGCTCTGTTTGATACAGTGCCTAGAGCATGTCACCATAGGGGATCACCAGGACCACATTGTACTGTCTGCAGAAGATGGACTCTGTGACTGGTTAATTTCCCCTGTAATACTGGGGTTCAGATGAAAAATTGCAAACCTGATATCATTAGACATCCTGTTTCACATACATTATCAGCTTAGTGATTTTTTAAATTTCTTTTCTGCCTTATAAAGTTTGGAGTTAAGAAATCACAATACTGTCCCTAAAATGTTACTGATGCATGAACATTTTTTCATGGTATTTTCATATGGAAGGTAAGGAAAACGTCATGCAATTTACAGAGGCTGAGGAAGATAGTGTCTTAACCTACCAAAACAGAGCACGTTGCTATTTGGCTATTAAACATTGCTATTTGCTATTAAGAGACTCTTAATAGGCTGTTTGCAGCTCTCTTAATCATCAATGTTCTTGTTTTTTTTTTCATTGTGTAAATATACATGTAACAAAACATTTGCCATTTCAACGTTATTCAGATGTATGATTTAGTGACATTGTGTTCGTCTTGTGCAACCATTGCCATTATCCATTACCAGATTTTTCTGTCACCCTTAACAGAAGCTCAGTGTCCCCTAAGCAATGAGCCTTCTTTTACCCTCCCTTCTGTCTGCCCCAAACCAAAAAAACCTGTTGCCATCGAGTCAGTTGTGACTCATGGCAACCCTGTAGCCCCAGTAACCACTAATAATTTAGGTTTGTATACACTTGCCTACCATATATTTACGCAAATAACATGCTCCTTCTGTTTGTGAACCACAGCCTCCCTCTATGAAGTATTTTTGTAAGCATGCTATGCTAATTTTTTTACAGTAATACGTAAAAAAAAAAAAAATTGACATACCAACACTTATGAAAATACCTCGAGGGGAGGGCGTAGGTGGCAAACAAATACAGAAGGCACATGTTATTTGTATAAAAATACGGTATTCTAGATATTTTATATAAGAACCTAAATACCCATCAGTAGATGAATGAATAAACAAAATGTGGTACATACATACAATGGAATATTACTCAGCCCTAAAGAGAAATGAAGTTCTGATACATGCTACCACATTGATAAACCCTGAAGACATAATGCTGAGTGAAATAAAGGCAGTCACAAAATCATCAATATTCTTAAATTATCTGAATACAATTGTAAGAAATGCAAGGGAATTAACTGAAAAACTTATTAGAGTATTGTAGGAGAGCCAGCCGCAAGATCCCAACAAGAGTAAACAGAAAAGGACAATTTAAATGCATGTAATAGAAAAAAAATCTCATTCACAACAGAAATTTAAAAAAATACTTGCATACATTTAGAAGTAACTCTAACAAGAAATGTACAAGACCTTTATGATGAAAGCTACGATACTCTTCTGAAATATGTGAAAGATGTATTTAAATTATGTTGTTGTTAGGTGCCATTGAGTTGGTTCTGACTCATGGTGGCCCTATGTACAACAGAACAAAATACTACCCAGTCCCGCGGCATCTTCACAGCCATTGTTATGTTGAGCCCATTGTTGCAGCCAGTCTGTCAGCTGTCTCCTTAAGGGTCTTCCTCTTTTTTTCTCTGGCCCTCTACTTTTTTTTTTTTGGTTTCTGCTTTACCAAGCATGATGTCCTTCTCCAGGGACTGGTTCCTCATGATAACATATCCAAAGTATGTGAGACTTAGTCTTGCCATCCTTGCTTCCAAGAAGCATTCTGGTTGTACTTCTTCCAAGACAGATTTGTTCATTCTTTTTTTTTTTTTTTTAAATAATTTTTAATTGTGCTTTAAGTGAAAGTTTACAAGTCAGCCTGTTACGCAAAAACCCATATACACCTTGCTACACACTCCCAATTACTCTCCCCCTGATGAGACAGCCTGCTCTCTCCCTACACTCTCTCTTTTCGTGTCCATTTTGCTAGCTTCTAACCCCCTCCACCCTTTCATCTCCCCTCCAGGCAGGAGATGCCAACATAGTCTCAAGTGTCCACCTGAAGATTTGTTCATTCTTTTGGCAGCCTGTGGTATATTCAGTATTCTTTGCCAACACCACAATTCAAAGACGTCAATTCTTCTGTCTTCCTTATTCATCGTCCAGCTTTTGCATGCATATGAGGCGATTGAAAACACCATGGCTTGGGTCAGGCGCACCTTAGTCTTCAAGGTGACATCTTTGCATTTCAACACTTTAAAAAGGTCTTTTGCAGCAGATTTGCCCAATGTAATGTCTTTTGATTTCTTGACTGCTGCTTCCATGGGTATTGATTATGGATTCAAGTAAAATGAAATCCCTGACAACTTCAGTCTTTTCTCCGTTTATCGTGATGTTGCTTATTGGCCAGTTGTGAGGAATTTTGTTTTCTTTATGTTGATCTGTAATCCATACTGAAGGCTGTGCTCTTTGATCTTCATCAGTAAGTGCTTCAAGTCCTCTTCACTTTCAGCAAGCAAGAACGTGCCATCTGCATAACCCAGATTGTTAATGAGTCTTCCTCCAATCCTCATGCCCCGTTTTTCTTCATATAGCCTGGCTTCTTGGATTATTTGCTAAGCATATAGATTGAATAGGTATGAATAGCAATCGATAGTCAATTATAAAATATATTCCTGGATAGGACAACTCAGTATAATGTCAGCTGTCACGATATTATTCTGTAGAGTCAATGTAATCTTAAAAGTTAAGCAGGACTTTTTATAAATTTTACTATAAAACAATAAAAGCCTTCCATATGGTAAATGATATAATAAAACCAAAAAACCAAACCTGTTGCCGTCCAGTCGATTCCAACTCACAGCAACCCTATAAGACAGAGTAGAACTGCCCTACAGAGTTTCCAAGGAGCGCCTGGCGGATTTGAACTGCCACCAGGGTTTTCATGACATGATAAGCAAGGTTAAAAATCAAGCAACAGACCTGGAGAAAATGTTTGCAATAAATGTAATTCAGCAATTGTACTCAGTTGAAAAATGGGCAAAGGTGTTCAAGAAACATATGAAAGGTGGTCCACCACCTCACTGGCAATGAGGAAAATCAAAATTAAAACAAAAATATTTGTTCACTTTTAATGCTGGTAAAGTTTTGTTTTTTAAATTGATAATAGTATTATTGGGTATAAGAAAGAAAACCGTCATATATCAAATGTGGATGTATAAATGAATAAAGCCATTTTGAAGGGCAGTTTAATTATATGTAAGAAAATCATAGTTTAAGTATTTTTCTTTCAACCTAATAATCCCATTTAAGAAGTGTGCAGCCATGTATCCAAAAAGACAGGCATTGTTTTTGGTAATAGCCAAAAATTGGAAATACTCCAAATGTCTATTAATGGAAAGTGGTTAAAAAAATGATAGCATATTCACTATATGGCCTCTTGTGCACTAATTTAAAAAATGAAGCCTTATGTGGCAACGTAAAGTGTTGGACTTTTTTCCATTGTGGGGTTTTAAGTGGAGGCATGACATGACCAGACTTGAGTTTTTGTTTAAATATTTCCCTGGATGGATTATGGGAAATAGACCAGAGAGCCAAAGTAGAGGCAAGAACCCCATTAAGAGGCTCTTAATCCAGTCAAGCATTGATGGTGGCTCTGTGATATGGCAAAGCAAAAACTGCTGTTACACAGCCAAAAAATACTTACATAAGGCAATATTTTTTTTCTATTTTAAAATACGTATGTTAGGCAGCTCCCACGTATAAAGCATCCCTAGGCAAGGATGATAAGATAGGTTTTCTGGTGGTAAAATTTATTAATAGGTTAAAATTTTGACTTTATTAGTTGTACTCAATTTGCTTTCTAAGTATACCTCCTTTTTTGAAACAACGAAGCTTGTATAGATGACTGTGTTTTTCTTTTTGCCTTGACTGCCAGGGAGCTCAGAGAAAAATTCAGTGCTCAGCTGCAGTGACCATATAGCTTAGGTTTATGGTATAATTAAGGAGTCCCTGCATGGTGCTACCAGTTAATCGTTAGGCTACATGCCAAAAGGTTGAACCCTCCCGGAGGCACCTCAGAAGACAGGCCTGGCGATCTGCTTCCGAAAGATCACAGCCTTGAAAACCCTATGGATGTGCTCTCTTCAGCAGCACGTGTACTAAAATTGGAACGGTACCGAGTGGATTAGCGCGGCCCCCTCGCAAGGATGACACGCAGACTTGTGAAGCGTTCAATATTAAAACAAATAAAACCCTATGGAGCAGCTCTGCACACATGGGGTCATCATGACTGGAAGGCAACTAACAACAACAGGGTATAATTAGCTTCCACTTTTTCCTGTACATATTTAACCTTTTATTTTTTGTTTTCGAAGGCTGCACGGCTATATGTGTATTTTATTGTACACTGATTTATCCTTTTAAAAAAAAAAAGACACAATTGAAGTTATTAATGAAAAAATGAACATTAAAGTTACCGTTTTAGCTGCATAGCCTCTTTGATCTCTTGGTGACTTTAAGGGTGTCATTCGACTTTTATCTCTTAAATGGTGAGTATTTCATATTGGTTCAACAAAGGTCTTCTAATAAGAAAGAGGCCATTTTGACTCCACAGCAGGCTCTCAGGTAGTAACTAACTTCCCAAGATTAATTAAGCATTTGTAAAATTTTTTTTTTTAAATGCTTAAAACCATAACTTGACTTTAATATTGAAGAGGCAGCATAACTTGATAATTAAGAGCTCAGAGCCTGGAGCCAGACTGTTGGGTTTAAACTGGGCTGTGTGTGCCGTGTACCAGCTGTGGAACCACGGGCAAAGGGCTTAGTGACTCTGGCACGTGGACTCCTCATAAAGAGGTTGTTTTGAGCATTGAGTTGGCTAGTATTTGCAAAGCACTTACTATGGTTAATTCTTAAATTAAAATGCAAAATGGAGATTTCTTCTTAGCACATTTCGTTGGCTAGAATAGAAGTTCATTATTTCATTTCATTTAAATGGAGCCCTGGTGGCTCTGTGGTTAAGCGCTCAGCTGCCAACTGAAAGGTCAGCAGTTAGAACCTACCAGCCACTCCTAGAGAGAAAGATGTGGCAGTTTGCTTCTATAAAGATTGCAGTCTTGGCAACACTACCGGACAGTTCTGCTTTGTCCTATAAGGTCACTATGAGTTGGAATGGACTCGAAGGCAATGAGTTTGGTTTTGGTTTTATTTCATTTAAGACTATGGATAAGGGAAGAGTTAAAGGTTTAAAGCTTTGATTTTGGTTTTTCATGCAAGCAGTATACTTCTAAAAGAAAAGGACTTTTTCTATGCATTAATCAGTTTAAAACCATAGATTATTTATGTTCATGCTGATTAATTTGCTGTGACTGTTGCAAGGCCAAATGGTGAAACGTAAATAAATGAAAGACTGGCATTTAAGCCAAGCGATGTGCCAAATACGCAACTCATCTCCCCAGTGGTGAAATTTTTAATCTGCTTATTTTTCAGCAAGTGATGATCTAAATAAAGGAGACAAAAATACTGCCTTGAATTTATTTATATAGTCTGTGCATGAAGGATGGCATGCGAAACCTTTAAGCAGCACAGGCAACTTAGGCAAAGGGTCTTTCTACCACCCCCCTCCTCCGCACAGTCTGTCTGAGGAGCCCTGGTGGCACAGTGGTTAAAAAGCTTGATTGCTAACCAGAGGTCAGCACTTTGAATCCATCAGCCAGCCACTCCTTGGAAACCCTATAAGGCAGCTCTGCTCTCTCCTGTAGGGTTGCTATGAGTTGGGATTGACTCGACAGCAACAAGTTCAGGTTTGGTTTGGTTTTGAACAGAATAAAAATCTGTAAAATACTACATTTAGGTTTTTCCCTTTCTACATTAAGAGTGTTGTTTGTTTTTTTTTTCCGTTTACCACACTGGCTTATTTCCATTTTTATGATATTTAGTTTTTATGCATGATGGTAATTATTGTTTTGGTAAATAGAATATTGCCCCCTCACACACACATTTTATTTTGTAAAGAGTAGATCTGTTATCAAATGTAAGGAAGAACTAGTTCTATTTTGCAATGATTACGAATTTTTCATAGGTTTTATTTAGTTGCCTAATTCTGTTTAGAAACTTCGATTTATGGGATTTTTTTTTCTGCCCTCTTTTCATTAACTACTAAAACTGAATACATGAGGAAAGTAGGTATTTTGAAACCAAACCGGTACACTTGATTTACAAACCAGAGATTTGATTTAAAAAGTGATATGATCTTCAACCTAGCTGAATATTACTTATGGTTTTTATCTGATCAATTTTTTTTCTTGGTAGCAAGGAGGTACATTATCTCAAAAATGGCTCCTGAATGTACTCAAACATTGGTTTTATATGGAAACTGAAAAATAATCATTTACTGATATATTCGATTATATCCCAAAAAGATAATGGGAGTAAACACATACAGTACTAGAATATTTGTGATAAAAATTTTCTTCTAGCTTTTTTTTTTAGCTTAGCTGTCTAGAAATATTGTATAAACCAATATGAGAAGTGAAATTTTTAAATGCATTCTATATTTTAGTTGAGATTTATATATATAACAATATCTTTAATTCTAAGATGATTAGTTATAAGCTTTTCCCATTTTATGGAGACCTTGGTGGCGTAATGGTTAAGAGCTACAGCTGCTAACCAAAAGATCGGCAGTTCCAATCTACCAGGCGCTGCTTGGAAGCCCTGTGGAGCAGTTCTACTCTGTCCTATAGGGTTGTTATGAGTCGGAATCGACTCGATGGCAGTGGGTTTGGTTTTGGTTTTTTTGGTGCTTTGTCTAGTCTAACAACTAAATAAACTAAATATATGACTAAAAGTTAATACCAGCAAATATTACAAGCACAGGGCAAAGGAAAAGATGAGAGATGGAGATTTAAGGGACAGTCATACAATATCTAAGGAAAGGGTGGTATAACGGGGAAAGAGTAAGATGACAGAGTAAAGGAAACAGTCATAAAATTATACTTCTTATCATTGTTCTAAACTATATGACAGGGGTGATATACCTGAGGATCTTTTATAATACAAAATTCTTACGCAAAGCCAGGGACTATGGTTTCTTTGTAAATCCTTTACCATTTATGTTGTAATTTCACTAATACTGAGAGAAAATATGAATGTGTTATTAATATGATGTGCCCTGTGTAATTCTCAGATGATGAAGAGGAAACCGTATTTATTTTAAATTAATTTTTTATTAACTTTTAATTTATTTTTGATGTTTTTTAATTTATTTTTAATGTTAATTTTATCCTATATAAAGTTTTTTAACTGGGAAAAAAGAGGGATCACATTATAAAAGATGATCTTGTTTAAAATCATTGCAAAGGTATTAGTCTTATTGGAAATGATACCCCCCACCCCCCAAAAAGTTATCAGTTATTTATTCACTTGTCCTGTCACTGGACCACTCTAGTGATGATGATGGTACCAATATTGCCAACAGTCTACTTTTCAATAGCAATTGTCAGTTTCTTTAAGGGATGGAACATGTTCTCGTTTGTTAAATGAGGTAGTTATACATACATTTAACTGGGGATCAAAGACAAACCCCAGTCTCCAACTTCCATCAGTACCACCCATTGTCAAAGAGTCGATTCTGACTTCTGGTGACCCCATGTGTGTGTCACAGTAGAGCTCTGCTCCATAGGGTTTTCTATTTAAAATAGGCTTTTAAGACCCCAGACACTCTCTACAAAAAGTAGCTGGGCACCATCTGTTCTGTCTTTGCCATGCCGTAGCTTGACCCCTGCTTCTGTGACGTTTTAAAAAAGGGTATATAAGAGCAGGACTGAATTAATAGGACTACTTGGCAGAGACGGGCATTGGCCAAGGTGAAGAGCCAAACTATTCTCTAAGGAATTGTTGTTTCTTTAAAATACGTGATTTTTTTTATAGCAAGTAATATTACACTGTGAGCACAAGCATATGAAAAATATTTCATAAAACATTTAATTAATCCTATAATGATTAAAAGAATTAATCCAGTTTATAAAATTGAACTTAGCCAAGAACTAATTTCAGTACGTAGCCAACTAAAAATACCAAGAAAAGGGGAGCAGGAGATAGGGGGCAGTTGAAGCCGTGTGGCTTTCTGGCTGTTTAATAATTCTGGAGGGTGCCATACCTGACACATATAGCTCATTTAAAGGAAACATGAGGATTTACAATAGAATCAGGTATGGAGCAATAGTTAAACACAAACCGAAACCAAAACCAAACCCAGTGCCATCAAGTCAATTCCAACTCCTAGTGACTCTATAGGACAGAGTAGAACTGCCCCATAGGGTTTCCAAGGAGTGCCTGGCGGATTCGAACTGCCAACGCTTTGGTTAGCAGCTATAGCACTTAACCACTATGCCACCGGGGTTTCCTAGTTAAACGTACACATAATTAAAGGGTCTGAATTAGTATGTCCAGATTTTGGGGTTTGATAATAAATCCAATGGTCAGTTTACTGGCATTAGCTACTGATTGAGCTAATCTAACAAAAGCATTATCATGGTAGGCATCAGCAAGAGTCACAATATACAGTAAGAGAATGCTTAAGAAAGGCTTCATAGCGTAAGAATGCCAACTAAAAAGCAATACAATAAGGCAAATATCATAAAAATAATAGCTATGATAAAGCAAACTCCTTCAATTATTTGCATGAAAAGAGGATATTAAAACAAGGGATACACTTTGGAGAGTGGCGTCTGGGGTCTTAAACGCTAGCAAGCAACCATCTAAGATGCATCATTGGTCTCAACCCACCTGGAGCAAGGAAGAATAAAGAACACCAAAGACACAAAGTAATTATAAGCCCAAGAGACAGAAAGAACCACATAAACCAGAGACTACATCAGCCTGAGACCAGAAAAACTAGATGGTGCCCGGCCACAACCAATGACTGCTCTGACAGGGAACACAACAGAGAACCTCTGAGGGAGCAGGAGAGCAGTGGGATGCAGACCCCAAATTCTTGTAACAAGACCAGACTTAATGGTCTGACTGAGACTAGAAGGACCCTGGAGGTCATGGTCCCCAGACCTTCTGTTAGCCCAAGACAGGAACCATTCCCAAAGCCAACTCTTCATACAGGGATTGGACTGGACTATGGGTTGGAAAATAATACTGGTGAAGAACAAGCTTCTTGGATCAAGTAGACACGTGAGACTATGTCGGCATATCCTGTCTGGAGGGAGATAAGAGGGCAGAGGGGGCCAGAAACTGGCCAAATCGACACGAGGAGAGAGAGTGGAGGGAAGGAGTGTGCTGTTTCATTAGGGTGAGAGCAATTAGGAGTATGTAGCAAGGTGTATATAAATTTTTGTATGAGACACTGACTTGATTTGTAAACTTTCACTTAAAGCACAATCAAAATTAATTTTAAAAAAATGCCATATAACACCATGAGATTAAATTTGAAAAGAAAAAAATAGTATGAATGTGTTTTTACAAAAATATACAATACCAATATTATCTCAAAAGCAGGAAAAATGTAAACATATCAGTAAAAAAAGGGGGGGGATAATACCACAAGTGTGTAATAAAGCAACTACCAAAAAAAAAAATACTACTAATCAGGAAACAAAGGTCAAAAATTTCAGCTGGGTGCACGAAGGCTTGTCCCATGATCTTGGGAGGAGCCATCTACTCCTGAAGTCATTTGCTTCTGGCCACAGGGCATTTGAAATTTAGTTTAAGTTCTTCTGTAAGTAACAGTCCAGGCAGGGGCTTTAGCCTTCTTAAGTTGGGATAGGTGAATCCAAGTTTTAACTCCCTGTAATTTAGTGACACAAGGGTTAGTAAATAGGACCAAATATTGTCCTTTCCAGCAAGACTCCGGGGAATCTTTTAGTTGGTGCCTCTTCCAATATACATAGTCACCCCATTCAATAGTAGGTAATTTTTGTATTTCTAAATTTTGGCTGTCAAAAACTTCTTTGACTTGTGAAAGGTACTCTTTAGAGTACTGAATCAAAGACTGACAGTATTTCAATAATTCACGTTGAATTAAATCGGAATCAGAATGAACTGAAAAATAAGGGAGTCACAGGCTTCCAGTTATAATTTCATGTGGGGTTAATTTATGTGGCCCAAACAAGTTGGACCTCAAATTTAGGAGGACTAACAAAGGATTGGAAACTCTGGTGGCATAGTGGTTAAGCACTACGGCTGCTAACCCAAGGGTCAGCAGTTCAAATCCACCAGGCGCTCCTTGGAAACTCTATGGGGCAGTTCTGCTCTGTCCTATAGGGTCACTATGAGTCAGAATGGACTCGACGGCACTGGGAGTTCTGGGAACAAAGGACCTTAGTCCAGGATAACTTAAGGACTCAGAAAGCTTGGCTAACTGGGATGTTATTATTCCATCAATTTTTTCTACTAACCCAGAAGATTGGAGGTGATAAGGGTACTGAAGTCTTTGATAAATAGGAAAATTTTACATATTTAATTACGTGTCTGATAGGATGGGCCCCCTTGTCACTGTAAAGAATTGTTGGTGCACCCCACATGGGGATTATATTTTCAAGAATTTCTTAGCTACAAAGTTGCAGTGGCCAGCAGCTAGGAAAAGTTTCTATCCAATGTGAAAATCCACAGGTCATAACTAATACATATTTGTAACCATTTGAATATGGGAGCTGGATAAAATCTAATTGCCATTCAAACATAGGTCCTGAAGGCAATGGGCATTTTCCAGATGAAACTTTAAAAGGTTTGCCTGGGTTATAGTGGGAACAAACAAAGCAATGAGAGGCAGCATGATTGGCAGCTTCAAAAAAATTGTCCCCACCAATGCTTCTTCAGAATTTCAATCTTTGTATCTAGTCCTAAATGGGATCCTTCATAGAGAGCTTTGAACATAGGGGACATGAAATAATATACGTAAGGCAAGCTTCTGATCAAGCCCTATCCATAATTTGGTTATGGGGTCCTGAAAACAGTCTGCCGTCCATTTTTCAATTTCCTCAGTTTTAGCTAATTGTTTTTTTAGTATTAATTTTTCTAAAGTTACTTCATTAAGGTTATGATTATTAACAAATTGGGGTAATCTTTTTCTGTTTTCATTAGGACTAAGATAACTTTAGAGGTGGCTTGTTTGGCTGCCTTATCAGCAGAGTTCTTCCTTCTGATCTCTGCAGTCTGAGGGACTCCTTTAGGTTGATGACTCTGTATTTTTTATTACAGTACTCTGAGGGCAGTAATAAAGCACCCTAAAAGGTCTGCTACTAAAGCTCCACTTTTATGGCAGTTCCAGAGGACGTTAGAAATCCTGTTTCCATAATATTCTAAAATCATGTGTCCCTCTGAAGGCCTATATAGAGTCTGTGTAAACATTGTGGTCCTTCCTTTAGCAAGTTGCAGGCTTTGATTCCCGATCCTCTGGTGCAATTTGGAAAGAATCTGGTCTGAACATTTTCAAATACTTATATGGGGATTGGACTCACAAGGAGAAATTAGGAACACAAGTTACAGGAATGCTAAGAAAAAAAGCTCAACAGATCAATTACAGTAAAATGTATAGCACCTGGAGGGACATTGGAGAGAAGTAAGTGAGGATTTGGGACTACTGGAAACCTAGGAATAACAATGTGGTTGATAGCCTGCAGATCCTCAATGAACCTCCACCCTTGTTTGGTTTCTTAAAAGGTAACACAGGTGTGTTACAAGGGCTGGTGTAGGGGACAACTAAACATTTAGAAGGGAAGTCCTGAATACAGGTTTCCCCTGCTATCCAAAAGTAGAGCATCCCTTTCAAACCTTTCATAAGCTGAAATGGTGTGAAGTGAAGAAGCAGTTACCATTAATTTATATGGGAAACATTTTTATGTGTTTCCAGACCTAAAAAAAATCTACCAAATCATACCAGATAACACTAACATATAGTAAAAGCAGGAATGCTGAGTGTAATTCCTGGGGCAGGAGCTTGGCAACAACATTCTCTCTGCTTCGGGTGTATGCTGCCTCTTCAATGGCTTGCTGCAAAAAAAAAAAAAAAAAAAACACTAAATGATATTTCTGCTTTTCATCTTTTTTTGTATTTACAAAAATCCTCTTTGGATTTCTTTCAGATAGCAAAAATAGGTACTAATGAAGACCTTTTGTAAAAATGAAGTTGTATCAAGTAAACTTTCAAAAAGTGGAGAATAGCTGTAATAGGGGATAATTCTCTTTAATTTCTCATTAAGGGGATATTGAGGGAGTCTTGATAAAGGCTTAGAGGTGTCTGCTTGAATTTTAATAGGCTCTGTTGATAATATTTGCCCCACATCTGTAGATGTGGTAGCCCATAAGGTTTCAGGAACTGATGAAAAAAGATCAGAGGGAAATGGGTTAAAATAGAGGGGGTTAAATTGTCTTTCTGCATGTCTACTGTTTGTAAGCAGCTTCTTCCCTTTGAATTAACCCTGATTCAGATCCCTCCTTAAGGGTTTTAGGGGGATCTGGCAAGCTGAATGATACTTCTCCTTTTTCTGAAAATTGTAAATGACAGGCCCGCTTACACAAAAAGTCTCAGCTCAACAAATTATCAGGAGTGCCAGGGCTAAGCAGAAAAGGATGTATATCTTCAATAAGGCCAAGGGAAATAGGAACAGGTTTTGAATGAATTAACGTCTGTTTCCAATTTCTAACCCCCACAACTTTTGAAGTTTTAGTATCCAAGGCACAGGCTTTTGTAAACAAATGGGATTTACGGCAGAAAGTGTAATACCAGTGTCAATTAGAAATTTGTAAGGTTCTCCATTAATATATATGGTAGTTTCTCCTTGTGGGTTTAGTGCCACCATAGGAAAAGCCCTGTTGTGTCCCCAGAGGCCCTTCATTCTGTATCTCATTGAAGGGTCTCTGGCTTAAGCTGTTTCTTTTGATTGTTCTTTAACTTATAGCAATCCTTCTTCCAATGCCTGGGTTTCTTGCAAAAATTTCAAGTGCCTCCAAAGGGCTTGGATTTTTCTTGCTGGTTAGGAGATTGCTATTGTTGTAAGGCCATTAAATTATTTACCTTGGAGGTTTGTTTAGTCTCCAAGGTCTGAGAAAGTTTGTGAGCGAAATTGGCAAGCTTGGCAATAGGGGCTGCTTTCCAGTCTAGTCAATGCCTTTTTACGAGGGCTGCACGTTCAGGTTTGAGGCCAGATACGAATACACATTGAAAGCTTCTGTAGCCCCAGGGGATGATGGATCAAACTCAGAATGTTCAGCAAACCTTTGAAATAATCTGTCCTGGTAATCATAAATATTTTTGTCTTTGTTTTGTATGCAAGACTGAATTTTTTTTTCCAGTCTATTATTGTGGGGAGAAGCCTTTGGAATGGCTTCTAGTAATCTTTTACTGATAGCCTAAGAATCTTCTAACAGTTGGCAGCTCTTCTATTTAAGTCTAGAGCTAAACTATCTTTGGGATTTCTCCATTCAGCGTGTTCTTACCACAGTTGGGCCTCCCGTGTTCCAATTTTCATGTAGACTAGTTGATACAAATGAGGGAGTCCAGGCTGGTAAGCCTCAATAAGGATTCTAAATTTCTCAGAAATCTTGTAAGAATCCTCCCACACTTTGGGAAAATCGTTAGCAATTTCAAGTAGTTCTTAGCTTATCCAGGTGATAAAAGCAATGTAGGGAGGATTCTCAATATCCACACTGGGATATATTTTTAAAAGGCATTTCAGGAAAAGGCTTTATGTTCCCAGCAGTTTCTTTAAAGAAAAAAGGAAGTTCAGACAAAGTGTTAAGGAATCTTCAGTAGAATCAGAGGAGAGAGAAGGCAGAGGTGGATACAAAGGAGAGGTGGCTGGCAAAGGAGCAAACGATCCTGGGACAACTTGGGTATTTGGCACAGAAATCTGGCATTGCGATTCCTTATTTTGTTTAGTTAATTAAGAAACATTATCCTGCAGAGAGATGATTTTACTCTCTTCAAGTCTTCTAGAAGCTTTACAATACTAATTAGAATAGGCATCCATTGTTTCTGCTTAGTTCAGGAGCCTTTTTTTTCTTTTTTTTTCTAATTTAGAGCACAGAAAAAGAATCCCAAAGTGGCCACATATTACCCAGGCTCTCCTTAGTGAGATTACGCAAGCAGCTAGGTACAAGCAGGTTGCAGAGCCATGCTTGTCCATATATCAGGCGGGCGTCCCAGAAGGGAATTCCACATTGCCTCTGGATATGGCGTTTCCCATTTTCAAAGATGGTTCAAGCTTGTTCACAATTTAGCACTTACAGACTCAACAAAATCTTATGGAGCCTGAGATTCTACAGACACAAACTTGAAAACTTCTGGGACAGTAAATTGCCTGGAACCTCACCCTACTACCACTAAACCAAAACCAAACCCATTGCCGTCAAGTCAATTCCAACTCATAGCAACCCTACAGGACACAGTAGAACTGCCTCATAGGGTTTCCAAGGAGTGCTGGTGGATTTGAACCACCGATATTTTGGTTAGCACCCATAGCTCTTAACCACACACCACCAAGGTTTCCCCTACTACCACTAGTGGAGGCAAAATTTGGTAAAAATTTTTGCAAGACCAGAGTGAACACAGACAAGACAAAACAAAACCAGAATCTTTCAGTAAGTTTCAAAGAGCTTAGCACAAGAAAGTGGAGATCAGAATTCAAGAGGGCTTATCTTAGTGATCCCCAAGAGTCTGTGGAGATGGATAAGCTCAATGGGTCACGTTGACACCAGAACTCCAGGTCCTCATCTCTCAGAGTTGCTGAAGACGAGATGTCTTCGAATTCCACAATTCTGACACCAAGAAATATCAAACAGCAAACTGGAGTTTCTGTAAAAATTAAAGTGAAGAGTTTTATTGAAGAAATACAGCCATCCAGATAGATAGCACTTCATGAGAATTCACAAAAGTACTCCAACAAGAGGAATTTTTCATAGAGCTTGAGTATAGAAAATTTAGGAACTTACAAGGAAAAAATTCTGATTGATCGATATTTATAAAATCATGCTTTAACAGAATCAGACAATTATGAGCTCTCTTAAGCATTGCTTTGTTAATCATAAATGAGTCAGTTACCATCTTGTTAATCTATGGATATTTGGGGGGCCAGCCTGAGTAAATATCCTTCCTGGGAGCATGCTGTGAGATGAAGGGAGGGGAGGGGAGCCCACAGGCTATCTGAGGTATTCTGGCTAGCTGACTTTTGAGAGTCAGCTCAGAATGAGCAGTAAACAACAAAAATGGAGTTGGGCCTACATCTTTGGGAGAAGCCTTCCCCTATGCCAAGCACCTAGATTTGGGGGGCTTCTTCATGGTAGCTGGAAACCCGGGTGCCATAGTGGTTAAAAGCTACAGCCGCTAACCAAAAGATTGGCGATTTGAATCCACCAGGCACTCCTTGGAAACCGTATAGGGCAGTTTTACTCTGTCCTATAGGGTTTTTTTGTTTGTTTTTTTTTTTAATAGGGTTGCTATGAATCGAAATGGACTTGACAGCAATGGATTTTTTTGGTTTTTCATATTAGTCAGGGGCAAGTAGTTTTCAGGGAGCTGTGTTTTCTAGGTAATGCCAAGTGTGGAGTGTATTTTAATAATTAACATTAAGTTCATAGCAGTTTTAGTCCCCTCACTTGGTAGCAACCTAAGGAATTTTGAAATAATAATTTATTCAAAATAATATATCCTTGTATTTTTTAAAAATCAGAAATAATTTTTTGTGATTGAATATTTTAAGGTATTAACCATCAAGCTCATAGAGCAGTGTTTTTTATTTGCTGTACAGGTCTCTGTCCATGTTCACTCCAAGTAATCTAATATTGTCATTTTGAAATTTAGAACATTAAAAAGAAAAATCACCAAGCTTCTCCATTATAAGGAGTTCCCTGGCTGGTGCAAAATGGTTAACACCCCCAGCTGCTAACTGAAAGGTTAGAGATTCAGGTCCACCCAGAGGCACCTACCCAGCACGACTGTTACTTGAAATCGGTGATACCACTTGCTAGTCTTTGTGATAGCAAAGAATACATCAACTGGAATATACCAGTAGCCTTGGCGGTGTTTTAGAAGGAAGCAGAAGTTAGCTGTCTGGTCCTGGTTGTAATTATCTCATCTTTCACTGATTTCTAGAAAGCCTCAGAGGAGACTGCCTAAGCCAGTCAGAAATGAGGGTTAAGGAAACTGGATTAACATTTTGAATTTTGAAACTTTTACCCTGGTACCTTTTTGCCTAGGTGCAAATGGTCTTTGAGGCTACTCATTTGCTTTATTACATTTTATTTATCTTGTATATCCCTTAAAAAAGGAGCTTTGACATCTTTTGAGGAACTTTTTGTGGTTTTGGCCTTTGATTGTGATCTGGTAAGCAAGAAACTGTTCGATATTTCTGATTTTTGTTTTCCCCAGATCTCCTCATCTCTGAATAGCGAAAGCCAATGAGTTTTCGTCTTGCTAAAGTCAATTTAGAGATCTAATCGCAGATCTTATATGTTGATTTCTAAGACAGTTTTCTTAGTCTGCATTTTGACATTAGCAGTTCTGTGTTTGGTATATTGTAGCTGAATACAAGCCAGAGAAATCTGGGAGTGTATTTTGAGAAAATATTTTAGTTATTTTCTGCTTTTCTCAATTAATAAATAGTAATAATGAAATTCCTGTCTTATTTCCCATCTTTTTCTAAGATTATCTGTTTTTAGTGGTTATTGCAGTACCTCTTTTTTCTTTCTTAAGGAGTTGGTTTTGTGCTTTCTTCCCAACACATCAAAGGGTAACAAAGAGAAGATGCAGAATTCATGCTGCAAAAAACACTGGGCTAGGAAACTTGGCACCTGCAAGCTGTATCTGACTTGCACAGTAGCCTTGAGCATGTATTTAAATTCTCTGTGCTTCTTCATTTGAGTTGGAAACAACAAAAATACATGTGAAAATTAAATTAATTATTATAGCTACTATTTGTTATGGAGGTGGTAACAGAAAAATACTCATCTTCTGGAACTCTCAAAATAAATGACAGAATTATATCTTTTGAGAAAAACCCCACTGACAGCTTGATTCCAATTTAGTGAGTTTTCAAAATGTACCAATGCATAGCAATATAACTGTAAAAAATATCATTATCAAAAGAGCTGGTTCATCATTCATGTTCCTGGGTGGTACAAATGGTTGATGAGCTCAGATGCTAACTAAAAGGTAGGAGGCTGGAGTTTACCCAGAGGTGCCTTGGAAGAAATACCTGGCAATCTACTTCTGCAAACCAGCTATTGAAAACTCTGTGGAGCACAGTTCTACTCTGACACACACGGAGTCGCCATGAGTTGTAATCGACTCGGGGTAACTAGTACTGGTTCATTATTTATTCATTCAACAAAAATTTATTGAGAACCTGTTCTAGGCTGGCATTGTTCTAGGCACCAGGAATACCACAGCAAGTAGAAGAAATAAAATTCCTCACTGTCATAAAGCTTAGAATCTTGTAAAATTTTCATCTATGTTATACATTTCCCTTAAAATTTTTTAAGGTAATCAGTTTACTTAAGTTAAATAGGGTATTTTGCCCTTCAGTGGTACCATAGATGTATACTATTCTTCAACTTCATACTGTCCTATATACTGTTTAGTCACAGAGAATTGTTTATTATGATGATTCTGGTATGTTAATGAAGAGGTACTCATTTGCAAATAACTTTAATCTGTAATTAAAACTTGGCAGCTCTCTTAAAAATAAAGACAGTTAAAATGCATAGTCACTGGCCTGCTGTATTGAATATGCAATTGCAAAACATTAAGAAAGACACATCCTATTTATCACTTTTAATGAATCTTTCACCCTGGTCCCACTGTCAGCTGTTAAGATGGTATTCCTGTCATCCCATCCATATGCTTCCAGAAGCATTAACTGATCTTGAGTCTGTGCACGCCTTAGTATAAAATCAAAATCTCTGGGTTTTGATCACATATAAGCACAGTAAAAAAAAAAAAAAGAAAGAAATCGTTATCATTACCATATCCTCATTAAGATGATGGGCCCCTGACCATATCCTCACGTTTGCTTAGCAACCTGAAATTCATGTATGCAAAGGGAATTTTTCTTATCCTTTTGAAAAAGAATGATAAATATTTATACAGCCTTAACTCTTTCAGGCAGGCATGGGATCACGTTTTAGAAGTGACAAGAAGCTGCTCGGATTTATTTGCAGGATAATTCATCTTCTTTCCAGTAGCTACTAGAAAAATGAATTGCAGATTTATCAATACTGGAAGAAATTTCCCCTTTCTCCCCATTAAGTATGCTTTACCTTACTTTTCTGAAATCCTTTTGAGTCATGGCTTCGAAACGGGAGGAAACGAGTATCTCTGTTCTCAGTAAGATTCCCTCCTCAGGATGGACGGCAGCATGTCCATCAGGGATGCTGACCTGTGTTCTTTAAGCCCCGTATCTGATTCCTTGTACAACCTTCTACTCTGTTTGCATGCTTAGCAGCAGTCTAGACTCTAAATAATTGTTCATATATCCATGCCATGTGGCTTTTTAAAAGTTATTCCTGTTATAAAGCAGCAACTGGACAGATCCCCAAGACAGTATTCTACTTAAAATTTTCTCCTGACTACTTGAATAAAGATATCCAGTAGGAATGTTGAAACCATGAAGGAGTTTCAGCTCACAGAGCTGTCTTCGTATATTAAATGGAAGATGAGTTAAAAAAAAAAAAAATGGGGAATGTAGTTAAGTATATGTCCTCTTGGTCACTATGAGGATCCCTGGTGGTGCAGTGGTTAAGCTGCTAACCAAAAGGTCAGCAGTTCAAATCTACCAGCTGCTCCTTGGAAAACCTGTGGGGCAGTTCTACTCTGTCCTATAGGGTCACCATGAGTCAGAATCAACTCGACAGCAATAAGTTTGGAGGTAGTACTCAGAAGAAAGGCCTGGGTGTGTATTTCCAAAAAAATCAGTCATTGAAAACCCTATGGAGTACAGTTCTACTCTGGCACACATGAGGTCGCCATGAGTCGAATTGATTCGACAGCAACTGGTTTGGTTTTTGTTTCTTTGCTGGAGGTAGTAGGAGTTCTCTTGCCTCTATTGCCAATAATAATCAAACTTTTCCAGCGCCCAGTGTTAGAGCCCCTCTTTACTATTACGTATGCCGTTGGCTCCCAAAAGCCAGGTTATTAATCTGCATACAACTCAAGCCTCAAGTCACATAATTATTTGTTTTCTTTTAGACAGGTAAACTGAATCCCCAAAATGTTACTCCTATTCACTCTTTCATTCGTTCATCCCTGCCCTTGGCAAATATTGTAGGTCCCAGGCTGTGCGTCAGCACTGAAAGTGAAAGGAAGGAAGGACAGTGATGATGAGACCAATGCCAACCAGTCAGCCAGTGGCCAGCCCCGGGCATCTCCATGGGACCACTGCTGCCGCCACCCCCAGCAGAGCCTCCCTTTCCACTATGAGCTCCTGGTGGGCACTGCAGAACATTGTCAGGGCTGGTCCTACATCCTTGATGGCACTCTTAATGTAGAAACCCAGAATATGTTACCTTTTAGGCTACTGATCTTCTGCCCACCCTACCCCACCTTTTTTCTCAGCTGAGAAAACTGAGGCTGAAAAGTGAAATGATTTGCTTAGAGTTGAACAACTAGTTGTGACAGAGGTAGGGCTAGAGGCTTCCAGATTCTCTAATTGTTATTGTTAGCAGCCCTGAAGGATATCTTTATCCTTGTCCCTTTCTCGAGTTCCCCGACCTTTTTCTCTGAGGCTGGGACTTCCTCACTCTGATAGCAGAGGCTTTCTTCTTGTTAGCTGCCCTCAAGTCAGCTCCCAACTTATGGTGACCCCACGCACAGCAACGAACGCTGCGCCAGTGTAGATCTGACCATAGGGTTTTCATTGGCTGATTTTTTAAAGGAGATTGCCAGACCTTTCTTCCTGGTCCTTCTTAAAGCCTGGCCAAACCAAAAACCAAACCCAGTCCCATTGAGTCAATTCCGAAAGTCTGGCAACTCCGCTGAAACCTGTTCAGCATCCCAGCAACACACAGTCCTCCACTGACAGACTGGTGGTAGCTACACGTGGGGTGCGTTGGCTGGGAATTGAACTCAGGTTTCTAGTACAGAAGGGAGAATTCTACCACTGAACCACAATTCCACATGATTTCCTAATTAGTTCTCTTCAAACTCTTGATCCTATTGGCCGTGGTTCTGTTTTCAAAGGCGAGGAGATTGTATTAATGTACCCAGAAACCTTTGGTCAGGTAAAGGCCGTAGACTGGACTGTGGATGTGATAAGAAATCTAATCACTGGCTGGTGATTAAAATACGAAATGATTGTGAAGGAGCTTTAAAATATAAAACAGTACAGTAATCATAATTGTGCGTTAAATTTTCATACTACTTTTAGATGAAACTTTAGAGTAAAAATAGGCAAGAAGTTAAAACCAAGCCATGTTACAGTGTGATCTGTTAAACAGGAGAAATTCAGTTGCAGAGAGGGTAGAATAAGGCACTCTACCTGGGGAACGGGAGGGAGAAGCCGGCTTTTTAATGCTGAGTAGTTTACCACATAGAGAAGGTCCTTTTAGGATTTAAGTGATATCCCAAGTTTCATTTTAACTATACCGGCCACGTGCGGAGTATGTACAGCATTGAAATGTCTCACCCCAGGTCTCCAGTCCATAAGTTTAATGATTTGAATATCCTCAAGGCCTCTCAGTTCCTGCAAGGCAGTAACTTTGCAGCAGTTTGAAAATCCAGACATACAAAATAGGTTCAGTAGGTTTCCCTGCTAATACTGTGTATTGGCTAGGTTTCTGCTATTTAGTCTCGGAAAGGATTGCAGCGGTTCCTGTCTACATCTGTGCTCAACAGCTTTTTCCTAGAGCAATTTGCAGACATGGCAGAGTTCAGGTTTAAGCAGACTCTGTCATATTGTGTTTGGCAGGAGAGGCCATTAAAAAAAGAAATCAAAGCAGCCGTTATAGCTAGATTCCCTTATGAAAGGTGTTACTGATCAAAAAATATAGCTCAGAATTGGAGGTTGTTTGGATTAAATAACTGCGCCCCTTTCTCTCCCCTCATCACTCAGTTCTCTCCCAAAAATAGATTAATATGAAGAAGTACTGATACTCCACAAAGGATTACTGGGAGTTTTCATCTTCCTCAGTAATCACCCTTGAAGAATTTTTTTTGTCTTGGTTGAAAAAAAACCTTATTCTTGGTTTAAATGTATAAACAACTACCCACAAGCGCACCTGCAACCTCAGCTTACTTGTGTTGAATTTCATGTATTTCCTCAGTTTTCTATCCTCTAGGAAACAGGGAGAGAAGTTTGGACTAAACCAGATTACCCCCATTTAAATTGCATGATGTGTGTACGTACGTGTGTGTGGTTATAGGCGTGCACATAGCTGGTTGCACCAAAATTTGGTAGAATTTCAGTTTAGCTTCATTAAGTCTGAAAAGAGTGAAGTAATATTAAAGGAGAAAAACAAACTAGGTGAAAAAAAACATTAAATAGGTCAGTTTTCTTTAAATAAAAACATTATGGGGGGAAGGACTAGTATTCGCTTTTTTAGGTCATCATTGACATTACTCAATGCTATATTCCTATAAACCGCCTGGCAGGACTTGTATGTGCTTGAAGATGCTACATTTGCCCAGCAGGAGAGGAAATCGGAACAAAGCATTCAGATGCAGGTGCACTGTAGGGTAAATGGGCCCTTTCCCCTCAGCCTGAATGCCTGGCCCATCAAGCAGAGGCTCTGGAGCTGAGCACTCAGGGTTTCCTGGACCTAAGCCAAGAAGTATGGGGGCGGGGCGGGGGGAGGGTGGGGAGAGAATGATTGTTATTCAGTCTTCTTTAATGAGCTGTATTGCCCACTGCAGAAAGATTGTGGCAGTGTCTTTTGTTATGCTAATTAGACACCATTAGAGCTTGGCTGTCTTTGATTTCTGCTTAATCCTTTGGGCCTCCTCAGCCTCAATCCTGGCTGCCAAATGGTTGAAAGATGGTAGGGTGTTCTGCATGTGTTATTTATTGCTCACATTTCTGCTGAGTTTTTCGGTAACAGGGTAGGGAACAAAAGATATATCTTACCAAAGGCAGTACATATTTTGGACATTCGTTTTGGGCTTTTTCTTTTTTTTAATGACTTTGATCGATATCTGCCTCCTAAACTTCAGCGCCATTGCTGTTTGTATGGTTCCTTTTGCAACCACGCAAAGTGGGAAGTGGGAAATGACAGATTGGAAAATTTAGATGGCCTCTCCTTGGTTGCCTGGATTTCCCTAATAACAATGAGTAAGTCGATCTTGCCTTAAGCTTTTGGGGAGGCTGTGGTCAACCAGAAAAGTGGAAGCAGGGATAATTTAATTTAAAGGTCAAAAAGAGAAATTTAGCAATTTGAAATTCCTGCCTTTAAAACTTACATGTATACATTCTTTCCTAAAATTAAAGCATTGCATTTGTTTGATCACCACAATTGAGTGTGATTAGTTAAAAAAAAAAAAAAAAGTTTGAAAAGTGACCAATATAATCGTTTCTAAAATAGAGAAGTGGGGCATTTCTATTAAACCCTTAAAAACAACATGTTTTTGAGCTGCCCTATCCAATAGAAACAGAAAATGAACCACAGGTATTATTTTAAATATTCTAGTAGCCACATTAAAAGAGTAAAAAGAAAAAGGTGAAATTAATTTTAATATTTTATATAAGCCAGTGTATCAAAAGTATTATCATTTCAACATGTAATCAATATAAAATTAATGAAGTATTTTACATTCTCTTATTCATACTAGGTTTTCAAAACCTGGTGTGTATTTTACATTGGTGTGTGTTTTACACCACAGCTCAATTCTAATTTACCACATTTCAAGTGGCTAGGGCCACTGTACTGGACAGTGCAGTTTTAGATTAATTCAGTAATTTACCACTTGCCTAAAAAAGGTTGATCAGGAGAAAATCCATTTTTAATATTATGGGTTAAACATTACAAACTGTATGATCTTGACCAAGGAACTTAATCTCTTAGAGGCCTTGGTTTTCTCATCTATGAAATGAAGAGTTTAGACTACATGATCTTATTAATTCCTCCCCTTCCACCCACCCCACCTGTAAATTCATGATTCAGAAAAAAAAAAAAAAAACACTTAGAGGCCAAATAAGCTAGAATTTATCCATCTTCTCAGATGTGATTTAATACTTGAAAAGAAGTCTTACTATACCACAAAGAAAATTGGAAGGTGCCCTGCATTACCACCCCTTTTTTTCCTCCAAATATCTGAATCTTTCTTTGAATTGTGTAGTTTTTGCTGTATTGTAGGAGACTGAGGTACCTGGCTCTCACTGCTCAGTGCTTTTGGAATGAGGGCTTTGAGTAAAGAAGGTGTGAGGGGAGTAGCAAGTAATAACTGCAGGTTACTAGATTACATAAACACTAACACCTTGCCTTCCCTCCAGCTCAGCATATTTCTAATTGGAAATGTAGTCAGCACTCAGGTATAGATCCCTGATACTGGAAAGTGATCAAGGCAGCATTTGTCATGTAACTATTTGTTGTAGAGAATTATTTAACCAGATCAGTAAAGCATCGTTGGTGAAAATAACTTCGTTATTCAGAATGGGATTTTGCCTCCAGCAGGGAAAGACTGCCTTGAGTTGTCTTTATCTTACTGGAGGGGACACATTAGAAGAAAACCGGCTAGCAACAGAAGAGAAAAGCACAAGGGAGCTGTTGTTAGAAGAAATTTCATAGTCTGATTTGATTCAACAGAACCACCATAGGTCTGGTCTTAGTATCTTGCATCATTGCTTTGGGATAAAGTACTTTTGAAAAGCCAAATTGTTTTGTAGTGTTTCTTAGTGTTTATTTCTGAAATGTGAGGAAGGAACAATAGAGCTGCTAAGATACTCATATGTGGGCAGTGGTGGCTCAGTGGTAGAGTTCTTGCCTCCATGAGGAAGACCAAGGTTCCATGACCAACCATCGTACCTCATATGTAGCTACCATCCAGCTATCAGAGGAGCCTCCCACATTGCTATGATACCGAGCAGGTTTTGACAGAGCTTCCAGACTAACGTGTAGGAAGAAAGGCTTGACGATCTATTTCAAAAATCAATCAGTGAAAACCCAGGAATCACAATACACCCACTCTTCACTTATTGACATGGTTAGGTTCCAAAGACCAAATCGTTAACAGAAAATGGACATTATGTGAAAATGGAGGATAACTACATCATCATATAACTGCCAGATTACATCATTACCTAACTACCAAATTACTGAGAATCATGGCTCAGCCAAGTTGACACATAACCTTAACCATCACAGCCAGCATTACTCTTGCCTCACACCTTGGCTTCTGTTACTGCCAGACATACATCAGGAATGTGTAAAATATTTCTGATAGTAGATTTTTTTCACTGTTGTCATAGATGCAGAATGTCGACTAATGAGATAGTCGGTAAGTGAGGAGTAGGTGAGTCTAATCCGCAACTGTTCGTGGCGATGGCACACGACCAGACAGTGTTTCCTGTGTTGTGCTTGGGGTCACCGTGAGTTAGGGGCCAATTGCACAGCAGCTACCAACAACAACAACAAAGATACTCATGGCAATTAATAGATAAAAAAATATATATTAAATATAGGCACTGATAGTCTAGTTCAAAGGAACATTCTTTCCCTATTGGATACATTTAATACTATTAATAAGTGCAGCTGAAGACTGTTCGTTTTTCACACGGAGGATAATGTTTTGTTTTTAATCTAATAGAATGTGTTTTCCGTCATTTTTAAGAGTCAGGTGCAAGTCCAGCCCCTTTGAGAAAAGATGTCTGACACCTTCTCTCAAGTATCCTTAAGTAGACCGTAAACTGATAGCTAACATTTTTAATACGATGGACTTAGAGGCTCATTACTTGTTTTCGATGCTCTCACCATTTTTGACACACATCCCTGTGTCATGGCCCTGTTTCACTGCAGAATGGCATTGTGGAGTAAGGATGGTATTAAATTGTAATGCTACTGCTATTGTTACTGTTAACTGTTTTTAGCATAAGTGTGCCTCGTTCTTTAATTCCAGCTTCTGTAGGGCTAGAAAAGCAGAAGTGTGCATAAACAGTCAGGCAAATTACCGCGTACCCTGGAGACCCAGCATCACATGCTCTGCCTGTTGTGCATGATGAATCAAAATGGAAAGGTTATCATTTTCATTAGCTAGGAAAGAACAAGACCATACTTTTCTCCAAGTGTAATTACAGCGGTTCACTGGCGACATTACAGTGCAGTAATTAGTCTAAAGGTGTATGTGAGGGCAGGCTTTTGCACAGACACTAGAAATATTATTTCAGAGTTTAAGGTCACAGCCTTGTGTTTAACATGTTCCGGGCAGCTTAGGAGAAAGGGAAAAAAAAAAAAAGACTAATTTGACTGGAGCTAAAGAAAGATGTTTGACATTTCCCAGAGTCATACATTCAGAAACCAGGCAGGTAGAAAAATTGTGTTTTATTATCTACAAAAAAAAGCTTAGCTGCAGAAGTAGCATGTCAGAATGTTTTGTAGAATAAACAGAGATAAAATTCAAGTTTATTAGGAACATGATATAAATAATTATGAGAACCTTTGATATGTGTATTTTAATCTTCATTCTTTTCCTAAAGCAGTTGTTAAGGTAGACAGAAAAATTGTTAAAAAACATCTCAAGGGAAGCAAAATAATTTCCCTACCATCTTATAACTGTTTTCAAGAAATAAATGTTTATCTTACACAGGTCCTCAAATGTGTATCTATCCTTTTGTGGATTTTTTTTATCCTCTGAGAAGTTATATTAAAATATTGAAATCTCTCTTACCTAACCCTTCAGAGTAGAAATTGAAATGAAATTATTTTCCAAAGCTACATCTCAGGTTTTCTGTTTGAGTAAGACAAGAATGAGGGGGAAAAAAATTAGTCAAGAGAAAAGTCAACTTTACATAAAGTTTGTATTTAAAGTCGTGTATAAATTTAAGAAAAACCATTTGCTTCTTCTAGTCCAAAGAGAACGTATACAAGTAACATTTCTTATTGGGTGAAAGGTCTTAGCCCAAATACCCTAATGCGTTTGTTTAATTTGGGTAATGCCTGCCTCTCTTCAAACAATTCTTTTTCATTTCTCTCTTTAAATCCTTATATAAACCCCCCCAAAGAGCCCTAAATCCTTATATAGCCACGCAGAATATCATTTGTTTTATGACAAAAACGGAGTATACTTGAATGAGCATTCGTTCAGCAACCAGATTCTGCTGGAAACCACTGCTTTTTTAATGCAAGTGTGTGTTTTATGTATGTTCTCTGGCCATATGGTTAGAACTGATGTTTCTCACAACTTCAGGCACTTGGGAAATTTTAAGCATGGGGGGGACACGAATAACACAGCTAGCTGATTATGTAATGTGCTGAAAAGTCTACCGAAAAATTGAATCTGAAAAAGATTGCTTTTTGTTTGCCACAGCTGTTTCTCTGCTCAAGGAAAAGTCATAGACTGCAGAATTAGATCCATGATGTTGTAAGTTTTCTACAGCAAGCAATTAAACAAGAGGCTTCAAGGAGTAAGAATAGTTGAGGTTTCCTTTCCAGCTCTTTGCCATTGAGCGTATTACTACATCTTGCTGGGCCTTGGTTTCTTCCCTGGAAAATAAGAGGGTTTGCTAAGCCCTCTTCAAGTTCTTACCTGCTTTATCTGTCTAGGGGGAATACTGCTTTTATTTTCTTCCTCTGTGGTAAAAAGGTATAAGAGCTTTTCTCATAGCTTTTCAACAAGGCTTAGAAAATTGCACCGCACTCATTCTTTCATTGTTGTTGTTAGTTGCTGTCGAGTTGATTCCAACTCCTGGTGATCCCATGTGTATCAGAGCAGAACTGTGCCCCGTAGGGTTTTCAAGGCTGCGACCTTTCAGAAGCAGATTGCCAGGCCTGTCTTCCGAGGTGCCTCTGGGTGGGTTTGAACTGTCAGCCTTTGGGTTAGTTGTTGAGTGCTTAACCACTCCTGCTACTCAGGGACTCCTTACACAGCTGAGGCTCTATTTCCTAACAGTTCTTACGAGGTCACCAGTAATGTAGCATCTTGTGAGAACTTTTTCTTCACTCTCACTCCCTTAAATCACCTAACCTGTGAAGTGGAGGAGAGATGGTTGTATAGTACTATTTTTATAGTTCAGTTTATATAAAGTGTCTTTTTAAAGTATGCCTAACCCAAAACCCAAACTTGTTGTCGTTGAACTGATTGCGACTCAGTGATCCTGTCGGGTTCCCAAGACTGTAAATCTTTACGGAGGCAGACTGAAAGTATGGTTAAAGTGGGCTAAATGAAGTTCTGCACCTCCTAGGAAAAATCACCTTCTCCACTGACACTTGATGAATAAATTACAAAGTATGCCTAGCATGTTGAAGCAGATACCAGGGCTGACAGACCTCTTCCGAAGTCCATAGAGCTGATTAAGTAAAGGAATAAGCTTTGAAAGTAAAAGTTATTGCTTGCTTCAGATAGTTAGAATCAAGTTACAGTCCTGACAAATGTCCTGAAGGTCACAACTTTGTAAATGGCAACTGAGTTTCCTTTAGAAATGCTATAGCAGGAAGTTGTGTTCCCAACCAAAGATTTTAAGCTCTAGCATATTACAGAAATTATAGGAACACTTTATTTAACCAACTGTAAGTTGTATACCTACCTATAAAGCAAATCAGAATGAAAAGGGACATCTTTCTTAGAATTGTTAAAAAAAAAAAATAGATCTTTGTTGGAAAATTTTGACAGGCTTCTTTAAGGAAACTTAAGGTCATTTGATAGCTTTTTGAGAGACTGTACATTTTTCTTTGGTGGATATTAAAAATCAATGTTTTTGTTTAAATATAGCAAGAAAACAGCTACAATTTGCAAATGCTCTAAGTATACATTTACTATAAGAAAAGAGACAGCCTCCATTTAAAGTATTTATTTCCTTCATCTGATTCCCATGAAAACCTATGGGAACACCAGTCCCCAACCTACATTATCTATTATGAATGATGACTTCGAATTTTGAAACTGAAGGTTGCTTAAGCATTATAATCCACCCCCTCTTCAGCCCAAGTCTCCTCACCCCACCTCCATCCCACTTCTGCCAGTACTCCCATTTTTCCCATGAGGAAAATGAAGCCTCAAAAACGTAGTCAAATCTCATCTTTTGTATCCTCTTTCCCTGTACCTTCTCTTCCTAGTCAGATTTGCCCAAGAAATGTCTTGTTTTCCTCCTCTCTTAGTCATTCTTCCTATCACTCCACCACTGAAATGTCTATCTCAAAAAGATCATCTAAGAGCTCTTAGCTGGCCAGGCTCTATCTGATACCTGCCTGGTACCACTCTGTTTCTGAACCCTTTTTCAGACTCCTTTCCCTTAAGTTCTTCTAGGGCCATGTTCTGTAGCTTCTAACCATTTCTTCTTCCTCCAAATCACTTTCCCCTCTGTTTCTGATATCAGTTATCCTGAAGCTACCTGCTAGACCATTCTTTGGATTTGCAATTCCACTTGCAACTTAATCATCTCTACTGCTCAGCTATATTTACTACAAGTCACAGAAATTTTATGAAAACCATTATGTTCAATTTCTTACATATTTTTAGTACTTTGTTTATTTCTGAAATTACACAAGCAGCCATTCTGTTACTTCTTCTCAAAAGAACTCTCTTACACCAGTGATCTACCCATGCATTCCTGTCAGTGGCTCTAGCTGTTAGGCAAGGTTCTATCAGTGGTGTAGAGGTAGCTGTAGAAGTCTGCTTCTCAGCAGAAAATTCAAATGTGAGATGAGTATAGATCTAGCAGAATATCAGATGAGACACAACATACTCTCCATCACCCTAGCTCTGATACAGGGCTTTGAACTGGTTCGAAACAGTTCAGTCACGGCCGATGAAACGAAACCAGAACAGACCCGAATTTTTACAATTTGTGTAGCCAGAATGATAACCAAATGGGAAAATGGGTCAAAGCTCTGGAATGGGAGACGCGGAAGAGGCGTAGTGAGCCCTTTCAGGACCTTGATTAGATTATTGGCAGGATTATGAAGAGCGACACACATTCAAAATGGCACAGTTGGCTGCCATCTTTGAGCAGGTCACTGCTGTTTCCAACTCTGCTCAAAATCTGACAAGCAAGAGATTTGGTTGCTATGCAGTGCGTAAGCTGCCTTTGTTTTCTATGAGGGAGATTAGGTTTTTAGCAGGGCTTCAACCCATAATTTGGGTTTCCCATTCCAGTTATCATTCTGGTTCACCCAAATTTAAAAAATTCAGGTCTGTTCCAGTTTCGCTTCCTTGGCCATGACTGAACCAGGAAGAACTGGTTCAAAGCCTTGTTCTGATAGCAGTGGCTTTCTTGTTGTTGTTGTTGTTGTTGTTAGTTGTCCTCTGGTCAGTTCCCAACTCAAGGCTACCCCATGCACAACGGAACAAAACGTGATCTGGTCCTGCGCCATCTTCTTTGAACTATTGTGGTCCATAAGGTTTTCATTGGCTCATTTTCAGAAGAGATCACCAGACCTTTTTTCTAGTCCATCTTAATCTAGAAGCTCCACTGAAACCTGTTCAGCATTGTAGCAACACACAAACCTCCACTGACAGACGGTGGTGGCTGTACATGAGGCGCATTGGCCGAAAATCAACCCCGGTATCCTGCATGGAAGGCAGGCATTCTACCACTGCCCCCAGAGGCTTTCTTAGGATATGGCAAATCAGCATGACTACCCTAAATCTTGTTATACAAGGGTCTTTAACCACAGTGGGTTATCATGTGGGGTGGAGGATAAGGCAGTTGGGAAGTATAGGGGGAGGTAGCTCATTTAAAAAAAGAGCTTTGAAGCTTGTATGTGAACACTTAGCTCATAGGTTCTTTTATTGTCACCAATGCCAAGTTGCCTCTCCCGGAGTTCCACCTGTACTCTCCTCTTCATTAACCTCACTGTTGGTTTTAAGGTTATTATTTGAAATAGTTGATTCTCTTAAATACTGTATTTGATATTCACTTTAACCTGACTTATTTATTTTAAAAAAACATCGAGGAAAGCATTTATTATGTGTTTTCTGTGTGTGTGTGTATTTAGGGGATGGGATTGGATTATATCAGCTTTTGGTCAAAGCCCTAGCCACCTTATGCTCATTTTTACTCAGTATCCTTGCAGTGATTAAGAGCTCGGCTGTTAACCAAAAGGTTGGCAGTTCAAATCCACCATTCACTCCTTGGAAACCCTTAGAGGCAGTTCTGCTCTGTCTTATAGGGTCACTATGAGTTGGAATCGACTCGACAGCAACGGATTTGGTTTTTTGTTTGTTTGTTTTGGTATCCTCTCGGAACTTTAAGGGCCTCACCAGTGAGACAAAGACTATGACTGAGAGAACAAATCTGGTGACAGTTAAGTTACTGAGCTTAGCAGTTCTCCTGAGCCCCTGTGGCAAATAATAGTTACTCACCTACAAAGAGCTTGCTGATGGTTGACCAAAAGCCCTGCCATCTACTATGTAAACAAGCAAATCTTTCTCACAGCAACTGTATGTGTATATATTGCTGTCATTGTTGTTGTCTACAGATGAAATTGAACAGCCCCAAAATGATGACTGCAACAGTTCACGTTAATTCGAACAAGAAGAAAAAAGCAGCCTAAATTTTTAGTTGTCCTACAATCACATATTGTCGTTAGATTAATTTCCTGCAAACTTAACGTTAGATGAAGTGTAATTGCAGATTTCCTGAAGAACCATTGACAGACACTTATCCTAGGTTATAAGCAACTCACACTGTGAAATGTGTGCAAACATTCAGTGTTTTCTGCCAGAAGACTACACTTCAGTAGAACCCAATATTCACCAGTCTTTTTTTTTTTTAATGACAGAGCCATTGAAGCTCAAAGTAGAAGTTTGGAGAACTTTCCTTTTTGCTACTTGATTTTTAAGAGATTAATATTCCAGGAACCTTCACTGGTTTTCTACGAGTGAAATCAGTCTTTGATAAGAATCATCTCAAGAGACCTTAAAACCTTTGGCGAAGGGGGCTACATTTTGAATGAGATAGTAAACTAGATGGTAAATGGTGGTGTTATTTAGCTATTGGCATCGGATGATTGAGAGGGGGGTTTCTTGCTAGACTTTTTTTCCTTTTCATTGTTAGGTGGTCTGTTTAGTGCAGCTGTGTTTATTCTTCCTAAATGGTAACTGCCTGAACATGGTGACAAGTCCCTACAGATGAGAATAGGAATTTCTCTTTAAAAAAATCATCTTGCCAATGTGCTTTAATGGGGGGCGGGGGGGGATTATCAAATAGCAAAGCCAGAAATCGTTCTGGGCACAGTCATTCAATACAGCTGGTTTGCTTATATCAGGCATTTTGACAACTTTGTTTAAAGAAAAAAGTAATTGATATTTTAAATGCTGCATTTCACAGTGGAATCAGTTTGGAAATGGCAGAGTTTTCTGGAATAGCCACATTTCTGTAGCCAACACTTTGGCTGATTTCACATCTTTGTTATTAAAAATGCATGCTTAGATGGTAACTGTCGTTTGATCCTGTAGAGAATTAACAGCCCTATATTTTTGCTGTCTTTCTCTTTGAAAAAATAAAAATAAATATGGGAGTGACAGTTTTAGCAAAGAAGGGACAGTTGCAGAAAAAAATATATACATAATAAGGAAATAAAAAAGCTGTGATAATTAGTCTTTTTGGAATTGTATGCAACATGGGAAATGTTTAGGTGCAGAAGCTTAATGACTAGTATCTGGAGACATTTCTTTAATTTTCGGTCCCTCACAGCTCAAATGAATGTCTATTACTACTCTTTCATTTTGCCAAAATATTTTCGTGTATTTGGATTAGAAGCAGCTTGTTCTGGCTTGCTTTGAGACTTTGTTTCAAGAAACAAAGTGATATTTAGAAGATTTTTGTATGTCTTTGAAGCCTTAATTATCTTACTTATGTTGAACAGGGAACTAAGATCACGTTCTGTTTCACAGTTATGTAAGAAAATAAGACTTCATACTACACTAATTTTATATTATCCCATAATTTGTGTCTTTCGGGCAGTTTGAATCAGTGATTCTTGGGTTAGCTGTTAAATAATTAGCAATCTAAAGTCTACTCTAGATTATTTGGGCAGGCATTTATTTTGGATTATTAGATGTTTGCTCTGATCTTTCCTGTTTTCTCCCCTCTCTCCATAGATTGGTGAAAGACAGCAAGTGTTAGTAACAGAAGAATCTTTTGATTCCAAGTTTTATGTTGCACACAATCGATTCTATGAGCAGGTAAGAAACACTTCAGTATTCTTGGGTTTTCTTCAAAATGAGAAAGAGATTTGAAAGTAAATCAATTTAAGTAAAAGGGAGAAGGTTCTAGAATCTTGCAACATCAAGGCTATTTTATAACATCAAGCCAGCCAGCCCAACATGGGGTTTTATCTTTGTGGATTATCTACAATATATTCTGCACCAAGGAATGAGTGTATTTAGTGGTTTTAGTCCATCTAATCTTTGACAGGACTAGTATGGGGACTTGAGGAATTTGAAACTGTACAATTAGCACTGCCAAAATTCCCAGAACCTGGCAAAGTAGGGGATGGGGGATCCTACTCATGAGACAGGAAGGGTGCCTACATGGAAGACATCAGAGTGGAAGGCAGAGATTGCCTCTTGCTGTCACACCCCTCAGACAGGTTGGTGTTTTTAGTTTTGTTACTCTTACTTTTCTTTCTTTTTTTTTTTTTTTAATTTTTACCTTCACCAAAATGCTGGGGACAGAGCAAAAAAAAGCGTACCCCTGCGACTCAACTGAAATTGGGTGAACAGTCCTGGAGACCAGTGTGGAGATGAAAACAAAGTTCACTTTGAGAGTTTGGAGGTCAGCCCTGGGGACTCCCCAGTTACTAGCCTTGCTTCTCTGCCGGTGTGAGCCAGGCTGCCTTGTCACCTGTGTAACCAGAGTTCTATTTCAGCATTTGGGATTCTACTTCTCCAGGTGGTAAAGCGATCCAAACATGACCGAAGAAAACAGAGTGCCTCCCTCAGAGGCATAACCCTGGCATGGGCCATGGAAGAGATGAGATACACAGATTCCCATGGGGTATAGATTCCCATGGGTCCTTCCAGGCAAATGGGTTTCCTTTTTTTTTTTTTTTTTTGTTATCCTGTCTCATCAGATGAGAAGTTAATTTTTTTCCTACAGGTCATGATTGGAATTAGAGCTTTGGAAGATTTTTAGGGAAAGTGTGGGCAAGATAAGTAAGGGATGGATAAGAGAAACAGACTGCCCATGTTAGAAACTGGGGAAGCAGTAGCTGATGAGGTCTCCAGCATTTATGTTTCACACAGAGTAATATCAGACTGGGCAGTGGGCCCTCAGGAAACATGGGGGGCATTACAAAAGTCCAGACTAAACATGCCCTGTGTAATACCCAGTAGACACTACAGTTGAGTAGGATTTCCTATATTCCACATTTGAGCTGAGTCTCCCCACATTTTCCATCTCATTAATATACTCCAGAGAGCCATTTTCCTATCCAGGCCAACCTTCTGCTCAGCCCTGGGGAGGAGCTTGATTGCATTTTGGTTGCCTCTTCCCTCTCCTTTCTCTTGCCATCTGGGTTTTTGCCTCAGCAGGGAACTTTTTTTCCCTTCATTTTAAAGGCAATGGCATGCCTCATTAGCTGTTTCCTCCAATTTAAAGCAGTTGGGCTTTTTCCAATTATTAAAACCGGAGGGGGAAAAACAGTGAGCCCTTCATTCAGCAAATCAAGGAGGGTGATTTTCCCCCAGAATAGCACCAAATCTCCCAGGGATAGTTTCCTCCAGAGAGTTTTGTTAATTTTTTATTTTGTGAAAACTGATTTAAAAGCGCTTTCATGTCCTGGTACTGGAAAGCTCCTTGAGTGGGTTTGTTTGCCATGAGTAATTCACTTCACCACCCAGGTGACCCTCTTCGTATATTCTGATGAAGCAGTGCACTCAGTGGTCATAAAAATCAAACTCAGAAAGACCAAGATCCAGTTTTGCCTCCCAGAGAAACTGGCTGCAGAACTTCTGGCCCTCATCCAACTTTTTTTTTGTCTCTACAACTAAGCATATCAAAGATTTCATAGGAATTATTTTTTATAAGTAAGATGAGTTCCAGAGGTGAAGATTGTATCATCCAAAGTGTTGCTGCATTAGAATCGGTCTATTTATTTTGGATCTTAGCTTGAAAAGATTGGCTAGGAGCTAGAGCACTGGAATAGAAGTGTGAGGGAGATGTAATGCATACAAACTACCTGTAAGTCCCACAGGAGGGGAAACAGTTGCTCGAGGTAAACAGGTACTTTTATCAGTAATCTCTAGTGGAAAGAGACCATCTGACAGTTTCCTCTGAACTAGCCAAAGTAAAGTACCCTTCAGAGGAGCTGGCTCTATATGGAAGCAGGCTCCTCCAGGAGTAACAAATACATGCATTTTTTAACAACGAAAGGAATGAATGGCAACCATTCATTAAGGGGCCATTTAGCCCCAAACACCAATGTTTAGAATATTGAAAAGGTTGCTTTTAAATGTTCTCCCCAAAAAAACATGTGCTCACGCGGGCACGCACACACACATACATCCTCACACAAGTATGCCGGCTGCTATTTGAAGTGTCTACTCAAACCACTACTCTGACAGCTAGTTTGGAAGGTATTAAAAGGAGAGGGCTTTCATCAGCGCTGTCTCAGTTTTCTCCGTTGCATGGGGCAGCCAAGCGCAGAATATCAAAGGCATGTGCAAAAGTGGCTGGCTGATGGCTGGGGGATTTCCCAGGCCTGCCTTCCACATGCCCTAGGACAGCAGGCATCCTGCAATGAAAAAGCAGTGTCTGCAGCCTGGTAGCTCCTCCCAGCAATGCCTTCTCTTCCTCCTAGGTCCGCAGATCCTTGAGTAGCTGGAGGACAGAGCCCTCTTAGAAGCCCCTAGAACTTGGACCATGTAACGTTGTAAAATCCTACCCAATATTTCCAGGGGATCACTGCTGTTCTTATGGCCTCCACCATGAGCTTACATCTTAGGGAGCTCGTTTGAGTGAGCGAGGAGTCTGTGGATGGTGCCCATGATGGCTGCTAACCAAAAGGTTGGAAGTTTAAATCTACCCAGAGGCACCTGGGAAGAAAGGCCTGGTGATCTCCTTCCAAAAAATCAACCACTGAAAACCCTATGGGGCATATTTTTCCTCTGACACACATGAGGTCTCCATGAGTCAGAGTTGACTTGAAAGCAACTGTTTTTTTGTTTTGTTTTGTTTTTGAGTGAGTGAACAGAAATTTAAATCCTAGAGACAAACGCAAAGGAAACAGAATGATGTTTCTTCTCTGCCACGCAAAATACATATTATTTTCCATCCATATTATTTCATCTCAACCCCTTTTAGATGCTATCATGTCAGACTCCTGGGGGGTGGGGTCAACCCTTTGCTTTGTTATACCCCAAGCTTGTATCAGCTAACCATAACAATTTCTGCAGCCAGCCTAGTGAAAGCATTTAGATGTTATACAGGACACATAAAATTCTCTCCATTAAACCTTTTAAAAATGATATTTTCTACCAACACTTACGAAGCACAACATATGAGTAAAAAATGAATACAAATTGTCACAATCAAGAGGAGCCCAAATGATGACTAAATGTCATGTAGTATCCTAGACAGACTCCCAGGTCAGAAAAGGGACACAAGGGGAAAACTGAAGAGGGAAATCTGAATAAAGTATGGACCTTAGTTAATAATGATGTATCATATTGGTTCATTAATTATGACAGATGTACCACACTTATGCACAATGTTAATAATAAGGAACTAAGTGTGCAATATATAAGAACTCTGTACTATCTTCTTAATAGTTCTGTAAACCTAAAACTGTTCTAAAACGTTTGTGAAAAAAAACTAATATAAGCCTTCTCAATTTTTTTTTTAAGGTATTAGTGCCAAAGAACCCCTCATTCATGGGGAAAATGGTCAAAGTGGACATTTATGAATCAGGAAAGCATTTTATGAAAGGGCAGCCGGTATCAGACGCCAAAGTCTACACGCCATCCATCACCAAACCATTAGCAAAGGGAGAAGTCTCGGGTTTAACAGAGGTGAGTAAAAGACGCTTTCCTCTCTGCCCTGCCCGTGAAATGGAAGGTGGGAAAGCACGGTGCTTGCAGAGCATGGTTCTGTTATCATTTGTAGTTCCTTTTTTATGGATGCATGAGGCTTTAATCCTTTCTGACAGATCAAAATCTGAATTAGAAAATTACATTTGTGCTGATGCCTATAGCTTTGCTTCTATGTCTGCAAGGGGAAAAACTGTTTCTGGTTCCAGGCTGTAAGCAGAAGGCAAAAGCCATTATATGCAAGTGAGAGATTTAACACCAAAGATGATCTGATCCGATATGTTTCTGTGTCAGTAGAGCCCGAGTGGAAGGGGGTGAGGAAAGGAAAGTTTTCTTGCTTTACGAAACTGTTTATAAAATAGTAAAAACCTCCATTTGAACAGGCACTAAACCATATTGGTATATGTGGTTATTACGGTGCCTTTCTCTAGGGTGTTAGCTGCATATCTGCTTTAGTCCTGTGGAGTGAAAATTAAACATTTTTTTTTCTTTTCTATAAAAAAGTAACCTGACCCCTATTTTATACCTTGGTAAATATGGCCGTTTGCCAAGCTCTCTCTTACATTTCGTTGAGCTACAGTTGTAAAAGCTGATGGAGTGTGAAATGAAAATGTGTATCACATTTCTAAGCATCATTTGATGTCCTTTCTCCAATGCAATTGTTAAGCTTCAAAAATAAAAAGCATATAGCAATGACTTAATGGGCAGAAAAAACATCACTGATATTTATCCAGCCACATAATTCCAAAATTGTTTCAATCTATGTATTATCTTTTCCCTCAAAATAAACTTCAAAGGCATGTTAATTAAAACAAAGGAAAGATAGCTTTCCTTTGGCAGTAGTGACAAAGGGTACTATTATCTCTATTATCACTTCCTATGATGGACTCTTATATCCAAACACGAGTGACAGCTTCATGAGCTTGACAAGTATGGGTGAAAAATCTGTATGCGTACTGCCTGCCTGAGAAAGGAATGGAATAGACTAGCCTTTGTTACAGCCCTGCCAAGTGTATCTTGCTTCTCCACCGGCAGTGAACTCTAAAACTCCATATGCATAACCATTCATTTCTGCTGTTGTTTTAAAAAAAAAATTATAGTTGGGGGTTGGGATGGAGGGCCAGGGAAGAGCAGTGTAATCCAGCATTTAAATTATATTCCTAGGGATTCGACTTTTGATATGCTGGCTAATCCTTGAGAAATGTGTTTAAGGCAGTTGGCTTACTTTTTTATTTTTCTACATCATATGTTTTACAAAGGTTGATTTTTAAATTGCCACAGTGAAAAGGATTTTCAATAGTGGGCAAATTATCATTTCAAAGATCCTGCTGGAAATGTAATGCCTTTGTGTGTACCTATTGCAAAGGGTGACTTCCTGACAAAATCGTCATTGCCAGTTGCCATCAAGTCAGCTCCCACTTCTGGCCGCCCCACGGGTGTCAGATAGACCTGTGCTCCACAGGGTTTTCAGTGGCTGAGTTTTCGGAAGTGAACCACCGGGCCTTTCTTCTGAGGCACCTCCAGGTGGACTTGAACCTACAGCCTTTTTTTGGTTAGCAGCCAAGCACATTAACTATTGTCCTACTTGGGAACCCTGAAATCATTGTTAACAATATAAGAATATTATTATTAATAATATAAAAAGTGTTACTTTCTCAAAAAAAGGACAGCATTGTTTAAATTCTGTGGAACTTTAATTAGTAAAAATATTAACTTAGCCTTTTCTTAGCCTCTTTTACTCTTCCCTCCCTCCATCCAGCCTAGGAGATGGTATTGTCCTCAGTTCTACCACAAGCCCTACTCTGAGCCAGGATGACCCGAAAGTCCTAGGTGAGATGAGGGTAAAGGTCAGTGGCCTTCCTGGGCCTCTAGAAATAGAGCATACATGAGGCCGAAGGGTTAAGAAGATCAATTTGGGTATTTACATTAAGGGAAACATCAGGCAAGTCTTTTACCAGCATGTGTGACTTTGTATAAATTATTGAACATTGCTCTGTGCTTCATAATTACTTGTCAGCTTTTAAAGATAAGCTAAACTCGTTGGGGTCGAAAGGCCTTGTTTAATGAATTTGTCCTAGTGTTATAAGTGTTTTTGCTGATGGTATAACCAAAACAAAATATGTAAGCAGAAGGAGCAGCTCTGGGTTTTGTAGGATTTTAATGTAGATTTTAATTTTAATGTCAATAATAGAGGTTATAATCATGTCAAAGTCATTTTGAGTTCTTTGAGCACTGATAAAGGTGCTGAAACTCTTGAATAGAGAGATCACCCTAACTTTGTATGTATGAATGAAGCACGGCCTTCAGGGCCAGATACACCTGGGCTTGCATCTAGACTCCCCCATTTTTCCTGGGCACATGATTTCTGAGCTTTAGTTTAGTCTGTTAAATGGGAATAACGATGTCTATCTCATAGGATTGTTGAAAGAAATACATTCAATAGTGTATGTAAACCACCTAATAAAAATCAAACCAAACTCGTTGCCGTCAAGTTGATTCCAACTCCTAGCGATCCTATAGGACAGAGTAGAACTGTCCCAGAAGGTTTCCAAGGAGTGGCTGGTGGATTGAACTGCCATCCTTTTGCTTAGCAGTTGAGCTTTCAACCATCAGGGCTCCAACCACCTAATACTGCTGTATAAAAACCAAAACCAAACCTATTGCCCTTGAGTCAATTCCAACTCATAGTAACCTTGTAGGGCAGAGTAGAACTGCCCTGCAGGGTTAACGCTGGTACACAGGAGGTAGTTACTAAGTGCGTTATTTCTCCTCCTCTCCAAATCTAGTTGCATCTAAAAGAAGAGCAGGCTCTACTAACAGTTTTGTGTTTGTTGATTTTCTTAGCCACGATCATGCAATACAAGTTTGAAATTTTGGGTTTTTCTTTTTGGGAGAATTTCTCTACTAGGATAATCTATTCAGTGGCAGGGGAACCAATCCAATCGAGATTTCTACCTTTCTGAAATTTCTAGGCTTTTCTTAAGTTTTCAGAGAATGATAACCTCCCCTGACATTCTTTTTAAAGAAGCCTAGAAATGCCAAAGCATCTAAAGCAAAATATTGTGTGAAAAATTCTTTTCCATAGCAAATGCATTTCCTTGAGAATTTTATGATTATTCTGTAAGTGTTTAGCTCTATGCTACTTTGGACTTATTTCTTCTTACCCTAGCCCTGTCAGAAAGCCCTGGTGGTGCAGTGGTGAAGGGCTACGGCTGCTAACTAAAAGGTTGGCAATTCGAATCCACTAGCCGCTCCTTGGAAGCTCCGTGGGACAGTTGTGCTCTGTCATATAGGGTCACTATGAGTAAGGATTGACTCAACAGCAACGGGTTGTTTTTTTTTGTTTTGTTTTGTTTTGTTTTTAGGTCTTGTTAACCTCTCTTGATAAAACTGGTGAGAGGTACAACAAACTGGGGGAGAAACACAAGGCAAGGAGTCATGAGATCTAGATTGTAGGGTTCTGGGTCTTGTGGTAACAGACTTTGTAGCCTTTTGTATATCACTAGTATGTCCCCTGAATTATGCTCCCTGAACCTCAGTTGTGTCACGTGTAAAATGGCAATGAATAGTGGTCATTAAGGAATCTTCTAGTGCTAATAGTCTATGATTGAAATATTTCATTCGACAAAAATGTATTGAATGCCTACTCTGTGGCCGGCATGGAATCCTATAAATATTAATAGAAATCAGGCCTTGTTATTTTCACATAATAAAAGGAAAATGCCCATAGCATGGTAGATAGCTATAATAAGGTCAAAAGGTTACTGCCCTCAAAGAAATTATATTTTGATGGAAATGGAATACTGTAACATCTTTTTTTATGATTATTGAATCAAACTTTCCAGTTTGATTAGCAGAATGGAGGATGACAAAAAGGGAAGGATAGAAAAGAAAGACAGTATTAGTCTGATTATTTTTAAAGACGATGGAAGCCAAAATGCCACCTCCAACCTAAAAAGGAGCATTTTTGAACAAGTATTATTTACGGATAATTAATTTCAGGAAAAGCGTATGTAATAATTATTCAGTGGAAGGCATCATGGAGCTCAAAGGGATAACTATAAATCAAAGCCAGGGTGGGTCATGAGCTTTTCTGTGGAAAGCATCAACTGACTGTGTTGTTAGGACAGGAGAGAAAGGGGGCGGAAGAGGGCATATGCTTTCACAGATGTTGTCGGACAGTAGTCCTCCAAGAGTAGTCCCTAGACTGGCAGCATCAGCATCATCTGGGAATTTGTTACAAAGGCAGATTCTCAGGTGTCACCCCAGACCTCCTTAATCAGTGGGGCCCCGCGGTCTGTTTTTGAAGGAGCCCTCCAGGTGATACCGATGCACGCTGGAGCTGGAGCACCACTTTTCTAGGAAAATGATTCTCAACTGGGGGAAGAGTGTTTGCTATTTGTAAAAGCGTTTTTAGTATTTTAATGTCATAATGCCAAACTTTTACAGTACCAGCTTCAGAAAATAGAGGTAAACAGCTCCTTGGGTGATGGAGGTTGTCCCTCATCTATGGACTATAAAAATGATGGTGTGGGTAGGATGTATGCCTGTGCTCCTGTTTAATGAAAGGGGCTAGAGGAATAAGAAGCTTGAGGAGAAATACAGCTTTAAGATGTTAAGTGCATTGATATTTCTACACTGCTCTCACGTGGAACCTAAATTTGTGGTAACATATTCTGTTTAACGTGAGGTTTCCTTGGAAAATTGCTAGGTTGTTCAGCCATTCCGTCTGAAAAAAAAGCCACTGTGATAAACAAGGCCTAGTGTCAACTGTACCAAATTCATGAGCATTTGATAGCCATTATCAAAAACGGAGATCAATGAGTTTATTGTTTTAACTGTGTATTGTGGAAAATGTCAATCATGTACAAAGTAGAGAGAAAAGTACGGTAGCCCATGTACTCATCAAAAACCCAAACCAAACCCGTTGCCATAGAGTCAATTCCAACTCATAGTGACCCTATGGGGCAGAGTAGAACTGCCCCATAGGGTTTCCAGGGAGCGGCTGGTTGATTTGAACTGCCAACCTTTTGGTTAGCAGCCAAGCTTTTAACTACTGCACCACCAGGGCTTAATGTAACCAGCTTTAACAATTATCAACCCATGGCCAGTCTTACATCATCTATACCATTATTCACGCTTCAGCAGATTATTTTGAAGCAAATTTTGTTTCATCTGTCAGTATCTCAGTCAAAACTCAAACCAAACCCACTGCCGTCAAGCTGATTCCAACTCACAGCAACCATATAGGACAGAGTAGAACTGCCCCATAGTTTCCAAGGAGCCCCTGGTGGATTCGAACTGCTGACCTCTTGGTTAGCAGCTATAGCACTTAACCACTATGCCACCAGGGTTTCCAATATCTCAGTAAATATCTCTAAAAGATGAAGACTCCCTTTTAAAACTTACTCAAAATACATTATTAAATCTAAAAATAATTAACATTCATTCTTCAGTGTCATCAAATATCTAGTCAATGTCCAAATTTTCTAATTTTTTTGTTTGATTTGTAATGTTTAGACAAATAAGACCTACACATTACAGTTAATATGTTTCATAAGTCATTTTTCATCTGTAGATTCTCCCTTTTTCTCATTTTTTTTTTCTTTTTGTTATTGCAGTTTATTTGTAGAAGAATCCCACTTGTTTGTCCTGTGGCATTTCCCACAGTCTAGATTTTGCTAATTGCATCCTCTGGTATTATTTAACATGCTTCTCTGTTCCCTTATGTGTTTTATAATTTGCTGGTTAGATTTAGAGATTTAATCAGATTCAGGTTTGATTTTGTGACAAAACTATTTCTATGGCGCTGGGCACTTCCATCCATCATGAGGCATAGAATATAATATCTCTTTACAGTGTTAATAGCAGTTGATGTACTTTGCCTGGATTCATTCACTCATTATCATGCAAAATGGTGGCATTCTGATTCTCTTTCCTTCTTCATTTGTTAGCTAAAAGTACTTCTATGAAGACAAGCTTTCTCTCATGGACTCTTTGTTTACCCTGAGGTATACTACATTTAGGAAGGGCAGAATAAATCTTTCCTTTTTTTTTTCTGTTTACCAATTTTCAGTATTTGAGTTGGTTCCCTAGCATTCTCCAAAAGTTACCAATGAGAGTTTTTTTTAGTATTCTTATAAACTCTTCGACGGCAGTGGGTTTTGTTTTTTTTTATTATAAACTCGTGGATTTTTACATGTATCTGATGTGTTTTTATCCATTGTGTTATTATTCTTAATTGATGCTCAAATTGTTGCATTTTTGGACTGTAGAAGCTCTTCAAATTGGTTTGTCAATCCTTGTCATATAGCTCCTGAAGTCTTTGTTAGTTTCTTTGTTTTGTGGTATGATAATATGTTCCAAGCTCATCTTGGACATTCTCTGTTCCAGACCCGAAATCAGCCACGTCTCTAAAGAGCCAGCCCAGGTTTCCTTTTTTTTTTTTTTCCTTCTCGTCTTTTCATAATTACATTTTAATTTCTCATTCAAAAATTTATACACTTTTTTTGTGACATGGGTTGCAATTCCCATAATGTAACAGCACACTCCCCCTTTCAACCCCCAGTTCCCTGTGTCCATTCATCCAGTTCCTGTCCCTTCCTGCCTTCTTGTCTTGCCTTTGGGCAGGAGTTGTCCATTTGGTCGTGGATATTTGATTAAATTAAGAAGCATGTTCCTCACATGAGTTATTGTTTGTTTTATAGGCCTAATATTTTTCTGAAAAGTGGACTTCGAAAGTAGTTTGAGTTCTGAGTTAGCAGAGTGTCTGGGGACCGTAGTCTCGGGGATTCCTCCAGTCTCTGTCAGATCAATAAGTCTGGTCTTCTTTCATGAATTTGAATTCTGTTCTACATTTTCTTCCCATTCTGTCTGGAACTCTATTGTGATCTCTGTCAGAGTGGTAGGTGGTGGTAGCTGGCACCATCTAGTTCTTCTGGGCTCAAACTGAGATTAATGTGGTCCTTTAGTCCTCTGGGCTAGTATTTTCCAAGTGTATTTGGTTTTCTTCATTCTCCTTTGCTCCTGACGAGATGGGACCAGTAGATATATCTTAGATGGCTGTTCAAAAGCTTTTAAGACCCAAGCAGTATTCATCAAAGCAGGACGGAGAACATTTTCTTAATGAACTATAGTATGCCAATTGACCTAGATGTCTGTCCTCTGAAACTATGGTTCCCAGCCCCCAGCCCCAGCAACTTGGTCATTCAAGGTGTTTGGATGTGTTTAGGAACCTTCTGTGCTTTTGCCCTGGTCAGGTGGTACTGACTTCCCCTATATTGTCTTTCCCTTCACCAGAGTTGACACCTGTCTACTATCTAGTTAGTGGCTTCCTCTCCCCCTCCCTCCCCATCCATGTAACCATCAAATAATGTTTTTTTCTGTGTGTAAGCCTTTTATTGAGTTCTTATAATAGTGGTCTCATATAATATTTGTCCTTTTGTGACTGACTTATTTCACTCAACATAATGACCTCCAGATTCATCCATGTTGTAAGATGCTTCGCAGATTCATCATTGTTCTTTATCATTGTGTAGTATTCCATTGTTTGTATGTACAATAATTTGTTTATCCATTCTTCTGTTGATAGGCATTTAGGTTGTTTCCATCTTTTTGCTGTTGTGACTAATGTTGTAATGAACATGGATTCGTATATGTCTAGTCATGCGATGGCACTTTTTTCTCTAGGGTATATTCCTAGGAGTGGGATTGCTGGATCATATGGTATTTCTATTTCTAGTTTTTTAAGGAAGCACCATATCATTTTCCAAAGTGGTTGTACCATTTTACCTTCCCATGAGCAACCCGGAGGAGTTCCAGTCTCCCCTCAACTTCTCTGACATTTGTTACTTTGTGTTTTTGGATTAGTGCCAGTATTGTTGCAGCTCAGATTTCTCTTAGTGAAAAATGATATTTAGAAACTACAAACGGAACAACCAAACCGCAATTAAACAGAATGTTGACACATTGTGAAAGATGTAACTAATGTTGCTGAACAATTTGTGTAGAAGTTGTCAAATGAGAACCTAATTTGCTTGGTAAACTTTCACCGAAAACACTTTTTTCTTTTTTTTTTTTTTTTTAAGAAAGAAACTACAGTGTGGGCAAACACTGATTGTTATTGGGTTGGTCATTGCTTTTATGCTTTTCGTTGAGCAGAGATAGGAAATACATTATTTTTCAATTCATTATTAATGCTTTCACCCAGTTCAAATTAAGGAATTTTCTATCTTACCTCTGTAACTTCTTTCTTCCACATCAAAAATCCTGGTTTCCAGTGATACAGCATAATTACTTGTTTGCTTTATCCCATAATACCAATAACCATACCAACACAACCACCAACAATATGATTACTGAAAAGCTTAAGGGCTTTTTTTTTTTTTGGCTATTTTTTTTTTCGTTAGAGCGTATTCCACTGGGGATGTATGAGCAAAAAATGGTTTTAAAGTAACCTAAAACAGTTCCTCTCCCTACAGCTCTATACCAACAGTTCAGTACAAACTAGAATAATTTGCTTCATTTTGCTTTTAATTTCAGGGAAGTTTTATGATTTAGTTTTGTTTCATAGTTACATAAAATATGTCAATGATTCCAAAATCAAATCTACAAAGGTATATTCAGAGAAGTTGAGCTTCTACCCCTGTTCTCTCTATCCTTTTCTCTCTTGTCCCTGTTTAAGTAATTTTTTCTGCTAGGTTTCAGTTTACCTTCCAAATACAGTGGAAACCCTGGTGGCGAAGTGGTTAAGAGCTACGGCTTCTAACCAAAAAGTCAGCAGTTCAAATCCACCAGGCGCTCCTTGGAAACTCTATGAGGCAGTTCTACCTGTCCTGTAGGGTTGCTATGAATCGGGATTGACCTGACGGCAGTGGGTTTGGTTTTTGTTTTTTTCTGAATACACTAAAACCTGCCAAAGCCGGAACCTGTGTAAGATAAGAACCTGTCAGAGAAGGAAAACTAAATATTTTCCAAGCGATAGAAAAGTAATAAGACTGCCCCCTGTCAAAGGCAGAAAACTTGTGAGACCAGGAAAAACAAGGCAGTCCTGTTGAGTTCCAGTTCTCACAGGTTTCATTGTATATACATTTTCCTTATCTCCACTATCTTAGTTAAATGGTAGACACTTTTCCCTATCTCGCTTGTTTTCACTTAATGACATATCCTGGAGGTTACTGCCTAGCAGTATATAGAGATTCAATGAATGTTTTTAATGGTTTTTGTTGTTGTTATGCTATTAAACAAAATATGTGAGAGTCTATGTTGCTCTGTTATGTGTGATAAATGATACTACCCTTCATGAAATCAACAGCTTTTTAGTCAAAGAAAAATAGGCAGAACCACCTTAAAAAGGCTACCAGTTTCCAGGCCTGCAGGAGAGGACTGCAATCTGATGGAAGGCATTTAAGGTGACTAAGGAAGAAAACAATAGCCCAGTCATGGTAGGAGCGATCAGCCAGAGGCCAGCATTGGCAGTGAACATGTGTCCCAGGAGAGAGGACGCTTGGGCCAACAGACTTCAGAAAGCCTGAAGATCGTCTTAACATCACCATGAATGCATCTATTTAGCCGAGCCTGGTACTGTTCTTCATTTGGTTCATTTAATTATTTTTGTTGAATCCATGCTCACCAGGCAACCTGAATATAATTTGCCTTTCTATGGAAATCTTCTTACGAGAAGAAAATAGGTTTGTCCAGCCCTCTACAAGTGTTCTGTTCTCATCAGTTAATAAATTGGCATTCTCGTTTTCTACACTGGTCTCCTGTGCCCATCTGTGCAGTCTCCTCTGTGGGTGCTGAGCTTTCAAGGCTGTGAGGCCAGACCAACCCTGGGCCATGCTGAATTTACTAAGGCAACAAATGCCATCTTATGTGGCCTCTTGAGAGATAGCAAGTGGGTTTTTACGCACTCAGTACCCACTGTACATTGCCATTAGCCAAACACTCTGTGCCTGCTAGTACGACTCAAAGCCAGCATTTATTAAGTGCTTATTATTAAAAAAAAAAAATTTTTTTTTTTTTATTATAGGCCAAGTTCTGTGCTGAATGTCTTTCATGCATTCTTTCATGTTACCCTCATAACCCTGGGAGGAAGATCCTATTATTATCCCCATTTCACAGATAAGAAACCTGAGCCTCAATATTCAATAAATAGGTCATCCAGAGTCACAAAGTTATAGAATGTGGGAGAAGCAAGCCAGGATTTACACCCAGATCTTACCAACTTTCAGGCCTGTCTTTTTAAGCCTGAGTCCATGCTGCCTTTTGCTTTTGAATTGCAGGAGTCTGATTTGCTATCTTTTAGACAGTCGTTTCTTTTTATAAACCAGGGTAAACGTATTCTGAATAAAAAAAAAAAGATGAGAAAATGAACAGTATTTGTTAATCATCTCCTATATGTACTCAGTTAAAAGTTGTGTTTGGGTTTTATGTCTGCCTTAGGAAGACAAGGGACCGTGAACAGTACTGCCTATTTTAATAAAGGCTAACTAGTTTTACTACTGCTGTTCATTATCCTTTTATGGCCCATGTTATAACAAATCATCTGAATCTTAACCATTTCTAAAATCGGCATTTTAAGAAGTCAGAGCTATTCTGTGTCTGGTAGAAGATAGAAAAGAAGAAAAATTCCCTCTTCCAATTTTAACTTTAGAAAGTTTCGTGCCAAAGTTTTTATCTTTTTGAATTTATTCCTAGTAGTTGAAAATTAGGAGCCCTGGTGGCACAGTGGTTAAAGCACTCGGCTGTGAACCAAAAGGTCAGAGGTTCAAACCCACCAGCAGCTGCACAGGAGAAAGATGTGGCAGTCTGCTTCAGTAAAGATTATAGACTTGAAAACCCTGTGGGGCAGTTCCACTCTGCCCTGTAGGGTCACTATGAGTCAGAATCGAGTTGATGGCAGTGGGTTCTTGGTTTTTTAGTTGAGAATTACATTTTAAAAAGAAGAGGTAGGGTGGCTTCATGAATAGAGCCCAAGGTTTTGGAGTCATCCAGTTTGGGGTCCAATTATAGTTCCTGTGATCTTATACCATGTACTTCCCTAAGCTACCACCTCTTCATATGTAAAATGGAGATAATAACAGCTGATTCACAGAGGATTAAATTAGAAAATCTAGACAAACTTACCGGTACATAGTACCAAAAAAACCAGCAGCCATCAAGTCAATTCCAACTTATAGCAACCCTAGAGGACAGAGTAGAACTGCTTCACAGGGCTTCCAAGGCTGTAATCTTTACGGAAACAGACTACCACACCTTTCTCCCGCTGAGGGTCTGGTGTGTTTGAACCGCCGAACTTTTGGTTAGCCACTGTGTGCTTTAACCACTTAGCCACCAGGGCTCCTTGGTGCATAGTAGGTATATTAAATATTTGATGAAAGGATCAATAAATATAGATTTAAAAGCATTGATTTCCTGGCAGGCTCATATACTTTAATTTTTTTAAGTATTTCCTTTCCATTGGCTTCTCCTTTTAAGGTATAGTATAGCAGTTACAAACATGGATTCTGAATTCTGATAACCTGGGTTTGAATCTTTCATTTTACCACTTACTAGAAATATCACCTTGGGCAAGCTACTCAACCTCTCTCTACCTCAGTTCTCTCCCCTGTAAATGGGGATAAAAATAGTACCTACTTTACTTCTCTTCATAGAATTTGGAGCCCTGGTGGCACAGTGGTTAAAAGCTGTGACAGATAATCAAAAGGTCAGCAGCTCAAATCCACTAGCTGCTCATTGGAAACCTTATGGGGCACTTCTCCTCTGTCCTGTAGGGTTGCTATGAGTCAGAACCCACTCAATGGCAATGGGTTTGGTTTCTTGGTACTATTACTATTGTCATTATTAATTTGTGGTATATGCTAAGGGATTATTTCACTTTATGCAATAAAGGTGAAAACTACATCATCTTTATCATTTCAGGAAACCCTGTTGGTACAGTGGTTAAGAGCTACAGCTGCTAACCAAAAGGTCAGATCCACCAGGCACTCCTTGGAAACTCTATGGGACAGTTCTACTCTGTCCTATACGGTCACTATGAGTTGGAATCAACTCAGCTGCTACAGGGTTTTTATCATTTCAAATGCCATATTCACCAGCCATTTATTTCTTACAAAATGACAGGAGCCAGATAATTAATATAAGCTCCTCCACATAATGAGAATGACAAATTAATAGAAAGAAATCCAGTAACAATCCCATAATTTGGGTCCCTGTTAACAGACATTTCTTCCTCTCACTTTTTATACCCCCCCCCAAAGGAGAATATTCTAGACTTGAGACCTGGACATACCATTCTTTTTCTCACATGTGAAGGGAAGGACACCCCAGGGTGCCTCGCTTCCACCTGTTTCTCATCTGCTGGGACTTTGATCCTAATAATGGTTTCACTTGAGCAGTTAGATAGATAGCTCAGCAGCCAGCACCAACGCAGCAGACTGAGCCTGGAAAGGAAGAAGTTTTAAAGAGTGGCAAGGTTTGCCTCATTACCAGACAAAGGGCCAGTAGGACATTCAGGTGTACCAGGTTTTATGTGTACACTATACTGTATTTTCAGAGCTTTGACCCTTAGGAAAGCCCCGTTAAAATGTTTTCCTCTCCATCTAACATTCATTTCCAAAACCACTGAAGTGAAAGGGTCTATTAGTTCAGAGCCAGTTTTGAAAGCACATGAAAACTGCATTCATGAGGTTAAGAAATGGCTTAATAATTAAGTTAAAACAGTTGAAAGTGGATCTAATTTCAAACAGATCAGCTAACCGTGTTAGAAGCAAATGAGGGTACGTTCCTTCCTATTTTTCCTTTCACCCCCAAGACACTGGCTCCAATCCCAAGTAGTTTTTCTAGTTCCTTCTTTTTTTTTAACTTTAAGATTAAATTCTTTATTGTCCATATGTTAAATTGGTGTTACAAAGAATTAAAAGCATAGCACATTTAACATTCTGTGTAGTTCTTTCTTTCTGTTGCATCTAATAAGTTTCTTTTGCAGACCCATTAGGACATCTTTGAGTTTTACAGTCTAGATCTATAGCTTTTGCTCTGTGCCACTGAGCTGTATTTTATCGGACATTGCAGCTGAACTAGTATGATTATCAGTTCGAAATGTGTTTACTACGGTCACAATACCTTTCATATACCAATCTGAGTACCATCCAAAGTATCATCAGAGCGAGCTGATGCTAAACAATTAGCATTCCTTTCTCTTGCATCACTAATTGCACAGTCACTGATGGTAATTCTCCTGAGGGTTGTAGCTGGGGCATGGTGAGGGGAATTGCACGCATCAAGGTACTAATGTGCCTTGATGATAATAGTAACAATTTAGTGAGCCTCTACTATGTGACTGGTGTCGAGGCTTCTTACCTGTTGCAGACGGGAGGCATTGGGGCTCGGGGTAGCTAGTCTTTCAAGTCATAATGAAGTGTTCTTTACACTGTTCTACACACTCACAAAGAGACGTTATAGGATGGGATTGAGCAGGTGTTTTCCCCTCTCTCTGTATCCTTTGCCCACATTGGAAATAGGGGGTGGAAGAAACAGTGAGCTTGAGACAAAGGCCCAGAGCAAGGAAGGACTAAAAGCAAGACAAAAGAATCAGGCCTTCTGAGCCTGAATTACTCACATATATAACGTGCAGGCAGTACCTGGTTTCTTGATATGTGTCAGCATTTATTGAACATGTTATCTAGGCACTGGACTAAATATTGGAGATAGAACAAATGGATGTTCTTCTGGTAATACCATTATTCTGTTGTGACCATTGGGGAATGGGGACCGAGGTGAGGGAAGGAGTCTTACATAGGTACACTAGTTGTCCTGTGCAGCATAATTGCTCTTGTGGTTAAAGTTTTATAGGTGACTTTTACCAAATCTATTAAGAGCAAGAGGTGTTCTTCATCATGAAATCTGGGAAAAGTGGAAACAGCTTCCTTATAAGAACTAAAGCCATTTTCGAGCAGCAGCCAAATCTGAAAGGACATCTAAGTCTAGCCTTCTACCCCTGCAGACTGGGACTAAGGAGATCCCAGGAGAATATTATTATCTCCTGTGATGATTTGAACCCAGGTGTCCAGAACTGTTTTTCAGTGCCTGCATTTTGACTACATTACTTTTCTTTAAAATATCTTACCCTATTTACTCAGCCAACAATCATCAAAGCTAAGGTGACATATGTCTTGGTTTTTCTGGGACAATTCCAGCTTATACCTGTTGTCCTGGTATAAATTAGTAATGGTATCTTTTCCTACTCCCCAGAGTATCCCAGTTTGGGTGATAAATTATAAGGTCATTCCATCAGTTCCTAACGTGGCCCTGTGCTGTGCCAAGCACTGCTGGAATACAGAAATTTAAGATGTGATCCATGCCCTCAAGCAGATTAAAGTCTGGTTGGGAAGACAAGATATACACATATGAAACAAAATCCATAATATATCAAGTGCTAAATTAGATCTTCTCATCAGGTCATAATGGGTTGGAAGATAGGAGATCTCTGGAGACTTGAGTTATCAGCCAGTGAGTGAGGCTCAGGGCTCTTTGCAGACAACAGAAAGCAGTTCAGTTCGTGTGAGCAGGAAGGGGCTTATGAAGGAATACTAGATAGTTCACAGAACCATTGAAAAGACTGGGGAGCAGACTCATACTGAGTTTTCCAGAGGCAACACTCAGAACCACAGAGGAGCTGCTGGTAAGAGGTGTTACCTCTACCCTACCAGCCCCAGCAAGATAGAGACCCCAAACTCTGTCTGCTTCCTCATGAAGCTTAGTTCCCAATCAGTGCCTCACATGCACTGCATCTGATTGTTGGAACCCAGGTCTCATGTTTGCCTTAGGGGCAAAGGAAGCTGGAAAATGCTTCTTGGAATCTATATTGTTGTTAATTGCTGTTGAATCGGCTCCAACTCATGGTGACTCCATGTATGACTGAAAGAAAGGTTGCCTCAGTCCTGTGCCATCTTCGCAATGGTTGTTATGCTCCAGTCGATTGTAGCACCCACTGTGTGTTTTGAGTGCCTTCCAACTTAGGGGACTTATCTTCCAGCACTGTATCGGACAATATTCTGTTGCGGATCTATGGGGTTTCCACTGGCTAATATTTGAAAGTAGATCGCCAGCTCTTTCTTCCTAGTTTGTCTTAGTCTGGAAGGTCTGCTGGTATTTGAAATACTGGTAGCATAGCTTCTAGCATCATAGCAACATGCAAACCAACACAGTACAACAAACTGGCAGACAGGTGGCGGGAATCTATATTAATAATGTGGAATTTACAATGTGGAGAACTGTCAAAATATAAAGAGATTATTCATACAATTTCCACTACAGAGGGTTTCATGGATGTGGTGGGATTAGAACAGGACTTTGAAGGTCAGAAGGACTTAAGCAGGCATGCGGAGAAAGAAATTTCTCTCAATGTAAAGGGAACGTAAGCGAGGTAACAGAACGCACAGGAATAAATCTGGTCTTATTTGGTCATCCATAAGCAGATGTGAGCAGCTGGGAGGCAGTGAAAAATTATGTTTAGTATGAAGAGTGGGACCACTGGGTTCTAAAGTCAAATAGAAGGATTTGTACCTAGCACATTAGAAAACAAAGTACACGTTATCAGTCCAAGATAAGTTAAGCTGTGCTATGGTAACAAATTAACCCTGAAACCTCAGGCTGCACACAACAAAAGCTTATTTCCAGCTCCCACTGCATGTCTAGGACCATTTAGTGGGCAGTGTGCAATCAGGGATTATCTGCCCTATGCCGTCACCCAGGGACCCAGGTGACTGAGGGTCTCCATGGCAAGGAAAGGCAGCTGCTGGACACCCAAGCAAGGGCTTTTTACTGCCTCAGCACAGGAGTGGCATGTGGTACTTCTTTCACAGACATTGGCCAGGACCTGTCCCCACCTAACTTCGAGAGTCTGGGAAACATATACCTCTATACAATCAAGAAGGGAAAGATGTGGGTAGAATACTTTCTGCCATGCATGGGTGTGAAAGTTTTTGAGCACGAGTGAAATATAGTGAAAGTCATGCGTGTGCATAAAAGCTCACGAGAACAGGGCGACCCTGTCGGTCCTGTTCACCACAGGCTCCAGGCCCTAGCGTGGCACTTGGCGCATCGTCGACACTCAGTACGTATTTGGTGAACAAACTGGGCTTTCAATGACATGAAGGGTGGAGTGGATAGATTCTCTACCACAGGCAGAGAAGTTGAGAGAACAGGAGAGTTAGAAATCTTTTGTGATTTCAACTTTAGGACATTAATATATTCTTTGAGGGTTTAAAAAAAAAAAACAGTCAACCTACCCCACCTGCCTGTGGAAGTCATTTGCTATTTTGATAAGCAGATTGCCAAAGCTCTCTTTTAAGCTGATAATAATCTCAGAAATATAAATTCTTTTCCTGGGAACTGTAAGGATAAGTACTTTAGAGCAGGGCATGCCTGTAACCATAAATTTTAGCTTCTCACTCCTTTCTAATAATGACAGTGGCAGCCTGTTTCTCTTGTCACACTCAAAGTTTTAACTTTGAGTTGTGCTATAGATTGAATTGTGTCCCCCAAAAGTATGTGTTGTAAATCCTAACCTCTATTTTATGCCTGTGGTTATAATTCCATTTGGGAATGAACTTTTTGTTATGTTAATGAGACGATTAGTGCAGGGTGTGTTTTGAGTCAATCTCTTTTGAGATATAAAAGAGATTAAATAAGCATGCGAAATGCAGAGATGGGGGAAGAGAGACACCGAGGAGCCAAGGAATAAGGACTTTCCCCCAGAGCCAGCAGAGAAAACCTCGCCCTAGAGCCAGCTCCCTGAATTCAGACTTCTAGCCTCCCAAATCGTGAGAAAATAAATTTCTGTATGTTAAAGCTACCCATTTGCGGTATTTCTGTTATAGCAGCACTGGGAAACTAAGACAGGTTGTATCTAAACAAATACAATTATAAGTATCTTTTTTTTTTCTTGTTTTCTAACATAGTTTGAAATGCTTTGAATTTCAAGTGGCGTTAGAGAATCCAGTTCTTACCCGCTCCTCTTAACTCCCAACACAATTCCATGAAATTACTGAAAAACATAAATATTCAAACTGTATGTCAAGTTGACACTTACCTGGTAGATCAACCTATAAAAATAGGACAAAGTACCTTCCGGATTTGCCACCTATTGAGAAAGAAATGGAAGGACAAAAAAAGCGAAGAAACATTGCAGACCTAGGAAGATCAATATTTTTCTTTCACAGGCCCCTTACTCCCAGGGCTTCCTTCTTGCACACATCCAGTCGGGAAATACAGAGTAGCCCTTAAGCGTATGAGCTTGGGTCAGACTGTGTGGATCTGGGATCTGGGCTCAATCCCTTACTCACTGTGTGATCATTGACCGGTCACCTAGCTTCCCTAGGTACATTTCCTCATCTATAAACTGGGGATAATAGAACCTACCTGACAGGGGAGTTTTAACGGTTGGATCATGTGAGTGAATCACTCAGAGCAGTATGTGGCACACAGTAAGTGATCAGTAAAAATGTGGTGTGGTACTGGTGGCATGGCGACAGTCAGTTAGGATGTATTTGGAGCCTTCTTAATCAAGATGCTGATCATGTTGCTGTTGTTATCATTGACTCGATTTTGACTCCTGGCGACCCCATGTGTGTGCAGAGTAGAACTGCACTCCGTAGAGTTCCAAGGCTGCGTTCTCTCAGAAGCAGATCGCCAGGCCTTACTTCAGAGGTGCCTCTGAGTCCGTTTGAATTGCCAACCTTTTGGTTAGCAGTTGGTGCTTAGCCATGTGTGCCAACCAAGATTCCTTTAAGATGCTGATCATATTGTGTCCATAGGCATGGATGATGTTTTGCTCAAATCATGTGTGTACTGAGAGAAGAGGACTTGGCCACTGGTATTTTCAGGCATGCTAGTAAGCAACAAGAGCATTTGTAAAGGAGAGTTGCCTAAATAAATACTTTATGATAATGTTTTTTAAGTTCCTCCTTCTCATTGACTTTCGGTGGCTTTTTTTTTTTTTTTCTGTTATCCTTCATATAAAGTCAGTTCCTCTGTTGTGAAAGGTGACTTTTTTTCTATTCAGTATATATTGTATAAAGAGAAACACAATCTGCCTAACTACCTGTTTCTACTCTCAATAGAAGTTAGATTGAATCTCTCTTATACTCAATACCATCTAGGGTTTCATACTTCAATCAGGGTAAAACTAAAGCCCCAGTAGTGCCCCGCGAGGCCTGTGTGACCTGGCTCCCATTGCCCCTCTGACCTCATCACTGACCTTTCTCCACTGGAACACACTGGGCCGGCCACACTGGCCTCTGTCTGTGCTGCTCTTTGAATGAGAACACACCAGGTAGGCTTCCTCAGCTGGGCTTTCCACTTGCTAGTCCCTCTGCTTAGAATGCCCTGTCATCTCCGTGATATTTCCTGCTAAAATATCACCTTATTAGGGAGGCCTTCTGGAGTAACCCCCTATAAATTAGCAACCCCCACTGCCCCTCACAGCTTAGCACTCCTGATCTTTATTTTTCTCCATCAGATACACCAAATATTTATGTGTTTCTTTGTCCATCTCCAGTTACTAAAATGGAAGCCAGATGCGGAGTGGAATTTTGCTTTAATTTCTATGTCCTTAGACATGCCTGGCATGAAGCAGGTCCTTAGTAAATATCTGTATGAATGAACAGATTTGTGCTGGAGATCTCTATATATACTGTACTTAAAAAGGTTGCAGAGCCCAATATCTGGCCAGCTTCTATTTCACCTGTCTAGAAACACAATAAATGCCCCATAACAAACAATCAGAAGACCTCAGTGTGCTTCAGCTGATCTTGGCCCGGCTCTGTCGTGCATGTGCAGTCAACTGCATGGTGGCTAGGCGGCTCTGCTAATCCTGGTGAAGCTTGCTAACACATCTGGTGGTTCCGCTGGCTGTTGACTGATCAGCCTCAGCTGGAGCTACTGGAATGACTCAGCCCCGTTCCATGGTCTCATCCTACAAAAGGCTAACCTGGGCACGTTCTCCTGGTAAGGCAGAGGAACCAGAACGCAAACAGACATGCACAAGTGCTTTTCAGCCTCTGCATGCATCATGTTTGATAAAGTCCCACTGGCCAAAGTAAGTCACACAGCCAAGACAAGGAAGAGCACTACAAAGTTATGTGACAGAAGACACAGATACAAATGAAGAGTTGGGACCCTTAATGTGTTCAGTTTACCACACTCTATCGACTTGATGGCACTGGGGTTTTTATGGCATTTTGGGTTTTCAGCTTATGAATTGTACATCTTTCCACCCTCTTTCTGTATTCCCACAAGAATCACATTCTGCTTCAACCGTCGATCTAATCCTTTCAGTTGTACAACTCTGTGTCTTATTTTTAGATAAGAAGTTATACAGTTGAAAGGGTTGGATCTCAGAAAAAAAAAATCACATGAATCTAAAAATTTAGAAGTTAGTAGAAGTAAAGGGACTTTCCTTCTCATGTTCTTTTCTGTGACCAAAACTTGAGTACCCTAGAGAATGGGTGTTTTTCTCTGAAGTATAGTTGTACCTAACAACTCAACATTATCACCCTTGGGACCTGTAGTGGGCAAAATAATGCCCTGTGCCCCTACTCCCTAATATGTTCACATCCTAATCTCTAGGCCATAAATATGCGACCTGACAAAGGGGAATTAAGGTTGCAGATGGAATGATGTTTACCAACCAGTGGGCCTTGAGATAACCTGGATTATCCAATTGGGCCTAATCACACACACAAAAAAAAAATCACAAGGATCCTTAAAAATGAAAGAAGGCAGGAGACTCAAAGAAGGAGATGTGAGGTCCAAGGGATGCAATTACTGACTTTGAAGATGGAAGGAGGCCATGACCAAGGTGACAGATTCTACCCTAGAGCCTCCAGAAAGAGTCTGACATCTTGATTTTGGCCCAGTGAGACCCATTGTGGACTCTGACCTCTAGGTCTATAAGATAAGAAATTTCTGTTGTTTTAAACCATTCAGTTTGTGGTAATTTGTTATAGCAGCTATAAAAAAAAAAAAAACACCACTGCTGTCGTGCCGTCGAGTTGATTCCAACTCATAGCGACCCTAAGGACTAATCTTATGCCATAGAATCCAAGTCAAAAACGAGGAGATGTGTATTGGCAACTGAGTGGCTGTTTATGTCCCATCTATTTTCTACTTTGACCAGTAATTAAAAAAAAAAAAAAAGAAATACCTTAGGAATTAAGAAGTGGTTTCTAGAGCTAAAGAGAAAAGATAGCCTAGTTACTAAAAAAAAAAAAAAAGTTACTAGATAAGTTAATTATTAAAAGGTTAGCTTATTGAAGAAAAGATAACCTGGGGAGTTAATGCTCTCCAGAAGCCTGGAACCCAGTGCTCTTGAGCCCCACATATTAGGGCCACTTTGTCTACCTTTGACCAACACCTCCTCCACCCCCATTCCTACCCCACTAGAGCTTCCAACTCAAACCACAGAAACCACAGTGGGGGCTTGGGTTTAGCACCTATCTGCAATGGTTTTTCTAGTGTGGGTGATATACCCAGGAGTGCAATTGCTGGGTTGTAAGATGTGCACAAAGTCCCTGGGTGATGTAAACAGTTAACGTGCAAGGCTGCTAACCAAAAGGCTAGAGGTTCACGTCCACCCAGAGGCACTTCAGAAGAAAGGCCTGGCAACCAACTTCCAAAAAATCAGCCACTGAAAACCCTATGGAGCACAGTCCTGCTCTGACACACACTGGGTCACCATGACTCCAAGTCGATTGGATAGCAACTGGTTTAAGGTGTGCACAGTTTCCACTTTACTAGATAAAGCCTGCTTTTTCCGGAAGGAGTTGTATTAATTTATACCTTCAGTGGCATCAGTGTTGAAGTATTCTCGTTCCTCCACTTTTTAACCCATACTTGATATTGTGAGCCTTATTATTTTTAGCAATCTGGTGTGTGTGAATTGGCATCTCATTGATTTTTAACTTTCATTTCTCTAATTAGGAATGAAGTTGGACATATTTTTATATATTTATTGGCCATTCGGGTTTACTCTTCAGTGAAGTGTCTATGTAAACCTTTACCCATTTTTTTTTGTTGTTGTTCTTAAACCTTGTTATTGATTTGTAGGATTCCTCTATATGTTCTAAAGTCAGCTATATATGAAGCAAGTGCCGTCTCCCAGTTTGTGCCTTGTCTTTTAACCTTTGTGGTACCTTTTCAGAAGTTGGTATGTTTTTATGATTTGTTTAAGAACTGTTTCCCCACCTTATAGTTATAACGGTTTTCTTCCCAGATTGTCATCTAAAATATTTCTAGTTCTGCCTTTCCTAGGTAAATATTTCATCTACCTGGAATTGATTTTTGTGCATGGCAGATAGGGGTCAAATTTCATTGTTTTATGTGTATATAACCAATTGTTCCAGATAGTTTTATTGGAAGTCCATCCTTCCTACTGGCCTGCAATACCTCTGGTATAAATCAAGTTTCCACATACACGTGAATCGGTTTCTAGCCCTCTACCTAGAATCTTTTCGTATTATCTATTGCTACATAATAGATTACCTCAAAACTAAGTAGCTCAAAACAACAAACATTCATTATCTCACAGTTTCTGTGGGTCAGAAACCCAGGTGCAGTTCAGGTGGGTGCCTCTGGCTCAGGGCCTCTTATGAGGTTGCAGTCAGGGTGTCAGCCATCTTTTAGGATGCAGTCTCATCTGAAGACTCATCTGGGGGAGGATGTGCTTCTAAGCTTGGTGATGACAAAATTTCGTTTCTCATGGGTTGTTGGACTGAAATCTCAGTCCTTTGCTGACTGTCGGCCAGAGGCGTCTCTCATTTCCCCGTTACACTGGCTTCTCCAAAGAGCAGCTCCCAGCAGCTGGCTTCCGTCAGAGCAAGCCAGCAAGACAGAGTGAGAAAGATGGAAGCCATGGACCTTTGTAACCTAATTTCAGAAGTAATATCCCATTGTTATGTCAAATATTAATAATCAGAAGTAAGTTGGTAAGTTCAGCCCACACTTAAGGGGAGGGGATTATGCAAGGGCGTGAACATGGGGGGTGGGGATCATTGGGGACCATTTTAGAGGCTTCCTGCCATACTTGTAAAAAAAAAAAAAGAGTGATATAAATAATTGAATCTTTTAATATTCATCTCCTTAAGTGACTTTTGATACAGCCATTATCTCTGACTTCTTAAAAACTATCCATATTCAAAGCAGAAATAGATAGGGAGAATGGACATGCCTTGGAATGGGTTTTTAGAAGAATGTATCTGGGAACATTGAAAGTGATAGGGAAATAGGTAGAGAGAGAAATTGAGAGAGATGCGAACTCTGTTCGTATGGTTGACTTTAATGTAATTAGAGGTGCATACCAGGAGTCAGAATCAACTCAGTGGGAACAGGTTTGGTTTGATTTTGGTACCATGTTAGAGTCCTTGGGTGGTCCAAATGGTTAATTGCTCCACTGCTTGCTGAAAAGTTGGCAGTTAGAACCTACCCAGAGACACCTAGGAAGATAGGCCTGGCAATCTACTTCTGACAGGTCAGAGCCTTGAAAATCCTATGGTCAGTTCTACTCTATGTGCATGTGGTCGCCATGAATCAAGATCCACTAGATAGCAAGTAACAACAGCAATGTACCATGTAATTTTTCTCAGCGACTTTATCTGCATTTTCCAAGCTGAATAACCATCATGGTGATCTATGAAAATATTTTACATTTTAACTCATTGATTATGAGACTGTTTGAGACAGAACAAAGCACCTGCTGTCTCCTTTATTCATTTTATGCAGTTCATGGAGCTCAATGATGCTAAAAACATACTTCCAGTGTCGTTGAAATGATATTTAGAACAAGTGAGAGAGTTTCCTTGTAATAACAATTAACATAACACATGGCTTCATTTAAAACACAAACCAAACATCTGCCAATACACTCTCATGGTTACCTAGTTGGAAGAAACTCTTAGGAGTAATTATTTTGAGTTGAATTGATTACTTAGAGATTATATTTAATACACCCAGTTGTTATGTTCAGCACCATCCTAGTTCACAGTTTCCTGTGTGCACTCCATGGAATGAAGATGGTTTCAGTTGTGGCTTAAGGAATTATCCAAAGAACTTCATCATCTGTAAAGCATCTTGACCCACTTCACTTCTTCTTTCTTCAGCTTTGCCACAACTGTGGAGCCCCTTTAGTTTGTACTAATGCTTGTCTCCAGAGCCCTGGTGGCATAGTGGTGAGGAGTTGGGCTGCTAACCAAAAGGCTGGCAGTTTGAATCCACCAGCTGCTCCTTGCAAACCCTGTGGAGCCGTTCTCTGTCCTATAGGGCCACTATGAGTCAGAATGCCTATCTCCAGCCAGTCATTTGAAATAGAGGAGCTCAGATTTCTGCCACTCATAAATATTGTGATTACAGGCTTCAGAGTTCTAAGTTGCTTCTTTGTGCCAAGGCCTGCTGTGTGAGTGTGTGTGTGTGTCTGCGTCTGCGTCTGCTTGTCCGTACATCTGTGGATGATATTTAGTAAGTAATTCCTGGGGTCCTAGATCTTAGGGAGACTTACATGACAGGTTCTAGAGTAATTTTCAAACTTTGCCTGAGTAAATAAATATCTTGGGTTTTCATTAAATGTGGCTAGTAAGAGAACCTTTTTGATGTTTCTTCTCTCTCTGGAGAAAAAAAAAAAAGAAACAACAATGAGGAAGAATTAAAATAACTGTATCTCTAGATGTGTTGCCAGACAGACCCCTGATAGCATACCTTTTTGGCAAAGTTTGTAACCTCTAATTTTTTGTGGAAATAAAGAGAATATAAACAAATGACAATGCACCATTCATGGCAAGGATTTGTATACTGTGTTATGTTCTAGAACGGATTCTTCTATCCTACACACCCCCTTCTTTTGGTAAGTGTAACAGGCCAAGGATTAGGAGGGTATAAGCTCATTTGAATGGACAGCCAAAACATCTGGTGCTAAGTGAAAGAAAGATGAAGGAGATTATAGAACAATGAAGGTATTCAGGTGGAAGCCTACAAACTGAAGTGGTGAGAATGCATTAGAAAGATTGAGCAACTACCTTTCTTCATTCTTCTGCTCAGGGCTGGATGCTGCAGCTTGCATTAGGGATGCTTCCATTAAGAGGTGCTTCCTTAAATTAAAATGCAGTTTTGATCCAGGTAGTCTTCTGATATGAAGATGATTTTTAAAAATAATATTGTATTTTCAGTGAAAGTTTGCACAGCAAGTTAGGTTCCCATTTGACAATTTCTATACAAATTGTTCAGTGACCTTAGTTACCTCTGTCACAATGTGTCAACGTTCTCTTTAATTGTTGGGGTTGTTCCCGTTCCAGTAGTCTAGTTTCCCTGCCCCCTTCCCTTCTCGTTAGACTGATGTTGACCTTTCGGTCTCATATAGGTGGTTTTGTAATGGAGATATGAAGAGAATTTTGTATTCAAAGCAAATGTTCCCAAATCAGGAGATTTTGAGGGGTTTTTTTGTTTTGTTTTGTTTTTTGATAACATGCTATACTGTATAATGTGTATTTTAAGGTGGTTTCCTTGCGTGGACCACATATTTGGTTTCAGTAGATTTCCTGCATAGTCCATATGTTCAGGCTTGGTGGTGGAAAAAAATGATTCTAAACTCAAATGTATCTTGAGATGTGAGCTATCGAACACTTTTTTCTTCATCCCTGCTCTCTTGCCCTTGAAGCTCTAAGAGGGCCTCTGAGCCATGAGGAGAATTTACACATAAGAAATGTTTTGAATCCATTAAAAGAAGTTCAGAGCTTAAGAGTTGTTTTCATATCTCTTGCGTCAGATGAAATAGGATCTTAGTAATTAGGTGATGGGCAGACGCCGAGCTTTGTTTTTTGACATGATGATCTCTTTCTTTCATTTGGCACAGTACAAGTCTGAGGGTCAGCCATCTTGAAAGAGAGGGATCAGGGACCGGGCAGGGGGACATCAGATCTATTCCTTTGGTGGATGTCAAGGCAAAATCATTCCAAATATAATCTGAAATGCATTTCCTAATTTAATAAATTTAATAATTTGTCTTCTGCCTTATTAGCAAAGCCTGTGTTTATTCAGCTATTACCAAAGTAAGATTAAAAAAAAAAAGAGAACCATCTCTGATATAAAGACTAGAGTGATTTTTCTGTGTGTGGTCAAGATGAAAATTTCTTCTTCACAATTTTAACAACCCGATAGCAATGATGCGCTTGGGTTGAGGAGGGGAGAGAAAAATTACATAACAGTGATGTCTAATTTAGAATTGCTTCTGCCCAAAAGTGATACAGAAAGGCCAACAGGACCATGCTGTCCTTGTGTGGCTATGTGAGAGAGGTTGTAAAATACCCATTTCTCCCACATACACGAAAAGCATAGCTAATTCCGATGCTAATTTTGTCAACCCTATTATATGCCAGCATGCCTATAAGGCTTGTGGGCTATGCAGATAAAACATTTTTCAACCTAGATTTGAAGAACTGGAAAATACTAACATCTTCGGTTGGAGATAACGGGGCATTCCTAATTAAAGCATATTAAGATGCTCCCAATTTGGGGAACGTCTCGAAGAATAGTGGAGAAGGGTAACTTGGTACACTTAACCCACTGTCTGTCCTGATATCTGGTAAGGACAGGAAGCCCAGGGACAGAGTTGTCAGTGAGTCATGGAAGGGAGCTGGCACGTGGAATATGGCTACAGGGCCTGGCAACACCTGCAGGTGTCAGGGACAGAAGAACTCATTTAGAAGCTGTACTGCAAGATGGGAAGACAGGTGGCAACTCTCTTACAGGGATATCTTTTATTTGAGCAGAACCAGACCAACTGTTCCTCATTAAAACTCATTTCACAACATGTTCTAATGTGAGTGGATCAAGTGCGTATGCGTGTTCAGAGAAAACTCAGCAGTGTGCCATCTACAGGTCACGTTCAAAATAGCTCAGAACAGCAAAGACAGGTAGCATAGAATGGCTCTGCCTAACCTGAGGCTAGCTCTCTTCCCATGGCCTTCTCTAGGGACAAATGAAATACCACAATTCCCTCCATAAGACGCAATGTCAAGTAGATAAAGTCAGCTAGAATCTCTATCCTGATGGGCATTTTAGTTGTTATACCATGCCTTGTTTTCCTCGTTTCTTTATACTGAGTTATAAATGCACCTCTGTTGTGTTGCCACCAGGGCTTTGCTTAGTACGAATAAAGCCAAGTTGTTCATCTACCTTACTATTTACACCTATTATCCATAAGTTTGGGAGCCCTGGTGGCGCAATGATTAAGCACTCAACTGCTAACTGAAAGGTTGGTGATTTAAACCTACACGGTCGGTGGCTCTGTCAGAGCAGGACCTGGCGATCTGCATCTGTAAAGATTAAAAACCAAAACCAAACCCATCGCCATCAAGTCGATTCCAACTCATAGTGACCCTATAGGACAGAGTAAAACTGCCCCATAGGGTTTCCAAGGAGCGCCTGGTGGATTCGAACTGCTGACCTTTTGTTAGCAGCCATAGCTCTTAACCACTACACCACCAGGGTATCCCCTGTAAAGATTACAACCTAGAAAACCCCCATGGGGCAGTTCAACTCTAGGGGAAGGCTTTCTTTCTGTGTCAGCTCTGGAAGAAGGTCCTTGTCTCTTCAGCTTCTGCTTCCTGGTTCTTTGGAGATCTCCATGTGTCTTGGCACCTGTCTTACCCCATCTCTGCTCATTTGCTTGTTTATTTAATCTCTTTTATAGCACAGAAGAGATTGACTCAAGACACACCCTACACTAATCTTATCTCATTAACATAACAAAGACAGCCCATTCCCAAGTGGAATTTATAACCACAGGCATAGATGTTAGGATTTACAACACATATTTTTGGAGGACACAATTTAATTAATAACACTCCACCCACCCTTTAGCCCCCCCAAAATTCATGTCATTGCCATATGCAAAACACATTCACCCCATCACATCATCCCAAAAGTCTTAAATCATCTCCAAGTCCAAAATCTCATCTTCTGAGTCATCTAAATCAAATACGGGTGAAACTTGAGGCATATTCCATCCTGGGGCAAAATTCCTCTTCATCTGTGAACCTGTGAAATCTAGAATACAAGTTATCTGCTTCCAGAGTACGATGGTGAACAGGTACAAGGTAGATATTTCTATCATAAATGGGAGAAATTGGAGGGAAAGAAAGGATAACAGCACAAGGCAAGTCCAAAACCCAGCAGAACAATTTACATTAACTCTCAAGGCTTGGAAGTAATCCTGTGTTCTTTAGAACCACCTGGGCAGTGGCCACAACCTCCAGACTCTGGGTGTTGGCCACGCCCTCTGGATTCTGGGTAGAGGCCCCTCAGCCCTGGGCTTCAGCTCCATCTTCCAGGCCCACTGGGACAGCAACTCTGCTCCCTTCACTTTGGGTGGCCCCATTCTCCTAGTCCATCTGAGTGGCAACTTTACCCCCTTGGCCCCAGCAGGCCCTATTCCTCTGCGTCTTGGGCATGGCAGCCCTGCCCCCTCAGCTTCGGGCAGCAGACCCTTCTCCCTGGCATACCTTAACAGCAGCCCCACACTGTGGAACTGAATCTTTGAAACCTAGGAGGCTGTGGCCCCACCCTTTGAGATCCAGGAGACCATAGTCCCACTCTTTGAACCTGAGAAGGCCCTGCTTTCTGTGCTCCTTCCAAGAGTTTTGCTCATCTCCAAGCTGCTCCAGGGATGGTCCTTTTCTTTTCTTGGAGGACAACAGGCATAACTCCTTTGGCCCATTTCCTGCCTGTAGAATTCCAAGAGGGAGGTAGCATTCTTTCCTTTTGTTCTTTCTCTGTCCTCTTAAGTCTAAGCTGATAGGTTTTTTCCTGTGGTAGTTGGTTAGATCCATCAGTCACAGGCTTAATCTCTTTAACAAAAGATTGTATAGCTTCATCCTTGGTGAACATTCTAGGCTTTTACTATCAGGCACTTAAAACTCTTCCAGCCTCTACCCATTACCCAATTTCAAAATTGTTTCCGCATTTTAGGTATCTGTTAGAGCAGCACCCCACTCTCTCAGTACCAAATTCTGTCTTAGTTATCTAGTGCTGCTATAACAGAAATACCACAAGTGGGTGGCTTTTACAAACAAATTTATTTTCTCACAGTTTGGGAGACTAGAAGTCCAAATTCAGGGTGCTGGCTTTAGGGGAAGGCGTTCTTTCTCTGTTGGCTTTGGAAGAAGGTCCTTGTCTCTTTAGCTTCTGCTTTCTGGTTTCTTGGAGATCTCCATGTGTCTTGGCATCTATCTTATCCCACCTCTGCTCACTCACTTGCTTATTTAATCTCTTTTATATCTTAAAAGAGGTTGACTCAAGACACACCCTACACTAATCCTGTTTCAGTAACATAAAAAGATAGCCTATTCCCAAAGGGGATTATAACCACAGGCATAGAGGTTAGAATTTACAACACATATTTTGTGGGGGCGAGATTGAATCAATGACAGTACCTAACAACAACAACAACAACCTATAAGTTTGGAGTCCCTGGGTGGCAGAAACAGCTAAGTGTCCAGCTACTAACCAAAAGGTAGTTCAACTCCACTCAAAGGCACCTCAGAAGAAAGGCTTGGCAATCAACTTCTGAAAGACCACAGACATTGAAAACTCTGTGGAACGAAGTTCTGTGAAACACATGGGATTACAAGCCATGAGTTGGAATCAACTTGACGGCAACTGGTTTTATCCGTAAGTTCGGCAAGTGACTCAAAGACCTGGTTATCGATAGTAACTACTTCACTGGGGAGGATTAAACAAGAGGATGTATGTAAAGTGCTTAGAACCCTGCCTGGTACATAATGAATGCTCGATAAATATCACTTCTTCTACTTACTATGTTTACATACAGTTTGGCCTCCATTTTTCTTGCTTCATTCTTATGCTTTTGATTCTATGGCCATATTTCATGCTATAATTCATAAATGTTTTTGATGAGAAGGAGGAAGAACAGGAAGAAAAGGCCTCTGAACAGCACTGACTTCCTTCCATTGGAAGCTGAAACCCATCCAACTTACAAGAAAAGGATACTTGCAACTATATGAAAATATGAATATAAAATACAAAGGAACAAGTGAGAATGCAAATATCTACTCAGAAAACATTGGTTGACCACCTTCTAAATGCCATTTCCTCCATGTCTCCATCTCTTTTGGTAGAAGGATCTCTAATTAGAACAAATTTGGGATGCCTTAGAGATCCATTTTCTCTCCATGTTGGGTAGTTTGCTAGCAGCTGGCTCACCAGGTCTGAGTGAGCCCAGTGAAAGGAAAGGTCTTTGCAGAAGCTGAGTCCTGGAGGCCCCCTGACTTCCAAGGCTGTTTCTTCCACTAGGAAGCTCGATTATCAGCCAGGCATACAGTCATCTAGATATGCCCATCCCCTTTGCCTGTAAACGTGCAGGCATGTTCTGTGATACAACTAGTCCAGTTGTGCCTGAACTGAGCATACCTTCTGGTAGGATGATGAGAGCTTGGGGAACCACATATACCATGTGTAGTAGGCAGAGGAATGCCCCCCAAAGATGTCCATGTTCTAATTCCCAGCACCTATGAATATGAACCTTACATAGCAAAGGGGACATAGAAGGTGTGGGTAAGTTAAGGATTTTGAGATGGGGAGATTATCCTGGATTATGCAAGTAGGCCCAGTGTTATCACACAAACAAAACCAGTTGTCATCAAGTCACCTCCAATTCATGGCAATCCCATATCTCATTTAAGCCCTTTGGAGAGTAAAGGCAGCCCCTGTGCAATGTGCTGCCTTCACAAGTTTTACTGAAGACCACTTGGAGCAGAACACAGACCAGACATTTATTACATTTATTACACACAGAATAAACAGGACAATGATGAGTAGAACAGCATACATCATCATCAGCCAAGATTCCCCAAACTTAGGATCCCATCCCAGGGTAATGTTAGATCGCATCCAAGCGTGCCCCACTTCACGGCTTGGGAGGAGAATGCCTAAGGCCCTCTCTCCTAGAGTTAAATACTAACATGACAGCCATGTCTGTGTGCCAAATAGCATGTACAGAGAACAAGGAGGGGAAAGAGGGTAATAAAAAGGGGTAATAAAAGGTAAAACGGGGTAATAAAAGTAGAAAGTCCCCTACAGGCAATGGACATCATTTATTATCCCTGCTGAGGGTGGGTGACCATCTCCTGATGGCTATTCTAGATTTTGCTGGCGTCAGGAGCAGTTCTTCTCTTTTACCCCACTAAGATAGCTTAACAGAGTTCTGGGTTTCTTCAGAAGGCAATCATCTTCCCCTAAGGCCCATACTTTACTTTGTGACCATTAGTAGCTATTATGTCCATTAGCAGCTAGGGAGACGGTGAGCGAGATACAGCACACTGGTGCACTCAGCGTGCCACACTGAAGAAGCTCACGCCCAGGATTGTGCAGGAGATAGGAGTAAGCATAAGTGGGATGGATAAGTGCTGTGATGAGGGGCCCCCAGCAGGTGTAGCTGGCCCACTGAGGAGGAGCACCTGGACCATTGTGTGTGGAGGGTGGGTACAGTTGTTGAGATTTTCCTTAAGAAGATCATGTTTGAGTTGAGACCTGAGAAAATCATAGCAAAAGGAGGCACAGGGCAGACAGTGGCCAGAGAGAAGATAGCTCTTTCAGGCCGAGAACAGAACAAGGGCAAAGAGGAAATAAAAGCGTTTTTTTTTTTTTCTTTCTAGTTTCCTTGAACACAGCATTAGATATTGGTAGAAAAAAGCAGATGTGAAAATGGGCCCCTGGCGCAACTATCAGGTGAATCCCTCCTTATAAATTGTGGGATCCAGATTTCTCTTCTTATAAGATAATTTTGGAGTCTCAGTATGGTGTAAAAAACCCTGGCGGCATAGTAGTTAAGTGCTACGGCTGCTAACCAAAGGGTCGGCACTGTGAATCCAGGTGCTCCTTGGAAACTCTATGGGGCAGTTCTGCTCTGTCCTATAGGGTCGCTATGAGTCGGAATTGACTCGATGGCACTGGGTTTGGTTTTTTTGGTTTGGTGTGGTGTAAATGGTTAATGAACTCAGCTGCCATCTGAAAGTTTGGCAGTTCAAATCCACCCAGAGGCACCTTGGAAGAAAGCCCTACTGATCTACTTCCCAAAAATCAGCCATTGAGAACACTATAGAGCACTGTTGTACTCTGACACATGCAAGGCTGCCATGAGTTGGAGTTGACTCGATGGCAACGATGGTACAGGAGGCTCACCACACAGACTGAGAGCACAAGGAATGAGATGTGCTGACTTCATGGTAGACATGGCTTCTCCTTGGTGGGTTATGACTTGTGAAGAGTGTCCGGGACAGGACAGCACCTCAGTACTATTGGTAAGTGGGAGGCTCTGGGCCTCTCGATCTTCCAAGCCCCACTCCTTCCCTGATGTAGTGAAAACAGCAGCCATTTATTGTAAACCTTTTGTCTCCCAGGCGCTCTGCCTGGGCTCTGGCTATATTATTTCTAATCCTTTTCAGTATATTACCTCTAATCCTTTCAGCAACATTTTAAAATAGATGTTGTTATTCCCATTTCACAGAACAGGTAACTAGGCTTAGCTTAAACCACAAAGCTGAGAAATTTCTGAACTTGGATTCAGGTCCTGGTCTGCCCGAAATCAAAATCCATGCTCATCCATTACACTGTGTGCCTCCTAGTAATATGTGCAGGGAACAAAAACAGCATGTGTCAACTAGTCATATTTGAAAGGCAAGTAAAATTATGACTTTGAAATTTTGCAAGAAGAATATCTGAGGCAGTTTGTGTATCCCATTAGAACCACAAAATACCATGGAATCAGTTAATTTGAGTTTTAAATGTTCAAGACTCTTAATACTTACATCTCATGTAATCCTCATAACAACTCTGTATTGTAAGAATACTAATAATATCTCCATTTTACAGATGAGGAAATGGAGGCAATGAGAGGATAAATGATTTTCCCAAGATTACTCAGCTGGAGCAGAGATTTGAGCCCAGGCAGTCGGACCCCAGAGCCAGAGCACTTACTGCCTCCTAAAACCAACCCCATTTGTGTCTGTGTCTTTAAATGTGGTTGTGTTAAAGACTCTCTTTCCCTCCCACAAACACATGTATAACAGTTAGAGGAGGCGCAAGTTAGAGATAGTCTTGTTATTGTCCCACGTGTCTTTCTTTCTTTGAATCCTGACCCCTAAAGTTTCTGAACATGAGGGAAAGGTTGTTTGCTGTGTTGTTTTCTTTGTTTTTTGGGTAGGGGTGGGAAGGTGCATGTATTTGGTTCTGCTTTAACAGATTTATTATTTGGATAGGATTTGATTAGATACACTTTTGAAAATTAGTAGAATAGGTTTAAGAATTAACAAGTAAGTGTATTTCGGAGTTAATCAAGGTAGCAGTGAGATTTACAAAGGGGGTAAAAAAGCCTGTATCGATCAAAGTTAACACAGAGTGCATGATGGGAATTCTCGGTGTGTCCTTAGCCTGTTGTAACTGGATAAATACACGGATTTTTCGATTGGACCAAGATTATAGCCAGCCTTGTTTCAAATTTCTGTCTTGAAAAAATGAATGTCTAAGTAGAATTTGATTTCTTAAAAATTATGGGTCTGGCAGCTGACATTTGGTTAGTTTTAATATGTAATAAATTTTCTCATATTTGGTGCATTATAGTTTGGGAGATGCCAGTGCATTTTGGAACTTCTGGGAATAATAACTTTGATAATATTTTAAGAGATTTAGGAAAGGTTTGAGCCTCTGTTTACTATTCAGAGGTATTGACTCTAGTAAATTTTCCTCTAACGTCAGTTATATGCATTGCTTTGTGTGTGTGTGTGTGTTGACTTTTATTTAACTAGTGATTATTTTTCATCATTTCACCCATAAGCACTTTTTATGCTACATTATTTTCTGTTTATGGACCCAGCTCCTAACTGTGAAAATCTTCCCGAGTACATGTCTGAGCATCTCGGACTTTATGAGATCATAAAGTCCTTGCACTTACAAACTAATTTCCCTTTGGTACCCCATGCCATCAAGTCAATTCTGGCTCACAGTGACCCTACTGGACAGAATAGAACTAACTGCCTTGTAGGGTTTCTAAGGCTGTAATCTTTATGAGAGCAAACTGCCATATCTTTCTCCCACAGAGTGGCTGGTGGTTTCGAACTGCTGACCTTTTGGTTTGGAGCCAAGCACTTAACCACTGGGCCACCAGGGCTCATTAAACTGTGCAAAGTTAGTTGACTACTGATTACTGTGTCATCTGAGAAACTTTTTTTAAAATCTCATGTAAACACAGTATCATCAAACTCCTTCACACTCCTTTAATCAAGATCTTGATTTAGTAAAAAGGGAAGGTATTAAAAGAAGCACAGTGCCATAGAGCCAGGCTATGTTTTCCTTCTCCTGCTGTGTGGTGAAGCTTCCACCTTGATCTTAGAGAAAGTGGCAGGTCAGGCGGGCTCCTTAAGGCTACATATTCCAGGCTCAGCGCCAAAATGCTTTTAAAGGCTCAGTTATACTCAGATGGGTTAAATGTTTGAAGAGTGGAGAGAAAAAGTGAATCCCCAAAGACGAATGACTAAGAGCTCAGTTGAAAACAACCACAGATGGTGATTTTGTAGGTAGCGTTTATATTCTGAGGAGGTCCTGGTAGGTGCAAACAGTTATGCGTTCAATTACTAACCTAAAGGTTCGTGGTTTGAACCCCCTCAGAGGGGTTCAAACAAAAACCCTCACAACTGGACCAATAAGCAACATCATGATAAATGGAGAAAAGACTGAAGTTGTCAAGGATTTCATTTTACTTGGATCCACAATCAACACCCGTGAAAGCTGCAGTCAAGAAATCAAAGGGTGCATTGCATTGGGCAATCTGCTGCAAAAGATCTCTTTAAAGTGTTGAAAAGCAAAGACATCCCCTTGAAGACTATGGTGCGCCTTACCCAAGCCATGGTGTTTTCAGCTGCCTCATATGCATGTGAAAGCTGCACAATGAATAAGGAAGACCAAAGAATTGATGCCTTTGAATTGTGGCGTTGGAGAAGAATATTGAATATACCATGGACTGCCAAAAGAATGAACAAATCTGTCTTGGAAGAAATACAACTAGAATACTCTGTAGAGGCAAAGATGGTGAGCCCATGTCTCACATACTTTGGACATGTTATCAGGAGGGACCACTCTCTGGAGAAGGACATCATGCTTAGTGAAGTAGAGGGTCAGCGAAGAAGAGGAAGACCCTCAATGAGGTGGATTGACACAGTGGCTGCAACAGTGGGCTTTAGCATAATAACAATTGTGAGGGCAGTGCAGGACCAGGCAGTTTTCGTTCTGTTGTACATAGGGTTATTATGAGTCGGAACTGTCTCGACAGCACCTAACAACAACAGAGGTGCCTCAGAAGAAAAGCCTGGTGACGTGTTTCTGAAAGTCACAGATTTGGAAACCTCATAGAGCACAGTTCTACTCTGACACACATGAGGTTGCCGTGAGTCAGAATTGACTTGATGGCAACTGGTTTGGTTTTTATATTTTGAGCACAATTCTGTGGCAAATGGTTGGAGAGGGAAAAAGATTGTTAAAATGTCATCAAAAGTCAAGGATTTGTTTTCAGATACCTGTGCAGCAGCTTCGTGAAGTAGAATGTATTATAAACTCAACTGAAACCTCAATGCCTTAAGACTTAAAAGTCCTGCCCAGCGGAGCCTGGTCCTTGGCCTGGGGCCACTAACCAGTCAGTGGTAGCTTCTTGAATTGTAGCCACAGAACCTAGGACAAGCTTTCCTAACTGGGGGTGGAGACGGAGAAGGATTTTCCCTAAAGCTTGGGAGGTTAAGTTTCAGAGCCCCTTCCTTTGATGGTCCCCTTCAAGGCCCTGCACCTAATTTTGTATTCATAATTTTTTTTTTCTTATGGAGTTGTTGTTAGTTGCCATGGAGTCAGCTCCAACGCCTGGTGATCCCATGTACAACAGAACCAAATGTTGCCTGGTCCTGTGCCATGTTCACAACTATTGGCATGCTCAAGTTCATTGTGGTGGCCACAGTGTATTTTGAGTGCCTTCCAACCTGAGGGGTTTGTCCTCCAGCACTATATCAGACAATATTCTGTTGTGATCCATAGGGTTTTCATTGGCTAATTTTTGGAAGTAAATTCCAGGCCTTTCTTCCTAGTCTGTCTTAGTCTAGAAGCTCTACTGAAACCTGTCCACCACGCTTGACCCTGCTGGTGTTTGAAATATGATGGCGTAGCTTCCAGCATTATAGCAACATGGAAGTCACCACAGTATGACAAACTGACAGTTGGGTGGTGGTTCTTAAGGAAACCAAAAACACCAAACCCATTGCCATTGAGTCAATTCCAACTCATAATGACCCTATAGGACAGAGTAGAGCTGCCCCACAGGATTTCCAAGGGGCTGCTGATGGATTCAAACTGCCAGCCTTTTGGTTAGCAGTAGAAAGCTTAACCACTGTGCCACCAGGGCTCTTAAAGAGGGTCTCCTCAAATTGTATAAACTTCAGACCCCACAAAACATGAATCCGCTCTTGTGTAAGCGTGTTTGTGAACCTCCTGAAGGAATATGCAGCAGTTTGGATGTAGCTTTGTGCATCTGGGCACCTCCCCATATTTCTAGGGAAGAAGTCTATAGCTTTCATTACTTCTCAAAGCTATCTGTGACTCAAAAAGGTTAAGGAGCTCTGGCCTAGGAGAAATTGACCAGCCACTTAGCGTGGTCTTGTGAACTCAAACTTATGAAGTGATGGCTTAATTACTAGAGGCAGCAGCTTATGGCTCAAGTAGAATATTGCTCTCAATACATCTCGAAACACTTAGATCATCAAAGATGTAGGTAGGCGCCTTCTTGGTCAGCTAGAAATCTCATCTAGAATACATACCCTCGTATTCATTCATTCACTCTTTCATCCCTTGGCACTTACTGAGTACCTGCCATATACCTGCAGCTATGCTAGGCTCCAAGAGTTCAGAGATGAATTAGGCAGCATCTCTGCTCTTGAGGAACTCACATAGCTTCTGTGAAGTCCTTCTTTCAGCTGAAGAAGGACTCTGCATGCTTTTCTGGGTTGACAAATATGTGCCATCCTTGGGACCTTCGGGTTATTTTTAATCAATTAAAAGGGAAAGCTTGTCAACGTATTCCCAGCTCTAGAAACTCACCCAAAGACCAGTCTTACCAGAGAGCTGTCTCCTGGGGGCTGGGGCAGGTTTTGGTGCTCCACTGAGCTCCTGGCATTGCTGCCCCCTGCTTCGAAGAAGATGGCTCCCTTCTGTCCAGCTGTGTTCCTCTTTGTTAAGGACTCAGAGTGCAGGGAGAACAGCAGGGTGGTAGCCCAGAGACCTGAGGAGCACAGAACTAAATGATGGTTTGACTCACTGAGGTTGAGAGATTTATCCTTGTGGTTAACAGCTTTATTAATTTTGCAGTTAGTCTCCTACAGACAAAGCAAGAATTCTTCCACATCTATTACATGTAAATATTAGCCAGTGGAAATTGGCTTGTAGAAGTTATTTTCATTTTCCCATTTCTGTTCTTTTTACCTTTCATTACCCACTCATCTGAACACAAATCCTGTTGATTCTACATCACAAACCTTTTATTCCTTCCTTTCTACCTCTTCTGCCATCATCTTAACATAAGTCCTTATTAGCTCCCATCTCAATTATTGTCACAACTTTCCTCTGGATTCTCTAATACCCTCTCCCTCTGAATTCACACTACACATTCTTGTTACAGTTCCCTTCGTAAACACAGTTCCTGGGGTTTTACCATGCATGGTCAGATACGGTTTCCCACACAGAACCCAAAGGTGCCATCAGGACTCTGTCCTCAAGGAGATTGTTAAAGAGCTTGAACAGGAAGTATAAGCAATGTAAAATGGGAGGTCAGAGATACTTTGTGCTCCTATCCCAATCTACAAGAAGTAGATTTCTTGTCCTTCTACACACATGTGCTGTACTTACTCCTCCCCCATTGTTGCTTCCAGCCAGAATTTCTCACTTGGCTGTTCCCCATCCCTGCCTCCATCTTTCAGAATGTTACTCAGGTTTCAGCAGGGGATTGCCATGTTATATGAGGAGGCACAAATTCTAAAGCCAGTACCTAAAGTGAAAATCTTATAATGGAATAAAAATTTCACCTTGAAACACAAGAACCACCTTGAGAGCAGTCAGGTGTTCCTCTATAAGAAGAAGAATCTGAAGAAGCAGTGCAGTCATGTCTTCTAGCTCCTTGTGTTCTCTCCAAGTGGGCTTTCCCGACCTTCTCCTTGTCATGACACAGAAAGAAAATGATAGTATCGATATGGCACACCAAAATAATTGGAGGGAGGTGCCTGTAGGGAGTGGGCCCCTCTAGCCACCTAGACCCTTCCAGGCTCCCTTGAAGGCACCCCTTTTGCAGCCATGCACCAGATGGGAATCTCTGTCCTGGGGGATGCATTTGTTGAATAAAATGATGGGGAGAACGACCACCCTTGTTCCATGCATTTTTCTCAGGCATTCTTTTTCTGAGTACATATGTTTGTATTTCTAAAAGTAATATACATTTGAGATATGATTCCACTCTACACAAATTCTGTCCTCCAGGAATTCTGCCTTGATACTCCATAAGCACTGCTTGTTTGTGTCTCTCTTAGATAAAGTAGGTAGGTGGGTGGGCGGGTGGATGGACGGACAGACGGATGGACGGATGGATATGGATGGATGGATGTAGGTGGGTGGGTGGATGGACGGACAGACGGATGGACAGATGGATGGATATGGATGGATGGATATGGGTGGGTGGGTGGGTGGGTGGGTGGATGGATGGATGCCATCAAGTCAACTTTGACTTATGGTGACCTTATGTACAACAGAACAATGGACTGCATTCTTCTCACAATCGCCAGCATGTTGGAGCTCATCACTGCAGCTGTTGCACCACTCCGTCTCACTGAGGGTCTCTCTTGCCCTCGTTGGCCCTCTACCTCACCCAGCATGATCTTCCTCTAGCAATTGATCCCTCCTGATCACTTGTCCAAAACGAGGAGCCAGACAGTTTTCTGTTGTGACCCATAAGGTTTTCATTGGCTGATTTTTGGAAGTAGATCTATCTCTAGGACTTTCTACTTAGTTTAAATCTGGAAGCTCTGCCAAAACCTTTCCACCATGAGTGACCCTGCTGGTATTTGAAATACTGGTGGCATAGCTTCTGGCATCACAACAACATGCAAGCCACCACAGTAAAACAAAGCAGCAGATGGATGGTGGTTCTCTCTCTCAAATAGTACATGTATAATCCATCTAAAATCGTTGAAACTGGACTGACCTTTCAGGGAAAGAAACTCTGACTCATTCATACCTAACTGGGGGCCACCTGGCCCATGATAGATGTTTGGATATGCCTATGTTGAAGGAGTAGGTAATGGTAGCTCATTCTAGAAGCCTGTTACTTGGTTGATATCACAATAAGGCTCTTCTGCATCTTAAAATTAATTTTGTTCCCTCTGTCTTTCTGTCCTTATAGGAATTCATAAATAGGTGTGGGAATCACTTGAGTTCACTCTCCCACACCTCTGCTGCCATTCAGCGGGATTCGGTGAGTTCCAGAACGGTGCTGCTGATGCAGAGGCTACAGGAGGAATGCATACTGAAGATCTCTGTGGGCCTGGCTCTGTTGGCTCTTCTTTTTGCTTTCTTTGTGAAGGTCTATAATTAGAACACAACTGAATGAAGCACCTGTGAAGAATAACTTTCTAATTAAAATCTTCATTGAGCAGGAAAGCAACCACGTCAACTCTCAAAGGGCAATCATTTGTACTGGTCCCACTGCCTTCTCTTCAGCCACACTTTTTAATGAGGCTCACCCTGTCTCACATTGAATTGGACCCATTGGTTATTTGACCTAAAACCTAATAGCAGCTGCCATGGCATATCTTTTCAATTAAGCTCTTTTTAGTTTATTTTCAGCAAGAAAGTGCAAGTGGTTGCATTTTTTTTTTTTTTTTTAAGTCTCAGTCTTCAAGTCAGAACCTAATTTGTAAAGTGGCTGTGGTCATCTTTATTTGTGTGGGAAGAATTTTGCATCTTTAATAAACGTTTTTAAATGTCTTCTTTCTCTTTATGCTTTGGTGTCGGAGTCACAATGCAAAATGCCTGAGAAAGTTTTCACAGCAGATGTGTGTGTTCCTGAAAGTTTAAATAGAAACCTATTCTGGGAACTCGAATCCTGTTGGAATGTGCCGGAAGAGCCTGCCAATTAAAAGGATTCTTGGCAAGGTTTTGTGAGGTGTGAGGAATCACCCACTTGTTTAGTACCTGCCAACTTTCAGAAATCGAATTTGTCTAAAACAACCTATGCCCCTTCTCTGATGTTTTTGATCGATCAGGTCGAATGTTTTCCTTTCTACCTCACATCCTTGGCCTTTACTAAATGAAGTAATTTCTTTTGCAATAAAGGAAATTGGTGTAGTAAAGAAATCTTAGGTCTATCAGAATTTAAAAAACTATGTGGATTGTGTGTTGTTGTTAGCTGCCATTGAGTAGACCTCCGACTCATGGCAACCCCGTGCACAACTGAACAAAACACACTGCCCGTCCCGCACCATCCCTATGGTTGTGGGTCAGACCATTTTGATTCATAGGGTTTTCATGTCTGATTTTAGGAAGTAGATTGCCAGGCCTTTCGTCCTGGCCTGTCTTAGTCTGGAAGCTTGGCTGAAACCTGTTCAGCAACGTGCAAGCCTCTGCTGACAAATGGGTGGTGGCTGCACATGAGATGCACTGCTTGTATTGTACAGACACAGGGAAATCAAGGAGCCCTGGTGGTGCAGTGGTTAAGCCTTCAGCTGCTTACCAAAAGGTCAACAGTTCAAATCCACCAGCCACTCTTTGGAAACCCTATGAGGCAGTTCTACTCTGTCCCGTAGGGTCAATATGAGTTGGAATCAACTTGACGGCAATGAGTTTGGTTGTTTGTTTTTTTTATGGTTACCATAGGATTTTTTTCATCTTTAAACTGACACCCCTGTTCAGCACTTCCTTTTATCTTATCATGTTTCAACCTTTTATGTGTCCTTTCAAAAATCAAACCTTTTAAATTTTGAAAAAATTTAAAATTGAATTATATCATCAGTTGGTAAATGAAAAAAAAAAACTTTAGCATCAGTACACTTCTCCCAAACCTAGTATATGCTTCTAAGAAAAAGCCACATTTACAATGCAAAGCTGCCTGTGCCCTTCAAGAGTCCCACAGCCTCATGTCTACTTGGGAGCCTCCCCTTATCTCACAGCAAGATTAGGGAGAAGTGTTGGCAGAGTATAGGAGCCTACCAGCTACCTCCTTTCTTGAGCTACCTGCAAAGCCATTTCTTTCTTAATAAACAGAATGAGTTCCAGTGTGGTACTTATTTGATGACAACCTAGCAGAGGTGAAAATACTACTCAAAGCCTAGAGTCACACTATATAGGACATAAGGAGAATTTTATACCTACAACTCACTGGAGGCTTCTTTCCTGCTTCTATTTCCTCACCCTTCCTCTCGCCCCTCATCTGTTTCTTCCCTCTTCTCTGGCTGTATGCTTTCCTCTTCTCCACTCTGCTTCCTCTAAGACAATGTTACACCCAGGTGTTCAACAGCCCCCTCACCACTGTGGTACCAATTCTCAAGGAGTGTTTCGGCTGTACAGGATGCCCCCACACACCCCAGCGGTTAAACCCATAACCCATTGCCTTCGAATCCATCCCTGCAGGACAGAGTAGAACTGCCTCATAGGGTTTCCAAGGCTGTAAGTCCTTACAGATGCAGATTATCACATCTTTATCCTGTGGAGCAGCTAGTGAGTTCAGATTGCTGACCTTTTGGTTAGTAGCCAAGCACTTAACCACAGCGCCACCAAAGCTTCCTTACCCAAGCGTTCCAAACCCATTGCTGTTGAGTCAATTCTGACTTCACAGAAACCCTATAGGACAGAGTGGAACTGCCCCATATGGTTTCCAAGGAGTGGCTTGTGGATTCAAACTGCCTGCCTTTTGGTTAGCAGCCAAAAGCTTAACTACTACACCACCAGGGCTCCACTCAAGTTGTTGTTGTTGTTAGGTGCCATCAAGTTGATTCTGACTCATAGCAACCCTAAGCACAAAAGAATGAAACACTGCCTGGTCCTGGGCCATCCTCACCATCGTTGCTATGCTTGAGCCCATCGTTGCAGCCACTGTGTCAAGCCGTTTCTTACCCTCGTTAGGCTGTAACTCCACTCTGCTCTTTAGTCTGGAAAGTTAAAAAGCCACCACCCTGCATCGGGGACTGGATCGCACATGATATCAGTCACCATATTCCTACCAATTGGTGAGGGGCATAAAAGTGGCCATGGTCTGGAAATTCTTTTTCCCATGACCTCCTGCTTGGAGGGAGAGGAAAAGGATGTGGTAGGTGCCTACAACACAGTTCTCTGTAGACAGGACTCTGGATGGACTGAGACTGAGAGCCTTGGGAGCAAGTGTGATCATCAGTAGAGCTGTTATCTTTCCAGCGTATCCCCTTTCTGGCCCTGAACTTGCCCTGCACCTTGCAAGTTAGCCATAGCAGGTGACCTCTCTGGCCAGCGAAATCTCAGCGGAAGGGGCATGTCCCCTCTTTGGGCAGACATGTTCAAGGCCAGTGTACAGTTCCCCATGTGCTCTTCCCATTGCTGTAGTGATTGTGGACACACATGTCAAGATGAAGCCTCCCTCAGCCTTGGCCCCAAGTTAATGCCATGAGCTCAGTCCCCTGCCAGCATGTGTTAGACGTGTATTGGTAAGCAAGCAATGAGCTTCTGTTGTGTTAAGCCAATGAGATTTTGGGGTTGTTACCATAGCGTAAGAATCCCTGGGTGGTGCAAACGGTTAATGTGCTCAGCTGTTAAACAAAAGATTGAAGGTTCAAGTCCACCCAGATGCACCTCAGAAGAAAGGCCTGTTTCCTAAACATCAGCTATTAAAAACCCTGTGGAGCACAGCTCTACTCTGACACAAATGGGGTCTCCATGAGTCAGAATTGACACAATGGCAACTGGTTTTATTAGAGCATATCCTTATCCATCCTGATTCATGCAGGAAGTCAGCCATGCCAGGACAGTAGGCTAGCGGGTTGTTGTGCCTCATGTTTTATTTTTATTTTTTCTCTTAGTACCAGTTTCTTTTTTTTTTTTGTTTTTTTCAATGTGGATTCTGCTCTGCTAAGAAGGAAACCAACAAAGAGATCTTTTCAGTGTTTTGGCCAAATTTTTAAAGTAAACTATTACAGTAAAACATATATAGAAAAATGTATATAAATCATAGGGGCACAGCTTGATGAATTTTCAAAAAGGGAATACACAATGTAACCAGCACCAAGAGACCTCCCTACCCCCCATGCACCTTCCCAGCCATTAACTTCATCACCCCAAAGGCAACCACTGTCCTGATTTCTGACACTGAAGGTTGGTTCTGTGTGTTTATGAACTTGATCTAAATGGAATCGTCTAGTATGCACTATTTTGTCTGCTTTTTCCTGCTTGACATTGATTGTGACATGTATCATGTTGCTGTGTGCAGTGATAGTTCATTCACTTTCATTGCTGAATGGTATTCCATTGTCTGAATATACCACGTTGTATTTATCCATTTTATGTCTGAGTCGTTCCTAATTTTTCTGTATTATGAATAATGCTGCTGTAAACATTCATATACATGTGTTTTGGTACATAAATATAAGTGTTCATGTGACAAATACACATCGAGAAGTGGAGGTGCTGGGTCATGGGATCCGAATATGTTCAGCTTTAGTAGATGCTGCCAGTGATTTTCTGAAGTGGTTGTACCAATTTACATTCCCACCAGCAGTATAAGAAAGTTTTAGGTGCAGTACATTTGTTTAATTGAATTTTATTTTTCTCCCCACTAGTTTTTCCCTCTGTACTTTTGATATTCTTCAGCCAACCTTTTTCTGCTGCCTCCCTTCCATGGGTCAGTCCTTTTTTAATAATAATAAAAACCATTAACTTTTTTTTAATCCCCTAAATATGCCAGACGTTATGATAAGCACTTTACAAGTGATAATCAATCCTGAAAAAGCAACTTTGAGATAGATATTATTATTTCCACTTTACCAATACAAAATCTAAAACAAGATTAAATAATTTTCCCAAGGGGCACCAAAACCAACCAAACCAAACTCATTACCTTTGAACCGATCCCAATTCATCATGACCCCATGTGTTACAGAGTAGGACTTCTCTGTAGGGTTTTCTTGACTAATATTTACAGAAGCAGATTGCCAGGCCCTTCTTCCATGGCACCACTGGGTATGCTTGAACCGCCAACCTTTAGGTTAGTTGTTGAGTGCAAACTGTACCACCCGGGGATGTGGCCAATGGCCACAGAGTTACTAAATCCTAGAGGCAGGACTTGAACACATCCTGACTCCAAAGCCTATGCCTCTTATTACACTATATACTCTTCCTGCCCCCTTGTCCTGTCTTTGACCTAAAATTGACCTGTGCTGACAGGTGTGTATGTAGGGTTGACCATGTGGATGCCTGGGTTCTGGGGGAGCCCAGGCCTTCACTCCATGCCTCCTTCCTCCTCCAAGAGTGTGCGTGGTACCTGATATATTCTTCTATGAACATTCAAGTTTTGTTTTGTTTTGTTTTTTCACAATCTTCCCCTGCTTCAAGTGTGAGACAGTCGGTTTCGGAATGTAAAGAATCCTTTGGTAAAATCTTTGCTTTGTTGCTGGGAAAATGTGTGTCTAAACATCAGATTTCCATATGCCATTCAGTCAAAACATACGCTACTTCTATTGACTTCACTCCACGTTGAAAATTTCCGTGTATATTATAAGATGCCATGGAGAGAGGATTAGAGTTTTCAATTCAATTCAAGAGGTTTGTCATTATAAAACACAAAAAAAAATGAAGGGGAAAAAAGGACAGAGGAAAAGAAGGATAATGAAGGGGGAAAGATATCCTCAATGCTTGCCTGGCCCCCAAGACACCCCAGGGTGCTGTGCTGAATTCACGGAGTGCCAGGGGAGATTTCTAAATTTTGAGGAAAACAGCGTTATCTGACAGATAACCATGCAAACTACTAGCTTGGAATAGCTTCGTTTCAACGTTAGATCATGCAATGCTTTTTTTGATTATGCCATATCTAAGTTAAGACTGGATATTCGGCAGTTGCTATAACAAAAAGCTAGAATTGAGTGGAAATTACTGTGGAACAAGAAATGAAGGTGATGCTATGTAATCTTATTCCTAGCTTTGAGAAGTTCATCCAGTGCCAAATAGAGGCACACATTCTATTAATAAGCAATTGTGGTAATTTTAGAATGAAATAAAAATGTTTCTTTCAATTTATATGTTTTGTATTTTCAGTTACTCTAAGATAAATATTAGAACATGCATACTTATTAGGTCATTTGGACCTAACTGCTTAGTAAGCAGAACTATGAGTTATTTCTTTTGGCCTAGGGGTGCCATGTACCAAGAAAGTTTGAGAACCTCTGCTCTATCACACAAGCTAATTTAGAGGATCCACATTAAGCTTATATTTAACCAGGGGTCCTAAACAATTCTCAAAATATTTATTCCGTATTTTAAAGCTAGTTTATAAATAACATGCTCAATGTATTTATACTGGTTTTGCCATTGAGCTTGATTTTTATGGCGCTGAAACTGTTAAGGAGTTAAGGATCTGAATCAACTGGAATTCAGGGCTTAGTTACTGTTTCCAACACAAATTTGAGGCAGGTAATAGAAGGAAAGAACATGAGATTTTTTTAATCACCTTTTCAATCTCTTTTTTTTTTTTCAAAATTTTCTTGTACTTTAGATTAGATGAAGGTTTACAGAAGAAACTAGTTTTTCATTAAATAGTATATACATTGTTGTATGACATTGGTTATCGACCCCACGGCATGTCAACACTCTCCCTTCTCAACCTTGGATTCCCTATTACCAGCTTTCCTGTCACCTCCTGCCTCCTAGTCCCTGCCCCTGGGCTTGTATGCCCCTTTAGTCGCATTTTGTTCCACGGGCCTGTCCAATCTTTGGGTGAAGGGAGAACCTCAGGAGTGACCTCATTACTGAGCTGAAATGGTGTCCGGGGGCTATACTCTTAGGGTTTCTCTAGTCAGGCTAGCAAGTCTCGTCTTTTTTTGTGAGTTAGAATTTTGTTCTACACTTTTTTCCAGCTCTGTCCAGGACCCTGTATTGTGATCCTTGTCAGGGCAGTCAGTGGGGGTAGCCAGGCACCATCTAGTTGTGCTGGACTCAGTCTGGTGGAGGCTGTAGTAGACGTGGTTCATTAGTCCTTTGGACTAATCCTTCCCTTGTATCTTTAGTTTTCTTCATTCTCCCTTGCTCCCGAAGGGGTAAGACCTGTGGAGTATCCTAGATGGCTGCTCACAGGCTTTTAAGACCCCAGATGCTACTCACCAAAGTAGAATATAGAACATTTTTCTTATAAACTATGTTAAGGGGCATGAGATTTTTGACATCAGGAAAAGTTTGGTTTAAATTCCAGCTACACCATTTCTCTTATTTGTCCTCATCTGTAAAACAGGGACAAGATTTCCTTGCAGAGTGAAAGGTGCAATGAGATCACACATGTAAAATACCATGTTATTGACACACAGCAGAAGTTACTTTGCTACCCTTTCATGGTTACTTTTTCCACTTAGAGATGAAAACAAATTTTATAAAGAAAGTTAGGTATTTTAAATTCTGATATGAACACATGACCACCCAAAAGAATTATATTTGGAATAAAAAGATTTCTGCCGCAAGGGACTTGGAGTCTAATTCTGACAAATGCAGCAAAGGAAGAAAAAGTCAGAGAAAATAGATTGCAGCTGTATTTGAGGAGATCAAATTAATGAATGGTGTGGAGCACAGATTTGGGTGGGGGAGCTAAGATCAAGAAGATTTTCCATGGCCAAAGATGAAAAGAGAACACAGATTAATAGGCCTAAAAGTCATGCCCTCCCCAACCCTGCATTGGGGGTAAAGGAAATATAGGCACTATTATTCTTCGTTGAATTTCTGTCAATTATTTCATACCAGTACTGTTTAGTAGAGTTGTACAGCTAAAATACTGCAACTATAGAAGTTGAAACAAAGGATTTCATTTGCTCTCTTATTGTTTTCCTAGTTTATGTGGATCTGAATACACGTATGGGTGATGATGAATCAAGTGCTCAGAAAACAAAAAACACGAGGTTCCCCCCTGCCCACCATAAATAAACAAAACCATGGGTCAAGGTAAGGGAAAATCTGGAGTTCAGAAAACCTGACGAACTAGGAATTTTAACTCTTGGGTTTATCTAATGTGCTTTTAATATACCTAATTAATCATAATAACTATAGATGTTATCTCAGATTGTCTGATTCCAAGGCCTACGCTTTCAACTTCTACTTTTACCCACAATTTCCATAGAAAAGAATAAAACAGATGTCGGAATCAACTTGAAGGCAATGGGTTTGGTTTGGGGATTTTCTATATTTTCAAGTAGATATAAATCAGTTTTACTATATTGTTTACTTATTCTTTAGACTTGGGCCTCTTGACAAGGAGCTGCCATATTGTGTAACCCAACCTTTGTGAAACCAGAGCATACCATCCACATAGTGTTTACATAAGTAATGAGTCTAATTTTGAAACAAACCACAGCTTATAAATTGAATAATATCTCCTTCAAAGAGATAACTTTGGAATGGCACTAATGACACTCTCAATCCTGAAAGTAATTTCAGGGGCTGTCTTGTGATTCTTTGCACTTGAAGGAGGAACCTGCATGTGATATCTTTGTCTTTGCAGGGGGAGTTTGTTTGGAAGTTATTGTTGTTAGCTGCTGTGAATTTGTCCCAGACTCATGGAGATCCCATGTGTAATAGAACAAAATGCTGCCCAATCCTGTACCATTCCCATGATATATACCCGTATCTATACCCATTGCTGTCAAGTTAATTTCAACTTATAGCGACCCTATAGGACAGGGTAGAATTGCCCCATAGGGTTTACAAGGCTGTTATCTCTATGGAAGCAGACTGCCAAATCTTTCTCCCATGGAGCCGCTGGTGGGTTTGAAACCACGGACCTTTCAGTTAGCAGCCAGTTGCTTAACCACTGCACAACTAGGGCTCCTCCATGATCTATAACCAGCAGTAATTTAAAATATCTGGTGAGTAAAGCATAAGATGGAACTAGGTGTGTTGGGAGAGGTCCTGGGAAAATCCTCTTTTGTGGAGCTTGGCCCTCGTAAGAAATTGCCTCATAACCATAGTTTCTTCCCTTAAACACCAGCCTTCCCCTTGAACAGCATGAAAGAAGGCATTATAGTATAAAAGTGCACGGTGAATTTGAGAAAGTATAGCTACAGTAAGAGATATACAAGGGAAGTGGCTAGAAATTAAACTAAAAAAATAAGCTTAGGTCACATTGTAAAGGATGAAGGGTTTTGATGCCATACTAAGGAATCTAGACTTTAATTCTATAGGCAAGGGAGAGCCCACTGCAGGCTTCTAAACAGGGAGGGCTATGAAGAGACTCATGTTCTTAAAGACAACCAGTGACAGTGTGGAGGAAGGCTGGTTCTGTGGATGTTCCAGGTCAATGGGCTCCCTTACCTTACCCTTTACTGACACTGTGGAAACATACAGTTAGTAACCACTCTCAAGAACCATAAAGCAAGCCTTAGGAAAAGTCAAGTCTCTGCGACTGGTATTGAGTTTTTAGTCTGCTGCCAACCTTCCAAATTTGCCCGTTTCCAGGATTACTGTTAGCAAGCTTTAGCCTCGCCAGTTGGTGGTGTTTCTTGTTCTTATCATCACTGGTAGTGACACTAGCGTTGTTGCTGCTGATCCTTGGGTTTTGTTTGTTTTGCGATCAATGTGGTAATACATAACTGGAACTGGATGTGTGGATGCCATCATTTTTTTAATTAAGAAAGTGCCTCAGTAAGAGTCAAGCACCTGTCTTTGTAATTCAGCATCTTTGATCCATAATCTTGGCTTTGGCTCTTCCACACTGGATATCTTTTGGGGACCTAGCAACCCTCCAGCACCTGCTGCCTTCTCCAGTTATCTACTGCCGTTTAAATGATTATGTCCAGCTTTCTGGGTTTTATCTTCTGTATCTCAAATTCTGTTCCTACACCTGTTCAGCTAAAAATTCGTAGGCTCTCTTATTCTTCATAAATGGATGTGGGTGTTTAACAAAAAGCTGCCAGCGATAGCTATCTCAGAGGGCAGATGGTCCTGGATTTTTTTTGTTGGCTGGGATGGAGAGGTGGGATTTGTCATTGTGAAATTACTAAAACTTTATTTGGTATCATTTGAGGTGCAAAGGAAGGGCTTCTGCTACCATAAACACCAGCTCATGATCCAAAAAAAACCAAACCCATTGCTATCGAGTCAATTCCGACTCATAGCGACCCTATAGGACAGAGTAGAACTGCCCCATAGAGTTTCCAAGGAGCACATGGTGGATTCAAACTGCCAACCTTTTGGTTAGTAGCCATAGTGCTTAACCACTACACCACCAGGGTTTCCACTCATGGTCCACTACCCTCAACTCCAAACTTCACAGGAAAACTCTAAATTCCTGATCATTGGCCCATTGAAGTGTTAAAACTAGTCTTGTCTGGAAGCCTGGAAAATCTAGACCATAAGCTGGCCTCAACTTCATGTTTTGGAGATGAATGAGTCAACCTGATTACAGCACAGTCTCTCACCCAGGAAATAGTGGTGAATAGTAAATATCACACCCTCATTTCGTTCCGTATCTGAGAGTGAAGTCAAATGTCAAATCCACCAGGAGATGGAGGTTATAGATCCTGCTTAACATCTATAGGATGTAAAGGATCTTTTAAAAATGTTTTATGTGGAGAAGTATGTTCAGGATGGGTTCGTTTTGTGTCTTTTAACAGAATGATCTATTAACCCCAAAGATTGGCTGTGGTTGCTTCTTACGCTTCTCATCCCTAATTCTGCAATAGTTTTTCTTCTCATACATTCCTCCTAAATGTAAGATCTCTAACCTCATTCATACAGGTTAAAAGCTCAAGCCTCCAATTAAGGTTCCTCATCTGTTTTTCCCTCAGTGCAATACCCTCAAAGATTTTCGAAAGCACAAATTTTGAAAGTTACAAAGCAATCTTAAGAAAAGCAAAAGTTGGTTGGATATCAGTCTAAAAAATGTAATCTCAAACCGGATTACCTTGGGTGATCAGAATTATAGAAGCTACAAGAAAATTCAGTAGCTAAAGTTGTATTTCAGGTTGAAGAATATTTTTAATGCTTTCAGACATACAAATCAAAAGGAAAGTGGGGAGAAAAAAAGCGATTTAACACCAGCTTTTTTCCCTCACGCTATGTGGCAAAGTCAAGCTGTCTGAGGAGCTGTGGTAACTCCAATTAATATGAAAAGCAAAACCTGTGGCAACCCAACATTAAAGTTACACATGTAAAGCCCCAGAAAATCACCACCGGCTGACTTCTGGTAATCAATCCTAAACAGCCTCTGTTTCTCTGTATGTAATGTGTCAGTAAGTTTCAACTTTCTTACAGTAAAATTTGAAACTTGAGTTGAGACTTGAGTAGGTTGCACAGGAAGACTGTTCTTTTGAACACTTTATGAAAGTGAATCAGTGTGTCTCTCCGATTCACCTGGGACTTGGTCTTGCTTGAAAAGACATGAGTGGCAATAGCCTAGAATAAGAGGAAGGTCTCATGGAGACCGTGTAATGGGACCCTTTTTGTTTTTATAAATGGAGAAATGGAAGTTAGGAGGAGTTAAGTAGCTTATGTAAGGCCACCCCTGAAGTGTGTGGTATCACTGACCAAGGATCCAAGTGTTGTGTTTGTTGTTGAGATACTTTGGAGCAGAACTCTGGACATAACTGTGTCCAGAAACTTATAACTGAATCCATCTCCTGAGGATTCCCCTCTCAGCTGAGGGACCATGAACACGGGTGGCTCAGCATTTAGGAGACGCTCAAGGTAATAGTATGAGGGCACTTGGAGAATCAAAATTCCTCCTAGATGCAGGATGGCGAGTTTTGAAGGGGAAAGTCAACGTGGCAAATGCTTGGTGAGCGCTTGCTACATGTCAGGCACTGTGCTTGGTGTCTGGATAATAGAAGTGAACAAGGCAGACACTGCCCCTACCCTTTTGAAGCTTGAGGACAATTACAACTGAGCTATGAAAGGCAGGAAATACAGGGAATTATCAGAGTATACTGGGGGCATCTTGCCCAGACTGGGAAGTTCCAGAAGGTCTTTCTAAAGGAAGGGTGAGTGGAGTGAAGACCAAGGCGAGGAGTTTGATACACTGAAAGGGGCGATGTCAAGAGTAATGAGACACTTAATCAGAGAGCTGAAAGATGAGTGGGATTTAGCCAGACAGGGGAGTAGGGTAGAGACTTGAGGAGACTGGAGTAGATTTTGAGGGAGAGGGTGTTGGGATGGGATAATGTTTGAAAAAAAAAAGCCTCTCCAGTGGAAGGACCAGGAGGAGCAAAGGCTTGCAGTCAAGAAAAATGTGGTACATTCAAGAAACTGAAAGAAAGTCTCATAAAGGAATGAGATAGGAGGAGGCCAGACTTTATAAAGGATCTTATGAATCATGGTAAGGCAGTTTATTAAAAATTAGTGGGTATCATAGTTACCTAGTGCAGCTATAACAGGAATACCACAAGCTGGTGGATTTAAAGAACAGAAATTTATTTTCTCACCTTTCTGGAGGCTAAAAGTCCAAATCAGGGTCTCTGACTTGTCAATTCCTTCTGTGACATTTTCTCCTAATTTCTAGCAACTGCCCATGATCCTTGGTGTGTATCTGTTCCCCTGGGTGTGTCTCTGTGTCTATTCTGCTCTTTTTGTAACTCAGAGGTGATTAGGTTTAGCATCCATCCTGCACTGGTATGATCTCATTAACATAACAAAAGAAAACCCCTATTTCCAAACAGGGTCATATTTACAGGTACCCATTAAAACCCATTGCCATCAAGTTGCTTCTGACTCATAGCAAAAACTCTATGGAACAGAGTAGAATTGCCCTGTAAGGTTTCCAAGGAGTACCTGGTGGATTTGAACTGCCGACCTTTGGTTAGCAGCCGTAGCTCTTAACCACTACACCACCAGAGTACAGAGGGTAGGATTTCAACACATTTTTTTGAGAGGATACTATTCAATCTATGAACGATTGAAGACTTTTTTTTTTTTTCTTTTGAGGAGGATTGTAGGTTTTTTTCTTTCACTTATGTGTTTGGCCACAAGATAACAACTTTATTGAGATCGAATTTCCATACCATAAAATTCATCCGTTTAAAGTGTACAACTCAGTTGTTTTTAGTATATTCACAAGATTGTACAACCATTGCCATAATTGATTTTAGAGCATTTTCATCATCCTCCTCCCCCCCACAAAAAAACCTCATACCCATTAGTAATCATTTACCATTCTCGCCTCTTCCCAGCCCTTGGCGACTCTCTGTCTTCTACTTTCTATCTCTATGGATTTGTCTGTTTTGGACATTTCATATTCTGGACATTTCATACAATATGTAACCTTTTGTGACTGGCTTATTTCATTTAGCATGATGTTTTCAAAGTTTATCTGTGTTGTAGCACATATCAATATTTGTACTTTTTATTGCCAAATGATATTTCATTGCATACCACATTTTGTTTATTCATCAAGTGAAGGACATCTGGGTTGTTTCCACTTTTGGGCTATTATGCATAATGCTGCAATGGACATTTGGGTACAAATTTTTTTATGAACATGTGTTTTTATTTCTCTTCGGTGTATGTCCAGTAGGATTTTAGGTTATATGGTAATCATGTGTTTAGCACTTTGAGGAGCTGCCTGACTTTTCCACAGCGGCTGCATCATTTTCATTCCCACCAGCAGTGTATAAGGGTTCCAATACCTCCAAATCCTCACCACCACTTGTCATCGTCCATCTCTTTGATTGTAGCAATCCTACTGGAATCCTTGAGTGGTGCAAACAATTAACGTACTTGGCTGCCGACCAAAAGGTTGGAGGTTCAAGTCAACCCAGAGGCACCTTGGAAAAAAATCCTGGTGACCTACTTCTGAAAAATCAGCCATTGAAAACTCTATGGAACACAGTTCTAGTCTGACACACATGAGGTCTCCATGAGTCAGAATCGACTCAACGGCAACTGGTTCCTGGTTAGTGGGTGTGAAGTGATATCATGTTGTGGTTTTGATTTGCATTTCACTGATGACTAATTATGTTAAGCATCTTTCCATGTACTTATTGGCCATTTACATATTTTCTTTGGAGAACATTAAAGGGTTCAAGCAGGGGAAATGACATGGTCAGATTTTGCATTTTTAAAAGATCCCTGCAGCCCCTCAATGGATTGAAGGGGACTAGAATGAACAAGGGGATATTGGCCAGTAGGCTATTATAGTAATTCTAGGAAGAGAACATGGTGGTTTAGTCTAGGGTGGTGGAAATGAGATTGGATAAAAGCTGTTTCTCCTTCTAGAGGTGTTTAGAAAGTTCAGTTCAATTGGATGTAGGATGAGGGGGGAATAACAGTGACTCCCGGGTACAATTAAACAACTGTGTGAATGGTGGGGCCACTGGCTGAGCTAGGAAGATGGAGAGCAACTGAGCTTCAGATCCGCTGAGTTTGATAGGTCTGAGGTGATCCCAAGTGCAGAAGTTCTGTGGGGAGTCAGATATAGCAGCTTACGACTCAGGAGAGAGAAAAAAATGTGTCTTGTACCCCATTCCACAGAGGGGGAAGAATTATAATGGAACACTGAACCTCCCTGAGGTAGGAGATGCCCAGGAAACACCAGGTCTGACAATGCCTGATTTTCCAGCCTTACCTACCACAGAAAAGATGATCTGAATGGTATGAGTAAGGGTCGTGTAAATTTTAGGGGGCACCTATAGGGAGCTGTATATAGCTCTAGGGTTGCTATAGCAAAGTACCATAAACTGAGTGGCTTAAAATAACAGAAGGGTATTCTCTTACAGCTCTGGATGCTAGAAGTCCAAAGTCAGGGTGCCACCAGGGCCATGCTCTCTCTGAAGGCTCTAGGAGAAGTTCCTTCCTTGTCTCCCAGCTTCTGACAGCCCTAGACATTCCTTGACTTATGACAGCAAAACTTCAGTCACTGGTTCTGGCTTCGCATGGTTGTTTTCCCTCTTTGTCTGTGTGTCTGTCTCTGTGTCTCTTCTCATAAGGACACCACTCATGTCGGATGAGTGCCTACTCTGTTCCAGTACGATCACCTGTTAACTACTTACATCTGTAAAGATGCTGTTCCTAATAAGGTCACATCCACAGATACTGGAGGTTAGGACCTAAACATATATTTTGGGGGGGAATACAAATCAACCTATCACGGGACTCAAGGGTAGGACATCACTAAACCACAAAACAACCACAACCTGGGCAGGTAATGGTAGCAACTTTTCAGGACCACCCGGATAAGACCAGATAAGAAAGCTTTTAAGGAAATGAAATGGTGCAAATGCCTCATGCACTCAGCTGCTAACCAGAAGGTTGGAGATTTGAGCCCACCCAGAGATGCCTCAGAAGAAAGGCCTATCAATTTACTTCTGAAAAGTCAGCCATTGAAAATCCTATGGAGCACAGTTTTACTCTGACACACGTGGGGTTGCCATGTGTCAAAATCAATTAGACAACAACTGGGTGGTTATTTTGGGATTTAACACGTAATAGACAATAAACTTGAGGACAGTCAAGTTTGTTCAGCATGGCTTCCCTAGCTAAGCACAACAAACACTCTGTAAAAGTTCATTGAACGAATGACTCAAGCTGACCCAGGCTGGTGAAAGATGCTCTTCAGAGGGAGAATGCAGAGGCTTCTGTTGTGGAATGGAGTCCTTGGAATAAGACAGACATGTCCCTGCCTGGCATGCAGGGCTTTTGAAGGTTTGGCTAACCCAGAGCGGTACTACTGGGAAACCCTCATGTCTCCTCCAATGTCTTGGCCTGTTCTACTTTTCTCAGACTTTTTCTTTTTTTGAGTACTTACTTACTATTTCCCTAATTAGACCACAAGCTCCTGGACAGCAGGTACCATATCCTGTTCCTACTGGTGTCACTAGTGCCTTCATTATTGTATCACTTGATTTATCTGTGAATGAATGAACAAACCAGAGAAGGAGATCTCAGTCTAACTAGACAAACCAAACCCATTGCCTTTGAGTCGACTCATAGTGACCCTATAGGACAAAGTAGAACTGCCCCATAGTGTTTCTAAGGAGCAGCTGGTAGATTTGAACAACCAACCTTTTGATTAGCAGCCAAGCTCTTAACCACTGCACCACCAAGACCCAACTAGACAAGAGATAACCAAAGAGTATTAGCTGAACTGCCTGAGTTTTCAAAGCTTCTTAAGAAATAGGGAAAGGAAAAAAGGGAACCAAGATGGCAGAATAGACAGACGCTTCCATCGAGCCCTCTTTACAACAAAGACCCCCCAAAACAAGTGAAATGAGTATATTTGTGACAAGCTGGGAGCCCTGAGCATCAAAGGCAAGCTTAGACAAACGAACTGAGGGGCAGAGGGAAGAAGAGGCCACTCAGAAGTGGAGAGGAGTTACCTGACCTGAATCGTGGGGAGCCCTCAGGCACCATTCCCAGAGCGGAAGCAGCAGCAGCGGTGGTAGAAGGCTGGTCCCAGCGTTCGGCCACAGTTTCCTCAGGGAGAAGCAGCCAGCCACACAGCCCACTCACACCTCCTGAACCTGAGAAGAATGGCGCTCTCAGCAAAAGCTAAGTACTTGCACATATTTTACCATGCCCCCCCCCCCCCCGCCCGCCCAAGCCGGCTTCAGCAGCTGAATCCCTGGGCCTGAGATAGACCCTGGTGAGCACCTAGAGCCATCCTCCCAACCTTGGGGAAGGAAAAAAATTGCAACTGGGGGGAAAAGATAATTTGCTAGCTCCATTAACTGGGGGAGCTCAGGACAGAAGCGGATCCTGTCCAGGCAAAAACCGTCCGTGGACCTTGAACACCTTTCCCTTCTGCACGGACCTGTGTGGGCCTATTTTGGGAGAATAGGCCCTTGTTGGCAAGCTCCAACCATTTCAGCTCTGCGGTGGAGAGGTGAGTGTTTGACGTTTGACATCACTTTGCCTATTAAACAAGATCCTCACCTACCCACATCAAGGACCTAAGGACTGGTAGCTCCACTCAGGTCACCCAGCCACCCACGACAGGGGTCCAGAGATAACTGGTACCTCCCAGTCCTTACAACCAAAAACTTTGGGTGCCCATGGTCCCTCTGCAGAACCCACCCACCAGCACGCTCTAGGGAACAGAGACGCATTTCCTCAGAGACACTTGGGGGTTGGTTCTCAGCCCCCTGCCTTGTTCAGAGTGTGACCCCCCGCTGCAGTCAGATACAGGTATATAAGCCAATCACCCCTGGCCCTCTAAGACTGTGGGACACTGCCTGTACCACACACTTGATATCAGCTACCTGGAAACCTGAGCTAAATTCATACAAGAAAACTAAATGGAATCCTAGACTGATATACCTGATGACAGCTCTAGCCAGCTGGGAACAGGACACCAGAGCTCCAAAGGTGAAAATAATCAAGCTAGCTCACTCAAGCAACCCATAGGGGTATACCAAAACAAAACAAAGCAAGCAGCTATGACACAGTAAGCAAGCATAAACTGATACAATAACTTATAGATGGCACGGAGACGACAGTCAATATCAGGTCACATAAAGAAACAGACCATGATCACCTCAACAGGCTCTCAAAACAAAGAATCCAGGGATCTTCTAGATGAAAGTGCATTCCTGGAATTACCAGATGTAGAATACAAAAGTTTAGTATATAGAACCCTTCAAGACATCAGGAAGGAAATGAGGCAATAAGCAGAACAAGCCGAGGAACACACAGATAAAGCAACTGAAGAAATTAGAAAGGTTATTCAGGAGCATAATGAAAAGTTTAATAAGCTGGAAAAATCCATAGACAGCAATCAGAAATTCAGAAGATTAACAAAAAAGTTACAGAATTACATAACGCGGTAGAAAGTCAGAGGAGCAGAATTGAGCAAGTAGAAGCTAGAATTTCTGAACTCCAAGATAAATCACTTGGCACTAATATACTTGAGGAAATATCAGATAAAATAATTTTAAAAAATGCAGAAACCTTAAGAATCATGTGGGACTCTATCAAGAGAAATAACCTACGAGTAATTGGAGTAGCAGATCAGGGAGGGATAACAGAAAATACAGAGAAAATTGTTGAAGATTTGTTGGCAGAAAACTTCCCTGATGTTGTGAAAGATGAGAAGATAGCTATCCAAGATGCTCGTCGAACTCCACATAAGGTAGATCTTAAAAGAAAGTCACCAAGACATATTATAATCAAGCTTGCCAAAACCAAAGATAAAGAGACAATTATAAGAGCAGCGAGGGATAAACAAAAAGTCACCTACAAAGGAGAGCCAATAAGAATAAGCTTGGACCACTTGGCAGAAACCATGTGGGTGAGAAGGCAATGGGATGACATATTTAAAAAATTGAAGGAAAAAAATTGCCTGCCAAGAATCATATACCCATCAAAACTGCCTCTTAAATCCCACCCAGCCCAGTGCTGTCGAGTTGATTCCAACTTATAGCGACCCAATAGGACAGAGTAGAACTGCCCCCAGAGAGTTTCCAAGGAGCGCCTGGCAGATTTGAACTGCTGATCCTTTGGCTAGCAGCCATAGCACTTAACCACTACGCTACCAGGATTTACACGTTCTTAAATATGAAGGTGAATTTAAGACATTTCCAGATAAACAGAATTTTAGGGAATTCATAAAAACCAAACCAAAACTACGAGAAATACTAAAGGGAGTTCTTTGGTTAGAAAATCAATAATATCAGGTATCAACCCAAGACTAGAACACTGGGCAGAGCCACCAGAAGTCAACCCAGAGAGGGAAATCCAAAAAAACAAAGCAAGATTATAAAAAAAAAAAAGCTTAAAACAGGGTAGCAACGATGTTATTATATAAAAGAAGACAACATTAAAATAATAAAGAGGAACTAAGAAATGTAATCATAGACCTTCCATATGGAGGTTAGGTTTACATTTAGAAAAATAGGGGGTGAATAATAAGGTAACCACAAAGGAGACAAACTATCCTACTCATCAAAATAAAATACAAGGGAAAAATACAGACGCAGCAGAAACAAAATCAACAACAACAAATATGAGGAAAGGACAATATATAAAGAAAATCTACTCAGCACATAAAATCAAGTGGGAAAAAGAAACTGTCAACAACACACAAAAAAAGACATCAAAATGATAGCACTAAATTCATACCTATCCATAATTACCCTGAATGTAAATGGACTAAATGCACCAATAAAGAGACAGAGAGTGGCAGAATGGATTAAAAAACAAGATCCGTCTATATGCTGCCTACAAGAGATACACCTTAGACTTAGAGACACAAACAAACTAAACCTCAAAGGATAGAAAAAAATATATCAAGCAAACAGCAATCAAAAAAGAGTAGGAGTGGCCATATTAATTTCTGACAAAATAGACTTTGAAGTTAAATCCATCAGAAAGGATAAGGAAGGACACTATGTAATGATTAAAGGGACAATACACCAAGAAGATATAACCATACTAAATATTTATGCACCCAATGACAGGGCTGCAAGATACGTAAAACAAACTCTATCAGCATTGAAAAGTGAGATAGACAGCTCCACAATAATAGTAGGAGACTTCAACACGCCACTTTCGGTGAAGGACAGGACATCCAGAAAGAAGCTCAATAAAGACATGGAAGATCTAAATGCCACAATCAACCAACCTGACCTCATGGACATATACAGAACTCTCCACCCAACAGCAACCAACTATACTTTCTTTTCTAGTGCACATGGAACATTCTCTAGAATAGATCACATGTTAGGTCATAAAGCAACCATTAGCAGAATCTAAAACATTGAGATATTACAAAGCATCTTCTCTGACCATAAGGCCATCAAAGTGGAAATCAATAACAGGAAAAGCAGGGAAAAGAAATCAAACACTTGGAAACTGAACAATACCCTGCTCAAAAAAGACTGGATTATAGAAGACATTATGGATGGAATAAAGAAATTCAGAGAATCCAATGAGAATGAAAACACTTCCTATCAGAACCTTTGGGACACGGCAAAAGCAGTGCTCAGAGACCAAATTATATCAATAAATGTGCACATCCAAAAAGAAGAAAGGGCCCAAATCAAAGAATTATCCCTACAACTTGAACAAATAGAAAGAGAGCAACAAAGGAAACCCACAGGCACCGGAAGAAAACAACTAATAAACATTAGAGCTGAACTAAATGAAATAGAAAAAAGAAAAGCAATTGAAAGAACTAAAAAGACCAAAAACTGTTTTTTTGAAAAAATCAACAAAATTGATAAACCACTGGACAAACTGACAAAAGAAAAACAGGGGAGGAAGCAAATAACCCGAATAAGAAATGAGATGGGCGATATTACAACAGACCCAACTGAAATTAAAAGAATCATATCAGTTTACTATGAGGAACTATACTCAAACAAATTTGAATACCTACAAGAAATGGATGAATTCCTAGAAACACACTACCTACCTAAACTAACACAAACAGAGGTAGAACAACTAAATAGACCCATAACAAAACTGATTGAAAAGGTAATCAAAAAACTCCCAACAAAAAAAAGCCCTGGTCCGGACAGCTTCACTGCAGAACTCTACCAAACTTTCAGAGAAGAGTTCACACCACTGCTACTAAAGGTATTTCAGAGCATAGAAAAGGATGGAATACTAACAAACTCATTCTAAGAAGCCACCATATCCCTGATACCAAAACCAGGTAAATACACCACAAGAAAAGAAAATTATAGACCTATATCCCTCATGAATGTAGATGCAAAAATCCTCAACAGAATTCTAGTCAAAAGAATTCAACAACATATCAAAAAATAATTCACCATGACCAAGTGGGATTCATACCAGGTACGCAGGGATGGTTCAACATTAGAAAAACAATTAATGTAATCCACCACATAAATAAAACAAAAGACAAGAATCACAGGATTTTATCAATTGATGCAGAAAAGGCATCTGACAAAGTTCAACACTCATTCATGATAAAAACTCTCAGCAAAATAGGAATAGAAGGAAAATTCCTCAACATAATAAAGAGCATTTATACAAAGCCAACAGCCAACATCACCCTAAATGGAGAGAGCCTGAAAGCATTCCCACTGAGATCTGGAACCAGACAAGGATGCCCTTTATCACCACTCTTATTCAACATTGTGCTGGAAGTCCTAGCCAGAGCAATTAGGCTGGATAAAGAAATAAACGGCATCCAAATTGGCAAGGAAGAAGTAAAAGTATCTTTATTTGCAGAGGACATGATCTTATACACAGAAATCCCTAAGGAATCCTCCAGAAAACTACTGAAACTAATAGAAGAGTTCAGCAGAGTATCAGGATACAAGATAAACATACGAAAATAAGTTGGATTCCTCTACACCAACGAAAAGAACGTCAAAGAGGAAATCACCAAATCAATGCCATTTACACTAGCTACCAAAAAGAAAATACTTAGGAATAAATCTTACCAGAGATGTAAAAGACTTATACAAAGAAAACTACACTACACTTCTGCAAGAAACCAAGAGACTTACGTAAGTGGAAGAACATACCTTGCTTGTGGATAGGAAGACTTAACATTATAAAAATGTCTATTTTACCAAAAACGATCTATACATTTAATGCAATTCCGATCCAAATCCCAACGACATTCTTTAATGAGATGGAGAAACAAATCGCCAACTTCACATGGAAGGGAAAGAGGCCCTGGATAAATAGGGCATTACTGAAAAAAGAACAAAGTGGGAGGCCTTACTTTACCTGATTTTAGAACCTATTATACCGCCACAGTAGTCAAAACAGCCTGGTACTGGTACAACAACAGATACATGGATCAATGGAACAGAATTGAGAATCCAGACATAAACCCATCCACATACGAGCAGTTGATATTTGACAAAGGCCCCAAAACAGTGAAATGGGGAAAAGACAGTCTTTTTAATAAATGGTGCTGGCATAACTGGATAAACATCTGCAAAAAAATGAAAAAAGACCCATACCTCACTCCATGCACAAAAACTAACTCAAAATGGATCAAAGACCTAAATATAAAATCTAAAACGGTAAAGATCATGGCAGAAAAAATAGGGACAACATTAGGAGCCCTAATACATGGCATAAACAGTATAGAAAACATTGTAAAGAATGTAGAAGAAAAACTAGATACCTGAGAGCTCCTAAAAATCAAACACCTATGCTCATCCAAAGACTTCACCAAAAGAGTAAAAAGACGACCTACAGACTGGGAAAAAGTTTTTAGCTATGACATTTCTGATCAGCACCTGATCTCTAAAATTTACTTGATACTGCAAAAACTCAACTACAAAAAGACAAATAACCCAGTTAAAAAATGGGCAAAAGATATGAATAGACACTTCACTAAAGAAGACATTCAGGTAGCTAACAGATATATGAGGAAATGTTCACGATCATTAGCCATTAGAGAAATGCAGATCAAAACTACAATGAGATTTCATCTCACTCCAACAAGGCTGGCATTAATCCAAAAAACACAAAATAATAAATGTTGGAGAGGCTGTGGAGAGATTGGAACACTTATACACTGCTAGTGGGAATGTCAAATGGTACAACCACTTTGGAAATCGCTTTGGTGCTTCCTTAAAAAGCTAGAAATAGAACTACCATAGGATCCAGCAATCCCACTCCTTGGAATATATCCTAGAGAAATACGAGCCTTTGCACGAACAGATATATGCACACCCATGTTGGAAGCAATCAAGGTGCCCATCAACGGATAAATGGATAAATAAATTATGGTATATATACACAAATGGAATACTACGCATCGATAAAGAACAGTGAGGAATCTGTGAAACATTTCATAACATGGAGGAACCTGGAAGGCATTATGCCGAGTGAAATTAGTCAGTTGCAAAAGGATAAATATTGTATAAGACCACTATTATAAGAAGTTGAGAAATAGTTTACACTGAGAAGAAAACATTCTTTTGTGGTTACAAGAGGGGGGAGGGAGGGAGGGTGAGAGAGGGGCATTTACTAATTAGATAGTAGATAAGAACTACTTTAGGTGAAGGGAAAGACAGCACACGGTACAGGGGAGGTCAGCACAATTGGACTAAACCAAAAGCAAAGAAGTTTCCAGAATAAACTGAATGCTTTGAAGGCCAGCATAGCAGGGGCAGGGGTCTGGGGACCATGGTTTCAGGGGACATCTAAGTCAATTGGCATAATAAAATCTATTAACAAAACATTCTGCATCCCACTTTGAAGAGTGGCATCTGGGGTCTTAAATGTTAGGAAGCAGCCATCTAAGATGCATCAATTGGTCTCAGCCCACCTGGATCAAAGGAGAATGAAGAACACCAAGGACACAAGGCAATTACAAGCCCAAGAGGCAGAAAAGGCCACATGAACTTGAGACCACATCATCCTGAGACCAGAAGAACTACATGGTGCCCGGCTACGACCGATGACTGCCCTGGCAGGGAACACAGCAGAGAACCCCCAAGGGAGCAGGAGAGCAGTGGGATGCAGACAGACCTCAAATTCTCATAAGACCAGACTTAATGGTCTGACTGAGACTGGAAGGAACCTGGCGGTAATGGCCCCCATACCTTCTGTTGGCCCAGGACAGGAACCACTCCCGAAGCCAACTCTTCAGACATGGATTGGACTGGACAGTGGGTTGGAGAGGGATGCTGGTGAGGAGTGAGCTTCTTGGATCAGGTGAACACTTGAGACTATGTTGGCATCTCCTGCCTGGAGGGGAGATGAGAGGGTGGAGGGGGTAAGAAGCTGACGAAATGGACACGAAAAGAGAGAGTGGAGGGAGAGAGCGGGCTGTCTCATTAAACCAAAAAAAACCAAGCCCAGTGCTGTCGAGTCGATTCCGACTCATAGCGACCCTGTCTCATTAGGGGGAGAGTAATTGGGAGTGTGTAGCAAAGTCTGTCTCTGGGTCAAAAAACAGCAAGGTGTAAGTGGGTTTTTGTGTGAGAGACTGACTTTATTTGTAAACCTTCACTTAAAGCACGATAAAAATTATTTAAAAAAAAGAAATAGGAAAGGGCTTGCCATGGGTTTTGAGTCTACTTGCCTCTTCTTCACACCAAATATCCATCAGTCAAACCCCAAAGTTGAGCTACAGTATATCTACACACATATTTATGAAAATGAACCACCTGGTTTTTCACAGTAAATCTAAATAAAACCCAGCATATCTCAGTAAGTTTGTAAAGTCTACCATTTTTTATATGTTCCACAGGCCTTTCTAATAGGCCAGGGAGACCTCTCACAGTGTCTATGACATAGTACAAGGTAATTAGGATTTGATAAAACTGTATTTCAAATGGAAAAAGAGAAATAGGATTTTTTTTTTTTTTTAAACTCTCCTCCACTTAAGAAGAACCACTGTTAAATAGATTTGGTTCATTCAGAGAAAAACAAAACTTCTTGGCAGAAGTGGAATGCAGAAGCTCGTGTGAGGGAACATTGTTTCCAGCATCATGAGCTTGAAAATGGAGGTGAGATCAAGTGTAGCTTACTCTGAATTGTTTTCCAGATTGGAGGAACACAAACTTAACTCATCACTGCTGGAAAATAAGAGACACTCAGGTCTTAATTCCATAGTCAACTAGTTTTCACAAGTAATGACATAAGATTGTTGTTGCTGTTGTGTGCCATTGAGTGGATTCCAACTCATAGAGACCCTGAAAGACAGAGTAGAGCTGCCCCATAGGGTTTCCTAGGCTGTAATCTTTACAGGAGAAGATTACCAGGTCTTTCTCCTGTGGAGCCGCTGGTGGGTTCGAACCACTGACCTTTTGGTTAGCAGCCGAGTGCTTAACCAGTGCTTCACCAGGGCTCCTAATGACATAAGACAGCACTGTACATGTGAAGAATGTTGAAATGGCAAACAATTTGTTGCATATATATTTACCACGATTAAAAAAAAAAAGGAGATGGCAAGAGTTTGGGTTTGTTGTTGTTATTCTTGATTTCTATCTTAATGACATAAGCACTTAACCATTGTGACACCAGGAATCCTAATGCTATAAGATAGCAATGATTAAGTGCTTATGTCATTAAGATAGAAATCAAGAATAACAATGACAAACCCAAAGTCTTGCCAGCTCTCTCTCTTTTTTTTAATTTTAGTAAATATGTATGTAACAAATCTGCCATTTCAGTATTCTTTATGTGTACAATTCAGTGACATCAGTTATGTTTATCATGTTGTTCAACCATCACCCTTATTCATTTCCAAATTTTCCCATCACCCTTAACAGAAGCTAAGTGTCACCTAAGCAATTAGTCCTCTTTTTCCTCTCCCTCCCATTCACCCCTGGTAACCACTAATAAACTTTGATCTGTATACAAGTATACTTATATTTCATATAAATGGGATCATGCAATATTTGTCCCTCTTTGACAACATAATTTCATTCAACATGATTATTTCAACATAATGTTTTCAATCAACACCCATGGAAGCAGTAGTCAAGAAATCAAAAGATGAATTGCATTGGGCAAATCTGCTACAAAAGACCTCTTTAAAGTATTGAAGAACAAAGCTGTCACCTTGAAGACTAAGATGTGCCAGTCCCAAGCCATGGTGTTTTCACTCGCCTCATATGCACGCAAAACCTGGACAATGGAATAAGGAAAACCGAAGAAGAATTGATGCCTTTTAATTGTGGTGTTGGAAAAGACTATTGAATATACCATGGACTGCTAGAAGAACAAACAAGTCTGTCCTGGAAGAAGTACAACCAGAATGCTCCTCAGAAACAGAGATGGTGAGACTACGTCTCACATACTTTGGACGTGTTATCAGGAGGGATCAGTCCCTGGAAAAGGACATCATGCTTGGTAGAGAGTCAGTGAAAAAGAGGAAGACCCTCAATGAGATGGATTGACACAGTGGCTGCAAAAATGGGCTCAAGCTTAACAATGATTGTGAGGATGGCTCAGGACCGGGCAGTGTTTCATTCTGTTGTACTTAGGGTCGCTGTAAGTCGGAACCGACTTGATGGCACCTAACAACAAAAACAATGTTTTCAAGGTCCAGCCGTGTTGCATCATGTATCAGGACTTCATTTCTCTTTATGGCTGTGTAATAATATTCCATTGTATGTATATACCACATTTTATTTCTCCATCTTGCCACCTCCTCTTACTGAAAGAAAGCACCAAGGAGTAGGCACCAATACATTTGAAAAGAAAACTTCCCTGAACCGGAAACGTGAAATGCAATACATGAGATTTGCCCTCAAAATCATCAAATGAGGAAAAAACAAAGTCCACATCTGAATTTTCTCTAATGTCAAGCAAAAGAGCAATGCCACACAGGACGGGGGCCATCCCCGAAGACAAATCATCGGGCATGAAAGGGACTGGTCAGTGGGGGGGAGAGGGATGCTGATGAGGAGTGAGCTAATTGAATCAGGGGGACACTGGAGAGTGTGTTGGCAACTCTTGACTGGAGGGGGGATGGGAAGATAGAGAGAGAGGGAAGATGGCAAAATTGGCACGAAACGAGAGACTGGAAGGGCTGACTCAATAGGGGGAGAGCAAGTGGGAGTACGGAGAAAGATGTATGTAAACCTACATGTGAAAGACTGATTGGAATGGTAAATGTTCACTTGAAGCTTAATAAAAAAAAAAAAAAAAAAAGAGCAATGCCACAGACTCTTAATATTTTTCTAAGAAATTATATTTACCCCCTTCTCTTTCCTGTCCAACCTCCAGAAGAAGAAAAAAAAAAATTTCAGGATGACTTAGTACTTGTCAGAACTTCCTTTGTGTTCGGAAGGTAGCAGGTAAGAAGCCCTTCGTCTTGCCCGATAATTTTCCCCGTCTCTAAATGTTTTGTCATCAGTTGTGGTAGCTCCAGATTCTCTTTATGCCAAACATAGCCAGGAAGTAATTTCTCAGGCAGTTTAACTTTGATAGCAGGTAATTTTAATCCACTCCAAACATCAGTCTGACATGGGCTTGCTGTCTTCATTATTCTAATTGCTCTTCTGGGCCACTTCCCCCCGCTCCCCACTCTTTCCAGGAAGGAGTGAATAGAAATTGGCAGCTTTCATCTTACCAGGCCACGGACCAGATAATTTTTTGCTTAATAATAACATCATCTGGTTGCATACTGTAAGTAATGAAATTTGTTTGTGAAACTCTCTCTTCACCAAAAAAATAAAAAAGGGAAAAAGTTACCCTTTTTGATGGGAAGTCACCCACCTCTGTCAGGCTGCTGTCTCTGCTTTTCAGAACAGCTGACAGTTTCTGTTAATTTAGTTTCACTCCCCAGTTCAACTTCCCATATGGAAAGCGGGAGAGATTTTTGAATAACAGCAAGTAATATCTGATGTGGCAGCAACTGGCGATTCTGACACCCAGCTTGGCTGTGGCCATTACCCAGGATCCCTTGCTTCTCCTTGAGAAGCAATTACAATTTCACAGGCTAGAATTAAAATTCCCCGTGGTATGCAATAGAGCAACTGACACTGTCAAAGTGATTTCAAGCTGCTAATCTCTTGCTGGGGTCTGAGTGAAAACAGATTCTTCCTTACAGAAACTGAGGTCTGACAACTTTCAAACTCGAAATCTTTGATGTGTTTTAATTCGCGTCGAGGTCAGGCGGCACAACCTCCTCCCAGCGAAACTCGTTAGGCTACTCAGTTGTGGAAGACAGGGGTGTTTTCACAATGAAGGAGCTCCAGTGGGGCTGGGGGAAGGTGAAGTCTTCCAACTGGGAATCAAAGTAAGAATAACGGGCCCCAGCCCTTGTGTGAACCAAATGAAGAGACAAGGAAAGAACAACTTCTGAGATCTAAACTGGAGAAGGGTACAGAGGACAACCGTCCTTTGTGGTCCTCTCCTCAGTTCTTTGTGGTCCTCTCCTCAGTTCTTTGTGGAACTCTCCCAAAATAGAAGGTACAGACACCATTCTGCAAGAAAGAACCTTAAGGCAGTGCGTTATAACAGAAATCTCGGAGATGTGGGCTTTACGTCTAGGTTGAGATCCTGACATCTCTCACTCACTGTGTCATCTTTCACAGTGATATTTAACCTAGTTGAGACTCAACTCCCTCATCTGTAAAATGGGGCTCATGTTACCTACCTTGCAGGGTTGCGATGGATCAGGTGTAAAAAAAATTCCCTTCACCTTGGCCTATACATAATAGATGCTGATTAAGTATTAGCTGTTAATAACACACAGAAGGACTTCGTCCAGTCATGAGGTTTCATGACTTCTGCCATAGCCAAGTACATTTGGCAGAATTATTTACTTAATAGTTTGCTTTCAGTGTGTCTTGGCTATCTGCTGCTGCTGTAACAGAAATACCACAAGTGGATGGCTTCAACAAAGAGAAATTTATTCTCTCACAGTCTAGTGGACTACAAGTTCAAATCCAGGGCATCAGCTCCAGGGGAAGCCTTTTTATTCTTTGCTGGCTCTGGAGGAGGGTCCTTGTCATCAATCATCCCCTGGTCTAGAAGCTTTTCAGTGCAGGGACCCCAGGTCCTAAGGACACACGCACTCTTGGCTCTGCTTTTTTGATGGTATGAAGTCCCCATGTCTCTCTGCGCATTTCTCTCTTTTATATCTCAAAGGAGATTGGCTCAAGACAAAATCCAATCTTGTAGATGGAGCCCTGCCTTATTAGCATAACTGCTACTAATCCCATCTCATCAACATCATAGAGACAGGATTTACAACACAGAGGAAAATCATATCAGATGATAAAATGGTGGACAATCACACAATAGTGGGAATCATGGCCCAGCCAAATTGATACACATATTTTTTAGGGACACAATTCAATCCATGACACAATGAATCACTTTGAAATTTAAATTTATTTTTAAAGAAAACTTTATATCACAAATGAAAACCTATAGCACTTGTCATACAAAGAAGGTTGTTGTTAGGTGCTGTTGAGTTGATTCTGACTCATAGCATCCTTATGTAGAACAGAACAAAACACTGCCTGGTCCTGCACCATCGTCACGATCGTTTTTATGTTTGAGCCCATTGTTGCAGCCACTGTGTCAATCCATTTTGTTGAGGGTCTTCCTCTTTTTTGCTGACCGTCTACTATACCAAGCATGATGATTACCATTTGAAAAATGAAAAGTTATAACAGTGTTAAAAAATTCTACTTAGAACAGCATTGCCTGAAGAAAGCTCTAAACTTGAGGCTTACTGTATTCCATTAAAAAAAAAATGAAAAAGAAAAGACAGAAATGATAGAGAGGCAGTTGAACCCATACTTGTTCCAAACCAAGCCTTTCCCCTCAGCTGAGGACTTGATCTACTGTCCCCACTAGCTGCCCACCCCTGCCTGCGTTTGTGGACCGCTTCAGTTGTCATTAGACTGCTTGTTTCATTTCCTGTCCTTCATTTTCTTCTTCCATTTGAAAATAGAGAAAGAAGTTTCTAGCAGAGAAGTGAGTCAACCCCTCAGAGTTTACTTCCTAGACCCCAGCTTCAGTTTGCAAGTGAAAAATTAACTTTCTTTCTTTCTCATGAGGAAATATGCAGCACCTATGAATGAGAGTGGAGTTCCTGGGTGGTTAGCTTTCAGCAGCTAACCAAAAGGTTGGAGGTTCAAAACCACCTCAGAAGAAAGGCCTGGCAACCTACTTCTGAAAAATCAGCTATTGAAACCCATATAGAAACTATTGCCCTCAGATAATCTTTAAACCTTAAACCAAAATATCTCCTGAAGCCTTTTTTTTTTTTTTTAACATTTTATTGTGTTTTAGGTGAAAGTTTGCACAGCAAATTAGTTTCCCGTTCAGCAATTCATACACAAATTGTTTCATGACATTGGCTGCCATCCCTGCCATGTGTCAGCACTCTCCCACTTTCCATCCTGCCTTCCATGTTTCCATCTGTCTAGCCTCCCTGCCCCTCCTTGCCTTCTTATCTTTGTTTTTGGACAAATGTTACCCACTTGGGCTGGTATAGTTGATTGTTCTAAGAAGTCCATTTCTCATGGGTATTACCGTTTATTTTATCCGCCAATCTATTATTTGGTTGAAAGGTGACCTACGGGAGGGGCTTCAATTCCAGGTTAAAAGGTCTTACGGCAATAGTCTCAGAGGTTCCTCTAGTCTCTATCAGTCCAGTAAGTTTGGACTTTTTTATGAATTTGAGTTTCATTCTACATTTTTCTCCCATTCTAATTGGGACCTTTTTTATGTCCCTAGGGAAACCCTGGTGGTGTAGTCGTTAAGACTTCAGCTGCTAACCAAAAGGTCAGTGGTTCAAATCCACCAGCCAGCAGCTTCCTGGAAACCCTATGGGGTAGCTCTACTCTGTCCTATAGGGTTCCTATGAGTCAGAATCAACTCACTGACAATGGATAGATGGATTATGTCCCTGATCAAAGCAGTCAATAATGGTAGCTGGGCACCCTCTGGTTCTTCTGGTCTCAGGCTAGAGGAGGCTATGGTTTGTGTGGGCCATTAATCCTGTGGACTAATTACATCCTTGAGTCCTTGGTTTCTGTGATGGTTAAGATTGTGTGTCAACTTGGCTGGGCCATAATTTTCAGTGTGTTGGCAGTTTTATAATGTGATCACTCCCCTGTTGAAATTTGGTAGGTGATCACCCCTATGGTGGAATTTGTTGAATGGTACCAGCAGGAGCAGGGCCTGTGGTGGCTCACCACCCCCTCAGCCTTCATCTCTCCGCCCTCCGCTGCCTACTTCCTTCCTGCTCACCTTGCCAAGGTTTTTTGGTTTGTTCTGGATCCTGCAGCTGCCTCTTGTTCATCTGACCTCCGGTTCTTAGAACTTGAGCTAGCAGCTTACCTGCTGATCTTGGGATTCATCAATCTTCACAGCCTGTGAGCAAGAGTCCTGTTCTCCTACCTGCTGATCTTGGGTTCACCAGCCCCTGCGGCTACATGAATCAGGAGAAACCTCTATCCTGACCCATGGACTTTCCAGCCTCTACAATCGCATGAGCTGTTTCCTTGATATAAATCTCTATTTTGCTTCTTTAGAGAACCTAGCCTAAGACAGTTTCCTTCACTCTCCTTTTCTTCAGACAGGAAGAAGTCAATTATTGTATCTTAGATGGACACTTGCAAGCTTTTAAGACCCCAGATGCTACTCACCAAACTAAGATGTAGAATATTATCTTTATGAACTATGTTATGCCAGTTGACCTAGCTGTCCCCCAAGACTATGGTCTTTAGCCTTCAAGCCCAGCAACTAAGTCCATGAGAGTTTGGATATGTCTAAGAAGTTTTCGTAACTGTGCCCCCGTGTTCTCTATTATATATATGGATATATATGCAGTGGAAACCCTGGTGGCATAGTGGATAAGAGCTTGGATGCTAACCAAAAGGTCAGCAGTTCAAATCCACCAGGCACTCCTTGGAAACACTATGAGGCAGTTCTACTCTGTCCTATGGGGTCACTATGAGTCACAATCGACTGGACAGCGATGGGTTATATATGCAGCACATACCAATGCTCACAACTATACCTATCTATGGAACCATGGTGGCAAAGTGGTTAAGTGCTTGACTGCTAACGAAAAGGTCAGCAGTTTGAATCCACCAGCCGCTCCTTGGAAACCCTGTGAGGCAGTTCTATTCTGTCCTATAGGGTCGCTATGAATTGAAATCAATTTGACAACAACGAGTTTGGGTTTTTTTGGTTTATACCTATACATGCATGAGCATGTACTCCCATATGCCCTCCCACACCAATATAGTATACATATCTACCTATGTAACCACTCACAACTTTTTTTTATTGTGCTTTAAGTGAAAGTTTACAATTCAAGTTAGTTTCTCATACAAAAATTTATACACACATTGTTATGTGACCCTAGTTACCCTCCCTATAATGTGACAGCACACTCCTCCTTTCCATCCTGGATATGCTGTGTCCATTCAACCAGCTCCTGTCTCTTTTTGCCTTCTCATTTTGCCTTCAGACAGGAGCTACCCATTTAGTCTCATGTATCTACTTGAACTAAGAAGCATACTCTTCACAAGTATCATTTTATGTCTTACGCCAAAAAAAAAAAAAAACCGCTATGTCTTATAGTCTAGTCTAATCTTTGTCTGAGGAGATGGCTTCAGAAATGGTTTCAGTTCTGGACTAACAGAGAGTCCGGGGGCTGTGTCTTCCTCCCTCCAGTCTCAGTCAGACCATTAAGTCTGGGCTTTTTACTAGAATTTGAGTTCTACACCCCACTTTTCTCCTGCTCTGTCAGGGCCTCTTTGTTGTGTTCTCTGTCAGGGTGATAATTGGCACCATCTAGTTCTTCTGGTCTCAGGCTGATGGAGTCTCTGGTTTATGTGGCCCTTTCTGTCTCTTGGACTAATATTTTCCTTGTGTCTTTGGTGTTCTTCATTCTCCTTTGCTCCAGGTGGGTTGGGATAAATTGATAAGTATTAGATGGCCGCTCACTAGGTTTTAAGACCCCAGACACCACTCACCAAAATAAGATGCAGAACATTTTCTTAATAAACCTTGTTATGCCAATTGACCTAGATGTCCCCTGAAACCCCGGTCCTCAGACCCCCGCCCCTGCTTCTCTGTCCCCCAAAGTGTTTGGTTGTATTCAGGAAACTTCTTAGCTTTTGTTTTAATCCACTTGTGCTGACTTCCCCTGGATTGTGTGTTTCCTTTCCTTAATGTAAGATAATTCTTATCTACTACCAAGTTAGTGAATACCCGCTCCCTCCCACCCCACTCTTGTAACCGTCAAAGAATGTTTTCTTCTCACTGATTTTGTATTGTTATTACTGTTGTTTCAGAATTGTATACTTTACAGGATTTACCATGTTATTGTTGTTGTTAGGTGCCGTCTAGTCTGTTCTGACTCATAGTGACCCTATGCACAACAGAATGAAATATTGCCCGGTCCTGCGCCTTCCTCACAGTTGTTGCTATGCTTGAGCCCATTGTTGCAGCCACTGTGTCAATCCATCTCGTTGAGGGTCTTCCTGTTTTTCACTGACCCTAGTTGTCCTTTATTCTTGCATACTTCTCAGTGTCTTCATTTAATTTGGTCACATTGTGCTAACTTCCCCCATGTTGTGTATTGCCTTTCTCTTCACCAGAATTAACACGTGTCTTCTATCTAGTAAGTGATTCTCCCCCTGTCCCCCTCCCATCCCTGGTAACCATCAAAGAATGTTACTTTCTGTGTGTTAACCTATTCTTGACTTTTTATAAAAGCGGTATCATACAGTATTTGTCATTTCACTTAGCATAATGTCCTCCAGATTCAGCCACAGTATGTTTTGCAGACTCATCATTCTTCTTCATCATTACATAGTATTCCTTGTGTATATGTGTCATATTCTGTTTATCCATTCATCCATTGATGGGCCCTTAGGTTGTTTCCATCTTTCTGCTATCGTGAATAATGCTGCAATGAACATGGGTGTGTGAAGTCTGCTCAAAACCAAACAATAGTTCAGCTTAAAAAAAAAAAAAACTAATAAAAAATGTCTGCCCTGAGAATTATGCTCCTTTAAGAACTATCTACATGGGGTTAAACTGATAACAGCAACTCAAAAGATTAGATAGGAACCTTAGAGGGCTGTGACTTTATGTTAATGGGGGAGGAACAACTCAGAAAATGAGGTGAGAATGGTTGCACACCTCAAAGAATGTAATCAATGTCACTAAATAGTACATGTAGAAATTGTTGAATTGGTGTATGTTTTGCTGTATGTATTCCCAACAACAAAACCCTATGGAGCACAGTTCTACTGTAACACACCTGGGGCTGCCCTAAGTGGGGATTGACTCAACGGCAAATGGTGGTGGTGGTGGATGAATGAAAGTTGGTTTTAATCTAGCAACACCTATTTCACTGCTGTGGTTCACAGTGGTCAGAGGATTTGATGGAGCAACACCAGTGATATTTCACTCAGACCTCACCTTCATTCTCTCATTCTGAGTGCGCCGCCCCGTGATACAGACAGGGGCTCTGAAGTCTCTCATTCACTTTCATATTATCCAGTTACACCCTAGGTTAGTTTTGCTTTGACAATTTTTCAGGGAAAACTATGAAGTAGGTCTTTTCTCTACAGCCTCTAAATCACACTGTGTGATTTTATCATCTTACTTTTCAGTTTCACCTTTTCATTTTGAAAGAGTTTTTCTAAAATTTTCCCCCCAATTCCATGTCCATTCGTGAAATAATGAGCTATCTCAGCCATGTTTTAAAAACTGCATTTAATGAAAAGATAATTGTTATTGATTAAACTGTGTTCTGCCTCAAAATATGTATTAAATTCCTGGCCTTTGTAGCTGTCTGTGAATGTGATCTTGTTTGGAAAGAAACTTTTTCTTCTGTTATGTTCATAAGGTCATATCAGTGCAGGGTGGGTCCTAAACCTAATCACCTCTAAGTTATAAGAAGACCAGAATAGAAAATAGACTCAGACACACACGGGGGAAGAGAAGACAGATGATAAAGACAGATGCATCTACAAGACCAGGAATGCAAAGAATTGCCAGCAACTACTAGATGCTGAAGTAGACACAGAAGGACTTCCCCTTAGAACCACACCCTAAATTCAGACTCTAGCCTCCTGAACTGTCAGAAAGCAAATTTCTATTCTTTAAAGCCACCCACTTGTGTTCTGTCTGCTAGAGCAGCACCAGGTAACCCAAGGCAATCATCTATGGGCAAGTCCAAGGCCAGCCTTAGGGTTGCTACATCAATATTTCTGGGACAAATGAGGATTCAGATGATGAGAAATCTACATTTTGACTACACTCTTGCTGTCTAGCTCACATCACTATCTCTGGGGTGTTCTAACAGTACATTCACCCCTTAGAAAGCACTAAGTCTGTCCACTCTCAATCTTATTGTGCACAATTTGACCCCAAAGTAAATCCAGGAGGAAATAATTATACTAAAGAGTGGAAGTATTTGTGATGTTGAATAAAAATTAGAAATCAGAAGGGAAGAGAAAGATCTAAAAAAAAAAAAATTGTCCTGCAAAAGGCATTCAAAGACAAGGAAATTACTGAGCTTAAGTAATAGATGAAATGTAACATCTGGATTTATCTTCTATGTGGAATTAACACTTAACATCAGGCAGTGTCTTGGGCCAGTGGTTTTGATGAGTACAGAGGTAGGCACCTTCTATTTTTCAAAGTTTTTTTTTTTTTTTGGATGACTTGGTGTCAAAACATTCTCTACATCGTTGGACTTAGAAGAGGGCCTATTTGTATTGGATAAGGCATTTGAGCTGACAGTTATTGCTACTCTCCTCTACCATCTGACAGATATAATTGTTAAACTAAATAATGGTGTCAGTGATAATCTATAATGTATTAAAGTTCAGTCTGAGTCTGTGAGTTTAGTTCAATTAAACCTCAACAGACATTTTCCCTGAGTATGGACTCTATGCCTCAGTTAATATAATATATAAGTTATATTATATACATATAATATATAGCACACACACACACACACACACACAAAATCTTACCTCCAAGGAATCACAGAAGAGAATGTGGGTGAAATGTTGAATGAGCTTATATATTGTCACAGTTAGCTGCCATTGAGTCAGCTCCCAACTCATGGTGACCCTGTGCACATGATTGAATGAAACACCATCTGGTCCTGTGCCACCCCCATGATCAGTTACAGATTGAAAAATGTTCTGTTGTAATCCATAGGATTTCATAAGAAATCAGAATTTCACAAGGCCTGTTATTATATTTGATGGAAACCCTGATGGCATAGTAGTTAAGGGCTATGGCTGCTAAACAAAAGGTCAGCAGTTCGGATCCACTAGGCACTCCTTGGAAACTCTATGGGACAGTTTTATTCTGTCTTATAGGGTTGCTATGAGTCAGAATCGACTTGATGGCAACAGGTTTGGTTTTCTGGTTTATTGTATTTGAAGGAGTCCCTGGGTGGCACAAATACTAAAGCACTTGACTACTAGCTGAAACATTGGTTGTTCAAACAGAGGTCCCTTGGAAGACAGGCCTGGTGATCTGCTTCTGAAAGATCACAACCTTAAAAACCCTATGGAGCAGTTCTACTCTGCATGCATGGGGTTTCCCTGAGTCAGAACTGACTTAACAGGGACTAACAACAATGGTATTTGATTAATTTTTTTCTTTTTAACAACAATGGTATTTGATTAATTTATATCTGAAGTGTCTTTTAAGTCCATTTTAATCCCTTCCCCTTTAATCTGTGCCACTGACTTGTGAATGATATCTGGCCCAATATCACGTAGAATGATGTAAAATGTCTCCAGTTCTGAAACTGGTTTTTTCTTTGTAACATTGTTTTTATCCTATTTTAAAACAAACATTTTATTTTTGCAAAAGTGATATGGTTCATTCCTATAACTGTCACCCCCAGGTTTTAATACCAATCGTAAGAATTATCTAAGATTTTTAGTGTTTTCTTACTTTCTGACACTACAAGATGCTCCAGGCTCATCTTGTATATTTCCTGCCCCAGTCCTAGAATCAATCACTTCTCCAAGGAGCTCTGGTTCCTTTTATTGGAAAGTGTTATTAGAAACCAAGATCTGGGTACTAGGTGTGCTCGTTGCTACTGGTGTATCATAGCTTTTAGGCCCTCTCAATGGACAGAGCAAGGAAATATATGTATGTATACTAACTCGTGTTAGTAATAACATATAAATATTTGTAACCATCTGTGTCCACATTAAGCTAAATATGAGTTATAGTGATGTCTCCAAATCTAAACCATTACCCTGCTTAGCTGTCACCTCCCACTCCAATCATGAGAAACTGGGCTCCCTCTATTTACCATCCATTTACTTCATTGTTCAGTTCCAGTATACATGATAGCAGTACCAGAATTATTAACCCTTATGCCCATTGTTTCCCATTGATTAGAATACAGTTCTTTTGTACAGTTTCTTTTGCCTTTAGTCTTAAAAATGTCACTCATTTCCAAAGTTCATTATGTTAGTACTTTATTCCCCCATTCCATTCAGTGGGGTTACTTCATATATTTGTAATAGAGATAGCTTGTTGTGTCACATTCTGCATTCCATCCTGGGGTCCCCTGACTTCCTAAATGATTGTTATAGATTGAATTGTGTCCCCCCAAAATGTGTGTCAACTTGGCTAGGCCATGATTCCCAGTATTGTGTTGTTGTCCTTCATTTTGTGATCTGATATAATTGTCCTATGTGTTGTAAATCCTAACCCCTGTGATATTGAGGCAGGATTAGGAAGCAGTTATGTTAATGAGACAGGACACAATCTATGGGATTAGGTTGTGTCTTGAGTCAATCTCTTTCAAGATGTAAAAAAGAGAATCAAGCAGAGAGGAGAGAGACTTCTTACCACCAAGAAAGAAGAGCCAGGAGTGGAGCATGTCCTTTGGACCCAGGGTCCCTGCACTGAGAAACTTGTAGACCAAGGATAAAGACTTTTCCCCAGAACCGACAGGGAGAGAAAGCCTTTCCCTGGAGCTGGCGCCCTGAATTTGGACTTCTACTCTCCTAAACGATGAGAGAAAAATTTCTATTTGTTAAAGCCATCCATGTGTGGTATTTTAGTTATAGAAGCACTGAATAACTAAGACAGAATTTGATATCCAGAGAGGGGTGCTGCTTTAACAGATACCTACAACGTGGAATCAGTTTTGGAACTGAGTAGTGGGTAGAGGCTGGAAGAGTTTTCAAGTGCCTAATAGTAAAAGCTAGATTGCCATGAAGAGACTGTTGGTGGAATTATTGATTTTTAAAGGCAATTTTGGTAGGGCTCAGAAGGAAGTGAGAAGAGCTGTAACACCAGAGGCAGTGCAGACGGCGAGAAGCAGCTGTAGAGAAATGGCAGCAGCAGAACCAGGAGACAGGTGAAGGATGATGCAAGAGCAACTCACAGAGTGAGAGAGCTGAGTGCCTTTAGGCAGAAGGCTTCCTGGTGGAGTGCGGTACCTCAGGGCACTTGTCTGCAACCCACAGAGCAAGAGAGCTGAGCACCTTCGGGCTGAGGTTTACTGGCAAGTAGGGTGCCTCAGTGGAGCTCAAAAGCTTTGTAACATCTGCCTAAGGAGGGAAGAGGCCAGACCAGCCCAAGAGGCTGGAGGGGCTACGGGGCAGAGGGACCGAGAGGTCAAGGAACCAGGAAGCAGAAGCTGATGAGCAAGGAGCACAGGAAGCAGAGCTGCCTCAATCTCAAAGGGTGGGGCCACAACTTTTGGGGTCATAAAGGGTGGAACCATGGCCTGCTGGGTCTCAAAAGGTGGGGCAACAGCCTCCTAGATTTCAAAGAGTCAGATCTTCACCATCTTGGTTCCAGATTATGGGGTTGCCATTCACAAGTGCTAGTGGGATGAGCCTGAATCTACTGCCCAAAGCTGAGGGGGCAGGGCTGTAATGCCAAAGGGGTAGAAGAATAGTGCCTGCCAGGGCTAAGGGGGTGGGGTCACCACTTAAATGCACTAGGTGAATGGGGTCACCCAAAACCGAGGGACCAGAGTTGCCCCTCCAGTGGGCCTGGGAGGCAGAGCTGAAGCCCAGGGCTGAAGGGTCTCCACCCAGCATCCGGAAAATGTGGCCAACACCTAGAGTGTGGAGGGCAGGGCTACTGCTTAGATGGTTTCAGAGAAGAGAGGATTATTTTCAAGCCTTGAGAGCTAAGGCAAATTGTTCTTTTGGGTTTTTGACTTGCTTAATACCCGTTATTCCTTCTTTCCCTCCAATTTCTCCCATTTGTAGTGGAAATATCTACCTTGTGCCTATTCTACCATTATACTCTGGAAGTAGATAACTTGTCTAGATTTCACAGATGAAGAGAATTTTACAGAAGTTAAATTTTTGGACTTGGAGTTGATTTAAGACTTTTGGGATGATATGATAGGGTGAATGTGTTTCACATGTGGCAAGGATATGAATTTTGGGGGGCAAAAATATGGAATGTTATGGATTGAATTATGTCTCCCCAAAATGTGTGTCAACTTGGCTAGGCCGTAATTTCCAGTTTTATATGGTTATCCTTCATTTTGTGATCTGATGTAATTGTCCTATGTGTTGCAAATTCTAACCTCTATGATATTAATGAGGCAGGATTAGAAGCAGTTATGTTAATGAGGCAGGACACAATCTATGGGATTAGGTTGTATCTTGAGTTAAACTCTTTTGAGATATAAAAGAGAATCGAGCAGAGAGGAGAGAGACTTGCTATCACCAAGAAAGAAGAGCCAGAATTGGAGCACATCCTTTGGACCTGGGATATCTGCACTGAGAAACTCCTAGATTCAGGCTAAGACTGATGATAAGAACCTTCCCCCAGAGCTGACAGAGAGAGAAAGCCTTCCCTTGGAGCTGGCACCCTGAATTCAGACTTCTAGTCTCCTAGACCGTGAGAGAATAAATTGCTGTTTGTTGAAGCCATCCACTTGTGGTATTTCTGTTATAGTAGCACTAGATAACTAAGACAAATTATTATATTTTTTAATTCACGTACTTAATGTTACTGTTTGTACTGTATAGTTCTGTGTGTTTTGACAAATGCTTAATATCTTGTATTCACCATTATAATACCATATAGAATAGGTTCACTACCCCCCAAAATCTCTGTGATTCACCTATTCAGCCCTTTCCCCCAATCTCTGAACCCCTGGCAACCACTGGTCTGTTTATTATCTCTATAGTTTTACCTTTTTTTAGCATGTCTATATAATTGGAATCATATAGTATGTAGCTTTTTAAGACTGGCCTCTATCACTTAGAAATATGCATTTAATATTCACCCATATCTTTTTGTGGCTTAATAGCTCATTTTTTTGGTCACTGAATAATATTTCATTTTATGCATGTACCACAGTTTGCTTATCGATTCACCTATTGAACAATATCTTGGCTGCTTCCAGTGTTTGACAGTTATGAATAAAGCTGCTATAAATATATATCTACAGGTTTTTGTGTGGATATGTTTTTCAATCATTTGGGTAAATATCTGAGTCTTATGGTAAGACTAATTTTTTAGGAAACTGCCAGTTGTCTTCCAAAGTGCTGGTACTATTTTGCATTCCCACCAGTGATGAACGAGAGTTCCTGTTGTTCCACATCCTCACCAGCATTTGGTTTTGTCGATGTTTTGGATTTTAGCTATTCCAGTAGGGGTGTGGTGATAGCTTGTTGTTGTAATATATTTTTTTAAAGGGAAACTTAGCACAAAACGGTTTCCTCTGTCATAGAGCAAACAATAATTTATGAGCTCTGGAAACTAAATCAGTATGTATGTGACCCCCCAATGCAGCCCTTCTTCCCTCATTTCCCACACCCCCAAACAACAGAAAGGAAGGAGGCATTCGAGGCCAAAGAAAACTTATTATTGAAAATGGTCTGGGAAATGCACACATTTCATATGAAAATATCTGTAGACATTTGATTAGCAAAAATCAGAATAATCAGCAGTAGAGAATAGTCCCAATATCACAGATTATACCAGGTTCACAAAAGCCTTCCCCTACCTCCCCACAACCCCTTTAGCCTGTCCAAATAGCAATTTCCATTATGCATCTCTAATGCTACGTAATTGTTGTTAGGTGCCGTGGAGCTGACTTCGACTTATAGCGACCCTATGTACAACAGAACAAAACATTGCCCAGTCCTGCACCATCCTCACAATAGTAGGTATGTTTGAGCCCATTGTTGCAGCCACTGTGCCAATCCATCTCATTGAGGGTCTTCCTCTTTTTCAATGACCCCCTATTTTAGAAAGCATTGTGTCTTTCAGCAGGGATTGGTCCCTCCTGATAACACGCCTAAAGTACATGAGACAAACTCTCGCCATTCTCACTTCTAGGGAGCATTCTGGTTGTGCTTCCTCCAAGATGGATTTTCTTGTCCTACTGGAAGTCCATGATATAATCAATATTCTTCACCAACACCATAATTCAAACATGACAACTCTTCTTCGGTCTTCCTTTCTCATTGTCCAGCTTTCTCACGCATATGAGGTGCCTGAAAATATGATGGCAGGCCTTTGCTTTTTAAGATTTTAAAGAGATCTTTTGTAGCAGTTCCATGGTGTAAGGGTCAGTACTCTGGACTCTGAATCCAGTGATTCCAGTTCAAATCTCTGTACTGTTCACTGTAGGCAATCCCTGGGTAGCATAGCTAAGTGCTTGACTACAGAAGCGGTTCGAACCCACCCAGAGGCGCCTTGGAAGTAAGGCCTAGCAATCTGCTTCTGAAAGGTCACAGCCTTTAAAACCCTATGGAGAACAGTTCTACTCTGCACACGTGGGGTCACCATGAGTTGGAATTGGCAGCAACTTTTTTTTTTTTTCCCTAATGCTGTGACAACAACAAATTATGAAGAAAGATGTTGGAAAACCCTGACCTACTCTGCAGACAGCCGGTGTTCTCTCAGCCCTGGACAGTTTTCTCGAGAGTGCACACACTTTGAACAGTTGCAGTACAAATCATACTATCGCCCTCACACTGAAAAACATAAAAATCAAAAAAAGAAGGAAATACATACAGCAGGAAGTTCCAAAGCAATAAACACCAGTCTAGCAAAATACACTCATCCCAACAGAGTAGTTTGGCAGAAGTTCTCATAGCAAACCATGGCTTTACTGACCCTGTGACCAGTTCTCCTCCTTATTTGTTTGTTTAACTATTTACTTATTTACTTCTCCTTCATTTATTATTAAAATAAACACTAAGCAAGAGATAGGGCATAAACCACATACCCACTGAGGCCCATGACATAGCTCAGGAAACTGCTTTACACTATGCCTGGACTTCTCCCAGTAGGTGGGTTCATTGTTTGCTTCCAAAATTCCATCTTACTTAGTATAACTACGTAATTCATTTAAACTGTATTATGAAAGTGAAAATGTGAGCTTGAAAATAAGACTTGTGGTCATGGTTTCAATAAAAACTAAGTTGAATGTTTTCTAAAGTCTTGATAAAGGTGAGTTGCTAACAAAAATGGCTTGTAAGATAACTGTAAAACAGGAAAAAGTTGTGCAAGAGTAGGATGGTGCGCACAGATTCCTTTACAAATGACCAAATTCTCCCACCTCCTTAGAGAAACAGAAGCTAGAAATTGAAGATGTTGCCTGTAGATGTGGTTATACAAGCCAGATGGCTCAATTCCAGTCAGTAGACTGATACTCAAAGAAAACATTATGGCTCTGTGTGAAAAAAAAGTTTGTCAAATGAGTGGACACATGTATTTTTAAGTCATTTTTTATTCCTCAACTTTAACCATGTATTTCAATTTGCCAACCAACTGACCACACTTACAAATAGCATTAGTAAGAGAACAGTTACTGTAATGCTATCCTAAATAAGGAGTTCCTTGTGGTGCAAAGGAAACCCTGGTGGCTTAGTGGTTAAGTGCTATGGCTGCTAACCAAAGGGTTGGCAGTTCGAATCCGCCAGGCGCTCCTTTGGAAACTCTATGGGGCAGTTCTACTCCGTCCTATCGGGTTGCTATGAGTCGGAATCGACTCGAGGGCGCTGGGTTGGGTTTTGTGGTGCAAATGGTTAACGTGCCCAGCTGCCAACCAAAAAGTTTGAGGTTTGAGCCCACTCAGAAGTGTCTTGGAAAAAAGACTTGATGATCTACTTCTGAAAAATCGGCCACTGAAAACACTGTGGAGCAGTTTACTCTGACACACATGGGGCTACCGTGAGCCCATATTGACTTGGTGGCAACTGGTTATCCTAGAAAAACTGGAAATCAAGCACCCAACACTCCATGCTCTGACTAAACCATGTTTTAGTTTGCCTCCAACTTCATTATTCGACGAAATGAATAAGCTTGGATTCCCACGTGGGAAGCACTGATTTCCTTAGCCTTTAGGAGGATGAGGGAGGCCTGGGATGGCTGACTCAGCTTCTCGATATACCTCTGTGTACTGATATGATCATTTTGTCTATTTTTGGTCGCTTTTGCAAATGTTGGTGTGAAACAGGTCAGAAAGCACTGCAAAGGGTGCTAAATCAACATCCAACTGACTAAGCTAGCTGACTAATTCTCTCCCTCACGTCATACTAAAATAAGTACTAAGCAATAGACAGGTCATGTTCATCAATGTGGACCTCAAATGCCTTATTCTGAACACTGATGCACTGCCAAAGTTCTTTTGAGTGTTTATAACTAGCAACTATAAATATCCAGTGGTGTGGGGAAATGTTATATTTTTGTCTATAAGTTCTAATAGTGAAAACTGTAATGTATAGTTGGGTAATGGGTTATTTGGAGTATTTTAACAAACCCATATTTATTTTTTTTCTAATAATTTTTATTGAGCTTTAAGTGAACGTTTACAAATCAAGTCAGTCTGTCACATATAAGCTTATATACACCTTACTCCATACTCCCACTTACTCTCCCCCTAATGAGTCAGCCCTTCCAGTTTCTACTTTCATGACAATTTTGCCAATTTCTAACCCTCTCTACCCTCCTATCTCCCCTCCACACAGCAGATGCCAACACAGTCTCAAGTGTCCACCTGATACAAGTAGCTCACTCTTCATCAGCATCTCTCTCCAACCCATTGTCCAGTCCCTTCCATGTCTGATGAGTTATCTTTGGGAATGGTTCCTGTCCTGGGCCAACAGAAGGTTTGGGGACCATGACCTCCGGAATTCCTCTAGTCTCAGTCAGACCATTAAATCTGGTCTTGTTATGAGAATTTGGGATCTGCATCCCACTGATCTCCTGCTCCCTCAGGGGTTCTCTGTTGTGCTCCCTGTCAGGGCAGTCATCGATTGTGGCCAGGCACTAACTAGTTCTTCTGGTCTCAGGATGATGTAGGTCTCTGGTTCATGTGGCCCTTTCTGTCTCTTGGGCTCATAGTTATTGTGTGACCTTGGTGTTCTTCATTCTCCTTTGATCCAGGTGGGTTGAGACCAATTGATGCATCTTAGTTGGCCGCTTGTTAGCATTTAAGACCCCAGACGCCACATTTCAAAGTGGGATGCAGAATGTTTTCATAATAGAATTATTTTGCCAATTGACTTAGAAGTCCCCTTAAGCCATAGTTCCAAGCCCCCACCCTTGCTCCGCTGACCTTTGAAGCATTCAGTTTATCCCGGAAACTTCTTTGCTTTTGGTCCAGTCCAGTTGAGCTGACCTTCCGTGTATTGAGTATTGTCCTTCCCTTCACCTAAAGTAGTTCTTATCTACTAACTAATCAGTAAATAACCCTCTCCCACCCTCTCTCCCTCTCCCCCTCGTAACCACAAAAGTATGTGTTCTTCTCAGTTTATACTATTTTTCAAGATCTTATAATAGTGGTCTTATACAATATTTGTCTTTTTGCCTCTGACTAATTTCACTCAGCATAATGCCTTCCAGGTTCCTCCATGTTATGAAATGTTTCAGAGATTCGTCACTGTTCTTTATCGATGCGTAGTATTCCATTGTGTGAATAGACCACAATTTATTTAACCATTCATTCGCTGATGGACACCTTGGTTGTTTCCAGCTTTTTGCTATTGTAAACAGAGCTGCAATAAACATGGGTGTACATATATGTGTTCATGTAAAGGCTTTTATTTCTCTAGGGTATATTCCAAGGAGTGGGATTTCTGGGTTGTATGGTAGTTCTATTTCTAACTTTTTAAGAAAACGCCAGATAGATTTCCAAAGTGGATGTACCATTTTACATTCCCACCAGCAGTGTATAAGAGTTCCAATCTCTCCGCAGCCTCTCCAACATTTATTATTTTGTGTTTTTTGGATTAATGCCAGCCTTGTTGGAGTGAGATGGAATCTCATTGTAGTTTTAATTTTTATTTCTCTAATGGCTAATGATCAAGAGCATTTTCTCATGTATCTGTTAGCTGCCTGAATATCTTCTTTGGTGAAGTGTGTGTTCATATCCTTTGCCCACTTTTTGATTGGGTTGTTTGTCTTTTTCTGGTTGAGTTTTAACAGAATCATATAGATTTTAGAGATCAGGCACTGGTTGGAGATGTCATAGCTGAAAATTCTTTTCCCAGTCTGTAGGTGGTCTTTTTACTCTTTTGGTGAAGTCTTTAGATGAGCATAGGTGTTTGATTTTTAGGAGCTCCCAGTTATCTGGTTTCTCTTTGTCATTTTTAGTAATGTTTTGTATTCTGTTTATGCCTTGTATTAGGGCTGCTAACGTTGTCCGTATTTTTTCTTCCATGATCTTTATCGTTTTAGTCTTTATGGTTAGGTCTTTGATCCACTTGGAGTTAGTTTTTGTGCATGGTGTGAGGTATGGGTCCTGTTTCATTTTCTTGCAAATGGATATCCAGTTATGCCAGCACCATTTGTTAAAAAGACTATCTTTTCCCCAATTAACTGACACTGGGCCTTTGTCAAATATCAGCTGCTCATATGTGGATGGATTTATATCTGGGTTCTCAATTCTGTTCCATTGGTCTATGTGCCTGTTGTTGGACCAGTACCAGGCTGTTTTGACTACTGTGGCTGTATAATATGTTCTAAAATCAGGTAGAGTGAGGCCTCCCACTTTCTTCTTTTTCAGTAATGCTTGCCTTATCCGGGGCTTCTTTCCCTTCCATATGAAGTTGGTGATTTGTTTCTCCATCACATTAAAAAATGTCATTGGAATTTGGATCAGAAGTGCATTGTATGTATAGATGGCTTTTGGTAGAATAGACATTTTTACTATGTTAAGTCTTCTATCCATGAGCAAGGTATGTTTTTCCACTTATGTAGGTCCTTTTTAGTTTCTTGTAGTAGTACTTTGTAGTTTTGTTTGTAGAGGTCTTTTACATCCTTGGTAAGATTTATTCCTAAGTATTTTATCTTCCTGGGGGCTACTGTGAATGGTATTGATTTGGTGATTTCCTCTTCGATGTTCTTTTTGTTGATGTAGAGGAATCCAAGTGATTTTTGTATGTTTATCTTATAACCTGAGACTCTGCCAAACTCTTCTATTAGTTTCAGTAGTTTTCTGGAGGATTCCTTAGGGTTTTCTGTGTATAAGATCATATCACCTGCAAATAGAGATAATTTTACTTCCTCCTTGCCAGTCCAGATGCCCTTTATTTCTTTGTCTAGCCTAATTGCTCTGGCTAGGACTTCTAGCACAATGTTGAATAAGAGCGGTGATAAAGGGCATCCTTGTCTGGTTCCCGTTCTCAAGAGAAATGCTTTCAGGCTCTCTCCATTTAGAGTGATGTTGGCTGTAGGCTTTGTATGGAAGCCCTTTATTATGCTGAGGAATTTTCCTTCAATTCCTATTTTGCTGAGAGTTTTTATCATAAATGAGTGTTGGACTTTGTCAAATGCCTTTTCTGCATCAATTGATAAGATCATGTGGTTTTTGTCTTTTGTTTTATTCATATGGTGGATTTCATTAATGGTTTTTTTAATATTAAACCCGCCTTGCATACCTGGTACAAATCCCTCTTGGTCAGGGCGGATTATTTTTTTGATATGTTGTTGAATTCTATTGGCTAGAATTTTGTTGAGGATTTTTGCAACTACGTTCATGAGGGATAGAGGTCTGTAATTTTCTTTTTTTGTGATGTCTTTACCTGGTTTTGGTATGAGGGAGATGGTGGCTTCATAGAATGAGTTAGGTAGTATTCCGTCATTTTCTATGCTTTGAAATACCTTTAGTAGTAGTGGTGTTAAGTCTTCTCTGAAAGTTTGGTAGAACTCTGCAGTAAAGCCATCCGGGCCAGGGCTTTTTTTTTGTTGGGAGTTTTTTGATTACCATTTCAATCTCTTTTTTTGTTATGGGTCTATTTAGTTGTTCTACTTCTGATTGTGTTAGTTTAGGTAGGTAGTGTTTTTCTAGGAATTCATCCATTTCTTCTAGGTTTTCAAATTTGTTAGAGTACAATTTTTTCTAATAATCTGATATGATTCTTTTAATTTCAGTTGGGTCTGTTGTGATGTGGCCCATCTCGTTTCTTATTCAGGTTATTTGTTTCCTTTCCTGTATTTATTTAGTCAGTCTGGCCAATGGTTTATCAATTTTGTTAATTTTTTCAAAGAACCAGCTTTTGGCTTTGTTAATTCTTTCAATTGTTTTTCTGTTCTCTAATTCATTTAGTTCAGCTCTAATTTTTATTATTTGTTTTCTTCTGGTGCCTGGTGGATTCTTTTGTTGCTCACTTTCTATTTGTTCAAGTTGTAGGGACAGGTCTCTGATTTTGGCTCTTTCTTCTTTATGTATGTGTGCATTTATCGATATAAATTGACCTCTGAGCACCGCTTTTGCTGTGTCCCAGAGGTTTTGATAGGAAGTGTTTTCATTCTTGTTGCATTCTATGAATTTCTTTATTCCCTCCTTAATGTCTTCTATAACCCAGTCTTTTTTCAGCAGGGTATTGTTCAGTTTCCAAGTATTTCATTTCCTGATATTTCTGTTATTGATTTCCACTTTTATGGCCTTACGGTCTGAGAAGATGCTTTGTAATATTTTGATGTTTTGGATTCTGCAAAGGTTTGTTTTATGACCTAATATGTAGTCTATTCTTGAGAATGTTCCATGTGTGCTAGAAAAAAAAGTATACTTTGCAGCAGTTGGGTGGAGTGTTCTGTATAAGTCTATGAGGTCAAGTTGGTTGATTGTAGCAGTTAGGTCTTCCGTGTCTCTATTGAGCTTCTTACTGGATGTCCTGTCCTTCTCCGGAAGTGGTGTGTTGAAGTCTCCTACTATAATTGTGGAGATGTCTATCTCACTTTTCAGTTCTGTTAAAGTTTGTTTTATGTATCTTGCAGCCCTGTCATTGGGTGCATAAATATTTAATATGGTTATATCTTCCTGGTCAATTGTCCCTTTAATCATTATGTAGTGCTCTTCTTTATCATTTGTGGTGGATTTAACTTTAAAGTCTATTTTGTGAGAAATTAATGTTGCTACTCCTGCTCTTTTTGCTTACTGTTGGCTTGATATATTTTTTTCCATCCTTTGAGTTTTAGTTTGTTTGTGTCTCTAAGTCTAAGGTGTGTCTCTTGTAGACAGCATATAGACGGATCGTGTTTCTTTATCCAGTCTGAGACTCTCTGTCTCTTTATTGGTGCATTTAGTCCATTTACATTCAGTGTAATTATAGATAAGTCTGTGTTTAGTGCTGTCGTTTTGATGCCTTTTTGTGTGTGTTGTTGACAACTTCATTTTTCCACTTACTTTTTTGTGCTGAGACGTTTTTCTTTGTAAATTGTGTGTTCCTCATTTTTATAGTAGTTGACTTTATGTTTGCTGAGTCGTTATGTTTTTCTTGGCTTTTATTTTGAGTTATGGAGTTGTTATACCTCTTTGTGGTTACTTTAATATTTACCCCTATTTTTCTAAGTAAAAACCTAACTTGGATTGTCCTATATCGCCTTGTATCCCTCTCCATATGGCAGTTCTATGCCACGTGTATTTAGTCCTTCCTTTTGATTTTTTTTTTTTTATTATTGTGATCGTTTACATATTGACTTCAATGATTCCCCGTTTTGAGCGTTTTTTTTCTTTTTAAAATTAATCTTAATTTGTTTTTGTGATTTCCCTATTTGAGTTGATATCAGGATGTTCTGTTCTGTGACCTTGTGTTGCACTGGTGTCCTTTAGTATTTCTTGTAGCTTTGGCTTGGTTTTTGCAAATTCTCTAAGCTTGTGTATATCTGTAAATGTTTTAATTTCACCTTCATATTTCAGAGAGAGTTTTGCTGGATAAATGATCCTTGCCTGGCAGTTTTTCTCCTTCAGTGCTCTATATATGTCATCCCATTGCCTTCTTGACTGCATGGTTTCTGCTGAGTAGTCTGAACTTATTCTTATTGATTCTGCTTTGTAGGAGACCTTTCTTTTATCCCTGGCTGCTTTTAAAATTTTCTCTTTATCTTTGGTTTTGGCAAGTTTGATGATAATATGTCTTGGTGATTTTCTTTTTGGATCAATCTTAAATGGGGTTCGATAAGCATCTTGGATAGATATGCTTTCGTCTTTCTTGATGTCAGGGAAGTTTTCTGCCAAGAGGTCTTCAACTATTCTTTCTGTATTTTCTGTTATCCCTCCCTATTCTGGGACTCCAATCACATGCAATTTATTCTTCTTGATAGAGTCCCACATGATTCTTAGGGTTTCTTCATTTTTTTTAATTCTTTTATCTGATTTTTTTTTCAGCTATATTGGTGTCAATTCCCTGGTCCTCCAGATCCCCACCCTGCATTCCAATTGCTTGAGTCTGCTCTTCTGACTTCCTATTGTGTTGTCTAATTCTGTAATTTTATTGTTAATCTTTTGGATTTCCGAATGTCTCTCTATGGATTCTTGCAGCTTATTAATTTTTCCACTATGTTCTTGAATAATCTTTTTGAGTTCTTCAACTGCTTTATCAGTGTGTTCCTTGGCTTTTTCTGTAGATTGCCTTATTTCATTTCTGAGGTCATCCCTGATGTCTTGAAGCATTCTGTAAATTAGTTTTTTATATTCTGCATCTGGAAATTCCAGGATTGTATCTTCATTTGGGAAAGATTTCGATTCTTTAGTTGGGGGAGCTGTAGAAGCAATCATGGTCTGCTTCTTTATGTGGTTTGATATCGACTGCTGTCTCCGAGCCATTTCTAAGATATTGCAGTGATTTATTCTATATTTGCTCACTGAGTTTTATCTTGTTTTGTTTTCTTTCAATATACGTGGATGGGCTACTAGATTGCGCTGTCTTGATTGTTGTAGCCCTGGAATCACTTATGTCCTGTTACCAGCTGGTTTGGGCTGGTACCAGATATATAAGTCTAAGAGTCCATTCACTATTCTTGAGTAGAATCTGATTTTGGGTTACCAAGTGTGTGGTGCAGACTGTCACCTATTCACCTAGAGAAGTAGTGGTGATAGTTGCGTGCAGCAGATTCTAATAGCAGCAGGGTTTCACACTCCGGGGGGGGGGCAGGATGCTGACAGTCTTCCCCCAAGTGCCAGTGAGGTAGGTGTGTCTCTATTCCTAAAGCACTTTGGTGGATGGGCTCTGCAGCTGTACCTTAGGCCCCCAATGCCAGTACCTCTACAGATTGGTAGGTGTCACCCTCCTTAGACTCCTAAGGCAGGAGGCTAGGTGGTCTGGGGCGAGCTTCATACCTCAGTTCCCTGTTGTGGGTCAGTGAGGTCTCTGTTGAATAGGCAGAGATATCAGACCTGGGAAACTTGTCTTTCCAGTAATCTGCTAAAACAATTACAGTCAGATCCCAATCAGAATTGCCTTTGCATTATAATAGCCACCTTGTTCCCTGCAGGGATGAAAGCCCAAGACTGTGGATCACATATGTTTGGCTGGAGCTGGTTCTGTATTTTTAGTCCAATTAGGGAAGGATTTTTGGTCCCTGGGTTTTTTGTAGCTGCTTCTCTCAGGCCAGGAGAATGGGTTAGGAAAAGACCAAAAAAAAAAGAAGAAGAAGAAAGAAAAAACACAGCACACTTCACTCTCTGGCTCAGGAAATTCCAATGTTAATGAAGCCGCCTGGGAAGGGGAGGGGAGGGTTCAGATAAATAGGAGAGAGTAGCCCCCGGGAATATAGACAAAGTTACTTATCTTGCTTGGGATGACTGTTTTATCTGAGATTCCCGAGGGGCGCGTCGACTGTGGGCGCTGGCTGGGTGGAGATTGCCCCCGAGGTCAGGCCCGCGTCCCGTGCTTACATTGTCTTGAAAGCCGTGGTCAGTTCCTCCGCTCCCAGTCCAAAGCCCAGCGCCAAGTTTTCCTGGCTGGGACGCCGCACTCCCGGCTCCAAAACCAGTCACTGCCTCCCGGTGACTTCTCCTCCTGTCAGCTGCGTCGCTGAGCTGTCTGTGTGGACTGGCTGGGCTTCCCCCGAGGTCACTTCTGGGGGCTAGGGCTGCGTCCCGTGTTTGCGCTGTCTCAGGATGCTGTGCTCAGTCCCCCTGCGCCCAGTCCAAAGCCCAGCGCCAAGGTTTCCTGACTGGGACTCTGGCTCCAGCCTCCAAAAACAGTCGCTGCTTCCCCGTGGTTGTTCGTTCCCAGTCTCTGTCACTCAGGTCAACTCTTTAGATCTGTATTTGATGGTCAGGGTTCGTAGATTGTCATGTATATGATCGATTCACTTGTTTTTCTGAGTCTTTGTTGCAAGAGGGATCCGAGGTAGCTTAGCTTCTACCTAGTCAGCCATCTTGGCCCCGCCTCCCCATATTTGTTTTTATAAAGCTATAGTGTTTATTGCCTGCCAACAATTTTCCTTTCTTAATTTGTTAAATCATTGCCCCATTCAAAACCACTCAGTCAAATAATTTTACTTAACAAACACTACTCTTAAACTCATCTTCTGTAAATGAATGCAGTATTTGAGCTGATGGAGAGCTTTAAAATAGCTTTGGGGATAACTTTCAAATTACCAGTGAAGATTTGCTTTGAATGACCGAATTCACTTCTCTGGGCAGAAAATTTATTTTGGTAAAAAACCCTTAAGATTAATCGGATTTGCTAAAATAAGTTTCCATTAATGTCAGTATTTGTGTTTCATAGTTATCAAAGCACCGTACCTATGTTGGCATTTGCTATTACTATGTATGGGTGGATTTTTTTAAAGGAGAATTATCTGTGAGATTGTTTAATTCATTTAAGGTTAATCCTCACACCTACTTTCTAAAAGGATCTAAGGCTCTTGGATCTTTGCATCCTTCCACAATTACTATCCCTGGGATTTTCAAAATAATGAACTTACTGTTTCTATGAGGCATTGGTAGTTCAGTGGTAGAATTCTCACCCTCCATGTGGGAGTCCTGGGCTCGATTCCTGGCCAATGGATCTCATGCACAACCACCACTCATCCGTCAGTGGAGGCTTGAGTGTTGCTATGATGCTGAACAGGTTTCAGGGGAGCTTCCAGACTAAAACAGATTAGAAAAAAGGCCTGGTGATCTAATTTCAAACATCAGCCAACGAAAACCCTATGGATGACAAGGTTCTGATCTGCAACCAATCATGTGGATGGTGCAGGATCAGGCAGTATTTTGTTCTCTTGTGCACAGGGTCACCATGAGTTGGGAGCTGACTCAAGGGTAGCTAACAACAATAACATTCATCATTCACTTTACCTAGGAGGTTTCGATATCTCTCTAGAGCGAATTTCTGATGTCATGGAGCCACAGAACATTAACTACGACAAGAAGAAACTGTAAGTTCACTGTCGATTCACATGAGGAAAGCACCAGGAGAAGGAGACCTGGGCTCACTGTCATTCATGAAGACACACTGGAGCTATCATCCTCATAGCTGTCAGTTGCTTCTTTTATGTCTACCCTTTGACTTATAAAATTGGTCATCTCGTTTGTCTTTTTCCTTTGGAGAAAGGAAGGGATTATGGAAAAAGAGGAGCAAAAGAAAATTTTGGAAAATCATAAAGAATTTCAGTTTACCACGTAATCTCTACATGGTAAATTTTGGCAATTTTTCTAAGAACTTGAAATACTACGTGACAGGACTAGAAGGATAGCTCAATAATTCACAATCTCTGCTTCTAACTGGAACCAACAGTTAAAAAAACAAACAAAAAAGTACTCACAGATGGCGTGTATCGTTCATCAAAAGAAAAAGAAACCAACCATATGTTTTCATTTTGTCAGGCACAGTATTAGGCACTTTACAGGAGTAGTCTCACTGAACACAACTGAAAGCCCTCAGAGCTATCAAAATTTAGAAATAGTTCATTAGCCCACACAGTGTTGAGACCAAACCCATTGCTTCCGAGTTGATTCCGACTCACAGTGACCTTATAGGATGGAGTAGAACTGCCCCACAGGGTTTCCAAGGAGCAGCTTGTGGATTCAAACTGCTAATCTTTTGGTGAGCAGCCAAACGCTTAACCATGTGCACCACCAGGACCTGCTAATAATGAGACAAAGGAAAATTAAGGATGGTGGTGTTTCCTAGGGATGCCTGATAAAACACAGAAAATAAGCCTAGAGGTGGACAGCAACTAAACTCTATAATGAAATAATACTATTTACAGACTCAATTTTTAAAAATATATTTATACTGAGTCATTTTATATGCTCTCTGAATAACAACAAAGCTGTCCTAAACCAGCTGCACTACCTAGTGGCCATCACCAGGAGTTGTTTAAAAACTCTTCCCCATTAAAATTTCCCTCCCTCAGTGAGCTTCTTGGCTCAAGGAGACACCTGAGACTATGTGGGCAACTCTTGTCTGGAGGGGAGATGAGAGGGAAGAGGGGGACAGGAGCTGGTTGAAGGGACACGAGGAATACAGGTTGGAGAGGAGTGTGCTGTCTCATTAGGAGGTGAGTAGCTAGGAGTACATAGAAAGGTGTGTATAACTTTTTGTATGAGAGACTGACTTGATTTGTAAACTTTCACTTAAAGCACAATAAAAAAAAAAAAAGTCCCTCCCTCTGAGTAAGACTCATGAGTACCCACATGACATAGCCATCTTTTCTCTTTCCTTTCTTCCCAACAATTAATGATACCTATTATGTGCTAGGAAACCCTGGTGGCACAGTGGTTAATAACTACGGCTGCTGACCAACAGGTCAGAAGTTCAAATCCACCAGGTGCTTCTTGGAAACTCTATGGGGCAGTTCTACTCTGTCCTATAGTGTTGCTGTGGGTCAGAAATCAGTGGCAACGGGTTTGGTTTGATTTTTATTACGTGCTAAGGTCTGTTAAGTACTGGCGATATGGAGATGAAAGGGACCCAGTTTATCCACAAGGAGCTAAGTCTTTAGCAACAAAGAGAGTTGTGTAAACATACCATTTTGGGGGGTTAAAGAAAATGTGCTGTGTTGGAAATGCTTCACTTGCTTTGCATGATTATTATTTATATAAAAACCCTTTGCCGTCAAGTCAATTTTGACTTACAGCAGCCCTATAGGACCCAGTAGAACTGCTGCCCCGTAGGGTTTCCAGGGAGCAGCTGGTGGATTACAAACTGTCAACGTTTCAGTTAGCAGCCAAGCTCTTAACCACTGCACCACCAGAGCTCTTTGAAATAAATGGCACAGCCCATGATTTCAGAGTCCTGAAGATTGAAAAGCAGCCAGAATCAAGAAACCTTCAAAAAGAGTCACAGAACAAGCAACAAACCAAGAGGGGGAAATAAAGTAATGGCATTACCTAAGAAAACTATCTCTAAAATATGAATGTTCTCTGCCACAAATATCTGTGTCTACCTACTTTGTTTTTAATTCATCCTTTTCCCCTTGAATTCCTTATAACTTTTTGTATGAATACTTTCTTCTCTTATTAGCTTTATTTTGTCCCTTTCTTCATAGTATAGGATACCATCCAGTAGAGAAATCTGGGGTGGGGGCTGGGGGGGGGGGTCAGGGATGTGACTTAAACAAAGTAGGGGGTAGTTTTCTCACATACAATTGCATAGACTGGCTGGTTTAGTGACTCCCGGATGTCTTCAGTGTCCCAGATTCCTTCTAGATTTCTGCTCCAGTGTTCTTCATGTGTGCTGGTTGTGTCCCCTTAGTTGTAAGATGGCTGTCTCATCTCCAGTTTTGCATGTGTGTTTCAGACAGGAATAAAGAAAAAGACAAAGGCCAAATGGCACTTCTAGTTGAGCTGGCTCCTTCTAAAGATCTTTTCCAGAATCCCTACCCCACTATTTCCATTTCCATATCATTGGCTAGAGATATAACACATGACTACCCATAGTTGGGAGGCAAGCTGGGAAATATATTGTTTAAAGCTGGGCACACTGTCACCAAAAACACAATTGGTGTTCTGTTAATAAAGAAAGGCCCCTGGGTGGGGCAAATGATTTGCAGTAGACCACTCTGGTTTAAACTCATCTAGTGGCGCAATGGAAGGCCTGGAAATCTGCTTTTGTAAAGATTACAGCCAAGAAAATCCTTTGAAGCCAGTTCTATTCTGTACCATGTGGGGTCGTCATGTGTCAGAATCAACTTGATGGCAACTGGGTTTGGTTAATAAATTGCATAAATGGGAACATGGATATTATGCTGGTAACTAGCAGTGACTTCCAAAGACTGTGTCCATCTCAAGTACCTCAGCCCATCCAGGATGGTTCTTTCTTTTTACAGTATTCCTTCATGTATGTCCTTGTTGATCTGTACCATCTCTTCCATCCTTGTTATACCCCACTGCTCAAGGCTTCTCTTAAGGTCGTGCTCTGCATGTGAAAATTTCCTGTTGTTAGTTGCCTTTGAATTGGCTTCTATTTATGGTGATCCCATGTACAACAGAATAAAGCTTTGTCCAGTCCCGCGCTCTGTCTTCATGATTGTCGATATTCTTGAGTCCATTGTTGTGGCCACTGACTATTTTGAGTACCTTCCAACCTAGGTGGCTCATCTTCTAACACTTTATCAGACAATATTATATTGTGATCCATAAGTTTTCATTGGCTAGTTTTCAGAAGTAGATTGCCAGGTCTTTCTTCCTGGTCTGTCTTATTCCGGAAGCTCTGCTGAAACCTGTCTACTATGTGTGACCCTGCTAGTATTTAAAATACTAATAGCATAGCTTCCAGAATCATAGCAACTCACAAACCACCACAGTATGACAAAGTGGCAGATGGGTTTTTCCTAAACCAGCTGTTGTCAAGTAGATCCTGACTCATGGTGACCCTATGTGTGAAATTCCTAAGCAGCTTTAAAAACCCCACTGCCAGAACTGGAGAGAAACGTAGAACAAAATTTGAACTCAAAAAGAAAGACCAGACTTGCTGACCTGACAGAGACTGGAGAAGCCCTAAGAGTATGACCCCTGGGCACCCTTTCAGCTAAGTAATGAAGTCACTCCTGGTGTTCACCCAACAGCTGAAGACTGGACAGGCCCATAAAACAAAACAAGACTGAAGGGGCACACCAGCCCTGGGGCAAGGACTAGAAGGAAGGAAGGGACAGGAAATCTGGTAATAGGGAGCCCAAGGTTGAAAAGGGAGAGTGTTGACATGTCATGGGGTTGTTAACCAATACCATAAAACAATATGGGTACTAGCTGTTTAATGAGAAACTAATTTGTTTTGTAAGCCTTCATCTAAAGTACAATTTAAAAAAAAGCAAACACTGTCAGGTCATACCCCAGTGCAATCACATCAGCCTGCATGTTGGAATCACCTCAAAAGCTTTAAGGACCATTGATACCTGGGGGCCACCTCCAAAGATAATGACGTCATTTGGGTGAAGTATGGGCACTGGCTTTTTTTTTAAAGCTCCCGAGGTGATTCTAATATGCAGCAGAGTTTGAGAACCACTACTCTATAGTAGGATGCAGACATCTGTATTTTTAACGTTCCCCAAGTGATTCCACCATGCAGCAAAGCCTGAGAATCACTGCATTAAAGCGTCTATCTTCCTTCTCAGCAGAAAGTTCACTAGTGCTGGGTTGGGGCAGCTGTGAGCTGCCCTGCCTGTTCTTAATAGCTGGAATTATGGAATCCACACCACTTAGTAGACAGCCTGCAGTGAGGCAGTTATTCAAAGACCAAGATTAAGAAAAGGAATAATTTAATCTCTACATATTTGTAGAAGCTTGTCATTGGTGGCGTTGGCTGTCACCAAGTCTGCCAGATTCGTGGCGACACTGTGCCCAACAGATAAAAACATTGCCTGATTCGTTCCTAATCAGACTGTTGTGATCCAAACGGTTTTTATTGGTTGATTTTTGGAAGTCAATTGTCAAGCCTTTCTTCCTAGTCTGTCTTAACCTGGAATTTCCACGGAAAACTGTTCAGCATCATAGCAACACACAAGACTCCACTGACAGAGGAGTGGTAGCTGTGCATGGGGTCGGGAATCCAATCCAGGTCGCCCTCATGGCAGATGAGATTCTACCGCTGAACTACTAGTGTAAATCACTAGGAATCGACATTTGTGAATGACTTCATAAGGGATTTTCCTTCCTCCAATGGTTTTACGTCTTCCATCTCCTCTCTATGTGAGGGCCCATTTAACAGCCAGGTCAGATTTCTACATTTTAATCGTGGAAGGTAGGGGATAAAGGGTCCCATGGGAACCCACTTGACAGCACCTAACAGCAACAACCTGGCAGAATGCGGGAGCAGCCCTTCTGGGTTGAATGGGATTTTCTTCCTTGGGATTGCCCCTGATTTGTTCCAATTGTTATTGGGGATTTTGCTTTCAATGCTTCCTTGTCTGTGGTCATACCACCCTACCAACTCTGGATGGGTGAAAGGAGTGTGTTGTATTCAGAACTTGCCTGCTTTGAATTTAGAAAGAGATTAGAACGAATATGAGGCTATTTTTTCCACTCGTTTATAATAGAAATTACTAATTTTGTTATTGCTTCACTTACGTTTGTGCTAGATGATTTAAAAAAAAAAACAAAAAAACACATTGTACCTATGTCAAAATGTATCATTTCAGAGAACTTGGTGATTTTAAAATGCTTTTAAAACTTTCCCAGAGCTCAGCCATTGGCCACAAGCTTGTTTTAGGGATAAGGCCACTTTTGGAAGCGTAGTTGGTGTTACAGCAAAGTTGAAAGAGAAAAGATTGGAGACTCACCGATAATTACTATGAAAGGAAGTTTGGAAACTGAGAACATAGATCTGCTTATCAGAAGCAAAAACCCAAAACCAAATCCATTGCAGCTGAGTTGATTCCAACTTATAGTGACCTTATAGGACAGAGTAGAACTGCCCATAGGGTTTCAAGGAACAGCTGGTGGATTCAAACTGCCGATCTTTTTATTAGCAGCCTCGTTCTTAACCATTATGCCACCAGAACTCCATCAGAGACAACAACAAAAAAAACCAAACCCAGTGCCGTCGAGTCGATTCCGACTCATAGCGACCCTATAGGACAGAGTAGAACTGCCCCATAGAGTTTCCAAGGAGCGCCTGGTAGATTTGAACTACTGACCTCTCGGTTAGCAGTCATAGCATTTAACCACTACGCCACCAGGGTTTCCAGCGTAATAAAAGCAGTTTGTTATAATAATGTTGTTGTTGTTAGGTGCTGTCAGGTTGGTTCCAACTCATAGCAACCTTATGTACAGCAGAACAAAACACTGCCTGGTCCTACACCATCATGACAATCGTTGCTATGCTTGAGCCCGTGGTTGTAGACACTGTGTCAATCCATCTCATTGAGGGTCTTCCTCTCTTTCTCTGACCCTCTGCTTTACCAAGCATGATGTCCTTTTCCAGGGACTGGTCCGTCCTGATAACATGTCCAAAGTATGTTACAAGTAATCCTGTCATCCTGGCTTCTAAGGAGCATTCTGGCTGTACTTCTTCCAGGACAGATTTTTTCCTTCTTCTGTTCATCTATGATATATTCAATATTCTTTCCAACAACATAATTTAAAGGCATCAATTCTTCTTTGGTCTTCTTATTCATTGTCCAGCTTTTGCATGCATTTGAGGCAATTGAAAATACCATGTCTTGGGTCAGGTGTACCTTAGTCCTCAAAGTGACATCTTTGCTTTTTAACACTTTAAAAGAGGTCTTTTGCAAAAGATTTGCCCAATGCAATAAGTTTTTTGATTTCCTGACTGCTGCTTCCATGGATGTTGATTGTGGATCCAAGTAAAATGAAATCCTTGACAACTTCAATGTTAAAAAAAAAAAAAACAAAAAACCATTGCCGTTGAGTCAATTCTGACTCATAGCAACCCTATAGGACAGAGTAGAACTGCATCATAGGGTTTCCAAGGAGCAACTGGTGGATTTGAACTGCTGACCTTTTGGTTAGCAGCCATAGCACTTAGCCGCTATGCCACCAGGGTTTCCATTCAATATAGGTACCTTTTATTAAGCATCTTCCTTGTGTCGGGTGCTGATTATCCCACGTTTAGGAACAAATGTGGAGGCGAAGTTACCAGATAAAAATATTTGGGAAAATAGGTACAGGTGATTGAGCATTTTTGTAATATTTTCTCAATTTCTTTTCTTCCTCTTCCTCCTCCTTCTCTTCCTTCCCTTCCTCTTCTATTTTCTTTTTGTCCTTTTCCTCCTCTTTTTCCTTCTCCTCCTCCTTCTTCTTCTCCTTCCCCTCCTTTTCTTCTTCTTTCTTCAAATAATGCAATAGAAGGAATTCCTTAAGGTGAGGCCTGGTTGCAAATTCCAGCTCTGTCATTTACTAGATATGTGACCTAGGTCAAGTCATTCTACTCTTCTAAGCCTCCATTGCTTTTCTGTAAAGTTAGGTCTTGTAAGAATCAAATAAGATAACCTGGAGAAAAGGCCCTCAGAAGAAGGAAGCGAAGGTGAAGAAAGTGGAGAGTGAAAAGAAAGAGGAGGAGGATAAAGAAGAAAACTGAGAAAGTGTTATATAAATACTCAACCATGTATACCTATTTTCTCAAAAAATTTTGGTCTGATAACTTTACATTTCTTCCTAGACCTGAGATAATCATTTCACCAGCCATTGCAGGACATGAAGAAGTTATGTCAGGCCCTGAGTAGGAAATAAATGAATGAATGGGTGGCTTATGCCCAGCTTCTCCAGCTACCAGGGGAAAGAAAGTTGGCCCAGAACAGATGTGCTCAGCCCTGGGTACTAGTGGCATACAGCTTTCATAGTGACAACTAAGGCATTGATGGCATCTATAAGCACAGAATTATTTTTCTGAGAAAATAACTTTTGTTCCTGTCATTGTGGAGCCTCCTTTCTTTGGTGGGATGATTAATGGTGGCTAAGATTTGGAAACCTGGTGGCACAGTGGTTAAGAGCGTGGCTGCTAACCAAAAGGTCGGCAGTTCAACTCCACCAGCTCCACCTTGAAAACCCTATGAGGCAGTTCTATCCTGTCCTAGAGGGTGGCTGAGTTGGAATCGACTTGATGGCAACATGTAAGATTTGGAAAAGTGGTAAGTATGGACCCATCTGTTTCCTTGGTTCCTTCCTTCTGACTCTCTTTGAACACATGTTCAGACAGGAACTTATTTACTGCCTTCTGTGTGTGCAGCACTATCCTGGGCATTGTGGACATGCTGAAGGGGGTGTGAGCAGAACGGAAGCTGACTTTCAGGTCCACAGCTCTGAGATGCCACCCAAGTGGAAAGGGTCATCCTGCCATGTTTGAGGAATTTCAGTTGCCGTTGAGTCAACTCTGACTCCTGGTGACCCCATGTGTGTCAGAGTATAACTGTGCTCCAAAAGGTTCTCGATGGTTGTTTTCTGGGCAGTAGATTACCAGGACTTTTTTTCTGAGGTACCTCTGGGTAGACATGAATCTCCAACCTTTTGGTTAGCGGCCGAATGTGTTAACCATTTGTCCAACCCAGGGAATTCATTTGAGGGATAGTTCTACTTAATGGTGGTTAGAGAATAAGTTTCCAGAGGAGGAGACAGGACTGGTCAGGGGGGCTGGATGAGGTAAAGTCATCCGTTAAGGCCAGTTGCGTCATTGTTTAAAAGTAGATGGTGAGTGCTTGGGCCAGTGCCTTCCTTCATCCCGAATTTGATTAGGATTTTGTTACCACACGTAGCCTCGCTGCAGGCACTCCAGTATTAGCAGAATCATAGTATGTAAGAGTTGAAAGGGACTTGGAGACCAGCTATCCCAAACCTCTTATTTTACAGAGGGAAAAAATAGAGACCAAGAGGGATTTGATATCAGGCTTAACATTTGATTACACCCCCTGAAAAGATGATAAATCTCCACAGTCGTTCTGCGGTGACACTCAAAAGACTATCTTTGTCATTTTTCTAAAGGTGTCAGGTTTCCTAGGCGGGACACCAACCTTTGATTTACAAGCAAGCCTCTTCACTAACAGCAGTTTTTGAGTTTGTGACTGGCTACTGAAAATTTAAGATCGTCTTGGCATGAAGGAAGCGTGAAAGCATACTGCTAATGGAAGGAGGCTGTGCTAGACTGGATATCTGTGAGCAGCTTTATGAGCCATAACAGTCAACATCTTTCTTTCATTACCTTTAAAGGCTGTTTACGTACAAGATAAGGAAAGGCCCAGCTCAGAGTACTCATTGAGAATTAGTGGGGGGCCTGGCAGGAAGAAATAACAGGAAGGGAGTCAAAGTAAATGACCAGGCTGTTGAGACAAGCAGCCTGTGGACACAGAGGACTAGCACTTGGTTTATTTCTTCTGGAACACACGAGTCACACTAATGCTGGACTGGGCTTGAGATAGAAGACAGAGTCAGGAAAGGCTATTGTGGCGGGTGTGGTTTAATAAACACCCTTCCCATCTCCAGATATTGTTCCCCAGCTTAGAACCATCAACAATCAAACAAAATTGGAAAACCGATCAGTTCTTATGCCACCCATGTTTTCAGGGTTGTCTTTGTAAGACCTCTGTGTTTTTAGCTTTGCTACCACAGCTCCTCTATGTGAATGCCATTATCTATCTATTTATTATTATTATTATTTTGGTTAAGCACATTTTCTTTATTGTTGTGAAAATATAGATAGCACGACATTTGCCAATTCAACATTTTTCATGCAGTGTTGTTGTTGTTAGGTACCGTCGAGTTGGCTCCGACACATAGTGACCCTATGCACAACAGAAGGAAACACTACCCAGTCCTGCTTGAGCCCATTGTGGCAGCCTCTGTGTCAATCCATCTCATTGAACGTCTTCCTCTTTTTTGAGGACCCTCTACCAAGCATGATGTTCTTCTCCAGGGACTGATCCCTCCTGATAACATGTCCAAAATATGTGAGACGTAGTGTCACCATCCTTGCTTCTAAGGAGCATTCTGGTTGTACTTCTTTCCAAGACAGATTTTTTCATGCATACAGTTCAATAAAACAATTACATCAATCATGTTGTACATCCATCACCAATACCTGTTGTCAGGTTTTCCGTCTCCATAAACACAAATTGATGCTACCTAAACAATGACTCTTCGTTTTCCCCATCCCTTCCAACCCTGGTAACTACGATTAAACTCTGATCTCTATACAGTTGCCTATTCTGGGTATTTCATATTAGTGAAATCACACAATATTTGCCCTTTTGTGATTGTCTTATTTCACTCAGCATACTATTTTTGAGGTTCATCCAGGTCATGGGGTGTATCAGGACTTCATTTCTTTTTATGGCTAAGTAGTAGTCCATTGTTATGTATATGCCATATCTTGTTTTTCCATTCATTTTGTTGGTGGGCATTTGGGTTGTTTCCATCTTTCGGCTATTGTGAATAGCGCTGCAGTGAACATTGGTGTCCATGTGGAACTGTCACTGCTTTCAAGTCTCTTGGGTACATGCTAACAATGGTATTGCTGGATCATATAATAGCTCTATGTTTAACTTTTTGAGGAGCCACCAGGCCATTTTCCAGACCAGCTGTGCCATTTTGCATTTTTAACTGAATTTGATGTGGTGTGGGCTGCACATTCACTTACAGAGAAACTGTAGGTTCTTGATTTTCCTGTTAATGATTTGGTCTTCCTTATAACCCTTCCACCTCACTGGAGAAGCGGTGACGTAGGAAAGGACAGGAAATGGCTCTAATCTAGTCCAAACTTGTAATTAGTAACACAGTAAAACCTGTGAAAGCTGGGACCTGTGTAAGGCCAGAAACCTGTCAAAGAAGGAAAACTCAAATGTTTTCCACTAAAATGAGCAGTAGAAAAGTGGTAAGACTGTACCCTGTCAAAGGTGGAAAACCTGTGAGTCCTGGAAAAACAAGGCAGCCCCATGGAGTTGTGGCTTTCACAGGTTTCACCGTAGTCATGAGAACTAACACGTATTGAGCTAACACGGATTGACACAGTGGCTGCAACAATTGTAAGGATGGCATAGGACTGGGCAGTGTTTCATTCTGTTGTACTCAATGGCACCTAAAAATAACAACACGTATTGAGAGCTAGCTATGTACCAGGAACTCTTCTAAGTAATTTACATTTGTCAGCTCACTTACTAACCATAACTCAATGAGGTGGGTATCACTACTAACTACATATTACAGATGAGGAAACTGAGGCACAGAGGAGTTACGTGACCAGCTCAAGGTTGCATAACACTTAATTGGCAAAGTGGAGGCCTCTTTAGGTAACAGTCATTACTTTGATGACACAGATAAATGACCAGCCTTTGATAGCTCCACCCTCTGCTAGCTCTTTTTGAAGTCAATTTCTAGGAAGGCCAAAGGGTAGGACTGTGGTGATAGTGAAGTGACCGGGTCCCTAGATCCATACAGTACTCTCTGTGTCTTTCTTGGTCTTTATATATGTTACTTATGTAGGGCTGCTATAAAAGAAATCCCCCAAGTGGATGGTTTGGGCAAACGAAAATTTATTCTTTCATAGTCTAGAAGGCTCAAAGTCAGAATTCAGGGCACCAGCTCCAGGAAGCTTTCTCTCTTTCAGTTCTAGGGGAAGATCCTTGTCATCAATCTTCCCCTGGTCTAGGAGTTTCTCAGTGCAGGGACCCTGGGTCCAAAGGACGCACTTCCCTCCTGATTCTTCCTTCTTGGTGGTAGGAGGTCCCTCTCCTCTGCTCCCTTTTTCTCTTTTATATCTCAAAAGAGTTTGACTCAAGATACAACTGAATCCTGTAGATTGAGTCCTGCTTCAGTAACATAACTGCCTTTAATCCTTTCTCATTAACATCATAGCAGTAGGATTTACAACACAGAGGATAGTCACATCAGATCACAAAATGGTAGACAACCACACAGAACTGGAAATCATGTTATTGCCAAGTTGACACACATTTTTGGGGAGCACAATTCGATCCATAACACTAAAGTAGAGTGGTTGGTCTCAGGTTCTAGCGGGCCTGAGACTACCTGCCTGGCATAAAAATGATCTTTAGCCTTTTAATAGAAATTAAAGGACCATCTTTAAAGATAAATCACATGTAAGCATTGAGCTTATGCCCCTAACATTCCTAGAACACGTTTGCGGAAATGCAGACTTCCCAAACCTCTATTTCAGGCAAGCTTTACCAACCCCTGCTGAGGTAGTGGAGGTCCTCTTTGAGAATTCAAAGGCAAGGATAAAGAATGTAGCCTTCCTGTTGTAGAGTACACCTGAATGGGAATGTCATTCAAAATGCATTCCAATGACCCCAGTGGTAGAAACTTCCAAGAAACAATGAATTAGAATACTGTAGTATTTTGCCACAGGAGTTATAAATGCCCCTGAGTAGAAGATGGAAATTAATTCCATTTGTGATGTATAAATAACAAGGCCCTCTGGCAAAAAGGCTGAGGTCATATGCATTCGTGATCAAACGGGAATACAACCTGGTGTTGCTAGCAATTGTTTCATCAGTGTGCAATGGGGTTCCCAGGAGAAGCCTGGACTGCAAGGGGGTGGCAGACGAACCCCTGGAAAGGATCTGCTTTATACTTTCAGAAATTCCTTCAAGGTCGTTTATGAATGACAATCATATAGTTTATTTTAGTTGTGAACAAGATGTAAAATTTGCAATGAAAAGCTCAAGGAGAATTTTGCCTACAAAAGAAAAATTAAACACCTAACTCATCAAAACTGTAATGTTCAGTTACCAATATAATAGTTAACTCGTTTCTATGGTGAAGGAAAATGCCTGAAGCAGAGTGTTTCTGTAGCTCCTTTTCCTTAAACTGGTACATTGTGAAGCATATCTGGTTCTTCCCAATATTCTCTCCCAAGAACCACCCCTCCCCTTTTTCTACCTAAAGGTCTACACCGAGGTCCTTTTAGTCTTGGCACACAGAGGTGGTGAACCCCGGGATGCAAGCCTTTCACCACAGGTTGCCATTGAGTTGCCTCTGACTCACAACAACCCCACGTGTGTCACAGTAGAACTGTGCTCCATAGAGTTTTCAATGGCTGATTTTTTTTAGAAATAGATCACCGGGCCTTTCTTTCGAGACACCTCTGGGTGGACTCCAACCTTTTGCTAAGCAGCTGAGCACATTCACCATTCGCACCACCTAGGGTCACTGATGCAAGCCTAGCAGGTATTTTAAATTGTAGGGCTCACTCCAGCTTTCTTGACAAATAGAAGCCTCTTTATTGGATAAGTGCATCTTCGTACTGTGGTCTTTATCCTCGGGTTGCCGGTCAACCAGTTAGTGGCAAGTTATACTAAGGCTGTACCCATTCCCTCAACTTACTGCCACATATCTGCTGTTGTTTTTTAAGTCACAACATGGATCAAAAGAGGAACTGGATGACAGTGTGGTAGGGCCACGCCAATCAAGTAGGGCCAACTCTCCGCATTGAGAAAATATCTGTTGCATTAATGAATCAAGGAATGAATGAGCCCTGAGGCTGTATCTCACACCCACATGAGGGATCAACAATGTCCCTGGCATGTAAGAAGGCCTACAGCATGCTTACAATTAATCATGGAGTTGTACTGTACTCACCTATCACAGCGAGTATATGGGCCTGGGCTAGCTAAGTACCTTACTCCAAATGATGACGCACTGAGACCAAAAATGAGCTAATGCCAGTAATTCCTTATTGACTTTCCTGTCCCGTCTGCATGTCTCCCATCTTCCCAAAGGAAATGCTTTTGGAAACGCTGTCTCCTCCCAGCATCATCACCAAAACAGCGGCATCTCTACCACTTTGGCATTTGCCTCAGAGTTCAGTTAACTCAGCTGTAGTAGTTCTCTTCTCTCTCAGAATGGCATGACGTTTGACAGGGTTCAAGAGATAGTTACCTGCTCCCATTTTTAAACTGGGAATTGATGCTGCTTTAAACGAACACCTCAAGGCTCCAAAGGGAGGAAGAAAGTGTATTTAAAGTGATGCTAAGCTATCCACAAGGATTGTGTATTAGTCCCTGAGGTCTGCTATAACAAGTTACCCCCAACTGGGTGGCTTACAAGAAAAATTTATTCTCTCACAGTTCTGGGTGTCAGCAAGTATGCACTCTGAAATCAGGGTGTCGCCGAGGCTGTACTCCCTCTGGAGGCTCTGGTGGAGAATCCTTCCTTGTCTCTTGCAGGTTCTGGTGGTTCTAGGCATTCCTTGGCTTGTAGCCATGTCACTCCAATCTCTGCCTCTGTCTTCACTTGACCTTCTCCTTTGTGTGTCTGAGTCTCTGAAATCTCCCTGTGCCATTTTCTTAAAAAGACACCTGTCATTGAATGTAGGGCCCATCCTAGATACAGGATCATCTCATCTTGAGGTTTTTAACTTAATTACACCTGCAAAGACACTTTTCCCAAATAAGGTCACGTTCACAAGTTCTGAGAGTTAGGACTTGGCCTTATCCTTCCTGGTGGGGCCGCTAGTCAACCTATTGCAGTTGGTAATATCTTAGCCAAGACGGTAGCCATAAGCTAAAACTTTTTTGAAGCAGTATTGGCTGAGCCTTGTTCTGTGTTTCTCTGTCCTCTGGTCCCTGGGTCTGTCCACTCTAGGCCCAGGCATCCCAGGAACCAAGGCTTATCACTCCCTCTCCTCCTCCAGCTCCTCCCATCCCATAACTGAAAATATCCTTTTTAAACACACACGGGCCTGAAGAAGGTCAGCAACGAATTAGCAGAGGCAGGGCTGGTGCTCAGCTTCCTGATCCCTAGTCCAGTGTCCTTTCTGGGATAGTAATTTTAGAATCCCATTGCCACGTTTATAAGGAACGGGGAGTGAAGCTTTTGTATTAGAACATTTAAGCTTCCTGCATTCCCGGCAGCCTTTCCAGGCTGTTTCCAAAGAAACTTATCAGCCTGTCAGCATTCTCCCCAGCTCCTCTTACCTCCCCAGTGCCACAGGCAAGACAAAGTGCAGACAAACATGCTTCTCACCACCTCCTTAGCCAATAGCTCTCTAGGCGATTTTTCACGTCTCATGTCCAAGGCATCTGATGGCAGCGACTTCCAGGCAGCTGAGCTGCAGTGTTAGCTCTGTGGACTATGCTGTCAACTTGTATTTTAATCCTTCTTCATTTACAGTTTGATTTCACTTAGGATTAGCCTTACTTCCTGCTCAAATGCCAGGCCTGCGGCCCCATGCTAACTGGCAGAGCCACCTAGTAATCGCTACACAGAACAAATTCTGCCCTAGACTCTCTTGTAGAGGAGTTTGGCTTCTGTCTTAACTCCATCTCCTTGGGCAGCTTCCATCTTAAAGCAAGGGTCAGAGAGAGCCACCAAGACTTCCATCTTCGCTTCCTGTTTCCTGGAACTATACTCGGAGACATCTTTTACTTTATTTGTTCTTTCTCATATCCAATTTGATTTTCCATGTGCTGGAAGAGTAGGGATAGATAGAACATGCTATAGATCTTGGAAATGATAGCCTCCCTTGACAAGATTTTAAAAGGGCAGCTTATGCAGGATTCTGAATGTGGCCTCTCAGGGCGCTGGAGCTCAGACAAATGCATTTGTCTGTGTCTTAGTGTCCTAGTGCTGCTGTAACAGAAATACCACAAGTGGGTGGCTTTAATAAACAGGAATTTATTTTCTCACAGTTCAGGAGGCTAGAAATCCAAATTCAGGTCTTGGCTCTAGGGGAAGGCTCTCTCTGTGGGCTCTGGAGCAAAACCTTTATCTCTTTTAGTTTCTCTAGCTCCAGGGTTCCTTGGTTGCTTGGTGATCTTCATGTGGCATCCGTCTTCTCCAGCGTGTGCCTGCTTCTGTGTCGAATCTGCTGTTTTTATAACTCAGAGTGATTAGGTTTTGGACACACCCTAACTGGAGTGGCCTCATTAACATGACAAAGAAAGCAGGATTATATCCACAGGTACTTTTTATTTTATTTTTACCAGTTGCCTTGAGTTGGTTCCAACTCATGGCAACCCCATGTGTGCACAGTAGAACTGTGCTCCATAAACTTTTCAAGACTTTTGGAAGTAGACCACCAGGCCATTCTTCTGAGGTGCCTCTGGGTATGTTCAAACTGCCAAGCTTTTGGTTAATAGTCAAGTGCTTAACCATTTGCACTACCCAGAGACTCCTTCCACAGGTATAGGGGCTAGTATTCCAAGACATATTTTGGGGGGACACAATTCAATCCATAACATTTGGTAAGGGATTCCTCTCAGATCAAACCTGAAGGCTCAAATTCGCTCTTTCAGCAAGCAATAAATAGAAACATAGTACGGAAAACAGCAAGGGGGCAAGGGAAGAACATTTTCATTACACTTTTGGCTTGGCAGCCCAGGGTGACCAGCAGGAGCTCCGCCACATTGTGGCTTTCTGCCTGGCTGCCTTTAGGCAACGCCCTTGAAAGTTGCGGTTGTTGTTTTTTCTATATCCTCTGATTTACTTGATGTAAAAGCATTTGGCTGCTAACCAAAAGATCAGTAGTTTGAATCCACCAGCCACTCCTTGGAAAACCTACGGGACAGTTCTATGGGAAACTGGGAAACCCTATGGGACACAACGTTGCTTGAGGCACTTACTGATGAAAATCAAAGACCACAGCCTTCAGTATGGATAACATCTCAACATAAAGAAAACAAAAATCCTCACGACTGGACCAATAAGCCACATCATGATAAACAGAGAAAAGATTGAAGTTGTCAAGGATTTCATTTTACTTGGATCTACAATCAATACCTGTGGAAGCAGCAGTCAAGAAATCAAAAGATGCATTGCATTGGGTAAATCTGATGCAAAGGGCCTCTTTAAAGTGTTGAAAAGCAAAGATGTCACCTTGAAGACCAAGGTGCACCAAACCCAAGCCATGGTATTTTCAATTGCCTCTTTTTTTCATATGCATGTGAAAGATGGACAATGAATAAGGAAGACCGAAGAAGAATTGACGCCTTTGAATTGTGGTGTTGGCCAAAAATATTGAATTTATCATGGACTGCCAAAAGAACGAATAAATCTGTCTTGTAAGAAGTACAACCAGAATGCTCCTTAGGAGCAAGGATGACAAGACTGTGTCTTACATACTGTGGACGTGTTGTCAGGAGGGATCAGTCCCTGAGAAGGACATCATGCTTCGTAAAGTACAGGGTCAGCGGAAAAGAGGAAGACCCTCAAAGAGGTGGACTGACACAGTGGCTGCAACAATGGGCTCAAGCATAACAACAACTGTTAAGGATGGTACATGACCGAGCAGTGTTTTGTTCTGTGGTACATAGGGTCACTATGAGTTGGAACAAACTTGACAGCACCTAACAACAACAACAACAGTAACAGCATAGGGTCACTACAAGTCAGAATCAACTTGACAGCATACATGTACTTGGAGTCCCTGGGTGGTGCAAATGGTTAAGAGCTTGGCTGCTAACAGAAAGGCTGGTGGTTCCAGTCCACTCAAAGATGTCTTAGTAGAAAGGCCTGGCAATCTACTTTTGAAAAGCAGCCATTGAAAAACTCTTTGGAGCACAGTTCTACTCTGACACACCTGGGATCAGCACAAGTTGGAATTGACTCCTCAGCAGTTGGCGGTGCTGGTGGTATGCATGTACTAAAACTGAAGTTACATAGACCCTATGTAATAGTTGCCTGTGCTGCATTAACAAATTGCCGTAAATTTGATGGCTTCAAACAACAGCAATTTATTCTCCCACAGTTCTGGATGTCAGAAGTCTGAAATCGTATTTTGGAGGGGGGCACAATTTGGCCCACAACACCCTATAAAAGGCCAACTTATAAATTCCTGAAATTTCCTACATTTTTCAAGCTCAAATACTACCTTTTCCTCAAAGCCTTTCCAAGTTTCCCTCACCCATTATTATAAACCAGCAATTCCTTCTTTTGTACATCCATGAACAGGACTTTGTACCACTTTTGAGGCACATGGGAATGATGAAACTGAGGCTCAGGGAAATTAAGAAATTTTGTAAAGTTCACACAGCTTACAGTAAGACTCAAAGCCAGGACTCAAGACCAGTATTCTCACTCCATGTCCAATGTCCTTTCTCTCTTTGGGGGAGGATAAATAAATGAGCTCTGTTTTAGGTACACAGACCTTGAGCTGCCAACATGGCATCCCATTTGGATATACACAGCAGATAGATGAAACGATAGATCAACATCTAGAGAAAAGTTGATGCTAAAAATGTCAGTTTGGGAGTCATTTGCTTGAAAGTTTTGAAGCTTGATGAAACTGCTTAGGGAGGGAGTACTGAGGGAAGCAAAGAAGCCCGGTAATAAACCCTAAGTAAACTCTTTAATTCAGGGAGTGAAGGGAAAATGTGTGCAGGCGAAGGAGCTAGAAGGAGCAGTCAGGGAAGTAGAAAGAGAAGCAGGAAGGACTAGTGCCGTAAAACTTAAGATAGAGTTATAAGAAGGAGGCAGAGGCCAATAGGATTTAATTAGAACTAACAATTTGCAGGAGTCTCTGGGTAAGCAAACAGTTAAGAGCTCAGCTGCTAACCTAAAGATTCAAGACCAACCAGATATACCTCAGAAGAAAGGCCTGGTGATCTACTTCCAAAAAGCCAGCCAGGGAAAACTCTTTGGAGTGCAGTTCTATTCTAACACACCTGGTGTCGTCATGAGTTGGAATCAACTCAATGGCAACTGGTTTGTTTTTTATGCTGAAGTATTACTTGATCTCTCAAAGGTACCTCAAATCATGTGTTAAGACTTGAACTTACAGCTTTCTTCCTGCACTTTGTTCTGCAAACCTGATCCTCTTCCCTGGTTTCTATTTAAGTGAATGTTCTACCATTTATTATGTTATCCAAGAATAGACCTTGGCAACTCCCTCTTCCTCACCTACTATATACAGTTCAACACCAAAGACTAGCTACAAGGGAGGCTGGAAAATTGGCTAGTATTGAGTTGGACCTGGGTTTGGCAAATGTTTTTTAGTAAAGGTCCAGATAGTAAATATTTTAGGCTTTGTGGGCTATGTGGTCTCTGTTGCAACTACTCAATTCTGCCTTTTTAGCAGGAAAGCAGTTACAGACAACAGGTAAATGAATGAGCATGTTCGTGCTCCAATAAAACTTTATTTATAAGGTGAGGCAGTGGGCTGGATTTGGCTCAGGAGCAGTTTGGCAACCCCTGGCTCAAACAAAACATAACCTATTTCTAAGAGCTGGACACACTGTGGCTCCAAGCAAAGTCATGGTTCTGTAAGCAAGAAGTCAGAGGGAAATGGGTATTGGTGGGCCACTGGCGGTGTCTGCTACACCTCTGACCCTATAGGACAGAGTGGAACTGCCTCACAGGGTTTCCAAGGAGCAGCTGGTGGATTCACGCTGGCAACCTTTTGGTTAGCAGCCAAATGCTTAACCAGTGTGCCAACAGGTAATGGGATTCATTTCTCAGGGGTGGGCCCTGCCCTTTCCTATGACTAACAACTACAAACTATTGGAGGTCTTTGCTGAATTAAGGAAGCTGTAATTTCGGTTTTTATTAAAGAATGCAGTTCAATGATTCCCCCCCCCACCCCCCCGCCCCGGCTATTCCTGGTAGAAGAGTTAGTCACTCTGCTTTGGCAAAGTGACCCACTAATTCTACAAATCGCCAAATTGTAAAATTTCTAAACCGATGCTTGGCTTTTGAAACTTGATGGAAGGAAAAGTGGGATGGAAATAGCTGGAGAGAGCGGTGACGCTGGCGCACCTGTGCTGCGTGTGTGGTAATTGGTTTGGAAATATTGATCTATGCGCGTGTAGATGGTGCACTTGGTGAGCACCTATATTTGTGCTACACTGACATGCTTTTTCCTCCGCCTTTAATGCAATCAGTGCATATTATAGGGGCATGAATATGCAAATGCTGAATAAAGCTTGAATTTTTTAATTAAAGAAGCTAAATCAGGGGAATTATAAGCACCCAATTTAACATTTTCAATATGAAATGAAATGTTCGCCTGCAATCTCATTCCTTCCCATGGATTTTGTTGATATTCGGCCTGGAGCTTGATTACTTCATCCTGATCTGTTTTTAAAGGACTTGGCTTGGGTTTTGGTGAGATCCAGAGGAGTCAGGTAATGAGGAGAGGAGGGTAAGCCTGGAAGGAAAATGTCTAAAGAAGGACTTTTTTTCCTGTCCTGGTTGATGGAGTTGGCAGGGGAAGCAGCTTATTGCTTGTGTACTTGCAAAGAGTATCAGCATATAAATACTCAGTTGGGAATTAAATTTCCAAAAGGAAGCATTTTTCCCACTCAATTTTCTCTTAATTCAGAAAAATTACTTTTAAATTGATGTAACACAGCAGCGTATAACAGTTACATTATTCTCCCCCAGGAATAAATGCAGGCTTTTTTCTCTGCTCCCTTTTCAAATGGGTAAACAAGTGCTTTCTCTCCAGGCTTGTCTCTTTCCTGAAGAGGAAAGCAAGCACCTCTACTGGCTTGGAATTCAAGAGTCCACAATGCAATAGTTTGATTATTTATTAAACACTTCCTAGTGGGAGATTCAGCACCATCCATAATTAAATTCCAAAAACCCACACCAGGCTCTTTGGAGTTTAGAATCTTCCTTGGTCTAAGCAGGTGGGTGATCTTGGCCAAATGGCTGGTCATACTATCAATACTTATTATACCTTATAATTATGTGGCCCTTCATTCGACGTGCTTCTGCCTGCGTGTTCTCGTTTAATTTGAAACCTACCTCTGTGCCTTGGAAGGAGATTGGGTTAGGCCATCTCTAAGTCCCTCCTGGAGCTAACACCATGTTTCCTACAAGGTGCTTAAGTATAGAAAAAAGAAATGGCTCCACTAATGATAATTGCACCTGATTTAACCCTAACTGATAAAAAAAAAAAAAAACAAACTTTTTTTTAGTTTTGATATGCTAGTGTGAAAAAATAGTAGAAGACCTATTGTATATGCTTATCCAATTTGCTTTCAAAATTTGTAAAGCTTTGCACTTCTGTTTCCAGGTTTGGCCACTTTATAAAAGAACTTCCTCTGGTAATTTAGATTATCCTTTGTATTTTACACCAATTACTCCCTGGGTGGTAAAAATGGTTAAAGCTCTAGGCTGCTAACTGAAAGGTTAGAGGTTCAAGTCCACCCAGGGGCACCTCAGAAGAAAGGCCTGGTGATCTACTACAGAAAAATCAACCATTGAAAACCTTATGGAGCACAGTTCTACCCTGACACACATGGGGTCGTCATGAGTTGGAGTTGCCTTGACAGCAGCTGGTACCGGCACTACCCTCGTAGCTCAAGGCATGCAATCTGGAATCCTTCAAAGAATGTGAACTCCTTCTAAGGCAGAGACCTTTCCTACTACAAGGGAGGAAATACTAAGTGCTCAACAAGTGACCAGATGATCTAAGATATTAAACTCATAGCTACAGTAAAATTCTAGTCATATCTATTATCTTGGTTTTTTTTTTTCCTGAGATCGGAGACCTGGCAAGGTATTATTTTGCAATACCCAATTTAAGCTAAATGTTGCTTTTATTTGCACCTAAGTGAGGAAAACAGTTCTAAAGGCCAGAAATCTGAGTCTGCATATAGGGATCAGCTTAGCTATTTTAAACGCCGTGAGCCTGAGTTTATGAGGTCCCTTTTGTTGGATCACACAATGGCATGTTGGTAAAGAATCTTAGGATCCACTTAGTGCTAACTCCTCATTTCTATAAATGAGGCCAATGAGCTCTTCGAGGAGCCTACAATCATACCAAAACCAGTTGCCATGGTGTCAATTCTAACTCATGGCAACCCCATGTGTGTCAGAGTAGAACTGTGCTCCTTTGGGTTTTCAGTGACTGATTTTTTGGAAGTAGATGGCCAGGTCTTTCTTCTGAGAAAATCTCTGGGTGGGTTTGAACTGCAAATTTTTTTAGCTAGTAGCTGAGTCCTTAAATGTTTGTACCATCCAGAGAACCCTGCAATCATACAGAGCCAACATATCTTTAGTTGCATGGTGTGGTCTGCCCAAACAGATCCGAACAGTGGTCGCTTCAGTCTTGGCTACCTTTTCAAGGTGAGAAAGAATCCTTGTCTACACAGACACACACTCAGGCTGCATTGAAATGAAAGGCCTGTTACATCATAATGTGTAGAAAGCTTCCAATTCTGATGGATTTTTAATCTGTTAAAGGAGGATTTCTAGGCCACCAGAATGGACGGGGGTGTTTGTAGAAAGGGTGTGATTGAGATTTATTTCCAATTTTATGCAGTTAATGAAATGAGTCATTTTAAGATTCTGGGTTTGAAGATACACAAGTAACCAACAAGCACGTGAAAGGATGCTCGATACCATTGGGGAAATGCAAATCGATGCCACAGTGAGATACCAGTTCGCTCCCACCAAGATAATTATTATACATTTTTTTTTAAAAAGGGAAAATAACAAGTGTTGGTGAGGTTAAGAGGTAGAGGAACTCTCATGCCTTGTTGGTGGGAATGGAAAATGGTACAGCCACTGTGGGAAGCAGTTTGGCAGCTCCTCAGTAAGTTAAACATAGAACTACATATGACCCAGCAATCCCATCCCTAGATTTGTACCTGAAACAATTAAAAGCAGGGCTTCAAAGAGATATGTTGCCGCTGAAGTTCTTGCAGCGTTATTCACAATTGCCAAAAGGTGGAAACGGCCCAAGTGTCCATCAGCAGATGAATGGATACACAAAACGTGGTATGTACATACAATGAGATATTGCTCTGCCCTAAAGAGAAATGATGTTTTGATACATGCCACGACATACATGAACCTTGAAAACATGGAGAGTGAAACAAGTAATACACAAAAGGACAAATATTGTATGATCCCACTTGCTATGAAAAATCTAGAATAGGCAAATGCATAGAGACAGAAAGTAGATGAGTAGCTATCAGAGGGTTGGGGGAGAGGGGAATGGAAAGTTACTGCATAAGAGGATACTGAGTTTCTGTTTGGGATGATGAAAATGGAATGTCTTGGAAATATGCAGTGGTGATGGTTGTACAGCGTGGCAAATGTAATTAATGTCACTGAATTGTACACATAAAAATGATTAAAATGGCAATGTTTTGTTACATATATTTCACGATAATAATAATTTTTTTCATAAAAGAAGGAAAACCTCTTTGGGTTCCTGGGGAGTCAGCATTTCATTTGGGATGTCTGCGTGGCTATGGGTTAATCCCAGGTACGTGTAACGTGGTGTGATCCTACATGTCAACACAGCAAGGAGCACAGGAGACACTCTGTCAACACACATAACCATTAGTCCACCCGCAGCTGATGCCTTTGAGTCATCTTATTGAGAACCAGGGCAACCCGAATACGTTTCTCCCTAGCAGTACAGATGGAGACCAGGAAACCGAGCAGATGCATCCTAGCTAATCAGGCAGCGGCGCAGCAGGGTAACTCAAAGCTAGCATTCACATGCCTTCATGAACCTTAATTAAAGAGCTCGGTGCCTCCTTTTGTTTTATCTGTTGCCAGTGTTTGGTCTCCTAGTGTGACAGTTTTTTGTTTTTTTAAATAACCATCAATTTGCTGTGATCATCTAACGGGGAGACAGAAGACTACTATGTCTGAGAAAGAGCAGTAATGGTTGTGGCTACCCGAGAGTTAAGGAGCTGCTGTTCCTGCAGCTGCAAACCAAAGCTGACAAGGGAGGCAGAAGAAAGGGTGGGAGGAACGGGGCCACCTCCAAACGCGCATCCCCGCTCTGTCTTATGCAACAGCCAACAGAAACCAAATGTCCTTAAAGGGAGAGAGAGCTAAATTATTGAGCAGGCTATTAACAGCAGGCAAGTGGAAAAGGCATTTGCAGATTTGAGCTTCACGCCCCAGTAATAAATACAGTGTTGAGAGAAGAAATCTGCCCCAGCAAATGCACGGGGACAGGAACAGAGTCTGCTAACTGGCTCCTCCGTCTTGCAGAGATCTGAGGGAAGGATTTTTGGCTGGGCCAAATGCCCCACCTTCTATGTAACTGGGCGGGATGGTGGGGGTGAGGCGATATCAAAGCTCATAAATAACTAGGCTCCCTGGAGTTGAGGGTTAACCCCACAACAATTCGAGAGAAGCCACAGAGATACTGGTCCCTGTGGAGACTGTATTAGAATATGTCTCCATGCAGAGTCTAGATTAAGGGAATGAAAGGGTCGGCCCCTCAGGGCAAGCTTCTTGAGGGCAGGAATAGTCTCTTATTTGTCTTTTATCTCTAGTTCTTTGAATAGTTCCTGGCACATGGTAAATAGATAACTGCCCTTGAGTTGACTCTGATTCACGGCGACCTTATTATGTACAACAGAAGGGAACGTTGCCTGGCCTGCGTCATCCTCACGATTGGTGGCATGTTGGAGTCCATTGCTTGGGTGATTGTGCCAGTCCATCTCACTGAAGGTCTCACTTATCCTTGCTGGCCATCTACTTCACAAAAAATAGTGTCCTCCTCCAACGATTGATCCTTCCTGATCATGTGTCCAAAGCAAGCGTGTCGGACAATGTTCTGATGTGACCCATAAGGTTTTCACTGGCTGATTTTAGGAAGTAGATCACCAAGCCTTTCTTCCTGGTTTGGCTAAGTCGATTCTGATTCATAGCGACCCTATAGGGCAGAGTTCCGCTGCTATTCATACGGTTTTCACTGGCTAATTCTTTTCGTAAGTAGACTGTCGGGTCCTTCTTCCTAGTCTGTTTTAGTCTGGAAGCTCAGCTGAAACCTGTCCTACATGCGTGACCCTGAATACCAGTGGCATAGCTTCTTCCTGGTCTGTCTTAGTCTGGAAGCTCAGCTGAAACCTGTCCTACATGCGTGACCCTGAATACCGGTGGCAGAGCTTCCAGCATCACAGCAACACTCAAGGCCCCACAGTACAACAAACTGACAGACTTTGGACATGTTCTCAGGAGGGATCAGTCCCTGGAGAAGGCCATCATGCTTGGCAAAGTACAGGGTTAGCGGAAAAGAGGAAGACCCTCAACAAGGTGGATTGACACAGTAGCTGCAACAGTGAGCTCAAGCGTAACAATGATTGTAAGGATGGCACAGGACTGGGCAGTGTTTTGTTCTGTTGCACATAGGGTTGCTATGAGTCGGAACCGACTCGAAGGCACCTGACAACAACATAGGACATAGTAGAACTGCCCCACAGGGTTTCCAAGGAGTGACTGGTAGATTTGAACTGCCGGCCTTCTGGTTTGCAGCCATAGCTCTCAACACACCATGCCACCAGGTCTCCTTCAAGTGTCATAGCAACACGCAAACCCTTACACTACAACAAACAGATGGGTAAGTTCTGTGTTATAATCTCCAATTCAATGCACCAACTCTGGCTCTTCAGAGGAACTGTGTTCACTCACATATCGCTAAAGCATGCAATCACAGTGGCCCTGGCTCAGTGACCTTATTCACTCCTCCTGCAGTGCCTGCTTGACCTGTAGCTCCCTGCTCCTGTGCCCTGGCTCTCAGACCATCTGGCTTAATATTCCGGATGGTAATATCGACTTCAGGTCTGTCATGTTTTGGTGACCCATCGGACTCTTCCCTGCATGCTTCTTGGTAGAACACAATAGATCCAAAATGGTGATAGGAATGAATCTTGACACGTGTGAGTTAATGCCTGGTGTTTAGTCAATTACAATTAGTGAGTTATTAAGTCAGGCCAGAAACACAGCAGGGGTTGGTCTTATTGTAATCTTGAATCTCATAAGAGACCAGCTCAGCCTGGAGGGTTTATACAGTCCACATTTGCAGATATTCACTGCCGTGTTTTCTTCCAGTGGAAAAAGGCTGGGGAAGAACTCATTCTATGACTTTCTCCTCCTCATGTGCTCATAGGTTTTTCTTTCAAGTATACATCTTTCCAAAGCACAAAATACTTTATCATCATCAACTCTCAATCACAGAATACGGGCTCATAAAAGAAACATTGACTTTGTAATTATGAGTGGTGATGGATTCAGTTGGGAATTGGATTGGTGAAAAGCATCTTAATTTTCCTTTTAAATTAAATCTTAAAACATATAATTTCCTGTTCTTGAATTTTTGACCTATACTGAAGAACTGGGATATAGAGTGAAAGATTTGGGTGTAGACTGGTCACTTTGAGATGTGAGTTGGCTGGCCTGGAGACCCCTTGGGTTCTGGAACCCTTCAATCTACGGCACAAATGTTAATTTAGGCTTACAGCGCAAATATCTCTGTAATACTAAACTACTTTGGGTTTGCTAAAATGCACTTCAGGGGTCTGAGTGGGAGTTTCGGTTCCTGTTTGTTCTATTCCTGACCACACTATCATTTATGTTTCTTTAGAGGGCTATTGGTTTGCTTACTGGTTTTTAGCTGAACATCTTGGAGAAATATACCCCTGTGCACACTCATTGATCCTCTGGTAGCATTTCTAACATTGGTTGGGATTTGTATGACTCAGCATTTGAGGCTAAGTGAGCATGTCACATTTGCAATGAGGCATGTTGGAAAATGCTAGAATTAGGGAGTTGATATAATCATTGCTTTTGTTGTTTCTCATCTTTATGATTCAGCCAAAGATAAAACTTGAGCTCCCTCTGGGTGGGTGCTGACCATCTCACTGGATGCTGGAGAAGACTACACAGAAAGGAGAAGTCATGGTTCATTTCTGAGAAGAATTTAAATGACAGGGAGGGAAACTAAAAACGAAAGTGACAGAAGCAAGTTAGCACACCTACAGCCAACTATCTTATTGGAAATAGCTTTTCTGGTGAATTGAGTCATGTGGCATTTTGCCTGTTTCTAGAGTGCACGTAGGAGTCCATTGGTGGCACAAATGGATAAATACTTGTCCACTAGCTGAAAGGTTGGTGGTTTGAACCCACCCAGAGGTGCCTTGGAAGACAGACCTGGTTATCTGCTTCTGAAAGGTCACAGCCCTGAAAACACGATGGGACAGTTCTACTCTGCAAACACAGGGTTGCCAGGAGTCGAAACCAACTTGATTGCAACTAACCACGATAACAACAGGGTACAAGTGCTACTGTTTTCCATTTGAAACTCTTGTCTATCTGAGTCAGTCATCTTTCTATTTCATTAGATGAGTTTTTTAAAAAGCTGGTTAGGATCACTGTGAGTCGGAATTGACTCAACAGCAAAGGGTTAGGTTTTTTTTTTTTTAGTTATGCTTTAGGTATACACACTCCAAGCTAGTGAATAACGTTGTTGTTAGCTGCTATCAAGTCAGCTCTGACTCATAGTGACCACTTGAACAACAGAATGAAATGTTGCCTGGTTCTGTGTCATTTTCATGGTCATTGGTAAGTTCAAGTCCCTTGTTGGGGCCACTGTGTATTTTGAGTGTCTTCCAAACTAAAAAAAAAAAAAAAAAAAATTTTTTTTTTCCCCCAAACTAGGGGGCATCTTCTAGCAGTATATCAAATAATATTCTGTTGTGATCCCGAGAGTTTTCATTGGCTAATTTTCAGAAGCAGATCTCCAGGCCTTTCTTCCTGGTCTGCCTTACTCTGGAAGATCTGCTGAAACTTCTCTACCCTGGATGACGAATCTTCTATTTGAAATACCGATGGTATAGATTCAAACATTATAGCAATACACCACCACTGTACAACAAGCTAACAGAGAGATGGTAGAGTGAATAACACTACTGTCTGTTGTTTAGGCCCCAGGAAGCATTTCATAAAAATTTTGAAAAGGTAGAGGAGATAGAGGGAGAAACAAGTCCAAGTTGTGTTTCTCTTTAGTCTCGATGCAAGTTGGCCTCCTCCCGTGTCTGTCCCTCGTTCCCCACATGTACCTATAAACCCATTGCTGTTGAGTTGATTCCAATTCATAGCAGCCCTATAGGACAGAGTAGAGCTGCTCCATAGGGTTTCCAAGGCTGTAAATCTTTACAGAAGCAGACTGTCACATCATCCTTCCACGGGGCAGCTGGTGCGTTCAAACTGCCCGTCTTTAAGTTAGCAACTGAGTACTTTAACCACTGTACCACCTGAGCTCCTTCCTCACATATAACCCCTTTTAAATGTGTCTGGTGCAACAAGAAATTTTCTTAAAATAATTTATTTTATTTTTGTTGTGGGTATTGAGAATATACACAGCAAAACATGCACCAATTCAACAGTTTCTAAATGTGCAATTCAATGACATCGATTACATTCTTCAAGTTGTGCAACCATTCTCACCCTCCTTTTCCAAATTGTTCCTCCTCCATTAACATAAACTCACTGCCCCCTAAGTTTCCTGTCTAATCTTTTGAGTTGCTTTTGTCAATTTGATCCCATATATTTAGTTCTTAAAGGAGCACAATGCTCCAGGCAGACATTCTTTTGTAGTTAAGCTAAACTATTGTTTGGTTTTAAGAAGACTTCAGGGATATTTTTGGTTTAAGGTTTAAATATCATCTTAAGGCAATAGTTTCAGGGGTTCATCCAGCCTCCATGGATGAGCTAATCAAACCAAAGTTGATTAGTGGTTATAACGGACAGGAGGAGGGGGAAAAGGTGTTATGCGTATGGAGTACTGAGTGTCAGTTTACGACAATGGAAACATCACATCGATTAAGGCTATGGTTAATATAATTCCTATCAATAAGCTGTATACCTGTAAAAGGTTGAATTGGCAAAATTGTGTGATAGATACATTTACAACAATGACCAAAAAAAAAAAGAGTAGCTGCCGAGGCTTCTTATGTACAACCAAATACCTCATGGAATTTGGTTTCTTGGTTTGAAGGTTTAGAGTCATGGTTTCGGGGGACATTCCAGTTAGTTGGCTTAATAACATGTTTAGTGCTTCTGTTCTACCTCCTAGTTTGCCACATAATGCCTGGGGTCTTAAAAGCTTGAAAGTGGCCATCTGAGATACAACAATTGGTCTGTTTGCCTGGAGTGACAGAGGAAGGAGAGTCAGAAATAGGAGGAGGATATGGAATGTGTGGCTAACTGCCTCCTTTGCCATGAGACCAGAAGAACTGAATAGTGCTTCGCTACCATTACTGAACATTTTGATCAAAGATTCTGTAGAAGAATCCTGATCAAAAGGGGGGAAATACAGAACAGAATTTGAAAATCTTATAGAATCCAGACTTTCTGGAGCTGTGACAAGGTATTTTAATGTGACTATTGAAATAGAATGTGTAGAATCCAGTTCAGGCACTGGCCCCTTGCCTCTCTTGCCTTTCTGCTGCCTATCTCCCCACTCCACATTTATGCTTATCTAACCCCTGTTGACCTGCTGCAACCCAGCCACTTGGGAAACCAAGACCTCTAAGGCTTATTATGTGACTGTGTCCTCAGGGCTGTGGTCCCTCAGCTTTTGTCTTTCTTGGTTGATTGATTCCCACTTAACCCCAGAGCTATCTATCTCACTACTACTCTGCCCTCCTACAGATTGTACCAGGATGCTTCAGAACCCAAGCAACTTCCCTTGGAGTCAGTCCTTCCTTTGAGCTTCTGTAAGGACAGCACCTTCCAGGTTTGTTTTAAGAACTCCTTGGTGGCTTTAAGGACAAGCATCTCTGGAATGAGTTGGGAAACCAAGGATGGGGTTGACTGGGGAATGCTGCCATGAGGTGGGGGTGGGACTTGCTTTCCCCTTAGACAGCTGGCTCATAATATCTGCGATGTTTGCGATGGCCCCAGGTGGTGGCGTGAGAGCTTCACCTTGTGATAACCATACTTGGTTTCTCTTCCTAGAGCGTGCTTCTTGGGCAAAATCTCCATTTTTAAAATACTTCTTTATCAATATCTTGAATTCAATGAATCTTTTAAGAGTTTCTGGGTATTTAACAGAATCTCAGGGATCAGCAGAGTGGAAAGTGGGTTAACTATTAGAATGCCTCAAGAATTATTGTTGTTAGCTGCCTCCAGTCAGACACCAACTCGTGGGGACCCCACATACAATGGGATTGAACCATTGTGATCCACAGGGTTTTCACTGGTTGATTTTTGGAAGTAGATCACCAGGCTTACTTAAGACTACCTTAAGGATTAGGGTTCTAAAATAGAATCAGCTGGGTCCCTCAGGAGGTAGTGAATCAGTTCCCCATGGCAGAAGAAATTAAAGCAGAAGACAGCAAAGATGCTGTGGAGACCACGGAAGTGTCCACTGGCTATGTGTAGGCACCCGCTCGGCTCCCCCGCCATGATCCCCACCTTCTGGTATTAATGCCCTTGTGTAATTCCCCTCTCTTGAAGATAGTTTGGACCTAGTGATTTTCTTCTAATAAATAGAACAAGTATGAGGTTAGTTTGCAAAAGACTGACTCCTACATGGAACTACCATATGACTCAGCAATTTCAGCCCTAGTTATATTCTTTCACCAAAAGGATTGAAAGCAGAAATCTGTACACCAATGTTCATTGCAGCACTATTCACAATAGCCAAAAGGTGGAAACAACCTAAACGTCCATCAACAGATGAATGGATAAACAAAATGTGGTCTATACATACAATGGAATATTACTCAGCCATAAAGAGAAATGAAGTCCTGATATATGCTACCATGTGGGTAAACCTTGACAACATTACGCTGAGTGAAATAAGTCAGTCAGAAAAGGACAAATATTGTATGATCCCACTTATATGAAAATAGGCAAATGTGTAGAGACCAAATAGGAGCCCTGGTTGCACAGTGGTTAAGCACTTGGCTGCTAACTGAAATATCAGCAGTTTGACACCATCGGCAGCTCTGTGGGAGAAAGATGTGGCAACCTGCTTGCATAAAGATTTCAGCCTAGGAAACTCGATGGGGCAGTTCTACTCTGTGCTATGGGGTTGCTATGGGTTGGAATCAACTCAGTGGCAATAGATATAGAAGCCAAAGGATATTAGTGGTTGTCAGAGATGGGAGGGAGAGGGAAAAAGGCATCATTGCTTAGGGACGCTATACTGGTGGAATAATTTCAAGAATGATGGTGATAAAGATTGCACAACATGATGAATGTAATCAGTGCCACGGAATTGTGCGTGTAAAAGTTGTTGAATATTTTGTTATGTATATTTTTACCACACACACAAAAAAAGACTGTGACTTCTGTTTTGTTTGCACTCTCTCTCTTGCTCCCTCATTTGCTTGTTTGATGAGGCGGCCATGTTGTAAGCTTCACTATGGAGAGGCTTATATGGCAAGAAACAGAAGGAGCCCTCAGTCCAAGAGCCCAGGAGGAAATGCCTCCTGACAATCACTTGAGTGAGTTTGAACCAGAGCCTCCCCCAGTGGAGCCTTGAAATGACTATGTTATTGTTTGTTAGCTGCTCTTGAGTCAGCTGCCAACTCATGGTGACCCTATGCGCAATGGAACAAAATGCTGCCCCGTCCTACGCCATCTCCATAATCCATTGCAGATGGGCCCGTTGTGATCCACAGGGTTTTCCCTGGCTGGTTTTTGGAATTAGATCACTAGGCCTTTCTTCCTAGTCCATCTTAGTCTCGAAGCTCTGCTGAGGCCGGTTCAGCATCATAAAAACTCACAAACCTCCACATGCAGGTGGTGGCTGCACAAATGAGATGCATTGGCCAGGAATTGAACCTGGGTATCCTGTGAATATTGAATATACCACAAACTGCCAGAAGAACAAACAAATCTGTCCTGGAAGACGTGCAACCAGAATGCTCCTTAGAAATGAGGCTGGCAAACTTGGGCTTACATGCTTTGGACATGTTATCAGGAGGGACCAGTTCCTGGAGAACAACATCATGTTTGGTAGTGGGTCAGCAAAAGACAGGAAGACCCCTTGACGAGATGGATTGACACAGTGGTGCCAACGATGGGCTCAAGCATAACAATGATTGTGAGGATGGTGCAGGACTAGGCAGCATTTCGTTCTGTTGTACATGGGGTTGCTACGTGTCGGAAGTGACTTGACAGCACCTAACAACAGCAACAACACCCTTCGCGGAAGGCAAGAACTCTACCACTGACCCACCATGCCTGAGAGGATTATAACTCTGGCCAGTACTGTGATTGCAGCCTGTGAATGGCCTTGCAGCAGAGCACCAACTAAGTCACACCCGGATTCCTGACCCACAGAAAATGTGAGATAATATGTGCTGTGGTTTCAGACCACTAAGCCTTGTGGTAATTTGTTATGCAGCAGTAGATAACTAATTCAGTGGGTTGAATGAGTGACCTCTGAAATCCCTCCCAGATTAAGGATTTTCGGGTGTTAATAAATGAGACTTGAAGGTATTGACTATATTGATGTCTAAGTGGTTATTTCCTTTTCTTTCTCCTTTCTTCTTATTAAGGCCAATAAATACTTGTGCTTATTGGTGGGATTCATTTTCTTTCTATTCAAGCGTGTCTGTCAGCTTGCCAAAACCTTATTAGGCTGGCCAGGGTAAGCGAACTAATTCAGGCAAGAGTCTTTGGAAACCCAAGAAGTCCACCAAGGAAAAGAAAGACACCATCTGGTGGCTGATACATTGTGCTTTGCATGTGAAATAAGAGCCATCACAGCTCAAATACGCAATTCTGTGGTGTCATTGATTGCTCTGGGTCTGACCACCTCTTTCTCATCTACCATATTATTTTCACCTTTTGCACCAGGCCCTATCAGCGGCTGGTACTGAATGGTTCCTTCCGTCATCTATTTGAGGAGCTGTCATAATTGCTTTCTGCATAGATACACTTGTGACTTAAATGTTATTGGTTCAATAAAAGAGTTACGGGGTTTATTTTCACTTGAGGAAGTTGAGGCAGATTTTAGCACTGGTCATTCAGAAGATCTATTTCTCTGTTAGGCCAGCCCACTGAGTTAACGTTTTGTATTAAGGTTTCTAGTCTTCATTTTTAGAAATGGAGAGGCAAATGACAGGCCTGGTGTTGCTGAAAGAAATAAAGGGTATCGTTTCAAACGCAAGTGATTTAAATAAAAGAAAAATTTTAGCACAGAGAACGAAATTGCCTTTCTTTCCCTACCAGGCACACAGGCGGACTTCACACTGGTTGAGCAGTGGAATATTTTAAACCAATGAAATGGTTTAGGAGACAGATCCTATAGAGTTCAACAGTGTGAAAAAGTTTTCTGGTGCTTTCCGCATATCAAGTACCTATAATACATTAGGAGGAAGCAAAACTGCCTGTTTCTGCTTATAAATAATGTTCTGATTGTGAATTACCAGCAATTTATCTTAGGAGCTGTTTTCCTTTGGGGTTGGGGATGGAGAGAGAACAAGAGAAGTTGAGTGGGTTGTGATGAGTGGGGAGTATAGCTGCCACCTTCACCATCTCCACCCAAAACCAAAACCCGTAGCTAAGTCAATTCCAGTTCCTAGCAACCTCATATGTTATAGAGTAGAACTGCTCCATAGGATTTTCTTAGCCGTAATCTTTATGGAAGCAAATCGCCAGGGCTTTCTTCCATGGAGCCACTGTGTAGGTTTGAACCACCAACCTTTACGTCAGTTATGTGCAAACCATTTGTGCCACCCAGAGACCTAACATCTCATCCCAGTGGCCTGGTATCCAGGACAACTTCAGTCATCAAGTGTGTGTCCAGCACGGTGGTTCTTATTTTCCACTTACATCCAATTTTCCATTTGCAAAGATTTTAACAGTATAGTTGGTTGTATATTTCCTGGAACATACTAAAAAATATAGAACCAAAAATATAGCTGAGGTAACAGAAACCCAGAGATTAAATATTTTTAAAGTTGTTATTGTTGTTAAGTGCCATTGAGTTGTTTCCAACTCATAGTGACCCTATGTGCAAGGAAATGAAATGCTGCCCCGGCCCTGCGTCATCCTTATGATCATTGTTATGCTTGAGCCCATTGTTCAGCCACTGTGTCCATCCATCTTGTTGAGAGTCTCCCTCTTTTTAGCTGACCCTCTATTTTACCAATCATGATGTCCTTCTCCAGGTACTGGTCACTCCTGATAACATGTCTAAAGTATGTGAGACGAAGTCTCGGCATCCTTGCTTCTAATGAGCACTCTGGCTGTACTGCTCTCAAGACAGATTTGTTTGTTCTTTTGACAGTACATGGCCTATTTAACATTCTTCAATAACGCCATAATTCAACAGGCATCAATTCTTCTTCAGTCTTCCTTATTCATAGTCCAGCTTTTACATGCATATGAGGTGATCGCAACACCATGGTTTGATGTACCTTACACCTTAAAGTAATGTCTTTGCTTTTAAACACTTTAAAGAGGTCTTTTGCAGCAGATTTGCCCGACACGATATGTCACGCGATTTCTTAACTGCCTTCCCTGGGCATTGATTATGGATCCAAGTGAAATGAAATCCTTGACAACTTCAATCTTTTCTCCATTTATCGTGATGTTGCTTACTGGTCCAGTTGTGAGGATTTTTTTTTTTTTTTTATGTTGAGGTGTAATCCATACTGAAGGCTGTAGTCTCTGACCCTCATTAGTAAGTGCTTCAAGTCCTCTTCACTTTCAGCAAGTAAGGTTGTGTCATCTGCATAATGCAGGTTCTTTATGAGTCTTCCTTCAATCCTGATGCCCCGTTCTTTTTCATATGGTCCAGCTTCTCGGATTATTTGCTCTGTATACAGATTGAATAAGTATGGTGAAAGGATACAACTCTGACACATACCTTTCCTGATTTTAAACCATGCAGTATCCCCTTGTTCTGTTTGAACAACTTCGTTTTAATCTATCTACAGGTTTTGCATTAACACAATTAAGTGTCCTGGAATTCCCATTCTTTGCGATGTTATCCATAATTTGTTATGATCCACCCAGTTGAATGCCTTTGCATAGTCAATAAAACACAGATAAACATCTTTCTGGTATTCTCTGCTTTCAGCCAAGATCCATCTGATACCAGTAATGGTATTTCTAGTTCCACATCCTCTTCTGAATCTGGCTTGAATTTCTGGCAGTTCCCTGTTGATGTACTGCTGCAACAGCTTTGGAATGATCTTCAGCAAAATTTGGCTTGAGTATGATATTAATGATATTGTTTGACATTTTCTGCTTTCGGTTGGATCACCTTTCTTTGGAATAGGCATAAATATGGATCTCTTCCAGTCGGTTGGCCAGGTAGCTGTCTTCCAAGTTTCTTGGCATAGACGAGTGAGTATTTCCAGTGCTGCATCCATGTGTTGAAACATCTCAGTTGGTATTCTGTCAATTCCTGGAGCCTTGTTTTCCTCCAATGCCTTCAGGGTAGCTTGGACTTCTTCCTTCGGTACCATCGGTTCTTGCTCATATGCTACCTCCTGCAATGATTGAATTCAACCAATTCTTTTTGGTACAGGGACTCTGTATTCCTCCATCTTTTGATGCTTCCTGTGTCATGAACTATTTTTCCCATAGAATCCTTTAATATAGCAACTTGAGGCTTAACTTTTCTTCAGTTCTTGTAGCTTGAGAAATGCTGAGTGTGTTCTTTCCTTTTGGTTTTCTAACTCCAGGTGTTTTCACATGTCATTATAATACTTTACTTTGTCTTCTGGAGCTGTAGTTCGAGTTGAACATTGCCCGACTTTCTATTTGTTACGACTCCTTACAACAACTGAACTGTGCCGGTGCCAGACAATCATTATAACCATCACCGACACAGACTTCATTGTAGTCCAGTTCGTAGCCTGGCAGTGTTTTGATCAGTAAAACATAACGTTGACATCTCTGTGAGTGGACATCTGAGAATGATAAAATCAGCGAATTAAGTGCTGCAACACTGTATGTAGTACATATTACTAATGATAAAAAAAAAATGATAAGATGTACAAAATAAAAAGGATGGTTGCAAGCGCAGTTCATCATAACTCAAATATGCTGTAAGTCAAGGACTATCTGTAAAAGTAATAATTATAATTTGGGATGAAACTCCAAAAGCAGAGTCTTTTTCTGAGCCAGCTGATCATGGTACGGTACCCTTTCTTCAAAGAGCAAGATTCATGATTCATCTTTATCATCTAAAATGCTGGGACAGACAGAAAGGTATTAGAAAGACACGATGATCCTGAGAAAATGATTCTACTGAATGTTGCAGGATATTTTCACTAGTTCTAGGATTGGCAGGATCCCTGGTAACACAATGGTTAAGAGTCTGGCTACTAACGAAAAGGTCAGCAGTTGGAATCTACCAGCTGCTCCTTGGGAACCCTATGGGGCACTTCTACTCTGTCCTATAGGGTCGATATAGATTGGAGTCAGCTTGATGGCAATGGGTTTTGGCCATCGGCAGGCTACAGTTACTATGGTGGGGGAAAGTTGGGTCTAGTAGCATGACAATGTGCTTGATTTTAATTAAAAGTTTGGTAGTTCAAGTCCACTCAGAGGTACCTTCAAAGAAACACTTAACAATGTACTTCAAAAAAAAATCAACCATTGAAAATCCCATGGAGCACAGTTCTACTCTGACACACATGGGGTCGTCATGAGTTGAAATCTACTTGAGGGCAACTGGCTGGTTTTGTTTTTTTTTTCTGGGAAGTTCCAGGAGAGCAACCCAGACGTGGTCTCTTAAGTTGTGTGTGTCTGGAGGTTTCGATCCTCTGGCATTCTGAGTGTTGTTGATGCTCATGAATGATCCCACTTCAAGCATTTAAATGATCACCCCCATCAGACACATTCCATAGGGCTGAGGTTCCTATTACTCCAGAGTTTTCACCATTACTCTCAGTGTTACTGCTGCCTCATGGCATTGCTGAACTTGGAGAATGGATGAAATGCGGGATGAGGAGATTTCCATACCAGAGAGCCTGACTGTAGTTCTGAGATGGGGAGACTAGAGTGGCATAGGTACAAGAATATCTAACCCACATTCACAAAAGGACAACAGGGCTATTCCAGTGAGTAGCCAGAAGCCTTGTGTTTAAAAATGATCTGATCAGGGAACTAGAGAGGGTGAACAAGCAATCAAAGTGCATTGATAATTGTTGGTGATTGGAATGCAAAAGTTAAAAAAAAGAAGAATCAGTAGTTGCAAAATATGGCCTCGTTGATAGAAATGATTCCAGAGATTGCATGATAAAATTTTGCAAGACCAAAGACCTATTCATTGGAAATGCCTTTTCAACAACATAAGTGGCTATACACACGGACCTCACCAGATGGAATACACAGGAATCAAATCAACTACGTCTGTGGAAAGAGACAATGGAGAACCTCAGTATCATCAGTCAGAAGAAGGTCCAGGGCTGACTGTGGAAATGGCCTTCAATTGCTCCTATGCAAGTTCAATTCAAGCTGAAGAAAATTGAAACAAGTCAATGAGAGCCAAAGTACAACCTGGGGTATATAGCACCTCAATTTAGAGACCATTTCAAGAAGAGATTTGATGCATTGAACACTAATGACTAAAGACCAGACGACTCGTGGGATGACATCAAGGACATCATATATGAAGAAAGCAAAAGATTATTTAAAAGGCAGGAAAGAAAGAAAAGACCAAAGTGGATGGCAGAAGAGACTCTGAAACTTGCTCTTGAAGGTAGAGTAGCTAAAGCAAATGGAAGAAATGAGGTAGTGAAAGAGCTGAACAGAAGATTTCTAAGGGTGGCTTAAGAAGACTAAAGTATTATACAGAAATGTGCAAAGACCTGGAGTTAGAAAACCAAAAGGGAAGAACGTGCTAGGTACTGAAGGAAGAAGTCCAAGCTGCACTGAAGGCATTGGAGAAAAACAAGGCTCTGGGAAGTGATGGAATACCAGTTGAGATGTTTCTGGCTGCAATACTGGAAGCGGTCATTCATCTAAGCCAAGAAATTTGGAAGATAGTTACTGATCATCTGGCTGGAAGAGATCTATATTTTTGCCCATTCCAAAGAAATGTGATCCAATGGGATGTGGCAATTATTGAACAATATCATTACCATCACAAGCAAACAAAGTTTTGCAGATAATTCAAATTGGTTGCAGCAGTACATCAATGGGGAACTGCCAGAGAGGGAAGCCAGATTCAGAAAAGGACATGGAACAAGGAATATCATTGCTGATGTCAGATGGATCTTGGCTGAAAGCAGAGAATACCAGAAAGATGTTTACCTGTGTTTTATTGACTATGTGAAGGTATTCAACTGGGTGGATCATTACAAATTATGGATAATATTGTGAAGAATGGGAATCCCAGAACACTTAATTGTGCTCGTAAGGAACCTGTACACAGACCAAGAGGCAGTCGTTTGAACAGAACAAGGAGATACTGCGTGGTTTAAAATTGGAGAAGGTATGCGCCAGGGTTGTATCCTTTCACGATACTTAATTAAATCTGTATGCTGAGCAAATAATCTGAGAAGTTGGACTCGGACTATGTGAAGAAGAATGTGACATCAGGATTTGAGGAAGACTCATTTACGTTCTATATGCAGATGACACACCCTTGCTTACTGAAAGTAAAGAGGACTTGAATCCCTTACTGATGATAATCAAAGACTACAGCCTTCAATATGGATTACACCTCAACAGAAAGAAAAAAATCCTCACAACTGGACCAATAAGCAACATCATGATAAATGAAGAAAATATTGAAATTGTCAAGGATTTCATTTTACTTGGATCCACAGTCAACACCCATGCAAGCAGCAGTCAAGAAATCAAAGAATGTATTGCATTGGGCAAATCTGCCGCAAAAGACCTCTTTCAAATGTCAAAAAACAAAGATGTCATTTTGAGGACTAAGGTGTGTCTGACCCAAGCCATGGTATTTTCAATCACCTCATATACATGTGAAAGCTGAACAATGAAAAAGGAAGACTAAAAAGGAATTGATGCATTTGAATTATGGCCTTTGTGAAGAATATTGAATATACCATGGACTGCCAGAAGAACGAACGAACCTGTCTTAGAAGTACAGCCAGGATGCCCCTTAGAAGCGAGAATGACAAGACCCTGAGCAAGACTGACTGACACAGGGGCTGCAACAACGGGCTCAAACATACCTACTAATTGTGGGGATATATTTCATTCTGTTATACATGGGGTTGCTATGAGTCAGAACCGACTGAACGGCCCCTACCAACAAGAACATGATGTCCTGACATGTCGCAACATGAATGAACCTTGAGAACGTTCCGCTGAGTGAAATAAGTCAGTTGCAAAAGGACAAATATTGCATGATCTCACTTATATGAGATGGGCAAAAACCTAAGCTTATTAGTGGTTACCAAGAGCGGGAGAGAGGAGAATAAGGGGAGTCCTTGCTTAGGGGCATTGAGTTTATGTTTATAGTGGTAGAATAACTGGGAAAAGGATAGTGAGAATGGTTGTACCAAGTGAAGAATATAATCAATGTTACTGTGTAAAACACATTGTTGAATTGGTAAATGTTTTGTTATGTATGTTTTTATTACAATTTTAAAATATCCTGTGTATCTTCTGGTTTTGTAATACAGTTTAAAAAATGTCCTACACAAGCCAAATGGTTGTAATTAAAATTGATAGTAATTGTTTTTCCTTTAAGAAAAATAACCCAAGTACTTAATTAGGTTGCTGGGTATACAGCATAGTGTCTGTTTGTGCAGTGCTTGCCGGAAGGTCTAAGTGAGTGATGAATAATAATAATATGCTCTATCTTCCATCAGTGCAGATCCCAGATGTGGTTTTCTACTTCTCTTTCAATTTCTGATTTTGGAAGTTCTCCCCGGCTCACCTCTACAGGTATTAGGACAAGATCCCAGACTGGCTCATCATTGTATGAGTTGAAGTGTTCACAAACCATGGACATTATTTATCTACCAATGAGGCATGGTTTTCTTAGGGAAGTTGCATTGTTTTTCTAGAAGGGTATTATCATACTATCTTGGTGATTATAATACCGCATCTCCTAGACTACATGCACATGGTTAAGTATGACTTTAGATATAAAAGGAAATTAATGTATAACTACCCATCTGTCACCCATCTGTCAGGTTGTTGTGCTATGGTGGCTTGCGTGTTGCTATGATGCTGGGAGCTATTCCACTGGTATTTCAAACACCAGCAGGGCCACTCATGGTGGAGAGGTTTTAGAAGAACTTCCAGACTAAGGCAGACTAGGAAGGAAGGCATGGCAATCTAATCGTGAAAATCAGCCAGTGAGAACCCTATGGATCACAACAGAACATTGCCTATTGAAGTGTTGGAAGATGAGACCCCAGGTTGGAAGACATTACACAATGGCTGCAACAATGGACTCAAACATATTAGCCATCGTGAAGATGGCACAGGAGCAGGCAGCATTTTGTTCTGTTGTGCATTGGGTCACCATGAGTTGGACCTGACTTGATCTCAACTAACAACAATATATAAACTGGAACATAGTAGGTGCTCAGGACATGATCATTCATTTTGAAAACATTGGCAAAAGTCAATGCCAGGGGCCTAGAACATTTTCTGGGTGGGAAGGATATAAATGACTGACACGTATGCCAGGCTTTTTGGCATTTGCCAACACTTGTGTTTTCCTTTGAGACATAACCAAAAAGACTTAGTCTGAATCCTTGCGAATTCTGTACACCTCTCATGCGGAAGCTTCTGGGCTGAGGCATAGACCTGGGTGAGACACCTCAAGGTGTTTCTAGAGTCCAATCTACATACAAAAAGCTTAAATCCTCCCCAGTATCTCTGCTTTGCTTACATCCAGTCTGTGTTTGGACATCCCCACTGGTAGACATCTCACCACCCTTATTTTTGAAAACAAAGCATTTGCCTCACTTGTACTTTATGTACAGAAACTCACTCGCTTGCTGCTGTTGTTATTCCTAATTCTCAGCCTGACTGATTGTATGATGGGTAATTAGAAATTGTTGGAGGAAAGCTCCCCAGAAGTTTCTCATCACTCAATCCACTTTTTCATTTTCAAAAAAAAGGAACTCAGCTCTGCTGAACCCTAAGAGAGAAGATGTCTCAAGAATTGTGAAGAACCAGGGAACTGTGCGGTTGTCCCTGGCATTGTTATACCTGGTGGTACAGCAGAAGGTGTTGCACAAAGATCCAACATAATTGAGTAAATGACTACTCTCTGAGTCGGAGAAGTTATGATTTGATGTTATGATTTTTTTCCCTGTGAGTTCTTGTTGGATTTTCTTTTGTTCAACTCGAGTGGCTATGAGGCTGTGCTTCACAGCTGTTTTCAACCCACTGAACACTTTCTTACATTATCCTCTGTGTATCACTAGCAAGCAAATTTTCTTGAGCTTTACTTAAAAAAATTTTTTTTTTACTTAATTTTTCTTGTTAAAAACGTACACAGCAAAACGCACAGCAATTCAACAATTTCTGCATGTACAATTCAGTGACACTGATTACATTCTTCAAGTTGTGCAACCATTCTCACCCTCCTTTTCTGCATTCTTCCTCCACAAGTAACATGAACTTACTGACACCTAAGTTTCTTCACTAACCTTTTGAGTCGCTCTTGTCAACTTGGACCCATATAGATAGTTCTTTACAACAGCACAATGCTCAATGCATACATTCCTTACTGATTAAATGAAACAGACTCAACTAGTCTCAATGGTTCCAGAACTTTACTTTTTGTAGTTTTTATCACTAAAACATTAAAACTCATTGCCATCCAGTAGATTCTGACTCATGGAGAGTAGAACTGCCCCATAGGGTTTCCGAGGCTGTACTCTTAATGGAAGTGGACTGCCACATCTTTCTCCCATTGGAGCTGCTGGTCGGTTCAAACCGACGACCCTTCAGTTAGCAGCTAAGTACTTAACCACTGGTTCACCAGTGCTCCTTATTAAAACATTAGGTCAATTAAACGTTCTTTGCCAACTATATATATAGGGTCCTTGGAAGAACAGAGGAAGTTTGCACTAGAAAAATTTCCAGTCTTCGAAGAAATGTATGGTAAGGTGAAAGAGGTGGGCAAAGCCAAGCCTCGGACTCTCAGAATTGATTCCCACGCTTTCCAATGCATTCCTTCCCGCCGTAACTCCTTTTGCTATGGAAATAGCAAGATTTAGAACTCTCTGGCATTTCTCCTCTACTAAAAGAAGAGAGTGTGATGGATAGAACTGTGAAACCACAATTATCTGCTGTTTTAAAATATAGGAAACAAACTTGCCAAATTCCCTGAGAAGAAATTAAAACAAAGTTATCATAATATCGTCTCCAAATTTATACATAGATACATGCACACAGATGCAAGGAATATTTATTATCAAATATTTAGAAAATGCCGAAAATCCCTAAAACAAAAATAAAACTACTTCAAATCCCACCATCTAGTGATAACGTTAGCATTTTGATATGTCTCATTCATAAGCACACCACGTTCCCAATTGGATTTATATTACTCATACTGTTTGTAACATTTTTTTCCTTAACAATATCGTTAATATTTTTAGGGTATTAATTACCCAACTAAAATGGATTTTGAATGACTGTGTGATATTTTATTATATGGCAATGAGCTAATTCACCGAATTAATCTTCTAATTATTGGACATTTAGCTTATCTCCGGTTTTTCACTCTGATAAATCTTGCTACAGCAAGCACCCTTGTTTGAAACTACTAGCGTGCAGCTTCGATAGATAATTGTTTTGTGTGTGCGTATTTGCTATTTTATCTATTTTTATGGTACATATTTATTCATTTGGCAGTGGTAACTTTTAAATTGTAGTGCTTAAGGAAGTTCTCATTTTATTTGCTCCCACCCTTGAATGTAAATAATTTTAATGAATTTAAAAATTATTCTATTCAACTACAAAACACATTGGAGCATAGGACAAAGATTTTGAAACTTAGTTACAAGGTCTATCTTTGGTAGCACTTTTGCTTTTTAAGCACTTTTACACACAATATTCCATTTCATCTGTTAACAAATCCTATAATCTTTAAATATTCCTCAGATTACCTTCTGTAAAAAAAAAAAAATTTTTTTTGAAGTAATACATGCATATGGGTCTAAAAGTCAAATAATATTAATAAAAAGCCTTCTAACAACAACTAAAGTAGTCCCTCTCTACCAATCTGCCACCACCCCCGGTCCAAACTTGCCTGGGTTCCGCGTTTCAGCGGTAGCAACCTGAATTTCTTTTGGTATGTTCCTTCATATTTCTAAATAATATGCCTATGTATTCGTTATGTATTGCTGCAAAGAAGTTATCGCAAACTTAGTAGCATCAAATGACATACATTTATTATTTCATCATTTCTCCAGGGCAGGAGTCTGGGCACAGTTTAACTGGGACCTCTGCTCAGGGCCTCACAAGGCTGGGAATAAGCTGGCTAAGCTGCTGCGTTCCTTTCTTGAGCTCAGGGACCTCTTCCCAGGTCATGTAGTTGTTGGCTAAATTTAATTCCTGCAGTTGTAGGCTTGAGGTACCTGTTTCCTTGCTGACTGTCTGCCAGGGGCTACTCTCAGTTCCTCAAAGCTTGCTGATGTTCCTTGCCATGTGACCCTCTCACAGGTATCTTACTTCTTCAAGGCTAGCAGAAGAGGCTCTCTTTAAAGGCTTTCACCTGATTAAGTCAGGCCCACCAAGGATAATCTCTTTTCTTTAGCTCAAAAGTAACTCGCTGGGCACCATAATTCATCTGCAAAATCACTTCATTTTTGCAATATTCTATTGGCTGGAAGTAAGTCACAAGTTCTGCCTGCATTTAAAGGGAGGGGACTATATGTGTGACTCACTGGGGGTAAACATAGAGTGTGACCACCACAGTTTAAAATGCTATTTTTTTGATTAATCAGTTTTAGATATTACTGACTTACTATTTTGATTAACGAGCGTTTTAATTCTCTGATACCTTCTTTCCCCTTTCTTCCCTCCCAATTTAGTTTTTTCACATTAAAAATAATTAAATCCATATGTGAAGGTTTTATTGTTATGTAAAATTGCAGTGGATATTTGCCGTATTTGATAGATGCACTGTCCCCTTTGAACACCTTTCCTCTGTCAGGAATTATCTGCCTAATGAATCCACCTGCATTTCTCCATGATCTTCTAGCTCCTAATGCTGCTGTTGAGATGTCCAATGCCATTTTGATTACCAACCCTTTGTAACCCAGAAACCGAGTGCCGTGGAGTCGATTCCGACTCATAGCGACCCTAAAGTAGCCTTTTTTTCCCCTTCTCTGACATAGTTTCAGATCTGTTTTTTGTCTCTAGTGTTCTGAGATATCATGACAATATGTCTTGGTGTAGGTTTTTTTCTTTTTTTAATATTCACTCAATGGACATTTTCGATTTGGAGACTTAGCTTCATTTCCTTTAGTTCTGGAACTTTTTCTTTTATCACTATTATCATAAAAAAAAACATAATGTCCTCCCTAACATTTTTCTCTTTTGTTTTTCTGGAACTCCTGTCATTTGGATGTTGGACATCCTACTCCACCGTATTTTTACACAAATAACGCGTACCTTCCACGTTTGTTTGCCAACCACACTTCCTCCTGCAAGGCATTTTTGTAAGCGCATTATGCTAATGTTTTTACAGGCACATGTAAAAACACTGGCATAGAGGCACTTGCAAAAATACATCCTGGGGGGAAGGCACAGTTGGCAAACAAACATAACATTTTATTTGCATAAAAAACAGTAAGTAATTCTAAACCTCTCTTATCTTTTCCTTCTATTGTCTATCTTTTTTAAAAATTATATTTGCTTTATCTTTCAACTGCTTTATTGAATTTTTAAATTTGGTTCTCATCTTTTAAACTTCCAGTAGCTTTTAACTTCTGATTGTTATTATCACTATTTTAAAAACAATGTCTTATTCTTGCTTAATGAATGAAATATGTTGAAGTTTTCTTCTGCTGTCTGTATTATTTTTATTTACTCTGAATTTTGGGGGGAGGAGTATTTGTTTACGTATTTTTTCATCTTGGGGATTTTGTTCAATTAGATGAGGAGACTGCAAGGTCAACTTATTTCCCGTACAGACTTTCAAACAAATTTCTTGTGTTCAGCCCCTGTCTCAAATGTAACTCCTTCTGCTGAAATAGATGTCTCCAGCACCTGTGATTTTCTGGGTTTCTGACGGAGAAAACTGGCTTATTTCTCAGCGTTATTGTCCCTACCAACATTAAGTTTGACTCCTTTTACCTCTTAAAAGTATTTACCATTCTTCCATTAGTTTTATGTTTTTGTATGTTGTTGTTGTAGTTATCTTCTGACTTCACGGCCGATTCATAAATTGATTCACTAAGTTGTGCACCTGTCAGAAGTTGAATTGGCAAAGTTGTGTGATAAATATATCTACAACAACATAATAGAAAGCAACTGCTGAGGCTGCTTATGTACAACCAAACACCTCATGGAATTTGGTTCCTTGGTTTGGAGATTTAGGGTCATGGTTTCATGGAACATCCCAGTTAATTGGCCTAATATAGTGTTTAGTGCTTCTATTCTACCTCCTAATTCTTTGCGTAGTGCCTAGAGTCTTAAAAGGTTGCAGGCAGCCATCCAAGTTACTACAATTGGTCTCTATACGCCTGGAGCAATAGAGGAAGATGGAGAGTCAGGAATCCAAAAATCAAAACCAAACCCACTGTCGTCTAGCCAATTCTGACTCATAGCAACCCTATAGGACATGGTGGAACTGTCCCATAGAATTTCCAAGGAGCACCTGGTGGATTCAAAATGCTCACCTCTTGGGTAGCAGCCTTAGCACTTAACCACTACACCGCCAGGGTTTCCAGAGTCAGGAGCAGGAGGAGGGAATGGAATGTGTAGCTAATTGCCTTCATGAACAACTGCCTCCTTTGCCAAGAGACCAGAAGACCTGGATGGAGCCTGGCTACTGTTAGTGAATATTTTGATCAAAGATTCTATAGAAGCGTCCTCATAAAAAGAGGGAAAATGCAGAACAGAATTTCAAATTATCATGAAATCCAGATTTTTGAAGTCATTAAGGCTGGGTGAACTCCTGAAACTACTGTTCTGAGAAAAACCTTTAGACCTTAAACTAAAAATATCCCTGTAAGTCTTCTTTGAACCAAACAACAGTTTTGCATTGTGCTCTTTTAAGAACTTTTAGGAACTCTCTATGTGGGATCAAGTTGACAACATCAACTTGAAAGATTAGATAGGAAACTTAGGGGCAGTGTGTTTATGCTAATGGGGGAGGAACAATTCAGGAGAGGAGGTTGTGAATGGTTGTTCAACTTGAAGAATGTAATCGATGTCACTGAATTGTACATGTAGAAACTTGAATTGGTGTATGTTCTGTGTATATTCTCTACAATAACAAAAAATAATAAAATAATTTTTAAAAAGACTGTTTCTTTTTTCTTTTCTTTTGCTGTTTTGGGGTAGATTGAGGGATTCCTTTCAAGAGAAGAGAACCGCAAACATGTTCACTCTGACATCTTAAACCCAAAAACACCCAAGATCACTTTGGAATGTTTTTTCTATTTCCCCAGTGTGAGGGGCAAGCATTGTGATTCCCTTGTCAATGTAATGGAATTTAAAGCTAGGAGAGGAACTTTGCATGTCACACGGCTGATCAATGGATGTAGAAGAAAACTGGAAAAATTCAACCCCCTAGAGGATTTTTCTGAAATACAGAAAATGGATAAAGGGTCTATCTGAATTACGGAATTTCCTGTTTGATAATGCCCATTGCTTGTGACTAGTTGGTCAAAATTAGATTTCACAGAAACATTATGTCTTGATTACAATATTAGAATTCTATAGCAAGACATACAATGTGATTTGAAATCCACAAGGTCCCTGACTGTCAGACTGAATTGTTGTAAGCAGTACTTGTTTAGACTTTAGAAAGACAGAGAATTTCACAGAGCTCTTCTGAACAAGACTAAGCAGAGTACAAGTAGCCATGTCAGATTAAGACGGGGGAGGGCAGAATGCTGCCACGTTTTTTTCCCCAAAATAGTCAAGATGAAGGTAAGAGTTCCCTAGGGATCAAGGGGAAGGATTTGGACTTGACTTTGGGCTCCACTAGCGTTCAAATTGGTCCCCTGGTTTCCGCTCTCAAGACTGGTGCAAGAACATCAAGATAGGCTTAGTCATTTTAGGTTTGCTGTTGACTGAAATCAAAATAGTATGGTTTGCATTAGCAGGACTTATTCAAATTGTGTGGAAGAGATTTAGAACAATTCTCTGACTTGGATGAAAAATGAGCCCGATTCCCGACTCCTCCGAGTTCCTTGTGGGAGTCCTGGAGTAAAGTGATCTTCTACAGGCCTGGTTAGAGCTATGAGCCAAGCAACAGCTGCATTTTTTTAAATAAATATTTTGCATGCAGAAACTGAAGTTTTCTTCTTCAGCCTTCTTAGCACTAAGTAGATGGATTCATCATACGTCCACACTGGTATTTTAGAGAAGAATTGTCAACAGGTTTAAAATGCATAGTTGGGGAGAATCTGTGGTGATGATTGTGTAACAGTTTTGGGGTCAGGGTTTTCCATTTTTCTTCCAAACATTGTTTTATGTTACAGAAAAATGCCCAGTAGCTCAGCTTACAGGTGCATATGGTCAAGGCAAGCTTTTTTCTAGAAGCAGGACCCTCTGGAATGATTGGTGTTGTTGTTAGTGGCCATTGAGTCGGCTCTGGCACGTAGTGACCTTATGTATAACAGAAAAAAATGTTTCCTGGTCTTGTGCCATCTGCATTATGGATGTTTCAATTCATTGTTGTGATTATTGTGTAGTGTCTTTCAATTTATGGAGCTCATCTTCCAGCACTTATTAGAAAATATTCTGTTGTGATCCATAGGGTTTTCATTGGCTAATTTTTGGAAGTAGATCTCCAGGCCTTTCTTCCTAGTCTTTCTTATTCTGGAAGCTCCTTTAAGACCTGTCCACCATGGAGGACCCTGCTGGTATTTGAAATACTGGTGGCATAGCTTCCAGCATCATAGCAACTTGCAAGCCACCATAGTGTGACAAACTGACAGATGGAAGGTAGGAATGATTTTAGGTACTCAGAAAATGTCCTACCTTCCCAAACAGTTTATTAACAACATTACCCCCTAGTAAGCCTTTTATTCTGCAACTAGAGATAAACTTTACAATTTCAGCACTTTTCTGAGAGAAGACACATTGATTTAACTTTCCAGAGTCACAAATTTCTGAGACCATGGTGAAGTCTGCTTCTGAGCATGGAAGTGGTGTGACTGGGAGCCGGGGATGCCACTAAAAAATAAATAAATAAATAAAGGAGGAAAAGGCTTGGTTAAAAGGAGAATCTTACAGCAAGACAGGCAATATGATTTGAAAACCACAAATGCCTAGGCTGTCAGACTCAATTTTTAGAAGCCCAAAGCCAGAAAGTTTGCTGAGGATAATGAAGGCAAACTTTTCCTCCTTAACAATTGTGCTGAGGACAAGACCTGCAGATGGGCTAGGAACAGGAAACTAACCCTGTCGTGCAAGGCGGAAAGGGCGGGAAGACAGAAAAGCAAACGAGTTCCTGGAGTACCATGTCCCACAACATCAGATGGAACTCTCAGTTACAGGGCATACTTCGTGTTTCCATTCTGCCTTCCCAGAATGAATTCGTCAGCATATGATGGACTTAGGAGCAGCATTCCTCATCCGACTATATGGCTCAGATAAGAAAGGATGTGAGTTATGTTCCTAAAAGTATTTGACCCCAAAGAGTTTCTAATACTTAAACCAAAAAAAAACAAATCTGTTGGTGTTGAGTCAATTCCGACTTTTGATTAGCAGCTGAACTCTTAACCACTGCACCACCAGGGCTCCTTCTAATACTTAGCAAGGTAATATTTATTTATTTGGGAAGGTGGAAGAAAAAAAAAAAAAAAACTCAGCTTCTTTACAAATAAGTAATGTTGCACAGCCGATGGGAGTAATTGATGTCACTAAGTTGTACACTTGTAAAAAGTTAAATTGGCAAATGTTGTGTGATGTATTTTTTACAATAACAACAACAGAAGAGAAGAGTAGCTGCTGAGGCTTCTTGCAACCAAACACATCATGGGATTTGCTTTCTTGCTTTGGAGGTTTAGGGTTATGGTTTCATGGATATCCCAGTTAATTGGCCTAATATTGTTTTTAGTGCTTCTGTTCTACCTCCTAGAACAGAACGGGTGTGGTGCTTGGAATCATAAAAGCTTGCAAGTGACAATCCAAGGTACAACAATTGGTCTGTATTTGCCTGGAGCAACAGAGGAAGAAGAGGGTCAAGAATAGGAGCAGGATATGCTCGTATGTGTAGCTAATTGCCTCCATGAATAACTGCCTCCTCTGCCATGAGACCAGAAGAACTGGATGGTGCCCGGCCACATTACCAAACATTTTGACCAAAGATTCTGTAGAAACATCTCAATCATAAGGAGGAAAATGCAGAAAAGAATTTCAAATTCTCACAGAATCTAGAGTTTCTGGAGCATCTGAGGCCGGATTAACCCTCCAAACTATTGCCCTGAGATAATCTTTAGGCCTTAAGCCAAAAATATTCCCTGAAGTTTTCTTTAAACCGAAAACCCATTACCATCAAGTCTATTCGGACTCAAAACAATTCTACAGGACAGAGTAGAACTGCGCTATACTCTCTCCTGTAGGATCGCTATCAGTCAGAATAGACTTGAAGGCAGGGGGTTTGGCTTTTTGGCTAATCTTTACAGAAGCAGATTGCCACATCTTTCTCCTTCGGAGCAGCTGGTGGGTTCAAACTGCTGACCTCTAGGTTAGCAGCCAAATGCTTAATCACTGTGCCACCAAGGCTCCTTAACCAAACAATAGTTTAGTGTAACTAGTAAAGAATGTCTGCTTTAAGCACTGTGCTTTTTTAAGATCTAGAAAAGATCAAATTAAAAACAGAAACTTGAAAGGTTAGATGCCCTTGGGGGGCAGTGAGTTCATGTTAATGGGGGGACAATTTGGAAAAAGAGGGTGAGAATATTTGAACAACTTGAAGAATGTAATCAATGGCACTGGACTGGACATGTAGAAATTGTTGAACTGGTGTATGTTTTGCTGTGTATTTTTTTTGACAACAACAAAAGGGAAGTGCAGAGGTTTGTTAAAAGTAGTAATTTAGAAAGAGACTCTCAAGTTCATTGTAAACTAGGAGAAAACGCTCAGTGGTCATGACATTCTCCAGCTTAAAACATTCTTGGACTCCCCTTTATGTACAATAGTGGTTCTTTACCTGTATGAAAATGGAAAAAAAAGCTCTTCCCTAGAAAACATGCCCATGCACACATGCTAACACATATACTCTTTCCTTATAATTTCATGGGCATCAATATTTCACATGAAGAATCTTAGCTTACAAGGAAAGTCCATATGGTTGCATTCTAGATATTCCATAATTTGGCTTACAAGTACTTCTCCATGGAGTCCTTGGGTGGTGCAAGTTGTTAACATGCTCAGCTGCTAACCAAAAGGTTGCAGGTTCAAGTCCACTCAGCAGTGGTTTGGAAGAAAGGCCTGGCAATCTATTTTTGAAAAATTAGCTACTGAAAACCCTATGGAGCACAGCTGTACTCACAAACATGGGGTTGCCATGAGTAGGAGTTTACTCAACAGCATCTGGTTTTTGGTACTTCTTCATTAATGAATTATTTCACTGAGATGAGACAGTGCCTGGACAGTAAGCTCAAATCTAAGCCAAAGTAATGCATAATAGTGGAAACTTCAGATACCATGTGTGGGAAGATATTATGTAGTGGTGTAGAAAGTACTGAAGTGGCTATTAAGAGATCTAGATTGTAGTTTTGTAACTCCTAATGGTGTGACTGTTTCCCTGGGTGGTGTAAACAGTTAAGCAGTTGACTATTAGCTAAAAGGTTGGCGGTTCAAACCCATCCAGAGGCACCTCAGAAGATAGACCTGATGATCTGTTTCTGAAAGATCACAGCTCTGAAAACTCTACGGATCAGTTCTATTCTGCACACACGGGGTCGGCATGAGTTGGAAATGGCTTGATGGCAACCAACGACAATGGTGTAATCATGGAGGGGAGGTGGAATATCGCTTAGTCTTTTGGAGCTCAGCTTCCTCATCTGCGTAGTTAAAGGTGGTAAAATGATCTCTGATTGCTCTTAGCTCTAAGTTTGTAGACCTAATGATTGCAGGTTACCACCACCTCATGTGGTGCCAGCCCCACTCTCAAGAACCATTTATCAGGTTACTTACAATGTGAAGCATATTGTAATGGTTCCAAAGCCATCAAGCATAGGACCTGACCACCTTGTAGTGAGGCAACTCTAGGCTGTATCTGTAGCTGCATTCTAAACAGAGAAATTAAAGCTGGACAGGGAATAGACAGCTTCTGCCCCAGGTCAGTGTTGGCCTCCAGTTCTCCCCTTTTATGTTGTCCATTTCTCTGATTCTTTGAATTCTTGACTGAAAAAGTACCCACTAATTTATCCTGGGCAAAACCATTGTTTGCTTAGTCTCTGCTGCATTTGATTCCTCTAAGAATTGGATTTCCTGCCTCTGACTTATTTATCTATCAGGCCCTACCAGTCATGTCCACTCTTTTGGCAGAGATTTCTTGACTGCCTGACTCATGTCGCCCAGCTCCTCTTGGTTGTCTGCTCTTATGACCATCCATATCTTACTGTGACATGGAGATATGGCCCTGAGGATGACCATCCCTTCATAAGGTATCTTTTCCCTGACCATAGACTGAAAGGGGGTAAGAAATGAATTCCAAAATAAAAAGAGAATTCAGGATAGGGGTTAGGCAGAAGATGAGGAGAGGAAGTAAGGGTGTCTGAGTTTGTATTCACCTATTATTTCCACTATTTCTAATTTTAGCTTTAAACCAGTTGCTGTTGCTTTGATTCCAACTTGTTGCAACCCCAGAGTTTCAGGGTAAAACTGTACTCCATAGTGTTTTTCAATGGCTTGATCTTTCAGAAATAGATCACCAGGTCTTTCTTCCAAGATGCCTCGTGGGTAGATTTGAACCACCAACCTTTTGGTTAATAGCTGCTTAACAACTTGCACCATCCAGGGAGTCTAAATTTTAGCTTTAGAGAACCCCCTTTGACCTGCATTCAAGCACCTTGATTAACACGTAACTTTCATGCCAAAATATCTTCTAATTTGAGAGGGGAGGGTTTCTGGGAAAATGTTGGGCTTCATTTTGAAACAAATGGAGTGAGAGATCACCAAAGTAATCGAAAGAGAAATTTTTAAATTATCCTCTGTGATGGTTAAGATTGTGTGTCAGCTTGACGGGGCCATGATTCTCAATGTTTCGGCAGTAGTATAATGTTGTGATCATTTCCCTGTTGATATCTGATCTGTGATCACCCCTATGATGGGTCTGCTGTGTATAGCCAATCAGTTAAAAGGCAGTTTCCTCGAGTGTGTGGACTGCATTGAATGTAAGCTACACATTCTGACAAGGCTCAGGGGCTTTTTGCTTGTACTGGATCCGCAGCTGGCTCCTGTTTGTCTGACCTCTGGTTCTTGGGAATTGAGCTAGCAGCTTACCTGCGGTCTTGCCTGCCGATCTTGGGATTCATTGATCTTCAGAGACTGTGAGCAAGAGCCCTGCTCTCTGACCTGCCGATCTTGGGTTCACCAGCCCCTGCAGCTACGTGAATCAGGAGAAATCTCTATCCTGACCCGTGGACTTGCAACATTCCAGCCTCTGCAACAATGCGAGCCATTTCCTTGATATAAATCTCTCTCTATGTATATGTTTATACACTTTACTGGTTTTGCTTCTCTAGAGAACCCAGTCTAAGACATCCTCCTTCAGGCTGTATAGTCTGCTTTTTCCTAGAAGGATCATGTACAAATTCCATGCATCCTCTGGGAATATTCTGGCTGGAGACAAGACTCCGTCAAAGAAGACAAGAATGTAGTCTCTACTGGAGGGACCCCAGAGGGCATGGCCCCCGGACTCTCTGTTAGCCCAAAACTAAAACCATTCCTGAAGCCAGCTCTTCAGACAAAGATTAGACTGGACTATAAGACAGAAAATGATACGGGGGAGGACTGTGCTTCTTAGCTCAAGTAGACATATGAGACTGTGTGGGCAGCTCCTGTCTGAGGTGAGATGAGACGGCAGAGGGGGTCAGGAGTAGGCTGAATCGACACAGGAAATACAGGGTGAAGAGGAGGAGTGTGCTGTCACATTATACGGGGAGCAACTAGGGTCACATAACTGTGTGTGTCTAAGTTTTTGTATGAGAAGCTGACTTGAATTGTAAACTTTCACTTAAAGCACACACACACAAAAAGAATGTAGTCTCTAAGTAATTCCATCCTGGGCCTTAACAGAGCAGAGTGTTTCCATGTGGTCACCATCCTGATGAAGGTCAAGATGAGCAGAGACCACCAAACACATTTCCAGAAGGATATCAGATTTCACTGGGGCCAGGAGCACAGAAGTGAGTTATTAGAGTTTTGTTTACTATGCCCTCTGGCTATATCCTTAATTAGGTGGAACTGATAAGCTTGATAAATTTTGAACTATTACTTTCTGTGTGCCAATAACAAAATATTACTGTATAGGATGTTAGTTATTTTCCACATCAGACCCTTTCTATTTTCCTGAAGATATCATTAGTTTCCATTTCAATGGGCCTTTTGTTTACAGGGAGAAGAATGTCCTTTTGACCTTTTTTAATTAAAGCACTTTGGCAACTAATACACAATTTCTTTAGACTTTCCTCTGAACCCCATTCTCTGAACCCCACTTCTTTCTCTTTAGGACTTCAAGTGTTTGTTTGTCAGGTTTTTAGATCAAGCAAAGGACCCAGACACAAGTTATTTCTTCTCAGCTCTCATTAACATTTCTAAGCTTATTCTCTCTCTCTCTCTCCTTTTCACTTCTTTTAACTGTGAATTAAGCAGACCCCACTCTCTAGGACCTCATACCTATAAACATTAGATTCCTGTTTCCAAATGACAGGAAGCTATATATAAACAGTATTTTCAGGGGTCCCAAATCACCAGCAATAACAGCAACAACAGAAAAACATCGAAAGCAAATATGTATTTATGTTGATGAAGCAATTACATACGTAGGTTTATTCATACAGTGAAACAGATATGACACATTGGAATATTTTTTTAGTGATATCTTGAAACTCTAACTAGATTTTAATGAAATACTTAGGCAAGTTTTATCAGGCCCAGGAATAATTATTCTGCTATTCTTTTTGGAAGGCATACTTAGAAGTCGAAGAGTTCAAATAATTACCTCAGAGTTGAAACAGTTTGAATGTAGAAGGGCTTTTTTTTTTTTTTTTTTCCAGAGTGGTGTTTATAATAGAGTTAATTTTGGGTTCAGATGCTTCAGGTCAGAAAGATATCTTCCAGCTAAACCCTTCATTCAAACATATCCAGGAAGAATGTTCAAGTAGTCACACCTAGTGAATGAAGCAGCTCGCTGGGTGGTGAAGGGTAACACCTGGACATTAGAAATCCTCAGCAAATGAGGTTGCCAAGAGTGTCTGTGGGAAGGAGTAAGCAACTATCCAGGGATGAGGTTCATGAGTTGTAGTGTTACCCTCGAAGCAGAAAAAGGTAAAATGATAGGCAGCAAAGCTCTTTCTTTTTATGTGGGAAGACTGCTTCTATAAAAAGGCTATTTAGGAAGATAGTACTTGAAGCATTTTTTAAAAACGTTTCTTCCTTGCAAGATTCACATCAGAAACCTGGCTTCTCAGCAGGCTTTAGTTTCAGGATGTCTTCTGTGTGTATTACCATGTTTTCTTGTGGCTGGGTCATGTTGAGGGAAAAGAGAGAGAAGGGTACGCAGGGAAAAATAAAACCAAGGGTTGTTGTTTTTAGGTTGTTAGGTACCATTGAGGCAGCTCTGACTCATAGTGATCCTATGTATGACAGAACGAAACACTGCCTGCTCCTGCGCCATCCTCACTATCATTGTTATGCTTGAGGCCATTGTTGCAGCCACTGTGTCAATCCATCTCACTGAGGGTCTTCCTCTTTTTCATTGACTCTCTACCAAGCATGTTGTCCTTCTCTAGGACTGGTCCCTCCTGATAACATGTCCAAAGTATGTGAGACAAAGTTTTGCCATCCTTCCCTCTGAGGAGCACTCTGGTTGTACTTCTTCCAAGATAAATTTGTTCATTGTTCTGGCAGTCCAAGGTATTCAGTATTCTTCACCAACACCGTAATTCAAAGGTATGAGTTCTTCTTCGGTCTTCCTTATTCATTATCCAGCTTTTGCATGCATATGAGGCAATTGAAAACACCATGGCTTAGGTCAGGTATGCCTTAGTTTTCTAGGTGACATCTTTGCTTTTTAACACTAAAGTGTTAAAAAAAAGAGGTCTTTTGCAGCAGATTTGCCCAATGCAATACATTCTTTGATTTCTTGACTGCTGTTTCCAAGGGTGTTGGCTGTGGATCAAAGTAAAATGAAATCCTTGACAGCGTACTTCTAAGGAAGTTGAGTTTTTTTTTTGTTCTTTTCTTTCGCCTTCTCGGAATGAGTTCATCAGCATATGATGGACTTAGGAACAGTGTTCCTCATCTGACTATATGGCTCAAATCAGGAGGGATGTGAGTTATAGTCCTAAAAATATTTGACTACAAAGAGTTCCTAATACTTAGTAAGGTAATATTTGTTTCTTTGATAATTTCCGCATTCTGTTGGATCACCTTTCTTTGGAATAGGCATAAATATGGATCTCTTCCCGTTGGTTGGTCAGGAAGCTGTCTTCCATATTTCTTGGCATTGATGAGTGAGCACTTCCAGTGCTGTATCTGTTTGTTGAAACATCTCAATTGGTATTCTATCAATTTCTGGAGCCTTGTTTTCTCCAATGCCTTCAGTGCAGCTTGGACTTCTCCCTTCAGTACCTAGCATGTTCTCCCCATTTGGTTTTCTAACTCCAGGTCTTTGCACATTTCATATATACCCTTACACATACACACGTGTGTGTGTGTATATATATAAAATAAGGAAACAACACAATTTAAAAAATGGTCAGAAGATGTGAATAGTCGTTTCACTGCAGTAGATATACAAATGGCCGATAAATACATGAAAAGCTCAAATCACTAGTTACTAAGAAATGAAAATTAAACTATAATGAGATATCACTACATTTTCACTGTTTTTTATTGTTAGGCACTACAAGTTAATTTTGACTCATGGCAACCTCATGAGACAGCACAGAAGTGCCCCATAGGGTTTTCTAGGCTTTAATCTTTATGGGAGCAGATCTCCAGGTTTTTTCCCCATGGGACCATTGGGTGGGTTTGAACCATCAGCCTTCTGGTTAGCAGATGAATGCTTAACTCTTGCACCACCAGGGTTTCTACATATTCACTAGAATGGCTATAATCAAAAAGCCCAACAATACCAAGTGTTGGCGAGGATGTGAAGGAACCGGAACACTCATACATGGCTGGTGGGTGTGTCATATGATACAGCCACTTGAGAAAACAATTTGGCCCTTTCTTAAAAGACTAACCATAGACTTACCATACCCACTGCTGTCAAGTTGATTCCCACTTATAGCGACCCTATAGGACAGAGTAGAACTGCCCCATAGGGTTTCCAAGACTGCAAACTGCCACATCTTTCTCCTACGGAGCAACAGGTAGATTCAAACCACTGAACTTTCAGTTAGCAGCTGAGTGTTTTAACCACTGCACCACCAGGGCTCCTGGAGTATAGTCCAGCAATTACACTCTTAGGTATCTACCCAAGAGAATTAAAAACACATCCACACAAAGACTAGAATGTGAATGTTCATAACGTCATTATTTATGATAGACCCAAACTGGAAATAATCCAAATGTCCATTAATTGGTGAAAGCATGGACAAAATGTGGTTTATCCGTAGAGTACAATCCTAGTTAACGATAAAAAGGAAAGATTTTTGGTATAGACTGCAACATGGTTGAACCTCAAAAACATTATCTTACTTGAAAAAAAAAAAAAAAAAGCCAGGCAGGAAGGACTACATAGTGGAAGGTTCATGTGTATGAAATGTTCAGAAAAGGCAAATCTAGAGAAAGTGCAAACAAGACAGTGGTCGCCAGGGACTGGAATTGGGAATGGGAATTGTTTCCAACCAGGCACAAGGAAGCTTTTCAGAAATGTTCTCAAACTGGATCAGGGTGATGGTTACACAACTCTATAAATTTACCAAAAAATACCAAATTAGACACTTCAAGTGGGTGAATTTTATGCAATTTATACTATACTGCAGTGGAGTTTTTTTTTTTTTTTTTAACATTAAGATTAGATGTTCATGGCAGAGGTTGCTTGGGAGAACTACCAGTAGATTTTCTAATACTTTTTGTCTCGCAATTAGTTTTTAATTTGCTGGAGAAATGTGAAGTTTGGTCTGGAGTCCTTGTGCTGTAGTAAGTGGCGTAGCTGGCCAACAGTGTTTCAGAGTGTATTGCATAATTGGGTAATTGGTGCTGATGCTGATGAAATATATTTCATCTTTAAAGTAAAATTTCTTATAGAATATTTATTACCTGTCATCGTTGTTGTGTGCTGTCCAGTTGGTTCCAACTCACAGCCACCTCAAAGGACAGGGAGGAACTGCCCCATAGGGTTTCCTAGCCTGTAATCTTTTTTTTTTTTTAATTTTTATTGTGCTTTAAGTGGAAGTTTGCAAACCAAGTCAGCCTCTCATACAAAAACTTATATACACCTTGCTATATACTCCTGGAAACCCTGGTGGTGTAGTGGTTAAGTGGTATGGCTGCTAACCAAAAGGTTGGCAGTTCGAATTGGCCAGGTGCTCCTTCGAAACTCTATGGGGCAGTTCTACTCTGTCCTAGAGGGTCGCTATGAGTCAGAATCGATTCAACAGCACTGGGTTTTTTTTTTTTTAATTTTTTATATACTCCTAGTTGCTCTCCCTCTAAGGAGACAGCATATTCTTTCCCTCCACTCTCTGTTTTTGTGTCCATTCGGCCAGCTTCTGACCCCCACTGCCCTCTTGTCTCTTCTCCAGACAGGAGCTGCCCACATAATCTCATGTGTCTACTTGATCCAAGAAGCTCACTCTTCACCAGTGTCATTTTCTGTCCCATAGTCCAGTCCAATACCTGTCTGAAGAGTTGGCTTTGGGAATGGTTCCTGTCTTCGGCTAACAGAAGGTCTAGTCTCAGTCAGACCATTAAGTCTGGTCTTTTTATGAGAATTTGAGGTCTGCATCCCATGGCTCTCCTGGTCCCTCAGGGGTTCTCTGTTGTGTTCCCTGTCAGAGCAGTCGTTGGTTGTAGGAGGGCACCGTCTAGTTCTTCTGGTCTCAGGCTGACGTAGTCTCTGGTTTATGTGGCCCTTTCTGTCTCTTGGGCTCATAATTACCTTGTGTCTTTGGTGTTCTTCGTTCTCCTTTGATCCAGGTGGGTTGAAACCTATTGACGCATCTTAGATGGCCGCTTGCTAGCATTTAAGACTCCAGAAACCACCCCCCAAAGTGGGATGCAGAATGTTTTCTTAATCGATTTTATTATGCCAATTGATTTCGATGTTCCCTGAAACCATGGTCCCCAACACCCCGCCCCTGCTACATTGGCCTTTGAAGGGTTCAGTTTATTCTGGAAACTTCTTTGTTTTTGTTTTAGTCCAGTTGTTCCGACCTTGCCTGTATTGTGTGTTGTCTTTCCCTTCACCTAAAATAGTTTTTATCTACTATTCTAAATAGTGAAAATCCCTCTCCCTCCCTCACTCCCTCCCACTCTCGTAACTGACTAATTTCACTCAGCATAATGCCTTCCAGGTTCCTCCACGTTATGAAATGTTTCACGGATTCATCATTGTTCTTTATGGATGCATAATATTCCATTGTGTGAATATACCATAGTTTATTTATCCATTCATCCATTGATGGGCACCTTGGTTGCTTCCATCTTTTTGCTATTGTAAACAGAGCTACAATGAATATGGGTGTGCATATATCTGTTTGTGTAAAGGTTCTTATTTCTCTAGGATATATTCCAAGGAGTGGGATTGTTGGATCGTATGGTAGTTCTATTTTTAGCTTTTTAAGGAAGCTAGGCTATGATCTTCAAGGGAGCAGATTGCCAGGACTTCTCTCCTGTGAAGCCACCGGTGGGTTTGAATCACTGACCTTTTGGTTAGCAGCTGAGCACTCAACCATTGACTCATCAGGCTTCCTATATTTATCACCTACCCCCCACCCAATATTTTATGAGTTTCACAGTGGATTTTATAAAAGATCTTTGGTAAATTTATAGGAGAATATATTTAGTGGGCGATCAGAGAATTAACTCTGTAGAGTGTAACTATTATCTCTGAAGTAGTTGAAGTCATTGTGGGCTAGCCAGGAAAAGATGTATTGTCAGAGAGAAACTGGTCTTTCTCTATGGGTGCTTAGTGAGATTTTGCATTAATGTGTATTAATGTATCCAAATCGGTGTAGTTTTTTTAAGCAACAGAAGTTTAGAAACTGAACCCAAGGAATACTATCATTTCCTTCATGTTTTATAAAAGTGAAATTGAACAGAGAGGTTGATAATACTGTGGCTAATTTGCATGTATTGTAATTAAATTTTGTTTAGACCATAACTTCAGAATAATGAGACTCTAGGAACATTTTATTAGAATTTTGACAATGTCTGTACTGCATGAAATATATACATACATTCTCTGCCTTGTCCCTATATCACCCCAATGCACACAAACATATCATGTGATATAAATGAGTCATGTATTGGGGTGGAAAGGGAGAGAATGCTGACACATTGTGGCGATTGCAACCAATGCCACAAAACAATTTATGTATAAATTTTTGAATGAGAAACTGATTTGCCACGTAAACTTTCACCTAAAACACAGTAAACTTAAACAAAATACACATGTTAGAAATTATATCTTGATGACCTCTACAACTTAATCCTGATCTGAAACTATAAGCTTATTAAAACAATGTTGCTTAAATATTTCTGTTGCTCAAACCAGTTTTACTTTTTTTAATAAATGCCATCAAAACTTGTTTCCGATTTTTTTCAAATAGTGAAATTGGCAATTCTTTCCCCTTTGAGGGTTCAGCTGATGATTGGAAACAACTGAGAGTCATCAGGGCCAAATCTGCTGATTAAGAGGGTTTATCAGGTTTGAGAATATAATTTTTAATTGAAAACAGGATATCCCTATTAACTATTGAAATATTTACTTATGTGGTGTCTTAGTTATGTAGCGGTACTATAACAGAAACCACGGGTGGATGGCCTTAACAAACAGAAATTTATTCTCTCATAGTTTAGGAGGCTAGAAGCCTGAATTTAGGGAGCCATCTCTAGGGGAAGGCTGTCTTTCTATCGGCTCTGGGGGAAGGTCCTTGTCTCCTTTCAACATCTGTAGGCCCGGTGTTCCTTGGAGATTAATGTATCTTGGCATCAACTTCCCCCTGGGTCTGAGAGGTTCTCAGCGCAGAGACATGAGTCCAAAGGATGCACTCTGCTCCTGGCTTTTCTTTCTTGGTGGTATTGAAATCCCTCTTTTCTCTGCTTGCTTCTCTTTCCTTTTACCTCTTGAACGATAAAAGGTATGACTCAAGCAAAGGTGTGACTTTGAATAAGGGTGTGACTTAAGTTTGGTAAGGTGGTGACTCAAGATACACCCCATACTGATCCTGCCTTATTAACATATAGAAGTTAGGATTTACAGCACATCACAAATGGAGGACAATTACATCAGATCACAAAATGGAGGATAACCACACAATACTGGGAATCATGGACTAGCCAAGTTGACTTTTTTTTTGGGTGGGGGGCGGGGGGCACAATTCAATCCATTACGTGTTGTTTATAAACTATTTTTTTAAATAACGGTAGTATCTGTAAATACCAGAACATTGGTTTCTTTTATGGAGATGGGCTTTCTAGTAATGTTGAGAGCAGGAAATCTTTTAGTCTAACAGTTACCATATAATTCTTGGGAAAAATAAAAATCAAATTTAGAATGAGTTGAAATTCAGACAATTTCATGGTTTCTCAGAATTTTTGGAGAATTGGAGAGGGTCAGGGTTCCCCATCTACATGGGGATGAAGCTCCAGCTTCTTTTCCCTCCGGTCCATCTTTTAGATGACATCAAGAGTGGTCTTCTAAAATGATTCAGCTAGTATCTCCTCACTCTGAAATTTTCAGTGGTTCCCCCAAATCTAAAATCTTGTAACAGTTGGCCCTATTAACTTGAGTGCTAGTTAGGGTCATTTTTACAATTTCCCCCAGCCTTCCACTTCCACATCTCACTTCTCTCTATAAGTCCCCATCAGGGAGGAGAGGAGGATGGTTCCACCTAGAACCAACACCTCACCCCCACTCTGCCTCCCCACCTTCCAACTGCAACTCTGTCCTTTGTTAGTCTGTCTCTGTTGCTATCTCCTGGGCTTTGTTGGAGGTTACTGTGGTTAGCCTATGATGCCTAGGCTGCCTTCTCTTTGCTGTTGCTGAGGGATTTTTTTCCCTACAAATATAGTTTGCTTCCTAATTCCTGGTGCTCACTCTCTTTCTCCAGTTGGTAGTATCTATCTATTTCAGAGAAAAGGCCACTACCAAAAAAACAAAACAAACAAAAACCTGTTGCTGTTGAGTCCATTCTGACTCATGCCAACTCCATGTGTCAGAGTACAACTGAACTCCATAGGGTTATCTTGGCTGTAATCTTTATGGAATCAGATGGCCAGGACTTTCTTCCATGGCATTGCTGGGTGGTTTTGAAATGCCAACCTTTTGGTTAATAACCGGGAGCAAACTATTTGTGCCACCTAGGGACCTATGACTCAAACAAACCAATGGTCATGAAGGTGGTGCAGGACCAGTCAACATTTTGTTCTGTTACTCATAAGGTCTTCATGAGTCAGAAATGACACAACTGGCAACTAACAACAACAACAATAAAACAACAGAGTGACTGGGTCCCTTAGTGATACGTTTCCTGCCATATCCCCATAAAGCTCTTCCACTTCTGTGGCATGTAGAAACTCTGAGAGAGGTAGGATGAGGTGTGGATTTGAACCTTATACTATATTCCTACCCTTCCTCCACTTAGGCTCAGTCACACTTCCGAGTCCACCTTGTCAGATTCATTCTTCCCTTGGTGATTATCTGTCAGGGCTGTTGTTCCTCTCTGTTTTCTGTCATCTCCAACCCCAACCTACCCTGCCCTAGAGCGCATAAGAAATGTTAGTGGTTGTCTAATCCCCAATAATGGACAGAGTTCGGATTCTTTCCTCTGGGATCCTGAATGCCCTTAAAAAGCAGAATTTGTACATCAGTGCTCATTTGCAGCATTATTCACAACAACCAAATGGTGGGAACAACCCAAGTGTCCATCCACAGATGAATGGATAAACCAAAGGTGGTACACACATACAATGGAATACTATTCAGCCATAAAAAGGAATGCAGTCCTGATACATGCTATGACATGAATGAACCTGGAAAACATTATGCTGAGTGAAATAAGTCAGTCACACAAAGACAAATATTGCATGATTCCACTTACAGGAAACGTAGAAAAAATGCAAATTTTCTAGACATGTGCAAAGAGACAAAAGTAGGGAGGGGGAATGGAGGGCTGTTGTGTCAGGGGTACTGACCTTCTGTCTGGGGTGATGAAAAACTTTTGGAAACGGGTAATGGTGATGGTAGCACAACATGGTGAATGTAATTAATGTCACTGAATTATACACTTAAAAATGATTAAAATGGGAGGGTAGAGAGGATTAGAAACTGGCAAAATTGTCACAAAAGGAGAGACTGGAAGGGCTGACTCATTAGGGGGAGAGTAAGTGGGGGTATGGAGTAAGGTGTATATAAGCTTATATGTGACAGAGTGACTTCATTTGTAAAAGTTCACTTAAAGCTCAATAAAAATTATTAAACAAATGATTAAAATGGCAAATGTTTTGTTATATATATATTTTACAACAATAAAAAACATTTGCCATTAAAAAAAAATTAGGAGGCTATTGCAGGGTCTGAAGGAGAGAGGATAGGATCTTTACTAGGAAGCAGAGTAAAGCACCAATTTGAAATATATTTTGGAGTAAAGTTGTTGTTAGTAGCCATCAAGGTGACTCCAACTCATGGTGACTCCATGCACAATGGGGCGGAGCCAAGGTGGCTGAATAGACAGACGCTTCTGGCGAGCCCTCTTTACAACACAGACCAGAAAAAACAAGTGAAATGAGTATATTTATGACAAGCTAGGAGCCCTGGCCATCAAAGGCAACCTTAGAAAATGAACAGAGTGGCAGGGGGAGGAAGAGATGGTTCAGAAGGGAGAGGAGTTACTGGACCTGAATCGTGGGGAGCCATCAGGCACCATTCCCATAGCCGTGTCGGTGGGCTGGTACTAGCGTTCAGCCGGTTTCCTCAGGGAGAAGCAGCCAGCCACACAGCCCACTCACACCTCCAGGACGACGAAAAACGGCGCTCTTGACAAAAGCTAAGTACCTGAGTATATTTTACTGCAGCCCCCCACCCCCAAGCTGGCTTCAGTGGCTGAATTCCCTGGGCCTGAGGTAGGCACTGTTGAGCACCTAGAGCCATCCTCTGGGCCTTAGAGAAGGAAAATATTTGCATTTGGGGAAAAGCTAATTTGCCAGCTCCACTAACCGGGGGAGCTCAGGACAGAAGCAGCTCCTGTCCAGGCATAAATGGCCCATGGACTTTGAGTACCTTTCCCCTCTGCATGGACCTGTGTGGGCCTACTTCAGGAGAATAGGACCTTGCTGGCAGAATCCAACCATTTCAACTATGTGGTGGAGGGGTGGGTGTTTGATGTTTGACATTGCTTTGCCTAATAAACAGGGTCCTCACCTACCCACGTCAGGGGCTTAGGGACTGGTAGCTCCACTCAGGTCACCCAGCCACCTGCGACAGGGTACCAAGGATAACTGCTATCTCCCAGTTCTTTCAACCAAAAACGGTGGGTGGCCATGGTCTGTCTGCAGAACCCATCCACCTGCACGCTCTAGGGAACAGGGACATGCTTTCCTCAGAGACACTTGGGGGTTGGTTCTCAGCCCCCTGCCTTGTTCAGAGCGTGACCCCCTGCTGCAATCAGATACCGGTATATATGCCAATCACCTCTGCTCTCTAAGACTGTAGGACCCACCCACCAGCACGCTCTAGGGAACAGAGATGTGTTTTCCTCAGAGACACTCAGAGCCTGTACCACACACTTGATGCTCAGCTACCTGGAAACCTGAGCTGAATTCACACAGGAAAAGTGAATGGACTCCTAGACTGATATACCTGATAACAGCTCTAGCCATCTGGGGACAGGACGTCAGAGCTCCAAAGGTGAAAATAATCAAGCTAGCTCACTCAAGCAACCCATTTGGGCATATGAAAACAAAACAAGCAAGAAGCTACGAAACAGCAAGCAAACATAAACTAATACAATAACTTATAGATGGCTCAGGGACAACAATCAATATCAAGTCATATAAAGAAACAGACCATGATTGCCTCAACAGGCTCTCATAACAAAGAATCCAGGGATCTTCTAGATGAAAGTGCATTCCTGGAATTACCAGAGGCAGAATACAAAAGTTTAATATACAGAACCCTTCAAGACATCAGGAAGGAAATGAGGCAATACACAGTACAAGCCAAGGAACACACAGATAAAGCAATTGAAGAAATTAGAAAAATTATTCAGGAACATAATGAAAAATTTAATAAGTTGGAAAAATCCATAGACAGACAGCAATCAGAAATTCAGAAGATTAACAATAAAATTACAGAAGTAGACAACTCAACAGAAAGTCGGAGGAGCAGAATTGAGCAAATAGAAGCCAGAATTTCTGAACTTGAAGATAAATCAGTTGGCACTAATATATTTGAAGAAAAATCGGATAAAAGAATTTTAAAAAATGAAGAAACCTTAAGAATCATGTGGGACTCTATCAAGAGAAATAACCTACGAGTGACTGGAGTAGCAGAACAGGGAGGGATAACAGAAAATAGAGAGAATTGTTGAAGATTTGTTGCCAGAAAACTTCCCTGATATCTTGAAAGATGAGAACATATCTATCCAAAATGCTCTTCGAACTCCACATAAGGTAGATGTTAAAAGAAAGTCATCAAGACGTATTATAATCAAACTTGCCAAAACCAAAGATAGAATTTTAAGAGCAGCTAGAGATAAATGAAAAGTCACCTACAAAGGAGAGCCAAGAAGAATAAGCTCGGACTACTCGGCAGAAACCATGCAGGCAGGAAGGCAGTGGGATGACTTATTTAAAAAATTGAAGGAAAAAAATTGCCAGCCAAGAATCACATATCCAGAAAACTGTCTATTAAATATGAAGGTGAAATTAGGACATTTCCAGATAAACAGAAGTTCAGGGAATTCATAAAAACCAAACCAAAACTACAAGAAATACTAAAGGGAGTTCTTTGGTTAGAAAATCAATAATATCAGGTATCAAGCCAAGACTAGAACACTGGGCAGAGCAATCAGAAGTCAACCCAGATAGGAAAATCCAAAAAACAAAGCACGATAATAATAATAATAATAAAAGCTCAAAACAGGATACCAGTGACGTTATTATATAAAAGAAGACAACACTAAAACAATAAAGAGGGTCTAAGAAATGTAATCACAGACCTTCCATACGGAGAGGAAGATATGGCAATACAAAGAAATAAAAGTTAGGTTTAAATTTAGGAAAATTGGGGTAAATAATAAGGTAACCACAAAGGAGACAAACCATCCTACTCATCAAAATAAAATACAAGAAAAAAATAGAGACTCAGCAGAAACAAAATCAACAACAAGGAATGTGAGGAAAGGACAATATATAAAGACCATCTACTCAGCACATAAAATTAAGTGGGAAAAAGAAACTGTCAACGACACGCAAAAAAAGACATCAAAATGAGAGCACTAAATTCCTACCTATCCAGGCACAATGGAACACAACATTGCCTCATCCTGTACCATCCCCATGATCAGTATGGTCGAAGTCTATAGGATTTTCATTGGCTGGTTTTTGTAAGTAGATTACTAGGCCTTTTTTCCTAGTTTATCTTAGTCTGGAAAGTCCATTGGAACCTATTTAGCATCATAGCGTCACACAAGTCTCCACTGACAGACGGGTGGTGGCTACAGATGAGTCGTGTTGGCCAGGAATCAACCCGGGGCTCCCACGTTGTTATTGTTGCTGTTAGGTACTATCGAGTTGGTTCTGACTCATAGAAACCCTATGTACAACAGAACGAGACACTGTCCGGTCCTGTGCCAGTCTCACAATCGTTACAGCCACTGTGTCAATCCATTTCATTGAGGGTCTTCCTCTTTTTTGCTGACCCTCAACTCTACCAAGCATGATGTCCTTCTCCAGGGACTGGTCCCTCCTGATAACATGTCCAAAGTATGTGAGACAAGTCTTGCCGTCCTTTCCTCTAAGGAGCGGTCTGGCTGTGCTTTTTCCAAGACAGACTTGTTTGTTCTTTTGGCAGTCTGTGGTATATTCAATATTCTTTGCCAATACCATAATTCAAAGGCATCGATTCTTCAGCCTTCCTTATTCATTGCCCAGCTTTCGCATGGGTATGAGGTGATTGAAAACACCATGGCTGGGGTCAGGCCCGATGGGAGGTGAGAATTCTACCACCGAACCGTCAATGCCCTCTGGAGTAAAGTTAGGAAGACTTAATGATTGGATGTGAGAGTAAGGGAAAGAAAGGGATCAAGGATGTTTCCTAGGTTCTAGCTTGAGCCACTGGCTGGATATTGGTGCCATTTATTGAAAAGTGGGCTGCTACACCTTTGTGCAGATTTTCCCCTATGGTGGGTATTCTCATTCATGGGAGCCCACACCCCATCCACTCCAACACACTCTCATACACTTCACTCTTCATTCTCTTCCTGGCTGACTCCTCTTTCTTTAAAACTTCAGCTCAAGCGTTACCTCTTCAGATAAACCTGATCAGCCCTTCTGCTCACAGACATACTGGGTGTGTGTGGCTCCTCTAGACTTTCTTACCAGTAAAAAGCCAGTTGCTGTCGAGTGATTCCAACTCATGGTGACCCCATGTGTGCCAGAGTAGAACTGTACTCCATAGGGTTTTCAATGGCTTCTTTTTGGAAGTAGATCACTAGGCCTTTATCTAAGGCATCTCTGGATGGATTTGAACCTCTAATCTTTTGGTTAGCAGCCAAGCATGTTAACAGGTTGCACCACCCCTAGACTTTCTTAGCACTCCATGTTCATGCCAGTGCACTCGTGACAGTGTTTTTTCATTGCTGCTTTCCTTGGATGTCTCCTCCATGAGTCCATGAGCTCCTGGACAGCAGACTCTGCCCCCTTCATCTCCCCAATCTATGGCTTAGAGCAGTGTCTGCACATGGCTCACAGCAAATACTTGTTGAAATGAAGCTACTTGCTGAGGTTTTAGTGGTCACTCTTACACTTCCCAGCTGCCACTTGGCAATGGAAAATTTTAGTGTTTAGAGACACTTTCTATGTACGTTTTTTCAATCTTGACCGTGGCTATGCCTTTTAAGGTCCTGGCGATGTCAGTTTAAGTGTGTGTTTATCTAAGACCACAACATCTGGCTAGTTGAAATGAGTAGGACGAACTGTGATTATTGCTACATCCCTGATCCCAGATGCTTCAAAGACTTCTCAAGCCCTTGTGTTGGTTGTATTGATTTAGCAGGATTTTTGAACACAATTTTCTCAACCTTACTGGGGATTTTGCAAGTATGTTACTTTCATTTGTTTTTACAAGCACCTTCAGGACAACATAAGAAATGCTTATATGTTTCTTTTTCAAATATTGCTTCTCTTAACATCCCCTAAAATATTATTTATTATGATACTAAAGGAGCCCTGGTGGTGCAATGGTTAAAAGCTATGGCTGCAAACCAAAAGGTCAGTGGTTCAAATCTACCAGCTGCTCCTTAGAAACGCTATGGGGTAATTCTACTCTGTTCTAGAGGGTTACTATGAGTCAGAATTGACCCAATGGCTACAGGCTTGGCTTGGGCTATGATGCTAAATGCTAGCAGCATAATGTGTACAGTACAGACACACAGAAGAACTAGCCTTTCTCTGGGCTTACATGGATTTTACACCCAAAATGTATTGACACGTGCACCATCGTGAAAATCCCTATCACTAGGGGCCAGGCTGGAAGGATTGTGAGAGTGAGACTTCAAACCAGAGAATCCATTCCGTATTATCAGGGAGCTAATCCAAAACTATCATAAACTCCTCTAATGTATATTTTGTTGTTGCTGATTGCTATCAAGTCATCTCCCAGTCATAGTGTCCTTTATGTATAATGGAATGAAATGTTGCCCGGTCTTGCCCATCTTCAGGATCATTGGCGTGTTTAAGTCCATCGTTGGCAGCTGCTGCATCAGCCCATCTCACTGAGGTTTCCCTCATTTTGCTGACCCTCTCCTTTACCAGATAGGATGTCCTTCTCTAATGATTAGTCCTTCTTGATGACGAGTCCAAAGTAAGCGAGTAGAAGTCTCATCATCCTCATTTCCAAGGAGCATTCTGGTTGTATTTTTTCTAAGACTGATCTGTTCATTCTTCTGGCAGTCTGCAATATATTCAACACTCTTTGCCAACACCACAAATGGGAGACAGCAATTCTTCTTAGGTTTTCCTTTTTCATTGTCCAGCTTTTGCATGCATATGAGGCGACTAAAATTCCATGGCTTAGGTCGGGCATGAGTCGGAATTGACCCAATGGCAACGGGTTTGGTTTTTTGGTGTAGGTCAGGTAACAAAAGGTTTCCTGCCACTACGTGTGCACTGGCACGTCACCAAGCATGGATCGCTAGCTCTTCTTTGTACTTTCTCCTCGTGCCTCACTCTCCTTTTTCTCTTTCGCCTTCCCTCCCTTGCTTTTTCCATCTTGACTTTCTCTGCCCCTTCGCTATCTATGTGTCCCTGATAGCCAAAACAACCGAGGAAAATAATTGCTATCCATATATTATACATTATGTACATATAGATGTGTGTCATTTATATATACACCGGGATTACACACACATTGCTTGATGATACAATGACCATATAATTTCAGTTCTTAATTTTAAAATTGGTGAATTGTTTTGTATTTTGCTGTCTTCTTTGAGTCTCAAAAAGACTCAGAGGCCTTTTTTCTTTTTTGCTTGGTTTTCAATTTGTACGTGAGTCTGCCTTTTTTTCTCTAAGAATCAATGTCCCGCACAGCCACCCCTTCCACGTTCATGCTTCAGGCTGAGCAAATCAAGAGAAGGAGGAGAAGACGGAAGAAATGAAACGTGCTAGGGAGGGTGTGGGGGTTGGGAAGCTGATCACAAAGCTTAGGTTCCCCTCCACCTTTGCACTTTTCCCAGCTAGAGCTTCGGAAGAGAAAAAGCTTTATTTAAATGAGGACTGCATTTTTTCTCCACAGATGTAGAAAGCCATCTTTCCAATTAGAGAGGTGCTTTGCTCTCACTTAAAAAAAAAATTTCAGGGGCCGCTTGGGTTGCCAGCTCAGGGCATGGTGCCAGGGGAGTCGTCCTGAGCCACACTCACTCTCTCTTGTCATTGCAAATGAACCAGAAAATTCTCTGAAGCGACAGGACCCAGCCGATCAAGGCTTGATTTCTTTTGTGTGCACATGTGTGTGTTATGCATAAGAAATCATTATCTTTCCTTTAGGCTGAGGTCATTTTCTTCTCTCTTTTACTATGAACCTATAAATTTAATTATTTGGCCATGGCTGCTTTAATTAAAAAGCCTTATCTTTGGAGGTTTCCTTTTTAAATTTCCAGAGATTAGGATTATCCACAGCATGTCAGATCTTTTTATGGCCATATACTATATGGTTTCTATAATAATATAAAAATAAATTACCTACCTACTAGAAGTTAGTCATATTCTGCATTTCTCTCCTAATAATCCCAGATTACATTAGTCATAAATGTCAACAGTGTCTCTAGATGACTTCTTGACTTTTGACAAAAAGCCTTCATCTTGGCCCTTTAAATTCCAAGGTCAAGGAGAATGTAACATTCAGAATAATTATTAGCATTATTTTTACCTTGACATTTCATCCCTGCTTCCAGTTTAACATTCCACCCAAGCAATGAAGACGAATGTCATCTTTCGATTCACTGGAGGGAATTGCCCCAATTAAACCTGACTTAAAGGCTACTGGAAATGCTGTATTAATTTGCTGTTCTGTAAAAGAGAAAATATTTCATGAAGGAGAAGAATTTTCATTAAAAGCATTAAGGATTTACCATGACATGCACAAGCAATTTTTTATTTGACTTGTTTCTCCCTTGGCTAGAATACTAATCCTGTGTGCCTGGGCCAGGCCAGGTCTCCCTGATTGTGGGGATTCCACGGGGATGAACGTTTTTTCTTTTCCTTATAGCTCAAAACTCATCCTTATAGTTTTGTTACATCATAAATTATTAGAATTGTTTTTCAGGAATCATAGATAGCTCTTTGATGTAGCAGGGCCTCCTGACCATATAACCTCTTGATTACACCCCTCCTATACCCCCTGTAACCCCCATCCATTCTCCCTTCTCCAAACCACTCACCCCTCCCCCCAAAAAAACAAAACCCAAATCCATCACCATTGAGTTGATTCCGACTTATGGCAATCCCATGTGACAGGGTAGAACTGCTTCACAGGATTCATTTGTTTGTTTTTGGCTGTATTCTTTATGGAGGCAGATTGCCAGGCCTTTCTGTCGTGCCACTGCCGGGTGGGTTCGAACCACCAACCTTTAGGTTAGTAGTCAAGTGCAAACCATTTGTGTCACCTTTTTCCTTCCTACCCCACATTCTTTCAAAAAGTTTCACGCTAAGGTTTTTGGGGCATGTTCGGAGAAAAGGGGTCTATGAGTCAGAACCGACTCAATGGCAATGGGTTTGGTGTTTTCCTTTTTTTTTTTTTTTTGACTCCTACATTAAGGAGCCCTGGTGGCACAGTGGTTAAGCTCTTGGCTGCTAGCCAAAAGGTTGGCAGGTTGGAACCCACCAGCTGCCCTGTGGGAGAAAGATGTGCCAATTTGCTTGCATAAAGATTACAGCCTTGGAAATTCTATTGGGCAGTTCTACCCTGTCTTATGGGGTAGCCGTGAGTCAGAATAGACTCGTCAGCAATGGGTTTTTGGATTTCTATATTTGCTCCTTCAGATGGGGGTAGTGAGCTGCTTTCTAGACTATAAGCACCATGAGGACAAAGAACTTATTTGATTTATTCAATGCTGAATCTCTGGTGCCTGAAACACAGCCAGGCTGACACTCAACAAATGTGAATCGAAGGAGGCCATAAAATACAGAGCCTGAGATTGTGAGCTCTGGAGCCAGACAGACCATGATTCGAGCCCAGCTTTGCCATCCACTGGCCTTGCGTCGTTGGCAAGTTATTTCATTCTTCTAAGCATCAGTTTCTTCACCTGCAAAATGGGGATAACAGTACCTACTTCATGGGGCTGATGTGAGGATTCAGTGAAATAATGGATGGAAAGTGCTTAGCCCTGGCCCTGGCAAACAATGTGTCTTTCTTGGGTGGCCGAGGTGGGTCAGTGCTGATACCCAGCCCTCTGCCTTGTATTCTGTCTTCTGCCAGCTTGCCCTGGGGTGTGGGGAAAGCTACGGACACCTCAGTCACTGCTGGCTTGGGGGCTCTGCTAAATCATATTTATTCACTTTCCAAGCTTCAGTTGTGAAGTTGTAGGACCCCAAACTCCCCCCTAGAATTTTCAGGCAAAATTCCTAACCCGGCCCTACTTACATGGAATGGAATTGCTATTCTGGCAATTTATCTTGGCTTACTCCCTCTTGCAAATTTGAATCTTGGACGTCTGTCTATTTGGATGGCTTTTCTGGACCTGACTTACCTGGATCTCATGTATGCGTACTCCACAGCCTCACCTTTCCTGCTGACTGTGGCAGTACTCCCTGGATTCATAACTTCCTTGCCCACTTTGCCTGTATGAACCTGCCTTATCCCTCATCTCCTGTGACTGCAGCCGGATAGGTGACATATCCATCCCCCTGCAACCTGACCTGGCTCTTGGGTCCAACTCTTTATAGTTGTTCTTTCTTATTGCCGCCTGCCACTTGGTGCTTCCTTCAGCTCTTTACCTGCACAGAGTTGCTATTGCCTTGTATTTGGGCTTGTTCTAACTCCCAGTGTTCATGACAGCAAGGTACATTTCTTCCTTTAGGCTACTTTCTTAAACAAACCCACTCCAAAAACCTATTAAGTATTTCATACTCAAAACCCATTGCCATCGAGTCGAATTCCGACTCCTAGTGACCTTGTAGGACAGAGTAGAACTTTCCAAGGCTGTAATCTTTATGGAAGCAAACTGCAGCATCTTTATTCTGCAGAGTGGCTGGTGGGTTCCAGCCACTGATGTTTTGGTTAGCACCCGAGCACTTAACCACTGCTCCACCAGGGATGCAGAGGACAAAATAATTCCCACCATTGACACTGAACAAATGCTAACACTGAGCTGTGTTATCTTCATATTTTAAAAGAACTGGAAGTTACAGATCTACTTGAATTGTCTTTCCAGGTCCTGTTGATAACATTTCTCTCCTTTTTCCCCTCCTCGGAGGGGAAGCCCTTGCTGAAGTTGGTCTTTGTTCCCCCGTACAAGTTTTTATACCTTTACCACTCATTTATGTGCTCATAGGTAACACGCTGCATCATTTTCTGTTTGAAAAATTTATATAATTTAAAACTTTGCGCATTATGCTGGATGTGTTGTTGTTAGTCGGCATCAAGTCGATTTTGACTCATAGTGACCACATGTGACAGGGTGGAACTGCTCCCACGGGGTTTCCTAGGCTATAATCTTTACGGGAGCAGATCAACCGGTCTTTCTTCCGAAGAACCACTGGGTGGGTTCGAGCTGCCAACCTTTCTGTTAGCAGCTGAGTGCTTGACCATTTTGCTGCCAGGGCTCCTTATGCTGTATGTATCCTTCTGCAAAGTTGCTTTCATTGCCTCATAGTCATGCTTTCCAGATTTAACCATATTCGAGGTAGCAGCACACCACCCGTTGTAAATACCAAATGGAGGATTAGAGGCTTTTTTTTTTTTTTTTGGAACATACTCCCATAACACAGGCTGCTGTTAATTGCCATTGAGTCGGCTCCAACTCTTGGGGACCTTATGGATAACAAAAAAAATGTTGCCCGGTCCTGCCTCATCTTCCAACCCTACATCGAACAATATTCTGTTGTAATCCACAAGGTTTTCAGTGGTTAATTTTCAGAAGCAGATCACCAGGTCTTTCTTCCTAGTCTGTCTTCGTGTGGAAGCTCCACTGAAACCCGTCCACCATGGGAGACCCTGCTTACATTTGAAATACTGGTGGCATGGCTTCCAGCATTGTAGTAACACGCAAGCCACCATAGTACCACAAACTGATAGACGGTGGTGGATGCCACAGGCAACTCTACTTTATTTTTTCTTTCAATAAAAACGTATCGAGCAGCAACTCTGTGTCAAGCCCAGGGGAGAGAGCAGAGAGGAACAGTGAGCAAGGGGAAAAACCTTCAAGGAATTAGGGGAAGTGACTGGGTGTTTGAACAGAAGGCCAGCAGGAAGGGAACTGGATATTCTGACTGTGTAAACTGGTGGCTTCTAGGGAGGAGAGAGGGACTATTGCTTGGAAATGCCATTTTCTGCAGTTCTTGGCATGCTAATTTCTGTCACAATGGTTCTCTGATTCTAGAGAGCAGGAGAATCACCTGGGGGCCTTGCTGAAGTACAGTTTACTGGGCCCCACTCCCAGAGTTTCTGATTCAGAACTTCTGGGTTGAAGCTCATGAAACTGCATTTCTAACAAGTTGCCAGGTGATGCTGGTGCTGCTGGCCCAGTGAATACAGTCTGAGGACCATTGGTGTATTACATTTGATGACCCTCATTGTAGTTCCTTATGTAGTTTATATATACACACACACACATATGTGTGTGTATAACCAGTATATAACCAGTAAGCAAGGTATGGGGCCCTGGAGAGGCTGTGGTTAAGCATTTGGCTGCTAACTCAAAGGTCTGGCAGTTTGAATCCACCAGCCACTCCTTGGAAACCCTATGGGGCAGTTCTACTCTCTTCTATAGGGTTGCTATGAGTAGAATCAACTAGATGGCAATGGTTTTTTTTTTTTTTTTAATTTAAGCAAGGTATGCATGGGCTTAAAGTAAGGTACACAGGGGCATAATTGGGTTTACTTACTGTCTTAGGCTGGGTTCTCCAGAGAAACAAAATCAGTGATGCATCTCTCTCTCTATACAGAGAGAAAGCCCTGGTGGCCCAGTGGTTAAGAGCTAAGCTGCTAAAAGGTCAACATTTTGAATCTCAAGTCTGTGGGTCAGGGTGGAGGCTTCTGACTCAAGTGGTTGCAGGGGCTGGAGAATCCAAGATCGGCAGGTCATACACACATGCAACAGGCCTCTGGCTCACAGGGTGTGGAGCATGACAAATACCAAGATTGGCAGGTAAGCTGGCAGGCAGCTGGCTCACAGACTGCAGAGGCTGACGAATCCCAAGACTGTCAGGTAAGCTGCCAGCTCAAGTTCCAAAAACCGGAGCTCAGATGAACAGCAGCCAGCTTCAGGATCCACAGTTAGCAAACGCCTGAAAGCCTTGCTAGAAACTCCACATATATTGGATGCAGGCCACACCCCCAAGGAAACTCCCTTTCAGCTGATTGGCTACTCACAGCAGAGCCCATCATACAGGTGATCACATCATGTCAGATCTCATCATAGAAGTGATCACATTATTATATGACTGCCAAACTACGTGAGAACTGCCAAACCACTGAGAATCGTGGCCCAGCCAAGTTGAAACAACCATAATGATCACACTTACTAATCTGTAGTGAACAATTTCACATGGGTTTCACTACATCTCTGATTTTTTTTTTAATTCTGCTGAGCTGAAAATTATATTTTTATATAATTAAATATAAATATAGTTAATTTTCAGTAGAATTAAAAAAAAAAAAAACCTGTGTCTTGCCCTGGGTCCCACAATTTTTGCTATAATCAGGTTTCTGTTTTGATTTTCCTGGCTGAGTTTTGGAAGTTTCAGTGATCCTGGATCAGCATTTTATGTTAGTTTCTGAGTTTGCAGTTCCCACACCGTGCAGGAAGTGTAAGACAAAAGCCCACCCCTGCACATGTTACAAGCTTGGGTTTTTATTTCTCACTGGCGATCTTGCCCCTGATAAATGGCAAGCTTTCTTGATGCCTTGCTGGGCCTGTGGATACAGTTTTTCTCCATCCTTTTTAATGACCAGAATACCTCTTTGCTCAGGACTGTCTGCTCCCTCACCTTCTAGAGACAGAGGTCCTACCTCTTATCCCGTGGTCACTAAACTCAGCGCTCTGCGTCTTGGAACCTACGCAGCAGTGAAAACCTAGAGATTGCTTCTGCGTCAGCGTATACTCATTCCTCTGGTTTGATTTCTTTCATTTTTGGCACTTGTGGTTTCCTTTATTTTTTCTCAAGCTCAGCTCCCGTTTTACATCTTTAAATGTCCTAATTATTCCAGTATTCGTGTGTCTTTGAAACTGGAGGAATCTGGTCTACAGCAGGTTAATCTGCCATGTTGCTGCAAGTCCAATACTATTTTCTTAAATCCATTAAGCACTGTTTTAGTCATCTAGTGCTGCTTTAACAGAAATACTACAAGTGGGTGGCTTTAACAAACAGAAGCTAATTTTTTCACAGGTTAGGAGGCTAGAAGTCTGAATTTAGGGTGTTGGCTCTAGGGGAAGGCATCCTGTCTCTGTAGGCTCTAGGGGAAGGTCCTTATCTCTTCAGGTTCTGTCCCTCGGCATGGCATGTATCTTCCCCCATCTCTGCTTTCTGGCTTCTTTGCTTAATCTGCTCTTCTATATCTCAGAACAGACTCAGTTACAACACACACTATACCAGTACTGCCTCATTAGTTTAACAAAGAAAACCCATTCCCAAATGGGATTATGACCACAGGTATAGGGGTTAGGATTTGCAACACATATTTTTTCTGGGGGGGGGACACGATTTAATCTAATTTCTTGCATCCACATTCCTCCCTATAAACTTCATAAATAAAACAAACAAACAACAACAAAAAAAACCCACTGCTGTCGATTCCAACTTGGAGTGACCCTATAGGACAGAATAGAACTACTATACAGGTTTTCCAAGGAGCGCCTGGTGGATTCGAAGTGCTGACCTTTTGGTTAGCAGCCATAGATAGCTCTTAACCGCTACACCACCAGGGTTTCCATGACCTTTGCAGGGCAGTGTTATTGCCTTCATGTTACAGAAGAAAAACTAAAGCTTGGAGAGCTTAAATAGTTTGCCTAGCGTTACATTGCTAATAAGTAATGGAAGTTGTCCTGGACCTTAAGACCAGTGCTTCTTCCAAGTCACCATTATTATAGCCGAAGTCCAATGGCAGCATTTCTATAAGGGATAAGAGTATCAGTAAAGCTCAACAGGATATAGCTTTGTTAAAAAGCCACGGAATATGCTTGAAGACTTTCCAAATTTCAGGAAACACTGCTGAAATTCTCTCAAGTAAAGCTGTGAGCTGCTGTCAGGAGCACCATATTTGACTGTTTCTCTTCTGGTGATCTAAAACCATCTTCTGAAAACCCGAGAAAACTTTCTCTTCCACACCTTCCTTGTCATCGCTCCTAAGAGACAGATTTTCATCTATGTTTATGCCTGAAATTTAACAAATTCTCTCTCTTTTCTTCTAGTAGATTCTGGTGCCAGCATCCAAAGGATTTTCCTCGTTAGGATATCATCTTGGAACCCTTTAAAATGCAACGTATGTATGGAATGAGAATTATCCATTTGGTTATACAATTTAGATACTTAAAAGTAGATTTTAAGATGATTTTTCTTTTTATATTGACCTGCTTGGGTATAAGGAAGGTTCTTTCTGAAGAGGCAAACCAAAAAATCAGTTGCTATTGAGTCCATTCCAACTCATGGTAACCCCACGTGTGATGGAGTAGAACAGTGCTCCATGGGGTTTTCGATGGCTGATTTTTTGGAGATAGATGGCCAGAACTTTCTTCTGAGGTGTCTTCAGGTAGACTGGAACCTCCAACCTTTTGGTTAGCACCCAAGTGTGTTAACTGTTTGTACCACCCAGGCACTCCTATGGAGAGGAAAGTTCCTCTCAATTCCATGCAGATGTGTCATTCTTCTATGACCTAGTCTCGAGTCAGTTTGCTGCTCTGAAATCTATAACCAAGATTTTACAATTCACCCCCAGCCTGGGTCAAGCAAACTGCATACAATCCTTCCACCTGTTAACTCTAGAAGGACCTGGATACGTCCCATTTCCATTCACCTCCAGCCTTTTTTGTCTTAATCTCATGTACATCTCTTGCCAACACCTCTGAACCATGGATTTTCCTAAAACTCATTTCTTGCCTGGTCTCAGGAGAGGTGGAGTGGATTTGTTTTTGATTCCTGTAACTGTTTGTCTTCCTCTTTTCGCATCAGCTGCTCCAGTGAAATTTGTGGTCCAGCTCTTGCAACGTTCTGGACCTTGCAATGTGTGTTTTGTGTACTAATATCACAGTCTTCATTCTCTTGTTCCCTATCCCCCTTTAACTCTGTTCGGATTTCCTTATTGGCCTTTTTTTTTATTCTGTCAAAAGGCTTTGTCAGATTGATAGATGAAATGCTTTCAAGCCCAAGGCTTTCTTTAATGAACAGCAAAGATGGTTCTATTTTGCTTTAATTTTTAAAACTATTTTTAATTTTCATTAAGTAACACATGAACTTGTTATAAAAAAAATTAAAATTTTTAATGTATTTTGCAAGCTACCCTAAAGCCTTTCTGCGACAAAGTTATGTATAGATAAATACGTAAGATGTCTACATTTCCACCATTTGACTTTTTCTGTCTAAATTATGAGCTGGAATCGACCTAACAGCAATGGGTTTGATTTTTTGGTTTTAATATTGGCATGCAAGGCCGACCTTAGCATCTACGTCCGTAAATATTTGTTAAGGGTATAGAACTAATGAGGTAGTGGTGGCTCAGAGGTAGAATTCTTGCCTTCCAAAGCAGGAGACCTGGGTTCGATTCCCAGTCAAGGCACCTTACGTGCAGCTACCACCACCCGTCTGTCAGTGGAGCCTTGCCTGTTGCTATGATGCTGATCAGGTTTCAGCAGAGCTTTCAGGCTAAGACAGACTAGGAAGAAAGGCCTGGTGATCACTTCTGAAAATCAGCCAGTGAAGACCCTGTGGAGCACAACTCTCTGATCTCCAACAGATCATGGGGATGGTGCAGGACTGGGCAGTGTTTCATTCCCTTGTTCCATTGTGCATGGGATTGTCATGAGTTCTGGGCCAACTTGATGGTAGCTAACAAGAACGATGGGCATAGCGCTACAATTACAATATGTATTTAAGGGAGAGGGTTCTTGTGTTCTCACCCATTATGGCGCCTCTTCTATTTTTAACTTTCAGTGACTCAGAGCAACCTAGACCAGACACTGAAGGCTCCTTTATGTTCCTTGGTGCCAGAATTGTCACATTGCAGTAGTACCCCCCCCACCCCCACCCCAGGCCTGTGTTCTCAGGTGTGTGTTATGCTGTAGATAATCATAGAAAAGAAAGTTTGTGTCTTTGGAATGATGTCCTCTAACTCTGTTTTCTTATAATTTATTAAACATGAAAAAAAACAAGGCTGGGGTCAAAGTCCACATGGGCTTGTCAGCACAAAAGGCACTTCTCCACATAACTGTGCCGGAAGCCTCACGCTGACAGGACGTCATGGGGATATAATCAAAGCAACTCTGAGATGGTGCCTCTTCTAGGGGAGAGAGGACACCACACCTGCCGAGTGTCCTCTGATCATTACCACTCTGGCTTTCCCGTGTTGCTTACTTGCTGCCCAGTCACACAGACGTCATCCTACCTAGGACGACCTTAGAATGCCAGGAATCTCTTTGATTGTCTAACATGATTTAAAGCTTCTTGGGCAATTCAGGCGATTATTTTCAAAAGATGGGGATTTTTTTAAAAAACGCTTCGGGAGATGAAAACATCAGAAACATAACAACATTTGGGTCGTTTTGAAGTGCATCTATTTTTGTTTTCTGTCTGAGACCAAAACGCTCTTGGCAAAGTCTGTCCCTGAAATGATAAATATCTTAAGTCATGGAGTCAAAAAGAAGGGATGAGAACTAAAGCAGGGAACAGAAATCCAGATTTGAACATTTGTCTGTGACTGTCTGGGTGAAGGAGGCCTTGGATGAAATAGTGGAACTTTCTTCATATGAAAAAAAAAAGAACAGGTATTTTTTAATACCCACTTATTTGGCAGTAACGTTTGCTTCCATCAGCAGCCTTGTAAATGCATGAGAAGTTGCCGGGTCTCTGCATCTGCGAATTAAATGCTTCTGAAGTTCTTTCTAAAATAGCAAAAACATCATCTGAATAATTGCTATGAAGGAATTCAGCTTCTCAGATGGACTTAAAAATTGTCTGTCAGTATGCTAAGATTGCCTAGTCCTCCCACACCTACTGTACGAGTTATTAGTACCAACTCATGGCAACCTAACGTCCAAGAGAGCGAAACGTTGTCTTATCCTGCGTCATCTTCACGATTATTGGTATGCTTGAGTCCACTCTTTTGGCCACTGTGTATCTTGAGTGCTTTCTAACCTAGGGAGCTCATCTTCTAGCACTATATCAGATGATCTTCTGTTGTGATCCGCAGGGCTTTTTCATTAGCTGATTTTCAGAAGTTGATTGCCAGGCCTTTCTTCCTGAGATCTCTTTTTAAAATGACTGGAAAAGCCAGAAACATAACAACATTTGGATCCTTTTGAAATGCATCTAATTTTGCCCGTCTTAGTCTGGAAGCGCCACTAAAACCTACCCTTCATAGGCAACCCTGCTGGTATTTGAAATACCAGTGCGATAGCTTCCAGCAAGCCTCAGCGGTATGACAAACTTGGCGATGGATGGGCGGTGAAGACTCTTTGCTCGTTATGTGTTTTTACATTCATGCCTTCTCTTGACTTGATCTCTTTTTATACCCACTTGGCGACTCCTTGTTAATGCTCATTTTCTTGGCTTACTTTCGAAAGTTCTAGTACCTTAATGTCTTGGAATAGCCACTACTGAATCCTGGAATGACTTTGTTATGCATTCAGGGTTTCTTTTTTTTTTTTAATAGTACTTCTCAATCTATTCTGTGCCTAATGGTATTAAAGCAGGTAACAATGGAAAACACCTTGCACCAGGCACATTTCTTAGCACTTAAATATCTTAGCTCGTTTAGTCCTCATGTTGTTGTTAGGTGCCTGTCAAGTCAATTTCTGACTCATCAAGACCCAAGGGACAGAGCAGAACTGCTCCGTTGGGTTTTCTAGGACGTAATCTTTACGAGAGCAGATCGCCAGGTCTTTCTCCCACAGAGCCACCAGGTGGGTTCGAACCACCAACCTTTCAGTTAGCAGCTGAGCTCTTAACCATTGTGCCACCAGGGCTCCTTGCAGTCCTCATGTAGGTACTATCATTATTCTGCAGAGAAGGAAACAGAGGCACAGGGAGATTAAGTGACTTCGCCCAGCATTATAAGGAGAGTGAATGAAAGAGCTGGCGGGGGAACCATGCTTCACCCTAGCTCAACGCTATTGGATTTGCTGGGATAGGGCTCCCACAGTGGTGTGCTGGTGACTGTTTAAGAGCTGGCTCTCAAACAAACAAATAATCTCTATTGGTAGCAATTTGCTGATTTCTGTTGTTCAATACTTCCTCTGTGGACAATTTCAAGCTACCAGTAGGAAGTCTACCAGCTCAAAAAACTTCCTGAAAACTTAATTGTGTGCACAAGAGGACAAATATTGTGTGGAGGTTCCAGTCCACTAAGAGACACCTCAGAAGAAAGGCCTGGCAATCTACTTCCAAAAAAATCGGCCATTAAAAGCAGTTTGGAGCACAGCTCTACTCTGACATACATATATGAAATATCTAAACTAGGTAAATGTATAGAAATAAAAAGTTTATTAGTGGTTATCAGGGCCGGGGAGGTGGAAATGGGGAGTTATTTTTAAGAGGTTCTGAGTTTCTGTTGGAAACCCTGGTGGTGCAGTGGCTATGGCTGCTAACCAAAAGGTCGGCAGCTCGAATCCACCAGTGCTCCTTGAAAATCCTATAGGGCAGTTCTACTCTGTCCTTTGGGCCGCTATGAGCCGGGATCAACTCGATGACAATGGGTTTGTTTTGGTTTGGAGTTTCTGTTCGGGATGACGAAAAATATGTGGAAATGGATAGTGGTGACGGTAGCGCAACAGGGTGAATGTAATTAATGGATTGTACACTTAAAAAAAGGTTAAAATGGCAAAATTTTTTTTTACACAGTGAAACCTATGAGAGCTGAAACTTTATGGGACTGTATTGGTTTTCCAGGTCTTGCAAGTTTTCCACCTTTGACAGGGTGCAGTCTTAGCACTTTTCTATTGCTCTCTATTAGTGGAAAATATTTGAGTCTTCCTTTCTGACAGGTTTCTGCCTTACCCAGGTTCTGGTTTTCACAGGTTTTTCTGTATATATTTTTTATCCCAATAAAATTTTACAAACAACTTAACCATCTGTTTCCAGCACACGGTCTCTGTGTTTTCCGTAGCAACACTGAGAGACAGCACTGGGAGCACTGGGTTGAGCCTGACAGGTGTCCCTGCTACTGGGCACCTGGGAGGCTTTCCAGGGAGAAATGGTCACCTTTGTGCCTGCCTCCTGCACCCTCAGGCAGGGTTACTGACACCTGGCCCTCATCCTCTCTGTGACAGAGAAGAAACCTTCCCCTCTTGGCAGAGCTGTGTATGGCAGTCAGGAGCCCACCAATGAAGCCATCTCAGGTCAGATATGGAAGGAAAAGGTGTCAGCTTGCTGAGTCAAATAAACAAAATAGTGAAGCGAATGGAATCTTTTTGCAAGAGGGGTGAGCGCCAAAGACCTAAGCTGCTAAGGAAAGGAAATCTTAGCAATGCAGAGCTGCTTTGGCCTGAGACCTAACAGGTTAGTCCCCTCCTTTTCTGGGTGAGGAGTCCCTGGGTGGTGCAAAGGGTTAACACATCAGGCTGCCAACTGGAAAATTGGAGGTTGCAGTCTACCCAGAGTCTCCTGGGAAGAAAGGCCTGGCGATCTACTTCCAAAAAATCAGCCATTGGAAATCCTGTGGAGTACGGTTCTACTCTGACACACACGGGGCCACCATGAGTTGGAATCAACTCAGTGGTTCCTAGGTGAGGAACTGAGCTCAGGGGGATAACTGGCCTTGCCAAAGGAGCTATAGTTACTTTGTGGCTGACCCAGGCCCCAAACCCAGGTCTCCTGAGAAAAGAAAATTTATGTTAAGAATAAGAATATTTATAGGGAAATGTATTAATACTGCTACAGCCCCCATGGCAGCCTGATTGTCACTGATTCCTAATTTGTTAACTGAAAGGTTGGAGGTTTGAGTCCACCCAGCGGCATCTTGGAAGAAAGGCCTGGCAATCTACATCCAAAAAACCAGTCATTGAAAACCCTATGGAGCACAGTTCTGCTCTGACTTGCATGAGGCCACCATGAGCCAGAGTTGAACCTATGGTAACTGGTTACTGGTTACTTGACCTTAATTCAAAAAAGAGGCCCTTTTGGTTCAGAGGCACCGCATGATCAGAAAGATGGACAGCAGGAAAGGGTGGTGAGCCTCTCTGACCAAGGCGCCATAGAGAAGGACATGACTCCATAGAGAAGGACATGACTCCATAGAGAAGGACATGCTTACATTAAGGCTTTTATTTTGCTTCTCGGGGACCTGACCTTGGCATTCAAACCAAGTCTCAGTATAGCTTTCCTCGAGTCTCTGGGCTGGCTCTGAACTTTGCCGGATGTCCGAAAGCTCCTTAAAAACCAGTTGCTGTCAAATAGACTCCCACTCATGGCAACCTCGTGTGTGTCAGAGTAGAACTTCGCTCCATAGGATTTCCAACAACTGATCTTAAAAAAGTAGAGCAGCAGGTCTTTCTTCCAAGGACCTCCGAGTTAACTCGGATCTCCAACCTCTCAGCTAGCAGCTCAGCACATTAACTGTTTGTACCACCCAGGGACTCCACAAAGCTTTTTAGAAATAGCTTAAATCAACACAAATGAAAGTTTTCTACAGGTGAGGTTTGTCTAGGGGAATTTATTCGTGGTGGTTTCTGTTAAGGTTTCTGCTATACAGAAATTAAATTTGGGATGAAATACATAAAAGAGCCAGAGTGTGGTGTTTATTTGTTTGTTTTTGGTTTTTTTGCAGCTAAGCAGAAATCTTTCTTGTGTTCCATTGTCAAATACTTCTTTGTTTTCATGTTATACCACTTACTGAATGGCATTTCAATTCAGATATCTGGATTCTGGCCCTTTTGCAGTTTTGATTTCCACTGAGAGAAAACCACATTCAGTTTCATATTACATTAGGGTAGAGAACTGCTTTGGGGGTGTGAGTGGGACGGGTGGGAGCCTCACCTGCAGAGAGGCCACTGAGCCAGGAAATGACACTTTCACCATTACACATGGCAGGTGCTCAGTTCCATCCAGGTGGACAGGCACCTTCATCATCTCTGCTGAGGTTGGACAGGCTCGTTGTACCTTTCCCTGTTTCTGGAGGGTTTTCATTGGGCTCCAGACAGAATGATAAATAGCCCTTTGAGCCAACTCTAAAAGACTGAGGAGACAAATATACCTTGTTCATGAGGAAACAAGCCCCAGGACAATGAGATAGCCGATGAGCTATTTCGTTGGGTACTTAGGAGCTTTTCTGTAGGACTTTATTTAGGCTTAAAGAACACACACATACATATGTATGTAAGATATATACATATATAATATATATGCACAGTTTATCAAAAACAAGAAGAAAGCAGTAGATACTAGAATATTACTAAGGGAAATTTTTTCTTAAGTTCTTTTTATAAGTAATAGAGAAGAAAATGTCATCTGCATTTTTTTAATCACAAAGAAACCACTGTCTACAATTTGTTACGTATTTATGCATACAGAAACATTTCTGTAAACAATTAGGATTATACTATGTGTTTTTAACAGTTCTATAATTGCTTTTAAAACTTAATATATTGTAAGGATTAAGGAAACTAACTTATAAAAAATCTTTTAACACACTGCCTAATTAATACTAAACCCCAAAAGCTAAACCCACTGCCACAGAGTTGATTCTGACTCATGGTGACCCCATAGGGTTTCCAAGACTGTAAACCTGTAAACCTCTAAGGAAGGAGACTACCATGTCTTTCCCCCAGTGAGCCGCTGGTGGTTTCGAACTGCCGACCTTTTGGTAAGCAGCCGACCATTTTAACTACTGTGCTACCAGGGCTCCTCTGCCTAATTAATGCCCAAAACAGAAAAAAAAAAACACAAAAACCACTGCTGTCAAGTAGATTCTGACTCATAGCGACGCTATAGGACAGAGTAGAACTGCCCCATCAAGCTTCCAAGGACCACCTGGAGGATTCAAACTGCTAACCTCTTGGTTAGCAGCCACAGCACTTAACCACTACACCACCAAGGTTTCCGCCTAAAAAAAATTAATTTTTTTACCCACTAAATAAAAGTTAGCTTTTATAATCTTTACTATTAATTTCTGCATCAAATTTTAAGATCTATTTTTTTCAAATCTATCACTGAACTTTAATAACTGTTCTAGTTACAAATGCTGTAATGAATATGTTCTTGGTGGTTACCATGGAGCTGGCTCCAACCCATGGCAACCTTACGTATAACAGAAGAAAATGGCGTCTGGTCCTGTGCCATCTTCATCACCCTTGGCATGTTTGAATCCAGTGTTGCAGCCATTGTGTAGTGCCTTCCAACCTCGGGGGCTGATCTTCCAGCATTATATTGGACAATATACTGTTGTGATCCACAGGGTTTTCATTGGCTAATTTTTGGAATTAAATCTCCAGACCTTTCTTCCTAGTCTGTCTTAGTCCAGATGCTCTGCTGAAAATTGTCCACCAAGGGTGACCCTGCTGGCTTTTGAAATACCAGTGGCATAGTTTCCAGCATCCTGGCAATACACAAGCCACCACAGTACAACAAACTGACGGATGGTGGATAATGAATATGCTTATGGATAAATCCTTGGGCACAGTCATAATTTTTTTAAACTATAGTTCCTTGAAGGAGAATTGTTGAATCAAAGGATATTTACTTATTCATTAAACAACTGCATATTGTTTACTATCTGCAAGCAACTATCTCAGGAAGCAGAAATAACAACAAGAGTAACAAGACAGACTGGGATATCAGAATTGAAATGCTCTTCAGTAAGCGGAATAACATGAGAACAAAGAAGTGTTTGACAATCAAACACAAGGAAGATTTCCCCTTAGCTGCAAAAACCAAAAACAAACAAACACCCCACTCCAGTTCATTGTAGAGCTTGCTCTGGTAGAGCTTGTATTCCAGGGAGAGAGATGAATAATTAAGAAATTACAGGGAATTCACAGAAAAGCAAATTCAAATGGCCAATAAACCTATGAAAAGTTGCTCAACCTCACAAGTTAAAATAATGATGAGTAGACGCTTTATACCCATTAAACCCATTGCCATCCAGTGGATTCCAACTCATAGCGACCCTATAGGACAGAGTAGAGCTGCCCCATAGGTTTTCCAAGGAGCAGCTGGTGGATTCCAACTCCTAATCTTTTGGTTAGCAGATGAACGCTTAACTACTGCCCCGGACTGACAAAACGAACCAACAAACAAAAAACACTTAGTGCCAGCCGAGATATGGAAGAGAAAGGTGTTTGTATCATTGGGTGAAATGTGAATTACTTTTACAGCCTTTTTGGAAAGTAATCTGGCCACATCTACAAAATATAAAATGCCTGTGTAGCTCAGCCCTCCAGGTATTTTATCCCATAGTAATAGTATTTAAGAACAAATATTCCATGGTGTTTATTGCAATTTTGCTCATAATGGCAAAAAAACGGAAACTATGAAATTAAAAGAGGAATTATGATGCAGCCACAATATGGGGATTTTTATGCATTTATTTCTTGTATGATAGATATTATATATATTTTATATATGCATAAAGAAATTAGGCAAAAAATTAGAATTAGGGGTATACATGATATGCTGTTGTTAGAGTGCTGTCTATTCTGACTCATAGTGACCCTGCGTATGACAGAACGAAACACTGCCCAGTCCTGCACCATCCTCACAATCATTGCTATGTTTGAACCCCCACTGTGCAGCCACTGTGTCAATCCATCTCGTTGAGGGTCTTCCTCTTTTCACATTACCAAGCATGACATCCTTCTCCAGGGACTGGTCCCTCCTGATAACATTTTCAAAGTATGTGAGATGAAGTCTTGCTACTCTCTCTTCCAAGGAGAAACCTGGCTGTACTTCCTCTGAGACAGACTTGTTCCTTCTTCTGGCAATCCCTGGTATATCCAATATTCTTTGCCAACACCTTAATTCAAAGCATCAGTTCTTCTTCAGTCTTCCTTATTCATTGCCCAGCTTTCTCATGCGTATGAGGTGATTGAAAACACCATGGCTTGGGTCAGGCCCAGCTTAGTCCTCAAAGTGACATCTTTGCTTTTCAACACTTTAAAGAGGTCTTTTGCAGCAGATTTGCTTAATGCAACATGTCGTTTGATTTCTTGACCATTGCTTCCATGGGCGTTGATTGTGGATCCAAGTAAAATGGAATCCTTGACAACATCAACTTTTTCTCCACCTATCGTGATGTTTTTTACTGGTCTATTTTATTTGTGAGGATTTTTGTTTTCTTTATGTTGAGGTGTAATCCCTACTGAAGGCTGTGGTCTTTGGTCTTCACTTTCAGCAAGTAAGGTTGTGTCATCTGCGTATCACAGGTTGTTAATAATTGTTTCTCCAATCCTGAATTTCTGGCAGTTCCCTGTTGATGTACTGCTGCAACCATTTTTGAATTATCTTCACCAAGATTTTACTTGCCTACGATATTAATAATATTGTTTGATAATTTCTGCATTCCATTTGATCACCTTTGTTTGTAATGGCCATAAACACGGATCTCTCCCAGTCAGTTGGCATAGACAAGTGAGCACCTCCCGTGCTGCATCTGTTTGTTGAAACATCTCAATTGGTATTCTGTCAATTTCTGTAGCCTTGTTTTTTGCCAATGCCTTCAGTGCAGTGTGGACTTCTTCCTGCAATACCATCAGTTCTTGATCATATGCTACCTCCTGAAATGTTTGAATGTTGGCCAATTCTTTTTGGTACAGTGACTCTTTGTATTCCATCTTCTTTTGATGCTTCCTGATTATTTCAATATTTTGCCTTTCAATATTGCAACTCGAGGCTTGAATTTTTTCTTCAATTCTTTCAGCTTGAGAAATACTGAGCATGTTCTTCCCTTTTGGTTTTCTAACTCCGGGCTTTTGCACATTTCATTGTAATACTTTACTTTGTCTTCTGGAGCAGCCCTTTGAAATCTTATGTTTAGTCCTTTTACTTTGTTATTTCTTCCATTTGCTTTAGCTACTCTACCTTCAAGAGCAAGTTTCAGAATCTCTTCTGACATCCATTTTGGTCTTTTCTTTCTTTCCTGTTTTTTAATGACCTTTTGCTTTCTTTATGTATGATGTCCTTGATGTCATTCCACAACTTGTCTGTTCTTCAATCATTGGTGTTCAATGCATCAAATCTATTCTTGAGAAGGTCTCCAAATTCAGGTCAGATATACTCAAGGTCATACATTGGTTCTTGTAGACTTCTTTTAATTTTCTTTATCTTCGATTTGAACTTGAATATGAACAATTGATTGTCTGTTCTGAGGTTGACCCTGGCCTTGTTCTGACTGATGATATTGAGCTTTTGGATCATCCCTCTCCACAGACGTAGTCGATTTGATGCCTGTTTTCCATCTGGTGAGGTCCATGTGTAACAGTCATCATTTATGTTAAAAAAAGTTATTTTCAATGAAGAAGTCGTTGGTCTTGCAAAATTCCGTCATATGGTCTCCGGTGTTGTTCCTATCACCAAGGCCATATTTTCCAACTACGGATCCTTCTTCTTTAATTCCAACTTTCACATTCCAATCACCAGTAATTATCAATCCATCTTGATCGCATGCTTGATCAATTTCAGACTGCAGAAGCTGGTAAAAATCTTTAATTTCCTCATCTTTGGCATTAGTAGTTGGTGAGTGAATCTGAATAATAGTTATATTAACTGGTCTTCCTTGTAGGCGTATGGATATTATCCTATCACTGTCAGCGTTGTACTTCAGGATAGATTTTGAAATGTTCTCCTTGACGATGAACACAACTCTTCAAGTTGTCATTCCTGACATAGTATACCATATGATTGTCTCATTCAAAACAGCCAATACCAGTCCATTTCAACTCACTAATGCCTAGGATATTGATCTTTACGCGTTCTATTTAATTTTTGACGCCTTCCAATTTTCCTAGATTTATACTTCATACACTCCACACTCCAATTATTAACAGATAATGTGTAGTTAATGCAGCCGTTTCTTCTCATTTTGAGTCGTACCACATCAGCAAATGAAGATTCCAAAAGCTTTACGCCATCCATGTCACTAAGGTCAACTCTACTTTGAGGAGGCAGGTCTTCCCCAGTCGTATTTGGAGTGCCTTCCAACCTGAGGGGCTCATCTTCATCACTATTTCAGACAATGATCTGCTGCTATTCATAAGTTTTTCACTGGCCAGTTTTTTTCAGTAATAGACCACTAGGTCCTTCTTACTTGTCTGTCTTAGTCTGGTATCTCTGCTGAAACCTGTCCACCAAGTGTGACCTTGCTAGTATTCGAAATACCAGTGACATAGCCCCAAGCATCACAACAACGTGCAAGCCACCACAGTATGACAGACTAACAGACCCGTGGTCAAATAATACATGACTTTTTTTTTTAAAGAAAGTTACATAATAACAAAAAGGCATGATTCTTTTTAAAAGAAGTACAGGCCAATCAAAGCCCCAATCTCATGAATATGTGTATGTGATCGGGAGTGACATGAGGACAGAGGGCTAGCGTGATATTAATATCCGTTATCGAAGGGAGATGGGCTTGGTTTTTTTCTTTCTATACCATACGCTGTGTTGCTTTTGTAAAATATCAAATAAAGACAATTCCACAATTAGCAGTTTTGTTAGAGCATGACAAATGCTACAGGGAAGGTGGGGGGTGTTCTGGGAAGTCATAGCATAAGTGTCTAGCACCCTCTCCTCCAATTTCAATATGTATTACACAACCGAAGGGCTAGCTTTTAAAAAATATAAACCAGACCCTTGTCCATGAATAAAAACAAACAAACAGAAACCAGTTGCTGTTCAAATCAATCCCACGTGTGCCACAGTAAAACTTTGCTGCATTGGGTTTTTAATCGTTGATTTTTTGGAAGTAGATCGCCAGACCTTTCTTCCGAGGTAACCCAAAAAACCAACCTTTTGGTTAGCAATGAAGCATATTAACTGTTTGTGCCACCTAGGGACACCAAAAAGGCTACAAATGGGCAGAACTAACAAGTTGTGGCCACGATTACCGGTCATTGTTCTTAGACAGTGAGATAATTGCTCCCTTGCATTGATGTCATCTCTTCTGCTTACTGTAGTTAATGAAACAATTTCAACTGGGGCACAGAGTATAAAATAGACTGTAGATAGTCCATGAAAAGGGTCAGCTTTTAGTTCCCTGGATCGTTTAACTCTCTGATGCTCAAGTTTTTTTATCTGTATGATGGGTTGTTCCAACTCATAGCGACCCTGTAGGACAGAGTATAACCTCCCCATAGGGTTTCCTAGGAGCAGCTGGTGTATTTGAACTGCCGACATTTTATTTCGCAGCCTGAGCTCTTAACCACCGCACCACCATGGCTCTGTATGGTGGGTAACTTGACCTTTTTCTACCTCATAGGATTGTCAGGAGGCCTCTGTGAGATCCAAGTCTATGAAAGTGCCTAACACAAAAGCTGGCACAAGGTAAACACTCAAAATGTATTCGCTGATCTGAAATCTGCCCAGTCAATCTTACAGAGCTGTCGTACAGAACAAAGGAGGAGCAGGTGTCTGGGCTCTTAGAAAAATATGAATTGTGATTTAAAAGCAAGACAAGAAGAGAGGCAACAAGACAGCGACAGAGTGAGAACCCGAGGGCCTTGGCATTCACCTCAGTTCTTAGATAGGCTTTGACCGTGATTACGTACTATCACTGCGCAAAGTTGAACTGAGTTCAAGAAATTAGTTAACTCTTCCAGTGACCAGGAGAATGAGGAATTGGATGAAGTAAAGCACTCCAAAGGAATGTCTGGCACAGTGTCTTGATTTCCAGAACTTTCCAGTGCTGGCAGGTATGAGATTGTGCAGTCACCGAAAGCCTTGCCAAGGAGATTCAGTGCTAAGTGCTGAACACGAAGGGGGAAAGCCCCTTGGTGAGCTGTGTGTGCCGTTACAGGCACACTACAGAGGACGGTACAATACATATCAGTTCCAGAAACACTTCGCAGGCAATTCGATTTGGCCAATTACAGAGTCTGAGTATTTTGGCCAGCTCTTGAGTGTGGAAAAAAGTGATGAGACAAAGCTTGTCTCCTAGCATTCTTTATACAATGCTCTGTGTGTACCAAGTGTCTCCTGGCACAAGGTAAAAATATTTGAAAAAGCACTGGTTTATATTCACGGAGCTGAAGGCTTTGAATACCATCTCCTCCCTCCCGCCCCATCCACCTAAAACATGATAAAGATTCCAGCCTTTTCTCGAATCCGGCTTTAATTATGCGAAACAATTTTTTGTTGTTGTTGTAGGTTTTGATCTTGAGTTAGAAATCTGCTTCCAAACAGTTCCCGGTCTGATTTTTCCTAATGCAGAAATGAGGAAACCGACTCGTGCCCCTGCTAGGGAAGGAGAGAGAGGCAAGAGCAGCCTGAAGTCTCGTAGGTCAAAATCAGAGATCAAAGGATGTGACTGTGACCAAATACACACCCTTTGGTGCTGAGTTCTGAGGTAAAAACCTTTTCCTGGTCTGCCTCCTTTCCTACTCCTCTTTCATCTGCCTCTTGCTTACTTGATGATCTAATTATCTCAAGTTCAGTAATGGTGGAAATCCTGTTAAATAACTGACCTCGAATACAATCCCCTCTTGTCCTCACATCCTGTGGTCAGCAGAGGTAGCAGTAGGCAGTCATTAATTAACCTTCTAGGGCTTGCTGTTTCTGTTGGCCACAAACACACAAAGGCTTTGGTGTAAAAACAGCAACCACTAGTCACAGCTCGGTAGTTGCCTGGGTTTATGTGAACAAATATTCAGAAAACTTGAGGGTACTGTGTATTAATAGCTTTAAAAAAATCAGTCACAAAATTGCTGTAGATAGAAAGTCGATTCTTTTGGAGGGATCTAAGCCTGGTTTCAGGGAGCCCTGGTCATGCAGTGGTTAAGCGCTTGGCTGCTAACAGAAAGGTCGGTGGTTCCAACCCACCAGCCACTTCCATAAAGATTACAGCCTTAGAAACCCCATGGGACAGTTAGTTCTACTCTGTCCTATGGGGTCGTTATGAGTTGGAATCGCCTTGTTGACAACATGTTTTGTTTTTTTCAGATCTGGTACTGCAGCTGTTTGTGAGGGTAAGTAGCTTCACCTCTCAGGTCCTCTTTTTCCTCAGACAAAACGAGGAGGTTTTTAAATTAGAGGTTCTCTGTGTTACTTCTTTAAAAACTAAGTAAATAAATAAAACCAGCTGTGACTCCATGATTCCTATGCCTCAGGCAACAGATTGGGATGACCAGATTTAGCAAATTTGGGACACACTTATGCTAAAAAGGAGCCCTGTTAGCGCAGTAGTTAAGAGTTCGGGTGCTAACCAAAAAGGCCAGCAGTTCGAATCTACCAGCTCCTCCTTAGAATCCCTTTGGGGCAGTTCTACTCTGTCCTATAGGATCCATATGAGTCAGAATTGACTTGAAGGCAACAGGTTTGATTTACGGGTTATGCTAAAAAATTTAGTTGTTGTTCATCTGAGATTCAAATTTAACTGGGTGTCCTGTTGTCTCACAATTAAAATCTTGCTGGGAGGAGAGCAACTAGCCCTAGCTCTGCTACCTTTCTTGGGCATCGAGGGAGAAGAACGAGGAGCTTCCCTCCTCTGATCTGACCTACTGACTCAGGCTGCAGAGCAGAAAAACGCCCACCAGCCCCATCACATTTTTCTGACTGAGGGACAAGACAAACTAAATTCTCTCTAGTTCTTTTTAGGCAGCAAAGCCCAGACTTTATTTGTTTTGGCCTCTTTTCAATCTGCCAAAAAAAAAAAAAAAAATACCCTTTCACTACGAAAAGATAACTTTTTTTTTTTCTTTTTCCCAGGAAATTAAATTCTAAGACATGGTCAAGGAGTAGATTGCTCCTAAGCAGAAGGACCTGGGCAGTCTATGCACTGGAATAAAATGAGCTCTGTGAGGGTGACATATGCAGCACCTCAGTGAAAATAAGAGTACTCTAATCAGAAAGTGAGGGCAGTGGTGGTTCAGTGGTAGAATTCTTGCCTTCCATGTGGGAGACCTGAGTTCGATTCCCAGCCAGTGTACCTCACATGCACCCACTACCCATCTGTCGGTGGAGTCTTGTGAGTTGCTGTGATGCTGAACAGGTTTCAGCAGAGTGTCCAGACTAAGGCAGACTAGGAAGACAGACCCAGTGATCTATTTATGAAAATCAGCCAATGAAAATGCTATGGATCACAACAGTCTGATTTCTAACCGGTCATGGAGATGGCACAGGACTGGGCAGTGTTTTGTTTTTTGTATCAAGCTATCAAATGGGAAACTAACTTGCTTTATGAACTTTCATCTAACATACAATAAAAAATAAAAAAAGAGACAAATTCACACAAGTTTGTTAGCATCATTTTCACCTACAGTTTTAAAATAAAATTACATAGAATCTTTGTAGCCTTCTCCTTGAAGGGACTTAGACAGCCCAAGGAGAAAGCTACAAAGATTCTATGTAATTTTATTTTAAAACTGTAGGTGAAAATGATGCTAACAAACTTGTGTGAATTTCTTTTTAAAAATTTTTTGTTGTGCATTAGATGAAGTTCATAAAGCAAGTTAGTTTCCCATTTGATAGTTTGTACATGAAGTGCTCCATGACCTCGGTTTCACTCCCCACAATGTGTTAGCACTCTCTCCATTTCCTCCCTAGGTTCTCCGTTTCCTTTCTTCCTGATTTTCTACCCCTTCCTGCCTTCTCATCTTTGCTTTTGTGCAAATGTTGCCCTTTTGATCTCACATAATTGATTGTTCTGAGGAGCACGTCCTTCTAGAGTGTTATTATTTTATGGGCCTGTCTATGGTTTGCCTGAAAGGTGGTCTCAGGAATGGCTTCAGTTCCAGCTTAGAAGGGTGTTATAGGGCCATAGCCTTGAAGGTTCCTCCAGTCTCTGTCAGGCCAGTAAGTCTGGTCTTTTTTGTGAATTTGATTTTTTTTCCTATAGTTTTTCTCCTACTCTGTCCAGGACCTCTGTTGTGATCCCAGTCAGAGTGCTTGGTAGTGGTAGCGGGGCACCATCTAGTTCTTCTGGTCTCAGGATCATGTAGGCTGTGGTTCTTTGAACTAATTGCTCCTTTGAGTCTTTGATTTTCTTCACTCTCCGTTGCTCTGGATGGTAAGAGACCAGTAGTTATATCTTGGCCACTTGCAAGATTTTAAGACCCCAAACACTACTCACCAAAGCAGGATGCAGAAATTGTCTTTTTGAACTATGTTGTGCCAATTGATGTAGATGTCCCCTGGGTCTATGATCCTTTGCCTTTGAGCTAGGAATTTCATCCAGGCAGTGTTTTGTTCCATTGTGCATGGGGTCCCCATGAACCCGGGGCCAACTCAATAGCTTACACATTTTTTTCCTCACATCGCTTTTCTTAATCCTTGCAAATAATTCACTGTATCGCAATAGCTCTGTTCTAAAGGTGAGGAACATGGCTTAAAAATGTTAAGTGACGTCAAGATCACCCAGCTTTTAAATAGAAGAATCAGTACTGGAACCAGGCCCTTGACTACAGTTACTTGCTTCTTCGACTCTGTTGCCACTACTATTTAAGGATTCTTCTTCTAGAAGGGAGTCATTTATTTAGAGAGTGGGCTTTATAAAGAAATTTCCAGTGCTTTTTGATGCTTTTGGCACAGTCCCCTTTGTGCTTGTCTACTCTTCTAGTCCTTTCTAGTAAGTCACAACACAAAGTTGTTTAGAGTTGGTTGGGAAAAACCAACCAGTTTGATTAGCTTTATTTCGGCAGTCAAGGAGACTATGGCTCAGATTGTTGAAACTGGAGCTGAGAGACATTCAAGCAAGTTGCTGCTTGCCCCCATCTCCCACCAGTGATTTAGACTGCGCTCAGGCAACTCAGGAAATATTCTCTGAGAAATGCTTGAATTTGGGATGGTTAATAAAGAGCACACACTTCCCCTAGTAGTAGCTACAAGGAAAACAATAGGCACTCCTCTTTCTCTTTCCTGCAGCTGTTCTGGGGACACACCCCTGAGTGTTTTTGATAAGTGACTAAATTCATTGCCACTGAGTCGATTGTGACTCATAGCGACTCTGTAGGACAGAGTAGAACTGCCCCATAGGGTTTCCAAGGCTATAATTTTTATGGATGGGTTTGAACCACTGACCTTTTGGTTTGCAGCCAAGTGCTTAGCCACTGCGCCACCAGGGCTCCTTAATCAGAGACTAGCAATAGTCATTAGATCATTGGTTATTGGTCATAAGTCACTAGTTAAATTCATTCTGTAGTCTTTAGCTGGGCAGTCTACCCTGGGTTTCAGTGGTTGTTGGCCAGGGAACTGGAAAATTGATCAGAACTCCTATAACATAGGTATTACCATACTCCTTTGAGAATGATCAGCTAGGGTTGTTGCTGCTAGCTGCCTCCCCAACTCAGGGTAACTCCAGGCACAGTGGAAAGAAACACTGCCTAGTCCTGTGCCATCCCCATGATCACTGGTAAATCAGACTGTTGTGATCCAGAGGGTTTTCATTGTCTGATTTTTGGACGTAGGTTGCCAGGCCTTTCTTCCTAGTCTTAGTTTGGAAGCACTGTTAAAATCTGCTCAGCATTGTAGCAACATGCAAGCCTCCAGATGGTGACTGAGCTTGAGGTGCGTTGGCTGGAAATCTAACTGGGAGTCTCCCGCAAGGAAGTCGAGAATTCTACCAATGAATCACCAGTGCCTCCAGCTAAGGTTAGAGTTCTGAATACAAAATAGCATTGTTTTCTTTGCATAGATGGCCCAGAATGCTTTTTGTGTTGCATTCAAGAGTATGTACTACTGATTTTTATATCTTACTTAGTTTGATTTATTTTGTGTCTTGTTAGCAAAACCAAAGCCAAACCCATTGCTGACTCATAGCGACCCTATAGGATGTAGTAGAACTGCCCCCTACGGTTTCCAAAGATTTACAGAAGCAGACTGACACATCTTGCTCCCATGGACTTTTTAGTTGGTAGTCAAGCACTTAACCACTGCACCACCAGGGCTCCTTCTGGGTCTTGTTAGCTCATAGAAAATAAATTATCCTCATCCCCCCGTATTGTGTCAGTGTGTATAATATTTGTATTTATTCATTAAAATTTGTTTCTATATTTACATATTTATTACTTGTGAGGAAGCAGAATAAAAACTACCGTATCTACACTGGACAAATGACTTTTAGCAAATACATACTAGCTGGGATTATGGGTGATTTTTAGTTTGTTCTTTTACTCCCACAAATATTAAATCCCTTTTTTTAAAAAAATGTCTTTTTAAAAAAAGATTAGAAAAGCAAGAAAGCCTTCATTGGCCAAACTTACTTCTGAAACTCTATCTCCCCAACTGTCTAACAGGCTCTTCTCTTTCTAGCTGTTGACAAACAGCACACATTAACATAATCGGGATAATGAAGGGCACCACCAGGTACTCTTATCACACAGACTTTGGTGGTTCAAGGACTGCCAATTTCCGCTCCCTTCTAACAGCCTGAAGGCATAGAGATTAACACCTACAAAGTGTGGTGGCTTGAATGTAGACGAGGGGAGAGAGACAGGCTGCTCTCTTTGATTAAAACATTAAAAGAATAATTATTACAATAGTGAAATGGCTTAAGCCTTCTGTTAAATTTTTTTTTTTCTCTTTCCTCTAGTTCACTACATCTCTCTGAAACTTTTTTCATTCCTCCATATGGCAAAGTACTTTCCTTGGAAATCTCATACTCCAAATTCAGAACATTTTGGATGGATTGAGTTAATGGTCCCCAAGATGGGGTAATTTTCATTGTTGCTGAGGAGAGGAGAATATTACTTCTGGAGACCCAGCAGGCATTTTATTAAACAATTATACCAGCTGGAAACAAATGATTGCCTTTATTTGAAACTGCCATTTAGGAGTTGAAATGCTCTCATTTTAGTGGGAAACAAGTGTTGGGATCAGCTAGGATTCTTCTGCAGGCAGGTTTCTTAGCAGGCCAACCTAGACCTAAATCATGACCCATGCCAAGGCTATTGGCTGCTGATTTTACAACAAGACTGTAATTACTTTTAACTTAGAAACTGATTTCACTGTCACCCCTTTCTCTGTTTAAGGTTCTAGAATATTTATGGAGGCACAGAGGGAAAGAACTACACACATTGGACAAAATCCCAAAGCAGTACTAACGCATCACTTCTTCAGCTGTGATTTCTACAAAACTTGTTGTTAGCTGCCCTCAAGCGGGCCCCCAACTCACGGCAATAACCATTGTGATCCATAGGGTTTTCAGTGGCTGATTTTCAGAAGTAGATTATCAGGGCTTTCTTCCTAGTCCATCTTAGTCTGGAAGCTACACTGAAGACTTTTCAGCATCATACCAAAACCAAACCAAACCCAGGGCCATCGAGTCGATTCCGACTCATAGTGACCCTATAGAACAGAGTAGAACTGCCCCATAGAGTTTCCAAGGAGCGCCTGGTGGATTTGAACTGCTGACCTCTTGATTAGCAGCTGTAGCACTTAACCACTGTGCCACCAGGGTTTCCTTTCAGCATTATAGCAACATGCAAACCTCCACTGACAAATGAGTGGTGGCTACCCATTGGCAGGAAATCGAACCTGGGTCTCTCTCATAAAAAATAGGAGGGGCAAATTCTACCACTGAACCACCACTGCCCTCTGCAAAACTTTCATGTATAAACTATTGCTGCAGCCTCTGGGTCCCATCTCTTGTGTGAGATAAGAGAAGAGAGAGGCACCATGTTTTTGCAAAGGGCAGAAAAAAAAAAAAAAAATGAACTGCAGACTGTTGGCCATGATTTCTAAAGGTCTTGTGATCCAGAACTGGGTTCTGTTCTTGGAAAAAAAAACACGCCACTGCCAAAAGGGCACAGGCGATGTTATCAGCTAATATCTCCATTCTGTGTAGTTAGTGGGAAAATAAAGTCTATCGGGACACTGTAATTTAGAAGGGTGGAGAGAGCCACAGAATTTCCAGGGCAGGGAAAAGAGTGCTCTTTGGTGCATTTTTAGGGGAATGGATCTGTTGTGGCAGTAACTTTCAGCTTACTTTTTTGTTTTTCTTTTATGCATAGTTCTTTTTTTTTTTTTTTAATGGAAAACTACAGCATAAGACCCTGAAAGCTGAGAAGTGACTACTAGGAATATCGCTTATTGCTTTTCTATGGGACTTTGCTTACTGCTAGCTTCCCACTGGATACCTGTTTATTAGAAAAATTAAGTGCTTTCCTGTTGGAAATGTAATTGGATCAGGCTTATTCAAATCCTAGGGGGAAAGAGCCTTTTGGTCATTTCAGTCCTTCAAAATCTGCTATGCCTTTTGACCTAGATTTAAACAAAACAGCTCTGCAGTTAACTGTGTGAATCAGGAACCCAGATAATTAACCAAATCGAACCCCTCAATCCTCCCCAGGTCTACTTTCACACTGGCAGTTTCTCAAGAGAGACTTTGGGTAAACCAGCAGCTGTCTCTGAGATAATGCAACTGAGACAAAAATTAAAATATTGTATTAGACTAAGCGGGGGATGGAGGAGGCTTGGCCTGTAGATTACAGACCCAGGAAGTTAGCCAAACCCCATTTCGGCAGCTAAGAAGCCATCAGGAGAGGTGTACCTATTGTTCTGAGCATAGTAAGAGGATGGAGCAGAAATTGGTGGCAATTCCTGAATTCCTTCTCTGTGAAACTTAGGAAACCCTGGTGGCTAGTGGTTAAGAGCTACGGCTTCTAACCAAAAGCTTGGCAGTTTGAATCTACCAGGCGTGTCATGGAAGCTGTATGGGGCAGTTCTACTCTGTCCTCCTGTAGGGTCACTATGAGTCAGAATTGACTCCACAGCAACAGGTTTGGTTTTTGGTTTTAGGGTGGAGCAATGAGCCCTGGTGGCACAGCACTTAAGAGCTGCGGCTGCTAACCAAAAGGTTGGCAGTTTGAATCCACCAGCTGCTCCTTCGAAACCCTATGGTGCAGTTCTACTCTGTCCTATAGGGTCACTATGAGTCAGAATTGACTGGATGGCAACAGGTTTGGTTTTTGGTTTAGGGTGGAGTGAAAGGTTAAACAATAAAGGTTGGCAGCTCAAACCCACACAAAGGTACCTCGAAAGAAAGGCCAGCGAACATGCTATGGAGTGCAGTTCTACTCTGACATACATGGGGTCATCATGAGTCAGAATCGACTCGATGGCAACTGGTTTTGTTTTTTCCTCTGTGAAACACAAGTGGTGGCTTTGGAGAAAGTTTGCAACCATCTCCAACTCCATTTGATTTGGCTGTGTTATTGGTTCAATGAAAAGATTCTCTTTTCCCCACGGGCAGTCCCTACTTCCCACCAAAACAATGCCCCACCATGGAACCAAGGGAGTTGCTTCTTGCCTTTTCCAGAATCAGGAGAGGAGCTGAGATCACCTCTGTGGCAGGCTGGGTATGGGGTCTTGGCACTTGGAGGTACAGAATTTCAGAAGCTCGATATGAAGGAGTATCTACGTGTGTGTGGCATCTGGAATTTAACAAAATATACATTTTTAAATTGAGTACCTCTATTTGCTTCTTCTGGCTGCTACAAAACCACAAACTGGTGGGCTGAAACAACATGAGTTTGGTCTCTCACAGTTCTGGAGGCTTCTGGTGACTGCTTGGCTTGAGGCAACATCACTCCAATCTCAGCTTCTGTCTTCACGTTGGCTTCTCCTTTCTGTATCTCTTTTAAGGACTCCTGTCGTTGGATTTAAGGTCCACAAGGAAAATCCAAGATGATGTCCTCATCTCAAGATCCTTAACTTAATTACAACTGCAAAGACCTTTTGTCCAAATAAAGACACGTCCACAAGTCTGGGCATTAGGATGTGGACCTACCTTTTTGGAAGTCTCCATTCGCCCCCTACAATACCCCAAACTGACCTATTTTTCATAGAAAAATGTTTGGAAATAGTTGAGATATTACATATTAGTTGATTTGCACAAATGTGTTACTATTCGTTTGTTACTATGTGTGTTGTTCTGATGCTGAACAGGTTCAACAGAGCTTCCAGACTAAGACAGACTAGGAAGAAAGGCCTGGTGATCTATTTCTGAAAATTGGCCAGTGAAAATCCTATGGATCACAACTGATCCATGATATACAGGACCAGGCATCGTTTTTGTTCCATTGTGCATGAGTCGGGGCCTAAAAGCAAGAACAATTCATTCTTTTGTTTGTTTATATGCCTCAATTTCTTCCAGAAAGGTTTTAAGATAGATACAAAAGGGCATATATTATTTATGAAAAGAAATGTTTTTTATTATACGCATATATGTTCTTGCAGATACAATCTATGGTCCCTGGGGATTACAAGCCCTTCTTGGTTACCTCCAAGCACAAGAGAGCTCATTTACAAAGGGAGGAAGAGAGTATTTCTGCCACCCATATTCTGCAAAGACCTTATCATCCCAGCTGTGCCTCATACCCTAGTAAGACCTCTGCAAGCCCTTTCAAAAGCTATGACTACCTACCTTCTTGCAATTGTAGATGCTCATTTCCTGTTTTTTTTTTTTCTTTTAATTCTTGCTCCTTAGGTTAAGGGAAGAAATGTCCAATGCATCCCAGAATACTCCACAGGTGGCCAAAGGTGATAACAGATCACCTCAAGTGAGCAGCATTCTTGTCTTTGTATATGATTAGCAACGGGTGGTACAGGCTGACAAGGTAAAGTGAGACATAGTGACTAGGACCTAAAATGAAAGCCATGCTCCCATCTTCCATGTGCTTCTTGCCTCTGCTTCTTGAATCTCACAAATCATTCTTTTCTGGTACTCATTCTTCCACTCCTTGTGGGGCTAAGTAAACTGAGTCAAGTTCCCTCTGGATGTCCAGTCATATCTTAAACTTTAGCTCTCCACAAGCATGTCTGAGTGTGCTAGTCCCATTTATTGGATTTGGTGTTAAAGGGTGAGTGGAGCCCTCTGTGTAGATCTTGAACCTCAGCTGTGGGCTCCAACCAGGTTTTCCCAGAGTAGCCAGCCTTGGGGGCTTGGGGACACTTAGGCCATTGTTCATAATGTGAATTTTAATTCTCCTTCTGTTATTTGTTCCTGGAGTATTGGTCCCTCTTGAATTGTGTAGGGATATAGGGTATTTGTAGTCAGGGTTCTAATGTTCCTACATTCCCAGTTAAAACATCTTCAAAATATCATCAAATCTTTCCCAAAGGGATACTCACTTCTTTGACTGGCACAATGAAATATTCTATTAATTGTGATTGGCATCTGGCATCATAAAAAGGAGTGTTTACTGAGGGACTAAGAACTATACCCAAACTTCATCCTGCATCTTGGCTACAGCATGTGTCTTCTACTCAGAGAGATTACAGGAATTAAGAGGCCCAATCATCAATTTAAATTGTGATACATCAGATTAGCAACCCTTCCTAAGAAGAGAAAAAGCAGAGGCAGATGTGTTGCAGAAAGAGCAATCTCTATTTCTCTCTCCACTTCCTTTGGTTATCTCGGTTGGATTGAAGTTGGGCTTACGGTGTGAGGGTCCCTATTCCATTTTGTTTTTACTCTGCTGGGCCAAGGTGTGATCACAATCTGTGGTCTGTCTTATGTGGGCTACTATGGGGGCCTTACCCTGCCTGGATCTAGCCTGACTTCTCTTCCCTGAAATGTCTTCTCTGTAGCTTGTATTTAGGCTTAGCGAAGGGTTTCCTGGAATCTAGTCCAAGCATCCTGAGAGATGCTTTGCCAAGAAGAAAAAAGGAGCCTGGTGTCAAATATGCTTGGAAAACTGAACATATTGTGATCCCCTCTTGGACAATCCTAATACACATTAATAGACTCCTTAACCTTGGCTAATGCAGAGTTTCCTAAACTTAATTGACCCCAGAACTCCTCTTTCATGTAATACCTGTTAGTAGGGAGAAACATTCTGGAAAATACTAGTGCAATAGAAGGTACACTGGACTTTGCAACAAAAGGCCTGTGTTTGAGTCTCTACTCTGTGCTTTTCTAACTGCTGGCATCAGGTAAGTTTTTGGTGAGCCTCAGTTTTTTATGTATAAAAAGAAAAGTTATGCAACATTGGCCCTACTGGCCCACCTGGGTTGTGAGAAACAAAGAAGTCTATAAAAGCACTTCTAAAACAGCTCAGAAATATTGTTACGTATATGTTTATTTACAACAGGGGTCAATTAACTATGGTCTGCAGACTGAATCCGGCCCACTGTCTGATTTTGTAAATAAAGTTTTATTGGAACACAACAGTGTTCATTTGTGTACGCATTGTCTGTGGTGCTTTTGAGCTACAATGGCTGACCTGAGTAGCCAAGACAGAGACCATATGGCCCATAAAGCCCAACATGTTTACTACTTGGCCTTTCACAGAAAAAGTTTGCCAACTACTGATCTATAATAAGAAATCATTTATATTCAAGGACACTTTGTGGTTGTGGAAGAAGCGACGGGGCAGATGTGGCTCCACAAAGTAGGAATAAAGCAGAACTCTCTGGCTGGATTCTCATCTCAGTATACCCAGGTGGCTCTGTCTCCCTCCCCAGGTAGATCAGGTGGTAAAGTCTCCAAACCCAGCCAGGAAGGTAGGGGAATAACTGCACATAGATTTCTCCAGATAATAACTTGGGTAATGAACATATCTGGGCACTTCTAGCAAATCCTGGAAAGTTTCCCATCCCACCCTGAGTAGACCAGTAACCAACTGCTATTAAGTTGACTCCGACTCATGGTGGCCCCATGCGTGCCAGAGTAGAACTGTGCTCCACAGGGTTTTCAGTGGCTGATTTTTTAGAAGTAGATCATCGGGCCTTTCCCCGAGGCACCTCTGGGTGGATTCAAACCTACAACCTTTCGGTTAGCAGCCCAGCGTGTTAACTGTTTGCACCACTCAGGGACTCTCCCTAAGTAGAAAGAGGAGCCAAAGAGCATCCAACTCCAAGCCTTTGGGAGGGGCAGAGTGACAGTTTGTCACAAATGAATTATTTTAAGTTACAGCCGAGGATGTAGGATTTCCCTGAGTTTCTAAAATCCTTAGGGACCAGAAACAGATACCTACTTGCAAGAGCAATTCTGAAAAGACTAACAGGATTGAAACATCATGGTGACTCTTCCAGACATTCCATTCTTCCTCCTATAAGTCCCTAGGTCCCCCCTGGGGCATGAGCTGGTGTTAGGACCCAGCTTCTGCCATGCTCCCATTCTCAGACCAGCCAGAACACTCAGAAAGATCAGAGCTGTGACATCTCACTGGGTTTCTAGAACTCGACACCCTAAACTCAGCTGCCTCACATTCATAGACCAAGAACACCAACAGTGAAGCCCCAGAACAAGTTTGGCTGTTCCTGGAAAGAAGACTGTAGTAGGTGAGTAAGGAACATGATAAGAGCCTTAAAGCCAGATGCTAGATTATGGTGTATCACAAGGGTCCCTGTTTCTGGTTACCTTAGTCATGAGCTGCTAACAGCATCTGGTGTCCATAACTCTTAGTTGAGGAATGCTTGCAAGGCTATTTGTGGAGCCTATCTCTGAACGCACACTTAAGACACCTCATACATTTCCAGCCTTCCTCCCCACCAAGTGTGGGAGTGCAGTGTGATTACATTTATGTCGGGCAGGATGAAATGCTTCAGAGAGTCACCGTGACATTGCAATGCTCTGTTAATCTTTTTAGAATTGCTTTTGCAAGTGAATACCTATCTCTGGTCCCTAAGGATTCTGGAAACTCATAGAAACAGAGAGCAAAACAATCACAACTTGGGGCAGCCTTGCTAATTGTCATTCTTTCCATTTTACCCCTTGGAGTTGTCAACTTCCCTTAGTAATTGAGAGGCAAATGAACTTTTCTCCCACTTGGATTTCAAAACCCTCTCTAACCTGGGGGCATTTTTCTTCCCACGACTCTCCCGTCATCCATTGCAGGTATATCCACACACGTATTACTGTCCCACAGTATTCCACACTCAAGCCCTTCTCCTCACCCTTACTCATGTCATTTCCCTCGCCTCTCCCTTCAAGCCCCACCTTCATGAAGCTTTTCCTAGCATCTCTGAGCCCTTTCATCTGAAACCGTCCAGAACCTAAGCTCTATACTGCATTTTAGCATTAAATGAAACCAGTTGCCATTATGTTGATTCCAACTCATGGTGACCCCATGTGTGTCAGAGTAGAATTAAGCTCCACAAGGTTTACAGTGGCTGATTTTCAGAAGTAGATCTCCAGGCTCCTTTCAAGGCTCCTCTAGGTGGACTCAAACTTCCACCTTTTCCAGTTAGGAGCCAAGCGGGTTAACCGTTTTTTACCCAGGGACTCACTTCTCCTTTCTACCTGCTTCAAAACTCTCCTGGCACGTCTAATCCCTGTTCATTTCTTCAGTAGACTCTCCTTGTTTTCTTACCTCTCACAAGCCGGAGCTGTCTGTGCTTCACTTTCTACCACTTCTTCCCTATCTGAAGAGCTGATTTTATTTAAGTGGGGAAAAAAAAGACAATTTTCCCTTCTAGAGAGTACCAGTTTAAGATTTTTTTTTTTTATTCATGTATGTATGTTTCTATAGCTCTACTTACTATTTTTCAACCACCCGTCTGTCAGTTTGTCATACTGTGGTGGCTTGCCTGTGGCTCTGATGCAGGAAGCTATGTCACTAGTATTTCAAATCAGCAGCGTCCCCCATGTTGGACACGTTTCAGTAGAGCTTCCAGACTAAGACTAGGAAGAAAGGCCTGGTGATCTACTTCTGAAAATTAGTCAGTGAAAACCCTGTGAATCACAACAGTAGATTGTCCAATAAATTGCTAAAAATATGAGCTCCGTAGGTGGAAAGACACTCAAAATACACAGTGGCTGCACCAATGGACTGGAGTGTACTAACGATGGTGAAGACGGCATAGGACCGGGCAACATTTTGTTTTGTTGCCCTTGGGGTCGCCGTGAGTCGGAGCTGACTTGATGGCAACTAACAACAATAATTTCCTGCTTTTAAATGTGCAGCGCTCACGGAGGGTACCCTTTGCCTCTAAAAATAGGCAACACTGCTTCTGTTTAGGAATGTAACCTCCCTTTGCTGGGAGCTGTGACTTCCGTTGCTCGATGTTCACGGTATTCTCTGTTCTGCCCTGCCCAGTGCCTTGGATGGTGGTGTACACCCCATTGTAACTTTAGGTGGAGAGATCAATTTTTAGAATAAGTTAGAACTAACCCTGCTCCCTGTCCACCAACTCTGTCTTCCTCCACTGAGCAGTGGTTATAGGTTCTAAGATGCCCCTAGGTACCAAAAGTACCCTCTGGCTATAACAGCAACAACAACAAACCAGCTGCCATAGAGTCAATTCCTACTCACGGTGACCCCATGCATATCGGAGAAGTAGAACTGTGCTCCTCCATAGGGTTTTCAGTAGCTGATTTTTTTATTTTAATTTTTTGCTGTTGTGTGATTGAGGATGGGGCCCTGGTGGCATAGTTGTTAAGCATTTGGCTGCAGTTCGAGTCCACCAGCCACTCTTTGGAAACCCTATGGGACAGTTCTACTCTGTCTTATAGGGTCACTATGAGTCAGGATCGACTCGAGGCAACAGGATTTTTGGTGACTGAGAATGTACACAGCAAAATATACACCAGTTCAACAGCTTCTACATGTACAATTCAGTGACACTGATTACATTCTTCGAGTTGTGTAATGATTCTCTCCCTGCTTTTCTGAGTTTTTCCTCCCCCATTAACATAAATTCACTGCCCCCTAAGTTTCCTATCTAACCTTTCAAACTGCTGTTGTCAGTGTGATCCCATATAGATAGTTCTTAAAAAGGCATAATGCTCAAGGCAGACATTTTTTACTAAATAAGCTAAACTATTGTTTGGTTTTGAGAAGACTTCAGGGGATATTGTTGGCTTAAGATTTCAAGATTATCTCAGGGCAATTAGTTTCTGGGGTTCATAATTTCCAGAAAGTATGAATTAAATGAGAATTTGAAATTCTGTTCTGCATTTTTCCCTTTTTGATCAGAACTCTTCAATAGAATCTTTGATCAAAATGTTCAGTAATGATAGCTGGGCACCATCTAGTTCTTCTGGTCTCATGGCAAAGGAGGCAGTTGTTCATGGAGGCAATTAGCCACACATCCCATTTCCTCCTCCTATTCCTGACTTTCCTTCTTCCTCTGTTGCTCCAGGCTAATAGTTATGTCTGATTTTTCCAGAAGTAGTTCTCCAGGCCTTTATTCTGAGACACTTTGGATGGACTTGAACCTCTAACCTTTCAGTTGGCAACTGAGCGTATTAGCCTTTTATACCACCCAGGGACATCACCTACCCAGAATTGTGTGGGGAAAAGCAATATATACCTGCCATTGCCAAACTGGCTTTTAAATATCCCCCAATGAGCTCTCTAGTCACCCTTATCCAATATTAGTTGGTTACGGCATTATCTTTTCTGACATAAAATAGGAATTAGACTAATATCTGCCTCTCAGTCTTGAGGCTCTAATTTGATGCTTGGAGGAAAAACCTGGGGGTGGAAGGCTATCTCTCAACTTAGAACAGCTGTTCCCGGGTATCTGCCTGGGAGTCACTCCTGAGGAACGCTGCAAAGACGAGGCTGCATCCGAGGAAACCACAGCCCTGCTGAACCCTGCAGAGCCAGGCCTCTGGGAGCCTTGTGACTGGAAATGCCGGCTCCTGCTGGTCTCACAGGCCATCTCATAAAGGGCAGAGGGAGCAGGGAAGGAATGAGCTCACTCTTCCCCTCACGGGCAGTTTCGGCTCCATGCTGTGAGACTGCTCACCTTTGTGTCACCCAGGCCCTCGCGGGCTGACGATGGCAGGATACAAGGATGCTGTGGTCACCAGCCTGCCCTCCAACTCCCGCTTGATGCTTTTGCAGAGGGTGTGACCTTGATCCGAGTATTACAGGAAACAAGACAAATGGAAAGAAGGAAGCAAATCCTGAGATTTGGGTCCATTTCTAGGAATTGGAAAATCTTTGTTAACATGAGGGTGTCTGTAGATTATATGTTCTTGCGTATGTTTGTGCTTACATATTTACTTGCAGAGGCTGAATCAATCATGTTATCCCTAAAAGATGTTCTCAGCAGCAACAAATCTCTTGGCATGAAGTATATCACAGCAATAAAAACTCCTCGTGACAGGCAGGGTGCAGCTGGGGTGTATAAAATAAATTTTAGAAACTGAGTTAAAGCAGGAGGAGGCAGGATAGTCTAGCAGAAATAAAAATGACAGGCTGAGATTGTCAAACCTAGATCCTCGGTTTCTGGATAGTTGATGCACTATTCTTTTCATTTTTTTAATATGTAAAAGTGACGAAAGCAATACTTTTTATCCTCATCCCTGCCCAGAGTTTTCCCATAATCCTCCAGTCTGGAATCAATATAATGTTAAAAAAAAAAAAAAAAAGATTGGATAGATTGAGAAATTGATTCAACAAATTCAGTGGAGAACTAAAGACAGACAAAAAGGCAAATATTGTGTGATCCCACTTATGCGAAATATCTAGAAGAGGCAAAAGCATAGAGACCAAAGTTTATAGTGGTTACCAGGGTGGAAGGGAGAAAGGAGGGGGCACCATAGAAAGAGGAATCATCATTTAGGGAGAATTGAGTATTTGTTTACGGTGTTTAGCAATGGGCACTAGTGATGGTTGCACAATGTGATTAATGTAATCAGTGTCAGGGAATTGTACATGTAAAAAAAAATGCTGAATTGGCAAATGTTGGGCTATATATATTTTTACCACACCAAAAAGAAAAACTATTGACAGCAAGAAAAGAATTAAAGACAGGGCAAGGGAAAGGGACAGAGGAAAATTTAAGGATATAAAGCATACTTTCATGTCCTTGAGCAGCTTCCTGCCACGTGGAGTTGGCTCCAATTTTTAGCCTGACATCAGTCAAGATTAATAATCATATTGACAATTTGAGTGGCTTGTAACGTATGTGGCATCGTGCTAGGGGCTCTTTCTCACTAACTACTCAGTTAGTCATTCCATCTCCACAACACTCCCTGTTTTATAGATGAGAAAGAGAAGCTCAAAAGAATAGGTAATTTGTTGAGAGTCCATGGCTAGTAGGTTTTGGAAATTGGCCATGAGACCATGAAACGAGCCAGTACAAATGTCAGGCATTTTAAATGTTGATGTTCAAGCCTAGGTGTTCTGTGGAGTCATCACCAGCCCCCTTCTACCAAGAAGTCTGCCTTTGCACTGTGCCCTATATGATTTCTGGGCTTCAGGTCCTTCACTGCATACCCACACCTGTTGGAATAGACTCAGAACAAATAGAGTCTTGACCTACAAGTAAATCTGGATATTAGGAAACTAGGTTAAAAAAAAAAAAAATTTTTTTTTTTTAGGTAGGTGTAGTCACTGGACCAACCCAGGGACCAGAAGGCCTTTGTGTTTCCTGTCTTTCTTTCCATGCAGAGGACACCCAAGGGGGAGGGAAGGGAGGCTGCCTCAGTTGGCAGACCCTGGGAGAAGGTGGACCAGTGTGGCACCCAGCTTTGCTTGCCCCTAGGACCTTACATGCTCAGGAAGGACAACCCATGCACAATACAGATGTTAGTTTTAATCTCTACCCTGGAGTGGTTAGTATGTACTCTGATTGGGAACACCCAACCCCAGGGATGGTTAATTAGGATTTGCAGTGCTCTGGGCCACAATCCAGATGTACCTCCTTCAAGGCTTCAGCTATTAGCTCTCTCCAGCGACAGCTGAGGCATTGCTATTTAACATAAGAGAAGTTAGAAATAGCTTTTCATTGCTGAGTGCTCAAGATGTATGGACTGGCTGGAAATATTGCACAGGTCCCTCTGCCCTAGCACAGGCAGGGTTTCAGCATATAGTCAGCCCAGTCGCTTTTACCCCTCGCAACGGTGTTTTGTTTGGCCCTGATTCTGTTACCTGATACCTACTGGAAAATAAATAAACCGAATCCCGCTGCTAGGATTTTGGAATATGTGCCCCAAACGAGTCTTTTGCAGAAAGCGCTTGTTGGAGGGCCTAAAGAGCAGAGACGTGGGGCTTCACTGGCCTTCTGAGAGCCGACGGTGTGACTGCATTTGTGCCTGTTTGCTAATAAATGTTTGCAGAATTAGTCTGAGATTGGCTTTCATTGTAACATACTGCCTAGTGGTGGTCATAGTGGTATGTGTGTATCTCTTCCCAATTCTGTGGACTGTGACATCACATTGGTAGCTTGAAATATTCCATGGAATGGGCAAATGCTATAAGTCAGGGCTTCCTACCCTCTCCCTGGGGAAGCTGATTGTTAAATATTTACTTGCATGACAGCCTTGCCTATAGCCTCTGGAGGTTAATTGTGAATGGCCCAGTTGGTTTAGGACAGTTTGCAATAACATTAACATAAATTAACTTGCTCACCCCAATGTTTAGTCCATGATGATACTCAAGAAAAACCAAAAAACCAAACCCATTGCCGTCGGGTCGATTCCAACTCATAGTGACCCTATAGAACAGAGTAGAACTGCCCCATAGAGTTTCCAAGGAACACCTGGTAGATTTGAACTGCTGGTCTTTAGGTTAGCAGCCATAGCACTTAACCACTAGGCCACCAGGGTTTCCAAGAGATACTTTAATTTGGCTCTTAAAAACCCAGTATATGTGCATTTAAAAATAAGGTTTAAAATTTATAAGAGCAATACATAAAGATTACATAATATTTAGACAGTACAGAAAAGTAAAAAGCTGGGGAAAAAATTACTCTTAGTTCTACCATCTAAAGATACTAATTTTTTTAAATAGAATTTTATAAAGTAAAATTGTTTGGCCAAACTTTATTTTTAAGAAAGAAAACAAAAAAAAAGGAAAGCACTTGTCTTGACCACTTGTCCATTGTCAAAGGCCAGTTGGAAAGGTTAATTTTCAGTCTTTCTCCATAGCTTGCATTAACCATGATTTCCCAAAAGAAAACCTGCATTTCTACAAACGCACAAGCGCCCGTTGCCCTACTCTTGTCTTGGCTTCCAATGTCCAAAGAGTTATGACATTTTCTGACTTCAGAGTGTTATCAGGAGTTTTAGAGGTTATGAAATAATAAACCAAACTCTCCTTGAAATTCTGACAGTTTACTACATATGAGCTCCCTGAGAAACGGTTCTCTAAAATGAGTTCAGTCTTTGGAATCAATTACAAACGGAGGCCTCTTCCAATTGCACAATAAGAAAGTCAGCAATAATGTTGGTGTTTTCAAGTATCCAAAAGTGCAACTTTCAGAGCCTAGTTGGGTTAAGAGGCACCCATCAGGGCACATTTACTGAGAAGTGTTTGCTTTGGAACTAAGACAATTATAGAAATCAGTGGAGGATCCAGATGTAAGAAAAGAATCAGGGACAAGAAACTGTCTCCTTTTCAAACAACACATAACTTGTTACCCCCACATTTTGCTATCACCTGTGGTTAAGAGTTCGGCTGCTAACCAAAAGGTCAGCAGTTCAAATCCCCTAGCTTCACCTTGGAAACCCTATGGGGCAGTTCTGCTCTGTTCTATAGGGTTGCTATGAATTGGAATCAACTTGATGGCAAAAGGGTTGTTTGTTTGTTTTGGTTTACTGGTTTACGTTAAACACCTCATATCTGGCACTGCTTAAGTAATAATATCAATATATCCGACTGGCTAGACTTGTAGGGCAAGACATTCATCCTTTTCTTGAGAGCTCACCCTCATGATGTGATAAAACAGCTCTTAATAATTTGCTTAAAGCCATGGTTTTGAAAGTAGTTTTTATATTCCAGAAGTATAATTAGTCCATTGCAACAGTTATGCAGAATATCAAAGGCTGTGGGATTTATAAAGTCGCAGAATTAAGGTTCTTGCCCTTATGTGTGCCCACTAATGAGGGGTGTAGGCTAAGCATCAACTAATTATAAGACATGTTGTTGGTAGCTGTCATTGAGTCAGCCCCTGATTCATAGCGCCCCCATACACAATGCTGCCTAGGCCTGTGCCACCCCCATGACCAGTTCTGAACTGGACCATTGCGATCCATAGAGTTTTCATTGGCTGATTTTCAGAAGTAGATCTCCAGGCCTTTTTTCCTAGGCCATCACAGCCTGGAAGCTCCCCTGAAACCTGGTCAGCAAGCCATTGATAGATGAGTGGTGCAGTGTGCATGAGGTACATTGGCCAGGAATTGAACCCAGGTCTCCCACATGGGAGGTGAGAATACTAGTACTGAACCACAATACCTCATATAAGACCTAACAAAACCAAAGTAAACATGTTACCACTGAGTCAATTCTGACTCATAACAACCCCACAGGGCAGAGTAGAACTGCCCTGTAGGATTTCCGAGGAGTGGCTGATGGATTGGAACTGCCGACCTTTTGGTAGTAGCCAAACTTTTAACCACTGCATCACCAAGGTTCTGTATAAGACCTACCCAGACCCCAGTGCCCTCTATCTAGCAGAGCCCAAATCACAGAGCAGATATCGTAAAACCCTTTGCTAACAATGCTTCCACTTTCCAAGGAAACCATTCCCAGGGTGCAAGATTTAAGCACAAGAGCCATGACACTTTTGGCCAACACCATGAAAACCAGCGACTGGGTATGTGTTTGGGTACACTCTAACCTTGGATCATTAGAAATGAGAGTTTTTAAAAAGGTAGAAATGAAAAAAGAAACGAATTTGAAATCCCTGTTTCTAATAAACACGTCAACAAACATGGATTTGTAAAGGTTTTTAGTTAAAAGTAATGTGAGATAGCCACATTTTCATTACAGTTCCTTTGAGAATGTTGTTTTCTGAAGATTTAATTTCTGTTTTTTTTTTTTTTCCTGGTGTAGTGCTCCAACCCAAAGCCAAACCAAATCCAGTGCTGTCGAGTTGATTCTAACTCATAACGACCCTATAGGACAGAGTAGAACTGCCCCACAGAGTTTCCAAGGAGTGCCTGGCAGATTTGAACTGCCAACCCTTTGGTTTGCAGCCGTAGCACTTAACCACTACACCACCAGGGTTTCCGTGTAGTGCACAGAGAGGGAGAAAAAAAGGTGAATCAAGGAAAGTTGTCGAGGGCTGTGTGATCTGTAGTGTGACTCCTTCCTGCCAACCCCCAAATCTCCATTAAAATCTGTAAAAAACAAAGCAGCAAATGCCTGCTTAGAGTAGATTCATGAAGGAACTTGGAGATAGGGCTAAGTTTTGCATTCTAGGTGTCTCAGGGTATAACGGGCACAACTCCTGAGAGTTTGGGAGAGTGAAGGCAAAGAGAGGCATAAAAGAGAACGTGACTGTCAGTGGAAAAATAATTCTATTAGTGCTGATTTTCTCAACTGAAATAGGCAACTTTGGTAATATTCTTACAGCCAGAAGGATCCCTCTGGTGGATATATTATACCCCTCACCAAGAAGTGGAGACCTGGTGGTGTAATGGTTAAGAGCACAGCTGCTAACCAAAAGGTCAGCAGTTCGAATCCACCAGGTGCTCCTTGGAAGCCCTATGGGGCAATTCTACTCTGTCCTGTAGGGTTGCCAGGAGTCGGAGTCGACTTGACAGCAGTGGATTTTAACCTAGAAGTTGCCAACATCAACACTTGAAACAGATGGTGGCTGCCACACTGGTTTAATTACAGAATCTGGAATTATCACAAAGACAAACTTCAGACCAGCTTAATCCACAATGATGCTCAGATCTAACAGTGACAGACAAGATAGCTCCAGTCACGCAGGGAAGTACTCACAATCTAGTAATCTTACAAGATTATTATAGAAACAGAGAAACTGACCAGGTTTGCTGTTAGATGATATATTGAGTAATGCTAGGAGGAAGTCATGACATCTGCTAAGCACTTTGAAGTTGGCCAGAAAATTATGTCTTTTCTTGGTGACCGACTTCACCAAGATGCTTTTGACAGGACTGACTACTCTTCAATGTTTTTATGATCAGACAAGGAAGAAGGTGGCAAGATTTTAGTATGATGCTCAAAGACACTGTTGGGAGAAACATGTTATATATGTGCTGCCTAGATGTGGATCAGATCTGAAGAACATCTTTGTGTCAGTTCCATGAGGACTAGGAAGGATGATGGGAGAATATGGGCATTTCAAGTGGTGGATAATTGAGATTACACATATTCAGGGCCTCTGAGGTGGCAGGGCCGTTGGGAGGCCGTATTTAGCAAAGGATTATGGTGCCATGGTCCCTGTTGATAAGCTTGGCACTGGGGGTTAATGGAGCCATCAATGGAACCACCTGACTTTGAAGGAATCATGTAGACCTGGGGAGGAATAATAGCAATATGACTACAACAAACTGAGGATCAGGCCCTCTTCCATTTTCCTGTAGACCCAAAGGCATGATTTATAACCAGGCATTTATATCAAGTTCTATCTACATCTGCCTCCTCTCACTCCGCTTTCTAGCTAGGTTATGATCCCTTGCCTCTTTTTACCTACGGTTAAGTTTTTGTTGTCCATGATAGGAGACCACTACATGCCCCAACAGGAAGTATTTAAGAAATCTTTAGCTCGGTGCTTCTCAATACTGACTGCAAATTAGAGTCACCTGGGGAGTATTTTAAACATAATGGTACCCATGTTCCATGTCTCAAATTTTTTATTCATTTGGTATAGAAAGGGGCTGGAGATTGGTTTAAAGTACATTCCAGGTGATTCTAATGTAAAGACAGGCTTGAGAACCATTTCTTAGGTGAATCTGCACCTGGGTTCTATATTTGGTATATCTCTTGACATCTATTGTATTGACTTCTACTGAGTTGACCTTGTATTAACTCTCCTACCTACCTGGGCAATAAGCAATGACAATTGATTGTCTCGTGTACAGGGGCTCCCAACCTAGATTGGCCTCTGGTAATTGCGTTCCTCTAGTCTTATTGTATGTGGCTTTTCATGGTTAAAACTCTAGTCACATGGAAAGGTATTTTGATGGAACATTTGCTTCTAATGACCAGGGCATGATTTTCTGGCTCCTTCCTAAGTTTCTGGTTGTAGAGAAAGAGAACATGGGGCCATGGGATCATCTGGATCAAAACCCCAAGTCTGTAGCAACATGTCATCAGAGTTCTTGCTCTCTTCACAGCTCTGTGAGCTCAAGACCCCAGAGGGAGCTGGAAGAAGTGTGTGGTTTCCAAGGTTCTCCAGCTCAGAGACAGTGTTCCTACCATAGAACTTTATATACCTCAGGGAGTCCTGGTGGCACAGTGGTTTAAGCGCTTGGCTGCTAACCAAAAGGTCAGTTGTCTGAAACCTCCAGCGGCTCCATAGGAGAAAGATGTGGCAGTCTGCTTCCACAAAGATTTACAGCCTTGGAAATCCTATGGTGCAGTTCTACTCTGCCCTATAGGGTCACTATGAATTGGAATCTACCAGACAGCAGCGGATTTGTTTGGTTTTTTTTTGGTTATATACCTCAGACGAATCAACTCAACAACAAGAGGTTTGGTGTTTTGGGTTTCTATACCTCAGACATGTGGAAAGACAGGGCTACCAAATTTCTCACTTAGCAATGGCGACATGCACTGCCAAGAGAGGCAAATTTTAGACCCTGAAAGATTGGGGTTCTGTATATGATATTGTGGGACTCCTGTGTGTTCTCTAACCTTCTTCATCGATTTACAATTGAGGACACAGAAAGGACAATGTGTGGTTTCCAGAATTCAGAAACAAGGTTGAACTCCCATAAACTGATATTAAAAAAAAAAAAAAAAACTTGTTGCCGTGAAGTCAATACCAATTCATAGCGACCCTATAGCACAGAGTAGAAGTGGCTGATGAATTTGAACTGCTGACCTTTTGGTTAGCAGCCAAGCTCTTAACGACTGCACTACCAGGGCTCTAAACTCTTCCTAGACTTCACAAGCATCTTCCCCATTTTCTATTACCCTGAGGCCTGAAGCCCTGGTGGTGCAGTGGTTAAGAGCTCAGCTGTTAACCAAAATTTCGCAGTTCAAATCCACCAGCCACTCCTTGGAAACCCGATGGGGCAGTTCTACTCTCTCCTATAGGGTCACTATGACAGCAGTGGGGCTTTTTTACTCTGAGGCTCAGGCTCTCCTGTGTTGCAGAGTCAGAAAAAAGAGTGAGAACTTTCCACATCTCAGCAGCTTTGGCTAAAACCCCCAGGAGTCCTGGTCTCTTGCAAGCGAGAGGTTAGAAAAAGTTTAGAGGTTGTGAACTTTTCCTATGAAATGCTCATTTGTCTTTGAGAATACATCTTTTGCCTTAAAAAGAAAAGGCACCTACATGGCCCAAAGTCAGGGCTGGCTGAGTGGGAGGGATTTTCAGTTTGACAAAGCTAACTTGGTGTTTCACACATGTGTTTCCTCTTGGTCCTCCGTTTCCTTTCCGATGTAGACTGACGGGCTTTTCAGAGCTCAGAGTCTGCAACTGATGCATCCTCCCTGGGTTACCAACCTGAAATACAGCTTTAAAACCTGGAGAGTTACACTGGTATTTGAAAAAACAACGTAAAATTCCCAAGTAGGCTTGCTTATAGGTGAGGTTGTCCTCAAGGGTTACTGGATCATGTACTTGCTTCTCAGAAACATTGTTTAAAGTGGTTTTATTCATTACATTACTTTTTATTCATTCTGTAAAAGACCCATAGAATTTAATAATAGCTATCTCAGCTTAGCCTCCTTTGTATTTACTGGTTGTTGTTAGCTGCCCCTCCCCCGACTCATGGTGACCCCATGCACAATGGGATCAAATCATTGTGGTCCATATTGGCTGATTTTTTTAGAAGTAGATCACTAGGACTTTATTCCTAGTCTGTCTAGTCAGGCAGTTCTACTGAAACCTCTTCAGCATTGTAACAACACTCAAGCCTCCACTGACAGATGGGTGGTGGCTGCGCATGAAGTATATTAGCTGGGAATTGAACCCAGGTCCCCTGCATGGAAGACAAGAATTTTTCACTCAACTACCATTGCCTCTAGTTACTGGTAGCAATGCTAATTTTTCATAAAACTGGAAAGTGGGTTTAAAATAAAACACGAGTTTAGGCTACCACATGAAATTCAATTAAATCAATAGGAAGTTTCTATATTCGCATTCTTAGCATTGAAACTAAGGGTGTCAATGCACATACGTTACCCAGGAAGGAAACTTCAAGGTGTGCTTTTTAATGGAAGACAATCAAGTGCGATGCAATTTTAATGAACTCTGGTTTTGAAATGCAAACCAGATCCAATATCCCACAGAAAATGAACCGAATCAATAATCTAATTTGAAGCTTTAAGCTGTGACAACTGCACTGATCCAACCTGCCTTTTCAGATGCTCACCCCAGAGAAATGGCCATCCTTCTCAGGTTTATAGCCTGTTCCTGCATATCATTCTGTTGGCTAACTGCTGCAGCTGTTACCTTTAGCAAGGATGCTATCAAGCTTGTACTAAGCGCCCACGAAATGGTAACCTCCATAAGATTTGTGGAAAACAAAGCAAAACCAAAAAATGTATAAAACACAACAAAGCACTCATCCAAGTTCATGTAAAATAAGAAGGGAAACTTAGCTTTATATAAACTCAGGCATCCACATCTCCACAGGACCAAAAAACCAGTTGCTGATGAGTTGCTTCCAACTCATAGCAACCTCCACAACACAACTCCCTCCTCTTCTCCCCCAGTCCTCTGTCAAGCCTTGAGCAGCTTTTCTCACCATCCTTGAACCACAAAGAATCTCCCTCGACCCCTCTGCCTCCAAAAATGAGGCTAGGTGCCCTGTGTCTACCCTTCAAAGTAGAACTTCCTTCCATGATTTCATGGCCTTTTTATCCTTCCAACTCCATTCAACCGCTCTCACCAGAGAATGAAACCACCTGCCAAGTACTCTTCCTTCCAGTGTAAAGCTACTTTCTGTGATTCCAGAGTTCTTCGCTTTCCATCATGTCTTTTTAGATGGTGCCTGCAATTTGAAGGTCCAACATATTTTTCTGGCTCTTTTCTTGATGAAGCACCCTGGCATATGGGTTGAGCAGGCAGTTGAATATGTGGGTCTGGAACTCAGAAGAGTAATCACAGCTGGAGACATAGGTTTTGAGTCATCCCCGTGGAGCTATTAACTGACACCGTAGCAGAGGGTAAGATTGTCAGTCAAGGAGGCAGATTATGGAAACAAATTTCCACAGCATCCTGGGTCCTTTGGAAGGTATGGACAAGTTCCCATTGGACCTAGTTTCCTGCATGAGAACAACAGAGAGAAAGAGAAAGTATAGTAATTGGAAACTCTATAAAATTTTCTTCTCAGAAGAAATTCAAGTTATTATAGATCTACATAGTCTATATGGCTTCCTCGGAAATCGACTCTAAGATAGGTCAGCAATTTTCTAATTTTCTTTAGTCATTGTGCTCTTTGTTCAAACAAAGTTTTGTCTCTATTTAGCATCTCTATTTGATGGCATTTTCTCAAGGGTCTAAATATTTTAATTTTTTTAAATTGTATTTTTATACTATAGAGCAGGATGTGGGGAGTGGGGAGGAGACACTACATTTTGATTGCTGAGAAGTCCTTTTAGTAACTCTTCTACTCTCAATTGCTTTCATATGTATAGCAGCAGCTCCTGAAAAACATTCTCTCCTGGTCTACTTCTTCAAAACACTTTCCAATATCTTGCCCTTGTAGGTCTTTTATGTCTCTAGTCTTCTACTTCCTTTTTCTCTGGGTGGTGCCACTTAAGTGTTTATTGCCCCCTCAGACCTTTTAACTTCCTACTGAGAGCAGCAACCTGGGCAAAGCAGCTGTCCTACTTGCCTTATTTTACTTTTGTGGGGACTTGTAGTCACACTGTCCTCCCTTTCTCTGTCTCTAACTAACCCCATGTGTCTTAGTCATCTAGTGCTGCTATAACAGAAATACCACAAGTGGGTGGTTTTAACAAAGAGTAGTTTATTCTCTCCTAGCCCAGTAGGCTAGGAGTCCGAATTCAGGGTACAGGCTCCAGGGGAAGGCTTTCTCTCTAGGTTTTCTGTCTCTGTTCACTCTTGAGGAAGGTTCTTGTGATGCATCAGTGGTCCCTTGGTCTAGCAGCATCTCAGCACAGGAACCTTGGGTCCAAAGGACACACTTTGTTCCCTGCACTGCTTTCTTGGTGGTATAAGGTCTCCATGTCTCTCTAGCTTCCCTTTCCTTTTATCTCTTGAGAGATACAAGGTGGTGTAGACCACACCCCAGGGCAAGTCCCTTTACATTGGATCAGGGATGTGACCTGGTAAGGGTGTTACAATCCCACCCTAGTCCTCTTTAACATAAAATTACAATCACAAAATAGAGGACAACCATACAATATGGGGAATCATGGCCCAGCCAAATTGATACACTTTTGGGGGGACATAATTCAGTCCATGACACCATGGGTTTCCCTGAGGTGAGCTCCCTGGAGAAGCATTTGAAAGCCTCTGGAATAGACCATTGTTGATAGGTCACCTCCTACACTTGACACCCAGCAATCTTGTAATTGCCCAAGTAATTTAGGGTCTTAGTGGCAGCAGAAAGCCAGTAGGAGCTCTCTGCAGACAGCCGTGAGAATTCTCATTTGTTTTAGGATACATAGGGTTTCTGCTAGGCAGAATGTCCACCCCAAAGATGTCAATGCCCTAATTGCTGGAAACTGTAAATGTGTTTCATTACATGGAAAATGTAAATATAATTGAGGTTATAGACCTTCAGACCCCAGGTGTTGGTGATGTGCAGCCAGGTCTGGGAGCCACAGGTTCACATGATTTCAAGGCTGAGGCAAACAAAAGTGTGGAGCTACTATTTCTGGGGGGTGCTTAAAGGAGTTTGTTAGATAGGAAATATGTCGTCTTAGTTACCTAAGGCTGCTGTTAGCAGAAATAACACAAGTGGGTGGCTTTAAATAACAGAAATTTATTTTCTTACAGTTTTGGAGGCTAAAAGTCCAAATTCAGGGTATGACTCTAGGGGGAAGTCTTTCCTTGTTGGTAAGCCCATGGCATTCCTTGGTGTACCTGGGCATCTGTCTCCTCTCTGTGTGCGTCTCTGTGTCTATGCTGCTCTTTTTATAACTTAGAAATGATTAGGTTTAGGATCCACCCTAGTCTGGTATGACCATATTAACATAACAAAAGAACACTTCCATTTCCAAACAGTATCATATCCACAGGTAAAAGGAACAGGAAGGATTTCGTTATATATATCTGGAGGACACAATTCAGTTCATGACACATATCACCATGCCCTATCGTGGGACTTCCATTTTTTGCTTGGCTTTTAAGAGGAAGTGTTTCTTCTCACAGCAGGCAGACCATGCAGAGAATGCTTTTGACACAGAAAAGGATGTGATGCCCGAGGGAATATGGCATTGCTGTTTAGAGAAAATGCAGTTTATAAAACTGCAGTTTTGTGTAGCTTTTCTAGGTTAATAAGGAGCATAAGCTAGTCAGCCTTTTGACGAACATTTTGGAGGCAAACAAAGCCTTCGGCAGAAGTTAATTTATGAAGGCTTATAGACTTTGTACTGAACAACTGTACTTAGAGTAAATGTATACATGAGCTTGGAAACAATAAGGGTCTATCCTAGCCCAGGGTTCAGGAACAATATGGGGTATACACAATGGGATCTAGATCTGAGATGAAGGAGACTATTTCCCAAGCTGCAAGGATTAAAAGTTATCCCCCTGTTCCTTAGAGAAAAAGAACTGGAGGTGTGTATCAAAAACCACTATGTAGACTTTCTAGTTCATAGCATGCATAGCACACTAAATCTGGGTTGCCCAATTTAGCAAATACAAATGCAGGTTGCCCAGTTAAATTTAAATTTCAGATAAATAACGAATACTTTTTTAGTGTCTGTCCACTGCCATATCAGTCCTGTATTTTACCTGGCAACCGTTAACTGAAGCTAATTTTCATTAGAGAGTGGTATTTGACATGCTTAACAAAATCTACTGTTATCCTCACAAAGACCCAAAGTAAAGGCTAGGTATTGCTCTTGTCCTCTGAACTGGCTTGGTGCCCTCAACAGCTGCATACCTTTTTCCAAGTTCTCTATGAAGTACTCCATCCCCTTTCGTGTTGTTGTTGCTGTTAGGTACCGTCAAGTTGATTTTCGACTCAGAGGGACACCATATGAGAGAGTAGAACTGCTCCATAGAGTTTCCAAGGCTATAAACTTTATCAAAGCAGATCACTGCTATAGAGCTGCTGGATGCGTTCGAACGTCCAATCTTTCTGTTAGCAGCTAAGCACTGTGCCACCAGGGCTCCTTTTCCGTGTATACTCCTTATGTATCAATGATTAAAATAAATCTTCTGTGTTCTTGCTCCACAAACCTACTATATCCTTTCTCTGGTTTTCTATTATTGACCCTTTCCTTTGGTTCCAGTTTTTTTTTTTTTTTTTCTTGTCCCTCCACCCAGTCGCCACCACTTGACTTTTCAGGTGGTTCCTTGTTTTCCAAGCCTACCTTCCTCTTTTTGTTGGATTTCCCTTGCTACACACCTAAAAGCTGTTAGCCAGCTTTGCCTACTTCCAAGTCATAGCTGACATTGAGGACCATGGCCAAGATAGTGCTCTGCACCCTACTTTACCTGATCAACAAGACATGCAGATCTGTGAGTGCCTACTTGCCTGTTGGAGTCAAGAATGTTATGCTCAGAGTGGTCAAGACCAGGAGAGAAGTCCTTCTTATAAAATTCTATCTCAAAGCTGAGTTCCTGCAAGGTTTTTCACAGTGACAGAGGCTTGGACATAGCCTGTGGGGAGTGAGGAGTTGGTTCTTAGCAATCTCATGGTTAAGCAGAGGTGCGTACATCTTGCTGAGACTACTTTTACACTATTTATTTTATAAATACTAGTATTTGTGCATTGCATTGGGTGAATCTGCTGCAAAAGATCTCTGTAAAGTGTTAAAAAGCAAAGATGTCACCTTGAAAACTAAGGTGCACCTGACCCAAGCCATGGTGTTTTCAATTGTCTCATATGCATGCAAAAGCTGGACAACCAATAAGGAAAATCAAAGAAGAATTGATGCCTTTGAATTACGATGTTGGCGAAGAATATTGAATATACCATGTACTGCCAAAAGAACAAAGAAATTTGTCTTAGAAAAAGTACAGCCAGAATGCTCCTTACGAGCAAGGATGGTGAGACTACATCTAAAACACTTTGGGCATGTTATCAGAAGGTATCAGTCCCTGGAGAAGGACATCATGTTCGGTAAAGCAGAGAGTCAGCAAAAAAGAGGAAGACTTTCAATGAGATGGATAGACACAGTGGCTGCAACAATGGGCTCAAGCACAACGATTGTGAGGATGGCGCAGGACTGCCCAGTGTTTTGTTCTGTTGTACATAGGGTCACTATGAGTCAGAAGTGACTCAGTGGCACCTAACAACAACAACGACAGGATTTGTGTGGTTACACAATTTTCTTAAAACTCTAGACTCAGGTTTCTCAAGCACAAAGCCTAATTCCAAAGAAATCTTTCATATTTATTCTCCCTGAAATAAAAGGATTTTAATTCAAGCTGACCATCTAGCTGTTTCATTAGAATTAAAGTCATCTAAAATCAATTAAGGAGTTTCTGGGTCGTGTGAATGGTTAAGCGCTTGACTACCAGCTGAAAGGTTGGTAATTTGAACCCACCCAGGGGCACCTCAGAAGACAGGCCTGGTGATATGCACCCGAAAGGTCACAGCCTTGAAAACTCTACAGAACAGTTCTATTCTGCATGCTTGAGGTCACCATGAGTCGGAATAAACTCGAGGCAACTAACAACAACAAAATCAATTAATGTCCCTAGGTGGTGAAAATGGTTTGCATTCAACTGCTGGCTTAAAAGTTGTCTGTTCAAACTCACCCAGAAGTTCTGGGAAAGAAAAGTCCTGGTGATCTGCTTCTATTAGGATCACAGCTAAGAAAACTCTGTGGAGCAGTTCTATTCTGTAAGACATGGGGTTGCCATGAGTCAGTATTGACTGGACGGCAACTACGACAATGATGTCGCCAGGGTTGTTTATTACAGAGAAGATATAATAGTAATAATAATAAATAAACAACTGGAGAGTAGTAACAGATTCCACCCAGTGCTTCTGTAGGAGGGACACCGTTCTTTGCTACTGATGTACATGAATCCGCCTTTGAAACTCTTCTCCCTGGGCATCCACTAGGATATTATCTCAGCATTTCTGGTCTTGGAGGTATTTTTACCCCTGCCCAAGTTGGCAATAAGTGATATGTCTTTTTCTACCAGAGTTCTACTGAACTTTTTCTACCAGTTCAGTACCTGAGGTACCTACCAAGTGGTCCAGCGTGGGTTAGATCTGGGCAGGATTGGGGCAAGCTCCAGGAGCCACTCCCAGCTAGTTAAAACACGATTTCCATGTGAGCTAATGCCATTCCTAAAGCTTTTCATGGAAACAGCTCAGCATTATCTAGTAACATCTGGAATGACTCGCTTCCCCCGCCCCCAAGCATGAACACTGTAGGAGGTTTTTGCTTCATGTGAGTGAATATATGCCCTGGAAATGTACCGTTCTTCCATGTGGACAAATAAGTTTCTACACGTAAAAACTTTGACACGTAAAAACAAGGTCCCTTTCAGAAATGCAGACTTTTGCCACCCTTCATGCCTTCTCGCTCACAGCAATTTTTACAGCAGTGCTGAAGCCTGGAGCTTTGGAAACAAGCCAGATGTTTTGGGTGTGTCTGTGCAGACGCTAAAAGCGGCAAAAGAAAACAATTTTTCTTTCCCTGGCTTCTAAGTATGTCTGTTAATCAGCATCATGTATGCGAGTCTTATGCTAAATTGCTTCATGTTTTGGAGGGTATACTGTATTTTTATATTATCTGTAATCTTGCGTGTCGGTCACTCTCAAACCCTTTACTCCGGTGCCAAACTGCTAACCTGTCTAACCTCTGCTGCAGGGACGAACTCTGACCTTCATGGAATTTCCACCATCGCGGTAAAGGAAAATTTTCACGCTAGCCAGGCTTAGAGTCTGGCAACAAAGGGAAGCCTGAATGAGATTTGTATTGGAATAAGACACTCTCGAATGGTTTACTGAATAAAACCAGTAAACCAGTTGCCATCAAGTCGATTCTGACTCATAGCAACTCCATGTTGCAGAGTAGAACTATGGTTCATAGGGTTTTCATGGCTGTGATCTTTCAAAAGCAGATTGCCAGGCCTCACTTCTGAGGCACCTCTGGATAGGTTCACATCATCAGCCTTTTGGTTAGCAACCAAGCTCTTAACCATTTGTGCCACCCCGGGATGTTTTACTGAATATGCATGAACGTTTTAAAGAATTACGTATTTTTTTCGTTAAAAAATTGTCTCTAGCATTACTGTTTTAAATGGTGTAGCTTTAGATGGTGCCTGGGGTTACAATGTAAAAAAATAATAATAAACTTAATGTTTTCTCCTCATGCATAGATTCTAATTTCAAATCCTAGACTTTATAACAGCGGCTATGATTTTTATTATCACTGATATGAAAAGAGACTCACGAGTTATTTGGTCTGTCTCTTCCTTACTTCCCCATATCTCTTCTCAATTTCGAAAGGCATTTGCAGTCATTAAACATTGTGATATTACTTTTCCAAGCTTATAATTCCATGGGCTGTGGAGGGGTTTATTAAGATGGGCATGAACCCAAGCACCAGAAAAAAAGTCTTTTTTTGATGATGTCAAGCCATACCCAAACTCCAATGCCGTCGTCAGTTCTGACTCATGATGACCCTACAGGTCAGAGTAGGACTGCCCCATAGTGTTTCTGAGTCTGTAATCTTTAGAGAAGTACACTGCCACCTCTTGCTCCCATGGAGCAGCTGGTGGGTTTGAACTGCCGACCTTTCGATTAGTAGCTGATTGCTTAACCACTGTACCACCAGAGCTCCCTACCAAGCCATACTATTACACGTTATTTACTGAAGTGTTATTTGATTGCCAGAAGATTTACACATCAGTCTGAAGTCAGAGAGTCTTTAGCCAAAAAAAGCCCTAGTTTTATTAAAGGTGAAACAGAGGTCTACAGTTGTTAAATTCAGACACTGGAAAAAGCTGTCTCTTACTGATACAGGGGTAGTGGTGCTATCCCATGGAAGAGGAAACTGGGGCCATCTTTCCAGACCCAAAGTAAATGGGCTCTAGGGTAGAGAACAAATCATTGTTAGCTGTTTGATGAAATAAAATGAGGGTCAACAGGTAAGCTGGGATTAGCATGAACCTTCTCCCTCCCACATTCTCATCGGCCTTTCAGGGACCCTTGCTCTCCATCAAGGGCAGGAGAAACCACAACACAAACATCTTTACTGAACTGTCATATGCTGTAAGATATTTCCAAAAGCAAAGCGTGGCGCCTAATCTTGCTAGAGAGTTAATACACTTTCATATGAACTCAAAGCCGGGCCGGGACATGTCTACCTTCTGTGTTGTTCATGATGTGGCAGCAGGAGTGGCGCAGTGGTGGAACTCTCACCATCTATATGGAGACCTGGGTTCAATTCCCAACCAATGCACCTCGTGTGCAGCCGTCACCTGTCTGTCGGTGGAGGCTCGCGTGTTGCTATGATGCTGAACAGGCTTCGGCAGAGCTTCCAGGCTAAGAAGGACTAGGAAGAAAGGCCTGGCTTCCTACTTCTGAAAATCAGCCAGTGAAAACCCTATGGATCACAACTATCTGATTCCCAACCGATCATGGGAATGGCACAGGACCAAAGAGCACTTCATTCCGTTGTGCATGGGGTTCCTATGAGTCAGAGCCAACTGTATACCTGCTAACAACAACCAGCATAGGACATCACAATCATGACAGTTCCCTGGAGAGATTAATAAAAATGTAGATCACTTGCATTTCACTCCCAGAGATTCTAATTTAGTTGGCATGCTGTTGGACCCAGGAATCTACATTTTGATGAGCAACCATAATTTCCAGATACAACCAAAGTTATCTTCATATACCCCAGGTTTCCTCTGTTAAAAGAAGTTAGGCAGGAGAAATGGGCCCCTGATGATACAATTTGCTCAGAGTCCACGCAATGATGAAAGATAGGCCTGAGGACTACATATAAAAAATATATATATACGTGAAATTAAGGGACTCATAGTCACAGGTTTGATTTAAGGTTGGGAAAATATTGGTGCTGCTGGTAAATGTACCATATGTAAATTTTTGGGAAAAAGAAAAATCCAGCAAGGGCTGTTTCTCAAAGCCTTTTTGTGTGCAAAGCTGGATTCTCAAAACCACTCAAATCTGTTATGAAGAGCCATGGTGACAGAGCGTCTCTGTGTTGTACATATATGAGGACACTGGATGTATGTAAAGAATATATGTAAGTTGTATGCATCTAAGGAGAAGGAGAAGGCACAGAGCTGTGCACAGTTCTAATTTGGTCACTTCCTCCTCCAGCAGGGCGTAAAGTGCTCTTGTTCGCATGGAATATGGACAGAAGTTGAAACAGTGAGAGGGGTGCTGCCTTCTTACACCAACAACGCCTTTCAAAGGCTTGGCGGTGGTCCTGTTTTCAGATTTTCTAGACTGGCATAGATTCGAGGTGTCAGCTAATTAAAGATAGAATATATTAGTAATAGAACCAGGTGGTGTGACCCAAAGGCAATGTGACTTTCACATTGTACATAAATCCCTTGGATTCCACAATGTCCCCCACCCATGTCCAGCCTCCAACGCCCCTGCAAATTGGTTGTAATTTCCTTGAGCTTCTATAAGAGAGGACAGTGTCTTCCACTAAAAATCCCTGGGGTAGTTAGTGCATGGACTAAAATTCATGGCAGAAGGGGGAAACTTCCAGGATTCAAGCAAAATGGCTATGAACCCATCACAACCTTGAGTAGACTGATTGAGAGGAAAGTACCCAAACAAAGGAGAGATGCAGCCCTGTATGTTTGTTTCTTGTTTGTGCAAACCAAAAAAAAACAAATCCACTGTAGTTGAGTTGATTTCCACTCATAGCGACTCTGAAGGACAGAATAGAACTGCTCCCATAGGGTTTCCAAGGAACCCCTGGTGGATTTGCACCACCGACCTTTTGGTTAGCAGCCATAGCTCTTAACCACTGTGCCACTGGGGCCCCGCTATTTGTGCAGTGCATAGGAAATCCATCGTGGTTGGCCAAAGGGCAGATGAGGTTCCCGACCCATATTTACTGAGCAACCAATACTGTCCAAGATGCAAACAGTAATAAAAGTTACTACTGAGCACTTGCTACAAATCAGCTCTATGCCCTTCATCCATTAGCTCATTTGATCCTCACGACCACTTTCTATGGTAAGTAATTTTCTAAAGATGAGACAATTGGCAAGTGGCAGAGCTCCCATCTGCAGACCCTGGGCTTTCCCGCTCTGTTGTATCAGTACTAAGTGCATTCATTGGTCAGTGCGGTTAAGAAAATAGCCCCCAAAGCAGTTGCAGAAAGGATTGAAAATGAAGGTAAAACCCTTAGAAGGTTTACAGAAGGCATTTTCACACATGTGCTTATGCGAGACAAATAGTTGGTCTAGCACAAAACATTTAATTATATAATTACTGGAATTTGGGCCTAAAGCCTTTTCTTTTGCAAAATATTGTTTAAAAATACCACACCCAGAAAATAAGAAGTGTTGGTGAGGGTATGGAGAAATTGCAACTCTCAGCCATTTACGGTGGGCTTGTAAAATGGTACGGCCACTATGGAAAACAGTTTGGTGGTTCCTCAAAAAGTTAAATATAGAATTATCATATGACCCAGCAATTCTGCTCTTAGGTATATACCCAAAAGAACTGAGAGCAGGGGCACAGACACATGTACACCAATGTTCATTGCAGCATTATTCACAATAGCCAAGAGGAGAAAACAACCAGTGTCCATTCACAGATGAATGGTTAAAAAAAAAAATGTGGTACATAAGCATGATGGAATATTATTCAGCCCTGAAGAAAAAAGAAGTTCTGATACTTGAACCTGGAAAACAGTACGTGGAGTGAAATAAGTCAGACACAAAAGGATAATTATTGTATGATCCCACTTATATGAGATGTCTAGAATAAGCAAATGCACAGAGACAAAAGTTTATGATTGGTTACTAGGGGCTGCGGGAGGAGAAAAGGGGGAGTTATTGCTTAAGAGGGATTGAATTCCTCTTTAAACCTGTTACCGTTGAGTCGATTCCTACTCAGAGAGACCCTATAGGACAGAGTACAACTGCCCCATAGGGTTTCCAAGGACTGCCTGGTGGATTCGAACTACTGGCCTTTTGGTTAGCAGCCATAGCTCTTGACCACTACACCACCAGGGTTTCCGAGTTTCTGTTTAAGGTAATGAAAAATATTTGGAAATGGATCTTGGTGATGGCTGCTCAAAATGGTGACCTGTAATTAATGTCACTGAATTATACACTTAGAAATGGTTAAAATGGCAAATGTTTTGTTATAGATATTTTTCCACAATTAAAAAAAAAAAAAACCATGCCCCGAAAGTATATCCTTTAGTGAGCACTTGATTGGAAAATCCCCATACACTGAGTTCCACATACAATCATTCTTTTTCCCCTTTTGAGTACCAAATGCTGTCTTTGGCACTTTGCAGATTTGGACATAAGGTGTTGCCTTCAGGGGCATAAAGCGAGAGCCATAATTTTCTGCCCTGCTTGATGCTACACCCAATTTTAGTTTTCTGTTTATAAAAATTATTAGGGCCAGTAGTACAGGGAGCAGCTTTAGGGTGGAGTTTTGTTTAAATTTCAGCTTGGGCGCTTGGAAGGAAAAAGTAAGATCAAAGTGAAGTAACGTGAGGAAATGTCAATATTAGGGTTGGTGGTGGGGGGTGGCAGAGGGGGAAACGGCCTGGAGAGGATGATTAAATATCAATCCATCTGACAGCAGATTTCCAGGGAGAAGTAGATTTTCACAACCGACTCCCACGTAAATAGACAGCTCAGTGGATGATTTTGGCAAAAGTGAGTTCAGAAAATCTGCTTGATAATATTCAATCAACCTGCTTTGCTTTCCTGTTGATGTCAGTATTTTCCAGGATAAGGCAGTTCTTGCGTGAGCCACGCTCAGGGTGCGATCCGGGAAGGAAGCTTTTCCAAAATCAGCCTCGTCTGGGCAACGCAGAGATAGTTCCATTTGGGATCAGCTGGAATATTTTTCTTTTTTATTGTGCTCGAAGTGAAAGTGTACAATTCAAGTCAGCTTCTCATACAAAAACTTAGACACACATTGTTATGTGACCCTTCTTGCTCTCCCTACAATGTGAACAGCACACTCCTCATCTCCACCCTGTATTTCCCATGCCCATTCAACCAGCTCCTGAGTCCCCCTCTGTTTTCTCATCTTGCCTCCAGGCAGGAGCTGCCCATGTAGTCTCATGTGTCTACTTGAGCTAAGAAGCACATTCCCACCACTATTATTTTATATGTCTTATAGTCCAGTCTAATCTTTGTCTGAAGAGTTGGCTTTGAGAATGGTTTTAGTTTTGGGCTAACGGAGAATCGGGGGGCCAGGACCTCTGGGGTCCCTCCAATCTCAGTCAAACCATTAAGTCTGTTCTTTTTACTAGAATTTGAGGTCTGCATCCCACTTTTCTCCTATTCTATTAGGGATTCTCTGTCGTGTTCCCTGTCAGGGCAGTCATTGGTCGTGGCACCATCTAGTTCTTCTGGTCTCAGGCTGATAGAATCTCTGGTTTATGTGGCCCTTTCTTTCTCTTGGGCTCATATTCTCCTTGTGTCTTTGGTGTTCTTCATTCTCCTTTGCTCCAGGTGGGTTAAGACCAATTGATGCATCTTACATGGCCACTTTCTAGCTTTTAAACTCCCAGATGCCACTCACCAAAGTGGGATGCAGGATGTTTCCTTAGTACACTTTGTTATGCCAATTGACCTAGATGTCCCCTGAAACCATGGTCCCCAGACCCCCGCCCCTGCTACTCTGCCCCTCAAAGTGTTTGGTTATATTCAGGAAACTTCTTAGGTTTTAGATTAGTTCAGTTGTGCTGACTTCACCTGTATTGTGTGTTGTCCTTCCCTTCACCTAAATAATTCTTGTCTACTATCTAATTAGTGAATACCCCTCTCCCTCCCTCCATCCCCACCCTCATAAACATCAAAGAATGTTTCCTTCTGTTTAAGTCTTTTCTTGAGTTCTTATACTAGTGGTCTTGTACACTATTTGTCCTTTTGCAACTAATTTCACTCAGCATAATACCTTCCAGGCTCCTCCATGTTATGTGATGTCTCACGGATTCATCGTTGTTCTTTATCATTGCGTAGTATTCCATTGTGTGAATGTACCACAATTTGTTTATCCATTCATCCTCTGATGGGCACCTTGGTTGTTTCCATCTTTTTGCTGCTGTAAACAGTGCTGCAATGAACATGGGTGTGCATGTATGTATTCGCATGAAGGCTCTTATTTCTCTAGGAGATATTCCAAGGAGCAGGATTGCTGGATCCTGTGGTAATTCTATTGCTAACTTTCTAAGGAGGTGCCAAATGGATTCCCAAAGTGGTTGTACCATTTTACATTCCCACCAGCAGTGTATAAGTGTTCCAGTCTCTCCACAACCTCTCTAATATCTATTATTTTGTGTGTTTTTTGATTAATGTCAGCCTTTTTTTTTTTTTTGTTGGGGTGAGGTAGTGTCTCACTGCAGTTTTGATTTGCATTTCTCTAATAGTTAATGGGAAACCCTGGTGGCGTAGTGGTTAAGTGCTACGGCTGCTAACCAAAGGGTCGGCAGTTTGAATCCTCCAGGCGCTCCTTGGAAACTCTATAGGGCAGGTCTACTCTGTCCTATAGGGTCGCCATGAGTAGGCATCGACTCGACGGCAGTGGGTTTGGTTTTTTTAATAGCTAATGATCCTAAGCATTTCCCCATGTATCTGTTAGCCACCTGAATGTCTTCTTTGGTGAAGTGTCTGTTCATATCCTTTGCCCATTTTTTAAATTGGGTTATTTGTCTTTTGTTGTTGAGGTTTTGCAGTATCTAGTAGATTGTAGGGATTAGACACTGATCGGATTTGTCATAGCCAAAATTTTTTTCCCAGTCTGTAGGTTGTCTTTTTATTCTTTTGGTGAAGTTTTTGATAAGCATGTTTGATTTTCTTAGTTTTTCTTCTGGTGTTTGTGCATTATTAGTAATGTTTTATAAACTGTTTATGCCATGTATTAGGGCTCCTAGCATTGTCCCTATTTTTCCTTCCAGGATCTTTATCATTTTAGATTTTATATTTAGGTCTTTGACCCATTCTGAGTTAGTTTTTGTGCATGGTATGAGATATGGGTCTTGTTTCATTTTTTTGCAGATGGATATCCAGTTATACCAGCATCATTTGTTAAAGAGACTGACTTTTCCCCATTTAACAGACTTTGGGCCTTTGTCAACTATCAGCTGCTCATATGTGGATGGATTTATGCCTGGATTCTCAATTCTGTTCCATTGGTCTATGTATCTGTTGTTGTACCAGTGCCAGGCTGTTTTGACTACTGTGGCTGTATAATAGATTCTAAAATCAGGTAGTGAGAGGCCTCCCACTTTGTTCTTCTTTTTCAGTAATGCTTTACTTATCCGGGGCCCCTTCCCTTTTCATGTGAAGTTGGTGATTTGTTTCTCCATCTCATTAAAAATTGTCATTGGAATTTGGATTGGGATTTCATTGTATCTGTAGATAGCTTTGGATAGAATAGACATTTTCACAATGTTGAGTCTTCCTATCTATGAGCAAGGTATGTTCTTCCACTATGTAGGTCTCTTTTGGTTTCTTGCAACAGTGTCTTGTAGTTTTCTTTGTGTAGGTCTTTTATGTCTCTGGTTAGATTTATAGCTAAGTTTTTTATCTTCTCTTGGGCTATTGTAAATTGTATTGATTTGGTGATTTCTTCTTCAATGTTCCCCTTGTTGGTATAGAGGAATCCTACTGATTTTTGTATATTTATTTTGTATCCTGATACTTCGCTGAAATCTTCTACTAGTTCCAGTAGTTTTCTTGTGGATTCTTTAGGGCTTCCTGTGTATAAGGTCATATCATCTGCAAATAGAGATACTTTTACTTTTCCTTACTAATTTGGATGCCGTGTATTTCTTTTTCTAGCCTAATCGCTCTGGCTAGGACCTCCAACACAATGTAGAATAAGAGTGGTGATAAAGGGCATCCTTGTCTGGTTCCCATTCTCAAGGGGAATGCTTTCAGACTCTCTTCATTTAGGATAATGTTGGCTGTTGGCTTTGTATAAATGCCCTTTATTATGTTGAGGAATTTTCCTTCTATTCCTATTTTGCTGAGAGTTTTTATCATGAATGTGTGTTGGACTTTGTTAAATGCCTTCTCTGCACCAATTGATAAGATCATGAGGTGCTTATCTTTTGTTTTATTTATGTGGTGGATTACATTCATTGTTTTTCTAATGTTGAACCATCCCTGCATACCTGGTATGAATCCCGCTTGGTCATGGTGGATTATTTTTTTGATATGTTGTTGAATTCTATTGGCCAGAATTTTGTTGAGTATTTTTGTGTCTGTGTTCATGAGGTTTATTGGTCTCTAATTTTCTTTTTTCATGGTGTCTTCACCTGGTTTTAGTATCAGGGTTATGCCAGCTTCACAGAATGAGTTTGAGAGTATTTCATCCTTTTCTATGCTCTGAAATGCCTTTAGTAGTAGTGGTGTTAACTCTTCTCTGAAAGTTTTGTAGAATTCTCCAGTGAAGTTGTCAGGGCCAGGGCTTTTTTTTCTTGGAAGTTTTTAAATTACGTTTTCAATCTTCTTTCGTTACAGGTTTATTTAGTTGCTCTACCTCTGTTTGTATTAGTTTAGGTAGGTAGTGTGTTTCTAGAAATTTGTCCATTTCCTCTATGTTTTCAAATTTGTTAAGGTACCATTTTTCTTAGTATTCTGTTATGATTCTTTTCATTTCATTTGGGTCTTTTATGATATTCCCCATTTCATTTCTTATTCGGGTTATTTGCTTCCTCTCCTGTTTTTCTTTTGTCAGTTTGGCCAACGGTTTATCAATTTTATTGATCTGTTCAAAGAACCAGCTTTTGGTCTTGTTAACTCTTTCAATTGTTTTTCTATTATCTATTTCATTTAATTCTACTCTAATTTTTATTATCTGCTTTCTTCTGGCGCCTGAGGGTTTCTTTGCTGTTCTCTTTCTATTTGTTTGAGTTCTTGGGTTAATTCTTTGATTTTGGCCCTTTCTTCTTTTTGGATGTGTACTTTTTTTTTTTTTTGCTATAACTGACCTTTGAGCACTGCTTTTGCTGTGTCCCAAAGGTTCTGGTAGGATGTGTTTTCATTCTCATTTGATTCTATGAATTTCTTAATTTCATCCTTAATTTCTTCCATAACCCAATAGTTTTTGAGCAAGGTGTTCGGTTTCTACCTGTTTGATTTTTTTTTTTCGTTGCTTTTTCTGTTATTGATTTCTACATTTATGGCTTTATGGTCAGAAAAGATGCTTTGTAATATTTCAATGTTTTCAGTTCCATTAAGGCTTGCTTTATGGCCTAATATGTGGTCTATTCTGGAGAATGTTCCATGTGCGTTGGAAAAGAAAGTATACTTGGCTGCCGTTGGGTGGAGTGTTCAGTATATGTCTACGAGGTCAAATTGGTTGACTGCGGCATTTAGATCTTCCATGTCTTTATTGAGCTTCTTTCTGGATGTTCTGTCCTTCACCGAATGTGGTGTGTTGAAGTCTCCTTCTACTATTGTGGAGCTGTCTCTCTCTCTTTTTAATGCTGTTAGAGTTTGTTTTATGTATTTTGGAGCCCTGTCATTGGGTGTGTAAATATTTATTACGGTTATGTCCTCCTTGTGTTTTGACCCTTTAATCATTTTATAGTGTCCTTATCTCTTGTGGTGGATTTTACTTTAAAGTCTATTTTGTCGAAATTAATATAGTCACTCCAGCTCTTTTTCGATTGTTGTTTGCTTGATATATTTTTTTTCCACCCTTTGAGTTTTAGTTTGTTTGTGTCTCTAAGTCCAAGGTGTGTCTCTTGTAGGCAGCATATAGATGGACCATATTTTTTTATCCATTCTGCCGCTCTCTGTCTCTTTGTTAGTGCATTTAGTCCATTTACATTCAGTGTAATTATGGATAGGTATGAATTTAGTGCTGTCATTTTGATGTCTTTTTTTGTGTGTTGTTGACAGTTTCTTTTTTCCACTTAATTTTCTGTGCTGAGTTGTTTTTCTTTATATATTTTCTTTCCCTCTTTTTCATTGTTGTTGATTTTGTATTTGCTGAGTCTTTATGCTTTTCTTATTTTTTATTTTGATGTGTAGGATTGTTAGTTTCCTTTGTGGTTACCTTAATATTTACCCCTATATTTCTAAGTTTAAACCAATCTTTTAATTCTTTATATCACCTTAACTTTGTCTTCATATGAAAGATCTATGACTACATATTTTAGCCTGTCTTTTTTTTTTTAATTAACTTTTATTGAGCTTCAAGTGAACGTTTACAAATCAAGTCAGGCTGTCACATATAAGTTTATATACACCTTACTCCATTCTCCCACTTGCTTTCCCCCTAATGAGTCAGCCCTTCCAGTCTCTCCTTTCGTGACAATTTTGCCAGCTTCCAACTCTCTCTATCCTCCCGTCCCCCCTCCAGACAGGAGATGCCAACACAGTCTCAAGTGTCCACCTGATATCATTAGCTCACTCTTCATCAGCATCTCTCTCCTACCCACTGTCCAGTCCCTTTCATGACTGCTGAGTTGTCTTCGGGAATGGTTCCTGTCCTGGGCCAACAGAAGGTTTGGGAGCCTGTCTTTTTTGTTTAATGTTGTCATCTTTTACATAATGACATCTGTGTTTCCCTATTTTGAGCATTTTATCTTGATTTTTTTTTGTATGTGATTTCCCTGTCTGGGTTGATACATGGTTGCTCTGTCCTATGTTCTAGTCTTGGCTTGTTATCTGATGTTATTGACACTCTGACCAAAGGACTCTCTCTAGTATTTCTTGTAATTTTTGTTTGGTTTTTGCAAATTCCCTAAACTTCTGCTCATCTGGAAATGCCCCAATTTCACCATCATATTTAAGAGATAGATTTGCTGAATAATTCTTGGCTGGCAATTTTTTTCCTTCAAGGCCTTATATATGTCATCCCATTGCCTTCTTGCTGGCATGGTATCTGCTGTGAGTAGTCTGAGCTTAGTCCTGTTGACTCTCTTTGTAGGTGAGTTTTCACTTATCCCTAGCCACTCTTAAAATTGCCTCTTTATCTTTGGTTTTGGCAAGTTCGATTATAATAAGTCTTGGTGACTTTCTTTTGAGATCTACCTTGTGTGGAGTTCAATGAGCTTCTTGGAGAGATACCTTTCATGATATCTGGGAAGTTTTCTGCCAACAAATCTTCCACAATTCTCTCTGTATTTTCTGTTATCCCTTCTTGTTCTGGTACTCCAATCACTCCTAGGTTACTCCTCTTGACAGAGTCCCACATAATTCCTTAGAGGTTCTTCATTTTTAAAAAATTCTTTTATCTGATTTTTCGTTAAATATGTTGGTGCCAAGTGCTTTATCTTTAGTCTTACTAATTCTGACTTTCATTGCATCAATTCTGCTCTTATGACTTTCTATCGAATTATCTAATTCTGAAATTTTATTGTTAATCTTCTGAATTTGTTTGCTGTCTCTCCATGGATTCTTGCAGCCTATTAATTTTGTCATTATGCACTTGTCTAATCTGCTTTAAGTTCCTCTAATGCTTTGTCTGTGCGTTCCTTGGCTTGTTCTATGTTTTGCCTCATCTCCTTCCTGATTTCTTGAAGAGTTCTGTATATTAATCTTTTGTATTCTACGTCTGGTAATTCCAGAAAGTTCTCTTCTTCCAGAAGATTTCTTTAATCTGTGTTTGATAGCTTGCCGAAGCCATAGTAGCCTGCCTCTTTATGTGATTTGGTATTGACTGTTGTCTCTGAGCCACCAATAACTTATTGTGTTTATTTATTTTATGTTTGCTTACTTTGTCCTAGCTTCTTGTTTTGCTTTGTTTTGATATGCCCAAGTAGGCTGCTCAAGTGAGCTAGTTTGATTATTGGCACCGTTGAAGCCCTAACGTCCTGTCACCAGATGGTTAGGGCTGTTACTAGGTATGTGACCAGGAGTCTGTTCACTTTTCTCTAATGGATTCAGCTCAGGTGTCCAGATAGACACCAAGTGTGTGTTGCAAGCTCTCATAGTCCTAGATCAGCAGGGGTGATTGGTGTAGGCACAGGCATCTGGGTGCAGTAGGGGGTCATGCATTGATCAAGACAGGGCTGACAACTGCCCCTGAGTGTCTGTAAGGAAAGTGTGTCTCTGTTCCTTAGAGCGCCTAGGTGGGTAGGTTTTGCATCTGAATTACGGGCTCCTAGTGCCGTTGGCCGTAAGGACTGAGGGACATCACTTATTCTTGGACCCCTGTCACCAGTGGCTAGGTGTCATGGGTGGAGCCACCAGTCCTTAGGCACCTCATATGGGTAGATGAAGACCCTGCTTAACAGGCAGAGAGGTGTCAAATGACACGAACGCATGGCCCCACCATGTAGCTGAAACAGTTGAAGTTAGGCTTCAGGTATATATATATATATATATATATATATATATATATATATATATATATACACACCCTGTTGCACTGTGCTAATAAGGGTCTATGCTCTTGAAATGGGCCCACACAGGTCTATGCAGGAGTGAAAGGCATTCAAAGTTCATGGATCTCTTATGCCTGTGCCCAGCCAAAGAAGCTGTTTCTGCCCTGAGGTCCCATCTTAGGGGAGCTGACAGATTATTTTTTCCCTGTTTGTTAATTTGTTCCCTCTCCAAGGCTGGGAGAATGTCTCAGGGAGAGTGCAGGGTCCTTCTTCCTGCCCAGGGGATGCAGCCAGTTGGGACCCAGTGCAGAGCAGGAAGGGAGCAGACAGGTTGGTGAGAGGTTTTTCCTGAAGGGGTATTTTTGTATTGCAGTAGGTTAAACACAGGTATTTATCATTTGATTTGTGGGCTTCTTGCTTGTTCTGGAGGGTTGAGCAGACTCTCCGCCATTCAAGCTTCCCCGATGTGGAAAACATGTCCCGAATGCCTCTGCTTGCCTCACTGTGCTCTCAGCAGCAGTGGAATCAGCCTGCAGGGTGCCAGCTCAGGTCTGGCAACTCGTCGCTGTTTCTGAACCGTTTCTCCCTCCCCCTGCATCTCAGTCCGATTCCTCAACTTTGCGTTTGATGTTCAGGGCTTGTAGCTTGTCATATATAATCAATTCACTTGTTTTTGAGGGCCTTTCTTGTAAGAGAGAACACAGGAAGCATCTGACTACTCTGCCATCTTGGCCCCACCTCCCTGGAATATTTTTCAGTGCTGGTAATAGCAAGCATGGGCCTAAAAGAAATCATTTGACACTTTTGAGAGATTTTTTATCAACTTTTCTGACCCTCTCTGAGCCCCTTAGTAAATGATCTGATCAGTAATAAAGATATTAACATACTTATGGTTTAATGCAGAATTGTTCCTGCATGGCAGAGCAAGTGTTGACGTTATGCTTCCATGAATTATTTTTCATTATTTTCATTCACATCTGTACTGCTCTTGGAGTGGCAACAGCACACATTTGAGAGATTAAAGTAATATTAAGATGGTTTTGTAGGACACATAGGCTTAAAAAATTTCCAAGTAACACTCACAGCTTTATCAGATTGCAGCTGGGTGGGAAATAATGTGTTCTTAGTAATTTGAGGTGGACAAGACTTAACCAGAGGTGAATGATTGAAAAACAATACATTTTGCTTTTTAATCATAAATGACGTAGATTTCTCTTCATTACTATAAGGATCTCACATATTACTCTGACAGCACAAAGCTGATTACGAAACCTGCAGGGTGGTTTCAAGCTGTCCAGAGTTCAAATCCACCACCCATCTGTCAGTTTGTCCTACTGTGGTGGCCTGCTTGTTGCTATGATGCTGGAAGCTATGCTACCAGTACTTCAAACACCAGCAGGGTCACCTGTGGTAAACAGGTTTCAGTGGAACTTCCAGACTTAGACAAAGAAAGGCCTGGAGGTCTACTTCTGAAAATTAGCCAATAAAAACCCTATGGATCACAACAGAATATTGTCTGATATAGTGCTGGAAGATGAGCCCCCTAGGTTGGAAGATACTCAAAATAAACAGTGGTTGCAACAGTGGATTCAAGCATACCAACAATCATGAAGACGGTATAAGACTGTTGTACATAGGGTTGCCATGAGTAGGGGCCAACTGAGGGCAACTAACAACAACAGCAAAGTTTAGGTGGACAACCATGAAATTTTATTCCTAATTAGGTACAAAATGCCAGACCTAATTATAAATGACAATGATGTAGTTAGGATTGTAGTCCAATTTGAAATTGGGACCCACAATGTCAAAATACCTTCCTATAACAATGTTCACTGCTGTTTGATTTGTTAATTTGGTACCTCCATCCAGAGGACATATATATATATATGTTTATATATGTATATTTATATATATGTAGACGGTACGTTCTGGTCTAGGCTTTCAGGCTACAAAAATGGTTACCTTAGGGTCCTGGCTTCAGGGATCCCCCATCCCATGGGGCCCAGTACCCAGGATGCTGCTGACACCCTGTCTGGGCTCAATGCACATTGTGGTGCATTGAAGAGGCTGGGGCAGAGCTGGGGAGTTTCCTATGGACTAATACACTTGCTCACAGGTCAGAAGGTGAGGTGGTTCTAATTCTTCTTTCACACACATCACAACCTCATTTTTCCTTCTAACCAATTTTCAAGACCTGGTCACATAACACACGTGTAGCTTGCCTCATCTTTCCATTTCATTAACTTATTTTAAGGAAAATAGTTTTAACGGCTTTCTACTAGGGAAATTGGTGTCCCTGAGGGGTGCAAACGGTTAATGTGCTTGGCTGCTAATGGGTAGGTTAGTGGTTGGAGTCCACACGGGGAGCCTTGGAAGAAAGGCCCAGTGATCTACTGCCTAAAGAATCAGCCATTGAAAAACCCCATACAGCTCTACTCTGACAGACATGGGTTTGCCATGAGTTGAAATGCACTTGACAGCAACTGGTTAACTAGGAAAACTATTCTGAAATTTCTGACCACCAGAGTTTATCCAGATCTTTCTAAAACTCAGCAGTGACTTAAGGTATTGAGGAGAAGATGTTTAGAAAACAAAATTTCATTTTACTAATTGCCACACTGCAGAGCTCTCAGAGTGCTGTGGTTAGGATTACGGGAGAGACAGTGAGTGGATTACAAAACAGCACTGACCTTTTACCACCCGGCTGAAGCCTGAAAAACAAAACCAAATCCCATCTTACTAACCATACCTGCGTCTTTTCTGGGAATTACCCCAGAATACAAGTTTGTTTGTTTTTTAAAATGGTTTTCCTTGCCTGGAAGAACAATCCGGAAACTTAAGTCAATAAAATTCTTACACTACATAAGCATTTTGCCTCCTTGGGCTGGGCTTGAGGCTGTCTCATCCCTTCCTACTCTAACACACGTCAAGTGCTTCAAATCACAATTTTTCCTGGGCAGGTTGTGCAATTTTAATCTTATAAATATGAAAATAAAAGCCATAATTAGAGCTAAGTTGGGCACTTTATTTTTAAACCAAAAGGAAACAAAAACAGCATCAGAGAAGAAAAGTTTCTAATTAAGACTGTCTCTGGGCAGACATACATTTTCCTCTAGTTCCTTCCACTTTTCCTAGTCTTTTGTGGATCCCCATCTCACCCTTTTAGCGTCCTCTAACTCATCTTCTCTGGTGTATCTATTCCAGTTTCTCCCACTGAGATTGTGAAACTTAATAAGCAAGGGTAGTCTAATGTTTTTATAACAGTGCATTACTCCCTCTCAAGAATAAAGAGGGCTTGGGAGAGCTGATCTTGCTTAACACAGTGAATGTATTGCTGATGATGTCAGGTCAGGGGGCAACAGCGAGGCAGAGGTATCTTTTCCTACTGGTATTGACCCTGTTGATAATAATGCTGTTGTCGTTGCTAGCTGCTGTCAAGTGTGCTCCTGACTAATGGAGACCCCATGCGCAGCAGAACAAAACACTGTCTGGTCCTGTGTCATCCCCATTATCAGTGGCAGATCAGACCATTGTGATCCATAGGGTTTTCATTAGCTGATTTTTGGAAGGACATCACCAGGCCTTTCTTCCTAGTTCATCTTAGTCAAGAAGCTCTGTTAAAACCTGTGCGGCCTCGTAGCAACACACAAGCCTCCACTGACAGATGGGTAGTGGTTGTGCATTGGCTGGGAATCGAACCTCGGTCTCTGGCATGGAAGACAAGAATTCTACCACAGAACCACCAATGTCCTCTGTTAAAAATCATAACTAATATTTAGTAAGTACTTATTATGTCTTGTATATGTTAACTCATTTATACTTTATAACAACCGATAAGGAAATGTACGATGTTTTCATTTTATAAGTGAGGAATTTGAAGGCTAAAGAAATTAAGTTACTTGTCAATAGTTACTCAGCTGTCTTGGAATAGCTGTGATAGGAACCCAGGGCTTTCTGACAGCAAAGCATTAACCATCTATCTAATTGTAATGGGGAAGAAGCAGCAGAACAGAGACGCAGAGTGATCTTGAATGCAGAGTTATTCAAAATTCAGAAGTTGGAAGTGGGAGGGAAAATGATTAAGTTCTAGAATTTTCTATTCTTTATAGCCACGGGAAAAGGTGAGTGTGGACCTGACTAGAGATGAAGCCTGGAAAAAGGCTAAATCTGAGGTTAAAACCTCAAATATGTATGGGAGTCAATAAATAAGGCAGGGGTTAGAGGAGAGAGAACAGCGGAGAAAGCCAATGATTAGATGAAGGGGGAGTAATAGATTACTGGAGCAGAGTATCAGAGGAGGGCACAAAGGAAATATAGGGTCTGGAGAGAGAATGGGCTGGAGAGACCTAGAGTTTCACAGAGTATATACGGAAACAAGGCCAGTAACTCATCTTCTAGTGATTCTCATGGCCTTTCCCTTTTGCTGGTTGCCTCCTAGTTGTAGGGTGGCTTCTATATCTCCAGTTGTGATGTCTGCTTTCAAAAGTAGGCAGAAGAATACAGAAAGGCACCAGATATGTCTGTCCCTTTCTATCAAGAAGGACACCTTGAGCAGACTCGTGCTTATGTCTCACTGGCCAGAACGTGACTCATGGTCACCAAAGGCTAAAAGGGAGGCTGGGAAACCAAGTCATTCAGCAGGGATTATAGTTCCAAGGAAGAGCTGGAGAATGGATAAGCAACCAACAGTAGCTGTTGCTGCTGCTGTTGTTATTCACAGGATAGTGTGAATAACTGATCAGATTGCTTCGTAAAAAAAATATTGAGGTAATATTCACATAACATAAAATTAACAATTTTGAAGTATTCGATGGCATTTAATACATTCACAGTGTTATGCAATCATCACCTCTCTCTAGTTCCAAAACTTTTTCATCTCCCCAAAAGGAAACCACAAACCCATTAAGCAGTCACCCCCCATTCGCTCCTCCCTCCAGCCCCGGGCAACAATTAATCTGCTTTCTGTCTCTATGGATTTACCTGTTCTGGGTATTTCATGCAAATATAATCATGCAATATTGTCCTTTTGTGTCTAGCTTCCTTCACTCAATGTAAGGTTTTCAAGGTTCATCCTCCATATTGTAGCATGAATCAGAACTTTGTTCCTTTTTGTGGCTGAATATTTTTATGGCTGAATAATGTACCATTGCAACTACATACCACATTTTGTTTATCCATTCATCTATTAATGGACATTTGGGTTATTTCCACCTTTTGGCTATTGTGAATAGCACTGCTACGAACATCTGTGTACAAGTATTTGTTTGAATTGCTGGGCCATGTGATAATTCTACGTTTAACTTTTTGAGGACTAGATCAACTTTGAGCTGAGATCAACTACAGTACAAGAAAGAAATTTTGACTGATATATGGGATAGAGATGATTCCAAGAGGAGGAAAGGGAACGATAGTTTCACCAAAGTATGTTGTACTGTAAGAACATAGGCTCATGAAGGATTCAAAGAGCAGATTGTTGTGTAGACAGAAAATAGCCCAAATCAGGGTATTGGCCATGTCGATTCTTTCTGAGGGCTCTGAGGTAAACTACTCCATGCCTCTCCCCTCATTTCTGGTGATGGCTGGTGATCCTTGGTGTTCTTTGCTGCTTGCAGATGTATCTTCAAGTGGCATCTTTCCCCTTTGTGTGAATGTTTCCATGAACGTTCTCTTTTATAAGATACCACACAGAAGGGATCAAGATTAGGACCCACCCTGCTCCCCTATGACTTCCTTTGACTTAAATGACAACAAAAGAAAAACCCCGTTTCCTCAAACAAGGTCACATTCATAGGTACAGGCGTTAGGAATCCAACGTATTTTTAGGGGAGACACAATTCAATCCATAAGACAGGTGATTAAGGAAGGTACTAGCAACCCACAGCACCACGAGAGCTGCAAGTGAAGGGTCTACAGAACAGGTCCTCCTGGCTTTAGGTCACTGTGCTCCCTGGGAGTCAGTCAGATTGTCACCTGAACTATATGACCTCAGCATCTATATGAAATCCCTGGAAACTGTCTTCACTAAGTCCTGGACTACTAGGGCCAATCTTGAATTAGTTTATCAAGACCAAGGCCAATCATGAATTAGTTCAGCAGAAAGAGTCAAAAGAAGGAGAGATTAAGATTCATTGCATATAATTTCTTTTCTTCTTTCCATCCAATTATTTATTTTCCATCATTTATTTTAATTTCATTTTGAACATTCCTTTGGCTGTAAAAGTTTGGGTTTTCATTGCTGCGAGGTCAGGGCATTGGGCTTTGGGAGGGTCTGTTATTTTCTTGGTGTCCTAGTGGCACAGTGGTTAAGATCTTAGCTGCTAACCAAAAGTTGGCAGTTTGAATCCACCAGCTGCCCCTTGGAAACATTTGGGGCAGTTCTACTCTGTCCTATAGGGTCGCTATGAGTTGTAATTGACTCAATGGCAACGGGTTTGGTCTTTCGGTTATTATTTTGTTGGTCTGTTTGATAGAGGTGCTGGCAGCTTTCAAAGGCAGACAATGACTCTTTGTAGACAGGACAGTTGGCGCCATCTCTTTCTAGGTCTCGCCAAAGGTCATTGATAGAGCTAGGGAGAAGTCGCCAGCTGGATGACTCCTAGTTGACCTTGTAGCCTACAGGAGGCCCAGAGAAGGGTTTGCCCTTTAGTATAAAGTCTATCACTTCAACATCAAGCATTGACATCGAATGACTTGAAAATTATTTTTAAAACTTGCCTTATTTAAAGAGATTTTATAGATTTATCATACTAATGCTGCTACTTCAGATTCCCAATATGCAAATAAGAGCTATTTATGAAAATGATTTTGTGTTCTAAAATGGTAGTTCTTGAACACTCTTGTATTTTTCTTCTATGTTCTCAATTATATTACCCCAAAATGAGCTGGATTGTGTGACCACTCATTTCCCTCTTTTAAAGGCATGATCACTCCTCAAGGATAAGTTTTTGTACCTGGTTAATTTGTCATTGTCTCTAGGAGGTGCAAATGGTGAACTCTTGGCTGCTAACAGAAAGTTTGGAGTTTCAAGAGGTGCCTTGGAAGAAAGGCTGGCAATTTACATCTGAAAAATCAGTCACTGAAAACCGTATGCAGCACAGCTCTACTCTGACACACATGGGGTCGCCATGAGTTGCAATCGACTTCAAGGCAACTGGGTTTTTTGGTTAGTTTAACATCACACACTCACTCTTGTTTACTATACATAAATTTTTTTTTTAAATATCAAATAAATATATTTTGTTTGAAGGAAGGACATAAAGTTTTACTTATTTTTGAATTTTAGTGAGATTGTTGTGTTAAAAACTGTTGAATTAATTTCTATCAATTGTCAAAATATATTTATCAAGTGCCTGTGCTAGAGGTGCTATATAAATAATGTATAAAGAGAAAAAAATCTTCTTGGAAGTAGTTTTCAATTCAGTGATTAAATTAATAAATTAACTTCAAAGTGATTTGAAAATTAATTGTTTGCCATTGACAGCTTTTAGGTTCATCTTTCCTTCCCCTGTGGTCTCACAGATCTTTGTAGGCATCTCCATTATATCACACCACTGGCCTCAAGTCGATTCCGACTGATAGGGACCCTATTGGACAAGGTAGAACTGCTCCACAGGGTTTCCAAGGCTGTAATCTTTTTTTTTTTTTTTACTGTACTTTAGATGGTTTACAGAACAAACTAGCTTCTCATTAGACAATTAGTACACATATTGTTTTGTGCCATTGGTTACCAACCCCAAGACATGTCAACACCAAGGCTGTAATCTTTATGGAAGCAGACTGCCACACCTTTCTCCCGTGGAGCAGCTGGTGGGTTCGAATCGATGCTGAGCACTTAACCACTGTGCCACCAGGGTTCCTTGTTATATTACAGGCCACACTGAATTCCCATTGAATACTGTGAATATGGCTTGTCTCCCCTACTAGTCAGTAAGCTACTAAATGATTTGGATGGATTAGTGCATGCCTGGGAGTGGGACTCATTGCCCTCAACTAGGCACCTCCACTATATCATACTGTTGGCCTCGAGTCTATTCCGACTCATAGCTACCCTATAGGACAGAGTAGAACTGCCCCATGGGGTTTCCAAGGAGCGGCTGGTGGATTCGAACTGCCAACCTTTTGGTTAGCAGCCGTAGCTCTTAACCACTATGCCACCAGGGCTGCTGGGAGTGGGAAGGAGAGTAAAATTAAATAGTGACGAGTTACAGGGGAATTACTGGGGCAGAAATGCACAGATAAGGCATGGACTGACAAGATAGCAGTATAAAAACATACAGACATATTTTGTATCTCACTCCCCCACACTGGAGGGTCTTCTGATGGTGGAGAGTAGCGAGAATGGATGTGAAAGCTTCACTTTCGAGCCATCAGTCACTGTTTGCTTCTTCATTCAACTCAGAGAGATCTCACCCTACTAAATGATTTGGGTGGATTAGTGCATGCCTGGGGGTGGGACTCATTGCCCTCAACTAGGCACCTCCACTATATCATACCATTGGCCTCGAGTCTATTCCGACTCCTATCGACCCTACTGGACAGAGTAGAACTGCCCCAGAGGGTTTCCAAGAAGCAGCTGGCAGATTCAAACTGCCCGCGTTTTGGTCAGCAGCTAAGCTCTTAACTACTGCACCACCAGGGCTCCATGTATGTGTTAGTCTTAGCAAACCTCTTGCAGCCTTGAACTTGCCATGTTGTTTCACATTTCTGTGCTTTTGCACATGCCACATCCCCTGTTTTGGCCTCCTGGTTACCCCATCCTCAGCCTTCTAAACTCAACTCAAGGGTTAAGTCCCTTGAAAAACTTCCGTGCCCTTCTCTCCCTTCCTTTCTGATTTACCTTACCTGCCTCTATTACGACATCTTATGCCAGTGGCGTTATTTTGTTTACGTGATTGTCTCCTGCATGTTGGCAGGAACTTGTCTTCTTCATCTACGTGTCCTGAGGATATGAAACCAAACCAGTTGCCACGGAGACCCCAGCTGTGTCAGAGTAGAATGGTGCTCCAGTTGGTTTTCAATGGCTGATTTTTTTGGAAGTAGATTGCCAGGCCTTTCTTTTGGAGCCCCTCGTTGTGAACTTGAACCTTTCAGTTAGCATCTTTAACTGTTTGTACTACCCAGGGACTACCCTGAAAACAGAGCAGGTGTCTAATTCATATCTGTGAGTGAGTGAAAGAATGACTACTTCATTGAAGAAGCAGGATTACAGGAGATTTTCAAGTGATGGAGATAAGAGGTATAGAGAGGCCTTAAATTCCAAAGTGTACGGTGGGTTTAAGTTCCAAATACTGTATATATATATATATATATATTTTTTAAGTGAAATCCCTTTTCTAGTCCTAAAACTGTGGTTCTCAATGTGTAATTCCCAGACCAGCAAATTCAACATCACCTAAGAACTTGTTAGAAATGCAAATTGTTGGGCCCCGGACGGACGTACTAAGTCAGAAACTCTGGGGGTGGATCAGCAAGTTGGGGGATTTAACAAGCTCTCCTGGTGATTCTGATGCATGCTGGAGTTTGAGAACCACTGTCCTAGGGAGTGAGGAAGACTGGATTTCATAATCAGCTGGTGACCTAGCTTGAACTCAAGGCAGGTTAATGAGTTTATGCAAGCTCACCTGTGTGAGGAAAACCACCAGTGACTATCTTCAGCTTATTTTAAGTACCTAAGACCCCCATTCAGATCTACTCTCCTTTCTTAGACTGATTTCCCATACTCCTCCATTTCTAATGGCAGAACAGAGTGTTCTAGAGGATAAGATCTAGAGCTCCTGATTAGCATGAAGAGAGATATCTAAGTAAAAAAAGTCTGTTTATATTAGAACAATTTCACTAGCCTCAGGGTTGGTCCTGCTTTATTGGGGAGGAGGGAGCAACAAGTACTGTTGTGGATAGATCATGAGTTTAGAAGTCAGAGACGCCTGGATTAGAATCCTGGCTCCAACACTTAGAAGCTTTTTAGGCCTTAGTTTGGAGCAGGGCTTCAAACAGTTTATTTCTGCTGCAACCCCCTGCTGAGAATTTGCATTTCCACCCCAGATATACTGAATCAGAATCTACATTTTGACAAGACCTCCAGGTGATTCATAGGGGTCTTGTTAAAATGTAGATTCTGATTTAGTATTTCTGGGGTGGAAATGCAAATTCTCAGCAGGGGGTTGCACCGGAAATAGCCTGTTTGAAGCCCTCGTTTGGAGACTCTTGGTGGTGCAAATTGTTAATGCCCTAGCTGCAAACTGAAGAGTTAGAGGTTGGAGTCCACCTAGAGGGGCCTCGAAGAAAGACCTGGTGACCTATTTCTGAAAAATCAGCCATTGAAAACCCTATGGAGCACAGTTCCACTCTGACACACATGGGGTTACCACGAGTTGGAGCCAACTCAATGGCAACTGGTTTACTGATTGTAGTATCCATTTTTATTTTCCAGACTGGTATCAGTATGGTAACGGCGTTTTACTAAATCCAGTGAGTGAGTTGGACCTCAAAGCATTTGCTTATTTTCACCCCTTTGAAAATGTTTAGCAGTTGAATTATTTAAACTAGAAAGGGATGAGGGAGTTAGAAGGGAGGGCTGCCTGCCTCAGGCCCTGCCAGGGGAGGGTGCTAACTGTGGTTATCAAGAGATCAAAGAGCCAAGGGGAGACTCCTTTGATCTTTTGATGTTTGTCAGAGTTGCAATTAGATCTTTGAGTTGCTGCACTTGGCCACCCCTCCCTTCTGCCTTGTTTCTTCTGTCTTTGTGGACACCTGGAAGCGCTAGACCAAGGTGTGCCCTAGAAAAAGCCCATTTGGCTGTGGGAAATCTTGAGCCTACCCTAGGACACGTGAGCCATAACCTCTCCTGGAGGAAACCCCCTTTTCTAAAGGCCGTGGTTTTCATTTGTTATTTTTGAAGAAGAAAAGGTAAGTGTGAAATCCCCCCAGTTATACCTGCAAATGCAAGTCTCAGTGTGTAAGCTGATACTAGTTGGTTGCCCTGTGGTTTCAATGCTTGCCCTTTGATACAAATAGGAAAGGTACTACTTGGCTGAGATTAACTTTTGGTTCCCTGGATTTTCCAAACTTTTTTTTTGCGGGGGGAGGTGTTCATTAACCCAGGGGAGGTCTGTCAAATCTAGGCACACCCCAAGCTAAATTCTACCCTTTCTGATTTCATCAACTTTTATTTTCTCAACAAAGTATTAGTAGAGAATTGCTCTTACAACCCTGCTGTGTCTTCCCTTTGCCCTGAAAAGCTTACCATCTTGTTTGAGGGAGGCAGTGGTAGAATTCTTGTCTTCCAAGCAGAAGACCAAAACCAGACCAAACCCATTGCCGCCAAGTCCATTCCGACTCATAGCGACCCTAAAGGACAGAGTAGAACTGCCCCAGAGGGTTTCCAAGGTGCGGATGGTGGATTCAAACTGTGGACCTTTTGGTTAGCAGCCGTAGCTCTTAACCACTAAACCACCAGGGTCCTCCCGTGCAGAAGAAAAAAAAAAATGCAGAAGACCCAGGTACAATTCCCTGCCAATGTACCTCATGTAGAGTCGCCACCCGTCAGTGGAGGCTTGTGTTGCTATGATGATGAACAGATTTCAGCTGAGCTTCCAAGCTAAAACAGACTAGGAAGAAAGGCCTGGTGATCTACTTCCAAAAATCAGCTAACGAAAACTCTGTGGAGCACAACGGTCTGATCTCATTGTGCATGGGATCACCATGAGTCAAGGCCCGATTTATTGGCAACTAACAATAAATAACGTCTTACTGGCAGCCCTCTCTCTTAGCAGCTTCCTTTGCAAACTTGTACCAGTCCAAAAAGTATAATAAGGGGTACGTTTCTGCAGATGTGTCAAACACTTTTTCCCTATAAGTGTGTGCGAGATACAGAATGTCTTATGGTTTTCATGTTTGTTTCACTAACGGAAAAGATTGGACGTGTGGGTTTCCTAATCGGGAGCGATTGAAATATTGATTCTCATCCCGACTTAGCCTCCTAGGAGTAAAGCCAGTATATCTACATCTCCTAGTTTCCTATCTGGACAGTTGCCCTGCTGGCCTAGCCCGTGAGCACCAGGATGAGATGAGATTTGCTTGGGGGTGGGGAATATAAATCCCACCATAATAGCTGTCTGACCTCATTTCTATTTAACTGAATGGGGCAGCTTTCCTCAACATTTTGGCCATAATGTGTTTGCCTTCATATTCTTCTTGCTACTCTTTTCCCTCTTTGACTGTAAAGGATATAGCCTGCCCAGCAAAAATACGAACAGAAACTGGGGTTGAAGATTTATTCCACCTTGTGACTAAGAGTGTCTGAAAAATGTAAAGTAGTGTACAAGGAATTCCAGAAAGATGAATAATTTATACTACGCCAAAAAATGTCTCTTGTTGTGGTAAATATTAGAGGCTTTCCCAGTACTTGTGTGATCTTTGAATATAGATAAAAGATGGCTTGGAGCCAGGTTGTCAAAATCAAGTGCTGGGCACAATGCCCTATAGAGGACCACAGGTGCTCAGTGATCATTGATCATCCACAGTTAAACCCCATCAATCCATGATGATATTCAGGAAAGAGAACAAAGGTGAACCCTAAGGGACTAATGGATCTTCTCATAACATGCTTAATTTCTTCTAAATATCACTTGATTTTCTCCTCTCCCCTCCATCTCTACCACCATTTCCCTAGTTTAGGACTACACTATCCTTCACCTTGACCATGGTGATGCGTTCCTAATGGACCTCCCTACTGCCAACCTGGCACCTTCTAATATTCATCCTGCATACCCTTGCCAGACTGAGGTTTTGAAAATAACAACCTGCTTACGGTCCTTTGGAGCTCTGGTGGTACAGTAGTTAAGAGCTACAGCTACTAACCAAAAGGTCAGCAGTTCAAATCCACTAGCTGTACCTTGGAAACCCTATGGGGCAGTTCTACTCTGTCCTATAGAATCATTGGGAGTTGGAATCAACTCCACAGCAATAGATTTGTTTGTTTGTTTGTTTTTTGGTTTTACAATCCTTTGTTGTTTTGGAAACCCTGGTGGCGTAGTGATTAAGAGCTATGGCTGCTAACCAAAAGGTCGGCAGTTCAAATCCACCAGGTGCAACCCGGAAACCTGATGGGGCAGTTCTACTCTGTCCTATAGGGTCGCTATGAGTCAGAATCAACTTGATGGCAATGGTTTTTTTTTTTTTTTAATGCGTTGTTGTTGTTAGCTGCCATCAAGTCCACCCCAACTCATGGCGAACCCATGCACAATACAATGAAATGCTGCCCCATCTACGCTATCCCCATGATTGGTTGTGGATTGGACCGTTGATCCATAAGATTTTCACTGGCTGAAGTAGATCTCCACGCTCTTCCTCCTAGTCTCTTAGCCTATAAGCTCCACTGAAACTTGTTCAGCATCATAGCAACACACACGTCTTTACTTGTAGATGGGTGTTGGCTGTGCGTGAAGTCACTGGCCAGGAATCAAACCTGAATCTCCAGCATGGAAGACAAGAATTCTAACACTGAGTCACAACTGCCCTCTACAATCCTTTAGGGCCTCCCTATAACCTGGAACCCCATGCTCCTTGTCAAACATATACAGCCTGCCTCCCTCTGCAGCCTTGGCTTCATTCCAGTGCCATCTTGAACTTTACCTTCCAGAAATACTGAAATGCTGTTTTCCACATTTGCCTTTGCTCATGTAGTTCACTTTTCTTGGCAATCTATTCCTCTTTTCTTTCCCAGACTTTTCTCCTTTGAGACTCCCCTAAGGATATCTCTCTGGGAATCCTCTCCCAATTTCCACCTCTCCCTCCACTAACTGCTCTTCCTCTGTCCTTTCTTAGCAGTGCCCTGTGTTTGCCTCAATCACTGCACTCACCATATCTGCTGGTCCCTTATCCCATTCATCTCCTTGATGACACAGTAAACTCCTCGGGAATAGGAATACACCATGTTCATCTCTGTATCCACAGAGACTTAGCACATGAAATAGAGAAGACGCTCACGTTTCTGAACTAAACTGGAGAGAGGATACTCAGAATAGAAGCAGGATGTAATAAAGACAAAAAGAAATGGGCAGTGGTAATGTTTGATTCTGGTAACAACTCTTTGAGGAAGGATTATCATTCTCATTTTACTGATGAGGAAACTGATTAAAAGAAAGTAAAAGTAATATCTTAATTAAGATTAAGTTTAAAAGAGATTAAATATTTATTCAAGGGCCACAGACAACAAATGGAGGAGCCATAACTTGACCAGGAATATCTAGAGCAGCTCCAGCCTGGGGCAGCGGTGGGGCGGGGGTGGGGGGGGGAGGAACATTGCTGTTGAATTGATTCTGACTCATAGCAACCCTAGAGGACAGTAGAGTTGCCCCATAGGATTTCCAAGGATTGGCTCGTGGATTGGAACAGCCTATTTGACTGACGAACTCTTAACCGCTGGCACCACCGGGGCTCGGCTCCATAAATATTTGTTGACTTGAACTGGTTACTAGAAAATCTGCAAGGGTTACTCTTCAGTGGGTTTATCATCAAGTCACATGTCTGAAGAGGTTTCTCCGAAGGCAGGCTAGTTCATCCTTTGTGCAGAGCTTTATCTTGACAGTACCAATTGGATATAGTAAAATTAGGAAATGGTATGCTGTATTTAAAATAGCCATTCATTCGTTTAGTCAGCAAGTATTTATCAAGTCCCTGTTATATGCCAGACACCATGCTAAAACGTGGGGATGTGATTTAGGGCAAGAAAAGCTGTCCTAATGAGTCTTTGTGGGAAATAATCTACCTAGAGAAATACCTCTGATAATGGAATAAACTAACCACTGACTCACCGGTGGATCAGATATTTTATCAGTCAGGCTCGTCCAAATCCTGCAGCCTGGTAGGCACAGATCACTAAAGTCAGAAGGACTTAATGGGCTACAAGGGAGCGCCTGGAATCCCTGGGTGGCACAATGGTTAAACGTTGGGCTACTAACCACAAGGTTGGTGTTTTGAACCCACCCAGAGGTGCCTTGGAATAAAGTCCTGGTGATGTGCTTCCAAAAGATCACAGCTCTGAAAACCCTGTGGAGGGCAGTTCTACTGTGAAACACGTGGTGTCACCATGAGTCAGAATCAACTCTGGCAAGGGTTTTGGTTTTTAGAGAGTTCCTCAATCTTGCGGATTTCTTAGTTGCAAAGAAAGGGCTATTTTATCCTTTTTTAAGAAGAAAAGGAGTTTGGTAAAGAGATGTTAGGTGGCTCAGAGAGCAGCGAGGGCAGCTGGGGCCCAGACTTGGGGACTGGGCAGAAACAAAGGGAGATGAAGCCTCAGGTCCTTGGCTTACCCCCTCTGCAGAATGGGCCAGTGAGGACAGTGCTGCTGGCACCATGCTCACAGCTGCGGGGGTCCATTGGCTGCTGGCGCTGGACTCCAGGTATTACTGGTACCATTGCCACCACCAGAGAAGGATTCCCATCTGCTGTAACGTCACCAGCATCTGCTTCCTCTGGGTACACAGAACTGGGGAGTCTGGTCATGAGTCTGTGCCCTGGCTAGAAGGGATGCTGCGGAGGGCAGGGCTCTGCCTCTCCAAAAGAATGAAACGTAGGGGAATTCCCCAAAATAGGACATCTGGACAACGAGAAATGTGGCCCATGTCCACTATAGTCACAACAGGTTTTTGTTTTTTTTTTTAACCTTAGGATTGAAGTAGCTCACCAACAGCCACATGTCCAATATAAAAACAGATACGTATTTGTCTTTTTTAAACACTACTAATTGAATTCCTGAACTGTCTTTGATAATTAGTTTCAGTGTTTTATAGATCATAATGATCAAAGTTTTACCACATGGTTTTTCTTGAGGAAATAATAAATGAAAAATGGAGCTATAATATCTAGTGACAATACTTGCCCTTTTCCCCTTCCCCCTTCCTTCCTTTTTCCCTCTCTCCTTTCTTTTCTTCCTTCCCTCCTTTGTTTCACAAACAGTTGTCAAGCACCTACTATATGCCAGGCACTGTGCTTGGCACTAGAAATTAAGATAAAAAAGGCATGCCCTTTATCATCAAGTTGTCCCTGGTATCACGGGAGAGAGACAGACTTGGAACAAATAATTGTCCCGAAATGCTGTAGGTGCTGAAGTGAAGTCGAAACAGAATTCAGTTGGGACACAGAAGACAGAGTCTTCTTCTTTGCCCTGTGGAATTGGGTGGTTATAAAAAGCTTCATAGAGAAGGTGACACTTGAATTAAGTTGTCAAAGAAGTCAGTGGTCACCAGGTTGAAAGGGCAGAGAGACATTCTCAGGAAAGGGAGCTCACGATGAGAGAATGGAGGCATGGAAAAGACATGGATAGTTAGAGGAACTCTACTAATGTGGAATGGCTGGGACATATAGTCTGGAAGGAGCATTGAGGAGGAGGACGGTGGGCTGTGTGGAATAAGATGACTAGGTGAGGTAAGTTAGAGGCAGGTCTTGGAGGCCCTCATTGCCATGCAAAAGGGTTTGGAATTATCTTGAGGGACTAGAGAGCCATTGAAGAGAATAACATCAGATTTATATTTTTCAGAGATTGCAGTGAGGAAAAAGATCTGGAATGGGATTGAGAAAAAGAAAAAGAAAAAACAGGGGACCAATTAGAAGACTGTTGTGGTACAGGTAGAAGATCATACGGTCCTAAGGTATTACAGTAGCAGTGAAAGGAGATAAAATAATTTTTCAGGAGCTAGAATTTTTAGGGCTTTGAGGGGTTGAGGGAAAATGTGTCATGGATTGAATTATGTCCCCCCAAAAATGTGTATATCCATTCGGCTGGACCATGATTCCCAGTATTGGGTGATTTTCCCAAATGTTGTAAATCCTGCCTCTATGATGTTAATGAGGGAGGATGGGAGGCAGTTGCATTAGTGAGGCAGAACTCAACCTACAAGATTGGGTTGTGTCTTGAGGCAATGTCTTGAGACAATAGAAAGAAGCAAGCAGAGAGGCAGGGACCTCATACCACCAAGAAAGCAGTGCCAGAAGCAGAACGCATCCTCTGGACCCAGGGTCCCTGTGCAGAGAAACTCCTAGTTTGGGGGAAGATTGATGAGAAAGCAGGCAGAGAGAAAAAGTCTTCCACTGGAGCTGACATCCTGAATTTGGACTTTTAGCCTACTTTACTGTGAGGGAACTAATTTCTCTTTGTTAAAGCCATCCACTTGTGGTATGTTTGTTACAGCAGCACTAGACAACTAAGACAAAAGGCTAGTGGTGCTGTTCCGCCAAACAGAATTGGGGAGAAGAACAGGATTTGGTTTGAGGGAGAAGGGTTTGGCTACTGGGTTGGTTAGAAACTAAGATAACACATTATGTTTTGAACATACTGATTTTGAAGCGCCAGTGTGTCATCCAGGGGGAGATGCGGCATTGGTGGTTGGATGTAATGGGCCAGCACTCAGGAGATAGATCTGGGGTAAGGGACAAAATAGATTAATCTCTGTAGTTACATTACTAAGAAACTTCTAGACTCTCCTTGTGACTATTGTTAGCTGCCGTTGAGTTGGCCCCCGATTCATGGAGATGTCAAGTCCAACAGGATGAAACTCTAATTGACTGAGGATTAGATCATTGTGATCCATAGGATTTTCACTGGCTTTTTCAGAAAATTGCCAGGCCTTCCTTCCTAGTCTGTCTTAGTCTGGCCGTGCTGCTAAAATCTGTGCAGCATCATAGCAACGCACAATCCTCTACTGACAGAGGTCATGACAGGTGATGGCTGTGCTTGAGGTGTACTGGTTGGGAATAGAACCCCAATTTGCCTTATGGAGGATGGAAATTCTACCACTGAACCACCATTGTCCTCTCATACTGATTAAAGAAAACTAAATAACGTATGTCCCAAAGTATGAAGCTGGAAAATTCAGGCTTAGTCTTTAGATTCCAAAGTAGGTACTAAGGTTTGCACCCTCTAAATTCTCAGACTATTTAAAGCAAAAAAAATAATTACACTGAGGAGGAATTGGCAAGTTTTGACAGTGGCAAAGACTCTGGTTTGGCAGAGCTCTGTGTCCTTCTAGATAAACGCCACTCATCATGTGCTTTGGCCTTATCTGCAAAATGAGAACTCAGTGATCTCTGTGGTACTTCTTGATTTTAAATTACCAGGATGACTGGAGTCCTACCTTTGGTACAAATGAAGCCACATCCCTCTATTTTTTCAAATAAAACCTGGTTTGAGCCTCCAGATCTGGCAGGTCATGGGGCCCCGTAGCCTCTGGACTGGTAGGATATCCAATTCCTCTCTCCAAATTATCCATATTACTCAGGCCACAGCTATCAGTTCTGGTAATAAATGCCACTTGAAGAGAGAACTGATGTGTATGACCAGTCCAGAAGATTGTCATCATTTCAGCCCTATGTTGAAAATTACACCCATACAGTCACAGTTGGATTCACCCATCTGTCTTCTGTGAGGAGACCACTGCTGGCTAAGATCTTTGTACCACGTGGCTGTTCAAGGGAGCAGGGTGATCCCATTCCTGAGGTCTATGGCTCTTGGTTTGCTCAGCTGTTCTTTCTCCAGCACACCCACCTTGTCCAATCACTGGGTATGGATGGCTTTGCAGGCTCAGCCACAACTCATATTAGATCCCCTCCTCCATCACCCCACTGTAGGGGAATCAGGGTAACATTTCTAGACCTTCCCATTCTGTCACAGTGAATTCCCCTTTGGAGGTACTTGGGTCTTTTTCTGCCAGCAGACCTCAGTCAGTCCATTCCAATAAACCAGGGAGTAGTTTGTGGACTTGTTTACATTTACATTAAAGTTATTCCTCCTAGAACAAGGGAAACCCCCAAGATGACTTGCTGTGTCTAGGGTACAGAAATGGCTAGAGATTTGTAAATTGCTGGTTTTTCGTGAGACATAGTCTCACGTACTTCAGACAAGTTATCGGGAGGGACCAGTCCCTGGAGAAGGACATCATACTTGTTAGAGTAGAAGGTCTGTGAAAAAGAGGAAGACCCTCACTGAGATGGATTGACACAGTGGCTGCAACAATGGGCTCAAGCATATTGATTGTGAGGATAGCACAGGACCTAGCAGTGTTTTGTTCTGTTGTACACAGAGTCTCAGTGAGTCAGAACTGACTTAATGGCACCTACAAAAAACATTTTTTCTTATGAAAATAAGCTAAGACTTGTCTTAGTCATCTAGTGCTGCTATAACAGAAATACCAAAGATAAGTTTATTCTCTCACAGTCCAGTAAGCTAGAAGACCGAATTCAGGGCAATGGCTCCGGGGGAAGGTTTTCTCTCTCTGTTGGCTCTGGAGGAAGGTCCTTGTCATCAGTCTGGCCTTGTTTTGGGAGTATCTCAGTGCAGGAACCTCAAGACCAAAGGATGTGCTCTGCTCCTGGCACTGCTTTCTTGGTGGTATGAGGTCCCCAACTCTCTGCTTACTTCCCTTACCTTTTATCTCTTGAGAGATAAAAGGTGGTGCAGGCCACACCCCAGGGAAACTCCCTTTATATTCTATTAGGGATGTGACCTGGTACGGGTGTTACAATCCCACCCTAATCCTCTTTAACATAAAATTGCAATCACAAAATGGGGGACAACAACAGAGTACTGGGAATCATGGCTTAACGAAGTTAATACACATATTTTTTGGAGGGATATAATCCAATCCATAACAAGACTCAAATAGATACATGAACATCAATGTTCATATTAGCATTCTTCACAATAGCCAAAAGGTGGAAAAAACCTAAAAGTACTTCAACAGATGAACAGATAAACGAAATATGGTATATACATACAATGAGATATTGCTCAGAGACCTGGTGGCATAGTGGTTAAGAGCTCAGCTGCTAACCAAAATGTTGCCAGCTTGAATCCACCAGCCTCTCCTTGGAAACCCGAGGGGACAGTTCTACTCTGTCCTATAGGGTGGCTATGAATTGAAATTGACTCAACGGCAACGGGTTTAGTTTTTGGTTTTGGAATATTACTCAGCCATAAAGAAAATGAAGTTCCGATATATGCTACCACTTGAACAAGCTTTGAAAATATAAATGCTAAGTGAAATCAGTCGGACACAAAAGGCAAAATCTTGTATGATCTCACTTATATGAAATATCTAGACTAGGCCAACACATGGAGACAAAAGCTTACTGGTGGTTACCAGGGGCTGGGTGCAGGGGCAGTGAGGAGTTATTGCTTAAGGGCACAGCGTTTCTCTTTGGGGTAATAAAAAAATGTTTTTGAAGTGGATAGTGGTGACGGCTGCACAGCGTGCTGAATGGGATTAATGCTACTGAACTGTACACTTCAGACTGGTTGAAACAGCGCATTTCATGTGGAATATATCTTTTAAAAAAAAGTGCAGAACTTTGACTAGCCTGACACCCTTTTAACATCTCTCTAAAAATGATGAGTGAAAGTAAGAGAAGCGGGAACATGACAGCAGGAAGAGGCTAGAGCTCAGGCTGAGAAGCGAAATTTTGTCAGTCAGCATTCCACTGGGCTGATGCGACCACTGGTTGGAAAGCATCTGCCAGGATCAAGCTTTTCAACTGAGGCTGTGGGAAGTTCTGTGGTGTGTGTGGGTCAGAGATGTCCATTATCATGACAGAAAGGATGGGTGGTGGTCAGCACCACCTACCCAGGACTCATCCCTTCACATATGGCAGCCACATGCTGTGAACTGCCCTTTTGGCATCCCCCCCACCCCCCACTTTTATATAAGACTGAGAGCCAACCACTGACTGCCCAGAGAGCTGGGGATGACACTGTCCACTCCACAGCATCACAGAAGAGTCAGTGGAGTGGTGCCAGCAAGTGGGAGGACCCTGGAGACCTCTGAGCAATTTTCAAAGAGAAAGGGCAGCTTCGCAAGGCAGTGTGAGGAAAGCAAGCTAGACTGATGCATAGGAGGCAAAACAACCTAGAAAAACATCACCATTTCTTGCACAATCAACCACGGAATGTGTCATCAAACATGAGACCATCCTTACCTGGCAATCACAGCGCTGAAATAGATCATTTAAGTGCGTGGTTTCTCAGAGCTATTGAGCCCAACATAGCCTTTAACCAGTAACCATCCTGTGAAAAAATCCTGACACAATAGCCTGAAGTGCCCGAAAATTTTATTTTCTTCCTGATCAGATGGAAGCACTGGGCACAGGGCCAGAGAATAGGCTTGTACTGGATGTTTTTTGGTGCTTTCAATTTAAGCAGCTGGCTTTGGTTTTGTTTTGTTTTTTTCCTACAGTAACTGCGTCATCCTAGTCAACATTTTGAAATGAGGATTTGAGTTTTATTGGGAAATCTGAACTTCATCTTAAAGATAGAACACAATGTCCTTGACTTAGTTCGTTTCTAAAGATGAGTTCTTCAAGAACCAGGATCCTGTTTTGGTTTCTTCTCATCTCGTATGTCAGGTAAATTATAAAGACAAATTATGACTTCAGCCAAGGACAGAATGGTTCAAGGAGTAGGAAGTTGGAACTTTTAATTCCAGGGACCTCCATGCCATCTCTACCACCCATCTGTCAGTTTGTCATACTGTGGTGGCTTGTGTGTTGCTGTGATGCTGGAAGGAAGCTATGCCACCAGTGTTTCAAATATCAGCAGAATCACCCATGGTGGACAGGCTTCAGTGGAGCTTCTAGACTAAGACAGGCTAGGAAGAAAGACCTGGCAACCTACTTCTGAAAATTAGCCAATGAAAACACTATAGATCACAACAGAATATGGTCTGACTGGATTCAAGCATGCCAATTATTGTGAGGATGGGATGGGAGTGGGCAGCATTTTGTTCTGTTATACATTGGGTTGCCGTAAGTCAGAGCTGCTTGACAGAACTGACACCAGCACCCCATCTAATGAACACCAAAGAGGGTGACTTTGCTGATCTCTGGTTTTATAATGAGAAGTTTGTTGGAATAGAATAAGTCAAGAGTAAAGGTACACTTTAATAACTAGTGGTTGATATAATTATTAGTTAGAGAAGGGCTGTTACTCAGAAGGAAGTTTTAGCAATTAAGTTAAATTCACTGTGGTTGTGATTTTTTTTTTTTTTCTTTCTGGAAAACAAAACAGCCTTGAGCAAGTGTTCTGTACTTCTCAAAGAGCATCTTGCTGCTGCAGTGGCTTGAGAGCAAACAGTGAACAGTGAATGGTGCTGTTGACTCTATCAGTAGGTTAATTAAGAAAGCTGTTAGTGATGATAGGAAAGCTGGCACATTTCCAGGTTGTATTGACAAAATCCATGACATCGGCAGAGCTGATGTTTGTTCAATACTGAGAAGACATGCTAGGGGCGTTTAAGGGAAAAGGCTGACAAGGAAAGCCTGAAGTCCGGTACGGGATGTACTCATATTCAGAATGTTACTAGAGTTGATCATTTGAAACTCCACATGCTTTTCCTCTCATGTGAATTATGTAATCAGAGGTGTTTAGGGCCCCAGGCCAGCTCTGAAAAGCCCAGCTGGTCTGACTCATGTGACCTCATGTGTGTCAGAGTAGAATTGTGCTGCATAGGTTTTCAATGGCTGGTTTTTCAGAAGTGGATCTCCAGGCCTTTCTTCTAAAAGGCACCTCTGGGTGAACACCAACCTTCAAGATTTGAGTTAGCAGCCGAGCGTATTAACCGTTTGTACTACCCAGGGACTCCTGAAAAGCCCTGCTCACTTGTAATGGAGTCTTCCTGAAGGAGCACTGATCTGGGAGTTAGGACACAGGGTTCTAGGCTCAGATATGCGCATAAAGTGCCGTGTGGTATGGGACAGAGGATTTAACTCTCTGGGCTTTCATTTCTAGGCCATGTACCAGTCTCATGAGTACAGAAAACCCATCCTTCCCTATTAAACATCTTTCTTTGGAGAAAATGCATTTAAAATTCCAAAGTGGGATAGCAGGAATGCATTGCCCACAGGTCAGCGCCACTGGGTGGGAACGTTCTCCTGCTGGATCTCCCAGCCTGTTGGGCTGAGAGAGAAACACTCCCTTCAGCTCCAACTGCTGCTAAGGCTCTGGGCAAACCCTGGTGAGGAGTTTGAGGGAAGATGAATTTTTTTGTTTTTAATTAATTTACGTATTGTGCTTTAAGTGAAAGTTTACAAATCAAGTCAGTCTGTCATACAAAAAGTTATACACACCTTGTTATGTACTCCTAGCTGCTCTCCTCCTAATGAGACAGCACACTCCTCCTCTCCATCCTGTATTCCCCATGTCCATCCAACCAGCTCCTGTCCCCCTCTGCCTTCTCATCTCTCCTCCAGACAGGAGTTGCCCACATAGTCTCATGTGTCTACTTGATCCAAGAAGCTCACTCCTCACCAGTATCATTACCTAAGAAGACAAATTTTGAGGTTGTCCTGCACATACGCACACACGCAAGACTTGACCAGGAAGAATCTCCCAGTTCCCTAGTTAAGCTTTTGTTTCTTTACCTTGGGGTTTGGCTGCCCATTTCCTTTCCATGGCCATCACCTGCTCTTGCTCTGCCAGAATTCGTCACCATGGGAAGACCATAATCCTTTTTCCCATCCTACCAAAACGCACACAGGGCTTACGAAATTCCTTTGGGGAAATGGAATGCAGTAAGGAGGGTTGCTGCAAAGCCTGGAGTTGAACTTCATTAAACTTCATTGAAAACCCTATGGAGGGTGATGGTTAATTTTTTTTTTTTTTTTTTACTTTAGATGAAGGTTTACAGAACAAACCAGTTTCTCATTAAATGGTTAGTACACAGTTTTGTGACATAGGTTAACAACCCCACGCATGTAAACGCTCTCCGTTCTCGATTTTGGGTTCCCTATTTTTTATTACCAGCTTTCCTGTTCCCTCCTGCCTTCTAGTCCTTGCCGCTGGGTAGGTGTGCCCCTTGAGTCTCCTTTTGTTTTATGGGCCTGTCTAACGGGCTGAAGGGTGAACCTCAGGAGTGACCTCATTACTGAGCTAAAATGGTGTCTGGGGGCCTATTCTTGGAGTTTCTCCACTTTGTGTCAGGCTGGTAAGTCTGGTCTTTTTTTGTGTGTGAGTTAGAATTTTGTTCTACATTTTTCTCCAGCTCTCTCCGGGAACTTGTATTGTGATCCCTGTCAGAGCCATCACTGGTGGTAGCCCGGCACCATCTAGTTGTGCTGGACTCAGTCTGGTGGAGGCTGTGGTACTTGCAGTCCATTAGTCCTTTGGACTAATCTTTCCCTTGTGTCTTTTGATTTCTTCATCCTCCTTTGTTCCTGAAGGGGTGAGACCAGTGGAGTATCTTAGATGACCACTCACAGGCTTTCAAGACCCCAGACACTACTCACCAAAGTAGAATGTAGAACATCTTCTTTATAAACTATGTTATGCCAGTTGAGCTAAATGTTCCCCTAGACCACGCTCCCGGCAGCCCTTTGCCTAGCAATTTGGCCCTCAGGGAGTTTGGATGTGTCTATGGAGCTTCCATGACCTTGCCTTGTACAAGTTGTGCTGGCTTTCCCAGTATTGTGTACTGTCTTACCTTTCATCAAACTTACCACTTACCTATTGTCTGTTTAGTGTTTTTCTATCCCCACCCCTCCCCTCCCTTGTAATCATCAAAGATTATTTCTTTTTTTGTATAAGCCTTTTCATGAGTTTTTCTAGTAGTGGTCTCATACAATATTTGTCCTTTTGTGATTGACTTATTTCACTCAGCATAATGCCCTCCAGATTCATCCATGTTATGAGATGCTTCGCAGGTTCACCACTGTTCTTTATTGTTGTGTGGTAGTCCATTATGTGTGGGTGTATGGTAGTTTGCTTATCCAATTATTTGTTGATAGTCATCTAGGTCATTTCCATCTTTTTGCAATTATGAACAATGGTGCAATGAACATGGGTGTGCATATATCTATTTGTGTGATGGCTCTTATTTTTCTAGGATATATTCCTAGGAGTGGGATTGCTGGATCATATGGTATTTCTATTTCTAGCTTTCTAAAAATGCCATATTGTTTTCCAAAATGGTTGTACCATTTTGGATTCCCACCAGCAGTGCATAAGAGTTCTAATGTCCCCACAGACTCTCCAACATTTGCTATTTTCTGGTTTTCTTTTTTTTTTTTTTTTTTTTTGATTCATGAAGTAGTGCTGGGGTGAGATGGTATCTCATTGTGGTTTTGATTTGCCTTTCACTGATGGCTAGTGATTCCAAGCATTTCCTCATGTGTCGTTAACTGCTTGAATGTCTTGTTCCGTGAAGTGTCTGTTCATTTCCTTTGCCAATTTTTCAACTGGATTGTCTTTTTGTTGTAGAGGTGTTGAATTTTCCTCTAGATTTTAGAGATAAGACCTTTGTCGGATTTGTAACAGTCAAAAAATGTTTCCAGTCTGTGGGTTCTCTTTCCACTCTTTTGGTGAAGTCTTTCGATGAGCATAAGTGTTTAGTTGTCTAGCTTATCTTCTAGAGTTTGTGTGTTGTTAGTTATGGTTTGTGTTCTGTTAATGTTGTGTATTAGGGCCTCTAGCATTGATCCTATTTTTTCTATGATCTTTATAGTTTTTCATTTTATGTTTAGGTCTTTGATTCATTTTGAATTAGTTTTTGTGTATGGTGTAAGGTGTGGGCCCTGTTTCATTTTTTTGCAGATGGACATCCAGTTTTGGCAGCACCATTTTTAAAAAGATCATCTTTTCCCTGTTTGATGGACTTTGGGCCCTTGTAGAAGATCAGGTGACCATAGGTGGATGGATTTACATCTGGATTCTCCATTCTGTTACATTGGTCAATGTATCTGTCATTGTACCAGTACCAGGCTTTTTGACTACCTTAGCTGTACGGGACCTCTTTAAAGTATTGAAAAGCAAAGATTTCACCTTGAAGACTAAGGTGTGCCTGACCAAGCCATGGTATTTTCAATCACATCATATGCATGTGAAAGCTGGACGATGAATAAGGAAGACCGAAGAAGAATTGACACCTTTGAATTGTGGTGTTGGAGAAGAATATTGAATATATCATGGACTGCCAAAAGAATGAACAGGTTTGTCTTGGAAGAAATACAACCAGAATGCCCCTTAGAAGCAAGGGTGGTGACACTGTGTCTTACATACTTTGGACATGTTGTCAGGAGGGATCAGTCCCTGGAGAAGGACATCATGCTCGGTAAAGTATAGGGTCAGCGGAAAAGAGGAAGACCCCCAACGAGATGGATTGACACAGTCGCTGCAACAATGGGCTCAAGCATAACGATTGTGAGGATGGTGCAGGACCAGGCAGTGTTTCGTTCTGTTGTGCATAGGGTCGCTATGACTCAGAACTGACTCTACAGGACATAACACAACTAGCTGTATAGTAAGTTCTGAGATCAGGTAGTGCAAGTCCTCTTACTTTTATTCTTCTTCTTCAATAATGCTTTACTTATCCAGGGCCTCTTCCCTTTCCATATAAATTTGATGATTAGTTTTTCCATTTCCTTAAAGAATGTTGTTGGTATTTGGATCAAGATTGCATTGTATTTGTAAATTGCTTCGGGTAGAATTGTCATTTTTACAATGTTGAGTCTACCTATCCATTTATGTAGATCTCTTTTGGTTTCTTGCGGTAGTGTTTTATAATTTTTTTGCGTCCTTAGTTAGATTTATTCCTAAGTCTCTTATTTTTTTAGGGGTTATTATAAATGGTATTTTCCTGATTTCCTTTTCATCATTCTCTTTGTTGATGTATAGGAATCCAACTGTATGTTTATCTTGTATCCTGCTCCTTTGCTGAATCTTTCTATCAGTTCCACTAGTTTTCTTGTGGAGTCTTTTGGGTATTCTACATATAGTATCATATCATTAGCACATAGGGACAGTTTAACTTCTTCCTTATCAATTTGGATGCACTTTATTTCTTTTTCTTGCCTTATTGCTGTAGCTAGGACTTTCAGCACAGTGTTTAATAGGAGTGGTGATAAAGGACATTCTTGTCTTGTTCTGTTCTCAGCGGGAAGGTTTTCAGGCTCTCTCTGTTAAGAATGATGTTGGCTGTTGGTTTTGTATAGATACCTTTTGCTTTGCTGAGAAATATCCGTTCTATACCTATTTTATTGAGAGTTTTTATCAGGAATGGATGTTGCACTTTGTTAAATGCCTTTTCTTTGTCAACTGAGATGATCATGTGATTCTTTTCTTTTGTTCTACTTATGTGGTGGATTACATTGATTGATTTTCTAATATTGAAATATCCTTGCATACCTAGTATGAATCCCACTTGGTCATGGTGTATTTTTTTTTTTTTAATATGATGCTGAATTCTATTGGCTAGAATTTTGTTGAGAATTTTTGCATCTATGTTCATGAGAGATATTGGTCTGTAGTTTTCTTTTTTTATGGTGTCTTTGCCTGGTTTTGAAATCAGGGTTATACTGGCCTCATAGAATGAATTCAGAAGAATCCCTTCATTTTCTGTGTTCTGAAATAGTTTGAGTAGCACTGATGTAAGCTCTTCTGTGAATGTTTGGTAGAATTCTCCAGTAAAGCCATCTGGGCCAGGGCTTTTTTTTTTTGTTCTGAGTTTTTTTTTTTTTTTAATTACCTTTTCAACCTCTTCTCTTGTTATGAATCTGTTCAGATTTTCAACATTATTTGGTGTTAGTTTGGATAGGTAGTGTGTTTCTAGAAATTTGTCCATTTCCTCTAGGTTTCAAATTTGTTGAAGTATAACTTTTCATAATACTATGTTATGATCCTTTCTATTTCAGTTGGGTTTGTTGTAATGTCCCCCACATAGTTTCTTATTTGGGTTATTTGCATCCTCTCCTGTTTTTTTTTTGTCAGTTTGGCCAGTGGTTTGTCAATTTTGTTTATCCTTTCAAAGAACCAACTTTTGGTTTCATTGATTCTTTCTATTGTTTTTCTATTCTCTATTTCATTTATTTCTGTTCTGATCTTTATTATTCCCTTTCTTCTGGGCTTCTTTTGCTGTTCTCTTTCTATTTGTTCAAAGTGTGTAGCTAATGTTTTGAATTTGTCCCTTTCTTCTTTTTTGATGTGTGCATCTATTGCTATAAATTGACCTCTGAGCACTGCCTTTGCTGTGTCCCAAAGGTTTTGGTATGATGTGTTTTCATTCTCATTTGATTCTAGGAATCGTTTTATTCCATCTTTGATTTCTTCTATTGCCCAGTAGTTTTTAAGCAGGGTGTTATTCGGTTTCCATGTTATTGATTTTTTTCCTTGTTCTTCTTGTTAATTTCTACTTTGATGGCATTGCGGTGAGAAAAAATACTTTGTATTATCTCAGTGTTTTGGATTTTGTTGAGTGTTGCTTTGTGGCCTATTTTGGAAAACATTCCATGTGTGTTGGAAAAGAATGTGTACTTTGCAGCTGCTGGGTGGGGTGTTCTATATATGTCTATGAGGTCAAGTTGGCTGATTGTGTCCTTTAGGTTTTCTGTATCTTTGTTGATTTCTTTCTAGATGTTCTGTCCTTTACTAAGAGTGGTGTGTTGAAGTCTCCTACTATTATTTTGGAACTGTCGATTTCTCTTCTCAGTGCCATGAGAGTTTGTTTTATGTATTATGGAGCTCTGTCATTGGGTGCATAAATGTTTATTACGGTTATGTCTTCACGATGAATCATCCCTTTAATCAATATATAGTGCCCTTCTTTCTCTTTTATGGTGGCTTTTATTTTAAAGTCTATTTTATCTGAGATTAGTATTGCCATTCCTTCTCTTTTTTGGTAGCTATTTGCTTGATATATTCTTTTCCATCTTTTGATTTTTAATAAATTTACATCTTTGTTTCTAAGGTGTGTCTCTTGTAGACAGCATATTGATGGATCCTGTTTTTATTATCCATTCTATCTCTCTGTGTCTCTTTATTGGTGCATTTAGGCCATTTACATTCAGTGTTATTATTGATAGGTGTGAGTTTATTGCTGTCATTTTGTGCTTTTTTTTTTTTGTGTGTGGTGTTGATGTTTTCTTTGTTCCTCTTACTCTCCTGTGCTAATTCTTTTTGTTTGTGGTTTTTTTTTTTTTGGTAGATTTTGTTTTTACAGAGAGTTTATGTTTTTCTTCTTTATTTTGATGAATAGGTTTGTTAACTTTCTTAGTGGTTACCTTGAAATTTACCTTTATCTTCCTAGGTTTGAACAAGTGTATTATTACTTGGTATCACCTTGCCTTCCTCTCCATTAGAAAGTTCTATACCTATACCATTTATTCCCTCTTTAATAAAATAGTTCTGATGTTGTTGTCATTTATAGATTAACCTTTCTTGTTCTCTGTTGTAAATCTTTAGGTTTTGAATAGTCCTTGAGAGTTCATTTCCTAGGTTGGTATCTGGCTGGTGCAATCTTACATCCTAGATTCAGGATGTCATCTGATGCTGTTTGTTCTTAAACATTTGTCTCTGTTTTACTTAGTTTTTCAGGTCTTTGCTGTGGAGAGATGGTGTGGTTCTTCTGTCTACTGTGCTGTGTTGGCGCTGCCTCTCCTGTGATGGTTAATTTTATGTTTCAGCTTGGTTAAGCTATGGTTCTATGTCATCTAATATAATACAATTTAATGACCTTCCAAAGTATAATAGAATGGAACCAATCAATCAGTTGAAAGGGGAGTTTCCTTCAGGTGCGGTCTGCCTGCAGACTATAAATAGATATTTTGGCAGAATTCACTCTCTCTTTCCGCTCTGCACTCTTCCCATTGCCTGATCTATTGATTTTTGGAACACAAGCCACCAGAAGTCTCCAGCATGCTGCCTGAGTTATGGATTTTGGACTTGTCAGCCCTCTGCGATCACAGAAGACAATTCCTTGAAGTAAATCTCTCCCTATGTATACAAAAACCAAATCCAAACCCATTGCCATTGAATCAATTCTGATTCATAGCAACTGTATAGGATAGAGTAGAACCGCCCAAGGAGCAGCTGGTGGATTTGAACTCCTGTCCTTTTGGTTAGCAGCCGAGCTCTTAACTATTGCACCACCAGGTCTCTTTCTCTATGGTGCTCTTTGGAAACTCTGTGGGGCAGTTCTGCTCTGTCCTATAGAGTTGCTATGAGTCGGAATTGACTCGACGGCACTGGGTTGGGTATATATATGATCTCACTAGTTCTGTGTCTTTAACTGAGATAACTTCTTCTTTCCTTCCTCCCTTAAGAAGGCCCCTATTGGTTAAGTCCTAGCCTGGCCCAGGGCGGGAGCCACTAGAGAAAATGAGAGAGGAGGGACCTTATAAATGGCCCTAGGCAGGAAGGGAGATGTAATTGACAAACTCTGATGGCAAAGAGGAAAGTGAAATGCACTCATTGCATTACTGTAACATGTTTACTCAGCACTTCAGAGATGACCTTACCACATGACTCTTGAGACCTCTTCTTTCAGCCAATATTTGAGAGTGTTTAGTGACCTAACCTCTAAATTTAATGCTGTGATATTTTAGACCCCTTTCAAGTCTGGTAGTAAGAGATAAGACTATTGCTCCAAAAGATGTGTTCAGAGATTTGATTAAGAAATAAAAAATAAATTTCAATAATCTCATTTTTTCTGGAGCATAGAAGCAAGGATATTTTGTGTCCGGTTGATGTGGTTAGATGGCCTAATGAAAAAGCCCAAATGAAAATGAGAGGGAGGAGAGAGGCTATAAGTTACAGGAAATGGCTGCGGGATATTCCTAGGAAAGTCATAATAGCAAGAGTAGAGGAAGGGGCTAATAAGAAACTAGGATGAACAGAGCTAGAGGAACTGAGCTCAGAAAATGCAGAGGGAAATGAGAAGCTCAATTCAGGAGAACAAAAGGAACATAGGAGTCCCTGGGTGATACAAATGCTTAACATACTTGACTGCTAACCCCAAAGGTCAGAGGTTTGAGTCCACCTGGAGGTGCCTCAGAGAAAGGCCTGGAGATTTACTTCCAAAAAATCAGCCATTGAAAACCTTCTACAGGTTCTACTCTGGCACACATGGAGTCACCAGGAATCAGCCAATGGAAGGTCTATGAAGTGGATAGAAGTAGAATCTCAGAGGAGAGGACTTATTCCAGAGGCATAGAAAAGGATCTTTATTGGTGTGAAACAGTGCCAATCTGAGTACCATGAGACTTTGTTTGGTTATTTATCCCCACACCATCCAGTTTACACCTCAAATTTTGCTTCTTATAATGGAAAAGGAGCCCTGGTGGCTCAGTGGGTTAACACCTGGCCTACTAACCAAAAGGTTGGTAGTTTGAATCTACCAGCCACTCCTTGGAAACTCTATGGAGCAGTTCTACTCTGTCCTATAGGGTCACTATGAGTCAGAATCAACTTCACAGGAATTGCTTTGTTTGTTTTAGTTTGTGATGGTAAAGGTTAATGTGTACAGTTTAATTGAGGAAAGGCCAGGCAGAGGAATGTTAGAAGGATGTGCTACTAGAAACATGGAGTAAGGAAAGGTTTTAGGCTGAGTTCTCTAGAGAAGCAAAACCAGTAAAGTGTATAAATATAGAGAGAGAGATTTATATCAAGGAAACAGCTCATGCAATTGTAGGGGTTGGAACGTCCCAAGTCCTTGGATCAGAATAGAGGCCTTCCCCAATTCATGGAGCCACAGAAGCTGGTGAACCCAAGGTGAGCAGGCTGGAGAGCAGGGCTCCCACTCATAGGCTGTGAAGGTTGAGGAATCCCCAAAGTTGGTAGGCAAGACTGCAAGGTTTCTCCTGATTCACGTAGGTGTATGGGCTGGGGAATGCAAGATTGACAGGTTGGGGGGCAGAACTCTTGCTTGCAGGCCATGAAGATCAATGAATCCCAAGATAGACAGGTAAGCTGCTATCTCAAGTCCCAAGAACCAGAGGTCAGGCAAGAGACAGCTGCTGGATCCAGAACAACCCAACAACTTTTTCAAGGTGAGCAGGAAGGAAGTAGGTGGTAGAACGCAGAGAGATGAAGGCTGAAGGGCGGTGAGCCACCACAGGCCTCACCCTCACCAGTACCACTCAGCAGATTCCATCACATGGGCAATGGCATATCAAATTTCAACAGGGAAGTGATCAAATTATACAACTGCCAAAACACTGAGAATCACAGCCCAGACAAGTTGACACACAATCTTAACCATCACAGAAAGTGAAAATTTGACATATTTTTGACAAGCAGTCATACTAATTTCAGGTACGTATACAGTATCTCCATTTTCATGAGTTCTTTCATTTAAACCTGTAATATCACCAAAATTATTATATCAGTTCCCTGCTCAAAATCCTGTATATCTCATTTTTAGGGACTAAAGTACCAGATATTTTAGCCTGGCCTTTGTAAAGTCTCTTAATGATCTAGAGCCACACATCTAGATAATGGTTTTGGTTAAACAAACCCAAAATAGCAAACCCATGCTTTTACATAGAGGGCAAGGGATGGTTATTGATCTCCACAGTGGCCATTATTGGTTCTCCATCCAACTTCCATCTCTTTTATTCCTTCCTTGATCCTAAAAAAAAGAAAAAAGTTTACAGTCAATTTCACCCCAACTCATGGTGATCCCATGTGTGTCAGAGTAGAACTGCTCCATAGGGTTTCCATTGACTGATTTTTCAGAAGTAAATCACCACGCCTTTCTTCTGAGGTGCCTCTGGGTGGACTTGAACCCCTACCCTTTCAGTTAGTCGTTAAGCATTTTAACTGTTTGTACCACCCAAGGACTCCTCCCTTATCCTAAGAGAAGCCTTATTTTGTTGGGGTATCCACTTAGCCCACCCATAGAAATGTATCTCAGGGGAAAAGGGAGGCCCCTGATTGGTCTAAAAATAATCCAAACCCTCTTGCCAGTGATTGGTTCAGGAATGTGCAAGTCACTCAGCTCTGGCCAATGAGATGTGAAGAAAAGTGTGTTGGGAGGCCCCTGGGATAATGTCTTTGCTCTGGAGAGAGCTTCTGGAAGAGGCAAAGTATGTTTTCCAGTTCTGGGTGTTGTCGTGTTTGGCTGTCATTCCTGGAAGTAAACCAGCTCCTGGAAGTAAACCAACCTGGGTCGGCAAAGGCATTACCACGCTGCTGAGGCAAATGGAGACCTATTATATAATAAAATTCCTCAGTTTAAACCAGTTAAAGTCAGCATTTCAGCTGCTTGAAGCCAAAAGCATTTTTAAAAAATTATTGTAAAATATATATAATATAAAATGGCTATTTTAGCCATTTTTAGGTGTAAATTCAGTAGCTTTAATTACATTCACGATGTTGTGTAGCTTTCACCACTATTTGCCAAATCTTTTCATCGCCCAAGTAGAAACTCAGTACGCATTAAACGATAACTACCCTTCCCTACCCCAGGCCCCTGTTAACCTTCATCTATTTTCTGTCTCCATGAATTTGACTATTCTGGATATTTCCTGTAAGTGCGATCATGCTGTGTTTGTCCTTTTGTGTCTGGCTTATTTTACTCAGTACAATATTCTCAGCATAATATTTATCCACATTGTAGCATGTAGCAGAATTTCGTTCCTTGTTATGGGTGAATCATCTGCCATTGCATGTATAGACCACATTTTGTTTACCCGTTCTTCTGCTGATGGACACTTGGGTTGTTTCCACCTTTGAGCTATTGTAAATAATGCAACCAAAGAGCTTTAAACAATACTGCTCCGCCCTTATATTCTGTTTCAGCCTAATTCCAACCTGGTTTTTCAGTCTTCCGAGTCTGCAGACTCCTATCCTTTCAAACACTCCTATCCTTCTCTGGAAATACTCTCTCCCTCTGCCCAACCATTGAAAACCTAGCTATTACAGTCCTTAATAAAACAGCATTACCGCTAAGAGTCCTTTCCTGATAACTCACTCTCTCCTCTCAGCTGCATGAAACATTTCCCTTCTTCAAATTCCTCAAGTCCTTTATATGCACATCTCTTTAGGCATTTTTTGTATTCCAGCTTGTGTTATATAAGTGAATGTCATATGCCTTTGTATTTACGCCCCCCACCCCAATACATACCACCACCACCTAGAATAGAGCTCTATGTTTAACATAAATCCCTGAAAAGTTTGTTGAAGGAATCAGATTATTACTAGGTTGATTTACCACCTACCCTCCGAGAACTCAGGGAAAATTATTGGTGTAGTAATGAAAGTAAGAACACTAATTATGTAGCCATTTCTTAAAATGCCACCTAATCAAACTAAACCCATTGCCATTGAGTCTATTCCAACTCATGGTGACCCTATAGGACAGAGTAGAACTGCCCCATGGCGTTTCCAACGCTGTAAATCTTTACTGAAGCAGACTGCCACATCTTTCTCCCGCAGAGCGGCTGGTGGCTTTGAACTGCTGGCCTTTCGGTTAGCAGCCAAGGGCTTAACTACTGCCTCACCTACATGTGAGAAATGTAGAAAAGGGCAAATTAAAAAATATCTCTCTGGTAGGCTTGATGGATTAGAATTTAATGATAACAATTGAATGACACCGTAAACAATAGTATCAATTCACTTAGAGAACTTGTTGCATTTAAAATACAAGAATCAATTACCTATAGAGCCAGCTGGCGTATGGTTTTCAGTTGAGTGAAGCAGATGCCCAAATTCCAAAAGCAATTTGACAGCAAACGTGGGGACAAGAGACAGTGTAGAAATTATGTTCCCTAACCCATTTGACGAAATATTGGCTGATATGATTTACGGCACTGTGATAAACCTAATGAATTACAAAACTGCCATCTTGATAAGAGATGAAGGTTATATATTACACTGTGAGGTGGCAATAGAATTATGACCCTGCTTTCAGAAATCATGGGTCATGATGATGCTCACATTTCCCTTATTGGGGTCTGTTAAAACAATGACAGTACTCACTGAACTATACCCAAAGTGGAAGAGATATTTTAACTTAATATTTTAATTCTCTAAAGTTTAATGATAAAATATTTAACACTTGCAGAAAGCACAGAGGATAATATTTCAGACACTCCACATCCCAGCATCCTGATTCAATATAAGTGTGTTACAGTTGCTTTTATTTTTTTTAATGAGATAACACATTACAGGTGGAATTGGAATCTATTCCTCATCTCATTCCTTTCCTCCACTTAATAATAACTTCATTATTCTGCTGGTATACATCCTTCCTGTCAATATTTTCCTACTTTCACCATGTAAGATGAATCCATAAAGAATGAGTGATATTCATTCTGTGCTAGTCTGCCTGGATTCATATCCTAGCTCTGCCACTTACTAGTTGTGATGGTTAAGATCATGTGTCAGGTTGGCTGGGTCACAATTCTCAGTGTTTAAATGTGATCGCCCCCATGATAGGATCTGTTGTGAGTAGCCAGTCAGTTGAAAGGAGTTTCCTCAGGTACGTGGTCTGCATCTGAATACAAGCGGACATTCTGGCTTTTGCCTGCACTGAAACCTGCAGCTGGCTCCTGTTCATCTGACCTCCAGTTCTTGGAACTTGAGCTAGCAGTTTACCTGCCGATCTTGGGATTCCTCCATCTTCACAACCTGTGAGCAAGAGCCCTGCTTTCCCACATGCCAATCTCAGGTTTGCCAGCCCCTGCAGCTACGTGTATCAGGGGAAGCCTTGCAGTCTTGCCTGCTGACCTTGGGATTTGTCAGTCTTCACACCCTATGAGCAAGAGCCCTGCTGCCCACCTGCCAATCTCAGGTTAGCCAGCCCCTTTAGCTACATGAATCAGGAGAAGCCTCCATCTTGATCCACTGACTGGGGACATTCCAGCCTCCACAATTGCGTGAGCTGTTTCCTTGATATTATTCTCTCTGTATGTACATTTATGTGCTTTACTAGTTTTGGTTCTCTAACAATACCTGACTTTGAAGAGTTTTTGTGGGGATTAAATGAGTTGAAACACAGAAAGTGTTTGAAACAGTGTCGGGTACATAGAATTATGTATTTGCTATGATAATGATGGGGTTCATGGATGGGGCAAACAGTTAACACACGGGGCTGCTAACCAAAAGCCTGGAGGTTCAAGTCCACCCAGAGAGACCTAGGAAGAAAGGCCCAGTGTTCTACTTCTGAGAAATCAGCCATTGAAAGCCCTATGGAGCACAGTTCTATTGTGACACACGTGGGTTTGCCATAAGTCAGAAAGTTTGACAGAAACTTTTTTTTTATGATAATGATAATGTTAATTTCAGTTTACACACATGGCATTATATTGTAATATCCTTTTACAATTTGCTTCCTTTACTCAACATCATTTGGGAGATTTATTAATACAGCTACATGTAGTTCTAGTTCCTTCATTTAATTATTATTGAGTATTACTATTATTTGAATATGCTATACTTTATCATTGATTCCTTATTGTTTCTGATTTTTAATTATTAAAAAAAAAACCTTCAGTGGATATCCTTGTGCATGTCTTTATTTCAGTATCACAGCCGAATAATAATTTAGCTGGGTATGGAATTCTTGTCTCAAAGTTATTTTCCTTTACGATTTTGAAGCTATTTCTCTATTGTATTCTTTCCAGTTAATCTGATTCTTGTTCTTTTGTATACTATGTTTCTTTCCTGAAGCTCTTAGGATTTTCTCTGAAATTTTGCCACAATATGTCTAACCAAAAAAAAAAAAAAAACCCGAAGCCTGTTGCCAACAAGTCAATTCTGACTCATAGTGACCCTACAGGACAGAGTAGAGCTGCCACATAGGGTTTCCAAGAAGCAGCTGGTGGATTTGAACTGCTGACCTTTTGGTTAACAGCCGAATACTAAACCACTGTGCCCCCAAGGCCTGTACAACATGTCTAGGTAGGGGTTATTTTTTAAAAATTAATTTACCCTATTCATCATTCCACAAGCTGCTTTTAGACTGAGAATTTGTGTTTTTCTTCAAATCTAAGGAATTTTTTTTCCTATTTTCTGAAACATTGTCTCACCTTTAATCTCTCTATTTAGTTCATTTAGAAATCCTATGAAAAGGCTTTTGTTACTTCTGGATCTCTTGTTTATTTTAGCATGTATTTCATACTCTACATCTCTTATCCTTTCATATGGAGCCCTGGTGGTGCATTGGTTAAGAGCTCAGCTGCTGACTAAAAGGTCACCAATTGGAGCCCACCAGGCACTCCTTGGAAACCCTATGGGGCAGTTCTACCCTGTCCTATAGGGTTGCTTTGAGTAGGAATCGACTCTACGGCAACAGGTTTGGTTTTTGGTTTGGCATCCTTTCATATGATACTTAGACGAAGTTTCTACTCAAACTTTGGATTCAGTATGCTTCAGTTACGTTTGTTATGATTTTCTTGCATTTTATGTTTAATTTAGGTGACCTTTATATAGAGTGAAATATACAGATATTAAGTATAAGTCCCATGACTTTTGACAGACATATGTACCTGTATAAACAATATCCTGATCAAAAGTTACATTTTCATCACTCTAGAAAGTTTCTTGCACCCACTGTAGTCAACCCCACTTCAAGAGGTAAGCTCTGTTCTTTCATAGTACATTATGTATCTGACTTAACACAACATAATAGTTTATAGATTTAATCATGTCCCATGTTTCAGTAGTTCTTTTATTTTTATTGCTTAGTAGTATTCGGTTGTATAAACAAACCATGATTATTAATCCATCCTTCTGTTGATGTACTTTAGTATTATTTCCAGGGCTATTACGAATAAGGGTAGACTTGGTAGCATAGTGGTTAAGTGCTTGGCTGATAACCAAAAGGTCAGTGGTTCGAACCCACCAGCCACTCTGTGGAGGAGAGACGTGGCAGTCGGCTTCCATAAAGCCTTCAAAACCCTATGGGGCAGTTCTACTCTGTCCTATAGGGTCGCTATAAGTCAGAATCGACTGGACAGCAGTGGGTTCAGTTTGATTTATTACAAATAAAACTTCTGTAAGCATTCTTGTACAAGTCTTTCTGTTGACATGTTTTTGTTTTTTCAAGTAAATACTTAGAATGGAATTCCTGAGTCTTAGGGAGGATGATTTTTAAAGGTATAAGAACCTGGCGAATCTTTTTGCAAAAAGTTCCCCTAAACCCGTTGCCATCGAGTCTATTCCAACTCATGGCTACTCTATAGGACAGAGTAGAACTGCCCCATAGGGTTTCCGAGGAGCGCCTGGTGGATTTGAACTGCCAACCTTTTGGTTAGCAGCCATAGCTCTTAACCACTATGCCACCAGGATCTCCTTTTCCAAAGTAGCTATACCATTTTATTGTATTTCCAGCCAAGTATGAAAGTGCCAGTTGTTCACATCCTGGCCAACGTTTGGTATTTTAGTCTTTTTAATTGTAACTATTTCAGTGGGAACAAAGTACCATCTCATCATGGTTTTAATTTGTATATCATTGTTGACTAGGGATATTGAGGACCCTTTCATATGCTTTTTGGCCATTCCCCCCCCCCTTTGGTGAAGTATCTATTTAAGTATTTGGCCCGTTTTAAAAATGGGTTTTCTTATTTATTTTTTGGTATTGATTGTTGGAGTTGCTGTGTATTCTGAATTCAAGCCCCTTGGCATATGTGTGTGTTGAGAATTTTTCTTTCAGTTTGTGACTTGACTTTGTACTTACTTAATGGTGTCCTTTAATTAGCAAAAATGTTTAATTTTTGTTTCTCCTTTCCAACTTTCTTTTAGACTAAAAAAATATTTCTTAGGGTTCTATTTTATTTCCTGTATTGGTTTAAAAAAGAAAATAATTTTTTAAAGGTACAATTGACATAAATGAACTACACATATTTGTACAATTTGATGAGTTTTGTCATATGTTACACACATGTGGAATCATTACCATAATCAAGGTAATAAATTATACCCATCACTCCCAAAGGTTCCTCAATGCTCCTTTATAATCTCTCCCCCATCTTTCCTTCTCCCTTCTTTCTATCCCCTGTAAGACTCATCTGCTTTCTGTCTCTGTACATTACTTTTCATTTTCAAGAATTTTATACAAATAGAATCATACCATATGTGCTCTTTTTTCTGGTCTGGCTTCTTTCACTCAGCGTACTGAATTTTGAGATTCATCTATGTTGTTGCGTGTATCAATAGTTCATTCCTTTCTATTGCTAAGAAGTATCCCGTTTGTTTATCTATCCTCCAACTGATGGATATTTGGATTACATCTGGTTTTTGGCTATTAAAAACAAAACTTCTATGGACATTTGTGTACAAGCCTTTGTATGGATGTATGATTTCTTTCCTCTTGGGTAGTGGGTTGCCTTGACCCTATGGTAGGTATGTGTTTAACTTTTTAGGAAACTGTCAAACTGTTACCCCAAGTGGTTGTATCAGCTTTACATTCCCATGAGAGTGTCTGAAAGTTCTAGTTGGTCTACATCTTTAGCAACACTAATACGGTCTTTGTAATTTGAATAATTCTGATATATATGTAGTAGCCTCATTGTAGTTTTAAATTTGCAGTGACTAAGATATTGAGCATCTTTTTATGTGCTTATTTTCTATCTGTAGATCTTCTCTGAAGTTTTAGTTCAAATTTTTTGACATTTAAAAAAATTGGGTTGTTTTCTTACTAGTGAATTTTGAGAATTCTTTGTATAATCTTGGATAAAAGTCTTTATCAGGTGTGTGATTTGTACATATTTTCTCCCAGTCTGTAGCTAGTCTTCTCATCCTCTTCATTTTCTTGTCTTGAAGAAAAGAAATTTTTAATTTTGATGAAGTCTAATTTATTTGTACTTTTATGGATCGTGTTTTTGGTGTCATGTCTAAGAAATCTTTGCTATACTCAAGGTCACAAAGATTTTCTCCTATGTTTCCCTCTAGAAGTTTTAGATTTTCAGGCTTTACCTTTAGGCCTATGATCCACTTTCAGTTATTTTTTGTATATCATGTGAGATATGAAGTTCATTTTATTGTATTAGGAAACCAATTGCTACAGTGTCATTGGTTGAAACTGTAATTGACTTTTTAGGAATTCCTCTTTGTGTTTTCTAAAAATTATTTCTTTAAGTATGACTTTATGCATTCTTAATTTATCACAGTTTATTTAGAATTATTACCATACCACTTTGTATGAAATATGGGAATCTTGCAATAGTATAATTACATATGCATCCCACTCCATCCTTTATGAATTTTGTCACGTATTTTACTTCTCTATATTTTGTAAAATCCATAACACAATGGTTTTATAGTTGATTGAAGCAATTTTCCTTTAAAGAGAAGAAATTTTAAAAAGAAAAAAAAAAAAGCAATCTTTACATTTACCCACGTATTTACGGTGACTTCCAGTGTTCGTTTCTATATAACCAACTTTCCCTCTGGAATCATTTTCCTTCAGCCTGAAGAACTTCCTTTAACAGTTCTTGAGATAAAGGTCTATTGGTTATTGTCATGGATGAATTGTGTCCCCCAAAGTGTGTCAACTTGGCTAGGCCATGATTCCCAGTATTGTGTGGTTGTCCACCATTTTGTGATCTGTTGTGCTTTTCCTGTGTGTTGTAAAACCTACCTCTATGATGTTAATGAGGCAGGATTAGAGGCAGTTATGTTAATGAGGCAGGACTCTATCTACAAGATTAGGTTGTATTTTAAATCAATCTCTTTTGAGGTACAGAGGAGATACGGGGGATGGAGAGGGGCTCCTACCACCAATAAAGCAGCACCAGGAGCAGAGTGAGTCCTTTGGACTCAGGGTCCCTGTGCCTGAGAAGCATCTAGACTGGGGGAACATAGATGACAAGGACCTTCACCCAGAACCCACAGACAGAGAAGCCCTTCCCCTGGAGCTGGCACCCTGAATTGGAACTTCTAGCTTCCTATACTGTGAGAGAATAAATTTCTCTTTGTTAAAGCCATCCACTTGTGGTATTTCTGTTATAGCAGCACTAGATAACTAAGACAGTTACAAATCTCTCAGCTTTCATTTATTCAGAGATTTATTTAAACCTCATTTGTTGACGCACATTTTCACTGATGTAGAATTCTAGTTTGACAGTTTTCTCTGTGTATTACAGATATCATTCCATTTTTTTATGAACTTCACTATTTCTTAGGAATAGTCAGTCTTCATTCTTTATTCCCTGCTATATGTCCTTTTTTTTTTCCTAATGCTTTTACAATTTTATCTTTTTTTTTTTTTTTTTAAGTAATTTAACAAAGATGTGCCTAGGTATACTTTTCTTGAAGATTATATCTTTCACCAATTTTGGAAAATTCTCAGCTACTATTTCTTAAATTGTTTCCTGATTATTTTTCCTCTCATTGTGTAACAACAGTTAAGATATGTTAGACCACTTTATGTTGTCCCACAGGTCGCTGAGTCTTGTTCATTTTTATTTCAACCTTTTTTCTCATCAGTTGGGAAAATTTCTATTGAGCTATCTTCAAGATCACTTACATTTTCTTCTGCAGTGTCCATTCCACTGTAAATCCTCTCCAGGGAATCTTTTATTTCAGATTTTATATTTTTCAGCTCTCATATTTCCGTTTGGCTCTTTTTTTGTGTGTGTGCTTTAAGTGAAAGTTTACAAATCAAGTCTGTCTCTCATAAAAAAACTTAAACACACCTTGCTATGTACTTCTAGCTGCTCTCCCCCTAATAAGACAGCACATTCCTCCTCTCCACCCTGTATTCCCCATGTCCATTCAACCAGCTCCTGTCCGCCCCAACTTCTCATCTCACCTCTAGACAGGGACTGCCCACATAGTCTCATGTGTCTACTTGATCCAAGAGGCTCACTCCTCACCAGTATCATTTTCTATCTTATAGTCCTGTCCAATCCCTGTCTGAAGAGCTGGCTTTGGGAATGGTTCCAGTCTTAGGCTAACAAAGGGTGCAGGGACCATAGCCTCCGGGATACCTCTAGTCTCAGTCAGACCTAAAGTCTGGTCTTTTTACGAGAATTTGAGATCTGCATCCCACTGTTCTCCTGCTCCATCAGGTATTCTCTGTTGTGTTCCCTGTCAGGGCAGTCATCAGTGGAAGCTGGGCACCATCTAGTTCTTCTAGTCTCAGGCTGCATTTGGCTCTTTTTTATAGTTTTTATTTTTGACTGAGATTTCCCATTTTTTACTTCATGTGTATTCATATTTTATTTCATATCTTTGACAGTATTTATAATAAAAACAAAACCAAACTCAATGCTGTCAAGTTAATTCTGACTCATAGCAACCCTATAGGACAGAGTAGAACTGCCTCATAGGGTTTTCAAAGAGTGCCTGGTGGATTTGAACTGCCAACCTTTCGGTTAGCAGCCATAGCTCTTAACCACTATGCCACCAGGGTTTCCATATTTATAATCTAGGTGTTTAAAAATCCTTGTGTGCTAATCCCAGCATCTAGGTAATTTCAGGGTTTGTCTCTCTCCCCCCCCCCCCCCTTTGATTAGGGATCATTTCTTCTGCTTCTTTTACAGGTCTAGTAATTTGTGATTGCATGCTAGACATTATAGATGATATGTTGTAGGGTATATTAATTATGTTGTCTTCCTCTAGAAGATGTTGAGTTTTGTTTTGGTAGGCAGTTACATTATTAATAGATCCTCTCGATTTGGTCAGACTTTGTATTAGGCTTTGTTAGGTTGGTCTATTTCCATTTTTCCTGAGTTTAAGGTATGGCCCTTACTCTAGGGCATGGTTTTTACTCATAAAGGTGTGATTTTTATAGGGTATCAGCCTGGTACCTTATATTTTTAGTGAGAATTCTCTGCTCTAACTGGGCTAGAGTCTCACTGTCTCCAAGCTCTATATGATCTCTCATGTCTCAGTTTAGCTCTCAGCCTCCCAGCAGCAGGCTGGGTCAGCCCCTGTACACTTGCTTCCCAATTCTTGGCTGAGAATCTGCAAGGAACCTGCATGTATATTTTTTAAGGCCCTGATCTATGGGGCTCCCTCCTTTCTGTCCCATGACCCCACTAATTCTAGCTGCCTCCAAAACACTTTTGTAAAATAGTGGTAATATTGGGCAGCTCCATCTCTTATTTTAATGGGAATTTCTTTAGCAGGTCATTATTTGTTGGCTTCTGATAATCTGTCTTGTTTAGAAATATCCTTCAATTTTTATTTTAGTTGTTTCAAATGCCTACTGAATTTTATCAATTGCTCTTTGCATAAAAATTTTTTTTTTTCTCTTTGCATATATTGGTGTAATCCTACATTTTCTCCAATTAGTGGAATATATTATGTTGACAAGCTTCCTCAGGCTTGGTCATTCTTAGATTCCTGTAATAAAGCCTTATTTTATATACTGTTAGATATGCTTTTAAAATTTTCAGGCCCTTAACATCTAAATTACTAAAACAGAATAATACTAAAGCTTTAAAATGCGGTTTTTTTTTTTTTTTAAAGGAAGGAAAAACGTTAAGTTTCAGTTACTTTGTTTTACTTAAACTTACAAGGCAAGTGGATTAATAATAGTGAAAAGAAGTTTAAGCGGCATTTCTCTACTTGTGCTTTTAAGACAATTGCATATTAAAGACTGAGTTGATGTTGTGAAGTGAAAAGAGTTTAGAATTCCAGCTCTACCACTTATGAAGTACATGACCTTATTTATGTCACTTAGCCTCTCTGAGCTTCTATTAACGTCTTTGTAAAATGGAAGTGGAAATCATACCTACCCTGTAAGGTCAGAGTGAGCATCAAATGTGATGGATGTGAGCATGTTTTGTAAACGGTAAGTTATTATACAGTGTTAGTGGCTATTGTTTTATACCAGTGGGTCCAAAGGACTATACAGCTGACATGGGGCATTCCCTGATTAGGAATGGGTTGTGGGAAGATTCTCTGTCTCTTTTTTAAAATTTTTTATTTTGGTGAAAGTATATACAGCCAAAGATACACTGTTTTGACAATTTCTACACATACAGTTCAGTGACATTGATTATCAATGTAAGATTCTCTCTTGATGCTTGTTATCACTACCCACCACTGCTGTTCACTTTCTTGGTTGCTGGAAAGTACTCGCTGAGGGTCTTGTCCTTCTCTGGGGAGGCAGGAAAGGGAAGAAGTAATCTACTCTAATTTCCTGGGGGAGAGGGGTAAAGGGAGAGGCAAGAGAAAAATCCTCTGTCCCTAAGTGGAGAAGAAAGAAGGAAAACTCTTCCCGCCCCATTTTTTAAAGTTAAGAAATGGCAGAGAAACGTAAAGGAAATTAAATTCTGGGGAATGAAACTGTAGTAATGGTAGAGTTCTCGCCCTGCTCTCTCCTATACCCCTATTAGGACTATTTCATTGGTTTTCCCAAAGAAACAATAGGAAATTATATTATTAACACTTTATTCCAGCTGCGTTAAAGTTTAAATAAATTTTCAGAGACAGCCTGGAAATCTAATTACCTAGATAATCCTGTTTTTAAGCGGGAAAAAAAAGCATTCTGTATTACACACATACACTAAACTTTACAAAAGAGATCGTGTATCATAACCATCTTTTTCCACTCAGATCCTTTAAGTACATCTCACCAGCTCACATCCAGGAAGAAATAACGTAAGCATCTGACATTACGGCTTACAAAGGGTTCTGTATGGAAAGGAGGCTTTTGAATGTCTAAGAATGGTGATCCATTCAGTAGCAGAATATCTCCTTCCACAGCAGAGGAAAGCAGCTATGCTGTGTTAGAAAAGTCATGGAAATGCTGAGAGTCAGTCTTCCAGGAGTACTCCGGAAGTATCCAGGTGAGTGTTAGATACTCTGGGCTGCCCTGAAACCAGACAAAGAGAAGAATGGAGAGTTATGAGCAGTTTCAAAGTTGAGCATGACCTAAAGAAAATCCAAGTAAGCCTATTCTTGGCTGAGTGACCAACGTTTTATATGTACCCAGATGTATTAATTAAACAAATGTGCACATATGCCCTCAAATTGAGGCGCTGGGCAATAAAACTATTAAGTTGTACCATTAAGATTTAAGTACATTCACTTGTACTAATTTAGCTCATGTTTCAGATGATGGGTCACTGAAGTTCCTGGAATTCTCTTATTATTTTTCTTTCCTCTGGATTTAAATCCTAGTTCACCTAGGGGTCTCTGTATTCTGGGAGATCTGATTTACTTAAAATAGAGGCCAAGAGAAGTTCTCTATATTTATAACCAGGGCATAGCATGCTCAGTGGTGAGAGAAATACCTCCATGGTTCAGTTTTAAAACACAAGACAGCTGAAAGAGAAGTTGGGATGGTAGGCAGCTGTCAGGATCTTCTGCTTCTCATTTGTAATGTTCTGTGTTTGGCTGGTAGCCTGGTTTGTTGTTTTTCAGGAGAAATACAGCAAAGATAAAAATATGTTTCAATGTTGCTATTCTTTTGGCTTCCACAATCCGGGAAATAGGCCTGTCTGCTTTTCCGTTCATCTCCCTTGGGAGACTCAAAATTGCTTTATTAAGTTGGGTTAGCTTGGGTTGATGCAAAGAAAGGTCTGATGCAAAGAAAGGTCAGATACTATTCAAAAATAGTGATGGAAAAAGATAAAAACAAGACAGCAAGAAGAAAGAAAAAAATAACGACAACGTGGAAATGATGACTGATGTTTATGGTGCTGTTTTAACTGAGATTTTTAAAGACTGCAAAACATTGAGAAATCAAATTAATGACCTGGAAAATAAACTCAGATTAAGAAATGTCAAGTTGGAGGATAATCTTGATGGGGTGGAAGTAAGAGACATAGTGACCTTTTTTTCCCCCTCCACACAGAACATTGCAAAACTGCATTGGATGAGTAATTTTTAATTCCTTCCACAAGCTATATCTTAATTTCCCCAAAGTTTGATGCAGTGATTGCAATATGTAGTTTATATGTGGGACGAAAAATTTTTGCAGAGAAACGGCAATTATCTTAACCTCTTCTGGCCTCTGATGGCTTTTTGTTTTTTTTGAAGAAAGTGACAAGAACTACCCACATGGATTGTTTGCAAGTATATGAGGCTTAAGCCAAACTTGCTAAAAAGACGAAACACCATGAGTCAAATGCTTATCTAACTGACTCTAATTATCATATTTAAAACATACAATCCTTGAACTATCATCTTGATAAGTATCTTTTCAAGATTGTGCTGAATCAAAAGAATATTTGAATGGAAAGAGGAAAGTATTTTAGAAAGAGAGATGCAAAACATATTCTTTCTTCCTGGCCCTATGTGGAGGTTCCCAGAATCTGCTCTGTAGTCATAGTAAGTAAAGCCTTATTAATGGGATTGAGTGTGATATGTAATTATTACACGAACTATAAAATAACAGTACTTGAGCATTTAGTATCTGCCAGGCACTGCTTTAAGTATATAAATTTATTTGGTCTTCACTACAGTCAAAAGTTGTTGTCGTTAACTGCCGACAAGTTGGCCCCTGATTCATGGTAACTCCATGCACAAAAGAACAAAATGCTGTGTGGTCCTGTACCAACCACATGATTGGTTGCAGATCACACCATTGTGATCCATAGGAATTTCGTTGCCTGATTTTCAGAAGCAGATTGCCAGACCTTTCTTCCTAATCCTTAGTCTGGAAGCTCCTCTGAAATCTGTTCACATAATATCAACACACAGCTTCCGCTGGCAGATGGGTGGTGGCTGCACATGAGGCACGTTGGCTGGGAGTATAACCAGGTCTCCTGCCTGGAAGAGAAGAATTCTACCACTGCACTGCTAGTGCCTTCATTCAAAAGAGGCAGGTATTATTATTATTCCCATTTTACAGATAAGAAAAGCAAGCCAAAGAGAAGTTAACAGAGAGGTTAAGACATTGCCAAGGTCACACAAATATTGCAAGGCAGAGTCGGGATTTAAATCCAAGTTATTACAGTTTCAAAATCTACACTTTCAACCACATTACTGTGGTTCTGTGTTATATAAAGACACTAAGATTTTAAAAATAATCTATTTCTGGCCATTTGTGGAAGAATATATTCATTTAACCCAGGGATAGTTATTTTAGCAATAGGAAGTCTCTTGTCTGTTACCCATTCATTTCATAAAATGAGTTTAAATACAAAACAGGCCAGAGTCTTTGCACTGCCAAAAAGAGTACAGTACAACTTGGAGAGCAGAAGAGAAACACGTGTTCAGGAAAGGCTTTGTATTACCTCCCTGGTCTGAATGGGAACAGGTCTGTTAAACATTTCTCTTGAAAAAAATATGGCAGTGACACCTAAAGAACTGATTTTTAAAAATTAATTTTAATTTATTTGCTTTGACCTAATGACTGACTGATTGAAATGACCTAGCAGTAGTGAACGGTAAAATAAATGTTATAATTGGCAGCACAGAAGAATGTCTTTTGGACCATTTTAGCCAGGTGTGAGAAGCTCCTAAATTATCAATAGCAGAGTTAGTCTTAGAAGAAAAGAACAAGTTGGTTAATAAACCCGTCTGAGCAGTAGGAAGTGCAATATGTCCTGACATGATGGCTATCTCAACACCACAGGGTTAGAGACAGCATCTGTTTCTTTCACTTAAAGAATAACATGAACACCTGGACCACAGGAGAAGGAAGAACACCAAAGATACAAGGTAATTATGAACCCAAGAGACAGAAAGGGCTACATAAACCAGAGACTACATCAGCCTGAGACCAGAAGAACTAGATGGTACTCGGCTACAACCAGTGACTGCCCTGACAGGGATCATGAGAGAGAGCTCCTGAGGGAGCAGGAGAGCAGTGGGGTGCAGGCCCCAAATTCTCATAAAAAAACCAGACTTAATGGTCTGACTGAGACTAGAAAGACCTTGGTTGTCATGTCCCCCAGACCTTCTGTTAGCTCAGGACAGGAACCATTCCCAAAGCCAACTCTTCAGACAGGGATTGGACTGGACTATGGGATAGAAAATGATACTGGTGAAGAGTGAGCTTCTTGGATCAAGTAGACGCATGAGACTATGTGGGCAGCTCCTGTCTGGAGGGGAGATGAGAGGGCAGAGGGGGTCAGAAGCTGTCTGAATGGACACAGAAAGAGAGGGTAGAGGTAATGAGTTTGCTGTCTCATTAGCAGGAAAGCAATTAGGAGTATATAGCAAGGTGTATAAATTTTTGTATGAGAGACTGACTTGATTTGTAAACTTAAAGCACAATAAAAATTTCAAAAAAATGATAACTCTAAAAAAAACAAATAATATGAACAGCCTCTAAGATAACTGAATGAGACACTGACTGTGCAGTGGTAGAATGCCTTCCAAGTGAGAGGCCTGGGTTCGGTTCTGAGCCAGTGCACCTCATGTGTGGCCAATACCCATTTGTCAGAGGAGGCTTGTGGGCTGCTGTGATGCTGAACAGTTTTCAGTGGAGCTACCAGACTAAAGTGCACTAGGAAAGGAAGGTCTGATGATCTACTTCTGAAAATCTGCCACTGAAAACCCTATGGATCATAACGGTCCAATCTGCAACTGATCATGGAGATGAGGTAAGACTGGGCAGAGCTTCAATCCATTGCACATGGGGTCACCAAGAGTTGACCTGACAGCAGCTAACAGCAACAAAGATGGCTGAGTGGCTATAAGCTGATCTGTGTACCTTGAATGGTGGGGACTGGAATGAGGATTAAAAAAGAGATTGGATGCAAAGTGGAAGACAAAACTCTCAAAATGAAGAGGAGGTTTATGCAGAATGAGGAACTCAGAAAAAGAAGGAAAGAAGCACAAGGATGGCCACATCCAACCCAACAACGATTGCACTAATGACTTTTCTTCTTTTTGCTTTGCAAGTTACGGCGTTGCATGCCGCAACAACAGAATAAAGTGTCCTTGTGAGTTTGAGAGTTCTAACTGAGGAAGGGAAAGGTGCCTGAAGCAAGAATGCTGAGAATTTAGACAAAATATTAAGAGCTATGGAATTCTATAAAAACTCAACGGCAGGGCGGTGCCAAGATGGCAGACTAGGCAGACGCTACCCCGGATCCCTCTTACAGCAAAGACACGGAAAAACAAGTGAATCGATCACATACATAACAATCTACGAACCCTGAACAACAAACACAGATTTAGAGACGGAGAACGAACTAATACGGGGAAGCAGTGATTGTTTCCAGAGCCTGGAGCCAGCGTACCAGTCAGGTACGGCACAAGCACAGAGAGCTGCTCCACCCCCCTGAACTAACCCCGGGAGGGGGACCAGCCAGTTCCACGGGCGGCGTGGGACGCAGCCGGTAGGAGAAGTCCCCGGGAGGCAGTGACTGGTCTTGGAGCAGGAAGAGCAGCGTCCCAGCCGGGGAACCATCTCGCCAGGATTTGGACTGGACGCAGGTACAGCATAAACACAGAGAGCTGCTCCACCCCCCTGAACTAACCCCGGGAAGGGGCCCAGCCGGGTTGCGCGGGCAGCGTGGGACTCAGCCGATAGGAGAAGTCCCCGGGAGGCAGCGACTGATATTGGAACGGGGAGAACAGCGTCCCAGCTGGGATACTCGGTCACGGCACAAGCACGGGGAGCTGCTCCACCCATCTGAACTAACCCCGGGAGGGGGCCCACCTGGTTCGCGGGGGTGGCATGGCCACGCGGCTGGGGGGACGAGAAGTCCCCGGGAGGCAGCGACTGATTTTGGAGTCGAGAGTGCACCGTCCCAGTAGGGGAGCCTTGACGCTGGGTGTGGGGCTGGAAGCGGAGGATCTGACCATGACTCCAGCGGGCCAGACCCCCCGGGGGCAATCTCCACACAGCCAGCACACATAGGCGACGCGCCCGCGGGAATCTCAGATATAATAGTCATTCCAAGCAAGACAAGCAACTCTGGCTATATTCTGAGGTACTCTCCTATCTCTCTGTTCCCTCCCCCACCCTCCCCAGGCGGCTTCATTAACATCCGAATAGCCTGAGCCAGAGGGAGAACTCTGATAGGGGTCTGACTGCATTTTTTTTTTAGCGGATTTTCTGGAAAAACTAATTTCCCAGTGATGGCTCGGAGACAACAATCCGTATCAAACCACTTAAAGAAGCAGACCATGACAGCTTCTCCAACCCCCCAAACAAAAGAATCAAAATCTTTCCCAAATGAAGATACAATCCTGGAACTATCAGATACAGAATATAAAAAAACTAATTTACAGAATGCTTAAAGATATCACAAATGAAATTAGGATAACTGCAGAAAAAGCCAAGGAACACACTGATAAAACTGTTGAAGAACTCAAAAAGATTATTCAAGAACATAGTGGAAAAATTAATAAGTTGCAAGAATCCATAGAGAGACAACATGTAGAAATCCAAAAGATTAACAATAAAATTACAGAATTAGACAATGCAATAGGAAGTCAGAGGAGCAGACTCGAGCAATTAGAATGCAGACTGGGACATCTGGAGGACCAGGGAATCAACACCAACATAGCTGAAAAAAATCAGATAAAAGAATTAAAAAAAATGAAGAAACCCTAAGAATTATGTGGGACTCTATCAAGAAGGATAACCTGCAGGTGATTGGAGTCCCAGAACAGGGAGGGGGGGACAGAAAACACAGAGAAAATAGTTGAAGAACTCCTGACAGAAAACTTCCCTGACATCATGAAAGACGAAAGGATATCTATCCAAGATGCTCATCGAACCCCATTTAAGATTGATCCAAAAAGAAAAATACCAAGACATATTATCATCAAACTCACCAAAACCAAAGATAAACAGAAAATTTTAAAAGCAGCCAGGGAGAAAAGAAAGGTTTCCTTCAAGGGAGAATCAATAAGAATAAGTTCAGACTACTCAGCAGAAACCATGCAGGCAAGAAGGGAATGGGACGACATATACAGAACACTGAAGGAAGAAGAAAAACTGCCAGCCAAGGATCATATATCCAGCAAAACTCTCTCTGAAATATGAAGGCGAAATTAAGATATTTACAGACAAACACAAGTTTAGAGAATTTACAAAAACCAAACCAAAGCTACAAGAAATACTAAAGGATATTGTTTGGTCAGAGAACCAATAATATCAGATATCAGCACAACACAAGGTCACAAAACAGAACGTCCTGATATCAACTCAAATAGGGAAATCACAAAAACAAACAAATTAAGATTAATTAAAAAAAAAAATACACATAACAGGGAATCATGGAAGTCAATAGGTAAAAGATCACAATAATCAAAAAGAGGGACTAAATACAGGAGGCATTGAACTGCCATATGGAGAGTGATACAAGGCGATATAGAACAATACAAGTTAGGTTTTTACTTAGAAAAATAGGGGTAAATAATAAGGTAACCACAAAAAGGTATAACAACTCTATAACTCAAGATAAAAGCCAAGAAAAATGTAACGACTCAACTAACATAAGGTCAAACACTATGAAAATGAGGATCTCACAATTTACTAAGAAAAACGCCTCAACACAAAAAAGTATGCAGAAAAATGAAATTGTCAACAACACACATAAAAAGGCATCAAAATGACAGCACTAAAAACTTATTTATCTATAATTACGCTGAATGTAAATGGACTAAATGCACCAATAAAGAGACAGAGAGTCACAGACTGGATAAAGAAACACGATCCATCTATATGCTGCCTACAAGAGACACACCTTAGACTTAGAGACACAAACAAACTAAAACTCAAAGGATGGAAAAAAGTATATCAAGCAAACAATAAGCAAAAAAGAAGAGGAGTAGCAATATTAAATTCGGACAAAATAGACTTTAGACTTAAATCCACCACAAAGGATAAAGAAGGACACTATATAATGATAAAAGGGACAATTGATCAGGAAGACATAACCATATTAAATATTTATGCACCCAATGACAGGGCTGCAAGATACATAAATCAAATTTTAACAGAATTGAAAAGTGAGATAGATACCTCCACAATTATAGTAGGAGACTTCAACACACCACTTTCGGAGAAGGACAGGACATCCAGTAAGAAGCTCAATAGAGACACGGAAGATCTAATTACAGCAATCAACCAACTTGACCTCATTGACTTATACAGAACTCTCCACCCAACTGCTGCAAAATATACTTTTTTTTCTAGCGCACATGGAACATTCTCTAGAATAGACCACGTATTAGGTCATAAAACAAACCTTTGCAGAGTCCGAAACATCGAAATATTACAAAGCATCTTCTCAGACCACAGGGCAATAAAACTAGAGATCAATAACAGAAAAACTAGGGAAAAGAAATCAAATACTTGGAAAATGAACAATACCCTCCTGAAAAAAGACTGGGTTATAGAAGACATCAAGGAGGGAATAAGGAAATTCATATAAAGCAACGAGAATGAAAATACTTCCTATCAAAACCTCTGGGACACAGCAAAAGCAGTGCTCAGAGGCCAATTTATATCGATAAATGCACACATACAAAAAGAAGAAAGAGCCAAAATCAGAGAACTGTCCCTACAACTTGAACAATTAGAAACTGAGCAACAAAAGAATCCATCAGGCACCAGAAGAAAACAAATAATAAAAATTAGAGCTGAACTAAATGAATTAGAGAACAGAAAAACAATTGAAAGAATTAACAAAGCCAAAAGCTGGTTCTTTGAAGAAATTAACAAAATTGATAAACCATTGGCTAGACTGACTAAAGAAATACAGGAAAGGAAACAAATAACCCAAATAAACGAGAAAGACCACATCACAACAGAACCAAATGAAATTAAAAGAATCATTTCAGATTATTATGAAAAATTGTACTCTAACAAATTTGCAAACCTAGAAGAAATGGATGAATTCCTGGAAAAACACTACCTACCTAAACTAACACATTCAGAAGTAGAACAACTAAATAGACCCATAACAAAAAAAGAGATTGAAACGGTAATCAAAAAACTCCCAACAAAAAAAAGCCCTGGCCCGGACAGCTTCACTGCACAGTTCTACCAAACTTTCAGAGAAGAGTTAACACCACTACTACTGAAGGTATTCCAAAGCATAGAAAATGACGGAATACTACCCAACTCATTCTATGAAGCCACCATCTCCCTGATACCAAAACCAGGTAAAGACATTACAAAAAAAGAAAATTATAGACGTATATCCCTCATGAACATTGATGCAAAAATCCTCAACAAAATTCTAGCCAATAGAATCCAACAACACATCAAAAAAATAATTCACCCTGATCAAGTGGGATTTATACCAGGTATGCAAGGCTGGTTTAATATCAGAAAAACCATTAATGTAATCCATCACATAAATAAAACAAAAGACAAAAACCACATGATCTTATCAATTGATGCAGAAAAGGCATTTGACAAAGTCCAACACCCATTTATGATAAAAACTTACCAAAATAGGAATTGAAGGAAAATTCCTCAACATAATAAAGGGCATCAATGCAAAGCCAACAGCCAATATCACTCTAAATGGAGAGAACCTGAAAGCATTTCCCTTGAGAACGGGAACCAGACAAGGATGCCCTTTATCACCGCTCTTATTCAACATCGTGCTGGAAGTCCTAGCCAGGGCAATTAGGCTAGACAAAGAAATAAAAGGTATCCGGATTGGCAAGGAAGAAGTAAAGTTATCACTATTTGCAGATGACATGATTATATACACAGAAAACCCTAAGGAATTCTCCAGAAAACTACTGAAACTAATAGAAGAGTTTGGCAGAGTCTCAGGTTATAAAATAAACATACAAAAATCACTTGGATTCCTCTACATCAACAAAAAGAACACCGAAGAGGAAATAACCAAATCAATACCATTCACAGTAGCCCCCAAGAAGATAAGATACTTAGGAATAAATCTTACCAAGGATGTAAAAGACCTATACAAAGAAAACTACAAAGCTCTACTACAAGAAATTCAAAAGGACATACTAAAGTGGAAAAACATACCCTGCTCATGGATAGGAAGACTTAACATAGTAAAAATGTCTATTCTACCAAAAGCCATCTATACATTTAATGCACTTCCGATCCAAATTCCAATGTCATATTTTAAGGGGATAGAGAAACAAATCACCAATTTCATATGGAAGGGAAAGAAGCCCCGGATAAGCAAAGCACTACTGAAAAAGAAGAAGAAAGTGGGAGGCCTCACTTTACCTGACTTCAGAACCTATTATACAGCCACAGTAGTCAAAACAGCCTGGTACTGGTACAACAACAGGCACATAGACCAATGGAACAGAATTGAGAACCCAGACATAGATCCATCCACGTATGAGCAGCTGATATTTGACAAAGGACCAGTGTCAATTAATTGGGGAAAAGATAGCCTTTTTAACAAAGGGTGCTGGCATAACTGGATATCCATTTGCAAAAGAATGAATCAGGACCCATACCTCACACCATTCACAAAAACTAACTCCAAGTGGATCAAAGACCTAAACATAAAGACTAAAACGATAAAGATCATGGAAGAAAAAATTGGGACAACCCTAGGAGCCCTAATACAAGGTATAAACAGAATACAAAACATTACCAAAAATGTTGAAGAGAAACCCGATAACTGGGAGCTCCTAAAAATCAAACACCTATGCTCATCTAAAGACTTCTCCAAAAGAGTAAAAAGACCACCTACAGACTGGGAAAGAATTTTCAGCTATGACATCTCCGACCAGCGCCTGATCTCTAAAATCTACATGATTCTGTCAAAACTCAACCACAAAAAGACAAACAACCCAATCAAGAAGTGGGCAAAGGATATGAACACACATTTCACTAAAGAAGATATTCAGGCAGCCAACAGATACATGAGAAAATGCTCTCGATCATTAGCCATTAGAGAAATGCAAATTAAAACTACGATGAGATTCCATCTCACACCAGCAAGGCTGGCATTAATCCAAAAAACACAAAATAATAAACGTTGGAGAGGCTGCGGAGAGATTGGAACTCTCATACACTGCTGGTGGGAATGTAAAATGGTACAACCACTTTGGAAAACTATCTGGCGTTATCTTCAACAGTTAGAAATAGAACTACCATACAACCCAGAAATCCCACTCCTGGGAATATACCCTAGAGATACAAGAGCCTTCATACAAACAGATATATGCACACCCATGTTTATTGCAGCTCTGTTTACAATAGCAAAAAGTTGGAAGCAACCAAGGTGTCCATCAATGGATGAATGGGTAAATAAATTGTGGTATATTCACACAATGGAATACTACGCATCGATAAAGAACAGTGACGAATCTCTGAAACATTTCATAACATGGAGGAACCTGGAAGGCATTATGCTGAGCGAAATTAGTCAGAGGCAAAAGGACAAATATTGTTTAAGACCACTATTATAAGATCTTGAGAAATAGTAAACCTGAGAAGAACACCTACTTTTGTGGTTACGAGGCGGGGAGGGAGGGAGGGTGGGAGAGGGTTTTTTATTGATTAATCAGTAGATAAGAACTGCTTTAGGTGAAGGGAAAGACAACACTCAATACATGGAAGGTCAGCTCAATTGGACTGGACCAAAAGCAAAGAAGTTTCCGGGATAAAATGAATGCTTCAAAGGTCAGCGGAGCAAGTGCAGGGGTCTGGGGAACATGGTTTGAGGGGACTTCTAAGTCAATTGGCAAAATAATTCTATTATGAAATCATTCTGCATCCCACTTTGAAATGTGGAGTCTGGGGTCTTAAATGCTAACAAGCAGCCATCTAAGATGCATCAATTGGTCTCAACCCACCTGGAGCAAAGGAAAATGAAGAACACCAAGGCCACACGACAACTAAGAGCCCAAGAGACAGAAAGGGCCACATGAACCAGAGACCTACATCATCCTGAGACCAGAAGAACTAGTTGGTGCCCGGCCACAATCGATGACTGCCCTGACAGGGTGCACAGCAGAGGACCCCTGAGGGAGCAGGAGATCAGTGGGATACAGACCCCAAATTCTCATAAAAAGACCAAACTTAATGGTCTGACTGAGACTAGAGGAATCCCGGCGGCCATGCTCCCCATACCTTCTGTTGGCACAGGACAGGAACCATCCCCGAAGACAACTCATCAGACATGAAAGGGACTGGTCAGCGGGTGGGAGAGAGACGCTGATGAAGACTGAGCTAATTATATCAGGTGGGCACTTGAGATTGTGTTGGCAACTCTTGTCTGGAGGGGGGATGGGAGGATAGAGAGAGAGGGAAGCCGGCAAAATTGTCAAGAAAGGAGAGACTGAAAGGGCTGACTCAAGAGGGGGAGAGCAAGTGGGAGTAGGGAGTGAGATGTATGTAAACTTATATGTGACAGACTGATTGGATTTGTAAACGTTCACTTGAAGCTTAATAAAAGTTATTTAAAAAAAAAAAACAAAACTCAACAGCAAAAACTGTACATCTTGGAGGTCATTACTTAGGGTCAAAGGAAGACAGTTAGGATCTCTACTTTCCACATTGATGTTGGGGAAAACGTGATTTTTTTTTCCTTTTAATATTTTCTAGTTACATGGAAAAAAAATCTTCATAATTTTGGCTTGAAAAGATGACTTAAATACCTTTAGATGTTAATCTCATTTGCATGGAGATAGTGCCCTTTCAACTTGATTTATTATTTTACCTGTTATGTCATAGGTGTGATGGTTAATTTTATGTGTCAACTTGTCTAGGCTATGGTGCCTAATTGTTTAGTAAAACACTTGTCTAGTTGTTGCCGTGAAAGTATTTTGTAGCTATCATTAACATTTACAATTGGTTGGCTTTAAGAAAAGAAGATTACCCTTGATGATGTGAGTGGGCTTCATCCAGTCAATTAAAGGCCTTAAGAGCAAAAACCGAGATTTCCAGAAGAAGAAAGAATCCTGCCTCATGTCTATAACGTAGAAACCCTGCCTCAGTTTCCAGCCTGCTGGCCTGCCCTACACAATTCAGATTTGCCAGCCTCCACAATTGTATGAGCCAGTTCCTTAAAATAAAATCGATCAATCAATCTCTCTCTCTCTATATGTATATATATATATATATATACACACAGACACATATACCAAACCCACTGCCATTGAGTTAATTCTGACTCATAGCGACCCTATTGGACACAGCAGACCTGTCCCATAGGGTTTCCAAGGCTGTAATCTTTACGGCGTTTTCAGTCACCTCATGCATATGCAAAAGCTGGATGATGAATAAGGAAGACCGAAATTGATGCCTTTGAATTGTGGTGTTGGTGACGAATATTGAATATACCTTGGACTGCCAAAAGAATGAACAAATCTGTGTTGGAAGAAGTACAACAATGCTCCTTAAAAGCAAGGATGGCTAGACTATGTCTCGCACACTTTGGACATGTCGTCAGGAGGGATCAGTCCCTGGAGAAGGACATTACGCTTGGTAAAGTAGAGAGTCAGCGAAAAAGAGGAAGACCCTCAGCGAGATGGATTGACACAGTGGCTGCAACAATGGGCCCAAGGATAACAATGATTGTGGAACTGGTGCAGGACCGGGCAGTTTTTTATTTTGTTGTACATAGGGTTGCTATGAGTCTGTACCGACTCGACGGCACCTAACAACAACAATCTTTACAGAAGCAGACTGCCATATTTTTCTCCTGTGGAGCAGCTGCTGGGTTCAAACTGTTCCATTTTGGTTAGAAGCTGACCTCTTTAACCACTGTGCCTCCAGGGCTCCTAGACACACATATATATGTTATATAAAATATATACACGTGCCTCCAGAGAAACAGAACCAATAGGATATATATTCTATTACATAAAGAATATATATCCTATTGGTTTAATTCCTCTGGAGAACTCTGTCATGCTTGATGCATTAGGTCAAACCAATAACTGATGTGAATCCTGATGGATGATCATGTGACTCTACGGTGATTATTGCAGTGGCCTAAGAATCTAGATGTGTGCTGGGCGACACGGGCAAAGCAAGACAAAGGTTCCTCAGCAAATATTTCTGTTCGTGAAATGTAGTCAATGTTTCTAGGGCCATTTCAGTAGTTGGGATTACTGAGGCAATGGTGTTTAATGTTTGTTCACCACCAACATGGTGCCAAGCTTGACAACCTGTAAATATAAATTTGAGACCTCCAGGTGCTACATGGGGAAGGCAATATCATCACTTGTAATGTTTTAAATTATGAAATTCAGTATAGCAGCTCTCTAATTGCAGATTGCCCGTGAAGCCCCTTTAGAGGCATTTTACTTCATGCTTTACTGTAATGGTAAAACCATTACCAATTCCTACAAATCCAAAGAAGGAGTACATTTTTGGTTTCATGTTGAGACATGAGATTTCAGGATGACCCACATTCGTAAGAGCCAGTACAATGCTGATTTACAACTGGGATGAAAAATGAAAATGCTACTAAAGATTTCTGTTCTTGCAAGTTATATTTGGTATATGTTTTGCAAAGTTCTGTACTCCTTGCTTTATTATGAAAATCAGTGACTATTCATTAAAATTTAGAAAAATAGAGATATAAGCTCCAAAGAGTCAGTGCTCTGACCAATGTGTCTTCGCCCTAATGCGGATGTGTATGGGTGTGCCTTAGTTTCTTAGGGCTACCTAGATATAACAAAATACCACAAACTGAATGACTCATAGGAACAGAAATTTACCATCTCACAGTTCTGGAGGCTAGAAGTCCAAATCAATGCTTCAGGTTGGCTGTGCTTCCTCTGAAGTCTTTAGAGGAAGAAACTTTCTTGTCTCTCCCAGCTTCTGGTAGCCCCAGGCATTCCTTGGCTTGTTGATGCATTTTCGCAGGGCTGGGCTTCCTCTGGAAACACTGGTGGTGTAGTGGTTAAGTGCTATGGCTGCCAACCAGAGGGTCAGCAGTTCAGATCTGCCAGGCGCTCCTTGGAAACTCTATGGGGCAGTTCTACTCTGTCCTATAGGGTTGCTATGAGTTGGAATTGCCTCGACGGCACTGGGTTTGGTTTTTTTTTCGGTTGGACTTCCTCTGTTCCCTCTTTTATAAGACCACCACTTAGGTTGGACTAGGCCCACCCACTTGTCCACTCCAGTATAAACCTGTCGCCATTGAGTCAATTGCAACTCATGGTGACCCCATGTGTGTCAGAGTAGAACTGCATACCCCATAGGGTTTTCAGTGACTGTCATCTTACAGAAGTAGATTGGCAGTCCTTTTTGCCTGCAGTGCTCCTGTGTGAACTGGAATTGCCAACCTTTTGGTTAGTAGTTAATTTAATTGACATCTTCAAAGACCATATTTCCAAACAGGGTCCCATTCACAGGTAACAGAGGTTAGGACTTCAACATATCTTTTGGGGAGGGACACGATTTATTCCGTAACAGTGTAAAATACTTGTTTTTAAGCTTTAGATCTATAAAGAATAGGAAAAAAAGAAAAAATGGCATAATTCAACATAAAACCCTCAAAAGCCAAAGCTACATAATTTTTTCTAGGTTATGCTAGGATGTGGATTTTAAAGTTACAAGATTGAAAATTCTGTTTCTTCCCCAGTGTCTGCTCTATCCATTCTACTTCCTCTGAGGCCTGTTTCCGACTGGTGCTTTGATCTCTGCTAGGAAACCATGTTTACCTTTCATACCCTGTGTCTTCTGTATGGAGTCCTTGGGTGGTACAAGTAGTTAAGGTGCTCAGCTGCCAACCTGGAGGTTCAAGTACACCCAGAGATACATTGAAAGAAAGGCCTGACAACCTACTTCTAAAAAATCAGCCATTGCAAACCCTACAGAGCACAGTTCTACTCTGACACGCATGAGGCCACCATAAGTCAGAATCAACTTGATGGCCACTGTTTGGTTGGTCTTCTGTATTCCCCAGTTGGCTTCCAGGGAACCATTCCACTCCAACAAAGGTACAAGTGTTCATTGTCATGGATACACCTCATGGTAGGATACACCTACAGTTTTGAAGTATCAGGCTCATTTCATAGTTTGTAAATTAATTTTAAATTCAGTCTTAACCTCTGTGGAAGAGCTTTTTGCAGCCGAGAGCTGCTGCTTCAATCACGTGCCTTGGGCAGCCCTCGCCTTTGTGCCCATCAGCGAGATCTATTTTCTCTGCAGAAGCACATATATTGCCCCATGCTGACAGTCACTTGTTTTAGCATTGGCTAATCACCAATATGTTCTGTTAAGTGATATTCATAGATGCTGATTGCATTTATTGCATAAATTACTTCATTATTAAAATCAGGTCATTTGAGCCCCAAACCATTAACATGAAGGCTATTAACATAATTTCATAAGCTAATAAATCAAGCACAGGAAAAGAATTAAAGGGTTCTTAGTGATAAGTGTTTCTTCAGAGATTAAGGAACACAATTTTCTTATGCATATATTAACATTTTATGAGGGGATTCACGCAAGAGCAGTTTTTTCTCTGCTTACATGACTTGTACTTCGTCTTCTTCGTACTTGGCCCTAGAGCCAATTTTCAAAATTAAGGTTGTTTTTATTTTCCCTGTTTCAAATAACGGTAAAGCAATTTCCAATTGAACCCATTAGCCTTCTGTGGTATGCATTCTCTCTAAAATTCTTGTTTTTTCACATTTATTAGACTGCAAAAGCTTTGGGGTAGGAGAAAGAGGCAAGGTAAACTTAGAAGGAAAAAGTACCTTGGATTGGTTTTAGATAATGCAATTTTCATTCTGGGTGAATTTCCAATGTATTCCTAGTCTTCAGAGGTTCTAGTGAAGTTCTAATTATCTCTCTAATTACAACACATACTGGGGTTAAGTGTTCTTATCAAATGGTGCATTAAAAATGGGTTTTATTCCCAGGCTGGATGTAATAGGCTGTGATACTGGCCTGAACACAACAGAAATTGGTTCCCTCGTTCATTTCACTTACCAGCTTGTGAAACATTCTTAGGGAGAGCCATCATTATCCCGTGCAATGATGTTGCCTAGAAACAAAGATAAGTTCCAATGTAAATTAGACTATAACAACTTTATCCTTTCTGCAATTTGTGTAATGTTTTTAGCAAATAACAACTGATAGATCATAATTAAAATCTGCAGAACAGTGTTATCAAGCATTGCCTGTGATTTTATAGGTGAATTTGGGAGACCAGTGGGGCTGGAGGTTCTGTCTAAGAACAGGTGTAGCTGACCACATCAAACCTTTCCCCTGCAGTTTTCAGTGGCTACAAATACCTCCCTGAAGGAAGTGTAACCCCCTTCCTTGCTTCCCTTCTGCAATCTCTTCCTGCTTTAAACCCTTCAACAGATTCTCATTGTTCTTGGGATTAAAAACCAAAAAACAAAATATTTATCGGCATGGCCAACAAGTCCCATGTGGTCTAGTCTAGGACTTGTTTACAGCTTTGCCTCACGGCTTGCTTTGCTATGGTGCCTTCTTCAGTTCTTCATAAGCATCGTTTTCCTTCCTACCACGGGGCCTTTGCACAGGCTTCCCTCTCTGATTCTAATGCTCTTCTCTGCCGTTTGTACCCACTAACAACTATCCATTATTCAGCTCTCAGTTCAAAGGCCACTTCCTCAAGAAAACCTTCCCTGACCTCCTTGAATAGGTCAAGTCTTCCTTGGCTGTCATAATATCATGTATGTCATATAACATATTCCAAAAATGTTTGATCACCCCAAACAGAAACCCTATACGCATTAAACAATAACTTTCCCTTGTCCCCTACCCTAAACCCCTGCTAACCACTAATCTACTTTCTGACTCTTTGCATTTGCCTGTTCTAGATATTTCACGTCAGTGGAATCATACAATCTTTGTCCTTTTTGTGACTGGCTTATTTCACTTAGCATAATGCCTTCAAGGTTCTTCCGTGCTGTGGCATGTATTAGAATTCCATTCCTTTTTATGGCTGAATGATATCCCATTGTATGTACGTATCACATTTTATCAATTCATCTGGTGCATATTGATGTATAGAAACCTCAGGTATTCAACCTCTCACTTGCTATCTAAATAATCTAATCTCTTCATTTACAATTGAGAAAAATGGATGTCCTGGGAAAAGAAAGCTAGTGCCCAAGGTCATAGAACTAGTTGAGGTTATAATAAGTATCTCTTGGCAAAACAGATTAAAAGAAGTATTTTTTCTCCTCTTCTGTTCTCTCACCCACCCAACATTCCAGATGAGATCCTATGCTTGGAATCTTAAATATGACCCAATAAAGTCCTACTAGATACAGTTTATCGGATAACTTTTATTTTTATTTTTTAAATTTTTTTTAGCTCTGAAGGAACAGAATGTATCCTCACCATTCATTCTTTCTCACTTTGTTGTCAGCTTTTCATGCATGGCTTGAACTGGTAGTTCTAAAGGCTGTTCTTTGCACTGAGGTGTGTGTGAACATGTCATGTGTTAACAGCTAATTAGGAGCGTTTCAGAGAAGAGGTATGCCTTGCTAGCACCAACCAGCTTCTGTGCTGCCACAGATCTGCTGCTCCCAGGTGTCAAAGAAGCCTGTGGAGACGTGGGCCCTGGGCTGCGAGTAGGCTCCAGGAGCAGTAAGCATCCTCATTTGGAGCCTGCCATGTAGCTGTATCGGTTATTAGTCTGAGCAAACAGCTGGATGCCTGAAGGCCCTTGGTAACCCACCCACCACTCACTTGCAACACCTCTTACAGATATTCACATGGAACCAACAGCCGGCCCCCCCAAAAAGGAGAGCAGTTACTTGTGAAAAGAGTCACAGAGCAAAGGGAAATAAATTGAAATTGTGGCCTCTTTGCTACTTCTAACTGGGTAGTATTCTCATTAGCACTTGAATTGTCAAAATAATATTTGGCCAAGCTTTCATTCTTCAGATGGAAGTTATCAGGAAAAAATGAAACAAAAGAATGAAATAGCTTGCTTTTTTTTTTTTTTTTTGGAAGGAGGGATAATAAGATATGAAAGCAGGTAATTAAAAAAAAAAGTTTGCGTTGAGTCAATTCTAACTCATGGCTACCCCATGTGTGTTAGAGTAGAACTGTGCTCCATACAATTTTCAGTGGCTGACTCTTCAGAAGTAGATCTCCAGGCCTTTCTTTCGAGGCATCTCTGGGTGGACTCGAACCTCCAACCTTTCTTTGGTTAGCAGCCAAGCATGTTAACCATTTGCACCACCCAGGGACTCCATAAGGTAATTAAGAGGAGATGAATGCCCCATCTTCTAGGCACAATTTATCTGATCTGGTTATGACAGTATCACTAGTATATAAAATATCAAAGCTCTTTGATGCAGTCCAGGGAATTCAATATTTTAACTTCATTGAAATTGTAAGGTAATACTTTCCACTTTCATATGGGACATTTGGAATGAGACATGTGAGCTTGCTTTCCTGGCTTCAACCCAGAAAAAACAACTAATGAATTCCTCAAGTAGCTACTCAGCACCGGTTCAATATGTATGGGCCTGTGCTTAGAGATACTGGGATTAAACTTGAACGTGCATCATGTAATTCATACAAATGTCCTGTTGAGCCCCTCCTCAGGATCAGGCAAGGCAGAATATTTTGACATTACTATTTTGAGATTGTCACTTAGTAATTGCCATCTTCACTCCATTTTTTTTTTTTCCCCTCCACAGGGATTATAAAAATTTCTAAACTCTTGTCTCTGGTGTTTAATGGAAACTAATGGGAGCTGATTGTCATGCAGAGTGCGAAGAATAAAACCGATTTCACAATTAGTGCTCCTGAAAAACGAACTGTAGAGACTTCTAGCTAAACATGGCAAATTAAATAAAGCACAAAAACAAGACTATACCCCCAATCTTTCTCAAAGTCCCACTAACATGTTAGTAAGAAAATGAAAAAGCACACATCAGTATGGGCTATGAGAACAAAAGAGGAAACAACAATATTCTGAAAACTGTATAGCAGATGGATGGGTGGTAACTGACTTAGTAGATAGGAGAAAGGTAAATGGCAAGAGCCTGAAAGAAGTAAAACCCCAAAGCACATTCAGTGGAACCATAGAACCTTGGAGAGTCTCAGCAACAGAGGCAACGGCTGCCTCTGAAGGGGTGTGGGTGGGGGCTAAAAATAGAAGGAGTGGTTAAAAGTCTTTATTAGAGCACTTCAACCGTAGATTCCCTACAACACCTTGCACTACCAGGCAACTATTCCTTCTCCAGCCTGTACAAAGCTGGAGGATTATTCTCAGGAGAGGTTGAATAAGAAGTCTGTGGACTAGGGAATACTAGGCACAGCTGAGGGCACTGGTGTCATATGGAAACCAAGGAGACTTAGAGGGCATCTGCAAACCAAATGGTGGCACCAGCACCATTTTCATCTTGCTCCTAGAATGCTGGCAGCCAGGATTGCATCTGCACTGTCAAGAGAAAGGAGGCTTCCTCTTTAGATAAACTGATCAGCCCAAGAGAAAATATCTGCAGATACCGTGTAAGCAGAATAACAGTCCTCCAAAGATGTCCACATCCTAATCTATGGAACCTGTGAATATATTATTTTACATGGTGTCTTAGTTATCTAGCACTGCTATAACAGAAATACCACAAGTGGATGGCTTTAACAAAAAGAAATTTATTCTCTCACAGTTTGGCAGTCTAGAAGTCCAAATTCAGGATGCCAGCTCCAGGAGAAGGCTTTCTCTCTCTCTCAGCTCTGGGGGAAGGCCCTTGTCATCAATCTTCCCCTAGTCTAGGAGCTTCTCAGCGCAGGAAGCTGGGATCCAAAGGACGTGCTCAGCTCCTGGCTCTTTCTTGGTGGTATAAGCATTCCTCTCCTCTCTATTTGATTTTCTGTTTTATATCTTAAAAGAGATTGACTCAAGATACAACTTAATCCTGTAGGTTGAGTCTTGCCTTATTAACATTACTGTCTCTAATCCTGCCTCATTAACATCATAGAGGTTAGGATTCACAACACATAGGATAATTAGATCACAATATGGTGGACAACCACACAATACTGGGAATCATGGCCTAGTCAAGTTGACACATATTTTTGGTAGACACAATTCAATCTGTAACACATGGTAAAAGGGGAATTCAGATTGCAGATACAATTAAGGTTGCTAATCAATTGACTCAAAATAAGGAGATTATCCTGTATTAACTAGATAGGCCCAAAGTAATCACAGGGGCCCGTAAAGGTGGAAGAGGGAGACAATAGAAGAGATCAGTGTGATGTGATATGATGTGAGAAGAACTTGACCTGCCATTGCTGGCTTTCAAGATGAGGAAAGAGGATCAGGAACCGAGGAAGGTAGTAGTCCCTAGAAACTGGAAAAGGCAAGGAAAATGGATTTTACTTTAAGGCATCCAGAAAGGAATGCAGTTCTGTTAATACCTTGATTTTAGCCCAGTGAGACAGTGTCGGTGAAAGGCAAAAGACAAAATTAATAAACATAGCAGAGGAAATAGACAACGCAGGGAGCAGAAGAAAATGTTAATTAAAAAAAAAAAAAGAAGACCTTCAGAGAGATAAGAGAAGATAATTGCATTCCTGAAACAAGAACAGAGTACAATTAAAAAGGAACAATTCAAAGACTAAAAGACCTTTTAGAATTTAAAAATGTGATTATGATGCGATTACTTATGTGTATGGTTTTTCCAACCATGGTCTTGCAACTCCCACCCAGGTGATTATGTGATAGGGCAATTGTGGCCTACCAAAGGGATTGGTCAGTTTTGCCTTAAAAGAGAGCCAATTCCAGAGCAGAGAGGAGGATCCTAACACAGCCAGTAATGGAGAGCATGTCCTTTGGACTCAGGATCCCTGAGCTGAGAAGCTCCTGGAAACAGGATACTGAGAGAGAGAAAAAGAGAGAGCAAGCTAGAACCCTGAAGCTGGGGAGAAGTAGTGGCAGGAGAGACCTGGCAGCAGGAGATGGCACAGTGGGCTTCCCAGCCCACAGAGAGAGAAAGCTGAGTGCCTTTGGGGAGAGGGCTAGGGCCAGGGAGAAGTATGCCTGTAAGCACAGCTAAAAAGCGGCCATCTTGATGGAAGAAATATATCCTGAGTGTTCCTGAGTCTGAATTGTAACTCTTACTTCCCTAATAAACCCCATAATTGTGAGTATGGTCTGTGAGTTCTGTGTGGCATTCCAATGAACTATCAAACCCAGCAGAGAAGTAGAGAGTGCTGCGTGATGGATGGTTGGTGTCAGAATTAGTAAAGATGGTGGAGAGAGGAGGCTTGTCTGGCCTCCACTTCATGGGAGTCAGTCTTGCATTGTTGATCTTGGCTTTCCTCCACCCTTGTGGAGTTGAAGGAGGTCAGACAATTTGAAAGTTTTTAGCAAAATTTTGTATCTGTATATTTGTTGATATAAAGATGGCAGAGAGAGGAGGCTTGTCTGGCCTCTACCTCATTGGAGTCAGCCTTGAGCTATTGACCTTGGTTCCCCTTCCTCCTTGTGGGTTTGGAGGAGGTCAGGCGCTGTCCCCACACCATTTTTACATTGATAGAATAAGTAAATATCAAACAGAAAAGTAGAGAAATAAACCTTAAAACCCTCCAGGAAAACATACACAGGCAAGTAGTTTTAAAATAAGAGAAAAATGAGGTAAGAAAGTTTGAGTATCTGTAAAGGATATGTGAGATCTGAATAATAGGAGTCCTACAATAAATCGTGGATCAGTGAAAAAGAGGAAGACCCGAAACAAAATGGGATGATCCAGTGGCTGCAAGAATGGGCTCAAGCATAATAATGATTGTGAGGATAGTGCAGGACCGGGCAGTGTTTTGTTCTATTGTACATAGGGTTGCTATGAGTTGGAACCAACTTGATGGCACCTAATAACAACAACAGAAAGAACTGAAGAAAAGTTCCCAGATTGGAAGAGTCAATGTGTCTTGCAATGTAAATGAAAAGAGAAAAAAAAAAAAAAAACCCCACTGATGGACACTGTGTTTTTTTTCACAAGTCCAGTAATAAACAATCCTAAAAACTTCCAGAGAAGAAAACTTAATTACATACAAAGGATCAGGCATTGGGTTGGCCCCAGCAATCCAAAAATAATATTGGAATATAGAAGAGCAATGTCTTAACAATTTTGAAGAAAATAATTTCCAACATAGACTTCCCATCCAGGCCCTCAAATAGGTCTTCAAGTGGAATAAACATTTTCAGACATTCAAAGTCTTAAGAAATTGCCTCCCATTTTGGGGATCTACTAGAGATGAGGAGTAAACTCAGAAAGAAGATCTGTGATCCAAGAGATAGGAATTCTATAGAGGAAAGTAACAAAGGGAAATCTCAAAGTGATTACTGTGTAGCAGGCCTAAAGAATACCTAGTCCAGATAGGAACAGAAGGACAGAGGGCTTCAAAAGGGATAAATCCAAGGTCAGGGGCAAGGAGGAATTGATAGACTTATAGGAAAAGTATACTTACCACTCTCGAGTTGACTCCAACTCATAGTGACCCCACGTATGTCAGAGTAGAACTCTACTCCATAGTTTCCCACTGGCTGACTTTTCAGAAGTAGATTGCCAGGCCTTTCTTCCAAGGTACCTCTGGGTGAACTTGAACCTTCAGCTTTTCAGTTAGCAGTTGAATGCGTTAACCATTTGCACAGCAGCGCCATGGGAGAAAGACCTAAACAGCTGCTTCTATAAAGATTACAACCAAGAAAACCCTATAGAGATCAATCCAGTTCTACTGTGTAACAAGCGAGGTTGCCGTTAAGTCAGAATCAACTTAACAGCGATGGGTTTGGTTTTGGTTTTATACTTATTACAGAGTTTGGAGATGAATTAGAGATAAGTATCTAGTTTTTTTTTATCTAGTAAAAACTAAGCAAACAAACCAAAACAAGGCAATTATTTACTCTGTGAATCAGGGAAGAAATCCTTATATAAGGAAGGAAATATAATCATAGTTTACTCTGAAGCCTAGTTATAAATAAATTTGCATCTTCGTTATAGGTTAAGTACTGGATACTGGTTGACTCGAACTGATGAGAAATATGACATGTTGTGATATGACAGGACCATATAGAGAGAATAAGGGGAAGTCTGGATACATGTATATACTATATGTGTATGTGATATATTTCAAAAACAGCCATAATTTTTCTCCCTGTATCCTTCTTAATGTGACTTTATAGCCTCTCACATCAAGCGGTGGAGTCTAGTTCTCCTCCCATCAAATGAGACTGGCCTGCGACTTATTTTGGCCAATAAAATGGAGTGGAAGCAACCTTGAGCCAGTTCTCGGCCTAGGCCCCAAGAAATTTCTCAGGTTTCCACTGGCTCTGTTGGAGCCCTGCCCATCCTTTGTGTGAACAAGCCCAGCCTCACCTGCTAGCAGATAAAAGACCACATGGAACATGGACGAGCCACCCCAGCTGAGGCCATCTAGGCCAACCAGCCCCCAGCCAGCCCAGAAGCCGACAAATTTGCAAGAGTGAGCCCAGCTGAGACCAGAAGAACTGCTCAGTCATGCCAAACTCAAATTGCTGATCCACCAAGTTATGAGTAAATAAATGATTGTGTTAAGCTAGTAGGTTTTGGGGTGGTTTGTTACACAGCAAAAACTAATTGATACTGTGTGTGTGTGTGTGTGTGTGTGTGTGCACGCACAGAGGAAAGTGTTAGTGCAATAAAGCTAAGTTTTTTTTTTTTCTTCTACAATGGGAAATCAGTACATCTATTTAATTAAAAAAAATAAAGTAACACAGTAAACCAAACCAAACCCTCTGCTGTCAAGTCGATTCCAACTCATAGGGACCCTATAAGACAGACTAGAGCTGTAAGGTTGTAAATCTTTATGGAAACAGACTGTCACATCTTTCTCCCACAAGTAACACAGTAAAAGCATATTATTTAGAAACATGGAGGCGACACAGTTAATAGATTTTAAAGTGGACTGAAAGGTTGGCAGTTTGAACCCACCCAGTGGCTATGTGGGAGAAAGACCTGGCGATCTGCTTCTGTAAAGATTACAACCAAGCAAACCCTATGCGGCAGTTCCACTCTCTCACACGGGGTCGCTCTCTGTCAGAATTGGCTCAACAGCACCCAACAACAACACTCTGAAGAGTGTAATCAGGGGTCAGGAGGGATTGAATGGAGCCCTGTACTTTTTCATTACAGACGTTATAGAATGGTTTGATTTTTTAAATTATGAGTACATTTCATTTTGATAAATTGCAAGCTAAGTGGAAAAAAAAAAAGAAAAAATAACTAAAATTTCAAGTTATTGATGTTAGCTGGTGCACAGCGTCTGCTACCACCAGCGAGTCATGTGTTTAACACATGCCCTGGTGGCTGGAAGAATTTCCCATTAGGACATTGCCACAACCAACCCAATTTTCCCTCTTGATTAGTATTTAGTCTTCATGCTTGCATGCTTGTGGTCAGTACACTGTGGGTGAATTGAAATGAAGTGCATGGAAAAGTTGGAGACAGAGGCTCAGACACTGCAGGTGTTCTCCAAGTTGGTAGACTCCATTCTAATAGAGCCAACTAAGGACCGCAAACATCAAAAATAATGGAAAACTGGCTGCAACCAAAATCAGGGCATGGAAAATTTGGTCACAGTAAAAATTAATCTGTGGTAACATTTTTGAATTGGCATGGATGAAAAGGAAAACATAAAAACATATTCAGCATGGTGAAGCATCACTGTAAACAAACAAAACCACATATACACAATGGCAGTCAAAATGGCTGTTGCTGTTAGTTGTGATCGAAATGGCTTCAACCTGTGGCGATCTTATGTATAAAAGAACAAAACATTGTTTGATTCTATGCCACCTTCATAATTGTCAGTGTGTTTGGGTCCATTGCTGTGGCTGTTCTGTCAATCCATCTCATCGCGGGTTTTCTTCTTTTTTTGCTGACCCTCTAGTATACCAAGCATTATGTCCTTTTCTAGCCATTGGTCTTTCCTGATGATACGTCCAAAATAAGTGAGTCAAAGCCTTGCCATTCTCACTTCTAAGGAGCGCTCTGGTTGTGTTTCTTCTAAGACTTGATTTGTTCGTTCTTCTGGCAGTCCGCGGTATATTCAATATTCTTCACCAACACCATAATTCAAAGGCATCAATTCTTCTTCTGTTTTCCTTTTTAATTGTCCAGCTTTTGTATGCATTTGAGGTGATTGAGAAGACCTTGGCTGTTAGACGGTCATTCTTCTTTTCTGATACTGCCCTATGTATTTAAATGTATTTTTTGTTTGTAATTATTACTTTCAAGTAGTGCTTATTAAATCCCCTTGAACTAAATCCCCTCGTAAAATTCCCTCATATTAGGTTAGGAGGAAGTAAGTAGTATTTGGGGAAAGTCATAGAAAGGAAAACAAGATGCTTGGATGTTAAGTGATGTGTTTTATTAGTCGGGATAAGCATAGGGTATGCTGAAGTAACAACACCCAAATCTCTCTGCCTTAACATTTGATGCTACATATTCACAGTGAGTCTGCAGGACTCTGGTTATCTAAGTCACTCAAGGACCCAGGCTGACACATGTTTACATTTTCACTTCCTCTCAAAGCTTCTGACCAGAAGTGACATGTGTGCCTTCTACTCACTTGCATCAGCCAAAGCCACTTACATGCCCGTGGGTAAATTCAAAAAGTCGTGGGAAAAGGTAATCTTGCCATGTACCCAGAAGGAGAACTGGAATATTTGTGGCATATTCCAACTAAATCTGGTGTTAATTCTGCTTTTCAACATAGTCACACATCACATGGAATATAAATTATATTTATCTCTATAGTCCCTGGATGGTGCAAATGGTTTGCTCTCAGTTACTAACTGTCTTAGTTATCTAAACAAATACCATAAGTGGATGGCTTTAACAAAGAGAAATTTATTTTCTCATAGTCTAGTAGGCTACAAGTCCAAATCTAGGGCTTCAGCACCAGGAGAAGACTTTGTCTCTCTGTCAGCTCTAGAGGAAGGTCCTTGTGATGCATCAGTCTTCCTTTGGTCTGGGAACATCTCAGCGCAGGAACCTCAGGTCCAAAGGAAGTGTTCTGCTCCTGGTGCTGCTTTCTTGGTGATATGAGGTCCACAACTCTCTGCTTGCTTCCCTTTCCTTTTATCTCTTGAGAGATAAAAGGTGGTACAGGCCACACCCCAGGGAAACTCCCTTTACACTGGATCAGGGAGGTGACCTGAGTAAGGATGGTGTTACAATCCCACCCTAATCCTCTCAACGTAAAGTTATAATCACAAAATGGAGGATAACCACACAATACTGGGAAACATGGCCTAACTAATTTTATACACACATTTTTTGGGGGGGACATAATTCAATCCATGACACTAACCGAAAGATTGGCAATTTGAACCCACCTGGTGGTGCCCACAGAAGAAAAGCCTGGTGGTCTGCTTTTGTAAAGATTACAGCCCAGAAAACCCTATGGAGCAGTTTTACTTTAACATATAGGATCCCCATGAGTTGGAATCTACTTGATGGCAATGGTTTGGTTTGGGTTTTATTTTTATCAAAATACAGGACTTTTCCTAGATGTGCTTTACTCCAGAAAATTATGGTGCTTTAAAGAGAGATGATGAATCTGGCTGGAGGGGGAGGGCCTGGGAGGTTATGTGAGGTACGAAAGTTATGTAAAGCAATGTGGTTTCCTTTTTTTTCTCCCTGCGGTTTAATGATGTAGCACGGTATTTACAGACCAATCCTGGCCTTCCTTAAGTGGTTTCTGTAACAAGATCATTTTCTTTTACCCCATCACTACCCAACTTATTTTTGCTTCCAAGTGGAGCCTTATTTTTGCCTGAATTTTGAAGATTGTGAGTTTAAGGGAATGTCACTTTCTGCCCGTTTAAGAAATAACCTGAGGTGCCCTGGAAATAAAAATGCAAATGTGCAAATGAGAGAGCTTGCTTTCTTTCTTTTAAATTTGTTTTCTAAATCGTGGTAACTATATATGGTAACCTAACATTTGCTATCTCAACATTCTTCACGTGTACAATCTAATAACATTAATTGGGTTTGTCAAGTTGTGTGACTATCACCATTATCCACCTCCAAATTTTTCCATCACCCATCTAGGTCAATCGGCATAATAAAATCTATTAAGAAAACATTCTGCATCCCACTTTGGTGAGTGGCGTCTTAGGCATTCAGTGCTAGCAAGCGACCATCTAAGATGCATCAACTGATCTCAACCCACCTGGAGCAAAGGAAAATGAAGAACACCAAAGACACAAGGTAATTATGAGCCCAAGAGACAGAAAGGGCCACATAAATCAGAGACTACATCAGCCTGATACCAGAAGAACTAGATGGTGCCCAGCTACCACCAATGACTGCCCTGATAGGGAACACAACAGAGAATCCCTGAAGGAGCAGGAGAGCAATGGGATGCAGACCTCAAATTCTAGTAAAAAGACCAGGCTTAATGGTCTGAGTGAGACTAGAAGGACTCCAGAGGTCACGGTCCTCAGACCTTCTGTTAGCCCAAGACTGGAACCATTCCCAAAGCCAACTCTTCAGACAGGGATTGGACTGGACTATAAGATAGAAAATTATACTGGTGAAGAGTGAGCTTCTTGGATCAAGTAGACACATGAGACTATATGGGCAGCTCCTGTATGGAGGGGAGATGAGAAGGCAGGGGGGGACAGAAGCTGGCTGAATGGACACGGGAATACAGGTTGGAGAGGAGTGTACTGTCTCATTAGGGGGGAGCAACTGGGAGTATATTGCAGAGTGTATATGTATTTTTGTGTGAGAGACTGACTTGATTTGTAAACTTTCACTTAAAGCACAAAAACAATTAAAAAAAAAAAAAAGGAAATTTCTTTTCCATCACCTCTAACAGAAGCTCAGTGTCCCCTAAACAATGAGTTTCCCTTTCCCACTCCCTCCCACCTGCTACTGACAATCAGTATCTCACCTTGATCTGTATACACTTGCCCTTTCTAGATGACCCCTGCCGTCGAGTCGATTCTGACTCTTAGCGACCCTATAGGACAGAGTAGAACTGCCCCATAGAGTTTCCAGGGAGTGCCTGGCGGATTTGAACTGCCCACCTCTTGGTTAGCAGCTGTAGCATTCTATCTAGCCCATTGTAGATAGAAGGCTTTATTTCTAAATCTTAAATCAACAGTTGTTCTTCGAGGAGAGGTTAAGGGGCAGCAGGACCGGCAGATCTGGAGGTTGAGATGTGTATAGTTTTCAGAACGAGACAATGCGGGGCAGAGATGAAGCAGTAAAGGACACCATCCCTGAGAACTGAGTAAGGAGGCCTATATCCCTGCAGTTACTGTAAAGAACTTCAGCGATAAGCACTGTGTGTAAAGCATCCTGCATAAAGATGGAAATAGAGAAGTAGTGGTTCCAAATGCTTAGCCAGAGTCCCCAAACCTTTTCATCCAACAACCTCAAATGCTTTGTGCATCGACAAACAGAAAGCTGAAATGATCAGACGTTTTTATTACATTGGAGTAAGAAAAATCACACGGCATGTAAACTAGCTGAATTCAGGCACAGCTTCAAAAAAAAAAAAAAATTAATTTCCAGAATGTTACAGGGTTAGGATTGATGTAGGCGAGTTTCTTAAGGTTTCTAAAAGATATGGCACATTTAGGAAGAAATAAACTTCATTGAGATGGACCAGTTACCTAACTTTGCTCATTCTGAACACGAAAATCTTTATGATGGCAGGTTCCCACCAGTCTAGACTATAAGTAATTGCGGTTTTAATATGGTACCTAATGAGATTTGTTGTGAATGCTAATCCCCACGAGTATGCGTCACAAGCTGCAAACCATCCATCAAGGTTTCTGAGAGCTCCCTTCAGTTTTTTCTGACTAAGATACAAGTGATAAGTGCCCCCCCAATTTTTTTCCATCTGGACCCTCAGAACGTGACCTTATTTAGAAACAGGGTCTTTGCAAATGTAATTAAGATATAGTTGTGATGAGGTCATACTGGATTAGGATGGGCCTTAAATCCAATTAAAACAAATAAAAACCAAAGCAGTTGTCATCAAGTGGATTCTGACTTATGGTGGCCCCATGCGGGTCAGAGAACTGTGCTGCATAAGATTTTCAACGACTTTTTTTTTTTTTAGGAAGTAGATTACCAGCCTTTCTTCTGAGGCTCCTCTTGGTGGACTCAAAGCTCCAACCTTTCGGTTCGCAGCCAAGGACTCCTCTCTAATATCCCTCACAAAATGTTCCTATTCTGCCTGTGGCTGGTTGGAACGCTGCAGTTCTCTGTCTTTCTAGCTGAAGTGCTACAACATAAGCTCTAGGAAGGCAGGGACTGTAACTGTTGCGTTCAGAGCTGTAAATTCATCAGGTACACAATGCCTGACACAAAGTCAGGAGCCATTGTTGAATGAACAGGAGAGTATTCGTGGATGCTCATGTGCGCACATGCTCAGACACACACACGCACGCGCGCACTCACGCACTCCTGCTCAGACACACACACATGCACGCACGCCTGATGCATTCTCTCGTTGACTGCGTCCCCTTGCTTGTTTTGATGGGAAAAAAAAAAAAAACCCGGTGCCGTCAAGTCGATTCCAATTCATAGCGACCCTCTAGACAGAGTAGAACTGCCCCATTGAGTTTCCAAGGAGCGCCTGGTGGATTCTAACTGCCAACCCTTTGATTAGCAGCTGTAGCACTGAACCACTACGCCACCAGGGTTTCCTTTGATGGAAAGGACGGATATAATTTAGGCATTCCCGTCTAGTCACTTCCTGCCAATGTTGTGGGGATACATTTGCTCCCAAATAATTGTGCAATGAGAAACAAAGGTGTGACTGATCGCCCACCATGTTCTTTGATTTATCAAAGAAGTTATATTCTGGAAGAATAGTCAGTTATTTTTTTGTTTTAACTTTGCTTCAGTTTTGAATGAATCCTGTTATATCATTGGCTAATAGAACTACAGAAAATAAGAAGTATAAAAGAAATGTCAGTGGGGAACATTCTTCCCTTTTCTTTTTGTTCCCCATTCAAGACTATTAGAGAGTTGAGCAGGTTGCAGAATAACACTTGACTATAATCAAGTTTTTCAGTGTAAGCTAGAGTTTGTTTCTTCTTTAGCAAGAATTATCTCCTCTCCCTGACTCGACGGCACTGGGTTTCTTTTTTCCCTTGTATTGTTATTTCTGGATCTTCTTGCCTTCACAGCTATCTCCAGAAATGCTAGCAATATGATGAGTAAGACACCTCCTGGCCCAAATTAAAACCAAACTCATTGCCATCGAGTCAATTTAGACTCATAGCCACCCTATTAGGACAGAGAGGAACTGCCCCATAGGGTTCCCAAGGTTGTAATCTTTATGGAAGCAGACTGCCACGTCTTTCTCTCATGGAGTCACTGGTGGGTTTGTACTGCAGACCTTTCAGTTAGCAGTTAAGTCCTTAATCACTGCACCACCAGGGCTCCTTATAATCATCTATATATTTTATTTATCGCTTATTTTCTATATTTTCTGTCCCTTTAGTTTTTTTGTTTTAAACCTCCCCCACCTACCCCCCAAAAGATTTTGATAATCACACAGGTCTGGAAAACACTCTATTTTAGAATTAAGAAGAAGTAATTTGGGCCATTCGAAATCACTTCTCTTTAATTCTAAAATAGAGTGTTTCCTGGACTTGCATGATCATCAAAATCCTTTTGGGAGGAAGGGGCTTAAAAAAAAAAAAAAAAAAAACTAAAGGGACAGAAAATATAGAAAATGAGCAATAAATAAATAAAAGATACCAATAATTATAAGGAGCCATGGTGGCTCAGTGGTTAAGTGCTCAGCTGCTAACCAAAAGGTCTGCTGTTTGAACCCACCAGCAGCTCTGTGGGAAAAAGGTATGGTACTAGGCTTCTGTACAGTTTACAGCCTTCGAAATGTATGGGGCAGTTCTATTCTGTCCTATAGGGTTACTATGAGTCAGAATCGACTCATCGGCAGTGGGTTTTTTATAGAGAACTATTTTTTTTTTTTTTTTATGAGGATCAGGACGGTTCCAACCAAGAAATAAGCAAATAGAGGTGCGTCAGGCAGGCGATTAGTGAATGCATTATGTTTTTTTCCTGGAAAAAGATGTCATCCCCAGAGATGGCATATCTTTAGCACTGGTGTGGGACCCAATTGTTGCATGTTTTTAAGGGCTCATAGGTGATTTTGATGATCAACCACATTTGGGAAAAAAAAAAGCAGTGGTTAATTTCCTCTGTGAATTAAAAGAGGTTGTGTGATAGAGAGATGTATTCTAAGATTCTTTGTTTTTCTCCGTGAGCTTTTCTTTGGGTTGAGTAATATCTTGCTCAGTGGTGGGTAACATTCTGGATACATGTTAGGGTTAATGAAAAGTGTTTTGAGTTGAGAGTCAAGATATCTGGATTTGATTTTATGTTATTGACAATCTGTCTTTAAACAAACCATTTATTCTTGCAATCAGTTTTTCTTCCTGCAAAATGGATTGCATAAGCAATGATTTTTACTTTGTGTTTGTTGAAAACAAATGTGATTTGAAATGTATTTAATCTGCAGGTGATATACGAATTAAAGCTCTTGCGATCATTTATTATTGCATACAACAAAAGATCAGACTTGCTTTTCAATATTTTCCAAAAACCATTTTCTTGTTACCTTGTTCATTGGCTGTTATTGTTGTTGCTAGCTGCCATCGAGTCGGTGCCTGATTTCAGACTCAGTCTGATAGAGATACTGAGACAAACAGTATAAAGGCCGAGAGATATAATAGAAATAGGCCACAGTTTCTCTATTCTCAGGTAAACCTTCAAAGTAACATAAACTTGTTTCCATAAAATTATTTCTCATTGTTTCATGTGAATATTTTCAAATTTTTTTTTCTTATTTGAATGATAATATTTCACATTTAATGCATAGACATTAAATTTAAAGCATCCTTTTGTTAATATTAGGAAACCCTGGTGGTGTAGTGGTTAAGAGCTACAGCTGCTAATGAAAAGGTTGGCAGTTCGAATCCACCAGGCTCTCCTTGGAAACCTTACGGGGCAGTTCTGCTCTGTCCTATAGGGTTGCTATGAGTCGGAATCCACTCGACGGCAATGGCAACGGGTTTGTTAATACTTTCTAAATGACAGAGATATAAAAGAAAACTGTGGCTGATAAACTAAGCATGAAAACATGGCTAGTTAGAATTAATCTGTATATGTAAACTTAATAAACATTTATTTTATTCAAATTAAGCCATGTGCATAAATTTGAGAAGTATTTATTTTATGGCAGGTTTTACTTTGTTAAAGCTCGGATACTTTATGAATAGCACAATGGCTCCAAACAGTTGTTACTATTTTTTATTTCTTCAGTTGCCATTCAGTCAACTCCTGCTCATGGCAACCCCATATGTGTCAGAGTAGAACTGTGCTCCATCGGGTTTCCAGGGGCTGATTTTCTTCAGAGGTACCTCTGGGTGGGCTTGAACCACCAAACTTTCAGTTATCAGCTGAGCACAGTAACCGTTTGTACCACCCAGGGACTCAGAACAGTTATTATTCTACGATAATTAGGATGGTAAAATGACAGCTCAAATGCCGGGTTGAATTTATTTCCACGGATAGCCATTATTATATAATCCAACAAGTACATTTAGGGTTTGTCTTCAGAGAGATAAAAGCACATACTTAGCTATGTATTTAAAAATCTTGATAATTCGGAAAGAGGGATGGTTATCACCCATCACTGGGGGATTTTGCCAAGAGGCTGTTTCTCTGGTAGGTTTCCTATCTAGAGTGAGAAAGGGCCACATGTAGATACCATCTTATATAAGCCGGCTCCATCTGCCTCTTATAAAATGCCACCCTCCAAGGCAGTGGAGAAAAGCTCTTTATTCCCATCTCTACCCTGTTTCCTGCAACTTCTGTGAAGTCACAGAACTTGGGGAAACAGTGACGCTTCCTGGCCTAGATGGATCACCATCTGGGAATCAGAATGAGTTGCCTGGCACTGCCACTACCACTTTTCACTTGCCATGTTCTCAGAAATGCGTCAGCCACAGTGTGATTCCAGCCAATGCAAGTCACCTCATCCGTTGGGAAGAGAAAGAGAACTGATGGGGGATGAGTCCTGCTTGAAAACCTCCTGGGCTGCTTCTATTTGCCATCACATCTGTGGAAAGGCCTTGGGCTGACTTCCAGGGCAACCTGTGATTTGGTGCCACACTGCCATGGTCTCATTGTTCCTGACACAGCCTTGTCTCTGCTCTGTCTTTGTTGAGATTGTTGCACTTCCCAGTTATCCTTCAAGGTACAGCTCACCTCTCAAATCCTTATGGAAGTCTTGCCTGTTCCTCCAGCTCACAGCAGTATTCCTTGCCTCTGACCTCACAATTTCACCTGTAACAAGTCATTTAGAACCTAATTATGTGCTAGTATGTGTTATCCTTTGATTGTTTCATGTGTTAATTTTTGCTCCCCAATTAAAGTGTAAGTTCTGTAAGGATAACTTTTGTGACCAATGCCTTATTTGCTAAACTCTCCACAGTTTTCCTTTACTTTCGTAGCCAGCAGAGTGCTAAGCCCACAACGTTGTTGTTGTTAGCTGCCCTCCAGTTACCCCTGACTCACGGCAACGCCATGCATGATGGAACAAAACGCTGCCTGATCCTGCACCATTCCCATGATCCTTTGCAGATCGAAATATTATAATCTATAGATTTCATTGGCTGATTTTTGGAAGTAGATCGCCAGGACTCTCTTCTCAGTCCTCTTAGTCTAGAAGCGCCGCTGCAACCTGCTCAGTATCATAGCAACACACAAGACTCCACTGAGAGACCGGTGGTGGCTGTGCCTGAGGTGTGTTGGCTGGAAATCAAACCCAGGGCTGCGCATGGAAGACGTGAACCACCATTGCCCCCGTTAAAGCCCATAATCTGTGCTCAATAATTGATCAAATCTTCGAGTTGGGACTTTTTGATCCAGCTAACGTGATAGATGGACAAATAAACTCTGCTGTATTAAAGAGGAGACCTGGTGGCACAATGGTTAAGCACTCGGAGGCTAACTGAAAGGTCTATAGTTTGAATCCATCAGCCACTCCATGGGAGAAAGCTGGTAATCTCTTCCCGTAAAGATTACAGCCTATGAAACATATGGGGTAGTTCTACTCTGTTCTATGAGTCGGAATTGACCCCACAGCAAGGTTTTTTTTTTCTATATTAAAGAAATAACCAATTTCACAACTTATTTTCCTCTCTCTCTTCCTTCTTTCTTTCCTCCTTTCCTCCCTTCTTTCTTTCTGGATCCCCACAGTTAAAAAGAGTTAAAATCTTTCCACCTATACCTTTCATTAATTTATTCATTCAACCAACATTCTTGAGCACCCACTGGGTGGTGGGCCTTTCTAGGCTCTGGAGATGTCAGGGTGACTATGGCCTAGCTCAGTCTCTTGGGAAAGACAAACAAATAAACACAATACCGGGTGAAAAGACTTGTGCTGGGGGAAAGTTTAAAACTACCAAGAAAGCACCTGACTCTCTGTGAGGGCCACGCCTTTGCAGTCCTATCAGGTCAAAGGAGACCATTGCTAAGGTTTAAAAAAAAAAAAAAAAGGTTTAGCTAGGATTAATTCAATGATATGATCTGTTACAGATTCTTAGGAGGGAAATGAATAAGGTTGACTTAAAATCATACAGGAAGTCTGCAAATTGTGTTCCAGTTGTGTCCTAATCGTTCACTGCTAATGTTATTCTTTGGAACATCTTTTTCTAATTCCAAGTTTTGCACAGTGACTAGGTCCTTGAGCTAGCACCTAAAAGCCTATTAAATCCTACTATGTCATAGATTGAATTGCATCCCCCCAAAAATCTGTCAACTTGGCTAGGTCATGATTCCCAGTGTTGTGTGATTGTCCACCATTTTGTAACCTGTTGTGATTTTCGTGTGTTGTAAATACTATCTCTATGATGTTAATAAGGTGGAACTAGCAGCAGTTATATAGACTCAATCTACAAGGTTAATCTACAATTTCAGCAAATCTCTTTTGAAATATAAAAGGAGCAAGCAGAGTGACAGGGGACCTCATACCACCAAGAAAGCAGCACAGGAAGCAGAGTGCATCTTTTGGACCCAGGGTTCCTGCATGGAGAAACTCCTAGACCAAGAGAAGATTGATGACAAGGACCTTCCTCTACAGCCAATGGACAGAGAAAGCCTTCCTCTGGAGCTGGTGCCCTGAATTTGGACTTCTAGCCTACTAGACAGTGAGAGAATAAATTTCTTTTTGTTAAAGCCATCCACTTGTGGTATTTTTGTTACAGCAGCACTAAGACAGTGCTAAAGGAGCTCTGATGACGCAGTGGTTAAGAGCTTGGCTGCTAACCAAAAGGCTGGCAGTCTGAATCTACCAGCCACTCTTTGGAAACACTATTGGGCAGTTCTACTCTGTCCTATAGGGTTGCTACGAGTCAGAATCCACTCGACAGCAATAGGTTATATACTTAAAGTTTAGCACTGTATAATATTAATATGACCAGAGAATTTAACCATATGTAAACTGACTTTTTCAGAAAGCAAAAGAATTCCAACTTTGCACATTGGGACCATGACTCTTTGCCCCCTCCACCTGCTCCCCTGTGCTCCCACCCCACAATTACAGAGAGAGAGGGACACCTTCTTTTTCTATCCCCCCTCTATTGAATGCAGTGTCATAAGGAAGCGCCTAGCTTCTCTCACAGATCTTGCAGACCAGGGCCAAATTCTCAAGGAGGAACGGAAAGGAAATGAGAGGAGATAAAGACAGCTGTGTACATCACAGCCACATTTCAGATTCCAGAATGAGGGGTGTAGTGTGGCAGAAGATTATTGAGCAATTTTCTTCACGAAAGACACAATCTGGGAGATGCCATTTAGTCACCAACTCCTGGAATTTCTAAGACATTGTATCCCTTCCTGGGTTGTGGTGAGGATTTAGGGAGAAAGTATCTTGAAGGGCCTACCTGTATGGAAATGGCAATTATAGGTACAAAAAAAAAAAGTTTAGCATTTACTAAGTGCTTTTAGATACTATTCTAAGCTTTTTATTAGATTTTCACTTTTAATTCTCACAATAACTCAATGTGGTAGTTTTATTATTGTGGTCAATACAATGACAAGGAACAGATTAGAGGGTTAAGGACGGTCACTCAGTGAATAAGTGGCAAAACTGAGATTCATAGCTGGGCAGCCTGATGCCAGAACCCAGCATTCTGGCTTCTGCTATTATTATTTGTAGGGTGTCTTAGGCTAGGTTCTCTAGAGAAGCAAAACCAGTAAAGTGTATAAATATATATAGAGGGAGAGACGTGGTTTTAGAGGCTGTAATATCCCAAGTGCGTGGGTAAGGTAAGAGGCTTCTCCTGATTCACATAGCTGCAGGGGCTGGTGAACCCAAGATCAGCAGGTTGGAGAGCAGGGCTCTTGCTCACAGGCTGTGAAGATTGATGAACCCCATGATCAGCAGGCAAGACTGCAGGTACACTGCCAGCTCAAGTCCCAAGAACCGGAGGTCAGACAAACAGGAGCCAGCTGCAGTATTCAGAGTGAGCAAAAGCTCCCCAAGCCCTGCCAGAACATCTGCCCACACTCAGTGCAGGCCAGACACTCAAGGAAATGCCCCTTCAACAAACCCTCAGAGCATATCCCATTATGGGGGTGATCACATATCAAATTTGAACAGGGAGGTGACCACAACATCACACGGCTGCCAAAACACTGAGAATCGTGGCCCAGCCAATTTGACACATGATCTTAACCATCACATAGGGCCAGAAGGACAGAGTGAGGATCCTTAGAAGTTAGGATGGCAAGATTGCGTCTCACATACTTTGGACATGTTACCAGGAAGGACCTCTCCCTGAAGGACACCATGCTTGGTAATGTAGTAGTTGCTGTTGTTAGGTGCCATAGAGTCAGTTCCGACTCATAGCAACCCCATGCACAACAGAACAAAACACTGCCCGGTCCTGCGCCATCCTTACAATCGTTGTTATGCTTGAGCTCATTGTTGCAGCCACTGTGTCAATCCAAATGTAGAAGGTAATGTAGAAGGTCAGCGAAAAAGAGGAAGACCCTAAAGAAGATGAATTGACACAGTGGCTGCAACAATGGGCTCAAACATAGTAACAATTGTGAGGATGGCACAGGACCAGGCAGTTGTTTCATTCTGTCGTACATAGGGTCACTATGAGTTGGAACTGACTCGATGGCAGCTAACAACAACAGAATATCTAGAATTGCAGCTGTCTTAGAAAATTCAGGACACATGATCTTGGTCGTTCCTGGTTGGTGAGCTAAGGAGAGGGACCAGGGGATTTTGTGTGAGAGTGTATGAGGGATAAAGTGGGGGTTAAGAGGAGAGCTGTTGGGCTAGGGTCGTCTGTCTACAAACCCCGACCCTCTGGCTGTCATTTGCCCAGTCCCCGCCAGCTCACACACTTCTTGGGTCATCTGAGATCCTAGGTAACACCTTCTCTCTTCTACCCCCTGCCTAGTATCAAACTTCCAGGTTTTGCTTGCACAGATTTAGAAGCAGGGATTCTTTCTTTGTTGATCTCCCAGTTCGCTTGTTTTGCCATGCTTATAGCAAACATACCAGTATGAGGCTTTTTGCTTCCCCTCCTCTCTCATCTTCGGTTTCAACCAGAGAGATAGATTCTTTAGATTATAAAAGCTTTGTTGTTGTTAGTTGCTGTTGAATCAACTCTGACTCATGGTGACCCCACATACAACAGAACCATCTTCACCATCATTGGTCTGCGTAGGTCCATTGTTCTGGCCACTGTGTATTTTGAGTGCCTTCCAACCTATGGGGCTCATCTTCCAGTGCTATACTGGACAATGTTCTGTTGTGATCCATAGGGTTTCATTAGCTATTTTTCAGAAGCAGATCACCAGGCCTTTCTTCCTAGTCTGTCTGAGTCTGGAAGCGCCACTGAAACCTGTCCATTATGGATGACCAGTGTGGCATAGTTTCCAGCATCATAGCAACATGCAATCCTTCACAGTACAACAACAGACGGGGTGGGGTTGGGGTAGTTATGAAAGCTAACAGTAGGTTATTCCCAAGCACTATTGTCTGAAGTAAAAATTACTCATTGTTTTAGTAGAAAGCCCAGTCTCAGGGTACCACTGATGACCGGTTACCAGAACAGAAGAAGAGACAGAAGTTTTTGGAAAGTGGGGCTGTGGGGTGGGCGTTGTGCAAAGCTCAGGAGAGAAGGGTGGCTGGCTTCTATCTGCTGCTGCCTTTGTCCAGCTGAGGCGAGACAAGGTTAATACCTGACAGAATCAACCTAAGAGAGATGAGAGCCGGGGGCTAGGACAGCTGCTCCCAGGTCTGTGTATGTGCATGGAATTCATATCAACTGAATTACACTTGCCTCTACTGTTCATTTTTTTCCAGAAAATTCAAATGACCGATTTAACTTAAAAATTTTTTTTTTTCACTGTAGAAAAATCAGTATGATTATAAATCTAGATAACGCTTCTTCTAATCTATTTTTATTCTACCCAAATAATGGAATCTGTGGTCATCTCAGCTGCCCACTCATCGTTTGTGGTTTTATGCTAACTTCAGATTTGAGGGATAATCTTGGATTAAGATTGCCCTGGGCTCATGGATATAAAGGGCTTCACTAACTCCTTTATGTCTGGTCCAGGCCAGCAACAGAGAGTAAAATAAAATCAGTAAAAAAGAAAAATAGCCAGGCAGACAAACTTTAAGAACCAGCGTTTTAAGTTTTCCAGTTTAAACAACTACTGAATTTGTGGTTGCTGTTTGTTATTGTTCTGATCTTTTGGGATGTTGCCAATATGTAGAGAAATGAGCTGTCACAGGGGCAGTCAATGTTATAGTTGATAACAGTGAAAGACACACAGGGAATTGGGCCTGAATTTTCTACAGCTGAAAAAGAATTCCATTGAGGGTGAGATAATATTAGGATAGAGGGATCCTGAAGTGATAATGGAATTGTGTTCGGGTGACCTTGAACTCTCAGAGTATTTTGCAAAGAAAAAGTGAAGTCGTTGAGTGCCTTAGGGGTAGAGAGAAGGGGAAGGAGGTATTGATTTATTGCACAAAGTCGCTCATTCCCTGGCTGGCCACTGGGCAAAGTTCTGGTAGACAAGACCCCAGGACTGAAGTTTTGAAGATTCCACACCACGTATCTCTGTAAAGGATGGGGTGAAAATTAGAGGACTATTTTGGTGAGTCAGAACTAAAGTAATTCCTCCCCTCACTTAGAAAGGGGTTTGACCTGTTGGACCAAGCTGCATTCCTGCTTGGGGACTTTTGGAAACTATGGTGTAGAACCAAATGAGACTGTCTAGCTCAGTATGTACATACAAACGCCATGTCCAAATCAGAATTGGGAAACTCCTCTGATCTCTGGCATAAACACATATGTTTTGTTCAACTAATATTTTGCCCTTAGCTTATCGGTAGCTGCTGTTGAGTTGGTCCCTGCCTCATGGCAACCTCATGCACAACGAAATGAAAGACTTCCCAGTCCTGCACCATCCTCATGATCGGCTGTGGATTGGACAGTTGTGATCCATAGAGTTTTTGTTGACTCGTTTTCAGAAGTAGATCTCCAGGCCTTTCTTCCTAGTCTGCCTTAGTTTGGAAGCTTTGCTGAAACCTATACAGCATCATAGCCCCCAAAATCGTAGCAATACGCAAACCACTGTTGCTAGAAGGGTGGTGACTGCACATGAGGTGCTTTGGCTGGGAATCAAACCTGGGTCTCCCACATGGGTAGCGAGAACACTACCACTGAACCACCACTGCCCCCAGCTAATATTTACTGTGTGGCTCTTCCATGCGAGGTAATATAATTACATCGTGCTAGCTGCCATGGCAAAATACAAACTGGGGCTCACCTTCTTCTTAAGGAATGATAGCGCTATGAAGTGTCTCCTGGTTCCTTGTTTGCAAAGTAAATGTAAGGCTGTGTTCTGAGAATGTGACAATGGAGAGGGAAATCAACAAAGGATGTAAGCTCTACTCTTTAAGCCTGAAGGAAATGATCTTCCCGTAGGTAAACACCATGTTTGTAATTGGGGCTGAGTCAGCCACAAGCCTGTACTTTGCTTCTTAACTAACGACAGATAACCTTAAGAAAAAAAAGAAGATAATTAATGGAGACAGAATAATACAAAATTAACAATCACAGGGCCACTTTAAGTGAAGCTTCCTCCCCAGCTCCTTGATTTGTGTATTCCCCAGCTGCTTTCCATTGCCCGAAAGGTAATTAAGAGGTGCTATGTGTATCCTCCCTTATCAAAGTCATTAACACGTTATTATTGTTGTGGGGCGGCTAGCTATCGCTTGGTCCTGGCTTTAGGGAAAGTCTTTATTAGTCTAAAGAATTTCTGCTGTGATAAAAAAAATTGCAGTTTGGGGATGAATTAGCAGGTTACATTCTCTGTGACTCAAGCGTCCTGTTTCCCCAAATGTTTCCCCAAATGTCGCAAGTTTCTGAGACCATCCCCCCACCCCAGGCCATTCTGACTATCAATTTGACTTACAACTTTTCTCAGTTCCAAATTCTTCTCTACAATCAGGGATGGAACTATGTTCGCCTACTTATCACATTGCACACCTCTTGTACTGAAGATTGGGCTCAAACTTAATCTATTCACCGTGCCTTCTGTTTGAATTCAGAGACAAAAAAAAAAAAAAGATAAAGACACTACAAATTCTCCCTACACCGACTGGTTTTCCTACTTTAGTTATTAAGTGCTGCCATGTACAAATATCCACTCAAATTATGGTAAAGTTTTTGAACTAAATCCCTTAAGCATCTTGGTAAAATATTACACATGTAACTTCTTCATACTTTACAGATTCATTCTACAGACTGGTGGTAGAATGCTAGAGACCTGGATTTGAGTCCCAGTTAATGTCAGTGGAAGCTTGCGTAATGCTACGATGCTGAACAGTTTTCAGATGGACTAGGAAGAAAGGCCTGGCGATCTAATTCTAAAAAATAAGCCTGAGAAAACCCTATAGATCACAATAGTATGAACTGCAACTGCCAGGGTAGCATTTTGTTCCTTTGTACATGTTCCATTGAATGTGAGGCCACCAGGAGTCAGGGCCAACTCAGTGGCAGGTAACACTAACAGCAAAACCGCTCGAATAGCAGAAGAAGGGACAAGCGAATTCAGATTGGTTCTGAAATCCCCTGGGTTTTGTTATATTAGAAAATAATCTGTGCAGCTTTCTCAGATTTGTGCTTAAACTGTACACTTGAGGGCAGAAATCTAATTTATTGATCATAAGACTTCTTAGTTATCAGTGTAATGGTAGCTTAATGTTTTTTAAAAATAATGGAAAATTTGTCCAAATAAATGTACACATTTTAAGAATCAAATAGTCCTAAAAAACAAAAACCAAACTTGTTGCTGTCAAGTTGATTCTGACTCATAGCGACCCTATAGGACAGAGTAGAACTGCTCCATAGGGTTTCCAAGGCTGTAATCTTTATGGGAACAGATTGCCACATCTTTCTTCCGAGGAGCAGCTGGGGGATTTGAACTGCCAAACTTTAGGTTAGCAGCCTAGCACATTAACCCCTGCGCTTCCAGGTATCCTCAAATAATACTAAGGGGCTTTAAAAGGGAGAGGGGAGGAGGGAAGAAAAACAAAACAAAACAAAACAAATAAAAGAGCAAAGTTCTCACTACTTTACCCTTCACCAATGGTCCTGCTCCCTGGAGGTAGCTACTTTTATTTTTAATTTTAGCTGTTTCTTCTGCTGTTTACCTCCACATTTCTAAATTCCATGTATATAGATCCTGTTGTTGTGTGCCTTCAAGTCAATTCCTACTCATAGCAACCCCGAAGGACACAGTAGAACTTGCCTCATACGGTTTCCTAAGCTGTAATCTTTACAGCAGATCACCAGGTCTTTCTACCACGTAGTGGCTGATGGGTTGGGATCACAGACCTTTCAGTTAGCCCCTGAGCACTTACCCTTTGTGTCACCAAGTCTCCTTACATAGATCCTACTAGTTCGTTATTTACAGCCGGTTATTATCACAGTAGTGGAAACCCTGGTGGCATAGTGATTAAGAGTTCGGCTGCTAACCAAAAGGTCAGCAGTTGGAATCTACCAGGCACTCCTTGGAAACCCAGTGGACAGTTCTACTCTGTCCTATAGGGTCTCTATGAGTCGGAATCGACTCGACGGCAACGGTTTTTTTTTGGTTTTGGGTTTTATTACAGGAGGTAATAAGTTTCCTATTCTACAACACTGCTTCCTCTCTTTCTCCCTTTTTGTTAAATCATATTCAGGGTTTATATTATTATAATGATATAAATAATGTTCTCTACTGAGCTAACACTATATTATAATTACCCTTACTTTCTTGTACAACTTTTTGTTTTTCTTGGAGTTAATAATCACCTTGTTTTTTCATCTGCTTGGCTTTGTGTATAACTGTCCCTAAGTCTTGCTACAACTTTCAACAGTCTCACAAAAACTTTCCACATAGTGACGTATAGTCCATAATCTATCAGTTTCTCAAGACCTCTGTCCTGGGGCCTTTTTATTCTTTTTTTCCAGCCTAGACTGGCTTTTCTTTTCAGCTGCTATATGGTTCTTGTTCTGAGACTTCCCTTTGCCATTGTGCTGCTTTTCTCTTCACTTCCTTCTTGTACTGAATCCTCTACTTCTGGCTCTCACATCTTCCTCTGTCTTAGTTGATTCCCTCATTTTGTTGACACACCCTTCCTGAGAAAGGGTGCATGTGAGGTAAATTTTCTGAGAACTTTCCTACTGAAAATATCTCTATTCTACTCTCACATTTGTCTGTTAGTTTGGCTAAGAATGGAATCCTGGGTTAAAAAAAAATTCTCACTCTGATTTTGAAGGCATGGCTCCACTGCCTTCTAGCTTTCAGTGTTTCTGTTTAGAAGTTCTATATCATTCTAATTATCTATCTATATATTTTTTTTTAGGTGAGCATTGTTTTATCTCTGGAGCTCTAAAATTTCAAAATGATGTGACTTGGTTGGGTTTATCCTTACTTAGGGCACTCAGTGGTCCTTTTAATCTAAAGATTTATATCTTTCAGATCTATGAAATTTTCTTGTTATGTTTCTCTGATGGTTTCCTTTCTTCTTTTTTCTCCCCTGATTTCTCACATGGAACTCTTATTGGTCAGCTATTGACTCTTCAGGATTAATCTCATGTTTTCCTAATCTTTTCTCTCCTAATTCCTTCTTTATCTTTTTGTTCTACTTTCTAGGAGATTTCCTCTACTTTATCTTCCAGCATTTTTATTGACTTTTTTTATATCAGAGTTCATATTTTTAATTTCTAGAAATCTTTCACATTCTAGTATTCTTTTTTTTTTTTATCACTCTTATTTCATGGATGTAATACATGTTTTCTAATCTCTCTGTGAGAATTCACCATACTTTATTTGCAGCTATCTTCCTTCCCTCTGATTTCCTTGTTTTCTGTTTGCTGGTTTTTGTCTCTGTCTTTCATGTTGGAGGCTGTCCCCGGTATCTGGTGATTATTATTGTGAGGGAATAAAACACAAAGTGAATGTGTGCGTGTAAGGCTCAGACTGAAGGATTCACTGTAGGGTAATGGATCAGTGTGCCAACGTTTTTACTAAGGTAACCCTAAATTCTACAGGTCTTTTTCCTGTTGTTGTTTTTGCCTTTGAGTTGATTCTGACTCATAGTGACCTTACTGGACAGAGTAGAACTGCCACATATGGTTTCCTAGGCTGTAGTCTCTATGGAAGCAGATTGCCAGGTCTTTTCTCCTGTGGAGCAGCTGGTGAGTTCTAACCACTGACCTTTCACTTATAGCCAAGTGCATAACCATTGCACCACCACAGTTCCTGGTCTTTTTCTTAAGGCATTTTAATTTCTCCACAAAAGTACCATCCAAATATCTTCCTAGTGATTATAAACCTGGCTGTGGCCCTCTGAATGGTAGATGGAAGAAGGTGGCTGGAGAAGATTGATGTTTAGACCTTTGGTGACAGCCCCTGTGTCTCTGTCTTCTATGCCTTCAATATGTGGTCGCAAGTCTGTCTGGTTCAATTTATGGAGGGAGTAAGCCACCTTTCTCTTAGGGTGTCAGGTAATGATGATGGCTAGACCTAAGGAACTAACTTTGTACTTTGTGTTGACTTTCAATCCACCTATACCTTCTGTTGGACCTGTGCCTCTGATCCCTTAGCCTTTCCAAGGTTCTGAAGAATGGCTAGCTTGTTTCTCATTGAGTTGCCTCTGCAGGCACATAGAATCCAGCCATTTCTGTTCTACTGAAACTGTTATCCTTCCTCTAATAACTGTCCACCCATCAGATATTTGTTGACCTTCCTGTCCATTGTTGTCCTCTTGGCCGTTCTTTTGTTCTTGTGGGTTTATAGCTTTTGTATTCTTTTACTGACATTTAAGTGTGTTTCTAGCAGGGAGTGGAAGTAGCATGTATGTTCAATGCCCCACATTTCAGTGAATATAAATTTTGTGATTTGATTAATGATTACTTCTGAGTTATAGCTTATTCTTTAAGGGATGTTGGACCTAAACGTATTGATAAATAAAATCAAAGTTAGAATTTATATGCCATATTTTTATAGCATTTATTCAGTGTTGGTACTTGCTAGGACTGGGGCTTCTTATATAAATTAAACCAATAATTAGTGAAAGTTGAAAGTGTTAACCAGGTTAAGACTAGGGCCAGGGTTTGTTTTACTCAGTTTTGTGTTGACTTAGCACACAGCACACAGCTTTGCAAATAAATTTTTTTTTTTTTAATTAATAGAGGAAACCAAACTTACTGGATCTGTTGGCACTGGGGAAAACCCCTGAATCTATTGCCTAGAAACAATTGCTAAACCTTGGACTGAAACTATCCCATGAAGTCATCTTTAAACTAAAGAACAATTTAGCTCAATTAATACAGAATGTTTGCCATGAGCATTGGGTTCTTTTGAAGAATTATCTATATGAGATCAAAATGGACAACAGTAACTCTAAAACACAACTGAGAACTTTAAAGGGCAGAGAGTATAAATTAATAGTGGTAAAACCATATGGGTGGAGACAGAGAGAATGGTGATGTGATGTGAAGTGAACAGCAATGAATTTTTGTTTTAATCCTCTCCGCTGAATTCTTTTATATCTCAAAAGAGATTGACTTGAAATATAACCTAATTCTGCAGATTGAGTCCTGCCTCATTAACATAACTGCCTCTAATCCTGCCTTATTAACATCATAGAGGTTAGGATTTACAACACATAGGCTAATCCCATCAGGTCACAAAATGGAGGACAACAACACAGTACTGGGAATTATGGCATAGGCAAGTTGATACACATTTTGGGGGGACACAATTCAATCCATGACATTCCACCCTTTGGCCCCCCCCAAATTCATGTCTTTGCCCCTTGCCACATGTAAAACACATTCACCCCATCACATCGTAAACCAACCAAACCTGTTGCCGCCGAGTTGATTCCGACTCATTGCGACCCTATAGGACAGAGTAGAACTGCCCCATACTGTTTCCAAGGAGTGCCCGGTGGCTTCAGACTGCTGACCATTTGGTTAGTAGCCATAGCTCTTAACCAGTATGCCACCAAGGTTTCCATAATATCATAACAAGTCTTAAAATCAACTCCAAGTTCAAAATCCAAAAACTTCTTCTTCATTTGTTAAATCTAGAATACAACTTATCTGCTTCCAAAGGTACCATGGTGCAACAGGCAGGCAGAAGCTAGACATTTCCATTACAAATGGGAGAAACTGGAGGGAAAGAAGTCATAACAGGCACCAAGCAAGTCAGCAGAACACACTCTGTTAACCTTCGAGACTTGAAAATAATCCTCTGTTCTCTGTTGACACACATTTTTAGGGAACACAATTCAGTCCATAACCAGTATCATTTCTCTTTAATTTGATAAATATACCTTGGTCGCTTTTTCTTGATACTCTTCAGGTAGGAAGCAGTGGAAGCCAAGGGTATGACTACTATGAAGGCTGGAAATGAGTCCATGTAGTTATAGCATCTTAGCAGGTCTTGTGCCTTACAGAGGGCATCACCAAAGATGGGGGAAAGTTCTTCTTCGTAAGAGACTCCTCAGTCTTGGCCCTTAGAGTTGATCCAGTGGTAAAGTAGAGGCCTTGATAAGTTTTGTAAGTGATGCTGTTATGTGGTCATCATATTGTTATTAACTGTAAACTTGTCTGTGTAGTCCTTGAGGGCAGGTTGAAGGTCTTATTCATTTCAGGGAGGCCCCGTGGTACAGGAGAAAGAGCATGGTTTTTGAAGCCGGGGAGTTATGTTTGAATACACATATCACCTGTGTGACTTTAGTTAAGCCACTTGATCTTGCTATACCTCTGTATTCTACTACCGGATTATCAAACAAAGAGAGTAAGACCTGACTCACAGATTTGTTGTATTACATGAACAAAAGTAGGTAAAGAGCCAAGGGGAGTTCTTGATGGAAAATAGATGCAGAATAAACAATAGATGTTATTTTTTTTATGTTCGCTACCAGGCAGTGAACATCTCAAGGGCAGAAATCATATGCTATTCTTCTAAAGGTAACCTCACCCTTGGTGCTATGCTGGGCATGAAGTTGGCACTTAATGGATATTTATTGAGTGAACATATGAATAACGTTTGAATTCCAGCACAGGTTGAGGTCTTTTCCTGCTATATGAATCATTGTTTGAGCCTTTTCTTCTTTTAGACTATACTTGCTTAATTATTTAGTGATACCACAATTCTTTTCCAAGCTCCTGGATTACTGGTTTTGCAGCACTGCAAACAGAGCTGTGGAACACAAGCATTTTTTAAAAGGCCCAAATAGTACTTCAAATCCAGCCATGATTATGTACACTGTTCCCTCTTGTGGTAAGTCCCTGAGTGGTGCAAAGAGTTAGTGCACTTGGCTGCTAACCAAAAAGTTAGAGGTTCAAGTGCACCCAGGGGCACCACAGAAGAAAGGCCTGACAATCTACTTCTGAAAAATCAGCCATTGAAAACCCTGTGGGGCAAGTTCTTCTCTGACACACATGGAGTTGCCATGAGTGGGAGTCGACTCAACAGCAACCAGAATATTAAAAATTGCCCAGCAGTAAAAAGAGGTATTGGAAGCATCTGGTTGCCTTCATTCTTACTTTAAGAGACCATTTGGCAATCATTTCCATTGACAGTCCATAAGGAAGTCTTTTGTTGAGATGCCCTGCAATGAAAGTAAAGAGGTGAGAGGAGATGGCGGGATGAGAAGCTCATGTTTTTAGAGCTGTCTGTCACAGAGCTGGGATGTAGCATTTTCTAGTCCTAGCTTACATTCACTAATAAACTTGTGAATGCAAGACCAACGATTGGCTAAACCATTCTTTATCATTTTTCCAGCCTTGAACAACTAAGTTGTTATATCAGGGCTGTTTCTAAAACACAAACCCAGCTTCAGTGCAATCCTTACAGCAGCAGCTGGACGGATGGCATCTGCCTCTGCTCCCCATGGAGTCAGAGTCCCCTTGGCAGACGGCCCCTTGGACTATCACAGAACTCTCCAGCTACTATATGCAGCTTCACACAATTCAACACTGAATTTTAATTCTGTTTTTGAGTCACTTTTGCCCTCACAAATATATTGGAAGTCCTTTGTGTCAAAAGACCATGCCTTATTCTTCCTTCATTTATTCCCCACTGTGCTCGACACAGGCTTTGCTCCACAGGGACTTACCAGCCAAAGGCCTGTTCTCTCTTTGTATATCCTGAGCATTTTGCAACATGAGACTCTTTCAAACACCTTGTCTAATTAAACTCTCTTACATGGTCTTCTTTGACTCTGTGGTTGATTTTCTCCGATATTGCTGATCATGCCTTTATGTTTCATTTTATTTCTCTGGGGAATCTTATCTTTTCCCAGGGCCCAAACTATTACTTCTATGCTAATGACAGCCAATCTGCATGCCCCTTTTCACCTCCTAGGAAATTCATAATCAATATTCCTACATTCAAACTTTTTATATTTTTGCACAAATTAATTCTCCTCGCTTTTGGAATTTATTTTCTGTTACCTTGTGTTTATTTAGTGATTTCAGTATGTTTTTGTCTTTTCATTTTAGATACTCTCTATCCATTGATTGGACAATTGATCAATCTATGTGGTATGTGTTTCTGTTTGTGTCTGTGCAAGTCTAACTATCTATCTACCTATCTCCTTAGCCTCTATGTAGATGCCTAATGAATGTTCGATGATTTCTCTTGATTCATTGTTCCTGTGTTTATATTTAAATAAGCTTAGGTAAGAAGGGCAGTGCTTTGAGCTGAAGATCCTTCAAATCCTATAGGAAGAAATAAGTGCAGTGTATTCTCCAAAGAATATTATAGGACTTCAGACAAAACAAAATTAAAATAAGTTTTTAGGTTCATAAATACATAGAACTTAAAGATGATTCTGTAAGAAAAATTATGAGACCATTAAACACACCATTTCAGCTTAACTGGAGTACTGAAAATAATTCAAGGTTGGGTTTTTGAGGCATCTAGTCCTGAGATCAGAAAAATTTTCTGCAAGCTTATAGGGGGCACAAGTTAAATAATCTTTTTCAGAATTGTTTTTGAGGATACAAGTTTTCATTATTTCTAAGAGCTTTCAGATGTGATTCTTAAAATACAAGAATAGATAAAGGAGGTCGGCCTTTAGTTTCAAGCATTCTTTAGGACCATGTCCACCACACTCATCAGTTTGTGCACTGTGGCCTGCATGTTGCTGTGATGCTGGAAGCTACACCACCGGTATTTCAAATACCAGCAGGGTCACCCACAGTGGACAGGTTTCAGCAGAACTTTCAGGCTAAGACAGACTAGGAAGAAAGACCTTGTGATTTACTCCCCAAAATTATCCAATGGAAATCCTATGGACCACAAAGGAACATTGTGTGATACAGCGCTGGAAGATGAGCCTCCTAAGTTGGAAGACACTCAAAATACACAGTGGCTGCAACAATGGACTTTAGTATACCAGTGATCATGAAGATGGCACAGGGCCAGACAATGTTTTGTTCTGTTGCACATGGGTTCACCATGAGTCAGAGCTGACTGGACAGCACGTAACAACAACAGAGACTCATGTTATCATAAGCAGATGGCAGGCAAGCCCATGGAACACCTTATCTCCAGTCAGTGCTATCTGTGCCCCACCTAGATTAGATGGAGGAAACCCCACAGAGCATGCCAGAACCAAGGGTTGAATGCTCATGTCATCCCACTACTGCAGAATCTTCCCAGAAAATCCCTCCTCTAGCCTTTGTTTACCGAGATCCTTCAGAATTACCAGTGTTTTATACGCTTTTTTTTTTTTTTTTTATATATGCCCAAACAACCCAACCATGCAAAGTCTTACAAGTGAGAGAATCAGAATCCACCCCTTCCACTCTGAGGACTTTCTGGAACCTCTGATCTGCTTTCTGTTTAGACTGGACCTTAAGATGTTAAATGTGGTGCTTTTTCTGGGGCAGACAGCTGGAAAGGGGTTGTGAAATTTACAGTGCCATTCATATGACAGCAAGAATATTTTAAAACAGTGGTTTATAGTGTTTAGGAAACCTGATTAGTCAGCCAGGCTTTCTGCAGATGGTCCTCGAGATGTGGAGTTAAGAATAGGTGGCTACCTGTCTGTGTTTGGTTTCTTGGGCCACATAATTGTAGGCTTCACTCCATTTTCAAACAAGGCACATAATAAATGACTTCTCCAAGAATCACTTTAAGATTTACCTGGATCCTGCACCTCTTGTTTTGCACTCAGTAATCTATTGCTTACATTTGAAAGCCTTCTGGAGACTGTTTTGCATCTAGCTCACTAGAGAAGAGCAGTTTCTCATGAAGAATTGGGTTGTTTAAGTGATTGTAATTCTTCCTCCAAAAAGCTTGGCACCTGGCATCAGTTTACAAATATATACACTTGGCAGGGTTGCCTCAACTCACTGCATTTTATGATAGTGAATTTTGCTGAATTCTCAGGCCTGTACAGGAACACTTACATGCATCAATTCTTTTGTTTGTTTGTTTGTTTTATTGAACTGGTCTTTACAACTGCAAAGTCTTCAGCTGGGCCCTCAAATATTTAAGGTGGAGAAATTGGAAGCCACAAATATTTTATATGTAGCACCGAACTAGAAGTATATTGATGAGAGGCCCCTAGTTCTGCAGTGGCATTTCTGAACACAATCTTACCTGACAGTAACAAGGCCAGATAGTTAAGTAAAAAGGCTGATGGGCTTAGAGATCTTCTTGATTCAGTTAGCACAGTGAGCAACTCTCTGCTTCTTTCAGACTTGCGCTATCTGTAACCAGTCAAAATGGAAAGATTAAAGAGACATTTGCATACGTGAAGCTGGTCACTTTTTAATCAGGAAGATTGATTTTCTAATCTCAATGTGAAGGTGGAATTTTAAATTATTTATGGGGTAGAAATCACTGGTTTGTCACAACTTGGCTAAAAGAATAAAGGCTAGGGAAAAAGAAGGTCTGTATTTTTTTCTTCTTCTTCTCTAAGTGCCTTCTGGAGAGGAGTATAAAAGGGAGTGAGCCATGATTTGGTTGTTATGGATGAGATGTTTCCCAGCCTCTGTATCTCTGCTGGTAGAAGGAAGATTAGTTCGATCCCTCCCACCCTCCTTCCTTTCTCCCTCTGGCTGGAGGTCTGGACATATTCTCTTCACCACTCAGCAACATTTCTCTTTAATCCTGCAGATACCAGTCAGGTTCCAGGCAAAAGGAAACCCTGGTCTCCTGACCACAGCACAGTGATGCTTCCACGAGCCAAGGGGGTGCATTCCAGGCACACATATTATCAAAAAACTTCATAATCAGAGTCAGGAATAATACAGGGTGGCTACAGGAGGGTTCTGTGAAGTTAAATCAGAGCAATTCTGGTATTAAAAGAAAAATATTCTTCCAATATTAATCTAGACTCCAGTAGATTTTTTTTTCGGGGGGTGGGGAACCACACACACACACAAACAGTTGCTGTTGAGCCAACTCCAATTCATAGCGACAACATGTATTTCAGAGTAGAACTGAGCGTCATAGGATTTTCAATGGCTGATTTTTCAGAAGGAGATTGCCAGGCCTTTCTTCCAAGGCACTGTGGTTGGACTCGAATCTCCAGCCTTTCAGTTAGAAGCTGAACGTGTTAACCATTTGTACCACCAAGGGACTTCAGATATTTGTAAGAAAATACAAAATATGTGTTAGAAGTCTTGGTGCTGAGGACAAGAAATGGTTGTGTGATTGATTGATGTCAATCTAGAGGAAAGCCTACAGGGAGGGAATTGGCAGTAGAGGCTATACTTTTAATGGTGTGACAGGTTCGGGTCCAGGAAAGAATAAAAAATTTTCTTCTACTCCCAGTCAGGTTTCCAGTAGTTCGGCCGCATTGCAATGTCTTGCCTGAGTCAGGGGGTGTCAGGATAATAAAAATTGACTATAACCTGCCTCCTTTGGTCAGTGACCTATTATAATACCTTCCCTTTCCGCTAAATGAGTATTCGAGACTAAACCAGACAACGCAATAGGCTTCAGACAAAGCAATATGACTTGGTCTGCCCTCCCTGATACTTTTAATGCCTGCAATGGCTTTGCCAACGTGAAGCGTGGGGTGGAGAAGCCCTTTTATTCCAGAAATTCCCTCTGAGGTACTCGCTGATGTGAATGAGTTGCCATTAAAGTGCATCAATCAATAAACGTAAGTAACTGATGGCAGACTGCTCTCCACCAGCTCTCAGCCACCTGCCCTTGCTCTTGGGGAAGGTGGGAGTAGGATGGAGAAGAAGGTACAAAGATGGGGCTAAAGAGTGCACGCTGTGGTAGAAGACAGGAAGGCAGGAAGTACCACCCATCAGAGGGAAAAGAAATATAGAAGAGTTTAGAAAAGGTCAAGGGAGATGATGGCCTCATGTGGAGTCTGTTTGCCATTCATTTGGCTGGGATAATTAGAAGCTGGGAATTAAGGCTTTTTTTACTTTTTTTTTTTTTATTGTGCATTAGGTGAAAGTTAACGGGGCCTATTAGTTTCCCATTCAATAGATTGTGCATAAAGTGTTCCGTGTCATGGGTTTCACTCCCCCTATGAGTCAGCACTCTCCCTATTTCCGCCTTAGTTTCCCCGTTTCCTTTCTTTCTGATTTTTTACCACTTCCTGCCTTCTTAAATTTGCTTTTGGGCAAATGTTGCCCTTTGATCTCGTATAATTGATTGTTCTAAGGAACACATTCCTCTCGGGTGTGATTGTTTTATGAGCCTATCTGTGGTTTGGCTGAAAGGTGGTTTCTGGGAATGGCTTCAGTTCCAGCTCAGAAGAGTGTCTTAGGGTCATAGTTTCAGGGGTTCCTCCAGTCTCTGTCAGACAAGTAAGCCTGGCATTTTTTGTGAATTTGATTTTTTATCCTACAATTTTTCTCCTTCTCTGTCTAGGACCCTCTATTGTGATCTCAGTCAGAGCGATTGGTAGTGGTAGCCAGGCACCATCTAGTTCTTCTGGTCTCAGGCTCATGTAGGCTGTGGTTCATGTAGTCCATTAGTCCTTTGGACTAATTGCTCCCTTGAGTCTTTGGTTTTCTTCACTCTTCTTTGCTCCAAATGTTAAGAGGCCAATAGTTGTATCTTAGGTGGCCATTTGCAAGCTTTTAAGATCCCAGACACCACCCACCAAAGTAGGATGCAGAACCTTGTCTTTATGAACTATGTTGTGGTGATTGATACAGATGTCCCCCGAGCCTATGGTCCTTCACCTTCAAGCATAGAAACTTTGTCCCATGAGGTTTTTGGTTATGTCTAAAAAGTTTCCCTGACTGTGGCCCTTGTGTGCTCTATTGTCTATATTAACATATAAGCAGCACCTACAGTTATGTATGTAGAAGTATCCACCACCAAACCTATATCTGCAGGTAAGTGTGTTCCCTTACACCCTCCCACACCCCTTGAAATACCTCTCTACCTATGTATCCATTTGTAGATTATTGTTTGTTAATAGTATTGTTGCAAAATTGCCTATGCTATAGTAATTACTGCTGTTGTCCTTTGTTTTTACATTCCTCTTAGTGTCCTCCCTTGCCTTGGTCATGTTTTGCTGACTTCCCCCATATTGTGTATTGCCTTTCCCTTCACCAATATTAACACATGTCTTCTATCTATTTGATAATTTTCCCTCCCTCCGCCTAATATCCCTGATAACCATCAGAGAATTTTATTTTTTCCTATGTGTAAACCTTTTCTTTTTTCTTTATAATAGTGCTGTCACACAATATTTGTCTTTTTGTGATTAACTTATTTCACTCAGTGTAATGTCCTCCAAATTCATCCATGTTGTGAGATGTTTTACCGATTTGTCATTATTCTTTATAATTGTATAATATTCCATCCTGTGTATGTACCACAGTTTGTTAATCCATTCATCTGTTTATGGGCACTTAGGTTGTTTCTGTCTTTTTCTATTGTGAATAAAGATGCTATGAACATGGGTGTGCATATGTTTATTCGTGTCACGGCTTTTATTTCTTTAGGGTATATACCTAGGACTGGGATTGCTGGGTCATATGGCATTTCTATTTCTAGCTTTCTATGGAAGCACCATATCATTTTCCATAGTGGTTGTATTGTTTTACATTCCCACAAGCAGTGTATAAGAGTTCCAATCTCCCCACAACCTCTCCATCATTTGTGGTTTTCTGTTTTTTGATTAGTGCCAGTAATGTCAGGGTGAGATGGTATCTCATTATAGTTTTGATTTGCATCTCTCTGGTGGCTAATGATCAAGAGCATTTCTTCACATGTTTGCTTTGCTGCTTAGACGTCTTTGGTGAAATGTCTGTTTATATTCTTTGCCCTTTTTTAAATTGGATTATTTGTCTTTTTGTAGTTGAGGTGTTGAAGTTTTCTTTAAGTTTTAGAATTTAGACCCTTGTTGGATATGTCATAGCTAAAAAATTTTCCTAGTCTGTACTCTTTTGGAGAAGTATTTTGATAAGCATAACAATTTAATTTTTAGGAGGTCCCCTTTATCTAGTTCATTTTCTGCTATTTGTGCATTTTTAGATATGCTTGGTATTCTATTTATACTATATATTCCAGACCCTAGTGTTGTTCCTATTTTTTCTTTCATGATCTTTATAGTTCTAGGTTTTATCTTTATGGTTTTGATTAATTTTGAGTTAGCTTTTGTGTATGGTGTGAGGTGTGGGTCTTGTTCCATTTTTTTTTTTTTTTTAATAAATGGACATCCAGTACCATTTGTTAAAGAGAATGTCTTTTCCCTATTTAATGGAATTTGGCCCTTTGTTGAAAAATCAGCTGTCCATAGGTGGATGGTTTTACATTTGGGTTCTCAGTTCTGTTACATTGGTCTATGTGTCTGTCCTTATACCAGTACCAGACTCTTTTGTCTACCATGGCTGTATAGTGGGTTCTGAGATCAGGTAGTGGTAGGCCTCCTACTTTGTTCTTCTTCTTCAGTAATGCTTTACTTATCAAGGGCCTCTTTCCTTTCTATATAAAGCTGGTGATCAGTTTTTCTATCTCATTAAAGAATGTTGTTGGAATTGGGATCAGGATTGCATTATATCTATAGATCACTTTGAGTAGTGTTGACATTTTCACAATGTTTAGTCTTCCTGTCCATGAGCATGGTATATTTTTCTATTTATGTAAGCCTTCTTTGATTTCTTGTAGTACTGTTTCATAGTTTTCTTTGTATAGGTCTTTTACATCCCTGGTTGGATTTATTCTTAAGTATTTTATATTTGGGGGGGGGGCTATTATAAATGGTATTGTTTTCCTGATTTCCTTTTCGAAGTTCTCTTTGATGGTGCAGAGGAATCCAACTGATTTTTGTACCTTTAACTTGTATCCTGCTCCTCTGCTGAATCCTATTGGTTCCAGTAGCTTTCTTGTAGAATCTTTGGAGTTTTCTATGTATACGATCACATCATCTGTGAATAGGGATAGTTTTATTCTTCCTTACCAATTTGGATGCCCTTTATTTCTTTTTCTTGCTTTATTGCTCTAGCTAGGACTTCCAGCACAATTTCAAATAGGAGTGGTGATAAAGGGATTCTTGTCTTGTTCCTGTTCTCAGGGGGAATGCTTTCAGCCTCTTTCCATTGAAAATAATTTTGGCTGTTGACTTTGCGTAGATGCCCTTTATTATGTTGAGAAGTTTTTCTTCTATTCCTATTTTGCTAAGAGTTTTTATCAGGAATGGTCACTGGACTTTATCAAATGCCTTTTCAGCATTGATTGAGATGACCATGTGATTCTATTCTTTTGTTTTATTTATGTGGTGGATTACGTTGATTGATTTTCTAATGTTGAACTATCCTTGCATACCTGGTATGAATCCCACTTGATTGCAATGTAGTTTTTCTGATTGGCTATTGAATTCTATTGATGTGTGCATTTATTGCTATAAATTGACCTCCAAACACTGCTTTTACTGTGTCCCAAAAGCTTTGGTATGTGTTTTCATTTTCATTTGATTCTAGGAATTTTTCAATTTCATCTTTGAGTTCTTCTATTAGTCAGTGGTTTTTAAGCAAGGTATTATTCAGTTTCCATGCATTTGATTTTTTTTCCCCTTGCTATTCCTGTTATTGGTTTTTCACTTTTACAGCATTGTGATCAGAGGAACTGCTTTGCATTATTTCAATGTTTTGGATTTTATTGAGGCTTGCTTTGTGACCTAAAATGTGGTCTATTCTGGAGAATGTTCTATGTGCATTGGAAAAGATTGTATGCTTTGCTGTGTTGGGTGGAATGTTCTGTATATATCTATGAGGTCAATTTGGTTGATTGTGGCATTTAGATTTTCTGTGTCTTCATTAAGTTTTTATCTAGATGTTCTATCCTTCTCTGAAAGTGGTGTATTGAAGTCTCCTACCTTTATTGGGGAACTGTTTCTCTTTTCAATGCTGTTACAGTTTGTTTAACATATTTTGGAGCCCTGTCATTCAGTGTGTATATATTTATTATGGTTATGTTCTGGTAGATTGACCGTTTAATCATTATATAATGTTCTTTCTTTTATGGTGGCTTTTTCCTTAAAGTCTATTGTATCAGAGATTAATATTTTCACTCCTGCTCTTTTTTGGTTATTGTTTGCTTGTTATATTGTTTTCCACCCTTTGAGTTTCAGTTTGTTTATGTCTTTGTGTTTAAGGCGTATCTCTTGTAGACAACATATTAATGGGTCATGTTTTTTTAAAATCCATTCTGCCACTCTCTGTCTCTTTATTGGTGCATTTAAGCCATTTACATTCATTGCGATTACCAATGCATATGTGCATATGAGTTTTACTGCTGTCATTTTGTTGTACTTTTATTTATTTATTTTGTGGTGTTGACAGTTTCTTCGTTCTGCTTCATTCTCTATGTTGAGTTCTTTTTGCTCATGGATTTTCTTTTCATTTCTTTCTTTGTTGGTGGTTTTGTGTTTACTGAGTCTTTATGTTTTTCTTCTTTTTTATTTTGATGAATAGATTTGTTTTCTTTGTAGTTACCTTGAAATTTACCTTTATCTTCCTAAGTTTAAGCCAGTCTTTTATTTCTTGATATCACCTTGACTTCCTCTCCATATGAAAGTTCTATAACTACAACATCTATTCCCCCTTTTTTGTTTTGATGTTGTTGTCATTTACAGATTGACATCTCTGGTTTCCTGTTTTCAGGCTTAGCTTTGTTTTATTTTTTAGAATTCTTTTCCTGGGTTGGTATCTAGCTGATGCTGTCCTGTGTCCTAATCTCAGGTTGTTGTCTGATGATGTTGGTTCTCTATTCAAAGACTTCTTTTAATATTTCTTGTAAATTTGGTCTAGTTTTTACAAATCCCCTTAATTTATGTTCATCTGGTTACTAATCTGACTGCATTGTAGCTCTTACCTCCTGTGTCTGAGTGAGTGGGCAGTGACTCACTGTGTGAGAATGGGTCTCTGTTCACTGGTCTGAATATGCAGCTGGCATTTCTGGTGAGGCGATATATCTGTCCACTGGTCATCTGGCCGTGGGTACAGGGAACATTCTCCTTGGTCGCTGGGTTAAGCATTGTGTGTGTGCTCTGCCAATTGCCTACAATCTGTTAAAATAAATGGACTGAGATTCCTAATCTTTCCCTTCTAGCTACCTGAGGTGGTGATGAATAGATCAAATATAGGGGTCAGCCAGGAAACCTGTGCTTAACTGTTTATGCCACCTGAGGACTTCATGTTACTAGTATCCATTAATAACTGGCCACAATAATCAGAATTTTTGTTAGGTAGCTAGGAAACAGATCTACTTTTGATCTTGCCTTAAAGGAAATTAAAGGATTTTGTCCTAGGAAGGGAATAAAAGCAATCATTGAAACAACTCTCCAAATAGCAGACTGGGGGCAAGAAATAATGATGAATTTCTGAAGATGGATAACATTCATGGCCCAATTTTCACATTCATGCTCTGCACACATGTATTTGTATTCTGTGCAAAGTGAAACTAGAAATTTCTACATTACAATTCTATCATTTCTGCATCTCTTGTGTCTTCCTACTCACGCTAAACCAGGGTATCTCAACCATAGCAATGTTGGCCCTTTGGTCCTCTACAAGTAAGATGTTTAGCAGCATCCCTGACCTCTACCCACTAGCATTTCCACCCACCCCCTAGCTGTAACAACCAAAAATGTCTTCAGATACTGCCAAATGTCCCCAGGGATATGGGACATTTGCCACAGCTGAGAATTACTGTCCTAAAGAAACCTATAATTTATATTGAATTAGTAGGCCAATTAGAAATCAGGTTAAATCTGAACTTATTTATTAAGGTTTCATAAATAAATAATAAGACCACATTAAGCATGTGCTCATGGGTTTGAGCCTACTGGAATCATTCCCTCATAATTGTCACCTACTCTGTTTGCACCAGTGTTGCAATATGGACCTTCACAAAACTGTCATTACACAAAGTTTTTTGTTACCACATTATTTCATCTATCTTCTTCTTTTCCTCTTTTCGTGGTGCCCCCCTCCCACCCAAATACCCTCTTGGCCACCAAACTGACTTAATATTATACCCCTTCTAAGAATGTTTTCCAGGAGGTAATGCTTCATCTGAAGAGATGATTCACTAATGGTGGTGTTTCAGGCATCAGGACTCAGGTAGTCTCGGGGAGGTTTCGATGTGGGAGTCTCTCCACTGTCTTTAAATCATACCAGGCAGAGACCACCAAATCCTCCTATTCGTAAGGCTGGCTCAGCAGAGCAGATCATGTTACTAGTTGTTGTTGTTATTGCCAGTTGCACTTCAGCTGATTCCAACTCATGGGACCCATGTGCGCAGAGTAGAACTGTGCTCCATAGGATTTCCAAGGCTGTGACTTTTCAGAAGCAGGTCACCAGACCTTTCTTCTGAAGTGCCTCTGGGTATGTTCAGACCACTAAACTTTCGATTAGTAAATCAGAAAACCAAACCTGTTACCATCAAGTAGATTCTGACTCATGACGACCCCGTGTTACAGAGTAAAACTGCTCCATAAGGCTTTTTTGGCTGTGACCTTTACAGAAGCAGATCCCCAGGCCTTTTTTCCGTGGTACCACTGGGTGGATTGGAACTGCCAACTTTTAGGTTAGTAGTCAAATGTAAACTGTGCCACCCAAAGACTCTTTGATTAGTAGTTGAGCGCTTAACTACGCCACCTGGGGAGTTCATGTTACTAGTATCCATTAGCAAATGGCCAAAATCATCAGAATTTTTGTTAGGTAGCTGGGAAATCGATCTGGTTCTGAAGAGAAGGATCTTGTCTTAAAAGAAATTAAAGAATTTTGTCCTAAGAAAGGAATAAAAGCAATCAGCGGTCCTTACCAAGCTCAATCTGTTCAAGTACTTTTGTGTCAGTAGATTGAACAAAGTCTTCCCGTGGATTATGATATGCAGAATCTAATTTTAATAAGGTCACCAGTAAATGTGGGAGTTCTGAGTCAATAATTAGAAATTTGGATGAGTGAGAGCCAAAGAAAAATTAACTTAAAAAAAAAAAAACAACCAATCAACAACCTGTAGGGTAACCATAAAGAACTATACACTTGAAAACTTTATGATACTACCAGTACAAATACCAGTGGCTGTTGAGTCGACTTTGACTCATGGCGACTCCACGTGTGTCGGAATAGAACTGTGCTCCACAGGGTTTTCAATGGCTGATTTTGGGGATCATGTTGCCACGCCTTTCTTCTGAGGCACCCCTGGGTAGACTTATACCTCTAGCATTTCAGATAGCACAGACCACATTATCTGTTTATGCCACCCAGGGACTTCTTATGAGAATAGGCAGATAGAAAAATTTCTATCTGCATTAGCAGAGTGTTGCAAATGTAAGATTGATCATTGGGTACATGTTAGAGGGTTCTAAGGGCCTTCTAGAACCTAGGCCAGCTGGAGGAGCAAGTAGTCATTTTGGGCCACTGACACTTATCTATCTGACATCCCTGTATCACAACCAGTCCCTCCAATAGCAGAAGGTGATCCATTCCTTACCATTCTACTGGTTGAAAAGAGTGAGAAAGAAAATAACCCTGCTGGTTAGAAATTCTCATGCTAAATGCCCTGATACACGTCTTCGATTCTCTTACTAGAAATACAAGTGCTTATTCAAAGTGATAAAATGAAGCAAGATAGGCTAAACTCCTAAGCATTCCATTCTGTGCTTGTATCTTTCCTGCTCTGGAATATGTTCATGCTAACTACCGAATTTCTCTGAAATCCGAAGAGCAGACGAAGCAGCGTAACGAGCAAGCTGTTATAGATGACTGTCAGGCCTCCCTTTAAATCAGCTCCTATCTGTCTTTGGAAATATGCCTTCTTTCCTGTCTGTACATATGCGTTGACTCTCTTTCTTGAACCATTTCGAGATGTCTGGTGAAAGCTGGATCTGGCATATAAATTCTTGTTCAATTTCCAAGCTCTGTTAGGACTTCTTCCCTCCCCACAAGAATGATCTGCTTAGTGTAAGACGTAGGGCTGTCTGTTTTTCAGTTGACTTTCAACCATTGGGGAACTCAATTCTAGATGATCTCATTCAGTTTCAGGGTTTAAATGCCATCTGTTTGCTGATGACTCTCATATTTACATCTCCAGTGCAGACTTCCCCCTCAAACTCCTGCTTCTTACTCAGTATTGCCACTTGGATGTCCCATAGGCATCTCAGACCTAACACTTTCAGAACCTTAATTCCTGATCCCCATCTTGCAAACCTGTTCTCCCTGAAGTCTTCCTGATTCAGTAAATGGCAACTCCATTCTTTCATGCGATCAAGCCAATCCATCAGCAAAACTGCTGGCTCAAAGAACATCTATGCAGAATCTAGCCATTTCTTACTGCCTCCACTCTACACCTGGCCAAAGTCACCTATCCTAGGGTTCTCTAGAGAAACAGAACCAGTAAAAAGTATAAGAGAGAGAGAGGTAGATATTGACTGATTTTAAGGAATTGGCTTACGTGATTGTAAGCAATGGCAAGTCCAAAATTTGTAGGTCAAGGGAAAGGCTAGAGGTTCCTGTAATCTGGTGTCCCCAGATCTATAGGTCAGGCGAAGGAAAAAGTGCAGGGTTTCTGGAGAAGCATCCATGTATACTCTGAAGGCAAAATAAACCATAGGGAAAACTCCCTTTTTACTCTTAAGGCCTTCAACTGAATGGATGAGGCCCACCCACTTACAGAGGTTAATATGCTTTACCTAAGGTCAACAGAGTCAATCACATGTTGCTACTTCATAACAGTCTCTAGACTAGCATTTGGCCAAACACCTGGGCCTGATAATCTAGCCAAGTTGACACATAAAATTAACCCTTGCCTCTTGCCTGGATATAATGCAGCCGCTTCCTAACTTGTCTTCCTGCTTCCTCACCTGTGTCCTTATAGTTGGCTCTCAGCACAGCAGCCAGAAGGGTCCTTTTAAAATGTAAGTCAGATAAATTGCTGTTCTGTTCAAAACCATCTGAAGTCTCCCCATCCCAGAGTAAAGCCAAAGTCCTGTGGACCCAAAGGCCATACATGATCCTCCCAGCACCATCTCCTACCCCTCTTCCTCTCAGTCACTTTGTTCCAAGCCCACCTACTTCCTGCTAATCCTTGGACCCATGAAAAATGTTTCTGCATCAGGTCTTTGTTCTTGCTATTATCTGCCTGAACCCGTTTCCCCAAACAGCACCTGACCCGCTCCCGCACCAACTTTGAGTCTGTGCCCAAATATCAGCTTGTCAGCCAGGATGTCCTTAACCAAATTGTATTATAAGGTAGCACTTGCTCTCTTCTTCCTTCCACACAACTCCCTACTGCCTTCCTTTTATTAATTTTCTCTGTAGCATTTGTCACTTCTATTATATTTAAGGAGCCCTGGAGCACAACGGTTAAACACTCAGCTGCTAACTGAAAGGTTGGCAGTTTGAGCCCACCCAGTGGCTCCAGGGGAGAAAGACCTTGCAATCTGCTCGCATAAAAATTGTTATTAGATGCCATCAGGTTGGTTCTGACTTGTAACGACCCTATGTACAAAGAAAGAAACACTGCCTGGTCCTGCGCCCTCCTCACAATCATTGTTATGCTTGAGCCCATTGTTGAGGGCCTTCCTTTTTTTGCTGACCCTCTACTTTACCAACATGTCCAAAGTATGCGAGACATGGTCTCACCATCCTTGCTTCCAGGGAGCATTCTAGCTGTACTTCTTCCAAGACAAGTGTAAAAATTACAGCCAAGAAAACCCTATGGGACAGTTCTACTCTGTCACATGGGATTGCTATGAGCCGGAATCAACTCAACAGCAGCTAACACTAACAACAGCCATTATATTTACTTATTTACTTTTTCTCTTGCTATAGGAATATACACCGTTTGAGGGCAAGGTTTTATTTTATTCAAGTGCTGGGTCCCTAGGTCCTATACCAGTGCCTGGCACTTTGTAAGTACTTAGTACACATTTGTGGAATGAATGGTTCCTTTGAATTTCATTTAAATATCACTTTTTAATTTCTAGGAAACCTTCTGTGATGGCCTATTTCTGGGTTAAACGTCCTTCCCACAGCCGCCTACACTTCCTCTATTACAGTGCTCATCACAGCACATAGTAATTTCATGGTGAATTTAGGAAAGCTCCATTCAGGCTAAGGTTACTTTTTTCCCCGAAGAATCCCTAGTAGTTGCAAAGTGGCCAGCACATTGTAGGTACTCAAACATTTGTTAACTTGAATATGTATTTTATATAGACCATAAAACAGGGTCATTTTTTAAAAATTTTCAAGTGTATTTTAACAGTCAGGTCCCAATGAACTCTCAATGATGTGTCCAAATTCTTTTTTATTCCATGAGGTTTTTTTTTTTTCCCACTGTTTAAAAAATTAAGGTAAAATTCACATAACGTAGAATTAACCATGTTAAAGTAGCAATGAGTACCTTCAGTGGCATTTAGTACATTCACAATGCTATGCACCCACCACCTTTATCTAGATCCAAAACATTTTCATCACCCCAAAAGGAAATCTCATACCTGCTAAAGCAGTCACTTCTCAGTCCCCTCTCACCCCTAGCCTCTGGCCACCACCAATCTGCTGTCTGTCTCCATGGATTTACCTATTCTGGATATTTCATATATATTAAATCCTATAATACGTGACCTTCTGTGTGGATGGAGTTTTAATATATGTGATTTGTTGTTTGTTGTTGTTGGGTGCTACTGAGTCGATTCCAACTCATAGCAACCCCATGTTACTGAGTGGAACTGCCCCATAGGGTTTCCTAGGCTGTAATCTTTATGGGAACAGATCACCAGGTCTCCTGCAGAGCTGCTGGGTGGATTTAAACCACCAACCTTTCAGTTAGCAGCCTACCATTTAACTGTTGGCGTCACCAGGGCTTCTTACATGTGACTTAGGAAGTCTTTGTTATAGCAAGACTTTGTTTTTAGTACTATTGGCATGTGGAGCAAGATATATAACCTGTTTCTCTTTCCTTCTCTCAAGTACATACCTCTTGAAAAGGCTAAAGAAATTCTTGTGAAGACTTTTTCCAAGTTGAAACTGATATTTTACCAGAAGGCTTTTCTTGTGCAATGGCCAATCCCTCAGCCTTCGTCTTCCCCCCACCTCCCCGCTAAGTGTCTTTTATTCCATTTCCCCCTCACAGTTTACCCTCTCCTCTCCACCTCTTTCTTGATGTTTGCTGGAATGAAAGTTTTGGTGATAAAAGACCAAAGCAGAAGGAGACTGATGAAAGTCCATAAAATCATGAAAGGCACAGAAAATCTGGGTAAGAACTTGTTCCCCAAATCTCAGAATCTCTTTGAAGCTTAAAGGAGCTAGTTTAAGGGGAAAATAAAAAGCTGTATTTCGTATGGTAGATTGTATTCATAAAGAACTTGTTACCCTGGTGAAAAGATAAATAGCTTTAGGATTTAGACAAAAATACAGGCAATAAATCAATAACAGGCTGTTGAGAGGAAGCTGGGGAGAGGAGTTAGCATCCAAGGGCAGTTACTATTCAAGCTAGAGCGGGGCACTGGGTTGATAGGGCCAAGGGTGGGCCCCATGGCTCACTACAGCCTCCTCGATTGATCTGCTAGGCTGCCTCTTGTCCAGAAATCTCCCTGGAATTGCATTCAGCTTCAGATTTTCCGAGGCTGATTTTACAAACGGCCCTTGGGTTGGGCATTACCATATTCTACTTTCAGCTACTTCAGAACTTGGAGGTGAGGGTGACGGAGGGCGAGAGAGGCATCGAACAATAAATTATTTTTCCTATTGCCACCAATGAGTTAGAATTTTGTCTTGGAGGAGGCAAAAGTAAAGTTTTTGATTGACTTTAGGTTTTCAATAACTGGTCGACCTCACTATCAGGGTTGTTGTTGTTAGGTACTATCGAGTCGATTTCGACTCATAGCGATCCCATGTGAAAAAGTAAAGCTACCCTACAGGGTTTACAAGGTTGTAATCTTTAAGGAAGCAGATCACCAGGTCTTGCTCCCTCGGAGCTGCTGGATGGGTTTGAAACGCCGGCCTTTTGGTTAGCAGCTGAGCACTTAACCTTTTGCCACCAGAGCACCTTAACTGCATTTGGAAATTAGCCGAATAGTTTTAAAACTTTATATATTTGGTGAGACATCTTGCTGCAGAAACAACAGTTCCATTTTATGCTTTTATCTTAGTGCATGTTTTTACTTTTTCGATTTATAATTGGAGAGGTGGGAGGGCAATATTAGCCTGACTCTATTGTATGTAACTCAATTTACTATAATATCCCTAGAAACCCTGGTGGCATAGTGGTTAAGAGCTACAGCTGCTTAACCAAAAGTTCAGCAGTTCAAATCCACCGGGAGCTCCTTGGAAACTCTGTGAGGTAGTTCTACTCCATCCTATAGGGTCACTATGAGTCAGAATTGACTTGATGGCAATTTTTTTTTTTTTTTAATAATATCCAGTGTTACTGTCCGAAATTGATTTGGCCAAATACATTGCATTTAACGTGGCAAAGCTCCTATGAGACGAATAAATTAACAATAACCAACTATTGTTTCCTTTTGCCAGTAAAACCAAACTGGCTGGATGGATGGACCAAAGAGAAGTAAAACCAATGTGGTGAGGCTTGTTTTCACAAGCCGAGGCCTTTGAAATGGGGAATTAGAAAAATTTACAGGAGTTTGTACTTCTGAAATTGAGGGTGTGCTGTTATTTTTATCTGGCAAAATTTAGCATAAAAGTGAAAATAACATCAAGGTTTCAGGCACCATGGGGAGACTACTAATCTGGGAACAAAAGGCATTTGGCCAGTTAAAATAATAATTTTAAACAAGGACTACAACTTTCCCAGCAATGGCTGCAACCCAATTAGGTCTTTAAAACTGGAGTTGTAGTTTGTTCTCCCAGATTATGCGGTTTGGCTTCATGCAGAATGAGTAAACATTCTTAGATGGGGAGAAAATATCATTAAAAGAACATGACATCATAGGGTAGCCTGCCCGTGGTCAGTATCAAGCAAGGAAGGTGTATTTGCTTGTCAGAAGAGGACATGTCAAAAGCTAGGGGGTGGGATGATCGCTTGAGAAGAGAGGAGAAGACAGATGTTTGATTTCCGTGGTAGAAGAGAGGAAAAGACAGATGTTTTTTGATTTCCGTGGTAGAAGAGAGGAGAAGACGGATGTTTTTTGATTTGTGTAGTTTTCAATAGGAAGGAACTAATCAACTAACAATTATGTATTTAGGATCTACTTCTTATCTAGCCCTGTACTAGGCGTTATAAGGTCTGCAGAAACTTATCTCCCTTGGGATTCATACATCATTCATCATCATCATCACCATCATCGACACCATCCTCATTTAATGAACACTTACTATGTGTCAGGAATGTTAAATATTCCATTAAATGTTGGCAAATCTCTTCCAAAGGAGAGATTAGTGGCCTTTCTTACAAGTAGGAAAACCCATGTTACAAGAGATTAAGAGACTTGTCTGAGGTTGTTATCAGTGGTAGAATCAAGATGAAAGTCTAGGTTTGACCACAAAGTTATACTGACTGTCTATGTATAAATGTTTATGTTTATCTGAAACATGATTGTTGAACACTGGGGAAATTATAGAAATTTCTATGCCATTCATTTGACTAGTCTGCCCTAATTAAAATAAAGACCAAAACGATATTTCCTGCTTTTATCACGTTGAATTAATAGAAATTCAAATCAGGTGGTCAGAAACAATACAATTGTTGGCCCAAACAGCCAACACAATCATCTTCCTTAGCATTAAAACCAAACATTCTCCATCTTCAATATCTATTAATCTTCTTAGAATTTACTGATTAAAAAAATCTATATGTCAAGTCTTGTTAAGGAGCCCTGGTGGTACAATGGTTAGACACTCTGCTTCTAAACGAATGGTTGGTGGTTTGAACCTACCCAGTGGCTCTCCGGGAGAAAGACCTGGCAATTGACTCCTGTAAAGATTACAGCCGAGAAAACCCTACTGGGCAGTTCTACTCTGTCACAGGAGGTTGATACAAGTGAAATCGGCTCAAAAGCACCTAACAACTTATCAGCAACAAATCTTGTTAGTTTTAGTTCTCAATTATTTGGAGGAAGTTCTTAGTTAAAACAAAACAAAAAAGACCCAACAAAACCAAACCTGTTGCTGTTGAGTCGATTCCCGCTCACAGCAACCCTGTAGGACAGGGTAGAACCACCCCATAGGGTTTCCAAGGAGCAGCTGGGGGATCTGAACTGCTGATCATAACCGCTAAACCACCAGGGCTCCTGTTAGTTCAAAGTAAAGCTGAAATTTCCATAGAACAGCTTAAAGACTTTCTCCAACAATCTCTACATTAATGATATTGTCAGTATACATGATAACCATTTAGTCAATTTGAGAATTATCTTTGGAGTTTTAAAATTATTTTTAATGTACACATACATTAATGGCAACAGATAAAACATTTGTTCTTCCAAAGGCACTTCCTAACAAACAGGTAAAATACATCTAAACAATTTTGTTTTCATTTTGGCTACAATTTATTTGAAGGACCTATTTGTTTTTTAACTGAGATATAATTCGCATACCCAAAATCCCCCCTTTTAAAGTATAAAATTAAGTGGTTTTTAGAACATTCAAAAGGTTGGATAATTATTACTACTAATTACAGAACTTCTTTTTATCATCCCCGAGAAATCCCCATACCCATTAGCACTCACTCCCTGTCTGCCCTGCCTCCAGCCCTTGACAACTGTTAATCTGTGTTCTGTCTCTAAGGATTTCTCTGTTCTGGATATGTGATGTAAATAAAATCATACAATATGATGACCTTTTATGCCCGTTTTTTTTTTTTTACTTTTCATAAAGTAAAAGGAGTTCATCCATGTTGTAGGATGAACTAGGGTTAATCATTTTTATGGCTACATAATATTTCATTGTATGCCACACTTTGTTTATATATTCATTAGTTGACGGACATTTGGGTTGTTACCACTTTCTGGGTATTATGAGTACTGCTGCCATGAACATTTATGTATACTTTTTTGTGGGCGTGTCTTCATTTCTCTTGAGTATATATCTAAAAGTAGAATTGCTGGGTCGTATTTTTTTTTTTTTTTTTATGGCGTAGTGGTAAATTGCTACGGCTGCTAACCAAAGGGTCGGCAGTTCGAATCCGCCGGGCGCTCCTTGGTAACTCTATGGGGCAGTTCTACTCCATCCTATAGGGTCGCTATGAGTCAGAATGAACTCGAGGGCACTGGTTTCTGGGTATGGTAACTGTAAGTTTATTTTTTTTGAAGAACTACCAAACTGTTTCTACAGTGGCTTCGTCATTTTACGTTCCCACTAACAACGTATGAGCGTTCCAGTTTCTCCACATTCTCGCCAATACCTGTAATTGTCCATCTTTTTTTTATTATAGCCATCCTAGTGGGAATGCAGTGATATCTCACCGTGGTTTTGATTTGCATTTCCTTGATAATTAGTAATATTGAGAATCTTTTTGGGGGGTACTTATTGGTCATTTGTATATCTTCTTTGGAAAAATGTCCATTAAAGTCCGTTGCCTTCTTTGAATTGGGCTGTTTGTCTTTTTGTGGTTGAGTTGTAGGGGTTCTTTATATATTCTGGATATTTAATGCTTCTCAAGTGTAAGGTCGCTATGAGTCAGAATCGACTCGACAGCACTGGGTTTGGTTTCTCTGGTTTTATCAAGTGTATGATTTCCAAAACATTTGAGAATGATAGCATCAGCAAATTACGTGCTGCTACATTGTATGTAGTGCACGTTACTAATGATAAGATGTACAAAGACAAAAACAGACTGTTACAAGTGCAGTTCATTGTAACTTGAATATGTCCAAAATTGGGGACTACCTGTACTAGGCCTTTAGCAGATGTATGATTTGCAGATAAGTCCTCCCATCTGTGCATTGTCTTTGCACTTTCTGAATAGTGTCCTTTGAAGCACAAAAGTTCGTAATTTTGATGAAGTTCAATTAATCTATTTTTTCTTGATACTTGTGCTTTTGGTATTGTGTCTAAGAAACTGTAGTCTAATTTCAGATCAAGAAAGATTTACACCTATATTTTCTTCTCAGAGTTTTATAATTTTAGCTCTTACATTTAAGTACTTGATTCATGTTTAGTTAATTTTTTGTACATGGTGTGAGGTAGGGGTTCAACTGACTTTTGTTTTTCAATTGCTAAAATTAAATATCTTGGCAGAATAATATTCTAATTAAAAGTTCAGGCTCTAGAGTCAAACTGCCAAGATTTAAATCCCTCTTCTTTAGTTATTACTTTTTTAATATATAGAAAGTTCCCTAATTTCTTTATACCTCAACTTTCTCATCTGTAAAGGGGAATATACTAGCACCTACCTCACTAATAGGAGTCCCTGGGTGGCTCAAATGGTTAAGCATTTGACCACTAGCTGAGAAGTTGGCAGTTTGAACCCACCCAGAGGTGTCTCGGGAGACAGGCCTGGTGCTTTGCTTCCAAAAGTCCACAGCCTTGAAAACCCTATGGAGCAGTTCTACTCTGCACACATGGGGTCACCATGAATCAGAATCAATTCAATGGCAACTAACAATAACAACAACTACCTCATTAGTATATGTGTGCATTAAAATTCAAATCATGGAATTGCTATAAGAATTAAATGAGTCTGTGCATTTAAAGTGCTGATATGTAATAAAAACCAAAATCAAATCCATTGCTGTTGAGTTGATTGCAACTCACAGCCACCCTACAGGACAGAGTAGAACTGCTCCATAGAGTTTCCAAGGAGCACCTTGTGGATTCGAACTGCCAACCTTTTGGTTAGCAGCCATAGCTCTTAACCACTATGCGAGCAATGTTTCCTGATACATAGTAAGTATTGGTTAATAGCTATCATCATCTCTGGCTACTCCTCACATTTAGGACTACCCTTTTTTTTTTTTTATCATCTCCTCTAAGCATATGTCTTCAATGGCAGGCTGGGTTACTTACCCCAATGTCCTATTTTCATTTTACCTTAAATGTTCCAGGAGGGTTAGGTGTAGGCTGAGTTTATGGTTGTAGACCACCACAAAAGGAAGCAAAATATTTGAGGAAAGGCTTTTCCAAGATATTTATAGAACTTCACACAAACAAAAAGACTAAAGCAAGGCAAACGCAACAAGCCAAGCCTGCATAGCAGTCTAGTGTGATACTGAGAGTAAAGAGGGCAATGAAGAGAAAGGGAGCAAGTGGGACATAATAGGAATCAAGAAGTGAAGGATGGTAGGAATGTTGAGCTAAGGAGGATTACATGTTATTTACTAAATAGGAGTCTGTTATAGATTGAACTATGTCCCCCCGCCGCCCGGCAACCCCCCAAAATGTATTGGAATCCTAACCCCAATACCTGTGGATATAATCCCATTTAGGAATAGGATTTTCTGTGTTACATTAATGGGCCACATCAGTGTAAGGTGTGTCTTAAATCTAATGACTTCTGAGATATAGAAAGAGCAGATTAGACATAGAGAGAAGCAAGCAAAATGAGGGAAAGATTCGACGTGGAGATCTCCAAGGAACCAAGGAACATTGGGGCTAGAGAAGCTGAGACAAAGATTTTCCCCTAGAGTGGACAGAGAATATGCCTTCCCTCAGAGCGAATGCTCTGAATTAGGACTTCTAGCCTCCTAAATTGGAAGCCCTGGTGGCATCGTGGTTAAGTGTCATGGCTGGTAACCTGAAGGTCAGCAGTTCGAATCCACCAGGTGCTCCTTGGAAACTCTATGGGGCAGTTCTACTCTGTCCTATAGGGTCACTGTGAGCCAGAATCGACTCGACAGCAGTGGGTTTTAAACTATGAGAAAATAAATGTCTGTTCTTTAAGGCCATCCACTTGTTACAGCTGCAGTAAGAAACTAAGGCAATATGTTAACATACTTTGGTGAAAGATGAAAATTTTTCATCTATCCGGGCAATCACTATGTCTTAGTAATATAGTGCTGCTATAACCGAAATACTACAAGTGGACGGCTTTAACAAAGAGAAGTTTTTTTCTCTCACAGTCACCGAAGGGGTGAGACCAGTGGAGTATCCTAGAAGGCCACTTACAGGATTTTAAGACCCCAGACACAACTCACCAAAGTAGAATGTAGAACATTTTCTTTATAAACTCTGTGTGCCAACTGAGCTAGATGTTCCCTGAGACCGTGGTCCCCACAGCCCTTAGCCCAGCTATTCGGTCCCTCAGGGAGTTTGGATGTGTCTGTGGAGCTACCGTGGCCTTGCTTTGTACAGGTTGTGCTGGCTTCCCCAGTATTGTATACTGTCTTACCCTTCACCAAGGTTACCACTTATCTATTGTCTATTAAGTGTTTTTCCATCCCCACCCCTCTCCTCCCATCAAATATTGTTTCTTTTTGTATGTAAACCTTTTCATGAGTTTTTACAGTAGTGGTCTCATACAATATTTGTTCTTTTGTGACTGACTTGTTTCACTCAGTATAATGTTCTCCAGATTCATCCATGTTATGAGATGCTTCACAGATTCATCGTTGTTCTTTAGCATTGCCTAACACTCCATTGTGTGTATGTACCTCAGTTTATCCATTCATCTGTTGATGGGCATCTACGTTCTTTCCATCTTTTTTGCTATTGTGAACAATGTTGCAATGAACATGGGTGTACATTTATCTGTGTGACAACTCATTTCTCTAGGATATATGCCTAGGAGTGGGATTGGTGGATCAAATGGTATTTCTAGTTCCAGCTTTCTAAGGAAGCACCATATCGTTTTCCAAAAAGGTTGTATCATTTTGCATTCCCACCAGCAGTGCATGAGTTCCAAACTCCCTGCATCCTCTCCAACATCTGTTATTTTCTGTTTTATTGATTCGTGCCTGTAATGCCAGGGTGAGATGGACTCTCATTGTGGTTTTGATTTGCATTTCTCTGATCACTAGAGATGGTGAGCATTTCCTCATGTGTCTGTTGGCCATTTGAATGTCTTCTTTGGTAAAGTGTCTGCTCATTTCCTTTGCCCATTTTTTAATTGGATTGTCCTTTTGTTATACAAGTGTTGGATTTTTTTGCAGATTTTAGAGATATGACCTTTATCTCATTTGTAAGAGCCAATTTTTTTTTCCCCCAGAGTAAATGTTCTCTTTTTACTCTTTTGGTGAAGTCTTTTGATGAGCACAAGTATTTAATTTGTAGAAGATCCCAGTTATCTAGCTTATCCTCTGGAGCTTGTGTGTTGTTGGTTGGGATTTGTATCCTGTTAATGCCATGTATTAGGGCCTCTAGTGTTGATCCTATTTTTTCTTCTATGAACTTCATGGTTTTTCGCTTTATATTTAGGTCTTTGATCCACTTGGAGTTAGTTTTTACATATGGTGTGAGGTATGGGTCCTATTTCATTTTTTTGCAGATAGACATCCAGTTTTGCTAGGAACATTTGTTAAGACTGTCATTTCCCCCATAGGATGTACTTTGGGCCCTTGTCAAAGATCAGGTGACCATAGATGGATGGATTTACATTTGGGTTCTCAATTCTGTTCCATTGGTCAATATATGTCGTACCAGTACCAGGCTGTTTTGACTACTGTAGCTGTATAGTAGTTTCTGAGGTCAGGTAGTGTGAGTCCTACTTTCTTTTTCTTCTCCTTCAATAGTGCTTTATTTATCTGGGGCTTCTTCCCTTTCCATATAAAGTTAATGACAAATTTTTCCATCTCTTTAAAGAATGTTGTTGGTATTTGGATTGCTAGTGAACTGTATTTCTAAATCACTTTGGGTAGTATTGTCATTTTCACAATGTTGAGTCTACCTATCCCTGAGCATGGTATGTTTTTCCATTTATGTAGATCTCTTTTGGTTTCTTGCAGTAGTATTTTGTAGTTTTCTTTGTATAGGTCTTTTGCATCCCTGGTTAGATTTATTGCCAAGTATTTTGTTTTTTTGTGGGCTATTATAAATGGTATTGTTTTCCTGATTTCCTTTTCATCGTTCTCTTTATTGTTGCATAGGAATCCAATTGATTTTTGTATGTTTATCTTGTATACTGTTATTCTGCTGAATCTTTCTATTAGTTCCAGTAGTTTTCCTGTGGAGTCTTTCAGATTTTCTAAATATAGTATCATATCATCTGCAAATAGGGACAGTTTAACTTCTTCATTACCAATTTGGATGCCCTTTATTTCTGTTTCTTGCCTTATTGCTCTAGCTAAGACTTCCAACACAATGTTAAATAGGAGTGAGGACAAAGGGCATCCTTGTCTTGTTCCTGTTCTCTAGTGGAATGTTTTCAGCCTCTCTCCATTGAGAATGATGTTGGCCATTGGTTTTGCATAGATGCCCTTTATTATGTTGAGAAATTTCCCTTCTATACCTATTTTATTGAGAGTTCTTATCAGGAATGGGTGTTGGCCTTTGTCGAATGCCTTTTCTGTGTCGATTGAGATAATCATGTGATTCTTTTCTTTCCTTTTATTTATGTTGTGGATTACACTGATTGATTTTCTAGTGTTGAACTATCCTTGCATACCTGGTATGAATCCTACTTGGTTGTGGTGTATTATTTTTTTGATATGATGCTGAATTCTATTGGCTAGAATTTTGTTGAGAATTTTTGCATCTATATTCGTGAGAGATATTGGTCTGTAATTTTCTTTTTTTGTGGTGTCTTTGCCTGGCTTTGGTATCAGGGTTATGCTGGCTTCATAGAATGAATTCAGAAGTATTGCTTCCTTTTCTATGTTCTGAAATAGTTTGAGTAGTATGAGTGTAAGCTCTTCTCTGACTGTTTGGTAGAATTCTCCAGTAAAGCCATCTGGGTCAGGGGTTTTTTTTGTTGGGAGGTTTTTTTTTTTTTTTTTATCTTGTCAATCTCTTCTCTTGTTATGGGTCTGCTCAGATGTTCAACCTCATTTTGTGTTAGTTTGGGTAGGTCATGTGTTTCTAGAAATTTGTCCATTTCCTCTAGGTTTTCAAATTTGTTGGAGTATAGCTTTTCATAATACTCTGTTATGATTCTTTTTATTTCAGTTGAGTCTGTTGTAATGTCCCCCATTTCATTCCTTATTTTGGTTATTTGCATTCTATCCTGTTTTTCTTTTGTCAGTTTGGCCAGTGGGTTGTAGATTTTGTTGACCCTTTCAAAGAACTAACTTCTGGTTTTGTTGATTCTTTCTATTGTTTTTCTATTCTCTTTTTAATTTATTTCTGCTCTGATCTTTGTTATTTCCTTTCTTCTGGTGGCTGTGGGCTTCTTCTTCTGTTCTCTTTCTATTTGTTTAGGATGTGTAACTAATGTTTTGATTTTGTCTCTTTCTTATTTTTTGATGTTAGCATCTAGTGTTATAGATTGACCTCTGAGCACTGCCTTTGCTGTGTCCCAAAGGTTTTGGTATGATGTGTTTTCATTCTTGTTTGATTCTAGGAACGTTTTGATTCCATCTTTGATTTCTTCTATTACCCAGTGGTTCTTAAGCAGGGTGTTATTCAGTTTCCATGTAATTGATTTTTTTCCCTTAATCTTCCTGTTGTTAATTTCTACCTTGATGGCATTGTGGTCAGAGAAGATGCTTTGTATTATCTCAATGTTTTGGATTTTGTTGAGGGTTGCTCTGTGGCCTAAGATGTGGTCTATCCTGGAGAACATTCTATGTGCATTGGAAAAGAATGTGTACTTTACAGCTGTTGAGTGTTCTATTTATGTCTATGAGATCAAGTTGGCTAATTGTGCTTTTTAGCTCTTGCGTATCTTTGTTGAGTTTCTTTCTAGATGTTCCATCCTTTAAAAAGAGTGGTTTGTTGAAGTGTCCTACTATTTTTGTGGAACTGTCAATTTCTGTTTTCTGTTAGAGTTTACGTATTTTGGAGCCCTGTCATTGGGTGTGTAGATTTTATTATGGTTAAGTCTTCATCATTATATAGTGCCCTTCTTTATCTTTTGTGGTGGATTTTGTTTTCAAGTCTATCTTATCTGAGATTAGTACTGCCACTTCTGCTCTTTTTTGGTAGTTATTTGTTTGATATATTTTTTCCATCCTTTGATTTTTAATAAATTTATGTCTTTGTTTCTAAGGTGTGTCTCTTGTAGACAGCATATTGATGGATCCTATATATTTTTTTTAATCTATTCTGTCACTTTATGTCTCTTTATGTGTGCATTTAGGCCATTTACATTTGGTGTAAATTGATAGGTATGAGTTTATTGCTGTCATTTTGTAGTGCTTTTTTTTTGTGCTGCTAACATTTTTTTTGTTCCTCTTACTCTCCTGTGCTGAGTTCCTTTTGTTTGTGGATTTCTTTTGTTTCTGTAGATTTTGTTTGTATTGAGACTTTATGTTTTTCTTCTATATTTTGATTTTGTTAACTTTCTTTGTGGTTACCTTGAAATTTCCCCTTATCTTCCTCAGTTTGAGCCAGTCTATTATTTTTTTTATTATTATTACTTGGTACTGTCTTGCCTTCCTCTCCATCAGAAAGTTCTATATCTATGCCATTTATTCCCTCTTTTATTGTTCTGATGTTGTCGTCATTTACAGATTAACCTCTCTGGTTCCCTGTTGCAATTGTTTTAGTTTTGGATAGTCCTTGAGAGTTCATTTCCTAGGTTGGTATCTGACTGGTACAATCTTGCATCATAGATTCCAGCTGTGGTCTGATGTTGTTTTCAGACCAAAGGACTCCCTTTAATTTCTCTTTATGTGGAAATATGCTAATTTCACCATCATATTTGAATGAAAGTTTTGCAGGATATATGATTCTTGGTTGGCAATTTTTTTCTTTCAAAGTTTTATATATGTCATTCCATTGCTTTCTTGCCTGCATGGTTTCTGCCAAATAATCAGAGCTTAGTCTTATTTTTTTCCCCCTGTATTTGACTTTTTGTTTTTCTTGAGCTGCTTGCAGGGTTTTTTGTCTTAGGTTTTAGTGAGTGTGATTATAATATGCCTTGGTGTTTTTCTTTTGGGGTCTATCCTATATGCAGTCTGTTGAGTTTCTTGGATGGTCAGCTTTTCATCATCCATGATATTAGGGAAGTTTTCCATCAGCAATTCTTCAATGACCCTCTCTGTGTTTTCCGTTTTCTCTCCCTGTTCTGGAACTCTGATCACTCACAAATTTTTGCTTTTGATTGTATCCCATATAATTCTCAGGGTTTCTTCATTTTTCTTCATTTTCTTTTCTGATTTTTCCTCAGAGTTGTACCCAAGTGTTTGTCTTCAATTTCACTGATGCTGTCTTCCATTGTTTCAAACCTGTTCCTCAGCCCTTCTATGATGCTGTCCATTTCTGAAATCTTGTTGTTTATCTTTTGGATTTTTAATCATTTTTGAATGATTTCTAGTTGTGAATTTATTTTGGCTTTTGTTCCTGTATTATTTTCCTGAATTGTTCCTTTTTTTTTTTGTCTGCATTTTCCATGAATTTGTTTGCCTTTTCCATAAATTTGTCTATTTTTTCATCATCTTTGTCTGCTTTTTGGTTCAATTCTTGGATTGCTCTGAATATTAGAGATTTGAATTCCCTATCAGGTAGTTCTAGTGCCTTTTCTTCTACTGAAAAGTCATCTGGTGTTTTATTTTGGATGCCTACTGGAAACATCCTGTCCTACTTTGTTATATTTTGAAATTGTCTGCTTTCTTTGGGACATTCAGTAGTTATTTTCTTCATTTCTTGATTGCAGGTTTGTTTGTTTCGTCCTGCTGTTTTGTTTTATATGGTTATGTCTGAGCAGGCAGGCTGTTCGTTCTTTGTTGCTTGCTTGTCTGTAGTCACGGTACCTTTCATCTCCTTGTCGAATGGGCAGGGCCAGTCATTCAGCTCCAGTGCAGCAGGGCCGATCCAGCTGAAGGGGAGGGGCTGGGATGAGTTGCTTGTGGCACATACTGGGGCCAACAGGGTGGGCCAGGAATCAGTGCTGGGCAGGTTCCAGTAGGCCGTGCCTGTGCTGCTTGGGGTGTGATGCGCAGTGCATGAGGTAGGTAGGCAGGAAAGAGGGGGAAGGTTGTGATGTGTGGAGCTAATAGGGGTATGGGAAAGAGGAGAGAGAAACATAAGCCAAAAACAAACAAGCAAAAAAATAAAGAAAAGAGTGCTAAGGGAGTTTGCCATTGGAGTGTATAGATGAGACACCGAGAAATGGAGAAAAGCAAAAAGGAAAGAAAGAAAATTGGAAAAAGAAAGAAAAAATAACTAGATAAAAGTTTGGAAAAGAAAAGTAAAACCCCCAGGAGTCCCAGAATCGCACTGGGGGGGGGGGGCGCTAAGACTGGGGAAGTGGCTCTTAGGCTGCGCAGCATAGCCAGGCTAGAGGGGATATAGATGTCACATAGCACCAGGTATTCAGGAGACAGGAAAAGAAGATAAGTGTAGAGAGATGAGAACTGAGAAATGGAGAAAGACAGAAAGGGAAAAAGAGAGAGAAAAGAGAAAAAAAAGAAAGGCAAGGGGAAAGAAATGCCCCCAGGGATCCCACCTATGTGGCTGTGCAGATTGGGAGAGTAGCTCCTAAGCTGTACAGTGCAGCCCAGCTAGAAGGGGCTCCCAAGCTGCAAAAAGAAAAACAAACAAACAAAGCAAAACAAAATAAAGCCCCAAGGCTCCAACCAGCATCGTGTCCCAGGCCAGGGAAGTGGTTTCCTAGTTGAGCATGGCTTCACAGCCTTTCAGGAAGAAGCAAGGATGGCACACAGAGCCAGGTGTTCCAGAGAAAGGAGAGGGAAGTGGTAGAAGGCACAAAAGAAACCAAAAGAGATGGAAAGAACCAACACCAGCTCGGGGCCCAGCCAGTGTGGGCAGGGCAAATCCAAGTAGCCTGAGGCCAAAGTAGTTGCCTCCAGGCCAAGAGGCTGCAGCTGGCAGGAAGCGGGGGTGGGGGGAGTGTTAATGGGGGAGGTTAGGAAAGCCTATATCATTCATTACCAGATGCTCTGTCTTCTCCTGGGAACTTCATGAAGCTGCTTTCTTGTACTCCAGGTCCACCTGTCTCTGACATGGGTCGGGGGGTGCAAATCCAAGCACACAGAGGCTGCACTTCCTGGCAGGCAGAACCACCACAGCTAGCCAGGATGCTCAGAGGTAGAGCAGCAGGGAGATAATGGGGGGTGGGAAAGCATGTATCGCTGGTTACCAGGTGCTCTGCCTCCTCCTGGGGATTCTGGGAAGCTACTTCCCACGCTCCCTGTCTGCTGGTCCTTGACAGGAGCCCAAGATGGCAGATCCATACTGTGTTAGCTGATGGAGCCTTCAGCACGTATCTCTCCTTGCTCTCTGTCCTCAGTCAGGTCTTATTCCATTTGGTGCATGGCTGAGTTCTTTACCTCTTCATTTGACGCTTTAGGTTCCAGGAATGACATTTGTCTCTGTTTTACTTAGTTTTTTGTGTCTTTGCTATGGAGGGACTGCATGGTGCTTCTTTCTTTGGCACCATGTTAGCCGGAAGTCTTTCCTGCTTTTTTAATAAAGGGCTTTGCATTTTCATTTTGTACTGGGTCCCACAAATTATGTAGCTATCCCTGATGGTAACAGACACCTGAATGTCACCTGGTAGACACAGCATGGTGTACTGCCTGCCAATCCCTGTGATCTATGACTAACAGGCTCCTCTTCTTTCTGCAAAGTGAAATAAGCAGTTTGAGTTTTACCAATGTTCTTTAATGACTATGATATCCAGGCCATCACTATCCTATATATTCAAAAAGACACATGCAGAATGTCAAGTCCTTTTTCCATAACGGCAGGACCATCCAAAATTTCTGAATAGGAGATATTTGTCTTCAGTTTCCCCTTTCATCTTTTTTGGTGACTGCTCCCCACCCCTCCCCCACCCCACCGCGGTGCCACGTCCCACCGGGGGCCAGTCTAGATCATCATTTTGATCCCATTGAAAATTAGAAAAAAAACTCCTAATTCATTCTAATGTGCAGGCAACTTAAAATGTTACCTGTTCATCCAACCATGGACTTTTAACCCAGATACTACCACTGAACTATGAATGTGTATATTTGACATTCAACAGGATGGAGCTCTGGAAGCCCAACCCTGTTCATAAAAAAGGGGGCCAACCCTGATATGACTTCCAACATTCTATTGGCAGGGCATTGTACTTTGGGTTCCTCCACTTTCAGTGTTCTGGTGCTCCCTGCAAAACTAAGCCTCATCCTCCAGAGCTGACCCTGGTGACCTGTCTGCTGTACCCCTGTCCATGTGGTTGGGTCTGGGTAGGAATCAGATGTTAGTTCCTCTAAGGGTGGAATATTTTGAAGCAAAAGTGAAGGCAATATTTAACTCCAAAACTGACTTATTGTGAAATTCAGACATTAGCAAGAAGCCCATAAAGAAAATATTGTGGAGAAGGGACACATTTCTGTTAACTCTCTAACCATTTCATGTAGACAACTGTGGTTGTTGTTAGGTGCTGTTGAGTCGGTTCCTACTCATAGCAACCCTACGTAGAACAGAACGAAACACAGCCTGTTCCTGTGCCATCCTCACAATCGTTGCTGTTTGAGCCCATTTTTGCAGCCACTATGTCAATCCATCTCGTTGAGGGTCTTCCCTCTTTCACTGACCCTCTATTTTACCAAGCATGATGTCCTTCTCCAGGAACTGACCCCTCCTGATAATTAGGCAATTTTAACTACGTTTGTATATTCAGTTTAACTGAAATGAAAGTAAGGTCCTTAATTTGGGCACTTTGTGGAAAATATTTACAAGGAAACTTTCAGTTCTCTTAACAGGAAGGTTCTAGGTAACTTAGAATTACTTGCCTTCTACTGTGAGCTTAGTATTCTTACAAAGAAAAGACAGAGTTTAGTGCCTCCTGAGATTAGTCTTCAAATAATTAATACACTGTGGCTAACTTAACTAGAGTAGTGATGGGGTAAAACGTGTTGCCTTAAGGAGGCTTTTGTCAAATTGGAGTCATTAACTCCTCTAGTAACTAACTGTGAGAGTTATGTTTGAACTTGTCCTGAAAATTACCTAAAAAGAGGAAAGAACAAGGAAGCTGTTGACTTGGCTGCCAGCTTATTCACAAGTCTTAAGCAAGAAGTGGCATATTTTTGTTTTAAGACCTGTTTGAAATACTACTGGTGCTATCAATTAATCTTCGAGTAATCTTCTGTGTTAGAATCAGCACCTGGCATAGTGTGTGTCAGGCTCAAAACTTGTTACAAATTCTGAAGTAAATTATTCTCCCCCATCTCCTTTTTTTAATTCAGGAAAACTAATATTCAAATAACAACTAAGCAGTTGCTGTTGAGTTGACTCCAACTCATGACCACTCCATGTGTGTCACAGAACTGCATTCCTAGGATTTTCGATGGCTGGTTTTTTTGGAACTAGATCATCAGACATTTCTTCCAATGTGCCTCTGGGTGAACTCAAATCTCCAACCTTTTGGTCAGCAGTCAAACATGTTAACCGTTTGCACCATAAAAAACAAAAACCAAACCAGATGCCAGCAAGTCTATTCCAAATTACAGTGAACAGAGTAGAACACACTGCATAGGGTTTTCAATGGCTATGATCTTTCAAAAGTAGAATGTGAGACCTTTCTTCTGAGATGCCTCTGGGTGGATTTGAGCTGCCAAACTTTCAGTTAGTAGCTGGATGCTTAGCCACTTCCACCACCCAACCAAAATCCACTGCCATCGAGTCAATTCCGACTCATAGAGAGCCTATAGGACAGAGTAGAACCACCCTGTAGGCTTTCCAAGGCTGTAACTCTTTACAGAAGCAGACTGTCACATCTTTCTCCCATGGAGCAGCTGATGGGTTCAAACCGCCAACTGCTTTTGGTTAGCAGTGGAGCACTTTAACCACTGCACCACCAGGGCTCCTTAAAAACTTTTATCCTTAATTTTTTGGGTGGAGAAACTCTTTCAGGGCAATCTCACCAGTACCTTGTCAAAATGTGACAGCTCATCAAATTGCTATCAGCTCTGTTGGTTCTTATCACGTTGATGAACCCGAGGAAGGGAAAGTGTTATGGACTGAATTGTGTCCCCCCCCGCAAAATATGTGTTTTAAATACTAACCTCTATGGCTGTGGTTATAATCCCATTTGGAATGGGTTGCCTTTGTTATGTTAATGAGGTAGGATTACTATAGGGTGTATCTTCAGTCAATCTCTTTTGAGATATAAAAGAGATTAAACAAGCAACTGAGCAAGCAGAGAGGGTGAAGAGAGATGCCAAGCCACATGAAGATCACCCAGCAGCAAAAGCTCAGAAGAAACACGGACTTCCTCCTGAGCCAACAGAGAAAGCCTTCCGCTAGAGCTGGCACCCTCAATTTGGACTTCCAACCTCTCACACTGTGAGAAAATCAATTTCTGCTTGTTAAAGCCATCCACTTGTGGTATTTCTGTTATAGCAGCACTATATAACTAAGACAGAGAGGGAATTCTAACTATCACAGACCTGGGAAAGGGTGACATTTAATGAAAACCCACCTAAGAATCACCTACCGCTGTAAAAGCACTCATCCTCGGTGGCTTTGCCAATACAGTGAGTTCCGTGTCTCGAAAACAAACCATGTAGAAGCAGTCAGATTCAGTTCGCTATGTTCTGTTAACTAATGCACAGAAGTGTCTGGTCCCTTTTGGAAAGAATTTCACCAAAAAGAGTCAACATTTAAAAGGCTCAGCATTTGGAAGACTATCATTTTAATTATCATGGACATTAACTTATACATCAATACCCATTCACTGATTTTTTCATTCTGAATAACTGAAGTTCCTCTGTTTAAAATTGTGCTGAGACCTATTTCATTGTTGTCCAGATGATGTATCTTCATCATTGAGTAACTGAAGACAATTTTAATATGGTGCTTTGTTAAGATGCTGTACTTTGGTCGCCAATAGACTTGCCTGTAAACCTGAGTTAGTTTGGGCAAGTTACTTACCCTCTCTCTCCTTCTGTTTGCTTGTCTGTAAAATAGCCTCAAGAATTGAAGAGTTAGATGAGATAATACGGTTAAACTCTTAGTTTGGGACCCCGCACATAGTAGATACTCAATAATGGTTGTTGCTCCTACTATTATTGTATTTAATATTGCTGTGGATCAGGGGCCAGGTCTGCAGTGTCCAGGGACCCAGAGCAGATGGGTAGAGCCACTTTGTCATAAGTGGCAGCTTTATGAGTGGGTGGAAGCTTTATAGGCAGGGTAGTGTAGAGGAGATGGAAATGGCCAGGGGTTGTGATGTGACCCACACTTCTATCATCCTGCATGTTTGTAAAGTGTAAAAAATTACAATGCCATTCATATGATTGGATTTCCTGTGAAAGCTGGCATGAAGTGGAGCTTGGCACAAATCTGGTGTAGAGTACAGGGTGGGGACAAAAAGGGAGAGAGACAGAAGAATCCATGAGCAAATAAAATTAGAAATCCAGAGTATTTGAAATCCTTTAATCACATACTAAAACAAAAACAAAAAAACAGTTGCCGTTGAGTCAGTTCCAACTCTCGGCAACCCCATGTGTATCAAAGGAGAACTGTGCTCCTAGGGTTCCAACGGCTGATTTTTCAGAAGTAGATCACCAGGCCTTTCTTTTGAGGTACTTCTGGGCAGACTCAAACCTCCAGTCTGTTGGTTAGCAGCCAAGCGTGTTAACTATTTGTACCACTCAGGGCCAATATAATTTATTCCCTGATTAACTACCAATTTTCCTTCCTAAAACTTACTGTCTTGGACTTGCTTTGGTTCTTTCAGTTATTTGGTCACTCAGTTTATCATTCAAATAATCTCTCTTTCCAACTTTCTCACATAAAGTGTACACAACTATACTATTGCTTTCTTTATACTTCTGGCTACTTCCAATAGCCTATCGTCCAAATGGGGAGACATTCTTAATGGAGAAGTTCACCCTGTTCAGTAGATAATTTGAGACCATCAAGTACCTGCCTCCAAACCACTTTTCCAGTCTCATTTACCACTATATTTTTACAACAGACCCTCCAATCAGGCCAAATACCTGCCTTACTCCTCCCTTGATTACCATTGTTTGTGTTGTTTTGTCCCCTGGAATAATGCTGTTTATCTCCATCTCTTCTTCACCTTCTCCTCCCACCTCCCACTCAAAGCACACACATAAAACTGGAGTTCCCAAATTCCAACTCAAAATACACCACCCCCGGCCCTCCAAATAAATAAATAGCCCAAACCCATTGCCATTGAGTTGATTCCGACTTGGAACCCTAAAGAAAAGAGTAGAACTGCCCCGTAGAGTTTCCAAGAAGTGCCTGGTGGATTTGAACTGCCGACTTTTGGTTAGCAGCCGTAGCTCTTAACCACTAGCAACAGACAATTGCACTGGTTCTCCTGTTAGTATTTTCTCTCAATGCCATCACACACCTCACTGGCAGTGTTTTCAGGTGGATTCTTAACTGCCTGCATTGCCAGCTTGTGGCTTCCCTCTCCCCAGAGCCTAGTTCACTGCGTGACACAGAGCAGGCACCCGAAAACAGAAATTAATAAAGGGGTGAGTGAATGAATGTAAGTGAATAGTATTAGGGAAAATCCAAAACAACAAATAATCCAAAAATAATCTATATGTGACTTTGGAATGTATTTTATGTACACATCCAGAGAACATCAAACACAAAACTTCAAAGTAATGAAGCCAGCCTGTGCAGATCCCAGCTGGGTGGAGCGGCCTGGAAAAACGGTGGGAGTCCTAACAGGAAGGGAGGAACCTCTCACCGGCCAACTACCCTTCCCCAGCCTCAGTTGCTTATCTATAAATCAGAGAGAAATCCAAATAGCTTAGAGCTCAAGGGTACAGGGCTGGATAATTAATAAATGGTCATAATGCCTTTGGAAACGTGAATGCTAGGCAAATGCTAAATTATAATAATGCAGATAATCATCTTCTATTATCTTCTTTAAAGATGTAAATGGCACACTCTTTTTAATCTAAAGTGGGTTCGAGAAACAGCCATGAGTTTAACACGGAGGCACACCGAATGATCATATGAACCCACTCAGTGTTCTCGATGCAATTACAGTGCTGACCATCAGCCCAGAAAACAAATTACAGGAGCTAATGACAGGAAACAGTCATCAGAGGGTTTTTAGAAAATTACTTGGAAACAATGTTGTCAACAAAGACCACTCTAACATAGCTGAAAACCGCTCCAACAGCAGAATAAGGCAGTGACCTCTGCCCCAAGTGGCATGAAGAGCTTGTAAAACACATTCAGGGTCCCAAATCACTGCCTCCTAAGAGATTACTTGCACTGTTTTTAACCTCAGAGTTCTGGGTTATCCTAAATGTGGTGGAGATTCAAGTGCCCTTGAACATACTGTTGCTTAGTAAATCTTATCCTGGTTCACCCGTGTATTCTGGATAAGTCTCTCTTTCCTCTCTCCTTTGCATTCTTTGTTATCTTTGGCATTCGTCTTTTGAAAAACATGAGCCTCACTTGGAACAAATCCACTAAAGCAAACAACCTTAAAACTTTCCCAACGGCCCTGACTGGGGTGATACGCAGGCAGCCCAGATACTGTGGAAGGCATCTCCCAGGGGTTATGGTGCGTGTGGAGATACTGGCGGGAGAGTTTCTGTGAGCTGTAATAGAAACTGACATTTACATATCTCAATTTTAATTCCCCCAAGACTGGTGCAGTTCAAGCCCACAATAAGCGTGGTAGGGTACTGAGCGTGGAAGGAAAACTGGCGTGGGTAGAGGGGACTATGGAACAGGAGACAACAGGGCACACTGCACGTTTTGAGACTGAAAAAATGTGCTTGTAGCTCTTCATTAGCAACAGAGCAAAATGAAGAAAATTTCAGAAGAAAGTTGCTTCTATAAATTGCCACTGTTTTTCCAGATAAGCCCAAATATAATTCCTCGTTTACTGCCCGCAATGGAGGAATGAGCGATTTCTTGTAGGTGCTTTTTTTTTTTTTTTAAGATGAATAAAGCATTAAAAATATATGTTTTTTAAAGTAGCCATATAAGGGAAATTCTTTCTAAAATGTGTCTTCCACTTCTCTGACCAGACAGGGTCCCAAGTAGGGTAAAGTGTCTTGCTATTAAGGACTCCAATGTCATGATTAGAGCCAAATATCATAGTCAATGCTGGAGTATAGTTATGTTTGGCACCCAACATTACATCATTTTCAAAATGTTTTGCTCCGTTTTAGGCTGGTTTTCTCTACCTCTGGACCTTAGGCTGGCAACCGTCACTTTTTGAAACCCCATCCTCTTTTCAATTTCCTGCTTCTCGTATGCTGCGGCCTAGAAATTCTAGCTTGTTAGTATTGTGGCAAGAATGAGCATAACCAGCTCTTGGTAAGAACCTGTAAAAGTGTATGGATTCGACACTCATTTTGCTTGCTAGAAGCCTTTTACTTTTACGTATTTCTTGATCACATTCCAGAGAGTTGAGGTGATGGTACAAATGGGGGTACCACTGAAATTAATATAAGGTGAATTTATAGCATAGAATTATATCTGAAAGAGGTTTATTTGAGACGCTCGGATTATCTATATGTAACTTCATTTGGGAAACCCTGGTGGTGTAGTGGTTAAGTGCTATGGCTACTAACCAAAAGGTCAGCAGTTTGAATCCAGCAGGCACTCCTTGGAAACTCTATGGGGTAGCTCAGCTCTGTCCTACAGAATCTACTCTGTCCTAAAGAATCATTTGTCTTGGTTCTTTGGTTTTTAGTGTATCGTATTTTTTGGATGATCCATTATACTAAAATTGTATCTATTTTTAAGTAGCTTAATTTGTAAGGTTCCCAATAGTAGAATGAATATACATTTTTTAAATAGTTTTATTCATTTTGTTGCTGTTGAGAATACGCACAGCAAAACATACACCAATTCAACCATGCACCATTTAGTGACATTGATTACATTCTTCAAGTTGTGTAACCGTTCTCACCCTCCTTTTCTGAATTGTTCCTCCCCTATCAATGTAAGCTCACTGCCCCCTAAGGTTCCTATCTAATCTCCTGAGTTGCTGTTGTCAATTTGGTCCCATATAGATAATTCTTAAAAGAGCATAATGCTCAAGACAGACATTTTTTCATAGTTAAGCTAACCCACTAATAGAATGAATATAATTTTATTATAGAGAATTAGATATACAGAGGAAAAAAATGAAAAAAAAATCATAATCCTGTTACTCTAATACTACCACTCTTTGCACATTGGTCTAACTCTTCCCATATTTTTCCTATACATGCTTCTGCAACCACACTGCCATTTTCTATTCAAGTTTATATCCTGTCTTCAAAATGCACTATCTCATGGCTATTTTCTTTGTTGGTATATGTCTTTTTGGCTGTTCACTTAATGACCACAGAATAGTCCACTGAATAGCTATATCCTCCTTTACTTAGTTATTTTCTTATTATTGGATCATTAGATTATTTTCAATGGAGTCTTGATGGCCCATTGGTTAAGTGCTCAGCTACTAATTGAAAGGTTGACAGTTCGAACACACCCAGCAACTCAGCAGGAGAAAGAACTGGTGATGTGCTCCCTTAAAGATTCCCATACCACCCCCATTGCTGTTGAGTCGGTTCTGACCTATAGGAAACCCTATGGGGCAGTTCTATTCTGTCACATGGGCTTGCTGTAAGTCGAAAATGGATTGGATGGCTCTTAACAACAACAACAGACTGTTTTCAAACATTATTACTACAAAAACCCTGCAATGTACATCTTCCTGAATATGGCTTTTATTTGCTTGATGGATTGTTTTGGATTATTTCGTTAGGAGTCCCAGAAGTGGAATAACATAGAAAAAGACTATGACAATTTAGAACCAAGTCTTAGGAAAGGGAAATTTTGGCTGGCTATTGGAAGCTCTTAGTCCTTAAGTGTATTTCATGGCTAATGTGAAGGAAACAAAGTGGCTATTTAAAAACAACAAAAAAATATTGCTCAGAATCTAAAAGCCAGGGAAGGGAGAGCGTTGGGTCAGGGATGGAAGACTGTTTTGTTTAGAAAAACACCTGGCTTGCCTGAGCTTTCTGGAAGGAGGGAGCTGCAACAAAGATAACTAAATTATTTTGTATAACAAATTGGAACATTTTAGTCTTCCCTAGTGGGGAGGGAAGCAAGGGTTTGGGAGCCTTATAACAAGAAGAGAGATATGTGGGAAAAGGTTCTCTGGGCAAGAGAGAAGAGCCTTATCAGCATGCCAAGGAGAAGGGAGGGCAGTGAGAAATCCTTTGAGGATTAGAGATAGGCTAGGAGCTTTTGGATAGAGATATCTTTATTCCATTTCAGGTTTGTTGCCCATTCTATTACTAATGTATACATATATATGTATGTTGTTGTTGTTAGGTGATATCCCATAGTAACCCTATGTACCAACAGAAGGAAACACTGCCCAATCCTTTTCCATCCTCTCAATTGTTCCTATATTTGAGCCCATCGTTGCAGCCACTGTGTCAATCCATCTCCTTGAGCGTCTTCCTCTTTTTCGCTGACCCTCTACTTTACCAAGCATGATGTCCTTCTCCAGGAATGGATCCCTCCTGATGTCCACAAGTATGTGAGACATGGTCTCGCCATCCTTGCTTCCAAGGATCATTCTGGCTGTGCTTCTTCCAAGATGGGTTTGTTTGTTCTTTTGGCAGTCCATGGTATATTCAATATTCTTCACCAACACTGCAATTCAAAGACATCAATTCTTCATCTGTCTTCCTTATTCATTGTCCAGCTTTCACATGCATATGATGTGATTGAAAACACCATGGCTTGGGTCAGGCATATCTTAGTCCTCAAGGTGACATCTTTGCTTTTTAACACTTAAAGAGATCTCTTGCAGCCAATTTGCCCAATGCAATGCATCTTTTGATTTCTTGGCTGCTGCTTCCATGGCTGTTGATTGTGGGTCCAAGTAAAATGAAATTCTTGACAAATTCAGTCTTTTTTCTGTTTATCATAATGTTGCTTATTGGTCCAGTTGTGAGGTTTTTTCTTTTCTTTATATTGACATATAATCCATACTGAAGGCTGTGGTCTCTGATCTTCATTAGTAAGTGCTTCAAGTCCTCTTCACTTTCAACAAGCAAGATTGTGTCATCTGTATAATGCAGGTCGGTAATGAGTCTTCCTCCAATCCTGATGCCCTGTTCTTCTTCATAGTCCAGCTTCTCAGATTATTTCGTCAGCATACAGATTGAATAGGTATGGTGAGAGAATACAACCCTGATGCACACCTTTCCTGACTTTAAACCATGCAGTATCCCTTTGTTCTGTTCGGACGACTGCTTCTTGAGCCATGTACAGATTCCTTATGAGCACAATTAAGTGTTCCAGAATTCCCATTCTCCACAATGTTATCCATAATTTGTTATGATCCACAGAGTCAAATGCCTTTACATAGTCAATAAACACAGGTAAACATCCTTCTGGTATTCTCTACTTTCAGCCAGGATTCATCTGACATCAGCATTGATATCCCTGGTTCCATGTCCTTTTCTAAACCCTGCTTGTATTTCTGGCAGTTCCCTGTTGATATACTGCTGCAGCCACTTTTGAATAATCTTCACCAAAATTTTGCTTACATGTGATATTAATGATATTGTTCGATAATTTCTGCATTCAGTTGGCTCACCTTTCTTGGGAATAGGCATAAATATGCATCTCTTCCAGTTGGTTGACCAGGCAGCTGTCTTCCAAATTTCTTGGTGTAGATGGGTGAGCACTTCCAGCACTGCATCTGTTTGTTGAAACATCTCAATTGGTATTCCGTCAATTCCTGGAGTCTTGTTTTTCCCAATAACTTCAGTGCAGTTTGAACTTCTTCCTTCAGGACCATCGGTTCCTGATCATATGCTACCTCCTGAAATGGTTGAATATTGACCAAATCTTCTTTGTGTAATGACTCTGTATATTCCTTCCATCTTCTTTTGATGCCTCCTGTGTCATTTAATATTTTCCTTGTAGAATCCTTTAGTATTACAACTCGAGGCTTGAATTTTTTCTTCAGTTTTTTCAGCTTGAGAAATGCTGAGTGTGTTTGTCCCTTTTGGTTTTATATCTCCAAGTCTTTGTACATGTCATCACAATACTTTCTCTTCTTGAGCCGCCCTTTGAAATTTTCTCTTCAGCTCTTTTACTTCCTCATTTTTTCCTTTTGTTTTAGTTACGCAGTGTTCAAGGGCAAGTTTCAGAGTCTCTTCTGACATCCATTTAGGTCTTTTCTTTGTCTCCTGTCTTTTTAATGACCTCTTGCTTTCTTCATGTATGATATCCTTGATGTCATTCCACAACTCGCCTGGTCTTTGGTCATTAGTGTTCAATGCGTCACATCTGTTCTTGAGATGGTCTCTAAATTCAGGTGGGATATACTCAAGGTCATACTTTGGCTCTCATGGACTTGTTCTAATTTTCTTCAGTTTCGACTTGAACTTGCATGTGTATAATTGATGATCTGATCTGCAGTTGGCCCGTGGCCTTGTTCTGCCTAATGACATTGAAGTTTTTCCGTCGTCTCTTTCCACAGATATAGGCGATTTGATTCCTGTGTATTCCATCTGGTGAGGTCCATGTGTACAGTCACCATTTACGTTGGTGAAAAAAGCATTTGGCTACTAATCAAAAGGTCAGCAGTTCCAATACTCCACCAGCCACTCCTTGGAAACCCTATAGGGCAGTTCTACTCTGTCTTACAGGGTCGTTATGAGTTGAAATCAACTCAATTGCAATGGGTTTGGTATATATATATACACACACACACACATATAATTCCGTTTTATTCCTAAGACTTTGTTGTTGTTAAAACACTGCCTGGTCCTGTGCCATCCTCACAATTGTTGTTATGCTTGAGCCTATTGTTGCAGCCACTATGTCAACCCATCTCATTGAAGGTCTTCTTTTTCACTGACCCTCTACTTTACTAAGCGTGGTGTCCTTTTTCAGGGACTGGTTCCTTCTGATAACATGTCTCAAGTATGTGAGATTAAATCTTGCTACTCACAAGAGCCTGTCTTAATGGAACCTGAGGAATAAAGGCTAGCGACTGTTCTTGGGAAATGGTGAGTGGAGAAGAGAGTAACCTCGGGGAGCAAGATTTAGAGAGTTTACTAGAAATGGGAAGTCAGGGTGAGAGATGACAAAGAAAACCAAAAGTTCCTGAGAATCCACATAGATACTGGGGAGAATGCTAACCCACGACATTATGTGGTAGTGGGGGGTCTCCAGTTTATATGGGTATCAAATGAAAGAGAAACTCAAAGGTTTAGTGCAAATGGGGCCGCAGGCAACAAACCCATGAGTTAGAATTATATTATTAGGCTATATATTCTGAACCCACAAATTAGATTATTAGACTGGAAGTAAATCTTTAGCAGCTCTTCCATAAACACCACAACTGGTATTTCAAAAGCAAAAGCCAACACAGTGATTTTCTGGCTCAGGCCTGATGGAAATTTTGTAGGGCTTAAGTATTTAATTTTTCTTCATTTATATTTTTGCTTTTATAAATTGTGTAAAGACCTTGCTTTGGTAACTGTTCTTCTTGTAATGTATAGACTGACTTAGCAGTCATGGGGATTGAAGGTTTCTCTAGCACCCTAAGGAGCCTGGTGAGTGGATGCCAAAAAAAGGGGAAATGGGCTCTACCCTCAAAGAGCTGGCAGACCAGTTGAGGAGTTAAAACATATACGTGTGAAATGATTGTTGTAAGTTCTCAGCCATTTGTCTTTGAAAGTCAACAGTATGCTTTATCTCAAAAGGGGCTTCAGGATAGTTCCCCTATATGAATCAAGGCTGTAGACAGCAACTGGGAGCAATTCCTAAGCCAGGTGGTATGAACCCTAGAGATGAGAGGTATTGGGCTAGGGAAAATGTATTTTACACCTCAGCTGCTATACCTCCTAGTCCCTGGGTGGTACAAACGGTTAATGCCTTTGACTGCTAACCAAAAGGTTGGCAGTTGAGTCTACCCAGAGATACCTCAGAAGAAAGGCCTGGTGATCTACTTTCAAAAAAAATCAGCCACCGAAAACCCCATGGAGCACAGTCTACTCTGACATACATGGTGTTGCCATGAATCAGAATCAACTTGACAACAGTTTTTTTTTTTTTAATGTACCAGGTGTTGTTCTATGCTTTTAACATATACTAACTCATTTAATCCTTTGTACATTCAAACCTCATGATGTATCCCCAACTGCAGATGAGTAAACTGAGGCACCAAGAATATAATAATTTGCTAAAAATTGCACAGAAATTAAGTATGAGGTCCAGAATTTAAACCCAGGCCATCCAGCTCCAGATCTTGCTCTTTTAGCTAATACAGAAGGGCTAGGTTAAGAGGTCAGCTGCTAACCGAAAGGTTGGCAGTTCAAATCCACCAGCTGCTCCTTGGAAACCCTATGGGGCAGTTCTATCCTGTCCTATAAGGTCCCTGTGGGTTGGAATTGACTTGAGGGCAACAGGTTTATTCTCAGATAGTTAATTCAATGGTTCGGTACAACCAATTCGGCTGTACTGGTTGCTTTACGGTGAGTAGATTGGCTGGTGCCTGTAGTGCACTGGTTGTTAAATATTTGGAATGTCCCCTCTGCCCCTAGGTAGTCCAGCTTTCTACTTTGCCAGTTTCATCACATCAGCAGTGTCTTCCTCCATGGCTGTGAGAAGCTCATCAGTTTTAAGAATCTCAAGCAGGTATGATGACGTCCAGCCAAAAAAGAACTAGGCATTTTCTTTCTCTCTCCCCAGATTTTTTTGTTACTTAACTTTTTAAAAAGGTATAACACACATACACAAATCTTAATGGTTCAGCTTGGTGAATTTTTACTGTTACATCTGAGTGATCACCACACAGATCAGGACATAGAATATTAACAGTGCTTCAGAAGCCTCCCTCCTGGCCCCTCCTACATTCCAATAGTTTTCTGAGGAAATTCTCTATCTTTCTATTTTTTTAGACATACGAATCAGAGTTATTTTAAATTCTGATAATTACAATACTTTGATTGCCCTTCAAAAATGAACCAAACCCATTGCCATAGAGCTAATTCCGGCTCATAGCAACCTAAAGGACAGAGTAGAACTGCCCCATATGGTTTCCAAGGAGCGCCTGGTGGATTCAAACTGCCAACCCTTTGGTTAGCAGCCGTAGCTCTTAACCACTATGCCACCAGAGTTTCCTAATCACCCTTAGGTCTGTGTATATTGTCTGTTTCTTCATTTGGTTTTTGGTCATTTGGTGCCATTTGTTGATATGTTTGCAAATGTTTTATTGGATTGCAGACACTGTATATGAAAAGTTGCAGAGGCTCTGGCTGATGATGTTTACATCCAAAGAGGATTTGATTTTTTTTTTTCCCCCTGGCAGGAAGAGTATTTTCAGATCAACTTCATCCAGTTGATGGTGAATCTTAGGCTTTATTAGGTTTGGTCTTTTTATGTCCTGTTCTTACTCCCAAAGTAAAATTCTCTGGGGTCTCAGCTGAAAGTCAGGGATTTGTACCAGGGGCTACCACCTTGTTAGGCCCCCTGCTTCAGTCTTTGTCCCCTCATCACCATAAGATAGTGTAAATCTCTGCACAGCTCTTTAGCTCCCAGCAGCTGCTTTCGGGAAATCTCGCTCTGTACATTCACTGTTTAGGAATTGCCAGATGTATGAGGGAAATGACACACAAAATGATGGGCCAACTTCCCTGTGGTTTCATCTTCCTCTCAAGTCCAGGTCTCTTTGGCAATTCCAAACTCCAACCTTTTCCTCCTAAATCCAATGAGATTACCCCAATCCTCAGCTGTCACTTTGTGCTCTACTCCCATACCATAAATAGGTAACTAGTTGCCAAACTGGTTGATTCCCACTCATGGCAACCCCATGTGTGTCAGAGCAGAACCGTGCTCCGTAGGGTTTTCAGAGGCTGGTTTTTTGGAAGTAGATTACCATGCCTTTCCTGTGAGGCACCTCTGAGTGGACTGGAACCTCCAATCATCCAGTTTGTAGCTAAGCGTGTTTACCATTTGTATCACCCAGGGATTCATAAATAGGTACAAGCAGAGGCAGATGGGGCTCATCTCAGTATGTCTCCTATCTCTCCAGGATGTTGACTGCGTAAGGCTGTCCACCTTGGTTGAACCAACTATTGATCTAACATTGAAATAGTTGGCTGAAATACTTTATTCAGCTTTTGTCAAGAAGGAACATCTATCCAGTATGTCCCCAGAATTCCTTTTAGTTGTCAATTGTGGGATTGTCTGAAAGAGTCAATGATAAGAAGAATTAGACCATCATATGTAGTTTACACACACTTGAGTACAAAATTGAGGGTCTTTCCCTCCCCCCTGAAAAAAAAGTATTAGGAGAAGCTGGGATTCCAGAATATCTATTTATGTGATGATATATGTACCATATATAGTAGCTACCATTCATAGTCTAGTATGTGCTAGATATTATGTGAGGTACTTACATATTACTTTAAAATACATAATAATTCTAAAAAGGAAGACATTATTATTCCCATTTTATATTTAAAAAAATAAATAAATGAATCTCAAATGATTTAAGTAACTCACTCAAGTTCCCACAACTAGGAAATTACAAATTTGAAGTTAATTCTCTCCAAATCCACAATTCACACTTTTTCTATTAATTTGCAATCTTTTTGGGTCATTGGCCCCTTTGAAAAGAGTTATGAAAAAATGCATGTTACAAAAAAATACGAATGTTCACATAGACAGAAATTTTTTATATACAATTTCAGAGAGCTTTACAGATACCCTGGGGCCCCATCTTATTAATCCCAGGCTACATGTAACATGCTGCAAAGGAAGGTGGACTACATTATCCATGTCTTCATACAGGTGTGTAGCCAAATCTTTCGTGGGGAAGTATTTCCTTTAATTTGATCATTAAGATTCCAGGTCTACCAAACTTAATTCTTTCTTTTTTTTTTTTTTCAATGTTTTAATTTACTTTTTTTTTTTTAATTGTGGTAAAAAAATATATATCACAGTTTGCCATTTTAGCCATTTTTAAGCGTACAAGTCAGTGATATTAATTACATTCGTCACGTTGTGCTACCATCATCACTACCCATTTCCGAAAGTTTTTTTATTACCCCAAAACAAAACTCAGTATCCCTTCATTAATGACTCTCCATTCGCCTTACCCTCCCAGACCCTGGTAACCACTAATAAACTTTTGTCTCTATGCATTTGTCTATCCTGGATACTTCATATTTTGGGGTCATACAATATTTGTCCTTTTGTGTCTTATTCACTCACCGTAATGTTTTCAAGGTTCATCCCTATGGTAACAGATATCAGAATTTCATTTCTATTTATGGCTGAATAATACTCCATTGTATGGATATATCATATTTTATTTATCCATTCTTCTATTGATGGAGACTTAGGTTGAACAGTGCAATGAATATTGGTGTACACACATCTATTTCAGAATCTGCTTTCAAGTCTCTTGGGTAATGGCCTTGAAGTGGAATTGCTGAGTCATATGGTAATTCTGCTTTTGAGAACTGCCAAATTCTTTTCCATAGTGGCTGCACCATTTTATATTCCCCCCAGCAGTACATGGGGGCTCCAGTTTCTCCAGATCCTCCCTATCCTTATTAGTTTTTTTCCTCCTAATAGGTATCCTCGTGAGTGTGAGTTGGTAGTAATCTTAATTCTTGAAATAAATTCTCTTGATTAAAAAAAAATATTCTTTTTATTCCTTGCATTCAGTGGAAGACTTTTTAGGCAGACCTGTGATGCCCACTGAGAGACTCTCTGCCATGTTTTTCCTTACCAGGAATATCAAGTTTTCCAATTGTATGAGGTTCATCATCATCTTGACCTTCTGTAGACAGACCCATCTCTAGATCTAGGATCTTCCTTTCTGCCTCCTATCAGCTCTGCCTTGGTTCCATTATTTTATAAGCTCCTCCGAATCCATTCTCTGCCTCTTATATCTTCAATCCAAAATGTGTCTAAAATCAAGATAAGTGAGATTCTATTATGAAGCATTTGATTTGAAATGCAGTTTTCTTATGTGAAACCAAAATAACATTAAAAACTGCATTAAAATTAAAATGCATCAGAAAACTTAAAAGTAATATATAGTTTTCTTCTCAACACCAATGACTTATTAGCTTATAATATAGGAATCTATTTAAACTATAATTATTTATATACATACTCTTGTTAATAATATACTTGGCCATTACAGAATGTTTGGAAAATAACAGAAATGCACAAAGAAGAAAACAAAATTAACTTTAACCTCACCACCCTGATATAATCTTTGTTAACTTTTTGGTGAATATTCATCTGATATCTCTCTCTCTCTCTCTCTGTGTGTGTTTGAAATTAAAACAGCTTTAACATAGTGGCATTTGCATATGTTTTCAAAACAAACTCTGTTTTAGTATTTATCAACTTTTTCTTTAAGATGCAAAAAAAAATTAAAATCTATAGTATTAGATTATCTGAATATTAGGGCTTCTTAGTCAATTAAGCAATAAAAGTGATAACTCCTTGATACTGTTTTGGCAGTGTTTTCCTCCATTTAAATCATATGACCACACATCCTGAGAGTTTTGAAGAGAAAATGAAATACATTTTATGGGAGTCAGGTCACAATGAAAACAAAGAAGGAATTCAAGAATAATCTGTCAAGTTTCACACTGTCATGCTTATAACCTCACAGCAAACCTTGGAGATTAAATTGCCACACTTACAGACTGAGAATTCAACGCTCAAACTCCTCCTCCTGTTTTATTTCACTAATGTCTGAAGAATGTCGGTGGTCTTACCAGAGAACCTGAGTAGAAAGAGGAAATAGCAAACATTAGGGAATAGCCTAAAATAAATAAATAAATAAATAAAATTAAAAAAATAAAAGAGCCTAGGAAAATAAAAACATAATATCCTTTCTTCTACCAGAAAATATAGCTGTTCAGCCAAGATTAGTCTTTTCTTGTGCAAGATTATCTATTGGGGTGCAAAAAGAATATTACGACCCTTTATGTTTATTTTTTCATTTTTAAAAGTACATTTTTGTATATATTTTATAATATACGTAACATATTAAGACAGTAAGAGGTATACATATTTTATAAATAAATATGTATTTTGGGAGTGAACTAAAATATATTTAGGTGTGTATACTATAAACATAGGGTCGCTATGAGTTGGAACCGACTCATTTGTGCCTAACATCAGCAACTGTTACATACTATAAATTTTTTAATGATGTTGTGGTTAGTTGCTGTTGAGTCTATTCCAACTCATGGCAATCCCATGTACAACGGAATGAAATGTTGCCCAGTCCTACACCATTTTCATGATCATTGGTTTGCTCAAGTCCATTGTAGCAGCCACTGTGTATTTTGAGTACCTTCTAACGTAGTGGGCTAATCTTCCAGCACTGTATTGGAAGATATTCTGTTGTGATCCATAGAGTTTTCACTGGCTAATTTTTAGAAACAGATCACCAGAACTCCCTTCCTAGTCTGTCTTAGTCTGGAAGTTCTACGGAAACTTATCCCCCATGGGTAACCCTGCTGGTATTTAAAAGACAGGTAGCATAGCTTCCAGTATCATAGCAACATGCAAGCCACCACAGTATGACAAACTGACAGGCAGGCGGTGGTTTTTAATGATAGGAGTACACAATAAAAAATTTGGATATGAGTGCTTAAACTTCCCTCAAAATCGCTTGTTTACTGGAGTCTTGAAAGAGATTCAATTACATAGTAAAGGATCAGATCTTCACTGGAAAATGCACTTTTTAAAAATTGGTTTTTTTTATGTCTTTAGTGAAGTCTCGGTTGCCATATTACTAGATGGAGTCTCTTAAAGAAGAGAGACTTCCCCTTAACCTTTCCCTATGCTTGTTTACTATTTATTGGGTGAGTGCCTCTCTGTGTGGAATACTGCTGGAGCACTGTGAGGGAAACAGGTGATTAACACATGGTCCAGATACCAAAAACCCGTTACTGCCCAGTTGATTCCCGCTCACAGCGACCTATAAGACAGAGTAGAACTGCCCCCTAGGGTTTCCAAGAAGCGGCTGGTGGATTTGAACTGCAGATCTTTTGGTTAGCAGCTGAGCTCTTAACCACTGCACCACCAGGGCTCCAATAATAATCTATAATTCAAGGGAAAGTGAGACTCTTTAATGGAACGGTGGATGAAGCACTACAGGATTGCAGAGAAAGAAGCTATTAGTTCAGACTGGGGGTGTCAGGGAAAAGGTTTCCAAGGTGGAGCAGACATATTGGAGAATGAGAAAGATGTCCATAAGCAAGGCAGTGCTGGACATTGCTGGCTAAGAGATTAAACAGAGCTGTGGAAAGTATTTCTTCTGTTGGAGACAACAAAAAGTCCAAAGAGGCTGGATCTTAGGGACCACAAAGTGACAGAGAGAGCTATAGGCTGGATGGAAAGAAGATCATAAAGATTCTTGGGTATCATGCTAAGGAGTCTAAGAAACAGCCCTGTAAGACTGTTATTTCAATCTCCATTTATATATATGAAGAAACTGAGGTTCAGAGAGGCCTCAAGGCATAGTGCAGGTACGGAGCAGAACCAGCCTCTAATCCAACATTCTTTTCACTTTTAATTTATAACCCTTAGAAGTATAAAAACAAGAGTGCAGTATAAAATGCTTTTCTGCATTATTGGCTAATTGTCATGTGGACTGAGAAGAGGTAAGTTGAAATAACTAATAAGACTTAACAGTTATACTACTGGTCCTTTTGAATCAATATGTTTGAAATCATGTTGTAATGCTCACAATGCCAGTAATTAAAGCATTAATGGCAGGGGCTGAAATTTGTGGCTATTATATCCTCAGAAGCTGATACTGCCTGGACTATAGCAGGTATCAATAAATACAAAGAAAACAAAATGATTCTCTTTTCATTTTAGGGTAAGGAAGTCTATTAAATTTAAATTCAATCAAGGAGGTTGATTAGTAGTAGCATGCACACAAATACATTTGAAATGAATTTATGTCCCTTGTGGATTTGGAATTATGAAAATTTTATTTACAAAACTAGGGCCTTTGAATTTCCAGTCAACAGCTACCTAATTGTAGTATGGGAGAGAATACAGTAGAGGACAGGGCACGGGTTTAGGAGTTAGATTCAGGTTAAAATCTTGGTTCTTTTTTCACATGTTATTTAACCTTGGATAAAACTTTGTAACCTTGGATACAACTTTGTAACCTTGGATACCTTCTGTAAGTTTCAGTTCTCCCATCTGTAATATAGGAACATTAATACTACTTTGCAGGGTTGTTGGAAAGATTAGAATAAACTATCTGGAAAGTACCTGTCATAAAGTAGATAGATAGTTGCCAGTGAGTCAACTCCGACTCATGGCGACCTTATACACAACAAAACAAGACATTGCCCGGTCCAGCAATATCCTGTCAATCACCAGCATGTTCAAGACCACTGTTGAGGCTACTGTGCCAATCCATCTCACTGAGGGTCTCCCTCGCCCTCACTGGCCCTCTACTTCACCAAACATGATGTCTTCCTCCAGCAATTGATCCTTCATGATGATGTGTTCCAAGGCAAGCAGGTTGGACAAGGTTCTGTTGTGATCCATAACATTTCCATTGATTAATTTTTAGAAGGAGACCACCAGGCCTTTCTTCCTAGTCTGTCTGAAAGCTCTGTGAAATCTGTCCACTGTGGGTGATCCTGCTAGCATTTGAAATAACGGTAGCATAGATTCCAGCATCATCGCAACATGCAAGCCACCACAGTAGAACAAAATTTCAGATGAGTGGTAGGTAATATAGCAAGTACTCAATAAATTGTGGCTATTATTATTTTCTCTTTTATTTATTTACTCAGTTACACTTCCTGACAGGTAGTAGTCCTGCTTAACAGAAATCCTAGCTTATGACATCCATGAACGTGTTCTATAGCCATATAATTTTCTCGGCTTTTGAATGACATAAATTAAATACAGAATAATCCTGTAAGTACGGATAACTTCAGCTCACTTGTTTCACATCTATAAAAATATTATCACCATTTATTTAATAACTGATGTCAGAATACGGTTAATGCAACCTACAGAATCGTAGTGAAATTGAGTTTAAATAAATCTGTCTGTTTATATTTAATTCCTTCCACTTTCTGATAGAATGAACAGTTTTATTAGAAACTAATCAGTATGCAGATCTCTTTTCTACACATTCTTCCCACCTTCTCTACATACACCCCTTAATCTCAATGACTCTTGTTGAGTTGGGCTCTTACGAGATAACTATGAATATTAAGCATAGTAGCTACCACATTCTTCATTCTGTAGGGAAATTGATTTGATGGGAGCCGTAGATTTAGAGTGCCAACCTTGAGCAGTGGGGAGAATGTACAGAAATAAATAGATAGCAAAGTAAACAATATCTTTAAAGAACTTATCATTCCCTCTCCAGAAAGGGCTCGCAGAGTCATTCTTTTGCTGTGTATCTTATTTTGTTAGACACATAAATCTCAGCTCTAAAATCATTTGAGGACTCTGTTATGCAATTTCATAAGAAGTGTGCTTATGAGCTTTTCAGAGTTCCCATACACTCGAAGCATCCCACTCATTCCCTTTTCCCTTGGGAATGCTTCATGAGAGGCTTGAGACATGTGAGTTAATAGGGTTCACGATCCCCATTCTGTTTTTTCTCCAAGCAGGTCTCTTAAGAGTATTAATTTACACATCCTATTTCAATAGAGACTTTAACACTAAAAATGTCAAATTCTTACCCACATAATTTTTGTCACTTATTAGTGAAGTCTCAGTTGTCGAATCCCCCTTCACCTGAGAAGTTTGCATGAGATGAGTTTCAACTCCATTGCAGTTTTCCCTGTTGAAATTCCACACTCTGGAAATTCTGTGTGCAGATCTCAACCTGTAGGAGAACGTTACCTTTTAACCTTCAACTCCCCCTTCCATAAAGACAAGTTTCATCCTGTTTGGTAGTAGACATTTGTTAAATTCTAACAGTCCTTTTTTTTTTTTTTTGGTCTTTGTAATACCATTTCCCCAAATAGTTTACTTTTCAAGTAAAAAGGAATGGGAAAAAAAAAAAGTGGAAATACTCCATACTGTAATGGGCTCTTCTTTTGTGGCAAGAGTCCAAAGGTTTTTACAGAGGGTGCCTTGTAGTTTGCTGGACTTTGGCCAGTCTCCACAGGGGAAAGTCAGGATGGGAGGACTGTGAGTGTCCCCATGGATCCTTCTCCTGCTTTCCTGATGCAGTGGGGCCAGGAATCCTAGGTCAAGGTGTGGGCCCTTCAGAACTCTACATTAGAAACCTGACAAGCATCCTGGAGAATGAGTTCATCGATTTATAATAGGTTTTCTTTGACCTCACAAGGTAGTAGAGTACAGGTCAAGAGATATCACCCCAACTTGAAAGACAATATACAGATCACTGCAGCTCCAGAGCCTATGGGTGATTGCCAGGGCTGCAATTGTTCAAGTACCCTCTTGTTCTGTCTTGTCATAGTCTCCTCAGATGCCAGTTGTGGATCTCCAGCCATTTGGTTGGTCCAATATTTAGTAGGTGTTATCTCCCATACCACCACCCATCTGTTAGTTTCTCACACTGTGGAGGCTTGTGTGTTGCTATGATGATGGAAGCTATGTCACTGGTATTTCAAATACTGGCAGGGTCACCTGTGGTAGGCAAGTTTCAGTGGAGCTTCCAGACTACAGGAGACCAGGAAGAAAGGCCTCGTGATCTACTTCCAAAAATTGGCCAATAAAAACCCTATGGATCATCTTAGAATATTGTCTGATATAGTGTTGGCAGATAAAAACGCTAGGTTGGAAGGCACCCAAAATATATAGTGGCCGCAACAATGGACTTTAGCATAAAAATGATCGTGAAGACAGTGCAGGACTGGGCAACATTTCATTCCATTGTACATGGGGCTGCCATGGGTCAGAGCCAACTTGACAGCAACTAAGAACACCAATTTCATGTATTCTGTTAGTGGTGCCCTCCGTGTACTTCAAGTTTGATGTGCAAAGGGTGAGTGTTTAGGCAGAGCCCCAGAGCTCCTTGCTGAAGTCCCAAGTCCCCCAACTGCTTCCTCTCGGGTCTTTTGACTGGGTAGGTCAACACGATTCCTCTCTGTATTTAGGACTCCATATATAGCACAATTTGGAACATGCTCTATTTTCAGGGCACTTTCATTTTAGTTTTTCTACTAAGAGAGAAGGTGGGATAAGTGTCCTTAGATGTTCTAAAAAGCAAGTTCCTAAAACTCTAAAGATTTTGCACCCCCATGACTTTTTCCTAATGAGCTTCTCCTTGCAAGCATTCCAAGGAAGGGAGTAGCCCTGGTTAAAACTGGGGAGGAGAGTATCTCCATTCTTACACCAATAATCATTGCAGCATTATTCACTATAGCCAAATGGTGGAAATAACCCAAGTGTCCACCAACAGATGAATGGATAAACAAAATGTGGTATATGCATACAGTGGACTATTATTCAGCCATTTCGGTATGACAAATTGCTTTTATATGGCTTTTCTAGCCATGGTCTTATAACACCCACAAAATGATTGGCTGGGTCACAGTCTTGCAAGGGATTTGTTGATTTACTATGCAAATAGTGTCTTGAAAATCATCCAATAGAATTGAGCCCCTTGTGGTCCAGCTAAAGGATTGATCAGTTTTACCATCTTGGTAGGCTCATATAAAAGCTAATCTCTCAGAGGTTCAGGAGAATCTCACAACCATCAAGAAGAGTCTGGAGCAGAGCGTGTCCTTTGGACCCAGGGCCATTGGGCTGAGAACCTCCTAGACCCAGAAGAGAGAGCTGTAACACTGAAGATGGAGACACAGTGGTCAGCCCATAGAGAGAGACACCAGCGGTGGGCCAGTAGGCCCACAGAGAGCGAGTTGGGTGCCTCGGTGCAGAAGTTTGTCGGTAGAGTGCTTCTGTGCTAAAAAGCTATAATACTTGCTCATGCAGGGCACAGGCATGAGTGTGCTCCATGTAACATGCTCTTCCACCAGACATCATGGCAAGAGCTAAAGGAGCCCTCGGGCAGGATGGGCCCAGGTAGCATTGTGGCAAGAGAGAATCATGTGGGCCTGGGGAGCATGACGGGAGCCAGCAGCAGAGACCTAGGAGGGCCCAGTGACACAGGCTCAGGAAATCCTGTAAAGGGGTTTTCACTTTGGCAAGGGAAGGCTCAGTGAGGCCCAGAGGCAGAGCAGAAGGCTCAGTAGCCATGCAGGCCCCCTGAGCAGCACAGGGTAGCTGGAGGCAGCAGTGACGTGAACGCAGCACCTGACCTGAAGCACAGTGCCTCCACCCAGCGACATAAGAATGGACATGGGTAATTTGGGAAAGTCTAAGTGTTTCCCCTTTGAGAATGTGTAGTTATTGTTTACCGTGCGCTTTCTATAAGTAATGATAACAATGGCTTTTACTTTGCCAACACCGTGTGTTTTGTGTGTCTGGCTTGATCACAGATGTGAACGTAGCACCCGTGGAATGGTTGATGCCAATGGGTGTACATGCCTCATTCCTGGCATGTACACCTACTGGCATATGCAATGTAGATAGGGAGACAGACAGGCAGGCACATAGCCATAAAGAGAAATGAAGTTCTCATCCATGCTACAGCATGGATGAATCTTGAAAACATCATGCTAAGTGAAATAATTTAGATACAAAAGGTCAAATATTGTATGATGCAACTTATATGAAATATCTAGAACAGGCAAACACATAGAGACAAAAGTGGTTATCAGAAACTGGGGGAAAGAGAAGAATAGGGAGTTATTGCTTAAGGAGTTTCTCTTTGGGGTGATGAAAAACTTTTGTAAATAGTGGCAATGGTTGCACAGCATGGTGAATGTAATTGATGTTACTGAATTGTATTCTTAAAAATGGTTGCAATGGCAAACTTTTTAATGAATATATTTTTTTGTCGTTAGGTGCCATCAAGTTGATTCTGACTCTAATGATCTCATGTGACAGAGTAGCACTTCCCCATAGGGTTTTCTTGGCTGTAATCTTTACAGAAACAGATCGCCAGGTTTGCTGGAGTGGGTTTGAACTGCCAACCTTCGGTTAGCAGTCCGGAGCTTAACTGTTGTGCCACCCAAACCCCAAAACCCATTGTCATCAAGTCAATTCCACTCACAGCAACCCTGTAGGACAGAGTAGAACTGCTCCATAGGGTTTCCAAGGAGTGGCTGATAGATTTGAACTGCCAACCTTTTGGTTAGCAGCCGAGCTCTTAACCACCGTGCCACCAGGGCTCTGTGGTGCCACCAGTGCTCCTTACATGTATATTTACCACCATAAAATTTAAGAAAAGAAAAACAAAAACAAAAAAAAACCCTGCCTATCAAGAAGGAAAAAGTAAAAAAAAAAAAAAGGAAGGCCTCCTTAAATTAGATCATTTCCCCCTTCTCTTCCAAACCTTTCCCTGCCTTTCCACCTCAGGGTAAAAACTATGGGGTTCTGCAAGATTTGGCCAGTTGTCACCTCTCAGCTCTCATGCCTCCTCCCCCTTTCTTCCTGGGCTCCAGCTGCAACGGCCTCTTCTCTGTTCCTCCAACGTCACCACCGTGCTCCTGCCTCAGGCTTTGCCCATCCTATGCCCTCTACCTGGAATGTTCTTCAACATATATCTGCCTGATTCTTCCCATCGCCTCCTACGTCTTCAGTCAACTGCAAGCTTCTCAAGTGACACTTTCCCTGACCTCCTTATATAAAATTGCACCTATAACTCCCTACACCCTTCCTACCTTCCTTCTTCATTTAATTTTTATCCTTAGCACTCATTACTAATATTTTATGTAATTGAAACTTTATTTTACTATTTGTCTGCCTTTTAAAGCGTGAGCCTAATGAGGGCAGGGATTTACGTGTGTTATTCATTCCTATATCTCCAGCACCTAGAATAGCCTTGGCCCATATTAGGTACTCAGTTAACATTTGTTGAATAAATAAATGCCTGAGTGAAGAAGGAGCCCTGGTGGCTCAATGGCTAAGCGCTTGACTGCTAACCAAAAGGTTGGCAGTTCGAATCCATCAACAACTCCTTGGAAACCCTATGGGGCAGTTCTACTCTGCCCTATAGGGTCACTGTAAGTTGGAATCGACTCAGCGGTGATGGGTTTGATTTTCTTTTTGAATACAGAAGAGATTGAGGGCAGGCCCAGGGCTCATTTACCACCACTGTTGGTCGTCCTCAGTCAAGGAGATACAACTTGCCCTTTCCCAAGGGTCACGTGGTTCTCCATCCACCTCTATGGAAGATCCAAGCTGCTGTGGGACCCTGGTTGAGCCCCTGAACACCTGAAGTTGGCTGGCTCCTCTTTCACTGTCACTGACCTGGCTGGGGGTGCAGTTAATACGTATTCCTTGGCTCATTGTAAACATGAACTCAGTATCTCCAGCCTTACTCTCCTGTGGGTACAAATGAGGTCAATCCTTACAGAAGGAGATCATGTTTGGTGAAGTGGAGGGCTAGGGAAAATGAGGGAATTCCTCAGTGAAATGGATTGACACAATGACCACAACCATGGACTCCAACATAGCAATAACCATGAAGATGACACAGGACTGGGCAACATTTCATTCTGTTTTACATCGGGTCATTATGATCTGAGCCTGCTTGACAGTAATAAAAACAGTTAAAAGTTTTAGCACGCTGCCTGGCACCTAGAAGCACCCAAAAACGTTCACTAGATAACAGAATATTAAGTATTGTTATAGGGCTGGAACAAAGTCAGAGCACAGCAAAGAGGGTATTTAGAGATAAAATTGAAATATAAATCACAATGGCTCTCAGCGCCCCTTGCATCCCTCATAATTACAGGACCTCTATGCATCTATCCCAATTTATTTCTGTTCCTGTTTTTCCACACCAACTTTGCCAAGGCACCTCGCCGCCATCTCTGCTATCAGTGCCCTCTTGAGAAAGGGACCCACTGTGCCCAGCACCACACAACTGAGAGTCTCCTCTGCTCAGCACCAGAGCTTCTCTTGGCCCCTGGAGGAGTGAGGGAAGGAGGTCAAGTAGCTCTGTTTCTGTTCCAGAGTGACAAAATCTTGAGTGACCACAGCTGCTTCCGGAGCTAGGTCTACCATTTGCACCTTCAAGGTGTATACACAAAACTTCAGGCTGGTGGGGAGTAGACAGCGTACATCCTCCCCTTTTCGTTCTCTTCCAGGTGCTTGGCCCTTCTCCCCAACATAGATGGCTCTGTGTAGACAGACACCTGGACTGAAAATCTGGAGTTGTCACCCATATGCCAGAAGTTTCCAATCTACCTTAGCAGGATACCTTGTCACTCATCCTTCTCCTGTTTAGAGGATTCTTTAATGTGCCAACCCAGTCTCTCTCAAGTTCACTCATAGAGGATCCCATTACCAAAGCCATGGCCATGGAGTCAATTCCAACTCATAGCAACCCTATAGGACAGAGTAGAACTGCCTCATAGGGTTTTCAAGGGTGTAGATCTTTATGGAAGCAGACTGCCATATCTTTCTCTCACGGAGAAGCTGGTGGGTTCAAACTGCTGACTTTTTGGTTATTAGCCAAGTGCTTTAACCATTCCACCACCAGGCCTCCTTTCATAGTGGATCAGGAGGTAAGTATTCCTCCCCCTACAGAGGACACAATCCCAGTTCTTTCAGGATTTTCTGGGAGAATCTGTGGAAAATTGCTGTTCATCCTCCTCTTTCCTTATATGTAAGCTCATTGAGTTAGTACAAACTACTACTTGTAGGGCTACTTGTCTCTTGGGAAATTGGTATTATTTCACATCACAATTAAGAGTTCCCTGGTAGAGAAAAAAATATCACCCTAAAGTCATTTTTCCATGGTCTCTTCCTTTACACTCTTGTTATTAGCTGCCATCAAGTTAGTTGATTTTTGGAAGTAGATCTCCAGGCCTTTCTTCCTAGTCAATCTTAGTCCAGAAGCTCCTCTGAAACCTGCTCAGCCTAATAGCAACATGCAAGCCTCCACTGACAGATGGATGGTGGCTGATCATGAAAGTGCATTGGCTGGGAATCGAACCCAGGTTTCCCACAGGGAAGGCGAGAATTCTACCACTGAACCACCACTGCCCTCACCTTTACTCTCAAGAGTTGGCAAATTATTCTGATCCAAAATTATGACCTTTCCACATTCCTTCCATTTACGCCCCTTCCCTTCACCTCCACAAAAAAACAAAAAAAAAAAACAAACAAAAAAACAGCCCTAGTCAATTTGTTACATGCTAAAGACCTTGAATTTGGAAAATAAGAGTTTTAACAAAATAATGCACATCCTTCAAATGGGAGTATGTTTATTTTCGGCATCTTTTAGTGATTTGATTGTAGCTAAAAAGTGCTTATTAAATAGAAGCAATGTGACCAGGAAATGTTTTTGTTTTAGGTACCTCCAAGTCAGTTCCAACTCCAGCAACCTCATGAACGACAGAACAAATCACTGCCTGGTCCTGCGCCATCCTCAAAATCATTGCTATGTTTGAGCCTATTGTTGCAGCCACTGTGTCAATCTCTCTCTTTGAGGGTCTTCCTCCTTTTCGCTGACCCTCTAGGAAACACTGCTGTCTAAAGTGAGCAAAAGGAGCCCTGGTGGTACTATGGTTAAGCACTCAGCTGCTAACCGAAAGGTCAGTAGTTGGAACTCACGAGCCACTGCGAGGGAGTAAAGACCTGGCGATCTGCTTCTTTAAAGATTTCAGCCTAGGAAACCCTACGGGGACATTCTACTCTATCTTAAAGAGTCGCTATGAGTCAGAATCAATTCTACAGCACACAGCAGCAGCAGGAGCAAAGTAAGCAATGTTCCATGCTTACATTTGAATCATAAAAGACAGTAGTCCTCAAATTACAACTCTAGAGCTAAAGGCAGCTGCTCCTGAGGCAGGGAGCCTGCCTCTGGCCTTCAGCCTGTGTGCTGTGCTTCCTAAGTCCCCTGTTGCTTTGCACACTTACCCTGCTTTGCTGTAGCTTTAGGACAAACAGAAGTTTGCTTTAGTTCCCTACGTGTGCTTTCTTTTTTTTAAATGGCTCAAAGCTGGAAAAACATTGAGGATCAACTGTTCTCAGAGGAAGAAAAAGAAAATACGTAGGGATTGTCACTGCCAGGAAAACTGGCACTAAACGGTCGCAGAGAATTATATACTCTGCTTGCATAAAGGCTGTTTTTCAACAACCTGGGCTGGTTCTCACACAGCAAGAAGACAGTTGGCTCACGTGGGACTGAGACCGTTTCTAAATCCTTTATCCAGGAACCGCAGATGTTCACAAGATAAGTGAACTGGTGTGCTGTCTTTCGGGTTCAGCTCAAAGTCCACAATTTTTACAAATAGATGTTTCTTGTGAAAAGGATATCTCAAGATTGCCACTTTGAGAATCTGTTTTCACTGAAGATGTGGACTGTTTTTATTATCAAATGTCCCTTAGCCTTGTGACCCGAAACAAAGTATCACCGAGATTTGAATGTTAAGAACTTAAAAACTGTTATGAACTTAAAAACAAGAAACCTGCATATATCAGCATTTTAATCCAGGAAAATGTCAATTTGGAATTAAGGCTCAAATTTTCAATTGCCTAAGTGGCTGACACTGATTCTACTTTGAATCACGGCTGACTTATTTATCCTGGAATAAATGCAATGCCATTATGTCTTGGTGACAACAGAAACAAGCTTTGGCCAGGTCTGTGCATAGTTTGGGGATGAAGAAAATAAGTTCTGAAAGGCAATGGGCATTGCTGATTATAGACTGTTATTAGGAACAGATGTGGGACTCTGGTGTTTAGTGGTAGACAAACTGTTATTAAAACAAGTCTGCTGACTAAGAACCATATCTTCTTTTTTAGGAAAGAGAAACATTAACAAATTTGATTCATAATCGTTTTCTTTAAGGGATCACCCAATCATCAAAAACAAACTCTGGATTGTTTATTTGCGCATACATTGAAGAGTGCACGGTTCAACAGGGAGCGCTATTTTTGTTAACATTTCTCCAGGTTGAAGCAGAGGTTTAGAAAGTGATTCTAAGAACTTCCCTTACCATTGTTACTAAACCTTCAGATCCTCTGCACTTTAAATTTGTTTATGGCTACCCCTGTCTCACAGTTTCCTCCTCTTAGGGTCTAGCGACACTAATGCCAAGATATACACTGTGGGATCTTTTTTGTGTATTCCAGGGCTGTGTTCCTCTTCCTTCAAGGAGAGCATGAACACTTAGGATTACCTGCTGCCTAATTTTGGACTGGAGCCCTGGTGGCGCAATGGTTAAGAGCTCAGCTGCTAACCAGAAGGTCAACACTTCAAATCCACCAGCTGCTCCTTGGAAACTCTATGGGGCAGTTCTACCTTGTCCTCTAGGGTCACTATGAGTTGGAATCAACTCCATGGCAACAGATTTGGGTTTTGAGGTTTTAATTTGGGGCTGGGTCAGCTAAGAGGGAGACTTTTTTAGACATTACGAATAGTTTCCAGCTCTCCTTGCTAGCCCGCTTTCTCCCTACTCACTAATTGAGGCCCCTTCATTTAAGGACACTTCTCAGAAATTTCCTATGACACTTCTGATCATATACCATTGGCCGAACTTATTCAGAGTCCTTGGATGATGCAAACGGTTAATGTGCTAGGCCACTAACTAAAAGGTTGGAGGTTCAAGTCCACCCAGAGGTACCTCGGAAGGAAGACCTGGTGATCTGCTTCCAAAACACCAGCCATTGAAAACTCTACGGAGCACAGTTCACTCTGTGGGGTTCGCATGACGGGGTTGACTCAGTGGCACTTGGTTACCGGTAGAATTTATTCACATGGCTACACATAGCTTCAAAGGAGGCTGGGAAACAGGTTATTTTCAGTGGCCATATACTAAGCTGCAGAATCAGAGTGTAACTTTGTGAAACGGGAAATGGATATCGGGAACAAGTATAGTCATCTGTACCACAGGCTTGTACCAACGTACCAACGTACACTCCTGTCCACAGGTACGAGAGCTCCTTTTCCACCACGTTTTCATTAAACTTTGGTTTTGTTGAATATTTTATTTTTGTCAATCTGATAGACATTCATCTAAAAAAAAAAAAAAAAACTTTTCATATTCTGTTATGAATTGCATTGTGTCCCCCAAAACTATGTGTTGAATTCCTGGTCCTTTTACCTGTGGATGTGATCCTGGTTGGAAATAGGTTTTTCTTTTGTTATGTTAACAAGGTCATACCTGTGTAGGGTATATCCTAAACCTAACCACTTTGGAGCCCTGATGGCTCGGTGGTTAAGAGCTTGGCTGCTAACTGAAAGGCCAGCAGTTTGAATCTACCAGCTGCTCCTTGGAAACCCTGTGGGGCAGTTCTACTCTATCCTATAGGATCGCTATGAGTTGGAATCGACTCGACGGCAATGGTTTTGGTTTTTGGGAACCACTTCTGAGTTACTAAAAGGGCAGAATAGCCACAGAGAGACACACAGGGAAAGACAGAAGCCATGTGAGGATCGTCTACAAGCCAAGGAACATGAAAGAACCAAGGAAGGCCCATGGTTACCAACAAGGAAGGAATCAACATGGCTAAGATCCTGGTTTGAACTTTAGTCTCCTGTAAGAAAATAAATTTCTGTTCTTTAAAGCCACCCACTTGTGGTATTTGTGTTACAACAGCACTAGGTAACTAAGTTGTATTTATATCCTACTCCCATTTCCTCACCCTCACAGGCAACCATTCTAATGGATTGAACATGTACCTTTGTTTATAGTATACACAATGGATATTATTTGGTATGACCTATTTTTAGTTCTTTAATCCATAAAATTATTGCATTACATATCTGTGTTTATTAAGCACTGTGTTTTTAAGGTCATACAGGTTGCTATTTTTGTATCTCTGTTGCTTCTGACTGCTGTGTAATACTCTGTGATATACACCCACCTGTTTTACTTGTCTCCTCTCCCGGTGATGGACACTCAGTTTGCCTCAAACTCCCCAACATCACCTACGTTTTACAATGAGCCTGTGAAATAAGTATTATCATTGGAGTTTTACAGATGAGAAAACCGAGGTTCAAAGAGGTTCCAAATTTGCTCCAGTTTCCATGGTCAGGGTGTTCTACTACCTTAGCTTCTAGAAAGAAGGAAAAGGTTCCAGGGAAAATTTACTTGTAAGTAGAAAAGGTAGTTTGTGTATCTGGTGTGATTTCAGAGGTTCCAGGTAAGCTGTCTTCTTCCTAACTATCTCCTCCATTCAGCTCCAATAATGCTTCGGAGTCTGAAAGTAGAGATTTCTTTTCTTTGACTTTATGATTCCTCTCAGAATCTGAATGGGTTGTAAATCTATTGGTCATTTATGCCTCTTTTCCTGGAGCTAAAGGATTAGGTGAGCTGTATAGCTATTGAAAGGAGCTTTGGTGGTGCTGTGATTAAGTGCTCAGCTGGTAAGTGAAAGGTTGGTGGTTCGAACCCACCAGCCGCTCTGCAGGAGAGAGATGTAGAAATCTGCTTTCATAAAGATTTATAGCCTTGGAAACCCTATGAGGCAGTTCTACTGTGTCATACAGGATTCAGAACTGTCTCAACAGCAATGGGTTTGGGCTTTTGGTTTTATAGCTATTGAGGGTTTAGAGGGCAGTGGTATTGTATTCAGCTATTAGTATATGAAAACCCAACTATCAGTGACTTCAACAGACAACAATTCAGTTGTCAGTAGATCTCAAAGTGGTCTCGCACCAGCAGCATCAGCATCACCTGGGAACATGCTAGAAATGCAAGGTTTCAGGCACCCACCCCAGGCCTGCTGAATCAGCCACTCTGGAGGAAGGGCCCAGAAATCTGTTTTAATGAGCCCTCCAGGTGATCCATGTGCCCCCTGGGGTTTAGGAACCACAGAGATTTCCCCTATAACTGGAGGTCCAGGGTTGGGCAGCTGAGGGATGGTCCTACGGCTCAACAATGTCACCAAGGACCCAGGCTCCTTCCATCCTCCTGCTCTGGTGCCTTTGGCATATGGCTTCCATCTTCATGACAGCAAGATGTACTCTAGACACCACCTCTGCATTCCACCTAGGAAAATGGGGGAATCCATAATGGGTGGTACTTATATCAAGAAAACAAAATTTTTGCCAGAAATCCTCTGCTTATGTCTCCTTGACAATAAATGTCACCAAAAAAACAAAACCAAACCCAGTGCCGTCGAATCAATTCTGACTCATGAAACCCTGGTGGCACAGTGGTTAAGTGCTACGGCTGCTAACCAAAGGGTCGGCAGTTCGAATCTGCCAGGCGCTCCTTGGAAACTCTATGGGGCAGTTCTACTTTGTCCTGTAGGGTTGCTATGAGTCAGATAAATGTCACAGTCATGGCCAAATGCAGTAGAAGCTGGATCAGTAAGTATGTTTTAGCTGTGAATCCTGCCATCATCCCCTTTCCTACAAGCTGGGATTCTGTTAGTAGGAAGAATGGGGTGATGGATATTGTGTGTTGGCAAATCAGCAGGTTCTGTTATTTGCACTTAACTCAGAGATGGAAGAGGCCAAAATAGAGTGTGAAGTGGTCAAGAATGGATTTAAACTGCTTCATAACATTTCTGGAGATTGGCCTCTATATGATAAGCGCTCATAACTCTTTATAAGCCCCTACACTTGAACACCACCTGTCTTTCAGTTTGTTGTATTATGATGATTTATTGTTGCTCTGATGCTGGGAGCTATGCCACCGGCATTTCAAGTATCAACAGGGTCACCCATGGTGGACACGTTTCAGCTAGCGGAGCCTCTAGACTCAGACAGACTGGGAAGAAAGGCCTGAAGATCTACCTCTAAAAATTAGCCAATGAAAACTCTATGGTTCAAAACAGAATATTGTCTAAAATAGTCCTGGAAGATGAGCCCCCAAGGTTGGAAGGCACCCGTGGATTCAAACATACCAATGATCATGGCAATGATGCCAGACTAGGCAACATTTCGTTCTGTTGTGCATGGGGTTGCCATGGGTTGGGGGCTGACTCGACCGCAGCTAACAACGCACCTGAGAGAGACTGCATGAATAACAGTCACTGGGATCTGTGGCCAGCAGTTCCTTTTGTCCTCTGAGATCAAGACAAGCTCCATAATTCAACCAAATCTGAAACCCTAGCCTCAGCACTGAGAATGTATTCTGTCTTGCAAAAACCACAAATGCAATTAGCAGTGGGACAGAAACAGATTAAGAAGGGCTTGTTATGATGAGTTTGTTTACAGGAGTGCCCGCAGCCCGGGAGCAGGGAGCATAATTTATTTTTGCCTCTCAGCCTTGAGCCTGTTTTTTCCCTGAGTGTCTCCGCCTGTTGACTCGCTGTCTAGCTCAAGGAGTTTTTTCACTTCATTTCTACATATTCTTTGGACTAGGCCCCTGAATGGAAAGAAAAAATAAGTATTTTTTGCTTACTCATCCAAGGGCTGTCTGTTGAAAAAGAAAGGCTAGACCTGTTGTGGGCTGGATTAGGCATTTGGAGGTTATCGAGTGTAAGAGAGAGCTGGTTTAGCACAAGTCACGGTGGGAAATAAGCAGAAATGAAGTCCCTATATATGCTGCAATATGGGTGAACCTTGAAAACATTATGCTGAATGAAATAAGTCAATCACAAAAGGACAAACATTGTATGATTTCACCAACGTGGAACACTTAGAACAGGCAAATGTATAGACATCAGAGTTTAGCAGTGGTTATCAGGGACAGGAGGGAAGAGGAAGGAGGGAAATCTATGTTTAGTTTGCACTGACTTTCTGTTTATGGGGATGGATAATAAGGCAATGGATGTTGGTGATGTTTGCACAACGCAATCAATTTAATTGGCTTCATTGGATTGTACAAGTGAAAAGTGTTGACTTGGCAAATGTGTTACCTATATTTTTACAACACTTAAAAAGAAAGAGAGAGAAAAAATAAATCTAAGAGGAAAAAAGGCTATTAAAAAAAAGAGGGAGTCAATGGGCAAGCCTGCATCCCCCAGCCTGCTGCCCGGAACGGGTGTGGCCCAGGGCTTACCCGAGGACTTTCATGTTTCCTTGCTACGAGGAGTAGGTTTTGCCCGTCAACACTACAGGTGGGTCCTAGGCAAGTGCCAAACAAGCAGCTGCACAGCCCAGGGACTTTGAGCTGTGTGCAGCTCCCCTCTCTTTGTACCCCTGCCAACTCATACACACCTGGGATCTCACCAGCTGCCTGCCCACTGCAGCCCTTTCCACCACGTGATCTAATCCTCACTCCACCTGCTCCTCTGCAGTGCCGCCAACCCCATCCCCACCTTGTCTAAATAAGGCTTGGGGAGGTTTGAACAGCACACACACTGTTCATGGTGAAAACAGCCAACTCCACTGATTTCATGGCAAATTATGAGGGATGAAGAACTTCGAAGAGAGGCTGGAGCTGACAATTAATCCGCTTGGTCACTTGGGGATCAAATCAAATTGGACCCAAGGTCTTGGCTCAAGAAGGGAATCAAACTCTCTCTTTTGGCATGGTGTGTGCATTGGACTGAGAATACAAACACCAACCCTCTCCATCTTCCTTCTTTGCCTATAGATGTTCATTTGTGACTAAAACACGGCGTGGGGGAGGCAAGTACTATAATTTAGTTTTTTTTAAGTGAATGCAGGGCTTCCATTTAATCCAGCAAAGATGTGTTTTGTCCTCCTTTTGTCTAAGACATCACTCAGTTAAGTGCTGGGGGTAATAAATCTGAGCAATACCAGATTTATTGCTTCAGGGAGTTCAAAATCCAGTAGACGACATGGATAGCCTATTAAGTATAAATTTGACTATCTAGCACTCCAAGGTATAAAAATCTATACCCGTACCACCAGCTGCCATCAAGTTGATTCCAACTCATGGCAATTCCATGTGTGTCAGAGTCAAACTGTGCTCCATAGGATTTTCAATGGCTGATTTTTTGGAAGTAGATTGCCACGCCTTTCCTCTGAGATGCCTCAGGGTGGACTGGAATATCCAACTTTTCCATTAGCAGCTGAGCATGCTGTTTGCACACCCAGTGACCCCATTAAAAGCCATGTTGTTGTTGTGTGCCATTGAGTTTATTCCGACTCATAGCAACCCTACAGGACAGAGTAGAACTGCCCCATGGCATTTCCAAGGAATGACATGGATTTGAACTGCCAACCTCTTAGTTAGCACGGAGTTCTTAACCACTGCACCACCAGGGAAACTACTAATTCTGATTAGGATTACCAATGACTTTAGAGAGGAGGGGACATTTGAGCTGAGTTTTGAAAGATGAATGGTAGTTTTGTACTTTCTCTCTTTGGACAGACACTGTTAAGTGACCTGAGGTCAGGATATTTTCTTTAATTATGTCTGACACTGTTTTGCATCATTATTGCTCCAACATTTTGTGTGTGACTATAGTCCAAGGCTAAAAGCAGTAATCACCTTTGGAAACTGCCAACTAACATGAATAACTCTTCTGAGGCCAACTTTGCTCAAGGAAGTAATAAATGTCCTCTTGTGGCTAATGGCAATAAGCATGAAAGTCTCTCTCTGGCTCCCTCCCTGTCCTGTGACTTTGGACATGAAACTTAATATATCAATTTGTTGCTTTTACAAATGTGGATTAAGATGGTGTTAATTAATCAGCAAATAAGTTACAAGCACTTGTATGTGCTTGGTACTATTCACTGACAGTTCTGTCAGTCACAAAAGTGCAAGAAAGATGAAAAATAGGACTATAAAGCATGCTAATTGTCATATGTAAGAAACCACCTTATTACGTTAAAACAGAACTTGTTCAAGTGGCCTCTAAAGTTTTTAGGTAGCTGGCAAGTTTTAGAATTCTAGGAACTTTTCTAATACTTTTACACCTCCCCTTGATTAGAGATCATTCACTATGGTAGACTGGTAGACATGAGTGCTGCTCACTAATATTTCCAGTTCTCAGGGAGCATTGTTACTGCTGCTAGCTGCTGTTGAGTGGGCCCCCAATTCATGGTGACCCCATGCACAATAGAATGAAAAGCTGCTTGGTCCTGTGCCATCCTCATGATGGGTTGGGTATTGGACCATTATGATCCACAGAGTTTTCATTGGCTGATTTTTAATTCCTAGTCTGCCTTAGTCTGCAAGCTTCCCTGAAACTTGTTCAGCACCACAGCAACCCACGAGCCTTCACTAACAAATGGGTGGTGGCTGTGCGTGAGATGCATTGGCCAGGAATCGAACCCATCTACCGCATGGAAGGGAGGATTTTGTCATTCAACCACCACTGCCCCCTCTGGGAGCATTGGTGATTGCATTTCTTTATTTGCTTGAGGTTAGGCATGACCATGTGTCAGGCTTTTATCAATTAAATGTAAGTGGAAATGGCATTTCATATTTGAGTTGAAGCATTTAATTGCCAGCGCACGGTTACCATTATTAACTTTTTAAAATGGAAGAGACTGGAATAAATTAGAACACACCCACCCTAAGTAAATGGATGCACAGTAGTTATTTCAAGGTATTGTTGTACATGCTTAGACCCTTTACATACAAAGCTTATAGCACTTCATATAAACTATCTCATTTTAATTCGCACAACAATACTCTGTGACAGATATTATACAACAGATGAGAGGACCAAGAATCACAGAGTTCAAGTAACTTGCCCAAGATCACAAAAAATTGTCAAGGTGATGCCAAAAGCCAGGTTCTTTCCGTTATCCTCACTGCCTTCCAGGTTGTTAATGTAGATTGCTTCCTGATTGTATTATTTTGTACAGATTAGCATGAAGCCAAAGCCCACATGGGCCAGGTAATTAGCCTTTTTTCCTACAGTCTCTAACCTCAGTCTCACCTGAATTCTGAATCAAATGTCTGAGGGATGTGTGCCTTCAGTGTTGGAGAAACCAGATAAGAGAATGTGGAAGGAATGGGGGAAACCCATCCCAACTTCTGGAAAACACAAACCAGATAACTGGTCAACAGGGACATCACTATGTATGAAATACAAACAAGATTTAATGTAAAATGTTTCTTGTTAGCCATTGTTCATGGCGACCCCATGTACAATGGAACAGAACATCGCCTGCTTCTGTACCATGTTCATGATCATTGTTATGTTTGAGTCTGTTGTTGTGGCTACTGTGTATCTTGACTGCCTTCCAACCTAGGGCGCTCATCTTCCATCACTATTATCAGGCAATATCCTGTTGTGATCCATTCCATAGGTTTCCATTGCCTAATTTTCAGAAGTAGATCACCAGGCCTTTCTTCCTAGTCTGTCTTAGCCTTGGAAGCTCTGATGAAACCTGTCTACCATGGGTGACCCTGCTGGTATTTGAAATGCTGGTGGCATAGCTCCCAGTGTCATAGCAACATGCAAGCCACAACAGTATAACCAACTGACAGACAGTTGGTGGATGTGATACTGAGATTAAGCAAAACTCAGAATTTCAAAAGTTCTAAAAAGGTTGTCCATGTTCTATTTTTCTAGCAAAAAAAAAAATGGTTATAACCTAACTAGGACAAGTGTACCAGTTCTGACCTTAATATGTCCAATAAAGTTTTCATGATTTCACACAGTGAGAGTCTTGCCCGTATCCCTGACAATGGATAAGCACTCCAGTTTCCCCGTATTTGCATATGGCCTGCAGTCTAGCATCAGGGTTATACACAGAACAGAGTGAAGCTCTATGAGGACAGGAACCATGGCGATCTTGTTAATTAAATGGATCTTTTTTTTAATGCCTAGTTTAATGTCCCGGCAGAGAGTAAACACTTTGAAGTATTCGTTAAACTAACAAAGAACCCATGACCACTGACATGGATTACAAAATAAACACAGAAGGGATTGTGGTTCTGCCAAAATGAAAGACCTGATTTAACCAATCACATGAAGGGCTGTCCCTAAAATCTGCTTATGAAACCATACCTAAGAGCCTATCTGAAGCCCAAACTCAAAAATGGAAAATGATCTTTCCCTCTATATGTAAGCTGAGAACCTCCTTAGAGGTTTCTGTTTTATGCACTCTAATTTAATATTAATAAGAATTATGTTGCTGTTCCTAATATATTCCTTTGGTAAAGGGAGAAATTTAAATTGGGAGCTTTTGGAGGATTTTTATTCAGGATATGCTGGCATCTGGCCTTGGCTTTCACAAGTGGAAACGAAAGCTCAGTCGAATGAGCATTGGACACGCACTGCCAAGCCAGCTGCCAAGTAGGAAGAAACTATTTGAAGAATCCCATGTTGCTCTTTGAAGTGTGATCCACCTGACTCAACAACAGCCACCAGGCAATTGGACTTTTTGAAGTGTCCATTGATTTAAGAAGAATGGCTCATTATTTGGAAATTCTAATTCCAATACATGCACCATCTTCCACAGTGGAGGTAATAGATAGTCACCAGAGAGGTTTTTCTCAACCATATATACCTATACATGGTAGATATTACAAAGATGAAAGATGTATCTGCGTGTACAAATGTATTTCATGAGAATCAGAGCATCTCATTTTAATTAGTAACTATTTTTCCCCCTAGGGATAATTTTTCTGACTCTAATGAAAAATTGAGTCTTATTTAAAAAGAAAAAAAATGTTTGCATTAATGGGGATAGGACTGTAAAAAGCCTTCTGATGCCAGAACTACTGCCTAAGGCAACTCCTCTTTATTTATAGAAGGTCCATGGCTACTTGGAATGATGAAAAAACTGGTGCTGCATAACATTTTCTAAGTATCCAGTGGTTATTAGCGTAGCTCCTTCATCTTGTTCTATATATTCGTCCTTTAAGTTTCTAGTAGAGGGACTCAGAGAAGCAGATGAACTGCACTATCACTCTAGAATTGGTTTTGTGAAGAGGCTGAAAGAGGAATGTGCAATGGCCCTGTTTTCCAAATCGATACTGAACTAAAAGAAAGTGAGTTAATTTTATTATTGTGTCTCCCCAACACACACACAAATCAGGGCATGTGATCTAACAGATGTAAATGGGACAAAGTAATTAAAACTGGGACTGTAAAAGATAGTCTAGGCAACACAGAGACCACTCATTAAGTGCCTTACTGGACAACTGCGGTATAGAGCACAGTCTTTAGGCAAGTATGGAGCCCTGGTGGTGGAGTGGTTAGAGCTAAGCTGCTAACTGAAAGGTTTGGCGGTTTGAATCCACCGATTGCTCCCTGGAAGCCCTATGGGGAAGTCCTACTCTGTCCTACAGGGTTACAATGAGTCAGAATCAACTCATCGGCAATGGGTTTGGTTTGGTTTATAGGCAAGTATGTGCCTTTAAGGAAGTGATGGACTTAGGGATGGGAGCAAAGAGGGAGGAAGGTATACCCTAAGTAAATAGAGAAAAGTAAAAAAGGAACAAATACCTTCATGAGCCTGCCTTGAGGACGTGAATGGATTTATGTTTCTTCTTCATGTTTCTGAAATCTTTTAGGGAATGTGTTTCAGATAGTATTGTGACCAATTGCAAATAATAGAAAACCCAACTATGGTGATGGAATAAAAGTGGATTTTTCTTATTAGAAGTTTGGAGGTTGGTGATTGCTGGCGTCAGTTCAATGACTCAAAACTGTAGGGAAATGTCTCTGTGAGTCTCTTGGCCTTTCCCTCATAGTGCTATGATGGCTGCTGTAGCTCCAGACATCACATCTGCATTTAAGAGAAGGAGAAAGTAAAAGTGGTTTTGCCAGACATATTTGTTATGTTTTACCAAAAAAAAAAAAAATTTATCCAGAGCCCTGACCCTTGATCCCACAGATATTCATTCATTTAACATTACCCTGAGTTTTCACACCATTACATCTAACTACGAAGGAAGATGGGAAAGTATTTAACTATCTCAGCTTTTAGAGTAGAGGCAGGCAAGGGAAAAATAATGAGGAATGGGTATTGCGTCTACAGTCTACTTGTCTGACACGAGAAGACTGCTCAGTTATTTTCCATATTTATTTAGAAAACAAGAAAAGTTTCCATTAGACATAGGAAAAAAGTCTTAACCCTCAAGTCAGACTACTGAGACAGACAGCAATGCCTTGGAGATCTTCTGCTATTAATGTGTCTTAAAAGAATTTGGTATTCAGTTGTCTGAAGCCTGGGGCCTAGACCAGATGATTTCAGTAGGTCTATGATTATTTGATTCATCATTTCAAAGCTACACATTCTCCATCTCTCAGAGCACTGTGAAATAACAAACAAGAAAAACCAAGGTGCCTTCTCCCCTGTTCTTCTCCCCGCCTTATCTACTTCATTGGAAACTACCAAATGCACTGAACTTTTAGAGATTCTAACGCTGTTCAAAACTGGTTGCAGGAAAAGATCAGACTTAACGGTCTGACTGAGACAAGAAGGACCCCGGAGATCATGGTCCCCAGACCTTCTGTTAGCCCAAGACTGGAACCAGTCCCAGAGACAACTCTTCAGGCAGGGATTGGACTGGATTATATATAAAGTAGAAAATGACACTGGTGAGGAGTGAGCTTCTTGGATCAAGTAGACACATGAGACTATGTGGGCAGCTCCTGTCTGGAGGGGAGATGAGAAGGCAGAGGGGGACAGAAGCTGGCTGAATGGGCACGGAAACACAGGCTGGAGAGAAGGAATGTGTTGTCTCATTAGGGGTAGAGCAGCTAGGAGTACATAAAAAAAAAAAATTTTTTTTTAAGTTATATATAAATTTTTGGTATGAGAGGCTGACTTGATTTGTAAACTTTCACTTAAAGCACAATAAAAATTAAAAAAAAAAAACTGCAGGTCTGTCAAGGAAAAAAGCAAGAACTGGATAAATGAAGTATAAGGTAAAGATCGGGAAATCATGGTTTGTTTAGTTTCCCTAAATGTATTTGGGTAAAGCTAAAAATTGATCTAAGATCCTATCAGGCAGATATGGAACAGTTACTTGACTATGATGTGGGCATTTTACAGTAGAGCCTCAAAACTTTCCTCGACATAATATTATACACCATTATGTGTTATGCTTATTCTTTAAGTAAACACATTTGTAAATCACTGGGCAAACGTGTTGGGATCCCATGGTTTATTTCTGCTTTGTGTTGCACTGTAGTCTTGGCTACCCCAGGTTCCCTGATGGCAAGGAGGAACCTTTTCCAGACAATCACTCAGGCCCCGAGGCAGGGAAGACAATGGTGCATTGTGAACTTACTTGCACAAGGTTTACGAATGTGGTGCAATCTTGCTGTGCCCATGGCCTGAACTTCAGAAACCCATCGATGATTCCCGCCAGCCTATACTTGTCAGCCAGAAGGCATGAGGAAGACTGGGTAAAGTCCCTTCTCTTAACCACATTTCAAGATGATCTAAAAGACACTTTCTTCCCCTCTGGTTTTGTAAATGACCAGAAACAGGAGTGGGACTGGTTTCACAATAATGAAACAAATCATCTTTTTCACACATATTTATTTTTATTATATTACCAGGTTAGTCTAGGGAAATTTGTTAGCATCTATTTCTTCTGTAGACTTTTGGATAGCTGATAGCCCTTTTTGTTTTCACCAGGTTCCAGGCTCTATGCGAGGTGGACCCTAAATTATCTCTAATTTATTTCATCCATTCGACAAAATTTTTATTGAACATCTGTTATGAGCTGGTCATGTTGTGAGTATTTGAGATACTTGCTATTGCTAACAGTCACAACATTACCAGGTAATTGCTATTATCTACATAATAATTTTACCTACATAAAAATATTGTCATGGATTGAACTGTGTCCCCCAAAATATTTGTCAACTTGGCTAGGCCATGATTCCCAGTATTGTGTGATTGTCCACCATTTAGTCACCTGATGTGATTTTCCTATGTGTTGTAAATCCTATCGCTATGATGTTAATGAGGTAGGATTAGCAGCAGTTATGTTAATGGAGCAGGACTCAATCTACAAGATTAAGTTTCGTTTTAAACCAATCTCTTTGAGATATAAAAGGGAAAAGTGAGCAGACACAGGGACCTCCTATCACTAAGAAACTAGAGCAAGGAGAATACCGTGTCCTTTGGACCCAAGATCCCTGCTTTGAGAAGCTACTGGACTGGGGAAGACTGATGACAAGGACCTTCCTTCAGAACCAACAGAGAAAGAAAGCCTTCCCCTGGAGCTGGCACCCGAAATTCGGACTTCTAGCCTCCTAGACTGTGGAAGAACCAATTTCTCTTTGTTAAAGCCATCCACTTGTGGTATTTCTGTTATAGCATCATTGGATAATTAAGGCAAATATTATCTATTTGCCTTAAATAAAGATTAACAAACTAAGGTCCAGAGAGAATAAACAACTTCTCAGTCACACAGCTAGTGTGTGGCAAAGCTGGGTTTAAACCCATAGTCCATACGTTTTACACAGTATCTTAGTGTCTTCCTCCTATCGACTGATCTTATCGCAAATGTCCATCATTATAAATGGATGAAATCTTTTTGTGTGTGTGGTAAAAATATATATGATGGAACATTCACCAATTCAACAATTTTTATGTGTACAATTCAGTGGCATTGATTACATTCATCATGTTAGGTGATCAACACCACTGTTTCCAAATTATTCTACCACCATTAACAGAAGCTCAGTGCCCCCTAAGCAATGACTCCTCTTTTCCTCTCCCCTCCCACCCCTGGTAACCACTAATCAGCTTTGGTCTCTATACATTTGCCTATTTCACACATGTAGGATCATACAGAATTTGTCCTTTTGTGACTGTCTTATTTCATTCAGCATAATGTTTTTTCAAGGTTCATTTATATGTAGCATGTATCAGAATTCCTTTCTTTTTATGGCTGAGTAATATTCCACTGTGTGCATGTACCACATTTTGTTTATCCATTTATCTGTCGATGGATATTTAGCTTGTTTTAAAATCTTTCTTGAGATTATAATTCATGAACATTTATGCTTACTCTTCCAAAAATAGGTAATGTTCATAGTATGAGAATTAAGAGGAAAATTCTACCTTTGCTAAGCCCTCCTCCCTAAATTGCTCATCTTCAAAATCTGACTTTAGAAACCTTTAATTCGAAGGGATAGCTAATTCATGCTTCCGTTCAGTGTCCTGGCAGACTAACTTTAGATTGAGGGTTAGGGGGATCCTGGTAGGAGTATCCTCACAGACACAAGAATCTTGAACTACAGTCAGAAAGGAGACCCAGAGTTTCTGATCTGCTTGCTCACCAGCTGAATAACTTTAAGTTGTTTAAATTCTGACTGTCCCAAGTTTGAAGCCGTGAGAATCAAATGAGAGAACATGAAAGTGGCTTGGAAATCATAAAGCAAATATATAGATATAAAGAACTACCATTATCATAACTTACAAAGCAGAAGAGAAAGAAAAAGACAGCATGAGAAAACACTTCAGCTGAACTTTACAAATCTTCTAATAAAAGATTATGTAATGAAAAGGCTACGAGGAGGGATAATGAAATTAAGCATTTTCTGTCACAACCCCTTTCCTACTGGTATCTGGGGCATGGAATTCTGAATATCATTAATTCTTCTTGAGCATAAACTCAACTGTGGTCAAGGGTGGATCCTTCTTGCCCTGCCAATCTTCTAAAAACTAAGTATGATGGTTTAGTGGGTTCTCAATGATGACTACTGAATGGAACGTTCATAGCGTATCAGAGGCAAGTGGAGGGCAAGGCAGCTGCTTGCCATTTGGTTGGTGAACCCCAAATGGCCTCCACGTGGCCACAGGCAAGAATCACAGAGGTAGGTCTTTAAGTGTCTTTAGACTTAAAGATGCAGGCATGGAGGGAAGAGAACCAGAATGATTTTTGGTGGCCTAAAGCAATCCAGTAATTGAAGTCTTCTGGAATGAGGTAGATTATAAATGGAAATTTATACTTAATGGTCAATTATACTTAATGATCAATTAGGGTGGCTAATTTTGCTTTTCTTCCTTTCCCTAACAACCTTTCTTGAGGGATAAATAGAAGAATTGGTGGACTTGAAAAATACAAAGACTTCTAAATAAGAGTTGAGTCTCAATATACACCAAGAGCTTTACACTGTTCGGATCCTGTTTTAGTAATTTCATTTATAGGAACTTATCTTAAGCAAAGAAGCAAACACTTTAAGTTATTCATATAAGAATAGTGTTACTTAGGTAACAGGTATGAATTTCTCTTAATGCTTGGGTACCAAATAAACTTTCTAAGCAAATTAAGTCTGGTTTATCACCCATTAGCCAGGGTTGGTGGGTAGTCTAAGCACAATCTTTTTTTTTTTTTTTTTGAATTTTACTTTTCCTCTTTCATCCCTTAGGATTGTCAAGAATCCTTGGGTTTAAACTGTACAGGAATTTAGGAAAGGTAGTTCCTAGTTCAAACTGTGACGTTGGCAAAGAATATTGTAGAATGTCAAAAGTATGAACAAATCAATCTTAAATACAACCAGAATGTTCCTGAGATGCAAGGATGGTGAGACTTCGACTCATTTACTTTAGACACATCTTTAGAAAAGACCAATTACTAGAAAAGGACATCATGTTTGGTAAAGTAGAGGGCCAATGAAAACAAGAAAAACGCTCAATGAGATGGATTGACATAGTAGTTGCAACAGTGGATTCAAACATATCGATAGTCATGAAGATGGCACAGGAACTGGACAACATTGTTCTGTTATACATGAGGTCTACATGAGTCAAAGCCAACTCAACAGCAACTAACAAAGTTCCTAGGAGCTTCACTATCCAGTATTTCATACTGCCAAGGCCAACACCTCTGCTCACAACTTCACAAATACTTGAGCCAAACTCAGCCACAGAGACCAGGGTAGTCCTCAGGAACCCTCACAGTCCCATATCTTAGGTTCTGCCACCTCCAGGATGTCATCACCAGCTTCCTGAAGAATCCTTTCCTCTTTGCAAGTTTCAGAATGTTCCACAGTTCTTTTTTTGGTCAGTCCCTTTTCCCTTTTTACTCTAGAATTTCAAAGCCTCCAACCCTTTCCTATCTAGCATTCTCAGTTTACCAGACTTCCAGTTGACATACCTCTCTGAGCACACATTTTTGGAAACAAAAGCCTGTTAACTTGCGTTTGGGGCCAAAGAAAGCCCGGATCATCACAACCCAAAGTCCAACATGGGCTCTTGGGAGGAAAAGGGAAGAAGACCTCTGTTGTTTCATAATGAACCTGTTGTTGTTGTGTGCCCTCGATTCAGTTCTGACTCATAGCGACCCTATACGACGACAGGAACTGCCCCATACAGTTTCCTGAAATCTTTATGGGAGCAGACAGCCAGGTTTTTTCTCCTGCGGAGCTACTGGTGAGTTCAAACCGTCAACATTTTGTTTAGCAGCTGAACGCTTAGCCATTTTGCCACCAGGGCTCCTTATAATGAACCTACAGCCTAGAAAACCAAAAAACCAAATCTGTTGCCGTCACGTCACATCAATTCTGACTCATAGTGACCTGTTTATTCCCAAACAATGTATTCTGCCACATTAAATTTTTAATAAGTCATCAAATTACACTTATAATTGTAAAATTCTGGAAGAAACTTAAATGTCTTACTAAAGGGGTTGTATACTAGAATAATATAGAGTGATTAAAGGGCTCAGTTTTTTTTAAACTATTTCAATAATTTGGAAAAGCACTCATGGTACACTCAAAAAAAAGTAGGAGAAAGATGTGGCAGTCTGCTTCCAGCCTTGCAAGCTCTATGGGGTAGTTTAACTCTGTCCTATAAAAAAAAAAAAAATTTTTTTTTTTTTTTTTTTTTTTTTTTTTCTGTCCTATAGGGTCACTATATGTTGAAATCACTATGTTTTGGGTGGTTTTTTACATAGTAATAAAGACAAAAAGCCTGTTGCCATCAAGTCAATTCTGACTCATAGCTGCCCTATAAGACAGAATAGAACTGCCCCATGGGGTTTTCAGGGAGCAGCTGGTGGGTTTGAACCGACAATCTTTTGGTTAGCAACCCAACTGCACCATCAGGGCATCTATAAATGACGTTTACATGTCCATGATTTATTGTGTGTAAACCACCTACACAGTCCCGGCTACATCCTCTCGCCTTATTTCCTAAATCTTTTTCTCTTTTTGTCTCTGGAATTTTCTTTCAGAAATCCAATGGTGAAAATTATCACATTTAACCAGGTTTTATTTTATGAAATGATGAGTCTCCTACCTTTAGATATTAATTTCTTAACATCTCTGTTTTAAACTTATGCACTGAATACTGAATTCAGCACGAATGGCTCCTTTCTTTAAGTGTGTATTGACTCCAATCATCTCCTAACTCAGCTGCTGCTGGCTTTCTGGCTAGGTCAAATACAAAAACCAGTGTACCACTTTGATATGCCAGTAGAGAGAAAGAGAGAGGAAATTCTTTTCACTTGTCAGAACATACATAAATACAAAATGGAATTTCCATATTTTTAGAATTTACTAACATTTTTTAAATTCTGGACTAAAAACCTCAGCTAGAGACTGGGCATCCTAGCGGGTAATCACCCTTTTTCCCTTCGTACTAACAGTGAAGGTGTGCTTGCCCACTAAGACAACTACCAGCCAATCAGGTTCTTAGTGAACTGAGATATTCAAAAGCTAGCTTAGGTAACAGGCCTGGCTCAGTATTTTCAGGGCCCAGGCAAGAGTACAGATGGAAGTCCCTATACTGTATTTCTAAATATTTAAAAGGTACAGATCAAGCCACCGCATTGTTAAATAAGTTCTACCCTCTTATCTTGATAAATACCCCTGCCTAAAGCCAAAGTTAGGGGCAGTGGTGGTTCAGTGGTATAATTATTGCCTTCCATGCAGCAGACCCAGGTTCAATTCCCAGCTAATGTACTTCATGTGCAACCACCACCCATCTCCATGATGGTGCAGGACCTGGCAACATTTCATTTCTTTGTACATGGGGTCACCATGAATCAGGGCCAACTCCACAGCAGCTAACAACAAAAACAAGGCCATAGTTGAATTTAGGATTCTCCCCAGCCCTGGTGTTCCATGTGAGACTCTGGCAGCCATGTGGAGAGGGCCAATGCCTGTTCTCTGGCCTGACCCACTCCTCTGCCCACTGCTGGCTCTCTCTTGCACTAGAAAAGCCCTCTCTCAAATATGTGGATATTCCAGCACACCTGATGCTCTTCCCCAACAACCTGGCAGCAAGTTCATCCTCGGAATGGTGGTCCCAGGGAAGAAGTCCACGCAGGCCTGGGGTGCAGCGCTGTTTGCGCACAACTTCAGGACTCCAGGGTCTGGACACCCAGAGCATGCTCTAAAGGGGGTGAAGCACAGGCTCTGGGTAGACATGCCCCCTAACGTACTCCTTACCCTGTGACAGGGCAAGTGGATGGGTGGAAAGGACTCTCTAACGTGCAGCTGTCTATCTAAAGGGTAGGTCCCAGGGCAGCCACCCCTCATGCTGGGTCAAAGGGTGGAGTTTTTCTAGTTTATCCTCAGTGATGTGTTGTGTTTCATGGGGTGGAAAGGGGTCAGGGATAGTATGGTAGAAAATTAATTTTCTATGATGCTACTCTTTGACCCTCCTAGAGGGAAAGACCCTATGCCTTCCCCTTTTATTATAATTAAATTTTAGTTATGCTTGAATATTATCCATAATTTGATTTTTCAAGATAGAATTCTGAAATACCACTTTCCTGGAGAACCCCTGAGGAAAACCTGGAGAACTCACTTAGAAGAGCTTAGTTATTCGTTGGCAGTTTTTGCTCCTCAGTGGGCTAAAGGCTGGGGGAGTTTTTAGAACTTGAAAAGGGAATTTAGATTGGAGGTCTACCAAAACCAAAAATCAAACCCACTGCTGTCTAGTCGATTCCAACTCATAGTGACCCTACAGGACAGAGTAGAACAGAGCAGCTGGTTAATTCGAACTGCCAACCTTTTGTTTAGCAGCTGAGTTCTTAGCCACTGTACCACCAGGGCTCCTGGAGGTCCACTAGCATAAGCAAATTTGGACATCAGAAGAGAGGACAGCAGTCTGCTAGGATTTATTAGATGACTGATGATGGAGGGTCAATTGAGTTGTATGATGATGACAATGATTATAATGACACTAGTATACAGTGGAAGCCCTGGTGGCACGGTGGTTAAGAGCTCGGTTGCTAACCAAAAGGTTGGCAGTTTGAATCCATCAGCTGCTCCTTGGAAACTCTACGGGGCAGTTCTACTCTGTCCTGTAGAGTTGCTATGAGTTGGAATTGACTCAACAGCAGTGGGTTTGGTTTTGATTAGTATACAGTGAGGAAGTCACTAGTGTGCAAATGGTTAATGTGCTTGGGTGCTAACCAAAAAGGTTGGAGGTTCCAGTACACCCAGAGGCATCTTAGAAGAAAGAACTGGTGATTTACTTCAGAAAAATCAGCATTGAAAACCCGATGGAGCACAGTTCTGCTCTGCCACACATGGGGTCATTATGAGTCAGAGTTGACTCAAAAACAACTGGTTACTGGTAAGACATAGTGAGTAAGATATAGTAGGTGCCATGTTCTGTACTAAATACATTATATTATGTCATTTTAAATTCACAGCAACCCTATGAAGAACTGAAGCTTAAAAGTTTCAGTAACTTGCCTGGAATAATGCTACCAGTAATGGGCCAAAACTGAGATTACAATCTAGGTTTGTCTTGCAATAGAGCTTAAAGTCTTAACCCATCTGTTTCATCCAAAATTTAGTATATAAAAATAGGCAAATTGGTACAGTTCCAACCAAGGATAGACTCAGCATTAATAGCTAGCCCTGGCAGTGCAATGGTTACACTTTTGGCTGGTAACCAGAAGGTTGATGGTTCAAACCCACCCAGTGGCTACTTCTGGACAAAAACCTGTCTATCTGCTTCTGTAAAGACTACAGCCAAGAAAACCAGAGCTTCAAACCAGTTCATTTGGGTTCAAATTCCTACTGAGAATTTGCGTTTCTACTCCAGATATACTAAATCAAAGTCTACAGTTTAACAAGATCTCCAGGTGATTCTTACGTATAATAAATTTTGAGAACACTGCTCTATTAGTGGTTCTCAAAATTGGTCCCTAACCAGTAGCATTAGCATCGCCTGGGAACTTGTTAGAAATGCAAATTCTCAGCAGGGGTTTGAACCTAACTGGTTGATTGAAGATTGGACTCAATAGCATTCAACAACCAGAGCTTTAGGCATTCTGAACTAAATGAAGAAAGATGGCCTGAGGGAGGAGACACCTAGAAGGTGGTGTCCTGTGTAGATGACCCAAAGCCTGAGGAAGGAAGCTTTAGGAATATCCTTACCCAGTGGGCCAGCACCAAGGCAGAACTTAAAAGCTACACCTTTTTACTACTACCGAATGCAGTGTTTTATGGACTAGAGCTAGCGACTAGAAATTGTAATCTCTGAAATTTGGCAAATATTGGAAGCATAGAGAATGTCCCCATTCTTAGCAACCCAAATATTATAGAAGATTGATCTAGGATTCAGTTAAGAGAGGAATGGGTAAATCTCATCTACAAGATTGAATCCAAGAGTTGAATGAATGCAGAGGTATCTAGAGGGCAATCCTCAACTCACTTACGTTTTAATTGAGACCAAGACAAATTAATTCCTTTAAGAGTTCTTGTGATTCTCTAATTCCCCACCTTTGCTTTCCATAATCATTCCCCTCAAGTTGCATGCGGTAAAATTACTTGAAAAATGAAGAGATTTGTTTCCTGGTTTCTGAGAAAAAAAATTAGGAGTAGGGAATAGGGAGTAGGGAGGAAGCAGGAAAGAGAAAGTAGAATGGAAAAAAAAAAAAAAAAGAAGAGGAAAGGGAAGAGGCAGAGAACAACCCAGGTGAAATAATAGCCGGTGGTTGTTGAGGAGGCAACTAGGTTGCTTCCCAGGAGCCTGCAGGAGAATGAAAGGAACACTTGTCCAAAAATGAGAATCACTGGTTCACCAGTTGCTATTCAGTGGATTCTAACTCATGTGGGAACCCCATGTGTGTCAGAGTAGACTGTGCTCCATAGGGTTTTCACTGGCTGATTTTTTAAACAGGTCACCAGGCCTTTCTTCAGAGATGCTTCTGAGTGGACTCGAACCTCCAATCTTTTTGGTTAGCCGCCAAGCACATTAACAATTTGTACCATTCAGGGACTCCAAGAATGGGAATGTTGTTGTTATTCGGTACTGTTGAGTCATTTCTGACTCACAGTAGTAACCCTATGTACAGCAGAACAAAGCACTGCCTGGTCCTGGTCCTCCACCATCCTCCCAATTATCGGCTATGCATGAGCCCGTCTTTGAAGTCACTGTGTCAATCCATCTTGTTGAGGGTCTTCCTCTCTTTTGCTGACCCTCTACTTTACCAAGAATGAGAATAACCCAAAACCCTTGCCATAGAGTCAATTCTGACTCATAGCAACCCTATAGAACAGCCCTCTAGGGTTCCCAAGGAGCGGCCAGGCTGGTGGATTCAAACTACTGACCTTTTGGCTAGCAGCCATAGTTCTTAACCCCTTTGCCACCAGGGTTTCCAGAATGGGAGTAGTCCCTGGCTATTCAGCAAGTATGCCCTGACACCTCCTCCATCCCAATACTGATGTAAGTTAACAGTGGTCCCTGGGCTTGGTGGGTGAAGGCTTACCTGGGGACGGAGGCTAGGGCTTGCTTCTCTCTACCAGAAATGAAAGATTTGTACCCTTCAATTTAAAATCTAGGATCCTGAGAATTTGCAACCAGCCACTTACCACGACAAAGTCATAGTTTATGCCACATAAGAAATAACACTGCATTTTTTTCGAAGTTCTATCTTCATCATATATAAATTTTACTTAAAGTAAAGCACTATAGACAAACGTTGAACTCTAGTTAAACACTTTAGCAGGCATATCCTTAGAGGAAAGTGTACTGATATCTGCAACTTAGTCTGAATTACATCAAATAAATAAATAAAGTGGATTGATTGATAGTTGAGTAGATAAGTGATAAAGCAAGTATAATAAAATGTTATTTATAGAAGCTTGATGGTTGGGACACAGGTGTTCACAATTTTTCAGCTTCTCTGCATGTTTGGGAAACCCTGGTGGCGTAGTGGTTAAATGCTACAGCTGCTAACCAAAGGGTCTGCAGTTCGAATCCACCAGGTGCTCCTTGGGAACTCTATGGGGCAGTTTTACTCTGTCATATAGGGTCGCTGTGAGTTGGAATTGACTCGATGGCACTGGGTTTGGTTTTGGGTCTGCATGTTTGAAATTTTTCATGACAAGATGCTGGAAAAAAAATCTATCTTATCAAAGAGAGGGCGCTCTTTAAAAAGACAGTATGCACGCACACACACACAATTATCAGCCTTTTTTAGTCGTGCAATTTAAAAAAAGGACTCACTGAATAATGAGAGAGATTTCATTTTTTACCTGTTTCTTTTGTCTCATCTGCCTTTTTCTCTTTGGCAAACTACTAGAGCACAAATATTGGTACCTGGTAAAGGCACGTTTCATTACTACACGCTGAAAATTTCAGGGGAAATACACGATGCCATTGTTCTTGTAAAATATGTTAATTAGGCAAATCTTCTGTCAACTATGAATATTCTATTTGGCTCTATGTGAAATGCATCTGTTCATCACAGTATTTGTTAACTAGTTAACAAATGTTAAGTAGAGATTAACGCATATTGTCCCTGAAGAGTTTTTTGTTTTGTTTTTTTACTCCAAGAGGGACTTTAGTACTGAGATGAAATTTAAAATACACAGGTGTCCAGAACAACTGCAATGATGAAGGGATAAATTTTATACATTCTATCTTAAAGCACAAGGCATTTTTGTGGTGTTTATGCACGTGTTTCTATGTGTTTAAATTTTAAATTACTACTTGGCATTGTAGCCGATGCTCTGGAGTGACTGGGAGTCAGGAACAAGGAGAGAAGAGATACTTTTTTTTTTTTTTTTTTACCTTTCTTCTGCCCGTTAAAAAAAAAAAAAGAAAGAAAGAAAAGCTGCAAAATAGTGTTAGGCTATGATTGTCAGGGATTTCACTTAAGTTAACCCCTGCTAGTATACGTTCACAGTTGATTCTTTAGTTTTCAAATCAATTGCAATTATAAAGTTATCCTTACAGTCTTTTTTAACCTATGCTAGATATGTCTAGAATGTCATAAGTAAGATATATCCATAAGTGGTAAAAACATTGTCCATAATGGATTAACACATATCTAATGACTTTATTTTAAAATATTATGTTTATTTGCATTCAATTACTTTTAGAATTTGAAAGGAAAATTTAACACTGGAGTTCAAGGTTTTTAAGCTAGTTAGAAGTGCTTATATAACGAATCTTTTCTTTTTTGTGCCAAAGAAGTGAATTTCACTATCCTCAAACAGTAACACATGATAGTAAATTCTTACTTATATTTTATTTAAAAAAAGGCTAATATTCTGGTACTGCATCCTAAAGAAATAAACTCCTCTTTCTCCAAAATAATAAAATGTAAATATTAAAATCTTAAGCTCCAAACTTGCTATTTTTATCAATAGAATATAATTAGTTTCTAGTAAGCCCCCAAAAGTAATATAAGTCTGATTCCCAAATATTCTTGGATCATTTTGGGATACTTTTATTACTTAAATATCAGACCCGTAAACCCGTTTGTTCGACCAATGATTACTCTGCTCAGATTTTGGCTATTAAAAAGCTTTAACATGGCTGAAAGTAAAAATCCTGGGCAGAATATAAGGACTGTGTTTTATGAAAAAAGAAAATACACTGGCACACAGATAGTGTGAACTTTCAAAAAGCCCTTTGTCAACTAACTGCCAAGCCTCTCAAAAGATAAGAATAATAGGTTCAGTATTAGAAACGTGAGCTCTCTAAAGAAAACAATATGGTAACATAATTGATATCTAGTAAGTTGCTTACTATTTGGAAAAAAAAAGATTACTTACTAAGAACTATTTTCCCTTTTCCTTTGAAAAGCATAGAAACCTTGAGTGCATATAGGTAAAGGGAACAAAAACTATATTTAAATCACTTTTTAAAATACCACGTTTTCACTTGTACTTAGGAAAAAAGTTGTTAGTTATTTTGAAGGTAGTGAGAATAACAGTAAGTAGGAAGAAAGCATAACATGAAAAGCATGTGTACCCACTGAAACCAAACAGTGAAGAACATACTCAATTGCACAAATGATTGGAAATACAACTTACCTCATTCTCAGGAAGGTACTGTGGGGGTGCCGGATATGGGACGGGGTAAGCCGTGACAACAGATCAAGGAACCTACCAGAGCCAGGGAACTCTATCAATAAAACAGAACGTTAGTCAGATGTGCTTCAAACCTCCCTTCCTCCCAAAGTGTTGCCAGACCTCAGAAACCCTACCTTACGTAATCAAACTTAAAGGACTTGAGTAGCAGGAACCCACAGACTGTCTTCATGCTACTGAAAGAAATATTCCAGAAGCCTTGTGCCTGTTAAACGATTACAGTCTGTTCTCAAATGAGGATTTATAAACATGCCACCTCCTGAGGATGGCACAAGTACCCTAAGATGAATTGTGTGGTCTGTCAGGAGAAAAGTTATCTTTAGTACAGACTTCTTCTGCTAGATCACATGCACACACAAACACAACCAAAGTCCTATCAAGGCTTCATTGAATCACTGAATACAACATACATACTTTTAATCAAAGCCACACAAAGGTATTCCTGCTTGGCTCCCCTGAGCTTATTTTCAATCTGAGAAGTTTTTAAACACACCATACCAGGATTCCAGTTCCTTGAAAGGATCTCTAACCTCAAAGCAGGTGGGGATTTCAAAGAAGACACAAAGACATACATCTTATCTCGGCTGCATTTTTAACCTCCCCTCCCACAACAGAATCTTCCCTCCCTTCTGGTAAGCACACGCTTGTAGGTATTCAAATAAAGAAGGTGTATAAATTAACAAGCCAATGCTCTGTTGTATCCAAGAATAAACCGCAAGCCCTCACAGGCTTACCCTTTCCCCAAACAGGCGTTCAGGGTATAGGCATTGGGAAAAAAAAAAAAAAAGCCCAAGATACAAAATTGCAAATCAAATGAAAGAGACATGGTAACCTAGGAGAGTATTCTTTGCTAGGCTTTCAGAGTTGAGGTAGAAGGCACAGTGTTCCACTTTTGTTCCGGTGACAGATCCACAGACACCAGACATGGTGACATACAAAGGGCATTGATGGCACACAGTTAGTCTTAGTGAATGAGGTGAATTAGAGATCGTCTGATGGCATTCTGTTGTTGCCATTGTAATCACCGTCATTTTCCTGGGTAATGGTGCTTCGTGATGAAGTGCAGTGCTCACAGGATAATTGTGAAAGATACCGGAGGATTCGGGAGACAGCATCTGGTTTTAAAAGGCTCTTCAGATTCAGATTGGCATTTTACTTTATCTTGAAAATTTATTAGAGATTCAGATCATGCCGGTTTAAATGGAAAGGTGAAAGCAGGGTAATTTCAATCTATGAATTATTCAATCTCAGCCTGGCGAAATTGCCATCCATGAGCTGACGCTCTGACAGTCCTTTCGCGGAGCCTCCATTATGCTTGTCATTTTTATTTCTTTATCTATGAGCGCGTTCTTGGTTACAGGGTTTGTCCCTTAGGGCTCAGCTTCACAAACCAAGGATTTCAAATTGGCAATAACCTAAACGTGCGGCTGTCTCAAATTGCTGTCTTCACGGACTGTCTTTTTTTCCAAATCATTAAAAACCACATCCATGATGATATCTGTTAGGCTCTCAGATTAGAAGAATTAAAACACACGTGCCTGCACGCATGCACACACACACACACACGCACACACGCACGCACAAAGGAGGGCATCATTGCGAAGAAGAGTTAGGCTCTGCTAACATCACAAGAGAAGACAAAGTGATGCTTTCTACTTCCTTCTTTGTTGTCAGTATGACCCATCCCAGCTGCATAGCATCACGCAGAAAGGAGCCAGGGCTAAAGCAGCTTGCCTGGCACCCTGGTTTCCAGCCCGAGCAGATGAGGACGGCTTGGTAGGCAGACTAATCCCAACAGCTGTACACTTAGCCAGCCCAATCATTTAGGAAAATAACAAGAAGTCGTCGGATAACCGAAATTAGACTGTGCCATTCTCCTAGGCTCCACCTGGCACAGGCTGCAATCCAGCGATTCTCCACTTGATGGCTGGTTGTGTCACTGCTAGTCAACAGCTGCCCTGCATCCAGAGAAGACTGGGATTGATTTAGGTCAGTGAGTCGGGTTTCTCCTTTACACCTTGTTCTAAGTGAGGCAGGGGCATCTGTGCCAGCCCCTGTGACCAGCCTTACATGTGAGCTGGGAGAGTCACACCGCTTCAGGGAGGCAACGTTGCCTGTACAGGCCCCAGCCAGACACCCCATGGCAAGCATTGTCTCCATTGTCCTAGACTTTATTCCTGTAGGTAGAGCAGCGTGGCATAAGAAGCCCCCGAACTATTCCTACAAATGGCGGGAGACCAGCCGTTCTCCATCGGAAGCCGTTTGGCTTACAAGGCTCCGAGCAGTACCTGCTCAGCTGAAAATTCATGCTGCCAAGTTAGAAGCCAACGTGTGCGTGCAGACTGCATCTCTGCTTCTGGCTGAGCAAATACTCCTCAGATAAGAAAGGATAAGCAGTAGCAGGAGAATACAACTTTAGAGCTCGGTGGCTTTGCACTAGGTGTCTGCCTCTGCTTTGCCGCATTGCGACTCGGCAGCCACAAGAGCTGGAGCTCTGACAGTTTCGATAATGCAGAAAGCAGCAGCTATGACACAGCAGTCAGCTGACTTGCAGGGTGCTATCATTCAATGTCCTCTACAGAACGAGGCCAGCTTCTAAGGTGGCACCAGGCAGATGACCTCGACTACAGAGAGTAGCTTACATATAGGGCAGCCTTTCCCAGGCCACACCTGGCAGTGACATCTTACATGGCTTTTCTCTCAGCCAGAGGTTTTAACTGTTTCTGTCCTCCTTGCTAAGATGGAACAGATTGGGGTGACCATTCCAAGACGAAAACAGGTTAAAACCATAACCATCCCTATCATTTTCACTCATTTCATGTCCGAAGTGTAATTGTAGGAGAATTTCTTCCCATGTTTTGGCTTTAAGAGCATACCTCTTATTTAACAGGTAGGAATTGCCTGGAGCTACTGCTGTGTGTGTGTGTGTGTGTGTGTGTGTGTGTGTGTAAGTGCTACTGCTGCTAACCAAAAGATCAGAAGTTTGAATCCACCATGCACTCCTTGGAAACTCTATGGGGCAGTCCTACTCTGTCCTATAGGGTGGGTATGAGTCAGAATCGACTCGACATCAATGGGTATACATATATGTATATGTGTATATACATACACTCTGAAAGAACTCTGGTGGCGCAGTGGTTAAAGCACTCAGCTGCTAACCAAAGGGTTGGTGGTTCGAGCCCAGCAGCCACTCCGCAGGACAAAGATGTGGCAGTCTGCATCTGTAAAGATTTACAGCCTTAGAAACCCTATGGGGCAGTTCTACTCTGTTCTGTAGGGTCACTAGGAGTTGGAATTGACTCCACAGCAGTCGGTTTGGTTTTGGTTTTACTTTTAAGCTCTAATGAGCTAGTAAATTGTACCTAACAGAATGGCAATAGCAATCAGAAAAAACTCAAAGGTAAATTAGTCCAGAAGTAGCCTTAAATCAGGGCCCGATTTCCACACAGCAGTATGCACAGTGTATGTGAAACACAGACTTGCATCCCAATCAATCTGACAATGGAGCAAAAGCCTTATATGGGATTACCCCAGTGGTTTGAGAAATGCTAAAATAAGAAAGCAGTCATTATTATGCATTTGTTTAATGACTGTAATCATACTGAATTAATTTAACTTGCTGCAATGTTTAACAGAAAGTCAATTATAAATTTGTGCTAAAAGAATAACAATACTGGCATTTGCATAGCACCCTGTTCTGTGGAGACATCCTCTGAAGATAACCTCATATCCTGGACATTTACAGAGCAGTCAGGACATGGTAAGTTCTCTCCAGAACAATCCAGGGCCAGCCTCTCTGAGGACAGGTGCTTCTGATTCTAAGCCAGAATGGCACATATATTGTATGAACAGCATACAGAGAGTTGCCACATTCATTTATGCTGGTCACTTTCGAAGGGTTCAGTGGTTTGTTTTTTTTTTTTTATCTCTCAATTTTATTCTCCCATTTGCTTCTCATTTGGCTCTCTTGAAATGAATTCCACTTGAAAGGGGAAATTTCCAGATAGCAAACAGAGAGGTCAAGATTTGACGAAAGATTTCCTGGAGGGAATGTAAAATGGTACAGCCACTGGCGAAGCAGTTTGGAGGTTCCTCAAAATGTTAAGCATAGAATCACCATAAACATATTGCCGTCGAGTCGATTCCAACTCATAGTGACCCTATAGGACAGAGTAGAACTGCCCCGTAGTTTCCAAGGAGTGCCTGGTGGATTCAAACTGCACACCTTTTCGTTAGCAGCCGTAGCACTTAACCACTACGCCACCAGGGTTTCCTAGAACTACTATATGATCTAACAATTCCACTCCCAGGTACACACCCAAAAGGATTGAAAGCAGGGACACAAACAGATACTTGTATACCAGTGTTCACTGCAGTGCTACTCACAATAGCCAAAAGAGGGAAACAACTTAAAAGTCCATCAATATATCAATGGATTTAAAAAAAAAAATGTGTATATACATGCAATGGAATATTACTCGGCCATGAAGAGAAATGAAGTTCTGATGTATGCTACAACATAGACGAACGTTGAAAACATTAAGCTGAACAAAATAAGTCAGTCACAAAAGGAAAAATACTATACGATCTCACTTACATGAAGTAAGCAAATATATAGAAACCAAAGATTATGAATAGTTACCAGGGTTGGGAAGGAGCAGGGAAGGAGGATTTTTTGTTTGGAGGCTTTGAATTTATGTTATTGGTAGTGGGATATTTTGGAAAAGGATAGCGATGATGGTAACACAACATGAAAAATGTAACCAATGTCATTGAATTGTAAATTCGGAAGTTGTTCTGGCAGATGTTTTGGTGTATATATCTTTACCACAATTTCAAAGGAAACAAAAAACTGAATGAAAAAACAAAAAAAATGTTTAAATAGCAAATGTTTCATTACATATATATACTTACCACACACATATAAACTAAATAAAAGGCCATCATCCATGTAATTAGAGAATAACTATGAGTGTTAAGTGGCATTTAAATAAGGGACTGATCCTATTTGAGTTGGAAGGGCTGTAGTAGTGAGCTGTAGGCTCATGCTGAGAGGTGACAGCACAGAGGACCAAGCACAGGCCCTCTCTTTCTACACCCTCTTCAGCTCTCATTACTAACATCCAATATTCTCATTAATTAAAGCCTTGCTGCCAACTTTCAAAGCCTGCCATAAGGAAATGAACCCTCAGTCACAAAAGGATACAAGTAACTGGTAAGTTTTCATGTAAATCCACAGAGGCAGCTGTATTTCTGGAGAAAATAAAGCTTCCAGCAAAGGTATGGCTACTTAGTTGTGGACTTTCAAGCATCGATTCTCCAGATGGAAAATCATTTTGAGAAGTAAGGAGGCCTTCTAGGGAGACCACTTTTTCTGCTTCATCATACGAGTTCTGAGCCCAGGACGCTCACCTCCCAACAGTGGTAGGTAAGGCTTGGCCAGGAAATCCCTAAAGCCAACATAACATGGACCTCAAATATTGCTGGTCAGTGTGGGTCCTTGAGGTAGGACAAATCGTGGCATTGTCTTTCACTCTTCTCAAGGACATCATTTCTTTGGTTGTGATTTCTCTCAGGTCCTTGACCACCAAAGAGAAGTAGCCTGAGCAATGATACTTTTTAAAAGCTCCCCTAGGTAATTGATTGTACTGTGTACCCAGGATTGAAAACAACTAATTAAATAATGCTAAGTACTTCTTTTTGCAAATGTGAATTTCTGGTTGGAAATTCATGCACACTACATATGTTTTAAGGAACCTTAGTAGTGCAGTGGTTAAGCACTTAGCTGCTAACCAAAAAAATGGAGCTTTGAACCCATCAGCCACTCCTTGGGAGGAAAAACCTGGTGCTCTAATCCCATAAAGATTTACAGCCCAGGAAACCTTATGGGGAAGTTCTACTCTGTCCTATAGGGTCACTAGGAATTGGAATTGACTTGATGGCATACAACAAAGCAAAATATATCTTTTAGGAGTCCCTGGTGGCATAAGTGGTTGATGTGCTCAGCTGCTACTCAAAAAGTTGGGGGTTTGAGTCTACCCAGAGGCATCTTGGAAGGAAGAACTGGTGATCTGCTTCGAAAAATCAGCCACTGAAAACGCTATGGAGCATAGATCTACTCTGGCATACATGCGGTCACCATGAGTCAGAATTAATCCAATGGCAACTGGTATGGCAACCCTGTTGTCGTTGCTGTTGGATTGCATGGAGTCAATTCCAACTCCTAGTGACACCGGCTGACTGAGTAGAACTGCCCCATTGGGCTTTCTTGGCTATAAAGTTTACGGAAGTTACCCTGTCAGTTGTTGTCAGGTTCTGAGGCATAGCAACCCTATGTTCAATAGCACGAAACCCTGCCTGGTCCTGCCCCAGTCTTACAATTGTTATGCTTGAGCCCATTGTTGAAGCCACTGTGTCAATCTGTTTCATTGATGGTCTTCCTCCATGATGTCCTTCTCCGGGGACTGATCCCTCCTGGTAACATGTCCAAGGTATGTGAAACAAAGTCTTGCCATCCTTTCCTCTAAGGAGCATTCTAGTTGTACTTTTTCCAAGACAGACTTGTTTGTAATCTGTTGCTGTCGAGTTGATTCTGACTCACAGCGACTCAACAGGACAGGGTAGAACTGCCCCATAGAGTTTACAACCCTTTGGTTAGCAGCTGTGGCACTTAACCACTACGCCACCAGGGTTTCCTGTATAATAACAGAACTGTAGAAGGAAGAATAGAAACAATTACCATTTATTGAGTATCTGTAATGTATGAGGTACACATGATAATCTTCCCAAAAGTAAACACATGTATAGCACTTTCTACGTACCAGAATTCCGAGTGCTTTGTATATAATGGAGCCCTGGTGGCGCAGTCAGTGGTTGAGAGCTACAGCAAGCTACGCTTGCTAACCAAAAGATCAGCAGTTTGAATCCACCAGCTGCTCCTTGGAAACCCTATGGGGGGAGTTCTACTCCGTCCTATAGGGCCACTATGAGTCAGAATCGACTTGATGGTAACGGGTTTTTTTTATATATAATAAGTCAGTTAATCCCTACAACAACCCTATAAGGAAGATGTTATTATTATTCCTATAACAACTCTATTACACAGGAATTACTATGCCACTTTCACAAATGGGAAAACGGAAGTATGGAAAGATGAATATTGCCTAAATGACACAGCTCGGAAATGTGGGTGTACAGATTCAGACTCATGTGTGTCTAATCTGGGTTCAAATTCAAATCCTCTGTTCTTAGCTACTAATATGCAGATATGGGCTTCCTACGGATTAGTGTTTAGTTGCAATAGTTTCTGATGAGTTGGAAGAGCCTAGATAAAGAAGGAAAAAACAGAAGCTAGACTTGGAATCACTCAGGGGATGGGTGTAAATCTAAGAATTGGTGGGTAAGGAGACTCTCATAAGAATTACCAAAAAACTGGACTTTTTCACTAATATATTTCTTTAATGATATTCGGGCTTGGTTGTATGCTGATAAATAAGCAATCTGGGGTGGGGGCACGGGGGTGGGAAGCTCTGGTTTGTAGTATTTGCCATTTCCTAGAATGGCCAGTTTTAAGATTCCAACAGTTTAACAACCTGCTTGCAAAATTCCTGCATATTTTTAACAATTGGCTCTCAGAAGGCAGTAAGAGTTGGCTCCAGAACACCACTCTTTGGGCTGAGTAAGACTACTCTGCCCCCTCCGGAAGCCACATTATTTTATTTAAAAAAAAAACCAAACCTGTTGCTGTAGAGTCAATTCTGACTCCAGCGACTCTATAGGCCGGAGTAGAACTGCCCCACAGGGCTTCCAAGGAGCGCCTGGTAGATTCAAACTGCTGATCTTTTGGTTAGCAGCTGTAGCTCTTAACCACTCCACCACCAGGGCTCTGCATTACTTTATTAAAAAAAAAAAAAAATTACTTTATAGTACGTATAAATCCCTCATAATAGACTAAAACATACCAATGGTCATGAATATGGCACAGGACCAGGCAGCATTTCTTTTGTTATACATAAGGGTGCTATGAGCTGGTGCTAACCTGATGGCACCTAACAACAATGACAACATACATTCAGAGTGGAGTTTGCATTAAACACACTGTTCACTGACGCTGAAAGACCTTAGGTAGTCTCCTATATCTTTCTTGCTCTCCCTCCAAAAGTGTGTACTTTTACATCTTGTATTAAATTAAAAAGTTTTTTACTGCCTTTTTTTTACTTCAAAAGGAACGTAAGAATTTTATATTTCTCTTTGCTCGACTATGTAATAATCCTAACAAATGGGAGCTGCATTTTAAAGGGGAGTGGTCCTTGATTAATTGGGTGAAAGATTCCTCACCACTGTCAAGTGGCCAGCCTTTGGAAAACCTAAAGTAGCTGCAGGTGGATGTTTATGTAGGCACTTGTGTGCACATACATGCATTCACAGTATTTATTGAGAGCCTAGTATATAAGCCAGTAGCATGTGCAAACACTATCCTCACCATTTTGGACTAACACCTGTTCCTAAGTGCTTTCCCATGTTTTACCTTAGCAATGCACAATATTTTGAGGCCTTGACAGTCATGCAAGTCACCTTGTAAGTATATGATTACCATGAGGTCATGATCTGAATTCAGACCTAGCAAATTAAATGGCAATTACCCTTTGAGAAACCATGTAACTCTAAGGATAATCACCATGTTCTGTGTAATTTTTTTTTTTTTTAAGATCTTTGGGGGCACAAATTTGTAAAGCACATATAACCAATTGAATAATTACATAAGAAGTGGGCTGAAAGGTAATTACAAAATAATTGCATGCTATTTGATCTGATCCCTCTATGAAAACATGTTTAATAGGATATTCCCCCAAACTGTTTCTTTTACCTGTGGACCATTTCAGGCTTATTCTTTTTTCTCAGTTCTGTGCAACACTAAGCCATAACTGTTTTGAATAATATTATTTGGTAAAATATACTAAAGTGTAGGTCTTAAGTATAGGTTAAAAAACTAGATATGAAGCTTATTTTCCTTCTACATTATGTCAAGTTTATTAGTTTTTAAACTTGATTGTTAAATGTGGTCTATTTTTAGGAAAATGCACAATAGAATAGAGTTTTTTTGTTTGTTCTTTTGTTGTTTATTCATGCAGGGTTCTTTCTAGAATCTGAATGAGCTTGTGGAGTGCTTCCCAAGTGTTACTAACTTTGTATTCCTTTTACCTCAAATGGCAAGCCTGGCCACCTATATTTCTCTCTCCCTCTCTCTGTCTCTGTCTCTAACCCTCTGTGACAGTTAAGTTTGTGTGTCAACTTGGCTGGGCCATGATTCTCAGTGGTTTGGCTGCTATGTAATGATGTAGTTTGGCAATTAGGTAATGATATAATTTGGCAGTTATATAATGATGCAGTTATCCTTCATTTTGTGATATAATGCAATCACCTCTATGATACGATCTGATGTGATCAGCCAATCAGTTGTAAGGGGAGTTTTCTCAGGGGTGTGGCCTGAATCCTATATATGGACATTCCAGCAAAGCTCACTGGCTTTTGCTCACTCTGGATCCTGCATCCAGCTCACCATCATCTAATCTCCAGTTCTTGGGACTTGAACAAGTGGCCTGCCGTACTGCCTGCTGAGCTTAGGATTTGTCAGCCTCCACTCTGTGAACTGGCAGCCTGCCATCTGGTGTGCCGATGTTGGATTTGTCTGTCCCTGCAGCTATGTGAGTCAGGAGAAACCTCCAGCCCAACGCCTGACCCACAGACTTGGGGCTTCCCAGCCTCCACAACCGCATGAGCAATTTCCTTGAGCTAAATGTGTGTGTGTGTATACGTGCCTCACTTTCACTGGTTTTGCTTCTCAAGAGAACCCAGTCTAAGGCACTCTTCTTCCATCTCTCTCTACTTCCCTCCCTCTCTCCCTCTCCTTTTACTTCAGGAATGGAATCTAACAGTGGTCAGAGATAAAACTAAATAAGTGCGTTTATATGCCATGGAGGAGAGATGTGGGAGCTTGGAGATAGTAGACACTGGGTAAATCACTTATCTTCTCTATCTCTGGCTTATTGTTTTTATTTTTTGTTTGTGTTTTTTTATTTAATTGTTGGCTGATTATTTTTAAGCTGGGAATGAAAACATTTTATAAGTAATGCATGCACATGGATAATGCATGTCAATGTGTATTAAAAAGTTCACAGTGCTCTTTTAAAATGCAAGTACTGATAAAATAGTCATCTTTAAAATTTTTGAGTAATTTTATTCATCAAAAATGATTTAATGCTATTCTATTACTTACCCTCCACCTCTACCACTCCTGAACCCTGTCCTTCATTCTTACTTCTCTTTGGCCATTTCTTGCTCTAAGTGTGCTCTGCAGATGGTCAAGGACCAAAAGCTACAAAACAGCCAAATAAGTGTCAGCAGAAAATTATTCTCTGTATTCTAAGAGGAGATTAAGTTACTGTTTCACTTCTACCTTTAGGAACTTCCAGGATTTTTCCTTGAAGACTATTGCTTGCTACAATCCACAGAAGTGGTCTAAGGGATAAAATTGGCAAGAATTAGAACTCTTAACACTACCAGTGTTCTGAACATACTTTAGATGGCGAAGTGTAGAAATATAATTACATGACACTTGCAATTGAAATGTATGGTTTTTCCATGCCTTTGTGAAAGTATTTGACTTTCAAAGTGTTTTGCCAAAGTGATTCAGGTCTCTTCCCTTCTCAGAGGATATGGTGCCTGGGGAATGACAACCCAGGGCAGATTCAGACTGACAACAGATTCTCTTTTCTCAGACCCTTCATGTCACTAATGCTTAGTCCACTGATAACTCAAAATGAAACCAGCCATTTTTCATTTACTTTATCACTCAACATACCACTGTTTCCTTGATAAGTTAAATATGGCTACAGCTATCAAATTATTTTCTAACTGTAAAAGAACAGAAGTAGTCAGGCTTAAGAATGGCATAATGAGAAAACCAGTAGAGAGCCAAGAAATCAGGGCAGAGTTTATGTTTACAGAGCTTTATACTGAATTAAAAGTCTTATTGATTTAGTAGGAGAACACATTTGTGAAAACTAGGCTACTTAACAGATCTACGAATGTTTTCTTGATGCACATCAGATAAATAAGTTTATGAGATACAACCATCCAGTTTGTAAACTTCTTTGACTTATAGAGATGGCTGCCACTGGGGAGGGACTTATATTCTGTGATTGTACAACACACTTGGAAATTGGGGAAGGTGAGAATGGGAGGCAAAGTCAGAAGTGGAGACAGCTTATGTTAAACGTGTTAAATATTCCTTTCAGAAGTGTGGCTAACAAGAAAGACTCATCAGAAGGAGTAGTTAGAAAGGTGTACATTTCTACAAATTCGGTTGAAGAGAGTATTTATGTATTTATATTTCTGATGAAAATTTTTTGAATAAATGTATTGGCTGAGGAAAAAAGAACGAGTAGAAAAGGATAAGTTGGAGATATAGGAGACAGAAGGGTCCAATGTTGGCGCAAGTTCCCAGAGGAAACATGGGAGGAGGAGAAGAGCCAAGGTGGAAGAGTTGGCCTGGAACATCTGTCTCATCCTTAGACTGAGGCAAAGGTGGTACGGATATAGGAAAGAGCTGACAGTCCTGCCTTGTCTGAGTGTGAGTCCCTTCATTAAAGCAATGTTGGATATGTATTCTGGTCAGAAAAGATAGAGACCATCATCTTTCTAGTAGTCACCTGGATGGCACCAAGGATTAACTGCTTGACTGTTCATCAAAAGGTTGGCAGTTTGAATCCACCCAGAGATGTCTTGGAAGAAAAGCCTGGTGATCTACTTCTGGAAAAATCAGCCATTAAAACCCAGTAGAGCACAGTTTTAGTCTGACACACATGGCAGTTTTTTTCAGTCATCTTCCTGTGTAGTCCTAGATGGAGCTTTTTAAGACAATAGATCAGTTTCCTTGGGAGATAGTATAATATAAAGGTAAATAGTGAGGGCTCTGGCATTAGGTTCAAACCCTGGGGTACCAGCTTTCCAGCCGTGGGACTTTGGTCAAGTTACTTATAATTCTCAGTTTTCTCAAAATTAAAATGGAGATTATGATAACAATAATATATCTACCTCAGAGAATTAAGTAACTCATAGTAAACATTCAAGATAATATTTTGATAATATTTTGGTTGCTGTTATTACTCTTGTAATAAATTTAAATTAATAAATATGTTTACAGGGCACTGTTAAGAAATGGTTCTTCTCATTCTGTTTACAGTTGATTTCGTAGGCTCTGGGGAAAGCCTTTAACCCTATTGAATTCTATGTGTTAGATTCATTTTATTATTCCTTCCTCCTGAAATCCTTTCGAGTTTTGACTGCATCATTCAATACATTTATTGTCCTTTCCAGCCTGTGTAATCTTTGAATCTCAAGAAAATCCTGTGACAACCACCGCTAATGACATACCCAATATCCATTCTCATCTTCTTCCTTACTGACAAATCCTTGATTTGGCTCAACTGTAGTAACGGGCCCAATCAAAGTACTCTATCTCCCAGTATCACTTTCAGCTAGGGGTGGTCATGTGACACAGTTCAGACCAATGAGATGAAGGCAGACGTCACTGGGTGGACTTGTTAAAGGGCCCAGATCCATGAGAATGAAAGACATATTCTAAGAGTGATGGAGTAGAAAGAAAAGTAGCTTGGGACATGATGCCATTGTGGTGCCACTATGCTGACCCTTAACTGTGCATCTGCAGGCTTCTTGTTATATGACCAAAAAAAACCCTATCTGGTTAAGCCTCTAAATGCTACATTTAGCAAATGCAATTCCTACCTGCTACTGATGCCATCTACAGATAGTTATGGGGTAAAAAAAAAAAAAAAGAACAGAATGGAGCTAAGGATGAGACCCTATGATATATCATTACAAACCATCTTCCACGTTGTTTTTATAATATTGTCTTTGTAAAAACTGCCACATCAATGGGCAGTTGTTTTACCTGTATTAGACTTGTTTCCATTATTAAATGGTATAGATTGTGTCTTATTTCCTTTATATTTGACACAGTGCCTACCCCTATTCTGGGTGTACGGTATGCACACACATTTCATAGATTTGTAAAACTGAAAGGAGTCTTGTAATGATCAACTTTTCATTTCACAGATAAGGAAACTGGGGCTCAGACACCTTGTCCCAACTAGAAATCCAATAAGTCATAATCACTCTGTGTAAGTCACACCCACATTTTCTGACATCCCAGGCAGTGGTTCACTGCACTGCACCACCCGCATTTGGAAACGAATATAAACTTTCCTTCAGAATTCTATTTTATTTTACCCAAAATTATATTGTTAACCTTTATGATATCCTTGGAGGCAAATGAGGGATTAAAGAAAGTTTGTTTTTTTTTTTCTTTCTTTCTATCTCAAGTGAATATACTTTGACTCTGAATACCTGAGTATCCTGTCCACAGTCACAGAGAACCAGGGGCTAGAATTAAAGGAAAATTCAGAGCTTTTGCAACAGTACAGCCACTGTGTCAAAAAGGAAACAGACTGATAAAGGGTCCCACATTTCCCTTTGGACTCGAGGAGGTCACTCCGCCTCACCACCGTTGTTGGAAGCTCAGTAATAATGCCTTTTCCCCATTAATGAGTGTTACTCTTTCTAAATGGAAAGCAATTTGTAAATCTCTCTTACCACCCTGAAATGGGGCCATATTGGCACAGTCACTTCCTTGATATTTAATAGCTCCCTAACTCCCTCCAACTGCTGCAGCTGCTTCCCGACAGGCACAGGGAAAGATTAGATACGACATTTGCACCTGGCCAGCCATAAACTGCCTCTTAGCTGCACAAGAAGGTTAACAGGCTCCATCCCCTTCTCTTCTAAGACCCAGAATGTTGAAAAAAACAATAAAAGAGGACTGTAATTGTTTATAAACAATAAAAACTGTGGCATGTATAACATGACTGGATTTATTTGCCTTCTCAGAGTGGTTGCTGACACAGTTGGGCTTGTGATTAGAAATGCCTTCTCTTCTCCTTACTCTTAGTATTCAAATGTTAGACCATAGGATTTGTTTGTATCAGAGTAACAGAGGTTGCCTCCTAACACTGACCGTGTGCTCCATCTGCTAACTAGTGATTCTAACCTTTGAAAACGAAGACTCTTTCTCCTTGTAGAAGCCCCAAGTGGTGCAAATGGTTAACATGCTCAGCTGCAAACTGAAACGTTGGAGGTTTGCGTCCCCCCAGAGGCACCTTGGAAGAAAGGCCTGGTGATCTATTTCTGAAAAATCAGCCATTGAGAACCCCATGGAGCACAGTTCTACTCTGACATACATGGGCCACCATGAGTCAGAGTCAATTCAGCAGCAACTGCTGGTTTTTTTTTTTTCCTCTTTTTGTAACTTTGCCTGGGTACTTTCTGGTACATCTGCTTCCAGATGGCTGGCCTCTTCTTTCACTGTTACAGTTTTGCTGACCCTGGGTTGATCCTGAGGCGGAAGAAGCATAGCTCGGCCTGGGAAATAGGGCAGAGTTCGGCACGTTGCACTGATTCCTCTTCTTAATCATGGTTCAGAGAATCCTAGCTGGCTGAAAGCACCATTAAAATGAGTTTATAGGCCACTACAGCCAGCTGCCATCTGCGTAAATGCAATGATGTAATTTGAGAGCATTAAACAACAAAGAAAACATAAAACTCAAAGACTTCATATTAGCAGATAATTTGAATCTGCTAATTTTTCCCACAAATGCTAATGTTGGAGATTCATTCTTAGAATTTGAATAATTCGCTTGACCATGTGGCGTTCAGAGGCACACAGGGAACTTTAGGTGAAATGGAAACTTGCCATATTGGTGACACTTTCCAGTCCTACTTTCTAGTAGTCCCCAAACTGTCCAAGTATGAGAGCCCATTGTTTAACTTACTAATACTTTAGGTGGAACACTTCTGCTGTTTAGCAGACTTGTTGTTGTTGTTGTTGTTAGGTGCCATCGAGTTGGTTCTGACTCATAGCGACCCTATGCACAACAGAAAGAAACACTGCCCAGTCCTGCGCCATCCTTACAATCCTTGTTATGCTTGAGCTCATTGTTGCAGCCACCATGTCAATCTACCACGTTGAGGGTCTTCCTCTTTTCCACTGGCCCTGTACTTTGCCAAGCATGATGTCCTTCTCCAGGAACTGATCCCTCCTGACAACATGTCCAAAGTATGTAAGATGCAGTCTCGCCATCCTTGCTTCCAAGGAGCATTCTGGTTGTACTCCTTCCAGAACAGATTTGTTTGTTCTTTTGGCAGTCCATGGTATATTCAATATTCTTCGCCAACACCACAATTCAAAGGCATCAATTCTTCTTCGGTCTTCCTTATTCATTGTCCAGCTTTCACATGCGTATGATGCAATTGAAAATACCATGGCTTGGGTCAGGCACACCTTAGTCTTCAAGGTGACATCTTTGCTGAAGTCCTTTGCAGCCGATTTCCCAATGCAATGTGTCTTTTGATTTCTTAACTGCTGCTTCCATGGCTGTTGATTGTGGATCCAAGTAAAATGAAATCCTTGACAACTTCAATCTTTTCTCCGTTTATCATGATGTTGCTCATTGGTCCAGTTGTGAGGATTTTTGTTTTCTTTATGTTGAGGTGCAATCCATACTGAAGGCTGTGGTCTTCGATCTTCATTAGTAAGTGCTTCAAGTCCTCTTCACTTTCAGCAAGGAAGGTTGTGTCATCTGCATAACGCAGGTTGTTAATGAGTCTTCCTACAATCCTGATGCCCCATTCTTCTCCATATAGTCCAGCTTCTCGTACTATTTGCTCAGCATACAGATTGAATAGGTATGGTGAAAGAACACAACCCTGACATGCACCTTTCCTGACTTTAAAACCAATCAGTATCCCCTTGTTCCATCAGAACAACTGCCTCTTGATCTATGTAAAGGTTCCTCATGAGCACAATTAAGTGTTCTGGAATTCCCATTCTTCATAGTGTTATCCATAGTTTGTTATGATCCACACAGTCGAATGCCTTTGCATAGTCAATAAAACACAGGTAAACATCCTTCTGGTATTCTCTGCTTTTAGCCAGGATCCATCTGACATCAGCAATGCTATCCCTGGTTCCATGTTCTCTTCTGAAACCGGCCCGAATTTCTGGCAGTTCCCTGTCGCTATACTGCTGCAGCCGTTTTTGAATGATCTTCAGCAGAATTTTGCTTGCATGTGATATTAATGATGTTGTTCTATAATTTCCACATTTTTTGGTTGGATCACCTTTCTTGGGAATAGGCATAAATATAGATCTCTTCCAGTCTGTTGGCCAGGAAGCTGTCTTCCGTATTTCTTGGCATGGATGAGTGAGCACCTCCAGCGCTGCATCTATTTTTTGAAACATCTCGATTGATATTTGTCAATTCCCGGAGCCTTGTTTTTCATCAATGCCTTCAGAGCAGCTTGGACTTCTTCCTTCAGTACCATCGGTTCCTGATCATATGCCACCTCTTGAAATGTTTGAATATTGACTAATTCTTTTTGGTATAATGATTCTGTGTATTCTTTCCATCTTCTTTTGATGCTTCCTGCATCATTTAATATTTCCCCCATAGAATTGTTCACTATTCCAACTTGAGGCTTTAATTTTTTCTTCAGTTCTTTCAGCCTGAGAAGCGCCGAGCACATTCTTCCCTTTTGATTTACCATCTCCGGATCTTTGCACATGTCATTATAATACTTTGTCTTCTTGAGTTGCCCTTTGAAATCTTCAGTTCAGTTCTTTAACTGCATCAATTCTTCCTTTTGCTTTAGCTGCTCGACATTTGAGAGCAAGTTTCAGAGTCTCCTCTGACATCCATCTTAGCAGACCTATGGCTGTGTATTTTTTTTAAATGGGCCAATGTAATTTGATAAAATTCCTAATCAGCTCAAGTTTCTTTTATCTTCTTACAGTGCCTAACCCTTAACCAGTATAATCACTGCATTAGCAATAGTGAACTACCCTTGAAAATCCTTCTTTAGGAAAACTACATTAAGTAGAATGCAAAGAACATGATGAACAATCTGATTGAATTATTATATGAGATTATTAACAAATATTGGGTTATCATATATAATTTTTAAATCATGTTCTCTCTATTCAGACCCTTAAAATAATAAGACAACTTGTTATGTATTAAAAATTATTTCTAGCTTAATTTCCCTTTGGGTTTGGGGCAAGTAATGATCCTTAAAAGATTCTCCAACTCACATCTTAAAATACAAAGCAAAATTCTTTCTTCTCTAAAAAGTCTGGGGGAAAAAAAATTACATTTGATTTTTCAGTTATCTCCTGTTCATATTTTCTCCTTGGAGCCCACTCTTCCTGACAGAATTACATTTGACTTATAATCTGAAGACCCAATGTTTTCACTGGGTGACAAGAAATGAAAGGATCTGCCCCACACCTAAATCAAACTATTCTCTGGATTATCCTCTCCAGATAGCAAACATCAGAACAAGCAGAGATAAACTTCACGTGGGCAGCCTCAAAGCTACCCATCCCTTGGAGGAATAGTTCCAGACTTCACTGGGTGCTTAGTTACAGAAACAACACGGTCTGTGGGGAGGAAAGATACACATTCCCAGGAAGAGTTTATACAAGTTAAATAGTGACCCCTCCAAACAGGCTGGGGACCTGATAACCTCTTCTAGTCTGGCTCTCCAGAAGGATCCTTGAAAGCCATAAGGTAGACTGCTGACATAAATTCGACTGCCCTGACAAAATGCAGTGGGCCTGCCAACATCTAATGGCCACACACCTACACAGACCTTCTATAAGGAAAGAAATCAAAGGCTTCGCTCTCAGTCCTGTTCTGTAGCACAGGGCTGCATTCTTCACATATTGTAACACCCTCTTCCTTCACCCCAAAGACTTCAACTCTCTCTCCAGAGCCTACCTCCAAGCCCACTCTCCCTGAATTTGCATTCAGGTGCAAATCCAGAAGCATGGTGGGAATCCTTTGTCAAAATGCAAATCATTTTTCAAGATCAAAATTCTTTGGCTATGGGATTGTAGGGACCAGCCTCTAAGAAAATTTGTCTTTTGACTGGTGGTATAAGCCATTGGGTTATAGAAATGGAAGGACAAAGGGATCATTGCGAAATCAAATTAACAAACAAATGAGACACAAATATACTCTATTAACTGTCTACATTTTTTTTTTAAACAGGAAGGGATTAGAATTTAGAACGTTGAAAAACATCCAACTGAACGGGGGGAAAAGACTTTTAAAGAATTACTTATACAACTTGAGATGCAGACTGGGTAATTAGTGTCTCCATTACTGTAACTCAGTGGAAAGCTGGCTAGATTTAGCCCTCTTCAGATGATTTGTCAGAGGAAATGTCTGTATTTCAAAGTTAAGAGTTCCATATAATTGTGGTTTAAGACATCTTAGAATAAAGAATATTTAAACTAATATTGGAAAGGAAATTTTGAAAATATTTTCCAGTCCAATTCTTTAAAAATAACCTGCTAATACATTTTAAGTCAATATCTTCTTAAGTTATAAAAAAATAAAACGAGAAATTCTTTCCAAATTTAGTTCCAAGCATAAACCCACTGCCTTTGAGTCAATACCGACTCATAGCGACCCTATAGGACAGAGTAGAACTGCCCCACAGGGTTTCCAAGAAGCGCCTGGTGGATTTGAACTGCCAGCCTTTTGGTTAGCAGCCATAACTCCTAACCACTACGCCACCAGGGTTTCCAGTTCCAAATATACTTTTTTTTTTAAGTCCTTATTACTTTGTTCTTTATATCATTCTTAATCCAAATAGGGCATCACGCTTGGTAAAGTAGAGGGTCAGTGAAAAAGGGGAAGACCCTCAACAAGGTGGACTGACACAGTGGCTGCAACAATGGGCTCAAACATAGCAATGATTGTAAGGATGGTGCAGGACTGGGCAACATTTCATTCTGTTATACACAGAGTCGCTATGAGTTGGAGGTGACTCAATAGTTCCTAACAACAAAAAATTCAAATATATTGACACTGAGAGACCAAGGTATCTTGAGCCAGTCATGTGGATAAGCATTAGGGCAATTAAAAAGACTGATAGGAAAAGTACCACCAGCAATTTGTAAGATGGAGTTGCAAGTTTGGATGCAAACTTGGACAATGACCAATGTCATACACCTTTGATCATCGGTGTTCACCTGGAGCCACCCAGGCATGTAAGCTTATGTCCTCAAGATCTTTAGAGTCTTACATTGGCCCTGCGAAGACCTAGGCCACCTCTGTGCACAGGCTGGAAGTTGTTTAAAGCTTATCTAGAGTTGGATCAGATTTGTAGAATACAGTAAGGTTGGCCTTAGAAACCACGGAGGATAAATGAAACACAATGCGTTTTCTTGTTTCTCATTTCTAGGCCTTCCTGAGTCTAGATGAGTGTGGTTAAAACTGCACATGGACAGCGATTAGAGCTACTCATTTCCATGCAATTCTGTGTTGTTTCTTCAGGTTGACTGAAAGTTTCTCAGGACAGGAAAGATCTCTCCTGCTTCTTCCCCTGCTAGGCATCTAGCCTAATCTGGTGCCTGGCAGCCAACCGTCGAACCATTGACCATTGTGGAAACTATAGACCAGATTAGTTGAAAGACCTATTTGAAAACATTCAGTATGATTATTGGTATGTGATAATCATGTATTGGTCTTTTCCTCTCTTTCCCATCTTCCCTTCCCACCTTTTGGAAACCAAAGCAGAACTGTGTGTGTGTGTGTGTGTGTGTGTGTGTGTGTTTGTATGAAGGTCCTGTTCATACCTAACTGTAGTTGTGGAACTTCTTATCCAAAATACTTGAAAGGCTTATCTTTATTAAAAGAACTTACTCCAACCCTGCCTCCTTAACCCTTCTTCATTCTAGCAGTAAAACTTCCATTCCTTAATGTCACAGTCAGCCAGCAGTTAGGCTTCTACAAACTGGTTTAATGATGCCTGCCTTAAAGAACACAAAAACCAAAAATACCCATTGCTGACTAGTCAATTTTCACTCATAGCAACCCTATAGGACAGAGTAGTACCGTCCCATGGGGTTTCCAAGGATTGGCTGGTGGATTTGAACTGCTGACTTTTTGGTTAGCTGCCTAAGCTCTTAACCACTGTGCTACCAGGGCTCCTAAAGAACACAACATGTTATATTTTCTCATTCCATCCCTTTCCAGAGTCAATATTGGACTCAAAATTCAACTATATCTTGAGGTCTATTAACACTATTGTATGATGGGATCTGTTTAGGAAGTACCAAACTCAATGTTTGACATGGGCTAAGTATTCAGTAAAAGTTCTTTACCTTTTCACCTCTTATCCTTAAAGTTAACTGAAGGTTGGATGTAGCTTATACCCTATGCTAGCTAATCCACTGAGAAAACTCATAGTATTTACAAACCATTTGATCATTAAGCTCCTTTATTTTCTTCTATGACTTTAACCATGTTTATAGTTCTTGATATATAACATTGCTGCTGCTTGCATTCACTCTCCCACTTATTCAGTAGACATTTATGGAGTGTCTTTTAGGTAGAGTACTACAAACAGTAGCATACATACTGAGACTGAGAGCAGGCTCCTGAGTAGACTCCATCAAGTTACTTAAATGATGTTCCTCAGTTTTCTCATCGGTGAAATGGGGATATTTATCGTATTTACCTTATTGTAAGGAATAAATATGGCAGATCATGTGAAGTTCTTAGAACAGTGTCTGACACATAGTAAGCACTAATTAAGTGGTAGCTATTTTTTTATTTTAATGGGTCAGGAGCTAGTGCAAGGGTTCTTAAATAGGGGTCCTTGGACTCCTAGGTTAAACAGGTATACTTACAGTGTCACAGAAGTCCTTGAAATTATTTGCAAAATTTAGAACTTTGTCTAGAGGGTAAGTTTATAGTTTTCACCAGATTCTCAAAGGGGCATGTGAGGCAAAAAAAGATTAGGAACCACTGAATCAGGGCTATTGGAGATACGAGACAGAAATTTTTGCCCTCAAAGACCTCACAGTCTCACAGAGGAGGTGGACATTTAGATACAATAAAATGTGATAGCAATTATGTAAAAATGAGTCCAGGATGCAATGGGACACATAGAAGGGCCACTGAGGAGAGTCATGCAGCAAGGAAGGCTTCCTAGAGGAGGTGGCATTTAAGATAAGTCTTGAAGTATAAATATGAGATAGCCAGATTGAAGAGGAGAGTAAAAGTGTTCCAGTCACAGTGAACATCATGTACAAAAGTATAAGCTAGCGTGGTCTGTTTAGGAAAGAGCAAATACTTGAGTGTGAGTGGACCAAAAAGAAACTGGAGAGAGGGGAGGCTAGTTAAGTGGGCAAAGCCTAGTGATGAAGGACCTTCATTCATTCAATGTTAGGTTAAGAAGTGTGGATCTTAAATAGATGGCCATCATGGTAGACACTAAAACTGCACACCATTATTTCCAATTCTCCTCCCCTTCCCAGATAGAAGATACATTTCCTTGCTCCATTGCAGAAGGGCAGGACCATATGACAGATTCTGGCCAATGAGTTAATGTGCCATTACCAGGTAAAATCCTTCAAGCACCAGGGCACATTTTCCATGCCCCTTTCCCTTGCTGTAGCAATAATGGAGGAGGCCTTGTGTTGAGATGGATTATCTTGCAATCAAATGTTCTGCCAATGAGATATACTCCCCAGAGGGCAGACTTTGAATGTGTGGAAAATTCTTATTATATTATACAGAGCCCCTTGGTGATACAAGCAGTCAAGCGTTCAAATACTAACCAAAATGTTGGTGGTCTGAACCCACCCAAATGTGCCTTGGGAGAAAGGCCTGGTGATCTGTTGTAAAAGGTCACAGCCTTTAAAACCCTATGGAGCACAATTCTACTCTGTAACACATGGGGTCAACATGAGTTGGAATTGACTCGATAGTAACTGATTTGGTTTTGGTTTTACTGGGTTATATCAGTGCCATTTGGGGGTTATTACCACATTATCTCTTGACTTAACATCACTAATATTGCCATACCAAAATGTGTTGCTGTCAAGTCAATTCCGACTCCTAGTGACCCTATAGGACAGGGTAAAACTGGCCCATAGTGTTTCCAAGGAGTGGCTGGTGGATTAGAACGGCTGACCTTTTGGTTAGCAGCCGAACTCTTTAACTCTTAACTCTGTGCCACCGTGGAGGGTGATTAAAAATGTTTTCCTTGCATATTACAGAAAGGAGTTTATATAGAGGCGCTATAGAGATATTGAAGGACTTTAATTAGGGCAGCGATATATTTGTGTTTTAGAGGGATTGCTCTGGTAGCAGTGTGGCCTACACCAGAGGGGAGGAAGCATGAGGCAGTTAAGAGGCTGATTTGGGACATTAGTCCCAAAGTGAAGCAATCAATGCCTCAACTACGGCAGTGGCCTGGGGTGGGGGACAGTAGGCAAGCCCGGGTCCTTACTTATGTATCAGGGGCTCATGAGTCTGCCAATTACTTATTTTTTAAAATAATATTTTATTGTGTTGTAGGTGAAAGTTTACATAGCAAATTATGTTCCCTTTTAACGATTTTTTTATACAAATTGTTCCCGTGCCATTGGTTATAATTTATACAATGTGTCAGCAGTCTCATTATTTCCATTCTGTTTGTTCTGTTTCCATTGATCCAGCTTCCCTTCTCCTCTTTGCCTTCTCATCTTTGCTTTCAGGTAAATGTTGACTGTTTGGCCTCATGTAGTTCATTGTTTAAGGGAGCACAATACTCATGGGTGATACTGTTTATTTTATAAACCAATCTATTATTTGGCTGAAAGGTGACCTACAGAAATAGCTTCAAATCCAAGTTCAAAGGTTATCTTGGGGCGATAATCTTGGGTGTTCCTCTAGTCTCCATTGTTCCAGTAGGTCTGGTCTTTTTAGGAATCTGAGTTTTGTTCTACACTTTTCTCCCATTTTGCCCAGGACCTTCTGTTGTGTCCCTGGTCAGAACAGTTGGTGGTGGTAGCCGGGTGCCAATTACTTATTCCAAGTATGTACTGAGATATGTGCTCTAGCACACATCTAATACATACTGTTCCCACATCCATGACTGCCAGCCATGATCAATGATTTTCGTGGCAGAATTTGGAAAATCTATTAAGAGCAAACTCGTTGGCTAGCTTATTTATGAAAAATCTTTTCCAACTCCATTTTAATTTGTTTCTAAAATGCAGTTGGAATGACCTATTTTTCGTGTGTGTGTATGCAATATAAGTAAACCCTGGTGGCGTAGTGGTTAAGAGCTATATGGCTACTAACCAAAAGGTCGGCTGTTCAAATCCACCAGGTGCTCCTTGGAAACTGCACAGGGCATCTCTGGTCATTTCAGTGGTAGTGACTAGTTTTACATATTCTGTGGCTAAACAGAATCGATTCTATAGCTTCTTAATGATCTGCCCAGAGGAGTTATAACTCCTGATGGCAATTAATCAAAATTAAGGCAGACTGCATAGAATGAAGCAAATTCGAATATCCAGCCTCAGTGAGGAACACCTGGACATCAAGATTAATCATGGACCCTGCTTCAGTATGATAGTTATGTCAATATTATAGAGGAAAGAGAAGGGTAACATTTTCCAGGACAGTTTCAAGTATATTTCCAAGGAGCAAATGTTCTGCTATGTTGCACAAAACTACATAAAATCCATAGTCATCCCTGACATTGAAATAAAAAGTTCCTTTTCTTCTAAAAAGCTTACATAGCTGTGGCAATTTGTGCTACAAAACCTAAAATGTCATTACAAAGAGCCCAAAAGAAGGTAGGTCGGTGAAATGTTTTTTGTTTTGTTTTGCCCTGGAGAGTATTAAAAAAGCAGACAGAATTTACCTATTAGTTACTCCTAAATTTAAAAACAAAGCATATGTCTTAGTCATCTAGTGCTGCTGTAACAAATACCACAAGTGGACGGCTTTAACAAAGAGAAATTTATTTCCTCACTGGAGACTAAAAGTCCAAATTAAGAGTGTCAGCTTTTCTCTCTCTGTCACCTCTGGAGGAAGGTCTTTCTCGTCAATCTTGCCCTGGACTAGGAGCGTCTCTGCACAGGAACCCTGGGTCTAAAGGGCATGCTTTGCTCCTGGTGCTTCTTTCTTGGTGATACGAGGTTCCCTGTTGCTCTGCTCTATTCTTTCATATCTCAAGAGATTGCCTCAAGACACAATCAAATCTTGTAGATTGAGTCCTGCCTCATGAACACAACTGCCACTCATCCTCCCTCATTAACATCAGAGGTAGGATTTACAACATATAGCAAAATCACACAATACGGGGCATCATGGCCCAGCCAAATTGATACACCCATTTTGGGGGGGACATAATTCAATCCATGACAGCGTAGTTTTCTCAAACTTCCTCTTCTACATTGCTTATTTTAAATGTTTTTATCATACCATGCCACTCTATAGGAGAACCAGAGGGGCAGCATGTGTAGTGTGAATAACACCCATTCTCTGGAGCCAGATTCCTGGGTTTGAAACCCAGTTCCACCACTTACGAGCTGTGTTACCTTGAACAAGTAACTTCATAGCTCTGATCTCAACCTCCTTCTGCAGACTGGCCTTAACAGTTAAGACCTACATCTTATGGTTGAGAAATAAATGAATTTATATGTACGCAGTTTAGAACAGTACCCGACAGATGGCGAGCACTTTATGATTATTTGCTAGTCAAACTCGTTGCTGTCAAGTCAATTTCGACTCATAGCGACCCTATAGGACAGAGTAGAACTGCCCCATTGGGTTTCGAAGAAGCGCCTGGTGTTTGAACTGCTGACCTTTTGGTTAGCAGCCAAGCTCTTAACCATTGTGCCACCAGGGCTCCTACTTACTACTACTAGTAGCATTTTTGTAATTTGGAAAGTCACGTTAGTTCTCCAGGCCTCAGTTCTTTTATTTATAAGATGGAGATGATAGTAATGCCTGCATCATAGTGTTGTTCTGAGGACTAAATGAGATAATATAACGGTTTACTCTCTAACAGATAATAGTAACAGCAAGGATGATGATGATGATATCATGTACTGAATGCTTATTACATGCTAATCCCCATACATTTGTTTTCTCACACTATCCTCATACCAAGTCTAAGACGTAGATATCACTCTACTCTTTCAACAGATGAAGAAACTAAGACATGCAGAGGTGAATTAAACAACATCTGTTTCCACAGCTTAATAACTAGTAGAGCTAGGACCCTAGCCCAGTCTGTCTCATTTTAAAACTTACGCTTTTAACAATTATCCTACACTAACAAGAAAGGAGAGAGAAAAATAAAGTGGTTTAGGTCCTGTAGCTGAACCTATATTGCAAATACTATGTAGCCTAGACTATCCATTTCCACCAATGTAATTAGAATAAATAAATACAGCTTTAGAATACTTTTAAGTCAGAGAAGAAAGCTTCTCGATTAGAGACATGTGTAAGAATAAATTTTTTTTAACTCCCTATTCTCCCCTCCCCCAGCCCCTAGTACTGCTAATAAACTTTTGTCTCTATGCATATGACTATTCTACATATTTCTTAGAAGTGGGATCACACAATATTTGTCCTTTTGTGTCTAGCTTCTCTCATTTAGTATAATGTTTCAAGGTTCATCTGTATGGTGGCATGTAAACCTAGAACCCCAGTGCCATCGAGTTGATTCTAACTCATAGCGACCCTATAGGACAGTGTAGAACTGCCCCATACAGTTTCCAAGGAGCGCCTGGCGGATTCGAACTGCTGACCTTTTGGTTAACAGCCGTAGCACTTAACCACTACGCCACCAGGGTCTCCATGGTAGCGTGTAGAAGAACTTAATTTCTCTCTATAGCTGAATAATACTCCATTTTATACCATAGTTTGTTTATCCAGTCACCTGTTGATGGGCACTTGGGTCGTTTCCTACTTTTGGTTATTATGAATAATGCTGCAATGAATATTGGTGTACATGTGTCTGAGTCACTTTTTTTTTCTTCCAATTCTTTTGAGTATATACCTAGGAGTGGAATTGCTGGGTCATATGGTAATTCTATGTTTAACTCTTTGAGGAACAGCAAAACTGTTTTTCACAGTGGCTGCACTATTTTACATTCCTACCAGCTATGTAGGAGTGTTTCAATTTCTCCAAATCTCAGTCAACACTTTTTTAAAAATATTATTACAGCCATCCTAGTGGGTATGAAGTCATTTTTTTATAAAAGCCATCCTAGTGGGTGTGAAGTAGTATCTTATTGTGGTTTTGATTTTGCATTTCACTAATGACTAATGGAGGAGCCCTGGCAGCACAGTGGTTAAGCGCTTGGCTGCTAAGAACAAAGTCGGTGATTTGAACCCACCAGCCGCTCCGGAAAGATTACAACCTTGGAAACCGAATGGGGCAGTTCTACTCTGTCCTACAGGATCACTATGAGTCAGAATGGGCTTGATATCAATGGGTTTAGTTTTGGTTAGTGACTAATGACACTGAGCATCTTTTCAAGTGCTTATTGGCTATCTTAGTTATCTAGTGCTGCTGTAACAGAAATATCACAAGTGGATGGCTTTAACAAAGAGAAATTTATTTTCTTACAGTCTAGCCTGGTTAGTAGGCTAGAAGTCCAAATTCAGGGTATCAGCTCCACGGGAAAGCTTTTTCTCTCTGTTGGCTCTGGAGGAAGGTCCTTCTCATCAATCTTCCCCGGGACTAGAAATTTCTCCACACAGGAATTCCGGGTCGAAAGGACACACTGTACTCCCGGCGCTGCTTTCTTGGCGGTGTTATGTCTCCCCTGTCCCTCTACTTGCTTCTCTCTTTTATATCTCAGAAGAGATTGGCTCAAGACACAATTCAATCTTATAGATTGAGTCCTGCCTCATTAACATAACGCCACCTATCCCACCTCATTAACATCATAACCTCCCCCCCAAAAACATCATAGAAGTAGGATTTATAACACATAGGAAAATCACATCAGATGAAAAGATGGTGGACAATCACACAATACTGGGAATCATGGCCTAGCCAAATTGATACACATATTTCTGGAGGACACAATTCAATCCATGACATTGGCCATTTGTGTATTGTCTTTGGAGAAATGTCTATTCATGTCCTTTGTTCAATTTTCATTTGTGTTTTTATTGCTGAATTTTAAGAATTCTTTATATATTCTGGATACTAAACCCTTATGTGATACATGGTTTCTAAATAATTTCTCCAATTCTGTAGGTTGTCTTTTCACTTTCTTGATCATGTCCCTTGATGCACAAAAGTTTTTAATTTTGATGAAATCCAATTTATCTATTTTTTTACTTTTTGCTTTGGCTTCTGGTGTCATATCTAAAAATCCATTGCCTAAAAGGCCCTGGAGCTTTACCCTTTCGTTTTCATCTAAGAGTTTTATGGGTTTAGCTGTTATATTTGGGGCCTTGTTCCATTCTGAATTAGTTTTTCTGTGGAGCGTGAGGAAGGGATCTAACTTCAGTCTTTTGCATGTGTAGATCCAGTTGTCTCAGGACTATTTGTTGAAGAGACTCTTCTTTCCTCATTGAATGTATTTGGCATTCTTACGGAAAATTAGTGGCCATAGATATGTGGGTTTATTTCTTGCTTTTCAGTTCTATTACATTGGCCTATATGTCAGTCCTTCTATGAGTGCCACACTGTTTTGATTACTATAGTTTCATGATACATTTGGAAATTGAGAAGTATCAATCCTCCTACTTTGTTTTTTTCAGGATTGTTTTGGGTATTTGGGGCCCCTTTCAATTCCACATAAATTTGAGGATTGACTTTTCCATTTCTGCAAAAAAAGACTTTTGGAATTTTAATAGGAATCGCATTGTATCTGAAGATTGTTTTGAGAATTGACATATTAACAATATTAAGTTTTCCAATCTATGAACACAGGCTGTCTTTCCATTTATTTAGATCTCCTTTAATTTCTTTCAGCAGCGTTTCATTGTTTCAGGGTAAAAGTTTTCCACCTCCTTGGTTAAATTTATCCTCAGTATTTTATTATTTTAGATGCTATTATAAAAAGTATAGTTTTCTGAATTTTCTTTTCAGATTGTTCATTGCTAGTAATATAGAAACAAACTGTTGATCTTGTCTGAGTTAACACAAAGTCAACAACCTTGCTGAATTTATTAGCTCTAGTAGCTTTCTTGTGGGGTCTTGGGGATTTTTTATATATAGTATCATGTCATCTACAGATAGAGATCATTTTACTTCTTCTGACTTCCATGATCTCCCAACTGTTCACCAGAGTTCCAACAAGGCTAGTGCTGTCACTTCCGGCTTTCTTAAAAAATCTTCCTAGAAGAATGGAAGCGTGAAGGTTCTTACTCTGCCATCTTGGTTCCAGTATCTTTGAGAGAGTAGAAAGTTTTAAAGTTTGAATTTTGCAGAACAGGGTAGGAATTATAATGGTAGCAATTGTTTAAAAATACAAACATGCCTGTTGTTATTAGGTGTTGTCGAGTTGGTGCCAACTCATGGTGGCCCTTTGTACAACAGAATAAACACTGCCCTGTCTTGCACCATCCTCACAATCATTGCTATGTTTGAGACCACTGTTGCAACTACTGTGTCAATCCACCTCGCTGAGGGTATTCCTCTTTTTCACTGACTCTCTACTGCACCAAACATGATGTCCTTCTGCAGGGACTGGTCCCTCCTGTTAATAGCTAACGTAAGTGAAATGAAGTCTCTAACATGCCTACCTTAACAGAATTTCAATTAGCAGGATGCAAATGATAAAAGATATTAATAAATTGACATAGATTTATTCTCAGGAAAGGCAATTCTTAAATGTAAAGAGTTTGGAGGTTCCATCTCGTCCATACTCATTTTAACACCAAGTATCAGGAATGGTTTACCTGTTCAGGTTTAACCAAAACCAGTCCTATGCCTGAATCAACATCGTTTGATGAACTCACATCACCTAATGAGTTCACTTGTCATCATTAATAGAAAAAAAAAACATTAAATTAGAACATAAGAGTAACACAGGTACAAACTGCAAATGTGTTCACTAACTAATTAATCTAGTCCTCCAGAAACAGGCCAAAATGGAGGAGATAAGAACGACCCTCGCTAAGCATCCATTTATTCAACAAATATTTATTGAGCTTCTACTTTGTAACCTATATTCCCTGGAGAAGGACATCATATTTGGTAGAGGGTCAACGAAAAAGAGGAAGACCCTCAAAAAGATGGAGTGACACAGTGGCTGCAACAATGGGCTCAAGTATAACAATGATTGTGAGGATAGCACAGGACCTGGCAGTATTTTGTTCTATTGTACATAGGGTTGCTGTGAGTCAGAATCGACCTGATGGCATCCAACAACAAAAACCCTGTATTGAGTGTTACCACATATTAGTAGTACAACAACTTTGAACAAAGGTGGAAATAAAGGAAAGGAAAGACAAAAGCACTATACCTGCCCTTAGAGAGTTTAATTAGGAATACAGCAAGTGAATAGGCCATTACTGTACAATATGAGAGGGGCTTTAAAAGGGTGCTCCTTTTAATAGGTCTCCAGAACGGAAATGGCAAGAAAGCTTCCCACAAGAATTTATATGTAAATTGAGACCTGAAAAGTTTACTGTGGTAGAGATATAATCAAATTTGCATAATTAAAAGGTCATTGCCTCAAGGGTAAAAAAAGGATGGAAGGGGAGCAATACTGACGGAAGGTAGGTGGGAGACTGTTACAGTGATCCAAGCTAGAGATGATGCAGTGGACAAATGAGGTAGTGGCAGTGGGGCTGGAGAGAAATGGCTAGTTTTTCAAGATGATTATGAGGTAGAATTAATAGAATTTGGTAATTGACTGGAAGGACGGGAGAGGAAGAAAGTGGAAAGAGAATGTTGTCTTACTTTGGTCCACCCTTCCCCAAATAGACCTCAAGGTAAGGATGCAAGTAGTTCACTTGAGAAAAACAGGGAACATTGGCAGGAAAGTGAGGAAGTGATATGGGGAAAGACAGGCAGCCAATGAAGGGTATATTATGAAGCCAACTATGCTGTGAATGTCTGAAGCTTATCCCATGGAGCAATCCCTTGGAATGATGTAAAACACATGCCTCAGAGTTATCCCACCTAAGGGGCTGAGGAGCTGGGGAATTTATCAGACAATTCCCACCAGTCATTGGTTGACGAATTTAATTCCCTGGCACTTCCAACCTGCTCTGCACAAGGCAGTGTGGTCTTCTGTGGCTTTCTAAAAAGCCCTCAAGCAATATGATACAGCTACAGGTCAGTGGAAGAGGGCAGGGGCACACTAGCGTGGTAAGTTCCCAAAGAATACCTGCTACAGATGACACCCAATCTCTGGTTTGGGTAAATGAGGTGATGATTAACTGAAAGGGCAAGTCCAGGAGTTGAAGCAAGATGAAGGCTGCTGGGAGGTAGCAAGTATGAGTTTGATTTCTGACAACATAAATTTGAGGTGTCCATGGGCACCTCTGTGAAACTAGTAGACAGTTGGATATATGACTGTGTTTTCATAGAGCAATCTGACCTAGAGTTATAAATTTGGAAAGTGTCATCATGTAAATTCACGGGAGTGGCAGAAATTCCATGGAAGGATATATAGAGTGAGGAAAGAAGATGGCCAAGAAGAGAAACCAAGGTACGTGAACATTTAAGGGACAGTCAGAGGAGGAGAATGAAAAGACATAGCAGAGTTCCAAGGAAAACTAGAAGTTTTGGATGTCAAGAAGGGAAGAAGAAAGCATTTCACGAAGTAGAAAGTAAAACATTGTCACATGCTGCTAAGAGGGTAAGAACAATGAGACAAGAAAACGTTATCAAATTCAGTAACAAGCAGGTCTTTAATGACCTCAGAGTAGTAGGCTGAGAAATTGTATTGACTCTAGGAGTGAATGTGTATGAGCAATTAAAGACAGAAAATATAGGTGACTTTTTTAAGAAGTTATAACAGAATGGGAAAAGAGAGAGAGAGAGAACTAAAAGTGAAGGTACCTGTACAATGGTTGTTGTGGTTGTTAGGTGCCATCAAATAGGTCCAACTCACAGCAACCCTATATACAACAGAAGGAAACTCTGCCTGGTCCTGTACCATCCTCACAGTTGTTGTTATGCTTGAGCCCATTGTTGTAGCCACTGTGTCAATCCATCTGGTTGAGGGTCTTCTTTCTTTTTTGCTGACCCTCTACTTTACCAAGTTTGATGTCGTTTTTCCAGGGACTGGTTTCTCCTAATAGCATGTCCAATACAATTTATACTACACAATACTGTATAAATAAAAGTATATTATAATGATTTTTTAAAAAATTCTAAAGGTGAATATTGAGTTGAGAGGGTTTTTGGTGAGGGAAGAATTATTTATTCTTATAAGATGGGAGAGACTTAAAATTTTTATGAAGGGGATAGCGAGTCATACAAAAGAAAAGGTAAAAGTTATAGAGACCTCAAAAAGACAGAGAATGAGTCCAGTGACCAGCCTATGATCGCAAACGGACTTTGTTTCCTTTGTAGCAAATGGGAAGGAGAAAAGTGGTAGGTACAGATTAAGATTCATTTGTAGGCTTGGGGCATGAATTTAAGAGGGTATCTTTTTTCTGCATGATAATGTGTATTTCCTCCGTGAATTAAGAGTTGTAAAGAAAGGTGTGAATGAGGGGAAAGTTGGTGATGTCACAGGCTCAAGGAGAGTATGGATAGAAAAAATAGCCACTGCACATAATTGAAGACAAAGCTAACTAGGTAAACATATATTGATTTCCACTCACAGTGCTTGACTGCCTAGGTGTGAGCCAGAGACTAAGTGGTTGAGCTTATTCAAGGTTGGGTTCTAACAAGTAGGTGAAAGGGAAGGATGATAGGATAAGAGAGTTGCAAGGTGACTGAAGTGATGGACAATGGAAAACCTAAGCTGTACAAGGAAGAAGACCGAGAGATGTAGATGATCAATAGGAAGGATTCATACAAATGACGTTCTAGGTTCCAGTCAAGGGATTCTGTTTCCAGGGTTTGCGATAAGATGAGACCATTCTGGAAGGAAGACTGTTCACAGTAAGGGACCTGTGTAAGCTGATGAAAGTTGGCAGACTAGTTTGTCACGTTAGAAGGACAAAGCAGTAGATGACTCAGAAGTCAAAGAGAGGAAAGGAAACAGGGCAGATGTGACTGAGATGAGGAGGAATGACTGGGCCAGAGTCTGACTAAAGAGCTAATGATCATGGTCTGTCCATTGTGGTGTCCAACAGAATCAGACTATGGTCAGCAGACACTGGGGCAATCCTCCATTTCTAAGTAGAAATTAGACATTTTCATCCTCATTAACTGTTGTTTCTAACTCTCACCCAATGATACAGCAATTCAATTCATTGTTATTACCAAGCAAAGATGTCTACATGTAAGTTCATTGAACAGGAAGGGAACTCAAGAACGCAAAATGCCTTGTATGTAAATTCAGAAGTGTTGGATAATTTAGTCAACTGAAGTGCCAGAATATCTGGTGTTTACTATATTTTCACTTTCAAAAAATGTGAGGGCACTTTTTTTTGGTGACAGGACGTGCCTATTCTGTGAGCCAGAACCTTTTTCTGTCTGAGTGATGCCGACACACAATAAATTAATGTTCCCATCTCTACTGACTGATCTGGCACAGGCAATATATTTTTGTGCCAATGTATGGGACACATCTACATGACTCCTTTCACACACATATATACACACACACACAGGAAAACAGAAAATGTATCATTGTTTTTTATATAAATTAATAATGGAGAACAATATTTTAACCAATTAATCAATCAATTAATTAACATCTCTACATGTTCCTGAGAGGCTCAAAGTCTGGGTACTTTTATTAGACAAAGACTTGATGAAAATCAGGAACTTGCTACGGCCTTTGAATTTTGTTAGATTTTCAACTTTACACAAATTATTTAAAACTTAAAGTAATAAACAGTTCATATAAATCAGGGAGGCAAACACAACTGCCCTCAAGAGCCAGGCAGGTAATAAAAATAAAGCTGGCCAGATTGTATTCTTGGGACATACTTTGTTTACACATTAAACACACAACTTCACTTCCACCAAGAAATGCGTTTTTACTCATTTTACTTGAAACACAGGCCCTGCTCAGTCTTTCATTTTGTCACCTTTGTAGAGCCCTGCCTACACAATTATTTTATCTATTAATTCTTAAAAGAGAAAGTACTGGCCAAACACCAGGCTAAAGGGCACAAGACACCAGGCCTTGATGCTAGCAAGAACACAGTAGGGAGTGTAGAGAGTGCGGCTCCATCTAAGGGGGACAAGCCTGCGTTGGTTCCAGGTAAATCCATCACCAAGTAGAAATGTTGACCCATGATTACTAGATAGTCCAGTTTTTAAGAAGATTTTTATATGAAATCTCCAGGTTTTTAAATATTAGAAACTAATTTGAATTTTTTTCTTTTAAGCACAGGTGATGGCCAAACCAATTTGAGGCCAAACAAAATATGTCTAAATGCAGATTTACCCAATGGGCTGCTAGTTTACAACCTTTGCTAAATATTGTGATGAAAAGACAGCTTTAAAACAAAAATGCCTTCAAAAATTACCATAATTGTTGTAAAAAGTCTTTCAGATTTCAGTGCTAAGTCAAGCACCCATCTTCTTCCAAAAGCCCTTGAGGAGTAAATTCTCTGCAGGTGGAAAAGCCTGCCCTGTCCTTTATCTCATCAACTCTCAGCCCCCACCTGCTCACTATACCCATCACTCCATGTGACCCAACTCTGGATCTCATGATGCCTTTGAGAATGCCTGCTCTGTGCTCAATAAATTTTCCTATACACTCCATCTCTGCTCTCAACATTCCTTCCACCTCTTTGCCTGAATTGAAGCCTAAGGGTTGTCTGAGAACATCCTTTCCCTCTGAAGACCTCTTAAGTGGAGGCTGCTTCTTCTTGCCTCCAGTTTGGGAGTTGGGTTAATGTTCACCTGCTTTCAGACATAAACCTGTTTCCTCTTCTCAAAATCCCCTCTCCTTTGAGACTCATACCATTCAGCGGAACCATACTTCCCTCCTCTTTATTGCTATCATCTGTGTCTCCTCTCTTTGTTCACTGGCGACTTCAGTACCTGGCTTGCAGTCTTGCAGTCCACCTGTCGTCTTTTTAGGCAACTTCGACATATACTAAATGACCCATCCAAAACACTGAGCTGTTGGTTCATCGAACTCTCCACCTCAGCAACCTATAAAATCACAAAATCTGACATCCCATTCTTGAACAATGCTATCTTACTTATTCACTCAAGCACCACCATTTTTCCAACCCATTAAGACCTTCAAGCCACAACCCTGCGACTGTCTCTCTGGCCATAGGCCCCACTTGCCTTTGCTGCACTATTTATTCAGGGCTTTACGGTCCTCAGTATAATAACTCCTTTGCAATCACTATAGTAATTCCCTTGCTTCTTCCCTCTCCAACCCTAGATGAACTCAGACTTCTGTCTTCCCTATTCTTGTACTCGAGCAATTAGACATTGCTGGAGAAAATCATACAACTAAACTGATTGGTATCGCTGAAAAGTCACCATCTCCAATCTAAACTTTGCTTGGCAACCTAATTATGTATCTTCAGTAGATTCACTCACTTATTTCATACTCACTCACTTATTTTGTACTTCCCTATACTCTCCTCAAAACGTTTTCTCCTTTATCTCTGTATTAGGCTGAATAATGGCCCCCAAAGGTATCATGTCCTAATCCCTGGAACCTGTAAATGTTACTTTATACAGCAAAAGGTCCTTTCCAGATGTTATTAGGTTAAGGATCTTGAGATGGGGAGATTATCCTGGATTACTGGGAGACAGGAGAGCTAAATGCAGTTACAAGTGTCCTTACAAGAAAGCAAGGAGAGATTACACACAGGCAGAAGGGGAGAAGGCAGTGTGAACACCAAAGCAGAGATGGGAGAGATGCGGACACAAGCCAAGGAATACTGGCACCCAGGAGAAGTTGGGAGAGGGAGGGAACAGATTCTTCCCTAGAGTATCCAGAAGGAGAGCAGCCTTGCCAACACCTTGATTTAGGCCCAGTGAAACTGATGTGGACTTCTGGTCTCCAGAACTGTGAAAGAATAAATTTCTGTTTTTTTAAGCCACTATATTTGTGGTAATTTGTTACAGCAGCCACTGAAAGTTAATGTGTCTACCCAAAATAATCCACTACTAAGTTCTATCAATTTTACCTCCAAAATGTATTGCAAAGACATTCACTTCTTTCCACCTTCATTGCTACCATCATGCCTAAGCTCAGTTACCATACTAGTCTCCCTGCCATCTTATTGTCCTCTCCATGAATTTTCCATACGGTGTCTATAATGATGGTTTTAAAACGTTAATCATGTCACGCCATTTACCTATTTAAAATCAGTCTGTGACTTCCACTGAATTTAGAATAAAATCCAAACTCCTTACTATGACCAGGTTATGCACAGTCTGGCCCCTGCCCACCACTCCATTTTCAACCCTGCCACACTTTTCTTGCTCATTACATTTAGCTTCCATAAAGATTACAGCCTAGAAAACCCTATGGGGCAGTTCTACTCTGTCCCATATAGGTAGTCCCCAACTTACAACATATTCCAGTTACGATGAACCACACTTATAGTCAGCGTATCTGGAACGTTGCAACTTCCTGGGAGGAAGCTGCAGGAAAATGCATGCAGAAGGTATGAAAAAAAATCACTGAGTTATGTAAACACACTCCAAGCATTTGATCAGGATAATATGAGGGAAGAGATCACTGGAAAAATCATCCATATGACAAGAACGCTGAATTTAGAACTTGAGATCACCACTGATGTGGAACAGCTCATACCATAGATCACAAAGAAGGGGAATTAACAGATCAGGACTTAATGGATTTTGAAGAGGCAAGAAATAAATAATGAGGAAGAGGAAGGAGAGAAGTTGTCAAAAAATTTTATCGTGAAAGGATTAGCAGGAGTTTTCTTCTAAACTAAATTGGGGGCTTCAGTTGCTTGAAAACATGGACCTAACACTGATCGCTTTGCTAAAGTCGATATGCAGATTTGGGAAGAAGTGAGATGCTACCATGTAATATATGAAGAAAAAACCGTACAGGCAGGCCTCGCTAATTTTCTGACTAGAAACACCATCCCCATTCCCAGGGATAATCCAGACAATCCAGAATCTTCCACAAGTGGAGTTATTACCTCAATTGACAAAATGGAAACATCATCCAACTCTTCTTTATCATTGGAGTAAATTGTTATGATTTGTGTATTTTTTTAAGTACGTATGTTATATTAACAGAAACCCTGGTGGTACAGTGGTTAAGTGCTACAGCTGCTAACCAAAAGGTCGGCAGTTTGAATCCACCAGGCGCCCCTTGGAAACTCTGTGGGGCAGTTCTACTCTGTCCTGTAGGGTCGCTATGAGTCAGAATGAACTGGCTAGCAACAGGTTTGGTTTGGTTTTATGTTGTATTAAAATATATCTGTAAGTTTATATGTAATGTTTCCAATCCCCAAAGACAAATGAAGATCGGATTTATAAAGATACTGATAATAAAAGGCAATAATAACAAAAAGTAAAAAACAGATTAAGTATTTGATTTATGTCAGAACTTACTATGGAGTCATCAGAAGCGAAATCCATCGTAAATTGGGGACTACCTGTAACTCTATAGGTGTCTGTGTATTTCTTTCATAATTATTACAACTCTTAAAATCCAGGAGTAATAAATTCTCCAACATTATTCGTTTGTTTATTTGTTTTTCTTCAAGGTTATTTTGACTATGTTCTTTGCATTTCCATTTAAGTTTCAGAATCAGCTTGGCTATTTCCATTAAAGAGAAAAGTTGCAATTCAAAATCTATTGAATCTGTAGATCAGTTTATAGATCAATTTTGGAAGAATCAACATCTTTACAACATTCGGTTACAATTGTTCTACTTTCTTTGGATTTAATTTACTCTTTCTAGTTCCTTAAATTGGAATCTGAAAAGACTTTGTTTTTCTTTTCTAACATAAAAATAAAAATTGTCCTACAAGTTTATAAGTTTTGATACATATTTTCATTTTCAATCAATTCAAAATATTTTCTAATTTCTATCATGAGTTCTCCTTTGAAGCATGTATTATTTAAAAGTGTGCTGCTTAATGTACAAACATTTTGAGATATTCCGATTACGTTTCCATCGTTGATTTTTTGTTTAATCCCATTGTGATCACAGATACAGTCTGTGGATTATCAACCTTTTGAAATTTACTGAGGCTTGATTTATGACACACAATTTAATCTCTTTTGATAAGGATTGTATATCTTCAGTTATTGGTCACATTGTTTTATGCTGTTAATTAGGCAAGTCAGCAGAAAGTATCGTTCAGATCTTCCATATCCTTGTAGATGTTTTATTATTTTGATCTGTTACTCAGGGATGTTAAAATCTTCAACTTTGATTTTGAATTTGTCTACTTCTCTTTTTAGTTCTGTGATTTTTTTTTTTTAAATATATTTTAAAGCTACGTTGTTGGGTTATAAAAATGTAGGGTTGTATTGTCTTCCACTTGACTTGACCCATTTATTATTCTGAAATGTCTCTGCTTATCTCTAGTAATATTTCTTCCCTTAAATTCTCTACGATATCAACATAGCCACACCAGTTTCTTTTTGGTTAGTATTTGTACTGTATAGCTTTGTTTATTTTTTACTTTTAACTTGTCTGTATTCTTGTATTTAAAGCATGTAAACAGTACTTTTGTAGATGGATAGGTCTTTTTAAAATCCAATTTGACAATCTTGACCTTTAAATAAAAGTGTTTAGACCATTCATATTTAACACATGTACTAATTTGGTTTGCTTATAAGTCTATGATCTTGTTATCTGATTTTTATTTGTTCCTTTTGGGCTTATTTCTTTTATTCCTCTTTCCCTGACTTATTAAAAAAATTAAAAAAAGACTTATTAAATTAATAAAATATATTTTTAAAATATTCTATCTCTTCTGTTAGCTTTTTCGTTATCATCTTTTTGTACTGTCCTTTAGTGGTTATGATAAAGATTTGAATACGCCTTCTTTTTTTTAATTTTTATTGTGCTTTAAGTGAAAGTTTACAAATCAAGTCAGTCTATCATATGAAAATTTATATACACCTTGCTATATACTCCTAATTGCTCTCCCCCCAATGAGACAGTCTGCTCCTTCCCTCCACTCTCTCTTTTCGTGTCCATTCTGCCAGCTTTTAACTCCCTCTGCTCTCTCATCTCCCCTCCAGGCAGGAGATGCCAACATAGTCTCAAGTGTCTGCTTTATCCAAGAAGCTCATTCTTCACAAGCATCTTCTTTTCTATCCCATTGTCCGGTCCAATCCCTGTCTGAAGAGTTGGCTTTGGGAAAGGTTCCTGTCCTGAGCTAACAGAAGGTCTGGAGCCATGACCACAGGGGTCCTTTGAATATGCATTCTTGACTTATTATAGTCCTCTTCCCAAACAATAGAAGAATTTACAGCAGCTTAACTCCATTTACATGTTTCCTACTCTTTGTGCTATTTTTGCCATTATTTTACTTCTATGTATATACTCCATAAGTCATAATTACTATTGGTGCTTTATAGCATTAATATTCTTTTATATTTATTCAAATATTTACCTTTTCTTAATGTTTTTCATTTCTTTTTGTAAATTTGTGCTTCCATCTGGGATTGAAGGAATAAAATCCTCTGTTCTGTTGTGTTGTGCATAGGGTCACTGTGCGTCAGAACCGACTTGATAGCACCTAATAACAACAACATCCTCTGAGATTGTTTTCCTTCGATCTGAAGAAGTTCTTTTTAATATTTCTTATAGCGTGGGTATGCTAGAAACAAAGGTCTCTTGGCGTTTATTTATCTCATTTTTCCTTTCAACCTTCATTTTACAGTATATTTTCATTGGACATACAGTTCTAGGGGAGGAATTTTTGTTCTTCTTTCAACACTTTCAGGATAGCATTAGATGTCTTTTGGCTTCCATAGTTTCTGTTGAAAAGTTAGCCACGAGTCTTATTTTTTACTCCTTTTGGTATAATGTGTCTTTTTCCCCCCTCTGGCTGCTTTTAAAATTTTCTCCTTAACATTGATTTTCAAAGACATGCCTAGTAATCTTCTTTGTATTTAACCTATTTGGGGTTCACTAAGATTTTTGGATGTATGGCTTGACATCTATCATTGACTTTGTAAAATTCTTTTCTTCAAATATCACCATCTGTCCCATTCTGTTTTCTCTCCTTATCGAACTTCAACTACATATCAACATAGCCACACCAGCCTCCTTTTGGTTAGTATTTGTACTGTATAGCTTTGTTTATCTATTTACTTTTAACTTGTCTGTATTCTTATATTTAAAGTGTGTTTTTTGTAAACAGCACTTTTGTAAATCATCGGGTCTTTTTAAAATCGCTAGGTCTTTTTAAAATCCAATTTGACAATCTTGTTCTTTAAATAAGAGTGTTAAGACCATTTGTCTATATCCCACATGTCTCTTGTACCCTGTTTTATTCTTTTTTCTTGTGCTTATGTTTGGATATTTTCTATTTACCTTTGTTTAGATTCACTAATCCTGTCTTTTGCTTTTTCCAGTTTTATATAACACTGATTTAATGAGTTTTCAACTTAAAATTATGTATTTTCTAGTTCTAGATTATCCATTTGTTTGCTTTTTAAAGATTCTCGTTTTCTTTTGAAATAGTCCATCTTTTCACCTACTTTGCCCAGGCTTTCTTCTATTTTTAAAAAATACATTTATAATAGTTAAAGTCTAAACCTGTTAATCCAACATTCGGATGATCATTATGTCTGCTTTTATTGTCTTCTTTTACTCTTGATCATCAATTGTATTTCCCTGCTTCTTTGCATATCTTATAATTTTGCTTCTTATGGTAACCATTGTATATAAGGAAACCTGGTGGCATAGTACATAAGTGCTATGGCTGCTAACTAAAATGCTGGCAGTTCGAATCCACCAGGTGCTCCTTGGAAACCCTATGGGGCAGTTCTACTCTGTTTATTAGGGTCTCTATGAGTCAGAATTAACTCAATGGCAATTTTTTCCTCTTTTTTTTATTGTATATAAAAGAACTATAGAGATTGGAATTGTTATTCTTTCTTACAGGTAGGGTTTGTGTTTTTGTCTATCAAGCAGACAAGATCAGGGGCTGATCATTTCAACCTGAACAGAAATAGCGCTAGTTTAGGGCTATGCTGCACCTGTAGTTAGAACCAGTTCATCTGTGGCTTCAGGTGTCTTGAGGACCATACCTTCATGGGTTTGTTGCAAACTCCATGTTCCAGTGGAACTTTGCCTCATTAAGTACAAGAAGGCTTAAGGACATTTTATTCTGTCTTTCTCCTCCAGTCCCTTTCTTGGATCCGGCCTTCCCATAGTTTTGACTGAGACACTGGTCATTCTCTGTTTCTGTCTCCTCCATCCTGAAAGTTCTGTCTTGAAGAGGTTTGGGGTTAGCTCTTTAGTCTCCCTCCTCATCTAGGTTCATAATCTGCAAATGTTTTGAAAAATAGTGTATATATAATTTCTTTTATATATTCATATATGTGTGTATGTGTATATATACACATACGTATGCATATACATATATCCATATACATATCCATATACATATGTATATAAACCTATTGCTGTTGATTCAATTCTGACACATACCAACCCTATGGGACACAGAAGAGCTGCTCCATAGAGTTTCCAAGGAGCGGCTTGTGGATTCCAACTGCTTACTTTTTGGTTTAGCAGCCAAGCTCTTAACCACTAAGGCATATATGTATAATACATAAAATACTATATAGATATATGTATCTATTTTTTGCAGGTCCTTTTCTCCAGCATGACTTGGTCTGCAGCTGATTTCTCTCTCTTTTTTTGGCTCAGCCTCCGGGCATTCCATGCTATGCCAGCATTCAGTAAATATCCTGTGGGGAAAAGGGATCCATTTGAGGACCCTGCAGCTAATGATTTGTCCATGCCAACACACATGGCCATAAAATCCTGTTTTCCCTTTACTCCAGCAGAGTTGCTTGCTCTGCCTATGAAAGCCCATGTCTAGATTGAGCAAATGCCCTCAGGCCAGAAAATGGTCGGCAATCTCAGCTCATAGGATTGGCTTTTCTCTTTCTAGGATTTATTTCTTATGGTCTCTCATGTTCCTGCAGCTCTCCAGTGTCTTTTAAAAATTTGATTTTTGTAATTTATCTCTCTTCTAGTCTGTGTAGCAGGAGTGATAGCTATCTGCTACTTGCCATAGCATACTCAAAGCCAAAGTACTCATATCTTCATTTTAATAATTTTTAAAATCTTAGAGTAATTAAAAAAAAGAAATCATAAACGAATCCAGTAAAAATTTTTCCTGAGAGAACATAATATTGATTTGTACATTGCAGCTGAAAGGAATATAGGATTTACTTAAAATAAATTGACTTTATAGCAATTTTAGATAAGTTAGTACTCAACTACTAACCAAAAGGTTGGCAGTTGGAACCCACAGAGTGGTGCTATGGAAGAAAGGCCTGGCAATCTGCTTCTGAAAAGTCACAGCCATGAAAACTCTATGGGGCAGTTCCACTCCATAACACATGAGGTTGTCATGAGTTGGAATCAACTCGACAGCAACAGGTTTGGGTTTTGTTGGTTTATGTCAATTCTATAGATAATGTGGGACAGATTTATAGTATTCATCCATATCTATTTTTCCTCTTTCCTGGGGCACAGACAACAGCCATATCCCCCAGGCTTTTTATAGTCAGGCAGGGCCATGTGCCTAGTTATTTCCAATGGGTTATGAGCACACATGATATGTGTCACTTCCAGGAAGAAGCATTTAAGACTGAGTGAGAATTCTTTGCACTCTCTTTCCCTTTCATGACAACCGAGGATGTCACCTGTTTAAATACAGAGCCACTCAGCTGGGCTCTCTGAGCTACTGCTTAGAAAGGGAGCTACTCTGGAGAGTTACTGGGCCCATAATGGACTCTGCAACAGGAAGAAATACTGTTAATGTTTTGAGTCATTGAATTGTCAAGATTGGTCTACATCTCAGCATAATCTATCCCATTCAAACAAATACAGGAACGGATACCTAACACTAACACAGAGACATTGCATTTTTTCTGAGTATTATTGTTTTTTTTTAATTAAAAAAATTCTAATAATCTAGAAACTGTTGATCAGACTACTAGATCTGATGGGCAATGGTTATTATAATAAAATTATTTCTAAAAGAAGGTTAGTGATGACTATCCTTCAATTATATGGTAGGGAGTTCCCTTTGCAGTGTTGTTTTTTTTCTTTTATCATTTTACCTTTGAGGTACATACATGAAAAGGAAAGCTCTATCTATTCTGAGTTAAGCTATATCATACCTTAAACTCAAAGTCATTTTAGTGATAGTATCTTGCATATTAACATCACGGACTTTCCAGTCTCAAGAAATTAAAGCTATATGTTTAAAGAGGGCAGCGAATTCTAACCTTCAATTCTTCCTTTTCTCATCCATCACCCTGTGCCCTTTAGCTGAAAGCACTCCACTAAAACATTGCCTTCCCAAAGTGATTCTCTCTTCCTTCTCCCTCTCCCTATCCAAATGGAAACATACCTGAACCTACTGGAAAAGAGCTTACAAAGAACTGCCCTGTAAGCTATTATTCCCAAATAGTAGCTCAATTCTGAAATGGTGGGAGTAGGAGTAGGAGCATCAGAGCCTAACTTCAGGGGGGATAATGACCAGGATAAGCCCAAAGCTAATTCCCATGATGGGAAGGACGGACCCTCCAACCTTTTTACTAATTCTGACACCAGCCATCCCTCCCACAGAATCTCTATTTCTCTTCTGGGTTTGATAATCCATTGCAATTGCCACACAGAACTCATAGATCATACTTACAGTTAAGTGCTTTAAGGAATCAACAGGGTACAACTTGGGTTTAGGATCAGGAGGCATGTAGGCAAAGTCTCCCTCTTTCCATGCAGGACAGCTCTCTCAGCTCCTCTCAGCCATGCAGGCCTCCACTCAGCCCCCTGAGGACAGGTTCCTCTCGGCCCCCTCAGGATAGGCTCCTCTCAGCCCCCTCAGGACAGGCTCTGCTTGGCCCTGCCATTTGTCACCACCAACTCTGCCTTTGGGGCTCTTGCTGTCTTCAGTGTTAGTCCTTGACTCATGTTACAGCTCTTTTAGGAGTTTCCTTGCCTCCTCTCTTGTTCTCTCTCTGCTTCTTCTCTCTTCTCTCTTTTCCCTTCTTTCTTCCTTCTCCTTCTCTTCCTGCTTCTGTCTGAAAAACCTCTGTGGGGTTACTTGCATATATATGCAGCTTCTTGTCAATTTCAAGGCATGGCCCTTTCCAGTGAGGGGGGACATGAACTGACCAATTCCCTCTCCGTAGGTAGGTCACGGACACTTCATTTGCATAGTAAGCTACAACTCATCTCATTTGTGTACTCCATAGTCGCTTTATTTGCATAGCATATTGACCAGTCCCAACAAGGTGCATACCAATTACAGAGCAGAATGCAGCCCAGGACCAGACAAAAAAATATCTTACCCAGGAGATGTAACAACAAATCCTATGGGGTAGAAAACTAAGGCAAAGGTAACTCCTCAGGGTTTAGGGTAAAAATCTCTCAAGATGTTTTTCCAAAGAACCAAGGCAAAAGGCCACATAAAGGAACTCATCTCACCACACATTATAACATTATCTCTTTGGATGACCTGCATTTTAATTAGAAATATATACATATATATACATACACACACTGATATGTATGTATATATATATATACATATATATATATATACATTTAAATTTTTTTTTTAATGATAGAAGCATTGCTGTTATTTATTGGTGAAGAGGTAGGACTCAACGTCTCCCCCGTTTTCCATCAAAATACCATCTCTGGGTGGCTCCTTAATCAACCTATTCATAAAGGCCATCCTTGAATAAAGTCATTTATCTAAGGTGAGACTGGTTGTTGGTAACCATCCCATGATTTTAGATAACACCCTGTATAGAAACACCATACTTCTCCAGGGCCCACAGGGTTCATACTCACACCATTTCCCAAAACTGACTGCAGGAAATTTACAAGTAGAAGCAATGACAAAAAATGCCAAGATGAGCTAAAGAAACAAACTCGTTGAAGACTTACTATGGTTGGTGTGTTTACTGACAATAAGTAAATGTTGAAGGAATAGCGGAAAATGGAGAGAAGTGAGACCAGAAAAAAGAAAAGCCACAGACAGCAGGAATGATAGAGACGAAAAACAACAAGCGTGCTGGTGAGCAGCAGGCCTCTTGCTGGGTTAGAAAATTTCAGGGAAATCTGTAGAAATGGCAGAGGATCACAACTTGCAACTAGAGTAGATAAGATATCTGGGGTTATTCAAGTCTAGCTAAACCCTATATTCACTGTGAGCACTGATGAATATTAGAGTATATTGATTGAATTCATAATAAAGATCTGGAGTCATTATGAGAAGGTTACCCTCCTGCCTGGTCTTGTATTTTGGTATTTATTACATAGTATTATAACTAGTGGAGTCCCTGGGTGCTATAAAGTTAACATGCTCAGCTGTTAAGGCTGGAGGTTCAAATCTACACAGAGGGTCCTGGGAAGAAAAGCCTGGTGATCTACTTCCAAACGAATCAGCCCTTGAAAACACCATGGAGTACAGTTCTACTCTGACACACACAGATAGGGTCACAACGAGTTAAGGTTGACTCAATGGCAACAGGTTTTTTGTCTGTATTACTGTCACAAACCACCCAAAACATAATCATTTAAAATAATTTATTAGTTGTCATAATTCCATAGGTTGTCAACCTAAGTGAGTCTGCTGCTGGTCTCATCTGCGATCACTTATGAGGTTGCTCTCATCTGACAACTGAATGAAGCTGGAGACTCCAAGATGGCCTCACTCACACGCTGGCATTGGCAGGAGCACCTCAGTTCTCCCCACACGGCCTTTCATCCTCCCATAGGTTTAGGCTAGGTTTCTTCACAACATGATGGTCTTGGTGTTTCGAGAAGACAAACCCCAAAGTGCAGGTGTTTATTAAGTCTCTGCTTGTTTCATTCTGCTAATGTCTCATTGGCTATAGCAAGACATGTGGACAAGGCCGGAATCAGTGGAAAATGGGTCTATATACCACGAGGCTGATTTATTTTAAGAATCTACCACATGTGTTTTAGGGTAGAACTGTGCTCCACAGGGTTTTCAATGGCTGTGACCTTTCAGAAGTAGTTCACCAGATCTTTCTTCCAAGACACCTCTGGGTGGATTTGAACTGTCAACCCTTCGGTTAGTAGCCAAGCTCTTAACCATTTGCACCACTCAGGAACTCCTAGAATCTACCACATCCGCTGTGAATTTAATAGGATAGAATATCAGTGTTCTTTGTATCCTCATTACCTAGTACTTGCCTCACACCCATAGAGCGTAATTTGCAACTGAACAGTACTACTCCCTAGGGAAAATTTTAGAAATTTTGGACAGCATTTTGCATCTTCTAGTAAAATATAACCTGATTGTGCAAATTTGAAATGCATATTGCTATATTATAAATTACGTATTTTGTATTTCTCCTTTATACCATAGTTTGGGAACTGTGTTTTTGTTGTTGTTGTTGAAATTATGTGTGTAGCAGGTTATATTACCTATGATTTTTTTCAGGGTAGTAATGTTACATTATAAAATATTTGTTACAACAAAGTAGTGATTTGGGTCTGAGATTTGTAGAATTAATTACATAAATGTGAGTATCTTAAGGGCTAGGTTTTAGTTGAGAATTCTGCTAACTAGATGAAGTGTCACTAAATTACTTTTTAACTTGTTTTTGTTCATTTTGATGGGTGTGCTGTGAGTGAAACAGGACCCGGTTAGTAATGAAGAGCTCTGTATGGGATCTGGTATAGCAATTGCCTTTCCATCATTTTAAATGACTTGAACTCTTCCTTTACTCCTCTTCCATCGGACGGAGTTGGTTTGTGCTTCTTGGGGTATCTCACGCTTCAGGAAACAATGAAAAATCACAAAACCTACATATGTCACTGCCAGACCAAACGCTTCTCCAGACCCCTAAACTGTCTCAAGTCACCCTCCTTAGCATGGTGCATTTGCTTATACATTAGTGCTCGAATCTCGAACTTATTTTACAACAATGTACACAGTTTTCTTTTCTAGCTTGTGGGAAAAGCAGATGGCGAGTCTCGGGTGCCAGGTGTGCAGCACGCCTGACGCGGTCTGGGGTCACTGGGTTCTTTGGTCCCTGCTCCACCCTACTCTTCCCATCCCCCAAGCGCCTACACTGCTGTCTCTGCCACTAGGTGAAGTAGGGCTGCGGCGGGGGCAGGGAAGGGGGAGGGCTTGGAGTGAGCAAATAGTGTGCTTGGCCGAGCCCGCGCGTCCTGTACCCGCCGCCCGCCACGCGCCAGCCTCTAAGCAGCGTCACTCGGTAGCTTGTGCAGCCTGCGCGCCTTTCCACCTCCCATTTTTTCTATCCAGCGCCTTTCTTTCTTCCCCTCCCCTCCCCTCCCCTCTTCTCTCTCTTATCTTTTTGCTTCGCTTCCCTCCGCCCCAGCGGGTTGTCCTCCCTGTCAGATGCGCCCGCCCCAGCCCGCGGCGCACAACCTCTAACGGCAGTTCAACTGGTTTGCTAACGTCGGCTTAGGCTTGCTCTTGTTTAAAGCGTTTTTCCCTAAGTGAAATCAACTGCTTTCCTTACGGAGGAAGCTCCAACTGCAATTGCTTCTACTTGGCAGTTGGGTTGGGGGTGGGGAACCTATGGGGCGTGCCCCTACCCTCACCGCGTGCTGGGGTCACCGGGATGGTTTCGGAGCGCCCCAGGGTGAGTTAGGCAGCCCTACTAGGACGTCCGCGCTGGGGCCTGGCTGATGTGGTGGCTTGAGAAAGGCAGAGAGACACATGAATCCAAGGAAGTCAGAGCGAGCTAAGACCTTCCGCACAGCTTTGCTTCCAAGTAACTGCGCCCCGGGCGCACCCTCTACCTGTTATCTACCTACCATATGCTCCCTCCTCTCAGACTTGAAGCCGCCTCCTACAGGTGCTACGGGCCGAATTACTGGGCGCGTTCGACGCACCTCTTGGCAAGGGCGCCTGGCACCCTGGGGCGCCTTCGTGGCCCTCGTGGGCTCGGCGACACCCATCTCCCCAGTCTTTCCTGCGCAAACGAGAGGCGAGGGAGGGCACCTAGGGTCACTCGTCCCTCCGAGGTCCACCGGGGAAGGGACGCTAGCGGATTCGGATGCAACCAATTGTCTCCCTCCCCAGGTTGTGACTTTTTCCTCCCTCCGCCCGCCGCACACACACGAGCAGAGCTCTTCGCTCTTGATAGACCAGGCAGCTGCAAGCTCAGGGCAAAGAATGGTGTCTCAGCCTGCGGGGAACTGGGGAGGAGGAGCCCAGCCCGTGCACGAACGTCGTGTGCTAGCTGGAACGTGGGTCCCAAGGCTCAGTGCCGACTGTGTGGCGCAAGCAAGGCTCACGTTGAGCATTTTGGCATCCAGAGCGAAAGGTGCTGGGCACCAGAGAGAGAAGGGGACCAAGTCGCTGTCAGTTCCGGTCAGTGACGGAACTGGACACCATCACCAAGGGCCAAGCTGGCTTCCAGGGTGGGGGTGGGGGACGAAGGAGCCAAGCGTCCGGGAAACGATCTCCCGGGCTAGCGACGGTCAGTTGCAACTTCAAAGGAGGGTTGAGAGCTCGCCAGGGCGCCGAGGCGTCCTCACTTGGGTGCGCGTGCGTGCGTGCGTGCGTGTGTGTGTGTGCGTGTGTGTGTGTGGCTTCAGCTCCTTCCCGGGTCGTAAAACCTAAACGGAAGACGGGTGTTAAAATGCTGCTGACAGGATCGCCTGAAACATGTTTACAGTAGGAAAGTCTTGCCTCCAACAAGCAAAGCCTGAGTCGATTCCAATTTATTTCCTCCGTAACTGTAAGCGAAAAGCGAGGCTTAGTCGCCGCGGCGGAATGAGGCTGAGCACCATTAATCCTCGCGGAGTTTAGGGCAGGAAAGAGCACTGGGGCTGCGCAACCGAGCCGCTGCGCTCCGCAAGGCGTTCTGACCGAGGGAAACAATTTTTTTGTTGTTGTTGTTTTGTTTAGTCCTTAATTAATGCGCCCGTGGCTTAATGGTTAAGAGCCACGGCTGCTAACCAAAAGTTCAGCAGTTCGGATCCCCCAGGCGCTCCTTCGAAACCCTATGGGGCAGTTCTACTCTGTCCTTTAGGGTCGCAATGAGTTGGAATCGACTGAACGGCAGTGGGTTTGGTTTAAGTAACGCGCCCCGTTTCTGTGCTCCTAGTGGAGAAACTGCATTCTAACTAGTTCCCGCTTCAAAAGGACGATACAGAAACGGTAACCGATAATCTCCCGAGTTCAGTTACCAAATTCTGGGAGCTTCTGACACGTGAACGCTATGCCGCGTTTCTGCTCATAAATCATAAACTTGGCTTTATGAAAAAAATAATCCGAATTCACCAACACACCCTATTACTCAGTGATCGTTGAAACTGCTACCTAGAGAAGGAAGAGTAGTGGGGGATGATAAGGCTTTGGGCGAGAAAGAATCCTGACTATCCCCACGTTTTCCCACGTCTTCTCGGGGGCTCAGGGAGGCTCAGCGCTGCCACCTGGCGGCTGCTTCTTCCCAAATTGGGAGCCGGCTGGCTGCGGCGCCAACCCAGGCTCCTCGGTGGGTATGCCTTGATCCTGCCTTGAGAAAAGGAGAAACCCGTATTCATGCTTCGTCAACGTGGCCCATTCTCTTCTTATTCTCTTGAGAAAATCTAGAGGAAAAGCACAATGAGCTGGCGTTGGTATTAAGAGCTTACTTGAGCGTATGTGCTTACCCCTGGTTGTGAGGGGAGAGAGGGGGGTAAAAATTGGTAGAAATTTGAGTTTCTAATTACTTGACTTATTCTAAGAGTAAAAATAAATCATGTTTAATTTTATCCCAGAATTGTTTTTGACATTTTTCGAATGATAACTACTTCCATATATTATTTTTTTTAATACAACCCAGAATAGGAAGTTCAATTCTAATACAACTTCATCAGCCCAGAAGGAGGAGGTGTAAGTTGTTTGTTTACTGAGAAGTAAATCTGCCTTGGGAGGAGGGCTCTTTTACATCAAGTGTGGAAGTGAAAAGCCTGAAGCCCTTCAGTTGACAAAGGCCAATGAAATCAAATTTCCAAGGGCTTTTTTTTTTTTCTTCCTTACCTGCTAGTTAAAGTAACAAAGGTTGTTTTTTTTGTTTTTTTTTTTCCTGTTCGGTATTAGTTGAACTGAATACTTCGTCAGGTCAGACCAGCAACTAGAATAACCAAGGCCAGGCAAAATCTTGCAAATCAGTGCAAATCCAGATTTGTTAAACTAATTTCCCTTCAGGTTTTTTCCCCCTTATATGCTATAGGAATATATTAAGCAATGGGACAGAATTTTCTTTCCATCCATACCCCCGTACCATTTAATGGATGTGAGATTTTATGTTGTGCAGATGTTTGAGAGCAGAAGAAATCTATTAACAGATATCACATTTCAAAAGGAATTCCAGTATTTAATGGAATAAATGAGATAAAAGTAATTACCTTAGTTCAAAATTTGAAATGTCATTGTGAATAAAGACAATTAGTTTATTATTCTAAAACTTTTTTTTTTCTTGCAAAATTATCTTGGCTAACTGTTAATATAGCTTAAAGAGTAGCATTAAGAAATACTTCATGTACTGTAAAGCCAGCAGAGGGAACACTGAGTACTGATTTACTAGGGCCCACCAAAACACTGATATTGGGAGGAAAAATGTCTGTCATGGAAAAACTGGTTACAAAGCATATGAAGTTAGGTAATGAGAACACAGAAATCTTTTCTCATCATTTGGTTTTCAGAGGCCGGATACATTCCAGCATGCACATACTTCTCAGCTGGTAAGATGACTCTTTAATAAAAGGCCATTTGTTACTTGTTTTCTTACATTTTAAGAGAACTAGTAACACATTAAGAACAGGCCTACTTCAGAAGTCTAAGCACTCATATACACTACAATAATCTCATAAAGTCAATGGAAATTATTAGAACCTTATTTCATCAATTCTAAAAGGCACTTTTTCTTTTCATTTCAAAAATCTGTGAAATAGGGAGACATTTTACAACCAGTGGCAAGTCCATTTTTTTCTTTCTTAGTGGCATACAACATAATGGTATGTCTTAAAACTGATGGCATACTGGATTTGTTCAAATACAGAAAGTACATACAACAATAGAATTACACAATAAACCTGTTGCCATCAACTCGATTCTGACTTATGGTGATCCTATGGGACCAAGTAAAACTGCCCCATAGGGGTTCCAAGGCTGTGATCTTCACAGAAGCAGACTGCCACATCTTTTTCAAGCAGAGTAGCTGGTGGGTTCAAACTGCTGACCTTTCGGTTAGCAGCCAAGTGCTTAACCACCGCCCCACCAGGGCTCCTTAGAATTACACCAGGAGCTATTTATTTAGTACACACTTTTTCAATTCTGTGTGCTTTAAGCATAGACATAATTACTATGACTGCTCTGATTAACTTTCACTTTCCCCCCACCATATTCAGTGGTGGAAGCATAAACGACTTTATAATCAATTATATTGCTACTGTGAATTATCTCAAGGTAGCTACACCCTCAAATCATTAGTACAAATCCCTAAAATAAATATAACATTTATTCACCTTTATATTCTAGTGAAATTTTTAATTTTATACATAATAGACCTCTAAGAATAATTTTTATGTCAGACTGATAACATTTAGGGGCATGTTTCTGTGCACACTAGAGAAAATGAAATGTGTAACACACTCAACTTTGTTTAGCAAAAAGTTGCCAGTGGGTTGTTTTTCTTTTAAGAGTATTTCCCTTCTAAAAAATACAAGTTGGGTAGCTAACAGTCAAAAATTACTTGCCTAGACTCACCAAAAAGACATTTCAGCTTCTGGGTGATCCTTAGAGATTCAGTCAGATTTCCCCAAAGGGTGTTCTTTCCAGTAAAATTCTAAATCTGACAACCTGGGCCTCTTGCCATCCTACATACTTTCAAAGTTTGACAAGATAAGTAGAAATCGGCTACCTAACACTAGTTTGATCTGAACTGAATAGCTGGCATCATTACGCTGGGTTGGCCCTGTCACTGGCTTAAAGATAGTAAAAACAGTTTGCTATTATGGTGTTAGGGAAGGTCAATATTTGCTGAAATTCTGATTTTCAGACCTTGGGATAAAGGTAAATTTTGTGGCCAAATTAACATGTGTTCTGAATACCTAACCACCTTTTATTTGCCACATTCTTCAAAAAGTTCTTTTAAAACAAATCATTGGGAGGCCAGGGTTGTCACTATTGTCCTTTTATGGCTTCCTATTTATGATCTGTAATTACTTTTCCACATCAGTGACCATCCTCGGTTTTAGTCTCTTAAATGACATCCTGCATCTACTAGAAGTGTCTATGGTATTCGAATTACCAAGGGAAAAATATTAATTGAGGGCTTACTGTACATCAGGTGCTTTATAGTCACAAATTTATTGAATGCTCCCAATGATCCTATAAAAGGTAGCTTCTAGTGTTCTGTTTCAGAGATGACGAAAACTGAGACCTGGTCACATTCCCATGGTTACAAAACCAGTATGAGGGATTAGTAGCCAGGCCTTCTATGAATCCAGAGGCCCTGGTCTCTTCCGCCTCTTCCTACGGGTTGGTTTCTCTTTGCAATGTCCCTTTCCATTTGAATCAAGCGATGAATATATAAGAAACGAAGGGGATGGCAGGGGAGGTGGAAGTGACCTTTAATTTTGAAAATGTGTGAAGCAAACATTTAGAAAGTAAAACCTAGTCCCATCCTTTACTCTTCATTTTCATTCTATACAATGGAGAATCTAGAAATCTATGGAAATTTCCCCATCAATTATGGAACAGTGCCTAATGTGTTCCAACAGAAAGCTCCTCTGTTCAGGCTATCCGGGATTTATGGAGGAGTTTAAATCATTAAATAACCATAGTTAACCCTTGTTTGGTTAAGACAGCAAGCAATTATTGAAAAAAATTCCTCTTTTCTCCCTTTCACAAACAGCCCAAAGATTGTTCTTTAGAGATTTACACAATACATCAACATCTGTGCTGTACCTAAAGTTGTTAAAATAATTGTGATGACAGGTGTCTAGGTACCACTTTCTTAATGGTTTTCAATATCCACTGATTTATTGTTGTGGCCTCCCCTCCCCCGCTCCTTCACATCCTTGGCTTTATGAAGGAGCTGAGGAACAGATTTTGCACTAGAGGCTGATTCTTTATTCCAATGCTGAAAAGAACTAATAAAAATAATCACTTGGCTTTTAAGCAGAAAGCTTCCATTTACAGTATTTCACCCTTCCCCTTTCAAGCCCCTTGTTATCTAACATAATGGTTAGAATACATTTCCGTCTCTCCCCTTAATAATTTCATGCATTAACATCCTCTTCACACACCCCCCCCCCCACACACACAGCAAAAGGAAAAAAGAGGCAGCAGAAATCTCAGCTGTACTTCTAGCCCTTTTAAAAAGTTTGCTCTGTAAATTGGAATGAGGTCAGATTTGGAGCTTCTCATTGCACGCGGAGATTATTATTGCATCGGGTTCCAAGCCAATGGGAAGCCTGGGGGAGGGGCTTGGCACGAGGAAGCGTTGGTTACAGCGGCTGATTGGCTGCGGCCAAGACTGTGAAAGGATAAAGAGGCGCGAGGCGGAATTGGGGTCTGCTCTAAGCTGCAGCAAGAGAAACAGTGTGTGAGGGGAAGAGGCCTGTTTCGCTCCCGGGTCTCTAGTGCTCGCACGCTCCTTAAGAGTCTGCACAGGAGGAACTCTGCCATTGCCGGCTCCCTTCTGCAAGAAGGGAAGAGGAAAACATACATTTATTCATGCCAGTCTGTTGCATGAAGGCTTTTTGGCTTCATACCTTGCAACAAAATAATTGCACAAACTCCTTAGTGCCGATTCCGCCCACAGAGAGTCCTGGAGCCAGAGTCCTTTTTGCTTTGCATTGTAGGCAAGGGACTAAGTGATAGAGACTATGTCGCTTTCCTGAGCTCCCGAGAGCGCTCGTGAACTGGAATCAACTGCTTCAGGGAAAGGAAAAAACAAAAACCAAAAACCAGACTTACCTGGGAGGCGGCGAGAAACTTGCATTGGAAGCTTCAGCAACCAGCATTCAAGAAGCTCCTTTCCACTTTAGCACGGTCTCCAGACTCAGAGCCGAGAGACAGAGCAAACTGCAGCGCGGTGAGAGAGAGAGGCAGGGAGGGAGAGACGCTCCAGCCTGGGAACTATAACTCCTCAGCGAGAGGCAGAACGCTCCTTCCCCGCATCTTCGGGGGACTTTCCTCGGCCAGGAGTTGAGCGGCCCGCCCGCTCGGCGTGTGCTTGGCCCGGGGAGCCGGGAGGGCCCGGCGATCGCGCCGCGGCCGCCGCGAGGGTGTGAGCGCGCGTGGGCGCCCGCGGAGCCGGGGCCATGGTGCAGCAAACCAACAACGCCGAGAACACGGAAGCGCTGCTGGCCGGCGAGAGCTCGGACTCGGGCGCCGGCCTCGAGCTGGGCATCGCCTCCTCCCCCACGCCCGGCTCCACCGCCTCCACGGGCGGCAAGGCCGACGACCCGAGCTGGTGCAAGACGCCCAGCGGGCACATCAAGCGGCCCATGAACGCCTTCATGGTGTGGTCGCAGATCGAGCGGCGCAAGATCATGGAGCAGTCGCCCGACATGCACAACGCCGAGATCTCCAAGCGGCTGGGCAAACGCTGGAAGCTGCTCAAAGACAGCGACAAGATCCCTTTCATTCGGGAGGCGGAGCGGCTGCGCCTGAAGCACATGGCTGACTACCCCGACTACAAGTACCGGCCCAGAAAGAAGGTGAAGTCTGGCAACGCCAACTCCAGCTCCTCGGCCGCCGCCTCCTCCAAGCCGGGGGAGAAGGGAGACAAGGTCGGTGGCAGCGGCGGGGGCGGCCATGGGGGCGGCGGTGGCGGGAGCAGCAACGCAGGGGGAGGAGGCGGCGGCGCGAGCGGCGGCGGCGCCAACTCCAAACCGGCGCTGAAAAAGAGCTGCGGCTCCAAAGTGGCGGGCGGCGCGGGCGGCGGGGTCAGCAAACCGCACGCCAAGCTGATCCTGACGGGCGGCGGCGGCAAAGCGGCAGCCGCCGCCTCCGCCTCCTTCGCGGCCGAGCAGGCTGGGGCCGCCGCCCTGCTGCCCCTGGGCGCCGCCGCCGCCGACCACCACTCGCTGTACAAGGCGCGGACTCCCAGCACCTCGGCCTCCACGGCGTCCTCGGCCGCCGCCCTCGCCGCTCCGGGCAAGCACCTGGCGGAGAAGAAAGTGAAGCGCGTCTACCTGTTCGGCGGCCTGGGCGCGTCGTCGTCGCCCGTCGGCGGCGTGGGCGCGGGCGCCGACCCCAGCGACCCTCTGGGCCTGTACGAGGAGGGGGGCGCGGGCTCGTCGCCGGACGGGCCGAGCCTCAGCGGCCGCAGTAGCGCCGCCTCGTCACCCGCCGCCGGCCGCTCGCCCGCGGACCACCGCAGCTACGCCAGCCTGCGCGCCGCCTCGCCCGCCCCGTCCAGCGCGCCCTCGCACGCGTCCTCCTCGGCCTCGTCGCACTCGTCGTCGTCCTCGTCCTCCTCCTCGGGCTCCTCGTCCTCCGACGACGAGTTCGAAGACGACCTGCTCGACCTGAACCCCAGCTCAAACTTTGAGAGCATGTCCCTGGGCAGTTTCAGCTCGTCGTCGGCGCTGGACCGGGACCTGGATTTTAACTTCGAACCGGGCTCCGGCTCGCACTTCGAGTTCCCGGACTACTGCACGCCCGAGGTGAGCGAGATGATCTCGGGAGACTGGCTCGAGTCCAGCATCTCCAACCTGGTCTTCACCTACTGAAGGGCGCGCGCGCAAGAGCAGAAGAAGGGCTGGGGGGCGAGAGAGGAGAACAAAAAGTCAAAGATGAAGAGTTGAAAGAGAAAAGGGAAAAAAAAAAAAAAAAGGAAAAGAAGATCAGAAGAAAAAAAAAAGTGAGCGGGGGCTGGCTTCGGCGGGGAGCGCGGCGGCGTTTTTTTGGCCCCGCGGTCCCATCCCCCACCTCCCCGGGCCGGGACGCCTCGGCCCAGCTGGAGGGATGCGGAGGAGGCGGAGGGTAGACAGGGGCGACCTTTTATTGTTGTTATTGATGTTGTTGTTGATGGCAAGAAAAGCGACTTTGAGTTTCCTCCCCTTTGCTTGAAGAGACCCCCCCCCACAAGCTTCCGGACTTGTCTGCACCCCCAGCGAGAAGCCGAGTTGTTAGTTTTCTAGAGAACTGAAGGAATCTCGCCCCTCTCGCTTTGCCACCTTGATGTTTTTTATTTTTCTGCTTTTGTTTTTGTTTTTCTTGGTCAACTGAGAAAAGAGGGGAAAAAAAAAAATCCACCCCGCCCCTGGGGGTTTTGTTCTCAGCCCTTTTTTTTTTTTTTCCCACCCCCGAAGAAGAGAGAAGGCTCCGGGGCGATGAATTGTTTGGCCGACGACAGATGTTTTGGGGTCACGCAGGCTCGAGCTCTAGGATTGAGGGACTCCACGCTCGCGAATTCCCCGGGGTTCCCCCCCCCATTTTTTTCTTCCCTTTTTTTTTTTTTTCTCTCTTTCCCTTGCCTCTGTAGCCGGAGGAGGAGATGTTGAGGGGAGGAGGCAAGAGTGACCCGCGCGAGGAGATGAACTGAGCGCCTCGTTGGAAGCCACAGCAGCGAGGGCGGGGGGAGAGAAGGACGCGAGCTGGAAGGGGGAGAAAAATAAAACTGAAATGGATTTGCACGTTCAGGAGACGGTGGCGGCGTTTGCTCGGCCTCCGCCCGATAGATACCTGAAATCAGTGAGGTGAGACTTCACAGACCCGGAGGCGTGGAGGAGAGGAGACTGTTTGATGTGGTACAGGGGCAGCGGAGGGCGAGTGGTTTTGGGGGAAAACAGAAAAAAAAAAAAAAGCTTTTTTTTTCTTCTCTTAATCGGAATCGTGATGGTGTTGGATTATTTCACTGGTGGGGTTAATATAGCATGTATCCTGTCTATCTTTTAAAGATTTCTGTATAAGACTGTTGAGCAGTTTTTAAAATAGTGTAGGGTAATATAAAAAGCAGATAGATGGCGCTATGTTTGATTCCTACAACAAAATTATCACCAGCTTTTTTTCATTCTTAACTCTTGAAAGGATTCAAACGCAACTCAAATCTGTGCTGGACTTTTAAAAGAAAAAAACAATTCAGGACCAAATTTTTTCTCAGTATGTATGTGTTTCTTCCTTATAGGTGTAAATGAGAAGACGTGTTTTTTTCCCTCACCGATGCTCCATCCTCGTATTTTTTTTTTTTTCCTTGTAAATGTAATCAGATGCCATTTTATATGTGGACGTATTTATACTGGCCAAACTTTTTTTTTTCTTATTTTGTCCCTTTTTTCTTTTCTATTCTTTTTTGTTTTGTTTTTACTTTGCTTTCATTTTATTCCTTTATTTCTTCCTTCCTTCCTTTTTTCTTTTTTTTTTGGTAGTTGTTGTTACCACGCCATTTTACGTCTCCTTCACTGAAGGGCTAGAGTTTTAACTTTTAATTTTTTATATTTAAATGTAGACTTTTGACACTTTTAAAAAACAAAAAAAGACAAGAGAGATGAAAACGTTTGATTATTTTCTCAGTGTATTTTTGTAAAAAATATATAAAGGGGGTGTTAATCGGTGTAAATCGCTGTTTGGATTTCCTGATTTTATAATAGGGCGGCTGGTTAATATCTCACAGTTTAAAAAATCAGCCCCTAATTTCTCCATGTTTACACTTCAATCTGCAGGCTTCTTAAAGTGACAGTATCCCTTAACCTGCCACCAGTGTCCACCCTTCAACCCATGTCTTATAAAAAAGGGGAGGAGAATTAGCCAAACACTGTATGCTTTTAAGAAAAATACATTTTTAAACGAAATACTGTTATGTCCAGAGGCTTTAAAACTGGTGCATTTGAACAGCAGAAAGGGATCCTGTAGCTTTAATTTGTAAACCACATCTTTTTTGCACTTTTTTTATAAGCAAAAACGTGCCGTTTAAACCACTGGATCTATCTAAATGCCGATTTGAGTTTGCGACACTATGTACTGCGTTTTTCATTCTTGTATTTGACTATTTAATCCTTTCTACTTGTCGCTAAGTATAATTGTTTTAGTCTTATGGCATGATGATAGCATATGTGTTCAGGTTTATAGCTGTTGTGTTTAAAGATTGAAAAAAGTGGAAAACATCTTTGTACATTTAAGTCTGTATTATAATAAGCAAAAAGATTGTGTGTATGTATGTTTAATATAACATGACAGGCACTAGGACGTCTGCCTTTTTAAGGCAGTTCCGTTAAGGGTTTTCGTTTTTAAACTTTTTTTTGCCATCCATCCTGTGCAATATGCTGTGTAGAATATTTGTCTTAAAATTTAAGGCCACAAAAAACAATGTTTGGGGGAAAAAGAAGAAAAAAAAATCATGCCAGCTAATCATGTCAAGTTCACTGCCTGTCAGATTGTTGATATATACCTTCTGTAAATAACTTTTTTTGAGAAGGAAATAAAATCAGCTGGAACTGAACCCTAAATCTTGACTTTTGTCATCCTTATGCCGGATGCCTAAGACTGGGAGGGCTCTACAGCATAGAGACTACCCCGTCTGCCCTAGCTTGAAACAGCAGATAAGTGCTCAGAGAGGAGCCTGTTAAATGCCATTTTCTTGAGGAGTACTAAGTTCTTCTTGGCCAGATTTGGCAGGCCCTGACCCTGAAATGATGGCGTCAGCTGAATGTGTGTCAACTCGGTGTGCTTTCTAGGAATTTTCTGCATTTACCACATTTAAATAAATGCCCTTTGTCTTGAGATTTTAAAGAGGGGGAGGAGGAGTCAGATAGTCAGAATTCTTCACAGATAAAACTGATTTTTTTTTTTTTTAATTTTATCCTAAAGCTGCTTCCTCCTTGCCCAGTGTTACCATCTAGCTGTGGCTAAAATATTTCCCACAGATTAAGAATAAATTTGTTAAATTGTCAGTATATTTTAACTTTTACCCATTATGAAATGTAGAAGTCATAGTCCCCCCCCCCAAAGCAAAGAGCTAATACAGTGCTAAAATCTCCATTTTGTGCCAAGCCCAAAGTGGGTATTCATGTAAGAGAAATGCAACAATAAAGGATAGCCTTGAAAAGTTGGCTCCCTCAGGGCTTAGAGGCCTCTCTTTAACTCTGTGGAGAGAATTTACTTCAGCTAGGAGGGAGATTTATGCTTTTTATAAGTATCTAGCATGGTAGTATAATTGAGACCTGTATGCAAAGGGAAAACATACCTTGGGTTTCTTAAGGCCCATTAGCCTTTGGGTGGAAACATGGCAGCTTGCTAAATAGAAGTGTTGTCTGTTTACTTTGAGGATTAACAATTGCCTTTAATTAGCAAAACCCATCTTACTTTCCACATGTCTGTTAATTAAAAATGTGTATTTTATATATCTTCTGGTTTTTTAGCACTGGACAGTAGGGGTTAATAAGCAGGAGTGTTTGGAAATAATCCCTTAATCAGCGGATTGCTTGTAGGTAAGGGAGTATCCTTCCTGCTGGAATGTACAGCTGAAAGATTTTTGGAGCCTGTAGTTCAAGCAATTTTTGTTCAATTAACAGCAAAATCTCCCCTTCCCAGGATAATGGTTGTGTTTAAATATTATTTCCCCTCTTAAAGATCATTATAGCTGCTAGTTTCCAAATTTTTCTTTTATTTATTTTGCTAATACATTTAGCTATAATTGCATATGTGTTCTACCATTGTAAAATATCCCATTTTAAAAAAATACTTTAAAATAACATGGGGTCTTAAGTCTCTTTTTTAGAAGATCTTTGCAGAAGGAGGAAGATCTCTGTAAAGTGCTTAAATTTAATTTTTGTTCGTTTTTAATGATGATAATACATCATTAAATTTTTCAACATCCAAAAGTACCAAAACATTGATATAAGACCTATATAATGCATATTATTTTTTGGTGGTGCATATCTTTTTAAGTATATTTTTATTTTGTAGGGTTCTACTAAAAAAAAAAAAAAAGGTTCTGCTAGAACTATGTTTATTTTACCTGGACTTCCATGTAAGGTCCTCTGCTTTAAATATTTTCTTTAAGAATTTTTATAACATTGCTTTAAAAATGAAAGCCTAAATGTGTCCTTTCTAGCAGGTGGGTAGAGTAAATGTAAGAAACATTTTTGTGCTCTTTCCTCTGAATCTGTTTGTCTTCATAAAGAGTACTGTGCTAGATGGTGCAAGGCATAATAAACCTGAGAAACCAAACAGTTTGGCGTGACTTGGTACTGTTTCTGGCCCTGTGCTCCATCAGAAATGCGAATTAGTAAATACTTGCTTAAGCAAGCTTTGTCAGTTCCTGGTTGAATACGTTTAAGTGCCAAGAAAAAAAGAGCTTGAAAGCTGATACGGTGGGCTGAGTGCATGAAAGAACTTCCTGAATTTGCTCTCTGGGGTGCTGGAGGCACTAAGGGATTCTGAAAGAAGCAAGAAAGCAAAGGATTGAGAAGTGGACTTCAGCATTGGCTAAGTATTTCCTGTGTTTATAGGGCTGCATATGAATTAGAAGACACGGTATGGGGAATGCTATGGGCCAGAATGTTTAATCTTAAAAACATAAATTAGGGGTCCCCAGAAAGTATTTGGGAAGAGCCGTATGTCCAAAATACTAAGAATTCTGCTGAGAATACAAATTAATCTTACCCATTTGGATTTCTCAGGTGGAAGGTTGGTATGCGTCATTTTTTTTTTTCCTGGTAGGTTTTCTAATTTTTTGCTTTCCCCCTGTCACTCCTCTCTTTTGAGATCTAGAAAACAACTCTCTGATCCAGCACTCTCACCCCTCTGGTTCATCCAGGAAAATTTTCTCCATGTATTTTTTAAGATTTTCATTTTGGCTATCATTTGGAAGTTAGAGTGGGGGCGGGGCGGGGGGGGAGCAGGGAATTCCCCAGACATCTGCATGGTGTTTCAGATTCTGCAAAAAATCTACCCTGATGTCTCTTTGCCCCGATAGAGTGGAAAATTCACATGCTGGCATTCAAGGCCCCACCTTTTCAGTTCTCCACAACTCCGGTATACCCAAAACAGTCTCTCCAATTAGACTGGAATTATTAGAGGACAGGAAGTAGGCTTTAAGTACTCATTGTGTCCCTAAATTTGCCTTCCTTGGTTCATCGCACATAAGTATTTAATTCTTACTTGTTTACTTTACATTTACATTGTGTTTTAATGGGGCTTTAAGAGCTTCTAAAATGCATTTGCATATTCTGCAACCTGTACTATAGCAGCTGTGGCAAGCAGGAGCCCTGGATTTAGGTTTAGAATGAATGCTGGCACTGAGACTAGCTGAAGGACCTTGATCAGATTTCTTAGCCTCTTTGAGCCTCAGTGTTCTAAACTGTTGAATAGAAAGAATGTTCTCTAACATACAGGGCTGTTGGGAGAACTGAGTGAAATAACAGATGAAGGATACCTGGTATAATGCCTGGCCTACTGTATGGGCTCGTTAAGTGCTAGTTGCTTACCTCCTCAAACCAAAACCAAACCCAGTGCCATCAAGTTGATCCCGACTCATAGCGACCCCATACCTCATAGGTTGTTATAAAAAGGTAATGAGTGTATAAGCCTAGAACAGTGCCAGCAGCACATTGTTGTTTGTCAGGTGCCCTCGAGTGGGTCCCTACTCATAGTGACCCTATGTACTACAAAATGAAACACTGCCTGGTCTTGCGCCATCTTTACAATCGTTGTTATGCTTGAGCCATTGTTGCAGCCACTGTGTCAATCCATCTCATTGAGGGCCTTCCTCTTTTTCACCGACCCTCTACCAAGCATAATCTCTTCCTGGGACTGGTCCCTCCTGATAACATGTCCAAAGTATGTAAGATGAAATCTTGCCATCCTTGCTCCTGAGGAGCATTCTGGCTGTACTTCTAAACAGATTTGTTTGTTCTCCTGGCAGTCCATGGCATATTCAGTATTCTTCACCAACACCACAATTCAAAGGTGTCAGTTCTTTGGTCTTCCTTATTCATTGTCTAGCCAGGAGCACGGAAGGCACTAAAAGCTCTTAAAAATAAACCCCTTGAATCAGTGTACATGAACCTCCAGCATCAGAATTACCCGGGAGTTCTTGTTCAGGATAGAGACTATAGACTTGGGCCACCCTGAGACTTGCGGTTGGGCCCCATGTATTTCCAGTGCTCACTGCAGTTTGAGAATCACTATACCATAGTATTTGAACATAGTCGCACAGCAAATACGCAGATGAGGGATTATTAAAAGTCAGTTGTCTTCAAGTCAACTCCAACAAATGCCCCCCCCCCCCCGCCCCGTGTGAGTAGAACTGTGCTCCATACATTTTCAATAGCTGATTATTTAGAAGTAGATTGCCAGGCCTTCTTCCCATGGCACCTCTGGGTGGCCTTAAACCTCTAACATTTTGATTAATGTTAACACCACCGTTCCTACCACCCAGGGATTCCAAGGGATTATTACCCTACCCCATCTTTTTTTTTTTTTTTTACCTTGAGAAATTGTGTTGAGGGTGGTTCCATTCTCAGGTCAGAAGAGAAGAGCCACTGGATCCTTCTCTCTCGAGACCCTAGTTCTGATTTCCCTAAATAGATGTCATCTCCATTTCAGTGATAGAGAAACAAACCTATGTAAGGCCTGACACCCGTCAGGGTTGGCAATCTGTAACTTGCCTTGACCCTGTGATTTCCTATTCATTTTTCCAAGAACTCCCTCCTACCACCCTAGCTGAAAGTGATTAGCTGGAGAGTCAATAGATATATGTATTCCAGCCCAACAAATATGTGCTAAGATATAAAATGTTCGCAGCGACAGTTTTTGAAAAAGTTAACTGGAGAGGAGGAGAATAGAAATGATACAGTGAGTGGAACTTCAACTTTGTTGTTAGAAGGCAGATTCTAACAAGTGAGGAAATTGGAAATTATCCAGAGGAGCAGTGTCAGCCTCTCTACAAACCAAACCCACTGCTGTTGAGTCCATTCTGACTCCTAGTGACCCTATAGGACAGGTTTTAAGGCTGTAAATCTTTAACGAAAGAGACTGCCACATCTTTCTCCCGTGGAGCAGCTGGTGGGTTTGAACCGCAGACCTTTTGGTTAACAGCCTAGCACTTTAACTACTGCACCACCAGGGCACCTTTCAGCCTCTGTAGAGAGGGCTAAACCTACTCATTATATCCTAATGAGATTGACCGTTGGCTACAGTTAACTTGAAGGGTTTTATGGTTTCCTGCATGTGTTGTTTTCCTTCTCAATGCTAAAAAGAAGAAGAAGAAAAAAAAAGCTTCACATCCTTCTCAATGCTAAAAAGAAAAAAAAAAAAAAAAAGCTTCACATCACCAAACAGTATTTCCCAGAGGGCTGTTTGAGCAAGCTGCTGATGTATCTTGGTTTGTGCCATAGTTAACAAGGTACTTCTATGTGTGTCTATGCGTGGATACAGGTGGTAATAAATTTTGCCCATTTTATTTTCTTCTGACAGTTTCTATTCAGGGCAATTGGTTTATGGAGTTCCGCCAAACAGGCCAGGCCTAAGTCAAGTCATGACAGGAAACTTCATGTAGGCCTTCCTCTACACTGTAGATTTTTTTAAGGGCAAAGTTACAACTGATCTGTGCACCAATACACAAAATTGCTTTGCGTCACACGTAAAACATTCAAATGGCATTCCTTTTGATTTTTTTTTTTTTCTTCCCGGAGGCGGGGAGGAGAAAGGTGTAAAAAATAAATATCATTTACTTAGCCTACTTGGTTCCTTAGATAATTTCTCAAATAATTCTTTGGACCAGTTCTTAATAGTTCTTAAATTCATGAACGTGCTATTTCCTGACACAATGTGCAGTTGAGAGGCAGGAGACAAATGAAAACACTGTCTATTATCCTTAGTAGGCTCTCTCTGTAGTAAATGCCCAGTGTAGCGGGATGATTGGCTAACGTGCACAGTGCATGTCACTGCTTTTATAAGAGCTAAGCAGCCAGGCCCTGTTTAACAATCAATTAGCTCCAGTTGTATGTGTGGTTAATTACCAGTGCTTGTCTTAACTTCCCCAGCTCCTGAACACCTAAAACCTGTGAAAATAGTCTCCTCTGGAACTCCTGACCTTCAGTCTTTGCCTCTGTTTTCACCCTCCACTTTCCCACACTCCCAAAGTGGGCCTTTATCTCTCTTGTGTGCCAGTCCCCTGAGACTCTGAATAATTTATCTGAAGTTCTTGGGAAGTTGTGGGGCTGTAGTCTCAAACACATTGCACTTTGTTCCTCTCCCAGGCAAAAGTAGGTCCAGAAACTAGAATTTAGTACTGCTAAGAAAAAAAAAAAAAAAAATTTTTTTTCAAGTACATTGGCACTGGAAGTACATTTGGGAATTTGCTAAGAGTTTTAATTTAATTTTGGGGGAGGACGCCCCGACAAATCCAAAAGCTTAGTTGTGGGTTTGGGGGTGGAGGTGGGGGAGGTGTTGCTGAAGGTAAAAATATCTTTCCATTTCCCAGATAGTATCTGTCCTAGTTATCTAGTGCTGCTATAACAGAAATACCACAAATGGATGGCTTTAAGAGAAATTGATTCTCTCACAGCCTAGGAGTCTAGAAGTACAAATTCACGGTGCCAGCTCCAGGGGAAGGCTTTCTCTTTCTTTTGGTTCTGGGGGAAGGCCCTTGTCATCAATCTTCCCCTGTCAAGGAGCTTCTCAGCACAGGAACCCCAGGTCCAAAGGATACACTACTCTCCTGGCTCTTATTTCTTGGTGGTATGAGGTCCCCATCTCTCTGCTTGCTTCTCTCTCTTTTGTATCTCAAAAGGGATTGATTTAAGACACAACCTAATCTTGCAGATTGAGTTCTGCCTCATTAACATAACTGCCTCTAATCGTCATACAGGTAGGATTTACAATACATAGGAAAACATCAGATGACAAAATGGTGGACAGTCGCACACTACTGGGAATCATGGCCTAGCCAAGTTGACAAATATTTTAGGCGGACACAATTCAGTCCATGACAGTAGCCCTCGGAAGACTATTCCAAAATAGTGTCTTTTAAGATATTATTAGGTATTCTGTGGACAGTGTATGTCTCAGTCAAGTAAATTAAGGAAATTTCAGTTAAGATTTTTTTTTTACTACAGGACTTCTCAGAGCGTTTAGTATGCTAACTTCCATCATGGATCTCCAAATGTGAGTATAATATGTAGTCTTCCCCAGAGTTCTTTCTCTGCCAGGGTCCCTTTTCTCCCTGAAACAGCAGTGAACCTCTTTAGGGACACTGGTGTTCCGTAGCATGCAGTTTGGGAAGTGCTGCTCTACATAATACGTTATTTCAGTTGAAATGCCCTTCTCTTGTTAAGTTACGGTTATTCCAGCTAGATTGATGCAGTGCTATTTCTATTCTTATCTTCATTCTTTGACCTACATTAGGAGTCTGATAGAGTTAGAAAAGATTCTGCAACATTGCAGTAGTCTTATGTAGAGATTGTGTATGACAAGTGATTTTCACCCTCTGGTTTGCAGTGCTGGCATGGAGTACTGTATCTGAACATAAAATTGCAGTGCTGGCATGGAGTACTGTATCTGAACATAAAATCTGTACCCTAACCATAAGCTTGATACTTGTTTTCCATTTCCATTTTTTAAAAAACAAAATATTTTAAGCATAAAGCAAAGAGAATAATATAATCAAAACCAGCTGTGTCAAATCTTAATATTTTGCCATATTTGCTTCAGATTTTTTAAAGAAATAAACATTACAGGTATAGTTGAAGACCCCTCTATAGCCTTCCCTGATTCCATTTTCCTCATCTCTTTCCTCAGAGATGACCACTACCTTGAATTTGGTTTTCATTTCCATATGGACCTTTTTGCTATTACTATACATACAGGAATCCCTGGATGGAGCAGACGGTTAAGCCCTTGATTACTAGCAGAAAGGTTGGTGATTCAAACCCATGCAGAGGTGCCTTGGAAGATAGGCCTGGCAATCTGCTTCAGAAAAGTCACAGCATTGAAAACCCTATGGAGCAGTTCTACACACACGGGGTCAGCATGAATCAGAATCTACTAGACGGCACAACAATAACAACTGCACACATGGGTGCGTGTGCATATACATGTATATAAACATATAAAACCAAAAACCAAACCTGTTGCCATCCAGTCGATTCTGACTCATAGCGACCCTGTATCTTCTTAAATAGTATGTAGTGATTTTCACATTTCAAATTTTGTACGAATGGCATACTGTCCATGCCCTTCTGAAACTTGATTTTTTGACTTAGTGTTATGTTGTGGAGATTTCTGCATGTTGATACATGTAGATCTAATTCATCATTTTAACTCTTGTGTAGTATTTTCTTACACATGGTTTATCCATTCTCCTGATGGTGGGCATTTAGGTGGTTTTCCAGCTTTTATTGTTATAACAACGTATTTTTGTATATTTCTCTGGAAACACAGGAGTGTTTTTCTCGAGTAACTACTCTAAATAGAATTCCTGGGTTATAGACAGGTTTTTGACAGTTTTCCACCCTTTCAGGTTTAAAGTGGGTATTAGGGAGAACAATGAGTCCTATGTCTAAAGGCACTAAGGTTAAAAATTAAAACAAATTTTGAAACAATCGTTTTATCCCCAGAGAAGGTAAATAGATTATTTTGGCATGTAAGTTGAGGCATCTGCAAATCATACTGAGATCACTTTTCCATCCCAAGCCACTGATAACAACAACAACAAAAAAAAAAATAGAAGGATTACGGAAATAGCCTCGATCTCCAAATGGTAACAAAGCATGGGGATTTTAGCACCACTGAGATGAACGGGAGCACAGAGAGCAGCTCTCTTGGTTCTTTTTCTTCTTCCATTAGAACTCACCAGGCTGATTAACATTACTGTGTTACTGGCTTTACTTTTTTGTTAGGCTCTGTAATTGCAAGGAGCAGACACTCATTCAAGTTACCTAAACTCATGGGCTTTATTGCAAGAGAACACGTAAAAAAAAAAAAAAAAAAACTATAAGGGAACTGGAAATTTCATGGGAGTTCTGAGAGATCATTCAAGAGCCAAGACAGCTCTAGTGAGTAGGTGGAGCAGTTGCCCATTTTAACACTACTGTTTGAATATTAATATTACTGATATATTGACTTGGTTTTCCTGTGTGTCTTGACTTTCTCCCAGTAACAAGTTTTTTACTTTCTTCTTAAGACAGAACTTTGCATGTTCAGCCAACTCATCGATCACTTGCCAGTTAATGAATTGGCTGCTTCGTGGTTGTATGCCCACTTCTGGACCAATAATTGAGTGTCTGCCAACTGAATTGTTGAGTATATTCTTCCCTCTCCCATCTCTCTCCTTTGCCTTTGCACCTGGGGTTTGATGAACCTCATGCTTCCTCTTTCATTCTTTCTGTGGCCTTCCTGTACTTGGGGAGGATGAGTCCAAGATTCATGGAACATCGACCCTCCCTCCTCTACCATCCACAATATCCTCATCTCAACAGACCAGCTTGGTTCTTATCTAATATCTAATTTATTTATATTTAGTATAATATCTAGAAGTCCCTGAGTGGAGCAAATGGCTAAGCACTTGGGTACTAACTGAAAAGTTGGTCCATCAAATCCACCCAGAGGTACCTTGGAAGAAGGGCCTGGCAATCTACTTCCTAAAGATCATAGCCACTGAAAACCCTATGGAGCACAGTTCTACTCTGAAACACATACCCTTACCCCAATCATCTAGAGAACAATTGACCCTATCATAATGAATATTCCCCCTCTCATCCCCACCCAAATCCAAATAAGCATAAGACTGGAAAAAGGAAAGGAAGAGAGTCAAGGAGCCCTGAAATATCCTTGAGGGGAGCATAGTGGATCCTCACCGATTTCCAAAGCCAAGTGATGGGAAAGTTCCAAGAGATTTTCTAATAGAATAATTCATAGAGATTAGGGCACCCATAAAAAGGAAAGACTGGCATTCTATTTATAGTTGGTCATCTGCTCAGGCAGATGTTTCTCTATCTGAGAGACAGAAAGCAGGGCTTCCTTGACTCTCTGCCTTCCACTGTTTGACACAGCAAGGATATGAGCTTCCATGGGTCATGTACACTGAAGAAGGAATCCAAAAGGGCCATTGGGAGTACGTCGGGGTGCAGGAACAGCAGTGGTATGGAAGAGTCCAAGCTGGAATTCAGTCTTCCAAGTCCGGGGGAGTGTGGCTCTCAGAAGAACCCACATATGTGCCCTTGGAAAAACCAGCCGTTGGATGCCTACTTCTCAGAAGGCCACCAGTGGCACTAGAGTTAGCTGAAGAATCAACATAAACCATCAAACAACTACTGTTACTTAGGCATTTTCTGCTTTTTTAGATACCTGTAATTACACCTGCTATGCCAATCATTGATGTTTGTAAAGAATTTAACAGTGACCAGTTAAGTAAAAGGAAACGTGTATTCTTCCCTCTTTCTGTTCCCTTCCTCCAACACGATGGAGGTGCTAGACTTTGCAGAAGGGGTGGAGAGAAGGTATCTTAGTCATCTAGTGCTACTCTAACAGAAATACCACAAGTGGATTGCTTTAACAAAGAGAGATTTATTCTTTCACAGTCTAGTAGGCTTCAAGTCCAAATTCAGGGTGTCAGCTCCAAGGGAAGGCTTCTGTCAGCTCCAGAGGAAAGCCCTTATCAGTCTTCCCCTGGACTAGGAGCTTCTGCACACAGGAACCCCAAATCCAAAGGACAATCTCTGCTCCCAGTGCTTCTTTCTTGGTGGTATGAGGTCCCCAACTCTCTGCTTGCTTCCCTTTCCTTTTATCTCTTGTAAGATAAGAGGTGGTGCAGGCCACACCCCAGGAAAACTCCCTTTACATTGGATCAGGGATGTGACCTTACTAAGGGTGTTATAATTCCACCCTAATCCTCTGTGACATAATCAAATCTTGCCTCATTAACCACAGGCAAGATTAGGATTTACAACACATAGGAAAGTTACCATCACAAAATGGAGGACAACCATACAATACTGGGATTCATGGCCTAACCAAGTTGACAGATATTTTGGGAGGACACAATTCAATCCACGACAGAAGGTATCTCTCCACTCCAAGCTGCTCAAGCCAGCTTTGGGGAGCAGAGGAGATGAGGCTTAAATCAAGTTAAATTGACTTTTTTTTTATTAATCGAAAATGACCAGAAAGTTGTGGACTAATAGCACAATGTCATGAGGTGATCTTTTTGCCCTCTCCTTTATACCATGATGCTGATTTTATCACACCAAGTTCTTTCTACTGGTGAAATGTCCATGTGGGAAATTGGCAAAGGTATTTTGAACTGGGTGGATCAATTAGAGGGCTATTTTGTGTAACGGTTAACACACTTGGTAGCTAACCAAAAGGTTGGAGGTTTGAGTCCACCTGGGAGCACCTCAGAAGAAAAGCCTAATGATCTACTTCCAAAAAACCAGCCGTTGGAAATTCTATGGAGCACAGTTCTACTCTGACATACATGGGGCTGCCATGAGTTGGAGTCAACTCCACGCCAACAGAGAGTCTCCAAGTAAGAAGGATTCTACCCTTATCTAGTAATCATAAAGCCCAAGATTCACGCCCACCTTTTTTCTCCTTTACACAGATGTGCTCAAAGAAAATTCACACACAAACACACAACTAGAGCAGTTCCTCTTTTTTATTTTACATAAAAGATTCTGCTTGGAAAAAAAAAACAAAAAACGCTGCTTTAAGATATGGTCATCACAAACCAAAAACCAAACCCAGTGCCGTCGAGTCGATTCCGACTCATAGCGACCCTATAGGGCAGAGTAGAACTGCCCCATGGAGTCATTGAATATTGAATGACAAACTTTTTAGTTTGCGAAAGAACTTTAGAGACTTTGTCGTAGTTTAATCCTGCCAGTTGCCTCAACCCTCATAGAGCATCCAGGCCTGTTCTGCCCTGGAAAGTGGTCCATGTTCCAAAATTAATTATTATTATCAAAACTATTATTAAAATCTTTGTCCCTCAAAGTAAATGAAAACCTAGTGTCTTTCCTTTAGCCCAGCTATTAGGAGAAAAGCATCAATATGATTGAAACTTTTTGAATAAATGTAAATAGAGATATTTACATTTTAAAAAGAAGTGGCTAGTTAAATGAAATAAGTTTGTGAATTCACAGAAGAGCGAGTAGTTTGACAAGTGAAGTGAGGACATCCAGGAAATGTGGGAGGAGATTTCTTTACCTGTTTGGTGGTAATTGGTAGCCATTATGGCAGGCTAGCTGGTAGCAGGCCTTGGGAAACTGCCTGAGGGTTGATTCCTCTAAGCTGTTTCAACTTCTGTTTAATTCCCCTTCTTCCAAACATACATGTTTCCTAAAAGAGTGGGAGGGTGTCAAAGGCAGTGCTTGCAGGCTCAAGTACATAAGACTAAAAAATTTGGCTTTAAGAGCTTCTCAGTAAACCATGAACATTTCATGAACCAGACCTAGCCCCAAGCATTTAGGAAATAAAGAAATTCAAGATATTCCCATTTCCTCCATGCCTATTGATAAAACAGATGTTTGTAAACCGTTGCTATTTACCATCGAGTTGATTCCATAGGGTTTTCAAGGCTTTTTTTTTTTTCCCCCATAAGCTGATCACCAGGCCTGTCTTCCCAGGTGCCTCTGGGTGGGTTCAAATCATCAACCTTTCAACTAGCAGTGATAACCATTTGTGCCACCCAGGATACAATGTTTGTAAACTGAACGGAAGAAAACCAAACCCATTGTCATCAAGTTGATTCCAACCCCTAGCAACCTTATACAACAGAGTAATACTGTCCCATAGGGTTTCCAAGGCTGTAATCTTTACGGAAGCTGACTGCCACATTTTTCTCCTGCGGACTAGCTGGTAGGTTGGAACTGTGTGGACCTTTCAGTTAGCAGCTGAGCTCTTTAACCAGTGCACCACCAGAGTTTCTGTTTGTAAACTAAAAACAACAACAACAAAAAAAATCCAAACCCATTGCCACCAAGTCGATTCCAACTCATAGCAACCCCCTAGGACAGAGTAGGACTGCCCCATAGGGTTTCCCAGGAGTGGCTGGTAGATTTGAACTGCTGACCTTTTGGTTAGCAGCCAAGCTCTTAACTATTGTACCACTGGGGCTCCTGTTTGTAAACTAGAGATTGCCAATCGTTTTACCCTTTTTGCTACCATTAATGGACCTCTCAACAACTGTGGAACATTTAAAAAATAAACCTGACATAAGATGATTGAAACGATTCATTTCTGGTTCTTGCTAAGGGAAGTGGCGGGAGTCCCTTGGTTCTGGAACCGTGCTCAGCCCCTATGCAGTTGGCCAAGGTCCTCCTCCAGGAGCATCTCCCTCTCCTTGATGGCATGGCTCAGTTCCTTGGAAGCGAGCACAAGCACTTTTCTCTCTATCTCCCTGCCATCTCTGATTCAAGCTGGTCCATCTGGAAGTAATATTACCCCAGCGTTTATACCCCAAGCCTGACTCTCCACAAGTGACTGCATGTTTCCTGAAACCAACTATTGGCAGCTGTTACATAGGCATTTTCTGCTTTTTAGATACCTATAATTACACCAATTATGCCAATCATTGATGTTTATAAAGGATTTAAAATTTTATGCATCCAGAAGGGTATAGCAGGAAGCAGCATCTGAGGCAAAGTGAGGCTCCACAGAGGGGCCTACTTGGCCATTGCAACTGCCGCCGAACATCTCTTATAGTTGAGTGCGAGCAGAGTCAGCGAGGCTTCTTATGAGCCAGTATGTCTTAGCAAGTTAATCTTGTCACCAGAATAAAATTCTGCCTTGTGGACAACTATTTTTATTTTCAAAGGAAAGAACAATTTGTTCAAGTTAATTAAATTAGGCTTTTGACTTCAAACCCTGTGGGCTGCAGCAGGAGGATAAAATGGTCTGCGTTCCTCTGTCCCTAGCTCCACCTTTAGATAGAATGAAAGCCTGGACAAGACCCATCCAGGTAGCAGTGCCTGGGGGGCTACAGTAGAGTCTGAGAAAAAAGGAAATATCAATAATACTGATCTTGTCTTTATTTAAAATTTTTTGCATGAATGTTCATATTTTAAGTATTGCATTAAAATGTTACTGAGATTTTTTACTTTCTACCTTTCCTTTTATGCCTCACCCTAGTCTCAGCTCCAGGATTTGCTGAACCAGTGACTGGTGCATACATCAGACTTCCTTTTTCATGCCTGCATTTTATTTATTTGCCATTTACCCCGTTGCCAGCTGGGTAGAATTGAACACAGTTTTTAACAGTATTTTTAGTTGAGCTCCTGAAACAGTACAACAATTTCCCTTAATTGTTAGTGTGCACAACAATTGTCTAGGGTCCTTGTTAAAAATTCAGATTTCCAGTTCTCACTCTCCAAAATTCCCTAGTAAATTTGAATGTACTATGCTGATGGGGAATTTGAATCTCTGCCTGTCTACATTTTTAAACAAAAATGTTTCTGGTGGAGGTGTCTTGCATACCATACCTGAGAAATTCATTACAAATATGTTTAAAAGCCTCCATTTCAGGGGATAGTTATATTTTGTGGGTTATACCCCATTCCACCGGGGACAAAGGGGATTACTCTGAAATGCCAGCTGTATCAACAGGCAAACTTATAGAATAGCTACCAAAAAGTAACGATAACAAAGTTACTCTCCAAGCAAACCTTCAAAGGAACAGCTACCACTTGTCTATCAGTTTGTCATACTGTGGTGGCTTTCATGTTGCTAGGATACTGGAAGCTATGCCAGCGAAATTTCAAATACCAGTAGGGTCACGCGGGTTTCAGCGAAACTTCCGGATTAAAACAGACTAGGAAGAAAGGCCTGGCGATACTTCTGAAATTCATCCAATGAAAACCCTATAGATCACAACAGAATATTGTTCAATATAATGCTGGGATGTGAGCCACCTACTTTGGAAGATACAACAATAGCTCTGAAAAAGGATTCAAACATGCCAACAATCATGAAGATGGAACAGGACTGGGCAATGTTTCATTCTGTTGTACCTGGGGTCACCATGAGTCAAGCCCACTTGACAGCAACTAACAAAAACAACAATAAGGAACAGAGACCCAGAGCCAGAAACTTCTGTTACTGACTAGTAGCAATCTTAAGCAGGTAGGATTTTCTGATAATTCAGCACACGGTAAATAAAACACATTTGTAAGTACCTGATATCTAAAAGCAGCTCACAACTGCCAGGAGTTATTACATTTAGTTATTATATTATAGTTATTACATCTCCCAAGTGTTTTTAGAGACACTAACATTCCACAGAACATTACATTCCTTTACAAATCCCTATTCACTTGAATTCTCGGAACTTTTAATAGGATTATCCCCTAATGGAATGTTTTAATGGAATTTCTTAAATTGAGGTCTATTTATTTATTACACAATCCACAAAAAGATAAGGTGCCTTTTCCTGAAAATGTTACCTGGAGCTCTCCAAAATGCTTCTTTACTGCTTTGTGGAAGGAGCAGAAATGCCTAAATCAAGATGGGAGAAACTTACTAATAACAGAGGCTAACACTTAAAAAAAAAAAAAAAAAAACCACTTAGAGGGGAGTTAATATGGGCAGCTTCTATGTATTTGGATCTTGGCTGAAAGGAGAGAATACCAGAAAGATGTTCGCCTGTGTTTTATTGACTATGCAAAGGCATTTGAGTATGTGGATCACAACAAATTATGTTCAACATTGAGAAGAACGGGAATTCCAGAAAACTTCATTGTGCTCACATAGAACCTGTACACAGACCAAGAAGTAATCTGGAACAGAACAAGGGGATACTTCGTGGTTTAAAGTCAGGAAAGATGTGCATCAGGGTTGAATTCTTTCACTGTACGTATTCAATCTGTATACTGAGCATATAATCTGAGAAGCTGGACTCATTAACAATCTGCGTTATGCAGATGACACAACCTTGCTTGCTGAAAGAGAAGAGCACTTGAAGCCCTTACTGATGAAAATCAAAGACTACAGCCTTCAATATGGATTACACCTCAACGTAAAGAAAACAAAAATTCTCACAACTGGACCAACAAGCAACATCATGATGAATGAAAAAAGTTTGAAGTAGTCAAGGATTTCATTTTACTTGGATCCACAGTCAACACCCATGGAAGCAGCAGTCAAAAAATCAAAACATTGCATTGGGCAAATTCGCTGCAAAAGACCTCTTCAAAGTCTTAAAAAAGCAAACATGTCACTTTGAGACCTAAGTTGTGCCTCACCCAAGCCGCGATATTTTCAGTGGCCTCATATGAATGGAAAGCTGGACAACGAATAAGGAAGACCGTAGAAGAATTAATGCCTTTGAGTTATGGTGTTGGCGCAAAATATTGAATATACCGTGGACTGCCAGAAGAATGAACAAATCTATCTTGGAAGAAGTACAGCCAGAATGCTCTTTAAAAAGAGGATCGTCTTCCTCATGGATAGGAAGACTTAACATAGTAAAAATGTCTATTCTACCAAAAGCCATCTATACTTACAATGCACTTCCGATCCAAATTCCAATGTCATTTTTTAATGTGATAGAGAAACAAATCACCAACTTCATATGGAAGGGAAAGAAGCCTCGGATAAGCAAAGCATTACTGAAAAAGAAGAAGAAAGTGGGAGGCCTCACTCTACCTGATTTCAGAACCCATTATACAGCCACAGTAGTCAAAACAGCCTGGTACTGGTACAACAACAGACACATAGACCAGTGGAACAGAATTGAGAAGCCAGATATAAATCCATCCACATATGAGCAGCTGATATTTGACAAAGGCCCAGTGTCAGTTAATTGGGGAAAAGATAGTCTTTTTAACAAATGGTGCTGGCATAACTGGATATCCATTTGCAAAAAAATGAAACAGGACCCATACCTCACACCATGCACAAAAACTAACTCCAAGTGGATCAAAGACCTAAACATAAAGACTAAAACGATAAAGATCATGGAAGAAAAAATAGGGACAACCTTAGAAGCCCTAATACAAGGCATAAACAGAATAGAAAACATTACCAAAAATGACGAAGAGAAACCAGATAACTGGGAGCTCCTAAAAATCAAACACCTATGCTCATCTAAAGACTTCACCAAAAGAGTAAAAAGACCACCTACAGACTGGGAAAGAATTTTCAGCTATGACATCTCCAACCAGTGCCTGATCTCTAAAATCTATATGATTCTGTTAAAACTCAACCACAAAAAGACAAACAACCCAATCAAGAAGTGGGCAAAGGATATGAACACACTACTTCACTAAAGAAGATATTCAGGCAGCTAACAGATACAAGAGAAAATGTTCTCGATCATTAGCCATTAGAGAAATGCAAATTAAAACTACGATGAGATTACATCTCACTCCAACAAGGCTGGCATTAATCCAAAAAACACAAAATAATAAATGTTGGAGAGGCTGCGGAGAGATTAGAACTTTTATACACTGCTGGTGGGAATGTAAAATGGTACAACCACTTTGGAAATCTATCTGGCGTTATCTTAAACAGTTAGAAATAGAACTACCATACAACCCAGAAATCCCACTCCTCGGAATATACCCTAGAGAAATAAGAGCCTTCACACGAACAGATATATGCACACCCATGTTTATTGCAGCTCTGTTTACAATAGCAAAAAGCTGGAAGCAACCAAGGTGTCCATCAACGGATGAATGGGTAAATAAATTGTGGTATATTCACACAATGGAATACTACGCATCGATAAAGAACAGTGACGAATCTGTGAAACATTTCATCACATGGAGGAACCTGGAAGGCATTATGCTGAGTGAAATTAGTCAGAGGCAAAAGGACAAATATTGTATAAGACCACTATTATAAGATCTTGAGAAATAGTATAAACTGAGAAGAACACATACTTTTGTGGTTACGATGGGGGGAGGGAGGGAGGGTGGGAGAGGGTTTTTCACTGATTAATTAGTAGATAAGAACTGCTTTAGGTGAAGGGAAGGACAATACTCAATACATGGAAGGTCAGCTCAACTGGACTGGACCAAAAGCAAAGAAGTTTCCGGAATAAACTGAATGCTTCAAAGGTCAGCGGAGCAAGGGCGGGGGTTTGGAGACTATGGCTTAAGGGGACTTCTAAGTCAATTGGCAAAATAATTCTATTATGAAAACATTCTGCATCCCACTTTGAAATGTGGCATCTGGGGTCTTAAATGCTAACAAGCAGCCATCTAAGATGCATCAATTGGTCTCAACCCACCAGGATCAAACGAGAATGAAGAACACCAAGGTCACACGATAAGTATGAGCCCAAGAGACAGAAAGGGCCACATGGACCGGAGACTTACATCACCCTGAGACCAGAAGAACTAGATGGTGCCTGGCCACAACTGATGACTGCCCTGACGGGGAGCACAACAGAGAACCCCTGAGGGAGCAGGAGATCAGTGGGATGCAGACCCCAAATTCTCATAAAAAGACCATACTTAATGGTCTGACTGAGACTAGAGGAATCCCGGAGGTCATGGTCCCCAAACCTTCTGTTGGCCCAGGACAGGAACCGTTCCTGAAGACAACTGATCAGACATGGAAGGGACTGGACAATGGGTTGGAGAGAGATGCTGACGAAGAGTGAGCTACTTGTATCAGATGGACACATGAGACTGTGTTGGCATCTCCTGTCTGGAGGGGAGATGGGAGGGTAGAGAGGGTTAGAAACTGGCAAAATTGTCACGAAAGGAGAGACTGGAAGGGCTGACTCATTAGGGGGAGAGTAAGTGGGAGTATGGAGTAAGGAGTATATAAGCTTATATGTGACAGACTGACTTGATTTGTAAACGTTCACTTAAAGCTCAATAAAAATTATTTGAAAAAAAAAAAAGAGGATCGTGAGACTTTGTCTCACGTACTTTGGACATGTTATGAGGAGGGACCAGTTCCTGGAGAAGGACATCATGCTTGGTAAAGTAGAGGGTCAGCAAAAGAGAGCAAGACCTTCAATGAGATAGACTGACACAGTGGCTGCAACGATGGGCTTAAGCATAGCAAGGATAGTGAGGATGGTACAGGACCGGGCAGTGTTTCCTTCTGTTGTACAAGGGTCATTATGAGTTGGAATTGACTCATAATTAATATGGGCAGCTTCTATGCATTTGCATGGATTATCTACCTGAGTTATCACAGAGCTAGTAAGAACTTTATCCAAGATCATGAAGCCAATAGTCAGCTAGCAACAGGGTCACCACCTGTCCGTCAGTTTGTCCTACTGTGGTGGCTTTTGCATTGTTATGATACTGGAAGTTATGCTGCCAGTGTTTCGAATACCAGCAGGGTCGCCCGTGATGGACAGGTTTCATCAGAGCTTCTAGCCTAAGACCAGGAAGAAAGACCTAGTGATTTACTTCTGAAAAACGAGCCAATGAAAACCCTGTGAATCGCAACTGAATATTGTCCAATATAGTGCCAGAAGATGAGTCCCCGAGGTTGGAAGGCACTACACAATGGCTGCAACAATGGACTGAAACATGCCAATGATCATGAAGACGGCGCAGGACTGGTTAACATTTCATTACGTTGTACAGAAATTCACTGTGAGTCGAAGCTGAATACATGGCAACTCACAACAGCAATGGGGCACATCACTACTACACTATATACCTAGCAGTGTTAGAGGTAGTGCACCTGTGAACTTAAGTCTCTTCTTTCTCAGAGAAACGTTACTAACCAGTTTTATCAATGCTTCTTCACAGGACAGTATTCCACATTCCTGCCCATCTCAGTTCCCTATTGCGGACATTTCATATTTGTGAAGGGCCTTTGAAAACTGAGGGCCTCCCCACTCAGCATAAGGCTCACATGTGTCTGACCAGCCCCTAACCATCCTAAAGTCACCAAATCTTGGAGGGTAGTCACCATACTGCTGTCTTAGACTTTCCTGCCTCCCAGAAGGTGGACTTTTTCTCTTGTGCAGCTACTAAGCCTCAACATTCTTATCTGATGCTTGTGGGGCCCTTCACTTATCCCACTCGAGTTTTATTTTATGATGATTTTGGCTGATGTTGAATTATTTTGATCGTATTTCTTCAATGGTGCATAAGCATTGACTTTTCCGACTCAAGTTCAGCTTTTCTGGTCTGCATTGGCTTTGGGTGAGGCAGGCTCTGTGTTTAGGATTCTCTAGTACCTTTTTTTTTTTTTTTTTAGTACCTTTCTGAGACAAGATTGGCCAAGGCAGCTGATTAAGGAAGTCTCTATGAGGGCAAAGAAGCCACATGCTTCCTTTGTAAGGTAAGCAGCAGAAGAGGTCCCCTTGTCGCCCTGCTGTGTGCTCTGCCATAGAGTAAAACTTCTAGCTCTGATGATTTCTGCTTTACTTTGTGAGCTGGTGGAGGTCTTTGTAACCTTCCTTCCTATTTGTTTTTTGGGGGGGTGGGGAGCAGTATGCGCACAGGGAGGTGGGGAGAGGGAACCACACCTGGGAATTCTTGAAAGGGTGTTGATGTGTTTTTTTTATTTTATGTTTGGGAGTGAACTGGGTGAAGTTAAAAGGCAAGTCCCCTTTCCCTCAACATATAGACAGACAGACAGACACACACACTTAAACACATTCAGCCCCTGATGTCATATTGTTTCCATGACCATTCTCCAGCTGTTGCGTTGCTAGAAGAGGAAGGCGATATTTTGAAAAGACATTTGATCCATCTAATGGAAGAGGAAGAAAACAGGGAGATGAGATCAGGGGAATTTCTGAGAAAGAAAGTCTGAAACCCAAGGGACAAAAGAATGAGTCATTAGGCTAGACGCAACCGCGAGAGACCATCTGGCTCAGTATTTCCCAACGTTTTTAGGAATGTTTGTAAATTTCTGAACTGGCTGACAATAACCTGTTTTGCTGTGTTGGGGTGGCAGGAATTGTTGTTGTTATTAATGTTGCTTACCTCTGATAATGAACATTTGTGTAGAGATTGAGGCAGGGCCTTATATTTTGCCAGACAACTGATATGAGCCTTTGAAGTTAATATGCCTGACTGATAATGAAGAGGAAACACAGAGATAAAACAAGGTGACAAACATTGGCTCACTTTTTTCCTTGCTGATAGCTCCCCTTTTCCACCGTAGGGGCTGAAAGTGGCAGATGCTCAATTCCCAGCCTCCTTTGCAACCAGGAATGACCATATGTCCAATGAGATGATGTAAGGGAAAAGCCTGCTGGGGAGGGAGGGAAGATGTCTGAGAAGGATTTTCCTGCCTGATACTGGGTGAGAGCCCTATGATGAGTGCCTACTCCTGTTTCCTTTGGGCTTTGCACACTGAGGGTGTGACATCTGGAGCAGCTGCAGCTATCCTGTGGCCCAAGATAATCCTGGCATGGTAAACTACAGAACCAGTTCAAGAATGGCACCACTGAACTTTTTTGTGTATGGGGAAAACAAATCCATATCGACTAAGCCACTTTTAGTCAGGTGGTCTGTTACTTGCAAACAAAACCTTACCTGACACAGGTAGAGAAGACCATTTTCATTCAGAAAGTTATAGATTGGCTTGCTCTGAAGCAAATGAAATTACTAATTTACTAAATTGTTGTTGTTAGCTACCGTTGAGATGGCCCATGATTAAGCATGCACGATGGAACAAAACACTGCCTGGTCCTGTGCCATTCCCATGATTGATTTCAGATTGGACTGTTGTGGTCCATAAGGTTTTCACTGGCTAATTTTTTGGAAGTAGATCACCAGGCCTTTCTTTCTAGTCCATCTTAGTCTGGAAGTGAAGCTGAAACCTGTTCAGCATCATAGCGACATTCTTCACTGACAGAAGGGTGGTGGCTATGGAAAAGGCACACTGGCTGGGAATTGAACCTGGGTCTGCTACATGGAAGGCACGAAGTATACCACTGAACCACCATCGCCCCCATGATTGACACAATTACCACCCTCATTACCACCCTAAGGAGCCCTGGTAAAGCAATGGCTAAGCCCTCAGCTTATTTTATCTCTGTGTTTAAACCCACCAGCTGCTCCATGGGCGAAAAGACCTGGTGATCTGTTCCCATAAAGATTTCAGTATAGGAAACCCTATAGGGCAGTTCTACTCTGTCCTATAGGGTTGCTATGAGTTGGAATCAACTTGATGGCACAAAACAATTTAATACTGAACCTGTGAGATAGTTATTATTATCTGCATTTTACAGATAAGAAATTAAATTACACAGAGGTTAAGTAATTTTTTTTTTTTTAAATAGCTTATAGGAAACCCTAGTGGTGTATTGGTTAAGTGCTACAGCTGCTAACTAAAAGGTCAGCAGTTTGATTCCACCAGGAGCTTCTTGGAAACTCTATGGGGCAGTTCTACTCTGTCCTATAGGGTCGCTATGAGTTGGCATCGACTCGATGGCAGCGGGTTTGGTTTTGGTTTTAATAGTTTATAAGGAGTAGAACTGGAATTTGAACCTAGGCTGTCTGATTCCACAACTTACCCTCTGTTTTCTTGGGCATCAACAAGAAATTGAAAGCACGACATATGCTATAGTGTAATTTTTTAAAAAGTGGTGAGTATGTGTATTGTTCATACGTAATAGCTTTCACTTAACCAACATTGATCAACGTACCCCTTTTTACAATTATTTTGAATAGAAGTTTGTTAGATTTCATTTGCAAGAAGATTTTCAGATATCTAAAGTAATGAAAGTTTGCCAAGGATGAAGTCACAAAGGAAAACAAAAAGCACTTTTGAAGAATCATCAAACCTTAGGTTTGAAAGAGACTTAGAGAATGTCATGAGACTTTGTGAAACCTTTTGTTGAAACCAGAATTTCCCATAATATTCACATCTACCGGATCAGTAGCCCTACTTAAAAGAAAAAAGGAAGAAACGAGCTTGTAATGGTTTTACTAAGTTTAGTTGGGTCCATACGATTGCTGAATTATTTTCTAAATGATCGTAAATCAGCAGTTAAATACAATGAAAATCTTGAGTTATTTCCGGAACTCATTGTAAAGCACACTGGTCTGTGTTTAATCTTACTCTTTCCTTTTCCTTCTTTGAGAATGAAGTTGCTTGTCCTTCTCCTCCTCCTGCCACCATGATTGCGCAAAGGTTTCCAGGGGCAGTCACACCTGTAAGCCTTTCAGGTCACTCGGATGTGCACCTACTCCTCACTTCTTGACTATCTCGTTATCCAACATTTCATATTTATGACAATAGTAAAAGATCTACTATCTGACTATTTTCCACATTAATGACGTACGGCTGGCAGTGATGAATGTCGGGGGGCAAGGTGAGATGAGGCGAGAGTAATGCTGGCTGTGATGGTTAAGGTTATGTGTCAACTTGGCTGGGCCATCATGATTCTCAGTGGTTTGGCAGTTATGTAATGATATAATTTGGCAGTTATGTAATGATTTAGTCATCCTCCAGTTTGTAATCTGATGTGGTCATCCTCCATTTTTGCATAATGCCAATTTTCACATAACAACCTGGTCTTTGGAACCTAACCCTGTCGATAATTGAGGAGTGGGTGTATTCCAGTTGTCCTCAGAGACTCAAACCCAGGGAAACAAGGCTCACTACCTCAGCATTCTGGGCCTTCTTTGCTCTCAACCAGCACAGCCTTCTTTTTCCTTGAAGTGGACAATAGAAACAAAATGGAAGAAAAATTATTCTGTTATTCCTCTAGACCAAGCAGTGGGCCTGTCTCTTTCTTTTTGTGCTTTATTTCTGAGTAGCAGACCTCTTTGCTTTCAGGGACATGCTTCACAGGCCTCTGGATATCAAGTTTTTGGAATCTGTTTCAGGTCGTTGCCCCTCTTCTCTCATCATTCTTGTACATGTTCCTACTTTCATCTTCAGCCTGTGCCCTTTTAAAATCTGAGCATACCAGAAATCTTCTCCTGTGGCTTCCTCTTAGCTGTCTTCACTTTTTCTTTCTCATGCAAGTTCTAATAATACAATCGTAAATGATTCCAATTTTGAGAGGCCTCTGTTCTCTTGCACCATTTCTCATTTTCAAGTCTCTGGTCATTTAATTGCACCTCTCTTTGGATATTTTGCACTCCACTTCCCTAATATCTAGAAGACTGTGTGGGACTCCACTTAGCTTTCCCTTTCTTTGTGGATAATTATCATTCTAGGGGTCTCCCCACAGCTACTGCCCAAGGTTCTTATTATTTCCATTTCCCCTATACTAAAGAATTCTTTTTCTGATGAGAATTAAATTCAGAAAGAGAATTGAAATTCTAGTTTAGAAAAGAAATTCACTTATTTCAAAATTAATCAAAATCTCTTAACAAAGGAAAAAAACTCTTTATTCTTAAATCAGTTCTGTATTTCCTTCTTACTGGAATTAATATAATTTTGTTTCGCTTAGGGTATTACAGTTTACAATTGTTGATCAAAAATCATGCATAGTTAGATTGATTTAATTTAAAGACTATAACGTTAAGTTTTTTTTTTTCTATTTTTTGTTTTTTGTAATACCCAGTTGGCCCAAAACTTTAAAATGTCTCTTTTATTAATAGTTATAACTGATTCTTTTTAAAATGCCATAATCTTAATTGTAGTATAATGAAAAATCATGTTTATTTTTAAGAATCCTAACTTGATTGTTTCCATATATATATATATATATACATATTTATATATATATATTTAATGGAGGCTGTTTTTATACTCTAATTCTTCATCAAAGTAGCTTTGTGATGGAATAAAGCAGCCTTTTCCAAATTTTTAAGAGAGATCAATTTTGACTAAAACATGACTTAAACCCCCTTTGTTCATTAAGTTCCTAATGAAATTATTACCCTTGCAGAAACTTTTTGGACCAAATGTATATGATCTTGCAGTACATAATACCCTGTATGTGTATATGTCAATACATAATACTCGGTGTGTGTATGTTTTGTATAAAATCAGTTCCATCAGTTACAAGGAACCAAATACTCTGCTAAGATTTGGTTTAGCTATCCGTCAAGTCGGCCTCATGATGACCCATGCATGAGAGAAACAAGCACTGTCCAGTCATGTATCATCCCCATGATCAGTTGTGAATTGGACTATTGTGACCTATAGGGTTTTCACTGGCTTATTTTCAGAAGTAGATCACCAGGCCCTTCCTCCTACTCTGTCTTAGCCTGAAAGTCCCGCTGAACCCTGTTCAGCATCAGAGCAACATGCAAGCCTCCACTAATGGACAGGTAGTGTCTGCACATAAGGTGCATTAGCCAGGAATTGAACCCATGTCTCCCGCATCGAAAGTGGGAATTCTATCATTGACTCTCACTCAACAGAAGTGAGCAGCTCCTGGATGACTGAGCAGCTCCACAGTGTTATCGAGGACTCTTCCCATCTTACTACTCTGCCATCATCACCAGAGGGAAATGATGAGTTCAGCAGCTCCAAGCATCTTACTTTCACTGGACAACATTCAGAAGCAGGAAGGAAGGAGTAGAAGTTTCTTTTTCTCTCTCCACTCTCCCTCCCTCTCTCTCTAACTCCATTACCATTACTCCTTGCCATGGAGTCTTCCAACTCATAGCGACCCTATTGGACAGAGTAGAACTGCCCCATAGAGTTTCCGAGGAGTGGCTGGTGGATTTGGATTGCTGACCTTTTTTTTTAATTCTTTATTGTACTTTAGATAAAGGTCTACAGAACAAACTAGTTTCTCATTAAACAGTTAGTACACACACTGTTTTATGACATTGGTTAACAGCCCCACAACATGTCAACACTCTCCCTTCTCAACCATGGGTTCCATCTTACCAGCTTTCCAGTTCCCTCCTGCCTTCTAGTCCTTGCCCCTGGGTGGTATGCCCCTTTAGTCTCTTTTCGTTTTATGGGCCTAGCCAGTCTTTGGCTGAAGGGTGAGCCTCAGGAGTGACTTCATTACTGAGCTGAAAGGGTATCCAGGGAGCCATAATCTCAGGGTTTCTCCAGTCTCTGTCAGGCCAGCAAGACTGGTCTTTCTTTTTGAGTTAGAATTCTGTTCTACATTTTTCTCCAGCTCTGTCTGGGACCCTCTATTGTGATCCCTGTCAGAAGAACAGCCCACCTTTTGGCTAGCAGCCATAGTTCTTAACCACTGTGCCATCAGGGCACCTCTCTCTAAGGAGGAAAAACTTTTCCCAAAGCACACCCTTCTCCCTACTGCATATGCACACCAGTATACATATTTTTACAATGTTATTGAAGTTACAAACACAGGCTACCATTTAAGTACTGTCATGCCACATTATTAAAGCAAAAAACATTCATTCCATCTGCCCTGCCCTCATTGTTTTAAATATTAGATAAGCAACCTAAGAAAAAAAGAAATCTTTGAAACAAGGCAGGAGGTGAGGATGATTATTGCCCTGACTTAGGCACGCTTGTTAGATCGCATTCTCTGAAAGAAAACTCTCAGTAAAAAAAAAAAAAAAAAAGCTAATGCAATATGATTACATTAGGGGTTAATTCCAACCTTCAGTATCAATACTTCAGAAACACTTAATTCTCTCAAAATAATCTTCTAAGGTAGAAGACAACAGAAACTAATCACTGTGCTGTGTGTGTAAAACATCAGAATTGGAATCATGTTCTAGATTTCTCTTCATCATATTCCATATAAACAAACCACTTGTTTGATTTAATGAAAACTTGCGCATGTAAGCCCAGCTTTAACACAGCGTTGTACGTGGGATCGCTATGAGTCAGAACCAACTCGAAGGCACCTAACAACAACCACCCAATGCTCTTGATTTGCAATATTTCCCATAAAGTATTGTCTTAGTTTAAAAATGTAAGACTGCCACAAACCCATTTTACAGATAAGGCTATTTGTACATGAAAGTTAATAAGTTACAAAAGCTTTAATTATGAAAAGGTCACATACAAATACTTTGCTTATTTTACTGCCAGCCCAAGTGCTTGAAAAAAAGTTTGAACTGTACCATTGGCAAAAAGCCTTTTAGCAAGGAAGAGTTATGGATGATTTCTTTGTTTCATTCAGGAAAGTCTATCAGATGAGAACTTTCATTTGGCTTCCATTCCCACCACTTCACTGACCCAGCTATCACTGTTAGTCAATGTCATCTCTGTTGCTTAATCTGTTGTGTACTGTTCAGTCTTTATCTTATTGGCTCTCTCTGAAGCATTGCACACTGCAGATAGCATCTCCCTTCCTGAACTCTCCTCCCTTGGCTTCTGTGACACCATGTTTTCCTGGCTTTCCATTTCCCTATGCTTACATCTCTTGGGCTCTTCTGCTGGTACCTACTCCCTAAATACTGTTGGTCCATGATTCTCTCTTCTCACTCCCCACTGTCTCCAGTGAATGACTGCATCCAACTAACATGTTCTTATTTGCTTCCATGAATTTCAACATGACATACAAACGTTGACTCTTGAGTCTGTGTCTAAGTGCCCTTACTTCTCTCCTGAACCCCACAGCGACCGGACAACTCCATCTGGATGTCTCACTTAGTCTCAGACTCATGTGTCTAAACATCAACTTTGGCCTTCCCCTCAAATTTGTTGCTCCTTTAGTAGTCACTGTTTTTTGGTGAATGATACCACAGTTAACTCACATGTCTGTCAGAAAAGGGAATAACTCTAGCTCCCTTCTTCAGCTTCACTTCACCCTCAATCCAGTGATTCACCAAGACTTCTCCATTCTACCTTCTGGATGTCTCTGGAATTTGCTCTTTTATGGCATCCCAACCACTACTACTACAGTCAAGGACCTTGTTTTTCTAGTTTTAGATATTGTGGCTGTATTCTAACTCTTCTCCTTATCTAGTCTCACTGTGCTTCAGTTCATACATCATACTGTCCCCAGCATGAACTATTTAAAATATAAATCTAATCATTTCACTCCTCTGGTCAAAATCCTTTAAAGCCTCCACATCACCTTCAAGAGCGTTCAAATGCCTTAACGTGGTTTATGGTACCTTTGGGAACTGGCCTGGATTCAGCTTCCCAGTATCATTTATCACTCCTCCCTCCTCCTTTACTCTCAACCTCTATTTTCTATACTCTAGCAGTAACAAAATATTTTCAGTTACCGGAATGTACCATGCTCTCCCACTTCTGTGCTCCTGAACAGGCTTTTCTGGCTGCCTTATATACTCTTTTTTCAATTCTTCATGTGGCTAATATTCTTCTTTTAGGAATTAGCATACGATTCCCTCTTCCCAGAGGACTTCCCCACACCATTTTTGTTCAGGTCACTTCTTAGGTTATCCCTATTACTTTGTGAGTAATCAAAGCCCTTATTTTAGAATCATCTGTTTCTTATCTGTCATTGTAGCCTTCACACCTTGTATAACCCTGTTACTTAATATACGCTCACTAAATATTTCATGGAAACCCTGGTGGCATAGTGGTTAAGAGCTATGGCTGCTAACCAAAAAGTCAGCTGTTCGAATCCACCAGGTGCTCCTTGGAAACTCTGTGGGGCAATTCTACTCTGTCCTATAGGGTCACTAGGAGACAGAATCGACTCGACAGCAGTGGGTTTGGTTTTTTGTTTTTTTCCAATGTTTCATAGATGAGGCAACCAGTTAAGATAATAAAATAAGTTTCTCAATATTTTTAGGGAAAAAGGAAAATTAAAGGTATTTACCAATGAATGTTTGAAATCATAATTTGATAGGAAATAAAAAAAAAATTTTTTTTTTAATGAATGTTTTGCTTATAGTAGAAACATTATTTTGTGGGTTTTGTTTTAACAGAAGACCCTTTGCTGAAGTGAAATAAGCCAGACTTTGTCTTCAAACAGCAGTCTAGGCCCCTTTAGTTATTTGCCCCTGGATGAGTTCCTTATACTTCTAAAACTAATTTTCCTCATCTGCAAAATGAGAATAATACTCATCTTAGAAGTCTGTTGTGACATTTAAATAAGAGACTTATAAAAAGTGTCTGGATATGGTAAGTGTTCAATAAATATTGATTATCTTTCCCTTCTTGGAGTAAGTTATTAATCTAATAGGCCAATAGATTACTGTCTTTTTCAGATGAGGGATATATATCATTTGATCTTTGGGTAATATGAACTATGGAATCTCCGTATCTAAAAATTGGGTTGATTTGTTTAAATCTTTAATTTTATAACTTTTTAAGTTGTGGAATAAACTCATTTTATAGTAATTAATATTATATCAATTATTCTTGCTGTATAATAATATAGAAGCATCTATAATTGTCCAGATTATCTATTGTAATAACTAGTCCATTATATTGAGTAGCATATTAATAAGAGTAAGCTAATTTCATTCCCTTCTTGGAAGCATTTTTAAGTATACTAAATAATGTATAAGTGTACAGAGTTAAAATGAGCCCAAATGATAATCCATAGATTGAAAATTACTAGGTGGAAAGCCATACATTTTATAATTTATTTCTTTGCTGTTGCACATGGCGTAACGACTGTGCATAATTCTGGAAAGTAAATTACATTAATGTGGGAAACTGGATTAAAAGGAAACTATAATTCAGATAGTTACTAAAATAAGCTTTCAGATAAATCAGCAAAACCTAGGCGGTAAATGGGACAATTTAACATTTTAAAAGCATTCACAAACATTTGAAATGGCTTTTTAAAGTTTTCCTAAAGTCAAATGTGTCCCTTTTTGGGGTAAATAATTGCTTGGCTTGAAAGGCTTGGCAAAGGAAATAAGGTTCCTATCCCCAGTCCCCTTCACTTTAGGAGTTCTTTCACTCACAGATCTCTAGCAGGTTAAACTGGCTACACGTTGGCGTTACAAAGATATGAGTAATTACTTTAAATTACTCTGGTTTATTAAGTGAATGCAAAGTAGCTTCTGTGCCTACCTGACATTAAGTTAATGAGCACAGTTGTACCTCCAGGAGATTAGTGGAACTTTGATAAAGGGATAGTTTAATTGGTGAAATAGCATATCTGGATTTCACTGGGGAAGGGGGAGAGGTGATATAATCCATACATTTGAAGGGGATTTAAGGTAATTACATTGTAATTTTGGTTATTGCCAAAAGATGGTTTGCCATTGAAGTGGAAACTGGAGAATCACTAACATATGTAACTGAAATTCAACAAATATTGCTCGAGTACCTACTATGTTCAGATGCTGGGATATTATGACAAATACAAAGAAATATAAGACATGGTATCTATTGTCAAGTAACATTCAGTATATAAGCAAATTAATTGGAAAATCTGTATGCATGCATGATAGCATCTTGGATACCTCCAGATGTTTTAATGATCAAGTGTTTACTGAGCCCTGGTGGCACAAATGATTAATTGCTTGGCTGCTAACTAAAAGGTTGGTGATTCCAATCCCCCAGCCACTCTGCAGGAGAAAGACCTGGCGATTTGCTTCCCTAAACATTACACCCAAGAAAACCCTATGGCGCAATTCTACCCCGTCACAGGAGGTTGCTGTGAGTTGAAATTTACTCCGTGGCACCTAACAACAACAACATGTATAGGACTGGCAGCTGGGTGGCACAAATAGTCAAGCACTTTACTAGTCAAAAGGTTGGCAGTTCAAGTCTCAGAAAATAGGACTGGTGATCCAGAGGTTCACAGTCTTGAAAACCCTATGGAACATTTCTACTCTGTACACATGGAGTTGCTATGACTCAGAATGGACTCCGTGGCAACTAACAACAATAACAACAACAACACGTATACGACGTTGTGTTGGTAATGCCAAGAAGTATTAAACACAAGTCATTATTTCACTCTGAGATCCTGTTAGGGAATTAAGCAATTGAACTAAAAATAAATAAATAAAAAGAAACATATGATAAGATCAAATATTAATAATCCTTTATATTTACATAACACTTTTTAAATGCTTTCATGTGTGCCCTTCATTAAAATTATTCTTCTTAGTCCTGTTTTCTCCTTAAGCTACAGATCTACCTAGTTCTTTTCAGGCACTGTTGCTTAGATTGCCTCAAAGTCCACTTTATACTTACGTCCTTACTGCTTCACCTTTCTTTAACACCTCAATTCACTGTAATCACTTCTGCCCTTCTACTCTTCTGTAGCTTTTCTCCCAAAAGCCAAATTTAATGAGCTCTTTCAGTTCTCCTAAGGAGCCCTGGTGTCACAGTGGTTAAAGCAATCAACTGCTAACCAAAAGGTCGGTGGTTCTAAACCACCAGAGGCTCCTTGGGAGCAAGAAGTGACAGTCTGCTTCCGTAGATGTTTACAGCCTTGGAAACCCTATGGGGTCACTGTGAGTTGGAATTGACTCAACGGTAGCAGGTTTTTTGGTTTCAGTTCTCATACTGCTGGGTCTCTCTGTTTGGATTGGCACCAGAAAATATTCCTTCATGTTTGAAACTCTCACCTGCTCTGATTTCCCTAGCACCACTTTCTGTTGGTTCTCCCCAGTCGCTTTCATGTGAAGTGGAAGGGATTGCCTAGAGCAGTGTGCTCCAAAGTGGTAGGGATGCCCCTGGTAATACCTGAATGAGTTGTCATTATGTGGTACACAGACCCTCAGGAAGGTGGGTGTGACTGCCAGGGGAGACCTCTAAGGACAGAGTGTTATGGGGTGAGATTTTTAGAAAAATAAGGATGGGGAAGGGAAACTGTAGAGGTTTCTTTGTCTAGCACCAGACCTTCAGCTGTGAGTCTGCTTTGCATATTCTCAAACACCAGCCTGACTTCCACCTCTCTGGTTGCTCTGAGATTTTACACTCTGAGCAGCCCAAGGCTCTGGGTTTGAGGATGCCCCCAGCAATGCCAAAGCCTAAAGCTCAGAGTTTGGGATTAAGTGCTTTGGGAAGACAGCGGAGCTGTAGCCTTGGGATTCAATTCAACAGCCACCAAGACCAGGGATGATTACCCAATAACCAAGGTATGCACGGGCTTACTTGTGTTTACTTACTCATCTGTAGTGCACAATTTCACATGGATTTCACCACATCTTTGATGTGGTAAAAAAAAAAAAAAAACAGGTGAAATTGTGCACTACAGATGAGTAAGTAAACACAATTAAGCCTGTGTGTACCTTGTTCACTGGTTTATCTGTCCCTGACAAAGACAAAGAATGGGGTGAAAGTAGCTCTGGAGACAAATAGCCTTGAGTTCAAATTTGGCTCTGCCACTTACTAGCTGTGTGACCAGAGGACTTTTGCTCGTACCGAAGACCAAGGAGTCTTTCTTACTTCTTCTCCCTCGCCTTGAATCTTCCTACACGTATCAGCAAGTACAATTGACTGTCCCCAAATCCATCTACTTCTCTCTGCCTCTACAACTACCACTCTGGTCAAGGCCACTATCATTTCCTGCTGGGCCAATATCTGAGTTTTTAACTTTGTCTTCTTCCCCTTTTGCCCGTTATAATTTGTTCTTCACACAGCACCCAGAATGATTTTTTTTTTTTTAATAAAAAAGAATTGTTTTATTTATGCAACATTCCAATTAAGAAATTCCAGAATCTTTTTCTATCTAGCCTGGGATGCAAGAATGAAAGCCCTTCTGACTTCAGTAAAACTAAGTTGACTTCCTGTTTCATTCTTATTTTTTTATTGTACTTTAGATGAAGGTTTACAGAGCAAACTAAACAATTAATACACATATTGTTTTGTGACATTGGTTGGCAACCCCACAACGTGTCAACACTCTCCCCTTCTCGACCTTGGGTTCCCTGTTACCAGCTTTCCTGTCCTCTCCTGCCTTCTGGTCCTTGCCCCTGAGCTGGTGTGTTTTATGGGCCTGTCTAATCTTTGGCTGAGGGGTGAACCTCAGGAGTGACTTCAGTGCTGAGTTAAAAGAGTGTCTGGGGGCCATAGTCTCAGCGTTTCTTCAGTCTCTGTCAGACCCGTAAGTCTGGTCTTCTATTGTGAGTTAGAACTTTATTCCACATTTTCCTCCAGCTCCGTTCGGAACCCTCTGTTGTGATCCCTGTCAGAGCAGTCTGTGGTGGTAGCCAGGCACCACAGAATGATATTATTTTTAGTGAGATCAGATTGTCATTCCCTTAATTAATATACTCGAAGTGTTTTCTATTGCATAGAATAAATTCCAATGTCCTCAACAAAGCTACAAGGACCTTGTGACATAAAGTTCCCCATTGCTCAGTAGATTCCATCCATATATTCTTTGTTTTCCCTGAACATGCTAAGCTTGTTCTTGTCTTAAGGATTTTGTAGAAGCTGTTCTCATGCCTTATGTTCATAAGGCTGATTGCTTTTCATCATTCAGGTCTCAACTCAAATGTCCTTTATTAAAGATAATTTCTTCAACCAACCTCCCCCCTCCCCCCAGTTCCCCTCCTGGAAGTCTCTGGTACATAACTTACTTTCTTCATAGTTTATCACTACCTGAATTACCTTGTTTATTCTTTCCCCTCCCGCCAACCACTACTAGGACAAAAATGTCCATTCTCTTTGTCCCTGTTCTCCCAATGCCTAGAATGGTGCCTGTCACAAAGTAAGCGATCAACAATGTGTTGACTGTTGAATGAACGAGGTCACTTCATATCTTGAGCCCCAGTTTCCACTGAGAGACATTGTTGTGAGAATTGAATGAGATTTCATAGGTATATATTTAATTCAACTTAAAAAAATTTTAAATGTAATTTAAAATAATCATGATATATATGCATGTATATATGTGTGTGTGTCACTTAGCAAAGTGCTCAGTCCATGTTAAGAGTGTAATAAATGGTAGCTGTTAAATTTTCTGTGCCTACGCCATGGTAGGAGCTCTCGTGGCACAGGGGTTAAGAGCTTGGCTGCTAAACAAAAAAGATTGGCAGTTCAAATCTACCAGCCACTTCTTGGAAACCCTATGGTGCAGTTCTACTCTGTCCTATAGGGTCGCCATGAGTAGGAATCGATGGCAACGGGTTTGGTTTTTTTTTTTTTGGTTAAGACATGGTAAACTCAAGATCCTGGGAATAAGTTCTAAAACTTACATTTATTCTGCTAGCAATGCTTTTTGAAAAACTTAGTTTTCCCAATAATTTCATCTGAAAAATTTGCTGTAAACATTTTCAAGATTATGAAGATGCCACTTGATAATAGGTCTTCATAAATATTTTCTCAAACCAGATGGCAGTGGTTAAGGGAAAAGAAACCCTTTTAAATGACTTTCCTGGGTTTTACCAAATAATCTGAGCCATTGAGAAGATTTGAGAGTTCACTTCAGAAGGCTACTGGGAAAATAAAATTTGTTGAGCAAAGGCCTACATCATTTTGATTAGGAATTAATTTTCAGTGTCCAACCTTACCTGAGATGGCCATTGTCTTAGTCGTCTAGTGCTGCTATAAGAGAAATATCTCAGGTGGATGGCTTTAACAAAGAGAAATTTATTCTCTCACAATCCAGTAGGCTATAAATCCGGATTCAGGGCACTGGCTCCAGGGAAAGCCTTTCTCTCTATATTGGCTCTGGAGGAAGGTCCTTGTCATCAGTCTTCCGTTGGTCTGGGAGCATCTGAGTGCAGGAACCTCAGGTCCAAAGGACAAGCCTTGCTCCTGGCACTGCTTTCTTGGTGGTTTGAGGTTCTCCCTCTCTGCTCATTTCCCTTTCCTTTTTATCTCTTGAGAGATTAAAGGTTGTACAGGCCACACTCCAAGGAAACTCCCTTTACATTGAATCAGGAATGTGACCTGGGTAAGGGTGTTACAATCCCACCCTAATCCTCTTTAACATAAAATTACAATCACAGAATGGAGAACAACCATACAATACTGGGAATCAGTGCCTAACCAAGTTGGCAAATATTTGGGGGGGATACAATTCAATCCATGACAGCCATTAAATATTTTTTGCTTTTTCTGACTATGTATTCATCTGAGTTTGGCTTCACAGTGCTGTTTAATGTCAGAACTGAAAGACAGAATCATCATATTGATATAGAAGTTTTGTATTGAGCTAAGAAACATTGAGCTGAATAGCCATTTTCAATTGATTAATAAGGGGGAAAAAAGTTCTTATTTTCAGTGTGCACATTTGCAAACCAATTTCGTTTATCATTGCTTGAAGATCATTGTTTTATTATTTTATTTTTATAATTTAGTAGCATTACTTTGTTGTCATAGTACTTGATTTTATAGTTATTTTCTATTTGCAATAGTGATACAATGAGTATGATGATGGTATAAAATCATTTCATAATAAACCTGTTTAAATAAAAAAGTGATTTTGTTTAGAGAAAGTAATTGATTAAATGGTAAGGTTAGTGTACAGCTATGGCAAAATCATGAGGGTGGTATATGACCACAGAAGTTTGAGAAACGGATCTAGAGAAGTGTTTCTGTCTGTAATGAAAAACCAGTTTTGTACTGCTTTTTCAATTTTCAATCCATTGCAAGATGCTTCTTTTATAAAATACAATAAAAGTTAATTACTAGAAAAATAAAACTAAAAAATCAAAGGCATTCCAAAGACAAGCTCAAATTTTAAACTATTAGATTCAACATACATAAAATAACTATCAAATCGTTATACAAGTTTTAAATACTTGCTCTCAATTTCTGAAATGACTTCCTTATATAGAGGTAACAACAAGTTCACGGCTAGCAGTGAGTCCACGGACCATGGTTCAGTAACACTGGCTTAGAGAAAGGTCACGTATTTAAGGGGTGAAACAGACAGTGTAATTGCAAAGTCTCATTTTAAAAGTCCTTATTTCCAATCAGCCACTACTAATTCCTATTCATTCTCTCCTTTCCATTTCCACATCCTTAGTTTAAGCCCTCCCATATAATTTGGGTATAAATGTATTATTCTGTAAAGATGTTCTTTCTTATCAAGTTGTTAAAAAAAAAAAAAAAATTAGGCCCATAAAGGTTTACTAAGAAATTATCCAACAACTATTGAAGATGGCTCTATAAAAGTTTTCCTTTGGAATTTCATACTAGGAAGAGTTTCTTCTCTTTAAGAATCATTATGCTTCCTTTTGTGTTTTTAATCAAACAATGAGGGTTACGTAACACATCCTGTTATATATCTTGTGGTTCATTTGCCAGGAAAGTCAGGGATAGGTTTAATATACAATCACAATAATTAGATTGGGATTTAATATGTTTCCTTTGCCCTCCTTTTACATAGGTGTTGGTTTTCTATTGTATGAGCCCCTAAACTGAGAAAAGGAATAACCACTGGAAAATAACAGATATGATTACTTTTTCAATACCTTCTATCAAAGTGGCAGAGGTGAAAAACTTAGAACTTTCTCAAGAAAGAAAAAGAATGAATAGATGGAAACCCTGTAATAGCCTATTATTGTTCCTATGTTTGCATGCTTCTGATGTCTTCTGAGAGCTTTGGGTAGATTAAGGCTATAGAGCAAGAAGTGTGTGTGTGTGTGTGTGTTTATTGTGTCTACTTCATTGGCATGGAATTTAACTTGTCCTCTTTGGTTGGGTTCTGAGATTGAAACAGTTAACAAGAGGGTTCATGATACAGCTAGTTCTGCAGGTACTTTCTGGTTATTGTTCACAGATGGTTGGAAGTGGACCGAGATTTGTTCAGGATATGAAGTAGGCATGATTCATCTAGTTATTTTGAAAGGGTTGTCTGTCCCTGTTCCGGGAGAGATGCTGTTGTTTGCCTGCTTTACTAAAGAGGAAGGCAGACATGAAGTGTATTGTGTGACACCGTGATTACTGGTCTTAGATAAGGAGTTGAAACTACAGTGCCAACTCAAGGGCATCGTGGTGGGGAATAGGATTTGGAGTATCAGGAAGCAAAATCCTTAGTCCAAAGTTAGTTCAGTCCTGTGATCCTCTAGGTACATACCTGGTTTTGGGTATTTTTTTTTTTTTCTTTTTTCTGAATGGGTTTAATTTGCCCACATTCTTGTGTGAAGTCCTCTAAGTCTTTAGTTTTTCAAGGCTTCCTATATAACTGTTGGTCAGGGAGAAATACCATTCTATGCCTGTCTTATAAAGTGGACTGGAATTAACTAGTGAACGGAAGGTGCGTTAGCGTAGCAGGAGGCTTAGCACTCTAAAGCAGTGTGCTCACTGATGAAGCTTAGAAAAGTAGGAAGAATCATGGTTTGGGTGGGAAAGATGAGTAGGTTGCAATTTGAATTGCGATTTGGATGTGCCATCCATCGTAAACACTGAGCTAGAGTCGAGCATCGTGTAACATCAAGATCATCATCCTTTATTAGTGATTGGGGTCTGGGAAATCTTCACAGGCACAGCTCAGTTGACTTAATGCAGAAGAGATGGAGAGGAAATAAATCCTGGAAATATTATTTACACCAGAAGAAAGTGCTGGCTGCTTGCTCATCTAAAAAACAACAGCAATGTGTTTAAGATATTTGGATAACAGTTAATTCACTGACCATCACAAGGTATTGTATGTGAGTCCTTGCTGCACGAACTGTCCATTTTATTGGAGAAAACGCAGGCACAGAAACTGTGACCTAATTACTGGTTTACCTGTGATGTGAGGAATGAGATAGCCGATATCAGCTGCCTTAAAGGGAAGAAAACCTTCTAGAGCTGTATTAGGAATGTTCTGGAATAGATTGACAACAACATACTAAGAAGTCTTGGCCAATAGACTAAACATTCTGTCTTATAATTTTAAAAAATACGATAAAAAGTACTGGGCTTTTTCACTAGCAATGTTGCTTGTTGTGAAAAAACAATGCAAACTTGGCAGACAAGTTAAAGTATAAGCAGAAAAGTGCATGCTAGTTATATATATTAGTAAGTGAACTGATCTCATAAAAAATAGGGCAACATTTTATGGAACTCAAATACCTTGCATATGTTGGCAATAATTTAAAAAGCAGTGACTTAAACACTTGCTGTAACTCCAGAGCATTTATATTGCCTAAGGTGATTTGTCTAAAAGCCCATGCTTCCACTGTTATAATCTAATTTTCCAGAATGAGGTGATTTGAATGCTAAAATTAGCAACAGAGTAGTAATAGCCCCTTCTGACCATAATGAGAACTGTTCTTAATTCATTTGAATATCCTTAAATTATACTATGCTCCAAAATATAAACATATTCTTTCCAAGCTAAATGATTACTCTGGGATTCACTTTTTAAGATAACTAATTGATACCTTGACATTAAGTTGACTGCACAGGTATTTTAGTATAAAATATTTAGTTACTGAGAAATTAGAAGTCACAGAAAAAAAATATTTTCTTTTTCATATTCCGTATTCTCTAGGAAGTGTCCCATTTAAATGAAAGATTTCAAAAGCCTAAGAGAAAATAAGAACTTCCTGTATAAATGAATTCTAGTGTTTCCTGTGAAACCTTTATGCACACTTCAAAACTTTTCCCTTTCTAGCAAGCAGCCATCTAAGATACATCGATTGGCCTCAACCCATCAGGAGCAAAGGAGAATGAAGAACAACAAAGACACAAGATGATTGTGAGCCCAAGAGACAGAAAGGGCCACATAAATCAGAGATTGTATCAGCCTGAGACCAGAAGAACTAGATGGTGCCTGGCTGCAACTGATGAGTGCCCTGACAGGGAACACAACAGAGAATCCCTGATGGAGCAGGAGAGCAGTGGGATGCAGACCACAAATTATCATAAAAAGACCATACTTAATGGTCCAGCAGAGACTGGAAGGACCCTGGAGGTCATGTTCCCCAGACCCTCTGTTAGCCCAAGACTGGAACCATTAGCAAAGCCAACTCTTCAGACAGGGATTGGACTGGACTATAAGATAGAAAATGATACTGGTGAAGAATGAACTTCTTGGCTCAGGTAGACACGGGAGAGTATGTGGGCAGCTCCTGTCTGGAGGGGAGATGAGAAGGCAGAGGGGGACAAAAGTTGGCTGTCTGGATGCAGGAACACAGGGCAGAGAGAAGGAGTGTGCTGTCTCATTAGCGGGAGAGCAACCAGGAGTATATAGCAAAGTGTATATAAATTTTTGTAGGAGAGACTGATTTGATTTGTAAACTTTCACTTAAAGCACATTAAAAATAATTAAAAAACTTTTCCCTCTCATGACATCCATGTCACCTAGCCATAGAGAAAAGTATACAAGTAATCAACCTTACAACCAGTAGGAAACAGGTATAAAAGCTTTTTATATGTCACCTTGCAATTTTTTTTCTAAAGACTTTTGCTGCACAGCACCAAGGTTTTCTAGACGCTTTAATGTTGTTGTTGTAAGGTGCCATTGAGTCAGTCCCGATTCATAGCAATGCTATGTATAACAGAGCAAAACACTGCCCAGTCCTGTACCATACTTAATAGTTGTTGCTATGTTTGCACCCATTGTTGCAGCCACTGTGTCAGTCCATCTCATTGAGGGTCTTCCTCTTTTTCATTGACCCTCTACCAAGCATTATGTCATTTCTCCATGGAATGGTCCCTCCTGATAACATGTCCAAAGTAAGTGAGATGAAGTCTTGCCATCCTCACTCTATAAGGAGTATTCTGGCTGTACTTATTCCAAGATAGATTTGTTCTTCTGGCAGTCCACAGCATATTCAATATTCTTCACCAACACCACCGTAATGCAAAGGCATCAATTCTTCGGTCTTCCTTATTCATTGTCCAGCTTCCACATGCATATGAGGGGATTGACCCATGGTTTGAGTAAGGAGCACCTTAGTGCGCAGAGTGACATCTTTAGTTTTTAACAATTTAAGGAGGTCCTTTGCAGCAGATTTACCCAATGCAATGTGTCATTTGATTTCTTGACTGCTGCTTCCATGGCTGTTGATTGTGGATCCAAGTAAAATGAAATCCTTGACAACTTCAGTCTTTTCTCCATTTATCATGATGTTGCTTATTGGTCCAGTTGTGAGGATTTTTGTTTTCGTTATGTTGAGGTGTAATCCATACAGAAGGCTGTGGTCTTTGATCTTCATCATTAAGTGCTTCAAGGCCTTCTTGCTTTCAGCAAGCAATGTTATGTCATCTCCCTACCACAGGTTAAGATGAGTCTTCCTCTTATCCTGATGTTACTTTCTTCTTCATATGGTCCAGCTTTTTGGATTATTTGCTCAGCATACAAATTGAATAATTATGGTGAAAGGATACAACCATGATGCACACTTTTCCTGATTTTAAACCATCTGTGAACAATAACCAATAAACAATGTTATCCATACTTTGTTATGATCCACATGTCAAATGCATTTGTATAATCAATAAACACAGGTAAACATCTTTCTGGTATACTCTGCTTTCAGCCAAGATCCGTCTGACATCAGCAGTGATGTACCTTGTTCCACTTCCACTTTGAATCCAGCTTGAATTTTTGGCGGTCCCCTGTTGAGGTACTTCTGCAACGGGTTTTGAATGATCATCAGCAGAGTTTAACTTATGTATGATATTAATGATATTGTTTTATAATTTCCTAATGCTGTTGGATCACCTTTCTTTGGAATGGGCACGAATATGGATCTCTTCCAGTTGGTTGGCCAGGTAGCTGTCTTCCAAATTTCTTGGCATAAATGAGTGGAGGATACCTTTAATATCTCCCTAAAATTATTTTAGATTTGAGACTGTTGATCCTTATGTTTTCCTTGTTCTGTATCATGTTGAGTCAGATGGGGAATTCATTTTTTTTTTTTTTTAAGTTCTACCAAAAAAAAAAAAAAAATCACTTCCAAAAGACACTACTTTGTGTAGGAGACTTTACTGGAGATTTTGGGAAAGCAGAGATACCTACTCATGGAAATGCAAATACCTTAAAATGGAATGTTAGGAACAGCTGGCCTGGGGCCCTTGGAACCTTTCTAAACCATGGTCTTTAGCATCTAGCATTATTACTAGCCCTTCCTCTCCTCTTCCTTTTATCTAATTTTCTCAGTCCCAAATATCCTTTATTTCAAGTACAATTTTTGAGCTATCTTTTTTCATTGCCTTGTCTTCTGTTGGCCCCAACTGTAACCTCCCCACTGGTAGTTTAGAAAGAGAATTTCCTAAACAAAGGGAGTTCCTTCCCTAAAATCATTCACTCAGCTATCAACAGCAGTAGGTGCCATGATAAAAATCCATGCTCTTTGACTTATTTTTATTTTCTCAATTGTTCTGTGCAGGCTTGCAATACAATGTGGAAAATGAGTTTTGAAGTAAGCATCCTTATTTTTTTTTTTTCCTGACAATGAATGAAAGCTGCTGACATTTCACTATTACATATGTAGGTATGTGTGTGTGTGTATTTAAGGTATGTTTTATCATTTTAAGGAAGGGCCAATCTATTCCTAATTTGCTAAATTGTTTTCTCATGAGTGGATCTAGAATTTTAGTAATTGTTTTCTTGAAATTATTGTGATGATCCCGTGGTTATTCCCCTTTAATATATTATTTTGTTAATTAACTTCAACAGATATCCTAAGCAAATGATTCATGTATCCTTGGCGTACACCATAATTGTTCATGATGTATTCTTTTTAAAATATAGGTATAGATTAAGTTTTCTAATTATTAGGAATTTTAGATCCATGTAGTAAATGAGATTAAGCTATAATTTTCCTTTGTCAATTTTGGTGTTATGTAATATTAATTTTAAAAAATGAAGTGGGGAACTTGATTGCTTTTTCCAATCTTTGCAATAGTTTATGAAAGATAGAGCTTATTTATCATTTTTTTAGTAAAAATTTATTATAAAATTATTTGACCCTAAAGCCTTTTTGTGGATAGATTTTGGTTTACTTATTCAATTTTCTTAATAATTACAGGTGAATTCAGGTTTTCTCTTTATTCTTGAACCAATTTTGACATTTTATGTTTTTAAGTTATTTTTAATTTTTTTTTTCATATCCATTGGCATAAAGGTGTTCATAATATTTTCTCATGATTAAACATAAGAAGGAGTCCTTGGGTTGTGCAGACGGTTAAGTGCTTGACTACCAGCCAAAAAGGCTGGCAGTTTGAACTAACCTAGAGGTGCCCCAGAAGACAGGGACTGCTTCTGAAAGGTCAGAGCCTTGAAACCCCTATGGAGTAATTCTGTTCTGCACATGTGGGGTCACCATGAGTTGAAATCAATTTGACGGCAAAAACAAAGACAAACATAAGACACATATAGTTACATACAAATATCCTGTCTTCTCTCTCTTTTTTTTTTTATCAGTGTTATGGTCTTCTATGTTGATCATCTCTGTAATATCTTTGTTGTCTTTTCTATTTCAATAATTTCCATTCAATTTTTCCCCCATATGGGTAACCAATTGTTCCAGCACCATTTCTTATAAAGACTTTTCCCTATTTAATTGCTTTGATACCTTGGGTTGAAAATCAAATAACTGTATAAATGTGGAACTTTTTCAGCATTTTCAATCCTATTCCTTTGATCTGGTTGTCTTTCTTTACATTAATAGCATGCTGTTTTGATTACCATAACTTCAGAGTAAGTTTTGAAATCAGGTAGTGTAAGACCTACCTTTATATTCATATTTTACTTAAAGGCTGAAAGTAACCAATTGCCTTAATCCTTCTCCTCCTGAACAACACAAAATGTGTTAGAAAGTTTTAATCTCTCCCTCCAATTTTTGATTTTATATAATTTCCCCTTGCATTTAATCTGCCAAATTACTGTTTGTGGTTTTATTGTCAATGTCTGTTTACATTTCTCAAGGCATAGCAATTGCTTTGCTTACTCTTATTGTTTGAATCATGCTCCTTCCACCAAGTAACTTTTCCTTCTAACTGAAAGTTGGTGAATGGCAAACTCTCTAGGCCTTTGTAGGTCTAAATGTCTCTATGTTTCTTTTATTCTTGAAGGATACTTGAGCTAGGTACAGAATTCTATGTAATTTTCCCTGAGTACTTTGATGATACTATTTTATTATCTTTTGCTTATATCGTTGCTGATTAAAAATTTTCTATTCCTCTTATGGCCATTCCTTTTTGAATATATGTATATATATTTGTATCATTCCCTCTGGTTGCCTTAATACTTTTCTTTTGGGTTTGGCAGTTTTGCTATGCTGTGTCTGGATTTATTTTTATTTATCTTGAGGATATAGAGTGAGTCTTCAATCTGTTGAATCATGTCTTTCATCAAAACTATTTTCAGGAATGTGTGTGTGTGTTTGTGTATACACACCCATATACATTCATTATATATCATCTCTCCTTTTCTCCCAGTACTTTCCTCCTAAAAATTATTTAATGTTTCCTTTTCCTTCGCATTCTAGTCTTTATATCTTTTAATTTGTACTTAATATATTTTATTTCTAACTCACTATTTCATTCTGGAAAATTTCCTTTGGTCTTTCTTTGAGTTTATAATGTCTGTCTTTAGCTGAGTTCCAGTCTGCTTCTTAACCCAGCAAAGCTGTCAGTGGCCCACCCATCTCCCTGGGACCTTTCAATGTCTTCTGGTTGCCTTTCAGCTGCCAGTATCACATTTTTGTGTGTGAGGAATTTTTTTTGTTGTTGTTGTTGTTTTGAAGTAGCAGGCCTGAAGTGTTAGGAAATAGCAGCCCACTTATAATGACTCTCAGGAGTTATTGTATAAATACCCATCTCTCTTGTCCCTCAGGTGGGATGATTCTGAGGCCTGTGTTTTATACCACACACTAGTGTTTTCCCATGTGACTCAGCTTGCGCTTGAGTTCACTGTGGAAGGTGACTTAATAGCATACCCTTCATTGGCTGCCTTCCCTTCCCATTATCACTTTTCTACTTGTCTGTGTGAGTCTGTGTGGTAGTGTCTTTACAACTCAGTTTAAAATCCCTTCTTTCTCTCTGGTGCTTTGGAACCTCCCTTTTATTCTTTCATACACACACATGTTTATTACATATATATGTATATATGTGTGTGCATATATATACACATAATCCTCAAGATAAATAAAAATAAAAAATACACACACACATATACACATATATGTATATGTCATAGATATACTATTTATATTTGTTTGTAATGATGATGAGGTGGGGGGTTGTCTTTGTTATCTAGTGCCACTATAACAGAAATACCACAAGTGGATAGCTTTAACAAACAGAAATTTAATTTCTCACAGCTCAGGAGGCTAGAAGTCTGAATTCAGGGTGCTGGCTCTAAGAGAAGGCTTTTTCTCTCTCTGACAGCTCCAGAGGAAGGTTGTTTGTCTCTTTGAGCTTCTGCTTGTGGGTGATCTTCACGTGGCTTGGCATTTCTCTTCTGCCTCTCTGCTTCTCTTGCTTGCTTATTTAACCTCTTTTGTATCTCAAACGAGATTGATTTAAGACATATCTACATTAATCCTGTCTCATTAACATAACTAAGACAACCCATTCCTAAATGGAATTACAACCACAGGTATAGAGGTTAGGATTTACAACACATTATGGGGGGACACAGGTCAGTCCATAACATTTCACCCTTTGGCCCTCAAAAATTCATGTGCTTCCTACATGCCAAACACATTTACGTTATCACATCATCCCAAAAGTCTTAAATGAATTCCAAGTCCAAAATCTCATCCTCTGAATCATCTAAATCAAATATGGTTGAGACGTTAGGTGTATTCTATCCTGGGGCAAAATTCCTCTTCATCTGTGAACCTGTGAAATCTAGAATACAAATGATCTGCTTCCAAATACAATGGTGGAACAGGCACAAGGCAGCCATTTCCATTACAAATGGGAGAAATTGAAGAGAAAGAAGGGATAATGGGCACCAATCAAGTCTAGAACCCAGAAGGACAATTTACATTATCTTTCAGGGCTTAAAAATAATCCTCTGTTCTTCGAGACCATCTGGGCAATGGCCCTGCCCTACAGACTCTGAATGTTGGCCGGGCCCTCTGAATTCTGGTTGGAGGGGCATCAGTCCTGAAACTTCAGTTCCACCTTCAAGGCTATCTGGTTGGCAAGTCTGCTCCCTTGGCTTTGGGCAGCCCCATTCTCCTAGTCTATCTGAGCGGCGATCCTACCCCTTTGGCCCTGGCAGGCCTCGTTCTTTGGCCCGTTGGGTATGGCAGTGGCCCTATCTTCCTGGCACCTGTGAAGAGCAGCCCTGCACTCTGGAACCGGAACCACGTTGGTGGAGATCTGTCTATTTGAAACCTAGGAGGCCATGGTTGCACCCTTTGAAACCCAGCAGGCTGTGGTTCCACCCTTTGAAATTGAGGCAGCCCTTCTTCCCATGCTCCTTCCAACAGTTTTGCTGATGTCTGAGTTGCTCCAGGGATAGTCCTTTTCTTCTTGTGGAGGACAGCAGATGTAGCTCCTTTGGCCTGTTTCCTGCCTATAGAACCCCAAGAGGCAGACAGCATTCTTTCCTTTCATTCTTTCTCTGTCCCCTTCAATCTAAGCTGATGGGTTTTCTGCTTTGGTAGTTGGTTAGACCCATCAGTCACAGGCTTAATCTCTTTAATAGAAGATGGTGTAGCCGTGTCCTTATTGAAAATACGTGGACATGTGCCCTTAATTTGTACCTCAGAATTTTCCAAATCTTTGTTTTGTTTTGCACACTTCAGTTTTAAGTCCATTTCTTTCCTCTCCCATTTTTCTATAAGTGGCAAGGGGAAACTCTGTGGCACTTTTAAGGTATTGTTTAGAAATCTCCTCAACCAAATATCCAAGTTCATCACTTACAAGTTCTACCTTCCACCAAACATTTGAACATAATTCAGACAAGTTCTTTGTCACTGTATAAAAAGCATTGCCCTTCCTGCATTGTCCAATCACATGTTCGTCATTTTCTTTTATAGTCTCATCAGAAGCACATTTAAAATTCACATTTCTAGCAACATTCTAATGCTGGTGCCATATGTATTCTCTAAGATGACAGAGATTTTCTCTATGGTTCTCTTCACTTCCTTCTGAATCCTCACCAGAATTGCCCTTGATATTCATAATTCTACCAACAGTCTTTTCAAGACCATCTAGGCTTTTACTATTAGGAACCCTAGTGGAACCCTAGTGGTGTAGTGATTAAGAGCTACAGTTGCTAACCAAAAGGTTGGCAGTTTGAATCCACCAGGCACTCCTTGTAAACACTATGGGGGAGTTCTACTCTGTCCTTTAGGCTTTTACTTTTAGGCATCCTAAAATTCTTCCCCCCCTCCCCATTACCCAATTTCAAAACCACTTCCACATTTTAAGTATCTCTAACAGCACCACCCTCCCTTCTCAGTACCAAATTCTGCCTAAGTTATCTAGTGCCACTATAACAGAAATAACACGAGTGAATAGTTTCAACAAAAAGCAATTTATTTTTCACAATTTAGGAGGCTAAAAGTCCAAATTCAGGGTGCTGACTCTAGGGGAAGGCTTTCTCTCTATGTCACCTCTGAAGGAATGTCCTTTGTCTCTTTGAGCTTCTGTTCCTATGTGATCTTCATGTGGCTTAGCCTCTCTCTTTCCCCATCTCTTGTTCTTTTGCTTGCTTGTTTAATCTCTTTTATATCTCAAAAGAGATTGATTTAAGACACACCTACACTAATCTTGTCTCATTAACTTAACCAAGACAACCCATTCCCAAATGGAATTGTAACTATAGGCATATGTCGTTGTTAGGTGCCATCAAGTGGATTCTGACTCATAGTGACCCTATGTACAACAGAATGAAACACTGCCCAGTCCTGTGCCATCCTCATAATTGTTGTTGTGCTTGAGCCCATTGTTGCAGCCACTGTGTCAATCCATTTCATTGAGGGTCTTCCTTTTTTTCCCTGACCCTCCACTTTATTAAGCATGATGTCCTTCTCCAGGAACTTGTCCCTCCTGATAACATGTCCAAAGAATGTAAGATGAAGTCTTGCCATCTTCACTTCCAAGGAGCATTCTGCCTGTACTTCTTCCATAGGCATAGAGGTTAAGATTTGCAACACATGTTTTGGGGGGACATAATGCAATCTATAACATGGGTCCACATCATCTCCCTCTGCCATATTGTTTGAAGTTCCAGATCATCTATTTAAAAAACGAGTTGCAATTTTGTCACCGAAGAGGAATTTTCTATGGTACCTTATGCATGGTGATTGTATAATTCACTGACCTGTGAAAGACTGCAACAACAGTGGTGTGAAAGTGTCCAATCCACATGATGGATGTGGAGGTAGAGATTATAATGAATGGGAAAAAGAGCTGTTTTTAAAATCTCAAAATTTTAAATGGGACAAAGGCATTTTACTTCTGAAAAGGAGGAATTCCAGATTTACAATTTAAGGAAAAAATTTGTGAAGAAAAGATTTATCAGAAGTGAGCAGGGCACAACAATAGATCTTCTCAAAAAGGTCTGTAGTTGATCGGCTTTTCCATTAGTTTCTGCAGGTAAAAATACAACAAAAGATAGGTCATATCTGACACACACCTAACTGCCGATCCAAAAGGAGTTTTTTGTAAAGACAAATATCATTTACAATATTGCATGAAGGTTTTTACCTTATATAAATCCACAAACATACTGATTAGTTCTGACTTTTCAGGTAAGAATTAATAAGCAACATATATTCAATGTCATTTAATCCATGAATATCTAGGTTTTAATATTCAATGTTATATTTATTATTTTCAGGTAAGTCCTGATGTTTTCAGTTGGTGTCATGATAATGGATACTTAATGCAATTTCTTTCCGTTTATTCAATTAATATATATTTTAAATAATGGTCTTCTAAAACATATATGTATTTAAATGTACCTATTTCTTAACATACTTTATATTGCCTATTATATACTATGCTTTATGCACTAATATTCTTTTTTATCACTAGGCTCTTTTTTGAAGTCAGTGTATCTAAACTATGAAAATATTATTATTCTGGAACTGTCAGGTCCCAGAGAGTCCTGTTAACAATCCTCCATTGGATGTTCCAGAGACTCAGGAATTATTTTACCCTAGAATTTGAGTTGTTTACTGGTCATATCAGAATAAATCTTAAAAAAAAAAAAACAAAAAAACCCCACCAACACAGTGTCTAGAACCGATATTAAATTATTGTAGATAGGCCATTCCCTAAAATGGGGTAACTGAAATATGTCAGGCCTGAGTTAAAGAGGTTCACCAGGATCCGCTAGCAGTACTTGATTTGAACACCTCAGATCACTCCATTTTCTGAGTTGTAATTAATCCATTATCCATTCCTCTAATTTTCCTACCTTGTTCATGGTATAAATTGTAGCCTAGATTCAAAGTTCCATTAGCCATTTTGCAGAAAAGAAAAATATTGAGTAGCATAATGTCGATTTATACTTTAGAAGGATTTTAGTGATCTCAGTAGAGAAATGAAAAATGGTTGGGCTTTCAGGTAATATATATTTGGGCTTGAATTCTGGTTTTATTCCTTACCACTCTATGAGCTTAAGCAAGTTGCTTGGCTTCTCCAAGCCTCTTTTTACTCCTGTATAAAATTGGGCATGCTAGATAATACCTACACGTCAGGGTTGATGTAAGGATGAAATGAAATGATGACTATTAAAACAGCACAGTTATCTGGGACATACTTTTCTCATTTCTCCAACATCTTTCCTAGTTTTCTTATATGCTTAGATTTTTATTATAAAATCTATTCTAAAAGAAGGATTTCATGCTGAATTTGTTTCAACAAACATTTATTGGTACCTATTATCTGTCAAGGAGCCCTGGCGACACAGTGGTTAAAGCACTCCGCTGCTAACCGAGTTGGCTGATTCCAACCCAGTAGGTGCTCCGTGGGAGAAAGATGTAACTGTCTGCTTTCATAAAGATTTTCAGCCTTGGAAACCCTGTGGGGCAGTTCTACTCTGTCCTATGGGGTCGCTATGAGTTGCAATCAACCTGACAGCAATGAGTTTGGTTTGGTTTATTATCTGTCAGCACATGATGCACAAGAGTAAATAACACACCTGCTCAAGGAGCTCAGAGGCTGTGGCTGAAATTGATTTATTTCTCTAATGTATTAGGCTTCATATATGAACTTGTGTTTCAAGTAGGTTTGTAGTGATTCACCCATACTGTTTCACTTTTGTCCTCCATGTGACCCAGGTCATATATACTTTAGGGGATGAGAACAAAGTCAAAAGCTGACTCTCACCATAGAAATGGCAAGGCCAATGCTTGCCTGGAGTGCTGGTAGTTGAATCCATGAGATCGCATGTTACCAGGTATCATGGATTGACTTGTGTCCCCCAGAAATAAATACCTGTCAACTTGGCTAGGTCATGATTCCCAGTATTGTATGATTGTCTACCATTTTGTCATCTGATGAGATTTCTCTATTTGTAGTAAATCCTATCACTGTGGTGCAATGAGATGGATTACTAGTGGTTATATTGATGAGATCTACAAGATGAGATAGTGTCTTAGGCCAATCTCTTTTGAGATATAGAGGAGAGAAGCAAGCAGAAAGACATGGAGAAACTTATACCACCAAGAAAGCAGTGCAGAGAGCAGAGCACATCCTTTGGACCTGAGGTTCCTTCACAGAGAAGATCCTAGACAAAGGGAAGATTGATGACACGGACCTTCCTCCAAAGCTGACAGAGAAAGCCTTGCCCTGGAGCTGACGCCCTGAATTTGGACTTCTAGCCCACTGGACTATGAGAGAATAAATTTCTCTTTGTTAAAGCCATCCACTTATGGTATTTCTGTTAGAGCAGTACTAGATGACTAAGACACCAGGACATACTAAAAGGCCAAGCCAAGTGTTGAATTCTGGTGCTTTATTCTCACTTATGTGTAAAACATCAAAGTAAGCAAAAAATGTTTTTTAAACTGAGATATTAAAAAGAAAATTTGCATAAGACAAAAATCACTCATTACCTAGGTAAAAAGCAACTTTTCAAGGAAGAGAAAATGAGAAGTATATATGGAAGGAAGTTTAACGCTGTTCATGATGGGTAAAAATGCCATGCATGCTGCCAAAGACCAATCGATGGAGCCTTCAAAAGTGGAAGTTTGCTGGTTGACTCTGGAAGTTCTCTAGGAAGCCATCCCACTTCCTTTTTCTACGGCTAAAATGATAAGGCACTGCATTTTTTTTTTTTTTGAACTGGCAAGCCTGCACGTAGATGTGTATTTATGTTACCTGTGACTAGCTCCACTTAAGAGGAGTCAGATGCTTTGTATATAAAGTGTTATTATGCAGGGATGATAATGGTGTGTTTTCTGACCCAAAGCTATTTTCTAATAATACCATATGATCAGAGAGCACTTCATACTTCTCAAAGGGTTTTTATATCCATTATGTCAATTGATCTGCAGAACTGGGGAGGCATAACATTTGTTTCACAGATGTGAGGAAATGGAAATGCAGAGAAGTTAAAAGCCTCACCATAGTCAGCATAAGTAGGACTAGAACATGTGTCTTCTGCGTACTGAGTTAGCATTCTTTAGACTACATTTATTTGGACCTTCAGTTTACCAATCACAACACAGAAAATGTTTGGATAAAAAATGAATATAACCATCAATCGCTCTAATGTGTGATTCTTCCAGAAGTAATCAGAGACAATAAATGTGACCAACATCTCGATACATGAAATTTTTACCTTTTACCCAAATGTTCTGAAATTTTATAATGATAGACTGAATCAAAACCAAATCTAATATAAATGTTAAATCAAAACAATTCTAAACCATACCATATTTGCCATCATAGCTGGCAAGTGCAAAAGGACAGTCTGAAAAGGAAGGTAATATTGGATTAAGTCTTAAATCACCTTTACCTAAGCTTATCAGGTCAATATTAAGGTATATCAGAGTGCTCAATTTCTACATTTTTAAAAACAGACCAGAAAGTAATTTTTGCCCTGCTTCATGTGGTTATATTTTACATAAAATACAAAAGATAAAGTGAATTTTTGAGAAAACTTTGGTGGGTAGGAAAATAGGGTAGAAAAATTAATAAAGCAAAGGATAAGATTAGCACATATGAACATGTTTACCTTATTACCTTGAGTCCAAAAAACTAAACCCAGTGCCGCTGAGTAGATTCCAACTCATAGTGACCCTATAAGACGGAGTAGAACTGGCCCACAGAGTTTCCAAGGAGTGCCTGGCAGATTTGAACTGCCGACCCTTTGATTAGCAGCCATAGCACTTAACCACTAAGCCACCAGGGTTTCTATTACCTTGAGTAGGTGCCAGATAAGAGCAGCAAATTTGGCTTTACCTTCCTGAGGACGAAAACAAAGACGGAACTGGCTTAGTAACTTTTCTTAGGCTGGATTCTCTAGAGAAGCAAAAACCAATGAAAGATATACATATGTGTGTGTGCGTGTATAAAGATTTTTAAAATAAAGACATATCTCAAAGAAATGGCTCACGCAGTTGTGGAGACTGGTAAGTTTCAAATCCGTGGGTTAGGTATTGAGCTGGAGACTTCTCCTGACTCACGTGGTTGCAGAGGCTGATGAATCCCAGATCATCATATCAGATGGCAGGCTGCTGCCTCAAGTCCCATGAGGCACAGGTCAGGTGATGACAAGCCAGATGCAGGTTCCAGAGCAAGAGTGAGCTTGCTGCCTCAAGTCCCATGAAGCACAGGTCAGGTGATGACAAGCCAGATGCAGGTTCCAGAGCAAGAGTGAGCTTTCCCAAAAAGTCCACATACATTGGATGTATATCACACCTTCAAGGAAACCCCTCTTACATCAGTAAGATAGTAACTTGAGTAAGGCAATAACTTGAGCAAGGGTATGACTTGAGTAAGGGTATGACTTGAGTCACCCTTTAGTTAGGCTGTGACTCAAGATACATGCCACACAAATCCTTCCTCTTTAACATATAGAGGTTCAGGATTTACAACACATAAAATGGAGGATAATTATACAATACCACAAAATGGAGGACAATTACACAATACTGGGAATCATGGTATAGCCAAGTTGACAGATAACATTAACCATCATAGACCACCCCTTGTGATCTTGGCATCTGTACATATCTCATTAAATCATACATAATCTGTAAATAAAGACAATTATAAGGTCATACTTTCACCTAACAAGACACGGCTATCATGTGAAAATGCACTAGCCCCATTTACATATTATATATTATAAGGAAGGGAAGAAAACAAAAATAATTGCTATATATATATACGTATTTTGTGCACAAATACACATAAAAAAACAATAAAGAAATACTCATAATAAGTGCAGTCCTCGTTTCTGCAACTGGTCACATGGTTGTAACCAGTATTTAGAACTATCTTCTTCCATTGCCCACTCCATATTCGCATTACCCTTACAAGCACCTCAGATAGTCGTGGTTCTTTGCCTGGTGTGGTGATCCAAAGCTTCATTGCTGAAGGGTCTGAGCCTTTTATAGTCATGTTGGAGTTGCGTTGCTGTAGTTTTCCATTGACTTTAATCACAGAGCATGGTGATACTAAGAAACGCCCTAAGGGAACTCTTGATCTCCTGTATTCCAGACGTACTCTTCTTTACCTCCATTACGCAATATCAATCTGATTTCTCCTTGGTAATAAGAATTAATCACACCAGCCAATATGGTAACTCCCTTCTTTGCCTGTTGGTCCAGAGGCACGAAGAGCCCAAAATGGCCAGGTAGCATTCTTAACTTCCAGTTCAGTGGGGTCAGTGTTGTGTCTCCAGGTGGGAGCATTCTTCCCTTTGGAACTAAGACATCTACCCACAGACCATAAGATCGCAAAGACAGGAAGTAAAAATTTTGTGAGTGGGTAACTAGGGCTAATAGTGAGTTGTGCCAATCCCATCTCCACCCCTTGACTTCTGGACCCATGAATCCTGGCTATGGAAGAAACAGCACCATATATTGGATGCTGGTTTAGAGCACATAGAGCCTTTTGGAGAACATTGCCCCAACTTTGCAAAGTATCGCCACCTAGCTGGTGCCATAACTGTGTCTTTAGAAGGCCATTTTATCATTCTATCAAGCCAACTGCTTCAAGATGATGGGGAACATGGTAAGAGCAGTGAATTCCATGAGCGTGGATCCATTGCCGCGCCTCATTTACTATGAACTGAGTTCTTTGATCCAAGGCAATGCTGCGTGGAATACCATGACAGTGGTTAAAGCATTCTGTGAGTCCATGGATGGTAGTTCTGGCAGAAGCATTATGTGTGGGGAAGGCAAATCTGTATCCAGAGTAAGTGTCTATCCCAGTAAGAATAAAACACTGCCCTCTCTATGATGGAAGCTGTTCAGTGTAATCTATGTGTCACCAGGTTGCTGGCTGATCATCTCAAGAAATGGTGCCATATCAGGGACTCAGTGTTGGTTTCTGCTACTGGCATACTGGGCACTCAGCAGTGGTTGTAGCCAAGTCGGCCTTGATGAGTGGAATTCCATGTTGCTGAGCCCATGCATAATCTCCATCCATGGCCACCTGGTTTATAAGCCCATTAGTCAATGATGGGAGTGGCTGGGGTAAAATGTATCCTCTTCATCGTTAAAATCTTCCTCTGTCAAGGTCATCCTTTGGTGAGCATTCTCATGAGACACAAAACTCTTGGTTTCTTTGGCCCATTCAGAAAGGTCTATCCATATACCTCTTTCTCATACCTCCTGTCACCAATTTTCCAACCACGTTCCTTCCAAGCCCCTGACCATCTAGCCAAGCCATTGGCCACAGCCCATTAATTAGTATACAATTGCACATCTGACCATTTTTCCTTCCAAGCAAAGTGAACAGCCAGATATCCTGCTCAAAGTTCTGCTCATTGTGTGGATTTCCCTTCACCACTGTCCTTCAGGAAGACCCCAGAAAGGGGCTATACACTGTCCACTTTCAAGTGGTGCCTGGATATCACAAAGAACCGTCTGTAAACCAGGCACAAATTTTCTCTTCCTCAGTCAACTGATGATAAGGAGCTCCCCATGAGGCCATAAGTACAGAATGGGAGAAGGCAGGTAATGTGACAGGAGTGGAGATCATGGACATTTGGGTCACTTTCTCAGGCAACTTACTTGTGCCTTCAGGTCCTGCTCAGGCTCAATCTTGTATGTACCACTTCTATTTAATGATGGAGTGGTGCTATGCATGTCTGACATTGTGACTCTGTGGATCAAACAACACTCACTTCAGGATGGGCACCTCAGGCCACATGGTGACTTGGTGGCCCACAGTTAAGCATTCAGTCACTAGTGAGGCCCAGAAACAAGCCAAAAACTGTTTCTCAAAAGGAGAGTAGTTATCTGCAGAGGATGGCACACCTTTGCTCCAAAATCCTAAGGGTTTGTGCTTTGATTCACCAATAGGGGCCTGCCAAAGACTCCAAAGAACATCTCTATCTGCCACTGCCACTTCAAGCACCACTGGATCAGCCAAATCATATGGCCCAAGTGACAGAGCGCCTTGCATGGCACCCTGAACCTGTTGCAGAACCTTTTCTTGTTCTAGGCCTCACTCAAAACAAGCAGCTTTTCAAGTCACTTGAAAAATAGGCCAAAGTAACACACCCAAATGAAGGATAAGTTGCCTCCAAAATCCAAAGAGGCCCACCAGGCATTGTGCCTCCTTTTTCAGTTGTAGAAGGGACCAGATGTAACAACTTATCCTTCACTTCAGAAGAAACTTCTTGAAATGCCCCATGCCACTGGACTACTAGAAATTTCACTGAGGTGGAAGGTGACTGAATTTTTGGTGGATTAATTTCTGCCCACTAGGGCACAAATGGAGCCCTGGTGGCTCAGTGGTTAAAAGCTCGGCTGCTAACCAAAAGGTCAGCAGTTCAAGTCCACCAACCACCCCTGGGACACCATATGGGGCAGTTCTACTCTGCTGTATAGGGTCGCTAGGAGTAGGAATTGACTCAACGGCAAAGGGCACAGGTAGCATGTAAATATCTTACAAGTGAGCCCAGAGTCATTGATACTTCTTCCATACTAGGGCCAATAAGCATAATGTCACCAATGTAATGGACCAGTGTGACTTGTCCTCTGTGGGAGAAAAAGCGATCAAGGTCCCTGTGAACTAAATTATGACATAGGGCTACAGAGTTGATATACCCCTGAGGTAGGACAGTGAAAGTCTATTGCTTGTCTTGCCAGCTGAAGACAAATTGCTTCTGGTGTTCCTTTGAAACAGATATGGAGAAAAAGGCATTAGCCAGATCAATAGCTGCACACCAGGGTACGAGGAAATGTATTAATTTGCTCAAGCAGTGAAACAACATCTGGAACAGCTGCAAATGGAGTCACCATCTGGTTAAGTTTAAGATAATCCACTGTCATTCTCCAAGTCCATCTGTTTTCTGTATAGACCAGACAGACAAGTTGAATGAAGATATGGTGAGAATCACCACTCCTGCATCCTTTACGGTGGTACTAATCTCTGTGATCCCTCCAGGAATACAATATTGCTTTTGGTTTACTATCTTGCTAGGTAAAGGCAGTTCTAATGGCTTCCACTTGGCTTTACCTACCATCATAGCCCTTACTCCACATGTCAGGGATCCAGTGGGGGGTTCTGCCAGTTGCTGAATATATCTATTCCAATTATGAATTCTGGAACTGGGGAAATCACTACAAGGTGTGTTTGGGGACCCACTGGACCCACTGTGAGTTGGGTCCGAGCTACGACTCCATTAAAACCCTGACCTCCATACACCCCCACTCTGATTGGTGAACCACAATGATGCTTTGAGCCTCCTCGAATTAGTGTCAGTTCAGAGCTAGTATTCAGTAATTCCTGAAAAGTCTGATTATTCCCTTTTCCCCAAATGAACAATCACTTTCATACAAGGCCATAGATCCCTTTGGGGAAGGCTGGGAACAAGATTAACAGTATAAATTTTTGGCAGTGCAGAGGGGTCCTTCCTCAAGTAGACCCAGCCTCCCCTTCATTCAAGGGGTTGTGGGTCTGTAAACTGGCTCAACCCTGGGAATTTATTGAGGGGTCGTGACCCTCTATTCTGGTGATTCATGTTAGACTGCCATTCACTTGACCTCGAATTCTTCTGCTTGTACAGATCAAGTAAATATTTAGTAGATTCCCAATCTGTTTCATTCCTAGGGACACCATGACTAAGTAGCCAATGCCATAAGTCCATACAAGTCAGACTATTCTGATTACTGCTTTGTCACTGCACACCTTGTGTCTGTCAATTAAGTGCCACCACTTGCCCCCTACCGTCATGGAGTCCAGTCAACCCAATTGTAGTAAAGTGCCTTAATTCAGTTAGGGAAGTTCCCATTGTGAAATCTGATGTATATGATGTATATAAAATAGCAATCTTCAAGGATGCTGAGGCTCCTTTCACAAATTTGTTCCTCTCCACTGTGGTAAAAGGTATGTTGCCTGGGCATTCCAGGTGTGGGTCTGTGGGTCTAACCTAATAAATCCACTCTAACATGCCAATTTCCCTAAGCCTTTGGATACCTTCTTCAACAGTATACCAAGGCAAGCCTGGCACTTCAACTTGATTTAGTGTAGGCTATTAATCCATGCTTCCAGTGAATGAACCAAATAAACTATTAGATCCTTTTCTAACCTCTTGAACTGAAATATTCAATGTTAAACTCAGACTGATCCAAATTTATGTTCCTTGTACGATTATCCCATACCCTTAATACCTATTCCCACACATATTCCCCAGGTTTCGATTTGTATATATTAGAAAAAACAAGTAATTCTTTTGGAGTGTAGCACACCTCCTCCTGGGTCATGTTTTGTACTTTGCCTTTTGAGGCTTTCTGGGACTTAAGTCTAGTTTTAGGTCTAGAATCAAAAATGGGTGGTGGGGTGGATCCTGGGAACATTCAGCAATGTCTCACAAGGCATCTACCTCAGGCAATGCCCCAGGCAATGCTCCAGGAACCACCCCAGGTGATATCTCAGACAAAGATTCTTCAGGCACAGCTGGTTTAATCTCATCAGATGGGAGTAGAAGGGATAATGGTTTTCCTGGGGATGGTGGCTTAGCAGACAAAGATGGAGTGATCTCTTCAGATAGGAGTAAGAAAGCTGTTTCAGTTGGCAGGAGTGATTCAACAGAATTTAAGGGTTCGGTGTCCCAAGCTTCCTGATTATCTGCCCATATATCCCCACCTCAAGTTTCAGGATCCAATTTCCTTCCAATCAATGCCCTCACTTTAACTTCAGACATCATTTGAGGTTGGAAATTCAATTGGCACTGTAATTTAGCCATTCTTATGGTAAGACTCTGGGTTTGGTTTTTGGCAATATGAGCTCTGTTGCTACAAGAAATCAGACTTTCTTTCAGGGCACAATTGGCCATGTTCAGGTCTTTTATGCAGTGTTTAAGCTGTGCCTCTGAAGCTCTAATCTCATCCCTTTCTTTTACCACTTAGTCTAGCAAAAGTAGGACCAACCAACCAGCTTCCTTATACTTCTCATTCTGACAAAATTGTAGAAAAGCATCCAATGTGCAATCACCCAGAGCCTTGTTTGTCGCAAATATTTGATCTATTGTAGGTAAGTCAGGACAGGTGCATAGAGTTCTTATTTAGCCTGACTTTAGTGCAGAAAAGGCTCAAAGCCTTTTCAATGATTTAAAAGCTGCACATGCAGCAAGTGAAGATGATTGTAATGAAGAATTCATTGCGAGTAAGGGTTGAGTCAATCATTTTGAAGTGAGGGCAAATTTACATAACATTAAAGGACAAGTATGAGTCGTCCGTCTATTAAGTCAGAAGTTGGAATTTAGTAACCTGGGCACTGCCTGTAGTAGCCATGGGACAGGAGGAGAAGGATATAACAGATCCTAAAGAAATAAAATCGATAGTTTTTTTGTGATTATCTAGGTAGGGAATGGGGGAAGCAGAGAAAAGTCTAGCGCAAGGGCCATATTGTTTTTGTTTTCTTTACAAGGTTGATGATAGTACTAGTAATGAGAATAAGGATTGTGGGGAAAGTTTCTGATTTTGAGAAAGAGCTGAAAAAACAAGTTTAAGATAAGTGTGAGGTTTCTGCGGGACATGCAGGGGAGATGTCCAGTGGGCAGTTGGATTACAGGTCTTTGGTTCAAGAAAGAACATTCTGGGCTGGAGGTACGGGATGGGGTCATGAGCATTCAGGGCCATAGTGAATATGATGAGCACGAACAGGCAGGTGCCAAACAGGAAAAGGGGACCAAGGATTGATTCCTGGGGGGCAACTGGGTATGGAGACATCAACAACTCCATGCTAAACCTCTTATTGCTTCATTTTAAATTGAGGAGAAAAAAGATATCAATGTGTTTGCTTTAATAATTTATATTTTTCCATATTAGACTCTCACCCTTGTTCTTAGTCATTTCATATGAGCACATCCCCACTTTATTGCTGACTCAAAGCAATATTTTTGCTAATAAATGAGAGAATCTTCTGGAAGGTGCTGTAATAAGAGTAAAGGATTGTACTTAGCTGTAAATTTAACCTCTGTAACTTCAGCTGCAGAATGAAGTCATTTATTACAGGAAAAAATTGTAGGCTCTGAAGAAGACAAATGGTTGACTCTTTGCCCTAGTTTAAATAGGATGATTGTCCCAGCACAGTTCCCTGAAGATGAGGGTCTGTACTGTAGAGGCTGTTGGCAGCCATTTATGAGGCCAATTGTGGTCTGAGCTGTTGTTATCTGTGCCAAGTGGGTCAACTTAGAGGGTGGAAAGGGCTGTTATCAGTGTTCCTGCCTTTGGACTGGATCAAGGGTCAGTTTCCAGCCCTTTTATGAAGGCTGAGTTTGCCAGCAAATAAAAAGCAAACTAAATAAATAATGGGAGAAGAAGATGCTACAAAACTGAGGAAATCTCTTAGGAACTAACATAAACTGAAATGAAAACTGATTATTGAACCTAAGCATATGCTGTCTACTTTCCTTAAAAAAAAACAGTCTTAACAGATGCGTCTATCCCAAATCACGGTGGAGAAGTGTAGTGGGTGTTACTTTTGATATATAAGGCAATGTACTAGAAAGCATGGGACAGAAAGCAAGTGGCTGGGAGAAAAACCACCTTGTTTATCCTTTATGCTTTTTAATTGTATCTATTAGCAATAAGCTTCCTGGATTGAGTAAGTCAAAGCTAGAATAAAAATGCTTTGCTGAGAAACCTGTATGACTAGGTTGACCTTGATTTTCTTTCCTTCTCATTTTTTTTTTTTTTTTTAGCCTACAGGAGAAAGTCTAATAATACCTTCCCCACAAAGCAAAATATTCATCAGTTATAGTCTTGTTTAACGCTGCTATCATCTCGAATAAGTATTTCCATGGAAAATACAAAGCAATAGAAAAGTTACAAGAATTTTGGAGCACCAAAATATTTCAAAATTGAAAGAAAACAGGTAAGACTATTTCCAATAAATTGTACTGCCTTTGGGGTCAAGATTTTATCTAAGTTAGATATAAGGGATAAATGTTATGAACCAGAAATTAAAACTAAAAATTATGCTGTTTAACGCAGAGCAGGAGCAGGGCTCCCCCCTGCATGAGGAAGTTAAAGATTTTCCTGCTGCATAAGGAACTGCTTTATATGTAGGGTAATCATCCAAGAACATAAGCTGTGATGTACATTTCACTAAAAAAGGTAGCACCCAAAGTAATTAATGCAAAGAGTTTCAGAGAGCTCTGTAATGGATGGAAACCTGATTCTGCAGGGAAGCATAAATTATAACAGCACAAAGGGGGGCATGGTTAAGTGGTAGGAACTGGGCAAGGGAAAGAGAATGTGCAAAGGTACTGGAAGAAAAGGAAATAAAGCAAACTAAGGAAATATCTAAACCTGTTTTTAAAAGATAAGATGCTGTTTTTAGATCTATAATAATGATATGTATACAATCTTTGATTTAGATGGGAAGAAAGAAAATTAGTGGTAATGTATTGAGAGGAGCCCTGGTGGCACAGTGGTTAAAAGCTCGGCTGCTAACTGAAAGGTCACCAGTTCGAATCTACCAGCCACTTCTTGGAAATCCTACTCAGTCCTATAGGGTCGCTGAGTTGAAATCAAGTTGATGGCAACGGCTAATGTATTGAGATACACGAATGACAGAAGCTTGTTTGATGAAAGTGAAGAGGACTTGAAGCACTTACACATGAATATTAAAAACTATGATCCTCAGTTTGGATTGTACCGAAAACAGAAATCCTCACAAATGGACCAAAAAGCAACATCATGATAAATAGAGAAGTTGTCAAGAATTTCATTTTACTGGGATTAACAATCAATACTATGGAAGCGACAGTCAAGAAATCAACATATTGCATTGGGCAAATCTGCTGGAAAGACCTCTTTAAAGTCTTGAAAAGCAAAGATATCACTTTGGGGACTAAGGAACACCAGACCCAAGCCATGGTATTTTCAGTCGCCTCATATGCATGCAAAGGCTGGACAATGAATAAAGAAGACCAAAGAATTGACACCTTTGAATTGTGATGTTGGCAAAGAATATTGAATATACCATGGACTGCCAGAAGAATGTGTGAATGTGTCTTGGAAGAAGTAAAGCCAGAATACTCACTAGAAGCAAAGGTGGTGAGACTTTATCTCACGTATTTTGGACATGTTAATCAGGAGGGATCAGTCCCTGGAGAAGGATATAATGCTTGGTAAAGTGGAGGGTCAGTGAAAAAGAAGATCCTCAATAAGATGGATTGACACAGTGGCTACAACAATAGGCTCAAATATAACAATGATTGTGAGGATGGCGCAGGAGTGGGCAATGTTTCAGTCTGTTGTACAGAGCATCGCTATGACTCAGAACCTGCTTGATGACACCTAATAACAACAACAAAAATGTATTGAGAAATGCAAGCAGAGGGTGATGGCTTGTCTTGGAGAGATGGAGGGTAGACTTTGTCAAGATCTCTGTTGCGCTAATACAGAAAGATGCTGGCTATGACATGTGGGGGAATTCAGTGACAACACAGGTTTATGCCAATATATTCCTAAATGTTGTTGTTATTTGGTACCATCAAGTCATTTCCAACTCATTATGACCCCATGTGACAGAGCAGAACTGCCCCATAGGGTTTTCTTAGCTGTAATCTTTATATAAGTAAATCGCCTGGTCTTTCTCCTGTGGAAACACTGGGTGAGTTCAAACCACCAACCTTTTGGTTAGCAGTCAAGCACTTAACTGCTGTGCCATCAATTTAAAACTAAAAACAAAAAAACACATTGCCCTCAAGTTGATTCTAACTCATAGTAACCTTATAGGACAGAGTAGAACTGCCCCATAGGTTTCCAAGGAACAGCTGGTGGATTTGAACTGCCAACCTTTTGGTTAGCAGCAGAGCTCTTAACCATTGCACCACCAGGGTGCCATCAATAGTTCTTCCCAAATTCCCTTCAGAAAAGGAATTTGCCTTATATATGAGTTCTTACATAGTCTCATATTAAAGGACACTTTTTCAATTATTTTTAACAACAAAGTACACTTCAGGGAAGCCACATTAGCCTCAATCATTTGTGCCAAAAACTATTATTTTTTTCTTAAACTTTTTATTTTGAAATAATTATAGATTCACAAGAAGCTGCAAAAAGTACTTGAGGCCCCATGTACCCTTCATTCAGTTTCCCCCAACGGTTATATCTTATGAATAGAGAAACCAGGAACTTGACATTGGTACAATGTATGTGCATAATTTAATGTCATTTTGTCATTTGCGTAGATCAACCTGCAAAATTATTATTCTTTTATTATCGTATCCCTCAACACCACCACCTCTAATCGTTGGCAACCAGCAATCTGTTTTCCAACTTGAGTTAGTTTTGAATGCTTAGAGAAGTCATCTAGCTGAACTAGAAAGAAAGGAGGCTAAGAATATTTGATACAGATTTTTTTTTTCTCTTTAAACGAATTTTTTTCCAGGGGATATGATTTCATAATCAAGTTTTGATGTCTTCATAAACAAACCTTTTAAAGATAAATAGTCACGTTGTGGTTATCTCAACTGTAACACTGGAGGAAGAATGAAGAAACTAATTTTACTAATGTTATGTGAACGAGCATTTGTGGGGTGGGATAAAATTTCTGTCACTATCATGTGCTCAAAAGATCTCTGTTTTAAACAATTTAAGTGGAAATAAAGATGATGGGATCTGATGAAAGATAAATGACTCAAAGTGCCAATCAATGGGGATGACACATGTATAGACATCAAAGATGGGCGTGAAGCATTCAAATAAAATTATTTTATGAAATGTGACTGGAAAAATATTTCCAAATTATTTCTAATTAATGCAATGGAAATATGTAACTATATTAAAATATTATAAGTAGACATATGATCTAAAGGTCTAAACGTGTATATTCAAGTTGGCCAAAAAATTTAAAAAAGATGTTCTTATTGGATATCACAAGAGAGGGTCCCAGATAGAGCTGGAGAAAAATGTAGAACAAAATTCTAACTCAAAAAGAAAGACCAGACTTGCTGGCCTGACAGAGACTAGAGAAACCCTGAGAGTATGGCTCCCTGGACACCCTTTCAGCTCAGTAATGAGGTTACTCCTGAGGTACATCCTTTAGCGAAAGGTTGAACAGGCCTATGGAACAAAGCAAGACCAAAGGGGCGTACCAGCCCTCGGGCAGGGACTGGAAGGCAGAAGAGAACAGGACAGCTGGTAATAGGGAACAAAGGTTAAGAAGGGAGAGTGTTGACATGCCATGCTGTTGTTAACCAATGTCACAGAACAATGTTTGATAAGAAACTAGTTTGTTCTGTAAACCTTCATCTAAAGTATAATTAAAAAGAAAAAAGATCTTCTTATTGGGAAAATGGAGTTACCTTGTATTATTGAGTCATAGACAGTACATACAGCAGAGAGAGATCCTTAAACTATACTGTAGCCCGCATGAAATATTCTTCAGTCCAATATAATTGACTTTGTTTAGATTCCTTGCTCTTTCTGAATCTTCTAATGATTTGCTGTTGCCTGTATCTCTTGATATAAACAATGAAGTGTTCTTGATTAGGAAATATTATTCTAGTTTATTCTTGATTATTCTAGTTGCTGGCATAACTTTCATAGCACAACAGCCTCTTGCGAGCTTGGGTAGCTTATGTTTTCAATGATCTCCTAAGGATGATCACTTATTAAAGTTCCAGACCTTTATAGCTGAGATGAAAAGCTGGGAATCAAAATGAAATCTACCATCTACTATTTTAACTTCCCTTATATCTAGTGGAACTTTATATCTGTGAACTAGGAGGTAGAACAGAAGCACTGAATATGTTATTAGGCCAATTAACTGGGATGTCCTATGAAACCATGACCCTGATCCTCCAAACCAAGGAACCAAATTCCATGAGGTGTTCGGTTGTACATACGCAGCCTTGGCAGCTACTCTTTGTTGTTGTTGTTGTCATTGTTGTAAATATATCTATCACACAACTTTTGTCAATTCAACTTTCTACAGGTTTACAACTTACTGATAGCAATTACCCTTAATCAATGCAATTTTTCTGTCACTGTCAACTAAAACTCAGTACTCCATAAGCAATAACCCCCCCCCCCTTGGCCTTGGCCACTAATAAATTTTAGTCTCTATACAATTGCCTGTTCTTGTCTTTTTATATAAGTGAGATCATACCATATTTGCCCTCTTATGATGAACTTACCTCACTCAGCATGTCTTCCGGCTCCATCCATGTTGTAGCACGCATCAAGATTTTATTTCTCCTACTGACTGAGTAGTATTCTATTATATGTATGTACCACATTTTGTTTATCCATTCATCTACTGATGGACATTTAGTGGTTTCCACCTTTTGGCTAGTTATCAGAGGGATGCAAATCAAAACCACAATGAGATACCATTTCACTCTTATTCGGATGGCTAACATAAAAAAAGAAATCAGAAGAAAAACACAAGTCCGAATTTAGGGCATCAGCTCCAGGGGAAAACTGTCTCTCTCTTTCGGCTCTGGAGGAAAGTCCTTGTTATCAGTTCTCCCCTAGCTGAGGAGCTTCTCAGGGACCCTGGGTCCAAAGGATATGCTACTCTCCTGGCTCTTGTTTCTTGGTGGTATGAGATCCCCATGTCTCTCTGCTAGCCTCTCTCTTTTATATCTCAAAAGAGAGTGGCTTCAGAGACAACCTAATCTTGTAGATCTCATCAACGTTAACTGCCACTAATCCATCGCATTAACATCATAGTGATAGAATTTACAACACATAGGAAAATAGCATCAGATGACAAAATGGTGGACAATCATACAATACTGGGAATCATGGCCTAGCCAAATTGATACACATATTTTTGGGAGACACAATTCAATTCATGACACTTTATTTCCAAGCAACAATCTAATATATTGCCAAAAACTTTTTTTAAAGAATAATTAATAACCCATCTTTTTCATTTCCCAAAAGATATCTAGAAAATTGAAATCCTGTTTTATTTCTAAGCCCTACAGGTGGTTGGTTTTACTTATAACTTTACTTATATGGTTTACTCATATTGTTGCTGCTGTTGTTTCTAATTATTTCCATTTCCTGGGGTAAGGTCCAATCTCCATAGCCTAAGGCTAGCATATAAGGCCCCCCCTCTGGACCTCTCAATCTTTATTCCCCATAATCTTTGACTCACACTGTAACTCTGATATTACTAAACTTCTTGTAGCAATGTTGTCTCAGACTTATCTGTTTTTACTCATGCCGTACTCTCTGAAAACATTTGTCCCACTTTTTCTCTATTCTCAATTCTTACTCACCTTTGAGATCCTCTCAGCCATCATCTCCTGTGGAAAGCCTTTCCAGAACTCCCCGATTGGACTGTGTCCATCCTCAGTGGTTTCATCACGTATCTCTATCCTTGGGTGGAATTTTTTATTACAAAGTGCATTTTGGAATTGTAACGTGTCCTTTGGACCCAGGTCCCTGCTCTGAGAAGCTCTTTGGCTAGGGGAGAATTGATGACAAGGACTTTCCTCCAGCGCCAACAGAGAGAGACAGGCTTCCCCTGGAGCTGATGCCCTGAATTTAGATTTATAGCCTACCAGACGGTGAGAGGATGAATTTCTCTTTCTTGAAGCTACGCACCTGTGGTATTTCTGTTAGAGCAGCACCAGATAACTAAGACAAAGAAAATGAAAAACATTTCAGAAGGAAAGTCTTCTTAGTAATGATTCTGGCCACACTGGAACATTGTAAGGAAGGCCATGGACTATTTGAAATTGAATGGTATCTCTCTTTGTGTGTAGCCTCTAGATTAACTACCTTAATTTAGTGTCTCATTTAATCTTCATGACGACCCTGTGAGGTAGATAATGATGTCTCAGTTTTATTAGGTAAAAAAATCAAGCTTAAGAAAGGTGAAGTGGCTGGTTTAAAGAAATCTAATTTAAAGCATACTGGGATAAAGACTCAATGAGCTCATGGTGTTGGTTGAAAAAGCTCTGAAAGTTGGTAAGCTCAGGACAAAAATAAGATTGAAGAAAGTTAACTCTTTCTGTGGGGAGGTACAAAAATGAGGTGTCGTCAGACCCCCTAAAAGTCTTACTTATTCCTTTGTAATTTGTTGGTAATGTTTTTTATAAGAAGATAAATAAAGTAAGCTTTCATAAGGAAACCATTACTGTTGAGTAGATTGCAGCTCATAGTGACCCTATAGGACAGAGGAGAACTGATCCACAGGGTTTGCAAGGATCCACTGGTGTATTCAAACTGCTGACCTTTTGGTTAGCAGCCATAGCTGTTAACCAGTAAGGTTGGCAGTTCAAATACAACAGGCACTCCTTGGGAACCCTATGGGGCAGTTCTACTCTGTCCTATAGGGTCACTATGAGTTGGAATTGACTCGATAGCAATAGTTTTTGTTCGTTTGTCTTTTCATAAGGGAAAAACAATTTAGCCAGTACGGTATTATTACATTTGAAGTCCAGGTTGAAGTCTGGGAAGTACACCTGAAAGTATAAAATTTCCAGTATCTAAAATCCGTGAAGAAACCATAGGTATAACATTGCAAAGAGAAATGAATGAGAGTATCTGAACAGGTAAGAACTGGCTAGGTTAAGTTGTGGTCACAAACAATCCCGGAATCTCCGTAGCTTACGGCCAGAAAAGTTTATTTCTTGCTCATACTAAATGATTACCAAGGGTTGGCTGGGGGCTCACGGGTACCCAGGCTAAATTAGCAGCAGCCCTATCTGAATGTTGCCTAGCACGGTATCATGTACAAAGGGGAGCACGTGAAATCACTCACTGGCTCTTAAAGCTTCCACCTGGAATTGACACACATAATTTCTGTCCACATTTCATTGGCTAGAACAAATCACATGGCCACACCTGACAGAGAACCTAGACAGAGCACAAGGAAAATCGTGGTGAACAGCACTAATGACTACCACAGTGAGAATTCAAGAAAAACGGGTAAAAGCAACCTAAGAGAGAGAAAGTTCTGGAGTTAGGAATGGCATTGCTGTTGTTGTTAGTTGCTGGGAAGTCACCTCCAGCTCTTGGTGACCTTCTATATAACAAAGTGAAATGTTGCCCGATGCTCTGCCATCTTCATGATCACTGGTATGTTTGAGTCCATTGTTGCGGCTATTGTGTCAATCCATCTCTTTGACAGTTTCCCTCATTTTCGTTGGCCCTCCGCTTTAGCAGACATGATGTCCTTTTTGAGAGATTGGTCTTTCCTGATGACATGTCCAAAGAAAGCCAGTCAAAGTCTCACCATCTTTGTTTCTAAGGAGCATTCTGATTGTATTTCTTCTAAGACTGATTGTTCATTCTTTTGGCAGTCCCCGATATACTCAATATTCTTCGCTAACATCATAGTTTGAACACATCAACTCTTCTTCTGTCTTCCTTTTTCACTGTCTAACTTTTGCGTATGTATGAGGCGATTGAAAAGATCATGGCTTGGGTCAGATGCATCTTAATCATCAAAGTGATCTTTGTTTTTTAAAAACTTTAAAGAGGTCTCTTGCAGCAGATTTGGCCAGTCCAATACATCATTTGATTTCTTGACTGCTGCTTCCATGGATGTTGATTTTTGATCCATGGTTATGTGAGCACTTGATGACTTATTCATAATGGTGGCTAAGAGAAGAATAAGGTTTATTGTTTTATTTTATAAAAATCATTGCAATTTATGCTGTGAGAAGTTTGCTGAAAATGCCTATAGGATCTCTCAGTAGAAATACTACCAACTAGGTAACACAGCCATAGGAGGCATAGTGTGGGATGTGTGTATCATACTCCTTTACTCTGATAACAGGCTCAAACAAAAGCATTCTATGTTACTTTAACTCATTTTTACAAGGTGTTTCTACGATATTTACTCTTACATAGATCTTAGCTGCCATTAGACTTAAAGGAACTTCTTTTGTTATGAATCTATGTACAAAGCTTTCACACAAAGAATATGATTCTACCTATCCCTAATTCTGTAAAATACCTCATTTTAAACACACAGGAAATGAACCACCTAAGGCAAACATTTCCCATTTACTGAAATAATCCCTTTTCTAGGGAAGATGTGGTCCTATGCCTTCATTCCCCAAATAGAATCAATCCATCCCTTTAGAAAGAACATGAGAGGTATCTTTGATTGAGTTCTTTCAGAAGCTGACCCTGAGAACAGCATTTGAATGCAAGAATTGTAATTTGTTTGGGTTTTGAGCCCAGGAAGTACCATTAGGGGAGTGAGACAAGTTAGGAAGGAAGCCAACACAAGGTTCCTTAAAGAGTAGGTTACTGCTGTGGGCAACTGAGGCTCAGTCCCCATGGGGAACCTCTGGGAAACTGTGTAGAATACAACTTACCTTAGTCCCACCTTGTGGGGAGGAAGGCCAGATGTTTTTCTACCAAATCCCATCCTTGATTGGTTGACGGCTCTTCTCATGGGCATTAACTGCCTGGCACTTCCAGCCTGTCCCCCGCCCTGGCAAAGCGGGGTCTGGCAGTCAGACAAAGCCCTTGAGCAAAGAGGCAGAGAGAGCAGAGGCTTGCAGTAAGATGCCATTCACCTGCTAATAGGAAGCTGATGACACATGGGTGGAGCTCACACAGAGCTCCAACGTTGCCAGTACAGAGAGGGTACTTGAAATTTTATGCCCATTGCTCTGATATACCCATTTTTGAGTCTAGATGTTAACTTTTTATTATTATTGTTATTAAAAATGTTATGGCAACTTTTTAAAAGGTAGCAAGTGAGTAGGTCATACCCATAGAGACAAGCGGCAGGGAGAAAATGCTTCGTAACGTCACATTGACTTTTCACCCAGCAAATGGCCTTGCCTCCTCATTCTCTGGAAAAAAAAAAAAAAAAAGAGAGAGAGAGAAACAAACATTTTCAAAGGATTGGTAACGTTTAAATAGACTGAATTAGTACACTTTTTAACAGTAAGTGGGGTATTGGGTGTTACTTAGAAGCTAAAAACTCTTGGTGGGTTTACGTATGAGCTCGCTGACTTTTGAAAGGCAGCGGGATAGCACTGTCTAGAAGTGCTGACTTTTCATTATTTTCCACGCAGAATCCCTGAGGATAGCGGAAGGGAAGAATTTGTCTGGGGGAGGGTAGGTTTCTCTCAAAAAGAGAATTCTGGAAGTCATCATAATTAAACATAAAGGAAAATGTGCCAGACAGGAGTGGGTGGGGGCTGTTTTCTCTTTGTGGTTGGTTGTGGTGCGTTGGGATTCTTAATTAACCTAAGCTGAGGCTTCTGAGCTTCTTGTAGGCGAGTGGCTGCCCGGGAGACTCAGGGCTCCTTGAAAAGGCCACGCAGGTGTCCGGGCTCCCAACAGGTGAGGAGGCCAATACACCTGGAGGCTCCTTGACCTTCCGGAGGCCCAGCTCTGGCCTTGCCGCTGCTCGCAGAGATCAGAGGACCGGACCGGACATGCAAGAACTCGGCCGGACCGGCGCGGCTCTTACTCGCTCTTGCTCCTGCGCCTTCGGCCTCGCCCAGCAGCCGGAGCCGCCGCCCTCCGCCTTTCCAGCGGCCGCTTTTTAATTTATTTGCCACCTCTTCCCTGTGACCCCACTGCCCAGCGCTGCACGAGTCCGAGCTACAGGAGCACATTTTCGTATGGGAGCCGGGGAAAGCGCGTGCTCCTCTTGCCTCAGCACCGCGGGTCGCCCTGCGCCCGGGCTGGGACCGGCGGTGCAAGGGGTGGTGCTCATCGTCAGCGAGAGGACAGGGAAGAGGGCATCTCTGGCCCCAGGATGCGATTGTCCCTGTTTCCTTCTCTGGCCCCCGCCCCGCGCGTGCTAACTCTTGAGGAAGTTGGGCTGCAAAGTTTCCGAGAGCTGCGTGGGCTCGTGCAAGGGAAGCACGGGGCGGGGTGCGCACGCGGGGAGGCGAGGACACAAGCGTTCCTAGCGGCGTCTTTGTTCTGCTCTAGGGGAGAGATCTGGCGAGGAGTCGCCAGGCGAGTGTAGGGACCGCCAGCAGGGACATTCCGGACCCAGCAGGGGCCCTTTGCTGTCCCTATAACTCCTCCCTCCCCAAGCACATCCCTCTCTACCCAAACCCTGCAAACTTCTCCCATGCCCTCCAAGCCTTCTTCTACCCCACAACTCTGCCCTCAAACTTCACCAACCCACAAGGATCCGAAGTCTGGATGGGGAAAGTAAAGAGGGTGGAGGCGAAGGTGTGCGATGGGCCGGATACCTCCTGGAGGGTGGGCGTTTGCTTTGGAATGTTTTTTTTCCCTTCGCCCTAGAAACTGCTTCCCCTTGCGGGTCCCAGTCTCTCGCGTTTTCCCCACCTCCCTGCCTTCCCTCTTCTTCAATTCTAGTGAGATGTAGAAGGAAAATTAGAGCTGCTCTGAGTCTCTCAGATAGCCAATGATGTAGTGGTCCGCAGTTGGGAATAGGGTCCCCAATTCTGGAGGTTGGGGAACGACTGGGAGAGGACTTGTGGACGGCTCCGGAGCTGGTCCCGGTCGGAGACACCTGATTTGTCCGGGGCCAGTCCTTGGGGGAGGGATTAGGAGGGGATGCTCGGCGGGGACATCCCGCACCAGTGGGTAGAGGATGGGGAGGTGACCAGGGACCCCGAATCAGGTCTTTGCGATGAAGACAAAGCAGAGTGGTGGAGGGGTGAGCCGGGTGTGGAGGGCTTGGCTCCAGGGTCCGAGGGAGCACGGTCATCTTTGAGAGCTTTGCCGTCTGTTGAGGTTTGAAACGAGGGGGAGTTCACGGTCTAGGAAGGTGGGCGCGAAGCTGGAGATGGGAGTCTGCCCTTGGAGACCCTGGACCGGGCAGCGCCGCGCCTGCGGCAACAGGTAGCCCCGTGGGGTGGAGGCCCCGGCCGAACGCCAAACTGGGCTTTGTCCTGCGGATTAGGGGGTTCTCCAAACGGACCTCGTGGGTAGGGGTAGGTGGAGGAAAAGAGTTTTCTAACACTTTGAGCCCCTTTGAATTGTTTTGATGTATTGGGGGTGGGGTGCGAGTGAATCCGAGGGAAGGAACTGGGATGGAGAGCCTAGCGGGTGTCCCACCTCTGATTGTGTAAGCGACTTTATCTTCTGGGGTGACCTCCTACCCTTTGCATTTTGTCTCTTGGGATAATGAAAAACGGACCGAAACTCGATGCCAAAGTAGATTGTTCACACTGATTGGCAGGGAAAGTGCAAACAAAGAGGTGCATCTTCTGGAAACAATGATTTTTGGCGATTTCACCCAGTCGACTTGTGCGCGTTAGGGAGAGGGGCGGTAAAAGGGTAGGTGGGTGGGGAGGGGACCAGGACAGGCATCTCCTAGGGAAACTTTCCAGCGTGGTAGTGGGAGGACAGGGTCGGGCAGAGTTGCGCGTAGCCGGGGACTGAGCAGCCCCAGCTCGCCTCCGAGGTTCCCAAGCCGGGCGGGAGATTCGGGGAGAGGGAGGGGGCGGGGAGGGGAAGGGAGGGAGAGAGGAAGAAGGGGTGAGAGGGAGAAACCTGCCGCGGCTCGCCGCCTCTTTGTCTGCTCTGGGACTTGGAACAAAAGGGGGAACTCTGATGAACTCTCTCGCCTCCCCTCTCACCCAGACGCCGGGTATATCCCTCTCGCAACTTTGCCGCCTCGACTTTCTCCGCTGTCAGGCCACAAAAAAAGTGTCTCAGCGCCTTGCGGACTTCAACAAGGGAAATGTCTCTTAAGAGTGCGAAGAAGTGGAGAAGAAGGTAAGTCGGGATTGTTGTCCTGTTTATCTCTCTTCCTCTTAGCTAACCCTGCTCCCTCCCCTTCGAAGGACAGTGGGTAGACAGTGGCAAAGTTTGGCTGCTAAGTTTGTGCCTCCTTTCCCCGATTCTCCTCTCTTTTGTTCTTTAGCGAACTTGCACAGATTGCTTTCTTTTTTTTTATTTTGAATAGGCAAAAACCAAGCAGGCATTTCTCTCCTGTGCTTCTTTATATGAGGAGCTGGGGGGAAGGAGGGAAGGGTACCTAAAGAGGGCATTGCCTGGCTCTCTCCCAGCTGCGTGCATAGCGGATGGAAATAATCCTGAAATTGATGGGGACAAGTCCAGTCCCACCCTATCCGAGCCCCGGCCTTGGTCATGCAAAAGAAAAAGATATAGATGTATGTGTGTGTGTGTGGGGGGGGGGGTCCCTTCTTCAGCATTTTATAACTTAATTGTCTGCTGAGCGATCTGCAGCTCCAACGCACAATACAAAACCTGTAACAATAGAATTCAGAAGAGGTTCGGGTTGTAAGAGATTGGACCCTTGTGTTTGTGGTCAAGAGGGTTACAAAAAACAGATAAGAGTTCAGCAAGTTTTCTTTGGGGCTGGGCTGAGGTGGTGTGGTGTGGGGTGGGGTGGAGGAAGCCACAGGTTCCAGGTTGTCAGAGATGCAGGGATGAAGGCAGTGGGGGATGGACCACTAGTTTGACTCGACCATCCTGTCCGCCCCCTTCAGTTCCACGACCCACCCAAAATAACCCATGCTATCATTGTGATCCATTATCACCTCTCTCACTTCACATACCCTCCCCAATCGGAATAGAAGAGGAACTGGAGCCCAGAAGCTCCTCAGACCTAGCCACCCGCCTTGCCTGTCGTGTTTTAACCTTTTGTTTCTAGCAGCCACGCCCGCCCGCCCCAAAGTGGGATGGCTGTTACTGCTTCTGCGGGGAGGAGATTCCGCCAGTTCCCCAGGGCTCCCCTCTGAGTGTTTTCTAGGCAGAGGGAGACTCCCTAACTTTGTTTCCTAAGTAGCTTAACTTCAGAGTGTGTCTAGATTGGTTCTTGCTCAAATGAGGTGAATACTCAACAACTAGTAAGCATTCCACTTTACATAAAGGTAGTAAATTTCTTTCAGCACTTTTCCGTTTTACCACCAAAGTTGTTTATCCTGTCACATCTCTTGGTTAATAGAAAAGACATTCTAGAGGTAGAAGTTGGGGATTTATTAAAGATGGGCAAATGTACAATTAACTGTTATGATGTGTTTAAATGTCGGCAACGTGTGGGACAGGCCTCTTGAATTTTACAATGCAAATTTAGGTCATTGCCTCAGGTATGTTTTATGGGATAGTTCCAAATACCAAGGTAATTTGTCACCTTCTCCACTTTCCCTCTCTTTTGTGTCCCCACCCTAATCCTAGAGGCTTTCCTCACATCCTGTGACCTACCCACCACCTTCCCCCAGTTTGACAAGTCAAATGACATATCAAACTCACCCTATGGCTGATAGCTGGGGGAAACACCCAAACACAGCCTTTTATTTTAACCTCTTAAAGTGATCATTTTGTATAGTGGCATCTATCATTTTAAACTTGCAGCTAGAAATGATTCAAGTGCTAGAACTATGTCAGTCTGAACTTTCAGTTCAAAGACCGAAGTATACTAGTGCTACTGAAATTTACAAGGGCTATCCTTACTTCTTTTTAGAAAACAAGTGTGTTGAATGACTTGGAAGCTAACCTTAATTAATTTCATTTGTGTAGGTTTAACTTGTTATCAGCATCTAGAAAGCACCATTCAGTTGCTGGAGAACTTTCTAACACTGACTTTCTCCATACTGGATCTATGAGTGGACAATATGGAACTGCCGTTATAACCTCAAATCATTCCTGGGTGAAAAGTTATCAAACGTCTTCATTTGGAGTTACTTGAAAGTTAAATGTTGTGTTATTTGATGATGCCTTCACTATGGGGATTACTACATTTTGATCACTGGGAATACTCCACCTTAAAGAAGGTATGTTTCTTTTTAGATACTACAAAAGCAATTCATTTTTGGACTGGGGCTCATGTTATCTGATCAAAGGGATTTATGACTTTGGATTTCCTTGTTTTGAACTGGTTTTTATAAGTCCTTTTTTTATTTGGAATGATGTCTTGATACTTGTGATGAAACATTATCAATTTTACAATGTGTAATTCAACGTTAGCATACATAATGAATGCTGATTACATGGCCACTAAGGACAGTTATGCAACATTGGCAGATCAAGGCACATGTCCTATTTTATTTATGGTTGCTTTTGTTTTTAAATATCGCGGTACGATGAGTGTCTCTATATTAGAAAATTCTTGTGGTTGGCTTCTTTTTTATTTTAGTACTTCATTTTGGCAAACAAAATCGAAAACTGGTCAGAAATGAATGATTTTCTAATGCACGGGACTCAATACAAAGTACGATAAGTTCTATCAGGATGAAAACTTGGGCTATATAATAACAGATTCTGTAAATTTGTTCAGCCTTTGTAGTATATATCAAGGTTTTTATACTTGTCATTAAGATTAATTTTTGTTGCTCTCTATGAGAAAGCAGTTAAAATTTCCCATAAATATGGCTAGTAGTATAAAAAGTTTCTTTTGATATGGTGCGTGCTTTCTTGTTTCCCAGTTGTTTCCCATGGGAAGTGAGGGTTTTCTTTGTTTCAGTTGCTTTGAAATGATTTCATTTGTAGTATTTGATCCTCCAAATGATTCTGGTTCCAGCTGGTTTTAAATCCTCCAGATGAAGAATATCATTAATATGTTAGTATAATTGAGAAATTGTTAAGGTTTAGTCAAAGAAGTTAATCGGGAATTGGAAATATTTTTTTATCCTGCTCGAAGTAAAAATGCAGTATGATTTGCTTCTTTCTAGTTGTCTGAACTCAGGTAAGATACTTAATTTCCCCTGGCTTCAGTTTATCATCTATAAAATGAAGGCTTGGTTAAATAAACTTTAAGAAATCATTTAGTTTTAAGATTCTTTTATTTATTGATTGCTCCTGTAATTCAGGTACATTCTTTCTTGTGAAGTTTGTTTTTTAATTGTTGAATAGTTAAGAGTTACTGCATGGAAAACTTAATGTGAAATAATTACATTTATTTGTCTGAATGCTTAGTTCAAGGAATATTAGTTTAGGAAAGATGCTTTAAATTTTCTGTAAATATATTTTTGTCAAGGTGTACTATATGGAAATATCAGATTCCCTTAAACGTTCTCCACAAAATTTTATCTGCTGGAATGATTTTTTGGGGGCGGAGAGTACAGTGTTATTTCTTAACAAGTGTTTCACCTAGAAATGTCTGAAGTGATTGTGTTTGAATTTGTTCTAATGACAGTTACCCAGAGTTGGGCTCAGAGTTTTAGAAATCAGCTTTGGAAGGAAACAGATCTGGATTTGAACTCCAGCCAGGGGCCTATTTACGGAAAATAGCGCCTATGGCAATTAGTTGAAAATTACTGAATGATCTCTCACAGCTGGTGATGAAACTGCTATGGCCAATAACAACTGCTCGTTAGTGCCCCTCCTCAAGCGCCGCCCAGGGCGTGCGTCCTACATGCCATGCCTCAAGTGATTACTAACTGCCATAATTGCTAACTGGTTACTTGACTTCTTTGGGTCTTAGTTTCCTCATTTGTAATGTGGAGATCGTAGTACCTTCCTCATAGGTTGTTGTGGGGAATATATTTTCTAAGCATCTGCAAGAAAAAACAGAGGGCTTAACACCTGTAAATATGTAATAAAAGATACCATTATTAGCTTTTACAATGAATTAGTGACTTTAATACTTTTAGCTTTCTGAGATGACTGTTAAAAGTTTCAAGTCATACCAAAAAACCCACGAGTCGATTCCAACTCATAGCGACCCTGTAGGACACAGTAGAGCTGCCCCATAGAGTTTCCAAGGAGTACCTGGTGGATTTGAGCTGCCAACCTCTTGGTTAACAGCTGTAGCAATTAACCACTATGCCACCAGGGTTTCCTTCAAGCCATATAAGCCAAAAATTTTCACTAAAATATTTAAAGTTAATTTGGGCAGGTGGTTGTACATATTTAAATATGTTTTTCTTGGAGAATACATTCTATTCAATTATTTTAGCCAATGAAGTATGATTTACTTCAACAAACATTTTTTAAGCCTTGCTATGTATAAGCATGTTGTTGAATGTGGTAGCCGTATCTTGGAATATGTGGCCCTTCCATTTCCTTACAGGAATATCTGTAAATTGAGATAAAGGCAACTTGCTAGAATTGTTTTATTGAAATTTTCTATTTTCAATACTATCAATGATGAGTTGACTTAGACATAGTTTTAAAAATTTATTCATTGCTTTTCAGCTAAAATATGAAGTGATGGCTCAGTGGTTTCTTGATGGTGAAATCAAGAAGTATAGTGGGTTTTCTGATAATAGTTTTTATAGAACGAGCTTTATTTAAATAAAGACCTCCTAGTTACTACAAGGCACTTAGAAGAATGGCATTTCATTCTGAAATGAAATTTAAAGTCCTGGATTTTCATTTTCTAGATCTATAATTTAGCAAGATGCAGTGCCTTCTCTGAGTATTTAGCTCAAGGAAGATTGTATTCATTTTATCTTCAAGAAGTTTCTGATAGGAATACTAAGATATTGCTTTTTATCACCTGTAACTTACTAGCAGATATTTGACTAGAAATGATAGAGTTAAGAAGAAAAATGTGGAATTACTATTAAATTAGAGAAACATCTTTTTTTTTTTTAAATAAAAAGTTGTATCTAAAACTTTTTGTTTGTGGAAAACATCAATTTTAATGATCAGATTATATGTTATTAAGATAGCAATTCTAATATGTTGTTATTGTTCAGTTCTAACTCTTAGTGACTCCATGTACAACAGAATGAAATACTGCCGGTTCCTGTGCCACCCACACAATCATTGCTACATTTGAGCCCATCGTTGGCAGCCACTGTGTTGCACTCCATCTCATTGAGGGTCTTCCTCTTTTTTGCTGACCCTCTACTTTACCAAGCATGATGTTCTTCTCCAGGGGCATCATGCTTGGTAAAGTAGAAGGTCAGCAAAAAAAAGGAAGACCCTCAACGAAATGAATTGACACAGTGGCTGCAATAATGGGCTCAAGTATAACAAGTATCATGAGGATGGCACAGGACCAGGCAGTGTTTCATTCAACAGTGCATAGGGTCACTATGAGTTGCAACCAACTCAACGACACCTGACAACAACAACAACATACTTAATGACTTTATTATTTTATACTCTTAGTTATCTGAAGCTGCTTGACTTGGGTGAATTTAAATTATTGGAACCAGAAAAATCTACTAAAGCATTCACAATAAACTTTACATACGGGTACTGCTGATAACTGGAGGAAACACCCGAACATAGTCTTTTGTTTTAACTTGTTCAAGTTATCATTTTGTGTCATCACAAAATGTTATTAAAACTTGTAGTTAGAAATGATTCAAATGCAAGAACTATGTTGATTTGAATTTTCATGTGAAAGACTGAAATACTGTAGGAAGAAAATAAAAATATTCAGCTGTGCCTTCTAGAAGCACCTTATCTATAAATAAAAACCAGTTATTTAACTTTCAACTTTATAATAAGTCTGGGAAGTGGGTGATTACCTAAAAGTTGTATTATATTCTGGGTACCATTTGTATTTATTTATTTATTGGCTATGAGTTTCTTTAGGTCCTTTTTTGTGTTTCCAGATTTACTTTGATCTCTTCTTTGTAGTCTCAAATTTGCTGATTTTTTAATGTCAGCCATCCCTTAAGAACTCTGTTGATATTTCTGCTTCTTATTGTTGAAGTTAGAGGTGTCCACAGGTATGTTTATCAACAACCTAGGGAGTCTACTTTGATCATTCATTCTTTTAAATAATATTTACTTAGGGCCTTCTATGTGCCAGACATTGTTTTAGGCACTGAGAATACAGTAGTGAGCAAAATAAATAAAAATTCCTGTAGTCTAAGGGATTGGACTAGACTCTAAGATAATGATATTGGTAAGAAGTAAGGTTCTTGACTCAATTAGACACATGAGACTATGTGGGCAGCTCCTGTGTGGAGGAGAGATGAGAAGGAAGAGGGGGACTGGAGCTGGCTGAATGGACACAGGGAATAGAGGGTAGAGAGGAGGAGTGTGCTGTCCCATTTGGGGGAGAGCAGCTAAGACTGTATAGCAAGGTGTGTATAACTTTTTGTATGAGAGACTGGTTTGATTTATAAACTTTCACTTAAAGCACAATTAAATGGCGGACAAGTAGTAAGAGATGAAGCCTGAGTGGAAATGGAAATGCGGGAGCTGGGAGCAGATCACACAGGACCTTGAAGGATATTGCAAGGACTTTGAATTTTTCACTGAAGGAGACTGGATGCCACTGAAGGCTTTTAAACAATGAATAGTCTGATAAAACTAATGTTTTAACAGGATAACTCTGGCTGGTGGGTTGAGACCAGACCAAGCTAGTTGTTATGGATTGAATTGTGTCCCCCCAAGAGACATGTTGAAGTTCTAACCCCTGGTACCTGTGAAGGTGACCTTATTTGGAAATACGGTGTTTGAAGATGTTATCAGTTAACATGAAATCATACTGGAGTAGAGTGGATCCTAATTCGATCTGAGTGGTGTCCTTATGAAAGAGGAGAACAGACACAGACAGACAGACAGACAGACAGACAGACAGACAGAGGGAAGACGACCATGTCATGATGACAGTGGTGTTATGTTGTAGCTTCAAGGCAAGCAATGTCTGGAGCTACAAGGAGCTGGGAGGAAGAGAAAGTATATATATTTCCCTAGAGCTTTCAGAGAGAACATGTCCACGTGGCCACCCTGATTTCAAACTTCTAGCCTTCAGAACTGTGAGAGAGTAAATTTCTGTCCTTATAAGCCACCTATTTTGTAGTGTTCTGTTATGGCAGTCCAAGGAAATCAATACAGTGGGCAAAGGTAGAAACTAGGGAGACCACTTAGGAGACTATTTCTGGTATTCAAAGGAGAGGCGATAGTGGCTTGGACAAGGATAAAAGTAGCATGGAGGTAGTGACAAATAGTTAAATTCTGAATATTTTAGAGTTAAGGTTGGAGGATTTGCTGGTAGATTGGATGGGAAGAATGAGGAAAAGAAAGGAGTCAAGTATGATCCTCAGGTTTTTGGCATGAGCACCTGCAAGGACTGAATGATCATGACTGGCGATGAGGAGCACGCTTGGGGTGGGGAGCCCAGGAACCTAGGTTCATACATGTTAAGATGATGATACTTTTTAGGCATCTAGGCAGTTTGATGGAATTCTGGTGGTGCAGTGGTTAAGCACTCAGCTCCTAACTGAAAGGTTGGCAGTTCAAACCCAGGTACTTCATGGGAGAAGGACGTAGCCGTGTGCTTCCAGAAAGATTACAGCCTTGGAAACCCCATGAGGCAGTCTACTTTGTCCTATATGGTCACTATGAGTTAGAATTGACTTGATGGCAATGGGTTTGATTTTCTTGGTTTAGGCAGCATCTTAGTTACCTAGTGCTGCTCTGATAGAAATATCACAAGTGAATGACCTTAACAAAGAGAAGTTTATTCTCTCATAGTTTAGGAAGCTAGAAGTCTGAAGTCAGGGAGCCAGCTCCAGGGGAAGGCTTTCTGTCTCTGTTTACTCTGGGGGAAGGTCCTTGTCATCAATCTTTGCCTGGTCTAGGAGCTTCTCAGCGCAGAGACCCTGGGTCTAAAGAACATGGTCTGCACCTGGTTCTTTATTGGTGGTGGCATGAGGTCCTCCTCTTCTCTGCTTGATTTTCTTGTTATATCTCAAAAGAGATTAACTCAAGATACAATCTAATCCTGTAGATTGAGCCCTGTCTCATTAACATAACTACCTCTAATCCTGCCTCATAACATCATAGAGGTTATGATTTACACCACATAGGAAAATCACTTCAGATCACAAAATGGTGGACAACCACACAATATTGGGAATCACGGCCTAGCCAAGTTGACTCACATTTTGGGAGGACATAATTTAATTCATAACAGGCAGTTTGATGCACAATTCTGGTCTTCGAGGAAGAAGTCTAGAGAGAAGAAATTGTGAGTTGGAAGAAAATTAATGCTATTTAAAGCAGTCAGACTAGAAGAGATCACCAAGGGAGTGAGTATAGACAGAAAAGAGATGTAGGTAGTAAGCCTCGGGGAGTTCAGATTTAGAAGTGAAAAGTAAAAAGTAATGAGAAAGGGGCTACCCCTGAGGTGGAAGCTAGTGAAGAGGCAAGGTAAGCTATGCAAAATGCTGTGGATAGCTTGAGTAAGGATGAGAATTGAGAATGGCCTTCGAGTTTAGGCATTTTGGGGGTCAGTGCTTATTGGTAGACTTGTCAAGAGCAGTTTTGGTGGAATGGTGAAAGATCACATTTTTCTCCTTATTAGTATTACATATCTTAAAAAAAAAAAAAAACTCACCTATTTAAATTAAAAGTTGCCAGTACTTTATAATTCATAAAATGCCTCCATGTATATTATCTTAGTTAAGCCTCAGTAGTAGCCTAAGAGAGGGAGAGATGAGACGATGATACCTGTTTATTTTACAGAAGAAGAAATTGAGACTCAGAAGTAAAGTGATTTGTCCAAAGTCACCCAACTATAAGATAGAGCTGTCTTTTAACTTCAAACTCTTTGCCATCTACAATACAGACGATAGTAATAACAAAACAAATTCCAGGATAATGTGATATAGATGATGATAGGGTATGTACAAATAGAATTAAAGCAGGAGAAGGAGTGATAATCTACTGAGGTCAGAGAAGACTTTCCTGAGTTGAGATTTAAAGATGCATAACATTTTGACATGTAGTCAAAGAAAGGAAAAACATTCTAGATATACAAAATGTGATGTGCAAAAACATGAAGGTATGAGACAAAGTGGGGAGATAACTGGAATGTGTTTGGGAGGCTTAAGCCATTTGATTCGTGTTGATGCTAGAGAGGAATGGGTGGGGCATAAGGCTGGAGTGGCAGCAAGTGTTAGTTTAATCTTAAGTTGAAATATGGTTTTTCGAAATATGCTTTTAGTATAGAATAAATAATTGGTATCATTTTAAATGTACCTTATCATGTATAATACTATATGCAACCTAGCTAGAAATGCTAAACATGCATGTTGTTGTTGGGTACCATTGAGTCGATTCTGACTCATAGGGACCTTATAGGACAGAGTAGAATTGCCCCATAAGGTTTCTAAGGGTGTAACCTTTTTATTTATTTTTTATTGTACTTCAGATGAAGGTTTACAGAACAAACTAGTTTCTCATTGAACAGTTAGTATACATATTGTTTTATGACATTGGTTAACAACCCCATGACATGTCAACACTCTCCCTTCTTGATTTTGGCTTCCCTATTACCAGTTTTTTTTATTTTTTTTTATTACCAGTTTTCCCGTCCCCTCCTGTCTTCTGGTCCTTGCTCCTGGGCTATTGTGCCCCTTTAGTCCGTTTTGTTTTTTGGGCCTGTCTGATCTTTGACTGAAGGGTAAACCTCAGGAGTGACTTCAGTACTGAGTCAAAAGAGTGTCTAGGGGTCATACTCTCAGGTTTCTCCAGTCTCTGTTGGGCCAGTAAGTCTGGCCTTTTTTTGTGAGTTAGAATTTTTTTCTACATTTTTCTCCAGCTCTGTCCGGGACCCTCTATTATGATCCCTGTCAGAACAGTCAGTGGTGGTAGGTAGGCACCATCTAGTTGTACTGGACTCAGACTGGTAGAGGCCATGGTAGATGTGGTGCATTAGTCATTTGGACTAATTTTCGCCTGTGTCTTTAGTTTTCTTTGTTCTCCTTTGCTCCCGAAGGGGTGAGACCAATGGCGCATCTTAGATGGCTGCTCACAGGCTTTTAAGACCCCAGATGCGACTCACCAAAGTTGAGTGTAGAACATTTTCTTTATAAACTACATTATGCCGATTGAGCTAGATGTTCCCCGAGACCATGGTCCCCACAGCCCTGAGCCTAGCAATTTGGCCCCTCAAGGAGTTTGGATGGCGCTTCCATGACCTTGCCTTGTACAAGTTTGCTGGCTTCCCCAGTATTGTGTACTGTCTTACCCTTCACCAAAGTTAACACTCATCTATTTAGTATTTTTCCACCCCCCCGCCAACCATCAAAGATTGTTTCTTTTTGTGTGTAAACCTTTTCATGAATTTTTACAGTATTGGTCTTATATAATATTTGTCCGTTTGTGATCGACTTATTTCACTCAGCATAATGCCCTCCAGATTCATCCATGTTATGAGATGCTTCGCAGATTCATCATTGTTCTTTATCGTTGCATAATACCCCATTGTGTGTATGTACCGTAGTTTATTTATCCATTCATCTCTTGATGGACATCTAGGTTGTTTCCATCTTTTTGCTATTGTGAACAATGGTGCAGTGAACGTGGGTGTGCATATGTCTATTTGTGTGATGACTCTTATTTCTCTAGGATGTATTCCTAGGAGTGGGATTGCTGAATCACGTGGTATTTCTATTTCTAGCTTTCTAAGGAAGCACCATAGTTTTCCAAAATGGTTGTTTCATTTTGCATTCCCACCAGCAGTGCATAAGAGCTCCCGATCTCTCAAAGTCAGGCTGTAATCTTTATGGGAGCAGACTGCTAGTTTTTTTCTCCTTCAGAGCGGCTGGTGGGTTCTAACCACCAACCTTTTGGTTAGCAGCCCCATGCTTAACCATTGTGCCACCAGGGATCCTCTAAACATATATATATATCTCTCACTAAAAAGGCATATTTTCAAAATTCTTTCTTCCTCCAAAGTTTAATGTATATCTGAGTCAAAACATACCACCGAATAGACTCTTGTGACTGTATTTTGTTGTCTCCATCAGTTACAATGCTTTTGGCTTCAAGTACACAAATTCCTAAGTAAAAAACAGCATATGTAAACAGTGAGGACTTTTTGTTTTGTTTTGTTTGTATTTCACATTAATTAAAGGGATTCAGAGTAGGGCTGTTCCAGGATTGGCTAATTTCTCAGCTCAACAATGTCATGGCTCCTGGTCAGCTGGCTTTCTCCTTCTGGGCCTGAAGTAGCTATAGAAAAACCATCATGTCCTCACTTGGCAACCTAAGATAGGAAGGACTGAATGCTTGTCTTTATACCTTTTTTTTTTTTGTAATTTTACAGACTGGTGCAACCATCCTTACTTTTAGAACATTTCTGTAACTCTAAAAAGATCCCCAATGCCTATTTGTACTCATTCCCTGCTCCTACCTACCGGTTTCCATCTCTATAGATTGGCCTTTTGTGGACATTTCATATAAATGGAATCATTAATGGAATATGTGGTCTTTTGTGTCTGGATTCTTTTGTTTACCATGGTTTTTGAGGTTCATCCATGTTGTAGCTTGTATCAGTAATTTGTTCCTTTTTATTGTTGAATCATGCAGTGGATTTGCTGTATTGCAAGCTAAATTTCTGCTAAACTTTAAAAAAAAAAAATAACCAAACGGTTTTCCCAAGTGGTGCAACCATTTTACATGTACGGTGTTTCCATCAGCAATGTATGACGGTTCCTAATCCTCCACATCTTGGCCTTTTATGTTTTTTTAAGAGTGAGGAAACTTTCAGAGAAGTGCACTAGCAGAGTTCCCTACAGGGTAACTACGAAATTCATGACTAAACCAGTCACTGGCAAAGAGAATGCAATTATTTTGAGAGGCTTAGACTGGTGGACTAATCTCCTGGGCCTGGGAAGGAGTCCATGGTGCACATCGGTGCCCGGTGTCAGAACAAAATTGGAATGAAAGGGTGGAGAGGGCTCTTGAATAGGTAACTAACAAAGTCAATGTCATGTCCCTCTGTCAGTGTACGGATATGTTACTGATTTAAGCTTACAAAGTAGAGCCAAGTGCCCCATTTCTATAACAGCTGTTCTTTAAAACGTTAGCCACAAAATCGAACAGAAATAATTCGTCCCAGTGGAATTCAGATTATTAAGGTGTCCTGTATTTATCACATTAATATATTCTGAAAACTAACCTGTCTAAACTAATAGCAAAATAATCAGAACTTTGGTAAGTGACCCTGCCGGCAGTTAAGCCTAGCATTCCTTTCATATGAGACAACGTATAACTTTCTGGCATTCTAGTAGCTTTTTTTTCATAATCTTCATTAAGTGTGAATTAACAGCCACCAAATCCTTGGCTTAAGATACAGAAAGATATTTAAACTATGTTAAGTGTTGGGCAATTTGGCAGCAACTTGAGAAGAATTATTTGAGCTCGGATGGAAAAAGAAAAACTATTTTTATAGGCCTACCTTATTCTTCTGTTGACTCCTGTAAAAACGGCATTGGTGGGGTCTGACCTCCTCTAACTTCACGAGGGGAAAGGAGAACCAAGATCAACAGCAGCAGGCCGACTCCCATGAGGCAGAGGCCAGACAAGCCTTCTCTCTCTGCCATCTTTACCAGTTCTGACACCATCCCTCTCACAGCCCTCTCTGCTGGGTTCGAGAATTCATTGCAGTGGCCACACAGAGCTCAAACCATACTCACGATTGTGGGGTTTCTTAGGGAAGTAACACGTTACAGTTCAGGCTTAGGAACATTCAGGATACAGTTCTTCCATCTGGACAGCTTCTTCCCAGCTGTGCTTGCAGACACGCCTCTCCCTGGCCCTAGGCCCCTGCACAAAGGCACTCAGCTTTCTCTCTCTGTGGGCCTGGATGCCTACTGTGCTGTCTCCTGCTGCTAGGTCTCTCCTGCCACCATTTCTTATCATCTTCATGGTTACAGCTCTCTCTCTCTCCCTGTCTTTGCTTCCAGGAGCTTCTCAGTGCAGGGATCCCAGGTCCTGGCTGTTCTTCCTTGGTGGAGGTGGGATCTTCTCTTCCTCACCTCTGGGGTGGCTCATTTCAAGTCCAGCAGGATGGCAAAACTAGCCAGTCCCCTTGGTAGGCCACAGTTACCCTTTCACATAGTCCCACCCAATTGTTCATACGGTAGTTACAAGACCATAGCTAGAGAGGCCACACAAAAGTGATCTGTCACACTGCAACTCCTTTTTAAACATATGTTTTTTTTAATTGTGAGGTATAATATACATACAGATAAGAAATCGGCCATATGCCTAGGCTATTGATTCTGCCCTTGGTTGTTTAAAGTCTAGACTGTGTGGGTCAGTATGTTTATTATCAGTGGAATGGTGCAGTCTTCAGATGATTCATGCTTGGAAGTCCCTGAAAATCCAAAGCAAACGTTTTTATAATTAGGATGCATCATCTCTGGGGAGTTATAACTTCTTAAGGGGGACTAAGCTTCTGCTTTAAAAAAACAAAAACAAAACCCATTGCCATTGAGTCCATTCTGACTCATAGCAACCCTGTAGGACAGAGTAGAACTGCCACATAGAGTTTTCAAGATGCAGCTGGTGGATTTGAACTGCTGGCCTTTCAGTTAGTAGCCGAACACTTAACCACTGTGCCACCAGGGCTCCAGTTTCTGTTTAGGGAGATGAAAAACACTTGGAAATGGATAATGGCAGTGGTGGCACAACATAGTGAAGGTAATTAATGGTACTGAACTATATACTTCAAAAAGGTTAAAATGTATATATATAATGTATGTAACTACAATAAAAATGCATAGTCAATAAATTTTGATAATTTAGGCATAGTTTCAGATAATTATAGAGGAAAATTATGTTTGAAACTAATTTCTGCTACTCTCCTTCTCCTAAAATTATAGAGGTTATTATCTGTTTTCTTTTAAATCATAGAATAGGCACTATTGCAGACTATGATACTTCGAATTTTGTTAACTGCAGGTATAATACCAATATTTTGAACTTTAGAGAGACTTTTTTTATTCACACAACTCCAATAGTTGAGAGTAATTTCATTTTACAGATGGAAGAAGCCAAGAAGAAAAATTTAAGTTTCTTAAATATTCAAACCCAAACCCATTGCTGTCGAGTCAATTCTAACTCATAATGGCCCTATAGGACAGAGTAGAACTGCCCTGTAGGGTTCCCAAGGCTGCAGTGTTTACGAAAGCCGACTGCCACACCTTTCTCCCATGGAATGGTCGGTGGATTCGAACTGCCAACCTTTTGGCTCCTTCTTAAATATTAGTGGGTGTGAAATATACAACTTAAAATTTATAGTTCAGCGCTTAATTTCACGGAGAAGTGGTAACCATTACAGAAACCTCAGACTTTTGTGTAGCAGCATCTTACTCATTATCTTAGTTGATTCTCACTTGAATCCCATGTAGTAACTGTTAGTAGCATCCTTGCTCTACAGGTGAAAAAATTGGGATTCAGAGACCTGTTCTAGTCCCAGGAATCCAGCCAGTTAATCTTACAATCCAGATTCTGTATTTGTGAGTTTGCTTACTTGCTATGATTTATTTGTTACCCCCCCAATCAATCAATACTTGCAGTGCTTTTGTGGCCAATTGCAGACATGTGCAAAGTGGAGAAAAATTTGTTACCCGATGTACATGTTCCCAGCTGAAATCGAACAAGGCAACTCTGCTTTCTTGTTTCAGCTTTCATACTGTAAACAAGTGTCCTTTTTTGTCGTCTATTTAGTGCCTTGCTTTTTGCAGAATAAAATACTGCTACACAAATGTTTTGGTTGGTGATTTTGCTGTTTACAATGCCCCTCAAGCATAGTGCTTAAGTGTTGTCTAGTGTTCCTAAGGGCAAGCAGTCTGTGATTTCTGCCTTACAGAGAAAGTAAGTGTGTTAGATAAGCTTCATTCAGGTATGAGTTATAGCGCTGCTGGCTGAGTTCAGTGCTTAATGAATCAACACTATGTGTTAAATAAGGTGTCTTTCAACAGAAACACACATCAAACAAGCTTATGTATTGATCAGTTGACAAAAATATTGTGACCAGAGGCTCACAGGAAACTAACCCTGAATTTTCCTTAGGGACAATGGTTCAGTATTTACTAGTTCAGTGTTTGCAGTATCTTTATGGACCCTAACTGCTATAAATAATGGGAGCTGACTATACGCTCTCTTTGTATTGGAAGTTAGGGACCACCAATGTAAACCAGGAAGAGAGAAAACTTCCACCTGAGAGCTTCTGCTCACCCTGATGAGTCTACCTAGTTTCACAAGGATATGATTTACTTTGAGACCCAAGCACTTAACTTTGCTTAAAAAGAGGATGGCATTGCAAGGAGCAGTTGAGAAGCAGGCATGGTAGGGGAACTAGTCAGTTTTCATGTCAGAATTTAATTGGATGGCTTCATCATTTGGAATGAACTCCCAAAAGATGAAACATAGCAGTAGTCATAGAATCCTCCTTCTGTAGGAAAAGACAAGTACTTTTTGGATCATTCCTTCATTTAGAGTCTCCTTAAAGCCAGGTCCCCAAGGAAGAGCTTTGTGTAGGTTCACAATTCCCAAGCCTTGAATTGAGGACTTTCCTTCAGATTCCACCTTGCTTTGCTCCTGAGGTACATATATGAAAGGGACTCCATGCAATAACCTGTGAGGACAGTGGCGGTTCAGAGGTAGCATTCTCACCTTCTGTGCAGGAGACCCACGTTCAATTTCCGGCCAGTACGCTTCATGCACAGCCGCCACCCATCTCTCAATGGGGGTTTGCGTGTTGCTATGATGCTGAACAGGTTTCAATGGCACTTCTAGACTAAGATGGACTAAGAGGAAAGGCCTGGTGGTCTACTTCGAACAGTCAACCAAAGAAAACCCTATGGATCCCAGTGGTCTAGTCCACAACCAGTCACAGAGCAGGCAGTGATTTGTTCCATTGTGCGTAGGGTTGCCATGATTCTGGAGCCAACTCAACAGCATGGGGTCGCCATGATTCTGTAGCCAACTCAACAGCATAGGGTCGCCATGATTCTGGAGCCAACTCAACAGCATAGGGTCGCCATGATTCTGGAGCCAACTCAACAGCAGCTAACAACAACAACAGTGTAATAACATGCTCTTCGTTCATAACTCTTGCTCCTATTCTGGCCTATCTGTCTATTTTGGGAGAGCAGCTGCTCCGGACTGTGATGAGCCTCTGGGGACCCCTCATGTCCTTTTGGATAGGGCCTATGCCAGAGGCAAGCTTAAATTGCCTGGTCCAGGCCTTTCTTCCCTTTTCCTGGGATTGGGTCTTTGGCCTTCTGAACCTTACCACTCCAAGAGGGGGAAAAAGATCTCTTCTCTAAACGCCTAGAATGGAAGTGGGCCAGGTTGCACATGCTTTGCTTTCTTTTCCTTGGATATACTCTGGTTGAACTTGCCCTTCCGATGGTGTGGGTGTCTTCTAACTGGGAGACTTTGTAAGCCCCTTGTCTTAGTTATCTAATGCTGCTGTAACAGAAATACCACAAGTGGATGGCTTTAACAAAGAGAAGTGTATTCTCTCACAGTTTAGGAGGCTAGAAATCTGAATTCAGGGTGCCAGCTTAAGGAGAAAGCTTTCTTTCTGTCGCGTCTGGGGGAAGGTCCTTGTCATCAATCTTTCCCTGGTCTAGGAGTTTCTCAGCGCAGGCACCTAAGGTCCAAAGAATGCACTCAATCCTGACTCTTCTTTCTCAGTGGTAGGAGGTCCCTCCCCTCTCTGCTCCCTTCTTTCTTTTATATCTCAGAAGAGATTGACTCAAGATACAACCTAATCTGACTCAAGACACAACCTAATGTTGTGGATTGAATCCTGCCTCATTAACATAACCGCCTCTAATTCTGCCTTGTTAACATCTTAGAGGTAATATTTACAACACAGAGGAAAATCATGTCAGATGACAAAATAGTGGACAACCACACAGTACTAGAAATCATGGCCTAGCCAATCTGACACACATTTAGGGGGACACGATTCAATCCATAATACCCCTGTTTTACAATGTGCAGGAGACCCGGGTTCTGACCTGGAAGGAAGAAGAGAACATTTCCCTCCTTCAGTACCTCTCACCAGAAGTTCCATAATGTTTGCAAGTGCCTCATTTTTTGTCCCTGACGTTCCTTGTGGCCAGGACCCATGTCTGCACAGTTCTTATTTGGATGGAAGGGTGACCCTGTAGATATTAGAATGAGTGAACAAGGGCAGTATGAGACCCTTTTACATTCTTTCCTTCCTCCTAAACATCAGATGCAAATAAGGTATGGAAAAAAGAAGTTGTCTAAAAACTCAGAACACCAAAAGGTGGGCAGTTCTTCGCTCTCTGGCATTGTGCTGTGACTCTGTATTTCCATTCCTTGTTGTTGTTAGCTGAGTCGAACCTGGCTCATGGTGACCCCACGCACAAGGGAATTAAATGCTGCCTGGTCCTCTGCCATCCCTTTGATACGTTGGGGATCAAACCGTTGTGCTCCACAGAGTTTTCATTGGCTGATTTTTGAAAGTAGATCACCAGGCCTTTCTTCCTAGTCTGTCTTAGTCGGGAAGCTCCACTGACAGATGAGTGGTGGCTGTGGATGAGGTACATTGGCCAGGAATCAGGACCCCCAGTGATTGGTTTCATTCCTTAGTTCTATTTAGCTAACTCCTGCCACAAATTGACATTCTGGAGAGCTGTCAATTCCCTTTTGCTCCCTCCCTCTGGAAAAGCGTCATACTGCAGTCTCCCAGCTAGGGTGCTAGTTCCTAATGGCAGATCAGTGTAGAATGGAGAGCCCTCTAGATGCTGGCAAAATTAGTTCTGTGACAACCCCACAGAAGTACTTTGTATTGTGTTTGGCCTCAGTGATTAGAATAAATTGGATGGTAACAAAACATTTCTCGGGTATGTTTTCAGCTTATTTTTTTTTCGCAGATTAGCATAGTTCAAAGAATAAACAAAATTCACTTGTCACTCTGTCATTAGGACAATTAAACTTTGGTTCTATCATAATACATTTTCAGCATTTGTCTCAGCATGGGAATTTGGGTGGAAAGTTCATGGAATGTTTTTCTTTGAAAATTTTTGTCGATTTCTGTTGGACTCTGGAGCCAACTTTAAAATCCTCATATTTCATTAGTAATTAAAGTGTTATGCCTAAATATATTGTATAGGTTTCTAGCCACATGGCTGGAAGTGTGTATTTGAGAAGCAAGCAAGCAAACAAGCAAAAGCAAGGAGTATCATGTTATTGTTAACTTGACGGTGTGTCCTTGCTTTGTGACATGACTTTCTGAGTTCCTTGGGTTTGTGCAAGCTGAGGATTCAGAAGCCAGGGATGGGTTTGGCTAACTTGTACTTGTTAGTCAGATGATCACCTTTGGATGATAACTTTTGCAACATAGGAATTGATTTGGGAGCCCAGAAAAGGGGTTCAGAGCCGGAACGTATGTGGTTCCCCACCAGCTGGTCTGTCCCGATGACATCTCAGTCTTATTTTCTGACTTCTGGATTTGAGCTGATCAATTTAAGTTATTATTTACCTACTGATTCTAACTTAGTTATGGAAATTCCACCACTTGGTTGGCAAATTCAAATTGCTTGTCTTTGCATATTCTAGCCTTTTGTGGTAGGTTGTTTTGTCTTAACTCTGCCTAATTTTACCCTGATGTTACTTCTTGATCCTGATTCTTTGCTTTAGACCTCAGTCCTGAGGGCTGGCCGACTTCAGTGATCCTGGTTTCCCCCAGGATCTCAAGTTCTGCCTCCTGTTCTTATAGAATGATCTTGGATCCTGACATGCTGCTTAAAATAATAATAATAATAATAATAATAGAAGTCACCCAATGTATTTCCAAAATCAGAACTCTGCATTTGCTATCACCTCTGCTCCTCTCCATGTGTCACGTTGATTTGCATACCGTAAATGACATCCCTGAGGAAAAAAAAACCAAACCTGTTGCCATCGAGTTGATTCCAATTCATAGCAACCCTATAGGACAGAGTAGAACTGCCCCATAGGGTTTCCAAGGAGTGTCTGGTGGATTCGAACTGCCGACGTTTTGGTTAGCGGCTGTAGCTCTTAACCACTACACCATCAGTGTTTCCGACATCCCTGAAATATGATGAAATTCAGAGCCTCTCCGTCACCTGAAAGGTACTAAGCTATGCCGAGTACTGTTTTTATGTTAAATATAGCTTAGCGCTCTGATTTTGAAAACGTGTGAGGAATGAATTATGTATGATTATTATTATATACCAGAAACACCAAACGTGCTGCTGTCGAATCCATTCCGACTCAAGTGACCCTGCAGGGCAGAGTAGAACTACCCCATAGGATTTCCTAGAAGCAGACAGACTGCCGTGTCTTTCTCCCACTGAACAGCTGGTGGGTTCAAATCGCTGACCTTTTGGTTAGCAGTCCAGTGCTTAACCAGTGAATTGCTGTATTTAAATTTAATTGGAAGAGAAGTCAAACCAGCAAGATCCAGCCGTCTTTATTTGCTAAAGAAGAAATTAGTGCCCCAAGGTTTAGTCTCTGAGATTATTGTGCCTTGAAGCTTGGATTTACACCTGCTTTCTAATGTAGCCATTCCTTTGCTACGTTGGAATATTAATACAACTACCAAGAAAGCTTCATCTGACAGAACAAGAAAAGTGAGTCGTTTGAGGCAATACTTTGATATCTTAATTAGATCCTACCTTGGTGCTTGCTTTCTCTTCTCGTGCACTGACAATATCTAAATGACAGAGTTTGGGGATTTCTGCAACAAACACAAAATGTCCTGTGCTCAAATCTTCCTTGAAATGTAATTTTGAAATTATGAGCTTGGTTCTTACTCACCCGGAACCCTCAGTGTACTTACGGGCACTTTAGCTGAGTACAAACTGTAGGATCATGTTCTTTGGGAAAGATAAACAGTTTGATATTACACATAGGGTGTCACAGAAAAATGTCTGCAATTGTGGTTTAGTGAACTGGTCTGATGATGAACACTTTTTCCAAGTTTATGGCATTTCTTACAGGCATTTTGTTTTTCTCCTGTAGGGAGACAAGGTCTCCTTTAGACCATTCATTTGGGATTCTCAGTTTCATTGTAAAAGCCAAGGAGGAGTTACAGCAAACCTGGGAAAGCAGGAACCTGTGTAAGGTGGAAACTTGTCAGAGAAGGAAAACTCAAATATTTTCCACTAGAGAACGATAGAAAAGTAGTGACTGCACCCTGTCAAAGGAAAAATTGCAAGACCTGGAAAAACAAGGCAGTCCCGTTGAGTTCCAGCTCTCACAGATTTCACTGTAAATGACATTATCAGAACATTTTACCAATATTGCTGAACTGCTGGCAATAGAAAGGGAAGTTACATACCGTGAAGCATTGTGGTTAACATGGTCATGATTTTACAAAGCATGTTGTTGGTGTTAGCAGCCCTTGAGTCGGCTCCGACTCATGGCAACCTCATGTGTGTCAGAGTAGAACTGTGCTCCATAGGGTTTTCAAGGCTGTGACCTTTGGCAACATTGCCAGGCCTATCTTCTGAGGTGCCTCTGGGTGGGCTTGAACTGCCAAACTTTCAGCTAGTAGTTGAGTGCTTAACTGTTTGCACCACCAAAGGACTCCTTCCCCATCTATAAAGGGCCAATACTGTATCTATAAAAAGGCAGTATCTATTAAGGGGCAATAATATTACAGACCTATCCAGTAGAATGTTCATTATACATAAGGTCTGCCCAGTCCTTCTGCTCTCTTCTGAGTCCTTTTATACATTTTGAGAATATGAGCAATATGATAAAAAAACGTTTTTAACCATTGTTTGTTTGCTTTGGGTAAAGCTTTGGGTGAAAAAAGAAAGAAAAAAATTGCTGGAGGTGTTTAGCTAAAATTTCTGATGGTATCCTACCAAAGCTTACCTAAAAAACAAAAATCAAACCCATTGCCATGGAATGGATTCTGACTCATGGCAATATAGGGTCACCGAAGCTTACCTGTTGTTGTTGTTGTTAGGTGCCACATGATTTGATTCTGACTCATGGCAACCACTTGTGTGCAGAATAGAACTGCTTCACAAGATTTTTAAGGCTGTGACCTTTTGGAAGTAGATCACCAGGCCTGTCTCCTGAGGCACCTCCAGGTGGGTTCAACCACCAACCTTTTGGCTAACAGTCAATGGCTTAATTAGCCATTTACGCCACCTGAGGGCCCCTTAAAGCTTACCTAAATCAAAACGAAACCCTTGCCGTTGAGTCAATTCAGATTTCATAGCCACCCTAGAGGACAGAGTAGAACTGTCCCATAGGGTTTCCAAGGCTGTAGTCTTTACAGAAGCAGATTGCCACATCTTTGTCCTGTGGAGCAGCTGGTGGGTTTGAGCCACTAACCTTTGGGGTTGGCAACTGAGCACTTAATCACTGCACCACCAGGGCTTCATAAACTACTTGTTTTCTTGTTTTTAAATGTTGTAAATATGTTTGGAATTTACAGTGAGACCTGTGGAAGCTGAAACTTGAATGGAGCTGCCGTGTTTTTCTGGGTCATGTAAGTTTTCCGCCTTTGACAGGGCGCAGTCTTACCACTTTTCTAACTCTCCTTTTCATGGAAAATATTTGAGTTTTCCTTCTCTAACAGGTTTCTGTCTTACACAGGTTCTGGCTTTTGGAGGTTTTACTGTAGTATTTCCTCCGGCGCTTCTAAGAATTTTTGCATAACTGAAGTACCTTTGTTTATGTGTAGTCATTGAGTCTAATTCTAAATAAGATGGTCTTCAGGATAAAGGGCTGGTGACTGGAAGCCTGTTCTTGGGGGTCAGTGTCAGTTTGCTGTTGCTTTCATCCATAAATTAAGCAGTGCTCTAGCCGAGGAAGAAGGAGACCCAGGAATCAGAGAAGGAATACTGCAGGTTTAATTGTTTCCATGAACTATGACCTCCTCTGCCTTGACGCCAGGGGAAATGGATGGTGCCTGGCTACCATTACTGAATATTTTGATCAGGGACCCAATAGACGGATCCTGACCAAAAGGAGGAAAATTGGGGAACAGAACTTCAAATTCATATGGAAACCAGACTTAATGGATCCATTGAGACTAGGGGGACAGCTGAATCTATTGTCTAGAAATAAACTTTAAACCTTGAGGCAAAACTATCTCATGAAGTCATCGTTAAACTAAATAACAGTGTAGCTCAATTAATAAAGAATGTTTGCCTTGAGCATTGTGCTCTTACAAAGGATTATCTATACGTGTTCAAGCAGACAACAGTTAATCTAAAGCATAGATGAGAATTTTAAGGGACAGAGTCTAAATTAATGGTGATGTAACAATATGGGTAGAGATAGTGAGAATGAGGATACATCGTCAAGTATGTAACTAATGTCATTGAACTGCACGTGTAGAAATTGTGAACAAATGTATGTTTTGTGTATATTTCCACACACACACACAAAAGATAAGAATGGCCAAAAGCAAAAATGATGGGAAAAGAGATAAGATGCAGCTATGAACAAAGAATTTTGCAATAGCTCGTTTATTGTTACACAAAGTAAACTTTTATATACAAAGCATTAATACAGGCAGGAAGAGCACAACTTCAGAACGATAAAAGGTGTAGTTCACTAAAAAATTATAATTCTACATTTCTGCACTTCAATCAAAAAACCCAAACCCACTGCTGTCGAGTTGATTCCAACTCATAGCGACCCTATATAACAGAGTAGAACTGCCCGATAGAGTTTCCAAGGAGCACCTGGCAGATTCGAACGGCTGACCCCTTGGTTAGCAGCCGTAGCACTTAACCACTTCAGTCAGGGGTCTGCAAACTACTGCCCAAAGACCAAACCCTTCATGTTGCCTGTTTTAATAAATAAAGTTTTATTGGAACACAGCCAAAAAAATGAAGCAGTGTTCTGATTCTCCTTTAATTGTTTGTGGAACAACACATATCAAGGGAAGGGTTAATAATTTCAACAATCCTTGGCAAATACCTGACATTTTTCTTAATTACCAAGGTCATCTAAATATTCTGGTAGTTACACTTTATTTTAAAATCTTCAAATAAAAAAGGAGGACATTAGCCTTTGGTATATGAGAAATCCCTTGTTTATACCAAAAGAAAAAGAAGGACAACAAAAAATTTAGGAAGTTAAGATACTCTTGGCTTGGGAATTTTTTTTTCCTTCTCTTTTCTTTATTGTAAAATCTATATATAACAATATTTTTGGCTTGGAAGTATTTGATAGAACAAAAACTTGAAAAATATTTTTCATACAGACTTAGGGAAAATATCATGATTCCTAAGGCTGGTGTTAACTAAGGTTTCCTTTTTTTTTTTTTTTTTTTAACCTTTGGTTAGTATCAAGTCTTGGCCCACACACAGCTGGACCTTGGAAAGGAATTGCTACCTTAGTCGTTGAAAACAATTTTAAAATGTCTTAGTAAAACAATGTACTTTTGCTAAATATTTTATTTTTTAATAAAGTAAATACTTTTTTTTTGAATTTTTGTAAATTGGAAAAATCTAATCATACACAAGACAAGTCCTTGTATTTCTTATGTTGCACAACATAGATAGCTATTCAGCTGAAAAAGATATTTATATGGAGAAATTGGAGACTCTCTTAGCCTTTCTTTTCAAATGTTGGTGTTAAAATATTTGGTATAAATGATGGTGAGTGTAGACTACTGTGAATGCAAGTTGTTTCCCCTTTCTCTGAATCATTGGTTGTACAAGTCATATATTTGGTTTATTTTTAAGTAGATGAAAGTTGGTAAGCCTAGTGTATTTTCTTTGAAGGTCAGTTTTAGGATCCTTCACAGTTTGTATTCTTTTGTCGTTGTGAGTTCAAAGGGCATTTGACGTCTTTTCCGATCTTTCCATTATATTCTACCTCAGTGGAAATGTTTGAAACTCTTGTCAGAATACCTTCTGAGTCTGAGTTTGCCCTGCCCTTTATCCTGTGTAGAAAGCTGATAAAGTGGATAAACTCTGTAGAACTTCTAGAACAATTTACATCCTTATGGCGCTGAAATTATTATATATTCCCTCCTGTGGAAATAAGACGGAGTTTGCTCTAGAGAGGTCCCCTGAGCCTGCAAGCAGTCACAAAGCTGTAGATACTTAAAGATGAGGTATTTATTTGGGGGAAAAAGAGGAGAAGAAAGGAGTTGGTGTCTTGAAAATGGAAGTATTAGTTTTTTTGTATCTACATACAAATCTAGGTTTTCTTTTCTTTTGCTTGTAAAGAAACCTAATTGCTGCGAACCACTTCTACATTTTGTGATGGTGCTATTTAAGCTTGTGTTTCAGCTTTGTTGTGACGATAGTTGGGAGAGTAATTTTCTTCCTTGGACATAACCTCTGTTAATCATTTGTTAAGAAACCTCTCTTGTTAAAGGAGTGAAGAGGCTGATCTAGTAAATATTTTTGAACCTAGGAAATATTTATTCTATGAAATATTGTTCAAAGGATGTGTTGCTTCACGATTGATGAGGAACTTCCTCGCTTACTTTTCTAAAGGGCTTTTTGTTTACTTTTTCTGCTTTATGATCATGAATTTGAGAATCGCTACTTACACCAAATGATGATGAATACCAATGTTGCTTTTTTACCTTAGAGACCCTTGGTTTGTTTATAAGCTAATAGGGTTCCATTCTCAACAATAACTTTTAAGTATAGAGCTTCAGCTTTTATTGAGCCAATAAGGCTTTCTTTGGTTGCTCTTAAAAGCTTGTTATGGGACACCCTGACAGTAGCATAGACAAATAAATTTAACGCAAAATTTCAAATATCTTTCTTTGAAATGAGTCAAAGGCTGATTTACTTATTGGCTGTGAGTTGGAAAAGTGTTTCACAAAGATGGTTGCTTGGACCATCCCCAAACCAAAAGACCAAACCTGTTGCCATTGAGTTGATTCTGACTCATAGTGACCCTATAGGACAGAGTAGAACTGCCCCATAAGGTTTCCAAGGAGTGTGGCTGGTGGATTTGAACAGCTGACCTTTTGGTTAGCACCGAAAGCTCTTAACCACTGCATCACCAGGGCTTCTGGACCCTCCCAGAGATGGTTAATTTGGGAAGAGGCTCTTGGATTGTAAGAGGTGAGGGTGTGTTCTTCCCACTAAATCTAAGTTGCAGGGCTTGGGATAGAGCCTCACCCTACTATATGCAGTGTCCCTTGGTTGCCTTTATGATTTAGGTGGTGATCCAAGGGAAAGAGGGATCCATTTTAAGAAATATTTCAGATTAGTAGAATTGAAACTTCCCTGCTAGACTTGGTTCTTCTGCATTTTATCATGTAAGAGTTAGGTGGGCACCTACATTTTTGAGCACCAGAGAGTTGCAATGGGATGTTTTAACAAATGTTGAAGACGCTATACATATTATGCGTACTCAGATATGCTAAGGCTTCCATAGTTACATCAGCACTCGGTAAAAGCAAAGCATTCAAATTCCATTGACTGTTAGGTTTTCCTGCATACGTAGAAGAGCCACCACAAAGCCCAGTATTACCTTCAGGGAGATCCTGGCTTCCTGAAGACAACCCTTAGCCCTGTAATACTCTTGTCTGGCTTAGACAGAATATCCACAGTGGTGTGTGTGTGGGGTGGGACTGTTCTTGAAATAAAAGTTCTGTAGCAGGAGAACTGGATTAATTTTGGTCAATATTTGGTTATGCCTAATTTAATTTAAAAACAACCAGACTGGTAAAGTTAAATCTATGCAGATATCCAAGATAATATCGTGATTTTACCTGTCCCTCTCCCTTTCAAGAAAGGAAAATACGGGCAGCGGCTATTGGCTAATGTTTGAAAGCAATCGAGTATGCATTGATTGCTTCCCACACGGAAAGCTTTTATCCCCTTGGCAATTCAGATTCTTCTGTGCTATACTGGATGGTCTCTAGAAATGCTCGAGGTCCTCTAATTCTGCAGAATGGTGGCTAGAGAATGTGAAGAACATGTGTCTGCAAACATTGTAATATGCTATGACGTAGACTCCTCATTTGTCATTATATCCTGAGTGTCCGGACCTGCAAGCATCTCTTATTTGTTACAGGGCTTGACATTTCTAGGGCTAACTAAGGAAGATGCAGTTGGTTGTGAATCACTTCTTCCCATGCTGAAATGCCAAGCTTCTGTTTCATAGTACCAAAGATTAAGTCCAACAGAGCTGTAGCTCTTCTCAGCATCAGTATTTTTTGCCTCCATTCACTTGCTGATACAGCATTTGTCCAATAAAAATGGACCTCTGTACCTCTTTAAAGTGCTTTACATTTAGACAAATGTATGTTTTATCAAAAGGTTAATCCTAACAAATTATCGTAAATTATTTCTGGATGCTCTGCTACAGGTGCTGTTGAATTAATTCTATACTATGCATAGCTAGATGTATATTTTAGGAAAGATTTACTGCATTTCCTGTGGCAAAAGTCGAACGAGAAGACCAGGCATGCTCAGTGAAACCACTGTGGGACCAGGATCTTTGCCTTGCTGTGCAGATGAGTGGACGTTCATGGAAGGTTGTTTACAACTTTAATATTCCTCATCGTAGTGCTCTACTTTCTAGGGGAATCCTTTCTTTTTTCTCTTTGTGACTCCCCCCACTTTTCATTTTTTTTTTTTTTTTTTGGTGAGAAGGTAAAACTCCTATTCATTTATCTTTGTGCAAGAAGTCTTCTTTGCGTTTTCATGACAGGCGCTTCTCCTACCCATTATTTCTAGAAGCAGGAGGGATTTTTTTTTTTTTTTCTTTAATTCCTGGGTCACACGGGTGCAAAGAAAGGATGAAACCAAAGTGGGCCTTGAGAGAGGAATGGAATTAGTGTTTCAAACAACTCCGCCCTGCCAAAAAAAAAAAAAAAAAACACGCACACAAAAAACCACAAAACTATTGAGCACCTGCAGGAGATGTTATGATATATGGAACCCTTGCCTCCTACCACCTGTCAGTTTGCTGCACTGTGGTGGCTTATATGTTATTATGAAGGTAGAAACTATGCCACCAGTATTTTAAATACCAGTAAGGTCACCCATGGTGGACAGGTTTCAGCAGAGCTTCCAAACTAAGACAGACTAGGAAGAAAGGCCTGATAATCTTTTTCAAAAAATTAGCCAATGAAAACCATATGGATCACAACAGAATATTGTCTGATGTAGTGCTGGCAACCTTGGTGGTGTAGTAGTTAAGGGCTACGTCTGTTACCCAAAAGGTGGGCAGTTCAGGTCCACCAGGTACTCCTTGGAAATCTCATGGGGCAACTCTACTCTGTCCTTTAGTGTTGCTGTGAGTTGAATCAACTCCATGGCAATGGGTTTTTTTTTTTTTTTTTAATTATAGTGCTGGAAGAGGAGCCCCCTAGGTTGGAAGACACTTAAAATACACAGTGACCACAACAATGGACTCCAGTGTACCAGTGATGGTGAAGATGGTACAGGACTGGGCAAGATTTTATTTTGTTGTACATGGGGTTGCAGTATGTCAGAGCCTACTCAGTGGAAATTACCAACAACAACATCCCTTATCTTAAAGGAGCTCACACTTTGAGCCTCACACGTGACATGATGTAATAGCAAATCATGAAGAATGCTTTGACCTTTCTTAACTTTCCACAATGCACACTTTCACTTATCCCTTGCTACCTCCTTAACACACCTCTTTTCTCACTTCCTTCGTCTCCTCTATCAAATATCTAAGAAGCCGGAATTTTCGGTGATTTGAAGTTTCCCTTAGAATGTTCTGTGCTCATGATCTGGAAATTGTTTTTAGGGTTTGTCAGTGAATTTCCGAGTTCTACGATCACCCTCATCGGTGGGTCAAATTTGGTGACCTATCGTTTCTTGTTTTCTGATAGTCTTTATTGATCTGACATTGAACAGAATGTTGAATAGAAACAGAAAGAATAAGGCAGTTGAAGGGGGAAATGTTAGGTCAGCCTTTACTTTAGGTAACATCATCCTCGTCATCAAACATTTGTTGAATACCTGCCAAATGAGCCCTTTCAAATGGTTATGAGGTCAATGGAGTAAGATATATATATAAAACCCAGTGCCATCAAGTCGATTCCGACTCATAGCGACCCTATAGGACAGAGTAGAACTGCCCCACAGAGTTTCCAAGGAGCACCTGGTGGATTAGAACTGCCGACCCTTTGGTTAGCAGCCACAGCACTTAACCACTACACCACCAGGGTTTCCGTATATATATACATAGTGGGTACGCTTTTAAAATAAACTTTTTATTAAGTATAATATACATAAAGAAAAGCATACCGATCTTAAGTATACAATTCAAACTATCCCAAAGTGAACGCTTTAGGTTAACTGCATTCATAGCTCTCCTTATACCTTTCCCCGTTACAACCTGTAGCCCAAAAAGATATGCTGTAGTCCTAACCCCTGGTACCTGGAAACAGAACCTAGTTTGGAAATAGGGTCTTTGAAGATGTTGCCACTTAAATTAACAGGAGGTTATACTGGAGTACCCAGCCAAACCCAGTGCGCTTGAGTCGATTCTGACTCATAGCAACCCTATAGGTGGTCACTAATCCAGTGTGAGTAGTGTCCTTATAAAAGAGAAGAGACACAGAGAGGAAGGCTGGCCATGAGAAGATGCATCTACAAGCCAGGATAAGAAAGGATCTTCCCTTAGCAACTTCAGAGGGAGCATGGCCCAGCTGACACGTTGATTTGGACTTCTGGCCTCCAAAAGTGTGAGTCAATAAATTACTGCTCTTGTAAGCCACCCAGTTTGTGGTGCTTTGTTACAACAGCCCTAGGAAACTATTTCGCTACCCCTCCCAAGGGTAACTGTTGTCAAGACTTGTATCCCATAGATAGGAGTTTTATACTGTTCTTAGACTTCATGCAAATGGAATTGTACAGTATGTGTTCTATGGTGTTCGATTTCTTTTGCTCAACATTTTGTTTGTGAGATTCAGCCATGTTCCTAAGTGTAGCAATGGTTTCTTTACTCTTATTTCTGTGTTCTATTGTTTGAATATGCCACACACTGAGTCTATCTATTCTACTGTTCGTGGACAGTTGGATTGTTTCCAGTTTTTGATCATTATAAATAGTGCAGCTCTGATATTATTGGATATGTGTCTTGTTGAACACATGTAAACATTTCTATTCTGGGGTAGAATTTCTGGGTCATAGACCAAAAAACCTATTGCCATCGAGTCGATTCTGGCTCATAGCAACCCTATAGGACAGAGTAGAACTGCCCCATACGGTTTCCATGGAGTGCTGGTGATTTCCAACTGTTGACCTTTGGAGAATGGCTAAAATTTAAATATTGATACTATCAAGTATAAACAAAGCTGTGGTCACAATTCGAACTCTCAAGTACCTTAAACTTTAGTAGATACTGCCAAACAGTTTTCTAAAATACTTGTACCAATTCACACTTCTGTCAGTAAGGTATGAGAGTTCTCTTGAGTGTGTAGTAGAATTTAACTGTGATTTTATTTTTAATTCCCCCGGTGATAAATGAGGTTGAGCATCTTTTCATCTGCTTGGATCATTTGAAATCCTCATTTGTGAAACTGTTTGAAATAATCATGGCCATCCCCCATCCCTGCCATCCCCCAAAACTCTTCTCAGTCTTAAGCAGATAAGTAATGGATTTATCTTTCTGAAGCTTTTGGTTCCTTATTGTTAGGGCGGGGGAGCTGGTTTGCTTGGGACAGTCTTATGGTTAGAGTTAGTAACAGAAGACATTCACTCTCAGAAGTATACCAATTTGTAGCCCAAGAGACAGAAAGGGGCACACAAACCAGAGACTCCATCAGCCTGAGACCAAAAGAACTAGATGGTGCCCGACTACACCAATGACTGCCCTGACAGGGAACAAAATAGAGACTCCCTGACAGAGCAGGAGAAAAGTGGGGTACAGAGCTCAAACTCTAGTAAAAAGACCAGCCTTAGCAGTCTGCCTGAGACCAGAGGAACCCAGAAGACGTGGCCCCTGGACTCCTTGATAACCCAGAACTAAAACCATTTTCCAAACCAACTCTTCAGACAAAGATTAGACTGGACGATAAGACATAAAATGATACTCGTGAAGAGTGTGCTTCTTAGGCCAAGTAGATACATGAGACTAAACGGGCAGCTCTTGTAGAGGCGTGATGAGAAGGCAGAAGATGACAGGAGCAGGTCGAACGGACATGGGAAATTAGGGGTGGAAAGGAGGAGTGTGCTGTCACATTATAGAGAGAGCAACTAAGGTCACATAACAATGTGTATAAATTTTTGAGAAACTAACTTGAGCTGTGAACTTTCACTTAAAGCGCAATAAAAATAAAAGAAGCTTCCCAGTGTGGACAATAAATTATATGGTCACTCTATGTCTGCTTCTCTTTTGCATTATTTAGAGCTTTTCTATCTAAAGATCACTCATTCATTTATTCTATCATTGATGAGGTCTTACTAAATTCCAGATAGTGTGATAAGCACTGGAAATACATAAAAAGATACATAAGGTCTCTCTACCCTTAAAGTTCACCGCTCTTCCGTCGTTTGTCGTATCGTGCTGGCTTGCTGTGATGGTGAAAGCTAGTCCATTGGAATTTCAATATCAGCAGGGTCACCCAGGATGAACAGGTTTCAGCGGAGCTTCCAGACTAAGACTAAGAAGAAGGACCTGGCGGTTTACTTCTGAAAAAATTGGCCAGTGAAAAACTTATAAACAGCAGCAGAACATTGTCTGATTGAGTGCTGGAAGATGAGCCCCTGAGGTTGGAAGGCACTCAAAATACAACTGGGGAAGAGCTGCCTCCTCAAAGTAGAGTCCACCTTAATGACATGGATGGAGTAAAGCTTTTGGGATCTTCATTTGCTGATGTGGCACGACTCAAAATGAGAAGAAACAGCTGCAAACATCCATTATTTTAATCGGAACGTGGAATGTATGAAGTATGAATCTAGGAAAATTGGAAGTTGTCCAAAATGAAAGGAAACACATAAAAATCGATATCTTAGGCATTAGTGAGCTGAAATGGACTGATATTGACCGTTTTGAATTGGACAATCATATGGTCTACTGTGTGAAAGCTAGACAATGAATAAGGAAGACCGAAGAAAATTGATGCCTTTGAATTATGGTATTGGTAAAAAATATACCATGGACTGCCAGGAGAGTAAATAAATCTGTCTTGGAAGAAGTGCAGCCAGAATGCTCCTTAGAAGCAAGGATGGCAAGGCTTTGTTTCACATACTTTGGACATGTTATCAGGAAGGACCAGTCCCTAGAGAAGGACATCATGCTTGGTAAAGTAAAGAGTCAGCAAAAAAGAGGAAGACCCTCAACGGGATGGATTGACACAGTGGCTCCAACAATGGGCTGAAGCATAGCAACGATTCTGGGGATGGTGCTAGACCAGGCAATGTTCCATTCTGTTGTTCATAGGGTCGCTATGAGTTGGAAATGATTCAATGGCACCTAACAAAACAAAACAAACCCTTAAGTCTTAAGTATTGTGGAAGAAACAGCTTGTATAAGAACTGTGTTAACTGATTTAATCACAGCTCTGTAATGATAACTTTAAAATCCAGTGGAACTGGGTTTCTGCAAGGAGTACATCTATGCTAATGAACACTTTGTTATACCCCAGTAGCTTATGGTGATGATTTATGTTATGTTTTACGTTACTAATAGCAACTTGGAGCCCCGGTGGCATAGTGGTTAAGAGCTCGGCTGCTAACCAAAAAGTCGGCAGTTTGAGTCCACCAGCTGCTCCTTAGAAACCTGGTGGGGCAGTTCTACCCTGTCCTGTAGGGTCGCTGTAAGTCAGGACCGACTTGACAGCTGACTTGATAGCATCTAATCAACAACAATTGCAATTTACCAATTATGTTTGGTCTGAATTACTGAGAGAATTTGTCGCATATTTCCTCTAGCTTTGTGAAAGCAATAGTTTAAAAAATACCCCTCTGGCACTCCATTTGTCTCAGAAATCTTAATCTGTGTTACGTACTTATGGCCAGAGAATTCTATTGTTAACAGCTTAACAGAACTCATGTTGTGGGCATAAGCCTTAAACTCCTGAATTATGGTAAGGAAAGCTTGTCTCAATTGAGTTGAAGTAAAATGTCTGCTTTTTTTTTTTTTAATCATTTTGGTTCCTACGTCCTCTTTCAGTTGGATCCAGCTGTGTTAAAAAGGCACTATATTACTGTCAGTTACCCAGCAGAGAATACTGCTCTAGTTAAAACGTGCCCTGTTGTCACATCTGCCAAGGTGCTGCCCTATCACTCTTTGCTCCCCTGCATGGTACTCTGTCTTGGGACCTTCTGTTTACTTGTCTACCTCCTAAATTAGATTGTGATCAACTCAGAATCCCTGGCATCTGGCATGATGACCAACACAAATTAGCTGTTCTGGTCAGTAAATGCTTTTGGAATGAATGAGAAAAAGCAAGTAATGTTAGAACTCACTCACACACAGACACACACACACACGTACATGCTTAGTCTTTCCTTCCACGTGTATTTATGGAGAAGTCATAATATGCCCTGGTGGTGTAGTGATTAAGAGCTCAGCTGCTAACCAAAAGGATGGCAGTTCGAATCCACCAGCCACTCCTGGGAAACCATATGGGGCAGCTCTACTCTGTCCTATAGGGTCGATAGGAGTTGAAATCACCTCAACGGCAATGGGTAACGGTAATGGTTAAAATGTGCCTGGCATAGTGCTAGGTGTTGTGGCTGGGTCAGTGTGGCCCAAAATAGACATGGCAACTGCTCTCATAGATTTACAGTTGGGGAGTGGAGAGCAAATAATAGTTATGAAATCACACTTTGTGTTTTGTTGCAAGTTGAGGTAAATGCTTTGATGCAAAGGGACAGACTTCTTGAAGGGCATATGACAAATAAGCCTGATTTAGATTGGGGAGCTAGGAAAGCTTTTGAGAGAAAGTGGTACTTAAGTTCAGACCTTAAGGATGGGTGGAATTAACTAGAGAAAAGAAGCTGGGGAGAAGGGAAGAGCATCTCAGGCTGCGAGAACTGCCTGTGCAAAGGCACTGTGGTGGGAGAGAACATCATGTATCTGAGTAGTTGAATGAAGATGAATGGCTGGACCACAGATATTTCCAGAACGTATAAATAAGCTGGTGTCACACTACGCAGGGACTTGTGGACCTTGTTGAAGATACTGTGCTTTATCTTAAAAGCAATGGTTTGCCTTTTAAAGGTTGTATGAGAAGGAATAGGCATGCTATGATCAGATTTGCACTTTGAAAGGACCACCCTGTGCTAGGAAGTAACTCATTCTTTTGAAAATGTAAATAAAGGGAAATAATCAAACATTTCCCCTTATTTTCCTATGTAAATTGTAACTCAAAGCCACCAAATAGCACAAGAAGAGAAATTTCTCTATAGTAGTATTCCAGCTAAGACATGAAAAGAAGTGATAAAATATCACTGTTTTGCAACTCTTAATGAATTATGTGTCTAGGCCATACTCATCAGTAGATGCTAACCTTACGAAAAGAGAGACAACCAAGACACATTATGTGATTCCCAGAAATATCTAATACCACTTTTTGGTAGACATGCCAAGAAACTTGAATCTGACCAAACTTCTAGATCTGATTAGCATTTTTTCAGACAACATGGGGGAAAGGGGAGTTTTCTATCTATATCATGGAGATGTAATCCGATGTTATATGTCTTGGTTGTTCTACATTTTTCTCCCATTCTAACCAGGAGCTTTTACTGTGTCCCTGGTCAGAAGGTAGACAGTGGTAGCTGGGCACCATCTAGTTCTGGTCTCAGGCTAGAAGAGATTGTGGTTCCTGTGGGCCATTAGTCCTGTGGACTAATTTATTCCTTGAGTCTTTGGTGTCCTCATTCTCTTTTGCTCCAGAGGGGATGTCTGCTCGCAACCTTTTAAGATCCCAGAAACTGCTCATCAGACTACAATGTAGAACATTATCTTTATTTTTGGAAATCCAGTGGCACAGTTCTACTCTGTCCTGTAGGGTCCTATTGGTTGGAATTGGCTAGATGGTGAGTTTTGTTTGGTTTTGCTTAATTGCCAATGATTGTGAACATCTTTTTATATGTTTTTTAACCACCTGGATACCCTTTTTGGTGAAGTGTCTGTTCATGTCCTTTGCCCATTTTTTGATTGGATTGTTTGCCTTTTTGTTGTTGAGTTGTTGAATTTTCTATATATTTTAGAGATTAGAACTTTGTCAGAGAAGTTATTACCAATTTTTTTTCCCCAGTCTGTAGGTTCACTTTAGAGTAAATTCTTATATAGGTAGTCCCTGAATTACAATGTATTCAAGTTATGACGAAGCCACTTATGACCATGTTTTTTTTAATGATTTGTAAGTTTATATGTAATGTTTCCAGCCCTCAAAGACAAATGAAGATCGGATTTATAAAGATACTGATAATAAAAAGCAGTAATAATGAAAACTAAAAAAAAAAAAAAAGTATTCGACTTATGTCAGAACCAACTTAACGGCAGAGTCACTGGAAAGGAATACCAACATAAGTTGGAGACTACCTGTAGTTAGACTGCTGGGTCAAAGAGGATATATTTTTATGGCAATTGATGTATGTTGCCAAATAATCCTTCAAAATGTTAATACCTATTTGCACTCCCATAAGCCTGGTAGAAAGATCTGGAAATCTGCTTCTATAAAGATTGTAGCTAAGAAAACCGCATGGGGCAGTTAAAATCAGTCAAAATCGATATGATGGCAGCTAACAACAAGCTGTGCATGAGAATTTTTTTTTTTTTCTGCGCTGTCACTAACTGGATATTATCTCTGAAATTTTTTACATCAGTTCATTGATGAAAAATGGTATATCATTGTTTTAATTTGCATTTCTCTGATTACCATTGAGCTTGAACATTTTTCCTATTTATTACTCATTTATCTTTCATTGGCCAGACGTGTCCTTTTTATATTTTTCTATTTGTGCATTCTTTTTTTATTGGTTATACATACACTTGATATATTAAGAATCCTAACTCTTTGCTAGTCACGTTGCAAAAAATTTCCCTATGTGTTTTTTAATTCAGTGTATGAAATTTTCTGATGTACAGATTTTTTTCTATTTTTATATAGTCAAATTAATTAATCTTTTTGTTTGTGGAATCTCTTTGGTATTATAAAGTCCTTTTCTATTTTCAAGTTGTTATATTTTCCTGTTAATGTCCTGTTGCTTAATTTATTTTACATTCAATTCTTTAATTTACATGGACTTTATTATTTTTTTTTATTTTGCTATATTATTTAGGGTAGGTATCTAAATATTATTTCCAGTAGTTGATCAGTTATTCAAGAAATTGAGCAAATTGAACAATTTAAATAACCTCTGATTTAAACAACTGTCTTTCTCATGTAGTAAGATCCTTTATATGTGGGTTTCCTATATTCTTTCAATGCCCTGCTACCTAATTTTATGCCAGTACTACAGTATTTTATGCATCACAGCTTCATAGATTGTTTTAATATACAGTGCTAATATTTTTTTTGGGAAGGAGCCCTGGTGGTGCAATGGTTAAGTGCTCAGCTGCTAACCGAAAGGTTGGTGGTTCAAACCCACTAGTTGCTCCATGGGAGAAAGATGTGGCAATTAGCTTTTGTAAGGATTACAGATCCGAAAACCCTATGAGGTCCTATTGGGTCAGTATGATGGCATATAACAACACTCTTTTTTTTTTTTTTTTTAACTTTTACACCATGAAAAAGAAATATTTTTTCTCTTTTCCACCCACTTAATCTTTCAAAAGGCTTTCCCAGTGTTGTTAATCTAAGTCTTGTTAAGGTCCAATAACAATTTTCTTGTGATTTTGAATGGGATAACATTGGACCTATTGGGAGAGCGTTGATATCTTTATATTGCACATTCTCCTCTAATAACAAATAAGGTGTCATTCTTAAAGGATGTTCCTTTATGTTCTTCTGATAAAGTTCTGCATAGTCCTCACATCTTTCTTGTTTTTTTTTTTTCTAGTTATTTTATACTTGGTGATGTTGTGAATGGAATCATTTTCCATTTTTTCGGAGTAGAGTTATTGTAGGTCTATAAAGAAGCTCTTAAATTTTGCACTTATTTTTAGTGCTAAAAGCATGTGGTTTCTTGCTTATTTATGGTTAGACACTTTTCTTTTTGGGGGCATTACACGCATGCTTACTTATTTATTGTTTACAGTTTTATTGAGGATACGTTACATATAATTTTTTGGCATACATTCAAAGGTAATCTAACTACTAGGCACAGAGCGTATGAACTACCTTAATACTAGTTTTAGTTTTCTATCTCTTGTTTTTGACCGTCTGTTTTGCAAATGTTTTTCAAGACAAGTGGGATTATGTAATATGAAGATCTCTGAATTAGGCACACAGACACATAAAGTCTACTACTTTGCCATCAACTAGTTGTGTTATCTTAGGAAAGTCATTTATCCTTTCTGGACTGTGGTTTTCTCTAAGGTTCTTTCTAGCTCTATATTCCTGACTATAATAAACCCTCAAAATATTTGAGGCTCATGATGTGTGTTCTAGAGAGTGATAAATCAATTTAAATGGTTGCATAACGAGTGAAATGGTACAGAAATGAAATTTTGGAATATGCTGTGTGTTTTCTCCTCTTTCTGTTTATCTGGTATAGGCTCAGTCAATTTGGCATTTTAATTGCTGAGAATATTGGCTGTGTGTCGTTAGTTTATCCAGCATGATCAAGAATAAAGCATGACCTCACTCTGTAAGAATATGTCACCCATCTATTTTAGATGTTAGCTTTAACACTTGTGAGAGGAAAAAGCACATTTTTATGTTAAGGTTTATTTTTATAACAAATGACCCAACTTTAATATTTTGAATCTGGTAGCATTTTCACATAAGCTGTTGCTTTTCTACTGCTGTAAGAAAAGAGTTCACTTAAATTGAAATCTGAAATATTTATTGATTATTGGAAAGAAAGGAAAATGAATGACTTTGGGAATACATGCTGTCTTAGTCATGTAGTGCTGCTATAACAGAAATACCACAAATGGATGGCTTTAACAAAGAGAAGTTTATTCTCTCACAGTCCAGTAGGCTAGAAGACTTGAATTCAGGGTGCTGGCTCCAGGGGAAGGCTTTCTCTCTCTGTTGGTTCTGGAGGAAGGTCCTTGTGATGAATCAGCATTCCCTTGGCCTGGGAGCTGCTCAGTGCAGGAATCTCAGGTCTGAAGGACATGCTCTGCTCCTGGAGCTGCTTTCCTGGTGTATGAGGTCCCCATGTCTCTCTGTTCACTTCTCTCTTTTATGCCTCAAAAGGGATTGGGTTAAAAAAAAAAAAAATCTTGCAGACCTCATCAATATAACTGCCACTAATCCATCTTATTACATCATGGTGATAGAATTTACAACATATAGAAAAATCACATAAAATGGTGGACAATCACATAAAATGGTAGACAGTTACCCAGTACTGAGAATCATGGCCCAGCTAAGTTGACAGATATTTTTGGGGGACGCAATTCAATCCATGACACATGCCATAGTAAAATTGAGCAGAGAATATGTTCCCGGTGGTGTGCTCAGAATTACACATTTGTTGCTTACCATTTCTACCACTGAATAACAACACCGAGTTCTCAGAAGTAAGTGAAGGTGCAGAAATAGCTCATGATGTCATTTGCTATTTCAATGGTCTGCACTTTTTAGAATAAATACTCTTTAACTAGGACGATATCAATATATGTCTTTGACAACAACCACATTGAGAGGATAGCCTTTACAAAACACTTTTGTCACCCATCCAAGCATGGGTCTTTTATGACAGATTGTTTGTATCTGAAGGAGCTATTGTGTCAACAATGAGCATCGTAATGAGCCTAAAAATCTGACTCAATGGAACAAATGCATTTTAATGGCATGCATTCCACTTTAAAAGGATGTACCAAAATAGAGTGAGAGTATGAAAGCAGGGCATTATTTTATAATGAAAGACTAATACATGGGTAGTTTTTTTTTTTCCTAGCTAAAGTAAGAGTGTTACTGGGAATGAAAATTGACTTAGGGTGGATAAAATCACTCCCATCAGCAAACCACAAATGCTACAGAAGTGTTATCTGAAGCTGTACATGAAAAAAAATTATAAAGGCACAGATACCATGGAATGTCCTCTATTTAAGTTCATTCTGGGTCCCTGGTGGTGTAGTAGTTAAACATTCAGCTGCTAACCAAAAGGTTGGCAATTCAAATCCACCAGCCGCTCCTTGAAAACCATATGGGGGACAGTTCTACTCTGTCCTACAGGGTTACTATGAGTCAGAATCCACTTGACAGCAATGGTTTGGGTTTTTAAGTTTATTTCTGTAAGGTACTGAAGAAATGGGGCATAAGGTTCCCTTCTTTGGCACTCAAAACGCCTTCTAACCCCTGGTTCTGACTTTGCAAGATCACATTTACTAAAATACCACAGAAGAAATCCTGGAATAACCTGTTTCTCCCAGCGTTTAAATTCTACTAAAGTAAGCTGTAATATTGAAGGGGGAAGTACTAAGTTTGGAAATTGAGATACATTTCTAACAGATTTAGGATAGTGCTTAAGGGCTGTATTTTGGCTGCTGACATCTTTGTACAAGGAAAGGGTGCTTTTTTTAGAAATATAGTGCTCATTCGTAACTTCTTGGAGAGGAAGGCTGGAAAGAGATAAATACCTACAAGAATGAGAATAAGCAGTGCTAATTGAGCATGGCCATGGTACATAGGTAGAGTGATACACATAGTGGTCTCCAGAGGCAGGTGCCTTACCCTGAAATGCAATCCTGGGCACCCTTTGGCACTCAGCATCTCTATGGCTTAAAGATTTAATGCAGAACAGAAACTCCATGACCTGGAGCTGAAGGGTGATCAAGCTGAAGGCACGTTTCGCAGTCTTCTAAGAAGAGGAGAATAGGGTCCACTGTTAAGATAGGAATCCGGACCTGTCACTTTGATGCAAGAGGTATATGCTTTTTGAGGTATTACTCCAACCTTAGAAACTACTTAAGAAAATGGCCCATATCCTGTCTACCTCAGCGTTATCTGTGAAACAGATCCTTGGACTGAAGCACAGATGAGTGTGGCTGAATGAACTCAGAAGGCTCTCAAATGCTTGTTGAATGAGTTAAAAATAAAGAAACATCCCCTCTCTGTCCAAGTTCCTGAACTCTGTGTTCATCTGTGCTCTGTCTCGCTGCCCACCCCCACCCCCATGCCACTGAAAAGAACCACGCAATGTATAGATTATACAAAGAAGACATTCTTGTATTGGGCAGCAGGAGAATGAAGGGCAGAGGTTAAAGAGGGGACAGGGAGAGTCAAGCTTGGGGCTAAAGGGCATTCCCAGGCTGGTTAGATCGGTGGGCAACTCTCAGAGGGGTCATGCCACCTCCAGCATTTAGGAGGCCACGACCAGTTCCATGCGAGGCACCAGAAGTGAGCTTCTCTTTACAGAACTCCAGACTACATTTCAGTGCACAAAAAGGAGTCCTTTGTTCTTTGGCAAACTTCACATTCCAGGGTCTAGTTTGGAGATGCTGGATTTGTGATTATGGAGGAGTCCATTTAGGGAGAAGGCATCTTTGTTGAAAATGGAATGACGAAAGGGTGAAAAGGTGAGATGAAGCAGACGTCGGGATTTTTTTTTTTCTGTCCATTTTAGCTCATTGTCTTAAAAAAATTTTTTTTTTATTGTGGTAAATATATATGTAACATAACATTTGCTGTTTCAACATTCTTCATCTGTGGTCAGTAACATTGTGTCCATCCTGTTGTGTGACCATCACCACTACCTGTTTCCAGACTTTTCCATCACCCTTAACAGAAGCTCACTGACCTCTAAGAAATGAGTCCCCCTTCCCTCCTCTCTCCTGCCCACCCCTGGTAACCTCTAATAAATTTAGGTTTGTATATGCTTGCCTACCCTGGATAATTCATTTAAGTGTAATCATACAATGTTTGTCCTCTTGTGACTGACTTATTTCACTAGCATGCTGTTTTCAAAGTTCATCCATGTTGTAACATACATCAAGACTTCATTTCTCTTTGACTGAGTAATAGTCCGTTGTATGTACATACCACATTTTATTTACCCATTCATCTGTTGATGGACATTTAAGTTGTTCCCATCTTTCGGCCATTGCGAATACCCCACGGCTGTTGAATGGATTCCAACTCATAGTGACCCTATAGGACAGAGTAGAATTAGAACTGCCCCATGGGGTTTCCAAGGCTGTAAATCATTACAGAAGCAGACTGCCACATCTTTCTCCCATGGAGCTGCTGGTAGGATCTAACCGCCAACCTTTCAGTTAGCAGCAGGGCACTTTACTGCACCACCAGGGCTCCTTTGCTGACATATCCCCACCACCACCATCACCCACTACCGTCGAGTTGATTCTGACTCATAGCGACCTTATATGACAGAGTAGAACTGCCCCATAGAGTTTCCAAGGAGCGCCTGGCAGATTCAAACTGCCGACCTTTTGGTTAGCAGCCGTAGCACTTAACCACCACGCTGATAAAGTAAGTGCTTAATACCTAGTTGTTGAGTAAGTGCCTGATGATGGTCCTTGGGGCCTTATTTGCTATGTGTGTTTCACTAAAGGAGCACAAATATTTCTGCACTACTTGGAGTGCCTCACTAAAGCGTGACAACCGCTTTCCAGAGCAAAACTTACCACCAGAAACTCAACTGTCTTATTAAAAATGTACTGGAGTCAGTTTCCATAGTTTGCATTGAGATTTTTGTATTTAGGTGAGATTTCTGCATGATCTTTGAAACTTCTAAAAGGTGGAGCTCTTACTAGGCTGACCAGAACACTCATACTGCCCATGTCTAGGTTGGACAAAGATAGAAAAGTGTTCTGGTCACAGTCACTCCCTCCTGGCACAAAATGACAGAAAATTGGCATTTTCTATATTTTAAAAATTTTATAGCGTATAATTTTGTGTGCTAAATCTATCTGTGTTGATATTGGATCAGCTAACTCAATTTCTTTTTCTAATGCATTGTACACCCACACGTTTGTAACCGAGGACAGTGGCAGAGGAAATATTTCCAGCCTGGAGACATAAGAAAGGGAGGGAGGACGTGTCTTCAGGAAGATGGTTGGAAACTCCTGTGGCAGCAATTCTTTAGCAATGGTCTGGCTCATCTTTTCAGTTGTTCAGTCTTAAATAAATTTGCTCAGCCTTAGAAATATGGGCACATTATTGGAAAAATTAGGGACAGTATATTTGGGAAACATTTATTCACAATTCAGCAAACATTGATTGAATGCCATCTATGTGTTGGGTACTTTGTTAGTGTCTTAGGTCTGCCATAACAAAATACTTTAGGGGGATTAAAACGATAGGTATTTACTCTCTTGCAGTTCTGGAGGCAAGAAGTCCAAAATCATGGTGTTGGCAGGGCCATGCTCTCTCTGAAGGCTCTAGGGGTGGATCTTTCCTTGCCTCTTTCCAGCTTCTGGTGGTTCCTGGCAATCCTTGGCGTTCCTTGACTTGTCACATCATTCCCATCTCTGCCTCCATCATCACATGGCTTCTTGCCTCTGTCTGTGTCTCTTCTCTTCCGAGGACATCATCATTTGCATTAGGGCCCACCCTATAACACACTTGGCTATCAGTTGAAAGGCTGAATGTTTATGTCCACCCAGAGTCACCGCGAAAGAAAAATCGGGTGATCTACTTCGAAAAAATCATGGTTGCCATGAATTGGAGTCAGTGACAATTGGTTTAATCTAATATAAGCTCATCTTAACTAGATTATATCTGCAAATACCATATTTCCAAATAAGGTCACAGCCTGAAGGTTCCAGGTAGATATGAATTTTGAAGGGACATTTTCTACCCAGTATAGGCACCCTCCTGGGTCTGGGGGCTATAAGTATGAATAAGGCAGCCCTTCCCTTTTGAGTGCTTATAGAATGAATTTATTCTTCTCTAAGGGAAGTAAGCTTGCTCTAAGAAACTAAATTTACTAATTACTAATTTTTTAGCTAGGCCCTTACAAGGCCCTTTACATACCTAATTTCACTTAATGCTCAGAACAACCCTGTGAGGGAGATTTTATAGATGTGGAAACTCGGCCTTTGAGCGTTTGGATAACCTGCCCAAGGACCAGCAACTCATGGGCGCTGGGGTCAGGATTAGCCCAGGCTCCTTTGACTCTAAAGTGTGTGCCCTTTGCTCCAAACCTAGTTGTCTTCCACTGTTAAACCCCTTTACTCTTCTATAGCAGCCATTGCCTGGGGGCGCAATGGTTAAACACTTGGTTGCTCACCGAAAAGTCAGCAGTTCGAACCCACTAGACACTTGGCAGGAGAGAAGACCTGGTGATCTGCAAAGATTATAGCCTAGGAAACCCTATGGGGCATTTCTACTCTGACTTATAAGGTCAGTATGAGTCAGAATTGACTCGATGGCACACAATAACACTCGTGTAAAATACTGATGGAATTGATCATGCCATACTTGGGGTGAGGGAAGAGCCAAAATTCCCTAAAGCAAAGTCAGTTTCTACTGTCGTTTCCTACTTCTTCCTTCAACGGTTGGTGCATCCTTGCCTGGGCTGTAATGCGCTGTCTTCATGTAGGACTTGCTCAGAAAAATCTTTGTTTTCTTGAGTCCCTGGTCACCCGAGTCATTTTCCTTAGATACAAATGTACTAGCTTGGTGTCAGGAGAGGATGTCTATTTTATTCTGGGAAGAAAACCTTAAAACTTAAACCTAAATTTTCCTTATTTAAAATTGAGTGAGAATTTCATAACTCCTAAAGATATTGGTTTTGTTTTTTTTTTAAGAATTCAAAGTTTGATATTATCTCAATTTATTACATTTCTATAAACTAGGTTCAGACATATGTAGCTATAAGCTTGATAAATAGTAAATTGTACATTTTGAGCAGCTAATAAAATGGCAAGAATCGATAGCAGAAAACACTTGCCAGTGAGTATTCCTGTTTACACTATTCCACAGGTATTTCTAAAGTTTTTATTCCCATGCTTTGGATGCAAAGTCAAAGAATAGAGAGATATTTCATACACAATCAACTACAACTTGAGTGCTTTCCTCTTGAGGGCATGGTATTTTTATGCATTTATTATTGGTTGTTGTTCTTATTAGCTGCCCTTGAGTCTACCCCCAACTCATGGCGACTCCATGCACAGCAGAATGAAATGCTGCCTGGTCCTGCACCATCCCCATGATTGGTTGAGGATCAGACTGTTGTGATCCACAGGGTTTTCACTGGCTGAGTTTCAGAAGTAGATTGCCAGGCCTTTCTTCCTAGTCCATCTTAGTTTTGAAGCTCTGCTGAAACCTGTTCAGCATTACAGTGACACACAAGCCTCCACTGACAGACAGATGGTCACTGCCCACGAGGTTCATTGGGCAGGAATTGAACCCAGGAGTTCTGTGTGGAAGGTAGGAATTCTACCACTTTACCACTGCTAATCCCTGCTTATTAGTTGCTCCCTAAAAACTCACATTTTTGTATTTCAGCATTTTAAAAATTATAGCCCCATCTTACATGTTGATTGTTTCTTTGGAAGGAGGAAACTGCTTGGCCCACACACAACTGCAAGGTAAACAGTTGAGTGTCTGTGTGGATTGCCAAACAAAGAATTCAGCACAAAACTTTAAGCTGTGATGTACTCTAGAATGTGGAATTCCCTTACGACTGAAAAGATGCGGAGGATTCTTTTGGGGACTGCCTCACACATTTAATGTATCCCTCATTTTGTCTGGGGACTGCTGCTCAGAAATCTGCCATCTGTAGTGGGTGGCAACCAAATCTCAGCCTTGAAGAACTCATTTGTTAATTTTCTTTCTTTCTCTGCCTTGATGACACCATTGTGGTTACTTCTCCTCCCTCTCCAATCAATAACGTCTCATTTTCCATTATTACATCTTAAGTATATTGCAGTGGTTGCAAGCTGTTACATTTTCATTTTAGAAATGTGATGGCTGGAAAGAAAATCTGTCTGGAAAAAGGAGTGAGAGTTTGGGTCTTCTAAATATGGGCTGTCTTCCAAATAAACGAGTGCAAAAATGGAAGGCCGTCTTTACCTGCGTGTATTTCCTAGCCTTAGCCTACATCATCATTTAAAAGATGAAAACCCTGGAGCTTGGAGATGAAGTGACTTGCCCATAAAGGATGTGTGTGACTTCCAGAGACCTGGATCCCCTGACTGCACTCCACCCTAATGCTTCTTTTAAGCTTTATATCTGAGAGAATATCAGGGGATTTTAGAAGCAGTGTCTTATTTCTGTTTGAATATCAGGAATGATGTGTCGAACACCAGCACAAATCACCCAGAATTTTGTATGTTGTTCTTCTTTACCTCAATGTTGGGGTGGCAGGCCTCGCACAAGGAGTGGACTTAAAGTCTCAAACTGGCCTTTTGGAAAAATGGAAGGAAGCAACTGAAAGGTAGTTTCCTGTAAGTCTGTGTCTGCTAGTGTTCTTAAAGCTTTGGTTGATTTCTAAAGCAAACCATTGGGGAAGACGATTAAGCACTTAGTTACTAGCCAAAAGGTTAGTGGTTCTAATCCACACTCAGAGGCTCCTCGGAAGACAGGCCTGGCAAGCTACTTCCAAAACGTCACAGCTTTGAAAACCCTATGGAACAGTTCTACTCTTCACACACGGCACATGCTGTGCAGTTCTGCTCTGCATAGCCGACTCAATGACACCACCACTGCCACCACCTTGCCGCCTTGCCTTTTACCAATTTATTTCAATGTTAGAAAAAATAAAATAGCAGGTATTAGAAAAGTTGAGTGGGAACCTTTGAGGAAACAAGGTAGATGTGTAGGAAATGTGTTTTAAATTGGAGGAAGAGTGTGGTTGAAGATTGCTTAGCCTTGTGGAATTGTCCACTGTTGGGATTGGCGTGTGGCTTAAATGAGTCTGGCAATACTGATGGGTAAGGCTGGGGGGGGGGGCACTTTCTCAGTTCTCCAGATTTGCATAATGATTAGGGCTCCTGGGGTATAGGCTGGAGGCTGGCACCTATTCTGAACTTCTTCTTCTTCCTGTTCCCACTGGCTTCATTCCTGGGGGCAGTGGAAAGCTGCTGTAGTGGCTCAGGTCTTGGGGATGCAGTGGGAGAGCAGGAAAAATTCCTCCCACTTGGTATCCCTCATGGCACTCTGTTTCAGGGAGTTGCCATCTTTGTGCAGATTGCATTAAAGTGCAACTCAGGGTCTGTATCCTTTTCCAAGGTGTAATATTATTTTCCTTTTCACAACAAAGAAAATATTTAGGTGGAGTTTTTACTCCAAAGAAATGGATTTGATGGACTTCAGGACTTCAGTAGTGAGGACGTTGTTGCTGCTGAGTCGATTCTGACTCATGGCAACCCCATGTGTGCAGAATAGAACTGTTCCAGAGGGTTTTCAAGTCATCTTTTGGAAGCAGATTGCCAGGCCTGTCTTTTGAGGTGCCTCTGGGTAGGTTCGAACTCCCAACCATTTGTGCCATACAGCCACTCTTGTACTAAGGATAGGGCCAATCTTTTAGGATCTGTGTACTGGCTCACGCATGTTCTCTCTTCTTCTGTCTTCCCCGCCCACACATACACCTTCAAGTCTAATCTGTTAATTTATTGCTTTTTTCCTTCATAATGTTTTCATGTCAGTTTTTACCCCTAGGCTACTCCAATGCTTTCTCATTCTATAATCTGACACCACTCTCCTCACTCGTCCAGCTCCTCTTGACTGCTCCTGTTGAAATATCTTATAAAATACATACGAGTTGTGTGGCCTTAGGCAGTTACCTTGTCTCTGGGTGCCTCTAGTATCTCATCTGTAATACAGGCATAACCATAGTATCTACCTCTTAGGTTCTTAATATATGTACAGCACTTAAAACAGGCAGGGACACAGTAGGTACTTTACCAGTGTTAGCTGTTGTTTTTATGGTTACTGCTCATTTCCCTACCTACTCTCAAATAAAAGTTCTCAATGGCTCCTCTTAGTTATGGGGCAATGTCTACCTTGGCCTGAAGCAGACTTCCCTCAGCCTGGACATTCGCTGTCTTCTCCTTTGGTGCTAACCTCCTCCCTCAGCCTTCCTGGCTGCAAGGCCCTGCTCCCTCTTTGAACTGCTTGGTGTGACTGACCTTGGGCTTCTTTCCTTCCCCTGCTGAAATCTCTCTTCCCTGGGATTAACTATTTAACCAATCTTGCCGTCCTCTGAATTTGAACAACTCATTCCTCCCCACCTTCTTTTTTCCTCCTCCTCTGTTGCCTCCAGTTCCTCTTCCCTCTCCTCCCTCAGCCTCTCTCTTTTCACCTCCATCCCTCCACACCAACTCCTACTTTTTAATGACTGAAACAGGCTAAACAATGGGAGGAAGGTCAGGTTTCATTATATTTCTAGAGGAATACACATGGTAAGATGGTATCACCAGGAAGACTGGAAATATTTACATCAACAAGTATGGCAGGCTGAGAAGGCTCTACAGGTACTTCACCCCAAAGGGTGCGTGAAGTACAGGGTGATAATATTTCAAGAAACCTGAGTTGTTTAGCACAATTCAATGGTAGAGAAGATAGTGGTTATCATTAAGAGGATAAACAGAGATATTCCTGCAACTGCAACACTTAGATTTTGCTTAATGACGTCAATGGAATTTCCTCTTAATTTTATAGAAAAACTGTATTTTAAATTACAGAAAATTCTAATTCGTTGAGGGTGTGTGTATGTATGTGAGAGAGCGTGCATACTTGTTTGTATTTTAAAAGAAAGTAATTTACTATGAACCTGCTATATTTAAATAGTGCATGTTGTTCATCTAGGGAGTGTTTTTGCAGTAAAACATGTAACATTAATTTTGCCATTTTAGCCATTTTTAAGTGTATAATTCAGTGCTATTAATTAGTCACAATATTGTGCAGTTATCCCCATTATTTACTTCTAAAACGTATTCATCACTCTTACGGAGATATTTTAATACCACATATTTTAACATTGTAGTGAAACACAATATATCATTTTTTATAAGCTCTTTCTCTTTTGTGGCTTTTCGATTACTTCAAATTCTCACTAAATTTTACTAATAATTCAGTAGATGAATTCATCAAGACCCTGGCATTTTGACACGTTTGTTTGAAGAACTAGTTTGTGTGATAAAATCCTGTATGCTTTAAAAAAAAAATTTTTTTTTTTTTTACCTCATTCAATAATTGGTGAGACACAGATGTTTGCGATTGCATAGTATAGAGAGTGGAAAATATAAAATTTAAAGTGACAGTAGTATTGCCCTTTACCTAGGGTGGTAATCCTTTCTTGGTGAAGGAAATGGAGGCCTCAACAAGGAGGGCTGTGCAATTGTCTTTGAGGTCTGGAGGCAATCTGCTTGGGTCCAAGAACAGATGCTTAGAGATGGCTTGTTGGCCCCCCTGGGCATTGTGGGAGAGCTCAGGGCAGACATGTCTTCCCCTTTTCTAACTGCCACCTTCCTTTCAGACTACAATGGCCATTTGACATTTGAGATGGTGACAGTGGATAAATAATTTATATCATAGCATCAGCTTTGTCGCTATGAGTCGGAATCCACTTTAAGGGCAACGGTTTGGTTTTTTGTTTGTTTTTTAATCAGCCTTGTCAGAAACCCACAAATACTTTAAGGGTTTGGATCCAAACTCTTTTTTCTGTAATCCAGAAAGAATTAGCTTAATTAACCCCCAAAATTATTATGAACGTAAAACTAGGGTATGTTTTTTGGCTGCGGTGTGTGTGTGTCGCTATATTTTGAAGCAGAATGATTTGTGGGTCCCTTTATCGGTTGTTCCTCTTTTTTGATCTAAGGCAGACAGCATGGAGGAAATGGAAAGTTCTATGCATCTTTGCAACTACTATTAGATGTCTCTTAGGGCCGTGATAAATTTAGTAGACAAAATAAATGGTTAGTCTCAGGGCCTCGGTTTTCTAATCCATCAAATCAAGAGATGCATTGAAGATCTGTTCTAGCTTTAAATTCTGTAATTTGTCGCCCACCTGAGCAAAACTTCTAACGTTTATGGGAACTAAAGGTTAACATTAAAAAAGAGACAGGAATCAGGTTATCAGTCACAGGGTTGTTTTTTCAGTTTAGTCTCTGCCAATCCAGACCTTGTTATAACCGCAATGTGGCCAGAGATGATGCCACATCATTTTTAATTGAGAATGCTTCAAGTACCTAGCTCTATCATAGCAGTTGTTACACTGGTGAGTTCTCCCATATCCGTCAGAAGAAGAAAATCCATCAAGCTTTTGACTACTTTTTCCTCTCCAAGAAAATGATCTTTGAGAGAATGACACGTAATCTAGACTTTACTGTTCTTGGGGCATCAGTGAGACTGCATCCGAAATAAAATCAATGCATGATACAGTAGTTTATTTACATTTAAAATACTGAATTGGAAAGCATTTTATCAAGGACTTAGGGACCAAACACATGTTCCAGACTTACACAAAACAAAAGGGTAGAATGCAATAGAAATGTGGATAGAGGAACCTAGTTGCGGTTCAGTTATTACCTGTATTTTAACTACACTAATGGCATGAGGTAGATTCACGAGAGATTAAGAAATATAGGTATCAGGTTTTTTTTTTTTGAGCCCAGGTGGCCCAGTGGTTAAGAGCTTGGCTGTGAACCAAAACGCTGAGAGTTCGAATCCACCAGCCACTCTTCAGAAGGCAGTTCTCTGTCCTGTAGGGTGACATGAGTTGGAATCCACTTGACAGCAACAGGCAATGTTTTTTTTTTTTTTTTTAAATTTTAAAGTTCTGTCCCATAATTGCAACTTAAGCTACAGCGGTGGTCACCAGACAACTTAGAGGAACAAAAGCACAGACTTAGACTTTGTATTTCTAGTTAATGAAAGTAGAGAAGTAAAATAGAATTCTGAATCAGCTACTTCCTGGGTGTGTGATCTTGATCAAATCTTTTAACTTTTCTGGGCTTTATTCGCCTCCCCCACTTCCCCTCACCATCTCTGTGTCCAAATGAGGTTGGACTGCAATTTTATTTTGTACCACATTTTTTGTTTTTTAGATATTGGTATAAATTATGTGTTGTTGAGTCTATTTAGAGTTTTCCTTTTTTAAATGTTCTGTAGCAGTTTATACAACATGGAAATTACTGGTCCTTGAAATTTAAAATAATTGACCAATAAAACCAAATTGGCACTGAGTCTTTTTGGTGTAAATTACTTTTTACGTTTATTAATCTCTTCTCTGTTATTGATTTACTTTTGAGAATTGAAATCTATATAGAATATCATCAATTTTAAAAGATCTTAAAATTTTACTATGAAGTTTATATATTAGATAATCTTAATTCCCCTAATAAAAATTTTACCACATAGTCCTTTTTAATTTTAGTTGTGTTTTCCAGTTTTTCCTTGATAAGCTTTGTATATTCTTTCCCCACAAAACCCAGCCCTTGGATTCATTTATTTATTCTAATGAGTTTTGGTTTTCTATTTACTTTTTAATTTTTCTTTTTAAGTTTTCAATGTTTTGATCTTTAATCTTTTTTCCTCCAGCTTTCCTTTTGTATTCCAATAGTCCTCATGCTGGTATAAGTTGGGATCACATTTACAGGTAATCCTGAAATTCACTGGCGTATAGCCCTACCATTGGGACAGCAGACCCTTGGCCCCTTCTGTGGCTCTATTTCCCTGTCTTTCTTCTGGGAAAGTATAGGAGGAGGACTCATGGACTTTTATGTCTATCAGACTGTTTCCTGCACATCTGCCATCACCTGCCTTCAACTGTCAGTGCTGTCACTGCTCGTGGTATGGTTTACAGCCACCATTGCATAGACCCTTAGTTGCTCAAAGATTTCAATATCAAGAGTAGAATATTTAGCATGACTTTAATAAAGTTTGAGGGTAAGAGGAGAGAATTATAGCACAGAGAATAATTGACAATCAGCTGCAAAGCCATTGCAAGGTTTTGTTTTGTCTTAGAGTTGCTGTGTCCCCAAGCTCTGGCTGCCTTCTATGCAGGTAGAAGCCAGTATTCCCCCACCATATTCTAGCATCTTTAATTGAAACTTGACTCTTGAGGGTCCAGACCAGAGAAAGTACGATTCAGAGAGAAAAAAGAGTTTTTTTCCTCAGTCTAAGACCTTTCTTCAAAGTCCTTGTTTCTTCTTTCAAGATGTATGTCTTCCCAGGAAGACTGATGGAATGAATACCCATTTACTTCAATGTTACAAAGTTGTAATTTCACAGCTGCCCCAGAGTGTTATTAGCTTACTTACGGACCCAGCCAAACAACCACATAATACAGTGGTCCATAAGTTTTTATCTTTGAATGCACAGGCTCAACGTACACAGGCTTTTAGCTCAGTGCCCAGGCTTTAACCAATCCTTGAATCCCATGAAAATGTGTGCGAAAAGCACATATGCCTTTTTCTGGGGAGCAGATTCATAGTCTTCATCAGGTTGTTAAAGTGGTCTGGAATCTACCCCAAAGATTGAGAATACTTCAGTAATTCAACATCAGGTCATTGCTTCAAGTCACTGATGTCACATAGGACATTAATAGGTAGGGCTTCACTTACAATTCTTCCTCATCAGGAGATGAAGATGTGAATTTTATATCCTCTCCCTAGATGTCCGTGTCTCTGCTTCTGATCTCCCACAAACAACAGCTCACAGGTAGATATCTCCAGGGAATGGTTTGTAGAAACAATATGGTCCAAATCTATTCTTGGACAAGAGGCATTTCTCCAGAACTCACAGTCTGCAGAGGTACAGTTCTGTTTAGCCTTTATAGTCATGAGTTTGTAACAACTCTTCATTTTTTAAGTCTTTGCTTAATTAAACTGCCTATTTTTATTTGACTGGTCATTCCAAAACAATGAAATAGTTTTCTACAAAGAGGTATTCCAATTTCCTGTAGTTTGAAATGTACTTCCATTAGGATTTTAGAGCTTTTAAAGCCAAGATTTAGCTAGGTGTAAATTCTTAAAAGAGTCCCTGGGTGGTATAAATGGTTAATGTGCTAGGGAGCTAACAGAAAGTTTGGTGATTTGAGTACACCCAGAGGCATCTCGAAAGAAAGGCCTGGCTATCTAGTTCTGAAAAATCAGCCATTGAAAACCCTACGGAACAATAATTTTTTACATATATATTAACCGTAGTTAAAGAAAAATGGACATAAACTTGTTTTTCAACCCAGAAATTTCACTCCTAGCAATCTACCCAAGAGAAATGAAAACATATATCTACATAAAACTGTACAGAAATGTTCATAGCAGCACTATTCATAATAACACCAAACTGGAAACAACTCAAATGTCCATCAGCTGATGAGTAGATAAAACTGTGGTGTAGCCATATGATGGAATACTATTCAGCAATAGAAAGGAGAAACAACAATAAACTACTGATACATGCTGTGACACAGATGAACCTCAAAAACATGAAGCTAAATGAAAGAAGCCAAATGCAAAAGACTGCATATTATATGATACCATTTATATTCAGTGACCAGAGAAAGCAAATCTATAGAGACAGAAGATTAACAGTTGCCTAGGGCTGGGAGTTTTCTTGGTAGGGCTGGGAGTAGGAGTGGAGGTTAACTGCAAATAGACACGAGGTAACTGAATTGTGGGGATGGTTGTACAACTCTGTAAGTTATACCTCAGCAAAACTGTTAAAAAAATACCTAGAAATGAATTTATCAAGAAAAGCACAAGATCTTTAAGAAGATAATGGTAACATTTTATTGAAAAACATAAAACATAAAATAGGACCTTAATAAGTAGAAACCCCATATTCCTGGATATAAAAATTTAATAGCATAACAAAACAAAACCCTATGGGGCACAGCTATACTCTGACAAGCATGGGGTTGCCACAAGTCAGAGTCAACTCCATGGCAGCTGGTGGTTTGGTTTAAATTCTTGTAGCCACACGTACTCCCTTGCTCTAGTGGTATTTGCAAGATAGAAACTTACCAGAGACACTTGCCCTGGGATTTGGAGCCTACTCTGAGACAATGGCAGCAGCAGGTTTCCTGTCTCCTGCCACATCTTGTTCCAGGCTTCCTGTCTCCTGTTAAACTTGGCACTCAGGCATCTATTCTGGCTCGACACTGGAGACCAGGCAATGCTGTAAGAACTCCCCCATTCACCTGAGTCACTCTTTTTATTCTAAAACTGCAGCAGCTTGTTTTACATTGTAGTGAGTCTAGTTCATGACGGTTGGCAATGTGTTCACTAAACGCTATTTCTCATTTTGGGTGTGGGACCCATTTGATCTTCCCGGCAATGCATAGATGCTCATTCCATTCTGGGTTTAGGGTTAGGTGTAGGGAGTTTGGTAAAGCCACCTGCAATGGGATTGCAGCTTTGGAAGCTGGAGCTACGCAAATACCCTTGAGATCTATTAAGACTAAAAAGAAAAAAATGTTCAAGGAAGGCTTTTTTACTTGGCCCCTCCTCCTGCTTCTGCTGCTCACTTTTCAGCATAACATTTTAATTTGAATTGGATTGGCTCTTCTGCCTTCCTCAATTGTTACTGTGTCTTGTGTGGCTCACTTTTTAAGAGGTGGATTCTGGAGCTTTGAAAACAATCTACTGGATGGTTCCTAATACTATAGCTAAAACCTCCTAGTGCCGTCGAGTGGATTCCAACTCATAGCGACCCTATAGGACAGAGTAGAACTGCCCCACAGAGTTTCCAATGAGCCAGGTATGGGAAATGAAGCCCTAGGGATGCGAATGGGGGTCTCCTGCCTGGAGGATCGTGTTTCTCGGGGGTGATTTAAATACTTGCTCAGGTGCCATCAATGAAGGTTAGCGACCGTCTCTCACTTCCAGGGCTTCGAACCAGGTTGTTTTTCCGTTTTAACCCCTGCTGAGAATTTGCACTTCTAACAAGTTCCCAGGAAGTTGTACATAAGAATCACCTGGGGATCTTGTTTAAATGGAGATTGCGATTCAGTGTGTCTGGAGTGAAAATGCAAATTCTCAGCAGGGATCTTGTTAGAAATGCGAATTCTTAGCAGGGGTTCAAACCGGAACAAATCAATTAGAAGACCTTCTCACTTCCATTCTGATCACGTTGTAACTCAGGAGATAGACTACAAAATGATGTATTCAGGGGCGGATTATCCAATAAGCAAGGTAAACACTGATTACCTTGCTTACCTGATCATCTGTAGTGAACAATTTCACATTTTTTCACCACATCAAAGATTCTTCTTCTAGGTATGGCTGGCATCTGTCTCTCTCCCAAACTGACAGCACCTTCCTACAGAATCAAAGCCTCTTTTTAAATTTACAATCCCTGACAGGGGCAGATGACCCAGTAAGCAAGGTAAGCAAGGACTTACTTGTGCTTACTTACTAATTAGTAGTAAATAGTTTCACATGAGTTTCACCCCACACTGGTGAAACCCACGTGAAATTGTTCACTACAGATGACCTGGTAAGCAAGGTATGTGCCGTGCTTACCTTGCATGTTAGATAATCCACCTCTGGGTGTATCTGAATCTAGCTTTAATCGGTGCAACAGTAGAAAATTTCTCCAGATTATGATCACTCCTGTTTCCTATCTTTGTTCCTGGAGATAAGATTTCCTCTTCTATTGATATGTTTTCATGGGTATTTTGTATGAAGTTGGGAGAAAAGGGCCTCAGACACTTGTGGTATTGTACAATTTGACCTGGAATTTTGAAAATTTTCATAAAAGATAATCTCACAAATTTGCAGTGTATGATCACTTACACATTAATAGGGAATTCTAACCAGTTTAAAAGAATGTCTTTCCTATGGACTGGGGGGTTTGAAATTTCACATAAAGGAAATATAAGCTTAGCAAGTGTCTAATAGAGTTAAAGATTTAAGTCTTTCAGTGTAACATCAACTTTTATTTTGTCAATTACTTGTTTTGTTGTAAAGGATTTTGATAGTCGTCTTCAGTATTAGACAGTGCCCCACTATGAATTGGATTAAGAAAACTGTTTAATAACATTAATACTTTAGTTTAAAACACAGCGTATGTAAAAAGATGCTGTTTTATAAGAAACCATTTTGTACTTTGGACTTTGACTAAGGTACAGCGTCTCCCCTCACCTAATTACTTTGAATTAGTACCATCGTAATCTGTGTTCCAAAAGAAGAGATAGTTTACAGAGCTTTCAGGGCTAAGTGGCAGTTCTGACCAGGGCTTCAAACTGTTTCATTCCGTTAGAATTTGTATTTTAACAAGTTCCCAGGTGATACTAATGCTGCTGGTTTGGGACCAATTCTGAGAACCACTAGTAGAGTAGTGGTTCTGAAAATTTATTATACGTAAAAATCACCTGGGGGTCTTGTTAAAATGTAGATTCTGATTCAATATATCTGAGATGGAAATGTGAATTCTCAGCAGGGGTTGGAACTGTAAGGAACTGGTGCGAAGCCCTGGTTCTGATCCAGGCTCCAGTGGCTGGCGAGGTTTCCACTGACTTCCCAGATAGCACTGGGTGGCAGGACAAGCACATTGTGATAACACTGCACCCAGTGGCTGAGCCAATATTGCCTTAGCATTTTGTCAAATGGAGACTGTGATATGTATCTTTATTGCTCTGTGCTTTTTCCTGGTATTCATTTAAACTTTGGTGCCCTACCTTGATCATTTAGATTCTTCTTGGCTATCTCCCAAGCATCCTGGTGTGTCCAATTGGTTCTTATCATTTCTTTGTCCTCACAGCTATGCCTTGTTATGCATAGAGGATGGGTTAAGATACCGCAACATTAGACCTTTTTGACAAAGCCTAGACTAGTGCAAAGAATGGCAGGGTGTGTCTTAGCCATCTAGTGCTGCTGTAACAGAAATACCACAAGCAGATGGCTTTAACAAAGAGAAATCTATTCTTTCACAGTTGAAGAGGCTAGAAGTCCGAATTCAGGGTGCTAGCTCCAAGGGAAGGCTTTCTGTCTCTGTCAGCCCTGGGGGAAAATTTTTGTCATCAGTCTTCCCTGGTTGAGAACTCTGGGCCCAAAGGATGTGCTATTCTCCTGGCTCTTGTTTCTTGGTGGTATGAGGTCCCCATCCCAAGTTTCAGGATCCCATTTCTTCCCAATCAATGCCCTTGCTTTAATTTCAGATACCTCTCGAGGTTGAAAATTGAGCTGGCGTTGTAATTCAGCCATTCTTTCACCACTTTGTTTAGTGAAAGTAGGACCAACCAATCAGCTTCCTTATAATTCTCGTTATGACAAAATTGTAGAGAGGTATTAAACATACAGTCACCCGGTGACTCTCCTTTTACCAATACCTGATCTATTGGTGGCGATATTTTGTGTATTTCTATTGCTATCTCATGCCCTGGATTAGCAGTGCTGTCTTTACTAGTGGAAGTAGAGTCATTAATATCTTTAAGACTAACCAGACTTGGGAACCAATTTAGAAAACTCATCCTTATAATTTTGTTTCTCTAGAACCACTCTCAGTACCAAATGTCTTAGGCTGGGTTCTCTAGAGAAGCAAAACCAGTAAAGTATATAAATACATATATATGTATGTATGTATATATATGTATATATGTGTGTAAATAGGTATACATATATATATAAAAAGAGAGAGTTATATCAAGGAAATGGCTCATGCAATTGTAAAGGCTGAACATCCCAAGTCTTTGGGCAGGCTGGAGGCTCCTCCTGATTCATATAGCTGCAGGGGCTGGCGAACCCAAGATTGGCAGGCCAGAGAGCAGGGCTCTTGCTCACAGGCTGCAAAGATTGACAAATCCCAGGATCCACAGGCAAGACAGCGGGTAAACTGCTAGCTCAAGTCCCAAGAACTGGAGGTCAAACGAACAGGAGCCAGCTGCAGGATCCACAGTGGGCAAAAGCCCACAAGCCTTGCCAGAGAGTTCACTTATATTCGATGCAAGCCACACCCCCAAGGAAACTCCCTTTCAGCTAATTGGCTACTCAACATCAGATCCCATCATGGAGGTGATCACATTATATTAAGTCTCCTCATGGAAGTGATCCCATCATCATACGGCTGCCAAACTGTATCTTAACTGCCAAACCACTGAGGATCATGGCCCAGCCAAGTTGAAATACAACCTAAATGATCACAGGGTGTTAGAACCAAAAGGCCACTAGTCATCCAGTCCTGACCCAGTCATTTCACAAATGCCAAGACAGTTTTGGTGATTTGTACAAGGGGAGCCAGCTGACTGTAGCAGACCTGGAACTACTTGGGTTTCTTTTTACTAAGAGTGAAACCTACCCATATTTTCCTCCTACTGCCCATAGTTATTTCTGTGTCTGGACTTGTAATTATACATGGATTCACAAGGCGCACCTCTAAGTGGACTGAGCATGGGAATTTCCACTCTCACTATAAGTATATGAATTACAATGTGGATTATTGTTCTTTTTGGGGGAGGTTCTTATTTTTAAAACACTTGTTGCAGAATATGATGGGAATCTATTGGACATTTTCAAGTGTAAACTATTGAATAATTTCAAGTATTTGTACTTATAACTACTATTCTTTGTCCCTTAAAGTCTATAAATGATGGGAATTTGAGGACATGGAAACCAACATGCAGGTACCTTTATTTTGAACTGTTTGGGTTGCAATTAACAAAAGGCTAAAAGAAAAGGAAGAAAAAACCTTTTCTGAAAGTTTGACTAAGGTCCTAGAATTTATACGTGCCTTCGCAATATGCTCATACTATGTATCCTATCTATTATCCTCAGCCCCTGTTCTTGGCTGCTTTAGCTGACCAAGGTAAAGATTAAAGGAAGAGGATTTCTCTCCTGCTACCAGCGGATTATGCCAGTAAAAATATTTGATATAAGCAAATCCGTAAAGCTGAAGTAGTAAAATACTTAGGACAGAAGGTGCAATAGTGACATATCACTAATCAGATTTATACTTCCCATTTTTTCAATAGTGATACCAACATTTACATAGTGTTGTTTATTTATTTTCAATTTTTTATAGTGATAAAAATATATATGGCTAAATGTACCAATTCAACAATTTTTTCATGTACGATTCAGTGCCATTGACTATGTTCATTCTGTTGTGCCACCATCACCACTAACCTCTTCCAGATTATTCCACCACCATTAACAGGAACCTAGTTTCCTTAGGAAAACCTGGTGGCATAGCAGTTAAGTGCTATGGCTGCTAACCAAAAGGTCGGCAGTTGGAATCCACCAGGCACTCCTTGGAAACTCTATGGGGCAGTTCTACTCTGACCTATAGGGTCTCTATGAGTCGGAATCAACTCAATGGCAATGGGTGTGCTTTCCCTAAGCAATAACCCCTTTCCTTTCTCTCTTTCACCCACCCCTGGTAACCACTAATAAAATTTGGTCTCTGTATTTGCCTGTTTCACGTAAGTGGGACCGTTATAATATTTGCCCTTTCATGACTAACTTATTTCAGTAAGCATGATGTTTTCAAGGTTCATCCATGGTGTAGCACATACCAGAACTTCATTTCACTTTATGGCTGAGGATTACTCAGTGAATAATATTTCATTGCGTGTGTATATGCCACATTTTGTTTATCCATTCATCTGCTGATGGACGTTTAAGTTGTGTCTGCCTTTTGTCTCTTGTGAATTGTACACAATTATATGGTATTTTATTATAAATATTCTCATTTAAATTCAAAACTCACATGAGGTAGGCGTTATTTTTCCCATTTTATAAATGAAGAAATTGAAGTAGTGATAGAGAAGGAACGAGAGAGTCAGAACTTGAGCCTAGTGCCGTTGTCTTTAAATCCAGTTCTGTTTCCATTATACCGCACTTCAAAAGACTGTGACTAATATTTTCTTTCTTTATCTCTTTATTTTGTGGGGATGGGGTGGATGTCAAGACAGAGGATTTCTGGAGTTTTGGTTTAAATCATGGGTCTTGCCCTAACAACAAACAGTCTGTTCATAATCCTGGGCATTCCTGTGCTTTGCCTAAACATTTAGTAGATGAAGCAGATGTCTGTTCAAGTATTACTTTAAAAAATGCCTGAAATTGTATTTAAATAGCTTCAATTATTCACTAATTAAATTGTAGATTGTTTCTTGTTGGGATTTTGTGCTAGGGTGAATTTCTTCAGTTGTGACGGACAATGACAAAATGAATCTTTTGCATTGTAGCTTAGTGAAAAATCCTGCTGAATTTGCTAAATCAGTCCACAATAACTTTACAACGGATTTATTTATTTTTTTAAATTCCATTCTTTTTTTGGTAAGACCAAATATGGACAGGTAATGTGCTTTTGTTTGTTTTTATTCACGTATTTTGATTCTGGCCCTTGTACCTGGAGCTGTTGGAGATGCAGTGGAGGCCCATGTGGTCTATTAAAGGTGTCAGCCTCCTTGCACTGCGTGGCTTTTACCAGGAGCTGCACAATAAAAAAAAAAAAAAAAAAAAAAAAAAAATTTTTTTTTTTTTAATAGAATTCACATATTTTAAGACCATGGATGCGTTTCTCACATGGCTGCCATAATTTAAATCTTCAATCAATCTTTCCAAGAGGTCAGGCTACCACCTCGCATCCATCGGGATGGCTAATATTAGAAAAGTGGGAATGTGGAGAAATTGGAACCTTCCTGTCCTGCTGGCAAGCATGTAAAATGGTGCAGCCTCCGTCAGTGGTTTCTTATAAAGTTTAATACAAAATCAGCATATGACCTAGTAATTCCACTTCTAGGTATAATATGCTTTTTTTTTTCGGTTTGGTTTTTTAGGTTTAGGTATAATATACACGAAAGCAGGGACTCAAACAGATACTTGTACACCAGTGTTCATTGCAACACTGTTCCCAATAGCCAACAAGTAGAGATGACCCAAGTGTCCATCAACAGATGTGGTATACGCATGCAATGGAGTTGTATTCAGCCACAAAGAGACATGAAGTTCTGAACATGCTACGACCTCGGTGAACTTTGAAAACATTACGTTGAGTGAAATAAGTCAGATACAAAACAGCAAATATTGTATGAAATATCTAGAATAGGCAAATGCATACAGATAAAAGTTTATTTGTGGTGACCAGGGGATGGTGGGTGGGAGAAATGGGAAATTTTTGCTTAAGGGACATTAAGTTTCTGTTTGGGGTGATGAAAAATTGTTAATGGTGGTGATGTACAATAAGGCCAATTTAGTTAATATTACTGACTTGTGTGCTAAAAAGTGGTTAAAATGACAATTTTTTTGTTAAGTGTATTTTACCACATACACACACGCAAAGTCACACTGATAATAAATGGCAGATCTGGGATTGTGTCTTTTCTGTGCTATAAGTGCTCAAGGTTTGAAAAAAGTCACCTTTGATTTTTCAAGGCCGTTGCTGATCATACTAATCCTTAAGCTTGAGAACAAACGTGAAAGCAATTCAAGTATATAGATGTTAAAGAGAATCTCAGATAAAATGTAAGAATTTAGTTCCACTCAACAACGTGCTAACGCTGTAAGTGCTGAAGTGGGGAGCTGGAGAGCTACCAAAATATCGGATAGGAAACTAGGAGCTTTTCCAAATCAAGTGCCCCTGGGTGACCCTAGGCAGCTGGCGAGAAAGAGTTGGTCACCAACCTAAATAATCAGAAAGAAGTGTTAGATGTGTTTGAAGCAACCCAGAGACTCCCACGTGAAGCTGTTGAGAAAAGACCAGGGAATGTGAAGAAATGAAGGTTGCTTGGTGTCCAAGAGAAAATGAGGAATGGATCTTAGCACCACAGATGGAAGGAAGCTACAGCAGCAAATGGCAGAGAACCAGAAAAGATACGTTTCCATCTGGATTTGGGCAAAAAGGATGTTGGGTAACTAGGGCAATAAAAGTAAATAAATCACCGCTGGTCATATCAGATCAAAATGCAGGGCAAATTTAAAACAGACTCTTCAAATATATATTCCTATTTTGAGGCAACTTCTGCTGTATAAATTATGTTGGAGAGGTAAAGACCTATTTTAGCCTTACATGTTTAATTTGCTAAAGAAAAAGCAAGCCAACAGTCACACTTCTTCCCAGAGAATCTCATACCGTTCTATTGTTAGGGGTGAATTCTCCAGGCTAACTTTGGGAACTAACTGTAGTCATTTTGTTCTTAATATTGTTTCCCCAATGTTAGGTTTAGAGGATTATGTGGCAGGTGGAATAATGTTGTTTTCTAGTGGTTGAAGTGTTTGGAAAATGCTGAGGTGGCTCAGCAACCTTTCGTAGTGTAGGGATGAAATTCAGGACTGCAGGGTGATTTATAGGTCAGTAGGAATAAAATGTTGCTGCTTATTTCTGAATGTCAAGTCACAGTGACCTACCTTTTTTTTTTTTTTTTGGCTTATCCTTTTCATGATTCAAGGTTTTCAGGCGTCAATTACTCGGGGGCTTTTTATTTCCTTTTTCTTTCCTGCCTCTTCTCATGGGATCTTCGTGTTCTGGCATTTGTCTGGTAATGTGGACCTTTTAGTCATATTTTACGTTAAAAGACACAAGATTTTGACACATTGCATTAGACAAAGGGCAATTGTGTCATACCTATATACAAAAATGTTTTCTTTGCTGAAATTAGCAGGGTTTCGTTTGGGAGCGTGCATGTGTGTGTGAAAGGAAGAGGCCACTTTGAGAATTTCTTGAAAGCAATGGAACCTTGCCCCCACCCCCCCCCAAAAAGTCTATATGTTCACACAGACATAAGATATTTCATACAATTTTAAATGGTGGATTAATCCTTGAACTCCTGGTTATGAATCCTTTGCTTGGAAATGTCAAATGTCGTTTTAGATATACTTGGCTTTGGGGTACTGGCTTCCTGTGTAGCCCCCAAAGAAAAGTGGATATATGAGGTTGTGTGAGACTTAGTAGGAGATTTCTAGATTTCAAGTGAATTCACTATGGGCCAAACCCTTTAAAAAGAAAAGAAAGCTGGAGTTTGAGAGTGTGTATCAAGAGAATGGTGGACTGGTGAGAAATGAGACTAGAGAATTATTAGAAAGCATAGTTATTGGCTTTAAGGTTTGTTTTGTTTTTGTTTTTTGGTTGTTGTTTAAAACTTAGAATATACGCTAAACCTGAGGATTTGGAATAACAAATGCAAGGAAAAAAAAAAGGTGCATCCTTCCACCTATGTTACCAGCTGCTGTCCAGTTGATTCCCACTCATGGTGACCCCCAAGTGTGTCAGAGCAGAACTGTGTTCCATAGGGTTTTCAGTAGCTGATTTTTTGGGAAGTAGATCACCAAACTGTTCTTTCTGAGGTGATCTTGGGTGGACTCGAATCTTCAACTTTTTGGTTAGTAGCCAAGCATGTTAACTGTTTGCCTCACCCAGGGATGACAGCTATGAGAAGGAGGATCATAGATCCTTGATGGTGGGGAACAATTCCTAGTCATGTCTGCTTAGGCGACTGCTATGTGTGAGTTTGTAATTGGTTCCAGGAGTGGAAGTGGCTGGTCCTCATTATGTATCTTCTGGGAGGAGGTGAGTTTTGGGTCAGAGATTCATTTTGAGGCTTGTTGGATTTAAACTACTTTTCCCCAAGGCATCTCCATGATAAACCACCTACCATGGGAGGAAAACATAGAAGAGCTGTGAGAACTTCTGTTACAGGAGTGCCTTGCTGCGTGTGTCTGCCACAGGTTTAAGCTCCGTTCTTCTTCGTAGTAGAGGTACCTTCACTCTCCAGTTCCTGAATTGCTATAAGAGCACTGCAGCTAAATAAACTTCATGCAAACCCTGGGCAAAAAGTAGCCAAAATTGTCATCTTAAGAGATTTACCATCTGTCATGGATTGAATCGTGTCCCCCCAAAATACCTGTCAACTTGGCCAGGTCATGATTCCCTTGTATGATTGTCTACCATCTTCTCTTCTGATGTGATTTCCCTGTGTGTTGTAAATCCTATTAGTATGATGTAATAAAATGGATTAGCGGCAGTTATATTGATGAGGTCTAAAAGATTAGGTGGTGTCTTAAGCCAATCTCTTTTGAGATATAAAAGAGAGAAATGAGCAGAGAGACATGGGGACCTCATACCACCAAGAAAGCAGTGCCGGGAGCAGAGTGAGTCCTTTGGGCCTGAGCTTTCTGCACTGAGATGCTCCCAGACCAAGGGAAGACTGATGACAAGGACCTTCCTCCAGAGCTGACAGAGAGAGAAAGCCTTCCCCTGGAGCCGGTGCCCTGAATTCAGACTTCTAGCCTACTGGACTGTGAGAAAATAAACTTCTCTTTGTTAAAGCCTTCCATTTGTGGTATTTCTGTTATAGCAGCACTAGAGGACTAAGACACCGTCCTACTAGCAATATATATATAGTTGGTCTTCATTATTCATGGGTTCTGTATTTGCAAATTCACCTACTCAAATTTATTTGTAACCCTGAAACCAATGCTCTCGGGGTTTTTGTGGTCATTCATGGACAAGGGCAGAGCAGTGAGAAATTTGAATCGCCTGATGTGTAGGTTCCCAGCTGAGACTGAACAAGGCAATGCTCTCACACTGCCAAGTGTTCTTTTCGCGCTCTATTTTTTTAGTGCCTGTCGTTTGTTTTTTTTTTTGCATTTTTGTTCGTGATTTTGCTGTATAAAATGCACCTACAGCATATCGTTGAAGTGTTTTCTAGTGTTCCTAAGCACAAAAAGGCTATGAAGTGCCCTACAGAGAAAATAGTGCTGTTGGCAATGAGTTCAAAGTTAACAAATCACCAGTATATACTAGATAAGGTGTCTAAACAGAAACACACCTAAAACAAGGACATGTATTGATTGGTTGACAAAAATGTTGTGACCAGAAGCTTGCAGAAGCCTAGCCCTTGTATTTCCCCTAGGAGATGTGGTTCAGAATTTGCTAATTCAGTGTCTGTGGTCACTTTATAGAACGTAACTACTGCGAGTAATGGAAGTCATCTGTATAAAGAAAAAAAGAATCCAGAAAATTAAAAACTGTCTTGTCCTCCTCTCCTAAATTCCAGTAATTCTCTGTTTATACCACTCATATGATACCTGTAAGTAACAGCCTCTGGTTGTCTTAACTTCTCTGATTAGACTGAGAGATTCTGAAATTAAGGTCAGGGATCCTTCAAATACAACTTGGTAGTCCTTTTATTACCAAGGCAAGCCATGTGTATTGTGGGTATTCAGCAAATAGTTGCTGAACAAATATTAAAAATACCAGATAGCTAATGTCACTTTAAATCTTTACCCACTCTCTCTTGGATTGTTTCAAACTACTGATCAAGTTTGAGCAGCAATTCAAGGTTATGTTGTCAGAGACGGAACCATTTGTGTGTCATTATTATAATTAATTTTGTAATTTACCCTCAGTCTAGATAGCAAATAAATTGTAGTTCTTGCATTTTTGGTTTTCTGATGATTTTTATGATGTATGGAACCATGATGGATTGAATTATAGCCAGATTCTGATAATTTTAATTTATAACCTCAGTTGTAGGCAGGGATGAAACAGATTCATTCATTAAATAACCACTCATTGATTAATGTGTGCTAGGTATTATTTTATGCATTGAGGATATCAATGTGAATTAGTCATGGTATTTTGCGGAGATCTAAATTTGGTAGGGCAGGTAAACGTTTGAGTAATAATTGGAATATCTCATGTGCTAAGTGGCCTGAAAGAGGTAAGGAAAAGTATAGCCTTGGAACAAAGGGAAGGACTAACCGATTCCTCTTGGGGGTTGAGGAGATTCTTTAGAAGGGTCTTAAGGTATGAGTGGAGTCCCTGGGTGGTGCAAATAGTTAACATGATCAGCTGCCAACCAAAAGTTTGGAAGTTTGAGTCCACCCAGAGGTACCTTGGAAGAAAAGTCTGGCGATCTACTTCCAAAAAGTCAACCGCTGAAAATCCTATGGAGCACACACAGTTCTACTTTGGTGATTGCCATTAGAGTTGACTTCACAGCAGCTGGTTTAAGTATGAGTAGAAGGGTGCCAGGCACAAGGATAAGGTGAGGGATAGGACTGGAATGGTGACATTCCAAGTAGAGAGAAGAGCTTGCAAAGCACAGAGGAAGGTTTGGAGATCTCTGAGCCATATGTCTGGAGCATAGGATGTAAAGACCAGGGAAGAGGTGGAGATGAAGATGGAAAGGTGGTGGGTAAAGACTCTAGAGGGGTTTTTAACTCCCTGCCCCCATGCAGAACAATTTGGATATTCTTTTGTAAACAGCGAGTCTTTTAAGGGGTGAAAACAGATTCTGGCTGCTAGTTGGTTTTATACTAAACATTTTCACCCAGGTATCTCAGTTCTTTCTGAGGCAAAATAGTAAATACCGACTGTAATTGATCAGAGGACCTATTTTATCAGACATTCAACAAATTATCAGGGAAGCTTAAACAAAATTCAGTATACCTGCCAAATTAGCTCAGAACCATTGTACAAAGTGGGGGGATTCTTCTTGAACATAAATGTATTTAATTGTTTGCATATAATTAAGAGAAATAAGAGTGAATTTGAAGTTTTTCCTTGTTTTAGCATTGCGACATGGGAATCTGAGTACAATTAATGGTGTGAATAGTGTTGGCCTTTCTAAACTGGCTTTAGATGGGGCTGCTGGCAGAAGAGTGGTTGCTGAAGTATAACTAAAATAGGAGCAACAGCAAACAGTGAAAACACTGTGTCTAGGTTGCCTCACACTTGGAGGAGTAAGAACTACTCAGACCCAGCACTTTTATAAGCTTCTAAACTGGACTTATATGTTCTAGGACCCCTATTCAGTGTTTGACAAGTAATTTTAATAATAATAATAATAATAATAATAATAATAATAAAAAGACTCTACTTTGTTCATATACCTAGTAGCAATGTCATCCTGTTATTTCATTCCTTCAGTAAATGTTTATTGAACACCTATTATGTAACATTCTTGTAGGTTAGATTTCAGGAAACTTTTAAAAAAAAGAGACCCTCTTTCCAGCTCATTTCCAGAAAAATACTTGCCATGGAGGCTTCCATGGTTGCTTGAGTGAAAACCTTGTTATTAATTGATGTATTTATTCAATAGATGTTTATTTTAAGCAGTTATGAAGTGCCGGGCACTAAGTTTACCATTGGCCTTGGAAATTTGATGCCAAACGCTGAACAATACAGGCTCAGCCCTTGTCTTCATGGATTCTACATTGTAGGGGGATACAGACAAATAATAGGAGTTGCAGCGTAGCAATAAATGCTCTGGGAAGTTAAATATAAAGCCAACATCCCTAGGTGGTACAGATGGCTAATGTACTTGGCTGCTAAGTGAAAGGTTGGAGGTTTGAGTCCACCCAGAGGTACCTTGGAAGAAAGGCCTGGTCATCTACTTATGAAAAGTCAGCCATTGAAAGCCCTATAGAGTACAGTCCTACTCTGAAACACATGGAGTCTCCATGAGTCAGAATTGACTAGATGGCCACTGGATTTTCTATTTTGGTATGGGAGAATTTAGGTGGATTATCTAACCCAGACTTAGAGGAAAGACTTCCTGGAGAACTTGATAATGAAAACTTGAGACATGGCAATGAACAAGAGTAAGTCAAGGGAAGGGGGAGAAGAAGGATGTCACAGGGATTGTTGCAGGCATTCGCAGGGATATGTGCTAATACCCTGAGGTGTGTGTGTGTGTGTTTGGGGAGAATTAAAGCAGCTTAACCTGGTTGTGGTGTGGAATGTTTTGTGGAAGCAGAGAAATTGGGCTGGAGCTTTGGGCAGAGCCTGATTATGCTTTTAGCCACGTAAAGGAGTTTGGAATTTATCCTAATGCCAAGAGATTTGCCTCCTAGGAAGGCAGTCTAGCTGGTGTGTTGAAGAATGAAGAGATAGACAGGTAGACTAGTTAAGAGGTTACTGCAATAATCTGGTGGGGAGATAACAGTATCCTTAAGTAGGGAACTAGCAGTAGGAATGCAGAAAGGTAGGTGGAGTCAACGATATTTAGTTTAGGAGGTAGATTCTTAATGAGACTTGGGACTGACCAAAGGCGGGGGTGATAGACAGAGAGGGAGGTGATGGGCAGTTTGGGAGAAGGCGATGCTTGCTCTTTGTTATGGATTGAATTGTGTCCCCCCCCAAAATATGTGTCAACTTGGCTAGTCCGTGATTCTCAGTATTGTGTGATTGTCCATCATTTTGTCATCTAATGTGATTTTCCTATGTGTCATAATTCCTACCTCTATGATGTTAACGAGGTGAGATTAGAGGCAGTTACGTTAATGAGGCGGGACTCAATCTACAGGATTAGGTCGTATCTTCAGTTAATCCCTTTTGAGATACAAAAGAGAGGTGAGTAGAGAGACAGAGGGACCTCCTACCACCAAGAAATTCTTTCTTAAACAAGGAAACACAATGTGTATCTATGAGGGTGGGCATTATTTTCAGTGTAATTTAAAACACTTAAAAGAGACCCTTTGGCCTAAGGAACTTTTAAATTCTCTGGTATGTCAGCCTGTATATAAATTTAATGGAGAAAGGAAAAGTATCAAATTTAGAAGGGTAGAACCCAAACCAAAAACCCGTTGACGTCAAATTGATTTCGACTCATAGTGACCCTATAGGACAGAGTAGAACTGCCCCATATGATTTTCAAGAAGCAGCTGGTAGATTCAAACTGCCAACTGTTTGTTTAGCAGCCTGAGCTCTTAACCGCTGTGCCACCAGGGCTCCTTAAAAGGGTAGAGGTAGTCGAAAGGAGCCCTTTTTCATTTTCAGAGAATTAGAAAGATGTACACTTCCTGGAGAAGCTGATTTTTGCAGCCTCTGAATAAAAGCACTTCCAGTTCTACCTTTAGTTGAAAATCAATGGCATCTGATGTTTATCAGAAGCCTCCAAAGCTCTCCTGGGCAGGCCATCAGCATCTGTATGTTATGCCCACTACTTTAAGCCAGGAAATCCTGGTAGTGTAGTGGTTAAGTGCTATAGCTGCTAACCAAAAGGTCAGCAGTTTGAACCCACCAGGCACTCCTTGGATACCTTATGGGGCAGTTCTACTCTGTCCTATAGGGTCACTATGAGTTACACTTGACTCAACAGCAACGGGTTTGTTTTTTTTTACTTTGAGTCAAATAACCTCCAATGGTCCCCACCTGCTAGGATTTCCATTCTTTTGATTCTTCAGTTTTTTTTAATTAAAAAAAAAACCAAAAGACTTCTAGCAAGGCATATTTGATTTTTTGATTTGCTGCTGAAGTAATTTTTCTCCTTCTTGAACATGTCATTCAGATCATTACTGGAAAAATGTTGTCTAGGATGCTACAGAGTTTTTTTTTTTTTTTTTTTAATGCTTTATAAGTATAAAATAACAAAATTATCTGCAGTCGGTTAAAAGAATGTATAACTGGAATTTTAACTTGATTATCCTTCCCAATTTTCCCAGGCTTTCATAAGCAAGTACTTTGTTTGAACAGCTGTGCTCCGGTAAATCTCAGTAACAAATGAATCAGGAATGATTTTGTGTAGCAAGTCAGATGAAAGGAACTTCCTTAGGAAGATAGGTCATTAAAAGCATGAAGAAACAAAAGTTGGAAAAGTTTGAGAAATTTAGCAACTATTTTTTTTAAATAAGGCAATTTGCTCGAAAAATTCTTTTCCAATAATCTTGATAGGCTATGTCATCAACAGCAGAGAAAGCTTATTGCCTGCTAGATTTTAATACTGTGTGGAAATTAAATTTAAAACTAAAGTCAAAAGAAAGGGGGAAGTGGTAAAACGGAGAGGCATAAAAGATGGACATAGAGGTGGGTGGTCAATTTCCTATCCATAATTTTTGATCATCTGTAATTTTCTATTGTCTATATGTGTGCTGGAATTGACTTGATGGCACACAACAACAACAGATATGTGTTGGAGCCCTGGTGACACAGTGGTTAAGAGCTCAGGCTGCTAACCAAACGGTTGGCAGTTCGAATCCACCAGCCACTCCTTGGAAACCCTATAGGGCAGTTCTACTCTGTCCTATAGGGTCCCCCTGACTCGGAATCGACTTGAGGGCAGTGGGTTGGATTTGGTTTAGTTGATTTATATATGTGTTATCCATATGCATATATATATATTTTTTTTATCCATATGCTAGGGGGCAGTGGAGGGGTTGGTGAGGGAGGGGCTGTGAAACATGTCTGCCTCCAAACACAAAAAAAGATCAAATGAATACCTGAAAAGGTATTTGAAATGAGCTGTCAGGTAGAAAGGCTTTGGCTCTCAACATCTTACCTACTGGATAGGTTTGAAGCCATAAAATAAAGCTAAACTGAATTTAGGGAAACATTGATTCACCCAACTGAATAAACTACTTACTGAATTTGCTAATCTAATTAATCAAACTCAGCTTCTCCTTCCCAAAGTAGATTCATAGGCAGTAAAATAAATTAAATCAGCATCCTTTCCCACTTACTAAAAATATACTTTCTTTCCCTGGGTAAATCGGTCATTTTAATTCCCAAGCCTGGTCTCTTGTATTCCAATGACAGGAAGCAATCGTTTGGGTAGAAAATCGTTTCTCTGCGGGGTGCGGAGTTGGGGTTCTAAGCATCCTATCTTAGCCTTACCAGCGAACTGATGAATAAAATACATTTTAAGTGAAGTTATTTTTAGAAGTAAATGGCCTATGGATGATGCTGCTTTGCAGATATGGCTCAAAGGCAGCCTGTGATTTATAGAATAATGGGTCTTTCCTGAAACTTAAAACTATATTGATGGCAGGAAATAATGATTTTTTGGGGGAGAAGGGGGATCCTGGAAAATCAAGAATATTTGAAGTTTGAAACCAATTTAAATGCAGAAAATGTAGACTCTGAAGCAGTAAAAAATATTTCAGTTCAGTAGTTTGCAGATCTGGTACCTAAAAATGTTGAGTTTATCTAATTTTTAAACCATTGTTATAAAATTCAAATTTAGATTGCATTTATATACACATATTAATTTTGTACACACATAACATTCACAACAGCATACAAGGAAAAGTCATTGATCGAATAAATGCGGGAGGAAACTAACGAAAAAATTATGAAGTGCTAAGTGACAGGCTTTATGCAAGTGAGACAAAATATAGTGTAGGTATATCCTGGATAACAGGTTGAGTATGAGTCAAGAATGTATCCGTAGGTTTTCATGATATCTGATGCAGAAATAGGCGGACTACGCATTAGATCTGAGGAAGAGCTCACTGTTTATATGAAGTTCTGGTCACACTGTATTTCCATGCTTTTGTTATGAATGGGCACCCCTCCAAGGAAGGACTCAAATGGAAGATGCCTCCAGCCTACTTCTTAACTCCACTAATCCTAGTCACCTTTTGATGCCTTCGCCTTTAGGATCAAAGAACCCCCAAGGATTGCCTTTTCCACATTTCCTTCTTGGTGAACCAATTTCTATTCTTTCCAATTTTGTTTACATAGGATATTATGAAGATATTATGCAGAGTCCCTGAGTGATGTAAATGGTTAAGCGCTTGACTACTAGCTGAACGGTTGGCAGTTTGAAAACCCACCCCCATCCCCCGCCCGAGGTGCACTGGAAGACAGGCCTGGCGATCTGCTTCTAAAATGTCACAGCCTTGAAAACCCTATGGAGCAGTTCTCTGCACACATGGGGTCGCCATGAGTTCAAATCCACTAGTCACTTCTTGGGGGTGCCTCCAGCCGCTCTTTGGAAATCCTATGAGGCAGTTCTACTGTGTCTTATAGGGTCACCATGAGTTGAAATCAACTCAACGGCAACAGGTTTTGGTTGTTTCAGTGCTCTTATATGGCAGCTTTTACACCATACATGCATGCCATTAGCCAGCAAGTATTTATTTTCTACCTAATATGTTTTGGGCACTGGCACCTAGATTCTCGAGATACAAAGGTGAGTAAACCAAAGTCCCTGTCCTAGGGGAAATGATGGTTTACCTCTTATTATCATTTATTATACTCTAACACGTTTATTTTTGTCTTCCAGATTGTGAACTCATTTGAGGTCAAAACCATGGGATCCAAAAAATGAAATAAAATATTCATGTCAATTTACTTGAAAATAGTTTAGAACTAGAAAGATAAGCCATCCCAAAGTACTTTGCATTGGGCAAACTACTTGTAAAGTATTGCATCCAGCTCTGAATATGTTTAGGAATGTTGACAACTGGAGAATACTGGCATGTCTATTTATTCTTTAGGAGGTCCTATGGCAATAATAAAGGAGACCTGGTGGCGCAGTGGTTAAAGCAATCAACTGCTAACTGAAAGGTCGGCAGTTTGAAACCACCAGCATTCCGCAGGAGAATGAAGTGGCAGTCTGCTTCTTTAGAGATTTACAGCCTTGGAAACCCTCTGGGGTCGCTGTGAGTTGGAATGGACTCGATGGCAGTAGGGGGTGTACATAGCAATGATAAAGTAGCCCTGGTGGTGCAATGGTTAAGTGCTTGGCTGCTAACTGAAAGGTCAGTGATTCGAACCCACTAGCTGCTCTTTGGGAGAAAAGACCTGACGATCTCTTCCTGTAAAAATTACAGCTTAGGAAACCCTATGGGGTAGTTCTACTCTGTTACATTGGGTTGCTATGAATTGGAATCGACCCAATGGCACACAACAACAACAGCAATAATAATAATTATTGTCATCATCACAATTACTCCCTACTAAGAATACCTGATGTTGTATAGAGCTTGCATATCTCCTGGCTCACTTGAGCCTTATAATATTTCTATGTGATACGGAGGGTAACAGATTTTTCTGTTTTTTATGGGTTTGAGCAAATCTAATATAATTTCAGGTAACATAAGTGATTTCCTTAAGGGCATGGATCTAGTATAAGCATCTGGGCTCAAATTCAGATTTCCTTAGTCCAAGTTCATTGTGCTTCCCACTAGATAGACTCTGATGGCTAGACTGCTACTTAGAACAGTTGAAGATCCTGGAACTGTTTCAGCTTGGAAAAGAAAAGATACACAGGAAACATGATCACTGTCTTTTAATGTTTGAAAGCCTGTCTCATGGCAGGGATATTAGTCTTACTCTGAGACTTCTTAGGGTAGAACTTTGAATGTGTATTGCTTATGTCTACTTTTACTTTGGCTTAATCATTTTTTTCAGACACTCAGGGCCAGAGGTGGAGGGTGCTTTACCATGCCCTTGTGCCCTGGCGCCTGTTCACATCTTTTGCCTTGTTTTATCACATTCTATTGCTCTTTCCCCCTCCCTCCCATATATTATGCTTAAGCTATGTCAGTCTTCTTTTTCACCACAGGGTCTTTGCACTGCTAGACCTTCTGCTTAGAATGCCATTCCCTTTTTCCCAGTTTTGCTTGCTTGAATCTTATGCATCTTCTAGGACTTATCCTAAATGTTGCTTGTTCAAAGACTTCCCAAAGAGAATAAATGTTCTGAGACAACCTCACTAAACAATTGAGTCGGGAACTCTAGTTGCAAGCAACAGAAACTGAGTCTGGTTAAGCAGAAAGGGAATTCATTGAAAGGGTATGGAGAGTTTCCTGGTCTCATTGGAAGGGCTGAAGAACTAGGCACATAGCTAAATTTCCTGAAAAGATGCCCAAAGCCACGCCAGAGAAGTGGCCTAAGGAGGAAACTGCTGCCACCTTTGCAGCCCCACTGAGCACTATGGTTTGTACTGTTGCCAGGAAATCTGCTTTATTGTAACTGAGGCCAGCAGTTTGCCACTTCTACTCTAGAACTCAGCCTTGGTCCCTTAAGCTGGACACCTCTGTTTCCATACTTACCAGCAGAATCAATTCTATATTGAATTTCCTTCCTTAAATTGCTCACATATGAATCAAAGTTTTGCAAGGGTGAGTCTAATTGGTGACGCTGAAGTCATATGCTTGTGCCCTAGCTGCAAAGTAGGCCGAAGAACTGAGTTTTCTAGGTTCCATACTGGGAAAGGAGTCCCTGGGTGGTATAAATGGTTAATGCACTTGGCTGCTAACTGAAAGGTTAGAGGTTTGAATCCACCCAGAGGCTCCTCAGAAGAAAGGTCTGGGGGTCTACTTCTGAAAAATCAGCCATTGAAAACCCTACGGAGAATAGCTCTACCCTAGCACACATGGGGTCACCATGAGTTGGAGTTGACTCGATGGCAACCGGATATTGGTAAAGCGGGACCCATAAGGCAGAAAATTACCCAGCCGCATTAAGATGCTGGCCAGCCAGAATATATGGCCAAAAAAGAAAAGAAAACAGGACAAAACGGTTGCCATTGAGTCGCTAACTCATGGCAACCCCACGTGCTGCAGAGTAGAACTGTGCTCCATAGGATTTTTAAGGCTGTGACCTTTCAGAAGCAGATCACCAGGCGTTTCTTCCAAGATACCCCTGGGTGGGTCTGAACTGTCAACCTTTTCAACAGTGGTTGAACACTTAACTGTTATGCCATCCAGGGACTCCTGAATATAAGACACTAAGATAAAGTGTTCTCATATATGTATTATGATCCAATCATACCTACCTCACAGGGTTGTTAGAAAGATAAAATAAGGTAATTTATGTGAAATTAAATACACCGTACAGAGGAATGTAAGTATAAAATAATAAAATAATTTTTATTGTATGATTTATATCCTTGGGCAAAGCATTTGACAGGGGTTAACTATTTCTCATAAAATCGAGTGCTTAATAAGTTGATTTATCTCAAATTCACTTTAGATGTTTTTAAAATAACAAAGACATTCTATTCCCTCAAAAGGCATTTTAAATGTTTAGTAGAAAAAAAAAAAAGGGTATTTTTGGTTTAAGTGCTGCTCTCATAAATTTATATCGTGCCTACATTTTTATTTTGTAATGGAAACATAGAAAACAATGCCAAGTATAGAAATGGTAGTTTTAAAAATTTGAGTGGGTTTCCAGCTACTTTTGCCTCATTCTGAATTTTAAGGCTTTGTTCTAATCTGATTCTTACTCTGGTTTCATCATGAATGCAGCTCTCTTGTTCCCAAACAGACAATGGACACATTCAACCCTCAATGGCCTCTACGTTTGGTTTTGCTGCCATCGTCCCTTGGTGGCTCTACCAGAGGCATTATTGTCTCAGAAAAAATGTTGAAGTGACAGCTGAGTTTTTTACACAAGTAAAAGCAGTTGTGTAAAAGAGGGTGTTAGTGTAAATGGGAGTAGTAGTAGCCCAATTTACATTAAAGCTAATTCAGTAGGAGTTATTAAAATATTCATTGAACGCAGCTCTGGCCTTCAGTGGTAAAGTTCCTCTGTAGGAGAGGAGAGGTCAATGCCAATGTAATTTCAGAGGAGAAGGAGACACACAGGGCCATTTTCTTATTTGACAGAAATGTTCCCCAGTATAACCTATCTGAGATTTGAATTACGTTATTTGATTTGCTTCCCTTTTTCGTAAACACTGAATTCAATTAATATCTTGCTAGAAAAAATAAAACATGACCCAGCTCTGCAACGCTGAAAATTGGATTAAAATTCTTAGGTTGTTAGATTTCTGCCATCTTGAAGGTACCTTTTATTTAAGAAGATGGGGAAATTCGAACAGAACTGGTTTCAGACACCTCTTACTTGAACAATATTGTGTACTAGATTGAACTTCCCCTAAATTTCCAAATTTTTCGTGTTGAATTCAGAGGAATTTCCTCTCAATATGCTTCTGTTTCTTCTTCAACATCCTCTGAATCCTTTCTCTCCATCTACACACACACACAAACACACACACACGCACACACATGCATTCTGTCTCTCTCACTCATATACTCACTCATTTACGTTGAACCTCAATAGAACCTGAATAGTTCTGGACACTGAAGACTGGAATCCTTGTGTGGTGTTTATTTAGTAAAGGTCCTAGCTTGTTAGTAAAGGCTGCCTTAAAAATAGCACTGTAGTAACTAGAGCTCACTGTAGTCAACAGAGCATTTGAGAAAATAATAAATTTTGTGATTCAAAATTTATTTTGATGATCAGATAGGTGTACATGTTTATGTGGTCTGTGGATTTTTTTCCGGCTATAAAAATTCTAATTTCATTTCTTGAAACACAAACAACGACCGTGCATGAGAGAAGGCTAGTTGGTTGTGACACAGAGCTTGCTGGGGAAGGGGTGAGGCAGATTCTGGAGTAAAACAGAATATTTAATGCTGAAGCTTTTGCTTTAATTGATGTTGTTGAAAGTAACTTGAAACCACCCCTCAGTTTGCAAGGGAGTTCTCAGGTTGCTGTGTGGGTGTCTTGTGATTGCCTTTTATTTTATTGACTCACTAAAATTCTTAGCCGACTCTACCGTTGGATATTGATAAACTGTAACATTCTTATGGAGCCTGCTCCGTAGTGACTTATAAAGAATCATCTTGTTAATAAACTCAGCATCACAGGAAATTCAAGTTTAATTAAAATGGAACAGTAAATGATTATGTAAAGATTTTTTCCTTTTTTAAGCGGATAGCCTTTAATTGTCTCTGCGTTGTGTTTAAATTCCAAGGGAGATTTTATTTTAAATCCGGCTTGGCAATATGAATTTATAAAGATTCCGTTGTGATACCTTTTCTGTTTTTAGATTTTGATTTACAGACTTTTTTTTTTTTTTTTAATTAGAAGAGTTGAGAAGGAGTTCTGAGCTAGACTCTGAGGGAGGCAAAAATGAAAAAACAAGGCTATGTTATCCAGGGGGATTGTAGTTTTTAAGATGCTGTTTAAAGATAATGATTGTTTATGTTTCCTCATAAAAGTTGCCAGATAACAGATTAGTTATCTGAGGGTGATTTGAAAAGCCTTTTGAAATGGCCTGGGTGACAGTACTACCTTAACGGTACTTAGAAAGCTCCTTTGAAGTTGGCTGTTCATATTGGAAAACTAGAAAAAAAAAATTTTTTTTTTCCTTATTTTAAAGGGAAAGTAATACATAGGGAGCAGAGGTTTAGTAAAATGCTGCAGGGTGAAATACACTGGTTATTTTTGTGGTTGACTTCAATTTTTCATCTTTGAATTTTTGTGGGTTACCGAATTTTGGTGAGTTACAGTTCTTACTCTAATGTGTACGCTGCTCTTTGTATTTGATACGTGATTACTAAGTGCACAACTGTCATGCCTCAAAATACCAGGACCTCTTTCCTTTCCCAGCACCTTTTCTCCCCAGACACTTTCAGGTGCAAATCCCCCCACCCCCAAGGTGGGTTGTTAAAATAGCTCAGGGTGGAGATAAACTCTGTAGGTTATCGGAAATTCCTGTACAACCTTTGTTATACAAAGTCGCACTAAAAGAACAGGGTCGATGGAAGGGCTGTCAGGGGTCAAGGCTAGAAACACAGAGAGGCAGATATTGCAGTTTGGGTTAGCAGAAGTTTATGGGCATCCCCTTCAGCCCATGCTTATCTGAGTTCACAAAGAAGATTCACGGTTCGTTGCTCTGCAGAAGCTATTTGGACAGACACTTCCCAACTGCTTTTAAGTGCTCCTGGGGCCCTCAAGCCTATTCACATAGGCCTCCCAGATTATGAATCCATAAAGCTTAATGATTTTGGAGTCCCAAAGGAGGACATACTAACTAGAGCATCATCAAAATATGATTCCGATAACAGAACAGACAAATGCATTTTAGGATATCACAAATTCACCAGGCTCGATGGGAGAATATAGTAGTAAGTTTTTGCAAAGCTTGGAGACCAGTTATTTGGTTCTAGCATTGAGAGGCTGGTTGATACTGATTACAAATTTGCGTTCAAACAGCAGAACTAGTAAAAAAAATGCCACTGTGGAGTGTGGCAGAAATGATCTTCGCTTTTATGGTTTGACAAACTATACAAGGCATTCGTTGAGTGTGCAAGTTGGTTATTTCAAGCATCTTGGAGCATCAGCCTTCCCATATTCAACAGTTACTTCGATTATGAAAATTTTTTTCTCTTTTTAGGAAAAATTTGTTTTTCAAAATAAGAAGTGTTATTATGATTATCATAAACGCATTGTCCCTTCATCTATTTTAAATATTTCAGTTGTTTTAAATGTTTTAGAGAACTTGAATCCAACTCAAGGTCTCTTCTTGAGAGAATAGAAACAATCATGTGGAATTTGTTATAATAAGATTTAACCTATAGTGTTCAGATTCTCTCTTCTCTATAATTTTTATCAAGTTTTTAATTGCCCACAAGATGATTTATTTTAGAATTGGCCTACTTTTTTGGGCATCAATGCCTGTGGGCAAATGTAAATTTGCAGCTGAATTAGCAAACCGGGGATCTCTATATATGTTAATAACCACATTAGGGAATCAACTCATTACCCTTCTTTTCTAAATTGGGTATGTCTGTAAGATAGTAGAGCTAAGATTGGGGGGTAAGGAGGTTTATGGTGACATGGTTGACTTTACATTGTTTTATTAACATAAAAGAAATGTATGTTCACTGCAGAAAATACAGAAAAGTAAAAAGGACAAAATAAAAACTGTTATCATTTGTCTCTGAGATTGTTGTGTGAACATCTTGATATTTTTTATTTCAGTCCTTTACTTTTTTTGAATTGCTTTATACATAAAAAGTGTATGTATATTTCTGTAATAAAGAATAATAAAACACATACTTTTGCACCCATCATCCATCTTTTTTATTGTACTTTAGGTGAAAGAACAAATTAGTTTCTTATTGAACATTTAGCATGTATTGTTTTGTGACATTGGTCGCTAACCCCATGACATGTCAACACTCTCCCCTTCTCGACCTCCGGTTTCCTGTTCCCATCGTCAATCTTGATAGAACATTACCAATTCTGTTTTATCCCCCAGTAGTGCCTCCTCACTTGTGTCCCAAAAGTGATCAGTATCCTTAACTTTGTGTTGATCATTTTCTCGTGTTCCTTTCAGCACACGTGTGTATCCCTAAATATATTGGAAATTACCTCTTGCAATTAACATTATATGTTTTGTGATGGGTGTGGCTACCATATGTTTTCACCACTGTGTAGTATTACTTTGCATCAATGTTCCACAATTTATCCATTTCTTGTCAATGGACATTGGGGTTTTACTTGTGTTGCAGATCCTGTCAGTGCCTCACCCATGCCCCATGGATCTTTCTTCGTGTTCTCACCAATTTCCAGATCCTAGTGTCTGCACATCTATGCCTGAGGGTCTTCCCCTGCCCCAGTTGCAGGAAGCTGTGCTGCCAGTGTGCACTGGAGCAAACAAGAGGTGCTCTTGGGAGTTAAAGACTATAAATACCCCAGCTCCCTCAGATAACTCCAGTTCCTAGAGTCTCTTCATGAGAACCACTATAGTGGCTGGTTAAATAGAATACTGGCTACTCATCCTTGCTTGTATATTGCTCCCCATTCCACTACCATTTTTCCTGTTAATTTTTTTTACCCTTCCAAATAAATTTAATCTTTGTCTCATGGTCTGTATCTTTGAGAGGCTTAAACTAAAGCAGGTGTTTTTGCAGTTTTGACCCTTGAAAACAATGCTGCTATGGATATTTTTGGACATGTTTCCTGGTATATGGAGCAAGTGTTTTAAGCTTTTTTAGGGAAAGTCCAAAGCAACATTTACTCTAGGCCTAATTACTTACACTAATGGGATGTGATTCCTTTGAAGACTCTCTAGCCCTTGTCACTTGTATTACAAGGCCTCTCTGTTTTGACTTATGGAAGTTTAAGCTATTGGAAGCTGTGATAGTTAAGGTTGTGTGTCAGTTTGGCTGGGCCATGATTTTCAGTGGTTTGGCCATTATGTAGTGATGTACTCCTCCTTCATGAAGCAATCAGCCAATCAGTTGTAAGAAGAGTTTCCTTGGGGGTGTGGGCTACATGCAACGTATATATGGACATTCTGTCAAAGCTTCCTTGCTTGCCCTGGATCCTGCATCTGGCTTGTCATAATCTGATCTCCAGGTCTTGGGACTTGAGCCAGCAGCCTGCCATATTGCCTCCTGATCTTGGGATTTTTTGGTCTCCGCAGCCTGTGAGCCAGCAGCCTGCTGTCTGACCTGCCAATATTGGGTTTGTCAGCCCCGGCGTCTATGTGAGTCAGGAGAAGCCTCTAGCCTGATGCCTGACCCACAGTCTTGGAACTTGCAAGCCTGTACAACTGCATGAGCCATTTCTTTGAGCCAAAACTCTCTCTTTTTTCTGTCTGTCTATAAATACTACACTAGTTTTGCTTCTCTAGAGAACCTAGCCTAAGACAGAAGCCATATGTGACCTACAGCAATTGTTCAGCCTACTGTTTTCTGGTGGTCCCTTTCCCAGTCTCATGAAGACTCACCCCACACATGTGCAGACTTAGAACTTAGCCAGTAACTCAGAGACCCTCTGCATTTCTCCAGAACTCTCTCTCCTTGCAGTTCTTCTCTCTCAGATATTCTGTCCTGCAAATTCTAGCTGCCTAGGCCTCTCAAACTCTAATCTCTGTGGCAACTCAGTGAGACCATAGGCTACTTTTGGTGGATTAATTATCTATTTTTTTTTTTGTAACAAATTATGCCCAAATTTAACAGCTTAAAACATTTATTTATTTTTGGGGTGTCTTCCCTAAGAATTTTTTTTTAAATTGTTTTAGGTGAAACTTTACAGTTAATTTCTCATACAAAAATTTATATACACATTGTTATGTGACACTAGCTACAATCCCTATAATGTGACAGCATATTCCCCCTTTCCATCCTGGGTTTCCTATGTTCATCCAACCAGCTCCTGTCCCTTCCTGCCTTTTCATCCTTCTGGACAGGAGCCACCCATTTGGTCTTGTGTATCTGCTTGAACTAAGAAAAACATTCTTCACAAGTATTATTTTATGTTTTATAGTTCAGCCTAATCTTTGTCTGAAGAGTGGGCTTCAGGAATGGTTTTAGTTCTGGGTTAACAGAGTGTCCAGGGACTATGGCTTTATCGGTTTCTCCAGTTTTAGACCATTAAGTCTGGTCTTTTTATGTGAATTTGTGTCCTGCTCCACACATTTCTGCTGCTCCGTCAGGGACCCTCTGTTGTATTCCCCGTCAGGGTGGTCATTGGTGGTAGCTGGCCATCATCTAGTTCTTCTGGTCTCAGGCTGATGGAGTCTCTGGTTCATTTGACCCTTATGTCTCTTAGGCTAATATTTTCCTTGTGCCTTCGGTGTTCTTCATTCCCTTTGCTCCTGGTGGGCTGGGACAAATTGATGCATCTTAGATGCCGCTCGCTAGCTTTAAGACCCCAGACAACACTCACCAAAGTGGGACGCAGAACATTTTCTTAATAAACTTTGGTATGCCAGTTGACCTAGATGTCCCCCAAAACCATGGTCCCCACACCCCAGCCCCAGCTAAAAATATGAAATGCTTCACAAATTTGTGTGTCATCCTTGTGCAGGGGCTATGATAATCTTCTCTGTATCATTCCAATTTTAGTACATGTGCTGCCGAAGTGACCACTTAAAACATTTATTATCTCATAACTTGTATGGGTCAGGAATTGGGGAGTAGCTGAGTGGGGTGATTCTGGCAGAGTCACTTGTATCACTGTTAGAAGGAGGCCTCATTTCTTCACCATGTCTTCTTCTTCATGGGGCTTTTTAAATGTTCTCATTACATGAGAGCTGGCTTCCCTTCAGGTAAAGTGATTTAAGAAAGAGAAAGAAGAAATCCACAATGCCATTTTGTGATCCTAATCTTGAAGACACACACTATTACTTTTGCCATATTCACTGTCTTTGTTAGAAGCAAGTCACTAAGTTCTACATTTAGAAATGGGGGTAGTGAATTAGTTTTCACTTTTGGAGGGAGGAGTGTTGAAGGGCCTGTCTACATATTTTAAGCTACAATATTTGAAATCTTCCTCCCTGCACTATAGCCTGGAAACTGCCCCATGCAGTAAGCTGGGATGGTTCATGGCCTTACCTTGTTTGTTTTCTTTCTCCAAGACATCATAGGCCTTCACTTCTTCTTCTTCAGTGTTTGGAAAGTTTTTCACATATTGTGTCTGGTTTTCTGGTTGTTTACAATGGAAGGGTAATTCCTGCTGTATTTAATACTTCACTTCAAGAAGCAGAAATTCAATAAGTTAAAATTTTAACAGCCATTTTATCATATGGACAAGTGGGGGAAGATTCCATTTTCATGTTGGAATTGCCAGCCGTGTAGTAGATATCTGGAAGAGAGCATTTCAGACAGACTGGGTTTGGGCATCACTGATACAGTGAAAAGTATGAGAACGTGGGTTTGTAATACTGAGCCATATTTAGTGACTGACAATGTTTGCTAATAAGGCAGTTCTGGAAATACCACAGAACTGGACAAACATACTAGAAAGTTCTCAATATTTGAACATGATACCCTCAAAGACCAAATGAGACAAGTAATGGACTGTATGTAAAGAATGGCATTTAGAGGAACATCTGTGGGTAGCTGGTCAGGTCCATGGTCAAATTATTCGTATGCCAGAATCCCATCCAGTAGACCTAAAGTCATGCTCACTTCATTCATCAAATGAGGGGAGCTTCATGGCTCAGCATCCCTTCATTAGTCTGCCAGTAAGTTCATCAACACTCACATTGTTTTTAGAAAAAAGTAATTGCAATGACATGAGAAAGCTTTATCAGGCCACCTAAGTCTTGTTGCTTAAAACAGCTTAGTGTAGAAGGAGTTTTCACAATGTTTATAAAATGAGGTTTTGTGAGGTCACTGAAATGGTGTTTGTTTTTCTTATAACTATTTCAGTGGCAGTTACATACTGCTTGATATTCTCTGTTTGGGAATGGGTGGTACAAGAAGCACGCAATTCTTTTCCTTTTTTTTTTGGTCTGTATTTCCTGAAACAACATTTTACCCTGTGTGCATATAGCGTGCTATATAAGTTTCTGTGATTTTAATAATGCGATTTTAATATGTGGCACCTGAAATGGGTCTTAGACATCCTCTAACTCCCTCACTTTATTAAAAAAGAAATAGGTGCAAAGAAATCAAAGAATGTATTTCAGTCACACCAGCTGGGAATTTCAGGTAGATTATATAAAATATAGGTTCACCCCCCCAAAAATGTATTAGTGGTTGATTTACTCATTTGGCAAAACTGTCACAAAACTTTTTCTTTTATCTACCAGCTTCCTTAAGGTTTCCAAGATGAGAATGACAGGCTAAGTTTCAGGAGGTTGTCTATTTCTGAAGTGAGAAATTCAGTAGAAAGTAGTGAATGCGGTTGGAGATTGTAAATTTAAATTTAGTAATATTATATCTGTGATGGATTGAATTGTGTCCCCCCAAAATATGTGACAATTTGACTGGTTCATGATTCCCAGTATTGTGTGATTGCCCACCATTTTTGTCATCTGTCTTGATTCTCCCGTATGTTGTAAATCCTACCTCTGTGATGTTAACGAGGTGGGATTAGTGGTAGTTATGTTAATGAAACAGGACCCAATCTACAAGATTAGGTTGTGTTTTTAAGTCAATCTCTTTTGAGATATAAAAGAGAGAATTGAGCAGAGAGACATGGGGACCTCATTACCACCAAACAAAGAGAACCAGGAGAGTGTGTGTCTTTGAACTTGGGGTCCTTGCACTGAGAAGCTCCTTGAATAAGGGAAGATTGATGACAAGGACTTCTCCCTAGAGCCTACAGCTCCCTTGGAGCTGGCACCCTGAATTCCTACTTCTGCCTCCTAGACTGTGAGAGAATAAATTTCTCTTAGTTAAAGCCATCCGCTTGTGGTATTTCTGTTATAGCAGCACTAGATAACTAAGACTATCCAGCTTCCTAATAGCCTGAAGGCCAAATCTCATCATGTCTTCATGTAGCCCCTGTCAGGGAATTGTATTCAATTGAAAAAACAGGGGCTGTGGATTCACACCATTTTTTCTAGTTCTTTGGGTGAGAGGGGAGATGGGTCCTGTGACTTTCCTCAGGTGAGCTGCCAACTCCTGAGGACAGGTGTCTCTTTCAAAGCATGGCTGAGGAGATCCTCCTCCAAAGTTCTGAAAATAAAACTTGGCCTGACTCCCAGAGGCTGCCCCATTTTGTTTGTGCCATGCAGAAGTGAGAAGTGAGACCAACATTTGGTTCACTCTGGCTGTAATACTCTATAGGGCTCTCGTGATTCTACGTATATTTGAAGAGAGAGCATTTATTCAATACCTGTTATGTGTGAGGCAGTGTACTAAAAATAGTATATAAATTATAACATTTATACAACACAATCATAGACTGGAGGTGGTATTGTTGTCCTCTTCTGATTCATGGCTACCCCATGTGTTACTGAACTGTGCTCTATAAGGTTTCTTAGTCTGTAATCTTTACGGAAGCAAATTGCTAGGCCTTTTCTTTTATGGTGCTGCTGGTTGGGTTCGAACTGCCAACCTTTTGGTTACCAGTTGAGCACAAACCTTTTGCACCACCCAGGGACCTTGGAAGTGGTCCAAACAAAACCAAAACCATTGCTATCGAGTCAATTCCACTCATAGCAACCCTATAGTATTATCCTTGTTTTATATATATATATATATATATATATATATATATATATATATATATATATATATATATATATGAAAAGTGTGATTCTAAGAGGTAAAGTAAATTATCCAGGGTTACACAAATAGCAATTTAGACTTAGAATTAAAATCCATGTCTTTCTATTGGAAATCCTTGATCTTTTCACTGTAACATAATCACCTCAATTTTTTAATGCCACACAAGGTAAATGGGGGGAAGAATTAAGTACCTCAGACTTGATATCTACTTTTACAGGGAAAATAAGTATAAGAAATAGGATCTAGCTTGGCATGGAATGAATATTTCATTCATTCATCAGGGATTCATTGGGAAACTACTTGGTGCCAGGCATTGTACTAGACACTGGTGATACCTAGCTCTGAACAAGACAAGCATGATCCCTGCTCTCAGGGAATAATAAATTATGCCAAAACTCTGTACACTCACTTTATCTGCAGGCAAATAAAAATTCGTTGCGAAACAATTAAAGATCAAAGTAGAACTTTTAACCATTTCTCTGCTAACTTTTGTTCCTACCAGCTGTAGTCTAGTTGAACAGGAACAAAATAGGCTAATTCAGCAAAATGTCTTTCTTTGAAGAGCTCTAAAAATATGGATATCAAAAATAAATACTAATTTAAAGAATAAAACATAATAAGCAACCAAGAAACATGTCAGAAGGCACTATGCCTAGAGTTAAAGCAATGCAATTAGATGGCTCCAGGATAGGTAATATTGACTGGGAGGCCAAGGAAGATGTCTCTAAAGAGGATTCATCTAAAGCGAGAGCTAAGTGTCAGGAAGGAGCCTGTCCTGGGAAGATCAGGGGGAAGAGCACTTGAGGAGCAGACAGGGCAATGGCCTGTAGACAGGGAGGAGTTTTTGTGAGAAACCCCAGAAGGCCAGTGTGGCTGCCAGGGGCATGGAAGGAGGAAGCGTTGGGGTGGAGGTGGGGGGGAGGCACAAGCCTGGTTTAGGGTTTTGTACGATGGGGTGAAGGTAATGATTTTGTTCTAAGTGCACTGGGGACATATAGGGATGATTGCAATTTGGGTTGTTTACTCTGGACATGTCATCAAGAAAAATCAACCACTAGAAAAGGATGTCATGTTTGGTAAAGTAGAGGGTCATTGCAAATGAGGGAAACCCTCAATGAGATGAATTGATGTGATAGCCAACAAGGGACTCAAACATACTGATGATCATGGAGATAGTGCTGGACCTTCAGCTTTCGTTCTATTTTACATAAGGTTGCCCTGAGTTGGAATCAACTTGATGTAACTAACAACAACAAAAACAATGTCAGTGCTACCTAAAATCAGTTTGGAAGCTACCTGTGAAACTTGGAGAAACCACAGCAGTGTTCTGGTCATATGAACTGCTTAAGTATGCCACAAAAATTTGGTTTTTCCCAGTAATGCCCTTCCCCAAATCTTTCCCTCACCCTGCGAGTGGCCTTCCTTGCTTTTCCAAAAAAGTCTTGGCCAGGGAAACTTCCCTTATCAGAACTACTTGATTCTGCCCAGTGCATTGTTCTACATTTCCTGAGCGCTCTTACTTACTCAACTTGTACTCTAGTAATGATTCACAGTATATTTCTCTGTAAGTGTTATGCCATTATTTCATTTTCGCAGCTACAAGTCCTAAGTGTAGGGCTCATTTTGACTTCTTTTTTCATTTTCAAGTAGCCCTACACACCTGTTGTTGTTGTTAGCTGCTGTCGAGTCAGTTCTGACTCAGAGCGACCCTATGCACAACAGAACGAAACACTGCCTGGTCCTGCATCATCCTTACAATTGTTGTTATGCTTGAGCTCATTGTTGCAGCCACTGTGTCAATCCACCTCGTTGAGGGTCTTCCTCTTTTCCGCTGACCGTGTACTCTGCCAAGCATGGTGTCCTTCTCCAGGGACTGATCCCTACTGACAACATGTCCAAAATATGTAAGACGCAGTCTCGCCATTCTTGCCTCTAAGAAGCATTCTGGCCATACTTCTTCCAAGACAGAATTGTTCATTCTTTTGGCAGTCCATGGTATATTCAATATTCTTCAACAACACCACAATTCAAAGGCGTCAATTCTTCTTCGGTCTTCCTTATTCATTATCCAGCTTTCACATGCATATGATGTGATTGAAAATACCATGGCTTGGGCCAAGAGCACCTTAGTCTTCAGGGTGACATCTTTGCTCTTCAACACTCTGAAGAGGTCCTTTGTAGCAGATTTACCCAATGCAATGTGTCTTTTGATTTCTTGACTGCCGCTTCCATGGCTGTTGATTGTGGATCCAAGTAAAATGAAATCCTTGACAACTTCAATCTTTTCTCCAATTATCATGATGTTGCTCATTGGTCCAGTTGTGAGGATTTTTGTTTTCTTTATGTTGAGGTGCAATCTGTACTGAAGGCTGTTCTTCATTAGTAAGTGCTTCAAGTCCTCTTCACTTTCAGCAAGCAAGGTTGTGTCAGCTGCATAACGCAGGTTGTTAATAAGTCTTCCTACAATCTTCATGGCCCATTCTTCTTCATATAGTCCAGCTTCTCATATTATTTGTTCAGCATACAAATTGAATAGGTATGGTGAAAGAATACAACCCTGACGCACACCTTTCTTGACTTTAAACCAATCAGTATCCCCTTGTTCTGCCGAACAACTGCCTCTTGATCTATGTAAAGGTTCCTCATGAGCACAATTAAGTGTTCTGGAATTCCCTTGCTTGCTGAAAGTGAAGAGGACTTGAACACTTACTAATGAAGACCAAAGACCACAGCCTTCAGTACAGATTGCACCTCAACATAAAGAAAACAAAAATCCTCACAACTGGACCAATGAGCAACATCATGATAAACAGAGAAAAGATTGAAGTTGTCAAGGATTTCATTTTACTTGGATCCACAATCAACAGCCATGGAAGTGGCAGTCAAGAAATCAAAAGACACATTTAATTGGGTAAATCTGCTGCAAAGGACCTCTTCAAAGTGTTGAAGAGCAAAGATGTCACCCTGAAGACTAAGGTGCTCTTGGCCCAAGCCATGGTATTTTCAATCACATCATATGCATGTGAAAGCTGGACAATGAATAAGGAAGACTGAAGAGGAGTTGACGCCTTTGAATTGTGGTGTTGTTGAAGAATATTGAATATACCATTGACTGCCAAAAGAATGAACAAATCTGTCATGGAAGAAGTATAACCAGAATGCTCCTTAGAAGCCAGGGTGGCGAGACTGCGTCTTACATACTTTGGACATGTTGTCAGGAGAGCTCAATCCGTGGAGAAGGACATCATGCTTGGCAAAGTACAGGGTCAGCAGAAAAGAGGAAGACCTTTGATGAGGTGGATTGACACAGTGGCTGCAGCAATGAGCTCCAGCATAACAACGATTGTAAGGATGGCTCAGGACCAGGCAGTGTTTCGTTCTGTTGTGCATAAGGTCACTGTGAGTCGGAACCGACTCAATGGTACCTAACAACAACAACAGCAGCGACCGCATAGGACAGAGTAGAACTCCCCATAGAGTTTTTCCAAGGAGCACCTGGTGGATTCTAACTGTGGATCTTTTAGTTAGCAGTGAATCTTTTAAACACTGGTCCACCAGGGCTCCCCATAGTAAGTAGCTTAGGCACCTTGAATCCTTCAGGAATGTGGCAAGGTAAAAATAAAAAATAGTATACTACCTTTTGGCATGTTGGTAACTTAAAACTTGTGCGTTGACCGTTTGATACCACTTTACCCAGTTGTTCGTTTCCCCTAGTCATCTAAAAAAAAAAAATTTTTTTTTTTTTTTTTTTTTTATATCCCCTTTAATCCCTGTCTAGGTAAGCTTTCAGTAATGGATTTAGTTTTGCCTCTCACTTCCATTAAGAAGCAGAGATGGTGGATGGTACAGCTTGTGAATTTTTAAATTTCATAGAACATGGTTTGTGTATTGTGTTTGTGAAACGTCTCTCAGTATATTTGGTGAAGGGAGAGGGCAAGTTAATTTTTTCTTTTTCAGTATCCTCTGTATTTTTAATGAGCTGACATACATTTTGTCACCTTTTCTGCCCATAGGTATTATTGTTTTCAGAGTAACTGTATTTTCTAATTATTTTTGCCAGAAACATAATTTCTTTCTTTTCCTTTTGGAGGTGGCTTCCATTTGTCTGCATCCAAGTCCTGTATTTAATACCATATAGGATGTATAAGGCATCCTTTCTTTTTAACTGAAATGCTGTAGAGTCTGGTATATTCAGTAACACAGCTGTGATGTATTTATCTAAGAAGGAACATGTTACTACAAAGACATGGGTTTCTTTCCTTCAGAGAAGTTTTCAAATGCATCAGTGGTTTAAAAATCACCACTGTGTTATCCAAACGTAAGAATGAGTGATTTTTTCAGACAGGAAAGATAGGTTCCAAATAGATCTTAGTTGATTTCTTTAAACACAAATTTATATTGTGGGCTTTTTTTTTTTTTTTAAGCAAGTCAAATGTTTTTACTAGACACTCCGAAAATACAATTATAAGCTACTGTGTCAGTTAGGAATTAGAGCTTCTTAACCAATGGATTATTCCCTAGCTCTGTGAGCAAACTAAGTCTGCATGCTAAAATTCATTTGAAACATCAGTAAGAACAGAAGTAGAGCTTTTAACCACTTCACTGCTAGCATTTGACACCATCAGCTTTGGTTAAGGTTGTCAGGGTCAGATAAGATCTTTATCTTTTCTTTTTTTTGGACAATTCAAAAAATACAAGTACTAAAAATACATTTTACTCTAGTTGTGTTTTCTGCTTTTGTGCAAACCATGTAATTTGGTTTTGGAAACCAGCTCGATTCATTTGTTCCATGGTTTTAAACCCCAAAAGAAAAAGTCCAGTCCCTACTAAAACAAGGGTGAGTGAGTTGACCAGCAAAGTATCTTTGTAAACAACCCACACTTTCAAAAAGATGAAGAAAACAGCAGTCTAGGTTCTGTTGTGGGCATGGGGTCTTGGATTAAGGCAGAAATTGTGGCTGTTTTAGTAGTCTCGCTGTCTACCAAATGCCAACCGTTGAATGGTCTGTGTTGAGAAGGTGTGAGTAATTCAGTGCCATATACAGCTCCAACAACTGGAAATGCATCTAGAATATACAGGTCACTAAGAGTTAGTTCTTAATTTCAGGACTCCATGAGAAGACCAGGTCAATATATTAACTCTATGTGCATTAAGGTAGAGTCATTTAGAGCTGCTGTTATTATCAGAGTGATCATTTTTTGAAAATATTTCATCTTTGACAAGCAGAAATGTATATCTTCTTGTCACTGTGGTGGCTTACTTGCAAACTCAGTAGTATGTTTTTTTTTAAAATAGAAATCTGATGATCAGGGTCTATCTAGGTGATTTATGACCTTAGCAGGAAACACACAAAGAAAAGTCACCTGGTCTTTAAGATTTTCCAATTCTAAAATCAAAGAGAACTGTCATGGATTGAATTGTGTCCCCCTAAAATATGTGTCAACTTGGTTAGGCCATGATTCCTAGTATTGTGTGTTTGTCCTCCATTTTATGATTTTCTTATGTGTTATAAATCATAATCTGTGCATGTGGTTAAAGAGGATTAGGATGGGATGTAACACCCTTGCTCAGGTCACATCCCTGATCCAATGTAAAGGCAGTTTCCCTGGGGTGTAGCCTGCACCACCTTTTATCTTATAAGAGCTAAAAGGAAAGGGAAGTGAGCAGAGAGATGGGGACCTCATACCATGAAGAAAGCAGCCCTGGGAGCAGAGCATGTCCTTTGGCCATGAGTTTCCTGCACTGAGATGCTCCCAGACCAAGGGAAGACTGATGACAAGGACCTCCCTCTGGAGCCAACAGAGAGAGAAGGCCTTCACCTGGAGCCTGTGCCCTGAATTTGGACTTCTAGGCTACTAGTCTGTGAGAGAATAAATTTCTCTTTGTTAATGCCATTCACTTGTGGTGTTTCTGTTATAGCAGCAACTGGATAACTAAGACATGAGCCTATTTTAAAGGTGGTCGCATGGAGCTAAATTAATCGTGATTTTTATAATTAGCACACTTAAACATCTTCAGCCATATCTCTTACTGCATATTCATTTACAACCTATCTTTATCTATTACTATATACCTCCTGGAGCACCTGGATGGTGCAAACTGTTCATACACTTGGCTGCTAACTGAAAAGGTCAATCTACCCACAGGCACCTTGGAAGAAAGGGCTGGTGACCTAGTTCTGAAAAAGCAGCCATTGAAAACCCAATGGAGCACACTTCTACTCTGACACACATGGGATCACCATGATTCTCAGTTGACTTGACGGCAACTGATGAATGAACCTCCGAGGATTTAGCTGTTGACTGTTGCTTAAGATTTTAGCTACGATTTCCTTCTATCCTCATTCCACAGATTTTGCAAAGTTTAAATCTGGTTCCCTCACCGTTCCATGAAGACTTCTTTGAATTTCCAGGGATTTTATGGTTATTTCTGGTTCTGAGCTCCTTTTCCCATTGATCTCTTAATCTCATTCATATCTTGCCCTGCATAGCTATCCTCTCTATCCTGCATAAACTCAAACATAAACCTAAGGCCCCTTTCCATGATTTTCATGGAAAAAATCTGACGTACTTAGGAGTGTAGCAGATTTTAATGACAGTTTGGTGAGACTGAGGGGGTTTGAAACCACAGTAATACCAACAATTTAAAACTTCTTAGTAAACATCTCTGTTTTTCAATGTGTTGCTGATCTTTCTTCCTTCACACACTCCAGCCTTTTGCAAGTTGCCTGATCTTCTCTCTTTCTTTTTTCTCATCTCTCCCTTGTTCTCAAATTTCCATAATATTTTACATAGACAGGTTTAGTTGTGTTGTTTGCATTCTCTCCTGCTCCCCTCATCCTCAAGTAGATCATAAAAATATTTTGCAGCATCAAGGTATTCCCTCCCCAGGAAAAACTCTGGAACCAGATGTTATAATAATACTTTTTATACCCGCAACAAATAACACATGTCATGTAGAATACTCCCAAATTCTAAGCCCATTACTTGTCTTTCTCTGTGTTTCTCCATCTTACTGTAGCATATCAGTGGATTTTTTTGTTTGTTTGTTTGTTTCTTATTGCAATGGGCTTTGATTACATTGACCATTTGTCCCTGTGGGGGAGGCACTGGTAATCACTAACCCAGCTGCAGAGTAGGAGAGTCATCCTGGTGGCTTCTAATCCTTTTCTACATCATGATACACATAAACAATTTATAAGGTACACACCCACGGATAAAGGGGTAAGGCTGCGTGTGGCCAAAGATGACTGGCCTAGTCACTCCAGGGGCTCCCAGGACACTGACTGCTGAGGACCATCCAGCTAAGCCAGGGCTGAGGGGATTAGTGTTGAAGTACGCCTGTTAACCACTTGTGGCCGGCCACCTGTTGGGGAGCTCTGGAATACTGTACCCTCACTCAAGCAAGGAAAATCAAGGCAACTCCTTACCTGCTTGTACGGATTGAATTATATTCCCCCCGCTCCCCAATTTGTGTTAACTTGACTAGGCTGTGATTCCTGGTATTGTATATTATCCACCATTTTGTGATCTGATGTGATTATCCTGTATGTTGTAAATCCTAGCCTCTATGATGTTAATGAGGCAGGATTAGAAGCAGTTATGTTAATGAGACAGAACTCAGTCTACAGGATTAGGTTGTAACTTGAGACAATCTCTTTTTGAGATATAAAAGAGAGAAGCAAGCAGAGACATGGGGACCTCATACCACCAAGAAAGAACAGCCAGGAGTGGAGTGTGTTCTTGGGCTTGGTGTCCCTGTGCTAAGAAGCTCCAGGGGAAGATTGACAACAAGGACCTTTCCCCAAAACCAACGGGGAGAGAAAACCTTCCCATGGAGCTGACACACTAAATTTACACGTCTAGCCTCCTAGACTGTGAGAGAATAAATTTCTGTTTGTTAAAGCCATCCACTGGTAGCATTTCTGTTATAGTAGCACCAGATGACTAAGACACTGTTTGAGCCAAAAATCCTTCTGTGGGACTTGGTGTTATACTTTAAGGAAAGGAATAGTTTTGCTTTTTGTAGCTGTCATCACTATTTATTTCTAAAACTTTTCATCACCCTACAAAGAAACTCTGTACTGATTGTTTTTTATACATGTATACATAATTTTACATGTATAATTTTATATATGTATATGTATGTATGTGTGTGTGTATGTACATATTTATGTGCATATTATGTGTTTGTTTATATATATCCCGTTGCTGTCGAGTCAGTTCAGACTCATAGCAACCTTATAGGACAGAGTAGAACTGCCTATATCGTTTCCTAGGCTGTAATCTTTACAGAAACACACTGCCACATCTTTGTCCCGTGAATGACTGATGGGTTCAAATCGCTAACCTTTTGGTTAGCAACCAAGTGCTTAACCGCTGTGCCACCAGGGCTCATATGTGAGTGAGTGTGTATGTGTGTGTATAAATAATCATTAAGTCATATAACCCTCTGATAAAAACGAAACAAAACAAACAAAAAAACCAAACCCGCTGCCGTGGAGTCGATTCTGACTCATAGCGACCCTATAGGACAGAGTAGAACTGCCCGATAGAGTTTCCAAGGAGTGCCTGGAGGATTCGAACTGCTGACCCCTTGGTTAGCAGCTGTAACACTTAACCACTACACCACCAGGGTTTCCTACCCTCCAAAGAAGGAATTCTAAAATTACAAAACCAAAAATCAACTTTACGACATTAGTGTTACTGGATTATGCTTCAGTAAATTGTAGTTCTAAATGTACTATATTAAGATGAAATGTATAACTGTCTTTTGGGTTTGTTGTTATTTTAAAATTCTGGTCATTGTGCCTTTTAATTAGATGGGTAATTCAAGGGGGCTTGGGAACATCTGTGAAAAAAACCACCTTTAACACATAGGTGGTTAATTCTAAAGCGTGGTGTGCGATCCTTCATTTTTTTCATTGACTCATTCATTCAAGAAGTTTTAGCTGAGTGCCTGGCATGTGGTAAGGAGATAAAAGAAAAAAAAAATTAAGTCATAGTTGCTCCTTCCAGGAACTATGGAACCTGGAGTCCGATGTGGAGACAATCCTTGGATATTTGAAGTAATAAAGTTATGGATAAAAGAATTTATGGTTAAGTGCCAGAATAACAAGTAGCAATGGTTAAAATAGGAATCCAGCAAAAAGGGTGCCCAGGATGAGGGAGAATTGTTATAGAGGAAGATACAAATGTGTGCTTGTCCTTGAAAGACGAGTAAGATTTGGAATAACTAGAAATGAAGTAGCACTAAAACTGGATGCAGGCTGGGTGAAATTTAGTGTAAGAGAGGGCTTATTTTTAAAATAAAATGCCTCCCAGAAAATAAGTAAATGTAGAACCAAGAAGTTTTTAAGTAAAAATGTATTTTGATTAATTGTGTTCTGAAAAGGAGAAAGAAATAGGGAAGAAATGATCAACGATGTTGACGTAATTCTAGTGTAAAACCATTGAGTATACTTTGTTAACTAAATATTGTGGTAAGGATCCCTGGTGGCACAGTGGTTAAAGTGCTCAGCTGCCAACTAAAAGATTGGCAGTTTGAACTTATCAGTCACTCCATGGGAAAAAGATGTGGCAGTCTGCTTCCGTAAAGATTAGAGCCTTAGAAATCCTATGGGGCAGTTTCGCTCTGTCCTATAGGGTCGCTATGAGTTGGAATCGACTCAACAGCAATGTGTTATTGTGTGTTAGCTGTTCAGATGGGTTGTTGTTCTGATAATGATACTAAGTGTCTCAGAGTAAGTGTTGTCCAGTAAGAGAGTGAAAATAGGACTAGTATGCTCTTTTAAGAACCTGTAAATATTTTATTTGTCCATAGAAACACCTTTATTGAAGGAAACCATTTTTGCGACAATTTATCTTGTTAGACATGTCTCAAGTTTTGACCGATGCCAAGAGAAACAAGGATTGCCTGCTTCTTTCTAACTCCAACTAACTCGCTTAAAAAAAAACGGTTAGAGGTTATTTATTTTCCTTTTCTCCTTAGGATTTCTTTAGGGCCTGCAATAGAAATGACATCCAAAAACCCATACATATGACTGATTTTTTAGTTCCTTTAGGCTAGGAAGCCAGGAGGCCAGAACTATTTTATATCCCTAGGAGAAAGCCTGACTGAATTCTTCCTGATTCTTTCTTGAATGTGCTGGTTAGAGCACATTCTTCTCATGGGTTTTAAAATTTGTTCATGTGGGAACATTGCCTAAGAATTAGAGTATAGGGGGGCCAGAAAGGGAGGAAGGAAAAAAAAAAAAAAAAAAGAAAAAACTCCGTCTAAGTCTGGGTATTCTATTTTTGTTACTTTCATCATTAGAATAAGTAAAAAATGGGCAATATTCTTTTTTGCCATGTATAAAGAAATGGGATTTCACACCTGCTATGCAGGTTAAACTTGTTGGTGAAGGCTTACCATGCAGTTTGCGGTAATATTTTTGTTCTGTCACACCTGACTAGATCCAAAATTTTAAATTGTTCACCTGAGAACCAGTTATTCAATGTATAAAGCAGCCATTTAAAATAATCACTACTCCTTCATTCATTCATTCATTCATTCATTCATTTATCCATCCTTTAAACTTGACAAGTAAGACACCTTGGGTGTGTGTGGGTAGCTACACCTTTTCCTGAAGAGATTGTGGGTTCAATTGTAGGGATAAAATATTTATGTAAGCAAATACAACCATTATTTATTAATTACCTTCTGTTAGTGAGCTTGGATTTTATTTGGTAAATAATGGGCAGCTTTAAGGAAAGGATTAATATAATTAGAACTGTGTCACTTCCCTGTGATGTGATCACGGGTCATTGATCGTTGTGTCTTTCCATACTTCTTTTCTTATATTTATAAACCCTCCATCAATTTATTTATTTTAACACAAATGAGCTCACAGCATACTGAATATTATATTATTCTGCAGCTTGCCCTCTTTCCCACATGATCACATATACTACGATTGTCTTTCCAAGCAAAAACATATGGATCTTCCTCATTCGTATTAATGGCTGCATAGTATTCGATAAAGCAGATACATCATAATTTATTCAAAGAGTTCTCTCTAAAAAAAGCAGCAAAAACTTATCGGTTCTTGTAATTAAATTAGAGTTAGGGAAGGCATTTAATATTTATTTGATTTAGGTAAAAATTCCATAAGCCCTAGGGGTCTTGTGTGTGTGAGTTAGATATGGCATTTAACATTTTTCAAATAGAAAATAGCTCCTAAAGGAGAAAATGCACTCTTTCTTTATAGGCCCACAACCAGGACAAGGCTTTAGATGAGTTACACCAAAAGGCTACTGCAGTTTGTGCTGACCTACTATCTCTTTAATCAGGCTAGCTTCTGATTGTCCCCCTGCCCTCATCTCTGCATATTCAATCACTGAGGGGCTTTTGTTCCCTAACTTCTTTCCATATTCACGGAGGAATCACCTCCCCAGCCCAGCAGCCTCTCCAAGCATCCTGTATCAGCTTGGGTGTCTTGTAGAACTGAGAAAACTGCTCTGCCAGGGGATCTTCTATTCTAAGTATGTTTTGCTATTTTACTTTGAATAGAACAAGAACCACTGTTTTATAAAGTTTGGTATGAGATGTGATCCTATTTTCAGACAGTATTCCATTCTTGCTTTCTTTCACCACTCTCAAATCAGGTGCTATTGACTCAATTCTGACTCATGGTGACCCCATGTGTGAAGAGTAGAACTGTGCCCCATAAAGTTTTCAGTGGCTGCTTTTTTTTTTTGAAGATTATTTTTCATGCAATGAGAATAATGTATCAAATCAAAACAGCCTGGTACTGGTATAACAATAGACAGACCAATGGAATAGAATTGAGAGCCTTGAAGTAAACCCACGTACCTGTGGTCCACTGATTTTTGACAAGAGTACTAAGTCTGTTTGATGGGGAAAGAAGAGCCTTCAATAAATGGTTTTGGAAAAATTGGATTTCTACATGTAAAAAATGAAACAGGATCCATGCTTCACACCATACACAAAAACAAATTCAAAATAAATTAAGAACCTAAGTGTACAAACTAAAACCATAAAATTCTTAGAAGAAAAAGCAGGGGCAATACTGTCATGCCTAGGTTTTAACAATGAATTATCTAATATAATGACAAAAGCACAAACAGAAGACAAAATAAATGGACCTCAGAAAAATTAAAAAGTTTAGCTCTTTAAGACTTTACCAAAAAAGTGAAAATACAAACTATTGACTGGGAGAATATCTTGGAAACCATATATCTAATCCTATAAGAATCTGATAACCAAAATGTATATAAAACTTTGAAAACTTAACAACAAAAAGACAATCATAAAGTGAGCAAAGGACTTGAATAGACATTTCACCACAGAGAACATTCAAAGGGCCACAAACACGTGAAAAGATGCTCAGTGTCATTAGCCATCAGAGAGATGGAGATCAAAACCATGATGAGATACCATTTCACTCCCGCTAGGATGGCTAAGAGAGAAAAAAAAAAAAAAAGAAAAACCCAGAAAATAACGAATATTGGTGAGGATGTGGGGAAATTGGATCCCTTAGTCATTACTGATGGGAATGCAAGATGGTATAGCTGTTGTGGAAAACGGTGTGATGGTTCCTCAAAACACTAAAAATAGAATTACTTTAAAAAAAAACCCCGTTGCCATTGAGTCGATTTCGACTCATAACAACCTTACAGGGCAGAGTAGAACTGGCCCCATAGAGTTTCCAAGGAGCACCTGGTGGATTGGAACCGCCGACCCTTCTGTCAGCAGCCGTAGTACTTAACCTCTATGCCACCATGGTTTCCAGAATTGCTATAAAAAAAACAAAAACCCAGTGCCATTGAGTCCATTCCGACTCATAGCGACCCTATAGGACAGAGTAGAACTGCCCCATAGAATTTCTAAGGAGTGCCTGGCAGATTCAAACTGCCGACCCTTTGGTTAGCAGCCATAGCACTTAACCACTACACCACCAGAGTTTCCAGAATTACTATAAGACCCAGCAATTCCACTCATATGTGTATACCCAAAAGACTTGAAAGGAAAAACTCGAACAGTGACCTGTACACTGATGTTTGTTACAGCACACTATTTACAATAGCCAAAAGGTGGAAAGAACCTAAATGACCTTCAGCAGATGAATGGATAAACAAAATGTGGTACATACATATAACAGAATACTACTCAGCCAGTGGGAGAAATGAGGTCTTAATACATGCTACAGTATGGATGGAGCTGGAAGATACAATGCTGAGTGAAATAAGTCACGCACAAAAGGATATTGTATGATCTTATCTAAAAAGACAAGAAAAGGCAATTGTATAGAGAACAAATTTTATTAGTGGTTAGCAGGGACAGGATGGAAAGGGAAAGGGGTGTTAACGGTAATGGACACCTATAAAAAGTTGAATTGGCAAAAGTTGTATAATAGATATATTTAAAACAATGACCAAAAAAAAAAAAAAGAAAAGAGTAGTTGCTGAGGCTGATTATGTACAACCAGACATCTCCTGGGCTTTGATTTCTTGGTTTGGAGGTTTGGGGTTATGGTTTCATCAGATTCCCAGTTAATTGGCATAATAACATGTTCAGTGCTTTTGTTCTACCTCCTAGTTCATTGCGTAATGGCTGAGGTCTTAAAAGCTTGCAGGCAGCCATCAAAGGCACAACAGTTGGTGTCTTTTCACTTGGAACAACAGAGGAAGAAGGAGAGTCAGGAATAGGAAGAGGATATGGAATGTGTGGCACATTGCCTCCATGAACAACTGCCATGAGACTGAAGAACTGGATAATGCCCAGCTACCATTACTGAACATTTTGATAAAAGATTCCATAGAAGATCAAAAGGGGGAAAATTCAGAAGAGAATTTCAAATTCTCATGAACTCCAGACTTTGGAAACCATATATCTGATCCTGTAAGAATCTAATAACCAAAATGTGTATAAAACTTTGAAAACTTAACAACAAAAAGACAATCATAAAGTGAGCAAAGGACTTGAATAGACATTTCATCACAGAGAACATTCAAATGGCCACAAACACATGAAAAGATGCTCAGTGTCATTAGCGTGGAGGCATGGAGGCTGAATGAACCCCTGAAACTCTTGCCCTGAGTTAATCTTTAAACCTTAAACCATAAATATCCCCTGAAGCCTTCTTAAAACCAAGGAATAGTTTAGCTTAACTAAAAATGCCTGCCTTGAGCATTATGCTCTTTTAAGACAACTCAAAAGACTAGATAAGAACTTCAGGGGGCAATGAATTTATGTTAATGGGGGAAGAACAACTCAGAAAAGGAGGGTGAGAATGGGTGTAAAACTAGAAGAATGTAATCATCGCCACTAAATAGTACATGTAGAAGCTATTGAATTGGTGTGTGTTTTGCTGCGTATGTTCTCAACAACAACAAAATAAATAAAAAAAAAGAACCGCCCCCCAAATAATCTTAAAAAAAAAAGAACATATCTTTATTTTGGGCCCCAAAGTTGAAATGAATGAGAAGTGTTTTCATACAATGGATTTATTAAGAAATCAAATTTAAGTATTACCGTGAAGGAAACATGGTGTATATTATCTATTTAGGAGTTTACTTAAAATAGTCCTTTTTGTAATCTGTGAAATAAAGCCTTCCAGAGAGATACAGAATTACTCTTACATTTGGGGTTATTTTAGTGGGAGAGGGTTCCTTTTTGTTTAAAACTTTCAGGTAAAATCTGATAATTTTGTCTTAAGTCCGCTTGGCTTTATTTGATTGACGACATCAGACAACACAAGGGAACCTTATACAGTAGGACTCCCAATCCTTAAAAAAAAAAAAGAATTAAAATGGGCCAGTGAGAAGATAAAAAACAAATTTCTCTTAAGAACAGGAACTTGAGAAAACAATAACGTGCTCACTCAAACTGAGATATTTCCACGGATCAGTATCTGAGTAATTTATAGCAGATTGGTTTATTTCTACATGTGAAATGACATTGGTACCACAATATGCTTGTGACAAAGGAAGTCCCTAGGAAATAATGAAAAATTACAAACCATGCCTATAGACAGTAGTCAGCAAAAACAGATTGTGAAAAGGCATCAGGAAGACTGGGCAAATCCTAGTCACGGTAGAGAGTGGAGAAAATTCAAGAATTATGTACACTGAGAAAAGCCCTGTACGGACAATGGCTCATAGTGAGGTACCTGATGGAAAGCATTTTCCTTAAAATTATCTGATAACACTCACATCTACTTGTACACCATTTCAAAAGAACGTTAGCCTCACAGTAATTTTGGTTCAGCTCACACAATACCCTTTTATCTTTCTGAGCCATATTCATTTCATAAGGATGGTCCAACTGATTATAGAATTGGTGAATTTGAAAGAGATACAGCACAAGTACTGTGAATCATGAAATGCTTTCATTACTATTTTTAGATTCTCATTTCCTTTGGTCCTGGTCCTGCGGGAGATTTAAGCAGTAATATGATTTCGATTTCTCTTTTCTACATTCCGACCCATGAGGAGGCAATCTTCAATTTATGGTTTTTATTTAGTAAACTATGATGTTTTTAAGAAATCAGTTGTTCATTCAATGATAATTTGTTGAGCACTTAATAAGTGTCTAGCACTTAGGTGTTAAACTGACTTTATTTTCATTTTTTTCAAATTGCCTTATTTACTGACTTTTTTTAAAGAAAGGGATTCAAGTAATTTAGACTGGAGATTTTTTCCCCTTCTTTACTAGCTGTTTGCTGCCTATATTAATGTGGATTAAGCAATTAGTTTTTGCTGTTCCCAAACCATCCATCTTTCAGGTTTTTAAAGGCACTACTATCAAATTCTACCACCCATCTCTCAGTTTGTCGTGCTGTGATTACTTACCTGTTGCCGTGATGCTGGAAGCTCTGCCACTGGTATTTCAAATACTAGCAGGGTCACTCATGGTGGACAGGTTTCAGTGGAGCTTCCTGTCTAAGTGTTGAAAGAAAGATCTGGCCATCTAATTCCAAAAATTAGCCAATGAAAACCTTGTGGATCACAACAGGACATTGTCTGACTTGCTTGCTTTGGAAACATCATTAGGAAGGATCAATCGATGGGGGAGGACATAATGTTTGGTGAAGCAGAGGGCCAATGAGGGTGTGGGAGACCCTCAGTGAGATGGATTAGCACAATAGCTGCAACAATGGACTTGAACATGCTGACGAATATGAAGATGACCCTGGACCGGGCAGTGTTTTGTTCTATTGTACAGAAAGTCTCCATCGGTTGGAGTCAACTCGATGGCAGCTAACAACAACAATAGAATTAAAATTGATAGATCCATTGGTGCTGACCAAACTCATGTATCTGTGGCACTTCAGAATAATGTTAGCTTCTAATGAACAGTATAGATTTGCATGGAAATGTAGGTTTCAGAGATAGAACCAGAGTTGGGATTTATTTTCCCCTTGAAGATCTGCTTTGAAAATTTGCCCCAGGTCTGTCCTGTCCCTGTTCCAGAATTACCCAGATTTATCACTTTCTTCTGCTTGGGATTTACAAAGACAAGAAGGGCAAACTTGGTCTGTTTTACACTATTTTTACCTTACTTTTTATCTTTCATGTAAAATCACTTTTCCCCACTTACTCTAACTACCTTGTGTAGATGGGTGGGTAGAATGAGCACTGAGATGAAAGTGGAGTTTGGGCTTACAAGGTGGTTCTAGGTCTGAACTCAAGGACAACACTAAAGCCCTGAGCCTGCCCTTAGCCACCATATATATATATTTTTTTGCATGAAATTACAAGTTCATATTAACTGCTCAACTTTCAAACTTCTGTGGAAAAAGCCAGCCTTTATTCTTGAGTGGTATCATCAGTCAATTAAGTGTGTATTATGCATCCTGTCGTAATATCTCCCCCTCGATTAGCTTCACCCCAGCCGTAAAGATCAGTTTCTCTGCGTGTGTCAAACTTCCTTTTCTCTCCTCATATTTCATCTTTCCAGGATCTGTAAAGTGTCCAAGTTCTCATAGCTCACTTAAAAATGGATCCGGTCCAGAGGGACCAATGCCGACTTCTCATTAATCCCTCAGAGTTTCAAATTTATGGGCTTGCACCTAAAGGCGGAGGCAGAGGAGGAAAAAGAGAGTGAGGCCTCACCCCCAGAAAAGGAAGACACTGCCTCTATTTCTGTGGTGGTGGTGGTTGGGTGTTGCCGAGTAGTTTCCAACTCATAGCAACCCCATGTGACAGAGTGGAACTGCCCCATAGGGTCTTCTTGGCTGTGATCTTAATGGAAGCAGATTTCTGTGGTAGGGGTGTTGAACTCAAGCTCAAATTCACCTTGCTGAATTCTGAGCTGAGTGGTACAGAGATAAGTAAGCTTGAAATATGAAGGAGTGAGACTGGGTTTGGCTAGGGCCCTGTGATTTAGCTCTGAGGTCAAGGAAGAATATGTAAATTTAGTGAATTCCCAGGAATTTCAGCCCTAGAGCAAGAGGATTAGGGGAATCCAAGAGTCTTGACCTTACTGTGAGACTGAATTACAACTAGAGCCTGTTTTAACTAACACAGCTTGAGTTTCATACTTGAAATAATACTTAAATTAAAATACTCTCCACTCTTCCCATATTCTGATGGGAAATTTATTAAATGTTAAACTCTAATCTGAAAGCAAACATCGCTTTAAATAAAACTATACAATGTCATTTAGTAGTTGTTTATAACTTGAGTGCTGAGTGTCTGAGCCTAATAACCCAGATAGCAGAAAGAATTCCACAGCCCTCCTTCTCTTTTTGGCCCTGCCTGGGAGCATTTATTTGTACTAAGTTTTCCAGTCTGAATGTCTGTGTCATTGTTTAGACCCTGCAGGAATAAACAGGCAGAACGGTAAACTTCCTCTTCAGGTGAGGTTTATATCTTTTAATCCAGACTAGAGCCTCTGAACCTGTAGAGGCTGTAGAGAAGCTGCATAACTCAGTTCTTCAGATACTTTGGGAGGACCTACTAGGTGTCCATGGGGGCAGTGGTAGAATTCTTGCCTTCCATAAGGGAGACTCGTGTTCATTTCCCGGCCAATGCATCTCCTGTGCCACCACCTGTCTGTCAGTGGCGTGTTGCTATGGTGCTGAACAGGTTTTAGCAGAGCTTCCAGACTAAGATGGACTAGGAAGAAAGGCCTGGTAATCTACTTCCGAAAATCAGTCAATGAAAACGCTATGGATCAAAACAGTCTGATCTACAACGATCACAGGGATGGTGCAGAACTGGGCAACATTTCGGTCTGTTGTGCGTGGGTTTGCTATGAGTTGATGGCCACTTGATGGTATAGCTAACAGCCGCAACAACACCTAGGTGTCCAAACCTGACTGTGTTCTTTTGCACATAGTGGTAATTACAAAGAGACACAAACTCTTAAAGAAGTTGTAGTCCTTTTGGGAAAGGCAACATGACACACATGAAAAAAGGTGATCCTTTAGGAAAATCCTAAAATATAATCAGATGCCATGATGTCAAATTCAGCTCAAGCAAATAATTATGTGCTGTCAGTTGTCAGGAAGGGGAAAGGCGAGTATTGACTTTAATTATTGGGGGCGATTTTATTAAAAAAATTGGACTTGATATGGGGCCTACAGAATGGGTTCAAATTTTTGGATGGCAGATTTTAAGAGAGTAATCTCAAATAAGCCTAAAGCTTTCCATTTAGGTCCCATGCATGGGTTCCAGGGGTGCTAAACCTTGATCCCCACAATGGTGAGCTGGGATCTAGGCCTCCAGTCCCCAAACTGGTAAGCCCTGCACAAAACTCTTATCTATTTCTCTAATATACCCTACAAATATTTTGATTTTCTCTGTGTGCATGAAGTGTATAACACTTAGGCACAGGGATCACCAAGAGTTGAGGGCTGACTCGACAGCGGCTAACAACAACAAGCAAATTAGAGGTTTTTTTTTTTGTCGAAATGGAAATGGTCTAGAACCCTGTGCCATGAGGTGGCATTGAAGGGCCTCCACATATGAGCCTGGAGAAGAGCAGATTAAAGATAAACATAGTAGTTGTTTTCAACCATTGATAGGGCCATTTTGCTACAGAAAAACTTATTTGTTATAGATCAGTCTGGGGTACAGAGCTGGGCCTGTGGGGTTGTTGTACTGCTGAGGGCACAAGAATTCAGCTCAGGTAAGGAATTTTCTCAGAATTGTAAATGTCTGACAGACTACCATGCCTCAGAGGGGTGAACTCCTCACCCCAAAAGTGTTAGGGAGAAGTTTGGTGTCCATATGGCTGGCTACGTGGATGAAGTTGCAGGCTGGACTGAGTGGGCTGTACGGTTCTTTTCAACTCTGATATTCTTGATCATATTCATTACATTTTCGATATGTTTTCAGGAAACCCATGCGTGTAGGCATTACGGAAGCTTTCTAGGCAGAGGCAACTGCAGCATGAACAAGTACCTCGAGGGGTTGATCAGGAGGACAAGTGTTTTTGTGTCAGGAGTATGTTGAGGAATGACCAAAGCATGGGTGATAGATGACGTTATTGTTGTTGTTAGCTGCCATCAAGTCGGCCTCTGACTCATGGTGACCCCATGCATGATGGAATGACGTGCTGCTCTGTGCTGCACCGTTCTTATGACTGGTTGTGAATCTGAACATGGTGATTCATGAAGTTTTCAGTGGCTGATTTTTGGAAGTAGATTGCCAAGCCTTTCTTCCTAGTCTGTCTGAAAGATCTACTGAGACCTCTTCGGCATCATAGCAATGCGCAAACTTTCACTGACAGAGAAGTGGTGGCTACACTTGATTGAGGTGACTTGGCCAGAAGTCTCACATGGAAGGTGAGAATTCTACCGCTGAACTTCCATTGCACCCATATAATAATAGATAATAGGGAACTTTAAATGTTATGATAGGCCATGGGAAACCATTTTGCTTTCTGTTCTGGGGCACCAAAACAAACAAACAAAAAAACCCACTGCCATCGAGTTGATTCTGATTCCTAGCGACCCTATAGGACAGAGTAGAACTGCTCCATAGGCTTTCCAAGGCTGTAAAAAAATTTTATTGTACTTTTGGCAAAAGTTTACAGCTCAAGTTAGTTTCTCATTCAAAAATTTATACACATATTGTTTTATGACATTGGTTGCAACCCCCACAATATGACAGCACTCTCCCCCTTTCCACCCTGGCTTCTCCATGTCCCGTTTGTCCAGTTTTTCTGTCCCTTCCTGCCTTCTCATCTTGCTTTTGGGCAGGAGTTGCCCATTTGGTCTCTTATATTTGATTGAACTAAGAAGCACGTTCTTCATGTGTGTTATGGTTTGTTTTATAGGACAAGGCTGTAAATCTTTATGGAAGCAGACTGCCACATCTTTCTCCCACAGAGTGGCTGGTAGGTTTAAATGGCTAGACTTTTGGTTAGCAGCCGAGCACTTTAACCCTTGCACTACCAGGGTGATAATGCCAGTGTTTTAAGAAGCTTCAGTTTCTATCCCATGTGCGAGGGTTATATGAGACAGAGAGATATTCTGGGTAGGGAGGCCACTTAGGAACTCGCCTCAGTTAACCTATACCTTGTCTGTGCTATGCCAGGTGTAATGGAAGCAGAGAAAAAGGAATAATATACCCTGGTGGCGCAGCGGTTAAGAGCTAAGGCTGCTAACCAAGAGGTTGGCAGTTTGAATCTACCAGCTGCTCCTTGGAAAACCTATAGGCCGGTCCTACTCTGTCCTATGAGTAGAGATGGCTCGATGGCAACTTTTTTTTTTTTTTTTTTTAGTGGAAGAACTAATATAGAATACTTGAAAATGGCTCTGAAATAATCTTCTCAAAATTATTAATTGAAAGTTATGCGGCCAATTTGTTAGATCAGCAGACCCCAATCAAGTATTCACATCTTGGTATGCCAGTGAAGCTGCCTACTGATCTGAAAGAAGTCATTAATTTTCCTTATATTCTAATTCCCCAGCACTATCACCCCGTCATGAGAGAATGTGTACGAAGCATTGTGAGTCCTGGATGAAAAAAGCCTTGTTAGAATATCATATTACAATCATGATTTTTATTGGGGTTATTATTCTCAGTTACAAGAAAGATGCAATTTTATATTCCTTCTTTTGGAATATTTTTGTCATACAACAGAATTCTGAAAGTGGCTATCCTGTTGAGATGTTCTTTGAAAGACTGACAAATCTTTCAAATATTTGTTTTTATCCTGGCCTATCAAGGGACTAAGACAGGTATGTAATTTTCAGGATTAGCACTCCTCCTATTTCTCCCTCCCTTCATCAATCTAGTATCTAGAATATATTGAAAATACCTTGACCTCATCTATTTATATCGGCTTAGATTGGTGCCTTTCTGGGGATGCTGTTCTTTCTTTGGAATTCTTCGAACAGGACTTTCCTGAAAAGAATACATTAAGACTGTCAGAATTATTCTTTTCAGCAGACTAAGCCTTGCAGATACCCTTTGTTGAGGGAAAATGCATTTATTCTGAAAGTCCTTCTGATCTTCAGGAAAGCTGAAAATATCAAATGTTCTCCTACCATTTGAACTTCACTACAAGAGAATCTCAGAAATTTCTATATTCTGCGCTACAATAATTCAGAGTTTATGGTATTTTAAAACCTGAAGATAGACATGTCTTGAATCAAAGACATGTCTTAATTAAAAAATTAATTTTTTATTGTGATAAAATATATATAATAAATCATTGGCCATTTCAACCATTTTAAAACGTGCGATTCAGTGACATTAGCTGTATTTGTCATGTTGTATAACCATCACCACCATTCATTTCCAAATGTTTTTCATCACCCTAAACAGAAATCTAATGCCCCTTAAGCAGTAACTCCCTTTTTCCCCCTTCTGCAACCCCTGGTAACCACTAATAAATTTTTGTCTACGGATTTGCCTATTCTAAATATTTCATATAAGTGGAATTATACAATATTTGTCCTTTTGTGTTGGACTTAAAAGAAATTAACTCTTTCCATATTCGTTTACTGAAAGGAAGACTCCCTTGAAAGTGAAAATTATAGTTGCCTCATTTCTCTCTATTTTCCGTTTAATATTTTCTGCACCTAAACATGCCCTGGGTGAAATGATGAGTACAGCATAATTATCTTGGGATATAATTACTTAATGTGTGTCGGTAAGAAATCGTTCAGATATTTATTAAGCTTGGGTGGCTGGGTCCTAAACAAGACAGTGCTGTTTCAGGGGTGTAAAAACAACCTGAAGACAATTGGAAAAAAGAAGAAATAAGAGGATTTCTCAAAAACAGTTGGTCTTATGGTTTAGAAATTCCTTCATTGTTTGCGCCAACTGACAGTACTTGAGTGTGAGAGGACTCACTTGGATTTATAGGGTTTTATAAATTGTACTGCTCTTTGTCCCTAAAGCCACAGACCTGCTGGTAAGAAGGCATGTACCCTGAGTTTTTCTGGTGGCAAAATTTATAAAACCCAATAAAAATCTCTTTGGGAATTTCCTCAAAGACAGAATGGAGTCTGTTAACTTCAGTTTGCACAGTATCTAGCAGGGGGCCCCATGTTGACAACCCTCACAAATGTCTTTGTTGGTAGTAATGAATGAACAGTTGAAACTGGGATAGGGTGAGGAGCAAAGGGGTTTGTGTACCGTGATTGATAGGAGCAGAGGTCATAGATGGGGAGAGAAAAAAATAGATGGTCAAGCCAAGGACGTATTTTAGCAGATGTCACTGCCATTCCTTAAGAAAAAAGAAGAATGGCTCTAGTTATCTTCTAGTAGTGCCCTGGCCCTCTGCTAGAACACTTGTCTGTGTTTGTAGGTGTCTGAGACTTTCACTGTGATTAGAGTGGCAAGAGGTAGTTTGTGGCTGAACTCTATCTTAGCTTTGTACTGTCTGATGACCTTGCTTAATCTTTTATTTCAGTTCCTCTCTCCTTTTTTCTCTTCCTCCTTCAACTAGGTACTTATTTAGTGCCTGATTCTGTTGTAGGTGAGTCCCTGGGTGGTGCAAACGGTTAATATGCTTGGCTGATAACTGTTTGAATCCACCCAAAGGTGTGTCAGAAGAAAGGCCTGGCAATCTACTTCCCCAAAAATCAGCCCTTGCAAACCCTGTGGAGCACCATTCTACTCTGACACACACGGGGTTGCTATGAGTCGGAGTTGACGCAACAGCAGCTGGTGGTGGTCTGTAGTAGGATCTAGAGATCCCACTCTTTTCTTTCCCATATTTGAAGACCATTTCAGGGAAGCAGACACTTCATAGCCACATTTTCATGTGTGAGGAAAGTTGAGGCTTGCTTGTATAGGGTGGTTGTGCATGGTTCCTTTTCTTACACGTACACCGAATAACTGTCTATAGGATGAGTGTGAACTTTAGATGTATTGCAGTTTATTGTTACTGTTTAAAATTTATTTATTTAAAGCGTTATTTTGAGAAAAGTTCTCAGTTTGGGAATAAGATAGAGGGTAGAATACAGTGTCCAATTGTTTTATTGTTGAGTTATCACAGAAGTAGAGAACATCATGTCAGAAGTAGGAAAAAATGAAGCCTTTCTCTAGATAGTATGTTCTCCTGAACTAAAATGATACCATGCACAAACGTGTGAAAAGTTAAAGTAATTGAGAATTCAAAAACCTGTATGTTGCTAAGTTCATAGTTTATCTACTATAACTCTTTGCAGAAAGGTAATGTGATTTATAATCAATGTGGTTAGGTTCCAAAGACGAGGTCATTATGTAAAAATTGGCATTAACGTGAAAAAGGAATATGACTACATCCAAGCACAAAATATTGTGTGGGACACATATGTCCCTCTGGACCCAAGAGGCAGAGATTGTAGGCGGGCACTCTGTGTCCTAGTGGTCATGAAAGGTTTATAGCTAGATGTACATTGTTGATGCGCAACATAGTCAGATAGTAGATTTTTTACTATTGTCATGAATATGAAATGTCAGATAACAAGATAGTCGATAAGTGAGGAATAGCTGTACTTTCTTATAATTTCAAAAACTTTTTGTTATGGTAAAATATGTACAACAAAAAAAATTGCCATTATAATCATTTTAGGTGTATAAGTCAATGATAGTTAATTGCATTCACTATGTTGTGCTACCATCACCACTATTTCCAAAAGTTTTTTATCATACCAAACAGAAACTCAGTACCCCTTAAGCAATAACTCCCTGCTCCGCCTCCTCTCAGCCCCTGGTAGCCATTAATAAACTTTTGTTTTTATGCATTTGTCTGTTCCAGATATTTCATATTTGTGGGATCATATAGTATTAGTCCTTGAGTGTCTGATTTATTTCACTTAGCATATGTTTTCAAGGTTCATCCATGTTGTAGCATGGTCTATCTGTGGACGTGTGACTGGCACATAGTAGTGCAATTCAGCAAAAAATGTTGCATGAATGAACTATACAAGGTGAAGGTAAGCTGCTGTTTATCCGAAAGCTGCAAATACAATTATATTTTATATTAATTAAGAGATCCTGCTCGGAGGACATCTAGGCCAATTGGCATAACATAGTTCATAAAGATTTTCACTGGCTAATGCTTTTCAGAAGTAGACTGCCGGGTCCTTCTTCTTAGTCTGTCTTAGTCTGGAAGCTCAGCTGAAACCTGTCCTCCACGGGCGACCCTGCTGATATCTGAATACTGGTGGCATAGCTTCCAGCATCACAGCAACATGCACGCCCCCCACAGTACGACAAACTAACAGACACATGGTGGGGTGCATTGGCCAGGAAACGAACCCAAGTCAACTGCTTGGAAGGCAGCTATGCCTTTACATAGATCAAGAGGCAGTCGTTAGGACAGTAGAAGGGGATACTTTAGTGGTTTAAAGTCAGGAAAGGTGTGCATCAGTGTTGCATCCTTTCACCATATCTATTCAATCTGTATTCAATCTCAGCAAATAGTCTAAGAAGTGGGACTATATGAAGAAGAATGGGACATCAGGACTGGAGGAAGACTTATTAACAGCCTACATTGTGGAGATGACACAACCTTGCTTGCTGAAAGTGAAGAGGACTTGAAGCACTTACTAATGAAAATCAAAGACTACAGCCTTCAGTATGGATTGCACCTCAACATAAAGAAAACAGAAATCCTGACAAGTGGACCAATAAGCAACGTCATGATAAATGGGGAAAAGATTGAAGTTGTCAAGGATTTCATTTTACTTGGATCCACAATCAACAACCATGGAAGCAGCAGTCAAGAAATCAAATGATGCATTGCATTGTGTAAATCTGCTGCAAAGGACCTCTTTAAAGTGTTGAAAAGCAAAGATGTCACCTTGAAGACCAAGGTGTGCCTGACCCAAGCCATGGTATTTTCAATCACATCATATGCATGTGAAAGCTGGATGATGAATAAGGAAGTCTGAAGAAGAATTGACGCCTTTGAATTGTGGTGTTGTTGAAGAATATTGAATATACCATGAACTGCCAAAAGAACGAACAAATCTGTCTTGGAAGAAGTGCAACCAGAATGCTCCTTAGAAGCAAGGATGGCAAGACTGTGTCTTATGTACTTTGGACATGTTGTCAGGAGGGATCAGCCCCTAAAGAAGGACATCATGCTTGGCAAAGTACAGGGTCAGTGGAAAAGAGGAAGACTCTCAATGAGGTGGAATGACACAGTGGCTACAATAATGAGCTCAAGCATAACAACGATTTTAAGGATGGCGCAGGACCGGGCAGTGTTTTGTTCTGTTGTGCATAGGGTCGCTATGAGTCGGAACCGACTCAATGGCACCTAACGATAACAGTTCATAAAGAAAACATTCTCATCCTACTTCGGTGAGTAGCGTGGGATATTAAAAACTTGCAAGTGGCCATCTACGATACAGCCGTTGGTCTCTGTTGGGAGCAAAAGAGAATGAAGAAAACCAAAGACTCAGGCAAAAAATTAGTCCACAGGACTAATGGACCACAGGAACCACAGCCTCCACTAGCCTGAGACCAGAAGAATTAGGTGGTGCCTGGCTACCACCACTGATCACTCTGACTGGGTTCACAACAGAGAGTCAGTCCCGGTTAGAGTGGGAAAAAAAATATGTAGAACAAAATTCAAATTCGTAAAAAAGACCAGATTTACTGGTCTGAGAGAGACTGGAGGAGCTCCCAAGAGTATGGTTCTTGGATGTCCTTCTAACTTGGAACTGAAGCCAGTCCTGGAGATCACCTTTCAGTCAAATAATAGGCCTATAAATAAACAATAACACACATGAAGAAAGTGCTCCTTAGAACGATCAACCACATGAGACGAAAAGGACAACGTATGCCAAAAAGCAAAGATGAGAAGGCAAGAAGGGGCAGGAAAATCAGACAAATGGAAACAGAGAGCTCAGGGTGGTCATGGAGAGAGTGCTGACACAGTGCAGGGATTGCAACCAATGTGATGGAACAATTTGTGTATGAACGATTGAGTGGGAATGGGAAACTAATTTGCTCTGTAAACCTTCACCTAAAGCACAATAAAAAAAATCTAAAAAGAGATCCTGCTTTTTAAGCAGGATACTATTTCAAATCCTTTTGTGTGGTAGATTTACTCATTTTCTTGATCTGGATTTTAGAAATAATTTTAAAGAAATGGCATTTAAAAACATATAGTAGATGAAGAAAGCATGAGTGGTGAGGTGGCCCGTATATGGTGGGTCAGTACACTAGGGTCTGAATTAGCGATAGTCTCTTGGATGCTCTCACTCCCTTCTGGTTGGTTTGCACCCATGTCCGTCTCTTGATCCATTGGTCCATCCATCCGTCCACCCACCTATCCACCCACCCTCCCACCCACGCATCCATCCATCCACCCACGCATCCACCCACGCATCCATCCACGCATCCACGCATCCACGCATCCACACATCCACGCATCCACCCATCCACCCATCCACCCATCCACCCATCCACCCATCCACCCATCCACCCATCCACCCATCCACCCATCCACCCATCCACCCATCCACCCATCCACCCATCCATCCATCCACCCACCCATCCATCCACGCATCCATCTCACTCATCCTGTCTGTCCACCCACTTACCCATCCCCCCACCCACCCATATACCCACTCATGTACCCATTCACCCTCGCATCCATGCATCCACCTGTCCATCCCACCAATTTATCATGTAGTTATTGTTCTTGGGTGCTGTCAAGTCTGACTCATAGTGACCCCACATGACAGAGTAGAACTGCACCATAAGGTTTTCTTGGCTGTAATCCTTACGGAAGCAGATCAGCAGGTCTTTCTCCAATAGAGCAGTTGGTGGGTTCGAACTGTTGACCTTTTGGTTAGCAGCCAAGCACTTAAATATTGTGTCACCAGGACTCCTTTTATCATGCAGGAGGAGGTTTTATTAGTTATTAATAGGTTTTTTTTTTCTTTCTTCATCTCACTTAGACTTAGTTTTCTAATCTGTCTGGGTTATTTAAAGGGTTCTGTTAATTCTGAAGTCCTGAGATTCTTATAGTTTGATTATGTGTAAGACATTGGGAAGAATATATAGATGAATTAAACATAGGTCTTACACCAGGAAGCAGATAGCCTGGTATGTTTGTTGATGTATGGAGAAACAACAATAATGCAAGCAGAGAGTTACCAGGGACAAAATCACAGCTGCAATTAAAATGGGAATGGAGTTTAAGGGAAGGGAGAGGTTATTTTTGGCTATGGGTATTAAGGAAGGCTTCAGGGGTAAGGTGACATTTATGCTTGAGTGGAGCAAAGGAAAGCAAACTAACATTTCTTACCATTTTCAGTTGATTCGCATTCTCAACTCCTTTACAGTTCTCAATAGCGAGATAGGCTTTATTATCTCCACTTAGCAGGTAGAGAAACTGAGGTAGGGAGTGAGATTCAGTAACTTGCCCAAAGCCACGCAGCTGTTAAGTGACAGAGCTGTAATTTAGGAGGAGGGCATTTCATCCTTATATCTCAAAGGTAAGTTCCCCTGGGTGGTGCTTGACTGCTAACTGAAAGGTTGGTGGTTCCAACCCACCCAGAGGCACCTTGGAAGACAGGCCTGGTGATCTGCTTCTGAAAGGTCACGGCCTATGGAGCAGTTCTGCACTACACATGGGGTCGCCGTGAGTTTTAATTGACTCGACAGCAACCACCACCACCAATCTTAAAGATGGAGTCAGGGTAAAGATGAGGAGTGCTGGACATTTCATCAATGATGACGTGACCCTGTAGATTTGCCCTGCATGTGTAAGGGACAGCGGCGATTTCAGGGGGGCTGGGGCATGGTGTGCCCAGATAGTAGGAGTGGAACCAGCTTGGGGTTTGATAGAAGAGGCTTCTTAATGTTTGGCTGCAGAGTCTGGGCTTTATTTGGCCCAAACGGAGATTTTACACCGAGACACAGCATGATCAAAACCTTCGAGTTTATTCTGACTCATAGAGACTCTATAGGACAGAGTAGAACTGCCCCATACAATTTCCAAGGACTGCCTTGTGGATTGAAACTGCCAACCTTTTGGTTAGCAGCCATAGCTCTTAACCACTACGCCACCAGGTTTCCACAGCATGATCAGATGAGTTCATTTCAGGATGTTTATGACTCTAAGACCTTTTTATGATTCTAAGATGATTTCATGCTCCTGATGCTAAGGGAACACTGCTCCCCAGATGTCTCTTGCAGTCTAAGCCCCAGAGCATTTTCATTCTAGGGTTTCTGTACTAAGAAACACTCAGGCCCTGGCCCCACCATCTTACCATGCTGAGCACTGGTGCTTCAAAAATCCCTGCTCAATTACTCGGATTCTCAGAAGAACCTTTAACCCAATCCCTCTCTGCTATTCCCTAGATTTCTGTCTATTTTCTGCTATATCAAGACTTCTTTTGTTCAATAAATGAATAATTACATCTTCTTTGGCTTCACTAGGGAAGAATATACCATAATATTTAGATTAAAGAAGTGTAATAACTATGCTAGAAAAATATGCCCTGGTTACTTTCTCAATTCCTCCTTTTCTTTTTTATTCATGATATCCGGGGGTGGCCTACTGGAGAAAAAAATACTATTTGATTCTCCCTGGGTGGTCAGACAGGACTTGTAAAGACTCTTGTTTGTTTTGTGTTGAGGCTTCAAAGGCACACAGGCTTCCCTACATAAAGATGTACTAAGAAAATAGGGATGCTTTTGAAGTTGCTATGTGTAAAAGAAAATTCAGAGCAACCATCTTCCTTTAGAACTGCAAGCTAATGTGATTAGAGGGTCCCTTTTCACTGGGAATCTTTGTAGTTTCTATCACTGGTCATTACCAACAGTCTTATGGAGGGTATTTATGCTTACAAAACCAATCTCCACCTGTTTTATTAAAAACCATAGCACAAATGTGTGCTTAAAACCATATTTATTGAGCAACCTAGAAATTTAGATTTTTAAAAACTAAGAAATCTGTTTTGTATGTGTGTGTGCATGTGTGTACATGCCTCTGTGTGTGTGTGTGTATGTGTAGTTCAAGGTGCTCTGGAGGTGTATGCCGCTGCAACATATTTCAGGGCATGTGTTCTGCACATTCCAATTAGTGGGGCCCTCCTGCTGTGGTGTGGGAGAAAAGTTGGGGGCTAGGGCTGGCTAAATGTAGGATGCTTTTTCATGTAGTCTTTGCAGAACTTCCTCATTAGCGCCTTGAGGTCAGTAGGAACTCAGGAAGCCGGCATCCTTGCACGGTTGGTATTTTCTGCCGTGTAGTGTGTGTCAGCCATTTTATTTACCCACGGTTATTTTCTCCATTTCGTAAAATTAATTGTACTTAATGGGGGAGGTTGATGGTGCCGAATTATTTTAAGCCTGGAGGGAGCAGAGCAGCTGTGTCCTCTATCAGGTCGCTGATCTATCTAATAGGTCGTCTTGCCACCTGATTCACTGGCTGGATGTGCTTAGCCAATTATGAGTCCCTGTATGGTGAGAAAAATGACCTTGAACCCTAGAGAGCCAGACATTTGCTTTATGCAATGTGTTCGCCTGCTGAAGATGCTTCATTGCCTTGGCCTAACTGGGAATGTTTCTAATTCCTAGACAATTATTTCTCCTTAAAAAAAAAAAAAAAAAGCCACTCTGAGTGAAATAGTTTAATCTTATGTGACTTGCCAAGAGCTTTGCTTTTGGAACTAAAACCAAACCAAACCTGTTGCCACGGAGCCTATTCCAACTCATAGCGACCCTACAGGACAGAATAGAACTGCCCCATAGAGTTTCCAAGGCTGTAATCACTTTTTTTCTTTTTATTATGCTTTAGATGAAGGTTTACAGAGAAAATTAGTTTCTCATTAAACAATTTATGAATGTATTGTTTTGTTACATTGGTTGCCAACCCCGTGATGTGTCAGTGGTCTCTCCTTCTCAACTTTAGTTTCCCCGTATCCATTCGTCCAGCTTTCCTGTCCCTCCTGCCTTCTTGTCCTTGCCCTTGGGCTGTTGTGCCCATATAGTCTCGTAAACACGGTTGAGCTATGCATGTTATTGTTTGTTTTATGGGCCTGTCTAATCTTTGGCTGAAGGGCGAATCTCTGGAGTGACTTCAGTACTGAGTTAAAAGGATGCCCAGGGGCCATACTCTTGGAGTTTCTCCAGTCTCTGTCAGACCAGTAAGACTGGTCTTTTTTTGTGAGTTAGAATTTCGTTCTACATTTTTCTCCAGCTCTGTCCAGGACCTTCTAGTGTGATCCCTGTCAGAGCAGTCAGTGGTGGTAACCAGGCACCAACCATCTAGTTGTGCTGAACTCATCTGGTAGAGGCCATGGTAGTTATGGTCCATTAGTCCTTTGGACTAATATTTTCCTTGTGTTTTTAGTTTTCTTCATTCTCCCCTGTTCCCAAAGGAGTGAGACCAGTGGAGTATCTTAGATGGCCGCTCACAATCTTTTAAGATCTCAAACGCTATTCACCAAAGAAGGATGTAGAACATTTTCTTTATAAACCATGTTATGCCAGTTGAGCTAGATGTCCCCCAAGACCACGGTCCCCAGCAACTTCCAAGCTTCTTTCTTGTATTCAGACACAACCTGCTCTTTCAAAAAAAATTTTTAAATGAGGAATATTAGAGTACCAAAACCAAACCAAGTGCCGTCAAGTCGATTCTGACTCATAGCGACCCTATAGGACAGAGTAGAACTGCCTCATAGAGTTTCCAAGGAGTGCCTGGCGGATTAGAACTGCTGACTCTTTGGTTAGCAGCCGAAGCACTTAACCACTATGCCATCAGAGTTTCCGAATATTAGAGTAGGACAATATAAATTAAAAAAAAAATAAATTAGAAATGTTATAAGTTAACTTTGCCAGGTATTCTATTGGGTAACGGTCTTTTAATCAAATACATTTCACAACATACCAGGTTTGCTAAAGGTTAGCCAGGGCACAGAAAGCAAATGTAACCCTTGATAGAATTTTGCATTTATTTTAAAGTCCTGAATTCAGAGCTCACCGTGGCTTTAATGCGACTCTACCTGCAATGGATGGCACTTGCTGTACGGCAGCATGGTGTAGCGGGAAGAACTTCTCCCTTGGAGTTCGCCAGCTCCAACTTTTGAACTGTGGTTTTTCCACTGCTGGTTCTGTGAACCTGAGCAAGTCTCCTACTGCCCACTGTCAACTACAGTCTAATTGTAAACTGTTACCCTTGACGATGTTGTTGTTAGGTGCTGTCGAGTTGGTTCTGACTCATAGTGACTCTATAGGACAGAGGAGAACTGCCCCATAGGGTTTCCGAGGAGTGGCTAGTGGATTCGAACTGCCAACCTTTTGGTTGGCAACCACACACTTAACCACTGCACCACTATGGCTCTGCCATTGATACCAGCCTTACAAAATTGTTGTAGAAGTTAAATGGAATAAGCTACATGAAACAACTGTCTTAGAATCTACCATATATTTTCATGTTAGTTTGCTTTCTTTATTTCTGATTACCTCCCAGGGCTGGTATTTTCCAAATGTGGTGATGTACTCTTAGCTTTGGAAGAACCATAGAGAATGTTGAAATCCTTCATTTTCCAGATAATGAAGCCAAGGTTCATGAAGAAACAGTGCCTGGCTTATAGTCCCTTAGAATAAGGGTTGCAGAGCTGGTACTAAAACCATGCCCCAGTGTCACCCAGTTCTGGGTTCTTTCTGCTCCAGGTCTCAGGAGGACCTAGCACTCTGCACTGAGTCTCTGACATGGTTCTAGAATAGTCCACTACAGTGGTGGTCTTAAGGGTATAGTTTAAGAATCCACTTTCCAATTTTCTTCTAGGAGGCAGAGATATGTACTAAACCTTACCCACCTGTGTCTTTTTATCTACTGTGACACCTTTTGACCCAGTTTCCCTTTCTTTCTTAGTACTCTGTGGTGAATTCAGAAGTTTTAACATCTGGCACGTTCAGGTCAGAGACTTTCTGAAGGGGGAAGTTTTCCAGATAACGGGTCATACCGATTCCTTTTGTGGCTACAGCCTGCGCTTGTTCTTCCTGGGCTGCCACGGAGGTCTTGATGACCACCATTTTGGTTTTCTCCTTTTATTCCTTTTGCTTCCTTATCTATACTATTATTTTCTCTTACCTTTGGAAGAAAAAGTTGGTTTTATTTTTATATATGTATGCAATTATGTATGTATGTATTTGTTCTTATTGTGGTAAGATATATACTACAAAATATTTGCCCCTTCAACTGGGTTTATTTTCATATACTCAGGCATGTACATTGTAATGGAGTAAAACATGCATGGGAATAGTAAATTCTATATTCAGGATAGGGTTACCTCTGAAGAGGGAGGCTGGGGTACATGGAAGATGTTAACTATACCTGTAGTGCTGTTTATTTTTATTTTTGTGTATGTATCTCTTAAGGATAAGAATTCCTTGTTTTAAAAAAACAACATAAATAACGATTCTATTTTCATACCTAAACCAAGACTTAACAATTTCTTCTATGGAATGTCCAGGCACTGTTCAATTATCTTACCGTAGACACAAGTGCTATAAAAATAAGTCCCAGTTTGGTCTTTTGAATGCCTGGAGGTGCCAGAAATTTACTCTAAACAGTAGTTCTCAAAGTGTGGTCCCTGGACCAGCAGAGGAGGCATCACCTGGAAACTTGTTAGGAATGCAAATACTTGGGCCTTAGCCCAGACTGACTCAATCAGAAAATCTGGGAGTGGGTGGTTTAACAAGCCCTCCAAAACCCAATCCATTGCCTTCAAGTTGATTCCAACTCACAGCAATTTTTCCAAGGATCCCTGGTGGCACTGTGGTTAAGCGCTTGGCTGCTAACCAAAAGGTCGGTGGTACGAACCCACCAGTAACTCTGCGGGAGAATGATGTAGCAGTCTGCTGCTCTGAAGATTACAGCCTTGGAAAGCCTGTGGGGCAGTTCTACTCTGTCCTATAGGGTGGCTATCATAACAAGCTCCCTAGGTTATTCTAATATATGCTAGTTAAGAGAATCACTAGTTTAAAGAAAACAAAAATGTCATCCTCTCTCAACACCCTGTTATACATCTGTCCTTGTGTTTAACATAGCAACATATCTCGAGGCACTCAACATACATAAGATGATGCACTTATTCATCTCTATCACCAAGATAGGAGCCCTTCTGCTGCAACAGTTAGGAGCTCGGCTGTTAACTGAAATCTTGGTCATTCGAACCTACCAGTGGCTCTGCAGGAGAAAGATCTAGCAATTTGCTCCTGTAAAAATTACAGCCTAGGAAACCCTATGGGGCAGTTCTACTCTATCACATGGGGTCATTATGAGTTGAAATTGACTTCATGACTCCTAAATAACAACATCACCAAGATGGTATCAGACTTTTGTTGGCTCTGGGGCCTGGGCCATGCTGCCTCCATCCCCAGCTGTGATGAGTATCAAACTCAACCTGCTCGAAATTAATGAAGCATGTGTGCCCTGGCTGAGCAGTGGTTAAGTGATACGCTGCTAACCTAAAGGTCGGCAATTCAAATCCACCAGCCGCTCCTTGGAAACCCCATGAGGCAGCACTACTCTGTCCTCTAGGGTCTCTCTGGGTTGGAATGAGCTCCATGGCAAGGGGTTTTTGTTTATGAAATATGTGTTGTAGCAGGGGTGTGGAAGTGGTCACCACAATTTTCTGGGACACAATAGACTGAATGAAATTAGAGGTCTGGGTGTATTTGATAGGGAAATTAATTGCTTTTTTAAAGAAGCATCTTCTAAAGCTATGGTTCTCAATGCCTGGCTGTAGAGTAGAATCACCTGGGAGACTTTGTGAATCAATGGTGCCCTGGTCTCACCCCAAAAGATTCTGATTTCACTTAGCGTTGAATGGGTCCTAGCATCAGTAGGTTTAAAGGGCTCTCCAGGTGATTCACTCAGTGCTATGAGTGAGGTCTTGTGCTTGGCTTGGAACTCAGATGGGGAATAAGATGAAAATAGCCTGAAAGAGTGCACTTTCAGGGGGCTTCCACTTTAAATGAGTAAGTGCTTTTCAAACTGCAGTACTCACACCTTTGTTGTCGTTAGGCTTCTTTGAGTTGATTTCAACTCAGAGTGATCCCATGTGACAGGGTGGAACTGCCTCATAGGGTTTTTTAGGCTGTAATCTTTACAGAAACAGTTGGGCAGGTCTTTCTCCTGTGGAGCTGCAGGGTGGGTTTGAACCACCAACCTTTTGGCTAGCAGCTGAGCACTTAAACATTGTGTCATCAGGGCTCCGTCTTAAGCCTTTGACCCATTGCCATCGAGTCAATTTCAACTCTTAGTGACAGAGTAGAACTGCCCCGTAGAGTTTCAGTGGTTAAGAGCTTGGCTGCTAACCAACAGTTCGGGAGTTTTAATCCACCAGCTGCTCCTTGGAAACCTTACAGGGGCAGTTCGACTCGAAAGCAATGGGTTAATCTTTCCAGAAGAAGATCGCCATGTCTTTTCTCCTGCAGAGCCACTAGGTGAATTCGAACTGCCAACCTTTTGGTTAGCAGCCAAATGCTTAACCGCTGCACCACCAGGGCTCCTTCTTAAATCTTTAGCAATCTGATTTTGGGGAGTTCCTCTGCATCTGTACTGGTTTCTGTTTATTTGTTTTTCTTTTTTTTTGGAGCTGGTGCTGATCTTTTGTGCAATGTATCTGGCCAGTTTGTGTCTAGGTAAGGAGATTTGACTACAGTTTGTCTACATGCCTGTAGGTGTCTTGGCAGATTATGCTTTTCTCTAACATGCAAATGACACCCACACTCATGTCTGTAGTTCTCTTTCATGGAAGTGGATACAGCTCCAGGAAAGGAAGTAAGAGAGACTGATGCTACATTTTGCCGTGTGGGATGTTTCCGTTTTTCTCAGACTATGAATGGGTTCAGAGCCTTCCTCTCAGTCCCCAAAGTGATAGAAACGAAAGGATGAGTTGTATTTGTTGGTTGAGTGTTGAAATATTCCATGGAAAAAGGAAAGAGAAAGAAGTTCTACTTAAGATTTTCTTGGCAGTGTTTAATCACCTTTCCCCCCTCCGAAGTTTCTGGCAATTGTGATTAGAAATTGACTTGCAGGATTTGCTCACATTCACTTCCCGAGACATCTTTTGCCTGCTTGCTGCTGACTAGCAGTAGTTCATTTGCCATCTCTCACACGTGTTATCCAAAAATCACAGAACTCATTAGAAATAAACAGCACGAACTTGGTGGGTCACATTTGGGGAATTAGCCAGGTGTATATCTGAGATGTACTTGGGAGGTTTTGTGTGCCTCCTTTAAAAGCAAATAGAACCCTAGTCTTGAGTAGAAACAGATTTTTTTTTTTTTAATGAAATATCTTCCTGGAAAACAAATTTTATTTTTCCAATAAAAAATATGGGGCAGAGGTAAGCGTTTCTTGATTCCAGTACTGCTTTTATTTCATGCCCTTCCCTTCTCCTTGCCAATGGCAGATGTGGCAGGAATAAAGACTCAATTTCATTTTCCAGAATGGAAAGAAAATGTAATCAATTCAGGAATTTGTTTATTCTTAATTGATAGCAGACGTTGAAAACCTGATCAGTCACAGTCAACTATTTAGTGTGCCTTTTAGGAAAATAAACATACGTTTTATGTATTTCCCATCCCTACACAGCAGGTTATTGAAGAGGTGTCAGCCTTGGGGCACTCTGACTCTTAGGCCTTTTTACAAAACACTTCTCACCAAGAGGAATAGAAAGGACAATTTTCCATGTGATTACAATATGTGATTTATGTGATTAGAAAATTTCTGTTTTCTGTTGATATGCGGGCTGGTTGCCAGCAATACCAAATTTTCATATGCCACCTGTTTGTAATTCCAGCACAACCTGTAATCAGAACAAAATGAAAAATACCTTCTTACCTTTGAAGAATCAGAAAAGTAACTCAAATTTATTGCATTTGTGCGTGTGCGTGTGTTTATTCTTCTGCATCGTAGTAAATCAGTTGAGTACAAAAATGCCAGGGGGTTGAATATACCAAGTAGAGATTATGTCCCTTGTGTACACATGAATTGTGGAAAACCTGCCAGAGACTTCCCACGAGCTTGACTTTGATTATCCTGGGTGCTGACGCCTTCAAAGTTTAACATTTAATTATATCTCGTCCTACTGTTGTCTTTCTGCTCATAGAATCATTATCACTCATTCATTTTCTGTTCCTTTCCAATCCTGATTGAGATCATATTTACAATGGATAATTTCACCACTTCCTAGCCACAAAGATAATTTGCCTGGTTAGTGTTTATTGAGGCTTTCAAAAGAAATAGATGGTCAGGTCTCGTGGCAGACTGCCTTTTTAGGATTCACTGCCAAATTCATTGCCAAAATGTGTGAAAGCCCCTAGAAGTATGAAGTATGTCATGTGGGATATAGTTGTCATGGAAAATATTTTACTGATGTTCTTTAGTTTTCATGAGCTACCCTTCCCGGAAAGTTTGGAGCAGGGTCCCACAAAATTTCAATAAATAAGGCTGGCAGGAAAGGGTAAAGAGAAAGAGAGAAAAGATGAAGTACCAGAAGCTAATAGTGCTATCCATATTCATATCATGTCCTGAAGACCTGAGAAATGGATATTGAAGTGGCAGAAGCAGGCTACTTCTCCCTTCCTATCGTCTAATTAAATATATTTTTACTTAAAAAGGATGGCAATGTTAGGTCTTAATGGGATTAACCTAACTCAGATATATTTGGCCTTGCTTTTTTTGGCAGTAAAGAGTATGGATGGCTCCAGTTCCATGTTGAGATTGTAGCTTCAGATTCTGTAATTTTTGCTACATGCCATTCCTATTGCTGCTCTATGGAAGAGATCAAACTTACAAACATAATTTGTGTGTTGTATGAGTTTGATTATAAAAAACCCTCTGCCAACATAATGCCGTAGAGTCGATTTTGACTCATAGTGATTCTATAGGACAAAGTAGAATTGCCCCAGAGTGTTTCCAATGCTGTGACCTTTACAGAAGCAGACTGCTACATCTTTCTTCTGCAGAGTGGCTGGTAGGTTCAAAACACTGACTTTTGGGTTAGCAGCCAAGCTGTTTAACCACTGCGCTACCGTGGCTCCTGGTTTGATTATATTTCCCTTTAATCTGGGGGGAGGATTAACTCTTACTCTATTTTTATACTAAAGTGAAATCTCGTTAGCTAAAATGAGGGGGAGGCATTTTTTAGAAGGTAAGGTTGATAGCCAGTTCCTTAGGCTTCTCTTGCTCAGAATTATCTAGGTGAAGGGCTTCTTTAGTCCAAATTCATTGATCATGGTCTGCTCCTCCCTTTTCTTTGTTGGTAAGGGCATCATACTTGGTAAAGCAGAGGGTCAGCAAAAAAGAGGAAGTCCCTTGAGGAAACGGATTGACGCAGTGGCTGCAACAATGGGCTCAAGCATTACAACAATTGTGAGGATGGCCCAGTATTTCATTCAGTTATCCATGGGGTCATTATGAGTTGGAACCAACTTGATGGCACCTAACAACAACAACAACAGCCCTTTCCTTTGTACATGTCGTAGGAGCTCAATAATATTTTTGAGTTGCTTTCCCCTGGAAAATGTCTCCTTGTAATTATTTCATACACGGTGACTGATTTAGTGACTTAAAATATTATTGTTATTGTTGTTGGCTGCCATGGAGTTGTCCCTGATTCATAGTGACCCTACGCATATTGGAATGAAACGCTACCCTGTCCTGTACCATCCCCACGACTGGTTGCTGATCAGACCACTGTGTTTCATAGGGTTTCTATTGGCTGATTTTCAGAAGTAGACCACCAGGCCGTTCTTCCTATTCTGTTTTAGTGTGGAAGCTCTGCTGAAACCAGTTCAGCATCATAGCAACACGCAAGCCTCCATTACAGGTGGGCGGTAGCGGTGCATGAAGTGCCTTGGCTGGGAATCAAACACCGGTCTCCTGCATGAAAGGTGAGAATTCTGCCACTATACCCCTAATGCCTCTAAAAATATTATGTTTTAATAGTCTTTTATATAGCATAACTGGAATTAGTCTGTTATAATTTATAAAAAAAAAAAAAAAAAGAATTATGAAGGCCCCCCAAAACATATGGGGCCAGGTAATCACATGGCAATGAAAATCCTTCTAGAATACACCTGACTGGATATCACAATCCATTTTAACTGATAAATGCCTCTTGGGATAGACTTTCTTTCTTTCTTTTTTTTTAAATCTCACTTGTCTGTAAAGATCTGTGTTTAGAAATCCTCATTAAAAAGAAATGTTGCTGCATGACATTGGAGAAAATTAAACTATAAAAATGACTATCAAAAGTACCATTTTCAGATTAACCAAAAATCCTCAATCTGTGATTTGGGATATGTGTCCGCTTCTCTAGAGAGTCAGGCGTATCTCTTGGAAAGTAGAGTAACTGCTTGTACCGCTAGCATTCCATTGTTACTTTCTCGGTGTTTCGGTGTTTCATCGATCTTCTAGAACAACCTGGAGGTTAAGATTCTTTTAAACAGTTTAAGATTAACTAGACAGAGACAAACTCCATCTTTCACCAAGCTCCTGTTTATTGATGTCTGTGAAAGGCTGGTGAATCGAACCCACTCAGGAATGCCTCAGAAGACAGGTCTGAAAATCAGCTTCCAAAGGGTCACAGCCTTTAAAACCCTGTGGAACAGTTTTACTCTGCACGCATGGAGCCACCATGAGTCAGAATTGACTCGACGGCAACTAACGATAGCAACAGCCATAGGTCAGAGCTATGATAGTACTTAAATAGGAACCCCTCAGTGTGAATAAGTGATAGCTTACAATTTCCTTCAGGGACCCAGTGAAATTAAAGTACTAATGATCAGAAATACAGCATCTTTAAAACGTGACTTTTCACTTACTGAAAGCATTTTCAATTTTATAATTTTTTGCCTTCTATCGACCTCTGTGAAATCGGTCTGATAAAGTTCATTATCCTTCGTCGACAGACTATGAAACAGAGACGGAGAGCTAACAGTTACTGAGTATCTAGTATAGCGTTTCATTCAGCCCTCCCAACACAACTGCAATGTGAATATTGTGATTGTCATTTTACAGAAGAGAAAGCGGATGCTCTGAGATTCAGGAACTTTCCTGTGGTCAAAAAGTTAACATCAGAGACAAGATTTCACACCCTGCACTCTAACCACTCTACCGCATTATAGAACGAAACGCTGCCCGGTCCTATGCCATCCTCACAATCGCTGTTATGCTTGAGCCCATCGTTGCAGCCACTGTGTCAGTGCATCTCATTGAGGGTCTTCTTCTTCACTGATCCTGGACTTTACCAAGCGTTATGTCCTTCTCCAGGGACTGATCCCTCCTGATGACATGGCCAAAGTATGTAAAACTTAGTCTCACTATTTTGCTTCTAAAGAGCATTCTGGTTGTACTTCTTCCAAGATAAAATTTGTCTGCTCTTTTGACAGTCCATAGTATATTCAGTATTCTTTGCCAACACAGTTCAAAGGTGTCAATTCTTCTTCAGTCTTCCTTATTCATTGTCCAGCTTTCGCATGCATATGATGAGACTGAATATACCATGGCTTTGGTCAGGCGCGTGCATGTTAGTCTTCAAGGTGACATCTTTGCTTTCCAACACTTTAAGAGGTCTTTTGCAGCAGATTTTGATTTCCTGACTGCTGCTTCCATGGGTGTTGATTGTGGATCCAAGTTAAATGAAATCCTTGACAATTTTGGTCTTTCCTCTGTTTATCATAATGTGGTTTATTGGTCCAGTTGTAAGGATTTTTGTTTTCTCTATGTTGAGATGTAATCCGTACTGAAGGCTGTGGTCTTTGATCTTCATCAGCAAGTGCTTCAAGTCCTCTTCACTTTCAGCAAGAAGGGTTGTGTCATCTACATGATGCAGGTTGTTAATGAGCCTTCCTCCAACCCTGACGCTCTGTTCTTCTTCACACAGTCCAGCTCCTCGGATTATTTGCTCAGCATACAGATTGAATAGGTGTGGTGAAAGGGTACAACCCTGATGCATACCTTCATGTACTCACCTATAAATGGAAGATCCTGGCGGTTTCTCCATCACATTGTGGGATTTAATGGAATTAAACATGTAAAGCACCTCACCTGGTACATAATAATCAGTCAATTAATAGCAGCTTTCATTCTAAGGACTTGCCACTTCTAATATCAAATTTTAAGCTGGTAAATATTAAGATCATGTTATGTGGAAAATAATGTGCTATTGATGAAATACACAGTGATTTCAATTACATAAACTTAAAAACTTAAAGAGACTCAGCATGTCATCTTGTTTATAAATTTTTTTTATTCATCACTGAAGTTGTACAGTATTTTCAAATCTTAAGACTACCACTTTTTTTTCTCCCTTCATTTTGTTCGGTGAATGAATAGACTTCCCAGAAATCAAGAATTAGTTTTTATAGTGTAGGACATCTGCAGAACAAGTTTCGATGCTTCCGGCCATACCAACATTCTGGTGACCTTACTTAACGATATCCATGAACACACTCATTACCTGGGACCAGGTAGCATTGAGAGGCAGGTAGCTGATCCGATATGCATTAGTATGTGTGTGGAGGGGAAGGGGGAAGGAGTCCCTGGGCGGTACAAACAGTTAAAGTATTTGGCTGCTAATCGAAAGGTTGAAAGTTCAAGTCCACTCAGAGACACCTCAAAAGAAAGGCCTGATGATCTACTTTGGAAAAATCACCTATTAAAACCCTATGGAGCCCAGTTCTACCCTGACACATATGGGGTCACCATGAGTCTGAGTTGACTGGATGGCAACTGGTACTGGGGGTGGGGATGAAGGGGATGGGTCATTGCATACAACTTTTGCTAATAATAAAAGGTAACTGAGCTCAGTCGTCAGGCATTGTCATTGCAGCCACATCCGCCACAGAGTTCAGGGAGGGGGCTCTTCTCTGCCTGACATGGTGTTTGTTTAGGGTGAGACTGATGGCTGAGGTATCTGTGAGAAGCATTTGTAGCACAGCAGCAGACTTTTCTGTGTTACAGATTGCTAGGAAATTGGATAGGACCTCCTGAGAAATTCTCTCCCAGGCTTTCCCTCAAGACAAGTCTGTAACATGCATTAGGGAAGAGTCGGGGGTGGGAGCGGGGAGCCTGGGGCACTGTGGGAGTGAGCTGCCTTTCCCATAAGGTGTGGAATGGCCTCTGTACTTAGGGGCACTCTGCACAGAACAATTTAGAACACACTTGGCAGGACGTGGAAAATGTAATAACATTCCCTTGAGGGCCTATTGGACTTCCCTGCTTTCTTACCCCCCAAAAAAGGAGAGCTTGCTTGGTCATTCTCATCAAAAACCTAAATGACATAGTTTCATGCTGAATTAGTGAGATGGGAATAGAATAGTGGTTCTCAACTCTAGCTGCATATTAGAATCTCCTGGGGACCCAGTGAAGGGTATTTTTTAAAATCTCCGAGATGATAGTCCTTCCTGTACAGCTGGGGTTCAGTGCCACTGGGATGAAAAAAAAAAGAATCCTGACCAAAAAAAAAAAAAAAAAAAAAGTTAATAATCATCATCACATCAGGTAGGTGGGTCTCGTATTCCCCAGTGAGGCCTTTGACTTCTTGAGTTGGCTGAAATTTCTTTCTTCGCATTCTGAAAATGGGTCCATTGTCTATCCAAGTGCATTTCCTTGTGTGTGGGAGATAGCTGCTCTGTCTCCAGAGTGAGGGGTGTGATTTTTCCATACTCATCCTGGGGGTCAATATTATTTAAAGCCTTGGGCCCTAGGCTTTAAACAGAGATGTATGGTGCGTCCTTAAGGGTATTGTGTTTAAATCTTAATAATTTGTCTCTTTCATTATAAGAGAAATAACGGTGCATGGCAGACAAAAACTCTTGAAGAAAACCATGTGTTTCACATTTACTACTACTAAGTCATTCCCGCTCTTGTGCTCTCAGAAGCCGTAATTTGGAAATGGTCCTTTTCCTGTGAAAATTGGAAAGCCGTTCTTTTTCTGCTCTTTTGATAGGAGCAGTAATAAAAGTTCCACGGAGGGACGCTTTTGTTTTGAGATGGTGAAGTGGCCGTCTTTCTAAGGAAGACCAGCAAATTGCATTGCTGCGTTTTTTTTTTTTCTCAATCGAACGCATCCTTTCCCCCCCAAGTTCACGTCCAAGCCAGATGTCACTCTCATGACCTGGGCATATCCCAAGCCTTTTTGCAAATGGGAACTGCAGAAGAAAGAAGAATTGGTTGAGTGCATAAAGTATATTTCAGGAACATCGTAAAGGGTCTGTTCAGAGGCACTAAATTCCAAAGTATTCGCTGACATTTATCGTTCTGCTTGAAATTATTAAATGTCTTTCAGAGCACGTGATGCCACGTTTTGCATAGTGTGACATATCTGTCCTCTTTTAAATGCATAGGAATTGGCAACAATCTCATTTCACTGGTGGGTTTGCTGAAGCATTGTGGCAAGACAGCCAGAATGATTGATGACTACTCTTCAGGTAGGGAAATACTGCCAGCTTGGTTTGTATTTTGTCTTTCCTAGAATTCTGCTTCTTAATTTTCTGTCTCAGCTATGAATAATCCCTTTTCATGCTAGTAGCCATAATCACATTATAGGGGATTTAAAATTTGTCATTTCCCAGTAGTATTTCTCACAATGTAAGCATTTTTATTTAATGTAAGATTGTTCTCCTTTTATTTTATTTTTTCCCATGTTGTAAGAGAGATCATAAACCAATATTCAGGTTTCCTTATTTTCATTTTAAGAACTCAGGGCATAATATTCTGGTCAAGTAGAGAGGGGAGAGAGTGACCTGAGGGGAGTCCTTGACTCTATCTGAAGTGGTAGCAATATGAGATTTGAGGTATCTTGATACCATTTTAAAAAAACAACATTAAAATAGTGCCTGAAAAGCTGGTGAGCCTGGTTAATATGGGATGCAGTGCAGCAATAGTCGTTTCTACCTTCCTCTCTATATTCCTTCAGTCATGTTTGTTTTGAGATTCTAGAATTTACTTTAGAGACAGTTAGCCATTCTTGAGAGAACAGCATGTCTTAGCCTGACTGGGCAGGTCCAGAGACGCAGATAAGCAGGCCCTTCAGAGACAACCTGTTTTCAAGTTCTTTCATGCAAGAAAGCTAAGGGGGAGGGGAGCTTCACACTGGAAAGTGCAAACATGTACCTGTACTTTCTTTTCAAATATCAAATGACATTTGAGCATAGTAAATTCTTAGGCAAGGGAGCAGTGATGTTTCAGTGGTAGAATTCTGACCTTCCATGTGGGAGAGCTGGGTTCTATTCCCGGTCAAGGCATCTCAAGCTCAGCTACCACCCGTCTGCCAGTGGAGGCTTACGTATTACTGTGATGCTGGACTGGTTTCAGCAGAGCTTCCAGACTAAGACAGACTAGGAAGAAAGGCCTGTTGATCTACTTCTGAAAATCAGCCGATGAAGACCATGTGGATCACACTGCTCCAATCTCATTATGTGTGGGGTCACCATGGGTTATGTGCTAATGAAAACTAACACAACAACATTCTTAGGTAAGTCGAGCCATGGCTAACCAAACACCCAGCAGATATAAGGAGCATATTCCCTGAGGAACATCTAGAAATTGTGTTTCACTTCATCTTTTTCCCCAAAGTATTTTGAGTGGAACATTGTTCTAGAAGAACCTATATCTTTCGTGGACTTAAGAGGTAAATTCTTTCAGTGGGTCGTTCTCCGTTCAGTACCAGATAATACTTAAGAGATTCTCTGTTGGTAGAATATGTGCTGTTCGTCAATGTTTATTTGATGAATTGTATAGTTTTGTGATTTGGGTTTATAGGTATTGAAGATATTGTTAATGGTTTTGTGGTCAAATGGAATGAACCACCATTTTAAACTGGCAAGAATATTAACATTAACTGGAGGTTTCTGACTGGATGTTAATGTTGTTACGGATGTGTCAATAATTTCAGAAAAGAAGAATTGGATTATTACTAATATTTGTTTTTGAATCTAATCTTTTATAATCAATGTTGGTCATTCCAAGCACTATTCCCATAGTGCTTGGTACCTAAATACCATGTGACTCAGACTCCATAATAAGACTTGGAAACACATAATACTTAACTCTTTTTTAATCTGTTTTTTGCTGATTTGTTTGTTTTTTCCTCTTTTGGATTAATTTATCCTGGTACCTCTGGACATCATTGAGATAAAGGACTTTTCGATTCTTGTTTTCTTGCAGAAAGACAGCAAACAGAGTTCAAATTAAGTTCATAAGCATTTTTGGTTGGTTGCAAATAATCCCTTATAGAGTGGTGATGGAAGTGGGAGGACTTTGAACAAGCAAAGGGCAGGGAAGGAAAGGAGGGAAGGGAGGAATCTCTAAGTGTGAGTAGATATATTTCTTGTTTCCCACCACTTGGTTAAACCCTAGCATTAAACTAAAGAATTAATTAATTTGTTTTCTTCCTAGGATGGTCTGTTTAGCTGACAGACCCTCACCTCATCTAATAATTCCTACTCTGTAGGCCTTAGATAAGGAGCCCTGGTGGTGTAGTGGTTAAAGCACTCAACTGTTAACCAAAAGTTCAGTGGTTCTAACCCACCAGCCTCTCTGCAAGAGAAAGATGTGGCAGTCTGCTTCCATAAAGATTCACAGCTTTGGATACTGTATGGGGCAGTTCTACTCTGTCCTATAGGGTCACTATGAGTCAAAATCGACTCCATGGCAGTAAGTTTTTTGGGTTAGGCCTTAGACTGGAAAATTAAAGTCCATGGATCTACTTTTTCTACAACAGATGGTCATTTTAACCTTTCACTGGATTCTTTCCTGCCCTCTTGCCTTCTCTTTATGCTTAGATAGTTGCAGTAATGGAGAAGGAAGAGTCAGAAGAAATAAAATTTCCAATTTAGATTTCACTGATGTAGAATTAGGAGTTGACTTAATTGGATTTTGCCTTCTTTTCTCTTAAGTTGGAGAAGAACAGAGAAAAGTGTGAATGGATAATTTCTTTTATAAGGATCAGCAGCATAAAAGCTGGTTCCTATGAGGGGGAGGTTAAAGATGTCCCAAATGTCCAACTTTTCCACCTTGCTGTCTCATTCCATCATCTCTAACATCAACTACTCCTCCTCCCCTCGGTACTCTCCTTCCTGTCTTTGGGTTTCATAATTTGCTGCAATGTCTCACGGAACTCATGAACCATATCAAGGAAATGGCTCACATGATTGTGGAGGCTGGCAGCTCCCAAATCCATGGGTCAGGCATAGGCTTCTCCTGACTCACATGGCTGCAGGGGCCCATGAACCCAAATTGGCAGGCCAGACGACAAGGCTCCTGGCTCACAAGGCTGCGGAAACCGGCAAATCCCAAAATCGGCATGTCAGACGGTAGGCTGCTGGCTTAGGTCCCAAGAACCAGAGGTCAGACAGTGATGAGTTGGATGCAGGATCCAGATGCATAGAGAGAGAAAGGGAGAGTACCGCCAGAGCACCCACACATATACATTGGATGCCGGTCACACCCCAGGGAAGGATGTGACTTCAGTAAGTCTGGGATCTGAGTCACGCCCTCCTGCAAGGCTGTGACTCCAGATACACCTGACGCTAATCCTGCCTCATTAACATATAGAGGTTAGGATTTACAATGCAGAAAATGGAAGATAATTACATCAGATCACAAAATGGAAGACAGCCACACAATACTGAGAATCATGGCCTGGCCAAGCCAATACACAACCCCAAACATCACAGATTCCATACACCTTATTTGCATAATCCTACTCAATCATTGTGTGTGAGTCACAAAGACAATGGCTTGAAGGGCCATATTAAGTAATTCATTGCACCGCAGGGTAGGGTGTGAGTAATAAGCGAAAAATAGTATGACCTAAATTATACCAAGGATATGTAGCATCTATTGGAGACTAAGTACTATTTTATAAATGCCTTTCTTCTTTTCCACCAACAACTGATTTCTTCATGATATATTTTTTACTAGGCTAAAACTGTAAAAATCTTATTTTGGTGTTTTATGCATTTCGAATAAATACAATTTTTCTTTAATTACAGAATTTAATTACAGGGCCTTCAAGGCAATTACTGTGAGTTAGGTTATACGGACCCTGCATTTAGAGACATGTAATGACCTCATTTAGCCCCCAAGGTGTGCCTACTCATGTTCCATTTGAACAGCAGTGATGGGCAGCATGTTATGACATTGGCCTTAGATAAATGCTGCCTAAACTTGGAGTTTTTTTTTTAAACAGCTAACGAAACTGTGACATCAGCATCAATTCAGATTCCTTGGTTATGGTTCAGTCATTTGAGAAAGGTTTGAGAGGCTTTTTTTAAAGGAAAAATTCATGGGCCATCTTCTCCACTACAGCATCATTTCACACCAAGAAAGTGTGTTTTGCAGTTGAAAGATCATTCAACGGTAACTCTAATTAAGGACATTAAAAAGAACCAGTTTCCCAAAAAGAACTAAAAGGACCGGAAGTTAAAAAAAAAAAAAAAAGAATAAATAAAAAGGCCAGCTGGGGACTATGGAGCAATTCAGGGTTATGTTGATCCTCTTGGGTTGGCAGAGTGTCTGGGCAACAGTGATCATGCAGCTGGTTAAAGGTTGCACCCTGCAGTTTCTCTTTCCATTTGGACAGAGATGGAGGTGTTGGGCCTATAATCAGGTCCTTGCCCAAAGCCAAGTTAGTGTTATGCAGTGTTTCTGTTTTGAACACGTTTGTCCTTATTTTCCCTTTTCTTTGCTTGCCCACTAGAAGGGAAAAGAAAAAAAAAAAGTCAGAGGCATTGCACGGGTGGAGCCACTCTTTATTGCAATGCCCCAGGGCTTTCTAGGTTAACAAATTAGAGCTTCTCAGCAGGCCTGAGTTAGGGGTGGGTGGCAGCTGCTCAGGTCTGCCTTCTCCTGTTCCCTTCCTCTCTTCCCACTCCAGAAGAGAAAGCAGAGGCCCAGTTGCTGAGCTTGGAGGACGTGGTGGTTGAGGAGCCCAGGGACTGTTGACAACAGCTGCGGCTTTTTGTGGGGAGGAATTTCAGCATATTCTTGGGAGGTGGGAGATGAAAAATCTACACCTTGGAGTGTGCTACTTTTGTGATGTTGCCCTGTGTGCCTTGGAGCTAGGACATACTGGGGTGGATGAGGTCGTGGATGTTAGGGTGAGGATGGGTGAGAAGGAGGTTGAAGCCTCTTGGGGTCTATCAGAACCTGAGTCAACATCCAAGGAAGAAGAGACAATCCTTTTGGCTTCGGTCTTTATGCTCCCCGTGTGAATTAGGAGGGACCTGGCTCAGTTGTGTGGGAGTCTAGAACAGGAGGGAGGCAGGGTGATTAGTCTTGGAGGAATAAGTCTTCTCATACTACCTCCTCCTGCTTCTTTCTGGTGGGGTGTGGAAGAAGCAATGTGGAAAGTGGGAAGTTTTCAGCTAGAGTTTATTGAAAAAACAGCTGCCCTACTCCATTCCTCCGCCCCATCCTTCTTTCTGTGGCAGGATATAACTATGCTGTAAACTTTGGCAATGGTGAAGCATTTTAATACTTTTTGAAACAAGCAACTAATTTTTTTTTGGCATGGAACTTTTATTTTAAAGCTGGGGGAAAAAAAGATAAATAAAATTTGCTATAGTCTTTCTAGAAGTGATTTTTATTGGTCCAGAAAAGGGTCAAAGTTCAGTGGTTTGCATCTAAAAGAGCCAAAAGAAGATAAGGTAATAAACTAGAATTCCAAATTGGCAAGCAGGAACCAGAGCTTGAAGCATGTTTGCAGGCTTCCTTTATTATCATAACCTCTTGAATAGAATATGCCATTTGAAACAACAGGAAATGTTTCTTAGGGGGTAAATTTACAACCTAGTTTTTGACCACGAGCACTTATGGGGTTGAACAGTACAGGGGAAGAGCAAGGGAACTTGGACACCATTGGCCAGAAGTTCTGTGCAAATCAGGAGCTCAGGGCTCATTAGAACACACAGACATTAAGCAGCAGCTGTTTTACGGTGTGAACTTTTTGCGTAGAGGATTGCAAGAGTCGAATTCTCCTTGGAAGTCTGTTTGCAAAGTGGTTCTTTCCTGGCAGTTGCTTCATCTCTCTTGCAAGGCGTAATTTTTCTTTGGGTGTGAACGTTTTGTGCCAAACCTAGAGTTGACCTTAGGGAGCTTGGAACTGTGGGCCCAGCCTCACCCAGTGGGTCTATGGAGGGGTGCGCACAGGGAGAAATGAATGTGGAGGGAGGGTCTTTCTAACCTCAGCTGCCTCTGTGAATGGTCCCACCCTGCAGACCTGGAGTCAAGGAATAGCAAAAAGGACTATTACAGAGAGAAATGTTTCTGCTGCTCTTTGGCTCTCTCATGAACTGCACGCTGGGCCTCCCTTCTTTCTGCATTGCTGGGAACTTTTGGGCTCACTTTCTTTCCCTTTGCGCTCTATTAATTCTGAACTCCCCTTTTTGTTCCACTTAACATGGGAATATATTTTTTCAGTGAAAATGATGAAAAATGAATTAAAATGTACCTAAAGTTCACTAAAGGAGCCCTGGTGGTGCAATCATTAAGAGCTTGTCTACTAACCAAAAGGTTACCAGTTCGAACCCAGCCTGCGGCTCTGCGGGAAAAAGACATGGCTATCTGCTCCCCTAAGGATTACAGCCAAGAAAACCCTATGGGGCAGTTCTACTCTGTCACACAGTGTGACTATGAGTGAAAATCAATTTGATGGCACCAAAAACAACAAGATTCACTAATGGTATAGGCCGTAGGTTATGGTTAACAAATTCTTGTTTTCTTCCTCCCTCTCTCCCTTCCTTTCTTTTTTCTACTTCCTTGTTTTGCAATTTTTTTCTTTCTTTTTATTCTCCTCCTACTTGTGTTTGCCTTTACAGTAGAAGTACTAAACAAAAAATATTTAGACATAATTTAGAAAGTAAAACCACTCTCTCTAAAGGATACCATTGAGGGCACAATGCAGGGTCCAGCGTACCTGTGAAACGGTAGAATTAAAAGGGCCAAAGTTAACGGGAGTTATTAATTAATTGATTATTAGTAATAAACATTATTCAAATAATTAAGATCATTATACATTTTTGAGGAATACGTATGTGTCTTAGTCACCTAGTGCTGTTATAACAGAAATACCTCAAGTGGATGGCTTTAATGAAGACAAATTTATTCTCTCACAATTTAATAGGTTACAAGTCCAAATTCAGGGCTTTCTCTCTTTGTCGGCTCTGGAGGACAGTCCTCGTCTGCAGCCTTCCCCTGGTCAATGAGCTTCTCAGGCACAGGGACCCCTGGTCCAAACGATGTGCTCTACTCCTGGTGCTGCTTTATTGGTGGCATGAGGTCCCGAGCTCTCTGCTTGCTTCCCTTTCCTTTTTATCTCTTAAGAGATAGGTGGTACAGGCCACACCCCAGGGAAGCTCCCTTTACACTGGATCAGGGAGGTGACCTGAGTAACGGTGGTTTTACAGTCCCACCCTAATCCTCTTAACATAAAATTATAATCACAAAATGGAGGACAACCACTCAATCTAGGAGTCATGGCCTAATCCAAGTTGGCACACATTTTTCGGGGGACATAATTCAATCCATGACAATCTGTGTCTCAGAATATACATATGTGCTTACTTCTATTTTTTAATCTGTAGTAGTTATATGAGAGCTCTATGAAAAAAGCTGTTTAAATGGCAAAAAAGCCTCAATATTCCTTTCGTCCAACTACAGAGACTCAAGTAAACGATAATAGAGGAGAAAATATTTAACATTAACACTGCTTAGGGAGTGCTTTAAATTTACATTTAAATTTAATTTACAATGGGAAATGGAAAAGAAAAATATAAGGCTGAATATATGCACTATCATCTATGTAAAAAATGCCCTGTCGAACATTTAGAAGAACACCGACCAGAGTTAACAGCGGTCTGAAATGAATTATGGACATCTAAGATGATTTTCATGTCCTCTTGCTCAGTTTTCCACAATGAGCAAGTAAATCTTTTATAATTAGGACATATTATTATAATACTTTTATGAATAAATAAAGGCTTTTTGTCTGTTTTTCTTCATTTTTCATATATGGTTCAATGAGTATGTTGGTGGTGGTGTTATTCATTGTCAGGTCGATTCCAACTCATGGTAACCTTCTGTGTGTCAGAGTAGAACTGTGCTCCGTAAGGTTTTCAAGGCTCTGACCTTTCGGAAGCAGATTGCCAGGCCTGTCTTTTCGGCTGCCTCTGGGTGGGCTCGAAGCACCAACTTTTTGGCCAGTAGCCGAGTGCTTAACTTGTAAACCTTCAAAACAGGTATTATTGTTTTAAGTCTATTTATATTGCAGGGCGTTCAATCTTATGTGTGTCTCATGCCATTTGGGGGCAAGCCTGAGGGTGTTGGATTTAGAGCTGTCCTTGCCTGCTGTGATAGACTTCGTCATCCCCTTCTTTTCAAATAAGTATTTCCATCCTCCTCCTCAGTGCTCAGCTGGTTCTTTTCTGTGAGCCTAAGGACATGTTCTTTTCCCCTGTTCGCAATATGTTCCTACTTTTCCTTCTGGTCTCTTGCTCTCTCGCGTTTCCACCCACACTCTTTTTCAGTTGTTGCTGCTCCGCATTCTGTCTCCCCCAGTGGTGAGCAAGCAGATCCCTGAATGACTTTACCGAGGATGACTCAAAATCAGGGAACACCAAGTTGCCCTTAAAGTTATCAGTGCTTCATAGGGACCCCATTTGTGGCAGTAAAATTTGCAACTAGGCACGAGCAATTTTAGTTTGCAATACAGTGTTTTAATTGTTCAGAGATATCTATTGAAAATATTGTATGGCAAATTAAAATCACATATGAACTGCTGAGATTTTTCTGACCAAAATGGTGCTCCCTAGAAAACACTTTTCTTTTCAGCAGCGACACTCAACTGTTGGCAGTAAGAGCTGCAGGCCGAAATGATGAAGTTGAATTTTGCATATGGCGCGGAAGTCTGTGTTTCTCAAATGGTCAGCTTTCCGCACCTCAACTGAGAGAACATTCGAACCAGTAGTAGCGTCACCCAGCTTGGTGAATTGAATAAATCTTTCCAGTTATTGATGAATTTTAGCTCTGGACTTAACCTGCAGTGACCTCTTTACCACCCACCTATGGAAAATCAAATTAAAACTGTTTGAATTAATTCTCCCTTCCCATTTTTAACCGTAAAAGCACATGTATTAGAAATCAGAATCTCATAGTAAAAATCTCGCCCCCTTGTCTTTTTTTCCCAATTTTTAAAGGTTAAAGACAAAAAAGTCTCCAGGGTGCCATGCTTTCACTAATGATAGCATGTAGTAGTATGATGTTTCAGGTATATATTTCCGCTTCTTACCTATATCTGCACTTTTTACCTTCTTCCTCATCTTTCTTGGTATGATGCCCCTAAGCCCATCCGCTTCCCTCATCCCTAAATCCTTTCACTAATAGCAACACTGACTGTCATTAAGTATCTGAGATTACTGTCTATTAATGTCTTTAAATTTGAGAAATGCTTTATTGGGCTAAAATTCTGTAATAGTGGCTGTTAACTAGTGAAGCTTGGACTTATCAATTACACCAAAGGTTTCTTCCTTAGTGGATAACCAGTGAATGTTTTGGGCTGATTAAAGACATTCTGGTTAGAGCTTGGAATCCGGGAGCGATACAAATGGCTAACACACTCAGATACTAACCAAACAGTTGGAGGTTTGAGTCTATCCAGAGGCGCCTTGGAAGACAGCCCTGGTGACCTACTTTGGAAGAATCTGCCATTGAAAACCGTATGGAGCACAATCCTACTCTGACACTCATGGAGTCGCCATGAGTCAAATCAACATGATGACAATAGGTTTGGGTGGGTAGAACCCAAAGGACTTTGTTTTTATACCTAGAAGAGAATTTAAGAACTATGAATTGCTAATTACATAGACTGCATAAGTAACCATCCTCTGAAACCTGATATAAGTAACTGATTTCTGGAGTGAGTTATGAAGAGTCGTTCTGGTTCATTCCGTAGAAAGTTTCTGGCGTACAAACATAACGTAGTGTACTTTTTTTTTAACCGTATAGATTTCCCCTGCTATTCAAAAGTAGGAAACCCTGGTGGCGTAGTGGTTTAGTGCTACCGCTGCTAACTGGAAGGTTGGCAGTAGGAATCCACCAGCCGCTCTTTGAAACTGTATAGGGCAGTTTTACCCTGTCCTATATGGTAAAAAAAAAAAAAAGAAAAAAAAATTTTTTTTTTTTTATGGTCGCTATTTTTTATGAGTCGGAATCAACTCGACAGCAATGAGTTTGGGTTTTTTTTTTTTGTTTTGTTTTAACCGAAAGTAGAGCATTGCTATGAAACCTTTCATAAGCCAAAATGGCATAAAGTGAAAAAGCAATTACCATTAATTTATATGGGAAAAAATTTTGAGTGTTCCCAGACTCAAAAAATAACCTACCAAATCATACCAAAAAACACGTAAAACCTAAAATAACACTAACGGGTAGTAAAAGCAGGAATGTCATGATAAATACACAGCCTATATATATAAAGTATAAATGATGTATATACAGTGTAGTTTTACTTACCAGGATCACTGCATCTTTAACAGTTTTTGCTGCAAAACAAATGCTGAACACTATTTTTGCTTCTTGCTTTTTTTTCGTAAAAGCAAAAATCATCTGGTTTCTTTCAGTTAGCGAAACCAGGTACTAATGTAGGTCTTTTCGTAAAAGTGAAGTGATGTAGAATGAACTTTCAAAAATCGGGGGATACCTGTAATACCATCTGTCACAAATCAGAGTGTAAAATATACTGGATACATCTTAAGAGCAACAAGGAACTTCCTGTGTTATCACTAATAATTCCCATGTAGCATATCGCGTAGAGAATCTATTACAAGGGCATTGTGACCTCCTACCAATAGGACCTAGTTTGCTATAGTTGTGTGTTGCGGAGTCAATTCCAAATCATAGTGATTCAATATGACAGAGTAGAGCTGCCCCATAGGGTTTTCTAGGCTGTAATCTTTACGAGAGCAGATTGCAAGGTCTCTCTCTTCTGGAGCCATTGAGTGGGCTTGAACTGCCAACCTTTCAGTTAGCAGCTGAGCGCTTAACCATTGCGCCTTCAGGTTACTATGGAGGAGGTAGAAAAGGACAGTCTCTGAAGCCAACTTCCTAAGTTCAAAGCTTTGTACTGTGAGTTACTTAACCTTTCAGTGCTTTTAGTTGCTTTGCCTATAAAATGGAATACCTCATTGGGTTGTCATAAATTCTGGATATGATTCAGGTACCTGTGAGTAAGTGAACTTGTGAATCTTAAGGCTGGTCTACCTAGCTGGAGGAAGATCACACATTTTGTTGAGATAATTGGGAGCCTGTATTCCTTGATTTTGGTAAGTGATATTAACCTCTTTGACTTCGATGACTTCCTTTGGGGAATGAGATGATGTTGCTATGTGATTCTTTCCCTTGAAACTCTGACTCAAACAATGGTTCCAAGAACCTAACTCTACGGTGGTTAAGTGATTCCTTTGTGATTAATGCCAGTATCTGGAGATCAGGCATTGTCTGTTCTCCAGGCCTAAGTCTTGCATTCAGCACCAACCAAAAACAAACCAAACCAAACCAAACTCATTGCTGTCGAGTCAGTTCCGACTCGTAGCCACCCTACAGAACAGAGTAGAACTGCCCCATATGGTTTCCAAGGAGCCCTGGTGGATTCAAACTGCCAACATTTTAGTTAGCAGCTGTAGCTCTTAACCACTGTGCCACCAGGGTTTCCTTGGCACCAATAGTCCTGTTGAAAGAGTGAGGGTGGAGGGACAGTGGCACCCTCGGCATCTTCACTGCTTTAGGTGTCCAGCGCTTGGGATTCTTACTGCCACCATTAAGATTTAGACAGATGCATGCAGTAAACTAACTTCCTGGGTTCCAAATCGTCCTCTGCCTTGTTACACCACAGCTAAGTGATTTCATTGCTTGTGGAAAACAGAGGAGAGTGCTGGAGCAGTAACAATCTGCTGTAACAACAATAAAAAAGTATTCTACATGAAGCTTTCTGCTTGTTTTACAGTAGGAAAACATAACCTCCTTCCCTGATCATTCTTTCCAGTCCCCTGTGGTGCCCTTGAACTCTTTCTTTTAGACATCCCTAGGTCAGACTTAATTATGAACACCAGTGTTGGCCCTTTTGGAATGGGTCTGTATGCTTAGGCAAGATGAAGAACAAAGCTCAGTCTGCCCCACCTCCTGAGGCTAGAGGACAGCCCCATAGCAATGCTCCTGAAGTCTGAGGTTTCTGCTGAGCTATACTTAATTTCTAGGGAAAATCACTGTTTATAAACTCATAGAAAAGAAAAAAAAGAAAAAGATTTTGTGTGTGCCAAGCTGGTCTTGAGATTTCCATTTACCTTAACTTGCCAGAGACACATCATCGTAAAAGAATTCAATGGGGGAAAGGGAGGAAGGGAGGTATTTCCTCCATCCACCTAGATTCTATCCACCTCTTTTAGACCAGATTTTCTGTTAATTTAAAGAACCGAAAACCTCTATTGTAGTTTTCTGGAAGGAATTAGAATGGCTTTATGTCTAGAATCTTGTCCGAATCAACTGGGTGTTTGAAAAGGAAGATCTTATATTTTTCATCAATTTTTTTTTCCGGAACCTTTGAACAGTGGCTCATGATAGTAGATGTTCAACAAATGTGTTGAATGAATTTAATGAATAAATGAATATCTCCCCTTGACCTTGTCTCTCCCTCAAGCTGTTTTACTCTTTTTCCCATCATCATAGTTCTTGAAAATCTCTACTAAGGCCAAATGAATCTATTTGCTTTCTTTTGCACACATCACATTTGTTTTTACTTGGAGGCTTGGCACAAAATCTTCCCTCCACCTGGATTACCTTCCTTCTCCTGTCTAGTAATTTGTATTTGCTGTCACTGACTCAACTCTGGTGACGTAGTGGTTAAGAGCTACGGCTGCTAACCAAGAGGTTGGCAGTTTGAGTCCACGGTGCTCCTTGGGAATCCTATGGGGTAATTTTACTCTGTTCTATAGGGTGGCTATTAGTCAGAATCAACTTGATGGCAACGGGTTTTTGTTTTAAGTCATCACTGACTCAAGGAGCAATGGTTAGCCACTTGGCTGCTAACTGGAAAGTTAGCAGTTCGAACCTAACCAGCAGCTCCATGGAAGAAAGACCTGGTGACCTGTTCCCATAAAGATTACAGCCTAGGGCACCCTGTGGGGCAGTTCTACTTTGTCATATGAGGTCGCTATGAGTTGAAAATCTGCTTGGTGGTACCTAATAACAACACTGACTCGAACCCTCCAGTGAGTCTTCGGTGAGTGGCCCCATCCATCCAGCTGTGCTCCACTTGGCAGCCCTCAGTTCTGACCTCCTTCATTGATGGACACTAGACTAACTTGGAACACCCAGAAGCCTGGGTTTATCCTTGAATAATGAGTGCAGTTTAATATGAATCAGGAAGTATGGAATGTGAGTGTGTGATAGAAGGGTCAACCCATCCTCTCTGGACAGAGCACCCTGTGGAGACAGATTGCACTGATGCGGTGTTGGTGGCAATCCTGACTTCCTGATATTTGTGGCTAACATGTACCTGGGATTAAGTTTATTTCAAGATGACTCTTTCATAGTCCTTCTCCTTTCTCCGACACCAGTCATTAAAAGATTAGATTTCTTGAAATATCAGCATATATATGTTGGCCCCTGGCTGAAGAAAGCTTTGTAGCCTAAGGAGGAAGGGATTTCTGAATAGATTTTCAGCACTAAAGAAATGCTGAGTTTGAAAAATAAACATTCATGGTGCAATGCACTGTTTTTACCTACTGAGAACAGACATATGTTTTTCAACAATTTTACCGTAGGCAAAGGCATTTAGAGGTGTTTGTAAAGAGAGAGGGAGGGAGGGAAGAAGTGAGAGAGAGAGGGAGAGAGATTATTTCTCATCCTAGTTGGGTAACCATCATATTTTCATTTACCCAATTCTCATGTAATATCTTAATTTGCCAGAGACGACATCATCTTAAAGAATTTAAGGCAGGGTGGTAGTACTTCCTTAATCCACCTAGTTGGTAATATTTAAATGTTACAATTCTTGTCATATATAAACCTTTTATTTGGAAAGTGTTACTTAAATTGCTTCAAGACGTACTCTGTTTTTTGATAAATGTTGATAGGAGAAGAGATTGCAGGATTGTTCATGAATAACGTTATTCTCTGGACTGTTGTTTAGCAACAGGGAGTGATAGATTTTAAGAAAGATGGCTTGTGATTCTGAATGTACCTACTAATATCAGACAGAAGGAATGAAATGAAGGCGAAGATTCAAACGCACAGTAACGTCTAGAAGCAAATTGGGTGAAAATAGCTGCGCTTTTAAAAGGGAAGGATGTGACCGCTTAGGTTGCCTTGGATGAGTGCCAAAGTTTGTAGAACCTGAAACTTCCAGGGCCAGTTTTTTTTTTTTTTTTTTTGGCAGAGGGAATAAAATCCTACAACTGTAGTATTTTTTACTGCCCTTTTAATTAAAAAAAAAAATTGTAGTATGGACAGGAAGAAGGAGAACAAAGCTGTGTATCTGATTGTCATCGCCAAATCTAGTTGCCTGATTTGTCAGTTGGATTCTGTTTAGTGTCCCTGGGTAGTTTAGTGATAACTCAAGTCATTTGTCTAGTTCTGATAATTTAAAGAGAGAGTGAAACTTTCTATTTGATTCTGTTGCTACTTACTGGGTCTTGCAGCTTCCACCTAGGTGTGGACACCCAGTTAAATTGGTGGGCAAGCATAAATGAGAGATTTAGTTCCTCATTGTTTGAGCAGGAAAATAGGGAACACTTGGCCTTTGAATAGAAATCTTATACGCTCAGATTCCTTACGCATTGATTCTTGTGTTGGTGCTTATATTCGTTTTATTACTGATTTTTTCTCTTTTTTTTAGTTTACTAATGATGAATCCAAATGCCTTTGGCTTATCTTCTGGATCTTTCTGACAAACCGCTGTGTTCACAACAAATCATTATCTCCTTCCTACTGTTTTTTTTTTTTTTTTATGCTTTATGTGAAAGCTTACAGAATAAATTAGTTTCCCATTCCGTATTTTGTACATAAAGTGTTTCTTGACATTGGTTGCATTCCCTTCAATGTGTCAGCACTCTCTCCCATTTCCGCCCTGGGTTCCCTGTTTCCTTTTGTCCAGATTTTCTACCCCTTCCTGCCTTTTCATCTTTGCTTTTGGGCAAATATTGTCCTTTTGATCTCCTTTGATTGATTGTTCTGAGGAACATGTCCCTCTTGGGTGGTGTTTATTTTATGGGCCTGTCTATGGTTTGGTCCTACTGCTTTGTTTTTCCTGCCCCCCCTTTTTTTTTTAATTGTACTTTAGATGAAGGTTTACAGAGCAAATTAGCTTCTCATTAAACAATTAATATACATACTGTTTTGTGACATTGGTTTTCAACCCCACGACTGTCAGCACTCTCTCCTTCTTGACCTTGGGTTTCTGATTACCAGCTTTCCTGTCTCCTCCTGCCTTCTCATTCCTGCCCCTTAGCTGGTGTGCCTGTTTAGTCTTGTTTTGTTTTATGGCCCTGTCTAATCTTTAGCTGAAGGGTGAACCTCAGGAGTGACTTCATTACTGAGCTAAAAGGGTGTCCGGGGGCCATACTCTTGGGGCCCTACTGGTTTTTTGACCCCCACCTGGGCAACTGCTCTTCTAGGTGCAACTCCTGATTTCCTTTGCCTCTAGCTTTTCCTTCTCTTCATCTTGCTACTTATCCCCGTTTCTTGTTACTTTCAGTAGAGATGAAATTAAGAGCTTCTATTTATTTTTTAACATCTATTATGAGGCAAGAAGCCAAAGCTTGTGGCTAAAAGATTTTAAGTACCATATGTATATTTCAGTAATTCCGTGCTTCATTTCATTGGCTCATGAAGAATATTCATTTTCTTCAGATTTTTGATGATAGAGCTCATGGCCACAAATTGACAGTGTAGTATATTATGTGCCACCAATCTGACAAAAAAAAAAAAAAGTCAAGTTGATTCTGACTCATGGTGACTGTCTTAGTCATCTAGTGCTGCTGTAACAGAAATACCACAAGTAGATGGCTTTAACAAAGAAAAATTTATTTCAAGTAGGTTATAAGTCCAAATTCAGGGTGTCAGCTCAGGGGACGGCTTTTTCTCTGTTGGCTCTGGAGGAAGATTCCTTGTCATCAATCTTCCCCTGGTCAAGGAGCTTCTCCAGCGCAGGGACCCCAGGTCCAAAGGGCACACTCTACTCCCAGTGCTGTTTTCTTGATCGTATGAGGTCCCCAAATCTCTGCTTGCTTCCCTTTCCTTTTTTATCTCTTAAGAGATAAAAGGTGGTATAGGCCACACCCCAGAGAAACTCTTTACATTGGATCAGGGATGTGACCTGAGCAAGGGTGTTACATCCCACCCTAATCCTCTTTAACAAAAAATTACAGTCACAAAATGGAGGGCAACCACACAGTACTGGAAATCATGGCCCAGTCAAATTGATAATACATTTTGGGGGGACATAATTCAATACATAACAGTGACCCCACGTGTGTGGAGTAGAACTGCTCTCCTGAGGATTTTCATGGCTATAACCTCTTGGAAGCAGATTGCCAGGCTTTCTCTTGAGGTGCCTCTCGTGGGGATTGAACCGTCAACATTTTGGTTACTAGTTGAATGCTTAGTTATTTGTGCCACCCAGAGACTTCTAATCTGACAGTAATTTAAAACAAAACTAAAGATGGAGCCTGAGCGATGGGTAAAGTTTAAGACCAAAAAGAATGGTTGTTGTTAGGTGTCACCAAGTCAATGTCCGACTCGTAGCAGCCCCATGTGTTACAGAGTAGGACTGCTCCATAGGGTTTTCTAAGCTGTGATCTTTACGGAAGCAGATTGCCAGCTCTTTCTCTCACAGAGCTGCTAAATGGGTTCGAACTGCCCATCTTTTTGTTAGCAAGTGAGCACTTAACCATTGTGCCACCAGGGCTTCTAAAGGAGGAGTAGACGCTAGAAGTTTCTGGTTTGCTATCTTCTCTATGAATGCTTGCAGGTCAGAGAAGAATTTTCATCAGTGTCCTGACTTGTCTGGTCAATTAGGCAGATATATCTGTGCAGTGTAAGCTTATTAAGTAAGTGAAAAACGTTGGCTTACATTGGGTATATTGTAACAACAGCCTACCGCCCCCCTACTTTAATTTTACCAAAATGAATAACTAAGTAGAACAAAATCATGATTAAGCAAAGAGAAAGATGTAACTCTCACTACAGGCCAAATGATGTTACATTTATTTCAATATGTGGATCTCAGGATTTTTTTTTCTTCTCTGAGATCTGAGATTCATTTGAGGTAACTCTGGCAGAAGAATACTAGCTACTCAGGCCTATAAAGGATATTTTGAGCTGGAGAATAAAAAGCACATGTAATAATTAATAGAGCAGCAGCTGAAAATGCCTGAGGTCAGAAGTTGCTGTGTTTATACTGCACGTAAACAAAATATTAGCCAAAATTACTTTCAGAGGGTCCTAATTACATCTGTTTTAATTTAATTTAGTCTGATTGCGTGATACTTTTTACATGAATTTGGTTACGGTTATTCTGTTGATTGCAATTTCCTTTCCCTGGGAAGAATGTAGAAAAAAAAGAAAAAAAAATTTTTTTTTTTTGGGGGGGGTAATTGTAACCTTTCTTGAACCATTTAGTTTGGTGACTCTGGGTGTATGTCAAGCAGGGTATCTTACTGTGTAGACTCTTCAGTTAAAATAGCATAAAGCTTGTTGTTGTTAGTTGCCATCGCCTTGATTCTGAGTCATGTTGATCCCATGTGTGCAGAGTAGAACTGCTTCCATAGACTCTTCAAAGCTGTGGCCTTTTGAAAGCAGATCACCAGGCTTTACTTCCAAGGAGCCTCTGGATGGGTTTAAACTGCCAGCCTTTCGGTTAGTAGTCTAGCACTTAACCATTTGTAGCACCCACGTACTTACTAACATAAAGCTAATAAATATAAAGTAAGTAATTTAAACTTAATTTTACTTTTTAAAAAATGTACATTTACACACAATGCAGCGGACACATCTTTTTGGTGTTTTTGTTGACTTTTGACAAATGCACACACTTGCACACCATCGTCCCAACTAATGCTTTCTTGCCCCTTCCTAGCCAGTCCCTGCCCTCACTGCATCACCAGGCAACAACTATTGTTACTTTTTCCATAGTAGATTAGATTTGCCTGTCCTAGAACTTCATGCAAATGAAGTCTCACACTATGTACTTTTTTGTTTAAGGCATCTTTCATTCATAAGCTGAATTTTAATACACAGTTTTCACAGTATACATAATGGAAGCTAGTTAGGATAAGCAATTGTGTAGAAGTAAAACAAGCAAAAAGAGTGATCCTGTTTTAAAGAAGGCAAAAATTAATAAATTAGAATTTTGAAACGGCTAGGCTAGCAAATATATGATCTCAGTCTATTTTTCACTGAAATTTTAATTGAGGTAATTGTAGAGTCACATGCAGTTGTAAGAAGTAATATACTTTTTACCGAGTTTCCCTCAATGGTAACATACTGCAAAACTGCGATACAGTATCAGAACCAGGATATTAACATCGATTTTCTTATTGTTGTTAGTTGCCCTCCAGTTGACTATTGGCAACCTTAAGTATAACAGTTCAGAGCTGTTGTCATGATCCTTGGTATGTTTGAGTCCGTTGTTGTAGCCATTGTGATTGCCATTAATATAACCCATCGGTCTCATTTAGATTTCCACAGCGTCACTTGTTCTCATTTGTGTGTATGTGTACTGAGTTCTATATGCTTTTATCACCTGTGTAGGTTGGTGTATACACCATCACACTCATGATACTGAACAGTTCCAAGACCACAACTATCCCTTCTGCTGCCTATTTATAAGTACACTTACTTCCTTCCCACCACACCCTCCCCACCCAGCCCCTAATCCCTGGAAACCACTAATTGGTTTCCATTTCTAAAATTTTATCATCTCAAAAATTTGATATAAATAGAATCATATAGTATGTAACCTTTTGGGATTGATCTGTTTCACTCAACATAATTCCTTGGAGATTCATTCCAGTTGACTCAGCAGTGTATTTCTTTTTATTGCTGAATGGTATTCCATGGCATAGACGTAACGCACTTTGCTTAACCCTTCACCTGTTGAACCTGGGTGGTTTCTAGTTTTTGGCTCTTATAAGTAAAGCTGCTAGGAACATCTGTGTACGGGATTTTGTGTGAACATAAATTTTTGTTTCTATGGAATAAATGACCAAGAGCACAATTGTTGGGTTGTCTGATAACTGAATTATGGTGTTGGTGAAAAATATTGAACATACTATGGACTGCTAGAAGAATGAACAAATCTGCCTTGGAAGAAGGATACCCAGAATGCTCTTTAGAAGCTAGGATGGTGAGACTTTGTCTCATGTACTCTTGACATGTTATCAGGAGGGACCAGTCCCTGGAGAAGGACATCATGCTTAGTAAAGTAGAGGGTCATCGAAAAAGAGTTAAGACCCTTGATGAGCTAGATTGACACAGATGCGGCAACAATGGGCTCAGACATAGCAACGATTGTGAGGATGGTGCAGGACCAGGCAGTGTTTCATCTTTTTGTACGTGGGATCTCTATGAGTAGGAACTGACTCAATGACACCTAACAACAACAACACGGTAGTTGCATACTTAGTTTTATAGGAAACTGGCAAATTGTTTCTCAGAGTAGCTGCACTGTTTACATCCTCACGAGCATTGTATAAATGGTCGTTTCTTTGCATCCGCACCAGCATTTGATGCTGCCACTTTTTTATTTAAGCCGTTTTGATAGGTGCATGAGGATATCACATTGATGTTTTAATTTGCATTTTCCTGATGTTTGATTATTTTGAATGTCTCTTTTTGTACTTATTTGCCTTCTGTATGTCTTCTTGGTGAAATGTCTGCTCATGTCTTTTGCCTATTTTCTAATTGAATTCCTTCTTTTTCAGTCTATGTTTAAAAGGCAGATTATACAAAACATGACCCAACAAGATTTCAAGAGCATTTAAGAAAAATCTCCCAAGAAATATCTCACCTGACTGGAGAGGTTCTATTAGTAATTGGATAAGTAGATAAATAAATTGAATCACCAGATGGCTGTATGTGGATATTTTGTAACAAATAGGTGAAAATAAGAATTGTCAACTTTTTGTAGCTTGCACAATACTCTTGTTAATAGCTTGGGCTTACAGTTACTCCCTTTCTTTCAGGTTCCGTATTCTTCCCCTCCTCTGCCCCAGACCTTCTATTCTTACTATTGTCTCTCTGACAACCCTGGGTGGTATGTCTACCCCCTTAGTTTAATTCTGAAGAGTATTGATGGGCTCCTTATATAGATCTTGTAGACCAAATTATTCTACTTTTCTGCAGAACACTGGGGATTTGATATCATCTGTCTTTGCACAGCTCTGTAGTGTTTGGTTCTATCACTCTGTGAGTAAGACAACATGTCAGAGTTATCTGGACTGGAGGATAAGAAAGAAGCAGGCTGGAGACAGAAGGAGAAAGCCTTTCCGGTGTACTTGATAATAAGTTTACCACAGTGACATATACAAAGTCATCAGGACATTTTCTTCCACAATGCATTTCTGACCAAGTAATAGACTGGAAAAGAACCCAAGGCTTAGAGACAAAGGACCTGGAATTGTGACTGTGTTTTGCTATTACTATTTAGAGACATTGGGCAGGTTACTTAAGGAACCCTGGTGTTGAGGTGGTTAAAACACTTGGCTGCTAACCGAAAAGTCTGTGGTTCGAACAGCTGCTCCAGGAGAGAACAATGTGGCAGTGGGCTTCCATAGGGATTACAGCTTTGGAAACCCTGTCCTATAAGGTTGCTGGAGCCCTGGTGACACAGTCGTTAAGAGCTCGGCTACTAACCAAAAGGTTCGCAGTTTGAATTTCCCAGCTGCTCTTTGGTAACCCTATGGTGCAGTTCTACTCTGTCTTATAGGATCGCAGGAATTGACTCGATGGCAACAGTTTTTGTTTTGTTTTGTTTTTTTTAAATAGGGTTGCTAGGAGTCAGAATTGACTTGAGGGCAATGACTTTGATTTGGATTTTAGCGGGGAGCAGGTTTCTTAACCTCTCTGAACCTTCACTTAATTGTGAAAATGGGGTAACAATTCCCCAATGAAGTAGGATAATGCATTCGTAAATGATAAAGCTCTGCCCAAATGTAAGCTGCCTTTCTGTTTGCAATACGTGCATTCCTCCTCCACACAATCAGAGCAAACGGAAACAAAACCTGCAAGAGAAACAGAACAAAGAACAACAACAACAAAAACCAGAAAGAGAAACATTTTCAGAGAATAAGGTCAAATGATCACTCTCAGTTTACTAAGGTGGTTGCAGAGAGGTGGAGGGGGGCGAGGAACCTAAACATTATTGTTTTCTTAGGTGTGAATTTAATTTTCTGTGATAGGTGAGAAACTATGGAAAGAATTAATCAACCAGCAACATGTGCACTTGAGTTAGACCATAATATGGCCACTAAGCAAAGCTACTTAGTTAAAATTGAGTTGCTTTAGGTATATTCAAACTTACCTACTCCTTTAAATTCTGAAGATGGAGTATAAGCCAACTTGCTTTTCTTGGGGTCTTAGCTCCCCTACTTCCCCACCTTCCTCCATTCCTATCTTTAACCATCAACTAAATTAGCTTCTTGGTAAACTACATGCAGCCCTAGGTTTGTACAAAGCATACCATCGATTAGCTTTGCTAGAAAGAGACGTCATGTTTGGTAAATTAGAGGGCCAATGAAAATGAGGGAGACCCTCAGTGAGGTGAATTGGCATAATACCTGCAACAATGGAATGAAACATTCTAGTGGTTATAAAGATGGCACAGGACCAGGCAACATATAGTTTTGTTGTACATGGGGTTGCCATGAGTCAGAGTTCACTCAAAGGCAGCTAACCACCACAGCAATATTGTTAACTGTGTTTTTGTTATGTTGTTAGGTGCCGTGGAGTCAGTTCCAACTCACAGTGACCCTGTGTACAACAGAATGAAACACCGCCCGGTCCTGCCGCATCCTCAGAATTGTTGTTATGCTTGAGACCATTGTTGTAGCCACTCTGTCAGTCCATCTCATTGAGGGTCTTCCTCTTTTTCTCTGACTGTCTACTTTTCCAAGCATGGTGTCCTTCTCTAGGAACTGGTCCCTGCTGATAACATGTCCAAAGTACGTGAGACGAAGCCTCGCCACCTTCCTTCTAAGGAGCTTCCTGGATGTACTTCTTCGGAGACAGATTTGTTCATCTTCTAGCAGTCCATGGTATATTCAATATTCTTCTTCAACACCATGATTCAAAGGCATCCATTCTTCTTCTGTCTTCCTTATTCATTGTCCAGCTTTCTCATGCATATGAGGCAATTGAAAATACTATGGCTTGGGTCAGGCACACATTGGTCCTTAAAGTGACATCTTCACTTTCTAACCCTTTAAAGAGGTTTTTGCAGCAGATTTGCCCAGTGCAATGCATCTTTTGATCTTGACTGCTGCTTATATGAGTGTTGATCGTGGATCCAAGTAAAATGAAATCCTTGACAACTTCAGTCTTTTCTCCACTTATCATGTTTTTGCTTATTGGTCCAGTTGTGAGGATTTTTGTTGAGGTGTAATCCGTACTGAAGGCTGTGGTCTTTGGTCTCCATCAGTAAGTGCTTCAAGTCCTCTTCACTTTTAGCAAGCAGGGTTGTGACATCTGCATATTGCAGGTTATTAATGAGCCCCCCTCCAACCCTGATGCTCCGTTTTTCTTCATATAGTCCAGCTTCTCAGATTATTTGCTTAGCATACAGAGTGAATAAATACGGTGAAAGGATACAAACCTGAAGAGCACCTTTCCTGAGTTTAAACCGTGGAGTATCCCCTTGTTCTGTTCGAATGACTGCCTCTTGGTCTAAGTAAAGGTTCCTCATGAGCCTAATTAAGTGTCCTGGAATTCCCATTCTTTCCAATGGTATCCATAAATTGTTATGATCCACACATCTGAATGTCTTTGCATAGTCAATAAAACATAGGTAAGCATCTTTCTGATATTCTCTGCTTTCAGCCAAGATCCGTCTGACATCAGTAATGATATCCTTGATTCCAGGTCCTCTTCTGAATCCAGCATGAATTTCCGGAAGTTTCCTGTCAATGTACTGCTGTAACCGCTTTTGAAAGATCTTCAGCAAAATTTTACTTGTGTGTGATATTATTCAATAATTTCTGCATTCTATTGGATCACCTTTTGGAATGGGCACAAATATAGATCTCTTCCAGTTAGCAGGCCAGGTGCTGTCTTCCAAATTTCTTGGCATAGACGAGTGAGCACCTCCAGCGTGCATCATTTGTTGAAGCATCTCAATTGGTATTCCGTCAATTCCTGTAGCCTTGTTTTTCACCAGGGCCTTCAGTGCAGCTTGGACTTCTTCCTTCAATATCACCGGTTTTTGATCATAGGCTACCTCCTAAAATGGTTGAACGTTGACCAATTCTTTTTGGTACAGAATTGTGTATTCCTTCCATCTTCTTTTGATGCTTCCTGCATCATTTAATATTTCCCCCATAGAATCCTTCAATATTGCAACTTTAAACTTGAATTTTTCTGCAGCTTTTTCAGCTTGAGAAATGCCAAGTGTGTTCTTCTCTTTTGGTTTCCTAACTTCAAGTCATTGCACGTGTCATTATAATACTTTGTCTTCTCGAGCTGCCCTTTGAAATCTTCTCTTCAGTTCTTTTACTTCATCATTTCTTCCATCCGTTTTAGCTACTCTGTGTTCAAGACTAAGTGTCAGAGTCTCTTCTGACATCCATTTTGGTCTTTTCTGTCTTTTTAATGACCTTTAGCTTTCTTCATGTATGATGTCCTTGATGTCATTCCACAGCACGTCTGGTCTTTGGTCATTAGTGTTCAACGTGTCAAATCTTTTCTTGAGATGGTTTCTAAATCCAAGTGGGATATAGTCATGGTGTGTGTGTGTATAGCTATGTTTAGCCTTGGACAAATGTTTGAATCTCTTCTGTCATCCATAATACAGATTCAAATGAATTTGTTAATTTACCATCTACACTATCAAATTACCTGAATATATGCTTTTTTAAAATTTTGTTTTTGGTGAAAATATACACAGCAAAACTCACTCCCATTCCACAGTTTCCAGACATAATGATCATTGACGTTGGTTAAATTCTTCACATTGCGTCAGCATTCTTGTTATTTCTGTTCTAGTTGTTTCACTTCTATTTACTTCGTCTCCCAACTCCCCTGTCCTCTCATCTATGCTTTAAAATAGCTGTTTACCATTTGGCCTTATATATATATATTTTTTTTTGCATTTTTTAAAAATAATTTTTATTGAGCTTTAAGTGAACGTTTACAAATCAAGTCAGTCTGTCACATATAAGCTGATATACACCTTACTCCATACTCCCACTTACTTTCCCCCTAAGGAGTCAGCCCTTCCAGTCTCTCCTTTCGTGACAATTTTGCCAGCTTCTAACCCTCTCTACCCTCCTATCTCCCCTCCAGACAGGAGATGCCAACACAGTCTCAAGTGTGCACCCGATACAAGTAGCTCACTCTTCATCAGCATCTCTCTTCCACCCATTGTCCAGTCCCTTCCATGTCTGATGAGTTGTCTTCGGGAATGGTTCCTGTCCTGTGCCAACAGAAGGTTTGGGGACCATGACCGCCGGGATTCCTCTAGTCTCAGTCAGACCATTAAGTCTGGTCTTTTTTTTTTTTTTTTTTCAGACTGTCACATATAAGTTTATATACACCTTACTCCCACTTTCTCTCCCCCTAATGAGTCAGCCCTTCCAGTCTCTCCTTTCGTGTCAATTTTGCCACCTTCCAACTCTCTCTATACTCCCATTCCCCCTCCAGACAGGAGATGCCAACACAGTCTCAAGTGTCCACCTGATATAAATAGCTCACTCTTCATCAGCATCTCTCTCCTACCCACTGTCCAGTCCCTTTCATGTCTGATGAGTTGTCTTCAGGAATGGTTCCTGTCCTGGGCCAACAGAAGGTTTGGGGACCATGACCGCCGGGATTCCTCTAGTCTCAGTTAGACCATTAAGTATGGTCTTTTTGTGAGAATTTGGGGTCTGCATCCCACTGATCTCCTGCTCTCTCAGGGGTTCTCTGTTGTGCTCCCTGTCAGGGCAGTCATCGATTGTGGCCGTGCACCATCTAGTTCTTCTGGTCTCAGGATGATGTAAGTCTCTGGTTCATGTGGCCCTTTCTATCTCTTGGGCTCATAGTTATCGTGTGACCTTGGTTTTCTTCATTCTCCTTTGCTCCAGGTGGGTTGAGACCAATTGGTGCATCTTAGATGGCCGCTTGTTAGCATTTAAGACCCCAGACGCCACATTTCAAATTGGGATGCAGAATGTTTTCATAATAGAATTATTTTGCCAATTGACTTAGAAGTCCCCTTAAGCCATAGTCTCCAAACCCCCGCCCTTGCTCCGCTGACCTTTGAAGCATTCAGTTTATCCTGGAAACTTCTTTGCTTCTGTTCCAGTCCAGTTGAGCTGACCTTCTGTGTATTGAGTATTGTCCTTCCTTTCACCGAAAGTAGTTCTTATTATACAGATAATTTTTAAAAAATACAATACTCGAGGGTGATAATCTTTACTCTTTGGGATTAACTGTTACCTATTTTGAAGGCGACTTCAGGGAATAATTTCAATTCTGGTTTTGAATAGCAACTCAGGGCCATAGTCTCGGGGACCCCTCCAGCCTCAGTAGGTCCAGTTAGTTGGGGTTATTTAGGAATTTGTAAGTTCTCTTTCACTTATTTCTTCGTTTGTATTAGGATTCATCTGTTGTGTTCCTGATGAGAATGTTCAGTAGTGGTAGCCACGCCAACTATCCAGTTCTTCTGGTCTCGAGGGGAAGGAGGCAGTGGTTCATGTGGGCAACTAGTCCTGCAGTCCAGTTCTTTCTCTGATTCTTGGGTTTCCTTCTTCATTTCTTGTTCCAGACAAATAAAGACCAATAGTTGTATCTTAGATGGCTGCTTGTAAGCTTTTAAGACCTCAGATACTACTCACCATAGTGGGAGATAGAACATAAACTTTAAGAACTATATTATGCCAGTTGACTGGGTTGTCCCATGAGACCATGGCCTAAGCCTCCAAAGCATGAGAACTAATCCTATGAGGTGATTGGTTGGCTAGTTAGTAGCAGCATTTGTAACCTCCCACTCTTTTTTGGTTATTGTTATTGTCGCAAAACTGAATATATGCTTATAATTATTAACTTTCAATATTTTTGTATACAGTAGACCCAGAGTATTTGGTATCCCCATTTGTAAACTGGGAAGTTTATAGGAAAGGTCTGTCTGTGAGGGTCTATTCTGCTGTGAAATTATTTTATTTTCAAGTGTGTTACTGGCAGAAACAATTTAGGATTTGTGGAAGCCAAAAGCCAGTTTTCATGTCTATAGCTCCTCGTCACTGATCCTGTTTATTGCTGCTGTTAGCTATCATTGAGTTGCCCCGACTCTTGGTGACCCTGAGCAAAATGGAGCAAAATGCTGCCTGGTGCTGCATCATCTCCATGGTTGGTTGTGGAATGGGCTTTTGTTCTCCATAGGGATTTCATTAACTTATTTTTCAGAAGTAGATAGCCTGGCCCTTCTTCCTAGTCCATGTTGGTCTGGAAGCTCCGCTGAAACTTTTTCAACATCACTGTTGTTGTTGTTAGATGTCATTGAGTTGGTTTCAACTCTTAGCAACCCTGTGTACAACAAAATGAAATGCTGCCCAGTCCTGCGCCATCCTCACGATCCTTGCTATGTTTCAGCCCATTGTTGCAGCCTCTGTGTCAGTCCCTCTCATTGAGGGTCTTCCTCCGTTTCGCTGACCCTTTACTTTACCAAGCATGATGTCCTTCTCCTGGGACTGGTCCTTCTTGATAACATGTCTAAAGTAAGTGAGATGAAGTCTTGCCATCCTCACATCTAATAGCATTTTGGTTCTACTTTTTCCAAGACAGATTTGTTCATTCTTCTGGCAGTCCATGGTATATTCAATATTCTTGCCAACACCTTAATTCAAAGGCATCGATTCTTCTTTGGTCTTCCTTCTTCATTGTCTAGCTTTCACATGCATATGCCGAACCTGATTGCCATCAAGTTGATTTCAATTTATAGCAACCCCATAGGACAGGGTAGAACTGCCCCATAGAGTTTCCAAGGAGCACCTGGTCAACTTAAACTGCCTACCTTTTGGTTAGCAGCATATGAGGCGATTGAAAATACCATGGCTTGGGCCAGTTGTGTTGTGGTCTTCAAAGTGACATCTTTGCTTTTTAACACTTTAAAGAGGTCTTTTGGAGCAGATTTGCCTAATGCAATGCATTGTTTGATTTCTTGACTTCTGCTTCCGTGAACATTGATGTTCAATATCATAGCAACAGGTAATTCATCACTGACAGGACTGTATGGAAGGCAAGAGTTTTTTGTTTTAATTGTACTTTAGATGAATGTTTACAGAACAAACTAGCTTCTCATTAAACTTTTAGTACACATACTGTTTTGTGACATTGGTTACCAACCCTATAACATGTCAACACTCTCCCTTCTCAACTTTGAGCTCCCTATTATCATCCTTCCTGTCCTTTCTTGCCTTCTAGTTCTTGCTCCTGGGATGGTATACCCCTTTAGTCTTGTTTTGTTTTATGGGCCTGTCTAATCTTTGGCTAAAGGGTGAACCTCGGGAATGACTTCATTACTGAGCTAAAAGGGTGTCCAGGAGCCATCCTCTTGGGGTTTCTCCAGTCTCTGTCAGGCCAGTATGTCTAGTCTTTTTTTGTAAGGTAGAATTTTGTTCTATATGGAAGGCAAAGAGTTTTATCAGTGAACACTAATGGCTCAATCACTGATCTTAGTTTGGGCAATTTACATTGTGATTTAATACTTATAAGGTCTCAGAAGCCCTGGTGGTACAGTGGTTAAGAGCTCAGGCTGCTAACCAAGAGGTCAGCAGTTCGAATCCACCAGCCACTCCTTGGAATCCCTATGGGACAGTTCTACTCTATCTTGTAGGGTTGCTATGAGTTGGAATCAACTCGATGGCAACGGGTTTTCTTTCTTTTTAAATAAGATTTCAAGGCTGTTCTAAGGATAAGATGAGATTAATAAATTAATATAAGTGAAGAAAGCTTTAGAAATTGTCGCGTATCATGCAAGCGTTATTGCCAGTTGTAGGGTGAAGGTAGAGGCGGTGGTGGCCATACTAAATATACAACTGTGAGAGTATGTGTTCATGAAACTTGAAGATATATCTTTCCCTATTTGGTTCCTTATTGCACAGTGCCAGAAAAACATTTTTTTTTTTTTTTTTTTTTAAATTTTCATTCTAGACTCTGAGTGTATCACCATCCTATTCTTTGGACACACAGCAATGAATTGAATCAATGTCTACTTTAAAAAAAAAAAATTTAATTGTAACAATTCATTTGCATGTGGTGACATTTATAAAATTGTACCTTAATTCTGGGAGAACCAGGGCAATGACTTCAGAGAGCGCGATGGGAAGAATCTTAATGAAAACTCAGCCAATGTTTAGATTTGGTGACAGAAAGGTGGTCAAATGAATTATGGAAAAATGAGGATGTAAATTGAGTCATTATGTTTTTAATTGCAAAATATTTTATAAATTCATTCTGTGGTTGGTATATTTTTTAATTCATTACAGCTTTCAAGGACCAATTTCAGATTAAAAACACAGATGATTGAAGCTCCAGCCAAATTGTAATCCCAGCGACTGAAAAGTGATAACTTTATGTCTTTTAATCTGAAATAGATTATGGCTTTCCTGTAACATCAGACTCTTCAAAAATTTATTTCCTTTAAAATACCAACAGTTCAGTTCACTCTCTTTGCAAACTTCGAAGGGAGTTGCTTCCTGCCCTTTAATGTAGGATATCGGTATTTTTTAAAACGTGCATACTTTAAATGAAAATGACATTAGGAATTTGATGTTTGAAGCTTGTTCCTCCTTTATTAAGAATCAAAACATTGTATCTGATCTTAATTGCAATGATAGAACCTTTGTCAGTTCTTCCTATTTATGTTTATATTACTTGGATCTGATGGTGGTATCATTTACTATATTTAGTTATTACCCTGAAAAAGAGAACTTTAAAGGAATTCATTAAACAGAGGCTTTCCTTGGAGTCCTTTTCTTCCTTTTGTGACTCATTTCACTTACTTGTGTACATGCAATCACGTTGTGCATGACCTTGTTCAGCTCTTGTGAGTTAAGGTGAATGAAAGACATTGCCCTCTTTCTTTCCTCTATTTGCTTGACTGCTTTTGGAGTCACTTAGACTCACAGGTTTCTTTTCCTTTTCCAAATTTACTAGACGTTTGTCAATTCAGATGTGTATAAGCAGCCTGCAGCTTTTCACACTGACTGCTGAGTGTTGGAGACCCTGGGGGTGTAAATGGTTACCTCACTTGGCTAGGAGGTTCTAGTCCATCCAGAGGCACCTTAGAAGAAAGGCCTAGCCATCTCCGGGAAAATCAGCCATTGGAAATCCTATGGAACACAGTTCTACTCTGACACACATGGGCCATCGTGAGTTGGAATCTACTCCATAGAAACTGGTTGCTGGTAGTGAGTGTTGTTAACTTGGAGGAGTGGAGTTAATCTTATTCTCATTGTTGATTTTAGTCAGTATCTGATTTAAAGGCCTCAGAGAAACTTTTCCTATCCACCCTTTTTAAAATAGCAATATAGTCCACCCCAATACTTTATCACTGTCTATTGCTTTACAGTATATTATGTATTTGTCTGCTTACTGGTTTATTTTGAGTCTCTTCACTAGAATGCCGGTGCTGTGTGGCAAGGACTTTGACTCCAGCTTCTCAGGTTAGAACTGCGCCTGGTTATATACACTGAGTTTGTTGAATCAAATAACTAGTTTCTTCAATAATGCTTGCAGGAGGAACAGAGAAACCATAAACTCATTTCTTAAAGTAGCATTAATTCATTAACTAACTAACCAACCGACTAACCAACCATCCAACCAACTAACCAACCATCCAACCAACTAACCAACCAACCAAGTAACTAATTAATATGACCCCATGAAATGCAACTGAACAGTGAGATAGATTCTCCTAGAGTTTATTTTAGGGTCTCAGTTTGGTATCTTTGGAACCACAGTTATCTTTTCCTGACCTCTAATGGTATCTTTTGTTGCACTGGAGAAAAATCAAGGGAGGAAGAAAGGCGAATGAGTACGAGTGTCAGGCTGTCAAGTAAATATTGAAACCTTTTATAGCCTATGATTGGGAATGTTTATTTTGTTTCACTGTGTATTTGGGCTGACCTTGCAGTTAAAGTTGCTTATGAAGCTACATAAATGTTAATGAATGTTTATAACGTGGACTATAAGCTGAAAGCACTTAAAATATAAATATTTAAGCCATATGTTAGAAAATAACCAGAGCATTGCAGCTCTTTTGGATTGTGGAGGAAAATTGCCTGATTTATTGACCAGAGTTGGGAATTTGGAGTTCTGGGTTCTATTTCCATCTCTGCTTTTGACAGCACTTCACAAGATGGCTGTGTTTAATAAATGTTTAATAGAACAGGATTGCTCCTTTTAAAAATAATACCTTTATAGCACATAGACTTTTTTGTGCTCCACTTGCTCCAGTTTTATTGACGTTCTGTTAGCCTGTTTTTCACCCTCAGGTTTTCCTTACCTTTTTTATTTTTAAATCTGGTAAAGTCCCCACTTCAGTGATTGTGTGTGTGCATGTGTGTTTATGAGGAGTTTGATTATTTAAATCCATCTTCTCATTAGTGCCTCATTAGTACATTTTCCTACCCCACCTTTGTATAAGTTTCACCTGAAAAAGCAGACTAATGTGGTACTGAAAATATAAAATAGCCTAAGTGTGCCTCATGTGGCAAATGTAATTTCCAAAGTAAGAACAAAAATGAAGCCGAACTAGACAGATTTTGATGGGGCGTGGCGAATGTCATTTCAAATGAAAGTAACCAAGAACAGAAACTCCTTCTCCAAATCAGAGAGGCTGGATAAGTCTTGAAAGAAGGCAACTAGGTACAAACAAGTAGCCCTATTTAAAGCAACCTTATTTATCACCATTAGTCTTATCGGGGCTTTTATGTCAGACTTCTCTCTGTCTGTGGTGTGTTTGGTGAATTTTTAACTAAACAGACTTTACAATTGGAGCAATGGAATAGACTGTAAACAAGAGTGAAAACCACTTCAGAATTCCAAAGCCCTGACTCAACTCTGGCTCTCACTGGGCTCTGTCAGTCTTTACACCCAGCCCTCTTACTGACCTCCACTGAAGTTATAGCGGGGTTTCTCAAGGTGTGGTCCCTGGACCACCAGCAGCAGATCACTAATGGCACTTGATAAAAGAATTAAGTCCAGGCTTCAACCTCAGACCTGCTGGATCAGAAACTCCTGGGGAAGAATTTTTTTGAAATTCTCCTTTCATGCAAGTACCGCTTGGGTGATTCTTCTGCCCATGAAAGTTTGAGAACCACTAATATATTCCTTTTCTAGTGTTGACCCTTCTCTTAAAGTAGGTGATTTAATATTTTCTTCTGGATAAAGTCGTGCTTTGAATGGAGGGAAGAGAACTGAGGTTGAAGAAAGACAGACCTGTTTTCTTTTGGGGATCTAATTTCTTCAACAAAGTTTGTAGGAGGAACAGAGAAACCATACACTCATCTTCAGTGGATCTGCTCTTTAGCAGATCATCCTATATCTACTATCTTTTAACATATTGGTGGACAAAAGCAAGGACAACCTCTGCAGACATTGATAAGAAGTTCTATGAGCCCAGGGAGATGCTGACCGTTGGCGCACATTAACACTTGGGTGACAGTGTCACCTGGGTGACCAGACCAGTGCGTTCAATATTTAGGCTGGGTTGTGGCTGAAATTTCAGTGGTAGGTGACGTCATAGGCTTGTTAATGTGATTTACTGATGTGGAGTCATCTCCCACAAAGCAGCATATATTGGGTCTTAGGAAAGAGTTCAGAGAGAAAATACCGCTTTTGTTGTTTGTTAGCTGCCACTGAGTCAGCTCCTGACTCATGGAGATCTCATGCACAAGACCAGACTGTTGCGATCCACAGGGCTTTCATTAGCTAATTTTCTGAAATAGATCACCACACCTTTCTTCCTAGTCTGTCTGGTCTGGAAGCTCCACCGAAACCTGTTCAGCGGCAACATACAACCCTCCATTGACAGGTGGTGGCTGCACAGGAGGTACATTGGCTGAGAATAAAACCTGGGTTTCCCACATGGAAGGTGAGAATTCTACCGCTGAACCACCACGGCCCCCCAAAATACTGCTGGTTTTGTTATTGTTATTTTTAGGCGCCACCGAGTTGATTTGCGGCTGATAGCGACCCCATGCGACAGAGTAGAGTTGCCCCCCAAAATACTGCTGGTTTTGTTATTGGTATCTTTAGGCGCTACCGAGTTGATTTGCGACTGATAGCGACCCCATGCGACAGAGTAGAGTTGCTCCACAGGGTTTTCTTGGATGTAATCTTTGTGGAAGCAGATCTCCATGTTCTCCTCCTGCAGAGCCATTGGGTCGGTTTGAATTGTCAGCATTTCAGTTAGCAGCCGAGCACTTAACCACCGTGCCACCAGAGCTCCTTGAAATACTGCTAAACCAAACCCGTTGCCATCGAGTTGACTGACTCATAGCACCCCTATAGGACAGAGTAGGAATGCCACATAGAGTTTCCGAGTAGCGCCCGGTGGATTCCGACTGCCTATCTTTTGATTAAGTAGCCAAGCTCTTAACCGCTGCACCCCTGCGGCTCCTGAAATACTGCTAGAGGTTCTAAAATGAAACATATGATGTGGTATCCTTTGCGATATTTGTTTCGCAAAGAATCTCTATACGGGTCTCAGTTTTCCAACGTAAGAAACGCGGCCCACTTAATGTAGAGCGCCGTCTGTTGGAGGCGCTCCGCAAGCGACAGTGCCTTTAAATCTATCAGCAAGGAAGGCCAGAGGTTTAGACTGATCATGGAAAAAATGAGTTTTGTCGTCTTACGTTGAGCATCTGTGATGAAAGGAAAAAGAAAAGTTTCATCAGTTTATTTAAGTCAAAAGATCGGTGTGCAGCTTCCACCGCGTCATTCAGAAGGAGCGCTCCTGCGGGAATTTTGCAAGTCAGGTTCACCCTGACATGTCCGAGAGAGTGATGCAGGTGGCAACTTTCTTTGTGCTCCTCCTCTTAACCATAGCTAGTTTGTGGGAGAAGTAGAAGTGGAACCACAGTGTGGAGAATTAATTATTTTTGATGCTGAAAGATGGCTAGGTCATGACAATTTATTGAAATGCCTTGATTAAATCGCTCTATTAGGTCAAGTGCTTTTTGTTTTTAAAATTAAAGGGCTTCAAGGGACCCAGGACTTAAAAGGTGTGATTTCTCACTGATGTATGGCAAGGCGTGTGAACTTGTTGAACTTAAAACTGCAGGTCAAACCAAGAGCATGGCCAAGCGATTGGATGAATCGTAGGCACACGCTGTTATGTGCCGTAGAGTAGATTCCGACTACATCATGACAGGATAGAACTGCCCCATAGAGTTTTCTAGGCTGTAGTCTTTACGGGACCAGATCTCCAGAGGTCTTTCTCCCATGGAGTGGCTGGGTGGGTTCGAACCACCAACCTTTCTCTTAGCCGCAGAGGATATAACTATAGATGCTTACTCGGCTTGCATATTGGGCATTCGGAAACTGATGGCCCCACCTATTCTTCCTCTTAGAACTTCTACAAGATGCATGGATTCAGGAAAGTTAGTTTTTGAAGGAATGCACAGATTTGCTTGAGATCCACTCTTTATTTATTTATTTAAGTGAAAGTTTACAAATCAAGTCAGCCTCTCACACAAAAAGTTATATGCACCTTGCTATGTACTCCTAGCTGCTCTCCTCCTAATGAGACAATACATTCTTCCTCTCTACCCTGTATTTCCTGTGTCCCCGTCCCCCTCTTCCTTCTCATCTCCCCTCCAGACGAGTTGCCTGCATAGTGTCATGTGTCTACTTGAGCCCAGAAGCTCACTTCTTCACCAGTATTATTATCGATCTTACCGTCCAGTGCAAACCCTGTCTGGGGAGTTGGCTTCAGGAATGGCTCCAATTTGGTGCTAACAAAGGGTCTGGGGACAGTGACCTCCAGGGTCTCTCTAGTCTCAGTCAGACCATTAAGTCTGGCCTTTTAGGAGACTTTGAGATCTGTATTCCACTGTTCTGCTCCATCAGGGATTCTCTGTTGTATTCCCTGTCAGGACAGTGATCGGTGGTAGCCGGTAGTTCTTCCGGTCTCAAGCTGATGGGATCTCTGGTTTATGTGGCCCTTTCTCTCTCTTGGGCTCATGCTTACCATGTCTTTGGTGTTCTTCATTCTCCGTTACTGCGCGTAGTTTGAGACCAATTGATGCATCTTAGATGGCTGCTTGTTAGCGTTTAAAACCCCAGACACCTTTCACCAAAGTGGGATGCAGAACGTTTTCATAATACATTTTGTTATGCCAGTTGACCTAGATGTCTTCTGAAACCACGGTCACCAAAACCCCGTCCCTGCTACTCCGGCCTTCTAAGTGTTCGGTTGTATACAGGAAACTTCTTTGCCTTTGGTTTAGTCCAGTTGTGCTGACCTCTTCTGTATTGTGCGTTGTCTTTCCCTTCACCTGCAATAGTTCTTGTCTACTATCTAATTAATAAATACCCCTCTCCCTTCCTCCCCACCCTCGTACCCATCTAAGAATATTTTCTTCTGTGTTTAAACTTTTCCTTGTGTTCTTATAATAGTGGTCTCATACAATATTTGTTCTTTTGCAGCTGACTAATTTCACTCAGCATAGTGCCTTCCAGATTCCTCCATGTTATGTTTCATGGATTCATCGTTGTTCTTAATTGCTGCATAGTATTCCATTATGTGAATGTATCATAATTTATTTATCCATTCGTCCATCGATGGGCACCTTGGTTGCTTCCATCTTTTTGCTATTGTAAACAATGCTGCATTGAACATGGGTGTGCATATTATCTGTTCGTGTAAAGGCTCTTATTTTTCTTGGATATATTCCAAGGAGTGGGATTGCTGGATCATATGGCAGTTCTATTTCTAGCTTTTTAAGGAAGCTCCAAATGATTTACAAAGTGGTTGTACCATTCTACATTCCTACCAGCAGTGTATAAGTGTTCCAGTCTCTACACAATCTCTCTAACATTTATTATTTTGTGCTTTTTGGATTAATGCCAGCCTTGTTGGGGTGAGATGGTATGTCATTGTATTCTTGATTCACATTTCTCTAATGGCTAATGATTGTGAGCATTTCCTCTTGTATCTGTTAGCCACCTGAATGTCTTCTTTGGTGAAGTGCCCATTTTTTGATTGGGCTATTTGTCTTTTTTGTGGTTGAGTTTTTGCAGTATCATGTAGATTTTAGAGATTAGACGCTGATCAGAAATATCATAGCTAAAAATTGTTTCTCAGTCTGTAGGTAATCTTCTTACTGTTTTGGTGAAGTCTTTGGATGAGCATATGTGTTTGATTTTTAGGAGCTTCCAGTTATCTAATTTCTTTTCTGCATTGTTAGTAATGTTTTGTATACTGCTTATGCTATGTATTAGGGCTCCTAGTGTTGTCCCTATTTTTTCTTCCCTGCTCTGTATCATTTTAGATTTTATATTTAGGTCTTTGATCCATTTTGAGTCAGTTTTTGTGCATGGAGTGAGATATCGGTCTTGTTTCATTTTTGCAGATGATGCCAGCACCATTTATGCCAGCACCATTCGTTAAAGAGACTATCTTTTCCCCATTTAACTGACTTTGGGCCTTTGTCAAATATCATTTGCTCGTATGTGGGTGGATTTTTGTCTGGATTGAGATCCAGACCTGATTTAAAATTTTGTAGCTACTTTTGGAATGCCAATCACTGCACTCCAGCTGAAAAATTCAGATTCTCTCTCTATTTTGCAGGCTTGTATGAATTGTCTCCATCCAGTTCCCGGTACTCAATAAGTACTTAGCAAAATGAATCCCCTCTCCTTCATGAAAAAAAAAAATATATATTGTTGGAGGAAAAGGAATTATTCCAAGATGATAAAGCACTGTTGTTGCCAGCAGCCTTCTAACATTTTTCTTCTTTTTTACCCAAGACAACCCCAGAGTGTCCTTTTACTTTCTAACAGGACACGCAATTGTGTAAGAGATCTGTAAGTCGACTTTCCTTGTTTTCTCTTCACTAGCTCTCTACCCCACGAGGGTACCAGTAGTTGATTAACTCCTGTCCTTAGAGAATATGGAAGTGTTAGGATAAGGGAGGCAGAGTACGTGGTAATTAAATGGTGGGTCCTATGCCTATTGTGCCTGAAACAATGGAAAAACAAACAAAACCTAGGTGTGACTGAGTCTTTTTATTTCCTGTAAACTGAGAGCCACAAAACCATCTATAACCTCAGATATTTTAACAGAGCCACTCCATGGTTCTGTTTTTCATCCTCTTGCTTCTTCTTTGTTTTGTTTTAATATAAGATAGGCAAAGAGCCAGGCTATAGGGATTTCATGGGGCACCTAATTATTTAACGTATACCTTGGTGCTCTACCACCCATCTCTGTTTGTCCTTTTGTTGTGGCTTGCGTGTTGCTATGATGCTGGAAACTATGCCATCAGTATTTCAAATACCAGCAGAGTCACTCATTGTGGACAGGCTTCAGCAGAGCTTCCAGACTAAGACTAGGAAGAAAGGCCTGGCGATCTATGGAAAATCAGCCAATGAAAACTTTATGGATTATAACAGAATATTGTCTGATATAGTGCTTGAGGATGACCCTGCTAGTTTGGAAGGCACTTCAAATACGTAGTGGCTGCAACCGTGGATTTGAGTGCATCGGTGATCATGAGGATGGCACAGGACCGAGCAATACAGTACATGGGGTCGCCATGGATCAGAGCCAACTCCATCACCACCTTGGTGCTGAGTGCTGGAGAGCTAGCCCCTGTACAATCTGGTGGTGGAAAAAAATGAATATACAGTCGCTGATTGATATGAGCTGTGAATCCACAAGTCAAAGCAAAGCACTCATGAGAAAAATAACAAAAAACCTTCAGCTTTAGATACTTTGACTTTTCCTTTTATTGCTTCATTTCAGACTTTTTGAGAGGCACAGCTTGACAGAGATTAGCCAAAGCACCATCATAATTGAATGAGCAACAGCTATTGGGACAACCAAATATAATTACCTTTGATGTTTTAGAATTCATTTTCCATTCTTTGGTTGGTTTTATTTGTGCTTTGATCTTTAATGATGTGTGCACAATGAATTACACTGGAAGAGAAATGTCTGTGTTCACATTAAATATTACCAGACCATTCTTTTCATTGAGTATTGGGGCACTTCCACCTCATAGTAAGCTAGGTTGGTAAGGAACATACTGTAAGTACATTTTCAGTTGAAGCAACAGACAGTAACTTCACAAATTCAGGGTCAGAATAAACTCTCTATCATGGACCAGACAAATATTTGTGATGTTAAGTGTATGGAGAAGGGGAAATAAAAGATAATTATTCAGTGAAAATAAATATAATTCAATCTTGAAGCAAGTTCACTGTCTTTGTGTGTGATATTCCTGACTTGGGGCATAGGTGGAAATGCACTGGGTTTTTGTTCTTCTGCAACTTCCTTTTATTTCTGCAAGTTTGAAGATGATCATATAAAAACGTAGTCTATTACTAAGGAATCAGAAGGGTATATATTATGGCTGTCTGTTCATTGGCCATTTGTGTCACTCTGGGCAAGGCACTTAACTTTCTTGACCCTTAGCTTTCTCATCTGTAAAATGGAGATGCCTACTTTATGGATTGCTAGGAGATCAATATATGTGGAAATGCCTTGGAAACCTTAAAGTTCTTTACAAACAGAGTTCTATAATTATGCACAGAACGAAAAGGCAGCCTAGACTAAGCAGAACAGCATCCGTACTGCTTTTTCAAAACTTAGTAATTTACCCCCCAAATATATACTTGCTAAGAAAAAAATCCTTCCCCTAGACACCACCGCTCATATTAAACCAGTTGCCATTGAGTCCGTTCTGATTCAGGGCAAGCCTATATGTGTCAGAGCAGAACTGCACTCTATAGGGTTTTCAAGGGCTGATTTTTTTCAGAAGTAAATTGCCAGGCCTTTCTTCCAAGGTGCCTCTGGGTGGACTTGAACTGCCAACCTTTCGATTAGCAGCTGAGTGCCTAATGGTTTGCACCACCCAGGAACATATACCCCTCATGTTAGAGTCTTCCTTTACCCATTGTATCACCATATCTATTTTTCTGGAATCTATGGATATTAGGTGACAGCTTCACTGTTTTATGGATGTCTTAGTTATCTAGTGCTGCTGTAACAGAAATACCACAAGTGGATGGTTTTATCAAAGAGAAATTTATTCTCTCACAGTCTAGGAGGCTAGAAGTCCAAACTCAGGGTGCCAGCTCCAGGAAGGCTTTCTCTCTCTGTTGGCTCTGGGGGAAGTTCTCTGTGATCAATTTTTGCCTGGCCTAGAAGCTTCTCAGCGCAGGGACGCTGGGTCCAAAGAATGCGCTGACCTTCTGGTTCTTCATTCTTTGCTGACCTTCTGGTTCTTCATTCTTCGTGGCATGAGGTCCTCTTCCTCTCTGCTTACTTCTTTTATATCTCAAAAGGAATTGACTCAAGACACAGACTAATCCTGTAGATTACATCCTGCCTTATTAATATAACTGCTTCTAATCCTGCCTCATTAACATCACAGAGGTTAGGATTTACAACACGTAGAAATGGAGGAAAACCACACGATACTGGAAATCATGGCCTAGCCAAGTTGTCACACATTTTTGGGGGATACAATCCAATCTATGACAGTGGAGTACATTGACAAACTATTTGAAAATTATTGCTGGCTCAGATAAGGAGTGATCAATTAGAAAAAACAAATACAGCTTTCTTCTTCTTTATGCTTCTCCTTTTCCCTCTTTTCCATTTTCCCTATTCCTTTTATTTTTTTGAGCAAATGTTTTAAGATTTTGTATATCAGTCTGGATTTTTAGACCAGATTTTGGGTACAGGAATTTGTCCTATTTTTTTTACAGAAAATATTTGTGGATTTTATTTTCAGATGGACGAGCTGAGTTTTAAGCAAGTATCTAATCATTCTTTGCGTTTGAGGTTTAAGAATCTGTTATGGATTGAGTTATGTCCCCCAAAATATGTGTTGTAAATCCTAACCTCCATGATGTTAATGAGGCAGGATTAGAGACAGTTACGTTAATTAGGCAGGATGCAATCTACAGGATTACAGCTGTGTCTTGAGTCAATTTCTTTTATAATTCTTTTTGGGAATGGTTGTGTTTGTTATGTTAATGAGGCAGGATTAGTGTAGGATGTGTTTTGAGTCAATCTCTTTTGAGATATAAAAGAGATTAAAACAAGCAAGCAGGCAAGCTGAGATTGGGAAAGAGAGATGCCAAGCCACATGAAGATTGCCCAGGAGCAGACACTAAAAGAAACAAAAGCCTTCCCCCAGAACTGACAGAGGGAAAAAACCTTCCCCTAGAGCAGACACTCTGAATTCGAACTTCTAGCCTCCTAAACTGGGAGAAAATAAATTTCTGTTTGTTAAAGCCACCCATTGGTGGTATTTCTGTTATAGTAGCCTTAGATAACTAAGATAGAACCTGAATAAATAGCACTGTGTTTTTGCAACCTTGCACCCATTATGTATGTTGAAATCAAGTTCTCCTGCAGTTTTGTTTGCATCTTTACATCTTTATTATCATCTCCTCCCTGGGTGTTAGTTTAGGAAGGCGATTTGAAGTGGTTGCTTCAGTTGAGCTTGCTTGATTACTTGTTTACGTTCACGTCTGCCCAGAGTCTCGTGTAAAAATTATTAACCCGTCACAATATGACTTACTCCTAGCAATAAGCGTGTGTGCTAAGTGTTAGATTAGCATGCTGGCATTTAGAAATCCTGGTCCTCTTTGCTATCTTTAGATGTATTTTATTGTTGGATTCTGAGAGGTATGGAATTTACACTTGTCTTTTTCTTTCTCTCTGTTTTAATACTTTATTGTGTTTTTGGAGCAAATTTACATAGCTAATTAGGTTCTCATTTAACAATTTCTATACATATTATTCTTTTATACATATTATTCAGTGGCATTGGTTACACTTTTCACAATGTGTCAGCATTTTCCTTTCCATTCTGGTTGTTCTGTTTCCATTAATGTGAATTCCTTGTCCCTCCTTATCTTCTCACCTTTAGTCTAGGGTAAATGTTGACCTTTAGGTCTCATTTGGATAATTGTTTGGAGGAGCGCTCATGGGTAATATTATTTATCTTATGAGCCACTCTGTCTTTTGGCTGATAGGTGGCCACTGGGTGTGGTTTGAGTTTCAAGCTTAAAGGGTATCCCAGGGTGATTGTCTCAGGCGTGTCTGATAAGTTTGGCCTTTTTTAGGAATTTGAGTTATGTTCTACATTTTTCTCCCATTCAATCTAGGACAATCTATTGTGTCCCTGGTCGGAATGGTTTGTAGTGGTAGCCGGGCACCATCTAATTCTTCTGGTCCCAAGGTAGGTGAGGCCATGGTTCGTGTAGACTATAAGACCCTTAGACTAGTTTCTTCTTTGAGCCTTTGGTTTTCTTCTTTCTCTTTTGCTCCAGATGGGTAGAAACCAATAGTTGTATCTTAGATGGCCATTTGCAGGCTTTTAAAATCCCAGATGCTACTCAATGAACTAGGATGTGGAACATTACCTTTGTGAGCTATGTATGGCAATTGATTGAGTTGCCACCTGAGACTATGGCCCTAAACCCTCAAACCTAGAAAGCCAATCCCCAAGGTGTTTGTTTATGTCTAAGAAGTTTCCATAACTGTGTTCCCTATGTGCTTTATTTTATATGTGAATATATATGCAGCACACACAAACATGTATATACATTTGCCTGCAGGAACACCTGTACATGTGTAACCGTATATTCATGTGCTTACCTATACATATCTAAGCATCAGTAACCCAAAAACCCAGTGCTGTCGAGTTAATTCCGACTCATAGTGACCCTATAGGACAGAGTAGAACTGCCCCATAGAGTTTCCACGGAGCGCCTGGTGGATTCGAACTGCCGACCCTTTGGTTAGCAGGCATAGAATCATCAATAGCTACCTATATAACCACTCACATATTTTTTAGTTGTTATTACTGTTTGTCCTTTTCTTTTAAATACAAGTCGTGGGAAGGAAAAGACGAGATCTTAACATCGCGATTGAACGTGTTTCTCAATCTTTGCATTCTTAACTGATTTCTTTGATGCATTTGAGTTTGCTGTAAAATGTTAGGGGAGGAAGGAAGGCAACCAGCGATAATCAAAGGGGAAGAAAGTTCAGAGTAGGACTCAGTGACATTTGAGGCTAAGTTTTGGAGCTGTTGCAAGAGTTATTACTGCTTGGCCTGGCTACATGTCAGAGTTATTGACTGTTTGGCCTGGCTACATGTCAGAGCCATTAACTTCAGAATAACAGAGCCTTTAAGAAAATGTACGCTTTTAGAAAAAAAATCCTCGTTAATTTAATTATGGAAGGGGAGAGGAGTCAGGGAGCAAAGAGCTGGAAAAATGGAGTTTCAACAGTTTCTGGTGTTTAGGTTTTTTTTTTTTTTTCTTTTTTAAGCCAAGAATGCTGGATTACAGGAAAAATTTTAACAATTCCCCAGCTCTGCCTCTGGTGGTCTCAGAGGCCTGTCCTGCTTGAGATGGGATTGTCTCCTCAGTGATGATTTTTGGAGCTCAATCCTTAACATGGATTCCCGCCGGAAAATCTTCAACTCTAATTAAGCTTTGGCTTATTTTGATTCTCTTCCAGCCTTGAGTCTGACTGGCTAGCTTTGTGTCTGTAGTCTTTTGCTAACAACTTTTCCCACAGTCAGAAAACTGTACGTCTGCAGTGTTGATTCTTACCTGAAAGTCTTTGGCCACCATCTCCCAGTGAATGGCTACCTGTAGACACGGTTCTCCCTCCTCTTCCCCATGCAGCTTTCACCATACTAAGGAATAGAAAGCACAAAGCAATCATTACTAACAGAGGAATGTGAAAAGACAGTGGTGCCTGTGTCCAGTTAACCGGAAGAATACACCAGGACCAGCCATTCCTACTTCTGTAATCTTCTTTAAGCCTGCCTTCCCATCTTTGGATAGAAGACATGGGGTCAGGCAGACAGAGACAGAATTTAAACTATAAATCACTCAAAAATATTTGTCGGGCTTACCTACTATTTTATACGAGCCTTGGTAGTGGAAACGGTTAAGCCCTCAGCTGCTAACAGAAAGATTGGCAGTTCGAACCTACCCAGCGGCATTGTGGGAGAAAGACCTGATGATCTGCTCCCATCAAGATTACAGCCAAGAAAACTTTATGGGGCAGTTCTACTCTGTCACACAGGGTCACTATGAGTTGAAAATTGACTTGATGGCACCTAACGCCACCACCACCACCACTGCCGCCTACTGTTTGCCCTGCGCTGAGATCCAAAGGAGGAAAGGATGTCATCAGTGGAACCATCATGAGGCCATGATGCTTTGTGTGAAGGACCATGATAGTGGAGGGGATAAGGCCTGGTGAGTCTTGAGAAGTCAAAGGAAACTATATGGAAAGAGTGGCATCTGGGCTGAGAATTAAACAGCAAGTGTACATTTGCAAAGTTTGAAAGTGAAAGTGCGTTCTTCTTGTGGAAGAAATATAAAATGACACAGAGGGAATGAGGCATATATTTTACTTGTGGAAATACAATTAGTTCGATATTTTTATAATAGTCATTCACTTGTTCATTTAACACACATTTATTGTGCACCTAGGAGCCCTGGTGGCACAGAGGTTAAGTGCTCGGCTGCTAACAGAAAGGTCGGTGGATTGAACCCGCCAGCCACTGCACGGGAGAAAGATGCGGCAGCCTGCTTCCGTAAAAATTACAGCCTTGGAAACCCTATGGGGTAGTTCTGCTCTGTCCTATAGGGTCACTATGAGTTGTAATTGACTCAATGGCAGCAGGTATCGGGTATTGTGCACCCACGGTGTACCAAGTACTGTGCTAGGCACCAGGAGTAGAAGTGGCGAACGCACCAGATATTGAATAGGGTTTTTTGATGGAATGGGTGGGGGAGGAGGTCTCAAGGTGACTTCAAAGTATTTGTCATGTACAACTAGATAGATGGTGGTCCATTTACTGATCAAGAAGGAGAACCAACCTTGGGGAAGGGTTGAGATGACATGGATGGCAGATCATGCAATGATTTGGGTAAGTTCCTTTGAGATATTCAAAGGAGATACTAAGTGGATGGTTGGATTTACAGCTTAGAAGTTCAGAGCAGATGTCTGGGTGGGAGATGCGAATATACAGAGATAACAGTGTATATAGATGGTAATTGAAACTATGGGTGAGATTGACTAGGGACAGAGGAGAAGCTAAGAAAGGATAAAGGCTCAGGACCCAGGCTCGTAGAAGCAGAACATTTTCATGGGCAGGTAGAGAAGGATGAGTCCACAGAAGATGCTAAGAGCGAGGAGTGAGATTTGTGAAAATAAAATTGGGAGAACGCGTTGTTATGGAAGACAAAGAGAGAGTTTTCGAGCAGAAGGAGAGGCCAACAGAATGGAGAAATTAAGGAAAGCCAAATCTACTGGATTCAGAGATGTGAGTGTCACTGTCAGTAAGAGATGTTTATACAGATGATTGGAGGGGAAGATAGATTGTTTGGGAGATGAAGTGATACATCGTGAGGGTAGTCTGGAAATCCCTGGTGATACTTTTTCTGGTCACAGCTGGCATTTAGTGAGCAGAGTCCAGGATGCTGGGTATACTGTAGTGCATAGGAGAGTCCTCCACCATGAAGAATTGCCTGTGCTTTTTGCATGATCTTTCAATATCTCATCAGACATTTACGTAAGATGTTAAAAACACAAAGCTGGTTTTTAAGTATTTGAGCTAGAATCCAACTTTATTTTACCTACAAGCACAAAGTATGTGTTGCTAGATTTTAATATACACTAAATTTCCCAGGAATAAAAGTACTTTGTAAATTGTAGAAGATTGGGCCTAATTTTGTGTGGGGTTTTACTAGATATTATTAACAATTTTGGAAAATCATGTTATCACTGAATTTGAATTATCTGTATAACACCCTGTATCAATCTGTGTTTATGGCTGCTCTATTCACAGTGATTCTATGTGTCTTAGCCATCTACTGCTGCTATATCAGAAATACCACAAGTAGATGGTTTTCACAAAGAGAAATTTATTTCCTCACAGTCTAGGAGGCCAAGAGTCCAAATTCAGGTCATCAGCCCCAGGGGAAGGGTTTCTCTCTCTGTCGGCTTTGGAAAAAGATCTCTCTTGTCAGTCCTCCTCTGGACTAGGAGCTTCTCTGCGCAGGAACCCTGGGGCCAAAGGATATGCTCTGCTCCTAGTCCTTCTTTCTTGGTGGCATGAGGTCCCCACTCTCTGCTTGCCTCCCTTTCCTTTTATCTCTTGTAAAATAAAAGGTGGTGCAGGCTACACCCAGGGAAACTCCCTTTACATTGGATCAGGGATGTGACCTGAGCAAGGGTGTTACATCCCACCCTAATCCTCTTAGCATAAAATTACAATCTCAGAATGGGGGACAACCACACAATACTGGGAATCATGGCCTAACCAAGTTGACACATATTTTTTGGGGACACAGTTCAATCTATGACACTATGTATGGATGCAAGTGTATAATTACTTCATTGCAGTCTTTAGTATAGGCCTTCTGGTTGGTGCAAAAGGTTAAGCACTCAGCTATTAACCAAAATGTTGGTGGTTTGAGACCACCCAGAGGTGCCTCAGAAGAAAGGCCTGGCAATCCACTTCTGAAAGTTCAAAGCCATTGAAAACCCTGTGGAGTGCAGTTTTACTCTGATACCCATGGGGTTGCCATGAGTTGGAGTCAACTTGATGGCAACTTTTAAAAATCTTTTCACAAATATTTAAAATTGAGAAAGCAAACTATTTTATGATAAATTACATTCATCTTTTTAATTTTCTTCCAGCCTTCTATACTTAACCAGAGACAGGGAACTGAGGAGGGTGGGTGGCTAGACTGTGGGTTCTGGTTTGGGTGTGCTGACATGGAGATTTGTGTATGTACGTATATGATTTAGTTCAGGAGAGTAATCTCCCTAGAGATTTAAAAAAAAAAAAAATTAGGGAATCATTCATATGCGGTTGGTAGTTGAAGCTGTCAGAGTGGTTAGGATTGTTCCCTGGGGAGTGTGCAGAACTTTCATTAAAAGATACATATGTTTTCTCCCTGTTTCTAAATAAGCTTTACTCAGAATATTAAGACTCCTTTTAGTCATGACAATTTTGATTATTGGAGCTAGAATGACTTGGAAAATCAGATAAAGTGAATGCAATTACATATCTTTGCCAAATAAGCTTAATTGGGATGTAGGGTGGAAACTCATAAAATTTCTGATACATACCATGTCCCTTGTTTTGCTGCTCAGTCCAGCCTGGAATCAAAGACGTGCCTGAAAGCCTAATGACTTGTTCTATGGTATAGTAAAGTGGGTTGTACTGAAAAAAGCCACAGTCTACAGAACAGACATATACAGTCTACAGAATCAGTGCCATTTATGCAGTTTTCATCTATGGACTTTATTGATCATTAAGACCCCAAACCAATTGGTTTTTACTTGCCTTTGCACCTTCTTTCTCCCAAAGAATACATGTCTTAGCCTTTGAAAGGATCATGATTTGGGTTGAGGTTATCTTCAGTCCCTGGGTGCTACGATGTTTAATGTGCTCAGCTGCTAAACAAAAGGTTGGTGGTTCCAGTCCAACCAGATGCACCTGAGAAGAAAGGCCTGGCACTCTACTTTTGAGATCTCAACCATTGAAAACCCTGTTGGAGCACAGTTCTACTCTGACACACATGGGGTCACCAGGAGTCAGAATGAACTAGATGGCAGCTGGAATCTTCAGTAAGAAGATTTAGCTTTGCTAAGTAACAGTCATTTCCCATGTAATTGCTTTCTTCTCACTCATTAACATTTGATGTTACAAAAACCCAGTGCCAGTGAGTTGATTCCAGCTCATATTGACCTAAACACTTATAGGCTGATGTCTTTGGTTAGCTCTTGACCTCTGCATGATGAAAATCACAGGTTCTTTCCATTTGTCCTCTCTTTTTCTCTCTAAGAGCTACGGCTGCTAACCAAGAGGTCGCCAGTTCAAATCCACCAAGTGCTCCTTGGAAATCCTATGGGGCAGTTCTACTCTGTCCTATGAGGTCGCTGTAGATTCAACAGCAAAGGGTTTGGATTTTTTTGGTTTTATTGTGAGAAGTGGCAAGACCATTGCCTTTGAGTCGATTCCTACTAATAGTGACTGTACAGGATAAAGTAGAACTGCCCCATAGGGTTTCCAAGGAGCACTTGGTGGATTCGAACTACTGTCCTTTTGTTTAGCAGCTATAGCTCTTAACCACTGGACCACCAGGGACCCATATGGCTCTTAGTCAAGAAAACTGCCTTTAGCTAGGCCCGAAGTCAGTGACCTCCAGCCGTTACTATGGTTTTCATTGCTGGTGAGTTTTACTCTTCGGAGTTTAAAATCACTAAGTCCTAGGCTCTGGGGACTGACTTCATAGGGAAGAGTCAATTCATTTAAAAGCATTTTTTTTGCAGTGCCAGCTGTAGTTAATGTTATGTCAGCATTTCCATCATCATAATTCCCAACATTTGAGGGTTTATAAAGAGACTGGTAAATTTTACCACAGACTGAAGCTTGGTATGAAAAGTTGAGCCTGAAGCAAACTTTTTCACTAAAAAAAAAAAAAAAAAAAAAGCTGCAGTTTCTCTATAAAGCCACTAATAAAGAAGCAAAGCTAGTGATTATTGTTGTTACAGTACCCAAGCTGCTTGGTTTACTTAATACTGTGGGGACATTAGACTGTAATATAAATCAGTCACTCCAGGAGTTTGGGAAAAAGAATATGAATGTGAGCGATATTTAATTTTGGAGGGTGTCTGTTTGAATATTTGAAAACATTTTCCTCTCAATTTTAGGATCATTTTCCAGGCTTGTTTATCTAAATGTCCTGTGGGGAAACTAAAATGCTTGGGGCTCATGATAATAAACTCAATAGAAATATGCAAATACTCAAGACCTCAAGAGAGTCCCTGTCTCCCAACGTGGGAACAAGAGAAATGATTTGCATATTGATGAGCGTGCAGTGGAACGTGGGGTCTGCCATAGAGCTGGTACTATCTTGGTTTAGTAATTCACTTTCATTCCTTTGCACAGTGGATCCGGAAGGGTCATTGTAAGGGGAGCAGATACTTTGAGTTTTTTTTTTCCCAATAACTATGATGGATTTCTGCAGATACAATACCCATTGTCTGGCTCCGACCGACCAGCGGGAAGCACGGGCAAGACTCTAATTTGAGTTAGGAAATCCTGGTGGCATAGTGGTTATGTGTTATAGCTGCTAACCAAAAGGTTGGCAGTTCAAAGCCACCAGGCGCTCCATGGAAACTCTATGGGGCCGTTCTACTCTGTCCTATAGGGTCATTATGAGTTGAAATTGACTCGATACCAATTTTTTTTTGTTTTTAGTTTGAGTTAAGCACAAAGTCTCTGGCCCTAGAATAATGACAGCAATTCACGTATGGATGAACCCATGACTTTGGCCTCTTTAGTACTCCAGTGCTTAGATCACCTCAATGACTTTGCCCGTAGGTTAATGGGATCAAAGCTAAAGATATAACCTTGCGTGGGTCAAGTCCAGCCGGGCTTGTCTTGTCTCGTCCTCTCTTCATGACGTGTCCATGGGTATTCATTCTGTTTGTCTGTCTTTCTTTACCTCCTATTGACACCTATCTCCTTATTCTCTCTTATCTTCACCCCCTCTTCTGGGTGTTTCTTCTCTTTCCCCTTCCTTACTCCAAATAATTCAGAATTAGTAACTATTTGTAGAGATCTTACTAATTACTAATTACTAGGTGTTGAGCTGAATGTTTGCACAAATATTTATTAAAAATTTAGAGTGGATGGACTCAAATTTACTGATCTTTTCACTATATATATATATATATATATATATATATATATATATATATATACCCACCCAGTACCGTTGAGTCGATTCCAACTCATAGCGACCCTATAGGACAGAGTAGAACTGCCCCATAGAGTTTCCAAGGAGTGCCTGGAGGATTTGAACTGCCGACTCTTTGGTTAGCAGTTGTAGCACTTAACCACTACACTACCAGGGTTTCCATATATATATATATATACATATATACACACATATGTAGATATATATCTATGAGTCGGAATCCACGGCACTGGGTTTTTACATATACATATAAATATATACACACATATATATATGTATACCCAGTGCCGTTGAATCGATTCCGATATGTATATATATATATATGTATATAAATAAATTCATTGCTGTCAAGTTGATTCTGACTCATAGTGACCCTAGAGGACAGAGTAGAACAGCGTCATAGCGTTTCCAAGGAGGGCCTGGTAAATTCAAACTGCCCACTTTATGGTTAGCAGCCAAGCTCTTAACCACTGTACCACCAGTGTTTCCATATACATACACACATGTGCACACACGCACACATAATTTTTATTCTGACTCAAGATATTTCTGCAATTAAACAGTATGCCCAGTTAAGCTGTTTAGGTTATGGGGTTTTAAAATACCTGTAACGAATTAGGAAAAGGTGCCCCTTTTGGCACTGAGTTTCTCTTAATGGTGGTGGAATAATTGGAAAAAGGATGGTGGTGATGGTTGTACAACTAGTTGAATATAGTCAGTATCACTGAATTGTACATGTAAAAATTTTTGAATTGGCAAGTGTTCTGTTATATATGTTTGTACCACAATGAAAAAGAAAAGAAAAAAAAAAAAGCTTGCTTCTTTAGGCCTCAAGGCATGTGTAATATAAACAGCCACTCCAGGAGTTTGGGAAAAAGACTATGAATGTGAGTGATATTTAATTTTGCAGGGTGTTTGTTTGAAGATTTGAAAACCTCTTCCTCGCAATTTGGAAACCCTGGTAGCGTAGTGGGTAAGAGCTACGGCTGCTAACCAAAAGGTCAGCAGTACAAATCCACCAAGTGCTCCTTGGAAACTTTATGGGGCAGTTCTACTCTGTCCTATAGGGTTGCTATGAGTCAGAATCGACTCGATGGCACTGAGTTTGTTTTCCTTTCAATTTTAGGATAATTTTCCTCACAAATGTAGGTGAGCAGGGTGAGAGCTGACTGTGTGTCCCCACTCATCCCCTTGGCATAGGGCCTAATTTTGTAGGACATAGCTTGTCCAGCCCTAGGGGGAGGCCTGAGAGTGAGCTAACACGTCATTGGTTGCGATTAACCCTTCCCCAGTGTATGAGTTTTTCTGTATTGCTCAAAATGTTATCCCTGTTGTAACAGAATCGCCACAAATACCCAAGTGATAACAAAGTGTTAGTGATATAATGGCAAATTCCTGTATTACGTATATGAGGATAGATCTGGATTTTTAGATTATCAGGACAGGCACATGGTCTGAGGAATTGCGTGTGCAGACGGCTGGCAGTTCACAGTGCAACGTGGTCACTAGCAGGCAAGGATTAGCTTGACCTTTGAAAGTGACCTGTGGTGGTTTTCTCCCACTCCGTGATTTGGAGGATAAGTTTCAAGCGTAGACGTCTTGTTTTCTACTGAACAGTTAAGTCCTGTGGGTACCATGGCTGGGCCTCTTGGATTCTACAGTGTGAGGGTTCTCCATTGGAATTATATGCCTGGATAAATATCTCTTAGTAACTGCTTTATATTTCTATGAAGTTCATATTCTAGCCTTCTTTAAAAAAAAAAATTTAACTTTAATCAGATAAAAGGTGAGAACTAAAGAACCCAGAAAATAGGGGAACCAGGAAAGCTTGAGGACATTGAACTTAAGGACTCCTGTGCACATGTTAAAACAACAGGTTTATCAACCCTACCTGCACCATGCCTGGTTCTTTTTCATACTCATTTATTTTTTAGCTTTCTCCTGTGTGTGGAAAAGATGACCCATGATGCTAATATACCCATGTCCTCCTTTGATCTCAAACATACTGATGTTATAAACATGCTCTGCTGACACAGCCCGTTAAATGGGAATGTAAGAGAGAGAATATGAATATGAATCTGCCGTTCCCAGTATGAAATCCTATTATTTACATGGAAACCAAATCAAACTAAATGAGATGCAAACCATTCAGATCAAATGTTTATAAGAGCTGATTTAGGTCATTATAAACAGAACGGCCAACTTGACCATCTCGGAGTGTATTGTTGCAGGAAAAAGAAGTTCACTCTGATGTTTGTGTCATTTTCCTCTGAAAATGATAGGGTAGTTCCTCAGCTCTGTGATTCACTTCCTGTTTTGGGGGACAGGATGTTGGACAAATGGTGAGGCCCATACATGTCTCTGCTACGAGCTTTGCAAATGAATCCAGTTCCTATTGTTTATCTAGGTAACAGGGATATGGCTGCCTTTTGTTCAAGGAGAGGAATCCTCTCAGAAACAGAAGGTGATGTTTCGTGGTGTTTTAATCCACGTAATCTTTTGATTCAGTGGCCTTGGATTTACCCAGCTGTAAATTTTGTCTTTTGGTATGCCTGCTCTAGATGTTTTTGTTGGAAGCTGCCTGGTTCTGTGCCAACCCCAAGATCAAGTAGGGGATCTGACCATTGTGATCCACAGGGTTTTCACTGTAGGATTTTCAGAAGTAGATCACCAGGCCTTTCTTACTCATCCTTCTTAGTCTGGAAGCTCTGCTGAAACCTGTTCAGTATCATAGCAACACTCAAGCCTAAACTGCCAGAAGGGGTGGCTGCACTTGAGGTACACCAGCCAGAAATCCAACCTGGGTCTCCCAGATAGAAGGCAAGGATCCTACCATTGAAGTACCACTGCCAAAAAGGACTAACAATTGATGCGTATTATCTATAAGAAGAGAACTGGTTCGTAGCAACATAAATATGCTTCCCCCATTATTCACTCCTCCAGAGAAATTACCAAGGTGTCTAAAAAGGAGTCTTTAAGATTTTTCATTCTTAAAAATCTCAAATCATTCTTTATTTCTGTTGTATCCTTTGAGTCCATAATGGAACTAATACCCAATGACTTGACCATTGATGAATCCCAAGCGTGAGTCTCTTGCTGATGGTGGAAATTATAGGAAATTTACTTTGGTGGGAGGGCAAGAAAAGAAAGAGTTTTTCTTTATGGCTTTGTCCTCGTATTTTGGGATTACCCCTTCTGCATATATACTTTCCTTTCCCAATCTTTCCCTCATGAATTTGAGAAATAGACATGATACTTCTGCAGCTCTCAAAGGGATTACATGAAACGAAAACATAAAATTGGTTTATGAGTTGAATGCAAAGACAAAAGCCAGAGTGCAGTGAAGAAGAGTAAAAAGAAACCCCATGAGGAATGTTACCTACCAGGTGCTTGGTGGCGTCGAAGACAGATAATTCGTAATCAAGATGGCCGATGAAGCAGATACTGTGATCCATAAACAATGAGGACTTTCTTTACTTTTTCTAAAAGGAATCCCATGTTTAGCTCACCTCTGACTACTGAGCCAGATCATTGGGCAATTGTTGTACAAATGCTCTTTTGATTTATGATATAGCCTAACTTTGTAGCCTCTGAAACCAGAATTTGGGTCTAAATTCTACATGCCATTTCTGACTTTTATGAGCATGTGTGGGTTGTAACAAGTTCCTGGGTGGTGCAAATGGTTAACAAGTTTGCCTTGCGAACCAAAAGGTTGGAGGCTGGAATCCACCCAGAGGTGCCTCAGAAGAAAGGCCTGGGGAATCTAATTCTGAAAACTCAGCTGTTGAAAACCCTATGGAGTACAGCTCTACTTTGACACACATGGGTCATCATGAGTTGGAAATGACTTGGTGGCAACCGGTTTACTGGCGTGTTATAACAAAAATGTATGTTGGACTGGGGTTCGAGATCCTAAGAAATATAAGCTACAGTCTTATCTTTGAAAAACTGGGGAAAGGTGCAGGGTTATGAACACGCAACATTGGATAAAGGGATAGGATTGTAACGAGTGAGGTATGTCTTTTTGATTTATGGTATTTGCTCAGTGGATCTCACACCTGCCCACATCTGGTCACACCTTGTACATACATGCTGTCATTGGCACACGTAGACCTCTGGACTCTTACCAGCCCTGGCACCCTGTGCTGTGGCTAATTCTGTCACCATGATTAGCTACATGTGGATAAACTTATTTGTGACAATTAAAAGAAAATCCATGATTGGCTTTTTCCTGTGGCCAACCAGCCACTGTCTGCAGTTGTTAGTTGGCATGTGGCTAGGGAATATAAAATTTGAAATTATTCTAAACTAAACTTAATTAGGGAGGGAAGCTTGTTGCCAACTTACCACCCCCATATAATGCATCTAACACCAAATATAAATGATTTTTGGACGAACCAGATTAGTTTTCCCTTCTGCCAGTGAACATGGAGCATCAAGATTAGAGAGTAATAACATGGCCTTCTAATAGGTAGGTTTTGGAAAGGATTCCACGTGCATTAGGAAAGAGTGTTGGGAAGAATGCCCTTTAGAAACATTTGCTTAAATATTTATTTTTGGATTTATGATACCAACATACCACATTTTAATTTGTTCCCTCTTTGTTGAGTTTTTTTTTTTTTTTTTGTTGAGTGCCCAGATTTTCATGTCTCGTATTTTATTTTGTCTTTGATGTGAATTTTTATAACTTTTCAAAATGACAACACCCTTTGCTTAGCATATGGGACAAAAAGAAACTCTTTTTTTTTTTTTCTCTCTGTCTCTGTTTCTCCCTCTTGTGCTTTTTTAAAATAGGGCATCTAAAAAAGAAAGTGTCACCCTGGCTTTCCCCTGCCCCACTCCCAAGCCCAGATGACCTAAGGGTTCAGAGGTCCTAGGTCAGATTCCTTTCTTATATGCCTCATACACAACTGTCTTTTCCTTATATTGTGACCCTTGTGGTCTGTATGGAGACGCTGCAGGTGGAAGAGCCTATGTGGGTTGTATATAAAATGCAGAAGCTTTTCAGCGTGGCAGGGATGTCTTTGTACTTTAGCTTGGAAGAATGCAGTGTAAGAGAAATTAGATGATTCTGACTACATATGCCTAATGGTGAGGACCCCAATTCCTCTTCAACTTTCCCCTTTGAATCTGCTTAGCAGTTTACCTTTGAACCAAGTTAATTATGAAAAGGGACAGTCTACAGTCATTGTATTCATATGGTTTGGGCACCCAGAAAAGTATCAGCGGGCCCTTGTCAGAGCCAAACCAATGGAGCCTTGTACGCACTGAATTTCTTCTGAGCGGATTACTAATTTTTTTTTTTTGTCCTCCCTGTACATTCTTAAATCTGTAGGAAAGAAAGGAACATCAGCTCAAGATCTGTCACTCTGGCTCCAGGCCAGCATGCCAAATTTTGTCATCTTTGCTGCATGGCCAAGCATCTTTATTACATGTTAATTCTGTTTTTTGAGCTTGATCCAGTGAGCTTGAGACAGCATCAGATGGTGAGGAGCGTGGAAAAGGAAAAGGACTATATTCATCTCCGTCTGAGGTTTGGAGCGAAGGTTGAGAGCAGGAAGTACTGAGCAGTTGTCTAGGGCAGGGATTTTTCGTGGCTGGCACAAACATCTTTGTGCTGCCGAGAATTTAAAACGCATTCTAAATTTCTCTTTGAACAGATTGTCGATTTTAGACTGAGCACGAATGCGGGCCATTCTCCTGCTCTGGCCACCACATCTCCGTAATTAGCACCAACCTTGAGAACAGTGTCACCATCATAGATATGAAGGTTTCGTCCCCACTGTCCACTTCCTGGGGTCCAGTGGTTTCAAACTTGGCCTCCAGCTGTCAGGGGGAGTGGAGGGCTGAATTCCTCAGACTGTTCTATCTACACTGGCCGAGAAGAAACCATTTCAGGCTGACCCTTTCTCCTTCAAAAATGCTTTAGAGTTAATTTTCACTGAAAACACAAATATTATTAAAAAAAAAAAAATGGCCGAGAGGGTGAGGAAGTAGATAATAGTAAAGAAAAAAAAGAGAGAGAAGGAAAGAAAGAGAGAAAAAGAAATGGTGGTTGTGGTTGTTGAGTGCTGTAGATCCGGAGTGGGAAATGATTGCATCTGTTTCTTAAGTACCCAAAGCCTTGACCCTGCCTTTTGCATAGAGCCTCTCTTCCCGCTGCTCCTGGGGGTTGCAGGTGAAGCCCTGGCTTTGGTTTGTCAGCGCAGGACTGATTGGAAGTGCCAGAGTGCCTTCAAGCAGCTTTGCAGGAAGCAGTGACACAAGGTTCCAGCCATCCTCCCCCACTTTCCACTTATTGTTTCAGGATTGTCAGAAAACAGGCTGGGATGAGGACGGAGAGCCACTGTGAGGACTCTGGGTTTTTTTTTTTTTTTTTTTTTTTGCAGTTTGGCTGCTGAATGAAAGCAGTCACTTTATTTAGAAGTGAGTAGGGAGGGAAATGCAGCTTGGAGTTGACACCCTTCTGGTGCTTATCCATAAATATGAAATGGTGTTAGAACACCAGACACCAGCGAGCTTTCTGATTGGCCATCAGTGATGTCATCTTGTCATTAATACTGTGCTCAGAAAATAAACTGATCTGCCTGTTTCCTTCCTTCCTCCCTTCCTTCCTCCTTCCTCCTTCCTTGCTTCCTTCCTCCTACTCTCCCTCTCTCCTCCTTTCCTTCCTTCCTCTCTTTCCACTGAAATGTGTAAAATCCATGTTGCAATCTAAGATGAGGCACTTGAGTCTGGGCATTGTGAAAGACTTCATCTATTTCTCATGTGTTCAGAGTCGTTTTGACCTTCATTTGAGCATTGCAATAGTCATTCAAAAGTATTCACCATCTTGTCTTAGTGCTTAAAAGTAAGGCTGGCGCTTTTCAACACCTGGGCACCAGCAGTTGACATTTACCCACATTAAGCGCTAATGCAGTTGATGGGAATGTCTTCCTGTCAGCCTTTAAATTATGCTTCGAGTATGCATTTGTGGGTATCTATTGTTGGCACGTGCGGGTATGGAAGGAATGAGGATGAGTGGTGAAAAGTGCTTTATTATTTTTAAATTGAATTTTGTTTCCCTACCTCTAATAACTCCACTGTCAAGTCTAACAGGCTTGCTCTTCCATTTAATGCATGTTCATCTCATCAGTTGACCTCATGATTGATATGAGTCCTGGTGGAACGCAATGGTGGCATGTCCAAGCTCTGTGTGTGTGTGTGTGTGTGTGTGTGTGTATGTATGTATGTGAAAGAGAGCGAGAGAAAGGGAAAGATAGAGAAAGAGGGGGAGAAACCCGATAGCATTCTTGCTACATAAGAGTGCAAGTCTCAGGGGGAAAGCCCCTGCGCAACAACCCTTTGACCTCCGCGTTGATTTTTGACCCTGAAGGTCTGGGAAGGTTTGACAATCCCCCATCCCTACTGTTTTGATCAACCATTGGGAAGCGTTTTGCATAGATAGAGCTCTCTATGTTTTCTTTAAATATGGTAAATACTGAGCTGTGTTTCTAAGGGAAAGCCACAGTTCTTTATCATGAGAAAAGTTTGGCTAGAATAATCTTACCCTGCCCTGTGATACTTAACTCTGGATAACCATTTAGCAATGTACTACTTTGTATGTCACTGTCCTTTTGGGTAGAATCTCCTAGAAATGTTATGTAAATTTACATACCCTTCCCCCCTCCATCAGAAGCTGTGTCTTACACTGATGAATTGACTGTTCAAGGTTACTTTACTCATGTTGTGGACATATCACTGGCATTAGCAAAATGCCTAGGAAGCAGGTGTAGCTGGGTTTTGCCATGCAGGTGTATTTATTGTTACAGGGAGTTGCCTCCTTCTGTTTCAGTGTTTCCCTTGTTTTAGCAAGGCTAGAGTTTTTTTTTTTTTTTTTTTAGAGATCATAGATCTGCAGGTTCTGGGGTTAAAGGGAAAAGAGAAAGACAATGAGTCCCATTCATCCTTATGAACGCCAGTGAGTCATAGGAGATAGTCTCTTTTCCAGGTTCCAGCCATGTCTCTGACAGGCTTTAATTATCTGTGAGCTGAAACAAGAAGTGATATAAACATGCAAAAGCATTTCAGAAACAGGTTTTTGAAGGAGACGAATCAGCGAAGTCAGTGTCCTGCTCAGCCCCTTTGAGAGGGGCTGACTCCCTTGACTCGGCTGCCACTTGATCACGTGGCAGCTGTTTGCAGACTAAAGGAAAGACAGTAATTCACTAGCAGGAAACTTAATCCGGGGCAGGTGCAGTTTGAGTAACGACTCTGGGCCTGAAGGTCAGAATAGTTGCAAAGACCTAAGCTTTTGCAGATGGTCTGGGTGGGAGGAACAAGATTCAATAACCCTTCTCCCATCTGTAGCCCTCAGATCAGTCCTCTGCTCAAGGCAAGAGCTGCCACTTCTCCAGATACCGCTGAACTTTTGAACCCAAGGACAGTACAGTATTTAGGAGTTTTGTTGTTTAAAGATTTCAAATAAAGCTGTAGCCGATTTGAAGGAAACAGTGGACATATCCATCTTCCTCTTCCTCGGTGATGTTAGTGATCTAATTTGAAGTCAGTGTTTTAGCAGCTTCCTTTGTGCTTTGGGTTCTTTTTTTCTTCAGGACGCTTATGGTCATGAACAAAAGCCGGATGTTGTTGCTAGAGCCTCTGAACAAGTGCTCTGCTTTAGATATGTCTGGAGTTTACAAACCATGTTTTCCTCTGCACAGACCAGGCGAGATCCTGCTGGGTCTTAGGACTCCTTATTTTCTTTGTCAAAGCTGTATTTTCACTCACTTCAAAACTGTCCCTCTGCCATTTTATTTCTTATCCGTTACTAACAGCCGTTTTTTGTTTTTTTTTTTTTTTCTTTTTATGCTGCTGGAAGCTAACTGAGATTCCAGGTGCACAAGCCTGTCACACCCATGGGCTTGGATTACTTGGAAAGCCATAACAATAGTTGAATAAGAGGAGACAGAAAACGGGAACAAGCAATGGTTGGATTACAGAAGCTATCAACTATATATATTTGAAGAAAGAAAGAGTCTAGCATTTTCTCAGTTGCAATCTAATTTATTGAACAAACTATGATTTGGGGGAGAGTATAGAATATTTGCTAAACTAAGCCCCTTCTCTGAAAAGATCCATCACTTCTTGTGGCTTGGTGACTGACTGAAGCTTAGAATTCCACAATTATACTGTATAGATGAGACTTGTTCTATATTTAGTATGTAATCTCTATACTCAGGGGCTGCATATGGCCATGAGCACCCACTTAAGAGCTAAAAATGTACACCACCACCCACTTTGTCCCAAATTGGAATCACACATAATTGCTCTATGCTTTAAAAATATTTCTTTGAGGATAGAGCTTAAGATCAAGTTGTTAGTGGGCAATCCTTTATATGAAACCAAGTATCACACAGCCCATGGATGAAGCAAAATAAATATGCGATGACCAAATAACTGAAAGAATGATGACAATCCAGGAGTCATTCACACCTCTGAAGGCTAAATCAGAAAGGAACACAGTGAGTCTGGAAGCTGTAGATTCATTCCAGAAGTAAACACCCATTATGAAACCATCATGGACTATCCAGAAATAGTAACCGATAGGCTGGAGAGGTCCCCTAAGCTCATAAAAATGGAAAACACGGAAAGTTCAGTGGTTTCTAAAGCTGGCTGTTCATCTGAGTCATCTTGTGAGCTCTTAAAATGCAAAACAAACAAGTAAAAAAGTCACACAGATTCCTGGACCCACCCTCCGGAATCTCTCGTGTACAGGCAGGGAACCACTGCCTTTGTCTGGATATTAGAGATGCTGAGGATGGTAAAGGAAGTCTAAGGATGGAGAAGGTGATCCAGAGAGAGCATAAACCAGGGAGATGACAAGGCTTCACCAGTATTTAACAAAGGGATTATGCCTTTTTTGTTTATTTTTTCTGAATTGGTGTAGCAGACGTTTATTGAGGATTGCGCATTGCATTGCGTGTTGTGAAGGAAGTAGACAAAATGAAATTCATGTCTGTTGACGGGCTCAGACAAGTTGACCTCAGACAGAAAACAATGCCACGTGTTCAATGTATTACGGAGCTCTGAGCACAAAAACTATAGGGTCATATATACCAGAATACCAGTTGCTGTTAAGTCAGTTCTGACCCCATGTGTGTCAGAGTAGAACTGTGCTCCATAGGGTTTTCATGGCTGATTTTTTAGAAGTAGTTCACCGGGCCTTTCTTCCAAGGTGCCTGTCAGTGGACTTAGACTGCCAATTTTTCAATTAGCAACAGAGTGTGTTATCGTTTTTGCACTGTCCAGGGCTTCCAATAAATCATAGAAGAGGTACAAATAACAGCCAGGTTCAAAGAAGGCTCACGAGAAGATGATATTTAAAATGATATTCTAAAGGTTGACTAGAGTTCTTTTTCAGGAGTAGGAAGGCTAGAGGGAAGATTAGGGAAATGAGAGAGCCAGTGCAAAGACCAAGAGGTAAGAAAGAGCATGATGTGATTGCAGAAGAGTGTAGAAGGTAGAGGGAAAGGCTAAGTCCCTTGCAAATGCCTTTGTTTGCTCAACTAAGGCATTTGGATTTTATATTATAGACACTTTTCCTCCAGACAAACAAGATGAGATGCTTTTGGGGATGTTAGCGGTACCACGGAGTCTGGGTGGCGCAGTTAATTTGTTTGGCTGCTAACAGATAACTTAGAGGTTTGAGTCTACTCAGATGTGCCTTGGAAGAAAGGCCTGGTGATGTTTCTGAAAAATCGGTCATCGAAAGCCCTATGGAGCATAGTTCTACCCTAACACCCATGGGGTCGTCATGGGTTAGAAATGATTCCACAGCAACTGGCAAGATACCGCTGTGGGGTGTGAAGAAGTTGGGGGAGGTTGTTCTCAGGCGGGAGGAGCTATGGAGAGGGAGAAGAACAAGGATTTTGTCTCCAAAGGAACGTAAGCCCTCTGAGGGTACGGAACTCATTTTCCAAAGGTTATCTTATAGTCTTTAGCATGCAGTAGGCACTAATAACTACTACTGGGTTAATTAAAAGGTAATTAATGTATGCTTCATTAAGCAGAATAATCAGAATTCTCTGAGAATTCTTATGTGCCTTATTTTTCTCCTTTTAATAAAAACAAAAGTAAATTAGGGGAATAAAAAATAATTAAAGGCAAGCTGTTAGCTCTCAATTCATTTTTTTTCCCTTGCTAATTGTCTTCCTTTCATTTTTTTCATATCTCACTGTTGGCTGACTTTCTGCCTTGACCCCAGCCTCTTCCGATAACATTAAAGTTAGCACAGCCCACAGAACCAGGCAAGGTTAGAACGACCCAGCATTCCTCAATCAGCTCCCAAGGTGGAACCACAAGAATATAGGAATTGATGTGATTTTAAACATTTGTGACCCTTGCTTACTCCATCTTTAACAAGCAAGGACACCATGGCCTTCTGAAGATGTTGGTGGTGGTGGTTGCTGCTCAGTCCCTTCTGACTCATGGTGACCTATGTGTTCAGAGTAGAACTGTTCCATTGGGTTTTCAAGGCTGCAATCTTTCAAAGCAGATCATCAATCCTGTCTTTCGAGGAGCCTCTGGTTGTGTTCCAGTGGCCAAATTTATGGCTAGTAGTTGAGCGCTTAAGCATTTGACCTAGCAAAGGACCAAAATCTTTTTTTTTTTTTTAATTTTTATTGTGCTTTAAGTGAAAGTTTACAAATCAAGTCAGTCTCTCGTACAAAAATTTATATACACCTTGCTGTATATTTTTATATATACTCCTAGTTGCTCTCCCCGTAATGAGACAGCATGCTCCTTCCCTCCACCCTCTATTTTCATGTCCATTCAGCCAGCTTCTGACCCCCTCTGCCCTCTCATCTCCCCTCCAGACAGGAGCTGCCCACATAGTCTCATGTGTCTACTTGACCCAAGATGCTCACTCTTCACCAGTATCATTTTCTATCCCACAGTCCAGTCCAATCCCTGTCTGAAGAGTTGGCTTTGGGAATGGTTCTTGTCTTGGGCTGACAGAGGGTCTGGGGACCATGACCCCTGGGGTCCTTCTAGGCTCAGACCATTAAGGCTGGTCTTTTTATGAGAATTTGAGGTCTGCATCCCACTGCTCTCCTGTTGCCTCAGGGGTCCTCTGTTGTGTTCCCTGTCAGGGCAGTCATCGGTTGTAGCCAGGCACCATCTAGTTCTTCTGGTCTCAGGCTGATGTAGTCTCTGGTTTATGTGGCTCTTTCTGTCTTTTGGGCTCATAATTACCTGGTGTCTTTGGTGTTCTTCATTCTCCTTTGGTCCAGGTGGGTTGAGATCAATTGATGCATCTTAGATGGCCGCTTGCTAACGTTTAAGACCCCAGATACCACTCTCCAAAGTGGAATGCAGAATGTTTTCTTAATAGATTTTATTGTGCCAGTTGACTTAGATGTCCTCTGAAACCATGGTCCCCAAACCCCTGCCCCTGCTATGCTGGCCTTTGAAGCATTCAATTTATTCAGGACACTGCTTTGCTTTTAGTTTAGTCCAGTTGTGCTGATTTCCCTTGTATTGTGTGCTGTCTTTCCCTTCACCTAAAATAGTTGCTATATACTACCTAATTAGTGAAAACCCCTCTCGCCCCCTCCTTCCCCACTCTAGTAACCATCAAAGAATATTTTCTTCTCTGTTTAAACTATTTTTTGAGTTCTTATAATAGTGGTCTCATACAATATTTGTCCTTTTGCAACTGACCTAATTTCACTCAGCATAATGCCTTACAGATTCCTCCATGTTATGAAATGTTTCATGTATTCATCATTGTTCTTTATCGATGTGTAGTATTCCATTGTGTAAATATATCATAATTTATTTATCCATTCATCTGTTGATGGGCACCTTGGTTGCTTCCATTTTTTTGCTATTGTAAACAGCGCTGCAATGAACATAGGTGTCCATGTATCTGTGTAAAGGCTCTTATTTCTCTGGGGTATATTTCAAGGAGTGGGATTGCTGGATCCTATGGTAGTTCTATTTCTAGTTTTTTAAGGAAGTGCCAAATCGATTTCCAAAGTGGTTATACCATCTTACGTTCCCACCAGCAGTGTAGAAGTGTTCCAGTCTTTCCACAACCTCTCCAACATTTATTGTTTTGTGTCTTTTGCATTAATGCCAGCCTTGTTGGAGTGAGATGGAATCTTATTGTAGTTTTGATTTGCATTTCTCTAATGGCTAATGACCGTGAGCATTTCCACATGTATCTGTTAGCTACCTGAATGTCTTCTTTAGTGAAGTGCCTGTTCATATCCTTTGCCCATTTTTTAATTGGGTTATTTGTCTTTTTGTAGTTGAGCTTTTGCAGTATCATGTAGATTTTAGAGATCAGACGCTGATCAGAAATGTCATAGCTAAAAACTTTTTCCCAGTCTGTAGGTAATCTTTTTACTCTTCTGGTAAAGTCTTTGGATGAGCATAGGTGTTTGATTTTTAGGAGCTCCCAGTTATCCAGTTTCTCTTCTGCATTGTTAGCAATGTTTTGTATACTGTTTATGCCATGTATTAGGGCTCCTACCATTGTCCCTATTTTGTCTTCCATGATCTTTATTGTTTTAGATTTTATATTTAGGTCTTTGATCTATTTTGAGTTAGTTTTTGTGCATGGTGTGAGGCATGGTCTTGTTTCATTTTTTTGCAGATGGATATCCAGTTACGCCAGCACCATTTGTTAAATAGACTGTCTTTTCCCCATTTAACTGACTTTAGGCCTTTGTCAAATATCAACTGCTCATATGTAGATAGATTTATGTCTGGATTCTCAATTCTGTTCCATTGGTCTGTGTATCTGTTGTTGTACCAGTACCTGGCTGTTTTGACTACTGTGGCGGTATAATAGTTTCCAAAATCAGGTAGAGCTAGGCCTCCCACTTTGTTCTTTTTCAGTAATGCTTTACTTATCTGTAGGCTCTTTCTCTTCCATATGAAGTTGGTGATTTGTTTCTCCATCTCATTAAAAAAGGTCATTGGAATTTGGATAGGAATTGCATTGTATCTATAGATGGCTTTTGGTAGAATAGACGTTTTTACAACGTTAAGCCTTCCTATTCATGAGCAAGGTGTGTTTTTTACCACTTACATAAGTCTCTTTCGGCTTCTTGCAGTTAGTGTCTTGTAGTTTTCTTTTTATAGATAGATCTTTTACATCTCTGGTAAGAATTATTCCTAAGTATTTTATCTTCTTGGGAGCTACTGTAAATGGTATTGATTTGGTGATTTCCTCTTCGATGTTCTTTTTGCTGGTGTAGAGGAATCCAATTGATTTTTGTATGTTTATTTTGTATCCTGATACTCTGCTGAACTCTTCTATTAGTTCCAGTAGTTTTCTTGAGGATTCTTTAGGGTTTTCTGCGTATAAGATCACTCTATCTGCAAATAGAGATACTTTTACTTCTTCTTTGCCAATCTGGATGCCCTTTATTTCTTTATCTAGACTAATTGCTCTGGCTAGGACCTCCAGCACAATGTTGAATAAGAGTGGTGATAAAGCGCATCCTTGTCTGGTTCCAGATCTCAAGGGGAATTCTTTCAGGCTCTCTCTATTTAGGGTGATGTTGGCTGTTGGCTTTGTACAAATGCCCTTTATTATGTTGAGGAATTTTCCTTCTATTCCTATTTTGCTGAGAGTTTTTATCATGAATGAGTGTTGAACTTTGTCAAATGCCTTTTCTGCATCAGTTGATAAAATCATGTGATTCTTGTATTTTGTTTTATTTATATGATGGATTACATTGTTTTTCTAATATTGAACCATCTCTGCATAAACCTGGTTTGAATCCCAGTTGGTCATGGTGAATTTTTTTTTGATATGTTGTTGAATTCTATTGGCTAAAATTTTGTCGAGGATTTTTATATCTAAGTTCATGAGGGATATAGGTGTATAATTTTCTTTTTTTGTGGTTTCTTTATCTGGTTGGTATCAGGGGTATGCTGGCTTCATAGAATGAGTTTGGTAGTATTCCATCCTTTTCTATGCTCTGAAATACCTTTAGTACTAGTGGTGTTAACTCTTCTCTGAAAGTTTGGTAGAACTCTGCAGTGAAGCTGTCCAGGACAGGGGCTTTTTTTGGTTGTTGTTGGGAGTTTTTGATTACCTTTTCAATGTCTTCTTTTGTTATGGGTCTATTTAGTTGTTCTACCTCTGTTCCTGTTAGTTCAGGTAGGTCGTGTGTTTCTGGAAATTCATCCATTTGTTCTAGATTTTCAAATTTGCTAGAGTACAATTGTTGGTAGTAACCTGATATTATTCTTTTAATTTTGAGTCTCTTGTAGTATTGCCCATCTCATTTCTTATTTGGGTTATTTGCTTCCTCTCCTGTTTTTCTTTTGTCAGTTTGGCCACTGTTTTGTCAATTTTGTTGATTTTTTTCAAAGAACCACCTTTGGTCTTTTTTAACTTTTTCAACTGTTTTTCTGTTCTCTATTTCATATAATTCTGCTCTCATTTTTATTATTCGGGGACCAAACTCTTGAGATATAAAATGGCATATGTATCCATAGACTAGAGGTACTATTTCTAAGAGCTTCTTTTGTGCCTATTTTTATTGCTGGTTTGTTTGCATCTCTGAAGAATATTCATAAGGTAAAAACAGGAAAGTTGTTTTCTTTTTCTCCTTTAAGGATGCAAATCAAGGATGTAAATCCAGGTGGAAAGTAGTGATGTTGATGAAGTCTAGCACTTGTCAAACTGAAAATTTGAGGGAAAACAAATGAAAGCGAAAGACTGGATTTGTTTATATGTTATCATTCAGTGATTGAAGGCTGTAGCACATTTCTTCCTTTCTATAGTTTTGAAGTTAAAGACTAGAACTAAATAATGGACAGCCTTCTAACATGAAGCATTATCAAGCTTGAGGGATTTTATTTTATTTGATATTTAATTGTTTTCTAGTTTGCCTTTTTCTTTGATCACTTATTCTTATGACAAAAAATTTGGTGGTGTTATTGCATTCCTCATTCCCCTAAGCTTTTTATTGGATCTTGGAAATTGTTTCTCTCATTTTCCTTTCTCTTACTAATTTTGTTGGCTGCAGATAAATAAATTAAGAATTTGTCTAGACCTAAGTAGTTTAAGTAGTTTAAATAAGGCATTCAGTTGTCAGTCTGCTTTTGTTTATCCTTCAAGTATTTTCAGTGTTCTTTTAAAATGTATTCATTGTAAAGGATTATAATTGTCAATTAAAATATAAATTCCGTTAATCCTGAGTGTTAGGCTAAAGTGTACCTTTGCTTGGTAAACTCTTCTTAACACTGAAATTTAATAGCTAAATAATATTGTCCAGGAGAAGGTGGGCGTGTTAAAAATCCTAGAGAATAAACTGATTTCAAGTGTCCTCAAGTACTTCAGAAGTCTCCATTTACATAGTAGCACTCGATATGGTAATTATATATGATTCTCCTGTGTTCATTAAAATATGAGCCCTCAGGGCTTGGCTGACAATTTGTTAGCTACCCATAGGTTGAAAGTAATATAATTGCTTTGCTTTAAAAAATACATAATTTAGTATTCTTACTAATTCAGATGGGCTTTCTCTCTACTCTTCTCCAAACGAGGTAACAGGAGGGATTTTTTTTTTTTTTTAATGTGTCTGAGAAAATGAAGGTGGTTCAGCCATGTTAGGGAGAAGATCTGGGTTATCTTGGAAGGCGACTGTGATTGTTTTGATTGCTTTGGTATGAAAGGCCCTGCAAATTCAAAGCCATGGTGATCCCTTCGCTCTTAGTTCCTGAAGCTATAACCTTCATCTTCATGTTTCCAGAAAGGATATATATACATCAGTAACCCTGGTGGCGTAGTGGTTAATTAAGTGCTACGGCTGCTAACCAAGAGGTCGGCAGTTCAAATCTGCCAGGCGCTCCTTGGAAACTCTGTGGGGCAGTTCTACTCTGTCCTATAGGGTCGCTATGAGTCAGAATTGACTCGAAGGCAGTTGGTTTGGTTTTTTGTTACATATATGTGTATTATACACACACACACACACACATATATATTCTTTTTTTTGTTGGGAGTTTTTTGATTACCTTTTCAATCTCTTCTTTTGTTACAGGTTTATTTAGTTGTTTTACCTCTGTGTTAGTTCAGATAGGTAGTGTGTTTCTAGAAATTTATCCATTTCTTCTAAGTTTTCAAATTTGTTAGAGTATAATTGATTGCAACTCATGGCAACCTCTTGTGTGTTGGTGTAGAACTGTGCTCCATATGGTTTTCAGTGGCCGATTGTTTTGGAAGTAGATCACCAGGCCTTTCTTTCAAGGTGCCTCTGGGTGGATTTGGACCCATTCCAACCCTTTAGCAGCAAAGTGCATTAACTGTTTGAAGTACCCTGGGATTTCTCATAATCCCTAGGACAGTGAATATGAGGAATTTTTACTCCTGTCATTAACCCAGTGCTGTCGAGTCGATTCCGACTCATAGTGACCCTATAGGTCACAGTAGAACTGCCCCATAGAGTTTCCAAGGAGTGCCTGGTGGATTCAAACTGCCGACCTTTTGGTTAGTGGCCGTAGCACTTCCCCTGTCATTAGGTTGTAATATATGGCACTGTTGACCTTAAATTGTGGAGATTATCCAGGTGATCCTGGCCTAATCACATCAGTCCTTTAAAAGCAGGTTGAAGAAAGGGAAGTCAGAGAATTGAAGCATGAGAAGGATGCAATGCACTCTTGTTGGCATGAAGATGGAAGGGGACCATAAGGCAAAGAATGTGGACAGCCTCTAGAAGCTGATAGCCAGCAAGGAAACAGAGACCTCAGTCCTACAACTGCAAGGAACTAAATTCTGACAATGACAAGAGTGAACTTGGAAGTGGAATTTTCACCTGAGCGTTTAGATGAGAACTCAACCTGGCCAACATCAGGATTTCAGCATTGTGAAATGCTGAGTAGAGAATCTAGCTGTGATATGTTGGACTTCTAACTTATAGAACTGTGAGACAATAAATGTTTTGTAAGCTAAGTCTGTGGGGTGATTTGTTAACGCAGCAATGGAAAACTAATATATATTGCATGTTGGTGTGCAAGTAAAATAATAAACTAGTGCTACTCAGCCAGCTAGACAAAGAAAATCTGGCTATCCTACACATACGGAAATTTAAAAATTCATTGAGTGCCAAACAGTGGAAAAAGCATAGTTTGGAGAGAGAAAATTTGGGAATGTCTTAGCTCTTTTAGTTCCTCCCTGGGACAAGTCACTCATTTCTCTGGGTTTCATGTATGAAATGAAGGGGTTGACCAGATAGCATTTCATCACAATGTGAAAGAATAGTTTGAAAAGTGGTGTACTCAACTTGTTTCCATACCTTCCCTTAAGCAGGCCTAGCCCCGATTCTCTACAGGGAGGCCTTGGCATGGGTGAAGATTAGGTGTAGGGTGGAAGGTGTCTATTGTGCACTTGTTTGGGGTGGTTTTTTTTTTGTTTTAAGCAACTGAAAATTTCCAACACAATCAGATATTTGCACCAAAAGATTACACCAAATACCATGTTCCTTGGAGAAAGTTACGTCTGATGTCTAATTCTAGCAAAACTAATGCCCACAGGCAGTTTTCATACCTTTAAAATCCAGAGATTCTCTTTTTGTGTGTTTAAAATATGCAACTAGAAATCGATCTTTAAAATCTGTTTTCAAAACCCAAAGTGATTCTGACTAGAGGTATTTCTCCGCAAGTAACACCTGCTCATGAGAATTCCTTCTTGGCGTGCTCTGCAGCTTTTACAGATGGCACGTAGTCTTTCCTTTGCTTCATTGTGCAAAAGCCTGGTCACCCAACCTTAGACTCATGTTTATATTTGTGTCTAAGGGTTGAGATTTCAAGGGAAGTGGTTGTGTAGAGCCCTCTGAGTTGCTAGTCTTTTCCCTATGAAATGATTTTTCCCTGGCCTAAGAATCTTGTTCATATTGTGAAATAAAAATTTACAGAAAATTAAGGGACTTGAGTTACAATATTTTGGGGAATATGGTGATATTTCAAAAGGGAAAAAATGCTAATTATGGAGAGCTTGCTTTCCCTCAGCCCCTGGCGCGTCGTCCCCTACTGTCAACGACCTGCTGATTGTTGTAAATTGGGCTGGAAGAGGGGGAGGAAAAACCCCAACAGCCCAACCACCAGGAATATGATGGAAAGGATCTGTCACTCATTAGAAAGGGAGAGAAGGAAAACTTCATCTACCTCCCAGCAAACAGGGAGCCTCTAGGAATGTCGGCCAATCTTGGCTTTCAGTATGGACGGGGTTGTATTTAAAAACAACAACTTCTGAGTTGCTTTCCCGGATATTCTAAAACACATCATAAAAAGGCCAGAGGTAGAAATGCCTCCAGTCGTGTGGTTTATGGCTCCATCACAGCCACTAATGACGCCTTCCTTCCTCCAGGGGCAGCCCCTCTGTCTGTACAAGTCCCATGGCTGGAGCAGAACTGTGGTGTGAATGGTCTCCCCTGCCATCATCTTTAATTTTGCCTCAGCCTAGCCAGTCTTTACTTGACATTCAGCTTGTGAAAATAACTTCTGTGGAGCTATTGTTTCTTCTGTCAGTTTTAAACAATCCCAGAGAATGGTGAGGAGGGAAAAGGAATCTCAGCCTCCCCCCCGACCCCCCAAAGCAGATGCCTGCTGGAGAGTGCAAAAGCAGTGATACTCTGGGAATAGTTGTCTTATTTCTCTTCCATGGCCATTCTTCACCAGTAGTACGGATTTGCTGACAGTTCTTCAGGGACTGAAAACCTCAGGCTTCTCATGGTCTGCCACAGTTTTGAGACTGTTGTCTTGTGAATATACGCCATTATATTCATTAACCATCCCTGCCACTCCACCCTAGTGCGAACTGCCCCAATGCTCTGCCCTTGTATAGTTGCAGCAAAATCCTTCTTTGGATTTATAGTTTGGTAAGTCTGGGCAAATTAAACTTCAGCCATTCTTTCAACTGACATTTTATTGAACATTTACAACTTACTCTTGATTTTATTATTCTTTTGTGGTACATAGTGCACAGGTACATAAAAAAAAAAATAGTGGGTGACATATAAGCTTCTTTTTCCAGCTTTGCTTTTTAAATATAAAGCATTATTTGACCAGCATGTTTAGCTTATTTTCTTGTGGATAAAAGTAAACAAGGTAAGAAAAACAACACCAAGTTACATTGTATATTTAAAAAAGAATTGCCATCGAGTCAATTCTGACTCTTATCAACCCCATAGGACAGAGTAGAACTGTCCCATAGAGTTTCCAAGGACTGCCTGGTGAATTTAAATTGCCTACCTTTTGAGTAGCAGCCATAGCTCTAAACCACTACACCACCAGGGTTTCCACATTCCATATAATGTTCTTATATGCATTACTTACAAAGCTGACTCTCCCAGGACTTATGTTTACATGGTATTTCCCTTCCTTTGTCTTCCTAATGGAGTCCCTGGATGGTGCAAATGATTAACAAACTGCTAATGAAAGTTTAGAGGTTAAAGTCCACCCAGAAACACCTCAGAAGAAAGACTTGGCAACCTACTTTCAACAAATTAGCCATTGAAAACCCTATGGAGCACAGCTCTACTCTGACTAGATGGCAATTTTTTTTTTTTTTTTTTAAATCATCATCTTGATAATGTTTCTGAGAATTCTTTGGGGCGAGTTATGAAGGGGAAACCCAAAGAGGGGTTCAACAAAGGCACAAGAAGCCTGCCTGTCTTGGTGTGGAGAACCACGCTGCAGACATGTCTTCATGGACGCATTTGCTTTCTCAGACCTATGCAAGCTAGAGTTTTAACTTCTTTGGCTACTGTGTAAGGTCTGAAGCCAAACGTAACGGAGCTAAAGAAGAGATCAACACGCTCCTGCCTTTCTGTTGAAAAAGGAAGGATATGTTTATGATGTGTCTGCTAGCTGTAGCAGTGGCTTTAGGAGGAGACTTTGAAGTCAAGGCTACCATGGCAACGAAGTATCAATGTGTCGATTTCAGTTCCAGTCCTCAGCCTCCAGGCAGGCCCTGGCCTTCAGCCCAGCACTGCGTGTGGCCTCAGCCTGCCCTGCCTGGGCCTCACCCTCTGCCTCCCATGGAGTACCCAGGATGTCTGCTCTGCCAGGACCCATCCTGTAGTGGTGCAGGTGGGCTCCCATTTGAGATCTTTGGAGGAAGTCTGAGAAGGACTTCTGCAACCTGCCACTCCCTGTCTCATTTTACTTCAGGACAAGTCATTTCGTTTGTATTTATTTATTTGGTCAGATATATAGAATCTCACTGGGTCCGGTGACCTAGAGGTTTTCCTTTTCCTGTGATGCTTTGTTCTGTGTTTGAACAACTTGCAGGTCATATCTTGCTCTTTCCTCTTCTCCTCACTCCTATCCCTCACTGTCCAGGGGCAGAGAGTGTGAAAGTGGAGCTTTCTTGTGGATTGTCAGGTTCGTGGACTCTCAGGAGTCAAAGCCTAGTCTAACTAACTGTTCTTCCTTCCTCTGGATTCTTTGTGTCTAGTGCCAAAGGGTAAGAACTCAAACTGTAGAAGATGAGAGATCTGTCTGGCAGTAGAGGTGAGCAGTCACTAGAGTAGAAGGCAGAAGCCTGGCTTCTAGAATGTACCCTCTGCTTTTTCTAGTTGGAAAACCTTAGGCAAGAAACCTCATCTTTTTAAGCTTCGTGGCCTCATCTTTGAAGTAGACATCATGTCTGTCTCTTCCTTATAGGGCCACTGGGAGAATCAAATGAGGTAAAGAAGTATGTGCGAGAAATTTGCCCACTGTAAAATGAGCGACTAACCTGTTCAAGGCAATATGCTAAGTGCCAGAGGAAGAATAATTCACCTAAAATGATGAAAAAAGCACAGGATTTAAAGGGAGAAGCCCTGTGTTTGAGTCTTAAATGTAACACTAGCTGTGTGACCTGAGGTTTGCTTTCATTACTTCTAAACTGGAGATTATAATGGGAGGCGTACTGTGGTTATATATTGTCATATGTCAAAAATTTGCATGTATGATGTAAATGTTAGTTGTTTCATTGTTTTTATTTACTTATTTTAATTGTGCCTTAGGTGAAGTTTTACAGCTCAAGTTAATTTCTCATTCAAAAATTTATACATATATTGTTTTGCGATGTAGGTTACAATCCCCACAATGTGACAGCATTTCCACCCTGGGTTCCTTCTGTCCATTCATCCAGTCCCTGACCCTTACTGTCTTCTCACCCTGAAGATGTTTCATTATTGCATTTCAAAAACTTTTAGTGTGGTGACTTAAATATATATAGACACACACAGACACACACAGATGCACACATACTGTAGTTCTCTCAAATAAGTGCATCCTGTTACTTTTTTTAGGATCTTGATATAAAGTATAAGTTGCCTATTTCATCGCTCATATATTCAGAAAACCTTACTGAGTACCTGTGATACTTTTTTTTTTTTTTTTAATTCTATTGTGGTAAAGTATGTATAACAAAATGTTGCCATTTTTACCATTTGTAAGTGTATAATTCAGTGACATTAGTTACATTCACCATGTTTTGCAACTGTCACCACTATTTCCAAAAGGTTTTTTTTTTTTTTAAATCACCTCAAACATTAATTTAGCACACCCCGAAGCAATAGCTCCCTATCCCTCCTTCCCTCAGCTGGTGGTAACTACTAATAAACTTCTATCTCTATGGATTTGCCACTTCTGGTTGTTTCATGGAGTGGATTGTAAAATAGCTGTCCTTTTGTGATTGACTTATTTCACTCAGTATAATGTTTTCAAGGTTCACCCATATGGTAGTATGTATTGGCACTTTATTTTTCTTCATGGCTGAATAATATTCCATTGTATGGACGTACCACATTTTCTCTGTCCATTCACGTGTTGCTAGGCACTTGGGTTGTTTCCGCCTTTTTAACTATTGTGAGTAATGCTGCAATGAGCATTGGTGTACAAGTGTCTGTTCCAGTCCCTGCTTTCAAATAAGATTTGCTAGATCAGGGAAGTTGTGCAATGAGGAGGCCCCACAGAGCCCTTGGGAGAACTCACATTCCACTTAGCCAGAGAAGTTATTGTGGACAGTCACACTTTCCCCTGGAGTGAGGAGGATGAATTGGAGCCTGGAGGGTAGGGGACGAGGAGAATAAGTAAAAGTAGATCCCACCGCTCCCTGTTTAGAGTCCGTCATGGATTGAATTGTGTCCCTCGAAAGTATGTGTCAACTTGGTTAGGCCATGATTCCCAGTATTGTGTGGTTGTCCTCCAATTTGTGATTTTCCTGTGTGTTATAAATCGTAATCTCTGCTTGTGGTTAAAAAGGTTTAGAGTGGGATGTAACACCCTTGCTCAGGTCACATCCCTGATCCAATGTAAGAGGAGTTTCCCTGGGGTGTGGCCTGCACCATCTTTTATCTTATAAGAGATAAAAGGGAAGCAAGCAGAGAGTTGGGGACCTTATACCATCAAGAAAGAAGCACTGGGAGCAGAGCATGTCCTTTGGACCCGGGGTTCCTATGGGGAGAATCAACTAGTCCAGGGGAAGATTGATGACAAAGACCTCCCTCCAGAGCCAACAGAGAGAGAAAGCCTTTCCCTGGAGCTGATGCCCTGAATGTGGACTTCTAGCCTACTAGACTGTGAGAGAATAAACTTCTGTTTATTGAAGCCGTCCACTTGTGGTATTTCTATGATAGATATAGATAACTAAGACAGTCCAAGTTACAAGTTATGCCTGGTGTTGGGGTGGGGGCTTGCATAAAAAGAAAATTGAATTTGAGAATGAAATTTTAAATTGGTTGGCCACTGAAAGAAGCCAGTCTGAAGAAGCTACATACTGTACAATTCTAACTTTATGACATTCTTGAAAAGGCAAAACTATAAAGAGAGTAAAAAGATAAGTGGTTGCCAGGGATTCCAGGGGAGCGGAAAGAGGATGAAAAGGTAGAATATAGGACATTTTTAGGGCACTCTGTGTGACACTGCAGTGGTAGATGCATGATATTATGCATTTGTCAAAACCCACTGAGCTGTAGGACACAAAGAACTGACCCTAATGTAAACTAGGACTTTTGTTAATAATGTGTCATTATTGGCTCATCAGTTGTAACTAATGGGTCACATGAATGCCAGATAATAGCAAAAACAATGTGCAGGGGAGGTGGGCATATGAGAACACTGTACTTTCTGGGCAATTTTTCTGTAAACTTAAAACTGCTCTAAGAAATTAAAAGTATTAGTTTTTTGACCTAGAGTTTTCATAACCAAACCCCAAACCAAACACACTGCAATTGACTTGATTCTGACTCACTGAGATTCTGTAGGACAGAGTAGCACTGTCCCATAGGATTTCCTAGGCTGTAAATCTTTATGGAAGTAGGCTGCCACGTCTTTCTCCCTCAGAGCAGCTGGTAGGTTTGAACTGCAGACCTTTGGGTTAGCAGCCAAGAGCTTAACCACTGTACCACCAAAATTGACCCCAAGATTACGAGATCTCGCCAAGACCTTACGAAAAGTTAGAAAACCAAAAAAAAAAAAAAAAAAAAGTTAGAAAGGAGATTAAAAGTAGCAATTTAGTAGCTTTGATATAAGGAATGGGGCCCTGGAGGCTCAGTGGTTAAGAGCTCGACTGCTAAACAAAAGGTTGACAGTTTGAATCCACCAACTGCTCCTTGGAGACCATTTGAGGCAGCTCTACTCTGTCCTATAGGGTTGCTATGAGTCGGAGTTGACTGGACAACAATCAGTCTGGTTTTTTTTGTTTTTTGATATGAGGGAAATATGTTAATTGCACGCTAAGTTGATACCATTGAATAAACAGTTATACAGATTCTCCCTCTTTAGGTTATTATGAAATCGGGCATTCATCCTCTACCTAAATTCATCCCAGAAATGTTGGTATTAAGTGATGAGCCTCCAGGACTTCTATTGTAACTAAGCCTGTAGCCCTTCTTCACCTTGTGTATGATAGAATGCGGCTGAGATGACTCAAGGCACTAGGAGTTTGCTTAAGTGAATTTGTTGTGATAATTTGATGACTCCTTCGTACATGAATGGAAGTGTCTTCATTTTAAGAATTGGGTTTTTCCCCCGGACTGTCTGCTAACCCAGAGCTAAAACCATTCCTGAAGCCAACTCCTCAGACAAAGATAAGACTTAAGGAAACCCTGGTGGCGTAGTGGTTATGAGCTATGGCTGCTCACCCAAAGGGTGGCGGTTTGAATCCACCAGGCGCTCCTTGGAAACTCTATGGGGCATTTCTCTGTGTCCTATAGGGTCGCTATGAGCCAGAACCGACTCGATGGCAATGGGTTTTTTTGGGTTATAAGGCATAAAATGATACTGGTGAAGAATGTGTGTCTTAGTTCAAGTAGATAGATGAGACTAAATGGGCAGCTTCTGTCCAGAGACAAGATGAGAAGGCAGAAAGAGACAGGAGCTGGTTGAATGGGTGGAAATCCGGGGTGGAAGGATGAGGGTGCTGTCACATTATAGAGAGAACAACTAGGGTCACATAACAATGTGTGTATACATTTTGTATGAGAAACTAACTTGAGCTGTAAACTTTCACTTAAAACAATTAAAAAAAAAAAAAAAAAGCAAATGTGCAACCTAAGACCTAATAAAGTTCTTGTAAGGAAATGACAACCATGCTCAAAGTAGGAATATATTTTTTCTCTGACATTGGTGTCAGAATCAAAGAGGTATGTGTAATTTTGTATTTCTTTATATTGATTTTTTTCAATAAAGAGAGAACTAAAAAAAAAGAGAATTGGGTTTCTGTTGTCAGTAGTGTAGAGGACAGGTCCCTGAGACACATAAGAGATAAGCTAATAAACAAAATAATACAGAGAGTTGTACATAACTGTTGAGTTGAACGAGCTGCTACACTCCCTATTTGCTTAAGGGATTCTGTAAGCATTCTATGGTGCCGTGTCAACACAGCTTAATAAAAAAGCTTCCTCATAAAGGGAGAAATGGATACAAAATGTCTCTCTAATGTTTTCCAGAGAGTCAGTGAATGAATGGAGAAGTGGAGGCAGGATTTCCTGTATCAGCACCATAGGTTTTATCATTTATAGACTCCTTTCTCCCTGTTACTGTCAAGATTTTAAAGGGGGATTACGGTATGAGATTAAGAGAGTATGCAATTCCAGCACGCCACACCAAGTTGTTAAATCTCAGGGACTTGAGGTGTCTTGGCTTCTTTAAAGTTTTAGAAGCAGAGCACTCCTAGGGAATGCTATTAGGAATTGACTTCATGGAGAAAATGTAGCTTTTGGGCAGTTAGCCGTTGAAGTTGAGAGAGGGTAATAGGTTGGTGAAAGAGAAGGGGGAGGTTGCTTCAGGTTGAGAAAATATAAAGGGGGCGAGGAGGTGATAGTTCTGTGCAGACTCTTACTGTAATAGTTCTTTAGCAGGACCAAGTGGTTCTCCAAACCAATCTCAATTTTCTGTTGAGTGCATTCTGAGTTTCGACAAAGCCTGGGGACCCTCTTATGGAGCGCCTATCTCTTTGTGCCCAGATTGCTAGGGCTGTGCTACCATCTTGTCCAGCTGCCCATTTCCTTTGGGTCTGTGAGGGATAGTCCAATTTACATTAGATTTTGCAGATTTAGGGCTTGGGGGAAAAAGTACCTGCATTGGCTCTTTTTCTGTCTTACTCTTGTAGAGGTACTGTATCCAGTGGATAAGAATTCCCTGAGTGGCTCAAATGGTTAAGCACTTGGCGACTGACTGAAAGGTTGGTGGTTCAAGTCCACCCAGAGGCACCTCAGAAGAAAGGCCTGGCTATCTATGACTGGAAGATCACAGACATTGAAAACTCTGTGGAGTACAGTTCTACTCCGAAACACATGGGGTTGCTATGAGTCGGAATCTATTTGTTGGCAACTGATTTGCTTGCCCAGTGGGTGAATCAGAATACGAATTACATGTAGACGCAAACATACCAGTCTTTCTTGAGGGTCGAAAGGGAGGAAAAAATAGCTGTCCCATCTGTGTTTTCCTGAGTGAGAAGTTTGAATCTAGGTATAGGCAGAATAAAATAAAGAGGGAGTGGAAAGAGTGGATGTAGGATGTGGGGTGGGGTCATTCCAGGACAGTTTTCACCCACTCAGGAGATTAAAGGACTCCATAGAAGAACTAGAACACCTTAGTAGGCCCCACCTCAGGCTCTGTGGAGACAAATGTTTTTATTGCTTAACAGGTATTGAGTCACCTTGTTAAATGCCATCCCTAATATAGAGATGAACTTATTCCTTCCCCTGAAGCTACTGAGAGCCTAGTTAGGAAGACAAGTAACACACACAGAGGCACCAATACCACAGAAGAAGTGTTGCTGTCATTTTATTAAGTGGCTTTCCAGGTGGAATGAAGTTATCTTGCTGGGCATTCTCTGCCAGAAGGTTAAATCTGATGAAGAGAAATATGGAATCTGACGCAGCAGCATTGCATCAATAGCAACATTTTTTGGGTAGCGAGCTTAGTACTTCATGTTGAGAAAGACTTGATTCTTGTCATAGAGGAGGAGTGAGCCAATGGCTGTCTCCCTCCACGTGCTTTCGTGTGAGTTTTTACTCCCTGCCCCCCCACCCACCCAAGGAAACCGTGGTGGCGTAGTGGTTAAGTGCTATAGCTGTTAACCTAAAGGTTGGCAGTTCGAATCTACCAGGTGCTCCTTGGAAACTCAATGGGGGCTGTTCTATTCTGCCCTATAGGGTCGCTATGAGTCGGAATCGACTCAACGGCAACAGGTTTGGTTTTTGGTATTTCTCCCCCAAGCTGTTATTTTGATGGGGTCACAGGAAGAATGCTTTCTATGTAGCTGCATTGCTAATACTCTGTATTAAATCTTTTGGAAGCTCCTGAATGTGCGGGCTAAAAAGTCCTGGAGGCTCCCTGCGCCAGATGTATGGGGACACATAAATGCATATAAGTTTTGGTACCCTTGCCACTCAGAATTCTGAGCTAGAGGAGCACAGCTGTGCTTTATTTTACAGATGAGGAAATTTAGTCCCAGAGAGCGAGCGATTTGCCCTTCCCTGGAGATTAGCCGGCAAGAGTCAATACTCAAATCTAGGTCTTCTGATTCAGCCCAGTGCCTCTCCCTGCAGGTCACACTGTTTCCCTCATTACCCTGAGATTTGCTGGAGCCACAGGACTACAGAATGCGTGCGCCTATGTGCGTTTCAGGGCCACAGCTGAATTAACTCATCCTGTCAGCCTAAATCCAGAGCCTTCGCTCCACGTGGTCTTCAGAATGGGGAGCCTGGAGGATAGCATAACCGTCCATGATAAAGCTTTCTCTTGCCTGCTTCTGTGCACGCTTCTCCTCTGCCTCTACTTGTCTGAAGGCTTTTCCTCTTTGAGACGGGGCCTGAAGGGCTGGAGCCCAGCAGTGCACGTGTAAAGACTTGCAGGCCCAAACTGAGCCTGACTTGAGCCCACTGAATGGTATTAATTTTGACTAAATATACTTGTAAAAATCCAGGGCATAGATTTAAGGTGGATTTAGTTCCATTTTTAAAACACTTGTTTGACATGCTCCAAAATGGAGCATGATGGGTATTGCCTGTGGCTCCAGCGATGACAGCTTTCCTGACTGGGACTTCTTTTCTGAACTGGCTTTGCTCTTCAAACATGCCAATCTCATATTTTACCAATAAGGAACTGAATTTGTATCTTGCAATTAGATAATGTGGTCACTTGAAGGGACTTCCATCATTTTAGGGCCAGGACTAACCAGTTGCCCTCGAGTTCATTCCGACTCATGGTGACTCATGTCAAAGTACAACTGTTCCACAGGGTTTTCAGTGGCAGATTTTTCGGAAGTAGATCACCAGGCCTTTCTTCTAAGATGCCTCTGAGTAGGCTCGAACTTCCAACGTTTTGGTTAGCAGCTGAGTACCTTCACCATTTCCACCATTCAGAGACTCCAGGCTGAGACTTCAACAAAATAAATCCCAGGCACTTCCCAATGTCTGTGGACTTCTGGGGTTTTTCAGTTGTGGTGATGGGTCACCCTCTATATATTCTTACTCTAGTACACAGTGCAGCAGAGATCTACGTGTATCATGAAAATCAACTGGATTTAAGGGTCCAGAGTGTAATTATGGAAAATCTTTTCTTTTTGTGTCAAGTGTACTAGCCTCTATCACTTCTGTTATGCTAGCCTTATGCATCAAAAAACAAAACAAAAACCCTAAACTCCTTGCCACCGCATTAGTTCCAACTCATGGTGACCCCATGTACTAAGGAGTAGAACTGTGCTGCCTAGGGTTTTCTTGGTTGTAATCTTTCTGGAAGCAGTTCTCCAGGCCTTTCTTCTATGGTGCCACTGTGTGGGTGGATTTGAACCACCAATCTTTCAGTAGTCACGTGCAAACAGTTTGTGCTACCCAAGGGCCTTAGTCTTCTGTACAGTCCATCCTAATTTTGTGCCTGGGCTCGTTCTTTGAGAAGAATTGCTTTGCTTCCTAGCAGCATTCCCTAACTTTTCAAGGTACCAAACAAAGTTTCCTTTAGTTTCATTGCTTTTTGATCTGTATGCCTGATTTCCCAAGCTCTTTTCACGTGAACGACTCACTCGGTTTAGCTGCCGGAGGCATTTAGCTTCAGGTGTTGGTATTGTTGTTTTTTCTGGACTCCCCTCTCAGAAGCCTTCAGCCTCTGTGGTTCATCATTTCCTTCTGCTCCCTGGGTCCCAGGTACTGGTTGCTCATTTGACTTTACTGCCTATTAGAGGTACGGGCAGGAGGGAACGGTAACACCTCTCCCTCTGTTTCTCCCTTCTTCCCTGGAGAGTTGGTAGTAAAGGAGGAGGAGGGGAGGACAGAGAACCGGAAAGTGGGAGGGAGAGGACGCAGAGGGAACAAGGGTGAGATTGTCCATCAGTTAGCTGGGTGCGAAGGAAGCAAAACCAAAAAACACGCAAACTGGTTGCCGTCGAGTCGATTCTGACTCACAGCAACCCTATAGGATGGAGTAGAATTGTACCATAGAGTTTCCAGGGAGTGCTTGGTGGATTTGAACTGCCAACCTTCTGGTTAGCAGCCGTAGCACTTACAGCAAAGAGAGGGTAAAAGAAAGCAGATATTCTTTGCCCCAAGAAAGCCCCTGCCCTCCTTTATACTGCCTTGGGCTCTCTACTCTTTCTCAGTTAAAACCAAAAACCCAAACCCACTGACTCATAACAACCCTATAGGATGGGGTAGAACTGCCCTTAGGGTTTCCAAGGCTGTGATCTTCACAGAAGCAGACTGCCACATTTTTCTCTCGCTGAGCAGCTGGTGGGTTTGGACTGCCGACCGTTTAGTGAGCGGCCAAGGGTTTAACCATTGTAGCACCGGGGCTCCCTCTTTCTCCGTTACATTCTATATATTACTCGCATTTATTACTTCAAGCATAGATGGAATAAAACATGTTTCTGTAGGCTGTTCTGGAAGTCTAATCACTATTTATGGTATTATTCCTAGGAGAAACAGTACATTCTGGTTCCAAATAAATGATGAACATTCCTTAGGAATACGAACCATCTGCACGTTTAGGTAAATGTATCCTTTGTTCTGGGTCTTTTAAGGTTTGTCTGTACTTCTACAGTTGTGACATATAGTTTTGACAGGATCAGAAAGGCCCAAAGTATATTCTTTTCTGGTATTAAATCTCACTTGCCACCTCCACAGGCTTCTAAGCCACCTTGACTTTCTTGTCAGTGAGTGTGCCTTTCAGAGGATCATGTTTTGGTCTTTGGATCATTCTACTTTGAGAATACAGTATACAGTTGGGGACTGGGTTTAAAGTATTACACAGAGTTTTCTCATTTTAGAATACTTTTTTTTTATTTGGCTGACTGCTAAACACTGTAAACCCAGAAGAGCCCTACGCTTGCAGGTCTGGTATTGATTATTATTAATTCTTCCCTTTATGACTTTGCCACTTAAACACACATTTAGAAACAAACCAAATAAACATTAAATGGCATAACTAGATTTTTTTGACTTGGGTGGTCCAGTTAGTTTCAACATGTGCTTAGCTCTGAAAGGTAGTTGTAAAAACACTACATTCAGCCACTCCGTTAAATGATTGTAATACATTTTTTTTTTTAAATGTATGAACTCAGATGTTTAAAAAAGAAACCTTGGGTTATTTATAATTTAATGCCATACAAAATAGCTGAAAAGGTAAGGCAAATTTTTGTACATATGGGTGCTTAGCATTTGTATTTCAGCTTGGCCAGTAAAACCTGATTGACCAGTTTCTGATGTTGTTGGCTGTTAGGTGCCTTACAGTTGATTTCACTAATAGTGACCCCATGTGACTGAGTAGAACCGCCCCATAGAATTTTCTAGGCTGAGATCTTTAAGGAAGCAGATCCTCAGGTCCTCCTCCCATGGAGCTGCTGGGTGGGTTCAAACAGTCAAATGTTCAGTTAGCAACTGAGTGCCTAACCCTTTGTGCCACCAGGGCTCCTTCCTGACCATGTGACTGTTGGCAAGCCACTTAGTTCTCTGCACTTTAGGCCCTTCCTTTGTGAAAGGGAAGGCTTCCTAGTTGGTTCCCAGGCTGGCTCTCACATTTCTGAAATGTTAAACCAAATTAAACCCGTTGCCATCAAGTCCTCCGCTCGATTCCAGTTCATAGTGACTCTATAGAACAGAGTAAAACTGCCCCGTAGGGTTTCCAAGGAGTGCCTGGTGGATTCGAACAGCCAACATTTTGGTTAGCAGCCGAGCTCTTAACCACTGTGCCACCAGGGCTCCTTTGAAATGCTAGGACTGTGGAATTCTGTGAATTTAAAAGTAGATGGTTAAAAGAACCATATGAAGCAAAAAGCATGCTATTTTTACTCTGCTGTAGAAGTGGGGAGATGGCAAGTTCTAAAATGATCAATAAAGGTCTAAAAATAGCACACAATCCTCGGCCTTTTTAAACAAGCAGTCTTTATTTATTGCCCTGTTTATTGGCCTGTGCATGTGGTTGGGAAAATAGATGGAGCATCTGGAAAAAAAAAGTTTTTTTTTCTTTAACAATATTTATGGGTAGAGACTATGCCTCAGCACCTTAAAGTTGTCAGACAATGTACAATGATGCTGCTATTAAATGCATTGCCAGCTCCATGAATCAGCCCTATTAGAATCATTTTGAATTTGGTCCAGTGGTACTTTAGTGGTTTACTGGATTGTGTGTTAGAAATCAGAGCCTCTAAAGTGAATTTTTTACTCCTACAGGTTGGCATTTTGCATATAATGCCCCCATAGAGACAGAAGTCCTTTTCCCTTTTTTTTGTTTCTCTTTCACATATTTTTGTGATTTTTTTTGTCCTCTCTCTCTAGTGATCCATTTCCCTGCATTACAGTAAGAATCTCTTTGAGGTAATTAGTTGTCCTAAGGTGCTCCCGGAAACTCCGGTGGCATAGTGGTTAAGCGCTATGGCTGCTAACCAAAAGGTCGGCAGTTGGAATCCATCAGGAGGTCCTTGGAAACTCAATGGGGCAGTTCTACTCTGTTCTATAGGGCTGTTATGGAGTCGGAGTCCACTCAAAGGGCAACGCGTTTTGGTTTTTAAGGTGCTCCTATTAAGGGTTGGTTCTTAGCTGGTTTTCTTGGGTAAGAATTAGGGATTAGATGGTGATCCGGTAGTAAAACCATCTAGAAAAGGTAGTTAAGATGGAGAACAAATATATTAAATGTTAAAGAAAATTGGTACTTTTTCTTACCTGTTTTCTACATTAGTCATGGGTTGTTATTTAAAGGTGGTTCTTGCAAGCCGTGCCTGGGGCAAGTCATTCTGATTTGTCACAGAGGTAACCTGGGGCAAATGTTAATGGCACATGAAGGGGGAGTGACCACGATGTTTCATTTAGGTTCCTTTGATCACTCCTAACTGGTTTTTAATATTACACCAACATTTTATTGGCCACCAAAACATTTCTCAGCTCTCCAGCTCTGGGAATTGTTTTATGTTTTTTTCCCCCCCTTTGGGAACCTAGAAGGGAAGATTGGTTGTTTTGTCAGGATCTCATAGAAGTAATGCTTCCTTAAGAAAAAATGATAGCAGTAAGGACTTAGGAGCTCTCCTTCCCATTTATCTTAGGATGCTGACAGAGGGCAGGGATCATATCTTCTTAGTAATCTCAAAAAACAAAACTATCAAGTTGATTCCATATAGTGACTCCATAAGACAGAGTAGAATTGCTCCATAAGGTTTCCAAGGAGCACCTGGTGGACTTGAACTCTTAACCACTATGCCACCAGGGTGCAGACCCCAAGCAGGTGCCGGGTGTGTAGTGCTGGCTTCCTGGTGGGCTGGGTTTCTGAGGGTGCTGTAGGAATCTTCCTTTGTAATCTTTAAAAATCAGATAAGATCTAATTGGCCAAGGAAGGCAGGGAATAAAATAAACCTTTTCCCTTCTGTACTTCTATTATTACATTTTTCCCCCCATAGGCTTCATAAATGAGGTTTTTTTTTTCTCTTAAACAAATAATCTTTTTTTTTTTTAACTCTAAAAGCAAAATAAGCACTAAAGTCGATGTTTTAATAGTCACACTTAGTAATACGGAGTTGATGGGAGAACTAAAAAAAAAAAAACAAACTAATACTACCTTTCAGTAATAACAGACTAGTGAAATATGATTAAATCCTGAGGAATCAAAGAGAGAAATAGGCAAAATTCAAAATATTGTAGGTACCCTGTCAGGATCGTGAGTTAATTTAAGTGATAGGGAATTCTGCCTGCCTGTATCTCTTCTAATTTCCTTTTTGGGCATCATTGGATGTTGTCGCTTCCACTTAGAAACTTGGTTGTTTAAATCTTTTTCTGAGTCCTGCTGGCACATTTGCTTACTTGATGTGATATTTTTAGGCTTCTCAAGAATTTATCATTCAACTATCTAGGCATCCTGCCTTCTTATCATTCTATTAGTTGCATCTATACTGGAGCGAGCCGATATTGGAAACAGCACAAACCCAGTGCCGTCGGTTCCTGTTAGTTTTATGCCTTGGGTACCTTTGGTGCTTAGAGCAGAGCTTCCATTTGTCGGTTGGTGGTTTAGACAACTTACAGGTTAAAAAAAACAAAACCAAAAAATACAGTAGGAAAGCCTCTCTCTTGATTCTTATCTCTCTCTAGCAGAATGAGATGGAGGGAAATGAAATTGAATGTTGGGCAGCCTTTGTTTCAAAAAGGAGATGGTAGTGTCTCCAACAACAGGAGACACTAAGACAGAATAGAGCTAGGGCTAGGGGAAAGACATCTGAAAGCTTTAAATTACAAGCCTGCTGTGTGAAGGTATGTAAAGGTAGGCCTAGTAAAATCTTACCATTTCTGAAGGACCAAAACAAGCCCTCCTTGTTGGAAGGTGAAGCTGTTCATCTTATAAGACAAGTCAAATGAAGTCTTCTCTGATGTACCTGAGATCCTAGGATGGGTTAGTAAAGGCATGATCTCATTTTAGATGTTCTCATTTGTTTTATGTGTTTGGTTTGCCTTGTCATATCCAGATATGCAGTCCAAGGCCCGAGAAGTGGTCTTCTGTGGAGACAAGAGTGTTTCTTTGATATGAAATAGAGTCACCCTATTGCGGTTGTGATTGAAGTAATTATGTGACTTGTTTTTAGACGGTGCAGAGCCACGCTCGCAAGGGGAAGCGTTGGGAAGTGTAGGTGTGTTAGGAACCAGGCTAGCCTGGGTTTACCTGTAGTTGCCTGAAGCTTGGAAAAACTGAGAGCAGAAATTACTCAGCATGAACTCATGTAAACCTGATCCTCAAGTTATGTCAAAGTGGCCATGTCGGGCCTGTGAACCTCCCAGCTCGCTTCTTAGCAAGCCTATCATTTTAAAAGGAAAACTATCTGGGCTAGAGGAAATACCAGGTATATTTTTAGCCCAGAAGTTCTTCTTTACTACCCCACTCTTTGGAGCCCTGGTGGCACAGTGGTTAAGACCTACTGCTGCTAACCAAAAGGTCAGCAGTATGAATCCACCAGACACTCCTTGGAAACCCTATGGAGCAGGTCTACTCTGAGTCGAAATTGACACAATGGCAACGGGTTTGGTTTTTTGTGGTTTACCCCCTCCTTAGCTCAGTTTTAAACTCAAGTTTTTGTTCTGCGTAGAAACTGATACCTAAGCAAGAGCAAGGAGAAGTCACTTATCTCTAAACTTCCTTATTAAGCCTTTAATTATTGTAAACAAAAGATTTAGTTTCTTTGGAGCTTGTAGTAATGTCTTAGGTTTTTGACTCTATCAGACTGAGTCATAGTTTGACCTGGAGATCTAGAATAGCATGTAATCTACAAAGTATTGATTACAGTTGTTGGTCTTGACACACACGCACACAAATTGTATTTATGAAATTGTGTAAAAATGTTTTTCACTTAGTTACTATAGCAAGCCTGAAATACGTTCGTGCTAAGAGGTGGTACAATGAAGACAGGATAGACGTGATCCTGCCTTCGTGATGCTCTTAGTCTTTTCTCGTCTACTCTGTAGGGCTGAGTACTGGACTCAGAGTTGCCCCTATTCTTCAGTAAAGGAAACTGTAGAAGTGCAAGGGAATATCAAGCTCTTGGCACACACCACTAGTTGCTCAGTGTGTCAGAGCAGAACTGTGTTCCACAGGGTTTTCAATGGCTGAGTTTCTGGAAGTAGGTCCTCAGGGCTCTCTTCCCATGCACCTCTGAGTGGATTTGAACCTCTAACCTTTCAGTCAGCAGCTGAGTGTGTTAACCACGTGCATCACCCAGAAGCTCCTGGCACACAGTAGGCATTCAGTAAACACTTGGTAGTCCACTTACAGGGGGTAGCAGCATTCCAGGATACATTCTGAGTAGGTGGTGGGTGATGCTAAGTTTTTATTTACAAACTCAATTTACACTGCTCAGGCTTACACAATACGATCCTGGTTGGACAGCTGCTGGCATTTGGTCTTCTTTTGCAGACTCTGTCAAGCGGACTGTGCAGTTGTGTTTGAATCTCAATCCACAATGTCCTTCCCCGGTGCCGATGCTTTGAAGGCTTTTGTTGCCTGAGCTAAGTTGCCCTCCTGGCCTTGCTACCAAATTTTGGCAAAGGCTGTTGTAAGTCTCATGTTCTGAAGATCTCTGGTATCAGGGCACACCTATTATGACATGCAAGCAATTCCCACACTAAGTGCTTTAAAAATGAGATTTTACTTTGAAATAAAAAAAAAAAGAGGGGCGGGGGTAAAATGTGCTTACTGTTCAACATAGATGGATTAGCTGGCATGGAGGGAAAGCTGGCCTTTGAAATCTATAGGCATCGTGTTGCAGGCCTGACCCACCTGACCCTGGTAGATTAGTAATGGTCTATGCAGTCTGCTCTGTCAGCACGCCTGGCAAGGAGTGCACAGATGGTGCCAGTTTGAGAAAATCACTGCCGAGCACTGCACTAAAGCCCTCCGCCTTGGTCATGCAGCCTCTGGAGGAGGAGCCCAGACTGGGCTGTTTCCAGACATGTTCCTGCAGACTGCGCTGGAAGAGACCTGTGAAGATAGTTGCTCATCTGGGTTCAGAATCCCTTTGCTGAGTCTTGCTTGAGTAGTGCTTTCTTGCCTTTGCTTAGTCCTTCATGAGCTCTTGGGCATCAAGATTTTTGACAGGGTCCGTGGCCTTGGGCTTGTTCTAAAAGGGAATTTGAAACTCGAACTGATCCCATTACAAAGAGGCAAGCATAATGCAATCCTTGTTTTCCTAGAGTCAATCAGCCTAAGGAAAATTCGAGCAGGCTAGAATGAGGGAGGAGAAGTCTTGAGAGTTTGAGTAATCAACTTAACCCAGGGTTAAAAGGAATTTTATTATGGAAAGCAGCACACACGACCTCTGTCCTTCCAGCTGCCCCCAGCCTCTGGGTTGTTGAGTAATACTCTGAGCATTTATAGCCAATACTCCTTGTGTGGGGTCAGGCCCAGAAATAGTGGCACTCTTCCCCAAAGATTGGAAAGAAGTGGGTCTCGTTAACATGTAACCGTTGACCGAAATATTCTCTCAACAAAGTTGAACTAAGCTGAAACTGTGACCCTTCTCTTCTTAATTAGACATTTTATTAGTCCGAAAGCAGTCCCTGGGTGGCACCAACCATTAAGCGCTTAAGCACTTGTCGAAACATTGGTGGTTTGAACCCACCCAGAGGCATCTCAGAAGGCAGACCTGGAGATCTGCTTCCGAAAAGTCACAGCAGTGGAAACCTTATGGAGCACAGTTCTGCTTTGCACATGTGGGGTCACCATGAGTTGGAATCGACTTGATGGCAACCAACAACAACATTATTTGGGGAGGGTTCTTGGAGTTGTATTGAATGCCCAGTGTTAAGGAAACATACCTGTCATGGATTGTATTATGTCCCCTCCTCAAAATCTGTGTATCAATTTGGCTGGGGCATGATTCCCTGTGCTATGTGGTTGTCCTCTATTTTGTGATTGTAATTTTATGTTAAAGAGGATTAGAGTGAGATTTTAATGCCCTCAACTAAGATCACAGCCCTGATCCAATGTAAAGAAAATTTCCCTGGGGTGTGGCCTGCACCACTTTTTATCATACAAGAGATGAAAGGAAAGGAAAGCAAGCAGAAAGTTGGGGACCTTATACTACCAAGAAAGAAGCACTGGGAGCAGAGCTTGTCCTTTGGACCCAGGGTTCCTGTGCAGGGAAGCTCCTAGTCCAGGGGAAGATTGACAAGAAAGACCTTCCTCCAGGGCTAACAGAGAAAGAAAGCCTTCCCCTGGAGCTGGCACCCTGAATTTTGGACTTTTAGCCTACTAGATGTGAGAAAATAAGTTTTTCTTTGTTAAAACCATCTACTTGTGGTATTTCTGTTATAGTAACACTAGATGACTATTCCTTCTGGAATACCCCCATCTGGACTGTATTTCAGCAGGTCGAAGACAGGCTGGAAAACAAACAAACAAACAAAATACTAATGCAGAGCAAAAGATATACCCGTTGCCATTGAGTTGATTCCAGCTCATAGTGACCCTATAGGAAGTCCTGCGCCATCTCCATGATCGGTTGTGAATTGGACCATTGTGACCTGTGGGATTTTCATTGACTGATTTTTGGCAGTAGTAGCTTGCCAGGCCTTTCTTCCTAGTCTGTCTTGATCTGAAACCTCTTCAGCATCATAGTCGCACGCCAGCCTCCACTGACGGATGGGTGGTAGCTGTGGATGAAGTACATTGGTTGGAAATCAAACCCAGGTCTCCCACATGGAAGGTGAGAGTTCTACCACTGAACCTTCATTATCCCCATTGATGATGCATGGCTAAATAACTAAGAACTGCCCCATAGGGTTTCTGGGGAGCAGCTGGCCTTTTTGGTTAGTGGCTGTAGCATGCTCTTAACCACTGCCCACCAGGGCTCCAAAAGATACAGGTGTCTATAATCGTAGAGGGTCACTAGATAAGTCAGTGGACTTTCACTATTATCTTTTTTTTTTTTTCCTGCTCCCACTTTGTCCTTTAAGTCTCTATCCAGGTTAGTTCTGGCTTTGCAAGTTGTTACTGTTTAACTGACTTGTCTGATTCCTTCGGGTCATTTTGCAAAATATGTCGTTGTTTCATCCTTGAGGTATTTTCTTCGGAAATGCTGCTGGAGTTGAAATGTGAGCTACTGTTTATATTCTACCTTCAAGAAAGGTTCACGGTGCCTTCATAAAGTGAATTATTTCTTTTTCACAGATATAAGGAGACAGATCCTGTTCGATGCAGCCTCGTGCTTTCGAAATTGGGATATAGGGGCATGGCCTAGAGGGAGATCTGAAAGAATGGAAAGGGCATTTGTTAAACTTACACAGTGGGCACACACTTAAATATAACATCACTCGCTAGAGTCTGGAAGAGAGAGAGACTCAAAAAGCATACTTAAATCTGACAGAAGTCTATCTCTTCTTGGTTAATACAGCATAGCTCAGGCAGGATGGCTTCATTGACTAGATGTGAGGCTTGGAAGCAAGGATGGCTCCCAAACGTGTGGTGGGAGAAAACGGTGGATGGTGAAATGCGTTGGCAAGAGGAAGATGAGGAGTTCAAGTCTGAAAGAGTTTGTATTTGAAATGTCCATTTAATCCATGGATATCTGGGTCTGGCCTTGAGCAGATAGTGTAATTTGGGAGTTGTTTATACATGTCGTTTAGCTGCCCTCTAGTTGGCCCCTATCTCATGGAGATTCATTTACAGTGAAACAAAATGCTGCCCAGTGCTGTGCTGGCTCCATGATTGGTTGTGGATTGGACCATTGTGATCCATGGTATGTTCATTGGCTGATTTTTGGCAGTAGTAGATTGCCAGGCCTTTCTTCCTAGTCTGGCTTGATCTGAAACCTCTTCAGCATCATAGCAGCACGCCAGCCTCCACTGACGGATGGGTGTTGGCTCTATATGAGGTGCGTTGCTTGGGAATTGAACCCAGGTCTCCCACATGGAAGGTGAGAATTCTCCCACTGAACTACCATTACCCCCATTGATGATACATAACTAAATAACTAAGACAGCTAGTAAGGAAGCCACAGGAATGAGTACAAGTCTGTAGAGAACTAGAAGAAATGGGAGAGAATGAAATTCAGTAGAAAACTAAAAGCAAAACTAAGATTTCCTTTCTAGTTCAGCATTCCAACATTGAAGTGTATTTGCCTAGTGAAAATGAATAGCAAAAATCAGCCATTTATTGTTTCAAGATTACAAATGATGTGTACTTGATAGGAAAACTCATAATGGTCTTTGGAAATGTAGAAATCAATCCCTGGAAATAACCCTGAGGTAGAATTTTGGAGGGCTTCCTCACAGATGCTCCACCATTTGAAGTAGATGCCAAGATAAACTAGGAGATAGGTAGCAGGGAGCACATGAAGCAAGCATCTGCTGGTTTATTTAGTAGCAGGAGCAGACAGAGCAGAGGGAGAAGAGGGCAGCAGAAGCCAAGAATAAAACCTGGTCAAGAGGCCACATCAACTCAGCTTGGCAGACAGGCCTGGTGGCTTTGGTAATTACACTGGTGCCTGGTGGATGTGTGCCTTTTCCACTGAGTTTAAAAAAGACTTTCCTCTAACTACCGGGTTGCCCAGAAGTTGGGCCACTTTTGCCCTTGGTGGTTTTGTCCTGTGGAATCTTTGCTGTCTCTGTGTTGCATGCTGTGTTTGCTGACTACACTATAATGCTCTTGGCCCCACTGTTTCACCCAGCTCCTGCCCTGTCTCCTCCTCCTGACTGAGCTCACAGAAGGTTTGTGAGGACATGCCCTTCTGGAAGATTCCCAACAGAAACCACATGACTACATGGCTAGACTGGCACACGTGGACTTGACCAAAGCCTTTGCTTTTTCTTTCTACTTTTTCTCTCTTCTTCTCTCTTTCTCCTTCCCCTTTCCCTTTTTTATCTGTGAGTACTTTTGGTATCAATGATATTGAACAGACTCTAACTGATAGAAATTTCATGGTGAGGCCTAGAATTCCTGGTGAGGGCCCATTTGACACTTGAACTTCTTTGACTTAATCCTTTTGTTATAAATAGAACTCCTTTTTACACCCGAATTTGCCACTCATTCTATTTTAAGTATTCTAAATCTGAAAAGGACATGGAAGAAAATATACCCAAAAACTTTAAGGAAAAGAGTCCTGAAAAGAATTCTGTGCTTTTCCCTATGCATACTTCCACCATATATTGTCCCAAGATAAATATTCAAAAGACTTTCATTTTGATCCACAGCTGGGGTTTTGCTTGTGTTGGTTTCTGAGAACAGCTATTCATAAGCACTAGTTAATAATGTATTTTGGCCCTCTGTTATTTGTATTATCCTTTAGAAGGGAGGACAGAGGGGTAGATTGAGACCAGGATAGCCTAAATATCTGCAGATGAAAATATATTGGCATTTGTGAAGTTTTTGTTATTGTGGTTTTAAAAGTCCATTCTATGGTTCATAACTTTGGTTTCTCTTTTTGCCCATCAGTGTTTTATTTTTTTCTTTTAAAAATATTCTTCTAGAATTTCTTTTATATAAATATTAGGCAATGTTATCAAGTCCTTCTGGAACACAAAGATGAGTAAGAAACGGGCTCTGGCCTCAAGGACCTTATTGGTAGAAGGGTGGGAAGTGGTGCAGACATAAATAGATGCTTTCATTACAGTGTGGTAAGGGCCATGGAAGTAGAACTAATCCATCCAGGGTGGAGGCTGGAATCAGGGGGCATTTTAGGGAAAATATTCTTCACTGGATCTTAAAGGATGAGGTGGCATTGAACTAAACTGGGGGTGTGGTGTGTTTTCTAGTCAGAAGAGTGATCTGAGGTTTAAATATCATGGGGTAGGCAAATAACAATGCTTGTTTGGTATTGGTGGGTGCCTTAGTCATTCAGTGTTGCTATAACAGAAATACCACAAGTGGATGGCTCTGATAAAGAGAAATTTATTCTCTCATAGTCCAGTAGCCCAGAAGTCTGAATTCAGGGTGCCGGCACCAGGGGAAGGCTTTCCTTCTCTGTTGGCTCTGGAGGAAGGTCCTTGTCATCAGTCTATAGCATCTCAGCACAGGAACCTTAGGTCCAAAGGATGTGCTCTGCTCCCGGTGCTGCTTTCTTGGTAGTATGAGGTCCCCAACTCTCTGCTTGCTTCCCTTTGCTTTTATCTCTTGGGAGATAAAAGGTGGTGCAGGCCACACCCCAGGAAAGCTCCCTTTACCTTGGATCAGGGAGGTGATCTGGGTAAGGGTGGCATTACAATCCCACCCTAATCCTCTTAACATAAAATTACAATCACAAAATGGAGGACACCCACACAATACTGGGAATCATGGCCTAACCAAGTTGATACACACATTTTTTTTGGGGGGGGGACGACATAATTGAACCCACGACAGTGGGTTATAAAAGGAGATAAGGCTAGAGAGCAAAGCAGAAGTCAAGTCTTGAACCAGGTGTCATGTATGTAGTTGGTAAGGTTTGTAGTTCAGGAGATTACATTCCCAACAGTGTGGAGAATGGACTGAAACAGGGAAAGGGAAAAGATTTCAAGTAGGGAAACGTGTTGTGTGGTTATTGCAAAGCAGCATGAAGGTTCAAATTAAGCCAGGGACGTTGGGGATAGTCAGGAATAGAGGGACGTGAGAAATATTTTAAAGATGAGATTTGTGGGATTTTGCGATGGATGTTACATGATTGTAATGGTGTTGTGTGTGTTTTGTGGGTGATGGAAGCAGGTGTGGATTGGTACTCTCATATTTCTGGCCTAAATGGTTGGATAAATGTCACCAGTTGGGACTGGGAACAAAGGAGAAAAATCAATTAGGGGGTGGAGCTGCCGATGGTGAGTTTGTATCACATAAAAAAAAAAGTTGCCATCAGGTTGACTTCTACTCATGGCAACCCCATGTGATGAAGAGTAGAACTGTGTTCTGTAGGGTTTTCAAGGCTGTGACCTTTCAGAAGTAGATCGCCAAGCCTTTCTTCTGACGTGCCTCTGGGTGGGTTCAGACCTCCAACCTTTCAGTTAGTAGTCAAGAGCTTAACCGTTTGTGCCGTATTAACATACTTATTAAATATTCTTAAGAATATTCTTAAATATCCCTTCAACTTTGAAATCGCATCTCCAGGGCCATGTTTTTACTTCTTCCTTTTAAAAATTGAAGTTTATGTTCAAGCCGGACTGTAAGAATTTGGAAAACTTGGGACTGTAGGAAATTACTCTGAGTATGTATAGGATCTTTGTGTCTAGAAACGTGAATTTAGGGGAATTGGAGCTGCTCTATTCTCACGATTTTGAGAATATTTCACATCTAATCCACTGTAAAGCCTGTTAGCTCTACCTTTGAAATATATTCAGTATCTGACTTCTTACTGTCTCTAATGCTAACTATCCTTACTGCATAGCCTGTTCACTCCCTTTCCAGTCTTGTCTCTACAGAGCAACCAGGGTGGCCCTTATAGAACAGAAATCAAATTAAGTTGCCCTCTGCTGCTTCCCTGGTGGCATAGTGGTTAAATGCTACAGCTGCTAATGAAAAGGTTGGCAGTTCAAATCCACCAGGCGCTCCTTGGAAACTCTACGGGGCAGTTCTGCTCTGTCCTATAGGGTTGCTATGAGTTGGAATTGACTCAATGGCAATGGGTTTTTATGGGCCTGCTGCTTCAGAGACTGTGGGTGGTGCAAAGAATTAAGTTCTTGAAAGGTTGGTAGTTCGAACCCACCCAGAGGCACCTGAGAAGACGGCCCTGATGATCTGCTTCAGAAAGGTCATGGCTTTGAAAACCCAAAGGAGCAGTTCTACTTTGCACACATGGGGTCGCCAAGAGTCAAAATCAACTCGACGGTAACTAATAACAAAAACTGCTGCTTCAACCTTCAAAGACTTCTCATTTCAATGAATGTAAACAAACAGATAAACAAAAAACCCACAGTTATAGATTGGGTTCCCCAGGAAATGGACTCAGACTCTGAAATAGGAGGCTTATTGAGTAAGGAGTGCTGTAAGGAACAGCACTGATGCGGGTAGAGTGAGAACTTGAACTATGATGTAGTTACAATGGAAACCCTGGTGGCATAGTGGTTAAGTGCTATGGCTGTCAACCAAAAGGTTCGCAGTTCTAATCCACCAGGTGCTTCTTGGAAACTCTGTGGAGCAGTTCTACTCTGTCCTATAGGGTCACTATGAGTCAGGATCGAGTCGACGGCAATGGGTTTGGTTTGGCTCTGGTAGTTACAACAGAAGCCTGGTCTGATCTTATGGGGGTCTCTGGAGCTGGGATGACTCAGCTGTCCCAGTTACCCTTCACTGACCAGTCACTGGATGACCTCGAGGAGGGAGTATAAACTTGGGCAGGGCAGCCTCCTTTGGCATGCAGTGCCTGGTGAGGGACTCAGCCATGAGCCATCAGCAGGCAACATATGCATCACCTGGAGGAATAAGTATTTTGGTCCTAGCATCCATCTACCTGGATGGTAGACATCAGTATCCATTACATGTGGCCTGCAAGACACTACATGATCTGACCCACCACCACCACCTCTGTGATCTTATTCCTACTATTCTCCCCCTGCTTGCTCACTGTACTATAGCCACACTCTCCTTCCTTCAGATAATGCTTGAATGTGACCAAGCAAGCATAGTTATATTTCAGGACTTCTGCACTTGCTCTCCAAATGACTGGACCCTTCCTTCCTTCCAGTCTGTTCAAATGTCACCTTATTGTAGAGGCCTACCTGACTAACTGGCATAATTTAGCACGCTCTGCCTCCAATTCTCCATTATTTCCTTAACCTACTTTTCTTCATTCAATATAGCTCTACATCAGATATTTTATATATATATATGTATATGGAAACCCTGGTGGCGTAGTGGTTAAGTGCTACGGCTGCTAACCAAAGGGTCGGCAGTTTGAATCCTCCAGGTGCTCCTTGGAAACTCTAAGGGGGCAGTTCTACTCTGTCCTATCGGGTTGCTATGAGTCGGAATGGACTTGACGGCACTGGGTTATATATATACATGTATGTATGTGCGTACACACATACGTGTATGTGTTGTTTTTGTTAATTGCCACTGAGTAGATTCCAAATCACGGTGACCCCATGTGTGCAGAGTAGAACAGCTCCATAGGGCTTTCAGGGCTGTGACCTTTCAGAAGCAGATCACTAAGCCTGTCTTCCGAGGTACCTCTGAGTGGGTTTGAAACGCCAAGCTTTTGGCTGGTGGTTGAGCGCTTAACCATTTGCGCCACCCAGGGACTCCTATGTAAACACACATACATACACACACACACAGACACACACACACACACCCGTTTGTTTTTGTCTGTCTTCGGCAGTGCACGCTCTGTGAGGGTGGGGACTGCTTAACCTTAGTGAGCTTTGTGATTGTACATCTTAAAGTCTCTTGAAGTTTGTTCTAGGAGATGACATCCTCTAAAGCTGTGCTTTGCTTTAGGAAAAGCGAACATTCAAAAATGAAGGTTTAGGTGGTAAATGATATTATGGAATGATTATTGTAGGACTCCTTTAGATGGGTGAATTCACTTAGAGCATTTAAAATGTGATTTCATTTACAACAATACTTTGCACATACCCCAGTTTTCAAAACTACATCTATGTAAAAAATATCTAAACCTACTGTACCTTTTATATAAGGGAGCAGTGGTAGATCAGTGGTAAAATTCTCTCCTTCCATGGGGGAGACCTGGATTAGATTCCTGGGTGATGTATGTTATGCAGAGCCACCACCTGTCAGTGGAGGCTTGAGTGTTGCTATGATGCTGAACAGGTTATAGCAGAGCTTCTAGACTGAGATGGACTAGGAAGAAAGACTTGGTAACCTCCTTACAAAAATCTGCCAGTGAAAACTCTATGAATCACATTGGTCGGATTCACAACTGATTGTGGGGATGTGCAGGACTGGCCAGCATTTCGTCCCATCCTGCATGGGGGGTTGCCATGAGTTGGGGGCTGACTTGACTGCAGATAACAACAACAACAACAACAACATCATCATGTCTTATAAGGACATACTAGTATATCATTGGTATATACTCTTACGTTGGACAAACTTCAATTGAAATAAATATGTATTTATCTGAAGGCAGAAATTATTATCATTAATAATTCAGAAGAGTTTTCAACTAAGTATTATCAACATCATTGCCTTTAGCTGGAATATGAGTGCTTGGGTTCATAGTAACATTGAAGGCAGGATTGTTTTTCTCAGTGACAACAAAATGAAATCCCAGATAACCAGAGCTCAACAATCTCAACTCTTTTATCGATGTATGTTCTCTTTGATATCTTTTAGGAGAAAGAAATATATGATAGTGAAACATATCAAGGAATTTATTTTCGTGTGTGTGTCATTTCTGGAGTGATCCTGGGGTCTCTGTACATTTCGCTCAGTATTATGTGACAGCATCATCTGTAGTTCAGTACATTAAACCCCCAAACCAAACCCCTTGCTGTTGAGTTGATTCCGACTCATATCAACCCTTTAGGACAGAGTAGAACTGCCCCATGGGGTTTCCAAGGCTGTAAATCTTTATGGGAACAGACCGCCACATCTTTCTCCCTTGGAGCAGCTGGTGGGTTTGAACCATTGACTTTGCTGTTAGCAGCTGAGCACTTTAACCACTGCACCACCAGGGCTCCTTCGTACATTAAACATTCCCATTCAAAACATGACCTTGCAGTACTTGAAGATTCTTTATCATCTAAGAAAGATTAAATTCTGTTCATTACATGGCAAAATGGACTAATTAATTCATTTCCTAAAAGATCCCAGTGATAACTCTACAAAAGCTTTTTTGTTTTTTATTGGGTGGGAGATGATCTGTATCGTCCCTTCTAAGTCTAAAACTCTTTGATTCTCTTCTTTCAATCAGAAGGCTTGAACCATAAACAATTTTCTGGTTAACCTTTAGTTAATCAGAAATTAAGTTTATCAAAACACCTCATGCAACGAGTTTTTCATTTCCTACAACAATAGTGGATGCTTCTGTGCTAAACGTAAACAGAGGGGTTCCTCAGGCTACCAGTGATGTTGAAGGTATTGTTACTTGACATGCTTCCTTTGTGTGTGTGTGTCAGGGGGGTGGGTGTGGGTGCGGGTGCATGCACATGTAAAACAATAAAGGAGGTATTGCTTTTGGAGGTTTTTATCTACATACATCTTTCTATTTCTTTGGCTAGGGAAATGTATTTTCATACAGCATACTTCCCTGTAGACCAGGATCATTCTCAATACTCTCTATTCACTCATATATATTTTTTTAAACACACTTTCCCACCTCAGACACTAATTATTAAAATTGCATGATCTGCCAGACAAACACAAGTCAGCAGTGGTATTTGAGCAACAAATCAATGAGCAAATATTGATGCAACACACATGCCATGCGAGCATGACACCATCTGGGGTTCTGTACATGATTTCTACGGGAAGACAAAGTCTCCGTCTTTAAATGGCTCAAAATCTAATTAATAGGAGGCTATGAAGAAAATGCAGACAATTCTAACTAAAACTCTTGAAACAGTTTTTATAGTTGCTGTGGCATTTGAATCATCATTTGTTCTTTCATTGAGTATTTTCTCAGTGCCTGTTTTTTTTTTTTTTTCTGTTACATGTCAGGAAGTATGCTGAGGACTGGGGCACGTGGGAATGGGACACAGCCTGGTCCTTTAGAGTTTACATAATGGAGTTTAGTACCTTTGACTACAGAGTTAATAAGATGAAATGATCATCTTCCGGAATCCAGAAGTGTTGAGATAATGATGTAGATTGCTTCAGGGTAAATCATTTAATATCTAACTACTTTATCAACAGTGCCCTTTGTCTTTGTTTGTGTGTCTCTAGGCAGTGTGGGGCAAGTGATTTGCCACTGGCTGCGATCTAAAGCTTGACTTCCCATTGGCTCTATGGGAGAAAGGCATGGTGAACTGCTTCCATAAAGAAAACTCTATGGAGTAATTCTATCCTGTAACAGATGGGGTCGCCGCAAGTTGGATTCAACTCAATGGCAACAGATTTGGTTTTGGTCTCTAGACTGTGGGGATGTTTTGTGTGTGTGTGCGTGTATGTGTCTGTGTGTACAGGTTGGGCAGTTTTGGGAAGAGAAGATCATGTTGAATTTGGGAGGTTTCTATATTTTCAATTCCATTTTCATCCTGTATCTTTTCTTACATAATGTATAATGTAGTTACAAAGAGCATGGCTGTTGGTGTCGGAGTTCAGAGTTCCTGGTTTTAAGTTTGACTTTGCAGCTTAACCAAACCCACTGCTGTTGAGTCTATTCCGACTCATAGTGACCCTATAGGATAGAGTAGAACTGCCCCATAGGATTTCCAAGGCTGTAAATCTTCACAGAGGCAGACTGCCTCATCTTTCTCCTGTGGAGCTGCTAACCTTCCCACTTCGACATGATTACTTGACAATTCAAATGAGACAATGTATGTAAAATGAAAGGATTTTGGAAATTACAAATAATCAAGGGATATTAGTTACGATTATTGAATTGTGGTGGAAGATTGGTTCTCATTAACCACCCCTTCCCCCATACACACACAAACGCGTGATTTTTAGTTTTTGAAGATAATTATGTTACAGTGTTTGGGCTTAATGTTGTTGTCGGGTACTACTGAGTCGATTCAGACTCAGTGACCACAGGTGACAGTGTAGAACTTCCCCACAGGGTTTTTTAGCTGTAATCTTTATGGAAGCAGATCACCAGGCCTTTCTCCAGAAGAACGCCTGTGTGTGTTCAAACAACTATTCTTTCAGTTACCAGTGGAGCGCTTACCCATTGCGCCACCCGGGTTCCTTGGGGGTCTGTCTCGTGTCCTTTGTAAGTGATCATTGGTAAAGCCACATTAATGAGTCAACTGATAAATTGCCTTTACAAATCAGCCTTGAACTTAACTTTCACAATTTAAAAGAATTACGCAAAAGCAGGCCACATGGGCGTTTTCTTTTTGTTTCACTGAGTAAAATTTCCAACCTATCAAGAGGAAATGTTGATGGCTCTCTAATGTTCATGCACTTAGCCATTCAAACATCACTGGAATGTAGGCTACATGAAGGTTGGTGTTTTTGTTTGTTTTGTTCACTGTTGTTTCTCTAGCTCCTAGAGCTGGGCCTGGCCAATAATAATGGATTTTCATTAAATTAATGAAACTATTGAGTACCTTGTGTTTTTGGCACTCTGCAAGGCACTACAAGGCATAAGGAAGACCAAAGAAGAATTAATGCCTTTGAACTGTGGTGCTGGCAAAGAATATTGAGTATACCATAGACTGCCAAAAGAACGAACACATCTGTCTTGGAAGAAATACAACCAGAATGCTCCTTAGAAGCATGAATGGCGAGACTTTGTCTTACATACTTTGAACATGTTGTCAGGAGGGATCAGTCCCTGGAGAAGGACATCATGCTTGGTAAAGTACAGGGTCAGCAGGAAAGAGGAAGACTGTCAACGAGATGGATAGTCAAAGTGGCTGCAACAATGGGCTCAAACATAACAATGATTGTAAGGATGGCAAAAGATGGGCAGCATTTTGTTCTATGGTACATAGGGTCTCTATCAGTTGGAACTGACTTGATGGCACCTAACAACAACACATGGCATTTGGTAGTATTGGGAAAAGTAAATTCAGAATCCATGACCATAAGGACTTCATAATCTAGCAAGGCGAAAAAGAAATAAACAGAAAATGACAGTTGTATAACAGATGTTCCAACAGAGGAGTTATGTGAGCACAGGAGTTGGGTGGAGTGTGGCAGATGGCAGCTAGGAAGACTTCATGGAGGCGGTGATAATTACATTCCATGTAATGTGCTCTTCTTCAGGGGAGGTGGGTCAGTGAGGGAGGTTAGCCCCCTATACAGAGTTCGTTTTCTGTAGGGAATTTTAAAACGTTAATGAAAGACTAAAAATCTGTTTTATTATCACTATGCACAGGGCAATTCTAAAGTAAGACTGTGGTAAAACACTCCCTCCCCAAACTGCTACCATACCCCTCCCTTGGGGTCCTCTGCTTTCTCTGGATGGGGTTTGTCCCTTTGAGATATTTGAGCTTCAGAGAGAATTGTCCCCCTGAAAGTAGAGTCTCCTGGTTTGGTAATGATAATTTTCCGCATGTGTTCTTTAAAAAGTTACTGAAAAAGCCTTAACTCTGCAGACACATATAACTCAAGTAAAAAAAGAAAATATGGTTTCTGTAATTCTCAGAAATTTAGAAAGGCTTTTCTCTTCTCACCCCTTCAAAGCAAGATGATCTTTTAGGAAATCTACCCAGTCTTAAAAATTGATACTTTTTAGAGTCAATCTCTTACACCGTCACACTATAATTTAGGTTGTTTTGTTTTATCAAAGAATGACTCTTTCATTTGTTGAAAAATTATTTTTACCAAAAATTGATATTTAATTCTACCATTTTCCTTTTGAATGTCCTATTTGATCTACCAGTGGGCTATGAGTATGTTTCCCCCCCCGCCCAAAGTTAAAAAAATTTTTTTAACCCCTCTTACACCAGCCAACTGCTCTTCAAAATTCACAACTCAGTAATCATAGTTCAAGTCCACCTAGAAGTGCATTGGAAGAAAGGCCTGGAGCTCTACTTCCAAAAAATCATCCATTGAACTTTTATGTTTTCAATATTTTGACATATTTCAGATGTTGCCCAGGTTACCAGCTAGTAAGGAATGAGTTGAGAAACTAGTCTCAACAGACTATCTAAAACAAACCAACAGAAAATCAGTTTAAGGAAGCTCTGAATTACCTAGGATAAATTTTTGTTCTTTGAACAGTCGCTTATCAAATGGTATTTAATGCTGTGCCTATAGCCATCCCCACCAAAGTAGCTTATTTACACAGCAGGATCTACACCATTGATTTTTGTAGAGTAAATCATAACAGCCTATTAACATTCCATTATACCGAACATAGAACTAATAGGAGAGCATCTGTGGGGTCAGAGATCAGAAGTAGACTTCAGAACGTACTATTCAAAAAGCAGATGAAATGGAAAACATTCAGAGAGGCTAGTGGGCAAAGTACAGATTTTGAGGGAAAGTAACAAAGGACGAAACTGCACTATTGGGTAACTTTCTAGCCAGTGGGATATTATGGTGAATTTAATCTATAACTAACTTGATTTACTCTTCACCAAAAATTTACATACACCTTTTGAGCTTCCTCTAAGTTCCGCTTAGTGGGTTTTCAAGTATTTAACTCAATTAATTGAATTAGAAGAGTCAGGGAAATTGTTTAAATGTTTGTTCTTCTGGATTAATTTCCTAGTTCTGCTGCAACAGAAATCCAACAAGTGGGTGGCTTTAAAAACCAGATATTTATGTTCTCACAGTTCAGGAGGCTAGAAGTCTGAATTCAGAGCCTGGCATTAGAGGAAGGTCCTTCCTTGTCTATTTCAGCTTCTAGTTGCTGCCCGCAGTCTTTGTAGATAAATCTGTCTCTACAGCCTGTTTGTCTTCTCCTTGTGTGTGTCTTTGTGTCCATTCTGCTCTTTTTATAACTCAAGTGATTAGATTTTGAACCCACCCTACTCAGGAAGGCAACTCAAATCCACCTAGAAGTACCTTGGAAGAAAGACCTGGAGATCTACTTCTAAAAAATCAGCCATTGAAAACCCTATGGAGCACAGTTCTACTTTGATGGACAAGGGGTCACTATAGTTGGAATTGACTGAATTGCAACTGTTTCTATGTGGGTATGATTTAATTAACGTACCAAAGAAAACCCTATTTCCAAATAGGATCATATTTACAGGTATAGGAGTCAGGATTTCAATACTTTTTTTTTGGCGGCGGGGGCGGGGGGGCACAATTCAATCCATCTTATGTTCTAATCTCATTTAATGCCTTCATATTGGGGTGAGAATTTCTGAGGGCAGAAATGCCAGTTGAGACACAGCAGCTGTGGCGTGGCAGTATCCTGTGACAATTCCTATATAATAGCATTGGGTTGCTGTGTAATCGTGAGGCATCATAGGGCTTAGAGAAATACACAATCAATGGAGATATTTCCTAGTGCTTAGTTTTTGTCTGCAGCCCATGTTGAACCCTTAACTGGCCTCAGAATGAAGATGACAATTGAATAGTTTGGGAGGTTTTTTTTTTTTTTTAAATAAAAAGTGGAAGGGAATGCTAGGAAAAACGTGTTTGAATGTAAGATTTTAGTTATATTAAGATTAAATTTAATTAACTGTCATTAAGGTTTAGTGTATGCCAAACATCATGCTAGGCATTGAGAGGTGTGAGGTAAGTACAACAGAATTACTTTCAAGTGAGCATTCTGGAGGACCTACCTGGGTCCTGAAGGTTCTAGAACCTATTATAAGCCTCACACAACCCTATGATTATGTGAGGTAAATTTAAGGTAAAAATGATTTAGCTACTCATTTAGTCATAGATTAGCCATTGTCTTGGTGGAAATTGAGGAAGAAAATATGTTTCTTATGAACATGATAAAGAAGGCGTAGTCAGAGAAGTAAAAGCATTACCAGGAGAAAATGGTATCTAGAAAATGGAAGGAAGAGATGATTTTCATTAGGAAAGGGTAGGTGGACAGTATCACATGCCACAGAGAAACCAAGTGAGGTAAGCTCACAGAACTGAGTAGTGGTGATATGGAGGTGACTGGCGACTTGTAGGATAAATGTTTAGTGGAGTCATGTGGGGAGAAAGCCAGCTTGCAGAGGGTTGATCAGAGAATTCAGGTAGTAGAGGCAGTTCCTTTAAAGAAGGTTACTTTTAAAAGAGAAGGGCAAAGCTAAACACAGGCTCACCATATGATCCAGCAGTCCTGCTCCTAGATATTACCCAAATGAGTTGAAACTGTATGTCAACAAAGAAACCTGCACATGAATATTTATATCAGCTTTACTTATAATTGGCCAAAATAGAAAGTTACCAAGATGTCCTTCAGTAGATGAATGGATACACGAACTGTGGTACATCCATACAATAAAGTATTATTCAGCAATGAAAAGAAATGAGCTATCAAGCTACGAAAAGATATGGAGAAATGGTAGATGCATATTGCTAAGTGAAAGAAGCTTGCCTGACAAAGCTGCCGTGTTTTTATGCAAATAGTGCACTCCTTCTAGGTTTGTCAACCATTCTCTCCCCTCATGAGGTATTTTTGTAAGTGTGCTATGCTTTTTTTTTTTTTTTAACAACAATATGTAAAAAAGAAATGGGCGTAGAGATGCTTACAAAAATAACCTCATGGGAGGGGGAGAAGGAGTGGTTGTCAAACAAATGTAGAAGGCACACGTTATTTGTGCAAAAATATGGTACATACTGTATGATTCCAACTATATGGCATTCTGGAATATACTCCAAACCAAACCCATTCCCATCGAGTGATTCTGACTCATAGTGATCTTATAGGCCAGAGTAGAACTACCCCACATAGGGTTTCTAAGGCTGTAAATGTTTTTAGGAGCAAACTGCCACATCTTTCTCCCACAGAGAAGCAGGTGGTTTCAAACTGCCGACCTTTGGGTTAGTGACCAAGCACTTAACCATTGTATCACCAGGGCTTCTTGGTATAACTATAGGGACAGTAAAAAGATCAGTGGTTGCTGAGGGTCCAGGGGGAGGGGAGGAGGGATGAACAGGTGGAGAACACGGGATTTTTAGGGCAGCGAAACTATTCTGCATGATACTCTAATGGGGCACACTTGATACTATGCATTTGTCAAAACCCACAGGGACTGTACAACACAGGGAGTGAACTCTAATGTAGACTAGGAACTTCAGTTAATAATACTGTGTCCATATTGGTTCATCTGTTGTAACAAATGCACCACACACACGCAAGAGGTTGATAATAGGAGAAACTGTGCAGGGTGGAAGGAGTGTATGGGAACTCTCTATACTTTCTATATAGCTTCTCTGTAAGCCTAAACGTGCTCTAAAAAAAAAAAAAAATAAAGCCTATTTAAAAAAAAAAAAAAAAGAAAGAGAAGGGGTGAGTGTGTGAGAAGAAAAGGAGGGTAGAACATGAATCAGACACCATCAGTTTCTAATTGGGTGGCCTTGGACAAGTTAATCACTCCAGGCCTCAGTTTCCTTGTCTGTAAAACAGGAATGAAAATAGTAATTACTACTTAAGAGAATCAAATGAGTTAACTCCATTATGCTAAGTACATTTTTTATTTTATTTTATTTTACTTTAGATGAAGGTTTACAGAACAAACTAGCTTCTCATTAAACAGTACACATATTGTTTTGTGACATTGGTTAACAACCCCATGACATGTCAACACTTCTAGACCTTGGGTTACCTGTTACCTGCTTTCCTATCCACTCCTGCCTTCTAGTCACTACGTGGATTCTTATTAGATCAATACTTAAAGAAAGAGACAATAAAATGATAATTTAAAAGAGAGAACAGGTACTTCCACTTTATGAACTAAACATGTATTTTCTTCTTCTTTTTTTAAGAAGTAATGTTCATCTTCTTTTCTGCTCACTGTGTGTGAGTCATGGCTGTTCTGAGGCTAGGCATAAGAACTGATCATGTAGGAGACCTGGGGTGACCGTCCTGGAAGATTCGGAAGATCACTGATAGGAGGAATCAGAGCTCAGAGAACTGAAAGGTGTTTTTCTGTTAGAACTTAGATGTATAATTCAGAAGAGTTTTGTGTTTGTTGTATTATTTTCCACAGCAGAAGGGAAGGGCATGTCTTCAGTTCCTTTTTAAAGTTAAGTTGCTAAAGAATTTCAGGTTTGTTTTCCACTGTGTTGGACTCTAAAAAGTTTTTTCTTTACTGTGCAATTCATTTATTTCTTGTGTCAGAAAAAGCAGCGATCGTGAGAAACAAGAGAAGCTTCTAGATAGGTGAAAAGACCTTGCAGAAGTCCTGCTCTGGGCTATGTGCAAAGCCCACATTCATCCACTGCTGTGTCTATTCATTTCCTGGTTGTCTCCAGCTTTTGTTTTATTTAATTTTTGCTACTTTCCCCCCGCTCAGGAATGCCACATAGTAAGAAGAGCAAAAGTCAGTGCTGTGTCTTGTGGTTGGTTGTCTTTACTGAACTTTAAAAAGTGTGGCTATTTTTAAACCTGTAGGGGAAAAAAATACTGTAAGTTTATTCACCCCATCAATCTCTCAAGAGAGGGATTCTTTGCCTGACGAAAAGTGGAACCCAATTAGCCAGATGAAGCTGATGTTCCAGGAGTCCCTTCAGATGAGAACATAGCTCACCCACCCGAGTATGGTGACGTCAGAGAACATGGTCATGTCATACTTCACTCTTAAACTTTCTCAAGGTGTTGTGAATAAATTATCTTAGATTTCTCTTAAGTGGCTTGATTTTTTTTTTTGTGTAAAATATATAGAACAAAAATTTGCCATTTTAACCATTTTTAATTACATTAATTATGTTCCCCATGTTATGCTACCATCGTCACTATTTCCAAAAGGCTTTTCGTCATCCCGAACAGAAACCCTGTGCCTCTTAACAAATCCGCATTGCTCCTTCCCCCCAATCCCCTGGCAACCACTACTTTACGTCTTCTGTGCATTCGCCTGTTCTAGATCTTTCACGTAAACAGAATCATACAATATACGTCCTTTTGTGACTTACTTATTTCACTCAGCATGTTTTCAGAGTTATCCATGTTGTGGTGTGTATCACAGCTTCATTTCCCTTTATGGCTGAGTAATAGCTTGTTGTATGTATACCTTACATTTTGTTTATCCATCTACTATTGGACACTTAGGTTTTTCCCACCTTTTGGCAATTGTGAATGGTACTGCAATGAACACTGATGTACAAGCATCTATCTGAGTCCCTGTTTTCAAAGCTTTCAGATATATCCAGGTGGTGTGATTTTGTCTAAGGTAATGCAGAACCGCCAGCACAGTAGGTCGGGATAGTCATTTCTGAGTAAAAAGGAAGAATAAAGAGGGGGGAAAAAAATAGAAGAAAAATGATTTAAAACCAGCAGGCCTATTTAATAGATGTTTGGCTCTACAGTATTTTTTCCCCGACCAGATGCTAGGTTTATAGTCAGCCTCCCCACTCCCCCCATTAAATTTTGTGAGAACACCCCCATGTTCTCCTGCTTCACTCTAGTTTCTGGTCTGTGGCCACATCTTCAGATCCCTTTTCCTGGTTATCTTTCACCCTATGCTATTGCCCAACTCCTTTGAACTTCAATTTTACTGCATTCCTTCAGCTGTCGTGTTAGATGCATAACAAGTGGCCAAAAAAAAAAAAAAAAAAAAAGCTGCTGTTGAGTTGATTTTAACTCATAGCAACCCCATGTGTTATGACTAGGAACTGCTCCATAGGATTTTCTTGGCTGTGATCTTTACAGAAATGGTTTGCCAGGCCTTTCTTTCATGGTACCACTGGGTAGATTGAACCACTAACCTTTAGGTTAGTAGTCAAGCACAAACCATTTATGCCATCCAGGGACCTATAACAAGTGACAGTTGGATGAATTATGTTCAGGATGCTGGCACTACGGCTCTCAGTGGCTCCAAAGTTTGGCCTCATCAGAGCCTTCGTCCCATTCTCTGGAGGAAAACTGGGGCTTCCTGGGCTGAAGGTAAATCACTTCATGTGAGAACAGGGACTTGTGCTTAGGATAGCTTGCCAATCACCGAACACAGTAGCATACATTTCAGAACATTATTTAGGTTTCTCATTTGAAATTGGGCAGGATTCGTCTGATTTATTGCATACGCTCTTGTCATTTTAATATTAAAAAGGTTAAATGCTATTTGGGCATGAACTAAGATCTAGGTCTGGTGTGAATTTACGCTCAACCTAATTTTCTAGTTCTGATGGGATATCGTCTCACACCAAAGGCCAAAATTCCAATATTGTGGTAGGCTTTTAAATGTGGGTCTGAAATCCAGATAGAGGCGACTTTTTCGGAATAATCACTTGTGACAAACAACTGGTCTTGGTGGATAAGGCCTAGACTCAAGGTCCATAGACCCAGATTCTTTTCCTTGCTCAAATGTCTGTGTGCTCCCTGAGGTAAACGGATCGACACTTTCCCTAAGTGCAAACATTTTCGGTGGATGGGGATTTAAAGAGATTGTGCTTGCCTTTACTTAAGGCAGGGGATTTTAATTCTTTTCCTGAATATTTTTTAAAAGAATAGGAGAAAACGAAGTGGGACAACAGTAGGGAGAAAGTAAGTAGGGAGAAAATTCCAGTGGTTATAGGCCAAGCAAAGGTCAGACAGAGGGGGACTGGCAGGTGCCCTGAGCATGGGGAGAGAGAGGGCAGAACTCTAGGCAAGACAAGTAAACAATTTGGTATCTCCTATCCAGTGAATGGAAAACCTGATGGTATAGTGGTTAAGGGCTACAGCTGCTATCAAAAGGTAGGCAGTTCGAATCCACCAAGAGCTCCTTGGAAACTCTGTGGAGCAGTTCTAATCTGTCCTATAGGGTCGCTATGAGTTGGAATCAACTCAGTGGCAATGGGTTTGCTTTTGGTTTTTATCCAGTGAATGTGTGTTGGTTTTACCTGGCTGACAGTGCATATTACAAGAAAATAAATCTTGAGAAACCATCCACTGCTGGAAGCTAAGTCTCCGCTTTTTCTATTTTAAAATGGACTAAAATTCTGACTGTTCTAGTAGGCTTTTCCTGGACTCCTTTCTCCTGTTTTGGTGGTCTCAAGTCCACACTATTTGCAGGGTTTTCTCCCTGAGCAGTGCATTTCTCCCTCAATAGAACTTTTCCTTCTGCTCTTCACTCTCATCATGATTTACCTGTTCAACTGATTATTTTCCTTGGACCTTGACCACTGAATTCGCATATTGTAACAAATGTATGTTAAGGAGTTAATAAAAAAAAATTAAAACAAAACAAACCTGTTGCTGTTGAGTTGATTCTAACTCATAACAACCCTATAGGACAGAGTAGAACTGTCCCATAGGGTTTCCAAGGAGTGGTTGGGGGATTCAAACTGCTGACCTTTTGGTTTGCTGCTGTAGTTCGCCATAGCTGTTAACCACTGTGCTGCTATTAGGACTCTGGCAAGGAGTTAATAGGGAGCTTTTTTATCAAGGGGATTTGATACCTAAGATACTGAGCAATGGTGAGGATTCTTGTATTCGTACAAGCAGCCTAGGAAGAGATTATTTGTGGGCAGTAGGGCCTCTTGGTGCTCCTGAAATAGGTATATGCCTAGTGAACCAATTTTGTGGTACTGTTGCTGTTGTTAGCTGTTACTGAGTTGGCACTGACTCATGGCAACCCCATGTACAACAAAATCAGACCATTTTGATCCGTAGGGTTTTTGGGGGCTCATTTTCACAAGTAGATTGCCAGGCCTTTCTTCCTAGCCTATCTCAGTCTGGAAGCTCTGCTGAAACCTATTTAGCATCATAGTAACACGCAAGCCTCCACTGACAGATGGGTGGTGGCCACACATGAGGTGCATCGGCCAGGACTCAAACTCAGTTCTCTCGCATAGAAGGCAAGAATTCTACCACTGAACCACCAATGTCCTCTTTTGTGGCACTAGTTATACTTAAGTACATTCAATGTAATACTAATATTTGAAAAATGCATACTTTCCTATCACTCAACTTTAGAGATACTCATAAAATATAAGAAGCCCTGGTAGTACAATGGTTAAGATCTCAACCGCTAACCAAAAGGTTGGCAATTTGAACCCACCCAGTGGCTCTATGGGAGAAAAGACCTGGCAATCAGCTCCCATAAAGATTACAGCCTAGGAAACCCTATAGGGCAGTTCTACTCTGTCATGTAGGGTTGTTATTGGTCGGAATCGACTCGACGGCACACAACGTTAAAACGTTAGATCTAGACAGGACCCACATTGGTCTCACCCTAATGATCTTCATGAACTGATATATGTATGTTTTGTTGCTATATCCTTGAGTTAGAGAGGAAACCCTGGTGACATAGCAGTTAAAGGCTATGGCTGCTAACCAAAAGGTCAGCAGTTTCAATCTACCAGGCGCTTCTTGGAAACTCTATGGGGCAGTTCTACTCTGTCCTATGGGGTTGCTATGGGTTAGAATCGACTCGATGGCAACGAGTTGGTTGGGTTGGTTGGTTGGGGTGAGAGAAGGTAAGAAAGCACCTGAAGCTGTGGACTGAGCATCCCAATTCTTACTAGCAAGAAAGGCTTGGCCCAGTGGCTTGCCAGAATGTAGGTGAGTTTTTCAATTGGTCATTTTCTGAGAACTGCCACCCATTTAGTAGATTGGAGGAGTGTTCTTGTTCTCAGATTAATTTCTTATTTAGCTGGTGTTATTCGGAAATGCGAGTCTCTGTTATTTTTGAAAATGCAGATTTATATAAGACATTTGTTTAATAGAAGCAACTATATTCGGAAATGTAGCATTCCAATTAGTCTCATTAGTAGAAATACGATACCTAGTATACAGTAATGTTTTAAGACGTTTCAGTCTGTGATACAGAAGATAAGGGCAAACGGCTTTTAGAAAGAAAATTTCAAGTTAACTTATCAATTTCTGAAGTATAATCCTGTTTTGGCAGAACACTTGTGTATCTCTGAGTATGTAAAGAGGTAAAGATGTAATCAAGACATTTATTTGTATCAACTGTGGAAATAAGTGGAAAAAATATGTAATTTTTGTTTGGCAATTGATAATGAAATGAAAGAAATTTGAGATGATTTTAATTAGAGTCATTTACACTTTCCTGCCCCTATATGAATAGAACCATGCTGAGACTTTTTTTTTTTTAATTGAACTTTAGCTGAAGGTTTACAGGACAAGCTAGTTTCTCATCAAATAGTAAGTACACACATTGTTGTATGACTCTGGTTAACAACCCGATGACATGTCAACACTCTCCGTTCTAAATCCTGGGTTCCCTATTACTGGGTTTCCCATTCCCTCCTGCCTTCCAGTCCCTGCCCCAGGGCTGGTGCACCCCTTTAGTCTTGCTTTGTTATGGGCCTGTTTAATCTTCGGCTGAAGGGTGAACCTCAGGAGTGGCCTTATTACTGAGGTGAAAGGGTGTCCAGTGGTCATACTCTCAGGGTTTCTCCAGTCTCTGTCAGGCCAGCAAGTCTGGTCTTTCTTTTTGAGTTAGAATTTTGTTTTACATTTTTCAGGTCGAGACATTTTTCAAGTAAACGCATGAAGTATTATTTTATCTATCATTATCCTAGAAAAGGACACCAAAACTGTTCCTGGTAGTGTTTCCGTCCTTTAGAAACTTGTTTTGTTTTTTCAGAGGTGGGATTTACAATATTGAAGCATTTTAGCTCATCACAAAAATGTGTCCATGGAACAGCTTAATTAAACTTGAGGTTCCATATTGGCCCTTTAACCCACCGAAAACCAAACCCGTTGCTGTCAAGTGGATTCTGACTCACAGCAACCTTATAGGACAGAGTAGAACTGCCCCATAGGGTTTCCAAGGCTGTAATCTTTATGGAACTAGACTGTCCCATCTTTCTCCTGAGGAGCGCCTGGTGGGTTCCAACTGCTAACCTTTCAGTTAGCAGCTGAGTGTTTAACCACTGCACCACCAGGGTTCCTACTTGCCCTTTACCTAACTTATTTTACCTAAATAGCCTGATGTTTTGAGTTTTGAGTAGAGCCTGTGACCATTTTTTGAAGCATACTAGCAATAAATCTAGCTTCTATAAGAAGAAAAGACACATAATAAAAGGGTTACTGGAATTGCAAGGAAACATTATTTCCTTTTTGACTTGTTCCAGATAAAAATCAAGACAGAGTTTGTTCTCCTTCAAAAGTACTTTCTGTCTCCTCCCAGGTGGCCAGGGTCTTTCACACAGCACTTAGGCCCTAGGTTTATGGGAGTCAACAAATGGACAACAACAAATGTTCGGCCATCTTAATGGTGTCAAGCCTAGCAACTTGGCAAATTGTATGAAGACACCAAATGCATACAGAAGTTTTCATGAGCCAAGCATTCCCCATGAGGACAGCAGCAGCTGGTTATATCCTTAAGAATAGAAATACTCTTCCTGATCTAATCTGCTATTGCCCCAGGTTGGGAAATTATGGCCGTAAGAGTTAAAAGCTTAGGGCTCTGCCATAACAAGTTGCCTCTTTGAACTTTTCAGCTCCAAGAGCTTCTGGTTATCCAACCAACTGGAGATATTCAGACATATTTATGCCTCCTTATGCAATTCTTGAATCACTCATGACATCAATGGTAGACTTAAGAATTATTATTATTTTTATCGATGACATAAAGTACTCAACAGTAAACCAAAAAAAAAAAAAAAAAAACTAAACCGTTGCTGTCGAGTCAATTCTGAATTCTGATTCATAGCGACCCTATAAGACAGAGTAGAACTGCCCCATCGAGTTTCCAAGGAGTGCCTGGTGGATTTGAACTGCCCATCTTTTGGTTAGCAGCAATAGCACTTAACCACTGTGCCATCAGGGCTTCAGCTCCTCAGTAGATCATGATAATTTTCAGAAGAGGTTCCCTTCAACTAGTAAAATGTATTCATACTGTTAACTGGAATGCAAAATTCCTAGACCTGTACTTGTCTTGCTGTTAGAGCTTAACTGAACCCCAGGAATACCTTCAGGGTAATGAAAAAAATTCGTTTCTTCTTTTGTTCCTTCCTAAAGCCAATCCTTCTTATGTCTGTACAATTTTCATCTTCATCTGTCCCCCCCACCCCCCCACCTGTTCTAATTCTTCTTTGAAATCTTGAAGTCAGAAATATGGTTTTATGCTTTGAAAGGTTGTTACTTTCTAATTGAAATTCAATGCCTCTTGTTCATTATTCAGTCCTAAACTTGATATGGGAAACATTTCCTGGTAAATCGATAAAATCAACTTTATATTTAGCTGTAAATATTCAAGTGGCAGATAGGAGGGACTTCTGATCTGGTTGGTCCTTCACCATTTTTGATCAAAGGAAATGGGTAGGTCAGTTGACTTGTAAATCTTTTTTTTTTTTTTTTTGTGATTTTATTATGTCAGGAGAACATTTCCATGGGTATTTTATTTATATACGAAACAAATCTCAATCCATCGTTTATAAAACCCACAAAGTCCTGGGCTGTCATTTTGGTCGCAGACTTGGAGCTCCTTTTTGGTTGGATTCTATGTGGTGGGTGAATGTGTGTCTAATGGGGTGCCTTTTAAAGGCAAGACAGATTTAAGGATATAATTTAGTGACATTCTGCTGACTACACTTTTCACTCTACATGGCTCTTCATATATTTTACAATTTTAACAATGTTCAGTTGATCTCTTTAAGTCTTAGCCTTCTTGAAGGCAGGAGTCACAATTTTGTGACTCTTCCATATGTAGATAATGGCTCAATAAATATGTCTGATTATGACATTAGCCATTCTCTGTAACTTTAGTACTTTTTTTTTTTTGACGATGTGTATGAATCAGTGAGTATTTAACAAGTAAGCTGATTCCACTAAATGAGTCGTCCTTATTTTGGCTTAGGCTCTGCCCCAATTTTAAGTTTTTAAATTGAAATCTAACATTTAACGACTACTTTTAACTCCCTTCCTTTTAATTTTGGATACCAAGTATGGGAGAGTTCTTCAGGTGGCCAAGTAGACTTTTCCTGACCTTGAGTGTGGTTTACTGGCATTATATTAAAAAAAAAAAAAAAAAACACTAAAAATAAAAAAAGGATGTCAGTATTTGCTGTTTTAGGATAGCATGAGCCCTTGGGGTTTCCCAAAGATCATTTTTAAAATCTAATGTGCAGCTGCCTGACATCGACGTTTTTAGCTAAAAGGCGTCTTCCCTGAATTCGGATTTAAGTGACCCTGGAATATAATGCAGGGATAGGTTGCTATGGGTTAATCTCTGGACACTTCATAGCTGGCAGGCACTGGCATCTGTGGTTTATATTGCATTGTTCTTTAGGTCTAGAAATAACATTCTTCTAAATCTGGTGATAGTCAGGGGAATGTTTACTGAGATTGGTTTTCTTCCATTTGCCCAGTTTTAAAGCTGGAGGTAAAACAAAACACATGTGTGATTAGGAGAAAAAAAAAAAAATCTGTTATTTGAAAAGTAATTCATGGCACTGGTAGGGTTCAAGTAGCCCCAGGAACTCATGTTTCATGGTGGTGTGTACATCAAGGTGTATTCCTCTTGTTTAGTAACATATTATATTAGTGTACTTTAACCTGGATGCCAGATATTAGTTTACATAGACTTTTTCGGGAAGAGTGTATTTTTATAGGCATATGCTTTCAGGTTAAGGCATTACTATTTGGTGTGTTTTCACAGTACAACAAAAAAAAAAATCAAAGATAATGCTTTTGTTTTAATATAATTTTAATGGAGTCTGGATAATAGATTTCTTTGGACAAAGTTGAGCAGACTGCAATTCATTTATATGCAGGCAAAGAGCTTTTGGCCCTATAATATAGGGCATATAATCTTATTAGAGAGCCCTTTAAAATCAATAAAAAAAAATAAAACAACTTTAAAAGCATGGTAGCATTTGAGTTCATTCTTTAAAAAAAATCTATTTTCAATTACATTACTCTATTGAAATGTACTGCAACGGGTGTTATTAAAAAAAATACCTTTATCCTATGTATATATTCACAGCTGTCAAAAACGTGTCACACTGTGTCCTACAAATGCCTATTCTCACCCATTAAAGAACCTAGTCCTTGAGGTGGCCATTTTGCTGAAAAGCAGTTAAGAAAGCAGTCTGTCAGGCTGGCCTGAATCTTGCTGAAGGAGTGTCGTAATGTACTGCTTCACCCAACACGAGCACTCTTTCTAAATTTTAGAATGGGATAAAATTAAGGTCAAGGAGCCAAATAAAAAATATATATATAAATCTTGCAGGGAGAATTCTTATTAGCATCCACGCATCAGCCTCTCAAATCTAGGAGCTGTACAGCCATGGTACTGTTATCATACCGATATTGAGCTGATATCAAATTTGATGAGATGTGCTGGCAGTTGTGAAGGGCAGCTGATAATAATGGTGCAAACTCAACAAAAAGTTTAGTAAAATCTGCAGGAGGTGTTTTCTATCATTTGGCCTTGTTCTGTTGACTGTTGGCATTTGCTTGGCAAGAAGTAGGTGTTGCTCTTATGTCCCCCAGCTAAAGAGACTTTACTCTGCTTCAAAGTACTGAGCATGCACTTCTCTTACTGCTCCCCTCCCTGCCCTTCACAAGACAAGTCTAAGCAATACACTTGCACAATAAGTAGGAAAATTCACCAGTACTAACACAACACGTGTAAACATAAAAGCAACTGCATTTTTTGTACTCAAAATAAAAGAAAGCTCTTTGACTACTGAAAACTTATTGTTTGTGTTCATGATGTTAGACACATGATCTTAGAAGATAAGAGTAACCGCACATTTTTTCCTTGTGGATTGATGGTGTGTTACATATATATGTATACACACACGCACACACACATATATATACATATATAGATATTAAGGGAAGAAAAAAAAAAAAAAAGCAGTTGCCTTCAAGTCAATTTCGACTCTTAGCCACCCTATAGGCAGAGTAGAACTGCCCCATAGAGTTTCCAAGGCTGTAATCTTTACGGGAGCAGACTACCATCTTAGAAGATGGGGTAACCTCAAATTTTTTCCTTGTGGATTGATGATGTATATGTGTGTGTATACATATACATGTATACATCCATAGATATTGAGCCCTGGTGGAGCAGTGGTGAAGAACTCAGATCCTAACCAAAAGATCAGCAGTTCAAATCTACCAGTCACTCCTTGGAAACCCTATGGGTCACTATGAGTCAGAATCAACTCAATGGCAGTGAGTGGTATATAAATATAGATGTTTACATATAAATGTTTTGAGATAGGTAAGAAGGTCGTTGATTATTTAGCATACTGTCCTTATGGTTTAACTTTTAAAGTTTTATTGTGGTAAAAATACATATAGCAAAACATTTGCCAATTCAGAATTTGCTTTTACATGTACAATTCAGTGATGACGGTATATCTTGTTTCTTAACCACTTCTGTGTCAAGTTAGATAGCTCTTTTATATAATTAGGTATCTTAAAACATGTGATTGGTCATGTTTCTGCCCTGCAGAGTTTATGAGAGGAAAGCCAGCCTAACAATAGGGCCAATCCCACTAATTAAAGGTGTGCCCTAATAGGTTAACATGCTATAGATGTTTGGTTTTAATAGAGCTTAGAAAGTGTACCGAGCCCTGAAATGTTCCGTTTGGAAAGCTCTGCTTTGTAAAATTTGCCTTTAACAGGGATGATGACCCTTAATTAGAAATGATACACTTGCCCGTGATGCCTATTTGAGAAGATACAGCACTGACTTGCCTATGTATTATTATTTTTAATGTATTAAGATCTAAGATTCCTGTCTTTGGGCATAGCATTTCTGAGTGCCTGTCTCTTCTCCTCTGTTTCAGGTGTGAATCATGGCAATGCGGTGAGAGACAGTGATTTACTGCTTTGGAGGACATGCATGTGTATGATTAAAGGATATAAGCGCAGGGCTCCAAGATTTACTTCCTTCCTGTTCCAGCAGGGACACCTGAAGGGAGTGAGTAATGGGGTAATTTATAACACCACAGGCCCTTCGCAAGAGACCACGAGTGAAAACAGAGAGATAAAACTCAGAAGGTTTCTACCAAAAGACTACAATTTTTGACACTCTCTGGACATTCCTCTCAATTGCAAGTAGTAGAGACTTCAGAATTTCCTGGTTGTCTTTTTTCAGGGAGATTCCCATTGAAAAGGTTAGTGTGTCAATACGGATTAAATCATGTAGATATTTTGTAAATGTTATACATCTTTCCTGTATGTTCTTTTTCTTCTTCTTGATATTCTTATGTTGTTGGGACATCAAAGAAACTTAGTAGTCTAGTTATAGACCTCAGGGTATTTTTAAAAGGTCAAGGAATACCAAGTGTTAGAAGCATAATGACAAATTCAGCAACATGTTTTTTTTTTTTTGGAGGGGTGAGGGGTGTTGGGCAGAGCTTACCAAATACTGTTGCTATCGTGTGTGGTCAGGTTGATTGTGACTCATAGAGACCCTATGTGACAGAGTAGAACTACCCCATAAGGTTTCTTAGGTTGTCATCTTTATAGGAGTAGATTGCCAGGTCTTTTCTCCCACAGAGCAGCTGGTGGATTTGAACTGCTGACCTTCCACTCTGAAGTGGAGCGCTTAACTGTTGCACCACCAGGGTTCCTTTGCCAAGTACTAGTGGCCTATATGTCTTAGAATCTTCTCTTTTAATTTATAGGTACTTCACTCCAGTTTTGAGTTGATGAGATGAGAGATGGGGTGGATAAAGAGTTTCTTTCCCAGTTGTGTGTGTGTTTAGGGCAGGGAGGTTTAGCTGGCCTTGGAGAGCTAATCCAGGAATTTTTTTTGTAATGCAAGCAAATATATGAGGAATTGAGCAGGAAACCTGGTACTGTTCAAACGGTTTGTTTCATCACCAGCAGCTCCTCATGCCAGAGTCCTGGCACGGCTGCTAACAGAGAGGTCAGAGGTTCCAACCCACCAGCTGCTCTGAGGCAGAAAGATGTGGTAGTCTGCCCCTGTAAAGATTTAAAAAAAAAAAAAAAAGATTACAGCCTAGGAAATCCTATGCGGGCAATTCTAGTCTTTCCTATAGGGTCGCTGAGTCAGAATCACTCAATGGCACACAACAGCTCTTTATGAGGGCTTCAGTGCATTGTGTGTTTTCGTGCCTTTTAAAAATGCAAGATATAGAGCTTCAAAAAAAAAAATGTTCTAAAATTACGGTATATCATCACTTTGGGATTGGTTATTGTCCAGAGGCTTACGGCAATACCTAATTTGATAGGTTCTTCTGACTTGTAATTGTTAGTAACATTAGATTCATGAAAACTGAGTACCACAATGTCCACATGTGATATTTTTATCTCAAAAATACTAACTTCACCTACACTTTGGAATGTCTTAGTGGTTGGCAGTAGACCTGTTCTATTAAAGATTGTTTAGATAACATTGGAATGGCTCCAAGCTCTTCCTTCTCTCCCGTATGCTGTAGGTGACTAAAACATTCCCATAAATAACTGGCCACCTTTTGAACTGACCTTTCAGTTCATATGATGTAAATATTGATGGCCTTGACATTTTTTGGTATGTGCACAGTTCAAGAGGCATAATATCTCCATATAACTAAAAGCAGGTGGAAGAATGGGTAGACAGCCATGGGCTCTCTGATAACCATAATTCAGAAGCACCCTTGCCAAAGTCTTGTTTTTAGACTTTGTGCAGGGAGAATGTCTCATAAGCAAAGTAGTCTGCAAGTTTAGGTCCTCTTGGCATTTCTGTAGCCAAATATTCCTGGATCAAACAATGTTAATGTGTGTCCTTATAATAAAATGCTTTCTAGAATAAATACATAGTCGCTCGATCATTCCTCATTATTCGTAGATTCCATATTTGCAAAGTCTCGTATTTGCTAAAAACGTTCGAGGCCTTTTTTTGGTCGTTCACAGGCATGCACATGTGCAGAGCAGCAAAAAATTTAGCGGAAGTCAAACAAGGACAGTTCCGGTTTTGATAATTTAGGGTTCCCTGGGACTTTACATAGGGTCGCTATGAGTCCAAATCGACTGGAGGGCAGTGCGTTTGGTTTGTTTTGTTTTTGTGACTTTACAGCTACCGCGAATATTTAAGTGAGTTTCCTCCCCGCCTTTGGAAATTAAGAACTTCGGTTCTCCTAGCAGGGTGATAAGGTATAGTAGCTAAGTGCTTGCGTTCAGGAGCAGACCTCCCAGGCTCAAATCTTTATTGTACCATTTACTAGAAATGTTACTTCAGGCAAAGTATTCAAACTCTTTCAGCCTCACTTTCCTGTTATTAAATGGGGATGATAATAATAATGCTTGGAGTCCCTGGGTGGTCTAAGCTCTTAACATGGTTGGCTGCTAACCAAAAGGTTGGTGGTTAGAGTACACCCAGAGGTGACTTGGAAGAGAGGTCTGGTGATCATTTAAGAAAAACTAGCCATTGGAAAGCCTGTGGAGCATAGTTCTACTCTGATACACGTATGGCCACTGAGTTGGAATGGATTCCACGGCAACTGGTGTTGGTAATAATATTTACCTTTTAATTTTTTTTTCCAGAATGAAATAGGGCTATCCAATTAACACTTTAGTGAAGATTTATTTAAGAGTTAGCTGTTATTACCAAGCTTTCAGGTATCCTGTGACCACAGGATGAAGCTGATAAGATGAAGAGCTTAAAAAAAAAAAAAAAAAAGTATACCTGGGGCCTCACACTCCTAGAGCATATATAGTCAGTTATGTGGAAATCATATATGAAAAAAAAAAATGAGGATATAGTTCTGATTTTACAAAATAGTTTAACAAGTTTTGTTTGACTATTGGTTTTAAAGTAATCTTTCTGGTTTTATGTAACGTGTGTATTAGAAATGGGAACATTAGAACACTTTGTTGAATTGTCAAGCATTATTGGTGGCCCTAATTTATACACCCATTGTGCTGTAGTTTTAGGTGCAGAACTCTCCCCTGTGGGGATTATTATAGCACAGGTGGGCTTGAAATTACTATGCTTTGCTTTGGGTACTTTTTTCACTAAGAAGTATGGACGCCATGAGATGATACTTACCCATCTGTCTATCCAAGCATTTGTATGTATATTATTACCTGAGCGCTTAGGTGCACCATGGAGAGAGGGGATTTAAAATGGAGAAGAGGAAAAAACTGAAAATAAAATAACATGATGGAAATAACAGAAACCTCTTTGCAAAGAAAACCTAACTGTTGTTAATAGCAGATTTAATAGCCAGTAGCAAAACCATACACTATTGTCTTTAAGAAACAGAGCCGAAGCCACAACGTTGAAAACTGAAGTGCAAATCTGGAAATCTGCCAGCAAAGTCAAGCAGTGCAGGCTTCTAATACTCAAATTCAGGGGGAAAAGAAAATCCTTTTGATGAAGTAACTTCTTATATTGATTGTAAGCTGTCAGTGTTTGATGGGTAGATCTTAAAACATTAACTGATTAAATTGCTCAGTGCTAGGCAGTCATAGTTGTGGCCTCCCCTCTTCTGAGCTTCCAGATTTGTGTCTTGACATGTGAGGCATTCCCTAAATGAGGGGACCAAGCAGAGTGGAACATTTTGGCATTTACTTGATCCTTAAGAGCACCAATAGAAAGAAAGACGTCGAATTCAGTGGAAATACTACTTATTGGTTGCTTATGCGTCATAAAAAAATATCACCTATTAAATTGTCCTACCTCTTAGAAACACTCCATCTACCCAATTCTTCTTTGCTAGTCAAAGGAGATGCAAAAATACTCTGCACCCCTGGAGGAGATGTACATTATTGGAGAGGCATCCATCAGCCTTTTTTATACCATTTGGCTCCTCTCCAGCTATTCTGTGTTATGCTTATGGGCTCTTACAGTTTTCATTTCTGCTTGGGGCATGAAAGAAGTGTTTTTCTTCCATATTCAGTTGTCTTAAACTTATTTGTAGGCTTCCCCTACCCCCAAGCACGTGTGCTGCCTTAGGTCTCTTTCACTCCTGTGCTTGAGTAAGGTCTGGCCTCCCATGATTCCTTGTTTCTGTTTGTTGTTGTTAGGTGCTGTTGAGTCAGTTCTGACCCATAGTGTCCCCATGTACAACAGAATAAAACACTACCCACTCCTGTGCCATCCTCACAATTGTTGGCTATGTTTGAGCCCATCGTTACAGCCGTTGTGTCAATCCATCTCACTGAGGGTCTTTCTCTTTTTTGCTGGCCTCCTACTTTACCAAGCGTGATTTCATTCTCCAAGGACTTATCCTTCTGATAACATGTCCAAAGTATGTGAGATGAAGTCTCGCCATCCTTGCTTCTAAGGAGCATTCTGGCTGTACTTCCTCCAAGACAGATTCGTTTGTTCTTCTGGCAGTCCGGGGTATATTCAATATTCTTCACCAACACCACAGTTCAAATGCATCAATTCTTCTTCTTTCTTTTACATTGTCCACCTTTCACATGCATATGAGGTGATTGAAAATACCACAGTGTGTTTCAGGGGAAATGATTAAGAAAGGAAGGAAGGAAAAAAAAAAAAATGGCATGGTTTCTCTGCGCTCTTGAAAACCTGTGGGCTGATAACATTGTGGCTTCCCTGGGTGCTGCAAACAGCAAGCGCCACTGCTAACTGAAAGGTTGGAGGTTGGAGTCTACCCAGAGGTGCCTCAGAAGAAAGGCCTGGCAACCTACTTTGAAAAATCAGCCATTGAAAATCCTGTAGAGCACTGTTCTAGTCTGATACGCATGGGGTCCCCATGAGTCAGGGTCGACTCTATGGCAACGGATTTTTTTCTCAGTAATATTTTCTTGTGTTTTTGGTGAAAGTTTACACAGCAAGTTAGGTTCCTGCTTGACAATTTCCACAAAAAATTGACCAATAACATTAGTTACATTTTTTACATTGTATCAACATTCTCTTTAATTGTCTTCTGGTTATTCCATTTCCAGTACCGCAGTTTCCCTGCACCCTTGTGTCCTCATCTTTGCTTTGGATTAAATGTTGACCTTTTGGACTCATACAGATGTTTTTTCAGTACAGCATCAATCTAATGGGTAATATCCTTTTGTGTGTGTGTGTCACTCTGCTTTTCTGCTAAAACGTGATCTCAGGATAATTTTGGTTCAAGGTGACAACTGATTTTCAATGACTTTGCGAGAATTTTGGTGGTAAAAGGGCTGCAGAAGGCAACTTCATTCTACAGATGCAGAAACTGAGGCCCAAAGAAGTGAAGAAATTTGCCTAAAATCATTTGGCCAATAAGTGTCAAGGCAGCACCTAAAATCAGTGGAACTTTGGTTTCTACCAAGCCATACTGAAACCCGTGGCCGTCACGTCGATTCTGACTCATTGCGACCCTATACCACTGAGTAGAACTGCCCCACAGGACTTCCAAGGAGCAGTTGGTGGATTTGAACTGCCAGCCTTTTGGTTAGCAGCTGAGCTTTTAACTACTGCCCCACCAGGGCTGCTAAGCCATACTGGGGGTATCCAGTAGAGGGGTGGACTCTGTCGTGGTTACCGGATTGAAGTGGAGTGACTGAGGAGTGAAATGAAAAGAGTGTAAAGATAGGGCAAAGAAGCAGGACTTGGGACAGGGTTTGTATGAGGTTCTTTTAGTGAGACACCCTTTGGGCAGGATGCATGAATATTTTTTCTCTGATAGAAAAGAAAAGGAAGGGAGCAAAAGTGTGATGAAGATCAGGCATTTTTAGGAATTGTTTACCTTCTTTTGAAGCCTTGGAACAATGGATATTTATTTGTCATCAGGTAATTTAGGGTAATGGGATATAAATCATTGCTAGTTCTACTTTCTTGCCTCCTTTGGTCGGTACTACCTTTTATTTCGCTAAAAATGGGCTAAAAGAGAAAGTGTGTGAAACACTTTCCAGACCTGATAACTGCAGAGATCTCAAGTGACACCCTTGGCTCCCGTCCCAGGATGAGGTCACACTGTCTGATATTAGTTAGATTTATATTGGCGTATCAACCAAAACGTAAGGCGTTTTGCCATGATGCCTTTACAGCCATTTATCAGGTAGCTAGTAGGAGTGGCTCTCTGGCCAATTGTTCACTTTATATTATCACTCAAAAGCATTTGCCTATCTGCAGGCATGTATGTATCTTTTTCAAATGGTAGTTTTAAATTCATGTAGAAAACACCACTTTTAGTTATTACCGCTATTACGGCTTGTGGCCTAATCTGTACTCATTCTTGAATTCAGACCTGTCTGTACATGTCTGGAAGTCTGGTGTTTTGGTTTCCAGGATGCTTTTCTCATGAGGGTCTGAGGACCCTCTGGGAAAGACCCCATTCTGTAGGAAGACAGATTGGATAATTAAAGCAGTAAGTATATGTTATGTTCATATATCTGAGAGTAATGCTCATGGTAACAATGAATGTTTATTGAGTGCTTATCGTGTGCCATACACCATTGTAAGCACTTTGGAAACCTTCCGAGTAACCCTATGAACTTTGTTCTATTATTAACCCATTTTACAGATAAGAAAATGAGACACAGAGAAGTGAGTAGACATGTACAGTCTCAAAGAGCTTACTGTGGCTTTAGAAAATTAATCATTCATTTATTCATTCAGCAAGTTCAGTGCCTACAAGCCTACAACATAAAACCTGAGTTATGAAAATTTACGAACTTTCTATGCTTGCCCAAAGAGGCTTGTAACTGAATGTCAGAATGTTCATGTAAGCCAAACTTCAAAATGTGTTAATAGTGGGGAAGAAGATTCCAAGGACAGCATGTTGACAATCACTTGGACTACCTTTCAATTTAATTTCTCCTGGAATGATGTCGGAACCTTTGGGAGACTGGACTGCGTTGAAAGTGAGAGCAAAAACTCTAGAAACCGATTTGACAAAATCTGTCTGCCACCTTGAGTATATGAAGTGGCATTGGCAGCTTCATTAGGAATAGGGTTGGCAACCATGAGGGTATGTGGTGTGGGCAGCCGTGGGAAGTGACATCAGTGGTGTCCTGGCAGCTAAATTAGTACCTTGGACATTAGCACCTTCGACACTGCTTTTCACTGGCACGTATCACTGAATGGAACTATGCAGGTGAGGAGGAAAGTGGCAGATACTATGTGATGGCACCGTTCATAAGCTTACCAGTCAATTTTTCATGGTGGTAGAGGTGTTTGGATGGGAGAACATTGACAGTTACTACGCATGGTAACAAAATTTTGCACTTCAGTCTGGGGTGTGGTTTGGAGACATGAATTTTGTAAAGTGCCGCTTAGCAGATGTGTGCCTTGGGCAGATCACTATGCCTCAGTTACCCTGTAAAATGGTGAGAGTAAAAGAACTTACGTCATTGAGTCCTTTTTTTTTTTTTTATTGTGCTTTAGGCAAAGGTTTATAGAGCAGATTAGTTTCTCATTAAACAATTAAAACACATATCGTTTTGTGATGTCGGTTGCCTACCCTATGACAAGTCAACACTCTCCCCTTCTGGACCTTGGGTTCCTCATTATCAGCTTTCCTGTCCCTTCCTGACTTCTTGCCCTTGCCTCTGGGCTGGTGTGCCCCTTTAGCCTCGTTTTGTTTTATGGGCCTGTCTGTCTCATCTTTGGCTGAAGGGTGAACCTCAGGAGTGACTTCAGTACTGAGTAAAAAGGGTGTCTAGGGGCTGTACTCTCAGGGTTTTTCTAGTCTCTGTCAGCCCAGTAAGTCTGGTTGTTTTTTGTGAGTTAGAATTTTATTCTACATTTTTCTCCAGCTCTGTCTGGGATGGACCCTCTATTGTGATCCCTGTCAGAGCAGTTGGTGGTGGTAGCCGGGCACCATCTAGTTGTGCCAGACTCAGTCTGGTAGGGGCTGTGGTAGTTGTGGTTCATTAGTCCTTTGGATTAATCTTTCATTGGGTCCTTTCAAGTTTAAATGAGTTAATATAAGTACAATGCTAGTCGTGATGCATATGGCCATTATCTAGGTGCTATCTCTGATGATAGTGATGATGAAGTAATAGCAATCAATCATTTAGATTAAACAGTATCAGGGATAAATGATTCAGCTAGACTCCAGGGAAGCTTTTTTCCCTGAAGAAGACTTTTATCTTGTTGGGAAGATAAGATGTACACAATTGCAAAAGTAATTAACTCTTGATATCCAAATCCTATCTACTCACACCTATCCAGCCCAGGGTAAAAATTCACTAGCTCTTCTCCTGCCTGCTTATTTTCCTAGCTATGCCAGACAACCAGAGGGATCCAGGTTAGGTTCTCCTCTGCCTGTGTGCGTTTGTATGAGCCATTTCCATCAGTCTAGAACTCCTTTATCCTTTTATCTGCCTGCTGAAATGAACACCACCTCCGTGAAGTCTCTCAGATTCCCAGTCCTAGCCTCTCAGTTAGCTCACCTTCCCTTGCATTGCCATGCTGCCTTGTACATGCCTCTGTGAACACTTTTTCCAAGTTATTTGACCTGTGCCAGCCTCTACCAGACTGTAAAGTCCCTAAGAGAAATTTATATAAATTTCCATAATGTATATTCTACCCAGTTCAGCTTAAGGAATGAGTGAATGAATGATTATTTTTTTAACTCCACTGTAAGCTCTTTGAAACTGTACTACTATTAATTCCTCTGAGCCTCAGTTTTCTTGTCTGTAAAATGGGTTACTTATAATCACTAACTGGAGCCCTGGTGGTTCAGTGGTTAAGAGCTTTGCTGCTAACCAAAAGGCTGGCAGTTCAAATCCACCAGCCGCTCCTTGGAAACCGTATGTGGTCAGTTCTGCTCTGTCTTATAAAGTCGCTGTAAGTTGTCATTGACTTGGTGGCAATTTTTTTTTTCTTATAAGCACTGACAACAGTGATTAGCACATACTAAGCACTCCTTAAGTGTTACATACAAATATTTTGAATGTATTCAACCCAAACTAATAGTTTTGGTTATATTAAGGTAATAACAGTGGCTACTGTATATGCTTTATTCTCCTTGAACTCCTAATGTCTCTTACTTATGAAAGGACTCTTCCTCTACGGCTCTCAGACATACTACGCTGGGGCCATCTACCTCCCACTAAAAAGCAGATGAAGCCTCCATAAACATAATCTCAATGGCTTGAAATCGATTTTTTAGACCAAGAGAATATGCCAATCACCTTTGCTAAGTGCTTTTTTGGCCAAAGGTGTAAAAGCCTGATTCCATTTGGGGGGGAAAAAAATTTCTGCCTTAAAATTTGTTGTATAATTTGCATTCTGAAAGGCAGTAATATCTCAACTTTAATGTTAAGCCATCTCCTGTGGACTGAACATAAATATTGGACGGCCCTTTTAGTTAAAAGGGGGCCCTGGTGGCGCAGTGGCGAAGAGCTTGGCTGCTAACTAAAAGGTCAGCAGTTCGAATCCACCAGCGGCTCCTTTCAACAGCTGCTCCTGGGAAACCCTATGGGGCAGTTCTACTCCGTCCTATAGGGTCGCTATTAGGCAGAATTCACTCAATGGCAACGGGTTTGATTTTGATTTTGATTAAAAGAACTGCAGCAAAGCGTAGGCCTCTGATATACTATTTGATTTCGTTACATTCAATATAATTTCTATAAAAATAGTGGCAGGGGAAAGCAAATCTTTTCCGCCTTATATTGATGGCATGGTTTTGTGGATGTTTCAGGCCATTCATTGGAGACCAAAGAATGTTAAAGAACAGTACTTAAAACTGTCAGCCTGCCTCAGTTTCTTCATCGTTGAGCATAACCCTGGCCATCTGCATACCTCCCTCAAGTGTTTGGATGAATGGCTCTGAGCTCTTAAAGTACTTTGAATTTCTGGGATGAAAGGATCTCTGTAGGTACAGGTCTCAGGAAAGTATTATATGTGGGCTTTCTAAACTGCCACACAGCCTGTTTTGCAAGAGCACTAATGCATTTCTGGGTTTAGAGTTGTAAAAGGACTTATGTTCAACAGCCTCCGGCTGCATCTTGTGAGGTTCCTGAGGCATGTGTCACTGCTTGCTTACCCCTAGCTTAGATTCTCTCTGTAGGACAGGTATCTGCAAGCGCGCACACGTAGAGCAACCATGTGGACTTAACTATTGCCTGTGTTTGGCTGCTGTGGCACCGAGGAGACAGCACAGGATGTTAGGCGAGGGGAGATGGGCTCTGTGCTCCTCCACCCGCTACCTCCCATCTTGGGAGCCTCCGGGTTTGCTGTGATTGTCACAAGAGCGAACACTCACAAAAGTGCTTTGAAACTGTAGAGTTGAGGGAGGAGGGGATTTGCTCCAGGTACTGACACTTAGATGGTGAATAACTGGATTAGAGTTCTGGCTACTCCAGTTACTGGCTCTATGACCTCAGGCAAGTCGGTTAACGGCCCTAACCTCAGTTTCCCTGATAGACAGTCCTGGCCCTAACATTTGTGGTGCCCAGAGCTAGAATGCAAATGGAGGGCCATTCACTCTATATCTAAATATGTAAAAAGTTATAAATCAAACTAACATCTGTCAAGTAAAATATGTTCTGACATTCTCCTACTTTGACATAATGAATGACCTTGAAGGCCAGGTTTGAATTTTCAGACTTTTCTGTAGTAAAATTTTCACCATTCGTGCAGGAGACCTGGGTTTGATTCCTGACCAATACATCTCATGTCCAGCCCCCACCTCTGTCAGTGCAGGCTTGTGTGTTGCTATGATGCTGAACAGGTTTCATCAAAGCCTCCAGACTAAGGTGAATTAGAAAGAAAGGTCTGGCAATCTACTTCCGAAAATAAGCCAAGGGAAACCTGTGAATCACAACCGTCCACTCTGCAGCTGACCATGAGGATTGCACCGGATCAGGTAGCACTTTGTTCCATTGTGTGTGGAGTCACCATGAGTTGTGGGTGACTCCATGGCAACCAACAACAATAAGATGCTTGACCAGATAGTGTGGGCAGGATCAGGCACCCTGATCCACAGCTTGCTTCCCTTCTCTATCCACCTCTGTGCCCTTCTGCAGGGAGGGACCCAGTATTGACGTCTGAGGTCAACTCAGTCTGCATGTCGGAGCTCTATCCACACATCACCCTATGTGCCTTGGGTGTGCATACTGAGGAGTGGTTTGTGCTCAAAGGTCTGGGAGCAAATCTGCCTGGGAGCTGAAAGTGGCCTTGGACCGTTTGGACAAGGAACTTCAGAGTCCTAGTACTTGGAACACAATCTACAAGGGATTTCAGGCTCCTGGTGGGCATGTGTCTTTGGCCTATGGACTCTTTACCCTGGGAGGTTCACCCCTAGATATGTGGTCCTCTAAAGAGTTTTAAAGAGAGGAGCCTGGGACAGGAGCCCTTCTTGTGTATGTACAGAGTTAGAACAAGCATTTGTTGTAAAATACATGGTTGCGCTTTTGTAAAATGTTAATATTGCATAAATGAAGTCATTTCTAGCAGAAAAATCTCAGCCTTTGGACCAACCTTAATCAAATCCATATTTAGCAATGGTGGAAATGAGAGCTGGTTTCCACCAGATAGGATGATACCGCTAGGACCTAGCAGAATGCTCTGTATTTACTTAGCATTTAATTCATTCATTTAGCAACAAAAATTCAACAAATATTTATTGGTGACCCCTCTTTCCTGAGCTTTGTTCTAGACATGTTAGTAATAGCAGTGAGCAAATAGACATAACTGGAGCCTACACTTTAATAGGAGGAAACAGAAGATCAAAAGGATAAATAATATGTGGTTTGCTTGAAGATGGTTTATAGACATTGTGTTTCTATTGATACTTTCAGTTCATTTATTTGTTCCACAAATATATTTTGGGTACTCGTGCCAAGGACTAGACACTGCCTACCGCAGAGATGTGGATATGAAAAGACATGATTGTTGGGAGGCAGGTAGTGTTTTGTTCCTGCTAATGAAGAGTGATCATGAAACAAGAGCATTGCATTATATGGCGTTTGTGTGAAGCACTGTGAATTTCATGAAATACTCATACTCTCTTTGGAATCCATCATGTTCTTGAATTATTTTTCATTTCTATTCTTCAAATGCTTATTAAATATTTGCTATATTTAAAGCATTGTCCTAGGCTGTATGAAAGGTTAAAGGTATTAGATGAGGCTTTTGTCTTCAAGTATTTATAACCTACAGGAAGTTGTATATGTAAAAATTTTTAGAGGAGTTCTTGGCATATAAGAAGCACTTGAACGTTGTCTATTTTTACAACTTCTCTGCCTGAGTCTGTCAACAAAGTGAACTCTGATTCTCTTCTTTCCTTTCTAGGACTGTGTCCTTCAGTGGGGTAGGGAGAAATCTTGACTGAACCAAGCCACACACTGGGTGTGTACCGAAAGAATTCTTTTCAGTGCTCTGGAATGCTGTCCTTAGGGTTCAGCTGACTTCTCTCAGTGGAGACTCATACATCAAGAGGGCAGTAGTATAATTATCTTGGCTACTGTGAAGCCACTGAAAAGTGCTTCTGGGATCTGGATGTAAATTTATTGTGAAATTTAACAAAGAAAAAGTCACCCCCTTCTTTCCCTTTCTTCCCTTCAACTCCAATTGCATTTTAAAAGTCCCTCTGTTAGGATAAATATATGTTATTTGACCTACTATCCTTTCTGGTTTGGGTTATATAAATATCTCCCTGAAGCAAATGAGATGCCTTTTTCGTTTACAACCCTTTGTGGGAGCAATCATGCTTTAGTTCTTTGTTTTGATAATTAAAAATAAGATAAAACAGCTAGAAAGAAAAGTGTGACAAATTGTGGTGAGCCGTAACTTTGACTATCAGGAATTGCCTCACCCCATTGATGAAAGGGTCAGGCAATCTTCACCGCGTGTTTATCAGGGTCTACTGTGCAGTATGGTTCATCCCTATAGATATGATTTTTTTTTTTTTTGATATGTTTACTGTGATCTTTGTGCAGATGATTTAATTTTGGCATATGAGCTACAAAAGTTGGTGAACTTTTTCTGTTAAAGAAATTCAGGTGGTGGCTGTAGGAAACTGAACAGAAAGAAGATTGGTCAACTCAATCTTAATGATTTTTTTTCTTATAAAAACGAGGATGTGATTTTTAAAATTAAAGTAATGTATTTTGGAGTTCATATTTCATCCTTTAGGAGAGACTCCATTTGCATATAAGCTTTGTTTTTTTTTTTTTTTGAAACTGTAGATCTGGTTGCCATTCTGTTCCTAACTAGTTGTATGATCCTGGACACTTAGTCAGCAGCTTCAGCTGTAAAAGGAAATATGCTGGTCTTCTGATAGCTAAGGTTTCTTCTAAGTTTAAAGTTCAGTGATTAAGTAAAATGAAAATATCAATTGAATTGCAACCTTGACTTGTTTTACAATCACTTCAGAATTTTTTTTTCCCCCAAAATTCTCATGCCTGGGCCCTGTCTACCAGTCTTCTGATTTAGTCAGTCTAGGGTGAGGCCTTGAGATATGTATTATTATTTTAATAAAAGTTCCCTAGAGATTTTTTTTTTTTGATGTACAGCAACAACTGAGAATGACCAGTTTGCCAGCAATGAGTCCTAAAATGGGGAGGGTGGTATGAGTCATTGGGAATTTAGGAAAACTAGGGATTTTTGTTTTTATGAGAAAATTATGCATTTTTAGTTTTAAAAAATTGTTTAAGTTTAAGATTGTAATTTAAGGTGTTCATGCATTATCTCCCCCACATATATAATGGATCTCAGGGTGCTGCTTTTATGAACCACTGTAAAAATGGCATAGTGGGGGTATCTGGTCTCCTCTAACTTCACCATGGGAAGAGAGAATCACCATCGGCCTCAAGCCCAAGGCAGATTCCTATGAGGCAGAGGTCAGACATGCCTCCTCCTCTCTCCAACCTTTTTACCAATTCTGACACCAGCTGTCCCTCCCATGATGCTTTTTGCTTCTCTGATGGTTTCAGTAATTCATTGCAATGGCCACACAGAACTCATAGACAATACTTATGATTATGCAGTTTATTAAAGAAGTAATAGGCTACAAATTTAGGATCAGGAACGACTCAGGATACAGTTCTCTGGTTAGGACAAATTTTTGGCTGAACCCTTGGCCCCTGGGCCCCTTGGACTGGCCACTGCCCTGCTCAGTCAAGTGTTACAAAGCTCTTTAGCTCTGCGGAAGAGTGCCCAGAAGCCTGTCACTCCGCCAGGAAGCCTCCTTCCCAACGGGGCTCAGTTCTCTAGCTCCAGGGGTCAGTAAGCCCAGTTCCATGGACAAATGCCCAGGGGCTCCCCACTTTGCCAGGAATCCTCCTGCCAAAGCTCTCAGCTCTCTCACTCTGTGGGTCAACATGCCCACTGTAACCACCTTGCTCTGTGGGCCGGGAATCCCACTGCACCATCTCATGCTGGCTTCCTCATTCTGCTGCCACCTTTCTCTGCCGCCAATTCTTGCTATCTCGTGCTGCCTCTGGTGTTACGGCGCTCTCTCTTTGTCTCCTGGGTCTAGGACGTTCTCAGCACAGGTACCCCAGGTCCAAAGGATGCAGTCCACTCATGGCTCTTCTTGGTGGTAGTGAGTTGCTCCCTTCCTGCCCCTGGGATGGCTCATTTTAAGCCTAGCAGGATAATAAAATTGATCAATCCCCTTGTTAGGGTTCTATACACCTTATTTGCGTGATTCTACCTACCTACACAAGGGTGCCAGGCACCTTATTTGCATTATTAGCAGGCTGTCCAATCCCCTTGGTGGGCCACAAACACCTTATCTGTATGGTCTCACCCAATGGTCACAAGACCATAAATGGCTGAAAGGGCCATATTAAGTAACTCACTGCACTGCAACTACTAATCAAATATATCATGCTAAGTATGGTTGGATTGCAGTGACTACTGATGTGTCTGGTAGGAAATTCCACTGAGAGCCAGAAACACAGGAATTTATGTTGAAACTTGGAAAGTTGAAATAAGGCTTTTTTTTTTTTTGCTTTGGCCGTTTTACTGAGATTTGACCTTTCTGATAGGTTTCACGACATCTTTGGAATGCAAAGTTGGGGATACTAATATTTGCCACCAGGTAATATTTATTTAGTGATGTGAGAACCTAAAGCATTAATTGACTGCAAGTGTGATTATTAACAGGACTCAGGAAAAGGCTACCAGAAATAATGGCACCGTTGTTATCACAAAGATTTTTTTGCCATTGGCACTGAAGGAAAAAAAAAATGATATTTGTTATCAAATCAGGCAGGGAATTTACAAATGATAAGAAGTTAGAGAGGCTGCATTCTTTCTTGTATCTCACTCTTGTAGCCAGAAGTGTCTTTCTCCCAGGGAAAGATAAAAACACTTGACCAGGGCCATAAATTCACTCTGTCTGCTATCACCAGGGCCTTAGGAAGTCTATGAACAGCCTTGACCTCCTCCAGTTCTTCTTTTATTGAAAGGATGCTTATGACGTGGTGATAGCTTTAGGAGGGCAGCAGCAAAACAGCAACACAGCAGCAAAACTTCCAAAGAAAAGAAGATTCTGTGGCCTTTTGGAGGGCAGAAACTTCTACTGTTTTTTGATGTTGTGGTGGTGAGTTTTTCTCCCCCACAAGGTCTTTCTTACCCAAGAACTTTGTTCATACAAGTAGATGATCATTGGATTGGCCAAGATTTTGCTGGATTGGCTAAGAGTTTGCTGTAGAAAATAAGCATTTCAAAAATCCCAACTTTTCCATGTTTTCTAATCAGATTTCTGCTTTTGCCAGTTGATTATACTTGCCTTGATTGCTGTCAATGTTCCGGCTGGGGTTCAGCTCTCCCTGGCCTCGGCTTTTATAACCTGGTAGGATGGGAGACTAGGATGATAAAACTGGAACAGTTAAGAATTTCACTTCTTTGTTTTTCAAGTGTTTAGATGATAGTTTATGGCACCCTATGAACTGTCCAGTACTTGTAGCCTGGATATTTCCGTGTAAATACAGGGTTTAGCTTTTGAAAGGGCAGAATAGAATACACAAATTACTTTCTCACTCTCCAGAGTGAAAACATTTTTCTGTAGATCACTTAGCAAATCCTGGTGGTGCAGTGGTTAAGAGTTTGGCTGCTAACCAAAAGGTCTGCGGTTCAGATCCACCAGCCGCTCCTTGGAAACCCTATGGGGCAGTTCTACTCTGTTCTGTAGTGTACCTTTGAGTCAAACTGGATGAAAACAGGTATGATTTTTTTTTTTTTTTTAATTTAGCAAGTCTGCATATTGGAGTGGGAGAGGGTATAGTAGGCTGGGTCAGGCTTGTCTCCTGTCCCAAGCTTCTGGTTACACTGTAGCTGACCTGAGGCTGGCAACTGATGTGACATCATCTTGGGTGTTGCTGGCACGTTTTTCTTTTCTCAGTAAATCTACGCTAAACTGATCTTTTCAAAACACAAAACAAAGAGAATTTTGGCTTGCTTTGCATACCCTATAGGTATGTCTGGCTGTTTCTAATGAGTGAGGTATTGTCCTATTTGCCTCCTTCAAAGGAAGTATCTGTTTATACAATATACACTTGGATCATCTGTATTACAGAGCAGTCTGAGAAACCCTCAGGCAGGCCAGGAAAGCTTTCACCCCAAAGCAACTTCTCAGCCCCTGAGAGACAGGCCTAACTAGACACCAGCAGTTCATTTTTCTGTTTTTTTTTTTTGTTGTTGTTGAGATTTCCCCAGTGATAACGAAGGACCTCACAGAATACTAAAGCATTGTATTTAAAACTGCACATTAGGGAGGTGAGAACACGTCTCCAGGTGGTGTTTTCCTTGACTGAGAGCATTAGCCTTGCCAGGATGGCGGTGCGGTGCAGGACCACTCTGCTCAATATGTAAATAAACTGGCAGAGCTCAGGCCAGGCATATGTATTTGGGGCTCCCAGACCCTTTGTTCTTTTCTATTTCTAGGCCCCTCAGGATCTTTTCTACCTTTTTGCTCTCAAAGGCCCCTGCTAAGAAGACTACTCCTAATTTTCTTTTCCAGATGCTTCTTGGCCTTGGTTTTTCTGGATCAAAAAAATAAAAAGGCAGCAGTTAAATACTTTTCTACAGCCACGACTAGGTGCTTCTCATACCCTGTGTTGGTTATTGGAGCCTCTGGGTGGTGTGAATGGTTAAGGCCCTAGACTGCTAACCAAAGGGTTGGAAGTTCAAGTTCACTCAGAGGTGTCTAGGAAGAAGGGCCTGATGATCTACTTCCAAATAATTAGTCATTAAAAAACCTATGGATTCTGATTTAAAGGGGGATAAAATGCACCCTACTTTCCCCTTCCACCTCAATCCTTTTGTCAGGAGTTTCACACACTTAGAGATAAGCTGGTTGGACTTAGATGCCGAAACATAAATCATAAGCAATGAAGCCTTCCTTTTGCTTGAGTTTTGTAATTCCTGCCTCCTCCTGTAGTTCTGACCCCTGAGCTGTGTTATCATACATATCAAAAAATAATATGATTTTTCTTTACCGTATTTATTTCTTAGATAGCCCACCTGATACAGGGCTTTATATAGAGTGGCGTTGTTGTTTGTGTAAGGTGTTAGTTGCCATTATACTTCCGTCCTGCTATATGCAACTTTGATAAACTCCGGAAACCCTGGTGGCAAAGTGGTTAAGTGCTACAGCTGCTAACCAAAGGGTGGGCAGTTAGAATCTGCCAGATGCTCCTTGGAAACTCTATGGGGCAGTTCTCTTCTATCCTATAGGATCACTATGAGTTAGAATCGACTTGATGGCCCTGGGTTTGTGTCTCCACATTTAGGATTTTTGAGGAAATTTCTGGTCCCTTCTCTTCTTGCCTTTCATAACTGATCTTTCTAAGTCCTTCTCCTACCTCACCCCTCCTCATCCTATGCTTAAGGGATCCTAAGCTCTGGTGTTATTAAAAAGTCATACTATGTCTTTGCATGGACCCATCCTTTTCTCATGCTTCTTCCCTTCTTACTTCCTCCTGGGGACTGTCCTACCCACTCAAAAGCCCAACCCAAATGTCTTCTCTGCGAGGCCTCTGTTAATATGCCTCAGTCTGTGGCCCTTTGTTATAGCAGGTATCACATTAAATTGTTATTGTTTGTTTACGTGTCTGTCTCCCTCACTACTACGTGTCTGTCTCCCTCACTGAACTGGCTGTTGCTTAAGAGCAATGACTGGGTAATGTCTGGCACCCAACAGACAGTCAATAAATATTTGTTAAATGAATGGAAGTTGAGGACAGAGGCTACAGGCATTATATATTTTGAAATTTTTATGTGGATCATGGTAAAATGTACACTTTATGACTTAATACTTACCCTATTTTCTTTTTGGTCCGCTTTACTTTTACGTTTAAAACACCTACATTGCCACCTAGCTACTTACAATTTAGCTGCTTTTTTTTTTTTTTTTAAGATGACTACTGGCCCCATTGAAGAGGAGTATACAATTTGAACTTAGAACATTCAGAAACACTGGCATCGTGCCCGCTTAAAATATAAAAATATGCTATAACCAACTTCTCCTACATTTAGCATATTCGACAGAATATTTCAAGCCTGACCTATGCCTTTATTAAGTCAAATATTGTTTCCTCTAAATGAGGAAGTCTCCTAAATGTCTCAAGTGCCTAAAAGTCATTGATATGCTAGGAATGGGTGGTCTGTCAAACATAGAATGTCTAAACTTATCCAAGGGCAAGAGGAGGCTGGGACACACCGAACCAGACTGACTCATACGGAATCTCGGCGTTATCCTAGTTGTGTTTTACAGCATTGAGTCCTTAAATAACACTGCTGTTCCTGACAGATTACAAGATGAATAACAAAACTAAGATGAAATAATAGTCATTATTAAAAATATTAGTCAGTTTTTTAGTGACTTATGAGCAGCTAGTTAAGGGATAGTCATTTATTTGGTATGAGCTTACGGTTCCAGAACATGGCCGAAATGGTTCCTTAATGCAGCATATTGGCCCAGTTACAGTGGCCATAGATTACGTAGGTCTGGCTTTTGATTTTCAAATGAATGAGTAATTCCAAAGCTTAGCTCTCTCCTGGTGCTAAGGCACATTGGGCTTAATTAATATAACTCAAATTTATTTCAGATATTACAGTAATATGTATGTGAAATTAGCTTAAGAGTGTACATGTATATAGATTTTTGATCTTTCAGTATTTGGAGATTTTCCCATTGCTGCTTTTTAGTTTAATTGCGTGATGGTTTGAGAATATGCTGCGTGTGCTTTCAGTCTTTTAAAATTTCTTGAAGTTTGTTTTATGACCCAAAATATGGTGGCTCTTGGTGAATGCTTCATTTACACTTGAAAAGAATGTATATTCTGCTGCCGCTGGGTGGAGTGTGTTGTAAATGTCAACTAGATCCAGTGGGATGTCCTTCAGGTCTTTGCTATTATCCTTGTTGATTTTCTGTGTACTAGCTCTATTACTGAGAGAGGAGTTTTGAAGTCTCCAATGATAATGCAGATTTGTCTATTTCTCCTTTCAGTTTTATCAATTTTTATTTTATTTTACTTTGTTAGGGGCATTTACATCTGTGATTGCTATGTCTTCTTGGTCCATCAAGCCTTTTATCATTTTGATGTGTCCCTCTTTGTTACTGAACAACATCCAACTAGGTCTAGTTGACATTTATAACACATTCCACCCAGCAGCAGCAGAATATACATTCTTTTGAAGTGTAAATGGAACATCCACCAAGAGCCACCATATTTTGGGTCATAAAACAAACCTCGACAAATTTTAAAAAGACTGAAATCACATGCAGCATGTTCTCAAACCATCATGCAATTAAACTAAACAGCAATAACAGGAAAATCTCTAGATATCGATAGACTAAAAATCAACAGGTACACTCTTAAACTAGTTTCACTTATATATATTATTGTAATACTTGGAATACATTTTAATTACATCTAATTAATTACAAACTAATCAATTAGTTTTTTTTGTTGTTGTTGCTGTTCTGAAGTCTACTTTGTCTGATATGGTTAAAAGCTCAGCTGCTAACAAAAAGGTCAGCAGTTCGAATCCACCAGCCTCTCCTTGGAAACCCTAGGAGGCAGGTCTACTGTGTTCTATAGGGTCGCTATGAGTCAGAAATGACTCCACAGCAGTGGGTTTGGGTTTTTTTGTTTTTTTTTTTTTGGTTATTCATACCAGCTTTCTTTCTTCTACTTTTTTTTTTTTTTTTTTTGATTAAACTTTATTTTGAGGTAATTGTAAATTTACATGCAGTTGTAGGAGTTGTAACACAAAGAGATCCTGTATACCCTTTACCTCATTTTCTTCGATGGTAGTATCTGACAAAACTATAGTATGTTATCACAACCAAGATGTTGGCCACTGATGAAATCCACTGATCGTATTCAGCTTTCCTCAGTTTTACATGACCCTCTTCTTTATTCCTTGAGTCAGGACTCAAGGGTTTCTCCCAGAGCTCTCTCCTTCTGTGCCACAGTGTTCGTTTCTAGGTTTCCAGCTATGTTAACTTCAGGCCAGAGAACACTGCAGAACAGTAAATGGTAAACTCACCACCAATTGGATTGTTTTGGAATTTCAGTGGTCTTCCGTGATCTTCCTGCTGCTATTTACTTTTCCTGCTGCTCTGTGTTGTTGGTCCAGGTTTCATAGTTGTATTCAGTGGGAGAGATTGGGTGAACCAGAAGTCTGACCTAATCCATACTGATTTTTGAACAAGATGTTGTTGTTGTTGTTAGGTGCCGTCGAGTTGGTTCAGACTCATAGCGACCCTATGCACAACAGAATGAAACACTGCCCGGTCCTGAGCCATCCTTACAATCATTGTTATGCTTGAGCTCATTGTTGCAGCCACTGTGTCAATCCACCTTGTTGAGGGTCTTCCTCTTTTCCGCTGACCCTGTACTCTGCCAAGTATGATGTCCTTCTCCAGAGACTGATCCCTCCTGACAACGTGTCCAAAGTATGTAAGACGTAGTCTTGCCATCCTTGCTTCTAAGGATAATTCTGGCTGTACTTCTTCTAAGACAGATTTGTTCATTCTTTTGACAGTCCATGGTATATTCAAAATTCTTAGCTAACACCACAATTCAAAGACGTCAGTTCTTCTTTGGTCTTCCATATTCATTGTCCAGCTTTCACATGCATATGATGTGATTGAAAATACCATGGCTTGGGTCAGGCGCACCTTAATCTTCAAGGTGACATCTTTGCTTTTCAACACTTTGAAGAGGTCCTTTGCAGCAGATTTACCCAATGCAATGCGTCTTTTGATTTCTTGACTGCGCTTTCCATGGCTGTTGATTGTGGATCCAAGTAAAATGAAATCCTTGAGAACTTCAGTCTTTCTCCATTTATCATGATGTTGCTCATTGGTCCAATTGCGAGGATTTTTGTTTTCTTTATGTTGAGGTGCAATCCATACTGAAGTCTGTGGTCTTTGATTTTCATTAGTAAGTGCTTCAAGTCCTCTTCACTTTCAGCAAGCAAGTTGGTGTCATCTGCATAACGCAGGTTGTTAATGAGTCTTCCTCCAATCCTGATGCCCTGTTCTTCTTCATATAGTCCAGCTTCTCGGATTTTTTGCTCAGCATACAGATTAAATAGGTATGGTGAAAGAATACAACCCTGGAGTACACCTGACTTTAAGTCAATCAGTATCGCCTTGTTCTGTCTGAACAACTGCCTCTTGATCTATGTAAAGGTTCCTCATGAGCACAATTAAGTGTTCTGGAATTCCCATTCTTCGCAGTGTTATCCATTGTTTGTTATGATCCATAGAGTCCAATGCCTTTGCATAGTCAGGAAAACACAGGTAAACATCCTTCTGGTATTCTCTGCTTTCAGCCAGGATCCATCTGACATCAGCAATGATATCTCTGGTTCCACGTCCTCTTCTGAAATGGGCCTGAATTTCTGGCAGTTCCCTGTTGATATACTGCTGCAGCTGTTTTTGAATGATCTTCAGCAAAATTTTACTCGTATGTGATATTAATGATATTGTTCTATAATTTCCGCATTCGGTTGGATGACCTTTCTTGGGAATAGGCATAAATATGGATCTCTTCCAGTCAGTTGTCCAGGAAGCTGTCTTCCATATTTCTAGGCATAGACGAGTGAGCACCTCCAGCTCTGCATCCATTTGTTGAAACATCTCAATTGATATTCCATCAATTCCTGGAGCCTTGTTTTTCGCCAATGCCTTCAGAGCAGCTTGGACTTCTTCCTTTAGTACCATTGGTTCCTGATCATATGCTACCTCTTGAAATGTTTGAACATCTACTAATTCTTTTTGGTATAATGACTCTGTGTGTTTTTCCATCTTCTTTTGATGCTTCCTGCGTTGTTTAATATTTTCCCCGTAGAATCCTTCACTGTTGCAACTCGAGGCTTGAATTTTTTCTTCAGTTCTTTCAGCTTGAGAAACACTGGGTGTGTTCTTCCCTTTTGGTTTTCCATTTCCAGCTCTTTGCACATGTCATTATAATACTTTACTTTCTCTTCTCGAGAGGCCCTTTGAAATCTTCTGTTCAGTTCTTTTACTTCATCAATTCTTCCTTTTGCTTTAGCTGCTCGATGTTCGAGAGCAAGTTTCAGAGTCTCCTCTGACATCTGTCTTGGTCTTTTCTTTCTTTCCTGTCTTGTCAATGACCTCTTGCTTTCTTCATGGATGATGTCCTTGATGTCATTCCACAACTTGTCTGGTCTTCGGTCACCATTGTTCAGTGCATCAAATCTGTTCTTCAGATGGGCTCTAAATTCAGGTGGTACAGGATCTCTTTTTTCTCCCAGACTAGTACTGGGTTTACTGGGAAAGCAGCCACACATGTAAGTTTGTGGGGACTATGGCTGCTTACCAAAAGGTCCGCAGTACAAATGCACCAGGCGTTCCTTGGAAACTCTGTGAGGCAGTTCTCCTCTGTCCTATAGGGTTGCTACGAGTTGTAATCGACTGGACAACATGGGGTTTTTTTTTTTTTTAATGGTAATTTCTGCACTGTTCATGAGCCTTACATATTTTAAATAGTCTGAATTATCATAAAATATAGTTAGGTTTTGTGTGTATAGAAATATGATGGACACCTAGGTAAAGTAACGGAAAATAAAATAAAAGGCGTATGATATATAATGAGTATTTGATAAGCCTACTTTAAAAGTCAGGGTAATCCTTCAAAGATTAATTATCCTCTACTCAGAAAGAGTCATGCTGTATTTAATATGCCATTCCTATTCTAAACGGTAAATGTAGATAATCCAAGAGAGTACGAATCTCTGTCAAATGGTTGAGATGAAAACTTGAATTTTTCTGCTTTATCATGTTCCATATTCTCAGCAATGAATTGACAGGAAACTTGTAATAATGGTCAACAAAACAAAACAATCCTAAAGTTATCTCTGGTATTGTTAGAAGACTACACTTTATATAGTAAGATTTAACCTATTTCCCAGATGGACCAAAAGAGGAGATTCTGTGGCTTGGTGATACTTAGTCACAGTTCAGTCGAGGAAACCAAAACTATTTATGTATTTTGAGACATATATATGTATGTATATAATGTAATCCCCTCACATATATACTTATGAGAATAATACAGAGAATTGGGTTATAATTGCTAAAGTGACTGGAACAACAAATGAGTGGCGGAGGTGGTGGTATCTACAGACGTGCAAGTGTGGGACACTCTGATGGCCACTTCCAGAGTTCATGCTTATCTGCCGACTTAGTCCCTAGAGGAGACCATGGTGCTGTGCTGCTCCTACTGCAGGGGCCTGTGCTATAAGACTGTGCGGGAACCTGCTGCTACTATTGCTGTGTGAGTCAAAGATAATGGATTCCACCATCTTCCAATTTCCTATTAAGTGCTTTTCATTGGAAGAACCTAACTTAGAATCCTGCTGACAAAAGAGTCTGAGAAATGTAGTTTCCAGGCTTCTAGCCCCTGTGGTACAGGTACAAGTTTAGGAAAATAGAAACGATGCTAATTAACATTAAATGTTTGGTTCATCGAGACCTTTCTTTTTTTTTTTTTCTTAATCATATAATGTGTTGTCTTGCAAAAAAGATTCTAAGCTGCTTGAGAGTAGGAATAACTCTCTTATTCCTTTATAACCTTACAAAGCCTAGCACAGAGCCTTGTGCTCTCCAAGTGTTCTCTTGATATATGTGTGACCAAACCACAAACATGCCTTCAAATGAAAGATTGATCTTTTTTACCTCTGGTCAGTTTCAGAGGCACCAACTAACAGCCTCTTTAACCCTGGATAAAAGCCAAGAAAATTTAAATCTGTTTTTTATAGGATTCCTAGAGTGGACCATGAGTGTATACACATATATGCTCATACCCATTCCTTCTTAACCTGTTGAAGTAAACATCGGAGGCCCAAGTATATGCGGATAGTTCAATGAATAGTTACCCGAGTGACCATACATTACTATCGAGACAATTGTTTTATGGTGGTGGCGTACACTTCCTACTTAGTGAAAAAGGGTGAAAATTTCTGATTGATTTGCTGTGAGATGTAGAGAAAAAAGATCAAAGCATTCAGCAATAAAAACTTTTTTTCCCTCATATAAGTATAGCAAATATGCAAAAGATATTAAAAAGCATAGAAATATTAAAAAAAAAAGTCACATAAAATCTGGCTGCCTAAGTACCGTAGAGGTTTAAACATATTTCTCCAGGCCTTTTTTTGTATTAATTCCTTTTCTTTTATGGAGAGTTTTGCATAGTTCATTGGGTCATGTTGAATACATTTTTATTATTGTATAAAATTTCACTAATTCAGTATGCTATAAGTTACATTTCCTTATTGGTAATCATATTTTTGCCCTTATAAACAATGCTGCATGATATTTTGTGCTTAAATTTTTCCATATTAGTGATCAGTTTCTTAAGATAAAGTTCCAGGAGTAGATGTGCTGGTGTCAAATAAATGAAACATTTGTCTTTATATTTTAGAATAAGTTTCTTAGTTGAAGTATTACATACATACAGAAGAGTACACAAATCATAAGTGTACAACTGAATGAATTTTTACAAATACTTTATATAGTCAGCTCCTCAATCATTGCCAGCATCCAAGGAACCATCTTCCTGCCTTCTCTTGGATTAGTTTTGCCAAATTTTGCACTCTGTATAGTGGAATCATATTGTATGTATTCTTTTGAGTCTGCCTTTTTTTTTTTTTTCCACTCACATCATGTTTGAGAGTTTCTAAGATGTTATTGCATTTATTTGAGTTACCATATAAGATTCTGTTACATGAATAAGACATTTTATTATCCATTGTATTGTTAACGGTCATTGAATTGTTTTCAATTTTTGCTATTATGAATAATGTTGCTATGAATGTTTTGTACAAATTTTTTGCCGCATTATGTGTGTACGATTGTGTGAAATACACACACACCCACACAAACAACATGCCTTAGGAGTATATTTGCTAGGTCATGAGGTATTCATACATTCAGTGTTAAAAGATTATATCAGACACCTTTTGAAACTAATTCAACCAAGCGTTTGAGGTTTCTCATTGCTGTATACCCTTGTCAGCACTTGATATTGTCAGTCTTTCTCATTCTAGCAATTCTGATGGGTGTGTAGTAGTATCTCTACATGGTTTTTATTTGCATTTCCCTCCTAATGGCTAATGAATTTGACAGATTTACAGCTGCTAACCAAAAAGTTGGCAGTTTGAATCCACCCACCCCCTCCTTGGAAACCCTATGGGGCAGTTCTGCTCTATCCTGTAGGGTCGCTCTGAGTTGGAATTGATTTCACGGCAGTAGGTTTGGTTTTGGTTGATTTTCATATGATTAGTGAACTTTTAGATATACTCTTTTTGAAGATCTTACTTGACTTTCTTGACCATTTTTACTGAATTTTATTTTTCTTCTTGACTCATAAGAGTTCTTTGAATTCTTTAGAAATGAACTCTTTGACAGTTGGTATGGGTTACAAATATCTTTGCCCACTCTTTGATTTGCCTTTTTGCTCTCATATTGATGCTTTTTGATAGACAGGAGATATTAATGGTAGTCATATTTATCAGTCTTTTCCTTTATGATTAGTGTTATTTGTATTCTATTTAAGAAATTTTGTTCTGTACCCAAATCATGGAGATCCTCTCCTATGTTGTTTCCTGAAAGCTTTATTGCTTTGCCTTTACATGTAGATCTACAATTCACCAAGAACCAACTTTTGTGTATCCTGTGAAATAAAGGACCAATATTATTTGTTTCCAAGATGGATATAAAAATTGAACCCAACATTTGTTGAAAAGGCCATCCTTTCCAAATACCGTGCAAGACCGCTCTCTTCATAAAGCAAGTCCCCATGTATGTGGGCTCCTCAACAATTTCATGTTAGAACACAGACTTTTGCTTATATACCTATTTATGGCTGACTTTTCCCTCTACTGGTTGTCTCCATTAATTGACTTTGCAGCCATTTCATTTGAGATTTGGGTTGGAACACCTGTATCTCTCAGGCCAGAAACATACAATGTTACCAGTTCTACCTGGTTCCTTTATGAATTTGGCTTTTAGAATTGGTTTCCCTATGCCTAAAAATAACGTGCTAGGCATCTTCAGTGTTTCTAGAAAGCTTGAATGCTGTGGTTTATTTTCACTATTCTTTACACATGTATTGACTCAGAAATAATTTCAAGTTCTTATTTTTAGCTGTCAGTTATTCTCCTCCTAAAACTTTTTATCAGAGCTCTATGACAAAAGAAAGATGGACCAATCTAATAGAAATTTGCCTCCTCATTATCTCTTTTTGCAATTTGGTTGTGAAGGGGGTTTATAATCAGTAAAATTATCAGAGAATTTGACTAATGCACGAAGTAATTAAACCATTCTTAAATAATTGGGAGCCAGTTTTGAGAGTGGATTAGGAGTGCTAAAGTGGTTTATTTTAGGAAGCTGACTTTAAAATGATCTTTTTTCCATTGATAAGCTTGTATTCTCCGTCTTAGGAAGCCTTCACATAGCCTCTTTTATCAGTAAATGTTGGTGCTTCATTTCATCTCATGTTCTGAGATGAACTTGCAGAAAAGAAAGCTTCATCAAAAAACTGTCCTGAGTTTGCTACATTTATAGAGTTAATTAAGGATGATAAAAAGAAAAAAAGGATAAACCCTACTCATAATGCTTTAAGAAGTGTTAATGCCTTTTAGCTTTGCACACGTGTGCATGTATTTTTGCATATTTTTGCTAGTGGTTAACTGAATTGTTTAGACATTCCTAATGGCTGGACATCTGTCTGCTGTATCCAGCTGATTAATATGCTACATTTCTGGAAAAGAATTCCTTTAATTACTTTTTATGAACTGAGAGTGGCTAATTTTGTAAAAGAAAATTGCTGTAAGAAGTTCTTAGCAACGCAAGGAGTTTAGTAAATATCAGTCTATAAATGAAGAAAAGCTCTTGGTTTCTTTGAAACACAGTAGAACTTGTTCTATAACTACTACTCGTATAACACTGGCAATTTACAAAGCCATTTTTCCACTTATTTTCTTCTACATCCATATAGCAATGCTACGAAGACAGGAATGTTATCTATTTAAAAAGAAGGAAGCAGAGGCTCAGGGATTTCAAGGACTTCGGCCCAAAGGCATTCAACTAGAAAGCTGGTAGTAATAACAGCTAACGTTTATTGAGTGTTTATTGTTTTCTCAGAACTTTTCTAAGTGCTTTCATATTCCACCACTGATCTGGTTGGCCAGTGTATCACACTGTGGTGGCTTACATGTTGCTCTGATGCTGGAAGCTATGCTACCAGTGTTTCAAATTTCACCTGGGCCACCCATGGTGGACAGCTTTCAGCAGAGCTTCTAGACTAAGACAGAATACACTACTTCTGAAAATTAGCCAATGAAAGCCCTATGAATACGAACAGAAAATTATCCAACCTGCTTGCTTTGGGCATGTCTTCAGGAGGAATCAGTTGCTGGAGGAGGACATTGTGTTTGGTGAAATAGACAGCCAGTGAGGACAAGGGAGTTCCTTGGTGAGATGGTTTGGTTTTATCGTATATAAGGTCGCCATGGATCAAAGCCAACTCAATGGCAATTGTCTATCATGTGTTTGTTTTTCTATCTGTCTATCATCTATCTCTTACACATATTAACTTTTTAAATCCTCACATTAGTCCTATGAGAAAGGTAATATTTATTATCCCCATTTTACCCATGTGGACACTGAGGCACGAAGAGGTTAAGTAACATATTCAAGATCCTAATAAGTGTCCAACCAGGATGCAAACAAAGCCTAGGTTTTTGCTGCTATCTTGTAGTCACCAGGACTTGGATGCATGTCTTTTGGCTGTGAGTTCAGGGCTCTTGGTTGCTGCATATCAGGGCTGCATAATAATATAGCCTGTTATGATGTATATGTATTGAGACACCTCATGTCCTGCCTGGGTTCAAAATTGGAATCTGTACCCAGTCACCATGTTTCTGCTCAATGCATTGCACAATGGTAGGGACTGGCTGAATTGATTTGAATTCCCCCCATCTCACCTTTGTTTTCACTGTTTACCAGTGCAGTCTCCTTGCTGCTCCTTACTCACAGTCTCACCCTCTCTATATAGTTGTTCATTATTCTTCATCGCTACTTTCCCTGCTGCCTCCTACCCATCTGGAAAGGCCCACGTCATGCAGTATCTGTGACCCCGATGGGCTCACATTCTTTTCTGACTGCCCGCACAATTCATTGTCTGTGTCTGACATCTTGTCACAAAAATTCTCCTCTGGCTTCTGTATTCTTTAATGCTCAAGTGCGTGCATGTACTGTGTTCCCAAACCTAGATTTGCAGTGAATATATGTCCTTAATTTTCATATATTCATGACTCTGTTTTGGGAATCTTGATTCTATTACATGGTCTGATTGTCAGTCCCTGTATTTTATTAGCTTGTCCCAACGAGTATGACTTTACGAAGAGTCTGATTCCCTTGTAGTGCATCAAAAATTTTCTTAATTACTCTTGGCCTGTTGGTTCTCTCTATGTATTTTAGGATTGGCCTGTCACATTTCACTAAATAGTGTGTTATTTTTATGGGTAGAGAATTTAGATATGTATTTTTTAAAATTGAATCTACCCATTCATGAGCATGATCTCTATCTCCATTGATTGAAATCTTATTTTCCTCACAGTGACATTACACACCTCTTGTATTTCTTTTAGGAACCATGTGCTATTTATTAGAATTATGAATAGGTTCAATTTTCTTCTCATATTTCCTGAATGATTTTAGTGGTTCATAGCAATGCTTCTTATTTTTGAATGGTTAATATCTAGGAACCCTTTTAAATTCTTCTTAGTCATATTAATTGCTAGATTCTATTGGATTTTCTAATACGTAACAACCAATATGGAGACTTTTAAAATTTTCACTTTTATTATTATTTTATTGCATGGCTAATTGCTTCCATGAATAGCTGCCTCCTTTGCCATGAGATCAGAGGAATTGGAGGTGCCTGGCTACCATTACTGAACATTTTGATCAAAGATACCATAGAAGAATCCTGATCAAAAGGGGGGAAAAGCAGAACAGAATTTCAAATTCCTTTTTTTTTTTATAGATTCCAGATTTTCAGGAGCCATGAAGGTTGGATGAACCCCTGAAACTATGGCCCTGAGATAATCTCTAAACCTTAAAACCAAAAATGTCCCCTAAAGCCTTCTTAAAACCAAACAGTGGTTTAGCTTAACAACCAAAAAGTGTCTACTTTGAGCACTGTGCTCTCTTAAGAACTATCTACATGGGATCAAAGTGACAACAGCAACTTAGAAGATCAGATAGGAACCTTTGGGACAGTAGGTTTATGTTAATGAGGGAGGAACAACCTAGAAAAGGAGAGTGAGAATGGTTATATAACTCAAAGAGTGTAATCTCTGCCACTAAATGGTACATGTAAAAACTGTTGAATTGGTATATGTTTTGCTGTGTGTATTCTCAATGACAACAAAATAAATAAAATTATATATATATATATAAAGTTATAGAAGGCATTCTTGTATTTTTCTGTATTTGTTTCATCCATAATTACAATGTTTATCATAGTTTTTAATATTAAAATAATAAATTTGAAATTTACTGAAGACAAAAGCACAGTCATTAACTATAAATTATCTCTCTTATAAAATTTCCAACATCCACCGATAAATACCTCTAAGAGTATGTCATTTCTTTCTTTCCTTTCTCAAAGTTATGTAGATATAAAACCCCAAAACTAAACCCACTGCCATTGTGTTGATTCTGACTCATAGGACTGAGTAGAATTACCCCATAGGGTTTCTAAGGCTGTAAATCTTTATAGAAGCAGACTGCCACGTCTTTCTCCCACAGAGTGGCTGGTGGATTGGAACCGCTCACCTTTCGATTATCAGCCAAGCACTTTAACCACTGTGCTACCAGGGTTCACCTATGCAGATATAACTCTCCCTATATAAACACATTCATATACACATATTACCAAAAAAGAGACATCTTTTTATAATATTTATTTTCACCTGTAATTTTCACTTAACAATAGATCATGGATAACTTTGAAAATGAACACTTTTGTAGAATTACTTTGTTCTTTTTAATGGTTAAGTCATGTACCATTTTGTGAGTATAACATCCAATAATTCCTCCGTTAGTACACATTTAATTTGTTTTTGCGACTGCAGGCGATGAAATAAACATCATTGTGTACATATTTTACAGATTTGAATTATGTCTTAAGGATATATTCCCTGAATAAAAGGATAGGCATAAACTTTTTAAACTTTCTATTATGGGAAACTTGAAGCATATAGTGGAGCAAGGAAAATACTATGAAAAATCCTCATTACCCAGCTATGATCAATGAATGGCTAGTCCTGTTTTATATATGCTCGTATGCTTTCCCTCCTTCCAAAGGGATTATTTAGAAGCAAATCTCAGATACCATGTTATTTTACCCTTAAATATTTCAATATGTATCTGAAAAATATAAAGTCTATTTTTAGAAACATAAACTCAGAACCATTATCATATCTGAGAAATTAACACTAATTCCTTAATACCAGCAAATATCCGGTCAGTGTTCAAATTTTTCCAATTGTCTCTCTCACTTTCTTTTCCACACTGTTTTGCTTTGACTCTAGACCCAAATAAAATCTATACATGGTTGTTGGTTAATATGTCTTTTAGATTTCTATTAATCTATAAGTTTCCCCTATAGATCTATGTAGTTTTCAAATTTATTGGCATAAAATGGTTCAGGTACTCTCTTGTTTTTAATCTCTGTTGTGTCTGTTATGTAGTGTATTTTTATGCAAATAATGCACACCTATGTTTGCCAACTGCTCCCTCTTCCCTCGAGGTATTTTCACAAGCATGCTATGCTTTTTTTTTTTTTTTCCCAGAAGTATGTAAACCAAACCCAAACCAAACCCATTGCCGCTGAGTCAGCTCTGACTCACAGGGACTCTATAGGACAAATTATAACTGCCTCATATGGTTTCCAAAGGTGGATTTGAACTGCTCACCTTTTGGTTAGCCATCTGAGCTCTTAACCACTGAGCTACTAGGGCTCCTTTCACCAGGCAGTATAATACTTCATATTTTTTCCCTTTTCCTGAAAGCAAGATTTAAAAAATCATTGTATAATATTTGGTATATACAAAGAATATTCTACTATATAATATATATTATAAAAATATTACATCATATGTAGTCTTCTGTGACATAATCTTTTATTAACAATTATGTTTCTAAGATTCATCAGTGTTACCTGTAGCAGTGGATCATTTATTTTTTTCTATTGTAGCTGTGAATAATATTACACACTTTTAATATACTATAGTATATTTATCGATTTGCCCATTTGTGGACTTATGTGTTACATATTTCCATATTTTACTGTTAATAGCCGTGCCATTATAAACACTTTTGTATGTGTCAACTGTTGCACATGGTCAAGAGTTTCTCTAGGGAATATACCTTGGAGTGTGAAACTGCGTTGTCATGGATAAAGTCCATGGATCCATGACGTGTCTAACTCCCAATGCCGTTGGCTCACAGCTCTGATTCCAGCAGACCTGCAGCTTAGCCCTTTTGCCAGTTGACATTTTTGGTCTGTTTCTGGTCCATGGAGCTGTTTATGATTATACTCTTCGAGAGTTCTCTTTTAATGGTTGCAGTGAATTTGGAAAAGTGTGGTGTGTCACTTGTGAACTCAAGGTGCCATCTTGATATGAAGTCTCCTTCATTTACTCCCTTAAATGTTTGAAAGAATGTAGACCCTTGCTGGAATTGTAAGGATGAATTCCTTTATATGATGGAACAGCTAGATTTTTCAGTCTTTTTTCATTTAGAGTCTGTTTGGAACGAAGAGAAGCAAATTTACTATTCTGACTTTTACGTATATCAGTAGCTTTCAAAGGAGGACGTATTTTGCTCCCAGGGCATATTTGACAATGCCTAGAGACATTTTTGATTGTCAGGAACAGTAACGGGGGAAGTTACTACTGGTATCTAGTGGGTAGAGGCCCGGGATACTGCTAAACATCCTGGAGTGAACAGGAAAAAAAACAAAAAACCAAATCCATTGCTGTTGAGTTGATTACAACTCACAGTGACCCTATAAGACAGAGCAGAACCGCCCCTTAGAGTTTCCAAGGAGTGGCTGGTGGATTCGAACTGCTGATGTTTTGGTTAGCATATAAGTTTTCTTAACCACTTTTCATACAAAAAAGTCTTCTTTGGTTCAAAATGTCAGTAAGGCTAAATTAAGAAATCCTGACGTACATGAAGGTGATCAGCCATTGTGTTCTGAAAAGTATCAGTGCTAAAAACTAGATGGATCCACTCAATTCTTTGTTTCTTTTTCACGCTGTCTTTGGAAGTGTGCTTTTGGAATGCCCACGTAATAGAGCTAATGAATTCCTTGCATGATTTCTAAGAAGTGTTCAATTAGTATGAAACGAAAGATTAATTATCAAGAAGTAACATGTGCTGATATGCTCAGTACATGAAAAAAAAAAAAGTCATGTTTGATTTCTGTTCCTATCAGTAAATGTAATTCTGTCTTGAGCCTCCTAAAAGGAGCCCTGGTGGCACAGTGATTAAGCGCTCAGCTGCTAAAGGAAAGATTGGCAGCTCGAACCCACCATCTGCTCCTTGGGAGGAAGATGTGGCAGTCTGCTTTCATAAAGATTTATAGCCTTGGAAACCCTACGGGGCAGTTCTGCTCTGTCCTATGTAGGGTCGCTATGAGTTGGAATCCACTCAAGGGCAAGGGGTTTGGTTTTTGGTTTTAGAGCCTTTATAGGGTCTATAGGGTCGCTATGAGTCGGAATCGACTCGATGGCACCGGGTTTGGTTTTTTGGTTTAATTTACCTGTTCCTCTTCCCAGCTGTCTCAAGCCTTGACCGGGAATAAGAGGAAGGCATTCTGGTCCATATCGGGAACAGCAGGGAGGGAATTTGCTCCATGGATTTGAAGGAATTTTGACAAAACATGAATACGCTTCACACTAGTTGCTTGGCCTCCACACAGCAGTAAGTCAATCCACTAAACGTGACTGAATCAGAAATCCTTCAGTTTGATTTGCTTCCTTTCTGTTCCAAGTCTCTCCCAGTCCACAAATTATTGAAACGTGAGTGTAGGCTCTGACAAAGAGAGTGAGAGAGGGGGATGGAAAGGAGGAAAAGGCAGATAACAGCAGAATGTAATCAGCATTTTATTACCATCCTCAGGAAGTAGGAATAGGGGGAAAAGGTAGGTTGGAGCAAGGAAAGTTAATTACGTGAGGTTATTTGACAGGAAATTACTAAATACAAACAGACAGAAGAAACACATTTTAAAGCAGGGTAGGAAATCTCAAGTTACCTCACTGTGTGTATTCAAAACCCCCAAAGCAAATTCTGAAAATAGCAGTTTAAACAAAAGCTATCTTATCAGATAAAAGCATGTCAAACACAAAGGGAAATTTATATATTGGGCAGGCAATCTTAAACGGATTTTGTTGATAACACTGCAAATTTAATTGTGGGAAACCCCCTCAGATGTCTAAATTTATCTTGCAAATGTTTTGAATTTATTTTGAACCTGGCACTTCAGTCCTATAAAGATGTGTGTGTGTGTCTATTTTACCCTGAAAAATTATATATATGTGAAATAAAATGAAAAGTACCTATGTTTGTGTTTCTTTTCAGTATTTTAGAATTTTTATGTGAGTTCGGTATTATTTAATATCTCCAGAACAGAGATATAGCAGTAAAGGACAAAGAACTGCGAAAGTGTTATCTTTATTTCCAGAGATCATGTGTTTTAATTTTCTGGAATTAATTAGCATAATATCATTTGTTGTAACTTAGCAATAGTTGGCAAAGTTTGCAAAACTTTAGTAAATCAGCCAGACATATTTGGTAGTGTTTTTCTTTCAACGACTAGGTCATTAAGGAGCAGGGGCCTTTTTCTACCCTTTATTACTTCTAGTTCTTTAATGGACTACTGTTGGATAGTCGGAAACACTGGTGGTATAGTGGCTGAGAGCTACGGCTGCTAACCAAAAGGTCGGCCGTTGAAATTCACCAGGCACTCCTTGGAAACCCTATGGGGCAGTTCTGCTCTGTCCTATAGGGTTCCTATGAGTTGGAACCGACTCGACAGCAATGGGTTTGGGTTTTTGGTTTTTGGTTGAATAGTCATTGTTTCAGATTTAGAAAGGACAGGCAAAAGTGGCTGTTGAATAATCTAGCCTTTTTAATTAAGGTTCTCTCTGTCTCTCTATATGTATATATGCACTTGTGTGTGCATGCACACACACACACACACACACACACACACACCTTTATCAGGAGGCCTGGTGGTGAGTTTGGCTGTTCAAATCCACCAGCCGTTCTTTGAAAGCCCTATGGGGCAGTTCTACTCTGCCCTATAGGGTCGCTATGAGCCGGAATCCACTTGACAGCGACAGGTTTGTTTGTTTTTTAAATCTATCTGTGTATCAGTGCATCTGTGTTTCTATCTGTCTGTCTGTCATCTTTTCCAAAGAAAAGGTGGTTTATTTTCTAAGCCTCCTTAGTGGGTTACTTTAAGGATATACTTTGGATAGTTGAGATATTAAAGAGCTGTGTCATTACGAATACGTTCTCTGTGAATGTAAAATTGCACAGTGTGCGGATAAAGTTACACATTCCATGTTAGTTCAAAGAAAAAGCAATATTTTGAAAACATAAATGGAGCTCAAAGTCTGCATTCCATTTAAAAAGCCAACACCTGTGGAAGGAATGCAGGGTTATTTTCACTTAACCTTCAGCTCTGGAGCTGGGCTAGGTACTTCAGATGTTACGGTGGTTGAGTAGGGACACCTCTCTATATGATAGGCTCTTCCCTGCCTTTTGTCGGAAAGGGAGAATATGGCTACAGGCAGGAGTAGTCAGAGATTGTATCCTAACTCTTGCTTTGAAGAGCTTGCTTTGTACACCACTAGGTCACATGGCTGTAGGTGAGTGGGTATAGATAATGTGAAAAAAGCCATAACCTGTCTAAGCAATCAGGCTTACATTTTGCAAGTCCTGGGAAACCCAAGTTAGACAGTACACTTAGGCTGAGTCCTCGGTAAGTTGTTGGAGATAAAGACATCATTGATGTTCCAGACAGATTTACATCATGCATAAATAATTCCTTAGGACAGAATTAGCTGTCTTGAGTGGTACTTCTACTCTTTTAGGCCACACATTAGCTCAGCAGTTTATTGTGGTGTCTAAAGAACTAAATGCCCCATTCAGCACGAGGAAGAAGTTTACCCATAGAATATTCTTTTTCAACAAGCAATTTATAAGTCCAAACAACTTTTGATGAGGAAGTATGGAGGTCTGGGTGTTTTGTCATTCATTGATTACTTTTTCATTTGTTTATTCAATGGTTATTTCTTAATTGACTTCTCGCTGCTAACTGAAAGGTTGGATGTTAGAGTCCACCCAGATGTGCCTTGGAGGAAAGGCCTGGTGATCTGCTTCTGCAAAATCAGCCACTGAAAACCCTATGGAGCACAGTCCTGCTCTGACACACATGGGGTCACCATGCATCGGAATTGACTCCACAGCATCTTATTTTTGTAGGTTTACGTGTTAGGAATTGTTGTCCATGCTGGGAATACAATGTTGGGCCATAGCAGACATCATCCTTACTTGTTTACTGTCATGTGATCAGGCATCTTCTGAAAACTAGCTTTGTGATCTTAGAGAAGTGAAAATTTCTCTCTACCTCATTTTCTTTGTATAAGTGAAAGTTGTCTCCTCCCCACCCCCCAGGTGACTCAAAAGATCCTAAAATAAACAAAAAACCCTTAAGATCCTATCCAGTGCTAATATAGAAGTACACTTTTATTGTTAAATTTTTTTTTATCCCCTCAGTGCTCTGGCACAGTGACTGAATATGGCGGGAGTGAGTAGGTTGGCTTAAATGGTTATATTTATATCAAAATCATGGATTTGATTTCCAAAGGGACTTGTGGCCGTTGCTGTGTTTATACCATGTTTGTATCTCAGATCTGTTTGTCTGGCTTACATAGGTGTGCAGTTTCCTAAGATTCAAGGTTACTTTAAAGAGAAAGCACGGATTTCCATACATGCTGGAAACATTTCAATAGTTCTAAAGCATACCCTTCAAATACAAAAGATCATTGTCATATGTCCTCCTTTGCTGAAGCAGTAGGCCAGGGCAGTGGAGCTATTTTTAGCTCATCTTCAATGCTAGCAGACAGAGCTGAGCTTGGGGTAAGATTATTGAAACCAAGATATTCCACAATTTCATAACATTATTGGTAATGTTGATGAACTCATCCACTGATAGTACCACCTGTTTTTGTAAATAAAGTGTTATTGGAACACAGCCATGTCCATTCATTTGCGTACTGTCTGTGGCTGTTTTTGTGTTTCAAGTGCACAATTGAGTAATTGTGACAGAGACTGTATGGCCCACAAAGCCAGAAATATTTACTATCCAGATAAACAGAAAATGTTTGCTGACCTTTGGATTATAAGATAAATTTGTAGAATTTCAGGCCCCAAACTCTAGATTTTAAGATCATGTCAGACTGTAATGTACTTTTTTTTTCAGGATGCACGGTTTATTTACCATTTATGAAAAGTAATGCTTGTTAATTTGTAACTGTCCGATTTCCTACTATCGAGATAGCAGAATTTGATAACAACATACATCATAGTTTTTATTCTTTTGGGGATTTGTAGTTTCCATTGGCTGGATACGTACATGGTCTTGCTTGTGTTAAAAACTAGGAACCCTAAATTATTGCTAAAGCATTTTTCTGTTAACTAATAGGTCCCATGGAGCCTGAGATCCTAGATTTCTTCACATTTCAGCTGTGAGGAAAGATTAGACAGGATTTCATAAATGTGTCAGCACTTGGGGACATATGTTTGACCTTCCCCTACTGTTGTCCTGTGTTTGTTGTGCATGACGCTTTAGGGCTGATGTGTTGCACTTATTATCAAAATTGGTGTCAGCAGTAGGGAAAGCTAGGGTCAGTCTAAGTTCTGGCCATCCATCCAAGGAGCTAGACCCAAAGTAAGGAGCTTAAGTATCAACTGACTTCAGTCAGTTCTGATTTAGGGAGATCCCATGTGTGTCAGAGTAGAACTGTGCTCTGTAGGGTTTTCAGTGGCTGATGTTTTGAAAGTAGATTGTCAGGTCTTTCTCCTGAGGCACCTCTGGGTGGACTCAAACCTCCAGCCTTTCACTTGGCACCCGAATGTGTTAACCATCTTCGCTGCCAGGGATTCGTTTATAGAACATCACAACCAAGAGTTGTGATGAGTAAGGAGAATTGAATAACAAGTAAGGACAGTCTACTCTAAGTGCACAGAGTAGACACACACACGGGACCTGAGAAGGTACTGAGGACCGGCACCTCCGAGAGCAGTGGGGTCAGTGCCATTCAGAAAAGATTCCTTGAGAAGAATGCCTTATTCTGACCCATTCCTAGGAAGATTCTTTCCTCAGCAAGGAAGCATGGAGTCTCTGAGGAGGACCCTAGGGGCAGCTGCTCAGACAAGGATTGCTAGGGAACCCCCCCCCGCCCCCGCACCTCCTCACTCTTCAGTCTAACTTCATCTACTTCACAGTTTTTCCTGAGGCCAGATCCTGTCTGAGAAGAGAGACATCTGCCAGGGACCCTGATTGTGCAAGACCTACAGCATCTATCATCAAGAGTGAGGCAGATTAGGTCATGGGGTGTTGTGAAACGAACCCGAAGGCAGCAACGTCAGAAGTGTACCAGACAGACCACTGAGTCAGGAGGCATCCCCTTCCTTCTCAGAGGCTGGCCCTGCCTTCCATCCTGAGTTCTGCTCTGTTCCCTGGCATTTTGTCGAATCTTTTCCTTCTTCCCAGATTTTATAATTAACGGAGATAAATAAAGGCCGGAAATCTGTAATAAAGTACTCACTTCCATTTATGCCAGATTAAAAAAAAAAAAACAAAAACCCTAAAACAAAAAACCAGCCCACAAAGTAACACAGTCTGGTGGGAAGAGATCAAAGGGCAGCCATCTGACTGGGCTGGCAGAGGGCTCCTTTCCCATGCTGTCCACATCCTGCCCGTTAGAGCTGAGACCAGGGGAAGGAGGAAGTGGTGTGCAGTTGAGTGAGTGAGTGCAGTTCTCAGGGATCTGGTCTTAGTTCAAGGGCTCCAGGGGTGTGACTGTAAGTATGGGAATGATAAGCACACATCTGCTTGTATTCATAAACACAGCCTTGGGAGGCCCGGTTTTAAATTACCACCCCTAGCACTGCTAAACCTCCCCCGTAATCCTATAAAGATGTCAGGTACAGATAGATCTTGGAGGGGTAGAGCCCTATCTGACAACTGGGTATCAAATAGCCAGAGAGCGTGAGGATTAAGTTGCAACAGGAATACCCTAATCTTGATTTCATTGTTTTTTCTCTCCCTGAAAGGGTGGGATTGAATTTGGAGGTGGGAGGAGAATCGGCAATGGAGTTGCTGACACCATGTAAGGAAAACCTCAGAGGCTGCTATTCCCATTTGGAGGACTCAGCAAAAAGGCCTTCAAAGAAGCCTGCCACTGTTTAGTAACCCTTCCCGCTTCTGCTCGCGAATCTCACCCAGGCAGGCAGGCAGGCAGGCAGCTGCTGCTGCGTGGAGGGACTGCTGTTGTGATGAAGGGTAGCTGAGTGTTGGCTTTTGTGCGCTCTGGAATTATCACCTGGTGGACCTGTAGGCGCAAGCAGGCCAGGTGACTGCAGCTGCGACAGGAGGATGTGGAGACCCGTCACCTGCCAGGCTGTCAGCACTCTGAATGTCCACGACAGCTCAGGGGATTTATGCCTCCTCTCAGCTTTCAATGCCACTGTGGATATGCTTAGCAATTCCCTTGTGGGTTTGGGAATTTCCCGAGGATGGACCAGGGAGTGTCTCTAAAACACTACCTTTCAAAACAGGCAGAGACTTTTAGAAATTAGATAATTGTGGGATATTTATAAAATGAATTACACTGTACTAACAAAGTCGGGGCAGATGGTCCCGATGCTAAAGCAGATAGCACCTTTTCATTCACTAACTTAGGAGAGGGAGGGAGGCTTTTTTAAAGTTGTTACTTTACAGCTGAGCCTTGAACTGCAAAAAATTTAGACAAGTCACAAAGTAGGTCAAAATCAAGGTAAAATGTTTATGTCTAGGTGTGCAGGTCACGGGTAAGTTATCCTGTTTCATTCATAAAACACTTATTTTTTTGTTATCCCTGTGTGCAGAGAGATGCAAAGATAATAGTTTATTGCTCTTGCCCTCCATGAATTCTCAGCCCAGTGAAGGGGACAGATGTATAAACAGATAATTGCAATGTAGCGACCTAAGTGGTAACAGAAGGAGAGAAAAAATGCCACAGCTGACTGAAAAAGATATCTACTTGCCCTGTAAATGGAGAGGAGGGAACAGCTTCACACAGGAAGTGATGTTTGAGCAGTGTTTGAAGGAAGAGGAGGGGTTTTGAAAGCAGACAAGCTTGGTGCCTTCTTTTGGTTCTTCTTATTCCCCAGGCCTCTCTTATGCCAGAGCCTTTGCACAAGCAGTTCCTTCTGCCTGGACAGCTTCTTCTGTCCTTCTTCCCTGGTTAAATCCTTTAGATCTCAGATTCCTTATTCCTTCCTAGGAAAGCCTGGCTTCTCTAAGTCAAATCTCTTCTATTATAAATGCTCACTCCTCGAGGACCTCTCCTTTAGAGCAGTTAACACGGCTGTACTTCTACATTATTTGCATGATATCTGTTTTTCTTAATCGGGGGAGACGCTCCCTTTTTGTCCAACTTTGTTTCTTGACTAAATAAGCATTTGTGGGATGAATTACATGATGGGCATTCCAAATGTGAATAAACATTGTGTGTTCAGAGAAAGGCAAATAGCTAGGTATCTTGGATCTTAGGGTATGTGATTCAGGGAGGTAGAAAATTAGGCCATTTAAGGAACCTTGATGATTTAAACTTTATGCTTGTGTACTGTCGCATTTAATATTTTTAAGTATAAAAACATTTCAAAGATCTGCCTCTTCACTATTATACTATCAATATCAGATAGTTTAAGTTGAAGGCTAAGTTTTAGAAATATTTTTTAAAAATAAAGTTTTTTTTTGGCATATGGTTTTGGGCCTTAAATAGATGTGCAGTTAAAAAATTAAAATTAAATTATAGCATGCATACAGAAAGACTATATAATGTGTAATCGTACAGCTGGATGAATTGTCACAAAGTGAGCCCCCATGTGTAACTGCCCCCTAAGTCAAGAAATAAGTATACTTCCTCGAGTCTGAAATGTAAAAATCAGTATGTGTATTGTATCAGAAATAGAAGAAGGAGATAGAAGATTCTTTGCCAGACTCTAAGAAAGTTCAGTCTTTCTGGAGAAGAATGGAGAGGGATTCTTAATGTAAGGTAGTGCCCAGATGCTCCCAGGCCCACTGATGAACTTCAGAAAGTGTGAGAGATGCCAGCCCCACCATCCCCTCGTCAATCCCCAGGCAGGGCTGTATAGTGCAGGTTGGAGGGGGGCTGAGTTTCAGAGAGACATGGGAAGGAGTTGCTCCAAGGAAACCTTGCATCCTGTCTCTAACCTCACCAGGAGCATGGTTTCTATAGCATGCCAACCCTTGCTGGTGTGGAGCCTGGGGGCGGAGTTTAGGTCTTGTCACCCCAGCATTCTGCAGAGAGTGTTGTTGACCTAACCAACTTTTAGAGCACGTGTGACTTCAAAACCCATTGCCGTTGAGTTGATTCTGACTCGCAGCGACCCTATAGGACAGAGTCAAATTGCCCCATAGTGTTTCCAGGGAGCGGCTGGTAGATTCAAACTGCCAACCGTTTGGTTAGCAGCTGAGCTCTTAACCGCTGGGCCTTGAGGGTCACGTATAACACAGTCATGCTGGCTTACCAGAGTCTGAATGCCTGGTCTGCCACTAACCAGCGGGTGACATCTAGCATTTTTAATTAATTGCCCTGTGCCTCATTTTCCTCATTTATTAAAAAGGAGGTAGTTACTCAGTCAACCTCATAGAGTTATGAGGATTTAATATGTTCATGTATGTAAAGTGCTTACAACACTACCAAATATATAGTAAGCACACAATTGAAAAAGAAGGGCTCTCTAGTTGAAACGGTCTGCTTATTTTTGCCTTATAACAAGATGAGTATCCTTAATGGGTTACCAAAGTAATTTGAGGAATTAAAAAATTTTTTTATTGTGATAAAATATATATACCCAAAAGTGTGCCATTTTGACCATTTTTAAGTGTACAGTTCAGTGACATTAAATTCACTCACTGTGTTGTGCAACCTTCAGCACTCTCCATTTCCAGATGTTTTTCATCACCCCAAAGAGCAGTCAGTACCCCTTAAGCAATAACTCCCCATTGTCCCTCCTTGCAGTCTCTGGTCACCACTAATAAACTTGGGTCTCTAAGCATTTGTCTGTTCTAGACATTTCATGTAAGTGGGATCACACAATATTTGTCCTTTCATGTCTGCCCTGCGTCACTCAGCATAATGTTTTCAATGTTCGTCCATGTCAGAGGCGTGTATCAGAACTTCATTTGTCTTTATGGAGGAATAATATCCCGTTGTATGTACAGACCACCTTTTGTTCATCCATTTTGTGGACTTTTAAAAGAAATGTTTCTGTATAAGAAAATAATTTCCTGTTGAAATGGATTGTGGGACTTTTCTCTTGAATGGCTCAGTCCTAATATATTCACTCTATGGAATTTGCAAGGCCAGTATTTCGTGATAGGGGAAACTGATATTTTTCCTCCTTTTAAATACACTTTCTCCATTTTCTTTGTAGAATGGTAGCACAATAGTTAGAAAATCATTAAGGTGTCCCTTGGTACACTATTTTAAAATACTTATTCTGCGATTTTTATTGAAGCATTGAAATGTGTCGGAATTGTCTAGAAAGGCGTTTTGATTTACTACTCTTTCAATTTGTGGCTATTGTTTTGTTAGCTGTTGGACGTAGTAAATATGCTTCCTATTCACATGGTTACAACGTGACTGACTGCATTTGTCCTGTAATTTTAAAACTTCCATGATGTCTTATCTCTTGAGAACCATTAGGGGGGCGGTTGTAGTTCAGCCGTAGAATTCTAACCTTCCACGCCGAGACCTGGGTTCGAATTCTGACCAGTGCATTTCTAGGAAGAAAGGCCTGATGATCCTGATGACCTACTTTTGAAAATCAGCCAGTGAAAACCCTATGGATCACAACGGGACCATCGTGCATGGGGTTGCCATGAGTAGGGGGCTGACTTGACAGCAGCTGATAACAACAACAGGCGCCATTGACGTTCTTCTTATGGTGCTGAATAAATATGTCTGTACTGGGGGCTGGGTGATGACTGACGGCTCCTGAGTTCCCACTGTGATAGGTGCTGCACTCACATCTCAGTACGCAAGCTCTCGGTGTTTGACTCTCCAGCAAGGCCACGTTTATAATAAGCTAGGAGAGTCAATATTGTAACTTTGGTAGAGGAAAGAAGATGTAGGAGAGGGATAACTGCCTTTGTGAATACGCTTAGAACAGGATATGAGTTTGTAGACCAGGACCTCCTATATAAAAATGATAGACACATGGATATGGGTGGAGTATATCTCAGCAAGGAACAGGAAGAATGCATGTAGAAAGGGAATATCAACTAGATTTTCCAGATAATAAGTCAAAATTTGTGTGTAATTAGGGGAGGGGATACCATTGGGAACTCTCAGAGTGGGAAAACAGCAAGAATGATCTGTGAAGAACAGTCATGATAGAGGGTGTGCTCAAATGTCCTAGAAGAAATATCAGGAGAAAGGGATGAGTACTTATGACTTGGATGCCTAAACGCCATATAGCAGATGGCATATAGAATAAGGGAATTTGACATTAATAATGAGAGGTACACTCATTTGCTTAGGTATCACTGAAATATAGTAGAGAGGGATTCTTTCTTGCATATGGTGATGGGAAAAACAGTAGATACGAAGAAAGCATCTATGCACACACATACGTATGTAGTTATGCACAAATATAACTTTCTACCCACTATTAGGCACTGTGTTCAGCAATACCTGTTTATTATTTGGCTCTATTTGGACAATCCTGAGATTATCTTGGCAACATATTTAACACCATATAGACATTTAGTAGTAGAACTGGGGATGGGATTTAAGACTGACCTTACGCCCAAGATTCTCTCTGTTTTACTACATTGATTGTCTTTTATTTATTATGGAGATATACACCTGTATTAAAAAAATAAAATTATATGCACACACACCTTGGAAGGTGAAAGCATTGAGACTAGCATTTGAGGTAGAATAAAAGGACAAGAGAAAGAAGTGATATTACCGTGGGCGTGTACCAAGGAGTGCCAGTTTACGTGGAGGAGGTTTGGGATTATGTTTTTAACGATTGAGTTACAAAATTAACAGAGTTCGTTGAGACAAGGGATACAAGACTTCAAATGCCTAGACAGTTAACAAAGAGTCTCTTTTTGCTAAAAACAGCATGTGATAAAATCTAGGCTTGCTTTTTTAAACAGTTTCATCCCTAGAAGGTTAAATAAATAACTAAAGAAACTATAGCATAAAGTTTAGTTGTAACGAATAAAGAAAAATCAAAACTAACTTGAAAGTGGAAGAAACCTGGGTAAAATTAACATTATTTCAAAGTTCAGAACCAATGGAACGAATGGTAAAAAACCAAACCCATTGCCATTGAATTGAATCCGACTCACAGCGACCCTATCGTTGAATCCATCCCTCAGTTGCTGAATGACGGAGAGATTTGTATTGAGTGCCAGTTCTGATTGGTAGAGCTGTTATTTGCAGTGCTCAGCTGAGAAATCATTAAGACCTTGTCTAAGCGGAGTGGGAAAAATTACTTTGTGCAGATGTCTCGTGGGAAGATGCCTTCATTTGTGGAAATTCTGCCCGAGCCATTAAGAGTGAGACTCAACCTAAAGAACATGTTAGAATTATATTGAGCTTCTTATTAACTAAAATGTGGAAGTATTATTTTTGTATCATAAAGCAGGTCTTTCCCACTCACTGCTTTTACATTTCATTCTTAAAAGCTTAAATGTGGAATTTTATATTTGTGTTTATTAAACTCCATTGTGTGAGTTGGGGCTCATTGGTCCCTCCTGTAAAGATTTAATCCAATGGTGTGCAGCACACTGTGCTAAATGATGAGGGATCACTGATATGTGAGTCTCAACAGACAAAACAAATGATTATCATGGGTGTTATAGAAGTTTTTCTGTTAAAAGAGAAGGCTAGAATACATTCTAGTATGTGCAATGAGGAGTGGTAACTGCACACAACCTCTACACTGGGGCACACAATGGGTACAATCCATTTTTCTGCCCTAGAGACTAACACAGTGCCTGGTACATAACAGGCAAAAATAGACACATAACAGGTAATGGATAAATGTTAGTTATGGATCCTAAAATGGGTCTTGAAGGAAGGACAGAGATTTTGAGGGTTTGGAAACAACGGGATGAGAATGCAAGGTATTCTGAGGGCAGGTATAGGGCAATATACAGCCCCAAATCATACAGGATTTTTCAGTAAAAGTCAATAGTTTTGTTTCTTTGGTATGTATTGGCCTATTGTTGAGTCTTGACTATTTAACATATTTACAATTCCATATTTCCTGCTGAGTGCCATCCAAGTCACTGAAACAAATGTTGAATAGGACAGACCAAGTGGAGATCTAAAGATACTCTGCCAGCTAACTTCATTCTGATATTTCTGGATCTACTTAAAAATACTGTTGGGAGTAGTTGTCCAACAAGCTTTCATCTGGGAATATTTTCCTTCTCCTTAAACAGCTCCCTTTACATTTTCTTCAGTTAAGGTATCTTGATGACAAAATCTCTCAGATTTTATTTAAATGCACTTACTTTGCCCTTATTTTTGAAGGACAGTTTCTCTGTGTATAGAAGTCTTAGCAATTATTTTCTTTTAGTGGATTAAAGTTATCGTTTATGATATCGTGTCTTCTGGCCACCACATTTTTGTTGAGAGTCTGCTGTCTTATTTTGCTGTCTGAAAATACTAAGCCACGCCCACCCCCCCAAAGCTTTAGATTTTTTTCTTTGTCTTCAGAATTTTACTATAATGCACTTGGTGTGGTTTTCCTTATATTCACCTAACTCACGATTTGTAGAACTTCTTGGATCTATGGCTTAATTGTTTTCCATTAGTGTTAGAACATTCTTAGCCCTTATTTCTTCATTTATAAAATTCTCTCCTTTCTTTTCCTGGAATTCTAATTACATGTTGTCTTAGTCATCTAGTGCTGCTGTAACAGAAATACCACAAGTATATGGCTTTAACAAACGAGAAGTTTATTCCCTCACAGTCCTAATAGGCTAGAAGTCTGAATTCAGGGCACCAGCTCCAGGGAAAGGCTTTCTCTCTCTGTTGCCTCTGGAGGGAGGTCCTCTTCATCAGTCTTTTGGTGGTCTGGGAGCATTTCAGTGCAGGAACCTCAGGTCCAAAGGACATGTTCTGCTCCTGGGGCTGCTTTCTTGGTGGTATGAGGTCCCCAACTCTCTGCTTGCTTCCCTTTCATCCCTTGGATGATAAAAGGTGGTACAGGCTATACCCCAGGGAAACTCCCTTTACATTGGATCAGTGATGTGACCTGAGCAAGGGTGTTACATCCCACCCTAATCCTCTTTAACCACAGGCAGAGATTATGATTTCTAACACACAGGAAAATCACAAAATGGAGGACAACCAAATATGGCCTAACCAAGTTGACACATATTTTTGGGGGACACAATTCAATCCATTATATCTGTGTATTAGATTATGTTTCATATGTGTCTTTCCTGTATTTCCTTTGCCTTTTTAACTCCCTGCTTTAATATGGATATTTTCTCCTGAAGTATCATCCAGTTCACTTTTATCTCTTCAGCTGTATGTGATATGCTAGAAACCCATCTACTGAATATGTTTATATCAGTGATTATATTTTTAATTCTAGAATGTCCTTTTGATTTGTTTAATTCCTTAGCTTGCTATCTGATTATTAAATATATTAATCAGAGTTAATCTAGAACCCTCTCTGTATAAGTACAATAGCTGGAATCTCATCTGTCTCTTTCTCTTGTTTCTTATTTTCCTCTTGCTTTTTGGGTGATTTTTATTTTTGTAAGTAGAATTATTTTGATGAATGTTGTACATTGTGTATTAAAAGTGTAGGCTAATGCTTAGTTGTGGGTGATGTTATATTTCTCCAGAGAGGGTTTACTTTTCTACTGTTAGGCAGGCAGGTAGGGTAGATCACCTTGATCCAGGTAGGGATTGAGCTCTTCCAAAGGTGGGCTTTAGTCTTTGGAAGGGCTAGTCAGTTTCTGGGTTACACTTATTCCTGTGGTTTAACCCTTTAGAAATTCCATTTGAAAGCCTGGGTTGTTAACAGGGCTGATTTCCCTTATCAGGCCATGAACTCCAATTTTTGCCTACCTAGTTTTTTAGTAAACCCAGGTGGCATAGTGGTAAAGAGCTCGGCTGCTAACCAAAAGGTCGGCAGGCAGTTTGAATCCACCAGGTGCTCCTTGGAAACCCTATGGGGCAGTCCTACTCTGTCCTATAGGGTCGCTATGAGTTGAAATTGACTGGATGGCAACGAGTTTTTTGTTTTGGTTTAGTCAGGTGAGGTAGGAATACCATTCACATTCTTAGTCTCTCCTCTGCTATAGAAACAACAAATGGGTTGAACCAGCTGCTCTCTCTGGGTCTCCCTTCTTTAAGTAATCTCGGCCCCGGAATCTTTGTGCCTTAATTCTGCAAAAAAGGGTGTCCGGGACATTTGATTGAGATTGTTACTGGACATTGGAAGGACATGGAGAAGAGAAGAGAAGGAGGCAGGGCAATCTTAAGCAGAGGCGGAGCTACGGAAAATAGTGCCTATGGCAAGCGCTGAACTTGCACCCCTGTGCAAACATCCGATGCCATCTTTTAGGTAACTTTACCATAATATCAGTTCAAAGATACAATTCAAGCTCGTTCATCTTTTACTTAACACATTATAGCGCTACGTGAAAATTACAGTGATACCTTCCTTGCTTTCACTGATGAAAATTAGTCTATGATGCGCTCAAAAGTCATTTTTTTCCCCCCAGTTTCTTCTTTTTCTACGGTCAGCAGAACAGGATCACACAGTCCGCCTTGTCCCATTAAAAAAAAAAAAAAACCCGTGGCCGTCCAGTGGATTTGGGCTCATAGTGACCCTCTAGGACAGGGTAGAACTGCCCCATAGGGTTTCCAAGGAGCAGCTGGTAGATTCCAGCTGCCAGTCTTTTTGTTAGCAGTTGAGCTCTTAACCACTACACCACCAGGGCTCTCAAATATGAAAGTATTAGTTTTAACCTGCTGAATGGTCTCTCACAGCTGGCAATAGAAACTGTATTTGTTAATAAGAACTGCTCAGTGGCAACTCTCCCCCCCACCTCACCCCCTTTCAGGTGGCACCCAGGGCACGTGTGATACCTGGCATAGCTTAGATATGCCTCTGATATTCTAAAGGAAGAGCCTAGAAGTACAACCAGTTCTACCACTACTATTACTACCATCACTGCTACTACTATTTATGGAGGGCCTACTATGTGCCAGGCTCTGTGTTATGCTTGTACATACATTCTCATTTAATCTTTAACCCTAAATATAGTTACAATCACCGTCCCCATTTTACAGCCTTGTTCATTTGTCTGGTAATGAAGCCACTGCCTCAAATGGAGCAAAGTGATGAAATATAAATTGATGATTAAATTGATGCAGAAAGGTCCTAGAACCAAGTCTGGGTGAATGCTTTAGAATTTCAATTTGCTGATGATTGGCAGAGCAGAGATTTTAGAAGGCTGCATAGGCAGTAGAACATTGGATGGATGGGAAGCTGGTTGGGAGGTGGAAGAGAGCTGAGTACAGGGAGCAGTTGGGGGCTACTTCAGTAGAGCATGTTGCATAATGAAGCCCTCTACTGGAACGGAACCAGCAGGAAGAGAAAAGATGGGGCAGGGTGAGATTTCAAAGCTAGAAAGGTCAGGACTTGGTGACTGTGAAGATGTGAAAAGCGAACGAGAGGAATGTCACGATGAGGAAGGTTTCAAGCCTGGGGACAGAGGTTCGTCACTGCTTGTTCCTGCTCTGTCCTGCGTGCAATCCTGCTCTCCTGCCTCATCAAGTGAACTCCCGGAATGCTTCCAGGCTCCTGTTCACAGCCCAGCCTTCCCTTCACTATTCTTCCTGCCCCACCACAGGATGTAGCTCCTCCTGTTTCAGCTTTCCACACGGTGTGTCCTTCCGGTGTAGTGTTGTGATTCTTTCTTTTTCCCTCTTCCCTTCTCTCATTATCCTTTCCCTACTTTTAACCCCCTCCCTTCTCCCTTTTCTTCATTACTTTTTTCTTAATTTGTGAACTTGTGTATTTAATGTTATATGGAGCTTTCGGGGGGCAGGGTCTGTAATTTAAGATTTTTATTGCTGTTATTTAATACAATGTCTGCCATGTATTACATGCTGAGAGAATGAATGAGTACATGGGAAATCGTGGTGCTAGCACCAGATACAGGTATATATGAGCGAAGTCCATATTAACACAGCATGGAAACCAACTGTGATTGATTTTATTGTCAAGTGTTCTTCCTTCTCATTTTACCAAAAAAAGAAAAAGTGACATTAGTTTCAGCGCATGTCACCTCTGACTTCTCTATAGAGTAACATTCAACTCCATAAACTGTATATTTTCAGACAACAATAACCAAGAAAATAAGAATCAACAAATCATCCTATATCATAACATGATTGATGGCTTCTAATATCCCCTGTGATAGCTTTCATTTCTTTTGACAATGAAATTTACCATCTCTTTCTGAATTTTCCCCCACCTCTTACTGTTTGGTAAAGACTCTGATGAACTATTAAATGCCCAAATATTGGACAATGGAAGGGAGGGAAAGAGAGGAAATGCTTTATAAAATGACTCCTTTGCTCCATAGAATTGAATATAGTAGATTCTTGGAGACTGCCAATTGTAGGACCAAAACCAAAAACCAAACCCTTTGCTGTTGAATCGATTCTGACTCATAATGACCTGCAGGACAAAGTAGAACTGCCCCATAGAGTTTTCAAGGAGCATTCAGTGGATTCAAATTGCTGACCTTTTGGTTAGCAGCCATAGCTGTTAACCATTTCACCATCAGGGTTTCCTCCAATTGTAGGAAGCAGGCAAAAATGGGATTGCGCACAGTTTGGAATTTCAGAGGGGAGCTGGATTGTGGAGCAAAAATACAACAAAATTCATTGAATTTGATGTAGATTAAAATTTTTATATTAGGAAAGATGTGTCAATAGAAACAACTTGCCACCTCATCTCAAACCCTGTAGTATGTGTTTAGAATTTATGACCTGATTGACAGTCATTAGCAGTGAGGAAGTTGTCTTGTGGTAGGGAAATCACACAACCTTGAATAGAAGCACTTTTATCCATTTCTGGAAGGAGATACTCGCTCTCCACTCTGTGTTTAGTTGTTTGACTATCTCTTCTAATGCAGCAGTGGTAGCATGTGCTTCGTAATTTTAAATATAATTTTATTTATTTTGTTGTTGTTCGAGAATTCACTTAGCAGAACATATTACCAATTCAGCAGTTTCTACATGTACCACTAATGACACTGATTACATTCTTTGAGTTGTACAACCATTCTCACCTTCCTTTTCTGAGTTGTTCCTCTCCCATTATCATAAACTTATTGCCCCATCAGGTTCCTATCTAATCTTTCGAGTTGCTGTTGTCAATTTGATCCCATATGGATCTTAAAAGAGCATAATGCTCAAGGCAGACATTTTTTTAGTGTTGTTTTGTGGTTATTAGGTGCCATTGAGTCAGTTCCAACTCATAGAGACCCTGTGTACAACAGAATGAGACACTGCCTGGTCTTACACCATTCTCACAATCGTTATGCTTGAGCCCATTGTTGTAGCCAAACTATTGTTTGGCTTTAAGAAGACTTCAGGGGATATTTTTGCTTTAAGGTTTAAAGATTATCTGAGGGCAATAGTTTCAGGGGTTCATCTAACCTTCGTGGCTCCAGAAAGTCTGGAATCCATGAGAATTTGAAATTCTGTTCTGCGTTTTCCCCCTTTTGATCAGGATTCTTCTATGGAATCTTCGATCAAAATGTTCAGTAATGGTAACCAGTTAACATCTAGTTCTTCTGGTCTCATGGCAAAGGAGACAGTTATTCATGGAGGCAATTAGCCACGCATTCCATATCTTCCTCTTATTCCTGACTCTTCTTCCTCTGTTGTTCCAGACAAATGGAGACCAATTGTTGTGCCTTGGATGGCTGCTTGCAAGCTGTCAAGACCCCAGGCACTACATATCAAACTGGGACATAGAACAGAAGTACTAAACATGTTTTTAGACCAATTAACTGGGATGACCCATGAAACCATGCCCCTAAACCTCCAAACCAAGAAACCAAGGTGTTCAACTTATTGACAGCAGTTACAATAATTGACTGTGCAAACCTACCCTTAATCAACACAGTATTTCCATCACTGTTTACTTCCCTTTTCCCCCCTCCCTCCTGCCCCTGGTAACCACCAAACACATAAGATGCTCAGTGTCATTAGCCGTCAGCAATATGCAAATCAAAACCACCATGAGATACCACTTCACTCCCACTAGAATGGCTAAGATTAAAACAAAACAAAACAAAAACAGAAAGCAATGAATGTTGGCAAGGATACAGAGAAATCGGTAACCTTGCCCCTTGCTGGTGGGAATGCAAAATGTTACAGTCTTTGTGGAAAACTGTGTGGCGGTCCCTCAAAAAAGTAAAAATAGGACTACCACTTCTAGGTATGCACTCAAAAGACTTGAAAGCAGAGACTCATACAGAGACTTGTACACCAATGTTCATGGCAGCACTATTCACAATAGCCAAAATGTGGAAACAACCTGAATGCCCATCAACAGATGGATGGTTAAACAAAATGTGGTACATACATACAATGGAATAGTTCTCAGCCAGTAGGAGAAATGAAGTCTTGATACATGCTGCAGTATGGATGGAGCTGAAGTACATTATGCTAAGTGAAGTATGTCTGTTACGAAATGACAAATATTGTATGACTTCAGTTATATAAAAAGGCAAGGAAAGGTAAATGTGTAGACAACAAAATTTATTAGTGCTTTGTAATTTTTAAGCTCCTGGGACCAGGATGGAATGGATTTTGTCTGCCTTTTGTCCAGCGACAACCACATTGTTGTAGAAAAAATAAACGTTCACTATAGTTTGTATGAGTTCAAGACTAATCATAAATAAAATCTGTGAATAGAGTTTAAGTAGCTTTTCCCAGTCCCTGGGATTCATAGCTGTCTCCGTTAGCATTTGAACAAAGAGAGTAGCTGGACACTAGTGGTACTCAGGGCTGGTGAGCTTAAGGAAACTTAGCCTTTCCTTTCCATCCAGCTTTAAAATGAGATGTTATGAGACTAGGGAGAGTAGACTTTTCAGTTTAAATCCCTTCTTTTCCCTTAGGTGGGACTCCACATTTTAGATTTCATGGATGAATAGGTAACCTGAGTGAGTGATTTGAGACTACAGTACATAAAAACATGTCAATAGTTCAGGATGACTGATAGCTCCCCTTGTAACCAAAGCCACCTGCAATTTTTTATAGTCTTGGAGCATAAGCCATCTTGAACGGATAATTAACTCTATTGCAGAGTCACTTCTGTTCATCAAGGAGGCCCACTTTCTGTCCTCAAGCATGACTTAAAAAAAAAAAAAAATTAACCTACATCATTCAAGTGATCAAAACTTCTGAAACATCAAGTCACTTGTAAAGCTAGCCTTCCCCATCTCCTCTCTGTATCTGTCCCTTTCTTCATGATGAGTGAAGGAGGAATGGACCCATTTATGCAACTATAACAAAGATCTGTGAGAACGTCACTGACATATTCATGTGCACATTTGTGAATGCACACATGCTCTCTCTCTCTTTCTCACACACACGCACGCACATTTAGGAGTGGATATTTTTGTCAGTATTGCTTCTTGCCCAGCTTGCCCAGCTTTTGTAGCATTTCGATATTTGAAGGATTAGGAGGAAGCTTTTTTTTTTCCCCTCCTTTGAAGAAGTACGAGATTGCATTGCAACAGCAGTTTTCCAATGACAGAATTCATGTTTCTTTATTTTTCTCATTTTATTGAATTAAAAATAGTTATACTCTGAATTTGAATTCTGAATTTCTAAAGGGCATGAGGTCTTTGCTCAAAATATGCTTGTGAATTAAATGTTTTTTGATTAAACAGATGTAAATTACAGATAAACAGTGTACGTATTTTTCCGCATTCATTAAAATGCCATTACGCTACAGAGGTTGCGATGCTGCGTCTTATATTCATTTCTTCAACGTGGTGCACATGGTGTCATATTTGGCAGCGGAGTATTCAAAGTTATTCATATACAAATTAAGATATTTATTCACTCTACAAATATATTCATTGAACTCTAAATAGGTAACGGGGCTGGGGATAGAGCGTCAAACAAGATGGTTAAAATCCCTGCCTTCGGGAGCAGGCATTTGGTGAGGTGGGTTGTCAGCTGGGATCTAATCTCTACAAGTCTAAAATTCTCTTAGTAAAGTGAGGTCACTAACATCACTAACAAATAACGGTTGTTAAGGGACCACTGAATCTCAGAATTTCAGACAAGAGGGAAAAAGCGTCAATGAGCAAATGATCCTGGCTTGTTAGACATAGAGCATTCTTTCCAGATCTGAATTTCAGCTTGAGACATGGTTGTTACTGCCTAAACTTAAGCACTTTTGTCTTGGAGAACAACGTCAAATCCAATGGATTGTATCCTTTCTGCTTTGTAGCAGAAAGCTTGGAAACAATTTAGATCTGTCATATCTAGAATTCCTTGACCCAGTCCAAACTGAAAGCTGACTTGGGGACGTATTTTATTTGCATGTCATCTGGCCTCTAAAAAGACACATTAGTCACTGGGCACACTTCTACCACATTCTCCACTTATTTCAAGTCATTGTCTTCAGGTGCCATGATAGCCTAAAGCAGAGGTTCTCAAAGTTTGGTTCACAGACCCCCTAGGGGTCCCTGAGACCTTTTCAGTGGATCGCTAAGGTCAAATTTATTTTCATAATGATACCAAGGTGTTCTTTGCCTGTTTCATTCTGATTCTCTCATAAGTGTATAGGTATAAGCTCAGTATAACTCATTGAATCAATATTTTCCAAATTACCAGTGACTGATGTTACCAAAATTATGCATGGGGAAAGGATCTGTTCAACGTGCCAGATAGATCAATGGATTTTAATATATCAGAGTATATAGTTTAGTGATATGGGCTTACATTCCAATAGAAATGACCACACGTTGAGCTTAGGTGTAATGTCAAAGAAAAAGTAGACACCATTATCTGAAAAGGCTGTTATTACATTAATCCTCTTCTTTCTAACCACACATTTCCATGAGAACGAGTTTTCTTTAAGTACATCAACCAAACATGGTATCACAAGATATCTTCTATTAAGCTAGACATTGAAGAAATTTGTAACACTACATTTTTTGGAAAAAGCTAACAATTGTTTGTAAGTGTGTGCTATTTATGTTAACAAGTAATGGGTTTTTAAATTATTTTAATAATAAACATTCCTCAGCTTTAATTTGTAACATGTTAAGTATTGGTAGATATGACCCACACAAACAAAAGCATTTTGAAGTCTTAAGTAATTTTTAAGAGCATAAAGGGATCCTAAGACCAACAGGGAGTCCCTGGGTGGTATAAAAATTTAATGGGCTCTGCTGCCAACCAAAAGGCTGGCAATTTGAGCCCACCCAGCGACACCTCAGAAGAAAGACTTGGTGATCTATTTAGGAAAAATCAGCCATTGAAAACCCTATAGAGCATAGTTCTACTCTGACACACATGAGTTGCCAGTGAGTCAGAATCCACTCAATAACTGGTTTGGACACCAACAGATCTAAGAACCGTTAGTGTAAAGCAGGGGCCCTAGTGACGCAGTGGTTAAGAGCTTGGCTGCTAACCAAACAGTCGTCGGCAATTCAAATCCACCAGCCGCTCCCTGAAAACCCTATGGGGCAGTTTTACTCTGTCCTATAGGGTCCCTATGAGTTGGAATGGACTCGATGGCAAGGCCTGTGTTAGCGAATCCACCTTCCAGGAAATTAGAGTGTAGAGAGAATTTGCTTATTTTTGTTTTTATTTTTTGCAGAGTTGGGTGGGAGGAGGATTGACAGTCTGTCATGTCTCCCTGGGATCCAGAATCCACTCCTAGTTTTCATTTCAAAACAGTTTCCAGAAGTTCAGGTTGGACCTCTTGGTGTCTCCGGGCTCCCCTTCCTGTGTACAAAGACGAAAAGCCGTACAAGAATTCAGTCAGTAGAATCCATTTTTAATCTCCAGTCTCCTCTGTCCTGAAGTCATGCAATCTAGGATAATTTGAGTGTCAGACTGCAGCTACTGAAGTTGGAACATTTCACAAGGGCCACATGATGTTTATTCATCATGGAGAATGCAGCTTGCAAAGTCTGTCTGCTAAAAGGAAATCAAAGCTGCTTATTGGAAACACCTTCATTCTCCCTTTGGAAATGAAGTATTCAGCGGGCTGTACTTCCATCCCTGCAGGAAACTACACCAAGCTGACTTCTTCAGTCTGGGCTTGTTCTCAAGGTCACCCATGCAATTTCTTCCAAAGCCTCAATGTCCTTAGTATTCTCAGAGATAATAGCAACAAGCCCATCAGTCCTCAATTTTCGTTTGGCTTTCTGCAATTTTAATCCCAAGCCCCTGTGATTCCTTTCCATTGGGGCTTAAGTGGTCCCATTTACAGCCAATTTCCATCTAACATTCAATGCAATCTTTTAAAATAAACCAAACAAAACTCACTCTGCAGACTTTATTCCTTTGGACTTAATAAAACTAAAGGCCGGAGGGAGGGGAATTCAAAATGATGTGTTTTTTGTTTCATCATTTTTAAAGAAAAATAAAGAGACCTTTAGAAATCTGAAGTAGATATTTGTTACCAATGGGTTAGTTTCGGAATCTAGTGCTGTCATTTATAAAGGGAAAGACATCATTCTTTCATCCGTATCCCACGCTGCACCCGTTCTTACAAAGGAGAGAGGGAGGGAGGCTGAGGGTGGGGTAGATGAGTAAAGAAATCATAGATTTTTCTGGGAGCCGCTTCCTTCTAACCTCCTTTGGACGCCTTATCTCTGGCCCCTTCTGTAAGAGGATCCAGCTCATGTTAGCCTGACACATGAACCATGCAAGCCCTCTTTTTAAAGAGATTTGAATTCCTGCTTGACAGACTAGGCTGAAGCCCATGAGTGACAATAGTTTTTTTTTTTTTTTTTTAAAGAATGAAAGCTACAGCGCACCTGGTATTTCATTGAATGCGAGACATACGTGTGTGTATGTGTGTGTGTGTGTGTATATATTTTTCCCCTCTCTGCAAAGGAAGAAAAAAAGCAGTTAAAAAAGCTAAGCTTTGAAAAATAAAACACAGCTTATATTGCCAGGAGTAATACATTAAGAAAAGAGATCCACCATTTTTGGCCTGCTTGAAGACTGCTTTTTCCCCTAATCTGTTTTAAATCTTTTGAGAGTTTTATCGTTTTTTTCCTCTTCCCATAAAATTAAGTCATTTCTTTAATTTTTTTTTTATCCTAGTCTGAAATTTCATCCTTAATTAGCTCCTGTATGGCTAAGTATCAAAGTATCCTATCTCATATGATAAATGACGTCTCTCAGACCCACGATATTTGGATACTATCTAATATCCTGAGGGGACAAAGCTAGACAAGGGGATCATCTTTACGGACTGTGCAAAGCCCCATCCAAAGCAAAAAAAAAAAAAAACACAACAGGGCAATTTAGAACTTGCGTAAATGCCTTCTTGCAAATATAAAATGAGCTCTCTGTTTTATTTATGACCATAGCAGATTTCAAACAGCTTTCATTTCCCACTGGTAGTCTGCATTGCAAACAACTTTACGGATTTAGATATGTTGGAATAAGGGAAGATTAGTGGGATTATGAGTATTCTGGGGTCATACTGCCTGGGCTCAAATCCTGCCTTCACCACTCAGCAGATGTGTGACCTTGAGCAAGTGAACTGACCCCTCTGTATAAAAGGAAGGGAATAACAGTGCCTTTTTCATGGGGTTATTGTTAGGACTGGGTGATTCATACCAGGAAAGTGCTTAGAAGGAAACCTAGCACAAGAAAATTCTATGTAAGTGTCTCATTGTAATTACTGCTCCTGCTGCTGCCACTAATACAACTGCTACATCTATAATTTATGTAGAATAAAAGGCCTGAGAAGGTCCCTGGGTGACTCAGAGGGTTAAGCGCTCAACTACTAGCCAAAAGTTTGGCAGTTCTAACCCACCTCAGAAGACAGGCTTGGAGATCTGCTTCTGAAAGGCCACAGCCTTGAAAACCCCATGGAGCAGAGTTCTACTCTGCACATACGGGGTGTTGTGAGTTGGAATCAACTTGAAGGCAATTAACAACATCATCAACATCAAAGGCTAGAAAAGCTAGTTAAGAGAAATCCCATTTGATAGCTTGTTGGAAGTTTGGTCGCTCATCACACTCTGATGGTAGAAAGGCAGTCATGCTATTTAATTTGGATACTAACATTGTGTACTTTTTTTAAGAGCTATGCTTCCCTTATTCCCAAGGCCATCTTCTCCCCTTCTCTGCTCTACTACCCCCAGCACACCTTAGGGTTTCTTTCCTGCTTTATAAGAGGGAAGGCATACATTTTAAATGTTCAGGAAGAACAGTGGAAATGAAGACCGCATCAAAGCAAAATACAAAGAATGTTGGAGAATCAGGGAATCAAGGTCCAAGGAAAAATGTTTGGCAGAAAAATCTAGGAAATATAGTAACTGCAGGTCTTGATTCAAGTTCACATCTTGAGCCTCAGCTTGTTTATATATTTCCAAGTATAAGTAAGTTTATGCAATAAAAGGAGTTAAAGGGGGAATACCCCTAAAGGAGGAACTATACTGTTAATCAGCGTGGTCCACAAGTTACCCAGCATCCTGCCTCCTGCCCTGCACTTTCAAGCTTGCTCTGTGTCCCCAAAGGGATTTCAGACAAGCTCATGACATAGAACACATAATGCTTAGACAGCTTCAAGAATTATGCATTTTTATTTATTTATATTCTGCTCCTTTCCTAAAAGGGTTTAAAGGAATGAATCAAATTGTTTATTACCCTAATAAGTGCTAAATTGTTCAGTATGGATCAGCATTAAAAAAGTATGAAATGAAAAACCATCTATATGAGACCAAAAGGTCAACAATTACTCTAAAGCAGAGAGGAGAGGATAAGGAGTCAGGGAGACTAGAATACTGGAAACAGAACAACCAGAACAAAATTAAAGAGAATGTAGACACAGTGTGAAAAATGTAACTAATGTCACTGAGCAAAATTTGTGTAATTGTCAAATGGGAACCCAATTTGTTGGGTAAACTTTTGCCAAAAAAACAATAAAATATATTTTTCAAAAAAGTATAAAATAAATGGCAAGACCATTTGACAGAGTCAAGGAAAAGAGAGTTTAGACCAGAATTTAAAGGAATGGGTAATGAATGACTAATCCAAAAATCAAACCCGTTGCCATTGAGTTGATTCTTACTCATAGTGACCCCATCAAAAAAACCAAACCAAACCCAGTGCCGTCGAGTGGATTCCGACTCATAGTGACCCTATAGGACAGGGTAGTATTGCCCCGTAGAGTTTCCAAGGATCGCCTGGCGGATTTGAACTGCCAACCTTTTGGTTAGCAGCCATAGCACTTAACCACGATGCCACCAGGGTAAAACTGCTGCATAGGGTTTCCGAGGCTATAAATCCTAATGGAAGTAGACTGCCACATCTTTCTCCCACTGAGGCACTGGTGGGTTCAAACCACAAACTTTTTGGTTAGTAGTCAAGTGCTTTAACCGCTGTGCCACCAGGGCTCCTTCATGTGACTAATATCAAAAAAACAAACCCATTGCTTGACAAGTCGATTCTGATTCATAGTAACCCTATAGGACAGGGTAGAACTGCCCCATAGGGCTTCTAAGGAGCAGCTGGTGGATTTGAACCGCAGACCTTTTGGTTGGCAGCTGAACGCTTAACCACTGCACCACCAGGACTCCTCATGACTGATCCCAAAAAAACAACAACCCCATTGCTGTCCATTCAGTTCTGACTCATAGTGACCCTACAGGACAGAGTAGAACTGCCCCACAGGGTTTCCAAGGAATGCCTGGTGGGTTTGAACTGCTGACCTTTTGGTTAGCAGCTGTAGCACTTAACCACTAAACCACCAGTGGGGGCAGTTCTACTCTGTCCTACAGGGTCGCTATGAGTTGGAATCGACTCGACGGCACTGGACAGTAGAGGAAGGGAAATACATTGTCAATGGAAGGGGTGAAGGGCTTCACAGAATGTGTTTTCCTCTTTTCAGTGATATAGGATTTTAGAATGGCAAGCACACTTGTGGTCATTTATTGCAACCCCTTCAATTTAGCGTTGAGTAAATGCAGGCATAGGAGAGCTCAAGATAAATTCTAACACAGAGCCTGTTATTGCAGCTCTGCATAAAAATCCCCAGGCCCCTCCCTTGATTCCTTCTCTTTTCACTATAGCACCCTGTCTATGATATTTTGAATTTTGGGATCACATTTATATATTTGGAGAAACCAAAATAACCCAAACCAAACCCTTTGCCATCAAGTTTATTCTGACTCATGGCCACCCCATGTGTTACAGTGTAGAATTGAGATACGCTAGCAATCAAATGGGAACAAACCACTTAGGATTCCTTTTACCATCTCTAAGCTTTAACTTAGTCTTTCATGGAGTAGAATATACGGACATATATCAAGGCAATATGTGTAGCAATTGGGAACTCAGAACCTAAATCCCTGGGCTCAAATCCCGGCTCTGCCATTTATGACCTATTCCATTTTCTTCATCTTATAAAATGGTGTTGGAATAAGAATTAAATGAGGTTAGATGTGAACAAGTACCTGCTATATGGTAAACTTTCAAATAATGTTAATGATATTTTTCTAATGAATAGAAATCGGAAACTTTAGTGCTTCTTGAAGACTTGGTGTATTTACATGCTTTAGTAGGAGCTAAGCAACAACTTTCAAACAAAGTTCTCACAAATCATTGATTTTTGTCAATAGGCAAAATCATCTGGTGGAGTTATTCCGTTTATTCTCATCCCATGGGAATCTAGAACTCGATTTGGAAGTTTTTGATAACATCTTCAATATCTGACTTAATATCAACATTACCAACTCAAGGTAAAAGTTACTTTTATTTACTTAAATACCTATTACCAGTTACTGAAGCATGGGGGAAAAATATGTATATATATAAAAAAAAAAAATTTTTTTAATAGATGTATTCTGACATCTAGAACATATCAAATAGGATTCCAGTTTTTTTAACGTTGAAAAATTTGATGATGCAATCCTGATAAAAAAGAGAAAAATAAGATACAATGGATAAGGAGGAAAACTTGTTTTCACTTATGTTTATGAAAAGCTTCGTGATAAGCATTTTCATATCAACTTATGAAGTCCACAGCACCCAGTTGTTGAGATAATTTCATAAAATATGAGGCAAATACAAATAACCTAAGAAACAGCTTACTGCAGGCCAGAAGCAATTGGTACACGGAATAGGAAATCCCTGGAAAACATGCAAACATTGCTGTAAAAAGCAACAGGAAGTGAGCCTGGAACCCTCCATATTCTCCACCAAGGGTCCCCCAAGGTTTGACAGAAGAGAAAATGTGCTCTGAGATCTCCCATCCATTTTGTGCCTCAGTAAATTGTTTTATAGAGTTAAACATGAAAATCAATTTTTTTAAAAAAGTATGTGGAAAGCTTTCAGTATCTGACTTGTTTTCCAGTCAACTCTTTTTCGTTTTCCCATGCTCTTAACTCACTATATCACCTTAAACTTCCGACCCCACCTCCTAGTCCAGACAGAAGCTTTAAAGGTGAACTGCCTCTTTTTGGTCTCCACGCCCACACAGTTAACCTTCACTCACTGGAAAGGAAGACAGGCCACTCCTTCACTCTCACTCAGCTCTCTTCTTCCTGGGCTCTGGAACCCACCCCCTCTTTCCTCCTCAGCAACTCACACCCACTCCTTTCTTCTCTTTATCATCTGCCTTTCTTGCCACTTTTTCCTTCTTTCCAACTCCTTAATTCTATGTTTCACCTGCTCGCTCTTACTATTTCTTTTGAGATATAATTCATATGTCATATCATGAACATTCACGTACATATTTTTGTGGGGACATATGTTTTCTGTTCCCTTTAGTGTATATCTAAGAATGGAATTGCATCTAGCTCTGTGTTTAACTTTTCGAGACACTGCCAAACTGTTTTCCAAAATGGCTGCACCATTTTACATTCTTACCAGCAATGTATGAGGGTTCCAATTTCTCTACATCCTCCTCAACACTTGTTATCAATAGTCTTTTGTATTTATAGCCATCCTAAACGCACTAGCCACATCCACTGCCGTCAAGTCCATTAAGACTCATAGCGACCCTACAGGACAGAGTAGAATTGCCCTATAGGGTTTCCAAGGAGCAGGTGGTGGATTCAAACTGCCAACTATTTTTGGTTAGCAGCCAACCTTTTGGTTAGCAGCTGTAGCTCTTAACCACTGCACCACCATGGCTCCTATAGCCATCTGAGTAGGTGCAAAGTGGTTACATACCTTTTAGTATCTTTTGGATGTCACTTCCTCTGGGAATCTCAACATCACCTCCTCCTCTTCCCAGATTATGTTAGTGGTTCCTCCTGTGTATTTCCATAGTGCCCTGTGCTTATCCTTGGAACAGCCCTCTGCACACTGAATTCTAGTTGTCTGTTAACTTTATCTCCTCCATTACATTGTGAGCCCCTTAGAGAAATCACTAAAATATCGTTTCCTGTGGTATCTTAGTATCTCCATGGTTAACATAGTGTCTAACACGCTTATTTAGTCTTATCTTTGCTGTTTTATTTTTGTTTGTGTGGGGGAGGGGACTTGTAGACTAGACTTCACAGCATTATTACCTGTGCCCCTAAACACAAGCAGAAAACACTCACTAGTATTTGTTACCTGATACTTAATTGTCAGGGAAAGAAGACAGTACTGCTTAGCCTGAGGGTTTGGCTTTCTAGAAGTTATTTTTTTCTTTGACGACTATACTAATATATTAAAAAAAAAAAAAATACAGTACTGCCCCTTAATTCACAAAGAAATTGGAAGGGAAGGACTAGGGATACTGCACAATATCACCATAAGGGGAAAACGCCTAGGTGATTTTTTAAAAATATAAATCTATCAGCCATTTCTACTTTGATCTTAAAAAGCATAGCTAATTAAGGGCTGACTGTTCCTTTTTTTTTTTTTTTTTTTTAAAGTAATACCAGTTACATATACTAGACTAAAAAACATCTTAAATGTAGGAATCAAAGGCAGTGTCCTGAAATTGTGGGCCTTCAGAAACAATGCTCAAGTCTAATGGTGTTTAGTTACATGTATCTGAAACCTGAGATTCGTTCGCATCAGAGTTGAACAGGCAGGGTCAGCGCTGGGGAACAAAAGCTGGAAGTAGACTTAAACATAATTAAAGACTTAAAAATAAGTTTGAATTAAAAAGTATATCCAACTTGAAGTTTGACTTATACTAAATTATGATACCCTTTTTTTTAAGCATAAAAGCACAGATTAAAAAGGCAAATTTAATTAGTTCTTTTGAGCATTTTTTCCCAAAATCCATTTATGTCTTAACAGTCAATATTTAGATAATTCTGTTTCCTGTTATTATTTATGATCCCATAAAGATTTGTTTTAGCTCTTTAGATTTTCCTTAATTGAAATAAGGTTATGCTTGGCCTAGCTAGCCATTCCCTTATTTGACTGTATTTCCAGTGTATTCTTGGAAGCCCTAGCCAACTTCTTTGCTATGATTTTTGCATGCTTCTGGAATGAAGAGGAAATGGGGGAGGGAAAGATAGAGAAACAAATGTAAGTTGGACCCAGATCAGTGAGATAGTATCAAATGAGGCCAAAATGAATTTGGCAGATACTCTTCGCATGTTTCCCATTTGAGAGCACACACGTTGTTACTTGGAATGCCACTTGTACTTATTTCATATCTCTAAGACTTTTCTTCAGTTTCAGTAACAAACTAACTGCAAATAGGAGTCAGGAATGGATATTAAAAATTTTATTGTATTTTTTAACATATGTACGTGCTTAGAATGGGTATTTTGCAATTAAGGTTTGGTTAGTAGATAACAGAGTAAAACCAGTTTCCACTGAGTCTGTTCCAACTCATGGTGACCCCTTGTGTGTCAGAGTAGAAATGTGCTCCGTAGGGTTTTCATGGCTGTGATCTTTCAGAAGTAGGTTGCCAGGCCTTTCTTCCAAGGTACTTCTGGGTGAACTCGAATCTCCAACTTTTTGGTTAGCAGCCAAGTGCCAAGTGTGCTGATTGCACTACTTAGGGACTCCAGATGGTAGAGTCGATGCCTTCTAAGCATGGGAATGAAAATGTGGAGGGCGGCGGTAGAGCAAGGTGTATCATCTTTGAAATTGTATAGATCTGAGTCTGATTCCTCAATTTGCCAGTTGGTAATTGCATGGTTTTGATAAATTAATCTCTTAAGAATCTTGTGTTCTTTGTATATAAAATGGGTTTATTAAGTTTTACTTTAGAGGGTTGTTGTGATAATAAATGAATTTAATGACAGATAGAAGGCACTCAGCAAATATTTCAAAAATTATCTTATTTGCTGAGAAAGGGGATTTATTAATTATTAGGGGAAAAAACCAATGTTCATATTAAATATTCTTTTTAATATCAGCTAGGCATTTTATTCTCATGATATTCAATTTAGATATGACTAGTACCTCCATTTCCCTGGTGCCTGTATCTAAACATGGTAGACAAAAAATGGAGACACTTTGAGTGTGGGAGTGGATAAACGTGTATAGAAGAAATAGTGCAGTGTCATGTGGTAATAGGTACTTCAGACAAGTTTATCAAAACTGAAAGTGATTAGAAGGGATTCAATATTACTTATTTTATTTCTTGTGGTATTTAGATAGAACCTTACCTGAATCACTGTAGACAATTGAGAATAATCTATATACCCAACCCAGTGCCGTTGAGTCAATTCCGACTCGTAGCGACCCTATAGGACAGAGTAGAACTGCCCCATAGAGTTTCCAAGGAGCGCTTGGCCCAAAGGAAAAGTTGCTATATAAACTTCCCAAAAGGCCATTTTTATAATTAAAAAACAAACAAAAAACCCCAAAGCTTTTCATTTTAAAATAATTTTAGGCTCACAAGAAAGTATGAAAATATAAGAGTTTCCATGTACCTTTTACCCAGCTTCCAACGATAGCATCTTCAATGACCATGGTCTATTTATTAAAACCAGGAAATTGACATTGGTAGTTTACATTTTGAGACCATAACTCATCCTTCTGTTTTTAAATGCTTCATGTGTGGCTTAACTGATTTTCACTTAAGTATACCTTTTGACCACCAACCATCTGTCAGTTTGTTGTGCCGTGGTATCTCGTGTGTCGCTGTGATGTTGGAAGCTGTGCCACTGGTATTTCAAATACCAGCAGGGTCACTCGTGGTGGACAGGATTCAGCCGAGCTTCCAGACTGAGACAGGCTAGGAAGAAAGGCCTGGCTATCTACTTCTAAAAATTAGCCAGTGAAAACCCAATGGATCACACCAGAATATTGTGCTATATAGTGTTGGAAGACGAGCCGCCTAGGTTGGAAAGCACTCAGAATACACAGTGACCGCAACAACGGGCTCAAGCATACCAATCGTCGTGAAGAAAGCATAGGACCAGGCAACGTTGTGTTCTGTTTTACACGCGGTTGCCATGAATTGGAGCTAACTCACCGGCAACTAAAAACAACACCATACTTTATGAGAGCCAGTATGCTTAATGAAAAGACATTTTGAAATCAGAAAGCCTTGGGTTTAAATCTTGGCTCTTCTACTTACCCCTGTGTGACCTTGGGGACTTTTCTTAGCATCTTTAGTAGCCTTTTCTTCATCTGTAAAAGGGGGTATCATTTACTTGCAGAGTTATTCTAAGGACTAGCAATTGTGTATTGTAAAGAGCACCTTTACAATAAATGGTAGCTTTTACTATTACTCTTCTCTTCCTATGTTTTCTTCAAAATTGAAAATAGAAGTTCATTATCTTTGACATGGTTACATGTACTTTGTGAACTCCTGTAAGTTAAAGACTTTTTTGTTGTTGTTAGCATCGAGATGGTCCCCAAATCGTGGTGACCCCATGCACGACAGGATCAGACCTTTGTAATCTATAGGGTTTTCTTTGGCTAATTATCAGAAGTGGATACCCAGGCCTTTCTTCTTAGTCTGTCTTAGTCTGGAAGCTCTGCTGAAACCTATTCAACATCACAACAGCGTGCAAGCCTCCACTGACAGACAACTGATAGCTGAGCAGGAGGGGCATTGGGTGGGAATCGAACTCAGGTCTCCTATATCCAAGGGAGAATTTTACCACTGAAGCACCACTGCCTTCTATCACTTATGCACGAAAGCCTGGTAAATATGATAAAACAACTCATAGCTCCTTTGTCTCCAACCCCTTTTTCATATGCTGGTGACTCTCATTATTCATAGTAGTGTGTTGTATAAAGTCACCACGAACACTGACTTAGTCAATACTAAACCATTGCTCCAAGGAGAAACACAAGGCTAGGTTCCTGTGAGCCTCTGGTCACAATGTTTTTGTTAACCGATAAATATAAATAATCTTGTTTTATGTTTTCTGTTTAAAGACACCTTATTTAAAATGTATTGTTGATTCATTAACGTTTTAACTCACTGCCAACAGCACTATAAACACGCCGGAATGAAGCTTATCTAGCACACATATTTTCTCCATAAGGCACCTCACCACCTTCTTGCGCTTAGGAACGCTAAAAAGCGTGTCAGCATTAGGCGTGGGGGCCATCTTTAATAGCGAAGTCACCAAAAAAAACAAAAAAAAACCTGGCACTAAGTAGACCACAAGAAGAATACTTACAGTATGAGACCTGAAATAAGACAGAGGGTCACCGTTTTCGACCTCACTGGGAACATGGTGTTGTGAGACTCAAATTTTTTTGCCTTTGCACATGTCTGTGGTTGATTTTAAGAGTACCTTGAATGCTGATTTTGAGGTTACAAATAAATTGTAGCAAGTAGGCAAATTCACAAAGCCCTGGTGGCACAGTGGTTAAGAGCTCGGCTACTAACTAAAGGGCTGGCAGTTGGACTCCATCAGCCAGTCCTTGGAAACCCTCTTGGGCAGTTCTAGTCTGTCCTATAGGGTTGCTAAGAGTCGGAATTGACTCGATGGCAACAGGCTGTTTTTTTTTTTTTTGTAGGTAAGTTTACAATACAGGATCTGCAAATAATAAGGATCAACTCTACCTATTATGGCCTATGTGCGTCTCTCTGCTTCCTCCCACCTTACCTGAATAACCAGCTCTTCTCTGTTTTTTCTAGATGATAGGCCAGAAGCAAGGAGCCCTGGTGGTGCAGTGATTAAGTGCTCAGCTGCTAACTGAAAGGTTGGCAGTTTGATCCCTCCTAGCTGCTCTGTGGAAGAGAGACCTGGCAATCTACTCCCATAAAGATTACAGCCTAGAAAATCCTACAGGGTAGTTCTGTTCTATCACATAGACTCACTATGAGTCGAAATCCACTCGGCAGCACCCAACAACAACAGGCCAGAAGCCCTTCCCCTTCTCGTAGGAATTACATTTCTTCTTTAGGTACATTTTATTATATGGGTTCTACAGATCTTAGTTCTTTTTAGATTTTTGTTGTAAATATCACATCTTCTAACTTCATTTTTTTCTGCAAGTAGTTGATTATAGGCCTAGGTTCATGCCAACTTCATATCCCAGTTTCTACAGCCAGTTCCCAGGGGATCCCTATGCAAAGGTCACCCTCCAGGAAACACTGTTTGCAGCCATGTGTTGGTGAGGTTGAGGATGTTACTACCTCTCTGTTCCCCCACTCTATGGATACAGGGAAGGATGGTGGTCCTCTGTTGCCCGACCTGTCCGTGCATTCTCATCCCTGCAGTTGGATGCAGCTGCAAAGTTAGAAACAGAGTTCTGTGCTCCTTGTCCTTGTGGTCTTTTTTCACTCTGCTTAGCCAAGAAGTGTTATTAAGCCCTGTTTAAATACTTAAAAATGACTCTTTTTGGCAGTGGTCTACTAGCTGTGTTTTCTGGTCAGACCTCCCAGTATAAATCTGCCCTCATAAGAAAATATTTAGTTGATTTGGAATAGAAATTTTCGTTTGCTGTTAGTGTTTCTTGAACTGGAAATTGGGTCCTGCCAATTGGCTTTTCTAGTTTCTTATACAGTGTCTTCCCCTGCTCTAACTTAGCTTCCTGCTCTCCTAAAGTCTGAGTCGCCTTCTCCTGTTTCCAAATTTTTTGTTTTATTATTTTAGGTCTTTAGCACTTCTCCCCTTTTCATATTTTCCAGCTTCCCATTTCCAAGAAAGGGGCTGTATTTTGATATATCTACCTCTTATTTGGATGCGTTTAAAGAATGTTTAAAAATATCCTTATGTTTTAGCAAGTGGCATCTCATTTCCTGCTTTGGATTTTGGCCTTAGTCCGACAAGCCAGGGCTGAAGTCGGGGTGAAAAGTTCACTGTCCAGTAGTGCTGTGTAAGTCAGCAACACGTGGCCAGGAGCAGACCTGGACTTGGTAATTCCCTGTGGATATGAATCTTCAGGAGAGGGGCCCTTGGTCAATTTTGCTTTCTGCACTTGAGTGATTGTTCATGATTCCTGGTTTTTAAGGATTGCTTGGCACAATTATTAGTATTCCAGGAACTCACTGTGATACCCTTGTCATTGCCTAGATCAATCTTATAAAATCGAAGCTGTGACCTAAGTGTAGGTTATGAAATCAATTTTGCGGGGAGAGATAAGTGTAAAAAAAGAAACAGAAAATAGAAATAGAGTACAGGACATGTCATATGAAGGTGTTGTTTTGTAAAACTTCTGTTTGATGATACACATAGGCCTATGCATACATACGTGCATACACGCATACTGGGTTTGGGTATGAAGTGCGTTTGCTCGTTGTATTTTGTGTGTTGCCATGAAAGTTTGAGAAAAATTAGTCTTGATGTACATTTGAATACTAGACAAAGCGTTGGTATAATTAGCCACTTTGAGAAAAACACTTAACTGGTAGATAGGAAGCCTGGTTTCTGTTTACTGTTGGCTTGTGAGTTAGGACAAGTTACTGGTCCCCTTTGAGTGTCTGGTCTTATCATTTGATGGGAGGAAGTTTGGGAGGAGATTATGCTGTGGTTTTTTCACCCTCTAACATTTAAATGATTCCAGGCATTCTTATCCAGTTTCAGAAAATGAGCAGAGTTACTGTTAAGCCCTTAGTCAAGCCCTAGTTACCTTACGCAGGGAGTACTCCCTACACCACCGTCTCTTCTCTAGCCCACGACTTGTCCTCCTGTTTGCCCAGCCTCTCACAGCTCTGCATACGTGAACCCCACACACTCATCAAGGCCCTGCTGAAGTGCCTTCTGTCTTACAGTTACTGGGAGAAAGCCGTCTTTGATGTCAGAATGAGATGATACTTAGGGTGTCAAATTTGTTTGCAACCTGGAAAATTGTTCTCTGGTTTTAAATGCTTGAGTAATATATGGTTTCACATTTAAATAATGTTGTAGTAAGATAGATGACATTTGATATGGCTAGGTGGCTTATCACTTCATGGTTTGTAGAACTTTCTGGATTGTAAGATTTCTTCTTCCAGGTTACTAAATTGGTGGTGACATTAAGGTTACATATATATGAAAAGTGAAGAGAATGACTTGAATGCTAATTCCGCCACTAATTTAATTTTTACTTCAAATCCTAAACATTTTGATGTGTTAAGACAGACCTGGCAATATGCTCCTGAAATGTCACAGCCTTGAAAACCCTATGAAGCAGTTCTACTCTGCACATGTGGGGTCACCATGAGTAGGAGTCGACTCAATGACAACCACAATAATAACAACAACAATATATGGAGAAGAGAGGAAAAGGATTAAAAAGGGTGCCTGGGGTGGCCTGCATTTAAAAAATGGCATGGTGGCAGCTAACACCAAGGGTCTTAATTATGATTTACAGTCACAATCTTTTTTTAAATTTCTTTTTAATAATATTTTATTGTGTTCTTGGTGAAGGTTTACACAGCAGTTTAAGTTCCCATTCAACAATTTCTATACAAATGGTTCGGTGACATTGGTTACGTTCTTCACAATGTGTGAACATTTTCATTATTTCTATTCTGGTTGGTCTGTTTCCATTAACCTAGTTTCCCTACCCCCTTACAGTTTCATCTTTGTTTTAAAGTGATTGTTGACCATTGGTCTCATATAGGTGATACAGTTGTAATCATGACACAGCTTTCTGGATAATTCTTTTTTCCCTTGGCTTCAACCTGTCTGCATATTGTACATTCTTTAAAACCTCCTCTAGGCACGATCCCTGGGTCCTTCCTACCTCAGGCTCCCTCGGTGCCTTCATCTGTATCTCCAGAGCTGGGCTTTGTGCCCAAATCCTCCCCTCATTGTGTCAGGTGATCGTGTTTGCTTCTCTGCCTTTCCGTTTTCTCGGCATTAAACTTCTTTATGGGAAAACTATGTTTAAAATAGGAATGTAGTAGAACTTAATAAGTTGAAGGAAACATTTTAGTAAATGGCTTTGAAGTACCTAAAAATATTAAAGAGTGCTTAAATTATGATATTAAATTAAATAATTTAAAAAGGTACAATAATTTTTCAGTTTTGTCCCCCCCCCCCCCCCCCCCCCGCCAATAGCTATCTGTGTTCCCAGGGAATGGAAGTGTGTACTTGGGGTTTGAGGAGACAGGGGGCTGGGTTTCTTAAAAGCTTTTGACCTGGAAAATGTTTATGCATATTTTCTAGAGTTAAATTATCATGTTATCATTTCAAAGAGTATTAGAAAATGAAATGAAGATTTTAGCGGGCAGTTTTGGAAGTGGGTGGGAGTGGATTTTACCAAGGCTAGTCTGCTTTGCTGGAAACTCGCCCATCGAGTTAGCTCTCCTAAGTTGCATCTGTTTCTCATGGTGTCTTCTCTGATCTTCACAGTCTTTCAAAACACCAACTAGTTTTATAACATTCTTATTTAGTGGTGGTTCCAGGTCTTGTAAAATGGCTATAAATACCAGGCGTTACTGACATCCATATGAAAGTCAAAAGCTGAAACTTAGAAGGGTCAAAGTATGAATCGTGAAGGTACTAACTAATATATAAACATGAGGTTGTCGATGATGTTATTCCTTCTTTTTTGCGGGGGAGACCTTGGATGTAGAAGAGGACATTAACTATAATCCTATTTATGGTCATTGATCATTGCCAGTGTTCACAGAGCCATGTTTGTGCTTGTATATGAGCGTGTGCTGGAATGTATGTGTTCCCCTTTGACCACACTCCTATCCATCAGGGACCCCACCAGTCAATGTGTATGCAATAATGAGTGAATGTGTTCTTATAAAATATACATCATTCACATTTTGAATTTATTCTACCTGTGTTTTAATTTGCATAAATTATGTTGTATTATATGCCGCATTCTGTTTCTTACTTTTTCCACTCAACATTATGTTCTAACGCCCATGAGTATTGTCATGTGCACGGCCAATTCATTGCATCCAGCTGCTCATAGTATGTTACGGTCTGGTCCGAACACATTTTACTTGCATTCTTCTCCTGGATGGACACCCATATTGTCTCCATCTCACCTCACCACAAACAGTGCTGCTATGAACAATCTCAGACATGCTCCTTGCTGGACCTGCATGAAAATACCAAGGAAAATTCATTTGAGATCTGAATTAACAGTAGAATTGGTAGGTCACAGGGCCTGTGTATAGAGCTCAGATTGTTATTGTTAGTTGCTGCCAAGTTACTCCCAACTCATGGTGACCCCGTGCACGATAGAATGAATTGGTGCTGGATCCTGTGCCATCTTCTTGATTGGATTGGGCATCTTAGGATCCATAGGGTTTTCACAGGCTGATTTTCAGAAGTAGATTGCCAGGTGTTTCTTCTTAGTCTTTCTTAATCTGGAAGCTCACCTGAAACCTGTTCAGTATCATAACAACATACAAGCTTCTACTGACAGACAGGTGGTGGCTGTGCATGAGATACGTTGGCCAGGAACTGAACCGAGGTCTCCCCCAAAAAAGGAAGGCGAGAATTCTACCACTGAACCACCAGGGCCCTCATATACAACCCAGATCCTGTATATCATATGATTTCACAAAGTACTCTCCGATTACTCTTCAGAATAATTTACCAGTGAACTCTCCCATCAGCAGTATGAGGCTTTACATACCCACATTGCCTCCCTCCTACGCTTCTCATTATTCAGCTTTTTCCTGTTCCTAATGGGTGAAAAATGATATCATTTTGTTTTATTTTGCTTTTATCTGATTACTGATAAATTGTCATCTCTTCATATGCTTGCTGGATTTTGGAATTTTCAGATTCATTGCGTGTTTTTCTGTTGGGAGTTTGTATTTTTCCTATTGATGTGTATAGTTCTTTGTATATTCTAGTAGTTCCTGAGTAGTTTGAGACATTACAAGTATTCTCCTAGCCTGTTGTTTTTCTGTTAGCTTTGTCCATTATGTTCTTTTATTGAATGGAATTTTTTTCTTTTTTTTTAATTGTGGTAAAGTACAATAGAATTTTACCTTTTTTTTTTTTTTTTACCATTTTCAATTGTACAATTCATTGACATTGATCACTTTCACAGTGTTTTTGTAATCATCACCATTATCTGTTTCCAAAATTTTTTGTCACCCCATACAGAAATCTTGTACCCATTAAGCAATTAGTCTCAATTTTTCCCTCCCCCAGCCCATGGTAACCACTATGTACTTTCTGTCTCTATGCATTTGTCTATTCTAGATATTTCATATAAATGGGATTCTACAATATTTATCTTTCTGAGAAATACTTAATTTTGCTGTGATCCAGTTCACTAATGTTTTACTTTGGAGGCTTTATGAAATAAATGATTCTCTATTTATGTATTATAAAAATTGTCTTATATCATCTGCTACATTATCTTTCACATTTAGATCTCTAATCCTTCTGGAGTGCACATGTGTATTTGGTGGTAGTTAAGAATCCAGTTTTTCTTTTTTTTCATGTGATGATTCTGTTTTCTCGACAAGTTGATACCACCTTTGAGCTCTCTAATGAGTTCTATTGTTCTCTTTGTTTGTTAACCAAAGTTCATGCTGTTTTATTTACTATAGCTTTGTAGTATGTCCTAATATCTGTCAGAATAATCCTACGCATCTGTGGAAATTTACTTTTCCGTATGAATTTTAAAATAAAATGAATCTATTAAGTTCTTCAGAAATACAACTGAAATTTTGATTGAGGTTGTATTGAATTTATAAATTTAAACTAACATCATTCTAGTAAGTTGTCCTGACTGGGAGCTTTCACTGTTTATTCCAGTCATCTTCTATGTACTTTATACTACTTTAAATTATTCTCCGTAGAGATATATTCTTGGTGACACATGCAGCCAATAGAAAGCAAAGACAAATAATCCTTAAAATAATTCCAAAATAGTTAAAGAGGTTGAGGATTTAGCAGTTGTTAAAGTATTAGCGTCCTTCAATCATGGATTTATTTGTGTTAGAAGAAATCTTAAAGACAATCTCAGATATCCCAACATACTATGAATAAGAAAACTAGTCCTCCGTGAGGTTAAATGACTCAATTAAAATTACAGAGTCAGAGAGTGAGAGAACCTCAAATTGAAATCATGTTTTCTAATTCCTAGTCCATTATTTCTGCCAACAAACCAAGCTCACAACAACCATATCTTTCTCAGACCTTGGCATTTAGTGATTTTTTTTCCCGCTTTTTTTCATTTTAGATTTAATATTAAGGTTTGCTTATGCTTCCGGAATTCAGATTCCTTTCCTACTGATGATCACACAAAGAATGACTAACCTGTCAGTCATAAGATAGAAAGGGGAAGGGGGGGAAGGTTCCCGAGCACCATATTGTTTTCTTATTAATATGGCGTTAGGCTCATTTTCAGCAGTTATATCCCTGCATTCTAGCTGTGGTTATAATGACTTTAAAAAATATACACAATAGCATGCTGATGAAGTATTAGAGCGCTAAGCATGGCTAGCGCACTGAAGCAGGAGGGAAAGGATTTATCCTCCCTGCTGCATCAGCTGGATGACAGAATTCAAATGGAAAGCCATGCTTGGATTGAGTGGCGAAGCGTTATCCATTATTGACGCGCATTTTCTACCTTCTTCCTACATGTGTTTTGAAACGTGATCTTTCCTGTCTTAAAGCCACCTAATTTCCCCCCAAATCAGTTGGTTTCGGGACAGAAAGGAGTGCTTTTCCTTTCTTTTTTTAGACAGAAAGCAGAACTCATAAGGGAATAATTACAAGTCTAATTCCTCTGTTTTAATGACATCAATTGAATAACATTAAAAAGCCGAAGCCTACATGATTTCATAGAATTTTAACTCTGCATATTTGAATTTAAATAACATGTCACTTTGCCGTGAGTATGTCTGTGTTTTAGGGCCGTTAACTTAAAAAACTAAATTCTTGGTGCGTGCGTTCATCTAGTCATGTTGGTGAGTGGCAGAGAGAATTCTTGCATGTTTCCTGAATGTCAGAAGGATGTCAGTCTGCTTTTGTAAGCAAACATAGATACTACTGTCCCATATAGGAAAATTTGGGAATGCTGCCGAACTGCCCTATGGATGAGTGACTTCTAAATCCGGATCTTCCTGCTCAGCCTTTCTTCTGAATTTGTTTCCTATTTCTACCCACTTGTCAGGGCTTCTCCTTCCAGCTCTCCCCTAACTACCTACTCCCCATAATCTTAATATCTAAAACCAAGTTCATTGTCTCCCACTAAACACCATCCTCATTTGGAGTCTGTTATGGTTTGAATTCCAAAAATATGTATTGTAAGGCCTAATCTCTATGCCTGTGGGTTATAATCCCATTTGGAAATGGGCTATATTTTCATGTTAATGATACAGGATAAGTGTAGGTGTATCTTCAGTCAATCTCTTTTGAGATATAAAAGAGATTAAACAAGCAAGCAGAGCAGAGAGAGGGGAAGAGAGATGTCAACCCACAGGAAGATCACCCAGGTGCAGAAGCTCAAAGACGAGGACCTCCCTCCAGTGCCCACAGAGAGAGAAAGAGAGTCTTCCCTAGAGTCGAAGCCCTGAATTCAGACTTCTAGCCTCCTAAACTAAGAGAAAATAAGTTTCTCTTTGTTAAAGCCATTCACTTGTGTTATTTCTGTTGTAGCAACACTGGAAAACTAAGACAGAATTTGGTGCCAGAAGGGTGCTGCTCTAACAGATACCTAAAATATGGAAGTGGTTTTAGAATTGGGTAATGCACAGAGGCTGGAAGAGTTTTAAGGTACCTAATAGCAAAAGCCAGGATTTCCTTGAAGAGACTATCAGTAGAATTATGGACATCAAAGAAAATTCCGATGCAGGCTCAGAAGGAATTGAGGAGAGCTGTAGGGAGAGTCTTTATCATCCTAGAGAATATATATGGTGCCAGTAACAGAATGTTGCTAGAAAAGTGGATATTAAATTTGATTCCGGTGAGGCTTTAAAAGAAAATGATAAACATGTGATTGGACAATGGAAGAGGGGTCATGCTTTTTATGCAGTGGCAAATAACTTGTTTGGATTATGTTCAAATGTTTGATGGAAGGTAGAACTTGTGAGTGATGCACTTGGATATCTGGCTGAGGAGATTTCTAAGCCAGGTCTTAAAGGGGCCATGTGGTTTCTCCTTGCCACTTCTAATGAAACGAGAGAGGAAAGAAATGGCCTTAAAAAATGAACTGTACAAAATGAAAACAAAACTTAAAGATTTGGAAAACTCGTTTATACAAACTAAGGACATCTGTCCTAGAATTTTCACCAAGGACATGGCTGCACAAACGTTTGTTAAAGAACTTAAGCCTATGACTGATGAATCTAACCAACAACTACAGCAGAAAATCCATCAGTTTAGACTGAAAGAGACAGAGAAAGAACAAAAGGAGAGAATGCTGTCTGCCTCTTGGAATTCTATAGGCAGGAAACAGGCCAAAAGAGCTTTTGTTGTCCTCCAAGAATAGAAAAGAACCAACCCTGGAGCAGCTTGGAGATCAGCAGAAGTGTTGGAAGGAGCATGGGAAGCAGGACCTTCTCAGTTTTCAAAGGGTGGGGCCACAGGCTCATAGATTTCAGAGTTGGATCCTTGCTGACTCAGTTCTGGAGTGTGGGGACTGCCATTAAGGTGAGTAAGCAGGATGGGGCCACAGCACAAGCACAGAGAGTGGGGCTACTGTGACCCAGGGGCAGAAGAATGTGGCCTGCTGAGGCCTAGGGGTACAGTAACCTCTCAGATGGACTAGGAGAATGGGGCCGGCCAAAGCCAAGGGAGCAGAGTTGCCATTCCAGTGAGCCTGGAAGGTGAAGCTGAAGCCCAGGGCCAAGGGACCTCCACTCAGAATTCAGAGGGCATGGCCAACACCCAGAACCTGGAGGGTGGAGCCATTGCCCAGATGGCTCTAAAAAACAGATGATTATTTTCAAGCCCTCAGAACTAATGTAAATTGTTCTGCTGAGTTTTGAACTTGCTTGATGCCTGTTATTCCTTCTTTCCCTCAAATTTCTTCTGTTTGTGATGGAAATGTCTACCTTGTGCCTGTTCTACTATTGGACTTTGGAAACAGAAAACTTGTAGTTTAGATTTCGTAGGTTCACAGATGAAGAGGAATTTTTCCCAGCTTAGTATATGCCCAACATCTCACCCATATTTGATTTAGATGACTCAGAAGATGAGATTTTGCAGGTGGAGTTGATTTAAGCCTTTTGGGATGATATGATGGGGTAAATGTGTTTTACATATGACAAGGACATGAATTTCAGGGGGCCAAAGGGTAGAATGTTATGGATTGAATTGTGTCCCTCAAAAATATGTGTTGCGAATCCTAACCTCTGTGCCTGTGGTTATAATCCCAGTTGGGAATGGGTTGTATTTTTAAGTTAGTGAGGCAGGATTAGTGTAGGCTGTATCTGGAATCATTCTCTTTTGAGATATAAAAGAGATTAAACAAGCAAGCAGAGCAGAGTTGGGGAAAGAGAGATGCCAAGCCACGTGAAGATCACTTAGGAGCAGAAGCTCAAAGAGACAATGACCTTCCTTCAGAGCCCACAGAGAGAAAGCCTTCCCCACCAGCCAACTTTCTGAATTCAGACTTCTAGCCTCGTAAACTGTGAGAAAATAAATTTCTGTTTGTTAAAGCCACCCACTTGTGGTATTTCTGTTATAGCAACACTAGATGACTAAGACAGAGTCTATTTCTGCAAGTGTTAGCAGCACTTTCCCAGGCTTGTTAGGCTAATTGCTTCCCAAGTCTAGTCATTCCTTCAACTCCTGATCACTACTACTGTATAGTGTCACTCACATTTCTGCCTTTCTTCTGCTCCTGCTCCTTAGTGCAGGTCTCATCACTCACACCTGTGAAAGCAGTTGCTTTTGGTTCCGACTCATGGCAGCCCCACGTGTGTCAGAGTAGAACTGTGCTCCATAGGGTTTTCGAGGGCTGACTTTTCAGAAGTGTGTCAGCGAGTCTTCCTTCTAAGGCATCTCTGGAACCTCCATCCTTTCAGTTAGCAGTCTAGAGCATTAACTGTTCGCACTACCCAGAGATATGGTTACATTGTTCTTAGGTGCCATCAAGTTGATTCTGACTCATAAATACCCTATGTGACAAACTAGAACTGCCCTGTAGGGTTTTTTAGGCTGTAATCTTTAAGGGAACAGATGGCCACATCTTTCTCCAGTGGAGCCACTGGGAAGGTTCAAACCGCCAGCCTTTTAGTTAGCAGCAGAGAGCTTAATAGCCGTACCACCAGGAATCCTTCATATATATATATATATATATATGTGTGTGTATATATATGTGTATATGTATGTGTATGTATGTGTATATATGTGTATGTATGTGTATATATGTGTATGTATGTATGTGTGTATGTATATGTATGTATATGTGTATGTATATATTTGTGTATATGTGTATGTATGTATTTGTGTATATGTGTATGTATATATTTGTGTATATGTGTATGTATATATTTGTATATATGTGTATGTATATATTTGTGTATTTGTATATATGTATATGTATATATTTGTATATATATGTGTGTGTATATATATATGTAAATATGTATATGTTGTTGTTGTTAGGTGCCGTTGAGTTGGTTCCGACTCATAGAGACCTTATGCACAACAGAACGAAACACTGCCTGGTCCTGTGCCATCCTTACAATCGTTCTCATGCTTGAGCTCATTGTTGCAGCCACTGTGTCAATCCACCTTGTTGAGAGTCTTCCTCTTTTCCGCTGACCCTGTACTCTGCCAAGCATGATGTCCTTCTCCAGGGACTGATCCCTCCTGACAACATGTCCAAAGTATGTAAGACGAAGTCTCGCCATCCTTGCTTCTAAAGAGCATTCTGGTTGTACTTCTTCCAAGACAGATTTGTTCGTTCTTCTGGCAGTCCATGGTATATTCAATATTCTTCAACAACACCACAGTTCAAAGGCATCAATTCTTCTTCAACCTTCCTTATTCATTGTCCAGCTTTCACATGCATATGATGTGATTGAAAATACCATGGCTTGGGTCAGGCGCACCTTAATCTTCAAGGTGATGTCTTTGCTCTTCAACACTTTAAAGAGGTCCTTTGCAGCAGATTTATCCAATGCAATGTGTCTTTTGATTTCTGGACTACTGCTTATATATATAAGAGAGAGAGAAAGAGAGAGAGAGCCCTGGTGGCACAGTGGTTAAGAGCCAAAAGTTTGGCAGTTCGAATCTGCCAGCCACTCCTTGAAAGCCTACGGGGTGGTTCTACTTGTCCTATAGGGTCACTATGAGTTGGAATCAACTGGCAGAGGGTTTTATATATTTAAAAAAAAAAAAAAAAACACGTTTTATATACATATATTTAATTCTTCCTTATAAAAAGCTATTTTTCATTCTTGTATATGCAGGTAGCGCAACTGAATCAGGTGATGGGAAACATAAAGATACAAGACAATTCCACTGATATTTTAAGAAATGTACTTAGCCAGTGGTTTTCACTATTCCCTTTAAACTTGTTTTTATAAGTAAGAAATGTTTATAAGTGAGAAAACTGTTGATTTTTTACTTCTTTTTTCTTCTCCTGGGCTGCCTTGGGGACCTGCTTGTTTAGTGGAAAGAGCAGTGGCTTTAAAACAACTCGAAAGTGGTTTTCATTTTATATTGCATTCAAGAGGAGAAGGACATGAGTGTAAATCCTAAATAATTTGTTGGAAGAGCTCAAGCAACAAAATCCCAACCTTTGAATTTGTGTTTGACATCCCACAGGTTACAGGTCCCTTTAGGTTCTTTTTTGTCCTTTTTACAAAGGTTTCCATTCTTCCGTGTGTTCATCCAGATTATCGACCTGGGCCATCCACTTAGGTCTGAAAAAATAAACCCTGTAGAACCTTAATGATAACAGTCAATGATTTGTGTTCACTTTGTATGTATGTGTGTGTATACATACTATCATTTGCTCCAATTTAATTATTGTTATCATTACTTATAAAGCCCCAAGTGTTTAATAAAACCCATCAAATAAATGGACACCATATTCACAAAACCACTAAGCTCTAAGTAAATATTGATGTCAGCTTTTGATGCAATGTTGTATGACAGGAAGAACTCTGGAATAGAATTTCTCAGAAACTTGGGGCAAGCAATTTACTCTCTCAGTTCCAAAACATAATATCAGGCGGTTAAACTAGATAGTCTCTAGGGTCTCTTCAGCTTAATTTTTTTTTCAGAATCTGTGACTTTATGTCCACTTCTTGCCCCATTAATCTCTCTGCCAGAAGAAAACCTTCTGTCTGGCAACAGGAAATAGAAACAGCATGTTAACAGGAATTGGAAAAAACGCTGGAATGAAGTGGTTATTTCCTTCACTGTGCGCTAAAGACAGCAGTATCTGGAACATCAGAGAGTGAACAAGATGGATCAAAGGGTCTCACTAGTCCTCTGGGATAAAGAAGTTAAAAACAGGATAATGTGGTTTCACCCATCTAAAAACAGCCGAGGGTAGCTTAGAATTGGGATGGTGGCTGTCCCGGTATTTTTGTAACTTGATTTAGGCAAAGACAGTCTTATGGTGGTTATTGTTAGCTACCGTCGAGTAACCAGCACCCCCCTCACCTTGTGGTACCTCCATCTATTACACAGTAGAACTGCTCCATAGGGTTTTCTTGGCTGTAATCTTTACTGAAGCAGATTGCCAGGACTTTTTCCCACAGAGCTGCTGAGTGGGTCCAAACTGCCAACCATTAGATTAGCAGCCCATTGCACACTGCTAGCACCACCTAGACTCCTTCTTATTATGGTAATATGACTAGCAATGTATACATTTATTGCTGGCTTTCTATGTGCAGGACATTCTATCCAGAATTGACTTACATTGAATCAGTATCATTATTCCCATTTTTGAGATAACAAAATGGAGGCTTAGGGAGATGAGACTTCTCCTTGGTCCTGTATAAGATGAGTGGAGGAGTCTTGATCCAATTGTCCCTGAATGTTCACTAATCTTGTGCTCATTTCCATCCATACCAGATTTTCTGCCCCATGTCCTATTTACAGGCTCCTGATCTAGCACTTTGTTTCCATAGTTAGCCGTGTACACAGTGTGTGTGCTTACACTCACTACCAGATCTCTTCTGGTGTTATGACTTAATTAAGTGTTGAATAATAACGAAGGCACACTTCTATAGGAAGTGTGAAAGCACTGTTTACACCTGACAAAATCAACTCAGTGTTATGTCTGTCAAGGTACAAGAATGCAAATTGTAAAGTGCCAGACAAAGGCCTATTTTATCCTCTTCTCATTCTTAAAATTAGGAGCGAACAAAATCAATAGAATGAAACGAATATTTTTTTTTCAATTGTAATTTTCTTTTCTAAAATGCTCATGGACCAACCTGACTCCCGTTTTTAAAACGTCATATTGCCTTTATTGCAAATCTTAATATTACATGAAACATAGTACAATTCCTTAAAAAAGGATCATGTGACACAGTATTTTAAAATACAGGCATCTTTCGATTGATATCCCCTATTAATTTTTAGCTTGGTTTCTAAGGAAGCTTTCAGTGAAATTTAGAGCCCATTAAATATTTGGTCTATGGAAATTGAATTGCAATTTCAGTTTTCAAAATTATGCTTTCATTCTGGATTTTAAAATGATTTTGTACCAGGACTCGGGTGGTGTTTTATTTGTGTCCTACAAACCTAATTAAGCCTTCTAGAGCTGTGCTGTCCAATATGGCAGTCACTAGCCACAGGCCGCAACATAAATTAAAATAAATGAACATTAAATTAAACAGAAAACTCAGTTCCTCAGTTGCACTAGCCACATTTCAAGTGCTTAATGGCCACATGTGGCTGGCTGGGGCTGCCAGAATGAAAAGTGTGATATAGTATGTTTCTATCATCACAGAGAATTCTGTTGGACAGCATTGATCTAGAGTCATTTTAAAAACCAGTTTATTTTTTTAAATAATTTTATTATAGTAAAATACATATAACAAAAAATTTCCCGTTAGAACCATTTTTAAGTGTGCAATTCAGTGACATGAATTCATTCACCATATTTGGTAATCATCACCATTATCTGTTTCTAAAAGTTTTTCAAGACCCCACACAGAAACTCAGCATCCTTTAAGCAATAGCTCCCCACTGCCCCCAACCCCCACCCCCTAGAAACCACTGATAAACTTTTGTCGCTGTGCGAGTGCCTGCTCTAGGTATTTTCCATAAGTGGGCTCGTATAATATTTGTCCTTTCATGTTTGACTTCTTTCACTCAGCATGCTGTTTTTAAGATTCAGCCGTGTCGTAGCGTACATCAGGACTTCATTGCGCTTTCTGCTGAGTAATCTGTTTTTAATATTCTGCTTATTTTGGGTTAAAACGTTATGAATTGGGTTATTGCTATAAAAGGTAGCTAGGTCTTGTAGAGAGAAGAGGTTCTGGGATAAATATTGTGCTTTGGATACTTTGGGAGATACTTGCGAACCCTTGACCACATAAGCAGTTATCTACTATGTTGTTTGCTCTAGTGTATGTAACAGTGTTGGTCACTGTAATTTTACCTTACTTCAGAATTTGTATTCTAAATAACTATAATTTTATTAAGTACACTCACAGTGCCACTGCTTTGATTGGTTGTATCTTTGGCAGTGGATCGGGTAAGGAATAGCCACAGACTCAAACTAATTCTGCATAAAATCCTAACACAGTGAATCTTAAGTTACAGTACTGCTTGCTAAAGTTCATTTTGTCATCAAGAGATTGGCCTAAAAGAAATTCACCCTTGAAGGCCGCAGGGAGTTCAGTAGTCTGTCTGGTGGCTGTCTGTCCAAGTTCCTCGAGGCAAAGAAAAGAGACAATGGATCCTTGTTCTTTGACAGCTTTATTGAATGTCTTCAGTCTCAAGTTTTGAAGGATTTGTTTAACTGGAGATATTTTGCACAGTGAATAACATTTCCTTGGTATGAAATTTAATCCTCACAGTATCTTCAGAATAATTGTAACACTTGCCAGAACTCTGTATCTACTACCCAGCTCCGGGTAGGTGTCCAAATGCCTTTGCTAGTTGAGAAAAACACTCTACTCTGCAATGCTGATTTGTTATGCATAGTAACAGTTAGGAAATGAAGAAGATGTATGTGTTTAAAATATGATATAGAAGATAATTTGTTTTAATGCTTCTCTTGATCTTGTTCCCTCCAAACATACTGTATTTGACCGAGGGTTGTTTTCTCTGCTAATTGTTGTGTTTCTCATCTATTGGTGACTGCGTACGAGAACCATACTTCAAAGACAATTCGCAAACTGCACAGTTAGCTTATGGGTAGTAAAAAAATGACTAGGCGAGTCACACCTCCAAGGGCTAATATGAAATTGAACATGAACTTGGAGAACAAATTTATTCTCAGCTAGCATTGGCTGTTCTTTATAATCTTTGATGATTATAAACATCTTCACTTAAAATTGTTTGCTTCATCTGTAAGCTAGTCTTGATATTGAACTTTTTGCTTTGTTAAGATGCCGTTCTGTCCTTATAATTTTACCAGACCCCATGCATATTTGAAGGGTGAATGAATTGCTACCAACCTCGTAAGCAAGCCCCTTCCTTTAAGAGATCTATCTATGGAGAGAACTGAAGCAGGTATGAGTGGGTGGGTTGGCGCCCCCAGTGATATAATCTTAGCATCCTGTGTTTGGGAGCTTACAAAGGATATCAGCTCTTTATCATCCTTCCAAATTCTCTCCTATCCCAACCCTTGTCGAGTCACAACACAGAAAGCTTCTGCAGTGAGTCAAGGCTGCATGCTAAAGAGCCAGTCCAGCAGATGGACCTCACAACATTTACTTTCCTAAGACTTCTCTACTTAAGTTATAATCCTACCTGCTGTGGTTGTCATACTTGTAATTTCCTCTTCTGAAAGTGGCAAATTGTTTAGGTTTGCACACACACACACACACACACACACACACACACACGCACATTTGTTTTACAGGCTAGTTTTTTTTTTTTTCTCTTTATTGTGGTAAATATGTATGTAATAAATTATTTGCTGTTTGAACATTCTTCATGTGTACAATTCAGTGCCATTAATTATGTTTATCATGTGATCCAATCATTACCATTATTTCTAAATTTTCCCATCATCCTTAATGGAAGCTCAGGGTCACCTAAGCAATGAGTCCTGTTTATCCTCCCTCTATCCTGTCCCTGGAAACCCTGGTATGTAGTAGTTAAGAGCTAGAGCTGCTAATCAAAAGGTCAGCAGTTCAAATCCACCAGGTGCTCCTTGGGAACCCTATGGGGCAGTTCTACTCTGTCCTTTAGGGTTCTTATGCATTGGAATCGACTTGATGGCAATGGGGTTTTTTTTGTTTGTTTTATCCTGTCCCTAGTAAACACTAATAAACTTTAGTCTCTACACATTTGCCTATTCTAGATATTTCATATAAGTGGGATCATATATTTGTCCCTTTGTGATTGACTTATTTCACTCAGCATACTGTTTTCACGGTTCATCCATGTTGTAGCATGCATCAGGACTTCATTTCTTTTTGTGGCTGAGTAATATTCCATTGTATGTATGTACTGAGGAAGAATTGGTGCATCTGAATTATGGTGTTGCTGAAGAATATTGAATATACCATGGACTGCCAGAAGAACAAACAAATCTATCTTGGAAGAAGTACAACTAGAATGCTACTTAGAAGCGAGGATGGCAAGATTTCATCTCACTTCGGACATGTTTTGAGGAAAGACCAGTCCCTGTAGAAGGACATCATGCTTGGTTAAAGTAGAGGGTCAGTGAAAATGAGGAAGACCCTCAACAAGATGAATTGACCCAGTGGCTGCAGCAACGGGCTCAAATATAGCAATGATTGTGAGGATGGCACAGGACCAGGCAACATTTCATTCTTTTATACTTGTGGACTGACTTGACGGCACCTAACAACAAGAACAACAGCAATCGTAATTTGGTTTTAAGTAACTATAAGAATTTAGCTAATCATCTGTACTTGCTTCTCTCTTTTCGTAAGTGATTTAGCCTAAATTAAATAACCACTGAATACCCCTTCCTAAATAAAAGGTAGGGAAATATTTATTCTGAAATATGGTGAACTTAACAAATTTGTTTGTTTTGTCTGAGGGTTCAGAATAGAAATATAAAATGGGTGACATTATGCTTGGTTTCAAACTAGGAGTTGGGCCATGGTTAAGCTGGAATGTTTTCTTAGTATGAATTTATAGGAATGAATGAGGAGGATGGGACAAATACAATATTACCTATACATTATTAAAATAATACTGTTAAAGTATTAATACTTCTCATTCTGTGAAAGAGGAACCTGTGAATATATATGAAAAAAAAAAAAAGAGTTTATATAAAGCATGGTTTTAAAAACTCAGTCCTTTGTTCTTCATCCTCACTTTGGTGTTGTGTAGCTTGGAGAAACCAGTATGTATTTCTATTTTCTATTTCTATTTAACTTGATTTTCTGATCTTTCATATTTGGCCAGCTACTTTCTGAGAACATATTGTACACATGTTCTGATGCTGTTTGAAGGCCCTGTGAGAGACAAGAGTTGATTGAAAGCTTTCAGTTCTACTGAAGTGGGTGGCCAAAGAGCTGGAACTGAACAGCTGTCGTATGCTCATTGAACTTTTGTCATTTATAAATTATTTTCCGTGCCATCTGGAGCAAGAATGGTGCCATGGTTTAGAGAAGTTCTGTGAGGTGCATTCTTATCCCTATCCAGTGCTTATATAGTTTGCTTACTAGCACATTCAATTGAAGTTTTATGCTCTTTATTTGCTGGGAGGCTTTAAGACGTGAATAAATACAAGCGATTTCTCTAAATGTCTTCTTAAATCACCACCCCCAGCCCTACCAGTGTTTTCCCTCCCTCTCTTTCTTCTAGTGCAACATCCTGCCCGCCTTCAGTTCCAGTGGAAAATACATTAACCCCAGAGTCTCCATGAGGTTTCCTGTTTGATGACATAATCAGAAAATCCTTCTTACATTGCCCTTGGAGTTGCTGTCTAGAGGTTATGTTGTCTTGGTGGGCGTAACTCAGCCATCAAAAAAGTCAGCACAGGGCATAAACTCAGGTCCTGAAATGCATTAATATAATTTAAAAAGAAATAAAGCTGTGGACATGTCTGCAGCACTGGTAGGGAATTTCATTAATCTGCAGCTTCTCACTGGCATTGGATGCGATGGCTGGTGACTCCAGTTCATATGGCGTGAGCTGGTGCAGTGCCACTGGCAGAAGGTATTTGAACTGCTAAGTGTAAGCTGTTAGACTACATCTTGTGGAAAAATACCCGAATCCTTAGACTTTGGTAGTGTTGATTTAAGTTAGTTCAACCTGCCCACCCCCTACTTTGGAGCAGTCTGTCTATAAAAAAAAAACAAAAAACAAATGGTTTATGCTTGATTACTAAAGTTAATTGGCCCAGGAGCACCATGGAAGAAGGTCCTTGTGATCTGCTCCCATAAATATTTCAGCCAAGAGAGCCCAATGGAGCTATTCTACTCTGTCACATGGGGTTGCCATGAGTTGGAATAGACTTGAAGGCAATGGATTTTTGTTGTTGTTGTTTGATTTTAAATTACTTACTAAGGCCTGCCTTTGGTTCTTGATCCCAGGAAGCTGGGACAAAGACAAATCTTCTGGGACACAGTCTACTACTGGAAAGAGTCGGGAAACATTTCAGGACTAGAAGATGAGAACAAGTTTTAAAATGAAAAAAAGCAAAAGATGGCACCTGCTGTGGAAAGTGGTGTTAAAAAGTTCTGAGATAAGATATTGTGATGTAAAAACTTTGGTAGCTGTGAATTAGTTGGAAAGGAGAAACCTTAATATAAAAGTTGAATCAAGAGTATGATATTTGGATGCCAAAGGGCGTGCACAGTTTTACAAGTTTAGAAGTTATTGGCATAGGCAATTGAGCATATGCTTAAATATGGGTTTTTTCCTTTGGTACTTGGAGAATTTTTCATATTTTTTTGTTGTCATTTGGTAGGCTGCCATAACCCTCCATTTGATTGGCTTAGATGGAGTAACTCTGCCTTGGATCTTGGAAGTCCAACCTTGATTGGCACTTGTTCAAGATGAGAATGAGGCACGGTTCCCACAGCAGGATTTACAAGTTCTAGATCCAAGCAACCTCTACGGTTCTCCTTTCTGTTGGAGTATGACACTACTACCTCTAGCTCAGGGGGACCTGGTAGGAGAATGAAAAGGATGCCATGTGGTGGAGCCTGAAAGAAGGGAATAAAAGAGAAAGGAGAGGGCTTGTGCCCCAGTTCCAGCCCCAGCAAGTGTGGCAGCATAGAAGGTCTGGTGAGATGTTGTCACCATTTCTGCCTCCTTATATCAGAGATGTAGTTTGGTTTTCTGTATTGTACTAGGCAACTGTACACCTTTTACCAGTGCTTTCCAGTGGGGAGTCTGAATTAACAGAACATGAGAGAGAGAAAAAAATGATTTTCCTTTGTGGCTATTGTGGACATTTTTGAAATTTACAAGGGACTACTGAATGAACTCTAAGGCATGGAATTATAGATTTCAGGTTCTCTAGTTTGTTTTCTTGTACAGTGCTGTAATGGTTACATGCCACTATATGAGCACTTCCTCTCAAAATAGACTCACTTTATCATCACATTCCCTGTACTAGAATAATAGTACCCCAGGATGGGGAAGCTTGCTTTTAACACATCATCAGGAAGGACCAGTCACTGGAGGAGGACATGATTTTTTGGTGAAGGCAAGGGCAAGGGAGGCCTTCAGTGAGATGGATTGTCACAATAGCCGTAATGATGGATTCTAACATGCTGGCTATCATAAGGATGGCACAGGATCAGGCAGCATTTTGTTCTGTTGTGTATAAAATCTCCACGAGTTGGAGTTGACTCAATGGAAGCTATCCATCCATCCATCCAACCATCATCCATCCATCCATCGAGGATGGGAAAGAACTGTAATATCATATCTGATACTTGTATCTTTTTCTACTGTTAACATTTCTTTCAAACATTTTCTGTGCCAAGCTTGAGTATATTTGATGACAGAGTTCAGTACCTTCTTAAGAAGGTCATTCAGTCTTTGGGTATGTCATATACTTGTGTTGATCAGAAATCTAATTATGTTTTCATCTTTGGTGACTCTGTGCTATAACAATTTAGCTAAACTGTACCTACAATTCCCAGAGTCCAGTTCCTTGTTCTGGGCTGGGGTTGGCCACAAGAGAAATATATGCAAGGTTTAGGCAGTGGAAGTGAGGGAGCAGCCATTTTTCATGCTCTGAAGTTCGTGGTAGGGAGCCCACCACTGTGCAGCTCACACGTTTTGTCTTCCTTCATTGGTCCCCTGTGCCGGTGTGGGGTAGCACTTGGGCCTGTCCCTCCTCCAGCCCCTGTATGATGTCCTCTATTGGTTTCTCCAGGTCCTGGGTCAAGAGTGTGCAGCTCTGTGAAGGCACAACCTTCTCCTGCAGGTCACCCTCATCAGTGTGGGAGCTGATGAGAGATGTGGGTTCCAGTTTGTCCTTGTGTTCCCACTCCAGCTTTCCTTCCCAGCTGTTGACACTTGGACTGTAACAATTTCAGGCCAAACAGCAGGCACAGCTCCTACAATTGCATACAATTTAATTTCTTTAATAAATCCCTTATTTTATATCACCCATAGTGATTTATTTTACTTCCTGATCAAGTCATGATTAAAACACTATTGACGAGCTCTAATTCTTCCCTCTGAGGACACACAGTCTTACATATGACATATATTTGAAGACAGCTGTTGGGTCCCCTCCTTTCCTATCCATAGTTGGCTTTCTCTTTATAGTTCATGCAAGTATCCTTCATAATACATGGTTTCTTGTCCCCCTCATCATCCCGATGAATGTTTTCTAGTTATTCTCTAAATCTTTTATAATATACCCTGCACATTGAGTGCCATTACCCACATGGGATAAGACCAGAGAGAGAAGGGGGGACTATGGTCCTTTTTGTTCTAGATATATAATTTTGTGCATAACTGTGGATATTGTTGTTGTTGTCAGTTGCCATTGAGTCAGTTCCGACTCATAGCAACCCTGTGAACAACAGAACAGAACACTGCCCGGTCCTGTGCCATCCTCACAATTGTTATACCTGAGCCCATTGTTGTGGCCACTGTGTCAATCCATCTAATTGAAGGTCTCCTCATTTTTGCTGACCGTCTACTTTACCAAGCATGATGTCTTTCTCCAGGGACTGATCCCTCCTGATGACACATCCAAAGTACGTGAGACAAAGTCTTGCCATCCTTGCTTCTAAGGAGCATTCTGGCTGTACTTCTTCCAAGGCAGATTTGTTCGTTCTTTTGCCAACGCCACAATTCAAAGGCATCAATTCTTCTTTGGTCTTCCTTATTCTTTGTGGATGAGAATCAGTGTAAATCTGATTCTCAGAAGGCAGAGATCAGTCTTATCCTTGCTTGCTCATTTCTGCATCATTTCTGATACCAGCCACCTACAGGGCACTCTCTCTCTGGCCCTAGCCACTCAGGGCTAGATCAGACCTTACAAGTTGAGGACAGCCCCCTTGAGTTTGTTTATTCACTGGTATGACTTAAAGAGCTCACAGAAGATATTATAATTACAACTACTGATTATGTTATAGTAAAAGGATATAAATCAGGGTCATCATAAGGAAGAGATGAAGTCTGGGAAAGTTCCCAATGTGGAGTTGCCATGTCTTAGAGAGGGCACATCACCCTCCTTTCCCATTTAGGAAACTCTCTGAGCCTGAGTGCTCCAGGCTTTTATTGGCCAGTCCTGCATGACAAGCTAAATCTTGCCTCCTGAGGCTGGATGTTATCAACCTCCCAGGTGAGCCTTTTCTGGTCTGGCCAACCCTCATTCATCAGCACACATCTTTTGATACAGCCTGGAAGTCCCAGACCAAGGCACTCCAATTACTCCAGAAATCATTTCTTTGGAGCTAAGGACAAAGTCTACCTTACTTAGGTTAAAACGAGGTATTTTACCCCATAATAATGCACTTTGGTTGCATTAACAATTTTACCACCTCACAAAGTACACTGAGCCGAATGTTTCATAACATCCCACATGGACAAAATGATACTCATGTGGACAAATTGGGCTCTGTTCGATGTCATGTCTCAGGCGCTGCCCTTCACTTCTGTTTGTCAAGGTAGCTTTGGATCCCGTGTCTGTAGTTGGTACCTCTTCCAGGTTTTGGTCAAAATGTGAAGTCAAAAGACAGCTTTGGTTCAATCCCAGCCCTGGTATGTTCTAGCCTTGTTACCTCAAATGAGTAATTTATCCACTGTAAGTTTTAATTTCTTCATTCGCAAAACGTAAGTTAAAGTGTTCTAATTCCCTCATAGAGTAGTTGTAAAAGTAGAGTATTAGTATGTGGAGGAGTGTTTTGGGGAAAATAATACACCATACAAATGTTAGTTTTTACTAAGAAAATCTGGTAAGCATTCCTTCTTCAGTTTCATCAAGATCATTGGTTAAAAAAAAAAAAAAAAAAATAATGAAGCCAGTGGAACAAGGACAAAACCCTACCTCGAGAAACATTCCCATAAAATAGCATTGATTGGATGTTGACATCAGTTTGGTTCAACTGTGTATTAATCTAACAAATGCCCCAGCATTCAGCCTGTATTTTTACACCTTGTCCTTTAAGTTGCCACGAGAGACCTTGTCAGATTCCTTACTCAAGTCCAAATATATTATGTCCATTGTATTTCCTTGGTCTGCCAGGCTACCAGTCTTGTCAGAGAAGGAAATAAGGTTTGTCTCATCCCTATTGAACCCACCCTGTCTGCCAGCGTTGTTGCTTTCTTTTCTGAGTAGACACAAACCATTCTTTTAACAGTCTGCCAAGAGTCTTGTCCAGGATCAACATTAAATTCACTGCTGGTGTGTAGTGTTAGAGTTCTCTCCTTCTTTTTGTTTTTCTTCTCTGTCTTATGGAAAGTGGGGACTTGATTTTCCTCATCTTCAGTCTTCTGGCACCAATCCTGAGTCTCTCATCGGCATTTACAGTAAGTAAAATTCAAAAGGAGCTAACTTTTGTTTTAGTCCACGTTGCATTACCATTGTCTTTCTGATGGCTCATCTCATTTTTGCTGAGGTTGTGGTGTACTTAGTGGCAGTGGCCTGTGTTTACCATTGTAAATTCATAATAGTTAAAGTCTCTGTGATTGGAAGACTTCAGAATTGTATTCCTATACATTATAAGTGCATTTTAAAATCCAGTGTTACTTTCAGTTCCTATATAAAAGCAAAACCACCAATTAAAAAAAGCCGATATATCATTAAGAACGTTGAGATAACCTAATTTGATTGTTGAAAACAAAAATCTGTTTTTTTTTTTTTTTTAAACAAAAAAGAACCTGAGGAAATTCCATGGAAGAAATTTTTACTTTGCCTTGTTAGTTGAGTTCACTGGACATGGACAAATGATATAAATTAAAACTATTTTCTCTTAAGCAAGGTTTTGTTCTAAACACTAATACTCATAAAAAGCTGCTGTTTATTGAAGAACTATTGTATTCTATGCTATATAGCAGACATTTTGCATTCATTATCTTATTTAATATAATTACTTTAAAAGGTTTATTAGTTGCCATTAAGCCAATTCCAACCTATGTGTGCAGACTAGAATTGCTCCAGAAGGCTTTCAAGGCCATGACTTTTTGGCTCTCAAGCCCCCTCTGAATGGGTTCAAACAGCCAACCTTTTGTCTAGTAGTCCAGGGCTTAACTGCGCCACCCAGGCACTTCTGCTCTGAAAGGCAGGGTTTTGTGAATTTTGGAGATGAGAAAACTGAGGCTCAGACAGCTTCTTTTTTTTTATTGTGCTTTAAGTGAAAGTTTACAGCTCAAGTTAGTTTTTCGTACAGAATTTATGCACACATTGTTATGTGACCCTAGTTGCTCTCCCTATAATGTGACAGCATATTCCCCTTTTCGATCCCGGATTTCCTGTGTCCATTCAACCAGCTCCTGTCCCTTGCTGCCTTCTCATCTCGCCTCTGGACAGGAGCTGCTTATTTAGTCTCATGTAATTTTTTTTTATCTACCTGAGCTAAGAAGCACACATCAGGCAGCTTTAACAAGATGCCTAGTAAGTGCCAAAGTGAAATTTGAATTTAGAGCACCTATTGCAAAAAAAAAAAAAAAAAATTTTTTTTTTTTTTTTATTGCAAAGCCTTAGGAGCCCTAGTGGTGCAGTGGTTAAGAGCTACGGCATGCTACGGTTACTAACCAAAAGGTCGGCAATTCGAATCTACCAGCTGCTCCTTGGAAACCCTATGGAGCAGTTCTCCTCTGCCCTATAGGGTCAAAATGAGTCAAAATCAACTCGAAGGCAACAGGTTTGGTTTGGTTTGGATTGCAAAGCCTCACATTTTTCTGTTGCGCTGCAATGTAACTTTAAATTATGCTTTCCTTTTGACTTCACTTTTTTTTTTTTTTTACTTATTTAGCATTATGATGGCCATACTGAGTGGCCTTTAACTAGGGGCGCATCAGTGGGGATTGCTTTAATAAAGCTGTGTTGTATTATGGCACTGGGTTGGGTTGGGTATTAATAAAGTGAGTGATTTCTGAGTTGGACTGCTTTATGCATTTTAGAATAAACAGATTGACCAATGAAAAAAGAGCTGCCTTTATCAATTGCTGGTTATAAGTGGAGACTTTGCTTTATTTACTACAAATCAATTAATGGCCCTTTCCTCTAATACCCCATCAATCAAAGCATAGATGTTTCCATTGATAAAGATACCTCACCCAAAGTAATCAATTCTCCTTTGTCATTTTGACAGGAATTAGCTATAAAAGGTGGATTAATCCAGAATACAGTAGGGAAATGCCCACAGGCTAAGGCCAGAACCTAATTTTGTAAAATCACAATTGTCGTAGTCATATTTCACAATCGTTAATGACAAAAAGCTGTGCCCCTTGTCCCCATAAAAAAAGCATAGTAAGGATTAATTTGCCTTTCCGATCTAAGATTTTAAAACTACTTTTATTTTTTCATTTTAGCACTTTAATCCCATTGCCAGATGCTGCAGAAAAGCTCAAGATAGTGTATGCACTGTTTTCCAAGGGAACAGCTTGGAATTTAAACCATTTTAATAGGAAACTGTATAAGAAAATCTAGTGTAATGCCTGAAAAATGTGCAGTTGCAGACCTGGCGGATGAGGCTGTGTGCTGGCCCTAATACAGGAATTCTGTAAGAGTGGGCCAAAATGATCTGAGAAACAGAGGTTCTCCAAAGAGATGTTTGACCCAGTACAAGCATGGTCAACACAAGGGATCTCTGCACCTGGTATACCAGTATTCCTGGTACCCTGAAAGATTAAACAAAAAAACCAAACCCATTGCCATCAAGTCAATTCTGACTCATGGCAACCCTATAGGACAGAGTAGAACTGCCCTACAGAATTTCCAAGGAGTGCCTGGTGGATTCGAACCGCTGACATTTTGGCTAGCAGCTGTAGCACTTAAACACTACGCCACCAGGGTTTCCCTTGAAAGACAGGGTTTTGCAAATTTTGGAGATGAGAGAACTGAGACTCAGCTTTAATAAAATGCCTTGTAAATGCCAAACTGGAATTTGAATTTAGATCACCTGTTGCAGAGCCTCTAGACGGTGGTGCAGTGGTTAAAAGCTCAGCTGCTCACCAAGAGGTCAGGAGATCGAATCCACCAGTCGCTCCTTGGAAACCCCATGGGGCAGTTCTGCTCTGTCCTAGAGGGTTGCTATGAGTCGGAGTTGATTGACAGCAATGGGTTTAAATTATGTTTTGTTGGAGTGCAACAACCCCAGAAGCTTCATCTAAGGAGTCTTATTTTAAAAAGGTGATTGCACACATGTGAGTAGTTTCCATGGTTATAGCTAACGATCGAACGTGCTATTTCCATAATTCTTAGGAAAATTCATTTTAAAAGGCATTTAAAAAATTAGACTTTAAACACCCTTTCTGCTTAGCTGTGTGATGTGAAGTATTCAGGGAAAAAAAAATGCATGCTTCTTCTCGTTCAGGTTTATCCCCAGGCTTAAAAATTTTAAACCATTTTTAGTCCCTTCCTTCGAGGATATTACTTAACTTTCTGATTTATACAATTTATATTATGTAGGTCAATTTTTTGACTAGAGAGTCATCCAAATAGGGTTTACTTCTGAATCCCATGTTTAAATAGCTTTGGGAGAAATGTGTTTAACTAAATGGTTTTCCCTGTAGTAAGACAGTCATCACTGAGTGTTTTTTTTCACTTTTAAAAATGTTTCAGTATTTTTAGGTTACCATTCTTCTTTGAAATGTAGAAGTAGTTTTAAGTGCTACTTCTCCTGTAATATATTTGAACACTTTTGAAAAAAAGGTTTACATTTTAATTTTATATAAACCTTTATAATACACACCTTGATGCTAGACAATCTCTTTTTCTGGGTATTTCTTAAAGAAATCCCATATATCTGTTCTGTTCAATTTGCTGCGGGATACGGTTTAAACTTGTTTCCTCATCTCTTGATAGCTCTTAGTACTTGGCTCTTAATAGTAAAGTAAGTGATTAGTGTTTGGTTTAGAAATTGTGTTTTTAGGAATATGGTATAACTCACGTATGATTATAGTATTTCAGCCTCTTTTAGTCAATACTTTGGCTAAAAAGAAATATTTGTATCCCTAAAAATAAATACTTTGTCCATTTTTCCATAAATAGTAATCAAGCTTTCACCTAATTCTAAAGAGTTTTTTTTTTTTTTTTTTAAATTGCTTCTACTTATTTGGAGCCCTGATGGAGCCAGTGGTTAAAAGATCTGCTGCTAACTAAAAGGTCAGCAGTTCGAATCTACCAGCTGCTCTGTGGAAACCCCATGGGGCAGTTCTACTCTGTCCTGTAGGGTTGCTATGAGTCAGAATTGACTCAATGGCAATGGGTCTACTCACTTAAACAATTCTGCATGAGTCTGATATTTTGAATCATCTTAGCCACAGAGCGTGTAAAACCACCATTGCTGTAAAGATGATTCCAACTCATAGTGACCCTACAGAACAGTGTAGAACTGCCCATAGGGTTTCCAGAGAGTGACTGGTGGATTTAAACTGCTCATCTTTTGATTAACAGCCAAGCTCTTAACCACTACACCACCAGGGCTCCACATTGAATATAGTATTGATATATTTTGCTAGTATTAACTTTGTTTTAATTCCAAACGTGAGACCATATGCTGAGCCATCAAACAAGTATCTACAATTTAAAAAGGATTGAACTCATGCACAGTATGTAATCTGACCACAGCAACATTAAATTTTAAGTTAATATCAAAGCCATCTAGAAAATTCCCCCAAATTTGGAAAATAAACAACACACTTTGGAATAACCCATGGGTCAAAGAATAAATCAAAAGAGATATTAAAGTAAATTTAGAAATGAATAATAGTGCACGTTACATCAAAGACTGTGAGAGATGCAGCTAAAAGTGCTGCTTTGAGGGAAATTTATAGCTTTAAATGCACTGCTACAAAATAAATGTTTCAAACACTTGTAAAACTCAATTACATTTTAGGAATACAAACATAGCTGGCAAAACTGCCAAGAAACATAAGACACACAGGCAGTGGTTTTATGTGAGGCACTTTCAAGCATTTGGAATAGCAGGAATAAAGATGAAAAGAGAAAGTAGCACATCAGTTTGCCTGACCAGAGTGAATACATCTCCTGGTTCTTGTCCCCAGGATCCTAGGCATCAAACTATCTCTGTTTCTCAAAAGAGCCCTGCCATGTTGCCAAAGTATGACTAACACTTAATAAACCAAAATCAAAACCAATGCCATCAAGCTGATTCCAACACATAGCGATGTTATAGGAGAAAGTAAAACTGCCGCATAGGGTTTCCAAGGCTGTAATCTTTACCAAAGCTTACTGCCACAGCATTCTCCCATAGAGCAGCTGGTGGGTTCAAACCATGGACCTTTTGATTAGCAGTTGAACACTTAACCACTGCACCACCAGGGCTCCTAAAGCACTTAATAGTGGCAGCCTTATTATTTACTTTGTGTATGTCTTAGTTATCTAGGGCTGCTGTAATAGAATTGCTACAAGTGGGTGGCTAACAAATAGAAATTTATTTTTTCACAGTTTAAGAGGTTGTTGTTAGGTTGTTGTTGTTAGGTGCCCTTGAGTCGATTCCAACTCATAGCAACCCTATGTACAACAGAACGAAATACTGCCTGGTCCTGCACCATCCTCACAATCTTGTCTGTGTTTGATCCCATTGTTGGAGCCACTGTGTTAATCCATGTGTGTGAGGGTCTTCCTCTTTTTTGCTGATCCTCTACATTACTTGTGTTAGTCATCTAATGCTGCCATAACAGAAATACCACAAATGGATGGCTTTAACAAAGAGAAATTAATTTTCTTACAGTCTAGTAGGTTACAAGCCCAAATTCAGGGCATCAGTTTCATGGGAAGGCTTTCTCTCTCCGGTGGCTCTGGAGGAAGGTCCTTGTCCTCAATCTTCCCCTGGTTGAGCAGCTTCTCAGGCACAGGGACCTCGGGTCCAAAGGATGCACTCTGCTCCTGGTGCTGCTTTCTTGGTGGTATGAGGTCCCCAACTCTGCTTGCTTCCCTTTCTTTCTATCTCTTGAGAGATAAAAGGTGGTGCAGGCCGCACCCCAGGGAAACTCCCTTTACACTGGGTCAGGGAGGTGACTTGAGTAAGGGTGGTATTACAAACCCACCCTAATCCTTTTAACATAAAATTATAATCACAAAATGGAGGACAACCACACAATACTGGGAATCATGGCCTAACCAAGTTGACACATATTTTTTTGGGGACACAATTCAATCCATGACACCAAGTATGACGTCTGTCTCCAGGGGCTTGTACCTCCTGATAACAGGTCCAAAATACTTAAGACGAAGTCTCGCTATCCTCCCTTCTAAGGAGCATTCTGGCTGTACATCTTCCAAGACAAATTTGTTCATTCTTCTGGCAGTCCATGGTATGTTCAATATTCTTCATCAACACCATCATTCAAAGGCATCAGTTTTTCTTCCTTCTTCTTTTATTCATTATCCAGCTTTTGCATGTATGAGGCAATTGAAAATTCCTAGCTGGGGTCAGGTGTACCTTAGTCTTCAAAGTGACATCTTTGCTTTTTAACACTTTAAAGATTTGCCTAATGCAATATATCATTTGAATTCTTGACTGCTGCTTCCATGGACATTGATTGTGGATCCAAGTAAAATGTAATCCTTGGCAACATCAATATTTTCTCTGCTTATCATGATGTTGCTTATTGGTTCAGTTGTGAGAATTTTTGTTTTCTTTACGTTGAGGTGTAATCCATACTGAAGGCTGTGATCTTTGATCTTCACTAGTAATTGCTTCAAGTCCTCTTCACTTTTCAGCAAGTAAGGCTGTGTCATCTACATATTGAAGGTTGTTAATGAATCTTCCTTCAACCCTGTTGCAACATTCTTCTTCATACAGTCCAGCTTCTTGGATTATTTGCTCAGCATACAGATCGAATAAGTATGGTGAAAGGATACAACCCTGATGCACACCTTTCCAGACTTTAAACCACACAGTATCCCCTTGTTCTGTTTGAATGGCTGCCTCTTAGTCTAAGTACAGGTTTCGTGTGAGTGCAATTAAGTGTTCTGAAATTCCCATTCTTCATAACGTTATCCATAATTTGTTATAATCCACACAGTCTAATGTCTTTGCATAGTCAATAAAACACAAGTAAGCATGTCTGGTATTCTCTGCTTTCAGCCAGGATCCATCTAACATCAGAAATGATATCCCTCATTCTATGTCCTCTTCTGAATCTGGCTTGAATTTTTGACAGTTCCTTGTTGATGTACTGCTGCAACCCATTTCTGAAGTGTCTTCTAAATTTTACTTATGTGTGGTATTAGTGATATTGTTTGATAATTTCTACATTCTTTTGGATCAGTTTTCTTTGCAGTGGGCACAAATATGGATCTCTTTCAGTTGGCTGGTCAGGTAGCTTTCTTCCAAATTTCTTTGCATGGACAGTGTTTCCAGCATTGCGTCTGTTTGTTGAACATCTCAGTTGGTATTTTGTTAATTTGATGCTTCCCTGCATCATTCAATATTTTGCCCGTAGTATCCTTCAGTATTGCAGTTCAAAGTTTGATTTTTTTCTTCAGTTCTTTCAGTTTGATAAATGCCAAGTGTGTTCTTCTCTTTTGGTTTTCTAACTCCATGTCTTTGCACGTTTCATTATAATACTTTAGTTTGTCTTCTTGAACCACTGTTTGAAATCTGGAGATCTGAATTCAAGATCCTGGCTCCAGCAAAAGGCTTTTTCTCTCTGTCAGCTCTGGAGGAAGGTCCTTATCTTTTCTGACCTTCTGCTCCTGGGCAATTGTCTTGTGGTATGGCATCTGTCTTTCCCATCTCTGCTTCTTCCATGCTTGTTTAATCTCTTTTATATCTCCAAACAAATTAATTCAAGACATACTGTATGCTAATTCTGTCTCATTACCATAACAAAAGTAATCCATTCCCACATGAGATTATAACCGCAGGAATAGAGGTTAGGATTTACAGCACATATTTTGGGGGGATGTAATTCAGTCCACAACAATGACTTATGAAGTCCCTGTGCTCCTATTTTTTGCTCATTTGCTAGTGCCCTGGGATAAGAGAAGTTCAGCTTAATTTGTTACCTACTAGAGCTTAAAGAGTAGAATTGACCCAAACATCCCTTGGATTGAGGGCTTATGATGTTGACTACTTCTATCAAATAAATCCATCATTGATTTATTCATAAAAAAAAAAAAAATCAGAAAATTGGTTGTCCTCAAGGGATGTTAAAACAAAAATAGTATTATACCAATAATAGAAATGGATTGAAGTTTTTTTTTAAATATGTGATTTGTAAATCAGGACAATATTTCTGACTAGAGTGTCAATAATGTTCCAGAGAAGAAAGATCTTTTACTGGTTTTTATTCTCCACCTTATTGCTAGTAATTATGCATTGCCATGGAAACGGGGCCAGAATAGTGTTTACATAATAGCTGATGGACAGACAACATTTTCTTGATGAACAAGTCAGATAATTATGATTCACCCTAATATATAACTTCTAGTCTGAACTTTGGGGTTTGCTGTTTGTCAAAACTCTCTGCACATAGACAATTATATAAAAGAACTCAATGCCCAAGGCAAATGTTCTTTACTAATTAAGCCAAAATATCATTTGACTTAAAGATGGTTTTCAGGAAACCAGTTTTTCCAAGATTTAATGCTCAAAGATTATCTCAGAACAATAGGCTATGTCATTTTTAGCCGCCATGGATTTAGAGATCTGGTTTCTATGAGCATTAAAAACACCATTCCTCAGGGAAGAGGGAAGATAGAGGTGCTTGGGGTATGATCTGAGAGGGACTTTTTTTTTTAGGGGGCTGCAAATGTTCAATTTCTTTAACTGGCATTGTACGTGGGTCTCCATATATATATATATATATATATATATATATATATATATATATATATATATATATAGTTTTTTATCCTTACACATATTTTAAGTAGATGTTTCTTTTTACCTAGTCAATATTCAATCCATTATAAATGAAAAATGAGTAAGTGGAATATATTTGCTGAGTGTCTTAGTTAACTAGTGCTGCTGTAACAAAAATATCGTAGACGGATGGCTTTAAATAACAGAAATTTATTGTCTGACAGTTTGGGAGGCTAGGTGTCCACATCTGGTCATGGAATCTAGGAGAGGGCTCCTTCTTGTTGGTAGCCCAGGATGTTCCTTGGCTTTCCTTGGCTTGTAGATGGTTCCACACATGGTCTCTCTTTCCCTGCGCATGTGCCTCTCTCTGTGTCTGTTCTTCACTTATATAAGACACCACCCAGGGGGATTATGTTTTGGATCCACCCAACTCTGACATGACCTCATTAACATAACAAAAGAAAACTCTATTTCCAAGCAGTGTCACATTCACAGGGACAGGGGTTAGGATTTCAACATATATATATTTTGGGAGGACACAATTCAATCTATAACCCTGAGCCAAGTGTTATCCTTCTGTGTTAGAGCATGTTATTGATATTTCCAGGACTGTAGTTTTTATGTTTAAACTATGGGAGTAAAAACAAACAAACAAACCTGGCCATCAAGTTAATTCTGACTCATAGCGACGCTGTAGGACAGAGTGGATCTGCTCCCAAGGCTGTAGATCTTTATGAAAGCAGACTGCCACATCTTTCTCCTGCAGAACAGCTGGTGGATTTGAACCCCTGAGCATTCGGTAAGCAGCTGGTAGTAGCTGTTTGTAAATATTTAAGAAATGACAAAATACTGTCACTTGTTAGGTGCTGTCAAGTCAATTCCAACTCATAGTGACCCCATTTGACAGAGTAAAACTGCCTCATTGGTTTTCTAGGCTGTAATCTTTATAGGAGATGATCGCCAGGCCTTTCCTCTGTGGAGCTGCTTTGTGAGTTTGTACCACCAGCTTTTCAGTTAGCAGCCGAGCACTTAGCTGTGGTGCCATCAAGGCTCTTTGTACTATCACTAGTGTGTAGTTTTCAATACTCCATAGCTGTAAGATTTAATGAGAATATCTAGGTAAAACACTTACAACATGTGCCTGGCTCAGTACATATTAACGGTTATTAGATTTTTTAGTACTACTACCATCATTTATTGTTATTATTTCATTGCTGTTTCGTTTTCTGGAAAGATATAGGCTCCGAAATGTATCTCACACAATAGACCCTGGGAAAAGGGTGGTGAGTTAAATTTGCTGAGAGTATAGCTGTTTCCCGCTGGCCTGAGGTTAAAACATTTTAGAGTGAGATTGTTAGCCGTCCTCCCAGGGAGAGATACATCACTGTTCTGCCTCCAGCTCTAACACTGCTCTTCGCCTTTGGGGATTGGGCAGCAGCAGCAGCAACAGATAATATTACGAGACAAATTTCTCATTCCAGGGCAACTTCTATCCTTCGGGTCGTATCTATGCTTTTTTAGAGGAGGCTAGGAAAGGACGAGATGGGAGAGGCTGGGAAATTACTTTTGAGCTATTTAGATCTAAATGTGTGGACCTGAGGGGTACACAGCCATCAGTGTGTGTATGTGTTGTGTGAGTGCATGTGTGCGTCAGACATATGTAAATTGTTATTTGCTGTGGAATGACATTAATAGTCAAAGCGCTACTGAATGAGGAATGAAATGAAGTCTAGGTGAAGTATGCTGTTATTAGAAAGCGAGGGGAATAAAGCAATTTGTCACCAAATGCCCTGACCCCCCTAAATTGATCAGTCAACCTCTATCTCTCTGTCTCTCTCTCTCTTCTTTCAGCCTGCTATGATGCTTAGGATTCTAGAGTTAGAAATTTACTCTTTGGATTAAAGACTGTTGGATCCTTCCAAGAATTTCTTTTTAAAAGATGAATATTCTTGGAAGGTAAGGCATTGCTTCATGTGAGGGACTGACTCATCATACTGCTTTCCCAGATGGTGGTTGGGCTGAGTGTAAGGATGGAGGAGTGTATCTGGACACGTGTTGGGTATGTGGGCTCTGCAGCCCTCAGTCCAGTTCGTCTACTCTCAGGGGATTTCATTCTCTACTAGAAGATCTTAACTTCCTGTTTTCATTGATAACGATACTAAACTGATATGAAAACATTCTGAATCATCTGAGTGATAATTTTATAAGAGTCACTCCATGAAATGTCAGCACTGGTGTTTGCATTTGTGACCGCCCTAACTTAGGAGTATTTGATTACTTCTGGCTAATGAGAAAAGTGGGATGATTGATTTGTAAATAATGTCTTCCTACCAAGTTCAGGCTGCTTGGTGTCATTTTCTAATGTAAGCCTGTTAGAGAATAGTGTTGGGAGAGTTGGTGCCCTAGTCATGTTATCAGTGACAAATTAGTTGTGGCAAAACCTCATCTATCACAGTAAATTAATATTGTTCACTTGAGTTATGTTGCTTTTTAAACTGTTCTTGAATTTTTCTTATAAATTTCTTTTGATGTTTGTAATACAGTAGCGTCAGACCTTGTCTAACTTTAGGGGGAGAGATGAGAAAGAATCAAGATCAGCCCGAAGCTGATTCTTTTGAGGTGGAGGTCAGGAATACCTCTAGTCTCCATGGTACTCTACTCCTCTGCTAAGTTCGGTAATTTGTGGCAATGGCTACACAGAACTCACAGACCATACTCACGGTCGATTATGGGATTTATTAGGGAAGTAAGAGTTTACACTTCAGGATCAGGATCAACTTGGAAGTAACGGGAACAACTCAGGAGACAAGAAACAGTCTGTTAATCAGGAGAGCTTCCAACCAAGAGCTCTCAGTTCTTTCTTGGAGGTGCTGGCAGGCAGGCCACACTCATGGCCCTTGCCCTGCTTGAGTAAGCATTCCAGCTCTTTAACTCTACCAACACATGCCTGGAAGGAAGCACCGCACTCTGCCAGCAAGCTTCTTGCCTGAAGGCACTCAGCTTTCTTGCTCTTTGGGATCTGCAAGCCCCACCACAGTCTTCTGGTGCTGGTCTCCTGGTTCCTGCCATCTTGTGCCACTGCTGCTCTTGCCTCACCATTGCTCTTGGTCTCTCACTGTCTTCAGTGTTACAGCCCTCTCTGTCTTCTGGGTCTAGGTCTTCTGGGTCTTAGCGCAGTTACCCTGAGTCCAAAGTACATGCTCTGGTCCAGGTTCTATTTCATGATAGTAGTGAGGTCCCCCTCAACCTCTGTTGGATTGGCTCTTTTAAGCCTAGCAGGATGGCAAATCTGATCAATGCTGTTTGTAGGTCACAGGCATCTTATTGCATAGTCATTGTCCAATCTCCAGAAGAGTTTTATATACCTTATTTGCATAGTCCCAGCCAATCATTTTGTGGGAGTTTAGAGATCATGGCTAGAAAGGTTATATAAAAGCAAATCACTGCACTGCCATGTTGTAGTTGTGTAGGAGTTATAAGAAGTTTTTCCTAGTGGTGTACATACTTTGAAGCTTAATAAGCCAATTTAAATCAATACTGGGATTATGAGTAAATTTTTCCTTTCAGTGGGAGTTCTGTAGATTACTCAATTTTGAGAAGTGCTGGTCTGGTGTAGTGTGTGGGTGCTGTGATGAGGGATCCTGGGTGGAGGGGAGGAATTGGAAAAGGGAAGGAGGCGTCAGGATGAGAACATGGAATACTTGAGGATGGAGAGAAAGGTTATTTTGTAGGTGCCCAGGGTAAATAAAGGGGAGCTGGGAAAGGATTTCAGAAGGCCCCAGACAAACACTTAATCTACTTCACAATTTGGTCTAGAGCTGACCCTCTCATATTAACTAATGGGAAGGCTATCTCAGGAAAAGCTACATTGCTCTTCTGGATTACTTTCAAAAACAAATGTATTTCCAAAGTGATTCATTATGAAAATTGGGGTCAATAACCTCCACTAAGAAAGGTGGAGTGGTGTCAGACCCTTTCCATTTAGCTACTGGCCAGTCCATGGGCCAGATGTGGGGTCTGAACCTGGCACCAGAGCAAATGGAGTGAACAAGGGTTAGACAGCAGGGCAGAGAGGGCAGGGCCCCAGCCAGAGAGCGCTACCCCCACGCCTTTGTATTTGGTGGAGCCTCAGGCTAATGCCCACTTCCTGCACTTAAAAACTGCAGTTGAGGGAAAGCTGCTTTATTTTTGTGTCCTTTTCAGTTCTTCATTAACTAATCACACTTTTAAATGGATTCACAGATGAACCAGTTTTATATCCAATTCAGAGAAAAGAGGTTGTGTCATCAGGTTCTCCTGTGGTGGACATATTTGCAGGAACGGAACATGAACTAAGTGACCTAAAAATCTCTTCTAATTAAATAGGCGTATAACCCTAAGTCTAAATTCAAAATGCAAAGGTCTTCTTAAAATGAACATGTTGGAAAGTTAACACATTGGTGATTATTTCAAGGAAATATCACTACATAGAAATAACAGTGATGCATAGAATTTTGTAATTCCAGGGCCTTTTGGCACTTTAGAATACTGTCGTGTTGTTAGTTGCTGTCAAGTCAGCTCTGACTCATGGTGACCTTATATATAACAGAACGAAATGGCACCCAGTTGTGCACCACCTTCATGATTGTGGTATGTTTGAGCCCATTACTGGGACTATTGTGACCATTCATCTCATTGAGAATTTCCCTCATTTTCAATGATGCTCTAATTTACCAAACATGATATGCTTTTCTAGTGAATTATCTTTTCTGATGGTGTGTTCAAAGTAAACAGGACGAAGTCGCCATCCTCACTTCGAAGGACCATCTTATTTGTGTTTCTTATAAGAATGATTTGTTCGTTTTTCTGGCAGTCCATGGCATATTCAGTACTCTTTACCAACACCATCTAGTATTGTAGGCAAGCATTTAACCTCTGAAATTCAGGCATTTTTTTTTTTTTAATAATAATAGGAATGTACTAATCAGACCAAAATAAAATTTCAGAATTCCGTTTTCTTAAATCAGTGGTAGAATTACCATTAAAGTTTCTTAGAAAGAAGATGTAAAATTGCTTAAGGTTGTATATATGTGTATAAATATTTGCATATATTTCATTACATATATTACGCTGTACGTATACAACTAGAGGTCTCTCAATATGCACTGTAATACAGAACTGTTCTCATTTTCCGTGTTTACCATTTATCCATTTTTTCCCTATACACTGTGGCAGAGAGAGCTGCAGTACATTAAAACCAAGTTTTTCGATCTTCATTGACTTCAGCAAACTGATTGGAAACTGGGTTTAGGTTTCCGTATACACCCTATCACTTCCATTTTATATCCTCGTCAAACCCCAGAAAACAATCCTTCCTAAAGGATGAGAACAGGGGAAAAAATGAAAAATGAGACTCGACTTCTATAAAGTGAGTAACAATACTGAAAATGTATGTGTTAAATTAACAACAACAAAATTAAGCCAGCCTAACGAAAGGGTAGAGCCCTGGTGGTGCCATGGTTAGGAGCGAAATGAAAAACTGTCTTAGAAGATGTGAATGGAGTCGGAGATCCAAAGGTCCAAAAAGGAAGGGATGTAAGTGTGAGGTACAAGGAAGAGATTAAGAAACAGATACTGGAAAGAAAGACCAAATAGTAAGTTGAAACATTACAAGTAGGTTTGAGTTTCAGATCTTTCCTCAAATGACACCTATTAAGATTTTGTTAAACTAATCTACATTGATTTGATAATGAAAGAAATTCTCAATGTGTGGTTATTTTAAAAGTTTTTTTTCCACAGTAGGATAAAAATATGTGCCTCCCCTCTTTTTTCCAAGAAGCTTTCATTAATGTGTTAAATGAAATAGAACGATTTAAAAGGAGATTTTTCTTTTGTGACTTTTTCCTTTGATCAAGGGAAGAGGAAAACTTTGATGTTTTCCGTGTTCAAAGAGGTTCTACCTAGAATGACCTGTTCATATTATACAGAGTACTAAAACCTTGTGCAGGTAAAAATGCGGTAAATCCATGCAAAGGAATGACAGTGTACCATGCACACACATAACTTCCACAGATGCGCTGATATCAGAATTCTAATTTATATTGCTTAGTGGATTTCCCAATGTCTAAAGTTGTAAATTTTTTCTCCCCTGCAGGAGGTAGGCAGCACTTAGGGATTGTATTACTAATGAACTCCCATAGCAAGCATTTTCTGTTCCCTTTGAAATAAGAAATCCATGCTGTAGCATGCTGTTGTTGGCCTCAGACTCACAGAGATCCCATGCACAACTGAATAAATTGCTACCTGGTCCCGCACCATCCCCATGATGGGTTGTGGATGGGACCTTTGTGATCCATAGGGTTTTCACTGGCTGACTTTTCAAAAGTAGATTGGGAGCCTTTCTTCCTAGTCCATCTTAGTCTGGAAGCTTCGCTGAAGCCTATTCAGCATCGTAGCAACACACAGGCCTCCACTGACCAATGGTTGGTGGCTGCGCATAAGGTGTGTTGGACAGGAGTTGAAACTTTGTGATCCATAGGGTTTTCATCAGCTGATTTTTTGAAAGGAGATCTCTAGGACAGCATATTTCCTGTAACATTCTCCATGCCACCTCTTATAATGGATTAAGACATGGCAGGGGTGTGGCAGGTTCCACTGTGTGGCAACTGATGATAAAGCTTTACTACTGTTTCTAGCACCCTGTTCCTCAAGCTCCATTCTAATGATTTGGCCTCGTGGAGCCATGAGGCATACCTAATGTCTATACGTTATCTGTGCTCTTTGTTGTCAACCTCTGAGTTATCACTGAGCCATGGAATGGAAGATCAAACTCAAAAATTATTTCCTCTTCTTCCCATATTTGGTAGAGAATCACACGGATGATTGCATTTCTTCAGTAAATCCTTGGTTGCTTTCTTCTCTGCCTTTCAATAGTTATGTTTAGGAGCATTTCCTCCTCCTGTAAGCGTTGAAAATAAGGCAGCCAATAAATTTGTTTTAGATAAAAGTAGCCAAATAAGAACATTTGATCCAGAGAAATATTAGGAAAATCAATAATACAATTAACTTGATGGTTAGTTGTGAAGGCCTTCTATGCAAATCTATATATTCTTCACACTCAAACCAAACCAAAACTGTTGCTGTCGAGTCTACTCCGACTCATAGCGACCCTATAGGACAGAGTAGAACCACCCCATAGAGTTTCCAAGGAGCGCCTGGTGGATTTGAACTGCTGACCTTTTGGTTAGCAGTCATAGCACTTAACCACTACACCACTAGGGTTTCCATTCTTCACACAAACAGTTTGATATACCACCTTTTAGTAGAAGTTGTCATGTGCCGGGTCCTTGTACAATTCTTTTTAACTCAAATTTAGACTGAAATTAGGGAAAATGGGAGAAAATTAGGAGATTAAATAGCAAAATAAATCTTGAAGTTACCTTGAAAGGAATGTTGCATTTAGTCCAAACTCTAAGGTAGATAAATGTGAGCCTTTCAGGATATTTCCAGCTTGTTGTTTAGTATAGCTCATTCTATTTATTTGTCACCCTAAATGGCCAAGAGTTCCTCTATATCCAAGTGGAATCTCCTCTATTTAAACTACCATTAGAAAAAAGAATTTTGTATTGCTTTTCGCTTTGGGTGTGCTTGTATCTGTTACTCTTGGAGATTTTTGAAAAAATCAAAAAACACTTATGTCACAGAAAATGTTTACTGTCTTTAAACAATAGTTTACTTTAAAAAAAAATAGGGGATGGAGTGTTGGGGCATGTATTTGAAAATGTTTTAGACAGCATGGTGGCTGAGTGTGAGACACTGAAGTCACGTGGTTTGGCTTCAAATTCTGGCTCTAAATGCTAAGGATATAACCTTGGGCAACTTAGCCTCTCTGTGCCTTAGTTGCTCCTTGTGTAAAATGGAGTTGATATTAGTAGTACCTCAAAAGGCTTTTGAGGGTATTTAAGAGCTTAGAACAGTAGCAGGTGTATGTTGTTGTTGTGTGCAGTTGAGTCAGTTCTGACTCATAGCAACTCCAGCTCACAGGGTAGACCTACCCCATTGGGTTTTCGAGGTTATAATTTTTATGTGAGCAGATCGCAGGTCTTTTCTCCAGCAGGTGGGTTTGAACCACCAACCTTTCGGTTAGCAGCCTGGTGCTTAACCATTGTGCTACCAGGGCTCCTTACCAAGTACATAATAAGGCTTAAATGTCAGCTGTTATTACTAAATAAATTAGTAAAAAATAAATGCTACCCATTATTTTTAGTTTTATTGCTTGGCAAAGTGGCTTCTCTCTTATTTTTGGTAGGTTCCTGGAGGAGTGGGAGAAGTGACTGAGGGAGGCAGTGTAATTTTTCGTTTCTAATATGGTCATTGGAACATCTTTAATTGGAAGGAATGACTTGAGTTGTGTGTTTTTATACATATGTCAAAGCCATGTCATTTTCCCCCAATTAATGCCAAGCTCCAGAACTCTGTGTCTGTCTATGGAGCTCTGGAGATGACTTCTAGTCTTAGAGCTTCATGTTCTATACTGGAAGCCTGATAACAAACAAAGAGAATATTTGGTTCGTCATCCTAGTTTCAAAAACCTTGTGTGGCTATTGGATACTGAAGGTCTCACTGTTTAGGGTCCCAGGAAACGATAGACATACTTACCAGTGGTTGTTACTGGAGTTGTCAATGGGCAGCTAAAAATACCAGATTCCACATACCTGTTGGTGACATTGGTTGCTTTTCCAGTCACGGTGTTAAGTGATTAAAATGCAGTTATTAGTTAGCAACCATTTATTTACATAGTTAAATTCCACAGAACTCTATGTAATGTCATTACTGACCATAAAATTGACAGTTTGATATTTTAGGATGACTTTTACTTGTTAGATGTTTGTCTTTGGAATATTTTGAGAAATACGCTCCCTGTATATAAATCCAGTCTCATCTCTGAAGTATTTCCAAGTTCTTGGTTTAGAATTTTTCCTGATAGTTTGCCACTAAAATCAGAGGCTGTGATGTGTGTTCGAGAAATTCCAAAACCTTCTCATCCTTTACCCCTGAATTCTTTCTCTAAATGGTTTCTTTCAATGTATATTATTCTTTCAACTCCCTTCTAGAATGATGACTTCTAACCCTGTGTTTGCAGCCTGAATACATACATACATCCTCACATTTGCTCTAACCTCTTCAGAGACTATTTCATCTGGATTATCCCATCCTCGCTTCAAATTCAGTGTCTTCAAAACAGAATTATTTTCCAAATTAACTCCTCCTTCCTCCCTCCCAGTGGCTTACTGGTGATATCCTTCTTCTCCTGGCTACCACGTACAATCCATGGCTATTTTTTGCTTTCCCTTTCCTTTATCTTCCTTATCTACACAGCATTGAAACCGTTTCATACTTCCTTAGTGCTCTTTCTCCCAATCATTTCTCATTCAACTTTTTTACTGCTTCCTCCCCAGACCAATGACTTCATGCTTAGATTACCAGAATATCCTCCTGACTTGCCTCTAGGATACGACCTTTCTGTCCTCTCTTCCCTGGGTAGCAGCTAGATTAGCCTTCCTAAAGCCTACGTTTTATCACGTTCCACTGCTGAGCTAAACCTTACAGTGGTTCTGAGTGAAGCCCAGCCACCTCAGTGCAGTGCACCTTCATTTGGCCCTACAGCAATGGGGCTTAGCATCTTTTCTGCAGCATGAATTTCTTCTTTATGCCTAGCATCATAACTCTTTCACACTAGGCTCATTTTTAACTTCTTTTGTTCTAACCCTTTTTAATCTTCACCCATATTTCCACTCATGTATCTTTCACCCACGAGCCCCGGTGGCGTAATGGTTAAGCACTAGGCTGCTAATGGAAAGTTCAGGCGTTTGAACCCACCAGCCACTCTGTGGGAGAAAAGACCTGGCGATCTGCTCCCGTAAAGATTTCAGCCTAGGAAACCCTATGGGGCACAGCTCTACTTTGTCCTGTAGGGTCACTGTGAGTCAGAATTGACTCAGTGGCACACAAGAATAGCATCTCTCCATGCTTCCTTAAGTTTGTACTCAAGTCTTCCCATTCTTCTTCAGGAAACCCTTTTATACTCTATAACCCTTATTTTCTGTATATCTCATTTCTTGCCTTCCATGGATACCTGAACTGTATTTGTCCATTTTTTTTAAAAACATTTACCATCAGATATTAACTCCCTAGTAACAGGTTTTATTACTTGCCTTTCTATTTTCTCTCAGTGTGATTTATAACCAGTTAACCCGTTGCTTTTGAGTTGCTTTCAACTCATGGAGACCCACATGTTTCAGAGTAGAACTCTGCTCCACAGGGTTTTCAAGAGCTGAGTTTTTGGAAGTATATCACCAGAGTTTCTCCTGAGATGCTTTTTGGTGGACTCTAACCACTAACCTTTCAGTTAGCAGCCAAGTGCTTAACTATTTGCACCACCCCTGACTCCAGTGATTTATATAACAGGCACTAAGTAGAAGAATGTGGAACGAACCTATGGTTAAATATGGGGAAGTCATTACATGCCCTGCTTGGGCTCAAACAAATGTTATGTAAGGCTGCATTCATATAAGCACTATGCAGATGTAAGGGGTAGTGATTAACTGTTAGGCATGTTTTTCGGATTTTGCTGATACTATCCCCTATTCTGGAATAGCAATACTCTACCTAGACTTCTTAAGACCTTCAAACTTTAATTACTGTCACTGTGATGTATTTCTATAATACCTGTTGTCATAGAGTTGGTTCTGATTCATAGCAACCCTTTAGGACAGAGTAGAACTGCCCCGTAGTTTCCAAGGCTGTACTCTTTATGGAAGCAGACTGCCACATCTTTCTTCTGATTTCTGTAATAGGTCACAGAAATAGAATACCATTTGCTGATATTGTGGTGCAATGGATTGCTTTTATATGGCCTTTCTCACCATGGTCTTGTAACTCCCAACCAAGTGACTGGGAGGGACTATGCAAATAAGGTAATGTGGCCCACCAAGAGGATTGGATAGCTTGCTAACAATGCAAACAAAGTTCACGACACTCGTGTGGGGGTGGACCATGCAAATAAAGTCTATGGAACCTTAAAGAAGGAATTGGTCAGTTTTGCCATCCCATTAGGCTTTATTGAAATCGAGGATCCCAGAGGTGGGAAGGAGAGGATCTCACCACCACCAAGAAACAAGAGTCAGTAGTGGAGTGTGTCCTTTGGACCTAGGATCCCTGTGCTGAGAAGCTCCTGGAACTAGGAGACTGAGAGAGAGCTGTAACACTGAAGATGATAAGAAGCTGCGGCAGCAGCGGCAGGAGACAGTGCAATGGGCTTCCCAGCCCACAGAGCAAGAAAGCTGAGTGCCTTAGGGTGAGAGTCTTGCTGATGGAGTAGGGTGCCTCTGGCACTAGGTGGAGCTAGGTGTGCTGACTCATGGAGCTAGAGCTGAGCGCTTTCGGGCTGAGGCTTGCTGGTGAAGTAAGGTGCCTCTGGGCACTTACTGGCAGAGCTTTGGGAACCCTGGTGGCACAGTGGTTAACAGCTATGGCTGCTAACCAAAAGGTTAGCAGTTTGAATCCACCAGCCACTCTTTGGAAACCCTATGGGGCAGTTCTACTCTGTCTTCTAGGGTTGCTATGAGTTGGAATTGACTCGAAGGCAGCGGTTTGGGTTAAAAGAACTTTGTAATGCTTGCCTGAACAGGGCAGAGGCCAAGGGGCCAGAGAGAGACCTGACTGCGGGCTTGGCTGAGAAGAGGCTGTCCTTATGGAAGAACTGTATCCTGAGTGCTTCTGAACCTGAATTGTAACCTGTTCCTTTCATAATAAACCTCATAATTTTAAGTATTGTCTGTGAGTTCTGAGTGACCTTTGCAATGAATTACCGAATTCAGCGAAGAAGTAGAGAGTGCCATGGGAGGGACCGATGGTGTAGGAATTGGTAGAAAGGGCTGGCAAGAGGAGGTACGTCTGACCTCTGCCTTATAGGAATCAGCCGGGGGCTGTTGGTCTTTATTCTCCTTCCCCAATGTGAAGTTACGGGAGGTCAGATGCCTCCGCCACACCATTTTTATATTATTTATATATTTTTTACTAGGCCTTGTATTTATTCACTATGGTTATTTGTTCGTCTTTCAAAGCTTTCTAAAATAGATACACTATTTATTGTTATCTTGTCACTCCCCTGGTCTCCAAGGTTAGACCATGAAACATATTTACCTTAATACACACAATTGCTTGAGGACACCGATATCATAGTTTTTTGCATCTTTGCATTAACCCATGTCGCATTCCCACATTGTCACCTGTACCACGTTGTCTAATCTGGAATTTCGGATGCTGTTCCCTTTAAGCCATTTCCATGTTTCAGGTGGTACCAGCTATGAGAGAGGGGGGAGCTGCTTGCATTCTGCAGTAGAGCACTGTACAGTTGAGCATTTTGGTGAAGAATAATATAGGGTCTATAGCTGTGTGGCACAAGTGAGTCTTTTTCTCATTTGATAAGTAGCGTATCCAAGGAGGCTTGGTGGTGCAGTGGTTAAGCACTCAGCTGCTAACTGAAATGTTGGTGGTTCAAATCCATTAGCTGCTCCACGGGAGAAAGATGTCGCAGTCTGCTTCCATAAAGATTACAGCCTTGGAAACCCTATGGGGCAGTTCTACTCTGTCCTCTAGGGTCGCCATAAGTCTGAATGGACTAGATGGCAATGGTTTTTTTTTTTTTTAAAGTGGTATGTATTTCTTCCCCAGATAATTCTGTATCTTTATTTTTTTTAATTCTTCTTTTAGGTGGTCCATTTTAATGAATGTATTATTTTTTTCTGCTTGTACTTCCCTGGCATTATCTATATTCCCTGCAAATCTAAAAAGTGTGCCTTCTTTTACTGCCCTCGATCCATGGTTTCAGTTCTCTGTTGTCCATTCCACCAAATGGCTTCAACACTAACAGACAGAACAGGGAAAAGGCTAATAGTAAGAGGTTATTTATTTATTTTCAGTAATTTGTTTCCTCTTCTTAGAGGATTTCTAACAGTGACTTTTAAGTCCCAGCAATGCAAGGTATTTGTTATGAGTGGGTGGTATCAGTACTGTTCAAAAATTCTGTGGGCCTACATTTTGTTTTTAGGATATGAACATTTAGGCATCTAGGAATGCTTTGGTTTTTTTTGGATCCCTTTCATTGTGGTGAATCAGAAGGAAGAAGATGAAAGAGCACATTAGAGATATTACAGATAACTTTTTCAAACACTCAGACATTTTTTACATTCTCCTGAGGTTCAGATCCCAACTTTTCATGTATTGCTGGATGTGTCCTCTGGCATGATCCACCCACACCTTACACTTAGTATAAAAAAAAAAAGTATAGCCAGAGACAAACTCATTGTATCTTTTCTACTATAACCTTTTCCTTTGAGTTTTCTACTTGGGGTTATACTTTTCCTGCTTCCCCCTAACCCTAGCTTGCCAATCACTCATTCACTATAAATCGTCATGTCCTCCAAAATATTTCTCAAATCCAACCCCATTCTTTTATCTGGCCCTTGTCAGAAAACCATGGTGGTGTAGTGGTTAAGTGCTACAGCTGCTAACCTAAAAGTCGGCAGTTCAAATCCGCCAGGCGCTCCTTGGAAACTCTATGGGGCAGTTCTACCCTGTCCTATAGGGTTGCTGTGAGTTGGAATCGACTTTATGGCAGTGGGTTTAGTTTTGGTTTATTGTCTCCAGCCTTGGCTGGTTTAGTTCAGGGCTTCCAACTGGTTCGGACCTCTGCTGAGAATCTGCACTTCTAACAAGTTCCTAGGAAGTTATACATAAGAATCACCTGAGCATCTAGTTAAAATGTAGATTCTGATTCAGTATTTCTGTGGTTGAAATGTAAATTCTCAGCAGGGAACTTGTTAGAAATGCCAGTTCTCAGCTGGGGTTAGACCTGGAACAAATCAGTTTGAAGTCTTGGTTCAGCTACCTTCATACTGGGCTATCTAACCTACTGTAGGTACACCACAATACTTCTAACCCTTTTGAAATGGATCCCATTGTGTTATTTCCCTTAGTGACTAAAGAACACAGCTGAAGCTTTTTAGCATTCCACACACTACATGTTGTTTGTATAACCTTCCCACAGTTGGAGCCACTGATATCTTCAGTTTGATGGTCTAGCCCTGGTCTAGCTCCTGAGTCAGGCCTGATCAAGACGGGTGCGTGTAAATATTTTCCATTCCTGTCTCACCTCTTCCCATATCCAGTGGACAGTTAAAGCAGACGAAAAATTTGGTGGTTGAGGGATGACCTCTTAGTTGCTGTCTTTCCCATTGTCTACAATATTATTCAGATCAATTGCATTCTGTCATCTGTCTTTAGAAAACCCTGGTGGCGTAGTGGTTACGAGCTATTGTTGCTAACCAAAAGATCGGTAGGCACTTCTTGGAAACTCTATGGCGCAGTTCTACTCTGTCCTATAGGGTCCACTGTAGGGTCACAATAAGCCGGAATTGATTCAATGCCAACAGTTGGTTTTTTTTTTTTCAGTCTGTCATCAGGAGCTCTGGTGGCATAGTGGTTAGGAGCTCAGCTGCTAACCAAAAGGTTGGCAGTTCGAATCCATCAGCCACTCCTTAGAAACTCTATGGAGTTGGAATCAACTCAGTGGCATTGGGTTTTTTGGTTTATGTATCATCATTTGGTGGCCATGATTCGTAGCCTTCCACCCATCTCGTAGGAGACCCTGGTGGTATAGTGGTTAAGAGCTATAGCTGCTAACCAAAAGGTCAGCATTTCAAATCTACCAGGCCCTCCTTGGAAACCTTATGGGGGAGTTCTACTCTGTCCTGTAGGGTCGCTATGAGTTGGAATTGACTCAGTGGCAACAGGTTTGGTTTTTTTGGTTACTCATCTTATATTGTACTAGTCTTGGCTTTTACCTGAGTCCCTATTCCTAGTTTTTGATCAGTTATTCAATATCTAATCTTCCTCTAAGGCTTCAGCTTGGAACTCAATTATTTCTTGACAGATGGGAACTTTCCCATCTGAATTATTCTTACCAAGACTTGTGATTGTATACCCAAAAGCACTTGTGAGATGGCTGTGTACTTACTACAGTGAAACCTGTGAGAGCTGGAACTCCATGGGACTGCCTTGCTTTTCTTGGTCTTATAAGTTTTCTGCCTTTGGTAAGGTGCAGTTTTATGACTTTTCTCTTGTTCTCTATTAGTGGAAAATATTTGACTTTTCCTTCTCTGACAGGTTTCTGCCTTACACAGGGTCTGGGTTTCACAGGTTTTTCTATATTTGTATTAGTTTCCTAATGCTAAGAACAAATTACTGCACACTTGGTGACTTAAAACAACAGAAATTTATTCTCTCATACTTCTGGAGACCGTAAGTCTGGAATCAAGGTGTTGTCAAGGCTATGCTCCTTTCTGAAGCTCTGGGGGTAATGCATTCCTTGCATCTTTCAGCTTCTGGTGGCTGCTGACATTCCTTGGCTTGTGGCCACATCACTTCAATCTCTGCCTCCGTGATCACATTACCTTCTCTTCTGTCTGCGGTCAAATCTCCCTTTGCTTCTTTCTTATAAATACACTTCTAATGGCATTTAGGGTCTACACAGATAAACCAGGATAATTTTCCCATTACAGGATCTTTAATCATATCTGCAGAGTCTTTGCCATATAAGGTAACATTTATAGGTTCCAGGGATTATGACCTGGTATCTTTGGAGGCCATTATTCGGCCTACTACACTATGTGTCATAGCCTCCAAATTTGGTTCGGAGGAGAGTGGACTCCCGGATTTCCAGTCTAGGACAGTTGCTTAATTCTAAGTGCCCTTTGGATATGGGAAGAGGTAAAGGGGGTTGGAAAACATTTACAGACACCCTGTGGTTAAGCGTGCGGCTGCTAACCAAAAGGTTGGTAGTTCAAATCCACCAGGTGCTCCTTAGAAGCCCTATAGGGCAGTTCTTCTCTGACCTGTAGGGTTGCTATGAATCGGAATCGACTCAACAGCAACAGGTTTTTGTTTGTTTGTTTCAATCAGGACCAGGACTTGGCCGTGGAATCAAAGACTTCAGTGAGTCCAGCTGCGGGAAGATTATGGAAACAGCATGCCACATCCTCCAAATTGGGTTTTACCTATCTAATATGGGCCTTCTACTTCCCTTACAAGAAGCCCAGGTTGGCAGTTCGAACCCTCCCAGTGGCTCTGCAGGAGAAAAACCAGGTGATCTGCCCCTGTTAAATTGTTGTGAAGAGAACCTTTTGGGCAGTTCTACCCTTTCACATGAGTTGCTATGGGTTGAAATTTACCAGACAGCATGCAACAACAACTTCTCTTGGAAGAGGTCCTGGGTGGTGCAAACAGTTGATGTGCTCAACTGCTAACCGAATTTCAAGTCCCTCTGGAGGTGCCTTAGAAGTAAGGCCTGGTGACCTAATTCTAAAAAATCAGCCATTGAAAACCCTATGGAGCACAGTTCTGCTCTGATGTATTGGGGTTACCACGAGTTGGAGTCAATTATGACAACTGGTTTGGTTTTTTGTTTTTAACTTCCTTTAGATACCCTAGTCTTGAACATTCCTGAATCATGGTCAAGCTTGTCATGCTCTTCTGCCTCCTTACCCACGTCACTTATATGTAGGGAACTGAACTGGCCTCAGCAATGTTATAAAGTTCCCCAGAGCCTGTCTCATGCTAGGGGCTAGTACTACATTTCCTACTCCTGCCACTTCTCCTCCTGCCCATTTTGCCTCAGTCTCAAACATTGAGTTATAGAAATATGAAGTTTCTTTTCAAAAATCTCATGCCATCATGCTTCCTCCCTCACAAGACAAAACAAAACAAAATAAAACAAAAAAACCCAAGCCTGTTGCCGTCGAGTCAATTCCAACTCATAGTGACTCTATAGGACAGAGTAGAACTGCCCCATAGGGTTTCCAAGGAATGGCTAGTGGATTTGAACTGCTGACCTTTTGGTTAGCAGCCAAGCTCTTAACCACTGTGGCACCAGGGCTCCCCTCCCGCACAAAGACCTTGCAGTTCAGACCCTCCCAGATTGTCTCTATGTGTTCACAAACTAGGACATACCTAGACATGCCCTAAGATGGGGCTGCCATTTGCTTATCTAGAATGTCCTTTCCTTTCTTCTGTATTTGGTGAAATATTGTTTATTTTGCAAAGTGCAGTTCAAGTGTCAAATCTAATGAAACTTCTCTGAGCCCCTCCTCTCTCTCTCTCTCCCCCTTTCCACACACAGTTAATTATCTCTTCCCTCTGTTCTTCCCGAGCACTCTGTTTATATTTGATTCTAACCCTTACCACATTGTATCATGCTTTATTATGTCTATGCCTTCCCCTTGCTAAGCTTTGAGGTTCATGAGAACCAGGAATAGGATGCTATTCCTCTTTTTTCTTTTAACTCAACACAGGACACACAATCAGTGCACTAAAAAATGATTGTTTAATTAATTGATCAATTCAAAATTTAAAATTTCTGTAATTCACAATATCTAAATACATTTGAAGTCTCAAATGTATTTCATATACATCTCAGGATTGCCTTACCAACCTGAAGTCTCAAATGTATTTCATATACATCTCAGGATTGCCTTACCAACCTGAAAGTGATTGTTTACCTTAGATGGCTCTGCATGGTCAATTTTGGCTTTCGTTTGCAATATAAATTGATTCAAAATTCTCTAGTTTATGTGTTCTATGCTTAAATTTTGTTCAGTGTTGGGGTCACTACCTTTACCCTTCTAGGGAACCAATGTATTCGAATACGAGACTTTACTAAACCTTAAAAGTTACCAATGTCATGTTGTCGCTTGATTGTCTTCTTGAAGGCCTAGACTTTTAAGCAAGAATTTGGAATTTTGTCTGTGAGGATTACTTCTGTTGACTTATTGGAAGCCTGTGGACAAAGGACTATTTTTCCCTTTCCCTGGGTGTTTGTCAGAGTAGATCTGAATTTCGGAGTTAGTCTTCTTACCTTTTCACTGGTAGCTGGGAACAGAAATGCCCACAGCCTCCCTGATCTCGAATGTTGTGTCCAGTGAGGGATCCAGCCTGCTGTACTGCTTGTGTCTGTCTTCTGTTTCTACAGCCTGGAGCCTTTCAGGAGTTTTTGCAGAGGGTGTTGGTATTTTATTACATTGAATGTCTCACTGTATTTACGAGGATCTCAAAGGGCTTTGAGGATTTTCTTTTTTTGGTGCCTAATCTTCTAACAGTTCTCTGAGGTAGGTAGCGGGAAGTGTTATCTCCATTTTGCAGATGTTATAACAGAGGCATAGCACAACTTGATACAGGCCCCATGGTAACTCAAGGATAGAGTAGAAACCGTCACCTCAGCCTTTCAACCCCCATGTCAGTGATCTAGATGCCAGATAACATAATTTTAATTTTGAACACCTATCCCCGTTTTTGGTTTTGCATGAAATCTTATTGTCAGCATGCATGTGGCAGCCAGTGCTCTGATTTTAGAATTAATTTTTCTACCTTCTGCATCCTCCAGTATTTTCTCTCATTTGTTACACACACATATACTTGTGTGTGTATTTTTTTTTTTTCCCAAATAATTTATCTATAGAATTGGGTGCTGCAGAAAGGTTACTTAATCTGGGGACTGTATGTAAATGTGTCAGACTTCAGCAATAATGATATATTTGATATTTCTGACATTTTTCCTTGTGAGTTGAATAAAAAAAAAAAAAAAACCGTTTGCCGTCAATTCTGACTCATAGCAACCCTATCCCAAAACCCAACCCTATAAAAAAAAAAAAAATTATAGGATATATAAATATTACCTATAGATGTGAACGAAAAGATCACTTAAAAATACAACCTGTGACAATGGGAAATCTAAGAAAGTAAGAAATGCCATAACATTGAACAGCAGGTACTCAATAACAAATGAAATCAGTGTATTTATGTAGCTAATTCTTACATGTGAATGATGGTATCCCCAAAGTAAGCTCATACCCTTTCATAGAAAGTGTAGTTTTCATACCTTTTCCGTCAAACTTTAAGATTTTTTTTCCTTCAATTAGAGGACAATGAATGCCTTTTTTAATTTAAAATCTCATTGCAAATACAACTTCTTGATCCGGTTTGCCTCAGCCCTTAAAGGGAGTGTTTAGAGGGGCTTTTTGTTACTGTGCAGGGTGTGTGGAAAAGCTTATTTTCTTCTTTATGACTGAATTTGGAATGTCCCTCTCTTCCACCGAGTGGCATTAATTATACTATTGCTCCTGCAGCACTAAGAAACTGCCTAGCAGGGAAATTTCTCTACAGTTCTGGAGTCTCTGAGGCACAGTTTCAATTTATTGCTGTGGAATGATGGGGGGCCAGGCTCTGACACAAGTAGCCTTAATGAAATCAAACTTGAGACCCCTGTGTGATTTCCCTAAGACAGGAGAGATTTTGAGCGCCTGGTGAGGGGATACGACTTGCACCCTCCACTGTCTCAGCCTCTCACCTCCCACCCTCTGCACCACCCTGCAGTGGTAACGGTAGTGGCAGAGGTGGCGGCGGCGGCAGCAGCAGCAGCAACAGCAGCGTTATTTTGATTTGAAACTGTTTGGAGCTGCTGGAATGGAGGCCACCCAGAGCTTCTGTGAGCAGCTGTAGCTGCAGGTCTCCTATTGGCCAGAGCCGAGAATGTTCTCACTTATCTGCTCTGAACATGGGTGGCCATGATCCCTTAGGATAATGTAATTTCTCACTGTCTGGAGGTGGAAGCTATTGTCCTCCTTTCCAGCTTGTTGTTTGAAGTAGTTTTGTAAGGCTTCAGGCTTTTGCTGACTCACAGGGACACGGACACACACACACACACACAAACTCCCTGGCTTTCTCACCCTCTCTCTCCCTCATTCCCTCTCTCTCCCTTACCCCCATTTAATGGTTTTTGAAATGGTTAGGAGGATAACACATCTTTCCCCTGCTAGGGAGTGATAGCTTAAATAGTAAGCAGAAAGAACTGTTCTGCGTAGTTCCATAAAGTTTGAAAAACTTCTTACTGCCTTCCTCTTTCACTGCTAGCTCCATTTCCTCCTCCTTCCCCTCTCTCTCTCTTCTTAAAGCTCTCTGTGTCTGCCACATGCATAAATGTGGTTTGCATGTGATTACAGAGGCATAATTCACATATGGGGGCTTTTTCTGATTAGCACGTTGAAAGACGCCATCTTTGTTTCTCCAATAGAAAAATGCCATTTCTAGTGAGCAGTTTTTATGAAGAAGGCTTCTGAACCTACCCTTCACTTGCACTAAACTATAATTAAAACGTAGGGAGAACTTGATTCATGGCGTGTGCACCTGGGTTCTTTGTTGAGTCCCTCTTTGCAGTGTGCTGTGAGAACAGACTGGCAGTGGATGGATTTTTAAAGCAGAAAATCAAGCTTATCCACAATGGAAGCTTATAGTTTTAGCAGCAATATGGCTAGGAGCAATGCCGTTCTGCAAGATTTGGCAGGCATCAATGTACCCAGTAGCCACAGTGACCGAGATTGAAAATATAGAAGGTCAGCTTTCATTCTTACTTTTAAGCAACATTTGCAGATTTGCAGAGCCAGAGCCACACTTTCAATCCTTGACTGTAGTGATACTTTCTCTTGTAATAAAATAACGTTCTTACGTTGTTTTAGTGTAAAATGTGACTTTTTTATTAAAGGAAAAAGTGAAAGAGAGCAGAGACAGCAATCCTACCTGGTGGTGTGTGTAAACTTCTTATAATTAGCACCATGTAGTCACTGTGCACCTGGCAAATTCCAACGATATTAAACCTCCTAGGCTGTGCAGGCCACTACTTGCCCAGCTGGGTAAGTCACTTAAACGATAACATTTGCACCCTCCTCAGTCATACTTTAGACTAATATTGAGATGCAAAAATAGACCCTGTCCTTATTTTATTTTGATCATTTCATGAAAATACCGCCAAAGGCCTGGAAAACAAAATTTTCTCATGTTTTACAACACAGCTCCCCTGGGCCTCCAGGCTTAATTTGTTCTTAATAATTTTTCAAAAGGGACTCTGTCCTTTAGCTCCCCAGCAATGTCTGGACTGTTCATAGAGAAAGCTGCAGTCTGGTGTACACACTCTGCAATTCCTTGGCAGGGAAAGGTCTGGAAAGTAGATTATTTCCTTCTGTGGTAGGAACAAGATAGCTTTCAGGTGTGTGTGTGTGCACTTGACATATACGTATGTAGCTCCTAGTGCAAAATTCAGAAACCTTTCAGTTTCCCCAAGGCTTCTCTTTTCAACATTGTATCTTGAATGCAGATTGTAATAAATAGAAGCAGTCTCTGTCTGGAATTGCTGGACATCTCTGCCTTGAGTTAGAACTCTTGTTCCAGGCCTCTGGGGATAAAGATAGAGGGTTGTTTTCTAGCTTGCCCCAGAGCCCTTCTGCCTTTCTCTGTTGTGGTATCTTGCCTCCAGCCTCCCACAGTGTGGGGAGGGAGGGTAGGGAGAAGTGGGAGAAGGCAGCTGAATTATTCAGCCTCTGCTAAATGTCAGGCCTTGTGCTTGGTGATTTACATATAGTTCACTGAATCCACACTACAACTCTGAGAAGTAAGCATTCTGGACCATGTTATATAAATGAAGCAGTTTAGAGCTTCAGAGCACAGACTTTGGAGTCAGGATGCTGGGGGTTGAGTCATAGCTCTGCCACTTTTAAGCTGCATGGCTTCTTCTTGCCTCAGTTGTCCCATTTGTACAATGAGGATAATGGTAGAACCAACCTCACACGTTTGCTATTGGGATTAAATGCATTAAGGATTGTAAAGTGCGTAGAACAGTGCCCACTGTGCAATAAGTGTTTAGACACATGTTTATTAAATAAAAGAAATAGGAAACAGAGGCTAGTTAACTTGCCCAGATCACATATAGCAAGTGGCTGGGACACGATTTGAACTTGGATCTGCTGGTTTATAAGATGTGATTTTTTGCCATACTTCTTTTCTTTTCTTCCTAGTTATATTTCAGTTCATATTCTGCATCACATCTCTCTCTTTACCTCCTTACCTTTTCTGGGTAAGTGGGTTTAGTGGTCCCTGCCTGTATCACTCTGGTTTTCTGTTTTTGACTCAGAGCTTAAAAATCTAAGGCTGTCTTCAAATTCTCATAGAGTCTAGACTTTCTGGAGCCATGGAGGGCGGATGAACCCCTGAAACTATTGCCTTAAAATAATCTTTAAACCTTAAACCAAAAATATTCCCTGACATATTCTTAAAACCAAGTAATTAATAGTTTAGCTTAACTAGTAAAAAGGGTCTGCCTTGAGCATTTTGAGGATTATACTCTTTTAAGAACTATCTATGTGGCATCAAATTGACAACAACTCAGAAGATTAGATAGAAACCTTAGGGAGTAGTGAGTTTATGTTAATGCGGGAGGAACAACTCAGAAGGGGAGGATGAGAATGGTTGCACAACTCAAAGAATGTAATCAGTGCCACTAAATGGTATATTTAGAAGCTGTTGAATTGGTGTATGTTGTGCTGTGTGTAGTCCCAACAACAACAACAAAATAAATAAAATTTAGGAAAAAAACGTATGAAGTGCTACCTTTGTAAACTCTGCCAATTAATGTACTATAAATGCGCCCTTGAATAATAAGTAATAGTAATACATTTAAAAAACAAGGGAGAACAAAACAAAACTAAGGCTGTCTACACAGGTGGGTGATAATAATTCCTGTCCCCAAAGCCCTTGAAGGTTGAATTGACCATTTTAGTTGTGTGGTTAATCTTTTAGATTGGAATGAATGATCCTTTCTTGTTTCCTTTTTTATTTTGGTAAATATATATGCAATGAAACGTTTCCCATTTCAGCATTCTTCACATGTATAGTTCAGTGACATTAACTTATGTTCATCATGTTCAACCATCACCCTTATCCATTCCCAAATTCTTCCATCATCCTTAACAGAAGCTTAGTGTTCCCTAAGCACTGAGTCCTCCTGATTATTTTGTGTTGAGTTTTTCCTTTCTGAAAAACAGGAACACCTGGCAAGCAGAGACTGTCATATATGTCCCATTGTACTCTCTCTAAGCAGTTGACTCTTTGCTGGACATATATGTAGCAGCTCATGGATGCTTGAATTGAGATGGAGAACATTACATTAAATGGATTTTTCCTGCCTCTAAGCATAAATTAAAAAAAAAAAAATTTTTTTTTTTTTTTTTTTCTAAACATAAAATGCTGTGGTACAGCTTTTTTCCCTGTTCATAGTGGCAGGATCAGGGGTTTATACTCTGGATTTTGGGATCTTTTAATGCATATTTTGCTTTATTTGGGAATTTCTGCCAGGGTCTTCAGTTCTAAGCTTGTGCACCTCTTTACCATAGGCCTCCAAATGTTGTCGAATTGGCTTGAATGCATGCACCTTATGCCAACTTTTCATCTTTACACTCTTTCTTAAGAAATGGTACTAACGATGTAGAATATATTTACCAAGCCCTTACAATGGGTTTGGTTTGTTTGTTTTTTTTTAGGTATGATGATGAATAGCATAACATTTGGCCTCCAGTATGGAAAAGACAGAAGGGATTTGGTTTATTTTTGCCTCAGCCCCACCTAACCCACCTACCTGTGTCTAGATTATTTTGGGCAGGAGTTTTTTAATAATGTTAAAGTTTCTGTAAACTCCAGTGGGGCTTTGGACCAAAGATGCAGGGTCTTTAAAGGCAAGACACCACTATCAATAGAATGTGGATATGTGTGGTTTATTTTTGTTTTCAAAATGGAAATGTTTCTTTGGGGTTTTGGCATGCCCTTTGATATGTTGAAAGATGAGAAAACATCACTTGGGAAACTCAGCATTTATACCATATAAGGAAATTTACAGTGCTTCAGATTTCATATTTTATGTTTTAATTGCCTGGTTTGGTAATAGAAAAATTTCAAACTTCTCTCTTTTCCTTTAGAATTACCAGCTTTTTTTTTTTTTTTTTTAAATAGTGGTGGGCTGTTGTGTTACCAGCTTCTGCTTTCCTGCCCCTGTCCCAGCGTGGACTGAGTATCTGAGAAAGCAGTTCATCACATGTCATTTTAAGTGAATATCATACAGACTTCTGACTTAGTGGGGTTTTTCCTTTTCTATAATACCACACACGCAGCTGTTTCCTATGGTGCTTGCAAATATCTCAAAAGTGCAGTTAAACAGCTGTATTTTTGCAACTTTTCAGTCTGTTTTGAATAGAGGAGGCTATTTTGAACATTATGTAATATACACACGCCAAAGGAAATGCTACCATCCTGGTCCGAGGGCAGCAAGTAAGAGGGAGGCCTGTACTTTATTTAAAAAAAAAAAAAGAAAGAAATAGAGTGAACATGGGAGGTTAAGTTGGGTATTCCTTGGGTGTTAGGCCTTCTGAAAAAATCAAGATCCTAAATAGAGTTGAAATTAACTTTTCTTATTAAAAAAGTGACTTGTGGTGACTCCATGTGTTTCAGAGTAGCATTGTTCCTGAGGGTTTTCATGGCTGTGATCTTTTGGAAGCAGATCACCAGGCCTTTCTTCTGAGGTGCGCCTGGGTGGGCTCAAACCACCAACCTTACGGTTATCGGCCGAGTACTTAACCATTTGCACCACCCAGAGGCCTATACTTTTCTCATACATACCTTCTTAAGGAGAAAACAGTGATAAAAGGACTTCTAAAGTTCATTTCTATGGACAAAAAAACGTGGAGGGAACAATCCTATACATCTTTATTGTCACACAGTCACAGGGCTTAAAGGAGAAATAAGTTCTTATCTGGAGAAGTAAAGCTCTATCTCTAGGCAGCTGTGAGTGGAGATTATTTTTTGTCTTTTATGAATAGTTATGTCTAAATATTAGTTGCAATTAAAATGGTTATGTTTTTCAATATTCAATTTTATTTTTTTTAATTGTATAGTAATACATACTCTTTGTTCAAAATTGGGGAAATACAGAAATTCCTCCAGAAGAAAATTAAAATAACCAATAATCTTACAACCTAGAGAGAATCACAGTTATGATTTGGATTTATTTCTTTTTAGTATTTATCTCTTTGTGCTTATATCTATATGGGGAAACCCTGGTGGTGTAGTGGTTAAGCACTACAGCTGCTAATCAAAATGTTGGCAGTTCAAGTCCGCCAGGTACTCCTTGGAAACTCTGTGGGGCAGTTTTACTCTGACCTATAGGGTCGCTGTGAGTCAGAATTGACTCGACGGCAACAGGTTTGGTTTTGGTTTTCTACCTATATGAAGCCCTGTGGCATAGTGATTAAGAGCTTGGCTGCTAACCAAAGTTCGGCAGTTCAAATCCACCAGCCATTGCTGCTTGGGAACTCTATGGGGCAGTTCTACTCTGTTCTATAGGGCCCCTATGAGTCGGCGTTGACTTGATGGCAACTTTTTTTTTTTTTTTTAAATATCTGTATGTATTTATATAAATGGGCTCATATCGTATATGCATTTTTGGATTCTGCCTTTCTTCCTGTAACCATGAAATTCTTCAGCAACATGGTATGCAATGGTTGCATTCTAATTCTTGATCACAATTTACATTATCAGTCCTCCATGGGTTTTCTTTGTAGTTATTATGTTGTTGTTGGGTTGTTGTGTGAAGTTAGGTAATGCTGTAAAAAGTGTCTTTGGTCATGAATACCACAATCAGCTGTGGTCAAGTCTATTCCAACTCATGGCAACTCCGTGTGTGTCAGAGTAGAGCGGTGTATGATACGGTTCCCAAGGGCTCATTTTCCAGAAGTACATTTCCAGGCCTTTCTTCCAAGTTGCCTCCGGGTAGACTTGAACCTCCAGCCTTTCTGCTTGGTTGCTAACCAAAATGTTGGAAGTTCGAGTCCACCTCCGTCAAGTCTACTGACAGACGGCTGGTGATTGCGCATGAGGTGCGTTGGCTGGGAATGCAGGCCAGGTCTCCGTCATAGGTTAGAATTCTCACCACTGAACCACCGATGCTCTCCTCTGAAAGGCAAAGCGGGGCAAATTGGTCAATGCAGTCAGACCTTTTGAGTTTGAACAGTTAGAGCGGCTTTTTTCCACTTAAAGGAAACACTTTGTCCTTGTAATTCTTTCTACATTTTTCCAACAACAATTCCCTTTAGAGAAGACATTTTCGAACCTGTTATATGGTTCTCTTCCTCAGATTTCTGACTGCAGCAGCCCCTGGGGTAATCATTCCAGTGCCTTCCTTCTCTGTCTTACTTAGCCTCCAGTTGGGAATGCAGTTACATATGTTGTTGTCGTTAGGTGCTCTCGAGTCAGTTTCAACTCATAATGACCCTGGGTACAACAGAAAGAAACTGCCTGGTCCAGCACCATCATCACAATCATTATGCTTGAGCCCATTGTTGCAGCCACCATGTCATTCCATCTCGATAAGAGTCTTCCTCTTTTTCTCTGACCTTCTATTTTACCAAGCATGATGTCTTTCTCCAGGGACTGGTCCTGATAACATGTCCAAAGTACATGAGATGAAGTCTCACCATCCTTGCTTCTTAGGAGCATTCTGACTGTACTTCTTCCAAAACAGACTTGTTCATTCTTCTGCAATCCATGGTATATTCAGTATTCTTTGCCAACGCCATAATTCCACGGCATCAAATCTTCTTCGGCCTTCCTTATTCATTGTCTAGCTCTTGCATACATATAAGGCAATTGAAAACACCATGGCTTGAGTCAGGCACACTTTAGTCCTTAAAGGGACATCTTTACTTTTTAACACTTTAACGAGGTCCTTTGCAGCAGATTTGCCCAATGCAGTGCATCATTTGATTTCTTGAGTGCTGCCTCCATGGGCAATGATTGTGGATCTAAGTAAAATGGAATCCTTGATAACATCAATCTTTTCTCTGTTCATCATGGTGTTGATATCGGTCCAGTTGTGAACATTTTTGCCTAATTTATGTTGAGGTATAATCCACCCTGAAGACTGTGGTCTTTAATTTTCATCAGTAAGTGCTTCAAGTCCTCTTTACTTTCAGTAAGCAAGGTAGTGTCATCTGCATATTGTAGGTGTTAATTAGTCTTCCTCCAAACTTGATGCCCCGTTCTTCTTTAGACAGTCTAGCTTCTTGGATTATTTGCTCAGCATACAGATTGAATAGGTGCGGTGAAATGATACAACCCTGATGCCCATCTTTCCCGATTTTACACCACACAGTATCCTCTTGTTGTCTTCGAACAACTGCCTCTTGGTCTAAGTACAGGTTCCTCATGAGCACAGCTAAGTGTTCTAGAATTCCCCTTCTTCACAGTGTTATCCATAATTTGCTATGATCCACACAGTTAGATGGCTTTGAATAGTCAATAAAACAAAGGTAAACATCTTTCTGGTATTCTCTGCTTCCAGCCAGGATCTATCTGACATCAGCAATGATATACCTGGTTCCATGTCCTCTTCTGAATCCGGCTTGAATTTCTGGCAGTTCCCTGTTGATATACTGTTGCAACCGCCTTTGAATGATCTTCAGCAAATTTTTACCTCTAGGTGGTATTAATGATGTTGTTCGATAATTTCCACATTCTGTTGGTTCACCTTTCTTTGGAACGGGCACAAAGATGGATCTCTTCCAGTCGGTTGGCCAGGCAGCCGTCCTCCAGATTTCTTGGTGGAGATGAGTGAGCACCTCCGGTACTGCATTTGTTTGTTGAAACATCTCAGTTGGTATTCCGTCAATTCCTGGAGCCTTGCTTTTCACCAATGCCTTCAGTGCACCTTGGACTTCTTCCTTCAGTACCATCGGTTCTTGAATATATGCTACCTTCTGAAATGATTGAACACTGATCAATTCTTTTTGGGACAGTGACTGTGTATTCCTATATAGATTTATTAGAATTTTCAGAAAGAATTTCCCAAATGCTCTCTAAGTTGTTCCTGTAATCATCTTGGGCAGATATTTTTGGGAACACCAATTTCAAAGTAGGAATCTAAGTTTCACTGAGGTTGAGTGACTCTCCTGAAGCCAAATAACTAATAAGTGGACTGTGAGGCTGAGGCCCAGGTGTGATTGGCGCTCTTTGTAATTAATGCTGTCACACCTGCCATTGAGCTACTGCTCTATTCATTCATGTATTCATTCATTCATTCTTTTTTTTTATAAGTTGTGATTGACCACCGGGTATGTGTTGTGCCTCAAGATAAGTCAGAGGGGGCCAAGACATACACTTTCTTGTCCCCCCTTGTAGTTGGACGGGAACATGGATGGCAAACAGGTGGTTGCAGTCCCCTGTGGTAAATATCGTGTTGGGGAATCCCTGGTGCTATGGACGCACTAGGAGGGACTTACAGCCTGAAATTGTGCTGGGGGTAGGGCTTTCTGAAGGTAGTGATATCTCAGCTGAGATACTGGGAATGGATTAAGTGTCTTTGCAAAGGTATCAGTAGCACAAAGGGCCAGAGATGAGAGAGAGTAATGGTAAATTTGGGAAACTAAATATATGCATATCTGTCTGGAGAATGGAGTATAAATTGGGAAGGGACAAAGGTGAAACCAAAGAGGTAGACAGTGGCTAGAGATAGATCATGGAATGCTTGCTTAGGCGTTTGAATTTTCTAGACTACCATGAGGTACTATTTGGAAGGTTTGGAGCCTGAGAGTGACAGGAGGTAATTGGCCATATGGAAAGATATTCCTGGAAGCGGTGGGAAGGGTGGGCTGATGATTGCAGTAGTTGTTGCAGTCTGCTAGGACAGAGGTAGCCTCATGTGCTTTCCCGTTCTTCAGCCTCTGGAGTAGCAGAGGAGCTGGGAGGCCTCTTTTTGAACATAGCTAAACCCTGGTGGCACTGAGATTAGGCATTTGGCTCCTAACCAAAAAATTGACAGTTTGAATCTGCCAGCCGCTCCTTAGAAATCCTATGGGGCAGATCTACTCTGTCCTGTAGGATCACAATAAGTCAGAATTGACTCAATGGCAAGGGGTTTGGTTTTTTTTGGTTAACTGGTGGTGAAGAGTGAAGTTTTCTGTCTTACATGTTTTGGATCAAGTTACACAAGCCTTGTTTTTGTCTTTTTAACATCTAAGTCTCAAAAATAGGAAAGTGGCTTAAAAAGCCATAATGTCACAACCACTCTTCCTTTGTCCCACTAGATAACCAGTACAAACTTTGACTTTTATTAAAATTATGAACTTTTCTCTTGGTCTCCAAGCTGTGGGTCTGAAAGCAAGTTGCTTTTTAAAAATATTTTTCTAAAATTTTACAGTAACTTAAAAGTATCCATCTGCAGCAAATATAATAAAATAACCTTTGAAGTATAAAATGTAGTCCAGGAGCTTTTTGTTAGCACTCGGGTTCATCAATAGAAGCACATGGCAAGGTAAAGCAAAGAAGCCTAGGGAATGGTAAAGGCCCTTGTCAGACAGTCTTCTTGTTGTTAGCTGCTATCCACATTGGCCACTGACTCATGGTGGCTCCATGTACAACAAAACAAAAACTATCCAGTCCTGTGCCATACCCATGAGCAGTTGCAGATTGGACTGTTGTGATCCATAAGATTTTCATTGACTGATTTTTAGAAATAGATCCCCAGGCCATTCTTCCTAGTCCACCTTAGTCTGGAAGCTCCGCTGAAACCTGTTCAGCATCATAGCAGTGCTCAAGCTTCCACTGACAGACAGATGGTGGCTGCTCATGACACACTTTGGCTGGGAATCGGACCTGCATCTCCTGTATAAAAAAAAAAAAAAAAAGAAATAGAGAATTCTACCAAAGAACCACCAATGTAACCACACATACAAAAAATTAGTAAATAAAAAAGCAAACTCATTGCTGTTGAGTCAATTCCAACTCATAGCGACCCTGTAGGACAGAGTAAAACTGCCCCATAGGGTTTCCAAGGCTGTAATCTTTATGGAAGCAGACTGCTGCATCTTTCTCCTGTAGAGCAGCTGGTGGGTTCTAACCTCCTACTTTTTGGTTAGCAACTGAGTACTTAACCACTGCTCCACCAGGGCTTCTCACCAGTGCCCTCATCAGACAGGTATGGTCCCTTGCCATCAAGTTGATTCTGACTCATAGTGATCCCGTAGGACACCATAGAGTTTACAAGGCTGTAAATCTCCCTCAGAATGACTGGTGGGTTTGAACCACCGACCTTGGTTAGCAGCTGAGTACTTAACTGCTGTGCCACCAGGACACATCAGACAGGTATAGGGTGTCAAATTGGTCAATGTAGCCAAACCTTTTGAGTTTGAGTAATAGGCCTGATTTTTTCTACTTAAAGAAAACTTTTTTTCCCCCACTCATAGTCCTTTCTACATTTTTTCCATAACCAATTCCCTTTAGAAAATCCGTTTTTTAATTTCTCTCTCCCTTTTCTCAAAAAGAGAGATGTTGAATTATCCAAAGAAGCTGCCAGGAAAGAACCAAAAGCAGAGGTTGGGGGAAGGAGACATTGTAGGCTCAGGTCATCACAGTCCCAGGAGAACTCAGACTTTCAACTTGGTGGCCTCCCCCTCAAACATCCCTCAGGTGGCCTCATTCTTTCTGTTACCTTGGTACAAAGTGTATGTGACTTCCCTGCCTGCTTGGTAGTCTCGTTGCCATGGAAACTTCCATTCCACACACCTGATTCACACATCACGCTTGGCTAAGTCCAGACAGAGGTTGCAGACTGGCATTTGCCCTTTGTTTCCCCTTCTTGTGTTTTCTGGGCACTTAAAAATGGAAGCAGAGAAATGAGAGGTGGTGGTTGTGTGCAGGGTAAGAAAGCTTTGTTACCAGAGCTAGAAGTTTGGGAGTTTAAAAAAAAAAAAATGAAAAGAGAAAAGCAGAGCAAATGGAAAACTTTGATTGTAGTTTTAAGCTCCTCATGTAAGGGAGGGTTTTAATCCTATGATGTGTCTGAAACTGATTTTCCGGATTTCCGGGTGAGAGAGGAAATGAGTATAACAGACACTCATATATATAACAGAAGCTAAGGAGCTCGTGACTCCTTAGCCGGCTTTCGATCTTGTGTCACCAAGTTGCCCGATAATCTGAACTCCGTAGTGCACACGTTGGGATTCTGTGGCAAACCATCAACCAGAGCTGCATATTAAGGATCAAGTCATCTGATACTTCTCATATTGTGACTTTATTTTTATGTAATTTATAATATTTTCGAAAGCACCAAGAGTTTTGAGGAAAGTATCTTTCATTAAGAGCCCCTGGGTGCTTCAAGGAAACCCTGGTGGCATAGTGGTTAAGTGCTACAGCTGCTAACCAAAAGGTCGGCAGTTTGAGTCCACCAGGTGCTCCTTGGAAACTTCCTAGGGCAGTTCCACTCTGTCTTATAGGGTTAATATAAGTCAGAATCGACTCGACGGCAACGGGTTTGGTTTTTCGTGTTTGGGTACTGCATAAGTGAAAGTTTATAGCTTCAAGTCCACCTTAGTACCTTGGAAGAAAGGCCTGGTAATCTGCTTCTGAGAAATCAACCACCGAAAACCCTGTGGAGCACAGTTTGACTCTGACCCATGTGGGGTCGCCATGAGCCAGAGCTGATGCCACAGCACTTGGTTTTTCTTTCATCAAGGCTTAGTACACTTAATGAAGTACATTTGTTTTCCTTCTGATTTTTTTCTTTCCAGAAAAATCCTTTAGTATGTAACTTAGAGGAAAAGACACTGTAGGAAGCAGATTATTAATCTTCTTCACCAGCCAGAATTTCCTTTATATAGGCTGAGACATTTTCTTTTGATTCCAGTTTATTAGGCTTAAGTTTAGAGAAAAAAAAAATTTTTCCAAAGGAACATGGTTTTCAGCCCTCCTAAAACATTAGATTTCAAACGTTATGTGTAGTGTGGTTGGCATCACTCATTTCTTGACAGTGGAGGTAACCAGAGAGTTCCTGCCCCCACGTACCACTACTGACTCTCCTGTCTCCTCTAATTTCTTAATATCCCTCTTATTTGAATGCCCTCAGTTTGCCAAGTTTCCCTTCATAGTTAGCGGTTAAGTGCTCCAGCTTGGAGTCAACCAGAGCTGAGTTAAAATGCTCATCCCTAGTCTTCACCAGTTGAATGCCCTTGGACAAGTATTTCATTAGCCTTAGTCTCCTCATCTTAGTGGCATAAAGTTGAAGTAAAAAATAAATATTAGAATTTTTAAAGTGCTTTGCACCCTGCCCTATCCTGTTAGATCGGTTTGGAAGTAACCCGTATAGCATCCGAAAGAATGTTCTTATCATCAGAATTGCTAGTTTTGGTTGTCGCTGTTGATGTTATTGTTGTTACTGACCTTGGCATAGAGAAAATATGTGGGGGCTAAGAATCTGAAGGGTGGATTAAAAGAAATCAGAAAATTCTTTCAAAAAACAGGCTGTAATTTGCACATTCTTCCTCCCTTTCTCTTATTTGCGTGCACACAGTCTGTATTTCAGTCTCAGTGGAAGTTTGAGCAGCAAAATAAAAAGGTTGTACACTTGTTGGAAGACAAAATGTTGTAATAGAGACCATCCTGATTTAAGAGCAGTGGTACTCTTCAATGTCTCAACGTAGTCACACGTGTGAATTCCTACTCAGATAATCCAGGGACCATTCTAGTCCCCTGTCCCCTTTGGCTTCTTACTTTCCCCTTCTTCCTCTCCTCACATTTTCTGCTTGCGTTTTGATTAAAGATGGTGTGACGTTATGCTGGGTCAGGGCTTTGTTGTGGACCCTTTGTTACTTCATTAGCCAGAGAGTTGCTTATGCTAAGAGCTTTTTTTCTGAGCAGTTTTAAAGACTGTTAGAAGTAAATAGTTGGACCAAGGGAATATGTACGTTTGGGAGGAAGAGAAACTTAGGAAAAGAGGAACCTGTGAGATTTCTAGATTCAATATTTTATCTCCATCTGACAATTCCTTGCAGTATGAGTGCTTGGTCTTAGTGCTCTCCTGAATCTCACCACAGGATGGAAGGTTGAGTTTGGCCTTGGAGATGTGGCCTGGCTGACAGGCTGTCGCCCTGTCATCCTTAAGGAAGCTGGGGTGATTAGTCAGCATTTTCTCACAGCAGATGACTCAGAATGAAATATAGCTCCAGATACAAAAATCATTTCAGAAAACAACCATGCCTCCCTCTCTTTTCAAGTTTGCCTATTTCTAGATTGATTGTAAAATATTAACGATGATCTTAAGTTAACTTTCTTTTTCATTCATTCATTCACTCACTCATTCATTCAACAGTATTTATGGACTACCCAGAACAATGCTGTCCATTAGATATATAATGCAAGCCACAAATACAGTTTTACATTTGTACTGGCCATGTTAAAAAAGTGACGAGGGACATGTGATTTTTCACAGTTGATTGTAATTTTAATAGTGAATTTTATTTAAACCAGTGTATCCAGAATATTATCATTTCAGCATGTAATGAATACAGAAAATTAATGATGAGATATTTTACTTTTTTATTCATACCATAAATCTCTGACACCAGTGTGCATTTGAAACTTACAGCAGATCTCAATTTGGACTGGCCACATTTCGAATGCTCAATAGCCATATGGCTAGTGGCCACCATATTGAACAGTGTCAACCTAGAATACTAGAGGTACTGAGGATATAAAGTCCAGAAAAGACCAGTCCTCACCTCAGTCTAGTGGGCATTACAGATCAATAAGAGATTAATGATGGTGTTGAGTGCAGAGAAGATAGAGTGTTACGGAAGCCCAGAGGAGGGGCTCCAAAGTCAAAGCCCCTGAGCAGGGGCCTCCCTGGAGCAGATTCAGGTTCTTCTGCTGCCAGTGGACCCCGCTCCTTTGAATTACAGCCTGTGAGGCAGTCACTGAGCTAGAGTTTGGCATGGGCGCCCATCCATCAGATTTCAACTTTTTCCTATTGTGTTAGAGAACCATTGGCAAGCTCACATTTAATTGCACACTTAGCTCTGGCCATGGGACTGTGAGCTGGAATTTCAGCATTAGTCTTACTGTTATCTGGCTCACCTCTCATTATTGCCTTAGGTGGAACTGCTTGCCTCTTCCCCCAGAGAGTGCCCTCTGGCCAGGTACACCACCTTGCTCATGTTCCTTTTTGATGCAAGGGAGGGTTGGAAGTATGGTGCTGAGGGAAAAAAAAAAGAAGAAAACATTAGATTTCCTTCTTTGTCCAGACACCCCTCCACTCACTTCTGGGAAGTGACACCAAGAGCTCTGATTGCTCATGGAAAGATCACTGTCATCACATGAGCTTCCATGAATGTGTTTTGTCCCACCCTGACCACCATACACACCCAGCTTCTCAGGGAGCTAAACCCATAAAACCCATTGCCATTGGACTCCTAAGAGGTACCTAATGTGGATGGGCAGGCCTCCTACAGTTAAACAAGTACATGCATCTTCCTGGCTGTCCATGTGGGGAAGGGTGGCAGAGAAAAGTTTACAGATATAGCCAGCCAGGAAGTGCAGGGGAAGAGGAGGAGCTGTTCCCACTTCCCTCCCACCTCTTTTTGGCTTTCTCTTCTGGCATTGCCTAAGCCCCAAAAGGGATGGGAACCTGGCAAAGTGAAAGTATCTCATTGTACTTCCCCTCCCCTCAGTCTCACCTCCCTTCTAAGGAAGCCAAGCTATTTTTTTTTTTTTCACCCAGGTCACTTAAGACTCAGGGATTCGAAATTCTTTTCCTGCCACTGGTGTGGAGGAAACATGTTCCTTTCCAGGAGATGAGTGATACAACAGAAAGACAGGGTCAGATGAGGCCAAGGGACCGGAGCCAGAGTCTTACCAAACTCTCGCAGGCAGCTTTGTGACTGCTGGGCATGTTGGGAGGCCAGGACTTGGGACTCCACACTGTCCGGATTCCTCCACTGATAGACGGAATCAAGGCCGGTATGGGGGACTTCAGGAAAGGTAGCAATCACTGCAGCCCTTCTGGAGACCAAACTAGCCTATGATGACATGTTAATGTGTTTAATGCTTCACCAACTGATGTCAAAGTCCTAGTCTAAGGCTCTGCTTCTGACAGCACCTAGACTCTTTTTAATCGTATTTTAAACCTCCTAATATTAACATTTAATATTAACATAGATTTCTCTGAGAATTCTATACATTTCCATCCCTGAGAATCAGATTCAGGGTGTAAAGACTACAAGAATCTAAATAATTGACTAAATTAAAGAAGTCAAATAAAAGTGTTTCTTCTCCCAGGAAAGTAAAATAGTTGGAACAGAGCAACAGCTCATCTCATTATTCCACTATCAGAAATCTAAAATTCAAAACTGGGCCTCTGAGTTATATTGTTGTTGTCGTTGAGTTAATTTCCACTCATATTTTCATTGACTCATAGTTTTCATTGCCCAAAAAGTGTTAAATTAAGGAGTTAACTCTAGGAAATTGAAACTGATGAAAATGGAATATGGAAAAGGCCATACTACTTTAAAGTTAGCCATATATACTTATTTTGTACTGGAGATAATAAAAGTGGGTCATTGTCACTGCCAGGGGCTATGGACACAGGTATCTCGGAACCAGAAAAGTTTTTGCATTTTTCTTCTTTTAACTAGATAAGTTGAGTGTTAGATTGAGTGCCTTCAACAGGTCGGTAGACCAGACCAGAAGCTAGCTGTAGTTATACAGGGGCTGTGGTCAGACACCATGAGCAAAATCCAGCACAGCAAAATCATGGGATCTGAGTTTGAATCCTGACCATACTTCTACTTAGCAAGTTAGCCAACCTCTCTAAACCTTACCTTTTTTTTTTTTTTTTCCTGTGAACTTGGCATTTTAAATTCGCATTTGTGGAGATTGTATTAGATGATCTATGTAAAGTACTTAATCCACGTTTTAGTTGTTTACAGCTATCAAATTGGCTCCCAACTCCTAGGGACTCCATATACAACTGGATTGGACCACTGTGATCCATAGTGTTTTCTTTGGCTGATATTTTGGAAGTAGATCACCAGGCCTTTCTTTCTGGTCTGTCTTAGTCTGGAAGCTCCACTGAAACCTGTTCAGCATCATGACAACAAGAAAACCTCTACTGACAGATAACTGAGCATGGTGACTTAGCATGAGGTGCATTGGCTGGGAATCGAACCTGGGTCACCCACATGGAAGGCGAGAATTCTACCACTGAACCGTCACTTTTCCCACACTTTATCCATGAACCAAAAACCAAACTCATTGCCGTTGAATCGATTCTGACTCATAACGACCCTATAGGACAGAGTAGAACTGCCCGATAGGGTTTCCAAAGAGCGGCTCGTGGATTTGAACTGATGACCCTTTGGTTAGCAGTTGAACTCTTAACCGCTGTGCCACCAGGGCTCCATAGCGCCTGATAAATAGTAAATTCTGAGCCAGTACTAATTGCTGTTATTACTACTTCAGCTGAAAATGCTGGGTTAACTGGCAATAAGCAGCTGTCCTTGTTTGTTCCTGCCAGTAGCAAAGCAACCGATTGTTTGCTTAACACTTTCTTGACCTCTTTGAAAAGTTCTTCAGTTATGTATACTTTTTCTATGCCGTATTGCAGGTTTTTGGCTTTTTCTTTTAGTGAGACCTGCAATTACTCCTTGCAGATGGAGCTGTACAAACACAATCCTTCCCATGGCAACTTAAAAAATATAAGCAAAAAATTGGAGGTTACATAATTGCTGTCATTGGACTGGGAGGAGTGTGGAGATCATGAAGTTTTTTGTGGGTTTTGGTTTTCTGTTGGTCAAAGGTGTTGGGTCAAGATACAGAGATCCTACTGAGTAACTGAACAGGATGCTGATGCTTGCTTTGAAGTAAATAAATTGGTCAAAAGTACAAGTGGGAGGGGAAGTTGAGGTTTAATGAAGGAGGCTCATTATTAATGTTTCCATGGTTTTAGCAGTTTAAAAGTTGGGGGTTTAAGTTCAGTTGTTGGTTGTGGGAGAAACAACCTGCAGACATTCAGACACGGTTGAAGTTTAGTCTCTCTGTCTTCACTTTAATCTGAAAATAAGGAGCCAAGGCTTCTGAATATCGTAATAGAGGGATCATTTCATAACTTTAATAATCTGAAATGCTAATTATTGCATGTTTTCAAAGCTATACTACTCTACTCAAGTCCCAATTATCTGCAGATATTTTCTTGGAAGGAGAAAGGATATTACTATTTTGGTTTGAGAAACCCTTCTTCCAAAATGATTTATATTTCTTCCTCCAAAACCTATATGTAACCCAAAATACGTTAGCTTCCAATGAACAGGTGCTGTCTTTTCCCAGCATCCATAAAATGAAATCTGGATACATTCTCTTTGTATTCCTTATGTTGTCGTTGATGGGTGCCGTTGAGTCCATTTTGCCTCATTGTCTCAGGCTAGGTTCTGTAGAGAAGCAAAACCAGTAATGCATATAAATATATATAGAGAGATGGATTTATATCAAGGAAATGGCCCATGCTGTTTTAGAGGCTGGAATGTCTCCCAGGTCCGTGGATCAGAATAGAGGTTTCTCTTGATTCGCATAGCTGCATGGACAGGCGAACCCAAGATCAGCAGGTGGGAGAGCAGGGCTCTTGCTTGCAGGCTGTGAATATCAATGAATCCCAAGATTGGCAGTCAAGACCACATGGCTTCTCCTGATTCACATAGCTGCAGGGGCTGGCAAGCCCAAGATAGGCAGGTCGGAGAGCAGGGCTCTCACTCACAGGCTGTGAAGATTGATGAATCCCAAGATCAGCAGATAAGCTGATAGCTCAAGTCCCAAGAACTGGAGGTCAGATGAACAGGAGGCAGCTGCAGGATCCAGAGCGAGCGAAAAGCCAGAACGTTTGCTTATATTTGGATGCAGGCCACATGCCCAAGGAAACTCCTTTTCAACTGATTGGCTACTCACAGCAGATTCCATCCTGGGAATGATCGCATATAAACACTGAGAATCATGGTCCAGCCAAGCTGACACGCAATTTTAACCATCACATTCATAGTGACCCCATGTGACAGAGTAGAACTGCCCCATAAGGTTTTCTTGGCTATAATCTTTATGGTAGCAGATCTCCCTCAGAGCCACTGGGTGGGTAGGAACCACCAACCTTTCAATTAGCAGCCAAGCGCTTAATCATTGTACCACCAGGGCCTCTTGTATCCCTCATACAGGAATTAAAATGGAAGGGTTCACTTTTTAATTGGAAAGTAGGATTGACTTTTTCACTGGAGATTGGGCCTTTTTGATAAATACAGGCAGATAAAAATGTAGCAAAGATAGATAAAAGTATAACACCCTTCCCAAATGTATGTTAATCAATGTTAGGCTAAGCTCATGTTTTAGTCTTTTTCTAAAAATTAGACTGTTTTGCCCTCTAGTGACCCCAAAGATAATGTAAAACCAAGTCTACATTACCAAAACAATTGGAGAAAGAAAGAATATAGACAACTGAAACCCATAAGTTTTTCTTCAAAACCCAATTTCAAAAAACCTCTTTTACTCTTCAGCTCTTTAGAGAATATAAGCAAAGGATAGAGAGTGAGAAAGAATTACTTTCAGTGGGTGCTCATGGCTCAGGGCACTTATAGGAATTCTGGATTAGAATACATCCTCTTCCAGTTACTTGTTGAACATTGGGAAATTTATGTAACTTTTCTGAGTTCTCCTTTCATATTTACAAATAGAGATATTTGCGATAGTTGTTGTATTGAATGGGATATATGTGACAGTTTGTAATCTATTGGGCACTCTCCATATGGTGATTTCTTTTATCTGTCTGACCTCAAGAGAGGGAGGAAGCACGTAAAACCACGAGCCTGGCTAAGTATTTTATTTCATTCAGTCTTAAATTACCAAGAAAACCCATTGCCTTCAAGTCAATTCCGACTCATAGCGACCCTATAGGACAGAGTAGAACTTCCCGACAAGGTTCCCAAGGAGCAGCTGATGGATTTGAAGAGCCAGCCTTTTGGTTAGCAGCCAAGCTCTTAACCACTGTGCCAGCAGGGCTCCTAAGTTATCAAGAGAGGACTATAAACCAAAAACTCTTATTGTCTGACCTGCTATCAGTTATAGCTGCCCCAGGCCCAAGAGCTGCTATTGTTAAAGCAGAATGAGGCACACAGGACTAAAAGCAAGAGTCCAGGTTGCACAGTGGTTAAACACTTGGCTGCTAACCAAAAGGTCTATGGTTCGAACCCACTAGCCACTCTGTGGGAGAAAGATGTGGCAGTCAGCCTCCATAAAGATTTACAGCCTTGGAAACCCTATGGGGCAGTCCTACTCTGTCTTAAAGGGTCACTATGAATCCGAATCAATTCGATGACACACAACAACAACAATGCTTTTCTTACCTGTTTACTCGTCTCCATCCATGATGGTCAATTGGAGATATCAACCTTATTCTGATCTGCAGGGTAAAACAAGCAAGTTTTTCTTTATTCTTTCCAGGAATCTTTTGTTGCCAATTTCATTATTTGTAAGTTATAGGAGCTGGAATTTCTTCTCTCCCAATATTGGCCTTGTTTACATTGACACACTGGGAACAAAATTTGGAAATATGGAGGGAGAAATGGAACAGTGGCAATTTCCTTTAGCCCAAGGAGCTCAGGACTTTTGCAATATTTCTGCTCCAAGGGCCTCTTCTACCTAGATCTACCTAGAACTTAAATAAGAAAATCTATCTCTACTTTCCATCATCCTCGTCTTATTTTAATGTAACAAGATAACTCTTTCCTAATAGGATTGCTAACAATTTTGTCAAGTAATCTTCATTTGAAGAGTGGAAGGAACATGTCCTTACTGTCTCAACTGGTTTTGGTTCAAACCAGTGTTGGAAGGTGACCTTTTCATAGTTGCTGTGTGTGTGGGTGAGATGGTGCACATGACTTCTGTACGTGCAGGTTCCATGCCCATTACAATAACCAGTGCCCTCATTTCTCTTGGGACTTTTCCCAGACCTAGCTCTGAGCACATATTCTGTGATACCAGCATCTTTGATGAATTCTGAAGTCAATGTATTAAAAGCCAACCATAAAAAAGGAGTGCATGGTGGGCTGAATAAAAATGGTAGAAATAATGTAAAAATTCATTCCAGTGGCATAATAAAAAACGAAAGTCAGGAGTCAAGATTAGGACTCTAGTCTCGATGTGCAGCTAACCAGAAGTGTAAAGGTGGTAGAGAAACTTGATTTCTGGGCTTCATGTGCCTGTTTATAAATAAGGTTTGAATTGAGTTATATCCCCTGTGATTCCGTGTTTTTAAGTCTGACACTTCTGATTATAGTTGTTTTTCTAAAGATGAAAATATTTATATTACTTAAAGAGCACCACATATAATTCAATATTGGTCATTTCCATTAACATACTCAACACTCAAAGCACATTGAAGACAGGACAGAATTTTCTGTGCCTCTACCCAATCTGTCCTCCAAGTGGAGGATATTAGTCAAGATTAAACCCCATTGCCATCAAGTCAATTCCAACTCATGGAGACCTATGTATGCCAGAGTAGGACTGTGTTCCATAGGGCTTTTGATGGCTGATTTTTCAGAAGTAGGTAACCAGGCCTTTCTTCCACAGCACCCCTGGGTCAAGAATAGTTTTCTCATAAAAGAAAATAAAAGAATCTGAGATGAAGAAGGCTTCCTGAGTTCAAGACTAGATATCATTTTTGGAAGCTTTAAAAATGGAATCATCAGATCAGAATGTATTTAGGTATTCTCTGAAGGCAGGAGAATTTTAATTGCTCTTCTAAATTGTGATTCTCAACCTTAGCCAGTGTTCAGATGTTTCTCGTTAGCATAAGCCTCTGCTGTTAGTTTATGAATTCTTTGCAGAAGAAATGTAGAAAAAAAAAATCTAGGTGGTTATGAAAGCCAATAGGGTTGTAGTTGGAAGGTAGACGTGTTCCTTTAGAGAGATTTATGTGAAAGCCTGCTCCTCAGAAAGATGAGTGAACAATGAACCAGGCTGTCCTTGTTCTTGTTTTAGGGTAAACACATTTGTAGACTTGTAGTTGGCAGCTGACGAACCGTTCATGAAACCATTTAAGGCATGAGCCTTGCATCGGTATTGAATCAACTGAATAAAAGCTGTTTATAGCAGTGTATACCTTTCCAACATAAACACTATCTTAAGTAAATCATTTTTATGTTAGTTATATATAACATCATGTGGAACCTTTTTCTTTTACATTTTGTCTGATCTGGACTGATAGGCATATACATATCTTGACAGTGGGGTTCTAGGTTATCATTTTACATTCCATGTTGGCATAATCCAGAGTTACTGTATTTTACATTTGTCAGGGGATGGCACTTCTTGCTGTGTCATAACCAGGGCTCACGGTCAATGAATATTTTCAAAAACTGTTTCAACTTTCTATCTACATATACAAGTATATCCTTTAAATGAGTGTCTGGATTGAGAAGTGAGGAAGTGTTCTTTACGAATTTATAGCTTCATTATTGCCTTCCACCTGAAATAGATTATTTCCCTCAAGAATCTCGTGGAGCTTGGTTATTTATAAATATGTTTTGTGTTGACTGTATCTAAGAGGATAAGGAATACTATGCATTGTTTTCAAAGAAGGTCGGAATTGTAAATATCAGTCTGACTATATTTCAGTTCCTTTTATGTATTTAGTGGATTTCATAAAGCTGACCTTGGATTTTTACAATACAGGAGTGTTTTTTTTTTTTTTGGAGGGGGCTCTGGGTATAGGAGACCATTATCAGCAATGTGATATATACTAGAAATTTTGGAAGGTTGGACTTCTTGACAAACCTTAACAGGGAGTGTGTATCTGAACCTATTAATTAAGAGGTCCACTGACCTGAAAGCACTGTTAAGAGATATAAATAGGTTTTAGTTCTTTTTCTGAATTGTATCTCTCTGGAACAGGTAATATTTCCATTCCCTTTTGACCTATCATTTTCCTCATAAACAGTTTCAAGAGCTCCATATACCTATACGATAAAAAGGAGACATCAAAGTATTCTCCACTAGCTGACTCCCACCTGCCTTTCCAAATATTGGCCTCCATATTCTCCTTTGTGAATGTATATCCTCAGAGGCAGCTGAATGTGGTGGACAGGGAAAGGCCTTGGATTTAGAAAACTCTGGACTCAAATCCTGGTGCGGATTTATTAGCTCTGTGAACTTGGTCTAATCATGTCACCCCCTCTGAACCTTACCATCCTAAAGAGTAAAATATATGATAAATGTATTGATTCTTATCTATGATACCATATGAGTAAATACTGTGTTGTGTGTTGGTTTCTGTCAAGCTGGTTTCAACTCATGGCGACCTTCTGTATAAGACAAGAAATGTGGCCTGTTTCTGTATCACCCCTATAATCATTGGTATGTTTGAGTCCATTCTTGGGGCTGTTTTTGTCAGTCCATCTCAGTGAGCATTTCCTTTGTTTTTGCTAACCCTGTACTTTATCAGTCATGATGTCTTTTTCTAGCAATTGTTCTCCCCTGAGGACGTGTCCAAAGTAAGCGAGCTGGAGTCACACCATCCCCTTTTCTAAGTAGCATTCTGGTAGTATTTTTTCTAAGCCTGATTTGTTCATTCTTCTGGCAGTCCACGGTTGGATCTACTCCTTGAACTGCTTAATACTAGCTAATTTGGTTTTGCAGCATGCACACATAAGCTGTGTGGCATTTAAGCAGGACTTCCTTTCCTTGTCATCCATTTAGGTTATAAATTCTTTCTTTCCTATTAGCTAATATTAGGACACTTTTGGCCACACCAAAAGATAATTTTTTAAAAATAAACTAGTGGCTCAAACAGGTCATCTATTTTGAGTTAATAAATAAAAAAAGGTCATATACAAATCTTTTTCAAATTGGTATGGAAGTTTAAATTCATGTATTTCTGACTTATGGAGAAGAGAGAGAACATAAAATCTGACTTTAATCAGATTACTTAAATGCTCAGTATCATATTTTTTTGGTTTTATTTAATCCTTCAGAAATATCTAGGAGGATATACAATTCGGTGTCCTCAGATACTGTTTACCATCTGTTTTCAAACTGAAAACTGAGGATCATGTTAACACCTTTATTCCCTTTGCCTGCTAAATTAAAACTCAGGGGAAAGAGATCACTACTTATTCTCTTTACAATTAACTTGATATTAACATTACATATTCCATAATCTGCTTGCTTTGTCTAATTTTGTGGTAAACATTAACTCTTACTTCGCCTCTTCACATATTTATTTGTTCATCAGAAATGTTTGGTTGGATTTTCCCAAATCAAAAGTCATTTTACTTTCTTTAAAGGAGCCCTGGTGGCACAGTAGTTAAAAGTGATCAACTGCTAACTGAAAGGTTGGCAGTTCGAAACCACCAACAGCTCCGTGGGAGAAAGATGTGGCAGTCTACTTCTGTAGAGATTTACAGCCTCGGAAACCCTGTGGGGTTTTCCAGAAATAAAAGTCATTTTGCTTTCTTTAGTTAAAAAAAAAAAAAATTCTCTTCAAACCTGATTCAGTGTGGAAGGGAGATAAATTTATAGCAGAAGAATCTTAGAAAATGAAAGTGAAGCACAGCAAGCCTGCAAATTTAGGGAGAAATTGGGAGGAATAAAAACTTAAAGATAACATGGATTATCTGTTAGCTGCCGTAGAGTTGGCTCCTGACTCATGGCAACCCTATGCATAATGGAGAAAAATGCTGCCTGGTTCTGTGCCATTCCCATGATCGGATGCATTTGGACCGTTGTGATCTGTAGGGTTTTTATTGACTGATTTTCAGAAGTAGGTTGCTAGGCCTTTCTTCTTAGTCCGTCATAGCCTGGAAGCTCTCCTGAAACCTGTTCAGCATCATGGCAACACTCAAGCCTCCACTAACAGACAACTGGTGGCTACACATGAGGAGCACTGGCCAGGAATTGAACCTGGGTCTCCAGTATGAGAGGTGAGAGATCTTCCAGTGAACCACAACTGTCCCGTATCTGTATATTAGGTGATTTCATTTACATTATTTCAATTTAAGCTTTGCCTAAAGCATTAGCTATGATGAAGACGATTGTGATGATGACTGTTCTCATTGGAAGATAAGGAAGTAGCCTCAGAGAGGCGAGTAACCTGGCCTAAAATGTGTTGCTAGTAAGCAGCAAATGTGTTCCTTGATTTTACTGTTATCTGTGACTCAAAGAATTATTTTTGTGCAGTTGTATGGGTTGTAGTAAAAGCAGCTTAAGGTTAGTGACTGTAAGTTTAATCTACCATACTTCAGTGATTTCATGCTGTACAGGAACATAATATTTTAGGATCAGTGTTCTATGCTATCTTCTTTGTCATCTGCTCAAAATGGCAGTGGATTTATGGGAATGACTTGTTCAGGATAAGCTTTTTCTTCATTTCCAGAATTTTCTAGAAAAGTAATCATTTAAAAGACAAGGACAAAATAGAAATACCTTATGATCCAGCATTGCCACTCCTAGGTATACATCCTAGAGATACAAGAGCAGGGACATGAATAGACATATGCACACCTATGTTCATTGCAGCTTTACGGGTAATGGCAAAAAGATGGAAACAACCTAAGTGCCCATCAACAGATGAATGGATAAACAAATTGTGATACATACACATGATGGAATAGTACACAACTATAAAGAGTAATGAGGAGTCCACAAAACATCTTATATTAAAACATGGATGAACCTGGAGGACATAATGCTGACTGATAATAAAAAAATTAAAAAAGAACAAATATTGCATGGTCTCACTTTTATAAAAAGACAAGAATAGGTATACACATGAAACGCAACGTTCTTTGATGTTTACCAGGGTTGGGAGGGGGAGGGGGAGGAAATCACTTTCTAAATAGTAGACACTTGTTATTTTTGGTGATGGGAATGGCAATACCCAATACATGTGAAACTTGTCCAAGGTAAATGAAGACGCTAAGAAGTACACAAGAATAAGGGACGATTTTGGTAAATGCTGTATGACATAATTTTGCAAAGATAGTAGTAACAACCAGAAAATATGTGTGTGGTTACATACGTAGATATGTATGCATATATGTGTATAGGAACATACTTGTGAGTATATGGATGTACATATATAGGTGTATCTGTAGGCATATGTATATCTGTGTTTGTGTACGCTGTATATATATTCATATATATAACAAAGCACATACAGGGCACAATTATGGATACTTTCTGGACATAACCAAATACCTTGCAGGATTGGTTTTCTGAGTTTGAAGGCTTGGGATCATAGTCTTGTGGGACAACTCAGTCAAATGGCATGATATAGTTCATAAAGATAATGTTCTACATCCTAGCTGGTGAGCAGCATCTGGGGTCTTAAAGGTGTGCAAATGGCCACCTAAGATACAATGTTTGTCTCTACTCATCTGGAACAAAAGAGAATGGTGGAAACCAAAGACTCAAAGAAGAAATTAGTCAGCAGGACTAATAGCCCACATGAACCATGGCCTCATCTAGCCTGAGGCCAGAATTAGATGGTGTTCGGCTACTACTACCAACCATTCTGACGAGGGACACAATAGAATTTCCTGGACGGAAATGGAGAAAAATGCAGAACAAAGTTCCAATTCCCAAAAAAGGCCAAATTTAGTGGATCAGTAGGAACTAAACAAACCCCTGAGATTATTGCCCTAAGATACCCTTTGAACTTGGAACTGAGTCTGCTCCAAGTGGTCAGCTTTCATCCAAATAATAGACTGGCTTATAAAATAACCAAAAAACTATGAGTCAGAATCAATTCGACAGTAATGGATTTGGTTTGGGTTTGGATATAAAATGAACAATATCACTTGTGAGTACTGTATTCCCTTAAATAATCAGCTATATGAGATCAAATTACCCTAAGACAAGGATGAGAAGGTAAGGAGGGGCAGGGAAACTAGATTAATGGAAACAGAACAAACAGAATGGAAATAATGAGAATGTTGACACATTGCAAAAAATGTAACCAATGTCATGGAACAATTTGTGTAAACATTATTTAATGGGAACCTAATTTTCTGTGTAAACATTCGCTTAAAACACAATAAAATATTAAAAATAGAAAAGACAAGGAAGTATGGTTATGACCATGTAACAATACCTCTAACAATTATTAAAAGTTTCTTGTGTGCCACGTATGATTCTATTTGCTTTACCTGTATTAGTTTTTTCACACCGTACAATAATCCTTTGGGTAGGCACCGTTATTTTTCTGTTTTACAGATGAGGAACCTGAGGCAAAAGAAGGTTCATAAATTGCCAAAGCTCCAAAGCTAGTGTCAGAACTGAGGGTCAAATCCTCTGGCTCCAGAGTCACCCCCGATCGCTGCCCTGAGCCTGATGAGTTAATGACTTGTGCTTCCTGGAGAACCTTCACATTTGCCTGAGTTGACATAGAAAATATTTTCACATGTGTGTATTTCCAAGCCTATCATGTTTTTTCATTAGTTATAAGTTCTTGTACATTTTGAAGGACAGTAGCTGTAAAATAGAACTCAAGACATAGTTAGAGGGTGGGAGAGGATTTAGTCATTTGGGATAGCGAGTAGAGGTTCTCCAGGTGCCCTTCCAGGAAATCAAAGCTTTAACTGGGCATAGTGACTGTGAATGTTTGGAGAAAGCGGGAGATTTTGTGTATGCATAGGTGTCCCTGTGTCATCTAGGGTTTCAGTCTGAACCACCCAGATGATGGAAAAGTAAATCTTGGAAAAGATGAAACCGTCAATCTAAAGGAAGTATCACATAGGTGACACAGAACTAGAGTCTCATAGCTGTAATTTATAATGTCCATTGTCCTTGTAATAATTTACATGGAATTATCTTTTTCTGTTTGGGAATATATTTTCCTTTATATTTAAAACTGAACATTTCGGTCAAAGATTCTGTAGAAGAATCCTGATCAAAAGGGGGAAAATGCAAAACAGGATTAAAAATTTTCATGGAATCTGGACTTTCCTAGAGACAGTAAGGCTGGAACCAACCCCTAAAATTATTGCCTTTAGATAATCTTTAAACCTTACACCTTAAACCAAAAATAACCCCTGAAGTCTTCTTTATACCAAACAATAGCTTAATTAGTAAAGAATATCTGCCTTGACCATTGTACTTTTTTAAAAACTATACGGGATCAACTTGACAACAGAAACTGGGAAGATTGATAGGAATCTTAAGGGCCAGTAAGTTTATTTTAATGGGGGAGAAATAATTTGGGAAAGGAAGGTGAGAATGGTTGTACACCTTGAAGAATCCAATCAATGTCACTGAATTGTACATGTACAAATTGTTGAGTTGGTGTATGTTCTGTATGTATTGGCAACAGCAACAACAATAAATTAAAAAAAAAAAAAACACTTTAGAATCCTTCTAACTGTAATAATTCCCACCACTCCACTGCCATCGACTGTAATAATTAGAGGAAGGAAATGTGCAAAACTAGGGTTTTTTTAAATTAATTTTTTATTCCAGCCTTTTTCTTCCAGTCTTTGGGATAATTTAAGTGTTTATTTGCTCACTCTCATATTTATTCAATAGAACTTTTACTGAACACCTATTATGATTATGTACCAGACCACCTGCTAGACTCTGGGAATAAAATATGAATAAAATGCTGAAGCTATCCACAGAGTATTTGGATTCTAGTGCAAGAAATTGGCTTGTACCCAGTTAGTTACAATGCAATTTAAGAAGTGCTACATTCACAGATTGCCACCGTCTGTCAGTTTGTCTTGCTGTTGTAGCTTGCATGTTGCCATGACGCTGGCAGCTATGCCACCAGTATTTCAAATACCAGCAGGGTCACCCAAGGTGGACAGGTTTCAGCATACCTTCTACACTAAGGCAGACTAGGAAGAAAGGCCTGGCAATTGTCTTCTGAAAAGTCATGAAAACTCTATGTATCGTAAGAGAATATCGTTTCATATAATGGTGGAAGATGATCCCCCTAGTTTAGAAGGCACTCAGAATACACAGTGGCTACAAGAGTGGACTCAGACATGCCAATGGTCATGAAGATGGCCCAAGAATGGGCACAATTTTTTTCTGTTGTACATGGGTTGCCATGAATTGGAGCTGACTCAATGGCAAGTAACAACAGCCACACATTCACAGAATGAAAAGTCCTGTAAAGGCCCAAAAGAGAAAGGAAGTAATTCCTCTTGCAGGTTTCAGGAAAGGCTTCTCAGATGAGGAATCATTTCAGTTCAATTTTTTAAGTGATGAATAGTACTGTTGGGTAGGCAGAGGTAGGCAGGGAAGGCCTAGGAGACAGTGCTGGTCAAAAGCCAAGAGTAGTAAAAGGGCACAAATAATTGTCATCTCACAGCTAGGAACTGTGAATGAAGTGCCAATACCCAGGGTGCCCAGCCACCTAGTCTTCCATTACTACTGTGTAGAATAGGGCTCGCTTTAGTCTTACAAATCCCTCCACCCCCGCCCCCCCTTTTTTTTTTCTGGTACTGTTGTTTAACTTTTCTGACTTGCTTGGTAGCTTTGAAGTAGATGTAGGTGTTTTCCACATCAGGCTGTAATCGTACTTGAGGGAGTAGGAAAAAACTCAGCTGCCAACTAGAACACAGTGGAATGTAATATTTTCTTACATTTGTTTTTATGTCATCTTATTTCTGTCTCAGGAAGTTCTGTTCTCTGCTTTCCATTAGAGTATGTCCCTATGATCCCTACCTAAGTGCCCACAGTACTGCTCCCCTCAGCTTTTTGGTGAGCTGGCCCGGATAAACATTGCATGGCAGTGCGGAGACTTCCTCTGCATAGCGCCTAAATTTGCTCCTTTGGGGTTTTGTGTTGGGATAGCAAAATGTTCATATTTAAAATAAATAACGGAGAATTCCTGGGAAATTCATAAAACTGTCTGACATGATGTTAAGTAGTTTGCGCCTGTAAGAAGTTTTTGCAGAAAACAAAAACCCTCACAACTGGACCAATAAGTAACATCATGCTAAATGGAGAAAATATTGAAGTTGTCAAGGATTTCATTTTACTTGGATCCACAATCGACGCTCATGGGCATTGGGCAAATCTACTGCAAAAGACCTCTTTAAAGTGTTGAAAAGCAAAGATGTCACTTTGAGGACTAAGGTGCACCAGGCCCAAGCCGTGGTGTTTTCAATTGTCTCATATGCATATGAAATTCGTTGGACAATGAATAAGGAAGACCAAAGAAGAATTGATGGCTTTGAATTATCGTGTTGGCAAAATATATTGAATATACCACGAACTGCCAGAAGAACAAACAACTCTTTCTTGGAAGGCCCCTTAGAAGCAAGAATGGTGAGACTTTTGTCTCAAGTACCTGAGACATGTTATCAGGAGGCCCCTATCCCTGGAGAAGGACATCATGCTTGCTAAAGTAGAGGGTCAGCAAAAACAAGGAAGACCCTTAATGAGATGGATTGACACAGTGGCTGCAACAGTGGGCTTAAACATAGCAACGATTGTGAGAATGGTACAGGACTGCGCAGGGTTTCATTCTTGTAAGTAGGGTTGCTATGAGTCGGAACTGACTGTATGGCACCTAACAACAGTAGTAGAAATTTTACAGATGGCCAAGATAAGTATGAAGGGTGTTTTATGTGTTTTGACTTACTGTCTTTTTAACTACATTATGTAAAATTCAGCAGACTTTTCTATGACCATAAAGGAAATGAACTATTTTCCTGTAGCAAATCACGAATCTCCCTATCCCCATTGCCGTCCAGTCTGTTCCAACTCATGGCAACATTGTAGGACAGAGTAGAACTGCCTATAGGGTTTCCTAGGCTGTAATCTTTAAGAAAGCATACTATGTCTTTCTCCCGTGGAGCAGCTGATGGGCTCAAACCGCCAACCTTCCACTTAGCAGCCGAATGCTTCATCAGTCTTGTCGTGGTGACTCCTTCCTTTGATAAATCACAAATACTCAAACTATGAGGAATATAATTGACAAGTATCAGTTAATAAGAACTTTAGTTTTCTACAAAACCATAAACAAACAAACAAAAATCAAACCCATTGCCATCAAGTCAATTCCAACTTATAGCGACTCTGTAGGACAGAGTAGAACTGCCTCATAGGGTTTCCAAGGAGTGGCTGATGGATTCGAACTGCTGACCTTTTGGTTAGCAGCTAAGCTCTCAACCACCACACAACCAGGGCTCCTCACATAAATGTAGTGCCCACCATAATCTTATTTGTTTATGTATTTTAATTTTATTATGGCTTTATATATATATATATATAACACGAATTCACTATTTTAACTGTAAGTGTACAATTCAGTGACATTATATTCACCATGTTGTGCTACCATCACCACTATTTCAAAAAGTTTTTCATCACTCCAAACAGAAACTCCATATAACTTAAGTAATAACTCCCCATTCTTCCTTTCCCCCAGCCCCACTAATAAACTCTTGTCTCTATACATTTGTCTCTTCTAGATATTTCAGACATTTAGGAGCATACAATGTTTGTCCTTTTGTGCCTAACTTATTTCATTCAACATAATATTTTCACGGTTCGTCCATGTTGTAACGTATCAAAATTGCATTTCTCTTCATGGTGGTATAATATTCCAGTGTATGGATATATCACATTTTGTTTATCCATAACATTTGTTGATGATCACTTGGCTTGTTTCCATTTTGACTATTGTCAATAATGCTGTAATGAACATTGGTATCCAAGTATCTGAGTCCTTGCTTTCAATTCTTTTGGGTATATAGCTAGAAGTGGAATTGCTGAGTCATATGGTAATTCCATGCTTAACTTCTTGAGGCACCACCAAACTGTTTTCCACAGCAGCTGCGCCATTTTATAATCCACCAGCAATACATGAGGGTTCCAGTTTCTCCACATCTTCACCAGTACTTGTTGTTTTCTGTTTTTCTGATAACAGCCATCCTGGTGGGTGTGAAGTGAGTAAAAATATTGTGATTAAATTTGTATTTATTCCAGAAAAAATTAACTTGAGGAGAGAATACAGTATCCTTAGCATGCAATAAAATCTCACATTTTATGTAATTCATTTTGTGATTTAATTGTTTATAATTTAGGCAGTAAAACCTAGTAAGCAAAGTAGTGTCAGTGAGTGAATTTAGGTAAAGCAAAAGTGCGTGAATGACTTATCACTGACAAAATGAACTGCCCAATTTGTTGTGGGTATGGTTTTTGCAAGCTTTCTTTTTCCTTCCTCCCTGTCTTCTTTCAGCCCCATCCGTACATTCTTCCTTCTCACAATAACCTTTGATCCAAGGAGTGCGCTTTGAGGTAACAAGCCTTTGGGAGTTTGAATATAATTACATTTAGGGTGAGATTTCTGTTCAATATAACATCTTTGGCTGGTTTAGTAATTTCTAGAATTCTGCCCAGACTTGAAAATACTTTTCAATGCCCATTGCCACTGCTGTCTGCATGTTTTCCTCCTGGGATTGAACTGGACAAGATTTCGGTTTTTTAAAGTACATTCCAGTGAGTATAAGTATATTGGCCAGTACAGGTTCCCTTAATTGACCTGGTTATAATAAACGTGAACCAGTGCTCCCTCCCACCCTCCGACATTAATAGCCTGTGTTGTTATCTCCCTCACTGTGGGGAGCATGGTTTCCAAAAGTAGCTTTGGGAGTAGATCTGGAGAGGGACTAGGATTGTAACAAAACTAGGTCAATGCTTTCTTTTAAATTACTCATGCACAATTTTACGTATTGGGCTACTACATTCATATTCTGTACCCTGTTCACGTAAGGGGAAGCCCTAAGCAAGATAATCAGTTCCAATAAAAATTCCCTTTGCCTATTTTCTTTTACTGCCTTTCCCCACTCCATTTTCTCTGCTCCCAGTTCCTTGCATCCAGCAGGCATTCAGTAAATTGCCAGTGAATGAATCCCTTTGTCATCATGTCTCTATTAAGTAAAGTGGAAGTCTGCACTGGAACAATAGCCGGTGGATGGTCTTCACTGGGGAGGCCTGGGCTCGACTTCAAAAGCGATTTCCCCATCCTGACAGGGCAGGACATGTTCTCCTTGGGCTGAGAAGTCACAGCTTTATCCCTGTGAAAGACTGTAACTCCTCTTTGCTTGTTTCCTTCCCAGGAGCTGTTGAGTCCAAGTACGACTGCCAAGAAGAATCCAGAAAAGCCAAAGAGCCAAGCATGTCAGACCTTCCTGCAGCCCACCACGCATACTTAAATCCCAAAGGAAATGAGTGAGAAGCATTGGGAAGATGAGCTCCAACCAGGTGAGCAGCCACATCAATTTGAGGGCAAAAGCAACAGGAAAGGATTCTTGGCATTGCTGCTTGTTTGGCAAGCTCCAGATGTGACCTGAGCTTACACTAAATTACCTCACAGCAAATTATTTTTTATCAAACACTGTAAATTGAGGATGACTCCACCCAGCTCTTTGGCACTGGACAGATGAATACATCAAAGGCTGGTAATTAGTCTGCAGGTGTGGTTGAGGGAATTGTCTCTTTCCTTTCAGGGAAGGGTTAAATCTTCTTATTTTTCTCAAGTGAGCTTCTTTTGCTTGAAGCCAATGTAAGAGCTTTAATATAAACTCTTCTGGTTTTGGTGTGCGTAAGTGTGTGTGAATCTCCACAAGGGTGGCCCAGGCTGTTTTTCCTCTTTATGAATATAAAGCTCCTTATTGCAGTCTCTGCGTCCAGACTTTGAACCATCCTTCTAGGTGCATTGGATTAGAATAGGTCATTTCTTGACATTTCAGTAATTAAATCACTGGTTGGAGTCTTAAGCTAAGTTCGGTGCCATATGAAGATATACCAAGGTTCCATTGTGATTCTAAGTTAGTTTTAAACTTCTGACCCTTGCCTTTCTTCCCGCTTATGTGAAATGTTAGTACTACGCAGAGAGAAGTTATTCTAATGATAGCAAGATGTCATTTAGAATCTCCTTTTGCGCGACTGCTCCGAAAACCACATAGACTATTAAAAGGTAGAGTTTAATTCATAGACTATTAAAAGGTAGAGTTTAATTCATAGAAACAACTCTTAAGCAGGGTCCTTCTACTTTGTCACTATTCACATTTTAGGCCAGATAATGGTTTGCTGTGGGAACCTGCCTATGTGTTGTGGGGTATTTATCAGCATCTCTAGCCTCCATCCAGTAGATACCAGTAGCACGTGCCCATTCCCCTGAGTTGTGACAACCAAAAATGTACCATTAAGAATTGCCCTGAGCTGGAACCACTGCTATAGAGATATACATTTAAGGAAAATACGGTTTGAGAAATGGGACGTTAGCAGAATGAAATGAAAGTGAAGCGTAGAATATGGATGTGTTGTTTCTGATTTCTAGTGCATTATCTGTGTATTTACAAAGAAAGTAAATCCCAAGGATGTGGGGTCTGCCAGAATTCCCATTTAGCCACCAATTATCTGTTCATTGTTGAGTAGAGCTTGGTTTAGATTCATACAACCGCAACTCACTCAGAACAAGATACTGATTTTGATGCCTGATTATCAACCGAAGAACCCCCAGGTATTTATATAACATGCAGAACATTCTGTGAAGATGACACTCTGATCACTGGGTGCTTCCATGGTGGTGATGTTAGCTGCCACTGAGTTGCCCCCCCAACCCCCGACTCATGGCAACCCCATGCACAATGGAACTAGACGTCATCCCCATGATCGGTTGTGGACTGGACTATTGTAATCCATTGGGTTTTCCCTGGCTGATTTCCGGAAGTAGATCATCAGGCCTTTTTTTCTAGTTCGTCTTAGTGTGGAAGCTCCGCTGAAACCTGTTCAGCACTGTAGCAACACACAAGTCTCTACTGACAGATGGCTAGTGGCTGTGCATGAGTGCATTGGCTGGGAATTGAACCCAGGTCTCCTGCATGGAAGGCAAGAATTCTACCACTGAGCCACCAATGTCCCCTTGGGTGCTCCTATAGTAATGGTTTTTTTGGGGAAAGAAGGAGCAGTTGGAGAACAAGATACAAATGAGGCTTACATATGACTTTAATAACTGAACGCATGAGTTGAATGAAGAATCACGCCCTACTCTCTAATACGGTTCAGCAGTTTTATAAATGAAACGTCAGATGTGTGATTTAAAGACACATTTCACTCAATTCGCAATCTCTTACAGTATGGGAAATGGTCCAGAATAGTGCACTCTTCCTGTATAGGATTATAATTCTTTCTCTCTGTTCTCACTTTCTTTTCAAATTTGCCTGTATCTTTATAGTAGAATTTTTGAGCTACCAGGCAAGTAGAATCATGTCACTACTGTGATATGAATTTCCTGTTATCTTTATTTCAAATTTTCTTTTTACTCTTTCTATTCTCTCCTCCCCTCTGCTCACATGAACATACATGCTTGCCAGGTACATTCTTTTTTTTTGTGGCGGGGGGGGGGGTGCGGAGGAGTCTCTTGGATTCTCCATCCGTCTTGTCCTTGTTTTCTTCCCTTTTTTCTGGCTATAGAAACTGTCGGGTGCCTCTTCTGGCATCTTCCTACCTTTTTTGAACCACATTACCCAGGAACTTCCATTTATTATGTCTCAGACACTCACCTCCTTCAGTGCTGTATCTCTCTGAGGGATAGTTAATGATCTTTGCAGCAAATGAAGGTGAACTCTAGCCACATTATTGTTATAGTATAGCCAACTGTATGGAACAGATTGGGCTGAGCATTGAACAGCTGGGGCTGGCAGGGTGAGTTTGACTTCTCTCAGAAGAGTTGCAGAACTGCCAAATTATCAAACTTGAAGGGGAAAGAGGAACAGGAAAGGTGATGGAGATAGTGGTTTCTGCAGGTGCTTTTTGCGTTCGTGATCCACATTTTTGAATTTTCATTCGTTTGTGGATCTGGCAAAGACAGACTAGTTGAACACTGGCACTTCTATAGCCTTGCAGGCTTAGTGGTTGTGAGGTTGTTTTACTGTTCATTTGCAGGTACTGAACATGTGATAAGAGAGATGCTTTTTTGTTTGTTTAAAACGCATGACTCTCTTCAGTCCTTTGAAACTCTATGTAGTTTTAAGGAGAGTTTTTATTTTTGAAGTGTGGGTGGCCGTAATGAAAATTGAATAAAGGCTCTGTTGGAACTTTTGGACTCCAGCGTGGCTTCCTGGTGGATACAATGAATGGAAGCATGTGGGGCAGATATCATAAACTGGTGGTCCACAGAGCCTCATCCAGCCACCAAATACGTTGTGTTTGCCCATACAAGGAGTTATGTGTGTGTTTAAGAATTAGATGCCAATATTGACACTTTTTTTTTTTTAAATAACATACAAATCTAGTTAATTTTTCCAAAGAAGACAGGAGATCTGGCTTCATGGAACTACAATCTCCCGTAATAAGTATGGGCTGAGGTGGAGGAACAACTACCCACACCTCTCCTGGGCAGGCAGGGGGAGTGCTTTGCGGTTCACTAGAGACCCTACCCTCCACGCTCCACAGTTACTCCACCTGCTGGGCTCTGCAGGACAAGTTTCAAAAGAGAACAGACATAAGCTTTGGGGCTGGGAACCAGGTTTGAATCTTAGCTCCACCTCCAGCTTTGCCAATTTGGGCAAGTTACTTACCTTTCTGCATTTCAGTTTCTTCATGTGTGAAATGAGAATATAATTTTTCCCTCATATGGTTGCTGAAAAGAATATTAAATGAGATATAGTATATTCAAAGTTTCAAAGACAGAGCTATGCACATGCATAGTAGAGTTTCTTCATGTATTAGCTGCTATTGTAAGTTTTTGTTTGTTTTCCTATTAGAAAACATTGCATGGTTTATTATAAAATTTAAAAAATAAAGATAAGCAAAAACAGATCAATGTTCATAATTTCACGAGCAAAGATGACCGCCTTTTGGTCTATACCATTCCAGACCTCCCACTGCCATGAATTCTAAGATGCATTCTTAGTCACAGTTTACCATCTCTGAAGTTGGAATGCATTTTTAGATTCTGGTTGGCCAGGCAGTAGTAATGATATAATTGTCATTTTCTGCATGTGCTCATGAAAGTTTGTAGAATGAGTTTCATCAGCTTGGAAGAAGATATTGAAGACAAAAGTGGAATATTCTTTTAAGAAATGCTGTATCCTCATTGCTCTTGGTGCATGGTGAATGGTACTGTGTGGAAAGACAAATGACCAAACAAACACCCCTACAAGAATGTCAAAGTCTCTGAGTCAAAAAATGATTCAGAAAAGTCAAACATGGAATGAGAATAGGTTTTAGAAAAGCATTAACCTATTTAATGTATATTGTCTTTTCTGCACATATGAAAGACTGATCACAACCTTGCTTGCTGAAAGTGAAGAGGACTTGAAGCACTTACTAATGAAGATCAAAGACCACAGCCTTCAGTATGGATTATACCTCAACATAAAGAAAGCAAAAATCCTTAAAACTGGACCAATGAACAGCATCATGATAAACGGAGAAAAGATTGAAGTTGTCAAGGATTTCATTTTACTTGGATCCATAATCAACAGCCATGGAAGCAGCAGTCAAGAAATCAAAAGACGCATTGCATTGGGCAAATCTGATGCAAAGGACCTCTTTAAAGTGTTGAAGAGCAAAGATGTCACCCTGAAGACTAAGGTGCGCCTGACCCAAGCCATGGTATTTTCAATCACATCATATGCATGTAAAATCTGGGCAATGAATAAGGAAGACCGAAGAAGAGTTGATGCCTTTGAATTGTGGTGTTGGTGAAGAATATTGAATATACCATGGACTGCCAAAAGAACGAACAAATCTGTCTTGGAAGAAGTGCAGCCAGAATGCTCCTTAGAGGCAAGGATCACGAGACTGCATCTTACATACTTTGCATGTTGTCAGGAGGGATCAGTCCCTGGAGAAGGACATCACGCTTAGCAGAGTACAAGGTCAGCGGAAAAGAGGAAGACCCTCAACGAGGTGGATTGACACTGTGGCTGCAACAATGGGCTCAAACATAACAACGATTGTAAGGATGGCGCAGGACCGGGCAATGTTTTCGTTCTGTTGTGCGTAGGGTCGCTATGAGTCGGAACCAACTCGACGGCACCTAACAACAACAACAACATATTTATTTAATGTATATCGCCTTTTCTGCATACATAAAAGAGTGATATAAGATCAAATTCATTTCTAAATAAGTCTTTAAAAGCACAATCATTATAAAATAAAAATGTTATGGATAAGGAAGAATTGTATCATGTTTAATTGGTAACTTTTTTTTCTTGGTGGTCCAAAAAATTATAATGCATCTAATAATGGCATTTTAGAGTCAATGTTGTTGCTGTTAGGTGCCATCGGTTCTGACTCATAGCAACCCAATGTACAACAGAACAGAACACTTCCCATCCTCATGATCATTGTTATGCTTGAGCCCGCTGTTGCAGCCATTGTGTCAGTTCATCTCCTTGAAGATCTTCCTCTGACCTTCTGCTTTACTAAGCATGATTTCCTTCTTCAGGAACTGATCCCTCCAAATAACATGTCCAAAGTGTGTGAGATGAAGTCTTGCCATCCTTGCTTCTAAGGTGTATTCTGGCTGCACTTCTTCCAAGACATATCTGTTCGTTCTTCCGGCAGTCCACGGTATATTCAACATCCTTTGCCAACACCATAACTTAAAGGCATTAATTCTTCTTTGGTCTTCCTTATTCATTGTCCAGCTTTCCCATGCATATGAGGCAATTGAAAACACCATGGCTTGGGTCAGGCGCATCTTAGTCCTTAAAGTGCCATCTTTACTTTTTAAAACTTTAAAGAGGCCTTTTGCAACAGATTTGCCCAATGCAACGCCTACATGCATTCCTTGACTGCTGCCTACATGGGCGTTGATTTTGAATCCAAGTAAAATGAAATCCTTGACAACTTCAACCTTTTCTCCATTTTTCATGATGTTGCTTATTGGTCCAGTTGTGAGGATTTTTGTTTTCTTTATGTAGAGGTGTAATCCATACTGAAGGCTGTAGTCTTTGATCTTCATCAGTAAGTACTTCAAGTCCTCTTCGCTTTCAGCAGGCAAGGTTGTGTCATCTGCATAGCACAGGTTGTTAATGAGTCTTCCCCCAATCCGGGTGCCATGTTCTTCTTCATATAGTCTAGCTTCTTGGATTATTATTATAACATTTATTATTATAAATAATTATAGTCAATAAAATATGGTATATGTAAACCATTGTAATTTTTAATTGCTATGTACCATTGGTGAATTGATACATTTAGAGTCACTTTGGCCTTGTTATAAAATTAGATAAACACTTCTATTTCTCAGGACAGTTGAGGAGACTTTATGCCTGGGCCTGCCGAATTTTTTTTTGTTTGGCAATATAAAATATAGAAACTGATCTCTTTAAAAAAAAAAAAAAAAAAAATTTTTTTTTTTTTTTTTAGAGTGGCATTATTTGAAGACAAAATGTTATACTTTAGTTCACATTAGCTAGACTCTTGCTTTTCTTTTGATATGGTCATGTCTTTGTGACTTTGGATCTAAATTCTCAAAGTTTCTGTTTACCACCTCACCCAATTACATCCAATATCAAGGTGATGATAACCCTGAAGAGGCTCAGAATCCTCATGGAAAGAAAGTTACAGAAATCAGAACACTACATAAATTAATACATTCTCTTAATAAATGGTGGGAGTTAAATTTAATTTTTGTTAAACTTGCAATGCTGTGTTGAAGTCTGCAGTTTATCGGCACTTTACACACATAGATTCTTTAAAGTTTCAGAGGATTTTTTTCTACATTATTCAATTGGCATATTTTCTCTCCCATACCTGACCTTTGACATCTGTCAGAAGGTTCCAGCACATGCTTGGCTGCCACACCAGGTGGGGACTGGGGCTTTCTGGTTATCACATATGTGGTTAAGAAATACAGGTCTTTCCACCTATTTTTCTTCTTCCTGCTAAGATAGATTTCCTTTAGATGTGGACATTTCACGTAAATGTATGCTCTTGTCTCAAAGTGGTAAAGGATAGCAGTGCAGCCTTTTCTTTTTAAACGTTGCAGAGGTGACTGAAAAAGTCTGTGATTTCTATTGAAATCGTCCTTAAAGAAGGCAGACTGGCTAGAGAATGTTAAGGTAGCTCTGGGACCCTTGGGAGAAAATAAGGTAAATGTGATTTGGGATTCGCTGAGTTCCAGGGTTTAACCACGCGTTTGTATGTCACCAGCTATGTTTTCAATCTTACACCCACTTTGAATGAGTGAACATTGTCAGGAGGGTAGGCGGCCCAGAACGGAAGACATGAGAGGAGAAAGAAAACATTATTTTGAGAATGTTACTTTTAAAAATTTTATGAATAGAGGTAGAGGTCTAAAAGGAAGTCATTAGTCCCCAAAGATACTAGTATATGTTATGGTTTGTGAGTATCCACTTTGAGCTACTGCTTCAAAAAATTATGTATATTATTTGAAATTGAGCCAAAAGCCAGATCGGGATATCTTCAGTTTCCTGCCTCCATCTGACACTGCTTACTTGAGCAAAGGAAGTAAATAATAAAAGAGGGAAGAAGAGTGTGGCTGAAAAGGAGAGGATGAAGAAAATGAAGATTATCTCTACTTTAAATTTTTTGTCCAAATCACCAAAAGTCTTGTGGTATGTGTGAATCTAAGAAAATATTTAGCCATATGAAATTGTTACTGTTTTAACTGGGCAAAAATGACAATGTCATATCGTTCAACCTAATATAACTATTACATTTTTTTTTTTTGCCAGAATTTCTCCAGGCCCCCTGACTAGGTGTATATATAAAAAAAAAAAAAACAAGGTATATGGAGTGGTTAAAAAAGCCACCCCTGTTTCAGCATATGGTTTGTGAAGTTCTTGCCTATACTTAGCTAGAATATGCAGACATTTTCTGTTCTGATTTTCCTTGTCATCAGTTTTTCCTAAAATTGTGGTTATTACCTCAAATCTTCAGAGTAGGGGAACAGTAGAGACTAATAGGAGAATATGGCATGAGGCGTGATTCCAGCCAGTGAAATCTCGTCAGACTGTTTCTCTGTGGGGACAAGCATGGCTGACTGGGTTGGGTTTGGTTCTGTGGTTCCAAAGATCCAAAATAGGGTCTTTTCCTTGGCTGACTTAGAATTGTTTTGAAACTAAGAAATGGGTATAAAAAGATGAAAAGCTACTTGGACATGATTTATAGCAATCTGTTGTTTGGTTAGGATAGATTGAACCTTGTTGAAAGTTGTGAAATTTTCCCAAATTGATGTTCTTTCCTTCCTTTTCTGGGTCAGAATGATTCCATGATGACTGTAAAAGTTTGGGCAAGAAACACGTTGGCTTAGTCAAAAAAAAAAAAAGTCCCTAAGAAAGCCTGGAGGTAGTGAAATCAGTGGTCCTCTAGTGTCTTGCGTGTGTGTGTGTGTGTGTGTGTGTGTGTGTGTGTGAGTGTAAGACTCATAGAGGTTTGTTCAGAGTGAAAGAGACAGATGCTTCCTTCGTTTGCTTGTTTCCTGGTTTTCAAAGCCTCTTTTTTTGTTGTTTTATTTTAGGGTCCGGTGCCTTCTTGGTCTGGCAGTGTGGGCATGAAGTGCCTACAAAAGAAGGTGCCTACCTTGGTAGCTTGCTGTTCCTTGTGTATCATCAAGTGGAAGTGCGAAGCACCACAAGCTGCTTTGAGCAGATCCCACTTCCCTTCACCCACAGAGAGCGTGAAGCAGTTACACCAGCATCAATCAAGGAGAACCCGCAGGCTGAACTCACACCGTTGAAGCAGGTGCACAAACGAGCAGTCTCCAACAGGCTTATGTGATTGAGGTGCTCCCTGGTGCCGGGCCCGCAGATGTCAGTTACAGTGTCTGTGTGTGCCTGTGCCCACTCCTCCTGGCCAAGACAAGCCTATCTCACTCGTGGGAGAGAGCAGTGGAGCTCGTGGCGCTAAGGGAGCGGTTGAGTCGAACGTTCCTGAATTGGTCTCTCTTTCTCTTCACTCATTCACTTGTTGAATGGTGAGCAGAAGGGTCTGAAAAAAATAGTATTTTATTTTCTTCCTGTGGAGCTTTGCAGTGAGAACAACCCTTGGATTGCTCGTTTAAAATAGTAAACAGGAAAACACTAGCAGCAGCTGATTTGCTCAAATAAAGGGGAAACGTGCAAGGTCTAGAATCTGTGTGTGTGTGTGTGTGTACATAGACATAAATATATACCACATATATGTGTGTGTGGATATGCGTATATATGTGCATGTGTGTATAAGTAAACACACACACACACACACATATGTATACACACACACACACCCCCCCATATCACCAATTTAAAATAAAACCCACATGGGCCATGAAGTAAGGAGAGAATAGAGAATGTAAAAATACCTGACATATTTTTAAGTGTCCAATGATAAGATGAAAATATTAGTAGGAAAAAGAAAAAAAAGCATATCTCATTCTGTGTTGAACCATCCTGATACATACCAGGCTTTAGAAAATTTCCACAAAAGTTTTTAGTGATCTTAAAGAAAAAAGAAAAAAAAAAAAGATTGAAACACTGAACACTAAGACTGTCACGTATACTGTATTTAAGTTTTTAGCCCCAAAGCTACTAGTACATGTTGTTTATGAATATCCACTTTGAGCTGATGCTTCAAAATATTATGCATTTTACTTATATTTGAATATTTCAAAAAAGATCACCCTTTCTCTAAGCAATGTAAATTGAAATAAGACGGTTTTTAACTATGAAAATGGTTAAGTCGAAGAATAATTGTAAAACCTATCATTAGTATGAGCCTGGGAAAAGTCGTGTACTATTTGGCAGAAAAATTTGTATATGCTCTCTGGAGATTATTTTTCAGATACAGGGTCAAAAGCCACAAATGTGCTTATTCACAGTTCTAGAAATTCAGCTTCTAGACAAATTTGACCTAAGACTATGTTTAAACTTATATAAAAAAATTAAGCTACAGGACTGTTCCTCACAAGTTTATTTATTTCCAATGTATTTTTTAGGAATGTCTAAAAAAATTAGAGTCACCAAGTAAATTATAGAAGAAATATACAATAAAATGCCACCTGAAGTATTAAGACAAGGGTGTAGATTTTAATATGATTAAAAAATACCTGTTACATGCATACATGTTTGAGCAGGCCTTAGAAATAGTTTGGGAGATTTTGCATAAATTAAAGGCTGTTATCTCTAAGTGACTTGAGGGTAATCAAATGTCTTTATTTTGCCTGTCTTTTCGTAACAATTTTCAAATATTTATGTGTTATTGTTAATTGCTGTTGAATCTGCTCTGACTCACGGCGACCTTATGTATAATGAAATGGCAGATCCTTCGCCATCTTTGTGATTGTTGGTATGTTTGAATCTGTTGTTGCGGCTATTATGTAGTGCCTTCCAACCTAGGGGGCTCATCTTCCAGCACTATATCAGACAATATTCTGTTGTGATCCATAAGGTTTTCACTGGCTAATTTTCAGAAGTAGATTTCCAGGCCTTTCTTCCTAGTCTGTCTTAGCCTGGAAGCTCTGCTGAAACCTTTCCACCGTGGGTGACCCTCTTGGTATTTGAAATGTGAGTGACATAGTTCTCCGCATCATAGTGACACACAAGCAGCCACAGTACGGCAAACTAACAGACTGGTGGTGGAATATTCATATGTATTTTCTGGGTCTTAAGTACGGTAGAAGGTAAACGTGGAAATAGCATTTGAAGAGTACACTCATAAACATTGTATGGAAAATATTTGTGAGGTCTAGGAAGGGAAAGAACTATTTTTAATTTGCAAAATGACCTCTTAGCAGACTAGTGATTAATTTACTGATTCAGCAAATATTTGTGTGCCTACTATGTGCCAGATGCTGAGCGCATGTTGCTATGTGCTTTTCACATGACAAGTGGTTGAGTCAATTCTGATACTTCTACATACACGTGGCTTCACTAACAAAGAGTAAAGAATATAAATATGAAAGTACTTTAAAATGGACATGTAAAAATTAAGATTTACGAGTGATATTTTGTTTTATAATATTGTATGTGTGTTTTATCTGCTCTATACTGTCTTGTGGAAACCCTGGTGGTGTAGTGGTTAAATGCTATGGCTCTTAACCAAGAGGTCGGTAGTTCGAATCCACCAGGTGCTCCTTGGAAACTCTACGGGGCAGTTCTACTCTGTCCTATAGGGTCGCTGTGAGTTGGAATCTACTTGACGGCAGTGGGTTTGGGTTTTATACTGTCTTCGGGTGGAATCAAGGTTTTCCTACCATGTAGCTACTTCGGACAACTTCAGTCATCTGGAAAGCCAAAGGCAGCTAGGAACATTATTTGAAAGCCTTGACACTGTGTGTGGAAACTGTAAAGGACATTAAAAAGCCTATTGACAAGTGCTTTGAAAAATCTGACCTCTCTTCATTTTGTGGGTTTTTGGCTTTGAAACCCAATCTCGCTTTCATGTTCTGCAGGTGTCCTTCAGGGAATTAGGACAGGATTTGAAGGGTGGGAGATTACTATGATGAATTCAGTGTCCCTCCCATGTGGAATGTGGAGCCTGTGGAGGATATAAATACTAGGTTCTGATTAGGGATGTTTGATCAGAATTCAGGGTGACTTGGAGATGCTCATCTAGAGGTTCCAATGCTTCTCTGAGAACTGAAGAATCTACCCAAAGGATAGTCTTCTGACATCCAGGCTCTGTCACCCCAATGAATCTAGAAGTGTAACCTCCCATGTGACCTTTCAACACTTCGGCCTCTCATGCTGTTGTTGTTAGGTGCTGTTGAGCCAAGTAGATTTTGGCTCATAGTGACCCCATGTGACAGAGTAGAACTGCCCCATAGAGTTTCCTAGGCTATAATCTTTACGGGAGCAGATCACCAGGTCTTTTCTCTCATGGAGCTGCTGGGTGGATTCTAATGGACATCCTTTCAGTTAGCGACTCAGCACTTAACCATTGATCCACCAAGGCTTCTTATAGTGGTATGCAATTAGAAATAAAATTCTGGATGAACCACCCAGGGCTCCACAATGAAAAGACTTTTCATGACTCTGACTATAAAAATACAAGGATTCTTGAGAAGAAAGGTTTGTTTTGGATCAGTACCAATTTGCCAGATTACTTTTGGTGTCTTCGTCTAGGGCAATGATTATGGCTTCTTGAACTTGGTTGATTGCTTTCCCATTGGTGGAGAGAAGACATTACACTTTGGATTTGGTTCTCTTTCTTTTGTCCAATGAATCAAGAGGGTTGACCCCATCTGTTACCCTACTGCTGTTTTGCTGTGATATTGTGGGAATATTTTTATCATATTCACTTCCCTCTTTTTCTCTCCATCCTTCTCTCCTGTTAAAACAGATATGGTGCCATTAATGAGTTACCTTGGGATAGCTTGAAGTACAACAGGGGGAGGTGGAGGAGCATTTTAGCTATTCCTGAGACAACCCTAGAGTGAAAAAATCAAGAATTCAAGAAATCACTTGTCTTAAAAAAAAAGAGAGAGAGAGACTTGTAAATAGACAAAGATTGAGAAAAACATGTCTTTAGGCAGGCTAATCTAATCACATACAGAAGGCAGCCTGTTTTCTTGCTTGTTGGATCACTTCCACTTTATATTCTCACAGGGAACAATATATTAAGTACAGTATTTAGAAATAGTTGTTGAATCCTACTGTCTGATTTTGGCAAGTCCCAAGGAAAAAAAGAATATGTCTTGGACTGCTAGAGCCTTCCTGGGAGGATATTAGAGTTTTCCCAGGGAGCCTGGCTTCACACTGTGGGAAACACTGGGTTAGCAGATAACACTGTTAGACTTTATATTTCAGAGGGCATTTCGTATTCTTCAGGTTTTTGGAGTAGCTGTGGCTGATCTTTTATCTCTCAGGATCTGAAGAAACCTAAAGTGTATGTTAGCCTTTCCTCACGTTGATGTAGTCATTTCCTTTTGAAGGGCTCCCTAACTTGAACCCAGTCATCCTGTTATAGCAACAGGCTGAGCTCACCAGAACACAAATAATCCAGTTAGCGTAGCAGAAGAGAAAATACGGGCTATAACAAATGAGAGCTGTTGAAAAATAGGGCACTATGAGGTGAAATGTCCATTTGCTGATGCTGTTTTTCTCTTATGGAAGGCTGAAGTACCAACATTTCGGCAAAATCCTAAACTGACTGTTTAAATGTGGTACTCACTGATGGCATTGACTAAATGGTTGAAATTTATGATGAAAATAAAAGCAAAATATTTAGAAAGTAATGCACCTTTATTTAAAATTGTGGCTAAAATACAAAACAAAACAAGCAAAAGTATTGCCATTGAGTCGATTCCAACCCATCACAACCCTATATGACAGAGTAGAACTGCCCCACAGGATTTCCCGGGAGCAACTAGTGGATTCAAACTGCCAACCTTTTGGTTAGCAGCTAGGCTCTTAACCACAGCACCACCAGGGAGGGCTCTGTGACTAAAATAAATATGTATTATTATGAATAATCTAAGTGAAATAACTTCCTTTAATTTATGTTACTCAGCTTATATCTGGCACAAAATGACCCTACCGTATTAATGCAAGGCTTTCTCTCACAGTCCATATTCCACTGGTTGGTAGAATGTGAAGTAGGCATCTAACCAAGTGATTTGCTCTTCAGCTGGCTTACAACGTTGGAAAGTTATTTAACCTACAGTTTCTCATCTCTAGAATGAAAGGTAAGAGCATCGACCTCAGAAGGTTTTTTAAAAATAAACTTTTTCTTTTAGAATAGTTTTAGATCTACAGAAAAGGTGCAAAAATAGGACAGGGAGGCCCCATATGCCCCCTCATCCAGTTTCCCTTATGGTTAATACCTTACCTTACTATGGTACATTTGTGAAAACTGAGGAACTAACATGTACTTACTAGTAACTAGTTACTAAACTCCAAAGTTTGGTCATGGTTCATTATCTTTTTTTCTAATGTACTTTTTCTGTTCCAAGATTGCGTCCAGGACATCAAACCAAAAAATCAAACCAATTGCAGTCGAGTCAATTCTGACTCCGATAGACCCTGTAAGGACGGGGTACAACTGCCCATAGGGTTTCCTAGGCTGTACATCTTTTTCCTGCAGAGTGGCTGGTGGGTTCAAACCATTGACCTTTCAGTTAGCAGCCAAGCACTTTAACCACTGCATCCAGGGTACTCCATCATATTTGGTTGTCAGGCTCCTCTTGGTTGTGAATATTCTGTAGACTTTCCTTGTTTTTGATGACCTTGACAGTTTTGAGGCCTGCTGGTCAGGTATTTTGTAAACTGTCTTCGCTTAGAATTTGTCTGATGCTTTTTTCATGATTAAAAAAAATTTTTTTTGAGAGGAAGACGTATTCTGAGGTATGACAATTCCATGCCATATCAACCTAACATCACTGTTGGTGCTGGCCTTGCTCTCCTGGGTAATGTCGTGTTTTCCAGGTTTCCTCACTACAAAGTTACTTTTTCCCCTTTTTTCTATACTCTTTGGAAGCAAGTCATTAGGTGCAGTTGTAGGGTTGTTTAAAAGTTTAAATGAGGTGATAAAGCTCTTAGCACAGAACTGGTGTGTAAAAACACTCATTAAATGTCAGTTGTTATTATAGTTACAGCTTTTGCACTAGTCCCTTTCAACACATAAATGCCAGCTTTTTTTTTTTTTAAATAATATTTTTTTATGTTTGTAGTGACTTGCCAGTGTTTTTAGAGCTGCTTGCTTGTAGCTATAAGGTTCTCAGTCATTTGTTGATGTTAGTCAAAAAATAAAAAAAAGAAGGGTACTCACAAACCTTTCAAATGAGATGACTCCTATACCCAAAGGCATCTGGGATGGAGAGGTATGAATTCACTCAAGCTTTACCACTGAATGACTATGCTAAACCAGGATCACCAGCACCTGGCCCTGCTTCCTGTGGTATAGTCCATTAATATGGGTGAGGGTGGAAATCAGTTGGAGAAGGGAAGGAGGATGAAGGAGAAGAGTCTTGAGCATGACAAGGAGAAGGAAGGCCATTTTTTTAGGAGCTGAGCTGGTATTAAAATGGTGAGATATATTTTTCTTGGTCAGGTTCGATGGCTTTCAGGTAGAATTTTGAGTTCCTGTTAGAATAAACTGTCTTCCACACTTCTCTATAAAATGAGGGCCTTGTTCAATGACCTGAAATGCTTCAGAGTCCCTGCAATTGTTGCCAGAGTAGTTCACTGAGCCTGGATAATAGAGCCTGGAGTCCTGTGTAACCATGTCTGTTAGAATAAATAAGAACAGCTGGTCTCTTGTACAGATACTGTTGGCATGAATTTTTTATTTAAGTCTCTCCATGTATCTAGTAAACAGTAAGCAGTACTCTGACATTACTAAAAGCCTCTCAAGCCTCCTTCCAATAAATTTCATTTACTACTCCCCATTTAAAAGTTCAGGGTGTAGGGCAGGGTTAATGTACCAGAGAAGGAATGCTAGGAAAGTATTTCTAAGTTAGAGAAAATAAGGTTTCCCTTCTATGTATTCTTTCCCATTTGACCTTCAGCTTCTCTCTGAGATAACAAGTTTTTTGGACGGTTTCTTGGGAAAGCAAGATTTCTGCAGACATTCTTCTGCTGTTCTGAATGTACTGAGTGAAGAGAGACTTATATTAAAATGGAATATTCTGTCCCAGAGTGCTTAATGGGGAGTATATCTGCATTTACATTAAGGGTAGGTGAGTGATGAAATATTCTCTTGGACCCCTTTAAGTGACTAGTGAGGAAATTCTTTCCATATATCTCTCTGTGAATTTCTGTCTTAACAAGCTTACTAGAGACTAAGCACCCTACCTCTTACAGAGAACTGGGGAAGCACGTAAAGAACATAGATGACTTCATTCATTCATCTGTTCTGTTACGTTTGTTTCTGACAGCAGAAAGAAATAGTCTGTTTAACTTTCCAGATAACCCTGAGGTCCTAAGGAGCGATAACTATCATAGATACATTGCCTAGTCTCCTTCTTATTCTTTTGTCAAGCAGACATCGAGTTCTCTGTGCTGGGGGGTTAATGATATAACTAAGAATAAGCTGAGATCTCTGTACTCCAGGAAGACATTGGTGGTTCGGGATTCTTACCTTCCATGTGGTAGACATGGGTTTGATTCCTGGCAAACGCAGCTTATCACAGCTACCACGCATCTGTCAGTGGAGGCTTGCATGTTGCCATGATGCGGAACAAATTTCAGTTGAGCTTCCAGACTAAGACAGACTAGGGAGAAAGGCCTGGTGATCCATTTCGGAAAATCAGCCAATGAAAACCCTGTGGCTCACAAGGAACATTGATCCTCACTCAATCGTGGGGATGGCACAGGACCAGGCAGCATTTTTTTTTTTTTTCTTTTCAGTTATGCATGGGGTCGCCGTGAGTCAGCAGCTGACTGATGGCAGCTAACAACAACAACAACAGTGTGTACTTCGGGAGTTAAGGGATAGTCTTTGTGGGCTACAGGAGGATCCTTTGTTTGTTGAAGCCTTTGTAAAACTCCTACGGGCATTAAGGATGTTGACAAATGTGTTGATTCCCCTCTTTGGGGACAGTTAGTGCAGTTGCACTTTCCTGCCCTCTTTGAGGTGAGACATGACCATGTGACTTACTTTGGCCCATAAAAGGTGAGCAGAGGTCATGCATGTCACATCCAGATGAAGCTTCAAGAGTCACTGTGTGATTTGTTTCATCTCTTGCTTCCTATGTTGGTAGAAACCCATGCTGAGGTGGAGCCTGCATCAGCCTGGTCTCAGACAGTGGTGGAAAGACATCCTAACCTGTGCTGGACACATAGAGTGAGCAAGAATGAGCTTTTATTACTAGGCCACTAAGATTTCGGGCTGGTGTGTTACTATAGCTTTATCCAGCCAGTCCTGATGAATACGGTAGGCCTGATTATCTCTTTAGAACTGGTGGAATTAAGCCCTAAATTTCTTAGGCTCTGGAGTGTGGATATTCACAAGTCTGAGAGTAGCAACAGTTTGAAATCTGTACACATGGTAGTTGTTCTTGTTGTTAGTTGCCATCAAGTTGGGGTCGACTCCTGGCGACCTTATGTATAACAGAATGAACTGTTGCCTGGTGCTGTACCATCTTGATGATTATTGGTATATTTGAGTCCATTGCTGTGGCCACTGTGTCAGTCCATCTTGTCGAGAGGTTGTTGCACAAAAACTGGACATCTTATCCTAGAGGTGTGACCTACACTTCGGTATAGTTGTTACATTTCCTGAAGGAGATCGTATCTCTTCTGCCACTCTACTTATAATTTTGAATGAATATCTTTACATTATGAAGAGTAATCCTAAAGTAGGAAAAATAAAAGGACTCACACACACATTAACTTAGTCTCCCAAGAGTCATGTGAGAGTTTTCAATGCCAAACTACTGGTCGAGTGCCAAGAAGAATTTTTTGGGTGGATGTTATGCTTAATTTATATTTAGGGACTTTCCACTGCTAAATCACAGAGCTTGTAAAATTTAAAAAGAAAAGGGAAGGTGGGGGAGGCAGAAAAAGGACCTAGGGATGTGGTCGACAATATTCCTTTTAATTTAAAGCCACCTGAAGGCTTCAGCTGAATAGTAAAGTAATCCCCATATGGTTTCCGTTCTTTCAATGTCAGACCCTCAGAAATGCAATCTACTTTTAGCCTTGGCTTCTGCAGGCCTCTTTGTCAGGCTGAGAATGCTTCCCGTCTGTTTGCTGGTAGGAAATGTAACCAAAGCTGCCTTCTCTGGGGGATAGTTCCCAGGCACCTTAGCTTCGCTGGCAGGAAGGGCTTACTCCCTCAGGGCTCTCTTGACTCTTGGGTAGTCAGGCTCACTCCGAAGGTGACTTCATACGTCAATTAGTGAGAGAACATCCTTAACAGGCACTTATTCTCAACCCCCTTTTGCTCTTCCCTCCCTTACAATTCTGTTTACATTCAAGTGCCCTCCTACCCCAAGGAAAAACTCAGTACTCATTTGGATTTTGATGTTTTCTCTTGGAAGAAGTTTCCGTAACCCTCAGAATCTGTCGGAGGGCAAAAATTCAGGAAATCCTGAAACTTGAGTGTGTAGATATTTTCAATCGCTTTGTAATTTCATTACTAACATTCCACCTAAAAATTTTTCCTCTTTTCCTTAACCTAATGTAAGTTAACTTTCCTCCTCTGCTGATAGGAGTTCATGAAATACTCAGCAAGTTCATGAAAAAACACCTGAAGAAACACCATTGTCCTGTGTCGTGCTTACTCTAATCCTGCTGAAATATGTGAAAAGACATCCCCTTCCCTTCCTTTCCCTTCCCTTTTCTTCTCTCCTCCTTCTTCCCCCCACTCCTGTCTTGTTTTCTTTTCTCCCAGTTTTCTTTCTTTTCAGTATTAATGAAAAAGTTACTTCATCTCAAATGTTAATGAAAAAGCAGCTGGTTTTGAGAGAAACTGAGAGGGAAAAAAAATTGTTTGTGTGTGTATATATACAGAGAGGGGGAGTTGTGTGCTTTCAAGTTAATTCTGACTCATACAGTGACCCTGTATGACAGTGGAGCTGCCTCCTAAGGTTTCCAGGCTCTCATCTTTATGGGAGCAGATTGCCAGGTCTTTTCTCTCGTGGAACCATTGTTGGGTTTTAACCATCGACCTTTTCATTAGCAGCCAAGTGCTTAACCATTGTGCAACCAGGGCTCCTTCATGGATACCTAAGTCCCAGCACACTTATTGGCTTTCTAGCTCTCTCTGTGTTCCTCCCTTCTTCCCTCTCTTTCTCTATATATCCCTTGGTGGTTCAAATCATTAAGAACTAGATTACTAGCTGAAAGGTTGTCAGTTCAAACCCACCCAGAGGCACTTCAGAAGCAAGCCCAGTGACCTGCTTTTGAAAGGTCATAGCCTTGAAAACCCTGTGGAGCATTTCTACTCTGGCACACATGAGGTCACAATGAATCGGAATCAACTTGACAGGAACTAACAACAACAACACACACATGTATAACTAAAGCTCTTCATCTTGTTTTTGAAATAGGTTTTATTAAACCAGCTGGTTGGGGCAAAGGGTTAATACTTTGGCTGCCAACTGAGAGGCTGGAGATTTGAGACTACCCAGAGACACCACAGAAGAAAGGCCTGGCGATCTACTGCTGAAAGATCATAGCCATAGAAAACCCTATGGAGCACAGTTCTACTCTGATACACCATGAATTAGAATTTATAGCAACTGGCTTACTGGTTAAGTAATGGAAATCTCTTAGGACCACGTGATCTGGGCTATGTGCAGTTGTTCTGTCTTTCAGAACTCCCACAGTAATATCATATTAAAAGGTCATGATTGTTCCTCAAGAAGAAGCTGGCTAGGAAGTCAGAAGACTGGAATTTCGGTCTCTAGTTCATCCTGACAATGTCACTACTTCAGTTCCATACCTGTTTGCCCATTTTAAAAATGAGATTAAATGATATGCCATCTCTCCACTTTTCATGTAGTTGTAAAATTATTTCTCCACACAAGGATTATCAAAATAATGTATATAAAGTACCTGAAAGTTTTGGAAGAAAGGGCCTATAAAAATATAGATAGAGGAAGAACATTACACTGAAGAACAAGAGTTTGAAAAGTAAAAGGGTTGCTGGCTCTTTCTGTGTTTGAGAGCTGTTCCCTTTCCGCCAAAGCCAGCATTTTGAGAAGAACCCTCTGGCAGAAGGATTGCATCAGCCAATTCCTTCTTAATTTAAAATGAGAAAGTACGTGTTGAACAGAGAGGCCTTGTAATAATGAGCTCATGCCAACATGGGCCTTCATGATCCTCAGAAATCACTTGTAGAATACATTATGAGGGGGAAAATGACCTTACCTGGCCTGAAAACTAAGTTTCACAGTTTCTGTCTCCTGCACAGTGTGTCCCCAACCAGTGTTCCATATGTTTCTAGAAATTCCTTTTATAAGTTAGCTAATATACAGCATGTGTCTTTTTTCTTTTTGCTAGATTTTTAATTGTTATTTGCTAATAGAATGACTTCAAATCAAATGTAAAAACAGAAAGGAAATCAAACATGATCGCAGCACCAATCCCAATTGATGTGAATATTTCCACATCCTATAATCTCCTTCAATATGAGATTTTTTGATGGTGGCGTCACCTTGTTCTTAGAAAAGCTTTACTTCTGGTTTCCTTGTAAAATTTTCATAGCATATTTAAAAGTCTATTTCATGAGATGAAAATACCAGTACCAGCTGCTGTGGACTCCAACTTATGGAGACTTCATGTATGTCAGAGTAGAACTGTGCTCCATAGGGTTTTTAGTGGCAGGTTTTTGGGAAGTAGGTCACCAAGGCTTTCTTCCAAGGCACCTCTGGTGGACTTGAACCTCCAACCTTTTGGTTGGCAGCTGAGCACATTAATCATTTGTATCACCCAGAGACTCAAGATTAACATACAAGCCCCCATCAGTCCCTTTAGTTATTCATGCCCTTTCAGTTTCTAATATGGGCAAACTGCATTTATTTTCACATTGCTAAGGTTGTTAACCTACCTACCTAAACCTCGCAATTGGACCAATCCAAAAATCCTCACAACTGGACCAATGAACAACATCATGATAAACGGAGAAAAGATTGAAGTTGTCAAGGATTTCGTTTTACTTGGATCCACAATCAATAGCCATGGAAGCAACAGTCGAGAAATCAAAAGAAGTATTGCATTGGGTAAATCTGCTGCAAAGGACCTCTTTAAAGTGTTGAAGAGCAGAGATGTCACCTTGAAGACTAAGGTGTGCCTGACCCAAGCCATGGTATTTTCAATCACATCATATGCATGTGAAAGCTGGACAATGAATAAGGAAGACCGAAGAAGAATTGATGCCTTTGAATTGTGGCGTTGGCGAAGATTATTGAATATACCATGGACTGCCAAAAGAACAAACAGGTCTGTCTTGGAAGAAGTACAAGCAGAGTGCTCCTTAGAGGCAAGAATGGCGCGACTGCATCTCACATACTTTGGACATGTTGTCAGGAGGGATCAGTCCCTGGAGAAGGACATCATGCTTGGCAGAGTACGGGGTCAGCGGAAAAGAGGAAGACCCTCAACGAGGTGGATTGACACAGTGGCTGCAACAATGAGCTCAGGCATAACAACGATTATGAGGATGGTTCAGGACCGGGCAGTGTTTCGTTCTGTTGTGCATAGGGCCACTATGAGTCGGACCTGACTTGACGGCACCTAACAACAACAACAACATCATCAAGGTTGTTAATAGTTCCATTCTATTCTGTCCCCTATTCTGTAACCATTGTGAAATCTTCCATGTTACATATAGAGGCTGATTCTAAAAATTGAAAACTAGTAACCAGTGTTTAAGGAGCCCTGGTGGCGCCATAGTTAAGTGCTCAGTTGCGAACCGAAAGGTCAGAGGGTTGAATCCATCAGCCCCTTCCACGGGAGATAGATGTGGCAGTCTGTTTCTGTAAAGATTTATAGCCTTGGAAACAGTACTGGGCAGTTCTGCTTGGTCCTATAGGGCTCCTACGAGTCAACTTGATGGCAGTGGATTTGGTTTTGGTTAGCCAGTGTCTACGTAGATCACTGCAGGACGAATTAAGATATTCTGATTACTTTCTTTTTTCTCTTATTCCAATTTCACGACCCTTCTGCGTCTCTGTGAAAGAGCTGAATGTAAAGTGTCAAATGAAGATGACTTTTCTAGCTTTATCAGTTGATTGAACCACATGACATTCAGTTTACTTCAAACTTGTCCTGTAACTTTCTTGAACGATTTGTTAACCCTCAAGTTTTTGATCTTTCTTTTTTCTTGTCGGGAGAAGAAATACAAGCCTTTAAAACAAAAAGCTGTATTCTCTTTCTAGGTTCAGTATTGTTTTTTTCTCGTGAAACTTTTGGGTTCTCTTTTAATCTTGGTGTTCTCAAATTTCATAATGATGTTTGGGTCTTGTTAACCCATTGCCATCCTGTCAATTCTGACTCACAGCTACCCTATAGGACAGAGCAGAACTGCCCCATAGGGCTTCCAAGTAGCGACTGGTGGACTCAAACTGCTGATCTTTTGGTTAACAGCTGTAGCAATTAACCACTGTGCCACCAGGGCTGCTGTTAACCCTGAGTGGTACAGAAATCTGGAAACTGTATCTTCCTTTGGCCCTGGGAAATGTCCTATATTATTTTGGAATCTTTTTCCTTGATTTCCTCTGTTCTTTCCAAATGAAACTCCAGTTAGTTAGATGTTGGATCCCCTGACTTGGTCTTCTACATCTCTCTTTTTTTTTCTTTCATATGTATTTTTTTATTATGCTTTAAGTGAAAGTTTACAATTCAAGTCAGCTTCTCATACAAAAGCTTACACACATGTTGTTATGTGACCCTAGTTGCTCTCCCTACAATGTGACAATGCACTCCTTCTCTCCACCCTGTATTTCCCATGTCCATTCAACAAGCTTCTGTCCCCTTCTGCCTTCTCATCTCACCTCCATACAAGGGCTGCCCACATAGTCTCATGTGTCTACTTGAGCTAAGAAGCACACTCCTCACCTATAGCATTTTATGTCTTATAGTCCAGTCTGATCTTTGTCTGAAGTGTTGACTCTGAGAATGGTTTTAGTTTTGGGCTAACAGAGGGTCAGGGGGCCAAGACCTCTGGGGTCCCTGCAGTCTCAGTCAGACCATTAATTCTGGTCTTTTCACTAGAATTTGAGTTCTGCATCCCACATTTTTCCTGTTCCATCAAGGATTCTCGATTGTGTTCACTATCAGGGCAGTCATTGGTGGTAGCTGGGCACCGTCTAGTGCTTCTGGTCTCAGGCTGATGGAGTCTCAGGTTTATGTGGCCCTTTTATTCTCTGGGACTCATATTTTCCTTGTGTCTTTGGTGTTCTTCATTCTCCTTTGCTCCAGCTGGGTTGAGACCAACTGATGCACCTTAGGTGGTCGCTTGCTAGCTTTTAAGACCCCAGATGCCACTCACCAAAGTGGGATGCAGAATGTTTTCTTAATACACTTTGTTATGCCAGTTGACCTAGATGTCTCCTGAAACCATGGTTCTCAGACCCCTGACCTGCTACTCTGTCCCTCGAAGTGTTTGATTGTATTCAGGAAATGTCTTAGTTTTTTGATTAGTACAGTTGTGCTTACTTCCCCTGTATTGTGTGCTGTCCTTCCCTTCACCTAAAATAATTCTTGTCTACTATCTAATTAGTTACTATTTCTCTCCCTCCCTACCTCCCTCCCCGCACTCGTAACCATCAAAAAATATTTTCTTCTGTGTTTAAACTTTTTCTTGGGTTCTTCTAATAGTGGTTTCATACAGTATTTGTCTTTTTGCAACTGACTAATTTCACTCAGCATAATGTCTTCCAGATCCCTCCATGTTATGTTTCATGGATTCGTCATTGTTCTTTATTGTTACGTAGTATTCCATTGTGTGAATATACCATAACTTTTTTACCCATTCATTCCTTGATGAACACCTTGATTGTTTCCAATCTTTTTGCTATAATAAACAGTGCTGCAATGAACATGGGTGTGCATATAGCTATTCGTGTGAAGGCTTTCATTTCTCTTGGATATACTCCAAGAAGTGGGATTGCTGATCATATGGTATTTCTATTTCTAGCTTTCTAAGGAGGTGCCAAGTCGATTTCCAAAGTGGTTGTACCATTTTACATTCCCACCAGCACGTATAAGTGTTCCAGTCTTACCACAACCTCTCCATCATTTATTATTTTGTTTTGTGCTTTTTGGATTACTGCCAGCCTCGTTGGGGCGAGGTGGTATCTCATTGTACTTTTGATTTGCATTTCTCTAATGGCTAATGATCATGAGCATTTCCTCATATATATGTTAGCTGCCTGAATGTCTTCTCTGGTGAAGTGCCTGTTCATATTCTTTGCCCATATTTTAATTGGGTTATTTGTCTTTTTGTTGTTGAGGTTTTGAGGAATCGTGTAGATTTTAGAGATTAGATGCTGATCGGATTTGTTGTAGCCAAAAAATATTATCCCAGTATGTAAAAAAAAACAAAAAAACAAAAAAACTCACTGCTGTCAAGTCGATTCTGACTCATAGTGACCCTATAGGACAGAGTAGAGCTGCCCCATAGAGTTTCCAAGGAGCACCTGGTAGATTCAAACTGCCGAGTTCTTGGTTAGGAGCCATAGTACTTAACCATTTGCCACCAGGGTTTTCTCCCAGTCTGTAGGTTGTCTTTTTACTCTTTTGGTGAAGTCTTTGGATAAGCATAAGTGTTTTTTTTTTAGGAGCCCCCAGTTATCTGGTTTCTCTTCTGGTGTTTGTACATTGTTAGTAATGTTTTGTATACTGTTTATGCCATGTATTAGGGCTCCTAGTGTTGTCCCAATTTTTTCTCCCATGATCTTTATCATTTTAGATTTTATATTTAGGTCTTTCATCCATTTTGAGTTAGTTTTTGTGCATGGTGTGACTTGTGGGTCTTGTTTCATTTTTTTTTGCGTGTGGATATCCAGTTATGCCAGCACAATTCATTAAAGAGACTGTCTTTTCCCCCATTTAACAGACTTTGGGCTTTTATCAAATATCAACTGCTCATAAAAAAAAAAAATTTTTTTTTTTTTTTTTTTTTTTTTTATAGGTGGATGAATTTATGTCTGGATTCTCAATTACGTTCCACTGGACTATGTATCTGTTGTTGTACCAGTACCAGGCTGTTTTGACTACTGTGGTTGTATAATAGGTTCTAAAATCAGGTAGTGTGAGGCCTCCCACATTGTTATTTTTCAGTAATGTTTTGTTTATTCTGGGGCCTCTTCCCTTTCCATATGAAGTTGATGATTTGTTTCTCCATCTCATTAAAAAGTGCCATTGGAATTTGGATCGGGATTGCATTGTATCTGTAGATCACTTTGTGTAGAATAGACATTCTTACAATGTTGAGTCTTCCTATCCATGAGCAAGGAATGTTCTTCCACTTATGTAGGCGAATTTTGGTTTCTTGCAGTAGTGTCTTGTAGTTTTCATTGTATAGGTCTTGTAATTCTCTGGTTAGATTTATTCCTAAGTATTTTATCTTCTTGGGGGCTATTGTAAATGGTATTGATTTGATTTCTTCTTCGACGTTCTCTTTGTTGGTGTAGAGGAATCCAACTGATTTTTGTATGTTTATCTTGTATCCTGATCTCTGCTGAACTCTTCTATTAGTTTCAGTAGTTTTCTTGAGGATTCTTTAGGGTTTTCTGTGTATACGATCACGCCATCTGCAAATAGAGATACGTTTACTTCTCCTTATCCAATTTGGATGCCCTTTTTTTCTCTTTTTTTAGCTTAATTGTTCTGGCCAGGACCTCCAACACAGTATTGAAAAAGAGTGGTGATAAAGGGCATCCTTGTCTAGTTCCTGATCTCAAGGGGAATGCTTCCAGACTCTCCACGTAGGATGATGTTGGCTATTGGCTTTGTATAAATGCCCTTTATTATGCTGAGGAATTTCCCTTCTATTCCTATTTTGCTGAGAGTTTTTATCATGAATGGGTGCTGGACTTTGTCAAATGCCTTTTCTGCATCAGTTGATAAAATCATGTGATTTTTGTCTTTTGTTTTATTTATACGATGGATTACACTGATTGTTTTTCTAATGTTGAACCATCCCTGCATACCTGGTATGAATCCCGCTTGGTCATGGTGAATTATTTTTTTGATATGTTGTTGAATTCTATTGGCTGGAATTTTGTTGAGGATTTTTGCATCTAAGTTCGTGAGGGATATAGGTTTGTAATTTTTTTGTGGTGTCTTTACCTGGTTTGGGTATCAGGGATATGCTGGCTTCATAGAATGAGCTTGGGAGTATTCCATCCTTTTCTATGCTCTGAAATACCTTTAGTAATAGTGGTATTAACTCTTCTCTGAAAGTCTGGTAGAACTCTCCGGTGAAGCTATCCAGGCCAGGGCTTTTTTTTTGTCGGGAGTTTTTAGATTACCTTTTTCAATCTCTTCTTTTGTTATAGGCTTACTTAGTTGTTCTACTTCTGTTGTGTTAGTTTAAGTAGGTGATGTGTTTCTAGAAATTTGTGCATTTCCTGTAGGTTTTCAAATTTGTGAGAGTAGAATTTTTTATAGTATTCTGTCATGATTCTTTTAATTTCTGTTGGGTCTGTTTTGATATTGCCCATCTCATTTCTTATTCGGGTTATTTGTTTTTCTTTTGTCAGTTTGGCCAATGGTTTATCAATTTTATTGATCTTTTCAAAGAACCAGCTATTGGTCTTGTTAACTCAATTATTGTTCTATTTACTGTTTCATTTAATTCTGCTCTAATTTTTTTAATTTGCTTTCTTCTGGTGCCCGAGAGTCTCTTTTGCTGTTCTCTTTCTATTTGTTTGAGTTATAGGATTAATTTTTTTGATACTGGCCCTTTCTTCTTTTTGGATGTAGGCATTTATGGCTGTAAATTGACCTCTGAGCACTGCTTTTGCTGTGTCCCAAAGGTTCTGGTAGGATGTGTTTTCATTCTCATTTGATTCTGTGAATTTTTTTATTCCGTCAATTTCTTCTATAATCTGGTAGTTTTTGAACAAGGTGTTGTTCAGTTTCCATGTGTTTGATTTTTTTCCTTGCTTTTTCTGTCATTGATTTCTACTGGCTTTATGATCAGAAAAGATGCTTTGTAATATTTTGATGCTTTGGATTCTATTAAGGCTTGCATTATTGCCTAATATGTGGTCTATTCTGGAGAATGTTCCACGTGTGTTGGAAAAGAGAGTATAGTTGGCTGCTATTGGGTGGAGTGTTCTGTATATGTCAAGTTGGTTGATTGTGGCATTTAGATTTTCTGTGTCTTTATCGAGCTTCTTTCTGGATGTTCTGCCCTTCACCAAGAGTGGTGTGTTGAAATCTCCTACTATTATTGTAGAGCCGTCTATCTCTTTTCAATGCTGTTAGAGTGTGTTTTGTGTATTTTGGAGCCCTGTCGTCGGGTGCGTAAATATTTATTATGGTTATGTCCTCCTGGTGTATTGACCCTTTAATCATTATATAGTGTCCTTCCTTATCCTTTGTGGTGGAGTTTACTTTAAAGTCTATTTTGTCAGAAATTAATATTGCCCCTTCTGCTCTTTTGTGATTGTTGTTTGCTTGATATATTTTCTTCCTTCCTTTCAGTTTTTGTTTGTGTCTTTAAGCCTGAGGTATATCTCTCGTAGGTAGCATATAGACAGATTGTGTTTTTTTAATCCATTCTGTCACTCTCTGTCTCTTTATTGGTGCATTTAGTCCATTTACATTCAGGGTAATTATTGGTAGGTATGATTTTAGCGCTGTCATTTTGATGTCTTTTTGTGTGTGTGTGTTGTTAACAGTTTCTTTTTCCCGCTTAATTTTCTGTGCTGTGTTGTTTTTTATATTTTCTTTTCCTCTTTTTCATTGTTGATTTTGTATTTGCAGAGTCTTTATGTTTTTCTTGGTTTTTATTCTGATGTGTAGGATTGTTAGTTTCCTTTGTGGTTACCGTAATATTTACCTTTATTTTTCTAAGTTTAAACCAATCTTTTATTTCTTTATGTTGCCTTGACGACCTCTCCATATGAAAGATCTATGACTACATTTTTAAGTGCATCTTTTTTGTTTTAATGTTGTCATCTTTTACCTGATGACGTCTCTGTTTCCCTGTTTTGAGAGTTTTAGCTTCAATTTATTTTTGTGATTTCCTTATCTGGGTTGATATCTGGTTGCTCTGTCCTGAGTTCTAGCCTTGGGTTGTTATCTGATGTTATTGACTTTCTAACCAGATGACACCCTCTAATATTTTGTGTAATTTTGGTTTGGTTTTTGCAAATTCCATAAACTTCTGCTTGTCTGGAAATGTCCTAATTTCACCTTTATATTTGAGAGAAATTTTTACTGGATATATAATTCTTGGCTGGCAGTTTATTTCCTTCAAGTCTTTGTATATGTCATCCCATTGCCTTCTTGGCCTGCGTGGTTTCTGCTGAGTAGTCCAAGCTTAGTCTTATTGACTCTCCTTTGTAGGGGACTCCACTCTTAAAATTCTCTCTTTATCTTTGGTTTTGGCAAGTTTAATTATAATACGTCTTGGTGAGTTTCTTTTTAGTATCTACCTCTTGTGGAGTTCAGTGAGCATCGTGGGTAGATGTCTTCTCATCTTTTATGATATCAGGGAAGTTTTCTGCCAATAGATCTTCAAAAATTCTCTCTTTATTTTCTGTTAACCTTCCCCCCTTTTCCCTACCCCCACCCCAGCCTCCCCTGTTCTGGTACTCCAGTCACTCTTTGGTTATTCCTCTTGATAGAGTCCCACATAATTCTTAGGGTTTCTTCATTTTTTTTAATTCTTTTATCTGATTTTTCCTCAAATATGTTGGTGCCAAGTGCTTTATCTTCAGTCTCACTTCCATTGCCTCAATTCCACACTTATAACTTTCTATTGAAATGTCTAATTCTGAAATTTTATTGTTAATCTTCTGAGTTTCTTTTTTCTGTCTTTATGGATTCTTGCAGCCTAGTAAATTTGTCATTATGCTCTTGTCTAATCTGCTTTAGTTCTTCGAATGTGTTGTCTGTTCCTTGGCTTGTTTTGACTGATCTCCTTCCTGTTCTCTTAAAGAGTTCTATATTAATCTCTTGTATTCTACCTCTGGTAATTCCAGGAAATTCTCTTCATCTGGAAGATTTCTTGATTGTTTTTGGGAGCTTCCTGAAGCCATCGTGGTCTGCCTCTTTATCCGATTTGATATTGACTGTTGTCTCTGAGCCATCAATAAGTTATTATATTCATTTATTTTATGTTTGCTTACTGTGTTCTAGCTTCTTGTTTTGTTTTGTTTTGATATGCCCAAATAGGCTGTTCAAGTGAGCTCCTTTGATTATTGGCTTCTTTGAAGCTCTATTGTCCTGTCACCAGATGGTTAGAGCTGTTACTATGTATATGAGCCCAGGAGTCCATTCACTTTTCTTGTATGGATTCAGCTCAGGTATCCAGGAAGTCAGTCACCAAGTGTGTGGTACAGGGTCTGTCCTATTGTCTTCTTAGAGCGGTACAGGTGGTTGGTGTAGGCACTGGTATCTGGTTGTAGCAGGGGGTCATGTTGCGAGCAAGGCGGGGGCTGACAACTGTACCCTGAGTGTCTGTGAGGAAAGTGTGTCCCTGTTTCCTAGAGCATGTAGGTGGATGGGTTTTGCATCCAAACTATGGGCACCCAATGCTGTTGGCTGTAAGGACTGGGAGGTACCACTTATTCATGAACCCCTTTCACTTGGGTGATTAGGTGTCATGGGTGGAGCCACCAGTCCTCAGGCCCCTGATGTGGGTAAGTGAGAATCCTGCTTAATAGGCAGAGCGGTGTAAAATTACACAAACTTGCCTCTCTACCACGTAGCTGAAACAGTTGAAGTTAGACTTCAGGTATATACCCTATTGTACTATGCTAATGAGGGCCTACCCTGTTGGAATGGGCCCACACAGGTCTATGCAGGGATGAAAGGCATTCAAAATCTGTGGACCCCTTATGCCTGTGCCTAGGCAAAGGAGCTGGTTCTGCCCTGAGTTCCTGGCTTAGGGCAGCTGCAGATTATTTTTTCCCTTTTTAAAAATTTGTTCCCTCTCCAAGGCTAGGAGAATGACTCAAGGCGAGTGCAGGGTCCTTCTTCAGCCCAGGGTGTACAGCTGGCTGGGACCCAGTGCACAGTGGGAAGGAAGCAAGTGAGAGGTTTTTCCCAAAGGGGTATTTTTGGATCACGATGGGTTAAACACGGGTACTTATCGTATGGAGATTGTTGGCCTCTTCTCACTTGTTCTGGAGGGCTGAACAGAATGTCCATCATTTGACCTCCTCCAATGTGGTAAACACGTCCCAAACACCTCTGCTTGCCTCACTGTGCTGTGGCAGCAGGGGATTCAGCCTGTGGGGTCCTGGTTCCTGCTGGGTCAGGTCTGGTAACTCCTTGCTGCTTCTGAGCCAGTTTTCCCTCACCATGACTCTCAGTCCAATTCCTCAACTTTCTCTTTGGTGTTCAGGGCTCCTAGCTTGTCCTATATAATTGATTCACTTGTTTTTTTTGGGTCTTTATTATAAGAGGGACCAGGGGAAGTGCCTGACTACTCCTCCATCTTGACCTCACCAGCTTCTTTCATATTTTTTTTATATTTCTGTGTTTGTCCTTATGTTCTGGGAGATTTTGACTCTATCTTCTAACTTTTGTCTTATTTTTTCTCAGTAATCATATTTTTTCACTGCTAAGAGCTCATTCTTTTTTTTGGAATGTGTTTTGAATTATATTGAAACAGTGGTATAAAGCAGTCTTTATACCATTTATACGGTATAAAGCCAGGAATACAGCTATTATGAAGATCTACATTATGAAGTTGAATTCTCTATGTAGATTTGAAGAGAAACCTAGAAAATCCCCCAGTTTCATAATCTTACCACTTTAAGAAAACAATTTCAGTTGTTTATTAGTCAGCTGATTTGACTTTTCCATCACCAATAAGTGAATACTAAACATTAGTGATATATAGAGTAAGAAATAAAAAACACACAGTGCTGCTTCAAAGAGTTTGTAGTCTAGTTGAAAGAAAAGAGAAAATCAGAAGCATTTTAAGAATAAAAAGTGGCAAATTATACAGTATAGAGCCAGAGAAGGTGTTTTTATTTTTTTTTTTAACGCAGATGAACCCTTTAATACGTATTGTTTTTTTCATAGTTTGAATTTTTTTATTTATTGAGAATTACAGAAAGTCAAATTGTTGGCTGAAGACTGTTGCTCTTGATACATATTGCCATATTGCTTTTATAGTGCCATTCATAATCTATCACAAAATCAAATGGCAATGGGTATTGTGATATTTTTAAAAATTATGAGTAGGTTAATATGTGAAAAATGGCATTTCAGTATTTTAGCTGGGGTTATTTAATTACTATTATGTTACCTTTTATCTTTCATTGACATTTATATGTAAGTCATATTGTACATCAATGCAAAAGATATTTCTCCTCACCCTCTTCTTTAATATCTTATGCTTCCAAAGTACCAGTATATAAATATACCCAGTCCAACTTGTGTCTGAATATTTTCTACATATTTCCTATTTGGAATTATGACCACATGGAATTGTTTCCTGGAGAAGTGGTTTGATGTATATTACATTTACTATTGGTTAGAAGAAAGGTGTTGGTTTCATAATTTAAGAACATTATGGCCATCTGCTTTTAGATTATAAGAAATGTAAATATGGCTCTCGTTGGTTTAGGACTTGAGTTGGAGAGCAGAAGGTATTTGTTTATACTCTTGAACTTTTTCCTGAACACAAATTTCCATGGCTTGTTTAAAGGCTATCTTGATATGCAGTGGGAGCACCATATCCAGAAATTTGGTTTCTTAACCTGGCATCAGAGCAGGCCTTAATTCAATCAGCTCGTCACGGTGTTACTTCTGTTTTGAAAGCTCTCTAGAAAGATACACAAAGTTTGACAATTTCATTCAAAGAGAACAATAATTGGCCCTACTTTCTAGAGCTCAGTTTCCATCCTAAAATTGTGCTTTGATTTTGAGGAGTGGCTGTCAGTACGTTTTGGCTGAGGAAACTCAAGAAGAAATATTGTTCCATTTAGAATTAGGTATTACGTTGGTTGGTTTGCTCATCAATAAAATGTTTTATTTCTTGAGTTAGCTAATGTATATTACATGACATTTAGAATAAAGTTATTTGAGTAAGAGTTTTCAGGATGAGGAACTATCCTGCAGATGTTGCTATGATTATTTACACTTTTATCAGACCTAAGTTTCATATTTAAGAGCTAAACATAACTTTCTTCTTTAACCCAGTGGAATTATCTTAAATTTCTGGGTAAATAACATTTAAATACTTTGCTGATGGTTAAAGCCCAACATGAAGGTATTGTCTTGGATGTAGTGCTGTTGTTGTTGGCTCTTAGCACATTATCTAGCAGAATATGTGTGGTACAGACAGGAAGAGTCATGGAAAGTAATTTAATTTAGTTTGATTTTTTTTAAGAAGAAAAATAGAATTATTCATTTACGTACAGGGTAGAACTGCCCCATAGAATTCCAAGGAGCACCTGGAGGGTTTGAATTGCCAACCTTTTGGTTTGAAGCTATAGCATTTAACCACTCTGCCACCAGGGTTTCCAGTATATATGTGGGAATATGTATACACACACACACACACGTATACACACACATATACACACACATATACGCATATGTACATATATACACATATATATGTATATATATATGGCCCTGGTAGCACAGTGGTTAAGAGCTTGGCTGCTAACCCGAAGACTGGCAATTTAAATTCACCAGCTGCTCCTTGGAAACCCTATGGGGCAGTTCTATTTTGTCCTGTAGGGTCGCTATGAGTCGGAGTCAAATGGGCAGCAACAGGTTTGGTTTGGCTTTGCTTATCACTCTAAAGGAGCACTGGTGGCATAGTGGTTAAGTGCTTGGCTATTAACCCAAAGGTAGGCAGTTCGAACCAGCCAGCCACTCCTTTGAAACCCTGTGGGGCAGTTCTACTCTGTCCTATAGGGTTGTTATGAGTTGGAATCGACTCGACAGCAACGAGTTTGATTTTTTTTTTTTAATGTATAGATGTATGTAGAACTGCCTCATACGAGGTTTTCAAAGCTGTAATCTTTAAGGGAGCAGACTGCCACATCTTTCTCCTGCGGAGCAGCTGGTTGGTTCAAACTGCTGACCTTTCGGTTAGCACTGAGTACTTACCAATGCACCACCAGGGCTCCTCCATGGATTATAATACTTAATATAATAAGGATGCCAAAACTTTGTGCAAATGCATTCCTGTAGTACATGTGTCAGTGTTTGTAGGATGATGTTGATAAATTGCATGATTGCTTTTTTTTCTGATTGATGGTAACAAATGACAGTGATTTATCACTCAGCCTTTCTGATGGGCTCAAATGATGATAAGCAACTAAACTATTCACCCTAGAAGTGGACCTTTCTGTTCTGCCCAAAGCATATGTCCAAATATTAACAAGGGGATGTGAAGGGAAATTGTGTAAGGGTTGTTCTGGGAGCATTCCTTGTAGTCAGAACTGAATGAAGAGCTCATTTTCATGCCTGGCTCTGTATCTGCTCTGTCAGCAGCAGTAGTATCTTGATCTTTATCAGGTTACTGCTGCTGATGTCTACATTTTCATTTACCTTGGCTGCCATTTAATTGAAAAGAAAAAAAAAAAAAGAGACAAATGATTAAGGTGAGGCTAGGAGTACAGCTAAGAATGGATGTCTTGTTATAAATCTGTGATTCTGTCACATCTCCTGAATGTTTATCATGGGGCAAAGCCTTCTTTTTTTTTTCTTTTAATACTATTTTATTGTGTTTTAGGTGAAAGTTAACACAGCAAGTTAGGTTCCCTTTTAACAATTTTTATACAAATTGTTCTGTGGTAGTGAGTACAATTTTCACAATGTGTCAAGTTTCTCATTATTTCTATCCTGTTTGTTCGGTTCCATTAGTCTAACTTCCCTTCCCCTCCTTGCTTTCTCATCTTTGCTTTTGGGTAACTGTTGACCATTTGGTCTCATATAGTTTAAGGGAGCACATTACTCACAGGTGATGTTATTTATTTTATAAGCCAATCTATCATCATTTGACCGAAAGGTGACCTCCAGGAGTGGCTTTAGTGCCAAGTTGAAAGGGTATCTTAGGGTGATAGTCTCGGGGGTTCTTCTAGTCTCTTTGAGTCCAGTAGGAATTTGAGTTTTGTTCTACATTTTTCTCCCTTTCTGTGTGGAACTTTCTATGTGTTAGAATGGTCGGTAATGGTAGCTGGGCACCATCTAGTTCTTCTGGTCTCAGGTTAGAAGAGGCTGTGGTTTGTGTGGGTTTTAGTCCTGTGGACTAGTTTCTTCTTTGAGCCTTTGATTTCCTTCATTCTCTTTTGCTCCATATGAGTAGAGACCAACAGTTGTATCTTAGATGGCTGTTCATAAGTTAAGACCCTAGATGTTACTCTCCAAACTAGGATGTAGAACATTATCTTTGTGAACTATCTTTGTTTGACTAAGTTGTCTCCTGTGACTATGGTCTCAAACCTTTTAACCCAGTAAGCCAATCCCACAAGTTGTTTGAATGTGTCTAGGAAGCCTCCATAACTGTGTCCCATAAGTGGTTTATTACATATGTGGGTATATATACAGCACATACAAGTGTGTATGTACATATGCCTACAGATATACTTGTACGTGCAAGTGCATTTACTCACATACGCTTTCCCATGTAACCACACATGTATTTTTTGGTTGTTTTATCTGTTGTTGAAAAATTGTATATGTTACGGCATTTAGTGAAATTGTCCCTTTTTCATGTGTACTCCTTAGTGTCTTTGTTTACCTTGGTCAGACTGTGCTGACTTCACCTATATTTGGGATTGTCTTTCATATCACCAAAAGTAACAAGAGTCTACTATCTAGAAAGTGATTCCTCCTCCTCTCCCTCCCATCCCAGGTAACCATCAAAGAATTCTGCTTTCTGTGTGTATATAGTTGGCCCTCTGTACCGGCAGGTTCCACATCTGCAGATTCAACCAACCAAGAAGAATAAAAGAAAGAAAGAGCTCCAGGGCCTGGGGGCAATGCGGAGAGCGGTACGAGGCAAGACAGGATTCAGCCTGAGGAATGGTATAGTGTGAAGGCAGCTGCACCTGGACACAATTTGGACAAGTGAGGACTCTAGGAATGAAATTACAAACTTATGCTCAACTACTTCTTGGCCTGACTGAGGATCTAATGGAGCATGTTTGCTGCAGAGGTCTCAGGACTAGAAGGAGAGAACAAAGTTGGTAGGCCCAGAACCCAGCACTCTCTATACCTTGTATGTGAGGGTGTTCAAAGTCACCCGGGACCTCCTACCTGAAGGACCCCTGGCTTGAGTGCAGCCTACAGCAGGATGGCCTGGATATGGCTGTCCTTAAAAGTGTCTGCTATGATCCAGCACCTCATGTGTCCGCCCTAACCTGGCTCGACCATCGCTATTGAACTTCAAAGTAAAACACTGTTCATTCCTGTGCCAGGTTAAAAAAAAAAATACTATGCCATTTTATGTAAGGGACTTGGGCATCGCCGATTTCGGTATCCATAGAGGTCCTGGAACCAATCCTCATGGATACCAAGTGATGACTGTTACCTATTCTTGACTTTTTATAATAGTGGGACCATATAATATTTGTGTTTTTGTGATTTACTTATTTCACTCAGCATAATTTTTTTTTTTTTAATGTCCTCCAGATTCATCCATGTTTTAAGATGTTTTGCAGACTCCTCATGATTCTTTATAGTTGATGGTATTCCATAGTATGTATGCACCACAATTTGTTTATCCGTTCACCTGTTGATGGGCACTTAGGCTGTTTCCATCTTTTTGCTGTTGTCAATAATGCTGCAGTGAACATAGATGTGCATATATCCATTTGTGTCACTGTTCTTGTATCTCTAGGATATATATCCAGGAGTGGGATTGCTAGATCATAAGACATTTCATAAGATATATTTCTAGCTTTTTGAGGAAGTGTGGTACTGTTTTCCATAGTGGTTGTACCATTTTAAAATCCCACTAGCAATGAATAAGAGTTCCAATCTCCCCACAATCTCACCAGCATTTGGTATTTTCTGTTTTTTTTTGGGGGGGGGGGTCATTGCCATTTTTGCAGGGGTGAGGTGGTATCTCATCGTAGTTTTGATTTGCATCCTATAGGGTCGCTATGAGTAAGAATTGACTCAACAGCAATTTTTTTTTTTTTAATGACTAATGATCATGAGCATCTTTTCTTGTATTTGTATTTGTTGTCCTCTTTGGCAAAGTGTCTGTCCACGTCCTTTGCCCATTTTTTGGTTGGATTGTTTGTCTTTTTGTTGTTGAGTTGTTCAAGTTGCCTATATGTTTTAGAGTTTGGACCCTTATTAAATATATCATTGAAAAAGATTTTTTCCTGGAGCAAAGTCTTTTAATTAGACCAAGGCAGATTCCCAATTTTTGCTTTACTAATTTTTGTCTAAATTTTAATAATTTTTTTAAATGGTAAAAGTGGTGAGAACTCTGAGGTCCCATTTCTAGAAGTTGGTGGGTTTCAGACTGTGTTTTAGGACTAGAACAAAGATGCTTCTAATGCCCCAGGGGATAGATGTAAGAGAAGAAGAAGGTAACATCTCTTTTGCCTTCTCACATTCCCTGTCCCTTCAACCAAGGCTGCTAAATTATATATTGGAATTCTGTAAGATTTCTTTTAGGAAGAAAAATCTGCTGAACAAAGTTTGAAAACCATTGGTTTAGGCCATCATACCTTTTGAAACATCTTCTGTCCTCCAGTATCCCAGCATGTACAATTATTTTGCTCCCATTTTGTACAACACATTTCCAAAAAGCATTTCTACATGAACCATGGCTGGAGCTGACTGCTTTCCTCAGACTATTATGCTTCTTTTTAATTCTTCATTATAAGTGTTTCTGTTACTGAATAGGTGGATGGTTGTATTAACGATTGGATGCAGAATTATATATAGAAAGAAAGAATGCAAGATATGCATACATTTATTTCCATTTATTTATTCCTTTTTTTTTTTTAAATTACTTGATTATATTTCTTACTACGTAGGACAGGAACTACATTTCCCTATCTCATGGGCACTTAGAACTCCCTCGTCACTCTTTTATGTATTTATGGGGCAGACACTTTTCTAGGTGGTAAGGATATAGCATCAAGGCAAACAGACAAAAATATCTGCCCTCATGGAACATCTTTCTAGTTGGAAAAAAACTATAAACAAAGAAGTGAAACATATAGTAGGTCAGTTGATGATAAGTGATATGGAGAAAGGGAGGAGGTAGTTATTTTAAATCCAGTGGTTGGTGACATTTGCACAAGGACCTGAGTTGGTAAGGAGGAGGCCTGATGGATATTTGGGGTAAGAGCCTTCTAGATAGAAGGAAGAGCAAGAATAAGAAGCAAGAGCATGCTTGGTATATTCTAGGAACAGCTAAGAGACCACTGTAGGTAGATCAGAAACAACAAGGAGCTGATTGCTATTTAATTAAGGTGGAGAACCATTGGGGAACTTAAAGCAGAGGAGAGACATGATCTGACTTATGTTTTCAAAGAACCACTCTGACTTGAGTTTTGAACATAGACGAGGGGTCAGCAAACTTTTCTGTACAGGGCCAAATAGTAACTATTTTAGGCTTTTCAGACCATAGAGTCTCTATCACAAATATTCAACTCTACTGTGTAGCACAAAAGCAGCCAGGGACAATATTTAAATGAATGGGCATGAGTGTGTGGCAATAAAACTTTATTTAAAAAACAGGCAGTGGGTTGGTTTTGACCCACATGCCATAGTTTGCCAACCTCTGCAATGTACCATTGCCAAGTGGCTTTGAATTGTGGGTATGAGGAGAGTGACTGTTATGTCTGTATCAGTTAACTATTTATTCCACACTCAATATAGGCTACTATCCGTTGATAATTCTTTATACATATGTACTATCTGTACAGCTTATCCCCTCAAAGCCATGGCTATAATTCAATGAATGTTTATTGATGCCTTTAAAAGACCTGTCTATTGAAAACAAAGTTAGAGGTATATAGATTCTCTGTATCAAGGTTTCCACATCACTTTGTGGAATGGGATATCCAAGACGGGGACTGTGTTCCTTGCTATAATTGTTCTGGGCCCTGCTTGCTCTGAGACTCTTTACCCTTTTCTCTGACTGGACCAGCCCTGCACTGTCCAAGAGAAACGTAACACGGGTCTCAAAGTATCAACAGGTTTAAAATTTCTAGTAGCTGCATTTAAAAATTAAAAAGAAACAGGTGAAATTAATTTTAGTAATGTGTTTTATTTAAGCCAATGTGCCTAAAATATCATTTCAACAGGTACTCAATATAAAAATTATTAATGAAGTATGTTATATTCTTTATTTTGTATTAAATCATCGAAATCTGGGTGTGTTATATAATTTGGACTAGTCATGTGTCAGGTACTCCATACCTGCATGTGGCTGGTGGCTACCATATTGAGCAGCACAGGTCTATAGATACTAGACAAGGTTCAGAGTTTGGTCTTCCCAGCTGATAAATGTCCTTCTCTAAAAGTTATAGTAAAACTGATAACCTAGCAACAGGGTAAAAGTTAATCTTTGAAAATAATTTACTTTTCCTCTGGAAGAGTACACAGAATACTTTAGAAATGTTAGAATCCAGCTTCTTGTTGCTCTCCTTCAGTTAACAGCAATGATTAACAGCAAACTATGATAGAAGGAGGACTTTTAATATTCAGTGTGCTCTTCTTTTCCTAAACATTATTTTTTCCATTTAAGTTTCAAATATGCTTACTAGTTACATAAGTAGGAAAGTCATCTTCACCGACTTGCCAGTCCCATCCCCAGCTTAGCAAGGGCCTCTTTTAGCACAGTCCTCTATGTACATTGTCAGTGATTTCTCTGTGAAACAGGACTCAGAGGTGGAGGCTCTTAAAGGCCCCGCCTGTAAATACAGCTTAGAAATATTCATTCTGCACATTTTAACTATGTGCACATGTACTTATCTGTAACCAGTTCCCCCACGACAAAATTATCTGGAATTTTCATAAGAAACAAAAAGTTTTACATAAACTAGGAAAACACCTAAATTTTTAATGATTTTCCATGGGCATATGAGAACATAGAATTTGGGAGTTTTGGGAAAAGAAGAAGGGCTATAAATAAAAACCTACAGAGTTATTTGACTGAACATTCTGAGACACTGAAGAACCTGTAGCCCTGTGATAGGGCTCCTCCTGTGGCCTGTAATACCAGGAATAACAGTACCTTTCCCAACTTTGGCAATGACCACCAGTTTTGCTTTTATTGACTTGAGGATCCCTATGCCATTGTGGGATTACCCAGTGAGGTGCACAGAGCACCCAGCAGGTCCTCCCAGAGAGTACTGGCCATAGAATCTGTTGAAGCAAGTAATAAGAAGTGGTAAAATTTGAGTTATATCAGTTTCTGTAACCACGTCTGATTTTACAAGGGGGTCAGGCCTGGTTATTGTTGAGTTCTGCATATAAGCAGTTAGATCTTGCTCAATTAATTACTTCCAGGCACAACCAGACTCTTGAAGTAGTAATGAAGAGTTATAAATGGACCGTGGCATTTCCAAGTCTTTGTAGATTTGTAGAGCTAGTCGTGGTCATTAAATTTGATCTTCAGCCAAGTAATTTCAATTTATTTAAAGAGAGAGTTTGGCAGATGTTGGGATGGAAGGGGCCACCTGCTTTCTGGAATTCTTTGAAGTAGAGTACTGTTGAATCTAGTAAAAAGAAAAAAAAAGTATTCTGATAATGTAACAGCAAAGCAACAGTGACAACTAATTCTTACATATAACCTCCTCTGACCAGGCACTTTTTAAGTGCTTTCTGTAGAACTCATTTAATTCTTATAACAATCATTGCAGGTAGGAATTTTTCTTGTTCCCCATTGTACGGGGGAGAGAACTGATTCCTAAGACATTTCATAACAAGTGGTTAGGCTGGGATCGAACCCAAGCTGCCTGACTCCAGAGTTCTTTCTCTTACTCACATATTCAATAAATATCCATGCACATGATAGATAAAAAATAAAATAAAATTTTTTTTCATGATAGATAGACCTGAAAAAATATTTCACAAATCAGCTCACATTACATGCTTTAAGAGTTTAATACAGTTCTTTGATGAATCCTCGTGAAAATGAAATACACTATTAGCTTAAAATTTTATCATTTTTAAACATAGACCTCCTAAAATGGAGGTCATTGATGGGGGGGGGGGAACCTTCGAGGTTCTCAAGAAATATGTATGGAACAGAATATCGTATGGCAGGTAGGGCTCATAATTAAGAATGAAATCTTGAGCCCTGTATTGCTTTTAGCTTCTTAAGCCATTCTGACAGTGCCCATAGCACACACCCATCTGACAGATGAGAGACCCAAGCATAGAAAGACTTGCAAAGATCATCCAAGATGTTCTTTCATTATTATTCTTGGCCTCTGAACTAGCTCCTAATTTGTATCTTTGCAGTCCCGGTGTTGATCCTGTGTCTGACCCTCTGGGCTCAGTTTTTGCAGTAAGTTTTCCCAGTGTTTGAAACTCAGTTTTCCCTAAATAACTCTGGGCTTTGGTTTTCCCTCAGACTCTCAGACCCTCAGAGTCACTTGCCGTCTGTGTAGGAACCTTTCGCGACCTGCTCCATAAAACCAAGTCCCCTCTGCCTTCTTTGACTATTTTTTAAAACCTAATGTGCAAGGGTAGTGACTTACTCAAAAATGCCTTTTTCTTAGGGATTGCTCTGGAGGTTTATATGGGCTAATGGCTCCCCACCCACTTGACATTTTGCCCATTACATTATATGTTTCTTCCAAGGAACAAAAATATAACTCTCCCTCTCTGACAGCATGGGAGACATTCTCTCACTGTTGCTCTCCAGGAAAAATCTCATAATCTAACCAGACAAACCCTTGCTGAAAAATTAGACCAAATGGCATTTGTAAACCCCAAGGAAAGCATTTTTCTTCTGTGAAATATTCCCTAGCTGGAAGTGTTAGAAACTTTACATACACCGATACCAGTTAGGTTTAATTGGAAAAAATTGAAAAGGTATAAACAGCTGAATACACTGTCAAAACTGAACCCTGACAACCTAATTATTTTCCTAGCTGTGTGTATGGAGAAACCCAGAACACCCTTAATTCACATTTATAAGATGAATGAGAAAATTAGATGAACAGTTTATTTGCTAAAAGAACGACTGTGGATAGCTAGGTAACTCCTTTTTACTCATTTGGTAAGTTCAAATGAAGGAAATAAAATTAGAAAATATATGTTGGTATCATGTATCTACCTTCTCTTTCTCACACTGGGTTCACAAAATCAAATTCTATGTATAGTCAATTTGCCTATATGCCTGATACCATTAATTTTTTTTTTAGACTCAGGATCTAAACTCATCAGGCAAGGAAATATCCCATCTTGAGAAACACAGATGATCTACCCCTTTTGGATTGCCAGGGTATCTCAAGGAAGCTAGAAATCTGTGCTGTTTTCAGTGTCAGGTCAAATAAAAATATTAGTCTTTTTTTTTTCTTTTGCCCATTCATGTTGCATAAATGAGAGTTTCTTTATAGAGTACTTTTATTTCTTAATTGGACCACTAGTTAAATAAGGAATGACTTATTTAGCATACTTGCAGACTCTAGGTAAAGATGATTGCATAAACAAAATGTTGAAGCAAAAAGGTGCTAGAGTGAGTGTGTTCTGTTCTGTGGTCGATATTAAATGCCACTAACTTCATTGCCTAATGTAAGAATTAGAATAATAGCATGTCTGAATTGGGCTTTCATTGTTATAAATTTTCGAGAGTCAATTTCTTGTCTTGAAAAATCAACTGGTGATGGTTAGGGCCGCTTGCTCACTTCTTGAGTGCTGCATATTAAATGAGGGTTTATAAGTGATATTTGTATGTACAATTTACAATCTACCATGACTGTGGCATAGTGAAAACTTTAGAGCTAAACATAAAAAAAAAAAGGAAAAAAACCCAAACCCATTGATGTTGAGTAGTTTCCAACTCATAGTGACCCTATAGGACAGAGTAGAACTGACCTATAGGGTTTCCAAGGAACGGCTGGTGGATTTGAACTGCTGACCTTTTTGGTTAGCAGCTGAGCTCTTAACCGCTATGCTTGGGTGTTAGTACCAGACATATTAGCTGGTTGTCTTGGGTAAATTACTTAATCTCTGCAATCCTGAATTTTGACATGTATAAAGAGGAATGTTATATAATTTGAAGCATTGTTATAAATAAGAGAGGTAATGCAAATAAAATATCTTAACACCATGCATGGGACACAATGTTTATTAAATGTTATTGTGACCCAGGTGGTTTCACTGATGAATTATATGAAATATTTAAGAAAGAAATAACACCAATATTACCGAAAATCTTTCAGAAAATAGAGGAGGTTAAGATATATTTTATGTAGCTATCATGACCCTGATGCCATATCTGACAAAGACATTACTAAAAAAAAAAAGACAAAGAAAAGAATAAAAACAACAACAACAAAAATTAGAGACCTAATCAAATATTATTAAATAGAATTCAGCAATGCATAAGTATGATATAAGATAATTTACCAGGTAAGCCATATTCCCAGATGCAAAGTTAGTTTACCATTTGAAAATCAATCTATGTAATTCTCCAAAACCACTGAATAGAGGAGAAAAATCATATGATCCTTTAAGTAAATACAGAAAAGTCTTTTGACAAAATGGAACACCTTTGCTTGGAGCAAAGTAGGATTAGAAGGTAACTTCGGGCTAAAAAAGTGAACCCACGGAAAACCTACAGTTGACATCACACTTAATGGTGAAATGCTTTCATCCTGATATTGACAACTAGACAATGATGTATGCTGTTACCACTTTTAGTTATTACTCTATTGGAGGTCCTAGCTAGTGTGATAACACGAGAAAAAGAAATAAAAATAATAGATTGGGAATGACGACCAGTAGAAACACTTGCTCATTTCATGAGTTCCATGTATTAGATAAGGATTTTTAAGTAATATTTGTCTGTACAGTTTACAATTGGAGATATTGATTACACAGAATACCCTGAAGAATCTATAAAACAACTATGCGGACTAATGAACAAATTTATCAAGTAAGATATAAACTCCATATATAGATTCAAAGGTATTTTTATATTCTTGTATAAAGAGTTGGAAAATAATTTTTTTAAGTTCATTTACAATAACGTGATTAAACATAAAATATTTAGGAATAACTTTAACAAAAGACATACAAAACCTCTACACTGAAAACTGTGGAACATTGCTGAAAGTAATTAATTAAGACTTAAATATATAGAAAAGAAGCCCTGGTGGCACAGTGGTTAAGTGCTCAGCTGCTAACCAGAAGGTCAGTGGTTCAAACCCATCAGTCCTTCCATGGGAGAAAGAGATTGCAGTCTGCTTCCATAAAGATCCTTGGAAACCCTATAGGACAGTTCTACTCTGTCCTGTAGGATCACTGTGAGTCAGAATCAACTGAAGGACAATGGGTTTTAGGAGCCCTGGTGGCACAGTAGTTAAAGTATTTGGCTGTTAAATGAAAGGTTAACCCTCCAGCTGCTCCATGAGAGAATGAGGTGACAGTCTGCTTCCATGAAGATTTACAGTCTTGGAAACTTCTATGAGTCTGGATTGACTCAATGGCAATGAGGTTGGTTTGGTTTGGAAATATATAGAAAGAGGTGCTATGTTTATTGAATCAAAATCTCAATAATATTGAGGTATCAATTATTTCCATGCTAATCTATAGATTCCATGTACTCACAACTAAAATTCCACCAGGTTTTTGTTTGTTTTGTAAAGAGGCAAATTAATTCTAAAATTTATATGAAAATGCAATGGGACTAGAATACCCAAAGCAATCTTGAAAAAGAACAAAGTTGGAGGAATTAAACTATCTGACTTCATGACTTACTATAAAGCTACAGTAATCAAGACTCCTTGGCACCTGCATGAAGAGACAAATAGATCAATGGAATAGAATTGACAGCCCAGAAATAGACCCATACTTAGATCAATGGATGTTCAATGTATACAGCTGTTAACTTTTCTGTATATACATGTATGTATATATGTGTGTGAGTGTATATAATATATAATATATATATGAAAATTTTATAATAGAGTTTTGGGAGAAGGGCAGTTACTTTAGTGTTCTAACTTTGAGGAATAGAAATTATTATCCTCTTGTAGAGGTGAAGGTAATGAGTGAAGAAGGTTAGACAGGTGAAATACTCTGCCTCAAAATCCAAAGTTGTTAAATAAATGACGAAACCGGTATTAAAATGCAGGTGGCTCTAAACCTACAATCTAGCTCCTTTTTATGTTGCTGCACAACTTTCCAAATCCAAACACCAGGCCTATCTGTTAAAATAGATAGTGGGCATGAAAGCTCAGCTTTGCTTTGAACTTCTGTGATAACTTGCCAGTTTCCTAATAAAGTGACCTTTTTTAAAAATAAAAATTATTCTTGAGGTAAGAAATGCTAGTTGTCAGGTTATTGAGCACACAGTTCCTGAATATCCGTAAAAGGTAAATACTGAGATAGATAAAATCAGTTATAAAACAAGACTAAAAAAAAAGAACAAAAAACCCAGTGCCGTCAAGTCAATTCCGACTCATAGCGACCCTATAGGACAGAGTGGAACTGCCCCACAGAGTTTCCAAGGAGCGCCAGGCGGATTCGAACTGCCGACCCTTTGATTAGCAGCGTAGCACTTAACTACTACGCCACCAGGGTTTCCAAAACAAGACTGGGTTCTCAAATAATTATTTTTCCTCCAATGTGCTGGAATTTTTAGAAGCAAAAATACAAGGCCAGATATCTTAGAATCATAGGCCCAGACAGATCTGTAAATGCTTGTGTGTCTTTTTTTTTTTTTCCTTCTTATTCAAATAGAAACTCAGCAGCCTTGCAGGTGGTGAGCGTGTATCCTGTCCATAAAACCACTGCAAGGGCAGGCTTCATGAGCAGGAGCACCCATGGCAAGTGTGGTGCTGGGTATGCAGAGATGGGGAATCTAATAATCCCAGGTCAGACCTTGACTGGTCCTCTGACTTTGGACGTCTAAGTGCCTTACCCTTAATCAGCCTCATCGCTGAATCCTGCATTCCTCAGTAGTGTGAGGATAAAAACAAAGCAAATTGCAAAATCAAAAGAGTTAAATGGTAATCAAGCCTGACTTTCTCATTTTATTGGTGAGAAGACTGAAGCCTTGTGACATGCAAGGTAACAGAGATAGATAGAAGCAACAAAGGTAACAGAGTAGATAAAACATATCTTAAAGCAGTGTCTTCCAGACTTGAGGTTAGAGTAATTGCCCCATTCTAATTGCCTCCATTCGTTATCTATGAAATGACTTCAAAGGTAAATGTCCTATAGTAATGCACAGTGTTGTTATTGATGAAATTTCTTTATTAGGAGACATGTAAATATTATATGCAGATTTTTACTTAGAAAATATGTTTTCTGGATAATACCACGTATATAGAATTTTATGATATATATCCATGAGTAGAAAACAATCTATGTATAAAGAAGTGGTCCCTTCGGTAAAATTCATCACTTTTGTTGATACTCTGATCACTCTGCTGGATCTTTTTATAGATTATTCTTAAATGTGCTGTTCAATGTATGTCATAAATCAGCAGATTCAGTATTTCAGTCGTGGATGTTCCACTGGGACTTAGTTGAATGAAGTATACAAAGAGATACTGTGTATGCTATAGCATTTTGAAAAATACAATGGCATCTTCTCAAATGTATTACTATCTTTTTATACTTTGAAAGCCAGAAACCACTTTGAGGTAAAACAGACTAAATGAAATTTCTTTAAACTAAATGTGGATTTGGCAGCATTTTGTTGTGAGTTGTTTGTGTTTTGTAGGTATTTTGTGAGGGCTACATATATATATATATATATATATATATATATATATATATATATATATATATATATAGTTGTTGTTGTTAGGTGCCATCGAGTCAATTGCGACTCACAGAGACCCTGCTGTAGGGCAGAGTGAACTGCCCATAGGGTTTTCAAGGAGCGGCTGGTAGATTTGAACTGCTGACCTTTTTGGTTAGCAGCCGAGCTCTTAACCACTACACCACCAAGTACAAATTCAAGTACAAAAACCTGCAATATTTAAACTGTGCAATTTGGTCAACTTTGATGTGTGTCTGTCCTGGTGAAACCATCAGTACACTGAAGAAAAAGAACATTTCTAATGCTCCTAAAATGTTCCCGAGTCCCCCTTTGAAATCTCTTCCTCCCTTCATCTCCATCCCAGGAAACCAGTGACCTGAATTTTTTTTATTACAGATTAGTTTGCATTTTATAGAATTTTATATAAATAGAATAATAAAGTTTACACTATTTTAACCTGGCTTCTTCATTCAGCATATTTATTTTACGTTCATCTATGTTATTTTATGTATCAGTAGTTTTTTTTCCCTCTTCTTCATCCTCTTCCTCCTTCTTTTTCCAAGTAGTATTCTATTATATGAATATACCATAATTTGTTTATTCATTTGCCTGTTTGTTGGACATTTGGGTTGTTTCCAGTTTTTACAAATTAAGCTGCCATGATCAGGTGTGTACAAGTCTATGTGTGGTTATATGTTTCCTTTCTCTTGGGTAAATACATAGGATTTGAAGGTTTGGGTTATATTGAAAGTACTGGCTTTACATTTTAAGAAGCTGCCACAATATTTCTTATTTCTTGGTATTTTTTATATAAACAATCTTAATATGCAAATATCAGCAGTTTTACTTATTTTTTGATTTTGTACATTTATTGCTTTTCTTGCCTTATTGCAGTGGATAGGTCTTCTAGTCAAGTGTTGAATAAGAATATTGAAAGCTGACATTCTTGCCATGTTTGCTATCTCATGGATAAAAAACATATATATGTGTGTGTGTATATATATATGTCTTTCACTATTAAGTGTGATATTGCCCATTGGTGTTTGCCTAGATGCTCTTTATTAGTTGAAGGGAGTCCCCTAATATTCCTAATTTTTTAAGAGCTTTTGAGTTTTTTTTTTTTTAATTATGAATGATATTTAATTTCATCAAATGCTTTTAGCATTTTTTGAAAAGATCATTTATTAGCATGATGAATTGTATTGTCAAATCTACCTTGCATTCTTAGGAAAAATCTTTTAAGGTTATGATATACTATCTTTTAAGTATTGTTCGATTTAATTTGCTAACATTTTATTAAGGATTTTACATCCGTATAAGGGATATTGGACTGTGATTTTCTTTAACAATATCGTTGTTAGATTTTTTTAGTGTTATGCTGGCCTTTAAATCAAAATTGAGTAGTGATCCCTTCCTCATTATTTTCTGAAAAGATTTATGTAAGATAGGTGTTATTTCTTCCTTGAATATTTGCCAGAATTCACAGTGGTAACATTTTGACCTGGAGTTCTCTTTTAAGAAAGGTGTTTGACAACAATTTAATTTCTTTAATATAGGGCTATTCCAACTTTTGGTTTTTCTTGTACCAGTTTTAGTAAGTTATATTTTTGAAGAAATTTGTCAATTTTATCTAAGTTGCCACATTGTGGGGGTAAAGATGTTATGATATCATATTATTATTTTAATATCTGTAGAATCTGTGTCATTAACTCTTTCATTCCTGATATTGGTGAGTTGTGTTCTCTCTCTTTCTTGATCATTCCAAATAGGACTTTGTCAATTTTGTTGATCTTTTCTAACAACCAGTTATTAACTTGTTAGTTTTCTCTTTTATTACTTTCTCCTCTCATCTTTACCATTTTCATTCTTCTACTTACTTTGAGTTTAATTTACTTACTTTTTTCTTTTTAGTTTTTTATAGTGTAATCTTAGTTCTTTCTCAGTTTTTTTAAAAAAAAAATTCTTTCCTAATCTGAACATTTAAAGCTATACATTTCTAAGTCCTTCTTAAGGTTCATCACACAACTTTTAAGTAGCATTTTTGTTGTCATTTAATTGAAATATTTTCTAAATACCGACTCAATTTGTCTTTGACCCACGAACTATTTTCAACTGTGTTATTTAATTTACAGATATTTGAAGTTTTTCTAGATTTTTTTCCCCTAGTTTAATCGCAACTGTGGTGAGAGACTACATTTTGTATGATTTTGATATTTTAAAATATTGACTTTGTTAATGCCTAGAATATGGTCTATCTTAATGAATTTATTATGCATACTTAAAAATAATATATATTCTGAAGTTTATGGATGCAGGGTTCTATAAGCATTTATTAGATCAAATAGTTCATAGTGGTTTTTGAGATCTTCTGTCTGAATTACATTATATATACCAATGTTTCACAGTACAAAAAAAAAATAGAGTAAATGCTGTAGCACTTCACACTTGACATGAAAGTAGAAAAATTGCAATCATTGCAAAATCATTGATCTTTATAATTTTCATATGTAGTACATCTACATACATTAAAAACCCCACTACATAATAATATCATTTTTGTTTTAAATAGTTATATGAACCTTTAAAGAACTTTAGAAAAAGAAACCTTTTACACCTATCCAGGAATTTACCTTTTTTTTTTTTTTTGCTCTTCTTTCATTTCTGATGATCTATGATTTCCTTTGATAATATTTTCCTTCACTGTGAGGAGTTTCCACTAGCATATCTTGTATATCACTTCCTGGCAATGAATTATCTCTGTTTTCCTTCACCTGAATATGCCTTTATTTCACCTTCATTTCTGAAGATTATTTTCACAGGTTATAGAATTCTTTCTAGATTGGCAGTATCATCTTTCACCCTGTCGAAGTTGTTGCTCTACTGTCTTCAGGCCTCCATAGTTTCTGATGAGAAATCTGTAGTATTTCAATGCATTCGCTTGTATACAAGGGTCATGTATGTCTAGTTGTTTTCAAGAGTTTTTTCTTTATCCTTGGTTTTCAGCAGAATTACTAAAATGTGACAAGATGTGACTTTCTTAGTTTTTGTGGTTCACTGAGATTCTTGAATCTGTAAATTTATATCTGTCACTAAATCTGGGATGTTTTCAGGCAGTATTTAATCTTTTTTTTTTTTTTCCTGTCTCAATCTTTTCCTCCTTTCCATGTAGGACTGAAATTACATATATCTTTGGAAATTATCCCATGAGTCTCTGAGGCTTTTTTATTTTATTCTTTTTTCCTCTCTGTTCTTCCGATTGGATACTTTATGTTGATCAGTCTCCAAGTTCATAGATTCTTTTCTTGGTTACCTCTATACTGCTTTTGATTCCATCCAGAAAATTATTCATTTTAAATATTGTACATTTTGCTTGTAAAATTTTCATTTTGTTTTCTTTTATAGTTTTTTTTTTTTTAAACCTCTGTTAAGAATTCCTTTATTTTTATTCATGTCCAGAGTGTTTTTCTTTACTCATGGAGCATAGTTCTAATTGCTGCTTTAATGTCCTTAATAACTCAATAACCTAGGTCATCTTGCTTTTTTTTTTTTTTCTTTGTAGAGTTGGTGGGTTTCTCCTGTTATTTTTTAATGTTGAGTAATTTTGAATTAAGTTCTGGATATTGTAAATATTATATTGTGTAGAGTCTGGGTCCTATTATGATGATGATCTCTATTTTAGCAGACAATCCAGCCAGTTAGATTCAGACTGTATGTTGTGTCTCACCTTCTTTGGGAGGTGGTTAAATTTCAATTTAGTTCTCTAAGGCTTTGCTGTTTTGGTTTGGGGGTGTCCTGTGCCTGTGCAGTTCAGAGGTTAGGGTGAGACTTACGCAGGAGGTGCAAGTCCGATACCTGTTTTGGTTTTTTTGCACACATACTTAGCTCAGAAACTAAGCTGAGACCGGTACAGGTTTGTTCACAGAATCTCCTTCTCTGGCACTTTCATCTCTGGAATTCTTCCCAAACCCTCTAGCCTGCAAGAGTCCCTCTTTCTGGTTACTCTTGACAGAAAGGTAGGGTTTATCTCAGAGTTTATCTGCCCATGCAGCTGTTACCACCTCACCGCTTTGTGACTAGGGACTACCGCTAGGGTCATACTGCACAAGGAAATAGAAACGAAACAACCAAACAAAATGGGAAAATCATCACTGTGAAGGTCACTTTTATAACTTTTGACTCCCCTCCACATTCTACCTGCTTTACTTTCGGGAGTCCTTAAATAGATTTTTTTTTAGGATTATTAGTTTTAATCATCATGAAGGATAGGATATAGTAGACTTACCCTACTACAATTAAATCAGAACTAACATTGAATTTTTTTATCCCAGAAAAAGGAAGTTGACTGTATGTCAAGGCATAAATCCTTCTTTTTCATAAAAGCTTAAACCACTGTAACATAGAAAGTTCTTGTTTCGTGAATGAATTGTGGAGGTAAGAGCAGAAAAAAAAAAAAATTTTTTTTTTGACCAGAAGTGTATGTTAAATAGTGCCCATTACAAACACAGAATAAAAAATATGCATATAAACAATGAAAGAAAATAGCTGCTGTGATACTTAGTCCCCACATTCCAACTATTTTTTGCAGTTATTATTTCAAGGACATGGAAGACAACAGTATCTTTTCCTTCCCCAGTGATTTATAAAAGATAAAATTGATTACATATATGAAGAGCTTGGCACCATCAGAATGAAGCTGTATATATATTCAAAGTGGTGTTATTACTGTAATGAGTAACTAATCCCTAGATACGTTAGAGTCCTTTCTGACCAGTTCCTCATCACAATTTAAATATGAGTTTTAGTTAAAAATAAAGATTCTAAGAATTAACATTGGTGACAGTATTTCCTGTTGTAAAACGCAGATACTAAGTCATTGCCAACTTCATTATGAAGATGACTTTATATAATAATAAATATCAAAGGGGAAATTACTGTGTCTGAATGATGTGAATTTTGGAAGTAGTACAGTATCCTTCTTTACTTGGAATAACCAGAAACTAATTAATGTGAATTATGTATTTCTACTGTCTTGTTTTGATCAGAGATTCTTAGGGAACTGAAGAATAAGGACAGCAAGGCCTTTTATATACCAGTCCAGTTGAATTGTTTTAAAAAATTAAAGGATGTATGGGCACCCAATAAAGCATTTTTCGTATGCTTAAGATATCCTCTGACCCTGAATTAGATCGAGCAATTTAAATAGGGTTCAGATAGGGAGCACATTGCAATTTAGGTGAAATAACTTTCCAATGTCCACTTTCCAAACATTTATCATATTCATTTTCTCCTTGAAATTGAGAGTACAAAAATAGCAATTATCTGAATTTATATTATTATTTGTAAACTGATGCACTATTCAGTTAGGCATTTTGTTATATAGTCACAAGAATTTTAAAAACATATTTTTGATCATGTTCTAATTTATTATATCACATGACCTCAATGCTTTGCATTTTAAAAATTGATATGTAGTCTGTAGTCAGTAAAATGTAACAAACAAACAAAAAATTCAACAAGTGCACAACTCAGGGAGTTTTCATATATGTATACACTTTTTATGGAGCACTAGTGGAGCAGTATTGACTCAATGGCAACGGGTTTGGTTTTTTTGGTTTTGGTGGAGCAGTTGTTAAGTGCTCAGCCACTAAACAAAACGTCACCAGTTTGAAGGTCATCCTGTGGGAGAAAGATGTGGCAATCTGCTTTCCTAAAGATTACAACCTTGGAAACCCTATGGGGCAGTTCCTCTCTGTCCTATAAGTGGCTATGAGTTGGAATTGGCTTGACGGGAATGGTTTTTATACCCTTTTTATATATGTCATATCTATCAAGATGCATAACGTTTCAATCATCCCTGAAACTTGTTTTGTGCCCCTTTCCTTTCACTGTCTCCCATTCCCCACCTGGATTTAATCATTGCCGACTTTTGTCAGCAAGAATTAGTTGCCTGTTCTTAAACTTTTTATAAATGGAATCATAGAGCATGTACTCACTTAGATATTCATCCATGTGTTGTATCAACAGTTCTTTCATATTCATTGCTGAAAAATATTCAATTGTATGAATATATCGCAGTTTGATTATCTGTTTTCCTCTTGCTAAACATTTGATTGGCTTCCAGTTTTGGTCTATTATGAATAAAAACACTTAGAAATCCTTGTACAAGTCTTTTTGTGATATAGATTTCATTTGTCATATAAGTAACAATTATTTGAATGTAGCAATTTGTCTATTAAATTTATTTTTCACAGTAATACTTAGACAATATTTTGCTATAAGAATTAAAAACGGTCCCAAGTTGCCCGGCCACAACTGATGACTGCCCTGACAGGGAGCACAACAGAGAACCCCTGAGGGAGCAGGAGGTCAGTGGGATACAGACCCCAAATTCTCATAAAAAGACCAGACTTAATGGTCTGACTGAGACTAGAGGAATCCCGGCGGTCATGGTCCCCAAACCTTTTGTTGGCCCAGGACAGGAACCATTCCCGAAGACAACTCATCAGACATGGAAGGGACTGGACAATGGATTGGAGAGAGATGCTGATGAAGAGTGAGCTACTTGTATCAGGTGGACACTTGAGACTGTGTTGGCATCTCCTGTCTGGAGAGGAAATGGGAGGGTAGAGAGGATTAGAAACTGGCAAAATTGTCATGAAAGGAGAGACTAGAAGGAGAAAGCGGGTTGACTCATTAGGGGGAGAGTAAGTGGTAGTATGGAGTAAGATGTATATATGCTTATATGTGACAGACTGACTTGATTTGTAAACTTTCACTTAAAGCACAATAAAAATTATTAAAAAAAAAAAGGGTCCCAAGGTATAAAAATTGCCCTGAAGAATTTTGGCATTCTTTTGAAAGATTATTCTTCCTTGTTTACAGTATGTTATTATTGTTGTTAGTTGCTGTTGAGTGTATTCTGACTCATGGCAACCCCATGTGTGCAAAGTAGAACAATTCCATAGGGTTTTCATGGCTGTGACCTTTCAGAAATAGATCTCCAGGCCTGTTTTCCTAGATGCCTCTGGGTGGGTTCAAATTACCAGCCTTTCAGTTCGTAGTCAAGCATTTAGCCATTTGCACCCCCCAGGGATTATCCATATTTGATTCTCCTATACAAATTTTGGCACCCTGGTAGCACAATGATTAACAGCTTGACTGCTAACCAAATGGTTGGCAGTTCAAATCCACCACCTGCCCCTTGGAAACCTTATGGGGCAGTTCTACTCTGTTCTATAAGGTCTCTATGAGTTGGAATTGACTGTAAGGCAACAGGGTTAGGTTTTTTTGTTGTTGTTGTTTATACAAACTCTAAACAATTTTAAACTTTGTAAATCTATTAAAAGCACATAAAAATGAAAACCTATCACATGTAAAATTTTCATTTTTTCCAAACAATTTATTTATTTATTTTTTTATTACCTCTCAAGGACTAGCCACATGGTTACCTAGCCCTCTCTACCATACTGTTTCACTGTACTATACTTAGCAACTTACTTATCCACCTGCCCATGAGACTGTCCTTGGAGACAATGACCACCCATGTCTTCCTGGTCTATGTTATTTCACTATACACATAAACCCTTTGCTGTCGAGTTGGTTTCGACTCATAGAGATCCTCTATGACAGAGTAGAACTGCCCCTATAGGGTTTCTAAGGAGCAGCTGGTGGATTCAAACTGCTAACCTTTGGGTTAGTAGCCAGAGCTCTTCACCACTGTGCCACCAGGGCTCCAGTTCACTATACAGTACGAAGCAATTTCTTTGCCCATGGCCTCATGAAACTTGAAGGCAAAGATCATCTATATTCTACTAGACTTTCCATCCCTAGCATCAGGTACTTTGCACGGCATATGGTAGTTATGTCTTATACATCAAGTGAACTTAATGACTGACTGCCTTTTGCTTAGGGTGTTTATTTGCCTTGCAAAAGTCAAGTTTTTGCTATGGAAACACAACACACACTTAGCTTTAGCCCAGGAGTTTACTATTCCCTTTATGTCTTAAATCTTTTGTTTAACACATAAGCTGACTTATTCCAGTTTCCTGTTTACATAGAGTAGGCTTTTGATGAAAATGCACACTACTTAAAGCCTACAAAGGATTTCTGTTTTATTAGTTTAATAAAGTTATATTAAACTCCACTGATGTGTCATTGAGAATAAGTTTCAAGTAAAGACATACATACATACATGCCCACACACACATATTCTTAATTCATCTTTGCTTCCAGCACATACTATACTTAACACGCTATATATATAGTGCATAAAATACAAACATCATTTTCTTTATTTTCTTGTTGGCAAAAGTACCTGTTTTGCACAATTAAAAGACCTTGAAGGTATGCATGATTTACTACTGGGATTTCCATATTGAATCAAAGGTCATTATTCTAATAGTCTCAGACATTTTTTTTTTTCTCTAATACGTCTTTGCAGGGCCCATCTGTTTGTGGTTGCTGGTATAACCTCTTTTGATAGGGGCAGGATGGCAGATGGACAGCAGATGGGAGTTTTGCCCTGCCTCGTGGTTCAGATCCTGGACCAGACAGGATTTGTCAGGGACTTTCAGTTTGTCCTCTCAGCTGTGGGCTTCAGTATTATGTTTGGCATCTCAATCAAGGGTATGAATTGATGCAGAGCTGGACAGGCTATTGGTCATTGTGACTAATTAATGACTAATGATAAGGGTGGGGCACCCAGTGAGTCTATAGAGAACTGGATGAGGAAATATCCCTTTCCACTTCATGAAAGCAGCAGTCAGGAAATAAACAACGTATTGTATCGGGCAAATCTGCTGCAAAAGACTTCTTTAAAGTTTTTAAAAAAACAAAGGAGTCTCTTTGATGACTAAGGTGCGCCTGACCCAAGCCATGATATTTTTAATCGCCTCATATGCATGTGAAAACAGGACGATGTAAAAGGAAGACAGAAGAAGAATTGAGGCATTTGAATTGTGGTATTGGTGAAGAATATTGAATATACTGTGGACTGCCAGAAGAACAAATAAATCAGTCTTATAAGAAATACAACTGGAAAGCTCCTTAGAAGTGAGGATGGTGAGACTTTGACTCGTTTACTTTGGATATGTCATCAGGAAGGGCCAATCACTGAAAAGAGGCATCATGTTTGGTAACGCAGAGGGTCAGCAAAAGGGAGGGAAAGCTTCAAAGAGATGGATTGACACAATAGCCTCAATAGACTCAAACATACCAATGATCATGAAGATAGTGCAGGGCTGGAAAACCTTTCATTCTGTTATGTACATCAGGTCCCATGAGTCAGAGTTGAATCAATGCCAGTAACAAACACAGCAAGCTTCACTCTGTGCTTGATCCCCAGGACTCCAGAGCCAGCTCATTCTGAAGATTGGAGTTGCATAATTAGAGAAAAAAAATTGTCATGTAGGTATTTACCTAATTTTAAAGTATAACTCAGTTTTCCAGAAGCCTTTGTTTCTATACAAGATCACCTGAGGAAAAGGAGAGAAATAGGGACAGACAGGTAGACAGTGACTTGGTACTTAAACCAAACTTTAAAAAAAAAAATGTTGTTAGAAATGCATTTATTTTACAATAAATTAAGGGTTGTTGTTGGTGGTGGTAAACCAAACTTTTTATCTATATTGTTAAACAACTTGTCATCTTCTGGAATTCTAAAAGGTACAGTATGATTCAAACTTGGACTAATGATAACATCTGAATGCAGTAAATATGACTACTTCTGCTACGGCATTAAAGACAGTTCATGCGATTGCTAGCCTTTAAGGAAAAAGAAGAAAGTCTTTTGTTTTATTCTGAACTATCAGCACATTCTTTTTTCTTTTAATATTTATATGAATTTACTGTTTTCCTAGTGACGCCTTTCATTTCAGATGGAAGCCACATTGGAATAAACAGATGAGGCTGGGTAAATCCCCTAATGACGGCTAGAAGGGTAAGCCTTGGCAATGGCCATGAATAAAAGGGAATGATGAGTCAAATTGGATACTAAGCTTTGATTTTTTTTTTCTTTTATTAGTTTCTTTGCACTTAGAGCTTCCCAGAATCATAATGTGCTTTTTCCTTGGCTAAGCTGAGTCCCAATTTTGATAAATAGCACAAGAGAGTTTATATAAGGAACCTGTGTCTGCAGATCTCTAAATAATTGCCCATGATAACTAGAAAACTGTCACACTCTATCAGGACCATTACTAACTTATCAGCCAGCATTAAAGGAGATCCTTAGGATACACTGTCCCTTCCCTGTACCTGAACTAAATTAAAATACTGTGCCTTACTGGTTGATAGTGCTTCTGTTCTTATAGTAGATAGATTATGACATTATGTAATTTATTAGTATGAAATGTTCATGTTTGCATATTGTCTCATGTTCTTAGGAGTCAGACCTTTCTACCTATGTATAATAATTATGCCACTCCAAATTATATCAATAACATTGAGTTGTTGTACTCAAGTAAATTATGTTTGCATTAACCCAAGAGATTTCTAACCTAGATATGTGTAGTGTTAACCCCCACAGGACACCCTAAAATCTAGATTATAACAGACTGCTGCGTGATCATTTATATCACCATTGAATACAACCTTGAGTATAAAAAAAAATTTTTTTTTTGTATGAGGGCGATATAAATGATCGTGTAGCAATATGTTATAATCTAGATTTAATTTCTATATTTAAAGAATATATGTTGTATTCTTTGTTCCATCTGGTATCCTTTTACCTTTCTCTTCAATTTTATTTTTCCTGATTTACTAAATATATTTAAATAAAATGAAACTCTGCATATATATGTTTGTAATTATCCTTCAGATTATATATTTGATGGATAACCAAGATACCTTTATTTTGGAATCTTGTTTACTGTGTCTGGGGCTTCCTTAAAACCAACTCATTTATTCTTTCCTTTTAAAGGGGTCTTAAAATAGAAAAAAAAAAAAAAAATCTTATTAAGGTGCTGCCCAGGATAGCCTAAAGGACTGTGTTATGCCCCTGCTTGCTATAAATGTACTTTAATGTGGATCTTGGTAACATGATTTTAGATGAGGTGTGGACAGGCTGTAATTAGTTATAAATCTGTAAATGCTTGAACAGGGGCTTGGCTTAAAGTTCTCCACCTGACTAATCCCAGAAAACTGTCTTAATATGAATTGCCATTAGCCACGGAGTTAGAGGAAAGTCATGAATTTGAGGAAATTTAGCAATCCCTGTGACTTTTTGTGTGACTTAGCCAGTCAGATAGAAGCTCCACTTTGCTAGTGTGCTCTTTGCTTCCCTCGAGTCTTGTTTTTCTTTTGGTAGACAGCTCTTATGAGAAAGCTTAGAAATGATGTTTCAACCACAATTAGCTCTTTTGCAGAAATTCTTAAGCTATCTTACATTGAGCATCTTTCCATGAACAGCTAATTTCTTCTATTTAATCAGCCCTTAGGTGATATAGCACTTACGGATTGCAAAGTACTTTACCCATGATTTCTCTCTTGATTTTTCCAAACCACCAATAGGCAAGCAGAGAAAGCCCTTATTACATTAGAAGAAATGGAAAATCAAAGCTATAAAGGAAATTCTTGAAGATCATACAGGTAGGAAGCAGTGGACTGGGATTTAAATCAAGGTTATAGTGGACTGGGGTTGGCATTTTAGAATTAGAAGAGAGCTCTGAAATTTTAGTGCAGCATTGGTATTCTCACTTTCTAGATGAAGAAACTGAGACCTAAACGAATTACGTAGCTTCCCTGAGAACGTATGTTTTGCTAGTGCCATTGCTGGGGAAAGTGCCCTGACTTTTAAAATGTAAGGAAAACGGCTTGTGTTCTACAATGTAAGGAACATTTTTTTTTATTATTATTCTATTAAGAGAGAGAAATGGAGCATTGTAAATGCAACGGACTGGAGGTCAAGTTGTTCTATGTAGACTATATATTGTCTGATGTGCAAAAGATATGTAAAAGCTTATGCATTTATTCATTAAAAAAGAGTTATTAAGGGTCAACTATGGGGATAAAATTACAATCAATTCATTATTTCCATCTTCAGGGAGTCGGAGCCATTCATTTATTTATTCATTCTTTTGTTCAGCATTTATTGAGTAGATTCTATGTGTCAGGCACTCTTCCTTCCTATGTACTCTTGTGCTGTTAAGCAAAACTAAACCAGTTTGGCTGAAAAAAGAGCAAACTATCATTTTTTGTGATGTTCTAGGTCTCTATTAAAACAACCTAAATAAGCAAGAAAACAAATCAAATTTAGTATCCAGTTTGATTAATTATTGCCTTTTCTTCCCAGTCGTTACTGTAGGATATAAAATAGAGAACTTAAAAGAAGTCCCTGCCTGCAAGAAGCTTGCATTCTAATAGGCATTGCAGCCTACTAAATAAATAACACATACTAGAAGGTCAAATCTTGATAAGCATTATGACCAAGACCAAAGCAGGCTTAAGTGTCAGAAAGAGAATGAGAAGGAGGTACTGTTTTATGTAGGGTGGTCTGAGAAAGCCTCTCTGTGTCTCTATTGTGTGTGCATGTATAAATGCATACTTTTCACACTTAGCTTTTTAACTGAGATATAAGTTAAATTTACAGGTTGTGAATTACACAGACCTTAAGCATTTTTTTTTTTTAAGCATACTGTTTGATGAGTTTTGAAAAATGTATACACTGATGTAATCCACACTCTTATCAAGATATAGCCCATGTCTATCACCAGAGAATGATCACTCCTGCCCTTTCCCAGTCAATTCTCTTGTGGTACCCCAGAAGCAAACATTGTTCTGATTTCCTTCACCATAGATTAATTTTGCCTGTTCTGAAACTTTATATAAATGGAATCAGATAGTATGCACTCTGTAGTGGCTGGATTCTTTTGGACATCTTAAGGTTTTTGATGTTCATCCTTGTTACTGCTTTATTGCAATTATTCTTTTTATGTATGTGTTCTGTTGTATGGATATACTATGATCTGTCTATCCATTCTTCTGACAATGGACTTATGGAATGTTTCAAGTTTTGGGCCATTAGAAATAAAGCTGTTAGGAACATGTTTGTACAAGATTTTTATGTGTATGTGCTTACACTTTCCTTGAGTAAATACCAGAAGGTAGATGTTTAATTTTATAAGAAACTTCTACACTGATTTCCAAAGATCTGCCATTTTACCCTCCCACCAGCACTGAAGAAGGGTTCTGGTTTTTCTTCATCCTCATCAACAGTTGGTGTCATTGGTCTATTAACTCTTAGTCACTTGAGTGGGGATATAATGGTATCTCATGTGATTTTGATTCACAATTTCATGACTCATGATTGTGAGCCCATGCTTATTGGCTATTCACATATATTCCTTTGTCAAGTGGCTATTCAAGGCTTTTGCTCATATTTTAAATTCAGTTATTTGTCTTTTTATCATTGAATTGTAGGAGGTAGATAGAAGTCCTTTGTCATATGTATTACAAATATTTCCCCCAGACTGGCTTGAGCTACTCATTTTCCTAATGCTGTCTTTCAAAGAGTGAACTTTTTTTTTAGCTTTGATGAAGCTCATTTTATAATTTTTTCTTTTATTGGCAGTGTTTCCTCGTACTTGCTAAGAAATTTTTGCCTTCTTCAAATATAAAACAAAGATATTATCTTACGTTTTCCTGCAGAAGGTTTGTAGTTTTATTTTTATGTTTACAACCATGATTAATCCAGAATATATTTTTGTGCGTGATGCAAAGTATAGATAAAGGTTCATTTTTTTTTACGCCCAAATAAGTAGCCAATTGTTCCAACATTACTGGTTGAGAAGGCTTGCCTTTCCCTTGCAATGCTTTGGGACCTTGATTGAAAAATTAGTGTTTCGGGGCTTCCACTTAGGATATAGAAGGATGGAAAGGGCAGTGTTTCCACCCTTACAACCACAAAATGGTTGAAAATTTGCAAATATATAACTTTTCTTGAACCCATGAGAGAGCTCAGGTCTCAAGGAAACCAACTGTCTTGTTTACCTATACGACAAATGGGTAGCTTTAAAGAACAGAAATTTATTTCCTCACAGTTCTGTAGGCTGAAAGTCCAAATCAGGTCTCATCTATGTTGATTCCTTCTGTGGACTTCTCTCCTAGATTCTGTTTTTTGTTGGCAATCCCTAGCGTTCCTCTTCTTGTAGATGTGTCCTCACATGGTGTCTGTCTTCCCCCTGTGTTTCTGTGACTATTCTGCTTTTTTTTATAAGATACTATTCAGAAGTGATTAGGTTTAGGACCAACCCTACTCTGGTATGACCTCATTACCATAACAAAAGAAAACCCCTATTTCCAATCAGGGTTATATTCATGGGCACAAGGTTAGGACTTCAGCACATATTTTTGGAGGACACAACTCAATCCATAGTACCAACTAACCTGAAATCTAGGGAAGGAAAGGTGCCTCCAAGAAGAGATAAGGTGGAAAAACTTGCTTACCTGGAACAAATACCTAACAGCACTGATAAGAAGAATTCAACTAATATTTTTAACAAATTGCTAAAGGCTAAGTGAGGCCTAGCAAGACAAATGCAAATCCTTGGGACTAAAGGCACAAGGGAAATGTACACTCTTTTGCAGGCTCCTCACTGAGCACAGGGCACTCACCCAAAACACAGGGCAAGGGTCCTGAGAGAACATCTCTTGTGATGCAGTCCTGGAGGAGACAGCCCCTGTTCTACTGGTATCAACTTTTCTATGAAGATAGGAGCCCTCTCCTATCTTTCCTATGGCACAAAAGCCTTAAACCACATGGAAAAGGTTGATAAACCCTATTATCCTTAGGACAGTGCAGAGAGAGAACTCATTGCAGCAGGGTGGAGTTGCAGCTGGTGAATTCAAACTGCCCGCCTTTTGGCTAGCAGCCAAGCTCTTAACCACTGTGCCACCAGGGCTTCTGTTTCTGGATAATGGGCAGGAATACAGCCTATAGCTGAGATTGATTTAGGATTACTGAGAAGGCTCAACCTTCAGGACCCAGGGATTCAGTGCTTGCCCAATTAATGACAACAAAAGAGAATGCTCGTCCAGCCCCACTACCTGGTCAACAAGTGTTATAAGAAGAAGCACTCTACTGCTGAGAGATAGGCAAGAGTATAGGGAAAGACTCTCTCTGTGATATAGCTTAAAATGAAGATGCAAAGCTGAACGTGGAGGAAACATTGAGAAAAACCCTCTGGTAAATCAGTCTTCACCTTAAACACTTGGATCTGCACAAAGACAAGAGCAAATTAAACCCAAAAATAAGCAAAAAGAAGAAAATAAAGTGTTACCATCAATGAAATAGAAAACAAAGAACTATAAAGAAAATCTATAAATGTCAAAGTTGATTCTTTGAAAAGATTAATAAAATTGGTAAGCTAACATCAGGAATATATTATAGACAATACATTATAGATGTGTAATAAATATCAAGAATATATTATGAAAAACTTTATGCCAAAAGTTTTTATAGACTTGATGACATGTATAAGTTATTAGAGACACAAATTTACAACTGACACAAGAAAAAATAGAAAATTTAAAGTCTTGCGGGTATTAAAGAATTAAAAATTCCCAGCCCCCTCAAAAAAAAAAAAAAAATCCAGAACCAGATGACTTTAATAATGAATTCCAATAAACACTAAAGGAAGAAAGACCACTAATTTTATAAAATTCTTCTGAAAAATAGAAGTTGATGGATTGCCTCTTTCTTCTATGAGACTGGCATAAAAATATTTAAAAAACCTTAGTGATTTACTGTCTCTATCATTGTCCTGAATCTTTTCCTATGTTTCTTATCATTTATATTAACATACCACCTTCTTCTCCGTATTTTATTACAGTTGACCTTATCTTTATATTTAACATGTGAATGATATATAATCAGATCTTGCTTTTTATCTAGTCTGGCAGTCTCTATATTTCAATTAGAGTGTTTAATCAATTTAAATTTAATGTATTATCTGTATGATTATATTAAAATCTACCATTTTGCTTGTTTTCTATTTGTAACATCCGATTTTTGTTATTTTCCTTCCAGCTGGTTGTAAGACTTTTTTCTTTTATTCCCGTGTTATGAATTTATTTGTGTCTCCCCAAAATATATGTTTAAGTCCTAATCCCTGGTACCTATGAATATGACCTCATTTGTATATAATGTCTTTCCAGATGTCATTAGTTAACCTGAAGCCATACTGAAGTAGGTTGGGTCCTTATCCAATATGATTGGTGTTTTTATAAAAAGAGGAGAATAGACACATACAAAGAGATACAGAGAAAAAGGCCATGTGAAGATGGGGCAGAAACTGGAGTTACACTACCATTAGCCAAGGAACATGTAGGGCCCCCAGAAGCTGGAAGATGTAAGAAAGGAACTTTCCCTAGAGCCTTCAAAGAGAGCATGGCCCTGCCAACATTCTGAGTCCAAACTTCTAGCCTCCAGAATTGTGAGAAAGTAAATTTTTGTTATTTTAAGTCACCAAGTTGTGGTACTTTGTTATGGCAGCTTTTGAAAACAAATACATCACCCTTCTCAGATAACAAACATCTTCACTGTCCTCTTTCTCCTCTCCATGGTTTTTACCACATAGCTAGATAGAAGCTTTTTGGTTTCTCAGCAATTTGATTTTAAATGTGTCTTGATAGTTTTTTTTTTTTTTTTTTAATTCTGCTCTCTATATATGCATCTTCTTGAGCCTGTGAGTTTATACGTTCCCTCAAACCTGGAAAAAAATTATTCATTCTTTCTTTAAAAAAAATTTTATTTTTTTATTTTTTTTACATGGCCCAATCTCTCTCAGTTCCTTCTGGGATACCAAATATGTTGTTGTTCTGTGCCATCGAGTTGATTTGAACTTACCATGACCCTGTAGGAAAGAGTAGATCTGCCCCACATGGTTACCTAGGCTGAAATCTTTATGGGAGTAGGTTGCCAGGTCTTTTCTTCTGCGGAGCTGCTGGTGGGTTCAAACCATTGACCTTTCGGTTAGCAGCTGAGTGCTAATTTGATGTTGTCCCACAGGTCACTGAGGGACTGGTCATCTTTTTAGTCTTTTTTTCTTTTTGTGTTTCAGTAGTATAGTTTTATTACCCTGCTTTCAGTTCGTTAAATATTATTTCAGCAGTGGCTACTTTGCTGTTAAGACCATATAGTAAAATTTTCACTTCAGATATTGTAATTTTCAGGCCAAAAATTTCCTAATGGTTCTTTTTATAGTTTCCATTTCTCTGTTTAGATTCTGATTTTTTCCCTTGTTATTGTCACATTTTCTTTTAAGCCTTTGAATATATTCCCAATAGCAGTTTTACAGCCCTTGTCTGCTATTTGTACCATCTTTCTTATTTCTGGGTCTATTTCTATTGACTGTGTTTTCTCCTGGTCATGCATCATATTTTTATGCTTCACGTGTTTAGAAATGATTTTCTTTCATACTGAATGCTATGTATGTTAATTGTTGAATTTTTTACAATAATGGAGTAGTTACTGACTTATCCCTTCTCTACCATAAATGATTATAAAATTGAGTAAGATAACTGAATTAATAGTTTTAAGGCCTTGGCCAAAAGGTAGCGCAAGACTTTTACCCCTGAGAGAAGGAACATGAATGAGAGAAGCTTCACAGTCACTTACTATTGACAGAAGAGAGAGTTTCTATCATATATTAAATGCTTAAAGGAAAATATTTTCAAAAAGCCATGTTAATTCAGAAGAATGAAGTTTAACAAGGCACTAAGTATTTTCAACCATTTCATATGCATGTGAAAGCTGGACAATAAATAAAGAAGACCAAACAAGAATTGATGCCTTTGAATTATGATGTTCAGGAAGAATATCGAATGTACCGTGGATTGCCAGAAGAACAAACAAATCTGTCTTGGAAGAAGTTCAGCCAGAGTGCTCTTTGGAAGCAAAGATGGCAAGATTTCATCTTACATACTTCGGACATGTCATCAGGAGAGACCAATCTCTGGAGAAGAACATCATGCTTGGTAAAGTAGAGGATCAGTGAAAAAGAGGAAGACCGTTAATGAGATAGATTGATATGGTGGCTGCAACAACTGTTTCAAACATAGCAAAGATTATGAGGATGGCACAGGACCAGGCAACATTTTATTCAGTTATATATAAGGTTGCTGTGAGTCGGAACTAACTCGGCAGCACCTAAAAAGGGTTGGAAAATGAAAGTAGGAAAAAAGTTCCTAGAGAAAATGATATCTGCATGAATTTTAAATTTTGAATAGAAATGAGCCAATTACGAGTGGACTCCTGATCTATGTAGAGGGTGAACTAGATGCAGTCAAGTTGTTTCTGACTCACGGTGATCCATGTGTCTCATGGTAGAACTATGCTTCATAGTATTTTCAATGTCTGATTTTTCAGACGTAGATCTCCAGGCTTTTATTTATTTATTTTTTTGAGGTGCCTTTGATGGACAGGAACCACCAGCCTTTTGGCTAGCAGCTAGACACATTAACCATTTGCATCACCTAGGAAATCTATGAGAACGGTACTGTGTGAGAAAAAGACCCAGTCTGTGCTGGAAACTTCACCCAATTCAGTGTTGGTGGAACCTAAACCATGACAAAAGAAAAGGAGGGTGAGAGGCAAGAGAGGAAAAAGGGAGACATAATATGGTAGGCCTGGCATGCTGAGTTTAGGAGCTTAGGTATTACGTTATTGGAAGTGGGAAGTCAACAGTGAGCTTAAAGCAGAGGAGAAATGTGGTGTTTATGATTTAGATAGAATATCCAGGTAGTGCTGTATCAGTCGGAGTATGATTTGAGGTGATGAAAGTCCTGGGTTCAAATATACCATATACACCAATATACCATTGAATAATGCAAATTAGGGATGGCAGATCTTGGTCATTGGCAGTGTGAGTATGAAGTACAAAGGAGACAAATCTATTTTGATCCCCATTCTACAGATGGAAAACTAAGGGCAGAGAAATTAAATGGCTTACCCAAAGTCCCACAGCCAGTAAATTTAAGAACAGATTTGCGCCCAGATAACCTGGCTCCAAAGTCCTTGTAACCGCCTAGCTATACTGCAGATGCAAGAGAGTAGACATGGTGAAGGGAGTGAGGAATATGAGAAGAGGGTCCTGTTCCAGAATAGAGGGATGTGCCAAGGGAGTATAATGGCTGTGTTGGTCATCTAGTGCCGCTACAACAGAAATACCACAAGCGGATGGCTTTAACAGAGAAGTTTATTTTCTCACAGTAAAGCAGGCTAAAAGTCCAAATTCAGGGCATCAACTCCAGGGGAAGGCTTTCTGTCTCTGTCAGCCTTCTCTTCAATGTTCTCTGGACTAGGAGCTTCTCCACGCAGAGAACCCAAGTCCAAAGGAAGAGCTCCGCTCCCGGCACTGATTTCCTGGTGGTATGAGGTCCCCAACTCTTTGCTTCCCTTTCCTTTTATCTCTTGAGAGAGAAAAGGTGGTGCAGGCCACACCCCAGGAAAACTCCCTTTACATTGGATCAGGGAGGTGACCTGAGTAAGGGTGGTGTTACAATCCTACCCTAATCCCCTCAACATAAAATTACAATCACAAAATGGAGGACAACCACACAATACTGAGAATCACAGCCTAACCAAGTTGATATACACATTTTTGGGGGGACATAATTCAGTCCGTGACAATGGCATGTAAGTAACTCATTTATTGAACATGATAGAGTTGGTATAGATGAAAGTAGGCAAGAGCTGAACTTTTATTCATACCTCTGCAATTTTTACTGGGCCTTCTTGCAAGCTCTTTGAGTTATGCTTCTGTGCACCCAGGTGAAATCTTAGCCAGTTCTCATACTGTTTTTGGCTCCTTTCTGACATTAGTAAACTATCTCCTAGTCATCTAATGCTTTCACTCCCTATTTCTGACTAACTCATGCTTAGCTGACATCAGTGGAAAAGAGGGTGCTCAGGGAGAATCTTCACTGTGTTTTTACTCCCCTGGAGTTCTGTCTGACTCAAGGGAGCATATGGTTTTAAGAATCAGGATACAATCAACAATATTCAATTTAACAGAGCTTGTTAAACCAGATGATGAAACTGAAGTGTCCATTGGATTTAGCAAGTTAGAGAATGACTGGTAACTTTGGCACTGAGCAGTTTCACTAGAATGATGAAGATTGAAACCAAAATCCCTTGGATTCAGAAGTGAATATAAAGTGGAGAAGATGGGTCAATCAAAAAGCTCACTTTCTCCAAAAGATTTGATAAAGAGGAGAGAGATTGGTGCATAGCTAGGGGATAACATGCAGACAGGGGTGATTGTTAAGGGTATAAGTGATTAGAGCATGTTTACAAGATAAGGGCATGAAGCCAGTAGAATGGCAAAGTTTGTAGTTATCAGAAAGAAAAAGAAATAGAGTTAACATGGTATAAGGGTCTTTGTTGGTATGTCTGGGGTATGTTGAGTGGAGATTTTCTTGGAACACAAATACTCTTATGTTTTGTTAGCTGCTTATAATATTATTTTTTAAAATAGTATTTTGTTTTCGGCAAAAGTTTACACAGCAGTTTAGGTTCCCATTCAACAGTTTCTACACAAGTTGTTCAGAGACATTGGTTGCATTCTTCACAATGCATGAACATTCTCATTATTTTCATTCTGGTTGCTCTGTTTTCATTAATCTAGTTTCCTTGCCCCCTTACATTCTCATCTTTGTTTTAAAATTATTGCTGACCATTTGATCTCATATAGATGATGATTTCTAAAAGGAACACAGTACTTACAGGTGATATTCATTATTTTTTAGCCAATTTATTATTTAGCTCAAGGTGACCTCAGTTAGTTTTGGTTCAAGGTTTGAAAAGGATCTCAGGGAAATAGTCTTGGGGAGTCCTCCAGCCTCAACCAGTTTGGTAGGTTTAGGTTTGGTTTTCTTTCTTTCTTTCTTTCTTTTTTTAGGAGTTCGAAGTTCTGTTTCACATTTTTCTCCAGTTCTATCAGGGCCTGTCTATTGTGACCCTGATTAGAACAGTCATTAGCGGTAGGTAGCCACCATCTAGTTCTCAAGGTAGACGAGGCTGTGGTTTGTGTAGACTATTTGTCCTGTAGTCTAGTTTCTTCCTTGAGTCTTTGGCTTTCTTCTTTGCTTCTAACGAGTAGAGACCAATAGTTTTATCTTGGATGGCCACTCACAAGCTTTTAAAACCTCAGACAGTGTTCACTAAACTAGGATGTGGAACATAACTTTATGAACTATATTATGCCAGTTGATCAACATGTTCCATGAGACTATGGTCCCAATGCTTAAACCCAGAAATTCAATCCTGTGAGGTGTTTGGTTAAGTCTAAAAAGTATCCTTTACTGTGCCCCCTCCATGTGCTTCATTATATATATAAATATATGTACATATAGTCACACTGATGCATATACATACGCATACACCTGTATATACATACATATATACATATCTATACACATATATGGAAACCCTGGTGGCGTAGTGGTTAAGTGCTACGGCTGCTAACCAAAGGGTGGGCAGTTCGAATCTGCCAGGTGCTCGTTGGAAACTCTATGGGGCAGTTCTACTCTGTCCTATAGGGTCGCTATGAGTTGGAATCGACTCAACGGTACTGGGGTTTTTTTTGGGTTTTTTTTGGTTTATACATATATATGCCTACGCATATGCATATATACCTACATATATATTTTTTGGTTATTTTTGCTGTTGTTTCAAAATTATATATGCCCTAGCAATTACCAATAGGTCCTTTTTTCTTGTGTACTTTTCAGTGGCATCGTTTACGTTCATCAAGCTGTGTACACTTCACCTTTATTTGGTATTACATCTCCTATTGGCAAAAATAACAAGTACCTACTATCTAGAGAGTGAATCCTACTTACAATATTATTTTAAAAGATATGTAATTTTCCTGGATTCAATATATTCCTTATGCTGGATAAAAAGGTGTTTATTCTAAGTGACACATTTATTAATCTCATATACATTTTTCTGTGTAAATTTTTTTTAATAAGCTTGCAGGGAAAAGTTGTTTTGTCTTCACTGATGTATGTTGATATGCACTCTGTGAGAATACAGCTTTTTGGTAATGGTGCAACAAGCATCTGTCAATCAAACGTAGTGACATATAAAGGAGAGCCTAAAGAACCAAGCTGGAACTCTAAGTTTTCTACCTTTACAGTGATATTGTCAAGGGCAAAATATAAACTTTCATACTATATCACCGTTGCCCACCATAGTTGTTTTTGTTATTAGCTGCCATTGAGTCAGCCAACTCACGGTGACCCTGTGCACAACGGAAAGAAATGCTGCCCAGTCTCGTGCCACGCCCACGATCGGTTGTACGTCAGACCATGGGATTCATAGTGGTTTTAATGGCTGATTTTCAAGAAGTAGGTAGTCAGGCTGTTCTTCCTAGTCTGTCTTAGCCTGGAAGCTCCACCGAAACCTGTCCAGCATCAGAGCAACACACAAGCCTCCGCTGACAGAAGGGTGGTGGCCACACTTGAGGTGCATTTGCCTGGGTATTCCACATGGGAGGTGAGAATTCTACTACTGAACCACCAATGCCTCACCTAGTATAGTACATGACTCAAAATAGCAATGTATTAAAAAAGAGTATGCATTTATTCAAGTCTATTACTAACATTTTAAAGCCTATGACTATTTAAAATGTTTTAATCTTTTATTTGGCAACTAACTAGCAGAAGCTCTAGAAGTCATGGAATTTCAACTACAACCCTGAAGTTTCAGGTGAGTTTAGAGATTTGGTCATGATGACCAATTACTCTGGTCAATTGAGAAGGCATTACACCAGGCAGAAGCACCGGAAACATGCCTCTGAATCTTTAACTGCATGAGAGTAATACTCCTTGCTCAGGTCCATTTCCATAATGTTCATCTCATTCTAAATACTTATTCCCTTTTATAATGCAAGGGCAGAAAATTTGTTATTTTTAAAAATACATTGCTTTTTGCTCCCAGCCACGTGAAATGGTTTTGTATATACTCAAGTCCTTGAGTTATGAACTTTGGACTTACAGACAACTTGCCCCTTAGTGTTATGTAAATTTGCCCTCACTTTGAAATGATTGAACCAACCCCTACTGCAACAAAATTATTCATTACAATCACCTTCACTTGCCGCATGTGCAGCTTTTAAATTATTGAAAGGGCTTGGAGCCCTTTCTTGCATCAAAGTAAGGCTAAATAAGAGCTGTATACACCTGTTCTGACTTACCTACAAATTCGACTTAAAGACACACTTAGGAACGGATCTTGTTTGTAATCTGGGGACTGCCTGTATGTATATCTTAAACATTAACTTAATGAAAAGGTAGCAATTTTCATTTGGAAATTGAATTGACATTGGGAACTTTATGTTGGCTGTCACAGTAGGTCACATGAAAGAACTTGGCCAAGTTTATCAGCCATACTTGGCCCAGTTTCCTGTATATGCTTGCCAGATGCAAAAGCCAGTTTACTGCTGGAGGGCAAAGAAACCTGGAGGAATCGCTTGGAACTTGTGCCATATAATCCACTGGGTGTCTTTCTTTTTGGTTAAGTTTTGTCAGAAGGGTCTGATTATGCCATAGAATATGTATAAAAGAATGGGCTTCTCTATATCTTTCATCAGCTATAGCATCTTTATAAACTTTTTATTGTTTTATTGTGGTAAAAAAATATATATGACAAAACAATTCAACATTTTTTACATCTACAGTTCAGTGACACTGACCACACTCGTCGTTTTTGCAACCGTCACCGCTATCCACTTCCAAATGATTTTACCATCACCCTTAACAGGAACTCAGTGCCCAGCTATGGAGCCTAATAAAACACTCCTCTTGTCACTCATTTTTGGGAATACAGCTGCAAAAATGAAAAGATTAAAAATGTGATCTCTACTGTGAAAAATACTGTTTTAGGTAAATCATTAACTCCATGATATTAGATACTCATCATGTTAAAGCATTGCAGGAGAGAGAAAGAGGGAAGAAGAAGAGTAGAGAGAGAGACAGAAAATATGGGTGAACAAATGCACAAAAGAACAAATGTATTCTCTTTATTTAGGGTGCCTCAATTCCCTGGGAAAGTTACTGCTTAAAATGGGAAACCATGAAAACATATGTGTTCGTATGAAGTTGATCCCATATGTAATAGACTTCAGAATTTTGAACAAATTGATCATATAATTAAAGGTTATATATTAGTTGGTTGATTCAAACCTCTGTTCAAATGAATAGAGATGTCGGAGCATTGAACATATTGAACGTTTACACGTGAATAAGCAAGACTGAAGAAATTGTTTGCAAGCAGACCTATTTTTTTGCCTTTGCATGTTTTTCGTAGTTCTCCAACTTGCAATTTTTCATATATTTTCATGTTTACTTTAGCATTTAATTAGCATATATATTTAATTCCACAGTGGAATATGTAAATGTTTCTCCCTCTCACAAGAGGAAAAACGGTTATGGGTTTTTATTTCTCTTATTATAATGTCTCTAGAATATTGGGTGTTTAGGGGATAACTGTACCTCTTATTTTTAATTAGAAATAATGGCTTAAATGATACAGCAGCACATTAAAGTTTCAGGGCAGATATTTGAGTTTCAGAATTTGGAAGAACCAAATTCTGAATACTTTTGTTACTTTCTTCCTCCCCCGGGTTTAGCACTTGAATACTGGAGTCACACTTTAGCTATCAAAAAAATCTTGTGTTCTCATAAAGCCTTCACATCGCCAGACACCTAACCTCCAACTCAAAGTCGTAACAAACCTCCAAAGGGAGTCTCCTGTAAGTCTTTTCAGATGACTGGAAAATGTCCGATAGGAGGAAAATGTTTAAATGAAGTTTACCAATTTCATTTGTAATTGTGTACATGTGTGTGGTGAGTAAAACAGAAAAGTATACCATACCATACCAGTTGCTGGTATGGTATGGTACAGCAACTGGTATGGTATGGTATACTTTTATACCATACCATACCATACCATACCATACCATACCATACCATACCATACCATACCATACCATACCATACCATACCATACCATACCATACCATACCATACCATACCATACCATACCATACCATACCATACCATACCATACCATACCATACCATACCATACCATACCATACCATACCATACCATACCATACCATACCATACCATACCATACCATACCATACCATACCATACCATACCATACCATACCATACCATACCATACCATACCATACCATACCATACCATACCATACCATACCATACCATACCATACCATACCATACCATACCATACCATACCATACCATACCATACCATACCATACCATACCATACCATACCATACCATACCATACCATACCATACCATACCATACCATACCATACCATACCATACCATACCATACCATACCATACCATACCATACCATACCATACCATACCATACCATACCATACCATACCATACCATACCATACCATACCAGTTGCTGTACCATACCATACCAGTTGCTGTACCATACCATACCATACACCATACCATACACCATACCGTACCGTACCGTACCGTACCATACCATACCATTTGCTGTTGGGTTGATTCCAACTCATAGCGACCCAATGTATGCAGAGTAGAGCTCTGCTCCGTACAGTTTTCATGGCTGTGACATTTCTGAAGCAGATTGCCAAGCCTGTCTTCCAAGGTGCCTGAGTGGGTTCAAAATGCCGACCTTTTGGTGAGTAGCCAGGCGCTTAACGGTTTAAGCCACCCAGGGACTCCAAGCATACTATGTTGTTGTTACTGTTAGGTGCTGTTGAGTTGGTTCTGACTCAGTGCCCCTGTGCACAACAGAACGAAACACTGCCTGGTCCAGTGCCATCCTCACAATTGTTGCTGTGCCTGAGCCCATTGTTGCAGCCACTGTGTCAGTCCATCTCGTTGAGGGTTTTCCTCTTTTTAGCTGATCCTCTACTTTACCAAGCATGATGTCCTTCTCCAGGGACTAGTCCCTCCTGACAACATGTCCGAAGCATGTGAGACACAGTCTTGCCATCCTTGCTTCCAAGGAGCATTCTGGTTGTACTTCTTCCAAGATGGGTTTGTTGATCAAAGGCATCAGTTCTTGCTCCGTCTTCCATATTCATTGTCCAGCTCTTGCATGCATATGAGGCGACTAAAAACACCATGGCTTGGGTCAGGCGCACTTTAGTCCTCAAGATGACACCTTTGCTTTTTACACTTTAAAGAGGTCCTTTGCTGCAGATTTGCCCAATGCAATGCATCTTGATTTCTTGACTGCTGCTTCCATGGGTGTTGACTGTGAATCCAAGTAAAATGAAATCCTTGACAACTTCTGCCTTTTCTCTGTTTATCATGGTGTTACTTATTGGTCCAGTTGTGAGGATTTTGTTTTCTTTATGTTGAGGTGTAATCCATACTGTAGGCTGTGGTCTTTGATCTTTATCAGTAAGTGCTTCAAGTCCTCTTCACTATCAGCAAGCAGAGTTGTGTCATCTACATAATGCAGGTTGTTAATGAGTCTTCCTCCAATCCTGTAGCCCCGTTCTTCTTCACATAGCCCAGCTTCTCAGATTATTTGCTCAGCATACAGATAGAATAGGTATGGTGAAAGGATATAACCCTAACTCATACCTTTCCTGACACTTTAAGCCATGCAGTATCCACTTGTTCTGTTTGAACAACTGCCTCTTGATCCATATACAGATTCCTCATGAGCACTATTAAATGTTCTGAAATTCCCATTCTCCACAATATTATCCATAATCCATTATGATCCACACAGTCAAATGCCTTAATATAGTCAATGAAACACAGGCAAACATCTTTGTGCTATTCTCTGCTTTCAGCCACGGTCCATCTGACATCAGCAATGATGTCCCTGTTTCACGTCCTCTTCTGAAACCGGCCTGAATTTCTGGCTGTTCCCTGTCAATATACTGCTGCAGCTGTTTTTGAATGATCTTCAGCAAAATTTTGCTTGCATGTGATATTAATGATATTGTTCTATAATTTCCACATTCGGTTGGATCAGCTCTCTTGGGAATAGGCATAAATTATGGATCTCTTCCAGTTCATTGGCCAGGTAGCTGTCTTCCAAATTTCTTGGCATAGGCAAGTGAGCACTTCCAGCGCTGCATCTGTTTGGTGCAACATCTCAGTTGGTATTCAGTCAATTCCTGGAGACTTGTTTTTCGCCAATGCCTTCAGTGCAGCTTGGACTTCTTCCTTCAGTACCATGGGTTCCTGATCATATGTTGTACCTCCTGAAATGACTGAATATCAACAAATTCTTTTTGGTATAGTAACTCTGTGTATTCGTTCTATATTGTTTTGATGCTTCCTGTTTCATTTAATATTTACCCCATAGAATCCTTTGCTCTTGCAGCTCCAGACTTCAATTTTTTCTTCACTTCTTTCAGCTTGTGAGATGCTAAGCATGTTCTTCCGTTTTGCTTTTCTATCTCCAAGTCTTTGTACATGTTGTCATAATACTGTCTTCTCGCGCTGCCCTTTGAAATCTTCTGTTCAGCTCTTTTACTTTATCATTTTTTTCCTTTTGCTTTAGCTACTCAACATTCAAGATCAAGTTTCAGGGTCTCTTCTGACATGTATTTCGCTCTTTTCTTTCTCTTCTTTTTTTTTTTTCCTTACCTGTGTTATTTATCTTCTTAACAGCCTTAAGAGGTCTTATTATTATTATCATTTTACAGATGTGGAAACTGAAGATTTGAGAAATAAACCAATTTGCCCGAGGTCATATAGCTTTTTGTTTGTTTGTTTTATTGTGCTTTAAGTGAAAGTTTACAAATCAAGTCGGTCTCTCATACAAAAATGTATATACACCTTGCTATATACTCCTAATTGCTCTCCCCCTAATGAGACAGCACGCTCCTCTCCACCCTCTATTTTCTTGTCCATTCAGCCAGCTTCTGACCCCCTCTGCCTTCTCATCTCTCCTCCAGACAGGAGCTGCTCACATAGTCTCATGTGTTTGCTTGATCCAAGAAGCTCACCCCTCAGCAGTATCGTTTTCTATCCCATAGTCCAGTCCAATCCCTGTCTGAAGCGTTGGCTTTGGGAATAGTTCCTGTCTTGGGCTAACAGAAGGTCTGGGACCGTGACTTCCGGGGTCCTTCTATTCTCAGTCAGACCATTAAGTCTGGTGTTTTTATAAGAATTTGAGGTCTGCATCCCACTGCTCTCCTGCTCCCTCAGGGGTTCTCTGTTGTGTTCCCTGTCAGGGCAGTCATCGGCTGTGGGAAGGCACCATCTATTTCTTCTGGTCTCTGGCTGATGTAGTCTCTGGTTTATGTGGCCCTTTCTGCCTCTTGGGCTCATAATTACCTTGTGTCTTTGGTGTTCTTCATTCTCTTTGCTCCAGGTGAGTTGAGACCAATTGATGCATCTTAGATGGCCTCTTGCTAGTGTTTAAGACCCCAGACACCACTCTTCCAAGTGGGATGCAGAATGTTTTCTTAATAGATTTTATTATGCCAATTGACTTAGATATCCCCAGAAACCATGGTCCCCAAACCCCCGCCCCTCCTACACTGGCCTTCGCAATGTTCAGTTTATTCAGGAAACTTCTTAGCTTTTGGTTTAGTCCATTTGTGATGCCCTCTCCTGTATTGTGTGTTGTCTTTCCCTTCACCTAAAATAGTTCTAGTCTACTATGTAATTAGTGCATACCGCTTTCCCTCCCTCCCTCCCCACTCTCGTAACCATCAAAAAATATTTTCTTCTCTGTTTAAACTATTTTTTGAGTTCTTATACAATATTTGTCCGTTTACAACTGACTAATTTCACTCAGCATAATGCCTTCCAGATTCTTCCATGTTATGAAATGTTTCATGGATTCATCATTGTTCTTTTTTGATGCATAGTACTCCATTGTGTGAATATATCATAATTTATTCATCCATTCACCTGTTGACGGGCACCTTGGTTGCTTCCACCTTTTTGTTATTGTAAACAGTGTTGCAGTGAACATGGGTGTGCATATATCTGTTCATGTAAAGGCTTTTATTTGTCTAGGATATATTCCAAGGAGTGGGATTGCTGGATTGTATGGTAGTTCTAGTTCTAGCCTTTTAAGGAAGCCCTGAATCAATTTCCAAAGTGGTCGTACCATTTTCAATTCCCACCAGCAGTGTATAAGCATCCCAGTCTCTCCACAACATCTCCAAAATTTATAATTTTGTGTTTTTTGGATTAATGCCAGCCTTGATGGAATCTCATTGTAGTTTTGATTTGCATAATGGCTAATGCACGTGAACATTTCCTCATGTACCTGTTAGCTGCCTGAAGTGTCTGTTCATATACTTTGCCTATTTTTTAATTGGGTTATTTGTCTTTCTGTTATTTAGTTTTTGCAGTATCGTGTAGATTTTAGAGATCAGATGCTGATTGAAAAAGTCATAGCTAAAAACTTTTCCCCAGTCTGTAGGTAATCTTTATACTCTTTTGGTGAAGTCTTTGGATGAGCACAGGTGTTTGATTGTTAGGAGCTCCCAGTTAACTGGTTTCTCTTCTGGTGTTTGTGCATTGTTGGTAATGTTTTGTACACTGTTTATGCTATGTATTAGGTCTCCTAAGGTTGTCCCTATTTTTCGCCCATGATCTTTATCATTTTAGATTTTGTATTTAGGTATTTGATCCATTTTGAGTTAGTTTTTTTGCATGGTGTGACGTATGGGTCTTGTTTCTTTTTTTTTTGCAGATAAATATTCAGTTATGCCAGAGACTGACTTTTCCCCATGTTAGTGTTTGTCAAATATCAGCTGCTCGTATGTGGATGGATTTTTGTCTGGATTCTCGATTCTGTTCCATTGGTCTATGTATCTGTTGTTGTACCAGTACCAGGCTGTTTGGACTACTGTGGCAGTATAATAGGTTCTAAAATCAGGTACAGTGAGGCCTCCCACTTTGTTCTTGATTATCAGTAATGCTTTACTTATCTGGAGCCTCTTTCCCTTCCATATGAAGTTGGTGATTTGTTTCTCCATCTCATTAAAAAATGTCATTGCAATTTGGATTGGAATTGCATTGTATCTATAGATCGCTTTTGGTAAAATAGACATTTTTACAATGTTAAGTCTTCCTATCCATGAGCAAGGTATGTTTTTCCACTTATGTAGGTCTCTTTTGGTTTCTTGCAGTAGTGTCTTGTAGCTTTCTTTGTATACGTCTTTTACATCTCGGGTAAGATTTATTCCTAAGTATTTTATCTTCTTGGGGGCTCCCGTAAATGGTATTGATTTGGTGATTTCCTCTTTGATGTTCTTTTTGTTGGTGTAGAGGAATCCAACTGATTTTTGTATGTTTATCTTGCGTGCTGATACTCTGCTGAACTCTTCTATTAGTTTCAGTAGTTTTCTTGAGGATTCTTTAGGGTTTTCTCTGTATAAGATCATGTTATCTGCAAAGAGGGATACTTTGACTTCTTCCTTACCAATCTGAATGCACTTTATTTCTTTATCTATTTGCTTTATCTAATTGCTCTGGCTAGGAGCTCTAGCACAATGTTGAATAAGAGCAGTGATAAAGGGCATTCTTGTCTGTTCCCGATCTCAAGGGGAATGCTTTCAGACTCTCTCCATTTAGGATGATGTTGGCTGTTGGCTTTGTATAATTGCCCTTTATAATGTCGAAGAATTTTCCTTCTATACCTATTTTGCTGAGAGTTTTTTTTTTTTTTTTTATCACGAATGGGTGTTGAACTTTGTCAAGTGCCTTTTCTGCATCAATCGATAAGATCATGTGGTTCTCGCCTATTGTTTTATTTATATGCTGGATTACATTAATTGTTTTTCTAATGTTGAACCATCCCTGCATACCTGGTGTGAATCCCACTTGGTCATGGTGAATTATTTTTTTGATATGTTGTTGTATTCTATTGGCTAGAATTTTCTTGAGGATTTTTGCATCTGAGTTCATGAGGGATATAACCAGCAAGGATATAGGTCTGTAATTTTCTTTTTTTGTGGTGTCTTTACCTGGTTTTGGTATGATGGACATGCTGGCTTCACAGAATGAGTTTGAGAGTATTCCATCCTTTTCTATGCTCTGAAATACCTTAGTAGTAGTGGTGTTAACTTTTCTCTGAAAGTGTGGTAGAACTCTCTAGTGAAGCCATTTGGGCCAGGGCTTTTTTTTTGTTATTGTTGTTGGGAGTTTTAAAATTACCTTTTCAATCTCTTCTTTTGTTATGGGTTTATTTAATTGCTCTACCTCTGTTTGTTTTAGTTTAGGTAGGTAGTATGTTTCTAGAAATTCATCCATTTCTTCCAAGTTTTCAAATTTGTTAGAGTACAATTTTTCATAGTAATCTGGTATGATTCTTTTAATTTCCGCTGGGTCTTTTGTGATATTGCCCATCTCATTTCTTATTTGGGCTATTTGCTTCGTCTCCTGTTTTTCTTTGGTCAGTTTGACCAATGGTTTTTCAATTTTGTTAATTTTTTCAAAGAACCAGCCTTTGGTCTTGTTAACTGTTTAAATTGTTTTTCTGTTCTCTATTTCATTTAGTTCTGCTCTAATTTGTATTATTTGGTTTCTTCTTGTGCCTGTGGTTTTCTTTTGTTTCTTTCTTTTATTTGTTCAAGTTGTACAGATAATTCTTTGATTTTGGCCCTTTCTTCTTTTTGTATGTGTGTATTTGCTGGTATAAATTGACCTCTGAGCACTGCTTTTGCTGTGCTTTCTCCTGTCTTTTTAATGATCTCTTGCTTTCTTCATGTATGATGTCCTTGATGTCATTGCACAACTCGTCTGGCCTTCTGTCATTAGTGTTTGTCTTACTGTGGGGGCTTGTGTGTTGCTGTGATGCTGGAAGCTGTGCCACTGGTTTTCAAATACCAGCAGGATCACCCATGGCAGAGAGGTCTCAGCTGAGCTTCCAGACTAAGATAGACTAGGAAAAAGGACCCAGCGGTCTACTTCTGAAAAGAATTAGCCAGTGAAAACCTTATAAATACCAGCATAACATTGTCCAATATGGTGCTGGAAGATGAGCCCCTCAGGTTGGAATGCACTCAAAGTATGACTGGGGAAGGGCAGCCACCTCAAAGTAGAGTCAACCTTAATGGCATGGATGGATTCAAACCTTCAGAACTTTCATTTGGTGAAGTGGCATGACTCAAAATGAGAAGAAGCAGTTGCAAACAACCATAAAGAATTGGAACCTGAAATGTACAAAGTATAACTCTAGGAAAACTGGAAATCATCAAAAATGAAATGGAAGGCATAAACATCGGTATCTTAGGCGTTAGTGAGCTGAAATGAACTGTTATTTGTCATTTTGAATTGGACAAGCATATGGTCTACTATGCCAGGAAGGACAATTTGAAGAGGAATGGCATTGCATTCATTGTCAAAAAGAACATTTCAAGATCTATCCTCAAGTACAACACTGTCAGTGATAGAATAGTATCCATATGCCTACAAGGAAGTTAATATGACTATTATTCAAATTTACACACCAACCACTAAGGTCAAAGATGAAGAAATTGAAGATTTTTACCAACTTCTGCTGTCTGAAATTGATCAAACATGCAACCAGTATGCACTGATAGTTACTGGTGATTGGAACGCGCAACTTGGAAACAAAGAAGAAGGATCGGTAGTAGGAAAATACAGCCTTGAATTTTGCAAGACCAACAACTTCATCTCAAACACCTTTTTCACCAACATAAACGGTGACTATACACATGGACCTCACCAGATGAAATATAGAGGAATCAAACTATATCTGTGGAAAGGGAGGATGGAAAAGCTCAATATTATCAGTCAGAACAAGGCCAGGGGCTGGCTGCATATCAGACCATCAATTACTCATATGCAAGTTCCAGTTAAAAATGAAAAAAAATTAGAACAAGTCCACGAGAGCCGAAGTCCGATCTTGAGTATTTCAGCATACTATAGAGAATGTGAATTCAATGATTAACATGTACCAGAGATAAATTAGTTGAAATTTCATGTAATGGGACATCTTATCATTCACCTAATACAGATGTATGTGGATTGTGTGTGAAATTATGCTTCTTATTTTTACATGTGTTTAAGAAGGCATTAGATTTCATTTTTGGTGAGCTGTCTGTTCAGCAAGACATTAATACTGTGGGTTAACACAAATGTAAATACCCGGGATTTCTCAAACACTGTGGAACGCAGAATGTGGCCACAGTGACTGCTCCAGAGAGGAACTGTTTGTAGTAGACGGAGATTGTTGAAAAGTGAAATGACCAGTGATCAATGGGCCGAAAAGTGGGGATCGGTGGCTCTCATGATTTCACTATTGCTACATAGTCTATATTTTTGTCTTCACCTTTGTGATTTTCAGGTTTATTGAGCCAAGCATTTTCTATTGTCTAAGTGATTCCTCACATCCCAACATGTATAATGAAATTTCTACCTGTGGAATTACTGCATAATTCCAGTAACCTTTTGAGGCATGAAAAAAAAAAAGTTGATATGGAAACACTAAGAATTCCCTGGTGTTTAAAATCATACAGCACTAAACTTGCCTAGTTTTATTACAATTACATTTGTCTGTCTCTCCCACTATATTTAATTAAGGGCAGGGGCATTTATATTTTTGGATTTCGAATCCCTAGTACGATGTTACAGAGCCCTGGTGGTGCAGTGGTTAAAGCATTCAGCTTCTAACTGAAAGGTGGCAGCTTGAACCCACCAACTGCTCTGTGGGAGAAAGATGTGGCAGTTTGATTCTGTAAAGATTTTCAGCCTTGGAAACCTTGCAGAGAAGTTCTCCTCTGTTCTTTAGGGTCACTGTGACTCAGCATTGACTCAACAGCAGTGGGTTTACACAATGTTTGTTGCATTGGAAGTACAAGCAGTCCCCAGGTTATGAATTAGATCCGTTCCTAAATGTGTCTTTAAGTCAAATTTGTAGGTAAGTTGGAGCAGGTGCATAGGATTCATATTTAGCCTTACTTTACTGCAAGAAAAGGCTCAAAGCCATTTGAATGATTTAAAAGCTGCATGTGTGGCAAATGAAGGTGGTTGTGATGAAGAATTTGTTGCCGGTAGGGGTTGCTTCAGTTGTTTCAAAGTGAGGGCAAATGAGGGCAAATTTAGAGTACATTAAAAGGCAAGTATGAGTTTTGTAAGTCGTACATTCGTAACCCGGGGACTTACTGTATTTAATAAATGCTAGTTGAATGAATAAAATAATGAATGAAGAAGCTGATGACTTATCAGGAGTTCTCTCTCTCTTTTATATCACCACCATAGTCATATATTTTTTGCATAGTTTTAAGTGGCAGAAATTCATATCTCTGTTTTCCTCTTTTGGATTGACGGACATTGTCAGGAAACTTCTATAAATATTAGTAGCAAAAAGAACACTGGAATGAGAATACGAAGAATTGAGTTTGAATTCTGGCTTCACCTATTGCAAGCTGTGCATCACTTGGAAAGTTTTTTTTTTTTCTGAGACTTCATTTCCACATCTATAAAATGAGTTATCATCTATCCCATATGATTGTTATTTCACAGTTTTCTTTCTCCCTTTATTCAAGAAACTCTTGAATTCTCCCATAATCTTAAATTGCCTAGCTAGGGTAACAAGGTTAAAAGTTTGAAATATTCAAATGGTGCCTTTTAAAAATTCCCTGTAAGTCATGTTGCCCTGCTGCAGCCACTCTCATGGAATCAATGGCCTTCATTGCTTTAGGGTGGGGCAGATACAGTCTAGATTCTAGAACAAAGTATCATTGTGCAGTTGCCAGAGAAGCTCTCATAAAAAACCAGGGTTTGTTCAAAATTCTGAAACTCCTATTTACATATTACTAACAAAGCTTGAGGCTCTGAGACTACAGCATATAACAAGTGAGTTCCAACCACATAGGATGGGAAAGCCCCTCCACTGATGCAAAGTGATGCTTAGTGAGAGCTTGGGGAAGTTCACAGAAAAGAAAGTGATTGAAAAAAACACTCAAGAAGGCCCAGGAAGAAGATGAAAGGAGAGGACGTTGTGTATACCTTCTTCTGTGGAACCCTGGGAAATGCCTCTTGGGAGTCTCCCAATCATGATGGCAAGGTCAGACAGGTGGGAAAGTAGCCTGGTGCGTTTTGTCAGCTAAAGATCCTGAGGATGCTCTACTCACCTCCTCCAGGTTCTCCATAACTTGGAATTGACCCAGATGGTCTGGTTGGGTGGGGGATGGGGAAATAGGCTTGCAATTAGGAACCAGCACACCATGCAGGGGCTCCGGTGGCTCAGAGTGAGGGGGATCTGTGGCAGAGACTGCAGGGTGCCCTCTCCAAGCTGGGGTCTTGACGGTGAACACAGTTAAGTCTCTGAGTGATAGCTGAGATGAGGACTGTGGTCAAAAGGGGGAGCTGTCCTTTGTGCACATGAGGATATTTGCCACAAGTTTTTTGGCAGTAGGAAAAAAAAAAAAAAAACCTCCTAAATATGCATTAATAAACCCTTTGCCATTGAGTTGATTCCCATTCATGGTAACCCCACATGTTACAGAATAGAACTGCTCCATAGGGTTTTCTTGACTGTAATCTTTACAAAAGCAGATCACCAGACCTTTTTTCTGTGGTCCCACTGAGTGGGTTCAAACTACCAAACTTTAGGTTAGTAGCCAAGCACAAACCATTTGCACCCTTCAGGGACCTACCATTCATTAATAGGGAAATAAAAATGCAAAACGTTCATGTATGCTAGACCACCATATAACATTTAAAAGGAATGAATTAACTCATAGCATCTACATGGATAAATCTTGAAAGCACAGGCTAAAAAAAAAAAAAAAAAATTAAGACATAAACAGGATGCACCAGGATTATCATTTGTGCAAAACTGGTGAAATACAAAATGACAGTATTACATATTTCAATAGATAAATATATGCATATAAAGAATTTTCTATTTAAAGATTAGAAAGATTGTCACAAAATTTGAAATAGAGAACCTCTTGGATTAAGGACAAAGGAAAAAACTGACTGGGGTAAGGTAGAGATTAGAGACATCTTAAGGTTTATCTGTATGTAATGTTCTAATTTTAAATGGATAAACTAAATATTCATTAAAAAGAGGGTGAGGCCCTGAGTGACACGGGACTGCTCCAGTGACCCTGCCTGCCTGATCCCACCTGCCAACCTGCCATTCCAAGCAGCATGGAACCCCTCTGGGAACCCTGCCTATCTGAGACAAGTGGAGGGCAGCATGCTCCCATGCCTCTGCTTGCCCACCACACCTATCACACCTGCCAACCCGCTCACTTAGTGAGTGCCATTGCTCACTCTCATGCCACTGGACCAACAACAGATGATGGCCAATGCCCACACAGCCTGTCCTCAGCTGCCCTGCATGACCAGCAGACATAGACCCATGCCCCCACTGCCAGTCACTGCCCTGCCCATATGGAGCCAGGTGATGAGCATTCCAGTGCTAGACTAGTGACCAATGTAGCATGCCTGCTTCCCCCACCCAGATATATCAAAACAAAACAAAAAATCGGGGCATAGCAAATAAACATACAATCAATCAATAAATATAATATCACCTTAATGCTTTGGTGACAACAAACAATATCAAATCACACAAAGAAGCAGGACAAGGTGCCTCAAGCAAGTGACAAAAAAATAGGCCAGAAGACCTTCCTGAGGAAGAAATGGTAGTGGAACTACCTGATGAGAAATTGAAAAGACATATGTAAGATCCTCCGAGAGATGAAGAAAGAACAAGGAAAACACAGACAAAATGCTATGGTACTCACTAAGAATTCAGAAAAACAAAATGACCAAATAGACAACTAGAAACCATACAAAAAACAGCAACTAGAAATCCAGAAGATTAACAATAAAATTTCAAAAATAGATAATGGAAAAGCTTGGGAGTAGAATTGAATCAACAGAAGACAGAATCAGTGAAATAGAGGACAAATCCCTTGATACTATTTTGTTTGAGGAACAATCAGAAAAGAGAATGATGAAAAATGAAGACGCCTAAGAATTATGTGGGATACTACCAAGAGGAATAATTTATGCAGAAGCAGAATTACAGAACAGGAGAAGACCAAAGAAAACACAGAGAGAATTTTTGAAGATTTTCCGGCAGAAAACTTCCCCAACATCATGAAATATGAGAATATACCCATCCAAGAAGCTCAAAGAACTCCATACAAGATAGATCCCCCCAATAAGTAACCAAGATATATCATAAGCAAACTTTCCAAAACCAAAGATGAAGAATCCTGAGAGCAGCTTGGAAAAAATGAATTGTTATCTACAAAGGGGAACCAATAAGACTAAGCTCTGATTTCTCAGCAGAAACCAATTTGGTAAGAATGCAATGAGATGACATATATAAAACCCTGAAATAAAAACAAAAATGCCAACCAAAAATTATAAATTCAGCAAGATGTCTCTCAAATATGATGGCGAGATTAGGAGCTTTCCCGATGAACAGAAATTAAGGGAATTTGTACAAACCCGACCAAGCTTACAAGAAATATTAAAGGGAATCCTTCAGATAGAGAACCAACAACATCAGACAACAATTTGCGATTAAGACACATGAGAGCATCACCCAGATACCAACCCAGGCAAATCTCTAAAACAAAATAAAACTACAAGACTAAAAACAGGGAACCAGAAACAGCATCTGTAAATGACAACAAAATAAAAAGGGAGGATAAATAAAAAGGTGTAGGCACAGAACTTCCATATGGAGAGGAAGTCAAGGTGAAATCAAGATTTAACAGGCGGTTTTAAACTTAGGAAGATAAAGGTAAATTTCAGGATGACCTCAAGGAAAGTTAATAAACCTACTCATCAAAATAAAAATGAAAAAAAAAAAACCATAAAGACTCAGTACACACAAAATCAATAACAACATAGGAAATGAAAAGAAAATTCATAAGCAAAAAGAACTGAGTACCCAAAAGTAAGCAGAGCAGAGAAACTGTCAACACCACACACATGCACTCAAAAAACACAACAAAATGACAACAGTAAATTCATACCTATTGATAATCACAGTGCATGTAAGTGGGCTAAATGCACTAGTCTAGAGACAAAGAGTAACAGAATGGCTTAAAAAAAAAATGATCCATCAGTATGTTGCCTACAAGAGACACACCTTAGACACAAAGATAAAAATATGCTAAAAATCAAAGGATAGAAAAAAATATATCAAACAGTAATCAAAAAACAGCAGGAGTGGCAATATTTATCTTTGATAAAATAGGAATTTAAGGCCAAATCCAGCATAAGAGACAAGAAAGGGGACATAATGATTTAAGGGTCAATCATGAAGTGGACATAACCACAATAAATTACGCGCCCCACAACAGAGCTCCAAAATATATAAAACAAACTCTAAAAGTATTGAAAAGAGAACTATATGGTTCCACAATAATGGTTGGAGATTTTAACACACCACTTTCGATGACGGACAGAACAAATGAAAAGAAATTCAACAAAGATACAGAAGATTTAAACAATACAATCCACCAACTTGACCGCATAGACATATACAGAACACTGCATCCAACAGCAGCACAGTACACAGTCTTCTCCAATGCACATGGATCATTCCCTAGAATAGGCCATATTTTAGGCCACAAAGCAGACTTCAAAAAGAGAGGCAGGGGAGAAAGCCAGAAGCACTCCAGAAACAGATACACTGAAAGTGGAAGCCAGTACCTGGCAAAATTAGTGATGTCTTTACTCAATGGGAACACTGATGGTTGAATTCTCACCTTCCATGTGGGAGACCTGGGTTCTGTTCCAGGCCAGCACATCTCGTGCATACCCACATGCATCACCCGTCTGTCACTGAGGAGGCTTGTGTATTTCTATGATGCTGGCAGGTTTCTGTGGAGCTTCCAGACTAAGATAGACTAGGAAGAAAGGCCTGGCAGTCTACTTCCAAAAATCAGCCAGTGAAAATCCTATGGATCACAACAGTCAGATCTGCAACCAATCATGGGGATGGCAGAAGACCAGGTGGTATTTCCTTCCACTGTGCACGGGGTCCCATGAATCAGGGTTGATGACAGCAACAACGAACTCAGAATTTAGCAGCTAGCCCACCCAGGAAGGACAATACTCAGAGCAGACACTTCTCCCCCACCACCATGATAATGTGTAAGCTTCCTTTTGACGAGATGCCAGTGTGCCAGGAAAAGGAGGAGTAGAGAGAAGAACCCCACAAAACTAAAAATGTAACCCCAAATGGACTATCTTCTGAAGGACCCGAGTTGTACTAAATGAACAAACCTTACATTTTCTGTTTGTTTCATTTTTTTTAACTACCAAGTGGGAGTGAAGACTCTTGAGCAAGATGAGGTCAGTTATGCGATGGGAAAGATCAATTTTTGAAAACATTTGTTTTTGCACATCTGTGTTCTAATGAGTAAACTTCAAATCAATCGCATTAGTCTGCCCTCCCCTGTGTTTATAACTTACATATGCATAATGTTCCCATTTATAATTTATGTGTTTATAACCTTTGATGGTGTACAGAATGCTTCCACGTACATTCTCTCATCTGTTCCTTTCCTTACCATAACACAATGAGGTAATGCCGACATTATTATACTTACGTTTCAGGTGAAGAAATTGGAGATTTGTCCAAGAGTGAAAGACAGAGAAGAAAGAGAATAGCATCCAGCAATTGTAGTGGGCCTCATTTTGTCTCCCTCTGGACACCACATGTGCACTCTGCTTGAACGGTATGGCTATTTGTATTTGTTTTTTTTAGTTTAAAGACATGTTGCCACAAACTGTTATTAAGATATATTTAAAATGAAAATACTCTCTTGTTATCTGGCATGCAAGATTCTTTTGGTTTGGTTGTTTTATTCAAAGCCTTACTGGAAAAGTCTGCCCAAGTGATCACTTTCGACTACATGTAAACAAAACAAAAACAACTGCCTACGGTAAACTCAGTCTGATCATTTCATATCCTAGGGAAAATGCAAACAAAAATGAGTCAAGATTTTATAAATTCAGGGTCAGTATTCTACGTCAATGTCAATAGTGTATGAGTTTCAAAGAATTTTTGTCAGTATTAAGTTAGAAATGATCCAGTCTTATTTGATGTATAGTAGTTTTTGTCATATAATAGATAGATTGAATAGAATTTGAGAGATGGAGAGCAAACATATTTTATAAGACAATTGCAAACCTCTTATGGGCTTCAATACAAAGAAACAGAGACGATCTATCTCTTTGGCTATTTATTCGTCTTCAGCATTAGTGAATTTCTGGCCTGTATTCGTGACCTAGAGCCCTGAAGACTTGTATGTCTTTGCCTTGTCTCAGAAAGTACATATCAGGAAAGACGTTGTGCATTTTATATCTTTAACCCCAATCTTAGACAGTGGATGGGTGCTGTTAGAATTGGGAGAGAGGCTGCAATTTGGCAGTCAGAGATGTCCCCTCTTTGGAGATGTTTATGTATTATATGTTGCCTTTCATTTAGTCATGTTCAGTTTATTGGCCAGGATTATAGAAATAAATCTGTAGGGTTTTCTTCAATGATTTTCCTTTTTTTTTGCTACTGTGTTTTATTGGAGCTCTGGTGGCACAGCGGTTAAGAACTCAGCTCCTAACCAAAAGAACGGCAGTTCGAGTCCACCAACCACTCCTTGGAAACTCTGTGAGGCAGTACTGCTCTGTCCTGTTGGGTCCCTGTGAGTAGGAACTGACTCGACAGTAATGAGTTTGGGTTTGGGTTTAATGTGTTTTATAACTAGCCAGGTTTATGGATAACGTAATCTGTGAGTTTCTCTGAGAGGTACACACCAAATCAGATTTTTCCTCCCCTCTTAGCAATTTTTTTCCGTCAGAGTTCAGTGGGCCTTATTGTATCTCCACAGTCACATAACTTATTCTTACTATTTAAGTGATTTCCTTTAGGATGTTAAGAGAGCATGAACGATGGCCCTTTCACATAACTTTTATTTTCAAAGTCAGAACAAATTCCCAAACTCGTCATTAAGGGTGTTAAAAATTCACATGCTCGATTCTTTTTGGAACTCTTTTTATATTTATGTTTTTAGAGTCATCACAACCAAGCAGAATCTTTCCAGTCCATCTCTTCTGATCACCGCTGATGAAAAGGTGTGAAATGAGCAAAACCCAATTCTGTTTGCCTGAAATAGTGAGACTCTTTGTGATATACTTTGTATTGGTCATTATCTAAATACGGTGGACAATAAATTAAAAAAAAAACAACTCAAGTTAAATAAATTACATCTCCTTATCCACCTCCTTAGAAAAATGACAATACTATATGTATACAATCTGAAATAATTTGTTTGGATATTTATTGCTATTTTGGGAGAACATTTCTACCGATACAGAGTCCATTTGATTTATCAGAAGTTTTCCAAGTTACTTGTTAATTAACTCATTATCCACAGCTCTTTTTTTCGACTGATAATGGCTCCATTGTGCAACATATAAACATATTGAAAAATATCCCTACCTTTATTAAAAAATTGAAAAGCTTTCTTTTAATTCACATGGATTGTAGTACACCGTCAAATCAGGTTGGAAGTTATACCTTCGGTCTGCAGCTTGCACCCACTCTGCAGCCCCACTTGGCCCAGGAGGGTATGGGGTAGGGGCCCATACTGTTGGCATCGAGTCAATTCGGAATCATAGTGACCCCAAAGGACAGAGTAGAACACCCCAAGGTGTTTCCAAGGAATTCCTGGTGGATTCAAACTGCCGACCCTTAGGTTAGCAGACGTAGCTCTTAACCACTATGACATAAGGGTTTCTGGGGTAGGGGCAGTGCAATGGATTTGGGCAATGGGCCACCCTCTGGGAACCGAGCAGCCCCCTGAGGCGTGACAGACAACAGAGGCTGGCGGAGGTGGGTGTGGGCTGGGCAAAGCCACACACTGGGGGGCCCTGGTGTCATCTCCTCTGATGGAGTCACCTAGTGCTGATTGCACCCCCCACACCACTCTAGTGACGCCACTGGTTCTCTGATAAGGAAGTGACAGGCCCCTTCTTGTATCATTTCCCAGCTCTGTAAGTCTTGTTTATACCAAACTCCTTTGTTGAGAATTCAACATAAAAGTCTTTGATACTTTTGAGCCCATCCGTGACTCATTACTAGCCAACGCTGTGTCTGGCTAGCAATTTTTCCATGAGTGGTAAGGCCAGCCTCTTACAATATTATACAACCCTCCCCTTTCCTTGTGCGTCAGTGAGAATCAAATGACTCTTAACAGTGAAAACCAAAATCTTGGACTGGGATGCAAGATGACCAACAGTCTCTAAACAAAGAAAACTAACGTTCAGACTACAAGGATTCTCTCTTGTTTATTATGCATTTTACTGGTTCTTTGAGAACATCTTTTTCTCTATATGTTTTAAAATGTGTCTTTATATAGGTAGTCACAATGGATAAGCTGTGGTTTGTCTCTTTAATTAATAAGGTTACGGAACATTTGGAAGCAGTTCAGGGTCAGCATGGGGCAATGGAGAGGTCATTGAGTCAGCAGAGGAGTGTGACCAGTCAGGTGTCTATCGGCAGGATCCTTGATTTCTCTTAGTCTGTAATCTCATCTATAAAATGGAAATAATCGTATCTACTCCACAGAATTGGTACATAATTTAATCAGCACCCAGGGAAAGAGCAGTCAGGAAATCTGCTGCAAAATATGTCACTTTGATAACTAAGGTACAACTGACCTGGGTAAGCCATGATCCTTTTAATTGCCACATATGCATGCAAAAGCTGGACAATGAAAAGAGGAGACAGAATAAGAATTGATGTATTTGAATTGTGGTGTTGGTGAATATTTAATATACAGTGGACTGCCAGAAGAACAAACAAATGTCTTAGAAGAAATAAAACCGAAATGTTTCTTGAAGGGGGGATATTGAAACTTCATCAACTTCATCTTGCTTATAGTGCTAGGCTGGGTTCTCTAGAGAAGCAAAACCAGTGAAGCATATAGACACACACACACACACAGGGATTCAAAGGGAGAGAGATTTTTCTCAAGGAAATGGCTCATGCGGTTCTAGAGACTGGCAAGTTCCAAGCCTGTGATCAGGGGTCATGCTAAAGGCTTCTCCTTACTCAAGTAGCTGGAGAGGATAATGATGAGCCCAAGATCAGTAGGCACTATGGCAGGCCACTGGCTCAAGTCCCAAGAACCAGAAAGAGGTCAGATGATGATGAGCCGGATATAGGATCCAGAGCTAGTAAAAGCCAGAAAGCTTTTCCAGAATGTCCATATATATTGGATTCAGGTCACACCCTCAAGGAAACTCCCCTTACAACTGATTGGCTGATTACATCAGATCACACCATGAAGGTGATTACATTATGTCACAAAATGGAGGATAACTACATCATTATATAACTACCAAATTATATTACTACATAACTGCAAAACCACTGAGGAACATGGCCCAGCCAAGTTGACACTCAGCCTTAATGATCACACTTACTTTGAACATGTCTTCAGGAAAGACCAATCACTAGAAAAGTAACATTGTGTTTGGTAGAGGGTCAGTGCAAATGAGAGAAACCCTCCGTGAGATGGACTGACACGTAGCCACAACAGTGGGCTCAAACATATCAAAGATCATGAAGTGACTCAGGGCCAGGCAACCGTTTCGTTCTGTTATACCTAGGGTCACAGTGAGTGGGAGCTAACTCCATGGCAACTAATATCATCACCACCACCCTCCTACGTAATACATAATGTATTTCAAATAACTTTGTAAACTGTAAACACCTATTCAAATGAAATGGGGTATTATGCTTTAAGAGCCAGAAAAGTTTGATGTCTTCATTTGAGAGAAGTTTAGAATACTGGAGCCTTTTTAAAACTGCAGCATAATGTTTTAGAAAGAATTACAAATACTGGCTTAAATCAATAGGATTTTCAATAGGAAATTACAATATTTTTCTTATACTTATTTTTTTTTTTTTTATCTATAGGAAACCCTGGTGGCGTAGCAGTTTAGTGCTATGGCTGCTAACCAAAAGGTCAGCAGTTCGAATCCGCCAGGCGCTCCTTGGAAACTCTATGGGGCAGTTCTACTCTGCCCTATAAGGTTGATATGAGTTGGAATCGACTCGACGGCAGCAGGTTTTTTTTTTTTTTTTTTTTACCATGCTATAATGAAAAATTTTCCTCCTTTTACTACAAAATTAAAAATAAACCTGGAATTGAGTTAGCTGATTCCTTTCCAGTGAATTATGAGTTGTATTTTGAGTAATTTGCTCCTTCTAATTGTTTCAGTTTGTCACCATCCCCTTTTCTCACTGCATTGCTTGGAAAGAAGCAATGCAAAATGTCTTCTCACTCTTCTTTGTTCAGTTTTTGATGTTGTTATTGTTAGGTGCTGTCCAGTCAGTTCCAACTCATAGTAACCTTACGTATAATAGAATAAAACACTGCCCGGTCCTACACCGTCACAATCATTGTTATGCTTGAGCCCATTTTTGCAGCAAGTGTGTCAGTCCATCTCCATGAAGTCTTCCTCTTTTTCACTGACCCTTACCAAACATGATGTCCCTCTCCAGGGGCTGGTCCCTCCTGACAACATGTCCAAAGTATATGAGATGAAGTCTCACCATCCTTGATTCTAAGGAGCATTCTGGCCGTACTTCTTCCAAGATGGGTTTGTTTGTTCTTCTGGCAGTCCATGGTATATTCAATATTCTTCTCCAACATCATAATTCAAAGGCATCAGTTCTTCTTTGTTCTTTCTTACTCATCGTCAGCTTTTGCATGCATATGAGGTGATTGAAAACACCATAGCTTGGGTCAGGCGCACCTTAGTCCTCAAAGTGACATCTTTCCTTTTTAACATTTTAACGAGGTCTTTTGCAGCAGATTTGCCCAGTGCAATATGTTATTTGATTTCTTGATGGCTGCTGCAATGGGCATTGATTGTGGGTCCAAGTAAAATGAAATCCTTGACAACTTCAATATTTTCTACATTTATCATTATGTTGCTTATTGGTCCCATTGTGAGGATTTCTGTTTCCTTTATGTTGAGGTGTAATCCATACTGGAGGCTATAGTCTTTGATCTTCATCAGTAAGTGCCTCAAGTCCTCTTCACTTTCGGCAAGCAAGGTGTATTCATCAGCATAATGCAAGTTGTTAATGAATCTTCCTCCAATCCTGTTCCCACATTCTTCTTTAGTCAAGCTTCTCTGATTATTTGCTCAGCATACAAATGAAGTATGATAAAAGAATACAGCTCTAATGCACACCCTTCCTGACTTTAAACCACCCAGTATCTCCTTTTCCTGTTTGAACGACTGCCTCTTGGTCGGTGTGCAGGTTGCTCATGAACACAGTTCAGTGTTTTGGAATTGCTATTCTTCACAATGTTATCCATAATTTGTTATGATGCACACACATTGAATGGCTTTGCATAGTCAATAAAACACAGGTAAACGTCTTTCTGGCATTCTCTGCTTTCAGCTAAGATCCATCTGACATGAGCAATGCTATCTGTTCTATGTCCTCTTTTGAATCCGGCTTGAATTTCTGGCATTTCTCTGTCAGTGTACTGCTACAACTACTTTTGAAGGATCTTCAGCAAAATTTTACTTGTGTGTGATATTAATGTTATTGCTAGATAATTTCCACATTCTGTTGGATCACATTCTTTGGAATGGGCACAAATATGTTTCTCTTCCAGTCAGTTGGCCAGGTAGTTGTTTTCCAAATTTCTTGGCATAGACGAGTGAGCACCCCAGTGCTGCATCCATTTGTTGAAGCATCTCAGTTGGTATTCTGTCAATTCCTGGAGCCTTGTTTTTCACCAATGCCTTCAGCGTTGCTTGGACTTTTTCCTTCAATACCATCAGTTCTTGATCATATGCTACCTCTACAAATGGTGGAATGCCAACCAATTCTTTTTGGTACAGTGACCCTGTGTATTCCTTCCATCTTCTTTTGATGCTTTCTGCGTCATTTAATATTTTTCCTGTAGAATCCTTCATGATATTGCAACTCCAGGCTTGAAATTTCTCTTCAGTTCTTTCAGCTTGAAAAATGCCAAGTGTATTCTTCCCTTTTGGTTTTCTAACTCCAGGTCTTTGCACATTTCGTTATAGTACACTACTTTGTCTTCTAGAGTAACCCTTTGGAATCTTCTATTTAGCTCTTTTACCTCATCATTTCTTCCTTTCACTTTAGCTACTTTCTGTTCAAGAGCAAGTTTCAGAGTCTCTTCTGACATCCATTTTGGTTATTTCTTTCTTTCTTGTCTTTTTAATGCTTTTTAGTGTATGATGTCCTTCCACAACGCATCTGGTCTTTGCTCATTAATGTTCTGTGTGTCAAATCTATTCTTGATATGGTATCTAAATTCAGGTGGGATATATTCAGGGTCATATTTTGGCTCCCGTGGACTTGCTCTGATTTTCTTCAGCTTCAACTTCAACTTGTTGATGTTGTTAGGTGCCGTAGAGTCGGTTCCGACTCATACCGACCCTATGCACAACAGAACGAAACACTGCCCGGTCCTGAGCCATCCTTACTATCGTTGTTATGCTTGAGCTCATTGTTGCAGCCACTGTGTCGATCCACCTCGTTGAGGGTCTTCCTCTTTTCCCCTGACCCTGTACTTTGCCAAGCATGATGTCCTTCTCCAGGGATTGATCCCTCCTGACAACATGTCCAAAGTATTTAAGAGGCAGTCTCGCCATCCTTACTTCAAAGGAGCAGTCTGGGTGTGCTTCTTCCAAGACAGATTTGTTTGTTCTTTTGGCAGTCCATGGTATATTCAATATTCTTAGTCAACACTGCATTTCAAAGGTGTCAATTCCTCTTTGGTCTTCTGTATTCATTGTTCAGCTTTCACATGCATACGATGCAATTGAAAATACCATGGCTTTGGTCAGGTGTATCTTAGTCTTCAAGATGACATCTTTGCTTTTCAACACTTTAAAGAGGTCCTTTGCAACAGATTTACCCAATGCAATGCGTCGTTTGATTTCTTGACTACTGTCTGTCAGTTTGTTGTACTGTAGGGGCTTGCATGTTGCTGTGATGCTTGAAGCTATGCCACTGGTATTCAGACACCAGCAGGGTCACCCATGGAGGACAGGTTTCAGCTGAGCTTCCAGACCAAGACAGACTAGGAAGAAGGACCCGGCAGTCTACTTCTGAAAAGCATTAGCCAGTGAAAACCTTATGAATAGCAACTTGAACTTATATATGAGCAATTGATGATCTGTTCCCCAGTTGGACCTGGCCTTGTTCTGACTGATAATATCGAGCTTTTCGATTGTCTCTTTTCACAGATATACTTGATTTGACTCCTGTGTGTTCTGTCTGGTGAGGGCCACATGTATAGGCCCCCTTTATGTTGAGAAAAGGTATTCACAATGAAGAAGTCATTGGTCTAGCAAAATTCTATCATGTGATCTCAAGTATCATCTCTATCACCAAGGCCATATTTTCCAACTATTTTTCCTTCTTCTTTGTTTCCAACTTTCATATTCCAATCACCAGTAATTATCAATGCATTTTGATTGCATGTTTGATCAATTTCAGGCTGCAGATGTTGGTAAACATTTTCAATTCCTTCATCTTTGTCCTTAGTAGTTGGCGTGTAAATTTGAATAATAGTCATATTAACTGGACTCCCTTGTGGGCATATGGATATTATCCTATCACTGACAGCGTTGTACTTCAGGATAGATCTTGAAATGTTCTTTTTGACAATGAATACAATGCCATTCCTCTTCAATTTGTCATTCCCGGCACAATAGGCAATGTGATTGTCTGATTTAAAATGACCAATACCAGCATATTTCAGCCCACTAATGTCTAGGATTTCAATCTTTAAGCGGTCTGGTTCATTTTTGATGACTTCCAGTCTTCCTAGATTCATAGTTCATACATTCCATGTTCTCATTGTTAAAGGATGTTTACAGTTGTTTCTTCTCATTTTGAGTCATGCCACATTAGCAGATGAGGGTCCCAAAAACTTGATGCCATCCATGTCATTAAAGTTGATTCTATTTTGAGGAGGCAGCTCTTCCCCAGTCATATTTTGAGTACCTTTCAACCTAAGGGGCTAATCTTCTGGCACTATATCAGACAATGTTCCATTGCTGTTCGTAAGGTTTTCACTATCCAATTTTTCTGAAGTAAACTGCCAGGTCATTCTTCCTAGTTGGTCTTAGTCTAGCTCTGCTGAAACCTGTCTACCGTGGGTGACCCTGTAGGTATTTGAAGTACTGGCAGCATAGCTTGCAGCATCATAGCAGTGGGCAAGTTACCACAGTATGACAAACTGACAAAGGAGTGGTGGAGTTTTTTTTTTTTTTTTTAATTTTTATTGTTCTTTAAGTGAAAATTTACAAATCAGGTCAGTCTCTCATATAAAAATTTATATACACTTTGCTATATACTCCTAGTTGCTCTCCCTCTAATGAGACAGCACATTCCTTCCCTCCACTCTCTATCTTCATGTCCATTCGTCCTCTCATCTCCTCTCCAGACAGGAGCTGCCCACATAGTCTCATGTATCTACTTGATCCAAGAAGCTCAATCTTCACGAGTATCATTTTCTATCCCATAGTCCAGTCCAATCCCTTTCTGAAGAGTTGGCTTTGGGGATGGTTACTGTCTTGGGCTAACAGAAGGTCTGGGACAATGACCACTGGGGTCCTTCTAGTCTCAGTCAGACCATTAAGGCTGGTCTTTTTATGAGAATTTGAGGTCTGTATCCCACTGCTCTCCTGCTCCTTCAGGGGTTCTCTGTTGTGTCTCCTGTCAGGGCAGTCTTTGGTTGTAGCCTGGGACCATCTAGTTCTTTTGGTCTCAGGCTGATAGTCTCTGGTGTATGTGGCTCGTTCTGTCTCTTGAACTTGTAATTATGTTGTGTCTTTGGTGTTCTTCATTCTCCTTTGATCCAGGTAAGTTGAGACCAATCGATGCATCTTAGACGGCCTCTTGCTAGCGCTTAAGACCCCAGGTGCCACTCTCCAAAGTGGGATGCAGAATATTTTCTTAATAGATTTTATTATGCCAATTGACTTAGATGTCCCCTGAAACCATGGTCTGCAAACCCCTGCCCCTGCCACCCTGGCCTTTGAAGCATTCAGTTTATTCAGGAACCTTCTTTGCTTTTGGTTTAGTCCAGTTGTGCTGACCTCTCCTATATTGTGTGTTGTTTTTCCCTTCACCTAAAATAGTTCTTATCTACTATCTAATTAGTGAAAACACCTCTCCCTCCCTCCCCCGCCCATAACCATCAAAGAATATTTTCTTCTCTGTTTAAACTATTTTTCGAGTTCTTATAATAGTGGTCTCATACAGTATTTGTCCTTTTGCAACTGACTAATTTCACTCAGCATAATGCCTTCCAGATTCCTCCATGTTATAAAATGTTTCACAGATTTATCATTTTTCTTTATCGATGCTTAGTATTCCATTGTGTGAATATACCATAATTTATACATGTAATATATGTAATTTATATAACCATTCATCATTCATGGGCACCTTGGTTGCTTCCATCTTTTTGCTATTGTAAACAGTGCTGCAGTAAACATGAGTGTGCATATATCTGTTCATGTAAAGGCTCTTATTTCTGTAGGATATATTCCAAGGAGTGGGATTTCTAGATTGTATGGTAGTACTATTTCTAGCTTTTTAAGGAAGCACTGAATTGATTTCCAAAGTGGTTGTACCACTTTACATTCCCACCAGCAGTGTATAAGTGTTCCAGTCTCTCCACAACCTCTCCAACATTTATTATTTTGTGTTTTTTGGATTAATGCCAGCCTTGTTGGAGTGAGATGGAATCTCACTGTAGATTTGCATTTCTCTAATGGCTAATGATAGTGAGCATTTCATCATGTATCTGTTAGCTACCCGAATGTCTTCTTTAGTGAAGTACATGTTCATATCCTTTGCCCATTTTTTAATTGGGTTATTTGTTTTTTTGTAGTTGAGTTTTTGCAGCATCATGTAGGTTTTAGAGATCAGGCACTGATGGGAAATGTCATAGCTAAAAACTTTTTCCCAGTCTGTAGGTAATCTTATTACTCTTTTGGTGATGTCTTTGGATGAGCATAGGTGTTTGATTTTTAGGAGCTCCCAGTTATCTAGTTTCTCTTCTGGTGTTTGTGCATTGTTAGTAATGTTTTGTATACTGTTTAGTCCATATATTAGGGCTCCAAGCATTGTCCCTATTTTTTCTTCCATGATCCTTATCATTTTAGATTTTATATTTAGGTCTTTGATCCATTTTGAGTTCGTTTTTGTGCATGGTAGTAAGGTATGGGTCTTGTTTCATTTTTTTGCAGATGTTTATCCAGTTATGCCAGCACCATTTGTTAAAGAGACTGTCTTTTCCCCATGTAACTGATTTTGGGCCTTTGACGAATATCAGGTGCTCATATGTGGATGGATTTATGTCTGGATTCTTAATTCTGTTCCATTGGTCTATGTATCTGTTGTACCAGTACCAGGCTGTTTTGACTACTGTAGCGGTATGATAGGTTCTAAAATCAGGTACAGTGAGGCGTCCCACTTTGTTCTTGATTTTCGGTAATACTTTACTTATCCAGAGCCTCTTTCCCTTCCATATGAAGTTGGTGATTTGTTTCTCCATCTCATTAAAAAATGTCATTGCAATTTGGATTGGAATTGCATTGTATCTATAGATTGCTTTTGGTACAATAGACATTTTTGCAATGTTAAGTCTTCCTATCCATGAGCAAGGTATGTTTTTCCACTTATGTAGGTCTCTTTTGGTTTCTTGCAGTAGAGTCTTGTAGTTTTCATTGTATAGGTCTTTTACATCTCTGGTAAGATTTATTCCTAAGTATTTTATCTTCTTGGGGGCTACTGTAAATGGCATTGATTTGGTGATTTCCCCTTTGGTGTTCTTTTTGTTGGTGTAGAGGAATCCAACTGATTTTTGTATGTTTATCTTGTATCCTGATACTCTGCTGAAGTCTTCTATTAGTTTCAGTAGTTTCCTGAGGATTCTTTAGGGTTTTCTGTGTATAAGATCATGTCATCTGCAAAGAGAGATACTTTGACTTCTTCCTTACCAATCTGGATGCCCTTTATTTCTTTGTCTAGCCTAATTGCTCTGGCTAGGAGCTCTAGCACAATGTTGAATAAGAGTGGTGATAAAAAGCATCCTTGTCTGGTTTCCGTTCTCAAAGGGAATCCTTTCAGATTCTCTCTTTTTAGGATGATGTTGGCTGTTGGCTTTGTATAAATGCCCTTTATTATGTTGAGGAATTTTCCTTCTATTCTTATTTTGCTGAGACTTTTTATCACGAATGGGTGTTGAACTTTGTCAAATGCCTTTTCTGCATCAATTGATAAGATCATGTGGTTCTTGCCTTTTGTTTTATTTATATGCTGGATTACATTATTTGTTTTTCTAATGTTGAACCATCCCTGCATACCTGGTATAAATCCCACTTGGTCATGGTGATTTTTTTTTTTTTTTTTTTTGATATGTTGTTGTATCCTATTGGCTAGAATTTTGTTGAGGATTTTTGCATTTAAGTTCATGAGGGATATATGTTTGTAATTTCTTTTTTTGTGGTGTCTTTACCTGGTTTTTGTATCATGAACATGCTGGCTTCATAGAATGAGTTTGGGAGTATTCAGTCCTTTTCTATGCTCTGAAATACCTTTGGTAGTAATGGTGTTAATTCTTCTCTGAAAGTTTGGTAGAACTCTGCTGTGAAGCTGTCTGGTCCAGGGTTTTTTTTTTGAGGGGGGGGATTTGATTACCTTTTTAGTCTTTTCTTTTGTTATAAGTTTATTTTGTTGTTCTTCATCTGTCTGTGTTACTTTAGGTAGGTAGTGTGTTTCTAGAAATTTATCCATTTCTTCTAGTTTTCAAATTTGTTAGAGTATAATTTTTTGTAGTTATCTGATATGATTCTTATTAATTTCAGTTCGGTCTTTTGTAATATCGCCCATCTTATCTCTTACTTGGGTTACTTGCTTCCTCTCCTGTTTTTCTTTTGTCAGTTTCGCCAATGGTTTATCAATTTTGTTAATTTTTTCAAAGAACCAGCTTTTGGTCTCGTTAACTCATTCATTTTTGTTTTTGTATTTCGTTTAATTTTGCTCAAATTTTTATTATTTACTTTCTTCTGGTCCCTGAGGGTTTCTTTTGTTGCTCTCTATTTGTTCAAGTTTTAGGGATAATTCTTTGATTTTTTCCATTTCTTCTTTTTGTATGCGTGCATTTATTAATACAAATTGACCTCTAAGCACTGCTTTAGCTGTGTCACAAAGGTTCTGATAGGAAATGTTTTCATCCTCATTAGATTCTATGAATTTCTTTATTCCATCCTTGATGTCTTCTATAACCCAGTCATTTCTGAGCAGAGTATTTTTCAGTTTCCAAGTGTTCGATTTCTTTTCCTGTTATTGGTTTCTACTTTTATGGCTTTGTGGTCAGAAAAGGTGCTTTGTAATATTTCAGTGTTTTGGATTCTGTTAAGGCTTGCTTTATGGCCTAATATGTGGTCTGTTCTAGAGAATGTTCCATGTGCGTTGGAAAAGAAAGTATGCTCAGTTGCTGTTGCATGAGGTGTTCTGTGTATGTCTATGAGGTCAAGTTGGTTGACTTTGGCATTTAGATATTCCATATCTTTATTGAGCTTCTTTCTGGATGTTCTGTCCTCATCAAAAGTGGTGTGTTGAAATCTCCTACTGTAATTGTGGTCCTGTCTATCTCACTTTTCAATGCTGTTAGAGTTTGTTTTATGTATTTTTCAGCCCTGTCATTGGGCACATAAATATTTAATATGGTTATATTCTCCTGGTATAGTGTCCCTTTAATCATTATATAGTGTTCTTCCTTATCCTTTGTGGTGGATTTAACTTTAAAGTCTATCTTGCTTGATATATTTTTTTCCATCCTTTGAGTTTTAGTTTGTGTCTCTAAGTCTAACGTGTGTCTCTCCTAGGCAGCATATAGACAGATCATGTTTTTTTATCCATTCTGCCACTCTCTGTCTCTTTATTGGTGAATTTGATCTATTTACATTCAGAGTAATCATGGATAGGTATGAGTTTAGTGCTGTCATTTTTCTGTATTTTTGACAGTTTCTTTTTTCCACTTAATTTTTTGTGCTGAGTAATTTATCTTTAAAAAAAATCTTTACATATTGTCTTTTCCTCTTATTTGTTGTTGTTGATTTTGTTTCTGCTGAGTCTCTATGTTTTTCTTGTATTTTATTTTGATGAGTAGCATAGTTAGTCTCCTTTGTGTTTACCTTAATATTTACCCCTATTTTTCTAAGTTTAAACCTTACTTTTATTTTTTATATCGCCTTGTTTTCCTCTCCATATGAAAGATCTATAACTACATTTTTTAGTCCCTTTTTATTGTTTTAATGTTGTCTTCTCTTACATAATGACATTGCTGTTTCCCTGTTTTGAGCATTTTCTTATCTTGATTGATTTTTGTGATTTCCCTACCTGGGTTGACATCTGATTGCTCTGTCCAGTGTTCTGGTCTTGGGTTGATATCTGATATTATTGATTTTCTAACCAGAGAACTCCCTTTAGTATTTCTTGTAGTTTTGGTTTGGTTTTTAAGAATTCCCTAAACTTCCGTTTATCTGGGAATGTCCTAGTTTTGCCTTCATATTTGAGAGACAGTTTTGTTGGATATATGATTCTTAGCTGGCAATTTTTTTCCTTCAATGCTTTATAGGAGTCATCCCATTGCCTTCTTGTCTGTATGGTTTCTGCTGAGTAGTTCGAGCTTATTCTTGTTGACTCTCCTCTGTAGGTGACTTTTCGTTTATCCCTCGCTGCTCTTAAAATTCTCTCTTTGTCTTTGGTTTTGGCAAATTTGATTATAATATGTATTGGCGACTTTCTTTTAACACCTACCTTATGTGGAGTTCGATGAGCGTCTTGGATAGATATCTTCTCATCTTTCACTATATCAGAGAAGTTTTCTGCCAACAAATCTTCAAAAATTCTCTCTGTATTTTGTGTTATCCCTTCCTGTTCTGGTACTCCAATCACTCATAGGTTATTTCTCTTGATAGAGTCCCACATGATTCTTAGAGTTTCTTCTATTTTTTAATTTTTTTAATTCTTTTGTCTGATTTTTCTTCAAATATATTGGTGACAAGTGCTTTATCTTCAAGTTCACCAATTCTGTCTTCCACTTGCTCAATTCTGCTCCTCTGACTTTCTATTGAGTTGTCTCATTCTGTAATGTTATTGTTAATTGTCTGAATTTCTTATTCCTGTTTCCCTATGGATTCTTGCAGCTTATTAAATTTTTCATTATGTTCTTGAATAACCTTTTTAATTTCTTCAACTGCTTTATCTGTGTGTTCCTTGGCTTGTTCTGCACATTACCTGATCTCGTTCCTGATGTCTTGAAGAGCTCTGTGTATTAATCTTTTGTATTATGCATCCAGAAATTCCAGGAAGGCACCTTCATCCAGAGGATCCCTTGATTCTTTGTTTTAAGAGCTTATTGAAGTGATCACATTCTACTTCTTCATGTGATTTTATATTGACTGTTGTGTCCAAGCCATCTACAAGTTATTGTGTTAGTTTATGTTTGCTTACTGTATCATCGCTTCTTGCTTTGTTTTGTTTTGATACGCCCAGATAGGTTGCTTGAGTGAGCTAGGTTGATTATTTTAACCTTTGATGCTCTAACATCCTGTCACCAGATGGCTAGAGTCATTATGATGTATATGAGCCTAGGAGTCCATTCACTTTTCTTGTATGGATTCAGTTCAGGTGTCCAGGTAGTTGGTCATCAAGTGTGTGGTACAAACTCTGTCCTATAGTCTTAGAGGGGCAGAGGTGATTGGTGTAGGTACCGGTATCTGGTTGTGGCAGGGGTTCATGCCCTGGACAAGGCAGAGGGCTGACAACAGTCCCCCAAGTGTCTGTGAAGAAAGCGCATTCCAGTTCCCTAGAGCGCACAGGTAGAAGGGTTCTGCAGACAGACCCTGGGCACCAAACGCTTTGGGTTGTAATGACTGGGAGGTACCAATTATCCTTGGACCGCTGTCATGGGTGGCTAGGTGACCTGAGTGGAGACACCAGTCATTAGGCCTCTGATGTGGGTAGGTGAGGACCCTGTATAATAGGCAAAATGGCATCAAACTTCAAACATCCACTTCTCCACTGCACAAATGAAGCAGTTCTAGTCTGCCAACATGGGCCTATTCTCCTGAAATAGACCCACACAGTCCATGCAGAGGGTGAGGTATTCAAATCTATGGACTGTTTATGTCAGGACAGGAGCCGCTTCTGTCCTGAGCTCCCCAGCTTAGTCCAGCTGGCAGATTATCTTTCCCCCAGTTGTGAATTTATTCCTTTTCCAAGGCTGGGAGAATGGCTCAGGATGTGCAACACCGCCTATCTCAGGACCAGGGAAATCAACAGCCACTGGGGCCAGCTTGGGGGTGGAGGTGTGGTAAAATATACGCGAGTGCTTAGCTTTTGCCAAGAGAGCCATTCTTCTCTGGTTCCAGAGGTGTGAGTAGGCTGTGTGGCTGGCTGTTTTTCACTGAGGAAGCTCGGCCGAATGCCTCCACCAGCCCACAGTGCTCCCAGGAATGGTGCTGAGGGTTCACGGCAACTCCTCTCTGCTTCTGAACCTTCTCTCCCGCCTCCTTCTACTCAGTCCATTTTCTAACTTTGCCTTTGATGTTCAGGGCTCCTAGTTTGTCATAAATATAATCATTTCATCTGTTTTTTCAGGCCTTTGTTGTAAGAGGGTTCACTGGAAGTGTCTTACTACTCCACAGTCTAGGCCCTGCCTCCTGTGGTGGAGTTTTTGGTGAACAACATGCAAAAAAAACTTTTTTTTTTTTTTTAAGAGGCAGGTATCTAATTTAGGGAATATGTAATATGTTTTTTAAATCTAGTGATGGGTATACCAATTAAAGAACCTATAAATAAAGTTGAACATTGAAGCCAAGATGATTGTTAGGACTAGTTATCTTCATAATGAAAGTCTTTGCCATTATAATCCCATTTGGCAAAGATGAAGTTGTACTCTTGGGAGATGCCTTGCCAAAACCTCATCCATAATTCTGAACAGATTCCAAGCCAGACTTCATTATGTGAAGACTACCTCCTATCCTTTCTTATTGGTCTGTGCCCTTAACCTCAACAATTCAGTTTGTGAAAATTGGAACTGCCGGAAACTGCTCGGCAAAGAGCATCTTCTTAAAAATTACAGTCATTAAGGTATAATACCATATGGGCTCAAGGGGTAGCAAAGATGATGAGCGGCTTCTTGTTCATTAAGACTGAAATATTTATATAAGCAGTAGTAATAACAGCATATTTCATGAAATTGAGCACCGATGCAATTAGATAATATTGACAGCCCTTATTATTTAACTAATACTAAGTTCAGCTCTGCCTGTATCTTTCATTTCCACGTGCATGTGCAAAAAGAGGGCTAGAAAATTAGTGAATGCTGGGCAGGAGCCCTTGGCTATTTATTTACCTGACAGAGTTGCCTGACACTTATATTTCCCTGAGTTATTTATTTAATTTTCATTCAAATTAAGCAGGCCCAACGGATTGCACAGGAGGGACAGGTAAATATGTGAATTTTGGTGAGAAAGCATCCATGTGAAAACCCTCCCAACCCAAAAAGTCCATTTGAGTTCTTCCATTTCAGAGCTGCGTGCTTGACTTCCACTTCACTGACGCAAATGCTTTTTTGTTACCTTTCGAGCAGATAATTTTAAATTATTCTCCCTAGGGATGTTTTCTATGCCTAGCTGCCTATCAATCTTTCTATCTCAATGCAGAAGTATTTGATTAGTGTATTTAAAGTAATAAAGACGTCAACGGTGGTGTCACCTTGATTGATGCTAATTATAAGTCTTTAATGGGTCCTCTACTTTGGCCACTATCCTTGCAGATTGTAATTTTTATGGTTAAAATAGTGCCAGCTGTCCAAAGGCTTAATCATAAATTCTGGTCTATCTTTCTTTAACGATTCTGCATGCAGTGGTATAATCCCGGCAACATACATTATCTTTGTTAAAAGCAAGCGGTGACTTTCCTTGGGATGATTAATGCATTTATAAGGAGCTTGAAGAATCCTTGTTAGGATCACAGCAGAGGTTATGATGATTATGCTTCCTGGGCATTAGAATTAGCAGTGCTGTTACGTAGACTGTCTGAAAATAATTGAAGATTTTCATGCAGTCGCTATGTAGCACATTAATGTCTTAAATGAGACCGTAACTATGGTAGTAAAAAGATTTAGGATTAGCAACTCGAAGATTCTACCAGAATATGGCAGTTACACCAGTGAGTAAAAGCAAGTTAAATTATATGAGGACTTCCCTTCTTTAGAACTAACAGTCTCATTAAACAGATTTGGGGTCACTCAATTTGCAATATCTGTTGATTAAAATGTCTCTTCTACTGGGGTTTTTCAGGCTGAATTTTCACAGTGCTAATATGTTTAATCTTAATCTTCTTACTCAATCCGAGGGACAGAGTTTTAAATAAGAGGAAATGTGCCCAGTGTTATACACATTTACGGGGCTTTCAAGGTATGGATAATTTGCTTATGTAAATATATGCCCATATATACTATGCACAGTAATACTTCCCTGAAATGCCATATCTTACTGGTGAGAAGCTGAACATAAATTAAAAGGATGCCTTTTTATCTTGTAAAAGCAGCTTACCTTCTTATCAATCACAACACATAGCTGTTTGCAGATAGTAGGCATTTTAAATAGCGCTTTAATCTCATTGAAGAAGGTACTGACAACTTAAAAAATAACAGATAGTTTTTGAACTAATATTAACATGTGTTTATTCTCCTATGTTTAATTTTACTATATTCTATGAACATAAATAAATCTAGGTGCAGTTTTCCTCCCCCGCCCAGGGATCACATGACATCAATGCATCCCATTATTGGTGACGTTCACTTTGACCACTTGGTTAAGGTCATGCTGCCAGGCTCCTCCACTATAAACCTGCAACTGTAGAGTCAATTCCCACTCATGGTGACCCTATAGGACAGAGTAAAACTGCCCATAGGGTTTCCAAGGAGCGGCTGATGGATTTGAACTGCCTACCTTTTGTTTAACAGCCGAGCTCCTAACCACTGTGCCACCAGGGCTCTCTCTACTTTAAAGTTACCTTTGTGGAAAGATACCGTGAGAATCTATAAATATCCTGTTTTCCAGCAAATTTTCACCCAAAGCCTTTACCATCTATTCTTGATTTTCTCCTGAATCAATCATTACTATGTTGTTTCAAAGCACTGATTTTGTACCTTATCTCTCTCTATTAATTACATTCGACTGTTAGAATGAGTTTTCTAGGTGTAACTGTAATCCTTTATGATTCCAAATATAGTAGAGGTATTTATAACTCATTGCTTTTTACTAATTTTGTATTTCTAATGATAATGACCTACTATGATATTCTCTATTAGCTCTACCGCTTATTGTGACCTCTGTTGAGTTGGCCCCTGACTCATGGCCCAACAGGATTGGATCATGGTGACCCACAGAGTTTTCATTTTCTGATTTTCAGAAGTAGATTGCCAGGCTCTTCTTCTTAGTCTTGGCCTGGATGCTCTGCTGAAACCTGTTCAGCATCATAGCAGCACACATGCCTCCTCTGACAGATGAGTGGTTACTGTGCTTGTGGGGCATTGGCTGGGTATCAAAGTCGGGGCTCCCTCATGGGAGGTAAGAATTCTACCACTGAACCCTACATCTAAACAGAACTGTTATTTAACTTCTAATAAGGAGAAGATGGAGTACCTGGGTGGTGCAGAGTGTTAACATGCTTGGCTGCTCGCCGAAAGGTCAGAGGCTCAAGTCCATCCAGAGGTACCTCAGAAAAAAATCCTGGGGATCTACTTCTGAGAAATCAGACACTGAATACCCTAGGGAGCACAATTCTGCCCTGTCACATACAGGGTCATGGTGAGTCACAGTTGATTCGATGGTAACTGGTTTTTAAGGAGAAGACAGCTTTTAAATTTTTTGAACCATACTCATTTTCAAATAAGGGAAGTGCCAAATTGCATTATAGGAAGGTGATTACCTCCCAACTGGTACCAGCTTAGAGAAAGAAACCATAAACCTCAGAGGCCAAGCTCACAAGAGCAGGCCATGTCTGTATGCCTGTCTTGATCTGCACTGCAGATGCAGACGGGCTCTGTCTCAAACTCTCAGGCTTCCATAAGACTGCTAGCAGTGAGGCACGTACTCCCACTGGCATCAACCATTCACTGGGAGCTACGTTCATCTGTGATTGAGCCACACACAGGAGACATTTACACCATGTTGGCAAAGTGAAAGCCATTTTTATTGTTTACAGGAAGCAAAAGGTAAACAATAACAATAGATTCTCAAAGGGGAAATGCTTCCCCTTCCCCAAATTACCCACGTCCGTTCATATATTGCTAAGCAGGCACACCACGGTTCAGGTCAGATGCTGTGTTCATGTCACCGCTGTCTCTGGTTACTACCTTGCTGCTGGGCTGAGGGATGATGGCTTGCATGGCTCCCAAGGCTTCTGTTCTGCCACTGGGCCTTGCTGGGCCTTGCCTCACGGCAGGAAGACCCCTGCACAGGATCTCCCAAGCCATTGCCTCTAGGTACTTCTAGGCCTCTGTTGTGGGCTCCCAGAGGCTACCCCAGGCCCACGTGGTTCTCTCTCTTGCTGCCATACTATCCAGTTCCACGCTGCCTGAGGGCCTATGTGGCTCCCAGCCACACTGCCCAGGAAGGGGAGGTGTGTTGCACGGGGCACACTCAGGCCTCTGCCCCGCACGGGCAAGCATTACAGCTCTTTAACAGCAGGCAAACCTATACTGGGGTGCCCAGCCCTCTCTCTGTGGACCTGCCAGCCCAAATCTTTTTGTCTTTAGTGTTACAGCACTCTCTTCCGGGTATCGGAGGTTTTTGGCTCAAGGACCCCAGATCCAAAGGTTGTGTTCTGCTCCACACTCTTGTTGATGGTGGTGAGGTCCTACCAAGCCACTCTGGGGTTGGCCCTTATGTAAGCATAGCAGGATGGCCAAAACTGACCAATCCCCTAGTTGGACCAGAGAGGCTGAATCCTACTGGGCAAATTTCCAAGCCACTATATGCATAGTAAATTGACCAATTTCTTGCAAGATGTGGCCCAACCAATTATTTTGTAGGAGTTACAAGACCATGACTAGAAAGGCCATATAAAAGTGATTGATTGCACCGCAATGTTGTAGTAATGGCATGTATTTAACATATCTGGAGGTAGCTGTATTCATTATAGTTTGGGATGATAATAAGGTCCACAAAAGAGATTTCTTTGGCTGGGTATTTGAGGAGTTATGCCAAGCTGCATAGTGTCTATTTGGAGGCTCCTCAATCGGCAAGCTGTATATTGGAGAATCTTTAGCAACTGCTTTTGATTCTTCCAATGATGAGCTACTAGAAAGTCTTCTATTTTGCCATAATATAGTTTGAAGTGGTCTTTCAAGTACATGGTTTTGATATGCCCTGGTGTGCTCTGTTAGATGATGATTGTATCTGATGAGCCAAGGCACATCTCTTTACCCCAGTGATAATATGGAACACACACACACACTCATCCACACACAACATCATCTCTCCCACAGGGAACCTTTGTCTTTTGGAGTTATGGCTCAGACCTTCTAAATTGAGTGCGCCAGAAAAGGGTGTTAGAAAGCTGGGGATGGATGAGGAAGGCTAGGATTAATTGAGCTGAGATCGATTGGGGGAGAAGCTTGGTAAGGGAGTACTAGAGGTGACCTATATGATGATTAATTCTCAGTGGAGATAATACATAACTCCCCCCTCCTCAATATTTCTGTCCTCTTCATTTCCACAGTGGTAGCCCTCCAGTTATTCTGGAAGGTGAGTCTCAAGAGTGACCAGGGAGAGACTCTCCTGAGGGTACCAACAATCAATGGCTGCCATAGAGGTCCAGGCATTAGAATGGTATTGTGTGTGATCCCACTAAGAGAAATACAAACTGTTTGATCATAGGAGGTGTTGGCTGTGTTGCTTAGTCTCTCACTGTGTGATGATTTTCTTTTGTAGTTTGGATAAATTAATACTGGCTCATGTATTCGACATGCATCTTCTTTTAAAAAGTTTTTTTTTTTTTTTAAGCCCCAGGTCTTCTGTTTAAAAATGCAGGTGAATTCTCAGAGGCTTTCAAAAGGGTTTCTGCATCATGCTACTAATTAAGATAAGGTTATCATTTTAAGTTATACCAGGAACGCAATTAGAGCTTCTAGTGAGAACTGTAGTAATCAATTTTATACAAATTATTCAGACCTGGTAAGGTAGAATGCAGCTTTAATAGGACAAGCAAATATACCGTGATTTATTAGATATCACATGAATTCAGATGACACCTGAATGCGCAGCCCACGTCACTGGGAATCCACGTCAACAGCCTTTCATCAGAACCAAACCAAACCAAACCCAGTGCCTTGGAGTCGATTCCGACTCCTAGCAATCCTCTCATCAGAGGAGATTTAATAATATGTCTTCCATTTTCCATTGCTCAGTGACCGCTACTTTGAATTTGAGAGGGATTTTTGTTTTGGGATTTGAATGGTTTAGACATGAGAAAGTCACCCATAGAATACAAAGCATAGATTAGTTAGCTGTCTCATTTATCTAGACTGACGGGGCAGCGAAGCAGTCTGCCAGTCCTTGGTTCTTTTCTTTATCCTTTTGTGTGGCCTGCAGAGTCCAGGGGACCACCTGACAGGGCAATTAACTAATTTTTCTGTGTTGTCCATCTCTGCTGAAGAGTATTGGGTGTTGGAGGAGAAAGTTACATGTCTTATCTGCCAGCTGTCAGTAATGACTTATTCATGAAGTGGGTACCCATTTTCCATAGCTCCTGAGGGGGGTTATATATCTTTCCCTCCTAAGATCGTTGCAGGTCATCCAGAGCTTTGCGTCAGGCCATATGAATAAATTACAACACTTCTGGGCTTTCTTTTCTTGGGCCCCTTAAGTACATTTGACACACCATTTACTTTGCCATAGTTAGCTTTCATTCTTAGTTGACATGTCATGTCAGCTGTTCCAAAATTTTCTATACACCTAAATTCCTCAAATTGAACTCACTCATTCAGTGTGTATTTATTGGGCTCCCATTGTGTCCTAGGCATTGCACTATGTATTGGGCATATGGTGGTGGAAAAAGATACTGTGCTAGCATCTATAACATAAGCGTGCCTTTCCACACCTCCACCACAACGACGATGGCAATGAGAGACAGAGAGATCACTAACCACATAGCTTACCCTCTCAGCACATGTGACCCTGCCTTATAATTTATAGAGAAGAGAAATACCATCTAGTACAAGCTTCGCCATCATCGCTGTCCTTCATGTCTGCTGTTATCATCAGTAATAAAGTATCTTCTTTTTGTGTTTGGTCTCATAGAAAATGTCCCTTCTCCTCCATAAAATTGTTGTTGTTAGGTGCCATCGAGGCAGCCCCTGACTAATGGCGACCCTGTGTGTGACAAAGTAGAACTGTTCCATAGGGTTTTCATGGCTGTAATCTTTGTGGAGGCCGATTGCCAGGTCTTTCTTCTGTGGAGCCTCTGGGTGGGTTTCAACTGCCAACCTTTAGGTTAGCAGCTGATCACAAGCCTCTTGTGCCACCTGGATTCCTTCACCATAAAATTAACCTGATTAATTTTAAGAAGCTACTGAATTTTCCAAATTGTGTAAGAATTCTCCCTTGCTCTCCCCCAATGTTCTTACTCCCCTTCTTGCCTGTGGTTAAGACAGTCATCACACCAAGGTGACTGACATCTCTCTGTTCCTTAAATTTCATAGTGCCGTGCTTTGATAAAATGATGGGTTTTTTCTCTTTTCTAAAAGCCTGTTAGATTTGTTAGGTAATTTGAATTTACTAACAAGATGTGTCCCAAGGAAATATATATTTTTTCTCCTATCACTATTTTAGTAACTTATTTTACTAGTGAGGAAACTGGAACAGAGAGAAGTTAAATTATTTCTCATGTTTTTTTTTTTTTTGTCAGAGAATCCTAAGTGTCATATCATTGAAAGTTAAAACAAATTTCTTTTATAAAAAAGGAGAAAAAATTGTGTTGCTTAATAATCTGTATAAATAGCTTATCCATAAGTCAACCTGACAAATAGTTTCTAGATGTTATGAAGGAGTCTCTGAGTGGTACAAAGGATAATGCACTCATCCATTAACCGAAAGGTTGGAGTCCACCCAGAAGTGCCTTAGAGGAAAGGCCTGGCAATCTACTTCTGAAAAACCAACGATGGAAAACCCTGTGGAGCACAGTTCTACTCTGACACACACGGGGTTGCAATGAGCGGAAGACGACTAGACGGCATCTGGTTTTTTAGGTACCATGAAGCCAGCACAAAGGTTTGACACCTTGTCACCCTCAGACCCGTATGGCCATCATCACAGTTTTGTTTCTTCCCTATAACTGTACAGAGAAAGAAAACACAGAGATTCTTTAGATTATTATTATTTTTGGGGAAAAATTTAAAAAGAAACACAATGAGAATAAGAATAGGAAGAGCTCATTTTCGTTCTGATATCTGTTTTGTTATTCCTAAAGATGCTAACAGTATGGACAGGAACTTATTCTTTGGCTGTGTTAGGTAGATTAATTGAGAGATAGGAATCCTGTTTTTTTTTTTGTTACCATTTCTGAGTACTTAAAACTTCTCTTCCCTTTTAGACACTTTAAAATTAGGGCTTGAATAGAGAGAATGTAAATCAAAGGCACTTCCTTTTATCTGGAAACTTTGCTTCAGCTTCCTGTCACCACATAGACAGTCCTGTTATGAAAGATGCAAATAAAAATTGTGCCCCTTTACCTTGTCGCCAACAACTCAGCTTGTCATGAGTCTATTCTTTACTCTCGGAGACTGATTTGACTTGGGTTCATTTTGGCCACCCCGTATGTATTTTCTTTTGTAAAAGAAGTAAGCTTAGTTTTATGAATTCTGTAAGGCAAGAAGCTAGACTGCTTTTTCCTGGAAGGATTTCTCAAAGGATTTACCATTGTTCCTGGAGTATGTTAGAGTATACGCCCTCCTCAAGATGTCTGACCCTGTCCATGAAGCTCCTACATATCCTTGATTACTGAGTACCACATGTCATGATTTAAAGAATGTTTTATGGTCATGCGTTCATTAATCCTCACCGTTGCGAGGGCTTGTGGGCACATTTAAGAAGCTGTGGGGCAGCTTTTAACATTGCTCCTTTAAAGGAAAGATTAATCAAGACTCTCCTGCTACTATTTCAGAAATCGGGCTTGACCACTAGATTCCGATGACTGCCTCCCCTGGGCCATTCTGGCTCTTGTCTGTGGCTTTTGGTACCTCCTGGGTTTCTGCTCACTGTTCTCCTCTGAACTTTTAGCATCTACCTTGTCTGTCTTCATGATGCTACTGCTTAGATTACAGATAAAATCTGCCACCCACTTGCTACATTCCATGATGGACTCTGTGTATGTCAAGTGACCATTTTTCTGTCCCTGTTAAGTCCTGATACAACAATGACAACCCTAGCAGATTGTAGTTTGCTGCAATATCTGTGGAAGAAATTTTTCCTTTGGATCTTGATTCCTATAGAGCAGTTCAAAGGTGCAACTAGCTGATCCCGTATTAGTTATCTGAAGACATTTAAGGAATGTTGTTAGTATGTGGACATGATGAAGAAGTACACTCTATTAACCTGGACACAAGTTGGCCTGCTAAGAGTTAAACTGAACAAATTCCCCCAAAATTAATATGCTTCATTATGAATAAGAAGTACCCAAAGATATTCTATAAGTATATGACCCGAGAGATTACAAAACCCCTAGATGCTAATCAAGGTGGTCTCTGGGAAAATTCTGAGAGACAGGATTGGAAAGTAGTTATAATTTGCTAATCAGAAATGTAATCAGAGTATTGTATCCTGTTTTGAGAAAGGCCGTATAAATATAACCAGGTTGGTGACTAAGAAAGCATAGAAAAGGAAAGTCACAAAGCACAGTCTGGAGGAGAGGAAGTCTTGAATAAAGAAGTTGAACATTATCAGTAAAACTGCTGATAAACGGAGCATCTATTGTGTGCCAGGCATGTGCTAAAAGCTTTATCTGCATTGTTCTCACAAAGGCTTAAAATGCCTTTTGTGCTACCATTACGTTTTGAAATATCTACGTTGTACAGATCAGGAAAATGAAGCTTTTTGTTGTTGTTAGCTGCTGTTGCATATAGGTGAAAGCATACAACCCTGCCGCATACCTTTTCCAATTTTAAGCCACACAGCATCTCCTTGTTTGGTTCGAATGACAGCTTCTTGATTCAGGTACAGGTTCTGCGTGAGCATAATTAAGTGTTCTGAAATTCTCATTTTTTGCAATGTTATCCATAATTTGTTATGATTCAAACAGTCAAATGCCTTTGCACAGTCAATAAAACACAGGTAAACATCTTTCTGGTATTCTCTGCTTTCAGCCAGGATCCATCTGACGTTGGCAATGATAAATCCTCTTTCCATGATCTCTTCCTTGAACTTCTGGTAGTTCTCTGTTGATATAAGGCTGCAGCCGATTTTGAATGATCTTCAGCAAAATTTTGCTAGCATGTGATATTAATGATAAAACCAAAAAAAGAAAAAAAAAACCAAACCCACTGCCATCGAGTTGTTTCCGACTCATAGTAACCATGTAGGGCTTCCAAGGCTGTAACTCTCTTTGGAAGGAGACTGCCACATCTTTCTCCCATGGAGCCACTGGTGGTTTCAAACTGCCAACCTTTCAGCTGGCAGTTGATCACTTTAACCACTGTGCCACCAGGGCTCCTTGATATTAAAATTTCCACATTCTGTTTGATCACTTTTCTTTGGAATGGTCCCAAATATGGATCTCTTCTAGTGGGTTAGTCAACTAGCTGTTTTCCAGATTTCTTGTATTCTTTCACCTAACTTATTCAACCTATGTGCTGAACAAATAATCAGGAAGCTGGGCTATGTGAAGAATACAGTATCAGGATTGGAGGAAGATTCATTAACAACCTGAGATGTACAAATGATACAACCTTGCCTACCAAAAATGAAGATGCCTTGAATCACTTACTGATGAACGGAATACACATGAACATAAGGAAAACAAAAATCCTTATAACTGGATCAATGAACATCATGATAAATAGCAAAGAAATTGAAGTTGCCAAGGATTTCATTCTCAGACCGACAATCAATCCCCATGAAAACAGCAGGCAAGAAATCCAATGACATATTGCATCGGGCAAGTCTGTGCCAAAAGACCTCTTTAAAGTGTTAAAAAGCAAAGATGCCATTTAGAAGACTAAGGTGCGCCTGACCCAAGCCATGGTATTTTTACTTGCCTCATATACATGTGAAAGCTGGACAATAAAGAAAGAAGACCAAAGAATAATTGATACATTCTAATTGTGGTGTTGGTAAAGAATATTGAATATGCCGTGGACTACCAGAAGAACGAACAAATCTGCCCTGGAGGAAGTACAGTCAGAATGCTCCTTAGAAGCAAGGATGGAAAGATTTTGTCTGGCTTACTTTGGACATGTCATCAGGAAAGCCCAGTTGCTGGAGAAGGACATCATGCTTGGGGGCCCAAAGGCAACATAGTTGCACCAGTTCTGCTTTTCTGCTTTCTTGTACCAAGTCTGTTTCTATAGATAGGAGCTACTTCTTAAGATCTTCTAAGTATTCACCAGACACATGGATTCATGTAGCCATCAAGGCAATCAAATTACAGAGGACGTCGTCATCCCTCAAGCTCCTTTGTGCCCCTTTGTGAATAATCCCTACACCTACCCCCAAGCCCTGGCAGCCATTGATATGTTTTCTGTCCACATCCATTTTAATTTAAGGTTCACCAACCTATAGCTGTAGTGGTGAAAATATGCATTGGTCAGACTGACAAAAAGTCTGGTGGAATTGACATTTGCACTTCTCATTGTACATTAATAGGCTGACATTCTGACTAGAATGTGGCTTTCCACATCATTTGCTTAGTGGGAGAGAATTCATTCACATGCTAATTGGAGGTGTTATGTCTGCTTAAAAACATTCTTTTGATAAAATAATAAAATAGCATATGCATATGTTTCAGCCTTCATGAGAATGATTAATATGAACCTGGATATATAAACACAACTGAATATATATAAAGCCAAGAAGCCTGCCAGACTCCAACATCTTCTTTTTAATATGATTCAAATCATATTGATAAAAATATTATATTGGAAACCAAAAGCAGAATCACACTGAAACAAATACCCAGTTTCAGAGGGCTTTTTGTTTGAGTAAATGTTTTGAACACCATTCATTCATCCAACAACTATTTATTGAGCATCTTTACTGGACAAGAAACTGGATGATAAGAGGTGGGATGTTGGGTAGAGTGTAGATTATTTTCAGCCTAAAGAACAGCATGTGTAAAGTATCTCAAGTGAGAGGAACATGGTATACAGAGTCATGAAAGAAGACAGGGATAGCCAAAGGAGGCTAAAGAACCAAGGTGAGAATGGTGAGAGGGTGAACTGGAGAAGTAGGCCGGGCCTGGATTATTACTAGTTTCTGTCACTGTTATGGGTTGAATTGTATCCCCCCAAAAGATATGTTGAAGCCCTAACCACTGATACCTGTGAATGTGACCTTGTTTGGAAATAGAGTCTCTGAAGATATTATCAGTTAACATTAGCATATACTGGAATATGGTGAGTCCTAATCAAATACAAGTGGTATACTTATAAAGGAAGAGAAGAGACGTAGACACAGAAGGAGAGGGAGGGTGGTTATGTGAAAACAGATGCAGAAATGGAGATATGCTGTACTTTCAAGCCAAGGAGCACCCAGGGCTATAAGAAGTTAGGAGAACTTTGGAGAGTGGCGTCTGGGGTCTTAAATGCTAGCAAGCGGCCATCTAAGATGCGTCAATTGGTCTTAACCCACCTGGAGCAAGGAAGAATGAAGAAGACCAAAGACACAAGGTAATTACGAGCCTAAGAGACAGAAAGGACCACATGAACCAGAGATTACATCAGCCTGAGGCCAGAAGAACTAGATGGTGCCCGGCCACAACTGATGACTGCCCTGACAGGGAACACAACAGAGAACCCCTGAGGGAGCAAGGAAGCAGTGGGATGCAGACCCCAAACTCTCATAAAAAGACCGGACTTAATGGTCACACAGGGACTAGAAGGACCCCGGAGGCCATGGTCCCCAGACCTTCTGTTAGCCCAAGACAGGAACCATTCCCAAAGCCAACTCTTCAGACAGAGTTTGGTCTGGAATATGGGATGGAAAATAATACTGGTGAAGAACGGACTTCTTGGATCAAGTAGACACATGCGACTATGTTGACATCTCCTGTCTGGAGGGTAGATGAGAGGGCAGAGGGGGCCAGAAGCTACCCGAATGGACACAAGGAGAGAGAGTGGAAGGAAGAACCGTGCTATCTCATTAGAGGGAGAGCAATTAAGACTGTATAGCAAGGTGTATGTAAATTTTGGTATGAGAGACTGACTCTGATTTGTAAACTTTCACTTAAAGCACAAAGAAATCAATTAAAAAAAAAAAAGAGAGACAAGAAAGGATCTTCCTCCAGAGACTTTGGAGAGAACATGGCCCACCTGATGCCCTGAATTTTTACTTCTAGACTCCAAAATTGTGAGACACTAAATTTCTGTCATTTTAAATTACCCGGTTTCTGTTACTACGTTTCAACAGCCCTGGGACACTAATATAATGACATATATTATGAAGGGTATCATTGCACTCACTGGCTCTGACTAAATAGTTGTTTTAGTTAGGTGCCATTGAGTCAATTTCAACGCATAGTGACCCTATGTTCAATAGGACAAACTGCTGCCCAGTCCTGTGCCATCCTCACAATCTTTGGTATGCTTAAGGCCATTGTTGCAGCCACCATGTCAGTCCATTCTGTTGAGGGTCTTCCTCTTTTTTGCTGACTCTCTACCAAGCATAATGTCCTTCTCCAGAGACTGGTCCTTCCTGATAACATGTCCAAAGCATGTGAGATGAAGTCTTGCCATGCTTGCTTCTAAGGAATATTCTGGCTGTAATTCCTACAAAACAGATTTGTTTGTTCTTCTGGCAATCCATGGTATATTCAATATTCTTTGTCAACACCATAATTCAAAGGCGTCAATTCTTCTTCAGTCTTTCTTATTCATTGTCCAGCTTTTGCATGCTTAGGAGGTGATTGAAAATACCATGGCTTGGGTCAGACACACCTTAGTCTTCAAAGTGACATCTTTGCTTTTGAACACTTTAAAGCAGTCCTTTGCAACAGATTTGCCCAATGCAATAAATCTTTTGATTTCATGACTGCTGTTTCCAGCGGCGTTGATTGTGTATCCAAGTAAAATGAAATCCTTGATAACTTCAATCTTTTCTCCATTTATCATGATGTTGCTTATTGATCTAGTTGTGAGGATTTTTGTTTTCTTTATGTTGAGTTGCAATCCACAGAGAGCTGTAGTTTTTGACCTTCATCAGTAAGTGCTTCAAGCCCTCTTCACTTTCAGCAAGCAAGGTTGTGTCATCTGCATATCCCAGGTTGTTAGTGAGTCTTCCTCCAATCCTGATGCCCTGTTCTTCTTCTTATAGTCCAGCTTCTCGGATTATTTGCTCAGCATACAGATTGAATAAGTACTGTGAAGCAATACAACCCTGACGCACAACTTTCCTGACTTTAAGCCACGCAGTATCCCCTTATGCTGTTTGAATGACTGCCTCTTAGTCTGTATACTTGTCCCGCACAAGCTCAATTAAGTATTCTGGAATTCCTGTTCTTCACAATGTTATCCATAATTTATGATCCACACAGTCGAATGTCTTCATGTAGTCAATAAAACACAGGTAAACATCTTTCTCGTATTCTCTGCTTTCAGCTGAGATCCCTCTTGACATGAGCAATGGTATCCCTTGTTCCACATCCTCTTCTGAATCTGGCTTGAATTTCTGGGAATTCTCTGTTGATGTATTGCTGCAACCATTTTTTAATTATCTTCAGCAAAATTTTACTTCGTGTGATATTAATGATATTGTTCTATAATTTCTGCATTCGGTTGGATCACCTTTCTTGGGAATAGGCATAAATATGGATCTCTTCCAGTCAGTTGGCCACGTAGCTGTCTTTCAAATTTCTTGGCATAGACAAGTAAATACCTCCAGCACTGCATCTGTTTGTTGAAACATCTCAGTTGATATTCCATCAATTCCTGGAGCCTTGTTTTGCGCCAGTGCCTTCAGTGCAGCTTGGACTTCTTATGCAACTATATTTGGTTCATATTTGTTCCATCCTGACTGCTTAAGAAACTTACATTATCACTGCCCCCTTTTCTCTCATATATCCTCAACTACTCCCTCTCAATTGGGTCTTTTCCATTGACTTTAAGACTTGATTAAAACTCTCCCATCTTGCACACAAACAACCCTTCCTTGATTTCACATTCCTCTACAGGTACTGTTTTCTATACTCTCCTTCATGGCAAATTTGCTGAAAACCTTTTCCTGTCTGCATTTCATTATCTTCCATTCTCCCTTTTCTAATTTAGTTTCCATTCCCATCACTCCATCAAAAAGCAATTCCTGACTTCACAATGACCTTCTGTTGTCAATCAATGTAGTCCTCGTCTTAGTAAACTTCTCAGTAGTATTTTTTTTTTAAGGTCTTCTTTTTTTTCTTTTTTTATTAACTTTTATTAAGCTTCAAGTGAACGTTTACAAATCCAATCAGTGTGTCACATATAAGTTTACATACATCTCACTCCCTACTCCCACTTGCTCTCCCCCTCTTGAGTCAGCCCTTTCAGTCTCTCCTTTCGTGACAATTTTGCCGGCTTCCCTCTCTCTCTATCCTCCCATCCCCCCTCCAGACAAGAGTTGCCAACACAATCTCAAGTGTCCACCTGATATAATTAGCTCACTCTTCATCAGTGTCTCTCTCCCACCCGCTGACCAGTCCCTTTCATGTCTGATGAGTTGTCTTCGGAGATGGTTCCTGTCCTGTGCCAACAGAAGGTCTGGGGACCATGGCCGCCGGGATTCCTCTAGTCTCAGTCAGACCATTAAGTTTGGTCTTTTTATGAGAATTTGGGGTCTGTATCCCACTGATCTCCTGCTCCCTCAGGGGTCCTCTGCTGTGCTCCCTGTCAGGGCAGTCATCAATTGTGGCCGGGCACCAACTAGTTCTTCTGGTCTCAGGATGATGTAGGTCTCTGGTTCATGTGGCCCTTTCTGTCTCTTGGGCTCTTAGTTGTCGTGTGGCCTTGGTGTTCTTCATTTTCCTTTGCTCCAGGTGGGTTGAGACCAATTGATGCATCTTAGATGGCCACTTGTTAGCATTTAAGACCCCAGATGCCACATATCAAAGTGGGATGCAGAATGATTTCATAATAGAATTATTTTGCCAATTGACTTAGAAGTCCCCGCAAACCATGTTCCCCAGACCCCCACCCTTGCTCTGCTGACCTTTGAAGCATTCATTTTATCCCGGAAACTTCTTTGCTTTTGGTCCAGTCCAATTGAGCTGACCTTCCATGTATTGAGTGTTGTCTTTCCCTTCACCTAAAGCAGTTCTTATCTACTGATTAATCAATAAAAAACCCTCTCCCACCCTCCCTCCCTCCCCGCCTCGTAACCACAAAAGTATGTGTTCTTCTCAGGTTTACTATTTCTCAAGATCTTATTTGTCCTTTTGCCTCTGACTCATTTCGCTCAGCATAATGCCTTCCAGGTTCCTCCATGTTATGAAATGTTTCACAGATTCGTCACTGTTCTTTATCGATGCGTAGTATTCCATTGTGTGAATATACCACAATTTATTTACCCATTCATCCGTTGACGGACACCTTGGTTGCTTCCAACTTTTTGCTATTGTAAACAGAGCTGCAATAAACATGGGTGTGCATATATCTGTTTGTATGAAGGCTCTTGTATCTCTAGGGTATATTCCGAGGAGTGGGATTTCTGGGTTGTATGGTAGTTCTATTTCTAAGTGTTTAAGATAACGCCAGATAGATTTCCAAAGTGGTTGTACCATTTTACATTCCCACCAGCAGTGTATAAGAGTTCCAATCTCTCCGCAGCCTCTCCAACATTTACTATTTTGTGTTTTTTGGATTAATGCCAGCCTTGCTGGTGTGAGATGGAATCTCATCGTAGTTTTAATTTGCATTTCTCTAATGGCTAATGATCGAGAGCATTTTCTCATGTATCTGTTGGCTGCCTGAATATCTTCTTTAGTGAAGTGTGTGTTCATATCCTTTGCCCACTTTTTGATTGGGTTGTTTGTCTTTTTGTGGTTGAGTTTTGACAGAACCATGTAGATTTTAGAGATCAAGCGCTGGTCGGAGATGTCATAGCTGCAAATTCTTTCCCAGTCTGTAGGTGGTCTTTTTACTCTTTTGGTGAAGTCTTTAGATGAGCATAGGTGTTTGATTTTTAGGAGCTCCCAGTTATCGGGTTTCTCTTTATCATTTTTGGTAATGTTTTGTATTCTGTTTATGCCTTGTATTAGGGCTCCTAGGGTTGTCCCGATTTTTTCTTCCATGATCTTTATCGTTTTAGTCTTTATGTTTAGGTCTTTGATCCACTTGGAGTTAGTTTTTGTGCATGGTGTGAGGTATGGGTCCTGTTTCATTCTTTTGCAAATGGATACCCAGTTATGCCAGCACCATTTGTTAAAAAGGCTATCTTTTCCCCAATTAATTGACACTGGTCCTTTGTCAAATATCAGCTGCTCATATGTTGATGGATCTATGTCTGGGTTCTCAATTCTGTTCCATTGGTCTATGTGCCTGTTGTTGGACCAGTACCAGGCTGTTTTGACTACTGTGGCTATATAATAGGCTCTAAAATCAGGTAAAGTGAGGCCTCCCACTTTCTTCTTCTTTTTCAGTAGTGCTTTGCTTATCCAGGGCTTCTTTCCCTTCCATATGAAATTGGTGATTTGTTTCTCTATCCCCTTAAAATATGACATTGGAATTTAGATCGGAAGTGCGTTAAATGTATAGATGGCTTTTGGTAGAATAGACATTTTTACTATGTTAAGTCTTCCTATCCATGAGCAAGGTATGTTTTTCCACTTAAGTATGTCCTTTTGAATTTCTTGTAGAAGAGCTTTGTAGTTTTCTTTGTATAGGTCTTTTACATCCTTGGTAAGATTTATTCCTAAGTATCTTATCTTCTTGGGGGCTACTGTGAATGGTATTGATTTGGTTATTTCCTCTTCGGTGTTCTTTTTGTTGATGTAGAGGAATCCAAGTGATTTTTGTATGTTTATTTTATAATCTGAGACTCTGCCAAACTCTTCTATTAGTTTCAGTAGTTTTCTGGAGGATTCCTTAGGGTTTTCTGTGTATATAATCATGTCATCTGCAACTAGTGATAACTTTACTTCTTCCTTGCCAATCCGGATACCTTTTCTTTCTTTGTCTAGCCTAATTGCCCTGGCTAGGACTTCCAGCACGATGTTGAATAAGAGCGGTGATAAAGGGCATCCTTGTCTGGTTCCCGTTCTCAAGGGAAATGCTTTCAGGTTCTCTCCATTTAGAGTGATATTGGCTGTTGACTTTGCATAGATGCCCTTTATTATGTTGAGGAATTTTCCTTCAATTCCTATTTTGGTAAGAGTTTTTATCATAAATGGGTGTTGAACTTTGTCAAATGCCTTTTCTGCATCAATTGATAAGATCATGTGGTTTTTGTCTTTTGTTTTATTTATGTGATGGATTACATTAATGGTTTTTCTGATATTAAACCACCTTGCATACCTGGTATAAATCCCACTTGATCAGAGTGAATTATTTTTTTGATGTGTTGTTGGATTCTATTGGCTAGAATTTTGTTGAGGATTTTTGCATCTATGTTCATGAGGGATATAGGTCTATAATTTTCTTTTTTTGTAATGTCTTTACCTGGTTTTGGTATCAGGGAGATGGTAGCTTCATAGAATGAGTTGGGAAGTATTCCGTCATTTTCTATGCTTTGGAATACCTTCAGAAGTAGTGGTGTTAACTCTTCTCTGAAAGTTTGGTAGAACTGTGCAGTGAAGCTGTCCGGGCCAGGGCTTTTTTTTGTTGGGAGTTTTTTGATTACCGTTTCAATCTCTTTTTTTGTTATGGGTCTATTTAGTTGTTCTACTTCTGAATGTGTTAGTTTAGGTAGGTAGTGTTTTTCCAGGAATTCATCCATTTCTTCTCGGTTTTCAAATTTGTTAGAGTACAATTTTTCATAATAATCTGAAATGATTCTTTTAATTTCATTTGGTTCTGTTGTGATGTGGTCCTTCTCGTTTCTTATTCGGGTTATTTGTTTCCTTTCCTGTATTTCTTTAGTCAGTCTAGTCAATGGTTTATCAATTTTGTTAATTTTTTCAAAGAACCAGCTTTTGGCTTTGTTAATTCTTTCAGTTGTCTTTCTGTTCTCTAATTCATTTAGTTCAGCTCTAATTTTTATTATTTGTTTTCTTCTGGTGCCTGATGGATTCTTTTGTTGCTCAGTTTCTATTTGTTCAAGTTGTAGGGACAGTTTTCTGATTTTGGCTCTTTCTTCTTTTTGTATGTGTGCATTTATCGATATAAATTGGCCTCTGAGCACTGCTTTTGCTGTGTCCCAGAGGTTTTGATAGGAAGTATTTTCATTCTCGTTGCTTTCTATGAATTTCCTTATTCCCTCCTTGATGTCTTCTATAACCCAGTCTTTTTTCAGGAGGGTATTGTTCATTTTCCAAGTATTTGATTTCTTTTCCCTAGTTTTTCTGTTATTGATTTCTAGTTTTATTGCCTTGTGGTCTGAGAAGATGCTTTGTAATATTTCGATGTTTTGGACTCTGCAAAGGTTTGTTTTATGACCTAATATGTGGTCTATTCTAGAGAATGTTCCATGTGCGCTAGAAAAAAAAGTATATTTTGCAGCAGTTGGGTGGAGAGTTCTGTATAAGTCAATGAGGTCAAGTTGGTTGATCGTTGTAATTAGATCTTCCGTGTCTCTATTGAGCTTCTTACTGGATGTCCTGTCCTTCTCCAAAAGTGGTGTGTTGAAGTCTCCTACTATAATTGTGGAGGTATCTATCTCACTTTTCAATTCTGTTAAAATTTGATTTATGTATCTTGCAGCCCTGTCATTGGGTGCATAAATATTTAATATGGTTATGTCTTCCTGATCAATTCTCCCTTTTATCATTATATAGTGTCCTTCTTTATCCTTTGTGGTGGATTTAAGTCTAAAGTCTATTTTGTCAGAAATTAATATTGCTACTCCTCTTCTTTTTTGCTTATTGTTTGCTTGATATATTTTTTTCCATCCTTTGAGTTTTAGTTTGTTTGTGTCTCTAAGTCTAAGGTGTGTCTCTTGTAGGCAGCATATAGATGGATCGTGTTTCTTTATCCAGTCTGTGACTCTCTGTCTCTTTATTGGTGCATTTAGTCCATTTACATTCAGCGTAATTATAGATAAATAAGCTTTTAGTGCTGTCATTTTGATGCCTTTTTATGTGTGTTGTTGACAATTTCATTTTTTCCACATACTTTTTTGTGCTGAGGCGTTTTTCTTAGTAAATTGTGAGATCCTCATTTTCATAGTGTTTGACTTTATGTTAGTTGAGTCGTTACGTTTTTCTTGGCTTTTATCTTGAGTTATAGAGTTGTTATACCTTTTTGTGGTTACCTTATTATTTACCCCTATTTTTCTAAGTAAAAACCTAACTTGTATTGTTCTATATCGCCTTGTATCACTCTCCATCTGGCAGTTCAATGCCTCCTGTATTTAGTCCCTCTTTTTGATTATTGTGATCTTTTACCTATTGACTTCCATGATTCCCTGTTATGTGTATTTTTTTTTTTAATTAATCTTAATTTGTTTGTTTTTGTGATTTCCCTATTTGAGTTGATATCAGGACGTTCTGTTTTGTGACCTTGTGTTGTGCTGATATCTGATATTATTGGTTCTCTGACCAAAGAATATCCTTTAGTATTTCTGGTAGCTTTGGTTTGGTTTTTGCAAATTCTCTAAACTTGTGTTTATCTGTAAATATCTTAATTTTGCCTTCATATTTCAGAGAGAGTTTTGCTGGATATATGATCTTTGGCTGGCAGTTTTTCTCCTTCAGTGTTCTGTATATGTCATCCCATTCCATTCTTGCCTGCATGGTTTCTGCTGAGTAGTCTGAACTTATTCTTATTGATTCTCCTTTGAAGGAAACCTTTCTTTTCTCCCTGGCTGCTTTTAAAATTTTCTGTTTATCTTTGGTTTTGGTGAGTTTGATGATAATATGTCTTGGTGTTTTTCTTTTTGGATCAATCTTAAATGGGGTTCGATGAGCATCTTGGATAGATATCCTTTTGTCTTTCATGATGTCAGGGAAGTTTTGTGTCAGGAGTTCTTCAACTATTTTCTTTGTGTTTTCTGTCCCCCCTCCCTGTTCTGGGACTCCAATCACCCGCAGGTTATCCTTCTTGATAGAGTCCCACATGATTCTTAGGGTTTCTTCATTTTTTTTAATTCTTTTATCTGATTTTTTTTCAGCTATGTTGGTGTTGATTCCAGAAGTCCCAGTCTACATTCTAATTGCTCGAGTCTGCTCCTCTGACTTCCTATTGCGTTATCTAATTCTGTAATTTTATTGTTAATCTTTTGGATTTCTACATGCTGTCTCTCAATGGATTCTTGCAACTTATTAATTTTTCCACTATGTTCTTGAATAATCTTTTTGAGTTCTTCAACAGTTTTATCAGTGTGTTCCTTGGCTTTTTCTGCAGTTTGCCTTATTTCATTTGTGATGTCTTGAAGCATTCTGTAAATTAATTTTTTGTATTCTGTATCTGATAATTCCAGGATTGTATCTTCATTTGGGAAAGATTTTGATTCTTTTGTTTGGGGGCTTGGAGAAGCTGTCATGGTCTGCTTCTTTAAGTGGTTTGATATGGACTGTTGTCTCCGAGCCATCACTGGGAAACTAGTTTTTCCAGAAAATCTGCTGCGTCCAGTCCAGATCCCGGCGGGATGGTTCCCCGGCTGGGGTGCTGCTCTCCCCGTTCCAAGACCAGTCACTGCCTCCCGGGGACTTCTCCTACTGGCTGTGTCCCTCGCCGCCTGCGGAACCGGCTGGTCCCCCTCCCGGGGTTAGTTCAGGGGGGTGGAGCAGCTCTCTGTGCTTGTGCCGTACCTGACTGGTACGCTGGGTCCAGGCTCTGAAAACAATCGCTGCTTCCCCGTATTAGTTCGTTCTCCATCTCTAAATCTGTGTTTGTTGTTCAGGGTTCGTAGATTGTTATGTATGTGATCGATTCACTTGTTTTTCCGTGTCTTTGTTGTAAGAGGGATCCGAGGAAGCGTCTGCCTAGTCCGCCATCTTGGCTCCGCCCCCTAAGGTCTTCTTTTTGAACACTGTCTTCTATTGGCTTCCAGGGTATCCCAATCTCATGTCTTTCTTAATTTTTCTGGCAATATATTCTGTCTCCACTACAATTAATCAACTATCAAATATTAAAACAAAACAAAACAAAAAAAACAGTTGCCGTTGAATGAATTCCAACTCATGGCAACCTCATGTGTGTTAGAGCAGAACTGTGCTCCATAGGCATTTCAATGGCTGATGTTTTTGGAAGTATATCTCCAGGTCTTTCTTCCCAGGAACCTCTGGGTGGACTCGAATCTCCCACATTTTGGTTAACAAACAAGCATGTTAACCATTTGTACTACCTAGGGACTCTTATTGAGTATTGGTACCCTCAAAATTCCTCTTTTTACTCCCTACTGTCTCTAAAACTAAGGAGCTCTGGTGATGCAGTTGTTAAGCGCTCATCTGCTAACCAAAAAGTCGGTGGTTTGAACCCACCAGCTGCTCTATTACAGAAAGATGTGGCAGTCAAATTCCGAAGATTACAGCCTCAGAAACCCCATGGAGCAATTCTGTCATATGGGGTGCTATGAATCCGACTCAACCTGACAGCAATGAGGTTTGGTATCTTTTGGTTTCCATAATTAGTTTCATCCCATTCTTGATTTATTACCAGAGGTGACATAGAACGGTAGTCGAGAACGCAAGTACTGGAGACAGAGTGCCTGGGTTTGTATCCTAGGAGTGTGACCTGCTTAAGTGATTTAACAGCTAACAATTTCATTATACGTTAAATGACGATTATTATAATATCTACCTCATCGAGTTGTTGCGAGGATAAAATGAGTCCATATGTGTATAGTTCTTAAAACAATGCCTGGCAAATAGAGAATGTTTTGCTAGGGTTATAATCTGTGGATAAAACCTGAATTTTTTAAATCATGAACATATCTTTGTATTCTCTCTATTAAACATTTCCACTGGCAGGTCTAAAGGTCCATCACATTCGATGTATACAAGATCAAATATGTGATATTCTGGTACTTCATCTTCATGTGAAAAGGATCTGCTCTCTCCTAGTTTTTCCTGCCTCAATGAGTAACCCAACTATTCTGTCATTGTGGAAGCTGCAGAAAACTAGAGGCCAACAATGATTCCACTCTTTCTCTCATTTCCAATCCATCACCCAAAAGCCCACTGCTGTTGAGTCAATTCTGACTCATAACAACCCTATAAAACAGAGTAGAACTGCCCCATAGGGTTTCCAAGGCTGTTTTCTTTACTGAAGCAGATTGCCACATCTTTCTCCCATAGAGGGACTGGGGGTTCAAATTGCCAACCTTTCGATTAGCAACCAAGAGCTTAACCACTGTGCCACCAAATACCGGAAACCAAACCTGGTGCCGTGAGTCAATTCTGACTCATAACGACCCTATGGGACAGAGTAGAACTGCCCCATAGGTTTCCAAGGAGCGGCTGGTAAATTCGAACTGCCAACCTTTTGGTTAGCAGCTGAGCTTTTAACCACTGTGCCACCAGGACTCCTTAATCCATCACCAAGCCCTGTTAACTTGACCCACTAAGTTTCTATTAAAAGCATCCACTTCTCAACATTTCCATTGCCCTCACCCTATTCAGTGATATTATCCATCATCTGTCCTCTTGACTACTACAAAAACAGGTCCCCGTTTTCACTCTGTTTATTTATCACCCCGGTAACTTATCCAGCCTGTTTACAGAATGTTCATTTTAAAAGGCCAAACTGATGATCTCTCCCTTGCTTCAAACCTTTCTGTAACTTCTCAGTGCTCTGAGGATAATGACCAAAGCCCTTTACATGACCTACAAGGCCCTGAATGGCCTGACCTTTAAGACCTTCCAGCTCATCTCCCATCCCACCTTCTGCTGCTTTCTGCGCTCCAGACACCCCGTCTACTTTCAGTTGCTTACATGCAACCTACTTTCCCCTACCAGAGGACCTTTATACACGGACTCCCCATGATAGAAAGCTCTTCCCCATTCTGCACCCTGTTTATTAATAAATTCCTCTGCGTCAGTTAGCTCTCAGCTCAAAGTCGCTTCTTCAGGGAAAGCCTTCACTGACCTTCTAATCTACTCCAGGGTTCCTTTGCAATAAACTCTCATAAACTGCATTCTTCTTCTTCATAGTGCTTATCTTGATTTTTAATTACAGTTTTGTGTTGTGGGTCCCCAAGACCATCCTCAGGCTTGATGATTTTCTAGAAAGACTCTCAGGACTCAGAAAAATTGTTATACTCACACTTATGGTTTATTACACTGAAAAGATACAGGTTAAAATCAGCAAAGGGAAAAGGTACATGGGGTGGAATCTGGAGAAATCAGGTATAAGCTTCTAGTTGTCATCTCGAAGTGAGTCACGTGGAAGGTGCTCAGTGCTCCTAGTAACACCGTGTATGTAACACCATGTGCAAAGTGTGGTTAACCAGGGAAGCTCACCTAAGCCTTGGTGTCCAGAGTTTTAGTAGGGATTGATCAGATGTGAATGCAGTGCTCCTGTGACTGACTTCAGCTACTCCGTCTCTAGCCCCCAGAGATCAAACTCATACAGTGGCCCAAAGCCTCAGGTACACAAAAAACAGGAATTCACCATAACTCAGATTGTTACCTAAACTATCTGAGGCGGCCCACAGCCTGAGGCATACAAAAACACTCTTATCAAGCAGGATACACCAAGGGCTCGGAAGTCATCTCCCAGGAGATGAGCCAGTGGTCAGTACTGAAGACTTTGGGAATGGGCAGGGTTTGAGCAGCAGAGGCCTCCTGAGTTAACCCTTTCCTGCACATATTTTAATAGTGACATTACTTGATTACTGTCTATCTCCCCAACAGACTACATGATAGCACAGTCTGGAACTGTTTCTCTCAGTATTATATACCCAGCCCTAACATGACTGCTGACAGATAGCAGGTGGTCGGTAAATGTTTGTTGAATGAATGAATGAAACCTTTTTTACATTGTTTTTATTCCCTTCCAGATTATACTGTGTTCTATTTCTTTGTCCCACTGCTTTCATGCACTATTTTTTTTATTGTAAAGTGTCAGCATTCATTTTACTGAATAATATGTTGTAAATACCTAAAATGCTTGCACTATTCTTCAATTACCAAGAATATTCCTATACCTCCAAGTACTGCACTATCTGTATTTTTAAACAATTTTAAAATGGCATATGTTTCTCACTATTGTACCTAAAATGCATGCAGTCAGTATATCTGATTTTGTGAGACCCACTTACATTGCAAAAACCCCGGTGGCGTAGTGGTTAAGAGCTACAGCTGCTAACCAAAAGGTCGGCAGTTCGAATGCACCAGGTGCTCCTTGGAAACTCTATGGGGCAGTTCTAGTCTATCCTATAGGGTTGCTATAAGTTGGAATTGACTGGATGGCAATGGTTTGACATACTTACGTCTATATTATTTCTAAGAGAATGAGGTATTGACCCAGCATCTGCCTTCAGAATTTTAGTAAGCAAGTCGTGCTTAACATTAAAGCCACTGACTATATATTTAATATTATCCTGAGTATATCAGAAATATAAGGGAAGTGGGGAGGCTCCAGAATGAAGATGCATGTTCCTTTTTCTCTGTAAGACAGAATAGCAGAAATGTCCTTCTGATGTTCTTCAGCATCTTAACATTCAGGATACACTTGACATCCAAGCACTAGGCTCTTCCCACAGTATCTCTGCTCAGACAAGAGTTGAAAGGTGACAGTCCCATTTTGGCAATGAGTTTAAATAAATCTTTCTTCAGCATGTCTTTGCTATGGTAGTATTAGATTGGAATCCAAAGTACAACATAAATGTCTATGAGTCCATACTGATATGAAGAATGAAAGAATGAATGGAAGAGAAGAGAAGAGAAGAGACAAATCTTCCATGCAGGAGAATTTAAAATAATGTTTGTAAATATTCCACTGTTAAGAAGCTGGAGCACACTACCTGCTCCTTAAGAGTAGGCTGCTCATAGTGACTTCCTTCCAAAGTATGGTGTGGTAAGGAGGTAGAGGGGGAAGTGTAACTTTACAGTGGAAAAACCTGATAAGCACAACCACAGACAGGTAATCAAGATCAGGGTCAACATGCTAAGTCATGCTGATAGTATGTACCCTTGATATGATGTGATGAGAATGGCACTTTACCTCTGTCGTCTTCCTTCCCAGAACCTGTACCCAAGTCCAAGAATAAGGAAAACTCAAATCGAAGGGCCTTCTGCAGAATATCTGGCCAGCACTCCTCAAAACTGTCAAGGTCATGAAAAGCAAGGAAAGGCTGAAAACTCACAGCCAAGAGGAGCCTAAGGAGATGTGAACTAAGTGTAATGTGGTGTCCTAGATGGGAACCTGGAACAGAAAAAGGACATTAAGTCAAAACGAAGGAAATCTGATTTACATATGGGCTTTAGTTAAAATCAATGTACTAGTTATTCATTAACTGTGACAAATGTAAGTTGTTAATAATAGGGAGACCGGGAGCTCTTTGTACTATCTTCCCAATTTTTCTATTTCATCTAAAACTATTTTGAATAAAAAAGACTTTATGAAAAAAAAATTATTGTGAGATAAAAATGTTTTCATTTGATCTCAATGTTATTGAATGAAATTTGCTTGTTAGTTTTATTATTGTTTGATCAAGTATTGCTTTGAGTTGATTGCCTCAAATAAGTTATTAGATTATTTAATGCAATTGCCATAAGGTTTATTTTTCTGCAGCAGACACAGAAACCATTACATCACCCTTAAATTTTTGAAAGATAACTCCATCCTTTGTGGTACGAGTTTCTTAAGATTCTTTAAGAAGTTAGAAAGGTTGTAATATATTATGAGTCATAGAGTATATCTCGTTTAGCGGTAGAAGCAACAGGGCAAAATCATTAAGCTAAATAAGTTGGCATAAAATCAAAAACAGTACTTTTGAGAGCACGAGTCCAGACAATGTGTCTGTAAGATAGACTTTACAAACTTAGATTGATTAATTTTTGTTTTTCTGAGGATATGATTCTTTTCTGTAATTATCGCTCTGTTTTCTTTGACAGGCTATCTAGTACTGGCCCCCTTAAGCTCCTGGTGAATTGAGTTATTCTCAGTAATAATCTGTATTATGATGGCATTATTTGAGTGGCTGCCCAGTGTGATCTGGTTATTTGGAGCTTTACACAAAACAGGTGGTTCTTCCATCTCATCAACATTCCTTATTATCCAGAATTTACCATCATTTTTTTTCTGTGGTTCATCATGCTTATTGCATCACAGATACGATTCTACCCAATAGTCTATTAGTCTTCCCAATCACATCCTGGTCTTTTTTCTTAGATACTCCCAAGTTCCCTTGTTTTCAGGTTTTTTATCAGGGCTCTTGCTATACTCTGATTAATTCCCAAAAGGCTTTGCAGCAGCTAATTTTATTTGTTTAGCTCAGTGAGATGATCCAGGCAACTCCGATTTCAATCAGAGATGGAATTGACTTTCAGCAGAACCAGGACTGGTACCCACAGCCAAAGAACAAGCAGCTTCCTGACCTATGATCATACAATCCCCATGCTGCTCAATGGTGCCACTTCTAATGACCCAAATGCCTGGAGTTTGACCCTGTTTGTCTGCCCAGTCCTCCTTCTGATCTTTCAGTAAAAGATCTTAATTTAAATGAGGCTTTGAACTCCATCCATTGTGCTATGACTATAATCTAAAAAGCACGAGCTGTAGTATCAAATACAGCTAGATTCTAATCTGACCTCCATCATTTGCTAACTTTTTGATCTTGAAGAAGTTACTTAACTTCTGTGTGTCTCCGTTTCTTCATCTGTAAAATGAGACTAATAGTAGTGGACTTGGCAGAGTTGTTGTAAAAATTAGATAAAATGTATAGAAAGCTAGCTGTCTATCAGGGATGCTTAATATACACTCACAGTCATCAGTATGGAGTCCCTGGGTGATGCGCATGGTTAATACACTTGGCTCCAAGCTGAAAGGTGCCTCATAAGAAAGGCCTGGCTATCTACTTTTGACCCAAGCCATAGCGTTTTCAATCACCTCATATGCATGTGAAAGCTGGACAATGAATAAGGAAGACCAAAGAAGAATTAACACCTTTGAATTGTGGTGTCGGCAAAGAATATTGAACGTACCATGGACTGCCAAAAGAATGAACTCATCTGTCTCGGAAGAAGCACAATCAGAATGCTCCTTAGAAGCAAGGATGGCAAGATATGTTTCCCATAGTTTGGACATGTTATCAGGAGGGATCAGTTTCTGGAGAAGGACATCATGCTTGGTAAAGTAGAGAGGGTCAGCGAAAAACAGAAAGACCCTCAACCAGATGGATTGACGAAGTGGCTGCAACCATGGGCTCAAGCGTAGCAACAATTGTGAGGATGGTGCAGGATGAGCAGTGTTTCGTTCTGTTGTGCTTAGGGTCGTTATGAGTCGCAACCAACTTGAGGGCACCTAACAACAACAACAGCATCTACTTCAGAAAAATCAGCCGTTAAAAATCCTATGGAGCACAGTTCCACGCTGACCCACATGGGGTTACCATGAGTAGGAGTGGACTGGATGGCAACGGCTTATTTATTTATTTTTTGGTCATTAGTATAATTATTTGATTGGGTTTAGCTGCCTCAGCTTTTCTTTTTGCTGTAATCCTTATCTAGCCCCTTCTGCCTGGCTCTCGAATGCTCCCAGCAAAGCCTCAGCCACACGTGTTAATTTACACATGCACACGTTTTTCTAGTCACTGGCTCAGTGATGTGAGTGAACGTGTCCACTTTAGTGCCCTGCTTTAATTTTCTTAAAACTGTATAGGATGTTACTTGAATAGTTCTTAAAAAAAAAAATTTTTTTTTTTGAATAGTTCTTCCTAGTGTAAATATGTCATTAGAAATATTTCTTTTTTCCTTGAATTTCATGGTCTGTTGTTTCCCTGATAACACGAAGAAGCCTGGACAGACCCAAGGGAGGGATCCTTTGTTTTGGTTTTGAAGTATTTGAGGTCAGGTGGGAGAAGAGGAGAAAGAAGAAAGAGATACAAGGCAGAGATTCTAGAGCAAGAAGTCTGGAGCTCAACTCTCTGCATTTGCCACAACTTTTCTCAACTCTTAGCTGTGTGGCCTTGGTCAAGCTACTTAACTGTGTCTGAGTTTCCTCATCTGTAAAATGGAATAATGATAATGTCTAATTCATAGGTTCCTTGTGAGGATTAAATGTAAAATGCCCAGAGCAGTGCCTTGTATGTAGTAACATTTGGTATTTAAGTGTTTGAATTATTCTTTTTTAGGGTTTCACAAGATTTATTATATCAAATAATCTACTTACTAATAGATATAGCTTGTTAGAGCCTCAATAACTTTAGAATAATTAGATCATCTTATTTGTTTTAATATACCCATGCAAATAAAAGTTTGTGCTTTCGAAGTATTCACGCTAAGAGGTGCAACCTTTTTTGATATATCACCATTTTATGAATAATTATTTTAAAATTTCCTTTAGACTCTGCAACATGTTCTTTTGAATATCTCAGTAATAACAAATCTTTGTCTTTTTGAAGGCAAATAGTCAAAAGTTAGTCAGAGGCAACTCTATTAAATTAGATGAACAATCTATGTTGGTTATATGTCCTCTATATATTTATGTAATTTCATGGCTTTTATAATTATATCTTTTATAGCTTTATAATTTTAATATATATAAACACATAATATATACATATAAGGTGAGGAAGGCAGGCTATGAATTTGGGGGAGTTGTCAAAAACCACTGTTTAGTGTAAGGTGAATTATTTTCATGAAGAAAAAGTCAACCATTGAGCTCTGGTTGACTTGAAAAAAAAATCACATAGAATCTCTCTCATGTTCCAGAATTTTCTCTAAAAATGCCTAATTAAGTTTTTGACCTTAAGGAATGAGTTCTACAAAAATTATGCCATTGAGGCAAATGAGGGAGATAAAAGAGAGGTGCACACCCTTGCCTTTCCGATTCTGGTACTGGTTTTCTCTCGTCCACATCTTTACTTTCCTGTAGACACCAGAGCAGTATAGCACTGACCGTGGGGGTCTGAGGAAGAGGCAACCAAATGCAGGGGGCCATGCTCCAATGAGATGCTCAATCTAACTGGAAATCTTAGGCAGATGCCTGCCTCCTCTATTGCTTGAGAAAGCTTAACTGCTTTAACAGCCAGTAATATACCTGCATGCATTTTGCATTCTAAACATGGCCATTTTAATTATTTTAAAGTTTCCTCTAAAAGTTAGCCTCACCATTTGAGTGGAGACATGATCGTTTGTGCTAATTGCTTTTTAGAATCTCCATTATATTGGTGACAATAAGCTAATGCTTACAACTTTTCTTCATATCAAATACCATTAGGCACTTAATTATATAGCAATTTGCTGCCTAGGTATATTTTGCAAATATTAAAAAACATCAGCCCATCTCCCCATCACTGCCTATGTCTGGACTATGCCTTCCTCGTATAGATAGCCATGGCTTCCTATTCAGGCTTCTGGGATGCCGTGTGACTCTTGCTACTGAAGTCCAGGGTGTCTTAGTTTGAAGACCTTCTACCTGACTCCCAGAAGGGGGCTGGCTGAGACAATTCTGTTATGTTAACAATTTTGTTATATTTGGCTACTCACTGAAAGGTTGGCAATTCGAATCCACCCAGAAGTACCTCAAAAGAAAGGCCTAGAAATCTACTTCTGAAAGATCACAGCCATTGAAAATCCCATGGAGCACAGTTCTACTCTGATACACATGAGGTTGATGTGAGTCAGAATCTACTTGATGGCAACTGGTTTTTAGGAGCTCTGAGATTAGGGTACTAAGAGTAAGAGAAATTCTTGAGAATTTAGAGTACTAAATTAGGGTACTAAGAATGAGAGGAATTCGGAGATAATATGATTTGTGGATCTCCAGAACCTTAGATAGCTAAAGTAGTTCACATGTTGAGGGCAAAAGATCTTAAAAATCCAAAGCTATGCCACCTTTCTGATACATAATCATTGGGTATACCACAGACTGCCAGAGGAATGAACAAATCACTCTTAGAAGAAACACATCCAGAATGTTCATTAGAGTGAGAATGGTGAGAATGGTGAGAATTCGACTCTTTAACCTTTTTTTTTTTAATTGCTCCATTTTTTTTTTATTATTGTACTTTAGATGAAGGTTTACAGAACAAGCTAGCATCTCATTAAACAATTAGTACACATTGTTTTGTGACATTGGTTACCAACCTCACGACATGTTAACACTCTCCCTTTCTTGACCTTGGGTTCTCTATTATCAGCTTTCCTGTCCTCTCCTGCCTTCTAGTCCTTGCCCCTGGGCTGGTGTGCCCCTTTAGTCTCATTTTGTTTTATGGGCCTGTCTAATCTTTGGCGGAAGGTGAACCTCAGGAGTGACTTAATAACTGAGCTAAAAGGGTGCCTGGGGGCCATACTCTCAGGGTTTCTCCAGTCTCTGTCAGACCAGTAAGTCTGGCCTTTTGTGTGTGTGTGTGTAAGTTAGAATTTTGTTCTACATTTTTCTCTACCTCTGTCTGGGACCCTCTATTGTGATCCCTGTCAGAGTAGTCAGTAGTAGTAGCCGGGCACCATCTAGCTGTGCTAGACTCAGTCTGGTGGAGGCTGTGGTAGCTGTGGTCCATTAGTCCTTTGAACTTATCTTTCTACTCTCTTACTTTCGCCATGCCATCAGGAAAGACCAATCACTAGAAACGGACATCGTGTCTGGTAAAGTAGAGGGTCAGCAAAAACAAGGGAGAGAGCCTCAATGAGATGGAATGACACAGTTGCTGTAAGAATGGACTCAAACATACCAGCAATCATGAAGATGGCACAGGACCAGGTAACATTTCATGCTGTTATACATAAGGTTGCCATGAGTCACAGCCCACTGGACAGCAACTCACAGCAACAACAATTAGAACCTGGATGCTCAGAGACCTCCTTATTTTACAGAGGATGATGCTGAAGCCAGATGGTGAAGGGATGTGCAGAGAGACAGACTGGGTCAAAACTGGGCCTCACTTTTGAGAAAATGAAGCTCACCGTTCCAATTTTTATTTTTAGTTCTTTGATCTAAGAGAAAAAATGCATTGTCTAATAACATACTTAGTGAAAAGATCAACTATTGTACTCTGTCAGGTTAATGTTAGGAGGATTTGATGTGTCTTAGAATCTCATTGTGGAGATAATTTTACTCTAATGCAAGATCTGAAGATGAGCTGGTGTTCTGTCGTTAGGACCATGTGCCATCTCTTCCCCCACCACCCCCTAGCTAAGAATGTGAATAGTATTCCCTTTGTGAGGACTGCTGATTGACATCAAGCAACTCTGTTGTCATGGCTGTAGTTAAAAAATGTGAAAGAAACTAGATCTTTTCAACCTAAAGGTTCTCTCTGTGTAGTTAATTAAAGACATTTTTAGAAGACATTTGGATTATAGGAAAGCGATGATATCACATTATGACATTTATTTCATTCTCTACCACAAGAATCTCAGTAATTGGTTCACCTACTGAAAACTGTAATTTTATCAGAGGGTGGATTCCAGGACCCCTAGCTGGACTCACCACACTTATCTAATTGGCACATTCTTTAAAAAAAAGACTCTGAACGAATGAACTTTGTGATTAATGGATGTGCCAGTCACTTGTTTGGAGACACAATTGAATGTAAAACTTATTTCAGTGCACGTCTATAGAAAACTTTAGGCAAGGGTTATTATTTCATTCGTGCTGTCGTTCTAAAGAAGAGATTTTTAAAAATCAATTAACATTCCACAGAATCATAAAATGCTAGGATGCCGCGGGGCTCTGGTTGCATATTATTGAGATTCTCACTTTGCCACTGAAGAAACTAAGGCTTGCAAAAAGAGAAATAAATTCCCCAGGATCATATAGCATGTAAGCAGATAGTTCATGGCAAGATGGATACCAGGACCCAGAGCAGCTGATATCCAATCCACTGTTCTTACTAGGGCAGTCTGCTTCAGGTAGGCAGAATTATTTCGCTTTATGCAGTGCTGTTGTGATACAGAAAAAACAAAAGATGTATTCATTGCCTCTTAAATACTCATGTCCTTGTAGGTATTATACATTCCCATGGGAGAGACGTGTATATGCAAATACACTCATGTTTCTTTCAAGGATAGTTTACGACTTCTTACTTTTTTTTTTTTTTAATGTGTGGCAACCAAAACTAGCCAATACGATCAAGTAAATGCATAAGGACAAGGTAGCTAGCAATGTGATTTATGGTGGTGCGTATGTGAACAGCAGCACAGGTGAGCCCAAGAAGAGTCACCAATATGATGTGACCCCCAGAACAGCAAATGCAAAGAAAATAAAGAGAAGCAAATGCAGATTATCAAAAACAAAAGAAAACCCACTGTTGTCAAGTCAATTTTGACTCATAGCAACCCTATAGGGCAGAGTAGAGCTGCCCCATAGGGTTTCCAAGACTGTAAATCTTTATGGAAGCAGACTGCCACATCCTTCTCCATGGAGTGGATGGTGGTTTTGAACAGCTGACCTTTCAGTTAACAGCTGAGCACTTGAACCACTGTGCCATGCAGGTTAGACTACACTAATTAAAATCTGGTCTATTAGAATGAGAGAAGCAATGGTACCGTTTTATTTTATGTGGCCACACAGTGGGACCTTGTGTTCTGTTTGGTGTGCCACGTCATTCAAGGAGCTACTGATAAACTGGAATGTCTTCATAAGCTGGGAAATGGAGTGTTGAATAGACTTCAACTTACAGAGTGATGGCTTAAGAAACTGCAAATACTGTATTTAGTGTAGAGAAGAAAGATCTGAGTAGGCGATGATAGACACCCTCTAATATTTAATGGACCATCATGTGAAAACCACCCTAGACTTGCACTCCCAGCTTCTGAAATAAGGGCCAATAAAAAAGCTACAGTGAGGTTCCCATTACTGTGCAACTGGACCTTTGGATCAGGGCTTTTAAATAACCAAGATATTACATTCAAAAGACAAAATGGCCTGTCTCTCTCTCAGGGCAATGTGTCATCAATCATTGGAGGTGTCCCCTCTAAGCCTAAGATGACTACATGGAGGAGAGATTTTAAAGGGCAAAATCCACCATTTAGATCTGCGGTTGGACCAGATGACCTTTAAGGTGTTTTCCAGCACCTGGGGTTTTATGATTCTATTTCTATTATGCATCTACGCCGGGCATGTGTCACATTGTTTGAACCGAACACTGAGAATGAACGGGAGCAAGCACGGTTTGGAATGTTGATGGCTCTCCCATCTATTTTGTGTTTCAATTTCTGGAAGCAGTCTTTGTCTTTGAGGCAGTTTGGTCCCTGACCTTCTGTAACATTTGGAGCCCAGCCACACTGTCTTTGTTTACTGTAAAGAGCATGGAAAAGCTGACTTCCTGACACTGCTCTGCAAAGTCGAAGGTCAAACCACTCACAGGTGAACAAACACACTCTTTCCACCTCCAAATTGCCATTTGGCCCCTGTAAAATATACTAGGGTAATAATACTGGGTAACAGCGAGAGGGGAAATAAGGCTCTGCCAGCAGCCAGCAGCCAGCATTAGTCACTTTGTCAGTCTTCTTTGTGAAGAACTAATCCTATCCATTTTGGGGAGGGTCGAAAACATGGTGTGCAATTCTAAGTCCCCTGGAAACCTACTAAAGAAGCCTATACACCCTTCCTTTCTCTATAATATAATCCCATCATTAATATTTCCCTGACTTGCAAAGGTAAAGCATGGCATTCGTATTCACGTAAGGGACTTGAATCACACGCATTGAATATTCATATTATCCAAGCTATTTCTTTTATGGTAAGACTTCAAAGTGGCTTAGATGGGTTGGCTTCTTTTCAAGAAGGCATATCCATTTTTTTTTTACTACCATTTTTTTTTATTGCCATCAAAAGCAATAACTCCCCCTTGTCAAAGGAAGGAGCGCTGATTACATAGTGGCTAAGAGTCCAGCTGCTAACCAAAAGTTCAGCAGTTCAAATCCACCAGCCACTCCTTGGAAACTGAATGGGGCAGTTCTACTCTGTCCTATAGGGTCATGATAAGTCAGAATTGACTCGACAGCAATGAGTTTTGGGGTTTTGTCAAAGGAAAGAAAGTGTCTTCCTGGATCACTGTATTGTAAGCTCTTTACGGGCCTAGACAGTGTGCCATTCATTTTATCTCCCTCCCGTGATGCTTAACACACTGGCTTACAATAACAGGTTCACACAAAGCATTGGTGTGTGCTTCCCTGAATTAAACAGTGACCTTGTTCACATATTTGCCTATTTACTAAAAATCACTTATTTGTGAAATCCAAATTTCTTCTTACTATTAAAAGATTAATTATTAGAACTGATCTAAAGTGATAAAAATGCTCTGAACTTTTTTTTTTACCTCAAGAATGCAAGAATAAATTTAGCTTCGCCTGTACTTTTTTGACTAAGCTGGCTCTTGAAATGTCCTAGTTATCTAACATTGCTCTTGAACTCCAGTTGGATATGACATACTAGCCTTTTACTAAAGTATATCTGGGTATTAAAAGCTCAATTTTTTACTGCTGATGAGAAAGATTATTAACACTTTTTTCCCCAGCTCTAATATGAGGCAGTAACACCCCTTCTTTACTTCCAGCGCCAGAGGCAGTATGTCATATTAACCTTCATTAACTGCCCAAGAAATGAGGCATGCTCATTAATTTAGTATTCTGCTTAGCGAAGATTGTATGAGAAAGCTGATAAACTCCTGTGGTTTCTCCCCTTTGCTGTAAAAAAGAGAAAAAAAAAGAGTCGTGAAGCATGTTAGCATACTTATTTTATTGCCTTGAAAAGTGCCACGTTCTGATTAGGGCCTATATCTGCATCAGATGAACCTGCAGGTAGGAGCAAAGATGCAGGAAGCTGGAGCAAGCAAAGGCTGACCTAGATCTACCTGAAATGATGATCTGAGGTGTGTGCTGGGGGAAAACAGGTATCATCAAAAAACTGGGCCAAACGTGAAGGGAGAAAATGAATTCTAAGTATGTAATTTTATGATCCACCACTCATCTGTCAGTTTGTCATACTGTGGTGGCTTGTGTGTTGCTATGATGCTAGAAGCTATGTGAACAGTATTTCAAATACCAGCAGGGTCACCTATGGAGGACAGGTTTCAGCAGAGCTTCCAGACTAAACAAACTAGGAAGAAAGGCCTAGCGATCTACTTCTGAACATTTGCCAGTGAAAATCCTATGGATCACAACAGGGTATTGTCCAGTATAGTTCTGGAAGCTGAGCTCGAACATACCAGTAATCATGGGGATGGTGCAGGACTGGGGATGGTGTTTCCTTCTGTTGTTCATGGGATTGCCATGATTTGGAGCTGACTCAGTGGCAACTATCAAGAACAAATTTCATGATGGACTTTTCCACTTGGATGTTGTATGAAATACTAAATGCACTGTTATTTTTTTTTTTTTACCCTTTAATGTAGAATCCCATTTTCATTTTCCCATTTCTACCTCCATTATTGTCATTTATTCATTCATCATTTAAAATACATATATATATATATTATATATATATATATCAAGCATTGTGCCAGCTGTCGGGAAAGCAAAGATTAATGACACAACTCCTAGGCTCAGGGAACTATTTATTTATTCTAGCTTAAAAATGTGGACTTTGCCATCGTCACTGTCCCAATATTCCAAGAATACCTCAGTAATGTCACCTCTCTTTACATAGAGCCTTTTAGAACTCATCTGGAGTTTTTTTCTGTCACTACCAAAGTTCAGGCTTCATCCCCTTGTAGTTAGACTACTTCAGGGGCCTCTTTATGTCCAACCCCTCACACCCTGACCCATCTTAGACACAGCCACCAGACGTATTATTCTATAATTTGATTGATGTTTACATTGCTTATGATGAGGGTAGATGCCTTAGCCTTATACCGTGGCTCTCCTCAAGCTAGTCCTACTTCTACAAAACTAATACCCTCCTTGAGTCAAACTGATCCCTTCACACGCCTTCAGGGATCTTTGTGTATTCTCACCTCTCTGGTTTCTTAACCACTTTTTTTCTCAACTCCAAGGCAGTACAGCATAGTGGTTAAGAACTTAAGAGCATGGGCTGGAGCAAGAGTTGGTGGACAAGTGGAGAGCAGACAGGTTTTACCATGTCCTCGTTGTACACAAACCCTGGTGGCTTAGTGGTTAAGAGCTATGGCTGCTAACCAAAAGGTCAGCAGTTTGAATTCACCAGGTGCTCCTTGGAAACTCTATGGGGCAGTTCTACTCTGTCCTGTAGGGTTGCTATAAGTTGGAGTTGACTCGACGGCAACAGGTTTTGTTTTGTTTTGTTGTTGTGGTGCAGCTTTGAACAACTTACTTAACCTCTTTTGTGACTCTATTTCTATATCTTAGAAAAGAGGTTAAAAAAAACCTTATATACACAAAATAACTGAAAGCAGGTTCTAAAACAGACACATGTATATTGGTGTTCATTGTAGCATTATTCACAATAGCCAAACGGTAGAAACAACCCATGTGTCCATCACCAGATGAAGGAATAAACAAAATGTGATATATACACACAATGGAATATTATTCACCCATAAAAAGAAATAAAGTTCTGATACATAGTAGGACATGGATGAACCTTGAAAACATTGCTCTGAGTAAAATAAGTCAGCCACAAAAGGACAAACATTGTATGAGCCCACTTACATGAAATATCCAGAATAAGCAAATGCATAGAGATCAAAGGTTACTAATAGTCATGAGGGGCAAGTGAGAGGGAAAAATGAGGAGGTATTGCTTAAGGGGCACTGGGTTTTTGTTAAACATGATTAAAAAGTCTGGAAATGGATAGTAGTGATGTTGTACAACATGGTGCTCGTAATTAATGTCACTGAATTGTACACATAAAAATGGTTGAAATGGCATGTTTTGTTATATATATATCACATACATTTTACCAAAAAATTTTTTTCCTTATAGGATTGTTAAAATTAAGTGTTGCTCTTTCTGTTGTTGTTGTTGGGTGCCATTGTGTCAGTTTGGATTCATAGCAACCCTGTGCACTACAGAATGAAACACTGCCTGGTTTTGTGCCATCCTCACAATTGTCGTTATGGTTGAACCCATTGTTACAGCCATTGCGTCAATCTGTCTCGTTGAGGGTCTTCCTCTTTTTTGCTGACCCTCTACTTTACTAGGCATGATGTCCTTCTGCAGGACTGATCTCTCCTGATAACATGTCCAAAGTATGTGAGACGTAGTCTCGCCATCCTTGCTTCTAAGGAACCAGCAAGTTGGCTCCTACCCATGGCGCTCCTATGTATAACAGAACGAAATATTGCCTGGTCCTGTACCATCTGAGTTAATGTACATGAAATGCTTAGAACAGACCCCGGCATATGATAAGGACCATTCTTAGCTATTGTTGTTGCAGTGATTGTTATTATTACCCAAAACACTTTCCCACCCCAAATCTGGCCAGATATATACCAAACCAAAACCAAACCTGTTGCCGTCGAGTCGATTCCGACTCATAGCAACCCTATAGGACAGAGTAGAACCACCCCATAGAGTTTCCAAGGAGCGCCTGGTGGATTTGAACTGCCAATCCTTTGGTTAGCAGCCATAGCACTTAACCACTATGCCACCAGGGTTTCCAGATATATAGCTCGCTGCAAATCTCGAGATCATCTCAGAATCTTTTCAGACATTTCGTTAGAAGTAGTCTTTCCCTTCTCAGCCCTCCAATAGCATTGCTTATCCAACACGGGCTGATCGAGATCTATTTATTATTTTTATGGGGAATAAAACTTGAAGAGATAGCTAGCAATACAAGATAATAAATGGCTAGTGCCAATGGAAAAATAGGACAGGCTTTATAGATTACAAGTTCTCTCGGGGCAGGTATAGTACCTTATGTGTCTCTGTTTCCCTTATAGTTCTTTATGCCTAGTCGCTAGCAAAAATAAACTTAAAAAAAATTTTTTTTTATTTTGCTAATTCAATGGATGATGTGTTCAGAGGATAAAGAAGAGACATGTCTGGTTAAACAGACAACGTGCAATCAGAGAGCAGCATTTGGCGGGTCGAGTGTGAATGTGAAGAAAGGAAGAGCCATCCTAGGTTTTGGACAAGGAACAGTGGTTATTTAGTAGGATTAGTTTGGTGACAGGCTGCCACATAGACTGGAAAGGAAAGAGGGAGCCTAGAGAGAAGATGGTCGATTGTGAAAGCATGAGTGCCTGAGCTTGGACCCTAGAAATGGAGAAAAAAAAAAAACAGTTGCTGTTGAGTTGACCTCAACTCACAGCAATGCCATTTTTGTCAGAGTAGAACTGTACTCCACAGGGTTTTTAAGGGCGAGTTTTTCAGAAGTAGATCACCAAGGCTTTCTTCTTGAGCCACCTCTGGCTGGACTTGAATCTTCAATCTTGTTTAGCAGCCAAAGCGTTAACCTTTTGCACCACCCAAGGACTCCCTAGGAATGAGTATTGTAAAGAAAGAATCCACAGGACTTGAGAGTTGATAGAGGATGATGGAGAAGAAAGAGTGAAAAGATGACTGCTGGATTTCTTCCTTGGATAACTTTGTAGTTCCCAAATTGGAAGGGATGTCTTTGAAGGAAACAAGGTGTGTGCTGTCCCTAGACCATGAGCACCATGAAGACAGACACTATGTTTGTCCTGCTCACCACTGGACCCTCAATGTCTAGGACAGTCCCTGACATCCTTGCACAGTGGGAAGCTAAGTACATATTGAATGAATTAATGTCCATGTATCTTGCTATCTATACATTTGAATAAGGCAAGTCGTATACAATGACATGCCCCCTCCATTCCAATGCCCTAGTTCCAGTTAGGTGGCATGAACATTTTTTTCTAAAAAGATATATACCCCTCACAGCTTGGGCAGGATGTCCCAAATAAGCAGGCTATTTAATTCCAGGATAGGTAATGGCATCTATTAACCCTGAAGCCATCTCTCTCCTATCTGCCTTAATGTAACTAGTACAACATACCTGGCAGCGAAGTGTCTTGGCAGAGAGGTGCTCAGGAAAGCAATTGTTTGCTTGCGCCCTGCCGAGAAGTAGCAATATCTGTGTGGCTTAAGGGCTCTAGCTGCAGCTATGAATGGTGTTAGAAAAACATAACCACCATTTGCCGGCAGAAGATGTCAGACTGCAAATGAGAGGCATGTCAATCCAATGATGCAGAAACATTTTGCTTGCTTGTAATGATTACTTGTGGGAGAACTGTATTGTTACACGTTTGTATGCCTTTAAATAAGAAATCGCATTTTTTGCAAATGATGAAAAGTGTCTCCTCTCTCCTCCCGACAAAGGGACATGCTTTTCCCACTTGGGTGAATATTGCCTGTGCTGCTTGCCGAAGTAAGGGAGCAGTCTTGGCAAGCATCTTATTAGTCTAAAAATAAATTATTCAGAATGCAGTTCAGATACAGATTGCAGGGAGAGATAATAGAATTGGTTTTCCAAGCCTGATCATGCTATGAAGACATGGTGTGTGCTTTTCAGGAATCCACTTAAGTGGAATCAGCTTGGACTAATACAAACTAGAAATAATATTGCTGCCATCCAGCTAGTGTCTGCGGTACAGCATCCTTACAATGTCTGAAAGTATCCATGGTCTCTTTAGTAAGTGTGCATCTACAAAGACATATATGTATTCACAAGCATTTCTTCTGAGATGCATTTTTCTCATTGTTCTTTTAAGGAAATTTCTTCCTGGCAGCAGAGACGGCATGTTGCACTTGAGATTTGCCTCCCTCCCACCCCCCATCCCTCCACCCCCCTACCCCGCCGCCTCGGTGAAATAGTTGACCACATCAGCAGCCGACTCCAGTTCGTCATGTGGTTTCTCATGTGACGCTGGGTTTGCAGCACTTTGGAGCAAGAGCCTTTGTGACTTGGCACTCATGGACAGTGGCGTTCGTTCGGGGACAGCAGAGACTTTGGAGGGGGCGGGGAGGCCAATAAACCGAGAAACGTCAGAAATAAAAGTCGCACGAAGTACTCTGATCTATGTATTCCTTTTTTTTTTTTGAAATTTGATTTTAACTCTTGCTTTTTTATGGTTTGTGTCTGTTTTTTTCTACCCCCGCAGGCGCCGAGCTGCGCTGTTTTGTGTTTCTTTCTTTCTTTTCTTTTTTTCTTTTTCCTGAAGCCAGACCGTCTTTCCTCACTGCTCCAGGGCTGCATCGTTGTGGGCACGCCAAGCTTCCCCTGGTTACCTGAGCTGCTCCTGTGATGCTCCTGTTGTCTGCCCATCTCTGCTTCGCCATGATGTACCCGAAACGGGGATTGTTCATCTGCGCAGTGCCGAAGGAGGACCTACTCCTGGAGGGTCCCCTTGCAACTGGACCAGGGGTCTTGGAGGACAGGATGAAGCTGCAGAAGATCCGGGGTGGGACGGATAGAAAGGAAGCAAAGGACCAGGGAAGGGGAAGTTAGAAATACCATACATCCAATGCCAACTGATCCACTGCAGGGCAAGGGCTGGTGGCTGATGCCCGTGCCGTGTGCACCCAGTTCGGGCTGCTCCCGGGGATTAGTCTGGGGAAAAACCCATGCTGAGGTGTGGTGGCATTTTACACAGAATGGAGCTGAAGATGGATAAACAAGGTATCTGATGGGTCTGCCTAAGAAGGCAGAGCTGGAGAAAGGCAGAGTGAGGGAGCGCATGGAAAGAAAGAGATGCCGGATGCTGTTTGATTGTCTGCCGCTCTACATTCTCATTCCAGGGAGAATGGCATAATTTATCACCCAGCACATGGATGGAGGAACTGTAAATTGTAGTCTGGATGTCCCGGGTGCTGTCAAGGAAGAAACTGATGGGCTAGGTGACTATACCAGTGTCCCTAGAGAAAATAGCAGCCTTGCAGCATGGATTTAAATGCATGTGCATGCATGTAGAGACATGACAAAGAGAAATTTCTGACCATTTTACACAGGAAGTCTGTCATTTTGCTGGATCGGGCTTGATTGCAGCTTGTGTTTTCAGCTCCAGCTTGACACCCATTTCCTGACTAGCGAGAGAGCGTGGTCAGAGCAGCTGCATGCAGAATTTTCTTTTCAGTGTGCAAGCAAGCCTCCTCAGCATTATTAACTCCTTGAAGTTCTGAGTGCTCTGGGCTTTGCGAGGACTGATTGTGGGGTTTTGTTTTCTTCCCCTTCTACCAATCCCTGTAAACACAGCTGTATTCAGTATGGTGAAAAATTCTATCCTGTAAATAGAAATCTGATCAATTTAATCAAAATAAATGTATCCCAGATGACTTTTGAGACCAGCTGGCTACCCCAAGCTTCAGATGCTAAATGCTCAATGGAGATGAATGCAGCGCTATATTTGCATGTGTTAGGATTCCAGAATCAGCCTGTAATTAAAAAAAGAAATCCTTTTCTAAGGAAGAGAGGTGGTCCTACCGGCTCGAAGCTAGATAGTTAGATACAGATGTGGTGCCAGTCGGTGATTTGGGAGCTGATGGTATTGCATTTCAAAGGGCACGTGCCAGGCAGCACAGTATGGCTGCAGTCAATATGGCCGAAAGCTCGCCTCTAAGTTTCTGTTACAGAGAAGCCAGTACCCTCCACATAGGCTCTGAGGAGGCTTGGGGGCGGCACCGAGGCTTGCGGTGGGTCCTGACGAGTGAGCGGTGTTGCTCCAGCCCCAGCTCATCGGAGTTGGCTCCAATCTTGGGACCAGGAGCTTTCCCAGTTGTCATGGCGAGCTCTTCTGGGACGCCTGTCTGGCCTTTCCACTGTTTGTTAGTAATGCTACAAAGGCAGCTCTGTGTGTTGGATTATGTTTGGCCAGCTGTTGATGCATTCCTGCGGGTGGGGCCGGGTGGGGATCTTATTACTGTACTTCCCGACTGGATCTGTGTGCATGGGGAGTCGGGAGGGGCTGCAAGGGAAGCAAGGAGAGGGAGGATCGGAACACTCTTAGCCCTTTCTCCAGATAGTCCTCGGGTGAATCCAGAAAGGTTTACAGTGGAAAAGAAGGAAAGAGGGAGTGAGGGACAGACAGGGGGGCGAGGGCAAGAGAATGAAACAGAGCAAGCAAACGAGAGCAAAACAGACTTAGAACTTCAAAGCTGCATAGACAAGCAGAATGTCAGCAGCTTGTAATTAGCAGTTCATGGTTGCGTCAGTGACTGTATCTCTCCAAGAATAACTATGTGATGTGTGCCACAAAGTGGAGAAGATAGTCATAACGAAGTTATCAAACCAGTTCAAACAAGGGCAAATGGATTAAAGAATGTTCTATGTTCCTAAATCAAACTTTGATGGGTTACACCTATAAGACTTGCCAAATTCTCTATAATTGACGGCTGAGTTTTCCATTTGGCAGGGGGAATATAGTCATTAAATGAAACTGTGAACCCCTTAAAAATGCAAATTACTCGTGCAAGAAAACATCAGCGGAAGCCCTATCAATGTATTTCCCCAAATCGCTACGAACTGCATAGCCCTTCTCCCCTCCTTGCTTCCACACGTAATTTTTGTTTGTTTTCGTGCATTTAAATGGAGAGGAGGAAGTTACATGCAAATAAATACCATAAAATCAAATTCTAAAGTTACCACTTCAGGATTCAAAAATTGCCATGGGGTTTTGATTTTTGTTGATCGCCTTGGTTTAAACCTTCAAAGAGCCTTTATTGTCCCAAAGCCAAACAGCAGTTTATTAGTAATCCCTTGGGAAGTCAGGGTACCACCATTTTTGAGATTGGAAGGCCACGTTCACTCCGGAGCCTCCCCTGTCTCCTGTGCTGAGAGAATTTGATGCTACTGTTGCTACAGCCCCCACAAAGAGATGGTGGAAGACGCTGATTGGTCCGTCGGTTTAGACTGTTTACTCTTATTTGTTTTCGGTGCTTCTCCACAGCATTCATTTTGTATTTGTGTTTGTGTTCACGCTGCACAATTACTCCTGACCTGCTTTGTTTCTGTGCCCGAAGAGAAGTCAGCTTTAGTTCAGCTCTGTGCATTTGGCCTGCGCAGTAATAGACGCATATGTATTGCGTTATACATGTATGCATTTTCCTTTTTAATGTGGATTAGGGAAAATAGTAGGCAGAGAAAGCTGTGTATATTAAATCAATAGCTTTTTGAATCCCATGTAATATAATTTAAATATACTTACTTTGAGGTTGCCGGAGCTGACATTGTCTGAGCCTGTTTAATTTTCATCTTCGATTCAGTCAAGAAGCGTAACCTGCCCGGGCAGAACAGCGTTATTCTGTGCACCCAACAGGGTGGAAGACATTATTTTGTTTGTGTTAGTTCAAACAGCTGGTCATTAATGCGGTACCCATTTCTAGAGTGAAGTGCTGGTGGACATGAATGGCTGCCTGATTAATGCTGCCCCTCCGAGGGTCCTTCAGCCAGCAATGATGCTCACCGCAGAATAACGTAGCGTGATGTGATTGCACCCTAACAGGGTAGCATGTCATTGTGTCACCAAGCAGTTGAGGTTATTATGGGGCAAGGCAGACAGACGGGACAGTGGGGTTACTAGACCGTAGCATTTTTAGAAATACAGGCCTGACCTACTTAGAGTTATTCTCTCTGCTGGCAGCCGCACGGGGCATCCCGTCTCCTGATAGGCTGAGGCTGTTGCTAGGGAGAATTAGCATGAATTTTTCCACACGCCGCCTCAGTGACTGACTGATAAAAGCTGACTGGAATTAAAGAGATTTGGTTTAGTATTATACAGATTTATCTGCCTCGCTCTTCTTTTTCAAGTGCAGAGAAAGGGTGCAAAATACAGATTTTGTTTCCATTTGTTCTTTGCCCTTCTTGTTCCCCGCTCTAGGAGGCAGGAGGGGAGGCGAAGAGGACAGTTAGGAAATTTTGGTTAATCTCTTACTGCTTGGGTCATTGAAACGATGTTGCAAATTGCAAGATATTTAAGGGTAAAGACTGCTGGGAATGACTAACAGAAGGGTAGATTATTTTTCCTCTCCTGTGCACTAAACTGTTTTGAAGTTGTACATGTATCTTTCCTGCGCTGTATATTTAAACTCTCTTTCCCTGTTGGGCTTGAACAAAACATTTATATAAATTCTTTGCTGTCCAAACAGAATGAAGTTTGCGATCTCTGGCTTGTTTAAAATAAGATAGTCAGGATTCCAGATTTAGATGGAAAAAATATATACTTTTTTTTTTTGGCAAAATATTTTTTTTTTTTCCTGTGCTATTTTAGGCTTGGCTCTCTTCAAAAACCAGCCTGATGTTTATGGTTCATGGATGAAATTTAAGGCTCCCATCCTTACCCCTTTTCCTTCACAATGTATAGAAAGACATCCGTTTTTTTCCAGAAGAAAATGTCTTCAGAATTTATCTGAAGAATGTTTTTCCTTGTTGCTGACATATGCCCTACATGTAGACAGCTCACATAATTGATTTTATAAAATGACCTTTTTTCCCCCAATCTCCTGTACCTCCAAGTGTCTGTGCTTGATTTCTGATAAATCTTTTCTGAAGGCAGATTTCTAACAGATATCTTTAAGTGATATGAAAGTCTGTGAGGAGAAAAATCAGAGCCATGTATATGCTGGAATCCTTTGGTTTTCTTGTTTCTATTATATACTATCTATGCCTACACTGCTCTTTCCCTCTGTTATCTTTTACTGCTGAAAGTAATCATTATTCCACCTTTTTGATCTGAAATTAATTTTTGGAAGAACATGCTGTGATATTATAACAACAGGCTTGGCTACATAAGGGAAAGGAGTAATGTATATTCTTAGAAACTTGTAACATTGGATCTCTTGGCTGTATGAAAAAAGGCAAGAGAAATTTGGGGTGAGGGTTTGTGTTTTCATTTAGGCTTTAAATATATTCACAACTATTAAGATATTTGTATTTTCAAAAAGTGATTCCCACTCACATCAGAGAGCATAGTCAAAACAAAACAAACAAAAAAATGCTCTAATGGTGTCCGACGCAAGAAATCCACCAATCATCTGTTTTTTTTTTTAATCGTAGCAATGTTTACATTTCAGCATATAAATATACAGCTCATCAAACTAAAATAGAGAGTATTTTCTGATGCTGTCATTGTTAGATCATACCCTTGCTAGCTTTGAGAGTCCCCCAAATAACGTTTATCATCACAGGTTTCCAACCGTACTAACAATCTCTCTTAACTGAATAAAATGTCAGTATGTATTTGTAGAATAAAAGATTGCCTTGGGGTGCTGCTCCTTGCACAATGAGGTACTTCCATTTATTATTTTAATAGGCGAATATGTTGACTTTTCTTCTAGGGAAGTTACTTTGCATAGGTCAATGAAAAACCATTTAAATATCTAAATTCAAAGATAGATAAAATGTCACTTTAGATCACACATGTAAAAAAAAGCTAGAATAATTTTGCTAATATTCTTTAAAGGACAGATTCCTAGTTTACACGTTAAGTGCAGCCTGTGTCCATATACCCAACCAATTTGAATATTGGTTGTTTGATTAATAATAAATTGATCATGCTGAAATTGTTCAGTACACATCTTATTTGATTGTTGTAAGTTGTTAAAAATTTGTCATGGTGGTGACTTTCATCCATTCCCAAAGAGGTAAGTATTTTTCTATTTTTTTTAGGTGTGTTAAAAACAAGCATATTTTAAAATGTCATATATGCTGCTATAGCTATGGTTAAGCTTAACTCCAGATATCCACTTACAGAATGTATGCCCATAACATGAATTTCATCGGCTGCCATTGATCAAAGCACCAAAGGGGCAGTCATAGTCAATCATTGTTTCTATCATTTATCCATTAGGTAAGTATGTGCTTCCTGCTCACACATGAGGCTGGCTTCTCCAGTTCTAAGATCCGGCATGGCCCAATGAGCATTTGGGGTTCTTGTTGAGTAAACAGAAAAGGGAAAGTAGCAGCCAGTTGTTGTGGGGCACCAAACGCATTTAGATAAATGTAGTTCGGTATTTTTCCTCACTGTGCGCCATCAAACACCTAATGTGATTCTGATCTGTAATCTTCATAACTTGGGGGCAGAGCTGATGATATTCATACCAGAGGCTTGAAGATGATCATTAGTCCTGATCTCACAAACAAGCCACATCTCTTTCAACAAGTTCTTCAATGGTTTGATGGTATCGAACATTGAACAATAAGCCAGAACGTGCCTTTTGTGAAGTGATTTTTGATCTCATGAAACTGTGAATACTACTTCAAATACCTTATTTAAGTGTCTAACTTATACACTACCTGGAATTGCATGAGTCACTCTAAATGTTTTTGTTTTATTTTTTCCTCCTCCTTCCACTCCTCCAAGTTTGGCCAAGGTTACCCTGTTGTGTGGGTGCCCCTGAGTGTCCCAAGCAAAGAACTAATCAAACTGTATTATTTTTGCTTTCCACCCCTCTGATGCCCACTCTGTCACAAACTGAATTTAGGCTTTCTCTGATTCCCTCAGGCCGTCTCCTTCCGGACTTCCTTTTCACCTGGCACCTACTTTATAGGGGCAATTAGTACATGGTATTTTGTTGTTGTTGTTGTTGTTAGTCCGTTTCTCTGTGAGTCTGTAGTCCTTTCTCCTACATGTTCCAGGTGCATGAAAGTTGCTAAATAAACCTCAGTTGATTAGCAAATTAATAAATACATAAATTTTTGGCTATCCAGAAGACAAATTTTAGTCTTGAAGTCTTCTATCCATGGACTTATTAATAGTATGGAGCAGATACTGGCAAACTTTTTATGGAAAGGGCCGGATAGTAAATAAATTAGGCTTTTCGGCCATACAGTTGCTGTCATGACTACCCAGCTTGGCTGGTGTAACGAGAAAGTAGCCGTAGGCCATATATAAATGAATGAGTGTGGCTGTGTTGCAATAAAGCTTTATTTACAAAAACAGGCAATGAACCGTACTTGGCCTGTAGGCTGTAGTTTGTTGGCGTCTGGCATAGCCATTACCTATGATATTGTGAGGGTATGATTCATTTACACATTATAAATATATATCTATACTGAAGAAGACCAATGTATTAAAAAGGAGGAGTATTTCCAACAATTCACTAAACATTAAGCCAAAAGGGCGGGTAAGTATTATTTATCTGAGGTGAGAACTCATTGTAATCACCCACATTTTATTCCCTTAGTGATGACACAGGTGGAAACAGTTTATTTTAAAGCTCATAAATGAAAGCCTTATATTGTTCAATATCTAAAACAGAAGAATGGAAATGTTTATTTTTCAGAATTATCCTTCTAATGGTGGTGACCTAGGGGCAAGGAGCAAGCCTGACTGTGTTTGAAGAACTGGCACAAAATTCAAAACATACAAAATGGTAACTTTGGAAGCATGGCTACTGCATCATGATACTGCTTGCATATTCTTTTGATCAATTTAAATACTGCATTACTTCAACAATGGAATGTAGATCTTGCTTTTCACCTGCCTCCCCAGTCCATTCTCTGTTGTTGTTGTTGTTAGCTGCCATCGAGTCAGCCCCCTGAACAGTGGAATTAAATGCTTCTCGGTCTTGCACTATCCTCCTGATTGGCTGTGGATCAGGTCAGTGTGGTTTATAGGATTTTCATTGATTTTCGGAATCAGGCCTTTCTCCCTAATCTGTCTTAGCCTAGAAGCTCCGCTGAAGCCTCTTCAGCATCATAGCAATGCAAAGTGTCTGTCTCCACTGACAGACAGGTGACTCTGCGCATGAAGCGCGTCGGCCAGGAGTTGAACCAAGGTCTCCCGTGTGGAAAATAAAAATTCTACCACTGAACCACCAATGCCTTGTCCCTCCTCCATTAAATAGTCATTAACCTGTAGTATTAGAGGTTCTGTACTAGAATCCGGGTGGCACAATGGTTAAGTGCTTGGCTGCTCACTGAAAAAGGTGGAGGGGAGAAAAATGTGGCAGTCTGCTTCCATAAAGAAACCTTCTGGGGCAGTTCCACTCTGTCCTATAAGGTCACTGTGAGTCAGAATCAACTTGATGACAATGAGATTTTGGGTTTATTAGAGGTTTTGTACTGTTCTTTTTCATCTTTTCACTTGTTCCACTCCTGCCTCTTTGCCCCCCTGCCCCCAGCTTTGTTTATATAGCAGGAGTCCTTGGGTAGCATAAACTATTAAGCACTTGGCTGCTAACTGAAAGGTTGACAGTTCAAACAACTTATGCAGACGTGCCTCAGAAGAAAGCCCTGGCAATCTATTTCTGAAAAATCAGCCATTGAAGACCCTGTGGAGCACGGTTTTACTCTGTAATACATGGGGCTGCCAGGAGTTGGAGGCGACTCACTGACATCTGGTTTAGATTAAGGCTTTCGCGGTTGTTGTTATACAGCAGTAGATATTGGCCTAGAGTTACAGGTAGTAAACAAGAACGGATAGGTGTCTAAAAGGCTGGGCTTGGGTGTTGGATAAAACCAAACCAGTTCCATTGCTGTCAAGTCAATTCTGACTCATAGCAACCCTATAGGGCAGAGTAGAACTGTCCCATAGGGTTTCCAAGGAGCACCTGGTGGATTCGAACTGCCAGCCTTTTGGTTAGCAGCCTTAGCTCTTAACCACTATGCCACCAGGGTTTCCTGGGTATCGGATAAGCCCATGTTTAATTTCACCTTTGACATCTACCAGCTGTGTGGCATACGGCAATTTAAATAACTTCCCTAAGCTTGACCTTCTTTATTTGTAAAATAAGGACAATGGCAGTACCTACCTCACAGAGGTGTTGTGAGGCTTAAAGAAGATCATGAACATAAAGCGCTTCCAGCACTTGGTAAGTGTTCAATAAAATTTCACTGCTGGTGCTGCCGCCTCTACGTACTACCACTATTGCTTTTATTATTGGGGGTGATTCTGCAGTCAAGGAAGTGTGTGATCTGGCATGAGGCTTTGAGATCTTGGCAGCGTCATTACGGGCAACTGGCCGTAACATGAAGAACTGCCTAGAACATTTATATGGGACACATAGGACTGCCGCTCTACCCTAAAGCTGCAATTTTCTTTTCTGAAAATTATGCTCAAGGCTTATCTCCTCCAGAAAATTTATCCTGATTAAATGGCTTAGGAGTAACACATGTCCCCAAACATTCCTGTCTTAAGCTGATTTTGTGTCAAATGACTTTTTTTTTTTTTTAAGAGTTTGTGGTCCTTCATTGCCTGGCTAACTTCTATCTCCCATCCATGCCTCTCTCCTGAAATTACATTTCCCTTGATTCTTCTCTGGTTACTGAATATGGCTTAAATTATCCTCTAATGTGAGTACCCCTGAGGTCCCCAAGCAAAGCGCTTGTTAAACTGTTATTTTCACTTTTCATCCCTCTGGTCACCCCCCCGTTAGACTGTAAGTACCACGAAGCTGGGGAATTGTGCCTTTCTTTAATACTCCCAAGCAATTTGTAGAGTAAGTGCATTCTAAATGCTCAATAAACGTTGGTCAAATAAGTGACTGTCAGAGACATAGCCTTGTCCATTCTGTATATCCTAGTAATTCATATCTAATAAGTCATTTGGAATTTTGCCGCACTTAGAAAAAATGAAACTCATTGCCATCGAGTGGATTCCAACTCATAGTGACCCTATAGGACAGAGTAGAACTGCCCCATAGGGTTTCCAAGGCACAGCTGGTGGATTCAAACTGCCAGACTTTTGGTTAGCAGCTGAGCTCTTAACCACTGCACTACCGGCACTCTTAATAGTAAATACAAATTGATGGTGAAATTCACAAGTTAATCTGTCTGGGTAGTAATAAAAAAGAGCCCTGATGGTGCAACTGTTAAGCACTTAGCTGCTAACCAAAAGGTTGGTGGTTCGAACCCACCGAGTGACTGTGGGAAAAAGACCTGGCAATCTGCTTCCTTAAAATTACAGCCTTGAAAACCCTATGGGAAAGTTCTACTCTATCACATGAAGTCACTATGAATTGGAATCAATTTGACAGCACAACAACAACAGTCATGCACATCACCTAAAAGTAAAGAGACAGATCTGCGTAATTAGGGAATTGGTAAATGAGAAAATACATATGTTATCGTGACTTCTTCTGAGTTTAGAACGTAGTAATTATACATTTTTATTTCCACAGACTACAGCATAGAGATGCAGATGAGAAAACAAATTTTCTTTTTTTTAAAGTAGCAAAAATGGAAACTGTTACAAAGCAAATATTTGGTACAAAAGAATTATTCTTTTGTGTGGATTTCAGAAAACACGTATCTTATTCCTGGGGTGAGACATGTTCTAACAAACCATTGAAACAGTAAATGAAAAGTTGGGAAACATCAACTGGATTTGATATTTTGATTTCTCTTCATATTTTTCCTTAATAAAAAAAATAAAATGTTTTAGATCCCTACTCACCCAGAAAAATATTACCTTCATGCTTTCAGCACCCTTTCCTAACCCGAGTGGAAACCCTGTTGGTGTAGTGGTTAAGGGTTATAGCTGCTGTCTTGGTCATCTAGTGCTGCTACAACAGAAATACAGAAATACCACAAGTGGATGGCTTTAACAAGAGAAATTTATTCTCTCACAGTCTAGCAGGCTAGAAGTCCAAATTTGGGGCGTCATCTCCAGGGGAAGGCTTTCTCTCTCTCTTGGTTCTGGAGGATGGTCTTTCTTGTCAGTCTTCCCCTGGACCAGGAAGGAGCTTTTCTGCTCTGGGTCTAAAAGACTGCTCCCAGGGCCTCTTTCTTGGTGGTATGAAGTCCCCATCTCTCTGCTTGCTTACCTTTCCTTTTATCTCTTGAGACATAAAAGATAAAACACCATACCCCAGGGAAACTCCCTTTATGCTGGATTAGGGAGATGACCTGAGTTTGGGTGGTGTTACAACTCCACCCTAATCCTCTTAACATAAAATTACAATCACAAAATGGAGGACAACCACACAATACTGGGAATCATGGCCTAACCAAGTTGACACATATTTTGCGGGGGGATACAATTCAACCCATGACAGCTGGTAACCAAAAGGTCGGCAGTTCGAATACTCCGGGTTCACCTTGGAAACCCCATGGGTCAGTTCTGCTCTGTCCCATAGGGCCGCTATGAGTTGGAATCAACTGAAGAGCAACAGGTTTGGGTCGTTTTTTTTTTTTGCCCCCCCTAACTCAGGAGACTGAAGCATATTCATAACAGAGAGGTGTAGAAGCAGCGGAGGTGGGGGGCTGTGGGGGGTGGGGGTGTAACTGAATGCATCTGGTCTCCCTGGAGTTTTTTCCCTGCTGCTGCTGCTCAAGGCTACAAATAGTCAAAAAAGTACCCCAGGGTAAATGAATGCAAGAGCTGGGGAGTGAGAGCCTTTTTGTGTTCCCAGCCAATTATTAGGTATGATTGAATACAGGCAGTCCCCGGGTTACGAACAAGACCTGTTCCTAAGTCTGTCTTCAAGCTGGATTGTATATAAAAAGGATTGTAGGTGAGTTGAAATGGGCACATATGGTTCTTATTTAGCATCACTTAGTCAAATGTTTGTCTTAGTATACAGTGTATACCTTTTTGTGCATATAAAACACTTAAACCCTTCCAAACCACGTATGTTTTCATGAGCTTCACAAAGTAGTGCAGTATTCATTATTACGATCCATTATATGTATTTAACTCAAAATTTTAATATAATAGGCTTTATGGCAATCTGTTCTTAAGTACGAGTTGTCCATAAGTCGGGGACTGCCTGTAGTTTGAAAGAAGACAGTATATAAAAATGGGCACTTGGTTAGTGCCTTATAGAAGTGGTGTTTTCCTCTCTGTTTTCTTTTCATATGTGTTTGATACTCTGACCTTAGACTGCCTACCCCTCTTGTTATCAGAGGTAGACATCAGCCTTACAAGAGACACTCACAGATACAGGGTGGACAACATTGGGTTTACAATACTTTTCCTTGTTCTCTAGCTAGTATGTGGTATTTATATGTTTTCCCTTGTTCTGTTACAGGGGAGCCTTGTCTTCATCTTTATTCCAGGTTCACAGTCAAAGCTCATGCCATAAAAGCTTGCTGGTCTAGATTTCTGGTCGTAAGAATGAAAAATGCCAATATCGATTTTCAAGGATGACCACTGGTGCATTTCATTTTATTGTATTTTCAGAATATAAGGTATAAGGGAATGTTAAATTTTTGTAATGTAATTAAGGAAGTATCTTTACACTTCTATATTAGAAAAATAATCCTGTAGAATTTTGTGTTTCACTTTGTTTTGTACAGAAAACATGGTAGTTGCAGGAAAAATGTTCGTCAGTGATTAGTCTTTACTTGGAGCCCTGGTAGCACAGTGGTTAAGAGTTACGGCTGCTAACCAAAAGGTTGGCAGTTCGAGTCTACCAGCCACTCCTTGGAAACCCTATGGAGCAGTTCTACTCTGTTCTATAGGGTCGCTATGAGTCAGAATCAACTCGATGGCAATGGGTCTGTTTTTGTTTTTTTTTGTTTGAATCTTTACTAGAATTCAAGGACACTTAACTAAAGAATTAAGGAAGCTTGGGGGTTTTAGGCAACTCATGTAAGTATAAAGAGTCTTATAAAACCAAAAGAAAAAAAAAACCCAAACTTGTTGCCATCAGGCCAATTCTGACTCATAGCCACCCTATAAGACAGAATAGAACTGCCCCACAGAGTTTCTAAGGAGCAGCTGGTAGATTCAACCTGCCAACCTTTTGGTTGCAGCCGTACCTCTTAACCACTATGCCCCCAGGGTTTCCAAGAGTCTATAGCGAAGTATTAATTATTTACAGCCAGTTCAAATAAGGACTAGCAAGCAAAGTTTGAACATTGCATCCATCCAATTTTCTTTGTTGCTAGTGACTCAGAATAAGGGGTTGGAGGCTTGGTTTCATTCTGGAGTCCCTGTTTGGAGTTTTCAGGAGCCATTTCAGTATACAGGATCCTGCTGTATTTCCAGAAGAATTCTCTTTAGATACAATATGCCTACTTTTCACTTCTTAATTATATGCATTGGTAGAAAGATAAAATGGAGAAAGCTTTCTTTTGTAGCTTTTAATTTTTAGATCAGTTTTTAATATTGGACAGACAATTGTTTTTATTATATACTCAATTTTTAAATTAAAATTAGATTAATTTATCTTAAATACAGCCATCAGGCTCTAAGAAAGATCCATAAGGACAAGTATTCAATCAATTTGGCTTACCACTGTCCCGTGCCTGGCTCAGAGGAGGTACTACATACATTCATACCAAATGTTTTTGAGGTGGAGGGAGCAGTGTTAAGACATTTTACATTATAATTCACAAGGCGAACCGCTAGTTTTAAGTTCAAAATGTACACAAATGTACACAAATATCTACACAACACTGATATAGGTCATTGTGTCCCACTTTTATTTAATTAAAATGAAAATTTCTGAAGTGTAGTTTGAACGCTACTATTGCTGTGTGAAATGCGTAGTGGCATAGAATGCTTGCTCACAGAGAAAAAATCGATTATGGTCCTGATTGCTTTAGATTTTTAAAAAAAAATAAGTTAAGTATTATTTGACCAATTCTTAGAAGTATCCATTAACAGAACAGGTGGTAGCATTCTTTTTTTCTTCTAAGTAGAAGACTTAGAGGAGTTATTATAATATAATCATTTGTCCAGCAGGAATTATAATAAGTATCTTAGAATTGGAGGGACCTTAGAAATAACTAATCCTTCCACTGCCAGTCATTTTGCAGACAAGGGGATTGGGTAGTAGACAAGTTGAGAGATTTGTTCAAGGTCAAACACCTAGTTTTTACTAGAGCTAGAATTAGGGCATATATTTCCTTGATTCCAATGTTATATATATTCTGCTACCCTGTTCTATCTTAGGCCTCATTTCTCTAGGTAGAATTAGCCTACATATCTTATATTTTAATAGCTCATTTGTACTTCTTTATATCTAAGACACGAGCCCTGCTGGCGCAGTAGTTAAGTACTCAGCTGTTAACTGGAAGTTCAGTAGTTCCAACCCTCCAGCAGCTCCAAGGGAGAAAGATGTGGCAATCTGCTCCCCTAAATATTACAGCCTTGGAAACCCTATGGGGCAGTTCTACTCTGTTCTGTAGCGTTGCTATGAGTCAGAATCAATTCGATGGCAATAGGTAATAGCCTAAGACTTATATTACTTGTCTTACTAAGAGGTCAAGCAGGAAAGATACGGAAAAATACTGATGTGATGCTTTGAATGTATACGATAATATATATATAGTAGGCCGCAAAATTTTTTTTTTATTTTTTAGGCTGCAGTCTGGTAAACTTCCACGTAATGTAATATAATACTAAGTTTGTGGTACTGCAAAACTGGATAGGTGGATTAGCAGTCTGGTCCTGCTGCCAACTAGCTGTATGAGCATAGATGAATCATTTGTCTATCTAGGGACAAGTTTTATACAGTTAGAGGGTAATACTCTTGATAATTGCTTGGGGTTTCCTCTGGTTCTGTTCCTCTAACAGCCTATCAATGTACAGAAAAAAATGACTATATTTTTGAAGCTATAATCGAAGTGTCTCTTTACCGAATCATGGTCTATGGACTCTGTCATGAATAAAAGGAAGTCTGTTTCCAAATAAAGACATGACAGTTAAAGTTGGATCTTAAGTAAGTGTTGCCCTGGCGTTTTGTTTCCCATATTAAAGTAAAAAGAAAGGAAGAGCCTTGGATCCAAAACTTTACCAGGTGTGTACTTGTTTTTTAATCTCTGGAACATAGTAGTGGATATGTTTATAGCTGGGCAGCATCAAGCTGAAAACAAGAAAAAAAAATATGGCAAAAGAGTACAAAGCTGGGTATTATGGTTTATATTTGTGCTGTCTAGTATGGTAGTCACTAGCCACATGTAACTATTGAGCACTTGGAATGTGGCTAATACAAATTCAGATATGCCATAAGTATAAAATACACCCAATGTGTAAAGACAGTATGATAAAAGGGATGGAAAATATGTATTTTATAAATAATTTTTAATGTTGATTGCATGTTGAAATAAATAATATTTTGATGTATTGAATTAAGATGTTATTAAATTAATTTCATCATTCATTTTTAGTTTTTTTCTAGTGTAGCTTCTAGAAAATTAAAAATTATATACGTGGCTGACATTGTATTTCTATTGGACAGTGCTGGTCTATACTATGGCTCACTACTTCTTATGTGGGGACCACTGTTTATTTCCCAGAAGCCTTGTAAATACCAGGGAGGATGGAGGCACTGGCGGAGTGGACTGTGGGGCATGGAAAGGATAAACGACTAGGAAATGTTTGAGAGTAGTGAGCTTCCCATAGGATGGGTGGGAGCTTCCCTTTTGGAAGTTGCTGGCTGTGTGCCCACATTTATATTTTAATGCCAATGAGCTTACTTGAAATGCTCATAAGTGATCCAGAGATGGATGTGGTCAGCCACCAATTCACAATCAATCAGCTGATTGAAATCAATTTGTAAGGGCCCCCTCATCACTATAGTGCCAAATGCCTTGGCTTTTAAAGGCTTTTTCCTTTTTTGATACAGCTTACTGTCTTCAATAGATTCGGCCTGAAGTCCTTACAATGCCAAAACATAATTACCCACAGGATTCATGATAATAGGGAGATTCTGGAATAGATACCCTAAAGGATCATAAAGTGGTTATAATAACTTTGCCAGTAATAACAAAACATTGGAGTAATAACAATTGTAAACTTGTGGGATAACCACTATCATCATGAACAATCTGTAGGGCCCTTTGAAATAATACTGTATTTAAGTTTGGAAAGACAGTGAATAGAAAAATGATTATGTTAATATTGTTCAGTGCATTTCAAAATTGCTTTAAACTGCGAAAGTGTGACTGTTTACTGAACATTGTAATACAGACAGTCCCTGGGTTATGAACGAGATCTGTTCCTAGCTGTGTCTAAGTCTTTAAGTCGAAATTGTAGATAAGTTGGAACAGGTGCATAGGGTTCTTATTTTTTAGTGCCAGAAAAGGCTCCAAGCCTCTTCAGTGGTTTAAAAGCTGCACAAAAAGCAAGTGAAGATGATTGTGATGAAGAATTTGTTGTGAATAGGGGTTGGTTCAATCATTTCAAAGTGAGGGAAAATTTATATAACATTAAAGGCACAAATACGAGTCTTCTATAAGTTGGATGTTTGTAACCCAGGGGTTGGCTATACTTATAATTAGACTTGTCAGATCCTAGGGGTTTTTCCTACATGACGATAGCTCACTGCAGTCTTGGAGGTGCAATGAATCTTTTTAGTGATGAGAAAAAGAACCTCAGACATGGTAAGTGATATCGTAGCGCTAGACCTAGGGCCCACATCTCTTGATTTCGAGTCAAGTGCTATTTCCATATTACCATGGAATTATACCTCTGTAAAGCTAGCATGGAGCCCTGGTGACACAGTGGTTAAGAGCTACAGTTGTTAACCCAAAGGCCTGCAGTTTGAATCCACCAGCCACTCCTTGGAAATCCTGTGGGGCGTTCTACTCTGTCCTATAGGGCTGCATGAGTCTCAATCAACTCAGTGGCAATGGGTTTGTCTTTTTTAGCCAGCATCATTGTTTCGTTTTACATCACATTACTGAATAACAGGACGTTTTAGATCCCTAAATCCTCTTGACAGTTTGTGTCTTAAACCATAGAATAAAATGCACCAAGACCTATCCAGAACTCCTAACCCTCAAGGATAGCTATTTATTTATATATAAACAAAAAGTATGAAAATAACTGAAAAGAACCAAACACTCTTTGAAAACATTAAGGGGACATCTTGTTTACCAACTAGAAGAAGGGAGTACTCCATTGACCAACTCATAGTAACTTTCAAGGTCGGTGCCTCTTGAAACTGAATACATGCAACAAAGGGGAGGGGAAGGAGACTTTTGCTTTATTAAATGACTAAGGACTGACACTCCTGCCAGAAAACAACTATAAATTCTGCATATAATACAAAAAGCAGCCACTCAAAGCCACTAGAAAGAAAATAGAAGTAGGCAAATCTGATAGAAGGGTCTCTGTTTGGAGGGAAGGAATTATTGCCTATTTCATAAATTTTAATCTTTATGCATGGCATTCAGGGCCACTGGGGGTGCTGGTAAAGAAAGCTGAAGTCCTTCTGGCCAGGGACCTATAAAACAGAGTCTGGGAAAACCTTGGCCACCAGAAAGAAAGGGAATTCCAGAAGGGAAAGAGCTAGAGACAAAATTCTCAAAAATTCTCACATTCTGTCTCCCCATATATCTTGCTTACCCCTGATTCACACGTACGTGGAACGGATTCAAAATATCTCAGCTAAAGATTAAAAATCTAAATTGGGACTAGAAGTCTCATCCAAAAAAAATAAAAATTTGCAGTTCTGGGTGGAGTAAAGATAATTGTGTGTTATGACAAAAGGAACAACACTCATAGGAGAAAAATGATAGAATCCAGCATCTCCATAACTGAACATCCATAATGTCCAGGATACAATCCAAAATTACACAACATACAAATAATTAGGACATTGCAAGTATTCTCATGAGAAAAGAACATTAACTGATATGAACTACACAACTCTCCTCTCTGATGTAAATACAATATAAACAAAGACAGAGACAGCTGCAAAGAAACAAAAGTTTTAGAGACACAATGAAAATTCCAGAAACTAAAAAATACAATATCTGAAATAAAAAAAAATTCACTTGATGGACTAACAACCAAATTGAGGTGACATAGGAAAGAATAAGGGAACTTTAAGATAGATGAATAGTAATTACTCAATATGAAAAACAGAAAAAAACAGATTGGAATAAAAATAGAGCTTCAGAGTCCCATTAGATAATATTAAATGATTAGGCTGACGTGTACATGGAGTCCTAGAAAGAGAGGAGAGATACAATGGAATGGGGGAAAAAAAAAATAGAGAAATGCCAGTCAAAATTTGCCGAAATCCGATGAAAAAATAAATTTACAGATTTAAAAATGCCATCAAATACCAAACAGGATAAATACAAGAGCCATTTTTATGCTATCTTTTGTTTTTAACTCTAGTTGTTATATCCTATGTAATTTAAAATGGTAAATGCATAAACAATAAATATAAGTCTATAATAGTGACCACAATGTATAAGGATGTGATTTGTGATAACGACAATGTAAGGGGGGAGGATTGGTATAGGAATAGTTTTGTATGTTATTGTGGTTAAGAATTTATGTTGTCATCTCTAGAGTAAGATTTCTCAACTTTGGCACAATTGACATTTTGGTCAGATATTTTAGTATTGTGAGGGTTTGCCCTGTGAATTGTAGAATGTTCAGCTGCATCTCTGGCCTCTACCCATCAGTGGCATTCCCATCCCTGTTGTGACAACCAAAAATATCCATACACATTGTCAAATGTTCCCTGAGATATATGAAAATTAAAATGGAGCTCTAAAAAATATTCAAATAATCCAAAAAAGGGAAGAAAGAAAAACCAAGAAACAAAAACATTGAAGAGACACATATAAAACAAATAATAAATGGTAGGCCCAAATCCAATTATATAAATAATTATATGAAACAGTACTGGAATAAGCATATTATCATTAACTGTATGCCAGTAAATTTGACAAACAGGATGAAATGGACAATTAATTGAAAAATAGAATTTATTAGAATTGACTGAAGAAGAAATAAAAAACTTGAATAGTGCTGTATCAATTAAAGAAATTCAATTCATAATTAAAACTTCCCAAAAAGAGAAAACTAGAGACGCTATGGCTATACTGGTAAATTCTATGAAAGATATAAGAAACAAATAATACTAATCCTATGCAAACTCAGAAAATAGAGAAGGTGATTTTCTCTCGTCAAAAATGGGGTAATAGCCTGAAATGATAACATGCAGCTAGACTAGCACTGTCCAGTACAGTTTCCCACAATGATGCAAATGTCTCTCTGCTGTCCAGTGTGGTAGCCACCAGCCACAGGTGAATATTGAGCGCTTGAAATATGGTTACTGGATCTAAGAAAGTATAAATTTTTTTTTTTTTTTTTACTTAATTTAATTAATTTAAATAACCACATGTGGCTAGCGGCCACCATATTAGACAGAACATATTTTCTAGAATAACTAACAAACTTGAAGCTTCAGGAAATGATTAAATGATTTTCAATAGCCAAAGAGCTTATAAATATTGCCATTAAATTGCTAAAATTCAAGACAAATACTTAATGCTAAATTTTATGTGCCTAAATGATTTGTCCATAATCACCTATTACCGAGCTATTCTCATTATTAGTGTATTACTAGGGAAATTCATTTTGACTAAATTCAGTATTATGAAATTAAGAGTTTTTTGATGAGAATATTTAATAAATTTAAAGTCTCAGCTAATATAAAGTTCAGAAAGAACATTTCACAATTAATCTTGATGGTGTGAAGATCAATACCTTCTAGTTACATAAACCCACATACAAACCCATTGCTGTTTTGAATCTTATTTATAACTTGATTATAAATAACTCCATCCTTTATTTCTAACTGTATAAAAAATTTTAAAAAACCCACTGCCATCACGTCGATTCCAACTCATAGTGACCCTATAGGACAGAATAGAACTGCCCCATAGGGTTTCCAAGGAGGACCTGGTAGATTCAAACTACCAACCTTTTGGTTAGTAGCCCACTACACCACCAGGGTTTTCTCTAACTGTATAGCAGTGGTTGAACATTCTAAAAGAAAGAAGACTGAAGTACCCTATTTTTATGCAAATAACACATACTTTCTACATTTGTTTGTCAAACTCACCCTACCCCTGCGAGGTATTTTCATAAGTGCCGTCATGTCAATTTTTTTTTACATGGTGCTGTAAAAAAAAAAAAAAGCTAGCATAGCGTGCTTATGAAAATACCTCATGGGGATGGGTGAAGTTGGCAAACAAATGTAGAAGGTGTAAAAATATGGAAATGCTGAAACCTGCAGGAGAAAACAAGACATTCATTTTCTCTCCATTCTTCTTTGATCCCTTTTTGGAGATATGGCAGTAAAATGTGTGACCTTGAGCCAGTTATTTCATTTGTCCTGATCCGCATTTTCTTTACCTATGAAATAGAGTTGATATTATCGACGACATCTCAGAAGTTATTGTGAATATTAGATGAGAAATGTATTTGTAGAATCTAATTCAATGCTTGTCACACAGTAATCTTGTAAATTCTCTTCCTTCCACAGCTTTTCCCCTTTTTCTCCCTTATGAGTTGAAAGAAGACTACCTTAGAAAAGACCAGGAAAACAACAATTGGATGGCCCCATGAATAGAAGTTTCTAGCTGATTTAAAGTCAAGTGATTTCACAAAGAAGTTATAAACAAACAAATAAAAAATATTAATTGGCTATTTTGTGGTTTGCCCATGCTAATAGCAATAATAATCATGATGATAATAACAATTAAAGTATATTGAGCACTCATTTTTACCTGTCATTGTTTGAAGCCCATTACGTACGTTATTGTATTTATTAATCACCAAGATCTGGTGACATAGTTAGCATTATTATCTCTGTTTTAGAGATGAGGGCCCATGAATCTTCATGTATTTATGTAACTAACTCACAGTCACATTGTATTGATGGTGGAAGAGTGATTTGAATCCAGCTCATCTGTCTTTACAGCCTATATCTTAACCAGCCCATTTTCTCTGCTATCAAAAATCTCCCTATTTAATCCAGAAGGACAGTTTACAACTGGAAACACACTTCCAGGAGATCTCAGAGAAGCAAGAGGTCAACGTGGCCTTCAGTCATCTGAGGTTTTATTTTAAAAATAAATAAATAAGTAGGTCATGAGTTGCCTTTTTATGGTATTAATCTGATTGCAACAAGAAAGAGCAATTAAGGAGAGCTTCAAACTTGTTCCTTCTGGTTTGAACCCATGCTGAAAATTTGTGTTTCTAACAAGTTCCCAGGAAGTTATACATAAGAATCACCTGGGGATCTTATTAAATATAGATTCTGATCCAGTATATCTGGGGTGGAAATGGAAATTCTGAGCAGGGAACTTGTTAGAATTGGTTTGAAACCCTGGTGGGAAGACCTTTCACAATGGGACTATCAACACACTCAGTAACCCCCTCCACAATTAATGACTGAGCATCAGAAATAAGCTTAGAGGTACACAGTGAAGTAGGATTGTGAGAGGTTTGGAAAGCCATCACAATGTTTTGACTTATCGTAGTAGGTCCTAGAACAAGTGACCTTTAAACTTTGGGTTCGACTCTTTGCAGTTATGAAAACAGCATAGTGGATTGCAAACACCATAATTTATTTTCATGAAATAGAGTAGAGTGGAATTATGCTAATGTTAGAACATAGTGTAGTTAATAAGGGTCTTTCATTGTGAACGTTTGTTATATATGCACAGGCATACAAATGTGTTTATGAGGTCACAATATAAAAGACAGTTCTCAACAAAAAGGAACTTTTCTTTTAAGTAATGCTGCCCTTGATTATTAAAGTTCTAAGGAGTGACATGGTGAATGAAATGTTCTAAGATATATCCAGTGTTGATATACAGAATGGGGTTTAGAAGCAAAGAGACTAAGTTAGAAGGTTCTAACAGTAATGTAGCCATTTTACTAGGATTCACAATCCACACCCATGGAAGCAACAGTCAAGAAGTCAAACAACACATTGCACTGGACAAATATGCTGCAAAAGACCTCTTTAAAGTGTTAAAAAGCAAAAATGTCACTTTGGGGACTAAAGTGCACCTGACCCAAGCCATGGTGTTTTCAATTGCCTCATATGTGTGTAAAAGCTGGGCAAGGAATAAGAAAGACCAAAGAAGAATTGGTGCCTTTAAATTATGGTGTTGGCAAAAAATATTAAATATACCATGGACTGCCAAAAGAATGAACAAATTTATTCTGGAATACGTACAGCCAGAATGCTCCTTAGAATCAAGGAGGGCGAGACTACATCTCACACACTTCGGACATGTTATCCGGAGGGATCAATTCCTGGAGAAGGACATCATGCTCGGTAAAGTAGAGGGCCAGAGGAAAAGGAAGACCCTCAACGAGGTGGATTGACATGGTGGCTGCAACAGTGGGCTCAAGCATAACAACGATCGTGAGGATGGCACAGGACCAGGCTGTGTTTCATTCTGTTGTACATAGGGTGGCGATGAGTTGGAACTGACTCCATGGCACCTAACAACAACAACAGTCCCATGAAGTAATGAGAGAAATGCCGGGAATGGGGAATACAGAGATAAATTGAACCAAGGAAAAACAATTAAATGGCTTGGTTATAAATTGAATATATGAATGAAGAAAAAAATAGATTATTACTATAAGGATTTCTGGTCTAAGAATTGAAAGAGTGGTGGGTATGGTAAGCTATGTGGTATAATTTAAAGAATGGGTTTTGGATGCTGGCAGAGTCCAATTTGAGTCTAAATTCTATGACTTTATTAATCACATCACCTTCAACAAGTCACAGAGTGTCTCTGCTAGGCTTTCCTTTAAAGTAATATCATTTACATAGCAGGCTAATTGTTATCATTAAATGAGGCAATATACATACATATGACACATTTAGACTGTGGTAACACTTGGAATGTAATAGGTGCAATATAAATAGTGATATGTCTGTGTATTACGTGTGTATTCATATATTTATATTATAGCTGCACAGTGTACTACAATTACACCTGAAGAAATAGTGGGACATCCAGGAAGAGGCTCTCATCAGGCCATTAAAAATAGGAGACAACAGTGAAGCTGAGCGGGAAGGATCAGAGATTTGTTAGTCATCAAGGACAAAAAAGTTGTAGAAAAGCTGAAAGAACAAGGACTAAAATATGAAGTATACAAGCTGAATCATGATAATTCAGTATAACACTGGTAATTCATGTAAGTTATAAAATTTAAAAATAATGTGTATTATAAAATGCATTTGTGAAACGTCTGTTATAGTTATATGTGCACAGATACACAAATGTGTTTATTAGGTCAGATTTATAATATATATTTATATTATATATTATCAATCCCATTGTATGCATGTGAAAGCTGGCCGATGAATAAGGAAGACAGAAGAATTGATGCCTTTGAATTGTGGTGTTGGCGAAAAATACTGAATAAACCATGGACTGCTAGAAGAACGAACGCATCTCTCTTGGAAGAAGACAGAGTGCTCCTTAGAAGCAAGGATGGCGAGACTGCGTCTTACATACTTTGGACATGCTGTCAGGAGGGATCGGTCCCTGGAGAAGGACATCATGCTTGGCTATAACTTATAATATACACAAATAACATGTATTTGATAGTATATAATATATTATAGATATTACATTTAAAATGTATATACTATATAACTTGGAATACCAGTTTTCAAAGCATTGGAGCGTAAGAAATATGTAATAAAATTGCCCAACAAAATGTAGCCTTTGTTTTTGAAAGCACAGTAGGATCTTGCAACCAGCCATAATCATAAATGTCAATTTTTATTATATTGGCAAAGCCTGAAATTGCCAGTAAAGAGAATTTCTGGTTGATGGGCTACCAAATGTGTAGGCTTTTACTGTAATTTGTTCTGTGAACTAAAGTTAGTATTGTCAAAACACTGCAGCAGGCAACATTATAGATTTTAAGGCCTCACTATCATTATATCTCCCATGGTATTAAATGTAATTCGAACACAGAAAAATGCTCTTCTCTCATTTTGCCTTTTCTTTTTGATGAAGGATGAATAGATCCACTTGAGAAATGACTATATTGACTACTATAGTTTAAATTTTCTTTAGCACTACAAGACTGGGCAGAAATAGTAAGCCAGTAAGTCCAAATAGACAGCTGATGTATGATTTCACAGTACAGATATTTTCTCTGGAGCATGATAGAACATGGTGTATGCTACTGTGTTATTCCCAGATGAATTATACCTCTCTTGAATTTTTTGCAAATAGTTTTTATTAATATTAGTAACTATGACTAATTAAAACTGTACCAGTGAATAACGGGAATTACATTTTAACTAAATTTGCTTCATAAAGACTTTGTTTTTGCTGCATCCCAGTCATGGCACAGTCTGCAAGCTTTCAAAAAACAAGCCAAACTGTCAAACGCTGTCACTTTGTAATGTCATGTTCGATCTGGAGCTGAAAAGTGTGGCCTCAGGTTTCTGGCCTGTCTTTTATGTGGCAGAAGCCCAGAACTGTTAAACAATCTGGGGAAATTGAAGGCAGCAAATGTGTAATAAAATTTCCTCTGTAGTTCAGAGCTACCTAACAAGACAGACCAGTAAACTTTGCTCGACTCTTGCATTGGATAGTGACTTACCTGCAGGAGTGGAAATCAAAGCAGATGGAGAGTAAAACAATTTTTTAAATAAGCTTTAAAAAAAAAAAAAAGCTTTAGGAAATAGTTTTATCAGAGTCTTTATTTTTCTCCAAGTTTTAGTTACAGCTCAAAGCTTTCTTAAAATATTCTGTTGGAAACAATGCAAATGGAACCAGCATTATTTTATGTTCTTTTTATCTTTTCAGAATTACTGTATTTAATAACCCTGAACTTGTAGAGTGTTTAATTAAGGGCTTCGTTTGTACAGGTGGATAACATAAGGCTAAGATCACCCGGTGATGGTCATGCTTTTTTTATGGGTTTACACCACTTTTGTGGTTTATCCTGTTGGTTTATTTCCATTGTATCTTGGAGCTTCTTTTAAAGACATATACACACACACACACATGCACACATACACACACGCAATCCCAGGAGCTTAAAGAGACACCTTCTTAAGCCACTTTGACTTTTTTTCCTTGATGAAGTGATTTATATCTAAAGAACTTCACTCAATTCAGTACATGGGAATTATGATGACTTTTATTTATTTATTTTTTTAATTGAACTTTAGATGAAAGTTCACAGAACAAACTAGTTTCTCGTCAAATAGTACACACATTGTTGTATGACATTGGTTAACAACCCCACAACATGTCAACACTCTCTCTTCTCAACCTTGAGTTCCCTATTACCAGCTTTCCTGTTCCCTCTTGCCTTCCAGTTCCTGCCCCAGGGCTGGTGTACCCCTTTAGTCTTGTTTACTTTCATGGGCCTGTTCAATCTTTGGCTGAAGGGTGAACCTCAGGAGTGGCCTCCTTACTGAGCAGAAAGGGTGTCCGGCGGCCACATTTTCAAGGTTTCTCCAGTCTTTGTCAGGCCAGCAAGCCTGGCCTTTCTTTTTGAGTTAGAATTTTGTTCTACGTTTTTTCTCCAGCTCTGTCCAGGACCCTCTGTTGTGATTCCTGTCAGAACAGTCAGTTGTGATAGCTGGGCACCATCTAGTTGTACTGGACTCGGTCTGGTGGAGGCCATGGTAGATGTGGTCCATTAGTCATTTGGACTAATCTTTCCCTTGTGTCTTTAGTTTTCTTCGTTCTTCTTTGCTCTTGAAGGGGTGAGACCAGTGGAGTATACTAGGTGGCCGCTTATAGGCTTTTAAGACCCCAGATGCTACTCACCAAGGTAGAATGTAGAACATTTTCTTTATAAACTCTGTTATCCCAACTGAGCTAGATATTCCCTGAGACCATGGTCCCCACAGCCCTTAGCCTAGCAATTTGGTCCCTCAGGCAGTTTGGATGTGTCTGTGGAGCAACCATGGACTTGGTCTTGTACAGGTTGTGCTGGCTTCCCCAGTATCGTGTACTGTCTTACCCTTCATCAAAGTTACCACTTATCTATTGTCTATTAAGTGTTTTTCCATCCCCACCCCTATCCTCCCTCGTAACCATCAAATACTGTTTCTTTTTGTACGTAAACCTTTTCATATGTTTTTATAGCAGTGGTCTCATACAATAATTTTCCTTTGTGTTTGACTTGAGGATTTTATAATTTTAAAACATCATGTTTACTTAGATCAAATGAGTGATTGCGTTGAAAATAAGACAACAGATAACTATTTTAAAAAAGAATTTCTCTCTGACAAGAATACCATATATTTTTTTTTAAATCAGAAAATGGAGACAAATTTGGCACCTTTCACTTTAATTTGCAGAGTATTCGTGCTTTTGTTTTGTAAGGGAAGTTAAAAAAAAAGTAAGCAATACTAATTGTTCATCATCAAAATTAATCTGCTTTGAGGTAAAAAATGTGTGGAATTCTCTTCTTCCTCTTTCTAACTCTGGAATTCAGTCCTAAAGCCTTGAGGTGGGGCAGAACAGGTTAAGCGTCTGCAGCAGGGAGAAGGTAGAAGCTGTGGTGGCCCAGAACAGGGTGTTAGATCCCAATAGGATGAGTAGACATTGGTTGGAGGTGATAGAACCTCTACAGAGTGAGGCGGATGTCCATGTTTGGGGACAGCCTGGCATGGGGCTTTGGAGCCCTAGAAGGGTGTGAATGATGTCCACACATGTAGTAGGTTAAATTGTGAGCCCCCAAAATATATGTCCAAGTCCTAATCCTTGGTACCAAAGTCTGTATTCATTTCCTAAGGCTGCTGTAACAAAGTACCACAAATTCGATGTCTTAAAACAACAGAATTGTGTTCTCTCATTATTCTGGAGCCCAGAAGTCTGAAATCAAGATGTTGGCAGGGTTGGTTCCTTCTGGAGGTTGTGAGAAGTAATCTGTTCCTTGGCTTTCTCCTAGCTTCTGGTGGTTGTTGGCAACTCTTCGTGTACCTTGGCTGGTAGATGCATGACGCCAATCTCTGCCTCCATCTTTACATGGCCTACTCGCCTGTATGTATCTGTATCATCTCCTTTTCTGTCTCTTATAAGAACACTTATCATTGGATTTATGGACTACCCTCATCCAGGATGATCTCATCTCAAGATCTTTACCTTAATTACATTACATACAAAGACCCTCATTCCAAATAAGGTCACATTCTGAGGTCCCAGCTGGACAGAACTTGGGGGGTCACTATTCAACCCACTCCAGTATGGCAGGGGTGGCCCATCTTGTGGAGCTAGAGATAAAGTGAAGTAAGGAAAGCATTTCTGTGGAAGGGTGGATATACCGGATGTCAAAGCCCATGTAGGATATGGAGAGCACCCATGCAGGGGTGGCCCAGCACAGAGTGTCAGACTCCAAGTTGGGTAAGGGGGGCATCTGCACAGAGGGGGAAGTAGCAGGGGTGGTGAGAGATTGGTTACATATGACAGGTTGATCAAATACTAAATATATTTAGGGTAATGAAGCCAAGTTTCTCATTGTGAGAAAAGGAAGTTACAAATTTGAAAAGGAGAAAATATTGGAGATTGTAAAATGGTAGTAGGAGGAGTACCAGAGTCAGAACCTGTCTAACTTCAGGGGGGATAATGACGAGGATCAGCCCCAAACTGAGTCCTATGAGGTGGAGGTCAGACCTACCTCCACTCTCCAACCTTTTTACAAATTCTGACACCAGCTATCCCTCCCATGACACTCTCTACTTCTCTTCAGAGTTCAATAATCTGTTGCAGTGGCCACACAGAACTCACAGGCCATACATACAGGTAAGTGGTTTATTAAGGAAGTCTAAAAGGATAAGGGCAGTGCGCTACAGCTCAGGATCAGGAAGCATGTAGGCAAGGTCCTCCCTTCTGCAGTGCAGGGCAGCTCTCTCAGCTGTGCAAGCAAGCAGGCCCTTCTCTCTGCTATGCGTGTTCCCTCTCAGCCACGCAGACCTCCTTTTAGCCCCTGAGGACAGGTACCTCTTGGACCCCTGAGAGCAGGCTCTTCTCAACCCCCTTAGGACAGGTTCCTCTTGGCCCTGCTGTCTGTTATCACCAACTCTGCTCCTGGGCCTCTTCCTGGCCTGTCGCCGTCTTCAGTGTTACAGCCCTTGATCCATGCTACCGCTCTTTTAGGAGATTCCTTGCCTCCCCTCTCTCTGCTTCTCTCTTTTTCTTTCTTCTCCTTCTTCATGCAGCTTCTCTTCCTGCTTCTTTCTGTCTGAAAAACCTCTGTGAGGTGCAACATATATGAACAAGCTCCTCATAGATTTCAAGGTATGGCCTTCCCACCAGGGCTATGAACTGACCAATTCCTTCTCGGTAAGCCACAGATACTTCATTTGTATAGTAGGCTACAGATACTTCATTTGCATAGTCTATTGATCAATTCCTGCAAGGTGCGTACCAATCACAGGACAGGCTGCAGCCCAGGGCCAGAGAGAAACTATCAAACAACAAATTGTATACAGCTTATCCAGGAATTGTCAACAAACCTGGACAAAAGTAACAAACCTTCTTGGCTAGAAGTCTAAGGCAAAGGTAACTTCTCAGGGCTTAGGGGAAAAATCTCTCAAGCTGTTTTTAAAAAAAAACAAGGCAAAATTCGCATAAAGGAACTCATTTTACCACAGAGATATTAGTGTGAACTCATAGTTTTTAATAAATGTAGATAGGTATAATAATAACATGGAGACATAAGTGTATATAGTGTTGTGCGTCTGTGTGTATTCTCTAGCTCTGTCCACTGAAAGGAACTGTGAACACTCCAAAACAATAAGCACACACCTAGCATCCATATCTTTGCTTCTAGATACCATTTTCCATTAAAAGGAAACAACACTCTTTGGAAAATGGCTAATTTCGGGGTTTGTATACAGAAAGTGCAAGATGAGTCTGAAATACTTTTTATGCCAGAAAGTAAGGAAGCACTTAAAGAATGATGGCAATATGCCGAAAGAGCACAGAAGTCAGCTTGAGGAGACTCCCACATGTTGAATTGGGAATAGTTTTGAGAATCAAAATAGAGAATAGTAACGTATTACAACCCAATTAAAAATACAAAACTATGAGTCCATAGTTATCTAAAGAAATAAGAGAGCAAATTGAAATTTAGATGAAGAATGGGAAATTTATATAGTTTCAAAGTGTCTCACACAAAATCTTTGTTAATCATAAAGGGGAAAAAAGAGTAACTTTCAAGTGGAGAAACCTGGCAGACACCACCTTAACCAAGTGATCAAAGTGAACATCGCTTTTAGTGGCATAAATTAAAATTGTATGTCACCTGATAGAAGGTAGTGAGAAACATCTGTGATATTTCTACCAAAGACACATAACTTGAATCTAATCATGAGGAAGCATCATAAACCCAACTGTAATACTCGGACAAAATAATTGGACTATTATTTTCAAAAGTGTCAAAGTTAGGAAAGTCAAGGAAAGACTAAGGAAGTGTTTAAGACAAGGAATACAGCCAGACATAATTAATTGCAATGTGTGATTCTCCACTGAATCCATTATTTGGATAAATGGTGAAATTTGTATGGGTTGTGAAGACTAAGTACTAATAACATCTCAATCTATGCTTTGCTTTGGAAATGCCACGAACAGAGTAAGCACTTACTAATTTTAGCTACAATGATGGTGATGATGATGACTGAAGGACAATATGAAAAAATATATCTGGAATTCATCTACTCAATATCCTGGAATTGTGAAACAGGAATGTTCTGGATACACAAGCAGAAAACTATCTCCCCCAGCTCTAATCAAGTTAAATTGAGAGGTAGATTTAAGTTATATTCTTTTTGGCCAACAAAGAAATCAAAAGCCATTTGCCAGGTAATTTAACACTTGGAAACCAGGAATTGTAAAATTACATCGTCTTCATAAAAATGAAAAATTCAATCTTCTTCTAAAACCCAAAAACAGGAATGAATATGAGAAAGAAAGCTTGAAATGTCCCAGAATGGAGTGTTGGGAGCAATTCATTGAATTGTAGAGTTGGAAGAGATAATGGTGAGTGGGCCAAGATCCTTTTATAATGCCAGTTTGGAAGAACTGATCACTCTCAAGGGAAACATAAATCCCAGTGTAGTACTAGTGTAGACCTTTGTTCGTGTTTTCCAAAGTTTAGAGTTCAAAGCATGTCATCACTGAGTGAAGTTACATGGGTATCCTCACTTCCTCATGTTGCGGTGGCATTCCAGAGGGTTCTATATGTCCATAGGCTCTTATTTCAACAATTAGCCTAAGGAAAAGCAACCCCTACCAAAAAGTGGGCAGAGAAAGTAGTTCTATACCTGGTGCAAAACCACTGTCCTAAACTGTTTCATGTAGTCTTGAGCTATCATTCATTGTGGCTTTGACCTTTAACATTTAACCTTCAACATGCTTGATTATCTGATTTTCCAAAGTGCCTCATGTAAGGAAAAGTACATTATTCATATAGTCATGACAGAGAGAAAGTTAGTATGTGGAGGAAAGATGATAGAAGCAGAGAGAAAGTCAGAGCTGGTAACCTTGTACATGGAAAAGAAACAAAATAAGTACGTACTTTTGTACTATACAGAAGAGGGGATTATAGTTAAGAGAACACTAGACTCAGAGTCTGAAGTCTCAAATTCTAATCCTACTTATTAGCTATGGGAGACCTTGGGAGATTTACTGATATTATCTCTCTTTACATATATAAAATCGAGACAATGATATCTTCCTTTGCTACCTGATAGCATTGTTGATATAGCATTGTAGCAGGGAACAATTTTGTAATAAAAGTGTATTTTAGATACCAACATTCTACATTAAGATATCCTTCTCTTACATGTTTATCACGCCAACTGCTCTTTAAATAACATTCTATATATATAGATAACACTTAGCCATAAAGAAAAATGAAGTCATGACACAATGTGGATGAACCTTGAAAACACAATGCCGAGTGAAATAAATCAGTCACAAAAGGACAAATACTGTGTGATCCCACTTATATGAAATAAGTAAATGTGTAGAGACCAAAGCTAATTAGAAGTTAACCAGGGGTGGAGAGAGGGCGAAAACAGAGCCATTGCTTAGGGGGCACTGAGTTTCTGTTAATGACGGTAGAATAATTTGTGAAACAATAGTGGCGATGGTTGCACAACATGATGAACATAATGTCACTGATTTATACATATAAAAGATGTTGAATTGGCAAATGTTTTTATATGTATTTTTACTACAATAAAAAAAACAAAAGAAAAACATTAAATAGAGACAGATTCCCAGAGCCAGTTTTCTCTTCTTCTACTTTCTGATTTCTACTGTGGAAATCAGGCCTATTTTCTCAATCCACTTAGGCACTTCCTTGCTTTTTATTACATCTTTACTGATGGCATTTGCCATTTGTAGCAATAGTAATGAAATAGCCTCTACGTCCCATTGTTGAATGGCTAACTATCATTCTGGGGCTATAGTTCGTATTCTGTACCTTTTGTGTATGGAAGGGTACAGGTGAGGAGACTAATGTATTTAGCACATCATTCTATTTGCCAGCGTTTGGGGAAGAATCAACGACTTATGTTTTATGATGGCAACATTTCTGTTTTAATGTAGAGCTGGTCAAAGATGGATGTAAGTCTTGCTCGTTTTTGCATAACCCGTAAAACCCTATTGCCTTCAAGTTGATTCAGACTCATAGCGACACTATAGGACAGAGCAGAACTGCACCATAGAGTTTCCAAGAAGCACCTGGTAGATTCAAACTGCTGACTTTCTGGTTAGCAGCTATAGCACTTAACCACTATACCACCAGGGATTCCCATTTTTGCATAATACTGGCAAAATTATTAAATTATTGAAAAACTGGGCTTGAATCTAGGCATTTTAGGCCATTTCAAGTACACCAAATACCCAACTATCCTCAACAACCTGAGAACAAAGATAAATATTTAAACAAGGAAAAAAAACGAGCCATGACAAGCAGTGACTTAATATAAAAAGACAAGGAACGGTCTCTGTAGACCAAGAGAAAAATGGGGTCTCATATATATTTGTACTAAAGGAATGATGTGAATGCAAAAAAGCAGCCTGTCCAAAAAAAAAAAAAAAAATCTTACTGCAAGACTAATTCTTCTTAGGGGAAAAAAGTGTAAATTCCTTTTGTCTCCATTTAATATTTATTCACTTAATTTTTTGTAATTGTGTTGCCTCAGGGTTTTAACCTCAAATACAACAGGCACACTGTACTAGGTTTAAACAAGGCAAATGTGAAAAACAGATGTAAATGAAAACAAAATAGTGGGAAATGTCTAAAGGGTACGAGTCTTTGTACACCAACTCAGGTGTGCAAGAAATTTTTCTTAATTTTTGATGTTTGAATCTAATTTCTCTTTTGAGACTAGGAGTCCCTGGATCTTAATCTCATTCAATTCAGAGATTCCTCCCTCCCTTTTCCAAGGGTTGTACCTAAGTCTTAGGGCCTTTTGGGTCTCCATGTAGCCATGCTGGCCTCTTTCCACACTGGTGTTTATCCACACTGGCATGCAATGAGATATTTTCTTTCATGTTTGACTCTCCATTTTCCACACAGGTTAGTTCTGAGCCTTTCCTACCACAGGGATTATTTAGTTCTGATTCTTTTTTTAAATGATTTTCAGGGCTTTTTTTTAAGCATGCGGAGAACCTTCTATTTCTTCTTCACCGTGCGGATCCATGGGACACTCTGGGATGCTCTTTGAGCCTCTAGTTGCCTAAACACAACACACAGATATTATTTTCCTGGGGTCTTCCCACCTTCCAAGAACTAACGGAGCCTATGTCCACCTTGACTTTGTTGTTGTTAGCTGCCATCAGCACCCCAACTCAGGGCAACTCCATGCACAATGGAAAAAGATAGAAAAAAAAAAAAAAGCACTGCCCGGTCCTGTGTATCCGTATGACTGATTGTGGATTGAGCCTTTGTGATCTATAGGGTTTTCATTAGCTGATTTTCAGAAGTAGATAGCCAGGTCTTTCTTTCTAGTCCATCTTTGTCTGGAAGTTCCCTGAAGCCTGTTCAGCATCAGAGCAACACGCAGGCCTCCACTAACGGATGGATGATGGCTGTGCATGAGATACGTTGTCCGAAAATCCAAGCTGGGTCTCCCACGTTCAGAGTGAGAATTCTACCACTGAACCGCCAGAGCCCCAAGCCTATCCAGCTATTTCTCAGCATAACAGAGTTTAAACACTTCTGCTTGCCCTCCCATACTCCCCCACCTTGACGCCTCCTTCTGTGTGGAGAAGCTTTGTCTAATTCGGAATCAGATGATGGTCTGGTTTTCTTGATTGAAGATACTCTGAAAACTATGGCTTATTATGTGTGTTCTTTCCATTTCCTCCTGAGAACTAGGCTTTTGAAACAAGAATTGACTCCATTTATCTTTTTCTTTTTCTTCTAGCCTTTTTCTGGGTTACCCTTCTCTAAAGCAATGAGTAACAAATGCTTTAGCTGAATGAATGGGGACAGTACAAGCTAATATTTCAAAATATTATCTCTCCATAAATAAAAGTATGGTTTGTATTAAAATGATAGAGTTACAGGTGATTGAAACTCCACTTCATTTCACCACTGCCAACACTCTGAGTTTTGGATATGGTAGAAGAGCAACGGACAGATCAAGTCATGAGCCAACATCATGATCAGAGAGGTTCTAAAAACCCTGTGTGTTATCTTACTGGGTTATTAGGCTCAAATACTTGGTGAAAGATTGACTCATATTTTAAAGTCCAGAATAAACTGCAAATTTGTGTATTTTATTGTGTTAGTTTGCTAACAACTGATTTCAAGGCCATGGTGAAAAGACATAGAAGTATTGACTAGAAGTAGAAGTTCTGTGTTCAAGTTCTGATTCTCACTGTGGTTCTTTATTTAGTAATTGTCTTCTTTATGTCTCATTTTAAAAAACCTAATTAACCAGTACGTTGATTTTCAACATGTATATTCTAGTTTGGTTTTAGTCAAATATCTTGGACAAGTTTGGGGTATAAGAATGAATGAAGGAAAGATCTGGACCTTGAAAATCTAGGGATTTCGGGTTAGTGAGTGTTAAATAAGGCAAGCCTTGGGTTTGAGTTTTGCCTCCACTAATTGTGTCCCCCGAAAATATGCATCAACTTGGCTAGGCCATCATCCCCAGTATTGTGTGATTGTCTACCGTTTCGTCATCTGATGTGATTTTCCTACAGGTTGTAAATCCTACCTCTGTGATGTTACTGAGGTGGGATTAATGGCAGTTATGTTAATGACACAGGACTCAATCTACAAGGTTAGGTTGTGTCTTAAGCCAATCTCTTCTGAGATACAAAAGAGAGAAGCCAGCAGAGAGACATGGGGACCTCATACCACCAAGAAACAGGAGCCAGGAGAATAGCATGTCCTTTAGACCTGGGGTCACTGTGCTGAGAAGCTCCTTGATGCAGGAAGATTAATGACAAGGACCTTCCTCCAGAGCTGACGGAGAGAGAAAGCCTTCCCCTGGAGCTGGCAGCCAGAATTTGGGCTTCTGGTCTCCTAGACTGTAAGAGAATAAATTTCTTTTTATTAAAGCCATCCACTTGTGGTATTTCTATTATAGTAGCACTAGATGACTAAGACACAGGGTACCTTGGAGTCATTAAGCCCAGGGCAGGTAAGCGTTGAGAAGTTAATTGAGTTGCTCTTTAGCAAATAAACGTTCCTGACTTTGCATATTTCCTAAAGTTGAACATGTACAACATTTTTACCTCTAAACAGGCTTACTTACTCATTCATTCATTCAACTCTAACCTGCCCCAACCTCCAAAACTTGTGATTTTCAAGAATCATGTTAAATGAAACTGGCCAAATCCTTCTACCGCTTTGTTTTCATCTGGACTCCTGAGAAAATTGGCCTGAACTGTTTGACTCCATTCATATTTCTGATGTAAAGCTCTACCCAGCAAAAGCTGGGCTCCTTCTGTTCTGGGTGCATATTAGAAAGAATGGTATGGGCCATCATTTCTGTGTCCGTATCGATATAGAAAACACACAACAGAATCCCTGGTCCCAAAGTTGTTTTATGTCGCCCCTCTTATTTTTAGAGGTTGCTTTCATAGAAACACTTAAAACCAAAAAAAAAAAAAAAAGTCGCCGTCAAGTCGACTCTGACTGATGGTGACCCCATGTGTGTCAGAGCAGAACCTATAGGGCTTTCAATGGCAGATCTTTTGGAAGTAGATTGCCAGAACTTTCTTCCAACATGCCTCTGGATGGACTCAGACTTCCAAGGTTTCGGTTAAGCAGCTGAATGCGTTAACCTTTTGCACCACCTGAGAACCAGGAAGGATTTTAAATGACGGTCTTAAAATGTGGGGGTAGGGAGAATGGGAACATTTGACCTCTGTCTATATAAAATTGAATATTTTTTTATGTTTTAGAGTTTTGATAGAGAGAGAGAGAACAAGAACCAGCCTTATATGGTAATGAGCAGCATTAAAAGGGCAATATATTGCATTTCATCTCCCAACTTCTCATTCCTTTTATAAACATTTGCTAGCAAAGTACCGTGAGAACTCTAATGGCGGGAGGCGGGAGGCAGGAGGCAGGTAGCTGGGATGATATTTTAAGGGGAGCTCCATAATGTATACAGTCTGAGTGGTAAAACTTAATTAACTTCAATTAAATCTAAAACCTACTGAAGGGCTACTGTGTGCTGGGCACTCTGCTGTGCCTAAGTGCCATAAAGAAGATATAAGAGCTATTGATGTAAGGGAACTTAGAGCACCTGGCTTCCTTCCTGCCAGAGTTTTAACCATCAAGGACCTCTTTATTTCCTTTCTTCCATGAACTCCATTGAAATATTTGGTTTACCAAACCAGATTCATTTATGTGACATTAATTTCGTATTAAAGAGGATAATCCTGGTAATCGGGGCTTCTGATCAGCATTAAAGACGAAGTTCCACTCTGAATGTACTGATTTCCACCGAAAGCAAAGAGCTTTGGTGATACCATTTCCTCTTTGCCCTCCTCTCCCTTATCAGAGGTAAAAGCAGACCAGTGAAACTTTGGTTAGCTCTGTCAACCAGAACACATACATCGTCAACAAGCCACATGTGTGTTCACTTAGGTTGCTGGCTGCTGATCTCGCCCAGCCTCCTTGTTTCCAAGAGATAGTGATATGGTGGGATGATCACTACATTTAGATGCAAAAGCCTTGGCTTTGAGTTCTGCCTCCACTAATTATTCTATGAGCCTCAGTGTCCTCACCTGTGAAATGGAGCTAATAATTACGCACCAGCCTTGCAGGATTGTTTTGGGTACCAAATGAGATTGTGTATATTTATACAAGCTTCTTGCAAACCCAATAAAAGTCTTCCAGTGTAAGACACTTTTTAGTACTGAGCCAGAGAGCCCAAATGCATTGAAATATTTGCCCGTGAAGTCTCCAATTTTGTAGGATGTGCTGAAATATATACATGGAAAAGAAACAGTATATAAGCAAGTACACACATTAGTAATAACTGCAGTTGGTGCCCCAAACATTTAAGAACCTTTTATCCCAAGTTTCCACTTTCCATCTTAGTGGCTTTTCCCAAGCTTAATTGTTTCACTCAGTATTAAAATGATGGTCTCATCTTTCAGCATCATACTTCATGTTCTGAACTAGGAAAGTGGAGATAAGTACTGCTCCAAGTGCTAGGGCAGGCATTTCAAAAACATTTTTAGAACTTTTAATCCTCACAATAATATGGAAGTTATTAGAGCATTAGCCCCATTTTCCAGAGAAGAAAACTTAAGGGCAAAGAAATGATATAAGCCACAAAGCTGTTAAATGGCGGAACTGTTACTCCAACCCTGCTCCGTCTAAAACTAAACCCTGTGTGCTTTCCACTAAAGAGCTGGTTTGTGCCTTAATTCTAATTTTGCGACAAGGATGTATAGTCTATTAAGGAATATATACAGTATAAGAGGTATAGAGAAGGCCATTTATAGCGGCCTTTTTGACTCGTGAATCTGAAATCGTTTCAATCAACTCTCACATCAGCAGCTGCTATTCTGGTGTAAGGGAATGAAGTCTGGAAGTCAGCCTGACATTCTTACTTAAGAAGTAGGATTTACCCCCAAATGTGTGAAATGTGAGAGAGGCTGGTCTATCACAAGAGTACAGCCACCTTTGATAACTCTTTTTAGAAGGTGTTGAGGGGCCTATGGTTTGTGGTCCTTGTGCCCCCGGAAGCCATCTTGTGTGGTGTTTTGACACTACGATGTGAATCATTGGGCTTTCAGTTATACTGTACTAACTTCCAAGCCAGCCCTTCATCCTGTGTCTTCGTTTCTGCTAATGGTATCATTACTCTTGTTCACAGAGTCTGGAAACCTTGGTGCCATTCTTAACTCTTCTTTTCGTCCTTGCTCTTCCATACTCTGTTTTCAACCTGCAAAATCACCATTTTTCATTCTTGGTGCTGTTTCAGTATTTTTGTTCAGACTTCCTGAGAGCTGCTATGAACTCTGCTGCATTCTCGGTCACATCCCTCTGCTACTAGGGTTCTCCAGGCAGAGATTTCAGTAGATTTGCCCATGTGAATGGCCTAATTTAAGCCAATCGTTCTGCTCGTCATCTGTACTCCAAACAGACCAGGGATCCCAGATCAGTGCTCTGTACTTGCCCATCCAACTCAACACAAGCTTCAGTCACTCGTCTCAGATACCACTTCCTTCTCAAGGCCCTCTTGGTTTGTTTGGAAGTAATCTCACTTCCAAGCTCTCATAAGATTACTGCTTCTAACTCTCTTAAAGCATGAAGTATACGCTGCCCTTTATTCAAGTGATAAGTCTCCACTAGAGCTCACAAACTGTAATTTTTTAAATTGTGTCCGTGTTTGATAAATGTAAGTCTCACCCTTTTCTTAAAATTTCTTGGAATTTCAACATGCACTAAATATTGTGATTTAAAACACCGTGGCATTTATAACATTGAATATTCTTTCTTTAGAATACATATTCAAGACGCTGGTGTACTTTCTGCCCAGTCTACGCCACTCACAAGTGGCTCTTGTCCAGGTTTACTAAGCGTCTTATCACAAACATTAGATGGCGAAGGCTGTGCCTGCTACTGCTTTCTTTCCCCCTAGTATCTGATACACCTCATGCACCGCCACCGCCTGTCTGTCAGTGGAGGCTTGCATGTTGCTGTGATGCTGAACAGGTTTCAGGAGAGCTTCCAGACTAAGATGGACAAGGAGGAAAGGCCTGGTGATCTTCTTCTGAAAATCAGCCAGTGAAAGCCCTGTGGACTACAACGGTCCATTCCACAATCCATCATGGGGATGGTGCAGGACCAAGCAGCATTTTGTTCCATTGTGGGTGGGCTCTTCACAAGTCAGAGGCTGACTCAATGGCAGCTAACAACAACAACAGCATCTAGTACGTAGTTAGAGTTCATTATGCACTTTTTTATTTCTGAGTAATAACAGGGAAAACTAGATAAGGCTAAGAAAATCCAACACCTCTAAGAAACTGTATGGCTAACCAGGCACTTGGATATTGTCAACTCTGAATTCCCAAAAGGAGTTGAAGTGTCAAGGACTTATAGACACACATGGGCTTACTGCTGAGAAACTGGAAAACCCAGCTGTATGTTAGAGCGTAGAGGGAAGAAAAAAGAAGGCAATGCATGCCTTACAGGATGAGATCCTAAGCATGTTGCCCCCTTTGTCTTCTTATGTGCTGATCTTTATTTTGGCAAACTGAAACAAAGGGCTGGCAAATTGGCATTTCCTTTGTCTTTATAAACAGAATTGCTGGCTTGGCCTTGCCATTGGGGGCTCTATTGGATGAATACCTTCTCAGGTGGAGGGAGCAGCATTGTCACTGTGTCTTGGTGGATTGGAAACCCCAAAATAGTCACTCAATGCATTGGTTTTACTCTCCTTCACCATCCACATGAGAGATTTTTATTGGTAAAAACAGACTCCGACATTCAACGCCATGGCTTTAGAAATCATGTCTGCCATCCATTTTCTCAGGTTGTATAAGGCTAGATAAATAGGGAAATAAAACAAAGAGAGCTGTGTACTGTCAATGTCATCTTTGAAATTAATATCTCAAGACACAGGAAGTAAATTTGTAGTTAAGTATGATGGGGGTGGAATCCCAGGGTGGTACAAATGGTAATGTGCTACCACAACCGAAAGGTCGGTAGTTTGAGTCCACCCAGAGGCACCTCGGAACAAAGCCCTGATGATCTACTTCTGAAAAACCAGCCATTAAAAATGCTGTGGAGTGCGGTTCTACTTTGACACATGTGGGGTCTTCATGAGTTGGAGGTGACTTGACAGCAGTTAGTTTTTAGTACTGGGGATGGAAGTAGGGTATAAAAGGCCACCAGGTCTCTTTTTTGAGTGACGGAAATGTTCTAAAATTACATTGTGATAATGGTTGCACAGCTCTCTAACTATAGCTAAAATTCTTTGACTTATACACTTAAAGTAGGTGAATTTTATGGTGTATAAATTATATCTCAATCAAGCTACATGGAAAAAAATGAGTATCTCCTAGTGTAGAATGAGATGAATAAGAAAAACTGTGTAGCACCCAGGGGCCTTACTGCACAGTGGATCTATAGCTAGTCAGGAGTGTTGCCAGGGCCACTTCTGATGCCCACAAACCCATGCTTCTAGGATGATGCCCAGGACAGTCACCCAGATATCGCTCATGACAGCCAAGTGTTCAGCCAGCAACAGCAGGCGTCAAGAAGATGATGCAGTCCCCTGCTGTTAGTATGATTATACTGACTTAAGTTTTTAATATTCTTTCTCGCTGTTTTTTTTTTTTTTTTTTTTTTACCTTCTTAGCCACTAAAGCACGAACATCAGCTGCCTTTTCAGAAGGCAATAAAGAGAGTTTGTTCAATTTCTCTCTTCTGGGTCTCTTGGACTATCAGCATCCCTTACTGGCTCAACCCAATAGAAACCTGAAACCTGAAGCAATGCTGAGAGGAACTCATGAGGACTTCAATGTCCTTACAGAATAAAATCTATGCCCATGTGTTGAGGGTGTTAATTTCTCCATAATGATAAACTTTCTGAAATATTTATGCCATTTTGCTATTGTTTCAGAAATAAGGAGACGATCGTTTTTCTATCGTTTTATATAAACACCTTCCCCCCAGCCTCCCCTTCCCTGAGCTTTAACTCCCTGAGCTGTTACCATATTACAATAGTAGGATGGGTTGCTTGCAGCAGAAACACACATTTAACATAAGTTTAGCGAGCTTTCTGAGAAATTTGTGGCGGCCAAAGTTGTCTTAAACACTATGGCAGCTTCAAGAGAAAGTACAGTTTTTTTTTGTTCACTATCCTCCGTCCAGAAACCCCGGTCGTGTAGTGGTTAAGTGCTATGACTGCTAACCAAAGTGTTAGCAGTTCAAATCCACCAGGCACTCCTTGGAAACTCTATGGGGCAGTTCTACGCTGTCCCATAGGGTCGCTATGACTCGGAATCGACTCGATGGCGACAGGTTTGGTTAGGGTTTATCCTCCGTCCTGAATTTAAATTTAAACAATCTGGATCATTTGCATTTATATAATAATTATTAATGAAGTCAAGGAGCCCTGGTGGTGCAGTGGCTAAAGTGCTCGGCTGCTAACCAAAATGTTGGTGCTTTGAATCCACCAGTACTCCCTGGGAGAAAGATGTGTCAGTCTGCTTCCATAAAGATTACAGCCTTGTGGGTCACTTCTCCTCTGTCCTGTAAGGGTCACTATGAGTTGGAATCGACTCAAGGTAGTCGGTTAATAAAATAAAAAAACATGTTTTAGACCTTAATAAATTTTGCAATTTTTTCATATTCTGCTGTTCGTTCACTTTAACGTGGTTAATTCTATGTTGTGTGAATTTCACCTCAATAAAAAAATTAAATTTTAAAATATATTATTCTTGTGGCATTCCATAGAAATTTCCTTTAATCCAAGGTGTAAATGCTCAGCAATTTCGGAGACAAAAGTGAAGCTAATCCAGGAACATAGCTCAGTTTTGGATTACGCTTTACATTTTTTTAGGCCTTTAAGAGAAACTGTCATTTAATATGAGTCGCAATCTACTCGATGGCAATGCGTTTGGTTTTTTTTTTGTTATTAACCTTGTGAAGTAAGTATTTTTATACTTATTTTTCCAGCTAAAGAAAGATGAGTAAAAACAAGAACCCGACCTCAGAGCTTCAATTCAAATTGTAAATGATATAAGGTAGGTTTGATGAGCAGGACAAGCAAAGAATAGGCCATGCTGTTACATGAGTTTAGAGGGAACATTTTTATAGCAAGGAGAAGCAGGGCGTGGCCTTTGTGCTACATGTAAAGCAGAGTTAAGATTTGGACACTAGAAGCCAGGTTGACAGCAATGTTCCCGCAACTGTGTTCCATATAATGTTAGTTCTGCAAGGGGCTAAGTTGTGCAATACTGAAACCCGGAAGGGCTGCATGCTCAGTTAAGTTTACGACTATTTCAACAAAGTAATTTTGATTTCTTAACTTTGGGACTTTTCAGCCCATTTAATATATTGAAGTACACTGTGAATTTTTAAGGAAGTAGATATAGCATGCACCATTTCCCAGACTTCTTTGACCAACGGGACCTTTTTATGTATAGTACCGTTTATGTTCCTGGAACAAGTATTTTTGGAATGACACTTGAAGAAACACTGGACAGAAAATGCTTTTTCCTGATGGAAGCCATTTTACAGCTACAAAAAAATAATGTAAACTTTTATATATTAATTAACAATTATTTACTATTATGTAGCTTAATGAACATGCCATTTTTCTCCCCATGGAAGCTAGAGACAACTTTCTTTCCAGGATGATTCAAGAAAGACTGAGCTCCTTAAAAATGAACTGAATTTATTCAAATTACTTCTATGTAACTGTGGGCCCCGCTGGATTCAAATCTAGCAAGTTATCATGTATACATGGACCGGATTCAAATTGTCAGCAAGGGATAATAAATAAGAGAGAAGAGTAGAGAGATGAACTTTTGCTTTAAGACGTAATTTTCAGAGTTTTCAAGCGATAGGGCTTGAAATAAGTTATTCACTCTCCTTGAGCTTCAGTTTCCTCATCTGTGAAATAGGGCTAATTCCTAATCAGTCTACCTCATAGAATTACTCTTAGTTCAAATAAGATTGTTTTAAAAATCATCTTGTATATAATGTTGGTTTGCAAATGTTATTGTCTCAAGGAGAAAATTTTAGTAAATGTGGAAGATACATTGGTATCCATATTTCCACAATGATGCTGTCTAACCCCCAAAGAAAATATCAAGACTCTACAAGATAATCTGATGAATTTCTAGAACTAAAAAAAATATATATATTATGAACTTAAGAATTTAATAGATGGTTTCCATAGATTAGACAAAGCATAACAGATCATTAATGAACAGAAAGATATTTTTACCAAATATCATACCACTACATAACATAGGTCACCGTTTTCCTCACCACCTGCCATCTGGCTCTGAAACCAGTGTCTCATATTTTATGTCTTTGTTAATGTATCACTCTGGTAGGATAACAATTTTTGTATTCTGCTTCAAAGTTCTATGTTTTTCAGCATTGCTTCAATAGCAACAACCAATAAAAAAAAAACTCATTAATTTATAATAATAAACATTTATTTCTTGCTCTTATTACATTTTGGCAACTAATTGGTTGGCAGCTGCAGTTCTGCTATACATGTCTTCAACTTCTGAGATGTAAATAGAAGGAACAACCTGTTTAACATATTTTCTGTCTACATTTCATCTCCACAGCATACATTCTTTATACATTTCTCATAGTGGAGGGAACGAGCAAACGGGCATTTAGAAACAACCAGTGTGTACCTTCAAGCTTATAATTATATGACTTGCAACATGTCAGCTCATAGGCCATTGGCCAAAGCAAGTCACATAACTGAGGCTTACAATGGGATGGGGAAAAAACAATGGGATGGGGAAGTATACTTCAATTACATGGAGGCACTGCAAGTCACATGGCAATGGGTGGGAATTCTTATACAGTGAAGAAAGGAGCAAATAATAGAGGACAATGATACACTCTGCCAAAGACACCAAGACCAATTAAGGGCAAGTAGCGTAAACAATTTGGTGGCATGATTTACATATATACTGAAATCCTCATATTTACTGCCAAACATACTAAGTGGAAAAAAATAGGCTCTGAATTAAAATAAGAAGTACATCACAAAACGTTTTTTATTTTAGAGTTGTTGAGTTATCATAATGGTGTTCGTTGTGTGTACATCTTATATTTACTAAGCATTTACTATAAGCCAGGCACAATGGTAAGTCTTTTCTCAACCTTACCTCATTTAATCCTAACAACAGCACTGAGACTTAAATATCTCCCTCTGAATTTATAGGTGATGATATTAAAGGGCAGGATAGTTAAGCAACTTGCCAAGCGTCACATATCTTACTCACTATAATATTTTCTCCAGTAATTCTCCATTTTTCTTTTTTGTGAAATGCAGAAATTCCATGAGCAACATCACCCATCCTCTGCTTGAACACTTGCAGGAATAATGACTCGCCATCTCATGCAGTAGTTTTTTCTAACTTAGGATAGCGCAAATTATTAGAAAAAAATCAAATGAGTCTTTAATCAGTTCCCCCCTAAAATGTATCCCAATTGTTATTAGTTTTATCTTATGGGGCTATAAAACCAAATAAATAAATAAAAATAATAAAAGCCTGAACCCATTGCTGAGGAGTTGATGCTGACTCATAGCGACCCTATAGGACCCTATAGCACTGCCCCATAGGGTTTCCAAGGAGAGGCTGGTGGATTCTAACTGCCGACCTTTTGGTTTGCAGCCATAGCTCTTAACCACTGCACCACCAGGACTCCATAAAAAAAAATAGAGGGCTATATTCATAGAAATTAATCCCACAAACCATTCTTCAAGTATTAGAAACATCTTCTAAGTTGTATCTTTTCCAATCTAAAACACTTCCTATGATAATTTTTTCTATTACATGATTACAGATTTGTACCATCTTCTTTACCTTTCTCTTGGACTGCCAAACACCTTTAAGTGTGGACCACGAACTGGCTACTGAATTCATATTGTATATTGTTTATGCTCAAATTTCAAGCATTAAGGGTTTCTATTCAACCAAAATATCTCTGAACATAAAGTATACTTGCTATTTTAGGAAACTAGGCTCCTGCCTCTTTCTCTGGTCTGAATTGTTGTTTTAATGAACGCGCTGTATTCTGCTGAGGAATCAATTCTGGTGTCTTTACTGAGGAATCCGAAGCCATGACTAATACTTCTGTGGAATCCTGGCCTGAAGTCTCCTTGATCATCCTAAAGATTAAAAAAGGATTAAAGGTGAGCGATGGGTTCCTCTGGGTTGCTTTGGTAAGTTTATGTGCTCACATAGCACATTAATTATTCAGGTTCAACTTCATGGCTCAAGACAAATACCTGCACATTTAGGTTTGACACTCGTATTTGTCAAATCCCAAAGCTGATCTGAACCCGAAACAAACCAACTTCTCCCTATCTTCTCCAAATAACACACACACACACACACAGTAGATATATTGACTTCAATTGTGCTTTAAAACGCCTGCTCAACTTTTACTCTTGGAGCTATTAAAAGATCTTATTTAAAACACCAAAGCTTGTCAATAGCTGCTGGATTCCTCTCTCACCATTGGTAGGTCTCTTCCTAGTGGTCCTGTAAGTCAGAAGAATTTACCACAGAAAAATATTTATTTGTTCTGCTCTATGTAACTAATAGGCCAGGTTGGAGAAATTCTAACATTATTAAAGTGGTTAAGAATACCATGTTGCAAATGGGCTAATGATGTTAGGAAAGTGGAAGTTATCTTCTAAAATCTCTAGCACATTTTGAAATTTGTGTGCAAAATTTATCTCAGTCTTACAGGGATTTGCATAAGGGAAATAAGGGCCAGAGAATCCCATATTGTCTCATGCACAGCCACCACCTGTCTGCTGGTGGAGACTTGTGTGTTGCTCTGATGTTGAACAGGTTTCAGCAAAGTTTTCAAACTAACACAGACTAGGAAGAAAGGCCTGGCAATCTACTCCCCAAAATCAGCCAATGAAAACCCTACTGATGACAATGGTCCAATGTGCAACTGATCATGAGGATGGTACAGGACCAGGCAGTGTTTTGTTCCATTGTGCGTTAAGTCAGCAGGCCAGGTTTAGTCTTGTTTTTCTTATCTATACAATAATTCGACTCTTACAATCATCATCACTGTCATGGATGAATTATGTCCTCCCAAAAATGTGTGTATCAACTTGGTTAGGCCATGATTCCCAGAATTGTGTGATTGTCCTCCATTCTGTGATTGTAATTTTATGTTAAGAGGATTAGGGTGGGATTGTAAGACTACCCTTACTCAGGTCAGCTCCCTGATCCAAGGTAAAGGGAGTTTCCCTGGGGTGTGGCCTGTACCACCTTTTATCTCTCAGGAGATAAAAGGAAAGAGAAGCAAGCAGAGAGTTGGGGACCTCATACCACCAAGAAATTAGTGCTGTGTGTGGAGCAGAGCGCGACCTTTGGTCCTGAATTTCCTGCACTGAGATGCTCCCAGACCAAGGGAAGAGTGATGACAAGGACCTTCCTCCAGAGCTGACAGAGAGAGAAAGCCTTCCCCTGGAGCTGGCGCCCTGAATTTGGACTTCTAGCCTACTAGACTGTGAGAGAATAAACGTCTCTTTGTTAAAGCTGTCCACTTGTGGTATTTCTGTTACAGCAGCACTACATGACTAAGACAATCACTATGATAAAAACTTGTAAAATATTGTTACTCATGCTAGGCAGAAGAGCGCTCCTCCGCTCACAAAGATGTCCACGTTCTAATCCCCAGAATCTGTGAATATATTGCCTCACATGGCAAAAGGGACTTCACATGATGTGATTAAATTAAGAATCTTGAAATGAGAGAATTTTCTTGGATTATTCAGGTGAATGAACCCAATGTAATCACAGGGTTTTTATAAGTAAAACAGGGAGGTAGGAAAGTCAGAATCAGAAGGGATGTGATGAAAGAAGCAGACCCCAAGTTATGCACATGAGGACCAGACAATAGTGCTAGATTTGAAGATGGAAGGGGCCATGAGCCAAGGAATGTGAGCAGCTTCTAGAAGCTGGAAAAGCAAGGAAACAAATCCTCCCTCGTAGCTTCCAGGAGGCATGCTGCCCTGCTTACGCCGTCATTTTAGGCCAGTGACACACACCCCTTTCAGACCTCTGACCTCTAGAAATATAAGAGGATAAATGTGTGTTGTATTATGCCACTAAATTTTTTTGTACTTCATTACCGCAGCAATAGGAAACAAATATACTTCTTCATTAGATTATTGCAATGATTTGAAAATTTACTGAGGTAATGAGAAAGTGCTTTGTAAACTGAAATACTGTAGGAATGTTGTTATTAAATTAAAGTGGGTTCTAACAACTCTAATTAGAAGGATGAAGTCTGTTTCAAACAAATGGTAGATTAGATGGGCCAGTGGGTCTTTGCCATTTTCATCAACTTTGAATAGGGTTCCTCCCAAAGTGACCTAGCAGAACCATTGGAAGCAGCCCTGCTGGGACCATCTGAAATTGATTTTTCAGCTTTATCTCCACCACATTCTCTAAACCATAAATTGAAAGGAAGCAATAATTCTCTTTTGATAAGTGCAGCTGTTTAAAGTTAGAGGTCCACAAATGAGCTTGGGATAAAACAGTCTTTGCTATTGAAAATCTTGTAAGTCAAAGAAAAACCTATTATATATGTCACAGCCCACTATAGTGTAATTCTAATCATTAGTTAATTTTTAAACATTTTGTAGTCTACAAATATGTAGAAGAAACATTTTCCAACAGTACTAAGCTCAAGAAAGAACTAACTGTTCTTTCTCAACTCCCTCCTTCCTACCCTCCAACCTCAACCTCTGGTTACCACTGTCATGAGAAAATGACACTCTTTACTGGCAATAGGCTATACAGATAATTGAGTTGGTACGAATTACTAGACTCTACTTTTTTTAGCCAGTGATTTCCTCCTATACTCAACTGAAAACTATACTCAGAAACTATACAGTGAAGCCTGTGAGAGCCAGAACTCGATGGGACTGCCTTGTTTTTCTGGGTTGCAAGTTTTCTGCCTTTGATAGGGTGCAGTCTTACCACTTTGCTGTCCCTCTCTGTTAGTGGAAAATATTTGAGTTTTTCTTTTCTGACAGGTTTCTGCCTTACACAGGTTCCGGCTTTCGTAGGTTTTGCTGTATTGGAAATGTAAGTCCATCGTTATGTTTGCTTTCAACTATTCACATATTTAGCATTATGTGGAAGAATGATTAATTATTGGAGTAAAGTTTTTGTTGTTGTTCCAAAGGTCTCTTTCCAAGTGAAGAGGAACTCTCTTCTGTACTCTCAAAATTATTAGCCTGTCCTTGTGATGATTTTCATAAGTACACAAATTATTGGAATTAAAATGTTTGTCTCTTAAAGACACAACTTTGGTTTCAAACAGGTTCTGATAAATCTGTCCAGTCCATCACAAAGGGAAAAACAGGCATTTGGAAGAGTGTAGCTTGGTAGTAGACATTGTAGAGAAACCTACTCTATAATTTCACTTTAGATTTTGAATGAGAAAAGGGCTCTTTCAAGTTAATTCCTGCATAAAAGTATTAAAGAAAAACTACAACTACAACAAAACAAACCTGTTGCCATCGACTTGATTCCAAATTAGTCTAACCTAAATGGGCACACCAGCCCGGGGGCAAGAGCAAGAAGGCAGGAGGGAACAGGCCAGCTGGTAACGGGGAACTTCAGGTCATGAACGGGAGAGTGTTGACATGTCGTGGTATTGGCAACCAATGTCACAAAATAATGTGTATTAATTGTTTCATGAGAGACTAATTTGCTCTGTAAACCTTCATCTAAAGCACAATAAATATAAATAAAAAAATAATTTTAGTCTAGCAATTAGGTAACAAAAACTTTCCAGGAACTTTGAGCCACTAGACTTCTGGGATATGTAGACAGTTACAAACACAGTGGGGCTTAAATGACATTGGGATAAGCATGAAGTTCTGCCTCCAGATGAAGAGTGCCAGGGAAATATGGGTTCTATTTGTAGGGAGGAAATTCTGGTGGCGTAGTGTTTAAGTGCTATGGCTGCTAACCAAAGGGTCGGCAGTTTGAATCTGCCAGGCACTTTGAAACTCTATGGGGCAGCTCTACTCTGTCCTGTAGGGTTACTATGAGTCAGAATCGACTTGATGGCACTGGGTTTGGTTTGGTTGGGTTTATTTGTAGGGAATCCTCTCTGGTTCCAAACTTAAAATGGTTAGGTGTGGTATGCATTCCAACAGCACAATGTGAACGGACTTTACATTTGCTTTGCTTTGGTGTGTCAGTATTTAGTTTCTTGGACTTTGTCCAATATGACTAACTATGAATTTTCATTTTAGTTTTTGCACATGTAGCCTTTGTCCTAAGCTGCACCACCTGTTGCGCATAGTGGAGTGGTACCTGCAAGTTCCAGACATCTGACTTCCCCGCTGGAACTCCTTGAACACCTCCTTTCTAGAAGAACACAGCTTGCTCTGGCTATTGGATTGATCCTACCCTCCTAGGAAATTTCAGTCTTTCTAGTACCCAGCAGCAGCACCTGTACGTCTGTCATGGATTGAATTGTGTCCCTCCAAAATATATGTCAACTTGGTTAGACCAGGATTCCCAGTATTGTGTCGTTGTCCTCCATTTTGTGATTGTAATTTTATGTTAAAGAGGATTAGGGTGGGATTGTAACACTCTTACCAGGTCACATCTCTGATCCAATGTAAAGCAAGTTTCCCTGGGGTGTGGCCTGCACCACCTTTTATCTCTCAAGAGATAAAAAGCAAAGAGAAGCAAGCAGAGAACGGGGGACTTCATACCACCAAGAAAGCAGTGCCAGGAGCAGAGCACGTCCTTTGGAACCAGGGTCCCTGCATGGAGAAGCTCCTAGTCCAGGGGAAGATTGATGAGAAGGATGACAGAAAAAGAAAGCCTTCCCCTGGAGCTTATGCTCTGAATTTGGATTTCTAGCCTACTTTACTGTGAAGAAATAAATTTCTCTTTGTTAAAGCCATCCACTTGTGGTATTTCTGTTATAGCAGCACTAGATAACTAAGACAGCTTCCCAGTAGCCGCTTCCTTTACTACATAGCTGTTCTCACCTTCAAACCATCCTGAGAACAGGATGCTTTCTGGTCTTTGCTCCAAGAAGGCAGCCTAATATAACTTCGGGGAATATTGTTCTGTTTTCCAAAGCCTCTCCCCCAAATTCTTCCCTTCCCCCAGATAGCAGGAAGCCTTCGATATAGTCTGCCCTGATTCTGTCACTTTTCCCCTCCTTCTCAAGCCACTGCACCTCTCCAGGGTACCATGACTTTGGAGAACGTTGCTTCCGTGTTTCCAGTATTGATAAGGGGCTAGAGGCAGGTTTTTGCTTTCCATTATTAGTCTGTCAGCAAGCTTGTCCTGAACCCCATCAGGTAGGACCCTTTTTGCAACTTTTTTACACTCACCTGTTCTTCCTCTTCCCAGGTCAGCACCATTCACTGACCCAGCTAGTCTCCTCGAAAGGTAGTGCCTGCTCACTTAGACCAGGTTATGAGTTAACGTTAGGAGTCCCTGAGTGGTGCAAGTTGCTGATGTACTCAGCTGCTAACCAAAGGTTGGAGATTTGTGTCTACTTCCAGGTGCCTTGGAAGAAAGGCCTGGGGATCTACTTCTGAAAAAATGAGCCATTGAAAATCCTATGCTACATAGTTCTACTCTGCTACATATGGGGGGGGGCTCTAGATTCTGACTGAGTAGTTCCTCATGGAACCTGAGTTTCTGCATTTCTAATAAACTCCAGGTAATGCCCATGTTACTGTTCCTCTGCCTACATATTGATTAGGAAGGTTCCAAAAAGGATCTGAGAAATTAGCCTTTTGATTTCAATTTTGAATATTCAGTTGAGTCTTGTAATTATTTTTACTCTTATTGAAATGTGTAGCAGTAAATTTGTCATCAGTATGGGAATGCTTAGGAGAATTGGAAATTTGCTATGTTTATAAGTTTAATTTATTTAATCTTTAAAGATCTGTTCAAAACTTGCAAAGATTTTGCTTGCTAAGATCATGTATTTGCCCAATCAGGCATATGAAATGAACTATTTTTGATTTATAAATTCGAGTTAAAATTTTAAAGGAGATTTAATTAAATAAGTTTTAAAATGAGACTGGTTGTTTTAAAGGGAATTCAGTTACTATAACTTGAGTTGATCAAACATTAATCAAAACTCTCTTGAAAAGTTGTCCTTATTTTATATAACATTTGCTAGATTTATAAGCGGATGAGATTTTCAAGTTGAACTTAAAAGCTTAAGGCAAATTATATCTCAATTCCTTTTTGTTTTAATAAACAAAAATAAATTTAAAACACTAATAACTCTAAATAGCGCCTTCTTTATGTAAAAAAGGGACCCTTGGATAAATGTGACATAACTCTACCCACAATCTACCCAGCTGGTACCTGTGTCTTTGAAAAAGTCTTATTTCCTCTGCATTGCCAGATTTTCTCTGTCAATCATTGTGTTGTCTTGGGTGGGCATCTAGGGATGCTTTTCTATGTTATTCAAGGTACCCAGCTTATTCTTATTAGGGTAGGATTTTGTAGTTGATTCCGGGGGATTTTTATACAGTTGTTCCCTACAGGTCTGTCTGGAAGCCTCCCTCAGGTAAATGTGGATTCTCTCTCTCCTCATAGTTTTCCCCTTTGTCCTCTTCCTTTGGCCTAGTTCCAACTGGTTTTCCACTACAGATCTATGATGGGTTTAAACTCATGGGGTAAAGAATGGGATTAAGGAAGGCAAAACATCTACAAGACAGTAAGAATTTAAATAAATTCTTTATTAAGCTAAAAATATTATTTGGTATTTTTCTATGAGTTGAGTTACATTACAGAAACAACCCCCTCTGTTATCCTAGCTTGATATTGGCCTAGCCTCTGAATAGGGGATCATAAACGTTGCTGGTGTTTGGTGTCATCAAGTTGGTTCCAACTCATAGTGACCCTATCTATGTACAACAAAATGAAACACTGCTCGGTCCTGAGCCATCCTCACGATTGTAGTTATGCTTGAGCCCATTGTTGCAGTCACAGCGTCAATCCATCTCATTGAGGGTCTTCCTCTTTTTCACTGATCCTCCACTTTACCAAGCATGATGTCCTTCTCCAGGGCCTAGTCTGTCCTGATAACATGTCCAAAGTATGTTAGATGAAATCTTCCCATCTTTGCTTCTAATGAGCATTCTGGCTGTACTTCCTCCAAGACAGATTTGTTCATTCTTCTGGCAGCCCATGGTATATTCAATATTCTTCACCAACACCATAATTCAAAGTTATCGATTCTTCTTCAGTCTTCTTTATTCATTGTCCAGCTCTCGCATGCATACATATGAGACGATAGAAAACATCATGGCTTGGTCAGGCACAGCTTAGTCCTCAAAGTGACATCTTTGCTTTTGAACACTTTAAAGAGGTCTTTTGCAGCAGATTTGCCCAATGCAATGCGTCATTTGATTTCTTGACTGCTGCTTCCATGGGTGTTGATTGGGAATCCAAGTAAAATGAAATTCTTGACAACTTCAATCTTTTCTCGGTTTATCATAATACTGTTTACTGGTCCAGTTGTGAGGATTTTTTTTCTCTATGTTAAGGTGTAATCCATACTGATGACTGTAGTTTTTTGATCGTCATCAGTAAGTGCTTCAAGTCTTCACTTTCAGCAAGCAAGTTGTGTTATATGCATATCACAGGTTGTTAATGAGTCTTCCTCCAATCCTGATGCTGCGTTCTTTTTCACGTAGTTCAGCTTCTCAGATTATTTGCTTAACACACAGATTGAATAAGTATGGTGAAAGGATACTGGTTTATCTGATGTTCTCAGAGAGAAAATCATAATTCTCCTTAACCTCTTATTTCTGCATGTCAGTTTCTGTAATCTCCAACCTATCCCTCCCTCCCGAAAAGATGAACTCTTGGTTGACCCTATCCAAAGCCAACCAAGGGTTGTTTTAAAAACATAGCAGGATCCCCATCTCATCCCCAGGTAGCCTTGCTCTGGCATCAGGATGCTGACTTAAACCTGGTATCTGGGATGCTCATTAAGTGGAGGCCCTTCTCCCCATGTCTCCAGCATGTGCTTCACTCTCTGGTTTCCTTATTTACCTTTTGATTTCCTGCTGGAACCAGAGCCCTGACTTGCTCCTCACACAATTAGCAGCTTTCCTGGTTCTTTGAAAGCCCCAGCCCCACTTTGATGGATTGCGTCTTAGAAATCTCAGTAGCTGAATGCTGCACATCTGCATTTTACTGATCAGCCTACTAGGTCGGAGTGTATTTAAGTGCAGAGATTTCTAGTTTCGTATTCTCAGTGCCTGGAGACTACCTCCTAGGTGTAAGTATCAGCCCTGAAGGAAACCCAGGGTCCCTCATCTCCTTGGACTATATTATTTCAACTGCTGGTTTTACCCTTGGGGGCAAGTCCTACCACCTGGTTAATTTCCCCAGTCCTAGACCCATCCATTCCTTGCTGTCATTACTCTTCCTGCTGCCTTGCTTGACCTCACAGGGTGCAGAGTCCATATGAGTTATAGCCTTACGCATCCACAATTTGATTATAATTGATGTTCATAGGCATCCCTAAGTCACTATAGGAGCTAAAGGTGCCTTCTAAATCATCAAGGAAAGAATAAATTTTGTTCAGTAGAATATGAGAAAAAAAAGAATAAATTATGTTAGTTTCCCCTACCTCACCGCCATTTTCTTTTCAGTCTCTTGTGCTTCTCATCTTCTAGACCTCTTGTTATATTGGTCTTTTACCTGCACTCTGTAGGCCGTTGCTTCTGATTCTATGGCTTTTAAAAAAGTATCTGTACAGGGCTCTGTATTCTGACTACTTCCAGATAAGTCTCCAGCCAAGACTTGCTATCCAAACTCCAGAAATAGAGGCATAATTATGAACAAAACTCAATTGTAAATGGTAAAAGAACTATTGGCTTTTCTTTTTGCTTTTCTTCCTGTCAGTTGAAATGTAGGAAGATAACTTTTGCCATACAAGATGTAAAGTGAGACACAAAAATATTGTAGTAATTCCATTTGTGTTCTTAAAGCAATTGGATATGCCAAGAGATGAAAAAATTCCATTGTACTCATAATTAATTATTTCAAAAGCTTTAAGACTAGACTTAGATTTCACACCTTTCAGAGACTAGCATCAAATTCACTTTTGATGTTGATATCCCAATGCCTTTTAGTTTCTCTCTGTGGGCATAGATATAATCCTTGCTACTCTTTCTCTTTTTTGCCAAACTTTGCCCACAACTCTTGGAGAATGCAGACAAGGAATATAAAACACCTAAGTCAATAGTTTTGAGACAGGTTACTGTCTAAGTAATTAAATTAATATTTAAGTTATTAAGGCAGGGCATAAGACATTGGAATTAAAACCTGGGCTTCTGAATATAAATTTTGAAAATTGTATGTTGGCCCCTAAATGTATTTATTGGCTTGCCATTGAAAAAGAAAATGTTTTCAAATTGCAGCAGCACTGCAAATCTGGCTATATGGTCAATAATTGCCAGAATCTTGGAAGTATTTGTGCTAACTGAGTTTGGATGGGGGGCTCTGGCAGCAGGCATAGTGGGAAGAGCAATGCACTAAAAAATCATGGTCCCTGTCACCAATAGTGGCTTTGCACGAGTCACTTCTCCATGGATTTTAGCTTCCTCCCCTGAAAAATAATGAGGGTTCTTTTAGATGCTGGCATTCTACAACTGTTTTTTTTTTTTTTTTCCTTGCAAAGATGGGAGAGGTTGAGTAGAAATTTATACTTTGTGTATGTGTGTGTTATATTCTGAATTTTGTGGGCTACTGGCATGTGAGCTTTCCTACTTGTGGTAGAGAGCAAATCCTGCCCGTACAGTTTTTGGGAGTCCATATTTTCTCTGTCTGGCATCCTTCCACTTTTAATGGGATATTTAATTCCCTACTTTGGAAAACACTCCTTCTCTCTCTTCAGCCACGTAATTCTCTTGGTTCTTCCATGTTCTTACTTAAATTATCTCCCTTCCTTCATGACTGCTCGATCCAGCCCTAGAAGACTCTTCTCCTGTCATGCATGATTGGTTCCAGAGTCAGGCATATGACCACACTGGACCATCAAAATTTTTCCTGCATTTCCTCAAAAAGTTAAACATAGAATTGCCAGTTGGCCAGCAATTCTTCTCCCAGATGTACACCAAAAAGAATTGAAAGCAGCAACTGAAACAGATACTTATACACCAATGTTCCTTACCACACTATTCACAATAGCCAAAAGGTGGAAGCAACCCAAGTGACCATCAACCGATGAATAGATAAACAAAATGTGGTATATACATACAATAGGATATTTTTCATCCATAAAAAAGAAATGATGCTCTGATACATGCTAAGACATGGATGAACCTTGAAAACATTATGCTAAGTGAAATAAGTCAGACACAAAAGGACAAATACTGCATAATCCCATTTAAATGAAATATCTAGAATAGATAAATGCATCCAGATAAAAGTACATTGGAGTTTGCCAGGGCTTGGTTAAGGAGGGGGGAATGGAAAATTACTAAAAAAAAAAATTCCTATAATTTTTTAAACTGGAGATAAGAGGAAAAAGACATTTGCTCACTTGTGGTGAAGCTGGGAAATGGAAAGCAGTTGACTTCACATTCTTTTGTTCCCTGCTACATTGAGAAAGCTGGTCCAAGAGCAAGATGTGACACAATGAGTGGGAGAAGCACGAGATGAGATAGAAGGGCTTGGGGTATTTGACAGTCTGTGACCAGTTGAGCCAATCTCCTTATTGCAATTACGTGAGCTTTGCAATAAATCTCACTTCTTGCTTAAGCTACTTTGAGTTTAGATTTCTGTCTGTTGCAACCAAGATTACTGACTCTTACTTTTATACCCACTTGGATATTTGTGGTAGAAGTAATTTTTTTCATCTTTGTTTTCTTTCTTTTTTTTCTCCTCCTCTGTTTTTTTTTTTTTTTTAGCTATGATAATAATTAAGGACACATGGAAGGATTCTGGTTTGAGTTAGTATAAGTCACATTAAAAAACCGCTTACTTGGTATGACCAACCAGAGTGGTTACCATTCTTGTCCATTCCACACCTTCTCCCTCTTCTTCTCTTAATAGTCCTTCTCGTAATAGACTTCCTGGCCATGGGAATGAGGTCTTGACCCAGAATGCTGTCATCATAGTTCCTTCTGGCTCCAGGTACAGTGATCAGCCCAAGGTGTGAATACATAACCCAAGCCAGACCAGCGAGGGCCTATCCCTGGATATTTTTCAATTTGCACAAGAAGAAATGCCTCTTAGACCCTTGAGTCATTGAGTTACCATCACAGGAGTCTCATATATATCCATGGTTGCATTGTCCACAGAGATGATAAAGCACATCTTCAAAAAAAAAAATTTTTTTTTTTTTTTTTTTTCAGAGGAAGAAAATCAAGCAGAGACAAACAGAAAAAATTTGGAAAGGAAGAGCCCCGGTGCTGTGGAGCTTCTGCTTCTAGCTATTACCAGCTAGAGGTCCATGTCATGGGTTGGGTTCTTCAGAAGCAGATGCTGAGACAGAGTTTGGCATGCAGGGTAATTTTAGGGATCACTGCCCATAAAGTCTGCGGTGGGGTGCATGCTGTCTTACAGGAGGAAGGTCTCTGCACTGTCTTCAATCAAGGGAGGAATGCCAATTCTCAATGGAGCCATGTGGGCCACTTCTGCAGGCTCCAAAGTTTCAGAGGACTCTGGAGGTTCCAAATTCTAAGGGACATCTTCCCAGATGACCTCATCCCAAATGGAAAGATCCTACTATCCCAAGCAGGTTTCTGATCATGAGCTAACGACATGCCTTGTTTGGGTGTTTTTCTTTCTCTGGAGTTCAGCCACTTTGACCTTGAAGCCCAGTGTCTGGTCCTCAGTTTTTTTGTTTTTGTTTTCCCTCCTGTTGCAGGAAATGGGAGTCTCATTTTGAGGGGCCGTAGAGGATCTCTGGTTCTCTGGTTTTCACACTTTGCTTTCGATATCTGTTAATCACCTACAGGTTTTTGGTCAAATTTTCTGGAAGTCCCAGGACGAGCAGCGTCAGCATCACCTTGGAACCTGTTAAAATTTAAATTCTTTCTCCCCATTTGAGGCCTTCTGAACCAGCCACATTTAATTGGGGCCCAGAAATATGCATTTTACTAAACGCTCCAGGTTATTTTGATGTCTGCTACGGTTTGAGAACCACTGTTCTAGAATATCAATATAACTTAGCATTGATATTAGATAACTTCTACTGCATAGTTACTATGCCCTTAAACCCCTGATATATACACCAGCTAGTGCATTTCCTTCTATTGGCATACCATCCAATTGACCATTGCTGTGAGTTTTAATAACTGGACTTCCAACTTGTGCCAGAAGGTCTCTGTGTTTGGCCTACTCTGGTGCTTGAGTCCTTTTTGTCTCTGGCTAGTTTATGGTCCACTACTCTTTTGTTAGGTTATTGTACTGTGGTGGCTTGTGTGTTGCTGTGAGGCTGGAAGCTATGCCACCAGTATTTCAAACGCCATCAGGGTTACCCATGGTAGACAGGTTTCAGCAGAGCTTCTAGACTAAGAAAGGCTGGGAAGAAAGGCCTAGTGATCTATTTCCAAAAATTGTTATTGTTGTTAGGGGCCGTCAAGTTGGTTCCAATTCATAGTGACCCTATGTACAACAGAACAAAACACTGCCTGGTCCTGTGCTATCTTCACAATCCTTGCTATGTTTGAGCCCAATGTTGCAGCCACTATGTAAATCTGTCTCATTAAGAGTCTTCCTCTCTCTACTTTACCAACCAAGGTTTCCTTTTCCAGGGAATGGTACCTCCTGATGACATGTTCAAAGTACGTGAGACAAAATCTTGCCATCCTTGCTTCTAACGAGCATTCTTCCCAGACAGACTTGTTCATTCCTCTGGCAGTCTGTGGTATATTCAATATTCTTCACGAACACCGTAATTGAAAGACATCAATTCTTCTTTGGTCTTCCTTATTCATTGTCCAACTTTTGCATGCATATATGGTGATTGAAAATACCATGGCTTGAGTCAGGTGCACCTTAGTCCCCAAAGTGACATCTTTGCTTTTAAACACTTTGAAGAGGTCTTTTGCAGCACATTTTCCCAATTCAGTACATTGTTTGAAATTAACCAGTAAAAATCTATGGATCACAACAGAAAATTGTCTGACTTAGTTGCTTTAGACACGTCATCAAGAGGGGTAAATCACTGGAGGAGGACACTGTGTTTGTGAAGCGGAGGGCTGGGGGACCCTTGGTGAGATGGATTATCACAGTAAGCTACAATGGACTTGAACATGCTGGCAATCATGAAGATGATGCAGGACAGGGCAATGTTTCATTCTGTTGTATATAAGGTCACCATGAGTCAGAGTCAACTCAATGGTAGCTATCATCCATCAATCCATCCATCCATCCAACCATCCATCCATCCATGCATCTACCTATCTATCTAGCTTATGTTAGGAATCTAACACTTGGCACTAAATGAATCCTGACTAATATGCCTGAAACATTGAATATGTACCTGTGGGGGGTATATTTTTATTAACATTATTAGTAATAATCATTTAGTACCATATAATAATACAAAGCGTTACTACTCACAAAGTGCTTTCATATGTTTTTTGATGTGATTGTAACAATAAAACTGTGAGTGGCAGGACAAGGTAGATTCTATTGCAGGATTCTGTCACTCTCTCTTTGGATCTTAGTTTCTCTTTTATCGTGATATGAAACCTAACACAGTGAAATAAGGTAGAAATTTCTGGTTGTTCGCAGCAGTGAAAGATGCTCTCATTCTTTTTTATTGCCTTTAATTTAAACTTGCTCCTGTAATCTCAAGAGGACTGCAGAGATAAAAACCTGTCCTCTGACTTCCTCAGAGGCCCTTTCTACAGGAGGCACTGTCACCGGGTTGACACAATCTGTCTACAAAGCTTATGACAGGATTCAATGACAATGTTCCTCTGATTCTCTCTGGGTACATATGCAGTTTCCAAATGACACACTTGATTCTATCATTTTGGCAGTACTCACATTCAATCCAAATCCCTGCTCTCAACTAACTGTGATTTACATCGGCCTTTAAGATTTAGATGAACAGATTTTCCGTCGTACCGTTACCGTTACCGTGTTTTGCATCTACATTTTCGGCCTCTCAGTCTTTTAAACTGAAATCATACACTGGTAGATATTGTGATTGATGTTATTCTAACCAATCAATCAGAAAACGAAAGTAGTATAAGATTGGGAGCTCCTTATGAGTGGTGCCATGGTTAACGCACTTGGCTGCTAACCGAAAGGTTGGAAGTTGAGTCTACCCAGAGGCACCTCAGAAGAAAGGCTGGCAATCTACTTCTGAAAAATAAGCCATTGAAAACTCTATAGAGGTGGTTCTACTCTGACATACATACCCATGGGGTTACCATGAGCCAGAATTGACTTGATGCCTACTGGTTCTGGTTATTAGATTGGTATTACTAGATGTCATAACAGAGGAAAGAAAACTTATAAGCTATAGTCCAAGTTTAAAAACCTCTATCTGCTTAGGGGAGTCTCTTAGGTCAGACTCTCTAGAAGCAGAGACTGAGGTAAGGAGTCTTGTGCAGTGATTTATTAAGGAGGCACTCTCAGGAGAATCCTGTGAGGGGGTGAGGGAAACAGGAAGGGCAGGGGAAGAAGCTTGCAAAGATGTGGTTTCCAGAAACGTCTAGCCTCAGATTGTTTGCAGAGTGAATTGTACAAGAGAGTTTGTTCTACCTGGAGGAGAGGGGAAAGACTGTTATACCCCTTGCACTAGTCAGTCATTGGCTATTGGTTGCTTCCAGCGGGAGGAAGCATAACTTCCAGGCTTCTTCAGTGGGGGTCATTCCCATCAGATAAGGGTGATCCTCAGGAGGGCATTGCAGGTGTGAGCCTTTAGCAGCCACTAACTGCAGCAATTGGTGGTGGTAGGGGTGGTGGGGTAGGGGGGTGGGGATGGGCACATGAACTTCTCGATAAAAGGGAATTGAGCAGGGCAACAAGAGCACCCCATATATGTAAAACAATGACCTACAATTATAACAATGATGATACAACAAAACCTGTGTAATCTGGGACCTATATAAGGCAGACACCTGTCAGAAAAGGAAAACTAAAATATTTTCCAATTCAGCTTAATAAATACTCTCTGTGAGATGTGGGTGGAGTCTGGAAATTGTTGGCATTGCAACCCAAATAGAAGGAAGTGCAGAAGCAAAAGCTGGAAATAGTTCCAAGAAGTACAAGGGTCAGAGATGAAGGCTCAGTCTTCCACTTCCTTTTGCATTGTCAGTGCGTATGAGTGCCTTGTTACTGTTCTCTGAGTATGTCTCTTCTTTACATTTTTGCCTTTTTTTTTTTTTTGGTTGTTTTTTACCTATAAATTATTTTCCAGCAAAGAACAACACCCATAAGTTTGGGAGAAGGTCAAGAGATAACTAATAATTTACTTTATTCTTATTAAAACCTAGTGAAGCACATTTTTTTTTCCTTGTCTTGAAAGGTTTTACTCTTCTCCTTATCTTTAATTTTTTGTCTTCACTTTGGTGAAATTTGTAATTTCGATACATGTTATTACAATTTTCAAGATCCACTCTTTTGATTCCTTGTGAAATTCTTTCCTTCAAAATTTCTTGTTTTTTCCAAAGAATAGAGTTTGGGGCTGCTAACCAAAATGTTGCCGGTTTGAATCCACCAGCTACTCCTCGGAAACCCTATGGGGCAGGTCTACTCTGCCCTATAGGGTGGTTATGAGTCCAAATCGACTTGACGGCAAGGGTTTGTTTTCTTTTTTTTGTAATATAAGCCAGGTACGTCATATATGTAAAACAATTACCTAAAATTCTAATCTACCACTCACCTGTGAGTTTGTCCTACTGTGGTGGCTTGCGTGATGCTGGAAGCTATGCCACCAATAATTCAAATACTAACAGGGTCACATATGGTGGGTAGGCTTCAGTAGGGTTTCTAGACTAAGACAGACAGAAGAGAAAAGCCTGGAAATTAGCCAATAAAAACTCTATGGATCACAACAGAATATTGTTTGCTGTAGTGCTGGAAGACAAGCCCAAGCATACGAACAACTATGAGGATGGTGCAGGACTGGGCAACGTTTCGTTCTGCTATACATATGGTCAAGCCTTTAGTGACGCAGACAGTTAAGAGATTCACTACTAGACAAAAGAGTGGTAGTTCAAACACACCCAGAGATGCCTTGGAAGTAAGGCCTGGAGATCTGCTTCTGAAAGGTCACAGTCTTGAAAACCCTATGGAGTAGTTCTACTCCACACACATAGGGTCGCCATGAGTCAGAATTGACTCGATGGCAACTAATAACAACAACACAATTCTAATAATGATGATGATGCTAATAACAGCAAATAATTATATAGAGCTACTGTATGTCAAAGGAGCCCTGTGGTATGCTGGTTAAGTGCTCAGCTGCTAACTAAAAGGTTAGTGGTTTGAACCCACCAGGTGTTCCATGGGAGAAAGATGTGGCTGTCTGCTTTTGTAAAGGTTTACAGCTCTGGAAGCCTTATGGGACCGTTCTATTTTGTCCTATAGGGTCTCTATGAGTCAGAATCGATTCCATGGCAATGGAAAAAATATATATACGTCAGGAATCTCATATACGTAAAATACCTACAATTCTAGTAATAACAATGGTGATTATATTAATAATAACAATTATATAGTGCTTAATATACGACAGGCATTATTAACTCATTTAATCCTTACAACATCCCTAGAACATATGTAATATTTTTATCCTTATTTTACAGATAAACAAACTGTAAAAAGTAGTGATCCTGGAAATAATATAGGAAGTAAGGACCAGCAAAATTTAGGCATGGTGGAAAATGAAATCTAGGCAATATGTCTGTGGGGAACAGAACAGGCTGGAGCTGCTAATTGTCAGGAAATGACTTTCAAGACAGATGTGGTTCTGACAGGGGAAGAATTGGGAGATCCATTGATAATGAGGACATTGATGATGACTACTGTTTATACAATACTCTCGCTAACAATCTAATTAAATTTCTACAATGACCCGGTGAGATAAGGATTTGGATTCTCATTTTGGGGGAAGTAGAGACTGGTATTAGAGTATTTGTGATCAGCTTGATGGCACTCAGTAGATCGTCGATGCCCAGATGGAACACTTTCAGCTGCTACAATTAGAAGTAGAAAAGGTTACATAAGTTTGAAGACTAACGTTAAAGAGACCTTTTTTTTTTTTTTTTTTCCTCATTAAACTTTGTTTTAATGGGTCTCAAAATTCTGTGACAGATTTTTGGTCAAGTTATTTCCATTTAAAAATTACTGATTTTAAAAACTAATGACAAAACTGCCACACAAAAAAAGAAACAAATGGTCCACAAAAACATTCCTTTCCTTCTGAAGGTTTTACAATGCATTGTTATCGTTAACCAGTCTTTTACTATTAAACTTAAATGGCCAGGTGAGACAAACAGTTCTGAGACCGTTCTTCCACCACTGATTAAGACTGGGGTGGCAGGTGTTATGGGTAACATTCATTTAGCCTTATGAGCAGACTTGGTGACCTTGCCAGCTCCAGCTGCCTTTTTGTCCACTGCCTTGATGACACCCACAGCAACTGTCTGTCTCATATCACGAACAGCAAAACGACCCAGAGGAGGATAGTCAGAGAAGCTCTCAACACACATGGGCTTGCCAGGAGCCATGTCAACGATGGCAGCATCACCAGACTTCAAGAATTTCTGGCCATCTTCTAGCTTCTTACCAGAGCAGCGATCAATCTTCTCTTTGAGCTCAGCAAGCTTGCAAGCAATGTGAGCTGTGTGACAATCCAGCACAGGTGCGTAGCCAGCACTGATTTGGCCTGGGTGGTTCAGGATGATCACCTGAGCAGTGAAACCAGCCGCTTCCATTGGTGGGTCATTTTTTTTTTTAATAATTTTTATTGAGCTTTAAGTGAACACTTACAAATCAAGTCAGTCTGTCACATATAAGCTTATATACACCTTACTCCATACTCCCACTTACTCTCCCCCAATGAGTCAGCCCACTCCCTCCTTCCAGTCTCTCCTTTCGTGACAAATTTGTCAGTTTCTAACCCTCTATACTCTCCTATCTCTCCTCCAGGCAGGAGATGCCAACACAGTCTTAAGTGTCCACCTGATACAAGTAGCTCACTCTTCATCAGCATCTCTCTCCAACACATTGTCCAGTCCCTTCCATGTCTGATGAGTTGTCTTCGGGAGTGGTTCCTGTCCAGGGCCAACAGAAGGTTTGGGGACCATGACCGCTGGCATTCTTCTAGTCTCAGTCAGACCATTAAGTCTGGTCTTGTTATGAGAATTAGGGGTCTGCATCCCACTGTTCTCCTGGTCCCTCAGGGGTTCTCTGTTGTGCTCCCTGTCAGGGCAGTCATTGGTTGTGGCCAGGCATCATCTAGTTCTTCTGGTCTCAGGATGATGTAAGTCTCTGGTTCATGTGGCCCTTTCTGTCTCTTGGGCTCATAGTTATCGTTTGACCTTGGTGTTCTTCATTTTCCTTTGCTCCAGGTGGGTTGAGACCAATTGATGCATCTTAGATGGCCGCTTGTTAGCATTTAAGACCCCAGATGCCACATTTCAAAGTGGGATGCAGAATGTTTTCATAATAGAATTATTTTGCCAATTGACTTAGAAGTCCCCTTAAGCCATAGTACCCAAACCCCCGGCCTTGCTCTGCTGACCTTTGAAGCATCCAGTTTATCCCGGAAACTTCTTTGTTTTTGGTCCAGTCCAGTTGAGCTGACCTTCTGTGTATTGAGTATTGTCCTTCCCTTCACCTAAAGTAGTTCTTATCTACTAACTAATCAGTAAATAACCCTCTCCCACCCTCCCTCCCTCCCCCCTCGTAACCACAAAAGTATGTGTTCTTCTCAGTTTATACTATTTCTCAAGATCTTATAATAGTGGTCTTATACAATATTTGTCCTTTTGCCTCTGACTAATTTCACTCAGCATAATGCCTTCCAGGTTCCTCCATGTTATGAAATCTTTCATAGATTCGTCACTGTTCTTTATTGTTGCGTAGTATTCCATTGTGTGAATATACCACAATTTATTTAACCATTCATCTTTTGGTGGACACCTTGGTTGCTTCCAGCTTTTTGCTATTGTAAACAGAGCTGCAATAAACATGGGTGTGCATATATCTGTTTGTGTGAAGACTCTTATTTCTCTAGGGTATATTCTGAGGAGTGGGATTTCTGGGTTGTATGGTAGTTCTATTTCTAACTTTTTAAGAAAACGCCAGATAGATTTCCAAAGTGGTTGTACCTTTTTACATTCTGGTGGGTCATTTTTGCTGTCACCAGCTACATTGCCACGACGAACATCTTTGACAGAGACATTCTTGACATTGAAGCCTACATTGTCCCCAGGGAGAGCTTCGCTCAAAGCTTCATGGTGCATTTCAACAGACTTTACTTCAGTGGTGACGTTGACTGGAGCAAAGGTGACCACCATGCCAGGCTTGAGAACACCAGTCTCCACTCTGCGTATAGGGACAGTACTAATACCACCAATTTTGTACACATCCTGGAGAGGCAGATGCAGGGGCTTGTCAGTTGGATGAGTTGGTGGCAGGATGCAATCCAGAGCTTCAAGCAGTGTGGTTCCACTGGCATTGCCATCCTTACGGGTGACTTTCCATCCCTTGAACCAAGGCATGTTAGCACTTGGCTCCAGCATGTTGTCACCACTCCAACCAGAAATTGGCACAAATGCTACCGTGTCAGGGTTGTAGCCAATTTTCTTAATATAGGTGCTGACTTCCTTAACGATTTCCTCGAATCTCTTCGGACTGTAGGGTGGCTCAGTGGAATCCATTTTGTTAACACCAACAATTAGCTGTTTCACACCCAGTGTGTAAGCCAGAAGGGCATGCTCACGGGTGTGCCCATTCTTGGAGATACCAGCTTCAAATTCACCAACACCGGCAGCAACAATCAGGACAGCACAGTCAGCCTGTGATGTTCCTATAATCATGTTTCTGATGAAGTCTCTATGTCTTGGGGCATCGATGATGGTCACATAGTACTTGCTGGTCTCAAATTTCCACAGGGAGATATCAATGGTGATGCCTTGCTCACGTTCAGCTTTCAGTTTATCCAAGACCCAGGCATACTTGAAGGAGTCCTTTCCCATCTCAGCAGCTTCCTTCTCAAATTTTTCGATGGTTCTTCTGTCGATTCCACCCCATTTGTAGATCAGGTGACCAGTAGTGGTGGACTTGCCTGAATCTACGTGCCCAATGATGACGATGTTGATGTGGGTCTTTTCCTTTCCCATTTTAGCTTAGACTTTGGGATAGTTTTCACCAACACCTGCGTTCTGGCGGCAAAACCATTGCGAAAATCTAAAGAGATCTCGTGATTAAAGCCATCACCACTAAATGTATGAAGCGTGCTGTTTAACTTTAAAATATAGTTGATCCATGTGTATGGTTCAGCCGAATACACTGACCATTTCTGAAAATACTCAAAAGTGCTCTCTGGATGTATTTGCTCCTTTCCTGAGAAAATTAACTGCATTTAACTTTCCTTTTGTACAAAATTTCCTTTTGTCGTTGTTGTCTTTCCTTGTACCAAGTGGCTTTACCAAAAAAATGACAGCTGATTGGATCAGTGGCCGAATCAGAGAGAGTCGTATAGAAGCTGGCCTATTATAAGAACGCTCTGGAAGAACAATGCTTTATAAGAGCAGGGCAAATGAACTCAAAAATTCTCTTTGTTTTGGTGAGTTGAATCCAAGTCATACAAAGAGAAGTAAAAAAGAGAAGATGAAGCAGAGACAGAGAGATGCTGAGTCACAGGAGTGATAGAATGATAGAGCTGGAGGTCAAAGAGGCCCTCTGAACTGGAAATTTGTCTTTTTGCCCTCAGCCCTAGTCCCTTCGCTTCCCCTGCATTGATCAGTATCGCTAACTTCTGGCTATGTTAAGCTCATGGGAAGCGCTGGTAGACATTTGACTGCACGAAGAAGGTAGAAGCCAGGGTATTTCTCCACTGTTTTCTGTCTCCGTTAGTACGTCTTTGATAGACAATGTATTTCAGCTCCTGCCTGAAAGCTCCTTCCAGCTCCCTCTAGGCAAGTCCACTGTGGTTACATTTTTCCCAGGTGGCCCTGCTTTGTAAATTCTAGTAGCACCACTTTCTCTCCAGCCCTCAGGATAATAGCAGATGATTGTTATTCTTAGTGGGTGCCACCATTCCCTGTTGGACCTCCCATGTCTTCAATATATGTGAACCCAATTCTTGTATTAAATTCCTTCTACTTCAAATAGCTACAGTAGTTTCTGGTTTCCCAACTGGACCATAACTACACCCTTTACTAAGGAGATGAATTCTAGAGTTGCTGTCAATGCACTATGAAAACTGAAACAAGCTGGACAGCATACCCTTTTCAGTCTCTGCTATGAATTGCAGAGATAGTTTTTGGAGTTCCTTTCTTCTCCCATATGGCTTTACAATATATGTCCATCACTTGAGATACCCTGAGTGTATCTCTGATTCTTGCAACCTGAAAGAATCCAGTATAATTCAAGCAATGGTGTATAGAGAATAACTCTCTTATCAAAAAGGTCAATTGTTTAATCAAACTGTCACAGAAAGCTTAAGATAACAGCAAATCCTAATAGGAATCTTTTTATCATTTATATGGATAATTATCCCATTTACAAGCTGGGACTCATAGACCAGGGCTCAGTGGGAAGTACATCCTTTGGTGGAATATGGGCCTGTTTCATAGCTTTTATAATATTTCCTTAAGATTATAACCCTTTTGCTTACTCAAACAATGGAGATAGTCAAGACTAGTCTTTCATTATACATATTCTTATAAGAGCCTCAGAGTTAACCTCACAATAGTATTAGAACTCAAAACGAGGCAATAATCTTAAATGGCAGCCTTATCTTTTAGGAAGGGGACATGGATCTGAGACTAAGGCATCTGAATTTTTTAAAAGCCTTGTAGATAACTCTGATATGCGTCCAATCCTGACAATCATTAGTAAAGATATTTGATTAACTGATAGAATTCCTTTCAACATTTTTTTCCAATGGTCACCCTGGTCATGCGGTAGATTTTCTTGCTCTGAGTTGATACATGATATTAAAAGCATATTTGTCAGAAATCCCAATCTAGGTATCCAAAAGAATGCAAAGCAGGAATGCAAAGAGAAACCTGTACACCAATGTTCATTGCAGCACCATTCATGATAGTCAAAAGGAGGAAACAACAAAATGTGCATAAACAGATGAATGGATAAACAAAATGCGATATATACACTCAATGGAATATTATTCAACCATACAGAGCAATGAAGTTCCGTTACATGCCACAGTATACATAAATGTTGAAAACATTATGCTGAGTGAAATAAGCCAGGCACAAAAGGACAAAGGTTATATTATCCCACCTACATGAAACAGGCAAATGTACAGAGACCAAAGCTTATTAGTGGTTAGCAGGGGTGGGAGGGAGGTGAAGAGGGGGAGTCATGCTTAGAGGAACTGAGTTTCTGTCAATGGTGGTGAAATAATTTGGAAAAAGATAACGGAGATGGTAGCCCAACATGATGAACACAATCAATGTCACTGAATTATACATGTAAAAGTTGTTGAATTGAAAAAAAAAATTGTTATATGTATTTTTACCATAATAATTTTTAAAAACCATATTTAGAAAAATAAGTACAATTTGGCATTGTTTCAGAGGAAATACATAGGAAGAACTTATGTCATGTTCCCATAAGAGTAGAAAACCACATAAAGGAATCAAGCATGTTCTTTGGGATATCAGCGAATAAAGCACAAAAGTCGAAACCTAGACCAAGTGAAAGTCAAGAGGAAGATGACAGGGTCACTGTCCCAGATTGGTATGTGCCGGAGACACTAATCCTGAGTTTCTTCAGGCAGTTTCTCCAGCACCACTTAGGAAACAGTCTCATTAAATTGCATGATAAGAATTTCAAAGCGATGGGTAGCCTGAAATACTGCTGGCTGAACAGGCATTAAAGTAATGCTTGTTGCAACACAACTCCACTGGGCAGGAAGGGTGAAAGCCAAGCCGGCAGCTCTACATTCAGGTGAGTGGGGTGACCAAAAGCCAGTTGAATAGAAGACATACCTTAGAGGCAATCAGAGCTGCCTGGTGGTAGAAGACTAGGGAATAAGAGGAGCAAAAAATTCTTTGTAGGAACAAAGAAGATAAGATAAAGTGTGAGGATTCACTGTGAAAGAAACCTTTGGTTTGATTCTCAGTGCTGGGGAGACCAGCTGGAGCTAACTTGCTTTCAGATTCAGAGAGGTGTGTCAAACTCATAGTAGGATATAGATGGGAGCTCTGTCAGGAGTTTACTTTCATAAACCAGTTGCTGTCGAGTTGATTCTGACTCGTGGTGACCTCATATGTGTCAGAGTAAACTGTGCTCCATAGAGTTTTCAAGGACTGTTTTTGGAGGTAGATTGCCAGGTCTTTCTTCCGCAGCACCTCTGGGTGAATTCGAACTTCTAACCTTTCTGTTAACAGCAGAGCGTGTTAACTGTTTGCACCACCCAAACTGCTTACTATATTGTTGTTGTTAGTAGAACTGTTCCATAGAGTTTTCGAGGCTGTGACTTATTGGAATCAGATCGCCAGGTTTTACTTCCAAGGAGCCTCTGGGTGGGCTCAAACTGCCATCCTTTTAGTCAGTGCTTACCTGTTTGCATTACCCAGGAACTCTCCTTACTTATTAAGGGACTTGAAAGCTTTCTGGGAGACAACACATTCTAAGGGAAGTCACCTTAAGAATCTGGCACAGGGTTCTTTCCCCTTTGTCGTTACCCTGTGATAATGGCCTAAAGATGGCTTATCACCTCAAGCCGGACAAGTGGTGCCTTTGGGGAAAAGGGATGGGTGAGGAACGGTGAAGCTGGAACTTCCAAAAGGACAGAAGAGGGAACTGCCAAAGAATACTTAGCCTGCACGTTTTCATAAAGACCTGGCGGCCACCCATATTCTTAACATAGTCAGCTTCGCTTATGTTCTTCTGTTTTTTCAATAGACGTTTCTTTCTTACAGAAAAAAAAAAAAAAGCAAAATCATGAAACATGTCAGGATGTTTTACTTAAACGATAGCTGATTCAAATGCTCTGTGTGATGTTATTCATTTCCATATTAATGGCAATGTAACAGTTAGCTAGATACTATTTTATTAAATTACTTGGAATAGTTATTTGGAAGTGTTTGCAAAGTTATTTTATTAACATTTTCTATTTATGGTGTGAAACATAAGGCTAGTAAGATAAATCATTTTATGATGAGGAGGAAAATAAGGAAAAGACGGTACTTTTTTTTTTCTGGGACTTTAAGGCTTTCCACAAAAGGACCTTCAGGCATATGATTCTTTGAGATAAAATACGTTTTGCATCCCTGTCTTCCCTCTCACATCGTGAGTCTCTGCCTTCACCCCCTCGGATGTTGGCTCAGAGGCATGTCTTATCTCTTCCTAACATGCATCCTGCCATGTTATGTTTCCTAAATGAATGGAAGCCTTGTTTAAACAGGGGAGAACTATAATGATCACCTCACCTGTTTTAAATGTCTGTAGGAGTATGCTTCAGTCATCATCATTAAAAATGTGTTTACTTGGCAAGTTCTACTGCTGTTTGAATTACTCTGTAAAAATTCCTCACAGTGGTTATGAAGGGATGGAAATACAGTTCAGTGACTACTTCCACATGCATTTTAGAATTCCAGGTGGCAGTTTAATAAAATAAAAAAGGAATGAGTTTTAGAGTTAGAGATTAGTTTCAATTCCAGGTCTTCCATTTATTTGTTGTGTGACCTTGGATTGAATTGTGATCCCTAACTTGGTGGTTCTGTGGTTAAAGCACTTGACTGCTAACTGAAAGGTTGGCTGTTCAAATCCACCAGCTGCTCTGGGGAGAAAGATGTGGCAATGTGCTTCTGTAAAAATTACCAAAAAAATCCAAACCCAGTGCCGTCGAGTCAATTCCAACTCTTAGCGATCCTATAGGACAGAGTAGAACTGCCCCATAGAGTTTCCAAGGAGCACCTGGCAGATTTGAACTGCTGACCCCTTGATTAGCAGCCGTAGCACTTAACCACTACACCACCAGAGTTTCCCTGTAAAGATTACAGCCTAGGAAACCCTGTAGGGCAGTTCTACTCTGTCACATGGGGTCGCTATGAGTTGGAATCCACTTGATGGCAACAGGTTTTAAAATACGTGTCGAATACCTGGCCCTTGTACCTGTGGGTGTGATCCTGTTTGGAAATATGTTTTTTTCTTTTATGCTAAGGAGGGTGTAGGGTGGCTACTAAACCTAATTACTTCTGAGTTATAAAAGACCAAGATAGACACAGACACACAGACACAGACACACACACACACACGGAGGAAGACAGACACCAAAGAACACCAAGGGAAGCCAAGAATTGCCAAGGAATACCAAAGATTGCCAAAGAATGCCAAGAATCTCTGGCTGACATCAGAAACTAGGACAAGGGCTCATAGAATGAATACCTGGTTTGGGGATTTAGTTTCCAGAATTGTGAGAAAATAAATTTCAGTTCTTTAAAGCCAACCACTTGTGGTATTTCTGTAGCACTAGGTCACTAAGACAGGCAAGTTACGTGACCTAGTTAGGCTCCGATGCTTCATCTATAACACAAGAATAAAACCTGCTTTATTGGGTAATAGCAAGAAAGGGATACTATAGAGAGAATACCTGACAGGGTACTTGGAACAGACTAAATGCATAAAAAGAAGTATATTCTTTTGCTTCTTTTAGTCTTTCTATTTTCATATTTTCTTCTATTTGAGAGTTCATTGCTAACATTGAATTTCTTTATATAGCGGCTTAAAGCTAACTTTTTCTAAGAGTGAGTCCAATTTGCATTTTCTTAAGATAGTAGATACCAGTGAAACTTTGGTGAGGAAGAACCTAACTGTGGGGCTGGTGAGCCAGGGGAAGTAATCTTAGATATGGTGATTTTTCTCTTGCTCTTTTGAACACTTTGATCATTTAGCATTTGAAATTTTAATTTCAAAAATTTTCCAAATGTTGGCAAAACGAGCACTTTCCAATTCTGCACAAAATAGTTCAGAATTTACATTCTAAATGGGACTAAATGGGTGGCGACATTTTGAATATTCCCAAAATAGTCTGACAAATTAAATTTAAAGAGATGGGGACCTGAGTAATGAACATAAGAGGAATTTATGGGTGTAAATTCAAGCTGCTTGACTTTTTCTCAGAATGGCTGGTTTACAGCTTAAAAGACCCGCATAAAGAGCCCTTTCTATAGAGCATAATGACATTATGATGTCACTGCAGCTGGCAAGGTCACCTGGGACATTGGTTAGGTAACAGAAAAATGTTGCTGGGCTTCATTACCTTCTAAGCAAGGGCATAGTCCATGTTTTGAACAGAATACCTATCATTTTCTAGATCTACAAGAAACAAGGCTTAGAAACAGTATGATGTAGCAGAAGGATATGAGCTTTAGAGTCTGATATTACCGGTTGCTCTGGACTCAACTCCAACTCATGGAGACCTCATGGGTATCAAAGTAGAACTGTGCTCCTTAGGGTTTTCAATTCATGGCTGATTTTTTTGGAAGTAGGTTGTCAGGGCTTTCTTCCGAGGTCCCTCTGATGAACTCAGACCTCCAACCTTTAGTTTAGCAGCCAAGCACATTAGAGACCATCTAGGGACTTTGCAGTCAGGTACACATATGCTTAAAACTCAGCTGAGGCCATGTGCTAGCTGGACACATACGAGGAAGCTCTTGGCCTCAGTAACTGAAAATGAGAGTACCATTCAATTTGCTGGGTGGTTGGAAGAATTAGATGATGTAATGCATGTAATTTGGCATATACTAGATTCCCAGTACAGGTAAATTTTAACTAATGATATTGTTATTAATAATCTCAGTGGTTAAAACACATCAATCTACAAAACCAAGGAGGTTTGAAGCCTTTGCAGAGTTCTCACAAAGAAACATTTTACGGACTTCTGTGAAATGATGCCATGAACATATGAAGTAGATTTCCCACTTGAACACACTGTGACCTCAGGATTAAGATTGAAATTATTGACTTTTACACACCCTGGAAAGTTTGACAGTAGTTCAACACATTTGACCCCTCACAAACTTTAGTTTGCCAACACCAAGGAGCCAGGAAGCCTTAGGCAAGGGACTGTATCTACTTCCAAGCCTTCAAAATCCACCTGATTTAAGTTTCAAGGCTAAACACAGAGCTGAACTATTGTTAGGTTGGCCATGGACACTTGTTGATATTGTGACTGTTTTTTCCTCTTTCCTGCTTCATTTACATCTCTGGTGGCACTTCTTGGAGATTAAATCACTACTAGCTCGACCAAAGCATTTTCTTCAGCATTACCCTTTAGCTTGTTTCCAAAGTTACGCTGCAGTTGGATGAGGTTCAATTGCTTCTGAGAGACTGTTGTTTGACTTTTGAATTCCATTCGCATGACTTTATCCTTCATAACTCAAACATGATCATTAATAATACATGCTGTCAAGAAGATGTTATGTGAAGAGTAATATTTAAGAGACTGGATTTCTAAGGCAAGACCTATTAGGCTGTAGCAAGACATCAAAAGTTATAAGGAAACTTATTGCCTCTCTAAATTATGCCTCAGTTTTTTCTCAATCATTCTGCTGAGGGCTCTTGTCTTAATGTCGATGTACAGTAGAATTACAGATTTAGAAAATGTTGGAACAGAGTTTGTTAGTCCAACCTCTTAGCTCCACTCATAAAATAACTGATAGAAATATTATCTTTGAAAGCAGATTTTCAAAACATAAAAAAAAAAACAAAACCCAAACCCACTGCCATCAAGTTGATTCTGACTCATAGCAACCCCATAGGACAGAGTAGAGCTGTCCCATAGAGTTTTTGAGGAGTGACTGGTGGATTCGAACTGCCAGCCTTTTTGTTGGCAGCCTAACTCTTACCCACTGTGCCTCCAGGGCTCCTCAAAACGTATATATTGCATTAAAGATAACACAACTGTGTTACTGTATGAAAGGATTACTTGAGGCCAAGGCTAAATTTAAGAATGGAACACTAAGTTACTTATGTGACCGTTGAAAGTTGGGCAGTGCAGAACAGTATGGCATAATGGAAAAATTTTGGATTTCAAAAATTGAGATTCAACTCTCACTTTTACTAGTTGTGTAACCCAGTTACTTAATTCGACAAAGCCTCAGTATCTTTATCTTATCAATGAGAAAAATGATGCTACCATGTCAGAATGTTATAGGCTGTACAGTAAGTACTCAAAACACTTAAGGCAAACCTTATATATAGTATGTCCTCAATAAATGATAATTATAAGCACTCAAAATAACCAAAAATATATCGTGGATCTGAATCACCATGATCCACAAAAATTTATTCTGTAACAGACAGAAAAAGATAATTTGAAATGCTTTACTACTAAGCCAGGAATGACAAATTGAAGAGAATTATGTTGCATTCATTGTGAAAAAGAACATTTCAAGATCTATCCTGAAGTACAATACTGTCAATGATAGGATAGTATCCTATCTTCAAGGAAGACCAGTTAATATGACTGTTATTCAAATTTACACATCAACCACTAAAGCCAAAAAAGAGGAAATTGAAGATTTTTACCAACTTCTGCAGTCTGAAATTGATCAAACATACAGTCGAGATGCATTGATAATTACTGGTGATTGGAATGTGAAAGCTGGAAACAAAGCAGGAGGAACAGTAGTTGAAAAATATGGCCCTGGTAATAGAAACAACGCCAGAGATGGCATGATAGAATTTTGCAAGACCAATGATTTCTTCATTGCAAATACCTTTTTTGGACAACAAAAATGGCCACTGTATACATGACCTTCAGCAGATGGAACACACAGACATCAAATTGCCTACATCTGTGGAAAAGAACTTTGGAAAATCTTAGTATCATCAGTCAGAACAAGGCCAGGTGCTGACTGTGGAACAAACCATCAATTGCTCATATGCAAGTTCAAGTTGAAGCTGAAGAAAATTAGAACAAGCCCTCAAGAGCCAAAGTATGAACTTGTGTAAGTTCCACTGGAGTGTAGAAACCATCTCAAGAATAGATTTGACTCATTAAACACTAATGACCAAGGATTAGATGAGTTGTGGAATGACATCACACATGAAGAAAGCAAGAGGTTATTAAAAAAACAGGAAAGAAAGAAAAGACCAAAATGGATGTCAGAAGAGACTCTGAAACTTGCTCTTGAACATGGGGTAGCTAAAGCAAACAAAAGAAATGATGAAATAAAAGAGCTGAACAGAAGATTTCAAAGGGTGACCTGAGAAGGCAAAATAAAGTATTATAATGAAATGTGCAAAGACCTAGACTTAGGTCGGCATTTATCAAGCTGAAAGAACTAAAGAAAAAATTCAAGCCTCGAGTTGCAGTATTGAAGTATCCTATGGGGAAAATATTAAACAACACAGGAAGCATCAAAAGAAGATGCAAGTAATACAGAGTCACTATACCAAAAAGAATTGGTCAACATTCAACCATTTCAGGAGGTAGCATATGATCAAGAACCGATGGTACTGAAGGAAGAAGTCCAAGCTGCTCTGAAGGCATTGGTGAAAAACAAGACTCCAGGAATTGACAGAATACCAAATGAGATATTTCAACAAATGGATGCAGCACTGGAAGAGCTTACTGGTCTATGCCAAGAAATTTGGAAGACAGCTACCTGGCCAGCCAATTGGAAGAGTTCCATATTTGTGCCCACTCCATAGAAGGGTGATCCAACAGAATGAAAATTGTCGAAAAATATCCTTAATATCACCCACAAGTAAAATTTTGCTGAAGATCACTCAAAAGCAGTTGCATGGGTACATCCAACAGCCAGATATTCAAGCCAGATTTAGAAAAGGAAGTGCAACCAGGGATATCATTGCTGATGTCAGGTGGATCTTGGCTGAAAGAAGAGAATAACAGAAAGATGCTTACCTGTATTTCATCGACTATGCAAAGGCATTTGACTGTGTGGATTATAACAAATTATGGATAACATTATGAAGGATAGGAATTCCAGAACACTTAATTGTGCTCATGTGGAACCTGTACATAGACCAAGAGGCAGCCTTTCAAACAGAACAAGGCAATACTGTGTGATTTAAAATCAGGAAATATTTGCATTAGGGTTGTATGCTTTCATCATACTTATTCAATCTGTATGCTGAGCAAATAATCCGAGGAGCTGGACTATATGAAGAAGAAGGAGGCATCAGGATTAGTGGAAGACTCATTAATAACTTGTGTTATGCAGATGACACAACCTTGTTTGCTGAAAGTGAAGATGATTTGAAGCACTTGTTGGCAAAGATCAAAGACTTCAGCCTTCAGAATGGGTTATATCTTAACATAAAGAAAACAAAAATCCTCACAACTGAACCCATAAGCAACATTATGGTAAACGGAGAAAATATGGAAGTTGTCAAGGATTTCATTTTACTTGGATCCACAATTAATGCTCGTGGAAGCAGCAGTCAAGAAATCACATGACACATTGCATTGGGCCAATCAACTGCAAAAGACTTTGCTTTTCAACACTTTAAGACCTCTTTAAAGTGTTGAAAAGCAAAGATGTCACTTTGAGGACTAAGATGTGCCTGACCCAAACCATGGTGTTTTGGATCATCTTGTGTGAGTGCAAAATCTGGTGAATGAATAAAGAAGACCAAAGGAGAATTGATGCTTTTGAATTATGGTTTTGGTGAAGAATATTGAAATGTACCATGGACTGCCATAAGAATGAACAAATCTGTTTTGAAAGAAGTACAGCCAGGATGCTCCTTAGAAGGGAGGACGGAGAGACTTCTTCTCACATGTTTTGGATATGTTATCAGGAGGGACCAGTCCCTGGGGAAGAACATCACACTCAATAAAGTAGAGGGCCAGCAAAAAAGAGGAAGACCCTCAATGAGATGGATTCACCCAGTAGCTGCAACAGTGGGGTCACGCATAGCACTAATTGTGAGTCACTGTGTAAAGTTTGACTGCTCTGAGACATCCATACTGTGAGGAAGCCCAGACTAGCACAGGAAGAGAGACAACATTGATAATCCTGAAATGGCGTGAAGAGAGAGAGATACTTGACTGCTCCCAAGCTACTCCAGTACTGCCAAAGTTTTAGCTACATTCTGACTGCAACCTGCAACCATGTGAAAAAACCTAAGCTGCACCCTTCCTGAATTGCGAAATGAAAACCAAACCTGTTTCCATCGAGTCAATTCCAACTCATAGCAACCCTATAAGAAGGAGTAGAACTGTCCCATTAAATTTTCAAGGCTGTTATCTTTACAGGAGTAGACTGCCACATCTTTCTCCTGAAATTCTAATCCACGGAATTTGATCAAAATAGTGTTTTAAGTTACTAAGTTTGAGATATTTTATTGCATGGCAATAGATAACTGAATAATAGGGCCCCTGACTTCAGAAACCCTGGTTGTGTAGTGGTTAAGAGCTGTAGCTGAGAACCAAAATGTTGGCAATTTGAATCCACCAGGCGCTCCTCGGAAACCGCATGGAACAGTTCTACTCTGTCCTATAGGGTCACTATGAGTCCTAATCAACTCGACTGCAATGGGTTTTATTTTATTTTTAAATCTAGACTTCTGGGGTCAAGGAGCCTTTCCAGAAGAAGTGAAATCTAAAATGAGACCAAAAGGATAAGCAAGGTTAAGGGGTACTGTGCGGTAATAGGACATTGAGGCAACAGCTACCTATAGCTTGAGCTTAGTGTGCAAAAAATGAAGAGAGACAAACAGGCATTTTGTAAGTAGTGTAAAGCATTCAGATTTTAACTGAGGACAATAAGAAGCCATTAAGCAGTTGTAGGCCCAGTTTGTTGTTGTTATTTGTTTGTTATAAAGATAATTTTGACCATAGTGGAAACATTAGTTTGGAAGCAGGCAAGGCAGGATGAAAGGAGACTCATTAGGAGACTATAGTAGAAATTCAGGTAAAAGGTGAATGTGACCTGAACTCCTGACCAAGCAGGGATACAAAGAAATAAATAAATATAAAGCAGAAGCAAGAGGAATTGTGAATAATCACATGCAAGATTGAAGTTCAGAATTCTACCTGGGTGAAGGTGATGCCATTCCATGTTATAGGTTCTAAAGGAAAAGGATTCTGATAGGTGTGTGGGCTTGGGGTAAGAAAGTTGAGCGACTTTCCAGCTGGTGGGTTCCATTTTCTTGGCAGGATGGGAATTGAGGTAACCTCTGGGGTTGGAGTTGAGGAGTGGTGAGGTTAGAGGTTTCCAAAGAGTTGAAAGATTTCAGCAGCTTTGTGGAGAAGACAGAAAGCTGACTAGCATAGTTGAGCAGGACTAGTATATTTGAGCAGGTGGAAAATGAGTTTAATTTGGGTCATAGCGAAAGGAGGTGTATATGTCACACCTGGTCCTGTGTATAGGGATGTATATACATAACTCAGTGGAAAGGTTTAAGTGTGGTGTCATCAGGATAGAGATGAGGATTACTGAAGACATACAAGGCAGGAGATGATCCAGGAAAAATTTGCAGAGTGGCAAGAGAGAAGTGCAACTCTGAGGAACACGACCATTTATGTGTTGGGCAGAGCAAACACAGCTCAAGGAAGGGACAGAGAGGGGCAACCAACAAGATGAGAGGAAATCCAGAGTATGCTGGATCCAACAGGAAAAAGACTGGACTATTTCTTTCTTTCTTTTTTTTAATTGAACTTTAGATGAACAAACTAATTTCTCATTAAACAGTTAGTAATCATATTGTCTTATGACATTGGTTAACAACCCCACAACATGTCAATACTCTCCATTCTCCACCTTGGGTTCCCTATTACCAGTTTTCCTGACCCCTCCTGCCTTCTAGTCCTTGCTCCTGGGCTGACGTGCCCCTTTAGTCTCGTTTTGTTTTATGGGCCTGTCTAAACTTTGGATGAAAGGTGAACCTCAGGAATACGTTTGAAATATTTTACTGCATAGCAATAGATAACTGCATAATAGGGCCCCTAACTTCAGAAACCCTGGTGGCAAAGTAGCTAAAAGCTACAGTTGTGAACCAAAGGGCTGTCTGGGGGGCCATACTCTCGGGGTTTCTCCAGTCTCTGTCAGGCCAGCAAGTCCGGTCTTTCTTTTTGAGTTAGAATTTTGTTCTACATTTTCCTCCAGCTCTCTCCAAGACCCTCTGTTATGATCCCTGTCAGAGCAGGACTGGTCTATTTCTAAAGTTATTGACTAGCCAGATAAGAGAAGGTTCAAAATATGTACCTGGTTTAGCATTGTATGAGGTGGTTAATGATGATGGCACGACGGGTTTGAGTGCTGGGATGTAGACAAGTCAGGTTGCTATAAGTTGAGTAAAGTGAAGGTAAGAATGTAACATCAGATGGCACAGAGAAAGTATTCTCTTGGCTATAAGGGGGAAGAGGAAGTGAAAGAAAACAAGATTTAGCAAGACTATCCATATCCAATAGAATTTATGTGATGGTGGAAATGTTCTAAATCTGCGCCATCTATATAGTAGCCATTAGAGCCCTGGTGGCACAGTGGTTAAGAGCTCAGCTACTAACCAAAAAGGTTGGCAATTCAAATCCACCAGCTGCTTCTTGGAAAAACTGTGGGGCAGTTTTACTCTGTCCTACAGAGTCGCTATGAGTCGGGGTCAACTCGGCAGCAATTGGTTTGGTCTTTTTTTGGTTTAGGTCCCTGAGAAGGCACCCCGGTGGCTCAGTGATGAAGTGCTTGGCTACTAACCAAAAGGTTGGCGGTTCACACCCACTAGCCACTCTGTGGAAGAAAGATGTAGCAGTCTGCTTCTGTAAAGATTTACAGCCTTGGAAATCCTGTGGTGAAGCTCTACTTTGTCATACATGGTTGCTATGATTTGAAATTGACTCGACAGCACACAACAAACAGGTCCCTGGATGGTGCAAGTGGTTGGCAGTTTGAACCTACCCGTCAGCACTACGGAGGAAAAGCCGGTTGGTCTGCTTCCATTAATATCACAGCCAACCTATAGGGTTTCCCTAAGTTGGAATCGACTCAACTTCAGGGTTTTTGTTTGTTTTTTTTTTAAGCCACATGTGACTATTGAACATTCGACATGTGGCTAGTACCACTGAGGAAATGAGTTTTAGATTTTATTCAATTTTAACATATTTTAATCTAGATGGCTACATGTGGCTAACGGCAACAGAGACGAGAGCATCAGATCTAGAGAGAAAGAAAGAGATTATTGAGAGAGGTTTTGTTTTTGTTGTTTGTAAGATAGTAGAGATTTGTACAATTTTATATGCTTTTGAGAACCTAGCCAGTAAAGAGGAGGGTTGGAAGTTATGGAACGGAAGCAGGGAAGTAATAATAGAGTCAATAGAGTAAGTCTTAGACATGGGGTAGTGAGATAGATGGGATCCAAGCACATATGGATGGATTGACTTTTCAGAGTAAAAGGGACCACAACTCTACGTGAGGAAAGAAGGACATGATGAGTCTGGATTCTGTTAGGTGTGTAGGCTTGGGGTTAGGAAGCTGAGAGAGTTTCCAGCTGATGGGTTCCATTTTCTTGGCAGGATAGGAATTGAGATAATCTGTGGGGTGTGGGAGTGGAGGAACGGTGAGGCCAGAGGTTTCCAAAGAGTTGAAAAGATTTAAAACAGTTTTGTGGAGAAGACAGAAAGCTGACTAGGGAAATATATGAAGTTTGTTGAGCAATTCCTATTTTTCAGATTGAGAAACTGAGACAGGGAGATTACACAATTAGATCAATAGCTTCCAAGTACAGAAGACAGTTGGGCCTTGAATCTTTCTGATTCCAAAGCCACGGTTCTTAACACTTTCCACCTCCTTTTTTAAAAAAATAATTATTTATATAAAGGCTTTATTTCTTTTAGTAAATTCCTGGTGATCAGTGTTCATTGTCCAATTCATCCTTGCACCCCTACAGTGTCTAGCACAATTCCACGCACACAGAAGAGGTTCAGTAAATATTTTGTTGAGGGAGTGAATGAATGAATAAAGAAAGGAAAGATGCATGACACATAGGAAAATCCCCTTTCCCCTACATGGGTTCACCTTCCCTGTTCATATGCATGGCTGGCTGCATTTCTCCTTCACATTTCTAGCTTAAATATACCAGGAGCCTCCCCTATTATGGAAGTCTCTGGTTGGTGCAAACAGTTATCAGCTGCTAACGGAAGGTTAGATATCACAGTCCACCCAGAGGTGTCTCAGAAGAAAAGTCTGACAATCTTTAAAAAGAAAAAAAAGTCAGCCACTGATAACCCTGTGGAGCACAGCTCTACTCTGACACACGTGGGGTCCTCATGAAGCAGAATCAACTCAATGGCAACTGGTTATTTCTCCCTATTTAATGATTGTTTTGAGAGAAATAATTTAAAATCAAATGAAGCAATGTGGTGTGAAAAAGGAGAGTTAATCTTGTGGGTTTTTTCTTTCTTAAAAAAATTATTTACTTATTTAAAAAATTTTTTGAAGTCCAAACATGGCTTAAAAGCTGACACTTGGGATGCTCTATTTTCACCAAAATAACTGACATCACAGAGTTCGTGCCCTTATCTTTCATTCTCAAAGAAATAAACAAACATTGTGATTGGCCATAGCCCTGACCTGGTGGATGACTAAGGCCCCCTGGAGTTAATCTCTAACTAAGATTTCCCTTTGGGATCCAAATTCTATCATTTTGCACTATATTTACCAATGATGTTACACTTTATCTTAGCAAATATTTAATTTTCTTAGAGAAAATATGTCATGAATGCATTAGTCATAAGTTTCCATATTTCCCAAAGATTCTGGCCAGTGGCTGAAATGGAACTTCTGGGGTCCTATTAATATTTTGGAGCCCTGGTGGCACAATGGTTAAGAGTTATGCTGCTAATCAAAAGGTTAGCAGTTCAAACCCAGCAGCCACTCCTTGGAAACCCTACCAGGCAGTTCTACTCTGTTCTGTAGGGTGACTATGAATCGACTCGAAGGCAATGGATTAATTAATGTAGTTGAAAAAGGCCAAGTACCAAAACGGCAGTGAATTCAAAGGGGAAGAGATGTGTGTTTTACAGAGGCTGAAAGAGATAAACTAAATGATTTGATATGGCCAACTTTTCAGCTTTCAGTCTTTTCTCTGTTATGGTTCTGCCTAGATTTGAAACCAAATGTTTTAAGAAATAAGCATCCGAGAATCAAGAAAATATATCTTATCCATTGAAAATATGAGGAGCTTTTAATTTCAATTCCTTTCTCCTCTATTGAATTAAGTATATAGCTGACAATGGCTAAAACGAAAGATTTGCTGAAGTTTTGTATCATCATTCATGGCTACCTCTTATGCTAATGTCTAAGTTTCTGAACTGAAATGCCTTTGAAGAGATGAAATACTTTTGGCACTGATGGTGTGGAAACCACAACACAACATAGTGTTTTAGAACACTGGAATGGGCTATTTAAAGGAGAGTTTTTATTGATAAGCACCCTTAAAAACTCATTATTTGTATTGCCAGCTGAAATCTGAGCATAGTAGCAGTTCTCTTGATTTCCCAAGTGACCTCGTAAAGGGCTTGGGCTAACTTTCCCTAGTTCCAAAATCCAAAGAAAATAAATTTTATCCAGATGTTGGGCTTGGAGATTCGTGTTGCATTACAAACAAAACTGCATATTTGTTTTTGGAAAATCTGACTACTGTATGTAATTTAAAGTAAAGGTTAGATGTGTTTCTTCATTCTTGTTACAGCTTCCCGTTTTATCCTCTGAATGCCACTTTCCCATTTCTGAGTCGCCAGCATTTCTATGTTTGTCGACAATGCACATGATTAAAACAGTATTTTCATATTTCCCTGTAAGTTGGAGCTCCTTAAAGCAGAGGGTTGTAAGTGCAAAAAAGAGATATGCAGTTCCCTAATGGCTTATTACCATCACATTTGCAATTCAGATCAGCTCTAAATTGACTGAAATTTTTAAACACATAGCAGGCAGTTTAAACTAATGATTGTCTGGAGGTTCACATCTGACATGAACTAAGCTTCTGTTCAAAACAAATTGCAAATAATTCCTCCCTTAGAGTCAAAATGTCACTTTTAAAACTCCATGTTATTGCTAGATTTTTGTCAGTTACATTCAAAAAAAAAAAAAAAAGTCTGCTTTATAGGGAGTGTTCTACCTTTGAAAGGATCGAGTGACATAATTTCCCTATTAAAAAAAAATTAGCAAAACAACATGTAACTATCTAGCTATATACGTATGGATCTACATGGGTTTCTCTAGGAATCACCTCCCTTCCCGCTCCCTTTTCCCCTTCAAAAATCCTAATTGTAAAGTAAAACGCCCTTGGGGCAGTGGTAGGCCCAAGTTGCTTAGCAACCCTCAGCAGGTAGCTGGGATTCAGCCGAAGCTGTCCTGATTCTTTCCTAAGAACCTTCTTATTACTGTTTGTGCTAATCTTTAACCAGGCTGTTAAACCACCGTCTTTCTCTTGGGTCTCTTGTTAGCTTGCAGAGGCCTACTCAAATGTTGTCCCAGAGGTAATGGAATTAAAGGTGCCTACTGAATGTTTGAAGAGTGATAAGCACTGAAAGGGATTAGAATTGCATGTCCCAACTAACCTTATTTTACATTCTTAAAAAATACATGAAAATTGTACCCTAATAGGAACAATGGTTGGTGTTGACACTCAGCCCTAAACCTGCTTTTGCTTCCAGCTTGTAAATACAATGAGGCCACCTCACCCTAATTGTCCCTTTAAAAAAGGCCCACCTTCTCCTGCAAAGATCACTTAAGGAATTCATTTAGAATTTGTAGATAGCCTTAGACTGATTTCAAAGACTCTCCATTTAATTGCCGGAGAGTTAAGTATGGATGGATGGAGATAAAAAGACAGATTTAATAAGGGATTGAAAGGAGCTCGCCACTCCCTTTATAGAATTATTCTGGCCCATAAAAAAAAAAAAAAAAAATTTTTTTTTTTTTTTTATATTGAGGGGTTCCAACAATCCAAAAATACTTGGTGGTGGGGCTTGAAGTTGATGATGTCTTCGAGGATAAAACAGTGTTATACAACAAAGAAGCACATTTTACTCTTAAAAAAATAAAACTAAAAAAACAGTTGCCGGTAGAGTTGATTCCAACTCATGGCAGCCCCACATGTACAGTGCAGAACTGTACTTCATGGGATTTTCAAGGCTGTGATCTTTCGGACGGTCTGTGGTCTAAGGCACTTCAGGTGGTTTCAAGCTGCCAACCTTTCCACTAGTAGTCAAGTACTTAACCGTTTGCACCACCCCAAACCAGTAACCACCCAGGGACTCCTTTACTTTTAACAGTGTGGCAATTTCTACCAGTGGTGTCGCTAGGGTTGGTGTCACCCAGTGCGGTAACTCATGGTGTTACCCCCCACCCTCATGGACCTCATCCAATACCAGACCATACAGAATCCTTAGTAATGTTCTTTGTACTGTTACTCATAAATTGTAATTCCCATATATCACTCCTCCTTTTCCTTTAATTACTACTTCATTCTATAAAAAGTTATTGATATAGGTTCACAAATACTAATCATCACAATATTGTAGCTAAAACATCAGAAAACGTGACAGACTCAGCGACTATAAAAACACCGGCAGCAAAGAAAACAACAGAGCAGGCTTGTAGCATGTGCAGATGAAATGACATGATTCAAAGCATCATTGTAATTGGGTAATAATGACAGCTTTGACGGAAGCACTTGGTTGTTGTTGTTGTTAGTATCCTCAAGTCGATTCCGACTCATAGAGACCCTATGTACAACAGAACAAAATGCTGCCTGGTCCTGAGACATTCTCATGATCATTGTTAGGCTTGAGCCCATTGTTGCAGCCACTGTGTCAGCCCATCTCGTTGTGGGTCTTCCTCTTTTTCGCTGACCTTGTACATTACCAAGCATGATGTCCTTCTCCAGGAACTGATCCCTCCTGATAACATGTCCAAAGTACTTAAGATGAAATTTCACCATCCTTGCTTCTAAGGAGCATTCTTGTTGTACTTCTTCCAAGACAGATTTGTTTGTTCTTTTGGCAGTCCATGGTATATTCAATATTCTTCACCAACACCGTAGTTCAAGGACATCAATTCTTCTTTGATTTTCCTTATTTGTTGTCCAGTTTTCACATGCATATGAGGTGACTGAAACCACCATGGCTTGGGTCAGGTGCACCTTAGTTTTCAAGGTGACATCAGGAGCACATTAGAAGGTAAATTAGTATAGTAAGTTAGCATAGAGGTTTACCCTTGTGAGTGTATTGGTACATGTAAACTGGGCTTACGAAAAATGTTTTCTTTGTTGTAACTAACTACAGGGATATTTTTATAGACGGTCATTTATAGACCCCCTCTGTAGAGTCATCTGTTGTGGTCTGCTCCCCTGGCACCCTTCTAGTGACACCAATGATTTCTACTCTTCATTTCCTCTGTAGTGAGGTTTGGATAAATTTCATATACCACCCACAACTGTTATTAACCAATGGAAGTAATCTCATAAAAGATTTTAAAATAAGGTGATATCCACATTCCCATTACCCAACACAAGGCAAAGTCATTAAGACATAACTTCCCCAAGGTCTTTGCACTCAATCTCTTTCTCTCAGTAGATTAAAAAAAGAAAAAAGAAAAATCATCATAGATGATTCACTTGCAGGACCTTCATTCTGCATCATTTCAAAGGAATTCAGTTCTTCCATTTTAACATTGGTTACAGACCTGGTCCTGTTATACAACATAATATATGCTCAGTAATACTGATTAACTGACTTGGAAATGGTAGAAAGGTCAGAGTATATGAAGGAGATATCATTTTTAAATTTTCTGGGCCTAGTTGATTTTAATCTATGTAGAGATGATCTTCAAATTTTGGATTAAAAACAAACGGAAAAAAAAAAAACTCATACCAGTCTCTTGATTTCTAAATTTCTTTGGTTTTCTCCTTTCTGTCTGAGGTTCTTTAAAAAATTTTTTTCTCTTAATTAAAAACCAAAAAATATAGCTTCCCCCGGTAGTGTCCACTATCCACTAGGACACACGCAGACTACTTCATTTTTATTCTTCTGATCCCACCGAACATCAAACACAGGAAACGGACATAATATTTCTGATGGAGAAACTGAGACAGGGAAGCCTGGTTTCCAAAATTTAGATTGCCTTGTATGGATGAGCGGAAAGTCCCATGGCATCAAACAGATCTGCCCTGAAGTAAGGTGCCACTCAGGTCTCCAGTAGTGTTACTTTTGCATGTAAAGGACTAGCTAATTCCTCCCCCGTCCCCAGGAAACCTTGGCCTTACCATTTAGAAATGATAAACTTTATCTATATTTTCATTTGTCTCCTATTTAAACTCCAACCTCTATGTTTCATTTTTCTCATGGCCTAAGGTAAGTTATTTTGTTACAGAAACGATTGCCCAAGTGGGTCAATTAAATTCGGAATACAGCTGGTGTTGATTGTGTTTTTGCTAATGAAAATATCTTTGTGGAACCTTCAAGGCAACATAGAAAAATAGCTCCTTGATGAACCGAGAAGAAAATTCAGAAAAAAAAATCTCTTGAGAATTATGTTGATAGATTTCATTCTCTCAATCAAACCTTAGGTTGCCAGATTAAAAAAAAAAAAAAAAATCATCAAATGCTGTAGAGGGAAATACAGGCATACCTTGGAGATAGTGTAGGTTTGGTTCCGGATCACTGAAATAAAGCAAATATCACAATAAAGCGAGTCACACAAATTTTTTTGATTACCCAGTACATGAAAAGTTATGTTTACACTATAGTGTAGTCTATTAAATGTACAATAGCATTATATCTAAAAAAAAAAAAAGTACATACCTTAACTAAAAAATACTTATTTGCTAAAAAACCACTAACCATCATCTAAGCTTTCAAGGAGTCATAATCTTTTTGCTGGTTGATGGCTGCTGACCGATCAGGGCGGTGGTTGCTGTGATAATTTCTTAAAATAAGACAACAATGAAGCTTGCTGCATTGATTGACTCTTCCTTTCATGAAACATTTCTCTGTAGCATGTGATGCTGTTTGACAGCATTTTACCCACAGGAAAACTTCTTTCAAAATTGGAGCCAATCCTCACAAACCCTGCCAATGCTTTATCAACTAAGTTCATGTAGTATCTTAAATTCTTTGTTGTCATTTCAACAATGTTCACAGCATCTTCACCAGGAGTAGATTTCGTCTCAAGAAACCACTTTCTTTGCTCATTCATTAAAGTTTTATCATGAGAGTGCAGAATTAAGTCAAATCTTTAGGCTTCACTTCTAATTCTACTTCTTACTATTTCTACCACAGCTGCAGTTACTTCCTCCACTGAAGTCTTAAACCCCTCAGTCATTCATAAGGGTTGGAATTAACTTTTTTCCACACTCCTGTTGATGTTGATATTTTGAGCTTCTCCCATGAATCACAAATGTTCTTAATGGCATCTAGAATGGTGAATCCTTTCCAGAAGGTTTTCAATTTGCTTTGCCTAGGCTCATCAGAAGAATCACTATCTATGGCAGCTATAGCCTTATGAAATGTATTTCTTAAATAAGGAGACTTGAAAGTTGAAATTACTCCTTGATCCTTGGGCCGCAGAATGGATGTTATGTTAGCAGCCATGCAAACAACATTAATTTCCTTGTACATCTCTATCAGTGTTCTTGGGTGACCAGGTAATTGTCAAGGAACAGTAATATTTTGAAAGGAATCTTTTTTTTCTGAGCAGTAGGTCTCAAGAGTGGGCTTAAAATACTCAGTAAACCATGTTATGAACAGATGTGCTGTCATCTAGGCTTTGTTGTTCCATTTATAGAGCGCAGGCAGAGTAGATTTAGGATTATTCTTAAGGACTCTAGGATTTTCAGAATAGTAAATGAGTATTGGCTTCAACTTAAAGTCATCAGCAGCATCAGCCCCCAACAAGAGAGCCAGTCTGTCTTTTGAAGCTTTGAAGCCAGGCATTGACTTGTCTCTAGCTATGGAGGTCCTAGATGAGATCTTCCAATACAAGGCTATTTCGTCTACAATGAAAATTTGTTTTTTAGTGTAGTCACCCTCATCCATCATCCTAGCAAGCTCTTCTGGATAACTTGCTGCAGCTCCTACATCAGCACTTGTTGCTTCTCCTTGCTTCTTTCCTTAAACCTCCTGAACCAACCTCTGCTAACGTCAAACTTTTCTTCTGCAGCTTCTTCACCTCTTTCAGCCTTCATAGAGTTGAAGAGAGTTAGAGCCTTTCTCTGGATTAGGCTTTGATTTAAGGGAATGTTGTGGTTGATTTGGTCTTTTGTCCAGACCATTAAAACTTTCTCTATACCAACGGTAAGTTTGTTTCACTTTCTCATCATATGCACCTTCACTGGAGCAGTACATTTAATTTCCTTCAGAAACTTTTCCTTTACATTCACAACGTGACTAACCATTAGGCACAAGAGGCCTAGCTTTCAACCTGTCTTGGCTTTCGATATGCCTTCTTCACTAAGCTTAATCATTTCCAACTTTTGATTTAAAGTGAAAGACAAGTGACTTTTCCTTTCACTTGAGTGCTTAGAGGCCATCTTAGGGTTATTAATTGGCCTAATTTCAATATTGTCGTGTCTTAGGAAATAGGGAGGCCTGAGGAGAAGGAGAGAGACAGAGGGGAACAGCCGGTCGGTGAAGCAGTCAGAACACACATAACATTTATTAAGTTTGCTGTCTTATATAGGCGTGGTTCGTGGTGCCCCAAAACAATTATAATAGTAACATCAAAGATCACTGATAACAGGTCACCACACCAGAAATAATAATAATAAAAAAGTTTAAAATATTGTGAGAATTACCAAAATGTGACATACAGACACAAAGGAGCACATGCTGTTGGAAAAACGGTGCCGATAGAGTTGCTCGATGCAGGGTTGCCACAAATCTTTAATTTGTAAAAAACGCAATATCTGTGAAGCACAATAAAGCCAAGCTTAATAAAATGAGGTATGCCTGTACCAGTCTAGGAAAGGGCAAGTTGAGAGAATGTGCTTGTGCCCTGGATTACAGAACCATCTCCATGATGTTTGGGTTTGCATTTTGTCATTGCAGATGAGAATGCTGATCCCATGATCGCAGGCGCCATATTCCTGATGTCTCCAGACAACTATCTCTGTCTACACAAGGAGAAAGCTTTGTGGACCCCAATCCCTAACACTTCCTGTTAAAATACCCCCTATTATTGACGGCACTGGGTTGGTTTGGGATTATGCCCAAGCCTGTGAGCTCAAAGCTGCCAATCCCCAAGCCAGAACTATAACCCTAGCTGTTGGTGTATCCGGGCAGGGTGTCATATCTTGGGTTATGTGGATTCCATTGTGGCTCATTACTTCAGGTATGAACACACATATTTATGTTCTTTCTGACCTCCCAGATTTTCCTTTATTATTGTTTTTAAAAAATATCAATCCAGTAATGTGTAAAAGATCTATTTTATTTCTCATTTTACATGTTTGCAATGAACAGGGAAGATTCTTAGATTTGCTTAGTCCAGGGTCTCTCATCCTTGGCACTACTGGCATTTTGGGCTGGATAATTCTTTATGGTGAGGGGCTGTCTTGTGCATTGTAGAATGTTTAATAACATCCTGGGCCTCTACCCACTGGATGCCAGTACCATAGCCCTCCACACATTGTGACAACTAAAACTGTCTCTAGACTTTGCAGAATGTCCCTGGCCAGGGAAGGGGAGGATAGAAGTGCCCCCAGTGTTGGGAACCATTTATTTAGACTCCTTCCTCAACATGTGGTGCAACCCAGGTGCATCAGCATCATGTTGGTCTTACTGAACATGCAGAATCTCAGGAACTGCCTCGGGCCCTGCGCATTAATGTGTGAGAACTACTGGTCTAGCCCATGATCTTGAACAGAAGTGTTGGGGTATTTATTTCTTAGGCTAAGATAGCATAATTCCAAAGTTATTATTAAAGCATAGGAAATGTAATTATAAAAAAAAAAAAAAGGAAATGTAACTATAGCAGACTCCTAAGTCTGTAAGTTGATGCCTACATTGGCAAAATGCATTTGAAGCAAAGTTAATTGAAATATTTAAGGATCATTAAAGGGCTTTGGTTAATTTAAAACTCTTTTTTTCTCCGATTAACTATAGTATTTTAGATTTTGGCCTGCTTCGTATCTTATGAATATAAATTAACAAACCTAAACCAAACCTGATGCTGCCAAGTCAATTCAGGCTCATAGCGACTCTATAGGACAGAGTAGAATGCTAGGGCTTCCAAGGAGTGGCTGGTGGATTTGAACTGCTGACCTTTTGGTGAGCAACTGTAGCTCTTAACTACTGTACCACCAGGGCTACATAAATTTATAGTACTTTGGAAATATTTTTGTATCTCTATGGTAATCCATAAACCAAAATGCTAACAATAATGTTGTTGTTTGGTGCTGTTGAGTCGGTTCCGACTCATAGCAACCCTAGGTACAACAGAACAAAACACTGCCTAGTCCTGTGCCATATTCACAATCATTGCTATGCTTGAGCTCATTGTTGTGGCCACTGTGTCAATCCATCTTGTTGAGGGTGTTCCTCTTTTTTGCTGGCCCTCTGCTTTACCAAGCATGATGCCCTTCTGCAGGGACGGATCCCTCCTGATAACACTTCCAAAGTATGTGAGACGTAGTCTCGCCATCATTGCTTCTGAGGAGCATTCTGGTTGTACTTCTTCCAAGGCAGATTTGTTCATTCTTTGGCAGTCAATGGTATATTCAATATTCATATATTCAATATGGTATATTCAACACCACAATTCAAAGGTGTCAATTCTTCAGTCTTCCTTATTCATTGTTCAGCTTTCACATGCATATGAGTCGAATGAAAACACCATGGCCTGGGTCAGATGCACCTTAGTCTTCAAGGTGACTTCTTTGCTTTTCAGCACTTTAGAGAGGCCTTTTGCAGCACATTTGCCCAATGCAATGCATTGTTTGATTTCTTGACTGCTGCTTCCATGGGCACTGATTGTGGATTCAAGTAAAATGAAATCCTTGACAACTTCCATATTTTCTCTGTTTATCTTGATGTTGCTTATGGTCCATTTGTGAGGATTTTTGTTTTCTTTATGTTGAGGTTATACTGAAGGCTGTGTCCTTTGATCTTCATCAGCAAGTGCTTCAAGTCCTCTTCACTTTCAGCAAGCAAGGTAGTGTCATCTGCATATCATTAATGATTTTCCTCTAGTCCAAATGCTGTGTTCTTCTTCCTATAGTCAAGCTTTTCAGATTATTTGTTCAGCATACAGATTGAATAAGTTTGGTGAAATGATACAACACTGACACACACCTTTGTTGACTTTAAACCATGCAGTATCCCCTTGTTCTGTTTGAACAGCTACCTCTTGATCTATGTTTAGGTTCCTCATGAGCACAATTAAGTGTTCTGGAATTACCACTCTTCCCAATGTTATCCATAATTTTTTACTATCCACACAGTTGCATGACTTTGCGTAGTCACTAAAACAGAGGTAAACACCCTTCTGGTATTCTCTGCTTTCAGCCAACATCCGTCTGACATCAGCAATAATATCCCTGGTTCCATGTCCTCTCCTGACTCTGGCTTGAATTTCTGGCAGTTCCCTGTTGATATACTACTGCAGCCACTCTTGAATGATCTTCAGCAAAATTTTACTTGTATGTGATGTTAATGACATTGTTCAATAATTTGTGCGTTCAGCTGGATCACCTCTTTTGGGAATAGGCTTAAAAATGGATCTCTTCCAGTCTGTTGGCCAGGTAGCTCTCTTCCAAATTTCTTGGCATAGATGAGAGAGCACTTCCAGTGTTGCATTCATTTGTTAAAACATCTCAGTTGGTATTATTAGTAAACAATAATATATACTATAAATTATCAGATGTTTATTATATACTAACGAGCCCTGGTGGCACAACTGTTAAGCCCTCTGCTGCTACTTGAAAGGTTGGTAGTTTGAACCTACCGAGTGGTTCTTTGGGAAAAAGGCCTAGGAACCTGCTTCTGTAAAGATTACAGTCTAGAAAATTCTATGGGGCAGTTCTATTCTGTCACATGGGGTCGCTGTGAATTGAAAACCGACCCAATGACACCTAACAACAACAACATTATGTTCTAAGTACTCTATTAGGTATTTTAATCCTTACAACAACTTTGTGAGGTATTAGCTTCATTTGACAAAGAAGCTAAGACTCTCAGGGACATTAAATATCTTTGTCCTAATTGCACATATCTACAAAGTGAGACAGCCAGCACCCAAGTGCATGTTCTTTCTACCCTACATTCTGTCTACCCTTTTTAGGAGAGAAAAAATGATAATAAACATTTTCGATAAGCTGATTATGCATAAACAATGTGCATACAGATTCTCAACCCCAGGAATAAGCAGGGGGGAAGAATCACTATTTTTCTTTCAAGCTTTCTTTTGTTCTGTCTTCTTAGGCAGTGGTCACATTATACCTGGAGAATGTGTGGGTGTAGCCAAGAGCTTGTTGTGAAGAATCCAGGCTCACCCATTTCCAACCCTTTGCCCCAACAGGATTTGTTCATCAACTTCAAAGCTATGCCTTACATTGTGAGAAGCATTCTTGGAAAGGATGGTTTTGTCTCTCTTGTTTTTGAAATTTACCTGCTGATTGCTAAAAGTATGTACTATGAGCTCTGATTAGCAAGCCGAAGGGTTTGCTGAGTAGCCACAAATTGTGAAAGAAAACTAAATGTGATATTTACATGATTAAATCTGAAACTAATATGTCTGTGATTATTTTTCCTTCAGTAGTGAAACCTTCTGCTTTTGTTTCTGATCCTTTCTTTGGCTGAAACTTCTACTGTATCATCAACCTATATATTCCATTAGACTGTATTCCCAGCTTCCTTTTATCACCATGGTGACACCATGTGCTTATGCCTTTATTAAAAATTTATCTTAAATTGATCTTCTAGGAACTAGTCTTTTAGGCAATGACAGCTTTTCAGTTTCAAATCCACCATAATGTTCAGATACGGGGAATTTGTGTGCAAATATTATTCCACTATTACTATAAAGGGAAATAAGGCAAAATGTTTAAAATTAGATAGCTGCTATTCCTGCTAGCTGCTTATACATGGAAAAAGACATTTTCTATGGATTCCATTCTTACTTTCCAAGTGCACTTGGCACACAATCTTTTTATAAAAATGAACTTCATTTAAGCATTCATTATCGCATACGATCATTTATTATGGGGAAATTTAAAACTTTTAAATGTAATGTTACCCTTTAGGCACCTACCCTATTATAAAATCAGAAATGCTAACAAAGATTTACATGCATATATAATTATCCTCAAGTTGTTTATAATCAAAAGCTTGAAAATTATATACATATGCAACAATAAGGGAATGATCAAATTATGGTATAGGGATACAGTTGAATAATATGCATCTCTGAAAAATGATATTACAAAGAATTTTAGTGACCTGAGGGAAAGGATAATACATTAATTGAGAAAGGTTATAAAATTTATAGATGATATGACCTCTATCTTTATAGCTATGTCTATATCTCTTTAGTTATATGTGTATTTTAAAAATTGAAAAAAATGATCACCACATATTAATAGTGGTTAACCTGGTTGTGAGTTTATGGATGATTTTTATCTTAAAGCTTTTCTCTGTTTTTATAGTTTCTTTAGTGAACGTAAGATGCTTTTGAGATCAGAAAGAAAACATGAATATTTAAATACAAAATTAAACTAATTTAATTATACCTGGATTATAGCAAAATGATTAAGAGGTCCCTGGAATTTTAATATTTTTCTTGTATTTAAAGAGTTTATCATTACAGAACTACTCTTAACCTGGCACTTTTGTTTAAAAAGAGGGTTTCAAAATAATTATTCCAGATGAAGAGCAGAGACTATTGTCTTCATGGAAAATAAAAAATGAGCTACAAGGCGAGAGGGACAAAATCAAGGGAAATTGTCCTGTGTGTGTATAAAATAAACAGCTAATTTTCAGAAAGGTCAGTCTGAAGTCTGCAGCTGGGTTTGACAAAAGAAAAGATTGCAGGGATATTTTTCATTATACTTAAACACAATGTGCTTAAATAATGCAAAATGTAAGAAGATGCTGTTATATAAAGATATCCTTGGTGGGTATTTTGTGGGAGAAATACTCAAAGGGAGGTAACCTGTTGCCATCAAGTTGCTTGTGACTCACAGAGACCCTATGGGACAGAGGAGGACTGTCCCATAGAGTTTCCAAGGACAGCCTGGTGGATTTGAACTGCCAGCATTTTGGTTAGCAGCCATAGCACTTATCACTAAGCCACCAGGGGTTCCCAAGGGGAGGTATTGTGATATTAAAGAAAAGGTACAGTATTTGCTCACAAGAAACCTTGGATTCTAGACCTGGCTCTACCATTACTCAGAAGGTCTTGGGAAAGTCATTTAATCTTTCTCTGCCTTGGTTTCTTCAATCAGAAAATAAGAGGTTTGGATTAGATGCTATCTAAAATCCCTTACAGTTTAGAATCTAATTTACCCTCCTGTTTCACATGCTATTGTAGCACAGGTCAGAGTACGGGAGTTTACATTCCTGAAACTTGGGTCAGAAGATTTGAGGTTCAAGGTCCTGGCTGATGCTGAACTAGAACAAGTTAGTGGACATCTGCTGCTATGATGGGCATTCTCCAATGCCCAGTCAGCTCTGTTATCCTCTCCAACTAAATGAAGCCAAGCAATAAGGAAAGTAGAGCCTCAACCCCACAAAATCGTTTCTTGATTTCCACCAAACATGGCTTTTTCATTTGGAGCACTGTTCCCACATGTGGAAGCATTTCATCTTTTATAAAGTGCTAGTGAAAATTTGTGATGAGAGCCAGCAAATGGTGATAATGATTGTTCTATTTTATGAATACAAGTGTCTGTTAAATCTATCCAGTATGCACTTGTATATACGAATGTCTTTATCAAGAAGAAACTTAAATAACTGGCTAGTATAAATGCCTTAGTTTTTATAAACAGCTTTATTGAAGCATAATTGACTTGCAACAAATTGTACATATTTTAAGTACATAATTTGATAAGTTTTGACAAACACATACACCATAAACCCTCGCCAAAACTGTCATAACTGTAACACTGCTCCAAAAAATGTCCTTGTTTTCCTTTGTAATCCCTTGGCAAGCTGGTATGTGGTGCAAGGTATGGATCATAGCTCACTTTTTTTGCATTATGCATATCCAGTTATTCCAGTATCATTTTTCGGAAAGAATATTCTTTCTCCATCTTTGACTTAGTTCTCCACATACGTGTGGGCTTATTTCTGAAACCATTACTCTGTTCCATTGATTTATCTGTCACTCTTCATGCCAAAACCACATTATCACGATGATGGAAACTTTAAAATAAATCTTGAAGTTAGTATAAGTCCTCCACTTTTTTTTTCTTAATTCAAAGTTGTTTCAGCTCTTCTAGATCTTCTAAATTTCCAGATAAACTTTAGAATCAGCTTGTCAGTTTCTACAAGAAAGCCTGCTAAGATTTTAATTGGGATTACATTATAGTACAGATTAATCTAGATCAATTTGGTGACAGTTGACCCTAAACAATATTGAGCCTTCTGATCCAGGAACACAATATCCTCTGCATTTTTTTAGGTCTTCTTTAATTTCTCTCAGCAGTTTTGAGCATCTTTTGCTAAATTTATCCATAAGTATTTGCTAGTTTTAATGCCTGTATAAATGGTATTGCTTGTTTCAATTTCAATTTGTTTTATTGCTTGCCTATAAAAATATAATTTATTTATTTAGCATTGGCTGGTATCCTGTGACCTTGGTAAGTTCACTTATTAGTTCTATAACTCTTTTGGATAGATTTCATAGGATTGTCTACATAGATGATCCTGTCATCTGCGAATGACGGCACTTAAACTTTCCCTTCCAATCTGGATGCATTTTTTATCTTTTCCTTGATTTATTACACTGGCTTGGACCTCTAGTAGAATGATAAGTAGAAAGAGGGTAAGCAGGTATCCTTTCCTTTTTCCTGACTCCATGAGAGTCATCATTTTATTTTTTTCTAAAATTATTCTCTCTTGCTCTCTCTTACTGTTATCAGAGACTTTATATTTCTCTGATATTACACTTTTAATGTCCAAAACTCAGTAGTCACATTACAGATTATCTTATTCCAGGATTTCTGGAATTCTCAAGAAAACACTTAAGATATTCTACAAATATGCTCCAGTTGGAGTTTACCATCTTGCTTCTGACTATTAATTACTGTATTTTATGCAATAACACATACTTTCTGTGTTTGTTTGCCAGCCGCACCCTCCCCACTCAAGGTATTTTTGTAAGTACTGCTATGCTGGTGGTGCTTGCAAAAAAAAAAAAACCTGGAGAGGGGGAGGGAGGGCGTGGCTGGCAAACAAACATAGAAAGCATGCGTTATTTGCATAAAAATACAGAACTCTCCTGTGAGGCCATTTCCCTCTGGGCCTGGTCACCTGCTGATATCTCAAGAAGGTTCTCTGTCACTACTCATGGCATAGAACCTTTCTTTTACTTCTCTACAATGAAAACAGGGATTATGCTACAAGTTTTTAATAAAACTGGCTGGTGTAAATGGTTTCAGCTGGACTACTAACCTAAAGGTAGCAGTTTGAACCAACCTAGCAGTGCTGTGGTTGGTTGTGCTTGGCGATCTGGTTCTGTAAAGATTACAGCCCAGAAAACCCTACAGAACACAGTTCTACCCTATAACACATGGCATCAGCATGCGTTGGAATTGACTTCATGTAAGGGGTTTTAAATTAGGGGGTTAAAAGAAGAAAGTAACATCCAGAACAATTTACAATTACCATTTACATGGAGCCCTGGTAGTGCAATGGTTAAGAGCTCGACTGCTAACCAAAAGGTCAGCAGTTCAAATCCACCAGCCACTCTTTGGAAACCCTAAGGGGCAGTTCTATTCTGTTCTATAGGGTCATTATAAGTCAGCATCAACTTGATGGCAACAGGTTTGGTTACTCTTTATATAATTTCTGTGACTTAAACTTCTGCTTAATTAACGTAAGAGGGTCCCCAATTTAAAAAATCAATTCTGTTCCAGTGGTTGGTTTGTGCACATTGCTCCATCTAAACAGTGGTTCAAGCTGTATGTCAGCCTACAAGTTATAAATGCTGAATAACTCCTACTGGGGTTGGAAATCCTGGCTATTTCTCAATATAAAGAGTAGAAAATAAATTGGTCTCATCTTTTTGCTTTTAAACATGATAAAATTGAACATATAAACTACAGGCATGCAGACTTCAGGGACCTTGAAAAGACACTTAAATAATCAGTGAGCTTAGACAAATGTCTTAGTTTTTGTAGTCTTATTGAAGTATGATTGACTTGTTTACATATTGTAAAGGTGGGTCAGACAGGTTTTTAATAAAAATTGTCTATTCTTTGAGTTGGTAATGCTTGCAGTGTTTGTCAGCCCTGAGATCTGGCCTGTTGTTGAAGTCAGGAGTTGGACTGGAAACTTTCTCATGGCCTAATCCCTAAAAAATGTCATTGTGGGAATAATGTGGTTTTGACTGTAAAGGGAAAAAAAGATGCTTTGAGTAGAAAAAGTGACTGAGTAGCTCTTTTACCCCCTGTTCTGTCTTAGTATAGTTAGAGTGAACCTGATAGATTTAAAAAAAATTATTTTATGCTCACTTACACGTTTCCAAGGAGAGGGTGGAAAAGTAATGCCAAAAGATGCTTTCATGTCCTTTTGCAAAGCCACTTCGAGGAAAACCTGAAAAACGGTATTTTCACACCAAAGTCAATCTCCATGCTATTAATTTTGGTCTGTATTAGAATTGAGTGGAAACTCTGGTGGCATAGCGGTTAAGTGCTACAGGTGCTAACCAAAAGGTCGGCAATTCAAATCCACCAGGCGCTCCTTGGAAGCTCTATGGGGCAGTTCTCTGTCCTATAAGGTTGCTATGAGTCGGAATCAACTCTACGGCGACAGGTTTGTTGTTTTTTTTTTTTTTTAGAATTGAGTGATGCTCAATTTTTAAAAACTCACTGAGTATCTCACCTCCTTGTATTTCAAGGTATCCATGATACAGAGCTGAGGTAGGAGGGGCTTTAATGCTGTAGACATTTACTTTTTCTTTAACAAGGTATAGCAGAAGCCAATGAACCATTTAGCGATTGATTTTTGTCATATTGTGAAGTTCTAGCAGATCTGGAGATGGTCTCCTCAGATTTAAGATTTTTTACTAAATTGGACTCCTCGGATTTAAGGAAATTTCTACTAAATTTAAAAAAAATCCCTAAAATGTTGTCAAAACGAATACTCTTGCTTGCATTATGTGACTATTGACTATTTTTTTGCAAGGAAATAATCTCCATTGCCTCTTCTCTACCAAGAAGCTAATGAAGCTTGAGTCTTTCCAAGATCCATGCAGGAGCCTGTGCAACACGATTTTTGCTTTTAAACACATCATTTATCTTTTTTAACTTGAAAAAGTAAAAGTAAGTTTTTATCACAATCTGTTAATAGAATTGTCTCTTTCTACTCTGAATCCTTCTCTATCATACTTTCCTTCTTGTCAAGTGGCGTCTTGGGAATCAGGTAAGGAGAAGTTGACCCAGGGCTGCACTTAGTTTGGGCTTACTGGAGTAGGTCTATGTGGCTCATAGCACTTTCATTTATAGGTAAGTCATTGCTGGTCATCCTGGTTTAGGAACGACCTCTGGGAATTATTTTCAACTGCCTATTGCTGTCACCAGCATCTTCACTAGAAGTGTCAGGGGCATATGAACGTGTCCTACGGCACTGAAAGAGTCCCGGTGGCACAGTGATTAAGTGCTTGGCTGCTAAAGGAAAGGTTGGCAGTTTGAACCCACCATCTGCTCTGCAGAAGAAAGATGTGGCAGTCTGTTTCTGTAAAGATTACAGCCTTGGGAACTCCATGTAATAATTCTATTCTGAGTCACTGTGAGTTGGAATGGACCTGACAGCAACGGGTTTTTTCTTTTGAAACAGGCTACGGCACTGAGCATAGTGAATAGAGGAGGAAAAGCAAGGTTTAAAACATGTAGAGTTGGTCTGTGAAAAATTATTCTAAATCCTACACTCATATGTACAAAGACTTGAAAGAGGTTTTCACAAATTATCAGCAAACGAAAGATTAGACAGGCCCGTAAAACAAAACAAGACTAAATAGGCACACCAGCCCAAGGTCAAGGACGAGAAGGCAAGAGGAGACAGGAAAGCTGGTAATGGGAACCCAAGGTCAAGAAGGGGAAAGTGTTGACATGTTGTGGGCTTGGCAACCAATGTCACAAAACAATTTGTGTATTAGCTGTTTAATGAGAAACTAATTTGTTCTGTAAACCTTCATCTAAAGTGCAATAAAAAAATTATCAGCAAAACTATTTGTGAAGTTAATAGTAATCCATTAAGAAGTTAAAAGAAATTTTTAAAACTGTTAATAATAAAAAAAGAAAAACAAACTTTGATTAACCATGCTAGAGAAGAGACTAAATTAGCTATCTAGTTTATTTACAAAAAAATATTACAAAATCATTTTTGATCTGAAGAGGTGACCAAAAAAGTTGAACCCAAAAAGTGTTGGGAAACATATTGTAAAGGTGGGTCAGATAAGTTTTTAATAAAAATTGTGTTTTCCTTGAGTTGATAATGCTTGTGATATTGTCAGTTTTTGCATTTTGTAATTTGTTGCAATCTTGCTCTTTCTCATTCCAAATACATATTCCTTTTCATACTTGATTTTATATTAATAATTACACTTGTTTTTCTTAAAGTGGTAATTTGTTGTGATTTGCTCTTTTCCATTCCAAATAAATATTCATTGTCATAACTGATTTTCTATTAACAATTTCATATGTTTTTCTTAAAGTGAGATCTCTGAAGTATATAATCTATGGATCCCACAAAGGTGGACCTACCCCTCCTTCCACGCATAGTTTTATAAACATGTCTCAGTAAATGAATGTAATAATGATGATGCTGTTGCCGTTGACAGCAATGATGATGGCAACAATGGTGATGGTAACAATGGTAATGGCTTACAGACCAAGCAAAGTTCATTAACTCCCTTGTTAGATTTTTCTGACATACCAAAGAGTTCTTCTTTATATCTTTTCAAAATCCTACTGTCTTAGTCATCTAGTGCTGCTATAACAAAATACCACAAATGGATGGCTTTGACAAAGAGAAATTTATTTCTTCACAGTAAAGAAGGTTCAAAGTCCAAATTCAAGGTGTCAGCTCCAGGGGAAGCCTATCTCTCTCTGTCAGCCCTCTCATCAGTCTTCCCCTGGACTAGATGCTTCTCCATGCAGGGACTTTGGGCCCAAAGTATGCGCTCTGCTCCCGGTACTGCTTTCTTGGTGGTATGAGGTCCTCAACTCTCTGCTTGCTTAGCTTTCCTTTTCTGTCTTGAGAGATAAAAGGTGGTACAGGGAAACTCCCTTTACATTGGATCAGGGATGTAACCTGGGTAAGGATGTTACAATTCCACCCTGATCCTCTTTAACATAAAATTACAATCACAAAATGGAGGACAACCACAGGCTACTGGGACTCATGGCCTAACCAAGTTGATACATACTTAAATGGGGGGACATAATTCAATCCATGACACCTACCTACTGGAATTTAGTCTTATTTCATCTTGATCTACCCACATTGCACAGTGAAAATGCCTGGTCAGCATTTATTACAGTGAAAGCTGGAACTCAAGGAGACCACCTTGCTTTTCCAGGTCTCGCAAATTTTCTGCCTTTGGCAGGGTGCAGTCTTACCACTTTTCTATCGCTCGCTTTAGTGGATAGTATTTGAGTTTTCCTTCTCTGACAGTTTTCAGTCTTACATAGGTTCCAGCTTTTGCGGGTTTTACTGTATATATTTCTTTATGTGGCCAATATTTATGATCATTATATCATACATCCCAGAAATCAGGGCACCCAGATTTTTTTTTTTTTCAGTTTATACTTTTAAGGTTATTTAAAGCTTTACACAAGTGTGTGACTAATTTGTACTTACATACTTTTAAAATTGTCATTATTATAAAAGTACATGATATAATTGTACTGGAAAATGGAGAACAATGTTATTTAGAGTATTATTTTGTCTAGTCTTCAATAATCATGTTTTTTAGTGCTTTTTCTTTGAAAGTTATAGCACTGGAATTGGTGAATTCAGACGAATTTTTGGTTAAAGACAAAGACTAGAAATTCTCCTGTGTATTGTGTTTTAAGAATTACTTAACACAGCGTAAGTCAAATTATAAATATGCTTTTATCCTATTTTATTTATTTACTTGGAAAATGTATTGTTTTCTGAGGGACATTCATATCTCTATTTTGCTCTCATTCTTCATGTGTATCTTGCTTGTTTGAATAGATCCCTTTTCTTCTTTTCTCTATTCTTTTGTCATTTTTTCCGACAAATTGCTCAATCCCAAGACAAAGAACCCCTTGATAATGGAGTAGAAGAAAGAGTTAAAGAATTGCTTAGAACTGATTCAATAGAGAACAATCCAATTCCCACTTGGAGGAAGACACGGGCACTGAATCAGATGGGCCCGTGGAGCCTGTGGAGGAAATTATGAGTAGTTGCTCCTGATTGAATATCATTATCCTCCTGTTGTCTAGGAAGATGATTGTTATAATTAGCAACAAATGTCATGGGCAACTATAATTTACCTTTCCTTGTAACAACTGACAATTTACCTTTTTCAATGCTTTGTTCTACCTACCCATCATGTCACTCTCCCTAACCTCCCCAACAATCAAACATAGAATAAAATATATCTGTCTTACAGAATTTGTATATTCACTGACTGCAATATTGGGACTATTAATTTTTAAAAAGTCATTAAATGGCTACTCATACAAATTTCAGGCTTTTTTAAAATTAAAATTTTCATAATAGGCACGTTGTGGGGGCGGGGCTCCTTAGAGATATTTTACGATTATTTCTTATTAGAAAAATTCTAAAGGTAGTATAAAGAGGGAAATCATTAACTGTGTTGCATGGCCATTAAGTGTAATTTTAATATCCTTTAGATTTTATTAGTAATGTAATCTTTTAAATTCCATTTTGAATTTGTAACAATAAATTCAATTCGGCACAAGTATATGTAAGCCTTGATTAAATTTTTAAAATAGAATGCAAACCATGATATTTTATGAAGCATTATATAATTAATTGTGAAGAATATTTACTTAGCAAGTGCCCGTGCTAGGTATTTACTAAATTATAGTTGTAGTTGTCAAGTAAAATTCAAATGCAAGTAGTTCAAGTGCTCTTCTCTTTAAATGTCCCACTATTTTGGACTTCCTATTATGACTAGATGAATATATTCCAATGTCTATTTTTAAACAACATGGAATATTATTTTTTAGGATAGGTAGTTATAAGAAAAACAATCAAATAAATAAATAGCTGATAAATCTAGGGCAAAGATAAGTGTTCCCAAAAGTGAAGAGGGAAATGAATAATACCTAGCAATTTCCTGCTTTTTTTCTGAGTGTAGCTACTACTCTAACAGTTTTGTTCCTTTTATTAGCCCAGTCCTTTTATTATATTACCCCACCTCCAGAATGAATGGTCAAAATCTGATGTCTACATTTCTACTTTATATTCTTATGACCTGAATTTGTTCTTTATGCTCCCACCAAGCCTCTATTCTAGAATATTAATAAGTTATTTTAACCATATATAACAGTCTTTGCTCAATGCTCATTCTCCTTGACATCCGTGTAGATTTTAATATTGTTGACCACATCCTACCCCTCAAAACAATTGACTTTTGTGGTATTAATCTGTGCTGTCTTTTATCATCTGGACTGCTCCTTCTTGCACTACTATTATTTTTACAGGTTTCTAAATGTGCATGTTTTTTAATGCCTAGTTGCAGACTATGCATTCTTTTCATCCTTCTTTGGAGGACATCAATCATAAGACTATGATAATTAACATTTTTCCATCTCCAGGCTTTTATTCTTGATTCTCCTAGAGTCAAGGAAAATAAGTGATAGCTAACGAGATTAAGGAATTTTTTTTGAGATTGTAAAGATGACTAGCCATATTCACTGACTGCAATATTGGGACTATTAATTTTTAAAAAGTCATTAAATGGCTACTCACACAAATTTCAGGCTTTTTAAAATTAAAAGTCTTACAAGGACTTAGAACCCATGGGTTTGATAATAGGCACGTTGTGGGGGCGGGGTCCTTAGAGATATTTTACGATTATTTCTTATTAGAAAAATTCTAAAGGTAGTATAAAGAGGGAAATCATTAACTGTGTTGCATGGCTGTTAAGTGTAAATTGAGTCCTGCCTCATTAACATCATAAAGGTAGAATTTACAACACATAGGAAAACCACATCAGATGACAAAATGATGGGTGAACTCTGTTAGTGAAGCTAGAGATTATTTGATTTTTGCTTTCTTTTGATGGAAGATTCCTTTTTCTTTTTAATATATATTTTTATTTCTTTGTTCGATTTTAGAGGTAGTTTTTGTGTTGTGGTATCCTTTGCACTAAAGGCCAATAAAAATATGTACTATATCCAACCATTTTTGAGTACTTAGTTCAGGTACTAAGCAAAGGTACATAGTTTTTCAGGTGACAGAAAAATTAAATTACTATTTGACTTATCTAGTTCTGCTATAACTGAAATACCACAAGTGGATGGCTTTAACAAAGAGAAATTTATTCTCTCACAGTTTAGGAGGCTAGAAGACCAAATTCTTGGTGCCAGCTCCTGGGGAAGGCTTTCTCTCTTTGTTCTCCCTGAGGGAAGGTCTTGTCATCAATCTTCCCTGGTTGAGGGAATGCAAGGACCCGCTATTCTCCTGGCTCTTGTTTCTTGGTGGTACGAGGTCCCCTTGTCTCTCTGCTTGCTTTTCTCTTTTATATATCAAAAGAGAATGACTTAAGACACAACCTAATCTTGTAAATTGAGTCCTGCCTCATTAACACCATAAAGGTAGAATTTACAACACGTAGGAAAACCACATCAGATGACAAAATGGTGGGTAATCACACAATACTCAGAATCATGGCCTAGCCAAGTTGACACACATTATGGGGGACACAATTCAATCCACAACACTATTTGCTCTTGAAATGGTATTAACAGAACTGGGTATATCCATTATTTCAACACCACTTGCTGCTTTTATGGGCAGTGTAATCACATAATTAATGAAATACAATAATGCTTATTATTTATAAAGTGCCTTTCATGAATATGCTGAGAGTGCCTGGATCTTAAGTGACACTCAAGGTATCCTTTTTTTGTATGTCAGTTGATAACTACTTCCTGAGGCCAGAAGAATGCATTTGAATGAGTTCATGTTGACTGGTTACAGGGGCCACAAAGATGAAATTCACTGTACGTGATTAAATTACCATAGTATTACCCAATGAAGTCTTGATTCCCCCTCTTCCCACCATATTGTTTTTATTTAAGGATAGGATTTAAAACAAACAAAAATTCTGTGTAAGAGACCTAAACTAGGGCACTAAATCACTTTGTGTACTGAGTGAAATGGATTACAAAGCAATGAAACTGATTTTCCTATATGATTGTTGTGTTGGTCCTGTTAACTTAAAATCATACCCTGGCTGTTCTTGTCTCAATACAAGAGCAAAGAATATGTACTTTCCTGCTGAAGGTTTTGTTTTACTAATGAAGAAAATATTTTAGTAGTACCTCTTAACTATCAGAAGGCATTGCATAAAAAAGCCTCACAGTTGCTTCTTAGAAATTAAAACACATTTGCTTAACAGGTGAATTTTCTCCTCCAATTTTATTTTGTGCACATTCTTTCTTTGTTTCTTATCTTGCACTTCCATTTTTTCAAGACGGCTGAGCCATGACTGTTTTGGAATACAGATGTCCCTACCCTAGATGATTCAAAAAATTTAAACAACATAGAGTTCAAGTGGAGGAATTGCTAAATCCTCATGTACCCTCTGCTCTGCCTCTTTGCCTTGTGTGTCTGGAGCTGCTTATTTATTTTTAATTCAAAAATCAGTTCCACAAAAAAAAAAAAGAAAAGATTTTCTTCTTTCACACCTCATTTTTTGGTTTGAGAAGTACTTGTATACCTACCTATGGCATTCAACATATATGCAAACTATATTTGATAGTAAAGAAACTTTTATAAATAAGATTTGATGGAAGACAATATATCATAGGATTAGCCAATGAAATCTTAAAATAATAGTAAAAGTGCACATAATTAGGCAAAATCATTAAAAATTACCAATGACTTCCTATAAAAACATGTTGTAATAAAAAAAATTGATGTTACTCTTAGCACTTGAAAAATGTTGTTATATTGGAAATTTTGGGGTGAAAATTTAAGAAACTTGTTTTTCTTCAAACTCTTCCTATTAAACTTATTCGAATATTCCTGTTGAAAGTATTCATATTCCTATTAAAACTGTGAGTAAATGGGAACACCCTGAGTTACCAAATGTTATAAGACCCACACGAATATCATTGTATTCATATCCTTGTTAAATTTATTCTATATTTGTCATGGATTGAATTATGTCCCCCCAAAAATATGTGTATTAACTTGGTTAGGCCATGATTCCCAGTATTGTGTGGTTGTCCTACATTTTGTGATTGTAATTTTATGTTGAGAGGATTAGGGTGGGATTGTAACACCACCCTTACTCAGGTCACCTCCCTGATCCAAGGTAAAGGGAGTTTCCCTGGGGTGTGGCCTGTACCACCTTTTATCTCTCGAGAGATAAAAGGAAAGGGAAGCAAGCACTTGGGGACTTCATAACACCAAGAAAGCAGCACCAGGAGCAGAGCACATCCTTCGGACCCGGGTCTCTACACCTGGGAAGCTTCGACCATGGGAAGACTGAGGACAAGGACCTTCTTCCAGAGCTGATACAGAAAGAAAACCTTCCCTTGGAGCTAACGCTCTGAATTTGGACTTTTAGCCTACTTTACTGAAATAAATTTCTCTTCGTTAAACCCATCCAATTGTGGTATTTCTGTTATGGCAGCACTAGATGACTAAGACAATATTCTAGTGGCTGCCAAAACATATAGTAATATTATGACAAATCTATGGGGCAGGCATTCTGGGATATAGAAGTTGAAGAAAATAATTTCTTCATGGCATAGAACAAAAATTAAGATTTTAAGAATACTCTCACAAAAGATCTAAGTCCTATAAAAATGAGTTGAGAAACCCCATAATATGCTTATTTAGTTTATATTCCTACTAAAATTTTAAATTTTAATTTAATTTCACAGTTAGACTTTTCCTTAATAGTCCTAGGTAAAAAACAGAAAACCCAAAGGAAAATCAATTTAATTTTATTTTTAAACTTTTAAGGATGTTTGGGAGCTACGCACTCATTTTCTATTCTGTTCTATAGTAATAAAAACTTAAGCTCAGGGTATATTTTTCTTCCTTTCCAGATCAGATTATTAGTAATCCCATTAAAGATGTATACCCAATTTCCTTTTTATTTTTAAATAAAAAAGTGGGTATTCAAGCCCATATTGTGGGAAGGACCTAGACACATCTATTCAACTATTTTACATTGAATGCAGCCCTAAAACACACAAAATCACCAAAGTAAATCAAATTAAAAATAACTTAAACTTAAAATAGATTGAAAACAAGAAAAAAGATGCTAAATACAGACGATAAAAACTATATAATGGCTACAAATAGACTGTAATGTCAACACTAAGCTTTCTAGCAATCAACTGAAAAATTATAAACTGGTCAGTTCTGTAGTTCACAGAGTTTATATGCTTAAAAATAGACCAATTTTTCAAGAAGTACAAGTATTCTGTCTACTAATGCCAGAAAGAAATTTCTCTCAAGGTTTTTCCTTAAGAAGACAGAGAATAGAGAATGCAATGAACAATGGCCTCAGTAACATTCCTATGCGTGATGAGTTCAGAGGGTATTTTTAATAAAATTATCTTTTCCCACTCATGATGACCGTATAGGATGGAGTAGAACTGCCCCACAGAGCTTACAGGGAGAGGCTGGTGAATTCAAACAGCTGACCTTTTGGTTAGCAGCCATAGCATTTAACCACCGTGCCACCGGGGCCTTTTTCCTCAATATAGTCTTATGGTATCATAGCAAAGATGAGAGGAGAGAGGTAAACCTTAGTTTCTATGGAAGCAGCCTGGTTTACGAAGCATGAACTAGCTTTAATAGACAACTGGTCACATCATCTTTCAAGGGCACCAACCTAAACAAAAGCCACCATTTTTGGTCGACTAATCATCCATAACATACAACTGGCTTATAATTTACAATCTTATGCAGTATGTTCAGTAGGTTGGAAACCCTGGTGGTGTAGTAGTTAAGAGCTATGGCTGCTAACTAAAAAGTCAGCAGTTTGAATCCACCAGGCGCTCCTTGGGAAGTCCATGGGGCAGTTCTACTCTGTCCTATAGGGCTGCTATGAGTTGGAATCAACTTGACAGCAGAAGGTTTTTTTTTGCAGGGGGGGGGGTTTGATGTAGTAGGTTAACTTATTTAGTTTTCTAGGTACATATTTTGTAAGTACTCGTTTCTACTACACAGAATAGCCTATTCGAGATCAACCATTCCAAAAGTTCTTTATTAAAATGTAAAAAAAAAAAAAATGGCCAAAGGGCATAACTGATTTGCCTGCTTATATAATTTTCGGGTTAAATTTTATTTGCAGCCATATACTCGCTGTTGGAGAACTTTGGGGACCCGCTGGTTTCTTCATCTGTATATACAAAATTATATCCCAAGGAACATGTTGCCTCTGCCCTTAAGGATTTGAGGGGCTTTCTATTCACCATATATCCTATTAGACTCCTCAGTTTCCCTAAGAGGATGTCAGTTCATTCCAGCTTGGATGAGTAGAAGGCCTAGGGTTCCAACTTAAGCCAGAACACAGGAGAGCTGCAGTCCAGGGAACTGTTAGACAGTATGACCTTAGATTTTTTGCTGCTCCAATTTTACGAAACACTCACTTGAACTAAAGTATTATAAACACAGACACAGACACAGACACACACTCCATCACTGGAAGGATATGTGGTCCAGCAGGGAGTTGCACTAATTGACCACAGATTGCAGTTGGCCCATCGTATAATTTTTTTTTTTTTTGATTAAATTGCTTCTTTAGTAAAATGCTGTAGCCTACAGTGAGCGACTTCGTAAGAAATAGTCCTGTGAAACACGCTGGTGCATTTAGTGTAAGACTGTTGTTGAGTTTGCTTCATCACAAAATGTCATCTTTATGAGGACCTGTGGGAGAATATTCTCTTAGATTTCAGGAGTAGTAATGCCCAAAGAAGGCCAAAGACTACAGCCTTCAGTATGGATTACACCTGAAAGTTAAGAAAATGAAAATCCTCACGACTGAACTGATAAACAACATCATTATAAATGGAGATGAAATTGAAATTGACTATGACTTCATTCTAATCAGATCAACAATCAACATCCATGGAAGCAGCAGTCAAGAAACCAAGCAATGTATTACATTAGGTAAATCGGATACAAAATGCCTCTTTAAAGTTTTAAAAACCAAAGACGTCACTTTGATGACTAAAGTGTACCTGACCCAAAAGATGTTTTTTTCAACCTCATATGCTTGGGAAATTTGGATAGTGAAAAAGGAAGACAGAATTGATGCTTTTGAACTGCAGTGTTGGCAAAGACTATTGAATATACCATGTACTTTCAAAGGAACAAACAAATCAGTCATCGAATAAAGACAACCAGAATGATCCTTAGAAGCTAGGATGGAGAGATTTCAATCTGCTTGATTTGGACATGTCATCAGCAAAGACTAATTGCTAGAAAAGGACATCATGTTTGGTGAATTAGAAGATCAGGGAAAATGCTCCATGAGATAGACTGACACAGTAACCACAACAATGGACTCAGACACACCAACAATTATGAAGATGGCACAGGCCTTGGCAACGTTTCATTCTGTTATACAAGAGATTACCAGGAGTGGGAGCTGACTCCGCAGCAGCTAACAATGAGAGCAGCAATGCCTCTTGTGATCATTACGGTTGAGCATCAACTTGGCTTGACAGTGATTCTCAGTGGTTGGGCAGTTTTCATGTAGTTTGGCAGTCATAAAATGATGTAATCACTTCCATGATGAGATCTGATATAATGTGATCGTCTCTGTGATAAAGTCTGCTGTGAGTAACCAATCAATTGAAAGGGAGTTTCCTTGGGGGTGTGGCCTGCACCCAAGATAGGTGGACTTTCTAGCAAGGCTTGTGAGCTTTTGTTCCCTCTGGATCCCAAAGCTGGCTCCTGTTTGTCTGAACCTCCGGTTCTTGAACTTGAGCCAAGCTTACCTGCTGATCTTGGGATTCATCAGCTTCTGTAGTCTGTGAGCCATTGGTCTGACAGCTTACCTACCGACCTTGGGATTTGTTGGCCTCCATGGCCTGTGAGCCAGAGGCCTGTTGTCTGCTGATCTTGGGTTCACCAAGCCTCTGCAGCCTCGTGAGTCAAGAGAAGCCCTACCCTTTTACTTGGGACTTTACAGCCTCTACAGCCACATGAGCCATTTCTTTGATATAAATTTCTCTCTCTTTGTATATATGTATATATAGAGAGATGCTTCACTGTTTTTTCTTCTCTAGAGAACACAGCCTAAGACACCTATCTTGGGCCACATTTCACCCCTTATTCATGCTATAAATCTTGTACCAACTTTGGCCACATCTGAATACTGGACTTCCTGGCTCTGCCCCCAATGCCAATACCTTCACCATAACTGCACTGGGTGTCAAGAAATGTAGGGTCAATATGTGTCCTTCTAAGCAAGGGTCCATCTCCTCAAGTATCTTGTCTATTCATTTCATTCTTGGCTTCAATTCATTTTTTTCTACTGTCATTTTCCCTTGGTTCCATTTTTGTCTGCTTATTTTTAATTTTATCTTAGTATATTGTACGGATTTCTATAGCTCCCTGAAATCACTTATGAAAGTGAGCTTAAGAGTCTTGAGAGCATTCAAGACTTTGAACTTTCATTGTTACATGTCCTCTGAGTCTAGCAACTCCCGTGTTTTTGACGCTGCCCCCATATGCAATCAGACCTCCGCTCAAGATTTGCTCACTGTGTTCTCTCTACAGGGCATTTCTCTGCTGATAAAATGACATTCCCCCACCTTCTCCATAGGAAGACATGAAACATGGATGCCGTTGCTTCAGTTTCTGCACATGTCTTGTGCTATGCACTTTAAGCATATAAATTTCAATATACAATTTAAGCCTTCTTCGACGTATTGGCTTCTGTGAGCTTAATGTTTTTGATGACTCATATTGTCACTCAATTTCTTGGGTGATTTAGTAAAAGATCTGAACTCTTCTCTGAAATGAACACAATAAAAGAAATGAAATGTTTACATAATTACTTTGAGGGAAGTTGACAGTAAAGTAGAAATGTTGAGACATGCTAGTACTAAATATTGTCAGTAAACACATTTCTTCTCTGTCTGAAAATACTTCTTACTTATATAGCCTATCAGAGATGCAATATATCCCGTGAAACAGCTTTAACGTTCATACTTTTTGAATAACTAAGATGAATATAGGAAGATCATTTTTATTGCGTTATCATTCATTCACCCACACATTTGTTCCTTCCATCAACAACAACAGCTCTGTGCCTGGTGCTTGTCTAGATACTGGCGATACAGTCATGAACAATACAGAGCTATTCCCTTCACGGAACTTATACTTTACTCAGGGGAAGCAGATAGTGAAAACATAAATAAACTAATAAAAAACTAAATAGGTACTTTCAGATGGTTGAGCAGGTTTGGAAGAAAAATAGAGTTGGCTATGTGTAGTGAGCCCCCGGATAATACAAATGGTTAATGCCCTTGGCGGCTAACCCAGTCCACCCAGAGGCACCTCAGAAGAAAAGCCTGGTGATTTACTTCCACAAAATAAGTCTTTGAAAACCCTGTGGAGCACAGATTTACTCTGACACACCTGGGGTTGCTGGGAGTCAGAATCAACTCAATGGCAACTGGTATGGTACATGTGTAGTGGGGACTTTGTTCAGAGAGGTCAGGGTAAGCTTCTGATCTTTGAGAGGAGATTCGAATAGTGAGAGGGAACAAGCTATACAAAGATCTGGGGAAAGAACCGCAAGCAGAGGGAACAGCTAGTGCAAACAGTCTTAAACCAGAAAAAAACCCTCAAACCCATTGCTATCAAGTCAATTCTGACTCATAGCAACCCTACAGGACAGGGTAGAGCCACCCCCATAGAGTTTCCAAGGAGCAGCTGGTAAATTTGAGCTGCTGACCTTTTTGGTTAGCAGCCATAGCTCTTAACCATGACTCCACCAATGCTCTACAAAGGGTCTTCAATGGAAACACTTGTGAGCCTCAGGGTTCAGAGAGAAGTGAGGCAGATGAGAGGCAGGTAGAGGGCAGATCATTTGGAATCTTTAGCTGTGCATGTCAAATATCTCCTGGGACCTTGAGCAAGTAAGTCACTAAATCTATCTGTGCCTCAGTTTCCCTTTTTCTAACATAGGGTGAGAGCTACTGCATAAGCTTGTTTGTGAAGATTTAATGTCTTAATTGATGTTAAGTACTCGGAAAAATGTCTGACACTTAGTCAGTACTTTGTGTGTTAACAGTTATTATTATTTTGGGGGTCCGTAGTGGTTCAGGTGGTAGAATTCTCGTCTTCTAAGTGGAAGACCTGAGTTTGACTTCCAGGCAAAGCACCTCATGCACGGCCACCGCCCGTCTGTCAGAGGAAGCTTGCATGTTTCTATGATATTGAACAGCTTTCAACAGAACTTCTGGACTAAGAAGGATTGGAAAGAAAGACCTGGTGATCTACTTTTGAAAATCAACCAATGAAAACCCTATGGGTCACAATGATCCAATCTTCAGCTGATTATGGGGATGGCTCAAGACAGGCAGTGTTTTGTTTTGTTGTGCATGGGGTTGCTATGAGTCTGGGGCTGACTTGAGGGCAACTAACAACAGGAACACTATTATTATTTTGAGTATATACACTGTACAATCTGTCTCTAGCTAACAATTTAGTAGCCTTGATAGACTACTAAACTAGAAAAGGTCTTAGAAATCATGTCAAATCTGACATTTTACAGATCAGACTTTAGCTCAGAGTCGTCAAATGGCCCACACAAATTCCCACAATTCATAAACAAATGTATAGACTAAAATCTTGGTCTCCTGACACTCAGACCAAGAGATTTCTACTATTAGATGGATTTGGCCTTTAGTTAACAACCCATTGGCTTAGAATTATTTTCCCTAGTACTTACTTTATAGGATTATATCTAGAATAGTATTAATGAAACGGATTTTTTAAGTGACTTAGGTGATTACCATATTGATAGCAAGCTTACATGCTAATCATTTACCGAGAATTGAAAGATCTTTGGAAGTAATCAGAATTTTGCCATGAGGTAAATAACAGCATTTACCCATAGTAAAATAATAACATGGACAATTATTTAGGATTATTCTATTTTTACCAATGGATTAACCACAGATTCAATATATACAATGAGTAGCTTTAGCATTCATACTTTTTGAGTAAGATAAATATAGGAAAATCATTTTATTATAGTATTATTTAGTTTTTCATTCATATATTTATTCCCCCACCATGCTTCTGTCAGTTTGTTGTACTGTGGTGGCGTATGTGTTGCTGTGATGCTGGAAGCTATGCCACCAATATTTCAAATACCAGCAGGGTCACCCATGATAGACAGGTTTCAGTGGAGCTTCCAGACTAAGGCAGATTAGGAAGAAGGACAAGGCAGTATACTTCTGAAAAATTGGGCAGTGAAAACCTTATGAATAGCAGTGGAACATTGTCTGACATAGTGCTGGAAAAATGAGCCCCTGAGGTTGGAAGGCACTCAAAATACCGCTGGGGAAGAGCTGCCCCCTCAAAGTCGAGTCATCTTTAATGATGTGGATGGAGTCAAGCTTTCAGGACCTTCATTTGCTGATGTGGTACAACTCAACTGAGAAGAAACAGCTGCAAACATCCATTAATAATCGGAACGTAGAGCGTAGAAGTATGAATCCAGGAAGATTGGAAGTTGTCAAAAATGAAATGCATAAAGATCGATACCTCAGGCAATGGTGAGCTGCAATGAACTGGTATTGGCCATTTTGAATAGACGATCACATGGTCTACTATGCCGTGAATGACAACTTGAAGAGGAATGGTGTTGCATTCATTGTCAAAAAGAACATTTCAAAGTCTACCCTGAAGAACAATGCTGTCAGCAATAGGATAATATCCATGCTATGCCTATAAGGAAGACCAGTTAATATAACTATTATTCAAATTTACACACCAACCACTAGTGCCAAAGATGAAAAAAATGAAAATTTTTACCAACTCCTGCAGTTTGAAATTGATCAAACATGCAATCAAGATGCATTGATAATTACTGGTGATTGGAATGCAAAAGCTGGAAACAAAGAAGAATACGTAGTTGGGAAATATGGCCTTGATGATAGAAATGACACTGGAGATGACATGATAGAATTTTGCCAGACCAACTACTTATTCATTGCAAATATCTTTTTCCCACAACATAAACGGCGACTATACACATAGACTTCACCAGATCGAAAACACAGGAATAAAATCAACTACATCTGTGGAAAAAAGACAATGGAAAACTCAATATAATCAATATAATCAGTCAGAACAAGGCCAAGGGCCGACTGTGGAACAGGCCATCAATTGCTCGTATGCAAGTTTAAGTTGAAGCCGAAGAAAATTAAAACAAGTCCATGAGAATAAAAATACAACCTTGAGTATATTCCACCTGAATTTGCAGACCATCTCAGGAATAGATTTGATGGATTGAACACTAATGACCGAAAGCCAGAGAACTTATGGAATGACATCAAGGACATAATACATGAAGAAAACAAAAGGTCATTAAAAAGACAGGAAAGAAAGAAAGGACCGAAATGCATGTGAGAAGAGACTCTGAAACTTGCTTTTGAGGGTAGAGTAGCTAAAGCTAATGGAAGAAATGAGAAGTAAAAGAGCTGAACAAAAGATTTCAAAGGGCAGCTCAAGACGACAAAGTATTATAATGAAACGTGCAAATACCTGGAGTTAGAAAACCAAAAGGGAAGAACACACTGGGCATTTCTCAAGCTGAAAGAACTGAAGAAAAAACTCAAGCCTCCAGCTGCAATACTTAAAGGTTCTATGGACAAAATATTGAACAGGAAACGTAAAAAGATGTTAGAAATACATAGTCACTGTACCAAAAAGAATATGTCTATGTTCAACCATTTCAAAAGGTAGCATATGATCAAGATCAATGGTACTGAAAGAAGTCTAAGCTACACATGAGGCAAAAAAACAAACTAAATCTGTTGCCATCGAGTTGATTCCAACGCATACATTTTCCAAGAAGCAGCTGGTGGATTCAAACTTCTGACCTTCTGGTTAGCAGCCGAAGTCTTAACCACTGTCCCACCAGGGCTCCAAGCTGCACTGAAGGATTTGTGAAAAAGAAGGCTCCAGGGAATTAATGGAATACCAATTGAGATGTTTCAACAAACAGATGCAGCACTGGAGGTGCTCATTCGTCTATGTCAAGAAATTTGTAAGACAGCTACTTGGCCAACTGACTGGAAGAGACCCATATTTCAGCCCATTCCAAAGAAAGGTGATCCAACAGAGTGCAGAAGCTTTTGTGCAATATCATTAATATCACACACAAGTAAAATTTTTCTGGAGGTAATTTAAAAGCGAAAGCAGCAGTACATCAATAAGGAACTGCCAGAAATTCAAGCTGGATTCAGAAGAGGACGTGGAACAAAGGATATTATTTGCTGATGTCAGATGGATCTTGGCTGAAAGCAGAAAATACCAGAAAGATGTTTACCTATGTTTTATTGACTGTGCAAAGGCATTCGACTCTGTGGATCATAACAAATTACAGATAACATTTCGATGAATGAGAATTCCAGAACACTTAATTGTGCTCATTTGAAAAAAAACCTGTACGTAAACCAAGAAACAGTCTTTCGAATAGAACATGGGGATACTGCCTGGTTCAAAATCAGGAAAGGTGAGCACCAGTGTTGTATCCTTTTACCATACTTACTCAATCTGTATGCTGAGCAAATAATCTGAGAAGCTGGAGTATATGAAGAACTTGGTGTCAGGACTGGAGGAACTCATTAACAATCTGCTATATGCAGAGAACACAACCTTGCTTGCTGAAAGTGAAGAGGACTTAAAGCACGTATTGATGAAAATCAAAGACTACAGCCTTCAGCATGGATTACATCTGAATGTAAAGAAAACAGAAACCCTCACAACTTGATTAATAAGCAATATCTTTTTTTATCATGACAAACGGAGAAAATGTGGCAGTCGTAGAGGATTTCATTTTACTTGGATCCACAATCAAGTCCATGGAGACAGCAGTCATGACATTAAGTAACACATTGCATTGGGCAAATCTGCTGCAAAAGACCTCTTTATAGCATTGGAAAGCAAAGATGTCACTTTAAAAGGACTAAGGTATGCCTGACCCAAGCCATGGTGTTTTCGATCGCCTTATATGTGTGTGAAGCTGGACAGTGAATAAAGAAGACCGAAGAAGAATTGAAGCCTTTAAATTATGGTGTTGGTAAAGAATATCGAACATACCATGGACTGCCGGAAGACCAAACAAGTCTGTCTTGGAAGAAGTACAGCCAACGTGCTCCTTGGAAGTGAGGATGGTGAGACTTCATCTCGTGTATTTTGGACATACTATCAGGAAGGACCAGTCCCTGAAGAAGGACATCATGCTTGTTAAGGTAGAGGTTCCACAAAAAAAAAAAAAATAGGAAAACCCTTGAGGAGATGGATTATACAGTGGCTGCAACAGTGGGCTCAAACATAGCAAGGTCGTAGCAGGATCTGGTGGTGTTTCGCTCTGTTCTGTGTGGGGTTGCTATGAGTCGGAACTGAATAACATCTAACAACAACAATTTATTCTCATTTATTTTAAATATTTTTAAATTGAGAGACCAGATATTCAATAATTTTATCATCGTTATGACACAAAAGAACTCTATCGTTAAAATTAGAAAAGGTAATCATACTTTAAGTGAATAACTGATTTAAACAATTTATTTTTCAATCCTCAGTTCTCTAGCCTCCTTACCTACCAAGAAACAAATTAAACCCAAATGGAATTCTGCACATGGTGGTACTGAATAGTGGGGATTAGATTGGTATGTGGTATAAAGACTTTGTCAAAGTATCACTATATAGGGTCAAATTTATTTTATCCAAAATATATGATTTGCTGGTTTAGATGAAATTAATTTTAAATTTTAACTTGTCTCTTCTATAGGTTTTCTGAAGCACAAGATGTAAGGAGCCCTGGTGGTGCAAAGATGAAGAACTTGGCTACCAGCTGAAAGGTTGTGGCTTGGAACCCACTTGGTGGTTCCTCGGGAGAAAGACCTGACAATCTGCTCCTGTGAAGATTACAGCCAAGAAAACCCTACAGGCCAGTTCCACTCTGTAACACATGGGGTGTCTATGAGTGGAGAAATGACTAGTCAGCACCTAACAACAACAAGAAGCATAAGAGAATTTGTTTCTGGGAAAATTTTTGTTTGCCTTTTTATAGGAAGCCTATTAGGGACAGTTTGTAAACCATTTTGAATGTATTTACGGTAGAAGCAGTGCTTGACATGGTTCTTAAGTTCAAACGTTAGTTCACAGATGTTTATTCAACCGTTCTTCAGACTGAAAGGTTGTGCTAACGGTGTTCCCCACCTTCTGGGCCCGAATTAGTCTGGAAGAAGTAAACGAAAGACCTGAGTTTCTCTTATTTCCTGGAGCTCAAGATCCACTCCAGCCTCTGAAGCCAACGAGATTTCTCTTTTTACCTCTTGTCTTTTTTTCTATACCCCTGCCTTCCCATAGCACCCTCCTCTTTAGGCTTCTAGGGATTTGATTTCGATAAACATTATCTGTCTTCTATTCACTATTTTCCAACTTATTTGAATAATACTAAAGCTGATGACTCAGTAAACAATATGGCTATTATATTCTCATGATGCCAAGTAGGTGTTCTACAATGTCTGAATGATTTTATTTAGCTTTCATTCACCTGTCTGTTTTTAGGGGCCAAGACCTTCTCAGAGTTACCTCCCTTTTATTCCCTAAACACACCCTATGCTCAGAGCTGCTGCTGACTGATCCCAAAACGTTCATTGAATGCTTTTGCTTCTCACATTGAGCTGGTATGTGGGATTTAAAATCTATAAGCTGTTACTCAAGGCAAGCTTAGTCCCACAATGAAAGACTGAAAAATATAGCAATGTTAACTGAGTAGTTTGGTTCATGCTGCTATTGTCATCTGCTTTATTCTCTATATTGTCCTTGTGTACTTTGTTGTCACTTTAGAGAAATACCCTACATGGAACCCTAGCCTAAGTAAAAAGCCAACGGAAGCAGTGAATTTGCCCCACACCAGTGTAAAGACAGTACAGAGGTCTACTGTCTGCCAAAAATAGATGTAGTGTAGGGTATGTTCAACACCATTGCTCATATTTTTCCATTTCCTCTTCCCAGCTGAATAAGTGGGGTGGGGAGGAGAAAAAAAAAATTACTACCATAAAAAGTACATTTTCTCCTCTATGTTCAATTATGGAGGGACATCTATAAACATGGGCATTAAGCCCAGAGGAAAGGAAATATTTCTGAAATATTGACTGATAGCCACTTCAGCTTCTAAATAAAAATGGTCTGAAATGCATTTAGGACACATAAGCAGAAATATTGACATATGGTCTGGAATATTTGGCCGAGTTCACTGATGATATAGAAGACTGCCTGAAGGAGCTATGCTGGTAACTGTGGAGCCTAAGAGGAGACTGAGTATGAGTCTCTGGGACTTTCATGAAACACTAAAATTTAGGGCTCTGTGGAAACTTAACGGTCATGTGGAAGAATTTATCTGGTAACTATAGCACAGGGATGTATGGAATACAAATTATGAATAAAATGAATGAGAATTTTTTTGAAATAGGGAAACTATTCAGGTTTTGTTTTTTTTTTAATTTTCCAAAAGATGTTATTTGCTAGGCCATGGTGGAGCCCTGGTGGCCCAGTGGTTAAGAGCTCTGCTGCTCACCAGAAGATCAGCAGTTTGAATCCACCAGAGGCTCCTTGGGAACCCTATGGAGCAGTTCTACTCTGTCCTATCGAGTCACTACGAGTTGGAATCCACTCAACAGCAATGAGTTTGGTTTTTGGTTTAAGCAGTCATGAAGGAGCCCCGGTGGCATGATGATTAAGCACTTGGCTGCTAATTGAAAGCTCAGCTGTTCTAACTCACCAACCACTCTGTGAGAGAAAAGACCTGGTGATCTGCTCCCGTAAAGATTATAGCCTAGCAAACCCTATGGGGCAGTTCTGCAGTCACACAGGGTTGTTATGAGTTAGAGTTGACTCAACGGTACACAACAACAACAGACAGCCATGAGGAGTCCTTGGGTGGCACAAACGTTTAAGTACTGGACGACTAACAGAAAAATTGGCAGTTCAAACCAACCCAGAGGCACCTTGGAAGAATGTCATAGCCATGAAAACCCTAAGGGGCACAGTTCTACTCTGCACGCATGGGTAGCCCTGAGTTGGAATTGGCTCAATGGCAACTGGATGTTAGGTAACCATAGCAAAAATGTGACTTTTTGATCAATATCTATAACTGAATTATTTCCAGGCATGACATTTATGGGTGTCACATTTATTTGCTCATTTTTTCAATTACAGGGAAACATCCAGAAATATTTTTTGTCCCCTCCTGAGCTCTCTAGTGTGTATGTCACATATGCTTATATCATGTTTATATATCAGGCACATAGATTTAATGAAGAGAGCAAGATTAGCAATTGTGCCTGCGGAAAGCTGTACTTACTTGAAAAATAGTTTTGAAGAGACAGCAGTTTATTAGGATGTGCACTCAGCTGGTACTAGGAAGCCTAGTTTCTGTGTCTACTTCTGCCTTCTAGTTTTATGCATTTAGATAAGTGACTTAATCATTTTTGGATTTATTTATCTGTCTCTAAATTGTGAAGAGTAGCAAGGTGATTTCAAAGGCTCTTTTTTTCCTGGATATCTAATGAATTCCATCGGGTAAGAAGTCCCAGTTTTATGCCAAGGGTATTGGCCGAAATAGCTAAGAAATTATGTAAAAAAAAAAGAAAAAAAAATTCAAATAATTGTTCTTTTTTCTACAATTGTTGTTACCTGACCTTGTGGTAAAAAAAAAAAGTAACTGTAGATATTTCGGTATTTATGATTTTGGAAGCAGAAAGATATCATCACCCTACTGCAGGCACTCTACTGCTAGATCCCTGGGATGCCATCTTCCATTAGTAGCTCTAACCAACAAAACAACCAACCCGTTGCCGTGGAATCAATTCCGACTCATAGCGACCCTATAGGACAGAGTAGAGCTGCCCCATAGAGTTTCCAAGGAGTGTGTGGTGGATTCAAACTGCTGACCTTTTGGTTAGCAGCCGTAGCTCTTAACCACTGTGCCACCAGGGTTTCCTTAGTACCTCTATAGCCACCTAATTCATTGTCAGAAAGCAATACGGCACACACCAGTGAGAAACATGTTGTTGGATACCGTCAAGTCATTTTTCGACTGATAGGGACCCCAAGTGACAGAACAGAATTGCCCCATAGGGTTTTTTAGGCTGTAATCTTCATGGGAGAAGATCACCAAGTCTTTCTTCCATAGAGTCACTGGGTGGTGAGGAACCTAGGGAGAACTAAATGAAGGTGCAAATTAGACGTTGTGGTCAGAGTTAAGGGTAACTCACAAAAAATGGCAAAGATTTTCGGGACCTGCAAGAACAGGGCGAAGTTAACACCCCTAGGCCTGCAGCGACAAAGGGAAAGAGTGGATACTGGAATCTGTAAAGACATTCATAGCTAGCTGTAGTTGTAGGGGAAACCCTGGTGGTAGTGGTTAAGTGCTACAGCCGCTAACCAAATGGTCGGCAGTTCAAATCCTCCAGGCACTCCTTGGAAACTCTATGGAGCAGTTCTACCCTGTCCTATAGGGTCTCTATGAGTTGGAATTGACTCGACAGCACTGGGTTTGGTTTTTGGTTTATAGTTGTAAGAGTGTGCCATGAAGCTAGATCACTGAACTTTGATGGGGAAACCCAGCAGCTTCCCGGCAGCAAGGGAGTCAGGGGACAGAATAAACATACTAATCTTTTCTGGTGCAAGAGCTTAATGAGCTCATCTGCTAACCAAAAGGTTGGAGGTTTGAGTCCACCCAGAGGCACCTCGGAAGAAAGGCCTGGAAAGTATATCTGCCATCTGTACTACCTGGGGACTCCTGCCGTTGTGTTATTGTTGTGAGGTGCCCTCGGTTCGGCTCTGACTCATAGCGACCCTACGCACTACAGAATGAAACACTGCCTGGTCCTGCTCCATCCTCACAGTTGTTGCTATGCTTGAGCCCATTGTTGCAGCCACTGTGTCAATTCATTTCACTGAGGATCTTCTTCTTTTTCGCTGACCCTCTACCAAACATGATGTCCTTCTCCAGTGACTGATCCCTCCTAATAACGTGTCCAAAGTATGTGAGAGTAGTCTCGCCATCCTTGCTTCTAAGGAGCATTCCGGTTGTACTTCTTCCAAGACAGATCTGTTCCTTCTTTTGGCAGTCCACAGTATAATATTCAATATTCTTCTCCAACACCACAATTCAAAGGGGTCATTTCTTCTTTGGTCTTCCTTACTCATTGTCCAGCTTTCTCATGCAAACTTAAAGTGAAAGCCAGAGGGAAAGGGAGCCAGGTGATACTATCTGGTAAGTATACCAGACCAGCTGTGGCTGGTTCCCTCCTGCTGGTTCTGCCTACCCACCAGGGTGTACGCTATGGAGGGGAGTTTCAGGCTTGCTTATTGTGGTGGAAACCCCTCACTGGCGCCCTCTGGAGGAGAGTCACAGAACCACGGAGACAAAGAGGCATCCACTTGTTGGGGTCTCTCCTGCTTGTGCTGTCTGGGTGGCTCTCCTCAGGGAAGAGTTAAGAGAAAAAGGGGTGGATCAATTCAGTGTCTCTCTGCCAGGAAGGCTGTATTGTTAGCAGGTTCCTGATCAGTCTCCCTTGCTGATTCTTCCTAGCTCACCTGGTGTTTTCCAAGGGGCTCCCGTTTGTTCTGGGGTAGGAATGGCACAGCCTGTGCTGCCTGCTGGCCCCAAGTTGGGGGCCAGAAAATGCTAAGTCTGGGTCGCCTTTTTCTTTATGCTGGGTGGCAGGATTTAAATCGCCCTGCCACAGTGTTGTTCCTGCAGTCCTGGGGTCTGCAATATAATTTTAATTATAATTCGGAGCCCGGGTAGTGTCGCTATGAGTTTAAATCGACTCGACAGCACTGGGTTTGGTTTTTGGGCTAGTGGTGCAGTGGTTAAGAGCTCGGCTGCTAACCAAAATATTCGCAGTTCCAATTCACCAGCCTCTCCTTGGAAACTCTATGGGGCAGTCTACTCTGTCCTATAGGGTCGCTATGAGTCGAAATCAACTCTCTGGCAACGGGTTTGATTTTTGTTTTTTTGGTCTTAAAAAGCTTAGAGGACCTGGCTGAAGGCTGGTCAGTTCTCCTTCCTAGTCTCCCCCCTCCCCCACCACACACAGAGGTACGCAACAGCCAGGGACAGCCCCTTTGTTCTGGAGCCTGCGGAATTATTCAAAATACCCAATCCCGCCAAGCCCTGGAAACCCGGTTAACCCCACCCTGCTTGCCATACACAAGCCCTCTCCTACATTTCCAGCTAGTTACTTTGTCCCCAGAGTGCAACCCCTGTCTAACTTTGCATCGGGGCATGCTGTGTCTCTGTGCCTCTGGAAGCTGCGAGTGTAATTAACCTGGTTAGTTTTTACGGTCTCCAAGCCTCCTCCTTCCCTTTTTATTTGATTTATCTTCCCACAAATTGGTCACAGACCAGTTTGTCTTTTTAGCAGCTCTCAGAGATCTCCTTTGGTTGCCTCTTGCTGTTTCTATGGTATGTAGTTGTATTTAGTACCCGGGTGGTGCCAATGGTTAACATGCTCAGCTGCTAACCAAAAGGTTGGCAGTAGGAGGCCACCTAGAAGAGCCTCAGAGGAAAGGCCTGGCAATCTACTTCCGAAAAAATCAGCCATTGAAACCGTGGAGCACGGCTCTGCTCTGGCACATATGGCCTCACCTAGGATCTGAGTCAGAAAGAGGGCAACTTTTATTTTTTTAATAGTATTTAGCAGTGAAGGACAGGGAGAAACAGGTCTAGCCAGACGTCCAGGGTCTGTTTTAAACCAAAAGAAGACATTTTAATGAAAGAAGATCTGGAAGAAAGTGGAAAAGTCTTTATAGCAGAGAAGAGATGGACATTGCAGGGCCCTCTTGTTCTGGAAACCCTGTTGGCATAGCGGTTAAGAGCTATGGTTGCTAAACAAAAGGGTGGCAGTTCAGGTCCACCAGGCGCTCTTTGGATACTCTGTGGGTCAGTTCTGCTCTGCCCTATAGGGTCGCTATGAGTCGGAATCGACTCGATGGCAATGGGTTTGGTTTGGTTTGGTTCTCTTGTTCTGGAAGCCATAGCAAGCTGAGAAAGCGCTCTAGACTACACGCATATCCATCTCTGAGTGAGTACCCTTTGCATTTCTTCCAAATTTAAGTCTCTTTTACTTCTTCATAATTCTCTGTAGAAGTGAATATGTGTAATGATAACCATACTAAGTTTTTTTTTTTTTTGTAGGTCACTGCTTTGCTTTCAGCATGCCTTAATATTTAAATCCTTGAAGGGAAGGAACTCAGTGTAAAATTTGGATTATATTATATAGCAGTAGATGAATTGATGATGGAATAGTAAAAGTGCTAATGGTGATTAAATTGAGCTTACAAAATTTTATATATGCTTATAAAGAGAGATATTCACATATAATTTTATTCCCAGCCCCTTGTGGCATTCTGAGAGCCTTGATTTGAATTGCATGTAAGAGAAATTATTTTATTATAATAGTTAAACAACTGTGGCATAAGCCTGTGTGTGCCTACAGAACTCATTAGTCCAGTGGTCTTAAAAGTGAGTGTTCTTATCCCTTGGGTAAAAAAATATTAGAACTTCTAGTTGTATTTATTTCATTGTCTTTTCATTTGTGTTTTGTGTATATTTTAAATGCCATAATATACTAGAATAGAAATACATATATAAAATTTAAAAATTAATATAATTTTGGGTACTGATATCCATTGCCATTGAGTCGATTCCGACTCATAGCGACCCTATAGAAGAGAGTAGAATTGTCCTATAGGATTTCCACGGCCGTACATCTTTAGGGAAGCCGATTGCCATCTCTCTCTCTGGCAGAGCAGCTGGTAGGTTTGAAGCGCTGACCTTTCGGTTAACAGCTGAGCACTTAACCACTGTGCCACCAGTGCTCCTTTGGGTACTGATTGGGGTTTAAAAGGTACTTAGTTTTGGAAGTGTTTACACCAAAATTTGTAAAATCTTTTGCATCAACCAAGGAGAGGCAGAACATTCAGAATATTCATGTTTGCACCAGGTTGAAGAATACACATCAATCTTAGGGGCTCAGAGAAAAATATTTTTGGAGTTATGCAGAGAAGAAATCCGGCCGGACAGGAGGAGTTTGGACGTGGGGTGTAGGAGAGCGCAGGCCTGCAGGATTTATCTCGGCCATTGCTGCTCCTGATACCATCTAGCCTGCCCTTTCTTTATCTGCACTCTTAAGCCCCTTACCCTGCTTTTCTATTTCTTTTTTTGATAGCGTGGATCACCTGGTAACATACGCTATAACGACTTGTTTTCATGCTGATTATGGGCTGTCTTCCCTCAGCTAGACTATAAGTTCTTTGACAGCAGGTATCTGTGCCTGCTTTGCTCATAGATATAAACCAAGCCCCTACAACAGTTTAGGAAGGGTATTAAATATATCCTAAGTGGCCAATAGCATAGTTCTAGACTGATCCAAAAACACCAAACCCACTGCTGTCAAGTGGATTTTGACTCATAGAGACCCGATAGGGCAGAGTAGAACTGCTCCATAGGGATTCCAAGGAGCCTTTGATGGATTCGAACTGCCAGGCTTTTGGTTAGTAGCCAAGGTCTTACCCACTGCACTGCCAAGTTTCCAGTACTAGACTAGACCTACAAATTTTAGGAGTCCCTGGGTAGTGCAAATAGTTAATGTGCTCAGCTGATAACTGAAAGGTTGGAAGGTTTGAGCCTATCCAGAGGTACCTTGGAAGAAAGGCCTGGAGATCTGCTTTTGAAAAACCAGCCATTGAAAACGCTATGGACACACATGATGTCACCACGAGTCAATTCAACTCGACAGCAACTGGCTATTAACTATTGTAGCTGAACTATTTTATAGTTAATGTTATAAGATTCAGACACTTTTCTGTTATGAAACTAAGAAAAAAGAAACTGTAAACTGTAATATTTGATTTGCTTTTTTATCCAAAATATAGGTATATTACTTTTGTGACTTAGTGCAATTAAGTGTGATGAGTGGTTCTGAGTCTTGGAGAGAAAATCATTTTAAACAGTTGAGTCGAATGGGACCTGTCAGTGCCAATTAACACAGAGCCTTCATTGAAGAAGCTGCCCCTGAGGAGGCTCACCTGGCTCCCATCATACTGATATGATAGTTCAAGTATGGGTATATATTTAAAACATGTTTTTTTTATACTTATACATGCATCGCTTTCTAAGTGCCTTTCATTGCTTCATTTGTCTTTCCTGCTTTTCCTATCCAAATAAGTTATAATCATTGCTGAAGACTTCTGCATAGCACAGTCATATCTGGCTACCTATTTGGCATTTTGGAAAAATGTCAGGGAGAAGTCATTCTACTGTTAAGGTTTTGTATGTTCAAGGGATTAGAAAACTTTTCTGTTTCAGGAGTCTTTATGTTGAATATCATCTCAGGAGTGGATGTATTTTTATTATTTCTTTGATTAATAGATAGTTGCAGGGCTTCAAACAGCAGCCTTTCAATTCAAACCCCTGCTGTGAATTTGCCTTTCCATCCCAGATATAAATTTTTTTTTTTTTTTTTACTGAAGCATAAATTATACTTAACAGGATCCCAGGTGATTCTTATGTATAATAAATTTTAAGAACCACTGCTCTTCTAGTGGTTGTCAGAACTGATCCCTAACCAGCAGTATTAGCATCCCCTGAGAACTTGTCAGAACTGCAGGTTCTCAGCAGGGGTTCTACTGGAATGAACTGGTTCGAGACCCCTGTTAGTTGACCTTTTAGCTCAGAGTATGGCCATGAAGGGATAGTTCAGGAGGGTGGTTTCAGAAGAAAGGAATGAGAAACTCAGAGAAAGTGAACAAAAGTTTAAGGGGAACATTGCTTCAAAGTTTTGTTTAGGACAGGCTCTGTAAACAAATGGGTTGTTTTCATTTTTATTAATCCACTATGCTTTGTAATGTGTGTTCTATTTATTTTTTTATTGTGCTTTAGGTGAAAGTTTACCACTCAAGTTAGTTTCCCATACAAAAATGTATACATATATTGTTATGTGACCCTAGTTGCAATCCCTACAATGTGACAGCACACTCCCCCCTCCCACCCTGGGTTTCCTGTGTCCATTCAACTAGCTCCTATCTGTTCCTGCCTTCTTATCCCGCATCTGGACAAGGAGCTGCCCATTTAGTCTCCTGAAGCACACTCTTCATGAGTATTATTTTATGTTTTATAATCCAGTCTAATCTTTGTCTGAAGAGTTGGCTTGGGGAATGGTTTTAGTCCTGGGTTAACAGAGTCCGGGGCCCATGTCTCCTGGGGTTCCTCTAGTCTCAGTTAGACCATCAAGCCCTGACTTTTTGCTAGAATTTAAGTTCTGCACCACACTTTTCTCGTGCTCCGCCAGGGACTCTGTTATGTTCCCTGTCACAACAGTCATTGGTGGTAGCCAAGTGCCATTTAATTCTTCTAGTCTCAGGTTGATGGAGTCTCTGGTTTGTGTGGCTGTTTTGTCTCTTGGGCTAATATTTTCCTTGTGTCTTTGGTGTTCTTCATTCTCCTTTGCTCCAGGTGGGTTGGGACCAATTGATGCATCTCAGGTGGCTGCTCTGCAAGCTTTTAAGACCCCCAGATGACACTCGTCAAAGAGGGATGCAGAACATTTTCTTAAACTTTACTATGCCAGTTGACCTAGATGTCGCCCGAAACCATGGTTACCAGACCCCCACCCTTGCTACTCTGTCCCTCAAAGTGCTTGGTTGTGTTCAGAAAACTTCTTAGCTTTTGGTTTAGTTCACTTGTGCTGACTTCCCCTGTATTGCATGTTGTCTTTCCCTTCACCTAAAAAAATTCTTGTCTACTATCTAGCTGGTGAACCCCACTCTCGCTCCTTCCCCACCCTCATAACCATCGAAAAATGTTTTCTTCTGTGTTTAAACCTTTTCTTGAGTTCTTGTAATAGTGGTCTCATACAATATTTGTCCTTTTGAGACTAATTTCACTCTGGATAATGACTTCCAGATTCATCCATGTTGTGTGATGTTACACGGATTCATCATTGTTTTTTATCATTGTGTCATATTCCATTGTGTGGATATACTGTAATCTGTTTATCCATTCGTCTGATGATGGACACCTAGGTTGTTTCCATCTTTTTCCTGTTGTGAACAATGCTGCAATGAACATGGCTGTGCATATGTCTATTTGTGTGACAGCTCTTATTTCTCTAGGATATATTCCAAGGAGTGGGATTGCCGGATCGTATGGTAGTGCTATTTCTAGCTTTTTAAGGAAGTGCCAAATCGATTTCCAAAGTGGTTGTAATGTTTTACATTCCTACCAGCAGTGTATAAGTGTTCCAGTCTCTCCACAACCTCTCCAACATTTATTATTTTGTGTTTTTTGGATTAATGCTAGCCTTGTTGGGGCGAGATGGTATCTCTTTGTAGTTTTGATTTGCATTTCTCTAATGGCTAAAGACAGTGAGCATTTCTTCATGTATCTGTTAGTTCCCTAAATATCTTCTCTGGTGAAGTGTCTGTTCATATCTTTTGCTCATTTTTTAGTTGGATTATTTGTCTTTTTTGTTGAAGTTTTACAGTATCTTGTAGATTTTAGGTATTAGATCCTCATATGTCTTAGCCTAATTTTTTTTCCCGGCCTGTAGGTTGTCTTTTTACCCTTTTGGTGAAGTCTTTTGAAGAGCATAAGTGTTTGATTTTTAGGAGCTCCCTGTTATCTCGTTTCTTTTCTGGTGTTTGTGCATTGTTAGTTATGTTTTGTATTCTGTTTGTACCATGTATTAGGGCTTCTCGCATTGTCCCTATTTTTTCTTCCATGATCTTTACTGTTTTAGATTTTATATTTAGGTCTTTGATCCATTTTGAGTTAGTTTTTGTGCATGGTGTGAGGTATGGGTCTTGTCTCAATTTTTTTTTTTTTTTTTTTTCCAGGTGGATATCTGGTTATAGCAGCACCATTTGTTAAAGAGACTGTCTTTCCCCCATTTAACAGACTTTGGGCCTTTGTCAAATATCAGCTGCTCATAGGTGGATGAATTTACATCTGGATTCTCAGTTCTGTTCCATTGGTCTGTGTGTCTGTTGTTGTACCAGTACCAGGCTGTTTTGACTACTGTGGTGGTATAAAAAAAAAATGGTATAATAGGGTTTAAAATCAGGTAGTGTGAGGCTTCCTATTTTGTTCTTCTTCAGTAATGCTTTTCTTACTGGGACCTCTTCACTTTTCATATGAAGTTGGTGATTTATTTATTTTTTTTTGCATCTTGTTAAAAAATGTTGTTGGAATTTGGGTGGGGATTGCATTGTATGTGTAGATCGCTTTGGGTAGAATTGACATTTTCTCACAATGTTGAGTCTTCCTATCCATGAACAGGGTATGTTTTTCCACTTATGTAGGTCTCTTGGTTTCTTGCAGTAGTGTCTTGTAGTTTTCTTTGTATAGGCCTTTTATGTCTCTGGTTAGATTTATTCCTAAGTATTTTATCTTCTTGGGGGCTATAAATGGTATTGATTTGGTGATTTCCTCTTTGAAGTTCTCTTTGTTGATGTACAGGAATCTATCCTTTTTTTGTACGTTTATCTTGTATCCTCATACTTTGCTAAAATCTTCTATTAGTTCCAATAGTTTTCTGGTGGATTCTTTGGGGTTTTCTGTGATCATACCATCTGCAAATAGGTATTCTTCTTTATGAATTTAGATGCTGTTTATTTCTTTTTCTTACCTAATTACTCTGGCTGGGACGTCCAGCACAGTGTTGAATAAGAGTGGTGATAAAGGACATCCTTGTCTGGTTTCTGTTTTCAAGGGGAATGCTTTCAGACTCTCTCCATTTAGGATGATGCTGGCTGTTGGCTTTGTATAAATGCCCTTTATTATGGTGAGGAATTTCCCTTTTATTCCTATTTTGCTGAGAGATTTTATCATGAATGGGTGTTGGACTTTGTCAAATACCTTTTCTGACTAATTGATAAGATCAAGTGTTTTTGTTTTGTTTTGTTTTGTTTGTTTTAATGTGATGGATTACATTGATTGTTTTTCTAATGTAAAACCCTCCCTGCATACCTGGTATGAATCCTACTTGGTCATGGTGAGTTATTTTCCGATATGTTGTTGAATTCTATTGGCTAGAATTTTGTTGAGGGTTTTTACGTCTATGTTCATGAGGGATACTGGTCTGTAATTTTCTTTTTTTTTTGTGGTGTCTTTACCTCGTTTTGGTGTCAGAGTTATGCTCGCTTCATAGAATGAGTGTGTGAGTATTCCATCTTTTTCTATTCTCTGAAATATCTTTAGTGTTAGTGGTGTTAACTCTTCTCTGAAAGTTTGGTAAAATTCTCCAGTGATGCTGTCAGGGCCGGGTTTTTTATTTTTTGGGGGGAGTTTTTAAATTACCTTTTGAATCTCTTCTTTTGTTATAGATTTATTAAGTTGTTCCACCTCTGTTTGTGCTAATTTAGGTACGTAGTGTGTTTCTAGAAGTTTGTCCATTTCCTCTAGGTTTTCAAATTTTTGGAGTATAATTTTTTCATAGTATTCTGTCATGATTCTGTAATTTCAGTTGGGTCTGTTGTGATATCACCAATCTCATTTCTTATTCAGTTTGTTTACTTCCTCTCCTGAGGGTTTTTTTTTTTTTTTTGTTGTTAGTTTGGCCAATGGTTTATTGGTTTTGTTGATCTTTTTGAAGAACCAGCTTTTGGTCTTGTTAACTTTTTCAGTTGTTTTTCTAGTCTCTATTTAATTTAATTCTACTCTAATTTTTATTATTTCCTTCTTTCTGGTGCCTGAGGGAGCTTCTTTTGGTGCTCTCTTTCTATTTGTTCGAGTTGTAGATTTGAGGTTTTGATTTTGGCCCTTCTTTTTGGATGTGTGCATTTATTGCTATAAATTGACGTCTGAGCATTACTTCTGCTGTGCCCTAAAGGTAGGATGTGTTTTCATTCTCATTTGATTCTGTGAATTCCTTTATTCTGTCCTTAATTTCTTCTATAACCCAGTAGTTTTTGAGCAAGGTGTTGTTCAGTTTCCGTGTATTTGATTTTTTTTTCCTTGCTTTTTCTGTAATTGGTTTCTACTTTTATGGCTTTATGGTCAGAAAAAGATGTTTTGTAATATTTTAATGTTTTGAATTCTGTTAAGGCTTGCTTTGTGGCCTAATATGTTGTCTATTCTGGAGAATATTCCATGTGTGTCAGAAAAGAAAGTATACTTGGCTGCTCTTGGGTTGAGTGTTCTGTATATGTCTATGAGATCAAGTTGGTTGATTGTGACATTTAGCTCTTCCATATCTTGATCTCCTTCCTGATCTCTTGAAGAGCTCTATAAATTAATCTTTTGAATTCTACCTCGGGTAATTCCAAGAAGTTATCTTCCTCTGGGAGGTTTCTTATTTCTTTGTTTTGATCACTTGCTATAGCTGTTATGGTCTGCCTCTTTATGTGATTTGGTATTTACTGTTGTCTCTGAGCCATCAGTAAGTTATTATATTTATTTATATTATGTTTGCTTACTGTGTCCTAGCTTCTTGTTTTCTTTTGTTCTGACATGCCCAAATAGGCTGGTTGTGTGAGATACTTTGATTATAGGTGTCTTCGAAGCTTTCACACCCTGTCACCAGGTGGTTAGAGCTATTACTATGTATGTAAGCTCAGTAGTCCGTTGCCCTTCTCTTGTGTGGATTCAACCCAGATGTCCAGGTCATCAGTCCCCAAGTGTGTGGTATAGGCTCTCACCTGCAGTGCTAGATGGGCAGGGATGATTGGAGTAGGCACAGATGTCTGGCTGCAGTAGGGTATCATATGTGGAGCAAGGTAGGGGGCTGATGGCTGTACCTGAGTGTCTGGGTGGAAGGTGTGTCTCAGTTCCCTGGAGCATGTAAGTGGGTGGATTTTGCAGCCAGATTTTGGACATGCAGTACTATTTTCTGTAAAGGACTAGGAGATACCACTAATTCTTGGAACCCTGTCATGGGTCGTCATATGGAGTGGATGGAGCCACCAGTCCTCAGGCCCCTGATGTGGGTAGGTGAAGACACTGCTTAGTGGGTAGGACGGTGTCAAATGTCACGAATCTGCCATTCCCCCTTAGCTGTTGCAGTTGGAAATAGCCTTCAGGTATATACACTATTTTACTGTGCAAATGAGGGCCTATGCTGTTGAAATGGGCCCAAACAGGCCTAGGCAGGTATGAAAGGCATTCAAAGTCCGTGGACCCTTTATGGCCGTGCCTCGCCAAAGGCGCTGTGCCTGCCCTGAGTTCCTGGCTTGGGGAAGCTGGCAGATTATTTTTTTTCTGTTGTTAATTTGTTCCCTCTCCAAAGTCGGGAGAATGGCTGGGGACACATGAAAGGTTCTACTTCATGCCCAGGGAGCACAGCAATCGCTGAAGCTGGGCCAGATCTGGAGCAGAGCAGGGAGGGGGCGAGTAAATGGGAGAGAGGTACTTCTTAGAGGGGACGAGGGTTTTTTTTGATCACACGAGGTAGGTAGGTTAGAGGCTTGTACTTAACTCTCACTGATTCAGCACCACTTTTCCCTGGTTCTGGAGGCTTGAGCAGACTCTCCGCTGCTCAGTTTCTCCGTATGTGGAAAATGCATCCCAAGTGCTACTGCTTTTCTTAGCCCAAGTGTGCCAGCCGATCCAGCCTGCAAGGTGCTGGTGAGGTCAGGTCTGGGAAATCCTTACTGCTTCTGAACTCTCTCTCCCTCCCCCTGCCACTCAGTCAGAGTTGTCAACTTTGTCTTTGATGTTCAGGGCTTCAAGATTATCATATATAATCAATTCACTTGTTTTTCTTGGATCTTTGTTGTAAGAGGGACCAAAGGAAGCATCTGACTAGTCAGCCATCTTGGCCCCGCCTCTGTATGTTCTATTTAAATGTTGAAGGAGACAGCTGTCGTACAGCTTGTTATTACTGGGTGGCATAAATGCTTTTGCTCTTGTGTATGGTATCATCTAGCAGAGGCTCTTGAGCATACTCATTTCTGTGATTTGCTAAAGTAACTTAAAATTTTTTATGATTTCTGGTACAAAGTCAATGAAATGAAGGAAAATCACTTTCAGATGCATTTGGACAAAAAGTCTCTTTCCTGACTTCACTGTCATTTATTTGTTCTTCAAGTCTCAAGTTAGTGAATTCCTTTTGAGTCTTCTGTCTGCCTCATTCCTTTCATATAGTCAAGCCCTGATCATGTTCCTACGTCCCTCACATATTTACTTCTTTCTGTTGACAGAGCTCTCTTTGGTTTTCTTTTGGAGTGTCATAATAATCTTCCAACTTGTTTCTGAACCTCTCCTTGTTCTCTTATCGATCCTATACTTCCATGACCCCTCACACTCTTGCCCTAAAATTTCCTGTTGCATATTAGAATAAGTACACACTCCACAAATGGCATAAATGATCCTCTACAATGCATAAACAACACTCTCCAGTTTTTCCCCCCATTACTACCTTAGAGGAATGTGTGTAGCACATTATGGGAGCATAATAATGACATGTATTAAATGTCTGTTAAAAAATGAACATGTCTTATGTTTTGATCCAGCTCAAATATTAACATCTCAGTTACTTTTGCTCAAGATGTCAGGATATAGGAGATATCCTCACCATCAAATGATTCTAAGTGGATGGGAAGATATGATGTCTTTCCATATTTACCTTCCAATATCCTGTTGAGCCTTCAAAACTCCATTATAAAGCCATCACAGTCCTGTACATTCCAGAAAAACTTCCCTATTCTTACACCCAGATGTCCCTTAGCTGTCCTTTGATTCACCATAGCACTTTAGTTAGCAACAGCTATTACACTGACCTTTCTGTACAATATATTGTAGCAGTTGGCGTGTAGAGTTGATCAACACCATGGAAGCAGCATTCTGGAAATTAAACAGCATATTCCATTGGGCAACTCTGCTGCAAAAGACCTCTTTAAAGTGTTCAAAAGTAAAGATGTCACTTTGAGGACTAAGGTGCATCTGACCCAAGTCATGGTATTTTCAATCACATCATATGTATGTGAAAGTTGGACAATGAAAAAGGAAGATCGAAGAAGAATTGATGCCTTTGAATTATGGTGTTGGCAAAGAATATTGAATATACCATGGTGCCAGAAGAGTGAATAAGTCTGTTTTGGAAAAAGTATAGCCAGAATGCTCCTTAGAAGTGAGGATGGCAAGACTTCATCTCGCTTACTTTGGACACATTATCTGGGGGACCAATCCCTAGAGAAAGACATCATGCTTGGTGAAGTGTATATGGTCAGCAAAAAAGAGGAAGACCCTCAATGAGATGGATTGACACAGTGGCTGCAACAATGGGCTCAAACATAGTGCTGATTATGAAGATGGTGCAGGATGAGGTGATGTTTTGTTCTATTATACATAAGGTCATTATGAATTGGAACTGACTTGACAGCACCTAGCAACAACAAAGTTTTGTGTATTGATGTTACCCTTTTTTTCTCTACACCTGAAGAGCAAAGGAGCAACTCCTGTGTAAAAATGATGAACCGGAGGCATCTGACCTTCTCTAACTTCACAAGGAAGGAGAATCAAGATCAGCAACCCAAGGCTGATTCCTATGAGGCAGAGGTCAGACATGCGTCTGCCCTGCAACCTTTTTACTGGTTCTGACACCAGGTGTCCCTCTCATGGCTCTCTCTACTTCTATGCTGACTTCAATAATTTGCTGCAGTGGCCATACAGAAATCACAGACCATACTCACAGTTATGGGGTTTATTAGGGAAGTAGCAGATTACAATTCAGGTTCAGGAATGCTCAGGTTATGGTTTTCCATCAGGACAGCCTCTTTGTATCCATGCCCACAGGCAGGTCTCTTTCTGGCACCTTGGCCTCCACCCTGCTCAGGCAAGTGTAGCAAAGCTCTTCTAGCTCTGCCTACAAGTGCCCAGAGGCACGCCACTCTGCCAGTAAGTCTTGGACCAAAGGTTCTCAGCTCTAGCTCCATGGATCAGCAAACCTAGCTCCACCAAGTGCCCAGAGGCATCCTACTCCTCCAGCAAGCCTCTTGCTTGTAAACATTCAGTTTTCTTGCTCAGTGGACTGGGAAGCCCACTGTGCATTTGCCTGCTGCCATTTCTCTGCCACTGCTTCTTGCTGTCTTCAGTGTGTTACAGTGGTCTCTCCCTCTCTCAGTCTTCTGGTTCCAGGAGCTTTTTAACACAGGCATCCCAGGCCCAAAGGACGTGCTCTGCTCCTGGGTTTTCATCCTTGGTGGTGGTGAGATCCTCTCCTCCCACCTCTGGGATGGCTCATTTTAAGCCTATGGGGATGGTAAAATTGATGAATCCCTTCGTTAGGGTTCCATAGATCTTATTTGCATGGTCCCACCCCAACACAGGTTTCATGAACTTTATTTGCATTATTAGCAAGCTACCCAATTCCTTTTTTTTTTTTTTTTACCCAATTCATTTTTTATGTACCATCGAGTCAGTTCTGACTCATAGGGACCCAATCCCCTTGTTGTTGCCATCAAATCAGTTCTGACTAATAGTGACAACATGTACAAAAGAATGAAACACTGCCTGGTCCCTCACCACCCTCATGATCATTGTTATGCTTGAGTCCAATCCTGATGCCAAGTTATTCATATACTCCAGCTTCTCGGATTATTTGCTCAGCGTACAGATTGAATAAATATGGTAAATGATACAATCCTGACGCATATCTTTCCTGACCTAAAACTATGCAGTGTCCTCTTCTTCTGTTCAAACAACTGCCTCTTGGTCTATGTACAGATTCCTCACGAGCACCATTAAGTGTTCTGGAATTTCCATTCTTTCAATATTTTCCATAATTTGTCATGGCCCACACAGTCGAATACCTTTCATAGTCAATAAAACACAGGTAAGCATCTTTCTGGTATTCTCTGCTTTCAGCCAGAATTCATCAGACATCTGCAATAATATCCCTCATTCCATGTCCTCTTCTGAAGCCAGCTTGAATTCCTGGAATTTCCCTGTTGATGTGCTGCTACAACCATTTTGAATGATCTTCAGCAAAATCTTACTTGTGTGTGATTTCAATGATACTGTTCAATAATTTCTGCATTTGGTTGTATCTCCTTTCTTTGGAATAGGCATGAATATGGATCTCTTCCAGTTGATTGGCCAGGTAGCTGTCTTTCACATTTCTTGGCATAGACGAGTGAGCACCTCCAGTGCTGCATCTGTTTGTTGAAACATCTCAATTGGTATTGTTTCGATTCCTGGAGTCCTGTTTTTTGCCATTGTCTTCAGTCAGCTTGGACTTCTTCCTTCAGTACTGTTGGTTCTTGATCATATACTACCTCCTGAAATGATTGAATGTTGACCAATTCTTTTTGGTACAGTGACTCTGTGTATTCCTTCTATCTTCTTTTGATGCTTCCTGCTTTGTTCAGTATTCTGGCCGTAGAATCCTTCAGTATTGCAACTCAAATCTTGAAGTTTTTCTTCAGTTCTTTCAGCTTGAGAAATGCTGAGTGTGTTCTTATTTTGTTCTGACTCCATGTCTTTGCACATTTCATTATAATACTTTGTCTTCTCAAGCTGCTCTTTGAAATCTTCTGTTCAGCTCTTGACTTCATTATTTCTTCTGTTTGTTTTAGCTGCTTGACATTCAAGGGCAAGTTTCAGAGTCACTTCTGACATCCATTTTGGTGTTTTCTTTCTTTCCTGTCTTTTTAACGACCTGTTGCTTTCTTTATGTATGATGTCCTTGATGTCATTCCACAACTCGTCTGGTTTTTGGTCATTAGTTTTCAGTGCATAAAATCTGTTCTTGAGATGGTCTCTAAATTCGTGTGGGATATACTCAAGGTAATACAATTCCCTTAGTGGACCACAATTACCTTATTTGTATTACAAAACCTAAACCCTTTGCCGCCAAGTTGATTCTGATTCATAGCGACCCTATGAGACAGAGTAGAACTTTCCTATAAGGTTTTCAAGGAGCAGCTGGTTGTTTTGAACTGCTGACCTTTTAGTTAGCAACCAAGCTCTTAACCACAGTGACACCAGGGCTCCCACCCAGTCACTTGGGTTGGAGCTACAAGACCCAGTCGCTTGGGTTGGAGCATCCTGGAAGACAGAATTTTCTTAGCTCTCTTTTAGTCCTTGTAGTTTTCATGACATCTGATTTACTACTCTACGAGTTCAGTGAATTTCAAGGAATTTTTTATTTGTTTATTTCTGTTTTGGTACCATTGTCTTTATTCTTGCTATAGCAGAGCTATTTCTTTAAATGTGATCTTATGTGGAAATGCCGTGTGCAGAAGAGGAAATACATAGACTCATTTGTGTTGGAAGGGCGTGATTATAGTCTACCCAAATATCCTCTTTCCAGCTACCCCTTGATGACTCTAAAGAACATCCAGGGTTCTACTCATTTTTGCCTGAAAACTATAGCATTATATTTTCAATTATGTCACTGTCAAGCAGGGAGAGGTCTTTTAATGTCATCATTCAGTGGTTTAGCAGAAGTCTTAACATTTGTGATTGGAAATTTCACTTTATAAGATATGCGTGGCCTAATGGTAAACTTTTGTTTTATACAGTTGTCCGTTTCTTGACAAATTTCATTCCAATAAATACCATCCTCTCTATAGGAATTGAGGGTAAACGATAAGTGGGAAATGTAATTAGATGTTTTCAGCAACAGATAAAATACATGCAGATTTTTTCCCATAGTCTCTTGCCTTTTAAGTGAAGAAGGCTGAAATGTGAGATAGCTGACATTTTGCATTCGTTCAGGAGAAAAGGGAGGGGTTGATAGACTGGTTTGGGGTAGGCATTCTTCTGAAATTGTTTTTGGAAGATAGGTGTCCTGGTGGCACAGTGTTTAAGCGCTGGGCTGCTAACCAAAAGGTCAATGGTTCAAACCCATGAGCCTCTCTGTAGGAGAAAAGACCTGCCATTCTGCTTCCTTAAAGATTACAGCCCTGGAAGCCCTGTGGGCAGTTCCACTCTGCCCTGTAGGGTCTCTATGAGTCAGAGTGACTCCAAGGCACACAAAAGGAACAACAGGTCAGCATAGCTAGAGACAAGGACAGTACTCAGATGTTGGTTTTGCTGGCAGTGTTTCTATAGGTATGTAAAATATTTCCTTCATGGAGGTAGAAAATTGCCTTGATTTCTGATCTGAAGAGATGCCAAGTTCTGATCCTCTCTTGGGCTATAACAATTCAGTTGGTAGGAACAAAGAATGCTTCTATACAAACAAAAATTCAGGAAAGGAAGGAAGAAAAAAGAGAAGTAAAAAAAATAAGATGATATTTGCTTTTAAAAAAAAAAAAATAGGGTATGAAAATTGAACCCATAGGTTTAGGTCTTCACCAAATGTAGTATTTTAATAGCATGTTATCTCTCACAATCTTTGTATTTTATACACTGTCCCTCTCCTTCTCCTTTCCTTCCTTCCTCTCCACCCCTCCCCCACCGCCTTTTTATTTCATCTGTATCGGAATGGTGAATGGGCTGTTGTCTAGGAATTTCTGCTAAAATCCTAAAGCTTCTGCAAAAATAACCTGGAAATATATCTGCCTGAGAGACTGGCCTCCATTCTGGGGTTTTCTTTCTTCTTTTTTGTTTTTTAAAGGCAATTGGACCAGTTGAGCCACTCTCATCAGTCACCTCTCTCCAGAAATCTAGGTAATTGAGGAGAGGGTTTGTAAGGTAGACCCCCCCCCAAAGAAAGTTGTTGCTAGAGATAATTGTAGACTGAATCTATGAGAAGGGCAGAATGGCATCTCATTCCTCTGATGAATGTCTACATGTGAATTCAACTTTCTGATCTACTCTGTGTCTATGTGAACAACAGAAGAGAATTGAGAGAGACACCAGGAGAGGGCTCAGCCATGATCCAGCATGACTGCTACTGTTTGGCATAGTTAGGATGCATGAGTGACCTGTGGGTCAGTTGACAGATAGCTGAGCTTCAGCCAGTTTTCTCCAGTAAGGTACATGCTAGGTAAGGGGAAGAGCATCATAGGTTGTAGAGAACACTGCAGGTGGCAAAACTGTGGGGTGGATAAAAGAATCAAGCCAGAGAGTATCCCCTTGGTAAAGAAACTGTGTAGACCCCTCTTGTGGACGTCCTGGAAAATCATAAGCATGCCCTATAAGAGAGACACATGCCATTTAGGGAATTCAAGGTTAGTCCCTGTCAGTAATGAGCCAGCTACAGTAGTACCCCACAAGTAAGAGATGTCAGAACTTTTCCATCTCTCCTAATCCTCTATCCCACCCCCAACATGTCACAGGAATGGAGATCCAGTGAGGCAGGACAAAGAAACATCATGGGAAGTGACCTAATCTGCTTTCCTGTTAGTTCCCTTGAGCCACAACAAAAGCCAGTTGCTGTGAAGTCTATATCGATTCATGGCAACCCAAAGTGTACAGAGCAGAACTTCTCCTTAGGGTTTTCAAGACTGTAACCTTTCAGAAGCACATCGTCAGACTGTTCTTCCCAGGCACCCCTGGGTGGATTGGAACCACCAAACTTTCAGTTAGTAGTTGAGCAGTTAACCTTTTGTATCACCTGGGAAGCCACGGTAGGGTAGAGGAAAATGTTAAATTGATTGGATATGAGATGAAGTTGGAAACTTACCCGGACTAGACTTAGGCTCAAAGTGACTAGAAAACTATGGAATGAATGTATCCAAGATGATGCTAAGGGCATGAGAATTCAGTAAAGCATGTTTGAAGACAGTTATTAGAAAAAGATAAAACCATTTCATGATTATATCCTAACAGTTTTAGATGGCTCAGTAAACCTCATGCTATTTGGGTCATCATAGTTTCATAGTACTTATATTGTCTGTCATAACACTGTGAAAGTTAGCGGATAATATGTGGCTGGCTTTCATAAAGAAGTCTGAGAAATTACTGTTCTTTGTAACACAACTAGCATGATTAATAGTTAGCTAAGTCTTTGATTCTAATAACTTGACCCACCATAGTTTACTCTGATTCTAAAGTAAGCTGTTAATTGCTTTATTTGCAGGACTGGCTTCTGCTATTTGGGACAAGATTTGCTAGGAGCTTCTCCATGGTAGTGATGAGTTCTCTTTTTATTTTCTATCATTTGAAAATAAGAAACTTTGACAAATTGGCTTTTTAGATTTTGGCCTCTCCAAGGAGACAGCTTTTATTTTTTAAGAGAAGACCTGTTACACCCAAGCATGCACTAAAAAGCTAGATAATAAGAGAAGCTTGGTATGGGATGGCTTGTTAAGAACCATCTCAGAAATAGATGGAATGGATACGGGCGGAATGGATGTGGGCTCAGCAGTTGTTGTTGTAGACAATTCGGCATTTGAGGAGCTTGAGATAGCTGTCAATCTTGTGCGAATCCCTGCTTAGGCAGCGGAATAGGTTATAAAAAGCAAACAGGCGAGTATTTTCATCAGCTGTCTGCAGAGATGGAAGTCCCGACCAGACAGAGTAGGCCTTGTTTTCTTTGGCTCCAGGATGAACCTAATCATCAAAAAGATAGTGATTTATTATTAGTACTATCAGTATCCGTTGACCCTTGTTCCTTGTAATTGCTGAATTAAATTGTGGGGAAGGAAATGTTCATCAACAGATAAATGGATAAATAAGATGTAGTATATCCATACAATGGAATATTATACAGCCATAAAAAAAAGTTCTAGTACATGCTATGACATGGATAAAGGTAGAAAACATTATGCTAAGTGAAATAAGGCAGACACAAAAGGGCAAATCTTGTATGATTCCACTTGTATGAAATATCTGGAATAGGGAAATGCACAGAGACAGAAAGTAGATTAGTCATTACCGTGGGCTGGGGTGAGGTAAGGCAGAGAATGGGCAGTTAATGCTTAACAGATACAGAGCTTCTGTCTGGGTTGATTTAAAAAAAAAAAAAAAAATTTTGGATACAAATAGTGGTGGTAGTTGCACAACATTGTGAATATAATTGCGCTGAATTGTACTCTTGAAAATGGTTAAGATGACAAATTTTATGTTATATATATTTTATCACAACTTAAAAATATATTTAATATATTTGGGGAAGATACAGGATTGCATACGTCTCTAGACAGAGGCATGGATTCTTGGGCTAGTGTATCAGACATCTATTAGTAATCTAAAAACTAGAAGCAGAAAGCCTGTGTTTTCTGGCGTGTATGTGATCACAGATGAAGTATATTTGTTTAGGAGTAGATAGACAGTGAGCAGAAAGTTGCTATTTGAAGATATACTTGAATGTGACCAAAGGAAGATGGAAGAGCTAGCCTTAATCCTCTCACTTGAGGAATTATTTTATTTCCTGATTTTTGTCCCTGATGTGTACTTTGTACTTCATTTCTTCTGACAGGTCGCCATAATTACATTTATCTTTTTCTTGCTTTGAACTGAGTTTTATTCTCCAAATAACTGTACGTACCAAAGACCTTAGAAATGAGAGATGTACTTGGTGTTTTAAGGTGCAGATAATCTAGTGATAACTAACAAGATCTGCTTAAGTAATTGGGGGGAAGGTGTTCACATTCCACCCAAGACAGGTACCCCACCAATGTGTATGAAAAAAAGCTGCTGTCTTTTGAGGGCCCTGGGATGGAAGGTGCTGGGAAAATCACCAATGAGAAAGGGTAGTGCTGACAGCTACCACTCAGTAGTGAGGGCTGTGTGGTAGGGCTGGCGGCATGATTGTGATAAATAAAAGATACTGAACAACATGACAGAGGGAACACTATGTCTCTCAGAATTCTTTCTGCAGGCTGGGAGTCCCAGAGGTCTCAGAGACTGAGTAACGAGTTTGGCAACTTGAGGGATGAAAATGAATTTGGAAAGCTGTTATATACACCCCTTGGATACTTATAGGCCCTGATCTGCTGACCTTTCTCCTACAGAGTAAGAATATTTTTTAAATCTGGGATTCCTTAGTGGAAATATAAAGGCTATTTATATTTGTATCATATATATATCCCAAATATGGAGCCCTGGTGGCACAGTGGTTAAGAGCTCAGGCTGTAACCAAAAGATCAGCAGTTTGAATCCACCACCTACTCCTTGGAAACCCTATGTGGCCATTCTACTCTGTCCTATAGGGTTGTTATGAGCTGGGATCGACTCAGTGGCAACAGGTTTTTATCCCAAGTATATATAGCCAAAGGGTATACAATATCCAAATATGATAGATATTTGTTGCTTTACTTTATGCTTCTTATATTTGGTGCTTGAGCATTAGGACAAAAATTGACTGCACAAATGGACAATGATATAAACAGGAATAAACAAACAACTGGTGGGGAAAACAGAACAGAAAATGAAGCATTATAGAACAAATTAAATCGTGACCTCAGAAAATAGGCCCACTGTAATGAAGAAAATAACTTGAAAATCTAGGTGTTTATCTCACACTTCCCAAGGTTAAGATGTGCTTTGTATCTGTGTTGAATAGATTCTTCTCCCATGAAGATTACAGAAATGACACATGATAACATGTACTTAGTATACGATAAGAAATCTAAAATTTCTCCTGTTATTATTCCCATAATCGGATATCTTTCTTTAGGTGATGCATTATTTCTGAACTTCAGAAGGCTGTTGCCTCGCTATGTTGAAATTATGCCAAATGAATAGAGACAGATGTTGCAAATATTAACCCAACCTAAATATGACCAATTATTTGAGGAGATTAAATGCAATGGTATGTTTGATTGTGTAACCCCAAGAAAAAATTTAGAATGAGACAAAAACAAAACAACAACAACAAAAACCCTTTGCTGTAGGACAGAGTAGAACTGCCCCATAAGGTTCTCAAGGAGCGGCTGGTGGATTTGAACTACTGACCTTATGGTTAGTAGCTGTAGCTTGCTGTAGTTTTTAACCATTATACCACCAGGGCTCCTGAATGAGACAACTTTTTTATAAATTACAAAATAAAAAAAACACTCCAAAATAGATATACCCCCTTCTTCAGTTACCCCCTAAAGTCTAGTGCTTGTGGGACTTCATCCAACTGGATTTCGATGCTTTCTTTTCTCCCTTCCCACTCACATCTTTTGGTATCGGGAGAAATGAGGAAGAATCTGACCAGAATTTTAGTAGTGGGTGTCCTGGTATCCTTGGAAGGAAACATTCATCTTGCAGATCCTGCTCTCTGCTTTTCTTCCCCCCCAAATATTTTAACACCTGCCCTCAGGAAGGGGCAATCCTGTGATGGTTTTTGTGCAACACAGAGAATGCTGTACCTGTTAAATATGACAGCAGAATCCTGAGATTCACTTACCATTGAAAGAACTTTAAGATTCACTTACTAGTGAATCTATTACAGGTAGCCCCCGACTTAAGACAGAGTTCTGTTCTGAGGACTCCATTGTAAGTCAGTTCTGATGTAAGTTGAATACCTCTTTTTTTAGTTTTCATTATTATTAATTTTTATTATCAGATCTTTATAAATCTGATCTTTGTCTTTGGGGGTTGGAAGCATTGCATATAACCTTACAAATATATTTTAATACATACATATTACTAGTGATGAGATGTACCAAAAAAAAAAAAAAAAAGGGAGACAGCCGTAAGTGCGGTTCATCGTAACTCGAATATGTCATAGCTTTTTTGGGGGGGGATTACCCGTAGTATGAGCTACTACGCTCTTGTTTATTTAATAGCCGTTGAGAACCTACAATGCCTAAATTTCATCCTTGCAAAGTCAGATATTTCAGCACTCATTCATCATCAGAGATATATCTTTTTCATTAATGAGAACAGGAGAGAAGTTGCTCACCTGTTCCACTATCTTTTCTATGCCTTCTAGAAGTCGTTCGTTTTGCTCTTTAACCTCGGTGGCTTTTGTTAGGAGAGCACTCGGGGCTTTTGGCAGGCCATGCACTTCAGAGGCTAGATGATCAAGAGGGTCATTCCAGGAGCGCAGCATTGTGAGGACCAAGTTCAGAAGGTCTCCGTGCTACGCAGTCATAAAAAAAAAAATTAAAACAGGCATGATATAACAGGTTTACTTAAGTGTGATTTTTGCTAAGAGAGGTTGACCTAACGTCTCTTTTTTATTTCTGTGTCTGCAAAAGTGTTTCTGTAGGTGATACAAGTTATAGAAAAGTAAAATTTAAGCTATTGGCCTGTGTCGTCACGTGCTGTCGAGTTGATTTTAACTCATAGTAGCCTTATGGGACAAAGTAGAATTGCCCAATAAGGTATTTTAGGCTGTAATCTCTATGGGAGTAGATTGCCAGGTGTTTTCTCCCACCGAGCAGCGGGTATATCTTGTTTATTGGGTGATCGGTCCCTACCTTGAACTAGTCGAGTGGTAACAGAAATGAAGAGTAGAGAAGGATTGAATTGACACCGACATGGAAATCTGGACTAGAATATGAAAGAAAGGAGCTGTAGGACGGTACAGGTCAGGTAGTAAATAGACATACGGTTTTACTAGGAGTATTGTAGCATGATCAAGAACGAGGGCTTTCTGTTGGGTAAAGCCTGGCCTCACTGTTTACCAGCCATGTGACTGGTACAAATTCCATAACCTCTCTGAGCCTGTTTCATTATTCCAGCAAGGTGCAGTAGTTTAAGAGCTTGGATGCTAACCAAAAGGTCAGCAGTTCAAATCTACCAGCTGCTTCTTGGAAACCCTACAGGGCAGTTCTACTCTTGGAAACCCTACAGGGCAGTTCTACTCTTGGAAACCCTACTCCTTTAGGATTGCTATGAGTTGGAATCGATTTGACGGCAACAGGTTTGTTTTTTTTTTTTTTAATATGTTGTGGGATTTGTATGAGGATTAAATGCAATAATGCACATAAGATGTTTTGTGAAGTGTCTGAAAATGTAGTCACTCTCGATAAATGTTTAATTTCTCCTTTGTCTTCTTTTTTCCTTTTTCTTCTTATTACTGTCATGATTATGATTAATGAGATTAGCAGGCAGAAAGAATACTGGTGCCATTAGTAAAATTGTAAAAGGGAGAACAGATTGTATTTGTAGGCATATATATGTAAAGAGGAGCCCTGGTACATGGTGGCTAAATGTTCCATTGCTGACCAAACGGTCGGCAGTTCAAATCCACCAGCTGCTCCTTGGAAACCCTATGGGGCAGTTCTTGCCCGAGCCGAGTCAGAATCGACTTGATGGCAATGGGTATATATAAAGATGTTTACTTTGTGATCACGTTAAGGCTGTGCTTATGGCACTGGATCAGAAGGGAATCCAATTATAAGGATAAAAAATTGAAGGTTGGACAAATGATTGGGGCTTGATAGGCAGATTTTATTGTCATCGGAACAGGGGCAGCAGTTGTAGCTGTGAGAAGCAGAATGTAATATATTACAGAACTTGCTGCTAGGGGGTGACTAATAATATGGTAGAAGGGTGCAGAGAAGTCAGTAAAGAGTAATGAAGTGAGGTGTCAGAGAAGTAAGGAGAACCAGAAGGAGAGACTTAGAAGTCAGGAAAGAGATGGTTCAAAGAGTTTATTGGTCAGTAATGTTAAATGCTGTCCATATAGGAATCACTAGTTATATGTAATACATAAAACTGCACTTGAATTTCTAACATCTACAAACATTTTGCAAATTTTATATTCTATACATGGAGTCCAATTCATGTCAAGCTTTCATACAGTATAATATCTGCTATCCAGGTACAAGGCATTGGTTAACTCAATGTCGGCTTCATGGTCAGTTTATAGGTTTGCTATCTGTTTTGATACTAGCATTTGATTTTACCCACAACTCATTAACTAGGTCATATAATTTCTGTTTAATTGCTTATTCCACCTCTACTTTTCTCTGCATGTGCAATTACCATGACCTATTAGAAATTTTTTTTTTATTTAAAAAAATTTGAAAGCCTTTAATAAACTACAGCAGAGTAATGCCAGTGTCCTGTCTCAACCTTCTAGATGAAAAGTCTGGATGACAGACTCACATGGATCTGTTGGGCTTGTTCCTTGTCTTCAGGAGTAGAGATGGAAGAAGTATGGCAGCTGTTGATGGCCCTGGGTATGAACCCTCGACCCAGCGCATACTGTTTATTCTAGAAATGATCAAGCAAATTCAGTTAGTTGGGGTTGTTTGGGCATTGAATTAATGAAAACATTACCAGAATTTAGTATATTTGATAGACTTTTTTTTTTTAGTGAGAGCCATGTAAGCGTTGAAACTAAAGAATTAGGTGGATATCCCCTTTGTCCACTTCTTTTTCCATTATGTCCATATATTCGTTTTTACTTTTATCCAACTTGTCTAAATTGCAACCTCTTCCCTTCTTTTAAATTCTCTTGTTTATTGTCACCCTTTCCACAAGTTACTATTTGGAGAGCAAACACCAAAAATAGAAAAAAACATGAAGCAGTAAATGTTTTAATTTAGTATTTAATATTTGAGCCAAATGCCACCGTACATATGGACTTATTTAGCTGCTCAATCTCTAGTTTGCTGTGAGTCAGAATTGATATGCTTGTCTTAATAGGCATTATACAATTACAACTTTTGTTTGATTAACTTCTGAATCCACACGCCTTGTACCTTACTGTGTTCATCATAGATGCTGAATACAATTTTCTTGACTGTGACAAAAAGTCAAAGAGGCCATAAGATTTTAGTAATTGACAGAAAAAGAACAGAAAAAAATTTAGCTAACACGTTAATGAAGAAAAAATAACCTGTAGCAAAATGCTGTGTAAATTTACAGAATTACGAGGAAGATTTGGAAGACAAAAGATGGCCAGTCAAAAATGGAGGTCAAAAGAAAAACCAGTAAGTGTGTAAAAATAACCATGTAAACGATTTTTTTTTTTTTTTTTAAAAACATATATTGCAACCACTGAGCCAAGTTCTCTATGGGGTCCCTTTGATTTACTGAAGCAGTGAACTATTGTCTGCTTCTTGACTGGCCTAAAAGAGTTAACATGCAACCTTCAAAATACCTTAATCAGAAAGAGAATAATTGTTTCTACTTTTAAACCACCCTTTCTGTTATAATTATAAACCTAGGCACTGGAAATATTAGAACAGTGATTCCTAGCATTTTGGAGATGTCTGAAAGGTATTATTATTTGTTTGCTTTCGCATTCCATGGTTATCTACAATGTGCTTAGCAGGGCTTCAAACCGGTTCAACCCCCTGCTGAAAATTTGCATTTCTTACAAGTTCCCCGCTGAGAATTCGCATTTCCACCCCAGATATTCTGAATTAGAAAATGCATTTTAACAAATCCCCAGGTGATTCTTCTGTAAAATTTCCTGGGAGCTTGTTAGAAATGCAAATTCTCAGCGGAGGAACTTATTAGAAATACGAAATCTCAGCAGGGGTTGGAACCGGAAGGGAACTGGTGCTAGTTGAGAGACATGACCCCTAATTGCAAGAGCAAGAAATCGACACTCTTGGTTTTCCTCAGTCCCAGCTAGAAATATATCAAGCATTTAAAAACATATTTAAAATTTTCACAATATACTGAACTAAAAGAAAATTAAAAAAAAAAAAAATCATTACTACACTTTTTGAAAAAATTGGAACACTGAGGTGTCATGAACCTCTCCCTTTCTTGTTGTTCCACATTTCATTAGCTGATGTCTTCTTTCACCTAAAAACCAAACCAATTGTGGTTAAGTTGATTCTGACTCATGGTGACTCCCTGTATGTCAGAGTAGAACTGTGCTCCATAGGGCTTTCAGTGGCTGATTTTTTGGAAGTAGGCTACTAGGCCTTTCTTCTGAAGTGTCTCTGGGTGAACTCAAACCTCCAACCTTTTGGTTAGCAGCTGAGCGCATTCATCGTTTGCACCTCCCAAGGACTCCTCTTTTACCTGTCAAGGTGTATTATTTGATATGTGGCTTATGAAATTTTCTAGTTTAAAACTTAGTAGCCCTGTCATTCACTGGAAAGCTCCTTCTGGGAGGAAGTAAGAAGTGCAGTACTTACAAATTCATGGAACATATCTGAGGAGAGACTATGGATGTAGTGAGACAGCATGACTGCTCGGTCAAACAGGTCCGGGAGAGACACCTGGCACCTGACAGACCCCCTGGGACAGACGGGTATCGAGGCCACACTCTTGCACAGGAGCAGGTTTGACACCAGCAGCAGCAGCAGCAGGAATGACCCTGTTTAAATAAAAACAGGAGCCATGCTGAGACGGTCTATTCAGCTGAGGTTATCAAAAGCAATCCTGAGGAAGGAAGCCTTATTGCTGCCATTGCCCCCAGCTGCATGATTTGGTCCTGCAATAGCTGAGGGGGGAAGAATCAACACTTTCTACTGTGTAAATTTAGATATATAATTATATTTGCACAGATACATAGTTTGAGAAGTAGGTTACTCCGTGCATTTTGGTATTGCTCCCAGAAGTGCTTCTGTACTTAGCAAACATTTGGAACTTAAATTAATTTTGAGCCAGGGTGTTTAGGTCATTCTCTTCAGATAGTTTAATATCCTGGGAGTTTCTGTGGCATTTTCAGCAGTGGAGCTCTCTAGGAGTTTGCGATTTTTTTTTAACTCTGTGTTGCCCAATTGTTGCATGTTAGACACCGAAATGACAAGGAGAGCACTGTTAATGGGTTTGTTTTTATCTTCATGACAGATAAGAATAAACATATGATCGATTGAGTGCTAATAGTGAGTATGAAGAGAATTCTAACGTAAATAGGATGCTGTAGGCTGCATCTGCTAATTTACCATCATAATCCCATGCAATTGCTTGAACCTTTTACGAGAGGCTTTTAAAGTTTTTCTCATTTGAGCTTTACAGTAACCCTGTGAGGTACACTGGGTCTTCCTTATTATCATCAAATTCTATTGATGAAACAGACAGCTTAGAAAGGTTAAGTGATTCTCTCTAAGTTCCATTATTATAAGCTGGTGGAGGAGGCAGGACGCCAATACTGTGGCCTTGTTACATCACACATACCCACGGGCTCTCCATCTGCCTGTGAGAGGGACTGGGCTCGTGGTAGTCCGGGCTCAGTGTTTGCAGAGGTCCCTGCCATTACTTGTCAAGAACAACACTGTGCCTTTGATTACATGATAATGGAGGCCCTAGGAAGCTTGATTTTGCTCACTTTTTCTGCTCCACCTATAAAACACCCACTTTTCATGAAACAGGGATCTGAGATAATATTAATAATTGACACTTTCAAAATGAACCACTGTGTAGCTACCAGATTAAAATCAGTTTTTAACTTCATTGAAACTACTCCGAAAGAATATCTGATATAAATATGTTATTTATCAGAAACTGAGTTTCCATGGAACTTTCAATAAATGTAGTTGGCAATGTCCACGATAAAACTAGGCAAGTGCTAAGGATTTTTGTGTGAAAAAAATGCCTAAACATAAATTGTGTATAGAATATAACTAAACCCTTTAACCACAAAATGAAAAAAATAATGTGAGATAACTCATAACAGACTTTTAATTTTCCAAAAGAACCATACTTCTGAAAATTTTGTTTTACACACGTTATAGTCATATAATGCAGCTGAATAGGTATTTTATCTACATGTGTAAATAAAATGAGCTTTATAGGTAGAGAAACTGGAATATTGGCTCTATGAAATTAATATAATTGAATAGATTTTTTAACTCTGAGTATCTTCATCCACACCATCATCTTCTGAAGGATTCTCTCAATGTCAGTTGAGATAAAATAGGCAAATATTTTTGGTTTTGATTCAGAAAATAAATTTTATGGTTGTTACTAATTTCTATTCCTTGCAAATGGCATCCAAGAAAGTAAAGGCAATTAGTTATTACTAACCTAGTTTTCCCATTGAAATGTCATTTGATTTAAACCAAATTGTCAAAGTAGTACAAGAGACACTTCTGCCATCATTGTCTGTGTTATGGCTTCAGAACTGAAAGTTTTCATCAGATTCATTCAACTTTACCAATCCACATAAGAGTTCTGGGAGCCAGAAAATGTTAGTTTCTGCCTTCCTCAGATGTAAAAAATTGGACCCATAAGCTCTTGTGGTGTTTTTCTAGTACAGGGCTTCTCAACCTTGGCATTTGGGGCTGTATAGTCCCTTCTTGTGAAGGGGTGTCATGTGCATTGTCAGATGTCTACTAGAATCCCCAGCCCCTGCCCACCAGATGCCAGTTATGACATCTAAAAACATCTCCAGACATTATCAAATGTCTTCTGGGGTGGAAAAATCACCCCTGGTTGAGAACCACTGTTCTTTTCTAACGTGTCCATATACAGCTGCTTTCCAAAAGCTTCTAAAAGCTGTAAGCCTGAAACCTTTTACTAACAGAAAATTAGCTAAAATTTCACATTAATACCCCCCAAAAGAAGTGTTGATAAAGCCAAAAACTGGATTAATTGTTGCACATACCTTTCAGCGATGACCCCTTGTTGTCCATAGTGATGATAGTTGCGGGAAACACTCTTCACCAGAGAAGATCTGGAACTCCTACAGCTTTTCCTTTCCTAGACATGGGTTTTATAAGCCTCTGACATCTTCATGAATCTAGTAATCAGGCATTCCTTCCCTTTACCCGGTCATCCATTTCCGTCATTGAGATTACCCCCGTAATTTCAAACATCAAAAGGTACTCTCTTATTCATATTCAGGAAGACATACTGGCCAGAAATGAACATTCTGGGAAGGATTTTGATTAATTAGACTGAGAGGAAATGAGAGAAATGATGAAGGTGAGCTCTGGAGACTAGGTTAGAGAATCTGTAAAACTGCAGAAGTCATTTACTTGAAAATTTATCTTTTTTTCTCTGCAGTTTCTTGAATATATAGCATTATGTTTCACTGAGGTGATAGTTTTGTGTATTATCAAAGGGTTACTCAAGATTTCTAGGTGAAGTCAAGATTTCAAAATTGGCATTCTAAAACTAGGAAAGATAGAATAAGAATCGAGAAAGTAGGATTTTCAGTTCCCTGTTACACTCTCGTTACAATTCCCTTATTTTTTTTCTTGCTTTTTTATACATTCTGATTTATCTTTTTAAAAAATGACCTATATGTATGGTGCTTAGTTTTGTCATGTGTACTGCCCTCTGTTTGCCTGTTTTGGTTTTAACATCATGTAAACTTGGATTATTATCCCCAGTTTACAGGTCAAGGAGCAGAGGTTTAGAGAGATTAAATGCCAAGGGTATAGAGGAAGTAATTAGTCAAGTTAGACCCTGGAAGGATTATTGCTTAAAGAGGTATCGGGGGGGATGTGAGGAAGTTTGGAAAATGAACCATTTATCAAATATTGCTGTGCACGCACACTTCATTCTAACACGAACAAGACCTTACCTCTAACCTTAGAGAGTTTATTTTGGGGAAGCGACATAGTGGTTTTCAAAGGCAAACACACACATACATTCATACATACCCTAATATAAGATGTAGTAAACCAAAACTCTAGCTAATCGTTCCTACTGTCCTCAAGGATAATAATGGATAACCTGTTATTAACTTATGATGACTTTACCTTTTCTGACTCCAAGCCATTCTGGGGCTAAAGTGACAAAAATTCATCTTTCGTGGATTCAAAAGTTCCACTCACCTTTGAAAGATTTCCTACATGAAATGATTATAATGAATAAGAAGTGAGTTGTTGATGACTTTCTCTCATTTTGAAGCCCATGCGGCAGGCATGTAAAGCAGCCTGTGACCTTTAATTTCGATTACCATATGTCTCTTAGAGTACACTGTGACGGATGAGATCATTAAAAAAATAATCACTTATTATAGCATTTACTTTTTCTATTCTTGCTCGGGCCACATTTGTTCTTCAGCAAGTATCTGATTAACTGCTTTTATGGGGGCCGAGAAATCTTAACAAAGACTAAATTTACTAAAAAACTGTCTTTCTCATTGCCTTAGCTTAAACAGTCCTAGACATTGAATCATAAACATGATGGTTTAGAGGCTCTATCACTCTATAGGAGCCCTGGTGGTGCAGTGGTTAAGAGCTCAGCTGCTACCCAAAAGGCCAGCAGTTCAAATCCGCCCTGGAAACCCTATGGAGCAGTTCTACTCCATCCTATAGAGTTGCTGTGAGTCAGAACCGATTTGATGGCAGCAGGTTGGATTTTTTTTTTTTTTTTGGTTTATCATTCTAAAAGCTGGGTCAGGATTCCATACATTCATACTAGTTCTGCATTTGTACCACCAGATGTAAAGCCTGAACTAAGAGAGCCAGGGCAGCGTGGTGGGGAAATTAATGATGCCCTGTATTCCCCTCCTCTCCTAGAAACCCAAGAGTAAAAAAGCCTACCATAAGAATTGACAACTTAATCTTAAAATTTAAAGGTGTTGCAACTTTCGTAGATAGCCAGGATAAGAGTAACCTGAGAAAATCTGAGTCGTGTTTACTCAGTAGAGACCTACAGACTCCAAAGAGGTATGCATTGCTGTAAAATGTATCGTGTGCTTCCTTGCTGCTCCATAGTCCCACAGTTCCTATTAACAGGATATTGCAATATCTAAATAATGCAAAAGCCGTATTTTATGCAAAAGTCAGAGTTGTCTCTGTATTTTCTAACTGCTATACTTGTCACTTCTATGTCACTTATAAGAGCAAAAGGTGGAACCTGGGTAAGGTGGAAACTTGTCAGAGAAGGAGAACTCAAAATATTTTTCACTAAAACAAGTAATAAAAAAGTGGTTGGACTACACCTGTCAAAGGTGGAAATCTTGCAAGACTCAGGAACAACAAGGAAGTCCTGTCAAGTTCTGGCTCTCAAACATAGGTTTCGCTGTGTCTCTTTCTATTGTGGCCGTCTACATTATATGTGCTCTTTTGCAGGCCTTCCTCCTTATCAGACTTAAAGAAAACAAGTTTATCAAACTTCCTCTTTATCAAATCTAAATTCTATCAAATGTAGAATAATAAAGAAGTTTGCTAAGAATGGACTTGCCTGATTTGTTTGTAAAAATTCATTTGTTTGCCATTTTTGATTTGAGGATTTGTGGTTAAACCAAGAGCTGGTGATTGATGTCTGCTGAGTAGCAGAATAAAGAGCTCAAATGGTGCTAAAGTCCACATTTTAACATTGACTAATATCAGGCTGGTTTTCATTCCTAACTAGGAATGGAGTTTGTATTTTCTTATGTTTACCTGTTTTTAGTTTTGCAATACTTTTGTCTTTTCTTCTGTTATTTACACAAAAATATTTAAAATGCTTCACATAACTTGAAAGGTGTCTACTGCAAGACATAATGGAGACTATTAAAGGATGAAAGAAATTGAGATGTTTACAAAATATTCAGAAGATGTATTACAAATATATTTCATTATATATTAGTAAGAAGTTTTTAGTAAGGAGTTATCTTTAATAAAGTAAAATTTGCAAAGGACTAAATATGTATTTTTTATTGATTTAGCCAAATAGCCGTTTTCCAAAACTTAGACTGCAAGACCAGCTAGGGTATACGTTGTCTTCAATATAAAGTAATCATAAAACGTGAAGGGCCCACTGGGAAATGTTCAGTCACATTGGTGCCTTCTTGAATGGCTGTTTCAGGATGGGCAAAATTTAGCAATTTCATTATATTCTACTATTTAGATTAACTTCATGTCTATTAAGACATACATTTTCTTTCCCCTAAATTCAGTACTCAATGTTTGTTTCTTATTGAGGCTTTTCAGGTCGTCAGCATTTCTAAGTGATCCCAGAACCCAAATTCTTAATCCTCTGGCAGTGCTTTGAGGGCATTTGATCCTTAAATAAGGAAGCCATAGTGGGAGCATTTAGTAATGTCCTGTGTGATGGCTATGTTGTTGTTGCTTGTGTGTATTTCACGGCTGTAACGTTCATATCCTCTGAACCAGTTCTGAGGTCTGTGTGTTAGTTTATCCTATGAGTTTCTTATGCTTATTCTTAACCACGTCTACCTTTGGGCACATTTTAGTGCCCAGTGTAAGATAACAAAGTAAACATCAACAACAACAAAAAATGAAAGTAGAGGCCAGAATAAGCTCGCACAAAATTACTTGATTTCTATAAAAATGTCAAATCCCAGTTAGATGCTGTATACAAGTGGTATATCTAAAACCGTGGTCCTCAAAGGGTGGTGGTGATGGTGGTGTTGATTTTCCTCCCCAGGGACCTTTGGAAATGTCTGAAGACATTTTTGATTGTTATAACTGAAAGATGGGGGTGCTACTGGCATCCAGTAGATAATGGCCAGGAATGCTGCTAAACATGCTACAATGTGGAGGACAACCCCCAAACAAAATATCAAGCAGTCCAAAATGTCAATAGCAGCACTGTTGAAAACCCCTGATCTAAAATGCAGTACTGAGAAAAAGTTAAAAGAGCTCTGGTGGCACAGTGGCTAAGTGCTCGGCCACTGAAAGGTTGGCAGTGGGAGAAAGATATGGCAGTCTGCTTCCCTAAAGATTTACAGCCTTGGAAACCCTATGGAGCAGTTCTGTTCTGTTCCTACCGGTTTGCTATGAGTCCGAATCAACTCAATGGCAATTGGTTTGATTTTGGTTAAGTGTAATAAAACATTATCAAACAAATTATTTGAAATTCTTGCAATAGTAATATTAATACTATTTAATAATAGTAAAAAGTTTAAATTTCAGGCAAAAAAAGGTGTTCAACGAAGCAAAGTACAAAGTATTTTGTGATATTAGGCAATGTCTACAATGGGGATAAGGCTGTTAATAACCTTCATGCACTCAATAATAGCATGAAAACATCATGCAGATATTTAGAAAATGCAAGGAGAAATTAACCAAGACATAATTTCAAGCACCTGTTGAAACATCTGCAGTAAATGCCATTACACTTTACTATAATGAGAATGTAACAGTATTCTAAAACTTGGAACACTTAGCAGTACAAATAGGTAAGTAGTTCAGTTCATTTTGTTTTGTTTTCTCTTAATGGTCACCAATGATTATTTTTTTGCTGATTCTAAATAACTCCTTGAGTCCTTATCTATGTTAAATTCTTTCAGTGTTCAACCCTACACTCTCCTCCTTGGCAGTCTTATTCAATGTTATGGCTTTCTCTGTCTTCTCATGAAGATGATTCCAAATTGTATTTATCTTGCTCTTTTTGTCTTCCCTTACGAGCTGCCATCTACCTGCTAAACATTTCAACCTGTGTGTCCCAAGATATGTTGAATTATTCAGAGAAAATCCTTAACTATTTGTCTTTTCTCTCAAACCACTGTCCTCTGCCCCCCACGCTTAACATCTCAGTTGTTTATTTCCTTTTTTTTTCTTTTTGCCACCACACTCAACCAGTTGGTATGTTGCAATTGTTCTACCTCTTTTCTTATTACCTCCATAAAATTCTCCTTCCTCCTCTCTCTACGTTATCTTCACCTGTATATTTATAATTGCTTCTATTCCATTTTCTCCTACCTATGCCCACTTCAATTTTAATTTTTTTCCAATCAGGAACAGTTATCATCCTCAAGGACAACTTTGGAACAATTTCCAGTTTGTCTAAATCATTGCATTTGAGAGTCAGAGGAATTATGGAGTTAATCCAACTAAATAGCACATTTCACAGATAAAGAATATGAGGTAAACATATTTAATTATTGATAGAGCTGACAGTAGAACTCCTGATCTTTTTGCCTGTCAGACTAAGTAATATATCTTCTTGTCTCATATACTCCTACTTATATGCCCACTGAGCTTTTAAAGCAATGGACGGTAAGTCTTGGTGAAGAGATATAGATGTGACCTTGAATTCACATTGAGAGATACATTATTATCAAAAGGGAAAATGCCAGGGTAATTTCATCCCCAAAGAAAGAGGAAAGAGAAATTGAATGTTTTAAAACACTTCAGGGCCTTTAAGGAAACATTGTTGCTGTCAAAGAGAATTTAAATGTGATTCTAAATCATGTTATAAAACAATATGTTTGTTAAAATACTTCTTAATGAGTTATGTAGATAAGGCAGGACAAGCTATTAGCAATTTTTTTCTTCTTCACATTGGTCTTTGATTTGTCTGCCATTTTGTTCTCTTAAGAACTCTCACTGATACGATTCTTGTAGATTAAAAAAAAAAAGGTTGCTGACCACTTTAGAGAAGCAGTATTATTATTACCGTTATAGGTGATGTGGCATTTGAATGTTCTCTCCTCTATAGGCCATTTAGTGTTCATATTGTTTAAGATTAACTTAACGAGATGAGAAATGGAGATGTCTTCCAGAAATAAGCATCAATTTCAGATAGAAAGAAAGAGAGTGAATATAAACTATAACTTTTTGGCAATAACTGGAGAATAACAGATAGTCTTAACTGTTGCTTCTGTTGTTGTTGGATGCCATCGAGTCAATCTCAACTCCTAGTGACCCCATGTGACAGAGCAGAACTGCTCCACAGGGTTTTCTTGGCTGTAATCTTTTCTGGGCTGCAGATTGTCAGGTCTTTCTCCCGAGAGTGCGTTCGAACCACCAGCCTTTCAGTTAGCAGCTGAGTGCTTAACGGTTGTGCCACCAGAGTTTCTAATCCCCCCCCCCGCCAAAAAAAAGCCAAACCCATTGCTGTAGAGTCTATTACGACTCATAGCAACCCTATAGGACAGAATAGAACTGCCCCATATGGTTTCCAAGGAGTGGCTGGTCGATTCAAGCTGCCAACCTTTGATTTAGCAACCGAGCTCTTAACCATTGCGGTACCAGGGATCCTAAAAAAAAAAAACAAAAAACCAAACCTGTTGCCATCGAGTTGATTCCAACTAGGCAGAGGCAAATACTTGTCTCTGTAGCTACGCCCCAAAAAACAGAGAAAACATTCACTGAGATAAATGAAAATCATGGATGCAGATATTGGGAGCAATGTTTGTGAGAATGTTTTCACCTTTAGTTTATAGAAAACTTTCTCATTACTTTTAGGTCACATCAAGTAAATTGGAGCACATTCGATTATTTAAAAATATTTTTTTTAAAATAAGTGTGTGATGTAACTATTTCTTCCAAACTTTTGACTACCTAAACAAAGTTTAAAAATGAAATAATTATTCATATGATTCAATGTAAAGAGAATTCTAAAAAGTTAAGAGAGGACTTTCTCACCATTTTTTTCAATAAATTTAAACAAATATTCATTGCGTTTTATACATCTGTATTGGATCTTATTTTTTTTTGTCAGAACCTTTTATATTTTTGTTTACTTGTTAACAAATTAGATACCAGACCAGTTGCTGTCTGGGAGTTTCCAACTCATGGTGACCACACATGTGTCAGGGTAGAACTGTGCTCTATAAGAATTTCAATGGCTGATTTTTGAAAGTAGATCGCCAAGCCTTTCTTCCAAGATGCCTCTGGGTAGACTTGAGCCTCCAACATTTTGAGCACATTAACTGCATGATCCAGGGACTCCAGAAAATTAGACAGTTAAAAACCATCCATCAAATTTGTTGGTAGGCTTTGTAGACCCTAAGCAACTGTTAGTATAGTCATTAATAATCTTTTACTTTTCAAATGCCTCCATGATCCAAACAACGATGATCAAAAGAATAAAACCCCCTTTTTCTTAGAGCTCTGATCAGAATCTTATAGCCTGCACACTGAGGTACAGATTTTATTGATGTTACTTGACTATTCTAAATTTAACAATCCTGTAAGTCACTTTTACTCAGTGTGTGAGTGGGTGCTGCAGTAGATGTGTTTGTTCTGAATTACTCAAATAATTGTCCCAAGTCTATCACAAAAATATATTACACACAAAATATGTTTTAACTACTCATCATTCTAAAATTTTCAGAAAATGTATCTTTAAAAACATTACATGTAGTGTTTCCATTATATGAGGTCTTTCTAGCAATACAACTCAAAATCAAAATTCCATAAAAATTATGCCACTGGAGCTTTCAGTGGCTCTGTAGGAAGGCCAAGGATATGAAAGTGGAAAAGAGGCAGCTTTTGATGGATTTAAAAATTTGATATGACATGTATATAATACACAAGGTGAAAAAAATAAAGTACAGATAACATCTTATCACCCAGGCCCATTTCCACTAAATAACCACTTCTTCAAAGGCTAATTAAATTAAAAATGCACACCTGCAGAGTATTTGTGTGTTTAAAAAATTCATTAAAAGTGGAATATACCTTCCTGTTTGACCAATTCCTTAATGAATATATTTGCATTTAATAATAGCAGCCTACCTCTAAAGCTTTCCTGTTCCTTTTCTCTGCCCTTATCCTATGCAGCCAGATTTCTAAAGTGAAGACTAAAAGCTTTGTGGAAATGTCATGGGTTTGTCTTGTCAAAAAAAAAAAAAAAAAAAAATCCTTCCTTGTAGTTTACTTCAATGTCATTCTAAGCATAAAGAGCTTTATCATCCCAAACATAAAACTAAAAATGTTATTTTATAATGTTATGAAAGACTTTATTAGATATATTCTCCCTTTTGATAGAAACATTTTAGTATAGTTCACAAAAGATGACATTAAAACTATCTTATTTTCATTACAACTCCAATTTACATGTTTATATCGTAAGCCTTATCTTTTTAGAAAGGCCCAGATTTTTGGATAAAGAAGTATGCTAATTCCTCAGAACAAATTGCCTTTCATTGTTTGCTGAGGAGTTACATAAACTTATTTGTAAATCATAGAAAAAGGAAAAGGAGTTTTGAATTATATTATTGGCTCCATTTCTTGCTTACTAGGGATGTATCTACATGATTGTGACAAAATAGTTACTTTATTACCAAATTTGAGCATATGATTTGTCATGTTTGTAAAAGTTCCTGATCCTTCCATGTTCCCTGCTTCTCATGAAGCTCTGTAAGCCAGCTATGCCCAACAACTTCCAATTATATTTAGTCCTTCCAAGGTATCATGAAATCAGATAAGCCATGAAACTCATTTGGAGCAGTGGCCTCTCTGCACAGGACTGATCTGATAATATATTGAATAATATTTAGAATATATGTTGAATCTTCAGCAAAAGAGACCGTAGATAATTGTTCTGATATCTATTTCTGCAAAACACCAAACCAGGACTTCCGGCCAACACGGCACCATAGGCAGAAGCACCATGCCATTCCTCCACAGCAAAGACCCAAAAAACTAAGTTCAACAGAGACAAACATCATTCCTGGAACCTGAAGTGCCAAATGAAGAGACAGAGAACTCAGCCAAGCACCAAATGGAATAAGAAATTGACAGAGGACGGAGAGCGAGGAGAGATGCATGTGGACGGCCTCATCAGCTAACATAGCACGGATCCACCATCTTGGATTCCAGCTGGGGATCCGCAGACAGGGAGCACGAGAAAGCAGCTTCGTGGAACTCCCAGCACGAGACAGAGAACCCGGAAACCAGCAATACATACTTTCCCACCCCCATTCTCTTCCCGCTGCTCTACCTCTGAGCTTCCTGGCTGGCTGCGGTGGCTCAGCCAGCTGGGAAGTGCAGCGTCCTGTCGCTTGGATCACCCCGCCCACGTCAGAGATCAGTGGACAGGGAGTAGGAGAAGGCAGCTTCACGAAGTTCCCTGCAGGAGACACAGCACCCAGTAACAAGTAATATACTCTTTCCTAGCCACGCCCCCTTTTTCCCCCTCCTCCAGCTTCCTCTGCTTCCTGCCAGCCACAGTTTCTTGGACAGGTGGGAACTGCTTTGGCCTCAGGCTGCTTGGATTTGCCCTGCCCGCACCTGCTGGGCCCCTGGGCTGGTGTTGATTCTTTCCATCTCTTTTGGTTTTTTCTGTGCCTCCTACCACCTCCCCCTCCTTTATCTGGAACACCTGGCTCCATGAGCCATCTTTGTTTCTTCTTGAAAGGCTGTGAAGCCATACTCAACTGGGGAACCACTCCCCCTGCCTGCAACATGACACTGGTGGGATCCCTGGGGCTTTTCTTTTCCTTGTTTAGCTTTGTTCTGTTTGTTTTCTTTTTCTTTTCACAGCTTGGGAGCCCCTTCTAGCTGGGCTGCCCAGCATAGCTTAGGAGCCACTCCCCTAATCTGCACAGCTGTGTAGGTGTGATCTCAGGGGGCATTTCTTTTTTTCTTTTCTCCCTCTTTTCCCTTTCTGTCTGTCTTTATTTCTCAGTTTTTGCCTCTGTACAGTTATCTTCTTTTCCTGTTTCCTAAATATCTGGTGCTGTGTGACATCTGTACCCCCTCTAGCCAGGCTATACTGCATAGCCTGGGAGCCACTTCCCTGGTCTTAGCAGCCCCACCTGTTGGACTCTGGGACTTTTCTTTTCCAAATTTTTATCTAGTTTTTTTTTTGTTGTTGTTTATTCTTTCTTTTTCCCTTTTTCTTTTCTCTGCTTCTTGGTTTCTCATCTCTCCACTCCAACAGCAAGCTTCCTTAGCAGTCTTTTTTTCTCTTTGCTAATTTGTTTTTGGCTCCTGTTTTTCTCTCCTCTTTCCCATACCCCTATTAGCTCCACACATCACAACCTCCCCCCTCTTTCCTGCCTACCTGCACCATGCACTGAACATCACACCCCCAGGCAGCACAGGCATGGCCTACTGGAATCTGCCCAGCACTGATTCCTGGCCCACCCTGTCGGCCCTAATATGTGCCTCAAACAATCCACCTCAACCGCTCCCCTTCAGCTGCCATAGCTGAATGACTGGCCCTACCCACTGGACAAGGAGTTGAAAAGTATGCTGACTACAGATGAGCAAACAACAAAGAATGCACAGCCCACCTGCTCAGACATAACCTAACAAAACAAAAATGCAGGACAAAAACAAATCTACAGTGAAGAAATGAAGAAAATAACTACTAAATGTCCGGAAGACAGCAGACAGTATGAAAACATTAAAAAAAAAAAAAAAAAAAAGGATGGGTCTCGTAGGTGTCCGAAATAAAATACCAGATGACTTTCCAGTAGACAAAAAGGCATTAGAACTTCCTGACAGGGAATTCAAATCTCTAATATCCAGAGCAATCCAAGAGTTGAAGCAAAAAGCAGACAAAAATGAGGAAAAAATAGACAAATTTTTGGAAAAGACAGACAAATTCATGGAAAATACAGACAAAAAATGGAACAATTCAGGAAAATAATACAGAAACAAAATGTCAAAATAAATTCACAACTAGAAATCATACAAAAACAACAATTAGAAATCCAAAAAATAAACAAGATTTCAGAAATGGACAGTGTCATAGAAGAGCTGAAGAGCAGATTTGAAATGATGGAAGACGGAATCAGCGAAATTGAAGACAAACACTTGAATACAATTCTGTTTGAAGAAAAACCAGAAAAAAGAATGAAGAAAAATGAAGAAACCCTGAGAATTATGTGGGATACAATAAAAAGGAAAAATTTGCTAGTGATTGGAGTTCCAGAACAGGGAGAAAAAAAAACAAGGAGAGAAAACGGAAAACACAGAAAGGATCATTGAAGAATTGCTGGCAGAAAACTTCCCTGATATCATGAATGATGAAAAGCTGACCATCCAAGCTCAGTCAACCCCATATAGGATAGACCCTAAAAGGAAAACACCAAGACATATCAGAATCACACTTGCTAAAACCAAAGACAAAAATCCTGTGAGCAGCTCAAGAAAAACAAAATCCCATACAGAGGAGAAACAATAAGACGAGACTAAGCTCTGATTATTCAGCAGAAACCATGCAGGCAAGAAGGCAATGGGATGACATATATAAAACCTTGAAAGAAAAAAATTGCCAGCCAAGAAGAATATATCCTGCAAAACTTTCAAGTACGATGGTAAAATTAGGACATTTCCAGATAAACAGAAATTAAGGTAATATGTAAAAACCAAACCAAACTTACAAGAATTATTAAAGGGAGTCCTTCGGTCTGAGAACAAACATCATCAGACCACAGCCTGAATCTAGGACACAAGATTGTGCCAGCCAGTTACCAACCTAGGAAATGAACTCTCTAGAACTATCCAAAATCAAAAGAATTGCAACAGGGAATCAGAGAGGTTAATCTGTAAATAACAACAACGCCAGAACAGTAAAAGAGGGACTAATGGTATAGAACTTTCTAATGGAGAGGAAGGCAATGCGTTACCAAGTAATAATAGACTGGTTCAAACCTAGGAAGACAAGGATAAATGTCAAGGTAACCACAAGGAAAGTTAACAAACCTACTCATCAAAATAAAGAAGAAAAACATAAAGTCTCAATAAAACAAAATCTACAAAAACAAAAGAAGTGAAAAAGAAATCCACAAATAAAAGGAACTCAGCACAGGACATGCTGAGTGATATAAGTCAGTCACAAAAGGACAAATACTGTACGAGACTGCTACTGTACAAACTCATGAAAAGGTTTACATACAAAAAGAGACAATCTTTGATTATTATGAGGGAGGGGAGGGGTGGGGACGGAAAAACACTTAATAGACAGAAGTGGTAATTTTGGTGATGGGTAAGACAGTACACAGTACTGGAGAAGCCAGCACAACCTGTACAAGGCAAGGTCATGGTAGCTCCACAGACACATGCAAACTCCCTGAGGGACTGAATTGCTGGGCTGAGAGCTGTTGGGGGCCATGGTCTCAGGGAACCCCTAGCTCAATTGGCAAAACAGATTTTGTAAAGAAAATGTTCTACATTCTACTTTGGTGAGTAGCATCTGGGGTCTTAAAAGCCTGTGAGTGGCCATCTAGGATACTTCACTGGTCTCACCCCTTCAGGAGCAAAGAAGAATGAATAAAACTAAAGACATACAGGAAAGATTAGTCCAAAGAACTAATGGATCACATCTACCATGGCCTCCACCAGACTGAGTCCAGTACAATGAGATGGTGCCCAGCTATCACCACTGACTGCTATCACCACTGACTGTGCTGACAGGGATCACAATAGAGGGTCCTGGACAGAGCTGGAGAAAAATGTAGACCAAAATTCTAACTCAAAAAGAAATACCAGACTTGCTGGCCTGACAGAGACTGCAGAAACCCCAAGAGTGTGGCCCCCCTGGACACCCTTTCAGCTCAGTAATGAGGCCACTCCTGAGGTTCACCCTTCAGCCAAAGATTGAACAGGCACATGGAACAAAAAAGACTAACAGGGCACACCAGCCTTGGGTCAGGGACTGGAATGCAGGAAGGAACAGGAAAGTTGGTAATAGGGAACCCAGGGTTGAGAAACGAGAGTGTTGACATGTTGTGGGGTTGTTAACCAGTGTTACACAACAATACGTGTACTAATTTTTTGGTGATGAGAAACTAGTTTGTTCTGTAAACCTTCATCTAAAGTTCAATTAAAACAACAACAACAACAACAACAAAACTACCCCAAAATGTAGTGGCTTAGAACATCAATTTATTATTCTTTCTTAAGGTTCTGGCTTGGGGTCTTTCATGTAGGTGGTGATTAGGGCTACGGGCATTTTGAAGGCTTCCACACTCAGGTCTGGTAGTTGATGTTGACTGTCAGCTGGAATCTCAGCTGGAGTTGTTGGGCACAGCATCTATTCATGGCCTCTTCATGTGGTCTGGGCTTCCTCACAGCATGGAGGCTGGTTTCCAATACCAACCAACCCACGAAAGCTAGGCGGAAACTGCATCGCCTTTTATGACCTAGCGTTGGAAGATACAGTGTCACTTCTCCATGGCTATAGGTATGACCAGATTCAAGAGGAGAGAATAAACCCCACCTCTCAGTGTGAGGGGTGTCGACGTCACTTTGTAAGAACATTATGTGGAATGGAAGATTCAGTCATGTCTATCTTGGAAACCATATTCCACTTTAATAATCATTGTATTTTAGTGCTGATATTATGCTTGTTCTTTAAATTATTCTGCAAGTGACCTTTGATGTCTACTATCTAATGAGTATTTTTTACTTAACCAACAGCACATTTTTCTGTTTCAAGGTTTATTGGATAGTGACAGATTCCTTCCTCTCCCCCTCATTGTTTCTCAATCCTTTTCTTATAACTTGGGACATAAGTCTTTCAAAAGAAAAAATATCAGAAATTAGTATTTTATTTTCCCAGAGTCTAGATCAGAGGTTGGCAAACTTTTCCTTAAAGAGCCAGATAGTAAATATTTTACGCTTTTCTAGCCAAGAGTCAAAACTGAGGATATTGTATAGGTACTTATATAACCATTTAAAATGAAGCCATTTAAAAATTTAAATACCTTTCTTAGCTCATAGGCTGTAAAAAAAAAAAAAAAAAAAGTGGTGGGTTGGATTTGGCCTGCAAACTGGCTGTAGTTGTCCAGCACCTGGCCTAAATAATTAGATAGTGGTATAAATCACTTTTTTAAAGTCCGTGAATTACTTTTCATTTGGCTTTAGGGATGTGTGGTATGGAAAATCTGACTCTGCATCTACACTGGACACTGTAAATATCTGCTAATGCTTTCAATTTTAATTTCAAGGAAGTACACCAGCATGGTTTCATGGTTTTTCATAAAACCTGTCAATCAGTTGAAATTATAAAATTAGTATGGGAATTAATCCTAGATACTCAGAACAGGAAAAGAAAGAAAGAAAATAAATAAATAAATATTGTTCAAAAAAGTCAAGTCCCTTTCTGTTCTTTTTTGAATGGACCTTAAGTACAGATATTAAATTATTTATGTTCCTTATTTCCCAGTACATCATTATTATTGTTCTGTGCATAGCACTCCTATTTTTCTTTTTGTCTATTCTCTCTACCGTCATCTCTTTTTAGCTCCTTCTCCACTTCCTTCACTCTCCCCATAAGCAACCATTTTGTTTATATGAATTCTTTTGTCTGTATATGTTCCTGTAAGATGTGTATTGTTGTTGAGTGTGGGCATATTTTTAATTCGGCTCATAGATAAATTGTGTTAGAGGTTTATTCTGGTCTTTGCCTTTTCTTCAACTGACTATATTTAGAAGATGCAATCATGTTTCTGTATGTACATCTAGGCTGTTGTTTCTAACTTCTTTTTAATAATTTGTTGGATGCATCCACATTTTATGTATTCACTCTTCCAGATTGCTATTACTCCCTCCACTATAAACAGTACTGTGATAAAAAAATTTTATACATGACTTTAATGTGAAAGAGTGATAGAAAATTCCCTTACCAATGAAGTGAAATTGTGGATCTGTTGACACTTGTGACTAAATCAGTGCTTTTAATTTCTGTCATATAATGTAGTGACACTGGCAACAGACACTGCAAATAATGCAAAAGGAGTCTTATTAAGGGTGAAATGTCAATGGCTATTTTATTATAACTAACTTATTCACTTCCTTAGATTTGAATGAGTATCATTGTCTTGAAAATGAGTTATTATGACATTTGAGTCCATGTAAATTTTTTAGTGGTGACTCTAGAAATTATAGTATTTATCTTTTATATATTTATCTAATATATAACTTTTCCCAGGATAGAGTTAATAATGTTTCATTCTGTGTAAAATGTAGAAGCCTCGCACCCATATAGGTCAATTGTCTCTCCCCAGCTCCCATTCTTTAAACTGTAGTTCTCATAGGTATTGCATCTACATTCATTATACATAAGGAATGTTATAATTTTTGCCTTAGTCATATGCATTATATAAAAATTAAGAGAAAAAAAATACTGTTTTGTGTTTACCCAGATAGTCACCATTTCTGGTGTTCTTCATTCGTTCCTGGAGGTCCAAGTTTCCCTCTAGCATCATTTCCCTTCAGCCAAAAATTTTTATTTAGCATTTCTTATAGTTCAAATTTGCTGATGGTAAATACTCTAAGTTTTTTGCTTATCTAAAAATGTCATTATTTTGCCTCTATTCCTGAGGGATAGATAAATTAACAATATATACACATTCAACAATAATACACATCTTACATATATAAGATTCTTAGTTCATTTTTTTCCTCTTCAGCACTTTGAATATGTTGTTCCCAATGTCTTCTGACATTCATAGTTCTTGATGATAAGTCATTAGATCATCATGATTTCTCTGTGTGTAATGTATTGTTTTCTATTTGCTGCTTTCAGTTTTTTGTTTTCCTATCTTTGGTTTTTGACATTTTGACTATGATTGCCTAGGCATGGTTGTCTTTGAATTTGTAATGTTTGATGTCATTGAGCTTCTTGTATCTGTTTATTATTTTCTCCAAAGTTGATTTTTTTTTGCTATTATTTGCTCACATATATATATATTTTTGCTCCATGTTTGCCACTTCTGCAACTCCAATTAACTTTATATTAGACATTTTATTATTGTCTCAGAAGTCATTGAGGCTCTGTTCATTTTTCTTCTATTTTTTGTTTTTCAAAGTGGATAATATTGTTGCATCTTAAAATTTACTCGTTGTTATTCACATTCTGCTACTAAGCCCAACCAGTGATTTTTAAAAAACAAATATTCTAGATCCTTGATTTATGGAATTTTCATTGGATTCTTTTGTTTGTGTTTCTCCGTCAAGATAGCTACCTTTTCATTCATTATGAGCATATTTTCTTGGCTAGAATAGATTATAGTTATAAAAATTGTTTTAAAATTCTTGTGTGGGAATTTCATCTCAAGGTTGAAGTCTGCATGCTGTCTTTTAACAATGAATGACATTTTTGTGTTCCCTTGTGTGTGAAGTAATTTTGGATTGCACTTTTGTCATTGTTAATGATATGTTGGGTTAATATTTTGTTGTAGTGTGCTGAAGAATGTTGTTTATTTGTTTGTATTATCTAGCAGTGGCCTTAGCAAGACTCAAACTTAATACTCCAACTCTTGGGTGACAGTTTAAATCTTGGCTCAGCTCTTTAATCTTTAGCTAAGTTAGTTGCTGTCTGCCACACACACACACACACGCACACACACACAGGTTGACCGGAAGTTTTCAGAGAGTCAACACACACAACCTTGAGCTCCCCCTGCTGGCTCTTTCATTTCTGGGCTTCCTCTCTCACTTTGCAGTGGCTACAATTGCCTAAAAATTGGGGGTTTCTGGTGACACAGTGGTTAATGTGCTCAACTACTTACTGAAAGGTCAGTGGCTCGGAATCACCAGTGACTCCGCAGGATAAAGATGTGGCAGTCTGCTTCTGTAAAGATTTATAGACTTGGAAACCCTATGGAGTTGTTATGAGTTGGGATCGACTGTACAGCAGTGGGATTTTGGCTCTTGGAATCAGAGTATTAGCCACTCAGCCTGGCATTATTGCAATCTGCCCTCCAGCTAAAAGGTATACAATGCAAGAATCCTACTGATTACATTCCTTTCTTCCAAATGTTCTCTCTTCTCTAGAAACTCACTGCTTACTCCAGTATGTTTAGGCAGGTTTTTTTGCTTGTCTGTCTCTTTGTCTTTCTTTCTTTCTCTCTCTTTCTTCTTCCTTCGTGCCCTATCTCTCCCCCCTTCTTTTCTCTCTCCCTCCTTCCCTTTCTGTCTGTCTGTCCGTCTGTCCGTCCATCCATCCATCCATCCATCCATCCATCCATCCATCCATCCATCCATCCATCCATCCATCCATCCATCCATCCATCCATCCATCCTCCCTCCCTCCCTCCCTTCCTCCCTCCTCTCTATCTCAGTATTTTGTCCAGAGTTCATAGTTGTTATCAGCTGAATTATAGAGTATGGCAGGAGATTCATGCGTATTTCAATTTTAGAATGATAATAAAGTCTTCTTTGAAATTCAACAAAACACAAATTTTTGGACATCTTACAGAACTATATAAACATTCCCATGGTTATAAGATAAACCATGTTTTATTCTATGTAAAAATAGTTTTATTGCAGTTGTAAAAAAAAATAATAATAATTCCCAGTAGTGTTTTTTTACAAAAATGTTTCCTTATTTTCCTCTTGATATAAAAGATATTAGAAGAAAAGTAAATATCATTTTCTATTTAAAGTATTTTAATACCCTTGTTTTTAATATCTTTATTTTTTATATCTTACTTTTTAAATGTCTCCAAGGAAAGAATTTAAAAAGATATGACTGCAAAGCCTGCCACAACCAGCTATAATTTTCATGTTGTCATCAAGTTTTAATAAACCTTGGTATATTTTCCCCCCTAAAACTAGAAAAAAATGTACTGACAACCTGATTTTAGGGGAGAAGAATAATGTAGCTAGTTACCTTGTAAATAAGCATAATTCGAGACAAATAAGCAAAAAATTATCCTGGGCAAAGACTGATGAATGATACAGATTGTATCTTGAATGAGATCTGAACATAATAATAAAAAATAAATAAAGCAATAGCTTCTCCAGTTTATTAGAAGAGTGGTAATTAAATTAAGAATAAGATATTAGCACTTACCAGTTTTTCTTCATTGTTAATCAGTTGGAAATGGGCATGGTATCTAAGAACACAGTTGTTATTTATAATTAGGTGATGGAAACAAAAGACAAGTGGCCCTCAAAAAGAAGGAATGAATTATAGAAATATGTGACTCTATCTCTCAGCATACTAAGAGCTTATTGTAGTAGGTAAAGGGGCATAATAATTCATATAACATAGACATGTTTGTGCAAATATATTTCTGTGTAGGTAAATATGTGTTTTGCATAACTATATATATTTATATCTTTACATAACAACTTAGCCGTATCTATGTTAGATTTGATATATGGCAATGAATATAATATTCTGAATCCTAGTATAATCAATCATATATTGGTAGATGAGCAAATGTATGGTTTTTTTGTGTGTGTTAAAAATGTTATTTTATGACCAAATAACGTAACTAAATATCCAGCGTATCACCAAAGACAGTTTTGTTGGGTCATCTAGGCTGTGAATGGAATGCCTTTTAATCACTGGGTAAGTATGTATTATCTTCATAGTTTAATGAGAAAAATAAACTGACAAATACTATTTTCTTTGACTTTGTGTCACAGCAAGATTTAACCACACGTGCCTTCACATGCAAGTGCTATAGTCTGCAAGCATTAACATTGGTATAATTCTGGAAGAAGCACATAGATGGAAAAACTGCCTCAGAGACGGTGTTGGAGCTTGTCTTTTGATCTCTGGTCCACAAAGTCCTGTGCTTTCACACATGTGCAACCTCTGGCTCCTACTGTTGTACAAGCCTTTGTATTTTTTGGCGTTGTTCTTTGGGTTCTCTTGTACTTCAAGTTCTGCTTAGACTAGTGAGACACTTGATGGCTCATTTTTCTGGCCCTCTTTGGTTTTCCTTATTCTCATTAATGTAATTTGTTTCAGAGCTACCTCTGCTCCTGAATATCTATATATACCTACTGAGCTTTTCTTACTGGTCTAAATTTTGACTTTTGGCTTCATCATATTCTTTACGAATGTAGTTTTCCTTCTTTCTTCTTCTAGTTTTTATTTTTATTCTTTTTTTATTATTGTACTTTAGATGAAGGCTTACAGAATGAACTAGCTTCTCATTAAACAATCAGTACACATATTGTTTTGTTACATTGGTTATCAACCCCATGATGTGTCAACACTCTCCCTTCCCGACCTTGGGTTTTCCTATTACCAGCTTTCCTGTCCCCTCCTGCCTTCTTACCCTTGCCCCTAGGCTGGTGTGCCCCTTTAGTCTCATTTTGTTTTATGGGGCTGTCTAATCTCTGGCTAAAGGGTGAACCTCAGGAGTGACTTCATTACTGAGCTAAAAGGATGTCTGGGGGAGAACCTGGTTTTCTTCCTGGTACAATTTCTGGTATTCAAACTAGACTGGTTCTTCCATTCTGGCTTGTCCTTAGCTTTTCAAGCAACCATTTCTGCATTGACTCTAGGCCATGGTACCCTTCATTTTGGTCCCATTGCTGACTTTCTATAATTCCATTTCCTCCCTCTCATATTTTGTCTACCTACTATAATTTCGGAAACCCTGGCAACATAGTGGTTAAGTGCTATGGCTGCTAAGGCTGGCAGTTTGAATCCACCAGGCACTCCTTGGGAACTCTATGGGGCAGTTCTACTTTGTCCTATAGGGTCGCTATGAGTCAGAATCAACTCAACGGCAATGGATTTGGTTTTTGGTTTTTACTATAATTTCAGCACTATGTATTCTACCTTGCTATTAATCTTCATGGTCTAATATTAGCCTCATGTGTCAGAGAGTTAAACTTTTTAAAGGTAAAAAAAGTAGAGTTAAAAGAAAAATATCTGTTTTCAAATATTTTGAGTATATACCTAGGAGTGGAATTGTGGTATCATATGCTAATTCTATGCTTAACTTTTTGAGGAACTGCCAAAGTACTTCAGTTAATTTTTGTTGTTGCCTAAACATCTTCTTTGCAAACAATGATGTAATAATAATCCCCTTCCAAATTATAGAATCCATGAATTCTACCACTCTTTTCTGTCCGTATATTATTGAGGTACTGTCGTTTATTTTTCCTGAGTATGAGGTTCAATTTTGAAGGGGAATTTAGAGAACAATGTATTGTTAAACTCTTGAAGTTGCCTTGTTTTTCAAATGCTCAATAATAAGCATATGAGTGTTACTTTTTGCCCAGTTTAATGCTACCGTAGGGCCATTGCAATAGCTCACTGTGAGGTGATTGCTATTGAGTAAAGGACATACACCATGGGCTTCAGTTGCCAAAGAGAATCAAGCATTAGCTAAAAGAGTCAGATTTAATAAAAAGTCACTTACTCCTACTTAGGTCTCAATGACTCTAGTGAGGTTAGATTGGGCTAGTGATTTTTAAAATAGTCAAATTATGGATTATTTTACAATGTTTATAATGAGGTAATATAGATTGTATGACTTACTAAATGATTAAACTTGGTTTGGAAAAATAATAACTTTCATTGTAAGCCATGTTTTCCCCTAGAAATCTCTACTTGTAATTATCAATAATTTTAAAAAAATCAATATATTTTAATCATCATAAGTATTCTTATATCTTCCTGTGCTGACAAATGTGTTTAAATTTGCATTGCATTTGAATTTCATACATCTCATATTTTTAGGCAGATTCAATCAACCTTTTAAAATGCTGATGCCTGTTGTCAATTTAAAGTCTAAGGATAGCATTTGGTTGTTCTTCAAAAATGAACTATATACTAATCTCTGATTTTCAAATCTATACATCGCCAATGCCTTCAGTGCAGCTCAAACCTCTTCCTTCGGTACCATAGGTTTTAAATCATATGTTACCTCCTGAAATTGTTGAATGTTGACCACATTGTGGCAGTACTTTATTCCACTTTTGGCTGTATAATATTTCATTGTATGTATGGTCACAATGTATTTATTCATTCATCTATTATGGACATTTGGGCTATTTCTACCTTTTGACTCTTGTGAATAGTGCTCTATGATCATAGTATTTGTTTAAATACCAATATTCAAATCCTTTGAGTATATACGTAGGAGTGGAATTGCAGCTATCATATGTTAATTATATGTTTAACTTTTTGAGGAACTGCCAAAGTACTTCAGTTAATTTTTATTGTTGGCTAAAACCCTTTGCAGAGTAAAATCTGAAAAAGAGAAGTGAAAACACCATAGCATAAAAATCTGGAAATCAGGAAAAAATGTTGACTTTCCCTTCATTCTCTGAAAAACCAAAAAGTGAAAAAAGATATAAACAAATAAAATCATACATACGCATTTATATATACATATATGTAAAAATATATACATACACATACACGTATACATATACTTAAGGTATGGCTGAAGGATCTCTTAATAAGAATGCTGTTAACTTGTCTGACAGACCTGTGATGGTGTCTATGATGACTGGCCACAAAAAGGATAGAACTTTTAGATATCGTTGAAATATTTTTCCTGGATAGATACCTGAGATTTTAAAGGCTTTGTGGGCCTACAAATAAAAGCAGATAAACTTCCTCTTATGTTACTATTAACACCTCTGTGACATAGTTTGAACCCACTGGGGTGTTTTTTAAACAGAAGTCTCATCTGAAATGGCCACTGCTGAAGTTTCAATTTACTGTGTAGTACAGATTTTATTACAAATATTTTTATTAATTATCAGCACAATAGATGAAATTTTAAAGTGAATTTTTCAGTTAGTAGATTTTGTTCTTTTAAAATGTATGTATTCATGTATTAAAATTACAGAAACTCCGAATAAAGTTTTTTAAAAAAAATACTTTGACTAGTTTGCATGCAAGAGAAAAATTTCTGTAAGGCTTTTGACCTAAAGTGAAATGGCTGAGGTTAAAGGTGAGTCCCCAATTCGGTAATTCTTTCTCTTTAAGAAATGTTAACTCTAGTGCTAATTAGCTTGTAATCAATGAGTTGCCACTTCCTGCATTCTGCCGCGGCATTCTATTTCAGTACATGTACGTAACCAATGACCTACCACTTGTTGTATTTTTCACTTGCATTTTATTCTCAGCAACCAATCATAACTGTGTTAGCGCTATATTAGCTTGTGCCCAAGAGGCTTGCTTTGAGTGGCGTGGCTTCATTTTGGTGAGCGGTTGTGTTCCCAATTCGAATCGTCTTTTGAAATCCTTAATAAACTCTTTGATTTATACTACCTAGGTTGCGTTATTTCAACACGGTAACATTTGGAACTGGAAAATATGCTTGGGGTGGCCTAATCGCTCTCATTCCTTTTTCTTGGACAGAAAGTATGAGCCACATCAGACGATGACCATTCTGGTCCTTACACAATTCCTGGGTAAACCAGACCACAGCCTCCTTTAATGATTCATCCATCCCAGTACTGAATGACCCACACTGTTGGAATTTCTTACTATACATACATTGAAACTCGAAGTCACCCCATATAATTTTTTTTTCTGTTCTTCATGGAGCTCGAGACCCTCCTTCCTGAATAATCATTAGTATGCTTGAAGTTAGTTATTAAATGACCTTGAACCTAATTTTCTTTAAGGTAAATTAAACTATTTAAAATTTCTCATATGTCCTTCCATAGATTCTGTCTTTTGTGCATTTTTGTATTTAAATAATCATAATTGACATTATTATAATGTTTCATAGTTTATAAAGCACTTTCATATCCATACTCTGTTTTATTTGGTCCTTCCAGGAATGTCGTGATAAGCGGGGGGGGGGGGGGGGTGATTTGTTTTTCATTTTAGGCCAGGAAGGAATAAATCTGGGAGGAGAGTGAAGTTCTAATGAAGGGTCAGAGAAGGAGATGAATATGAGAGCATAAAATAATTACCAAATGATATACGATAGATTTATCTGCCTAGAACAGTTTCCTTTTTCCAGTTCACTAATTTTAATATCAAAATCTGAGCCTCCTATTTTTTGTAGACCCTTCGCTGGTTGGATGGACATCGATTTCCATTGTTGGTGCACCAAATAACCTCACTTAGAGACATTTATAAATGTAATGAATTATTATCTGCATATGGGCACCCATGGCTATTTATTTCTCCTTCTTTTCCCTCTTTCTGTGCTCTTCCTGACAGTTCCACTGTCAGTTTATAAACAGTGTGGGGACAAACTTGGCTCACAAACAGTTGACATTACCTCCATTTAGGTGGACCTCTGAGAGATCATTTCCTCATTTTGTTCTGAGCACTGTTGAATATAATTCAAAAGCTAGAAGTCTTGTACTGTATTTGAATTAAAAAAAAAGAATTATTTGCAAGGGCCCTGATTGAAGAATGAATGGATAAGCCCAGTCCCTGAGTGTTTAAACTCTTTGAACTGTGACGAGACAGTTTAGGTTGAAAAACAGAAGCTCAGCTCTTCTCTCCACAGTGACTTGGCTGGTGGATGACATGGTTCTTTCAGCTTGCTGGTCACCAGTCTGACTGTTTGCAGCAAGAAAACTTGAAAGGCCGTTAGGGTTTTTGGGTCAGATAACCAGTGGCAAAAATTTCCCCCATTCCCCAAACCCACAAAGCAAACAACCTCTTTTTGAAATTGGAAACTTTAAAGGAAGATTTATGAACCTTTGGGTTTATGAAACCATCTGGTACTTTGGAGTTTGGAGGCTGGTTGCTTTGACAGTTCAAAGTTTGGGCTTGTCCCCTCACTCCCCCTTCTAGAATAGTTCAATTCAGCCTCTACATTGATACCTAAGAGGCTTGTCTTTTAAAATTATTGGACAACTTGTAAAAATCAGTAAGATTTAGAAGAACATACCTGTTCTTTTTTAATGGCAGTTTTACTGTCTGTTACATGCTGTCTTAAAGAGTCCAGTTTGTGAACTCCAAGTTTCCACTCTGCTTAATTTCCTTGCAGGAGCACTGTGTAATTTTGGTTTTGTTTTGACAGTTGGTGACCTTTGACCCCTCAGTAAAATGTTTAGGCTGAGGAGGACTGAAAAGAGCTTTCAGATGGGATATTTCCAGCCTCTTTCAAGCCAGAGCAATCTTCCCCTCAGCAGAGCAAACCCTTATATAGAAATGGTTTTCAGCCTCTATACAGTGTTCTGGTGGAACAAATCAGATCAAAGCCTTGCTTAATATGTTTGAAAAATGCACATCCTCATTGCAGAGCAAAAACATGTTATGGAAATCAATAATATCATATTCAGGCAGCCCTAACTTCAAAGTGAATCCTATGTGTGTTCTCAATTTCAAAAGAAAATGGAGAAAATGAGAACAGGGTGCATAAGTTTTCTCTATTTAATTCTATTTGTAACTGAGCTGAGATCTCAAATGTCTCTTTACTGCTTTTTGACGGGTCCCCAGGGACCATGGGTGTAGGGCAATCTTCTTATTAATTGCCTGCACCTGTGATAATCTTGTACACTTAAGTTACAAGAGTGGCAAACTTCCATCCTCGCTTTTGGAATGCAAATTATTTATAGTTTATTGGAACCAGGAGAATGTTAAGGGGGAATATAAAAAGGAAAGCACCAAGAGAACATGGATTAACCTTTGGATTATTTCATTCCCAGGAAATTGGTTTGCAATGGTTTTTTCCATTGATAATAATTAGAATGTTTTTTAAGGACCCATTGTATAACTGTCACTGTTCTAGGTACGGTATAGTTGTATCTTTAGTTTAAATTACACAACCTTTTGGGATAAGACTGACTTTTTCTGTATTTAGGATGCTTTGTGATATCGTTAGGACCTGTCATTTTATGTGTGCATTTATACATGCAAACTATGTACTAAGTAATATTAATACTTAGTTGATAACTGTATCATGCATACATAATCTGATTTGCTAGAAAGTAAATATTAACCATTGTGAAAGTAAGATTGTATAAAAGCAACTCTCCAACCAACTCTTCCTTTTTTCTCTTGGCTTCTTTCCTGAAATGGTATTGGTGAACACTAATAGCTAGAGCATTGTGGGCTTCCATTGGTTCAGGATGTAAAGCTCAAAAAGAGAGGTCCAGGGATTGTATCTTGAGATCAGATCTGTTTCATAACTTTGCCTTAGCCTGTTGGACATAATGTTGCAGGTTACACAAGGTGGTATTAACCCTTCCATAACAATAGGTTTTATTTTGCTTCTCAATCTTTGATAGATTTATTTAGTTGAAAATTTTTTTCCAACCCAGTGTTAACATGTTAAAAGTTCATATGTGAGACTTTAAATCTGTTTAGGTGGTAGATTTTAAATGATACTAGGCAGTCATTTTTGAGAAAAGTGGGAGCCTCCAGGTTGACCATATATGATACACTCAGATGGGTGTTTAAATTAGTCCCGGATCTGGATCAAATATGATTCGAACCTTGGTTGCCAGAACCATATCTTGTTTTAACTTAAACTCTAAGAATGCCTCAAAAAGTTTGATCAGAAGGTGGAGCCAACATGATGCTATAGACAGAAGTACCACACTGTCTGTCTAGAGCAAAACTAAGTAAAACACATACAAGCATCAATCCTGGAATCTTGAACCTCAAATGAAGGGATAAAGAGCTTGATCAAGCACTGAAAAGAGTCAAAAACTGACAGAGACGAAAGCTATGGAGTGGAGGTCCCCTACGAGCTAATGTGACATGGACTCACCATCTTGGACATCAGCCACCAAGAATGGCAGACAGTGACTATGGGAACGCAACTTCATGGAACTTTCAACAGGAGACACAGCACCCAGTAACCAGGGTTACACACTTCCCCAACCCCAACCTTCTTCCCTCTATGTGACTTTCACTGCTTTCCATCGGGCCACAGACACTTAGCCAGAGAGACAGCAGTTCACCGCCATGCAGGTCCACCCTGCCTCTACTGGCTGGTTCTTTCAGCTCCATCTTTTTTTTTTTTTTTTGACATTTTGTTGTTCCTTCTCTTTCTCTCTCTTCCTTCCTTTCCTTTCTCCCACCCAGCTAGCCTCGTGTGCCATCCTGGCCCCTTCTTAATAGGCTGTGCCATACTGCTTGGCAGAGAGCCACTGGCACACGACCTCCTTGGGTCCATGCTGCTCCCGCAGGCAGGATCCTTTGGTGCCATTTTTTTGTTTGTTTTTGCTTTTGTGTTTTTTTTTTTCTTCTTCTTCTTGTTATTGTTTCTTCTCTCTTTCTCTGTGCTTTCTTTCCTTTCTCCCCCACACCTAGCCGCGTTTGCTACCTCCCTACTTCTAGATGGACTGTGCTGTACCACTTGGCTAGATAGCTTCTGGCACATGAACTCCTTGAGTCTGCAGGTCTGTGCCGCCCCACAGGCCGGCTCCCTCAGCATCATATTTTTTATTTTTCTTTATTTTACTCCCTCTCCCTTTTCCTTCTTCTTCCCATCTGGGCCCTGCAGTACCTCTGCTTCTGCTTCTTCCTGACAGGCTGTGCCATGCCGCCTGGTGAGAGAGACATCAACTCATCACCACCCAATTCTACCCTGCCCCCAATGGCTGGTACCCTCAGCACCATATTTATTTATTTTTCTTTTTTGTCCCAGAGACAACAGACAATATCAAAACCTATTAAAAAACAGGACAGGATGGCCCCAGAAAGCAACCAAAATAAAACACCAGATGACCTTCCAATAGAAGAAAAGGCACTGGAACTACCTGATGGGGAATTCAAAACTTATTCAGGGCTTTCCAAGAGATGAAAGAAAACACCAACAAAAATAAGGAAAAAATAGACAAGATCATGGAAAATATAGACAAAATCAGAGAAAACACAGGCAAAGCAATGGAAGAATTCAGGAAAACAATATAGGAACAATATGTCAAAGTAAGCTCACAACTAGAAATCATACAAACAGCAATTAGAAATCTAAAAGAAAACAAGATTTCAGAAATGAACAGTGCAACAAAAAGTTTTAGGAGCAAATTTGAAACAGTGGAAGACAGGATCAGCAAAATTGAAGACAAACCCTTGCATACAACTTTGAGGAAAAATCAGAGAAAAGAATAAAAAAATATGAAGAAACCCTGAAAATGATGTGCGACACACTCAAAAGCAAAAGTTTGCATGTGATCAGAGTTCCAGAACAGAGGTAGAAAACAGGAAACACAGAGAAGATTATTGAAGATTTGCTGACAGAAAACTTCTCTAACATCACGAAAGATGAAAAGTTGACCATCCAAGAAGCTCAACAAAACCCATATAGGCTAGACCCCAAAAGAAAGACACCAAGACATATCATAATCACGCTAGCTAAAACCAAAGACAAATAAAGAATCCTGAGAGCAGCTCAAGGAAAATGAAAAGTCCCGTACAAAGGGGAAACAATAAGAGTAAGCTCTGATTACTCAGCAGAAACCAAGCAGGCAAGAAGGCAATGGGATGACATATGTAAAAGCTTGAAAGAAAAAAAAAATTGCCAGCCAAGAAAAATATATCCTGCAAGACTCTCACTCACATATGATGGAGAAATTAGAACATTTCCAGATAACAGAAATTAAGGGAATATGTAAAAAGCAAAAAAACTTACAAGAATTATTTAAGAGAGTCCTTTGGTTAAAGAACCAACATTAGGACACAGGACAGCATCAGTTAAATACCACCCTAGGTAATGAACTCTCAAGGATAAAACAAAACTAAAAGATTACAATAGGGAGCCAGAGAAGTCAATCTGTAAATGACATCAGTGTCAGAAAAACGAAGCAGGGAGTAAATGGTGTAGGTATAGAACTTTCGAATGGAGAGAAAGTCAAGGTAATATCAAGTAATAAAAGATTGGTATAACATAGGAAGATAGGGTAAATTTCAAGGTAACCACAAAGAAAGTTAAAAAACCTATTCATCAAAATAAAGAAGAAAAATATGAAGTCTGTGTCTTAGTCATCTAGTGCTGTTGTAACAGAAATACCACAAATGGATGGCTTTAACAAAGAGAAATTTATTTTCTCACAGCCTAGTAGGCTAGAAGTCCAAATTCAGGGTGTCAGCTCCAGGAGAAGGCTTTCTCTCTCTGTTGACTCTGGAAGAAGGCCCTTCTCATCATTCTTCCCTTGGTCTAGAAGTACCTCAGCACAGGAACCTCAGGCCCAAAGAACATGCACTGCTACCGGCACTGCTTTCTTGGTGGCATGAGGTCCCCAACTCTGCTTACTTCTCTTTCCTTTTATCTCTTAAGAGATAAAAGGTGATACAGGCCACGCCCCAGGGAAACTCCCTTTACATTGGATCAAGGAGGCAACCTGAGTAAGGTGTGGTGTTATAATCCCACCCTAATCCTCTTAACATAAAATTACAATCACAAAATGGAGGACAACCACAAAATACTGGGAATCATGGCCTAACTAAGTGGATACACATGTTTTTGGGGGGACATAATTCAATCCATGACACTCAGTAAACACAAAACCTACAAAAATGAAAGAAACAAACAAGAAAATTTATAAGCAAAAGGGATTCCACACAGGAGAGTAAGAGGAACAAGGAAAATGGCAGCACTACAAAAAAAAAAAAAAAAAAAGCGTTACAAAATGACAGCGATAAATTAACATCTATCAATAATTACACTAAAAGTAAATGGCTTAAATACATCTGTAATAAGACAGAGAGTGACAGAATGGGGGGAAAAAATAGGACCCATCAATATGCTGTCTACAAGAGGGACACACCTTAGAAACAAGGATATAAATACATTAAAAATCAAAGGATGTAAAAAATATATCAAGCAAACAATAACCAAAAAAAACAGGAATAGAAATACTAACCTCAGATAAAATAGACTTTAAAACAAAACCCACCATAAGTGACAAGGAAGGACATTATATAATGATTAAAGGGACAGTCCACCATGAGGTCATAACCATAATAAATATTTTTGCACCCAATGACAGGGCTTCAAAATACATAAAACAAACTCTAATAGCACTGAAAAGAGAAATTGACAGCTCTACAATAATAGTAAGAGACTTCAACATACCACTCTCAGTAAAGGAGTGAACATCTAGAAAGAAACTCAGCAAAGATACAGAAGATCTAAAGGCCACATCCCACCAACTTGACCTCATAGACATATATAGAACACTCTAGTACCTATTCTTTTCAAATGCACATAGAATGTTCTCCAGAGTAGACCACATCTTAGGCCACAAAGCAACCCTCAACAAAATCCAAAACACTGAGATAATAGAAAGCATCTTCTCTGATCACAATGCCATAAAAGTAGAAATTAATAATAGGAAAAGCAAGCAAAAAAAAAAAAAAAAGATCAAATATAGGGAAATTGAATAATGCCTTGCTTAAAGACCACTCGGCAGTAGAAGAAATCAAAGATGGAATAAAAAAATAATGCCTAGAATCAATCAAGAATGAAAACATATCATACCAAAACCTTTAGCACACAGCAAAGGAAGTGCTCAGAGGTCAATTTATAGCAATAGATGCACACATCAAAAAAAAACCGACAAAATAAAAAAATTAGCTATACAACTCAAACAAATAGAAAGAGAAAAGCAAAAGAAGCCCACAGCCACCAGAAGAAAGGAAATAATAAAGATCAGAACAGAAATAAATGAAATGGAAAAACAATAGAAAGAATCAACAAAACTAAAAATTGGTCCTTTGAAAGGATCAAGAAAATCAACAAACCAGTGGCCAAATTGACAAAATAAAAAAAGGAGAGGGTGCAAATAACCCAATAAGAAATGAAACTGGAGACATTACAACATTCCCAACTGAAATAAAAAGGATCATAATAGAGTACTATGAAACACTATACTCCAACAAATTTGAAAACTTAGAGAAAAAGAACAAATTTCTAGAATCATATTACCTACCTGAATTAACACAAACTGAGGTTGAAAATCTGAACAGACCCGTATCAAGAGAAGACATTGAAAAGGTAAAACAAAACAAAACTCCCAAGAACAACAAAAATCTCTGGCCCAGATGGCTTCACTGGAGCAATGTACCAAACATTCAGAGAAGAGCTTACACCAGTACAAGTCAAACTATTTCAGAACAAAGAAAAGGAAGGGACACTTCTGAATTCATTCTATGAAGCTAGCATAATAACCCTGATAGCCAGACAAGCACACTACAAGAAAAAGAAAAGAAAAGAAAATTACAGGCTAATATCTCTCATGAATATAGATGCAAAAATTCTCAACAAACTTCTAGCCAATAGAATTCAGCATCATAGAAAAAAAATAATACCAAGACCAAGCAGGATTCATACTAGTGTGCAAGGATGGTTCAACATTAGAAAATCAATCAACTTAATCCACCACATAAATAAAACCAAAGAAAAGAACCAGAAGATTATCTCCATTGATACAGAAATGGCATTTAATAAAGTCCAACACCCATGCATGAGAAAAACTCTCAATAAAATAGACGGGAAATTCCTCAACATAATAAAGAACATCTATACAAAACTAATAGCCAACATCATTCTTAATGAAGAGAGGCTGAAAACATTCCTCTCTGAGAACAGAAACAAGACGAGGATGCCCTTTATCACCACTCCAATTTTACATTATGCTGGATGTCCTAGCTAGAGCAATATGGCAAGAAAAAGAAATAAAGAACATCCAAATTGGTAAGGAAGAAGTAAAACCATCCCTATTTGTGGATAATATGATACTATACATAAATAAAAAAAAAATTTTTTTTTTTTTTTTTATACATAGAGAACACAAAAGACTCCACAAGGAAACTGTTGGACCTAATAGTAGAAAGATTCAACTGAGTAGCAGGATATAAGATAAACATACAAAAATCAGTTGGATTCCTATGCAGCAATAAAGAGAAATAAGAAAAGGAAATCAGGAAAGCGACACCATTTTATAATAGCCCCTAAAAATGTAAAATACTTAGGAGTATACCTAACCAGGCATAAAAGACCTATACAAAGAAAACTTTTTTGTTTTGTAACACTACTGCAAGAAACCGAAAGAAACCTACATAAATGGAAAAACATACTATGCTCATGGATAGGTAGGCTCAATATTGTGACAATGTCACTTCTACCCAAAGCAGTCTACAAATACAAACAGCCCTGATCCAAATATCAACAGCATTCTTTAACACGATGGGAAAACTAATCATTAACATTATATGGAAAGGAAAGAGGGCCCAGATAAGTAAAGCACTATTGGAGAAGAATAAAGTAGCAGAACTCGCACTACCTGACCTCAGAGCCTACTATATAGCTACAGTAGCCAAAACAGCCTGGTACTGGTGCAATGACAGACACACAGACCCATGAGTTGAGAAGCCAGATTTGAGTTCATCCACCTACAGTCACCTGATCTTCGACAGAGTCCATTAAAGGGAGAAAAGACAGACTTTTTAACAAATGGTGCTTGTAAAACTGGATGTCTATCTGTAAAAAAAAATGAAACAGGATCCATACCTCACACCATACACAAAAATTTATTCAAAATGAATCAGAGACCTAAATGTAAAACCCAAAACTATAAAGATCGTAGAAGAAAAGATAGGGTCATTCTAGAGGCCCTAATACACTGCATAAATAGAACATAAAACATAACTAACAACACACAAACACCAGAAGATAAGCTAGATACCTGGGATCTTCTAAAAATTAAGCACTAATATTCATCAAGGAACCTGGGCGGCATAGTGCTTAAGAGCTACGGTTGCTAACCAAAAGGTTGGCTGTTCGAATCTACCAGGAGCTCCTTGGAAACAAAAGCTGTCAAATGGATAGACATATATACACCCATGTTCATTGTAGCATTATTCACAATAGCAAAAATGGGAACAACCCAAGTGTTCAACAGTAGATGAATAGAAAAGAAAACTACGGTACATACACACAGTGGACTACTATGCAACAATAAAGAACAATGATGAACCTGTGAGACATCTCACAACACTGATAAATCTGGAGGGCATTATGTTGAGTGAAATAAGTCAATCACAAAAGGACAAATATTATATGAGACCACCATTATAAAAACTCATGAAAAGGTTTACACACAAAAAGAAACAATCTTTGATGCTTATGAGAGGTGGGGTGTGGAGAGGGAAAAATACTAACTAGACAATATATAAACGGTAACTGTTGTGAAGGGTAAGACAGTACACCAGGCAGGGAAAGTCAGCACAACTTGTCTGAGGCAAGGTATTGGAAGCTGAGGGACCGAATTACTGGGCTGAGGCCTGGGGACCATGGTCTCAGAGGACATCTAGCTCAATTGGCATAACATAGTTTATAAAGAAAATCTTTTACATCCTACTTTGGTGAGTAGCATCTGGGGTCTAAGATGCTCTACTGTTCCCACCCTGTCTGGAGCAAGGGGGAATGAAGAAAATCAAAGACACAAGGGAAAGATTAGTCCAAAGGACTAATGGGCCACAACTAACACAGCCTCCACCAGACTGAGTCCAGCACAACTAGGTGGTACCCAGCTACCACTACTGACTGCTCTGACAAGGATCACAATAGAGGGTCCTGAACAGAGCTGGAGAAAAATATAGAACAAAATTCTAAGTCACAAAAAAAGACTAGACTTACTTAGGTCTGACAGAGACTGTAGAAACCTCAAGACTATGGCCCCCAATATGTAGTACTGAAGTCATTCCTAAGGTTCACCCTTCAGCCAAAGATTAGACAGGCCCATAAAACAAAAGGAAACCTCATGAGCACAACAGCCCTGGGGCAAAGATGAGAAGGCAGAAGGGGAGTGGAAAGCAGGTAACGGGGAACCTATGGTCGAGAGGGAGAGAGTGTTGACATGTTGTGGGGCTGGCAACCAATGTCACAAAACAATATGTGTATTAGTTGTTTAATGAGAAACTAATTTGCTCTGTAAACTTTCACCTAAAGCACAATTTAAAAAAAAATTAACTTCAAGCACACACACACACAAAGTTTGATCAGTTCCCTTTACCTTTATGCACTGGGTTTTTTTGGGTTACCTTTAGATAATTCCCCTAACTGTAACTTATAGCCTAAGATATGCCTTCTGACCCTTTACAAAATGTAATTAAACCCACTCATTTCCCTCTAGTTGATTCCAACTCATTGCAACCTGTAGGAGGGAGTAGAACTGCCCACAGGGTTTCCAAAGCTGCAAATCTTTATGGAAGTGGATTGCCAGGTCTTTCTTCAATGGAGTGGTTGGTGGGTTCACACTGCCAACCTTTTGGTTAGCAGCCGAGTGCTTAACTGCTTCACCACCAGGGCTCTGCATCAAAATGAAATCACACCCCCTAAACCAATTCCTTCTTATTTCACTCAATAAATGATTGGTGTAAAAAAGGAGGAGAGACTTGGACCATTTCCTTTTCTACCATTTTGCAATCTTTAGGAAAAAGAGGTCTTTAAGCACTGTTGAATGACTGTATAGGTAGGAGCTCAGGAAATCCCAGTCACCCTTCATTACTTTATACTTACCCTTTTATCCCCATATCCTATCCATCACCTGTTCTTCTAGACTTTTCCTCTAGAGAGTAGATATTTTCACTTGCCCTTCATGTCAAATGCTTTTAAAATATTTTTGAGTGTTGTCAGAAGTGTGTGCTTCAGTTTATCTGACCAGTAGCACCAAATAAACAGATTAGTGCCCTTAAGTGTGCTGTTGGGTCTGATCAGTGAACACTGTCACTTTTTAGTAAGGTACAGTTTTAAAAAAATTACATGATGTGACTCTTAATTGCAGACTTAGGTGATCCTTTGGAACCTTTTCCTCTAACATCAACTGTTAGTGGGAGAAAAAAAAATTAAAATAACCATCTATTGTCTTATCTCAGAGATTTTAGAAAATTTCTGTGTTTTTTAGAAATATGTATCTATAAAATATTTAACACAGGTAACCTTTGGATATTCATAAAGGTCATTTGTGTTTAACATCTTTTTTATTTTTATTAAGAAAGGATAAAAACAAATTCTGCTCAGGCTTTTAGGTTAGCATATTTTGCTCTTTCCTCCCCACCTTGTGAATCAAGTCCTAATTTTCACTCCAGATTTAATGAGATCCAGACAGAGTTTGTTACTATTTCCTGTCTTGTTAAATGCTTCATCACGGGGGGGACTCTTGTGTTTTCTGACTATTAAATTCCACTAGTTTGCTGCAAAATTGTCACAAGAATTTGCCAGCTTTGACCTTTTCAGCATTTGGTTTGAGATTTTTATAATAACCACATCAAGTAAAAGAGCACGTATATTCCGTGATTTTCAGCAGTATTTTGGTAAAAGTCTCAGTCAAGTTGTTTTCTAAGGAGGTGGGGAAGCTGTATTTTTAGTATTAAAGTGACCCCTGGGTCCTGGGTAAAATGCAGACTGGAGCAAAGAAGACATGACCAGTAAAGGAACTTTCGCCTTTGGCCCAGAAATAGATCTTAATGAGTCTCTGGCTGAATTTCCACAGTGATTCTTAGCACAATAAAACCCATGACCACGAGTTTTTCTCAAACGTTTACACTGTCTTTTCTTAACAATATATGAACACAATCGAAACATTTAGGAATAAGTCTTGGGAGTTTTGAAATTCACAAACATTTGTCTGACCTCAAAAGAAAAAAAAATGCTATAGGCTAGGAATTTGGAATTCCCAATTTGTAATAATTAAATTAAATGAGATGATGAATGTGGAAGTGCTCTGTGACTTGTAACTCATGCACACGTCAGTAGTTGATGTTTACAGTTTGATAATTTCTTTAGCTTCCATGAAATCAGATTCAGGCTAGATAAACGTTATTTGGTTTACTGTGTGTCATGGTGAAACAGACATTGACCTGGGATCAGAATAACTGATTCCATTCTTGCTTCTATTAACCATGTATTTGTTGGTTCTCCTTGTCCAGCATTCCCTTTGCCCCTACAACTGGGGCAAGTTCCTCTCTTTTTTTTTCTTTCAAGAGTAATTGATTCCTCACTTCATTTCATGTCTTTTGCGTGGAGGTGACTCTATCATCTCACCCCAGGAATTGCCAGTCTCACCAATCAGGATTCACTGTGATTAGTTCATGGGTGAGCATATTACTAATGCTAACTCAATTATAATCATCTGTGGAACTTTTAAGGAGCCCTGGTGGTGCAATGGTTAAAGCACTCGGCTACTAATCGAAAGCTCAGCTCTTGGAACTCACCAGCTGCTCTGCAGGAGAAAGATGTGGCAGTCTGCTTCTGTAAATATTTACAACCTTGGGAACTCTATAGGGCAATTCTACTCTGTCTTAGAGGGTCACTGTGAGCTGGAATCAACTCAACGGCAGTTTGATTTGGTTTTGGTATGGGACTTTTGCTAGAACTACTGGGAGATGTAATCTTAGAGCTTTTAGTGGCAACGTTTTGTATCATGTGGGGACAGTTTGCTGGAGAATGAAGTGATCGTGGAGAACATCAAAGCAAAGAGATGGAGAAGAGAGGTACATTCCTGATAACAAAGGTCAAGCCCCTGCCTCTACCCATACTAGAAGTCAGTTCACCCATGGAGCTTCCCGGCTGTGTGATTCAATGAACATCACCTTTTTTGTCTGTCTGTTTAATTAATTCATTTCAGAGAAGTTTCTGTTGCTGGCAACAAAGTGTTCTGGTTTATTCCCCCTCTGCTGTTCATTAACTGGCTAAGTACTTGTGTTTCCTTGGGCATGACACTAAACTTTTCTCACACTCAGTTTTGTCATCTGTAAAATTAAATTGTATTATTTAGGGTTCAAACAGATGTAATACTCAAATTAGAATAGTCCAAGGACTGTTTATAAAGGTGTGGGAATTGGGTAGTAGTAGATGGGCCATTACCACCTGTCTTAGGCTGGGCTCTCTAGAGAAGTGAAACCAATAAAGCATACAAATACGTATATATATGTAAAAAAAAAAAAAAATAGAGAGTGATTAATATCAAGGAAATGGCTCGTGCAGTTATAGAAGCTGGAACGTCCCAAGTCTGTGGGTCATGCTGGAGGCTTCCCCTGATTCACATAGCTGCAGGGACTGACAAATCTAAGAGTGGCAGGTCAGAAAGCAGGGCTCTTGCTCACAGCCTGCAAAGACCAACTAATCCCAAGATCAGAAGGCAAGATGGCAGGTAAGCTGCTAGCTCAAGTTCCAAAAACCAGAGGTCAGATGTACAGGAACCAGCTGCAGGATTCAGAGTGAGCAAAAGCCAGTGAACCTTGGCAGAAAGTCCATCTATATTGGATGCAGGCCACACCCCCAAGGAAACTTCTCTTCAACTGATCAGCTACTCACAGCAGATCCCATCATGGAGGTGATCACATTATATCAGATCTCATGATGGAAGTAATTACATCATTAAAAAGCTGCCAAATTACATTGTAACTGCGAAACCACCGAGAATCATGACCCAGCCAAGCTGACACACAACGTTAGTGATCACACCACCCTAGGTCCAAATAATGAGAGGAAGGAGGAGTACCTGGAACCTGGATGGGGAACAGTCTTATAGATCAGGCTTCTTTAAAGGAGTAGTGGCTGGTATCTGGGGAGAAACTCAACAGGAGGAAGCCAGGGGAATAAATATACTGACCTTATTCTCTTCCCTTCCATGCATCTGCTGAGAGCCCTCGTTGGTTTAACCAAATCAAAAGCAGAGAACATTGCAGCCTTTTGATGTGGTCCATGTAGCTCACCTGTGGGGACAGAGAGCAGGGTAGAGAGTAGATCTGGAGGGACAAATAGAAGGCACCTGGCATGGCAGGTGATCTTGAAATTTTCTTCTACTTCTGAAATTAAATGAGAATTTATGAAGGAAATTAAATGAGGTGACTTCAGGAAGATTTGGATTTATGTACATGTGTAGATGAGAAAAGAGGAGAAGAATCTGAAAATTCTGCACATTTAAGGTTCCAGTTCATTAAGAACACAAATAGGCAGCTTAATGTTACTTTATGGTTTCTAATGACATGGGAAAAAAAGGCTAGCTAATTTACTAGTTAAATTAGACAATTCAGTGCTTCAAATTGTTCTTGAAAGTTTCTTTCAATAATTAGAGTGGGATTTTTATCTGTGTTTCAATTTTGAAAATGGAATAAGAAAGTAATCTTTTGTGTACAATGGAGTTATATGGTTTGAACATACTCAACTACATGTGCTTAGGAAAAAAAAACAGGAAACAAAAAAATATATTTTTACAGTACAGCAGCTCAGTGTGGTCCTGATATTTCATCTGGTTTCTCAACTGTAGAAACAGCTGGAAGGAAAGCTGCCTGCGTGAGGCTTATTGCAAGACAGTGAAATGTGTACAAAACCACGTATACTGTTCTTCGTGGGCGATTTAAGGAATGTTCAAGAGTAATTTTGACTGTGTAATTTGTTTTTCCCCACTGACTTAATTGCTGAGTAAGATGTGACTCCACTATGTGGTGTGATAGAATGCTCAGGGAGAAAATAATTTTGCATAATGTTAAGCAGGACTTATAGATTTATAAACTGGTTGTTCAGTGCTTCTGCTTTTACTAGCATAGATCTTAAAAACGTGAAGTCGAAATGTAGGCACGTTAACATGCAGCCTAAAAAGGCTGCCTTCCTCCTTGGTGGCAGTAGTAATGATCTGTGTCCCAGCAAAACAGAACAGGCTTCTCCTGTCTTAGGATTGCATTGCTACTGTTCTCCCATGTCCTACCCTCAAGGATGTCAACTTGTGGCCAACAGCAAAGGTCCCTACTCAGTACTCACCTTTTGCCTGGGCCTGACCACAGTTCTGCTGTCCCCCAGGACTTTGTCTTGGCCAATGTGGGGTGCAGTGTACAAAACCTGAAGATATTACTCAGTCCCAAAGAGTTACACTGCAAGGGTTTCAGCCCATAGCAGTAAAAGAATACAAACTTAGGGCCTTTATTGTTCTCATGAACTTAAATTGGAAATGTTACCAATCTGATTTAGGGACATCCTCAAATAAAATTTTTTTTTTTTTTATTAATTGTCCAAGGAATATCTCTGCCAGCATTTAAAGGCAGGCAGTTCATAATCTGGAGGGTTTAATTTAGGTTATTTCTGTGCAGTGACAGAACAGCGTGACACTTGGCAATTCTTCTTTCCCTCTGCGTTGGTGAGTTGCAGCCTTTGCATGCGATGGGACAGTTGACAGATCTGGAATTTGACTCAGAAAAAAAAAAATCCAGCTTGAGTAATTTGTTTGGCGTCACTATAAAAATTGCCATTTTCTTTTTTTAGCATCTATTTATGAACTCCACGGCATTGCGTTTGGGTATTATGACTAGGAGCTCTGTTGTTAGTTGCAATCGAGTTGGCTCCAACTCGTGGCGACCTAATGTAAAAAAAAAAAAAAAAAACCAGAATGAAATATTGCCTAGTTCTGTGCCATCTTCAAGATAGTTGGTATGCTTGAGTCATTGTGGCTAGTGCATCAGTCCATCTCATTGAGGGTTTCCCTCACTTTTGTTGGCCCTCTACTTTGCCATCCATGATGTTCTTTTCTAGCAATTGGTCTTTCCTGATAACATGTCCAAAGTAAATGAGTCGAAATCTTGCCTCAATGCTTCTAAGGAACATTTTGGTTGTGTTTCTTCTAAGACTGATTTGTTCATTCTTCTGCAGTCCATGCAATATTCAATATTCTTTACCAACACCACAGTTCAAATGCAGTAATTCTTTTGTCTTTTCACTATCCAACTTTCACATGCATATGTGGTGATAGAAAAGTCGGACCTTAGTCATCAAAGCGACAGTTGCTTTTTAAAACTTTTAAAGATATCTTTTGCAACTGATTTGTCCAATGCAATATGCCGTTTGATTTCTTGACTGCTGCTTCCATGGACATTGGTTGTTGATTCAAGTAAAATGAAATCTGACCATTTCAATTTCTTCTCCAACTAGGCACTCTAAGAGATGGTTAATATACATTGTCAAATTTATATTTTTTATTCACACAACAACACACAGTAAACATTAGTATCCTTATTTTATAACTGGAGACCATCTTTCCCTCTTACTTTCCTTATCCCCCCCCCATGTATAATCTGTTATAAATATTGACTGTTCTTTTTCCTAAATCACACAGTTTTGTCCACTTCTTTCCTGATCCACTGCCATAAACCTGATGCATCCCTTCCCTGAATAATCAATAATCTCCCACTAACTTTATGTCTACTTTTTTTTTTAAATAATATTTTATTGTATTTTTGGTGGAAGCATTCACAGCAAAACAGGCTACCATTCAACAAGTTCTTTGCATCTTTTTCAGTGACTTTGGTTACATTCTTCTTATTGTATTAACATTCTCATTATTTCTGTTCTAGTTGTTCTGTTCCCACTAACCTAGTCTCACAACCCCTCCCCCGACATTGTCATCTATGCTTTAGAGTATTTGTTGATCATTCATAGATGATTTTTTTAAAAAGTGCAGTACTCACTTGTGATATTCATTGCCTTATGAGCTAACCTGCTATTTAGCTAAAAGGTGACTTAAGGGGACGGTTTCTGCTCAAGGTTTAGAGTATCTCAGGGCAATAGTCTTGGAGATTCCTCCAGTCTCAATGAGTACAGTAAATATGGATTTTTTAGCATTTAAAACTCTGTTCCATATTTTCCTCCCTTCCTATCAGGATACATCAAATGTGCCCCTGATCAGAACGTTCAGTAGTGGTAGCTGGGCAATATCTACTTCCGGTCTCAAGGTAGAGGAAGCCGTGTTTCATGTGGCAACTAGATCTGTAGACTGGTTCTTTTTCTTAATCTTGGTTTTCCTTTTGCTCCAGACTACTGGAGACCAAGAGTTGTATCGTAGATGACTCCTCACAAGCTTTTAAGACCCTTGATGCTACTCACCAAACTAGGATATAAAATGTAAACTTTATGAACTATATATTATGCCAGTTGACTAAATTGTCCCAGAAGACTATAACCCTAAGTCTTCAAACCAAGAAAATTAATCCTGTGAGGTGACTAAGTCCAAGAATTACCAGTTTGTGTGATCCTTTGTTTTATTTTACACACACACACATATTTATGTACATATAACCCAGTGTCATCAAGTCAATTCCAACTCATAGCGATCTTATAGGACACACGCATATATATAAAAACAAAAAAATCACTGCCATTGAGTCGATTTCAAATCGTAGCAACCCTATAGGACAGAGTAGAACTACCCCAGGCTATAAATCTTTATGGAGGCAAACTGCCATGTCTTTATCCTGTGGTGCGGCTGGCATGTATAAACCAAAAAACCAAACCCATTGCCATCGACTCATAGTGACCCTAAGGACAGAGTAGAACGGCCCCATGCGGTTTCCAAGGAGTACCTGGTGGATTCACTCATAGTGACCCTAAGGACAGAGTAGAACTGCCTCATGCGGTTTCCAAGGAGTACCTGGTGGATTCGAACTGCCGACCTTTTGGTTAGCAGCTGTAGCTTTTAACCACTATGCCACCCAGGGTTTCCATATACAGGGGCACAGTGGTTAAGAGCTAGGCTGCTAATAAAAAGGTTGGCAGTTTGAATCCATCAACCCCTCTTTGAAAACCCTATGGCACAGTTCTACTCTGTCCTATAGAGTCACTATGAGCTGAAATCGACTTGACAGCAATTGGTTTGGTGGTCTGGTATGTATATGTGTGTATATATACGTATATGTATGTGTATGTGTATGTGTATGTGTATGTGTATGTGTATGTGTATGTGTATGTGTATGTGTATGTGTATGTGTATATATACATATATACACACATACATACACACACACGTACATATATACATATACATATATACAGATATGTATGTGTATACACCTTATATCTGCTTTCTCCGCCTCCTCTAATACACGCAGATCTCTTTAAAAATACAAATCTAATTGTGTCTCTACTTCTTAAACCCTTAGATGCCTTCCCCTTGTCCTTAGAATATAGTCCAAGTTCCCCTAACACAGTTCCTAGATCTTTCCTAGACCCAGACCTTGACTGTGGCTTCGGGCTCACTCTGGCCACTGTCTTCTGCCACCTTACTCCAGTCCAGCCATGTCTTAGTTTCCTAGTGCTGCTGTGTAAAAAAATACCACAAGTAGGCAACTTTAAAGAATAGAAATTTATTTTCTCACAGTTCAGGAGGCTGAAAATATAAATTCAGAGTGTGACTCTTGGGCAAGGTCATTCTTTGTTTCAGCTTCTAGTAGCAGGCTAACCTTGGAGTTCCTGGTTTGTAGATTCATCTGCCTCCATTGTCATCAGGTAATCTGTCTTCCTGTTGTGCCTGCGTGTGTATGTTACTGTGTATATAACTCAGGAATGTTTAGGTTTAAGATCCACCCTACATTGATATGACCTCAAATAAAGGATATATTACATTACATTAGATTGCATTATGAAAGGTGACTACATTACATTAGATTACATCCACAAGCATAGGGGTGAGGAGTCCCACACATATTTTGAGGGGATGCAATTCAACCCATGACAAGTCACACTAGACTTCATCAGTTCCTTGAACATACCCTGATTCTATACCATCTTGCCCTCTATAAGTATCATTTTACTTATGATGCTTTTCCTTTAATTTCTTTAGCTTCCTCCCACTTATCCCTTGTTGGTGTTGTTAGATGCCATTGAGTCAGTTCTGATTCTTAGTGACCCTGTGTACAATAGAACAAAACACTGCGCAGTCCTGCACCACCCTCAGTCGTCATAGTGCTTGAGTCCATTGTTGCAGCCACCATGTCAGTCCATCTCCTTGAGAGTCTTCCTCTTTTTCGCTGATCCTCCACTTTACCAAATATGATGTCCTTCTCCAGGGACTGATTCTTCCTGATAACATGTCTAAATTGTGTGAGACAAAGTCTCACCATCCTTACTTCTAAGTAACATCCTGGCTGTACTTTTTCCAAGACAGATTTGTTCATTCTTCTGTCAGACCATGGTATGTTCGATATTCTTGGCCAACACCATAATTCAAAGGCATCAATTCTTCTTCAGTCTTCCTTATTCATTGTCCAGCTTTTGCATGCTTATGAGGCAATTGAGAATACCATGGTTTGGGTCAGGAGCACCTTAGTCTTCCAAAATAACATCTTTGCTTTTGAACGCTTTAAAGAGATCTTTTGCAGAATATTTCCCCAATTCAGTATGTCTTTTGATTTTTCGACTGCTGCTTCCATGGGTGTTGATTGTGGATCCAAGTAACATGAACTCCTTGACAACTTCAATCTTTTCTTCTTTTATCATGATGTTGGTTTTTGGTTCAGTTGTGAGGATTTTTGTTTTCTTTACGTTGAGGTGCAATCCATACAGAAGGCTCTAGCCTCTGATCTTCATCAGTAAGTGTTTCAAGTCCTCTTCACTTTCAGCAAGCAAAGTTGTGTCATCTGCATATTGCAGGTTGTTAATAAGTCGTCCTCCAATCCTGATGCTACCTTCTTCATATAGCCCAGTTTCTTGGATTATTTGCTTAGCATAGAGATTGAATAAGTATGGTGAAAGGATACAAACGTGAGGCACACCTTTCCTGACTTTAAACCATGCAATATCCGCTTGTTCTGTTTGAACAGCTGCCTCTTGGTCTAAGTAAAGGTTCTTTATGAGCACAATTAAAAAAAAAAAAAAAAAAACTAAACCCGTTGTCGATTCCGACTCACAGTGAGCCTGTAGGTCAGTGTAGAACTGCCCTATATGGTTTCCAAGGAGCGCCTGGTGGATTTGAACTGCTGACATTTTGGTTAGCAGCTGCAGCTCTTAACCATTACACTACCAGGGTTTCCTGAACCCAATTAAGTATTCTGAAATTCTTATTCTTCACAACATTATCCATAATTTGTTATGATCCACACAGTCAAATGCCTTTGCATAGTCAATAAAAGCACAGGTAAACATCTTTCTGGTATTCTCTGCTTTCAGGCAAGATCCATCTTACATCAGCAATGATAGCCCTCATTTCATGTCCTTTTCTGAATCTTGCTTGAACTTCTGGAAGTTCCCTGTCGATGTATCGCTACAACCACTTTTGAATGATCTTCAGCAAGATTTTACTTTTGTGTGATACTAATGATATTGTTCAATAATTTCTGCATTCTGTTGGATCACCTTTCTTTGGAGTGGGCACAAACATGGATCTCTTCCAGTCACTTGGCCAGAAAGCTGTCTTCCAAATTTCTTGACATAGACAAGTGAGCACTTACAGCACTGCATCTGTTTGTTGAAATGTCTCAGTTTGTATTCTGTCAGTTCCTGGAGCCTTATTTTGTACCATTTCCTTCAGTGCAGCTTGGAGGTTTTCCTTCAGCACCATCAGTTCTTCATCATGTGCTACCTCCTGAAATGGTTGAACATCTACTAATTTCTTGTTGATACAGTGAGTCTTTATTCCTTCCATATGTTTTTGATGCTTCCTGTGTAGTGCAATATTTTGCCTGTAGAATCCTTCAGTATTGCAACTCGAGGCTTGAATTTTTTCTTTCATTCTTTCAGCTTGAGAAGTACTGAACATGTTCCTCCCTTTTGGTCTTAGGTCATTAGTGTTCAGTGCATCAAATTTATTCTTGAGATGGTCTCTAAATTCAGATGGGATACACTTAAGATTATATTTTGGCTCTTGTGGACTTGTTTTAATTTTCTTAAGCTTCAGCTTGAACTTGCATATGACCAATTGATGGCCTGTTCAACTAATGATATTGAGCTTTTCCAATGTCTCTTTCCACAAATGTAGTCGATTTGATTTCTGTTTATTCTATCTGGAGAGACCCAGGTGTATAGTTGCCATTTATGTTGTTGAAAAAAAGATATTTGCAACGAAGAGGTTGTTAGTCTTGCAAAATTCTATCATGTGATCTCCGGTATCGTTTCTATCACCAAGGTCATATTTTCCAACTACAGATCCTTCTTTGTTTCCAACTTTCACGTTCCAATCAGCAGTAATTATCAATGCATCTTGATTGCAAGATTGGTAAAAATCTTCAATTCCCTTATCTTTGGCATTAGTGGTTGGTGTGTAAATTTGAACAGTAGTTGTGTTAACCAGTCTTCCTTGTAGGGGTATGGATACTATCCTATCACTAATAGTATTGTACTTTAGGATAGATCTTGAAATGTTCTACAATAGAATCTTAATGAATCAGCGACCTTACTTGTCTTGTTTATTGAGGTATTTTTATCTTATAATGCAGAATGTGGCACAGAGTAAACATTCAGTAAACATTTGTTGAATGAATAAAAGTGTTTAAGGAAACAGATACAGTGAAAGGTTAAGTCATGTGCCTAAGGTCATGCAAGTTACATGTGGCAGCACCTGAATTAGAACCTTAGTATGTCTGACGGTGAAGACCCAGCTTTTTTCCTCCATTTCACTGATGACCAGTGGAGGAGCCCTGTTTGACTGGGAAGATTTACTTACATTGTTTTTATATTTCTTTCTTAAAAAAAAAAAAAAAATTGCCATTGAATCATCTCTGACTCATGGCAACCCCAAGTGTGTCAGAGTAAAACTGTGCTTTATAGGGTTTTCAATGATACTTTTTTGGAAGTAAATCACCAGGCATTTCTTCCAACATGCTTCTGGGTGGACTTGAACCTCCAACGTTTCCATTAGCAGCCAAGCACATTAACAATTTGGACCATCCAGGAATTCCTGTCTTCCTTATGATAAGTAATTTGAATTCAGTTTTAAATAGTGAAAGTCAAAACTTAGCCTGACTTAATATAGCCTTTGCTGACAATGTGAGGGAAAGTTCCAGATAAATTGTCATTAGCTGAACTCTGTAAATTCTTTGTGATAATAACCTATTTCCTTTGAGTCATTCCAACTCATAGCAACCCTATAGGACAGAGTAGAACTGCCCCATAAGTTTTCCAAGGAGCGGCTGGTGGATTCTAACTGCTGACCTTTTGATTAGCAGTCGAGCTCTCGACCACTGTGCTGCCAGGGCTGCATGTTTGAGATAACAGAACATGTATTTTAAAATATTATCTTGAAAAATACAGTTGACTGCTTAATGATACATCTGAATGTTCTTGAAAAAGTTATACCATCTATTACCCTTTTCTCTTTAAGTTATATTGAGCTACTTTTTAATTTTTATTATAAATTTTATAGTAATACTTAAAATAATTTTTTATCATCTTCTAATCTTTCTTGAGTAAATTTTCCCTGAAAGATTGCTTTTGCTTATAAATGTTACCTGGGTATTTACTTTTAGATATACAATATCAGGAAAATAAAGGTAATTTGGTGCCATACAACTACGTTTGTTTCTGTCACTAAAAAAAGAAGAGAAATTAATTTGTTAGCAAGCATTTGGCATGTGGAAAGTCAGCCTGTTGTATGTTTGTCAATAGTTAATCTGTGAAGCTTGTCAATTCCCAGTGCAAACAGTGATGAGTAATAGCAGTGAAATATTGGCCCTGGTTTTGTTTAGCTGATTACTACTGAGATTTATAAACACCTCTTTAGTTGTTAGTCATTGACAAAGATTACAGATTGTCTGAAAGGAGGGACAGTGAGGGATGAAGAAACATCCCTCATTTCTTCTTTTCAAACCTTATTTTTTTCAGGCATTTCTAATGAGGTCAGCATAACTGAAGTCATAGAAACAAATAGCTGTGGCGACTAGTGGTGGGAAGGTAGCCGTTTAAGTTTGTTTTAATTGCTAATTCCAGTGGCATCACTAGGGTTACCCAGTGTGGTAGCTCATGGTGTCGCCCACCCCGTGCTAATTACCACAACGTTGTAGCTAAAACACCAGAAAATTTGACAAAACCAGCAACTATAAAAACAACTGGCAGCAATGAAAACAATAGTGAGTGCTTGTAGCACATGCAGGTGAAACCACGTGATACAAAGCGCCATTGTAATTGGGTAATGCTGACAACTGTAACTGGAGCGCGTTCGAAGGTTCAAAAAGTAAATTAGCATAGAGTTTTATTTAGCCTTGTAGGTATATTGATACCTTAAACTGTGCTTACAAAAAAATTTGTTTTTGCTATAACTAACTACAGGGATAGTTTTATAAAAAACAATAGATTTGTATTGAAACACTGCACAAAAATCTTTATAGACATATTTAGACAGTGTCAGCTGGCGTGTGGTCTGCACCCCCCACGTCCCCCTAGTGACGCCACTGCCTGTACCCAGGAGTGATTGATATTTGGTATGTGCTGCCCAGCAATTACCAGCTTCAGACTGGCAGTTCAACTCTGGATGGAAGTTTTGGGAGAGAAAGGCTTTCTGGAATCTAATCAAATTAGTTTTCTTGTTGGTGAAGTCCTGAAAAACAGTGGCTGAGGAGAGCTACTTAAATACTAGTGGAATTTATCTTTCTTCCAGCTACCTTGTTACCTGTATTAGACACATGTGCTGTAACATTTTGGAGTACTGGTGGCACAATGGTTAAGAGTTTGGCTACTAACCAGGAGGTCTACAGTTCAGATCCACCAACTGCTCCTTGGAAACCCTGTGGGACAGTTCTACTCTGTCCTATAGGAATGCTATGAGTCGGAATCGACTTCACGGCAACAGGTTTGGGTTTTTATGGCCGTAACATTGTGGTATCTATTTTTTCGGGTGGTGCAAACAGTTAAGCCCATGGCTACTAATGGAAGATTAGTGCTTCAAATCCCCCCAGAGGGACCTCGTAAGAAAGGCCTGGCAATCTACTTCTGAATGATCACATTCACTGCAAACCTTATGGAGGGCAGTTCTACTCTGAAACACATGGGGTCTCCATGAGTCAGAACTGACTCTACATCAAGTGATTTGTTGGCTTGTTTTTTGGTTTTCATTGCACAGTAATAACTGTGACAACCTTTGGAGTTTCGTTTGTTTACTCTTTTAGAGTTAAGAATGTTCAGTCCAAACACGTGACTCCCTTGTTTGTATAACTGACCAGTATGGGTTGCATTTAGTTTGTAAACATATGTGAGCTAGAGCTGACTTCAGTCTCCCCCTGACTTCTATGAAGGAGTTACTCAGGCAATGACCGGAGAACTAGGCATTTGGGAAATAACAGTAATGATTTAAATGACTCATAAATGTAAAAGAAAATTCTCTGTTGTAGTTCACCTGAAAGATGAACTTGACTTTGAGTATTAGCAATAGAATTTTTTTTTTTTTAATCTATGTGTTCTATGGTAAAACTTTCTAATATTTAGGGATTTTTCCTCATTTTATTTTGTTTTTGCAATTTTAGAACTAAAGGAGTATTTATTACAGAAAAAAATACATTGGAAGTGAACATTTTCACTAAGAACTCAAGATTACTGTTTGCTTCCAGATAAATAAAGATATTGCATGTGATCTCTTTATGAAGGTGCTTGGTGTGTTTCAAAATCAGTTCTCCAAAAAATGACACTTCATTTTGTGGTGAAGGAAAGTGAAAGTTCTAAGTTGTGGACCCCAATTTCCTGGAAGAAATACCAACTATGTATCTGTCGGATGGAGATTCTTGACACCCTTAATTTGTTTTGTGGAAAAAAAAAATGATTGTACTCATAATAATCAGATAATGCTACCTGTAACAGACAACTTTGTATTGTAACCAGCTATGCCACCTTGTGCAAATCTGGTAATAAGGAGGCAGAAGAACAGGTTGGGCACGTGAGTTGATAGGGAAGAGGATAATTGAAGCAATAAAGTTATTCAGTATCTCGTCTTTTATGACAGCCACCATAGACACTTCCCTCAGTCCACTCTCCCGTGGGTGTAGAACTGAGGGATTTGTATGCTACCATGTCTTGGGACACACCTTATTGTTTAGTACTGTTATTAGAAACAGAAGATTTAAAATCTTGGACAGGAGTGGCAGGAGAACATCACAAGATTCCCGGTCCTTACTTAGACCCTAATTAGATAGCCATGCGGGTGGGTCAGTAGTGATTCACTGGTAGAATTCTTACCTTCCATGCAGGGGACTAGTGTTCAGTTTCCCGACAGTGCACCTCAGGCATTGGAGCCTGGTGGTGCAGTGGTTAGGAACTTGGTTACTAACTAAAAGGTCAGCAGTTGGAATCCACCAGACACTCCTTAGAAACACTATGGAGCAGTTCTACCCTGTCTTATAGGGTCACTACGAGCCAGAATCTACACAACAGCAATGGGTTTGGTTTTTTGGTTTGGTGCTTCATGCATAGCTATCACCCATCTGCTAGTAGAGGCTTCAGTGTTGCTATGATGCTGAACAGGTTTCAATGGAGCTTCCAGACTAAGACAGACTAGGGAGAAAGCCTGGCGATCTACTTCCAAAAATCAGCCAGCGAAAACCCTTTTGATCACAATGGTCTGATCCGTAACTGATCATGGGGATGGTGCAGGACTGGGCAGCATTTTGTTCCATTGTGCATACGGTCACCATTAGTCAGGGGCCGACTCAATGGGAGCTAACAATAACAACGGCAACAATTAGATAGCAGAATTTCTGGAATATCTCTATAAATGCCCATGAGCTGCAAATTTATTTTGAACTTATGATGAAAGCTTCATCAAGAAGCCATTTATTCCTGCCTAAATGTTTTTGGGTGACAGATTAGAGAGAGCCATTTATGGGTAAATTACAAGCAGTGCTCTTATCAAATTCTGATGGTCAGCCTATATTTAACTGTAAATTGGACAGTACCTTTATTATACCAAACCTTTCTACTACATCTTAATTGTTAAAAGTAAAATCAATTGGGATATCTGGGGTAGGCCTTTGGATGACTCAGGTGGACACTGAGAAAATAGCAAACTGTGGCCACCCAACCCCAGTGCCCTCGAGTCAGGATCATCTTATACCGAAGACATCTTTGACATCACTCATACTGCAATACATTGATTAAATTATTCAAATTTAAATGTTTGTATATTATAAATAACCTTTTCTTGCTAGAGCATTGCAGTATTTACTCCATGGGGGTATAAAATAAGTAGAAAACATATTTTCTACCTTAATGAGCTTTGTATTCTTTTTGGAAAAACAGATATATGAGGAGAAGACTATTTCACAAAGTATCTTCTTAATGATCACAGATGATTTTATATTCAAAAGAGACTTTCTGACCTTTCAGGTCAAGATCTTCTGCAATGTGTTTAAACTTTCATTTAAGTCACTCCCACTGAATTAACTTTCCAAATGTACTGATGCCCACAGATTGCTGAATAGTTACCACTATGGGTGGGTTTGTAGCTCACCCATGCACTGCTCCTTCCGGTGAATTTATGCTCATCAAGAGACAGTTTTGTTGTCCTCATGTCAGTTTATGCCTATTGTGCTTATTACTGTAATTATATAATCTAATGAAATACTGTGTAAATTTATGACACATGAGTATGAAAAGAGAGATGTTTCAGTAAAACTGAAATTGAATGCTTTAGTAAGACCCAGGAATGCTTTTGGAAAGACCCACCCAGTGTGTCGAGTTGATTCCAACTCATAGTGACCATATAGGACAGAGTAGAGCTGCCCTCATAGAGTTTCCAAGGAGTGCCTAGCAGATTCAAACTGCCAACCCTTTGTTAGCAGCCATAGCACTTAACCAGTATGCTACCAGGGTTTCCTTTGGAAAGACAGTTGAGGCTAAAAACATTACTATAGAATTAGAAATGTTCTACCAACTATAAACAATTAAAAAAAAAATCAAAACCTAGGATTCTGTATTCAGAGTTCTTTTCCAATGTCATTATATTATTCTAATTTAATGAAACTGAATGTAGAAATCCTAGGTGATTATAGTAAGTATGATTTTTTTTTTGCATAAAAGCAGAGAGTGTTGGAAACTCAAGGTCCCTGGGTGGCACAAATGGTTTGAGCTCAACTACTAACTGAAAAGTTGGCTGTTCGAATCCACCCACTGGTGCTGCAGAAAAAAGCCTGGCAATCTACTTCCATGTGATTCCCAACCAAAAAACCAAACCCATTTCCTTCAAGTCAATTCCGACTCATGGTGACCCTATAAGACAGAGTAGAACTGCCCCATAGGGTTTCCAAGGAGCGATTGGTGGATTTGAATTGACTGATCCTTTGATTAGCAGCCAAGCTGTGAGACTAGGGCTCTTCCATATGATTATAGCCAAGAAAACCCTAGGTAGTGGTTCTACTCTGAACCATGTGGGGTCACCACAAGTCAGAATCAAGTAGATGGCAACTAGTTTGACTCTTTGGATTTGGTTAGAACTCCACTTCTTGGAGAGGTATTCAAAGTAGGAGTTGTAGCCACATATCAAGGGAAGTTTGTTTTTTTTTTGTCTTTTGTTAAGATTGCTATCTTTGAAGTACTTTTTCAATGAGCAAAGAAACTTCTAGTGTCCCTCACTTTGGTTAAGGGGGGGTTCTACAATTGACCGTGACTTCCTCTGAGGTAGACATAATGCCCATTTACATAGTTTAGGTTCTGATAACCTCTGCAGTAAAGAAACTCCATTAACTTAGACTCAACGTTTCCCAAACTTCTTGGACTTCAGAACTCTTTCCTGATTCACATTTTGGGGTATTCTAATTTGAAATTAAAGATTTCAATTCTGTACTATTCTATATTATTTGTGATTTATCAGCAAAGTTACAAACTGTGTTATGCCCTGTGGGGAAGATGAAGATGATTATTTAAACTCTCAAGGAGTTTGCTATCAAATGTGGGGAAAAAAACACACATACAAATTTAATTGTAATACACTGGTACAGATATGGTAAGACAGACACTAAGATCTTACTGTTTTGTGTGAGGAAACTAGGAACAGGGAGGTTTAAGTATTTTATCCAAAGTTGGGCTTTGTAGCATGAACTAGAAGTATGATACTTTTGGCTCCTAGTTTTAATGTCCTTTTCAATTTAACCTGAAAGCACATAGTGTAAAATACACCCATAAAGTATGAGAATTATGAAGCGAATGTCCATAATTTTCAGTTAAATTGTTTATTTTTAACTCTAAATTGAATTATAAAAATAAATTTATCGCTGACTCAAATATCCAATTTTGTTTTATGTAATATGGAGTAATACATGTAGGAAATGATGTATACCATTTTTAGGTATGTATCATTTTTGCCAAAAGAATGAACAAATCCGTCTTAGAAGAAGTATAACCAGAATGGTCCTTAGAAGCAAGGATGGCAGGACTGCATCTTACATACTTTGGACATGTTGTCAGGAGGGATCAGTCCCTGGAGAAGGACATCATGCTGGCAGAGTACAGGGTCAGTGGAAAAAAGGAAGACCCTCAATGAGGTGGATTGACACAGTGGCTGCTACAATGAGCTCAAGCATAACAACCATTGTAAGGACAGCTCAGGACCGGGCAGCATTTCATTCTGTTGTGCATAGGGCCGCTATGAGTTGGAACCAACTCGACAGTACCTAACAACAACAACAACATCATTTTTGATACTTTTTCTTTTAGTATTATTCTTCAATGAGCCATTCAGACTTTTTCCCCCCGCAATTTTGGGTTGACGTTTTTTTCCTTGGCAAGATAGCCAGTTTGTATTGGGGTCTCACTGAAATATACAGAATGCCATATATAACTAAGACAACTGAAGTATCGTCTTCAATGACATATATAAGAGAGTGGCACAAATGGATTTTTATTGAAAAAGCATATTTCCAGAAAGTTTTTAATAATTTGTTCTGATTTATTAGATTAAAAGGTCAGAGAGAGAATATGGAATTTTTTAAAATCCCCTATTTATATACATTTAGAGAATATACATTATTGAAATGATTTTTCTTAGACAATGAAGTTTTAATGGTTATTTGTTGAAATGGTTATTCTTGGACTGTGAACTTGCATAGTGTCACAACATTGTCTTCTCCTTTTTCTTTATCATGGTAAAAGTTCTTTGTTAGAAATAGAAAAATAATAAGTAAAAAAAAAACTAAAAACACCTAAAACATTATTTTCGGTGAATACTAATGTCCTTATTTCTTTAGAAAACTCAATATAGGTGTTTCAAGGGCAAACAGATAAAAACGTACAGTTGAAATCAGTATTTCACTTGACACAATTGGAGAATACAAAGTGTCCTTAATATTTTGAAATGCCACACTTGAATTTTGCATTATTTCATGACTTTTCCTTTTAGCTTTTTTCTATTTATCTCACAAAGCTTCTTGGTTTTACAAATCTGTTTGATTTGGGACTATCAGCTCAGAGTCTTAAACATATCCCTTTATCTCCAGGAAGTGAAGTCTGAGAAATGCCTGAATAACTGAGCAGTTTTGGAATTAGAAAAAATGCCATGTCAAAACCAGAGATGTGAGTGAGTAAGGCTTGTCCAGAGAGCAGCTGAAAGTTGAACGCTTCTAATAGTCTTCTTTGCCTGGAGCTTCGGATCTATGGTTGGGGTGTGTAAAATAATTTGGGTGAGATTGTGAAGGGACTTATATGACATGTTAATGACTTTGGATTGTATCCTTAAGGAAGTGTGAACTTTGAAGGAGGATTGAAGTTAGAAAGTTTCAGGAAAAAAACAAAAATTTTTTAAGAAAAAAAAATGAGTGAAAATTGTTGTTGTTTAATATATCTGGGGAGACAAGCACAGTCTCACATGTTAGCTCCAGAGTATAATTTTTTTTCTTTTGGATTGTAAAAGAGACACCTAGATTACCATTGCCTTAGGTGTAACTACTGTGCCTTCTAAGTATAAGAAGGAAGAAAAGACAGCTGTGTGTGGTTTTTCTTGCATTGTAACTGATTGTTTTAAAGGTAAAGCTGCTGCTTTGAAGCAGTACATTTGTAGGGTTATTTCGCTGAAGCAGGTTTCCATCCGTTTAGACAGTCTTTCTTCTCGCAAAGACCTTCTTCGCTGCTTTCTCTTCCTAAGGGCCCAAGAGAGCTTGGAAAAGACTGAGAAAAGGCAGTGTCTTAGCTTCCTAATACAAATACCATGAGAGGGTGGCTTTTCAAGAACAAAAAGTTTGTATTTTCTCATAGTTCAGGGGGCTAATGCCCAGATCCGGGTCTTGGCTGTGTAGATTTCTTCCTCCTTGGTAGCTCTGGGCTTTTCTTGATTCTTGACGATCCTCGTGTGGCGTCTGTCTTCCTGGTGTGTGTGTGCCTCTGTGTCTAATCTGCTCTTTTTATAACTGAGAATTGAGAAGGTTTAGGACCCACATTACACTGATATGGACTCATTAACAGAACAAAGAAAACCCTATTTCCAGACATGCTTACGTCCACCAAGATAGGGGTTAGGATTTGAATACGTATTTTGGAGGGATACGATTCAGTCCATAACTAACAGGTTTAAAACAAACTCTTAAGGAGGTTGAAAGCATAATACAACCTGGAGATGGCAAACTGAAGGGGAGAGATCAAGAGGTTGTTGCAAACCAGGCATGGAGGATCATGGCGTCTGGACCAAGGAAGTCACTCCATAGAGGCAAAGTGGCAGGTTCAGAAGGTGTTTTGGTAGAACTGGCAGATTTGGCTGATTGGAAAGGAGAGGCAGAAACAAAAATTGAGTCCAGCTTGTGATTTTGGGACATAAGGCAGATCAGAAAACTGAGGTTAAGGGGCTTGTAAGTAGATTGAACGGGTTTGTTACCAGACCAAGGAGTTGGAAAATCTCAGTTATAAGTTCAAAGGGAGAAAAGATCTCCATAGATATCAAAATTACGGGTCCATCACAGGTTGGGATTCCTGCTTCGTGCTAAAGCTGCCTCATGTGAGTTTTGGTGTACATGCAAACAAACAAGTGAATATATGCTTTTCCACTCTGATTTGGCCAGTGTAAAACCACCCAGGAATATATTTGTGTGTTTTGGGGGTCTTTTTGTAATGTCTTTGGCTTTTTGTTGGTATTTATTGCTTTTGTAGCCTAATATCATTGAGTTAAGCTTTTGATATATGCAGTATTATATAATAGGTGATGTTGTTACCCAATAAGCCCATTGCTGTTGAGTCGATTCTTACTCATAGTGACCCTGTAGCAATATTCAATTCCACGTAATAACAAGCTGATATATTCCACTTTTACCAAAGAATGTAATTGTGTGTCTAATTCTGCCTTCCTTACATAGGCAAATGCCTATTCCTCACTATAAGAAATGTATGCCTGAAGGAGGTTGAAGACACATATGTATATACAGTTGGTTGTGAGCCATATAAGGAGTCTTGGTGGCACAGTGGTTAAGCACTCGACTGCTAACCAAAAGGTTGTTGGTTCAAGCCTACCAGCTGTTCCGAGGGGGGAAGATGTGGCAGGCTGCTTCTGTAAAGATTACATCTTTGGGATCCCTACGGGGCACTTCTGCTCTGTCCTGTAGGGTTGCTATGAGTTGCTACACAGCAAAGGATTTAGTTTCAGGTTTTGCGAGTGATATAAAAATGAAGTTAATAAATATCCATTATATAATCTACCAGAAATTTGACATTCATTGTAAATTGGACAATATTATTGTACATTATTATTGAAATGAAATGAAACATATAAAATGAATGAGTTATATTTTATAAGATAGGACCACATTAGGGGTGATGTATTTGCAACAGTATTTTATTATGTGTTTCCCGATGTGAAGGAAATGTAAATTGTTTTAACATAGTGTTCTGAGGTGATTGAGATTTTGGAAGAATAAATGAAATGGAATTTTTGATTGAGATGAATACATTAAATGGTTTTACATTTGAGTTTGCTTTATGTACAGACTTTGTAATAAGGTTTCAAATACATAAAAGGGAATTCATTCAATAAGCTAGAGTTAGAAATTCATTTTAAATATTTAATGATTTAATTAAGTTTTATTAGTGTGTTGCTCTTTGCTTTGCTTATTAAAAATTGACAAGGGTCTCATCTGTTTTTTTTTTTTTTTGTCTTTTTTGGATTCTGTCTTAGTTACATTTGTTGTATATTTATATAAACAGTGATAAAAAAAAAAAAAAAAAAAAAACACTGCTGTCGAGTCGATTCCAACTCATAGCGACCCTATAGGACAGAGTAGAACTGCCCCACAGGGTTTCTGAGGGGTGCCTGGTAGATTCGAACTGCCGACCTTTTCACTAGCAGCGGTAGGTCTTAACCACTATGCCACCAGAGTTTCTATAAACAGTGATAAATGCTGATTTTTTTTTTAAAAAAACTTTTTCTTCACATTTGCTGAAATTTCCAAGAAAAAAATAGTAAGGAATTTTGAAGCACAAAAATCAACAGGATTTACTCTTTGGATTGCACTTCGATTCAAAAACTGATATTTATGCCTGTATCTCTCGGCACTGGGTTTTTTTTTTTTTTTACTGGGTGTCTCTAGAGAAAATTTGATTTACTTTGTTCCAGTTTTCTCCCTATCATAATAGTCTTTGCCAGAGTACTGAAACTTTTCATGTCCCAGCACTCAGGCTGAATGCAAAGAATGTTCTCTCTTCCATGGACCTTGGAGTATAGGTGGGAGTAAGGCAAAATGGTGGTCAAGCCAACAGTGAACAGGAGCTTTCTCAGGTTCTTTCGTATCCACTGGGCATGCGTGGAATGAAAAGTGAATTACTCCATCATCAGGGTTCACTGTGAGAGGCTTGTGGGGAATTGAGGTACTTCAGGAATATACAAGTCTTTTCTCAGTGTATTGGTTATAGAAATGCCTTAAAAAGTAGAGGGAGAATTTGGCCATATGGGTTTCTGTGGTCATTCATATTCATACTCTGCCTATATTAATTTATGCCCAAGTCATTGATGTTGTCAGCTGACTCTTGGGCATTCCATGCACAATGAAACAAAACGGTATTTGGTTCTGCACCATCCCAATGATTGGTTGCGGATTGGACCGTTGTGATCCACGGGGTTTTCGTTGGCTGATTACCTGAAGTAGATCACTAGGCTTTTCATTCTAGTCCTCCTTAGTCCATCTTAGCTTGGAAGCTCTGCTGAAACCTATTCAGCATCATAGCCACAAACAAGATCCACTGACAAATGGGTGGTGCTTCTGCATGAGGCACATTGGCGGGGAATTGAACCCAGGTCTCCCACATGGAAAGCAAGAATTCTACCTCTGAACCATCGCTGCTTCTATGTCAACGTAGCTCTGAATCATTTGATGACTTGAGAAATTTTACTACCGAGATGAAGAAAAAGGAAGACAGTATAGGTTGTCACATTTCTCCAACAGGCTGAAGTTGATCCTGGGTAAAATAAAGTATGATTCTCCAGGCTTTTCTGATGAACCCCCTGCCGTCTGCCCCAATTGTAATAGACTGTAAAAGTTACCTTCAAATATACCTCCAGAAAAGTGGGAGAGTCTGTTTTAGAGATAGTATATTTGGATAGTTGCTAACTTTTATCTTAACTTGTAGAAAAACAAATATAATTAATCAAAATTATACCCACTATTGTCAAACTTTTCAGAATTAAGGACCACAAGCCTGCTAGTAGATAGGAAGTTATGCTGAAAAAAAGTTATATATCCTTTCTATAATGTTGAAAGATGGAGTGTCATTATTATTAAAGATTAGGACTGCATTGCCCAATATGGTACCCACTAGCCACAAGTGGTTATTTAAATTTAAATTAATTATAGTAAATCAAATAAAAAATTCAGTTCCTCAATGGCCACATGTAGCTTGAGGCTGTCATATTGGACAGTGCGGAAACATCCCCATCACTGCAGAGAGCTCTATGCTGGATTAGATACTGTATGCAGTTATAGTGCCTAGGGGGCCCTGGTGGTACAGTGATTAAGAGCTCAGGATGCTAACTGAAAGATCAGCAGGATGAGTCTACTACCCGCTCCTTGGAAACCCTATGGGACGGGTCTATTCCGTCCTATAGGGCCACTATGAGTCGGAATTGACCCATTGGCAACGGGTTTGGGTTTTAAAAAAATTTTTTATGGTGCCTAGAAAACAGTACTTTACAAAGGAGTCCTGGTGGCTCAATGGTTAAGTGCTCAGCTGCTAATCAAAAGTTTGGTGGTTCAAACCCACCTGGTGGCTCCGAGGGAGAAAAGACCTGGTGATCTGTTCTTGTAAAGATTATAGCCTAGAAAACTACGAGGCAGTTCTACTCTGTCACATGGGGTCATTATGAGTCAAAATTGACTGAACAATACCTAACAACAACAACTACTGGACGTAGTAGCAAAAAAAAAAAAAAAAAGCCTCCAACATTTCAGTTCTGATAAGTATTTCTTGTCCATTAATCCTCTAGTGGAAAGCCTGGTGGCGTAGTTGTTAAATGCTACTGCTGCTAACCAGGAGGTTGGCAGTTCGAATCCTCCAGGCGCTCCTTGGAAACTCTATCGGGCAGTTCTACTCTGTCCTATAGGGTCCCTATGAGTCGGAAATGACTCGACGGCAGTGGTTAGGTGGGAATCCTCTAATATGGGTATTTTTAGTTGTCAGGCAGCTTTTATGTGGTGAGTGTCCCAGGCTCCTTCCAGGAATTCTACCATGTCCCAAGTCTTGTTTTCAGCTGCTGGAAGGGGAGAGAAAGGATAGAGATGCCACACCTGCTTCTTAACCATCTTGGCCTGGAAGTGATAAGTCACTTGCCTTCATGATCCATTGGTGAGAACCCACCTAGATGCAAAGCTTTAAAAAATTTTATCTTTGGAAGGAAAAACCAGCAGTTTCGCAGTAGCTGAGAAGTAGTGGAAAATAAATATGAATTTTCTATTGAAAAGTAACTAATGATCAAGGGTTAGTTTCGTTAACCATTAAACTAATTACATTCCTTCATTTTTAGTACAAATATTATTGTTTTCTACATTTTTATGTGATTGGCTTTCACATATTAATTGGATAAACTCTAAGGACTAATTAATATTATATTAATGTTGTTGGAATTTGAAACTCCTTATATGTTACAAATTAAGAATGATCCAATAAGAACCTCGTTTTTATATACCCTTATATAAAAAATTAGAGACTCATGGGAAATTTGAATAAAGATGATTATGTATTTTTATGTAGGTTCTTTATTTTATAGAAGCAGTAGTGATACTATTTGTTCCTAGAAATTTTCTCATGTGTATTGAAGTATGGAGCCCTGGTGGTGTAGTTGTTAAGAGCTTAGCTGCCAACCAAAAGGTTGGCAGTTCGAATCTACCAGCCATTCTTTGGAAACCCTATGGGGCAGTTCTACAGTTCTACTCTGTCTTATAGGGTCACTATGAGTTGAAATCCGTTCAATGGCAATGGTTTGTTTTTTTTGGTTTGGTATTGAAGCATGATCTAATTTAGAGAAATAGAATTTATATAACATCAGGGTTATGTGTATTATATGGTTTGAAGCACATTTTCAAAGCAGCCTTCCCTGTTTTTATGGCCAACGAGTTATTGACAGAAGCTCTTATAAAATTGTCTGTTTTGTAAATCAACTCTCAAGTTAAAAGATAAATTTCCAGAAGATCAATATCCAGTGTCTTGGTGTGATATGCTCATATATGTGGTAATTTGGTGTTCAATACATATATTTACAAGTATACTTTCCTTTGGGAGTACAAAACACAGGTAGTTCAAGATTACTACTATTTCTATGTTCATTTTAAACATTTTCTTCTTATTATTCTCTTTATCTCTATGTTTATCTATTTGTATATCTACACACACTATCTGTATATAAAATATATATACACACACACATACGTATATAGGCAGTCCCCCTCATTTTGCACAATTCTGTGGGACTGCAAAAATGACTGCAAGCTGAAACTATGCAGAGTTCTTAATAATCAATGGGAAAAAGTATGATTGTTCCATGATCTTTAAAATTTTTTGTCAAAATATTAAAAACCCTGAATTCCAGTGGCATAGTGGTTAAGTGCTCTGCTGCTAACCAAAATGTCGGCAGTTCAAATTAGGGCTTCAAACGGTTCAAATTGCTTTAGTCATGGCTTACACAATGAAACAAGAACAGACCCAGATTTATAAATGCCTCTGGGTGAATACAGTCCCCAGCTGAGTGCGTTAATTGTTTATAAAGCCCATGGACTCTTATAAATGTATAAATTTATAAAATTTGGGTGATCCAGAATGATAACCGGAACTGGAAAAATTATGGGTTGAAGCCATGTAACGGGAGACTTGGAAGAGGCATAATAAGCCCCTTCAGGAGCCTGGTGGGTGAGGTTAGATTATTGGTAGAACTGTGGAGACTGACACAAGGTCAAAGCTGTGTGGTCGGCTACCATCTTCGTTCTGGGCATTGCTGTTTCTGACTCTGCTCAAAATCTGACGGGTAAGAGATTTTGTTGCTATGCAGTGTGCATGCTGCCCTTGTTTTCTGAGAGGGAGATTAAGTTTCCAGCAGGGCTTTGACCTGTACTTTTTCCCATTCCAGTTATCATTCTGGTTATTCATCCAATTTTTGAAAATTCAAGTCTGTTCTGGTTTTGATTCCTTGGCTGTGACTGAACCGGGACGACCCAGTTTGAAGTCCTGGTTCAAACCCACCAGCCACGCAGCCAGAGAATGATGTGGCAGTCTGCTTATGTAAAAATTACATCCTTGGAAACCCAATGGGGCAGTTCTGTTCTGTCCTATAGGGTTACTATGATGAGCACTTTCAGTTTATATAAATGTATAAAACCAAACCAGTTGCCATCCAGTTGATTCCAACTCATGGTGCCCCCATGTGCGTCAAAGTAGAACTGTGCTCCCTGGGGTTTTCAATGGCTGATTTTTCAGAAATAGATCACCAGGCCTTTCTTATGGGTGCTTCTGGGCGAACTTCAACCTCCAGTTGAGCATGTTAACTGTTTGTACCACCATGGACTCCTATAAATATAGAAAAGCAGGAAAAAAAGCCCACTGCCCATCGAGTTGATTCTGATTCATAGAGGCCCCATAGGGTTTCCTCGGCTATAAATCTCTATGGAAGCAGACTGCCACATCTTTCTCCTTGAGAGCTGCTGGTGGTTTTGAACCACCGGCTTTTCAGTTAGCAGTCTGTTGCTTTAACCACCGCGCCACAAGGGCTCCTTAAATATGTATAGGAAAATGGAAAAAAATAGTAAAACTACTATTTATTTAGTAAATTGTAATTTAAAACATTAGAAATGTTAAGAATGAAAATGTTTTATTTCTTTGTAAAAACTTACCAAGAATAGTTTGAACTATTTTTCTTCTGGTTGTATAACTTATGATATAGAGTGAATATATTTTTTACATCTTGAATGAAAATTGTGATACTGCTTTCTAAATTTGGATCACTTTCCAGAATTTTAGCCTTTGTCCTTGCAATATCATGAAATATCTCTGAGAGTTTCTTTCATGTGAAGTTTTGGATGGAGTCACTTCCTCTGGGATAGCTTCATCCTTTTCCTCAGAACTGTTTTCCTCATTTTTGTTGGTAAATTCTTCTTCACTAATTTTTTCTGGCTGCAGTCTAGTGACTCTCGAATGGTGGCAATGTCAACATTCCCTTGGTCTGCTATTTACCTTAGATCAGAATTTCACTTCCACTGTTTTTAACCATTTCTTCCTGTGCTGCATTTTCATCTTTGTGGGACAAGTGCCTCTTTTGATGATCTGTTTTTGTAAAATGTCATGGGAATTATCACTGGGGGACAGGAGGCAACACAGCTACGTGCTTTGCTGTCTGTGTGTGCACTAAATAACAGCGGCATGTCACCAGTAGGCTTTGAAAAAAGTGACATGATTTGTCATTGAATTTGACGCACATCTATACTTTACATGGTGATTTGTGTGCTGAAGGCTTAACAGCAAAGTTTGTTCTTCATGCAATTATTCACAGTTAATACACTGTGGCAACTGAGATATGAACCATGTTTTTGGTGTTATTTAACTAAATCCTGGTAAGTGAAATACGTGCTTTATGAAACCAGGCAAACAAAGACTGCCTGTATACGTGTGTGTGTGTACTTTTGTTTTTTATGGAAGCTACACCTCTCCATGGGCCTTGGATCATTTCCCATTCTCTCCTATCATTGCTCCTGCTACATCCCACATAAATTGAAATGTACCCTGGGAACATTCTGTTTACTTTTCTGTAACGTGTGTATGACATCAGCTGGGGCAAGTTTGAAGGAAATATGCATCATCGTTGGGAGAATTCCATAAAACATTTACCTTTGGAGATTGGATATTGTACAGAAGTAGAGACAGCTATCGTTTTAATTTAGGAGTTAAGTGTTCATTACTTGAGGTAAAGCTATACCTTGAAAGTAGTTAATCACTGGGTTTAAAAAAAAAAGCAACACAGGTATTTACAAATAAATTAGATGTGACTGTGGTATGAATACTTAGAAAAACTAAAACCATGTTAAACTACACTTTGGTGGATACGGTTTTCCCTTGTGTTGTTATCTATATGGAATCTAGATCAGTGGTTTTCAAACTTTAAAATGCATATGAGTCACCTGGGGGATTTTTATGAAACACAGATTGTGATTCAGTAGGTCTGGGATGGGGTCTGTATTTCCAACTAGCTCCGAGGAGATGATGATGCTACTGACCAAACTTTGAATGTCAAGAAACCAGAGCAAACTAGTATTCTGCTGTACTATGATTTAGAAACCCAATGGCTGAAATAAATACAATTTTATCTTTATTTGAAGTTGCTTTATTTGATTGTTTTCCACTTCCATGAAAGTGGAAAATAGCTAACTGTTAAAAACAACTTTGGACCTTCTTTAACCTTCCATCTACCATCTTGTTTTTCTCTTTCCTTTCCATCCCATCTGAAGACCCATCCTCCTTTTACTCCTACGTCATGTCCTCCCAGTCATTCACCAGCTCATCAGATCTGGCTTTAATCAGAATCTAAACTGTCTGGCAAAGACTTTCTAAATGCAAAATTTGTTGTTGTTTTTATTAGGTGATGAGCCAGCTCCAACTCATGTCAACTCCATGTAAAACAGATTGAAATGTTGCCTGGTCCTGCACCATCTTCATGATCATTGGTATGCTTGAGTCCATTGTTGTAGCCATTGCATATTTTGAGTGCCTTCCGACCTCGGGGCTCACCTTTCAGCACTATTCTGTTGTGATCCATAGGGTTTTCATTGGCTGTTTTTTTGGAAGTAGATCACCAGGCCTTTCTTCCTAGTTTCTCTTATTCTTGAAGCCCTGCTGAAACCTGTCCACCATCATGACCCTGCTGGTATGTGAAATGCAAATGGCATAGCTTCCAACATCATGGCAACATGCAAGTCACTACAGTATGACTAATTGACAGATGTGTGGTGGAAATGCAAAGTTTAGGGATGCAATTTAGTCATCTGGTATGATGTGTTTATAAAATCTGATAATATCGATCTCACTTCATGGCATTCTTCCTTCCTTTAGTTTCTGGAACATCAGTTCTCTTTTGTTCTCCAATTTTTCTGATGCCCCCTGCTCTGTCTCCTGCACAGGCCCCTCAGTTTGTCCCATCCCTACAATGGTGATCTCTTTAGGAATCCATTCTTCTTCCCTTGTACCTGGCCAGATGCTTCCTACCCATCATTTTCCCCATAGCTCCAGTTACCATGTATATTTCAGTGACTCCTAATTTCTGTCTTTCCTCCTCATGGACTGTTAAAGTTTTACTCCCGATGCAGCTGTGTGACCTTGGGAAAATTTCTTCACTACTCTGACCATCACTTTCTGTGTAATCATGTTGTTATGGGGATTAAACAAATTTTACTTGTTAACTACCAGGAATAGTGCCTATCACCTAGTAAGTGTGTACACAGTGGTAGTTATTATGTATTTGTTGGAACTTTGTACAATAAAATACTTTGTCTTTTTTTTACACTGTACGCCATGTAATTTAGGTACATACTTAATTGCTTTAGATAATAGTGATCATTAAATTCCTCTGATGATACTTCCCATGACATTGGAGGAACAGCCTGTAATAAATATACCACTTTGAATTTCTCAGGGATCACTGTTTTCACACTAGTACACTTGGTAACAGTTGATTTAATGAATGCATCCAATATATGAATATGACACATTTCTTGGTTATTGTCTTAGTTCTCTTGTGCTGCTGTAACACAAATATAAGTGGATGGCTTTAACAAAGGGAAATTTATTTTCTCACAGTTTTTTTTAGTAGGTTACAAGTCCAAATTCAGGGTGTCAGCTCTAGGGGAAGGCTTTTTCTCTCTGTTAGCTCTGGAGGAAGGTCCTTGTCCTCAATCTTCCCCTGGTCAAGGAGCTTCTCAGGTGCAGGGATCCCGTGTCCAAAGGACACACTCTGCTCCCGGCGCTGCTTTCTTGGTGGTATGAAGTCCCCCACTCTGTGATAGCTTCCCTTCCCTTTTATCTCTTGAGGGATAAAGGGTGATGCAGGCCACACCCCAGGGAAACTCCCTTTACATTGGATCAGGGAGGTGACCTGAGTAAGGGTGGTGTTACAGTCCCACCCTAATCCTCTCAACATAAAATTACAATCACAAAATGGAGGGCAACCACACAATTCTGGGAATCATGGCCCAGCCAGTTGATACACACATTTTTGGGGGGACATAATTCAATCCATGACAGCCATGATTTTGATTGTTTATATATCTCTCCATTTAAAAAACCATTTAAAGCCGTGTTAAATTCCTTTTTTGTCAAGGACTAAATTACGTATCAAGTATTTGTATTTCTTAGATGGAATTTTTGGAATTATTCACATTTGGAAAATATTGTAAATGGATTTTGAGTTTGCCATTTTTTCCTTTATGGTAATAAAACTGTAATCTTTTCCTAAGACTTTGCCTAAAGGATTTTAGCATGAAAAATTAGCATGATATATAACTTATAAAAAATTGTATATTTAGTGCATTTAATTCAACAGACATTTATTAAATATTTATGAGGGGACACTACATGAAATTAAATCTTGACTGCCTCTAATTGTTCATGAAAAGGAGACAAGTCAATAAATAAATTCGTCAGTTATGTTAAGTTTTATGGAGAATTTAAGTAATATACTCTACAGTAAGCTAGCCAAGGGCAAGAACAACTAGTCTACCTAGAGAAGTCATAGAATTTTCAAAAAGGAAGTAGAACTGGATCTGGAGGAGATCTCCAGGAGAGGAAGTGGGAGGGAACTCCAGGCTTGGAGAAGAGCATGTACAAAGACATTTAAAACCAAAAGAGCACTCCGGATTTGGGGAAAGGTGATCAATTCCACTGGCTCATCCCCTAACTTTTATGGGCCTGGGCAAAATCACCGGTGGAGACCCAGCCCATGGGCTACCTTCTTTCTCTTCCTACCTTCAGCTTTGTACCTAAGGTACGTGGTCTCCTGGGTAACATTCAGACAACTTGAGCCTAGGGGTGGGCACCCCACTGCCCATCTGCTTCTGGGAGAAGCTGCCTAAACAGCCTCCTGTCAGCCTTCTCTGAGGCCAACTACAAAAGAAGTACTACTTCCTCCGATCCTAACCACCAAAAGTAGATCAGACCTTACAAGTTAAAGGGCACAGTCCCCATCATGGCGGCTAAATTCTCCAAAGACTTTAGATATCAGTGACAAGTTCAGAGGACACCCGAACTTCTGACCTACTAGCTACAAACTCAGGAGTTCCCACTACGCTCTCAGGATACCAGCTTCAAGCATGGGGTTCACCAGAATTCCTTCACTTCTGACCTGATGGCTACAAATTTGAAGGTTCGCATTGCTTCTGTAGAGTTTTACAGCTTTGGCAACCCTGTACAGGGTCACTGTGAGTCAGAATCGATTTGACTGCAGTGCGTTTTTTTTTTTTTTTGAATTACCCTTTCAGGTTTGATAATTCACTAGAATGACTCATGCTTCAAGTAAGTTCTATATTTACAATTACAGTTTTATTACAGTAAAAAAGATACAAATAAAGAGATACGTTGGGCAAGATCTGGGAAGGTCCTCAGTGTCCCAAGGGTTTTGTCAACCTTCTGAGGATTGATGTCTTCACCAACCAGAAAGGTCATCTGAGATTCACTGTCCAGAGTTTGAATTGGGATTTCCTTATGCAGTCATGATTGACTGAATCATTGTTTATGTAGTTGAACTCAACCTCCAGCCTTCCTCTAAGCCCTAAAGGGGGATGATATAATGTGGTAGACTCTTCTGGCATGACTTTACCCAAGAGTCACCTTATTAACATAGCAAAGATTCCTGTCACTCAGGAAATTCCAAGGGTTTAGAGCTACCTTTCAAGAACCAAGAACAAAGAGCAAATTCTTTGGGTAAAGTTAATTGTATACCCCTCACCTCCTCATGCTGGCTTTGGAAAAGTTCATAGGGCACTTGAGGCAGGGAATTCAGGGTCCTGGTGTTTCATTTCAGGGACCTGGGTCTTGAAAGTAAGGGCATGGGCTCTGAGGAGACATGTCCCATTGGTCCCAGGGGATGCCAAAACAGAGCTTTCTAAAACCACACCCAGGCCAAAGGCCCCTGGTCAGGTCTGAGGATGAAGCCTAAGTTCCTTGTGGCTCATACATAGGTTGCTTGGAAGTCATCTGGAAACCATGGTGGCCTAGTGGTTAAAAACTATGACTACTAACCAAAAGGTCAGCAGCTCATATCCAGCAGGCACTCCTTGGAAGCCCTATGGGGCAGCTCTATTCTGTCCTTTAGGGTCGCTATGAGTCAAAATCAACTCGACAGCAATGGGTTTGGTTTTTCTGGTTTTTGGAAGTCCTTAGGTATGGAAAGTGAAGCTGAACATTTGAACTAGGAACAGATGGCAATTAGTTTACATTTTTAAAAATATAGTGACCATTGTCTCTGACTATACCCTTGATGTAATTTAGTTTTATTGTGTAGGATCAAACAGAAAAACTATACTCCTCAGTTCATGCAATGATTGTGAAGGAGATATTCTGATAAATAGCATTACTCATTTTCAAAGATTTAGAATGCCGGGAATTATATTGAAACCAAAACTTATCTTGGGCATAATTAAATCTTTTCTTTTTTTTCAAACTTTAATGTTGCTGGCTCTTTAAAATTTGCAATGATTCAAATAAAATAAGCATAAGCCTATTCGATGCTGGTTAACATTTATAATAATCAACAAATTAAAGAATTGTGGCTATGTTGGGCCTTTTAACTGTGCCGTGATTAGCCTTTATTATAACTGATATGTACTGATGTTAGTGTGAAATATGTATATATATACATATATATATATGTAAAACTTAAGAGTGCTTGTATTTCCTAAATGTTAAGCTTCATATCCAGGAATGAGGCTTAGCAAATACTTTCCATCAGGATAGAAAGTTGTAGTTAAAGAGCTATATAGCCTTAGGATAGCCACATTCCGAGGGTTTTTCCTTTTAATTTTTCACCAATTGCAATATTTTGAATAAAAATTCTGATTTATGTCTCAAATTATTCTTTATCATAGAACATGGCAGATATAAATTTAGAATGAATCTACCAGGTTTGCTAAGAAATCTTGTGGCTGTTAATGATATAGTTAAGAAATAAAATGAAAATGAAAAAGACAAGTGGGTAAAACAGAAATTGTAGAAAAAGGAGAACAAAAGGGCTGAGAAAGGCTAGGGTCAAAAGAGTTGAAAACATTGGATAAAATGTTGGTTGCCACCAATGACTGCTTGGATTATCTCTGAAGGAATAGTCAACATAGGTGTATAGCTCTAATATGGAACTATAACTTACAGATGGGCAGAATGTTCATGAACAGTGTTCTAATTCTGATAGGAACTTCTACTTCTTGGGAGTAATTGGATGTCCTGTATTAAGAAATTAAAAGTTTGTGGTATATAACCACCACCCACCCACTGCCGTCGAGTCGATTCCGACTCATAGCAACCTTATACGACAGAGTAGAACTGCCTGATAGAGTTTCCAAGGAGCGCCTGGTGGATTCAAACTGCCGATCTCTTGGTTAGCAGTTGTAGCACTTAACCACTACACCACCAGGGCTTCCTTGTGGTATATAGATAGGTAAAATTTTAATATTGTTAAACTCCTCAAAGTAGGAAAGCCAAGCCCAAACCATTACTGCTCCCTTGAATTTTGGGACCAAATTATGAGCCCAGGAATGAGTTCTAAATTCTATTTGGGACTAATCAAGCACTGATATTCTAGGCTTCTTTCTTGTTAATCCCAGATAGTTATGATAATGGAATACTATTTTACAATATCAGCAAGCTTTCCTTTCACATCTGCTAAGATTAAAAAAGAAAGAGAAAGAAATGATGTTCCTATGGCAACTGTACTCAAAATGTTACTCGTTTATCCTCTTTGGTTTCTTACAAGTGGACCTCATTTATTTTGCTAGATGAAATTTAATGTAGAAGAGATACATTGGGTGTGACAGAAAAAGTCACTTTTCTCAGCCAAAGGCATTTTAATCTCAGGCATAGTTTAGTAGGCAGTTGTACCACCCTATCAAATCAAATCACATAGTCCAGTCAGTCAGTAGAGATTCAAAATCTTTAGATAAAATCTTTGCAAAACTCAGCTTTGTTAAATTAGGCAAATATTTTGGCATGATGTACATAGAATCTTAGTTCTATAAACGTTGAGTTAGAAAACATCAGATTTTTTTTTGTGAAATCGAAGACTACAACTCCCAATGACTGGCTGAAAATTCAGTCGAAACAGTGATAAATTGGCTTATAAAACATACTTAAAAAAGATTAAATATTTCTTATGGGGAAACTGTTCTTAATTGGTTGGCAGATCTCAGGCAAAAACTTCGAAATATTCGTAGAAGGAAAAAGATATTCAGAACAACTGCTTATATTTCCTTGTCAAAAGAATAATATTTTACAATTATGGAGTGCTCTACATTTTTCAAAAGCTTTCATATGTATTTCCTCATTTAATTCTCTAAGCAATTTTTTTTTCCATGGAGGGAAATTATTATTTCCAACTTAAACATGAAGAAAATGAGTTCCAGAGAGGTTAATTGACTAGTCTACAGTGGCAGGTTGTTACAATAATGCCTCCATGTTGTAACACTTCTCTGTATTTATTTCTTAAATAGCCTTTTCCACACTGACTCTGAGCATAGCCATTTGACAGCTTTTGGCCAATGGAACAATAGTAAATATGGTGCACATGGAGACTTGAAACGTGCTTGTGGATGGGGGCTTGCCCTTTCTTTCAGCTGGCAATGGTTCTGCCACCCTATGACCAAGCCTGGGCTGGCCTCTTGGATGATGAGCAGGCCTAGCTGAGGTTTCAGACATGTAGATGAGGTCTCCCTAGACCAACCAGCCCCAGCCAAGATGGTTGAATCAGCCCATCAACCCACAGAATCACGAACTAATATTCTATTTTTTTTTCTGGTTATTGTTGTTGTTGTGCTCTAAGTGAAAGTTTATAGCTCAAGTTAGTTTCTCATACAAAAATTTATATAAAGATTGTTTTGTGATCCTAGTTGCTCTCTCTATAAGGTGACAGCATACTTTCTCCTTTCTATACTGGATTTCCTGTGTCCATTCAACCAGCTCCTGTCCATTTCTCCTTTCTTATCTCGCCTACAGTTAGGAGCTGTCCCTTTAGTCTCATGTGTCTCCTTGAACTAAGAAGCACACTCTTCATGAGTATCATTTTATGTTTTATAGTTAAGCCTAATCTTTGTCTGAAGAGTTGGCTTCGGAATGGTTTTAGTTTTGGGTTAACAGAGAGTCCGGGGACCAAGTCTTCTGGGGTTCCTACAGTCTCAGACCATTAAGGCTGGTCTTTTTACTAGAATTTGAGTTCTGCACTCAACATTTCTCCTGTGCCATCAGGGACTCTCTGTTGCATTCCCTGTCAGGGTGGTCATTGGTGGTAGCCAGATACCATCTAGTTCTTCTGGTCTCAGGCTGATGGAGTCTTTCGTTTATGTGGCCCTTTTGTCTCTTGGGCTAATATCCTTGTGTCTTTGGTGTTCTTCATTCTCCTTTGCTCCAGGTTGGTTGGGACCAATTGATGCGTCTTACATGGCTGCTCGCTGGATTTTAAGACCCTAGATGCCACTCACCAAAGTGGGATGCAGATCATTTTCTTAATGAACTTTGTCATACCAATTGACCTAGATGTCCCCTGAAACTATGGTCCCCAAGCACCCGCCCCTGCTTCTCTGTCCTTCCAAGTATTTGGTTGTATTCAGGAAACATCTTAGCTTTTGGTTTAGTCCAGTTGTGCTGACTTCTCCTGTATTGTGTGTTGTCCTTTCCTTCAAGATAATAGTTAGTGAATAACCTACTCCCTCCTTACCCACCCTCGTAACCATCAAAGAATTTTTTCTCCTCTGTTTAAACCTTTTCTTGAGTTCTTGTAATAGTGGTCTCATACAATATATGTCCTTTTGTGACTAATTTCACTTAGCATAATGCCTTCCAGATTCATAAATATTATGAGATGTTTTGCAGATTCATCTTTGTTCTTTATCATTACGTAGTATTCCATTATGTAACTATATCATAATTTGTTTATCCTTTGATCTGTTGATAGAACTCTAGGTTGTTTCCATGTTTTTGCTAATGTGAACAGTGGTGCAGTGAACATGGGTGTGCATATATCTATTCATGTGATGGCTCTTATTTCTTAAAATATATTCCAAGAAGTGGGATTGCTGGATTGTATGGCACCTCTATTTCTAGCTTTTTAAGGAAGCACCAAATCAATTTCCAAAGAGTTTGTACCATTCCACATTCCCACCAGCAGTGTCTAAGTGTTGCAGTCTCTCCACAACCTCTCTGACATTTATTATTTTGTGTTTTTTGGATTAATTCCAGCCTTGTTGGGGTGAGATGGCATCTCATTGTAGTTTTGATTTGCATTTCTCTAATGGCTAATGACCATGAGCATTTTCTCATGTATCTGTTAGCCGCCTGAATGTCTTCTTTGGTGAAGTGCCAGTTCATAACATTTGCCCATTTTTTAATTGGGTTATTTGTCTTTTTGTTCTTGAGGTTTTGCAGTATCTTGTAGATTTGAGAGATTAGACCCTGATCGGATATGTTGTAACCAAAAATTTCTTGCCAGTCTGTAGGTTGTCTTTTTACTCTTTTGGTAAAGTCTTTTGATGAGCGTAAGTGATTTTTAGGATCTCCCAGTTATCTAGTTTCTCTTCTGGTGTTTGTGCCTTGTTATGTTTTGTATTCTGTTTAAGCCATGTATTACTGCTCCTAGCATTGTCCTTATTTTTTCTTCCATGATCTTTATGATTTTTGATTTTATATTTAGGTCTTTGACCCATTTTGAGTTAGTTTTTATGCATGGTGTAAGGTATGGGTCTTGTGTCATTTTTTTGCAGATGGATACCCAGTTATGCCAGCGCTGTTCATCAAAGAGACTGTCTATTCCTCATTTAATGGGCTTTGGGCCTTTGTCAAACATCAGCTACTCCTAGTGGATGAATTTACATCTGGATTCTCAACTCCATCCCATTGGTCTATGTGTCTGTTGTTGTACCAGAGAGAGGCTGTTTTGACTACCGTGGTGGTATAAGAGGTTCTAAAATCAGGTAGTATGAGGCCTCCCACTTTGTTTTTCCTCTTCAATAAGGCTTTACTTACCTGGGACCTCTTCTCTTTCCATATGAAGTTGGCGATTTGTTTCTCCATGTCCTTAAAAAATGTCAGAGTTTAGATTGTGATTACATTGTGTCTGTAGATTGGTTTGGGTACAGCTGACATTTTCACAATGTTGAGTCTTCCTATCTGTGAGCAAGGTATGTTTTTCCACTTACGTAGGTCTCTTTTATTTTCTTGCAGTAGTGTCTTGTAGTTTTCTTTGTATAGGTCTTTTACGTCTCTGGTTAGATTTATTCCTAAGTATCTTATCGTCTTAGGGGCTATTGTAAATGCTTTTGATTTGGTGATTTCCTCTTTGACGGTCTCTTTTTGGTGTAGAGGAATCCAACTAATTTTTGTATGCTTAGCTTGTATTCTGATACTTTGCTGAAATTTTCTATTAGTTCCAGTAATTTTCTCATGGATTCTTTGGGGTTTTCTGTGTATAAGATCATATTATCTGCAAATAGAGATACTTTTACTTCTTCCTGACCAATTGGGATGCTCTTTATTTCTTTTTCTGGCCTAATTGCTCTGGCTAGGACCTCCAGCACAATGTTGAGTAAGAGTGGTGACAAAGGGCATCATGTCTGGTTCCCATTTCAAGGGGAATGCTTTCAGACTCTTTCCATTTTGTTGGAGTACAATTTTTCGTAGTATTCTGTTATGATTCTTTTAATTTCAGTTGGTCTGTTGTGATATCACTCATCTCATTTCTTATTCAGATTATTTGCTTCCTCTCCTGTTTTTCTTTGTCAGTTTGGTCAATGGTTTACTGATTTTGTTTATCTTTTCAAGGAACAGGCTTTTGGTCTTGTTAATGCTTTCAATTGTTTTTCTATTCTCTCTTTCATTTAATTTTCCTCTGATTTTTATTATTTTCTTTCTTCTGGTGCCCAGAGGCTTCTTTTGCTGCTCTCTTTCTATTTGTTTGAGTTGTAGGGTTAATGTTTTGATTTTGACCCTTTCTTCTTTTTGGATGTAGGCATATATTGCTATAAATTGACCTCTGAGAAGTGCTTTTGCTGTGTCTCAAAGGTTCTTGTAGGGTGTGTTTTCATTCTCATTTGGTTCTGTGAATTTCTTTGTTCTGTACTTAATTCCTTCTATAACCCAGTGGTTTTTGAGCAAGGTGTTGTACAGTTTCCATGTGTTTGATTTTTTTTTTCCTTGCTTTTTGTGTTATTGATTTCTACTTTTATGGCTTTACGATCAGTAAAGATGCCCTGTAATATTTTGATGTTTTGAATTCTGTTAAGGCTTGCTTTATTGCCTAATATGTTGTCTATTCTGGAGAATGTTCCATGTACCTTGGAAAAGAAAGTATACTCAGCTGCTGTTGGATGGAGTGTTCTGAATATGTCTTTGAGCTCACGTTGGTTGATTGTAACATTTAGATCTTCCATGTCTTTATTGAGCTTCTTTCTGAATTTTCTGTTCTTCACCAAAAGTGGTGTGTTGAAATCTTCTACTGTTATTGCAGAGCTGTCCATTTCTCTTTTCAATGCTGTTAGAATTTGTTTTATGCATTTTGGAACCCCATTTTTGGGTGCATAAATACTTATTATGGTTATGTCCTCCTGGTATCATTATATAGTGTTCTTCCTTATCCTTTGTGGTGGATTTTATTTTAAGGCTTATTTTGTCAGAGATTAATATTGCCACTCCTGCTCTTTTTTGATTGTTGTTGCTTGATGTATTTTTTTCTATCCTTTGAATTTTAGTTTGTTTGTGTCTTTAAATCTAAGGTGTGTCTCTTGTAGGCAGCATATAGATGGATCGTGTTTTTTTAATCCATTCTTCCACTCTCTGTCTCTTTATTGGTGCATTTAGTCCATTTACATTCAGTGTAATTATTGAGAGGTATGAGTTTAGTGCTGTCATTTTGATACATAGTGTGTGTGTGTTGTTGACAGTTTCTTCCACTTAATTTTCGGTACTGAGTTGTTTTTATGTATTTTTTTTTATCCTTTTCCTTCTTATTGATTTTGTATTTGCTGAGTCTTTGTGTTTTTCTTGTTTTTTATTTTGATGTGTAGGATTGTCAGTTTCCTTTGTGGTTGCCTTAATATTTACCTCTGCTTTTCCGAGTTTAAACCAAACTTTTATTTCTTTATATCTCCTTGACTTCCTTTCCATAGGAATGATCTTTGACTACATTTTTAGTCCCTCTTTTTTATTTTAATGTTGTCATCTTTTACATAGTGATGTCTGTGTTTCCCTATTTTCAGTGTCTTAGCTTTATTTATTTGTGACTTCCCTACCTGGGTTGATATTTTGTTTGTTCTGTCCTATGTTCTAGTCTTGGGTTGTTACCTAATGTTATTGATTTTCTAACTGGAGGATTTCCTTTAGTATTTCTCATAATTTCGGGTTTTTTTTTTTTTTTTTAACAAATTACCTATATTTCTGTTTATCTGGAAATGCTTTAATTTTGCCATTGTATTTGAGAGAGTGTTTTGCTGGATAAATTCTTGGTTGGCAATTTTTTTCCTTCAAGGCTTTATATATGTCATTCCATTGCCTTCTTGCCTACATGGTTTCTGCTGAGTAGTCAGAGCTTAATCTTATTGACTCTCCTTTGTAGACAACTTTTTGTTTATCCCTAGTCACTCCTAAAATTCTCTCTTTATCTTTGATTTTGGCAACCTTGACTATAATATGTCTTGGTGACCTTCTTTTGAAATTTACTTTGTATGAGGTTCGATGAGCTGCTTGGATAGATATCTTCTCATCTTTCACGATATCAGGGAAGTTTTCTGCCAACAAATCTTCAACAATTCTCTCTGTATTTTCTGTTATCCCCCTGTCCTGATACTGTGATCATTTGTAGATTATTCCTTTTGATAAAGTCCCACATAATTCTTAGGGTTTCTTCATTTTTTTTAATTATTTTATCTGATTTTTCCTCAAAAAAGTTGGTGCACAGTGCTTTATCTTCAATCTCTGTAATTTTGACTTCCGTTGCCTCAATTCTGTTCCTGTGACTTTCTATTGTGTTGTCTAATTCTGAAATTTTATTGTTAATATTTCAGATTTCTGTCTGCTGTTTCTGTATGGATTCTCTCAGCCAGTTAAATTTGTCATTATGCCCTTGTATAACCTTCTTACATTCCTCCATTGCTTAGTGTTTGTGTTCCTTGGCTCGTTCTGCTTTTTGCCTGATCTCCTTCCTCATCTCTCAAAGAGTTCTGTATATTAATCTTTTGGAATTTTACCTCCGATAACCCTAAGAATTTATCTTCCTCCAGAAGATTTCTTGATTCTTTGTTTTGGGTGCTTGCTGAAGCCATATGGTCTGCCTTTTTATGTGATTTGATATTGAGTGTTATCTCCTAGCCGTGAATAAGTTATTATATTTATTTATTTTATGTTTGGTTACTGTGTCCTAGCTTCTTGTTTTGTTTTGATATGCCCACATAGGCTGGGCTTGTGAGCTAGTTTGACTGTTGGTGCTTTTGCAGCTCTCATGTCCTGTCACCGGGTCGTTAGATCTGTTACTAGATATGTGAGCCCAGGAATCTGTTTACTTCTCTTGTATGGATTCAGCTCAGGAGTCCAGGTAGTCGATCACCAAGTGTGTGGTGCAGGCTCTCAACTACAGTCATAGATGGGCAGGGGGGATTGAAGTAGGCACAGGTATCTGGCTGCAGTAGGGGGTCATGTGCTGAGCAAGGCAGGGGGCTGATGGCTGCCCCTGGAGAGGAAAGTGTGTCCCTGTTCTCTAGAGCATGTAGGTGGGTAGGTTTTGCAGCCAGACTATTGGCAACCAATGCTGTTGGCTGTAAGGACTGGGAGGCACCACTTATTTTTGGACCCCTGTAGCGGGTGGCTAGATGGTGTGGTTAGAGCAACCAGTCCTCAGGCTCCTGATGTTTGTAGGTGATGACCTTGCTTAATGGCAGAGTGGTGACAAATGTCACAAATCTGCCACTCCACCTTATAGCTGATACAGTTGAAAATAGACTTCAGGTATATATCCTCTCGTACTGTGCTAATGAGGACCTACACTGTTGGAATGAGCCCACACAGGTCTATGCAGGGGTGAAAGGTATTCAAAATCCATGGAGTCTTTATGCCAGTGCCTAGGCAAAGGAGCTATGCCTGTCTGAGTTCTTGCTTTGGGGGAGCTGGCAGATTATTTTTTTATGTTTGTTAGTTTGTTACCTCTCCAAAGCCAGGAGAATGGCTCAGGCATGCAATGGGTCCTGCTTCTGGCCCAGGGGAAACAGCAATTGCTGAAACTGGCCCAGGACCTGGTGCAAGAGTGGTTCTTCCCAAACGGGGTGTTTTTTGATCCGAGTAGTAGGTTAGACACATGTAGTTACCTTTTGCCAACTGAGCACTGCTTTTCACTAGTTCTGGAGGCTTGAGTAGACTCTCCGCTGCTCGGTCTCTCCTGTTGTGGAAAATGTGTCCCAAGTGCCACTGCTTGCCTCACTGCTCATGCCAGCTGATCCAGCCTTCAGGGTGCTGGTTCCCGCTGGGTCAGGTCTGGCAACTCGTTGCTGCTTCTGAACCTTCTCACTCTTTCCCTGTTGCTCAATCTGATTCCTTAACTTCGCTTTTGATGTTCAGGGCTCCTAGATTGTCGTATATAATTGATTCTTGTTTTTTCAGGTCTTTGTTGTAAGAGGGACCACAGGAAGTGTCTGACTTCTCTGTCATCTTGGCCTCACCTCCCTTTCAATATTCAATTGTTTTAAGCCACTACTTTTTGGGGTGAATTGTCAAGCAGAAAACACTTACAAACCCGTAATCAGAAGGTACATAGGCAGGATTAGAACTCAGATCTTCAGGAGCCTATCTCAGTCATTCACTGTGGACTAAAAAAATGGGTAATTTATCAAGACATTGCAAAAAATTGAACTAAGAGATTATATAAATTGAAAAGGGAGAAATCAAATCCTTTTAAAGTGGTTGTCAAAATCTTCATTTTCAGTTCATTTTTACAAAATTCCCTTTTTTAAAGCAAGTTTTATCTACCGATACATTTTCCTACTTTTTAGTTTGTTCTGTGTCCTCTTGGGTCATGTAAGTGGCTTTTATTATGTGGTTAAATTTATGGTAAAAATGTAAAATAAAACTACTCAGGCTTATAATTGATTATCTTGACATACTTATAATTTACGACATATATACTTTACCTTCTTCAGTCCTGTATAGTTGAATAAAATAACCAAGGTAGTATAAAGTAACGTTTTTTATTTTCAAACTACCCCCTGCCTGCAGTGGGTTTTTGCATTCAAATCAGTAGCTCATAATTGCTTTAACAAAACATTTCCTTTCGTTTTGCTTTACATGACACCAAAATATTGTGCAAAATATCCAATTGAAAAGAAACACCCATTTTTCAATATCTGTCATCATAGAAGTTACTTTGGTGAATTTCCTTCAACTCATCAGATTTTCTTCTGGTTTTGTACCAGGATTGCTCATTTTCAGGCACAAAATGATTTTTGAAGAAATATGATTTCATTTGAATAGGCCTTGTGTAGGTGGTGGGGGGAAAGGGGAGGGGGTGTAAAGCAAAGGATTCTTAAGGGAGGTTGGCAGCAACTTTGAAGTCCAAGATGTAGCCATGGCTTCATAATGCCCCATTGGGGGAAAAAATCCCGGAGAAAAGTAAACATTTAAACAAGGATCTAGACACCAATTGGAGCTTATCCAGTATTAAACAGAAACACATGCTTTGTTCAAGGCATTTGCAGAAACAAAACCATCCTGCCTTCTTTTATTTATTTATTTTTTCTAAAAGTTCAGCCTTCTATTTATGCTATGTCAGAGCTAAAGCAGGCCATGGAATTGGAAACAAAGGGAAATTATTTCAACAAAAAGCTGAAATATTCTCCCACTCTTCTCCGCTCCTTTCACTACCTCCAAGCTTATTCTCCCCTCTCTGCCCTACCTTACCCCTCCAGGTGTTAATACATCAATATTCTTTAGTCACATGTTAATTTTAAGTGCTAATAAAAGGAAGCTGAATACACACCACTTCCATTGAGGGAAACACAGACTGTAAACTTTTTTTTTTATTTATTTTTCACCTTCTCTGAGCTGTACCTGCTGGCATTCCCTGTGCAATAGAAGCTTCCTATTCCAGGAATGAGGAATGCACTTTCTCCTTTAAACTAAAAATTTGAGAAGTTACTGTATACAGCAATGCTAGGAAAGGGTTGTGTTCTTTCTGAACCATACAAATTAATTTTAAGGGATGGTGGGATAAAATTCTTGCCTGCCATGCAGGAGACCGAGGTTTGGTTCCTGGCCAATGCACCTCGTGTGCAGCTACCCCCGTCTGTCAGTGGTGGTTCATGAGTTGCTTTGATGCTGAACAGGTTTCAGAGGCACTTCCAAGTTAAGGTGGACTAGGAAGAAAGGCCTGATGGTCTACTTTTAAAAATCAGCCAATGAAAACGGAACATTGTTTGCAACCCATCATGGGAATAGCACAAGAGTTGGGGTTGACTTGACAGCAACTAAGAACAACAACATGATACATTAATTGTCATAGACAACAGCTATGCAAAACTGAATATTCAAGTGACTTTCTTAATCCAGTGGAATAAGCCAACACCAAAACATATAAATGCTCCCCAAGCCCAGAATGTACATTTTGTGTGTGTATATATATATATATATATATATATATATTTTTTATTAGGGATGGTAAAACTAGTTAACTAACTCAAATTTTCACTTTTCAACCCATTATATTGATTTGAATATGGTGCCTTTCTAGTCCTACTCAAAATACAAAGTTGAGGTATTTTAGAATATAGGCCCAATGTAACACCAACAATGTTTTGGACAAATTTCTTTAAAGAATTTATTGTCAGATCTTGGTAGAATAATCTTCTGTGTAATGTAGTTTTGCATATTAAATTTTACAATTACCTGTTTACAATATTTAAAGGCACTAAACTGAGGAACATCTTGAGTTAATATTTTGTTTAAATCACTGTTGTAACTGATGTTTCCAAGTCCACTTGCCTGAGGAGGTGGGGTGAGGAACTACAATATAGTCAGGAAAATGACTCTAGGGCCAAATAATAATTCCATGACTTACGCTCACCAACTGGCTTCCTAAAACTTGAGCTCCTGGAATTTCTCTCAGAGCTGAGGAAGAGGGGGTTCACACACATTTTCCAGTTAAAATCACCTTTAGCTGCCTAACACTGGTCTATATTGCTCATTGATTGGATTCTCCTCATAGCTATGTAATTTGTATTACGATTGATGGAATAACCTTTTGAATACTACTGGCCACAGAGGAGATCTTGCCTTGTCATCTGCTTAAAAAAGGACTATGGGCTAAAACATTATACTATCTGAGATTAGGCTCCATCATCTCTCCTGCCCAAGTTTGGTGTGTGTGTGTGTGTGTGTGTGTATGTGTGTGTTGGGGGTGGGAAACTGTTTCTCACAGCACCATCAGGGCCACATCTCACCAATTATCATTTCTCAGAAGAAAATTAAATTTTTACACTCTCTCTCTCTGTCAGACTCCCTCATTTGAACTTTAGATTCAGTTCCTCACATCTTCCTACTCCATTTTCAGGAGTCATATTACCAGTGAGTTAATTAATTATAAGAATACCATTGGTCACACAGCAAGCTTTACCAAAATGGGAAATTTTGGTAATGAAAGCTTTGGGCAAATATTAAGAAGTTAAATTGGATCATTCATACCAGTTATTACCAAACTGAGGTATCTTAAGGTACATGGAGGTTCCCAAGGGGTATGCTCACATGAAGAGTTTTTTTTTTTTTTAATTTTTATTAAGCTTCAAGTGAACATTTACCATTCCAATCAGTCTGTCACATGTAGGTTTACATACATCTTACTCCCTTCTCCCACTTGCTCTCCCCCTATTGAGTCAGCCCTTACAGTCTCTCGTTTCGTGCCAATTTTACCATCTTCCCTCTCTCTCTATCTTCCCATCTCCCCTCCAGTCAAGAGTTGCCAACACACTCTCCCGTGTCCACCTGATTTAATTAGCTCACTCTTCATCAGTATCTCTCTCCCCCCCACTGACCAGTCCTTATCATGCCTGATGATTTGTCTTCGGGGATGGTTCCTGTCCTGTGCCATCAGAAGTTCTGGGGAGCATTGTCTCTGGGATTCCTCTAGTCGCAATCATACCATTAGGTGTGGTCTTTTAATGAGAATTTGGGGTCTGTATCCCATTGGTCTCCTGCTCCCTCAGGAGACATGAAGAGTTTTAAGGCAAACAATTTTCAGACTCAATATCCACACATTCTCTTTTCTAATTTTTTCTCTCTGAGAAAGCATTTACGTCTGAAGACTCATGCAGGCCTTTTTTCCACCACTTCTTTCAGAATTGCCCTGATCAAGTTTTATAAAGAAAGGCATGCCTTTCATTCATCCTGAATCTTATTATTGTGTGGTGTCCAGAGTGTAGAGACCTCTGGGATGCCAAACAAAAAAGACCATTTGAAATACTGTTGGTGACTAAGCCTCCTTTGATCAAGGCACCATGTGCCCATGAAAAGTCTTCACACCCTTCTGGCTTATATTTATTTCTGTGACAAGAGAGGAGTTGCATGTTGTGACATTCTGAATTCATAATATTGTGGAAAAAGATGACAGGATGAATTTTTGTTTTTTTATATAACGGCTTTTCCTTCCTGGCTATGCCTATATCTGTGAATGTGTATTTGAAATCACTTAGGCAGTATGCATGCATCATAGTGGTTACGAGCATGGACTCTGGGCTCATAGAACTTTGCTTATGTTTTAAGTCTACCACTCACTAACTCTGTAACTTTGGTTTACAGGCATCAGTTTCCTCATCTCAGATATATCCTTATTGTGAAGTTATAATAGGAAGGCATCCTCAGCGAAACCCAACTATCCAGCATAAGGCCTTCTTCTTTGAATCCATAGGACTTGATACTTCTGTTTGTCAACTTGGGTTTTGTGATAATTTGTCTAGGAACTCTCCCATTAAGTCTTTTATTTTTTAAAATTGTGCTTTAGATGAAAGTTTACAGAGCAAATTAGTTTCTCATTAAACAATTAATACACATATTGTTTTGTGACATTGGTTGCCAACCCCACAACATGTTAACATTCTCCACTTCTTGAACTTGAGTTCCCCTTACCAGCTTTCCTGTCCTCTCCTGCCTTCTCGTCCTTGCCCCTGGGCTAGTATGCCCATTTAGTCTCATTTTGTTTTATGCCCATTTAGTCTCATTTTGTTTTATGCCTGTCTAATCTTTGTCTGGAGGGTGAACCTCAGGACTGACTTCAGTACTGAGTTGAAAATGTGTCCATATTCTTGAGGGTTCTCCAGTCTCTGTCAGACCAATAAGTCTGGTCTTTTTTTGTGCATTAGAATTTTGTTCCACATTTTTCTCCAACTCTGTCCAGGACCCGCTATTGTGATCCCTTTCAAAACAGTCCTGTTAACTCTTACTTGCCAAATATTGGCACGTTTGGAGAATTGCTTAACCTGCCTGATAACCAAGAAAGAACTTGAAAATGCTCATACACTGTTGTGAAGTCCATCAAGCAGGTCCCCATCTCAGAACAGTTTGGCCAGTGGTAGTCAGGCCTCATGCTGCTGGCTTAGAGTACCTTGACTTCCATTGAGCACTGGTGGACCCTCAGAATGGATAAGGAACTGGATTACCTTAGACAAGTCCGTCTCCACACTGGGCATGGCTAAGTGTAGAGTTTGTCATTTTTTCTTTCCCCTCCACAGTAATGAAGTGGGTACAGGCAACATAGACATCTTACTCCGAATTAAGTGGCACATGAATGGGAATGCATTCCACAGAGCTACAAAGTTCCCTTTCTAATTCTATGACCTACCCTTTACATGTATCTACACACTCACCACACCCTAACTGGGTGTGCTAACTAACTAGGACTTTAAGTTGGAGGTAGAGGCTTCTAAGGATAATCTCAAGGATATTGTTGAATGTGAGCTAGATCTAGCCTACTAGAATAAAAGAAACAGTAAAAAGAGAACGCCTTGGGAAATGACAACTTATGGAATTGCTTTTCCATTTCCCGCAGTGTCCCTTATCTATTCCCATCATTCTGTTTGTATGAAGATGATTTACAAGGAATTTATTGTTTCCCAATCTTCTGGAAAGGATATATTCTGACAACAGTATATACACTGAAGATGACAACTAAGAAAACCTGGTGGGAACTTCTAAACAAAACCTAATAACAATAAACTACTATGAATTGTTGATCATCTCCACTGTGATAAACATTAATGCATTATTTGTTTAATCCCCATTACAACAATGCACAGTGGGTATTATTTCAAAGATGTGAAAAGTGAGGCTCAGATCGCTAAAGAAACTGTGACATTTGTGCAGATAGTACAGACAGAAGTAGAAGTGACAGCCAGGTTATCTGATTCCAAAGCCTACTCCCTGCCCTGCCTGCTCTATCATGCTGTATCTTCTGAAGCATGATTCTTTCCAGTTAAGACTTGCTAGAGGGAAGTTACTGACCCAGACTTATGTAGGAAGCACAGATGGTGAAATGTGGCCTCTGCACTGAAAAGGCTTTGTCTTGACAAGTGAAATAAGATTGACATGCAAGAGATAAACACAGTGCAGGCCAATGAGGACATAAGATGCCACTAGAAGTTTGAGTTGTCACATTTAGGGAGTCATATACGTAAGTCATGAATTGTGGATACCAACTGACAAGATCAAGATGGGTAGCAGAGATGGAGCAACTTGACTTTGAGGCCAGGCACTGCATTCTAGTCTGAGTTCTAACATTAACTGATCTTTAATTTGGGAAAGTCATTTTTACTTTTCCAGGCAAGTTTTCTCATCCATAAAAGGAAGAGATCATACAAATTTCTATATTAAGCATGACCCCAAGCAGAGGTTTTTTTTGTGTCTTTCTCAGAGAAATAGAGACCTGTGGTACAGGATCCCTGTTTGAATCACTTATGTTCCTCATTATCTGCTCCATCTTAAACAGTGTGTTTGTCTAGATTAGTTTTAGAAAAAAATCTTCAGTAGAAATAACTTGGAAACCCTGGTGGTATAGTGGTTAAGGACTTTGGTTAAGAATCCACCAGGTGCTCCTTGGAAACCCTATGGAAGAGTTCTACTCTGTCCTATAGGGTCACTCTGAGTTGGAATCGACTTGACAGTAATGGGTTTGGTTTTTGTTTTTTGAAATAACTATTGTTATGGACTACTATTGTGGTCTCAGTGCTCTTCTGTTTAAAGGCCTGAGTGGTGGTCAGCATACTCCAGTGAAAGAAAATAACTTAAGAATATCAGTGCATCATACAGAAAAAATTTAGCAGTCTAAAAATGGGACTAGAAGTGTATGGAAGAGGCATAATTTGCATTATTTTGTTTCTGCAACACGTTTTTTTTTTTTTCAAATAACACATCTGTCCTGTCCTATTTGCCTGAAGCAATATAGAATGTGTACTCTCTTTGACAGAGAGAATTAGTAGTGCATTAGAGAAGTTCTGTTTCTAGAATTCAACTTTAGTCCAGTGACCTAATCCAAGACATTAATATCATTTGAGGACCAAAGTCCCTAGGAGAATGGAAGACATGCATAAATTGTCATCAGTATCAATTCCGTGTTTCAGTTTGACAATCACTCATTTAATATATACTATGAACAAGGACAAGAGCCCTGATGATGCAATGGTTAAGATCTCAACTGCTAACCAAAAGGTCAGAAGTTCGAGCTCACCAACTGCTCTGTGAGAGAGAGATGTGGCAGTCTGCTTCTGTAAGATGACAGCCTTGGAAACCCTATGGGGCGGTTCTACTCTGTCCTATAAGGTCACTATGAGTCGGAATTGACTTGATGGTGACAGGTTTGCTTTTGGGGGGATTTTATGAACAAAGACCCTGTGGTGGGTAAGAGGTATAAGAAAACGAACTCTGACACTCAGATTCAGAATCTGAGATTTTTCTCTCAGAGTCATCTCTAAAGTGCTAATAATTATATAATTTACACCAAAAAAGAATTAAATGAGATGGTCTAAAATACCTGGCACAGTTCCTGGCACAGTGGAGGTACTCAGTAAATAGTAACTTCAATGCAGAAAATATAGCTCTTGACTTGAAGGAACTCAATTTTATTGATAGGACTTGAGATGTGTAAATAATTAGCTATTTAATTTAAGCAGGAATGGGATCAGTGCAATAAAAATGGTAAGGTAAACTTCTAGGAGAATAAAGGAGGAAGATGGTTATTTTGTCTAGAGAAGTTAGGTAAAAATTTATCAAAGAGGTAATATTTCTTTTGGACCTTGAAGCAATTAAGTTTTGACATGTACTAGTTACAAGAATATTTCATTCTTAGACTCTTCTTAAAACATCAGCTATAAAAAAAAAAAAAAAAAAATGTTGCCATCAAGTCAATTTCTAATTTCTATTCATAGTGACCCGACAGGGCAAAGTACGTAGAGATACCCTATAGGGTTTCCAAGGCTGTAATCTTCATGAAAGCAGACTGCCACATCTTTCTCCCATGGAGCAGCTGGTGGTCAAACTGCTGACCTTTTGGTTAGCAGCTAAGCACTTAACCACTGTACCACAGAGGTGCAATATCAGCTAAAATGTGGAGAATATAACTAGGAAGTTGAACTTACATGGTAAAGCAGCATCATAATTCTATAGTTAGAAGTTCTTTTAAGTCACAGGTTTCAGAGCCCTTCCTGTCCCCAGCTCTGCCCTATTTAACACTTTTGTCATTGGCTTGATAATTGCATTTTTCAGGTGAAGGGCAAGTGGGAGGGAGTGTATATTGAATAACAGAATACAAATCCAATGGGCTGAATCTAACAGGATGATGTTTCAAGCAATGCATTTACAGCTCTGTAATTAGGTGCAGTTCTATAATGGTGGCGTAGTAAAGAGCTCATCTACTAACCAAAAAGTCAGTAGTTCAAAAACACCAACCACTCCATGGAAACCCCATTGGGCAGTTCTATTGTGTATTACAGGGTCATTATGAGTTGGAACTGACGGAAAGGCAGCTAACAATAACAACAATTAGGTCCAAGTAGTCAGGCATAAGATAAAGGCCTTAGCAAAAGTATTGGTGGGGAAAAAAAATACTCAGGGATTTTAGTTGACTATACTGTATTTTTTATATACTGTATTTTTACGCGAATCATGCATGCCTTCTATGTTTGTTCACCAACCGCCCCCTCCCCACTCTAGGTATTTTCGTAAGCGTGCTATCCTAATTTTTTTTTACAGCAACGTATTAAAAAATTAACATAGTAGCACTTATGAAAATTCCTCATGAGAGGAGGACCCGGTTGGCAAACAAATGTAGAAGGCACACATTATTTGTGTTAAAAAAATTGTAAATCCATGTGTGAGGTAGCCTCCAAGACCAAAACCACCAGTTGTCTTCAAGTTGATTCCGACTCACAGTGACCTATGTGTGTTTGTGTCAGAGTAGAACGGTGCTTCATGGGGTTTTTCAATGGCTGATTTTTTTGCAAGTAGATCATCAGGCCTTTCCTCCAAGGCTCTTCTGGGTAAACTCGAACCTCCAACCTCTCAGTTAGCAGCCAAGCACGTTAACCATTCACACTACCCAGGGACTCCAGCACCCAAAAAGTCATTAAGATTTTACTCTACAGTAATAACATTATTTTACTCAACAAATATCTAATGAGGGCCTGCTATATACAAACAATATACAGCAGTAAAAAGGACACACGTGGATGTTATAATCTTGGAATTAAATTTAAATAAACACATATCAAATGACTTTGACAATTAACTGGTAAACTACAATTGGGACAAGTGCTGAGAAAGAAAAATTTGTGCGCATGAAAAGGGGACCTGAATTCATGTCAGGATCGGAGAAGGCTTTCTTTCTTTCTTCTTCTTTTTTTTTATTGTACTGTAGATAAAGCCTTATAGAACAAATTAGCTTCTCATTAAACAATTAGCAATTAGTACACATATCGTTTTGTGACAATGGTTGCCAACCCCATGACATGTCAACAGTCTCTCTTCTCGACCTTGGGTTTCCCTATTACCAGCTTTCCTGTCCCCTCCTGCCTTCTGGTCCTTGCCCCTGGGCTGGTGTGCCTATTTAGTCTTGTTTTGTTTTATGGGCCTGTCTAATCTTTGGCTGAAGGGGAAACCTCAGGAGTGACTTCTTTACTGAGCTAGAAGAGTGTCCAGGGGCCATAGTCTCGGGGTTTCTTCAGCCTCTGTCAGACTAGTAAGCCTGGTCTTTTTTTTTTTTGAGTTAGTTAGAATTTTGTTCTAAATTTTTCTCTAGCTCTCCCAGGGACCCTCTATTGTGATCCCTGTCAGAGCAGTCAATGGTGGTAGCCAGGTACCATCTAGTTGTGCTGGACTCAGTCTAGTGGAGGCTGTAGTACTTGTGGTCCATTAGTCATTTAGACTAATCTTTCTTTTCTGTCTTTGGTTTTCTTCACTCTCAGAGAAGGCATTCTTGAAGAAGTCATTTTTACGAAGATCTGAAAGATGACTATGAATTAATCTGGTAAAAGACAGAAAGTCTTTTATGTAAGAGGAAAGAGTATGTACAAAGGACTTTAGCCAAAAATGGATATATGGATTGAGAAGAGAAGAGATGCCAGAATTGAGCTTTAAGGGAATTTAGTTCAGTGGTAAGACTTGTGATAGCCAAACAATGGACTAAAATATAGAGTGGAATGTGATCAGTGCTATAAAACAGATAAAAACAAAGTTTTGCAGAAAATTAGTGAAGATACTTCTTTCTATCCCAGGAAGATACTCTTTGCTGTCAAGAACTGCCCCATAGGTTTTCTAAGGTGCAGGAGGTGGATTTGAACTGCTTACCTTTTGCTTAGGAGCCAAACTCTTAACCACTGTGCCACCAGGGCTCCCCAGGAAGATCATTCCTGGGAAATTAGGTAAAAATTCATTAAGATGACCTTTCAGGTGGGTCTTTAAGGAAAGATCAGGTTTTGACAGTTAGGGTTAGGATATACTCACTATACAAAGACTGGTTAGAGGGAAATAAAACAGCAAAGAAGAATTAAAAGAATTAGCTAGAGAGTCAGGAGAAAAACCAGAAGAGTGCGGGATAATGGGGACTAAGGGAAGACAGCATCATAAGGAGAGAAGGATCACAATCTTGAATGATTGATTCTACAGTGCTCAAATAATATAAGGACTTAAGTGTATCCACTGTATTTATTGAACTGAAGATTTTTGGTGAGCTTAGCATGAGTAGACTGAGCAGTGAGTATGAAGTGAGGAAATAGAGCAAAGGTAGAAAATTCAAAATTGTGGGATTCTAAGGGCAGGACCTTGTGATATTCATTCTTGCATTTTTGGAAGGAAGCATAGCACAACTGTAGTAATGTAGTAGCTGTACAAAAATTAATTTCAGGTGTTGAATGAATGAATATTTGAAAAAAAAAGAAAGGCTAATTATACTAGAAATAGGACAAGACTTTGGGGAAAAAGAGTTGAGATTATACCCTGGCTTTAACAAATTGCTAAAGTTGTGACCTTGGGCAAGTCATTTAACCACTCTGAGCCCTAGTTTCCTCATTTATATAATGAGGATAATGATATTTGATCTAATTTCCCTACAGGGTTAGTGAGAGTGAAAAAATAAGAAACATTACATGAATTCATTTTATAGACTGTGAAGTGCTTATCTAATAGAAACTAGTATTTTAATGTTAGAAGGATTAGAAACTAAGTCGGAGACTGGCTAGGTGGCCTGTCCATTTTCTCTTCTTCTTGGGCTATATTTCCCAGTCATGCTTGTAGTTAGATGCCCACATGGTAGAGTTTGAGCCAATGACATGTGACCAAATGTGATGTATACTACTTCTAGGCCTCAACCATTGAGACTTCCCACAACGGTTCCTACAGTAAAAATAGCTTTGGGGAGGTGTCTGACCTCCTCCAACCCAGCAAGGGAGAAAGAGAACCAAGATCAAGAGTCCAAGACTGATTCCTGTGAGGTGGAGGTCAGACACACCTCCTTTCTTCACCTTCTCTGCCAATTTTGACACCAATTGTCCCTCCCACAGCACCCTTTACCGGGTTCAATAATTCATTGCAGTGACCACAGGAACTCATAGACCATACTCACAATTACAGGGTTTATAAGGGAAGAAACAGTTACAATTCAGGCTCAGGAACATTTAGGATACAATTCTTCCATCAGGATAGCCTCTCCCTAGCTGTGCCTGTAGGCTCACATCTCCCTGTCCCTCAGTCTCTGGCCAAAAGCACTCAGCTTTCTGCTGGCTTATGCAGATGACTGTGGGGACTTCGGAAGATATATATTGACTGATGTATCAATTTTTACTCTCAACTTAGAAAATATTTTGGCATTAGCTTCAAAATTTGAACATCTTTATACCCCATAGGTCTATCATTCTGCAAATATATATATATAGCGAGAGAGAGAGAGAGCGTGAGACAGAGACAGAGAAATTTGCACGTATGCATTAGGAAACACATATGAGTGGGTTTATAGGCACATTGTTTAAAATAACTCCAAACTGAAAACAATTGAAATGTCCACCAGTAGGAAAGCCAAATGCCTATCAAAAGAAGAATGGAGAAAATCATTTCTATTTCCACAAAAGCAGTGAAATGAGGATGAAAATTAAGGAATCTAATTATATGCAGCTACATAGATGAAAGTGAGAAATTTAACTGTGAGAATAAAACAAGTCACAAAAGAAAATATACATTGTGAATGTGATAAAATTTTATAAAACAGAAAAAAAAAAAAAAGGGAGAGAGAAAAAGCCAGGACCAAGCAATATATTTTTCAAGGCTGTATACGTTTGTGATTTGTTAAAAAAGAGGAAGGGAATTGTGTAAGTAATCTATTTCTACATTAATGTTACAAACAACCACTGTAAAACGCAGTGACTTAAAAAAAAAAGTGTGATTGATCTAATTCACAAGTCTGCTGGGTTCATCTGATTGGGGAGTACTCAACTGATCTTGGCTGGGCTCGCCTGTGCTTCCACAGGGAGCTACAGGTTGGCTGCGTGGTTCCGCTCATTTTGGTTGATACATGTTCAGGGCCTGGATGGCCATGATCTAGTGTGATGCAGCTGTGGTCCACATGCCTGTCATCCTCCAGCTGACTAGCCTGGCCATGCTCTCATGGCAAGGCCCAGAGGGGAAGAACAAGCAAGCATAGTCCTGAGAGAAGGCAAGCAGGAACATGGAGGTGCTTCCAAGGCTCTGCTTGCATCTTATTTGCTTACATCCTGTTGGCAAAAAAAAGTCATATAGTCAAGCCTGGAATCAGTCAGAAAGGACTGTAAAATTATAGGGTGGAATAAAGGGGAGACCATTAACTGTGGCTATTAATGCAATCAGTCCACCATAGGAATACTAATCACATAATCATGGTCATGGTCACCCATCAGTGGGTACAGGTGATGGAACAGAGAAAGAGCACACAGGTAGATGCCAGGTTACTGGTAATGTTCTAGCCCTTAAGTGGGCTAGCAGTTCTATTAGTTTCCATTTTATGATTATGCTTTATAACTTATATATATATTACAGACATCCTTTTAGAAGCACCAAATGCTATATTATTAAAAAGTATTGGAGACAGAAAACTTGAAATGTAAGGAAAACTGCAGGGCCAATTTTGGAAATCCGGTGAATGATGGGACTTCTGGATTCTCTTTTCCAAGCTCTGCAAAAGGGGGTTCTAATTGTCACTTTTCAATGGGAGGTTATGACTTTGACAAGGAAATCACTTATTAAAAGAAGTTGAAGGGCAGGCTTTGGCAAACTGGTGAGAAGAATTCTTTTTCTCTCTCAGAGACCTCAGATCCAATTTCAGCAGCAGAGAAAACCCACATTTATTGTGCTTTCCCTTTTTACTGTTTGATTCTGTTGGTTTTATTCCTGGAACAAAGATACCACAGCTTGTCTTCGAAAGACTTCCATGTGAGTTTGAGTGTCGAATTTGGAACATGCTACAGTTCAGATAAACCCCCTGATTTTTTTTTTTTTTTTCAAAGTGCACCTCAGTTGGACCCAGACCCCAGACCTCCAGGGTTTGATTCATTCATCTCTAGCTGGGACTCTGTTTTCTAGCCGCTCTCCAGAAGACTGGGAGATTCATTTAAAACCACACTGCTGCTGCCTTTTTTGTTGTTGTTGTTACATCACAAAAAGAATGAATGTTTGCACAGCCCTTTGAAGATGTGGTGTCACGAATGTGCTACTATTAATAATAAACTAGAGATCCGCTTCACACCATCTGAAAAACTGGGCTGTGCCATCATGAAAGAACATTTATTTCAACCAGTTCTCCATTATGCTCAGCCCGAATCCAGCTCAGCTTCAAACTGGGCTAGTCCCAGAACACAGGGAAAGAAAGGAAGCAGCTGGAGGGAAGCAAAACAATATACGCCACCCAGTACGTTAAAAAAATTAAGTCAAAGGAGGCTTCTATAACCAGCAGTGCCACCCTCTGCAAGCATTTTAGCAAGAATGTGGGTTTGGGAAACAACACCTGCTGAAGATAGGTCCTCAAGGGGCCAATCTTTGATTCTTTGTGCATTCTGAAGAAGGTAAACATTCCTAGGGTTTGGGAACTTGCACAGACTGGAAAGAGGGTACTGGTCACATTCTACTGTTAATCTTGCCTTTTATGTTTGCTTAGCGCTTTCAGTAGATTTTTCTCCTTTTCTTCTCTGAAACCTCTAATAGTACTCTTCTAATAGCTTTTTGTATTTACAAGCTGCTTTTATATGCCCGGGTTTTGGGGAGATGGACCAAAAGATAGATAGATGAACGGGTGGATGAGGGGATGGGTGGACGGGTGGATGGGGTGGATAAGCCAATGGGCGGATGAGCGGATGGGGGATGGGTGGATGGGTGCATAATAGATAGATAGCTGCTCTGACTCATGGAGACTTTACCTACAACAGAACAAAATGCTGCCCGGTCCTGCATCACCTTCACTATCACTGGCATGCTTGAGCCTATTGCTGCCTTCCAACCATGGAGGCTCATCTCCCAGCACTGTATGGGGCAGTACTCTGTTGTGATCCATAAGATTTTCATTGGCTGGTTTTGGGGAGCAGATTGCCAGACCTTTCTTCCTAGTCTGTCTTCATTTGGAAACTCCACTGAAACCTGTTCATCAAGTGTGACCCTGCTGGCATTAGAAATACCGGTGTCATAGCTTCCAGCATCATAGTAACGTGCCAGCCTCCATAGTGTGACAAATTGGGTATGGCGGGTGTTGGGACCTAAAGTTGGGCTATAGTAAATAACAGTCAGTAAAGATTTCTGGAAAGGTCCCGTTTAGCTATAGCCAGTGCAAATGCACATAGCTGAAAGGCAAAAAACTACTGCTGTGGTTTGAACTCACAACAGGCACACCCACTGACAACAGCAGGCTGAAGAGGTACAAATTCGAGAGCTGGATCTCTTATATTTGTTATAAAGAGAATTTTGCACCTGTCTTTGGTGGCAAGCTCCTCGTCTGATTCCCCTTGTTACTGCCCCTCTTCACTCTGCTTATTTCGAAGCTGGTTACCCAAAATGGACTTCAAACTTATTTCTGAATCACAAGCGATTGCAGGAGGGGGAAATATTTCTGGCTCCAAACCAGGCCCCAAAACTAAAGGTGTTGTATGTTGAAAAGGTAGCTGCAGAGAGAATGAGCAAAAAAGAGAAAGGCAAAAATAGGAAACTCAAGGAAATCAAGACCATGCTGTGCAAAATTGTTACAGCTGTTTCTGTTTTTATTGGCTGTTTCTTTTGGCTTCATTTTTTCAGTAACTGCAGTTCATATGAGCAGGAAGGCATACAGCGTGGCAGAGTGCCATGCGAAGGGGTGGCTGAGGAAGGGAGGGCTGGGCAGGGGAGGAGAAAAGGAGGGCAGGGCTGGGCGAGGAGGCTCTACATTGTGCACAGGGCTTGGAAGAGAGACACATCAAAGCATTTCTTTGTGGTAGTTTTGTGGAAGCCTGAGCTTTAGAATTCAGAGGCACTTAATGGAGAGCTCCTGAAAGCATCCTCTCTCCCTGGCTGGACTAGATAAGTGGTGCCTTGAATGCAGTGTACTACCCTTGGAAATGAACGCTGGAATATCTCAGAGGAGATAAAGTGTCAGGACACATCTCTTTCCCTCTCGCTCCCCGACCGTGATTCACCTAGACCGGTGCACAGGGCGGCTCATACTCAGAGTGGATAGTTTCCCTGGGGGATTCTCTTTCTCATGGTTACAAACAGAATGAGCTGTGTGCCTGCTCACTGACCCTATGAGGATACGGGCAGCTGGGATACAGTGCTTCAGGTTTCAGAGTAAGCTGCTCACCCACCTTCATCCCCCTACGTGGCAGCTGGAAGATGAGCCAGAGAAAGGCATGTGAAAAAGCCCACCATTTCCCTCTTTTTAAAAAACTTCCCATTAAATTGGTGATTTAAATGACTTTTTTAAGGTTTACAAGAATACATAAGCTGAAGTTCTTGAATTTGATACCATTCTTAACCACACTAGCCCAAACACACACACACACACACACACAACCAAATTAATTCTCCAAACATTAAGAAAATGTTATTTCAAATGCAAATACTGTATTCTCAAATGATGACAAGCGGATAGGAGAACTGGGAGGTAGGAATATGGCAAGAGGGGAAGAAAAAAACGTATTTACTTATATTTGGCTTGCAGTTATATCAAAAAGGAAACTGTAATAAAAAGTAGATTAACCCAGAATCCTACATCTGGTGATAAAATGGTGTTCACATACTTTGATATTAAAAAAAGAAATCCAGGCCAATGAGCCCAGCTGTCGAATGGAAGGCAGATGCCAAGCGCAGTGACCGTGAGCTGGTTTTGCTTTGGAGACGTACTTGGTTTTAGTACGAACTTGGCTTTTGACTTACTTGGCTCCCAGAAGGCAAATCACAACCTGAATACCTCAGTGTTCTCATCTAAAAATGGAGCTAGACTTGGGAATATGGACTAATTAAGGGTTACAAAGTACCTTGAGCCTGTAAACCCCTGTGTAATTGCAAACATTAAATCTAATAATATAATTAGGTGTTGAAGGTTGTGTCTTGGTCATTTTGCTCTCTGGCAAGGGGCAGGGCCGTTTCAAAGCGCATTCTATTCACTTGCTCGGGAAAGTCATTGAGTGGCCTGAAAATACGGTGATTTGGGCTAATGCTTTCTTGAACAGTTACATATTTAAGATGTACCATGCTTTTTCTGCACTTTGTAATAGTCATTCTTCTATTCATTAAGTTATTCTTCTTCTATGTTTTAATAACCCAGTCCAACCCAGCGGCTGATAATACATCATTATGGTGGTGCGAACGGTTGAGGCACTTGGCTGCTAACTGAAAGGTTGGAAGTTTGAGTTCACCCAGAGACATCGCTGAAGAAAAGCCTGGTGATCTACTTCTGAAAAATGAATTATCACAAACACTGTGGAGCATAGTTCTGTTCTGACACTCATGGGGTCATCTTGAGTCAGGGTTGACTTGATGGCAAGTGATATCAAATATTAAATTTGTTTAAAACTTTTAAGTTGGGGCAGAGTTTAGCAATAAAGGGTGAGGTTGTCTGTTCTTGAAAGGGGGCTCCCACATCTCTTTGAATAGGAAAATCAGTGATCACACCATATTAGAAATACCTAGGAAGAGCTCGGCTCTGATTAAAAAAATTGAAATTGTTCCTTGTGAAAGATACTACTAAAAAAATCATATTTGTTACTGACACCTAAGAGTTTGAAGAATGAGCAGTACATCCTTATCTCAACCTCTCACTTAATGGAGTGGTGGGCAAAATTTGTTTGCCTTGGGCTTTGTCTGCAAAATGGGTTGATAACACTTGACCACAAAAGGAATAACTACCGTGAGGCTTGGTGACTATGGAAGCACACAGCATTTCTGTTCTTTGAGAACATTTTCGCCTTGTACATCTCTTTAGTGTTACTACAAATTCGAGATACCAGTAATCGGTAGCATCTTTTACAAATGAAAGCAGAGTTTTGCATGTTGAGGTTAAGCCAGACACCCCCATTGAACCTCACTTGCAAAAACTTGTTTCTGCTATTATCCTTACAGAAGGCTGTGTGTTCACAAACATGCACCATTATGAGACTGAACATTCCCTTCTTCTTTGGATTGCTCTTTGATCTTTTGTTGTTTTGCTGCTTGTGTCCATATGGAAATGTTAGCAACCAGCAGGCAATTCCTTTCTATTATGATTCCTCTTCCAGAGTGCTCCCCCCTGTAGTTTCTTATTTGTATAGGGCTCCAGATTGAGGCCAATATTTCAAAGGGGCACACCTCTTCAGGTTCAAAAGCTCAATTTGCTTTAAGCAGCCATCAAAGCTTCTACTTATATTTAAGCACCTGTTTATACCCATGGAAACCCTAGTGACATAGTGGTTAAGTGCTACAGCTGCTAACCAAAAGGTTGGCAGTTCAAATCCATCAGGGACTCCTTGGAAACTCTATGGAGCAGTTCTGCTCTGTCCTATAGGGCCGCTATGAGTTGGAATCAACTTGACAGCAACAGGTTTGGTTTGGGTTATACTCATGGCTTTCTGACATTCATTAACGAAGTGGATATCTCAAGAGGAACATGGGGAGAACTATTGGATTAGGCAGGTAGGTCATAAATGCTGTTGACATTAAGCTTTGTTTCAGTATAGTGCTTTCTACTGATTTCCATCTTGATTTTTACTGACTAGCGGTCCATATCCTACACACACAGGCATGATGTAACCCAAGAAAAGTTTACTTAATATTATTAAATCCTAGAAAAGCTCAATATGTGAATGGTGGTTTATATCATTTCCTAAATTTTCTTGCTATCTCCAGTCCTAGAAATTCCCCTTCTTATACTGGAAAATACCAAAGATGTGAGACCATAGAAATATGTGCTTGGTAAGGGAGCTCTATCTCTTTTTTTAAAGAGCCTTCTGAAACCCCTCCCTAAAAAAAAAAAAGGAGAGATTAAATACAGGCCACCCTTTCCCTCTTCCCAAGTCTGTCTCCACACATCAAACAAAAGAAAATCCTTCCAAAACTCGTCTCCCTTCATGCCCACGCTCAAATATGCTGTTTTATGTGGGCCGACCAAAGTCTTTTTCTGATTTTCCCCTCATCTGTTATGTGAATAAACATGCATCCTGAAGAGAATGAGGGCTTCAAAGGATCAGATTGGGTTCCTGTATTTGGAAATGTTTTTCAAAGACCACACCACTCTTGGCCATTCGGTCAAATGAGGTTCCGTTTGCTTCTAATAGCACTTAATTACCTCCCACATGCTTCTCAGACTCTTTCACTCCTTAGCCTGCACAACTTGGCAATTACGATGTCCAAAAAAAAAAAAAAGTGCTTTAAAAAATCAGGTATGTGAGCCAGTCCTAAGTAGAATTGCTGCCTTTGGCTGTATCTTCACCACACCAGTACAACCAGTCTTTGGGGTAACTAAATTGGCTCTACTGGATGTCTGGAATTGTAGAAAACTGTAGACTTAAAAAACCAGTGGGTTTTTAGCCATTTAAGTTGCTGTTTGGTTGTCAGAGACCCAGTGCCTCAATTTCACTTGAATGGAAAACATTGTGCACTGATAAACTCTGGGAGAAGATAAAACACCAAATATGGAAAATCCAGAGCAAATTATCTTATACTGTCATCAAGGTGGGATTTGGTTATCCTAACTGATAAGCTTTTATTTTTCTTTTCTTCAGATTAAAAGGAAGAGGACAGTGGAGTAAAGAACATCTTTGGAATGTGATGTATGTTTTCAGTTTTCAATATTTTCAGCTTAAAATTCCTGAATAGGTTGTGAAAATGTTTTCTAATTTTAATTGAATCCCAGTGGCATAATGTACAAAGGTCAATTATTTTTCATTATCCCAACTTAGTTTAAACCGGGGATTGACAAACTTTTTTTTTTTGTAAAGGACCAGGTAGTAAACATTTTAGACTTTGCAGGCCAAGAGCAAAACTGAAGGTATTATGTATATACTTATATAACAAAGGAGCCCTGGTGGCACAGTGGTTAAGTGATAGGGCTGCTAACCAAAAGGTTGGCGGTTCAAATCCACCAGTCGCTCCTTGAAAACCCTATGGGACAGTTCTACTCTCTCCTGTAGGGTCACTATGTGTTGGAATTGACTTGGCAATGGGTATTTTATATAACAAAAGAGAAAAATCTTGCCCCGTCATCATCAGTTTATCTGGGAGGGCCCTCCTTTGTGATGGGCATGCTTTGTACCCATTGGCTGTCAGCTGGAGATACTCTCCAGTAGAAGAGCAACCTGCTCAAGATGGTGAAGCCTGGGGGCTGGGCAGGTGGCTGTGGGGGTTGGGAAGGATGGGCCATTATCCAGGAGACAGGAGCTGGAAGCAGAGGGGGAAACCAGGGTGGAGGTGAAAGCCCTGGTGTGTTCTTTGTGGCTCACAGTTTTAGCACACTGGAGCAGTGCCCTGGGACATACAAAAATAGGCACTGGGGGATACTGAACTTCTGTTAAGGGTGATGGAAAAATCTAGAAACAGATAAAGGTGACGGTGCCACAACATGATGAATACAATTAATGTCACTGAATTGTGCATGTGAAGAATGTTGAAATGGCAAATGCTTTGTTACATATGTATATACTGCCATAAAAAAAGAAAAAAAAAAGCATTGGTCTGAATTTGACTCCTGGTTAAACAAATACCTGGATTCTGATGACTCCTAAATTTATACCTCCAGGCTGAGCTCCAGCTATGTGTTGTACATTGCCTCTTAACTAATTGGTGGGTACCTTAAAGATGTTCCATAATGAACTCATTATTATCTTTCCTCCCGTATGCCCTATTTCTGTCAATACTGCCACTACTCACTCAGTTGCCCAAGTCAAAAACTTTGTGATCATCGTAGACTCTTCTGTTTCATCCTTCTTTTCCTCCAGCCATGCAGCTACTGGGTCTGGCTTTTATTTACATTTCTACCACTCTGTAGAGTGTCTGGAACATACCCGTTGCCATTGAGTGGATTCTGACTCATAGCAACTCTATAGGACAGTTTCCAAGGAGCGGCTGGTGGATTTGAACTGCCGACCTTTTTGGTTAGCAAGCGTAGCTCTTAACACTGCTCCACCTGGCACATATAGGTATTTAAACATTGGTTGTTAAATTAATCTATCAATTGCCAAACCCAGTCAATTATTCTTGATTATGTCATTGTCCTGTTCAAAATTCTTCAGTGGATTTCCACTGAATAGAGAATGAATATAAAATATTTAATAGACCATGCAAAACTCTCGCTGTTTTTGACTTTGCCTACCCTTAAGGACTAACCATATAGAATTGCATTAAACACACCACCATCTCTTCTACTTCATGCCTCTATTTAGGCAGTGTTGTTTCCACTGCCAGGAACACCCTTTCCCATCATCTTCATATGGTAACACTCTACTCATTCCTCCAGATTAGACTCAGTTATTACCTGCATGAAGACTCCCAAAGCACCTCCCTACTAGATGTTTGTTCTTATAGCACCAGGTTTTCCCTGCTCCACGACATGCTCCATTGTTTAAATTATTTGCTAAGCATATTAATCTTTTAGTAGAATGTATACCTTGCAGGCAAGACCTTATTTGTCTTTGTTTTCTTGTATTTTAAACCCCAGAAACCCATTGCTGTCAAGTTGATTCTGACTCATGGCGACCTGCCATGAGTAGAACTGCCCCATAGGGTTTCCAAGGCTGTAAATCTTTACAGAAGCAGACTGCCACATCTTTCTCCCATGGAGCAGCTGGTGGGTTCAGACTGCTGAACTTTCCCTTAGCAGCCTAGCACTTAACCACTGCACCACCAGGGCTCCCTTGTCATGTTTTAGGGACTTGGAACATGGCACACAAAAAAATGATCATCCAACTGAACTGAACATTATACCTCAGTGTAACTGAAAAACCTCAGAAATCTTTTCTGTGTCCATTTAGACCTAAAAAGGCCTCTTCTAGGTTCTGTGACACCTTCCTAGGACTTTCTATTTGTAGCCAGAGGAATGGGCTAGATTAATCCATCAGGGCTTGCTTTGTGTACAGAATGGCATAGAGCCCCAGTGAGAAAGGACGGGGTACGAGGGAGAAGAGGAGAAAAGTGCTTTGAAGCTCCAAGAAATGGCCTTTGGTGAAGAAATTCCCCTTGCTCTGGGTCTGCATCACACATATGGCAAGGTAATTGCAGTTTAAAGTTGTTGCGTGCCGATGGGTTAATTCTGACTTACGGTGACCCTATAGGATAGAGTAGAACTGCCCCATAGGGTTTTCTGGGCTATAGTCTTTATAGGAGCAGATTGCCAGGTCTTTCTCTCATGGAGCCACTGGTGGGTTTGAACTGCTAACCTTTCACTTTAACCCTTGCACCACCAGGGTTTCTTCAGTTTAAAGTAGCTTCCACAAAAAGAGGCAGAGTCTGATTGGAGCCAGCTATTTAGGGACAGTTCTGAGGTTTAAATTTTGTCTCAGGGCCACAATGTTGTTGTTGTTGAGTCAATTCTGACCCATAGCAACCCTATAGGTCAGAGTAGAACTGCCTGTAGGGTTTTCTAGGCTGTAATCTTTACAGGAGCCAATCACCAGGCCTTTCTCCCACAGAGCGGCTGCCAGGTTTGAATTGCCAACTTTTCAGTTAGCAGCCTAACGGTTTAACCACTGTGCCACCAGGGCTCCTAGGACTCACGGCAGAGACCCTTAAACAACTCCAGCGAAGGGTCTGTAAGAACCTTGTGATATCTGTGTTCTATGCTTAAAATAATTCAAGAATGATCGTTGTAATCAGTGATGGTAATATCCTTTATGTGCATTGTTAATATTAAACAAGGAACAAAATCAAACAATACGCGACTTAATTTCTTTCTTTCCTTTCTGAAGCCTAGGTAGGTGGAGGATTACTAACTGGTGAAAGTATAAAAGATAAAGAATTATATCATTATATTAATTTAGAAAACCTGAAACAAGGCCTGGTGGCAATGACACCTGGGGAAAAGATAGTATAAACTAAGTTACTATTTAGATACAGCAATACATTGTATCATGTATCCACCATATAATTAGGCATTGCCAAAAATCTCAAACAACAATGGTGATGGGGTTATAATGAAGGAGGAGAGGTCATAGATGGAAAATTACAGACTTTCTGAGGAAGCTGCTTTTTTGAATTTAATAAGGAATAAAATAAAGTACCTGAGGACATTTTATGTCAGACTTCCCAGTTGTAATAGTTTTTAAGTCATGAAGGACAGGAATTTAAATGAATTTGGCTTATTACTCTAAAGGAGAAAAAACTACAAAATTGAGTAGTTGGATAACTCCTATTTTACTTCTTACTCTTCTACCTCCATTCTATCCCAGTAAAGAAAAGAAAAGAAAAATTTTCAAAAGGTCTACTTCCAAATTATTGTTAGAGAATGTTGTTGTTTTTAGGTGCTGTTGAGTTGGTTCTGAGTCATAGCTACCCTACGTACAACAGTATAAAACTCTTCCCGATCCAACGCCATCCTCACAGTCATTGCTATGCTTGAGCCCACAGCTGCGGCCACTCTGTCCATCCATCCTCTTTTTCGCTGACCCTCTACCAAGCATGATGTACTTCTCCAGGGACTAGTGCCTCCTGATAACATGTCCAAAGTATGTGAGACAGAGTGTTGCCATCCCTGCTTCTAAGGAGCATTCTGGCTGTACTTCTCCCAAGACAGATTTGTTCGTTCTTCTGGAAGTCCATGGTATAGTCAATATTCTTCGCCAACATCATAACTCAAAAGCATCAACTCTTAGGTCTTCCTTAGAGATTATGGTATTTGAATAACCAAGATGCTTCCCCCAAGGCCAAATCTGTGACTCGATAACTTCTTCAGGGACAAAGCTTCCTATGTCTTCCTATCTTCCGAGTGAGAAAATAATGCTTCGTGGTTTGATCTATAATTAGTTACAAAAGAATAGAATTTATTTTTGTCCTAAAAATACTGATTTTGGGAAAAAGTTGGAAATAGTTATTTTCTTCTTTTTCTTTCTTTCTTTCTTTTTTTAACATTAGGGAAGAAACTGGCAGAAATAAATGAACCACAAAATTGTCTGTGGACACATCAGGCAGCTGGAATTAATGAGATCTCTCCAAGTAGAACTTTCTCATGGGCCAGGTTTAGGCTCTGGGAAAAAAAAAAAAGAAAAACATGTATGCTTGCAAAGGCTTTGAAGACAGAAGCTGGTTTCTCTGCATGGTGATGCAGAAAAAGATAGACCCCCACAAAATTTCCCCAGAGTCCTCACTAATACGGTAAAGTCAGCTGAAAATCACTTTGCTCAGCATAGACTGTGACTTCTGGACGGCTTATTGAAATTAATCAGTGCATCTCTATCTTACATTGTCTTTGTGTTTCACATTCATGAGTGTTCATCAGAGTGAGGAGGAGATGGTTTCCCAGACACAGGGTGCTGGTGGTCTTGGCAGGTGTCTCGTAACTGCAAGGACTGGTAGGCTGAAGCATACTGGAAGTGTCTCATCTCAAAGGTTTTGTATACTGCCGTAGCTGATGAACAGGGTATATCAAGCTGACAAGCCTCCGTGTTACCCACTTTCTTCCTTCCTTCTGGATTATTTTGCTGTGCAGTATTTTCTGCAAGGTTTCAAAGTGGTGTAAAACTCTGAGTGATCACACCACAAGCAGGCATTAAAGGGGAGCCAGAACCCAGTTTTTGTCGTTAGAGCCAGGAGGAATCTATCAAGTTCTGGATGCTACACAAATGGTATAGCACACAGCATTGCCTTTTAAGCAAAAGGCTGGGGATTCAAGTCCAGCCAGAGATGCCTCAGAAAAAAGGCCTGGCAACACCTTTCCAAAAATCAGCTGTTGTAAACCCTATGGAGCGCAGTCCTACTCTGACACACATGGGGTCACCGTGAGTTGGAATCGACTCGATGGCAACTAACACCAACAACAATGTATTCATGGCTTCTTTTGAGACTCCATCACAGAAGCCATTGTCCTTTTACTTGGGCCATGTCTGTTTTTCTTCATATATTAGGGTATAATATTGTAGGGATTGGACTGTCTCTGGATTTCTTCAGTCTTAACATGGAAACTTGTTCAATGCTGTGAAGAAAGGAGATGCTAAATACAATTAAAGAAATTGAATTGTAGAATATATGACTGAAATGATGTATAAATCCTTGCCCTAGAACAAGATAGGCCTAAAATTTTCTGTCAGTCTTGACTTTTGAATAAAACCCACTGCCATTGAGTTGATTCTGACTCATAGCACTCTAGAGGATGGAGTAGAACTTCCCCATAGAGTTTCCAAGGAGAGCCTTGTGGATTCAAACTGCCAACCTTTTGGTTAGCAGCCATCGCACTTAATCAGTACACCAAAGGGTTCCTGACTTTTGAATAAAACGCTTAAAATTTCTTTGCATGTTATGGATTGAATTGTGTAATCCACAAAATATGAGTTGAATTCCTGACCCTTGTCGTTGTTGTTGCGTGCGACCAGGACAGTTTCAACTCATAGTGACCCTGTGTACAGCAGAACGAAACACTACCTGGTCCTGCACCATCCTCACAATCATTGTTATGCTTGAGCCCATTGTTGCAGCCACTGTATCAATCCATCTCGTTGAGGGTCTTCCTCTTTTTTTGCAGACCTTCTACTTTACCAGTCCCTGAAGAAGGACATTATGCTTGGTAAAGAGAGGGTCCTTGCCCTTATGCCTGTGGATACGACCTGGTTTGCAAATAGTGTTTTTCGTTTTTTATGTTAGTGAGGTCATGCCAGTGTAGGGTGCATCCTAAAACCAATCATTTCTGAATTATAAAAAGACAAGAATAGACACAGATACACACAGGAGGAAGACAGATGCCAATGAACAACAAGGAACACAAACGATCAGCAAGGATTGCTTGCAGATACCAGAAACTAAGAGAGAAATTCACAGAAGGAATCAACATGGCTGAGACCCTGGTTTGGACTATGAAAAGATACATTTCTGTTCTTTAAAGCCATCCACTTGTGGTATTTCTGTTACAGCAGCGGTAGGAAACTATGACACTTGCTAATTCCTAAATTTTTGCTGTGTCTAGTCTGGACCCACCTCTTTAGGATGGTGAGGCAGAGATAATACTATATGTTCACCAAATTTCATTTTATATTCCTCATCCTTGAGTATGCAGCAAATCACACCTCCCTGCTCCTCTGTTAGGTGGAGCTGTTTGAAGGGTTCTGGCCAATGAAATGTAAAAGGAAGGAATGTGTGTCACATCCAGGCTGAGACAGTGAAAAGGCCCTGCAGAATTGTCTGGTTAATTTCTTCTCCTGCCATAGAGAATGTGAAGGCCTTATACTGAGATGGGAAAGTCTCAAGGCCAAAACCACTTCGATCACTGTGTCACCGTGAGGAGGACATCTGCCCTGAAGAGTGACCTGGACCCACTCACTGCCAGACTATGCATCTTTATTAAACTACTAAAATTATGGAGTTGTTTATTATGCAGCATAAGCTCAGCCTTTTCTAGCTCATGTGAGGCATTGGTGGTTCAATGGTAGAATTCTTTCCTCCAATGCAATGCACCTGTCTTAGACTGGGTTCTCTAGAGATATAAAACCAGTAAAGTGTGTAAATACATATAGAGAGATTTATCTTAAGGAAATGGCTTACATGGTTGTATAGGCTGGAATGTCCCTAGTCTGTGGGTCAGGCTGGAGGCTTCTCCTGATTCACATAGCTGAAGGGGCTGGCGAACCCAAGATTGGCAAGTCAGATAGCAGGGTTCTGGCTCACAGGCTGCAAAGACCAATGAATCCCAAGACTGGCAGATAAGACAGCAGGTAAGTTTAAGTTCAAGTTGCAAGAACCAGAGGTCAGAGAAACAGGAGCCAGTTACAGGATCCACAGCGAGCAAAAGCCCACGAGCCTTGCCAGAAAGTCCACCTGTATTGGATGCAGACCACACCTTCAAGGAAACACCCTTTCAACTGATCCCATCATGGAGGTGATCACATCGTTATACGACTGCCAAACTGCATCATAACTGCCAAACCACTGAGAATCAAGGCCCAGCCAAGTTGACACATAATGTTAACTATCATAGCACCTCATGCACAGACATCACCCATCTGTCATTGGAGGCTTGTGCGTGTTGCTGTGATGCTGAACAGGTTTCAGCAGAGCTTCCAGACCAAGATAGGTTAGGAAGAAAAGCGTAGTGATCTGCTTCTGAAAACCAGCCAGTGAAAACCCTATGGATCACAACAGTCTGATCTCCTTGTGCATGGTGTTGCCATGAGTCGAGGGCTAACTAGACAGCAGCTAACAGCACAACAACAACCATGGCTTTATGAACAGACTCAATGGAATTTAGTCATCATGGTAGGATTTCCAAGGGCTGTGCCCTTGATGAAGGGCATGAGGGGCTTTCTTTACCTAAAGATACGTGTAGAGCCAAACAGCTACTTCTTGCTGTGTTATTAGTGTGATGGTGCAGATTAATAAAGGGGCACCTTGTTTTGTTGTGCTTGAGTCTTATTATGTAATTAATGTTTTATGGGCAGCTCTTCAAGTCCATATTGGATTCTGTATGGAGGGAAATAGGCTTTCAGTATGCTGTGATCCTGCCCTGGGGTTATGATGTCACAGAGATTTCAGAGTATAATTTGTGGTTAAAACGTAGTTGGGGTTTTCCTGGAATTTTCAAGAGCGCACAGATACCATCTACCCCTGTTCTTTCACCGGCTATTTTTGTGTTTTTAAATCATCTTAATTTGTTTTCACTAAAAAATACACAATGGAAATGTAAGATGGGGAGAGAGTTTGCCTTCCTGCATCTGTTGACAGCTTTTCCCCATCCTGATTTGCTCCTGATTTTGGACAGTCAACTGTATTCGAGAAATAGAAGTGCAAATATCAAGCTTTTATCTCACATATATTATCTGGTAATAATTCACAGTACAATAAGCAGCTGTTAATGAAGAGTCTCCGAGCAGAGATATCTGGTTTTATGATTGACACTAGACAACTAATTAAAAAAAAATATCACTGCTTGTACCTAGCCAGCCCCTTCACATTAATATCTGTTAGCATTTTTTTTCTAATTTCATGAGTGATATTGGCCTACATAGCTTATGCTCAGATGGATTAAGACGTAGCTGGAGTTCCTCTTAAATCTCGGTAACTACTTTTTGTGCCTGGTTCCTAGCCTTTAGGCCTTTCACTTCGCAGGGCCTCTAACACCCTCCAGCTGTCCTCGTCCACATGCCAGCAATCTGTTAAAGGAAATTATTTTAATTTTGTAATGACTTTATTATGCACTAAATAGCTGCATGAATTTGAGCAAGTCAGTTACCTCTTGGTGTATTTCCTCATCTGTAAAATAATGACATTTGACTAAATGGCATTTTTTAAGTCTTTTAAGGACTAGGTTTCCCTGGCATGTGAGAAGTCAAGAGCATTAGGAAGGCTGGAGAGAGATGATGTTGAGTTTCACCAAAATAATTAATTTCTAATGGTAGATTGTATTTAATAGTTTGCAAAGGTCTGTTGAACATATACCATATGCAAGCACTGTGTATTACGGAGGAACACGAAAAATGCAACAGACATTGTTCCTGCCTTTAAGAAGTTTTAAATTCAATAGCTGAGACATGTATACAACAAACTAAGGCAGAATATAATGTATGCCATGATGGAGTCACCATCAGCATTATGATGGGTTTATGTCCCTGGAGCAATGGTTAAGTGCTTGGCTGCTAACCAAAAGGTTGGCGGTTTGAATCCACCCATCAGCTCCTTAGGAGAAAGAACTGATGATTTGTTTCCATACAGATTACAGTTAAGAAAACCCCATGGGGCAATTCTACTCTGTCACATGGGGTCACCATGAGTTGGAATGGACTCTGTAATACCTAGGAATAACAAAAACAGAATTTGGTAGATAATTATAGATTCTTATTGTATCAAAAAATAGGATCACTTTAAAAAGTGAAAAGAGTACATGAGATAGTTGTCAGCATTCTATTTAGAGATTTGAAGTTTACTTCTTTATTGCAAAGGAGGTAATGTGTCATGTATTTTCTAGAAACCGAGATTAAAATACAATGCATCCTCCATTTTGTATTTCTTGAATGCAAAGGAGATAGACTCAAAATAAAAGGAGACAACTTTTTGGCCTACAACAACCATTTTATTTTGCTCAAAATTTTGCGTGTGACAGGAATTCAGGAATTTAGAAAGGGCTCAGCTGGGCAGTTCATCTCCATTCACAGGAGATCATCTGGGGCTGGAGAATCCACTTCCATGATGGCTCCTTCACCCATGTCTGGCACCTCATTGGCCCCTTGGTCTTGTCCTTCTCCACATAGTGCTCATTTCCAAAGGCCGCTCCATGTGGCTTGGACTCCTCACAGCAAAGTGGCTTCAGGATAGTCTTACTTTTTACCTGGTGGCTGGCTTCCAAGAGAACAAGACAAAAGTATCCATCCTCTTCAGGGTTAGGCCTGGGAACTTCCCCATGTGTGTGTCTCCCTGTCTTTTCTGCTATTTTTATAAGACATCACTCAGAAGTGATTGGGTTTAGCATCTACCCTACCCTGGAATTACCTCCTTCACAAAACAAAAGGAAACCTCTATTTCTATAAAGGGTCGTATTTATAGGTACAGGGGTTAGGATATAATATCACCAAGGTAGTTTTTGATAGCTCTCATTTTTATGATGATAACTGAAAACAATAAAAAGAAGGATTTTTTCTTCTTCTTCTTCTTCTTTCACCTTCGGTAAGACTGAGAAACTCTGGATTTGATCTCACCGTGAATTACAGATTTTCTTTAGAGAGTATCTTTATTTTTTTTCTCACTCACCAACTTCTGAAAATCCCTTCTCCCACCCCATTCCATGAAGGAACAACATGTCACAGATGTCATTGAACCCATCTGTTGGTTTATTTAGAACAATAGGCAGAGTTAATGACGTCTTTAAGACAGCATTTTAAAAACCAATGTCTGCTCCCAATTTTCCCCATCTCTTGAAAGCATTACCATTTTCAAACTCAAAGCTTTGTACAGCAAAAAACTAAAAAAAAAAAAAATGCAACGTATTTATCGAAGCTAGAGAAAAGTAACCAAGGTGCAAACTAAGTCTTCCAATTATATCATTCTTATCATGGAGTTTCTGGTCAGTACCTTGTGGAACCTAATTCTATCCATCCTTCAAGCTCCTGTTTAAGTCTCAATTACCCCATGAAGGTTTCCTCCAATATGCACTTGGACCCTTTGATTATATTTAACACTTCATTTAACTAATGTTTTGTACTGTTTTGTCAGTATCAAGAATTATCAAAAGTATAGGAAGTATTATATATAGTACTCTATATAGCAAAATAAAGTACTATATATATTCTCTAATATATATATTAGGTATTATATATAATGTACTACATAGATTACATATTATACATTATATATACACACATCTCCTTTCCATATAGATATGCATGTCAATAACTGGAATGATATCCATCAAAATGTCAACAGAGGTCACATCTGAATTGTATGATTCAAGCTATCTGTGTGTTGTTTTTTTAGCTTTGTATATTCCCTAATGTTCCATAAGGCATGACTTTGTCTTATTGAAAGTAGCATGAAGTATTTTTTATTGAAGATTGAATAATAGGTCTCCTATAACCACCCTCGCTCACTCAGGACTTATATTCACAAATCAGAGTAGTCTGAAGAGCCCTTTCTTGTGTCATCTTTGGCTGGGTTTTGGTAACCATGTTATGCAGGTTTTCTTCCCTTTCTATGCTCTGGAATGGATTAAGTAGCATTGCTAATCAAAAGGTTCATGGGTCAAACCCACCCAGTGGTTCCATGGGAGAAAAACCTGGCAATCTGCTTCCATAAAGCTTACACCCAAGAAAACTCTACAGGGCAGCTCAACTCTGTCATGTGGGGTTGCTATGAGTCAGAATTGACTCGATGACACCTAACAACAATAACAACAGAGTCAACTGCTTTTAAAAGTTTGATAAAATTTCTTTATGAAACCTGGTGCTTTTAATAAGGGATGAGAGTAGCTCTTTGAGCAATCCCTCTATTTGTGTTTGTGCTATTTGGCTATGTTATCACTTCTAGGGAAAATTTTACATTTTTGGACATCTGTACATTTCATCTATGTTTTCAAATAATTTTGCGTAGGATTGAGTAAACTAATTTTATTTGATTCTTCCATTTCTTTAAATGTGAGGATATTCTTCCCTTTTCTTATTTTGTGTATTATTTCACTTTGTTCTTTTTTCTCCTTTGATTGGCTTATAGGGGAGTCAAGGAGAACATGGCAGCAGGTAATTCAAAGACAGTAATTTTTGAAATGTGAAAAATAATTGAAAAGTAGTTTCCTCAGAAGACGGGGAAGTTGCATACCAACAGACATACAAATATATCTGAATCTGCCATTTCTACTCTAGTAAATCTTGTGGCATTCTTTACAAATGAGGCCTGTAGTATTCTATTGCATTTCCACCATATTTATATGAAATGTAGATAAAATAATGATGTTCTATTTTACTAGTAGGGTATGTCGATTGACTATTTAGTTTTAGTTGTTGACATTGATGTGTCAAAAGAGATTAAAGCTTGAGTATCTATTAGTCTGTATATCTACCCAAGGAGCTCTGGTGGCTCCACTGCTAACTGAAAGGCTGGTGGTCGGAGTCCTCCTATAAAGATTAAAGCCTAGAAAAACCTATGGGGTAGCTCTACTCTGTCACATGGGGTTGCTGTGAGTCAACATTGATTCAATGTACCTGACAACAGTGTATATCTCTCCATAAACTTAATTGGATTAAACTTTTTAAAAAAAGGTAATGATATTTACAAAATTGTCAGATTCCCTTAGGCAGCTAACCAAAGGCTGAGATTGGGAAACATGGCAGGAAGAGACGGATGAGAAAGCAATGGCTGTGTCTTGTGCATGTTGGTGGCAGCATGGTCAGTTGTCTTCACTAAATCCTCCCTAAATCTGAAATTTGATTTGTTATTGGTCATCACTCTGCTGGTGAACCTGAAAAGTGGGGGGAATAATGTTGTCTTAAATGTCTTAATTATGTTGGGTAATGTTCATCCCATTTTACTTATTTCATTCTAATGGGTTGGATTCTGTTCATCTTATGAGAGGTAAAAGTTTGGAGAAGGAAGAGACTTAAACCCTGGTCTTCTTTGTGTGTGTATAAAAGTGAAAATTTCTTTTCTGCAAAGCACCTTTGAGCACAAGAGAGGTCGTTCCCTATCTGTAAGTGTTGGGTAAGTGATGGGTGGAAGGCAGAATTCTAATAACTTTTTCAACACATGTTGACACCTGTAGTCTTTTCTTTCCCTGGATGAGATGTCTCTAGTTAAGTCCAGGATTGCTATGAAAATGCCCTCTGTCATAATCGGCGCCAGGTGCCCTGCTTGTGCTCAGTAACTAATGGATAATGATGGGACATGTTCACACCTTGCCCATGAGGTGGTGAGGTTTTTGAATTTGCTCAGAGAGAACCCCATGGAGATCTGCACAGAGGTCGAGGATCTGTCCCAGCGATAGGAGGTGATGACAGAAGACAGTTTCAATATGTTTTGTATGGAAAATCACAGCTTTGGTCCTCCGAAGCTGGCGAGTTTTCTTCAGTTATACACAGTGGTGTTACAGACTTGTGGAATCTGTCATTCTGAAAGTATTCTGAAAGCCAGAGAGTGACTCTTATTCCAGGTGAGGCTGGCCTTCCCTGGCATTGATAATTGAATTTACAAAGTGAGAACTTCGCTAAACACAACAAAACACACAACTTTGAGGGAGTATGAGAAAGTGGTGGTGTTTTTAGGGTGAGTATAGGAAAAAAAAATTTTTTTTTTATAGGAAGAAAGAGTTCTCAGCCTCCTTCACAGCAGCTCTCATATTCTACACAAAGTATAAACAAACAAATACAATCAACATGTGTTCAAATTCTTTAATAACTTTGAATAATTTTCTAAATCTTCTACTAGAAAATTGAGGTTGGGTGCCAGACTATTGTCTAAAGGTGATTGTCCTCCCTGCAAGAAAAAGTGGAATTTAAGAATATTGATACTTTGGTGGGAGTCTCTGGGTGGTGTAAACCTAACTGAAAGTTTGCAGGTTCGAGTTCACCCAGCGGTACCTCAGAAAAAGGTCTGGTAATCTGCTTCTGAGAAATCAGCCATTGAAAACCTATAGAGCACACTTTTACTCTGATACGTGAGTTGACTCAGTTGGCAACTGGGGAGTCTTTACTGGAGAGTTTTATTAAAAGCATTCCAGATTTTTTTGTTTTAAATTTCACCAGGAAGAGTGTGAAGTCTTTTAATGTTTAGTAGGTTTCACCCAATATTTTGTGTGCAAGATGGAAATAACTGTGTTAGTTTGGGGGCTTTTGTTTTCCCACTTGTATACCCAAAGGGAAGCTCATCTCTATGGAGTAAAGCGAGGACAGATAGACTAGTCCACCTGCCCAATTCCACAGAGTCGTCTTGCTTAGGTCAGAGATCCATGGTAACTAAACCCTTCCTACGCAATCTAGGTGAGTCACCCTGGGCCATGCAGATGCCACGGGCTCCTAAGGTCCTGCCTGATCTAATATCTCTTCTCTATGCATTGGGGAAAAGGACAGGGTCAACAAAAGAGACCATTGCAGGTCATGCTGACCTGTGATCCTAAGACACTGACGTTGGACTTAAAAAAAAATTATTATTTTCCTTCTAATCCTCTCCTGGTGTATTTTTTTCCTCTCTTTTTCTGGTTTGCCTCTATCCCTTTCATGATTCTGAAAACAACTGCTTTTCTAAACCCCTTGTTGGGGTAAGCTGAATTTTCTAGACTATGTCTCCCTGTTTTAAAGATTGTACATCACTCTTTGAAAATATTTTCAGGTATTTTTGGATGGTTTTGTTATTTTTGTCAGTAAGATTTTAGACCCCCAATATGACATTTTGTATAGCCTTATGAAAGTGCTGTTTTACTGCTATGTTGGAAGGCTATGGGTTTATAGCATTTCTAAACATTTAGATGGAAAAGCAACGCCAGCTGCCATCGATTCTGACTCACGGCGACCCCATGTGTGTCAGAGCACAACTGTACTCCCTAGGGTTGTCAATAGCTGATTTTTTCAGAAGTAGATCACCAGGCCTTTCTTTCAAGGCACCTCTGGCTGGACTTGAACCTCTAACTTTTTATTTAGCAGCCAAGTGAGTCCCTGGGTGCAAATAATGAATGCACTCGACTGCTAACCAAAAGGTTGAAGATTCCAGTCTACCCAGAGGTGCCTCAGAAGAGAGGTCTGGCAGTCTAGTTCTGAAAAATTGGCCATTGAAAACCCTAGGGAGCACAGTTCTACCCTGACACACATGGGGTTGCCATGAGTTGGAAAGGACTTCATGACAACAGGTAAATATTTAGATAGACCATGAAAATATAGTCTTTAAGGAAAGTATGACATTTCTTAATGATCACACTAATTCAGTTATTCAGCTTCAATTTCCTTTCTCTAGGACATGAATAGATTTTTTTTGTTTGATTTTTTTAAACTTGGTTGCTTTCTGGACCTCTCAAGACAGTGTCTGGGATTAAGCTGGGTCTTCCCTCTTCCAGACCCTGGCATCTACCCTCTAATTTGTTCCTGGTGAATGACAGAAGTCCACAGCCTCAGATACTTTATACTTCTTTCATTTCTCAAAGCCACCTTATCTTTTCCTTCTGTATGTCTTCAGGTTTTGTTTAGGTATGCATTCGGGGCTTCAGTGGTTTTGCCTTAAGATCCTGGATTTGAGTTTGTGATTTAAGGTCCTCTGAGGATCATGCAGGAGGCAGCAGTCCTGCCTCTACCACTGCCCAATGAGCAGGCTCATCTGGTGCTGCGGCCAGACCTGTCCCTGCCTCAGGCATTCACCACTGAGATAGTTTAGACCAGTGTGCGGGCTCAGGGCAGCGCTTGGGGCTACAAAGCAGCCTGCACGTACCCATAGTTTACCTCTTTGGTTTAGAAATGTGCTCTGAGAGTCCACGCTATTTTACTCTTTTTTAAAATACTGACTGGTTAGCAAATCGCAAATGCAGAAATCAATCAATCATCGATAAATGGCAAATGAAGTCATGTGATTGCATCATCGTCTTTGCTCCTAGCTTTCAGGTCTTAGCCCATGGGGACCTGGAATAGAGTTGCATGAGGGTAAAGCCATTGGGTTTTCCACGCAAGATAGTAATTGGGCTTGGTGAGCAAGAGCGCTGAAAACCGGAAAAAACCAAACCCATTGTTGTCGATTCCATTCCAACTCACAGCAACCCTATGGAACAGAGTGGAATTGGTCCATAGGGTTTCCAAAGAGTGGTTGGTGGATTCCAGCTCTTAACCACTGCGACACTGAGGCTCCAAGAGTGCTGAGATTTCAAACAAATTCTTTATTTTTGGCTGAATGACAAATGTAAAGGAGTAAATATATATATATATATATATATATATATATTTACCTTTTCAATTCTTAAAGTTTTACCTAGGGGTCCGCGGAGTTCTAGCCCTTTGGTATCACAATATGTAGTGGGCTTAGAACCTCAACAGAAGATGAATCTGAGCTATCAGAGCTCTGAGACAGAGGCCTAGAGGACTGAGCTTGCAGATGTGGTCACCCTGACAAACCACTACTTGAGCCAAACCCTCGTCAGGATGTGTTTCAGTGCAAAACAGCCAGGGAAACAAAACTTGCCTTCAGCAGCACGGGCTCTGGAAAACCTATATCAAGACTGTTGGACCCTTTCATTCTTTGGATATAGGCCTCAGATGGTCATAAACATGTGCTACTCAGTTAGAGAACAGATGTTTGTAGACCAGGTAACCTGACGTCACCCAGCTGTGGTTATTCTGGGTGTGGTACACTTCAGATTTCCTACAGCAAGCTTTCCTGGAATGCAGGCTTAATATACAGTTAGAAACGAGAGGAAAGTGGTGAAACCCGGAACACAGGAATTCAAACAACTGTTCTGACAAGAAGCCTCATGTCCTGAGGTGGGAAAGTAGTAGCACAACATTTAAGAGATTCTTTGAAAATCAGAGAACTCTCAAAACAAAAAACATTCAGGCAAATTGAGACAAAGAAATAAATGGGAAAATGCCCCATAATTTCTCTACTTACTTGGATATCTGGTTTTCCCTGAGAAGGTTATGTTAACATCTGGCTTGTGCTGTTGAAACAAATACCTTTAGTGTAAATGTTGAGGTAATAAATACTACATTTTAGGTAAAATTCAACCAGAAAAGGGTTTTTTTGTCATTAAAGTTTACCCTTAGCCCGAATTATTTTATTTCTCTCTTTTCCACATTAATTGAATTAGTTTCAGTCTAAAGGACAATAATCGGTTTTATCATGGTTTCTCTTTTTCCTTTATTGGCCTATTCTATTCATTGATCATCTGAATATTTTAAGGAGTATAAACCATTTTTCCCATTGCCTAATTAAGGAATTTAAGAATGTAGTAAAGCCAGAAAAGAGTCACCTGTGTTTTCCTTGGAAATAACACTGTCCTTAATGTTCGTGTCTCTTCATTTGTAGTTAATCTGAAATTTTAACATTTATTGTCCACATAATTAAGGAGCCCTAGTAGTGCAGTGGTTAAATGCTCAGCTGCTAACCAAAAGGTCAGGGGTTCAAACTCACCAGCAGCTCCAAGGAAGAAAGATGTGGCAGTCTGCTTCCATAAACATTACAGCCTTGGAAACCCTATGAGGCAGTTCTACTCTGTCCTACCGTGTAGCTATGAGTCGGAATCGACAGCAGTGGGTTTGGTTCACATGATTATAATCCCTTTTGCAGCACAGAAATCATGAGATCTGTTTGCTTTCAGATACACACAGCAAGATTATCTCTTAGAATGCATTTCTCAAAACGTATACCACAGGCAGTCATTTGTACATTTCAAGGGGAGTTTTGTAGCTGTGGTTCCTGTCAGCGGGATGGCATTCGGTTGTTAGGTTCCTTCAGCATTATATTGATTAGTTCTCTTTCTTACACCAAGCACACTGGCTTTCCTTTGCAGAATATATCTTGAGTCAGTGTTAAACTTTCAGCATTAAATCTTTTGTAGCCCTCTCTTTTGTATGGCTGAAGGGAATTTTCAACTTACCCAGCATTCTTGTATATAACAAATCACGTTTGGTGTTCCCAAATGCCTTGTACCATTGACATTGTTTATTTTGGTTTGGGAGTCCTGGGGACCTCTCCATCTTGCGACTTCTCCTAGAAGCTGCACAGTAGATTCCTAGAATGTCCACTGTATTGAATGATGATTTACGCTCTCACAGACTATAAGCAAGAGGTTGCTGTGTTCTTCTTTTTCCAGATATTCTGTATCAGTCAGAAAAACCTATATATTAATCAGCTGAGGTTTTGCCATCATTTCATTCGGAAGCAGCCCCTTAATATATTGAATTACAAATAATTAAGGTTTTTTTTTTTTTTTTTTAAATCAGTCATTCGGTCAGATCTGGCTCCCAGAAAGCAGAGAGAGATGCTGGAAAGAGAAGTCATTTTAAGTTAAAATGCCCTACTTTTTGTAATGTTTCATGTTACAATGTGGAAAAGGATGACGTTTAGCTGTCAGAGATAACATTTCTAACATATTTTGCATTTCTACCTTGGTGAGTTCTAGTTTTGGTTATGAAGTTGGTTAAAAGTATCTTAGAACATTAGTAGAGGATTTATTAAAGTTATTTCTTTCACTATACATATTTAAGACTTTTGCTGCTAACTATATTAAACTCATAAAGGAATCTCTATAGTTAAATCACCAAACTTCCCTTAGTTTTATCTACCCTTTAACATACACTACCTTAAATACTGTGAGGGTGTGTTGAAATTCAGTTTATATAGTGTGAGGGTGCGTTGAAATTCAGTTTATATAGTACTGCAGAATAAATCACGCCCACATTCTGTCTCCACCCCTCCTCCATAAAACAATCACAAAACACTTCAAATGGGATGGGTTCTGCAAACACAAAGGCTATACAATGTGATGAAGTGCTATTGAGTTGTTTGACTCTCCCACTCTCCGCAACTCCTTCTTCTGCCCTGCAGTGATGGCTTCCTGGTGGAGTGACCAACCATCTCAGTTTGCCTGGGACTGTGCTGGTTTTGGAGTCCCTGGGTGGTGCAGCAGTTAGCTACTCACTGGAAGACGGAAGGTTTGAGTCCACCCTGAGGTACCCCAGAAGAAAGGCCTAGCAATCTACTTCTGTATAATCAGCCACTGAGAACCCTATGGAAGACAGTTCTACTCCGACACACATGGGGTCACCATGAGTCAGAGTTGACTCTATGGCAGCTGGTTTTGGTGTGGTCCTGGTTATAGTCCCATGCCCAAGGTAACCCCTCAACCCCAGGCAAATGGGACAATTGGTTGACCTACCCTGCAGCCATGTCTGGTTCATGAGACTCCCTTATGGCCATGACTGATGTGGCCAGTGTGAACAGCTTAGTCAAGTTGAACTTAGCTTCTTTGTCCTTGGCACTCTGAATGTTGAACTGAGAAAAATACCCGCTGACTCTGGGACTTAAAAGAATTATGTTAAATGCAGACCTTTAGGGTGTTTTAACTATGATTGCACATTTAAATCACCTGCAACTCCTAAGACTTATTAATGCATAGGTTCTGGTGCCAAGAGACTCTTATTTAATTGGCTTGAGGTAGAATCTGGACACAGTACTTTAAAAAATCTTACTGGATGATTCTAATATGTAGCCAGGGTCCTATCTAGGGTTACAGAAGTAAGATATACAAATTCATTTACTCCTGGTATAGAGAGTTCTGCTGTGTCTGAAGTTGCTTATTCCGTACTTTCTTGGATTTACTAAGATTCGGCAGTTTGAATCCACCAGCCACTCCTTGGAAACCCTATGGGGCAGTTCGACTCTGTCCTGTAGGGTTACTATGAGTCAGAGCCGACATGACGGCACCTAACAACAACAACACTATCTTTCCAGTAAGTCCATTTTTTTGAAATCTCTCGAATTGTTTCCTTTTTTTTTTGTAACCAAAAGAACCATAATTGTTATACAAACTTAGTTAATTTTGTTCTAGATTTTCTGCTTTGGTTAAGGCAGATAGAGAAATAGATTGAAGCAGAGTACTGTCTGTAAAGAAGGAGTGACTTGTGCTCAGTACCCAAAGAATAAAAACTTATAGCACAGTCTACAGTCTCAGCAAGAAGCCATAGTAGCTCTGTGGTTAAACCTCTAGGCTGCTAACTGAAAGGTCAGTGGTTCAAACCCACCAGCGGCCCCACAAGATTACAGCCTAGGAAGCCCTGTGGGACAGTTCTACTCCGTCGTATGAGTCGGAATCGCCTAACAGGACACAATAGCAGCAACAGTGTCCCAGGATGGCACATACTAAGCATTCAGACATTATGAATTGAATTAATGAATGAATTAATGAATGCATGTATTTCATAGTCCTTTGCACCAACATCCATAGGATAATTTAGAATTAAGTTTGAGGGAAAAAATGCTACTCTAGATGAACTCATGCGCTTTACTTTTTAAATACAAGATACTAAAACTTTTAGTAGATTTTCTTTATTTTGTGTTGGTGGCAAGAAAATTTAGAACCAAAATTATGTTCAATTAGTAAGAGTATTACTTGAAGCTTAAAGTATTTTTATTTTTATTTTTCTCTCCACAGTTTACAATTTTTCTTTTTATTCAAATTTTCTTATTTTACGAGTCTTGTATTTCAAGCTATTTTCAAGTTTATTTTAAATTACGAAGTTACAGGTTATAAAAAACGAAAAAAAATACAGAAATGAAATATTTATGAAATGGCAACCACTATAACTACTTACTAATGCTCATATGCCATAGCTTTGAGAAATTGAAGGCTATCTTTAAAATTACAAATGCTGATATAGAAGAACTATAATAATAAATTTGCAAAAAATAGATTGTCACTAAGCAGACTGTGTTAAAGTGTTAAAAAGCAAAGATGTTACTTTGAGGACTAAGATGCACCTGTCCCAAGCCATGTTATTTCCAATTGCCTCGTATGCATGCTAAAGCTGGACAATGGATAAGGAAGACCGAAGAATTGATGCCTTTGAATTATGGTGTTAGCGAAGAATATTGAATATGCCATGGACTGCCAGGACAGCAAACAAATCTGTCTTGGAAGAAGTATAGCCAGAATGTTCCTTAGAAGCAAGGATGGCGAGGCTTCATCTCACGTACTTTGGACATGTTATCAGGAGTTACCAGACTCTGGAGAAGGACATTGTGTTGGTAAAGTAGAGGGTGAAGAAGAGGAAGACACTCAGTGAGATAAACTGACAGAGTAGCTGCTCTGATGGGCTCAAGCATAGCAATGATTGTGAGAATGGTGTAGGACCGGGCAATGTTTTGTTCTGTTGTACACAGGATCCCTATGAGTCAGAACTGACTTGAAAACACCCAACAACAAACAAGCAGACTGGGAAATTCAAAAGGTGTTTCATGTAAAAGGTAAATACTCTTAATATATGAAGAGTTTTGATAAATAAAGTTACACAAAGATAAAGACAAAACTCTAATAGGAAAATGGACAAAGATCATAATATAAACAATTTACAAAATGAAAAAATGTCAATAATTATACCAAAATGTGTTCAGCATTTCAGCATTACTAGTATTCAATGTCAAGCATATAAAACAACAGCGATTTCTTGTTTGTTTGTCTGTCTTGGGCAAAGATTTAAAAAATATCCAGGTTTGGCAAGAATTTTCTACAAAAAAAGTAGAACTGCTGGTTGGAATGTAAATGGAACAATATTTCCAGAGGCAAATTTGATAATATAGATCATAGTATTCATACCACTCTAAAAAGTTAGTATACATGCATCATGTGTTTTAAATATTTTATATAAATTTAAAATAAATACATTTTCACCATGCATACATACATATACACACACAGTTTACCCAAATTCTACCAGGCCATTGATTGATGCTGTCATTATAATTGATTTTTATTTATCTTTCTGTACTTCCTACATTTCTTTAATGAATCCTATTAAAAACAAAATTATACCTTAAAAAAAAAACAATATATGTAAAAAATCCCATTCTCCAAGGCTTATTCCATTTTATTCTGAAGAGTTCACTACATAGTTGTATTAATTATTCCTCATAGGCATTATATTAGTTGAGAAATAGGTTGTGGTTATGCGGCTACCCTCCTATGATGGGGGTTTCTTGGTCTTTGCCAGACTCTGAATTCATTATTAGCAGTGGAAATATATCTGTGGATAGGGTGAGAGGAGTTGCATAAGGGAGGAAGCCAAACAAAGCAATAAATTGTGTTCTTTTACTTTTTTTGCATAAATACAGACATGTGCATTGGTTATAAACATTGTAGAAAACCACTAATTTATTTTTAGCTTGTTAGAATTAATATACATAAACACGTTTAAACTTTATTGTGCTTTAGATGAAAGTTTACGGTGCACATTAGTTTCTCATTCAAAAATTTGTACACAAATTGCTTTGTGACGTTGGTTTCAATCCCCCCACTGTGTCATCACTCTCCTTGTTCCCACCCCAGGCTCCCCGTGTCCATTTGTCCAGTTTTCCTGTTCCTTCATGTCTTCTTGTCTTTGCTTTTAGGCATATGTTGCCCATTTGGTCATGTATACTTCATTGAACCAAGAAGAACATTCCTCACATGTGTTATTGTTTTATAGGCCTGTCTTAATTTTTGGCTGAAAGGTGGATTTTGGGAGTGGCTTCAATTCTGAGTTAGTGTCAGGGCTTCCTTCAGGCTCCGCCAGACCAGTAAGTCTGTTCCTTTTTGTGTGTGTATAAATTTGAATTTTGTTCTACATTTTTCTCCCGCTCTTCATGGGACTCTTTATTGTGGTCCCTGTCCAGAGTGGTCAGTGGTAGTAGCTAGGTATCATCTAGTTCTTCTGGGCTCAGGCTGGTAAAGGATGTGGCTCATATGGTCCATTAGTCCTTTGGACTAATATTTTCCTTGTGTCTTTGGTTTTCTTCATTCTCCCTTACTCCGGATGGTATGAAACCAATGGATGTATCTTAGATGACCACTCACAAGCTTTTAAGACCCAGACACTATTCATCTAAATAGGATGTAGAACATTTTCTTTATGAACTATGTTGTGCCAATTGACCTAGATGTCCCCCAAGACCATGGTCCCCAGCCCTCAGCCCCAGTAGCTCAGTCCCTAGTTGTGTTTGGATGTGCTTAGTCACGTTATGGACTAAGGTGCACCTGACGCAAGCTATAGTGTTTTCAATCGCCTCGTAATGCATACAAAAGCTGAACAATGAGTAAGGAAGACTGAAGAAGAATAGATGCCTTTGAATTATGGTGTTGGCGAAGAATATTGCATATTCCATGGACTGCCAGAGAACAAACAAATCTGCCTTGAAATAAGTACAGTCAGAATGTACTTTAGAAGCAAGGATGGTGAGACTTTGTCTCACATACTTTTGGATGTGTTATCAAGAGGGACCAGTCCCTGGGGAAGGACATCATGCTTGGTAAAGTAGAGTGTCAGCGAAAAAGAGGAGGACCCTCAACCAGATGGATTGACACATCGGCTGCAACAGTGGGCTCAAGGGTAACAATTATTATGAGGATGGTGCAGGATCCGGCAGTGTTTTGTTCTGTTGTACGTAGAGTTGCTATGAGTCAGAACTGACTCCAAGGCACCTAACAACAGCAGTAAAGAAGCTTCTGTGGCTTCACCTTGGTCAAGTTGTGCTAACTTCCCCTATATTGTGTGTTGTCTTTCCCTTCACCAAAGTTAACACTCATTTACTCTGTAGTTAGTGATTTCTCCTCCTTCTCCTCCCCTCCCTAGTAAACCTGTTCTCGAGTTTTTATAGTAGTGTTCTCATACAATATTTGTCCTTTTGTGATTGATTTACTTCACTCAGCATAATGCTCTCCTGATTCATCCATGTTGTGAGATGTTTCACAGGTTCAATCATTGTGCTTTGCTATTGCTTAGTATTCCAGTGTGTATATGTAAGATGATTTGTTTATCCATTCATCTGTTGATGGCCACATAGGTTGTTTCCATCTTTTTGCTACTGTGAATAATACTGCAATGCACATGGGTGTGCATATGTCTATTGGTGTTTTGACACCTATTTCTCTAGGATATATTCCTGGGAGAGGGATCACTGGATTGTATAGTATTTCTATTTCTAGCTTTCAAAGGAGGTGCCATATTGTTTTCCATAGTGGTTGTACCATTTTATATTCCTGCCTGCAGGACATGAGAATTCTAATCTCCTTGCAACCTCTCCAACATTTGTTATTTTCTGTTTTTGTCTTTTTTTTTTGATTAGTGCCAGTAACGTCTGGGTGAGATGATACCTCATTGTAGTTTTGATTTGCATTTCTCTACGGCACTGGGTTTAATGGCTAATGATTGTGAGAATTTCCTCATGTATCTATTAGCTGCGTGAATGTCTTCTTCGGTGAAGTGTCTGTTCATATTATTTGCCCATTTTTTATTTGGATTATTTGTCTTTTTGTTGTTGAGGTGTTGATGTATTTTATAGATTTTAGAAATTATACCCTTGTTGGATATATCAAAGCCAAAATTTTTTTCCCAGTCTGTAGGCTCTCTTTTTACTCTTTTGGTCAATTCTTTTGATGAGCATAAGTGTTTAATTTTACAAACTCCCAGTTATCTAGGTTTTCTTCTGGTGTTTGCACATTATTAGTTATGGTTTGTATGCTATTTACTCCATGTATTAGGGCCCCTAGCTAGCTAGCATTGTCCCTATTTTTTTCTTCCATTATCTTTAGCATTTTATGTTTTACATTTAGGTCTTTGAAACATTTACGGTTAGTTTTTGTGTATGGTGTGAGGTATGGGCCCTGTTCCATTTTTTACAAGTGAACGTTAAGTTTTGCCAACACTGTTTGTTGGAAAGACTATCTTTTCCCCATTTAATAGAATTTGGTCATTTGTCAAAGATCAGCTGACCATAAGTGGGTGGATTTACATCTGGATTCTCAATTCTGTTCCATTGGTCTATGTGTCTTTGTATTAGCACTAGGCTGTTTTGACTACCATGGCTGAGAACAAGTTCTTTTTCTTCAGTAATCCTTTGCTTGTCCAGGGCCTCTCTCCTTTCCATATAAAGTTGGTGGTTAGTTTTTCCATCTTGTTAAAGAATGCCGATGGTATTTGGATCAGGATTGCATTATATCTGGAAATTGCGTTGGGTAGAATCGATATTTTCACAATATTGAGTCTTCCTATTCATTGTTATGGTATGTTTTTCCATTTATATAGTTTCTTGCAGTAGTGTTTTGTAGTTTTCTTTGTAGAGGTCTTTTACACCCCTGGTTAGATTTATTCCTAATTATTTTATCTTTTTAGGGGCTATGATAAATGGTATTGTTTTCTGTCTTAGTCATCCAGTGCTGCTATAACCGAAATACCACAAGTGGATGGCTTTAACAGAGAGAAATTTACTTTCTCACAGTCTGGTAGGCTAGAAGTTCAAATTCAGGGTGTCATCTCCAGGGGAAGGATTTCTCTGTTGGCTCTGGAGGAAGATCCTTGACATCAATCTTCCCCTAGACTAGGAGCTTCTCCATGCAGGAACCCCAGGTCCAAAGGTCAAGTTCTGCTCCTGACACTGCTTTCTTGGTGGCTTGAGGTCCCCAAGTCTCTGCTTGCTTCCCTTTCCTTTTATCTCTTGTAAGATAGAAGGTGATATTGACCACACCCCAGGGAAACTCCCTTTACTTGGGATTAGAGATGTGACCTGAGCAAGAGTGTTGCTCAGGTTACAAGCCACCCTAATCCTCCTTAATTGCAGGCAGAGATTATGATTTATAACACATAGGAAAATCACAAAATGGAGGACAACCACACAATACTGGGAATCATGGCCTAACAAAGTTGACACATATTTTGGGGGGACACAGTTCAATTCATGACATTTTCCTGATTTCCTTTTCCAAGCTCTCTTTGTTGGTATATAGAAGTGTAGGAATCCAACTGATTTTTTGTATGTTTATCTTATGTCCTGCCACTCTGCTGAATCTTTCTATTAGTTCCAGTAGCTTTCTTGAGAAATCTTTGGGTTCTTTATATAGGATTATATCATTTGTGACTAGGGATAGTTTTACGTCTTCCTTTCCAATTTGAATGTGTTTATTTCTTTTTCTTGTCTTATTACTCTAGCTAAGACTTCCAGCACAATGTTAATAGGAGTGGTGAAAAAGGGTATCCTTGTGTTGTTCCCATTCTCAAGGGGAATGCTTTCAGCCTCTCTCCATTGAGAATGATGTTGGCTGTTGGTTATTATTTGAGGAATTTCCCTTCTATTCCTATTTCATTGAGAATTTTTGTCAGAAATGGACATTGGACTTTATCAAATGCTCTTTCTGGCTCAATTGAGATGATCGTGTGATTCTTTTCTTTTGTTCTATTTATGTGGTGGATTTTACTGCTCGATTTTCTAATATTCAACCATCCTTGCATATCTGGTATGAATCCCACTTGGTATTGGTGTATTATTTTTTTGATATGATGCTGAACTCTATTAGCTAGAGCTTTGTTGAGAATTTTTGCATCTATATTCATGAGAGATACTGGTCTGTAATTTTCCTTTTTTTTTTTTTTGGTGTCTTTGCCTGGCTTTGGTATCAGGGTTATACTGGCTTCATAGAATGAATTCAGGAGTATTTTCTATCCTCTGGAATATTTTGAGTGTTACTGGTGTGAACTATTCTCTGAATGTTTGGTTGAATCCTTTAGCGAAGCCATGGGAGCCAGGGCTTTTTTTGTTGGGAACTCTTTTTTTTTTTTTTTAATTACTTCTTCAATCTCTTATTGTGGGTCTGTTCAGATTTTCTATCTCAGTTTGTGATAGTTTAGGTAGGTAGTGTGTTACTAGAAATTGTTCCATTTCCTTTAGGTTCTCAAATTTGTTGGAATATAATTTTTCATAGTATGCTGTTATGATCCTTTTTATTTCAGTTGGGTCTGTTCTAATATCTTCCATCTCATTTCTTATTTGCTTCCTATCCTGTTTTTCTTTTGTCAGTTTGGCCAGTGGTTTCTCGATTTTAGTGACTTTTTCAAAGAACCAACTTTTTGTCTCGTTGATTGTTTTTCTGTTCTCTATTTTGTTTATTTTTGCTCTGATTTATTGTTTCCTTTCTTCTGGTGTCTATGGGCTTTTTTTGCTGTTTTACTGTTTTTGTTTGAGGTCTAGGGCTAACATTTGATTTTGGCCCATTCTTCTTTTTGTTGTGTGTGTTTATTGCTATAAATTTACCTCTGAGAGCTGCCCTTGCTGTGTTCCAAAGGTTTTGGTATGATGTGTTTTATTCTTGTTTGATTCTAGGAGTTTTTTGATTCCTTCTTTGACTTCATCTGTTACCCAGTTGTTTTTAATCAATGTATTATTCAGTTTCCATGTACTGATTTTCTTTCCGTGCTCTTTCTGTTACTGATTTCTATATATTTTTTACTTTTATAGTGATGCAATCAGAGAGAATGCTTTGTATTATTTCAATGTTTTGGATACTATTGAGGGTTGCTTTGTGGCCTAAAATGTGTTTTTTTTTTTTTTCTGGAAAATGTTCCATGTGCATTGGAAAAGAATGCATACTTTTCTGCTTTTGGGTGGAGTGTTTTATTTATGTTTATGAGGTCAAATTGGTTGATTTTAGCCTTTAAAGTTTCTGTACCTTTGTTGTGTTTCTAGATGTTGTGTCCCTTACTGAGAGTGGTATGTTGAAGTCTCCTACTATTACTGTTGTATTGTCTAGTTCTCTTTTCAGTGCTGTTACAGTTTGTTTTATGTATTTTGAATCCCTGTGGTTTGTTGTGTAGGTATTTATTAGGGGTATGTCTTCTAGGTGGATTGTCCCTTTAATCATTATATAATGTCCTTCCTTGTCTTTTATTGTTGATTTTGCCTTAAAGTCTGTTTTATCTGAGATTAGTATTATACTCCTGCTCTTTTTTGATTACTGTTTGCTTGATTTTTTTTCATTCCTTCGATTTTTAATGGGTTTATGTCTTTGTGTCTAAGGTGTGTCTGTTGTAGGCAGCATATTGATGAGTTTTTTTTTTTTTTAATCCGTTCTGCTACTTTCTGTCTGTCTTTATTGGTGCATTTAAGTCATTTACTTTCAGTGTTGTTATCGATAGTTGTGAATTTATTGCTGTCATATTGTTGTTTTTTTTTTTGTGGGGCTGACATTTTCTTTGTTCCTCTTACTTCCTCTGCTGTGTGTCCTGTCCTTCTGTTTGTAGATTTTCTTTTAATTTCTTTCATTATTATAGATCTTATGTTTACTGAGGCTTTATGTTTTTCTTCTTTTTTATTTTGATGTGTAGGTTTCTTAATTTTATTAGTGGTTACCTTTACCTTAAAATTTACCCTTTTCTTGCTGTGTTTGAACCAGTGTTTTATTACGTGATATTGCCTTGACATCCTCTCCATCTATACCTACAGTTTATTCCCCTTTTATTGTTCCGATGTTGTCATTTACAGATGGATGTCTCTAGTTCCCTGTTTTAAGTATTTTAACTTTGTTTTATTATTGAGCATCCTTTACCTGGGTTGGTATCCTGTGCCCTAGACTCAGGTTATTGTCTGATTTTGTTGGTTCTCTAACAGAAGGACTCCCTTTAATATTTCCTGTACGTTTGGGTTGGTTTTTACAAATTCACTTAATTTCTGTTTATCTGGAAATACTCTAATTTTACCATCATATTTAAGAGAGTGTTTTGCAGGATACCTTATTCTTGGTTGTCTGTCTTTTTCTTTCAAGGATTTATATAATCATTCCATTGCCTTCTTACCTGCATGGTTTCTGCCAAGTAATCAGAGCTTAGTCTTATTGTTTCCACTTTGAAAGTGACTTTTCATTTTTCTTGAGCTTCTCTCAGGATTTGTTTTCATCTTTGGTTTTTGCAAGTGTGATTATGTCTTGGTGACTTTCTTTTGGGGTCTATCCTATATAGGCTTCATTGAGCTTCTTGAATGGTCAGCTTTTTTTCTTTCATGATATCAGCAATGTTTTCTGTCCATAAATCTTCAAAAATCTTCTCTGTGTTTTCCATTTCCTCCCCCTCTTCTGGAACTCCCATTACACGTAAATTTTTGCTCTTAATTGTATCCCACATAATTTTTGGTTTTCTTCATTCTTTTCTCTGATTTTTCCTCAAACAAAGTGGCATCCATGGATTTGTCTTCAGTCTCACTGATTTTGTCTTCCATTGTTTCAAATCGACTCCTAAAATCTTTTTGAGCTGTTCACTTCTGAAATTTTGTTGTTTATCTTTTAGATTTCTAGTTGCTGTTTTTGTATGATTTCTAATTGTTTGTTTATTTTGATGTTTTGTTCTTGTTTTATTTTCCTGAATTGTTCTATTGCTTTGTGTTTCTCTTAATTTTGGCTACATTTGCTTAGTTTTGTTTGTGATTTCCATGATTTTGTTTATTTTTTCCTTGGTTGTATCTGTGTTTTCTTTGATATGTTTCCTTATCTTTTAGAAAGTCATAAATATTAGTCTTTTGAATTCCACATCAGTATCTCTATTGCCTTTTCTCCTACCAGAAGGTTACCTGATTCTTTATTTTGGTCACTTGCTGAATCCATCTTGTCCTGCTTTTTTGCATATTTTAATATTATCTGCTGTCTCTGAGACATTATGGTATTATTTTCTTTATTTATTGATTGTATGTTCATTTGTTTCATCCTGTTTTTTGTTTTGTTTTGATAGGGCAGGTGAGCTAGGTATGCTTTGCTGCTTTCTTGTCTATTGGCGTGCTAGCTCTGTCCACCTTATCTAGGTGGGCAGGGCAGCAGCAGGCAGAGTGAGCCTGCTTCACTGTACACTGGTTTGGCAATATGGCTGAGGGCAGACTGGGCTGGTGCTGTTTGTCTTCTGATGTTGGTCCAGCAGTGTGGGAGTGTTCACAGCCCATCACCATTTGGGTGGGGGTGTCCGACAAGGAGTAGTATGGGCTCACTTTCCACTATTCAGCAACTAGTCTAGTGTCTGGAAAGGAGGGGCAGAGCAGGCCTGGTGTGGTGATGGGCTGAGTGCCAGTGGTGCTCTAGCTGCGATGGCACAGCTAGGGCTAGCAGGAAGAAGGGGAGGTGGCATACAAGGCTAAGTGGTCCAAGAGAAAGAGAAGTAAAAAGAAGAGAAAAGGTGTTGCAGTGGGAGCCAGCAGGTGGGGGCAGGGTAGACCTGGGGGCCTGTGGAATGGGGGTAGTTGGCATATGTGGCTAGGTGGGAGGGAGAAAGCAAAGGAAGAAAGAGAGAGAAAAAAATGGCTGTATGGTGAAGGCCAATGAGTGCAGTGGGACAGACCCAGGGGCTGATGGGAAGGCAGTGGAGGTGGCTTACAGGCCTAGATGGGTGGGAGAAAGAAAAGAAAGAAAGAAAAAGAAGGTGGTGTAGCAGCTGCAGGAGGGTTGGGGGGATAGACACCGGATGGCAAGGCAGTCAATGGTTGCTCTCTAGCTGCAGTGGTGCAGCAGGGGCCAGCAGGAAGGGGGCAAGTGGCATATGGGGCTAGGTGGGAGGGAGAAAGAAAAAGAAGATAGAGAGAGAAAAAAATGGTGGTGCTTTGGGGGCTGGCAAGTGGGGGCAAGACGGATCTGGGGCTGGGAGAATAGACAAGAGGTAGAATATGGGGCTAGATAGAAGAGAGAAAGAACAGAAAGGAAAAAAAAAGATAAAAAATTTAAAAAATGGCATTGTGGTGGAAGCTGACAGGAAGGGGGGTGTGGCATACAGGGCTAGGTGGAAAGGAGAAAGAAAAGGAAGAAAGTAAAAAAAAAAAAAAAAAAGCCACATAGTAGGTGGGGGCAGGATGGATCCTGAGTGGGGTGGGGAGAGCTCATATTATCTACCTTGGCAGTGGGGGCTGCAGTCTGAGTCAGTTCTTGCTGCTACTCACTAGAAGAGTGAGGGGTGGGAAAGTGTGTTTCTCTGGTTACTGGGTGCTCTGACCCCTGTTGGGAACTCTGAAGTTGCCTTCCCATATTGCCTGTCCATGGTCCTTGCAGGCTGTGTTTCAAAACGGCCACACTATGCTGTATTAGTTGGTAGGGGACTTCTACTCTGAATCTCTTCTCATTCTCTGTTTTCTGTCAGTTTCTTGTCCTGTTTGGTGTTTTATGTGCTTCTTTATTCTTTTGTTTGATGCTCAGGGTTTCAGGATTAACATTTGTATCAGTTTTATTTAGTTTTTTGGGTCTTTGCTCCATAAGGACAGCGTGGCGCATCTCTCTAGGGTGCCAGGTTGACTCCTCCTACAGAATTAATATATTTTTAATATCATACCAGGTAATTAGAATAAACATACTCTTTTTGTGGGTTGTAAGTTATGATCAAGGCCTTTATATGAATAGTCACACTTTGGGATAGAAGGGACGTTATTTAAAAGTAGGGAATCTATTGATAATTTTTCCTTCATTATAAGCATCGTCTGGTTTTTGTATATGTGTGTGTGTGTTTAACAGCATACATAAAGCCAGGTTTGGTAATGTTTCATTTAACAGGAAATTATCTTAAATTTCAGTACTTTCAATGGATTATTAAATACTAGGTGTGGGGCTAGGCACTTTATATGTGATTTAATCCTCTCATCAACCATTCATGCTATGTAACATTATTTCCATTACAGAGATGATGAAAATAAGGATAGCATAATTTAAGTAATTTTCCCTATGTCACATGGTTATTAAATGCCAAAGTTAGATTCAAATCCAGATGGAAATTTTACCAAATTTTATATTTTTCCATTATTCCACACTGTTCCTCCACGCTATTAAAGTATACCTAAGTTGAGCTTTGCTTATAAATGAAGAACCTCTGTCATCATCTTTATTTTAAAAATATATCATTGGAATCTCAAATCTTCCGTGTCCTGTGTTTTATACATCTATTTGGCTCAATAGATTCTGGCAGGATATGTATTTGATGTGATCATAAACTCTATGTATATGCCTTAATATATTTTAGTGTAAGTAGAATTTGAAGTTATTACTTTTGAGTTCATTACTCATAATTTCAGAATGTGTACTATGGTAAATTTATCACAGCTGTTATGAAATGAAATTGGTAAGACATCTGAAGAACTCCATTAAGCATGGAACATTGTGGTTCAGACTCACTCTTTTAAAACATCAAACAAAGTACTAAAATATAATACAGGGGAAAATAAACTACGAAGCAATAAATTACCCATGCATTGTGTTTGTTTTTAATATTAACAACAATAAGAGTTATCTTACTATTCTTTTAAGTTTTACTAGAATTTGCATTTCCAGAAACCCCCCCAGAGAATTTTGATGTAACCAGTCTCTGTCATGCTTCCTTAAAATCTCTAAAGTGTTCCATGATTAGATACGTTTGGAAAATGCTTGGGTTAGATTAAATTAAGCAGGTTACTTTGGCTTAGGACATCACAGAATTTCTATCCTGCTGCTGTATTTTGTAAATCTTTAAGAGGAAACTATAGTATGCACCGTTTATCAAATTTATTTTACCACAGAATCCTATTTCAGGGAAGCATGTCATGGGACATGTGTCCCTTGAAATACTCTCTGAGAAATAGTTTATGACATCTGGGCCTGTACGCTAGAGTGGAAATGCTGAATATGGCTTTATTTTTGGGAACCAGAATGCTCCTCCAGGTGACACTATCATTCCCAGATGGAGAAGTATTTCTTAGCAATAGCTATTATACGTAACAAACGTAACACTATATCCCTGTTGGTTTGCTATCTCAATATATGAATTGAATTTAAAGGCAATTTGAATGAGGAGTTTATCAGCCCTTGTAAAATAGCATTTGATAAACAAAACAAGATGTTATCTAACGCAGTTCTTAAGGTCTATACTGGATTAACCTACCCCACTAAAAATGATTACCTTATAATATCTTTATTTAATGGCAGAAATCCAGCATCAAAAGTGGTATGACATACATCTCCAAGCTATGGAAGCACTAAGCAAATGAAGATAAAAGAACAGTGTAATGGGAATTTTAGTGGCTTTGTCGAAACTTTATGCTCTGGCACATTTCACATAAAAATAGGTCAGTTAAAAAGTTTTGCATGTGGATGGATAATCGTGTCACTACTGATAATAGCTAGCTAAATGAACACAACCTCTTAAAAGGTATATTTCATTTTTCATTTAGTTCTTATCTACTGATAGGAAAATCTGGTTTGGCCTCAGAGAGGAGCAAACATACAAAAACAAAAAGCTGGCATATTACCAATATTTCTAATTACCAAACATGCAAAAAAAGGTAGATTATGACCAATATTCACATTTGACATTTCATGAAATTAAAATTCATTTGAATGGATTCACAGTTTTTAAGAGTAAAAATTTTCCATATATCTTTTGAATTTGCAGTAGATATGAAAAAGGGCGGGGCTAGTTTGGAGGCTATGGCAATGTGTTGATAATAAAAGGTCACTGAAAGAAGACTGTGGGCAAAGCACATAAAGTCCAAAAAATAGTTTTTATTCTACCTGATTGAATCTTTCCAGATTCTGTTTCCCATATAAATATTGGTCTTTGGTCTCTTAAGGATATATTAATTCCATTCTCTAAGTACTAGCACTGGTACCAAACTCAGTGAAATTCTTAAATGACCAAGCAGAAGAAATGGCTTATCCAAAATCTTCTGAAGGCAGCCATACAAGTCAATTAAGTTAAGCACTTTTTATAACCAGATTTTTAACAAAGAGGTCAATGTATTGGCGTACAGTGGACAAAGAGAAAAGCAGTTGTCTTCATTTTCTAGTGCTGCTGTAACAGAAATACCATGAGTGGATGGTTTTAACAAAGAGAAATTTATTCTCTCACAGTCTAGTAGGCTAAAAGTCCAAATTCAGAGCACCAGTTCCAGAGCAAGGCTTCCTCTCTCTGTTGGCTCTGGAGGAAGGTCCTTGTTATCAACCTCCCTGGTTGAAGAGCTTCTTAGCACAGGAAACCCGGGGCCAAAGGATGCACTATGCTCCCAGAACTGTTTTCTTGGTGGTATAAGGTCCCCAACTCTCTGCCCGCTTCTGCCTCCTTTTATCTCTTGTAAGATAAAAGGTGGTGCAGGACACACCCCAAGGAAACTTCTTTTACATTGGATCAGGGATGTGACCTGAGTGAGGGTGTTACATTCCATCCTAATCCTTTTTCACATAATTTAATCTTGCCATATTAACCACAGGCAGAGATTAGGATTTACAACACATAGGAAAATTATATCAATCACAAAATGGAGGACAAGCACACAATACTGGGACTCATGTCCTAACCAAGTTGACATATATTTTGGGGGGACACAACTCAATCCATGACAGCAGTACTCTAGTCCATTATCCCCCTCATCCCAGGGTGATGCCCCTATGATTTAAGCATGCTTTCTCAGAATGACTTTGGCCAGTGAGGGATGCAATGGTAATGACCTATCCATGATTTTGGCTTATTGCCATCAGTGCCTCATCCCAGAAGCTTGTCAAAAACCTTATTTTACCTTTGTGAAACTATCATGCAAAAAAAAAAAAAAAAATAGGCAAACACCTGAAACTGATACTGTGCTACACATTTGTCTTCAACAGCTGACTTTTAATTTCAATGGCTTATTTCCACCAAGATCCTCATTGCTTCCTCATTCAAATTGTGACATCAGTGTATGATATTTATACCAGTTACCTCAAGTGGTTCTATCTCACTCTTCTCTGAAAAAAATTTGTTGTGGTTATACATATATATATATATATATATCACAAAACATTTGCCAAACATTTTTTACATGTACAACTCAGTGACATTAATTACATTCGTCATACTTTACAGCCATCGCCATTATCCATTTCCAGGTTTTTCCGTTACCCTGAACAGAAGCTCAGTGCCCCTGTATCATTCTTCTTAAAGCAAGGTTTAACATAACTTCAAGGCAGCATATTTTTCACTTAACAATAGCTAAAAAAAAACAAGATTAATTTTGTTTTTGTAGAACAATACTTTCAACAATTAGCCATCTTAAAATTTTCTCTCATTACCTCATCCCTTAAGAAAAGAAAAACACAATAAGAGTTTAAAAGGCACCCTCTATGCAATAAGAAAAATTAAATAGTTTTAAATTTAAGAATAATAATCGATAACCACAGATTCTTGAGAAATCAGTGTATTTTCCCAGTATTAACTGACTGCTTAATTTAGTAGCTTGAATTGAGAACACCTTTGAATGCCAATTCAGGGCTGGGCTTTCTAGAAAATGAAATGTGCTTTCTTTCTGGCTCAGTGGTTCTCAGTGAGGGTCCTATTCACATTTGGTAGGAAGAGACTTCATTGGAATGTTTACTCACTGCAGAATTTTTAACCTACTGTATGCAGTTAGCTCTCTCCGGGCATTCTGACAAAAAGAAACCACTCCTTTTCACACATTTCCTGATGACCCCTAAGAGACTCTCCTGTTAAGAAGCATTTCTCTAGTAGGGTTATACTGACCTGATTTAGAAAAGAGTTAACTCTGAAAAACCCACCCCAACCCCATTGACACTGAGTCAATTCTGACTTGTAGCGACCCCATAGGACAGAGTAGAACTGCCCCATAGGGCTTCCAAGGCTGTAATGTTTGTGGAAGTAGATCGCCACATCTCTCTCCCACAGAGCATCTGATGGGCTCAAACCACCAACCTTTCAGTTAGCAGCTGAGCTGTTCAGCCACTGCCCAACCAGGACTCCTTACTCTTCAAAAACAGTGGAGAATATTTGATGAATTGGAACACATGGCTGCCAACCCACTTAACTGAGAATTTGCTATACTCTGTTTTCTGGCTGCTAGTAATATATCATGTTGTCCTGATGAAAAACGAATAGTTCACCTCTCTACACTTTCCCTTTATCGCCCCACTGAAAATCATGCTGATAGAAGGAAAGTTGCCTGGAGTTCTTTAGATGTCTTCAATGCCTAGAAAATCTGTTAGAAAAAAAAATCAATTTCACTTTTTTTATATCACATATGAGATGGAAATTGGCTTAGTCTTTAGTCACTTAATAATTTTAGTATAAAAATCATGAATATTGTAAGAGTTTAACTTTTTAAGAAGAAAAGTTTAATAAAGCTAAGTAAAAGGGTTACATATTACCTAAAAATAAAAAAAATTAAGTGTTGTCCCCAAAATTAAGTGTTGTAGGAGACATAAATTGTAAGTCCAGCCCAAAAATAAGTACCTGGGGGGTCTGGACTGAATCGTCATCTCTCTAAACCTCGTTTTTGCACTATAAGATGAGGGATTTTCATGTTATCTGTTAGATCTAAAATGCAATCTTTTTGTAATATCCAGATAATCTGTACAAAAACAGGCAAATAGCAATAACATTGAAACTAGAAATAAATATCTCAAGAATTACATGATAGTCTGACTATAAAAAAAAAATTTTTTTTTATAGTCAGGAGTGAAATTTTGATTCAGGAAAATGACCAACCTGAATCTTATTTTTATAATATATTGGCTATATTATAGAAAGCTAATTTACATAATGTTAACTCCTAATGAAATCCTGGGCAAGGTGGAAATGACTTTTATTTTGGAGTCAAATTTCTTGAGAAAGTTACAATACAGCTCTATGGGTTACTTTGGGATTGATTCAGCTCTTCTTTGACGTGTTGAATTGTGAGATACAGTACAGAAAATCGCATGGAGTCTAGACATTATTTAATACCAGAGGCTGCCAAGTCACACTAGGAGCCCTGTTAGCTGCTTTTCAGTTGTGTTTGGAGGGTGGCTTAATTCAAAATGGAAGACAAGCAAGGTATTATATGAACACTTATCTTTTTTGTTCCCTTAGTAAAATGGATTAATAGTTCTTATCCCAAGAAAGTCTGAGAAAATTCAGCACCTGCCAATTGTGTGTTTATGCTCATTTTCTTAGTTTGAATCCTTCCTGATTTGGTTAATGAGTGCTGAAAATAAAGAATCTCATTACTGGATTTTTTGCTGTTTTACCTAAGACATGTAAGGCTCCCAGGAAGTAATGCTTGACCTAGCTTGTTTACTTCAGTCATTCATTCACCATACCTACCGAAGTCCAATTTTATGCCAACCACTGTGTTAGAGAAGTAAAAAAAAGAAGTCAGTACTGGATTATGTTTATGGGTTTTATGATATACAGGAAGAAACAGACATTCAAAGCAATGATTGAAATTCGATGTAATTGTTATGATGGAGGCAGGTGCAATATGCAATAGTAGAATGGAAGACTAATACAAAGGCCTGTCTGGATGATCAAGATATATTTCACAGAGAAGATAGTTTAGACTCTAGGGAAAATCAGGGAATAAACAGGAGTTTGTCTCTGTGGACTGGGAGCTAGTAGTTGAGGAGAGGTGCAGCAATGATGAAGTTGTGGAACGTAGGAAGGCCTGGTATATGGGTGGCACTCTAGTGTTTGGGGGCTTGGAGATTTGGGTGTGTGTGGGTTACATTAGGGGAAGTCGAGATACAGCAGGCCACAGAATTCAGACCATGAATAGTTTTGCATTTTTATGCTGAGGAGCTGAGATTCCAATCATGTTGGGCCTTGCCTCTCAATGGTGTTGTTTCTAGCTGGGCCCAGACTCATGAAGACCCCATGCACAGCAGGATAAAATACTATCTAGTCTTTTGGGGATCAGACCATTGTGATCTGTAGGATTTTCATTGGCTGATTTTTGGAAGTAGCTCATCAGGACTTTCTTCCTAGTCGATCTAGTCTAGAAACCATGCTGAAATCTGTTGAGTATCATAGCAACATGTAAGCCCTCACTGACAGACAAGTGGTAGCTACACATCAGGTACATTGGCTAGGAACCAAACTTGAGTCTTCTACATGGAAGGCACGCTTCTGCTTCCCAATACAGAGTAGGTGAATCTCATGGGCTTAAATGCCGACATGTCCATTGGATTCTTGAAGTTTCTGGGTACTGGAGTGTCATCCTCCTTGAATAGTAATTAAACTCAATGGTAAGTAATTAAATATTTCTCTGACAGAAACAAATAGCAAGAACTAGAAAACAAACTTGCCATGAATTTTAGAGATTTAGCACAGGATTTCAAAGGAATTTCTCTCATGAGGAAGTTTAGAGCTACCTGCCCAGAACTCCAGAGGGTTTGCCTTTTCTCTCCTCAGCCATTAGGGCTTCTTCAGCATGATGGCTTGTAAAGATTCCATGGACAGTAACATAGTACCATAGGCTCACTTCTAAAAACAAATAATGAAAAGGAAAATGGACAGAGCACTTATTTACAATGAAATGGAGCTTATTCTTTTTTCTTGTGAAAATAAGAAGTATTTCCAGGAAAACAAGTTAACTTTGTTATTGATATTGAAAGCCTCATCAATTATAATACTTACAGTGCTTGTCAAGCTTACCCAGTAGAATAAAAGATTTCTTTGTTATATGAGGCAGTCCAGCAGAGTTTTATGTTAGTCTTTAGAACTTGCAAATTAAGAGTCGCGAGAGCAGCCATATGCCCCCATGTGGATCTTCCAGTCAGCATGAGGAGTTGATGACTAACATCTAGGCAGTTTTGGCACATTGAAAAATGACATTTTTTATCATATTTTATCATGAGTATAAAGCAGCAAGGAGTTAAATAAAACATTATCTTAACATGAAACCAAGAAAGATATGCAACCACAATGATAATTTTCACTTGAATTTCTCTTATTCACGACCCACATGGACTTTGTTTCATTTTTTAAGGGTGTGATTGATAATCTTTTTATTGTAAAAAATGATTACTTCAAAGGAATTTCAGTAACAAATGTCACATGTTAAATTGATTTCATAATCACTTAGCTTAATTGAAAATAGTGATCAAACAAAGGGGAACAAAAATTTATTTTATTTAGCATCATTTCAACAAACCAGTGCAGAGAAACACATCTTAAACTTTTTTCCAATCAAACGTTTAAATTTCTAATCACCTTAAGAGAAGTCAAAGTGCCTTTGTTCATTTCTAAAGAATAACAAGTGTTGTTAGCGGACACAATAAGGAAAAGTCTGCTTTCTGTTCCTACTTCAGACACTTGAAATCTCTTTGACCCTAGCAAAGTTGCTTCATCTCACAGCCTCAGTTAACATGCTCAGCTACTAACCAAAAGTTCGGTCGTTCAAAACCATCCAGTGGCTCCATGGGAGAAAGGTCTGGCAATCTACTTCCATGAAGCTTACAGCCAAGAAAATCCTATGGGGCAGTTCTATCCTGTGAGATGGGGTCGCTATGAGTAAAAAATTGACCCAACGGCACCCAACAACAACAACAGGAGGTCATTGGTTCCGTCCTTTATCATTTGCCCCCCACCCTCTTTGGGATGACAACTTGGAGTACCTTCTCTTTGTGTTCTTTTCACCCTGATCCAATTTGACTACCATTCAGGGTCCTTTGTCATATATATTGAGTTTCAAGATTGTAGAGTTAATTTAATCAAAAGTGGGAGAGAAGGAGGCAGAGAAGTTAATAAGCTGCCACCTTAAAACTGGAAGATACTTATTGTATTTTACAAAACAATTTCCCTGACACCCTCCCTTTTTTGTCTCTCCAAACCTTGCTCTAGGTTTTTGTTAAAGAACAGAGCCATCTACTTAGATTTCTACCCTTAGCCGGAACAGGATTATCAGCAGCTTTACAATCATGGCTATTTTTTAACCTTCTCCAAATTAAATTCATAGGCATGGCTCCCTCTCCCAAGTTAGTCTGTTTTCCCAAAACTGGGAAAAAGAGAAGAGTTTATTATCTTATTGTTCAGAAGAAATCTTAAGGATATTCCTTCTCCCCCCTTCACTCTTCTAATTATAAAGATAGAGCAAGTGAGATTCTTTAATCAGTTGATTATGAGGCTTGACTTCCTTTAATTTCACTGTTAATATTCTTGACCAGTGATTTCACCACCTTCACTGCCAAGAGAAATAAAAAGCAGTTATTCTTCAGGAAACCATTGGTTGGGAACCCTTGGGACAATGAATAAACTGAGTAATTCAGTGGGAGGAGTGTAATTTCCCCATGATAACCAAAGCCAAACCTGTTGCCATTGAGTCGATTCCAACTCATAGCGACCCCATAGGACAGAGTTGAACTGCCCCATAGGATTTCCAAGGAATAGCTGGTGGATTCGAACTGCTGACCTTTTGGTTAGTAGCTGAGCTCTTAACTACTGAGCTACCAGGGCTCCTCACCATGATAAACCAAACCAAACCCATTGCTGTAGGGTCAAGTCCACCTACAGTGACCCTCCAGGACGAGGTAGAACCGCCCCATAGGGTTTCTAAGGAGTGCCTGGTGGATTAGGGCACCCAACCTTTTGGTTAATGGCCGTAGCTCTTAACCACTATGCTACCAGGGTTTCCCTTCACCGTGATAGAGGGTAATAATAAATACGGTGAGTATATGATGCTTATTTTCTGTCCCCCGAGAAATGAGGATAAGGTTTCAGACATATGCTTGCTGATATATAACCCAAATTGGGTGAGGCATGTGAAGTCCCACTGGTTTCTGTTGTTGTTGTCGTTGTTAATCACAATCAAAGAGCCTTGGTGGCACAATGCTTAACATTCAGCTGTTAACCAGAAGGTTGGCAGTTCGAATTTGCCATGTGGCTCTGCAGGAGAAAGACCCTGGTGATCAGCCCCTGGAAAGATTACAGCTAAAAAAAACCCTATGGAAACAGTTCTACTCTGTTACATAGGGTCATTATGAGTCAAAATTGACTTGATAGCACCTAACAATAACAGTATAATTACAATCAAATAAAGTAATGTGGGACACAAAAAAGTTCAAAATTTGACTTAAAATTTCTCTGCCATTAAAGCGTCAAGTGAGGCATTTCCTTTATATGCAATGCATCACATTAAAAGAAATGAAAAAACCCTACAAAGTTGTTTTCATACCTATTCCCTTCAAGTGAAAGGAGCACTTTGTTAATCATTGGAAAGAGTGTAGTAGAAACAGGGAGGGAATGAACCATAAGTATATGCCATCGTTTTCTTACTTACTTGTTCAGGCAAGTAGCATCATTAGTATGGAGATCACAGGCATGTCATCATTAGCATCCAAAGTTCTTCTCTTTAGTGTCAACCTCAGACTCTGAGTTAAAGAGAAGAAACAGCCATGCCTTAGAGGTTTCCTGTGTCTGGCAGACAATGCTGATAAGCATACAGTAAAGCATAAACAGAATATTAATTTCAAAATATCTCAAAGGCAACCACAAGACTAGGGCTTCAAGGGTCAGATTCATGACCGTTGCATTGCTAAATTCGGTCATCACCAGGGGGATTCCTTGCTTCTCTTTTGCTTAGAAATAGTGATGCCCAATGATTCATTCAGGAAATACTTATTGGGCACCTACAGTCCGAGAAGTGGCAATGCTAGAGACAAAGTGACAGAGAGACGATAAATCAGGCATGAATTCCTTCCTCTAGTAGGTTACAGCATAAGGGAGCAGAGACTCCACATGGCAGAAAATGGAAGGTAGAAGACAAGGAATGTTATTGGAAAAAGTTACTTCCCCAAACCTGGCCACTCCCGTATTGTGCTGTGCTATTCCACATTGTCAACTCAGTGTGGGATTCAGCCCTTTCAGTGATTTCCACGTCAAATGTACCACCACCAACAAAAAGAAAGAAAAAAAAAAATCTCATAGGAGACTTTGCAGATATCTTGAGCGAGAGGAGGAAATGGAGAATGGATGTAAATAAACAGAACTTAAAAAATTTCATACTACAATTCATCTTATTAAAATTTCTCTGGCCATCCTGCCATCTTGGTACTCATCCAGTTGTTGTATGCAAGGACTATTTTCATCAAGAAATGGTGTGCTTTTAAGATTATGTTCAGTGTTGTGTGTCAACAGAGTGCAGGTGAGGGTCTTCTGTAAACCCCTGAGAAGAAAAAAAAATCATTTCAGGCCAAATAATATTTTATTTCTTTCATTACTTTGCATAAGACCCACACATCCTCATAGTGACTGTTTTTGAGGCCTGGGACATGCACAGGGCATTGCTTTTCCCTGGGAATTCAATTGCTTCTGTATGGTCCCTTAATGTGGAACAGGTAACCAGACAACATTTAATCATAGAAAGAAAATTGATCGTATGAAAAACAGCCCATGTGAAAAGCCTTAGAATCTCAGAATAATGACCTTGAAAGGATCTTAAAGAGTCTGAGTTTAACCCCCTTATGTTGCAGATGAGAAACTGAGACATCGAAAGGTTTGCCCAAGGACACCTGGCTATCCTATGGGATCAAGCAACTTATAACCTTCTCTTATAGTTCCTAAGATTTACATGCCATAAAGCAGTGATGTAAAGTCATAATACAGGGATTGCAAGATAGGATCTCACCCTGGAGAATTGATTTTAAGACTCTTTTAGAATTTATGTGGTTTTCCATCTCCCCAGATTGACTGTTTTTGATGCTTTAAAGTTGCAAGTTAATGTGTAACCCAGATCCAGATTGTTTCCGTAGGAGAACAAGTATCGATTCACTAGACGGTATAGAACTTGATCTTAATTAAAAAATTGAAAAACAAACCCTGCTCAGAATTAAGATCTTCCCCCCTTTGAACCTCCTTAACAGTTTCCTGTGCCTTTTATATTGCTGTTATGTCTGTACTAGTTGCATAATTATTTACATGTTGTATTTCCCCAATCGACTATAAGCACTCTGAAAGCAGAGACTGTATTGACGTCTTCCTCCTGTATTACCCCAGTGCTGTCACCTAAATGTTTGCTCCATAAATGTTCCATGGCTTAATGAATCAATAAAAGGGACTTACTCTTGATAAATTTTCATTTACTCCCTGTCATCCCCTTAAAAAAAAGATACAATAAAGGTAAAATGCAGCAAAGGCCTACACCGGAGGTTAATGAATAGCTCTTCTGGCTGATTGATGTTAGCCTTTTGCCCCAGTGAAATCTCTAATGACAAATGGGACTGATTTTCTATTCCAAGCTACCAAAAAAAATTTTTTTTTCTTTCCTTCTATCCTGGTCAAAATGTTTTATTTCATGGTACGCCTTTCTTTCAAAGTTTGTAACACACGATGAATTATTATGTGATTTTTCTGGCCTTTTTCTTACTGTTTGCTACTGCTTCTATTTTCTAGATGTGACTTGTGATTTGGGTTCATTTTAGCAGAGTCACACAGTGAGTTGTTGATGAAGACAGTGGTAGGACTTTTATTTTTCATTTGATATCGTTATTGCTGACTGCTGACTGTAGGGATTACTTGGAAGGATTTTTCATACACTATTAGCAAACTTATCCTTTGGACAATTTTCCACTGCAGATGAAGCTGGTAACATCCACCTCATTTCATTCAGATCATCAGAGCACGCTCAAGCATGAAGATATTTTTTAAAATGTTGTTCCACATTGAGCCTTTGCTTACTTTCATTTTTAATGGAAAAAAGCTTACGGCCCTTTGGGTCAAACCCATTTACAATCAATAGTAGAGAAAAATAATCATGAAAAAATAAAACAATCTATTATTGATGAAGCTAGATGATGGCATCATCCCCTGTTAACATTTATAAGTTCCAACAGTTAATAATAAATCTATAGAGTGGGAACATAAAATATTTAAAAAATGAATAATTCATTTGCTAGAGGATCATCCATTAAGGTTAGAAGTAATTCACCAATATGGAAATGAGCAGGTAGAAGGGTTATGGTAATTCAGTCCTGAGAAATTACCATTTGGCTAAGGAACAGGAAGACCCAGAGAGAATGAGAGAAAAGTTATTAATCTCAGCTAATTCATTTGAAAAAAAAAGAAAAGATGTAGGTTTACAAACAAGTGTTTACTTTGCTGTGTGAAGCTTTATGCTTGTTATTAGCCACACTCCCAAAGTCTTTTAAGGTGACGTTTTGCTCTGTGGGTTAGAATCGGTATAATACAAAGGCTGCTGCATAAGTGGATTAGAAGTTTGTGTTTACAGATAGGACAGAAAAGCACAATGCAGTGATATTCCTGCCTGTATACCTTTGGGAGTCACATAGGTTGCATTTGGCTACCCAGATCGGCTTCCTATTTTGGAGGGAATCTGAGGATAATTTCTGGGAAGGAAGACCCTACTTCATATTAAAAAAAAAAAAAAAAAAAAACAGTTGCTGCCAGGTCACTCCTGACTCATGAAGCTCCATGCTCTCTAGCGTATTCAATGGCTGCAATCTTTCAGAAGTAGATTGCCGGGAGTTTCTTCCAAGGTGCCTCTGGGGGGATTTGAATGACTGAGCTTCTGGTTAGTAGCCAAGTGTTTAGCCATTTGTGATACTTCACACTAAGGAAGCCGTAAGTGGGTGCAAGTGGGTGCAATAGATGTATCCTTTTCCTGGCTCTTGACAACACTTGACAACAAATATAGAAACACTGACCTGAACAGAGCAAAGTGCCTACCCAGAACTCTGAAGTCTGCAGAAATGACAGCAGGTGCCGTGTCAGATAGAGGTCCCTTCTGGTGCTGTGTTGGAGTTGGGAATCTGGTGGTAGAGCATTCAGAAGCCAGAGCCAGCATCATTGTTTTGCCAGCATCTGTGCCTTACCTCGTAATTTTTTTTTTAACCTTTACCAGAAATTGAGTTATCTGACTAAATTAGCTAAAGTTTCAGTTGATTTCTCAGTGCTACATTTTCTTTATGAAAAATGGGAATAGACATTACACTTATCTTGTAAGATTGATCTGAGGATTAAATAAGATAAGGTGAAAAGTGCTGAGCATGGGGCTTGGCTCACAGTAATGGATGGATGGACGGATGGACGGATGGACGGATGGACGGATGGACGGATGGACGGATGGATGGATGGACGGATGGGTGGATGGGTGGAGGGAGGGAGGGAGGGAGGGATGGAGGGAAGGATGGGTGGGTGGCTGGGTGGATGAGTGGATGGGTGGCTGGGTGGATGAGTGGATGGGTGGGTGGGTGGTTGACTGGGTGGGTGGGTGGAGGGGTGGAGGGTGGAGGGGTGGAGGGTGGAGGGGTGGAGGAGTGGATGGATGGGTGGTTGGATGATAGATAGCTGCTGTCCAGTCAACTCTAACTCATGGTGACTTTATGTACAATAGAATGAAACATTGCCGGTACTGCATTATCCTCACAATCGCCAGCATATACGTCATTATGTCTATTGTGCCAATCCATCTCACTGAGGGTCTCCCCCACCCATGCCAGCCCTCCATTTCACAAACACAATGTTCTTCTCCAGTGACTGATAATTCCTGATGTTACGTCCAAAGTGAATATGTTGGGCAATGTTCTGTTATGATCCATAAGGTTTTCATTAGCTAATATTTAGAAGTAGATTTCCAGGCCTTTCTTCCTAGATTGTGTAGTCTGGAAGCTCTGCTAAAACCTGTCCACTGTGGGTGACCCTGCTGGTATTTGAAATACTGGTGGCATAGCTTCCAGCATCGTAGCAACCTGTATACCAACGCAGCATGACAAACTGACAGACAGGTGACTCACTATAGGCACTCAATAGATGTTGTCTTTTTATAATTTTTATCATTATATCAGTATAGTGGCTACAAATTAGATTCAGCCAAAAATATTTGTCTTGGATGGATTAGTTATTTATCTTCTTGAGGGCAGTGGGAGCAAATGACCTTTATGGGCCTCCTTCATTGATTTCTTAAAGGCTGTTTACTCCTCTATGGCAGCAGGAGCTTTTAGGTTCCTGTACAGGATGAGGATGCGATGCTCAAATTAGCATTGCACTTTCAATACATGAGAAGGTGTCATTAGAAATGTAGTAAATACAGATCATAGAGTAACTTTGGAAATGCCAAATCAATGTTTTAGAGCAAAGTTGGAGGAAGTTCATGGTTGAGGTTATAATTATAACTCAATGGATTTGAAACAAATGACCTTTTTGTGGCTGGTCTGGGTGACTTGGCCAAGGTCCCACTTTTCCTGAAGTAGGAGATTGTGTTTGGGAAGTGACTGATGTCTTAGTCTGGGTTCTCTAGAGAAGCAAAACCAGTGAAACATATATATAAATATAGAGAGATTTACTTCAAGGAAATGGCTCACACAATTGTGGGAGCTGGCAAGAACTAAATATGTGGGTCAGCGGCAGGCTGGACATCTCTGCTTGGCTCATAGGGCTGCAGGGGTTAATGAATCCAAAAGCTGCGGGTCAGGTGGTAGGCTGGAGACTTCTGCAGGCTGACATCCCAGGAACTGGAGGTCAGGTGACAAGAAGACTTCGAGGTCGAGAAAGAGAGAGAGAGAGAGCTCTGCTAGAACATCCATTTATACACTGGAGACAGGCTGCACCCCTAAAGAAACTCCCCTTCCAACTGATTGGCTGATCACTTCAGGTCACGTAATGCAAAGTGAGTATGTTATATTACCTTATGGAAAAGCACCCAGTCCGGTGTCTGCCAAATCATTAGGCTGGTTAAATTGACACATAACATTAACCATGACACTGAGGACTCTCTGCACCTTCCTTAGGTCATAGAGCCAGAGACTTGTATACGACCAGTGTTTCCTGGCAGTTGAGAAAGAAGATGGATTCTCTTTCTTTACAAGAGTCAGTGTCAAACTCTCTTCAGAGTCCACTCAGCGTTAATCTCTACATCATGTTCCTCAGCGGAAGATGAATTACCAGAGGGCTTATGTAGAAATTAAGGTTTTTTTGCCCAAAGAACTTTTAATTAATTCTGAATATCCATAAGTAGGAAGGATTACTATTGTTTATTAGCGGGAAAAACATATAAATCTTAAGAGAACCCTCCATGTGAGAAAACTTCTGAGTGTAGCTGGGAATTAAATATTGGTTTCCCCAAACTGAACTTGACATACCAGTATATGTTTGGTCTTTGATGGCAAGGGGTCGTTTTTTTCTTAAACTCTAATTCTGTAAACTTTTAATGGAAAAAGATCATTCTTCTGAAACTCTGATTTCTGGAGCTCTAATTTTAACTGACAGGTCCCTTTGGGCACAAGCAGTTTGCCCTTGACTATTAACCTCAAGTTTGGCAGTTTGAACTCACCCAATGGCACTGTGGAAAAAAGGCCTGGTGATCTGCTTCTATAAAAATTACAGCCAAGAAAACCCTATGAGAGAGTTCTACTCTGTTACACATGAAGTCACCATGAGTTGAATTGACTTGATGGCAACGGGTTTAGTTTGGTTTTTAACTGATTCTAACTGATAAAGTGGTGACATTCCGTTAACTTGAAAACATGCTTTTGTAACCCAAACCACTAAACTTCATTATCTGTATCTTCCTCTTCCCACCAAGTTTCCTTCCTTCATTTTTTTCTTTTATCCACTTATTTCCCAGTTTTTGTATGCATGTGTGTCTTCTATGTTGCATATACTCTGGTAGTGTCTGAGATACCAAGACAAATAAGACATTGTTCTCCTCTAAAAATGTCTCAGTTCAATGAGGGGAAGATGAACAAATGAATAGAAGATTATAATTTAGCAACTACTAGACTATAAGCTCCAAGAGAGTGGAGACCATCTGGTTTCTTAGCACAATATCTGGCATGTTGTAAGCACTTAAATATTCGTGGAAACAATGAATGAGGTAAACAGGAGGGTATCATCACAATGGGTAGCTAGTTTTTTACTGCTATCTTCCACAAAAATGTCTAAGTATCACATTGGATATTGTATTCTATATTTCTCAGATCACATTCCATCCTAATAGATAAATATATTAATTACTTTGCTTCCTTGATGAAAATCTGATTTTTATATACCAGCAAGAAATATGCATAGGAAGCAAAAAATATATCCAAACCCAAGAATATGTGTTTTGGTTTTTTTAGGTAATTTTACTATTTATGTCAATCCTGGGTCTCAGTATCACCTGGGTGATGCTATTGGAAGGATTTGTCCTTGCTGTGACCGGTCCTACGTAGTACTCAGTGTTATCCATTATGTTAACTAGCCTATATCCCTGTGGGTGAAGCACGATTTTCAGTGATGGGTGTTTTAATTCTTTTCTCAGTCTAATATTACAACTCAGCAGATTACACCCTTTCTCAATCTGACATCTCCTACTGTCAGCAAATTCCTCCTGATATTTAAATGAATGACTCCTCTCTTCCTACTTTCTTTTGACCCTTCGTGATAACATTTTTTTCTTTTACCTTTTTTCCTTTATTTTACTCTTATAAAAAATGTCACCTAAATGTTAAAAATCATTCAGTATAATGAAAATATAAGTATAGACTCTCTGAGCTTCATTTATTTAATCCTTTTTCTTTGTGGTAATAATGAGTCAACTTAAATCGAATTTTTTCTTAATATAATAATTAGATGGTTTGAAAGCCCATTTAAGTGGTTAGGCAGAGGACTGGTGTAAATAACCAAATCACCTTGATATCCTAACCAATGAAAATAACTTTATTTATTTTCTACACACTTCTCTTGCTAAACCTGAACCAGAAAACAGATATTCTAGATCTTTGCTTTCAGGGTAAATGAAATTTACAAATAATTCCTTGAATAGGTTTTAACTAATCTGGTCATTTCAGTCATTTCCATATACTGTTCACTCTCCAGTGTATTCATTCATTCAATCATTCATTCACTCAGCAAAGATTTACTGATTGTTGATAAGACACTATGCTAACAGTACCTACTGAGAATAGACTAGAGAAAGACTAGTTGCAGAGAAAAATTATGACTGTCGCATTAGCTACCAAAAGAAACTATTTGTTTTATTTATCCATGTTAAATTAGTTTTCCTAGTTACATGTGCATATCTGCATTTTACATACACATGGATTATTTTATGGTCTGGTTTACGAACGTTTAGCATAAGCAATAAATAATTGACTTTTCTTTCAATTCCTCCCTAAAAAAAGATACGGTATCAACATTGCTAAGAAGTAGTAAAGGTGAATGAAAATTCTGAGCTCATTGCTCACCCTTTGAACAGAAATATTATCCTAACTTTGCCATAATGGCAATTCCATCCTCCTATTTACAAATTTTCCAATTTTTTTTTCACTTTGCTATAACAGAAATGCTACAGCTGCTAACCAACAGAAATACCACAAGTAGATGGCGTTAACAAAGAGAAGTTTATTCTCTCATAGTCCAGTAGCCTAGAAGCCCAAATTCAGGGTGCCAGCTCTAGGGGAAGGCTTTCTCTCTCTGTCGGCTCTGGAGGAAGATGCTTGTCATCAATCTTCCCTTGGTCTGGGAGCATCTCAGCACAAGAAAGTCAAGTCCAAAAGATGAGCTCTGCTCCAGGCACTGCTTTCTTGGTGGTATGATGTCCCCCTGTCTCCCTGCTCACTTCTCTCTTTTATCTCTCGAAGAGATTGGCTTAAAACACTATCTAATCTTGTGTATCTCATCAGTGTAACTGCCATTAATCCATCTCATTTCATCATAGTGATAGGATACAACACATAGAGAAATCACATAAAATGGTGGACAATCACACAATACTGGACTCATGGCCCAGCTAAGTAGACAGATGTTTTTGGGAGACACAGTTCAATCCATGACACTCTCTTATGTTCTTCATGTCTCAAACGTCACCTTTCATTGAGATCTGCTACCTTACTCCAGGCTTTCCCTGTGGTAGTCAGGTCAGGCTAGAGTTTGCAGCAGTTAAAAATTAATCCTAAAACATCAGTGACTTTATCATATGTCCAATGTAGGTTGATTTGGGAGGTGGAGGTGGAGGTAGTTCTGTTACACAGTCACTCAGATACTCAGTCTTACATTGCTGGTCACTGTGGTGAGAAAAGCGAGAAATTAGAGAACCACATGGAGTCTTTTTACTACCTCAGTCCAGAATTAATCACGTGGCCCAGGACTACGAGACCATCTCTTTCCTAATACATTCTCTATGTTCACTTCCAAGTCTGTATACCCAGTCTTTACCTTTTTCATGATATTCAGTCATCTACTTTCAACTCCTTATATACATTTTTAATCAGACATCTGTCATTCTCCTCAAACTCCAAAGTTGGTTTCATAATCTTTTCTCCTTAAGCAACCGCCTCTTCACATTTCTAATTTGTTACCCAGGGCTCCCAGTCAACCAAGTCAGACACTTGTATTGATTTAAACCCATCTCCCTACATCATCCCACATAGTATCAGCTTCTATTAATGGCTACCTGGGCATGATCGCCCCTCCATTTCCATTGGTTTAGCCTAGTCTTCTCCACTGTTCCCTGATACGTGGGCTACTGAAACAGCCTTCTTGAGGCCTCCAATCAAATCGACATAAAACTATCAGAGCAATACTTTTAATGTTTTGCTTACATTTACAAAATCTCTATCTCTTTATTAAACTATGAATTGTAATTTTCTCTCTCATTCTTTCAAGGCTCTTTCTAAATTGTCCAAACTCTAGTTTGTACCCATTTTTCAACATAACATCCTCTACTTTTATCAAGCTGGTCAACTTCCTGTTTTACAGACACACTTGTCTCTTCCTACTTGGGGCTTTCTTGTCTCACTTTCAGCTGCTCAAAGCTAAGCACACCCCTCCATGCCCAGCCTAAAAAGGGTCTCAGAGTCTTCCCTGCCTTCTATTCACTTCATGGATGCTCTTCTGCTTTGGACTCCTCAAGTGCTTATACCCTGTTCTGCACAGCTTGCAACCAATTGCATGTTATCTTAAATGCATTCATTCATTTATTCATTCATTCATGCAGTATGAATTGGCTAACTTTATGTGAGAAAACATACAAGTTGCTGCAGGGGTAAACAAACAGAAACCTGTTTCAGCTCTCACAGAGATTATTATGTAATTGAGCAGGCAGACATTAAACAAATGATTATACAAAATAAATACATAATTATAAATGATGATTAGAGCCATGAGGGAAAGTTAGAAGGTAAGCTGAGAGAGAATGACTGGAAGAACTGATTGAAAGAGGCAGCAGAGTATAGTGCTAAGCGAATGGACCCTGACAGAGGCTGCTCAAGTTCAAATCCTGGCTTCACCGGTTTTTAGTTGTGAGATCCTGTGCAAGTGGCTTACCCTCCCTAGGTCTCAGAAATGGGCATGATGATCCTATCTACCTGTGGCATACTGTGTGTGTTGGTTAGCTTGCACAATGTCCATTTCAACTCTGTGTCTCCTATTTATTTCCACTATGGATATGAGAAAAGTCCCTGGGTAGTGCAAATGGTTAACGTGCTTGGATGCTAACCGAAAGGTTGAAGGTTTGAGTTCAGCTGGTGGTACCTCAGAAGAAAGGCCTGGAGATCTCTTTCAGAAAAATCAGCAATTGAAAAGCTTATAGGGCACAGTTCTACTCTAATACATGGGGTCGCCATGAGTAGGAATCTACTTGATGGCAACTGTTTTCTTTTATGCATGTGAAGAAAGCTTAATACTCTCTTTCCAAATCCTCCTTGCAGCTGGGGCTGGGGGTAACACAGTTCTGGCCCTGGAGGAAAGTACTAGGGGATATCTGAGAAATCTTTTGCTTTCCTGATATGGAATGGTGGTAGCAATGTACTGTTCTCCAAGAGATTCAGTGTAGGATGGCTAAGGGCGTACCCTGTGCTTTGTCACTTTCCAATGGACTTTTATAGGAAAAATCCATGACCTGAGGTCCATTGATTACACCTCTGTTCATCACAGTGTGAAAATGTCTGACATATCTACCAGGAGCAGCAGTGGTCTGAACTCTGTGCTCTGTGCTCTGAAGGAGTTTTCCCAGTCCACTGAAGGCTTTCTCCCATGCTCTGTGCCAAAAGAGATGATATAGCACTTTATCCTCAGGCTGAACCACAGAGCCTGCACAGTGTATGGATGGAAGTGCCAATATTTGAACATCCGCTCTCTGACCTTTCCTTGATATGCCAGCATAGAACTTAAGAAAAGATACTGAGATAGTTCAAATACACCATTATCATTAGCATCCTCAGGAGAAAATAAGAGAAATCTTTTATGGCAAACACACTGCTGGCATGATACTGGCTGAGTAGGTCCAACTGAAATGTGGCATTGGGCCATGGTGTAAATTGCAGATGTTAAAGGAGCTCCAGCCCCAGGTAAAATGGTTCCAGGCCGTTACATGCCCTCTTTGGCACCTCTTTTCTCTTGCCATCCACCCCTTGGCTCAAAGTGAGCCCTGACTGCCCGAACAGCCCATAGCCACCAGCCTAGGCTTGCCCTGTTCAGCGATATCCAGTGACCTCAAAATGACTTTGCATACAAGGTCTACTCAAATAGACTCATCCTTGTTTTTCATTTCCTCTCAAGACTTTTCCTTTTCACTAGAATTAACCTGTTAAGCTAAATTGTCCTCAGGTATTAATGGGATTATAGCTAAAATCATCACAGATCTAAAACCTTGTTTTCAGGTTAATAAGAATCCTAATGAAAAGTATCAGAAGGAATCAGATTTCGATCCATTTAACATTTATTGAACACCTATTATGAGCTAAGGTGCCTTGGTGGTGCAGTGGTTAAGTGCTCGGCAGTTAACCAAAAGGTCAGCAGTTCAAACTCACCAGCCGCTCCATGGGAGAAAGATGTGGCAGCCTGCTTCCATAAAGATTTACAGCCTTGGAAACTCTATGAAACAGTTCTACTTATACCTACAGGGTAGCTATGAGTCAGAATTGACTCAATGGAAGTGGGTATTATGAGCAAGGAGACTATATAGATAAGAGTGGGTAGTACAAATGAATAACTCGCTTGGCTGCTAACTGAAAGGTTAGTAGTGTGAGTCCACCTGGAGGCACCTTGAAAGAAAGGCCTGGTGATCTGTTTAAAAAAAATCAGCCACTGAAAACCCTATGGAGCATAGTTCTACTCTGACACACAGAGTCGCCATGAGTAGGAATCGACTTGACAGCAACTGATTGGTTTTCATAGATGGATAATCTTCCCAACCCTGTGGTACAATTATTATTATTCCAGATTTTAAATGAAGAATTAGTAAAGCTGTAAAGTGTTCATGTAACTAATTAACAATAAAGCTGAGATTCAAACTTAGTTCCTTCCTTTCCCAGCCTAGTAATATTTCTGTGTTGAGAGTAGCATAATGGTTAAGAGCATGCATCTGGGGCTGCATAACCTGGTTTTGAATCCTGGCTTTGGTGCTAATTACCTGTGTGACATTGAACAAGTTATTTAATATCTCTGTGCCCTGGATTCCTCAAACGTAAAATGAGTAATAATAGGTACCCCATAAGATAGTTGGAAGAGTATTAATGAGTTGGCATCTGTGAAGGACTTAGAATAGTAGCTGGCCCCTGGTACATGACCAGCACAATGTTAGCTATTACACTGGACAATGGGCTGTTAGTCACTGGGTGTCACTGGATCTCTAAAACAACAACAAATAGGAAACTGTCTACTGACGACGCCTGTGTTTATGAGATATGAGAAAGTGCTGCGGAGGGAAATTGTAGAATATTCCTCCAGGTAGACCTACTAAAGTAGGATGGACAATTCGGTATGTTTGGGATGTCTTAGTTACACTGTTCAGTGGAGGCCAGGTAGAAGTACCACGTTTAAATAACTTTTAAGCTATGTGTCTATGACTTCAGCTTGTTTACCATAAGTCTTCCAGAAACTTCCAAGTGGATTTAAGTGTCATTTTATGAGGTAACCAACCTGGCCTATTAAATTTACATTTACATCCATGAAAAGTGTTCAACCTGTTCTACAATGCTAAACTACAGTTATATTGATCTTGCATGCATCATTTTTATGGAATAAACATCTAACCTAGGGTCTAAATATCCCGTCCTTTAATGAGCTTTCTGTGCAGTGATAAAGAGTGATTTAAGTGGGGCTGGGGGGGCCTGTAGCTAATTCCTAGTGTACGGTGGTGTCAACTGTGTTTGTTGCTGATGTAAGCTGATGTGTTTGTTGTGATGTAAGCTGATACCAAAAGCTCATGTTACTGGAGGAACTGAACCCCTCCTACCAGCCTGAAATGCCTATCCCCACACCCATTAGGTTGGGAGGTTATCACTGAGGGAGAGCAGCATCAGAGAGGTGCACCCCGCAAATTCTTCATCAATCTGCAAGTCTGGGTTCAATTCAGTCCAACAAACATTTACTGAAGAACCTTGCCCTGGAGACACACTGATTCTAGTTGTAGAAACAGAATTGTATAAATAATGATACTACAACCCATTAAGTTCTCTAATTAGAATTAAGTGTAAAAAGCAATGGAAATTGAGATGAAAGGGCACATGCAGAGCTGTCATGCCTAACTGCAAAACGCTAGCTAGTTCTAAGGCTGAACAATCTTAATCAGGCAATGCAGCCATCTACTATTTAAGAGAACAGTAGAGCAGCTGAGATTTATTGAACGTTTACTAAGTGTTAGGGGCTAGGCTAAGCACTTTACATACATCGTCTCATTTAACATTTGCACAACGTAGTAAAATAGTTTCATGCCTTTTCAGATGGAAAATGGATACTCAGAGGCTTAAGTAACTAGCAAAAGGTCACAGAGGCAATAAAGTGTGGAGCCAGGATTCAAATTCACACAGACACCAAAAAGCAAGTTCTTAAACTCTCTATACTATTGAACTTTTATAGAACTTCAGCATAGTTTCTATACTATGCTGGAAACTATTTAAATCATTTTATTGTCTTTTTCTGTCAGCTCTTTGGTCCTGTGGCAATCAGAAGTAGTTATTATTATCGTTATATTCCAAGTGAGTAGACAGAGGCTTTAAGAAGTTCAGTGATATGCCTCAATCAGAAAGAAAGTAAAGATGGGTGGTAGGGTTTTAATACAATTCTAACTCCAAAGATCATGCCTTTTTTTTTTTTTTCAGGGAAAAGAAAACCATTATTCAATGTATAAAATAGACAAAGTTTGTATTTGCTATCTCTAGTTTTCCTTTGTGAGTCCTACTCTACATTTCATCAGATGGTCTCTCATTTCCAGCTAACCCAGGCTTTCTTTGAGAAACATAATCCAATAATTATTTTATTTCATAGTGTTATGATTAATGAATAGATCCCCCTACTCTGGGGCTTTTTACATTGTAAAAGACAGGGCCTGGAGAGAGAGAGAGAGAGAGAGTACTGTTTTATAAGAGGAATTTAGAGCTGCCGGTAAGATTTCAGGCACTCAAAATTATTTTGGACTAGAGATTCTCCTTGCTCTACCTCAAATCATAGGATGAAAATACCCTTGCCAAATCTCAGCCTTGACTATAGTAATCTTCCCATACCTTGGGACTGACTCCCCATTTGCAGACTCAGCCCATCCCAGTCTCTAAGACCTCTATATTAGCTGCTCGAATGCCTCAGACTTTGTGCTGAATTCTTTCACTGGGTGTCTGCCTAACCTCTCAAGCTCGTTAAAATCAAACCCATTGCCTTCGGATCGAATCTGAATCATAGGGACCCTATAGGACAGAGTAGGACTGCCCCATAGAGTTTCACCTCCAAACACATGCTCACCTTTGCTCAACTTACTTGGCATCCTGCCAGTTATTCATTTCTTGTGTGTCCCTAGAGCTTGGACCTTCCTTGCTCTGGAAAGTTCTATTTACTTAGCAGTGAATGGTGTGCTGCCCGGTAGCAGGTCTGCTACCTGGTACATTAGGTTTCTACTGCTGTGTAACAAATTACCACAAACATAGCAGCTTAAAACAATACACATTTATTATCTCACAGCTTCTCTCGGTCAGAAGTTTGATCACAGTTTAGCTATGTTCTCTGCTTCAGATTCTGATCACGCTGTAATCTAGGTTTTGGCCAAGGTTGTGTTCTCATCAGAGGCTCAACTGTGGAACGATCTGCTTCCAAATTCTCTCAGGCTGTTGGCAGAATTCATTACTCTGTAGCTGTAGGACTGAGATCCCAGTTTTTTTTACTGACTGTTGGCTGGGATACACTCTCATCTCCTACAGGTCATCTAAAGTCCCTTGCCACATGACTGTCTGCATAGGTTCTCTCTCAAGATGGCAGCTGAATTCTCCAAAGCCAGCAAGAGGTTGTCTCTTGTTTCAATCTATTTTGACACAATCATATGTAGCATAACATAATCATGGTTATGATATCCCATTGCCTTTTTCATATTCTATTGGTTAGAAGTAAGTCACAGGTCCTGCCTGAATTCAAGGGGAGGAAATAATGGGGTATGACTCATTGGGTGTTACGTTAGGGTGTGTGTGCCACACTTGGTAACAGCTTTCCCCAACACCCAAAATTACTCATGTGGACTTCTGGGAAATGTTACGTTGAGAACCTGATTTCCCATCCTTGTAATCTGTTCATCTGATGGCTGAGTTGGATTAAAGTACAGACCACACAGGCAACTAGATGGGGCAGTGATCTCTAAAGAGAGCTAAATGTCACTGAACTAATCAGAAGTAGGATGCCAGCAAACTTCCATTTTCACGCGTGAGTCATACAGCAAGTGATGAAATATAATTAGCAGAGCTTCCACCAAAGTCGATGCTAACTGCTAATGCAGAGTTTGGGAGTCTCGGGGTGGCACAAAGGGTTAAGTGCTTGACTACTAACTGAAAGGTTGGCAGTTTAAATTCACCCAGAGGCACCTGGGAAAGAAGGCCTGGTGATCTGCTAGGGAAAGGTCACAGCCTTGAAGACCCTGCAGAGTGCAATTCTACTCTGCACACATGGGGTTGCCATGAGTCAACTTTTTTTTTTTTTTTTTTTAATGACGTCTTTTGAAAAACTTTCATCTGGCTAGACCTGAACTATTTCAAATAATTTTTTGATGCATGAGAGTTGAAAATAGTAATTTAACCTGGCCTGAGACCAGCCTCTTGTGTAGCACCTGGTCTCAAGTGAAATTCTGAAACTAAATAATGCTTGACTTATTACAGTTTGTCATGAATAAGTGACTTCTTTCTTATTTGCTTTAAGCCATTTTATGGAGCTTTCAAATATTTGCCTATTATACAAAGTCATAGTTCTAGAGCAATTCCCAAGAAAATGTTATTTTATGTTAGGTGTATATAATGATTTCCTTATTTTGAAGATGAAATATTTTTATTTATAGAAAATTAGTTTCTCCCAGTCCTCTAAATAAACGTTTGATGAAGATTTAAAGATAATTCTTTCAAGGGACACCACATTCTTACTCTGACTAGGGTGCTTATAAGTCCCCTTTAGGGCCAAGCCTATCAGGAACTACTCTCTTTACTTACTGTATTTCTTATCGCCACCTGCTTGTCTAAGTTGCCATATGTTGGTTGTCATACTCTTTTGGTCCTCTTAGTCTCTGCTTCTCTCTTTGTCCTCTTAGCTTGCCCCACCCAATTGTAAGTTTAGGTCCTGGGACCTGGCTGCTTTTAGCCCCATGCTCTCGTTCTGAACTGGGTTGCATTTTGAGGTATGATGATGTTTGGCAAGCAAGCCCTGGATAACGTTTTATAGTGCATTGCAATTTAGGAGCTTATTAGCAGGTTCATCTTACTTGGTCCCCACAACAACCCTGTTGGGAGAACTACATTTTCAAACCTCATATATGATGGGCTTGATTTAGAATGGGAAGGGAAGGGGAAGATAATATAGCTTGGAACTTGTTCTCCTGTTTCTTTCTGGAGCTGTAGAGAGGCCTAGAACTGACCACCCTGTGATTTAACTTTCTATAATATTAAGTCTTACAAATGAGGCATTGGTGTTTCAGTGGTAGGATTCTCTGCTTCCATGTGGGAGACCTGGGTTTGACTCCTGGCCAATGCACCTCATGTGTAGCCACCACCCATCTGTTGGTGAAGGCTTGTGTGTTGCTATGATGCTAAGCAGATTTCAGTGGAACTTTCAGACTAAGATGGACTCAGAAGAAAGGCCTGGTGACCTACTTCTGAAAATCAACCAGTGAAAACCCTATGGATGATAATAGTCCGATCCACAACTGATCACGGTGACGGCACAGGACAGGGTAGTGTATCATTCCTTTGTGCACGGGGTCACTGTCACTCACCGGTTACCATGAGGCAGGGATCACCATGAGTCAGGGGCTGACTAGATGGCAGCTAACAATAACGTAAGTCTTTCATAATATCAGTAATTCCAAACTTGACTCAGGCTGAGGGATATAAACTTGAGCAACCAACATCTTAACCCCATCTAATAATACTGAAACTCATCTCTGCCTGAGTTAGCAAGGTTGGTGACTAATGCAATCGGTTTTTTATTTCTTGGTACAAATAGCAAGAGAAATTATCTTTTTGTTGTTGTTGTTGTTATTTTGGGTGAATAAAAATTGTATAAATATGAAGCTTAGAATCTCTTATGCTCTGCCAATGTAGCAAATTGCAGAGTGGAAATGCAGCTAAACTGGTAAGGGTTAGAGGCAGTCTGGAAATGGCAAAAATATAAATCAGTTGAAGCAAATTATTAGAAAAGAGGAAGCTAAGCAAATTCAACTTGCCCAGACCAGTCAGAAGTATTTTTTCCTGCTAGATAAAATATAATGTCATTCTCATAGAATGAATGAATGAGAGTTTTCAAACAAATTCATCCTCTCTCTCTTTCTCTTTTATACATACACACAGAACTAGATGGGATTAGGAGTCATTTTTATAATTCAAAATCATGTTCATTGTCAGAATTAAGATGCAAGTTTGCTAAAATCAGAAAATCTATGATTAATATCTTGGTTAATACTCATTCTTCTAACGCTGTGTGGCTAATTGTTATGTTCTGTGTTCTGTGGTAGGTACTGGCATAAAAACATAAATGAAATACTGTCCTGGCCCTCAGAGGATTTAATTCAATTTAACCAAAAGGGAATGGCCAATACAATGGGCAGAAATTTAGGTTCTCAAGCAGACTCTAAATTCAGCTTGTGAATAATAATTCAAAACAAACAACATAGCGGTGTTTGCACCACATAAAACTTTTGAATTTGGCCGCATCATTGGTAACTACTAACTTTTCCATAAAAATCTTTTCTACTGTAATTGTCTGACACCGCTCTCTTGGATCCCTTTTGTGTCTCAATTGTTCCTCAGTAGTTCTTTCTTAATCTCCTCTTCCTTTATTTACCCATTAGATGTTGATACTACCAGGAGTCTACACTTAGCCTTGTTGTACTGCATTGGGCAAATCTGCTGCAAAAGACCTTCTTGAAAGCTTAAAAAGCAAAAACGTCACTTTGATGACAAAGGTGGGCCTGACCCAAACCATATCTTTTTAATCACCTTATATGCATGAAAAACTGGAATAGTGGAAAAAGGAAGACAGAAGATGAATTCATGTGTTCAAACTGTGGTGTTGGTGAAGATTATTGAACATACCATGAACTGCCAAAAGGCTGAACAAATCAGTCTTAGATGAAATACAACCAGAATACTCCTTAGAAGTGAGGTGAGACTTGGACTCGCTTACTTTGGACATGTCATCAGGAAAGACCAGTCACTAGAAAAGGACATCATGTTTGGTAAAATAGAGAATCAGCAAAAATGAGGGAAACTCTCCGTGAAATGGATTAACACAATGGCCACAACAATGGAATTGAGCTTACCAATGATCGTGAAGATGGCAAAGGACTGAACATTTCTTTCTGATGTACTTAAGGAGCTGACTCGATGACAACTAACAACAATGATGATGACATTTAATCACTTTCTCTTTCAGTTCCATGCACGTCCACAGCAATCTTGTCAACCCTCACAGCACCCAATCAGCACCCAATGCTCCCTGGATTTGGATGACTACAAATTATCATCCCCATTCCAGGCTCCTTTCCTTAGCTCTCTATGCCCCCCACATTTTTTTTTTTTTTTTTTTTTGCTTCCTGCTATTGATCATTGTTGTTGTTGTTGTTAGGTGCCATCTAGTTGGTTTCAACTCATGGCAACCCTATATACAACAGAATGAAACACTACCTGGTCCTGTGTCGTCCTCACAGTCATTGTTACACTTGACCCCATGGTTGCAGCCACTGTGTCAATCCATCTCATTGAGAGTCTTCCTCTTTTTCACTGACTCTGTACTTTACCAAGCATGATATCCTTCTCCAGAGACTGGTCTCTTCTAATAACATATCCAAACTGTGGGAGATGAAGCCTCATCATCCTTGCTTCCAAGGAGCATTCTGGCTGTACTTCTTCCAAGACAGAGTTGTTCATTCTTCTGTCAGTTCATGCTATATTCAATGTTTTTGGCCAACACCATAATTCAAAGGCATCAGTTCTTCTTCAGTCTTCCTTATTCATTGTCCAGCTTTCATATGCATATGAGGCAATTGAAAATACCACGACTACAACAATATTCAACACATTAAAAACCAAAATCAACTCTCTCTAGACTTACTCTTGCTCTTATATTACATATATAATGAAGAGATGGGCGTAATTACATGCATCTCCCTCTCTATCAATTCCTATTCTCTCATATCCACCTGGTCACTAGATATTATAGGTTCTATTTCCTTAAAATCTCTCAATTCTGTCAAATCCCCATCCCAGCACTACTGCTGTCTTTCAGGTCATCATCATCTCTCTCTTTGGAGCTATTTTAAGGATTTCCTCATTGTTCTTTCTGCCAGTAGTTTATCAGAGTCTGTCTTCCACATTATTGGTAGCATGTTTTTAAAACCGAATATATTATTTTACTCCCATGTTTCAAATTTATCTTGCCCACAAGATAAAATCCAGATCATCTATGCAAGCCACCCGAGTTCTGTGATTTAGTCTTTGTCTACTCTCCCAGCACATCTTGCATTTTCTCCTGTCTTCCAACTCTGTTTCCACCACTGGTCTCTGGGTGTACCTTGCTGCTTCAGACTTTTACACTCATTCCCTCTGCCTCCAAGGCTTTCTTCTAGTGGTTCATCTCTGCCCTTATTCTAATGACTCTCTACCTGTTCTTTAGGACCTAGAACAAGTATCTTTTCTGTGAGGAATTCATGTCTATTTTCTCTACATTCTCCTTCCCAAGGGCCTTGTGCCACAAAAATATCTTATTCATTCCACTGTGTTAGCCTTTTAATACAATGGTTTATTTACATAAGCATCTTCTTTAATCTCAGTTTACTGAGCTAATAAACCATACCTCAGTAATTTATAGCTTCCATACCTATGACAAGCCTGTGCGGTTCAGAGTAGTTGAATGAATAGAAGTAGGGAGGACAGTAGAAATATGTTCAGCCAAGCATATTAATATTGTATCAATGATTAATATATTTTTTCCAAAATATATTTTCACCAAAATATATTAATATTGTATCAAATATTACATCCACAGGTATAAAGGTTAATTAAGATTCCAACACATATTTTGGGGAGATATAACTCAATCCATAACAGCATCTAAAACAAGATGGCAGTATGTGAGTCCTGCCATATACAGATGTTACTGTAGTACTAGCAAGTAGATGGTCAAGAGGGAATGCATGCAATTCTAAATTGTGTCCAGGAAATAGGAGATTTTTCATCAACTGAATAGGAATCACATATGTATTGTATATCTTTCATTTCATCCTCCTCTGTAATTGAAAATGTTGGATTAAAAAAGCCTATCCTATGGGAAGACATGCATAGGTTTAATAAGTCTCTGTCATTGATTTTCTCTAATTCTTACTAATTAAAACATGAAGTACATAGGCATGGATACGTAGGCATTGTTTCTGTGTGCCAAAACGTTCATATACTGGACACTCAACTTGTTGTTCCTGTTGTTAGCTGCCGTAGAGTTGGCCCCTGACTCATGGTGATCCCATGCACGATGGAACAAAATACTGCCTGGCCCTGGGCCATCTCCATGATTGGTTGCAGCTTGGACTGCTGTGATCTATAGGGTTTTCATCGGCTGATTTTCTGAAGTAGAACCCAGGCCTTTGTTCCTAGCCTGTCTTAGACTGGAAGCACCACTGAAACTTGCTCACCATCATAGTAACCTGCAAGCCTCGACCGATATTCAATGTAGGAACATTGAAAAGCGTATTTTGGATTCGCCCCTTTAGTTAGAAATGAACTACCTAAAACTTCACTGCTAAGAACTTTTGAGGTTTCCTCAGCTATGTGTTTAAGTGAATACGCTCTGTTATTCCTAATACCATCACATCTTGCCAATAAATTTGCCCTCCCGTTTAATTTTTTTTTTATTTCTTCTTTCAGTAGATATCTACTGTGAGCCTATTATATATGCCAGTAACTATGTGAGATCCAAAGATAAAAGTGAACAAAACCAGACATAGGCTTGGCCCTCATGAATCTCACAGTCTGATAGGAGAGATAAACAACCAGATATTTCATGAAAAAAATATGAAATTGTTAATGGGTATTTTAGGCGGAAGGGGCAGTGTTTATTTGATTTTAAATACTTGTTTCTGAGGTCTTCTGAAAGCAACATTAGCTTTTAAGTTAGTGCTATATTTGAATCCCAGCTTCGGCATGACCTAGCTGAGTGACTTGGGGCAAAATTTCACATTTATGACATGCGAGGAAGATGTACCTCTATGGCTTGTTTTAAGGATTATAACCAAAAAACCCAAACCCATTGCTGTCAAGTTGATCTCAACTCATAGTGACCCTACAGGACAGAGTAGAACTGCCCCACAGGGTTTCCAAGTAGCAGCTGGTGGATTATAGATAGTTCCAACTTATGGAGGCCTTACGTACAACAGAACAAAATGTTACCTCGTTCTGTGTCTTCCTCACGATTGACAGTGTGTTTGAGTCCATCATTGCAGCTTTCGAGCCAGTCCATTTCACTGTGGGTCTTCCTCACCTCCACTGGCCTTCTACTTCACCAAATATGATGGTCTTCTAAAAATGATTGATTCCTTGTGATGACATGTCCAAAACAAGAGAGTCACAGAATGTTCTGTTGTGATCCATAAGGTTTTCATCGGCTAATTTTCAGATATAGGTCACCAGGCCTTTCTTCCTAGTCTTAACCTAGAAGCTTCACTGAAACCTGTCCACCATGAGTGACCCTGCTGGTATTTGAAATTACTTGTGGCATCGCTTCCAGCATGATAGCAATACACAAGCCCCAACAGTACGTCAAAGTGACAGATGTGTGGTGGTTTAAGGAGGCTGCAGTACACTAAAATCACTGCTGTTGTTGTTAATTTTCTCAGGATGGATTCTGACCCATAGTGATGCCATGCATACTGAGTAGAACTGCTCCATAGGGTTTTCAAGGCTGTGACCTCCACGTGGGCTCAAACTGCCAATCTTTGGGCAAGTCGTTGAATAATTAAGTGCTTTTACCACCCAGGGACTCACTAGTTCTGTTTTATTCCTTTGTCTTTTTTATGAGTTTATTCAGATTAGCTTTTCTAAACATTAACTTCTCCCAATAGCTTTTAAGAGAAAGCGACTAAGGAATCAAGGAAGTTTGCTATCCTGCTGTAGCATATTGGGGGAAAGGCTTTCAAAAAAGCCTCTTGATTTTTTATAATGTCTGCTTTCAATTCATTTGCTGTCATCTTTTTGTTTTTTTCTGTAATGCTTTAGAACATTGAACCCAGTTCCATCCTCTAAAATCTGAATTACCTTGGTATATTTTGATTTTTATTGTTGTCATTATTATTAAAAATATAAAACTGTGGTATTAACAGCACCAATTCTTCATCCATCCCTCTATCTATGCCCTTGACCATGTGACTTTGAAGCTCTTCTCCCTAAAGGGATGGAGTCTGTTACACTACACTTTGAATTTGAGCTGGACTTGCAATTTGCTTTGAATAATGAGATGTTAGCAGACATGGCACAAGCAGAAGCTGGAAAAAACCCTGTGTGTTTCTGCTTGACTCTTGTTCCTCTCACATTGGCATGAGAACATGCCCAGGCTAGCCTGCTGGAAGATGAAACACGTGGAGCAAAGTTAAATCACCCCCTGCGTCCCAGCCAATGCCATCTTACATCAGGAACAACGTGGTGATCCCCAGAGTGTGCAAGAGCCCAGCTAGGACCAGAACTGTCCAGCCAAGTCCAACCGAGCCCGTCGGAATCACTGACAGAGACTTATGAGCAAAACAAATGCTTATTGTTTTATACCACTGATTTTTCTTCGGGGAAGGGGTGACTGGGGGTTGTTATGCAGCATTATTATGGCAATAGAAAATTGATACAAGGGTGAATCCTTATTTGTAATTGTATTCCTTCTTCATAATTTTCTTCAGCGATCCACATTTGATTTTCCAGTGGAAGAATCCACATTCTAACATGGATGTTTAGCCACAAGTAACTTTTGTGTGGGCTTTGTAATCTGTGAAGTGTGATATATCCATAGTTAGACACTGGAAACTTGGTCAACAAAAACAACAACAAAAAGTCCCCCCTCCCTTTTCATACATATAAGAAAATACATGGTCTGGGTCCCCACCATCTTTATTATGTTTTACTTTTTTAACTCAGAAGAAATTTACATTACTATATTACTATGGTCTGGAGATGAAAAGGACATTTAAGGAGAGCTTGACCGTTTGCTTTTTTTTGAATGAGAGGTGTCCAAAACTATCCTCATTTGGAATTTTATTTAACATGAACTCATGTAAGTTTTACTAGCTGTAAAGAAAGTTGTTCATATTCCTACTCTTTAGAAATGTGCCTGCCTTCTTAGGCCTGAAACTGACTGCAGTGCCAAGTCTGACAGCTGATTCTGTAAAACCGCTTAATTCCACACCCTTGTAAGGAAGTGACTCTAAGAGCAAACAAATGGGAATGCCTTGAGTTATATAAGTCAGCATGTCACGCACAACTGGCAGAATCTCACATTGTGTGGGTATTACTTCTTACGTCTTTAACTAGCTTATATTAAAGAAAGTCGTGAGGTTGGGAAAAGAACTTTAGGTTCCATGTAGATTGTTTTTCCCAGCTACTCACATATATCTGGCCTTCCGTCTACCAGAAGTCCCAGAAGATGGGAAAACCGCCCAGCCAGTAAGGCTTTCTGGCCTAGGGAGAGAAGTTGCACATTGAGAATATAGGGAAAGAAGGCCAAGGGGCTTATGAGAGATCTTGGCTGCCTCTGAGGCTGCTTTATTGTAACACAACCCATACTATTTACATCATGGCAACTGACTATACAAAACAGGTCTGTTTTTCAGAGGATTAATCCCTTTCATCCGGCACCACACCTCTGCCGGTGTATACCTGTTTAGAGTGTCTTTAGTCAAAGATCCATTTTCATCTTTAGGTTATGTTGAAATGATTATTTCATAGACTAATCGTAAGATGGAGCCCTGATGGCACAGTGGTTAAGAGCTCGTCCACTAACCAAAAGGTTGGCAGTTTGAATCCACCAGGTGCTCCTTGGAAACACTATGGGCCACTTCTGCTCTTTCCCCAGGGTCCCTATGAGTCAGAATCCACTTGACAGCAATGGATTTGTTTGTTTGTTTCTGGATTCATAAGATGGGATATAATGTAACACTTAAAACGATGCCTTCAAAGAATTTTAATGGCTTAGAAAGTGCTTTATGCTATAGATGAGAAACCCAAAACCAAACTAAACCCATCGCTGTTGAGATGATTCTGACTCTTAGTGACCCTATAGGACAGAGTGGAACTGCCCCATAGAGTTTCCAAGGAGCGCCTGGTGGATTTGAACTACTGGCCTTTTGGTCTGCAGCCATAGCTCTTATCCATTATGCCACCAGGGTTTCCTGACATACAATGGCTCCTCACCCTCCACCTTCAGCGATTTTGCCTTCTGCAGTTTCAGCTAATAGCAATACAAAAATGTTAAATGAGCAGTGTGGTCAAATCTTGGAGCAGCCCCACTCCGTCCCGCTGGGGGTCACATTCACATAAATTTTATTACAGTATATTGTTCTATTTTATTATTGCTTTTAATTTTTTACTGTACCTAATTTATAAATTAAACTTTATCGTAGGTATGTATGTATAGGATAAAACATAGTATATATAGGATTTGGAACTATTTGCGGTTTCAGTCCTCCATGGGCGTCTTGCAACGTATCCCCCTTGGATAAGGGAGTGCTACGGTAGTTATATGGGAGCCCTGGTGGCACAAGGATTAAGAGCTCAGCTGCAAATCAAAAGTTCAGCAGTTCAAATCCACCAGCCATGCCTTGGAAATCCTACCCGGCAGTTCTTTGTCCTATAGGGTCGCTATGAGTTGGAATTGACTTGATGGCAACGGGTTTGTTTTTTCTTTTTTTTGTGCTGTAGTCATGATTATATTGCATGTGAGTTTATTTGTCTATTCTATGAAAAGGACCGGAAGGAAGTACACTAGGGTGGTTATCTCTGGGGTGGATTTATGACAGTTTTATTACTCTTTTTCATACTTTTTTTTTCCCAATTAAAAAAATATACGAGAATTGATAATTATAAAAAAATATTTATTAAAATATAGTGGTTTAGAAACACTTTGAGGATAAGGGATATGTCTCATTTCCAAATTCCTAACACTCCCATGCCCAGTGTTGGGAAGGTTGTAGGGAAACAAAACGTGTTTGATGAATGAAAAGGATTCCTTAGACAACAATTCAGTAGGCTGAATACGGTCTCGGTTAATGGAGCAGAATTCCAACGGTGTCTTAAGGTGCAGTAATGAGAAAACAGCAATGGTTTTTCTTTAACATTTGCTGTCACACCTATTCTGAAATAACAGGAGAGACCTGGGATCTAGGAACCATTCATCAGACAATCGACAACCTTTGGATTGTCTCTTAATTGCTTTGTGTTTTGTTTTACTTATTGTAAAACGGGTATGATTACTTCTGAATCCAACATTTCCCAAGAGTGACATTACTTTTTAAGAGAGACTATGAATGGCAAAGAGAATGAAGGGAACTTTTTTTTTTTTTTCTATTTTGATGTTTTCTCTATCCTTGATTACTGCAAGTGCTATCCTACTCAGATCTGTATTACACTTAACTATCTTCATTACAGAGCCCTGGTGGCACAGTAGTTAAGAGCTTGGCTGCTAACCAAAAGGTCAGCAGTTCGAATCCACCAGGTGCTCCTTGGAAACTCTATGGGGCAGTTCTACTCTGTCGTATAGGGTCTCTATGAGTTGAAATTGACTCAACAGCAACGGGTTTTTTTTTTTTTTTTTTTTCGTTTATCTTCATTACAGAGCTCTGGTGGCACAGTGGTTAAGAGCTCAGTTGCTAACCAAAAGGCCGGCAGTTTGGATCCACCAGCTGCTCTTTGGAAACCTTATGGGGCAATTCTACTTGGTCCTATAGAGTCGCTGTGAATTGGAATTAACTCAGCAGCAATGGGTTTGGTTTTGTGTGCCTGTGTGTGTTTACTGCATATTATCAATCAAACCCTGGGCCAGATACATACTTTGTTTTCTACTTACTTGTTTTGGTGCGGTTCCCCACAGACAAGAATCATACCATAGAACTTTCCTTTCTACCATAAAGTGAAAAGTTTTGTGGCAGACACTGTATTTACTGTTCCCAGGCACTGTCCTAAGCTCTTTGCACATACTGGCTCATTTCATCCTTTCAACAGGCATGTGAAGCAGATGACTTTCCTCATTCCCATTTTACAGATGAGAAAGATGGACAGAGAGGTTAAGTACCTTGCCAAGCTCCCGTAGCTCATAAAGAGTGGAGCTTTGCTCTAAAGTCCTTCTCTTAATCACATTACAGTGCTTCTCCAGTGATATTAGCAGAAGTAGCAATGGCTCAGTGGTAGAGCCTTCACCTTCCATGTAGGAGATGTAGGTTCTCTTCCTGGCCAGTGCACCTCATACTAGCCACCAGCCATCTGTCAGTGGAGGCTTTGTGTTGCTGTCATTCTGAATAGGGTTCAGCAGGGTTTTCAGACTAAGACTAGGAAGAAAGGCCTGATGATCTACTTCTGAAAATCAGCCAGTGAAAATCCTGTGGATCACAATGGTCCAGTCTGTACCCAATCATGGGGATGGTTCAGGACAGGGCAGCGTTTCATCCTTTGTGCATGGGATCACCATGTCACCGTGAGTTGGGGCCAATTCCATGGTAGCCAACAACAACATTAGTAAGTGCTTAGTAAATGTGGAAACCCTAGTGGTGTGGTGGTTAAGTGCTACGGCTGGTAACCAAAAGTTTGACAGTTCTAATCCACCAGGTGCTTCTTGGAAACTCTATGAAGGCAGTTCTACTCAGTCCTATAGGGTCGCAATGAGTCAGAATTGACTCGACGGCAACGGGTTTAGTAAATATGTGTTAATTGCTTAAAAAGAAGGCCCAAATAATTTTGGGACTCAAAAATCATCTTAGACTATAAATAGAGAAAAGTAATAGTCTTTCTGGCAAGTTTGATAGAAAAGTTTTAAAGGTTTATACTGCTTCAAATGATATTACAAGCAAATACAATTTTCAGTAGTGTTTTAGTTATTCAAGGGAATGTAAGAAGCCATCTCTTTGGAGTGAGCACCATATTTTTAAGCAAATAATGTGTACCTTCTACTTTTGTTTGTCAACCACACCCTCCCTCCCCCGAAGATATTTTTGTAAGTGCCACTATGCCAATTTTTTTATGGCAACATGTAAAAAAATTGGCATAGTGGAAGTTACAAAAATATCTTGGAGAGGGCAGGTGATTGGCAAACAAATGAAGGTGCACGTTATTTGCATAAAAATATGGTATGTCTATGTGTATACATTAAACACATACTGCGCTGTTGGGATTGGTAAATATTTCTGCCTGTTTCTTTTTTTTAATTTAATTTCTTTATTGTGATAAATATATGGGTAACAAAACATTTGCCCTTTCAACCATCTGCACATGTGTAGTTCAGTCGCGTTAAACATTTCAGCATGTTATTCAGCCATCACTCTGCTTTTCATGATTCTATACATATATATTTTTATTTTGTATTTGCATTATCCAGATTTCTAATACATGTAGAAAACAACAGAAATAGTAAAGATAACATTTATTCCTGTTTAAATCAGAAGGTAGGTTATCGGGATAACCACCAGTTGCCGTCAGGTCTATTGTGACTCATGATGACCCGTGTATGCCACAGTAGAACTGTGCTCCACAGAGTTTTCAATGGCTGATTTTTTGGATGTAGATCACCAGGTCTTTCTTCTGAGGTGCCTCCGGGTGGACTCGAGCCCAGGGACTAGGTTCTTGGGATAGGAAGGCTTTGAAAGAACATACGAAGTGCTGAATGGCTTGCGCGGTCCCGCCAGCCCTTAGATGCAGAGTAAGCAGTCTGTTTAGAGTGTCAGTCCAGTGGAGTTGAATAATCCTCTGTGTGACGACGCATGATCTGGGGAGGCAGGCTTTGGTTCTTTGCTTTCAGCTTTGCCCCAAATCACTTGTGTGCTCTGAGTCTAATCATTTTCCTTCTCCGTGGCTGAGTTTTCTTATCTGTCATTTGGGGAATTAATAACCAGCCCTTCCTTGGAAAGCATTTTGAAACCATTCCCTGCAAGGTGTTGGTTGTCCCTGTTGTTATTAATATGACAGTATCACCGTTACAGACCGGCCCTGGTTCAGAATGGAAAAAGTGAGACAACCTTGCCTGACGTTATTGTAACCCCACGAGCCAGTCAGCTTTCTTTTCTTTCTGACCCTGATGGCCTCGTGCTACCCGATGAAATTCAGCCTTTTGACAGCTGGCCCAGGGTCATTTAGTTCAGAGCAAAAGTGGACCCTGTGGACACAACACTTTGAGGGCTCTATGAATGATCCAGCTGGGGCGGATCCAGGTTCCTTTTGTGCCAAATGGAAAATAAAGTATGAGTTCGCCCGAGAGAAGCACAGCAAGTGGGAGCAACGCTCAGCTCTTCCCTTAATTCATGCTTAATTTCAGCTGCCGCATTTGTATTCTTTATCATCTACCACTAACGATGAACATTTCCAAAGCCTATGGGCTTTGCTTCTTGGCTTTGAACCTTTCAGCTATGATGGAAACTTTATATTTTTATGCCTGTTTGGCTGAAGTCTACTCCTCTGGGAGAAAAGACAGTAATTACCTTTTGGGTGATTTCACCTCCACTAATTCTCTTCACGCTCATAGAGGGGTTTTGATAGAACCTGAAGGTATGAACCTACATCCTGGGCCACATCAACATTAGAAGAGCAGACTTCAATGGCAACAGATTGGTTTATAATCTCTTGGGCCCATTTCTGTTTTCATTTTGCTGAAGATTGAAGTGGATGTAGCACAGAAAACAATAGCAGGATAATACTGTAATCCTCTCGGTTCCCACATGTGTTACTCACTAGCGTGCATTCAGAGACGCATGTAAGAATCTTCTGTCCTTACACCCATGGTGCAGAAAGGATCCCACAGCCCGCCTATCCCTGGGGAATTAAAAGCAAATGTGCCTACTATAATATTTCTCAAGATTAAGTTATTTGAAAAGTATTTTCTTTTATAATCATGCAAATACATCTGCTCTTGTTTTTCAGGCTGGTAACCAGATCTCCAACGGCCAGTAAATTCTCTCTCTTTTCCTTTCTTCCTTGCAACTCAACCTTCTCTCCTTTAACCTTTGCTCTTTGATGCATATGAAGGGATGGTGGGTAATCAGGCGCTGAAAATCCACAGTGACTGCGGGTCATTTTTCATTTATTATTTTTTCTGATGCCTTTACTTTTTGTGACTTTACGTGGTTAAACACTGGGGCAGGAAAGAGGTTGACGAGAAGGTCAGTCTATTGTGTTGCCTCTGGACTCTTTGTGCTTGCCCTTCCTATGTCTGTTCACACTCTGAATCACTTGACATGCTGCACACTCTTGTATGAAACCCAGCTCTGAGCAGCCATCCTTGGGGGGGCCCTGGGGAGGCACACTGAGTACTTCTAGAGTCAGATAGGCTAAAAGAACTGGGGGAGATACTTTGAAATGACTTGAAACCTAGGAGAAGACAGCATCCTTAATTAGTGGTGATCACCTGAAATGAACCATTCTGTAGTTTATCTTTTAAATAACCAAGATTGGTTTGCAATTGGTTCCCTCACAGTAATAAAGTCACATGAAATATGTTCGTTTCTGGTTTACTGAGAGGAAGTGGCCATTGTGAATGCTAAGCACTGCCTTTCTTGGCATAAATAATATAAATAGCAGAAGCAAAATATTACAACAGAGCTCCAGAGATGATCTGTCCTATCCCTGGAAGTAAAGATTAAAGGGTTTGGGAACCAAGGTATTTATTTAAGAATGCCTTAATATATTTTACACAGATTTGCAACCAAAGACAGAATACCAGTAATACATGAAACATACCCATGTGTTTGTAGATTTGAAAATTAGGAATTAGTGTACAGTTCTTAAGGAGCTGTGGTGGCACAGTGGTTAAAAAGCTCGGCTGGTAACCAAAAGATCAGTGATTCGAACCTACCAGCAGCTCAATGGGAGAAAGATGTGGTAGTCTGCTTCTGTTCTACTCTGTCTTATAGGGTCACTGTGAGTTGGAATTGACTCAACAGCAATGGGTTCAAATAGTTCATTTTTGAAGGATAATCCAGTGCTATCCTAAGACTTCAAATTGATGATAACCATCAGCATTCAAAACGGTTGATTGAATCTGCCTAAAAATACGGAATGTCTGAAATTCAAACACGATGAAAACTGAAACAGGTTTGTCAGCACAGATGGACGTTAAGGAAACTTATGGTGATTAAAATGTATTGTTGATTTTTAAAAATTATTAATAATTATGAGTAGTCAGAGATTTCTACAGAAAAACCATGGGTGACAGGGAAGAAAGTTATTATGTTTCAAAAAAAAAAGTTTCTTTTAATCATTTAATAAATCATACAATCTATACTACCTCATTGTAAAATAATCTGTAATTTGACTTTTTAAAAATCGCTGACCAAGTCTCATCTCTCCAGAGTCATTAGACTGGATGAAGAGGCAGTGACTTTTTATTAAACTTGACTCTGTTAGCTCAGGCTTGATTCTGGCTGTCATTGGCATTTGGCGGTGTAATCCCACCAAAGGGCTATGATGCAAATCCAAGTTTGTCCCCCTCTGAACTGGAGCCACATGAAACCAAAGGACTTCTTGCATCAAATCACGGCTTTATCCCTGATCGTCATTTCAGCATTAGAAGACCCCAGGCTTTACTGAACTGAACCTTTTTGCATTTAAGTTTTATTACTTCTTCTTTTTTTTTTTTTAATTGTGATAAGAAATATCTATAACAAGTTATTTGCCAATTCAATATTTTTTAAGGTACAATTCAGTGAGTGACATGTATTATGTTTATCATGTTATATAATCATTACCACTATCTTTTTCCAGATTATTTTGCCACCATTAACAGAAGCTCAGCACCCCCTAAGCAAAGATTCCTCTTCTCTACCTCCCTCTCACCTCTGGTAACTACTAATAAGCTTTGGTCTATATACCTTTATGTATTTCATCTAAGGAGGATCATACAATCTTTGCCCTTTTGTCACTGACATTTTGTTCAGCATGTTTTCAAGGTTCATCCCGGGTAGCGTGTGTCAGGATTTCATTTCTCTTTTTGGCTGAGTAATATTCCATTGTATGTATGTACCACATTTTGTTTATCCATTCATCTGTTGATGGACATTTAAATTGTTTGTACTTTTTAGCTATTATGAATAGAGCTGCAGTGAGCATTATTGGACAGGGCTCTATTTGCTTGCCTGTTTTTAATTCTTCAATCCTTTTGGGTATATACCTAGGATTAGGATTGCAAAATCATACGGAAATTCTGTTTAACTTTTTTAGGAAATGCCAAACTCTTTTCCACAGTGGTTTTATATTCCCACTGGCAATGGATGAGGCTTCCAATTTTTCCACATCCTCGCCAATGCTTGTTCTTTTCTGTTTTTATTTAATGATAGCCATTCTAGTGGGATTGTTATTACTTCTTTTTATGGGGATCGTATTGCATTCATATTTGTTATCTGATAGCTTACATTCTAATTCTCCATATTTCTAAAACTTTCTGTGCTCTCCATTACCTTTAATTAATAATTAGACCTAGTTTTTAAATAATGGTGCATATTATATTTTACCTCACTACTTTGTCTTTCAGAAATTTGGAAGGAGACATTCTCTTCTTTTACAGTTCTGTCTAATATCTCCTAACCTTTGAGAAGGCTTATACATGTGGCTAGGAGAACAGCCCCTTTAACTTTGAAGCCAAAAGTGGAATTGAAAATTTGAATCTTCACTTCAAAACTCTACTGGAATCATTACACTTAATACTTTTCACAGTAGAATAAGATACGGGGTTATAATGAATGAGTAAAAGCTTCTAATCACTGTTCCTTGCAGTAAACAGTATTTTGTGTTTAGTACATAGCCATGGTATTGATTTAGATCTTGAGAATGGGTAGTGAAGTTGAAGAAATGATATATCAGAATTTCTAAGAATGAAATTTGGTTTGGGGTTGAGTTTCAAAAAATATGATTACCTACTACAGAATTAATTCCATTGTTAGGCTCTGTCATTAATGGGAGTGTGCTGGGTGAAAGTAAATATGAGTTGATGTAGAAGGAAGTGTGTATGAGTATGTATGTGTGTGTGTTTAAAGTAAGTTTGGGCAGAAGGCGGTATTATTACATTAGCACTCCAGAGGAGATGATAGGAAAGACGGGAAACTGAAGACCAGGGTGGTGACTATTGCTTGTCCTATGCCCAGAGATAATCCTGACTCTGCTACTCTCCTGTGAGGTGCCTCTAGGGACTTTCCGAATAACTAGAGATACCTCGATGGCGGTCAGAGGCTCTACAGTATTCAGGTCTTAGAGGTAACCCCATGGCATTTTGATTTCAGTGTCTACATCTCATTTTTTCACAGGCCTGTGAGACCTTTTTTTGTGAGACTTAGAAAGACGTGGGTAACAGTTTTTATTAACTTTACAGAAACACCTAGGTAATGGGAATAACACTGTTGCTGTTCAGCCAATTCCAACTCATAGCAACGTTATAGGACAGAGTAGAACTGCTCCATAGGGTTTCTAAGGAGCAGCTGGTGGATTTGAACTGCTGACCTTTTGGTGAGCAAGCTAACTGTTAACCACTGTGCCACCAGGGCTCCAATGGGAATAATAGTAACTGAAAACTCTATATAGATGTCATTCTCTGAATACTGAATTCATAGGCACAGAGAATCATTGCTATCAAGATAATCTAAAAATCCCGATGTTTTTAAATGAACAAAGATGCTTACAGAAAGCCTTCAAGCAAAATAAAATACTCTAGAAGCTTCTCATGTGTGGATTACAGCCAGTAAGTATTTTAAACCCTTAGATAAAAGTTAATAGTAGGATTGCTCCTGAATCCAACAGTTTATTGACTATATGTCTTTTGACAAGTCTTTTAACTCTAGATGCCACAGTTTCTCCACCCCTGGAGCAAGGTTAATACACACTGCTATACATATTTCAGGAAGAGTGTTTTAGTAATGTTTTACTTCCATTGTTCAGCACAGCGACTGAAGCAAAGTAAAGCTTATTTGTGAATATAACTTATCAGAAAACTGAGAAACTAAACTTCAGAAAATCAACAGTGAGTTTCCAGTGTCGTAGCAGAGTTCTCACAGAAATCTCTATCCCTTTTTCCTCCAAAACACCCCACCTTTGATAACATTGAACTTCATACATGCAATTTATTGTGATTAAAAGGTAATTGTTCTTTGCCAACAGATATGAATCTTTATATTTCTAAAATTTCTCAATGAAAATGAAGTTAGCGCTTTCTGTCTGGAGAAAATTCCTGGTCTGTGGTGCAGGGAAGGGAAACCCAGACAGAATCTGGCCATCTTCCAGGGCTGAAGAGACAGAATTGATGTTCAGAAAGTAAGGAGTCTAGAATGTGTGGGATGGAGTAATGAGAAAGTACTGAGAGAGCCCCATGGTTGCATAGGAGTCTCAATGACTAAATACCAATTGTGTATGTATGGAATGAAGTCACACAAGCCCAGACAGAATAACTTCTAAAGAAATAACAATTACTGACTGGAGAGCCATTAAGACAAAAATTCCCAGAGGTCACATAGGTTTGTTTTGTTTGTATTTTCCCTGGACCCAGAATAAAGAGATTTCATTGAACACATGGGACATTCAGTACATACCTTAGAAGTTGTGCTAAATTAGAGCTAGAATAAAGACCACTTTAAACTTGTCCCCAAATAGTTTAAAACCATTTATCAAGTGGATCAAAGTACCCCCAACTTAATTTAATTACCTGTAAAAAAAAGTCCACACTCTTTCAAAGGATACAACAAAATCTACTACTCACGAAACAGAAAAAATCTAAATGTACAACTTCCAATAAAAATTTTCTAAATTTGAGGAAGCAGAAAATATCTAAATATCTAAACCAGGAAAAAATTAGTCAATGAAAACAGGACCAGAAATTATAGGTTTGAAGGTATTAACAGAAAAGGACATTTAAAAAATCTATTATAAATATGCTTCTTATGCTCAAGATGTAAGAAAAACATGAATCAAAGATATAAAAAACAATATAAATGTAACTTGTAAGGATGAAAAGTACAATATCTGAAATGAAAAATACACCAGATGAAAATAATAGTAGACTCCACATCGCAGAAAAAAAGATCAGTGAAATTGAAGACATAACAATAGGAAAAGTCCAAACTAAAGCAGGTAGGATTAAAAAAAAATTAAAAAACAAAGCATCAGTGACCCATTGACAGTATCCAGTGGCATAACATCTGTTTCACTGTTAATTCATTAAGACATGCTATTTCATGTTTTTTATTTCCTATTTTACTTTCTTCATATCCCTTAGCTTTTAAAGTTCCCATGTCCCGTTCTCAGATCATTAGTTCTCAAGCTTGAGCATGCATCAGAATCACTTAGAAGGCTTGTAAAACACAGATTGCTGGGCCACAACTCTAAGAGTTTCTGTCTCAGTAGATATGAGGCAGGGGGACAGGTAGTGAGAATTTGCATTTTGAACAAGTTCATAGGTGATGCTGATACTGCTTGTCTGGTGACCACACTTCGTGAACCATTGGCTCATAAGTCATCCTGCTGGTAGAAGCCAAAGAAGATCGTGAGTGTTCTAGGAGGGACTAAGGTGGAATTTAGGTGAACTGTATGCTTCGAGGGCACTGGGTTTTTATTGTGTATGCTCTACAGTGTGAGAACCTTATAATAAGTCTAGTGGAAGGCCTCCCAGAGGGCTCGATAGCAAGTCCACCACCACCGCCAGTTGCCATCCAATCGATTCCAACTCATGGTGACCCCATGTGCATTGAGAGTAGAACTGTGCTGCATAGCGTTTTCGATGGCTGATTTTTCAGAATTAGATCTCCAGGCCTTTCTTCCAAGGTGTCTCTGGGTATACTTGAACCTCTAAATTTTTGGTTAGTAGCTGAGCATATAAAGTGTTTACTCCACCCAGGAACTTGCCATAGCAAGTGAATATTGATGAAAGATTTAAAAAGCTAAAATATTTCCCATGTTACATAATGCCAACAAATCTTGGTGTCCTTTATTAGCCAGGTATTTGCTTCACCAAATGTTTTGCAGTAGTCTGAATTGCCGATATTATTTTTCACTTTGATACTGGAGATATTTTGAAATCTTTTTTTTTTGCTATTCCAGTATGTTGTAAACTAAGTAAATAGTTTTGAAACTTTCATCATTGTTACCTCTTCCTCATGACATAGTCCTTTTCTTGATTTGCATGATCATCTTGCAATAATTTTTAAGCTTTACTGAATACATCATAAAATAGATTGTATCTTATCATCAAACAATTCTGACAGCTGAAGACAATGAAAAGGAATATTTCTATGATTTAACAGGTCAAAGATGGAAGAGTAACTGGTTAACAGGCATGAAAATATGCAGGGATCTATATTGTCTTATGCTGCACGTTTGACAGGATCGAGATAGTGCACTTTTAGTTTCAGGCCTTGGTAGCTATGCCCTTTCTACTAAAGGCAACATAAAGAAATGAAAGAGAAAACATCTGAAAAGCCATTAGGCTTCAGAAAATCACTTTTCTTCTATTATTTTCTTCATACTAGATTTTCTCTTCCTTCTTTTGATTTTCCTGAATTTCATTATGTTTGTGGGTTTGCCATCCAGTCCTTTCCTTATTCATTCTTGTTCTTTTGTTTGTCCTCTACACTACAGTTGATTTCTCTTATTATAACTCATGCTAAGCTCCCAGGGTACTTTTTACTCCCATGGTCTTTTAGTCTCATACCTGAAGGGAACATTGTGTCTTGTGAGTAATGCATTGGTGGCTGGAAACAATCGAATCCCTATTAGCCAATTAAACCTGGTAAGATATGGACTGTTGCCCAAGCTCTAGGACCTTTTGATCCAGAGGCATGGTATATATACCATTTGAACTGAAGAAAATTCTTTGCTTCTTACCAAGCTGTTGCATGTTTTTGTTTGGGGATGTAGATAGTGGGGGACTTGGGTTGATGAGAGAATACTTGGAAAGAAATGCAAGTTGCTCATCAGACTCTTAGAATGCTTTGTTTCCCACCAAAGAGCAAATCCACTCAAGATTAGGGTTTGCTCTTTGTTCTCAAGACGCTTTTAGATTCCTGGTTCTTCTAAAATTCAGGTCAACTGTTAAAAAGGGCCATGTCACAAATACTTGAATGTATTTGACTGTGTGCTCAGGAAAGGGCGGTCAGTGCATACCAGCCATACCAGCAAACACATTACACCCTGGGCCCTCTCCTGAGCCCTTCAGGAAAGTCAATGGGAGCTTTGTGTAAACAGGCAGCAGAGAACGGGGCTCATTGTATTTGCTTCTTTGCCTCCAGTCATCTGCGTTTCGATTTTAATCCCCTGCACTAAACCTTTTGAATCATTATGGCTTGATGATACCCTCATTCATTCTATTCATTCCTCTTCTTTGGGGTACCGTAGGCATTTTTATTTTGATACTTCAAATTGCTAAGTGCTCCTGCTCCCAGATAATGTATTTTAAAAAAAAAAGTATTAGGCATTAATAAATGATGCCTGAGACTAGCATTGTTTAGGGGTTAGCAGATGTTCAGAGATTAGTGATAGGAAGAGAGTTAGAGGAAAATGAGAATGGAGAAGAGTTGGTAATTGTACTGTAGTGGGTGTCCTGTTTTAGACTTGGGAGGTTTTTAGGCCAAAGAGCTTTAGAAATCCATTTTCAGTTCTAATTTATCCAATATGGCTTTTATTCACATGTTGCATGAAGGTATTGTTTTATTAGGGCCTTGTTAATGTTCAGGAATCTGTGTGTGCACTTTTTTCCTTCACTCTCTGATTTTTTTTTTTTTTTTTTTTTACCTTTTGCCATGAGGAAGTTTTGTTTGGCCTTGAGTAAATGAAACTCAGAACCCAAAAGGCTCAGTTAAATTGAGCTTGAAACTGAAAACCCATGACGCTCTAGAGAGCGCTGAGCGAAAAGAAGAATATTTGCTGGGCTTCACCCCCAGTGAAATCTTCCAACTTTTCTATTTCTATTTCCTCTTTGCCTTCAGAAGTAGAAGATAAAAAATTAAGAATGTGCAAAACCAAACCTTCTGAGATATTCAACTCTTATATAGTGGGACTCTTTCACAACGGAGGGAATGATATAAATTAAATTAATATTGGTTGCGAGCAAAGCTTGCTGGCCTAGTTGCAGTGAAATGCCCTGGCACATCATGGCAGCTTCCAACTGGCCCTTAGACAAATGCCACACTCATTGCTGACAGCACTGAGGCCCACGCCAGCTGGCAGCTTTGACTGCAAAGCCATAGATCAAATAGAAGCAGAGAAAGCATTGCTCCCCCTCTTGCCTGATGACCCAGTCCTGTCCTTAATTCTGGATTGGGACTGCCCAGCACAGACCTCAAAAATTCAGGGAAACTCGTGTCGAAGGCACCTGTTTAGGAACATCTGTGGAATTGAATTGTTATACCTGTCAACCCTCTGCAATAATTTAGTTTCCATGCCAACATTAAACCTGATTTAAAAAAAAAAAAAAAAGCTTAAGTTTGGGCTTAGAAATGCCAACATTTTCTTCATGGTAGACTTAGATTGGGGTGCAAAAGAAATGTTTTTGGGAAAGACTTAGAAGGCTGGCTGGCATTTTTAAATTTGTCGCTGTCTAGTGGTTTGATTCACTCCTTATCATATGTCTTGGTAACTATATTTTGTATATCCTTTGAGGCTTCAAGACTGACAGTACTGCATTGAAGAAGGAATGGAAAACTCCCAACATTACTCGAATTCAGCTCACTTGGCTGTATGCATTATGACAACAGCTTTCATCACAGTTGTAATCTCATACAGTAATGTTGAGCGGCATGACAATAAATTGCTTTTATCTTGCCTTTAGATATTTCCTTTGTAGCAAGCATTTTTCTGTGGAAACCACATACATTTTTCTTGGTGTTTCTCTTCCTGAAAAAAGAAAATTCAGTAAATGGATATGTGTTTGCATCTTTTTAGTGTTTTAGATTTCAGTGAAGAAAATAAATGCTCCCGTTTTCAAGGTTTTTCTTGGTTGTAATCATTTACTCCTACCACATGCTCACACTATGTTTATAATATTCTTTGTTGCTGTTATTGCTAGCTGCCATTGAGTTGATTCCACCACATGGCAACCCCATGTGTGTCAGAATAGAACTGTGCTCCATAGGGTTTTCAATGGCTGAGTTTTTGGAAGTAGGTTGCCAGGCTTTTCTTCCACGGTGTCTCTGGGTGGACTCAAACCTCCACCCTTTTGGCTAGCAGCTGAACACCTTAATGCTTACATCACTCAAGGCTCCAGTATTATTTGTTGTTGTGTGCCAATGAGTCAATTTTCAACTCATAGCAACCCCATATGACAGAGAACTGTCCCATAGGATTTTCTATGCCTTTATGGTGCAAAGGTTGAGTGCTCAGCTCCTAACCAAAAGGTTGGCTGTTCAAATTCACCCAGCAGCTCCATGGAAGAAAGGCCTGACAATTTTCTTTCATAAAGATTACAATGTTCTTCTTAAAAGGGCTTAAATATACTCTGAATATAGGCAACGAAGGCTGTGTCATGGAGAACAAGAACAGAGAGAATTGAGATGAAAATATTTATGCTATCTAAAACATTTTAGGCATGGTTTTATGTACTGTAGTCATGGTGGCTCATTGATGCTATTGGTTTTACTGTAGTTATGAAATCGTCCTTCTTTGTAAGTGAGAACGTTGCTTTGTTTCCCTGTTGCTTGAGCTAAAAGGTAGAAACTCTAGTTCTTTGTGAATCGGGACTAGCAAAAGCAGCATTAAACATCAAATCAGAATCTCTTTGCACAAAATGGCCGTTCTAATGGCCTTTGTCAAAGGTGAGGAATTCATTCACAGCAAGGTGAATAAAACTCATAATAATAATAACAATAATCAATTATATATATTAAAATTTCCAGTTAAAATAAAGGGAGTGTAATTCTTTTTTTTTTTTCACATTCGTACATTTGGTGTTTTGACACATTTGGCATCTGTTGAAATAGCTAACATGTTATTATGTTTTGAGTACTTTAAATGTATCGTCTTGTTAATGCTCATAACAACTCGAGGTAGATACTATTATTATTCTCATTTTGTAGATGAGGGAACTGAAGTACAGAGAAGTTAAATAACTTGTTCAAAATCATCTGGTTAATAAATGGTGAACATGGGACCCAGTCTGGAGGAATCGAACCCTGGAACTCTTGCTTTTGAATGTTCTGTTTTAGTTAGACATATGAATGTGGCTAAGGTCCTATTGTTCCTTTGCAAAGAAACCAGTCCAATGTTTGTTTCTTATACAGAACTTTGTCTTCTGATCTTGATGTAACAACTACCCACAGTATTTAAATGTTTTATCTTAGTCATCTAGTGCTGCTATAACAGAAATACCACAAGTGGATGGGTTCAAAAAACAGAAATATATTCTCTCATAGTCTAGTAGGGTAGATCTCCAAATTCAGAATGTCAGCTCCAGCGGAAGGCTTTCTCTCTGCCGGCTCTGGAGGAAGGTCCTTGTCTTCAATCTTCTGCTGGTCTAGGAGCTTCTCAGACTCAGGGACCCTGGGTCCAAGGGACATGCTCTGCTTTTGGCACTGCTTTCTTGCTGGTATAGAGTCCCCAACTCTCTGCTCACTTCTCTCTTTTAGATCTCAAAAGATATTGGCTCAAAACACAATCCAATTTTGTAGATGGAATCCTGCCTCATTAACATAACTTCTGCTAATCCCATCTCATCAACATCATAGAGGTAGGATTTATAACACATAGGAAAATCACATCAGATGACAAAATGGTGGACAGTCACACAATGCTGGGAATCATGGCCTAACCAAATTGGAACATATATTTCTGGGGAACACAATTTAATTCATGACATGTTTCATAAGTTTTCCTTTGGATCCTTCTCTGGATGGTAGAGCTTGTATTAGAGGAACATGACAAAAGACCTCTACTTTCAGACCCCCACCCAAGTCCTTATCTCAGGACTGGATTTTTATACCAAGACAACCAGATAGCAGCATCGTGCCTCTATGGCCACATACATTGGGACTCCTGGGAGAGACAAATTTTCCCAGCAAGTTTAGAGTGGTCCCTCCATCCAGATTCTTGTATCAAATGTTCCCAAATAATTAGTGACCATTTCTCACCCAGAGAGCCGTGGTGTGGTTAAGAGCTCAGCTGCTAAGCAAAAGGTCGGCAGTTCGAATCCACCAGCCAGTCCCTGGAAGCCCTAAGGGGCAGTTCTACTCTGTCCTATGGAGTCGGCATGAGTCGGAATCGATGTGTCGACAATGACTTTTTGTTTTCACACCCAGTACTCACTCAGCTTACCCCTAATTTGTGGTTTCTTTAAAGTCTTGATATCAGAAGTGTGGTCCCTGGGTCACATGTGTGTCACCTGGGAGCTTATTACAAACGCAGATTCTTGGGTCCCATCCCCAACCTACTGAATCAGAGCCTACATTTTAACAAGATGCCTGGGTTATCCCTCTGCACTGTAAAGGTTGAGAAGCTCTACTTTAAGGAATAGAAGTGTCTGCACTGCTAGAATGCCATCCAAAGACTAAAATGCTGCCTCTCTCAAGTATTGGCTGCATAAACTTGGGCAAGTCAGGTGGAGTCTGTGAGCCTCAGTTCCCACATCGGTAAAACAGATAAAATAATTGATAACATAGGGCTGTTAAAGGGTGAAAATAGAGAACATAGTTAGCCCTTGAAATGGTGCTGATATAAATAAGTTGTCAAATGACTGTTCACCTTATGGTAAGGCTGACTCTGTGTGGATGTGGTGCTTTCTGGCAGGGTGACTTATTTCTGAACCTGAGGGCAAGGATGACTCCCTCCTTGTTAGTCCTACCCATGGGTTTCACTGGAAACCCTGGTGGTGTAGTGGTTAAGGGCTATGGCTGCTAACCAAAAGATAGGCAGTTCAATTCCACCAGGCTCTCCTTGGTAGCTCTGGAGGGCAATTCTACTCTGTCCTATAGGGTTGCTATGAGTCGGAATTGACTTGATGGCAATGTTTTTTTGTTTGTTTTTTTTTTTTAATGGGCTTCAGCAGGGTGGCCTGGATTGGGACAGCAGTGGCGGTGGTAGGTGGAGTGGTAGTGGGTCATGCATTCATGATGGCTGGAGGCCTGGAGGCTCTGATGTCAAGGAATGTCCCAGAAGCAGGGGCAGGGTTCAGGGAGCCTTGCTTCCTTTGGCTTCATTATATATTAGCTTTATCTCTATATTAACACACTTGGGTCACCAAATCTGGAGGCCCGCCCAACGCAAGAACTGATAAGGGAAAACAGAAATGATAGCAACAAAGGATGTAAAGAGAAAGTGAGAAAAACTCAAGGAGGTGACAAAAAGGGAGCCTTGACACCCAAACTGAAAGAGCTCTAAGGATAATCAATTCAGCCACAATGAGAAGGTCCCTGGGGGTGGGGGCGATGGGGGGTGGTTTTTGCCTACTTCCCAACCTCTCTGGGTTTGCAGGTGAGTGCTTTGAAGGAGCGGGGATTTTCCTATTGTCACCGATGGGCTCGGGACTCATTTTCAGGATGTATTATGAAAACAGAGGCGCCTCGTCCAGTCGCACACAGCACTTCCTTAGCATCCCTCTCTGTGGTCACACTTCCTGATCAACATGGCTTTTGTTATAATAGTTTCTGTCTGTTGACAGAAATGTAGTTGGCCACCTCAGGCAGCCTGTAGCTGGATCAGGAGCCAAGACAAACACACCCTTTGGCTTCTCTTCACTTCAGATGATTGTAGTTTTTGAATGTGTGCCTTGGCAGCCTATATTGCTATCATTGTTATTATCCCAATTTATTTTAAAGCTTTTTTTTAAATAATCCTAGTAAAGATATGTATTCCACGATAAGGACTTGGGTTGACTGAGTTCACTGAAAGAGGAGAAAATGTAAAGAAGTACAAAGCTGCCTGGAGCAGAGCTCTCAACAAATGAGGGAATTCATGGCCTCCTAGATTGCTTTCCCTGAGCCCTGTGACCTGTGTTGTTTTTCAGATTATATGGGCCATGTGATCCACCGAGTGTAAGATATGCCAACATGATCCAGAACGGATTGGTTATGTTCCCCACCTGGCTTTAATTTTGGTCATTAAAAAATAAAATGAAATAGGGACTGTGGTTTCTTTTTTAAGAATTGCCTTTTTTCTATTTTTTATTATTTCTATTTTTGTTTTGACATTTCTGCGCATTAGATATGAATGCGAACCCCTGAGACGGTGGCAAGTGGAATGGATTTCAGGCCATTCTGTTCTCCCTGCCTGTCTGAAATCTCCTTAACTCGTTTATTTTCTCATGCTTTCTTCTTCTTTGAGGTGCTTTCACTGTTCCCCTGGCTCTTCTGGGACAGAAGCCCAGCAAAATGGATATGTGCTGGAAACATTCATTGGGGTTTGCCCACTGTGTGCTACATCCTACTCCCCACAGCACTGCTTCCTGGCTCTTTGCCTATTTCCTGTATTTCCGGCATATACAATATTTTTAGAGCAGTTTTAGGTTTATAGCGAAACTATGTAGAAAGTACAGAGTTCCCAGTTACCCCCTCCTCCCAGCATACATTTTCTCCTGTTATTAACATCTGTTAACATTCGCGTGGTACATTTGTTACAACGATGAATTAGTATTAATACGGTATCATTAACTCAAGCCCATAGTTTACATTAAGGTTCACTCTTCGTGTTGTACAGGCTTATGAGTTCTGACAAATGCATCATGTCATGTATCTACCATTCCAGTATCATGCAGACTAGTTTTGCTGCCCTAAAAATACCCTGTGCTCCACGTCTCCACCCCCCTCCACACACACGTATTTTTATAACTCTGATTTAACACTTGTCATCACTTTGACTTGTTAAGTTGCTGGCTTCTCTGGCCGAAACGTGGTGTCACTTTTTAATATTCCTCAATCGCATCTTCATTTGAACTGGCAATATTATTTTGAGCTAAAAAGCTGTGAAGGCAAAGTTATACAGTTCTTTAATTCTATGATATCTTGCTCTGGGTCACTAAAAGGAATGTTGAAAGAACATGATTTCTCTCTACAGACTTCCAAATATTGAACGAGGTAACCAAGATCAAGGTTACATAGTAGGAAACCTTAATTAAAGTAAATCGAGGCAGTGCCAAGCAAACGAACCATTAGTTCCCCAAACCCTGAGCCCTCAAGCCAGTTTGCCCCGCTTTGACTCCATGAATTAAAGCAAAGGGCCTAATTTAGATAAGAAAAAAAAAAAAATTACATCCCCTACCCACCCACCCCATCCCAGAAACCCTGGTGGTGTAGTGGTTAAGGGCTTGGCTGTGAAACAAAAAGTCAGAAGTTCAAACCCACCAGCCACTTCTTGCAACTGTATGGGGCAGCTCTACTCTATCCTATAGGGCCACTATGAGTTGGAATCGACTCCACAGCAATGGGGTTTTTTTTTTTTTTTTAACCTTCCCCCGCCAACACACAACATATGACATTTGTAGACATAAGCAAAAGTAAAAAAAAAAAAAAAATTAGCAGGGTGGATGTAAATTAGGTTTTTTACTTACAAGTTCTGGAGTGAGGAGCAGGACAGCCAGTAGATGACCTTACTTCCCTGACTTGGGTTCTCAGCTAGAGGGGAACCGCTATTGAGCACCAAACTCTTGCCTATGTGTAATTAACGTGAGAAGTTGCCAAAAGCGCATCTGCAAGGGAAATCTGCTGAAGAACTGGGGATCCTTTCTCCCCAGCCACTCCTGGTTTGGTTCTTTCACACTGTCATGATCAGGCTTCCCATTTGTTCTGTGAGTGCCCACAGAAGCTTATTTAACTTTGCCAGCTTTCTTATCAGGTACAAGAGCAATTGTGATGGTGACTGAGGGCCTCAGATAAAAGCAGGACAGACAAAATCAGCAATCCAAATAGCAGCTGGGTATGAGAGTTCTTTGGAGGAGACTGAAAAAACTGGCAATTATGTGATGGTGTGGTTAAGTGCTAGAGTAGGAGTATGCGTGAGATGCTATGCTAGGAAATTATGCTGGCGTTTCTTTGAGCTTTCTTGAAGCCCGGGGGAAGCGCTGTCCAATAGGACTTTCTGCAGTGATGGAAGTACTCTGTATCTGTGCTGCCAATAGTAGTCATTAGCCATACGTGGCTGCTGAGCACTTGAAATGTGGGTAGTGCGACAGAGGAACTGAAATATTGGGGGTTTTGCTTAATTTTAATTAAGTTATATTTAAATTAAAATAGCCACACGTGGTAGTGGCTTCTTTATTGGAAGTTTGGTTCTAGAGTGTCAGTCATGTGCCAAAAATTCTTGGAAGGTCGTATTTGCATCTCATTTCCTGGAAGATGTGAAGCATGTGAGCGTACATGGGAGACTCTTCTCCCCAACATAACCAAAGCCATCGATAAGTGTACGTGTCCCTGGGTGGTGCAAAAAGTTAACATGCTTAGTTGATAAGTGAAAAAATGGAGGTTTGAGTCTACCCTGAGAGGTCCCTCAGCAGAAAATTGTGGTGATCTGTTTCCGAAAAAGCAGCCATTGAAGACTCCATGGAGGACAAACACAGTTCTATTCTGACACACGTGGGGTCACCACGAGTCAGAATGGATTGAACAGCAACTGGTGAGATGTATACATATGCTTCCCCTCATGCTGTCTAGGTCCTAGGTCCAAGGCATCTTTCAGTCTTTAATTCAGATGCTACTTCCTTTAGGAAGTCTTTCCACAACTGAGTGCTCTCATTCTCACTCCCTCTTGGCCTTGAAATCACCTATTTATTTACATATTTTCCTCACTAAACTGTATGCTCCTTGAAGGAAAGGATTGCTTTTGTTTCATTCACCACTGTATGCTTAGTGCAGACTGAAGTCCTGCCAAAGAGGTGTTTGAAAATAGTAGTTGAATAAATCATTTTCCACATAGAATACTCATGGCATCAAAAAGTGTCAGACTCAAAAGGGGCTTGCAAAATTTTTTTTTTAAAGTGATAAAATATATGTAACATGAAATTTGCCATTTTAAGCATTTTTTAGTGTACATTTCAGTGGCATTAATTGCATTCACCATGTTGTGCAAAATTCATTACCATTTATTCCCAAAACTCTTCACCACCACAGCAGAAACTCTGTACCCATTAACAATAACACCTCACTCCTCCTTCATCCCCGGCTCCTGGGAACATCTGATCTACTTTCTGTCTCTGTGAATTTGTCTATCTGGATATTTCATAAAAATGGAATCAGGTAATATTTGTCCTCCAAAAGGGACTTTTGTTATTGCAGCAGATCTCACTCTTGCCCATCCCACTTTTTCTTTCTTCCTTCTGGCTGGCAAAACCCAATGGTGTTGGAGTATCTATGTTTCGCTCATATGACTCAGTGAAATGTGATCCTCTTTCCCCTGTTTTAGGAGAAAATCATGATTGGTATAAACACAGCCCAATTCCCTTGGCAGTGATAGGTTTGAAGATGGACATGTGACCCAGTTGATCAGTAAGATATCTTCTGCTTTTAGATATTCCTATGTCTAGATGTGAAGTCTGGAACTGCTGCTTCTATTTTGTGAACACTGGGGCCTTGAGCTGAGGATAGAGAGATAGGAAGGGTATAGAGTCCTTGATGTTGAGCTGCTTCATCAACCAACCCTGAAATCTGCCCAATATCTGTATGCCTTGTTATAGGAGGTTATGAATTGTCTTATTTTTTTTTTTTTAAAGCCAATCGAATCTGTATTTTCACAGACATACATCTTAAGCCGTTCTAACTTAATCGTTATCTAAGTCAACCTCTTTATTAGTGATCTATTGCTGTGCAAAGATATTACCACAAACTGAGTGGCTTAAAACAACAAACATTTATTACTTCCCAGCATCTGTGGGTCAGGAGTCTGGACATGTCTTAGCTGGGTCCTTCGCAAGGCTACAATTATGGGATTGGCCAGGACTGGCTTCTCATCTGTGGCTTGACCAGAGAGGGATCCATTTCTCATGTGGTTATAGGCAGAATTGAGTTCTTTGTAGAGTGCCGGACTGAGGGCCTGAGTTTCTTAACGACTGTTGGCTGTAGGCCACACTCTGCTCCTTGCTACCTGACCCTCTCCATAGGGCAGCTCACAACATCACAACTTGCTTCTTCAAAGCCAGCCAGGGAGAGATTCTTGTATAACATAATCACACACACGGAATCATGTATATCCTATTATATTTACCATACCCTATTGGTTAGAAGCAAGTCCAGGTACTTCCCACTCAGTCATGGGATGGGATTCAAACAGAGTGTGCATACCAAGAGGTGAGGGTCATAGGTGCCATGTTAGAGCCTGTCCACCACAATCTTCCCTCTTCCTTGCAATGATTCATGTCCATCCAACATGTAAAATACATTCATCCTCCCCCAAGTTTCTCAAGTCATTTTGTGCCAGTAGAACATCTGCTCAAAGTCCAGGATTTCATCATCTAAATCAGGTCTAGGTATGGCTGCTTGGATTCTTCTTGGCATGTCAATCTGTAAAACTAAAGAAACAAGTTATTTGGCACCCACACCCCAACTTATGATGATAGGCATGCATAGGTTAGCAGCCATAGACATTCCTGTCCAAAAAACAGAAGTATAGAAGGTACAAAGGGGTCCCTGTTCCATAACATTTCTGAAACTCAGCTCAGCAAATGTTGGGAGATCCTGGATTAGGTTTCAAACCTGAGAATAATTCTTCTGGGCCCTTGGTTCTTACCTCTGAGTTGTCCCTTTTTTCCTTTGTTTGTTTTGTTTTCTATGAGGTAGCACATGTGTGCAGTTGAATATAATTTTTTTTTTATGGTAAAAGTAAGTTTATTTTTAATAGACTTTGTTTTGTAGAGAAGTTTTAGGCTTACATAAAAATTGTACAAAAAGTATAAATTTCTATATGCCCTCTCCCCCCTGCACACTGTTTCTCTTATTAACATCTTACAGTCATGTGGTACATTTATTATAATTGATGAGCCAATACTGATACAATGTTATTAACTGAAGTCTATAGTTTATACTGGAGCCCTGGTGGCACAGTGGTTAAGAGTTACAGCTGCCATGGCTGCTAACCAAAAGGTTGGCAGTTCGATTCCACCAGCTACTCCTTGGAAACCCTGTGAGACAGTTCTACTCTGTTATAGGGTTGTGAGTCAGAATTGACTTGACGGCAACAGGTTTGGTTTGTTTATTTGTTTGTTTTATAGTTTATATTAAGAGTCCTGGTGGTAAAACAGCTGCTAAACAAAAGTTTGGCGATTCGAGCCCATCAGCTGCTTCATGAGTGAAAAGACCTAGTGATCTGCTTCTGTAAAGATTATAATCTAGGGAACACTTGGGACAGTTCTATTCTGCCATGTAGGATCTCTGTGTGTGGGAATTGATTCAATGGCACACAGCAACAATATAGTTTATTTTAGGGTTCACTCTTTGTGTTGTACAGCCCTATGGGTTTTGACAACTGCTTAACATCATGTGTCCTTCATTACAGTATCATACAAAGTAGTTTCATTGCCCAAAAAATGCCGTGGGCTCTTCCTATTCATTGTTTCCCCTCCCCTGACCCCTTGGCAATCACTGGTCTTTTTTTCACTGTCTCTGTGGTTTTCCTTTTCCCAGTATGTCATATAGTTGGAAGCATAAAGTGCATAGCTTGTTTGGACTGATTTCTTTTACTTAGCAATATGCATTTACCTTTCCTCCATTTCTTTTCATGGCTTGATAACTCATTTCTTTTCATCACTGAATAATACACCATTGTATAGATGTACCACAGCTTCTTTATCCATTCATCTATGGAAGTACATCTTGGTTCCTTTCAATTTGGGGCAATTCGAATAAAGCTGCTATAAGCATTTGTATGCAGGTTTTTATGTGGACATACGCTTTCAACTTATTTGGGTAAACACCTCGGAGCATGATTGTTAGATCTTGTTAAGCCTATGATTAGCGTCGTAAGAAATGGCCAGATGCCTTCCAAAGTGGCTGGAGATTTTGCATTCTCACCAGCAATGAAGGAGAGTCCTTCTTGTTTCACATCCTTGTAAACATTTGGTGTTTTCAACGTTTTGAATTTTAGCCATTGTGATAGGTATATACTGGTATCATATTGTTGTTTTGCAATTCCTTAATGACATATAATGTTGAGCCTTTTTTCACACGTTTACTTGCCATTTGTATATCTTCTTTGGTGAGGTTTCTGGTCAGATCTTTTGCCCATTTTGTAATTGGGTAGTTTGTTTTCTTATTGTTGAATTTTAAGAGTTCTTTGTATATTTTGGATACAAGTCCTTTAACAAATATGTGCTTTGCAAATATTTACTCCTAGCCTGTGACTGGAGCCCTGGTGGTGGAGAGGTTACTGGTCTTCTCATTCTCTTAACAGTGCCTTTCCCAGAGCAGAAGTTCTCAATTTTTATGATGTCTGACTTACAATTTTTTTTTTTTCTTTTTATGGGTCATGCTTTTGGTGTTGTATCCAAAAAGTCATCATCAAACCCAAGGTCATTTAGATTTTTCTCCTTTACAAGTTGTGTAGTTTTTACATCTTACATTTAGTTCTACGACACATTTTAATTCAATTTTTGTGAAAGATGTAAGCTTATATTTATTTCATGATTTCTTTCTTTCTTTTTTTTTTTTTTTTTTACTTCTTAAGTCTAATTTGCCTCCAGAAGTATACTGGTATATGTTGTGAGATAGCTTTCTAACTTTTTATTACCTTCTCAAATAAGGAAATATTATCCCAGTCCTGTTAACTGAATAAGTTTCCCTTTTCCTATTAACTTAAAATGGCTACTGTATCATATATCACATTGTTTTAAATATGAGTGTCTGTATTTTAGATATCTCTTAATTTATTAATTTGTGTATTTTTTTCTACTCATTCCCCATTGATTGTGTTTTTGGTGTTTTCCTTAAAAAGTTATTGTCAAACCCAAGGTCACCTAGATTTTCTTCTCTATTATCTCCTAGATATTGTATAGTTTTGCATCTTACATTTAGGTCTGTGATTCATTTTGAGCTTTTTTTTGTGTGTGTGAAAGATGTAAGTTCCTTGTCTAAATTCATTTTTTTTTTTTTTTTGCACATGAATGTCCAGTTGCTCCAGCACCATTTGTTGAAATGACTATCCTTCTTCCGTTTAATTGCCTTTGCTTTTTTATAAAAAGTGAGTCAACTATATGTGTTTAGGTCTATTTTTTACCTCTCTCCTCTGGTCAACTGATCTATTGTCTATTCCATCACCAATACCACACTGTCTTGATCACAGTAGCTTTATAGTAAGTCTTAAAGTCTGGCAGTGTTAGTCCCTTGTGATGGTTAAGGTTGTGTGTCAGCTTGGCTGGGCTATGATTCTCAGTGGTTTGGCAGTTACCAATGGTGTACTTAGGCAGTTATGTAATAATGCAATTTGGCAGTTGTGTAATGGTGTAGTCATCCTCCGTAATGTGATCTGATATGACTAGCCAATCAGTTGTAAGGGGAGTTTCCTCAGGGGATGTGGTCTGTATCCAATATGTATATATATAGGGAAATTCTGGCAAAGCTTGCTTGCTTGCTTGCTTTGGGTTCTGCATCTGGCTCATCATCGTCTGACTTCAGGTCTTTGTCTTGAGTGAGTAGCCTGCCGTCTTACCTGCTGATCTTGATTTTGCTGCCTCTGTAGGTATATGAGTCAGGAGAATCCTCTAGCCTGATCCCTGACCCATGGACTTGGGATTTGCCAGCCTCTACAACTGCATGAGCTACTTCCTTGAGATAAATCCCTCTCTGTATACATACACTTCACTGGTTTTGCTTCCCTATAGAACCCATCCTAAGACATCCCCCAACTCTGTTCTTCTTCAGGATTGTGTTGACTCTTCTGGGTCTCTCCATTAGAAAAAAAAAAAAAAAAAAAACCTATTGAATCACTTCGTCGATATCCACAAAATAACTTCCTGGGATTTTGATTGAGATTCCACTGAATCTGTAGTTCAAGTTGGAAAAAATTGACATCTTAATAATGTTAAATCTTCCTAGCCATGAATATGAACTCTTTCTCCATTTATTTAGATCTCCTTTGATTTCTTTCATCAGAGTTTTTTTAGTTTTCCTCATATAAATCTTTTGTTAGATTTAAATCTATGAATTTACTTTTTTTCATGTGAAAGCTGGACGATGAATAAGGAAGACTGAAGAAGAACTGATGTCTTTGAATTATGGAGTTGTTGAAGAATATTGAATATACCATGGACTTCCAGAAGAATGAACAGATCTGCCTTGGAAGAAGTACAGTGCTCATTAGAAGTGAGGGTGGTGAGCTTCGTCCCACATACTTCAGGGATGTTATCAGGAGAGACCAGACCCTGGAGAAGAACATCATACTTGGTAAAGTAGAAGGTCAGTGGAAGAGAGGAAAACTCTCAACAAGATGGATTGATGCAGTGGCTGCAACAGTGGGTTCAAACACAGCAATGATTGTGAGGATGGCACAGGACCAGGCAGTGTTTTGTTCTGTTGTACACAGGGTCACTGAGTCAAAACCAACTCGATGGCAGCTAACGACAACAACATTTACATTTTTTTCATTGTGGGGGGAATGTAAATTTCAGTTGTTCATTGCTGGTATATAGAAAGGCCATTGGCTTTTGTATATTAGCCTTGCATCTTGATACTCTGCTATAATTGTTGATTAGCTCCAGGAATTTTTCTATTGATTATTTGTGATCTTCTGCATAGACAATCATATCATCTACAAGTAAAGACAGTTTTATTTTCCTCCCCAATCTGTGTAATTTTTATTTCCTTTTCTTGTCTAATTGCATTAGCTATGATTTCCAGTACAATTTGATTATTAGCAGCGAGTAGGTTCATCCTTGTCTTTTTGTTATCTCTGGGGGAAAGTGTCTGTTTTCTCAACGTTAAGTATGATGTTAGCTGTACTTTTTTTAATAAATGTTCTTTGCTGCGTTGAGGAAGTTCCCATCTATTCCTAGTTTGCTGAGAGTTTTTATCATGAACGTGTGTTAGATTTTATCAATGCTTTTTTTGCATCTATTGATATGATCATATTATTTTTCTTCTCTACCCTGTTGGTATGATGAATTACATTAATTGATTTGTGAATGTTGAACCAGCCTTGCATACTAGAGATGAATCCTATTTGGCTGTGCTGTATAATTATTTTAAATATTGCTGGATTTGAGTTACTAACATTTTATTGCGGATTTTTACATCTATGTTCATGAGAGGTATTGGTCTATCATTTTCTTCCTAGTAATGTCTTTGTTTTAGTATAAGGGCAACATTGTCTTCATAGAATGAGTTGGGAGGTGGAGCTGAGTAATTTTAGCAGCCTACTTCCTACCAGTAGAATTTTAGGTTCTCACAGTTTCTTTTTACTTTATATTCTCTCTGTCCCATTCAGTCTAAGTTGGCAGTGATTTTGCTGAAATATTTTTCTCAAATACTTTGTGGGTCTCCTGAAAATTTTCTTGGATTTCACTCCAATAGACAGAAGTCACAGATCTTTTCAAAACAAGCTCTTTTCTACCTTGGGCTCCTGTTTAATTGCTGAGGAACTACTTGCATAATCTTCATAGAGATCTTACGGTTTGATTAAAAGAGTCTGTGAGGCGCATCCTCAATCTCTTGAAAGAGTGACCGAATACTACTTTCATATTTTGGTCTTTCTAAGGTCTTAATAGTAGGTTGTACAGGCAGCCTCAGCTTTTTCTATAGATCAGGGCTTATCTCTCTGCCATGCACTTAGACATGGTAGTTTAATTTTACATTTTTCCATCTGGACAAACTGAAAATTAGCAAAATCATCAAGTCTTGGTATCTTTTTATTTAATATTTCTTCCTTCAACTGACCTCTCTCCTCTTCTATTTTACTATCAGCAGCAAGAAGTAGGCATACAGGACCTTTAACACTGAACTCTCACTGGTAGCAACCTTTCAGATTTCTACCAGCAGTCTGTAAGTTACTTTATCCTTTTTCTATCACATTTTGCAAAATTCTTCCAGGCGTGTCCCACTGTGTAGCTCCACAACTACACCATATTTTTAGTTATTTGTTATAGTAACACCTCACTTCCAGGTACCAAAACCTGTGTTAGGTATCTCTTGCTGTGTAACAATATCAGTACGCATTTAAAAAACTTAAAACAACACACATTGACTATGTCACAGATTCTGTGGGTCAAGAGTGTGAGCATAGCTTACCTGGGTCTTCTGCAAGACTATAAGCAAAGAGTTGGCCAAAACTGGATTCTCATCTGGAGCCCAACTGGTAAAGAATCCAATCCTAAACTCACTTGGTTGGTGACAGCATCCAGTCCTTTCCTGGCTGTTGCAAGTGTTCACTTGATAGCTGTTGGCGAGAGGCTGCCCTCAGCTCCTTGCTGTGAGACTTTCTCCCTGTGGCACCTCACAACATCTCAGCTTGCTTCTTTAAAGCCGTTAAGATGGAGAGTCTCCTCAAAGATGGTCATTACAATCTCACATAATGTAATCATGTACACCATGTCACTTTTGCTGTATTCTGTTGATTAGAAGCATATCTCAGGTCCTGTTCACATTCCAGGGGCAAGGAACATACGAGGGCATTATCATGGGGCCATCTTAGAGTCTTTTTGCTACAATCTCATTTTAAAGGTGAGGAAATAGGCCCAGAGGAATGATTTGGCCTTCCAAAATATAGTTTCTTGGTATAACTAGGAATAGAGTCTCAGCTTTTTTATTTCACCCAGTACTTAAGCCACAAAACAGTTCTGTGAAGTTGTCCATGTTTCTTAATCTCTCTGAGCCTCAGTTTTTTAATATCTAAGGCACTGTAAATAATATTTATCTTTAAAAAATTGTTCTAGAGACTTTCACATGGTATCTTAGTTACCTAGCACTGCTATAACAGAAATACCACCAGTGGGATCTTTAAATAACAGAAATGTCTTTTCTCACAATTCAGGAGGATAGAAGCCAAAATTCAGGACCTGGGTGTAGGCGGAGGCCTATCCTTGTCTATTTCAGCTTCTAGTATCTTCTAGCAATCTCTGGACTTCCTGGTTATATAGATACATCTGCCTGCATTATCTCTCTTTCACTTCCACCTGTGTGTGTGTCTGGGTCTATTATGTTCTACTTATTACTCAGAAATGATTAGTTTTAGAACCCACCCCCCACTCTGGTATGACCTCATTAACATAACATGAAAAAACTCCCTTTTTCCAAAGAGGGTAAAATTTATAGGTACAGGTTTTAGGATTTCAACTCATATTTTGTGGGGACACAATTCAATCCATAACACATGGTAATATTTGCCAGTGCCTGTCATGGTTTCTGCAAATACTAGATGTTAAATACTATTTTGCTTATGCTTTCTTCCCTTTTCTACTGTATCATGTAGTTTCTTACATTTTCATCTGGGGCACTATAATGTTTGGGTTCTTGTGATTTAATTTTAAGGTCTGGAATGTTATCTGTTAGGATGAAAATGAGGAAAGCAAAAGTTTTTTGAACCATCTCAAGAGTAAAAACCTAGGAGCAGAGTCAAGTAGAGATCCCTTATTTAAGAGGTGCTAACATAACTGTTTCTTTGTTTTGGCCACAATCTCTGAACTTAAAGTCAAAGCAATTGTATTGCAGAACTGAGCTCTGGGGACTTTATCCCTAGCATTTTGTTTCTTGGGTTTTATATTTTTGTTTTAAATCAAGGTTAACCAGTTCCATTAGAGAGCATTTTTGATGCTAGCTGATCGTCATAAATAGTATACCAATAACTGCTCTAAAGGGATGCTACGGGCTGTATGGTTAATAAAAATTTTTAAAGTGCTGCTGTTATGCTGTGATTCTTGAAATGAAATTCAGAAATTTCCATGAGTTCAAGATAAGTTCACTTCATAAAGTCTGCATGAAAATTCTTATTTGTTCTCACTGACCCACAAAAAATTGTTTTATAGCAGAAGGTCAACAGGGTATACATTCTCTCTCACTACACTATCAGACTGTTGTCCTTTGGGACAAGATCCTTTATACAGTGGTGAACTGTCATATGTGATATGAAAGTAATGTCTTATGATAGACTTTGACAGAGTTAAGAGCCAGACTATTGTCCCCTTATTTATTAAGTTAGGCTCCTGAGGGAGAAATGTGTATTAAAATGTCCCAACAATACTCAGGGACATTTTTCCTAGGTTCTTAGTTTCATAGTAGTATTCAGGCCTTTATTGCAAATCTGAATTGCTTTAGCTAAAATTATTTTGTCATCTCTGTCTTGTTATTATAATAAAAATAGATAACATTTATTGAGATTTCACTATGTGTCAAGCCAAGCTTTGTTCTTAGTTCTTTATATATATTAAATCACTTAGTCCTCCCAAATACTCTTGATATAGAAACTAAAATCTTATTAAGTACATGTTTTTTTGAATAAAAAGAAATTGCCACCATCTTGGGTTTTCCTCTTGTTTTGTCTAAAAAATGTCATTCATGAAATTGAAGGATGTACGGAAATATTTTTTATCCTTATCTGTAGGTGTCTAGCACATCTCTGGCCTGTACCCAAGTCAGACTGCCAAGACATTCAGGTTCTCATAAAAACAGCCCCAGGTTCTTAAGGGTAAGGACCGTCTTCTGCTACTTCTTATTTCCTGCAATACCTTGCCCATAAATAATTGTTCATTAAGTGTTTCAAAATGGGAATTGGATTTAATATAAATATGCCTTATGGATGATATATGATCATCAGATATATTGTTATGTACGAGTGCTTTATACATAAGTAAAAGAAGAAAAGAAATAGTTCTAATGGGAAAGAAACTGTTCCATGCCTCTCTCCTAGTTTCTGGTGACTGCTAGCCATCCTTGGCATTTGTTTGCTGCTTATGGATACCCCTGCCTCCATTAGTACATGGTGTCTGTCTTCTTCCTGTGTCACTCTGTCTCCATGTCATTTCTCCCCTTTGATAAGACACTACTCAGTGGAGATTAGGATTAGGACACACCCTACTCCAGTATGAACTCCTTTTACTTAACCGATAACAACAACATCACAGTCATAGGTACAGGGGCTTAGCCTTTTAGGGGGCAGAAGTCAATCTATAATATAAATGTATAATATTCACTCTAAATGGCCTAGGACTCTTAATAGTATGATATTTCAAAATATTTGTTTTACTGTGTATTCAGAAAGGGTGGGCAGTTTATGCTGGCACCAATGTGCTGAGCCTGGCCAGGGATAAGTGAAAAGTTACCTACAAAGGAGAATCAATAAGAATAAGCTCAGACTACTCAGCAGAATATTCCACTGCTATTCATAAGGTTTTCACTGGCTAATGCTTTTCAGAAGTAGCCTGCCGGGTCCTCCTTCCTAGTCTGTCTTAGTCTGGAAGCTCAGCTGAAATCTGTCCTCCATGGGTGACCCTGCTGGTATCTGAATACCAGTGGTATAGCTTCCAGCATCACAGCAACACGCAAGCCCCCACAGTATGGCAAACTGACAGACTCGTGGGGGTGAAAGCTGAACAATGAATAAGGAAGACCAAGAAGAATTGATGCCTTTGAACTGTGGTGTTGGTGAAGAATATTGAGCATACCATGGACTGCCAAAAGAATGACCAATCTGTCTTGGAAGAGGTACAACCAGAATGCTCCTTAGAAGAAAGGATGGCGAGACTGCGTCTTACATACTTTGGACATGTTGTTAGGAGGAATCAGTCCCTGGAGAAGGATATCGTGCTTGGCAGAGTACAGGGTCAGTGGAAAAGAGGAAGACCCTCAACGAGGTGGATTGACACAGTGGCTGCAACAATGAGCTCAAGCGTAACAACAACTGTAAGGATGGCACAGGACAGGGCAGTGTTTCGTTCTGTTGTTTATAGGGCCGCTGTGAGTCAGAACCGACTCGACGGCACCTAACAACAACAACAACTCAGCAGAAACCATGCAAGCAAGACGGCAATGGGATGACATACGTAAAGCATAGAAGGAGAGAAATTGCCAGCCAAGAATCATATATCCAGCAAAGCTGTCTCTCAAATATGAAGACGAAATTAGGACATTTCCAGATAAACAATGTGCTGAGCTTTTTTTCCTTGTTTGATTCTTATCATAGTTGTTGTGTGCTGTCAAGTTGATTCCAACTCATAGTGACCCTCTAGGACTGCCCTATAGGGTTTCCAAGGAGCAGCTGGTGGATTCGAACTGCTGACCTTTTGGTTTGTAGCCTGAGTTCTTAACCACTTAGCCATCACGGCTCTTCATGTCATAGGAGAGGCGCTTATTCATAGCTTCTGTATCACTTGCTGCTGTACCATAACCTATTTTTTACCGTATTGTTGCTATGAGTCAGAATTGACTCGACAGCAATGGGTTTGGTTTTTTGGGGGTTTAAAGCAAGGTTTTAATTCCTCCACCTAAGGAGTAAAACAGAATCATGTGTGGCTAATTTCAACTCTAGAACAACTACTAAGTTTTATATAGTATCTGGGTAATTGCATTTTAATGGAGGGCCCTAAATAATCAGTCATCACTGCGGTGGAAAAGTGCAACAACAAAACTCTATTTAAATATTCTATGTCCAGCAGATCTTTTCAAAGAAGTTATTTAAAGACGAGATTTTTTTTTTTTTTTTTAAAGCTAATAGCTTATGACTGGCTCTTTAAAGTTACCCAACGGTTTTGAGTTGATGCCAAGGCCCTTCTGATGTAAGAAACTCCTAAATTCTACATGGTTTAAAACAACTTAGCATCATTTAGAGGCCACATAAAAGCTAAAATCCAGTGTTAGGAATTCTTGTAAGGAAGTAACACACATATTATTAAAAGAACCTAGCCTTAGCAGAGCTGCGCATGCATCAGTAACTTGGTAAGTTCTTTTACGTCTCCTACTGGCAGAACAGCTAGGTAACCTGGAGCAATGGATTTACTTGGAAAATTTTATTTCTTCAACATACATGAGGTGTCAGAAACATAGAAATGAAAGTGACCCTTTGCCTGACTCAACACTTTAACTGAACCATAGGTTCGTAAGTAGCTGGGGTGCTAGCATATGTTGACATTTCCAATTATAGTTCCATACCACACAGTGGTTAAGAACTCGGCTGCTAATCAAAAGTTCAGCAGTTCAAATCCACCAGCTACTCTTTGGAAACCCTATGGGGCAGTTCTACTCTGTCCTATAGGATTGCTTTGAACTGGAATTTACTCAATAGTTTGGGTTTACTGCAACAGTGGAAAAGCCCTGGTGGCATAGTGGTTAAAGCACTCAGCTGCTAACCAAAAGGTCAGCAGTTTGAATCCACCAGATGCTCCACAGGAGAAAGATGTGGCAGTCTGTTTCTGTAAAGATCAGACAGCTTTGGAAACCCTCTGGGACAGTTCTACTCTGTACTATAGGGTTGCTGTGAGGTGGAATCGACTTGACGGCAGTGGGTTTTGGTTTTACTGTAACAGTGGAATTTCTTTCTGATTTTTTTTTCAATTTACTAGCATAATACAAAGCTTACCTAATGTCCAGTTCTTATAATATTTGGAAGTTGCAAAGTAGTTGAAGGTGTATAATATTACCAAAAGGGAAATCTGTTACACTGTTGTTGTTAGGTGCTGTCAAATAGATTCCACCTCATAGCCACCCTATGTACTATAGAACGAAACACTGCCCTGTTCTGCACCATCCTCATGATCGCTGTTATGCTTGAGCCCATTATTGCAGCCACTGTGTCAATCCATCTCACTGAGGGTCTTCTTGTTTTCCACTGAGCCTATAGTTTACCAAACATGAAGTCCTTCTATAGGGACTGATCTCTCCTGACAACATGTCCAAAGTATGTGAGATGTAGTCTCGTCACCCTTGCTCCAAAGGAGCATTCTGTTTGCACTTCTTCCAAGACCGATTTGTTTGTTCTTTTGGCAGTCCATGGTGTATTCAATATTATTCTCCAACACCACAGTTCAAAGGCATTGATTCTTCTTCAGTCTTCCTTTTTCAAAGTCCAGCTTTCACATGCACGTGAAATGATTGAAAACACCATGGCTTGGGTCAGGTGCACCTTAGTTGTTAAGGTGACATCTTCACATTTCAACACTTTAAAGAGGTCTTTTGCAGCAGATTTGCCCAGTACCGTGCGTCTTTTGATTTCTTGACTGCTGCTTCCATGAGTGTTGATCGTGGATCCAAGTAAAACGAAATCCTTGACAACTTCAATCTTTTCCCCATTTATCATGATGTTGCTTGTTGGTCCAGTTGTAAGAATTTTTGTTTTCTTTATGTTGAGGTATAATCCATACTGAAGGCTGTGGTCTTTGATCTTCAACAGCAAGTGCTTCAAGTCCTTTTCACTTTCAGCAAGCAAAGTTGTGTCATCTGTATAATGTAGGTCGTTAATGAGAATTCCTCCAATCCTGATGCCCCATTCTTCTTCACAGAGTCCAGTGTATCCGATTATTTGCTCAGCATACAAATTGAATAGGCGTGGTGAAAGGATGCAACATTGACAAACACCTTTCCTGACTTCAAACCACAAAGTATCCTCTTATTCTGTTCGAAAGACTGCCTCTTGTTCTATGTACGGGTTCCTCATGAGTACAATTAAGTGTTCTTGAATTCCCATTCTTTGCAATGTTATCCATAATTTGTTATGATCCACACAGTCGAATGCCTTCACATAGTCAATAAAACACAGGTAAACATCTTTCTGGTATTCTTTGCTTTCAGCCAGGATTCATCTGACATCAGCAATGGTATTGCTGGTTCCAAGCACTCTTTTGAATCTGGCTAGAATTTCTGGCAGTTTACTGTCGATATACTGCTGCAGCCACTTTTGAATGATCTTCAGCATAAGACATTCACAAAAACATCATATATTTAGAAAAACAAAAGCATGTATATTGTGAAAGCAATTTGCTGTCTTTCTACATCTTATGCCTGGCTTTGCTTAGATCTCAGATGTCTGGATTAAATTAGTATATCCCAGGAGAAATCAGTGGGGCAGATTACACTCTGGATTGAAAATGCATGGGAGAGAATATTAATCTTAGAATCTGGTTTGAGTAGAGAGAGACAGCTGGAGGTACCCAACTTTAAGGACATACTTAGCCAGGCAGTTAAACACAGACATAGATATCTGGAGAGAATTTAATTTGCAAATTCCTGAAAGTGATGCCACTAAAGGAAGGCCTGGTGATCTGCTTCTGGAAAGATTACAGCCAAGAAAACCCCATGGAGCAGTTCTACACCGTAACACACGAGGTCCCATGAGCCGGAATCAACTCGAAGGCAATAGGTTTTTTAATGTGTAGTTTTAGATTCTGGCCTTACAGTTTAAAGTCTTGTTTTGGGCACTTATTTCATTTGTAGTTTCCAGATAAAGTTCTTTATTGATTGCTAAGATTTCATGGCTTTGATTTCCCAAATCCCAAGTCCATGGGGAACTCTGGTGTACCTTAAAATACAGATTTCCACCAAGGTATTGATTTTCAAAACAAAGGAAAAGGAAATGAGAGGGATGATGAAAGTAGGGCAAAAAAAGCCTAAAGAGGGCAAATGGATCAAGAAATAAGTGATTCAGAAATAAGTGAAGAGATCCCTTTCAGGAACAAAGGAGAATGAAGAAAACTAAAGCTGAAAGGGAAAGATTTGTCCAAAGGACTAATGGACCGCAACTACCATGGCCTCCACCAGACTGAGTCCAGTACAACTAGATGGTACCTGGCTGCCACCACTGACTGCTCCAACACAGATCACAATAGATGGTCCCAGACAGAGCTGGAAAAAAACGTAGAATAGAATTCTAACTCACAGAAAAAGACCAGACTCACTGGCCTGACAGAGACTGGAGAAACCCATGATTATAGCCCCCAGACACTCTTTTAGCTCAGTAATGAAGTTACTCCCAAGGTTCACCCTTCAGCCAAAGATTAGACAGGCCCATAAAACAAAATGAGGCTAGCAGGGCACACCAACACAGGGACAAGGACTAGAAGGCAGAAGGGGTCAGGAAAGTTGGTAATAGGGGAACCCAAGGTTGAGAAGGGAGAGTGTTGACATGACATGGGGTTGTTAACCAATGTTATAAAACAATATGTGTACTAACTGTTTAATGAGAAGGTAGTTCCGTAAACCTTCATCTAAAGTACGATAAAAAAAAAAAAATAAGTGGAGGAAGAAACAGAGAAAAATTATAGAAGGGAATGTGTCTTTTGTCTGAAATGTTTCAAATGATATCTGTATGAAAAATTTAAAGGTCAAATCTAGTTTCTCAAAATATGAATAAGAACTACTCAGATCAGTTGTGTAAAGCACTGAGAATTATCATTAAAAGAATCCTGAAGACAGAAGTCAGACGAGGAAAGTAGAAATGGAGCATTACTTGCATACGTCCTTCTGACAGTAATTAAAATAGTGTGCACCAAGTCCATTAGATACTCTATCACCTGTTATACATAAATGAAATGCCTATTTCAGCGTTGTGTTCTTTGAAGTATATTTTAATTTGCATTTCTCTATGCTATATTTTAAGGGGAAACCCTGGTGGTGTAGTGGTTAAGTGCTACGGCTGCTAACCCAAGGGTCAGCAGTTCGAATCCATCAGGTGTTCCTTGGAAACCCTATGGGGCAGTTCTACTCTGTCCTGTAGGGTCGCTTTGAGTCGGAATTGACTTGAGAGCAACAGGTTTGGTTTTTGTTGGCGAAGTGGCTAAGTACTGGGCTGTTAGCTGAAAGGTCAGCGGTTGGAACCCAGAGGCTGCTCCAAGGGAGAAAGATGTGGCAGTCTGCTTCCGTAAAGATTACAGGCATGGAAACCCTAGGGGACAAGTCCACTATATTCTGTCCTGTACGGTTGCTATGAGTCAAAATCGACTTGATGCCAGTGGATTCGCTTTTGGCTTATGGTGTATTTTATTTTGAACTAATACCTGTAATTGCAACTATACAGCCTGGCCATTTGAAATCTAATAGCTAATTAATTCAATGAAAATACCTATGAATGTTTAATGGATACCAAGAAATTTATTAGAATTTTTGGCCTTAAAATGAACACTTTTTTAATTTGAAGCAATTATTTGTCACTTTTTTTTTTCTTCAGATTCTGTCATGGAAAATTTTCTCTTTAACCAGTTAAACTTTTGCCATTTCGAATTAATGTTTGCACCTAAAATATGCATTAAAATTGGAGCAATAAAATTGGTTAGTGTTAAGGGCTGAGTTTACATTGTCAAATAATAAAACTGTTCCAAAAGATAGCATCATTATTTATTACGTAATTTCTCCACATATATGCACTGGGACAGTAAGTCCATGATATATGCTAACCAAGTTAGGCAGACCCAGAAATATGACCACAATCAACTAATAAGCATCTGAGCGTGGAAGCTTTGCTTTGGTTTATATACAACAGAGTCAATTTCCATTGGCAACAGCTAAATTTTTAGCATGAAACTGCCAAGGGTACAGCCCAGCTTGACAAATTGTTGATCCTTCATTCCCCACAATTTATAACTTCTTAAATTCAGCTTATTTCTTCTTTTAGTTTTTGGCAAAGTAACATTGCAAAGCTTAGTTTTAAACATCATGCCACTTATGGTTTGAAGTTTACCATTGAAATGGCTGGGCAAATAGGTTTTTCCTTATAAAATTCAATCTATTTCTTCCATTTTGAAATCAGACTTGCTTCTGGTTTGTGGTCTAACATTTAAGTACTAAAAATGATCTGAGGTGTAGTCTTTAATTTGGCAAATATGTAGATCTTTTAAATAAAACCCTACTAACCCAGTGCCATCGAGTCAATTCCAACTCATAGCGACCCTATAGGACAGAGTAGAACTGCCCCATAGAGTTTCCAAGGAGCGCCTGGCGGGTTTGAACTGCCAATTCTTTGGTTAGCAGCTGTAGCACTCGACCACTACGCCACCAGGGTTTCCAAAACCCTACTAGAGAGCATTTTTTAAATCAGGCTTAGCTACAAATTTCTCTGTGGACATGAGACAAAGAATTTATTAAAATAGATATGAAAGTAGAATTGGAGTGGTAGCCCAAGCCTGAGGTGCATGAAAAGACCATCACTTGGGTCAGGAACAACTTAGCCATCAAGGTGACATCTTTGCCTCTTAGAACTTTAAAGAGGTCTTTTGTAGTAGATTTTCCCCATGTAATCTATCGATTTTTTGACTGCTGCTTGTTGTTGACTTGAGTAGAATAAAATCCTTGACAACTTCAATTTTTTCCACACTGTTTACAATTAAAACATTATTTCCCTTACTGCAGCTTGCTGATGTAAGACTACTTTTAAAAGCCTTTTATTAGCTGTTTACTATGTGCACAGTAGAAGAGGCAATGAGAAATAGAATATAAATTGGTTTCTTGCCTTCTTAGAATTTCAGTAGATTGGGAAATTGGTATGTCCGTAAATAATGATTATATCTTCTATTGTTCCTATATTTCAGCATGCCAGGTCTCTTGCAATGGACATAAAAATGGCCAAAAACTGTTTTGGGCAAAAAAATAAGAGGAAAAACAAAAGCAAAGATGGCATGAGAATGAATAATTGTTGAATGAGTGAGAACAGATAACATTATCTTCCCTTGTTGACAACATCCCAAAGGAAACCGAAAGCTCAAAGTGTTAAAGGCTCATCAAGCCTGCCCCCAAAGAGAGGATTTCATGGAATAAGTTGAACTACAAGCTTGTAAAGTTACTAAGCTTCCAGGAAACTCTAGGAAGTTGAAGCCCTGAGAGAAGTTAGGACTTCAGTTTAGTTTTCAAAAGAAGTATGGCAAATTTTTTCTTTTCAACAATCTTTTGCATTCCAAGATCTGAGTTCACTAAAATTTTACTTATTTCTAAACTTGGTATATATAATCAATAGTTACATGTTTTTATTCAACTCAAACAAGGCTGTCGAAACTCTGAAATCCAGTAGTTTATCCAATAACTTCATTTTTCTCAGTATGATTTTTCACGGCCCAATGTTTTAGGGTAGACCATGTTTCTTCTTCTCCTCTATTGGGCTGATCTCTCTCTGTTTCTTGTATGAGCTGTGATGTGTGTGTTTGTTACCTTTTTAGAATAAATGAATAGACACTCTTTATCTCATATGTTTGTACGCCTTTTAGTACTAGAAAGACCAAAGGTCTTTTTTGTGTACCTGAGAACTTGAGAATTTTTTCTGATGAGGAAATGAGAGATTTTGCATATTGAACTATTTTAAATGATTCTAAAGTGTTTATTTATAGGGTTGGATGAATGCAGATGTACTTTCAGATTGTGAAACATCTCAAGCTATTATATAAATGTTTGGATTTTGGTAGAAACCATAATAGATTTTTCCAAAGCCTTTGCTCCTTCCATTTAAAACTTACATGCTCTTTGAGTGAAATTTTGTCCATGTGTTTGTGATTCATTTATACTTAACTCATCAGAATAATGTTTGCTGAGAGCTATTGAATATCCAAGAGGATTCCTGATCTATGTGGATTTTTTTTTTTTAAGTGCATTTTTTTTCTCCTTAGAACAAGGAAGTTGAATTTGGCCAAACCACTTGAGCTTTTCTTTCTTTTTTTTTCTTCCTCAAAACTCGGGAACCAAGAAGACCTATTGGATTCAAAGCAGTGAGATACCTGCTCTCTTACCAAACTCTTTCCTAAGATAGAGATTATAGGAGAGTAGTTAACTACTAACAAGAGAAATTTCTAGTGTTGCTAAAATAATTCGGTTACTATACAATAACTAAAACTTAATGTGTTGAATGGCAGTGATTCAAATATGTAAGTGGCAGGGTGTGTCCATTTAGAAGTATTATTTCTCCTACTTTTCACAGACATATTTTTTAAAAAATCTAGCAAAGTGTATAAAAAGAAAATGGGCCATTTTTAAACAGAAGTTTGATAAGGCAGTACAGACATACATACTGCTCTACTTGGAGGGATCAAAACTCAAATGATACATAAAATGTAGTGTTGTTCTGGGAACATCCTCTAAAAAAAAAAAATTAGGGACAAACAAGTGGTTTTAAAATTCTTGAATTAGAGAACAAAAGATACTGCCTTAGTTACTGAGTGCTGCTGTAACAAAAAATACCACAAGTGGGTGGCTTTAAAGAACAGAAATTCACTTTCTCACAGTTCAGAAGGTTAGAAGGCCAAATTCAGTGTGTGACTGTCAGGGGTGGGGGTGGATGGGTGTCCTTCTTCATCTATTTCATCTTCTAGTGGCCACCAATCCTTGGAGTTCCAGCTTGAACATGCATCTACCATGTGTCTGTCTTCATATGTCGTCTCCCACCTGTGCATGTCACTGGGTCTATTCTGCTCTTCTGATAAGATACCACTCAGAAGTGATTAGATTTAGGACCCAGCCTGCTCTGGTATGATCTCATTAACATAACAAAAGAAAACCCTTATTCCCGAGCATGGTCATATTTACAGGTAGAGGGGTTAGGATGTTAAAATATATTTTGGGGGGACATAAAACACTTAACAGATACCCAAGTAATTCTTTAGTTTACAGATAATTTCTCCCCTGAGATTTTTGTAAGGTGAGGAAATTATTGATAGGCAGGTGAATGTTGCCTTCTCTGAAGAGATGAGAACTTTTGTGATACAAGAATTCAAACTTTGCCTGATGTTACCCAAAAAGAGTAAGGAGAAAGTATTGCCAAGAAGGAGGGAAGGGAAATGTTTTGGTGAAATAAAATCAAAGAGGTAGGCAGGGACCTGTTGGTGCAGTGCCTTATGGACCCTGATATACAGTTTCGATTTTGTTTCAAACGTGATGGAAAACCAGTTGTGGATTTCAACCAGAGAGTGCCATAATTTGATTTATGCTTCATTGATCACTGAGCTGCTCTATGGAGAATGGATCACAGAACAGCCAGGATAGAAGAAGTAGGACCTGTTAGGAGGCTCCTGGAATAGTCCAAGAAGGAGATGATGGTAATTTGGCTGATGGTGGCAGCAGTTCAGATACAGGAAATGAACACATTCAGGTGATGCTTTGATGGCAGAATCCATGGTACTTGCTGATAGAGTGGGGATGCAGAAAAATCAGGAGAGATTCCTTGTGTGGCCTCAGAAAACCCTGGGTATGGTGGTATCATACACTGGAGGAATAGTTGTTATGTATCAAGAAATTTCTTTTAGCTTTGCTGAGTCACTGTGTGGTCTACTAAGATTCTCATTCAATCAATATCTTTGTGTAAATGTCAATCAAGGTGTAGCTAGCCATAATGTGTATTAGTCATCCTCAACATATACAGTTACTGTTTAAAAATGTTCTTCGAAAAAAGTATGCTTACATATATGGGCTTCAGGATGGAGTCCTCGGATTCTTTTAATAAAAACTCGGACAAAGTGGATAATTTTGTTTGAGACACTTCTTTAGAACATGTCTGCTTAGGAACTTCCTCAAATCTAGGAGAGGATAATTAGAATTATCAACCTGCTGTTTATTTGTTGTGGTGTACTGTTATTTTGTGCTTAAATTAACTGTTTACTGTTTGCATATTTAATTCATTCCTAAGCACCATATGCAATTAATTCTTTTGTTATTATTATCAAGTTCTTTGGGCATTACTGAAGGTAAGTACACATATGGCCTCTTTAACACTGCCACACACAAGGATGAATTCATTATAATGGTGTTTATTCCTGAAAACGTTTATATTATGTATATATTTTTACATAATATATATGTATGATGAACCCTGGTGGTGCAGTGTTTAAGAGCTGGGCTGCAAACTGAAAGGTCACCAGTTGGAATTTACCAGCTGCTCCTTGGAAACCTTATGGAGCAGTTCTACTCTGTCCTATAGGGTCACTATGAGTCGGAATCAACACAAGGGCAAAGGGTTTGATTTTTGGTTTGATATATATGTATAAATGTGTATCTACATCTCTCTATATAAAGAGTCCCTGGGTGGTACAAACTATTAAGTGGTTAACTACTAGTTGGAAGACTGGAGTTTTGAACCCACCCAGAGATGCCTCAGAAGACAGGCCTGGTGACTGTTTCTGAAAGGTCACAGCCTTGAAAACCCTATGGAGCAGTTCTACTCTGCACACATGGGGTTGCCATGAGTCAGAATCAACTCAAAGGCAACTGACAACAATATACATCTCTCTCTATCTATTTATTTACTTATCAGGGACACGATGGTTAAGTGCTCAGCTGCTAACCAAAAGGTCTGTGGTTCGAACCTACCAGCAGCTCCACAGAAGTAAAGACCTTGCAATCTGCTTCTGTAAAGATTACACAGCCTAGCAAACCCAGTGGGGTAGTTTTTCCTGGTCATATAGGGTTGTTATGAGTCGGAATCGACTTGACGGGACACAACAACAACATTTATCTATCAATCTGTCCACCATTTTATCATATCTATTTCTGCCGCCACCCGCTAAATAGTCTCTGTGCCCTGTGGTATATTCCCAACCAATGGGTGATTTTCTAGGATTTTCTGAGTTAAATGTATTTGGAAATTAGTTTGTTTATTCTGCTGTGGCCTCTTTCTGCTATTTATTTGTTTTCTGGCAGTTTTGACCCATAAGACTTGACAAAAGTGATGGTGCTGGGCATGACGCAAAAGCATTATGGCTGCTAACATGCAAGTCTTCTGGTAACTTGAGATACACACCTTCAAGAGATGGCCCATTATGCAGAGGGAACGATAGGGAGACAATACGGAATTGGTAGAAGTTCTCTGTCAATACAAAGTGCTTCCTTCACATCACTACAGCCGGAAGTTTTGCCGACCCTGATATGAACTATGGAAACCCTGGTGGTGGAGTGGTTAAGAGCTACAGCTGCTAATCAAAAGACTGGCAGTTTGAATCCACCAGGCACTGCTTGGAAACCATATGGGGCAGTTCTACTCTGTCCGATAGGGTGGCTATGAGTCGGATTCTACTCCACTGCAATGTTTTTCTTTTTTTTTTATGTACTACGCTCAGCAGCAAACTGAAAGGTCACAGTTCGAATCCACCACCTACTCCTTGGAAACCCCATGGGGCAGTTCTACTCTGCCCTATAGGGTAGCTATGAGTCGGAATAGCTCCATAGAAACAGGTTTTTTTTTTTTTATATGAACTATAAGGACCTCCAGTGGGGCAATGGTTAAGCTCTCGTCTGCTAACCGAAAGGTTAGTGATTCGAACCTACCAGCAAATTCATGGGAGAAAGACGTGGCAGTCTGCTTCTGTAAAGATTGTTAGTTGTCATTGTTAGATGCCGTCGAGTTGCTTCTGGCTAGTAGAGACACTATGTAGAACAGAACAAAACACTGCCGGTCCTGTGCCATCCTCACAATCGTTGCTATGCCTGAGCCCATTGTTGCAGCCACTGTGTCAATCCATCTGGTTGAGGCTCTCCCTCATTTTCTCTGACCCTCTACTTTACCAAACATGATGTCCTTCTCCATGAACTGATCCCTCCTGATAACAGGCCCAAAGTATGTGAGATGTAGTCTCGTCACCCTTGCTTTTAAGGAGTGTTCTGGTCATACTTTTTCCAAGACAGGTTTGTTCTTTCTTTTAGCAGTCCATGGTATGTATGTTCAATATTCTTCACCAGCACCACAGTTCAGAGGCATGAGTTCTTCTTCGGTCCTCCTTATTCATCATCCAGCTTTCACATGCATACGAGGCAACTGAAAACACCACAGCTTGGGTCAGGTGCACGTGAGTTTTCAAGGTGACATCTTTGCTTTTCAACACTTTAAAGAGGTCTTTTGCAGCAGGTTTGCCCAATGCATCAATTGATTTCTTGACTGTTGCTTCCATGGGTGTCGATTGTAGATCCAAGTAAAATGAAATCCTTGGCAACTTCAATCTTTTCTCCATTTATCACTAGGTTGCTTATTGGTCCAGTTGTGAGGATTTTTGTTTTATTTACACTGGGGTGTAATACATACTGAAGGCTGTGGTCTTTGATCTTCATCAGCTAATGCTTCGAGTCCTCTTCACTTTCAGCAAGTAAGGTTGTGTCATCAGCAAAACACAGGTTGTTAATGAGTCTCCCTCCAATACTGATGCCTTGTTCTTTTTCATAGAGTCCAATTTCTCAGATTATTTCCTCAGTGTACAGATTGAATAAGTATGGTGAAAGGATACAACCCTGCACACACGTTTCCTGACTTTAAACCATGCAGTATAACCTTGCTTTGTTTGAATAACTGCCTCTTGATCTATGTACAGGTTCCTCATGAGCACAATTAAGTGTTCGGGAATTCCCATTCTTTGCAGTGTTATCCATAATTTGTTATGATCCACACAGTCAAATGACTTTGCATAGTCAATAAAACACAGGTAAACATCTTCCTGATATTCTCTGCTTTCAGCCAGGATCCATCCAACATTAATAGTGATATCTATGGTTCCATGTCCTCTTCTGAATCCAGCTTGAATTTCAGGCAGTTCCCAGTCAATATACTGCTGCAGCCACTTTTGAATGATCTTCAACAAAATTTTACTTGCGTGTGATGTTAATGATATTGTTTGATAACTTCTGCATTTGGTGGGGTCACCTTTCCTGGGAATAGGCATAAATATGAATCTCTTCCAGTCGGTTGGCCAGGTACATGACTTCCAAATTTCTTGGCATAGATGAGTGAGCACTTCCAGGACTGCAACCATTTGTTGAAACATCTCAGTTGATAGTCCGTCAGTTCCTGGAACATTGTTTTTTGACACTTCTTTCATTGTAGCTTGGACTTTTTCCTTCAGTGCCATCAGTTCCTGATCATATGCTACCTCCTGAAATGGTTAACATCAACCAATTCTTTTTGGTATGGTAACTCTGTGCATTCCTTCCATCTTCTTTTGATGCTTCCTGCATCATTTAATATTTTCCATAGAATCCTTCGCTATTGCAACTCAAACCTTGAATTTTTTCTTCATTCAGCTTGAGAAATGCCGAGTGTGTTCTTTCCATTTGGTTTTCTATCTCCAGGTCTTTGCACATGTCGTTATAATACTTTACTTTGTCTTCTAGAGCTATCCTTTGAAATCTTCTGTTCAGCTCTTTTATTTCATCATTTCTACCTTTTCTTTTAGCTACTCGATATTCGAGACCAAAATGGGAAGAAACAGCGCAAACATCCATTAATAATCAGAACGTGGAATGTAGGAAGTGTGAATCCAGGAAGATTGTAAATCATCAAAAAATGAAACAGGATGCATAAACATCAATATCCTAGGCATCAGTGAGCTGAAATGGACAGGTATTGGCTATTTTGAATTGGACAAACATATGGTCTACTATGCTGAGAATGACAACTTGAAGAGGAATGGTGTTGCATTCATTGTCAAAAAGAACATTTCAAGATCTATCCTGTAGTACAATGATGTCAGTGATAGGATAATATCCATATGCCTACAAGGAAGACCAGTTAATATGACTATTACTCTTTAAGCACCAACCACTAAGACCAAAAATAAAGAAACTGAAGGGTTTTTTTTTTTACCAACTTCTGCAGTCTGAAATTGATTGAACATGCAATTAGGATGCATTCATAATTACTGGTGATTGGAATATGAAAGTTGGAAACAAAGATGGTCGGTAGTTGGAAAATTATGGCCTTGGTGATAGAAATGATGCTAGAGATCACATGATAGGGTTTTGTAAGACCAACAACTTCTTCATTGCAAATACCTTTTTTCACCAACATAAACGGTGACTATAAACGGGGACCTCACTAGATAGAATACACAGAAATCGACTACATCTATGTAAAGAGAGGATGAAAACACTCAATATCATCAGTCAGAACAAGGCTGGGGGCTGACTATGAAACAGACCATCAATTGCTCATATGCAAGTTCAAGTTGAAACTGAAGAAAATTAGAACAAGTCCACAAGAGCCAAAGTACCACGTTGAGTATATCCCACCTGAATTTAGATACTATCTCAAGAATAGATTTGATGTGTTGAACACTAATGACCAAAGACAAGACAAGTTATGAGTGACATCAAGGACACCGTACATGAAGAAAGCAAGAGGTCATTAAACAGACATGAAAGAAAGACAAGACCAAAATGGATGTCAGAAGAGACTCTGTAAAGATTAACCCAGCGCCCAGTGCCGTTGAGTCGATTCTGACTCATAGCTACCCTATAGGACAGAGTAGAACTGCCCCAACCTAGGAAACCCTATGGGGCAGTTCTCCTCTGTCTGATGGGGTTGCTATGAGTTGGAATCAGCTTGATGGCACCTAATAACAACAACATATGAACTACAAAGAAAAAAAATTTTTTTTTTTTTTCCCTATAGCTGAGGAAAACTATGGCTGGACAAAATACATTCTTTTAGAGACTGCTCCTCATGACACCCTATGGGGCTAGTTCTGTCAGTGATCGCATTTCCAGGATCATTCCCCTTATGCAAAATAGAGTGTTTATTTGCATGTGTATCTTCTGAACTGAGTGAGCCCCAAATGACTATTGCAGGTCAGAAATTGCACCAAGAGTAAACAGACTTGGCAGGCATCCCTCTCATAGAATGAGTCTAAAAAAATTTTTGGTAGATATACAGCTTACCTCATGTTACACTTATTCAAGCATGATATATGTGTTGAAGCAGTAGCACCCAACCCATTTTTTCCATCATGACACACCAGTTGAACAATATTCATTTGTGAAACACTTCCTGATGTAAAATTCCCAATGTCCCAGCTAAAGCTCTCACACATTTTCTTAATCAATGAAGTATGTATGTGAGAATGAAAGTGCATGAAAATAAAAAATATTATAGGGGTATTCTTGTCACAGCTCTAGTTTATACTAAAACAAGTACACCATTCACAAACTTTAGTTGTTATTAATGATTAATTACATTGAACACATCTCATAGCTAATGGCTGTATTTATAAATGGCTCTAGGATTCTAAATATAGCAAATCTGAACATGCTAAGGATTCACGTGTGACATCTGTACCCAGAATCAAGCCAACTGTAAGACTAAATCACCTACGATTTATTCTGTCTATGAAACAGGTTCATATTGCAGATAGGTGTTTCACCTTAAGGTATGGCAGTTGCAATTCACTTGGGCAAATCTTTATTATTTACCATCTAAAAAAAAAAAAAAAAGTGGAAACCCTGGTAAAATAATGGTTAAGTGCTACAGCTGCTAACCAAAAGATCGGCAGTTTGAGTCCACCAGATACTCCTTGGAAACTCTGTGGGGCACTTCTACTCTGTTCCATAGGGTCACTATGAGTTGGAGTCAACTTGTTGGTTAGTGGGTTTTTTTTTTTTTTTTTGGTATGTGTAAAATTCAATGTAAAATTCAATTTTTAGTGTTTGCCCAATTTCTTGTGTACTTAGGACCTGAAATGAATGAAAATACAGCTTTCTTAACATAGTATTTAAGAACCTTTGTGATTAAGATGTATGCTATTTTCTCACCTCAAACTTCCTTTAGTCCAGATTTTCTGATGTATTTATTTCCTTTTTTTTTTTTATCAGCCCCTTTGCAACTTAGCTTTTCAATTTTATTACAGATATGCCTTTGGTCTTAAGTCACTTCAACTTCAATTTGGGAAGTGGACAGATGATAAATACAAGGGTTGATTTATTTAATAAAATAAATTTAGTATAAGTGATATGTTTTTGCATATTTGAATATAGTTAATTGTTGTAGTTAAAATTTATGTCTTAAAATTTACAGGCTTTTCTACTCTAAATTCTTATTTTCTGATTTACTGAAGGTACCTGGTCAGAGGAAGGAATAATAGTATCCTTTGAGTATTTAAAAAAAAAAAAAAATCTTTTTTTTTTTTTTGTTTTGAGTATTTATAGCAGCTTTTCATGTGTGAGGTCTAGTAGTTATGAATTGGGGAGATAATACTATTTTCAATTTACAGAATAGAGAACTAAGGCTTAGCATGGTTAAGTTACTTGACTGAGCAATATAGACAGAGACAAAATTCAAATTCCAAGACTCCTGGTTCTTTCTCTTACATCATGATGCAGAGTTCATCAGCTGGTATACCTTAATGAATATTCCATCTCCATTAGGCTGTCTGGAGTTAAGATTAACGATAGGGAGGAATTACCGCCTGTTGGGTAACCCAGACATTTTTCTCAATAATCTGTTTTACCCAAAGAAATTTTAAACTAAAATTTTTCAAACAATTTTGTTGAATCTGATACGCTATTTAAGTGTTAAGCTTAGATTTCCAAATAAAAGAAAAATCTTATTTCTTGGCCAATATTTGTCTCCTAATCAATAGTCCTAGGAGCCTGGGTGGTTTGTAATCAGTTGCTAACCCAAAGGTTTCAACCTACCCAGCAGCCTGCTGAAGAAAAGGCCTGGTCAACTGCTTATGTAAAGATTGTTGTGTGCCATCGATTCTGACTCATGGTGACCCTGTAGGACAGAGTAGAACTGCCCCAAAGAGTTTCCTAGGCTGTCATCTTTACAAAGAGGAGCACTGCTGGTACAGTGGCTAAGCACTTGGCTGCTAACTGAAAGGTTGGCCGTTTGAACCCACCGGCTGCTCCACAGGAGAAAGATGTGGCAGTGTGCTTCTGAAAAGATTTAAAAAAAAAAAAAAACCCATTGCCATTGAGTCAATTCCAACTCATAGCAACCCTATAGGACAGAGTAGAATGGCCCCATGGGGCTTCCAAGGCTGTAATCTTTACAGGGAAACCCTGGTTGTGAGGCTGCTAACCAAAAGGACGGCAGTTCTAATACACCAGGCTCTCCTTGGAAACCCTATGGGGCAGTTCTGCCCTGCCATATAGCATTACTATAAGTTGGAATTGATTTCATGACAACGGATTTTTTAATCTTTCCAGGGGCAGATAGCCAGCCAGGTCTTTTCTCCTACATAGCCACTGGTGGGATGAAACACCAACATTTAGGTTAGCAGCCAACTGGTTAAGCATTGCAACACCAAGACTCCTCTGTAAAAGTTACAGCCAAGAAAACCCTATGGGGCGGCTCTACTCTGTAACACATGGGGTCTCCATGAGTTGGGGGCCCTACTCCACAGCAGCTAACAACAGTCCTAACCAACACTGCGTGTGAATGCTTGACTGCTGTAGTGAGAAGGGTCTTGAGGCTAGGTCCTGACCACGTGGAGAGAGGCTAAGGTGACTCGACAGCTACCGCTGCTACCAGTTCATTAGTTCCTGAGCGCCTGTGCACATGTGTGTGTGTGTGTGAGTGTGTGTGTGTGAGTGTGTGTGTGAGTGTGTGTGTGAGTGTGTGTGTATGTGTGAGTGTGTCTGTGTGAGTGTGTGTCTGTGTGAGTGTGTGTGTGTATGTGTGAGTGTGTGTGAGTGTGTGTGTGTGTGAAAGAGAGAGTAGAAGTTGAAGTAAAGGGTGGGAGCTGCATATTTATTTTTTTCTGAATAAATACAAGCCCCCTAATTTCAAACCATTACCCATAATAAGTGTAAATTCCAGGATTTTGAAGTTACTTATGACACATTCTCTCCGTAGATTACTGGCATTCTCTAAATTACAGTGGTTCTTTTTTCCACCATAAACCAACAAAACCGAACCGGCTGCCGTTGAGTAGATTCTGACTCAGGGCAGCCCCATGTGTGTCACATTAGAACCAGGTTCCACAGCGTTTTCAATGGCTGTGACCTTTCAGAAGCAGATCGCCAGGACTTTATTCTCTCTCAGGCACCTCTGAGGAGATTCAAACTGACATTTCAATTAGTAGCTGAGCCAGTAGCCAAGCTCTTAACCGTTTATGCCACCCAGGGACTCCGCCATGGTTCTTTTAAAATTTGTTTTATTACATATTTAATATAACTTCATGGTAAAAAAAAAATAATAAAAGCAAACCAGAAAACAGACAAACAAAAACCCTAAAATAACAGTAACTACTCATCACTATACAGAAAACTATACAATAATAACATCCCTCTTCCCCCAAACCCCATTCTCTATACATAACCACTTAATTTTTTTTCCTACGAAACAAGCCTTTATTTATACAAGGATATACTCACATTTCTTTTTTTAACAGTGGGGATTTAATATCCGTATTACTATGCAATATGCTTTTTCCATTTAACAATATGTTCTGTTAACTCCATTATCCCACATCTGTACATTAATATCTACCTCTATGTTTTTAACAACAGCTGAGGATTTCACTATATGTCGGTACACAATATATTTCACCATTCCCTAAGTGTTTACATAATTTTTAATGGCAGCAGGATGTGAGGGTGTTGGGGAGTGCTATGCACAACAGTTCATTTAACATTCCTATACCTAAATATATCTCTGCAACCTTGTGGCAGTGTCTTAGTTGCTTAGTGCTGCTGTAAGAGAAATACCCCAAGTGGGTGGCTTGAGAGAATAAAATTTTGTTTTGTCACAGTTCAGGAGGCTAGAAGTCCAAATTCAGGGCACTAACTCTAGGGGAAGGCTCTCTCTCTCTGTTGGCTCTGGGGGAAGACCCTTGTCTCTTTTAGCTTCTGTAACCCCTTGGTTTGTTTGCTAACTTCACATGGCTTCTCCTTCTCCCCCTAACCCTTTTTGTGCTTGCTTCTGTGTCTAATATGTTCTTTTTATAGCTAAGAGGTAATTAGGTTTAGGAGGCAATTTACACCAATATGGCCACATTAACATAACAAAGAAAACTCTATTCCCAAATGGGGTTACATCCATAGGCATTGTTGTTAGGTAGGGACTTACAGTGACCCTCTGCACAACAGAACAAAACACTGCCCAGCCCTGCACCATCCTCACAATCCTGGCTGTGTTTGAGCCCATTGTTGTAACCACTGTGTCAATCCATTTCATCAAGCGTCTTCCTCTTTTTTGCTGACCCTATACTTTACCAAGCATGATGTCCTTCTGTAGTGACTGGTCCCTTCTGATAACGTGTCCAAAGTGCGTGAGACGAAGTCTCACCGTCCTCACTTCTAAGGAGCATTCTGGCTGTACTTCCTCCAAGAGAGATTTGTTTGTTCCATAGGTATAGAGATTAAGATTCGAACACATATTTTAGGCAGACATAATTCAATCCATAACAGGAAGTATATCTGTAGAAAACTTTTAAATTGAAATTCCCGTACAAAAGTGTATCAAAAATATATTTTTAATTTTGATAACTGTGATTTCATTGCTGTCTTAAGACATTTCACCATAATACACTTCTACCAATAACAGCATGAGAAGATCCATGCATTCCATGAGAACAATCAAACTTTTAAAATATTTGCAATGTAATAGGTTTAAAATGGAGTCTTATAGGTGTTTAAATATGTGTTTGATTAAAGATGTGTGATTTTGAGCATATTTTTCTGCTCGTTGACCCTTTGTGTTTCTGTTGCTGTAAACCACCTGTTCATAGTATCTGCATTGTTTTCAATTGTCAATGACCATTTCTGTTTATTTATAAACCCTACTCGTGCATTAACATAATTGGTCCTTGACATATACGTGTTGTGTTTTTTTCCCTGGTTGGCCATGGAAAAAATTATTTATGCTGTTTCTCACCATATGGAATGTAGCTTTTTTCATTTTACTGAATTTGTCAGCTTTTTGATTGAATGATCATGGGGAATACAGTGTGGAGAAGAGGAGTGTGCTGTCTCATTAGGAGGAGAGCAGCTAGGAGTACACAGCAAGGTGTATATAAATTTTTGTATGAGAGACTGACTTGATTTGTAAACTTCCCCTTAAAGCACAATAAATAAATTTTAAAAATTAGAAAAAAAAAAAAGTTGGCAGCTTTTTCTTTATGTCTTTGGGTTAAGGGTCATGCTAACAAAGACTTTCCATTTTCCAAGATTATATTTTAAAAATTAACCTGTATTTTCTTCTAGTTGTTTTTTGGTTTATTTATTTATTTTTCCTGTCAGTGTTTGGAGCCTCTTCTCTAACTGAGCTGTGGAGAAATCCTATCACCAGTTAGCATACTTTTCTTAAAATACCCACCTCAAGGGCTTTTATGACATGGTAAATTGGGTAAACAAAGTTTTGTAGACTTGAGAGATGATAATCAAATTTTAGAGCTAGGGTATGCTTTAAATAGCATCTAGTATAATGTTCTCATTTTCCAGATGGGGAAATAAACCAAAACCAAACTCGTTGCTATCGAGTTGATTCTGACTCATAGTGACCCTATAGGACAAAGTAGAACTGCCCCATAGAGTTTCTGAGGAGCACCCGGTGGATTCGAATGGCTGATCTTTTGGTCAGCAGCCGTAGCACTTAACCATTATGCCACCAGGGTTTCCAGATGGGGAAATAGAAGTGAATAAATAGCAGAGTCATAAAATGTCTTCCTTTGGGCCCCACGGTATGAGGTGCCCAGAAGAAGCTTCTTCCTCTTCCAGCTTTGTGATGTTACTGCCTTATTGCATTTATCCCTCTGCCTGATTATCACCTCATGAGCAAAGACTGTTCTAGGCCTTGCGTGATTCTAGTTGGCTCCATTTATTGATTGTCCAGTTTAATTTAAGAGGATAAATTTGCTTCATGTTTTTAAAATCTTTAAGGGAAGGTTTGAGAAGAAGTCGGCATGCCCCCAGTGGCAGATAGTGCATATTTTACTACTTGCCCAGATTCGGACTATTGCCATTGCTTGTTATAAAGTCCAAAGGTTAGTTACTAAAATATCCCTGAATGTGAAACTAATCTGGTTTCTCCCCTGGCTTTGTGAGGAGTTGAGTGGAGAAGGATAAAGACTCCAGAACCCCATCCATTACCTTTGGCAACGTCACAGCATCCTAGATGAACAATGTGTTTCCAGCTTTATCCCGTAGTCTCCCTGGATTACAGAGTTAGCAAAGGGATATTTTAAGAGGCAATTGAAATTTAATGAAATGTAAAATGCAGAACGCAGTTTTCTGTGGCAGAGACATTCTCTGGTGTTATTTTGCTCTCAGACATACTTGTTAGCTGCTGTTGAATCAGCCTCTAATTCTGGAAGCTCCACTGAAACCCATTCAACATTATAGAGATACATAAGCCTCCAGTGACAGGCTATGCATGAGTTGTGGTGACCGTGCATGAGTTGTCTTGGCTGGGAGTCAAGCCCAGGTCACGTGCATGGAAGGTGAGACTTCTATCACTGAACCACCAATGCCTCAAAATGTCCTTATACATAAATTTAGGTCTAATTAATGGCTAAGGAGCTCTGATGGCACAGTGGTTAAACCTCTCAGTTGCTAACTGAAAGGTCGGTGATTCAAACCCACCAGCCACACCGTGGAAGAAAGATAGGGCAGTCTGCTTCTACAAAGATAACAGCCTCGGAAATCCTATGGGGGCAGTTCTATTCTGTCCTATAGGGTTGCTATGGGTCGGAATTGACTCAACAGCTGTGGGTTTGGTTTTTGGGTGGAATTAGTGACTTCGTGGTCCATGGAAAGACTAGGTCTGTTCTTTGAGGGAATATACTTCCTTCACAGAGACCAAAGATTCACGGAGCGATCTCTCTGAAATAGTATCCTTGGGACTGAGTGTTTAACCTCACACAGATGCGTGAAGATAATTCTTAGAGTGATGATTGTTTCAGGGAAACCATATTGCTCCTTTCCCTTCTCAGTCCACAGTACTCTCTCAGGCTGTTTAAAAAAATGACGGTGGGTATGAATAGTAATCTAATTATAGTTAGAAGAGATTTACAGCTGTAATTATGACTGCTGTTAAATTTCAAGGGGACTGACACAAGCAATCAACACATCCCACACAAAAATCCATCTAGCTATTATAAAAGCTACCTGCCAATTGTTTGTCAGTTGAATGACATGCAACACTGCACACATTATCTTCAGAATTAGTGATACCGACACTTTTGCCATGTTTAATGTATGTAGTCAGTATGACGTGAAGGCATGGAGCCTAGGAATTAGTCAATTAGGGACTGCTGCAATGTCAGTAGATGCAGATAGTCTTGTTTAGTCACGTATATTATTGTCTCTTCCTCTCAATGGCTTTTTTTTTTTTTTTTTTTTCAGCTCAAGCAACTACATATTCATAGAATTTCTGTGTGGTTAAGAGTGACCATTTTGAGAAATACACACACACACACAATCTCTTTGTTAGACAAATCATATATAGTAGATATTAGTTATATATAGTTTATATACATTGTATTAATTATATATAATTTATATATTGTCTTAATTATATAGATATTATGTTAATTATATATAATCAATACAATTGTATTGATTGTATAGATCATTATGTTAATTATATATAATTATGGAAACCCTGGTGGCACAGTGGTTAAGTGCTACGGCTGCTAACCAAAGGGTCAGCAGTTCGAATCCGCCAGTCGCTTCTTGGAAACTCTACGGGGCGGTTCTACTCTGTCCTATAGGGTCGCTATGAGTCAGAATCGGCTTGACCGCACTGGGTTTGGTTTGGTTTTGGTTGCCATATATATATTATATGATGTTTACTGCGTACCTGCTGTTTGTCGGAGAAGGCTTTTTATAATAGTCATCTCATTTGAAACCTTTAGCGTATGTATTGTTGTAGCTATTCTTTTCAGTAGTTTCTGTTAAGGGGAGACTATCAGAAATTTTGGAGGGGTGGGACATACATGTGTGGTTTTAAATAAGTTTGCCGATAACCTTTAGCAGTGGAGGAAAACCGGTGAAAACATATTTCAGTCCCTATCTTTATCACCTTCCCATAAGTGGGCAGATTGATCTCCTCATCTGGTGCCCCATTCTTTTTCTGGACTCCTGAACAATCTGGACAGGGTGTACTTGATTTATTCCAGGCCAGTTATCTAATGGGACTTCACACTAGTTTCACTCTTAGGTCTAGAATCTGGGTGCCCCACTGCAAACCATCCGGCACCTACTGATGCTTCCTAGCTTTGTGTTCCCCGGTTCCCAGGTGTGCCGACTTGTTTGAACCCCTTCTACTCTATGGATCCTTGCCTGATCTTCTCTCCTGGGGACTGGAATTGTGCTAGTAAACTGCAGCCCTGGGGTGGGGCTCTGCAGCCCCGTGTTCAAACCCAAGGATGACAACTTCTTACGAACATGTTTTGTGAGTACCACTTACCACAGGCGTATTACCAATACATACTTCCAACTCCTTAGAACTCGTTGCCTCTACTTGGAAACCTCGTTCTTAGTGTTAGTGAATCACACTTTGTATCAGGATCGACTTTCAGACAGGAGGAACCACTGTGAGTGCTCCAGTTGCTAAAATAATGAAATACCACCCCACCCCTGACCACCCTGAACAAACCAGTTGCCCTGGAGTTGTCTCCAACTCATGGCAACTCCATACATGTCAGAGTAGAACGGTGCTCCATAGTGTTTTTAATGGCTGAATTTCTGAAGTAGATCGCCAGGCCTTTCTTCCAAGAAGCCTCTGGGTTGGACTTGAACCTCTAACTTTTCAATTAGCAGCTGAAAGCATTAACTATTTGTACCATCACTAGTTGATAAATAGCTAACCAAGAAACCAAACCCCGTGCTGTCGAGTTGATTCCGACTCATAGCAACCCTATAGCAACCCTATAGGACAGAGTAGAACTGCCCCATAGAGTTTCCAAGGAGCGCCTGGCAAATTTGAACTGCCAACCCTTTGGTTAGCAGCTGAAGCACTTAACCACTACGCCACTAGGGTTTCCTGATAAATAGCTACTAATCCCCAAACATCCCTCCACTCCCAAGTGCTCCTCACTTCTCTCAGGTACTCGCCACCCCCAAGGACTCCCAAACATGCATATTACTCAGCAACTAAAAGGTGGTTTCCTGGCACATCAGGAGACACCTGAGACCCTATTCCTGCTATACCCAGTGTCCTTCCCACTGATTGGTGCTTGTACCTGTTCTCTTATATCTGCTAAAGTTTTGAATATCACTCCTGACCTTCACCTTGCCTTTTTGCCTTTGGTCTAGGCAACTGAGCAGCCCTCTATTTCAGGCTGCAGAACTGGTTTTCTGCCAGTTTCTTACCCCGTTTCATTCCTTTGTTCTCTCTGTTGCCATGAGAAATTGGCCTACCCTCTTAACTACTGCTGCCCCACCAATGATGGGCTGCTGTTTTCATTTTTAACTGCTTTTCTGTTTTTTTTTTTTTTTTTAATCACATAGCTATGGGTAAAGCTACTTTCTAAACAGTGTAAAAATGATAAAGAAACACCAAACTAGCACAATGAAAGAATTTTAAAGCAGAGTTTGCCAGTGAGAGTGCAGTTTAACTAGACTGTAGGTCAAGGCAAACCAAAAGGATTTTTTTTTTTTAGGTCAAGGCAGTTGGTCACGTCTCTGATTCCATGCCATTCGAAAGAGATAATTACGGTAAGATGGCTGCGTTCATGGCAACGTGAATAGTTTCTTTCTTGAGATAACCGACCTCAAAGGATGGCAGGAATTATTTTCTTATGTATTCTAATGGCGTTTGTTTTGTCAGAACATAACAAATTATACATAAATCCAGTGTTATAAATGGAATGCTGGGCTTTAAATACAGGCCAATATGTCATTCTGTCAGAGATTAGCAACAGCAAACTGTTTTGTTGATTGATTCATTATTCTCTCTGCCCAAATGAAAAAAAATTATTACCAAATTTACAGTGAAAAATTTCTTTGAAAATGAATTATTTGAACAGTTTATGTTGGAATGATAATAAAAGCATTTTTATTTTTTGCAGGTTGCCGAGCCACAGACATGTCATCCTCATTCCCCTAAGTGTTCCCTATAGCATTACTGATGTATTAGATGGCTATCTATGCATGTTATGCTTGGTTCCAATTAATGGGGATCTTCTGTAATGGCGTGAATTATCTTTTTAATGTTGTTGTTAGCTGCTGTCGATTTGGCCCCCGACTTGAGATGCTACTCAGTCCTGAACCATCCCCAGGATTAGTTGCAGATCAGACTATTGTGATCCATTATGTTTTCATTGGCTGATTTTCAGAAGTAAACAGCCAGGCCTTTCTTCCTAGTCTGGCTTAGTGTGGAAGCTCTGTTGAAACCTGTTCGTCATCACAGCAACATGCAAACCTCCAATGGCAGACAGGTGGTGGCTATGCATGAGGTAGTTGGCCAGCAATCAAGCCTAGGTCCCCCATGTGGGAGATGAGAGATGAGAATCGTATCACTGAACCACTTACGAACTCTGTCTTTTTAATAGTATCTGGTATATTGTAGGAATCTCAGCAACCTCACTTTTCAGTGCCTCAAGTTTCTCATCTTTGCTTTCATGCCAATTCATCTTTATTTTTTAAATGTCTAATAAGACCCTCTTTACTGAATTGGGAACACATGGCTTTGGAAAACTCAATAATTGTGCTTACTATGTGGAAGACTAAACTCATAGATAACATCTAAATGGCACCATTGAATTAGAGGCAAAATGAAGCCTACATCGTCATTGAATGTTTGACCTCTGTCTTGTTGGCAGCAAACACTTTGATGGTCTGTTTCCAAATAATTAAAAAGGTAGTCCTTGCCTCAGGTTTTGTTTAGCCAGTTTTTATAGGAATCCACAATTTTAACTCTTTCTGCTAAAAACATATGACATTCACCTTTTTATGGTTTCCTGGTCAAAGTTTTTGTCACTATGCCTTCTGAACTCTGGGCTAATTATCATCAATTCAGAAGTATGAGCTTTCCTATTTGTAAAAAGTTTGACCTAACTTTTCCTCTCTGTGATAGTAAGATAACAGGACTCTTTCCTTTCAACTTAGCCTAAGCAACACTAACCATGGGCCTCTCATGTCATTTTCTGTTATGCTAGGTCAGTTAAGGACAGGAATTTGATCTCTCTGTGAGACGAGGCGTGGAGTTCCCTTTTGTCTTGTTCTGGATTAGTCAGTGACTCTCTGATGATTGGGTAAAACCCAATATGGATTGAATGATTCTCCATTGTACCAATTTGGTTTCAATTCTACACAGCTAAAGAGAAAAACCTCCAAAACAGGTGACCTTGAAAGGCCTCCTTTAAAATCTGGCTTATTCTGTTAATTTTCCAAAGAGGCTCACTCCCAAACCTCTTTCCCTCCAAAGAAATGTTGGAAGACAAATACATTGTGATCCTCATTAGCTCTTAGTGAGCCATTAAAGCTACTATTAGGCTAAATAAACTTGTTCACCAAGTTTAAGATTTAGAAAGAAAGTTAGATTGCTTAGCCTGTTGAACTTACACTTTGAAAATAAATACCTTGTCTTAAAATCTTTTAAACTGTGAGTAGGAAGGAATGAACATCTCAGAAATGGTCTGAAGAAAGCACTAAATCTAAGTCAGTAGAATTCACTGGAGAACACTTGGCAGTAAATAAAAAGGTCGAGGCATTGGACAATAACCTGAAAAGAGGAAACTTGAGAATCCTAAGTCCAGCTGAACACCCTGCTGTGGTCGAAAGCCCCAGCTAAGCTGGAAATAAAACTGAATTTGTATTAGAGCCAAATCTTCTACCTTCTGGATCTTACACTAGAAGTCTGGCTATGGATTGTCTTGCACTGTCATGGTGTTTTAAAGGCGCCTTTCCGACAGAGTCTTTAATAAAAGTCCAGTGAATGAAGAATTTCACACTGGAGGCAGTTGATATATTCTTGGACTAAATCTGCATGACTCATCTTTAAAAGACCTGAATGTTTGAAAAATGCCCGGCTGTCAAAACAAGTAGAAGTCAATTTTTGTCCTGTTTGAGACTTAAGTTAATTGTAAGTATACCTAAAAGATGTCAAATTATTGATAGCCTTGGTATTTCTAAAAAATCTTATTATTTCTAAGCTTAGTGTGAACTGATAAAAACATTATGTCATAAGGCTGTACCCTAATGAAATCTTATTTCATAAAATTTACTTATGCTTTCATCTGTATCAGCTCTTGTCCTGAATGTTGTAAATATGTGTGTGTGTGTATATATACATATATTATATATATATATATATAATATGGAACTCTGGTGGCACAATGGTTAAGCATTCAGCTGCGACCTGAAAGGTTGGCGATTCAATTTCACCCAACAGCTCTTAGACATAAAAATTGTGGGTGAGTGAAGGAAGCAGCACTGGGCACTGAAAGAAGGTAAGTGATGGTACAGACGTTAAAGGGGCTTCCACTGATTTGGGGGGAAGCTCTGGAGCTGGGATGTCGCTTCAAGGTTGTCCCAATTTGAGGGAAGAGGGTCAGGCCTTTGTACCCTACATCAATCAGCCATTGCACACAGGCTGCCCATGGTGAGGAGATGTAACTTAGGATGAGGAGCTCTCTTTGTCTTGGGGCAATTGCTAGGGAGAGACTCCACCGTGAACCATCAGGCCCCAACACTCCAGCAGCTTCTGTCCTGAAAGGGTAACTAGGCACTGTTTGTACCTACTTGTTTTGTAATTCTACCCCATTTCAGAACACCTCCTCCAGTTTTCTGGTTGGTTTCTTTCACTCAGAAAACTTGTAAGAGGAAGGCTAGTGCTGCATATGGCATGGACTTGCACCAGAACTCTATGGCTCTATGTTGTGATTCTCCTTTTTGGACTCTCCATAAACATGATAGAGTGTTTTGCATCACGGGTATCTCTAATTACGTAGGATCTGTCAGGTAGCGTGACCCAAGTGGCAGGGCTGCTTAAACTTCAGCTGATCCTACTGCACAGCCCTTTCCTGATGCTCACGACTGGCAGCATCCCATGCTATTCGATGGGTTGGAGCAGTATTCCCAATTGTGGAATATGATGCTTCCAAATCCAAAGAAGCCTACTGTGCTTCCTTCCTCATAGTGGGAGGTGCAAGATGCAGCATGTGTCTTTTACTTCTCTTTTTCCACATCACTGGGTGTCTAAAATCTTCCCTGATGCAGTGGGGCCTGAAATCTTCATAGGAGATATTCCCACCCTCTGGAGCACATAAAAAAAAAAAAAAATTTTTTTTTTTTTTTGCCTCCAATGTATTTACTTCTTCATGCTCATTTAGTTAAATTTGCAAGATATCAATATAGTGGAGCTATGTAACATTCTGTGGGCTGTCCAGACCAGATGGTCAATATTAGAGATCGGCAAACTATGGCCTGTGGGCCAAGTCTGGCACAAGGCATGTGTCTCTATGGCCTGAAAGCTAAGAAGAGCTTTTATACTTTTGAAGTGTTATTAAAAAAGTGAAGGAAGAAGAGGAGAAAAAACAGTATGTGGCCTGTAAATCATAAATTATTTACTATCTGACACTTTATAGGAAACAGTTTGCCAACCCCTGGTCTATATTATGACAGAAGCCTGTAGAGTTAATACAGCTTTGGAAAGGGACTGTAAATGTAAATTCTTGTCCAATAGATATGAATGCAAGGTGTTTCTGGTCCTCTTCTCTGATAGAGGGAGAAGAGAATGCATTTGTCACATCGGTGTCTGTATACCATGTATCTGAGTCTATGTTAATCTGCTCTAGTCAAGGTACTTTACCTGGCACAGCAGTTACCATTTGGACTAGTACTTGCTTTGGTTAGTGGTAGTTCCCTGTATTCTCCAGAATCTCTCTGGATTTTGTAGAAACCAGACTAGTGAATTAAATGAACATATGATGAGGACCCACCACCATGCCTGCATCTTTCAAGCCTATCACAGCATCCACTATACTAGAATGGTATACCTAATCTTCATTTCAAGACAGAAAAGAATACATTCAGCAATGTATAGTTGCTTTTGTAATCTTGTCCATGCCCTGCGCTGAACTGAAAACTTGGGATTTAATTCCTCTTTGCCTGCCCATCTTGAACAAGTAATGAATTATTTTACCAAGGGACCAATCAATCCAGTCGTTGCAGCATCTGATCTGATTACAGCATGACTGTAGGAATCTGCAGGATGTACACCATTTTCTAATTTCAATTGGTGTTCAGTGATTGATCCAGAGATAGAAGATTCATTCAAGTTGATGAGCGTTCTGAATTTGTATTTGGAAGGTATCTTAGTTACTAGTGCTGTAAACAGAAATGACACACGTGGATGGCTTTAAAAAACAAATTTATTCTCTCACAATCTAGTAGGCTAGACGTCCAAATTCAGGGTGCCAGCACCAGGAGAAGGTTTTTTCTCTCTCTTGGCTCTGTTGGAAGGTCCTTGTCATCAATCTTCCCCTGACCTAGTTGTTTCTGAGGAACAGGGACCTTGGGTCCAAAGGACTCACTGTTCTCTTGGCTCTTATTTCTTGATGGTATGAGGTCCCTATGTCTCTCTGCTTGCCTTTCTCTTTTATATCTCAAAAGAGATTGGTTTGAGACACAACCGAATCCTGTAGATTGAGTCCTGCCTCTTTAACATATCTGCCACTAATCCCATCTGATCAACATCATAGAAATAGAATTTACAACACATATGAAAATCACATCAGATGACACAATGGTGGACAATCACACAATACTGGGAATCAGGGCCTAGCCAAGCCGACAGAAATTTTTGGAAGACACAGTTCAATCCATAACAGAAGGAAAACACACACACACACACACACACACACACGCATTTTCCAGATCATACTCCAGGAAAAAGCCTTGAAGTAACTGGAATCTTATTATTTTCTTAAAAGGGCAAATGGATAGCAATGTTAGATAATATGAATAGCTAGCCATAGGAAAAATGTTTGAGGGGAAAAATTGTTATGAACAAGGTGGTTTATCAAACAACTCAATTCTTATACGAGCCTAATTACAATGACTTTGGTGTTTTGAGACCACGGTAGTAGCTTTCAGTCATTTTTTGATACTCTTGGTGTCTATGCTCCTTTGTTGACTTATCTGCTCAGTTCCATACCCCTCTAAATAATATTCACTTGCTTAACAAACATTTATTAAGGACCTTCTTTGTTCCAGGCCCTGTTCTAGGTGAAGAAAGCAGTAAAAAAAAAAAAAAAAAGTAAAATTCTTGTCCTCATGGAGTTCATTTTGTAGTAGAGCTAAACAAACAAACAAAAAAGAAAATTCCTCACAACTGAACCAATAAGCAACATCATGATAAACAGAGAAAAGATTGAAGTTGTCAAGGATTTTATTTTACTTGGATCCATAATCAATGCCCATGGAACCAGCATTCAAAAAGTCAAAAGACGCATTGCATTGGGAAAATATGCTGCAAAAACCTCTTTAAAGTGTTGAAAAGCAAGTAAGGTGTGCCTGACCCAAACCATAATATTTTCAATCATCTCATATGCATGCAAAAGCTGGACAGTGAATAAGGAAGACTGAAGAAGAATTGATGCATTTGAATTATGGTGTTGGTGAAGAATACTGAGTATACCACAGACTGCTAGAAGAACGAACGAATCTGTCTTGGAAGAAGTACAGCCAGGATGCTCCTTACAAGCAAGGTTGGTGAGACTTTGTCTCATGGACTTTGTAAATGTTATCAGGAGGGACCAGTCCCTAAAGGGGACATCATGCTCGGTGAGGTAGAGGGTTAGCAAAAAAGAGGAAGATGTTCCAAGAGATGGATTGACACAGTGGCTGCAACAATGGGCTCAAGCATAACAACAATTTTGAGGATGGTGCAGGACCGGGCAAAGTGTTTTGTTCTGTTGTACAAAGGGCTGCTATGAGTTGGAACTGACTCAATGGGACCTAACAACAGCATACATACACACACACACACACACACACACACACACAAACACACGCAGTTTATACCTGAAAATAGTGAGGAACAGAAACCACGCAGATTTCTGTCCAGGCAGAAGCACGGGAAATACAAGGGCTTTGATGCAAGAATACACTTGGTATGTTCTAGCAATGGAGTCTCTGGGTGTGGCAAAGTGTTAATGCACTTGACAGCTAACCAAAAGATTGGAGGTTTGAGTCTACTCAGAGGTGCCTCAGAAGAAAGGTCTGGCAATATGCTTCTGAAAAATCAGCTACCAAAAACTCTGCGGAGCACAGCTCTACTCTGACACACATGGAATTAGGGTCATCACGAGTTGGAGTCAGCTAGGCAACTGGTTACTCTTGATTTTATTGGGTCCGCCTGAACAATTCAGGATAATCTCCTTATCTCAAGGTCAATCTTCATTTCATTGAAATCTTAATTCCCCTTTGCCATGTCACCTAACATATTCAGAGGTTCCAGTGATAAGGAGATGGGCATCCTTGGGGTAGCATTATTCTGTTACCACATGTCCTTATGGATGTGGGACATCAGATATCATCATTTTGGAGGTGTCCAGATTTCCAAAGGTCTGGCACTGTGCTGTTTCTCAGTGACCTTGATGTCTCTGCATTTAGAGGTTGGAGTACAGGTTAAAAGATGGCCCACCACATCTGGGGACTTAAACGCTAGCAAGGAGCCATCTAAGATGCATCAAGGTCTCAACCCACCTGGATCAAAGGAAAATGAAGAACACCAAGGACACAAGGCGATTACGAGCCCAAGAGACAGAAAGGGCCACATGAACCAGAATCTACATCATCCTGAGACCAGAAGAACTAGATGGTGCCCGACTACAACTGATGGCTGCCCTGACAGGGAACACAACAGAGAACCCCTGAGGGAGCAGGAGAGCAGTGGGATGCAGACCCCAAATTCTCATAAGACCAGACTTAATGGTCTGACTGAGACTAGAAGGACCCCGGTGATCATGGCCCCCAGACCTTCTGTTGGCCCAGGACAGGAACCATTCCCGAAGCCAACTCTTCAGACATGGATTGGACTAGACAATAGGTTGGAGAGGGATGCTGGTGAGGAGTGAGCTTCTTGGATCAGATGGACACTTGAGACTATGTTGGCCTCTCCTGCCTGGAGGGGAGATGAGAGGGTGGAGGGGGTGAGAAGCTGACAAAACGGACACGAAAAGAGAGAGTGGAGGGAGAGAGCGGGCTGTCTCATCGAGGGAAGAATAATTGGGAGTGTGTAGCAGGGTGTGTATGAGTTTTTGTGTGAGAGACTGACTTGATTTGTAAACTTTCAGTTAAAGCTCAATAACAATTACTAAAAAATAAAAAACAAACAAACAAACAAAAAAAGATGGCCCACCAGCCAGCATTCACTCAATCATGTGGACTAAATATTATTTAGGACGTGAAACATTCGGCATCCAATCTTTCGGGCCTTGTTCAGGGACACTTGCCATTCTATCATAAGGCATATGACATTTCATCTACCTAGAAGAACGTAATAGAACAAAAGAGAAGGAATGCTTGAGGAAATTATTCTAAAGGGAGAAGACGAAAACCATGGCAGCAAGACAGGTTGTGTTTTGGTTTACTTACTGAAAATAATTCATCCTTTCTTAGTCAAAAGATGATAACAATTCTGCTTATTGAATCAAACAGAGTGTTTGTTTGAAATTAGAAATGCTGTCATCCTAGCATTTTTGCATTGATGACATCACACGTAAGTATAATTCGTCTCATCCGCCCAAACTGTAATGCGTAGTGTACAAGTTTCAGAAGAGGCATTGGTGTGAGCTGGCTCTGTCGGGTTTAAAGCCATGTGTCCCCAAGGAAAACATATTTAACCCAAAGGAAAAGGAAATGCATTGAAAGACCAAAATGAAGGGAATGCTCAGGTCAGTAAAACAATAAAGGAGATATTACAAGGCAGACAATTGTAGTTTTTTTTTTTTTTTTTAATTAATTGAAATTACTCTTCAGAGACAAGGATAGTTGGAGGGTCCTTCTAGTAAGACAGAAATTGGATGTCTGAAATGAGACGTCCATGAAGAAGAAAATCAAGACAAAAGTCTACTGGGTGCACTCTATACAGAATTACCTAGACACTATTAAAAAATCATACCATATTAATTATTAAAATAAAAATTATGTTTACAATAATTTGAAAGTTCTGTGGCCAGTTTATCTAAAGATGATCCAACCCGTACTGTTCTTTCCTAATGTATGTACATGTTAGGAATGGAAACGCTTTCTCCTATCAGTTACTTTTTTTTTTTTTAAAATACTTTTTGTTGTGCTTTAAGTGAAAATTTACAAATCAAGTCAGTCTCTCACACAAAAACCCGTACACACCCTGCTACACACTCCCAATTACTCTCCCCCCTGATCAGACAGCCCACTCTCTCCCTCCACTCTCTCTTTGTGTGTCCATTTTGCCAGCTTCTAATCCTCTCCACCCTCTCATCTCCCCTCCAGGTAGGAGATGCCAACATAGTCTCAAGTGTCCATCTGATCCAAGAAGCTCACTCTTCACCAGCATCCCTCTCCAACCTATTGTCCGGTTCCTGTCCTGGGACAACAGAAGGTCTAGAGGCTTGACCACCGGGGTCCTTCTAGTCTCAGTCAGACCATTAAGTCTGGTCTTATGAGAATTTGGGGTGTGCATCCCACTGCTCTCCTGCTCCCTCAGGGGTTCTCTGTTGTGTTCCCTATCAGGGCAGTCATTGGTTGTAGCCGGGCACCATCTAGTTCTTCTGGTCTCAAGATGATGTAGATTCTGGTTCATGTGGCCCTTTCTGTCTCTTGGGCTCATAATCGCTTTGTGTCCTTGATGTTCTTCATTTTCCTTTGATCCAGGTGGGTTGAGACCTTGATGCATCTTAGATGGCTGCTTGCTAGCTTTTAAGACCCCAGAGGCCACTCTTCAAAGTGGGAAGCAGAATGTTTTTTTAATAGATTTTATTATGCCAGTTGACTTAGATGTCCCCTGGAACCATTGTCCCCGGACCCCTGCCCCTGCTACGCTGGCCTTTGAAGCATTCAGTTTATTCAGGAAACTTCTTTGCTTTTGGTTTAGTCCAGTTGTGCTGACCTCCCCTGTATTGTGCGCTGTCTTTCCCTTCACCTAAAGTAGTTCTTATCTACTACCTAACTAGTGAATGCCCCTCTCCCACCCTCCCTCCCTTCCCCATCTCGTAACCACGAAAGAATGCTTTCTTCTCAGTTTAAACTGTTTCTCAAGTTCTTATGATAGTGGTCTTATACAATATTTGTCCTTTTGCAACTGACTAATTTCACTCAGCATAATGCCTTCCAGGTTCCTCTATGTTATGAAATGTTTCACAGATTCATCACTGTTCTTTATCGTTCCGTAGTATTCCATTGTGTGAATATACCATAATTTATTTAACCATTCATCCATTGATGGGCACCTTGGTTGCTTCGTTCTTTTTGCTATTGTAAACAGTGCTGCAATAAACATGGGCGTGCATATATCTGTTCGTGTAAAGGATCTTATTTCTCTAGGATATATTCCAAGGAGTGGGATTGCTGGATCATATGGTAGTTCTATTTCTAGCTTTCTAAGGAAGAGCCAAAGTGGTTATACCATTTTACATTCCCACCAGCAGTGCATAAGTGTTCCAATCTCTCCACAGCCTCTCCAACATTTATTATTTTGTGTTTTTTGGATTAATGCCAGCCTTGTTGGAGTGAGATGAAATCTCATTGTAGTTTTGATTGGCATTCTCTAATGGCTAATGATCGTGAACATTTCCTCATATATCTGTTAGCCACCTGAATGTCTTCCTTAGTGAAGTGTCTATTCATATCTTTTGCCGATTTTTTAATTGGGTTACTTGCCTTTTTGCAGCTGAGTTTTTGCAGTATCATGTAGATTTGAGAGATCAGGCACTGATCAGAAATGTCATAGCTAAAAACTTTTTCCCAGTCTGTAGGTAGTCTTTTTACTCTTTTGGGGAAGTCTTTGGATGAGCATAGGTGTTTGATTTTTAGGAGCTCCCAGTTATCTAGTTTTCCTTCTACATTCTTTATAATGTTTTGTATACTGTTTATGCCATGTATTAGGGCTCCTAATGTTGTCCCTATTTTTTCTTCCATGATCTTTATCGTTTTAGATTTTATATTTAGGTCTTTGATCCATTTTGAGTTAGTTTTTATGCATGGAGTGAGGTATGGATCTTGTTTCATTTTTTTGCAGATGGATATCCAGTTAAGCCAGCACCGTTTGTTAAAAAGACTGTCTTTTCCCGATTTCACTGTTTTGGGGCCTTTGTCAAATATCAACTGCTCATATGTGGATGGATTTATATCTGGATTCTCAATTCTGTTCCGTTGGTCCATGTATCTGTTGTTGTACCAGTACCAGGCTGTTTTGACTACTGTGGCGGTATAATAGGTTCTAAAATCAGGTAAAGTAAGGCCTCCCACTTTGTTCTTCTCTTTCAGTAATGTCTTATTTATCCGGGGCCTCTTTCCCTTCCATAAGAAATTGGTGATTTCTGTCTCATTAAAGAATGTCCTTGGGATTTGGGTCAGAATTGCATTAAATGTATAGATCGCTTTTGGTAGAATAGATATTTTTATAATGTTAAGTCTTCCTATCCATGAGCAAGGTATCTTTTTCCCCTTATGTAAGTCTCTTTTGGTTTCTTGCAGAAGTGTATTGTAGTTTTCTTTGTATAAGTCTTTTACATCTCTGGTAAGATTTATTCCTAAGTATTTTATCTTCTTGGGGGCTACTGTAAATGGCATTGATTTGGTGATTTCCTCTTTGATGTTCTTTTTGTTGATGTAGAGGAATCCAAGTGATTTTTGTATGTTTATCGTGTATCCCAATACTCTGCTGAACTCTTCTATCAGTTTCAGTAGTTTTCTGGAAGATTCCTTAGGGTTTTCTGTGTATAAGATCATGTCATCTGCAAATAGAGATACTTTTACTTCTTCCTTGCCAATCTGGAGGCCCTTTCTTTCTTTATCTAGCCTAATTGCTCTGGCTAGGACTTCCAGCACAATGTTGAATAAGAGTGGTGATAAAAGTCATTCTTGTCTGGTCCCCGATCTCAATGGGAATGTTTTCAGGCTCTCTCCAATTAAGGTGATGTTGGCTGTTGGCTTTGTATAAATGCCCTTTATTATGTTGAGGGATTTTCCTTGTATTCCTATTTTGCTGAGAGTTTTTATCATGAATGGGTGTTGAACTTTGTCAAATGCCTTTTCTGCATCAGTTGATAAAATGATGTGATTCTTGTCTTTTGTTTTACTAATGTGGTGGATTATATTAATTGTTTCTCTAATGTGGAACCATCCCTGCATAGCTTGAATCCCACTTGGTCATGGTGAATTATTTTTTTGATATGTTGTTGAATTCTATTGGCTAGAATTTTATTGAGGATTTTTGCATCTACATTCATGAGGGTTATAGGTCTATAATTTTCTTTTCTTGTTGTGTCTTTACCTGGTTTTGGTATCAGGGATATGGCGGCTTCATAGAATGAGTTTGGTGGTATTCTGTCCTTTTCTATGCTCTGAAATACCTTTAGTAGTAGTGGTGTTAACTCTTCTCTGAAAGTTTCGTAGAACTCTGCAGTGAAGCCGTCCAGACCAGGGCTTTTTTTCATTCAGAGTTTTTTGATTACCTTTTCAATCTCTTCTTTTGTTATGGGTCTATTTCGTTGTTCTACCTCTGTTTGTGTTAGTTGAGGTAGGTAGTGTGTTTCTAGGAATTCTTCCATTTCTTCTAGGTTTTTGAATTTCTTTGAGTGTAGTTTTTCATAGTAATCTGGTATGATTCTTTTAATTTCAGTTGGGTCTGTTGTAATATTGCCCCTCTCATTTCTTATTCAGGTTATTTGTTTCTCTCCTGTTTTTCTTTTGTCAGTTTGGCCGGTAGTTTATCAATTTTGTTGAGTTTTTCAAAAAACCGGCTTTCGGTCTTGTTAATTCTTTCAGTTGTTTTTCTGTTTTCTATTTCATTTTAGTTCAGCTCTAATTTTTATTATTTGTTTTCTTCTGGTGCCTGTGGGTTTCTTTTGTTGCTCTCTTTCTTTTTTTTCAAGTCTTAGGGATAATTCTTTGATTTGGGCCCTTTCTTCTTTTTGGATATGTGCATTTATTGATATAAATTGGCCTCTGAGCACCACTTTTGCTGTGTCCCAAAGGTTCTGATAGGAAGTGTTTTCATTCTCATCGGATTCTCTGAATTTCTTTATTCCATCCTTAATGTCTTCTATAATCCAGTCTTTTTTGAGCAGGGTATTGTTCAGTTTCCAAGTGTTTGATTTCTTTTCCCTGTTATTGATTTCCACTTTTATGGCCTTATGGTCAGAGAAGATGCTTTGTAATATTTCAGTGTTTTGGATTCTGCTAAGGCTTGCTTTATGACCTAATATGTAGTCTATTCTAGAGAATGTCCCCCGTGCACTAGAAAAGAAAGTATACTTGGTTGCTGTTGGGTGGAGTGTTCTGTATATGTCTATGAGGTCAAGTTGGTTGATTGTGGAATTTAGCTCTTCTGTGTCTTTACTGAGCTTCTTTCTGGATGTCCTGTCCTTCACCAAAAGCGGTGCTTTGAAGTCTCCTACTATTATTGTGGAGCTATTTGCTTTTCAATGCTGATAGAGTTTGTTTTATGTATGTTGCAGCCCTGTCATTGGGTGCATAAATATTTAATATGGTTATATCTTCTTGGTGTATTGTCCCTTTAAGCATTATATAGTGTCCTTCCTTATCCTTTCTGATGGATTTAACATTAACGTCTATTTTGTCAGAAACTAATATTGCCGCTCCTGCTCTTTTTTGATTGTTGTTTGCTTGACATATTTTTTTCCATCCTTTGAGTTTTAGTTTGTTTGTGTCTCTAAGTCTAAGGTGTTTCTCTTTTAGGCAGCATGTAGATGGACCTTGTTTTTTAATCCATTCTGCCACTCTCTGTCTCTTTATTGGTGCATTTAGTCCTTTTACATTCAGGGTAATTATGGATAGGTATGAATTTAATGCTCTCATTTTGATGTCTTTTTTTGTGTGTTGACAGTTTCTTTTTTCCACTTGATTTTATGTGCTGAGTAGGTTTTCTTTATATATTGTCCTTTCCTCATATTTGTTGTTGCTGATTTTGTTTCTGCTGAGTCTGTATTTTTCCCTTGTATTTTATTTTGATGAGTAGGATAGTTTTTCTCCTCTGTGGTTACCTTATTATTTACCCCTATTTTTCTAAATTTAAAACTAACTTTTATTTCTTTGTATCGCTGTTATCTTCCTCTCCATATGGAAGGTGTATGATTAAATTTCTTAGTCCCTCTTTATTATTTTATCGTTGTCTTCTTTTATATAGTAACATCACTGTTACCCTGTTTTGGGCTTTTGTTTTGTTTTGTTTTGTTTTATAATCTTGCTTTGTTTTTTTGGATTTCCCTGTCTGGGTTGACTTCTGGTTGCTCTGCCCAGTGTTCTAGTCTTGGGTTGATACCTGATATTATTGATTTTCTAACCAAAGAACTCCCTTTAGTATTTCTTGTAGTTTTGGTTTGGTTTTTACGAATTCCCTCAACTTGTGTTTATCTGGAAATGTCTTAATTTCACCTTCATATTTAAGAGACAGTTTTGCTGGATATATGATTCTTGGCAGGCAGTTTTTTTCCTTCAGTTTTTTAAATATGTCATCCCATGCCTTCTTGCCTCCATGATGTCTGCCGAGTAGTCCGAGCTTATTCTTATTGGCTCTCCTTTGTAGGCGACTTTTTGCTTGTCCCTCACTGCTCTTATAATTCTCTCTTTATCTTTGGTTTTGGCAAGCTTGATTATAATATGTCTTGGTGACTTTCTTTTAACATCTACCTTATGTGGAGTTCGATGAGCATCTTGGATAGATATCTTCTCGTCTTTCACAATATCAGGGAAGTTTTCTGCCGACAAATCTTCAACAATTTTCTCTGTATTTTCTGTTATCCCTCCCTGTCCTGGTGCTCCAATCACTCATAGGTTATTTCTCTTGATAGAGTCCCACATGATTCTTAAGGTTTTTTCACTTTTTAAAAAATTTTTTATCTGTTTTTTTTCAAATATATTAGTGCTAAGTGATTTATCTTTGAGTTCAGAAATTCTAGCTTCTACATGCTCAGTTCTGCTCCTTTGACTTTCTACTGAGTTGTCTAATTCTGCAATTTTATTGTTAATCTTCTGAATTTCTGATTGCTGTTTGTCTATGGATTTTTCCAGCTTATTAACTTTTCATTATGTTCCTGAATAATCTTTCTAATTTCTTCAGTTGCTTTATCTGTGTGTTCCTTGGCTTGTTCTGCGTGTTGACTCATTTCCTTCCTGATGCCTGAAAGGTTTCTGTATACTAAACTTTTGTATTCTGCATCTCGTAATTCCTGGAATGCACTTTCATCTAGAAGATCCCTGGATTCTTTGTTTTGAGAGCCTGTTGAGGTGATCATGGTCTGTTTCTTATGTGACTTGATATTGACTCTTGTCTCTGGGCCATCTATAAGTTGTTGTATTAGTTTATGCTTGCTTACTGTGTCGTAGCTGTTTGCATTGTTTTGTTTTGGTGTACCCCTGTGGGTTGCTTGAGTGTGCTAGCTTGGTTATTTTAGCCTTTGGAGCTCTGGTATCCTGTCCCCAGCTGGCTAAAGCTGTTATCAGGCATATAATTCTAGGAGTCTATTCAGTTTTCTTATATGAATTCAGTTCAGGTTTCCAGGTAGCTGATATCAAGGGTGTAGTACAGGCTCTGTTGTACAGTCTTAGAGGGGCAGGGGTGATTGGCGTACATACCGATATCTGATTGCAGCAGGAGGTCACACTCTGAACAAGGCAGGGGCTTAAGAACCAACCCCCAAGCATTTCTGAGGAAAACATGTCTCTGTTCCCTAGAGCGTGCTAGTGGGTGGGTTCTGCAGAGGCACCATGGGCACTCAAAGATTTTGGTTGTAAGGACTGGGAGGTACCAGTTATCTTTGGACCCCTGTCGCAGGTGGCTGGGTGACCTGAATGAGGCTACCAGTCCTTAGGTCCCTGATGTGGGTAGGTGAGGACCTTGTTTAACAGGCAAAGCGATGTCAAACATCAAACACCCACCTCTCCACCACACAGTTGAAATGGTTGGAGTTTGCCAACAAGGGCCTATTCTCCTGAAATAGGCCCACACAGGTCCATGCAGAAGGGAAAGGTGCTCAAAGTCCACAGATGGTTTATGCCTGGACAGGAGACACTTCTGTCCCTATCAGTTGCTTTTATCATGCGTGTAAAATATAAGTTACATGTACACTTAAAATTTTCTTCTTTTTTCATGACAGACATTTTCCCTCATCAGCTCTTTTCAAGATCCCATTTACAAGAACATTTCTCCAATCCACATTAAAAAGTTAACTGGACAGAGTATCTTCTACTTTTCTTGCTTAGGGCATTATCTACTCATAAGGTGTTCATCGAATGTTGAGGAAGTATACTGTTTAGTTATAAAATTCTGTCTCAAACTTGGGCTTGAATTTAGTGTTTCAATTGAAAGTGTATGCTTTTGGGGAAATATGTTTTTAGCATTTCCAGGATTATTTACCTACATTTCATTTTTGAAACATAGATGAGAAACAGTGGGATTGAAATGCAGGCTGAAAATTTCTACAGAAACCAATTGTATCTCCATGCATTGATTTATGTATTCAGTTTTGCCAACTTGGACACAGTTGGAGCCATTTTACTTCCCCCTGGCAGCAGTTGTAGATTTTATAAAGCTGATTGTGATCTTAACACGTTGTTCTTATTTCTGACAGTATTTTCAGTTTTAAAGTTTCGAGAGTACATTCTTTTCCCTGTGCTATTGAATCCAGTCCTGGGAGAAATGGAGACACGGTGTGTACCACCTGGATTTTGTTTCTAACGACAGGCCCATAAAATTGTAGAGTTGGAGGAAACCTTAGAGTTTGTAGAGTTATGGAAAATCACTGAGATTGACCCTCGGCCCTTCCTCACTCTGCCTTGGGAAGAGAAAGGGCTGTTTTTAATATATGTTCCAACATAATTTTGCCCAGAACATATATACTTTTAAAGTACACGTGGAACACTTGCAAATATTGGCCACATACTAAATCACGAGGATGTCTCTACAAATTTAAATTAATAGGCATCATCAGTCTAATTCTGCAATTTTATGGTAGAAATTTATTTTTATCTTTCTACCTAACTTCACGGAATAAGCTGTCTTGTGAGGTTTCTATTTCTTGTGTCTGAGGGAACTTTGAAGGTTGTTATAAGAGATATACCAAAAGATTAAAAGTATGATAGCAGTTTGACCAATGGTGAGATCTGAGGCAGGGAGACCCATTTAAGGAAGTTGTCAAGTTAATCTGGTTCCAGTCCAATAGGGTTTATACCATGTGTGATTTGAGAAAAGTTGTTGCTGCCATCGAGTTGGCTCCAACTTATGGCGACCACATGTGTAACAGAATGAAACGTTGCCTGGTTCTGCACCATCTTCATGAACGTTGGTTTGTTTGAGCCCACTGTTGTAGCCATTGTCAGTCCACTCTCACTCTTGCTGGTCCTCTACTTTACCAAACATTATGTCCTTCTCCAGCAATTGGTCCCTCCTGATGATGCATCCAAAGTATGCAAGTCAAAGTCTTAGACAGTATTCTATGATCCATAAAGTTTTCATTGACTGATTTTCAAAAGTGGATTACCAGGCCTTTTCTTCCTAGTCTGTCTTAGTCTGGAAGCTCTACTGAAACCTGTCCACCACAGGTAACCTTGCTGGTATTTGAAATACTAGTGACATAGTTTCCAGAATCATAGCAACATGGAAGCCAGCTAGTTTCATGCCATAGCAAAAAGATTCTGGTCCTCAAATCATACAACCCTGTGTTGATTTGAGGCTTCATCAGTAACTTACTAAAACTTTCTAAGCCTCATTTGCGTAAGGTGCAGAAAAGGAATAACAGTTCGTACTTTGCAATGTTGTTGTAAGGACTGTAGATACAATATGTAAACCCCTTTGTAGTTTCTAGCTCATAATTATTACCGTATTTTTATGCAAATAATACACACCTTCTACATTTGTTCACCAACCACACCCTCCCCCAATGAGGTATTTTCATAAGTGAAGCCATGCCAATTTTTTTACATGTCGCTGCAAAAAAATTAACTTCACACACTTAGGAAAATACCTCAAGGAAAGAGAGCAAAATTGGCAAACGTAGAAGGCACACGTTATTTGGGTAAAAATATGGTAGTCCCCAAATGTTAAAGAAGTGGTTGTGGGGAATGAAAGTCAGGGGCATGTGTGTGAGACTTCTATATGAAGAATAGAACGAGAATTGCTTGGTAATTGACTCTCATTTTTGAGACACAGAAGACTGAAAGACAATTCCAGGAGTTGCACAATTCCAGTATTTGAATAAAATATTTGATTAAAAACTGACACAAGTATTTTTCTACATAGTGCCAAACATCTAGGTGTTTGTAAATGCCTAGATAATTAGCTAATTTTTTTCAGATTTTATTCACACATTTGGAGTCATGTCAACAGTCCACAGTCTATGAATCAACCTAGCTGTCGTATAAGTCCTATTTTGACCACAAAAAATGATCTCTTACACACTATAAAAATAAATATCGTGCATCTAAAATTTAAAACCTGTCTATTTAGTGTTTCACCATTTTCAAATTATATTGAGTGCACAAATCGGCCTCAGGTCCCTTTATAATTGGCACACGCACTCTTCCTTGAATTCAGTATAAACTTACAAAAAGGTAACTCATTTTACTAGGAATAAAATAGAGCTTTATCTACAGTCCAATCTCTGTATTTTCTTTGTTTTAAGGTTGTTAAGCCCATTGCTGTGGCATCGATTCTGACTCATAGTGACAGTATAGGACAGAGTAGAACTGCCACATAGCATTTCCAAGGACTGCCTGGTGGATTAAAACTGCCAACATGTTGGTTAGCAGCTGTAGGTCTTAACCACTACACCACCAGTGATATAAAATCATGAATACTTAAACATAGGTTACTTTTTAAATTATAAAATGAACAGAACTAAAGATCTTGATATTTTAAATCTTTTTCTCATTGAAATAACTTTTTCATTTTTCTGACTCGTACACAGGCTAGAACAGGAAGGATAGCATTTCTATTTTTGATTGGAAGTCAGGGGAAGAGATTAAGAACCGTGAACAGAGGACACAAAATATGTAAGAAATGTGTATATTTTGACATAATGCATGACTAGTTCAAGAAGAGACATCAAAGAAGATGAATACAAATCCAACAAGCCAAAGAAGCAAATAAACGAGAGAAAGGGAGAAATGTAAGAAAAATGGAATGAAACACAAATATGAAATAAATGGAGAATTTTCTAACCCTTTAAAAGAGGGAAAGTTATAGCCTTCTTAGGAGGTAATGTGATATTAAAAAACTACTTGCCATCAAATCAACTCCAATGCATGGTAAGCCCGTGTGTGTCAGAGTAGAACTGTGCTCTTTTAGCCTTTCAATGGTTGGTTTTTCAGACGTAGATCTCCAGGTCTTTCTTCCAAGGCACTTCTGGGTGAACTTGAACCTCTAACAGCTGAGTACTTTAACCATTTGCACCACCCAGGGACTCCAAAAACCAGTTGGTGTCAAATCACTTCTGACTCATAGCAACCCCATGTGAGGAGACTCAAATGTGATGTTAAGTCCCTTATAAACTTTCTTCCCACTTAAAATATCTCCTTATCTGTACCTGGTAGATCTAGAAGAAAAGATGTCCTTTCTCCATTTCAGGAAATTTCAATTTGCTTCTTCTTTTAATCATATCACCTTCCTTCTGTTTACAAATTGCTTCAAAAATGTTTGCTCTTTCTAATACCTCTAGTGTGTCTCTCTCCCCATACCCTAAGTTATGAGATACATTGCTGCCCTGGAAGCTGCCATCTATGCTGTGTTTGCCTACTTTTCACTGCAACACATCTTCAGTGACCTTAATACATCTAATGATTCCATTTCCTCCGCAGCTTGTCTCTTCTAAATTCCACCTCTGCAGTTAAGCTTAATTCTTACTGAGCAACAGTAATTCAACCAACAAAGCCAATGGTCTTTTCAAAGCCTTCTCCTTTTCTCTTGGCCTTTTGATAATATAAATACTTCCTTTCTTGTTTAAGGCTACTTCCTCTATGTTTTATAAAAGCACAAAGATCCTAATTTCCTGCCTACACTCAGGCCTCTCCTTCTCTGGTGCCTTCAAAGGTTTATTTCCTCATTCTTGCATGCTTCCATCCAAACACAGAGCTATTATGACTTTCTTTTCTGATATAATACCTACTCAATTACAAACATGTCACCCGCTTTCTTCAAATGTGATCATCATTTTCAATGTAATAACTTCCAAAAATCCAAATTTAACTCTGACTTTAATCTCACTGCACACGTCTATCTCCTTTTGTCCTTTGCCACCTGGACGTTCCATAGTCACATAAAATCTTATGCATCTGGAAGCAAACTCATCAACTTTCTCTCTACACGTGATGGCATTCGTGACCTCTGAAGTTGTAGAAGCTCTACTTCAGTCTGATTCTGCTCACTCTCTGGATCAATTTATTTAATCAATTACCAAGAATAATCTGAATTTTCTCTTCACTGTATTCATTTTTATTTTTGCTATCTTAGTTCAGGTCTTCCCTTGTTTATACATTATTGAAATAACCACTTAATTGCTCTCTCTGACTTCAGACTGGTTTCCTAACACATATCACATCATTTCCAGTGACATCTCATAGGATCATATACCTCCCCTTAGCCTGGATTCAATACCCATCTACTGGTCATTTTAGCATTACCTCCCCTTCTCCTTAGTAGATTCTAACCCTGGTTTGGGTTCTATACTCAATATGAACTGGACATAGCTGATGCCCAATGCTTTGTTCACACTATTCGTTTGCCTGAAACCCCTCCCACAATCATCTCTGCCTGTTGAATATTCCCTATTACAGAGCAGCATAACCAATTTTACCCTCACTTCCTTCCTAAAGTCTGTCCTGATTTTTTCAGTCCAAATTATTTTCTTCCTTTGTCAAGCTCCTCTAGTACTTATTGTTGAGCATTGTCTTTCTAACTGTGTAATATCTTATATTGTGTATGCCCTTCAGTGCCTGGAAGAGTACCGTACCACAGTAAGTGCTTGCTAATCTCTTCATTGATTTTGTGGACTGGCACTTGCTCACTTATGACATGTCCTCCCCCAGTAGTTGTCTTTCTCTAAGACTCAATTTTCCATTCTCATCTCTTCCACATTTTCCAAAAAATGTCATGTTCAAGTCTTAGCTGTTGGAAAACAAATACTACTCTTCTTCCATTGCTGGGTCAAAAGAAATAAAATAAATATCATTTAGGTCAACTGATTCATTTTCCACCAGCTAGGTACTTTTTTTTTTTAGGTACTGGATATTTTTCTTTTTTAAACTGGTAGGAACCCATTTTGTGAACTAACTTGCCCAGCTTAGGGTGACCTACCTCCAGATAAGCCCAGGGCAGTTCTATTTTATGCTCGTTGTCCTGAAGTAATTATTAATAGAACCCCTTCTCACTCACAAAAGTGTTCTGGTTTTGATGACAAATTGTATGGTAACTTTAGCTATATTCTCTTTCATAAAAATGCGTTTTTTTCTCTCTAAAAGTAATTCAAACACTGATATTTTAATAATGTGTCATTTAATACTCCCCCACCATAAAAGCCATGGGCATTTTTATTAATGAGCTGAACTTTGCGATTAGGAGGAGATGTGTGTCTGCTCTGAGATGGCTTCACAATGTGTGCAGGTACCATCTCGGATGATGTGTGCTGCAGTGTGAGGATGGGACTGAGGCTTATGAATTTATAATCAGTGCCTTGCTGGGAAAGGCCAAAGGCAGAAAGCTGTGTATGATGAAAGGAAGACACAGAAATAGCTTTCAGAGAAGGAACCAGCTGGACTGCACTTGACCTGAGCTGCTACTAAAGGAGAAAAGGAAGCATCTTCTAGATTTCACTCTATTCAAGCCAGAGCAGAGGAGATACAAGCAGTGAGCAGAGGGAGAAGCCAGATGAAGTGGGGGATGGCAGAAAGCCTTGTAGGGAGAAGGAGAGAGCCAGACCTAGTATCTGGACCTGACCTGGGGAAAGGGTTTGACTGCACTGGTGAAAAGGATCAGGAAACTGCTTATATAGTTCCTTTGAGACATCATGGCTCTTAAAAATTTTTTTGGCAGTGCTCCAGTTATTCTACAGAAATCTGTTCAACACAGGCTCTCAGATTTCAGCAGGGAATTTGCTGTCAAATGTTTCGGTCCTGATTCATGGCAAATTTTCACATCATTTATAGGAAACTTTCAGATTAACTCAGAGGGCATACACACACAGGGAGTTGAAAAACATGCTTTAAAATCTTAAAAGGAACAAGGATCATTTAAAGGCCCCTCCGTAGCATATATACAAAAAATCAGCCCATGTACTATTGCATTCCTACAGAGGACTCTGATGCCTTTTATTTGGAATACAATTTCTATGTAATGGTTTATTTCACTTGTAAAAAATAAATTAAACATGCAGCCTCAAATACATAAAAACTTGCAGACACTTTATCGTTGTTTTCAGAAATAAACCAAACCAAACTAAACCCATTGGAGTCAATTCGATTTCTACTCATAGCGAACCTATAGGATAGAGCTGCTCCATAGGGTTTCCAAGGAGTGGCTGGTGGATTTGAACTGCCAGTCTTTTGGTTAGTAGCCGAGCTCTTAACCACTGTGCCACCAGGACTCCTTCAAAAACAGTATTTTCTTTGTCTAAAAGCATGTTCCAAAGGGACCATTGTTCCACCGAAACCTTCATTTGTTATCCTTCTTGGTGGAATCTGATGGACAGGCCACACTTGCAATCAAACTACTGCCTTCAAGAGTTGTCAGTTCAGGTCTGGCATATCATGGCTGAAGGTTCATTTGTCTTGTCAGAGTTCACAAGGGCACCAGAGTTCTATCCCTTGGCCCCTTTCCTTTTCACTGCCTTTCAAAACAATTCTGCAGTGCCACTTGGATTTTCGCCTCAGCTCCTGGACATGCCTATGCTGGTGGGGTGAGGCTCCTTCTGCTCACCTTCCCAGTGGAAGGAGCTGAGGCTGGAAGAGATGGGAAAATGAAACTTGAAGATACTAATTTTTAAACTCCCAAACCAGTTGCTGCGCCTGTCACTTTAGGCTTCAGAATTTCATTAGTGTTGACAGAGATGAACGACACATCCTAATTGAGGGTCTGCACCTGCAGCTTTATAGCAGTGACTTATTTATCGGCACTAGCTTGAGGCCTCTGTCCCATGCCAGGTGTTCTGGGAGGTAGCGACCATCTCTATGGATTGTATAGTTGTAAAAACACACTCTGGAGAGTTGAAGAAATGCATGAAACTGCAAGCCAGCATCCAAAGAAAATTTCTCCCTCTGTCTCCATTCCTGTTTCCTTTTCCTTCTCTCTCCTTCTGCTCTTCTCTTACCTCTAATACCTTGAAATGGTTTTATCCTTGTAAGCTTCATATAGGATAAAGAGAAGAGAGTGAATGAGGACAGAAGGCAGAAAAACAAAGAGAAAGAGGAAGAATATGATAAAAAATTTTTTTTTATATGATAGAAGAGATAAATCCAAAGAATAAATACTTGAGATCATTTAAATGAATTTTTATATTGCCTCCAAATCATTTCTCTGCTCATATATTTATACCTTTTAGTTTTATTAGTTGTTAAAATGCAATAGCGTTGTTGACATCATATCTATACATATAGTTGTATGAATACAAAATTCATTCATACCAATGATCTGAATGAATTATCTGTTATGACTTTGTTTAACTAAAACTTATAAATACAAACCTACATATACACAGCAATGCCATATAAGGTATAAACCTGTGCCACTATCCATGGCTTGGTATCCAATGGACGATCAATAATTGCCTATTTACTCTCTACAAAAAGTGAGATTGTGAAAGTCGGACTGGGAAAAGTTGTGTGATAGGTATATTTACAACAATGCCACATAAAAAAAAAAAGTAGCTGCTGAGGCTGCGTACATAACAACCAAAAACCTCATGAAATTTGGTTTCTTGGTTTGGAGGTTTAGGGTCCAATATTATGTTTAGCGCTTCTGTTCTACCTTCTAGTTTGTTGTGTAGTGCCTGGGGTCTTAAAAGCTTGCAAGCAACTATCCAAGGCACAAAAATTATTCTCTAATTGCCTGAGGATGAAGGAGAGTCAGGAATAGGAAGAGAATATGGAATGTGTTGTTAAGCGCCTCCATGAACAACTGTCTCTTCTGCCATGAGACCAGAAGAACTGAATGGTGCCTGGCTATCATGACTGAAAATTTTGATCAAAGATTCTGTAAAGAATCTTGGTCAAAAGGGGAAAAATGCAGAATAGCATTACAAATTTTCATGGGCCCCAGGCTTCCTGAAGCCGTGAAGCTTAGATGAGCCCCTGAAACTATTGCCCTGGGATAATATTTAAACCTTAGACCAAAAATATCCCCTGAAGCCTTCTTAAAACCGAGCAATAGTTTAGCTTAACTAGTAAAAATGGTCTTCCTTGAGCATTAAGCTCTATTAAAAACTATCTACATGGGATCAAATTGGCGACAACAATTCAAAAGATTAGATAGGAATCTTAGGGGGCCATGGATTTACGTTAATGGGGAGGGACAGTTCAGAACATTTCAGAGAATGATTGCACAACTCAAAGAATGTAATCAATGTCAGTCACTAAACGATACATGTAGAAACTGTTGAATTGGTGTATGTTGCTATGTATATTCTCAACAACAAAATAAATAAAATTTTAAAAACAGAACCAAAAAATTAAAAATGAGATTGTTCCCACAATCCATGAGTGAAAATAAATTTCATTTATACATATGTCCTAACATATTTTACTTGAAAACTTACAATGTTTTTTAAAAACAGAAGCATTCAATGCACTTGTTCATGAATGCAGTTATCTGACTTTTTCCATAAGGTACTTTGAATGGAGAACAATTGGAATTAAGAACATTTGATTCTTACAGATCAAGGTTTCAGGCCTATTTCTCCCAGTTAATAGATGTGTGACCTTGGTCAAATTATTTAATCTATAAACCAGTGAGAAAAGAACGGATTGTTGTACAGAAAAATGGAAGATGTTTTGAACAGGCACTTCACAAAGTGCTTCACTTCCAAATGACCTATAACCATCAACAGTCAGGGAAAAGCAAAGTGTAATCATTATGGAACACTACTACGTGGTCAACAGAATGGATAACATCAAAAAGCTGCCAAGACTTTTACAGTAACTTTCATAAATTTCTGGTGGGATTTTCAATTGGTATACCACTTTGTAAAACAATTTTCCATTTCTTAATAAGACTATATATGTGCAGATTCACATAATTCAACAATTCCAATTCCAGGTATACGCTCTAGGAAAATGCATGCATATATGCACCAGGAGGTGGGCATAACAAAACTTGTAGCAGCATCATTCAAAACAGTTACAGAGTGGAAATAACCCTAATATCATCAAAAAGAGAATGGGTAAATTGTTGTTGTGGTTATGCTGTTAAGTGCCATCGACTTGGTTCCTACTCATAGCAACTCTGTTGTACAACAGAACGAAACAGAGCCTGGTCCTGCACCATCCTCACAATCCTTGTTATGCTTAAGTCCATTATTGCAGCTACTATGTCAATTCATCTCATTGAGGGTTTTCTTCTTTTCCACTGACCCTCTACTTTACCAATCATGATGTCCTTCTCCAGGGACTAATCCCTCCTGATAACATGTCTGAAATGTTGGTAACATATCTGAAGTATGTGAGATGTAGTCTTGCCATCCTTGCCTCTAAGGAGCATTGTGGCTGTACTTCTTCCAACATAGATCTGTTCATTCTTTTGGCAGTCCATGGTATGTTCTATATTCATTGTCTACACCATAATTCAAAGTCACCAATTCTTCTTCGGTCTTCCTTATTCATTGTCCAGCTCTCAGATGCCTATGAGGTGATTGAAAATACCATGGCTTGGGTTAGTTGCACCTTAGCCTTCAAGGTGATATCTTTGTTTTTTAATGCTTTAAAGAGGTCTTTTGCAGCAGATTTGCACAATGCGATGCTTCTTTTAATTTCTTGACTGCTGCTTCCATGGCTGTTGATTGTAGATCCAAGTATATCCTTGACAACTTCAATCTTTTCTCCAATTTATCATGCTGTTGCTTATTGGTCCAGTTGTGAGGGGTTTTGTTTTCTTTATGTTGAGGAGTAATCCATACTGAAGGCTGTGGTCTTTGATCTTTATCAGTAAGTGCTTCAAGTCCTCTTCACTTTCAGTAAGCAAAGTTGAGTGATCTGCATAATGAGTCTTTTTCCAATCCTAATACCCTGTTCTTCTTCATAGAGTGCAGTTTCTCAGATTATTTGCTCAGCATATGGATTGAGTAGGTATGGTGAAAGGATACAACCCTGATGCACACCTTTCCTGACTTTAAATCATACAGTATCCCTTGTTTTGTCCAAATGACTACTCTTGATCTATGCACAGGTTCTTCAGGAGCTCAATTAAGTGTTCTGGAATTTGTACGCTTTGCAATGTTATACATAATTTGTTACGATCCACGCAGCTGAATGCCTGTGCATAGTCAAAAAAAAAAAAAAAACACAAGTAAACATCTTTCTGGTATTCTCTGCTTTCAGCCAGGATCCATCTGACATCAGCTGTGATATCCCTGATTTCACCAAAACCAACCAAACCAAACCTAACCCAGTGCCGCAGAGTCAATTCTGACTCATAGCGACCCTATAGGACAGAGTAGAACTGCCCCATAGAGTTTCCAAGGAGTGCCTGGCAGATTCAAACTGCTGTCCCTTTGTTTAGCGGCCATAGCACTTAGCCACTACGCCACAAGGGTTTCCAATCCTCTTCTGAATCCAGCTTGAATTTCTGGCAGTTCCTTGTCGATATGCTGCTACAGCTGCTTTTGAATGATCATCAGCAAAATGTTACAGGTGAGTGATATTAATGATATTGTTCAATAATTTCTGCATTCTGTTGGATTACCTTTCTTGGGAATAGGCATAAACATGGATCTCTTCTAGCCAGTTGGCCAGGTAGCAATCTTTGAAACTTCTTGGCATAGACAAGTAAGCAGTCCCAGCACTCCATTCGTTTGTTGAAACATCTCAGTTGGTATTCTGTCCATTCCTGGAGATTTGCTTTTTGCCAATGCTTTTAGTGCACCTTGGACCTCTTCTTTCAGTACCGTCATTCCTGATCATATGCTACCTCCTGAAGTGGTTGAACATTGACCATTTCTTTTTGCTATAGTGGCTCTTTGTATCCTTTCCATCTTCTTTTGATGCTTCCTGTGTTGTTCAATATTTTCCCTGTAGAATCCTTCAATATTGCAACTCAAGGCTTGAATTTTTTCTTCGGTTCTTTCAGCTTGAGAAATGCTGGGCATGTTCTTCCCTTTTGGTTGTCTACCTCCAGGTCTTTGCGTGTGTCATTATAATACTTTACTTTGTCTTCTCAAGCTGCCCTTTGAAATCTTTTGTTCAGCTGAACAGAAGAATGGCTAAATGGCGAATCTGTGAAAATGATTGAACTGAAGTTATAAACAACAATATCAATGCAATTTAAAAGCATAATGTTGAACACAAGGGAGACATAAAAGAATATTATATGATTAAAAAAACTCTGCATTATACAGGAAGGGATACTTAAGTAGTAAAGCTATAAAGGAAAGCAGTAAAGTGATTAGCATAAAATTCAAGATACTGACTATCTTTAAGAAGGAAGAAGGGGTTGTGATAGAGAAAGAACATTCAAAGAGCTTCTGGGGGCTGGTAATCCTCTATTTCTTGACCCGAGTGGTAGTTACGATTATATTTTATGTGTTTTTTCTTATATGTGCTCTTTTTTCTCAATAACAATATATCTTTAAAAAGCAACACTCTTAGCCCTCTGTACCTATTTCTACTAAATCTCCCAACAAAGAAATTCACAGTATCACAAATAAAACCATTTGTTCTTTTTTGAAACTAATCTTAAGATATTTCCAATTTTTAACTATCTTCTTAGTTACAGTTATATCCAATCTTTTTCTTCCAGTGCTCTTAGGTTAAAATCGGGCGTCTCAAATCACAGTTCAAAAATGATCATTTTAACCTATTGTGTTTGTAAAAGAAACGTGCCAGTTAGGAAGAAAAAAATCCCTCTTTTTTGGTAACATGGGCTTGCCTAATATTTGAGCTTATGATTCTTGTCCTTGGTTGGATTGCTCATTGTCACGGATTGAATTATGGACCCCCAAAATGTGTTTATCAGTTTGGCTGGGCCATGATTCCTGGTATTGTGTGATTTTCCTACGTTATAGATCGTGCCTCTATGATGTTAATGAGGGAGGATGGGCGGTAGTTGTGTTAGTGAGGCAGGACTCAATCTACAGGATTAGATTGTGTCTTGAGGAAATCTCCTGAGATATAAAAGAAAGTAGCAAGCAGAGAGACTGGAGGACCCCATACCACCAAGAAAGCAGTGCCAGGAGCAGAGCACGCCTTTGGACCTGGGGTCCCTGCACAGAGAAGCTCCTAGTCTGGGGGAAGATTGATGAGAAGGCCAACAGAGAGAGAAAGTCTTCCCCTGAAGCCGACACCCTGAATTTGGACTTTTAGCCTACTTTACTCTGAGGAAATAAACTTCTTTTTGTTAAAGCTATCCACTTGCGATATTTCTCTTATAGCAGCACTAGATAACTAAGACACTCAACTTCTTTAGCATCTCTCCCATGTGGTGTTTCCCATATTTTCTCCACATCCCTAGGGTGAAAGTAAGTCATCTCCCATGGGAACTGTACAGAATTTCCAAGGATCCACAATCAATTTGACTGTTATGTCCATACCCTGTATTGCACTTGTGTATCCTGGAAAGATGAGGCATTGGACTCACCCTAGAATAACTTTCTGGACCAACTGGTAATTCACACCCAAACTTAGGAAAGTTTGATAATTTCTTAAACATAAATTTGGCTAGGGTATCATCTATTTGGTTTAGTAATGAACATTAAAAAAGGCCCTAAGGCTAGACAGAGTGTGGGAAAGCTGGCTGCGATTCAAGATAAGGGAAAGTTATGAGCCCTAGAGTAGAAATCCCTAGGAAAGAAAATCACAATTAATCACTCCCACTTTGTTTCATACTACCAAGCAACTCTTCCCTTACTTTACCACCAAACCGTTAGGAAGGAACAAACTAAAGACAGGATTGTATTCCCTGATCTCTAGGGTCTTCAGTGGGGAGAAACAGAGGAGTATATCCCTGATACTAGTCAATCTCCACCTGTTTTTTTCCAGCTTCTTACTCTAGTAGAGCCTTGCATTATCTATATATTATTCCCAAGTACATTATTATTCCCAAAAGTATTTATTATCCCTGGATGTGGACCTCCAATGAAGTCCTAAGACAATGGTCCAAAGAAAGGGAAGAGCAGAAAATGGGAGTCATCTTTTCTGTATTTATTTTGTCAGAGTTGTCACCAACTGCCCTCCTTCTCTGGTTGCAAGGCAGGAAAATAGCCTTAGTTTCCCAAGATTTTCCTACTTGGTATTTTGCAGCACTTGCTATTTCTTGGATTACATGTTTTTCTCAGCGTTTTTTGAAGGATTGATTTTTTTTTTTTAATTCACTTTCATGAGTTAGAGACCCTGAGGCACTCCCTACTTGAGTGCCTGTAGGCTTGACAATCAGGTGCTAAAATGGTGTCAAATCCAGGAAAATTATAGAATTTTTATTTGAATTATATGAATTCATATAATTATTCATTGTATGAAGATCTTAAAGTTCATAGTTGATAATAAATGTGAAGTAAACCAGAATCTGAAGACAAGGCTAGCAGAGAGAACCAAAGCCAAGAAATCAGGTCCAAAAATTTTTTTAAAAAAGTAGAAATGGCAAGAAGGGAGAAATTGTGGGAACAAAATAATCCACTATTCAGGGCTGTATATTAGCATTTCATCATAGTTTAAAGGTCCTGAGAATATCTACAAGTGCTTAGCGTAGTGTCGATATTCGCTGAATTCAGTTATACATTTAAAAAGTTATTAAGTACTTTCTACTATCAACATTATTAAGCATTTATTTTGTGTCAATATGCCCTTCTAGGAAAATTGGAACAAGACAGTGAGCAAGATAGGCAAGGTGCCTGCAGAGACCTAGTGATGGAGAATGACGTGTATAGAAGATGGCATAATAATATACAGACTCATGTGTTCCATGTTGATCGGACCCAGGGCATTGGTGAAGGATTTGATCTTGTACAAGACAGATCTTCTGCTACTGTAAAATGTGTTGAGGAATAAAGGATTGTTGGTAGGAAACAGGAAGAGTTATCACCTGAAAAGTCCTAGGGAAGAAACTGATACAATTGCCTACTATGTGTGAGAGAGGTGGTAGAAAATTTAGAGGTCCGAGGAGAGTGTTCAAGGTTTAAAACAACAAAGAACAGAGCAGGAGAGATGAGTATGGAAACACAGAAGCATTGGCAGCTAACCCAGTTGGGGCTGAATATTGTGAATTTACAGTGAACCTATATGGATAGTTTTGTGGTATTTTTTAGCCATTCGCAACAATCCAGATCAGATTCATCCATGAATGAGGTTACTTAGTGGAGCTGACTGAACAACAGTTGAGGAAGAGTTGGGGATACTGGTAAGAGAGTTAACTGGATTGTTGAGAAAATTAGTGTTGACTCCATATTGAAAACTTTTGTTAAATATGTGTAGTAAGTCAATGATGATATCTCCAAGATTTAAGAGCAACTCTATCTAATGGTATCTGGAACAACCATCCACTAGTTGAACGGGAACAATTTTACTTTATAAAAACAGCTTTAATTAGAAAGTAAAATAATATTGTGTATAAAATGTGTGTCTGAAATGCTTTGCAACATTGCTGTTGTTTGGTTTCATAGACCTCAAATATTTAAAAGAGGTGCAAAATTAGGCAACTTAAGAAACAGTTGCTGGACGACATTCGACCTTTTTAGTGATAAAACGCAGCTTGAAAATAAGGAAAGGTTAGATTAGGTGATGAGTTAAGCACTATCTCATGAACTCACAGTGAAATACTTGCCAAGGCACTTAAAGAAGAGGTAGGGAAAAAAAGGTACTAGCTAACCTGTGGCTAACATGCTTATCCAACGGTTTCACCTCAGAAGACAGATTTTCTGATCAAAGCAACAAACAAGGAGTAAAAGTTAAAGAATAAGTTTAGTTTCTTAAGTTTTTGGCATTTGCTTATTGCTAGTAGATTAAAAAAAAAAAAAAGTAGATGGGAAAATGTTACCAATTTGTTTTGCTTCATGTAAAAATTCAGCACAAGGGAAACAAACAGCCACTTAAGATGATTGCAGACTGAATCTCACAAAACAATATCCGTTCCAGTGACAATGGAGAATAAAGACATGCCATTGTTAATGGGTATCTGGAAAGAACTTCTCAATTGAATAATGCAGACCTTGGGGAACACTGGTATAGGATTACTACTTCTTCATGCTTTGAGGTCTCAGCAAAACTGTCACTCTGGTTTTGAGCATGAAGGTGAGCAGATTTTTAATTTAACTTTATTTTTAGTATGGTTGCTTTCAGCAGGGAGAGATGCCAATAGATCAAATGTAAGCCAGTACATGTGCTTCAAAATGGATACTATGCAACCACCAGCTAGCTAGGGAATCTTGAAAAACGCTGCACTTCTCTTAGCCTCCATTTATTCAACTATAAATTCAAGAAATGTTATTTGATAAAATTTCTAAAAGTCCTTTCAGTTGAAATATTATATGCTTTTAAAGATAGTATTTTGTGGATTATACATATGATCCCTTACCTGTAGCTGGTCTGGCTTTTCAGTACAAAGAAAATGCCTTGTAACCCCCTTAGGAGGGTCTAACAGGTTGGTGTCGTGGGAAAATGCTTGATTAGAAAATATAAAGCTTAGGTTTGTGTTGATAATTCCATCAAATGCTGTTGACAACAATTTCCTCATAAGTAACATGGGAATTACCATATAGCCTTCCTGCTGCCAAATTAAGATGCAAAAATGTGTATGAAAGAACTTTGATCAAATGAAACAATATGGCCATAACAGTCTGTAAAAATATAAGGAATTTGTACTGTGGGAAGTCTGATGACATGTCACCTTTAATTTGTAGAATCTAGGAATCATGCAGTTTCCTTGGGGTTTGAAGTCTAGAACATATATATGTATATATATATATATATTTTATACATACACACACACACACACACATATATATATATATGTCCATCTGCAAAGCTGGGTTGTACATGGCAGATCTGTGTCATGGATTGAATTTTGTCCCCCCAAAAATATGTGTCAACTTAGTTAGGGCATGATTCCCAGTATTGTGTAGTTGTCCTCCATGTTGTGATTGTAATTTTATGTTAAAGAGGATTCTGGTGAGATTGTAACACCTTACCAAGGTCACCTTCCTGATCTACTGTAAAGGGAGTTTCCCTGGGGTGTGGCCTGTACCACCTTTTCTCTCTCAAGAGGTAGAAAAGAAAGGGAAGCGAGTAAGATGGGGGACCTCATACCACAAAGAAAGCAGTGCCGGGAGCAGAGCCCGTCCTTTGGACACGAGGTCCCTGTACAGGGAAGCTCCTAGTCCCAGAGAAGATTGATGAGAAGGCCAACAGAAAGACAAAACCTTCCCCTCAAGCTGATGCCTTGAATTTGGACTTTTAGCCTACTTTACTGTGAGAAAATAAATTTCTCTTTGTTAAAGCCATCCACTTGTGGTATATCTGTTATAGCAGCACTAGGTGACTAAGACAATCTGTTCCACCAATTCTCCCCAAATTAATCTTTTAATAAACACAGTCCCAGCTAATATCCCTGTAATTTTATGTGTCAACTTATAGGTTTATACTAAAATTCATTCAAATGAGAATGTAGGCCAGAATAGTCGAGGCAATTTTAAGAAAGAACAGTGATGAAGGTGGGTGGAAGGCACAGCATATTTTAAAGAATTGGCTTTAGAACTCAGTCATTTTGACATGGGGTTGTCAAAAAGATCACTGATACTGAATAGAGAATCTATCTAATTGGCTAATCTAGAAAATTAAATCCATAGGAAAAAAAACATTAAATATTCTACCACATGTGAAAATTTGCTGCTCTAAAAAAAAAAAAGTTAGAATCCTAACTATCATTTCCAGAATTTTAAATGTAAAAGAATAAAACTATAAAAATTATGGGACAAAATGTAGGAGAATATGCTCAAGAGCTTGGGGTTGGGTGAGTTATGTTCTTTATCAAGATACAAAATGTAAAAGCCATAAAGTAAAAATATATTAGAAAAAAAAAATACTGAAATGTTAAATCAGAAACTCTATAAACAAAGTTAAAATTTGATTTCCAGATTAGAAAAAAATATTAGATAAAGAATTAACATCTAGAATAAACAAAGAGCAGGTAAACCATTAAAAAACCAGGAAAAAGATAAGGAGAAAAAGAGAAAGAAAGGCTAGAAGAGGGAAAGAAAGAAGAGGGGAAAGATACAGATAGGTAGTTCACAAAAGAGGAAATAGAAAAAGGTCTGTATATGTAAAGGAAACCCTGGTGGTGTAGTGGTTAAGAGCTATGGCTGTTAACCAAGAGGTCAGCAGTTCAAATTCACCAGGTGCTCCTTGAAAGCTCTATGGGGCAGCCTACTCTGACCTATAGGGTTGCTATGAGTTGAAATCAACTCGATGGCAATGGGATAATACATTTAAATGTCTCTGGCTCGTGCAAATGGTTTTTACTCGGCAGGTAATCAAAAGGTTGGCAGTTCAAACTCATCTAGTGGCTCCAGGGAAGAAAAGATCTGGCAATCTGCTTCTGTAAAGATTATAGCCAAGAAAATCCTATGGTGTATAGTTCTACTCTGTAACACTTGGGGTTGCCATGAGTTGGAATTGACTGGCGACACAAGACTACAAGTTATACGTTTGTAAATATAAATATGTTTATTTATATTTACGTATTGTTCTATATATTGTTCACACACAACCAAAATACTCCTTAGAAGCAAGGATGGCGAGACTGTCTTACATACTTTGGATATGTTGTCAGGAGGGATCAGTCCCTGGAGGAGGACATCATAATTGTCAAAGTACAGGGTCAGTGGAAAAGAGGAAGACCCTCAATGAGATGGATTGACACAGTGGCTGCAAACAATGGGCTCAAACATAACGATTGGAAAGATGGTGCAGGACCGGGCAGTGTTTCATTCTGTGGCACAAAGGGTCGCTATGAGTTGGGACCAACTTGACAGCACTTAACAACAACAGCAACATATAATATATATTAATATGCATAGTACAAAAGAGTCTACCCTTCTACCACTCACAGTGGTTATCTCTGGGAAAGGAGGCACGAATGACCAGTTGCTGAAAAGGAATTCATCGTAACCTGCTCAAGTGATTCAACCCTGGAGAATAAGGGAGCGAAACCAAAAGTCAGGAGTTAAACTACAGAGATTAAGCATAGCCGAGACCGGAGAGTTGAGTGGAAACAAAATGAGGTTTGAATATGAAAAACAGGATCCTTACAGTCTGGGATCTGTTGAAAGCCCAATAACATGCTGCTTTTACACAGCTGAGCTTAGAGCAGGGCTTTAAGGGGGCATCTTGACTGAACAGATGCATTCAAACTGGGTGTGAGGTAAAGATCATGACAGGAAATCAAAGCTACTCATCTGATAGCATTCTTTTTTTTTTTAATAATTTATTTTATCATTGTTGAGAATATACACAATAAAATATACACCAATTCAACAGTTCCTGTGTGTACAATTCAGTGACATTATGTTTTTCGAGTTGTTCTGCCATTCTCACCCTCCTTTTCTGAGTTGTTCCTCCTCCATTGACATAAACTCACTGCCCCCTTAATTTCCTATCTAATTTTTTGAGTTGCTATTATCAGTTTGAGCCCATATAAATAGATATTGAAAGAGTTCAATGCTCGAGGCAGGCATTCTTTACTTGTTAAGCTAAATTATTGTTTGGCTTTAAGAAGGCTTCAGGGGGTATATGTTTGGTTTAAGGCTTAACAATTATCTCAGGGCAATAGTTTCAGGGGTTTATCTATCCTCCATGGCTCCAGAAAGTCTGAATTTGAAATTCTTATTTTGCATTTCCCCCTTTTGATCAGGATTCTGCCATAGAATCTTTAATCAAAGTTTTCAGTAATGGTAGCCAGGCACCATCCAGTTCTTTTGCATCTGATAGCATCCTTGAACCTTCCTGCAAGAATGAAACTGCTCTATGCTTTCTAAGGTCTTTTGTCTATCAGATAACAGGAGTGGATTACAGTTGAGGCAGTTTTACCTGTGTCCCTAGGCTTAAAAGAAAAAAAAAAGTGCCATTGAGTTGATTCTGACACATAGTGACCCTATAGGACAGAGTTGAACTGCCCCATAGGGTTTCCAAGAAGTGGCTGGTGGATTAGAACTGCCAACCGTTTGGTTAGCAGCTGAGGTCTTAACCATTTGCTGGAACAAAAAGATGTCGTGAAAGGGAAGGAAAATTGGCCATATACGTTTTAAAATTCTTTTCACAATTTACTGTGGTATTTTATTCCTGAGACTACAAAGACAAAATAAAACCAAACAAACATAAAAATGTTTCCCAATGATGTGGTTTGGCTTGGTTTAATCAAGCATTAAATACATTCTAGTATTCCATTTAGGTTATGTGCATTTCCAAAATACAATCTTACATCAAGGTAGGCTCAATTTCTATTTCTCTCCTATTCATATATGTTCAAAGCCATGTTTATAGGTATTATGTGAGAATACCATCTTTAATCAATCTTTAAGCTTACCAAAGAACAGTTAGTAGATTTTATAGAGTTTGCACCAAGGTCTAAATTTATATGACAGGCTCCTTGTGGCCTTGTGTACACTTGTGTTTTCTTTTAAACTTAATTAGATTTCACTATGTGCCCAATAAACATTTTATTGAGGGTTTCACAATGTTCATGTCCATATAGCTGTCTTAACAGTCGTAACATGTGTTGAGCTTCAATTCTTTCAGTCATACTAGTAGTGGGGAGTTGATTGTTTGGGAACTGGAAGGACAGTCTGCTTAAGGCTGAGACAGAGTAGCCTGGGGGTGGCCCTGCTCTTTGTGTCAAAGGATCTGTGCTACAGAAAAGCCTGCTTACTCCCACGGGTGCGGTGTATACTTTCTCCTGCCCCCAGAGCAGTCCTGAGGCAGGATGTCAGCAGAATATTCCTATTGCAATATTGTTCTACCCATCTCAGTACTTAACTATTTCCCTTGTTTCTCTTCCTGTGTGCCCAGGCTTATATGCTGGGTCTGTATCAAGTCTGAACAGAGGACAGAGAAGGCACATAGACGGGGAATGACAGTCTAATGCTTAAAAATAAATCACAGACTCTGGAGCTCAGAATTAAAAGCCTTCTGTGATCTCATCCCGAACTTCTGTGAAATCATCCCATGCTCTGGGAGATTCTGTATCGTATTTGTACCCTGTACTTTCACACTGTTGTTGCATTGTTGTTGTTAGCTGACATGAGTCAGCCCCCAACTCCTGGTGACACCCACGCACAATGGAAGGAAAAGTTGCCTGGTCCTGCACCAACCCCATGATCAGTTGTGGATGGGGTTGTTGTGATTTCTAGGGTCTTAACTGGCTGCTTTTACAGAAGTAGGTCTCCAGGCATTTCTTCCTAGTCCATTTTAGTCTAGAAGTGCCATTGAAATGTGTTCAGCATCATGGCAACACTCAAGCCTCTACTGACAGATGAATGATGGCTGTGCATGAGGCGCTGAGGCCAGAAATTGAACCAGGGTCTCTCCCATGGAAGGAGAAAACCCTATCACTGATCCACCAATGCCTCAAGTGCTTGCTACTCTGGCTTTATTCTCTTGACCTGAAATGCCCTCCTTTTATCCCTCTCTTCTCTACATATGGAGCCCTGGTGGCACTGTGATTAGGCGTTTGGCTGCTAACCAAAACATCAGCAGTTGGAATACACCGGCCACTCCTTGGAAACCCTATGGGGGCGGTTCTACTCTGCCCTGTAGGGTCACTATGAGTTGAAATTGACTTGAAGGCAATACTTTTTTTTTTTTCCCCTCCACATATACCATTTTCCGCCATTTTCCAAGGCCTCACTCAGCTTCTACACATTTCTAACCACATTTCTCATCCCCTGATCCTTTTTTTTTATTGTTAATACCCTTGGCAAGTCCTTGATCGCTCTCTATGGCATTCATTACCGTCTATCTTATCTGGGAGATGGCTCATTTCCAGAGTAGTCAGAAAAAAAAAAAAAATCTCTTTAAAATATTGAATAAAGATAATAACAACCCTGGCGGTTTCTCTTTATATTTTATGTGATGGTGAAGTACTCCATTTGCTAAGATAGTGGCTTAGATCTTGCTAGGCAATAGTTCCCAGGGAAGAAGATGAATTCTTTGAGGCAAGAGGTTATATGATAGTTACAAACAAACAAACAAACAAACCCGTTACTGTCGATTCTGACTCATAACAACCCTATAGGATGGAGTAGAACCGCCCCATAGAGTTTTCAAGGAGTGGCTGGTGGATTCGAACTGCTAACCTCATGGTTAACAGGCAGGCTTTTAACCACTGCACCACCAGGGCTCCAATATAATACTTGGTTCATCACATTCTGGGAACCTGACTTAAGCACATCTACTCTTTATTGAGGGAAAACGCTGAACTTTAGTCTGATGCATTTTAGGAAGTATGTAGGAAATTAGGGGTTCATTGAACCCTTCTGTGTAGTTGCCTATCAGATGCTCAACTCTCCCTTACATTTAATAGCAGAACTCCAGTTTTTATCTCGGCACATTGTAGCCCTCTAAAATACTATATAACCCCCAAATAAATAAAACAAACTAAAATACTACACACCCGCCACCTGAAGCTGGGAGTGGGCCCATGGCTATATTTCTGTCCACGACATGTAAATCATAATTTCCTTCATGAACTATCCCTAAATTATATCCCTTTTGCTCCTTCCTCCAGCTTGCTGTTTGGAAGGAGAATGGGATGGCTGAACTTCAAACAGCCATTTTGTACCACTACTTGAGAGCTGTACTGTAGCGATTGTGAGAGATGGAAGCAGTTCAGGTATCTAAGAATTAAGGCGCTGCCATATTGTCTCTGGGCTGCTTCCTTCTGGCCTTATTTTAAAAGAGAATTAGAGAAACAACTTCCATCAACCTGGCATGTGGTAGTTACTCAAACTTGGAACGTTGTTATGCTAGATTTTTTGGCCACGTACAGCTAAATATACTTCTAAGCGATATGCTCTGTAAAGCTTGGTTTACCTTAGCTAACCAAAAAAATTGTGCATTTAGTTCATTCTGAAGCCATGAGATGACATATAACACAGCCCCAGAGTCTACAGAACATTCTGAGAAGGTCATGAATAGATCAGAGTCTTTGGAAAAAAAGAACAGAAAAATGCTGACCTGTGAATATGACTCAAGTATTATTTTGAACCGGCCTCCATCTATCCCTCTGCTTTCCCTGCCACTGTCTTTTTGCCACGTTACTTACCATCTGCATGACTGGAAAGGTCTCTCTCTTATAGCCTTTTCCTGTTCAGTCCTTCCTAATACATACTAGTAATTGAGTCATTACTTAAAAGTACAATTTTGAATGTACTGCTGTTTTGTTAAAAATGCTATTTTTTTTTTATTGCTTATCTGATATTTTACAAACCACTTGCTTGATAATCAAGGCAACCCATTCTCTCAAATCGAGACCATTCTCTAGGTCTGTTCTGGCCTGTTTTTTGTAAACCCATATTTTGTCAAAATGAATGACTTTCTGTTTCTAGTCTGAGCCCAGCAATTATTCCATTGTTGCACACCATCTTGTCTATATTATTACTAATATTTGAAGTGCATTCTCACTCCATCTATAAGTGGTCTCAATCTATACATCCTCAAAGATCTAGCTCAAATATTACCTCATCTTTGACACCTTCTCTGGTAATAATGATACTTCAAATATTACTAATTCTACTGACAAAAATAATGCTCAAGTTTTGAGTACTGTTAAGTCAAAAACTGTAAAGTCTGAAATCTTACCTTACTTGCCAGCTAAAAATTTAACCTGCCCTATTTAATCAGTCAGTCAGTCAGCCTATTTATCTACCTGTCTACCTACCTATCCACCTATCTACTAACCTACCTTTCTATGACAAGACCCTTGGGTCAGAGACAAAGTCTCTTTACTACTCACAGCAAAGCAGCAGCCCGAGCAAAAACTTTGCATCAGCTTCCCAATGCCCCAGTTTCCACAGGGTGATGCGGTGAATACCAAGTGTTACTTGGGCGTGCAGTGAGGTGCATCACAGGACCAGAATACCAAAATTAGCAAACTCTGGTCTTATATAAGGCTGCTGGTGACATGTCCATCCTCTCCTCCAGAGAAAGAGAGAGATCTTACCTTTACTCTGGAGTGTAACTGAATGCTGGGGGAGAAGGGGAGGAAGAGAAGAATATGGGACAAAGTGAAGGGATCTCTAAGTCTTATTACCCTGGAATATAAGCAAATCTCTGGGGAGGGGAAGGAGAGATCTTTACCTTTACCACACTGGGAAGTCTCCAGGGAGGAAGGTATTTCCAGCTTTAATACCCTGAAATGTCTCCTTATAAGCATTGACTGTAAATGCCCTTTCTCAGAGGGTTTGAGCTATGCAGGAGCATGAGATAACCATGTAGAATTATCTTCCAACAACTGCCATGCGCCAAGCACATTATATATGTTATCTCCAGTCCCTGTAATGTAGATATTATTATCCCAATTATCCAGATGAGGAAACTGGGGCTCTGAAAAAGTCAAATAAACTGCCCAAAGCTACATAGTTAATAAGTGTCAGAGCTAAAATCCAAACTGTGGTCACCTGGCCATAAAGCCTACACTCTTTAAGCCACTAACAGACACATGAGGAAATTCTCACGATCACTAGCCATTGGAGAAATGCAAATCAAAACCACAATGAGATACCATCTTACCCCAGCATTACTGGCACAAATCAAAAAGACAGAAAATAACAAATGTTGGAGAGGCTGCAGGGAGATTGGAACTTTTATGCACTGCTGGTGGAAATGCAAAATGGTACAACCATTTTGGAAAATGATATGGCAATTCCTTAGAAAGCTAGAAATAGACATACCATATGTTCCAGCAATCTCACTCCTAGGAATGTGTCCTAGAGAAGTAAGAGCCGTCACACTAATAGGCATATGCACAACCATGTTTATTGCAGGATTATGCACAAAAGCAAAAAGATGGAAACAATCTAGATGCCCATCAACAGATGAATGGATAAACAAACTATGGTACATACACACAATGGAGTATTATACACTGATAAAGAACAATGATGAATCTGCAAAACATCTCACAACATGGATGAATCTGGAGGGCATTATGCTGAGTGAAATAAGTCAATTACAAAAGGACAAATATTGTGTGAGACCACTACTATAAAAATTCATGACAAGGTTTACACACAGAAAGAAACAATCTTTGATGTTTATGAGGGACAAGGGGGAGGAGGGTGGAAAAACACGTAACAGACAATAGGTAAGTGGTAACTTTGATGAAGGGTAAGACAGTAGCACACAATACTGGAGAAGCCAGCACAACTTGTCCAAGGCAAGGTCATGGAAGCTCCATAGACACATCCAAACTCCCTGAGGGACTGAATTACTGGGCTGTGGGGATCGTGGTCCCAGGGAATGTCTAGCTCAGTTGTCATAACATAGTTTGTAAAGAAAATGATCTACATCCTACTTTGGTGAGTACCATCTGGGGTCTTAAAAGCCTATGAGCAGCCATCTAAGATACTCCACTGGTCTCACGCTATCAGGAGCAGGGGGGAGTGAAGAAAACTAAAGACACAAGGGAAAGGATTAGTGCAAAGGACTAATGAAATCATAACTACTACGGCTTCCACCAGACTGAGTCCAGCACAACTAGATGGTGCCCAGCTACCACCACCGACTGCTCTGACAGGGATCACAATAGAAGGCCCTGGACAGAGCTGGAGAAAAATGTAGAACAAAATTTTACCTCACAGAAAAAGATCAGACTTACTGGTCTGACAGAGACTGGAGAAACGCTGACAGTATGGCACCCAGACACCCTCTTAGCTCAGTAATGAAGTCATTCCTGAGGTTTACCCTTCACCCAAAGATTAGACAGGCCCATAAAACAACAGAGACTAAAGGGGCTCACCAGACCAGGGACAAGGACAAGAAGGTAGGAGGGGACAGGAAAGCTGGTAATAGGGAAGCCAAAGTTGAGAAGGGAGAGGGTTGACATGTCGTGGGGTTATTAACCAATGTCATAAAACAATATGTGTACTGTTTAATGAGAAGTTAGTTCGTTCTGTAAACCTTCATCTGAAGTACAAAAAAAGAAAAAAATAGCTGACACTCTTCCCACTACAAAATCAATGCAGTGCATTTGCCACTGAGAGCAGCCTCTCAATGCTTGATGCGAATTTATTTGAAGGCATCTACTGTGCATTTTTCCTAGTAGCATGTAAGCTTCTTGAGGACACAGTCATGTCTTACATTCTCTACTGTGCCTAATGGAGTGAGTAGCTTGAAATTATTGGATTTTTATCCATATTGGCTGAATGAAGAAAATCTGTCAAAATACATATGATGAAAACTTGACATTACACCATTTAAATAATACATGGCTGTGGAAAAGAGGTCACATCATAAAATTCAAATATAGCAACCACTTACTTGAAATATTAATAATGATTTCAACTATTTTTACTTAGCTGACAGTTTAGCCTGAATGTTTATGAAAGTTAGATGTCTAAAATTTAGAGGAAGTAAGAGAAGAACTGATTATAATCAATGAGGAGGAATGTACAGAAAAATTGTATGAGTCAACTCACGTGGAAACTACTATTTTAATATTGATTTCATCTTGAATTAAACTTTTTTTAGTTCTAACCAAAAATATGCTCTATGCTGTAGAATGAAAATTAGTGGTTGAATCACACACTTTTTCCTCATCAGTCTGGTTTGGAGGTGTAAGCCTTCACCTTGTCACAGTTTATTCTAAATACTCATCTTCTATTTACCTAGTCCATCTTCTACTTACATAATTCATATCACAGGGATAAGTGTTCCCAGTCCTGCCTTGCCTGAAACCAGAACTTACTGAGCTTCTTCAATAAAAAACACCAGAGGCTGTTAAAACAAACACCTGTTGTAAAACTTAGTCCCAACTTTGTCATTTAGGTAATTTACTCAAATTACTATGTAAAATAAATAAATTTGATCATAATTCCTTTTTTAAGACAATATTCACTGCTTTCTTTTCTTTCTTATGTTAAATCATGAATTCTGAAGTCTTAGCATTCCTGCTAACTACTTGCTTTGAACATGTGTGTCTTCTTGAGATGCAAACTTCTATTCCTGATATACCTTGAAAGAACAAAAATACATTTATATACTATTTGAAATAAATATTAAAAGTGATAGTGTAAAATGAAGGAGAAATGTTTATCTGTCTTCGAAAGGTATGACAAGGAAACAGAAATGTTTAAGTACACCTGCATGGGAAGAAGGTTATGTTTTATTATATTCTAAACTTCTTTGGCAGTTGTTTGCCTTACATATATGCAGGATATTAAAGTATTAGCTGTGTGTGTGATTTATTCAAAAACTCTTTACCCCCGAAAAGCCCTGTTATTTTAGTAGTGTACGATATATTTCCTTTGGGGAAGATTAAAAAAAAAAAGTTAACTCAGTTAAATTTGGAGTCCGATGACAAATGACTAAATGTGTTCAAATTGGGCAGGCACAGGAAATTTGTCCAGCAAAGGATTAAACTGGGAAATAATGTTTGAGTGTGCATCAGCAGAAGTTTGCAGTTTATTGCTTTGGAGCTCAGTGTTACAATATGCCATTATTTTTCAAAAAAATCTTTCTTGTGGTAAAATATGTATAACAAAAAAATGCCATTTTAACCATATTAAAGTAAAAATTAGGGACATTAATTACATTCATTATATTGTGTACCCATTGTCACTATCCATTTCTAAGCTTTTCATCCCCCTAAACAGAAATTCAGGGCCCTTAAGCAATAACTAACTCCCCATTTCTCCCAGCCCCTGGTAATCACTTATAAACTTTGTCTCTATGCATTTGCATATTCTAGCTATTTCATAGAAGGGGAATAATACAATATATGTCCTTCTATGTTTGACGTATTTCACTCAGCAGGATGTTTTCAACATTCATCCACGTCATAGCATGTATCAGAACTTCATTCTCCTTTACGGCCGAATAATATTCCATTGTATGGACATACCACATTCTGTTTATCCATTCATCTGTTGATGGACACTTGGGTTGTTTCCACCTTTTGGCTATTGTGAATAATGTTACAATGAACACTGGTGTACAAGCATCTGTTGGAGTCCCTACTATCAAGTCTTTTGGATCTATATCTAGGAGTAGGATTGCCAGGTCATATTTATAAGAGTTCTTTATATATCCTGGATATTAAAACCTTATCAGATATAACCCATTGCCATAGAGACAATTCCAACTCATAGTGACCCTATAGTACAGAGTATGCTTGCCAAATATTTTCTCCCATTCTTTAAGTTATCCCTTTACTTTCTTGATAAAAGTCCTTTGATGCATGAAAGTTTTTAATTTTGATAAAAGTTTATCTACTTTTTCTTTTGAATGCCATTTATTTTAAATAGTAAATGAAACAAGTAAAAACTATATTTTGGCATGCAACTCATCCAAAAGGTCAGCAGTTCGAATCCACCAGCCACTCCTTGGAAACTCTATGGGGTAGTGCTACTCTGTTCTATAGGGTTGCTATGAATTGGAATCAACTCAACACCGATGGGTTTTTTTTGTTTGTTTGTTTTAATCTATATGAAGATAAAATAACATGAAATTAGGATGGGGTAGTGAAATATATTTTAGACGAATGAAAGGATGTCTTTACTTACCTCAAGTGGTATGTCAAGATACACTCGTAGGTTACCCAATTATTATCTTTTGATAATAGAAATAAATTATTCTGGAGGTAGGGGATATTTTCTCACAGTTATTTTTTCCTTAATTTTTAAATCAATTATTGTATATAAAAAAGACTTATAAAGACAGAGTTAGGAATTAATCTAGGTTCAGATAAGTTCAGGCCAGCTTACCTTGCTGGGTAAAGGCAGGGAAACAAGTTTTGTGGTAGATTTTTAAGTGTTTTGCTCAAGATTAAAAATGGAGTTAATGGCAGGTCATTGGACATCCCAATTATCTTCCTGTTAGGAAACCCTGGTGGCATAGTAGTTAAGAACTACAGCTGCTAACCAAAGGGTCAGCAGTTTGAATCCGCCAGGCGCTCCTTGGAAACTCTACGGGGCAGTTCTACTCTGTCCTGTAGGGTCGCTATGAGTCAGAATCAACTAGACACTGGGTTTGGTTTTGGTTTGATTCTGAAAGTAGAGGTTTGGAATTATTAAAATAAAATGTAATATTCTTCTGTCTTCATCATTCCAAACCGACTTAGTTGAGAGACATAGCTTTGGTGGCACACTGGTTAAAGCTCTCGGTTGCTAATCAAAAGGTCAGCAGTTTGAACCCACCAACTGCTCCATGAGAGAAAGATGTGACAACCTGCTTCAGCAAAGAATTACAGCCTTGGAAACCCTACGTGGCAGTTCTACTCTGTCATTTAGGGTCACTATGAGTTGGAATGGAAACCCTGGTGGCATAGTGATTAAGTACTATGCCTGCTGACTAAAAGGTTGGCAGTTCAAGTTCACCAGGAGCTCCTTGGAAACTCTATGGGGCAGTTCTACTCTGTCCTATAGGTCGCCATGAGTCAGAATTGACTTGACGGCAACAGGTTTGGTTTGAGTTGGAATAGCAGTGGTTTGGCTTATTGTTATTAATGCTAAAGTCACAAATGTAAGGTTTCTTCTTTTTTTTTTTTCCTAAGCTGTGAATATAAAACTTTAGCAAAGCACATGAAGGTATAAACAGAGATCTGGAAAACACTCTACGTGTCCTCCAATTTTTCATTTATTTTACCCTTGTTGACCAAACAGAGCTATGTTTCTTAGGAAGTGCCCAGAGCAACCCTTTCATGCTCTGAACAGAATCTGGGTTCCACTGCTTATGCTTGCTCATGGACTACCCTGGGGGAAAATCTATTCTCTCAGCCCCTGGTCCTTTTTAAGGGGAGAATCAAACTCTTTGAGAATGAACACCTGGTAACAATGGAATAATGTAACAAAATGCTTTGTCTCCTATACTTCCTATGAAGCCTAGTTCGTTTTTCCCAGGGTCATAAAGCTCAGCAGATGATCACATTACAAACTCAAGTATATTACATGTTGTTTTTTTTCTTTCACAACTTCAAAATGCTTCTTTGGTTATGGTATTTTCTGCTGAAAATAAAGCAAAAGATGAAATATTCAGATCATAAAACTACAACAGTTTGGCATTTTTGCAATAAACTTCTATGAAAACCTATTTCTGGTGTTTAAACCAATGACAGCCCAGCACTGGGGGTCTCACAGCACTGAGAGCTGGATGGATAGAGTTTCTCCGACAGTTGGAATTTAATTTCAAGTAATGAACCAAAGGATTTTTAAAAGTTGATGTATTTAATGGCTGAGTTATCAATATATGTTCAAATGAAGTTAGTATTACCTTGAAGGAATGGCTTGTTTTTTGCTTTGAGGTTTTTTTTTTTTTTTTAAATAATTTATTTTACTTTTGTTGTTGTCGTTGAAAATGTACACAGCAAAATATACACCAATTCAATAATTTCTAGATGTACAATTCAGTGACATTGATTACATTCTTCAAGTTATGCAACCATTCTCATCCTCCTTTTCCGAATTTTTTTTCCACCATTAACACCATTGACATGAACTCACTGCCCCTTAAGTTTCTTCTTTAACCTTTCAATTTGCTGCTGTCAGTTTGATCCCAGGTAGACCATTCTTTAAGAGAGCACAATGCTCAAGGCATTCTTTGCTAACTAAGCTAAACTTTATTACAGGTAGTCCATGATTTATGACTGGGATTCTGACAACTCAGTCTTAAATCAGTTCTGATGTAAGTCAAATACCTTTTTTTTCCTTTTTAGTTTTTACTATTGTTACCTTTTATTATCAGTGTCTTTATAAATCTGATCTTTATTTTGTCTTCGGGGGTTGAATACATTACATATAAACTTACAGGTATATTTTAATACATACATAAGAAAATACACAAATCATAAAAATTTACTTTGACAATAAAGAAGAATTGGAAGACATTGGCATTTTGTCTGTTGCAGTAGTAATTCCACTTGCGGAAGGTTCTCGACCATCTGGATTATTCCTGGGAATGAGAATGGCATTTCTAGTCAGAAAATTAGTGAGAGTTGTCTGCATGATCCATTTCTCTTTTTCTTCATATATTACGTGATAACATCTCACTTATTCCTGAATCTGCCTATCAACTTTAGCAAAGCAATCAGCATTTGGGTCCATGTTTTCAAGCAACCAAAGCCCTGGATTTTGTTTAGAAAAAACTCCAGCTAATCATTTCATTGTAAACCTTTTTGACAACTTCTCTCCTTCTTCTTCCTCATTCTTTCTTCTTCAGCATTTCTTTCCTTTTTAAAATCCAGTAAGTCCTGATCTGTCAATTCCCCTTCTTTGTGGTCTATGTATAAGCTGTTCCACGTCAGCAATACAAGTTCTAAATTCAACGTTCTTGCCATGTGGACAATTTTTCCACTAATCTCTTCTATCATATTGTCCTCTTCAAGTGCTTGAAGCACATTCATGTAACTCAGCAATTTTTTCCATATCCCCTGCATACGTTTTCCTGTAACATCCTCCCAGGAAGACGCCATGTTCCAGATACACTGACGGTAGTGCTTGCTGTTCATTTTAAGTCGGGTACATCATAAGTCAGAGACTACCTGTATCTGACTAAGTATCTCTCGTGGCATAGTGGTTAAAGCACTCAACTGCTAACTGAAAGGTCGATGGTTTGAACCCACCAGCCACTCTGAGGACAGCCTTGGGAACCCTATGGGGCACTTCTACTTTGTCCTGTAAGGTTGTTAGGAGTCAGAATCAACTTGACAGCAATGGGTTTGGATTTTCTTTTTTTTGTTGTTGTTTGATTTGAGGAGACTTCAGGGAATATTTTTGGTTTAAGGCTTAAAGTTTAAAGATTATCTCAGGGCACTATTCTTCTATAATTTTTTGAAAGCATATGCTACAGAAAATTTAAAATGAGACATAAGACATTGCATGAGCTGAGGCAGGAGTTGAAAAATATGGGAAGATGAAACAGAAAACTTTGCCATATCAAAAAAAAAAAGATCACAACTTTGAAAAACATCCCACCAGAGAGATAAAAATATTAATTAAGCTCTTTTCAAGAGTGCTGAGCAAAAGGGAATATATAATTGTAGTTTGTTTTGAAAGATTTCATAGGTCTTTAAAAGTGTTCTGATCCCAGTTTCCTATGTGGAGACCAATGCACTGCCAACCAGCATTAGTGGCTGGAGATACCATCACCCATGGTGTCATGTTGGAACTCTGTCGATTTTGATCAATTTTAAGTGTAAATGATTGAATAGTTTTAAGATGAGTAGCTTTTAGAGAACTCTTCTGGGTGAGTAGAGCTGCACTTAAAAGATCACAAGATGGGGGCAGGTTAATGTGTCTGGCAATTGAATTGTTATTGGAAAACATAATCTCCTTGAGTCTAACACCTGTGCAGAATTAGGCAGCAGGACTTTGATAGACAGGCATCAAGTCTCTGTTTGAACTCAGCCACTAAATGTTTAGCTTTTATATCTCTGTCAATGTGGGATAACTTCTGAGGAAGCTGAATGACTTTAGTGGTCATGAATTTAGTTGAAGTTTCAAGATGCACCTTAATTTCAATTAATGAGTCAGTTGGCCATCTTGACTTAGTTGAAGTTTAGGTCATTTTGGCTCATTTTAAATATTATTTTCCATATTTTAAAAATTTTAAAATTGTGTCAAAGAAAATGCTCTGACCCTTTAGTACTGCCTTTCTTTATACAAATATTGTTTTACAGTGGTTCTTGATTTAATTTCGACAGAGGCAATTTGTTTCGGATTTTATACATATATATGTATACATGTATGTGTATATATATATGGATATAGATAAATAGATTGATAGATAGATAGATGATAGACAGATGATAGATAGATAGATAGATAGATAGATAGATAGATAGATGATAGATAGATAGATAGATAGATAGATAGATAGATAGATAGATAGATAGATAGATAGATAGATAGATAGATAGATAGATAGATTAGATAGATTAGATAGATATATAGAGAGAGATAATGGTCTTTGGAAACCCTGGTGGCATAGTGGTTAAGAGCTATGGCTGCCAACCAAAAGATGAGCAGTTTGAATTCACCAGGTGCTCCTTGGAAATAGCTTTTAATGTAAGGGATAATGGTGAAATTTCCTGTTATTTTAAAATCATTTAAAGTTTAGCAAGGATTTAACAGAATTAAAGTTTAGAAAGGATTCATTTTTTTCTGCTGTAGATAGAATATGAAAGTGACAAACTCTGCAGACTCTTGGGATAAGCTAAGCACCTAGGTAAACTCTGTAATCTGTTATAACCAGTATTTGTAAGGTTTTGCACCATACCTCTATAAATACACACACACACACATGCACGTGCAAACAACGGTCATCCCATTGCTCTCAGGCTGATTCTGACTCATAGCAACCCTACAGAGGGCATTAGAATCGCCCCATAGGGTTCCAATGCTGCAGTCTTTATAGAAGCAGACGGCCACATCTTTCTCCCAAGGAGCAGCTGGTGGGTTTGAGCCCACTCTGCCACTGGGGCTCCTTTCAGCAACTACAGTAGCCTAAAATATTCCCCAGGAGATGTCTTAGATATACCAAGAAACTTGTCCAGTCAATTGCTATGTAATACTTTCCTCCTTCCTCCTACTCCTCTGCTCAGTTCCTTTCCTGGGTTTCTAAGACCTGCTGATACCGCTTATTCACAAAACATTGCTGAGTTCTCTGGAGTTTTCAAAGTGCTAAAGGCACGTCGTATTCTAAGCCATGGTTTAGAGAATCCCTTTAGACAGCATAGAGTTACACATCTCCACATGGTCATTTAAAACATAGTTCTGATTTTAAGTATATGCCCTTCCCTTCAAACACTTTTGAGGCTCAGACTACCCCATGAAGTAGAGGCCGAACTGGGAGAAACAGCTTAGTGATAAATATCCACAGAGTCAGTCGCCCACTGATAATTAGGGTTTCTTTTTTTTACTAGAACATGTTTGTCTGCTGGACTTTATGTTCCAAAGGATACATTATCTTCTAGGAAATTCTGTAATCTTTCTTGAAGATATTAGCCTTATGTTGGGCTTCCCCATTAATATGCCTCAAAGCATCTGCATCAAAGCAGTGGACACTGTTAAGGCTGAGGGTTTTTGCCTGTCGTCTCCATTACTTATACAGATAAGGATTCTCTGGCAAAAGAGAATACTTTGATATAAATTAGTATTGAATCTTCCAAGTTATCTAGACTCCTGTAACTGTTGGGAATAGAATTAGACTTCAGAGGTAGCTTAAGACGGCCGCATTTAGAGATTTCCCATTGAGATGAAACATCCATTCTTCTTATCATTTTATTATTTAATAAGGATCAGGTGAATGCCATATCTTTTGAGGCAGTCATCTTCTGGAATGTTAGTGAAACCCAATAACCTCATATGAGTAGCCACAAATCCAAATACATTGTATATTTTGAAATTTGTAGAATTTTCCGCTAGGCTAGGGAAATACTATGTTACCCCTGAATCTTTTCAAAGCCATCCTGGACCATGTAGTAAGATACCTAGATCTCATGACCTTTTAAACACTCCATGACCTTTCTAGCACTGGCAGGGAGGCAGAAGGGGCTGCCTTGTAGCTTAGCACATCCAGTATCAGGCCTTGATGTATGCAAGTAGCAACTGTTCAGTCATGGGATCATCATCCAATGAGGAATTCAGTCTCGTTTCTTGAATGAACCCAGCAGACTCCACCCTTCTCTGACTCTGTCTGATGAGTCTACATAGACAGGAATTCTTTCAGGATCAAACCAGTTCCAGCACTCCACAGACAACTTCCTGAGTCTCCATATTCTGACGTTATTTAATGTATCCCTGCAATTTGGGCATAAAACTGAATATGGTCAATTTAGCATAAGTGTGTTTTATTGAAGACCTGCCTAATTTTGTTTTAGCAAATATTACAAAGGTAGAATGTAGTTCCTAGAGACCTAATAAATTGAGGTAGAATACTTCATACAGGAAGGTGAATCTATCTATCAAGAACACACGTGCAGGAAACAAAGAAGAAATCTCTTTATGTGTAGTATTTCCCCTGTGCTCTAGCATGTGACTTAAAGTGTTTCCCTTAGGTATATTATTTCAGGCAAATAAGGTGTCATCTTTACTTCAAAGAAAAGGAACTTCCCAACTTTTAAAACAATATCTTTTTTTTTTTGCAGAAGTTACTGTTGTTAGGTGCCATTGAGTCACTCCCAACCCATAGCAACACCATGTACAACAGAATGAAACACTGCCTGGCCCTGAGCCATCCTCATAATCATTGCTGTGTTTGAATCTGTTCTTGCAGTCATTGTGTCAATTCATCTCATTGACGGTCTTCCTCTATTTCACTGTGCCTCTTCCTTACCAAGCATGATGTCCTTCTCCAGGCACTGGTCCCTCCTACTAGCACATCCAAAGTACGTGAGATGAAATCTGGCCATCCTCATTATCCTCACTTTCAAGGAGCACTCTGACTATACTTCTTCCAAGATAGACTTGATTGTTCTTTTGGCAGTCCCTGGTATGTTCAATATTCTTTGCCAACACCATAATTCAAAGGCATCAGTTCTTCGCTGTTTCTTACTCATTGTGCAGCTTTCACATGCATATGAAAAAGGCAACTGAAAATATCATGGCTTGGGTCAGCCACATCTTAGTCCTCAAAGTGACATCTTTGCTTTTTAACAACACTTTAAAGAAGTCTTTTGCAGCAGATTTGCCCAAAGCAATACATCATTTGATTTCTTGACAGTTGCTTCTGTGGGCATTGACTGTGGATCCAAGTAAAATGAAATCTTTGATAACTTCAGTATTTTCCCTGTTTATAATGATGTTGCCTATTGGTCCAGTCATGCAGATCTTTCTTCATGTTGAGGTGTAATCCATACTGCAGGCTGTGGTATTTGATCTTCATCAGTAAGTGGTTCAAGGGCTCTTCCTTTCGGTAAGCAAAGTTTGTCATCTGCATATCAAAGGTTGTTAATGAGTCTTCCTCCAATCCTGATGCCACATTCTTCTTCATCAAGCCCAACTTCATGGATTATTTGCTCAACACGCAGATTGAATAAATATGGTAAAAGGATACAACCCTGACACACACCTTGCCTGACTTTAAACCATGTAGTATTCCCTTATTCTGTTTGAAAGACTGCCTCTTGATCTCTGTACAGATTCCTCTTGAGCACAATTAAGTGTTCAGGAATTCCCATTCTTCACAACGTTATCCTTAATTTGTTATGATCCACACAGTCAAATGCCTTTGCATAGGCAATAAAACAAAGGTAAACATCTTTCTGGTACTCTCTGCTTTCAGCCAAGATCTGCAATAGATGTTTATTGTGGAAACAACAAAAAGTATAAATAAGGAAAATAATTTCCCATAATCTCATTGCTGAATGTTAATCATTGTTAACATTTTATTCTATTTACTTTGATTTTATGTATCTATGAGCATCGCATACCAGAAACCAAAACAATCTTATTGCCCGCAAGTTGACTCTGACTCATAATGACCCTACAGGACAGAGTAGAACTTCCCTATAGGGTTTCCAAAGAGTGGCTGGTGAATTTGAACTGCCAACCTTTTGGTTAGCAGCTGAGCTTTTCACCACTGTGTCACCAGGGCTCCATAAGCATCACATATTTAATAATAATAATAATAGCTAACATTTATTAAGTATTTTCTACGTCTGACACTGTTATACATGCTTTATAAACATTAACTCATTTAATCTTCATAGTAGCTTTCTTACAAACGTATCTTCATTCTTGTTTTTATAGAAAACTGAGACACAGAGAAGTTACATAAATTTCTTCAAGGTCACACAATTAGTATTGAGAAGGGCACAAACACACACAAACACAGAAGCCCACAGACCCAACACACACACACACACATTGTCAAGCTTGTTAATAGCTAACATTTTATGAAAATATTTGTGAAAACATTTCAATGCTTATGAATATGTTTATAAAAATGTGCAAAATATAGAAATACTAAAACATGAAAAGAACAATCATCTAATCTCACATTAAAGGTAACCATTGTTAACACGTGTGAAATATTTTCTTCTAGTAAACTCATTCTACATTTTAAAATATATTTGATAACCCTTCATATATAACTTCATTTACTACTTTTTTCTTTTTAACTCAGTACTAGAGCAAATGCGTTATCCCATAACTTCAAGAGCTGTGAAACCATAATATTTCTTAAGCCCGTGATAATTTTGTTGAGGGAATGTAGTTCAAATGGACATAAAATTGGGGCTAGCACAGTATTAAATATTCTGAAACAGACTGAAAAAAATGCCCTCTTATTGTGTTTTTCAGATGACTCCGTTACAACGAAGTTATGGGAATTAGTGATTCCTGAATTTAATCAGAAGGTTTTCATAATAGAGCATGGAATTGGACCTAGACTTTCAACTCCAGGAGTAACATGATTCAATCATGAGATTATGATCAATTTATTTAGAACAATATAGGCAAATGCACTGAGGTACAAGCAAGAATTTTGTGTGTAGGGGCCTGCTATGGATTGAATTGTGTCCCCACATAAAAGACATGTTCATGTGACCTTATTTGGAAAGAGGGTCATTGCAAATGAGGCTATTTAAAAACAAACAGACAAAAAACCCTTTTGCCACTGAGTTGACTCTGACTCATGGTGGCCCCATATGTGTCAGACTAGAACTGTGCTCCATAGGGTTTTCAATGAATGATTTTTTAGAAGCAGATTGTCAGGCTTTTTTTCTGAGGCACCTCTGAGTGGACTTGAAACTCCAAACTTTGTGTTAGCAAGTGAGCATGTTAACTATTTGCACCACTCAGAGACTCCTAAGATGAGGTCATTGAAGGGGGCCCTAATCCCTTTATGACTGATGTCTTTATAAAATGTAAAAAAGCAGACACAAAGGGAAGACAGCAGTGTGAATACGGGGGGCAGAGTTTAGAGTTGTTCTGCCACAAGCAAGGATTGCTATGGGCTACCAGAAGCCGGGAGAAACAAGAAAGGGTCTTCCCCCAGGGCCTTCAGAGAGAGCATTGTCCTGCTGACGACTGAACTTGCACTTCTAGCCTGGACAAATGTGATACAATAACCATTTAAACCAGTGTGGTAATTTTGTTAGGGGTTTATATTGGAAGGAAGCAGAGTATAAATTGGGAGAGACTAGACGAAGATTTGGAGAAACATAAAACCCCACAAAGGAGTTGTTTTTATAGAGCAGGGAAATAGCTGAAAAATGGATATTGTTCAATTAAGACCTTGGCAATCTTAGAGATAATTTAAATTGATTTATATTTGCTTATGAGTTAAACGATTTTACCATAAAATCTCTTTTTTCCTTGAGGTGGGAGAAAATTACCATATGAATATGTTTAAGAATGATTTCCAGGTTTGCAGCTTTCCTGTTTAGCAGGTAATAGTTTGGCTGCTAACTGAAAGGTCAGTGGTTCGAATCCACCAGTTGCTGCACAGGAGAAAGATCTGACAGTCAGCTTCCGTAAAGATTTGCAGTCTTGGAAACCCTATGAGCAGTTCTATTCTATCCTATAGCGACACTGAGAGGTGGAATCATCTCCATGGCATCAGGTTTGGTTTTGGTTTTTAGCATCATTTATGTGATGGGGACAACTGGGGGAGGAACAGATTTGAGACAGAGAAACAAATTTCAGCTTTGAAGATGTAGTTTGGGTCATCTTCGTGTAAGATATACACATGGAGTTAGATGCATGATATTGACACGCAGAAGAGAAGCTCAAGCTGAAGATACAACTTTGGAATTTTCAATATATAGATGACATACAAAGACATGAAACTAGGTACAATAATCTGGGGACCAAATATGTGGAGGGAAAGATAAGACTACCTAGGATTGTGCCTAGAAGAACTCCATCATTTGAAAATTGAAGAGAGGAAAAGGAGCTCACAAAATTTGAAAATTGAAGAGAGGAAAAGGAGCTCACAAATGAAACTGAGAAGTACCAGGCACAGGTGTCTTCCTGTCCTTTAACGATGATAGAAATGGATACCAATTCTTTTATGCCATCATTTTTCCATAATTTTGCTCTTAATTCTGATTCAGATTTTCATAGATTCACCTACATTTTTCAAGAAGCAATAGCTCAGTGAATGGCTAAACCATCAACTTGCCTTAAGCCAGAAATCATAGAACCATCCTTAAATTCTCCTTTTCCCTTAGTCCTTTTATCAGATCCACTAAGTTCAACCTCCCAACTATATGCTGAACCTGTCCGCATCTTTCCATTCCATTACAGCCACACTAAGCAAGGCTAAAATCATCTCTCACCTGAATAACAACCTCTTAACAACTCTCTCTGATTCTGGTACTTCGTTTAGAATATTTCTTTAACAATACAGCAAACAGAATTGTTTTTCTAAAATGTATATCAGATTATGCATTTGTTAAAATACTTTATTTTAATATATCATGTTTTTACACAAATAACGCATGTTTTCCACATATGTTTTCAAATGTGCCCTCTGCCCAAGAGGTATTTTCGTAAGTGTTACTATGCCATTTTTTTAAATCTGTTACTGTAAAAAATAAAAAAAAAAAAAATTAGCATAGCATGCTTACAAAAGTAACTTGCAGGGGAGGGGACAGTTGGCAAACATAGAAGGTACACGTTACTTGCGTAAAAATAAGGTATTTTTTTTTATAATTTAATATATATACTTTAGAATATATTTTCTGCTTTAATATATATACCTTAAACCAAAAACTAAACCCATTGCCACCAAATTGATTCTCATTCAATAGTGACCCTATAGGACATAGTACAACTGCCTCATGAGGTTTCCAGTGCTGTAAATCTTTACAGAAGCAGACTGCCACATCTTTCTCCTGTGGAGCGGCTGGTGGGTTTAAACCACTGACAGTGCCTTACCACTGAGCCACGAAGGCTCCTTCATATATATTTTAGTATATATATTGTGCTTATATATATACAGTTTAGTATATTTTTTACTGGGTTTGCATTAGAATACTAATTGAAATGTTTCAACAACCTGATGCAACACTGGAGCTGCTCACTTGTGTATGTCAAGAAATTTGGAAGACAGCTTCCTGGTCAACTAACTGGAAGCGATCCATATTTGTGCCCATTCCAAAAAAAGGTAATTCATCCAAATGTGGAAATTATCAAACAATTTCATTGATATCAAACACAAGTAAAATTTTGCTGAAGATCATTCAAAGTGGCTGCAGCAGTACATCATGCGGAAATTCCAGAACTTCAAACCTGATTCAGAAGAGGGCCTAGAATGTGGGATATCTTTGTTGATGTCAGATGGATTTTGGCTGAAAGCAGAGAATACCAGAAAAACTTTTACCTCTGTTTTATTGACTATGCAAAGGCATTCAACTGTGTGGATCATAACAAATTATGGATAACACTGCAAGGAGTGGGAATTCCAGAACACTTAATTGTGCTCATGAGGAACCTGTACATAGATCAAGATGCAGTCGTGGGAATGGAACAAGGGGATATTGCATGGTTTAAAGTCAGAAAAGGTGTGTGTCAGGATTGAATATTTTTACCATACTTATTCAATCTGTATGCTGAGCAAATAATCTGAGAAGCTAGGCTCTATCAAGAAGAACATGCCAAGAAGATTGGAGGAAGATGCATTAACAACCTGCGATATGCAGATGACATAACCTTGCTTGTTGAAAGTGAAGAGGACTTGAAGCACTTACTGATGAAGATCAAAGACCACAGCCTTCAATATGGATGACACCTCAACATAAAGAAAACAAAAATCCTTACAACTGGACAAATAAGCAAAATCATGATAAATGGAGAAAAGATTGAAGCAGTCAAGAATTTCATTTTACTTGGATTCATAATCAACACTCATGGAAGCAGTAGTCAAGAAAGCAGAGAACGTATTGCAAATCTGCTGCAAAAGACCTCTTTAAAGTGTTGAAAAGCAAGAATGTCACTTTGAGGACTAAGGTGCACCTGACCCAAGCCATGGTATTTTCAATAGCCTCATATGCATGCAAAAGCTGGACAATGAACAAGGAAGATCAAAGAAGAATGGACACCTTTGAACTACGGTGTTGGTGAAGAACATTGAATATACCAGGGAAGTATAGCTAGAAATCTCCTTAGAAGCAAGGATGGAGAGACTATATCTTGCATACTTTGGACATGTTATCAGGAAGAATCAGTCCCTGGAGAAGTACATCATGTTTGGTAAAGTGGAAGGTCAGGAAGAAGAGAAAGATCCTCAGTGAGATGGATTGACAAAGTGGCTGCAACAAGGGGCTCAAGCATTGCAGATTGTGAGAATGGCGCAGGACAGGACACTGTTTCCTTTTGTACGTAGGGCTGCTATGAGTTGGAACCTAACAACAACATTTCACATCTGGTACATATAATTTAATCTAGCTTTTAATCAGTAACCAAACTAATATTTTTGGATCCATCTACTGCATTCTTAGGCATATGTCTTAAGTGTTTTTTTTTTTTTTTAATTTAGATTGAGGAAAGGTATGATTTTTATGTTCTTTTAAATGCCATAGCCCATTGCCGTTGAGTTGGTTCCGACCCATAGCAACACTGTATGACAGAGTAGAACTGCCCCACAGAGTTTCCAAGGAGTTACTTGTGGATTCAATGAAGACCTTTTAGTTAGCAGCCATAGCACTTAACCACTACACCACCAGGGTTTCCTTTAAATGTCATAGAGATTTAAAAAATATTTTCATGTTAAACATTCAGGAATTTCTCAAATCCCATTATAGTCAACCTGTCATTTGGGGTATCCTCACTTAGTCCAGTGGTTCTCAGATGGGGCAATTTTGCTGTCTCAGAGAGACTTGGTGAAGTCTGGAGACATTTCTGGTAGTTACAACTAAGGAGGTACTACTGTTATCTAGTGCATAGGGGCCAGGGATGCTGCTAAACATCTTACATTGCACAGGGCAATCCCCACACAACCCTTTTCCCACTCAAAATGTCCATAGTGCTGAGATTGAGAAACTCTATTCTAGCTCTTTTTCTCCAAGTGATACCCGCCTTCCAGGTTTCTCACTTTTCTATTCTGGATTTTCCTAGGAGCTATCCATTCTTCTCTTTTTATTATCCAGAAGAATGTGGATTATATTCTGACATCTTGGTACCAAACAACTCCTAGGCCCTGGTGAAGGAGAAGGGGCATACTCCCAAGCTTCATGAGACATTCATTAGAGCATTTTTCCAAAGTCAGTGCTCTAAGAGAAATTGCGGTGCACAAAAAATTTCCGTACTATTTTTAAAATGAAAAAAAAATATGGAATTCAACTAAGATTTGTAATAATAATTGAAATTAACTTTACCTACAGGCCTCAACATGTAGTAACCTATTGCCTTTGCTATTGAGTTGACTCCAAATCATAGCAACTCTATAGGACAGAGTAGAACTGCCCCCACAGGGCTTCCAAGGCTGTAATCTTTATGGAAGCAGGCTGCCACACCCTTCTCCCATGGAGTGGCTAGTGTATTCAAACAGCTGACCTTTTTTTAGCAGCCAAGCTGAGCATGAGAGAGGGTTTGTAGGTGATATATTAATGTCATCTGAAATGGCTGCAAAGAATATTCTGAAAAATATATAATAATAAAAATAAAATGATTGAATTTTGATCATGATCTAAAATATTGCAATACTTTTGATGACTAAATATGAGCCTAGCCAAATCATCATAGTGGTCACATTTGGGAAGCAAACGATAAGAAAACTTCTCCATTTAAAGCTTTCTTCTCAGGTCTTAGGAAGCAGCTCAAAGTTGTCATTGCTAGAAGATTACCCTAGGCTGCCTCCTGGGAACCTAAATGGCTCCAAGGGCATCCTCTGACCCCAGTGACAGGTATCTGAGTCATTACCATCACATGAAATTTTAGCAACTCCATTTTGTATGTTTGGTTTCTTCCTTGTTTGTTGTTTGGTTCCCCTGTTACAGCAGGTCTTTACTGTCAAGGCTGCATGATAAATATGTATTTTGCCCAGCACAATCATCCTTATTACCCAAAAGATGATAATTTATTTCACACTTCATTTCAGCCACCGTTTAGCGAATTATTTTCAATGCTCAGCTTAAAGTATCAGTAGATATTTATAAACACATGCAGGGTGTAGGAATACCATTTATTTTTTTCTCACCAGACTGACAATTCTTAGCTAAGGAGAGGTTAAACGAGAAATCTGAGCACTACATGGATCATCTCTGCCTGTAAAGTATTATTGATAATTCAAATTCCAAGATCTCAGAACAATACTAAAGCCCCCAGAGGGACATAGCATACTTTTAGAAACTGTCAGTACTGCATTTTTCATCTTATATACATAAAAAACAAACTCATTGCCATCAAGTGGACTCCAACTCATAGCGACCCTATAGGACAGCGTAGAACTGCTGGAACCATAGGGTTTCCAAGGAGTGACTGGTGGTTCCAAATTGCTGACCTTTTGGTTAGCAGCTGAGCTCTTAACCACTGGACCGCCAGGGCTCCACTGATATACATAGGACTAGTTATATTGAATAAGGAGCTCTGATGGCAAAATGGTTAAGTACTCAGTACCAAAAGTTCAGCAGTTCAAATCCACCAGCCTCTCTGCAGGAGAAAAGACCTGACAATCTGCTCCTGTAAAGATCACAGCCTAGGAAACTTTATGGAGTAGCTTACCCTGTCCTACAGGGTCACTGTGAACTAACCAGAAGCAAAGATCAGAAGTTTTTGAGGGAAATGTATTGTCATAAAAAAACAAAAGCTGGGACTAAAAATTTTGTTCAAGATTAATACAGATTCGGGGTCCCTAACTTTCTATAAACAAGAATATGCTACAAAAAGTTTACCACCTTCAGGAGGGCATATTCCCTAACACTCATTTAGATGTTGCCATGAAGAATAGTGAACAAAGACCCCCTTCCGAGTGAAGTCAGAATAGGGGGGAATAGTGGTAAATGGAAAACAGAGACTAATTAGAAAAATTTTAGTTTCCCAATCAAAAAAAAAAACCAAACCCCTCGCCATCAAGTTGATTCCAACTCTTAATCAACCTAGAGGATGGAGTGGAAGTGCCTCATCGGTTTTCCAAGGAGCATCTGGTGGATTCAAACTGCCAACCTCTTGGTTAGCAGCCATAGCTCTTAACGACTATGCTACCAGAGTTTCCTTTAGTATCCCAGTTCAAGACAATATATAATTTCTGCATCATAGTAGCATTGTAGATCAACAACTGTTCAGTGTCCTTTGATCTTCCTCTTTGAAATAGGAGTTTTATTATGGCTACTGTCCCTGCTCCACCAATGAATACTGAGTGTGTATGTGGAGAAGAGTGGGAAATAACTTTCCCCTTTATTTCATCAGTCTCTGGACCAAGAGAAGCCACACCTAGACCTAATGGATAGAACTTTACAATACCTGAGCCTTTGAGCTGAATTCAGTAACTGGATAGAACTGTGGGGTTGTCTTCCTAGGGCATGGAGGAGTTAATGCATTCTATGTCTGGGAAGAGGAGTCCCTGAGGGGCACAAACTATTAAGAGCTTCATTGCAAATGGAAAGGCTGGCAGTTTGAGTCCACCCAGAAGAACTTTGGTAGAAAAGTCTGTCAATCTACTTCTAAAAAAGCAGTCACTGAAAACCCTATGGAGCATAGTTCTACTCTGACACACATGGGGTTACCGTGAGTTAGACCTGATGACAACTGTTTTTTTCAATGTATGGGGGAAAGATTGAAATAACTATTTGATGACCAGAGGGAAAGCCATGGCAGAAGCAATGCTATGTTTACCAAACCCATTTCATTTTCCTCCTGGACATGAGAGACATTTCCAAGTTGGAATCAACTTGACAGCAACAAGTTTTTGGTTTTCTCTTACAGTTAGGTTGAGCACCATGACTTAGATCTGGCTAGTGATATACATGCTGAAGTGATGGATGCTATTTCTAGGCCTGGCCCACAAAAATCCCCAGCATGAACACACGCTATCTCTTTCTCTTGGAGACCATCTGTTAAAGACGTTTCAGCAAAAGATGGGAAGAGTCTGATTCCCTACATGACTATTTGAAGCAGAGCCCTTCCACCCCGTGCCACCATCAATGACCACATTGTACTGTTATAGGAGGCAGCTATAGCTTTAATGGTGTTAAGAAATGAACTAGATCTTGATAGTTACAGCAGTTCACAGTCTGACTGATACTTTGCTTTTCAGGAGTATTAGAAATGAGAGAGATGCTCAAGAACAAAACAAGCATCCTGCGGTACAAACTGCTTTAGTTGTTAACCAACACCTATACTCGTTTTGGTAGAGTCTTACCCTATGTAACATGCATGTTATTTTCTACACGCCCCTAAAAACTGTTGTTCTACTTTATGATTATAATACAATTTAACAGCATTCAGTGATGTAATATTTCACCATTAGGTCTGAGTTTTTAAAATTTCTCTGAGTTCCTCTTCAACCAGGATTCTAAAATTAACAGGAGCTTATATGCCTATGCTCTTTGGAAGATGCCAAGATCATTAACCAGCCGATTCCAACTCATAACGACCCTATAGGACATGGCAGAACTAACCCATAGGGTTGCCAAAGCTGTAATCTTTATGGAAGCAGGTTGTTACATCTTTCTCCAGTGGAGTGGCTGGGGGTTCGAACTGCTGCCCTTTAATCGTTTAGCAGCCAATTACTTAATCACCACTGTGTCACCAGGGCTCCTTTGCCAATGTCATACCATTCCATAAATGATTCCAAAACCAGCACCACAATAAAAAACTTTATATGGCCCATCTAGCTCACTCAGCCCAAATCAAACACTCACGTGAAAGGTAATTGTTAGAAGTCCTCATATTAGGACTCAGCATTATACGATGTTGCATTTACTTATGAATTTATAATTTAAGACTTATTAAGCACCTACTACATTTCAGACATTACGCTAAACATTGCAGACACATTGGCAAATAAAGCAGAGGCCCTTCTTGCTAGCAGTTTTTCTAAATGTGGCTGGAAACACATTGGTGGTCTCATATGTATAGTAACTGATCTGAAGGCAGTTTGATGGTTTTTAGAGGACAGGACATTAGAATATTTGTTTACCTTTCATAAATATGAAGTATAAGATGAATTATGATATGGACCGACATCCTCTGGCATTACATTTTTATAGGTTCAACATAAGCTACAAGGGTTGATCTGGTGAATTTATCTTGACTCCTCTATTGTTAGGGTAGAGTTTGTCTTAACTGATTTTTTTTAACATTCTACTGCTATTCCTTACATTTATTAAACATGTTGTTTTAAAATAGATTTTATTTTTAGGGCAGTTTAAGTCTATAAAAAAATTGTGCAGAGAGTACAGAGAGTTGCCATATGTCCCCTCTTCCCCCCCTGCCCAAAACAAAATCCCAAACCTGTTGCCATTGAGTTGGTTCTGACTCACAGCTACTCTACAGGACAGAGTAGAACTGCCCCATACAATTTCCAAGGAACATCTATTAGATTTGAACCGCTGACTGCTTGGTTAGCAGCCATAGCTCTTAACCACTACACCACCAGGGTTTCCCCCCTTGCACAGTTTCCCCTATTATTAGCATCTTGTATTGGTGTGGTACATTTGTTACAATAAATAAACCAATATAGGTACATTATTAACTAAAGTCTGTAGTTTATATTAAGGTTCACTCTGTGTTGTACAGTAGTATGATTTTTGACAAATGATTGATGTTATGTGTCTACTGTTATGGTATCATCTAGAATAGTTTCACTGCCCTAAAAAAAGCCCTGTGCTCCACCTATTCATCCTTCTTCCCCTCTGCCTGAGTCCCTGTCAACCAAAAATCTTTTTTTAGTGTTTCTATAGTTTTGTGTTTCCTATGATGTCACATGGATGGAATCATAAGAGTATGTAGCTTTTTCAGACTGGCTTCTTTCACTTACCAACACACATTTAAAGCTCCTCCTGTCTTATCACAGTTTGATAGCTCATTTCTTTTTGTCAGTGAATAATACTCCATTGTATGGATGTATGGATGATAAACACCATTTATCCATTCACTTATTGAACGACATCTCGGTTGCCTCCAGTATCTGGCAATTATGAACAAAGCCCTATAAACATTCTTGAAGCTTTTGAATTGTGGTGTTGGCGAAGAATATTGAATATACCACGGACTGCCAAAAGAACGAACAAATCTGTCTTAGAAGAAGTACAACCAGAATGCTCCTTAGAAGCAAGGATAGAGAGACTGCGTCTTACATACTTTGGACAAGCTGTCGGGAGGGATCAGTCCCTGGAGAAGGACAACATGCTGGGCAAAGTACAGGATCAGCTGAAAAGTGGAAGACTCTCAACCAGGTGGACTGACACAGTGGCTGCAACAATGAGCTCAAGCATAACAATGATTGTAAGGATGGCTCAGAACCGGGCAGTGTTTCGTTCTGTTGTGCATAGGGTCACTATGAGTTGGAACCGACTTGATGGCACCCAGCAACAGCGACAACAAACATTCTTGTGCCAATTTTTATGTGGATATATATTTTCAACTCATTTGGGTAACTACCTAGAAAGTGATTGCTGGATTGTATGGTAAGCTTATATTTCACTTTGTAAGAAACTGCCAAACTGTCTTCCAAAGTAGCTGTACCATTGTGCATTGCTTGTTTTGTTTTTTACTACTGTCTTGAATTATATTACAAAGTTGTAAAAAATAAGCCAATGTCTCCAAAGATGTCCATTAAAATCCAAATGGAATCAATAACAAATATTTGAAAATAAGGTTTTATTGGAGACACAATCCATTTTTCCTAAGTTGTCAGAGTATTGTTTATAACAAAACTTTGTCAATGGGTGGTGTAAATTCATAAAAGATTTCTTGTCATTTTCAAAGTACAATGACCTTTCTTATATTTCAAGTAACATTTTTAGAATGTGATAAAATAATGCTTTTCTGTCTGAAAAGGCATCATGCAAGGGTGCAAAACTGGATACAAAGCCACTTTACTGTCAAGAAGTTGTAAAACCTGGGCACATCGTAAAAATATTTCAGAGAGAGAGAGAGCAGAATGTTTGATTGGCTTTCTTCTTTAATCTGGAGGCACACTTGGGTATTGTATCGGTGACATACAATATGGTAGTGCTATTCCTACCTGTATGCTAACATATTTTACATTGCAGTTGGATCAAACAACTGACTTTTCATTTAAATAATGATTTCTTTGAGAAGAGTGATATCAACTGGAAATAGCACTTGTTTGTAATTGCTGTAGTTTTAACTATGTGAACAACAGGGAAAGGCATTGCTACATGGACAAAAGAAGTTGAACAAAAATGACAATCCACTTACCACGCTAATTATAGAGAAGTGTTGGAAGACAATAATATGTCTCCTAATCTTGATTCAACAATGATGAAAATATTTAAATTGAAAACACGATCAAGTTTTGTCTCTGACCGCAAATTTTGCCTTTTTCAGCATGAAATGCACATCGATGATAGAGGATGCTATCAAGGACAGGTACTCACATGAGTATCTGCTGAAGAAAAGAAAAGAAATATTTTTAAAAATAATTTCTTCAGGTGAATTTTAATGCCAAAGGGATATACAGGATTTGAAGTAACACAACCTAATATTTTAGGGTCAACCTATTACGGTTTTCAGTGCAATGCTATCAGGACTTCTGAAAGAAACTGATTTGTCTTCTAAATTATTTTGTTGCCAAGAGATTGACTTTCTACTAACATTCATTGGAAGAACCAGTCAATTATGTATTACTGGACATATTTAAGAACAGGGTCAATTTTTCCAATAGAACATAATGAAATGTCTCCCAAGATGGAGTGCATCAAGATGTTGATTAAGAAGCAGTTGCTACTCCCACCCAAGTTGAAACTTTCCAACCACTAGCTTGTGAGTGTGATGTGGTCAACAATTAGTATCTGAATGGTGAGCCGACTTCTGTAAGAGGCCGCTCAATAATTCCCAGGTCCATGAACAATCCAGATAGCCAGAACTATCTGGCAGATATATCAAGCATGACATTTCTCAACAGCCCTTCCTTGTGAGTTAGTTTTCTACTTTAGAGGAAATAGAGAAAGAAGAGAAACTGATCTGGTTCAGAACAAACACTAATGACTCAAAATAAGATGCCTTATTAATTAAAATCATGGGTGGTCTATTTAAATATCCAAAATTAATTGTATGGCAAGCTTTTGAAGCTCTTGTTCCTGTTTCCATCCCATACCCTACACATCTCTGCAGTAAATATTCTTCAGGCCCAGCCTTGGCTGTTATCTAGCAGACTTCTCAGACTCTATGTATTGCTCCCTTTACTTCTTGCTCTACTTCCTGCTTCCCAGAAGCCTAGATAATTAACCAAGACTCTACAGCAGGAGAGAATCAAGTTCCAGATGTGTAGTCCTGTCTGCCTTGCATCACGTGACCCTTCTTCTTTAAGCATGTTTTTAGTTTTGCATCAGGCTCCTCATTCTCATTTCCTTTGGTTGGGGTACTTGCTCCAGCCAGAAGGCAATGACCACAGGCTAAGGTGAATGCTCCAAGGAGCACAGGACCTATCTATGAGCCCATTTCTTAGCTAAGACCTTAGGGAAAACTTAGGTGCCAAGGATTCAGCTGACAGATATAACTACGCCAAGGAAAATATAAATATTCCAATGATTATGAATGCAGTTTAGTTTTAATTCTGATCTAATACCAATTATGATGGATTACACATCAATGTAAAAACAAAACAAAACAGAAATCTTCCTAACTGGACCAATAAGCAGCATTATGATAAACAAAGAAAATACTGAAGTTGTCAAGGATTTCATTTTACTTGCATCCACAAAGGATTTCATTTTACTTGGATCCACAATCAACGCTCATGGAAACAGCAGTCAAGAAATCAAAAGAAGTATTGTATCAGGCAAATCTGCTTCAAAAGACTTCTTTAAATCCTAAAATGCAAAGATGTCACTTTGGTGACTAGGGTGTGCTGAACCTAAGCCATGGTGTTTTCAATCACCTTATATGCACAGGAAGCCCGAACAATGAAAAAGGAAGACTGAAGAAGAATTGATATCTTTAAATTATGGTGTTGGCAAAGAATATTGAATATACCATGGACTGCCAGAAGAACGAACACATCAGTTTTGGAAGAAGTATAGCCAGAATGCTCCTTAGAAGTAAGGATGGTGAGACTTTGTCTCACATACTTTGGTCATGTTGTCAGGTAGGGGCAGTCTCTGTAGAAGGAAATCATGCTTGGTAAAGTAGAGGGTCAGCGAAAAAGAGGAAGACCATCAATGAGATGAATTAACACAGTGGCTACAATAATGGGCTTAAACATAGCAATGATTGAGTGTGGCACAGGACTGGGCAATGTTTCTTTCTGCTATAAACAGGGTTGCTATGAGCCAGCACCAACTCAGTAGCATCTAACAGCAACCAGTTCCGAGCAAAGTGGCTATCAGTTGGAAGTCATAGCAGAAAAGAGATGGTGTACTCAAAAGGATTCCACTGGAAATAAATTTACTGAAGCACTTAGAGAGGTGTGGTCAGGGTTACAGGCTCTAGTAATGCCTGGTGAGGCATCTGTGGACCAGCAATAATGCTGTTGACAACTATAGGCCTAAAACAGAAGGAACTGGGTTCCCAGAGCCTGGTAAAACCTGGAGCTCCTGCAAGAGTCTTAACTGTTGAGGAAAACAGTAATGCCAGAACATCAAAAAAAAAAAAAAAAGTCAAAGAAATGTAAAGATTAAATCTCTCTTCCTGCCCTCAAATCTCTTAATCAGTTATTTCAACTCGCAAAACCCAACCAGTAGCCAGAGTTCAAGCGTACCTCGGAGTTGATTAGTCTTCTAGGATACATGAGAACACAGAGATTAGAATAGTGTGAGCACAGAAAGTGGGGGTGGAGGTCACATGGAAAAATCGAGACTAAACACCCAGTAGACTATTTTAAGCCTAAAGAAAGACAAGTAGGGAGGTGCTGAGGATAAAGGAAATTAGAAGAGAGAGTGCATATAAAAGTCAAAGCACACTACTGAGTCCATGGTTAGCGCTCCAGTCATGGTAGCTACCACTGTGATGACGCAAATGATGATCATGATAACTGTTACATTAAGGAGAATGGCACGTATTCACTCCCTATAGGGGAGTAAGGAGCCCTGGTGATGCAGTGGTTAAAACACTCAGCTGCTACCTGAAAAGTCGGCAGTTTGAACCCACCAGCCACTCTGTGCGAGAAAGATGTGGCAGTCTGCTCCCGTAAAGATCACAGACTTGGAAACCCTATGGGGCAGTTCTACTCCATCCTATGGGGTTGCTATGACTTAGAATCAACTCTAAAGCAATGAGTTTAGCTTGGCATATGGGAATGGACAATGGATCTTTCCCACTGACTGCACACCTGATCATCCTTACTAGTTAAATTTTTATATGTGTTTCCTAAATATTTCTACATTTTAAGGGCCAGGATATTGATTTTTCTCTCCTTGTTACAGCTCTAAGTCTCTAGGTTCAATTCTGAGCAGGAACACTTGGAACTCATGGTTTGAAATTAAGAGTTGTTCTGACATGAGTAACAAAGAAGGAGTCCAACATTGTTGCCAGCACTGACTTTGTTCTCTAAGCCCTGTTACCTTCTGCTTTGTTCTTTTTCATCTATTTCAGTGTAAATAACTATCTGCCGTTTTTTCAGGGGTAGAAGAGCAGAATGAAGAAGTATGACGAAGAGTGGTACCAGAAAATATTAATGCCTCTAAAGTAATCTTGGAGTCCCTGGGTGGTGCAAAAGGTTGACCACTCTCAGCTGCTAACTGAAAGGTTTAAGGTTTGAGTCCACCCAGAGGCACTTTGGAAGAAAGGCCTGGTGATCTACTTGTGTTTTAGGTGAGAGTTTACACAGCAGATTAGGTTCCCTTTTAGCAATTTTTTATGCAAATTCTTCCATGACGCTGGTTACAATTTTCACAATGTGTCAGAATTCTCATTATTTCCATTATACTTGTTCTGTTTGCATTGATCTAGCTTCCCTTCCACTCCTTGCCTTCTCATCTTTGCTTCTGGGTAACTGTTGACGATTTGGTCTCATATAGTTAATTGCTTAAGGGAGCACATTACTCACAGGTGATACAGGTCATTTTATAATCCAATCTATTATTTGGTTGAAAGGTGACCTCCAGGAGTAGCTTCATTGTCAACTTCAAAGCGTATTTGGGGGCTCCTATAGTCTCTATCGGTCTAGTAGGTCTGGCCGTTTTTAGGAATTTGAATTTTGTTCTACATTATTCTCCCAATCTACCCTGGACCTTCTATTGTGTCCCTGCTCACAACGGCTGGTAGTGGTAGCAGGGCACCATCTAGTTCTGGCCTCAGGTTAGAAGAGGCCGTGGTTTGTGTGAGCTATTAGTCCTGCTATTAGTCCTAGTCTCTTCTCTGAGTCTTTGGTTTCCTTCATTTTTTGCTCCAGACAAGTAGAGACCAATAGTTGTACATTAGACGGTCGCCTGCAAGCTTTTAAGACCCCAAATGCTACTCACCAATCTAGGGTGTAGAACATTAACTTTACAAACTATGTTATGCCAATTGAGTAAGTTGTCCCACGAGACTATGGTCCTAGGTTTTTTAACCCCATAAACCAATCCCACAAGTTGCTTGAATATGTCTAGGAAGTCTCCATAACCGTGCCCCCTATGTGCTTTATTACATATATGGATATATATGCAGCACACACAAACATGTATACACACATACCTATAGTTACACCTACACATGCATATGCATGTACTCGCATATGCCTTCCTATACACATATGTGCATACATATCTCTGCATGAAACCAAATATATATTTTTGATTGTTATTACTGTTGCCGCAAAATTGTGTGTGTTATACAGCATTTACTGAAGTTATCCCTTTTTCTTGTGTACTTCTTAGTACCTTTATTTACCTTGGCCAAGTTGTGCACAGTTCACCCATATTTGGTGTTTCCTTTCCCATTACCCAAAATAACAAGTGTCTACTATCTATAAAGTGATTCTCCCTCACTCCCCATCCCATCCCTGGTAACCACCAAATAACATTGCTTTCTCTGTGTGTATCTATTCTTGCCTTTTTATAACAGTGGGGCCGTACAATATTTGTCCTTTTGTGACTGACTTATTTTATTCAGCATAGTGTCCTCCAGATTCATCCATGTTAAAAGGTGTTTTGCAAAATCCTCATTATCCTTTAGAGTTGTGTAATATTCCATTGCATGTATGTACCATAATTTGTTTTTCTATTCATCTGTCAATGGGCATTTAGGTAGTTTTCAAAAGACTGCCTACTGCAGGATTTCATTTATGTGGCATTCTAGCAAAAGCAAAATGATAGGAGACAGGAAACTGATTAGTGTTTGAGATAATCGTAGAATAAGAGTGGCCGCAGTGCCTGAAACAACAGCAAAGAAACAAGCCACCTGGTGCCTCGTCCACTTTGCTCAGTTTTGGCACCTGGTTACTTTCCTTCCCATCTTTCAGATTTCTGGCTTCTCTCTGGAAAGGACTTGGATGTCCCCTTACTTGAATGGCTCTTTCTCTCTGACTATACTGCTCTCTCCATGATCTCATACATAGCCTGACGTCTAATTGCAACCCCGCTAATAACCTAGCACTCCTCAAGATTCCTTTTCTACTTAGTTCCTTAATGTCCAGGGTGAGGCAGACATTTGTTATTAGATAAATTGTTTGTTGGCAATGTTGACTTCAAGGGGAAAGCTGAAAATTATTAATTTGTAGAAGGGGACTTCTAGTCCTCTAATCGTATCCCAATTGCAGTATAAGTCTTTCCTCAAGCTTATAATAGCACTGATGATGTACCAATTAGAGGATGCAGCCATCATTAAAAATGCACAATATTTGTTGGAACATTTTTTAGCTTTCACATGCTATAAATAGTTATGAAGCCAAATAACTGCTATTTATTTAGTGCTTTCAAAGTTCTAGGCATAAGTAGTCCTTATTCTTATAAAGTATAATCAATGCCATTGCAAATATAAGACAGCTAAGAATCAGACAGGTCCCAGAACTAGCCCAAGGCCACACAGTTAGTAAAGGGCAAACAGTTTGTAAATAACCGTTCTGGAATTTGCACATTAGTTTTAACCATACAAATTTCAGGGCCAAAGATTACAGACTCTTTAGAAAGAATCTTCCAGTGGATTAGACTAAAGGCTACCTGCGTGGATAAGGAAAATGTCCCACAGTGTGAAGGAGGCTTTGTCTTCAGCAAAAGAATATTTGTTCACTTGTTCGAGATAATGAGATCTTTCTAGCCACCTTAGAGAAACTGTATCTCCCCTCCTTGCCATTCTTCCTATCCCCCTTTTACATATTTAAGTCTTGTCTTCTCTCCTCGCTAGATTGGAAGCTCCATGAAGGCAGAGGTTTTTGTCTGATTTATTAAATGCTTTTTTATATCCCTAGCACTTAGAATTGTGCCTGATATATAGTAAGTGCTCAACAAATATTTGTTAAATGAATAAGTACCAACTTATTCTACCCAGATCCTTATTCTTAAGAATTAAATGAAAAAAATCAAAACCAAACCTCATAGTGACCCTATGGTACAGTGTAAAAACTGTCCCATAGAGCTTCCAAGGCTATAAATCTTTATGGAAGCAGACTCCCACATCTTTCTCCTCCAGAGCAGCTTTACCCACTGTACCATCAGGGCTCCTAGTCTTTTAAAATTACAAAAGGTGTATTCTTTGGCCGCTTGCACTCTAAATTACTGTTGATTTTTTTTCTGTTATATTTATAGTCAATGCAAACTAGCCTGAGGTCTATCAAATCATCTTCATGAGCAATAATAAAAAATGTTGGAGCTATTCATTTAGAATATCCCTCTACCTATAAAGCAATTTTTAAATTATTATCACTATTTGTGACATTGAAAAGGTTATTTTCCATTAGTTTTTTAGAATTATGAGTTAAAACATCCACAGGTCAACTGACCTCTACTATGTTATTGAAGATGAGAGGAGAGAGAAATAAATTTTATATATGTATTATCATATATATGTATGTATGTATATATATATTCCCTGTCACTCTTTCCATAAACCATATAACTATTCCATAAACCTAAACTGGAACTACCAAGTAATCTAGTTGTCACACTGTTCGTAAGCAGTGGATTCCAGACTTAAATTTGAGAATCAGACATGCCCAGGCACCCAATCTCTCCACTCTGTAACCCTGCCTATGAATCCAAACACCTTCAATTTGTTCTGCCTTTTGCTTTTGGTGGACCATCACCATGCCAGCCATTGCCACGTGACCTGCCATATTCACAGTCTATCATATTCCATGACTGAGGTGAATGTGGGCCACTAGGGATTTCTTCTGGAATCCCTATTGACTAGTCTGTCTCTTATTCTGACATTGAAAAACACATTTTATTATTGGCCTTTTTCCCAAGATCTGTGCTTTTTGGCCTTGTCTTTATGGAATACACCCTCTATAGCTGTTCAAGTGCCACTGAGAAATTTACGATACGTGGAGTGATACTTTCAGATGAGAACTTGGGTAGTGAAGGTCTCTTCTGACTACACTTTGTTGGTGGTATAATTAAAGAGAATTGTGGGTTTGTATTTATGCAAAGTACTCAGATGCAGAAAGGATGGGCTGTGTACAGAAATGTGTAAATAAGTAAATGTTTAAATTTTATATTGAGGGTCTAAAAGCCTGTTTGAAGTTAACCACGAATGGGAGGATTTCTTCAGAACCTAAAAAGCTTTTTTCCAACCCTAATTATGCACACTTTTTATGAAGTGCCAAACAGTGATCATTTGGAGGTAGCTAGGAAGGCACCAAACCTCAAAAAGATGTCCTTTTCTAAGCCAAAACTGACTGTGCATGTACATATTTAATTTTGATTACAAAAAAGCTTTTTTTTCCATTTATAAAATATGAGGCATTTTGGCGTTGAGTTTTTTTTTTTTTTTTTTTGACATTGCAGATAAAAGCTAACTTTGACTTAAGAAAGTCAGAGATTTAGACCAACCTTAACCCTGCTGCTAATTAATGCTATCAAAAGACCTAGCAGGATCATTTTGCAGCCTTTTTATCTCTGCATGATGAGTAGCTTCAAATAGCCTCCCATCTCCCACTACCCGTCGGATGTCCTCTGAAAACTGAGTAATAGCTGCAACTGTTTCTAGTAAAATACTGCACTCTCTTTCTCCACAAAAGGAGATGAGCAGCCACGTAATTACTTAATGCCCTGAGTTTTTTTTTCTAAGGTAGTGGTAAAGTCAAGATTAGCTGAGAAAGGAGGACCAGGATATTTTTCTGCTTGGAGAGTATGCAAAAAAAATAATAAAATACCTCTTTACATGAACTCCTTTCAAATAATTATTTCCATATTCTTTTTTCTACACACTTGCGCACTATTCTGATTTTCGGAAGAAACATTCTCTGCATTCCTCGGCCATGTATGTTCCCATTGTCTGGAATGTTCCCAGGTGAACTGATTTTTCAGGTTGTACTGTGCTGTACTGTACTCCTCTCTTTCCAAAGCCAAAACGTGGGTTCATGAGAGGTTTGAAAGGGAACAGGAAATGGAAATACAGAATTATGAAACCAACAGAAGGAAAAAATGGTAGCGGTTTTGGTAAAATATATCCATATGTGCATATCACATTCATACTCAATATGACAGTTTAATGCTGAATGTCATCAGAGGTTGTATTTAACTTTGTGCAAATTTAGAGCTGACTCTTATTTTTTCAACATTTCCTTATAAAATCATCTCTTTTAAATTCAAATCCCATCGCTTTCATAGTTTTATTTTCTAGATTATTATTTGGAATCCCTGGGTGGTGCAAACCATTAATTCACTTGCCTTCTATCAGAAAAGGTGGAGGTTCAAGTTCACCCAAAGGTGCCTTGGAAGAAAGTCCTGGAGATCTGCTTCCAAAAAATTAGCCACTGAAAACCCTAGGAGGCATAGTTCTACTCTGACACATATGGGGTTTCTATGAGTTGGAATCCCTGGTGGCATAGTGGTAAAGTACTACGGCTGCAAACCAAGAGGTCGGCAGTTTGAATCCGCCAGGCACTCCTTGGAAACTCTATGGGGCAGTTCTCCTCTGTCCTATAGGGTCGTTATAGGGTCGCTATGAGCCAGAATGGACTCTACTGCAGTGGGTTAGTTAGTTGAGTTATGAGTTGGAGTCAACTAGACAGCAACTGGTGCAGCGTGGTGTACAGTGTTATTAGAAGCCAACTTATTTCACAAATGACACAATTTATAGTTTAAATAGATTTCTGCATACCTTTTCAATTTTAAGAATTAAAGAATAGATTACACTGTTTTATTTCCATTATTATAAAAGATAAGATACTATAAATAAACTTACATGGAAATATTTTTAAATGGCTTAGGATCCAGATTTTTTTCTGGGAATAAGAAAGGAAACATGTAGAATTACAGTGAGATTTGTCTGACCAACTCTGGCAATTAAATGACATTTATTCCGTAATGATATATAGAAACATAAGGAAGAGAAAATCATTGATGATTTCATTTTTACCACAAATCAAGAAACATATATTACCCATCATTTAAAATAAGGGTCTTGGTTTTTTTTTTAAGACATATTTTAATGGCTTATAATAGCTATTAAATAAATAATCAGTACTGGGGAAAATATTTTAACCAATTTTATTTTCCTCTTCTCTCACAAGCTAAATTGTTTGTTATTTCAGACAGTAGTACCATTGTACTTGTTGGATAATTTACAGTAAACACACATCCTCTTAATCACATCACAGAAGCTTAAATAGATTTGTAAAACCATTTAAAAAATCAATACTTAGCTTTTAGGTGATGAATTAATTAATGGAGTGTGAATACTTGAAGTCTGCATTACCCAGCATGCACTACGGCTTTTCATAACATCACTGTCAATGCTAAGGGTATACAGTATAACCTGATGTTACTAGTTGGGAAAGTGCTTATAAAAATATATCAATTCCTGCTTCCCAATGAGAACATTCCGGTAAAACCTGGTTCTTGGTAAGAAACACCAATCAGTTACTTTTCAGTTATTTACAGCGATGGAAGAAAGAAGTGGTGTTGATAAATGAAACCGAGAAATACAATAATTGGGCTGTTCCAACTGGTTTTAATTGATCAGGCAGAAGCAATGATGTCATACAGTGGCATAATATTAAACTGTGAAGGGCTTTGAAGATTGAGGAACTGGATTTCTCTGTTTCTGACATAAAATTTAAAACAAATCTTCTTTTGAAAAGTAGGTCATATTTCCCTAATTTTATTTGGGTTTATTTTATCCAGTGCATCTTTCCACTTCTTTTAAAAAACTTCTTCCTGAAATACGTTGTTGCTAGGTGCCTTCGAGTCGGTTCCAGCTCGTAGTAACCCTATGTATGACAGAATGAAACATTGCTCAGGTCCTTTGCCATCCTCACAATAGTAGGTATGTTCCAGCCCATCGTTGCAGCCACTGTTGTTAGTCCATCTCCTTGAAGGTCTTCCTCTTATTGGCTGACCCTCTACTTCACCAAGCATGATGTTCTTCTCCAGAGACTGGTCCCTCCTGATAACATGTCCAAAGTAAGCAAAATGAAGTCTCTCCTTCCTCACTTCTAAGGAACATTCTGGCTGTATTTCCTCCAAAACAGATTCCTTTGTTCTTCTGGCAGTCCATGGTATATTCAGTATTCTTCAACAACACCGTATCAATTAAGATTTTCACAGAGAAGTATAATAGGATAACTAGTTCTTACCTTTAAAACCTTACATTATAGTTGGATAATATTGTAGTATTATAAAGTAAATCACTATTAACAAGAGAGGAGTAGTCTAAACATGGGAAGTTCTATATTTTAGAGAACAAAACACGTATGATTTTTGGGGCGATTTTCAAAAAAAAAAAAAAAACACCAAATTACAAATATAAAATTAAATATAAAGACTTATACTTTGAGCTACAATTTGAGCCAGACATAGGTTCCCAGTGAGAAAAACTAGCAAAATTGAACGGATTGTTGAAAAGTCCAGGAGAGCTATTGTAGCAACTAAGACTTGTGGCACCAAATATCTGGGAAGGGAAAACCACATACATGGGAGAAAATACACTTTTAGCCAAAGGACATTTGCTGATTCTGAATATAGTAATTAAGCAATTATTTTATGTAAATAATCAGTTAATCAAATAAGAAATCAAAAGGAAATAAGGAATATTTTCATCTAGGTGATAACGAAAATAAGACATAAAATTTACAGGATGTAGCTAAAGCTGAGCTAAGAAGAAAGTTTGCAATCTTGAATTTATATATTAGAAAATTTGAAAGGCTGGAAATTGATGGCTTGATCTCAAGAAATTAGAAAAATAAATAAATAGCAAAGAAAATAAAATGAAGCAAAAATATAAAACAGAAGAAATTAATGAAATATAAACAAAAGTATATTGCAAATCCACAAAGTCAAAATATGATTGTTTGAAATGAGTAATAAAATTGATAAACCTGTAGAAAGACTACTGAACAAAGAAACATGCGAGAGAATATATGTGTGTATGTGAGAGAAGAAACCTATTATCAGTATTAATAATAAAAAAGGGGGAGATCATTAAAGATCCTACAGATACTTAAAATACAATACAAAAGTATTATAATCACCCTATGCAAAAAAAAAAAGTTTAGATGAAATGGACAAATTCCTAAAAGAAAGACAATGTGTCGACACTAAAACAAGAAGAAAGAGAGCTTGAATAGTCCTATGTTTATTAAAGGTATAGAATCTATAAGCAAAATCTTCCTTCCCCCATACCTCCGGAGACATACACACACATGCATAATCTCAAAGGTCAAATGGTGTTACTAGTAAAATTTTCCACTTAAGAAATAACAACAACCTTCTACAAAATCTTTCAGAGAATAAAAAAAATAAGAGAGGCCACTTCCCAGCCTATTTTATGATGTCAGCATAACCTTCATAACAAAAGCTGAATAAAGCAAAATTAGAAAGGAAATTTTCTAGCCCCTCTCTTTCATAAAAATAGATGCAAAAATTATGTACAAAATAATACCTAAATATAGAAAATCTCTTGATAAAATTTAATAACCTTTCATGATGAAACTTTTACCAAACATATGACACCTATGCCATGATTGTGTATCTAGACACTACAAAATAACTATATAGAATTCATACAGGAATTTAGAAGATTGCTTGATATGCTAAAAACAAACAAAAAAATTACTTAACAGTAGTAAGAAGCCATACAGAATAAAATGTAAAAAAGCAATAACATTTAATATTAAAGATACCAAATGCCTACAAACGAATCTAATAAAATTTGCACAGTTTTCAACTCTTAAAATTATAAAATATTATTGAGAGAAATTATTAATATCTAGAATAATGGAAAGAACTAACATTTTCATAGACTGGAAGACTCACTATTTAAAAAATATCACTTCTCTCCAATGTATATATTTGAACCAAAGTCTGTCTAAATCCTATTTGTTACTGGATATTGACAAGTTGATTCTAAAATGGATGTGGGAACCTAAAGGGTCTAGAATACCCAAAGCACTCTAGAAGAACAAAGCTGGAGTACTTATACTATTAGATATCCAATCTTATTATATAATTAATTATATATACATGTAAAATATACTAAAGGAAATTATATTATTTACTATACGATCAAGTCTAGACAAATCGTTCAATGGAATGGATGATGAGAAAGTGCAGAAAGAGACCGATAAATATATCATTTGATACGCTTAAAAAACATTGAAATTTTAGTACAATGGGGAAAGGATTGTCTTTTTAATCATTGATGCTTGGTCATTTGGGTATCTAGAAGTCCAAATTCAGGGTGCCAGCTCCAGGGGAAGGCTTTCTCTCTCTGTCAACTCTGAAGGAAGATTCTTGTCAATTTTCCCCTGTACTAGGAGCTTCTCAGCACAGGAACCCCGGGTCCAAATGGCACTTTCTGCTCCTGGCACTGCTTTCTTGGTGGTATACTCACTTCCCTTTCTTTTATCTCTTGTAAGATAAAATGTGTTGGAGGCCACACCCCAGGGAAACTCCCTTTACACTGGATCAGGGATGTGACCTTAGTACATCCCACCCTAATCCTCTTTAACATAATCTAATCTTTTCTCGTAAACCGCAGGCAGAAATTAGGATTCACAATACATAGGAAAATCACATCAGTTGACGAAATGGTGGACCATCACACAATGCTGGGAATCATGGCCTATCCAAATTGATATACATATATTTGGACACAATTCAGTCCATGACTGAATGTGAATGTGAATGAGCAAAAAAAAATAAAGCTTTTAGACAAAAACACAGAACAGTATTTTTATGACGAGATTAGCCAAATGTTTCTTAAATATTTGAAGAAATATTAAATATAAAAATAGCTCCAGCCATAATGAAAAATGATAAATTCGAATATATTAAAATTGGGAAATTCTGTGTTTTCTTTTTTCCTTTCTTGCATCCTTTTAATTTGTGTGTATATATATGTGTGTGCTTTTTTTTATCTCTATTTTTTTTCTCCTACCTTTGTCTAACAGCTTTGTTGAGGTATACTTCATGTGCAATAAGCTACAAATATTTAAAGTGTATAATTCGATCAGTTCGACATACGTATGTACCCATGAAACTGTCACCATAATCAATATAATGAACATATGTATCCATCACCCAAAAGACCCCCTCATGCCCTTATTTATGTAAGCCCTACCTTTCACCTCTCCCTGCATCCCACTCACCCTCACCCCCATGCAACAACCACTGATGTATTTCTGAAGCTATAGATTTGCTTGTATTTTCTAGAATTTCATATAAATACAATCAAATAATTCTGTATGAACTATTCTTTTCTGACTTCTCCACTCGGCATAATGCGTTTGATATTCATCAAAGCTGTGTGTATCACTTGTTTGTTTGTATTGCTGCCTGGATATTCACCTATTGATAAACATTTGGACTGTTGCCAGTTTTGGGCTACAGAAATAAAGGTACTATGAACATTCCTATACAAGTCTTTTTTATGAGCATATGCTTTGTCTCTTCCAGAAATACAGATGGAATGGCTATATCATATGAAAGGTATACACTTAGTTTTAAGATACTGCCAAAGTGGCTTATAAAGTGCTTGTACCATTTTTCATCCATATCAGCAGGGTATGAGCATTTCAGTTCCTCTACCTCCTTGCCAACACTTGTCAAGTCTTTTTAATTTTAGCCATCTTAATAGTTACGTGGAGCCCTGGCGACACAGTGATTAAGAGCTTAGCTGTTAGCCAAAAGGTTGGCAGTTTTAATCCACCAGCCACTCCTTGGAAACCCTATGGGGCAGTTCTACTCTCTTCTATAGAGTCGCTATGAGTTGAAATCGACTCAACGGCAATGGGTTTGGTTTTGGTTTAACAGTTATGTAGTAGTATCTCATTCTGGCTTTGATTTTCTTTTCCCTAATGACTAAGGATGTTGAACAAACATCTCTTCCTGGGCTAACTTTTTATCTGTATACTTTTTTGTTAAAAGGTTCAGATCTTTTGTCCACTTCTTATTAGATTTTTTAAATTGAATTTTAACATACTTTGTATATTCTGGATATGTCCTTTATTAGATATAAAACTTACAATCTTTTTTTTTTATTCTCTTAATAGTATCTTTTGAGGGTAAAAAATCACTAATTTTGAGGAAATTCAATGTATAATTTTTTTTTCTTTATGGATTGTGCTTTTGGTGTCATGACTAAGAAATCTTTGCCTAATCCAAAATTACAAAGATTTTCTTCTATCTCTTTTTATGTGAATGTTAGTAGTTTTAAATATTACACTTAGGTCTACGATCCATTTTGAGTTAAAATTTGAACATGGTACGAGACATGGATCAAAGCATTTTTCTTCTTTTTTGTGTGTAGAGATAGCCAGGTTTTCTACCAGTAGTTGTTAAAAGGCCATCCTTTCTCCATTCTGTTCTATTGACTTACTTGTCTGTGTGGACCCAGGTACCACACCATTTTGATACCATAAACTTCAAGTGTTGCAATCAGTTAGTGTTAGTCACTCAACTTTGCTTTTCTTTTTCAAAGTAGTTTCAGCTATTCCAAACATTCTGCAATTCTACATGAACTTTAGAATCAGTTGGTGAATTTCTACCAAAAAAATTAAAATAAAATAAACCCTGGGATTTGATTGGGATTGTTTGTATCCAGTATGGGAAGAATTAATGACTTGACAATATTGAGTCTTCTACGCCATTAATATCTCTTTCCATTTACTTAGCTCTTCTTTAATTTCTCCCAGGATGTTTTGTCGTTTTCGTGAATAGAGCTTTAATATCTTTGACCAGATTCATCCTTAAATGTTTTGTATTTTTGATGTTATTGTAATTGGTATTTTTTTGTTTCAATTTCTGATTGATTCTTATGTATAGAAACAGAGTTGGGTTTTTTGTTATTGTTTCATTTTGTTTATTAATCTTTTTTCCTGCCGTATTATTAAACTCACTTATTACTTATACTAGCTTTTTTGTTGATTGCATTGAATTTCTATATAAAGGATCTTGTTGTCTGTGAATAAATACAGTTTTACTGCTCCTTTTCCTACCTAGATGTCTTGATTTATTTTCCTTGCCTGATTGTACTGGCTAATACCTCCAACACAATGAGAGCAGGTATTCTCATCTTGTTCCTGATGTTAGGGAGAAAGTATTAAGTCTTTCACCATTAGGTATGATGCTAACTATACCAACACCCATCAAGCTGATTCTGACTCATAGCAACCCTACAGGAGACAATTGAATTGCCCATAGGGTCGCCAAAGCGGTAATCTTTACAGAAGCAGATTGCTACATCTTTCTCCCCCAGAGCTACTGGTGGATTCGAATTGCTGACCTCTTGGTTAGTAGCCTAGTGCCTAACCACTGTGCCACAGGGGCTCCTTGATGCTAACTATAGGTTTTTATATTTGCCCTTTATTAGTAGAGGAATATGTTGTCTTTATTACAAATGTTGAGCAATTTCATATAGGAAATTTTTGTTTCCTGTAATTTGTATGGTTTTTGCTTCTTGTTATTGCTGTCATTGTTGTTTCAGGTAAGAGGATTAGTCTAATTACAGCTACTCCATCTCGAACAGAAGTGGTTTTGTAGTTATAGACTCTAGACCCTTTCAGATAAATAAAATTAGGAAATATATGTACCACCCTGCCAAAGAATGATAAACCTTAGATACTTTCATTCCTATTTTCGCCTGCTGAATTATATACTATATTATTACATTCTATGTAGTTAATTCAATCTTGTTTTTGTTAACCCCACAAAGTAGTTATTATTATTTTTATTATCACTATTGCTTTATGTAATCAATGGTTGTTTATATTTACCCAAATGTTTTACATTTTCTTTCTTCTCATTTCTCCTGGCATAATTTTTCATCTTTCTAAAGTGGCCTTTAGAAGGACCATTGGTGAGAATTTCGGGTAGGAAATTTTCTAAATGTCTTTACTTTGCCATCACTTTTGAAAGATAGTTTTACTAGGTATATAATTCTGGACTCTAAGTTATTTCCTCTTGGCATCTTTAAGATATTATTTTATTGCCTTCTGACTTTTCTTTCTGGTAATCTTTTTTTTTTTTTTTTCACTATGCTCTGTAGAGGTATGGATTTCGTTATAACTATTCTGCTTGGTCTTTTTGAATCTGGGGATTCCGGGTCTTTGAAAAAACAGGTATAGATGAGGAGGTTATCCTTCAGAAGACTAAGCTTTATGTAGAGGTGGAGGGTGAGTTGTGGTGCAAAGACGAGAGGGGCAAGGCTTTCTCTGCTCAGATATCCCACTTTGATTGGGTACCATGTTTTTTTGATTTTTGTTTTTTTCTCCTAACTCTGTGTCTGTCTGCCTTCATAATTCAGGAGGTGGCAGCTCTCAATGAAAGCACTAGTTTCAGAGTTTGTTTACCTCTTTTAATTCACACTTTCACATTTTTTCTGAACTTGAAGGTTTCCTTTGCTTTCCTGCCAGCTAAGCAGGCATTTAAAGATATGTTTAAATAAAATAGTTTCTGATCAATGTAAGTGTTTTTTATTGAGAAAAACTTTCAGGAAATCTAGTGTGCCTTATTATCAGAAAAGACAGTGTGGGAATGAGTTATGGATTCCATTTTTACATGTTGGTTTCCACTACTACACTGTGAACCAGGTCCAGTTAAGACCTTATTTTAGCTGTTTTTTTGTCTCTTAGATCCATCACATTGCCTCATATGGTATACACATCAACACATACTTCCATTTCTAAAGAAGTGAGGCAAGGGGACCAAGATTGGTGTGACTTTTGACAGAGAGCGAATAGCTAACACTTTAAAATTCAGAAGAGATGTAATGTACAGTGAGCAGCAAAGAAAGGTCATTGGATATAGAAACTAGAAGGTAATTTCAAAAGAACAGTTTATGTAAGGCAGTAGAAAGAAAAGGTATAGAGGGGTCAGCGGAAGAGCAGGCATTCAAAGGTGAAGTGGTTTCTCCAAGTAGTGTGAAGTTGACGGAAATGATGAGAGCTTGATGGGCAGGAAAGATTGAGGAAATAAACATTTTTAATGCGAGAGCTCTTTAATCAGTCCTGACAGTGGGAAGAGCCAATAAAGAGTGAGATATTAAAGTAGAAGGAAGAGTGAGTAGCTGATAGAACACATTCATTGAGGAGGTAGGAAAAGTATGGGGTCAAGGGTATAGTTAGAGTGATTAGCTTCAAAACAGAATAGAGAAAGAAAGAATGTGTGGAAATACAATCCAGTTAAGAGTAAGAGGTGAGAGACGATGAGGGAGATTTTCACCTAATGGAAACTTTTCTCATTTATTCGTAATATGTATTTTCCACCTACTATATAAAAAGAATTAGAGGCAGCTGGAATGTTGGTAAAAGGACAAGAAACTACATCCTGAATAACTTAAGTGGAATAGCTGTAACTGAATTCACAGCAACAGCAGCTAACTTTGCATTTCTTAGGAAAAGATAACAAAGAGAAAAGATTTTAAATTATATGGGAATAGGCCTATATGATTTAAAAGAAAATATCATCTATCCTCCCATTTATTTTCACTTGGCACTCTCCTATGAGAGGTGCAATACATTAATATTTTATTACAAGTGTAATGATTATCACACCTGCCTAGTTAACAGTGAGTTTGTTTAGAACTTTGATTTGGAACATCAAGGCCAAAGTTGTGAGTCTCTCCTGAGGCCAGAATGGAAGCATCTCCCTCCCTTCGTTTAGATAGAGACAAGAGTTAGGACTAAGTCTGGACTCCTTTTCTCTTCATTTTTAATTTTGGAGACCTGGAGACTCAATGCTAAGTTTCAATCTACATTGCAATTCCAGTGTATTGTACACTGTCTGCTATGATGATGCCAAACTGTGTCGTGCAAAATGTAAGATGAATTCCTATGTGGACTAGGCCCAGGGAACAGTTTCATAGTTAGAATTTACCACAAACTTTGTTAACATTCCAGGTATAATTTCAGCTTGAATCTTTTTTTTCCTGACACTTAAAATTTGATATAATATTCACTGTAAATACTATCCAAGCCAGGTAGGTATTCTTTGAATCATTGACAAGGAGGTACATATTTTGTAGAGGCCTGCCTTCTACCCTTAGATTTTCTCAATTGATTGCTTTAGAAAGAAAAGAAATCCACAGTCCTGAATGTTCACTAAATGAGTCTTTGAAAGGCAGTGGCCCAATACAAATATTATACTAAAAGATGAAACTAAGGAAGGGCCAAAAGAGAAGCAAAGATCACATGGAAAATGCTCTTTCCAACATGAAACACTTGGTCCAGGAAAGCCTGGGGTGTCAAACCTTGAATCTGAGAAGAGCTTGGCTCTGAAATCTTGGCCCCCAATACAAGTCTGTCTGTTACTCTGTGTGTGGTTCCATGTGACATATACTTCTCAAGTGTGGAGAAGGAAAACTAATTCCAGGCCACAATGTAGGGCTGTCTGAAGACAAAATCTTATTCATCAGTCCTCCCCGGATTGCCGTTATCTTTCTCCTCTCCAACCCCAGGGCCAGAGATCCTGCTGTTCTCTGCAGGCTCACTCTGGGGCTCTCTACAATATGTCCCACTGAACCTTTAATGATCCTGTTCCCCATTCCTTCAAAGGATCATCAACTGGTAATTAAACTGATGACTTCTGCTAGTAAATGCCCATATAAACTAACAGCTCTTACATAACACATGCATTACTAGAGGTGTCCTTCAAGGTAAAAAATGGTTCCGTGGAAAGAACTAGTTGTAACACAGAGAATGTCAGGAGCTGGGATTAACCAGTGGGAAGGATAGCACTGATTGGAACTGGCCTGGTGTCTATTCTTGATCTAGGCTTTTAGGAAGAGTTTCTGATGTTTAAGGATGTTACGCATATTAACCACCCAGTTGCCATGGAAGTGATTCGGAGTCATAGCAAGCCCATGTGTATCAGAGTAGAACTGTACTTCATGGGGTTTTTAATGGCTGATTTTTCAGAAGTAGATAGCCAGGACTTTCTTCTGAAGCACCTCTTGGTGGACATGAACTTCCAACCTTTTGGTTAGCAACTGAGAACACTGTTTGCACCACGCAGGGACTTCATTGAGCATATACTCTGCACCAAATACTGTGTTACTGTCATATGAATGATCTCTTTTAAACTTCACAACAACAAGTGACGAACTAAGTCAAAGGGTTTCATTAACTTTCCCAAAGATAACTTAAACTCATGTGTACTTAAGTTTAAATTATCTTTGGGAAAGTTAATGGGTACTGCAAATGGTTTCTGCTCCACTACTAACCTAATGGTTGGTGGTTCAAACCCACTCAGTGACACCATGAAGATAGTCCTGGCAATCTGCTTCCATAAAGATTACAGCTAAGAAAATCCTATGGAGTAGTTCTACTGTGTCACACACAGGGTAGCCAGGAGTCAGAATGGATTCGATGACAATGGGTTTGGTTTGGTACTTAAGTCAAATCATGCTAATTTCTTTCTCAAGATACGCCAGTGGTTTTTAATCACGCAGTAAATCTCAGGTCTCTACCATGCTCTACAAGGTCTTACCTTGTCTCGCCTCTTGATATGTCTGCCTTTGTCTCCTACAATTACTTCTCTCCCTGTCATAGCTACATGGCCTCATTGCTATTCTTTGAACATAGCAAGCTTGTCACAGCCAGGATCTTTCATAGCCTGGTCCTACTGCCTTAAAAGTTCATCCCCCAAATATCTGCATAGTCTAATTCCTAATTTCATTTCAGTGTCCAATCAAATGGCTCCTTCTCAAGTAGACCTTCTGTATTAAGCTATATAAAAGAGCACACTCTAACCCAAATCAGTTACCATTCCCTGACTCTGCTGTATTTTGCTTTCAGACTTTTACAACTTTATATTGTGGTATGGTATGCTATCATATTATATCATATTTTTTACTATGTTTTCCACTAAAATGTAATCTCTGTAAATGTAGGTATTTTGCATCATTGGTGCCTAGAACAGTGCCTGGAACCTAGTAGGTATTCAGTAAATACTGGTTACATGAATGAATTATATGTTTAGTTTTTTCTCCACAGCTCTATACACCATTTTGATGCAACAGTAATATTAATATTAGTGTTTTATAATTGTTGCTAATGCTTACTGAGTGCTCACTATATTTGAGGCACGAGATAAATGCCTTACAAAGTTTATTACGTTTAATTTCCACATACACACAAACTCATATGCCCCCCCCATTGTTACAGGTGAAGACATTTTACAACCAGAAAAATTAAATAATAGGTTGCAAATTTATTAAGTGGTGTACCTGGATGTATTCGACTGTGGAGCCCATGCATGCTCATAACCACTACTGACAACTAGATTGATGTTGTCTTATCAGTGATTTTGCTATATCCATCTCCTATTCGGAATCAGTGATCTAGCCCTGCCCCTTCTTGTACAGATGAGAAAAGTCAAGGCCAATATTAGTTTACAGATAAAGATGAGTGCAAGATTTAGAACTCGTATTTCCTTACACTTTTTAGCACATGCCATATCAGCCCGTCTAATAAAGAATCTGTTGAAGAATGTTAGATACCAGTCAAGTTCCCCAAATCCTTCCTCTCCTCCAGCAGTGGACTAAACTTGTGCCATCTGGACTGGAGGACATTAGACACAAGCAAAGGTAGGAGTGAGAATGTCTTTTATTCTCAAAGAGGAGGACTAAATAAACATCTGTGCACTGACCTTTAGCTCCTTTCTTTGGCTAATATCTTTGAATCCTGGTGGCACCGTCTAATTATACCTAACCCTGGTGGCATAGTGGTTAAGAGGTATGGCTGTTAACCAAAAGGTTGATGGTTCAAATCCACCAGGCGCTCCTTGGACACCGTATAGGTCCATTCTGCTGTCTCCTATAAGGTTGCTGAGAGTCAGAATTGACTCGATGGCAATGGGTTAATGGATTTGCAACCTCCAGAATTCACTTCTGCCTTCCTTCCAGGCAAGAAATTTTGTTTCTGGAAAATTGACCAGTCCAAGAAAAAGATGAACAGATAATGCTCTTTGCACATCTCCTATAAAAAATATCCCAGTCCTCATGGAAGCTACCTGCTGTAAGGACTATCACAGAATAAGCCTTGCTCACATTGAGAGACCCTCCAAATATGATTTTAGTGTCTCATAATAAAAAGAGAATAGGCAGACATCACTAACCAGGCAGATAAGGGAAATACTCCACCATGAAAGACAGAGATCAAAACAAATAACAAAAGAAATATATGCTTGAAATCAACACAGTGGTCAGAGCAGAAAAAAATTTCAAAAGAAATATTATTCATATTTTCAGAGAAAAAATAGAATATACCATATGCGTGAAATAAAGAATGCTGTATTAAAGAACCGAAAACCAAACCAGTTGCCGTTGAGTCCATTCCGACTCCTGGCATCCATGTGTGTGTCAGAGTAGAACTATGCTCCACAGGGTTTTCAAAGGCTGAGTTTTCAGAAGTAGATAGTCAGGGCTGTCTTTCAAGGTGCTTCTGGGTGGACTTGAACCACCAACCTTTTATTTAGCAGCCAAGTGCATTAACTATTTCCACCATCCAGGGACTCTATATAAAAGAAAAGTCAGATATTTAAGGAGAACTCTTATAAATTAAAACTATTATGGAGAAAAAATCAATAGAAGGTCTGAAAGACAAAGTTAAGGGTAATCAACATAGAAAATGGAACACAGACAGGCTCTTTCCTACGTGTTCCTCCCTGTGTTCAGATAATGCTGCCAGCCAAACTCTGGATTAGATTCAGCAATGAGAGATGCGATCTGGAAGGCTGGGGAGGCACGAGTTACTTGGGTAATATGTTTATTTGCTTCTGTTGCTTGGATTTGAGGGACTGAGATTTCACAGTGGCCTCTGGGTGTCTTACTGGGCATCACCTACCTCAGTGCTGGAGGGAGATGCAGTTCCCCTGACTTCCAGATTCCCTGAAACTTAATGGGGACCTTCCACTTATCCTCATTCCTCTAGTACATCCAATGGTTTTGAAACACCTAATCCTTGTATTGGAAACCCTGGTAGCATAGTGGTTAAGAGTTTGGCTGCTAACCTAAAGGTCAGCAGTTTGAATCCACCAGGCACTCCTTGGAAACCCTATGAAGCAGTTCTACTCTGTCCTACAGGGTCACTATGAGTCGGAATCGACTCAACATCAATGGGTTTGTTTGTTCTTTTAATCCCTGTATTGGAGCCCTGGTGGCTCACTGGCTAAGAGTTCCTCTTTTAACCGAAAGGCCAGCATTTTGAATCTACCAGTCACTTCTTGGAAACCCTATGGGGCAGTTCTACCCTGTCCTATGATTTGGAATCAACTTCATGGCAACGAATTTTAGAATCCCTGTATTAAATCCCTCTCTGCTTATAGGACCTAGGGTAGTTTCTTTTTTCTTGATCAAACCCTGATATATTATATACCCCAAAGAAATTCTCATGTAGCAGGTAAACACAAATGAGGACTTGTATCAGAGCTTTTTTGTTTTTAGCAGTGAATTGGAGTTAATCCCAGTGTTTATCACTAGAGGAATTAATAAGTAAAACATTGTAGATATACAGTTAACAGTGCATAGTAATATACATCAGCTGGGAACAAACTGTACATATATAAAACTTGAATAGCTCATAAAGATATTCATATTCAGTGAAAACAATTAAGAGATGAAATGATAGTGATAGCACACTTACGGAAATTAAAAAAACATACATATAAGCAAAACAACACTGTACATTTTACAAGGGACTTATACGATATACACAAGAATGTGTACATACATGAGAGAAGGTAGGAGTTTGGATCAAATGTGAATGAAGAGGGGAGTATATTGCCCCTTGTTCAGCCTGATGATGATTGATAGTGCTATCAACTGAGGAGTAAGATTACCTCAACTCTCTGTTCCTACAGACAATCTCTTCAGTCTATTTCTCACACACACACTCATACACACACTAAAATTGGGCAGTTGGGTGGCCAACTTTGAACAAATATCTACTGAGGGCCCAATCTAGGAGTGATCTGTGACAATGGCAGTGACAATGAAAAAGAAGGATTCTATGAGAACATTTTTAGCTGTAAAGTCATTGAGGACAGGGATTTCATTTTATTCATCATTATATTCCCAGTGCCTATAGATGCTCAATAATTTTTGTGTAATGGACCTGAACTAAAATCAACCTATATCCTACCATAGAGTTCATGTTCAAAGAGCAAATTTCCCTAAATTGAAATAAACAGTAAATATGCTGAGATCTCTTCTTCCCTGCTACTACACCAGTAGCGTATAGTGAGCAGTGGATAGTCAAGCTTGCAGGTGCTGTAGTTTGGACAATAAAAGTGCGAAGAACAGGGACATAAAGTTAGATTTCAGCATGTTTCCTGTCCATCAGCTTCTATACTCATTTTGTGAAGAAAGGTAAGTGGGTGGATTGGGGAACCATCAGTCAGAATCTATCTCTGAGCAACACTTGAGCTCTTAAACAGCCATATTTGGAAGGAGAGGATTCAGTCAATGGCCATTATTTTTATGTATTCTAAAGAATCTTAAAATTAAAATGATCCAGAATTTTAGGCTATTAGAGAATCCTTGTCATTATTAAAGAAAATTAAGTTGCTGAGCAGAAGGGATCTCTGTAAAACTAGTGTTCAATAGCACAATTTGCCAGTTAGAACCACAGTGAAGTCTATATATGAAAGCCTTATAGATCACAACAAAAAATTGTCCAATATGGTACTGGAAGATGAGTCCCCTAGCTAGCTAGAGGGCACTCCAAATACATAGTGGCTACAACAATGGACTGAAGTATACTAATAATCATGAAAATGGCACAGGATTGGGCAATGTTTCATTCTGTTGTACATGGGGTTGCCATGAGTTGATGCCAACTTGATGGCAACTAACAATGTATATGTGTGTGTATACACACACATATACATATATAAACCCATTGCTGTCAAATTGATTGTTGAGTCAATTCTGACTCATAGTGACCCTATAAGACAGAGTAGAACTGCCCTATAGGATTTCCAAGGAGCAACTGGTGGATTCAAACTGCTGACCTTCTGGTATGCAGCCGAGCTCTTAATCTTAACTACTGCACCACCCGGGCTCCGTATATATATAGATATATGAATATATGGAAATTCATGACCTTGGCCCAGAGAACATTAGTTCTTATAAACAGCTTTATTGCTTAATTGGTAATTAGGACCTGCTTTCCTGTGTGTGGTATTAACATAAATTGGTCGAGAGCAGTACCAGGTGCATTCAATTAAAAGAGCTTTAAACAGAGGTGTCGTGTTTTACCACTTGGTTGCATTTTTAAAGTATATTTAACAGGTTTATTCCAATGTCAGGGTTGCAATAAATGAAAGTCAAGCTGACTTAAAACAGGCATGTCTCATGCGTTAATCTCCCTGTCTCCTGATTTCCATTACCTACTTTGAAGCAACTCAGCCATCTCTCAGTAGGCCTTGCCAAAGCCTGTAGCTGAATGTAGCTGAATGTAACAGTTGCTCTTCTCTATGCTGTAGAAGAGCTGGAGTTTTTATTTCGGTTGGGATTTTATTAGTCTGAGTCAGGCTAACATCAGACCTAACAAGGCACAGGGCCAGTTATCCCCACCATGATTTCTCTAAAATGGACTAACACGCAGTGTGAATCATGCAGACGTAAACAGGGGCATTAAGTAAGCTGTGAGCCTAGCTGTGAATGTCTTGCCTTGCCTCTTGTTACTGTTCACTTACTGGCTGTTGGCATGTGTGATGAAGCCCCAGGAAGTGCCCTGAATAGCAGGCATCAGAGCTATATTAAAGCATTATGCAGTGCAATTATTTTTAGATATTTCTGAGGATATGAAAAGTTTATGAAGTAGCTTAAAGCTGAAAACTCAGGCACAGAGGGAAGCTATGATACACTTAGCTTTAGATACTGAATTTCGGTGGGAAATGAGTCAGTGCTGATCCAATTAGTTGTTGGTAATGCTTTCCTGGAATAAAATTCTTTTAAATGCAGTAATGCACTAATTGCAGTCATAATATTTCTTAGGGGACATAGATGGATGTATGCACGCATTTTTGCCTCTTCCATTAACTTCTCCAAAATTGAATGACTCCTAGGACAAGCTTTTATATGAGACTGTTAGGACTCTGATGAAATTCTTTCCTCTCAATATTTCTACTTGATCATGCACTCAATATTTCCACTTGATCAAGCTCTACAATTAAACACACTGTCTTTATAGCTCTCAAAATCACTGATGGAATAGGACATAGACAATCTTCAAGGCACAAAATAAGGTGACTCTAGAAAGAAGCTGACCAAATGAAAATATATCTTGTTCATTCAAATCCTACTTATTTCTAAAGAAAATCTCAACTCCTGCTACATCCAAAAAGTTGTCTCTGATTATTTTTGTGTAAATTAATATATTACAAGTTTTTGTCTTTATTTGAATCTGTTTTCTGTTCTCCAAATACTTCACGCATAGAACCTTATTTCCTCAGTTAACTTGCACATGCTTCAGGAGACAGGTATATGTCATTTTATAAGACATTTTATAACTTTCTGAAATCTAATCAAGGTGTTATAAATCAATGCTTTGAGACTATCCCTCTTCACAGAACAAAAAACAAATAAATTTTTTAAAAAAGATAAAAATAACTTGTTGTTTTTGTTAGGTGCTGTTGAACTGATTCCGACTCATAGTGACCCCACAGGATAGAGTATAACTGCCCCATAGGGTTTCCAAGGAGTGGCTGGTGAATTTGAACAGCTGACCTTTGGGTTAGCAGCCAAGCTCTCAACCACTATGCCACCAGGGCTCCTATACAAATAGCTTAGAAGTAATAAATGTATTGATAGTCCAGAAATGGAACCCAACATGTTAAGAGAAACTAACAATGCAGGTCTCTTGGGATCTGAGCTTGGAAACAAGGAAAAGTGGCCATATGTTCTGGATTCTCTGGGGTAGAAGGAAATAAGTCCCCTCACCTATGGTAGGGAACTAGCATTGGTTTCATGCTAGAAAATAGGAACAGTGTGGCGTTTTCTAGACTGTGGAAGGAGACTGAAAAAAAGCCCTAATTTACTAACTTTGTGGGATACAACTTTTTGTATCATAGAGATGCAAGGAAGCAGGCAAACTTGCATCCAGGCAACCTTGAACCAAGCCACCACTTGGGTACAGTAAATAAAATTATGACAAATGAAATGAAAATAAGAAAAAATATCAATCGTGATTTTTAAAATAAGTATGTTTAGAATCACCAAAAGTTAAAAAGGAATGAAGAAATCTGTGAAAACAAAAAGAAATTATAAAACCAAAATAGACATAAAAGGGGATAAAGAGATTTAAAACATGTAGAAGAGACATGGCATATAGATTGAGATAATTTAATATATTTATATAAGTGTTGCAGAACAAAAGATTTGAGAAAATGTTTGAAAGGTAGTATTTGAAAATATAATAATTTTCTAAAATTGAGGAAAGGAATAAGTTCTCAGAGTAAAAGTCTCCACCAAGTATCATAATAAATCAATCAAAGTAAATAAAAGTAAATCCACACCAATACCCATCTTAGTGAAACTATAGTAAATGAAGGATAAATAAAAGCCTTCATAGCTGGAAAAAAGAAAGACGTGATACCTAAAAAGTAATGACAATTACAGTGATAACAGACCTCTCAGCAGCAATAATGATGTTGGAAGACAATGGAATAATGCCAACACATTCTTGAAGGAATAAAATTCTAAATACAAGATTGTATACCCAGCTAATGGAAACCCTGGTGGCATAGTGGTTAAGTGCTACAGCTGCTAACCTAAAAGTCAGCGGTCCAAATCCACCAGGCACTCCTTGGAAACTCTATGGGGCAGTTCTCTGTCCTATAGGGCCGCTAGGAGTCAGAATCGACTCAACGGTAGCTGGTTTGGTTTTGGTTTTTATCTAATAGAACAAGCATATTGAAAATAAAGAATGTGCATATACTTAACAATAAACCAAAAAACCAAATCCATTGCTGTTGAGGCAATTCCAACTCATGGTGACCCTATAGGACAGAGTAGAACTGCCCCATAGGGTTTCCAAGGAGCACCTGGTGGATTTGAACTGCCGACTTTTTAGCTATCAGTCATAGCTCTTAACCACTACACCACCAGTGTTTCCAACATAACCTTAAAATACATAGAGCAAAAATAAACCTAATTTAAAAGAAATCGATAAATTCACAAATATCATGGAAAATCTTCATCTATTTCTATCAGGGGATAAAGAAATTTAAAACAGATTTAAATCTATTTCTATCAGAAATAGATTAAGCAGACAAAAAAACTGCCAAGAATATAGAAATATTGGACAGAACAGCAAGCTTGCTCATGCATATTGATAATGTATACATAAAGTATATACTTATTTTTATAAAAACAGACCACATATTAGGCCATAAGGGTGGTATTAACGCATATCAAAGAACTGATATAACACATGATATGTCCAGTGGTTAAAATATTTTATATCCATTTTATTTCTCCTGCAGCACTTTGTTTTCTACTGGCCCACCACATAGTAAAAAACCATTGCCATCAAGTCGATTCCAACTCATAGCGACAGTATAGGACAGAGTAGAAATGCCCCATATGGTTTCCAAGGACCTTTTGGTTAGTAGCCGTATCTCTTAATTAGTATACCACTAGTGGTTAAGTCCTAGGGCTGCTAACCAAAAGGTCAGCAGTTGGAATCAACCAGGTGCTCCTTGGAAACTCTATGGGGCAGCTCTACTCTATCCTACAGGGTCACTAGGAGTCAGAATTGACTTGACAGCAAGGGGTTTTCTGTTTTTTGTTTAATAGCCTAAATACTCACTATCAACTCATAGGAGTCTTATGGAGCAAATACGAAAAAAAAAAAACAAGAAAACTAAGCAAGACCAAATTAGTCTTTTACCACATAAAAAATTATATGCTTTTATCCTTTCACTTTTTTCAGTTATCATATTGAAGGTGTTGGAAGCAGCTAAAATTAATAAAAGTAACTTGATTAGCTATCTCAAAATTGTAATTACCTAAAGTGTGATGTTTTGTTCAATTTAATATTTAAGCATTTTGCATTTATCTGTTCAACAAAAACTTTTATGGATTTTGCTGCTACTGAAAGGGAAAGCCACCATCCATCTATCAGTTACACTGTGGTGGCTTGCATATTGCAATGATGCTGGAAGCTACGTCATTGGTGTTTCAAATACCAGCAGGGTCACCCATGGAAACAGGTTTCAACAGAGCTTTTAGACTAAGACTAAGAAGAAAGGCCTAGTGGTCTACTGAAAATTAACCAATGGGAGCCCGATGTATCACAACAGAACATTGTCTGATAATAGTGCTGGAAGATGAGCCCCTAGGTTGGACGCCATCCAAAATACACAATAGCAGCAACAATGGACTCAAGCACACCAATGACCGTGAAGACGGTGCAGGACCAGGCAATGTCTTGTTTTGTCGTCCATGGGGTCACCATGAGTCAGAGCTGACTCGATGGCAACTGATGATGACAACAAGAAAGGGAAAAAGCTACATCTTAAAGCTTGGTCTGTTATCATGAAGCAAGATGGCAGCTGGTAAAAGTCGCAGAATATATGCCATTTGAAAACTTAAAACAAAAATTGTCTTGCATGGTTAGAATTTACAGTTATAAATATCCTAAGAGAAAAAAGAAAGACAGGCTATTTTAAAACTAATTAGACATTTCATCTACAACATTTATATTGGAGCTATATATATACCAACATTGGTTGATGTGAGGTTAGCGTTCACGGATTATCAGTTTAATTGTTTTTCTACGTGGATACTTTTTATTCTAAGAAACAGAAGTTCACTCTTTATCTTAAGATAAAGGGTTTTTAATGTAAGTTATGCATGTAGATGGACGTCAAATGTAATTGAAAAAACCTCATCAACTAATTTGCTCTAGGGACTGATGGTTTTCTCTGTCTCATCTTGTGGTCCCGATACTGACTTACCATTAATGATATTTCTACTTTCTTAGTATCTGCTTTATTCTTCTCTCTTCACTCTTCTTCCAACCAACTTCTCTGGCTGCTCAAAGGTTTTATCAAGGCGTGGCATTTTTTTTTTTTTTCTTTTGCTATCAAGTTGATTCTAACTCCTGGTGAACCCAAGTGTGTGTCTTTTGCCATCAAGTTGATTCCAACTCCTGGTGAACCCATGTGTGTCAGAGTAGAAGGGTGTTTCATAGAGTTTTCAATGGCTGTGATCTGTTGAAAATAGATTGCCAAGACTTTCTTCTGAGGTTCCTCTGGGTGGACTTAAACCTCCAACATTTAGGTTAGCAGCCAAGCGTTTAACTGTTTGTGCCATCCAGGAACTCCATATAGTAAGTGCTCAATAAACTGTGGTTAAAAAACTAGCAACTCTACTAAAATTTGACTCATTATGAAAATATTTTCATTATGGCTAGGTTTGCACAAGCAGGGATAGAGTATGGTATTTTGTTATGTCTGTTCTTGAAGAGCAAGCACTGTTACACTATACCCTAAATGCTTTATTTCCCTATTACAGTTTTAACAGTGTCCAAAATACCGTACTTTGTCTAAGAAGCTATTTTTTCATCACAGGGAATGACCAAAGAGAAAAATGACAATATTTATTCTAAGAGTAATCATTTGGTTAGATAGAACATTTTACTAAGGCATTTAAAATGATTAACTCCATTAAAAAAAAAAAAACTCTAGCAAGGAGACATTGTGTTGCTTTCAAGGGTTTCAGGAAGCTCCATAGCTGGTTTGGAAAAGCACTGTAGAATGTCTAGTGCTCTGATTTTCTTTGACTTGGCCTTTAAGTTCATGCATTATGAGTTATTTTGCTCCTAGATCATATATATGATGCTGAATATCTCTGATTATAAATATAATCTTTTGAACTTACACAAAAGCACTAAACTCCTGGAGTATGTATTTACTTGAACAAATGATATACATGTTTCCTGGTATGAAACAAATCTAAACTATTTTGAAGGCTAAATATTTTACAGGATTTTATGAAAGAAAGCCATTCCCCAAGGTGAAGATGGAAAGATAACTACCAACTCAATGCAGATATGCCTAAACCAAAATGCAATGAAAAAGGCATTTTTCTAATAATTTCAGGAAAACTTGATTAATTAAAATTATTGCCCTTTTCAAAATACAATTTTCACTCATTCAAAATTAGACATTCTGATTTTTAAAATCTCTCCTTCTCATTATCATATATATACGTGATGACTTACTTAAACGGAGACCGTACAAATTACTTACTGCTGCAGCTTAATATTTTGATCATTATTTGGAAAGCTAGGAGGCTATTGGGAGGAAGAGGAAAAGACAATCGAAATGAAGACTAAGGTTATATTACCAAAGACGTAAGATCTTAGCATGGTTTTCTGAAAACTGTGGCCATTTTAGCCATTTATGTGACAACTTAATGCAATGTCAAGAAATACCCAGTGCCGTCAAAGTGCATAATTGAAATTGCAAAGTTAAGCTACATATTTGCTTATAGACATGAGTGTTGATCTTGGGGCTTTCAAAACTAAGAATTTATTGGATGACAAACATATCCCCTTCAAAAAGAAGAAAAAATATATATACTTGTAATAAAATTAAAGGAACATTGAGCAAGGTGTCATAAAAGCTAAATTCAGGACTAGAAATAATTTGTAGAAAAAAAAACAATAGCAACAAGAAAAAATATATACGACATATTACCAAAAAAAAAAAAGAGAGATGCACTTTAAGAAAATAAAACTAACTAAACCCATTGCTGTCGAGTTATGTCTGCTCTGATCCTACAAGACAGAGTAGAAATGCCTCATAGGGTTTCCAAGGCTATAAATCTTTATGGAAGCAGATTGCCTCATCTTTCTCCCACGGAGCAGCTGATGTGTTCCAACCGCTGACCTTTGGTTAGCAGCCAAGCACGTAACCATTGCACCACCAGGGCTCCTTGCATGAAACTAGCTAGTATTAGCTATTTTAACAGTAATACCCACACAAAAACCCACTGCCATCCAATTTCCATTCATACTGACCCCACAGGGTTTCCAAGGCTGTAAATCTGTACAGAAACAGACTGCTACATCTTTCTCCCATGGAGCTGCTGGTGGTTTCGAACTGCCAACCTCTTGGTAAGCAGTTGATCACTTTAACCACTGCAATACCAGGCCTCTTTTAACAGTAATAAACAAAAAACAACAACAAAAAAAACAAACCCAACCCACTGTGGTCAAGTCAATTCCAACTCATAGTGACCCTACAGGACAGAGTAAAACTGCCCCTTAGTGTTTCCAAGGAGCAGCTGGTGGATTCAAACTGCCAACCTTTTGATTAGCAGCTGAGCTCTTAACCACTGTGCTACCAGGGCTTCTTAACATAGTGTTGCTATAAGTCAGAACTTACTTGAAGCACCTAACAACAATAACAATTTACATAACAATTATAAAATTAAATGGCTATACTCCCTTTCTATAAAGTTTTTAAAGTATAATTTAATGGCTTGGAAAATACTCACAAAATGATTGTCTTAGTCATCTAGTGCTGCTATAACAGAAATACCACAAGTGGATGGCTTTAACAAAGAGAACTTTATTTCCTCACGGTAAAGTTGGCTAAAAGTTCAAATTCAGGGTGTCAGCTCCAGGAGAAGCCTTTCTCTCTCTGTCAGCCTTCTTATCAATGTTCCCCCAGACTAGGAGTTTCTCCCCGCAGGGACCCCAGGTCCAAAGGAGACGCTCTGTTCTTGGCACTGCTGTCTTGGTGGTATGAGGTACCCCTGTTTCTCTGCTCGCTTCTTTTTTTATATCTCAAGAGATTGCCTTAAGACTGAGTCCTGCCTCACTAACACAACTACCGCCCATCCTCCCTCATTAACATCATAGAGGCAAGATTTACAACATACAGGAAAATCACACGATATTGGGAATCATGGCCCAGCCAAATTGATACACACGTTTTTGGGAGGACATAATTCAATCCATGACAATGATGTTGAGTGGAAAAAAAAAAAAAGACAAAATATATAACACAGGCAATTTATTAGCCTATGTGAACTCTTTTTCCTTAAATATAGCATATATATGTGTGCGTGATACAATGTGTGTGTGTGTATACACATACACCTGTGTTGTTGTTATTGTTGTTGTTGTTAGGTGCCGTCCAGTTGGTTCCGACTCATAGAGACCTTATGCGCAACAGAACGAAACACTGCCTGGTCCTGCGCCATCCTTACAATCATTGTTATGCTTGAGCTCACTGTTGCAGCCACTGTGTCAATCCACCTCATTGAGGGTCTTCCTCTTTTCCGCTGACCCTGTACTCTGCCAAGCATGATGTCCTTCTCCAGGGACTCATTCCTCCTGAGAACAAGTCCAAATTATGCAAGATGCAGTCTCGCCATCCTTGCCTCTAAGGAGCATTCTGGCCGCACTTCTTCCAAGACAGATTTGTTCGTTCTTTTGGCAGTCCATGGTATATTCAATATTCTTCGCCAACACCACAATTCAAAGGCGTCAACTCTTCTTCAGTCTTCCTTGTTCATTGTCCAGCTTTCACATGCATAGGATGCGATTGAAAATACCATGGCTTGGGTCAGGCGCACCTTAGTCTTCAGGGTGACATCTTTGCTCTTCAACACTTTGAAGAGGTCCTTTGCAGCAGATTTGCCCAAAGCAATACATCTTTTGATTTCTTGACTGCTGCTTCCTTGGCTGTTGATGGTGGATCCAAGAAAAATGAAATCCTTGACGACTTTAATCTTCTCTCCATTTATCATGATGTTGCTCATCGGTCCAGTTGTGAGGATTTTTGTTTTCTTTATGTTGAGGATTTTTTTTTTCTTTATAGTAGGGTTATGTGTCTGTCAGTTTGTCCTACTGTGGTGGCTTGTGTGTTGCCGTGATGCTGGAAGCTATGCCACCAGTATTCAGATACCAGCAGGGTCACCCATGGAGGACAGGTTTCAGCTGAGCTTCCAGACTAAGACAGACTAGGAAGAAGGACCCAGCAGTCTACTTCTGAAAAGCATTAGCCAGTGAAAACCTTATGAATAGGAGCGAAACACATACATATATGTTGTATAAAATGCAGATAATCCCATTATAAAAAAGGCTGTGAGAAGTAAACAGGAGAGTGTGTATCAAGTTCGATGCCTGACACCTATTAAGTGCTTAATTAGTATTAGCTATACCTACAGGGGAAACCCTGGTGGCATAGTGGTTAAGTGCTACGGCTGCTAACCAAAGGGTCAGCAGTTCAAATCCGCCAGACACTCCTTGGGAACTCTATAGGGGAGTTCTGCTCTGTCCTACAGGGTTGCTATGAGTCAGAATCGACTCGATGGCAGTGGGTTTGATTTTTTTGGTTTCTACCTATAGGTGGAAACCCTGGTGGTGCAGTGGTTAAGACCTACAGCTGCTAACAAAAAGGTGAGCAGTTCAAATCCACCAGGAACTTCTTGGAAATCATATGGGACAGTTGTACTTGGTCTCTATAGGGTTGCTATGAGTCAGAATCAACTCAACTGTAGTGGGTTTGGTTTGGTTTTATTTCTTTTATAATGGCAGTTTTCTATCTATCGCCACTAAAACAGCAGTTGTGCGAACAATTCTGATTTCTCCAATGGTTCTCTCCTGCATACCGCCCAATAACATTTATGCAATTGGCCAAGGAAACCCAAATTGCCAGCACAAATACACCACTCAGAAAATCTGAACCCTCATCCCCTGCTCCCTAAAGTCCATCATCAAAGTCAGGTACAGATTTGACTCACTATTCAAATTAATGATGCTACCACTCTCTGGGAACAGCCCTGTGATGGTTGATGTTATGTGTCAACTTGGCCAAGCCATGTTTCTCAGTGGTTTGGCAGATATACTGGACTGGTTGCTCTTCCATAATGTACCGTATTTTTATACAAATAACCTGGGCCTTCAGCTTTTGTTTGCTGGCTGCCCCCTCTCCCCATGAGGTATTTTCATTAGCATACTATGTTAATTTTTTTTTTTTTTTACAGCAACATGTGGAAGAGGATTGGCATGGTGGTGCTTGTGAGGGTACCTCTTAGGGGGAGGGCTTGTATGGCAAAGAAATACAGAAGGTCCATTATTTGCATTAAAATATAGTGATATAATGTAATCAGCTTCCATGATGGGATCTGATGTGATCAGCCAATCAGTTGAAAAGGAAGTTTCCCTGGGGGTGTTGCCTGACTCCAGGTGGATGTTGTGGCAAAACGTGAGCTCTCAATCCCACACTCTTCTCATCTCCTGACCTTCAGTGCCTTGGCCGCAAGCCTGCAGAAGTCTCCTGCCTGCCGCCTGACCTGCAGATTTTGGATTCACCAGACCCCACAATGCTGTGAGCTAGCAGAATTCTCTAACCTGCCGCCTGACCTATGAATTTGACACTTGCCAGGCCCCACAGTTGCGTGAGCCATTTCCTTGAAGTAAATCTCTCTATATTTGTATAAATGTCTCGGAGCCCTGGTGGCATACTGGTTAAGAGCTTAGCTGCTAACCTAGAGGTCGGCAGTTCAAATCCATCAGCCTATCCTTGGAAACCCTAAGGGGCAGTTCTCTGTCCTATAGGGCCACTGTGAGTTAGAATAGTCTCAAAGGCACCTAACAACAGCAATATATGTCTTGGAGTCCTGGTGGTGCAGCAGTTAAGAGTTAAGGCTGCTAACCGAAACGTCAGCAGTTCGAATCTACCAGCTGCCTCTTGGAAACATTATGGGGCAGTTCTACTCTGTCCTATAGGGTCGCTATGAGTCAGAATTGACTTGATGGCAATGGGTTTGGTTTTTGGTATATATGTCTCACATATGTACATATGCCTCAGCGAAAAAGAGGAAGACTTTCGATGAGATGGATTGTCACAGTGGTGTAACAGTAGGCTCAAGTATAGTAATGATTGTGAGAATGGTGCAAGACCAGGCAGTGTTTCATTCTGTTGTAGGTAAGACAACATATATGTTTTACAGGTTTTGCCCCTCTAGAGAACTCAGGCTAAGGCAATCCCTTAAATTATCCCTTAGTTCTTTGGGCATTCCCCCCACTGATTCTGAGTTTATCCCTGCCCCCAACAGATCCCTTAGATTTCAGAAATTCCTAGGGCTTTAAAGGTTCAGCTAAATAGACACAAGCAAAAATGAAGAAGTGGCATATATAGGGAGGCAGCAGACTTCCTGGGACATTTTAAGGACAGTGGGGAATTTTCTACCCATGGGTGGTTGGGAAGGGGGCATCTTATTTTCTGTATAATTTTGTCTGCTAGAATGTTTTAAAAAGAAAGGCCTTGACCACAAATACCAACCATGTATAAATACTTCTGTTGTCAAAATCCAGAGGCGGTTCATACTTTTAAATGATTACAAAAGCACACAGGAAACAATTACATTTGTTTTAAATCATAGTTTACACCAAACTAATTGAATTTGAAACTAATTAAACAAGAAAACATCAATTAGATATCTATTCTCTCTCTTGTGCAATTATGTTTTTTATTACCCATGTTTCATAATTCTTGCCAAGCAGCTTTTAAATCCTATCATTAGTTCTCCAGGAAAGGAAACTGAGAAAATGTGGTACATTTTGGACACTGAGGTGTTGTTTTGATAGCTATGCTGCCGCTGAAATTAGATCTTTTGACAAACGGGTGTTCTCAGTACTTTGATTTTTTTTGAAAACTTCCTTACCTATTAGCAGGAAACTCTGGTGGCGTAGTGGTTAAGGTCAGCAGTTCAAACCCACCAGGGGCTCCTTGGAAACCATACAGGGCAGCTGTGCCCTGTCCTGTAGGGTCCTTATGAGTCGGAATTGACTCAATGGCAATGGGTTACCTATTAGAAATATTTGTACTCACGGAGGTCTAGTTCCAGAAAATTAATCGTTGGAGCTGCTCATGACTACTTTGCATATATAAAAGTCAAATCTAAATCTAAACAAGTTACAATGAACACTACTTCCCTACTCTCCTCATTTTGAGTAAGGGATAATTTCAAAAGCAAATTGGTTTCAAAGATAAATGAAGCCAAGACCACTCCACTTAATTGCATCACTGAAAATGCAGGTATAAAAGGAATGAAGCATCTATGAATGTCTTTATTTACCAGTTGCTGTCAAGTTGAATCCGACTTATGGCGGTCCCATGTGTGTCAGGCCAAAACTGTGCGCCTAGGGTTTTCAATAGCTTTTTTTTTTTTTTGTGGATGTAGATTGCCAGGCATTTCTTCCAAAGCACCTCTGTGTGACTCAAGCCTCCAACTTTTTGGTTAGCAGCCAAATGAGTTAACCACTTACACAACACAGGGATTCCCATCCTCTATTTAACACTCTTTAAATGCATCCTACTTTGGCTCAACCTTCCTCCCACTTCCTCTTTCTAGAAGAAGCTACCTTTAGGTGATAAATTTAATTGAAGAAAGTTATTTTTCCAAAATAACATTTCTAAGTAACAAGAATTTTTGTTTCTTAGAGAAGAAGTTGTACTAAAACCGAAGACGTGTGTAGTTCAGATGCTGGAGGACTTCTCTTTGTTCTGCTTCCAGTGTCCTTGTTTAAGACGCTACTACTTTTACTACAACCTTTTCACTCATTTTAGCCTAATGATAATAGCCAAATCCTATCCATAATGAAATTATACTTCACAAATTTCAGTATATCATAGGCCTTCATACCCACTATCTGAACCTTCATACTGAAGCTCATTAATTAAGGTCTACTCGGGGAATGAGGAGTCCTGGTGGCACAGGGGTTAAGTGTCTGGCTGCTAACCAAAAGTTCAGCAGTTCAAATCCACCAGCCTATGGGGCGGTTCTACACTGCCTTGTAGGGTGGAATGAGTCGGAATTGTTTGATTTGATTTGTTTTTTTTTTTTTGGTTGGGGAATGGCACTCCTTTGCCTAATAAAATCTGTAGTCCCTTTGTACATCTAAACCCTTCTCTACTAGCCTTTCTTTCCTCTACATCCTTCTATACTTTTTGCCTCAGTTTTTGGCTATCTGCTCTAATGCTAGGATTCCCAGTTCAGTTAATACTCCCATACCTGGTTTAGCCACCCAACAGTAATCTTTGATGCTTATCTTGTCCCAGTGTGGTCTATTTGTCTATGATCATACCCATTTTGAAGAGTTGGTTTTTAGGTTTGGGAATGGCATAACTACGTACCCTTTCTGGGCATACTATCTAGTCAGACTTTTTCCTCCTTGGTGAACCTTGGCACATGATCTGTGCACTAGTACAGCACACTTAGTAGCTGAGAAAAAAAGGCCACATGTAGCAAGGTGTCTGCTTTCAGAAACTCCAAATTCCTTCCCGTTATGGGCTCCATAGCTGCCCGTGATTTCCTATCTCCTTCTATAGCCACTGTATACTTCTAGTTTTCTAGCACTTTCCCTCTAAAGTTGGGGGGAAGAATTGTGTCAAATTCACCTTTGTAGCAGAGTGTCAACTTGTGAATGAATTGCTGATAAATTGATGATGCTACTTATTGGAAAAGCTGTAGATATTTATAAGGAGCCCTGGTAGCACAATGGTTAAGGACTTAGCTGCTAACTAAAAGGTCAGTGGTTCAAACCCACTAGCAGCTCCACAGGTTAAAGATGTGGCAGTCTGCTTCCATAAACATTTACAGCCTCAGAAACTCTATGGGGCAGTTCTACTGTATCCTACAGGGTTGCTATGAATTGGAATTGGCTTGATGACAATAGATTTGTTTTTGTTTTTGGGGGAGGGGGTAGATATTTATATAGCAGATAGACATTCTAAGAAAATGCCTTGTCAGAAACATTAAAAGAACTTGTTTAGAATCATCAAAGTACACTTTATTTGGCTGAACTTGTAGAAGTTAACTCCTTTTGGCCAGACTGGTCTCTACCACTTGGAGGTAAAATGGATGATTTAACCCAGCAAACCAGAAACAAATCTGAGTTGTCCTGAAGTGGGATAATGGTTCTAATTCTCCATTGCTTGTTGGTTATAGCGGAAGGAACATCAGATTAGATAAATGAATGGCTAATGTTGAAAAGCCTTTGTCATAATAGCCAAGCGTACCATTAGGATGAATTTGGCTAGGTTTCACGGTGTATACCCATGGGTAGCTAAATAGGACTCAAAAAAGATGTAGAAAAATGAGTAACAACTACAGTTGCACTGAAACTTTCATCCAAATAAGTTTAAAATAGTCCTATATCTGGAGAAAAGTCTCTTCATAAAATAGTCTCTCGGCTGAGATTTTCCTTTTTAGTCTGTAACCCATAGCAAGTTCTAGTTGCCAACACCATTATTTGATGTGAACAGACATCTACCAAGTTCTCACTCATGATGACCAATTCTCCTTTCTTGGAAAATTTGCAGTGTTATAACCATATAGTCTTATCTTTTCACAATATGCAAGAATTATTGAAAAGGTGAAGTCCAAGTTGGGGATCCAATGGAAACCTTTACAAAGTAGGAAATTTTGATGTGGTTGATTTGGCATGGTCATCATGTTGATATAAAACCCACTGCCATCAAGTCGATCCCGACTCATAGCGACCCTATAAGACAGAGTAAAACTGCCCCACAGGGTTTCCAAGGCCGTAATCTTAACGGAAGTGGAGTACCACATCTTTCTCCCACAGAAGGGCAGGTAGGTTCTAACCACCAACCTTTCGGTTAGCAGCCAATTGCTTAACCACTGCACCACCAGGGCTCCTGGTGTTGATTGATACATATGTAAATCCTATATATATATATCCCAAAAACATGTTAAATGTTTAGAATTTTTGTGACCAAGTGATATGCACTCTAAAGGCATTTTAACAGTTGCTGACTCCATCCCTTTGCCAGACCTCCACCTTGTTTTTGAGTCTCACTTGCTGCAGCGGCAGCCCCCAAGGAAATTAGAAAAGGGTTGAAATCATTGACCCAGCTATCTCACCAATGGCTCCTGATGCAGGAGTGGATTTTTATGTTTTGAGCAGATTGAAGGCCACAGGGATACTGCACTTTGCACTAGCCTATTACTAAAACAAACAAAAAAGTTGCTTCTAGTTGAATTAGACTCATGGTGACCCCATGTGTTTCAGAGTAGAACTGTGCTCCAAGGGGTTTTCAATTTGGAAGTAGACTGCCAGGCCTTTCCTCCAAGGTGCCTCTGGGTGAATTCAAACTTGTCACCCTTACAGTTAGTAGCCAAGCTCTTAACCCTTTTCACCACCTAAGAACTCCTAGCCGATTACTACTTTCACTGGAACGTGTGAATTGTGCCACTGTGTTTTCTTGCCACACTGCCCCATCTCTCCCTTTCTTGCTCACCCTGTCACACAGAAACTGTAATCTTCACGGCTTTTTTTCTGATGCCTTAGAGCTGGGTTAGCCAAGGGCCACTTCTACCACAACTGCCACTCCTTTCTCCTTTCACCAGGCATTCTAGAGCCCTGCTTAGGATCAAGGTAGGAGCGGAAGGGATGGAGCGTCCTATTTGCTTTATAACTCTAGAAACCACGATGTCCAAGGCAGGGTCAAAAGTGGCTTTTGGTTTCAGAGATAACGCACTTTTGGTATTAGAACCTTCTCGGGCTCCAGAGCGAGAGCCGCGATCTGCGCATGCGCGTCAGCGCAGGGCGCCAAGGGTAGGCCTGGGCCGGGGCGAGGGCCGGAAGGCAGCGGGCAGGGAGGGTAGGGAGGGAGGAGAGGGTGGGACAAAGGTGGGCGGTAGCCGGCAGGGGGCGCCCTGGAGGTGGAGCCACGCGGTCGCTGAAGCTCAGCCGTCGCCACCGCGGCGCGTGAAAATTGTGCGTCGCCCTTTCCGGCCGCTGCTAAGACGGTCTGGCAGCCCTCCGCCATGTCGCTCCACAACCGGCGCAAGTACAAACGTGGGGACTTGGTGTTTGCAAAGCTTAAGGGCTTCATGCATTGGCCCGCCCGCATAGAACAGACCTACGAGTCCAACAAATATCAAGTCTTTTTTTTCGGGACCCACGAGACGGCCTTCCTAGGCCCCAAAAACCTTTTCCCTTACGAAGAGTCCAAGGAGAAGTTTGGCAAACCCAACAAGAGGAGAGGGTTCAGCGAGGGGCTGTGGGAGATCGAGAACAACCCTACGGTCAAGGCTTCTGATTGCCACCTCTCCCAAGAGAAGAGCTGCGGGACCGAGCCCCACCAGCAGGCTGCCGAGGGCGCCGGGGATAAGACGACGACCACCGAGGGCGCCGGGGATAAGACGACGACCACCGAAGGCGTTGGGGAAAAGACGACCACCGAGAGCGACGGGGATAAAAAGACGACCACCGACGGCGCCGGGGATAAGAAAACGACCACCGAAGGCGACGGGGATAAAAAGACGACCACCGACGGCGCCGGGGATAAGAAAACGACCACCGAAGGCGACGGGGATAAAAAGACGACCACCGACGGCGCCGGGGATAAGAAAACGACCACCGAAGGCATTGGGGAAAAGACGACCACCGAGGGCGACGGGGATAAAAAGACGACCACCGACGGTGGCGGGGATAAGAAGACGACCACCGAGGGCGACGGGGATAAGAAGAGGACCAACGAGGGCGGCGGTCACAAGGAGGGGAAGCCAGCCCTTGACGAACCAACCAAGGAGGAGAAGGCGGCGCTAAAGAGGGGCGCGGGAGACCTGCTGGAGTACTCCCCCAAACGTCCCAAGGAGGCCGAGCTCAAACGGGAGGAAAAGGAAGAGGTTAGGATTGACGGTGAGAGGCCCCTTCTGGTGGAGGCGGAAAACAGCAGCACCCCGTCGGAGCCCAATTCCGCCTGTAACCCCCCTCAGGAGAAGCAGGAGCCTGAGGAAGTGGAAGAAGCTCCCAAGAAGGAAGCTGAGGCCCCGGAGGCCAGAGATCAGGAGAGTCTGTAGTTACCAACTTTTCAGAAGAGCCCCGACCGTTCCTGTTGCTGCCTGACTGTTACTGAAGAACCTGGCCTTGTCCAGCAATCTGGGACTGTCTTCCCCCACCCCAACCTTCTCTTCCACCACCCGCTCCCTTTCCCTCTCCCTCTCCAAGCCTGGCCCCTGGGCATTGACCTGCTTTGGGCAGGCCACCTGGTTCTCACCTCCCAGTCCCCACATCCCTATTATCTGAGTTAGAGCCACTGTGTCCCTCTGTTCCTGGAGGTATTTCCCAGGGCTTCTGGTGGAGCTTGGACCAGCTGTTTCCACCTACTGACACACCTCTTTCTCTCCCCCAGGCTTTCTGGAGCTCAGATTGGGATCAAATAGGAGTGGAAAGAGTGGGGCATAAAGCAGCAGGGCGGACATACAGGAACCTAGAGGGGGTAATCCTCAAATGGGGGGGGGTGTAGCAGGAGGGTGACATCTTGACCTCCTGTCCAATCCTGCCATACCTGTGGAGAGGGGCCTCCCTTCAGTAAAACTGTTTGCGCACCCAGGGAGTTCTGGGTGTTGCAGTTTTTCATCAAAGTTTTGAGGCTTCCAAGTCTTTGGGGTAGAGGGCCTGAGATCTGACAGGTTGACTTTGTCCAATGAGGAGTATCTGTCCTCATTTAGATCTCTGAGTCCACAGATGGGATGCCCTGAGGAGATCTCTGGGGACCCTTTTCTTTCTCTCCACACCTCAAGGACACCTGACCCACTCAGTTGTAAAAACTTTTTTTTTTTTTTAAAGGAAATTGTTTTAATTACCAAAAAAGAAAACCACCTACCCCTACAGTGCCTCTACTCTGCTCCTGTTGCCACCCTCATTTCTGAGATGCACCAGGAGGCTCTCTTTTGGGGGGTTGATGAATTTTCTTTTGTAGCTGAGGCTCTGGTGTTCCTTGTGGTGTCATTTCCCATGCATGTAACTCATGTGATCCCCTCAGTATTGTCACCAAATCCAATATGTAGCCTGTTAAGAGAACAGAGGGAATCCAGGTGCCCCTCCCAGCCTCTTCCTAGGGTCTGTCTATGCCTTTCTTCATCTCTTATCTCTTTTACCCTGCCCCTCTCTCGGGTTATGATAAAAAAAAAAAAAAAAAAAAAAAAGTTTTGATTGTAACTTTGAAAGTTTAACTCTAGAACTGTGGATTATTTCAGTTCTACGAAATAAAATCCATTGATTATTTAAATAAACCCCTCAGGCCTGTTCCTTTGGTTTTTGAACTGTTTCTTAAATGTAGTTGCTTCTTTTGTTTTCCATACATCTTATGTTTAAAACAATTATTTGTAATGTGCAGAGATGTTTTAGAATCACCCTTGAGAAACCTTTGTCATGTATTAGTCATATAGATAGATTAATAGATTTATATTTAAGGATTGGCTCAATAGGATTGTGGGGGCTGGCAAGTCCAAAATTCATAGGTCAAGTGACAGACTGGAAACTTCAGCAGGCTGTATATGTTACAGTCTTGAGGCAGAATTCATTCTCCTGTAAGAAAACTTAAGTTTTTTAATCTTTAGGCCTTCGACTGATTAGATCAGGCCCGCCCACGTTGCCAAGGGTAATCTCTGTTACTTAGAGTCAGCTGATTGTAAATGTCAATCACACCAACCAAATGCCTTGACAGCAACATCCAGACTAGTGTTTGGCCAAACAACTAGGCACCAGAGCCTAGCTAATCTGACACATTAAATTAACCTTTACAGGTCTCTACCGTTCCATCCATCTATAGTAGCCACTACCGCTGATGAAGGTGAATGAGAACAAGTTAACTTAAAATGTTTGGATGAGACAATAAATGATTTTTTAATATGCCACATGTTTTGCCAAACAGCCGATTTGTAGAATAAGAGTAAAAAGATTAGTTTTAATCTATTATGTTTCTTTTTTGTTGGTTTTTCAGATGTAACCACTCTTTACTTCAACACCTTTCAAATGAAAATAGGACAGTTGCTTTGCATTTCCATTTCTTAAAAAGTACATTGTATCTGCAGAATGTCTTGTGTCTTTTAAGTGGCTTTTTCATGAAAAATACTGGCTCATACTAAGTACCTGGGCATATTTAAACACAATTGCATGTTGGGTCCCGGTTTCTAGATTCATCAACACTGCATGCATGTAGAAGATTCAGTAATTACGGGAGTCCTTCTCACCGAACGTGGCAGGCCATCACTAACCAGTAGGGTGGCCGCTGAAGACAACCCTATTTTCCATCCCTGTATAAGAAGGTAATATTTTACTCCAAGACATTTAAAAGTCAGAGGATTCCTTGTTTTTCAACTACTACTATTGCAATAATAATACTGGAAATTAGTATTAATTGGATATGTACTACGTGATGGGAGAAAATGGTCTCATTCAATCTTTGTAACAATCTAGCAAGGTAGCCATTAGCACTCAAATTTTCCACTGGAGGAAGCTCTTGCTCAGAAACTTCTGTGGCGTGGCTTTTCCTGCACCCCACAGAACACTCAAAATTCAGAGGTTTTACTGGGCCAAAGCTTTAGTATTTTCCACTGAACTGCACGTTCAAAAAAAGCTCCAACCATGAAATCAAAAGTTAATAGAATTGCCATTTTATTATCATTAAGTAATCGTGACAGTAGCTAATATTGAGTCTGTAAAGGCAATATATTTTACACAGAATGTCTTTGTTAATACAACTATTGTATTAGGTAGCTACTATCTTCTGTAGAGCTGAGGGAGCTTAGGTTCAGAGGTGTTAATTTTCCCAAGGTCTTACAACTAGTAAATGGTAAAGCCAAGATTCAAAGGCAGGTCTGGCTCATTCTAAATCACAGGAGGTTTGTTCCATTATATTTTATTGCTTTCCATTGCATAAAACTTCCTATTGAATAGAGTACTTATTCTTTGTACTATTTTGCAAGTGAACATTCAGAAATTTACACCATAAAGAATGTATTAACGAACATTGCTAGTGGGTGTGTGGACACCTGACAATTGTCTTTAAATGACTTAGCAAAACGATGAGGACAATTGCACATTCAATATTTTTCAAGATGTATGTGACTCTAGGAAGTCTGAGTATGGAGCAGTGTACTTGCCCCAGGCAGGCATGTGGTTTTCGATAAGGCTTTTACGGAGGCACATCTTCTAAAATGATTCAATAACCTGAAAGATAGAAAATGAAATTACTACCACTCAAGTCCCTCTCTTTGTATTCTTTCTTCTTCTTTTTTTTAATTCTAATGTTGGAGATAGCAGAAGACATTGGTGCTCCCAGGAAGCAGCATACACCTTTGTCTTCTTGGTGACTATAAGGTGGCGGTGAAAATGGTAATCTGCTTAGCAATACATCTAAAGAAAGATATCCTGCTTTTTCCTCCTACTCTTACTGCAGCCCTCACAGGAAAGTTTGGTCATGTTTAGTAAAACATAGTAAGGAGAGCCTAAAGACTTAAAAAAAAATTAGTGCGTACCACTTACTAAAGATGATTATCTTGTTATTAGATGGATATTGGTCTCCGAAGATGACAGCCCTTAGCAAGCCTGAAGCCCAGGTAAGAGAACACAACTTCTCCAAGGTTGCCTTCTGAATCTGAGTGTGAATAAGCCCATCTAGCACAACAACTGGCTCCTTCAGTTATTTTTCTTTTTAAGAATTTCATATTACATCCTCAATTTACTTAATGCAAGAAGCTGCTCAGTGGTGTCTGGCTTTGGAGCCACCTACACTTCGATTAAAATCCAGGCCGCACTAATTGAGAGGTGGACGATCTCAGTTTCTCTCAGCTACAAGTTGTGATCATGACTTTTCTTGCGATAGGTTTGCTGTAAGATGCCAACAAGCTCACATATGTACAAATGTCAAGCACAGTACCCAGCACAGAATAGGCATTGCATACATGTAAAACCACTTCCCCTCAATTTAATCCAGAAAACTGACCCTACCAGTTAAAATAATTAGAGCCCAACTGATCACGTTTGTTTAGGAAAACACAGGTGGTCTTTGCCAGACGCTAAGGAGCTGATCGTGTTGCCAGTGACAATTCTATCTTTAGTCTGGCCATTTGCAGAGAGAAACTGTAATCTTATCCTCCCATTTCCTCAGCTTGCTCTTCAAATAAACTTCTTTAAATTCCCTCACTGTTAGCAGAGTTATTTTATACAGATGTATCCAATTTTAAATATTCCCCTTTTTTGGCATAACTCATCACTCGTGTGGCCAGTTTTATTGCTCCCGTTATTTCCCTCAGATCCACTCACTGTTTTCCAATGAGTATTTCTTAAATGCATCTCCTTCAGTACCTTGTACTCCTGATTTCTTTCAACTGTATGAATAGTAATTGTATTACTCTACTTATTTCTTGGCTCCCTTGCCTTTTTTTCCAAGGCACCTATCTTTTCACACATAATTTTAATGAGCTGCCCAACTCGATTACTAAAAGGCATTGGAGTGTTTCAAGGGATTGAGCATTCTTTCCAGAAGCTCTCTCAGGTTTCATGTCTTCCTATGATTTACCCACTGTCACTTAATTTTGTGGGCTTTTCTTTTTCTCACACCCTGGCCCACTCTTCATCACAGTCATTATCCACCTCTCTTGGTGATCTGCTTAACACTTCACTAAAAAATATGTGCTGCTCAGCTCCATTCTCGCTGCTTTTCACTTGTCAACAAGACCTGTTTTTCCCTTCACTTGTGATTCTCCTGGTGCTCGGAGTTTGTCAATCATTAGGTGTCCCGGTGGTACAGTTTCTTCACAAGCCTCTCTCAGCAGCCTCTTTATTTCAGCCTGTGCACGTTACCATCAGCTCCTATTCTTTTTTTTTTGTCCTTGTTTTGACCCTTAGATGTCAGGACATAAACACTGATTTGATGTCAGTGACTACTTCGATGACAGCACCTCAAATATCCTTTTAAAACAAAAGCAAAAATAGGAAAACAAAAGAATAACTGTTCCATTGTATAATAGTCTCATTTTTCTTTAAAAATTAGTATCTGCTGAATTTTCTTGTTGTTGTTGTTAGCTGCCAAGGAATTGGCTCCTAGATCAACATCATATACAATGAAACGAAATGCTGCCTGGTCCTGCACCATGCCCGTGATCGGTTACAGGTTGGATTGTTGGGACCCACAGGGTTTTCACTATCTGATTTTCAGAATTAGGCTTTCAGGCCTTTCTTCCTAGTCCATCTTAGTCTGGAAACTTTGCTGAAACCTGTTCAGCCTCATAGCAACACACAGGCTTTCAATGACAGACGGGTGGTGGATATGCATGAGGTCACTGGCTGGGAATTGAACTTGGGGCGCCTGCACAGAAGCTGACAATTCTACGACTGAACCACCAATGCCCTGCTGAATTATAAAGCACCTGATAATAACTTTGTTTTTTTTTGTTTTTGTTTTTAATACATTCCTAGGCTTGTTGGAGTTGGGAGCTAGAGGAAAAAGCATTCCTGCTACAAATATATGGGTGTGCTAAACCAAGGTCTGTTCTGGGCACTGGTGACAGGGCCATTAAAGAAGACAGATAAGATATGTACCCTTGTGAAGCTTACATTTTGGGGGCAAGTCAGACAAATAGACAGTGGATAAATAAGATGATAATTTCAGAAGGTGATAATTTCAGAATGTGATGGAGAATGAGCGAGAAACACATATTTCAACTTAGTTAAACTGTGTATATTAGAGTTTTCCAGGAAGCCTATGGCTCATTTCAAATTAAGTTGTTTTAATAAAACACAATATTTCTATGCTATTGTGAGTTGATAGCACTCTTGCCTATACCAGTGGTTCTGAAAATTTTTAATGCATGGAAAAATATCCAGTAAGCATTCCTATATGCATGCAACAACATCAATAACAATAAACCAAAACCTACTGCCATCGAGTCGATTCCTACTCATAGTGACCCTATAGGACAGAGTAGAACCGCCCCATAGAGTTTCCAAGGAGTGCCTGGCAGATTTGAACTGCCGACCTTTTGGTTAGCAGCCGTAGCACTTAACCACTACGCCACCAGTGTTTATGATAGCACCCATTTATTGAACAGTCGTTATGTGACAGATAGTCTTCTAGGAACTTGAGATACATAAAAAAGCAATATAAACAAAGGCCCTAGCTCCTCCGTGCTCCCATTTCAGCAAGTTGTTATTGTTGTTGTTAGGTGTCGTCAAGTCGGTTCCGATGTATAGCAACCCTATGTACAACAGAGCAAAACATTACCTGGTCCTGTGCCATCCTCACAATCATTGTTGTGCTTGAGCCTATCGTTGCTGCCACTGTGTCAATCCATCTTGCTGATGGTCTTTCTTTTTTTTGCTGACCCTCTACTTTACCAGGCGTGTTGTCCTTCTTCAGGGACTGATCCCTCGTGATGATATGTCCAAAAGACATGAAACGAACTCTTACCATCCTCGCTTTCAAGGAGCATTCCAGCTGTACTTCTTCCAAGACATATTTGTCTGTTCTTCTGGCAGTCCATGGTATATTCAATATTCTTCACCAAGACCATAACTCAAAGGCATCAGTTCTTCTTTGGTCTTCCTTATTCACTGCCCAGCTTTCATATGCATGAGGCAATTGAAAATACCATGGTTTGGGTCAGGCACACCTTAGTCCTCAAAGTGACGTCTTTGCTTTTGAACACTTTAAAGAAATCATTAATATCACACACAAGTAAAATTATGCTAAAAATCATTTGAAAGCTGTTGCAGCAGTATATTAACAGGGAACTGCCAGAAATTCAAGCCAGATTCAGAAAAAAAAAAGTTTTTTTTTTTTTTTAAGAGGACGTGAAATAGGGGATATCATTGCTAATGTCAGATGGATCTCGGCTGAAAGCAGAGAATACTAGAAAGATGTTTACCTGTGTTTTATTGACTATGCAAAGGCATTTGACTGTGTGGATCATAACAAATTATGGATAACAATGCAAAGAATGGGAATTCCAGAACACTTAATTGTGCTCATGTGGAACCTGTACCTAGACCAAGAGGCAGTCTTTCAAACAGAACAAGGGGATACTGTGTGGTTTAAAGTCAAGAAAGATGTGCGTCAGGGTTGTATCCTTTCACTGTACTTAATTAAACTGTATGCTACGGAAGTAATACAAGAAGCTGGACTATACGAAAAAGAATGTGGCATCAGGATTGGAGGAAGGCTCATTAACAACCTGCAATATGCAGATGACACAACCTTGCTGGCTGAAAGTAAAGAGGACTTGAAGCCCTTGCTGATGAAGATCAAAGACCACAGCCTTCAGTATGGATTGCACCTCACCATAAAGAAAACAAAAGTCCTTATAACTGGACCAATCAGCAACATCACGGTAAATGAAGAAAATCCTGAAATGGTCAAGGACTTTGTTTTACTTGGATCCACCATCAATGATCATGGAAGCAGCAGTCAAGAAACGAAACACCTATTGCATTGGACAAATCTGCTGCAAAAGACCTCTTTAAAGTAATTTCAGCAGGTAGAGAGAAGTAATTAAGAATAAAATTGATAAATAAGGAAATGATATTGTATGTTAGAAGGTGATCAAAGTGATTAAAAAACAGAGCAAGGTGAGGAGGTTTAGAAAGTAGCAAGTGGGAGTTACACAATTTCAAATAGGGCTGGTAGGGTGGTAGCCAAGTTTATGTGCATGCCTGGGGCTCTCCCTTTCCCTTGCCCTCAAGTCATCATATCAGAATATAAATGAATAGAATGACATCATTATAAAGATGACCTTGAATCAATATAATTGTTAAAATATAAATCATCCACAAATTTAAATGCCTTAATTTTTATTGATATTACTAGTGGCACACATTAAAGCAGAGAGACATACACAAATCCTATAATACTTGAAATGCCACCTATTTACCAATTTATCATAAGCATCCAGGTGGCATCTTTTATATTATGGTGTAGACCAACATTTTATCATTTTGTAGTGTAGATCAGTATTTTATCATTTTGTGTGTGCATGTGTGTATATCTATGTATGTGTGTTTTCTCCTCAAATAGAACATAAACTACTCAACCATGAAAAAAATAAAAATAACCCACTGCCGTTGAATCGATTCTGACTCATAGCGACCCCACAGGGTTTCCGAGGCTGTAAGTCTTTAGGAAAGCAGGCTGCCACATCTTTCTCCCGAGGAGCAGTGGGTGGTTTTGAACCACTGACCTTTCAGTTAGCAGTCGATCACCTTATCCACTGTGCCATTGCTCCTTTTTCAATCACAGGGGCCACGCAATTTACTTTTCCATATCTTCTGCAACACTGAGTTGAGCCCTTCACAAATAATGATGCTTTTATTGATGGGCTTAAGTTGATGAAGTCACATTAACAGGGCTGTTTGCAGCACACGTCCGCGTCTTGAGGAGCATGCGCTCCTGTGAGGTAAGTTTCATGTGAATTCGAGTCGCGGTGGAGGTTGTGTGCTGATGTAGCCCAGTGGAGCATCCATGAGGCACACTGTAATTGGATACCTAGGGTCTAAGGTTTACTGGAACTCCTCCCTGCCCCAGTCTTTACTAGCAGATGTCCCCAAATGCAAACAGAATGATTAACACAGAAGGGTGTGTGTGGAGGGAAATATGCCTATTTGAGGCTTTGACGGTCTTCGTCATTTTTTTTTTTTTTTTTCTGGTCCAAAATCCCAATTGTTTCATGGCAGAAGCAGAGTTTGGAGTTCGTTGAACACATATGATCAAATCAAATTATGATCCCGGGGATCATATTCTATCCAGCCTCCCACAGAAAGTTTCTGTAAAACACAACCTGAAATTCCCATCTTTTACATCAACAATACAGACCTGGGCAGGATGATAGTACAGGATGTGCAAAGAGCTGAATTTACAGAAAGCTAAAAGCCTTCTTTCCCATTATAGAGAAAACAAAGAGTTTTGCTCTTTCCATTTGTCCTTTTGATTGCCTTCCTAACAAATGCTCACCTGTTAGCAGGCATTGCCATTAGACCTGAATGACACAGGCTTGAAAAATATCCACATCAAAGACCCTGGCTGAGGTAGACCAGAGAATGCACATACATCTGGGATATTTGGACCACATCAATTAGCAAGGTAGCTGAATATCCACCTCATCATATTTGTTCTGACGGGCAGGAGAAATGAACACCTTAACTACCTCGTAGTCATACCGATATAAGTGCCTGTCCAGCGAATGTAATTCAGTGCAGGTATTCTGTAATATTTACAACTCTGTAGGTTAAAAAAAGAGAATTATAAAAATGGTATGTTACCTGAATGGAATTTGAACCCAAGTGCTCAATGTGGAATGAAAAAGTAAAATAAAACGAAACACATAGTGCTTTATCTTGTCCCTCCTTCCTCCCGCCCACAGAAAACACCACTTACACCAGGTCCCAGAAACGAATATACCATGTAAGAGAACAAACCTCTGACCCTTTGATTGTGGTCATGCCATACACTTATTAAGGAGGCTAAATATAATGCTGAACTGGTTAAAAATGGCGGACGCCAATGACCCCCAAACCTTTATACCGAAGTCATCACTTACCGTGCATGTCATCACTCAGAGTCAAAGAGAACCTTCCTTTTGCAGAAACTGCATATTGATGAATCTTCTCTTCTGAAATCCAGGATGGATAACACACATAGATAAATTCTGGAAAAACAAAAAAAGACCCTCACCGCAGATAGTTAATGCCAAGGTGTTTCGGGCTACACTTGGAGAATTGTTTTGCCTGTTAAAATAAATAGATGCCCCTAAGAGTTATAGTGTGCAAATAATTAGTGCAGCCTATACCTGCAGGGCTGCTCTCTCTGCACTTTCCCTCTCCTGGCTCAGGAGGACAGACAGTGGTATATTGCTGCTGCTGCTGCCACCATCTCCCCGTAATAGTGGTCATTATTCATATCAGGGCACTTAAGGTCAGTAGTGTAGGCTTTGTGCAAAGGACCCTACTATTCATCCTGTATCATGGCCTGGACTGTGAGCTACAGCAAATGGGTTAGGGATCCAGTTTATGCTTTGTATATGAGATGTGGATTTGACCTTGTGCTGTCCTTTTGCATCTTCTATGATCTTGCAAACCCTAGACATAAGACTTTCAAGCAGCCTTATAAAAAAGTCTCCAACTGTGCTTTGGTTTTGAGTTAAAAACATCGTATTCCAATCATTTGTTGGTTTTGCTGTAAAGATGCCTGGGGCATCTGGCGGCAACTGAGAGGGCAGACTTGTCATTGTTAGTAATTAGAAGGAGCCTGATAGTGATTCGAGGGAGCTCAGAATTCAAAAAAAAAAAATTTAAACCAAATGTGTCAATGAGATGTAGCTTGCTGAATTCATTGTAGCTATGTGGCTGTCTTTTTAACCTTGCTGCCCTGCTCATTATACATGCAGTCAGTCACCAAAGACTCTGATTCCCCGCTGTGCTCCTGAAGCCTGATAAAACGCATCAAATATTAGATGAATCTCCTGGTCTTCCTCTCTGTTGGGCACTGTTGCTGAGATTTCAGCTATGTTGGTATAGCTATAGATTGGAATAAATTCCTAAACCTTAATATATGGGCAAGGACACAGTACCAAAGAAAAACCAAAACCAAACCCATTGATGTTGAGCAGAGTAGAATTGTCCTACAGGGTTTCCAGTGAGTGGCTGGTAGATTCTAACTGCTGACCTTTTGGTTAGCAGCTGAGCTCTTAACCACTGCACCACCAGGGCTCCAAGGACAGAGTAAGCACATAAAAGCCAAATGAATTAGTAAATAAGCAAGCAAATGATTAAATGGAAAGCATATTGCTTATGGTATTTTCAAAGTCTGCAACATAATTAACTATGACACTAAAGAAATTTATCAATATGGAATTGCCTAACCTAGCACACACAAGAGAAACTTCTCAGGGAGACAAAATTTTGCGGCTTCTCCTCAGTCTTGGTTAGTTACTAAGGAGGTGGTAACTACCTCATTGCCGTCCAGTCAATTCCAACTCATAATGACCCCATAGAACAGAGTAGAACTGCCCCATAGGGTTTCTAAGGAGCAGCTGGTGGAGTCAAACTGTCGACCTTTTAGTTGGCAGCTGATCTCCCAACCATTGCACCACCAGGGCTCCTAGGTGCTAACTAGACAGGTGTAAAATACTTTCTTCTTACCTGTATTTGTTTCCTAGTTGCTGCTGTAACATAAGTACCACACGTGGGTGGCTTTAAAGAACAGAAATTCATTTTTCACAGTTCTGGAGGTTAAAGTCCAAATCAAACTCTCCACCATGTTGATTCTTTCGTTGTATGTGGTCCCAGGCTTCCCTTTGTTCCATGGTTTGAAGATGATCCTCACAAGGCATCTGTTTCCCTCCCTCCCTCCCCCCACCTCATGTATGCAAATCTGTGTCTTATCTATTCTTTTTATAACTCAGTAGTGATTTGATTTAGATTTACACACACACACCTGAGTATTTCCACACAGGTTTACACCCACAGGTGTAAGGGTTAGAATTCCAACACACATTTTGAGGGGACACAATTTAACCCAGAACATTACCTAAGATCCTATTTCAGGGGTTGTTTTACTGTCTCTAACACACACACAACAATACCTGTTGCCATCGAGTCAATTCCTACTCATAGTGACCCTATAGGACAGAGTAGAATTGCCCCATAGAGTTTCCAAGGAATGCCTGGTGGATTCGAACCACCGACCTTTTGGTTAGTAGCCATAGCACTTAACCACTGTGGCACAAGGGTTTCCACTGTGTCAAAAAAAAAAAAAGAATTTTTTTTTTTTTAAAGACGGTGTTAATTGCAACCTAACTCTCTCTGCTTTGAAAGTTGACTTTCTTAAAATAGACAGGGATGTGACTTCAGGGGAAAAAATTCCACACTGATGGATATACAGTGTATAACCTTGTATACTGTAAAACATTGGAGCCATAGCAAATTTAAGGGGTCCCCCACACTCAATAGCATGATAAGGCAATCTGTGATCACCTCAATTGTAGCTTCATTTCATAGCATTCAGAGCTTAAGACCAAGGTAGACGAGGTAGAAATAGACCATTTATAAACTGTGTACACTTTCCTTTGGATATCTATATACCTTAGAAGCTCTTCTGTTAAAGATAAAACTGGATTCAGCTTTCTTAGTCTACTGTTTGGTATGCTGGCATAATTCATCTGGGATTTAAATTTGGCTGGAATGGAACCAAATTTCATGCAGTATGTAAATATGCACAAAAAGAATAATTAATAAATTTCCTAATTAGCCTTCCAACTATATCTATGGAGTCCCTGGGTGGCGTGAATGGTTGAGTGGTCGGCTACTGACCGAAATGTTGGCTGTTCAATTGAAAATCCACCCAGAGACATCTTGGGAGAAAGGCCTGGCAATCTTCTTCCAAAAGATTAATCACAGCCATTGAAAATCCTCTGGAGTCCAGTTCTGACACACCGGAGGTCTCCATGAGTTGGAATCAACTTCATGGCAACTTTTTTGGTTTACTATACCCATAAATATATTTTTGATTTTTTCCTAGTATGTAAAATGTGTTATCAATCTGGTAGTCTTTTTTTAAGTGATGAATAGTTACGATTATAAACAAACGTTGTAACTTAGGACAATGAAAATCAAATTGCCGTAAAGGGAAGTAGAAGAAGGAATCTGGAGAACTTCTTGGCACCAGACGAAACCATCAGATTGTGGACAGTTCAGGAGTGATTCTGAACCCAGGCAGGTCTGGTTCTCACTCATGACTCATGGCAAGCACCTCAACTCCAGTCCTGCTCTGTGACCTCACCAGTATTTTCAAGTAAACCCACATTGAGAAATCAGCCACAGAGGTGTTTTTATGTAAAATTACACCCTATTACTCAAGAAGAACACATTCCTACACATGTGTAATGGCGAGTATTTAAAAATTAATTTTGTATTTTCAAAAACCACTTTTGTTAGAGCCTTAGTTTTCTTTATGAGAAAGTACTTCTTTTTTCCTTTCTAAGTTGTAATAGCATTTTTTTTTTTTTTTTGGTTTGTTTGCTTTTTTCCTTGTGGTGGCAAGTTATAAACTTACATTGGAAATTTACAAGAAAGAGTTTCTGGGAGCTATAGATTAGCACTTATAACTTCACAGGATTTTTTTTCTTTTTTTTAAAAGCTCCACATTTAAATATTTTTGCCTTAATCAGGAAGGGGGCTATTTAAGTGAGATCTTAAGGATGGGTTGTGAGTGTTGATCTACTATGCTTCAAAAAGTGAAGAAAATGCAATGTTTTAAACCCAATTCTAAAGCATGTGCCTATCTTTTACTTGCCTCCTGGTCAACATTATTTACAATGTATAACTAAAAAAAGTGTTAAATGTCTTTAAGCATGTATGAAAGAAGCATACAGTTCATGAAGGCTGTAGATACTTAAACCCCTTTTTATTCAAACAGGGCAGTAAGGACTCTTACTGTTGTGATGCTATAAAACACACATCTTTAACCTAAATCTCTACTCTTCTCTCTGGATGTAAGGTGTTTATCAGCCTTGTTTAATGGAACTGTTTCTTTTCTAGTCAACAAAGTTTTATTTAGTGACTGGGATAACTCATTACCCAAATCCCAGAAATACGGAGTCAGCATTTCTGGTTTCTGGCTGTGGACTCTACATGGTGATGAGATCTAGCGTGCTAACTACTGATGAGGAGGAATGGGAAGGCAATGTGAATTTGCTTTCCATACAGACTTGAGAAGGTTACCCTTAGAAGCCAGGGAAAATGTGAAACATTTTAAAAGAGATATTTCCTGCTGCCACAAATGAGATCAGAACGCCGTTCCCAAGTTTGAGAATTGGAACCACTTGCTACCAATTACCATCAGGAAATTCAATTGAGGAAACAGGAAATGAGAGAATAGTGAAAATATATGTATCTGACAACTTTTTTTTATGTGTGTGTGCTTTAGGTGAAAGTTTACAGCTCAAGTTAATTTCTCATACAAAAATTTATGCACATTTTGTTATGTGACATCATTTGCAGACAGCACACTCTCCCTTTCCACCTCGGTTTTCCCATGTCCATCCAACCAGCTCCTGTCCCTTTCTGCTTTCTTGTCCTGCCTCTGGACAGGAGCCACCTATTTCGTCTCATGTATCTGCTTGAACTAAGAAGCACACTCTTCACGAGTATTATTTTATGTTTTATAGTCCAGTCTCATCTTTGTCTGAAGAGCTGGCTTTGGGAGTGGTTTTAGTTCTGCATTAACAGAGAGTCCAGGAGCCATGTCTTCAAGTGTTCCTTTAGTCTCAGTCAGACCATTAAGTCTGGCCTTTTTACATGAATTTGAGTTCTGCACCATACTTTTCTCCTGCTCCATCAGGGACTCTCAGTTTTGTCCCCTGTCAGGGTGATCATTTGTGGTAGCCACCATCAACTTCTGGTCTCAGGCTGATGGAGTTTATGTTTATGGATTTATGTGGCCCTTTTGTCTCTTGGGCTAATATTTTCCTTGCGTCTTTGGTGTTCTTCGTTCTCCTTTGCTACAGGTGCATTGAGACCAACTGATGCATCTTAGATGGCTGCTCACAAACTTTTAAGACCCCAGACGCCACTCACACAAGTGAGATGCAGAACATTTTCTCAATAAACTTTGTTATGCCAATTGATCTAGATGTCTCCCGAAACCATGGTCCCCAGATCCCTGCGTCTGCTACTCTGTCCTGTAGAGTGTTTGCTTGTGTTCAGGAAACTTCTTAGCTTCTGGTTTAGAACTGTTGTGCTGACTTCCCCTGTATTGTGTGCTCTCCTTCCTTTACCTAAGATAATTCTTGTCTACCATGTATTTAGTAATCCCCCTCTCCCTCCCTGCCCACTCTTGTAACCGTCAAAGAATGCTTTCATCTGCGTTTAAACCTTTTCTTGAGTTCTTATTATAGTGATCTCATACAACATTTGTCCTTTTGTGACTAATTTCACTCAGCATAATGCCTTTCAGTTTCATCCATGTTGTGAGATGTTTCACAGATTCATCATTGTTCTTTATCGATGTGTAGTATTCCATTGCCTGTATATACCATAATTTTTTAATCCATTCATCTGTTGATGGGCACCTAGGTTGTTTCCGTCTTTTTGCTATTGTGAATAGTGCTGCAATGAACATGGATAAGCATATATCTATTCATGTGAAAGTTCTTATATCTCTGGGATATATTCCAAGGAGTGGGATTGCTGGATCGTATGGTAACTCTATTTCTAGCTTTTTAAGGAAGCGCCGATTCGATTTCCAAAGTGATTGCAGCATTTTACATTCCCACCAGCCATGTGTAAGTGTTCCAGTCTCTCCACAACCTCTTGAGTATTTATTATTTTGTGTTTTTTGGATTAATGCTAGCCTTGTTGGGGTAAGATGCTACCTCATTATAGTTTTGATTTGCATTTCTCTAATGGCCAATGATTGTGAGCATTACCTCATGTATCTGTTAGCCACCTGAATTTCTTCTTTGATGAAGTGTCTGTTCATATTCTTTGCCCATTTTTTAATTGGATTATTTTGTCTTTTTGTTGTTGAGGTTTTGCAGTATCTTATAGATTTTAGAGATTAGACCCTGATCGGTTATGTTGTAGCCAAAAATTTTTTCCCAGTCCGTAGGTTGTCTTTTTACTCTTTTGGTGAAGAATTTTGATAAACATACGTGTTTGATTTTAAGGAGTTCCCAGTTTCTCTTCTGGTGTTTGTGCATTATTAGTTATGTTTTATATTCTATTTATGTCATGTATCAGGGCTCCTAGTGTTCTCCCTAGTTTTTCTTTCATGATCTTTATCATTTTAGGTTTTATGTTTAGGTCTTTGATACATTTTGAGTTAGTTTTTGTGCATGGTGTGAGGTATGGGTCTTGTTTCATTTCTTCTGCAGATGGATATACAGTTATGCTAACACCATTTGTTAAAGAGACTGTCTTTTCCCCAGATAATGAACTGTGGGACTTTGTCAAATATCAGCTGCTCATAGGTGGATGAATTTACATCTTGATTCTCAATTCTGTTCCAATGATCTATGTATCTGTTGTTGTACCAGTACTAGGCTGTTTCAACTACCATGGTGGTATGTATGCTCTAAAATCACGTAGTGTGCGGCCTCCCGCTTTGTTCTTCTTCTTCAGTAATGCTTTATTTATCCTGGGCCTCTTCTTTTTCTACATGAAGTTGGTGATTTGTTTCTTCATCTTATTAAAAAATACTGTTGGAATTTGGTTGGGGAGTGTATTGTATCTGTAGATCACTTTGGTAGAATTGACATTTTCACAATGTTGAGTCTTTCTATCCGTGAGCAAGGTGTGTTTTTCCACTTAAGTAGGTCTTTTTTGGTTTCTTGCAGTAGTGTCTCACAGTTTTCTTTGTATAGGTCTTTTACATCTCTGGTAAGATTTATTCCTAAGTATTTTATCTTCTTGGTGGCTATTGTAAATGGTATTGGTTTGGTGATTTCCTCTTTGATGTTCTCTTTGTTGGTGTAGAGGAATCCAACGGATTTTTGTGTTTATCTTGTATGCTGATACTTTGCTGAAATCTTCTATTAGTTTCAGTAGTTTTCTTGTGGATTCTTTGGGGTTTTCTGCATATGAGATGATATCATCTGCAAATAGGGATACTTTTACTTCTTCCTTATTGATCTGGATGCACTTTATTTCTTTTTCTTGCCTGATTGCTCTGACTAGGACCCCCCGGACAATGTTGATTGAATAAGAGTGGTAATAAAGGGCATCCTGGTCTGGTTCCCTTTCTCAAGCGGAATGCTTTCAGACTCTCTCCATTTAGGATGACGTTGGCTATTGGCTTTGTATAAATGCCTTTTATTTTGTTGAGGAATTTCCCTTTTACTCCTATTTTGCTGAGAATTTTTATCATGAATGGGTGTTGAACTTTGTCAAATGCCTTTTCTGCAACAATTGATAAAATCATGTGGTTCTTTTCTTTTGTTTTATTTATGTGATGGATTACATTATTTGTTTTTCTAATGTTGAACCATCTCTGCATACCTTATATGAGTCCCACTTGATCTTGGTGAATTATTTATTTGATATGTTGTGAATTCTATTGGCTAGAACTTTGTTGAGGATTTTTGTGTCTATGTTTATGAGGAATATTCGTCTGTAATTTCTATTTTTGTGGTGTCTTTACCTGGTTTTGGTATCAGTGTTATGCTGGCTGGGAGTATTCTACCTTTTCTATGCTCTGAAATACCTTTAGCAGTAGTGGTGTTAAACTCTTCTCTGAAAGGTTGGTAGAATTCTCCAGTGAAGCCATCAGGGCTGGGGCGTTTTTGTTGTTGTTGTTGTTGGGAGTTTTTTAATTACCTCTTCAATATCTTTTGTTATAGGTTTATTTAGTTTTTCTATATCAGTTTGTGTCAGTTTAAATAGGCAGTTTCTAGAAATTTGTCCATTTCTTCCAGGTTTTCAAATTTATTGGTGTACATTTTTTTTCATAGTATTCTGTTATGATTCTTTTAATTTCATTTGGATCTGTTGTGATATCGCCCATCTCATTTCTTATTCGGGTTATTTGCTTCCTCTTCTGTTTTTCTTTTGTCAGTTTGGCCAATGGTTTATCAATTTTGTTGATCTTTTCAAAGAACCAGGTTTTGGTCTTGTTAAGTCTTTCAATTGTTTTTCTATCCTCTGTTTCATTTATTTCTGCTCTAATTTTTATTATTGCCTTTCTTCTGGTACCTGAGGGCTTCTTTTGCTGCTCTTTTTCTGTTTCTTTGAGTTGTAGAGTTAATGTTTTGACTTTGGTCCTTTCTTCTTTTTAGAGTGTTCATTTATTGGTGTAAATTGACCTCTGAGCCCTGCTTTTGCTGTGTCCCAAAGATTCTGGTAGGATGTGTGTTCATTCTCCTTTGATTCTATGAATTTCTTTTTTCTTTCCTTAATTTCTTGTATAACCCAGTAGTTTTTGAGCAGTGTTGTTCAGTTTATATGTAGTTGATTTTTTTCCTTGTTTTTTCTGTTATTGATTTCTACTTTTATGGCTTTATGCCCAGAAAAGATGCTTTGTAATATTTCGGTGTTTTGGATTCTCTTAAGTCTTGCTTCGTGGCCTAATATATGGTCTATTCTGGAGAATGTTCCATGCATGTTGGAAAAGAAAGTATACTTGGCAGTTGTTGGGTTGAGTGTTCTGTATACGTCTATAAGATCCAATTGGTTGATTGAGGCATTTAGTTCTTCTCTGTCTTTCTTGAACTTCTTTCTGGATGTTCTGTCCTCCACCAAAAGTGGTGTGTTGGAGTCTCCTACTATTATTGAGGAGCTGTCTATTTGTCTTTTCAATGCTTTTAGAGTTTGTCTTATGTATTTTGGAGCCCTGTCTTTCAGTGCATAATATTTATTACGGTTATTGAACCTTTAATCATTATATAGTGTTCTTCCTTACCCTTTGTGGTGGATTTTGCTTTAAAGTCTACTTTGTCAGAGATTAATATTGCTACTCCTGCTCTTTTTTGATAGCTCTTTGCTTGATATATATTTTTTCCATCCTCTGACCTTTAGTTTGTGTCTTTAAGTATAAGGTGTGTCTCTTGTAGGCAGTATATAGATGGATTTTTTTTTTAATCCATTCTGCCACTCTCTGTCTATTGGTGCATAGTCCATTTACATTCAGTGTAAAGTCACTAATTCTGACTTCCATTGCCTCAATTCTGCTGCTATGACTTTTTATTGAGTTGTCTAATTCTGAAATTCTGTTGTTAATCTTTTGGATTTCTATTTGCTGTCACTCTGTGGGTTCTTGTAGCCTGTTAAATTTGTCATTTTTCTCTTATATAGCCTTCTTAAGTTCTTCTGTTGCTTTGTCTGTGTGTTCCTTGTCTTGATCTGCATTTTGCCTGATCTCCTTCCTGATTTCTTGAAGAGCTGTGTATATTAATCTTTTGAATTCTACCTCCAGTAATTCCAAGATCTTCTCTTCCTTCAGGAGGTTTTCTGATTCTTTGTTTTGTAGCTTGCTGAAGCCATCGTGATCTGCCTTTTTATGTGATTTGATATTGACTGTTGTCTCTGAGCCATCAATAAGTTATTATACTTATTTTATGTTTGCTGTGTACTAAATTTTTTTTTTTTTTTTTTTTGTGTGTGTACTAGCTAGTACTGTGTACTAGCTTCTTGTTTTGTTTTGATTTAATATGCCCAAATAGCCTGGTCACATGAGCTCCTTTGATTATTGGCATCTTTATAGCTCTCACATCCTGTCACTAGGTTGTTAGAGCTGCTATTAGGTATGTAAGCCCAAGCGTCCATTTACTTTTCTTGTGTGGATTCAGCTCAGGTTTCCAGGTCGTGGGTCACTGAGTGTGTGGTGTAGGTTCTCACCTATAGTTCTAGATGGTCAGGGCTATGTAGGAGTGATTGGAGCAGGCACAGGTATCTGACTGCAGTAGGGGGTTATGTATTGAACAAGGTAGGGGGCTGACGGCTGTCCCCAACTGCCTCAGTGGAAGGTGTGTCCCTGTCCCTTAGAGCATGTAAGTGGGTGGGTTTTGCAGCTGGACTTTCAGCACCCGATACTGTTGTCTGTAAGGACTGGGGGGCACCACTTATTCTCTGTACCCTGGCATGGATGGCTAGGTGGAGTGGGTGGAGCCATGAGTCCTGAGGCTCCTGATGTGGATAGGTTAAGGACTTTGCTTAATGGACCACTTTCCCTTAGCTGTTGCAGTTGAAAATGGGCTTTCGGTATATACCCTGTTGTACTATGCTAAGAAGGGCCTATGCTATTGAAAAGGGCCCACACAGGTCTAGGCAGGGGTGAAAGGCAATCAAAGTCTGTGGACCCCTTATGCCTGTGCCTAGGCAAAGGGGCTGTGCCTGTCCTAAGTTCCCAGCCTAGGGGAGCTGGCAGGTTATTTTTTCCTGTTTGTTGTTTGCGTGTTAATTTGTTCCCTCTACAAAGCTGGGAGAATGGTTCGGGGTGTGTGATGTGTCGCAATTCTGGCCCAGGGGGCATGGCAATTGCTGAAGCTGGACTGGAGCCAGAGCAGAGTGGAGATGGGGCAGATGAAGAGGAGAGAAGTACTTCCCAGAGAGGGGAGGGTTATTTTGATCCCATGTGGTAGGTTAGATGAGTGCACTTAATTTTTGCAGGTCCAGCACTGTTTCCCCTTGGTTCCAGAGGCTTGTGCAAACTCTTTGCTGTTCTGTATCTCCCAATGTGGAAAATGCCTTCCGAGTGTTACTACTTGTCTCAGCACCCACTTGCCTGCCCATCCAGCCTGTAGGGTGCTGGCCAGGTCCTGTCTGGCAAATTCTTACAGCTTCTGAATGTCTCTCCCACTTCCCGCTACTCAGTCTGACTCTTCAACTCTTCTTTGATGTTCGGGACTCATAGATTGTCATATATAATAGATTCACTTGTTTTTTCAGGTCTTTGTTGTAAGAGGGACCATAGGAAGCATCAGACTACTCCGCCATCTTGGTCCCGCCTCAGTCTGACAACTCTTGACAGCATTATCATAGAAGGTCAACTTGATTAATGCCTTTTGTGCCATGTGAAAATTAAAGCACACTAGAAACTCCCTAAGACCAGCCCTAGGGATGTCTAGCTTTCCAGACAAATCATTCTGTAATGGTAGGTTCTACAGCCTAGACTAGGGAGAGGGAGGTGAGTTTTGCCCACTGGTTTAGAGGGATACTGGCACATAAATATGGATGAAAATTCATTGCTTTAGATGGGTATGTGATATTTGAACCCATTTCAAATTTGAGCTTTTATCAAATACATAATTATCAGAGTAAAATAATGAACCCACTAATGTGTTTAAAAAAAATTTTTTTTTTTTTTAATTCAAGCAACCAAAATAAATGTCATTAAAGCTCATAATTGGGAAAATCTGAGGTGTGTCCCTGGGAGTTTGGGGACATCCTAGAGAACTGTGAAGGCAGGTGGCTGGCCTGCCTTAGAGGACATTAAGATGTCGAGGGTGTACTGTTTGAGGCCAGTGTTAAGGGATGGGTGGGGAAGGATATGCTGTTGCATGTCACCCACATGGGGAACAGTACCAAGGGCAGCCTCTTGAACAGCCCAACATTTTCCATCTAAGATAGATGACACGCCTGCAATACAGGGCTTCAACAGTAGCCTAAAAACACCAAAAACCAAAGCAGTTGCTGTGGAGCCAATTCCAACTCATGGTGACACCATGTGTGTCAGAGTGGAACCGTGCTGCATAGTGTCTTCAATGGCTGTGACCTTTGGAAAGTAGATCAAGCAACCTCTGGGTGGATTCAAACAGCCAACCTTTTGGATAGCAGCCAAGCTCTTAACCATTTGCTCTACCTGGGGACTCCTAAAGATAACATGTTGCATGACAAAAAAGGACTTGCTCTTTTTGTCCCATCCATCCTCCTGGGCCCCAAAACAGAGGTGCCAGAGCCCAGAAGAGAGGAGAAAAAGGAGAAGGAGCACCAAGTTGTGGTCTCCAGGTCTAAGAGTCACGCTGAACTAGAAGAAGGAAAAGAGCATTATGTAGGCTATAAACTGGAATTTTAAACTGGATTAAAGTGGCCTGGACTATGTACTAACTGATAATGTTTGAAAAATGATGGAATCTGATTTGAGAGGACATTAAAGGACACAGAAGGAGGATTTTGCAGAGTAGGCTTGAAAATAGAGGTTGGAGAGAAAAATAAATTGTGTTTGTACCTTACTAACTACTCAGTTTAATCTCAGGATCTCTTTAACGTCCATTTCTTTCCCTTTGTTGTTATGTTGAATGAATGAATGAATAAATGAATGAACCTGAACCTTATCACTAGCTACAGAGTTAAATGCATGGTTTTCTACATTTCAAACAAAATCAAAGCCTTGGTAAGCAGATGGTGGAAGCTTTTATTTTCCAGCTGACAAAGAGCTTGCCTGTGCCCTTTAACTCACAGCAGGAAAGGGCTGCCATCTCCCCATGGGTAAAGTGAGCCCATGTAAATCACGGATTATCAGGGAAGCCAATCTACAGCATGCACTTTTTTTTTTTTAAACTTAAATTGTCAAAAATACTGTTTTTCAGTGACCTGTTTGATTTTTGAGAAAATTAACATTTTTGCACTGGTACTTCCACTTTCATTAAAAACAAAAACAAAAAGCCACATAGAAAAAAGAACAAGCAACTTCACCAAGAGGGAAACCAGAATTGCCAGGAATAAAATTTTTAAAATCTCAATACTTGGTATTATCATTGACTAGGTCTAAGTTCCAAAGGGATTTCAAATTGACAGTATGAACTGAAATATGCCTGCTCCCTCAATGTGACAGCTTTTATAAGCATTATTCCAAGAAAAGCAGCTGAAACTACTCATGTTATTTGTTATTTCGTGGCACAGGATGTTTGCTGTTATCAGAGTGCCATTGTTTGAAAGAGACTTCTTTCCCCTAATGTGAATATGAAATATCTCCTTTGGGGTCAGAGGCGTGCATAAGGATATATCATTTGCCTTTTAATGGAGCTTTCTGGTGACTCTACAGTTTTAAATTGTTCTATAGGCATCAAGTATTCCTCACTGAATGTTCTTGCTATGTCCTCTGCACATACGGATGGAAATAATTACAGAGAGGATGGCTTCATATGATGATGTCACTCCAGAGAAAACCTGCACCGCAGGGAGGATTTCCAGTAAAGGATGGCAGAAACTGCAGGGTAATCAAAGTGCAAATTCCAATTTATTTAAGCAATATTGTTCTTGCTCCTCCATTTCACAGAGCTGTCCTTTCTCATTAAATTTTTGAAAGCGAAGGAATGAATTTTACCAGCATACATCTGAATGCTAGTTGACCTTTTGGAAAACTCTGCATGGAGTGCTGGCATCAGCTGTCTGTCCACGCATGTGGTGACAAAGGGAAGAAATTGAGGCTTATGAGGAGGAAGCTGAATCTGTGCAAGACTTGATGCCACCCAGCTTAGCTTTAATTTGAAGAGAAGTTAGTGCATATGGAAGGGATGTAATTGTTGATGAACTCTGATGGGCTTGAACAAGATTTGTGTCTAAGGATTTCTGTGATGGACATCCCGGGGCACTAGGTTTTGATTTGACTATGCTCTAGGTGGATCCTCTACAAAAAAAAAAAGGACCCCATTGTTGTGAGTCAGTTCCGATTCATGGGGACTCCATGGGTGTCAGAATAGAACTGTGCTCCATGGGGTTTTCAATGGCTGATTTTTCAGAAGTAGACTGCCAGGCCTTTCTTTTGAGGCACTCAGGGACTCTGGATACTCCACAGCTAGTGCCTTTCACTCTTTGGCAACAGACAAACACAAGGAAAAAAAAAAAGGAGAGTTAATATTATGTGTATATTTGTAATAATTTGACAGAGTTAAGTGCCTTCGCTTTTTAATTAGTTTATTCTTTTATCTAATGTATATTAAGCATCAATGATGTCAACTGGCAGTGTACTAGGTAGAGGGATTGCAAAATCGAACAAGACATCCTGTCCTTACCATGCTAATAATTAGGAGGGGCCTTCTGATGAGTAGGCAAAATTTTACAGTATGGTGTGGTCAATTCTGTGATGAAAGGAGACCCCAGGGTTCCCTCTGAGAATACCTAGAAGGGACCATTAACCAGATAGGTCTGGGAAAGAAGCTTCCCAGAAAAAGTGATGTCTGATATGTGAGTTGAACCCTTAATGACTTTAATGATCAGGAAGGAGTGAGGTAAATGAGTTGCAAAGCAAAGGGACAAGTGTTTTCCAAGAACCACATGTTTCAAGGAGGAGGAGGAATAAATGTACTTTTTTCTGGCTGGAGAAAACCATGTGTTGGAATGAAGAAAGCATCAAGTGAAAAAAAAAAAAAAAAGAAGTTTGCTCATCAACAACCTTGTCTTCTATATTGTGTGAGAAACATGGATTGTATTATAATGGCTAGAGAAATGATTCATATAATTGTTCTTAATCTTGGGCAAGAGGGGCTGTTTTCCTGGGCCTCCTGCTTTAGAAGGCCTGCATTTCACAAACACAAAAGACATAAAGTTATTAAAGTATACAAGGCCACTTCCGTCACTCAGGTTTTAGTACTCATTGCTGGCATAAAACCAAAAAAAAACCAAGCCCAGTGCCGTCGAGTCGATTCCGACTCATGGTGGCCCTGTATGACAAAGTAGCACTGCCCCATAGAGTTTCCAAGAAGCACCTGGCAGATTCGAACTGCCGACCCTTTGATTAGCAGCCGTAGCACTTAAACCGCTACACCACCAGGATATCTCAGCATAAATCCCAAACATCAGCTGATGTGACTAACACCATTCAGGCCCCAGGGAAACACTGGTCCACCTCTCAGGCCCTTATGCATACAAGAGGTGTATGTATGCCCCATGCATACAAGAGATTTTTGCATGACAAAGGACTGTTTTCAAATAGTACCAAAAAGCAATATCCATTTACTTGCTTTTCTTTATGCTCTAGTTTGTGGACCAAAAAGTGTATTGGAATTAGGGCGGTATGCCCAAAATTTACACATGAGGGTGAGGGAATATTTTACAGTGTTAAATATTCGTGTGATTCATTAAAAATGATCTCTGAGTGTATATATATATACATATTTACATGCACATACATATATGAAATATATATGTGTACTATATATACGTACAAACATGTAAAGCATGATACCTTTTCACACTGAATGCTAGAATTTAAATGGCTTTATTTATATGAAAATATTTATTGAAATTTAATTTCTTAAAAAGTGCATAGTTTTCATCTTTACTGAAGAGTATTTTATTTATTATTTTGATATTATTTTATTATAATTTGTTATTTAATTTTATAAACAATTTTGAATACTTTTTAGAAAAACAGACTTTTTTGAAATATGTATGAGAAATGATTTTCATTTTTAGTTTAACTTGAATTTTTGTTAAAATACAGTCAAATTTTATGTATTTTGAATATTTTTAATCCTTTAGATCATTACTGTCACTAGAATATAAGTTCTATGAAAATCCTTGTAATAATAACATTAGTGGTTTTGTAAAATGAATATAAAATGAGTATTATAGAATAAATAATAATAGTCAATATATTTTCTGTGTCTTTATTTTATTACTCATCCTAACATCACCAGACTTTAAAAAGAATACTCAGACATGTACAATAATAATACAAGTTAGTTATTTTTAATATTTCAAATACCAATAGGGTCACCACTGGTGGACAGGTTTCATCGGAACTGTCAGACTAAGTTAGACTAGTAAGAAAGGCCTAGTGATCTTCTTCTGAAAATTAGCTAATGAAAACCCTATGGATCACAACAGTACACTGTCCAACATGGTACCTGAAGATGAGCCCCCAAGATTGGAAGGCACTCAAAACACACAGTGGCCACAACAGTGAACTCAAGAATACCAACGATTGTGAAGATGGTGCAGGACCGGGCAATGTTTTATTCTGTTGTACATGGGGTGGCCATAAATTGGAGCCGGCCTGACAGCTACTAACAACAACACAAGAACAATATTTTCCTAACTCCGCTCATATAAAAACCATAGATTTGCAGGTACATTTAGATTCTGTCAACAATAAGCCATATTTCTCACAGAAGAAAGGGCATATTCTATTTATCAGTTTCTTAAACTGATTTATAATTTTTATATATTTAGCTATATGCATGTAGGTCTCCATTTGTACTCTTGCCCCAGCCCTGCAAATGTTAGGGATGAACCTGGTTATTGAAATATCTTAAGCAAGGGAGTAGCGTGATCAATATTGCATTCGAGAAAGATAATTCCAGTGGAGACAATCAGTTAGGAGGCTGGTCTTCCTCTACATGGGTAGTGTTCCCACCTGTAGCCTGAACTTCTGAATCAGCCACACATTTTCCTCACTTCTTCCCATATTATGTGTCCTTGGAGAGGTTTTGAGCCCTCCAACTACCGGTTTCCTGGCAAGCGAGCTCCTTCTCCATAAAGCTACCCATTTTCAGACCAGGCAGTTTTAACAGCTCAGCCACAGGCACAGATGGATAGAAGGTCTTCTATCCTTAACTAAAAAGAAAGCTGAGAATTCACAGGAGCCTATCTTGGGTTTCAAAACCAAGGTTCATGCAATGTCAAATCATGACCATTAATCACAGGGACTGTGCAAGCCAAATATTTTGACCCCATGGCAAACCCATCGGTGGGAAAGGCCTCTAGATTTAAGTGGCAAAATAAATGAGGCTCTACTGAGTACTTGAAAGGATCCCTAATGGCACAGTGGTTAAGTGCTCAGCTGCTAACTAAAAGGCCCATAGTTCGAACCCATTAGCTACACCGAGGGAGAAAGAATTACAACCTTGGAAACCCTATGGGGCAGTTCTCTTCTGCCCTATAGGGTCACTGGAGTCAGAATCAACATCAAGGGGTATGATGGAGTACTTGAAGCCTACAGCCTGACCATGAACTCAGTGACTTAGCAAAGTCCCTGGATCTTCTCACGTTTCAGCCTTCTACTCTGAGTCTGCCATGGGCTCCTCAAAGGTGAAGCACCCTTTGTGTTCAGTGAGAAATATAGGAGAGCGAGGTGAGTTTCAGAATGTTATTTCAACTATTCTGCATATGTTCATTTCAGGGGCAGGAGGAAAGTGTGAGAAAAGAAACTACAGTTTAAATTTCTCTCTCTCTCTCTCTCTTTTTTTTCCCCCAAGGCACTTTTCATTCTGGCTTCAACCAAAATTGAAGAGGAAGTCTCCTGCCTACTGTCAAGCTGAAATAAGATGTAGAATGCGTTCTAAGCAAGAGCCAGGGGTTCTAATTAAAGTTTTCTGTGGACTGACACGCTTAGAAAGCTTTCTTCTCTATTTTTATCTTAAAGGAAAATACAGACGTTAAATTTGATGGTGATGCCTTGGTGACATCAAGTTTCTAAAATGGGAAGCAATTTTTTTTTGAAAATATTATTAGAATGCTTTTATGTTTAATCATGTTTTATGGGGGAATCTATCTTGATGGGAATTTTGAAGGTTAATAAGTATTAAATTATTAAGCAGGAGCTAAAACCGAGCAGTCCTGATAAATTCAAGTTTATACATATAAATGTATAATTTATGTATATATACATAAATTTACATAGGTAATAATAAGGAGACTGAGTACTGTTTTAATAAACAATATAACTTCTGGTTTCATTTTGTATAGAATGCTGAAATGGGTTTATGTAATTAAAAATAGATTTAAAATGATTTTTTAAATCTATTACTGTGATTACTCTTATTAGCAGTTTAACTTTGCCCTCATACATTTTATTCTATTTTATGCACAACCTCTCTCCATTTCCCAAAGGAGTGAGATGTGGCAGCCTCATCAGCTCGGAAGACAGCTTTATACGAGATTAGCATCTTCAACAAGAGGGTCAGAGGCAGGTAAAAACCAAAAACCAAACCTAGTGCCGTCAAGTCGATTCTGACTCATAGCGACCCTATAGGACAGAGTAGAACTGCCCCGTAGAGTTCAGAGGCAGGTAGATGAGGGAAATATAATCACATCACTCACTATGAATTTCCTGGGACAAAATTACATTCAAATGGCAACAACAAAAGGTGAAAAAAAAAAAAATAGTGCTATCGAGTCGTTTCCGACTCATAGCGACCCTATGCAACGCCCCATAGGGTTTCCTAGGAGCCCCTGGCGGACTTGAACTGCCGACCATTTGGTTAGCAGCCATAGCACTTAACTGCTACGCCACCAGGGTTTCCAAAAGGTGAGCTCAGTTAAAACGATTGATAGAAAGTTCTCTCTTGCTAAATTTCATTGAAAATAGCGCTGGTCATATCCCTGTGTGTTCTTGTCAAACAGTTGTATTACTGCTCTGGTTTGGGTCTGGGCTTTGTTACTTACTACATGTGGGACCTTAATCAAATGAACTTTTCCCTTCCTCAGTGTACTCATCCGTAAAATGGGGAGAATAAGAGCTTGTTAGGATGGAATATAAGTGACCACTGCCCAGCTGTTAGTTTGCCATACTATAGTAGCTTGTGTGTTGCTGAAATTGTGAAAGCTATGCCACTGGTATTTCAAATACCATCAGGGTCACTTGTCGTGGAGGTTCCAGCAAAGCTTCCAGGCTAAGAAAGGTTAGGAAGAAAGTAAAGCGACCTACTTCCAAAAATTAGCCAAAGAAAACCCTATGAATCACAACCGAATATCATCTGATACAGTGCTAGAAGATGAGCACCCTTGATTTTGGCTTCAGTGACAGACTCAAGCATACCAAGGATCGTGAAGATGGTGCAGGACCAGGCAACATTTCCTTCTGTCGTACATGCGGCCACCATGAGTTGGAGCCAACCCTACAACAACTAACAATAACGACATAAGTGAAATAATATATATATAATGTTGTGAGGGTCAAAGGACCCTATATAGGGGAAGCAGCACATAGCCTGGCACATAGTAAGCTCACAATATATGTTAGCCGTTATTTTAGTAACTGAAAGCTGCATTTTACTAACACTTGAGCAGCTGTGTTGTTCTTGTTACAATAATTGACCCCACTGGATACTTGTTTTGAACTATAATGGAGATGGAGTCAAAAGATAAACCTATTATCCCTCTTATTACAATTGTAAATAATCATCTTAAGTGAACTTCAAAGGTAAACTCTCAGGCCAGAATATTCTGTATGAGGGCAAAGATAAGAGAGATGAGGCCGCAGAGTGGTGCCCCACTTAGCCGTCCCCTCGGAAGTGCCAGGACAAAATAAAATTGATTGGTCTCTGCTCCCAATCTCTCTCTGGGTAAGTTTAGACTCTTGTAGAGTGCTCAGTCTCTCAAGTACATCAAATCTCAAGTTAGCCAAAAGCCGTGTGGACAGGGCTGCTCCCCGAAGTGCCTGCAAACTTTAAGACGCAAACCCCAGATTGAGAGTCCAGCGCAGTAAGCATAAATAGTCTGGAGCCACGGAATGGAAAACTCACAGGTTAGCACTTTGGAACATTTATTTTGTCTACTTCTAAAATATTTAGTCTGGAACATTTAAACTGATACTTGGTGTACACACTTGTCCAAATTTACAGCAGCTGAGACTGTGTGGAGCTTTTGGGACATAGGTTCAGGGCTTGCTGATTGTTTAGAAAGCCCACATGTGAAAAGCCAGATCTTTCTGCGAACACAGATAAAAAAGTGGGTCAGGCCAAGAGTATGGAAAATGAGATAATGGGAGATTCAGAGAATATTCCCACGAGGGCCACTCTTTCTGATGTCCAGCTGAACTACATATTAATGAAGGATGAAAACCTCTCACAACTGATAAGCAGGCTGTCTCCTGGCAATTATCATTGCTCCTGCTGCAAAATAGGTACTTTATTTGGACTTTGTCCATTCCTTGACTTGCTCTCTGTGAGGAGGCACAGCCTCAAATAATTGCAGGTCTATTAGCACATCAATTATCTAAAGACCTTGATTTTAGCAAGGAGTGGATTTTAATCAATTGCTGCAAATGTTATCGAGAGATTAGTTGTCCCAGAGAATAAAATTAACTACAATTAGACTGTAATAACTCACAAGTGCTACTAACATATTTTTTGGGTCCTGTAGAGTTAATGCATTTTTCTGCTACCTTATAGAGAAAAAAAAAAAAAAGAATGTTTAGACTTTTGCATGATAACTGGAATTAATGTTACCTTTTAATTTCCTTCCTTGTAAGGAACTCAAAGGACAAAACTAATAAATTACTCTTACTTTAATAATAAATCCACTTTAGGTATATCAGAGTTCCTATTTAAAAAGACAATTTGAGATAACTGATAGAAACTAAACAGTTCGGATCTAAAGGATCTCATATCAATCCTGAAATTCAACCCAGTGTTTTTAAAGCCTTGTCGGTTGGGTAAAACAGAAGACACAAGAGAGAATAATGAGAGGTGATCAGAGAAAAAAGAGAGAGGCTCAGTGATACTCAGCTGAGGTAGCAAAGGACAAGGTCCTTGGGTAGTGCCAACGGTTATGTGCTCAACTACTAGCTTGAAGATTGATGATTCAAACCCACCCAGAGGCTCCTCAGAAGACAGGCCTGGCAATCTGCTTCCAAAGGACACAACCTTGAAAACCCTCTAGAGCAGTTCTAACTGTGACACACATGTGGTCACCATGAATAAGAATCGCATGGCAACTAACAACAACAATAAAGCAAGGGACAAAATGGCAGACCTAGGGACATACAAGCACTCAGGGAGGCATACAGGATTAAAATGTCAGACTTTCTGAATTCAAGCTAAATGGAAAGCTATTACAGTGTCTGCAATTGTCTTAAAATACTTCGGTGCACACTGTGTAATATTACATACACACTAGTTAGTTTAAGGTTCAACTCCCGGGCCATTCAATTTCTCTAATCAAGAATCCACACTGCAAAGGTGGTACCTAGCATTCTATGAAAAAGAACGAGTTGCCCTAGAGTCGACTTCAACTCATGGTGACCCCACGTGTATCAGAGAAGAAAATGTGCTCCACAGAGTTTTCAATGGCTGAGTTTTTAGAAGCAGGTCTCTAGGCCTTTCTTCCAAAGCACCTCTGTGTGGACTTGAACCTACAACTTTTCAGTTAGCAGCTGAATGGATTAACTGTTTGCACCACCCAGGAACTCCTAGCATTATATGAGAAAGACCATATTCCAACTGTAGGTACTAATAGCCCTTTGACTATCCATACCTTAATCAACACCTGAGGATTTTCTAATTGGTGTAATGAATGTCAGATATGCTTTTTAGTGGCTTGTTATTTATCATGATCACTGGTGGAGAGGATTAGATAAAATGAAAATTGTTCCAGATATGTGACTTGGCTAAAATGTTATAGTTCGTGTCACACGCTTGCATGGACAGAATGTAGGACTTCAAGGAGGCCCAAAGCCAACATTCTTTGGGATGGTCCCTGATACTGGTCCTATGGTTGGTCCTTCGTTGTCTGATGCTAACTATAAAAGTCAGTTTCCTACTGCTAGAATGTTGTAACATCTACCTTGAGTGAGACTTGCATGCTGGGTGGTGATGACAGCATTTACAAAGGCAGAAAGGTAAGATTCTGTCAAGCTTACAGGATAGGTAGTATTAAGTATTTTGTACTTGATCTCTCGTAAATGTTCGCTTCATATATTCTATATTTGCAACAGAATTTTGTCTAGAACTTACTTGCATTATGTTCTGATAACAAGGTTGTATAGCTAACTTCCACTCATCTTATTCTGTGATTAACTTTCTCCATCAAAAATAATTTAAACATTATTCTTGTCCAAATTGTTTTAGGTCATTTTGCAACAGGGCATCAGATTGTTTATATGTGGAATTAGATGGAAGTACTACCTCTGAAGACTGGAAAGATAAGAGATATCTAAGTTATACTTAATTTTTGATCTTTCTACTGTTGTGGAAGGACTCCAGCACTCTGACTCTGAAACAACGACTCTTTAATTGTTGCTGTTGTTAGCAGCCATCTAGTCAGCCCTAACTCATGGTGATCCCATGCACAATGGCACTAAATGCTGCCCAGTCCTGGGCCATCTCCATGATCTGTTGCAGACTGAAGCCTTGTGATCTATAGGGTTTTCATTGGCTGATTTTCAGAAGTAGACCACTAGGCCTTTCTTCCTAGTCCATCTTAGTCTGGAAGTGCCACTGAAACCTGTTCAGCATCATAGCAACACACAAGCCTCCATTGGCAAAGGGCGGTGGCTGCCCATGAGGTACTTTGGCTGGGAATTAAACCCAGGTCTCCCCCACAGAAGGTAAGGATTCTACCACTAAACCACCGATGTTCTCATTTAAATTAATTACCCAAACCGAAAACCAAACCCATTGCTGTTGAGTTGCATCTGACTCATAGTGACCCTGTAGGACAGAGTAGAACTGCCCCATTGGGTTTCCAAGTAGCTCCTGGTGGATTCAAACTGCTGACCTTTTGATTAGCAGCTGTAGCTCTTAACCACTATACCACCAGGGTTTCCTTCCCCTAAATTTAAGTTTACTGGGTTTTTTATTTAAGTTTAAGGAGAAGCCCTGGTGGTGCAGTGGTTAAGAGCTTGGCTACAAACCAAAAGTTTGGCAGTTCAAATCCAACAGCTGCTCCTTGGAAACTCTATGGGGCAGTTCTTCTCTGTCTTGTAGGGTCGCTAAGAGTCAGAACCTACTCGATGACACCTAATATTAACAGCACAACAAATTTAAGGGATCCATGAAACTGGATGGGGGAAAATTACATTTTTTTAGTGTCATTAATCATTAACAGAATTTTCTTCGTTTTGGAATGTAGACAAACCATAGTAATATTAGCAGTACATGTGATTTTGCTACTGATAGAAATCACAGATATTTTTTGTTTCACATTACAGTTGTTGCAGAGAGCTCTAAATATCATTTAGGATCATCACCATTTACTGACTCAGCTTGCTTAGACATACCTACTTCAAAATAATCAAGGATCACCAACCCACTCCCTACAGTGGACAACACATGCTTGGAGGTAAGCAAGCTGAGTAAACTGAATGGGCTATCTGAGACCATTTCTCCCCATTCAAATTAAGCCCAAAATGGTGAGATGCCTAGACCAAAAGACCTTAAAGTCTTTGGTCCATTATCATAGCCCTGTGGACTATAGTTGCTTGCATACCACCCCCATCCCAAATGTCTGTGATGGCCCATGAGCCTCTTTGCCAAGGAGATTCTTCATGAAGAATCTTTGCTCTGCTTAGTTGTGAAACCTGGAGAGAAATGACTGGTAAATTCCAGTCAAGTCATAGATGCCTCTGCCTTAGGTCTTGTTTGACCACTAAGAGACAAGTTCTGTTAATATTGCCACTGGAAAACTCAGGTGTGGAAAAATAGAAACTATGAGATCTGATTGGCCTGGTTAGAATAGTGGCTATACCTATTTCATTAAGTGACCTTACACAAGTCTTTGGTCATTAGTGTTCAATGTATCAAATCTGTTCTTGAGATGGTCTCTAAATAGGTGGGATATATTCAAGGTTGTACTTTGGCTCTCCTGGACTTGTCTTAATTTTCTTCAGCTTCAACTTAAACTTGCACATGAGCAATTGATGGTCTGTTACACAGTCAGCTCCTGGCCTTATTCTTACTGATGACATTGAGCTTCTCCATCATCTCTTTCCACAAATTTAGTCAGTTTGATTCCTGTGTATTCCTTCTGGCAAGGTCCACATGTAGAGTTGTCATTTATGACAATAAAACAATCTGTGTTTTATTGACCATATAAATTTGTTATGGGTCATAACGGATTATGGATAACATTGCAAGGAATGGGAATTCCAGAGCCCTTAATTTTACTCATGAGGATCCTAGGCCAAGAGGTAGTTGTTTGAACAGAACAAGGGTATACTGTGTGGTTTAAAGTCAGGAAAGGTATGTGTCAAGGTTGTATCCATTCACCATACGTATTCAGTCCGTATGCTAAGAAAATAATCTGAGAAACTGAATTATATGAAGAAGAACACAGCATCAGGATTGGAAAAAGACTCATTAACAACCTGCAATATACAGATAACAAAACCTTGCTTAAAGCAAAGAGGATTTGATACACTTACTGACAAAGATCAAAGATTACAGCTTTTGGCATGGATTACACCTCGATGTAATTAAAATAAAAATTCTCACAACTGGACCAATAAGCAACAACATGATAAATGGAGAAAATTTTGAAGTTGTTGAAGATTTCATTTTACTTGGATCTACAATCAAGGCCCATGGAAACAGCAGTCAAGAAATCAAAGAACATATTGCATTGGGAAAACATGCTGCAAAAGACCTCTTTAAAATGTTGAAAAGCAAAGATGTCACTTTGAGGAATAAGGTGTGCCTGACTCAAGCCATAGTATTTTCAATCACCTCATATGCATGGAAACTGGACAATGAATAAGGAAGACTGAAGAAGAATTGATGCCTTCGAATTTTGGTGTTGGTGAAGAATGTTGAATATACCATGGACTGCCAGGAGAATGAACAAATCTGTCTTGGAAGAAGTACAATCAGAATGCTCCTTAGAAGGGAGGATGGTGAGACTTCATCTCACATCCTTTGACATGTTATCTGGAGAGACCAGTTCCTGGAGAAGGACATCGCGCTTGGTAAAGTAGAGGGTCAGTGAAAAAGAGGAATGGATTGACACAGTGGCTGCAACAATGGGCTCAAACATAACAACAATTGTGAGGATGGCACAGGACTGGGCAGTGTTCTGCTCCATTGTACACAGGGTCCCTATGAGTCAGAACCGACTTCACAACCCCTAACAACAACGTTCAAGTCATTTACTCTTCTACTGGCTCAGTTTTCCCACCTATTAAATAATAGTAATAATACCATCTCCCTTTGGGGTTGCTGTCAGGTTTAAATGGTATCCAGATGTTATGTAGCATAATGGAGGTATTCATTGAATATGAATTTCCCTATCTCCATCTCTCCTGGAGTCAAACAGCTCAGAATACTCAGTAGCCTCTACAGAGACAAACTTGCTATCTCTGAAAAGCCTGTTTAAAGAAATTTTCTTTTATTTTGCACGTTCTGCCATCCCCTCCACCCCCCCCCCAAAAGGTACGGAAAAGCTGCAACTTTTTTTATTGGTATTTCGGTTAATAAAGACCAAGTACTCCATGACAGAAATTAAGCAGCAGGAACACAATGCATAAAAGCAGCTGCCTCATTTCCCACATAGGGACATATTCCTTCATTTACTCAATCATTCAACAAGCACTCTTGTTTTCAGATTACCATATCAGGAAACACTGGAAGTACCAGGGGTAGGAAGAATAAAACACTTGGGGGTGGGCCCCGTGGTCTTTCTCCTCAAGTAGCTTATGTTGCACTTAGAGGAAGAACAAAGTTCTGTCATACATGAGAGTTTGTGAAAAACTCAAATACCCCTCTCTATATCTTTCTACCTGTCAGTAATTGGTATATCCACCAACATTGCTCACCCAAACTAGGAGTTAAACTTATTCTTTCATTACCCTACATTTAATTCATTAGCAGGTCCACTTCTCAGAAAATAAACAAAATCCAATCACTTCCAGACCAAGCCATCATCACCTTTTGTTTGAATGCCTGGAATAGGCTCCTAAAGTATATCCCTGCTTTTACTTTTCCCCTTCCAAAGTCAATTCTCCAAAACGTAGAACAAAATTCTAACTCAGATAGAAAGACCAAACTTGCTGGCCTGACAGAGACTGGAGAAACCCTGAGAGTATGGCCCCTGGACACTCTTTCAGCTCGGTAATGAAGTCACTCCTGAGGTTCACCCTTCAGCCAAAGATTGGACAGGCCCATAAAACAAAATGAAACTAAAGGGGCACACTAGCCCTGGGGCAAGGACTACAAGACAGGCTGGGAAAGGAAAGCTGGTAATAGGGAGCATAAGGTTGAAAAGGGAGAGTGTTGGCATGTGGTGGTGTGGTTAACCAATGTCATAAAACAATATGTGTACTAACTGTTTATTGAGAAACTAGTTTGTTCTGTAAACTTTCATCTAAAGTATAATAAAAAAAAATCAATTCTCCATGCGAGAGCCAGAGTAATATTTCTTTAAATATAAATTTGATCAAATCTCTCTCCTGCTTAAAACCATCTAATGATTCCTCCTCTCATTTAGACTAAAATTCAAAAACATTAACCTGGCTTACCAAGTCCAACAGGAGTCTTTGTGTGCAATCTCTTTCTTACTCGTCATTTCTCAGGTTCATTCCCATCTCAGGAGAATGACATGATTCCCTCTATCTCTCATTGCTCTTCCCCTGATATTCATAACAAGGGCGTTTTAAATGTCATTCAGTTCTCAAAGTGACCTTTCATGGCCATTGGATCACTTGGTAAAACCTCATGCTGTTTTAGGGTCACTGCTTGGTAATGATCACTATTTCATTTTTGCTTGTTTGTTCACTGAATAGTTAACAGGTATGTTGTCCTTCCTGTGTGCCAGGCATCTTGTGCTTCTAGAGTTTCAATAAACATCGTGCCAGGCATCTTGTGCTTCTAGAGTTTCAATAAACATCTACATGCATAGTCCACCAAGGCAGGAGCCATGTCTTCTCTTATTCACTACTGTATTCCTAGATTTAGCACAGGGCCTAACCCATTGCCATTGAGTTGAATCCAACTCATAGTGACCCTGTAGGACAGAGTAGAACTGCTTCATAGGGTTTTCGAGGCTATAAATCTTTACAGAAGAAAACTGTCATATCTTTCTCCTGCAGAGAGGCTGGTAGATTCAAACCACCAACATTTGGGTTCGCAGAGGAGCTCTTAACCACCTGCTGTGCCACCAGGGCTCCTTTGCACAGGACCTAGCACAGGGGAAATGCTCCATAAATATTTGTTGAGTAAATAAGTGAATGATTGGTGATTCCAAGATCTATGTATATAATTTATAACTTCCCCCGGATTGTATAGTCATCAATTGCTAGCAGATGGTAACACAGGGATGTCAAACTTGAGTTCAAAATTGAATTTCTCACCTTCCCCCAAAACTACTTCTTTCTTCTGTACCCTGAATATCAGTGGGGGCTAAATGGCATCTACACCATGGCCTAAGTCAGAAACATTGAGATAGTGGCCTCTGAGGAAGTCACTCCTCTGGCTATAATACTTCAGTGGTTCCCACTGGCTATTGGAATAGTCTAAACTCTTCAGCAGGCCCTACAAGTTCCTGCATAAGTTAGAGTTTAATCCTTTCATTTTACTTCTCTCGACTATGTCCATACCCCCACATCCCCACACACTATATGCTATGACGTGTTCATAATAAATGCTCGCTCATTTTTTAGTTTGTCCTGCATGTTGCTCCCTTGGATTATAACAGGCTTCTCTCATCCTCTCACCAGCACCTGTCCCCAACCTCATACACACCTGTCCTCCTTAATAATGCCTACTCATTCTTTCCATCCTCATCTGAGACTCATTTCCTCTGCAAAATGAGCTACCTGTCCTCTCGGCTTCTCTGGCACGCTGAAACAAGAGCCTATATCAGGATGCCTGGAACAGAGTTCTGAGAATAGGTATTTTTAAAAAGCGCTCTAGGTAAATTTGATACAGCACAATCATGAATCATCATTTAGAAAATACTTAGACACTGTATTGTAGTTGTCCATTTATTTGTATTCTTCACTAAACTGTGGTCTCTCTAGGCAGGGAGCATACTTGTCTTGTTCACCTTCCAAGAAAAACCTCATCTAGCAATAAAGGACACTTGACAAATTTTTGTCTAATAAGTAAATACATAAACTTTGTGCATTTTCTTTGACTATCCAGGGGCTCTATCCTATAGTTTTAGGGTTGGTAGAGGAGCCGCCTCTGAATTTGAACAGGCGAAGTGTAGCTGAGTCTCACACCAACCTATTAAAATATTATTTAAACTTCTTCCATAGCATTGATATCAGTCCCAAGAGTCATCATGAGACGTATATTGAAGTACAAATCCTGAATGCTAATGGTTTCTGACTTTTTTTAAAATATAGAAATGAAAAAAAAAAATTTGGTAAAAGTCAAAGCCAATACTAGCTTCCTTGATATATCATTATTCTTTATCCTTGGCCAATATTTACTAAGAGCTTCTTTTGAGAATAACATTGTAGGATATGTGTTAAGAATAGATTGTTAAGTTTAAATGCCATTACAAAAGTCCAGGTAAATGTCAGGGTAAATGTAAATAGTGTTGAATTAGATGGAAGCTCTCTCTCTCTCTCTCTCTCTCAATCTCTCTCTCTCTCTCACACACACACGTTAAGCAAAGAATGTTGTTGCCTGTGAATGTTAACTAACATTTTTCCAAGTGTTATGCTGAAAGTAACTTAAAGGTTTATGAACTGAAATAGAAATGAAAGTTTTCCCTCTTAAGGAAAATTGTTTCTTTATAGCCCCTTGTGTTCTGCTTGAAATTTTAGATAATCATCACAGTACAGCTTTTTTTTTTTTTTACCATTCCCTTTCCTTCTTTGCCCCCATACAAATAAGAAAGAGTGTCTTAAACTATGTTTAAAAAATCAGTCTTGGTCTTTATGTTTTTAAAATGACACAATTAAATATGATTACCTTAGGGTGTTTATATTACTTAAAGAACTAGATGAGAAAAAAAGGAATTGCTCAGGCACTCTGCATGAATTCCTACTTGAGTACTGTCAGAATAAAACCAATGTGTTGATAACTCTGACTTCAAATTCTATTAGCCAGTTGCCGTGACCTAATTCTGACTCATGGGGACCCCATATGTTCCATAGGGTTTTCAATGGCTCATTTTTCAGATTAGATCTCCGGGCCCTTCTTCGAAGGCACTCTGGGTAGATTCGAACCTCCAATCTTTCGGTTAGCAGCTGATCACATTAACCACTTGCAATACCCAGGGACGCTTCCAATTGCATAGAATAGTCAATATCTTACAAAAAGCTACATTTGTGTCTGATCATTAATGTAATGCATAATCATTATAGTACATTCTGATTATTTAGAAAAGTATATAAAACAATCCACAATGCCATACGTAAAGATAGTCATTTTCAATATCTGGTTCTATACGTCCAGTCTTTTTCAATACATAAATATGTACTTTTAATGAAAATGTGATAATTCTATAATGACTTATAACCTTTTTTACTTAATATGATATGAACAGTTCATCATGGTCATTATTTGTAAAATAATGCTAATGGTTGCTTAATACTCTTTAAAATTTATTTCATCCATCCCTTTTTATTGGACTTCTTAGATTGTTTCCAATTGGTCTCTATTAAATGTCCAATATAAAGATTGCCTTATACAAATTATAGTTCATTTCGCATACATTCCTAGCAGTAGAAACATTATGCACGTCTTAAGCACTTTGCAACCCAACTCTTCTCTTTCATTGCAGTTATTGAAATACCTATTTACCTAAGCATTGCTTAATGTCTGACTCCCACATTAGAATGTAAGTTCCAGGAGGGCAGGGGCCACATCTATCTTTTTCATTTCTCTATTTTCAAGGTCATCATATTGAACTTGAACAGGTTTACATGTGGTAGAACAGTATTCCAAGTGAAGGAAATAGTGTGAGGTGGGAAAGTCATTATATTCAGCTTAAGACTAATTTTCTAGTGCCAAAGGCAATATTGAGAACGTACTTTTCCTCTACAGCTGAATAAGCTCTTACGCAGAGAGTAGAATGCCCCCAGGTATGAGTGAAATACAAGTAAGCTTTAATGATGCCTACTGCCACTGAGGACCCAGAGGAGAGGAATCGAAGGCACATGACTCGGGAGTGAGTAAGAGCTGTAGCTAACCTCCACTTCAGGAAGGTAACCAAACTCACTGAGGTCAGGGAGAGGGGCAGAGGGATAGTCGGTCGTTGTCCTAGAAGCCTGCCGTTTCCTGGGGAGGGCTTGGTTGGCCTTGTTCAGCCAGGAATGGGACTCATAAGTGTTTAACTGCAGCAGGATAGCCATGCAAGTTCTTCTTCACCAGGATGCCCTGTGGAGGAGGCCCAGAGCCTTATTTTGTAATCCATTGTCTTATATGGATAGTCCAGGGATTTATCAAGTAGAGCTAAACATTTACCAGCAAGCCAACATAAATGCAATCAACCCATGAATCCTCACAAAATATGTCACTAAAAATCAATCCCTTTCATATTATTCAAACTGCATTTGTACATAAATCCCACTACTGCTCCATGGCCAATCTGCCCACTCATGTTTAGAATATATAGCTTAGAACTAGGTTCTCAATGTGTGTTCTGCATTCAAAGGAAACAGTGTGACTTATGTTGGATACGATGTGAGCTACTACTAAGTGTTTTTGTATCTAACTCCTTAAAAATCAGAACATGTATTTATTTTGGTCTACAGGAGTCAGGAAAAAAATGAGGGAGACACTATTAAAAAAAAAACATTATCGTTCAGTTGATTCCGACTCATAGTGACCCCGTAGGACAGAGTAGAACTGTCCCATAGTGTTTCTAAGGAGCACCTGGTGGATTTGAATGGAGACACTATGGTGGCTGTGAATTGGAAAATTTGGGAACCTCTGGCCTAGAAACTTCCTTTTATTTATGTGATATCCTGATGACCAAAGGTAGGAGACCTTGTTTCTCGGTACCATTTGCTTCTTCTCACATGATTATTTAGAAAATGAATCAGTCAAGATAGGCTACACTTTGTGCAGTAATATGCAATCCCAAATCGTCAGTAGCTTCAAACAGCACAGGTTTGTTTTATTCTTACTATGTATCCTACATGGGCTGGGCAGGATGGCTCTCCTCACAAAACCAGGATGATAGATGAGCCACCTTCTAGAACTTTGCCAATTGTCCTGCCAGAGAAAAAATGAGCCCTGGAAGATCTTGTACTGACTGTGAAATAGAACTTATGCAATTTATCCTAATTCATAGTCTAAGACTCATCACTCAGGCCAACCCAATCTCAAGCAGGCCAAAAGGGGTACACGTCTCCAAGGGAGAAAGACAGAAATACTCTGTGAACGTCATCAGTCACTACCATAGGGACCTCTACAAATACAGACGTGTTTGAGGGGAGAACCCATAATTTCCTTTGTGATGGTGTTGTTAGGTGCCGTCGAGTTGGTTCCCACACGGTGACTCATACTTCAGAAGAACCAGGCATTGACAACCATATGGAGGACAATTCTACTCTGATACACATGGAGTCACCATGAGTCAGAACAAATGAAATAATGCCAGGTCCTGCTCTACCCTGACAATTACTGCTATGTCTCAGCCCATGGTTGCAGCCACTGTGTCAATCCATCTTGTTGAGGGTCTACTTCATTTTTGCTGACCTTCTACTTTACCAAGCATTATGTCCTTCTCCAGGGACTGGTCCTTCCTAATAATATGTTCTGATAACATTCCTTTCTAGGAATGAAAAATAGGCTTCTTCTCAAGTAACATCCCTATCAACTGGTGGAAGGTGCTTGGATTACAATGTTGAGAAAGACAAAATCTCCTTGGACCCCAAATAGAAGGATAATAGTGATTGGTTATCAGAGTCTAAAGTGTGCGTTTGAATCCCTGGGTGGTGCAAATAGTTAATATGCTTGGTTGCTAACTGAAAGGTTGGAGGCTTGGGGTCTACTCAGAGGCACCTTAGAAGACAGTCCTGGCAATCTACTTCAGAAAAATTAGTCATTGAAAACCATGTGGAGCACAATTCTACTCTGACACACATGAGGCCACCATGAGTCGAAATCAACTTGATGGTAACTGGTTTCGGTTAACATGTGCATTGGGAGTGTGTGGGAAAAATGCCATATGTTTGACACCCTTGATTGTGAATAACATGGCAACCTAAAGATCTAAAGGCCTATAATACTCATGTGGACAAGGATGTATAGAATTTACTTTTTAGTATGGATAAGACTAATTTTTTTTTATTGCACTTTAGATGAAGGTTTACAGAAGAAACTAGTTTCTCATTAAACAGTTAATACACATGTTGTTTTATGGCATTGGTTAACCACACCACGACACGTCGCTACTCTCCCTTCTCAACCTTGGGTTCCCTATTACCAGCTTTCCTGTCCCCTCTTGCCTTCTTGTCCTTGCCTCTGGGCTGCTGTGCCCCTTTAGTCTCATTTTGTTTTATGGGCCTGTCCAATCTTTGGCTGAAGGGTGAACCTTGGGAGTGACTTCATTACTGAGCTGATAGGGTGTCTGGGGGCCATACTTGCAGGGTTCTCCAGTCTCTGTCAGACAAGCAAGTCCGGTTAGATAAGACTAATTCATGAGAAAATTATACAGAGAATGGAGGTGTGCAAAAGGCTTTCAAACCCTCTTGCTCTGTTATGTGCAACCTAAAATGTCAGTCTTGTTGCTGAGAGGCCATTGAGTAATATTCTAGTATAATGATGACACGTTGAGATGTAGAATATGCCAGAAAAGCAGAAAATGCTTTGAAAGTGATGATAAAAATGACTCCTGCCTTTCTTTTACCACACTTAGTCACAGTTAGCTTGGGTGCTGGCATACCCACAATTCCTTTCCAGTATGAAAAAAATCCATAGTTTATCCAATGCAAATGAAAGGATACTTCAGACAATGTCTTTATATGGGCATATTTAAACATATTTCATCAAATTTAAACCATTAACCATTATGCATTTGATTCAGTATGTATGCCTTCAGCCAAGGGCATGGCCCTTTCTGCTAAGTAGATTCTCTCTTTAAAAAATATGTTTCCAGCTACAGGATTCCAAGAGTAGAGGGTTCAGCTCTTAATTATCACCTTTTAAATTTTTCTTTTAAAAAAAAAAAAAAAAAGCAAAAATAAAGAGAGGAATGGAGGAAGGGAGAAAAGAAAGGGGAAGAAAAGGAAGGAATGGAATTGAGGGAGAGAAAGAGCAAAGAAGGAAGAGAGGGACAGGAGGAGCACATAAGAGCACAGGAGGAGAGAGAATAGAAAAAGGAATATTAAAAGGGGGGGAAGAATCTCTCTAAAATTAGAGAGATTAATTGCAACAGCAAATCCCAAGAGAAAAGGAAAATGAATCCTTAAAAGGAAAGTGGAAAACACTAATCTCTCTTAGACAGTCTTCTCTGGGGATGCTGACTGGACTCTCTGCCTTCCTAAAATCCATATGGTCATATGCAATTAAGCTCAGGGAGAGGCCCTGGGGTAACTGGGATCCCCCACATCCACCATCCCATCATCCAAGCTGTGGGAGTAGCCGAGGAGAAAGTCTGTAGATAGATGAGTGATGTCATGGGAGCTGAGGTGGAGAAGGGAGCAGTGAGAAAATGGAAAGGCAACATGCTCCAGTAACTTCTCCTATAGCGGGTGGGGACCTGGTGAGCTGAGTTTAAAATAAGCAGCCCCAGAGGCAAGTCAGGCACAGTAGGGAGTTAGTGGCAGGAAGAGAAGAGCTGTGGGAACCTGAACCGCAGGAGATTCTCGGTGTCCCACAATCAGAGAGGAAAGGAAGAGGGATGCGGGTCGGTGGCTTGCTCACTGATGTGAGCAGGACTAATGGCCATAATAGAACAAAGCAGGGAAAGTGTCTGCGCTGAATTTTTGCACTTTGGCTAATATGCCAGAGGAGAAATTGTTTTCAACACCTGTGCTTCCACGCTGGGATGCTCCGTGTGTTCTGCTTCTAAAAGGAAAAACATCAACTTTATACATAAAGAAGAACCAGTAGCTTCAGCTTAAAGAGACAGTGGTTCCCTGTTAGAAAGGGAAGTCCCGGAGTGGTGCAAATGGTTAAAGCACTTGAGTGCTAACCAAAAGGTTAGAGGTTCGTGTCCACCCACGGGCACCTGGAAAGAAAGCCCTGAGTATCCACCTCTGAAAATCAGCCATTAAAAACTCTATGGAGCACAGTTCTACTCTGACACACATGGGGTCACCATGAGTTGGAATCAACTTGACAGCCACTGGTAATAACTGGTAAGTTAGGAAGGACTCAGGGGAGAACGCTCTTCTAGAATGAGGAGCTAAACTCCTCCTCATAGGCCTCATGGAAGTGTTCAATCTCAGGCGCATGAGAAGGATACCACTGAAAAGAAGTTGGTACCTAATTTAAGGACAGTGGCTGGGATTAAAAGCATTGCCCCCAAAGGGAGGACTTTTTAGCAACAGTGATTACACTGGTGATCATCACAGACTGGTTGAGGAATTTTCATAAATTCATCTCTATTCTGCTTTGCTTTCCTACCTTTGGATGGCAAATAATAAAAATAGAAGGTTATGTATTAGCCTCTGAATGGCAGCAGCATGGGAAAGGTGGGAGCTCTCGGGGTGAGGCTAGATTTTCAATGTTTGCTCTGATTCTTTCTCTAACTCTAATTCACATAGTTGTTATAACGATTAAAGAGTATAGTATGTACATTCTCTGGCACACAGAGGACTTACAATAAATGTTAGCTCTCATCTTCCATTGACTTTACATTTTTAACTTTATTCGCTGATACATGCTAAGGCAGATTTCTATTAGTTGGCTGCTTTGGGAGTTACATGAAACTGTTCTTTTATAATAAATATGAAATGAAATACCTTCGATGACTACATTGTCCCCGGTCCTTCTACAGTAAAATAACAACGACATATACAGTCGGAAATTTTATCACCGTATCATATTTTTTTAAATCAAATTTTGTAAGTAAATGCTGATGTAGCAAGGCAGAAGGAGATAGCACATTCAAATAAGGAGAAATTACTGTAGGGACTTCTCAGAGCGGTATGGCAGGGTCAGGGACACTGGAGACACACAAAGCCATAGGAGAGGACCGTCAGATGGGAGCTGCCTTCCACAGAGGAAAGCAGCCACTGTCACCCAATAGTCGAGCATGGAGAGAAATGGAAACACACATACCCTGACCTCACTCAGCCCCTGCCCGCTCATCTCCTCCCCAAGCCTCCTGGTAGCTGAGCTTAATAAGAAGCCAGAGAGTAAGGGGGCTTGGTGAATCCAGAGTAAATCTGGGGAAGGAAACAACAATCATCCAGCATAGTTGTGTATCTGTGTGTGTGTGTGTGTGTATACAGTCAAAGTCAAGAGAGGCCCATGAGTCCCCCATCCCTCCTCCCCAGCACAAGGTTAAATACCATATCTGACTATTTGGGTTTGGAAGATACATAACTTAGGTAGTTAAGTTTATCAGGACAGAGAGTCAGAATAGTGAGTGTCTTAGTCATCTACAGTGCTGCTATAACAGAAATACCACAAGTGGATGGCTTTAACAAAAAGAAGTTTATTCTCTCACAGTCCAACAGGCTAGAAGTCTGAATTCAGGGCACCGGTTCCAGGGGAAGTCTTTCTCTCCCTGTCAGCTCTGGAGAAAGGTCCTTGTCACCAGTCTTCCTTGGTCTGGGAGCATCTCAGCGCAGGAACCTCAGGTCCAAAGGACACACTCTGCTCCTGGCACTGCTTTCTTGGTGGTATGAGGTCCCCAACTCTCTGCTTGTTTTCCCCAGGGAAAATCCCTTTACGTTCGATAGGGATGTGGCCTGAGCAAGGGTGTTATATCACACGGTAATCCTCTTTAACCACAGGCAGGGATTATGATTTATAATACATAGGAAAATCACAAAATGGAGGACAACCACACATGGCCTAACCAAGTTGACACATGTTTTGGGGGGACACAATTCAATCCATTACAGTGAGTCACCATATAATTTGCAACTTCTTGTTGTGTACTGATAGGATAATTGGGAAATGTTTTGACTAGCCTGAAACTCAGTCTCTACTCCTTGGAGGGAAGGAAAGATGGCCCCAAACTGAGATCAGATGTGAGTGGTTGTTAACATTTCCATCTGCTTCTTGAGCAGGACTGAAATAAATCCCCTGTGAACAGGCCATCTATTATTTACCTCACTTAATCCAGGACTCATGGCACTAGAAGTATCACCACAGGGATCCTAGTTTGGCCTTTGGACTAATAACTTTCTTGGGAGACCTCTGTTTTGCTGTGAGAGGACTGGATGTTCCAAAAGAGGAAAGCTTTCAGATGTTAATGAAATTGGATGCATCCCTGCCCCATTTCCTGGTCCTTGGTGTTTCACCTGAGGGTGAACTCAAAAGACAGCCAGTTGGGAGATAATGTCCTAAGCACACCCTTCTGACATTTGTTTCACAGGGAAAGCTAAGCAACTTGTGATTTCATGTATAAAAAAGATGGAACGTGGTAGTTTCTATTTTCAATTGAATTGTGAGCAAATATGAATTTTGCAATTGGTAGGCTGAAACCGCAGTTGGTGATTTTCATTTCTAGGGACCTGGGTTAATAGTGAAAACAAATGATCTCTGAATTTTGGGAGGACTGGAGATGTTTAAGAGCTTGCCTGCTAACCAAAAGGTCAGCAGCTTGAATCCACCAGCCGCTTCTTGGAAACTCTATGGGGCAGTTCTACTCTGTCCTACAGGGTCGCTATAAGTAGAACTGACTCCACGTGGCAATGGGTTTGTTTTGGGTTTTTTAGAGATGATAATCCCAACTAGAAGTCCCCTTGCTCCTTCAGCTATGTGGAGGAGGCAAAACCATAAACACTGTTAGGAATTTTGACAACCTAAGAAATTTTCTATATCAAATATTGGCAATGTTTACCATATGCTATTTCTTTATAATTTAATTTTTTCTTTAGACTTTCTTGATAGAAAACTGTTCTTTAGCTCAGATATTCCTTCTATTTACATGAAAGCAATGATGATACTATCAACCATAAAATTCTAAGAAATTAACTGCCTGGGAAATGTAAAGGAAAGAGACTGAACTGGGTTTTGCTAGGGGACATTTTAGAGAATGTCGTATCTATTGGAAAGCAAGTACACTGATATTTAAAAGGGATTTCACTTCAACCTTTCCTCAGTATGGAAGGATACTTCTAGACAATGTGGCAGAGTAGTCTTTTTTAAACATAGACATTATGTCTAGCCTTTGATTAAAGCTCTACGTATGTTTTCTCACTTTTGTTAAATAATACGCAAGCCACTCGCCGTGGTTTTCAAGGCCAGCATGATCTGGTTCCTGCCTACCTCTGACATCTCAGTTGCTATCACTTTCCCTTTCCATTATGTTCTTAGTTATACTGAGACTTCCGTGGCGCCTTGAACATGGCAACCTTGTCCTTGCCTCAGAGCCTTTACATGTTCTGTTCCCCCTGCCTGGATGGCTCTTCTCCCAGCTCCCATCTGTTCCTTCAGGTGCGTGTAAAAACATTACCTCTGCACGGAGACCATCCCTGAAGACCTTACCTAAACTAAAGCCCCATCTGAAACCAAAAATCCCAAACCAGTTGCCACTGAGACAATTCTGACCCATGTCAACCCCATGTGTTACAGAGTAGAGCTGACCTCCATAGGGTTTTCTTGACTGTAATCTTTACAGAAGCAGATCGCCAGGCCTTTCTTCCAAGGCACCACTGGGTGGGTTTGAATTGCCAACCATTAGATTAGTAGATGAGTTCAAACCATTTGTGCCACTCAGGGACCTTTACAGAGCCCCGTCCCAGTCAGCCTTTACCCCTAACCTCTATTTGTATTTTTTTCAGAGTATGGATCATTTACTGAAATCTTATTTGTTTGGATACTTACTTATTTTCTGCCTGTCTGTCTTCTCTATAAAGGATAAGCATCTTGAGGGCAAAAACTTGTTTGCACTTAAAACAACAGTTGGCAAAAAAAGACTAGTTCTCGATAAGTAGTTCTTGAATGAATAAGTGCTTCCACCTGTGAACTAAAGCCATGCATCCTGAACCCTATTCTGGTTTTAATCTATAACCTCAAAACAAACAGGACTTAGATTAAGTTTTAACATCTTTAAACTGTGGTTTACCACTTATAAAGTAAGAAAATGTCAGTTATTCTTGACTTTCTCTGAGAGTTCACACTCTACATGTTGTTTTTTGTAGAGCTGAGTCGATTCCAACCCATGGCAACCCCATCTATGCAGAGTAGAGCTGCTCCATGGGGTTTCCAAGGCTATGACCTTTTGGAAGCAGACTGCCAGGCATGTCTTCCGAGGCGCCTCTGGGTATTTTTGAACCATCAACCATTCTTCTGGTAGTAGAGCACTTAACCATTTGGCCACCCAGGACTCCTCACACTATACATACCCAAACCCCAAACCCACTGCCATCAAGTCAATTCCGACTCATAGTGACCCCATAGAGTTTCGAAGGCTGTAAATCTGTGCAGAAGCAGACTGCCACATCTTTCTCCCATGGAGCCACTGGCAGTTTCGAACCGCCAACCTTTCCATTAGCAGTCAATCACTTTAACCACTGTGCCACCAGGGCCCCTCATACCATACATAAGTGGCTTGAAATTCTTATATGTGAACTGTTTGTCAAAATTATTATATCTGTAGCCATAGAAGAGCTGTGAGGTGAGCGTGGTAAAATGTTTGGGTACGTGAGTAACAGACTTTAACCAGTGTCATTGAACAAAACTAAGTATCCCTTGAATGGACAAACTTGCCCTTCACACTTAGCATAATAAAGTTTCTGTGTGCCTTGTGAGGTAAAAGGTCATTTATTACTCATTATTTATTATTTTTGTATATGTATAATTTTGCTTTCCACGTGGGTTTGTTTTTATGGAGTAAATGTGTCAGTCCTATTGATATAAGTATTTGTCTATGGAACAGCTGCATTTACTAATTCAAACTAATGAATTGGTGCTCTGTTTTCTCATCTGACCCTTATGTGCTTGGGTAATGTGGATCAATCCCTGAGGTGTAAGTCATGGTTTTTTCTGTGGACAACACTGGGGTTTTTGGATCTTGGCTTCCATGTGCTACATTGTGAGGCATCAGTGTCAGCAGCTAGTCAGCTTTTACAAAGTGAATACCCCATCTAACTACCACTCAGATCAAGGGCTTCCCTCTTTCCCTCCAATAGCAGCCATTATTCAGATTTCCGATGTCATAGGCTAATTTTGTTTGTTGGCTAACCTCATATAAGTGGAGTAATACAGTGTGCATAAATGATTGCATTTATGGGTTGCATAAATGGTTTACGCTCAACTAGTAACTTAAAGGTTAGTGGTTCAAACCTACCCAACAACACCACAGAAGAAAGGTTTGGTGATTGGCTTCTATAAAGATTACAGCCAAGAAGATCCTATGGAGGCCAGTTTTACTCTGTAACACATAGGGTTTCCATGAGTTGGAATCAATTCGATGGCAATGGTTTGGTTTGGTTTAATATAGTATGTACTCTTTTATGAATGGCTTTTTGTTCAACATTTATCATTTTGAATGTAGTAGTATTTGTTTTTTTTTACTTGATGCATGGCATTCCATTGTATAAATTTATCACAATTTCTCTATGTTTTCTATTGTGGGTGGATATCATTTTACTACCATTTATTTATTTCTGGAGACTTCGTGGTACAGTGGTTAAGAACTCAGCTTCTAACCAAAAGGTCAGCAGTTTGAATCCGTCACCTTTTCATTGGAAACCCTACGGGGCAGTTCTACTCTGTCCTATAGGGTTGCTATAAGTCGGAATCAACTTCACAGCAGTGGGTTTGGTTTTGGGTTTTTATTGTTTCTTATAACTTGCATACTTTACATTTTTATATATGTCTTTTGAAGTCCATACATATGCCTATCTGTTGGATGTATACCCACAACTGGAATTTCTGGATATATGTGTGTCCAGATTTATCAGATGCAGCCAAGCAATTGTGAAAATAATTTTATCAAGGGGTACACCCACTATCAGTATATGTGAGTCTAAATTTCTCTACATCCTTTTAATTTTAGCCATTCTGGTGGATAGTCATTGCTGTTGTTAGGTGCTGTTGAATGAGTTCTGTCTCACAGCAACTCTATGCACAACAGAACGGAACAGTGCTGGGTCCTGCATCATCCTCACCGTCATTGCTATGTTTGAGTCCATTGTTGCAGTCACTATGTCAATCCATTTCAATGAGGGTCTTTCTCTTTTTCTCTGACCCTCTAATTTACAAAGCATGATGTCCTTCTCCAGGGACTGGTCCCTGGTAATATGTCCAAAGAACATGGGACAACATCTTGCCATCTTCACTTCTAAGGAGCATTCTGGCTATACTTCTTCCAAGACAGATTTGTTCATTCTTCTGGCAGTCCATGGTGTATTCAATATTCCTCACCAACACCATAATTTATAGGCATCAATTCTTCAGTCTTATTCATTGCCCAGTTTTTGCATGCATATGAAGTGATTGAAAATACCATGGCTTGGGTCAGGCACACCTTAGTTCTCAAAGTGACATCTTTGCTTTTCAACACTTTAAAGAGGCCTTTTGCAGTAGATTTGCCCAATGCAATATGTCGTTTGATTTCTTGATTGCTGTTTCCGTGGGCATTGACTGTGGGCTCAAGTAAAATGGAATCCTTGACAACTTCATTTTTTTTTTTTTTATCATGGTGTTGCTTATTGGCCCAGTTGTGAGGATTTTTGTTTTCATTATGTTGAGGTATAATCCATACTTGAGGCTGTAGTCTTTGGTCTTCATCAGTAAGTGCTTCAGATCCTCTTTACTTTCAGCAAACAAGGTTGTGTCATCTGTGTATCACAGATTGTTAATAAGTCTTCCTCCAATCCTGATGTCATATTCTTCTTCACATGTCATTTCTTTAATGACAAATGATGTTAGGCATCTTTTATTACACTTATTGACCATTTGAGAATTAGAAATAAATTACATTTATTGAGCATTTCTCAGACTCCTTTAAAGCCATCTGCTGGGAAAACTACCATTTGTTACCTTACAAATAGACATTGACTTGAAGATCCCTGACAACCCTTGGAGATCTTCAATGAACAACCTGATACTCACAGTGAAGAATAGTTCCTAAGAGAAAATTGGACTACAGAGCCTAAATACCAAACCAAACCCATTGCCGTCAAGTCAATTCTAACTCATAGTGATCCTATAGAACTGAGTAGAACTGCCCCATAGGATTTCCAAAGAGTGACTGGTGGATTCGAAGTGCTGACCTTTGGTTGGAAGCCATAGCTCTTAACCACTGTGCCACCAGGACTCCACAGAACCTAAAGGGTACGTTAAAAATCCACCTCTGAAATTTACACTGGTCAAAATAAAAGGGGATCCTGCTCTTTTATAAGATTCTCGGGGGCTGTAAGAATTTAAAATAGAGCAGATACTCAGCACTGAAGTCTGTTAGGAAAGTCTCCCATGAAAGCAGGGACTTGGCTCTGAGAATGGGAACAAGTGGCGATTTTCAAAGTATTTTATGATCTGTATGTGATATAGGCACTGATGGATCATATGGATGCCAGCCATAAAGTCTGTTATGGATTGAATTGCGCCCTCTCAAAATATGAATTGAAGTCCTAGCCCCTGTACCTACAGATGTGACCCTGTTTGGAAATTGGGAGTTTCTTTCATTATGTTAGTGAGGCCATACCAATATAAGGTAAGTCCCAAACCTAATCACTTCTGAGTGTTAAAAGGAGCATAATAGGCACAGAGACATACAGGGGGAAGGCAAAGGCCATATGACAAAGGAGACAGATTCATCTACAAACCCAGGAGTTCCAAGGAAGTCTCGGGACTAACGATAAGGAAGAACGCCTCCCCTAGAGCTGGTGTCCTAATTTGAACTTCTAGCCTCCAAAACTATGAGAAAATAATTCCTGTTCTTTAATATACTTCTGGTATATATTTAATACATCCATCAGCCCTGAGTGCCACTAGGATGACACTAAGATTCTAGGCTCCAACATGGGGGCAGCAACTATTTGGGAAGGAAAGGGTGAATACAAAAAATTAAAGATTCTAGGAATAAACTGTTTCCTTCACAGTTTTACTTAGATCTTGGTTCTGAAGTTCAGTGTTGAAAATCTAATTTCTGTCGTTAACCAATTTCACTAATATATTATGTGACACCATGCTAATCAGTATGTCTCCTGTAAACAAAACCGCTTAAATATCTTTAAAATAGGAATAATAATGTCCTCCTCATTTGTCCTCATTTGTTTCAGGTTGTATAGGTTCAGATTTGAAAAATCGGTAAAACTTATTACTAACAGGAAGTATCATTATTAGATAATTAAGTGGGTATTTACTATTTCAGATTCCTTTCAGACTTAGCTTGATAAGAAATGTAAAACATGCAACACATAAAACTATTTCCATCAGATATACATTTAAATAGATAAAACACTATTTAAATATTGTTCTGAATTCAGAACGGTTACCAAAATTTTCATATCTTCTAAGTAGTATGACCTTTAGTTTTTTTCATCAGTTTATTGTGATATAATAGGTGAAGGTTTATAGCATATAAAATATTTTCCTTAGATACACTTTAAAAAAAAAAGACCAGTGCCGTTCAGTTGATTCTGACTCACAGCGACCCTGTAGGGTTTCCAAATTTGTAAATATCTAAGAACCAGACTGCCACATCTTTCTCCTGTGGAGTGGCTGGTGGTTTCAAACCGTCGACCTTTTGGTTAGCAGTTGAACTCTGTAACCACTGCACTACCAGGGCTCCTTGATATATTTTTAGATACATAAAATCCATTTACAAGTGATCTTTAGGAGACTTCCAGCCAACACAGCACTATAGGCAGAAGCACCACCACAGCAAAGACCTGAAAAACTAGGTAAGACAGAGACGAATGTCAATCCTGGAACCATAAGCATCAGATGAAGAGATGAAGAACTCAGCCAACCACCGAATGGAATAAAAAACTGACAGAGAACAGAGAGCGAGGAGGGGTATGTGCGGAGGTCCACTATCTGCTAACACAGCACAGATTTGCCATCTTGGACTCCTGTCGGAGATTGGCGTACAGGAAGTACGGGAAAACAACTTCACGGAGTTCGCAGCGGGAGATGGAGTGCCCGGTAACCAGTGATATATGCTTTCCCATCCCCCGTCCTTCCTGTTCAACCTCTCCCAAGTCATAGCTGGCTGTGATTGCTCAGCCACCTGGGAAGTGCAGGATCTGTGCTACTTAGATTCGCCGCACCCACATTGAGATAGGCAGACAGGGAGTATGGGAAAGCAGCTTCAAGGAGCTCCCAGCAGGAGACAGAGCACCCCAGTAACCAGCGATATACACTTTTTCACCTCCCAACCTTCTCCCCCCGCCTCCCCCAGCTCAGCCTCCTCTGCTTTGCTCTGGCCGCAGTCTCTTGGCCGGGAGGCACTGGCTTCAGCCCCTTGCCACTCGGATTCTCCCCACCCACACTGGTCAGCTCACAGAATGCCATTTGTTTGTTGCTGGTGTTGCTTTTTTCCTGCATCTTTTGGTTGCTTCCTACCTCTCACCACCTCCCCTTCCTTTCTCTCAAACACCTGGTTCCATGTGCCATCTTTGCTTCTTGAAAGGCAGTGAAGAACCACTCAGCTGGAGAACTGAATCCTCAGCCTATACCGCCAAGTTGGTGGGATCCCCAAGGGTTTTGTTTTTTGTTCTTTTTGTTGTTGTTTCTTTGTTTTGTTTGTTTTTATTTTGTGGCTTGGGAGCCTGGGTTGTACTGTACTGCTTAAGAGTCACTTCCCTGGCCTGTGCAGCTGCACTGGTGGGATCCCTGGGGGCATTTCTTTTTCCTTATTGTCTTTCTTCATTTCTCAGTTCCTCAGCTGTCTGTACTTACCTTCTTTTTCTGTCTCCTGAATACCTGGTGCTATGTAACATCTCTACTCCTTTTGCCAGGCTGTGCTATGTGGCCTGGGAGCCACTTCCCTGATCTTTGCAGCTGCACCAGTGGGATTTCTGGGGGCTTTTCTTTTCTAATATTTATTTATTTTTATTTTTCCCCTTTTTCCTCCATTTCTCAGTTTCTCACCTCTCCACTCCAATGGCAGGCTCCCTTAGCCCTCTTTCTCTCTCCTCTCTTTCTTCTTTCCCATACCCATCTTAGCTCAACACATCACAACTGGCCCCTCCTTCCTGCCTACCTGCACCACACACGCACTGAACATCACACCCCCAAACAGCACAGGCACAGCCTACCAGAATCTGCCCTGCACTGATTCCCAGCCCACCCCATGAGCCCTAGTATGTGCCACGAAGAACCCATCCTAGCACCTCCCCTTCAGCTGGACCTGCCCTGCTGCACCATAGCTGAGCAAAAGGACCTGCCCTTTGGACAAGGAGGTGAAAAGTCTTGTGCCCACAGACGAGCAAACAACAAAGAATGCGCAGCCTGCCTTCTCAGACATAACTATATGAAACAAAAAAGCAGGATGAAACTAAAAAATCTACAATAAAAAAAAATGAAGAAAATAACTATTGAATGTCCCAAATACAGCAGACAATATCAAAACATATAACAAAACGGGACAGGATGGTTTCAGTAGGCATCCAAAATAAAACATCAGATGGCTTTCCAGTAGAAGAGAAGGCACTAGAACTACCTGATAAGGAATTCAAATCTCTTAATATTTAGAGCTATCCAAGAGTTGAAGCAAAAATCAGACAAAATGAGGAGAAAAGAGATAAATTCCTGGAAAATACAGACAAAAACATGGAAGAACTCAGGAAAATAATACAGGAACAAGATGGAAAAATAAATTCACAACTAGAAATCATACAAAAGCAACAATTAGAAATCCAAAATATAAACAACAAGACTTCAGAAATGGACAGTGCCATAAGGCTGAGGAGCTAGTCTGAAATGATGGAAGAGAAGATCAGTGAAGTTGAAGACAAACACTTGGCTCAACTCCATTTGAGGAAAAATCAAGAAAAAAGAATGAAAAAAAAAAATGAAGAAACCATGACAATGAAGTGGGATACAATCAAAAGCAAAAATTTGCAAGTTATCAGAGTTCCAGAACAGGGGGAGGAAATGGAAAACAGAGAGGATCATTGAAGAATTGTTGACAGAAAGCTTCCCTAATATCATGAAAGATGAACAGCTGACCTTCCAAGAAGCTCAATAAACCCATACAGGATACACCCCAAAAGAAAAGCACCAAGGCATATTATAATCACACTTGGTAAAACCAAAGACAAAGAATCCTGACAGCAGCTCGAGAAAAACGAAAAGTCACATACAGAGGAGAAACAATAAGACTAAGCTCTGACTATTCGGCAGAAACTATGCAGGCAAGAAGGCAATGGGATGACATATATAAAACCTTAAAAGAAAAAAAAATTGCCAACCAAGAATAATATATCCTGCAAAGCTCTCATTCAAATATGGTGGTGAAATTATGACATTTCCAGATAAACAGAAATTAAGGGGATATGTTAAAACCAAACCAAGCTTACAAGAATTATTGAAGGGAGTCCTTTGGTCTGAAAACAAACAACATCAGACCACAGTCTGAATCAAGGACACAAGGTTGTACCAACCAGATACTAACCTAGGAAATGAACTCTAAAAGAACTATCCAAAACCAAAAGAATTACAACAGGGAACCAGAGAGTTTAATCTGTAAACAACAACAATCTCAGAACAATAAAAGAGGGAATAAATGGTACAGAATTTTCTAAAAGACAGGAAGTCAAGGCAATACTAAATAATAATAGACTGGTTCAAACCTAGGAAGATAAGATTTAATTTCAAGGTAACCACAAAGAAAGTCAACAAACCTACTCATCAACATAAAGAAGAAAAATATAGTCTCATTAAAAACAAAAGAAATGAAAAAGAAAAATACAAAAACAAAAAGAATTCAGTACAGGAGAATAAGAGGAACAAAAACATAAGCATCACAAAAAAAGAGCACTACAAAATAACAGCAATAAACTCATATCCATCAATAATTATACTGAACACTAATGAAACATCAGCTACACAACTCAAACAAAGAGAAAGATAATAGGAAAAAAAGCCCACAACCACCAAAAGAAAGGAAATAATAAAGATCAGAGCAGAAATAAGTAAAATAGAGAATAGAAAAATAATAAAAAGAATCGACAGAACCAAAAGTTGATTCTTTGAAAGGATCAACAAAATTGACAAACCACTGCCCTAACTCACAAAAGAAAAAAAGGTAAGAGTGCATATAACCCAAATAAGAAATAAAATGGGGGACATTACAACAGATCCAACTGAAATAAAAAGGGTCATAACAGAGGGTTATGAAAAACTATACTCCAACAAATTTGAAAACCTAGAGGAAATGGACAAATTTCTACAAACACACTACCTACCCAAACTTACACAAATCAAAATTGAAAACCTGAACAGACCCATAACAAGAGAAGAGATTGGAAAGGTAATAAAAAAAAAAAACTCCTAACAAAAAGAGAGCCTTGGCCTAGATGGCTTCACTGGAGAATTCTACCAAACAGTCAGAGAAGAGCTTACACCAGTACTTCTCAAGCTATTTCAGAACATAGAAAAGGAAGTGATACTTCCAAATTCATTCTATGAAGCCCTGATACCAAAACCAGGCAAAGAAACCACAATAAAAAAAAAAAAAAATTACAGACCAATATCTCTCAATAATATAGATGCAAAAATTTTCAACAAAATTCTAGCCAATAGAATTCAGCATCATATCAAAAAAATAATACACCATGACCAAGTACCATTCATACAAGGATCTTCAACACTGGAAAATCAGTCAACGTAATCCACCACATAAATAAAAGGAAAGAAAAGAATCAAATGATCATCTCAATCGATGTAGAAAAGGCATTCGACAAAGTCCAACACCCATTCTTGATAAAAACTCTCAAAAAAATAGGTATAGAAAGGAAATTTCTCAATAATAAAGAGCATCTATGCAAAACCAACAGCCAACATCATTCTTAAACATCCCCCTTGAGAACAGGAACAAGACGAGGATGCCCTTTATCACCACTCCTATTTAACATGTGCTGGAAGTCCTAGCTAGAGAATTAAGGCAATTAAAAGAAATAAAGGGCGTCCAAATTTGTAAGGAAGAAGTTAAGTTGTCCTTTTTTGCAGATGATACGATACTGTACATAGAAGTCCCAAAAGACTCTACAAGAAAACTACTGGAACTAATAGAAAGATTCAGCAGGATACAAGACAGACATACAAAAATCAGTTGGATTCCTATACACCAATAATGAGAAAAATGAAAAGGAAATCATAAAAACAATGCCATTTATAATAGCCCCTAAAAAAAAAAAAAAACTTAGGAATAAATCTAACCAGGGATGTAAAAGAGCTACACAAAAAACAAAAAAAACTACAAAACACTACTGCAAGAAACCAAAAGAGATCTACGTAAACAGAAGACTATATCATTCTCATGGATAAGTAGACTCAACATTGTGGAAATGACAATTCTACACCCAAAGCAACCTACAAATACAATGCAATCCTGATACCAAAAGCATTCTTTAAAGAGTTGGGAAAACTAATCATTAACTTTATATGGAAAGAGAAGAAGCCCCAGATAAGTAAAGCACTATTGAAGAAGAATCAAGTAGGACTCACATTACCTGACTTCAGAACCTATTACACAGCTACGGTAGTCAAAACAGCCTGGTACTGGTACAAGGACAGATACATTGACCAATGAACAGAATTGAAAACCCAGATGTAAATGCATCCAACTACAGTCATCTTATCTTTGACAAGGGCCCAAAGTGCATCAAATGGGGAAAAGACAGTCTTTTTAATAAATGGCCCTGGCAAAACTGGATGTCTATCTGCAAAAAAATGAAACAGGACCCCTACCTCACACCATATACAAAAACTAATTCAAAATGGATCAAAGACCTAAATATAAAATAAAAAACCATAAAAATCATAGAAGATAAAATAGGATCAATGCTAGAGTCCCTAACACATAGCATTAACAGGACACAAACCATAACCAACAACACACAACTCCAGAAGATAAGTTAGATAGCTAGGATCTTCTAAAAATAAAACACTTATGCTCATCAGAAGAATACACCAAAAGAGTAAAAAGAGAACCTACAGCCTGGGAAAAAAAAAAAAAAAATTGGCTATGAGAAATCCAAAAAAGGTCTAATCTCTAAAATCTACAGGAAAATCCAACACCTCTACAACAAAAAGACAAGTAATCCAATTAAAAATGGGCAAAGGAAATGAACAGACATTTCACCAAAGACATTCAGGCAGCCAACAGACACATGAGGAAATGCGATCACTAGCTGTTAGAGAAATGCAAATTAAAACCAAAATGACATACCATCTCACCCCCACATCACTGACAAGAATTAAAAAAACAGGAAATAAGAAATGTTAGAGAGGCTGAGGGGAGATCAGAACTCTTATGCACTGCTGGAGGGAATGCAAAATGATACAAGTATTTTGGAAAACGATATGGCTCTTCCTTAGAAAACCAGAAATAGAAATATCATAACCCAGAAAAAACCCAGTGCCATCAAGTCGATTCCGACTCATAGCGACCCTATATAAATACCATATGATCAAGCAATCCCACTCCTAGGAATATATCCTAGGGAAATAAGAGTCATCACACAAACAGACATATGCATACCCATGTTCATTGCGGCATTGTTCACAATAGCAAAATGATGGAAACAACCTAGATGTCCATCAACAGATGAATGGATAAACAGACTATAGTACATTCACACAATGGACTATTACCCAAGGATAAAGAACAATGATGAATCTGTAAAGAGTCTCACAACGTGGATGAATCTGGAGGGCATTGTGCTAAGTGAAATTAGTCAATAATGAAAGGACAAATATTGTATGAGACCACTACTGTAAAAACCATGAAAAGGTTTACACACAAAAAAGAAACAATCTTTGATGGTTATGAGGGAGAAAAGGGGTGGGGATGGAAAAACACTAAATAGACAATAGGTAAGTGTAACTTTGGTTAAGGGTAAGATAGTACACAATACTGGGTAAGCCAACACAACTTCTACAAGGCAAGGTCATGGGAGCCCCATAGATAAATCAAACTCCCTGAGGGACCGAATTGCTGGGCTGAGGGCTGTGGGGACCATGGTTTCGGGAAACATCTAGCTCAACTGACATAACATAGTTTGTAAAGAAAATGCTCTACACTCGGCTTTGGTGAGTAGCATCTGGGGTCTTAAGCTTATGAGAGGCCATCTAAGATACTTCACTGGTCTCACCCCTTCAACAGCAAGAGGAAATGAAGAAAACCAAAGATACAAGGGAAAGATTAGTCCAAAGGACTAATGGACCACATCTATCACGGCCTCCACCAGACTGAGTCCAGTACAACTAGATGGTGCCCGGCTACTACCACTGACTGCTCTGACAGGGATCACAATAGAGGCTCCTGGACTGATCTGGAGAAAAATGTAGAACAAAATCCTAACTCACCAAAAAAGACCAGATTTACTGGCCTGACAGAGACTAAAGAAACCCTGCGAGTATGGATGGCTTCATTATCTCATTAATGAAGTCACTCCCAAGGTTCACCCTTCAGCCAAAGATAAGACCGGTCTGTAAAACAAAGCAAGTCTAAAGGGTCACACCAGCCCAAGGGCAAGTACTAGCAGGCAGCAGTGGACAGTAAAGCTGGTATTAGGGAACCCAAGGTCAAGAAGGGAGAGTGTTGGCGTGTCCTGGGGTGGTTAACCAACGTCACAAAACAATATGTGTACTGTTTAATGAGAAACTAGTTTGTTCTGTAAACCTTCATCTAAAGTATAATTTAAAAAAAAAAATTGATCTTTATTCAACATCTGTTGGTCCTATCCCATCCAGAACAGTGGAGAGTGAAGAAAACCAGAGACGCAAGGAAAATATTAGCCCAGAGGACCACATAAGCCAGAGACACCACCAGCATGAGACCGGAAAAACTAGATGGTGCCCTGCTACCACCAATGGTAGAGAGTCCCGGACAGAATGGGAGAAAAGTGTAGAACAGAATTCAAATTTATGAAAAACACCAGACTTACTGGTCTGACAGAGAGTGGAGGAACCCCCGAAACTATGGCCCCTGGACACTATGCTAACTCAGAAGTGAAACCATGCCCAAAGCCCACTTTTTAGACAAAGATTAGACAGACCTATAAAAAAATAACAAACACGATGAATGTACTTCTTAATTCAATCAAATATATGAGATCAAATGGTCAACTCCGGTCCAAAAGCAAGATGCGAAGGCAGGAAGGGACAGAAACTGGATGAATGGACACAGGGAACTCCGGGGTGGAAACGGGGAGTATGCTGCTACATTGTGGGGATTGCAAACAAAGATACAAAACAATATATGTACAAACATTTGAACGAGAAACTAACTTGAGCTCTGAACTTCCACCTAACCCACAATAAAAAAATAAATAAAAGTGATCTTTATTCAGAACATAAGCTATGGTCATATTTATAAAATTTACCAAAATTAAAAAAAAAAATCTGCTAATTGTTTGGTGACAAGTCTCATGACCTTTAGATTCCCTATTGCATTAGATTTTATTTTTAGTGCTTCCAATTATGTTCCTGATACTCAGATATTTTACAGTGAATTAATTCTTATGTGGAAGGGTTTCATCTTCATTGTGGGGGGTATGAGTCATTATTCCTTTCGTGTTATGCACAGCTTTTCCCCATAGTCATTTGGGTAATGAACTATTTAAGCATTTCTGAATATAGAGAGTAGGTACCAGTGTGATGGTCATTTATTTGGAGTGAGGAAAATGATCTTATAATGTTAGTGATTATGTTATGTACTTCAAAGGGGGTGGATTCAGCATGTGAGTGGAGAAAATGAAACATGGGAAACTGATATGTTGCTAAAACACACAAATATCTATTGGTGTCTACAAATGCTTTAACTTGATATTTACGTAGCATTAGAAAAATTAGCTAATTAAAATTATATGGAATATTTTTAGATTAAATTTTGACCCTTTTTTTATATTATCTGTCTTTAAAAAGCCAAACCCATTGCCTCTGAGTTGATTCTGACTCATAGTGACCCTATACGACAGAGTAGAACTGCCCCACAGAGCTTCCAAGGAGCTCCTGGTGGATTCAAACTGCTGACTTCTTAACCACTATGCCACCAGGGTTTCCTACCTGTCTTTAGCTTTATTATTTTCTAAGCTTCTCTTGGTTTGAATTTTGGTATCAATATATTACATGCAATTTTTTTTTAGCTCTCCACTTTAAAACTTAGATTGTTGCCCTTAATACTGCTCAAATGAGGCAGAGACTTTAGTCCCTTAGAGAAAAGATGAGTATCTCCAGCTCAGCTTGCTTTTGTAATACTGTGGGGAAGCCCAAAGGCCACATTAAATAAGTGTATTTGAAAGCTCATGGCAGAGGGGCGCATGGTGTGCGGTCAATGACTAAGAGGGTGACCTGCATTCTCAGATCAGGCTGGCTAACAAAGTAGAAAATGAACATGGTTAATTTAAACAAGGTTTGGTGGCCGGGGAGGGGGGCGGGGAAACACTGCTACTCTTCTTCACACAGATTGTGCATGCTATTTCAGGATTACAGGCAGTCCCCGGGATACGAACAAGATCCATTCCTCAGTGCGCTCAGTGTGCCTTTAAGAATCTGTAAGTCAGTCGGAACAGGTGCAATGCATACAGTTCTTAGTCTTAATTTTAGCGCAAGAGGCGGAAGAAAGACGTGGCAGTCTGCTTGTGTAGAGATTTACAGCCTTGGAAACTCTATGGGGCTTTTCTACTCTGTCCTACAGAGTTGCTGTGAATCAGAATTGACTTGATGACAGTGGGTTTGGTTTGGTTTAGTGCAAGAAAAGGCTTGAAGCCTTTTCAGTGGTTTAAAAGCTGCACATGCAGCAAGCGAAGGCGATTGTGATGACGAATTTGTTGCAAGTAGGCATTGGTTCAATTGTTTCAAAGTGAGAGCAAATTTATATAACATTAAAGGGCAAGTACGAGTTGTCCCTAAGTCAGATGTTTGTAAGCTGGGGACTTACTGTATAAATTTTACTTTGAGTTAATTAAGCAACCACAGCCTTGCTTGTTGTTGCTGGGTTTCACTGAGTCATTCTCAACTCATAACGACCCCATGTGACAGAGTAGAACTGCCCTATAATGTTTTCTTGGGTATAATCTTTTCAGGAGCAGATTGCCAGGAATTCTCCCCTGGAACTTCTGTGTGGGTTCTAACGGCCAACCTTTCAGTTAGCAGCCAAGCACTTAACCATTTGCACTACCAGTGTTCCTTCATAACATTGTTTGTTGTTGTGGTTGTTTGGTGCCACTGCGTTGGTTCTGACAGGTACGTCAGGACAAAACACTGCCCGGTCCTGTGCCATCCTCACAATCATTGCTATGGTGAGCCCACTGTTGCAGCTAGATACTATGAAATATAAGCAGGGACGGGGTTGACAATCTACTTAAACTGTCAGGAAGTAAGCATGTGCTTAGGTGGTCTCAGTGGGTAACAGAATATTAGCTTCTTTTCCTCGATATATGTATTGGGATGCAGATATATATGGATTTGTCTAAATAATTTCAAACAAACCTTCCTTAGTTTATTTTGTTTCCTCCTTAACTACAGAAATATTTTGCAATACCACATAAACTAGCCCTGCAGAAAGAAGTATTACGTATGGTTAATGGGGGAAAAAAAGAACATTTGTGAATGACATTCTCCTTTTAGTGATGCTCAATGCGGATATTTATTAAAAGTGTGTGTTATTATCTTACAGAAATTATAGATTCAATTGAGAGTCCACCCAATATTACTGCCGTGGTTTTTAAACAAATATATCATAAATGGCATTCATTTATCCAATAAAAATCAGTTGAGTGCCTAGTGGCAGAAAATGCTAGCTGTCTACCAATTTTCTTTTTCCTTTATTTAATAAGTGAATTTTCTTAAATTTAGCTGAATGCGTAGCTTCTCAGATAGGCACTATATTCCTTAGCTGTCCTTGCAGTTTGAAGTGCAGTGTGACCAGGTTCTGGCCATGAGAGGACGTGACAGGATGCCTCTTAAGGTCCTTTCCCCTTTCCACTGGTCAGAAGATCCTCCACCAGTCCTAAACATCTCACCTCCAGCCAGTTCAGAGTCCCTGAGTGGCGCTGTCAGTTAAGCACTAGACTACTAACTGACAGGTTAGCAGTTCAAACCTAACCAAAGGCCTGGCAATCTGCTTCTGAAAGGTCACAGCCTTTAAAGCCCTATGCAATGTGGTCCTACTCTGCACACTTGGGGTTGCCATGAGTTGGAATAGAGTCGATGGCAACTGGTTTGGTTTTAATTATAAAGGCCTTGCCTGTATGTTAAATAATCCAGCCTCTTTTGACAGGTATAGTACTAAGAGTGAAATTGCATTTTCTGGAATTTACTGCCTTTGTTTTTCTTAGAGGAAAATATTAATACACATAAGTTCCTACTATGTGCACATACATCCTATTGGTAAGTTATTTTTAAAATGACACCACTCAAAGGCAACCACCTTAACATTCTCACAACAGCAATGTCCCCCCAAACTGTCAATGCTCAGATGACAGCTCCTCCCCACATTTTTTCTTTTCAAGTGACTCTTCTTCCCACTAACACCTGTGTTTACAACTCTAGCATCTCACTCACTGAGAAACTATCGCCAGGAAGTTCATGTTAATTCTCGGGCAGTTACAATCTCATATTTGATAAAAATAATGTCTGAAAATGTCTCTCTAATGGACCAAATAAGGCCATTAAAATAAAGTAAGGCTTAGTTTTTACCAAAATATTGATAGTATTCTTCTCCACAATGATATATTTTTCCTTCAGACATTTTCTAAGACAAAAACTACAATCTTAGCAAGATTCTAGAAATCAAAATTATTTTTCTCCTCAATTCTTTCATTCTGTTGAGATCCCCTTTATCAATTAGCACCCCTCCCCCAAAACGGTAAGTGAAGTGATCTGAAAAAGTTTTTAGGCATATGATGTAGTTAAAATCACAATTAAAATATGACCCTTCCTAAGAGAAATTGGAAAGAATCCCATTAGTTTCTAAAGATGAAATACAGAATTTAGATTGGTATTGGAGAAACATCCTCAAAGAGTGACTCAAAGGAAAAGACAGAATGAAGAGGAAAAACAAACGAACTTTCTTTTCAGAGTCCATTTGACAATCTCAGACATTTAGAGTTGTAAAGGATGTTCTGTAGTGATAAATTTCCTCTTCTACTTTCATATTCCCCCATGAGCAAGTTTAGACAAGAAGGCCCAGAATCAGTGCCTTCTAGTTACCGAACTGATATGCCTCAAAGATCTCAAAGAATCAGGGAAAATTCTCTCCTACACTTTTATTTTAGAGTAAAATTTTACCATTTTTCCCTTAGAGCACTCACACAAGGAAAAACTAAGCTTTAGCATGTGTCTTAGTTATCTAGTGCTGCCATAACAGAAATACAAGTGGATGGCTTTAACAAAGAGAAATTTATTCTTTCACAATTTAGGAAGCTAGAAGTCTGATTCAGGATGCCAGCTCCAGGGAAAGTCTTTCTTTTCTATCGGGTCTGGGGAAAGGTCCTCATCATCAATCTTCCCCTGGTCTAGGAGCTTCTCAGCACGGGGACCCCTGGTCCAAAGGGTACACTGTGCTCTTGGTCCTTGCTTGATGATAACGTGGTCCCTCTCCTCTCTGCTCCCTTCTCTCTTTTATATTTCAAAAGAGATTGACTCAAGATACAACCTAATCCTGTAGATTGAGTACTGCGTTATTAATATAACTGCATCTAATCCTGCCTCATTAACATCATAGAGGTTAGGATTTACAACACATACCTTAATCACATCAGCTCACAAAATGGTGGACAGCTACACAATACTGTAAATCATGGCCTAGCCAAGTTGATACACATTTTTGGAGGACACAATTCAATCCATAACAGCATGCATGCTTTTTACCTTGTCCAGAACATATATTGTGTGTGTTAGGTACTGTCAAGTCAGTTCTTACTCATAGCAACTCTATGTACAACAGAAAGAAAAACTGACTGGTCCAGTGCCATCCTCACAATTGTTACTATGTTTGAGCCCATTTTTGAGGCCACTGTGTCAATCCATTTCACTGAGGTTCTTCTCTTTTGCTGACCCTCTACCTTACCAAGCATGATGTCCTTCTCCAGGCACTGGTCCCTCATGATAACATGCCCGAAGAACATGAGACAAAGTCTTACCATCCTCGCTTCTAAGGAGCACTCTGGCTGTACTTCTTCAAAGACAGATTTGTTCTGGCAGTCCATGGTATATTCACTATTCTTCACCAACACCATAATTCTAATACATCAATTCTTTTTTGGTTTTTCTTATTCATTGTCCAGTTTTTGCATGCATATAAGGTGGTTGAAAATACCACAGCTTGGGTCGGGTGCACCTTAGTCCTCAAGGTGACATCTCTGCTTTTTAACATTTAAAGAGATCTTTTGCAGCACATTTGCCCAATGCAATATGTCATTTGATTTCTTGACTGCAGCTTCCATGGGCGTTGATTGTGGATCCTAGTAAAATGAAATCCTTGATAATCTCAATATCTTCTCCATTTAGCATGATGTTGCTTATTGGTCCAGTTGTAAGGATTTTCATTTTTTATGTTAAGGTGTAATCCATACTGAAGACTGTGGTCTTTGCTCTTCAGCAATAAGTGCTTCAAATCCTCTTCACTTTCAGCAAGCAAAGTTGTATTATCTGCATATTATAGGTTGTTAGTGAGTCTTCTTCCAATCCTGATGCCCTGTTCATTTTCATATAGTCCAGCTTCTCGGATTATTTGCTCAGCATAAAGTTTGAATAGGTATGGTGAAAGGATACAGTCCTGACACACATCTTTCCTCATTTTAAACCATGCATTATTCCCTTGCTCTGTTCAAATTACTGCCTCTTGTTCTATGTACAGGTTTCAAATGAGCACAATTAAGTATTCTGGAATTCCTATTCTTTGCAAGGTTATCCATAAATTATTATTATCCACATAGTCAAATGCCTTTGTGTAGTCAATAAAACACAGGTAAACATCTTTGTAATATTTTCTGTTTTCAGCCAGGATTCATCTGATATCAGCAATGATATCCTTTGTTCCACGTCATTAAAAAGACAAGAAAGAAAGAAAAGACCAAAATGTATGTCAGAAGAGACTCTGAAACTTGCTCTTGAATGTAAATTTGCTAAAGTGAATAGAAGAAATGAGGAAGTAAAAAAAAAAATGAACAGAAGATTTTAAAGGGTGGCTCAAGAAGACAAAGTAAAGTATTATAATGAAATGTGCAAGGACACAGAGTCAGAAAGCCAGAAGAGAGAAAGTCAGATTTCTCAAGCTGAAAGAACTGGGGGGAAAAAAAAAAGATTCAAGCCTCAAGTTGCAATGTTCAAGGATTCTATGGGCAAAAACTGAGTGATGCAGGAAGCACCAAAAGAAGAGGTAAAGAATACAAAGTCACTGTACCAAAAAGAATTGGTCAACATTCAACTATCTCAGGACCAGGAACTTAAGGTACTCAAGGAAGAAGTCCAAGCTGCACTGAAGGCACTGGTAAAAGAAAAGTCTTCAGGAATTGAGGAACACCGATAGAGATATTTCAGCAAGCAGATGCAATGCTGTAAGTGCTCACTCATCTATGCCAAAAAATTTGGAAGATAGCTACCTGGCCAACTGACTGGAAGAGGTCCATATATGTATTCATTCCAAAGACAGATGATCCAACAGAATGTGGAAATTATAGAACAATATCATTAATATCACACGCAAGTAGAATTTTGCTGAAGATAATTCAAAAACAATTGCAGCAGTACATTAACAGGGAACTGCCAGAAATTCAAGCCAGACTCGGAAGAGAATGTGGAACAAGGGATATCATTGCTCATGTCAGTTCAGAACATAGTCTATAGAAACCAGTTCTAGATTTTAGCTTACATATACCTGCCCATACACACCCACACAAACAGACTAGTTTTCCTAAGATTGAGTATACTCTTGGCACCTTAGTTTCTATCCTCTTGGCATGAAACATTGCCTCTTGGCACATTTGCCTGTCTTTCGCTCCTGTGTAACTATTTCAACCAATAAAGAAACACTTAACTTTCTCTGAGATTGTTTCTTTTCTGAGTTTGTAAGTCTTCCAAAGTTGCACCTGTTGCACCATCAAAGTAGAAATTAACAACAGGAAGAGTAATGGGAAAAAATCAAATACATGGAAATTGAATAACACCCTACTTAAAAACCACTGGGTAATAGAAAAAATCAAAGATGGAATAAAAAAATTCTTAGAATCAAATGAGAATGACAACACATCCTACCAAAACTATTGGGACACAGCAAAGGCAGTGCTGAAAGGTCAATTTATATAAATAGATGCACACCTCAAAAAAGAAGAAAGGGGCAAAATCAAAACATTAGTTACAGAACTTGAACAAATAGAGAACAGAAAAAGAAACCCAAAGCCACCAGAAGAAAGGAAATAATATAGATCAGAGCAGAACTAAATAAAACAGAGACTAGAAATATAATAGAAAGAATCAACAAAACCAAAATTTGGTTCTTTGAAAGGATCAACAAAATTGACAGACCACAAGCCAAACTGACAAAAGCAAAACAGGAGAGGACACAAATAAACCAAATAAGAAATGAAATGGGGGACATTACAACAGACCCAAATGAAATAAAAAGGATCATTACAGAGCATTGTGAAAAACTATATTCCAACAAATTTGAAAACCTAGAGGAAATGGACAAATTTTTAGAAACACACTACTCACTCAGACTAACACAAAAGAGTGTTGAAAATCTGAACAGACCCATAAGAAAAGATTGAAAAGGTAATTAAAAAAAAAAAAAAACAACTCCTAACCAAAAATAAAAGCCCTGGCCCAGATGGCTTCACTGAAGAATTCTACCAAACATGCAAAGAGCTTGTACCAGTACTATTCAAACTATTTCAGAACATAGAAAAGGAAGTGAAGTAATACTTCCAAGTTCATTTCTATGAAGCCAGTATAATCCTGATACCAAAGCCAGGCAAAGACACCAAAAAAATAAATAAAATAAACAGACCTATATCTCTCATGAATATAGATTCAAAAATTCTAGGGAAAGAATTCAGCATCATATCAAAAAATAATACACCATGACCAAGTGGGATTCATAACAGGTATGCAAGGATAGATCAACATTAGAAAATTAATCAACGTAATCCACCACATAAATAAAGGAATCACATGATCATCTCCATCAAAGCAGAAAAGGCTTTTGATAAAGTCCAACATCCTTTCTTGATAAAAATTCTCAATAAAATAGGTATAGAAGTGAAATTCCTCAACATAATAAAGGGCATATATATATAAAACCAACAGCCAACATCATTCTTAATGGAGAGAGGCTGAAAACGTTCCCCTGAGAGCAGGAACAAGACAATGATGCCTTTGACACCACTCCTATTTAATATTGTGCTGGAAGTCCTGGCTAGAGAAATAAGGTAACAAAAAGAAATAAAGGGCATCCAAATTGGTAATGAAGAAGTATAACTGTCCCTATTTGTAGATGATATGATACTATGTATAGAAAACACAAAAAACTCCATGAGAAAACTACTGGAACTAATAGAAAGATTCAACAGAGTAGCAGGGTATAGCATTAAAAAAAAAAAAAAAAAGAATTTTTAAATCAGTTGGATCCCTATACACCAATAAAGAGAACAACAAAAAGGAAATCAGGAAAACAATACCATTTATAATAGCCCTTAAAAAATATAATACTTAGGAATAAATCTAACCAGGGATGTAAAAGACCTATTAAAAAAAAAAATACTACATAATACTAGTGCAAGAAATCAAAAGATATCTACATAAACAGAAAAACGTACCATGGTCATGGATTGGTAGACTCAACATTATGAAAATGACAATTCTACCCAAAGCAATCTACAAACACAATGCAATCCCAATCCAAATATCAACAGTGTTCTTTAAAAAGATGGAAAAATTAATCATTAACTTTATATGGAAAGGGAAAAAGCCCTGGATAAGTAAAGCACTACTGAAGAAGAAGAACAAAGTAGGAGGACTTGCACTACCTGAACTCAGAACCTACTATACAGCTACAGTAGTCAAAACATTTAATGTCTTGTAGTCCAGTCTAATCTTTGCCTGAAAAGTTGGCTTCAGGAATGGTTTTAGCTTTGGGCTAAGAGAGAGTCGTCCAGGGACCATGTCTTCTGGGGTCCCTCCAGTGCCAGTGAGACCCTTAAGTCTGGTCTTTTTGCTAGAATTTGAGGTCTGCATCCCACTTTTCTCCTGCTCCATCAGGGACTCTCTGTTTTATTCCTCAGCAAGGCGGTCATTGGTGGTAGCCAGGCACCATCTAGTTCTTCCAGTCATAAGCTGAATGAGTTTCTGGTTTATGTAGTCCTTTCTGTCTCTTGGGTTCATATTTTCCTTGTGCCTTTGGTGTTTTTCATTCTCCTTTGCTCCAGGTGGGGTGGGACCAATTGATGCACCTTAGTTGGCTGCTTGCTAGCTTTTAAGATTCCTGAGGCCACTCATCAAAGCGGGATGCAGAACATTTTCATAATAAACTTTGTTATGCCAATTGACCTAGATGTCCCCTGAAACCATGGTTCCTAGACACCTGCTCCTGCTATGTTGTCCCTAGAAGTGTTTGGTTGTACTTAGGAAAGTTCTTAGCTTTTGTTTAGTCCAGCTGTGCTCACTTCCCCTGTATTGTGTGTTGTCCTTCCCTTCACCTAAAAAGATGATTTTGTCTACTATCTAGTTAGTGAACATCCCTCTCCCCCTCCCTCCCCACCCTCATAACCATCGAAGAGTATTTTCTTTTGTGTTTAAAACTTTTCTTGAATTCTTACGATAGTGGTCTCATACAATATTTGTCCTTTTGTGACTAATTCCACTCAGCATAATGTCTCCCAGATTCATCCATGTTATGAGATGTGTTTCGGATTCATTGTTGTTCTTTATCGTTGTGTAGTATCCCATTGTGTGAATATACTGTAATTTGCTTATCCATTCATCCATTAATGGGCACCTTAGTTGTTTCGACGGCACTGGGTTTTCTGGGTAAGCTGTTTCTGTCTTTTTGCTATTGTGAACAATGCTGCAATGAACATGGGTGTGCATATATCTATTCATGTGATGGCTCTTATTTCTGTAGGATATATTCCAAGGTGTGGGATTGCTAGATCGCATGGTAATTCTATTTCTAGCTTTTTAAGAAAGATAGATTTCCAAAGTGATTGTACCATTTTACATTCCCACCAGCAGTATATAAGTGTTCCTGTCTCTCCATAACCTCTTCAACATTTATTATTTTGTGTTTTTTTGGATTAATGCCAGGCTTGTTGGGGTAAGATGGTATCTCACTGTAATTTTGATTTACATTTCTCTAATGGCTCAAAAAAAAAAAAAATTTTTTTTTTTTTTTAATGGCTAATGATCCTGAGCATTTCCTCATGTATCTGTTAGCTGCCTGAATGTCTTCTTTGGTGAAGTGCCTGTTCGTAGTCTTTGCCCATTTTTAAATTGGGTTATTTGTCTTTTTGGTATTGAGCTTTTGCAGTTTATCTTGTAGATTTTAGAGATTAGATGCTGACTGGGTTTGTCTTAGCCAATTTTTTTTTCCCAGTCTGTAGGTTGTCTTTTTATTCTTTTGATGAAGTCTTCAGATGAGCATAAGTGTTTGATTTTTAGGAGCTCCCAGTTTTCTAGTCTCTCTTCTAGTGTTTGTGCATTGTTAGTAATGTTTTGTATTCTGTTTATGCCATGTATTAGAACTCCTAGCTTTTTTCTTCCATGATCTTTATCATTTTAGATTTTATATTTAGGTCTTTGGTCCATTTTGAGTTAGTTTTTGTGCATGGAGTGAGGTACAGGTCTTATTTCATTTTTTTTTGCAGATGGATATCCAATTATGCCAGCACCATTTGTTAAAGAGAATTTTTCCCCCAATTAATGGACTTTGGGCCTTTGTCAAGTATCAGCTGCTTATACCAAAAACAAAACCAAACCCACTGCTGTCGAGTCCAAGGAGCGCCTGGTGGATTTGAACTGCCAACCCTTTTTTAGCAGCCGTAGCACTTAACCACTACACCACCAGGGTTTCCAGCTGCTCAAAGGTGGATAAATTTACGTCTGGATTCTCAGTTCTGTTCCATTGGTCTATGTATCTGTTTTGACTACCATGGCAGTATAATAAGTTCTAAAGTCAGGTAGTGTGAGGCCTCCCACTTTGTTCTTCTTTAGAAATGCTTTACTTATCCAGGGCCTCTTGCCTTTCTATACGAAGTTGGTGATTTGTTTCCTCATCTCATTAAAAAATGCCATTGGAATTTGAATTCGGATTGCGTCGTATCTGTAGATTGCTTTGAGTAGAATAGACATTTTCACAATGTTGCCTCTTCTTATCCATGAGCAAAGTGTTTTTTCCACTTATGTAGGTCTCTTTTGGTTTCTTGCAGTAGTGTCTTGTAGTTTTCTTTGTATAGGTCTTTTATGTCTGGTTAGATTTATTCCTAAGTACCTTATCTTCTTAGGGGCTATTGTAAATAGTATTGACTTGGTGATTTCCTCTGTGAAGTTTTCTTCATTGGTATAGAGGAATTCAACCGATTTTTATATGTTTATCTTGTATCCTGATACTTTGGCAAAATCTTCTATTAATTCCAGCATTTTCTTATGGATTCTTTGGGGTTTTCTGTATAGAAGATCATATCATCTGCAAATAGAGATACTTTTACTCTTCCTTACCAATCTGGATGCCCTTTATTTCTTTTTCTAGCCTAATTGCTCTGGCTAGGACCTCCTGTACACGTTGAATAACGGTGGTAATAAAGGACATTCTTGTCTGGTTCCCGTTCTCCAGGGGAATGCATTCAGGCTCTCTCCATTTAGGATGATGTTGGCTGTTGGCTTTGTATAAATGCCCTTTATTATGTTTAGGAGTTGCCCTTCTACTCCTATTTTGCTGAGAGTTTTTATCATGAATGGGTGTTGGGCTTTGTCAAATACCTTTTCTGCATCTACTGATAAAATCATGTGGTTCTTGTCTTTTGTTTTATTTATGTGATGGATTACCTTGATTGTTTTTCTAATGTTGAACCATCCTTGCATACCTTCTATGAATCCCACTTGGTCCTGGTGAATTATTATTATTATTATTATTTTTGATATGTTGTTGAATTCTATTGGCTAGAATTTTGCTGAGGATTTTTGCATCTATGTTCATGAGGTATATTGGTCTGTAATTTTCTTTTTTTTGATGTCTTTACCTAGTTTTGGTATCAGGGTTATGTTGGCTTCATAGAATAAGTTTGGGAGTATTCCATCCTTTTCTATGCTCCTTTTCTATTTCAATACTTTTAGAAGTAGTGGTGTTAACTGTTCTGTGAAAGTTTGCTAGAATTCTCCAGTAAAGCTATTAAGGCCAGTGCTTTTTTTCGTTGTTGTTAGGAGTTTTTTTAATTACCTTTTCACTCTCTTTTTTTGTTATATGTTTATTTAGTTGTTCTCTGTTTGTGTTAGTTTAGGTAATGTGTTTCTTGAAATTTGTTTCATTTCCTTTAGGTTTTCAAATTTGTTAGAGTACAATTTTTCATAGTATTCTGTTCTGATTCTTTTAATTTCATTTGGGTCTTTTGTGATATTACCCATCTCATTTCTTATTCAAGTTATTTGCTTCCTCTCCTGTTTTTCTTTTGTCAGCTTGGCCAATGGTTAAACAATTTTGTTAATTTTTTCAAAGAATCAGCTTTTGGTCTTGTTAACTCTCTCAATTGTTTTTTCTCTCCTGTATCTCATTTAATTGTGCTCTTATTTTTATTATTTGCTTTCTTCTGGTGCCCACATGCTTCTTTTGCTGTTCTATTTCTATTTGTTCGAGTTGTAGGGTTAATGCTTTGACTTTGGCCCTTTCTTCTTTTTGCATGTGTTCATTTATTGCTGTAAATTAACCTCTGAGCCCTGCTTTTGCTGTGTCCCAAAGATGCTGGTAGGATGTGTTTTCATTCTCATTGCTTTCTCTGGTATTGATTTCTACTTTTATGGTTTTGTTGTCATAAAAGATGCTTTGTAATATTTGATGCTTTGGATTCTGTTAAGGCTTCCTTTGTGGCCTAATATGTGGTCTCTTCTGGAAAATGTTCCATGTACGTTGGAAAAGGAAGTATACTTGGCTGCTGTTGGGTGGAGTGTTCTGTATATGTCTATGAGGTCAAGTTGGTTGATTGTGGCATTTAGGTCTTCTGTGTTTTTATTGAGCTTCTTTCTGGATATCTGTCCTTTGCGGAAAGTGGTGTGTTAAAGTCTCCTACTATTATTGTGGAGCTGTCTGTCTTTTTTTTCAATGCTGTTAGAGTTTGTTTTATGTATTTTGGAGTCCTGTCATTGGGTTCATGAATATTTATTATGGCTGTGCCCTTCCTGTGTATTGACCCTTTAATCATTATATAGTGTCCTTCCTTATTCTTTGTGGTGGGTTTTACTTTAAAGTCTATTTTTCAGAAATTAGTATTGGCACTCCTGCTCTTTTTTGATTGTTGTTTGCTTGATATTTTTTTCATCCTTTGAGTTTTAGTTTGTTTGTGTCTTTAACTCTAAGATGTGGCTTTTGTAGGAAGTGTATAGACGGATCGTGTTTTCTAATCCATTCTGCCACTCTCTGTGTCTTTATTGGTGCATTTAGTCCATTTACATTCAGCATAATTATTGATAGTTATTTTTATGAGTTTAGTGCTGTCATTTTTATGTCTCTTTTTGTGTTTTGTTGAGTTTCTTTTTTCCACTTAATTTTCTGTGCTAAGTAGTTTTTCTTTAAAAATTGTCTTTTCCTCTTTTTCATTGTCTTTTTCTCCTTTTCATTGTTGTTGCTTTTGTATTTGCTGAGTCTTTATGTTGTTCTTGTTTTTATTTTGATGTGTAGGATTGTTAGTTTCCTTTGTGGTTACCTTAATATTTACTCCTATTTGAAAGATGAATTTTTGTAGTATCTAGGAGAGGATGAGAGTCCCCAGGTTGTGCAAACAGTTAATGTATTCATATGCTAACTGAATGGTTGGAGGTTCAAGTCCACCCAGAGGCACTCTGGAAGAAAGGCCTGGCAATCTAATTCTGAAAGAGCAGCCATTGAAAACGCTGTGGAACACAGTTCTACTCTGATCCACACGGGGTCACCGTGAGTCAGAGTCCACTTGACAGCAACTGGTTACTGGTTTGGAGAGGAAATGAAAGAGGAGACTCAACACTTGAGCTATACCATAACTTCAGAGCACTCAGGAGCTGGGAGAGACGACTGATGGAGATCACTTTCAAATGGCCTTGGACTGGGGTAACAATCAATCAATCTCCCCACCTATATTTGCCCCTCTCCAACTTTACATAGCTTCAGAATAGTTTCTCTTCCCCAGTCAATCCTTAGCACAATGTTCATTTAATCAAAGAATGAATGAATGACTTGGATTCTAGATATGCCTTTGTAGCTAGCTGGTTGTATGATAACTGTCAAATTATGTATCCTCTATGAGCCTGCTTGAGGAGCCCTGGTGGTGCAGTGGTTAAGGTTGGTAGTTCAAATCTACTAGCTGCTCCTTGGAAACTTTATGGGGCCAGTTATACTCTGTCCTATAGGGTTACTGTGAGTCAGAATTGACTCAACAGTAATGGGTTATGAGCCTGCTTAGACCAAGAGGATTGACTAGCAGTTCATATTCATCTCAACCCTAAAGTTCACTGGCATGAATTTTGGAATTTTAATGATTTGGAAAATAAGGTCAGGCACATTCCTTACCAAGAGTTCACAGAGCTCACTGCTGACAGAGATGGGACTCAGTTCTTGGAGTCTTTAGTGTTCATCTCTTCATGCCTGTGGTTCATAGTATATAAATTTTTAAACTCAAGGTGGCTTTCCTCCATTTAATATATCCACCCAGTCTTTGAAAGTCTTTGTCCACTTGGCTAGGGTATGGTACCCAGTTGTTTGTTCAAACACTAGTCTAGATGTTGAGGTGGAGTATTTATATGTGATCAGCATTTAAATCAGTTGGCCTTAAGTAAGCAGATTATACTTCATAATATGGGTAGGCCTCATCCAATTAATGGAAGGCCTTAAGAGCAAAATTAGAGGTTTCTCCCAGGAGGATTCTGGGTCCAGACTATAAACAAACATCCTGCCAGAATTCCTATCTTTCCCCCAGTGCCAGATCTATGGATTTTAGAATTGTCAGTCCCCATAATTGTATGAGCCAATTCCTCAGATCAGTCTCTCTGTCTCTCTCTCTCTGTATACATATATATGTATACACACACACACACACACACACACATATATCGAGCCTCCTTTGCCATCAAGTTGACTCCGACTCATAGCAACTCAACAGAACAGAGTATAACTCCCCCACAGGGTTTCCAATGAGCAACTGGTGGATCCCAACTACCTACCTTTTGATTAACAGCTGAGCTCTTAACTACTGTGTCACTATAGCTTTGTTATGAGTTGGAATTGACTGGATGGCAATGGGTTTGGTTTATGGAGCCCTGGTGGCACGGTGGTTAAGCATTTGGCTGCTAACCGAAAGGTTGGCAGTTCAACTCCACCAGCAACTCCTTGGAAACCCTATGGGGATGTCCTACTCTGTCCTATAGAGTTGCTGTGAGTTGGAATCAACTCGATGGCAATGGGTTTATTTTTTTTTCTGTGTATATATATATATATATATATATACACACACAAAACAAAAAAAACGCTAAGATGCTTAGTGTCTTGATACATGTAACTTCTCTAGAGAAACCAGACACATTTAGTGTCTTGATACATTTAACTTCTGTCAATAAATGTTTATGGATTAAAAACTCACTTAAAGCCAGTCTAATATAATAAAATTTTGATGGAAAAAGTAAATAGAAATTATCAAATGTATCCCAAAGCAACAAATAACCTTTTGATTTTCTGGACCTTTTTTTAATTGCCATTTCTTCCATAGGTAAATGATTCTCATACAGTGGTTTCCAAATGGGCGTCCACCCCAAGTCTCCTGAGACAACGTGGGAGGAATCATGATGCTCACTAGACAATTCACAATCACTAGGGAATTTCTAGGAGCTATGTGCAAATATGACGTCATCACTGAGATAAGCCTTAAGCAATTTCTAAATATCTTTCATTTTAGTTTATTGTGATCCCCATGGGTATTTATAAAGCTACCCTTCTTATGGGGGTGAGAAAAATAACTTTTTAAAAGAATGAGAAAATATCGTATCTGTGCACATAGGCAAATAGTATGTAGGCTAACCTTGAAAGCAACTTGTTTATTAGTCTAGAACAGTACTGCTTGGTCAAGGGACTAAGGGAAGAATCCCAATTCCAAGAATTTATTTGAGGAGAAAACAGAAACATACATTGACTGATACATACTCTGTATTTCTAGTCTATTAAATAAAAATTAAGTACTTAAAAGTGTAGTTATGTTTCAAATTAAGATAGACTAGCTCTCAGTCTTGCAACATTTTAAACATAACCACTAAGTCTTTGAAAGTATTTGGGTATATTCAGACATATTTTCCTTGTGGCAGAAGGTGGGTCACAAGAAATAATAACCTTTCATTTTTAAAATAGAAATATACTGATGCACAAATGTATTGCTTATAATGTATCAGTCTTCAGGGTACTATTTTTCTCATAATAGGAAATGGCAGAGGCAGGTAACTATATTCTTTTGATGTAAAATGGAACTGAACAATCTTTCGTAATTACGATGCATAGACTATACCGGTCCTAGTGCAGGAAGCATAACAATTTGCATATTTTAATTTAGAGGTTAGGGACCTCTGTCAAAGTAACAGCTTGGACCAGGTCAGCAAGGAGAAATCGAGAAGAGCAAAATAATTGAAAAGGCAGTTCCCAACAAAATGAAATTTGTCTCGTTGTCACTTAAGGTTGTCTTCTTGTCTTTCTGAGGGAGCAAGGTCGGCTTAAGAGCGAAGGGAGACTGGAGCATGTAGATCGCTAAGGACCAAAGGATAATTTTTTTTTTTTTTTTTAATAACAGTAGCAATTGCAATATATATTTATGAAGGCAGGAGAAAACGAATGCATACAGCTTTCCGGTTAAGAGTCAGCAGGTGTCCTTTGAGTTGGAATATTGCAGACAGGTACACGGCAGATCTAAAGTTTGTCCTCAAAGACAAGCAGGTTACAGAGGAGATGAAGTACTTAATGAAATAATTTAGTGTGACATATTGATATTGAAGGCTGGAGGGCAGAAAAGGATTTGCAACAAAATTAAGGTATGTCTCTTGAAACAGTCCCCTCATTCCTTTCTCTGAGGGCTGATATGAGTTTTTCATAAGAAAAGGAGCCTGTTTTATTTCTCTCTCCAAATTTATGCCAAAGCATATATGCCAATGTGAAGTTCAACGTCTGTAGCCACATGAAAATCTCATTGGAATATAATCCAGAGGTAAGCTGAGTTATGAAATGCTTCTTCAGTTATGTTTTCGAGGGGTTTTAATCTCTCCAACGTCATGTGTTTTCAGCTAGAATGTACATTAGTAAAAAACTAGGGCACCAACGGCAAAGGAAATTAGGCCTGGGGAATGTTAGTTTTAGATAGAGGCTGCGTTGGATGGCTAGAGCTATTATCAGAGCATAAAAACAGCAGCCAGACTTCAGCTCCGAGTAGGGATAAACATTGTCACAGTATCTGGGTATATTAAAAAGCCCTTGCTTGAGAAAATGAAGAGAAGTTTTTCATATTCATGATATAACTTCACAATTTACAGAAAAAGAAAAGAGAAACCCCACCACCACCACCAACAAAAAGCTATAGGCTGTGGTTGACAAGCTACACTCTGCTGTAACACATCTGAGGGAAATACACTCATCAGTAATGATGGCTTGCTAAGTCAGTGATTTTCAACCGGTGACAAGCCCCATGTAGACAGGCAGGTAACCAGTTGCTGTTGAGTTGATTCTGACTCATGGTGACCGCATACATCACAGGGGAGCTGAGCTCCACCGGGTTTTCAATGGCTGATTCTTCAAAAAGTAGACCAATCACCAGGGCTTTCTTCCAAGGCATCTCTGTGTGGACTCCAACCTCCAATTTTCTGTTTAGCAGCCAAGTGCATTAAGTATTTGCACCATAGGGAGCAAGGGTATAGCATAAATCACCAGATGAGAAAACAAAATATTCAGGTTGGAGTACCAGGTCTGCTGCTCTCTAGCTGTACAGCCTTGGATGAATTAATTAGTAACTCCAGTTTTTTGTTCCCTCATCTTGAAATAGGTCACCATGAGTCAGAATTGACTCAATGGCAACTAACAACAATTGTCTTCCTCACAGAGTTTTTGTGAAACTCCCTACATAAATATACTGTTTTAAACTGTAAAATGTGTTGTGAATTTAAGATTTTCTTATTCATTGATAGAGATGAACATACACACCTGGTCTCTTGTTATTGCTGTTAGTTGCTATCAAGTAGATTCTGACTCACAGCGACCCCATGTGACAGAGTAGAACTGCCCCCACAGGGTTTCCTAGGGTTTCCCTGGTTTATTCCACGGAACTGTAGGGTGGGTTCTCGAACCACCAACCTTTCGGTTAGCAGCCAAGCACTTAACCTTGGTCTCTAGATTCTTGAAAAATCATTTGCTTAGTCATTTTCCTTGAAGCTACATCTCAAACCCTGTTCTTCCTACTTGGTCCTAATCAGATGAACAATATTATGCCCTGCTTTTACTCACTTACCTCCCAGGGAACCTTACGAAGAGGAGTGGACTTATCCTCACAGGTGCAGTTGCAATATGAAGAAAAACTGTTCTCCCAGAAATGGTTCCCAAGTTCCCATCACTCTGCTGTGTCGATTCCGACTCATAGTGACCCTTAGGACAGAGTAGAGCTGCCCCATAGGGTTTCCAAGGCTGTAAATCTTTAGGAAGCAGACTGCCACATCTTTCTCCCACAGAGCGGCTGGTGGGCTCAAACTGGTGACCTTTCAGTTGGCAGCCAAGTGCTTTAACCACTGAGCCACCAGGGCTCCTCCATTACTCTAGTGAGGCCTAAGTTCATTATGACTTTTCCCTTTTGAAAAGTAATAAGAAAATGTGTCAAAAACACAGCTAATAATGAGGTCATGTGAAACTTATACAGCTCCTGGTGAGAACCTATAAAGTGACGATTTTGGAAAGAAAGCTTATAGAACATACTTGGCAATATTGAGTCTTTCCTTTAAAAAAAAAAAAGAAGAAGAAGAAAGAAAAGACCACACAACACTTACTCTGAAAAGATATTACCTTTTTTTCCAGAAAAGTCACACTTCCTCCTTTGTTCTGGAGGTTCTCCAAATACTTTAAAGCATTTTTGCAGGCTACCTTACCTAAAGTTATTAATACCCACAAAATATCCATGAAGTAATCAAATGGAAACTATTAGTCTGCCAACCAAACAGATATAGAAACAAGGGTCCTAAGAGGACGTGACCTGTCTAAAGCCACATAACAAAAAACTGATGGATCTAGAAATAGAATCTAAACTGCTGACTCCAATCATTAAGCAACACTTCCTTTCTCCAGAACTATTATTGTTAATAGCCTTTGCACATAAACAACCTTCTGCTTCTCAAGGATGGATGAGATCATGCTCACAAGTCACCCATTCTTTCCAGAAGAAACATTGCAGTCATGGCCAATGAGCTAATGCACCATGTGAAAACACACACATACACACACACACACACACACACACACACACACAGTCCCATTCTAGGTTCAAATGTTTATGTGTGTTTGTTTTCTTAAACTAAACTTCCATTGAGATTTTAATTTCAAGCTTTAGTCCACAATTTTTGCTTAAATTTTACACTCTGTCCTTTTCCATTCCTACTTGTTCTTTTCTCTCTGTAGAAAATAATAAAGAACTAGACCATGGTAAAATAGATTTTTGATAGATTTCATAATTTAGCTATTGTTACTTCCATACAGGCCATTCATTAAACTAACATGCATCAGGGGCATGAAATAGAATTTGGAATTCTTTTAAGCCATTCAGCCTTGACCATGAAAAAACTCTCTGACAATTTAGTTATCACATCAGAATTAAACTTGGTCTGAAAGATGTTGAAAAAAATATTTTAAAGAAAAACAAAAGAAAAAAACCTTGTAAATAACATCTCAAAATAAAATAGCCAATTTATGCAATTTATATATACTTTTTCCTGCTGCAATATTTCTGAGGAACAACAATGGAAAAGATATAGTAGAAAACAGAAACTGGCTCTTCAAAGACTGTCTGTACCTGTAGTTAAAAGACACTTTGTCCATATACGGTGTCATGGATTGAATTGTGTCCCCCAAAAATATCTGTCAACTTGGCTAGGTCATGATTCCCTTGTATGATTGTCTATCATTTTATCTTCTGATGTCATTTCCCTACATGCTGTAAATCTTATTGCTATGATGTAATTAGATGGATTAGCGGCAGTTATACTGATGAGGTCTACAAGATTAGATTGTGTCTTAAGCCAGTCTTTTTTGAGATATAAAAGAGAGAAGCGAGCAGAGAGACATGGGAACCTCATACCACCAAGAAAGCAGCACCGGGAGCACAGTGTGTCCTTTGGACCTAAGGTTGCTGTGCTGAGATGCTCCCAGACCAAGAGAAGACTGATGACAAGGACCTTCCTCCAGAGCCAACAGAGAGAGAAAGCCTTCCCCTAGAGCTGGCGCCCTGAATTTGGACTTGTAACCTACTCAACTGTGAGAGAATAAACTTCACTTTGTTAAAGCCATCCACTTGTGATATTTCTGTTACAGCAGCACTAGATGACTAAGACATACAGTGAGTTTAAAAAGGACTGTTGGCACATACCAGGTGTTAGGACAAACTGCCGCAAGCCTCATCTTCTTGACATACGAAAGCCTGTGCTCTGGCTATACTGTCGGCAATCAGCAGCGCCTGATTCACCCTCTGCAAACTTTCCCTTACAATACAAAAACAGAAAAATAGATGCAAAGATTCAACAGCACAGGAAACTTGGAATGTTGGTCAGAAATGTGTCAGACAAAAGTTGGACAGTCAACTGAGAAAAGCTTAGCCTAGAGGCAGAATGGTAAAGCCACATGGGGTTAATAAGGTGGGGATTTCCATCTACACAGACTCACAGAAGCCAACACCCACCTTTCTCTTTTGTTAAAGCTCTTCTCTAAGAAATACAGACATATCATTCCAAACTTTGGCTCCGCTTTATTCTTTAATGCCTCTCTGGGCCCAGGATTCCTAATGGATGAAACACTACTGAGGCCGAAAGGGATGTTGGTTAGCATTTTAGATTCAGATACTGGGATATTTACTTCACTATTTTTGTTTTTGCTTCAGGCTCTACAGGATATGACTCCTCCCTCATGACAGGATAATCAAGTCATTGCACCATGGGACTGTTTCTCAGGCCAACAGATACTTACTAAATTGAAGACAACACAGTATCAGAAAGTTGACTGGGTGGGGTGTGAGCAGCAAGACCTTCTATATTTTAATATCTGAAAGGATGATTCTGCTTGGACTCAGATAAACAGCACCAGCTCAGGATAATCCGTGCTTACTTACATATCCTGGTTCTGCTATTTTTCAACTCTTTATCTTGGAAAATTACTGAAATCTCTGAAAGCCTTATTGTCTTCACCTTGAAAAGAGATGATAGTACATTCTTCATAGGATTTTTGGAAAAATCAGTTGAGATAATGCATTCAAAGTATTTACATGGTGTTTGGCATAAAGTTAAGTGTTCAGTAAATATTATTAATATATTCAAAACTAAAATACCATGTTGTTGTTTTTGTGTGCCATCGAGTTGACTCTGACTCATAGTGACCCTGTATGACAGAGTAGAACTGCACCATTGGGTTTCCTAGACTGTAATCTTTATGGAAACAGATCTGCAGGTATTTTTCTCCCACAGAATCACTGGTGGGTTCAAACCACCAACCTTTCAGTTAGCAGCTGAATGCTTAACCATTGCACCTCCATGGCTCCTTAAAATACCATAATCTAATTAAAATCTATATTAGAAGTAACAAAGAGCTGTATCAGCATTATAGAAAATCGAGTTATTAATAATGAAATAAATAAAAAATGAAAACAATGTGAAAAAACATGATAGATGTGGAAGGCAGAGAAAAGGAACAAAAACAGGGTTAACTTCTGGCATAATAAAGAGATAATAGAAGCAAAAACTCTTAAACTTTGGTCTGCAGAATGAATGTCACAGCAAAGTCAGTATGTCAGTTTGTTGTACTGTAGTGGCTTGTGTGTTGCTGAGATGCTGGAAGCTATGCCACTGGTATGTCAAATACCACAGGTCATCCACAGTAGACAGGTTTCAGCAGAGCTTCCAGACTAAGACGGACTAGGAAGAAGGACCTGGTGATCTGCTTCTAATAAAACTGACCAGTGAAAACTTTATGAATGGGCTCAAACATAGCAACAATTGTGAGGATGGCACAGGACGAGGCAGTGTTTCCTTCCGTTGTACACAGGGTCGCTATGAGTCAGAACCGACTTGATGGCACCTAACAACAACAACAAAGCAACAAAGTAAATGGAGATAACTAGTTAGACAAAGGCTTATGAAGTTTTGTTGTTTTGCTTTTCAACTTTTTAAAGAATGCTCTTTACATCCATCCAAGCAAAGCATTAAAAAAAAAAAAAGTCAACAACAAACAAAAGCCACAATTGTTTCACAATTTTCTTCAATAACACAAAATGCTAGACACCAGCTGAGTAACATAAAATAAAGGCTCACAATCTCAACTGCCATTAGAAGTCAGGCAGGTAATATAAAAGAATGAAGGTGGGCAAGAAAGCACTGCAGTGAACTGGAGATTCCAGGTTCAGACTAAAGGCAGAAATTGCCCCTACAGGGTCTCTATGAGTTGGAATTGACTCAACGGCAATGGGTTTGGTTTTGGTTTTGCTCCAGGATACAGGGAGCCTTGGTGGTACAGTGGTTAAAATGCTCAGCTGCTAACCAAAAGGTCAGCAGTTTGAACCCACCAGCCACTCTGCAGGAGAAAGACGTGGCAGTCTGCTTCCATAAAGATTAGAAACCCTGTGGGACGGTTGTACTCTGTCCTGTAGGGTTGCTATGAGTCAGAATCGACTCGGTGGCAGTAGGTTTTGGTTTTGGCTCCAGGACACACACAACGTTTTTATCCTGTGTCTCACCACATCTCTGTGCATGTTGACAGAGCACTAGCAATATGTATCCCGCAATCTGATAAATCTGAAACTACTGGCATTTGAATATATCAGCAAAGGTCATAGTTTTTGTGTCTCCCATTTGTCAAAGTCAAATATTATGTTCTATAGAACAGCATCATGTCTCCATTGTTTATTTCATAATTAACTTTGAATTTTTATTATGTTTTTTCCTTTGGGCCTCATAGTTTCCTTTCTTCTAATTCTAATGTTCTGTGTATCTTTTTTAGTTATATATTATTGGAAAATGTGTTTCTAGAGGTATGTATTTTACTCATGCAAATGTTATTTTTAACGAAATTTTATTTTTTCCCTTATCATTATATATTTTTATATTTACCCATGTTGTTATATCTGCATCTAACACATTTCCTTTAACTGCTTCCCACTACTGCCCTCCATGGTATGCATGTATTATATTTTATAGTTTCAATTTCTTGGTGATATGCACAAGGTTGCTTGCAACTCCTCAGCCCTTCACAATGACCATTTTCAAATGAACTAGTGTGAGAATTCCTTTAGGGTGTGTATCCAGAAGCAGAATTTTTATGTTATACACTTAAGTGTTCATATAATCGAAATAATGCCAGATTACTCTCGAATTTGGGTGTCCATGTACATGTTCCATCCACAGAGCGTGAGATATTCTGCAACATTACTAAATTCTGTTTTTAGTTCTAGGAGCCTTTTTTGTAGATTCTATACGATTTTTTATGTAGGTGATTCTGTTGTCTGTGACAAAAAATATACTCCTTCCTTCCTTTCTCGTGCCCTTTTGCACTGGTTGCAACTTTCAGTACAATGCTGAATACAAGTAACAAGAGTCACTTACTTGTAGAGTAGAAATGCTTACTTTGTTCCTCTTATAAAGAGGGAAATCATTAAGTCACACAATGCTGTGCTGAGCCATACTGAAGTCTGAAGCAAAAGCAAAAATCAGTAGTATTGGTTCTGTCTTTATTTAAAATTTGACACATTAATTTAGATGTTTTAACATTGCGACATATGGGAATTCCAGAACACTTAATTGTGCTCATGCGGAGCTTGTACATAGACCAAGAGGCAGTCTTTGAAACAGAACAAGGGGATACTGAGTGGTTTAAAATCAGGAAGACTGTGCATCAGGGCTGTATCCTTTTACCATACTTATTCAATTTGTATGCTGGGCAAATAATCTGAGAAACTGGACTGTATGGAGAAAAATGTGGCATCATAGTTGGAGGAAAACTAATAAGTGACCTGTGATATGCAGATGACACAACCTTGTTTGTTAAAGCGAAGAGGGCTTGAAGCACTTACTGAATGAACATCAAAGACTACGGCCTTCTGTATGGATTATACCTCAACAGAAAGAAAACAAAAATTCTCACAACTGGAACAATAAGCTACATCATGATAAATGGAGAAAATATTGAAGTTGTCAAGGATTTCATTTTCTTGGATCTACAATCAACACCCATGGAAGCAGTAGTCAAGAAATTAAACAGCTGGGAAAATCTGCTGCAAAAGGCCTCTTTAAAGTGTTAAAAAGTAAAGATGTCACCTTGAGGGCTGAAACGCACCTGACCCAAACCGTGGTATTTTCAACTGCCTCATAAGCATGCAAAAGCTGGACAGTGAACAAATAAGATGGAAGAAGAATTGATGCCTTTGGATTGTGGTGTTGGCAAAGAATACTGAATATACTGTGGACTGCCAAAAGAACGAACACATCTGTCTTGGAAGAAGTACAGCCAGAATGCCCCTTAGAAGCAAGGATGGCGAGACTGCATCTCAGGTACTTTGGTCATGTGATCAGGTTGGAACGATCTCTGGAGAAGGACATCAAGGTTGGTAAAGTAGAAGGTCAGTGAAAAAGAAGAAGACCCCCAACAAGATAAATTGACACAGTGGCTGCAGCAATGAACTCAAACTTAGGAATGATTGTGAGGATGGTGCAGGACTGGTGTAAAAATGGCATGGGGGTGGTGTCTGACCACCTCCGACCTCACAAGGGAAAGGAGACTCAAGATCAACAGCCCAAGGCTGATTCCTATGAGGCAGAAGTCACACATGCCTCCTCTCTTCACCATCTCTACTAACTCTGAGACCAACCATCCCTCCCATGGCACTCTCCACTTCTTACCTGGTTCAGTAATTCATTAGAATGTCCACAGAGAACTCACAGACCATACTCATGATTATCGGGTTTATTAGGGAAGTAATGGGTTACAACTCAGGCTCAGGAACACTCAAGGATCCAGTTTTTCCATCAGGACAGCCTCTTTCCAACCGTGCTTGCAGGCATGCCTCTCCCTGGCCCTAGGACTCTGTCCGAAGACACTCAGCTTTCTATGCGGACTGGGAAGCCCACTACGCCGTCTCCTGCTGCTGGGTCTCTGTGCAGGGTCTCTCCTGCTACCACTTCTCACCATCTTCAGAGTTTCATCTCCCTCTCTCTCTGTCTCCTGATCCTAGGAGCTTCTCAGAATAGGGATCCTGGGTCCAAAAGAGGTGCTAGCTCCTGGATGTTCTTCCTTGGTAGTGGTGGGATTCTCTTTCCCTCCTCTAGGGTGGCTCATTTCAAGCCCAGTGGCATGGCAAAACTGACCAATCCCTTTGGTGGGCCACAATTACCACACAGTCCCACCCAATCACCTGGGTGGGAGTTATAAGATCATGGCTAGAAAGCCCACACAAAAGTGATCTACCAAACCATAACTGGGCAATATTTCATTCTGTTGTACATGGGGTCATTCTGAGTAGGAACTGACTCAAAGGCACCTAACAACAATGTATACCAAGTGCTGTTGACTCAGACTCATGGCAACCTCATGTGTGTCAAAGTAGGACTATGTTCCACAGGGTTTTTGATGGTTAAAGTTTTTGAAGTAAATCACCAGGCTTTTCTTCCAAGGCACCTCTGAGTAGACTAAAACCTCCAACCTTTCTGTTAGCAGCTGAGTGTGTTAATTGTTTTCACCACCCAGGGACTAAATAGCACCTACCCATGCTATATTATTCATTATACAGGGTTTCCTATTTGATTTGCCAAAATATTTAATGGAACCCTTGTGGTTACGTGGTTAAGAGCTCGGCTGCTAACCAAAAGGTCAGGAGTTTGAATCCACCAACTGCTCCTTGGAAACCCTAAGGGGCAGTGTTACTCTGTCCTATTGGGTCACTATGAGTCAGAATCGATGACACTTTATAGAATTTTTACGTATGCGCTTAAGGGATATTGGTCTGTAGTTTTGTTTTCTTGTGTTTGTCAGATGTTGAAATCAGGGTAATGCTGACCTCATAGAATGAATTGGGCAGTATTCTGTTTGCTTGAAGTTTACGGAAGAGTTTATATTGAATTGGAATAATTCCATCTACAAATGTTAGCTAGAATTACCCAGTGAATTCATCTAGGCCTAAAGTTTTCATTGTAAGAATGTTTTAAATTACAATAGATACAGGGCTATTCAAGTTATCTATTTCTTCTTTAGTGAGTTTTGGTAGTTTGTGTCTTTTTCATTTATCAAATTTATTAGCATAATGTTCATGATATTTCCTTATTAACCTTTTAATATCAGCTGAAACTCTATTGATATGTCCACTCTCATTCCTGATACTGATATCTTGTGTCTTCTCTCTTTTTTTTTCTGACCTGTCTGGCTAACGATTTATTGATTTTCTAGAAGAATCTTATTTTGTTCTAATTGACTCATTCTTACCTTTCTGTTTACTATTTCATTGTTTTCGGCTTTGGTCTTTATTATTTTCTTTCTGGTATTTTCAGGTCAATTTGCTCTTCTTTTTACAGTTTCTTAGAAAATCTAAAGACACTGTTGTGAGACCTTTCTACCTTTCTAATACAGACATTGAGTGCTATAAATTTTCCTCTAACTACTGTTTTACCTACATACTACAAATCTTGGTAAGCTTTGTTGTCATTTTTATTCTGTTCATAATGCTTTCTAAATTTAACTTAATCTTTTCTTTGAAATGCGTTAGTTTTATTTAGAAATGTACTAAGTTTTAAATATTTTGGTATTTTCTAGGTTTTTTTTTTTTTTTACTGATTTATAATTTATTTCCCTTATAGTCATACTTTGTATGACTTGAATCCTTTTAAATTTATTGAAAAGTGCTTTATGACTCCAAAGATAGTATATCTTGTTAAAAGTTCAGTTTGTGCTTGAAAAGAATTTGTATTATGCTCTTTGTTGGGTGGAGTATGTTATAAACTTCAATTATGTCGAGTTGTTTGATAGCATCATTCAAGTTTTCTCTGTCCTTACTGATTTTCTCTCTATTAGTTACATCAATAGACCAAGCAGTGTTTCTTTCTGTGGTACATAGGGTAACTATGAGTCGGAACTAACTGGATGGCACCTAACAACAACAACATTTCCATCAATAATTGAGAGAGACCTGTTGAGATCGCTGACTGTAAGTTTCATTTGCCTACTTCCTTGAGGATCTATCAGTTTTTACTTCATGTATTTTGAAGCACTAATAACTGATAAATAAATGTTTGTTATATCCTTTAGGTGAACTGATGCTTTAAATTAATAAGAGGATATATATTTTTATTTTCCTGGAACTATTCTTTGCTCTGAAATGTACTTGGTGTGATATTAAAATAACCATTCTAGCTTTCCATTGATTAGTGTTAGCATGGTATATCTTTTTCCATCCATTTACTTTGAACTTATTTATTTCTTTATTTTTCTGTAATGAGTTTCTTCTAGGCAACATACAGTTATATCTTGCTTTTTAAAATCTAATCATAAAATTTTTGCCTTTTGACTGGGGGTTCAGACTATTTATATTTAATGCGATTACTGATATATACCAGTTGTCTTCAATTTGATTCTGACTCACGTAAAGACCCCATGTGCCAGAGGAGAACTGTGCTCCAGAGGGTTTTCAATAGCTGACTTTTCAGAAGTAGACTGCCATGCCTTTCTTCCAAGGCACTTCTGGGTGGACTTGAGCCTCCAACCTTTTAGTTAGTAGCCAAGTGCATTAACCATTCGCACTAACCAGGGACTTGGTTGTAAACCTACCATCTTGCAATTTGTTTTTTTATTTGTCCCATCTGATTTTTGTTCTTTTTTCCTCTTTTCTGACTTCTTTTTGAGTAGTTTTTATGATTTCATTTATCTTGTTTGTTGAAGAATTAACTATAATTCTTTGTTGTATTATTTTAGTGCTTACTTAGGGTTTATAGTATATATCTTTAACTTAGCACAGTCTACCCTGAAGTGATATTATACAATAAGACTTGTATTCTTCATGTATACTTCAACACTTATTCCTTCCAAGACTTGCTTTTAAGATTTTTTGCATTGGAATTTAGCAGCAGTTAGTCTAGGATTAATGTATGCCCACTACTGAGGCAGGACCCATCTTGGTTTAGAGTTATTGCAAATGTACTTTCCCATTTCTTCCTTTGCCTTAGATTTATTTCTGTTTTTCTCTCCTCTCTCTTCTCTCTCAGCCTTTCCTAACACTAAATATTATCACACTATCTTCTCATGTCTCTTGCATCATCTTCTGGATTTGTTTTTTTTCTAATTTGAGTATTTCTAAAAGTGTTTGCAATGGGGTAGTTTTTTTTTTTTTTTTTTTTTTCCTTTCTTTGCTTTCTTTTTAGCAGTATTTGGAATTTTTCTCTTTATCTTTTATAGTCTTAAATCTAATTATACTCTGTCAAGGTGTGTGATTTTCATTATCAATCCTATTTGGCATTCAGTGGTCCCTTTAAATCCAAGATCTTTCATCTTTAATTCTAAGAAATAGACCTAAATTTTTATATATAATATTTCCATTTGAAACTTTTTTGTGGTTCATCGTTCTTCTGTCATATGCCTAATATCTCCTTAATTATACTTATCATGCTCTTTTTAATTCTTAACCTGTCAACTTCAATATTTCTGCTTAAGATGGTATGTGTTGTCCAGTTTATGCTATTTTTTGAAGTAACTGTAGATCTTAGTTATTTTGAAGCATGAATTCATGCTCTCCTGGTGCATTAGCTACTCTGTTTCAGTAGGGTCTCTGAATAAAAAGAAGGTCCTGAATTTCTGTTACCATGTTTTGGGTGAGGGCCAAAGGCCAGGCTGGAGTCTATGTGAATTTGGGGGAGTTTAAAAATAGAGGCAGGGATAAGGCCCCGAACAGAGTCCCAGGCACCACAGAACCTCTGTGGATTCCAGGCTGTTAACTGTCACTCTGCCAGGAGTTTCATGTGGTCAGTGATTCATCTCTAATTTTTAATGGTAACGGAGCGATGGGAGGAGGCAGTCTCCCTAGTTTGTTATTCATCAGCCCTGGGTATTTGGAGGGGGAGGAGGTAGAAGCGTGAATGCCCAAGGGCAGCTGGTCAGTCTTCACCTGTTTTTAATGATTCATTGCCCAGGCAGGGCCTTTGTGCTGCCCCAGTATTATCTCAGAGACACCACACTGGTGGTCCAAGCTGCTGTTGCAGAATTCTGGGTAAACTGGAAGGCGATGATTGTCTCAAGACAATGTAAGGGAAAGACAACTGCAGAGTTTGAAACCTTTTCTCCACTTTAACTCCTCAAGAGATCTTTGGATCTTCCATTGGAGGATAAAGATCCCTACTTGCCTCCACACACCAATTCCAGACAGTTCTAGACAGTCTTCAGTCTCCTCAGGACCTTCTATTAGTTTTTTTTTTTTTTTGGGGGGGGGTGGGGAGAGGAAGGGGATAGTTTCTCAAATAGATAAATAGGTGTTTCCCTGTATCAACAATATTACAAAATAAACTTTAAGATTGATTTAAGGAAACTGAGCCAGTAATATGGATCCATTTACCGTCATGGCAGGAACTGGAACCCTCCAGTCATTTGCTTAGTTAATTTTACAGATACTTTGCATTTTGTTGTGTTATTGTTGTTTAAATACATTGAAATCCCTTTCTCAATATGAGTCAGAGCTTCAGACCCTTTGCATAGTTTTCTGCTCAAGGGTTCTTATATGTTCACTAATATATTCACAAGCCATCAACACCTTTAAGAGTTCTGTGCCAAAAGTGATGCTCACTTCAGTAAGAACTACAACCATAAATTCTTTTAAAGTGAACAGAAATAGGAAAGCTTGAGCCAAGATGGTTTCCCATTCCTGGATCTCTAATATAGTACAGTACTCTTCTGCTAGTAGTTTAAGCTCACAATAGAAAAGACTGGAGTGTGAAAGAAGTTGAATTACATTTTTGCCTCCCCTCTCAATTTGGGGGTATTTTCAGAATTAGGCATCAAGATGCAAACGCATTATAAAACAAATTAAAATGCAGAAATTACGACTTGCAAAAAGTCTGTACAGTTTTAATTCTAAACATTTCTAAAAAGCCTTCAAGATGGCTTTTTTTTTTTTTTTTCCTGTAGGGAGGTAGAATGGATAATTTGAATTACAAAAAAAGCCTTGATAAACCCCCCACGTATCAATTTACCTGTGAATAAAAAGATTCACGCTGAGAAAATGGGACTTGGGACTATTTGATAAATTACTGCAGACTACTCGAATATTCCATTAGCAAAATAATAGCTCGTTATGGAACCTCAGGAGAAAGTAGTCTAATTACAATAGCACTATCCTCCCATGGGGGTGGGGTGGGGAGAGAAATACAAATGTTAAAAATGATAGCTATCTAACCATTTGAGGAAAATGCCTCAAAACAAACAGAGTTTACAGGATTTCTGGAATTTAGTGACATTTCTGTACTTTCCGCCAGCTTTAAGTAGTTGAATGTCTTTCTCCCAACTGAAGTCATTTGCAGCCTCGGACCCATACAGACATAGATACAGCTGTACACCCCATGTGACAGTGATGTTGGAATTCCTTAGTCTTGGTTAAATTTTTCTGTGAACTACACCTGGCTGTATTTGAGAAGTGATCGCATGTGCCCTTACCATCTGCTCACACTCTCAGTATCAGGTACGACTATTTTGAGAAATTGATTATTGATCAGAGGTACTAAGGTAGACAATCAGAAGAGAGGGTATGATGGAAGAATGGAAGGAAGGAGGAAAGAGAAGAAAAAATCTGATGACTTCTATTACAGAGCTAAAGTGCAAAAAAAGCAATTTAACAAAATTGCCCAAGTTCATGAGATAATGAATTTGTAACAAATGCCCTTCTCTTGCCGCTAGGCTAAAATGATATATAAATAGTAAAAGGCACTTTTTCTTTAAGACTTTTCATTTTTCCGGCATAAAGATATTAACTGTGACATTCAATAAACCACCTATGAAAAGCTAAACTCTGCTAATCAAGCCATTTAATCTTTTAAAGTTAAAAGTTGCTTTAAGAAAATAAAAGGTCTAATTATTAACTTCAGCCAGGAGAGCACAAATCAGTAAAAAGAGGATTGATCTCAACATGTGGCTTTTATTCCTTTTGTAAACCTGGCATATTTGCCCAAACTCAGGAAATGTGCAAAATATTCCTAGGTGAGAATTTCACAAGGAGTGTTAAGCTCCCTGTGTATTTTCATGCCTAAACCACATTGCTATGTTTAATATCACTCAGTTGAGCATGAAGTTTGCAATGGCCCCAAACATCCTCATGTGAAGTATATTTGAAAAGAAATGTGATCTGTGCAGTCTCCATCCTTTTGTGAAGATCACCAGAGCCTAGGTCAACTTGCAGAATAATTAAGGGAAAACATCAACATATCCAAAACAACAATACTGAACAGTTGTGCTTGTCGGCATGCCTATGATATTTTATTCAAATATCCTAACCAATAGGACGAAGGCAGAGCCTTACCCAGTTGGTTCCCTGCCACACTGCCAATACTGGAACTTGGAAAATAATAGACACTGAATATTTTCTGAATGAATCATATAACAAAGAATATGTGAGGTCGCCTGTTGCAGTAAAAACCAAAATCAAACCCAGTGCCGTCGAGTCGATTCCGACTCATAGCCACCCTATAGGACAGAGTAGAACTACCCCACAGAGTTTCCAAGGAGCGGCTGGTGGATTCGAGCTGCTGACTTTCTGTTAGCAGCCCAAACTTCTTAACCACTACACCACCAGACTTAAGAGCTTGACTGCTAACCAAATGGTCGGCAGTTCAAATCCACCAGCCGCTCCTTTGAAACCCTATGGGCCAGTTCTACTCTACTCTGTGGGGCTGCTGTGTGTTGGAATCCACCGGAGGGCTCAGTAACAACAGCCTTTAGCTACTTGCCATGGATGCAGAGAGTCTTGCCCCAGATTTGCGGACTTTTCAGCCATTATTCCTTCAAATGGTTCTCCAGCTCCATACTCTTTCTCCCCTCCTTCTGGGACTTTAGCATGTTAAAATTGTTAGCTCTTCTGGTATTGTCCCATAGGTCCCTGAGACTCTGTTAATTTATTTTTTTTCATTCTCTCAGAATGAATAGTTTTTTTTTTTCAGAGTGAATAATATTTACTAAAAAAGAAAAATTCAGTCTTTAATAAAAATTTGTTGATTTTATTTGAGCACACAATTCAGCGACCCATACCGGAACTGGCTGGGAGCTCGAAAGGAAATGAGCGGACAAAGCCTTATAAAATATGGAAGAAGGAAACTCCTGGTGAATTTATAAATTTCCTTTGGCTTGGGAGCTAGGCACCTGAGTCCTGCCAGTCGTAATGACCTCTTTGCTTTTCTTTATCAATATTCATCTGTCTTCAAGTTGACTGTTTCCTCTGCCATCTCCATTCTGTTAATGAGCCCCTCCTATAAGATTTTTATTTCAGTTACTGCATTTTTCATCTCTAAAATTTCCATTTAGTGCTTCCTTATGTCTTCTATTTCTTTGCTAGGATTTTCTGTCTTCCCATTTGTCTCAAGGGTGTTTTTGTCACCTTGTTGGAGAATACACCTGAAAGATTTTATCAGGTAATTAGAACATCTAGGTCATCTCAGTGGTGGCAACTGTGGATTGTCTTTTTCCTATGTGAGTTGAGATTTTTCAGGATTTGTGTATGCTGAGTAATCTGGGGATATACCTTGGGCATTTTTGTTGAATATTACATTGAGTCTCTGGGTCTTGTTTAAATCCTACAGAGAATGCTGGTATTTTTGCTCCAGTCATCATCAGCTGATTGGGTTTAGGTCACAAATTCTGACCAGACTTCTTTGAGTTGTGGTCCCAATGTCAATCTGGTTTTCAAATCCTTTGCAGTGCTATTCAAACCCACCCTACATGTGCAACTCTGAGTAGCCAGCCTGGGACTTGAACAGTAGGTTATCCCACAGTTTATTTCTCAAAGTCTCTGTGTGTTGTGTAGATGTGGTTCCAGGCACGTGCAGCTCAGGTTGAGCGCAAGAGTTCATAAACAAACAAAGGAGTTGCTTTCTCAAGCTGTTGTCTCTGTGATCTCCCCAGTACTTTCTGGTTCCTCCAGTCTCCTCATTTTCAGCCCTCTGGCCAGAAAGCTGTGGCCTTAATACATCCTGTTCTGCTATGCACTTTCTGTGGCTTCATCTACCTCGGCGAACAGGTGGTGGGGGTGAGTAGCGGGGGTTGGCATCTGGGGCTCCTCCTGCTACTTTGAGAACCCAGTGTATTAATCTGGAGAGGAAATTTTAGTCTCCGTTATGTCTGATTGCTGCCACTGCCACCCTAGGATTACTTGAGGCTTGAGGTACTAGAGAACCGAGCAAATAATAAAAAGAAAAGAAAAAAGAACAGGTATTTTCACATTTTCTCTGAGCCTTAGAAGACCTTTTAACACTCCTTGACCTAGAACTAGAGTGCTTCTCCTGAAGTTCTCTCTGTGCTAACACCACTTTCCCACTCTAGGACTGTATCAGGTTGAGCCTGTGGAATACCAAATGGGGGGGAATTGGTAAACTCACCACCAGTTTGGCGGTACTTTGAATTCTGATCTTCTTCTCCAATCCACTTGTCCTTATTTTCTTTTCAGCATCTTCAAATAGCGGATTCACTCATCCTTCCAGGTTTTATAACTGCCTGCTGTGAGAGATCTGGAGTGGAATGTGTTGAATACAACTTACCCAGAACTGAAACTCATTTTCTCACCTCAGTCTTCTTTCCTGTCTCATTCTTTTTTCTCCTCCTCTCCCCTCTCCCTACTCTGTCTTCTGTCCCTCTCTCCCACTATTCTGTTTCTGTATCCATCCATCCCTGTATCAAACTAGCTTGGATTCTAGACTCTAAAGCTATAAATGGCTGGTGAACATTTTGTAGGGCAGCCCTGTTAATTGGGTTGAAGCTTCTTACTTCCAAGATTCCTTAGTATAAGAAATACAAGGTATAATGGGGTCGTGTGGAGCCTTGGTGGCGCAGTGGTTAAGAGTTTGGCTGCTAACCAAAAGATCGACAGTTTGAATCCACCAGCCACTCCTTTGAAACCCTATGGGGCAGTTCTTCACTGTCCTATAGGGTCACTATGAGTTGGAATCGACAGCAACAGGTGTGTGTGTAATGGTGTCATTTAGGAATTGAGTCAACCAAATATGATGTAATGTCCAGTTGTATTTTTTTTCATCCTAGTGTAGAATTAGGAATAGAGATTTAGACCCAGGTTGAGCCTCATTATTCTGTGTGAATCATAATGTTAAGAGGCCAGGCAAGCTGAATCATCAACCCAACACATATCTGAATCCCCTCAATAGTATCTTTGCTGAGTGGTGATTATTCTAGGATTAACCTAGAAACCCTGCTTTCTGAAGCAGTCCAATCTGACTGTTAAAATATTCTTCTCTAAATGGAGGCCAAATCCATTTTCAGCATTTTCAACTCATTTGTCCTTTTCATACCTCTTGGGGTTTGAAAGATGTTTTTGTTAATTTTATTTATTTTTTCTCAAACAGGACAACCCTTTAAATATTTGAAGACAGCTTGATTTTCTCAGGGGTCCTGGTGACGTAGTGGTTAAGTGCTTGGCTGCTAACCGAAAAGTTGGAAGTTCGAACCCACCAGATGCTCCAAAGGAAAGAGATGTAGCAGTCTGCTTCTGTAAAGACCGACACCCTTGGAAACCCTATGGGGCAGTTCTATTCTGTCCTATAGGTTTGCAATGAGTCAGAATCAACTCAACTGCCGTGGGTTTTTTTTTTTTTTTTTTTTGCTTTCTCAGTCCAAACATTCCTGGTTTCTCTAAAAGCTTTTCATAAAATAGTCTATAGCCATGTTTCTCTGGGTGATCTGCAGACCATCTGTTGCATAATCTTTTGACGTTCCTACTAAAAGACGTTGATTTTTAGGTTTTACTTCAGATGTACTTCACCAGAATGTCAGATTTGAGAGCCATCGCTCAGTGTTCTTAGAGTTAAGCTCTGGCTGAGCTCAGTATCAACTCGTTCTGTGTTCCTTTTTATGTAGTTTTCTCTGCCCATCAGATGAACACCAGGGGAGAATCACTCGTAAAATCTCAAAAATACTTCTAAAATATTTCCATAAATTTCAAAGGGCATCTGCCTTGGGTTTCCCCTATTTTTTGATGGATAATACAAGCAAAGTAGTGAGATTCAGGACCTCTGAGGCTGAAGATACTGGAGCTACAAGTTCAAGGGGCCATTTCTGGGTCAAAAGAGGACTAGTCAGGGAGAAAGAGAGCTAGAGGTGTGAGGCTTTGGAAAAGTGATTTTTGTTGCTCTTAAGTGGTAGTGTCCATTCCTCCTCCACAAGAGAGGCCGGAAATGCTTAGCTTAAATTCTTTTCTTTGTGTCCTGGTAGAAATCCTTTTGGCGCAAATTTTGACCCTCAACCACAGAGAAGTGGCAGTTGCCTGGAATAAGTTTTCAGCTCAGTTTCCCTTAGATTCAACTGGGATTAAAAAAAAAAAAAATTACTAATGACTGGGGCCCATGACTAGAGATTCTGATTTAGTTGATCTGGAGTGTACTCAGACATGCTTTTTCTTTTTCTTAAGCTTTCCCAGTGATTCTAATACACATCTAATACACACCTTTTTGAGAACTGCTATTCTAAATAATTCATCTAGAACCACCTTTTTGCTGCCATTTGTTGTCAAAAGTGATATGGACTCATCCCAATCATTGATAACTGAATCATGAAAAACCTGTTTTTTAAGTATTTGGGACTAAAACTCCTCTCTTCCTAATCAACTGCTTTTGGACCAAAAAACAAACAAACAAACAAAAAATCCAGTTTGAATCTCTAGAGAAGAGAGAGATTTATTTAAATTACTTGGGAGAAAAGTCTCTTGGCAGCAGGGAGTAAATAAGTCCAGAGAGAAAAAGCCTACCCTTTGCTTCAGAATCAGTAGGATACAATGAAAACTGATCACCCAATTTTTTAAAATAATTTTGTCTCTCTAACTTCTTTAACCTTTAGGGCCCCCACCCCACCCCGTTAGTCAGGTCATGAGAGCCAAGAAAACTAAAAGCAGTGAAGGTTTTTGAAGATATAAGCTACAAAGTATCCTGGATCCTTTCAAAGACAAGTAGTTATTATTCATTCTGCCCATAGAAGCAAATATGTAATTGAGACTGTGGGCTCAGTGTCTTTAGCTCGAAATAAAACTAACATGTTTTTCTTATTTTTTCTCTCTGCATATTCATACATAGTGGTTTTGCCTTCTTTTGAAAACAATATGCTCTAGCAAAATCACATTGTAACTAGTCTTGACCTTGTCCCCCCCCCGCTAGATTCAACTTTCACAGCTGTTGTGAGTTGTGCGCCAAATCAAAGCTGAGAGAAGCTTTGTAGTTTCTGAAATTTTCTCTTCTTTTCAGAAAGTAACAAGAAGTCTTGGAGTGACTGAGCCACTGCCAGCCAGTGACAGGTCTTGCAAGCCCTGCCATCCATCTCCTTCTCAGGGACTCAGCTGATTGAAGAAAGCCACCTGTTCCTAGGCCACCGATTTCCCTGTAATCAAGAAATAGCGGCCACATAGGAAAAGAATCTCTTGGTTGGTTCTGTGAGTGCCCTAGGAATTTGTGGTGCAACCAAACTTCAGCTGGAGTTAATGCCAAGAGCACAGCAGAGATAGCCTTTATTTCTCTGTTGCTATTACAGAAAGCATCTCTTGATATTTAAGCTACTACTTCATGTTCTTGTCGAGTCAATTTTGACTCACAGTGACCCCATGTGTTGCAGAGTAGAACTGCTCCATAGGGTTTTCTTGACTGTAATCTTTACAGAAACAAATTGGCAGGCCTTTCTTCCCTGGCACTGCTGGGTGGATTCGAACTGCCAAGCTTTAGGTTAGTAGTAGTCAAGGGCAAACCATTTGTACCATCCAAAGACCCTGGGGGCATAAACCAGGGCTTTGAACTGGTTTGTTCCAGTTCAAACCCCAGCTGAGAATTTGCATTTCCACCCAGATACACTGAATCAGAATCTACATTTTAAGGAGATCTCTGTGATTCTTATCCCCAACAGTATTAGCATTGCCTTGGAACTTGTTAGAAATGCAAATTCTCAGCAGGGGTTTGAAGTCCTGCTGTAAACTGTTAAATGCTTAAATACTAGCTGAAAGGTCGGCAGTTTGAACCCACCCAGAGGTGCTTCAGGAACTCTGGTGGCATAGTGGTTAAGAGCTATGGCTGCTAACCAAAAGATTGGCAGTTCAAATCTACCTGGCACCCCTTAGGGACCCTATGAGGCAGTTCTGCTCTGTCCTTTAGGGTTGCTATGAGTTGGAATCGACTCAACGGTGATGGGGTTTTTTTGGGTTTAGAGGCAGTTCAGAAGACAGGCCCAGCTATCTGCTTTTGAAAAGTCACAGCCTTGAAAACCCTATGGGTCAGTTCTACTCTGTGCATAAGGGGGTCGCTGTGAGTTGGAATTGACTTGATGGCAACTAACAATAACAGCAACAGTACTTCATGTTACCTAGCTGAAGAATTTTGCTCACCTTTGGAGTTTGGAGTTTTAGCTTTTATTGTCAAGAAAATCTTTTAAAGGAAGGTGTTCCAGTAGTAGCTTTGACTTGTAGAAAGAGCTTGTGTAAAGAGTTAGCATTGTGGACACCAGTACATGACCTAGGCTTGGCCAGTCAGATGCTTCAGCCTAGGAATTTTGATCTAGAACAAACAGGTTTAAGATCCCTTCATAGGTCTAGTGGTGTCCAGTAAGGGTGCAGTGTCCGGCAATGTCGATGTTCTACAACAGCAGAGGAGACATCCCAGCTGGAAATTTCTGCTAAAAGGCATTTATTTGCATCTTGCATTTTGTCTTTTCCAAGTTCTATCACTTTCGGTGTATTTTATAAATCTGATTCTCCATCATCCTGCAGATTCTGTGAGCCCCATTATCTTTCCAGTAAATACTCTCCTATTTAAAATAGCCAGAATCAGTTTCTGTTGCTTGCAACCAAGTTATCCTACCCGATATGCCTGAGGTGAGAATGGTAAACTCATTAGAATAGGAAGTGAATATTTTAATTCCAAGCCTAGCAATAACTACCCTGGCACAATTTTCTGCATTTAAGCAATGTATGTGAAATTATAGTCCAGACCATGAATGCTAGATTTAAGGTAAACATTAGAAAATTCACTATAGAGTAGAGGCAGTCCCTGGGTTATGAACGAGATCAATTCCTGAGTGTGTCTTTAAGAATTCGTAGGAACATTTTGCATACGGTTTTTATTTAACCTTAATTTAGTTCAAGAAAAGGCTGGAAGCTTTTTCAATGATTTAAAAGCTGCACACACAGCAAGTGAAGAAGGTGATTGTGATGAAAAATTTGTTGGGAGTAGAGGTTGGTTCAGTCGTTTCAAAGTGAGGGCAAATTTACATAATATTAAAGGGCAAATATGAGTTGCCCGTAAGTTGGAAGTTCGTAACCCGGAGGCTTACTGTCTCTGAAAAGTCGATAGGGGTTACTGGATTTTGAGAGGGAATATACTTCCCTGGAATTCTCTAAAATTGAGTAAATGCTCATTTTTCTAAAATGACATGGACTCAATCATGCTTTGAAGCAAGGGCTTCCTGTCCGTGGTCTTCATATATAATGGGTGTTAGAGGCCCTCAGCAATAAAGATTAATAGGAGAAATATTTACCTTTCTTTGTGTTTTAATATTCGATTGGATGTCTTAGCTTCTTGTTCTGATTTGAATCTGGGTCAGGTGTTCCCCACTATTGTGGGGCTGAGGAAAACAAGCAATACCCACTCTTTCTTTGGGAAAGTTCCAGCCCCTTTATCAATCACTTTAGGTGACCTACTTACAAAAGATTCCTCTCTGGGACACCTAGGCTTTGAAGAACCCCAAAGGAAAGAAAATAAAAGCATCTAAGCAGGCTTTTTTGTTGTGTGAGGGCTGTAGCAGGTGAATGGAGGAAGTCTAAGCACTTGTCTGGTTAGACAGAGCTAGTTAAATAAGAAGAGCTAGAGAAGCCCCTGGGAGTAAAACCATTCTTTCTATAGTTTTCCTTTGTAAAGGATAAAGATAGGGTTGAGTGAACCCAGAAGCTTTTTCCTGCCGTGGGGGAATTAGAGCAAAGATTTCCTTTAAAGACAGTGTGCTTAGTACTGTCTAGTGAGGAATGAATCTCAAAAGACTCAGTTATGATAAAGCCCCAATGTGTAGATTCTCAGTTGAAGCACAGAGTAACTTCTCTAAACTTTTCTCTACTTGTACCTTTGTTCCCCTGACACCTAATTTCCTGTTTCTGGCTTCATTCCTTCATTCTAATCCAGTCTGGTCCTTTACCTAGAAATATTCTTATACATTTTAAAAAAAAAAAAAGTTGTATGCCTTCTTAAAAGAAATGTAAGTACAAGTTGTTGACGGCCATCATTTCACAATATAGTTCGAGTGGCACTCTGCTGAAATGGTCTAAAGAACTGAAATGCTTTTTTTAGCATTAAACTTTCTACAGGATCTTAACCTTCTAAATTCATTTTTTTTTCCCTAGATACTTTTTTTTTTTTTTAATATTTACTTACATTACAAGGATTCTGGGAAAAATATATAATAACGGCTAGGAAACATTTAAAGAGCCCTGGTGGTGCAACAGTTAAGCACTTGGCTGCTAAGTGAAAAATTTGTGATTCCAACCCAACCAGAGGCTCGACAGGGGAGAAAGACCTGGCTGGCGATCTGCTTCCCTGAAGATTAAAAAACCCAACCCGATTACAGCCATGAAAATCCTATGGGCCACACAGAGTGGCTACGAGTTGGAATCAACTCAAAGGCACCTAGCAACAACAGTAAAACACTTAAAACATCGATTGCTTCAGAAATGCTAAATGTGATGAAAATCCTCCTGTATACCCCAAAAGAACAACTCTCTTCACCTACCTATACTCATTGTGTTAATGCCAGCTTTTTCTCAGCACCTGGATGCACAGCTCTATACATTTATAGTACAGCCATGTGTTTCTGAATTATTTTGTTGACTTCTTGTTCTGACTTGTGACTGAGATGACATTTTACCCCGTGAAAATATTATTTTTATTCCCTTAACATTTTTGAATACAGTACCCTGAGTATTATATACACATATTAGGCTGGATGGATAAACACTTAAGGGAAAATGGTCAAATAAATAAATAAATAAATAAATAAAAGCTTGTCTCAGGTGGCCTGATTACATAAAACCACTGGAATTGTAGAGCTCTCATTCTCAGCACTGTGACTCTGTGTTCCTATAATTATGTATATTTCCCCTAGTATGTCTCTCAAGTATCTAGAGAAGTGAAAATTAAGAAAAGATTTCCAGCATACCCCCAGAGCTGCTGTCTATTCTGCCATTGTGTACTGCAAAAATTTCAGGGGAACCATTTTGATTTTGAAGCCTGGGTGGCAACCAGATAAGTTTATCCTGTTGCTTTCATCTTTATACATTTCCTCTCTTTGGTTAAGACAATGATTTCTAAATAATACAATGACAGAAGAGATCTATTAGATCACCAAGGCAAATATAAGCAATGCCAACTTTGTCAATTATTTCATGATTTTGTGAGAGCTGACCCTTATCTATTTCCAGTTTCATAGCACAGTAATTTCCCCCCATTCATTTATGCTACAAATATTAATTGAATGTCTATCTACATGCCAGGTAGTAATAGTTATTTGAAACTCTGTATACTCTAGTCATGGAAACCCTTGTGGTGTAGTGGTTAAGAGCCACGGTTGCTAACCAAAAAGGTCAGCAGTTTGAATCCACCAGGTGCTCCTTGGAAACTCTATGGGGCGGTTCTACTCTGTCCCGTAGGGTTGCTATGAGTTGGAATTGACTTGATGGCAATGACTTTTATACCCTAGTCGTGCCTGCAAAACCTGAATTTGCTATCCTATACTATACCTCTCAATCTTTGTACATAGTGTGTTTTTGTCTTTCTTTTTGGAAATTAAGGTTTAATTTATATACGATTAAACTCATCCTTTTCTAGAGAACTGTTTTGTGAGTTTTGACAAATATATGTTGTCTGATAACCATCACTACAATCTAGATTTAGAACTTGATATCACCCCCAAACTTTCCTTTGTACCCATTTAAAGTCAACCTCTCCTCCCACCCCATGAAAACTGCTGATTTGTTTTCTCTCTCTCTGATTTTGCCTTTTCAGTATGCCATATTGCCAACACCACAATTTGAATGCATGGCATGGTGATAGTGAAGAATATTGACTATACCAGAATGAATTAATCAATCTTCGAAGAAATACAACCAGGATTCTCCTTAGGAGAGAGGATGACAAGACTTGGATTTACTTACGTTGGCCATGTCATCGGGAAAGACCAATCGCTAGAAAAGGACATCATGTTTGGTAAATCAGAGGGCCAAGAAAAACAAGGGAAACCCTTAGTGAGATGGATTGATCCAATAGCTACAACAATGGACTCAAACATAGCAATGATCATGAAGGTGGTTCAGAACCAGGCAGCATTTGTTTTGTTATACATAACATCACATGATTGTGACCCTGACAGTACAGCAACTGAGAACAGCAGCAATATGTCAGATAAATGGAATCATGCATTCTTAGCGCATCGAGTTTGGCTTCTTTCACTTAGCATAATGCTTTGGAGATTCGTCTATGTTAATAGGTATTCCTTTTTATCGCTAAATAGAATTTCACTGTAAGGACATACCACAGTCATCCATTCACCCATCGAAGGGCTTTTATATTGTTTCCAGTTTGGGGAGATTATGAATAAAGCCCCTTAAACATTTACGTAAAGGTTTTTAGATGAACATAGCTTTTCATTTCACTGGAGTAAATATCTAGGAGTGAGACTGAGTCATTCGCTAGGTGGTTGTTTAACTTTTTTGAGAAACTGGAAAACTGTTTCCAAAATACCGACACCATTTTGCATCCTCACCAGCAATGTATGAGAACTCCAGTTGCTTCACACCCGTGCCAGTACTTGGAATTGTAGTTTGCTTTCCTTTTCTTTTTTTTTTCCTTTTCAGTTTTTAAAAATTTCTCTTTTGCATTCCAATAGATATGTAGTGGTATCGGACCGGGGTTTTAGTGTGGATTTCCTTAATGACTAATGATGTCTGCGCAAGCTGTTTATTTATTTGTCTGTATCCTTCCCTGATTTTCTTCTTACAGTCTTTTTCCTAAGCAGACCTCAACAAGAAGTCAAATGTCGTTTCTCTGGAACACCTATTTGGGACTGCATCAGCCAGAGACAAGCTCTTCCTCATCTTGTGTTTCAGTAGCAGTGAAAATTTACCTCTGCTGGTACACTTTTCACTTGACTGTGCCTACCTGGTTTCTACGTAATGACTATGAGTCCCAGGTGAATGGAACTCTGTTCTATTCATGCTTATATCTAGAATGCCTATTTCAGAGCCTGGTGCTTACCTTGTATCTGACCAATTCATGATTAAATACATGAATGCAGATCAACTGAGTCTCCTCATGTGTCAAATAATGGGGTTCCCATACCCAAACCCACTGCCATCGAGTTGATTCTGACTCATAGAAACCCTATAGGACAGAGTAGAACAGTCTCATAGTGTTTCTAAGACTGTAAATCTTTATGGAAGTAGACTGCCACATCTTTCTTCCCCATAATGGGGTTAGAGTATAGAATTGCAGTGATTCTGTCTTTCAAATGCTATATGGTGTCTATCATTTAGTCTTGCTGCAGAGAACAGTTCTAGGAAATGTGTTGAGGGTATATAGTAGGAGTATAGACATACATGTTAGAATTGAAGATATAATAATAAGTAATAGCAATAATAACAACATGTATTGAGTGCATGTTAGGTGGTAGAAATTGTGCAAAGCCAAATTCGTTATTAAATTTGTTCCTCATAACAACCTTATGACGTAGGTATTATTCACGGATAGCCTCATTTTACAAGTCAGAAAATGGAACATCAAAGAAGTTTAAGTAACTTGTCTAAAGTCACCCAGCTATTAGATTTCAGAGCTGGGATATGAACTCAGGCCTGTCACTCTCTAAATCTCATGACCTCCATTCAGCTGTGTAGTTCCTCCCCTGTGACATGCACTGTTCTAGATCCATCATCTGTCCATTAGTTCTAGCAACCATAGCTCAGAAACCTGTAATATTAGACATTACCTGCCTTTGAATAAAACTAAATAAAATGTTAATGTTTTCTAAATACTGTCTTTAAACAGATTCTGAGGAGAAAGCGGAAATAATAGGTGGAGTTTAAAGAGCTGTTTGAATGTCTGAGGTACTTCATCAGAGCTGAACATACAGTGCCTTCCTTTGAGAAATCAAAATGACATGTTTAGGTGGAAGAATAAGGAGGCTGAAGCTCCTGCATACCAGAGTTCAGTGGCTATTAACCAGCAATATGTGTAAAGCTATTTTGGGGGTGGGCAGGCTCCAACTCTCCTGTCCCTCAGTCCAAGATTCTGTTGGTTCCCTTAATTACTTCTGTTTTATCTGGTAGTACCTGACAGTTTATTAAGGCAGAGAGAAACTGTGGTGATTTATCATTAAACTTCTACCCTAATTACATCTGCACACATGTAGGCTCTTGCCAGCCTTACAATTCAGCTCAATATTGCATACGTTAATGTTATTAGGATATTAGCAACTGTTAGATGCCAGGCAGAGCAATCTGTTTCTTCATTATGCCATAAGTAACATTCAAGGATGTGCTAATGACAATATTGACAAGGGAGCAAAGCCCTGGGGCATGGAAAGAGGCTCCTTGTTGAAGCTGAGCATGGTGCTGCCACCATCGCAATCCCCCTCCCCGCCCCTTCAGCTACAGAGAAGTATATTCAGTCACCCCAGTTGTTTCTTGGAAGTATTTGGCCATGATGACGTCCTGGAGGTTTTGTGTGTTTGTGTGTGTGTGTGTGTGTGTGTGGTGGGAGGAGTTTAATGCACTGAAAAAAGAAAAATGGCCTTATAATAATACCCTTCATGGGAAAAATTCCTGAGGTAAGAGTGACACCATTCTATCACATTGTAAGGCAGACAGCAAATACACTTCCTCTTTTCACATTCCCTCAGACTCAGTGACCGTTCTTTTTTCTATTCCACCATAAAGTGATGGCTCTCACTTCAATATTTTCCACTTAGCCAACATACTAGGTCTAACTATATTGAGGTCCAGTCTGGACAGAACTGAAGTTAAGTCTCACCTTAATCAGTGAGCTATGTGTTGATGAAAATCCTAGCAATAATTTCTTTAAATTCACAAAATTGTGAATGGCTAGGATGAGATAGCTGGTGGTAGGATAATTGATATCTACTTAAAATTCTCCAAAGCAAAATGCTATATTCTTGTTAAATATTCAAAAAAGAAAGGGATTGGTGAATTGTTTGATCTTCTAAAAGAAAATGTTCTGCTATTGAAATAATTTTCAGTTATTAGATATATTATGGCCAATAGGCTACAACAGATATATAAAGAAGAAGTACTATGTATGTAAGGCTGTTCAAACGGAACTGTAGAAATGATTCTGGAAAGAAATAAAGCAAAAGGAACCCATGATAAACTGTTTATAAATTACATAAAGTATAAAAATTTGATAAGATGGCTTTGAAAAGCAATGCTCTGAGTTACTCCTTGGTCAAGGTTTATATATTATATTAATATTTTATTACCAAGCTTTTAAAAAAAATGTATTGACAAACTAGATGTTGGATAGCTTTATAGATTTATCCTAAAATGATCTGTTAACTATTTTTTAGTACTTATAGGCCATTTTCTAAATTTGCTAAAAGGTGAAGAACAAATATTTAACTTGGTATTACTTTGGTAATATATCCAGGGAAGGGGAAACCACTCCCTTTACTAGCTCTCCTCACTTCTCTGTATCCCCTTCACCCTCCCAAAAAAGCTGTGATTTTAATTGAGTTCAACATATCCGGCTCTTTATCTGGGCTGGTCTTGCAGTATCACTCTGTCATGATGCTAGGGCTAGGCTGATGCTAAGCTTGCATTTGACCAATTCTAAGTGCAGATCAACTAACTGATGGCTAGGCTAGGCTAGGCTAGGCTAGGCTGAGCTGGGCTGGGCTGAGTGGTCTGGGCTGGGTTGGACTGGGCTGGGCCTGTTCCTGTCAGCAAATGACTCCCTCAAATAAGGCTGATATAACTAACAGATAAAGCACAATTGAATAATATTTGATTTGGCAACTGTCCTTTTAGATTCCGTTCTCTGCTAGAATGCCATCGGTAAAGTGCTGAAAATTGTGTCCTTTGAGTACTGAAAATTATGTCTTTTAGATACACTCTTTCAAGTTATAGAGCATAACTACCCACTAAAACTACCTCCTAACAAAGGGGCAGTGGTAGCTCAGTGGTAGAATTTTTAACCTACCATGTGGGAGATTTGAGTTTGATTCTTGGCCCATGCATGTCAAGCACAGCTATCACCTGTTTGTCGGTGGAGGCTTATATGTTGCTATGATGCTGAACAGGTTTCAGTGGAGCTTCCAGACCAAGACAGACTGGGAAGAAAGGCCTGGTGACCTACTTCTGAAAACCAGCCAATGGAAACCCTATGGACCACCAAGGTCCGATCCCATTGTGCATGGGGTTGCCATAAGTGGGTGGCTGACTTGACGCCAGCTAACAACAACAAACTCATAACAAAGGTTCTCAGAATTACTTTGGTGGCATAATTTCAGGAAGTAATGGTGCTCTTTGCAGGACATTGTGAAATATTTATTTTTATAAGTTTGCTGTCCTATATACAGTTACAACCACAATGACCTATGTACAGGACTGTAGAGGAGCCAATAAAATGTGAGTCATATTTTCCAAAGTATGGCATTGTAAATAGGAGCTCAAACCTGGAGTCAGAGATAGGTTCAAATTCCAGCTTTACTACTTATTTAGGGTTGATCCTAGGAAAGTAGCTTTTCTTTCTCTTGCAGAAATGGCTAGCTGTCCACCAAAGATCTCTGTGGCCCTCCTACAAGGTGGAGCTGTTGCTGGACAGAGGATTGCAGATCACGAACACCATTTCTCAGCCTTCTTTGTATCTTGGTGAAACCATGTGACCGGCTCTCACTAATGGAGGGTCAGCAAAAGTGAAGTCTGTCATTTCTAGCCTAACACGATTTAGAAGTAGTATGCGCTTCCATGGTTATCTTGGAAGGTAAGAGTTGAAGATAGTGGAGCTACAACAATAAAACACTTGAGTCTTGAATTGAATAGCTGCCTGGAAGGCCATCCACTCAACACTCTCATTAGACTGTTGTGTGATAGAGGAATCTATTGCTATTATTTGAGCCATTGAGATTTCAGGGTTTATTTGTTCTAGCAGCTAGGGTCACCTTGGTATGGATTGAATTGTGTCCCCCCAAAATACGTGTTGTAAATCTTAAACCATATACATGTGTAGGAGCCCTGGTGACACAGTGGTTAAGAGCTCAGGATGCTAACCAAAAGGTTGGTGGTTCAAATCCACTAGCCGCTCCTTGGAATCGACAGCAATGGGTTAGGTTTGGTTTTATACTTGTGTATGTAACTGCATTTGGGAATAGGGTTTTCCTTCCTATATTAATGAGGTCATGTCAGTGTAGCGTTGTCTTAAGCCTATTACTTTTGAGGTATAAAAGAGCAGATTAGGCACAGAAGAAGACAACGGAGGCAGACCAGTCTACAGTCCCAGGAATTCCAAGGATACCACAAGAGAAGATGAGACAAGGATTTTCCCCCAGAGCAGATAGAGAGTGCCTCCCCCTAGAGCAGTGCCTTGAATTTGGACTTCCAGACTCCTAAACTGTGAGAAAGTAAATATCTGTTCATTTAAGCCACCCATTTGTGGTATTTCTGTTATAGGAGCACTACAAAACTAAGGCACCTTAACTACTACAGTCACTAAACTTCAGTTTTCCTCACTGATAAAACGAGACTAAAGAAATTTAAACTTTCTATGCACACTGATCATCAGGATTCCAAGTGAGATAATGCATGCAGAGCGTGAAACACATAGGAAGTTCTCAAAATATGTTGTTATATTTGCTGTTGTTAAATATTATTAATACGAACTTTTACTAGAGGACAAACAGTAATGGACACCAAAAGATTAAGGATAATGCTATGTGGGAAAACAATTAACACTGAAAATATTGCCAACTGTGTGATTCATTTACCTGTGAAAAAGGTTTCCATTATTTTATTTAGTTTGCTGAATGCAGCCTGTCTATATAACCTTGAAATTAGGCTGGGCAACTGGTATAGCTTTGCTCCATACATAGACATGCTGGGATCAGAAAACAGTACTCCATCTGTGTGTCATTCCATTTCCTTCACTTCACTTTTCTTGTTTTGAGAGACTCATTCTTGAGCATCTATTACCTCTAGGTATTATACTGGTTACTTTTACTATCCTTTAAAGGAGGAGAGATGATACAGGGATATTCATTGATAAAACTCCTAGCGACCAGTGGTGAAAGATCAGTTATAAGCTTCAGACTCAGGCACTGCAAAGGGTGAAGGAAAATGTGATATGAAGAGGAAATGAGGAGGCCGGTGATAGAAACGGTACAGCCAGTGTCACCAGTCAAGTGGGGATACACAAGAACCGAGAACTCTATTCTCAATTGCACAAATTCCAATTTATTCCTGTGGCCCAGTCCCAAGATTTCCGAGTTTTGTTATTCAAAAAGTCCCTGATATATCATGTCTTTCCTAAAACATTTCTGCTTCCTTGAAGAGAAGTGCTAATCTCACAAAAACAGGCTGGTATTCAAGTGATGTTCCTCTCTTCAAACCCCATTCCCAAAGAATGCTTACCCTGTAGTTTGCAAAGTACATTAACGTGGCATTCGTTACATGAAGAATTTTCTAGGTTTGTACAGTTATTTTCTATTGAATTTTAGACCATAGTTATTTGTAACCATTTTAATTTGGGATAGTATAGTGTGATATTAAGATGTTATTTTAAGATGGTTATAGACAAAGTTTTCTGGATGATGAATGGATATAAAAAATATAATTAAAAGCTAATTTATAAACTTTATTCATATGTTCTTTACCTTCTTTTATATCCAAGATAGAAATGGCTTTGAAGAAAATAACAGAAGGTAAGATATACTTTCTAAAGAAAAACAGCATGTAAATGTTCTTTTTCTATTTAAGTTCTCAGATAGCTTTGTATCCAAGACTAAGTAGTGGTTCAATAAAGTTTTGCTAAATCAAAGTGTAACGTTGACATATGTAACAAAATCTGACCCTATATTTAAGAGTTCACACAGCCTTGCAGGGCTGGAAGGCTGGATTCAGGTCATTAAAACTGTAGCATGATATCTCTCAAATGTGCTGCATGCTCATTAGTAGGGGGGCTTCTATTGGCTGAGCACTTTTACAAATGTTCTCTGAGCTGCCTGGTTTCTATCAGTTAATGCCTGGGCCAGGAACTCCAAATGATCATTAACTGACAAAAACACCTGATCTGGAGAGTATTAATGCTGCAGAAACACCTAGAAAACCAAGGAAATCTATGACAATGAAGCTCTCAAACTTTTGAAGGTTTGATTTATATTCAGGTTTTTTCCATGTGGAGTTTAAGTCTAACAGATGACTAAAGGAAAATAAAATGTGATTTTTCTATACCAGGCTATATATATTCTATACTATGCATGTATATGGAACCCTGGTGGTACAGTGGTTAAGAGCTTAGTAGTCGGCATCAACCAGCCACTCCTTGGAAACCCTCTGGGGCAGTTCTACTCTGTTCTATAGGGTCACTATGAGTTATAATCAACTTGACGGCAATGTTCATTTTTTTTTTTTTTAGTACATGTATGTACATAGAGAGAGAAACTGAAACAGAGACACACCCAGAGAGAGAAAGGTAGGTAGGGGAGATTTCTTACATGGCGGGGAGGGTAGAAAGTATCAGATTTCCCACGATATTTTGGGTAGCTCATACAAATCCTTTATGGCATTTAGTTGTTTTAGTGGCTTTTAGTTATCAAAATATTTTTTAAATTTAACTTAGAGAAGCAATACCAGAATGTGTAATGCAGCATTTATAGTTTATTCTTCTTGCTCCCTAAACGAGTTCCTTATTTATTCTCTATGGTCCTCAGTTTCTTTATTTCTAAAAGGACAAGAAGAATTCTTGACTAGATTTCAGTAAAATTATGAGAAATTAATAAATATAAAATGAAGGCATTTATCTTATACAATGGATGCTATATTTTATACATCAAATGGAATATTATAAGTTCAGTAAAAACAAACTGCAGTTTAACTAATCAGTGATTTTATACTAATTTTATCAGCTAATTTAAACTGGCCAGTTTTTCTCTCTCTGTGAATCCCATGTCCATCTGATAGACACACAGATAAACTGTTTGAGATTTAATTCACCACCATAAATATTTTGGTAAACCCATAAACCCATTGCCGTCAAGTTGATTCTGCCTCACAGTGACCCTGTAGGACAGAGTAGAACTGCCCCATAGAGTTTCCAAGGAGCGCCTGGTAGATTTGAACTGCTGACCTTTTGGTTAGTAGCCATAGCACTTAACCAATACACCACCAGGGTTTCCAAATACTTTGATAGTAGACACAAATTCTTTTTCTGATAAATATTACAATGACAAAAATGATAGTACTTACATATCATTCATGATTTTATCAGACATTGAGTATAATTTACGTATCTACAACACTTTGGGAAATTTCTGTCTTTAGAAAATGGGGGAAATCTCCGAGAAACACATCTTGGTAGTAATTACTGACTTTCTCTTCTGAGGGAAGGAGGATGAAGATATAAACATTTCGAAGAATATTCTTTCCTTCAGATAATCTTGAATTAATTATTTTTTGTTCATCTATCTTTATATAAAAAATAGTGGATCTTTATATAAGAGTCCCCGGGTGGGTGCAAATGGTTAATGAACTCTGCTGCTAACCAAAAGGTTGAATGTTCGAGGCCACCCAGGGCACCTCCTTAGAAAGGTTTGGTAATCTACTTGCAAAGAATCAGCCGTTGAAAACCCTACTCTGACACAGTTCTACTCTGACACACATGGGGTCACCATGAGGCGAATTAACTCATCAGCTCCTGGTTGAATATACCCTAGACCTCTCTCTGGGCTGTTGCAATGTGCTTCCACCATGATATAAAGCAAAGGGCCATTTTGAATACACTCAGAAACATTTGCACAAATTGAGAATGGAAATTATTGAACTACGGAGAAATCTTCTTTACTCGTAACTCGCTCAGTCCAGAAATGCTTGGCTTCAGATCCTTTCTTGCCTACAGGTGATCCATAATTTCAGAAGCACAAATACTTGTCTAACAAGGGAATATCACATTGGTGCTAAACTGAAATAAAAGAACATTTATACTCTTTTTTCTTTTTTCTAATTTTCTTGATTAGTTAACTCTGTGCTCTCAGTGTGATTATTTCTGATGTTTAATGAAACTTTAAATTTTAATAATTTTTCTCTAGCCCAATTCTCCTTTATTATTGTTGGTAAAGAGTCCTGGAGGCACTGTGGTTAAGAGCTACAGTGAGCTATGGCTGCTAACCAAAGGGTCAGCAGTTTGAATCCACCAGCCACTCCTTGGAAACCCTATGGGACAGTTCTACTCTGTCCTATAGGGTCGCTATGAGTTGGAATCAACTTGACAGCAACGGGTGTGGTTTTTGGTATCACTGGTAACATAAACTGCCCCCCCCGCCCCGCCGGAAACAAAACAATGGTAGCTTTCTTATAGCTTTGCTTATTTTATTTATTTATTTTTTTAGTCAAGCCTGTTTCCCATTCTATTGGTAAGGAGGGTAAATTAAAGAGATTTTATGGGTTTGATTTGGCTTGGCTTTTAAGAGTAAGGGGCAGAGATGGGGTAGAGTAGGACGCAAAGCTCTTGGTTCTACGATGTCGCTTTGTGAAGTGGACCTTCTCCTGTCACACTGTGTCAAAACGGCAGCTTTTCAGCCTCCTTCTATTTCCCTGTAGAAAATCTCAGGACAAATGATTGATGGTTTTGCATGGAAACAAAAGCTATATTAGAAAACAGCTTCAGTGTGGCAATAAGACTAAGAGCAGGGACACGCTGTGCTGGCAGCCACGTGGCAGTTCAGGGATGAGCAGTCTCTCCATAAACCAGTTGCGCCAAGTTGATTCTGACTCTTGGCAGCTCTGTGTTGTCAGAACTACTCCGTAGGATTGTCAATGGCTGATTTTTTTGGAAGTAGATTGCCAGGCTTTTCTTCCGAGGCAGCTCTGGGTGGACTCAAACCTCCAACCTTTGGATTAGGGGCGGAGCACAGTTATTGCGTGCTCCTCCCGGGGACTCCAGCCTCTCTATGTGCTGTGTCTTACTGCTCCACGAGCTGTTCTAGGCTGCATCCCCCCAGGCATTGCAGCTCACAACTCTTACTGTTCTTGTGTGCCGTTTTGTTGACTCTAACTGAAAGCAACCCCACAGGACTGAGTAGAACTGCCCCAGAGGGTTTTCTAGGCGGTAATCCTTATGGGAGCAGATTACTATGTTTTTCTCCTGCTCAGCCACTGGGTAGGTTCCAACTTCCAACCTTTCGGTTAGCAGCTGAGCGCTTAACCTTGCACCGCCATCTCACAACTGTGGGGACCCCAAATAGGACACTTAATGTTCAATGGCAGGAAGTGGTCATAAATCAAGTAAACTGAAATTTTACTTTTGATAATTACCACAGAGATGGACTTTCCTTACTTAAAATTCAGCTGTTACAAGTTGAGGGGAAAAGGTTAAGCTTGGGGTTTAGTAATTCATTCAAGAATTTTTTTTTTTTTGGTCTCAAAACTCGATTTCATTTCAAGGTATTTAGGTGCTTTGATGTTTATATTTCTCTTTCTTTCGGATTTTAAACTTGACTTTTTTACAGAACTTTTATCTAGAGAATAATATATTTTCACTCTTGATAACCTGAAATGAACTGTCGGTACAAAGCATAAAAGCATTTCTCCAGCACTCAACTCGGTAGCGTGATGCTCAGTGAGAGGAAGGTGCACCTTTCTACCTAATACTTGATGGGCCAGAAGGACATTCCGTTCCAGGACTAGAATATGTTCCTGTGATCAGGTCGTAATGAGTTCTAGTCTATATTCCATTTCAAGAGGAATTCACCTTTTCTCTTTTTAGATTATGGTTTTCTTTTTATTTATATTTTCCTGATTTCCTTCCATTCGGTTGAAATATAAACAGATGAGTTATGCAGGGCTAATTAAATAAAACTTTCTGGTAATGCCCTTTATTTCATCTAATTATTTGAATTTGCATAAGGTTAGGGGAAAAGAACCAAACAAAACTAAAGGAAGTTGGAAGTTCAGTGTTGTTGTTCATTGTAAATAAGCTCGGAGGCTAGGATATTTCTCATGATAATGATTAAAGTAGAGGATTCTTAGAATATTCCAAAATTGATAAGTTCGATCCATCAACTCTGCATTATGTCCACATCTTTGGGACTTAGAATTTGGCAAGCAGAAGGGGGGTTTTATCTCATTGGAACAGATGAGTGGAATAATCAACCCAAATGAATTTGCAAAAGGCAAGGGATAAAAGAAAGTTCTAGAAATTGTCTAATTCTTTCTTCTGTTTATAGCTAGACTACATTACATGATTCTAGGTATTCATTATTTCAAGATACTTTCTAAAGGGTAGATTGAATTGCAAAGACACTGTTAAGATAATAGTAATAACGATAATTTAAAAACTATATCAACATTCATTTTGTTAAAAAATAATTTCAAATTAGAAGTCTTGGCCCAACTTTTTGTTATTCGCTCAGGTAGAATAGACAATTTCGATCGTTGTCCTTTTAATACTTTGTTTACTGAATATGGTTGAATTTCTCTATCATGTTTTAAGTTTATGTGCCTAGGTTTCGATAAGAATTTTACTGCTGTTCTCCTCTCAGCATTATCAGTGTGCTTCTGGTTGTCACTCAACGTTTCTAGCTGAAGTGTTTAATTAGTATCTATGCTTAAAAAGTATTGAGAAGACTCAAAGAATTTTTGTTAATACGGGTTGTCTTGAAATTGGTTATACTAGAAATGAAAATGGAGACTGTTTTTAAAGGTATAATTGTTCATTCATTTCAAAGTAAAAATAATCCCATTACATGTTAACATAAATGGTGTATTTTTATGAAAAATAAATATGTTAAAGAAAACAAAACAAAAAACAGTGAGAAGAATACCATTGTTTTACATTGTTCCAAATATCTTTATTGGCTGGCTTAATAGAAGACAGCTGGGTCCTCAGATTTGCTTCTCTAGCAAGGCTGTTATGATCTCATGCATCATGTAGCCACTAGACACTTGTGAGAAAAAGACATTGAAAGGGAAAATAACATCTTAGTTTTACTTAAAATAGTTTTGACCTCATAGACCCTTTGAACGGTCTCAGCTACCCCTAGGCGTCCCCTGACCACACTTTGAGGACCTCTGCTATAGAATATGTCAGCTTTCACACTAATCTTTTGTTAAACTATACGTTTTAGCCTCTTTTCATAGAACAGTACCCGAATTTGAACTTTAGCAATACAATTTATTGCTTACTATGATTTAAAATAAAAGATATTGGTATATTTCAAGTACTGTCAATATCCATGAGTAAAAATAAATGTCAACAAAGGAAGGCCAATGACTATTTCAAGTACTTTAACACCTGAGGAACTGCAATATGGTGCATACGAGGTGGATTGAGCGCCAGATAAATTGCGGCAGACAGACAGACAGGTAGGTAGGTGGGTAGGTAGGTAAATTAGATGTATATGTAACTATCTGCACACATCTATGTTTAGCTTAATAAAAACACACTGTGTTTTTCATCTATTGTTTTATGATGAAAATTAATGTCTAATACTTATCTTTCTGGTCTCCTTCCTTAAATCATCCGCAGACTTGGTGAGGTTGAATAAAGCAGTAGGGACAGTGCTATCCTTATGCACTTTAAAACACTGTCAGGGTTGGAATAGCCAATAAAATATTAGATATTTATAATTCTTGCAATAATTTTAAATGTGTTGACTGGTAATTCGATAGAATCTTTTCTATTATGGTGCATATTCCTTTGGCTGGCTTGCTTTAGATGGCTGAAATACAGTCCCGCAGGTAGAAAGAGTGTTCTAAGTTGCCCCTAGGATAGGTTGAAGAGGTTCTTTTGTTTTCTCAAGGTCAGATAGACAAGAGGGCTTTTAATTTCACATGGGGTGCTTCCCAATTGCCATCTATTTACACTTGGCTGTTGACATGATTATTTTCCCCTTTAGTGTTCAAAGCTGTCACATATAGAGCCTTTTTAGTAAACATTGTGATTCAATTTTAAAGAGTGTAATTCATCGTCATTGCTTCAGTAGAGTAGTTGAAACTTTTCAGATTGATATTTTGAAAGAAAGCAAGAACAAAAATAACTTTATTTTGAGCGCAAAGAAGGGAAAGTCTTTGCCCACAGGATGGTAAACATTTTGGCAAAGAAAAATAGCAAATAGGAGTGTGTTTGCCTCAGTGTGTCAGTGTGTGTGTCTGTGTTACCCTTTCCAAGAAAAGTTGACATAGATCTTTTCTGCCAAAGTAGAGAGGTTTCTAGCTGAAACTTTTAATTAGTATCCCAATAGGGGAGGGAATGCAATCTGAGTTCTTCCCTGTATTTGGAAGTGCCTTGGAATGGATGAATAGATTGAATGGCATCTGTCAAACGCCAGCTATTCACATGTGAAGGACTGTTGGTTCTCAGTTAGGAAACAGGATTCTAAGACGTCTTCCCACATTCGGAGGTGGGGAGTCCTCTTCTCTTGGCATCTCCCTTTGCCATCTTTTGGAGAGTTTGTTACCTCTCAAAAAAAAGTTCCTAAAGTTTAAATATGGTGAATGCTAAAGAATGATATAAAATGTATACATTCACTATTAGAAAAAACAAAACAAACAAAAAAAATAAGGTGAGTACATGCCTTCAAAATTACTGAGACTTATTGGTGTTGCTGCGTTGGCCAAGAATGGAGGTTTGCATGCTGCTATGACACTAAACAGGTTTCAGCAGAACTTCCAGACTAAGATGGACTAGGAAGAAAGGCCTGGTGAACCACTTCCAAAAATAAGCCAATGAAAACTCTACGGATCATAATGGTCCGATCACAAACAATTATGGGGCTGGTGCAGGACTAGGAAGTGTTTCAGTGCCGACCCTATGGCAGCTAATGACAACAACATCTGGCATAGTAATTAAGTAGTTGTTTTTTCTTTTCTCTCTCCTTTTATTCCTTTTTTTTTTTTAGGGGGTAATGTGCATTTATTTCATGTTCTTAGACACTGCTTTCAAACTTCTGTAGTCTGAGGTTTTTCTTTAAAAATGGCTATAGATTAGAGCTTGTAGAAACAGCCCACTTCCCAGTCAATCACACAGCAAACCACATTCATTTTTAGGATGATCAAAAGGAACATAGAGGCAACAGTGACATTTATTTTCCATTATAGATATAACCAAAAGTCATAAAGAGCTCTACCATGCACTGAGATACAATATATAAATCTCAGTGCTTAACATGGTTTGGGAAAAAATTTTGCCTACCTGAGTATTAGGAATTAGACTTGAACACAAAGGTTCTGGCTTGATAGTGTCTCACCTCCGAAAGCTGATATGCAAAGCAGTTTCTATCTAGAGTCCCTGAACTAATCAGGCCCACTGAAGCGAAATACAGGCTTTTGCTTATTTTGAAACTTCTGTACTTAAAATAATTATTTCATAACAACCCAGTTAAGTGCAAACAGGTAATATTTTTGAATGCCTTTATTCATCAAAGAATAAATTTAAATGTAATTGCTTCCCCCTTCGATCAATACTATCACAATATCCCAAAAGTCTCCAGAGTGGAGCACAATCAAGCCATTCCTGATGGCCTGGTGTCGAACTGCATTGTTTACAATCCAGGATGGTGACAGATTTACCAAAGTGTCTGTCAAAAAAAGTCCCTGTTCAGTAGCATTTGTTCTAACATTTAAATTTTCTACACTGCTTACGGTCAATTAATTGTCATTGGCTAAGATTTGAAAAACTCGCTTTCAAATATTTTCATTTCCCCAAATAAAATTAGGCCATGTTACACCAAGCATTAGGTTTTCGCTTGCATACTTATGGTTCCAAATTCTTCTTCGATTTCACTGGTAGAAAAGTAGCAGAGGATATGACGAAACAAACAGCAAGTCCGTAAGGCACAGGAGCTGCAAGGTTAAATTCAGATACAACTCAGAACTTGGAGAAAAATGCGAGCGGAGGGGGGAAATCCTTTGAAAGATAATGGACCGGAGAAAAGCTCTGGTCGAATGTAGCTCTTTCGATGGATAGATATTCAGATTTCAGATTTGAAAAGAGACCATTGCTTCAGAGACTGAAAGGTGAGGCTTTTATTGCTGTCTGTCTACCATTAGCAAACAATGGAAACACGTATTTCTTCTTTAGAAAAGGTTTGCCTCACACGATACAAATAAACATACAATCAGAACTCCTAAAACTCCAGATGAGTCAGTTCTGTGAATTGCAACTTGGGTTTTGTTATTGAGCGAGTACTGTTTACAGAGACTGATGAGGAAGGACTTCTGCAAAATATCTTACAATATGTTTTCTCCTATTTTGAGAGAAAGGAAAAGTATCCCCTGTGAATATGCCCTTTGTGTTATTAACTGTTAGGACATGACAAGGCAAAACAATTGACTCTTTCTTCTATCAAAGCCTCTTTTGCTTTGGTTAATGCCATTGTTTGGGAGAGAGAGGAAACAGGTTTCCACGTTCCTGGGCTTCTTGATGTTTCTTGATGCTCCATGCAGAGGGATAACTCGATGAAACAATCCACTGAAACCTTGCTCTGACCCTCACTTGCCCTCAGAGGCGAAGACTTGGCTCCTTGATGAGCACATTTCCTTTAATGGCAAGTTTTCCATGTCAACCAGGTATATCGTGTGCATGCAATTGACCTGAGACTTTATCCTCAGGGAGAAGTGGGTTGGAACGGAAGCAAACCTAGATTCCAGACTTAACGCTGGAACTTTGAACTTGTGTATTTAGCTCTTGAACTTGAATATGTACAGATTCCCTCCGAGTTTCTTCAACTTAAAATGGGAACTCCTATTTTATGGTATTTTTATGAAGAGTAAGTAAGGATTTTGTTTGTTTGTTTTTTTAATTAAAACTTTCTGGTAAAATTCTATACAGTTGTAGGAAATTACCTTTGCCTGTGGCTTTCTGAACATAGAGATCTAATGGGAACTGGCCCTCAAAAAATAGCCCTGATTCAGAGAAACACAATTTTGTTGAATCATTTGCACAGGGCATTTGCTTACTCAGTTCAGCTGGTTTTTCAGCATGGTAGAAGGAGGAGAACATGGAACTTGGGGTCTGGAATGGGAAAGGCCTGGGATTAAATTCTGGTTCTGCCACTTAGCTATCACGGATTTGGGATTAGCTCCCTATGCTCTCGGAGTCCTAGACCCTTATCTCTAAAATTTAAAATAATAATATCTACCTCATGAGTTTGCTGAGAAGATGAATCGAGACAAAATATGTAAAGTAAATGACACTAAGTATTCACTCAATATTAATGCCATTTAGTTCAGGCTAAGGATTTTGCTAGATTTTTAGAGATGGTATTTTTCTGCTAGAATTGGCTTTATGATTTACATCATTATCTATATTATTTTGCTTTCTTCCTAATACTTTCTTAATATTTTAGTAACATTTCCCTCAAACGGAAAATAAATTCTTAGGTAAAGGGAATCATGTAGGGAGAAACTACCCAATGGCTATACCATAGCCCAAACAAGAAAAAAGGTAGATGTATTTGATGTTTTTAGTCTGTTGATGAGTTTTACATAGACTTGTTCAGGGTTCTGACATAGTTCTCATTCAGTACCCAGATGGTCTCCTTGACTTTCCAAATTAAATGATCTTTTAGTTTTGATATAAGTAAATCTGAGCATTGAAATCCAGAATTTCCAACATAGTCATTTTTTAATATTGAATAGATTCCTTAGCTGACACAGAAAAGGAAATTTTGGAAAACTACGCCTAAAAACCAATTCTTGTTGAGTTGATTGACTCATGGTGACCCCACGTGTGTCAGAGTACAACCGTGTTCCATAGAATTTTCAATGGCTGATTTTCAGGAAATAGAATGCCAGGCTTTCTTTTGAGATGTCTCTGGGGACACTTGACCTCCAACCTTTTGGTTAGGAGGCGAGTATGTTAGTGTGTTACTCATTTGTGCCACCCAGGGATTCCATACTTAAAAAGACCATCTATTATAATCCTTCAAGAGTTTAATAATAAAAATTTCCCTGAAAGTTTACATCAAACTCCTGGAAGTAGCCAGGAAAGGACATCCTTAACCAAATTGTAGAAGTTTCACATTTATTAATCTGTATTTCAGATGAGCAATTAATAAAATTGGTCCATGATACAAAGTCAAATTAAGCTGTAATGGGTACAACAACAAAGAACTTTTTTCTTGAACAGGGAAACAGATTTGCCTAAGCAAAGGCCAGATTATTTCTTAGCAGTGAGGAGAAGGTAGGTGATACGGAAAGTAGGTGATATGTTTTTGTTTGTTTTTTCCTTTCAGAAATGGAGAAAGCTCACCAAAGTAGAGAAGGCAAATGCCCCACTGTGGTAGGTACTATCACTTCCTGAATCCCAGTTACAACTATAAGGGCTTCCATGGATATCCAACGCATGTGGCATGTTGGAACCGAGCTCATTCTGCCAGTGCCCACAAGTCTGCTCACAGAATCAGAAGGCTAGATTTTGGTTTAAATAGATTCTATGACTTTCTTTTTCCAGATCTTGCCTCAGTTCTACACTATGTCAACACTATCCTCTTCAACAACTGATGATTTTTACCCCAGTAACAGCATTCAACAGTTCCCAAGAATAACCTTGCCTTAAGCTGGGTCACACCACACTGTTGCATCATGGAACTAAGATCTTGTAGAACTACCAGCCTATTAGCCCTGCAACAAGTTATTTCCCAACTGGCGCCCTTGGATCAAATTAACCAAAATACACTTCTTCCATCAAGTCAAGACTTTATAAAGATTTTCCTATTGGATAATTCTTTCCAACTCCCATATTATATCAGAGAAATCAAAATCAAATTAAAATTAAAATATTACCATCACTAAGGTCTCTGAATTAAGTACCCCTACTCCTTCTTTTTGGTGGGTACTCCTTCTTTTGGTTTGTCCATCTTTAAAACAATTGGGATCAAATTCTGTCTTGACAGTCTTGGTTTGAATTAAACTCATACCTCTCAGCCTGTAAATTACTACGACCATGCTGAACTACAGTCTCAGACAAAAGAGAACATCTCGGAACCAACATTTAACTAAGAAGATCATTGGGCTTTGCTTCTTTGGAAATGCGGATCATACTTAGGGGAATTTTTCAATATAGGTAAGTGTAGATAAATATTTTACCATTACTGTTCCTTAAAAGTAGTAAAATTTGGCAACTGTGAGCCAGAAAAAGAGAGACAGTCACTTTGGTATACCTCAAATAGATTACACACATGGGGTTTATCTTTTCCTTGAAGCCAGAAAGCTCTCGTAACGAGCTCTCTCCAAATGACATGATAGAGCAGGGCAAAACTAGAAATTAATCACTCAGTGCTACCAGGGCAGTTCATTAAATGCAATTAACGACAGCCTCCTCTATAGTTGCACATCAAAATGCGATTTTTTTTTTCCCTTGCTTCTTGGCAAGGGACCTAGATCTGTCATCGTTTCATGTCCTCAAAGCCTGAGCAAAACCGCCATCTTTGGGCAACAAAGGGTGCCATGCAAAGCAGCGCAGAACTTGAGTTGTTTCAACAGATGCTGTTTTATGTTTTGCCAAAGAATGGCCCCTTTATTTCTGTCATGAATGCAGTCTTTCTTCCAGTTTCTAAATGTTTTCCAGTATTAAACCTAATCCTTATCTATCATTCTTTTTGGATGATAGGCTGTCCCTTTGCCTTTGGAACCAGCATAGCCTTCACTACATAAATATGGATTTGCAAAGGCATGGAAACTTCATGTTCTGTACCTAACAGCGCCTGCTGATTTCTTGGGCAAGGTGGGTACGTGGGCGTTGGGGGATACTTAAAGGTCATGTTAACTGAGCCAAGTTATACCAAATGTGAGAGAGAGAAAAAAAATGCTTAGGTTGAAATGAACAATTTTGCCCTGTAAAGATTTTCTGTTTATGGAAATAGAACAATAAGAAAAGGTAGCCTGTTGAGGAAAGAACTAGAATGAAACAAAGCAAGCTAAGAATAATTCATACCTATGTTTGTTTATGGAAACAGAGCCAGGAAGGGCTGATGAAGACTTGGATTAATATAATTTATATACAGAGAGGCTCTTTTAAAAGGCAATGCAATTACCTTTCCAGGGGTAATTGGCTGGTGCAAATGGCTAACGTACTTGGCTGCTAACTGAAAGTTTGCAGGTTTGAGTTCACCCAGAGGCACCTTGGAAGAAGGGCCTGGCGATCTACTTCCAAAAAATCAGCCACTGAAGACTATGGAGTGCAATTCTACTGTGACACACCTGGGGTTGCCATGATTTGGAGTCAACTCAACGGCAACTGGTTTGGTTTTGTTTAGAGGTGGCTCCCCAGAATCCCAAGATGTGCCAGGGCAAGGATGGTATTCTTATGTCTTCACAATTTCTCCACTTTTGTCTTAAAGAGCTTCTAACAAAGGGATGCAGAATTGTGAGTCAAAGTCGCTTTGATGAAATTTGGGAAAGTTGGTCAATTTCTTGTCTCAGTTCAGATTGTTTGTAAATCATTGCCCAAAGGCTCTGATTTTCCACAATATATTAGCAATTTCTTAACTTTGGAACTTCAAAACTGGAACTACGAACCCCTATAGTCTGTTGTTTATTTGTTTTTTTTATCTGTCTATTCTATGGCTGCTTCAACTCAATAAATCTCTCTCTCTTTTTTTTTTCTTTCTGCTTTTTAATTGGAAAGCTACTGTGTGGGTGATAAAGAAAGAAGTATAAAACAGTTGCTCAAGGAATGCTACAGATAGGTGGATAGTCTGTATAGAATAATAATAATAATAAAATTGCCATCCAGTCAATTCTGACTCACGGCAACCCTGTGTGCAGAGAGTACAACTGCACTCCATATATGTCAGAATGGCGTGTTGGAAGATCAATAGTCCAAGGCTGTTGAGGCTTTAAGGCAGAGGTCAGACATGCCTCCTCTCTCCAACCTTTTTACCAGTTCTGAAACCAACCTTCCCTCCCATGGTACTCTGTACTTCTCTGCTTAGTTTGATAATTCATTGCAGTGGCCACACAGAATTCATAGATCATACTCACGTTATGGAGTTTATTAGGGAAGTAATAGGTTACAATTCAGGTTGATGAACTCTCAGGATACAGTTCTTTGATTACCACAGCTTCTTCTCAGCTTTATTCGCAGGCATGTCTCTCTCTACCCTCTTGGTTTCTGCCCTGCTCAGCAAGTGTTACAAAGCTCTTTTAGCTCTGTTGATAAGTGCCCAGAGGCGCTCCACTCTTCCACCCAAAGGCGTTCAGCTCTAGCTCCATGGGTTAGCAAACCTAGTTCCACCATGTGCCTGGAGGCACCCTACTCTGCCAGCAAGCCCCCTGTCCAAAGGCACTCAGGTTTCTCACCAAGTGGGCTGGGCTGTCTCCTGCCGATCTGCTGGTTTTGTTTCTGCCATTTCTCTGCCACTCCTTCTCACTGTCTTCGATATTACAGTGCCCTCTCTCACACTCGCTCTCTCTCTACCCTGGTTCCTGATTCCAGAAGCTTCTTAGCACAGGGATCCCAGGTCCAAAAGACATGCTCCATTCCTGGCTCTTCTTTCTTGGTGGTGGTGAGATTCTCTCCTCCTGCCTCTGGGATGGTTCATTTTAAGCCTAGTGGGATAGCAAACTGATCAATCCCTTTGCTAGGGTTCCATAGTCCTTATTTACATGGTCCCACCCCGACACAGGTGCCATGAATTTTATTTGCATTATTAGCAAGCTATCCAATCTGCTTGGTGGGCCATACTTACCTTATTTGTATAGTCCCACCCAATCACTTGGCTGGGAGTTATAAGACCATGGTGAGAAAGGCCACACAGAAGATCCATCACACCACAATATGATTTTCAAGACCGTGATCTTTCAGAAGCAGATCACAAAGACTTTCTTCCAAGACACTGCTGAGTGGGTTTAAACTACCAACCTTTCAGTTTGTAGTTGAACGCGTAGCCATTTGTGCTTCCTGGGGACTCCATATACAATAGCATTGAGGAAAGAGAGGATGCAGTCAAAGATATGAAGGAGAAAGTATTATAGGGATTTTCACAGTTTTAGATGTCTCCTGGCTAGTCCATTCTATTTCCCTCTTTCTGTCCCTGGTGGGAGTTAGCCATCTACAGGCCCATTACGCACAGAGAAGAGAGCTGTGAAGAAGTCAGGAAGCTACTAGCCTATGTGTAGGGCGGTATAGTGAGTTCAAGAGATTTTGGGGCCGATTTAGGAAAAAGATATGACCACAAGACAGTTTTGCACAACAAGCTATTTATTGGTGCTGACACATTGACAGCCTCATGCAGGGGATGGTCTCTCATAGCAAGAGGTCTTCCAGAGGCAAATAACAAAGGGGTGCACCAGAGGGGAAGAGGGCACGAAAAATAAAAAGAGGAAAAAGGAGGGAGTGGTGCTTATGTGTGCTTACATGGTGTTCTTCTATAGCAAGATTGGAGTCTCTGGGTCAGCTCCAAAGGACAGCAGCATCCTAGTGTCCGTATAGCTACAAGGTTTTATCTTATTTAAGGCTAGCAGATGTTGGGTGTAGTTTAGTGGGTTTTGTGAAGAAGACAGGTTTGAATTGGCTAAAAATCTGCTTATTTGGGCTATTTGTGAAACAATTGGATGTGTACAAATTTGAGTTTGGCACCGGTGGCTTCTGTGGGCTAATGGGCCTTAACTTGCTATAAAGAAGTAACCAAGTTGGGGCCACTACACAGAGGCCACCCTTGGCTCATGTATATAACAGGTAGATGTCCTTTAGACTTATCCTCAGTTACTGATTTTGATCAAAGGCCTGGAAATAACCATCTGGGCAATCAAGTTTCTGCATTAACATGCAATGTTGGCTACATCCACCGGCAGCTGCCTGAATACTATTTAAACTGGGTGCTCAGATAGGAGTTGGCCCTGACAGGCAGTAGTTAAGGGACACTCATCTATTCTACCCATGTCAATGGTAATGATACTGTAGTTCTCTCCAAAATGTGGTCCTTTCGCTATGTTTTGACAGGCTAGTTGTTATTCCAAGGGTCTGTATTACTGGAGACACATAGACTGGATATACATATATGCATATGCATGTGTTTGTATGGCTGTATATATTTATGGAAGAATTCATGAGAGTCAGTCATCCATATTTATTAAGTAGTACACTATGAAAAGCACTTTACTGTGTGACATAAAAAAATATGGGAAAAAATATGAGAACACTAAGTCTAGGAGAGGTTGATTCACTTACCTTTCTAGAACCTCAGTTTCTGTTTATATCTAATAACATCTAGGGGCCAGATGATATCTCAAGTCATTTCTCGGTCTTCAGTTCTATGATTCCATCTTTCTAAATACAAAATAATTATAATGCTAAAGACAAATGAACTAGATTGCTGGTTAAGAGTGTAAGTGTTGGTGTCAGATTTACTTTAAATACAACTGCCATTTCTGCCTTTAAAAAAAAAATTGTGTTATCCTTCAGAGTTTATGACATCTCTTTGGGCTTCAGTATCTTCAGTTGTAAAATGGGAAATAATAATAGAGATCTATCTCATAGGGTTTTTGTAAGGATTGAATGTGGTAACACATGTAAAGCGTTTTGCAGAAATCGTGGGTCAAGTATACTTATTACAAAAATGTTAGCTGCTATTATAAAGATAGTTATGAGAATATTAAAAATTTGGAAAAGCCAATCAACAAAGCTGAGTAAACCTGGTTTCTTTGTACTACCTCTGGTTTGAAAACTGGTGCCTGGGCAGAATTTCCCTGTCCTGGAAAAAAGTGAAGAAATGCATTTCTTTGCAAAATTTAGAAGCAAATAAGGACCCTCTCTCCATACATTGCTGAACTTCCGTTATTCCTAATCGTTCTCATAAATGAACTTCAAGCTTAAGGTGAGGTAAATGCACACACATATTGACTCAGCTCACTAACAGTGAAAGTGTGTACGTATATAAAACCATTTCGTATTTATGTGTCCATGGGAAAGAGCCTAGAGCTGTGGATTAGAAAGCAGGAGACTCAGGTTTAAGTGCAGACGCTAATAGTAACTTGCAGCGTCATTATGGATAAGTTACTTAATTTTTCTAGTCTTAGTACAGTTAAGGCTTTGGCTTTTTAAGCTGTCTCAACTCCAACACCATCCCGAAATTCTGTAACTCTTTGACAAAAACAGCCATGAATAAAAACCTCCGCACTAAGTGATTTACTAGGATGAACTATTGGAGTTTCATTCTCGTCTAGGCCACAGTTTCTCAAATTAGAATTTGAAATCTCAAGAGTCCAGACAATATCAACTCAATCAGCAATTTCATGAATGCCTAGCCAAGGACTGCCCTGTTCAGATGGCCGTATTCCTTCTGCTTTGTGCAGCCAAAAATCCAATAAGCGTTCACTGGCAATCAACTGTGATGGTTAATTTTATGTGCCACAATTTGTCAAGGCAATGGTGCCCAGTTTTTGGTCAAATACTAGACTAGAAGTTGCTGTGAAATTATTTGGTAGATGTGATTTACGTTTACAATCAGTTGACTCTAACCCAAGTAAAGCAAATCACACTTGATAATCTGGGTGGGTCTGATCCAATCAGTTGAAGGCCTTTTAAACAAAAACTTAGGTTTCCTGAAAAAGAAGGAATTGCTCTAAGACTACAACACAGAAATTCTGCCTCATTTTTCCAGCTTGCCAGCCTGCCCTACAAACTTAGTATGTGTCAGCCCCACAACTGCATATGCTAATTCCTTAAAATAAAGCCCTGACGGATAACACCACACCAACTCTGTTTTACACACAGCACTGTGCTTGATTCTGGAAAACCAAGACAGGAAAAATATATTTTCCTAATGAAGAAGACAAATAATATTTATATTGTAATAAATGCTAGAAGAACACAAAGAAAAAATGCTAAATATTCCCAGTAACTTTACACACAAGTGTCTTTGGAGCTGTGTTTTAAAGGATGTGAAAGAATTCATCCGGTGGATAAGATGATGACGATGGGTGGTAGAAATTCCCAAGCAAAGGAAATGGTATTTGTAAAGATGCAAAAGCATGAGAAATCATGGTTCATGCAAAGAATAGAAATGACTTCATTATTGTGGAACTGAAATACAGCACATGGGTTAAGAGCTCAGACTCCACAGCCTGATTGTCTAGGTTCATATGCCAGCTTTATCACTAAGAGGTGAGTTGTTGGGCAAACTATTTAACCTCTCTGCTTCGATTTCTTCATCTGTAAAATGAGAAGCAAAAGGTTATCGCAAGGATACATTTTTGGAACATGCTCAGTAAATGTTAGCTATTTTTATTAGTATTAAGCATAAGAGGTTAGCGTAACATAGACAGAGGAGAAACTAGAGAGGAGGGCAGCAACCTGGTTATAATGAAGGGCTGTCTGTCTGTGCTTTACCAAGAAAAGCAAATCTGTTGCTGTCGAGTCGATTCTGACTCATAGCGACCCTAGAGAACAGAGGTGAATTGCCCCATAGAGTTTCCAAGAAGCAGCTGGTGAATTCGAACTGCTGACCTTTCGGTTAGCAGCCATAGCACTTACCCACTACACCACCAGGGTTTCCATGGACCCCGTGTATGATGCTGATGGGAGTCAAACAGGAGTTTGGTGGCCATTTTGATAGTATTGTGAAAAGTGATTTAGAAGGAGGGCAAATCGGAAGAGAGCTCTTTTATGAAGAAATTAAAAGAGTCTAGGAATATTCCAGGGTTTTTGGCTTAGGTAGCTGGTTGAATTGTGATCATTAACATCTGAGTTAGTGTCTGATGAGGTGGTGCAAGTTGTTGGGAAATACAAGGAATTCAGTTTTGTTGAGTTTCAAGTGTCTGTGAGGTATCAGCTGGAGATGTTCAATAAATGCTAAGACAAAGATTGGTATCTCAGAAGAAAGTCTAGAGTACTGCTGTCCAACAAAAACCTAACGTGAATCTCAAATGCAAGTTATCTAGTAGACACACACACACATTCATTAAAAAAAAAAAAAGGATAAAAAACCAGGTGACATTGATGATATTAATTTATTCAACACAATATATATAAAATATTATAATTTTATTTTGTAATCAACACAAAAAGTTAATGATAAGACATTCTGCATTCCTTTTTTTTATGCCATCGTAAACTCTGATGTATGTTTTATACTTACCACATCTTAAGCCAGATTTCAAGAACTCAATAGCAATGTGTGGTGGTGGTGGTCGTTGTTAGCTGCTGTCCAGTCAGCCTGACTCATGGTAACTCCATGCACAATAGAATGAAATGCTGCCTGATTTTGTGCTATGCCCATGATCAGTGCATATCAGACCACTGTGTTCCATAGGGTTTTTATTGGCTGATTTTCAGAAGTAGATCTCCAGGCCTTTCTTCCTAGACTATCTTAGCCTGGAAGCTCTGCTGAATAGCGATGTGCAAGCCTCCGCTGACAGCTGAATGGTGGCTACACATGAGGTGCATTGGCTAAGGACACTGCAGCTCTAGGACATGCTAATGGACAAAATGTAGTTTTAAATAATTATTAGTTGAGAATTTACAGGCATTGTTCTAGAAGCTGAGGATTCAGTGGTGAATAACACACAGTTTCTCCTTTGAGACACTAGAAGTTTATTAGGGAACAGGCTTCTGCAGCCTAAAAATTCTCTTTGTGCAAATTAGATAAAGGTGCAGCCGCTGGGCAGAGCTTTCCCGCACAAGGGATCACAGAACGCAGGCGAGATTTTAATTCCTATTCACCCCTGTGCCCTGAGAATCTGTATTGTACAAACTGCATCACAGCACACCTGGGGACCCAAACAAAGAGCACAGATATAACCAAACCCACCTAAACCCACTGCCATTGAATCCATTCCAACTCATAGCAACCCCATAGGGTTTCCAAGACTGCAAATCTCTACAGAAGCAGACCGCCACATCTTTTTTCCTTGGAGTCTCTGGTGGTTTCGAACAGCTGAACTTTCAGTTGTCTGATAGACATTACAAGTAACTAAGATTGTGTTGGTTGCCATTTTAACGGAGGAAGTTCATGAAAGGGATTCAATTGTTTAAAGTTCAGGGAAGCCTTCCCTGAAGTAATGACATTTAGACTGAAGAAGCATGAAGGATGACCAGGAATAAGGTGGGAGAGTATTCCAGGCACAGAGCAGGGGATATTAGAAGGTACAGAGGCAACAGCCTTAGGGTAGGTCACAGAACTAAGAAAAGTTCAGAGTGTACACTGGAGGAAAGGGTGGCAGAACTTGAGGTTGGAGATACTGAGGGCTCCTCTGGAGGGTGGATAAGAGAGAGAAAGAGAAAGACAGAAACTCAGATAATAATAACATCAGTGGTAGTAGCAAGGGGTCTGAGAAGGAGCTGTCAGGAATAGAGGATAAAAACCAAGAATGAGTAATGCCATAAAAGACAAAGAGAGAAAATTCACTTTGTGAAGGGGGCCAGTGATATGTCAAATACAGCAGGGAACTCAAGGAAAACAAGGGCTGAGAAGCAGCTCTTGAATTAGGCCATCAAGGCAGCACTGAGGACCTTGGTGAACACAGCTGTGTTACATGGAGAACAGGGGTAGGAACCAAATTTTAGTAGTTCAAGAACAAATGGAACATGAAGAGGAGACATTTTAGAGAGCCTGACTGATGAGCATGGAATGAAGATGATAATGTTCTTCTGGAAAGCACAGTATAGTATCGCGGGAGTTGTTTGTTTTTACTCATGAAATATGAGTAAACCAAAAAAACCTGACCCAGTGCTGTCGAGTCAATTCTGACTCCTAGCGACCCTATAGGACTGAGTAGAACTGCCCCATAGAGTTTCCAAGGAGCACCTGGAGGTTATCGAACTGCCAACCCTTTGGTTAGCAGCTGTAGCACTTAACCACTATGCCACCAGAGTTTCCAAAATATGAGTACTTCTCTAAAACTGATATTCTTATTCTTCCGTTTTTAATGCTATTACACTAAAGAATAACCTAGGGACAACAGGTACATCTGATATTCTTTAGAAATGAATACAAGATTGGCAAGGTGGTATTGAATCCTCTTTGTTAACTGAATGCAAGATTTGAGGCTTTTTGGTAGAATGGGTGTTGGATCTAGATACATGGAGATCAAGGGACTATAAGATGAAGGCTTAGTAACCACTCTTTCATCTCTTCTTTTCCTTCTATGTCAGTCCAAGTGCCAATGGAGTCCTTAATTCTTCAATCATTCAATAAGTACTCATTGAGCATCTACATCATGCCAAGAGCTAAGCAACAGCTGCAGCAACAGTGCATTTATTGATGATTTACTATGTGCCAGGCAGGCTTCTCACTTCTTGACAGGTATTACTTAATCTTTGCCAAATCTTCATTGAGAACATATTACTAATTTCCTCACCTTAAACCAACAACAACAACAACAAAAGCAAAACCCTTGCCATCCAGTCAAGTCTGACTCATGGTGACCCCGTGTGCTACTTAGAAGAAGCAAGCTCTATAGCGTTTTCTTGTCTGTAATCGTTCCCCATCCCCCCGATTATTTTTATTGTACTTTAAATGAAGGTTTACAGAACAAACTAGACTGTCATTAAACAGCTAATACACATATTGTTTTATGACATTGGTTAACAACCCCTCAACATGTCAACACTTCCTTCCTCGACCTTGGGTTCCCTATTGCCAACTTTCCTGTCCCTCCTTGCCTTCTAGTCCTTGCCCCTGGGCTGGTGTACCCTTTTAGTCTCATTTTGTTTTATGGCCCTGTCTAATCTTTGGCTGAAGGGTTGAACTTCAGGAGTGACTTCACTGCTGAGTTAAAATGGTGTCCAAGGGCCATACTGTTGGGGTTTCTCCAGTCTCTGTCAGGCCAGTAAATCTGGTCTTTTTTGTGAGTTAGAATTTTGTTCTACAGTTTTCTCCAGCTCTGTCTAGGACCCTCTGTTGTGATCCCTATCAGAGCAGTTGATGGTGGTAGCCAGGCACCATCTATTTGTACTAGACTCAGTATGGTAGAGGCTATGGTAGTTGTGGCCCACCAGTCCTTTGGACTAATCTTTCCCTTGTGTCTTTGGTTTTCTCCATTCTCCATTGCTCCCAAAATGTTGAGACCAGTGGAGTATCTTAAGTGGCCGCTCACAGGCTTTTAAGACCCCAGACACTGCTCACCAAAGTAGAACGTAGAATATTTTCTTTACAAACTATGTTATGCCAATTGAGCTAGGCATCCCCCAAGACCATGGCCCCCACAGCTCTCAGCCCAGTAATTCAGTCCCTCAGGGAGTTTTGATGTGTCTATGGAACTCCCATGACCTTGCCTTGTACAAGCTGTGCTAGCTTTTGGATGTAATCTTTATTGAAGCAGATCGCCAGGTCTTCTGAATTGCCTCTGGATGAGTTCAAACTGCCAACCTTTTGGTTAGTAGTTGAACACAAACCATTTGCGCCCCAGGGACCTATTTCTTACCTATGAGAAAAACAGACTCAGAGAGATTAAGTACACTACCCAAGCTCAGCTGGCTATGTCAGTCAGGCGCTCTGGCTCCAGAAGGCATGCTCATAACTGATATGCCACCAGTCTACATAATAGGAATATATGACAAACTAGGAAATGTTCATTAGTCCATTATCACTTTCCTTTGGAAATTTAGTCAAACTTCTCGTGAAATTCATCCCAGATTAACTATAAGCATCCTAGGGTACTGAACTGGCTTTGATATTATGCTTCCTTTGAGTCATTTGCATTGATTTCATTAGATACTATAAGATACAGTGTTCCTAGTTCATTGTCATGTGGATGTTCTACCAAATCTTTATCACCCTTGGTTTTATACCTGGTGGACATAAAGCCCCTTCTAATTCTAAAATTTTCTAACTTTCTATTTTTTTTAATCATTTTAATGGGAGAGTGACAGAAGGTTAGTTTCTGTACTGGTATAGTCTTGGCCTCCTATTCATAGCTAGGTAGAGTGTCCTCCCTCCTCCCTCTTTCTCTTTCCAGTCTTCTTCTCTTTCTGTCCTCCATTTAGTCCAGAGACTGCTGATTTGATGATCAAAGGTGCCTGGCCTTTTGCCAAGTGGTATAGACAACACGGAGAAGGTATCATTACTATTTCACAGATGCCTACATTCCAAAGGATCTCATCAGAGCATAAGAGCTCTTCCGGATAATTAGTAATTGGTCTGCACAGCACCCCTGGGAAGTACCTGGGTATGCGGTAAAGATACATAGGGTGTAAATGAGCCTTTCCAGAGTGCAAGACAATTTCCTCCTCAGTGAAATGGGGACAATTAGAGTGATCCTCCTTACAGGGGTGTCAATTATTCACAATCTAAAAGCCCTGGGAATTACAAACTGTGCTATGAATATGTACACACAGTGTACTTGTATTAAACTTAATTGGCACTCTGTTTTTCCCTTACCTGCTACCTGCAAATCACACCCCGATGACACCTTGTGGATTTACCTTTGGTCCTGGTTATTGACATGGAGCCTGCCTCCCTGAATGGAAGATCTGCCTGGATCAAACCAGAGGATAAAGGAACAAATCTGCTAGGTGTTGCTGAGCCCATGACAAGCAAACTAAATGGGATTCTGATAGACCTCACAGCCTTGTACATAAATATAATTAATGAACACAGAATACATACTCAATAAGCTACAAGTAGAGCAAAAAAAAAAAAAAAAAGTACGAGGATATCCAGAGGAACAACAGATTGATCTAGCTCAATGAAAGGAATCACAATGTCAGATTGAATAGTACAGGGCACAAGAGAAATATTCCAAATAAGCTGCAGTTAACAACTCTCTCCAATGACCCACCCACCTTTGGATCCTGATTATTTATGTCCTTGATATCTCCTTCTTCTCTGTCACCTCCTCCTCCCACCACCTCCTTCTCATCTTTTTGTATGTAACTAGCCTACCTCTCTGAGGAATTGAAACTGTGAGCCTCAGGCAAGGAATATATCCTATATGTTATTTTGACTCAGTTAACTATGAAACACAGCCACACAAACAAAACCCAGCACTTCTGCTTCACTACTTGTCACCTGTGGAATTACCTATGCATTTCATTATTGGCACATGCACCATTCAATTCCTCCAATTTTCTTTGTTTTAGCACTTCTTCTTTATCCAACTCCTTATTCCCTGTACCAGCTCTGATTTTATTTATTCCTGTACAGGCTAGTAAATTGCTTGCCACAGTAGTAGTTGCAGGGGTGGCCATAATAAAATAAATGTGGAAAATGAATGTGGATAACCCTATTTCTAGATAAAAGAACTCTTGTACATTCTCCCCCCGACTACACCTAAATCCTTCACTCCCCTAAAGACCTGTGGGACAGGAATGTGTAGAGAGGGAAACCGAGGATAAAGGCAAAGAAGAGGCTCATCAGGTATAGTGTCAAGAACAAAATGAAAATAAACTATTCAAAGAAATGTCTTTCAAAAATCTAATCTCAGACAATTGTTTTGAAGCTAAGGTTCTTATTAGAAAGCATGACTACATAATAATTTTTCTCCTAAATATAGGCAATGCCATTATATGCCAAACCTGCTGGGCCCCTTTGAGGGAGGAGTAATGTCAATACTCTCTCATTGTCTTTGAGTGGATTCCAACTCAAGGCAATCCTACGGGACAGAGTTGAACTGCCCCTTAGGGTTTCCAAGGAGCAGCCGGTGAATTCAAGCTGCCAACCTATTGGTTAGCAGCCGATCTCTTAACTGCTGTGCCACTAGGGCTCCAATGTTAATACAAAAAAAAAAAAAAAAGTTAATACTATCACCTCTATAATTTTGAGATGAGTAAAAATAACTAAAAAAGACCACCCCTTACCATAGAAATACATGCACAGAGTGCATGGTAAATTAAGGCCAGTAGCTCTTGGGAGAGTTGCAAAAACTCCTCAAACTTAAGTGACTAGAAAGGTCCCATGTTTTACATTAGTCAAATACTTGCCACATAATCATAAACCTGACCCCTGATAGATTACCTACATAAAGGAGAAATTGGTTCAATGACCAAGATGAAAGTCATTTATATTTGCCTTTAAAAAAATGAGGGGTGAGCTCATGTATTTTCATTCTAAAGCTGTATCGAATTTAAAAAAAGCTGAAAATACAAAATAAGTTATAGCAAGAAATGATTTCCAGTACTCTTTCCAAACACTATGCGTTAAAGTGGCTGGAAAATCATCCATTGTAGAGCTAAACAAAGATGCTTCATCTCTCATGCCTTCTCATTAAGTGCACACACGGTGAGTGCCAAGCGAAGAAATCAACAGTAACGTTCCTCAGCAAGCTTAAGAAAAATTATCTGCAGCTCAGGTCACTGATATCAAACAAGAGGAAATTTAAAGAACTCCACCCAGAGCTCTCAGTGGTATTCACAGAGTGCGTGGCAGAGACAAGCATTCACTCCAGAAAAGCCAGACTCAGAACAAGCTCATCAAAGCTCATTTACAAATGCTGTATCACTCTGTTAGGAAGCACCTCATCATGAGAAGGAACTCTGCTTTGGGGTGGGTGGCATAAACAAACACAATGTTTTAACGTCATAGATTAATGCTTTCTGGATATTTCATACAATACTTTCAAAAGGGTGGGGCATGGTAGGAGATATGAGAACTTGGAAATCAAGAAACTTATTAACTTATACAGGGGAAATGCATAAAACATAAATTTAGAATAACAAGCACCAAACAACAGTATGTTTTTGTGGCAAAATCATCCAATTTAGGCCTTTACATATGTTAAAGTCACTGTTAGCCCTCTATATCACTTCTGTGTTGTATAAATTCAGTGCAAGGAGGACCCAGGGCATTAATATATTATTTATTTATGAAGTTTATATGGTATATACAGCTAGTGATATTTTGTCAGACTTCTCTACATTTGCAATATTTAACAACAGAACTTTGGAAACAAGTAAGTAATGGGGATTATTTGGGTTTTGGGGGGTATAGTAGCTATGTGGAGGGAGAGAGCTATGGAGGCTTAATTCAATAAATTTCAATCAGAAAATTAAAGGTTAATTGATGTGAAGGTTAAGATTGTGTGTCAACTTGGCTGGGCCATGATTCTCAGTTTTATATGTGATCACACTCATGATGGGATCTGCTATGAGTAGCCAATCAATTGATTGATTGATTGAGCGTGTGGACTGCATCTGAATATAAATGGACATTCTTGCTTTTGCCTGCTCTGGATCCTCCAGCTGGCTCCTGTTAGCCTGACTTACAGTTCCTGGGATTTGAGCTAGCAGCTTACCTGCCAATCTGGGATTCATGGGTCTTCATAGCCTGTGAGCAAGAGCTCTGTTCTCCAACATGCAGAGCTTGGGTTCGTCAGCCCCTGTGGCTATGTGAATCAGGGGAAGCCTCTATCCTAATCCACGGATTTGGGACATTTCAGCCTCTACAATCATGAGAGCCATTTCCTTGATATAAATCTCTCTAGTAGTATGTATGTATTTATATGCTTTACTGGTTTTGTTTCTCTAGAGAACCAAGCCTAAGACAAGAGATAATTAGTTTCAAGTGTCTCTAATTCATATTACTAAAAATGATATTCTGTGTCCCTAATAACAAAACTAATAATTCCTCAGGTGTCTGTCAGTTTGTCATACTGTGGGTGCTTGCATGTTGCTGTGATGCTGGAAGCTGTGATGCTGGAAGAAACAGCTACAAACATCCATTAATAATTGGAACCTAGAATGTACGAAGTATGAATCTAGGAAAATTGGAAATCGTCAAAAATGAAATGGAATGCATAAACATTGATATGCTAGGCATGAATGAGTTGAAATGGACTGGTATTGGCCATTTTGAATTGGACAATCATATAGTCTACTATGCTGGGAATGACAACTCGAAGAGGAATGGTGTCACATTCATCATCAAAAAGAACGTTTCAAGATTATACCAAAGTACAATGCTGTCAGTGATAGGATAATATCCATACGTCTACAAGGAGGACCAGTTAATACAACTATTATTCAAATTTATGCACCAACCACTAGGGCCAAAGATGAAGAAATAGAAGATTTTTATCAGGTGCTGCGGTCTGAAATTGATTGACCATGCAATCAAGATGCATTGATAATTACCAGCAATGGGAATGCGAAAGTCGGAAACAAAGAAGAAGGATCAGTAGTTGGAAATGTGGCCTTGGTGATAGGAACAATGCCAGAGATCCAATGATAGAATTTTGCAAGACCAACGACTTCTTCATTTCAAATACCTTCTTTCACCAACATAAACAGCGAATATATACACAGACCTAGCCAGATGGAACACACAGAAATCAAATTGACTACATCTGTGGAAAGAGAGGATGGAAAAGCTCAATATCATCAGTCAGAACAAGGCCAGGGGCTGAGTGTGGAACAGACCATCAACTGCTCATACGCAAGTTCAAGCTGAAACTGAAGAAAATCAGAGCAAGTCCACAAGAGCCAAAATACGACCTTGAGTATATCCCACCTGAAATTAGAGACCATCTGAAGAATAGATTTGATGCACTGAACACTAGTGACCGAAGACCGGATGAGTTGTGGAATGACATCAAGGACATCGTCCATGAAGGAAGCAAGAGGTCATTGAAAAGACAGGAAAGAAAGAAAAGACCAAAATGGATGTCAGAGGAGACTCTGAAACTTGCTTTTGAACATCGAGCAGCTAAAGCAAAAGAAAGAATTGATAAAGTAAAAGAACTGAACAGAGAATTTCAAAGGGTGGCTCGAGAAGACAAAGTATTATAATGACATGTGCAAAGAGCTGGATATGGAAAACCAAAAGGGAAGAACATGCTCCATGTTTCTCAAGCTGAAAGAACTGAAGAAAAAATTCAAGGCTCGAGTTGCAATAGTGAAGGATTCCATGGGGAAAATATTAAAAGACACAGGAAGCATCAAAAGAAGATGGAAGGAATACAGAGTCATTTTACCCAAAAGAATTAGTTGATGTTCAACCATTTCAAGAGGTGGCATATGATCAGGAACCAATGGTACTGAAGGAAGAAGTCCAAGCTGGTCTGAAGGCATTGGCGAAAAACAAGGCTCCAGGAATTGATGGAATATCAGTTGAGATGTTTCAACAAACAGATGCAGCGCTGGAGGTGCTCACTCAGCTATGCCACTAAATATGGAAGACAGCTCCCTGGTCAAATGACTGGAAGAGATCCATATTTATGCCTAACCCCAAGACAGGTGATCCAACAGAATGTGAAAAATATAGAACGGTATCATTAATATCACATGTAAGCAAAATTTTGCTGAAGATCATTCAAAAACGGCTGCAGCAGTATATTGACAGGTAACTGCCAGAAATTCAGGCCGGTTTCAGAAGAGGATGTGGAACCAGGGAAATCATTGCTGATGTCAGATGGATCCTGGCTGACAGCAAAGAATACCAGAAGGGTGTTTACCTGTGTTTTATTGACTCTGCAAAGGCATTTGACCGTGTGGATCACAATAAACCATGGATAACATTGCGAAGAATGGGAATTCCAGAACACTTAATTGTGCTCATGAGGAAGCTTTCCATAGATCAAGAGGCGGTTGTTCGGACAGAACAAGGGGATACTGCATGGTTTAAAGTCAGGAAAGGTGTGCGTCAGGGTTGTATTCTTTCATCATAGATATTCTATCTGTATGGTGAGCAAATAATCCAAGAAGCTGGACTATATGAAGAAGAATGGGGCATCAGGATTGGAGGAAGACTCATTAACAACCTGCTTTATGCAGATGACACAACCTTGCTTGCTGACAGTGAAGAGGATTTGAAGCACAGATCAAAGACCACAGCCTTCAGTTTGGATTGAACATCAACATAAAGAAAACAAAAATCCTCACAACTGGACCAATGAGCAACATCCTGATAAACGGAGAAACGATTGAAGTTGTCGAGAATTTCATTTTACTTGGATCCACGATCAACAGCCATGGACGCAGCAGTCAAGAAATCAAAAGACGCATTGCATTGGGTAAATCTGCTGCAAAAGACCTCTTCAAAGTGTTGAAGAGCAAAGATGTCACCCTGAAGACTAAGGTGCGCCTGACCCAAGCCATGGTATTTTCAATCACATCATATGCATGTGAAAGCTGAACAATGAATAAAGAAGACTGAAGAAGAGTTGATGCCTTTGAATTGTGGTGTTGGCAAAGAATATTGAATATACCATGGACTGCCAAAAGAATGAACAAATCTGTCTTAGAAGTACAACCAGAATGCGCCTTAGAAGCAAGGATGGCGAGACTGCGTCTTACATACTTTGGACATGTTATCAGGAGTGATCAGTCCCTGGAGAAGGACATCATGCTTGGCAGAGTACAGGGTCAGCGGAAAAGAGGAAGACCCTCAACGAGGTGGATTGACACAGTGGCTGCAACAATGAGCTCAAGCACAGCAATGATTGTAAGGATGGCTCAGGACCGGGCAGTGTTTCGTTCTGTTGTGCATAGGGTCTCTATGAGTTGGAATCGACTCAACGGCACCTAACAACAACAACAAAGATACTAATGAGACAATGTCGGTTCAGTGGTAGAGTTCTCACACTCCATACAGCAGACCTTGGTTCGATTCCTGGCTAATGCACCTCACGCACAGCTACCACCCATCTGTCAGTGGAGGTTTGGTGCTGCTGTGATGGTCAACAGGTTTCAGTGAAGCTTCCAGGCTAAGACAGACTAAGAAGAAAGGACTGGTGATGTACTTCCAAAAAACCCTATAGATTACAATGGTCTTTATGGCAGCTAACAACAACAAAGATGCTAAAGTAATGTTAATGTTGGATGATAAAAGCCTATTAAAGTGCTGTCATTGGCTGGAATTGATGTTGATCCCATTTCAAGGTGCATTCATGATCAGATAATAAAATGTTTATTGGTCTAAACGCAACAACAGCAGAAAAATTCTGATTTCTCTTTTTCTGCTGAAAGGCCTTTCAGGACTTGTCTTGGCCCCACATGGCCTTCTTTTCCTCACAGCTGCCCTTGCTCACCTGCCCTTTCCATTGCTTCTCTGAATGATTCGTAAATAACCACCTGAAACTTACTGATACCACAGCCCCAATTCTGTAGTGCTACATAACATCAGATGTTAGCTGAAGGAATGTAAGGCTTTGAGGCCCAGGGAGATGGAACTGGGTGGCCAATGTCACATGAAGCCATTAGGTAGTGCAAACAGTTAATGAGCTAAGATGCTCCCGAAAGTTTGGCGGTTGGAGTCCACCCAGAGGTGCCTCATGAGAAAGGCTGGCAATCTGTTTATGAAAACTTAGGCATTGAAAGCCCTACTGGGACACACGTGAAATCACCGTGAGTCGGAATTGTCTGGACGGCAACTGGTTTAATGCCACGTACTCAGCTACTGCGTGGAGGTAGAATCCAGACTTCTCATTTTCAGGGAGAGTCTTACATGGAAGCTTCTTTTGGTCATTAGGAAGTAAACAGAACAGACAAATGTGCCTGTGGTGACACCAGGCAGTGTCAGGTAAAGCCGGTTCTGACCCCCAGGTCAATTTGGGAACTTTGAGGACATCGCATTGAGTTGTTCCTGTAGGTAGAGCTCCCTCAGGGTTAGGTGGCCCTGTACCCTACTTGAGTCTTTCCTCCAAAAGGAGTGGGAAACTGAGGGTATTTTCTAAAAACAAGAGAAGAAATCCATTATTTCAAAATGAGAAGAAAATATCAATTCCCAGGTGTTCCTTTCAGGGAGAAAACAAAGCCACAGAGCTACAAATGGAGTTGTGAGTTTTGGTCTTGCCTTCCGAGAATAACTGAACATACTTGAGGCTCTCTTTACCAGATGACCTCACAGGCCTGTCTATCCTAACCTCTGTGGATATGATGCTTCAGAACTGCTAGCACCTTGGCAAGACTTCAAACCACATCTTTTCAACCATGCCTGAGTTTACAGGACCTCTCTGTAACAGCAGCCAAGTGATCTGGCAGGGTTGTTTGTTCCATGCTTGAACTCATTCTTTGCTGATAAAGTTAAACCTATTCTGAGTGCCAGTTTTTGCACCCTAAAATTCCACAGTTTTAGTATGGGTCTCACTCGATACTTGTTCGTTACCATCAAGTCAGTTCTGACTCAGGGCAACCCCATGTGTTACAGAGTAGAACTGCTCCACGGGGTTTACTTGGCTATAATCTTTAAGGGAAGCAGATTGCCAGGCCTATCTTCCATGGTACTGCTGGGTGGGTTTGAACCACCAGCCTTAAGTCAGTAGTCCAGCACAAAAACTATTTGTACCACCTAGGGACCTTCACTTAATACTCTCTATTTCAAACTGCTACTTAGGATTCTGTCTACTATACCTCTCCTTCCTTTTCTCTAAAAATTGGTCCCCCAACTAATTCAGAAAGGTTGTCCAGTTTTATTCTGAGGATTAAATGTGCTCAAAATAGAAAGAGATATTTTTTCTCTACATTTATTAAATGAAAGGTTTTGTATACAAAGAATTGCTCTGGGGGCACTTTCCTGTTACTCCTTTCTCTCCCCTGACATATCTCTGTTCTAAAGCATATAGCACACAATGTAGTGGAAGAAAACTATATCTAGGAGTTATATGGCCTAGTTCCAGCCCTGTAATTAATTACTAGTACCAGTTGCTATAAGGAGCCCTGGTGATGCAGTGATTATGCACTTGGCTGCTAACGGAAAAGTCAGTAATTCGAACCCACCAGCCGCTCTGTAGGAGAAAGATATGGCAGTCTGCTTCCATAAAGATTTACAGCCTTGGAAACCCTACAGGGCAGTTATAGAGTTGGAATCAATGCAACAGCAATGGGTCAAGGGGTTAACAGTTGCTGTTGGGTTGATCCTGACTCATGGTGACCCCAAGTATGTCCAGGTAGAACTGTGCGCCAAAGGGTTTTCAGTGTCTGATTTTTCTGAAGTAGACACCTCTGGGTAGACTGGAATCTCCAAACTTTTGGTTAGACGTAGGCAGCTGCGTTAACTGTTTGAGCCACCAAGGAATTTCTTGTAATTAACTGTCTATAGGAATTTAGGCAAATCTTTAAACATCTTTAAAGTGCAGGTTCCCAATATCAAGCAGAACAAGATATCCTAGGTACTGTGTGGGTAATATATGTATGAGAGTTTTGAAAAAAAAATTAAAGGGCTATATTTGAGCAAACCAGTACAAGTATAGGGTGGTTTTAGAATTGTAGAAGTCATAGCTTTTCAATTGCCTTTCTCTTCCTCCCCGTTTTGCCTTCATTAAATCATCCATTTCTTTAACTTGGCTCACCTGTGTATCAGATGGTATGCTAGGTTATGGACATCTGAAGATTAACAGTACAGGTATCTAACCTGGGATTGCTCTATGAGAGCCCTGAAAAAAGCATTTTATTAATTTCCCAGGGCTTCTGTAAGAAACTAGGGCTGTTGTAAGAAATTACCACAAACTGGGTGGCTTGAAACAACAGAATTTTAGTGTCTCATAGTTCTGGAGGCTAGAAGTCTGAAATCAAGCTGCTGGCAGAGCCATGCTCTCTCTGAAGGCTCTAGGAGAAGGATCCTCCCTTGCCTTTCCTAGATTCTAGTGGTCCCAAGCATTCCTTGGCTTGTGGCAGTGTAACTCCTATCTCTGCCCTCCATCTTCAATGGCTGTCTTCCCTGTGTGTTTCTCTCTGTCTCTATCTTCTTGTAAGGACACCATTTATAAAGACATTAAGGCCACCCTGTGCAAATGGCTAATGTGTTTGGCTGCTAACTGAAAGGTTAGAAGTTTGAGTCCACCTAAAGGCCCATTGGAAGAAAACATTTGCCATTGAAAACCTTATGGAGTACAGTTATACTCGGACACATATGGGGTCTCCATGAGTTGAAATTGGGTTGATGGCAACTGATTGTATCTTGATTGACTCCAGTATGCCTCATGTTAACTAATTACACCTGAAAGATACTATTTTCCAATAAGGTTGAAACCTGAGCTTCTAGGGGTTAGGACTTCAACATACCTTTTGGGAAGGATACAATTCAACTCATAACAGGCAACGATCAGGTTTAAAGCTTAGGGAAGACTTCCTGGATAAGGTGATATTTGAAATGAGGTTTGAATGAAAAAATGGAGATGGTGAATTGAAGGAATGAGAAAGTGTATTTTCATTAAAAGAGAACGGTGTGTACAAATGTTCAGGGAGGATGGGGCATAAAGTGTTTGGGAATAAAAATCAGCTTGATATCGCTTCAGCATCACAGGAGTGGTAGAAAGAGAGGAAATAAGACAGGAAATGAAGCTGGAATGGCAGCAGGGCCTACGCCACCTATTTCAAGTCATAATAGAAACTTGGTCTTTATCCAAGGCTTAAACAATGAATTGTTGCTATCGTTATTTAAGGGGAGATCAGATCGGTGTCCTGGATGTGTGTACATGTGTGGGGTGGGAGAACCAATTGCTAGGTGATAGTTTCCATTTTGAGATCATCCAGATTTGGTTTTCCCCCACCCCAGATATATAAATTAACTGGGTTGGGTGATTTCCTTCAAGATGACATAAGTTTTAACCCATCATAAAGTAGGAGTAATTTGAGTTGTTAAAAATAAGTAGGTGTTCAGTGGCCTGAATTGAATGAGGTGATTTGATTAAAATCCAAATGTGATGAAATAGAACTTCACACTCTAAAACCACAAGCACAATGACCATTAAATTGGACTTGTTAGGGCAGTTCCTGTCATTATGTCATGCACAAAATAGGTATGAGGACTTCTTTAAATGATTGTGTCATGGTATTTTCTTTTAAGGAACTGAAGGAAATTTGAAAAAAAAATTGTAATGACTTGCTTGACCGTATGTAAAGACGTGTAAAATCTTTAATTCGCTTAAACAATTTCAAAGCAAAATCATCGTGAAAGAGCGATCCTCCAAAAGATGATTTTGAATAGAGTTAGACATTAACTCTGCTGAAGATTGTAAGCTCTTGCATTACTTTAGCAGCTATGTTGGCTCTGCTACATCTGTTTCTGTGTTCTTCATATTTATTAGATTTCCTAAACGGTAAAAATTAATTTATTGAAATTTATCAAAATTAATTTACCTCTAAATAAAAGTAAATGAATTAACAATAGGAAGTTTTCAAGGGGAAAGGTTTTAATTGTTGCTCTTGTTGTTTTTTAAAGATTTGTGATTTTTATTAAATTTTTTCCAATCCCTGTTTCTGTAATTTATTGGGGGTATTAACAGTATTTCATTAACTCAGGCAATAAACATTCATTATGTGCTCTGTACTCATAGTTAATTGTTTTTCTTTTTTTCTCCTTTTCCTCCTCCTCCTTCCATTCCTTCTTCCACTTTCTTTTACTTCACTCCTCCTTCTTCCTTTGCTTTGCATTTATGTGTAATCTGTTTCTTTTCTTTTCCCATGCCATCTTTGACACTCATTTCACCAAGCAGTCAGAAATCATTTCAAAGTTTCTTCTTGCTTATTTTTGGACACAGAGTTTCACCCCAAGGGAATGAATTTCCTGACCTCTCCTGACTCTTAATCACTAACCCACCCGCTCTAACCCATAGCTAGCCAGTTACAGATTATTCATAATCTTTTTTTTTTTTTTTAGAAATTAGTTAAAATTATTTAAAAAAATGTTTGTCTTCTCTTTACACAGCTATAACCACCTGGGTTAATTTCCTGGTATTTCCTTTTACAGGTTAAGTGGAGTAATTTCTATGTCTCATACTCCAAGAGACCTGCAAGAGATCCTTTGAGGCCTTTTCCAACCAGATACCCACGTGGAAGTACACAATGGTTGTTCATCTGAGACCTGCACACATGTCATTATGAGAGCCTTCTACTTCTCAGTAAAGCAATTAGTAGAACATTAAATCCAACGGTATTATTTTTACTTTTGATAAAAATCATTTCTCCCATGCTCTTTCTGGTTGAAACTATAACTGAGTGCTTTGCATATTATGTCTTATCCCTACAATGTTAGCAAGATATTAATATATGCATGAAGAGTTGCAGTGAACGTAATTACAGTGGCAAAGTGATAAACACATAGCTATTTTGCTTGGTAATATTATGTATTTAACAGGTTTATTTGCTCAACAGTTCTAACTTTAATTATATTTTGCCATTTGGGATTTTTAGACATATAACAATCATAGCTCTTCTCTGGCTATTAGTCTAAGAAGATTGCATTCATTACAAAAATAATCTGTATTTATTTATTTAATTTTTGTCCTTCATGCCTTACAAGTGAACTAAAAAATGATAACTGTCTTCGCTGCTAAAATTATGTGACTCATTTGAATGCTGGGCAAATCACTCCCCATTCCTTCTAGTGGCCATGAAGGATGCTAAAAGGGGTTTTGGCCTCAGGCCTACTCAGTTTATATGGAGTGTGCTATAAGTTCTCCCAAGGCTGGGGGTTAGGTGTTGTTCCTCATGACCCCGGTTCCTGATCTCTCGAGTGCTTTGGGAAACAAGCTAAGGAAAAATAAATAGGCAATGTGTATATTGTACAAAAATCCTCACAACTGGACCAATAACCAACATTATGATAAACGGAGAAAATACTGAAGTTATCAAGGATTTCATTTCACTTGGATCCACAATCAGTGTCCATGGAAGCAGCAGTCAAGAAATCAAACAATGTATAGGCATACCTTGGAGATACTGCAGATTCAGCTCCAGACCACCGCAATAAAGGGAATGTGACAATAAAGTGAGTCATGTAAATTTTTTTGTTTCCCAGTGCATGTAAATGTTATGTGAACACTATACTGGCCATTAAGTGTGCAGTAGCATTGTGTCCAAAAAAACAATGTACATACCTTAATTAAAAAATGCTTTATTGCTAAAAATGCTAACCAACATCTGAGCCTTCAGTGAGTCATCATCTTTTTGCTGGTGGAGGATCTTGCCTGGATGTTGATGGCTGCTGTTTGATCAGAGTGGAGGTTGCTGAAAGTTGGGATCGCTGTGGTAGTTTCTTAAAATAAGACAACAATGAAGTTTGCTGCATTGATTGACTCTTCCTTTCACAAAAGGTATCTCTGTAGCACGCGATGCTGTTTGACAGCATTTTACCCACAGGACAGTGTCTTTCAAAATTGGAGTCAATTCTCTCAAACCCTGCCACTGCTATATCAATTGAGTTTATGTAATATTCTAAACATTTTGTTGTCATTTCAACAATGTTCACAGCATCTTCACCAGGAGTTGGTTCCATCTCAAGTAACCACTTTCTTTCCTCATCCATACATACCAATTTCTCGTCTGTTAAAGTTTTTTTTTTTTTAATAATATTTTGCTGTGTTTTCAGTAAAGCTTACATAGCAGTTTAGGTTCCCATTCAACATTTCTACACAAGTTGTTCAATGACATTGGTTACATTCTTCACAATGTGTGAACATTCTCATTATTTTCATTCTGGTTGTTCCATTTCCATTAATCTAGTTTCCCTGTTCACTTACGTTCTCATCTTTGATTTAATATAACTGTTGACTGTTTGGCCTAACTAATTATTTTTTAATCTACCTACTTTTTTGTGGTCCACCCTGTCATGCATTAATCCATACCATGGACTCTTCTCATTTGAGCTATCACAATGTTTTCCTAACTCCATCCCTGCATTCCCTATTTCTTACCTCCACTTTTTGCACTTACCACATGGCTGGAGCAACTTCTAAAATGTCGTTTAGACATATCATTCCCCTTCCGGAAACTCTTTAGGTTGAAGTTTACAATTCAAGTCAGTTTCTCACACAAAAACTTATACACGCACGTTGTTATATGACCATAGTTGCTCTCCCTACAATTTGACAGCACACTCGTTCTCTCCACCCTGTATTTCCCATATCCATTCAACCAGCTCCTGTCCCCCTCTGCCTTCTCATCTCACCTCCAGACAGGAGCTGCCCACATAGTCTCATGTGTCTACTTGGGCTAAGAAGCACATTCCTCGCCAGTATTATTTTATGTCTTATAGTCCAGCCTAATCTTTCTCTGAAAAGTTGGCTTTGGGAATGTTTTTAGTTTTGGGCTAACAGGGAGTCTGGGAGGCATTAAGTCTGGTCTTTTTACTAGAATTTGAGCTCTGCATCCCACTTTTCTCCTGCTCCATGAGGGGTTCTCTGTTGTGTTCCCTGTTAGGGCTGTCAGTGGTGGTAGCCGGGCACCATCTAGTTCTTCCTGTCTCAGGTTGATGGATTCTCTGGTTTAGTGGTCCTTTCTTCCTCTTGGGCTCATATTTTCCTTGTATCTTTGCTGTTCTTCATTCTTCTTTGATCCAGGTAGGCTTGGATCAATTGATGCATCTTTGATGACCGCTTGCTAGCTTGTGAGACCCTGGGCACTACTTACCAAAATGGGATGCAGAATATTTTCTTAATACACTTTGTTATGTCAATTGACCTAGATGTCCCTTGAAACCATGGTCTCTAGACCCGCACCCCTGCTAATCTGTCCCTCGACGTATTTGATTGTATTCAGGAAAGCTTCCTAGCTTTTGAATTAGTCCAGTTGTGTTGACTTCCCCTGTAATGTATGTTGTCCTTTCCTTCACCTAAAATAATTCTTGTCTATTATCGAATTAGTAAGTACCCCCTCCCTCCCTCCCCACCCTTATAAACATCAAAGAATGTTTTCTCCTGTATTTAAACCTTTTCTTGAGTTCTTATAATAGTGTCCTCATATAATATTTGTCCTTTTGCAACTGACTAATTTCACTCAGCATAATGCCTTCCAGATTCTAACATACTATGAGATGTTTCACAGATTCATCATTGTTCTTTATTGATGCATAGTATTCCATTGTGTGAATATACCATAATTTATTATCCATTCATCAGTTGATGGGCACCTTGGTCATTTCCATCTTTTTACTATTGTAAACCATGCTGCAATCAACATGGATGTTCATATGTCTATTCCAAGGAGTGGAATTGCTGGACCACATGGTAGTTCTATTTCTAAGAGCCAAATCAATTTCTAAAGTGGTTGTACCATTTTACTTTCCCACCAGCAGTGTATAAGTGTTTCAGTCTCTCTACAATGTCTCCAACATTTATTGTTGGGCTGAGATGGTATCTTATTGTAGTTTTGATTTGCATTTCTCTAATGGCTAATGATTGTATTTACTCACATATCTGTTAGCTGCCTGAATGTCTTCTTTGGTGAAGTGTCTGTTCATATCTTTTGCCATTTTTTAATTGGGTTATTTGTCTTTTTGTTGTTGAAGTTTTGCAGTATCTTGTAGATTTTAGAGATTAGAAGCTGATTGAATTTTTTGTAGCCAAAAATTTTTCCCTACTTTGTATGTTGTCTTTTTACTCCTTTGGTGATGTTTTTGGATGAGCATAAGTGTCTGATTTTTAGGAGCTCCTAGTTATCTAGTTTCTCTTCTGGTGTTTGTGCATTGTTAGTAATGTTTTGTACACTGTTTATGCCATGTATAAGGGCTTCTAATGTTCTTCCTGTTTTTTCTTCCATGATCTTTATCATTTTAGATTTTATATTTAGGTCTTTGAGTTAGTTTTTGTATATGGTAACAGATATGGGTCTTTCTTTTTTTCTTTTTTTTTTTTTTTGCAGATGGATATACAGTTATGCCAGCACCATTAGTTTCTTTTAAAATTTTATCATGAAATTGCACCGATTCAGTCACATCTGCAGGCTCTACTTCTAATTCTAGTTCTCATGCTATTTACACTACCTCTGTGGTTGCTTCCTCCACGGGAGTCTTGAATCCCTCAAAATCACCCACAGGGGTTGGAATCAACCTCTTCAAAACTCCTGTTAATATTGATATTTTGACCTCCTCCCATGAATCATGAATGTTCTTAATGGCATCTAGGATGGTGAATCCTATCCCAAATGTTTTTATTTAACTTTTCCCAGATCCATCAGAGGAATCATCACCTGTGGCAACTATAGCCTTACAAAATGTATTTCTTAAATCATAAGACTTGGAAGTCAAAGTTATTCCTTGGTCCATGGGCTGCAGAATGGATATTGTGTCAGCAGGCATGAAAACAACATAAATCTCCTTGTACATCTCTACCAGAGTTCTTGGGTGACGAGGTGCATTATCAATGGGCCATAATATTTTGAAAGAAATCTTTTTCTCTGAACAATAGTTCTTGACAGTGGCCTTAAAATATTCAGTAAACCATGTTGTAAACAGAAGCACTGTCTTTCAGGCTTTGTTGTTCCATTCATAGAGCACAGGCAGACTAAGGTTTAGCATAATTCTTAAGGGCCCTAGGATTTTCAGAATGGTAAGTGAGCATTGGCTTCAACTTAAAGTCACTAGCTGTATTAGCCCCTAACAAGAGTCAGCCTGGCCTTTGAAGCTTTGAAGCCAGGAATTGACTTCTCCTCTCTAGCTGTGAATGTCCTAGATGGCATTTTCTTACAATACAAGGCTGTTTCGTCTATGTTGAAAATCTGTTGTTTAGCGTAGCCACCTTCATCAATCATCTTAGCTAGTTCTTCTGGATAACTCGCTCCAGCTTCTACATCGGCACTTGCTGTTTTACCTTGTACTTTTAGGTTATAGAGACGGTTTCTTTCCTTAAACCTCGGGAACCAACCTCTGCTAGCTTCAAACATTTCTTCTGTAACTTTCTCACCTCTCTTAGCCTTCATAGAGTTGAAGAAAGTCAGGGCCTTGCTCTGGATTAGACTTTGGCTTAGGGGAATGTTGGGGCTGGGTTGGTCTTCTATCCAGATCACTAAAACTTGGTATCACAATAAGGCTATTTTGCTTTCTTATCATTCATGTGTTCACTGGAATAGCACTTTTAATTTACCTCAAGAACTTTTCCTTTGCATTCACAACTTGGCTAACTGTTTGGCACAAAAGGCCTAGCTTTCAGCCTTTCTCAGCATTTGACATGACTTCCTCACTAAATTTAATCATTTCTAGCTTTGGATTTAAAGTGAGAGTCTCGTAACTCTTCACTTGAACACTTAGAGGCCATTGTAGCATTGCTAATTGGCCTAATTTCAATATTGTTGTGTCTCAGAGAACAGGAAGACCCGGGAAGAGGGAGAGAGGTGGGGGAATGGCCTGTCAGTGGAGCTGTCAGAACACACACATTTATTGATCATATTTGTTGTCTTATACGGGCATAGCTTGTGGCACCCCAAAACAATTATAGTAGTAACATCAAAGATCGCTGGTCACAGATCATCATAACAGGTATAATAATAAAGAAGAAGTTTGAAATATCCAAGAATTACCAAAATGTGACACAGAGACACAAAGTGAGCACATGTTGTTGGAAAAATGGTGCTGATAGATTGCTCTACACAAGGTTGCCACAGACCTTCAATTTGTAAAAAATGCAGTATCTGTGAAGAGCAATAAAGTAGAACACAGTAAAATGAGGTATGCCTGTATTGCATTGAACAAATAATCTGCAAAAGACTTCTTTAAACTGTTAAGAAGCAAAGCTATCACTTTGATTACTAGGGTGCATCTGACCCAAGCCACGGTATTTTCAGTTACCTCATATGAAAGCTGGACAATGAATAAGGAAAGTGGAAGAAGAATTGATGCACTTGAATTATGGTGTTCTTGAAGAATTTTGAATATACCTTGGGCTTCCAGAAGAAGAAACACATCTGTCTTGGAAAAAGTACAATCAGAATGCTCCTTAGAAGGGAGGATAGTGAAACTTTGTCTCATGTACTTTGAAGATGCTATCAGGAGGGACCAATCCCTGAAGAAGGACAACTTGCTTTGTAAAGTGGAGGGTCAGTGAAAAAGAAGACCTTCAATGAAATGGATTGACACAGTGGCTGCAACAATGGGCTCAAACGTAGCAACAATTGTGAGGATGGCAGAGGATCAGGCAGTGTTTCATTTTGTACATGCAGTTGTTTTGAGTTAGAACCTACTCTCTGGCACCTAATAACAACAATGTATACTGAAGCTGATAAATGGATGCAGATGGTCAGTATTCTCCTGAACCTGATAGATTTACTCTGATATCTTCGCTTTCTGTCTTGCTTGTCTTGTGATTGGCTTCTGCCATTTTGCCTAACCTCTTTAACCTGATATTCCATTTGAACCATCTGCTTGATTCTTGATAATACCTTTTTCCCTATACACTGTGCATCAGTATTTCTCAGTGCCATATTCTGAAGCCTGTGGACCACCTCCTTAGACAGCTCTAGCTGTTAGAACCTTATTCTGGGTCACACTCCTGCAACCACGAAAACAAAAGTAGAGTTCTGATGGCAGGCTCTTGTTCTAAGTAATGAGATTCTCTTGGCACAAGCATCTGCATTTACAATAAAATATAACTTTGTCCTTGGGAATTCTCTAGTGGCTTTGATTTATATAGTGTGCTATGATTTATTTCTGACTTAACACACCAGTAAGTCAATGACTTCCTTCTTTCCTTCGTTCCTTCGTTCCTTCATTCCTTCCTTCCCTCCCTCCCTCTCTCCCTCCTTTCCTCCCTCCCTCCCTCCTTTCTTCCTTCTTTCCTCCCTCCCTCCCTCCTTTCTTCTCTCCTTCTCTCCGTGCATCCCTTCTCTGCCTCCCTTCCTTTCTTCTTTTTATTTATTTTTTATATTTTTCTTCATACCTTTGAATTAGGGGATTGTGTAGTGACTCCTGTTTGTTAAGCACATAGGTCCTTAATTTGGTCAACAATTCTCAATTACAGAACACACACACTCCTGCACTTATATATTCATAATGTCTTTATATTTTTTGCAACTGCTCTTTAACCATGATATAGTCTGGCAATGTCTAAACTGGAGATAAGAAACCACCGTGAACTTGTCACATTTTCCCCATTATTAAGATTTGCCTCAGTTTGAAAGGAAATGCGACTGATGAAGCAATTGCTGTGTGCCATAAATTATAGGTATCTGGAGTGCAAAAAAAAAAAAAAAATTTTTTTTGGAGTGCTTTATAAGGAAAGAAACAGTAAAATATTGTGTAACTCTTTTATGTATATACTCTGACAGAGAAAGAAGGACACAACCCTGGGGTGTTTAAAGTACCCTGGCATTGTTATTCTCTTTCTTGTTTGTGTCGGTTTGAAATACCTGGTTCTGTTTTGTGCATATCTACAATTGGTGGGCTATTTATTTACAGAATAGAGTGAACTGATGCTTGCCTCATTGCTGTTGTTGTTAGGTGCCATCCAATTGGTTCCCACTATGTACAACAGAAGTAAACACTACCCGGTCCTGTGCCATCTTCACAATCGTTGCTATGTTTGAGCCCATTGAGAGCCTTCCTCTTTTTTGCTTACCCCCTACTTTACCAAGTATGATGTCCTCCTCCAGAGACTAGTCCCTCCTGATAACATGTGCAAAGTACATGAGACCAGCTCTCACCATCGTTGCTCCTAAAGAGCATTCTGGTTGTACTTCTTTCATGACAGCTGTTTTCCTTCTGGAAGTTTGTGGTATGTTCAATATTCTTCACCAACACCACAACTAAAATGCATCAATTCTTCTTTGGTATTCCTTATTCATTGTCCAGCTTTCCCATGCATATGAGGCCATTGAAAATACTATTGCTTGGGTCAGGTGCACCTTAGTCCTCAAAATGACGTCTTTGCTTTTTAACACTCTAAGAGGTCTTTTGCAGCAGATTTGGCCAATGCAATATGTCGTTTGATTTTTTGACTGCTGTTTCCATGGGAGTTGATTATGGATCCAAATAAAATGAAATCCTTGACAACTTCAATATTTTCTTCTTTTATCATCATGTTGCTTATTGGTCCAGTTGTGAGGATTTTTGTTTTCTTTATGTTGAGTGTAATCCATACTGAACATTGTAGTCTTTGATCTTTATCAGTAAGTGCTTCAAGTTCTCTTTGCTTTGCTTTCAACAAGCAACGTTGTATCATCTGCATATCACAGGTTGTTAATGTGTCTTCTTCCAGTCCTGATGTCACGTTCTTCTTCATATAGCCCAGCTTCTCAGATTATTTGCTCAGCATACAGATTGAATATGTACGGCAAAACTATATGATCCTGATGCATACCTTTCCTGATTTTAAACCACTCAGTATGTCCTTGTCCTGTTTGAATGACTGCCTCTTGGTCTAGATACAGGGTCTGCATAAGAACAATTAAGCATTCTGCAATTTCCATTCTTCCCAATGTTATCCATAATTTGTTATGATCCACACAGCCGATTGCCTTTGCATAGCCAATAAAACACAGAAAAAATCTTTCTAGTATTCTCTGCTTTCAGCCAAGATCCGTATGACATCAACAATGGTATCCCTTGTTCCGTGTTCTCTTCTGAGTTTGGCTTGAATTTCTGACAGTTCCATGTCCATGTACTGCTGCAGCAGTTTTTGAATTATCTTCAGCAAAATTGTAGTTGTATGTGATATTAATGATATTGTTCCATAACTTGCACATTCTGCTGGGTCACCTTTCTTTCGAACGGGTACATATATTGGTCTCTTCCAGTCAGTTGGCTAGCTAGCTGTCTTCCAAATTTCTTGGCATAGACAAGCAAGTGCTTTCAGCATCGCATCCTTTGTTGAAATATCTCAATTGGTATTCTGTCAATTCCTGGAGCCTTGTTTTTATCCAATGCCCTCAGTGCAGCTTGGACTTCTTACTTCAGTACCTTCAGTTCTTCATCATATGCTTCCTCCTGAAATGGCTGTACTTGGAAATTTCCATTTGGTACAATGATTCTGTGTATTCCTTCCATTTTCTTTTGATGCTTCCCGCATTTTTCAGTATTTTGCCGTAGACTCCATCAGTATTGCAACTCGAGGCTTGAGTTTTTTCTTCAGTTCTTTCAGCTTGACAAATGCCAAACATGTTCTTCCCTTTTGAACCAATCCATCTCATTGAGGGTCTTCCTCTTTTTTGCTTACCCCCTCCTTTAGCAGACATGATGTCCTTCTCCAGGGACTAGTCCCTCCTGATAACACGTGCAAAGTACATGAGATGAACTCTCACCATCGTTGCTTCTAAGGAAGCATCTGGCTATACTTCTTTCATGACAGCTGTTTTCCTTCTTCTGCAAGTTCATGGTGTATTCAACATTCTTCACCAACACCACAATGCAAATGCATCAATTCTTCTTTAGTCTTTGCACATTTCATTATAATACTTTCATTTGTCTTCTCGAGCCACCTTTGAAATCTCCCGTTCAGTTCTTTTACTTCATCATTTCTTCTGTTCGCTTTAGCTACTCTACTTTCAAGAGCAAGTTTCAGAGCCTCTTCATACATTCATTTTGGTCTTTTCTTTCTTTCTTATCTCTTAAACGACCTTTGGCTTTCTTCATGTATGATGTCCTTGAAGTCATCCCACAACTTGTCTGGTCTTTGGTCATTAGTATTCAATGTATCAAATCTATTCTTGATATGGTCTCTAAATTCAGTTGGGTTATACTCAAGATCATACTTTGGCTCTCATGGATTTGCTCTAATTTTCTTCAATTTCAACTTGCAAAGGAGCAATTGACGTTCTGTTCTACAGTCATTCCCTGGCCTTGTTCAAACTGAGGATATTGAGCTTTTCCATTGCCTCTTTCCACAGATGTAGTTGATTTGATTCTTGTGTGTTCCACCTGGCGAGGTCCAAGTGTACAGTCACCATGTATATTGTTGAAAAAGGGCATTTTCAGTGAATAAATAGTTGGCCTTTCCAAAACTCTATCATGTGACCACCGGTGTTTCTATCACCAAGGGCATGTTTTCCAATTACCAATTCTTCTTTGGTCCCAACTTTCACATTCCAATACCAATGATTATCAGTGCATACTGATTGCATGTCAGATCAATTTCAGACTGCAGAAGCTGATAAAAATCTTCAATTTCTTTATCTTTGGCCTTAGTGGTTGGTGGGTAAATTTGAGTAATAGTCTTATTAATTGGTCTTCCTTGTAGACGTATGGATATTCTCCTATCACTTATAGAGTTGTACTGCAGAATCGTTCTTGAAATGTTCTTTTTGACGATGAATGTGACACCATTCCTGTCATAGTAGACCATATGATTGCTTGATTCCAATTGGCCAATATGCCAGTCCATTTCAACTCCCTGAATGCCTAGGATATCAATCTTCATGCATTCCATTTCATTTTTGAAGACTTTCAATTTTCCTAGATTCATGCTTACTCCATATACATATAAAACTATTGTGCTCATTGAATCACAGAGTTAGAAAGAGCATTCCAAAAGAAACATTTGTTTTTTTTTTTTTTCTTGTTCTTGTGTTTTTTCTGAAGTTTTAGGAGACGGTCTACTTTTGTCTGCGATATTAGCTTTAGATCTTTTCAACTCTGGAGGATACACTGCAGTGTAGCCTACAAAATGATGACTGCATTATTCATGGTGACTGTGTCTTGGTCATTATCGATCGTACTGCGTTCTCTTCCTCCACGCGGCAGCATTTATGATATACAAGGTGCATCTTGCAGCATAAAACAAATACCATGCTAATCATTTATCCATCTTACTTTTATGCCATTTTTTGAAAGTAGGTATTCCATGAGTATCTCAGTTTCCTGCTGCTGTTATAAAACCAATACTACAATGAGCGGCTTTTAAAGAACAGAACTATTCTTTCTCACAACTCTGGAGGCTAAATGTCCAAATTAGGTGTTGGCCATGTTGATTGCTTCTTTGTTAGTACCCCTGGGTGTTCCTTGGTTCCTTCCTGTCCATTTTCCACCATTTGTTTGTGCACGTCTCTGTGTCTATGCTACTCTTTTTTAAAAAAAAATAATTTTTATTGTTCTTTAAGTGAAAGTTTACAAATCAAGTCAGTCTGTCACATATAAGCTTATATACACCTTACTCCATACTCCCATTTACTCTCCCCCTAATGAGTCAGCCTGCTCCCTTCTTCCAGTCTCTCCTTTTGTGACTGTTTTGCCAGTTTCTAACCCTCTCTGCCCTCCCATCTCCCCTCCAGACAGGAGATGGCAACACAGTCTCAGGTGTCCACCTGATACAATCCGCCGGGATTCTTCTAGTCTCAGTCAGACCATTAAGTCTGGTCTTTTTATGAGAATTTGGGGTCTGCATCCCACTGTTCTCCTGCTCCCTCAGGAGTTCTCTGTTGTGCTCCCTGTCAGGGCAGTCATCGGTTGTGACCGGCCACCATCTAGCTCTTCTGGTCTCAGGATGATGTAAGTCTCTAGTTCATGTGGCCCTTTCTGTCTCGGGCTCATAGTTATCGTGTGACCTTGGTGTTCTTCATTCTCCTTTGACCCAGGTGGATTGCGACCAACTGATGCATCTTAGGTGGCCGTTTGTTAACATTTAAGACCCCAGACTCCACAGTTCAAAGTGGGTTGCAGAATGTTTTCATAATAGAGTTTATTATGCCAATTGTCTTAGAAGTCCCCTTAAGCCATAGTCCCTAAACCCCCGCCTTTGCTCCGCTGACCTTTGAAGCATTCAGTTTATCCCAGAAACTTCTTCAGTTGAGCTGACCTTCCGTGTATTGAGTATTGTCCTTCCCTTCACCTAAAGCAGTTCTTATCTACTAACTAATCAGTAAATAACCCTGTCCCACCCTCCCTCCCTCCCCCTCTCGTAACCACAAAAGAATGTGTTCTTCTCAGTTTGTACTATTTCTCAAGAACTAATAATAGTGGTCTTATACAATATTTGTCCTTTTGCTATGCTACTCTTTATGTAGCTCTGATGTGATTAGGTTTAGGATCCACCCTACACTGGTATGACTTCAACTGATGATTGATTATATTACATTAGATTGCATATGGAAAGCTTTGATGAAAACCCCACTGGAGCTTAATTTTATACAGGTAGTTATGATCTGCTTCAGGTCTCTTGTATTTTGCAGAGCATAATACAAAGATAAATATTGCCTTCAGGGTTTCTTGTGGATTGAATTGTGTCTCTCAGGTATTATGTGTGATAAATCTCACCATTATACTGTGGATATCATCCTATTTGGGAATAGGGATTTCTTTGTTGTGTTAATGATGTCATATCTGTGTAACCAGTCACTTTTGAGAAATGGAAAAGCAGATCAGGTATAGAAGAAAACAAGGACAAATGGAGATGACAGATGTCACATGAAGATTGCCAAGGAACCAAGGACTAGAAGCTGAAAAAGACAAAGATATTCTCCTAGAGCCAACAGAAAGAGAGTCTTTCCCTAGAGTCAGCAACCTGAATTTGGACTTCCTCCTAAACTGTGAGAAAACAGTTTTTGGTTAAAGCCACCCGCTTCTGGTATTTTTGTTACAGCAGCACTAAGAAACTAAGAAAGTGTGTTCTCAAAATCTTCTTTTACATGCTAAATATATTTCTTTTAGAAATGTATTTTGGATCTAATAATTGCAAATAGCTGTTAGATACACACCATAAACTTCCAATCTTTGACATTCTTTTCTATATAATTCAGTTGTTTGATCAATTACTTCTTGTTTTTTTTGCAAATTTGTGACTTCTTTGTATCTTTCATCATTTTGTTAACGCTTTGATACACCTGACTTTATCATCTGAGAATAAATTGATGTCTTCCCGTGACATTTGCTAGAGTAAAATAAGGGTGGATTTTTGCTATTTTTCCTTTAATATGTGTGTGTGCTTCAGTTTATTAGACTATTAAAATATTTCCTAAAAAGTTTTAACTAGAACCATCTTTTGAGCATCCCTGACATTAATATGCTACAGTTTTGTTTTTAAAATTTTTTTTCTTAAAGTAATAAAAAATATGTTATATGTAACATTTTTCTTTAGAAGCAAAATTAGTAAGAGTGCACATGTACAATAATTAAAAGAAAAAAAAGCAAAGTTGCATTAGTTTCTGCATAAAATAGACTTTGATACTATTGGCACATTTAAAAAAAAAAAATTAAAACAAGCCAATTTTGCCTATTACATGCTACAATCTGTGAATTGCTATGAAAACCTGCCAGTTAGTTCTCTAAATAGACATAAGGTTAAAGGGCAGTACAGTTTGACCACCACTGGCCACAGAATATTAAAGAGTGACCGTGAAAAGATGTTTCCTAATTTTTTGTTCTTATTGCAGCATAATTATTTTTTATTGTGTTTAAACATATATCATAATAAATTTGCTATTTCAACCAGTCGAAAGTATACAATTCAGTGATATTAGTCACACTCACCATGCTGTTTGCAAACAAATTATAAATTTTGTATTCCAATTCTATTTTCTCTGTATTCAGTCAGTAACCTGCACTGGCCCTTTAAACTGTTTCTGTCAGAAGAAGCCGCTACAAGAGGACACAAACTGCAGCATTACTATGTATCCTTCTCTCAGGGCACCACGAGACCACCCCAGCTCTGCAAACTGTGCAGCCCCAATTGTCTTCCAAATCCTTGGAAGACAAGGTGTCCATCGCCTTCCCTGGTACAAGCCAGCAACATGGATCATGGTTCCCACCACCACAGTGGGGCTGAGAAATGGGAAATGTTAGATGCACATTGGTCTACCAATGATGGTGCACATTGCCCATCTATAGAAGAGCAGAAGCTTTTCCTTTCGTCCAGCATTCCCCTGTTTAAGTGTTAAATCAGGTTCCAGAGTTCCAAAATAGTTGATTCCAATTGTTCTTTCCAATTCAGTTGTTGTTTTGGTGGAGGGACCTACCTCTAGAGCTTCCTACTGTCCCATTTTGTGTGACATCATTCTGGTCCCCAAATTTGTATTTTCCTTGAAAGTTCTTTGGGCTCATGGAAGAAAACTGCCCACACACATGCTACGGGTAAATAATGAAACAAATCCATAAAACCAAGGAAAGATGCTTCTAAGAAATATTGTGATTGTCACTATTTTTCTGCTCTGCACAGTCCAACATTTGTAATATTTCTGGGTAAAATGAACATGAAGTAAGGCTGTAATACAAATTCCATAAAAGGCTTCAGAGCGTTTGAAATTCATGACCAATTACAACCAAACAAAAATCTTTAGTTTTGAGCCCAGATCACTTTAGCATTATAAAAATAAATACAGCTTAGCTTGCACTAAATGATTCTGCATGTTGTGGCTAAAATTAGAAACAGCCTAAAAAGAAATTTGGGTGGGTTTCTAAAAGATAGTATAAAGTTCTTCATATTGATAACCAATTGTTATCATAAACTCAAAACACATGTTTATATTATCAAAACTACAAATAATATCCAATGAGTTTTTGCTGGGTGAAATTTGAATTGTTGACTGACTTCATCAGGTTGGTCAAAAGGAGGAGAAAGATTACTTACATCAGAAGAAAAAGCCCAGGTCACGCCTATGAATAAAATGAAGTTTGCCTGTTGGCTCCTTTGTGTGAAAACGTCACAAGTTGATAATGAAAACTCGCCATACTCAGATTCTTTCAGATCTTAATAATATAGTTATCATTAACTTGTAAATAAATGTTATATATTTATTCATACGTAATTATCTTAAACACAATCAGCAATCTCACTCTTCTCAGAGAAAACAATTCATTCACTGCTTGGATTTTGAGAAAGCAACATAGCATTCTAGACCTTTCTAGAACTAAGTAAAGATATTGAAAAGCATAAGTCTACCAAAAGTCATCCTTGTAAAAAAGTCAAAAGCACATATAGACTTCATAATTAACTCTCTGCTCTGTATTAAGTTCCAAAAAATTAGCACACATTTATATTGCAGAATTAACACATATTTTCATTGTAGAAATTATTTAACAATTTCTTGAATAACATAAAGTAACATATTCTCAGAAATTTCTTTTTCTTTTTTTTTTTTTTTAAGTAGACAGACACTGCCTAACTTGTTTTCAATTACTCCTGTGAATACTTAGAAATTAACCCCAGTGGTTTTTCACATTGCCATTGGGTGTTTAGATACGGTTGTTGTTGTTAGGTGCCATTGGGTCGGTTCTGACTCTTAGTGACCCTATAGGACAGAGTAGAACTGCCTCATAGGGTTTCCAAGAAGGGGTTGGTGGATTTAAACTGCCAGCCTTTTGGTTAGCAGCTGACTTTTTAACCACTATACCACCAGGGTTCCTTAGACACTAAATTACTGGAATAATTGTGTCAAAAACATACACAACTAGTTTCTTGAGAGACATAACCAAGGAATTTAGATAAAATGTAAAAATAAATAAACAAATAAAGATCAAAACCAAAAACCAAACCAGTGCCGTCAAGTCGATTCTGACTCATAGCGACCCTACAGGACAGAGTAGAACCGCCCCATAGAGTTTCCAAGGAGCACTTGGCAGATTTGAACTGCCGACCCTTTGGTTCGCAGCCGTACCTCCTAACCACTACACCACCAGGGTTTCCAGATAAAGATAGCCTTCTGGAACTTCCAAACAATCTCACTACTGTCCTGTGTCCTCTGTAGGGCTGGATAAGCTTGAGTTCCGGGGACACTGGCCTGTGGCCATAGTATTTGCTGTGGTCAGATCTATTAACCCTGAGTGTCAGTCTGAGATGCCAGTGTTTAGAAGGATACACAGGAGATGGAGTGGCCGAGGCGTCAGGGATGATCAGGGTGTTTGAACCACCATCTCCATCTCCCTGGCTTTGCATAATGCAGTCTGCTGTTGACAGCACAACCAGGTGGCCTGAACTTGTATCCTCATGTTATCCCTCACAGGCTCTGGGACTTTGGGCAAGACACTTAACCACTCTGAGTCTATTTTACTCTTTAAAACAGAAATAATAACAGCCTTGACTCTTAAGGTTGTAAGAATAAAATGAAATTATGATTATAAGTGTTTAGTGCAGTGTTTGTTATAGAGTAAGGACTCAACAAATAGTAGCGATATATTTGCCTACATAGACTGTATAAAGCATTTGTGTACTTATTCAGAAGGTGGTGTAATGATTAAGAGCTTGGCTGTTAACCAAAACATCGTCAGTTCAAACCTACCAGCTTCTCTGCAGGAGAAAAGACCTGGCAATCTGCTCCTGTAAAGATTACAGCCTAGAAAACCATACGAGGAATTTCTACTCTGTCATATAAGGTTGATAGGAGCTAGAATCAACTTAACGCACACAACAACAACATGTTTATTCAGAGATGGCATAGTGGTTAAGAGATCAACTGCTAACCAAAAGGTCAGCAGTTCGTATCCACCAGTCACTACTTGCAAACCCTATGAGGCAGTTCTACTCTGTCCAGTTGGGTTGCTAATAGTCGGAACCAACTTGGTGACATCTAACAACAACAATTTACATACTCAGGGTTTAGCTCGATACAGGTTTCCGTGATTATTAGATGCCAGTAGATTTTTTGGATGGAGGGACCAGCCAATAAAGAACATTCAGTTGACCTTTGGGAAAATCTTATGAAAATTACACGTGGATGAACTTTAGGGAAACACACCCAACATGATACCTAACCATTGTGTATAAAATCATGTCATTGGGTATTAAGAAAGAAGGGCTGTTGTTGGTGTTGGATCTTTCAGCGTAACTTTGATGTTATACATACTGTGGGAATTTGCTAAAGGTGTATGGCCAAGTGAGTGGTTGAGGGAGACATTCCTGAGTATTGTTTAATGGTCAGCAGAATCTAGGAGAGTAAGGAGTCAGAAACTCAGGTTGTCTGAGAAGTTTCCACAAAGATAATATAGATCTATTTTCTGATAAGATGGATTTAATTTTCCTGTATGCTGGGTCATTACTTGGTCAATTTAGGCACTTAAAAATATTGACTCATACAGATAATGGCCCTCTTGCAGATACTATGTATTTATAATGTAAACCCCTTGGGATCTATCTTAGTCATCCAGTGCTGCTATAACAGAAATACCACAAGTGGATGGCTTTAACAAAGAGAAGTTTATTCTCTTCACAGCGCAGTAGGCTAGAAGTCTGAACTCAGGGCACCAGCTCCAAGGGAAGGCTTTCTCTCTCTTTTGGTTCTGGAGGAAGGTCCTTGTCATCAGTCTTCCCTCGGTCTGGGAGCATCTCAGCGCAGGAACCTCAGGTCGAAAGGACTCACTCTGCTCCTGGCACTGCTTTCTTGGTGGTATGAGGTCCCCCTGTCTCTCTGCTCACTTCTCTCTTTTATGTCTCAAAGAGACTGGCTTAAGACACTATCTAATCCTATATATCTCATCAATATAACTGCCACTAATCCATCTCATTTTGTCATAGTGATAGGATTTACAACACATAGGGAAATGATATAAGATGGTGGACAATCACACAATACTGGGATTCATGGTCCAGCTAAGTTAACAGATATTTGGGGGGATGTAATTCAATCCATGACAGGATCTTTCCGAACATTGTATGTAGTTCCAGGGAAAGTCATGAACAACTACTAATTTTCTTTCATATCTGTAAAGCACTAAACATGTTTTTTTTTTTAAGAAACCTGTTAGCTAGAATATATAAATTGTACCAGTGAAAGAACCAAGGAACCAAAGGATCCACTCAGATTTACAGAAGGAATCTTTGCAAAATCAAGATTCACACCTCCTGAACCATTGCTCTCGATTCCACACTGTTTGACTATTTTGGCCAAAACAAAACATACTTACGATTTATAACCCAGAACTCAAGTCTGTTAAAATTCCAAATTGAGTCTGATTTACCTGTTTATTTCCCAAAATTGCTTATTAAGGCAATTTCTGACTATGACCAAAATTGAAAACATATAAGTATTCCAAGTAGGACGATGTGCTATTTTCACCCAACTTACAGCAGGAAATATTGGCAAGAACATAAGACTTTTCTTGGATAGTTTCCCACTGGCTTCCAAAGAGAATGGATAAGCAGTATATGAATACCTTAAGATTTGGATCTTTATCTTCACTAAATCCTTGCACAAACTTTAAAAATCCTGTCCACCACTCATTTCTCTACACAATATATTTGGAAACAACAGAGGAAAATCAATGAGGCACTGAGTTGGCAGGAGGATGGAACCTGAATTCAACACCTGGCTCTGAACAGCAGGGCTGCAGCTGGGCTGCTGAGACGTTCCACTGGGAGAGGAACCCTGCTGACAAGCCAGGACAAAGGGCTGCATTTGGCGTCTGTAGAAATGATAGGACTAAAGTTTGTGGATGAAAATCCCCAGCAACACATCATTACTCATCTTGAATTCAGTCACCTGAGCTGATAAAATTGTTGCCATGCAAACATAGACGATGCTAAAATCCAAAATTTATTTTAGGTGCTCCATAATGCATAGGCACCTGCCAACAGTATTTGGGGTGATTAGTAAGCCTGCACCAGCAGAAAAAATGTAAATAAGGTGACAGTTTAAAGGCTGGCAAGGGAATTTATTGAATTCACAGGTATCCTTTGATAGATATGTATATAGAAAGAGAGACACACACAGAGATAGAGAGATACAAGAGGGAGAGAAACAGAGACAGAGAGAGACAGACAGTGAGAAAGACAGAAACAGAGAGAGGAGAGATGAATCCAATGTTGGATATAAACATAAGAAGTTATCTACACCTTCCTTCTGTCCATTAGATGAAATACAAATGATTTTAGATGCCTAAATATCTAGAAGAAAGGCAAGATTCGGCAAGCTTAGATTGTGTTTTACCCAAAAGCAGAGGATTAGGCTAATTCACATGTGGAGATTCTTGCAAATCCTAGAATTTCATGTCTACTATGCCACCAAAAAACATCTCTTTCTTTCTTAGATTGAGCAAACAGTGGTCTCCTGAATATTCAGATCTAAAATTATGGTGACACCTGTGTACGAGGCTCTATATTCTATTGTTCTGCCATTTAAAAATGCCACGGTGGCCTTGCAATAAATATTATAACATTATTTCTCTCTACAAATTTGGATTAATAGGATGGATGTTGGTTGTTTGTTACTGACCTAAGACTGACCTAACTTTGAAAGAATGAGTTATGTTTATTTCATTCCATACACTTTATAACTTTATTATAGTTACCCAGTAGTACCCATAGTATATATAGCCTTGTTCTTCAATTGTTTGAAGCTGTGTCACTTTGTCAATCTAAGTGGACATATTAGACAGAAAGCTTTAAAGGGCTATATCTGAATTGCTTTAGAATGAAACGGATAAAGACGACACTGTTAAAAGGAAAACATATACATATATATAAGAGCATTTGTGCATTAATACACCACTGATTTGGTGGCACAGTGGTTAAGCTCTCGACTGCTAACTGTAAAGGTCTGTGGTTCAAACCCACCGGCTGCTCCACAGAAGAAAGTTGGGGCAGTCTTCTTCTGTAAAGATTACAGTCTTGGAAACTCTATTGGGCAGTTTTACTCTGTCCTATAATCAGAATCGACTTGACAATGGATTTGTTTTTTTGATTTCTCACAAGTGGAAATCACTATAATTGTATTCGTGGATTTCTGTTTTCTTGTAAACTCATAGAAAATGGAATATTTCTAGTTTTATAGATAGAATAATTATTTTTATTTATTCATTCAACAATTATTTATTGCAAAAACCCAGCTCCGGTATATAAAATAGAGAAGATTTGTGTCTTCCTGGAGGTGATATCCCAGTGGGAGAAGAAGAAAGTGAACATGTCAATAGATAAAATAACTTCATATACAGATAAGTTCTGTGAAGAAAGTAAAATAGGGTAATGTATTAAAGATGGACTGAGTGGAAGGGAAAACTCTTAGAAAAGGCATTTTGAGGGAAGGCCTGTCTGAGGATACGGCATTTAAGCTGAGACTTGGATGCGGAGGATCCAACATCTGAAGATCATGGAAATTAATTGTGGAATTTGAGTCTGGAATGAGCTTCATGCACAAAAAAAGCAGCAACATTTTATAGAACACCTTGCCCAGAGCTGGAGTCCTTCTGAGAATCGCAATGTCACCTCCCTTATAGTTCCTTAATTAATTTTCATCTCCAGTAGTCCTAGAGATCCGGTTCAGTAACTGTGTAGCTTTCAGACAAGGCTATCTAAGACTACAGGAACTCCTCTCCTTTATGAGATCACTGTGTTAGAGAATACGGAGTAAATGCCAAATTGCCTTTCTAGCCTCCTTGGGAATGCAATCCACCATATCTCCCAGTCTCCTCTGCAGTTAGGTGTTGCCATGTGACTGATTCATAGTTACAAGGATGTGAATGAAAGTGATAAGTTTCCACACATAGTCCTCTCTCCTTTTTCTCCATCTGTTAGAAAATTCAGAGAACTTCAAGAACCTAGGAGAGGGTGGATCCACAAGACAGGCAGTCCCTGGGTCCCTAAATAGCCATATGGGAGGTGGCCCGCTAATCAGCTAATCAAGAATATTTATTTTGGATTACATATGAGTGAAAAATGGACTTCCCTTTTTTTAAGACATTGAGAGTTGGGAGGGGAGGGGTTATCTTTTACAACAGCTGGTGTTTACATTAACTAAACTAAGATACACAGTAAAATTTCTTATTTTATATATAAGCCCCACAATTCACTGTCTGTATTCTCATTCCTTTTAAGACTAAACATGAAGATAGTTATCACGCTGCTGTTAGATAGATAGGTAAAGGATATATAGGTAGATAGTGTCTTAGTCATCTAGTGCTGCTCTAACAGAAATACAAGTGAATGGCTTTAACAAAGAGAAATTTATTTCCTCACAGTAAAGTAGGCTGAAATTCCAAATTCAGGGCGTCAGCTCCAGGGGAAGGCTTTCTCTGTCCACCTTCTCATCAATCTTCCCCCAGAATAGGAGCTTCTCTGAGGAGGAACCCCGGGTCTAAAGGAAGCGCTCTGCTGCTGGTGCTTCTTTCTTGGTGGTATGAGTTTCCCCCTTTCTGCTTGCTTCTTTTTCCTTTTATGTCTTGTAAAATAAAAGATGGTGCAGGCCACACCCGAGGGAAACTCCCTTTACATTGGATTCCAGTTGTGACCTTAGCAAGGGTGTTACAATCCCACCCTCATCCTCTTTAACATAAAATTACAATCACAAAATGGAGGACAACCACACAATACTGGGAATCAGGGCCTAACCAAGTTGACACATATTTTGGGGGGACACAATCTAATCCATGACAGAGAGATAGATAGATACAAAAGTATAGATGGGAGTGGTACATGGAACCTTTAAGATATTAGTTACCTGTAAGGAACAAGAAGTGGGAAAAAGTAGAAAGTAAGGCTTTAGCTCAGGAGCCCTGGGTGATGCCAACAGTTAAGCCCTTGGCTACCAACCAAAAGGTAGATGGTTCACGCCCACCAGGTGGCACCCCAGAAGAAAGGTGTGCTGATCTATTTCCGAAAAAATCAGCCATTGAGAACCCTGTGAAGTACATTTGTACTCTGACACACATGCGGTTGTCATGAGTCAGAGCCTACTTGATGGCAACTGGTAGGTAGATAAGGCTTCAGCTCATCCTATAACGTTTTATTTCTTTTAACAGATCCCAAACACACATGATAGAACATGTTAACATCTGTTTAATCTCAGTGGTGGGTGCATAGTTATCTATTACATTATTCTTATATTTGAAAAATATTTGCTAATTTAAAATACTTTTTGAAGAGAGAAACAAAAGGGCAGGCAGGCAAGCAAGAAAGGACTGAAGGAAGAAAGAGAGACAAAGGAAGAAAGAACAGAAAAAGAAGAAAGAAAGCAATTCACTGGTAGAAATATTACAATAAACCTGTGCCTTCCCTGTGGCAGTTTTATTTTATCCTGCAATCTCTCAAAGCAGTCATCTGGAGAATGAAATGTTTCTCTGTGAAGATCCCATGAGGGAGGGAGAAGGGGGCAAGACTTTTAAGTGACGGGTTGTTGTCGGGGGGAGGGGGTGACATCTCCTGAAAAAACCTCCTTAGTTATGTGTATACCCCAGGGTCAGGGCAGCTGAAATGTTGCTGGGATTTTCAGCAGAAGTCAACTTGGCAGCGTTGTAAAAGCAGCTCCCTCTGGTTAGTAAACATATTCTGGAGAACTCACACCTGCCTGCTCAGGCCTTTTTCTTACAGGCTTGTGAAGGTCAGCAGGCCAGGCAAGTACAGTCCATCTCCTCACACCCCTGACAGTTTGGAAAAACACACCAAGTGTGGCTGTCAAAATTTTCCTTAAACCGCCACTAAGTCCTGACACAAATGAAAGACTTGTCTTCTCCTCAGCTATTACTCATGGAAAAAAATGTCCATATAAAATGATTAAATTCCCAAACAATTTACAGATTATTTGGTACTTGGGTCCTAGGTGCCGTCTCACCCCAAACCATTTTTGTTCCCATTGCCCACTACCATTCCCAAGCAGCAAACAGAGGCCTTATCTGATCGCTAGAACAGTTCCTCCTTGAATACATGAAGTAACATTTCTAGCTCTGCCACTAGGTTAGAGCTTCCAGTTAATCAATAGAACACTAATGTAAGTGTTGCTGTGAAAGTATTTGGGGGGTGTAATTAAAGTCCATATTCATTTGATTTTAAGTCAGGGAGATTATCCTAGATAATCTGGGTGGACCTGATTCAATCAGTGGAAAGACCTTAAAAATCAGAGCTGAGGCTTTCTGAAGAAGAAATTCCTTCAATGGACTGCAGCACCTACCTATACTCACAAACTCCAGCCTGCCCTTTCTGACAGCCTTCCCTGTGACTCGCAGACTTGTCTCTCCAGCCACCACAATCACGTAGGCAAATTCCTTGCAATAAATCTCTTTCCATATATTAGGCTATATCTCTTACTTGTTCTGTTTCTCTGATTAAATCCTGACTGATACATATGTAAAACCAAAAACCAAACCCGTTGCTGTAGAAATCCATGGCCATTGAGTTGATTCCGACTCATAGAGACACTATCAGACATGGTAGAACTGCCCCATGGGGTTTTCAAGGAGCAGCTGGTGGATTCATACTGTTCACCATTTGGTTAGTGGTCATAGCCCTTAACCACTACACCACCAGGGCCCCTGTACATATAGATAAAAAATAGCACCATAAAATACAGCACTAAAAAAACAAAAACAATTAATTTAGGTTAGAGCTTGACTTCTGTTGGCAGAGAGAGAATACAGCTGGAAATTTGCTCAGAAAGAGGGGGACACCAAAAAACATTTGAAGGCTGGGAAGTTTCTAGGTAATGAGAGAAGTCAGTGACAAAGCTCCTAAATGCTTATCTCATTTCTAGCCCTATGGATGGGCCTCTGGTCCTCAATCAATTGTGGACTCGTCCTGGACTCATCCTTCCCACAACAGAAGACCCTCCGATGATGATGAATTGTTCCTCACTCACCCTCAGGAGTACTTCTGTCACTTTACAAATAGTGGTGCTTTTTTTGACAAATTACAAAATGTCTACTTTTATTTTTTTCTATCTGTCATAACTGATTTAATTGTAAAGACTTCAAAACGCTTGAGAAGAAAAAAATCGCATCTCACCCTGTTGCTGTTGAGTGGATTCCTACTCATGGCGACCGCATGTGTGTCAGAGTAGAACTGTTCTCCACAGGGTTTTCAATAACTGATTTTTCAGAAGTAGGTCACCAGGTGTGATGGATAAGATTGTGTGTCAGCTTGGCTGGGCCATGACTCTCAGTGTTTATATTTGATCACTGTCATGATGTGATCAGCTGTGAATAGCCAATCAGTTGAGAGGGAGTTTCCTTGGGTGTGTGGCCTGCATCCGAATATAAGCAGACGTTCTGGCTTTTGCTTGCTCTGGATCCTGTTTGTCTGACCTCTGGTTCTCGCGACTTGAGCTAGCAGCTTACTTGCCAGTCTTGGGATTTTCCATCGTCACAGCCTGTGAGCAAGATCCCTGCTCTCTGACCTGCCAATCTTGGGTTTGCCAGCCCCTTCGGTTACGTGAATCAGAAGGCTCTATCCTGATCCAGGGACTTGGGATATTCCAACCTCGATAATCCTACAATTGCGTGAGCCATTTCCTTGATATAAATATATTCCTATATATAAATTTATGAGAACTCTGGTGGTGGCGTAGTGGTTAAGTGCTACGGCTGCTAACCAAAAGGTCACCAGTTCAAACCCACCAGGCACTCCTCAGAAACTCTATGGGGCAGTTCTACTCTGTCCTATAGGGTTGCCTAAGAGTTAGAATTGACTCCACGGCAATGGGTTTTATATATATTTATATACTTCAGTGGTTTTGCTTCTCGAGAGACTCCAGCCTAAGACACCAGGTCTTTCTTCTCAGCTGCCTCTGGGTGGACTCAAACCTCCAACTTGTCAGCTAACAGCTGAGCACATTAACTGTTTGCACCACCCAGACAGGCCAAGCCCATTTTGCTCCCTGATAAAGACAAACAGCTGATTATGACTGGGGGCTGGGCAGTTAGGGCGGCAGGAAACCTGGTTGATGTGGGGCTCAGTCTTTCAGGATATGTTTGACAACTTAGGATTTGAAAATAACTAATCTTTAGATCCACCAGGGCATGTGAACAAGTACATCCTGTAATCTGAAAAAAGGTAGTCCTCCCAATATGAGGCCACTTGCCAAGTAGGTCACAAATATGGTGGGATGGAACTATGGTAGGGCCCCAGGTTTAATTCCACTTTGCTCTGTGTATGTGTGTGTGTGGCAGCAGGATTCTACCCCTCTGTTAACAGCCACTTCATTTCCTTTCACTGGCCTTTCTTTTATCTGCTCAGCACTTCTTTATATTAATGTTTTTTTCCTACTAATTGCAGCTGCTGACAATTGACTCAGTATAATTCCTCCACAAAGGGCAAAGGGAGAGAGACAGTGAACTCTTGAGGTTTCTCCCAGTCTTAAGCATATATTCGTACAGATAGATGAATGAATTATGTAAATGCTTCGTTTTTGCCTGTATTTTATTGACATCGTTAAAATACATTTTGAGTGGAAGAGATTGAATCATGATGAAGTATTAAATATGACAACAGTGCTGTAGATTATACCTAAAAATAAAGCAAATTTATACCTGTTGTATTTATGTACAGCTATCCTAAACCAGACGATACAACCAGCCTGCTCTTTCTGGGATATTAACGCTCAGGTCCCCCAAACTTCTAACCTCCCAGATCCATGAATACTTCACTCCAGGAAATGATCAGAAATGATTGGTTAAAAGGCATTTATGCCAGAGTATAAATTAATCACTGTGTTGTGGTTTGGGGAGAAGCTATTTTTCAATCTAACCTTTGGAAGAAAGGAATAGGAAGTTATGGCTTAATGGGTATAGAGTTTCTGTTTGTGGTGATGAAAAAATTTTGGAAATTAAGAGTAGGGAAGGTTGCACAACACTGAGAATGTAATGTCACTGAACTGGACACTTGCAAATGGTTAAAATGGCTAATTTTGGTCTTTGCAATGAAAACATTTTTAAAAAGTCTCTTTTAGCTCTAACACTTTTTGATTCCATGAATATTTCTTGTGGACAACTACTCCTTCAACTAGTGTTTTTCAAATACCTCTTTAGCAGGCACTGCAGTTTGCATTAAGTATACAATGGTGAATGAAACAAAAACAGGCCCTTCTATAAATAAATAGGCAATTTCAATGCCAAGAAGGGGTGAGTCTAAGGCACTATGACAGCACTGAGTTATGGGAAGATTTCCTAAAGAAACCAAACCAAACCAAACCCGTTGCTGTTGAGTTGATTCCGATTCATAGCGACCCTATAGGACAGAGTAGAACTGCCCCATAGAGCTTCCAAGGAGCGCCTGGTGGATTCGAGCTGCCAACCTATTGTTTGGCAGCTGTAGCTCTTAACCACTCTGCCTCCAGCGTTTCCTCCCTAAAGGAAGTAGCATCTAAATTAAAAACTGAAAGATACTCAGGAGGTAGCTGGCATGAAGGGCAGCATATGTACACACCTGTTGTTATTGTTAGCTGCTGCTGACTCGGCCCCCAACTCATGGTGACCCCATACATGACAAAGCGAAATGCTGCCCGGTCCTGCACTATCCCCATGAGCACTTGCACATTGGACCATTGTGATCTATAGAGTTTTCACTGGCTAATTTTAGGCAGTAGAATGCCAGGACTTTCTTCCTGTTCTGTCTTAGTTGGGAAGCTGCATTGAAACCTGCTTGGCATTATAGCAACCTGCAAGCCTCCACTGACAGACAGGTGGCCACTGCGCGTAACATGTATTGGCTGGGAGCCGTAATAGGTCTCTCACATGGAAGGTGAGCATTCTACCCCTGAACTACCGATGACTCACATTAATAAACCTAAGTTCCCATAATCGAGTACATGCAATCAAGTGGACAGGTAAAGAGAGGATAAATAAGGAAAAGACCTGAGGAACCCACAAAAGGAAACAACAGCCATTTGCTCATAAACATATATGATCATTTGTTTATATCTGAACACTTAAAATATACGTATACAGGTAGTCCCCATTTATGACAGGGCTCTGTTCCAAGGACTACAATATAAGTTGGTTCTGACTTAAGTGGATTGCCTTTTATTTTTTATAGTTTCCATTATTATTGCCTTTTATTATCAGTATCTTTATAAATCTGATCTTTGAACATCTGTGAGTGAACATCCGAGGATAATGTCAGCAAATTGCTCACTGCAACATTGTATGTAGTACATATTACTAACAATAAGATGTACCAAAAAAAAAGACGTAAGTCGGGGACTACCTGTATTTATGTATACAAGCATAGAAAGAGGATCCTTGGTGGCGCAGCAGTTAAGCGTTTGACTGCTAACCAAAATGTCTGCAGTTCGCATCCACCAGCCACTCCTTGGAAACCCTTCAGGGCAGTTCTACTCTGTCCTGTAGGGTTGCTATGAGTCAGAATCAATTTGATTGCAATGATTTTTTTTTTTCATGTATAGAGAGAGAGAGGGAGAGCGAGTGAGCCCTGGTGGTGCAGTGGTTAAGCACCCCATAAGTTGGCAGTTTGAACCCACTAGCCGCTCTGCGGTGGAAAAATGTGTGGCAGTCTGCTTCTGTAAAGATTACAGCCTTTGAAAACCCTATGGTACGGTTCTACTCTGTCCCGTAGGGTTGCTGGAAGTTGGCATCAACTCCACGGCAATAAGTTTATATACACATCTGAAAGCATAGAAAAAATAAATTTTAAATAACTAAAGCACCATTTAAAAACAGGCACATTTCACACAGCACATGCTAAAAGCAATAACCTCCAGAGAAGAGCAACATTAGGGGAAATAAAGAAGGCCTCTCCATTTTCATTTTTGCAATTTTCTATTATTGAGATTTTATACAAGCCGTCAGTATATAATGTTATATCATTTTAAAAATAAACACGGGAAAGATACATTGCCTGTACTCCCAAACGCGGGGTGCTGGTGAGCCAGAGGGGGTTCACCCCGATACTAATGAAGCTTTAACCCTCTCAGGCACACACCCCTTCCAAGACCCTGTACTTCATTTTGTATTTGCAATTTTAGATAAGCTTCAGGCCTCACAAAATATGGAATTGCCCTACTTGCTAACAGAGAAATAGAAAAATATAGAAATTTAAGGGAAAGCGTCCTATTTAATATCACCATCAAACGGTGCTATGGGCCACAGCGGCAGCGGGTTTCAAAGCCGTGGAGTTTGCCTTCTTTGTTTCCTTTATTCCATCTTTCCTCTGTCTGCTTTTTCATAGAAAGCTGGGAAGATAGCAAGGCAATTTCAGCTGGGAATTTTATGCAGATGCAGGATTTATGATGGTAATCCTGAGGAGAGTCTGTGATTAATGATCACATATAACCTGGTTCAATATATACATTTTTTTTAAGTAGGCTTCCTTATTGGCATCAATGCACTACAAATGGGAATATACATCGGAGGATCTCTTAATCCGAGGACACAGACCAGTGGGTCAGTGGGTTATTGTTTATAACCTTTAAGATCAATGGTTTTGAAGGTCACGTGCGGTGCACATTCATTTAGCCTGCCAGGAGCAAGTCTATTTCCTGGATGCGTTAACAAAATTGCTAACGTTTACTATTTTCTTTACCTGGCCTTGGATTTATTTATTTTTCCCAAACAACTATTTTAAGGCTGATTGGCCATACGGTTTAGATCGCAGGGGCACTCGACTACAATATTCCTCTGACTTCCAGCGTCTTCCCTCTAAAAACTAGCCGGCGAACGGCAGCGTTGGGAGGGTAATTATGTATCAGAACCAGTGGCAGAAACAAGAATCATAAGAGACCCTCCAAAGTGAGGCTGTTAGAGAAATGTGTTCAGATCACACCTCCTCCTCCAAACGTCTTTTAATTTTGTAGTTTGTTTTGTGTTTTTTCCAGATTCCTTCCACTAAAGGGTTTTTGCCTACCTTGGGGTGGACCTAAACCAGTGGTTCTAAACCCTAGGAGGAAGTATTAAAAAATGCCATGCCAAGGGCCATATCCCTAGAAACCTCATTCAGTTGGTTGAGCCGTGTGTTGTTGTTGTTTTTTCACCATTTTTTATCGTGTTAAATATATATGTAACAAATTATTTGCCATTCCAATATTCTTCACATGTAAAATTCAGTGATATTAGTTGTGTTTATCTTGTTGTTCAACCATCACCCTTATCCATTTCTAAATTGTTCATCACCTCTAACAGAAGCTCAGTGTCCCCAAAGCAGTGAGCCTCTCTTTTCCCCTCCCTCCCACCTGCCCCTGGAAACCACTAATAAACTTTGGTCTCTATACACTGGCCTACCATAGATATTTCGTCTAAGTGGAATGGTACAGTATTTGTCCCTTTGTGACTCACTTATTTCACTCAGATAAGGTTGGCGTTTTTATAAAGCTTTCCAGAGGGTTATGATAAGTGCAGGGTTGAGACCTCACCTCTATGCCATGACTATCTAAGGCCATCATGTTGCTCTGTCCAAAGGACTGCAATGTATTTTGGCCCCTTGAGTCATCTTTCTCTTCTTCTCTTTCTCTTTACTCTTTCCTCCAAAAATCTTCTTTATACTCTAGTTCATTAATTTATCTAAAGAAAACTTTATTATGCGTATACTAAGGATCTGACCCAGGGCTAACATTGGGGATGTGCTTGTTGTTGCATGCCATAGAGTTGAATTTGGACTCATAGTGACCCTGACTTGAACTGCCCCATAGAGTTTTCTAGATTGTAACCTTCACAGAAGTACATCTCTAGGTCTTTCTCCTGCAGAGCCCTTGCATAGGCTATAATTGCCAACCTTTCGATTAGCAGCTGAGTACCTAACCATTGCACCACCAGGGCTCCTTAACATTGGAGATACAAAAAAAGAAAAAAGAAACATGAGTACTGTCTTTGAAGAGTCAGAGTTTTCCAGAGAGATGATAGGTGGCAACCATCCTGATTTTCCTGGGACTCAGTGGTTCCCAGGATGAAGGGCTTTCAGTGCTAAAATTGGAAAAGTCTTGGGCAAACTGGAACAAATTGGTCATGCTAATTTGGGGGGAAAAAGAGAGGTATGGGTGAACTCTGTCTAGGGGCACTGAGGAGGGGATGTAAAAGTGATCACACATACGCAGTTGAGCTTGGTCTTGAACATGAGTAGATATTTGTTTTGTGTACCTGAATGAAAGATCAAAGGCATGAAAAATCCCATAAAGGCAATAGAAGTATTAAGAGCGTTCATATTTTTATTCAGTTTTATTTTTTCCAAGTTAAGAAGTCTATTTAATGTTTTTTTAGTTCAGTATTCCCCAAAACTATTTTATCATAGAATCCTTTCTTCAGCCAACACTTTTAGTATCTTCTAGACTATTTTAGGAAATGCTGGGCTCTAGCACGGGTGTACAGAAAGGTAGTTACTAGGGGTGAGAATGGAAAGAGCTGGGTTTAGATGGGGAAGAGGGTTTGAAGGGCATACTAAGAAGTTCGGAATTTGTTCTTATGGGTATTGGGAAGCTTTTGAAAGATTTTAATAGGAAAATAACCTCAAAAGCTTTTAGTTTTAGAAACCAAAGCCTCTCTTCAAAGTTCTTTGCAACTTTTCATGTGGCCCCAAGTTAGTATTTAGGCTTCAGTGGAGATTACCATGCTCTTTGGACTGTATTCCCAAGCAATCGAACTCTGGGAAGACCCAGTTATAGAAGGGGCTTTCTATGGCTTCATGCAGAGTGAAGTAGAAGAGAAAGAGACTGGGGAAGAAATCAGCTAGTAGGTGGTTAATCTACCTAAGGAGTCCCTGGTTGGGGCAAACGCTTAAAGCGTTTCCTGATAACAGAAAGGTGGGAGGTTGGAGTTTACCCAGAAGCCTGGGCCTTGGAAGAAAGGCCTGGCTATCTACTTCCAAAAATCAGTCATTAAAAACTCTATGGAGCACAGTTCTACTCTGATATACATGGGGTTGTCAGGCATCTCAGTCTACTCAATGGCAACTGCTTTAATTAACCTCAATGAAAAACAGTAAGAGATGAACTAAAATAGTGTTGGAGAGAGAGGGGAGAGAAAGTGTTTTTTTTTTTTTTTTTTTTTCAGAGATTTATGCCAAGGATACTAGTAATAGTAACTTTTTTTTATTTTTTTTAAATATATCCTTCTGTCTTCAAGTTTGTGGAGGTCAGAGATAAGAAAAGGACATCCAGTTAAGTTTGCATTTCAAATACACAACAAATTTTTTTTTTAGTGTAAATACACCTCATGTAATATATTTTTCTTAATTTGGTAACTTGAATAGAGGGTGATGTCTCATTTTAATTTCCAGCTTATCTAACGGAGACGTTGCAACTCCCCAGAAAGATACCAGCACCCCTCCATCCCCAGATTCAAGGGCTGTGGTCAGCATGAGATAAAATGACGTTCGGTCTCTCAGTGGCAAACATATCAAATGTGCTACTCATACTTTATGTTGGGCAAAGCTATAAACTGAGCTAAATATGTGCTGGTGAACATTTATGAGGCTTTTACTACCAGCAATCCTGGGTATAGCTAAACTTTGGTAACTGGCACTGGGCAGTAGAATCGCCCAGTCACCAGCATATTATCCTGATGGTGGCGAAATGTAGGATGTGGACCCAACATGAGGTAGTACCTGGTGATTGCATGTGCATCTCAAGAAATCTGGGGAAAATTCAGAAAAAAATTATTTTTGGCTCATTGTCAAGTACTGGCTATTTGTAACCTGTGCTTTTTAAAATTAAACGCTATGGTCACAGAATGCGGGAGTATTTGGCGATTATTTCAGAGTTGGCGTCTACACCTAGAGTGCTTATTTTCATTTGAAATGATGGTTTTCCTCAGAGTATCTAAACTGGGGCATGTGGTGAGTGGAGCCAAGGGCTCTAACTATGTGCCGAATGGAGATTAGTATTATGAAATAGGTCCTTGTGAGAGTTTGTTAGTGACCACACATTCCTCCCATGCCACTATTCAACTTGACTTTGTGGCTTCAATCATCCAGAAGGCATTCTGTGACCTACCCCTTGAATATGTGCTAATCCCGTGACCTGCTTTCACCAATACAATGTGTCAAAAGTGACCTTGTGTGAGTTCCAGAGTCCAAGCCTCAAGACACCTGGTGACTTCTGCCTTCATGCATCCATACCTGTGGCTGAACTGTCAAGAATGCCTGGTTTGAAAATGGTTAGGCCTATGGCAAGGACCTTGCTTGCCAGAAAACCTGTGGTCAGAGGGCTCAAAACCTCTCCAAGGACACATGATATAGGAAGAAGTGAGTGGGGCTAATTCAGAAGTACAGGTTACAGGCTGAAACACTACCCACACAGAGGGAGACCAGCTGTGTAACTAGTCTTACTGTTTCCACTGGAATAATCTTTCTCAAATGCAGTATTGTTCCTGCTACTCCCTTGCTTAAGTTATTTCATTAACCAGGTCCGTCCCTAACATTTGCAGGGCTGGGGCAAGGTACAAATACATATAGCTAGATTATACAAATTACAAATACACCTTCTCCTCATTTATTGATTATCTCGTAATCTAACATTTCACATTTATGACAATAGTAAAAAATCTCCTATCCAACTATTTTGCACGTAAACGACGTATATCTGGCAGTAAGCAATGCTGAGGTACGAGGCAAGTGTAATGCTGGCTTTGATGGTTGAGGTTATGTATCAACTTGGCTAAGCCATGGGTCTTAGTGGTTTGACAGTTACGTAATGATGTAACTTGGAAGCTGTGCGATGATATAACTTGGCAGTTATTAATAATGTAGTTATCCTCCATTTTGTGATGTAATGCTGTTTTCCTCCTTTTTTGCATAACACCAATTTCACATAACAACTTCGTATTTAGAACCTAACCATGTCAATAAGTAAGGAAACCATGTAAATTGAACTAACTGATAGAATATGTCCATTTCTGTGAGCACTGTGCCTTATTATTGACAAAATATAAGCATATATGTAAAGCCGTAGTTTTTATATGAATAAAGTCAGGAAATTATTAAAAACAACTACATTATATTATTGTGCATGCCTGAGTATTCTGTTACAGTCTGATTATATTAAAAGGAGTAAGAAAATAAAGACATACTTTTTTATATATATAGATTATTATATATTTATTCTATAATATTCATTTCAGCAAAATCGCTAATAGTTATTTTAGTCAAGATTTTCCTTTAATAACCATATAATTTGTGTTCTAATGATCTGAAGAATTAAAAAATATTTGGAGTGTACAAAATTAAATTTGAATATATTTTCATCAAGGATGTATGTCAAAAGCATTGTTTAAGAAGCACTGAATTTCTGTTTATGCTGATGGAAAATTTAGCAAAGTAAATTGGTGATGATTTCGTAGCATGATTAATGTAATTAGTGTCACTACATTGTACATAGGAGAAATCTGGAATGGACAAATGATGTGTTATAAATATCTTTACAACAATAAAATATGTAAAAAATGAAAATCATTTTTCATATATATCTTCAAAATAGTCTTTTCTTCCAAAATATCCCATGAAATTAAAAGGCGAAAGACAAATTCTAATGAAAAGAATACAAAAACATAAAATATTTTTAGTGAAGGCCTGTACCCTCATGGAACAATTTCACCATCATATAAAGAATCTACTAGAGGATGAGAAGGCACAAGAAGGAAAAGCAAGGTGGCAGGGTGGCACAAATGATTAAGCGCTTGACTACTAGCCGAAAGGTTGGCAGTTGGAACTCTCCCAGAGGCACCTCAGAAGACAGGCCTGGCGACCTACTTCTAAAAGCTCACAGTCTGGAAAACCCTGTGGAGCAATTCTACTCTGAACACATGGGGCCACCATGAGTTGGAATGGACTGACAGGAACTAACAACAAAGAATTACTAGAGGATGGGAAGGCAAGTAAAGAGCTGGCTGACAGCCCCAGTCAACTGTCAGACCTGGAGAGGGAGGCACAGATGTTCCACCTGTCCCAGGTGAAGCCAGCCTGGGAGACTCCCAGCTGAATGCAGCCCCCATACTGCTGTAAGCCTTGGCAGGTGCTTGAGTGTGTAGACCACGTCATGGCCATGACCATTTTGTGCTTCGCATGTTTGGTGTAGGTGACGCCATAGTGGATCACGTTCTTCAAGAAGACCTTGAGCACCCTGCGGGTCTCCTTGTAGATGAGGCCCCCACCATGCCGATCCAGGCACCAGATGGTGGGCTTGGTGATGCCCTGGATGTTGTCATGCAGCACCTAAGGGTGGTGGCCTGATGCCATTCCCCAAAGAGCAAAAGAAGCAACCAGACAATGCACAGAACCATAAAAAAATAATAATTTGTTATTAGAAATCCAGTACGGCATTATTCCTGTTTACAGGCATGGAAGGGAGACTCAGGATAAACTACTTGCCCAGTGTAATACAGTCACTACACGCAGAGCTATGATTTTAAACAGCCCGTAAATCTTTTCCCTTTCTGCTATTTCTCAGGAAGCTGCAGAGTATCTTTAAGAAATTGAGGAAAACTGTGATTGGATCTGGATGAACACTTTGACCCAAAGATTTTATCTGTCAGGGAAAGTTAACCCTTCTTTTTACATCCTTTGACCCTTGTAGTGCAGTGAAAATTAAAGGGAAATTTTTATTTGGCACTGAGTGCAGGAATGAATACATGTCAGATGAACTAAATAAGGTGACATGAAGAAGTCTTTAGCAAAATGCCTGGAAAGACGATTTCACATTCTAGCTGCACACGTACGGACCTGGCCAAATATGAGAATTCATTATATTCAGTGAAATCATGTGCATCTGGTTTGTAAAATGTTTTATCCGAGGCATAATTAATCAAGCATATCATATTACCAGACAGATATTTGTTGAGCTCATATTGTGTATGAAGCTCTGTGTTGAATGTCCTATCACACGTTCCATCTGAAAAACCAGGGTGCATAGCCTGCTTGTAACCTGCTCAGATTTCTAGAATGGTGTCCATTTTCCTCCTTAGTGGTAATAAGCAGTGAAGGAAGAACCTGGATTAATTGTTGGTCACACATGAGGGTAGATGAACTACTGGTCATCCATGTGTCAAAGAAAATATAGTCCTGCTGTGTATATTTTACATATACAAATATTGATAGTGTCTATCCATTTCAAACAGAAGAGAGGAACCGACTTTTTATTCTATATTCTTTAGTATTTTATTTTATTTTTTTTACTCTGTGTATGTATTATTTTAGGAAACCCTGGTGGCATACTAGTTAAGGGCTATGGCTGCTAACCAAAGAGTTGGCAGTTCGAATCCGCCAGGCGTTCCTTGGAAAGTCTATGGGGCAGTTTTACTCTGTCCCGTAGGGTCGCTATAGGGTCACTATGAGTCAGAATCAACTCGATGGCACTGGGTTTGGTTTCTTTTTTCTTGGTTATGTATTATTTTAAGAAAAATTTTTAAAAGTACACATGCTCATAAGCTAATATATATAAAATATGTATGTCTTTTTAATAATTGCTTGAGTTTCCATATTATTTAATATACTTTCATTTTCATTGTCTTATTCGTGACAACAGAATATATAAATCCTTGTATATTATTATTAAATGACATGCATTTCTTTTTACATCATTTCAACACTTTACACTTATTATTTTATTGTAACAATAATTCAATCCTGCTGCCTTCAAGTCAATTCCAACTCATAGCAACCCTATAGGACAGAATAGAACTGCTCCATAGGATTTCCAAGGAGCAGCTGGTAGATTCGAACTGCCGACCTTTTGGTTAGCAGCCCGAACACTTAACAACTGCACCACCAGGGCTCCATAACAACAATAGTCAATATTTAATACTTATTTAGTGATACCCATCTGCCAGGAATAGCACTAAGAATTTTATATGAATTATGGCATTTAAACTTCCTAACAACCATATGAGCTGGATACTGCTATTGTTTCCATTGTATTGGTGAGAACACTGAGATTTAGGGACGTTCGATGACTGGCAAAGTTGCTTGACTGATAAGTGGAAGGGACTATAGGTGAAGCCATTTGCCTGTACAACATCCCTGTGAAATAGTTATTGCAAGTACTGTGCAATTTGTTTGAGTTCCTGGGTGGTACAGACGGTTAATGTACTCAGGTGCTAACCAAAAGATTTGAGGCTAGAGTCCAATCAGATGTACCTCAGAAGAAAGACCTGGCAATCTACTTCCAAAAAATCAGTCATTGAGGACCCTATGGAGCACAGTTCTACTCTGACACACATGGGGAAGCCATGAGCTGGAGTCGACTCTACAGGCAATTGGTATGTAATTTGTTGGGGGATGAGGGGTGGTGGATAGTTCTCTTATCAGTTTGAACTCCTGTACTGTAGGCTTATTTATTCATCTTTGTATTTCTGGCATCCTAGTGCCAGACATATCATTGTTTATGTCAGATGGATCATGGCTTAAAACAGAGAATATCAGAAAGATTACCTGTGTTTTGTTGACTATGCAAAGGCATTGGACAGTGTGGATCATCATAAATTATGGATAACATTTCAAAGAATGGGAATTCCAGAACACTTTATTGTGCTCACGAGAAACCTGTACATAGACCAAGAGGCAGTCGTTTGAACAGAACAAGGGACTACTGTGTGGTTTAAAATCAGGAAAGTTTTGTATCAGGGTTGTATCCATCCAAAATATTTATTCAATCTGTATGCTAAGCAAATAATCTGAGAAACTGGACTATATGAAAAAGAACGGGGCATTAGGATTGGTGGATGTCTTATTAACAACCTGCATTACGCAGATGACAAAACATTGCTTGCCGAAAATGAAGAGGACTTGAAGCATTTACTGATGAAAATCAAACGCTACAGCCTTCAGTGTGAATTGCACCTCAACATAAAGAAAACAAAAATCCTCAGAAATGGACCAATAAGGAACATCACGATAAACGGAGAAAAGATTGAAGTGGTCAAGAATTTCATTTTACTTGGATTCACAATCAACAGCCATGGAAGCAGCAGTCAAGAACTCAAACCATGCATTGCATTGGGCAAATCTGCTGCAAACGATCTCTTTAAATTGTTGACAAGCAAAGATGTCACTTCATGGACTAAGGTGTGCCTGATGCAAACCATGGTGTTTTCAATCATCTCATATGCATGTGAAAGCTGGACAACGAATAAAGAAGACCAAAGAAGAATTGATGCCTTTGAATTATGGTTTTGGCCAAGAATATTGAAGACATCATGGATTGCCAGAAGAATGAACAAATCTGTCTTGGGAGATGCACAGCCAGAATGCTCCTTAAAAGCAGGGATGGCAAGACTTTGTCTCACATACTTTGGACATGTTATTAGGAAGGGCCAGTCCTTGGAGAAGGACATCATGCTTGGTAAAGTAGGACAGTGAAAAAGAGGAAGACTGTCAACAAGATGGATTGGCACAGTGGCTGCAACAATGGGCTCAAGCATAAGAACAATTGTGAGGATGGCACAGGACGGGGCTGTGTTTCCTCTGTTGTACACGGGGTTGCTATGAGTCAGAACTGACTCAAAAAAAAAAAAAAAATTTGACTCAAGGGCACCTAACAATAACGATAGTGCCAGACAAACAATTGGTACTCAATACACTATTGATTTGATGTTGGTTGGTCTGAATCACTTTTATTTTCCTTTGAAACATAAGTAGATAAGTAACTTTGTGATTTATCCAACCAAACATCCCAAAGCTAGGCTAGTTATTAGAGCTTTAAGCATATCAGTAAACATTTGTTGAACTTGAAAGTAGGGTGCTTCATGCATGTTTGAATCAAACCAAACTAACAGCTTGAACAATTTGGCTAAAGTCACCCAGTTCATAGGTAACAGATAAAAAACTAGAGCTTTTTTCCATTTCTGGTCCAATTACTTTACTTTTACACCTACTGAAATGACCTGCTAACACTCGAATGAGGGATAGAAAAACACAGAGTTGTACCTTCTTTGAACAATGATTGTTAGGGTTCTCTCAAAATAGAACCCCAACTCATAGCTTTTCCCTTCTGGCAATCAGATATTTATTAAATTACTCAGAGCCAGCTTGAGATTAAGGAAAGTTAGTGCTATTTGTAGAACTGTCACAACATCGTTTTGTAATTTATAAGGGGGGAAAAAAAAGAACAAACTATTGAGCAAGCAATTAATATTGTATCTCCTTGCACACTTTAAGACAGCAAATGCACGTGTCTATTGCTAGTTATTTTCTTATAACACCTACAAGTCCTGCTCACATTTGGGCCAGTTTCGACTTTTGCTCTGAATGGAAAGCCCTGGGGTCTCAGCGTGCTTTCCATTAGAATCCAATTCATCTTTGTTTCCTTCCTTCAGCCATCTGGTTACCACTATGAGTAAATGAGAATCGCTAATGTTTTATCAAAGCACAGAATGATGAAATCCCAAGCACCTAAATGGTTCCTAGTTTTCCCCTTAGACATCAAATGCAGTTCTCTAACTCTTTTTCCCTTTTTGTTGTGGCCCTGCCATAGGCTGTCTGAGCAGACCTTCTGGGGCTTTCCACCTTGTGAAAAACAGGATAAAAGCTGCTTTCTGGAAGTTTCCTAGACACTTTCCATACTCAAGTAGCCACAGAGACGCTTCCCCTATTCTAAGCACGTATTTTCCATGTCTACATTGATTCATGATTCACATATTTACTTCTTTTTATTTTTATGCTACATGTAAAGTTGCCTGATTCTGCCACTGAGTATGTCATTTGAAAGAAATGTCTGTCTTGTTTTTTACCATTTAATTTGTTTATCTGTAATGTGAAGACTGAAAGTCTGAATTATTTCAGAGGTAACCTGGAAAAATATAGTTTGGAAACAAGATTGAGTTTCTCTGTTAAAGACGTTTAATTGATAGATTATTTTTTTTCCATCAACAGGCTATGGGAAGTCATTGAACATGTTTTTTTAAATTAAGAGGGCCCAAGCCTCATGCTCAACTTTTCAAGTGTAATTCCATTGTTCAATATACAGTGAAACCTGTGAGAGCCAGAACTTGACAGGACTGCTTTGTTTTGCTGAGTCTTGCAAAGTTTTCCGCCATTGACAGGGTACAATCTTGCCACTTAATGGAAAATACTTGCATTTTCCTTCTCTGACAGGTTTCTACCTTACACACATTCTGGCTTCTGCAGGTTTTAGTGCACATGCCTCAGGTTTAATTCTGCCTGGGATTGGACCTGCAAAAGGCAGAGTCTCCACAAACTTATTACCATTGAATGGGACTTGAATTCTCTTGTCTAATGTCATAATAAGCAATTACGAGCTTCTTCTCAGCATTCAAATCGGGTAATGGTGAAACCCTAGAGAGACATTATATGCTAGCTGACTCTGGCTGATGGAATGTGCATAGCATATGCTCAATGGATCCCAGAAGGCAGAATGGGTAGCTGGATGCCAGGGCAGATTACCCTCAGTACTTAGGGTAGACACTGCCTTCAGTTATGCCTTGTGTTTTATGATTTGAGCAGTTATAATAATATGCATGCTCATTCTGGAGTATTCACTCACTGTGACAGCAGAATAAAAGGTCTTTCCACCTAGTTCCCATTTTCATGAGGAGACAGCAAATGGAATTCTTATAAATTTCCCTTTCTCTGATGCTGAAGTCTTGGAAAATACAAGTTGCCCTTAAATGGGACCATTTCATTTCATGTTCAATCTCCTTCTCACCACTCTAGGAGAGGTAGCAGATTTTGCATTATCAGTGGGACACTTTGGAGTGATAATTAGATAAATAAACACTTGCCACCCTATAGCAAGGCTAAGAGTAAAAAAAAAAAAGAGTAGTGCCTCTTAATTATTGGAAAATGTCCCTGCAAACAAATTAGTTACTAAATTGCAGTATTCTTTTCAGCTGAGCCCTTGCAGCAAAATGAAATGGGCTCTCTCTTGTTCCACTGAGTTTTGATTACATGACTTCTAAGGACTACTCCTTGACCAGAAAGCTCCTCAGAAGCAAGGATGGTGAGACATACTTTGGACGTGTTGTCAGGAGGGATCAGTCCCTGGAGAAGGATGTTATGTTTGGTAAAGTACAGGGTCAGTGGGAAAGAGGAAGACCCTCAACGAGATGGACTGACCCAGTGACTGCAACAATGGGCTGAAGCATCACAACGATTGTAAGGATGGCGCAGGGCCTGGCAGTGTTTCTTTCTGCTGTACATAGGGTTGCTGTGAGTCATAACTGACTCGATGACACCTAACAACAGCAACAACAACAAAGGACTATTCCCACTCTAAGAGTGAAATAATGATCAGGTGACATTTGTACATATTGTAGAACTCTTTATATCAAAGACGTTTAGAAGTACCTTCTATAAGAAACAGCTTAAAGAGTACAAAGTAAAATAGAAAGCCGGACCAAACTAAACAGATTTGAAAGAGTACCGGCAATTTTTATGGTATTTTTTTCTGTGAAGAAAAAAATCAAGAAATAATTCACAGAAATTATTGACATTGTTTTCATATATCCAAAATTTGCACCTTGACTGTACTTTCAAAAACTATTTTGGGGAAATAGTACACACTGAAAATGAAACCATTAACCTTCCTCCCATATGGATGCTCTAAGTGTGTAGACCAAGCCCTAAAGCTTTAATACCTAAAGATGCTCTATCTGTTATGTATTTTTTTTTTACCCCTGGCAAAATCAACGTTCTTACTTCATTTGTCTTAACAACTAAGTTACACTTTTGGATGGTTGATCAGATCCAGGATAGCAGCATCGGTTACTGGAATGGTCAAAATACAGATCACCTTGAGAAATAGTATAAACTGAGAAGAACACATACTTTTGTGGTTATCGGGGGGGGAGGAAGGAGGGTGGGAAAGGGTTATTTACTCATTAGTTAGTAGATAAGAACTGCTTTATGTGAAGGGAAGGACAATACTCAATACACAGAAGGTCAGCTCAACTGGACTGGACCAAAAGCAAAGAATTTTCTGGGATAAACTGAATGCTTCGAAGGTCAGCGGAGCAAGGGCGGGGGTTTGGGGACTATGGCTTAAGGGGACTTCTAAGTCAATTGGCAAAATAATTCTATTATGAAAACATTCTGCACCCCACTTTGAAGTGTGGCATCTGGGGTCTTAAATGCTAACAAGCGGTCATCTAAGATGCATCAATTGGTCTCAACCCACCTGGATGAAAGAAGAATGAAGATCACCAAGGTCACACGATAGCTATGAGCCCAAGAGACAGAAAGGGCCACATGAACTAGAGACTTACATCATCCTGAGACCAGAAGAACTAGATGGTGGCCGGCCACAACCAATGACTGCCCTGACAAGGAACACAACAGAAAACCCCTGAAGGAGCAGGAGAACAGTGGGATGCAGACCCCAAATTCTCAGAAAAAGACCAGAAAGACCAGACTTAATGGTCTGACTGAAACTATAAGAATCCCGGCGGTCATGGTCCCCAAACCTTCTGTTGGCCCAGGATAGGAACCATTCCCGAAGACAACTCATCAGACATGGAAGGGACTGAACAATGGGTTAGAGAGAGATGCTGATGAACAGTGAGTTACTTGTATCAGGTGGACACTTGAAACTGTGTTGGCATCTCCTGTCTGGAGGGGAAATGGGAGGGTAGAGAGGGCTAGAAACTGGCAAAACGGTCACAAAAGGAGAGACTGGAAGAAGGGAGTGGGCTGACCCATTAGGGGGAGAGTAAGTGGGAGTATGGAGCAAGGTGTATATAAGCTTATATGTGACAGACTGACTTGATTTGTAAACTTTCACTTAAAGCACAATAAAAATCATTAAAAAAAATACAGATCACGTGGTTATGTCAGGCAGCTATGATTAGACAGCCCTTGTGAAGCAAACTTCAGCAGCATCTCAAATAGAGTTCCTTTGATGCATAAAAATTAGAAAGGGATTCTTTCTGACTCTCCTAGACCATTGTTAACCTGACAACACCAGGCCCCAGATGGAGTCACTTGTGCTGAACCCGGTGTCAGCAAACTGAGACCTAGCTAAGTTTCTATTTCTTGCACATGCCTGCCCTTCCCAGGAGCTGAAACCCATGTCAATCAATCGACTGTCCAGGAAATGGAAACCTAAACTACCCCATTAGAACTTGCCTACTTGGTTTAACCTAGTTTAAAATTTACCCTTTATCCCAAATAAGGAAAGAAAATGGCCTCTAGCCAATGCAAAATTTGAGCAGTGTCACTGCCTTGTTCCTGTGTGTCCGTGACTTACAAAACCCTTATGCTTTGTACCATACTTGGTAACTCTTGTGTGACTTTCAGACCAGATGTCCCCCAATTCATGAACTAAAGAATAAAGCTTATGACTTCATACACAAGTTTAGTACTGTGAGAATTTTGTTTTTAACATCATCAAGCCTCCATTACCTTGAAATGTCTATTTTCTCATTTTGCAGATTACAAACTTGAAGCTTTCCCTTTCAATTGTGGTAGTTTCTTCAGGCTAATGAAGACAATGGCCAATGAAAGAATCAGCATCCATTTTTAACACCCAGAGCAACATCCCCCTACCTTTACAAAGTCAGACATAGAGATTTTCACAGCATGCTGACAGATAGATGGATAAAAATGCATAAGCAGCTCCAAACACATTACACTGAGGTTAATTTGAATAAGAAAAGGGTTAACTCTACCTTCAAAGTGGCACACGCTACTCAACGAAATTTCTCTTTGCAATTAGGTTTAAGGATTGAACGTAAGGATTAAAAACGAATCAACAACTAACAGTCAAGTGATGGAGGAAGATTGGACACAGTTGAAGAGTTGCCTGGAGTCCAAAAGTCTTGCTTGACACCTCAGTTTTCGTAATTCTGACCTCCTCTATAATGACTCTGGCCCTCTGTTTCTATCTGATATCTAACGTCAGTAACACTAAGGAAGAAGCAGAAAACAATGTTCCCAAGTGAGGGAAAGGCTGATTTTTTTTTCAGGCTTTTAGCAATGTGACCTTAGGTATTGATTTATAGCCCACTGCAACACCCCAGAGCAAAAGGGAACACTGGTAATTAAGTCAGTATCTGCACTTTCTAAAATAGTGCTGACTTGCAACAAAGAGAGACCCTTTATTTTTCCTCTCTGTCTCCCCATGAATGCAGATGCAGGCACTGACCTCTGACCTTTCACCAAATTCTTTAGCTGCAGCTGTTATTTTTCTTTCTCTGAGCCTTTAGCTGCTGATAGACTGGTAAGATTCACTAAATTCTGTGTGAAACTTTCTTTTAAGCAAACATGAAGCAATTTATACTTTCGAGCCTTACTTATAAAATATACCTTGTACCTTTACTGAGCACAGACCGAAAACAAATACTTTCATCTGGGCACCTATTGAGGATTTGCCAAATAAGTGCCTAGACTGAGTGACCGCATTAAGAAGTTACCGACATTTTTTTTGAAGAATGTTGTATTAAACATGGAACTTTCCATTATAAAACTCCCAAGGTTGTAAAGTGAATTGAGTCAGAAATCTCTCTTTTTGTATTCCATTAGAGTCATTACTGAAATAGGGCCACTAAACGTAATAGCAATAAAACCAAATACCTTGAGGTATGTATGCAAATGATATGCTAATCTATGCTAATCTGAGTACCATGTTCAGTGGCTATAAAAAATACTAAATACAGCTAATTAAAGATAGGTAAGTTGCTGCATTTTATACTTCACAGCAATATAAGAGAGGTAGTATATTATGATAATTATAGCATTGACTGCCTTGGGGAATACATCCAACATTTTAACTCAATTTCTTATTCTTGTGTATTTGTCCATTTCACTGAACGCAATCACATTTTCTCTTTTCTACCCCAGGTCTTAGATCCATGAAGTTAGTGCAAAACTAAATAACATGTTAAGTCTTCAGTCTCGAGGAAAACAAACACTATTCTTCCTAGAAACTTTGAAAAGGGTCATGCCCACTTAACATTCCTCTTAAAATAAGTACTCCCCACCGGGGTAATGGGGTTCAGCAGTCAGCCACATTGGAAATGTGGGTAACCAAGTCCCAATTCTCAGCATCCCTGGGAAAAGCAAAGAACTGGTTCTCCCTTCTCCCAGAAATGCAACTTCAATACAGAGGATTCTTTCCGACAGTGAACTAAGATCATGGAATATGTATTTACTTATTTACTTAAGAAATTCTGAAGATGTGGCAAAAAAAAAAAAAAAAAAAAACTGCAAAATTTGTGGGATAGCATGAATTTGATATGAAACCTATATGTCTGAGAAATAGCTGCTTTTCCTTAATAGACTTAAAGAATTATGTATATTTAATGTATTAATAGTACTTTACCCCCTAAAAGGCTTTTGCATCTGTCAGTTTGTCATATTGTGGTGGCTTACCTGTTGCTGCGATGCTGGAAGCTACGCCACTGGTATTTCAAATACCAGGAGGGTCCCCCATTGTGGACAGATTTCAGCCGTGTTTCTAAAATAAGACAGACTAGGAAGAAAGAAGTGGTGGTGTACTTCTGAAAAAAACTGGCCGTGAATAGCAGTGAAATATCGTCTGCTACAGTGCTGGAAGATGAAACCCTCAGGTTAGAAGGCACTCAAAATATGACTGGGGTAGAGCTGCCTCCTTCCTAGAGTCAACCTTAATGATGAGGATGGAGTCAAGCTTTCGGGATCTTCATTTGTGATGTGGCATGACTTAAAATGAAAACTAACAGCTGCAAATATTCATTAATAATTGGGACATGGAATGTACAAGGTATGAATCCAAGAAAATTGGAAGTCATCAAAAATGAAATGAAACACATAAAGATCGGCATACTAGGCATTGATGGGCAGACATGGACTGATATTGGCCATGTTGAATCAGACAATCATATGGTCTACTATGCTGGGAATGATAAATCGAAAAGGAATGGCATCCCGTTCATCGTCAAAAAGAACATTTTAAGATCTATACTGAAGTACAGTGCTGTCACTGGTAGGCTAATACCCATAAGTCTGCAAAGAAGACCAGTTTATATGACTGTTGCTCAAATTTATGCACCAACCACTAAGGACAAAGATGAAGGAATTGAAGATTTCTACCAACTTCTGCAGTCTGAAATTGATCAAATATGCAATCAAGACCCATTGATAATTACTGGCAATTGGAATACTAAAGTTGGAAACAAAGAAGTGTTGGTAGTTGGAAAATATGGCCTTGGTGATAGAAACGACACTGGAGATTGCTTGATAGAATTTTGCAAGACCAATGACTTCTTCATTGCAAATGCCTTTTATTATCAACATAAATGGTGACTATAAACGTGCACCTCACCAGATGGAATGCACAGGAATCAAACTGACTATATCTGTGGGAAAAGATGATGGAAAAGATCAATATCATCAGTCAGAACAAGGCCAGGAGCTGACTGTGGAACAGACCATCAATTGCTGATATGCAAGTTCAAGGTGAAGTTGAAGAAAACTAGAACAAGTCCATGACAGCCAAAGTATGACTTTGAGTATATCCTACCTGATTTAGAGACCATCTCCAGAATAGATTTGACACATTGAACACTAATGACTGAAGACCAAACGAGCTGTGGGATGACATCAAGGACATCATACATTAAGAGAACAAAAGGTCATTAAAAAGATAGGAAAGAAAAAATGAACAAAGTGGATGTCAGAAGAAACTCTGATACTTGCTCTTGAACTTAAAGTAGCTAAAGTGAATGGAAGAAATGATGAAGTAAAAGAGCTGAACAAAAGATTTCAAAGATCTGTTCCAGAAAACAAGGTAAAGTATTATAATGAAATGTGCAAAAACCTGGTGTTAGAAAACCAAAAGGAAAGAACATGCTTGGCATGTCTCAAGCTAAAAAACCTGAAAAGAAAAAAAATTCAAGCCTCGAGTTGCAGAGTTGATGGATTCTGTGGGCAAAATATTGAACAATGCAGGAAGTATCAAAAGAAGACGGAAGGAATACACAGAAACACTCTAGCAAAAAATAATTGGTCAATGTACAGCCATTTTAGGAGGTAGCATATGAGTGATCAAGAAGTGACAGTACTGAAAGAAGAAGTTCACGCTGCACTGAAGGCCTTGGTGAAAAACAAGCCTCCAGGAATTGACAGAATACTAATTGAGATATTTCAATGCTGGAAGCACTCATTTGTCTATGCCAAGATATTTGGAAAATAGCTACCTGGCCAAAAAACTATAAGAGATCCATATATGTGCCCATTCCAAGAAAAGATGATCCAACAGATTGCGGAAATTGTCAATGTCATCAATATCACCCAGAAGTAAAATTTTACTGAAGATCATTCAAAAGCAGTTGCAGCAGTACACCCACAGGAAACTGCCAGAAGTTCAAGTCAGATTCACAACAGTACGTGGAACCAGGGATATCATTGCTAATGTCAGATACGGATCTTGGTTGAAAGAAAAGAATACCAGAAATATATTTACCTGTGTTTTATTGATTATGCGAAGGCATTTGACTGTGTGGATCACAACAAATTATGGGTAACATTATGAAGATTGGGCATTCCAGAACAGTTTATTGTACTCATGTGGAACCTGTACATAGACCAAGAGGTAGTCATTCAAACAGAACAAGACTATATTTCATGGTTTAAAGTCAGGAAAGGTGTGCATCTGGGCTGTATGCTTTCACCATCTTATTCAATCCGTATGCTGAGCAAATAACCCAAGAAGCTGGACTATATGAAGAAAATCGGGACATCAGGATTGGTGAAAGTCGCATTAACACCCTTGCTTGCTGAAAGTGAAGAGGACTTGAGGTACTTACTGGTGAAGATCAAAGATTACAGCCTTCAGTAATGATTGCACCTCAACATAAAGAAAACAAAGATTCTCACACCTGAACCAATAAGCAACATCATGATAAATGGAGAAAATATGGAAGTTGTCAAGGATTTCATTTTTCTTGAATCCATAATCAACACACATGGAAGCAGCAGTCCAGAAATCAAAGGACACATTGCACTGGGCAAATCTGCTGCAAAAGACCTCTTTTTATTTATTTTATCATACTTTAGAGGAAGGTTTACAGAACAAACTAGCTTCTCATTAAACAATTAGTACACATATTCTTTTGTGACATTGGTTACCAAACCCAGGACATGTCAACACTCTCCCTTTCTCGACCTTGGGTTCCCTCTTGCCAGCTTTCTTGTCCCCTCCTGCCTTCCTTGCCCCTGGGCTCCTGTGCCCTTTTAATCTCATTTTGTTCTAAGGGTCTTTCCAATCTTTTGCTGAAGGGTAAACCTCAGGAGTGACTTCATTACTGAGCTAAAAGGATGTCCGGGGGCCATACTCTCAGGTTTCTCCAGTCTCTATCAGGACAGTAAGTCTGATCTTTTTTTGTGAGTTAGAATTTTCTCCTACATATTTCTCCAGCTCTCTCCGGGACCCTCTATTGTGATCCCTGTCAGAGCAGTCAGTGGTGGTAGCTGGGCACCATCTAGTTGTGCTGGACTCAATCTGGTGGGGGCTGTGGTAGTTGTGGTCCATTAGTCCTTTGGATTAATCTTTCCCTTGATCTTTGGTTTTCTTCATTCTCCCTTGTTCCTGACAAGGGGGAGACCAGTGGATGGCCACTTAAAGCTTTTAAGACTCCAGCCACTACTTACCAAAGCAGGATGTAGAACATTTTCTTTATAAACTACGTTATGCCGAGTGAGCTAGATATTCCCTGGGACCATGGTCCCCACAGCTCTCAGCCCAGTAATATGGTCTCTCAGGGAGTTTGGATGTGCCTGTGGAGTTTTCATGACCTTGCCTTGAACAAGTTGTGCTGGCTTCCCCAGTATTGTGTACTGTCTTACCCTTTACAAATGTTACCACTTATCTATTGTCTATTTAGTGTTTTTCCATCCCCTCCCTCCTCCCTGGTAACCATCAAAGATTGTTTCCTTTTGTGTGTAAACATTTTCATGAGTTTTTATACTAGTAATCTCATGCAGTATTTGGCCTTTTGTAACGGGCTTATTTCACTCAGCATAATGTCCTCCAAATTTATCCATGTCGTGAGATGTTCTTTATCGTTGGGTAGTACTCCATAGTGTGTTTGTACCACAGTTTGTTTATCCATTCATCTGTTGATGGGCATCTAGGTTGTTTCCATCTTTTTGCTATTGTGAATAATGCTGCAATGAACATGGATAAGCACATGTCCATTTGTGTGACGGCTCTTATTTCTCTAGGATATATTCCCAGGAGTAGGATTGCTGGATTGTATGGTATTTCTATTCCTGGCTTTCTAAGGAAGCACCATATGCTTTTCCAAAATGGATGTACCATTTTGCGTTCCCACTAGTAGTGCATAAGATTTACAATCTCCCCATAGCCTCTTCAACGTTTGTTATTATTATTATTATTTTTTGATTCGTGTCAGTAATGCCAGGGTGATGGTATCTCATTGCAGTTTTGATTTGTGTTTCTCTAATGTTATTTTTTAATGGCTAGTGATCACGAACATTTGCTCATGTGTCTGTTGGACCCTTGGATGTCATCTTTGGTGAAGTGTCTGTTCATTTCCTTTGCCCATTTTTGATTGGATTGTTTGTCTTTTTGTCCAGCTTTTGCATGCACATGAGGTAATTGAAAACACCATCACTTAGGTCAGGTGCACCTTAGTCTTCAAGGTGACTTCTTTGCTCCTTAACACTCTAAAGAGGTCTTTTGGAGCAGATTTGCGCATGTAATGCATCCTTGGATTTCTTGACTGCTGCTTCCATGAGTGTTCATTGTGGATCCAAGTAAAATGAAATCCTTGAACCTCTTCAATCCTTTCTCCATTTACCACAATACTGCTTATTGGTCCAGTTGTGAGGATTTTTGTTTTCTTTATGTTGAGATGTGGTCCATACTGAAGGCTAAGGTCTTTGATCTTTATCAGTCAGGGCTTCAAGTCCTCAACACTTTCAGCAAGCAAGGTTGTGTCATCTGCATATCACAATTATTTAGTGAGTCTTCCTCCAATCCTGATGCCTCATTCTTCTTCATATAGTTCAGCTTCTCAGATTATTTGCTCAGCATACAGACTGAATAAGTGTGGTGAAAGGATACAACCCTGACACACACCTTTCCTGATTTAAACCACACAGTATCCCCTTGTTCTGTTCCAGTGACTGCCTGTTGGTCTATGTACCCAAATGATCCATGAACACAATTAAGTGTTCTGGAATTTCCATTCTTTGCAATGTTATCCATAATTTGTTTTCATCCATGCAGCCGAATACCTTAGCATAGTCAATAAAACACAGGCAAACATTTTTCTGGCTATTCTCTGATTTCAGCCAGGATTCATTTAACATCAGCAATGATATCCCTGGTTCCACATCCTCTTCTGAATCCAGCTTGAATTTCTGGCAGTTCCCTGTCAATGCACAGCTGCAGCTGTTTTTGAATACTCTTCAGCAAAATTTTACTTGTGTGTGATATTAGTGATACTGTTTGATAATTTCTTCATTTCGATGAATCACCTTTCTTGGGAATAGGCATAAAGATGGATCTCTTCCAATTGGTTGGCCAGGTAGCTGTCTTCCAAATTTCTTGGCGTAGAGCTGTGCACTGCCAACACTGCATTCATTTATTGAAATATCTCAACTGGTATTCCATCAATTCCTGGAGCCTTGTTTTTCACCAATGCTTTCAGGGCAGCTTGAACTTCTTCCTTCAGTACCATTGGTTCCTGATCATATGCTACCACCTAGAATGGTTGAACATAGATCAATTATTTTTGCTACAGTGACTCTGTGTATTCCTCCATCTTCTTTTCATGCTTCCAGAGTCATTTAATATTTTTCTCATAGAATCCTTCTATATTGCAACTCAAGGCTTGAATTTTTTCTTCAGTTCGTTCAGCTTCAGAAATGCCAAGTGTGCTCTTCCCTTTTCGCTTTCTAATTCCAGGCTTTGCACATGCCTTTATAATACTTTGTCTTCTTGAGCAGGCCTTTGAAATATTCTGTTCAGCTCTTTTACTTCATCATTTCTTCCTTTTGCTTTAGCTATTCTATGTTCAAAAGCAAGTTTCAGCAGCTCTTCTGACATCCTTTTTGGTCTTTTCTTTCTTTCCTATGTTTTTAATGCCCTTCACATATGATGTCTTTGATGTCATTCCACAACTCATCTGGTCTTCAGTCTTTAGTGTTTAATGCATCAAATCTATTCCTGAGATGGTCTCTAAATTCAGGTGAGATATAATCAAGGCCATACTTTGGCTCTGTTGACTTGTTCTAATTTTCTTCAGTTTTAACTGGGACTTGCATATAAGCAATTGATGGTCTGTTCCACAGTTGGCCCCTGGCTTTGTTCTGACTGATGATAGTGAGCTTTTCCATCGTTTCCTCCCACAGATGCAGTGGATTTGATCCCTGTGTATTCCATCTGGTGAGGCCCAAATGTATAGTTGCCATTTATGTTTATAATAGAAGGTATGTGCAATGAAGAAGTCACTGGTCTTGCAAAATTCTATCACGCAACTTCTGGCATTGTTTCTATCACCAAGGTCATATTTGCCAACTTCCAATCTTTCTTCTTCGTTTCCAACTTTCGCAATTTCAATCACCAGTAATTATCAATGCATCCTGAATGCATGTTCGATCAATTTCAGACTGCGGAAGTTGACAAAAATCTTCAACTTCTTCATCTTTGGTCTTAGTGGTTGGTGAGTAAATTTGAATAATAGTCATATTAACTGGTCTTCCTTGTAGATAGATGTATGGACATTATCCTGTCACTGACAATATTGTACTTCAGAATAGATATTGAAATGTTCTTTTTGATGATGAATACAACACCACTCTTCTTCAGTTTGTCATTCCTGGCATAGTAAACTATTCTAAAAGGCCAATACCAGTCCATTTCAGCTCACTAATGCCTAGGATATCGTTTATGCATTCCATTTAATCTTTGAGGATTTCCAATTTTCCTAGATTCATACTTCATACATTCCACATTCTGATTGTTAATGGATGTTTGCAGCTGTGTCTTCTCATTTTGAGTAGTGCCAAATCAGCAAATGAAGGCCCCAAAAGCTTAATTCCACTCGCATCATCAAGGTGGACTCTATTTTGAGGAGGCAACTATTCTCCAGTCATATTTTGAGCGTTTTCCAGCCTGAGGGGCTCATTTTCCAACACTGTATCAGACAACGTTTCACTGCGGTTCATAAGGTTTTCACTGGCCAATTCTTTTCAGAAGTAGACCTCTAAGTTCTTCCTAGTCTGTCTTAGTCCGGAAGCTCACCTAAAACCTGCCCATCATGGGTAACCCTCTGGTATTTGAATACCAGTGGCATAACTTCCAGCGTCACAGTAACACGGCAAGCCCCACAGTACGACAAACAGATAGACACTTGGAGGGAGAAATTATAACAATAATAGTAAATAGTATTACCATAATAGGTACTATACTACAATATATAATAACCCATTGCCGTCGAGTCAATTCCAACTCATACTGACCCTATAGGACAGAGTAGAACTGCCTTATAGAGTTTCCAAGGAGTGCCTGTGGATTTAAACTGCCGGCCTTTTGGTTAGCAGCTGTAGCACTTAACCACTATGCCACCAGGGTTTCCATAAAATATAATAGTGAAAGTAAAAACATTTTATTTCAGCAACAGATGTTTTTATATAAGTGTGTATTGAAATGGCTCAAAACTTTCATTATACTTTTAGAAAAATTAAATTCCCATGACATATATTTGCCCTCCAAGGTTGGTATCTCTCTCAAATTCCTACAAAAAAAGTTTAATATGGTCTTGCTGTGGCTGCAGCAGCAGAACTGGGTTTTTTTTTTTTTTTTTCCTTTCCTCCTGAAGATTTTAATTCCATGCCTACTATTTTTCACCCTTTCCTTAACTGGGTCAATGGGAAGGGGGAAGTGAGGAGGGAGTGGGAGTCACATATAAACCAACTTGCCTTCTGCATTTCACTGACGTCATTCCAGAATTAGTTACTAAACCCTGCATTGTAGCAGAACAGAATGCATTGAGTTTTATCCTCTAAATTTAATCTGAAAAGCATTGAGAATCAACAGGTGGCACAGTGGTTAAGAGCTGGTCACCAGTTCGAATCCACCAGCTGCTCCTTGGAAACCCTATGGGGGCAGCTCTACTCTGTCCTATAGGGTCACTATTAGTCAGAACTGACTTGACGGCACATAACAACAACAACAAGTCTTCAGGCGACTAAAAGACTCCCTATGTTACTGTAGTGGAGAAAGCCTCTTGCAAACACTTGGCAAATAAAAAAGGACTTGGTAGAGGCCAGTCACAGAGGTTCTTGGCTAAATATCCCCTTTGCCTCCTCCATTTTATAGTGTCCTCTCCATGTTGTCATTAGCTGCCATTGAGCTGCCCCAACTCATGGTGACCCCCTGCATAACTGAAGGAAACGCCCTGTGGTCCTGTGCCATCCCCATGATTGGCTGTGGATCAGACTGTTGTGATACATAGAAATCGATCACCAGGCTTTCTTCCTAGTCCATCTTAGTCTGGAAGCTTCACTGAAACCTTTTCAGCATCATACCCAAAACCCACTACTTTGATTCGATTCCAACTCATAGCGACCCTATAGGACAGAGTAGAACTGCCCGATAAGAGTTTCCAAGGAGGCCTGGTGGATTCGAACTGCTGACCTCTTGGTTAGCAGCCACAGCACTTAACCACTACCCCACCAGGGTTTCCTTTCATAGCTACATGCAAGTCCCCACTAACAGATGAGTTGTAGCTGGGCATGATATATATTGGTCGGGAAAAGAAAACAGGTCTTCCACATGGAGATGAGAATTCTATCACTGAATCACCAATGCCTCACTGTTCCCTCTATCAGCCAGGGCAAACTTCAAATATGAAACATTGTTTTCTGGTTTAAACTTATTCATAAACGACCTTTTTGCATCCCAAACTGCTTCTGTATGCAGCTTCCGCAGACAACAGCAACACAAACTGAGCTAGCAAACCCGTAGGCAGACTCTTGCATCAGGTTTGCTACTACATATTTTCAAGGGGAGACGAGAGCATCAGGTGTAAATTTTTGGTTGGAGCCCTCATTCCTTCTGGAAAGGGAAGGATAAAAAAAAAAAATTTTTTTTTTGTAAGAGGTTGCGGCTCTTGGTCCAATATCTGGGTAACTGTAAACTTTACGGCTATGCCTTGATGTGTGTTTAAGCAGCAGCCTGCAGTCTGGCACAAGACAGACTTTTCCTCCACTTGTTTTATTCTGAATAGTCTTCAAGCTTCTGTGGACCAAAGTCTGTGGCTTTGATATGGCACACTTATTCAGTTCTGCCATTCCCATGAAAAACTCCCCCTCTGACCAGCATCAGCCACTTTTTAAATTCTCATTTAAATTCAAATTCTTCACAACCTTAACAGGCTGGAGATAGAGGGGGAGCAAGAAAGGGTGGTGAAAAGCTTCTCATGCATCCACATGGCCCAAAGATCAAATGGGCCCTCCAGGCAGCAGAGAAAGAATGGAAAACCCTGGAAAATACCAAAAAATACTTGGTGTGTGCTATGTGCCGCCTACTCTAGGGTTCCAAGCTGATGGTTGGTTCCAATAAACCAACAGCTTATTTATTAAGGCTCCCATAAGCTCAGCAAGTCTGACAAAATTAGCTAGAAATCTCTAAATAACAGGCTGCCTTGCAAGATTTCTGAATTTTATAGGGCCTCTCTTTGGACAAACACAGAAATAAAAAGTTTGATGTGGTGGGCTGTGTCATGGAGGAAGTGTCAATGTTTGCTTGGCTTCATTTTGTGCACAAACCTAAAATATGATGCTGGAATTTCTTTTCCACCCCTCACTCCACACCCTCCTCCAATTCACATTCAAAAGCTTCTCCTCACCCTTGGTAATCTGAGGAATTTAATGTGAATTAGAACTACGGGAAAATATCTGGAATTCACCTGGGGTTTGAGAGCATAGGTGGAGCAAATGGTTTGCAATCCACAACTAGCCTAAATGTTGGTGGTTCAAACCTACCCAGTAGTGCTGCAAAAGAAAAGCCTGGCTATCTGCTTCCATAAAGATTAGAGCCACATTTAAGCAATCTACAAATACAATGCAATTCCAATTCAAATACCAATAGCCTTCTCTAACGAGATGGAAAAACTAATCAATAACTTTATATAGAAAGGAAAGATGCCCCAGATAAGTAAAGCACTATTGAAGAAAAAGAATACAGTAGGACTCATGTTACCTGAACTCAGAACCTACTATATAGCTAAGGTAGTCAGAACAAATTGGTACTGGTACAAGGACAGACACATTGACCAGTGGAACGGAATCAAGAAATTAAATGCAAATCCATCCATCTATGGTTACCTGATCTGCTATGAAGGCTCAAAGTCCATTAAATGGGGAAAAGACAGTCTTTTTGACAAATGGTGTTGGCAAAACTGGATGTCCATCTGTAAAAAAATGAAACAGGACCCATATCTCACACCCTACACAAAAACTAACTCAAAATCAATCAAAGACCTAAATAAAAAACCAAAAACTATGAAGGTCATAGAAGAAAAATTAGGATCAATGCAACAGGCCCTAATAAAAAAATACACAACATAAATAGGATAAAAACCATAACTGGTGATACACAAACAACAGAAGATAAGCTAGAGAACTTAGATCTTCTAAAAACGAAACATTTATGCTCATCAAAAGTTTTCACCCAAAGAGTAAAAAGACAGCCTACAGACTAAGAAAAATATTTTGACTATGACAAATCTGACAAAGGTCTAATCTCTAAAATCTATAGGAAAATGCAACACCTCTTCAACAAAAAGACAAATAACCCAAATAAAAAAATGGGCAAAGGATATGAATAGACACTTCACTGAAGGATTCGGGCAGCTAACAGACGCATGAGGAAATGCTCAAGATCAATAGCCACTAGATAAATACAAATCAAAGCTACAATGAGACACCCTCTCATCCAGACATTACTGGCATGAACCGAAAAAAAAAGGAAAATAACAAATGTTGGAGAGGCCTCCTGGGGAGCTTGGAGCTCTTATGGACTGCTGGTGGATATGTAAAGTGGTACAACCATTTTGGAAAATGACACAGTGCTTCCTTAAAAAGCTAGAAATAGAAATACCATATGATCCAGCAATTCTACTCCTAGGTGTATGCCCTAGGGAAATAAGAGCCGTCGCAGGAATAGACATATGCGCACCCATGTTCATTGCAGCTTTATTCACAATAGCAAAAAGATGGAAACAGCTGTCCATCAACAGATGAATGGATAAACAAACTATGGTACATACACACGATGGAATACAATAAAGGACAATGATGAATCTGCAAAACATCTCACAACATAGAAGAATCTTGAGGGCATTATGCTAAGTGAAATAATCATGAAAGGACAAATACTATATGAGAACACTATTATAAAAACTCATGAAAAGGTTTACACACAGAAAGAAACAATCATTGATGGCTACTGGGAAAGGGAGAGGTAGGGAAGGTAACTAGACAATAGATAAGTGGTAACTTCGGTGAAGGGTAAGACAATACTGGGAAAGTCAGCACAACTTGACCAAGGAAAGGACATGTAAGCTTCATAGACAAATCAAAACTCCCCAAGGGATTGAATTACTGAGCTGAGGGCTAGAGACCATGGTTTCGGGGGACATATAGCTCAACTGGCGTAAAATATAAAGAAAATATTGTATACCCTACTTTGGTGGGTAGCACCTGGGGTCTTAAAAGCTTGTGAGCGGCCATCTAAGATACTGCCTGATCCCACCCTGTCTGGAGCAAGGGATAATGAAGAAAACCAAACACACAAAGGAATGATTAGTCCGAAGGACTAATGGACCACATCTACCACAGCCTCCACCATACTGAGTCCAGCACGACTAGATGGTGCCCAGCTACCACCACTGACTACTTTGACTGGGATCACAATAGAGGGTCCTGAACAAAGCTGGAGAAAAATGTAGAACAAAATTTTAACTCACAAAAAATGACCAGACTTACTGGTCTGACAGAAATTGGAGAAACCCCAAGGATATGGCCCCCGGATGCCCTTTTAACTCAGTACTGAAGTTACTCCTGAGGTTCACCCTTCAGCCAAAGATTAGGCAGGCCCACAAAACAAAACAAGATTAAATGGGCATACCAGCCCAGGGGCAAGGACTAGAAGGCAGGAAGAGACAGGAAAGCTGGTAATAGGAAACCCAAGGTTGAGAAGGGAGAGTGATGAAGTGTCGTGGGGTTGGCAACCAATGTCACAAAACAATATATGTATTAATTGTTTAATGAGAAACTAATTTGCTCTGTAAACTTTCATCTAAAGTACAATTAAAAAAAAAAAAAGGGTCAGAGCTAAGAAAACCTCACGGTGCAGCTCTACAATGATAGGACACACATGGAGTCACCATGAGTCAGAATCAACTTGACGTCAACGGTTTTTTGTTTGTTTTAACAGCCGATTCAAACTTTTACAAGGATGTTGCCCAGGAAATATGAAATCTTTTTTTACTTTTGACCACTGGCCCCATGGAAGTGGGCCTGATCTCCCACTTGCCTTTGGTACACAACTGGTTACTCCTGGTTTTCCATTGAGCTCTCCTCCCTTCATCCACCCAACTCTGGTGACTTTTGGTGACTCTACGTTATGTATTGATTCGTGTTCTCCTAAAATATGTGTAGAGTTCCTGGCCCTTGTACCTGTGGATGTAATCTTGTTTGGAAATAGGGGCTTTCTTTTGTTATGTTAATGAGGTCATGCTAGTGTAGGGTAGATCCTAAACCTAATCACTTCTGAATTACAAGAAAACCAGAACAGACACAGAGACACACATGCAATGGGATGGTAGACCACATGTGAGGATCAGCTATAACCCAAGGATTACCAACGACTGCTGACAGACACAAGAAACTAGTACAGAGAGACTCACAGAAGGAATCATTATGGCCAAGAACCTGATTTGGTCTTCCACCTTTCAGAGCTGTGAGAAAATACATTTCTGCTCTTTAAAGCCACCCATTTGTGGTATTTCTGTTATGGTAGCACTAGGAAACTAAGATACTGTGTTTGTACTATGCTGCTTCTTACTTAACCTCTCAGGTCCTTGCTTGGACATGTCTCCACAGTGGATTCCAGCCCTCAGGAGTCTGCCTTTTGTCTAGGCTCATGTGTCTCTCCAATGAGATAGAAGGTAACAATCCATTCACCTCCCATTCATTACATACTCGATTTTGGGGGGAATGATATGAAATAGCCTTTCTTGGTCAAATATCTAATTTCTTCAGAAGGAAAGTTGGCAAAGCACAAGGTATGAATCAGTTAACTTTATCACCGATCTTTAGGGTAATCAAGAGACACATCATTGTTTTCTAACTTGCAACTCATTTCGCCCTATATTCGTATCTAAAGAAATACTGATGTAAAAACAAAAACACAAACCCATTGTTGTTAAGTTGATTCCAACTCCTAGTGACCCTACAGGACAGAGTAGAACTGCCCCATAGGGTTTCGAAGGAGCAGCTGGTGGATTCACACTGCTGACCTTTTGGTTAGCAGCCAAACTCTTAACCACTGAGCCACCAGACCTCCACTTATGATGCTGGACTTTGATATAGATGATTCTACAGACTAATATTTCTTGAAATGATTCTCTTCTTCCTGCCTCCATTCCCTCTGCCTTAGATGAGGTCCTTATTCTCGATCACCTCTTAATTAGTCCCCTTGCTGCCTGGCCACATCCTTCTCATGCTGCCACAAGGGGATAATGTCAAAATACAAGACTGATAAGTCTCTCTCTTGCTCCACTGTTTAAAATACTTCACTGCCTACTGACATCAGCATTTCTTAAGGGGCAGAGAACCGGAAGCCTCAGCAAATAAACAAATGGCCAAATATGATTGAGAAAAGTTGCACAGTGAAACTCCCTCTTAGAGATTCCAAATACATTCCAAATTCAGAGTATTATTCATTCTAAGAGTCCTGCGGTGAAGAAACTTATTCAGCCTGGAATATTCTTAATGTATTTGATCATGGAACTCCTTTTCCAAGTTTTACCTATTACCTATAGTACTTGTTTCCAGAGACTCTTCGAGTAATCCTTTCTAGGATTAAAAAACCAAGCTGTTTAACTCGTAGCAGTGGGTGTTTCATGATACAGTGTTTTCTGCCTACCTATCCAGACTCATTTTCTACCCACTGAAGCCTTGCCCTTTTACTTGCAGACAAACGAGGTCCACACCATAATGTTACATTGCTCTATACCTTTGCATTTGCCCATTCCTCTGCCTGTAGTGTTTTCCCTCCCCTTGTCTGTCTGGGAAAACTCTGGTGGTGTAGTGGCTAAGTGCTATGGCTGCTAATCAAAGGGTCGGCAGTTCAAATCCACCAGGCGCTCCTTGGAAACTCTACGGGGCAATTCTACTCTGTCCTATAGGGTCGCTATGAGTCGGAATCGACTCGACGGCACTGAGCTTGGTTTTGGTTTGGGTTTTGTCTGTCTGGTAAGCTTTTTCCCCATCTTTCTAAACTCAGAATAGATACTCTACCCCTAGCTCCCCAAGGAATTCTTCTCAACTCTTGCCTAACAAAGGTGACCACTCCCTTCTTAGTTCTACCACCATGCCTTGCTCACATTTTGTTTGCACTCCTCATGTTGTTGTTGTTGTTGCTAGCTGCCTGTGATGGCTAAGATCGAGAGTCAAATTGGCTGGGCCATGAGTCTCAGTGTTTTGGCAGCTGTGTGTTGTTGAGATCACTTCCCGGCTGAGATTTGATATGTGATCACCTCCAGGATGGAGTCTGCTGTGAGTAGCCAGTCAATTGAAAGGGAGTTTCCCTGGGCGTGTGGCCTGCACTGAATATAAGCAAACATTCTGGCAAGGCTCAGAGACTTTTCACTCGTGCTGAATCCTGTAGCTGGCTCCTGTTCTTCTGACCTCTAGTTCTTTGGACTTGAGCTAGCAGCTCACCTGCAGTCCTGCCTACCAGTCTTGGAATTCATTGGAATTCATTTCTCAGCCTGTGAGCAAGCCTCTGCTCTCTCACCTGCTGATCTTGGGTTTGCCAGCCCCTGTGACTATGTGAATCAGGAGAAGCCTCTATCTTGACCCATGGACTTGGAATGTTCTGGCCTCTACAACTGTGTGAGCCATTTCCTTGATATAAATCTCTCTCTGTATATTTATTTATATGCTTTACTGGCTTTGCTTCTCTAGGAAACCCAGCCTAAGACACTGCCATAGAGTCAGCCCCCAGTTCATGGCAACCCCATATAGAACTGAATAAAAAGCAGCCCAGCGCTGTGTTATTCCCAGGACCGATTGTGGATCTGACCCTCGTGATGCATAGGGTTTTCATTTGCTGATTTTTGGAAGTAGATCGTCAGACTTTCCCAGTTCATCTTAGTTTGGAAGCTCTGCTAAAACCTGTTCAGCATCATAACAAAACACAAGCCACCACTGACAAAGTGATGGCTCGGAATTATACCCAGGTCTTCTGCATGGAAGGCCACCACTGTCCCCCTGTCCTCATCATACTGGTTTATAATTGTGTTTGTAGGTCTACTACATCAAAAGGGCTAAGTGACTTGATGAAAGGGGTAGACTCTGGGTACACAGTTTTACCCTGGAGCATGGTAGAAGCTGGCTTCCTGTTGGCTTGGCTATCCTAAATTTGATAACGGCATTGGTGTTTCAACGGTAGAGTTCTCCCCTTCCATGAGGGAGATCCAGGTTTGACCCCCAGCTAACACATCTCATGAACAGCCACTGCCTGTCTGTCAGTAGAGGCTCGTGTGTTGCTACGATGCTGAGCAGGTTTCAGCAGAACTCCCAGACTAAGATAGACTAGTAGGAAAGGCCTGGAGATCTACTTCCAAAATCAGTCAAGGAAAATTCACAATGATCATGAGGATGGCAAAGCACCACACAGCACGTCGTTCCACCGTGCATGGAGTTGCGGCAGCTAACAACAACAAGTTTGATAATACACATATATCAAGAAAAAAATTCTCATATGAAAATTACATATATACACATATATATAGGTGTTACCATGAGTCAGTTACCATGAGTAGGAATCAACTCAATGCTTGATGGTAACAGTTTGGTTTGTGTTTTATACATGTGTGTGTTTGTGTGTATGCATGCATATATATGTACAAATATATGTAGCTTATATGTATACAAGGGACACACTCAAAGACACACACATGAGCACATACATGCCCTCACAGACATTATTCTTTCCAGCCATAAAACACCACCATTTAATAAAGGACTAAGAAATACAGGAAGAGAAGCCTTCTCCAAGGACACAGAAAAGACCTCAGTTGCCTTAGAAATAACACCTTGAGAGTTTTAGTCTTTACACACAACCTTAGCTTCGAAAGTCTCATCCAAACAACAAACCAGCAGCATCCTACACAGAACCCCATTTATCTACTTGGGCCGAAATGTTCTGAAAATTGAACATTGCTACAGATATTGATCCAGGCACACAGACACCGGCAATGCTCCCTTTGTGTGGAATTTACAGACAAGTCTGTTAGCAAGAATTCTGAGGTGCAGAGGCATCCTGGAGGCTGCTGCTTCCCTCAGAGGGAGAGAAGGATGGAATCTTTGGCCGCATCTTTACCAACCGCATCTCATCCCTACTGTGCTGTGTGCCTCCCCATCCCTTGCTCTGGGTCCAGCTTTACTTTCCTCTCTGGTTCCTCTCGCTCTGTCTTGCTCTGACCCTTAATGTAACGTGACCCGTTAGTCATGACCTTCACATGCTGCAGTGGGGTTCTGTTCTCCCTCTGCTCTGTCTCTCTGGCCTTAAGCTATAGTGCACTCGCGAAGCACGAGACACTCTTTTTAAAAAATCTAACTGAAAGGAGTTTTGTTTGCTTTCTGGCCCTCAAACACCGAGGCACTGTTGTGCTCCTTGAAATTGTAAATTATGTCTGTTTAAGAAAATGTCAGTGTTTTTTAAAACAGAATAACAGTGCTGGAAAAGACTTGGCTGTGCTATTTGTTACCCAAGTTTCATGCAAGAAAAATGATGCATTCATCATTATGAGCACAGTCAAGGGGTCTAATGACTTGGGCACAATGCCGCTTCAGTTCTTTTAAAGTAAGGCGATGGATTTTTTTTTTCTCTCTCCTGAGCAAGTTATCTGAGCAACGTAAAAGCTCATAAACTGAGATCCAGGAGGGCTGTCAATAAGGCACTATACTCAACAACAATTAAAACGTAAAACACATCTCGTATAATTAAATTGATTTTTTTTTTCTGCCAGAAACATTCTTATTTTGGGTAATGATTGCTTGGTTGTCTAAAATTGTATTTATGGGGTTGAGGGAGGGTGAGAGGTGTTGTTATGCTCCAATACCACTTCTTGTTTCTTCATAATTCAATTCTTAAAGAGGCCAATAGGGTGAGTTTTGAGTAGAGAAGCGTAAATAGCTATGGATATCTGTAGAATCAATGTAGAATCGTTAAGCTGGTAAACATATTATTTAGCTACATAGAATTTCACTCGCAAGTGGACTGGCAGGTCTAAGAAAACAAGGGTGAAAGTGTTAGCCCAGAAAACCAGGCCACTAACTTTGATGGGTTTGCTGACCAGTTAGGACCCTGAGCCTGGCTCTTAATTTAGCCATGTTTTTATGAGTGTAATCCAGCCATCAAATAGTTATGTTTTTCTTTGTCTAAAATAGGTTAATGTCCGTAAAACACGAGGTTTCACTTTTTATGTTAAAAATTGCTTTTTAATATTTGAGGACAAGAAAGCAAGCGCATAGCCTTTTTTTTTGACCCTTGAATAACTATACTAAGTTGAGATATTTACCTGAACTTTCCTTACTTGGCCTCCATTCATGTTAAACAGCTGTTGGAATGAATACAAAGAGCCTTGCCTGACTTTCTAGTAATAACCTTGATTTTTTTTTTTCTTGATGACTTGAAAGCATTATAGAGTGGATTAAATTTTACCTTTACCAGCAATGGGAGTGGCTGTTTTTACATTAAATATTACTGGGTTGAATGGGAATAAGGAGCCCTGGTGGTGCAGAGTGCTTAACTCTTTCATTACTGTTAGGTTAATGGTATATTAAAAAAAAAAAAAACAACAAAAAAAAACCATTGCTGTCAAGTACCAGCCCCTTTTTATGCCTCTGGACCTCAGAAGCAAGATGTAATTCTGGTTCTAATGCATTTAGTATCAATTTGGGTCCCTTTTGAAATGTGTGAAACTCAGCAGACCAGAGTTGGAGCCTTATTGTTGTGTAGGTTGAGCATTCTATTAGGTGATGCTTCCTGGATGTGTGAGTTTTGTAAACTTTTGCCTTTTTTCCCTTTAATTCTGTGAGATAATGCTTGCAACCATAATGATGGCTTTCCTATGTGATACTTAGGGAGCCCTGATGGGTCTGTTTTGTTTTTTCTGTGTTATATTTGGAAAATCAGAGGTTCCCCATGTAACCTAATAGAAAACAAACAAACAAAAAAAAAAATCTGTTGCCATCGAGTTGATTCCAACTCACAGCCACCCTATAGGACAGAGTAGAACTGTTCCATAGGATTTCCAAGGAGTGGTTAGCAGCCTGAGAGCTCTTAACCACTGAACCACCAAAGATGCCCACAATAAATTATCTGTATAGCTCTTATTGGTATATCACAGATTAGTGGTGTCACAGTGCCCCTTGCCTCATTGGCAACTTGTATTACCAGACCATACTTCTCAAAATCCATATTACCAACCCAAAATTTAAACACACTCGATTAGTGTGCTTTGCATTCCAATACTGAAAACACACATGCCGTCTGTCATGGATTGAATAGCGTCCCCCCAAAATATGTGTCTACTTGGCTAGTCCATGATTCCCAGTATCGTGTGGTTGTCTCCCATTTTGTGATCTAATTTTCCTATATGTTGTTAATCCTGATCTTTTTCTGTGGTTAATGAGGCAACATTAAGTTATGTTAAGGAGAATTAGGGTGGGATGCAACACCCTTACTCAGGTCACAGCCCTGATCCCACATAACGGGAGTTTCTCTGGGGTGTGGCCTGCATCACCTTTTATCTTAAAAGAGAGAGAAGCAAGCAGAGAGACAGGGACCTCATTACCACCAAGCAAGAAGGGCCAGGAGCAGAGTGCATCCTTTGGACCTGAGGTCCCTGTGCTGAGAAACTCCTAGACCAGAGGAAGATTGGTGACAAGGGCCTTCCCCCAGAGCCTACAGAAAGAGGAAGTCTTGCTCTGGAGCTGGCTCTCTGAATTCAGACTGCTAGCCTCCTAGTCTGTGAGAGTATATTTCTGTTTGTTAAAGCCATCCACATGTGATATTTTTGTTACAGTAGCACTATATAGTTAAGACAGAATTTGGTACCAGGGAATACATGGTGGGTAGTGGAAGTTCTAAATACCAGCTAAGACCAAGTGACCAATTGCAGAAATGAGGACTATAATTGTTATGAGTATTTCTTTCTTGTATATGAGCCTTGAATATTTTCATTTGCTTCATTTATAAAATACAAGATGTAACGAGGGATAGTGTGTTTTCAGTTGTATGCATGTTAGTGGTATCATGTAAGGCACAAGTATGACTTTATTACTATCTATTTAGAGGTCTGCATATGGTTTAGGGAGATGTGTACAAGTACCAAGTTGACAAGCAGTGGACTGCAATGGTTAGGGTTGTTTGTGAACTTGACTAAGCCATGATTCTCAGTGTTTTGGCAGTTACAATGTAGTTTGGCAACTATGTAATAATCACCTCCATGATGAGATCTGCCATGAGCAGCCAATCAGTTGAAAGGGAATTTCCTCGGGGGTGTAGCCTGCATCCAAGATATGTTGATTTTTTGGCAAGGATTGTGGGCCTTCTGGATCCTGCATCCGGCCTCCGGTTCTTGAGACATAAGCTGGCTGTTTACCTGCTGATCTTGGGTTCGTCAATCCCTGCAGCTATGTGAGTCAGGAGAACTCTTCAGCCTGCCCCATGAACATGGGGCTTTCCAGCCTCTACAACCAAGTGAGACATTTCCTTGATACAAATCTCTCTCTCTCTCTTTGTCTTTCTCCCTCTCTCTCTATAGGAGCCCTGGTATGGTACAGTGGTTAAGAGCTTGGCTGCTAAACCAAAGATCAGCAGTTTGAATCCACCACCTCCTTGGAAACCCTAAGGTGCAGTTCTATTCTGTTCTATAGGGTCACTATGAGTCACAATTGACTCAATGGCTGTCGGTTTTTTGGTACACACACACACACACACACGTACATACACACATATGTATATATACACATATATACATAGATATACATGAATATATATATATATACACATGTATGCCATACATGTTGCTGTCTAGCCGAATCCAACTCATACTCAATATATATATATATATATATGTTTCACTGGTTTTTCTTCTCTAGAGAGACATCATCAAAAATAAAAAACAAAAAAACTGAGAAGCAAAAATGTAGTAATGAATTAAAACCCTTGACTGTTAACTGAAAGGTGTATGGTTTGAACCCACCACCACTCCACAGAGAAAAGATGTGGCAGTCTGCTTCCATAAAGATTTGCAGCCTTAGAAACCATATGGGGCAGTTCTACTCTGTTCTATAGGGTCACTGTGAGTCAGAATGGACTGGAAGGTAATGGGAATTTTAATGGGAACCGAGATACCAAGAGAAGACCTAGCCACGTGGAAATTACAAAAGAAAGAAAAAAAAGAAAGAAAGAGAGAGAGAGAGATGTGTTGATGTTTTCCTTTATTTTTAAAAGCGAGAAGTTACGCAGAGGAGATCAGATGAGGATTCTGTGTGGGTGGGGGGAATGTATTTGCTGTGAAATATGATGGAATGTTTACTGGGCTATTTTCATTAGAATCAAAATGTTCCTGCTCTCATACCCAGGTTTCACAGCAGTGGCCTTTAAAAAAATCTTGCCTTGATGATTGGTGGTCCAACTCCCCTTGGAAGTAATCGTCCTAGACTGTGACCAGCTACATTCATGCTGTTTGGTAAAAACCTGGGAGATGCAGCAATAGCCTTGGACATATGCTTCTTTTTGGAGCATGTGAGAGTTGAGTTCCACTTCTTTCCCGTATTTACTGGGGAAGAGCCTAATAAGTTAGGGTGGGGAGGAAGCATCACCTGCCAGAGTGCTTCCTTGCCTTTTGAGTTAACATGAGTTACTGTGCCTGACTCCTGGCCTTGAGCCTTTATCTCAGAGATCACTTGGCCCTAGGTGAATGATGGAAAAGAGGTATAGTGAAGATAAACTGGGCCATGGAGGACCACCAAAATAATGAATGGCATGCCCTTGAGCAAGCACAACATTCTCTTTGAGTCTCCATATTCTGCAAAATTAAAGCAATGCTATCTCCGAGCCTTAGGATGAGAACTATTTTTAATAATCATATGCATGGGAAAACAGATGGTATTTAAAAGAAAAAAATTGGAGCAGTGGTGTTAGCTTAATGGGATTTTAGGTCACTGTTTTCTTCTGTTTTTCCAGATTTTCTGTAATTTCCCCTATGCACACATATGCACACATACACATAAAATAACATCAGTCACAAAAGGTCTTTGGGCAGATCTTTTGCTATGAATAATTCAGTATTTAGTCTTCCCCTTCAAATAAATCATGAGTCTTTCATTTGAAAAAAATAAATATATACGAGGTATATATACGCTATCACGCTACTTCATGGGATGTTTTGAAATTCAAATTAAATGATCCAGTGGAAGTGGTTAGTATCTTACAGCCTATTTTACAAATTTTTTTGTTGTTAACAGTGGTCAGGTCAATCTCCAACTCATAGAGCCGCCATGTGTAATGCAGTGAAATGCTGCCCAGTCCTGTGCCATTCCCATGATCAGGTAGGGACTAGACCATTGTGATCCACAGGGTTTTCCTTGGCTCATTTTTGGAAGTAGATCCAGAAGCTCTGCTGAAACTTTTTGTTGTTAGGTGCTATTGAGTCGGTTCTGACTCATAGCAACCCGATGTACAACAGAATGAAACACTGCCTGCTTCTGTGCCATCCTTACAATTGTTGCTATGCTTAAGTCCATCTTTGCAGGCACTGTGTCAGTACATCTCATTGAGGGTCTTCCTCTCTTTCGCTGACCCTCTACCTTACCAAGCATGATGGCCTTCTCCAGGACTGGTTCCTTCTGATAACACGTCCAAAGTATGTGAGATGAAGCCTTGCTATCCTCGCTTCTAAGAAGCATTCTGGCTGTACTTTCAAGACAGATTTGTTCCTTCTTCTGGCAGTCCATGTATATTCAATATTCTTTGCCAACACCATAATTCAAAAACATCAATTTTTCTTGGGTCTTCCTTATTCATTGTCCAGGTTGGTGGCTACTTCCAATAATTTTTTTTTTTTTTTAATGAAGACCTGCCCAGGCCAGTCTTTTATGTTAAGTTTTAATGACTTCTATAGATTTTAAGATTCTGTATTTTTTACAACTACATCCACGGTTTTCTCTCTTTAAAATTCAGTTAGATGTCTGAGGTCCTTTTCGTTTCTTTCATTTTTAGTGGAATCTGCATTAGAAAATCATAACTTACTATAGCTTTTGATTAATTAAGAAAAGATAACTGTTGTTATTGACTTCAGTCTTACAAAACAATGAAACCAAGTATAGAACGTTTTAAGTAAATTGCTTTTATAGGATTTTTATCTTCAGAATTGACTGTGACTCCATGGTTTGTTGTGATTAATTAAACCACATTAATTTGAACTTTTGATCATATCAACTAAACCTGGTGAATTTATTTTTTGTCCTACATTTGACCAAAAGTTTGCTATTCATGGTGTAAACTAGATTTTAGGAGCCTTAATAATGAGGTTCCTAAAAGGTACTGAATCGTACCTAAAAGGTACTGAATCGTACCTAAAAGGTACTGAATCGTACCTAAAAGGTACTGAATCGTACCTAAAAGGTACTGAATCGTACCTAAAAGGTACTGAATCGTACCTAAAAGGTACTGAATAGGAAAGCATACTATTGTAGTTTATATATGGTAGAACTTGAAAATACAAAAAGAGAGAAAGAAAAGGAAAGCGAGCTAAATTCAGAAGTATGTAAACAGCCAGTATCAAGTACTTTAGTTCCTATCCCAGCTTTCCAAATATCTGTGTGAATTTAGGTAAGTCATATCAGGGCCCAAGAGCCCTCTATTTGTAAAAGGAACTGAATGGACCGAACAATGGCTTTCCAACTGTTTTACAGGAAGTACTAATATGTGTCTCTCATTTTTCTTTTTTTGAAGCTGTAGAAGCTCTACTTTTGTGTGTTTTATATATTCCTGCTTAATGTACACAGTTCAGTTTGGGGTTGGGGGAATTTCTCTGTTTAAAACATGTATCTATGTGTATATAAACCAAAAAAACCCAAAACATTGCCATCTAGCTGATTCTGACTCATAGCAACACTTTAGGACAGAGTAGACTGCCCCACAGGGTTTCCAAAGAACATCTGGTGGGTTTGAACTGCCAATCTTTTGGTTACCAGCCGTAGCTCTTAACCACTGTGTCACCAGGGCTCCTGTGTATATACCCTGTGCTAATTCATGTTTTAGGAGATTTCTTAGTGTAGAGGAATTCACGTTTCTGGACTAATAAGTCATGTAAGAGTAGTGATAGTGAAAATCATTCGGTCAACAAACATTTATTAGTTGTCTGCCACACGACAGAAAACTGGGGCCTCGAGAAACAGAATCTTGAAAAGTAAGTTCTGGAATGGTATTGGGAGACCTGGAATCTAGTTGGTCCAGAACACATCAGACATGTCACCTTAAGCAAGTCAGCTTTCTGGAGTTAGATCATTTATAATCTGATTCTTTGAACACATAACTTGTCAAATGCTGCCCTGGCTTCTAACTCACCTGGCACCTTCTCCCTTATAGCACAGTGAACATACTCAAAATTACTTCTGGTACTATGACTCTGACAATGCTACTGGCTTAATCTAGTGATTTTAGGTTTTAGGTATATGGGAAATCTTTGTTTTTAAAATTTTGTTCTCCTGACTTGTGTTTGTTAGCCTATTCTATCAATAAGGCATTATTTCTTTACTTAAAATATAGGGAGCTCTTGCTTCTTCTAAAATGTAACTTTGGGAGGGAAAAGCTTTCATCCACCAGCTCTGTAGCTTAAGTATTTTAACAAGTATTTGTCCTTGGCAGGAGGGATTCAGCATGGTGAGATGAGGTGTGGGGTGCGTAACAGGGATGAAGGAATAAAAAAGGAAAACGAAACTCTTATCAAGTAAATGGCCACAGAAAGGGACGATGAGGGGTTGCCAGAGACATCTACCACACAAGTGTTCCGAGTTTCACAGAGCTTCCTGTCATCGGGAAGCTTGGAAATATTTAAAAAGATTTTTAAAAAAAGCATGGATAAAAGGCAGCTCTTAAATGATTACACAGCTACATAGCAGTTCACTCTTAAAATTAGTCGATCACAGAGTATTATGTGAGTTCAAAACTTTGCAGTCATCTTTGCTGGATATCTATCAATGGAACACCCAAATGCATAACCAAAAAGGTTGCACTGAGCCAACATCCTTCTAACACTGTTATTTTTCTAAAAAATTCTGGTAAATTTTCAAATATTCTCTTTTTATTCTGATTTAAAGGATGGCATAACTCACACTAGAAAGATAGTCTTGTGAGTCAGTGCATAGGGATACATTGTGCATTTTTAGGTCTCAAAAACAGAAAGAAAAGATGAGTACTCTAATTAAGGCTGACCCAGTTAGTGGTCACAGATTCAACCTACTTCCATTTCTGCAGGGTTTTGTCTGTTTTTTAGTAAAAGTCATCAGTTCCCACACATTTATATTCAAATAGGGACAGAGAAGTAAATAAATGCATCTATTCATTCAGCTAAGTACAGAGCAATCCAATTCCCCAGTGTGTGCACATGTGTTTGTGGTTTACTAATATACATTTTTTCTTTGGAGAAATATATATGCTATAGCTTCAAGGGTGGAAAATTTTATGTACTTCTGTAGTAAGGAGCTTTAATTAGAACTGTTTTGGATATGTGTTTGGAGGGGAAAAAAATGTAATAAATAGATATTGCCTTAGTGCCTAGAAATACAAATAAAATCCTGTATTTAAATATCTCTCTCCCAGAACCTCCAAGCAGGAATATGAGGTCACTAGTTCTTTCTACGTCTCATTCTGGCGCTACATTAATTCTACATACACGCATCTTAGAAAACAACATAAGCATATGATAGTTATGACCTTCCAAATACATTCTACCCCTCAGCATGCTAGAATATATTTAAAACAGATTATATTTTTTTTCCATGTTTCAGTGTTCACAGTTCATAAGACAGGCATTTCCACAGCTGACTCTCCATTTTCACGGGTAGCAAATATTCTGATTAGTATCCCAGATACCAAATTTACCAATTTTTATCCAGAATAGAAAATGCCATGGATGTTAAAGATTTTCCTTCTTGCTGTCTATATTGAAAACATCGACATAATATGAATCAGATAGTCAAATATGTTGTGATTGCTCTGACAGCTACTGTTGCTAAAGAAACGTCCTTTGAACTAGTGTGTCCTGAAGAATTTTGATGCCATGGAAAAGCTGGTGGGGCAAAAAAATATCTCTCAGCACTAATCTCATATTAAAAACCATAAAGTAAAGCCATGCTATGGACCAGAGAGAAGACAAGTAGGAGATTTATGACACTGAGACTTCTATCATTTAAGTCCTAATGATTCGAACTTCTTTGCTCTCCTTTCATACATAACCGATCTTTTAAAACCCCCTCCACGTGGGAAATACTTTAAGGCAATGTTGTGCAAATCGCTGGTATGTTTTTCCAATCATTCTTGTGAACTCAACAAAATCAGTTTTAGCACAGAGTCTATTTTCTCAGTCTTTCTCCTCTCAGGGAAAAATTGATCTAGTGTTTCCAGGAAGAGGACTATTTCCCCACCTTTCCTCATTTTTATTTATTCCAAGACTTTGGACATTAAGGATGCCACCATAATAAAATAGGATAAATAAAAGTCAGTGCAGTGGTAAGAAGGCAAAGAGAGGAAAGTATAGATGCTGTGGGGGGCGTGGGGTAGAAATGGATATTTCCATGGGAAAAAATAATACAGCCACATGCAAGTCACATGAATTTCTGTTACAACTTCTAAAGATCAGTCCAAAATTCTGCATTTTTTAAAATTAATACTATATTCTGCAGAAAAAAATGTGCAAATTTCTTATTGCATGGGTTTACTGGTCTACTTGTAAGCATAGCGATTTTGTTCGTAATTAGCTTAACACTAATGCTTTGAATTGGAGCGCATGAAAACCCCAGTCTGAGAGCACTCAGGATGGAAAGAATAACCGGAAACTACAGTCACATCGTGTATGTGAATTGAGCTATTTGTCAGAGCTGATGAGTTTTTCTTTTACTAAAGAGAATTTTCCAGAGAGGAATGTATTCAATTGAGTCTAGCATACAATAACTAATACCATTCTCTCTTCTAGTACTCAAGCTCAGAGATAAATTTGATGTGAGATGTGAGGGTGTATGGCTGATTGGCCAGCTAGAGCACCTCTGCCATGTTAATGTTTAACAATGGGAGCTGGCCATGGGTATTCTTCTATCTTATCTCAGGCTTGTTTATCGTTGGAAGCCTCTCTAAGACTTCTTGAGAATGACTTATTCAGCCCTCCCTAATGGCTATAATTTCAGTTTAGATACACAGCAGAAGATTAGCATGATGTTATCTCTTTCCAAAAGTACAATAAATTAAAGAGACAGTGAATTGCCATTAGGAAGGAAATGCACATTTTTTTAAAAGGTGCATGCCCATTAGGATCCAATGGCCCAATGTGCCTTCAAAAAAATAAGTATTCGTTGTCAAGGGTAGAATCAGGTCCATTACTCCCTGATAGTACATTTATTTAAAAAAGAAAAGAAAGCAAGAAAAAGAGTCTTTAAGAAAAGCTGCTTTCTGAAAATTTTCCAAGTTGGGTAATTAAAGAGGCAAAATGAAAGCCCAGACCTAATCATATGTATAAATTAGCATTTAGTTCTTTGTCCGTTCATTTGTTACTTCTGCCATTCATCTCTTCTGCCACATAGGTGTGAAGAGCTGGGAAAAGGATGGTAGAGAAGATCCCTGCCATAAAAAAACAATGATTTGAAGCCACAGGAGAGTCCCTAACCTTAGCACACTGCAGGAGACTTGACTCTCAGCAAAGCAACCTCCACAAAGGGTCATCCAATTTCCGTTATCCGTAAAGCTCTCTTGATGTTTCCAGGAATTAAAGATTATGACTTCTTTATTTAATATTTAGGAGTCCCTGAGTGGCACAGTTAAGAGCTCTGCTACTAACTGAGAAGTTGGCAGTTTGAATCCACTCTGAGTTACTTTGGAAGAAAAGCTGGCGATTTACTTTGAAAAGATCATTTATTGATGTTGTTACTTATCATGGAGTCAATTCTGACTCTTGGTGACCCCATGTGTGCAGAGTAGAACCACTCCATAGAGACTTTTCCAGAGAGGAGTGTATTCAATTGAGTTTAACATACAATAACTAACACCATTCTCTCTTCTAGAGCACTCAAATTCAAATATAAATTTGATGTGAGATGTGAGGATGGGTTTTCAAGGCTGTGATGTGTAGGAAGCAGATTGCCAGGCCTGCCTCTTGAGGCACCTCTGGATGGATTGGAATTGCCAGCTTTTCAGCTAGTAGTCAAATGCTTAGCCATTTTTGTCACCCAGGGACTCCTCCAAAAGATCACAGCCATTGAAAACCCTATGGAGCACATTTTTACTTTGTAACACATAAGGTTGTCACAAATCGGAATAGACTCAAAGGAAACTGGTTTTATTGTTTTTATTTAACATTTATAAACTGGTTAAATCTTCCAGACTTTGGCCCAACCCATACAGGATATGGCAAAGTATGAAAGAGGACAGTCAGATGCTGAGAGAAAAGCAAAAAGAGGCTCAACACAGCTGCAGTTATTTTCTATAACCAACTGGCCCTCAGCAACAACTGGCATCCTAGGTCAAATGCTAAGCATATGATGTAGGATGGCCACTGCTGGCACCCTTCTCAGGGCACTGGGCATAACTACCATGCAGGTGTTACTGTTTGAGGAGACCAGCAATCAAATTCTCTGAGGGGGCTTATACACAGTTGGGTCTTAGTTAAAAAGGGACCCTTATGCAAACACGGGTGCCATTGTTGTTAAGTTTAGCTGTTCTTGTCACCTCCTGTCCTCTGGTTTAGAATTGGTGAAGCACATGTGCTCCAGGCAGGCTGCACAATTCTTGTTTTTCTACTTGTTTAAATTGGCAACCACAGTTTCTACATAGTGACTACACAGCTCTGAAATGATGCATGAAATGGCAAAAAATGGAAACAATTTTTGCCCTGAATCCCAGGTCACAGAAATTACAGACATGGATTCACACAACACAGGGCTTTAAGTCTCCACTTGGCTTCGGCTAAGAATCAAGCTGCCAATGGTCAGCTATACCAATAAAACACAGGATTGGGTCAAAGGAGTGTAGGGATTTAGGTTCGTCTCTTTATATGATGCCATTAAGAGATCTGTCTCAAGCTCAGCCCTTTCTCTCAACCCCCTGCACCAATTTTTACTTCTGTGTTGGCCCACATTTCTTCCTTATTTTTGCTTTTTCCTCTCCTTGTATGCCCTTTCCAAATATTCAATCATTTAATACGTGTGTAATCTTCTCTTGCTGTTCATCTTTTCTTCCTAAGTTTCCTTACGCTTAGCAGCTGCTCAGGAAGCGTGTTGAAGAAAAGCAGAATAGGGTCATGAGAACTTAGGTACTTATTTAAAAACACAGCTATATACAGGAGGCAAAGTTACCAAGTGCTACCTATCTTTAGGTGCCAGCCATGTGTTCTGAAGAAACAAAAACTGTCATAATACTGTAGTTATGATTATCAGCCAACTGACTGCTGGGACATACTTGGGAAAGGTGACTTTTCCAAGCATCACATGCTGCCATGTTATTACTCACAAAAAAGCACCAGGGCTACTCCCCAACTCTCTAGCTCTAACTCGATCCTTGTCTCTCCCACTCAAAGAAGCAGATCAAAATGCAAATGAAGGAGTTGTGTTAAAAGTATAACTTGGACTCAACTGTCATTAGTCATTCAGGAAATGCAAATCAAGACCAGGATGAGATATCCCTTCGCCCCCACTAGGATGGTTATGATCAGAAAAATGGAAAACCACAAATGTTGGTGAGGAGGTGGAGAAATTGGAACCCTCAGCCATTGCTGGTAGGAATGTAAATTGATGTAGCTGCTATGGAAAACAATTGAGTGGTTCCTCAAAAATTAAACATAGAATTACCATATGGCCCACAAATCTCACTCCTTGGTATAGACACAAGAGAATTAAAAGCAGGGACTCAAACAGATGCTTGTATACCAATATTCATTGTAGTATTCCTTATAGTAGTCAAGAAGTGGAAACAACTCAAGTGTCCATTAACAGATGAATGGGCAAACAAAATGAGGTACATATAAACATGGAATATTATTCAGCCATAAAGAGAAATGAAGTTCTGACATATGCCTCCACACAGCAATAATATTTTGTTGCGTGGAATAAGTCAGGCACAAAAGGACAAACATTGTCTGATTTCACTTACCTATGGTCAGTGCTTGAACCCACTGTTCTGAGGGAGAAAGACCTGGTGATCTGCTCCTGTAAAGATTTGCCCATTGCTATCGAGTTGATTCTAACACTTAGAAAGCGTAGAACTGCCCCATAGAGTTTCCAAGGAGCAGCTGGTGGATTTGAACCCCTGACCTTTTGGTAAACAGCTGAGCTCTTAACCACTGAACCACCAGGGCTCCAAGGTTACAGTCCAAGGGTTGAAATTGACTTGACAGCATCTAACAACAACGACATATAAAATATCTAGAATAGGCAAGTGAATAAAGACAAATGTTTATTAGTGGTTACCGTGGACAGGGAGGAGCGGGAAATGAGGAGTGACTGTTTAAGGGACACTGAGTGTCTGTTTGGGGTGATTAAAACCTTTGGAACGGATAGTGGTGATGGTTGCACAAAACAGTGAATATAATCATTGTCACTGAATTCTACACGTACATGAATAAAAATGGCAAATTTTTGTTATACGTATTTTCCAAAACCAAAAACCAAACCTGTTGCTGTGGAGTCGATTCCAACTCTTGGTGACCCTGTAAGACAGAGTAAAACTGGTCCAGAGGGTTTCCAAGGAGTGGCTGGTAGATTCGAACGTCTAACCTTTTGGCAAGCAGTCAAGCTCTGAACCACTGCGCCATCAGGGCGCCGTTCATATTTTACCACAATAAAATCTAAGGGAAGTATAACTTGGGAATTTATTTTTAAATAAAGTAAAATCAAAATTCGTGCTGCATCTTAAAGGTTATATTGTTCAGGAACGTTGCTGGGCAGATGTATAAATGAGATGAGAAGTTAGCGAAAATCCCCATTGCTTCTCTTTCTCTGTGAATCTTTGAGAGTTTCTAGGCATCCTGGGAAATGTGTGGGATGTGGCCTCAGGATACTGGCATTAGAGTTCTGGCTGTGGCACTTACTGGTTGTATAACTCTACTAATTACCTGACCTTTCTAAGCCTCAGTTTTTACAGTGGTAATATTGGAACAAATCCCTTCCGAGAGTTTTGTCAATCAAGTGAGATGGAGTGTACCCAAGACCTTTGTATTTAAGTGACTCTGCAGAGGTTTTCTCTAGGATGGTAACCACTATTTTAGATGACCATCTGTAACTTCTTCAAAGTCTACTATAATAGGTACAAACCAAATATTTTCAAATTGAGAATCTAAAATCAAAGTAAAGAATCTGTTTCTCATTGTGGCTAGGAATACGAATTCTGCTGTCTGAGTTCAAAACCAACTTTGCTTTTTGACTTCATCCCTCTATTTGTAAAATGAGGATAGTTAATAGCACCTACAGCATCGGGTTGATATGAGGAGTCTCTGATGTGGACTTGTGCTTGGCACATAAAATGAGTTCTATAATTATTAACGAAAATAAAGTCAAAAGACCCGCTCTCGCCTTTTACTAGCACAACTGCTCTCATTAGCATTCTAATCAAGTACCTCATGCTACAAATAGAGTTTGATCTTAGAACTTTTGTGCAGAAATTGCCACTGTAAGTTTCTTATAGGTCCAATAAGAGATATGAATCCTTGCTAATTTTACCTTCTTATACCCAACACACCACTTCCCACGATTTATTTTTACCGGCAAACAAGTGCTGCTCTAATGGGATGTAGAATTTAGTCAATTAATGGAGTTCAATAGGCCATTTCCATTTGAAATATTTTGAGAGGTTAATTTTGCAAACATCTGAATACTTTGGAAGATTATAGAGCAGCCTGAAATGAGAGCGAGTGCTTAATCTTAGTAGACTTAACGGAGAATGATCAATATGTAAGTATAATCTTTTCTCTACCAAATGTCCTTGGACAGATTGCTAATTACCTGCCTTCTCAGTATCTCTATCTTAAATTCATATTCCCAAGTTGTTTTTGGAAATAATTTTGCTGAAAATTGCTCATGGGCCTGGTGGAGTTCATTGTGTATACTAGCTTTCTTCTTTCCTATGTCCACTTCCTCCTTCTCAGATCCCTGAGAAAGCCCACCTCTTTATGACAAAGGATTTGTCATTGAAACACAAAATACTGTCTGCAAAAGCAACCACAAAAACAGTGACAACAGCAAAAAGATATTTAAAAAAAAGCAAATATGTGTGTGTGAGTGTGTGTGTGTGTACAAAGAGGATAATTGTTAATTATCAGACACTTTCATTTAGGTTTTTGCATTATTGATTAATTTGACTGGCAAATTTATTTGGTACATATAAAGGATGGTTAAGAATAACTAATAGTCGTAGAACACGTTAGCAAAACTGATCTTTTTTTTTAATAGCTAGTATCATGTTAGAAAACATGAGTTAATTAATTCCTATTAAGAGTTAACTAGTTAGTTAAGCTTTAGAGCGGAGCCCTGGTGGTTCAGCGGTTAAGAGCTACAGCTGCTAAACAAAAAGTTGGCAGTTCGAATCCACCAGCCACTCCTTGGAAACCGTATGGGGCAGTTCTCCTCTGTCCTAAGCTTTAACAGTTTTTGCACATGACACATATGTAATTTAATACATGTCCTTTGCCATCAAATTCCCTGGGTCAGAATCACCTGGAAGGCTTGATAAACACAGATGTGTGGGCCCATGCTGGAGTTTCTAATTCAGTAGGTCTGGGGTGGAGTTCAGGAATTTGCATTTGTAGAAACTTTCCAGTGATGTTGCTGGTCTGAAGATCACATTTTAAGAACCGCTTGTCTATACAAATTTCCCCTGCTATCTGAAAGTAGAGGGTTCCTATGAAACTTTACCTAAGCCGAAATGGTGTAAAGCAAAGAAACAATTACCATTAATTTACATGGGAAAATTTTTTTGAGGTTCCCCAGACCCAAAAAGTAACCTACCAAATTATACCAAATACTACGTAAAACCTAAAATAACACTAACTTACAGTAAAAGCAGGAATGATATGATGAATACACAGCCTAGATAGAGCAGACGCTGAGTGTAGCTCCTGTAGAAGGAGCTTGGTGACACCACTCTTGCCACGCTTGCTGTGCAGGGTGTGTGCTGCCTCTTTATCAGCTCTCTACAAAATGCTGAACTATTGTTTCCACTTTTTGCCTTTTTTCCTAAAAATGAAAATCCTCTTTGGATTTCTTTTGGTTAATGAAAGCAGGTACTAATGTAAGTCTTTCCTAAAAGTGAAGTGGTGTAAAGTGAACTTTCAAAGAATGGAGGATACCTGTAGTTCCCTTGTAAGAAAGGTAAGAGAATTTTTCGTGGGAGACTATTAACTTATTTGGCCCTCTGTGAATTATGCCTCCTAGTCTAAATGCCCTTTGCATTTATGTGGGCTGGGCTTGTGATTTCCTTTTAACAAGAGAAAGAGGCAGAATTGATACTATGCCAGTCTGGACCTGAGGCTTAAAATGGCCCAGCAGCTTTTATTTTTCTGCTCTTGGAAACTAGCCACCATATAAAAAGTCCAAATACCTTTAGGACTTCATGTTTGAGAAAGTTCAAGATTAACAGATGGAGAAGCAACATGAAAGGAAAATGAGGTACCACACCAGCAAAAATAAGCAAGGTACCAGGAAGACAGTACAATCTAGGCTCCCAAGAGAGAACCAGAACCAACTTTTCAAAAGCGTGAGGCCATTTTCAACCTGCTAACTCTTGGTCTATACCAGGGAAAGCAGAAAAACTGCCAAGTCAAACTATAATCATGAGGAATAAGAAACTGTTGTAGTCTGACCTACTAAGTTTTGGGTATTAGGCAGCATTAGAAAACCGAAACAAAAATTGTTACCTGTAAGTGGGATGTTACTATAACAAAAATTGGAATCATGTGGCATTAATTGACTTTAGGATTCATGTCAGGCAAAACCTGGAAAGGCCTTAAGGAGACTTTTACCATAGAAAAAAAAAAAAAGAAATAGGCTGGGTAAATACAGAGAGAATTATAATGGGGGCTGTCAGAAAAATTGCTGAGACTTCCATCTGCTGTAAGGTGGATGATAGAAAGAGTAACTAATGAGCTTATGAATATGACTAAGGAGATTTCCAAGCAGAATATTGAAAATGAAAACTTCCTTCTTTATCTACGTATCTATCACCTACCTCCTACCTATCACAAAGATAGGTTAATCACAAAGATTCAAGATGGATTAAGGAAAAAAACTTAGTTTTAAAGCAGAATTAAGAATAAATATAAAGGAGATGTGACTTGTTTGACTAAAAAAGTAAAAGTTTCTTGTTCTCAGTTTTTCCACCTGGTATATCTCAAAATAAGAAACTTCATAAGGGCAAAGGTCAATTCAGGTTGTTACCATTAAAACGTGGCCTTTGGATTAGGGCCACATTGTAAGACCCCTTGTTAATTCTTTAGAATGTTTTAGGTATGCTTCTAGACCCTCTCTGATAGACAGTAGGGCTTCTAGGAATCTTAAAGCCAGCTAGATAAAGTATTTCTTAGAATCTTAAGGCCATTGTCCCACAGCCAAAATTAGAGAGTAGCCTTTTTTGAAGAGATTTGTAGATGCAGCATTTGTCTATTTTTTTAATGGAATGAACTCCAATCAGATCCATTGGAAACCTAAAAAGCTTTTAAGAAAATTGTATTAGCAGAAGCACTGATACTTTGGAGTAAAAGGAACAGGCAAATTTCAAAATTAACAGAGGTTTTGGACCCTCAAATTTTTATTGGCAGGAAGTAAGTTGAGATAGCTTCTCATGTGAAAATATGAGTCATTTATTACGGAAAAGGAAGAATATCTTAGCAGGTAGAGCCAATAGCTGTGGAGAAATACTTCCAGGTCCCAGAACTGAGCCCTAATGAAAGAACTAGTAACAGTTGCCCTGGTTGATTTCAGAATTTCTTTGGACCAATGATTACTATTTGCTTCTGATATTCTCCCAATTTTGAATAGGAATATCTGTTGAGATTTTCCTGTACCTATTTTACAATTGTATATTGGAGTTATAAGGGACAGATAACTGGTCTTATTCATTTACCATTCTTCAGATCAAGAGGAGCCAACCTTGATGATCCTCATTTACACCTGGATCTAATTTAGGTAGTAAGGCTTTTGACTTCAAACCTAAGACTATGCTATAGTAAGACAAGGGTTTGTGGGTCTTGGAAGGAAGGAAGCATGTTTTGCAGGTGGCAAGGACTTGAAGCAGGAAGGCCAGAGGACCAATGAAGCTAATCGCAGGAAGAGGTCATCTGGGGAAGACCCAAGACTCTGGCAAGCAGCCCCTGAACTTCTAGCAACTGACACCATCCTGTCAGGCAAATGAGTGAGCCATAATTGAAGGAGATCCCCCAGCCCCAGCTGAGCCACCCCAACTGACACCATATCAAAGTCAAACCCAAAATGTAGAATTGTGAGCAAATTATTTATTTTTAACTCAGTAAGTTTTTTTTTTTTAATTTTAGAATAGTTTGTTATGTAACAAGGGATATTTGAAACATTTTGTCTCTAGTGCAAAAACAGATTACGATCCATCCTAAAAACTCTCATCCAACATCCTTTCCATCTGTACTGCACATAATCTTGCCTCCTAGGATTCCTATTATTTTTGCTTACTTTTAGTTTTTCTAGGTAATACAAACCCAATTTGCTTTCTACATTCATCTAGTTTTCCCCTTTCCTGCTTTTTATTCAACACTTGTGATAACAATTAGTGGTCACATCTATAGTCATTAACTTTTTTCTGCCTTTGTGTATTGTATCTAGTATTTGACTTCAAAATGAACCCTACTGATAAATGCAGAAATATGTCTGGTAGGTATGGCAAGTTTCTCAGTCTCTGAGTTCTCTCTGCTTCTTTCCCCGGACTGAGAGGGTGCTTGAATGGGGTTCAAGAGAGACTATGTAGCACCTACGGGGTGGAAGTCATTCTGGCATCTGTGCAACTTTCTCCAGGCCCAGACAAATGTGAACTTACTTTGTTCTTCTTACTTTATTTTAAAGTCTACTAAATTTCCAGTTCTCTTTTAAGATCAAGTAGTTGAGTCATTAATTTATTCTGGGAGACTGAATTGAACACTAAGGTAGGGTTTTATTTTTGAGCAATTGTATGCTGCTCGATAGAGGAAGAGAAATCCTTGACCTTTTGAAAATTCTAGGACTAAGTTAACATTAGTCTTGCTTTACAAAGATGGTGCTATTTTCTCTCAATGATAATCTTGAATAAATATTCAATATAAAATATATGTGTAGATTGACTAGTCCTATGCTCTTCTTAATTCAGAGTCATTCATTCACTCACACATTCATTTATATATCCATCTTTTTTTATGTTCATTCTTTCTGAATGACATTATACTAAATATGGGAATAAGCACACACACTCAAAGACAATAGGTAATAGAGACCCTGATTCTGATGGTTTTGTTGTTGTTGTTGTTGCCGTTGTTTTTTAATCTAGTTGGCTTCAAGAGATCCAGGAGAGGTTGATTGTTCTTGAAGTTTATTGCCTTAAATTTAACTAGTTATTGAAAGGTTAAAAAAATTCCTGTAAGCAAACAGTATTTCTGATACATTGTAGAGCTCTCTGAAACTTGTGGAATGCTCAGTGAATGAATAGATGGAATGAATAAATGAAAAGTCATCTGGATATTCATTCAAAACCCAGGATGATCAAAAGAACCCAAGGAAAAATCCTGTGTTCTAGACTGGGGTGTGCTCTGTGGAGTTCGCGTTTTTTTCTCTTTCTCCCAATCTCTTTTAAAGATATTCAGTTTCATTAAAGTGTTTATCCTTTACCCACAGGCCAACAATAAAAGAGGGAACATGAAATAGTGCCTTTACTCAGGAAGAAAACAGCAAATTTGCTGTTTACTCATGTAATCTGTGCCCCCTCCTTTTTTTTTTTTTTTTTAAGATCTGAAATCAATTAAAAGTTCTTTCCTTTCTGTTTATAGTAAACTGTGCCCTCATGAGTCTCTAAGAGACTGAGTAGGGGCTGAGAGTGTGAGAGAAAGAGTATAGAACTGGAGAGGGCCCTGTGTGCTATTAGTTTGTATTTTTTTTTTAAAAAGCTAAGTCTTTAGAATGTAAAGAAAGTCAAAAGAATAGAAATATTTTGGTTATTGATTGCTGTGTGAAGTCCCTGGGAGGTGCAAATGGTTAAGTGCTCAGCTACCAACCTAAAGGTTGGCAATTCGAATCCACCCAGAGGTGCCTTGGAAGAAAGCCCTGGCAATATATTTCTGAAAGAGCATAGCATTTAAAAATCCTATGGGATGCATTTCTACTCTGAAATACATGAGGTCATCATGTTTGGAAATAAATGGCAACTTCTTAAAATTGTGTAAGAGAAAACCCTAGAACTTAATGACTTGAATCAATACCTCTTTAATTATTCCTCATGATGTCACAAGGGAATGTATGCTGCTGCTACATTATTCAAAGTAGCTTCTTCACTCACACACCGGTTACCTCAGACATGTAGGAAACTTAAAGTGGCTCAAGTGGAGTCTGACATTTTCACTTTCTTTTTCAGTTGGGTCCGTTGATTCTCCTCCAGTAGTTTCAGGTTTTCTGTTTTCCTGTATGTTCTCACCACATGGGCTCACCACATGGTCTCTCCAGCAGGGTAGCCATACTTCTAGAGTGGAAGCTGGGGCTCCCAAGACTGTCAAAGCAGAAGCTGGCAGGCCTTCTTTAGGCTTAGGCCCAGAACTGGAATAGTGTCACTTCCACCATATTCTATTGGTTGAAGCACAGATTCAAAAAGCAGAAACTACACAGAGATGCAAATACCAGAAAGCATGGTCCATTTGGGAAAACAATGTAATGAAATACCAAAATGCAATATATATGCTTATCAAATACAGCCATAAGCCTACCAACAAAATTGCAAAACCCTATTTGGCTTCTATAAAATATACAGCTGGCTAGAAGGGAAGATCACCATAGAGTGATTGATGGTAATTCTTCTAAAGAGGACTAAGTAGGAAAAAAAAAAATGCCGTGGAAGATGAAAGACTATTTCAGTTGTCATCTTAAACATTAATTGTTTTGATTGGAATCATCCTTTTCAATGTAAGAGAACAGAATGAATATTACCATACTCCCATGAATTACACTCTAGAAAAATCAGTATCCGAATCTCGAAAATATTCTCTATTTGAGGAATGTGTGCTTTTTGCTAATTTTTCATCGTTGATGTTGATTTCTCATTAAAAAAAAAAAATGATAAGTGATAAAGGACATGCTATCCTAACGGGATCTTAGGCAGTTAGCCTTTTAGAGGTTGATTAAGTAACCAAAGCAATCTTCTACATCAGAACACCGCCCTTTGCGTCTTTTGTTCTCCTGTTTTCTTACATATTTTGCAAGGTCCTACCTCAAGTGAATTAAAGGGCAACTGTCAAGATGACAACTTAAAAATAATCTTTTCTGCATTGCTTCCGAGGATGTTCAATTGTATAGTTTTGAAAAAAGGCATGTTGATTGATCTCCTTATTCGATTAGTTTGTATTAGCGCTTTGCATGATATTAAAAGGATGACAGGACAACTCAAGCTTTCTTTTTTTGTGTATTTTGTGATCTGTTGCTCTAGGACTAGCTCAGTTTTGAAAATTAATACTGGAAGAGGTAGCAAGGAACATTGCAAGTTAAAAAAAAAAAAAAAGAAATCCAAAACAGATTTTCGTGTTCACCAGAGAATAATTTATTAATTTTAAAGTCTATTTAATATATTATTTTAGCTTTTCAAATCTGTGTCTAACTTCCCATGGAGGTATATTTTAACTTCGCTGTAATTATAATGCCAAGTTCTATTTTTCTATTACATAGAATGGTATATACATATATTTTTATGCAGCTCTGCAGCAGTGCGTGAGATGAAATATTTGAATAGCAGCTGATGTTGTGTGTGCTTTTCACCCCAGGAGATTTCTTTCAAGAAAAAGTAGTGGCCAGGAATGTGAAAGAGTCTCTCTATCAATATTCACATGGCTTTTATTTGCAGCTTGATTCTAATCCTCACATATCACAGTTGGAGCTCTAAACACATACCCTCTGGTCACATTATACAAAATGGCCAAAGAAGAGAGAAAGGGGAAAAAGAAGAGTATGGAAATAAGATTTGCAAATATGATTGCTTCCCTAATGTGAAGAAATTAAATGCAAAACTACAGCCAAAATTAACATGTGTGTTCACTTGTGTGTGTGTGCGTGCATAGCAAGCTGTTTGTCGAATCATAATCAATACTGTTCTCAGAAAAGCTTAGAAGCAAGTATGCCTATTCTACTTTGATCCTTTAACTGAGTTTTGTTTTTTTTTTTTAATTTGTAGCCTTGGTTTGTATGGCTACACCCACATGACTGCTGATTATTAAAGGGAACACTTCTGATTATATTTCTTCATTAAAAGGTGACTTCATTGCTTGCCTGAAAACCAGAAGATAAGACCACCATTCTCCCCTCTTACCACCGGTTTTTCTGAACTGCTCTGAATAATCTAAGGCCCTATTCAGCTTGCAGCCAGATGTGAACAATCACGGCTTGACACAAGGTACAAATAACACCTACTCCAGCCATTACTCTTAAATTGGAGCTCTGCCCTTGAGAGGGGCTGGAGATTGCTCTGGCTTTTATAACTTGCACATGAGCAAGTGGTAGACCCAGCGTGAGGGGACGCCACGGTGTTTAGGTTGCTAGCCTGGAGGCAGCCCAAGATCGCTACCAGAGAGTGGTCTGCTTCAAAATGAAGGGAGGTCAAAGGTCACAGTTCAGCCTGAAGGACTAAGTAGAGCAATGTGTTCAGCAGACATAGACCAGTTAAACAAACAAAACAAAAAATAAGGTGAGGAAGAGTACAAGCCAACTTTGAAACCTAATTGACCATTTGCTTTCATTCTTCAAAACCTTCAGGAGTCTTCTAACCATCCAAGTGTAAAGCCGTTTATGGTTCATGGTGTTAGAGAAAACGGAGCCCTGACGTCTGACCTCGCATTAACCTGAGATACAGAGTGGAATGGAAGAGTCTGGATACGAAAAGCGCTATTCCCTGAGCAAGCTGCTCTGTTTGATGGTCATGGTTAGAGTTTACCAGGATCCTGAGACTGTGGCTTAAAAGAACACTAACCACTCTTTGTAATTCGAAGTAGTATCGATTGGGATCTTTTCTGCTGCCTGAGTCTTTTTTTTTTTTTTTTTTTCCATTAAGTTAGGTTGCCATCATTCCTTCCTCCTGGGTGTCTAGTGCTTGTTGTGAAAAATAATGGTAGGTTCCATCTGCAGAGAAAGTGCCTGCTGAGTTAATGTTTAAATCCAAGGCATTTGAGCTATAAAAATCAGGAAAACAGGTAGTCTTCCTTTATGCTTTTTTCTTGGAGTTGTTTCTGTTTTATTTACTTTTACATTTTCCTAAAGTGTTGTTTTTCTGCCAAAAATGAGATTGTGCTCTCTTTATAATCTGGGTATTGAATTGAGTCTTTCAGCCAAAACATGAAATGATTGTGCCTACCAGGATGAAAATAAACATAGTCCATAAATTGTGGTCAATACCAGTGAAGTTCATGGTCCAACGATTAGAAAAGGAAAGCAAAGAGGGGCATAATATATTCTTTAAGATAGACCTAGGACACTTAAGAAGGCATAAAATCCGTGGAAGTTTGTTCCCATCAGGTATCATTAAGAAGTAAAAAAGTAAGATTTGGAGGAGAGAAAAATGCTGTCATATTCTTTAAATAGAAAGAAGAAAGCTCTCAGTGTGAACTCTGGTTGCATTTAGTGCTTGTTGGTGTGATGCTGTCTGACTCTGTTATTGGTCATCCATGTGCCGCCTTTGTAGAAACAACTCACTGTATCTATTTGAATTAAATTGTGCCACCTTGGGTCTCAGGGCTATGAATAGGCCCACCTTTATTTGTTTTGCCTGTGGGGAAAATCGTCGCTTGTAAGTATGCTGTGTGTTAATGCCTCTGTGAGAAGGGGTACTAGATTGTCTTTGAAGAGAATCTTTATGTACTGAAATTACTCAGAAACATTTGAGTTGCTGACTTTAAAACCAAAAATTAAAAAAAAGAAAAAAAAATGACCAAGTGCTATATAAAATGTTGAAGATACTGACCCAAATAAATGTACATGCATGTTGAATAAACTCAAAAACTGAGCTTCTTTGTTTTGTGAATTTACATCTTATGTACACTCCAAGTGCACGAATCTTAAATGAAGATCTTGGTGAACTTTTACATGTCATATGAAATTCTTTAACCCCCACACAGATCAAGATATAGAACATTTCCAGCACCCTAAAAGGCTTCCACCTCACCCTGCAGCCAGAATGCCTTCCAAGGGGAGCCAATATTCTGCTTCACCTCTTTCATGAATTTTATGAAATGTAAGCAATGCACTTTTCCTGCATCTGACTTCTTTACTCATCATTGTCTCTGTGAGATTCGTCTGCCTTGTTCCATGTATCAGTGCTTCATTCCTGTTTATTGCTGTGTAGTATTCCGTACTAGCTATAGACCCATTTCTTTACTTATTCTGTCGATGGAAATGTGGATTTTTTCCAGTGTGGGCCTGTTATGAAAAAAGTTGCAATGAATACTATCATATATGCCTTTTGGAGGACACTGATTTCTCACGGGTATGTGTCCAGCAGTAGAATTTCAGGTCATAGGCTACATGCATATAGATTCAGCAAAGCAAACCAAACCTGCTACCGTCAAGTCAATTCCAACTCATGGTGACCCTACAGGGCAGCGTAGAACTGCCGTATAGAATTTCCAATCTTTACGGAAGTGGACTGTCATGACAGTTTTCTTCCCCAGAGTGGCTGGTGGGTTCAAGCCATCAAACTTTTGGTTAGCAGCTGAGCACCTTAACCACTGCAACACCAAGGCTGCTGTAGTATTCTACTCCCCTCAATAATTTAAGAGAGTTTTTATTGCTCTACTTCCTCCCCAACACTTTGTGTTATCATTCATCTTAATTTTAGCTACTCTGCTGGTTATTAGTGATAACTCATCTTAATTTGCATTTATCTGATGAATAACTATGTTAAGCATATTCCCATGTGTTTATCGCCCTACTTTTTTTTAAGGCATAGGATTTGGGAACTCAATATAAAGACTTGCTCCGCGAAGCTTGGATATAATAGTTTCTTGGCAATCAGAAAGAAGGTGAGAAAAGAGAACTAGTGTTTACTTAGTGCCAATTATGTTATGAGTACTTTTCATATGTTACCCTAATTAATTCTATTAACTCTTTTTAACAGCCACATTGGTAGAGATTTTTAATGGATAGAAAAGTACATACATTTTTTAACTGAGTCATTCAATTTTCTATCCCCTCTTTTCTTCCCATACTCTGCTGTGCCCTGGTTCTCCTTTATCCCCACATAAATTGAAAATTCATATGTCTCTTCATTTACAAAGAATAATTCCCCCCTCTCCCCATGGCTTCTTGACATTTCCTTAACACATTAACAATCTAACACCATATGGGATGATCTTCTGTCTTTCTTTTGGTGTTGTTTGAAACTTTACAATAAATATCCATTACCTTTATGATAAAAAAAAAAAAAAAAACTGTAAAGTTATTTCCATTTTGGGAAAAAAAAAAAAACTCCTTTCTCCTGGACAAATAAGAAATTAGATCCTTGCCTTCTCAAATTGTTTTATAAGAAAGTAATCAGTGACCTGTTTTCTTCATTACATATTTTGAAATGTCTTTCAGAATAGTCTTCTCCCAACTCCCAGTGAATCAAATATTTACACTCCCCTTTTTAGTTTCAGCAATTCTCCCTTATCTAGGATTTTCCTTTTACAAAAATGTTCTCAAATTTATAATTGGTCTTATTTACATAATTAGCCTGTTTAAGAAAAAGAGACTGGGTGTACAATGATAACTTGAGATGAAAACCAATAATTTCCTTAACCTCAGAAACAAAACCAGTTTATGTGGTGCCTTGGTAGGGAGTGTTCAAAGTTGATTGATGGTGCCAATGACTTTATTTTGGGTAAGAACTTTCCTACGTCCCAACTCTCTCTTACCCTCTCCCTGCCCACTCCTGCAGCCAAAAACAAACATAATAAAACCGCAAAACAAAGAACAAAAAGCAGCAAATATTTCACTGGAAAAAATAAATCTACACATATCTATTTTAAAAAGATAAAAAAATATATCCTGAATACTAACCAAACCTCTTTCAGTTTGGTTCTGAAGAATGCAAATACAAGTAAAATGGCATGACTCAATATAGGGGATTTATGCTATTAGCCTTTTATACAAAGTCTAGGTACAGAGTAGACGCTCAGACACACAAAATATCTTGATTGACTCGTCTCATTTTTCCTTGTCTAGATGCTTTCAAACATCAGCACTGTCTCACTGTGCTTGCTTATCTTGTGTCTAAACAATAGCCTGTCCATCTTGGTATTGATTCCTTTTACTACAATATTAAGAACAATGAACCACCCCTTCCTTGAAATACCATAATAAACCACTTCTACTTCTGAAAACTACCAGGTCCAGTTTTTCATGTCTTCATTAAAGACCAATATATTATCCACAAATGCCACCAAGGGCAAAAGCATTAGCTTCTGAGCTCTCTTGGACAATGTCAAATAACATGGCACAACTCCAGCGTACCCATATGATATATTTCAATTTCTGTATTTACCTTTGTCTACATTTTCCTATGTAGTATAATGCTCAGTGATTGGAAGTGTTCATAGAATTTCAAATCCGCATTTCATCACGCATTTGAGTAGGTTCACATAGTTGAGTTGGTTGAGAAAAAGCCTATGGGTTTGATATAAACGTGCTGTCTTGTGTTTGGAAATGGCAAGTATATATTTAGATAGCCAAGAAGGCTGGCTGCCAGTGCTCTATTGAGGTAGCAATTTCTGAAGCTTTGCTCCAAGTCTGCTATTTTGCCCTTAAAGTAATTTCGTTAGGTTAAAGAGTTGCCAGTAAACCTCTATCATAGAATTCAAAAGATTCAGATAGTTTTTTGGAGCAACCATGTATATCAAGGTAGTTTGAAACATTTCAGGTCAGTTGGCTTCAATCCAATCTCATTCAAAAAGACCTTCATGAAGATAGAATCCAAAAACCAAATGCATTGCTGTCAAGTCAATTCCAACTCATAGCGACTCTATAGGACACAGTAGAACTGCCCCATAGGGTTTCCAAGGAATGGCTGGTGGATTTTAACTGCCAACCTTTGGGTTAGCAGCCGAGCTCTTAACCACTGTGCCACCAGGGCTCCAAAGATAGAACAGGAGCTAGGAAAACAAAATCAGCACACTCTAGCAACTAGAGGTCATGGAGAGTGTGCTGAGACAGTGGCCAGGTATTGGGTTGGAGCTGCTGCTCAAGTTGTGAGGAATGATATTTCTAGGCTGTTATTTTGGATACATGTGAGTGGCTATTCTGAGATTTATGGATTGACTGGACAGGATATGACTGGGTGTGACTCAGATGTGGCTTCCCAGGAAAAGTAACCATGCATTTGAAAGGAAAGGGCATGACAGAAGTGCATGCCCTTCATTTAGACTAAGGTACCAGTATCCTTGTAGATTTGAAGTCTCAATCTATGAAGGTGTTGTATGTAATGCCAAGGGAAAAAGAAACGCCATTTTAACCAGTCTGTCTTATTTAACTTTGAGATTTATTGCATACAATGGTGAGATATGGTACATTGCACTGAAGACAAATGTCTCGATGGCATACCCATAAACATGACTGCAGTAGCCAAAAATGTAGGAACAGAAAAAGAAGAGCCAATCCGAGTGAAATTCAGAGAACCGTGATGCCTCATGTACTTCTAGGTGTGACATAACCTAAGTCTTAGAACAAAGTAGTGAAGGCTTTGGGATATCAGAGCATCTGTAACTAAAAATGGGAGCCAACCACTTGGTAAATGATAAATAATATCTTGCCCTTCTCCCCAGATTCACGAAGCAGTTCCAATTTTGATTGTGGGTCCATATTAGAGTTATTCTAAAGGCCCCTCCTAAGGGAAATACTTTCTCTTTTTTATTCATTTACTTTTCAAGAGATTTTGGTTAAGGGCTTACTAACTCCATGTCAGATACTGTGCTCAGCATGGAAATACAGACATGAGGAAGATACTCTCTGTGGCATTAAAGAGCTCACATTCTAGTAGGGTGGATCGATTCATAAATAGAGGGTATAGCATACAATTCACTCCCACACAGTGCTAGAGTTATGCTTAGGATATTATGGGAACAGGGAAGAGACATTACTTACCAGACACAGGGTAGCAGAGAGAGCAGTCAGAGAATCTTATGTCTAGGGAGCAGTCATGCCAATGGGAAGAGACAGGAGTGAGGGAAAACATTCCTGGCAGTAGTTCAATGAGGAATGGTGAAGATAGAAGAAAATGCATAGGATGTTTTTTTCTTTATTCCTTAGAAGAAGTTTCACATTCCTTGAATGCAAATTGTTAGGCTGTGAGGTAATGGAAGGTTTGTCTTTTCCTGCTAGAACTTGGCACTTATTCTATACAGCCTATGGGATAGTATAGGCAAAGGGGAGTCATTGAAGGGTTTTTAATAGGGAACTAAATTGCATTGTATGTACTATAAGCACTGAACACTCACTGTTCTTTTGCTTTAAGTAGTTAGCTTAAGGCAAAGGTCCACAAACTTATTTGCACATTAGAATCACTTAGGGACAATTATGAAAATTCCAACACCCCGACCACATCCCAAACCAACTAAATCACAGTCTCTGGGGGTGTATGTTGGAAACTATTGGTTTAAAGGAAAAAAAAAAATTTTTTTTTTTTGAACGAGTATTATTGGGAGCAGATGGAATGGTATGAGAAAGGTTGGTCAATTCATTTATTTTATATCTGCTTTTCTCATGACTCTTCACCTCCTAATTTCTAAGTAATGAAGAAAGGCATGATGAAATAGTGATAGACAATTTGTGTTCTCCTTTTTTTAGTAGGAGTAGGTGAAACCCTGGTGGCATAGTGGGTAAGAGCTATGGCTACTAACCAAAAGGTCGGCAGTTCAAATCCACGAGCCACTCCTTGGAAATCCCATGGAACAGTTCTACTCTATCCTGTAGGGTCACTCTGAGTGGAAATCAACTCCATGGCAATAGGTTTTTGGGGAGCAGGAGTAGGTGTGTTGGAGATGCAGGAGAGGTGATTTCCAAAGACCACCCCTTGAGTACATAATATTTTCTTCCTTTGCCTTATGAAATCGTGCCAGCTATAGTAATATTTTTAACATAGCACAATTACTTAAAGGACAAATAGTATTTGTTTATGCCATGATGTAATGAAATACCTAAATTGCTGTTATTTACCTTATACGTCAATTATAGATACATCATTTCCTCACTTAAAGAATTCTACCAAGTCAGATAGAAATCACTAAACACATAAAATGGGTTTTTTCATTATGTTCTGTTTCACATATTTCCTTCTGCTTTGAGTTCAAACTTGAGTTTTTTCCTTCCCCTCCCCCACCCCGGACGTTGAGGAACCAATTTTATTCCCTTTTTGTTCCAAAAATTCAATAATAACAAATGCAAACTGAGAACTTTTATTGGTCTAACCAACCAAAAACCAAAACCCATTGCCATCTAGTCAATTCCAACTCATAGCGACCCTATAGGACAGAGTAGAACTGCTCCATAGGGTTTCCAAGCAGCTGGTAAATTCGTACTATGGCCTTTTTGTCAGCAGCCAAGCTCTTAACCACTGCACCTCTAGCTAGAGGCCTTAAACTAAGAAAGATGGCCTGAGATGTAGGATAAGCACCCTGGATATTTCTGAGATTGGCCCGCTGCCACTTTTAGAACCACTGCCTAGACAATAGGATGCAAACATAAATATAGAAAAAAAAAAAAAATACCTTGAAAGTGTTTCAAGCCCAAACAATTTTTTATGGCTTCCATATTTGTCATAGACATTGTCCCAAATGACTTTTCTCCCATCACAAGGCATGTTATGGATTGGATGTATCTCTCAAAAAATATGTGTCATAAATCCTAGCCCCTATACTCGTGGATGTAATCTCATTTGAGAATAGGTTTTTCTTTATTATGTTCTTGAGGCCATTAACAGTGTACGGTGTGTCTTATGTCCATCACCTTTGAGACATAAAGAAGATTAGGCACAGAGAAGCAAGCAGAGATGGAGGAAAATAGATGCCTTGCCATGTGAAGATCACCAAGGAACCAAGGAACAGAAGCTGAAAAGAGACAAGGACCTTCCCGCAGAACCCACAGGAAAAGAAAGCCTTTCCCTAGAGCTGGCACCCTGAATTTGTACTTATAGCCACCTAAATTGTGACAAAATAAATTTCTATTTGTTAAAGCCACCCACTTGTGGTATTTTTGTTATAGCAGCACTAAATAACTAAGACAAGACCTAAGAAAAATGTCTAGACTGGGCCCTCTTTCATCGTTTAAGAAAATGCTCTTCCTTCCAGCCTTTCCTGGAGTGTTTGCTATTCTCTCACTACCCAGACTTTGTCGATATTTTGGAATCTCTTCATTCCTCAATTTCTCCACTGTTCTTCTTCTAATTTTCTAACAAGTTTGTTTTTGAGTTCTTCCATAGGCTCGGCCATTAGGGGCTCTACCTGGCCAGCCCAGTCACTCCAGCCAGGCAAGCTTCCCTGGACATCTTCGTCCATTCAATAGCAACTTTGCTACTCAGGTGGCAGGGTGAGATGGAATGAATGCTGAGCTATAAAACCTATGACCTAGTCCTACTTTAACATTTATAAAGGGGATGATATTGAGTCAATTTCCTTTCTAAAGTATAACTTCCTGTCTTGAAAGTTAGAGAAACTGATACATGTTCTGCGTACTTCATGGAGGAGTTATAGAGAAAAGGGAAACTGCTGTGTGCCAAAACTATTGGAAAATTTCTAGTTTCAAAAATGTGTAAGGCAGTAGTTCTCAAAATCTAGCTTGTATCAGACTCCCCTGGAAAAAGGACTTGGTAAATCACAGAAATGCAGATTTTGAGGGGCAAGGGGGGGTTTGAGGCAGGCTCTGGGAGTCTGCATTTCTAACACGTGTCCGAGTGATCCTGATATTGCTAGTCCTGGATCACACTTTGAGAACACTGATCTGAAGCATTGTGATAAAATAGTTTAAGCTCTCAGTTTACATTGCTCTCTGGGGTTCCCTGTAACTTCAAAACTCTGAGATGCCATTAAGAAGATTAAAATGTGTTGTGCAAAGAATAATTGGAAAATTGATCAGGAGCGTTGTTGTTAGTTGACATCGAGTTGACTCTCACTCATGGTGACCCCATGTACAACAGAACAAAACGTTTCCCGGTCTTACACCAGCTTCACGATCCTTGGTACGCTCAGGTGCATTGTTGCAGCCACTGTGTATTTTCAGTGACTTCCAACCTAGAGGGCTCATCTTCCAGCACTATCTTGGACAATATTCTGTTGCAATTTACAAGGTTTTTATCGGCTGATTTTTAGAAGTAGATCACCTTGTTTGTTCTTAGTCTGGAAGCTCTGCTGAACCTGTCCACTAAGGGTGATGCTGCTGGTATTTGACATACTGGTGGCATAGCTTCCAGCATCACAGCAACACGCAAGCCACCACAGTACAACAAACTGACGGATGGGTGGTGGGACCAGGTGTGGAGGTCTTCATAAAGTGCCTATCAAGTGGGAGATAGAAGTAGCAGAAAACAGAACTCATATGGGAATCTCCACAAATCTCTAAGAAAGTTTATTTTAAACGTTGTGTTTTATTGAATGATGTGTTAATTTACTTATTTTACTTTTCTGGGCTTTAAAAGTGGCCAGTATTATATTTTAACTGAAGACTACTGAATGGTGGAGTGGGGCAACTGAGAAGGGGCCTCCCGCAGGCCTGACCGTTGCTTGCATGTCAGGTGATGCAGTCCCGATTTGCTGTAATGAACAGAGGTGGGGCAGGACACTGTTAGCTTTGAAGCCAGCTTGCGACTGTCTAAAAATGGCAATGTAGAGAGCACAGGAGACCATTTTTGCTGGAAAATTAAAATATGCCGGGGCATAGCTATAAAACCTTTGCTATTAAGCTAATATCATTCTGGGCATTAGACCTCCCAAAAGAAGGTTAGCAAATGAAACTTGTTGTGAAGGGTCTAAAGAAAAGCTGATAGGTCGAGCCAAATTTTGAGATGCCAAATGATGCTTAAAAAAAAAAACCAAAAAACAGACCATTGCCATCCAGTTGATTCCAACTCATGGCAACCCTATAGGACTGCCACATAGGATTTCCAAGGAGTGGCTCGTGGATTCAGACTATAGATACCTACAAAGACAGAGAGCTGACTGGATGTCAGAGACACTCAGAATGGCTCTAGATTTCTATATGAATCTGCTCCCTACAGCAAAATATATATATATATGTATTATGTGTACTTGACCAAATATCAGAACAATTGAGCCTTTGAAGAAATGATGGGTCAGCCTCATTGGCCTGACCTAAGCAGTAGTGCGTATCATTAAATTAAGAAGAAAAGATGGGTCAGCTCAAAGATACTCACATGTCTCGGATTAGCTGTCAAGTTCTCACAAAGGCCCAGTTGAGAGTTTCCTTTCTCTTGCTTCCTTCAGGGTGCAAGGATGAATCTGGCTGGCAGCATAGCTCTTGGTTGCCCTCTGCAGGGACAAACATCAGGAGTCCTGATTATCTGGGAGAAAGACTCAAGAGCATTGCAGGCCCTGGAAGGATACATACGCTTGTGGCAGTAAATTTTAAGGCATGTCTGGCTCTTTAAGGACCTATCCAGGGTGGGTGATTTAACAAGCAAGCAATATTTTAAGAAACGGAGAGGTTTAGTGCCTCAGATATACAAGGGATTTGCTGACTTGGGAAAATGGAGTAATTTGGGTCTGGAAGGGGAGAATAATAAAGATTACTTTTCCCCTTTCTCTTTCATTGGAAGGCAACAGCTTTGTGGGGGTGATCTGAGGGTAAAACAAAAGCAACACAACACACACACACAATTCTTATGTTTATATATTAAGTGCTGATGTCAGTGGAACTAATGAAAAGCAGATTGGTCACAGCCACATTGAAAATCAATTCTCGAGCTCTTTTTTATTTGGGTTTTTGATAGTACATGGCTCTCATCGTCTGTTAGGAGACTCTCAAATGAGGATTTTTTAGAGTGAAAATGGAGACACTGAAGACACTTGCCCCGGGTCACACAGAACAATGAAAAGAGGCCTCTTTCTTCAAATGGTGCTTTCCATTTTCAAGGCTGACGTGAAAGGACTGTTATAATTCTGTTCCATAAGGTTTCTTCTGGGTAATGGAGTTGGCTGAAAACTAAGATACGTGCATTATACACGCATTCAGAAACTCATACTGAGCAACCTTTGGGATATTTTGATTTCATGGTGACCTAATTCACCATCATTTCCTCACATATTAGCAGGATTTGAAACTAGTAAACCTGGCTCTGTAAATACATATTCAAAGATAAATCAGAGACCCCGGCCTCTAGTCTGTAGCCAAAGAATACAAATTTCTCTTAGAAATACTTGCATCAGTATGTCTTAAGGAAATATCAATGGAGAGGAGACATTTAGGAGATAGGGTGTAAATGATTTTTAACAAGAAACGTCATTTTTTAATTTTTCTCTTTGTTAAAAAAGATGAAGGCAGGTTCAACCATTTTGGGGGAGGGGAAATGCCATAATAATAAATATCTGGGGTACAAAAAAAAAAAAGGCAGCATAAATGCTATTGTATGTAGAATTTTCTCACACTTGGGGCGGAATGGTAACATTTCAGAGGAATTAATATAAAGACAGAACAGGCAAGTAAGCAGTTTGGGTCTCAGTTACCTTGCATATGCAGGAAAAACAGTTCGGTAATATCATTTCCAAAGTGTATTTCACGGTATCACAAATTCTGTTCCATGTAAGGATGGCTCCCCCAAAGCGTTCCATCATGAAATAAAGTTGAGAAAAACCTGTTCAGCTGAAGTGAAGAGTTTTCATTACTGCAGGACTTTTCATGCTTTCATAACTAGTGAGCACTGGAAACCTCCAAGAGGTGGACATGATACACTAAGTTTCCAATATTTTTTGACCACGCAACATGGGGCCCTGGTGACACAGGGGTTAAGAGCTTGGCTGCTAACCAAAAGGTTGGTAGTTCAAATCTACCAGCCGTTCCTTGGAGATCTTATGGGGCAGTTCTACTCTGTCCTATAGGGTTGCTATCAGTTGGAATTGACTTGACAGCAATGGGTTTGGGGTTTTTTTGTTTGTTTTTTTACTATGAAAATGTTGATATTGATAATTTTTACCATCTTTTTCAGTCCTAAAATCATATGTCAAAAAAATTAGTTATAAAAAAGACAGTAAGAAATGGAAAATGGATAAAATTAACTACGTAATTTGGGCCATAATGGCTTTGTTTCGCATTTTTACAACATTACAGCAAATACTCAGTATTTATTGCTATTATTTTTTAATATTTTAAGAATATAATTATAGTCATTATTATTAATTTTTTACAAGTTGCCTTGCTAGGGTATTAGAGAAGCTTAATTAAGAAAGAAAAAAGTTCCCAGGAAAAGAAAAAACGACCAGATATTTGCATGGCAATAGGAGAGATCTTAATATCAAATTGGTAAATATCTGACAGCTATCTTAGTAACATGGTTATTGGTTTTAAAAGCAACACAGTACTCAGCTGTAAGACCAAAGCTCTTCTCTACCTTCAGTTTCCATGGATAAACTATGAGACAAACCTCACAGTATGCCAAAGCCAGGTAGTCTCATGGTGCTATATCCAGTTTGGGGGTCCACAATTAAGAGAGAAAATGTGGAGAGTTCAAAAGTGAACTACAAAGATTATTGAGGAGTTGGAAAACAAACCCAATCTGGAAAGGTAAATTAGATGAAATTTTTTTTTTTTTTTTTTAGCTTAGAGAGGGGAAAATAGAGATACCAGTTAATAATGACTTCTCCTGTGGCAAGTGTTATTAAACAGATGAAGGCGTCCAGCTATTCCTGATTGTTAGCAAGGAAGGAACAAGAAAGCAAAGTGCTCATGCTATACCAGTGAGGACTTACTTTATACAAGGGAAATGGTTTTCTTACTCTAATGGTTTTGCCCAGTGATTGCAGTAATTTACCACTTGGTTAGACCAAAATGGGAGTTTCCTAAAGGATACTTTACCAGTGAATAACTAATAATATTAACTTTTATCATGTTCTCATTACAGTCCACATACCATATCGGCCACTTATTGTTGCATCATTTAATTTGTACATGAACTTTTTGAGAAATGTATTTTTATCCCCGTTTTACAGGAGCAAAAACTAAGTCATATAAAGTCCAGCCAATATTTACTGGAGTCAGCTTCCAAATCCATCTCTGCCTGACTTTAAAAGTTATGCACTTGACCATCATTATAAACAACTTCTCTACTATTGCATTGTCTCCTTGTGTGGGTCAGTTAATATTCCTTTGAGTTTGTTTCTCAGCAATAATATATAATACAGATCTACTATAACAATAGACCAAAGGAAATTTGAACAAAGACCTCATGTTGCCTTTCTTGGCATGGAGAATCAAGTGCGATCTAATTGAAGAAGGAAGAAAAGCCCTCTTCAGGGGTTCCATGATATTCAGGGAGTTGCAGATTGGATTCTCTGGGATTTTCACTACTATATTCACCCCATGCCTTGACTTTTGCTGATTCCACCACAGGAGACAAAATGTGGGAGTTGGGATTGCAAGACCAGGAGCATGGGTCTTAACGGAGACAGTCTATAACAAAACAGCACCGGATAAAAAGGGGAAAAAGTTGTTCAGAAAGTAGGATGTGAGGTCCCTGAAAGTCAATGTCACCTCCTTTTGCAAGACCTAGGTAAGTAACTAAATTCAAGCTGCAAATAACTCTATCATGAAAGTTAACGTGGACTTATATGTCCTTTTAGATTTCAGAATCTGATTCATGGCAGGTTAATCAATAATAAAAATGAACAGAAAGAAGAGATATGCAGCATTAGAAACGCTCTGTATATGTTCACCACATCACCATAATTTATATCCAAAAGGTGCTAATCTATTAAAGTATATTCACACATAATATGGGTGACAACATTAACAAAGTTTTAGAACCCGTGCAGATTGGTTATTTATATTTCTTACTATTTCTATAGGTTTCTGACCTCCCTCTTGGAGACCTAGTTAGAGATGCTCTCAGGATCTGGACTTTGCATAAAAGAAGCCACTTTGTATAGTGCACAGTTGCGTTCTCCAAACTCTAGGCAGTGCCATTTTCCCCATCTTGAGGCTATGCCTCGAGCCTGAGATGAGCTGTGTGCAATCAGGCAGCATACTGCCAGAAGTCCAAGTCAGGGCAATCATGACAAACAATGCAGAGTCTTTAACCAAATTGAATCCAGGTTTTGAGGACAAGTAGCCAGTGAACAAGGGATGTTATGTGAGAATATTTGAAGGTATTTGGAAAAAAACTGAAAAAAACAGAATGGCCCAAGAGCATGTGTATCAATTCTTCTGGCTTCTTACTGGGCCCATTTCATCACACTAGAGAGCTATAGTCAAGTTCTCAATAGCATTTAATTGTCACATACTCGATTCCCTTTGGCTTAAATTTGAGATTCCTGATTTCCTCTGTATCTTCCTCCTGTCCCATCTGGAAGAAAAGTACTCACAAAATTGATTCTACTCTCCTAATGTTTACCATTTTCTTGCTCATTTAGCACCCCGTCCTCCAGGACACTGGATGTTGCTCTTGATCAGTAATGCAGCTATACAGATTAAACACCCAGATTATTTCCAGTATCTTCCGTGGCTTTAACACTGCTCAGCAGAATTACTGATTGTCCCTCCTAAACTGACTCTTTCATTGCCCTCAGTAGCAACTGAAAACGTGTACAATGCTGATAATCTCTACCCTCAGCCTGGCTACCCTCTCTCTCTCAGGAAATACTGTTATGGATCTCACTTTACGTAAAAATAAAATAATAAAAAAGGCCCTCAAGCTTGAAGTCCTTCAATTTGCAGACTCTAAATCTTAACCTCTTTGGTCTCCAAAGAAGAGTCACCCTCCTCTTCTGGAAAATGGATCCTTCCACCTAGATGTGAATTCCTCCTGCCTCCTCAGGGACCTTCCTCTAACAACTAATCGTATTCTTCCTTATATCGTTAACCTCTTATGTTCCATTTCTCTTTTCCCATAGCACATAAACACGGTGAAGTATAAACTTATACTTTTAAAAAGGCCCTCCTCCTCATGATTGTTCTTGTTAGGTGCCGTCGAATTAATTACAACTCAGAGCAACCCCATGCAACACAGCCGAACTGCTCCATAGGGTTTTCTTAGCTGTAAACTTTATAGAAGCAGATTGCCATGTCTTTCTCCCACAGAACCTCTGGGTAGGTTCGAACCATCAACCTTTTGGTTAGCAGCCAAGTGCTTAACCATTGCACCACCAGGGCTCCTTCTCTCCTCGCCATACAACCCTTTTTATATTTCCCTTTTAGAAAACCTTCTAAAATACATCTCTCTACCTCTACCTCCATCTCTGTTCTTAATGGTGTCCACTACTTTATCTCTCATTCACTTCACCTCACCGCAGCATGATCTAGCTTTTTTTTTTTTCCTTTGCCATCAGTTCACTGAAACTATTTCGAGGTTAAGAGTGCTGGTGGCACAATGGTTAAGTGTTCAGCTGTTAACGGAAAGGTTGGCAGTTTGAACCCACCCAGTGGCCCACAGAAGAAAAATCTGTAGATTTGCTTCCATAAAGATTACAGCCTAAAAAGCCCTGTGGGGCAGTTCTATGCTATCACATGGGGGCGCTATAAGCCGAGAATCAACTCGATGGAACCTAACAGCAACGGCAATTCTAAGGCTGTCAGCATCTTCGTAGATGCCCAATCCAATGACTACTTTTAAACTTCATCTGGCATGATGTCCCCCTGGTGTTTGATACACCTTCCCTTTTGAAACATGGTTTCTCCGATGTCACTTTCTCATTTGTTTCCAGCATCTCTGGCTAGTCTCTGATTTCAGCTCCTTTTCCTCTGCCTTACTCCTAGGTACCTATGGTTCTGTTTTTGCTTTCCTTTCTTCTCCTTTTATCCTCATAGTACTCACGATCATCTCTTCATGACCTCAGTAACCACGGGGTGGCTGATGGATCCTAAAACACTGTCCTTACCCCTGTTCTCTCTTCTGAGCTCCAGAAAGTTATAGCTGATATTACCAGTTGGGCTTTTTACCCATATTTCAAAATCAATAAGTCCTACTCTAAAATTCAGGGTGCCTCTTAAATGGGAACAGTGAGGATGGAGAGAAGTGGAAAGACATTAGAACATAATTCCTAGACCAAAATTAGAAGTTTGGATAAAGAACATAAATTTTAATTTGTGGTAGTTTGATCTGTACCTTTGGTGACATGAACCATTTATGTTTGGCAGTTCAAACCCAATGGCTGGTACGGCTGCAGAAAGGCCTGGTGGGCTGCTTCTGTAAAGATTACAGCCAAGAAAACTCTACGGAGCAGTTCTACTCTGTCACTTGGGGTCTCCATGAGTTGGAATTCAATTGATGGCAGCGTTTTTTTTTTTTTCTTTTTTATTGTGCTCTAGGTGAAAGTTTACAACTCAAATTAATTTCTCATTAAAAAATTTTTACACATATTGTTTTGTTGTTTTGTAACAGTGGTTGCAATACCCCAAATGTGATAATGCTCCCCCTTTCAACCCTGGGTTCCCTCTGTCCATTTGGCCAGTTCCTGTCCCTTCCTGCCTTCTCATCCTGCTTTTGGACAGGAGCTGCCCATTTGGTCTCCTATTCTTGATTGAACTAAGAAGCATGTTCCTCAAGTGTGTTATTTTTGTTTTACAGTCCTGACTAATATTTGTCTGAAAAGTGAATTTCAGTAATGGTTTCAGTTCTGGGTTAGCAGAGCCTATGGGGTCATAGTTTCGGGGGTTCTTCCGGTCTTTGTCAGACCAGTAAGTCTGGTCTTCTTTGGTGAATTTGAATTCTGTTTACATTTTTTTCCTGCTGTGTCTGGGACTCTCTGTTGTGATCCCTGTCAGGGCAGTAGCTGGTGGTAGCTGGGCATCATCTAGTTCTTTTGGTCTGAGGCTGGTGGAGTCTCTGGTTCATGTGGTCCTTTAGGCCTTTGGTTTAGTATTTTCCTTGTGTCTTTGGTTTTCTTCATTCTCCTTTGCTCCTGGTGGGATGGGATCAATAGATGTATCTTAGATGGCTGCTTGCAGGCTTTTAAGACCCCAGGCATTACTCAGCAGGTTTGGTTTTTGAGTTTTTATACTCCTATGTGAAAAAAAAAAAAAAAAAAAATTTTTTTTTTTTTTGTGAAAGAAAAAGGTCCCTGAATACTGCAAATGGTTTGTGCTCAGATGATAACTGAAAGGTTGGCTGTTCAAACTGACTCAGGGACACCCTGAAAGAAAGGCCTGGCGATCTGCTTCTATAAAAATTAGAGCCAAGAAAACCCCATGGAGCCCTTTTACTCTGTAACACACAGCGTGGCCATAAATTGGAATTGACTAGAAGGTCTAAGGCAACAACAACAATGTGAAAGAAGGAAAACAAACAACAAGTGCATTGAGTGCTTGCTTTTGCAACACTTACCATCGAATTTACATAAAACGTCAATGCAAGCTCAGAGGTGGTTGGTTCACATTGTAAGTGACAATAGGGAGAGTGTTGAAGGCAACACTTATTCTCCACTCCTCCTATTTCCACAAAAGAGAGGGAATGACCACTGTACTCCCAGGAGAGAATGGCATGGGACAAAGTTTCTTTCTCTCCCTTAAACCAAAATCCCCAGATAGGAAGAAGAACTGATTGGATTTTTGGATTTTGGAGAGGAACTGAGTTTGGTGTTCTGCTCAGATCTCTCCACTCTCCCTCCCAGTCTCCTTCCTCCTCCTCGTCCTCCTTCTTTTTCTTCTCTCTCTGTCTTCACTACATGCCTTCAAGGTCTTGTCTGGTCTGCGCATCTGAAGTTTTGGGGATTACATTATTAGAAAACTCTCTAAGACTGCCCACCTGATACATTTTCCCCAATCAAGGCTATATTATCAATTAAACTGATATTATGAACACCATGTGTTTGATTTCATTGTATGTTTTAAAAAATTGGAAAGGGCAGAAAGAGGTATTATTTATTGGCTTTCAAAACCCCACACACAAGTTATATAATTTTCACCAGAAATCAAATGTGATCAGATATTCTTAAATTTGTGACCTCACCAGATTCTCGAGATATATTCCTCTTATGTACCTCTTATTGAATTATAACACTTGATTTGTTTTCTTTAATTCTCGAAAAGAGATAACCTTCTGAATTCATGCATATGGACTAGATGGAAATTTTATTTATTTATTATATTCTTTGAAAAAGTATATAATCATAAGTTATTATATGATAATTAAATGAAGAAACTCAAATCCCTAGCATTGCCCTATCCTTGAAATACCTTGAAAACGGGTGTGTTTGATGTAAGTTACAAATTAATGTATATGAACAGGATTTGATAAATCATATAATCAAATAGAAGGGTAAGTTCTTTATTTAGTTAAAATAATATAATGAAAAGATGCCCCCGCCATACTTAAGAAACACTGAAATCTACCCTTCTGTTTCTTATCCATGCTTTAAGATACTAGTTATCTTACAAGCAGCTGCAGAAACAGGGGAAGGGCAGGGAGTGGAGTGAATAAAAATGTGTTCAAAGTTCCTATCATGCAATCACAGAAAAAAATATTATAGTACTGAAAAAGCAGGAATTGTCAGACTCTCTTTGAAGTGCTCATGCTTAGCTAGCTATTGTTTCAATACGTATACTCTATTATTGAAACAAAACCTTTAGAGATTTTCTAGAACAAGGATTGTGTACGTGTGCTTTGGAAGAAAGAAGGAAAAGGAGCTATTCAGCAAGATACGTACAGTTTTCTTTTTTTAATAAAAATATATAAGCAAAAGTGCTTTTAAATACATTAAACAAGCCTTCTAGAAAATGTTTTATTCCTTGTAACACCCACTGAGAAAATGTTTGTTTCTGAGTATGGACTGATACCTTCATAACACACAATTTTGCGCGGGAACAAAATTTTTTTTCATGAATAAAGAAATTGAATCTGCATTAATTAGACTTTATCTATTTGACCTACCCAATTTTCTTCCAAATTTCACTCACTGCAGAACCGTCCTGCTCTTGCAGAGAAGTCTTTAATATTCCCATAGGATTGACTTGATAGACTTGATGGCAATGGTGAACGGGTTACCTAGTGTTCCAGCCCTGGTGGAGCGGTGATTAAGCAAAAAAGGTCAGCAGTTTGAATTCACCAGCCCCTCCTTAGAAACCCTATGGGTCGGTTCTACTCTGTTTTATAAGGTCGCTATGAGTCCAAACGGACTGGAGGGCAACGGGGCTACCTAGTGTGTGTAAATGAAGCTGTTGCGGAGGCTTCCCCTGGTCCTTGGCAGTCCCCCTGGCCCCCAACGCCCGCCAAGCCACCCTTTCTAAAGCTAGGCTTGCGGTGCTGCGGATGCACTGAAATCTCACACATGCACCGAAATCTCACACATGCGCAAACTGATAGCCTGATGTATGCATAGGACCTGAAGAGCCAGGCCCTCAACTTGATCCCCAACCTGAACTTGGAGGGAGCGGAAGGTGTTCTTTGGCACACAGCTGCATCCCAGCTCACTTAGAAAACGTAAGTTCCCTTCCTTTGCAAATGACTCAGCACCTGGATCTCCAAATAAGGACATGGGAGGGACTGGGTTGTGGGTTTTGGGGGCCAATCCTGCCCCCTGGGGACTGGTGGGCATGAAAGCTCTAAGCTCCCCTGGGGCTGGGGGCAAGTGGTCTTTTGGCTTCTAGGCCCCAGTTGCTCCTTGTTTGCACAAACAATAAATTCCCACTTTCTGTTTCCCTTGCAGCTGGTGGTGTGGCGTCAGTCTTATTTCTATCGACACAAAAGCTGGTGTTCCCACATAGGAGAAAACCTGTTTTGATATTAAGAAAGAGAAGCAGGGAGTGGAGGCTGCTTATCGGATTTGCCTGATCTAAGTGTCAGTATCTTAATTGTAGATTTCAATGAACCCAGCACAGATATTTATATTTAACGACACATTTTGTATAGACGACAGAATGAAATACACTCATGGAGTATATGGTATATGTATATTAAATATCGTATTTGTGTTTTGAAAGGAGTCCCTGGGTTGTGCAAACGGTTAATGTGCTTGGGTGCTAACCAAAAGGTGGAGGTTCAAGTCCATCCAGAGGCACCTCAGAAGAAAGGCCTGGTGATCTACTTTTGAAAAATGGCCGTTGAAAACCCATGGAGCATAGTTCCACTCTTATACACATGGGGTCACCATGAGTTGGAATCAACTTGACATTAAATTGACTCCATGGCAGCTGGTGGTGTTGCGGTTTTATAAGATACAAAAACAGATCTGGTTCCTTTGTACTTCTGGGCTAATGGGAGAATTGCTTTAGTTAGGGCCCTGTGACTTGCTTTAGCCAGTAAAATTTGAGTGAATGTAACATCTAGATGGAAGCATTCGAGAACAAGTGGGCAATTCTCTATCACTTTTTTCCACTACCATGACGATCTGGTAGATATCCATCACTCTGAGTTCTTAAGTGACGACAACAGGGAACTGAGGCTCCACTGAAGCAAAACAAACATGCTGCGTAAGTGAGTTTTAAACCATTGAGACTCAGGAGTTAATTGTTACAGTAATATACTCTATTTTATAGTAACCCAAAACATTATAGACTTGTGTTAAGCAGTGTGTGTAAGCTGATGCATAACACGTGTAGCACGCATTCCCTTAGGCATTATAATATGATATACAATATATACATATTGTCATGGTGTTGTTTCAATGGTAATTGCCTTCTCTCCAAGAACGGGCAAAATCCTATGCACCTTCTCCTCACTTATTGACTGTCTCATTAACCAACATGTTGCATTTAAGACTATTGAATTATTTTGTATATTAACAACGTACACCTGTCAATAATGAACACCAAGGAGTAAGGCAAGAGTAATGCTAGCTGTGATGGTTAAGGTTATGTGTCAACTTGGCTGGGGCATGATTCTCAGTGGTTTGGCAATTATGTAATGATGTCGTCATCCTCCATTTTGTGATCTGATGTGGTCATCTTCCATTTTCCCATAACGCCAATCTCTCAAAATGACCTGGACTTTGGAAATTAACCATGTCAATAAGTGAGGTGGGGGGTGTGCTAGATTAGGGATGTGTTTACTCTGGTTCCTATCTGAATTCTCTTATCATCAAGTTGAGGATAATTTACAGTTCAGTTTCCGTGTGCCATGCTGTTCCATAATAATAGACATTAGACTTTTTAGTTTTTTGTATAAAAGCTGACATCTGAATTGCAAAGTGTTCTCATTCTTTCAGTCTGAAAGTTTGGAAAGTTAAATTTATAAATTCCATCTTCAATATTACATTTAAGTCACACTCGTTTTCTGTTTCTAATTATTGATTTTTCAGAAATTGAAAAATTCTGGAAATACAACTCTCCTTGTATTTCTACAAGACTATTGGGAAATGCTTCTAGTGGATTTTTGGCTCTCCTTCCAAATTTGTTGTCTTCTTAGGATTTTTGCTCAAAGTCACATTGTCATAGAACCATTCAGTTCTTCACTGAGACCTCACAGTGGTAATTACATATTTATGTATGTGATCATTTTTTAAATGTCTCTTTCAACAGTTAGGCTGTCAGTCCTAAGAGTATCTGTTTTGTTTGCTCCTTCATCCCCAGAAGCCAAGTTTGTTACACACTAGGTTTTTAGTTTAGACAGAAAGAAACCCTGGTGGCACGGTGGTTAAGCGCTTGGCTGCTAACCGAAAAGTCAGTGGCTCAAACCCATGAGCAGCTCCGCAAGAGAAAAAAAAAAACAAAAAAACCTGGAGATCTTTTTCCATAAAGATTTTGGTCTAGGAAACCCCATGGGGCTGTTCTACTCTGACTTACAGGGCCATTATGAATCAGAATAAACTCGACAACACATGACAACAACAGTAAACATTTATTGACCAACGACTAAAAGAACTTTCCAAGTTATTTCTTCTCAGTTCCTAGGTGTTTATTTCTCCCCCAGAACCAATTTTTTTTTTTTGCTTGCATGAAAGTTTATCGAACATTGGTAGAAGAAGCAATTGCCTGGTTAGTATAAGGCTGTATTTCTCCCCTTTCCTCCTTACCTGATTTTGTCTGGTACATGATAAGAACATAACTGAAGCATACATGTGTTTCTGAATACAAACCACACAAAGCCATGTAAATCACTTCGTTTTAACTTTTTTATGACTGTGATTTACGGTGGTGGTGGTGGTGAGACTGGGTATCAGGAGGGAGGGTTGCGTTTGTAATTAGAGAGCGAAACAGATGATGAAACTTTCTCTTTAAATGATGTTTCCATTAAAATAGTCCTTATTGCTCACTGACCATTTTCTATTTCACCTATGGAAATTCTCACAGAAAAGATCAGGGTCTCCAGATAATGCTCACCATAGGAGGGCTTTGCTGCAGTTCAGTACTGAAAAAATTTTTGATTCATTATGTTTATGAAACAAGACCCGAAAAGATCCCATGTGTAAAGTCACAGAAACAGAAACAGATTTTAAAAACTGACTGTTCTTCCCTTTGGAGTCAAATTATTGGATGCATAATCATGCTTAGACACTGGATTTTGGACTCAAGTTATTACAGAATCTACGTAGGTAATTATCTTGACCAAAATATACCTTTTCCAGCTCATCCAAGGAAAAGAAAAGGGAAACATGCATCCTAAATCAATTCCAACCCTGTTCAAAGGTAAACATTGTTAGGGTAAGTAAGCAAGTGTGTTTCAGCACACTGAGTTATGTGATGAAAAACCTTGCTTCTCCTCTCTCTCTGGTGTCCCCAATCTGAGCATGGCTCACAAAGACTGCTGTGCTAGAGGTTGAGGTTTTTGGGATACTTCTGCTGACACTGACACCTGGACTGTAGAAAGAGTGGGGCGTTGTTGATTGTCATGGATTGAATTGTGTCCCCCCAAAATGTGTGTCAATTTAGCTTGACCAGTGAACAAACGGAACTACATATGTGATTGTCCGCCATTTTGTGATCTGATGTGATTTTCCTATGTGTTGTAAATCCTGCCTCTATGATGTTAACGAGGCAGGACTCAATCTACAAGATTAGGTTGTGCCTTAAGTCAATCCCTTCTGATATATAAAAGAGAGAAGCAAGCAGAGAGATATGCAGACCTCATACCACCAAGAAACAAGAGGCAGAAGTATAGCGCATCCTTCGGACCCAAGGTCCCTGCGCTGCGAAACTCCTCGACTGGGGAAGATTGATGAAAAGATGTACCCCCAGAACCAACAGAAAGAGAAAGGTTTCCCTTGGAGCCGATGCCCTGAATTTGGACTTCTAGCCTCCTAGACTGTGAGAGAATATATTCCTCTTTGGTAAAGCCATCCACTTGTGGTATTTCTGTTATAGCAGTACTAGATGACTAAGACACTGATTTTAGTTCATTTAGGCTATATAGGAGTACTGCCATTTAAAGAAGATCCTACGTGGAGCAAAGTGTTAAGCCCTAGACTACGAGCTGAAAGATCGGCAGTTCAAACTCACATAGAGGTGCCTCGGAAGACAGGCAGAGTGATCTGCTTCTGAAAAGTCATAGCCTTTGAAAACCCTATGAGGCAGTTCTACTCTGCACATACGGGGTCATCATGAGTCATGATTGACTCGATGGCAAACAACAACAACAATGTGTCATTGAAGGAATCCCAGAGTGGTACAAATGATTAAGTGTTTGACTACTAACTGAAAGGTTGGCAGTTTGAATTCACCTACAGAGGCCTTGGAAGAAAGGCCTGGTGATCTAATTCCCAAAGATCACAACCATTGAAATCTCTGTGGTGTGCAGTTCTACATATGAGGTTGCCATGAGTTGGAACCCACTCAACTGCAATTTATATAGTGTCATTGAATAGGAATGGACATGAAAATATCAGAACATGTCAGAAATAGCTTTAGGCCTATTCATCTCTCCTTCTACTTTCTTTATGCTGCTCCCATTCCCATTTTGAATATGAGACAATGTAGACATGTCTGGGTGGAGCTGGAAAAACTTTGAGGAATCACAAATATGTCTAAATGAGGAGTCTTGAGGAAAAAAAGGGGCCCTGTCTTACCACCTACATGCGTCATGAGGGCAGGGACCATGTCTACTCTGTTTGCCACTGTATCTGCAGTGCCTAACACAGTAAGGGTGTATGGAAGGGGCTCAACAATTAATGAATCACCATTAAACCATCTAACATGCCAGCGATGTTACTCAGTAATTAATGATTCTTTGCTAGTTGTGAACATTGAGTCAGATGGGCTCAAGTCTACATACTTGTAAAGCCCTAAAAAATATCAGTTGCTGCTGTCTGCTGACAAGCTTCTCTTGCCTTGAGGAAGAAATATTTTTCTGTCTGGTTTCACCCATGGAAATGATCGTCCACCTCTGAATGAACCAGTCTGTTCCTTCTTCAAATAGAATGGTGCTCTTGGGAAGGAATAAACACCAGCCAATGAACGAATGGAACTTCGTATGAGATAGCAAAGTCAGGTAATGAATTACAGAGATGCATTGAACAAGTCTGCTTTGATGTGACATTGGAGTGCTGGTAGCAATAAGATGTTGGCCAAGCCCATTTGATAAAGCTCATGGAAAGACAAATTTAACCTTCTAGCTTAAGAGCCTGCATAAATGTGTGTGTGCACACACATCTCTCTTTGATCAGTTAATGGATTCCCTACTAAAACATTTTCATCCCCAAATGGTGGCTAGTCAAGTTTTTCACCTTTTGCTTTGCATTCTTTCACAGTGACCTTTGACTTCATGGAGTCACTCTCAATTCTACTTCAAAGAGAGGTGTATGTTTATCGTTCTCATGTGTGCACAAAAGGAGAAGAATAAAAATCTTTCAAATGGAGCCTTGCAAATTTTCCCAGAATACATTTCATTGTGTAGAAGAATGATTGTGTGCAAGAACTGGCCTGTAAAATCCTACCGTTCAAAGGGAGGTAGTCTGTATTGGAGACATTTCTAAAACACTGAATCCCTCCATAGGGATGAGTATTCTTCCTCCAGAATTTAAAAGGGGACATTTATCAGGTGAGTTACCAATTTTCAATTAATCAGCACTTCAATTTTTTAGAGAATGAGAGCTGCATTTCTTTTTATCTGTAAATCAACTCGAAGGATAAATCCCTAGTTCATAGTTGACTCGGTCTTGTAAGCGAAATATTTTAATGCAAACTACATGAGCCTCAAAACAAGAATTGCTCAGTGTAGGTTACCCATCCCACTCTTCCCAGGCATTGTCATTGACACTTACATTTAGATGCTCTACTTTTAACTTGAGAATAGCTAACAAGAGTAAAGGAGTTGTGTTAATGGGGGATGGTGAAGGATAGTCCTGGTCTCCAAAACCCTGTCTGAATTAACAGAATGTAGATCAAAAGAGAGGCAGCATGACTTATCATTGAGGTCCAGAGGAAAAGCTGAGATATATATAACAAAAAACCCAAAAAGCCATTGCCATTGAGTCAATTATGACTCATGGCGACCCCATGTATTACAGAGTAGAACTAAGCAGCCATAGGGGCTTCCTGGCTGTAATTTGTATAGTAGCAGGTTGGCAAGTTTTCTTTTGCAGTATGCCACTGGGTGACTTTGAACTGCCAACCTTTCTGTTAATTGTACCACCCAGATATATATACACTACATCACCAGAGTTTCTGTGTATTATATATAGTATGCTATATATATGTATGTATACATGCACAAACATTACTGCCCGTATGTCAGTTTGTGGTACTATGGTGGCTTACATGTTGCTGTGATGCTGGACGATATGCTACTGGTATTTTAAATACCAACAAGGTCACCCATCCCATGGTGGACAGTTTTCAGGGGAGCTTCCAGAATAAGAGAGACTAGGAAGAATGGTCTGGTGATCTACTTCCAAAAATTGACCAATGAAAACCCTATGAATCATAGCAGAATATTGAATATTGTCCCATATAGTGCTGGAAAACGAGCTGCCTAGGCTGGAAGGCACTGGACAATGGCATCAAACATACTGACAATCATGAAGATGGCACAGGACTAGGCCACATTTTCTTCTGTTATATGTAAGGTCACCATGAGTTGAAGCCCACTCAATGGCAATTAACAACAACAACATACGCATGCACACACACATATACATATATATACACATATACATTTTATATACGTATACACACACGTATATACATACACCCACATCCCCCATACATATATATATACACGTATGTGTATATATATGTATGTACACACGTGTGTGTGTGTGTGTGTGTATGCATATATAGCCTAAGAAGAGAAAGCAAAACTAAGAGTTGTTTATCATTCAGGGTTTTTTCTCCTCCAATTCTATACTTTCATCTGAATTTTTCAGTAATTATAGATGATCAGCTCTAGAAAGGCAGTGTTGCTTTTTCATGAGCCAGCCTGGCATCTGTCTCGTTTGATTCCCTGATGGGTCAAGGCTTCCCCGTTAGCACCAGTGCTGCTGTGCAGAGAACAGGAGTGTGGTGGCTGGGCATCTGCAGGTGATGGCTCCCAGGTGTTAAACCTGTTGCTGTGAAGTTGGTTGACTCCTAGCGACCCTATAGGACAGAATAGAGCTGCCCCATAGGGTTTCCAAGGCTGTAAATCTTCACAGAAACAGACTGCCCCGTCTTTCTCCCACTGAGTGGCTGGTGGATCCGAACTGCCAACCTTGTGGTTAGCAGACAAGAGCTTAACCATGGTGCCGCCATGGCTCCTTTCCCAGGTGTCAGCCTACAAAGAAATTGATAAAAGTCGATGCAAACGTCAAAGCTCTAGACATCCTGCTGTAAAAGGCTCACAGGCAAGGTCATGTTTTTTTGTATTGTAGCAAAAAACGAGGAGAAACTCAGAAAGCACTGCCCAAGTTATCCCAGAGGGTTAGGGTGACAACAGTTTGCTACACTACAGGAAAACTTTTCACGTAAATAAAACATCCATGGCTCCTGAGGCAAAAAGTTGAGTTTAAAGTGTGCACTTGAAGGGAAACAAAAACTACCTCTCAGATGTCGTCCACACATGGCAGGTGAATGAGTCTTCTCTAAGCGAAGGCCTCTTTGTCTCCTGGCAACTTAGCATTTATTCGTTCATGCTCGGTGACAAGAAATTCTTCCTTCCAAAATTCAAGCCATCTGGGCTATTAGCAACATAATCAATCCTAGCCAATAAATCGCCCCATCCAATGTTCTTGACAACATGAATTCTGTAGTATGTTAAAACATTACAATAAAGGACAACACGGTATGATCTATGAGGACTCTTAGCACCATCCACTTCACCCAGCTGGGGAAATGACGGCCTCCAAAATCTTCATAATTTGGAGCACTTAACGTTTGCTGAACAGACTTCTAAAATTGTGTTGAATTGGTGGCTTTTAAAACCACTTATCCATGGAAGAAGCCCTCAGCTTTTCTTGAAGGAAGATACTCAGATGAAAATTTCTTAATTTTTTTCTGTAGCCAAGCAGTAAAAAGGGTTAATAAGAGAATAACCATTTGGAAGCTACTTAATAAAGCAAATCAGTTTCTTATAGAAGAAAAGTAAAATGTGTTTGGCATGGGTTATTTTGTATATCATCCTCTTTCTTGAGGTTGCATTTTAGGAATGAGGTAAGCAGTTCTTTGCTGTGAGAATATACAGCAGCTTGCAAATATTAAGCCATTAATATCCTCGGTCTCCTCAGGGCAGCCAACTTGGGAGCATTCAATTAAAAAAATTCATAATAAATGTACAAAGTCTGTGCACAGCTTCCCCCACAATGGCCACAATGGTAAGGTATTGTGCACAGAAAGGCACTGAATGACTCATTATGAATCTTCTTGATTATCTCCACACCAGGTAACTTTTCTTGAGACTCCACCAAACTTCCGTAATAAAAATAATACATGGTGATTCCCAACACCAGAAATGATATCCTACATACGTTTATGACAAGCCCTCAGGAAACTTGTGGATTAACTCTTATCAGCAATACAGGAGATATGAAATATTTAAAGAGAGTTATAAATAGGTGCCTGCAAGTCAACACTAAGCATGTAACATTGTAGATGGCTGGAGGATTTGTTTTCGTCTAACTCTGGCATATCCCCTCCCATAGTGACAGTCAGACAGTCAATTACACAGTACCAGGGCCGTACGTCAAGAAAACATTATTCAAGGTAGGGTTATAGCCCAACTAGTGTGCAAGACATTGAAATAACTATTTAGGGAGAGAATTTAAAAAATAAAAATGCATCCCAAGTGGTAGAGCTGAGGAGAAGCTGCATACTTATGCAAGATCAGCAGACATGTATATATTGAAATCAATGTAATGATATGTTATATACTATTTATTGCCTAAGGACATGCAAATGCTTATGGTCATCTACATGTAAAGCCACTGTGACAATCAAGAGCACTAAAATTCAGTGCATCATTCTAGAGATCTTTTTTGAATGACAAACTGTCTTAACTTTTAAAATAGCTTCAAAGAATGGTTCTCAGAATAGCCCTGCCTGATTCACGCTAGCATCCTTCATCGCTGAATCAATAAATCATTCATTCAATCAATCATCAATCAATCAACCAAACTAGGTATTCACATAAATGATCACTCAAGGGCTTTTGCATTTCAGCAACTGGTGGTCGGGGGAGGGAGATGGGGGAAAGATTGACATGTAGTTGCTAATATTTTATTTCCCAAATAGGAATTTAAATAACAGAAACGACTAGTACCATGTGCTGTCACCATTGTTTAACAAAAGGAATTACATTTCAAAATCAAAAGAGAAATAGGAATATAATATCAGATTAAAATATAGTTCTTTCCAAGCATAAAGAAATTAAGAGTTGGGGTCTTACACTGATATATATATATATACACACACACACATACACATATACTCACAACATATGAAATATTGTTGTAAGTGCCGTTGGTTCCATTTCAACTCATAGCGACACCATGTAACAGAGTAGAACTGCCCCATAGGGTTTCCTAGGCTGTAATCTTTATGGGAACAGATCCCCAGATCTTTCTCTTTGGGAGCTGCTGGGTGGATTCCAACCACTAACCTTTCAGTTAGCAGCTGAACGCTTAACCGTTGTGTCACCAAACCACCAAACTAAACCCTTTGCTGTCAAGTCGATTCTGACTCACAGCGACCCAGTAGGACAGAGTAGAATTGCCCCATAGGATTTCCAAGGAGCAGCTGTTGGATTTGAACTGCCAACCTTTTGATTAGCAGCCGAGCTCTTAACCACTACGCCATCAGGTCTCCATTGTGCCATCAGGGATGTGTGTGTGTATATATATATATATACAGAGTTGCACTTATACAAACATACATATGTAACTTTCCTTTTATTTAAACCACCAACCATTCTTTATATTATTAAAAATTTGTAGATTTCAAGGTCTGAGCGTAACTCCAGCCTAGAATAATCCCCTATACTGCCATGGGCTGATCATTTGAGTCCCAATCATAATTCAATCTTAAAACGTGGGCTAAAAGGGAACCTTGAATTTGGATGTGTGTACCAATTATTAACCTATTGTTTCTCAGCTCCAAACCTCTAACCTTTGTTAGAGCTGGGACTTTGCAAACCATGTTTCTGCTCTGCCAACCTGCTCAGCCAGTAGGGAGCCCTGAGGGGACTGCAAGGCTAGAGAAGGAAAGAGAAATGTGGCATCTTGTTGTTTGTTCCCCATGAATTTCCTTGCTTGCTGACGGATTGAGGTGAGCATCACCCCTGCAATGCTGCTTCACCTGGGAAGTATGGTGCAGTTTTTCCAACACTTGCAGAAACACTTCATCGTGCCCCACTGAGATACCAGCACCAGACAGCAGGTGACCAGAGGTCTAGGTCCCAGGCCCTTAAAGCCCCTCTTCTAAGTTTCTGAATTATGACAATCCAATCTCTCCCCTTTGTTTCCTCGGCCCTCAGGATGGAAGCTGCTTCTGCAGTTGCTACCAAAGTGATATCTCCGATCAGGGATTGGAAAACTACAGCCCGAGGGCCAAGTCTGGTTGGCTGCCTGTTTTCGACAAATAGAGATTTATAGGAATGCAGCCAGGCCCTTTCGTTTAGGTATGTTTGTGACTGCTTTCCTGCCATGGCTACAGAGTTGAGTAGTTACGATGGCTCACGAAGCCTAAAATATTTACTCTCTGGCCCTTGCCAAACCCTGACAGAATTCTTTTCACTACATAGTTAACAACTTCATATCCAGTTAGCTATTTTTTATATTTAATTGTCTTTGTTCTAATAAATGGGCGAAGCTTCTGTTTTCAAACTGATATGAAACATTGGCAAATTAACAAGAAATTGGCAATTAAGAGGACTGCAAGACAGACACTGGAAGGGGCCAAACAAAAGAGTGATAGGTTAAAAGGACCTTCCTGAAGAATTCAGGTAATCACCAACTTCTGGAATTACCATATTCCAAAACAGAACAAAATCAGTTGCCGTCAAGTTGATTCCAACTCATGACGACCTCATGTATAATTGTGCTTCACAGGGTACCCCCAAAGGTTTTTTTATCGTTGTTGTTGAGACTGTGTACAGCAAAATATACACCAATTCGACTGTTTCTACATGTACAATTCAGTGACATTGGTTACATGTTTTGAGTTGTGCAACCACCCTCACCCTCCTTTTCTGAGTTGTTCTTCTCCCATTAACATAAAATCACTGCCCCTAAGGTTCCTACCCAATCTTTGCAGTTGCTGTTGTCACTTTGGTTCCATATATGTCATTCTTTAAAGAGCAGAATGCTCAAGGCAGACTTTTTTACTAGTTAAGCTACACTATTGTTTGGTTTTCAGAAGACTTTAGGAGATATTTTGGGTCTAAGGTTTAAAGATTATCTCAAGGCAACAGTTTCAGGGGTTTACCCAGCCCCCATGGCTCCTGAAAGTCTGGAGTCCTTGAGAATTTGAAATCTGTTCTGCATTTTCCCCCATCTGATTTGGATTCTTCTACAGAATCTTTGCACAAAGTGTTTGGTAATTGTAGCTGAGCACCATCCAGTTCTTGTGATCTCATGGCAAAGGAGGCAGTTGTTCGTAGAGGCAATTAGGCACACATTCCCTAACCTTAACTCTCCTTCTGTTGCTCCAGGTGAATAGAACAATAGTGCCTTGGATGGCAGCTTGCAAGCTTTTAAGACCCCAGGTACTATGCAACAAACTAGGAGGTTGAACAGAAGCACTAAACATGTTATTAGGCCAGTTAACTGAGCTGTCCTGTGAAACCATAACCCTAAACCTCCAAACCAAGGAACCAACTCCCATGAGGTGTTTGACTGTACATAAGCAGCCTCAGCAGCTTTTTTCAGAAGTAGATCACCAGGCATTTTTTTCCGAGGTGCCTCTGGGTGGTCTCAAACCTCCAACCTTTAGGTTAGCAGTGCAGTGCTTAACAGTTTGCACCACCCAGGGTCTCCACTGCATTCATAATGCTAAAGAAAACAAAATGAAACAAAAACTTTTGTCCCAAGGAGAAATGATGAACAGTCAAAATACTTGTTAATTGCATATACTAAACTCAGATAAAGGTAATGCTGGTGGTGTATTGGTTAAGTGCTATGGCTGCTAACCAAAAGATTGGCAGTTCGAATTCACCAGGTGCTCCTTGGAAACTCTGTGGGGCAGTTCTATTCCACCCTACAGGGTTGCTTGAGTTTGCAGGAAGAATATTTAAGTGTTTAAGTATACATACCAACAACAGATCAAAAGAACAACCTTGTAACCAACCTATATCTCAAGACCTGTAGATTCATTTAGAATTTTCCTTTATTCTGATCTAAGAATTTTAAATAGATCTCATTAAAGTTGGAAATATGGACTCAGATTACCTTCCCATTCACTTCTGCATTCCTTTTCTTTACCTGGCACACCTTTGTTGCAAAAAAGATAAAAAGCTATACAAGGATGAGAAAAAAGGAATTATTGAGAGGTGTAGGTATCTAACTTATTATTTTTATTCCTTCTTTTGACAGGAATCCACTTAGGCTATAACTAGCAGGAACAAAGTTTCAACCTGATGTTGCATTAGGCAACTTATTTTTGGCTGCTCACAGCACTGTTTTTTTTTTTCTTTTAAGAAACAGTGTTGCCTGATGTACTGTTTTAATGACTTAATCAAGTGTTTCCTACCTGGTACACAAGGAAAGCTTTTTTAGCTTTCAAAAGTAAATGTCAGACGCTACAGAGAGATGAGTCTTATGTACCATTATTAGAAATCACCTCTGTAAGACATTAAAACCTTATTAATATTCCTGGACTCTAAGTCTTAGAAGAGATAAATTAGCTATCTTACCAAGATTTTCCACTAGAATTTGTAGTTAAGCTTTTACATTTTCTAGAAGGATGGTATTATATAAATATATACATACTTTTCAACTGAAAGCAATTTTTTTCTTTAATATTTCTTAATGCGTGCTTAATGTGAAGTGGTAACTAGTTTGTATTTGAAGCCTGTCACAGTCTTTAATTATGGAAAAATACAAAAACCAAAAAAAAAAAAAAAGAATAGTGTTTGTATGATAGGAATCTGCATTAAGAAGGAAACAACAATTGGGGGAAGTTTCTAACAATTGAGAAAAGATCTGACTTAATGATAGTAAATATGACCTTCCTGCAGAATCCCAGAGAAAATATTTCTTAAGGTATCTTTTCTGCATCGAGGTTGCCCCTATATCAGGGATCAGTAAACTATGGATAGTGGGATGAATGTAGTTTGCTGCTAGTTTTTGTAAATAAAATTTTATTGAAATGTAATGAGGACCACTTGTTAACCTACTGCCTATGCCTTCTTTAGGAGTCCATGGGTGGTACAAACAATTAATGTACTCAGCTGTCAACCGTAAGGTTGACTGTGTGACTCCACTCAGACAGGGGTATCTCAGAAGGATGGCCTGGTGACCTCCTTCCGAAAGATCACAGCCATGGATAACCTCATGAAGAACAGGTTTGCTCTGACCCATGAGTCCAAACTGACTTGACAGCCACTGGTTAACGACTTCTTTGACATTGCAGTGGCAGAGTTGAGTAGTTGTGACGGAAACTATAAGTCTCGCAAACACGAAAATATTTATGATCTAGCCCTTTATGGAAAAAGTTTCCTGACCCCTGCTGTATATAAATCAAGTGTTTCTAACTACATTATTTTACCTGTGAACTTTACTCTGTTTCTTCCACTTCCTTTCAAAGAACCAAAGGTTGGAAAACAAGAATTTGTGCAACCCCAAGGCTCAACGTTTCTAAAATGCATCACTTTTCATTTGATTTCTGGTATTCTTCTGATATGATTTGGTTACAAAGTTGTTCTTTTGATCTCTTGATACTATTTGGTATTTGTTAAGAAGTATTGTTGCAGGTTTATCTGATTCCACTGTAGGCAATTCTGCCCATCTTCCTCTGTCTTGGCAACTAAGTGTCCCGATTCCCTTTCTCTCCCTCACCATCTATACTCCTCCATGAGCAAGTCTTTCACCTTCCACTCCTCTCAATTCAAACTGAAACAACTTCATTTCCTTTCCTAGATTATTATAATATCCTCTAACACATTCTGACTCCTATGCATGACTTCCTTCAATCCAACCTCTCCATGATGAGGACAGGTGCTGTACACTTGTTTATTATTATTATTATATACTATTTTTTTTATATAGTATATATTGTTCTTGTGTGCGACCACGTTGATCCCAACTCATAGAGAACTTATAGGGCAGAGTAGAATTATCCCATAGGGTTTCCTAGGCTGTAAACTTCATGGGAGCAGATGGCCAGGTCTTTACTCCTGCTGAGCTATTGGTGGGTTTGAACCACTGACTTTTCAGTTAACAACCGAGCACTTAACCATTGAGCCACCAGGGCTCCTTTAGTATATAGTACATAAACTAAAAAAAAAAAACAAACCGTTGCTGTTGAGTCCATTCTGACTCACAGCAACCCTATAGGACAGAGGAGAACTGCCCCAAATGTTTTCCAAGTAGTGGCTGGTAGATTCAAACTGCTGACATTTTGGTTAGCAACCCAGCTCTTAGCCACTGCACCATGAGGGCTCCATATAGTACATAGCGTATAGTATATCATACATAACGAGTTGCCATGAAGTCAATTCCGACTCATAAAGACCCTATGGGACGGAGTAGGACTGCCCCACTGTGTTTCCAAGGAGCAGCTGGTAGCTTTGAACTGCCGGCCTTTTGGCTAGCAGCAGAGCTCTTAACCACTTTGCCAACAGGGCTGCACATAGTACGTAATATGTAGAGTACATATCTGTTGCTGTTGAGTTGATTCCAGCTTATAATGACCTTATGGAGTACATAGTATATAGTACATGGTACTCAGTATAAAACCAAAAAACCCACTGCTGTCAAGTTGATTCCAACTCATAACCATAGGGTTGCCAAGGGTGTAAATCTCTTTGGAAGCAGACTGCCACATCTTTCTCCTGTGGAGCAGCACGTGGTTTACAACCACCGACCTTTTGGTTAGCAGTGGAATGCTTTAACCACAGCGCTACCAGGGCTCCTTATATAGTATATAATACATAGTATATGTTGTCATTGTTGTTAGGTGCCATTGTGTTGGATCTGACTCAAAGTGATCCTACTACAATAGAATGAAATACTGCACTGTCCTGCGCTGTTCTCGAAATCTGTGTTATGCTTGAATCCATTGTTGGTTGCAGCCACTGTGTCAATCTCTCTTGTAGAGGATCTTCCTCTTCTTCGCTGACCCTCTATTTTACCAACCAGGATGTACTTCTCCAGGGACGGATCTCTCCTGATAACATGCCCAAGGAGCACTCTGACTATACTTCTTGTAAGACAGATTTGTCCGTTTTTCTGGCACTCCATGGTGTATTCAGTATTCTTCACGAACACCATAATTGAAAGGCATCAGTTCTTCTTTGGTATTTCTTATTCATTGTCTAGCTTTCACATGCATATGAAGTGACTGAAAGTACCATGACTTGGGTCAGATGCACCTTAGTCCTCAAAGTGCCTCTTTGCTTTTTAACACTTTAAAGATGTCTTTTGCAATAGATTTGCCCAATGAGATGAGTCATCTGATTTCTTGACTGCTGCTTCCATGGGCATTGATTATGGATCCAAGTAAAATGAAATCCTTGACAACTTCAATATTTTCTCTCTTTACCATGATGTTGTTTATTGGTTGATTTGAGAGGATTTTTGTTTTCTTTACGTTCAGTTGGAATCCATACTGAAGGCTTTTTAGGCTTTGATCTTCATCAGTTGAGTGTTTCAAGTCCTCTTCACTTTCAGGAGGAAATGTGTCATCTCCATATTGCAGGCTGTTACTGAGTCTTCCTCCAATCCTGATGCCACTTTCTTCTTGATATAGTCCAGATTCTCAGATTATTTGCTCAGCATACAGATTGAATAGGTGCGATGAAAGGATACAACCCTGACACACACCTTTCCTAACTTTAAACTACACTGTATCCCCTTGTTCTGTTCCAATGACTGCCTCTTGTTCTATGTACAGGTTCTACATGAACACAATTAAGTGTTCTGGAATTCCCATTCTTCACAGTGTTATCCATAATTCGTTATGCTCCTGTCATGGATTGAATTGTGTCCTCCCAAAATATCTGTCAACTTGGCTAGGTCATGTTTCCTAGTATTGTATGATTGTCTACCATTTTGTCATCTGATGTGATTTCCCTATGTATTGTAAATCTTATCACTATGATGTTAACGAGATGGATTAGCAGCAGTTATATCAATGAGATAGACAAGATTAAATAGTGTCTTAAGCCAATCTCTTTGGCGATATAAAAGAAAGGATTGAGCAGAGAGACGGGGGGATCTCATACCACCAAGAAAGCAGCACTGGGAGCAGAGCATGTCCTTTGGACCTGAGGTTCCTGCTCTGAGATGCTCCCAGACCAAGGGAAGGTTGATAACAAAGACCTTCTTCCAGAGCCAATAGAGAGAGGAAGCCTTCCCCTGGAGCTAACGCCCTGAATTTGGATTTTTAGCCTACTAGACTGTGAGAGAATAGATTTCTCTTTGTTAAAGCCATCCACTTGTGGTATTTCTGTTATAGCAGCACTGGATGACTAAGACAGTTCCACACATTTGAATACCTTTGCCTAGTCAATAAAACACTAGTAAACATCCTTCTGGTATTTTCACTTTCAGCCAAGATCCATCTGACATCAGCAATGATATCCCCGGTTCCACATCCTCTTCTGAATCTGGCTTGAACTTCTGGCAGTTCCAAACAACATATTGCATTGGACAAAAAGTGTTGAAAAGAAAAGATGTCACTTTGAAGACCAAGGTGTGCCTTATCCAGGCTATGGTATTTTCAATCGCCTCATATGCGTGTGAAACCTGAAAGATGAATAAGAAAGACCAAAGAAGAATTGATGCTTTTGAGTAATGGTGTTGATGAAGAATATTGAATATACCATGGACTGCCAGAAGAATGAACGAATCTGTCTTGGAAGAAGTACAGCCAGAATGCTCCTTAGAAGCAAGGATGATGAGACTTCATCTCACATACTTTGGACATGTTATTAGGAAGGACCAGTCCCTATAGAAGGAAAACATGCTTGGTTCTGTTGTACATAGGGTCGCGATGAGTCAGAACTGACTCAGCAGCACCTAACACAAAAACAGTATTATATGATCAATAAAATATACTATATGCCCAAGCTCACTGCTGTCAAGTAGATTCCGTCTCACAGAGACCCTGTATGACATAGTAGAACTGCCCCGTAGGGTTTCCAAGGTCATGAATCTTTCTGGAAACAGGTTGCCACATCTTTCAAGGTTTTACTTCAATAACTCCTGTTTAACAAGAGTCTTTTTCTGATCTCTCTAGGCAGAGTTAAATGAATCCTTCCCTGTTTTACCCAAACGTCTCGTTTTTCCATTGGTTGCAGTGACTGCCAGATGCTGGCTCTACTTACAGCCTGTGTGCACAATATTCAATTATCATATTGTCTTCCCTCTAGAGGACCTCAGATGTTGTTTTCTTCTTCTTTTTATATCTACATTGCCTAGGTCCACACCTGTCATATAGAATAAACAGATCCCTTCACACAGTATTTTAAAAAATCAGAGAAAACATGGATGTCTACTCTTGTAACTCTGCTGTAAACTCTTCTCCTTTGGAGTAAACCAGATAAGCAACTTCATTCACATGCAAGTATTGTGAGTGAGATGCTGTGTCTCTCAAAGCACTTAGAGGCAAAGAGCCTTAACCCAAATCAATGAATTCCCAAATGACATCATTTCAGACTTCCGTGGAAGGAGTATTTGGGGGTAGCAGCATTCAGAGCATCATTTGTATTGAATTGCACCTTCCACCAACTGAGAAGATCTGCTCTTTTACTCTGTATACACAGAGCGGCAAATAGAGGGAGAATATTGAAAAATTTCATACGATTAAAACAAAAACAAACCAGTTGTCGTCAAGTTGACTCCAACTCATGGTGACCCCGTGTGTGCAAAGTAGAACTATGCTTTATGGGGTTTTCAATGGCTATGATATTTTGAGTTGCTGTCACCAGGCCATTCTTCCTAGGAACCTCTGGGTGGCTTCGAACCACCAACCTTTTGGTTAGCAGCCAAGGACTTAACTGTTGACACCACCCAGCCAGGGACTCCCCCGTATGGTTACATGGCCTCATTTATATGAACTCTGAAGAATAGCAGAATGCCAGATATAAGCAGCAAGGTTGTTTTAGAAGAGTTTGGCAGCTGTCAGAAATAAAACACCCTGCCTCTCCCTTTTTAATCCTGTCCCAGGCCACTCTTGCAAAAAGCTTATAACCAGTCTCCAGTAAGTATTATTTTGAACCTACAGGATGTTTTAAAACCAGAGGTTTTACCTCTGTATGTAGTTGTTAAATCACTGGGTAGCATAAGTAGTTTGTGACTGGATACTAACCTAAAGGTTGGCAGTTCAGACTCACTCAGAAGTGTCACAGAAGAAAGGATCTGGAGATCTGCTTCTGTAAAGATTATGGCCAAGAAAACCCTATGGAGCAGCTCTATGCTGTAACATATGGGGTCACCATGAGTTGGAATTGACTTGATGGTAACATTTTGTTTATTTGCTGTTTTGGTTTGGCAGTCATTAAAACAATCAATGAATAGTGAACATTTCAAACAATCAGCTAACACAATGCAATGCCAAATAACTGCGTTAATTAAAAAAAAAAAAAAAAGAACCCGAAATGGTTATATTTTTCTTATGAAGTCATAGGGTTTAATTAGAGTTTATGACCTAGTAACAATGAAATAGCAGGTTTTCACCTTTGAAAAAGGTGAAAAGTCTGTTATAGAAGCAGTTTCAGAGTTTTGCCATGAGATAATTCTGTCTGAACGTGAATGGTGAGCGAGAGTTGATTGTTGGGCTGTCAATAATGGCACAGGAAATCATTAAACTTGATCAGTAACAAGAAATCTGTGAAACTGGCAATGTTAATGGAGCTATTTTGCCCTCAGAAGTTTTCCTGAAAACATAGGGTAATGCCATTAGTGCTGAATTTGTCCACCTGTAGCAAAATTGTTTCCTTAGGGGAGGGTAGATGTGAACGGAAACCACATTGTGATGCAGAAAAAGTCTGGGATGATTTATGTGTGTGGTCTGGCTTGAGAGTGGGTGGCAGAGGTAAGGAAAAAAGAATTAATGACCTTTCCAGGGCTTTTTTTATTCCTCTAATTACATGGAAAGAACTGTGCTCCCTGGAACTGGAGTGATAAAATCGGGGCTAAAGGAAAACTAAAGAGGGATTATTATTAAAATATTCTTATAGAGAGGCATTAAGAGAGTGTGAGTTAGTGGTATGATTTTCACTGAAATGATGTGTATCACATATGTATGTATACATGTTGAAGTTGGATAGTGGAGAATAAAACAAAGAAAGCCAGTCTTCTAGGAATATTTGTTCAAATACGTGAGTTGAAAAATAACCAAATGATAGTCTAAGTAAACCTTATTTATTTTCTTTGACAAATGCTCCTTTAGTGCTTCTATGTGTCTGACACTGGTCTGCCATATTTTTACGCAAATAATGCATGCCTTCTACATTTATTTCCCAATTTAGAGTGGGAGTAGCAGCAAAATGACCCAATTTTTTTTAGTAAGATACTACTTGACTGAGATTTTATTGGTGAACTTGCTCTGATAATGTTGAAAATGTGGGTTACTTTTAAAATTTTTCATAGTTCACAGGGGATGTTTCTTCAGCCTTCTTCATTTATTTTTCCCCCCTTGAGAAGCTACCCTTAAACCTTTGTCCCACCAGAAACCTAAGGAAGTGCAGATGATGTCTAAAAGATTAAGAATATTGCATAGCTGCCAAATTCTGTTATATAGAATAAGTGCACTTTCCCTAACCTCAGCTGGAATTGATTAGGTATTTTCTGCATGTTCAACAGAAATCTTAGGATGTCACAGACATTCTCTCTGCCACCAATCCAAATGATCCTACTCTCATCTGGGTCAAACTATTACTAGGAAATATGTTTACTTTGCTGGCAACTTAGACACCTTTCTTCTCTGTCTTCTTGTAAATTCTGTGACATTTTTTGAGTGCATTTTATAAAATGCAACTGACTAATGACACGTGGTTGACCCTACTTCATGGCCTTCTTTTTTCCCGAGGGATGATTAGCTCCTATCGTCTCAAGTGGCTTTCCAGTGAGTCACATTTTTGAGCCATTTTGGTCCATATATCAGCTGGCCTTGTACTTCGCAACACTGAGTGCCTGGTGTTATTCTTGTTCCTTGTTCATGTAGCTCTTCCAACTCTCAGAAGAGCAACCTACAAGACACCACATACAGAAGAAGCCACTAAAGTGTGTGGCAAATTAGACACCAAGTTTTATGCAACACAGAATCCCAGCTCCAACCTGAAGGTCAAAAAGCTCTCTCAAGGCACAGTAAACGTACCTTGACAAGCAAGATGCCTGTTTTGTTAGAGTTTTAATAGGATAAAGAGTACCAATGAAAACCTGTGTCATCAATTCCTTATTAAAGTTGACTTGCTTAAGTCCCATTTAAAAGGTCACAATCTCTATGATGTCTTGCCTTATCGCCCCGGCCTGGAATGATCCCTGTTCTGCCCTGAGTGATGAAAACTAATTGCTATAAAAGGACAGCACATACTTAAAATTTATTGGATGTTTGTGAGTGAGTGTGTGTGTGTGTGCATGTGTGTGTGTGTGTGTGTGTTACCTTTCCCCCCTGAGCTTAGAAGCTCTGGTCTGGGAGGACAGGTGAAATATTGTGTATCATTTTTACATTAAGTACAATGACATACACACAGAAGACTGCATACATACTCACCAAATACCTGACTGATCCGCAAAGCTTGTCCGGCTTCCAGGTATGTTTTTAGGCCCGTAAGCACACCGACACTCTGAGTGATAATATTTCATGCGTTTCCCCAGGTCAGGGCAATGGTCCATCTTGCCTGCTTTCCTCGTTTGTAAAATAAGGTATTTAAAGAGCATAAAGTTATAAATAGCTACAAAAGGCAGTTTCTTTTTTATGATTCAGAGAAAATCATGGTGGCTTTAAAAATAGACAAATGCTCCAGGAGAGTTTGGCCTTCTATATTACGACTTGATTGTAGCTCTTAAGAATGAAACCAAAGGCAACTAAATAAAAACCTCTTGGATCTTTAAAGACACAACTTTTGAAGAAACCAGAAATTTTTCATGGTTCAAAATCTCCCTGTCTCTCTCTCATTGTGGTCAGTCATCTCGATACATGTGAGGGGAAAAAGTGATCATTAAGAATAATAGATCTGAATTCCCATCTCAATTTTTCTGCTGATTAGTTCTCTGAACCTAGGTAAGCTGCTTTATCAGAGGTTTGGCTTTTATATCTGTAAATTTGGTATGAAAATAATTTATTAGCCCTTTATAATCTATCATGAGGAATAGATAATATACGTATGTCTGATAATTCCTATGTATTGCTTAATGTAGAGAAAATGCAATACCATCGGTTTCCCCTTCTCTTTTCAGTTTGAAATGGCAAATAGAAGAATGGTTCTGTAAAACAATTGGTATCTAGTTTAAACAGCCTGGCCACTCTACGTGGAAAATCCATGCCTGACTAGGGCAAATTCTAGAGATCCGAAGACAGGTGTCAATCCACCTTTAGCTCTGCCCTCCCACCTTTGTATTCTCTTCTTTGATGATTGGGAAACTGATATTTGTCTTCAAAGGCAGGAAGTATGTCCATCTGCTGTGCTTGGCACCCTGTCTTTATCAGATTATGCAGCATTATCTAAATAAACACGAAGCTACCAAACGCATCCTTCCCATTGAATGCAAAGCCAACTGAGTCATTTCTTTGTAGCTTGACACACCTTCAGGAAGATCAAATACCAAACCACCTGCCAGCTGCAAGTCCCTAAATAGAGCTGACTCTGAGATGAAGCCATTTTTGTGGTGTCCTAATGACTTTTGGTCAAGACAAAACCTCTTACAGGCTGATGAAGGAATTAAGGACAAAGAATGATAGGACAGCGGCTCAATTTTGTTTTTTTATACATACACTGAGTATGTATTGTGGTAAATTGAATGACAATATTTCGGAAGATCCACTGTGGGGTGGAAACCCTGGTGACATAAGGGTTAAGTGCTACAGCTGCTAACAGAAAGGTTAGCAGTTCAAATCCACCAGGTGTTCCTTGGGAACTCTATGGGGCACTTTTACTCTGTCCTATAGGGTTGCTATGAGTTGGAACTGACTTGATGGCATTTTTTTTTTTTTTTTTTACTGTAGGGTACAAGTAAAATATCTGCCCACACAATGCAGGATGCAAGTCAGATTTAACTTTTCATTTCCTTGACTTTTCTTCCATTCTATTAACCAGATTATTCATTTTTTTTTTCCTTTCAAAATGTGTCTAGTCAACATGGCTACCACTTGGTCAAGGCCATAATTTCTCCCCTAGCATATTGCAGTAGATTCCCAGTGAGGCTTTTTGTTTTGTTTCCTCCCATTTTTGATTCTCTTTAATCTATTCTCCAATTGTAAAATAATATTTCCAAAAAGTAAACCAATTCAAGATAAGCAGGTTACAAGTTGCCCAGTTCCTCTTAGGGAGATCCCCATTCCCCACCAGAAATATAGATCCTGCAACATCTCAACATCTCACACGCTAGAAGCACAAGTGGGACAAGATCTGTGACCAAACCAGCCCTTCCTTCCCCTCCAAGGCTAACACAACTCACCTGCAGAGGCACTTGGAGTTACAGCCAAGAAGATGTAGAACTCTCCAGTTACCACAGATGCTACTGGCAGTCAAACTGTAAATAGGTCCTTTCTCTTGCAGGCAGGGATTGGATGAACTTTCGACAAGACACATGGCACATCAGCCATGTTGCCTGTTGCTCCCTCATATGTCCCAGTGATGACAATCAGAAACACAGCAGCACCCATCATCTTAGCAGAGATCTTCATTCTGTATCATATACTAGAGAAGCCTCTCCTTTTGCTTTTAAAATAATTTTATTGACTTATGTTTTACACATCACGAAATTCACCAATTTCAGCTCTATCATTCAGTGATAGTAATTTTATGGAGTGGTGCAGCCATCACCATAAATTAGCCATTTTAGGACATTATCATCTGCCCAATGTAATCCCTCAGGCCCATTTATAGTTAATCTCTGTTCCCACTCTCAGTCCCTGGCAGCTACTCATCTGGCTCCATAAATTTGCTTTTTCTGCACATTTTATACAAATGTAATCTCCCATGTCTGGCTTTTCTCACTCAGCATAATGTCTTTAAGGCTCAGCTATGAAGTAGCAAGCAATATGTCAGTAGTTCATTTCTTTTCATTGCTGAATAGCGTCCTTCTGTATGTATACACCACACTTTGTTTCTCTATTCACCAGGTGATGGACATGTAAGTTGTTGCCACTTTTTTTTTTTTTTTTTTTTGGCTATTATGAATTAGGCAGCTATGAGTATTTGTGTGCAAGTCTTTGTATGGACATAAGTTTTTATTTCTTTTGTGAAGATGCCGTAGAGTGAGTCTACCCACTGGGTTGTATGGTAGTTTCATGCTTTAATTTTTGCGAGACTGTTTTCCAAAGTGGTTGCACCAGTTTATAGTCCTAGCAGCAATGCATGAGAGTTTCAGTTTCTGCTCATCCACTCCAACATTTGTTATTGTTTAGGAGATATGAAGGAGCCTTGGTTAAGCACTTGGCTGCTAACCAAAATGTCAGTGTTTCAAACCTACCAGTGGCACCTTGGGAGAAAAGACCTGGCAATCTGCTCTTGTAAATATTACAGCCTAGAAAACCCTGTGGGGGCAGTTCTGCTCTGTCCTATAGGGTCGCTATGAATTGGGATCACACAGCAACAAGTAGATAGAAAATGGTATCTCATGGTGGCTTTAATTTGCATTTTCCTTATGACTGAAGATGTTGACCATCTTTTAACGTTCTTACTATTTCTATATCTTCTTTTTTGAGATGTCTGCTCACATACTTTGTCCAGTTGTTTTTTATTGGATTGTTTGTCTTATTAAGTTCTAAGAGTTCTTTGTAAATTCTGCACACAAGTCTCTACTAGGCATGTGTTTTGCAAATATTTTCTCTGAGTCTGTTACTTGTCTTTTCATTTTCTTAATTTGGTATTTATTTTTATAGTTCACTTATGTTTACAGCCAGCAATATTTATATTTCATGTAAGGTAGTGATAGAAGCTTAATTTTATCTTATTTGTTAATTTAAGTTGTTTTTAAAAGCTTTATTGAATTCATGTACTGCACAGTAGGAATTGCTGGGTCATGTGGTTACTCTATGTTTAACTTTCTGAGGAACTGCTAAACTTCTCCAAAGTGGCCGCATATTTTATACTCCCACCAATGACGATGGTTCCAATTTCTCCAGTTTGTGACCAACAATTATTATTGTCTTTTGTATTCTAGCCATCCTAATGGGTGTAAAGTGGTCTCTCATTTTTGTTAGTGCCCTCTTCTTGAAAAGAAAACAAAAACAAAACCATCCATTGCCTTGCAACATGCAATCCAAATTGTTGTCAATAACAATAATGAGTGAATTCTGCAACAGACACTAGGAAAAGACTTGTGTTAGTGGTTACTGGCTTTCAACTGAAGAGATATGTAGCATGAAGAAATAATTGAAAGGCACACAATCTTTTTTTGCTTTTCTTTACAAGTATCAAGAACAAGCTCTGCAGCAGACCCCGATGGGTGGGTGCACCCCCAGGTTTTTCTTAAAATCTACATACAATGCCTGGGCCTCTGGCTTTGAGCAGGCACGTACTCGGGACCTTCATTACAAGAAGAATGATTGATAAGAACGGGGAGCAGAGCAGCTCCTTTAATTCCTGCCGCTGTAATATATTCTGGAAAGGTAAAAATTTTACGGGCCATATGACACCAATGGATTAAGCTGCATGGCAGCCAAAACGTTCTGAAGCAAATGTCCATAACTCTAGGCTGAGGTGAGGCATTGATGGTTCACTGGTAGAACTCTCACCTTCCATGAAGGAGACCCAGTCTTGATTCCCAGACAACGTATCTCATGAGCACCCATCACCCATCCGTCAGTGAAGGCTTGTGTGTTGCTACGATGCTGAACAGGTTTCAGAGGAGCTTCCAAACTAAGATGGACTAGGAAGAAAGGCCTGGTAATCTGGTTCTGAAAGTCAGCCAATGAGAACCCTATGGATCACTGTGGTTCAGTCCACAACCAATTGTGAAGATGGTGCAGGATCAGGCAGCATTTAGTCCCATTGTGCACAGGGTCATCATGAGCTGGGGGCAGACTACACGGCAGTCAACAACAACATGGGCTGAGGTGAAAGTTTCTGCTCAAAATATCCATGCCACTCTTATGAGTTTCACATTATGCTAGGACTGGTAATGGCCAGGAACACCAACAATTTAGCATTTTGCTCCACTCACGTGGGGTTGCTATGAGAGTCGGAACTGACTCGGATGGCAATGGGTTTGGCTTTGTTTTGTTTTAAAGACAGTATTATGTGCATGATAGCCTCTTTTAACAAACAGCTAAACTTTCGACTCTCCTAATGAACCACTAAAACCAAAAACCAAACCCCTTGCTGTCGAGTCGATTACAATCCATAACGACTGTATAGGACAGAGTAGAACTGCCCCATAGGGTTTCCAAGGAGTAGCTGGCAGATCTGAACTGCTGACCTTTTGGTAACAGCCGAACCCTTAACCCCTCACTGTGCCATCAGGGCTCCCACTCCATGAAATTACCCAATGTCAATAGTCCCTTACGGTTTCAGCCTTCAGGAAAACCTCAATTCCTTGAAGCTTCAAGAGTGATCCAAATAGCCCTAGGCCAGTAGATAACTTCAAGGGCAATGAGTATTCTTGCTGAATCAGGTTGGGATGTTTCTTAACATCTAGATATCTCACTTAAACCAAACCATACCAAACTAGTTGCAGTTGAGTCGAACCTGACTTACGGCAACCCCAGGTGTTGCAGAGTAGAACTGCACTCCACAGGGTTTTCAAGGCTGTATTTTGGAAGCAGATCTCCGGACCTGTCTACTAGGCTGCCTCTGAGCGGATTTGAACTGCCAGCCTTTCCATCCTTTTGGCTAGTGGTTGAATGCTTAACCGTTGTTGTCACTTAGTTGAACCATATTTGAAATAGCCAGCAACCCTTCTTATTCGGCCTTCTCTGGTGATAAGTAGCCCGCTCAAAATAGTACTGGTAAGGAAGAGTAGGATAAGAGTACAATGAAACACTGGAACTGAATTGCATACGGTCAGACCTCATGATAATTTAATGAGAAGACACAGAAACAATCACTTTTCTTTCCATATCTCAGACTTGCATATTTTGCTGCTTCCTTGCTCTTCCCAGTTGTCAAGTTTTCTCTCCACTCTGCTTCTTTCTTCCCTCAATATCCCTAATATACCTTTTCCTCAACATGCCAATAGGAAGAGACATTGATCTGTGTGCAAAAAACAAAGCTAAAAGGGAAAAGCCAGAAGGGAAGTCAATTGAAGTATTAAACTGGGGAAAAGAGAGACTGAGAAGGGACCTAAGAAAAAGTGAGATTGCTAATAGCCTGGCTAAGAGACAGAATGAGCTGACAACAGGGGTAGTTCTGGGAGAGATTACACAAGTATTGGAAGTCTACAGGGTTTTCTTTGTACCTATAACCTGATATGTTTTTCCAAACTAGGAGCAAACTCTTAAAGGGACCAAGATAAGCTAAGAAATGCATTCTTACACGTCAGAGTTGACATTACTATTTAGATGTGAGTATTCTAGCCTTCGTAAAATTGCTAGGTGTTACTTCTAAGTAATTATAGTGGAAATAGATGACATCTTTAACTTTTACGAAAGTATGAGACTCTCCTGTAGTATAACATATTGCTTATTTAAGCTGCAAATGAGAGAGATTTAACCTAAATGAATAAACACATCTTCGCGGTTTTATTCAACGGTAACGCTCTATAGGAGACGGAGCTAAATGCTTTCTTCAGAATTAGAACTCTTCAAGAGGGTGTGAATTCACTCAAGATCTGCATTAATACTCTAGAAACACGTCGCCTGTCACTTCTTTCTGCTTGCTGCTTAATTAAAAGGGATGTCAGACACTTCTGAAAGGCTCTGGTAAATCGTCAAATTCAACAAAAGACAGAAAATTTTCGATAAAAAGCACCTTATGTAAATTAGGCCCTCCCCCAGCCCAATTTCCTCCCTTTTTCTAACCACTGTTACTATCATTTAGGTGACTTTTTTTCTGGCATTTTAAAATGAAAAGTGATTCTCCTATTCACTCCCTGGCAACATTCCCTGAAATATTCTGCTAAGTGTTTTCAATTATATGCCAGTCCCAATAGGATCTCAGTAAGAGATTTTAAAAAGGTGTCGTATCCAGTACATTTTATTTTGCAGTTCAAATGCTATCCTTGTTGTAATGAATGTAGATAAATTAAGCAATGCTTTAAAATCTTATAACTTTACATCAAGGAATGTGCCAATGGTTGAATGGATATTCCAAGAGTTTTAAGATTCCGAAGGGTCGTTTAAACCTTTGCCTTTGAAAGATCATCAGATTGATCGAATTTATAAGCAACCAAATTGCAAAAAATAAAAATAAAAATATCCATTACAATAACAGGACTCCTGGTATTATTTGGTTATAAAGATTTAGTTAAAATTCCTTGGAAAATAGGTTGCTTATTGGCATTTAACTTTAAAATTACAAGTAGAAAAAAAAAATCTTACATTTCTGGAATGAGAGTTATTTGCTAGAAGCAGCGTTAGGCTATGAAAGAGAATTCCTGGATCCTAATGAAAGAATCACAATTTTCCAAGATGTGTGATATTTTGCAAAGTACTTAAACATTCCATACTTCAATTTCCCTTCTTTTAAATGGGGAAAATAATATGTGCCCTGCCAATCTTATGGGAATGTTGTAATGTTCAGATGAGAAAATACATGTCAAAAAAAAAAAAAAAAATCCAAAGGCATTGTAAATTGTAATGTGCTGCATAAATGCAAGGTATCAGTTTCTCTTCCAGTTAAGATAAATCTTATTTCCACTCTTTAACCAGTGATGGATTTAAAACTTATCACCATTTTCAACTCTCTGTTGTAGGTTGAATTATCTCCCTCCCTCCCAAAAGAAAAATTATGTTGAAGTCCTAACCCCTGGTACTGGTTTGAAAACAGGGTCTTTGAAGATGTTATCTGTGAAACTAACATGAGGTCATACCATAGTAGATTTGGCCCTAATCTCAGTGATGTTGTGTAAGGAGAAGTGACACAGGGACGTATAGAGAAATGATATCATATGACGCTGCAGCTGCAAGCTAAAGAATGCCTGGAGCTGTTAGAAGCCAGGAGGCATAGAACAGATTCTCCCTCAGAGACTCAGAAGGAATCAACATGGCCGACACCCTGATCTCAGACTCCCAGTCTCCAGAAATGTGAGATAATGCATTTCTGTTCTCATAAGCCACCCAATTTGTACTACTTGTTATGGCAGCCCTAGGTAATCAGTATACTCTCTTAGATACAAAGGTAAACAAAGGAGAACGCCATCAGAGTTCAACTTGGTTGGTTTTGGCACTTCTAATTTGTTGTCATGTTTTGTCAAAGATGCATAACGTGCTTAGAGATGTAAAGCCTAAGGCTTCAGAAAAGAAAACAAATGGGGGCTGGAAGCAAAAAGCTGCTAATAGAAATCTAAGATTGAATTATGATGATCAGCATAAAATAAATTAGAAAAGTGAAGATTTTTATAAATTATGTAACTATTTTAATTATTCTTGAGATATTTATAATATTAAGGCACAGTTGTGGAATATTTAAAAGAAACATAAATAGAAGTTATAAATGAATTTTTAGAATATTAAAATCGAGAACTTACAAACCCTTGTTGTAATTTGGAAAAACACAAATGAACCAAACAAATCGACCCTTGTCAACTTCCTATTTTAATAGATTAACTAGGCTAGGAGTATTATTGATGGGAAAACACCCTGTTTGGTTAATTAAAAAAAAAAAAAGTAAAATTCTTTGTCATTTGCCATTAGAATAAGTGCTATAATAAGTAATTGTTTTCTGAGTAGCAGCTTTTCAAAAGTGTCATTTCATTCCTTTTTTGCATGTTTTGCAAGTTTAAATATTCCCCAAAGACAGTAGTATGCCTTCAGCATGAATAAGATGATTACAGGATGACAGAATTTTTCTTGAGAGCCATTTTAAAGAGTCATTATATACACTTTATCAACTTGCAGTTGGATGTCAGGTGCATTAAGCTAAGAGAATACTATATAAAACAAAACAGAATAAAATAATCACAGCAATTGACCATTTGCAAACTGAAAAGGGAAATCTGCATATTATGGTTTTTTTTTTTAAGTTTATTTTTGCATCCAAGGGGCTGTGTCTTAAGCTTAATGACTATAACCACACACTTTAGTTCTCCTTCCTGTCTCTTACTGATTTCCAGGTTATGAAAATTAGGCAGCAGTAATGCAATATTCACTTTCACTCCTGTGTAAGTCCCAATAATCAGGTTGCAGTCTTCTTTTTTTCTCCCCAACTGTGCTGTAGTCAACACAAATCTAATACTTATAATTGTCACTGCCTCGTATCAATAAAAGAAATTTCTTCAGGTATCTCGAAAAAGCTATGCTTCAGAGAAAGCAGCCCTCCAAGGGGGGAACAGTTATCTAACTAATGTGCGTTTCATGTTCAAGCTGTCAACGCAAACATTTTGCAGCTTTGGCTAATAAAATCTGATCATCAGGTGACAATGAATCTTATTTTTTTTTTATTAATAGATATAAAGAAGAAGGTTGTGAGTTACTCTGTCGTATAGTCTAACTCTAAAAGTTTCTTGAAAGTGGGAAAAAGAAAAAAAAAAGAATATTACAGATCCTTTCTCCCTCCCTCCGTTCCTTCCTTCCTCCTTCCTTCCTTCCTCCCTCCTTCTCTCCTTCCCTTCCTCTCTCCCTTCCTCCTTATTTTTCCTTCTATGAACAAAACTATCCATTTAGACTACTTATGTTTGGAACTGGATAAGATCTGGCAAAGCACAAAGACTATTTATTTATTCAACAAGTATATAGTCAATAAATTTCATATACCACATGTCATTCTACACATACTTGATACAGGCAGTCCCTGGATTACGAGCAAGTTCCATTCCTATGTCTGTTTTTAAGTCCGATTTGTACATAAGTCAGAACAGTTAGCTATAGTTCATATCAAACATCAGTTATTTGTCTTAGTATATAGCACATAGAGTACCTGTCTATGCATAAAAAGCATTAAAGAAACACTTCCAGATACACTGAAACATCTTTAACATAGTAATACAGTAATAATAATAATAATGTTTAGATCAGTATCGCAAAGTAGCATCCATTTGTTATTACAAACCATTGTATGTACTTCAAATTTTTCTTATAATAGGTTTTATGGGGGTTGGTTCATCACTCCGGGTTGTACGTTAAGTTGGCCATTCGTAACCTGGGGACTGCCTGTATTGGGCTTCACAGCACAGGCAAAGTCCCTAATCTAATGGGCCTTATATTCTAGTATGTATATACTAGAGAAAATCTTTTCTGAGGAGATGACTTTTCAGCTGAGTCCTAAATAATGAGAAGGAAGAGTTGCTGGGCAGATCAGCAAATACAAAACAAAGTTGATGCATTTGAGAAACTAAAAGGAGACCAGTCAGTCCAAAGTATAGGAGTACAGGGGAGAGTATCACAAGATGAAGTCAGAGGGAAATTAGCATTAGTATAGTTGCTTGTGTGAAATAAACACCTTTATTGCCCTTTTGAAGTATAAGTGAAAGTATACAAAACCAAACCCGTTGCCATTGAGTCGATTCCGACTCATTGCGACCCTATAGGATAGAGTAGAACTGCCCTGTAGAGTTTCCAAGGAGCACCTGGTAGATTCAAACTGCCGACCTTTTGGTTAGCAGCCATAGCTCTTAACCACTACGCCACCAGGGTTTCCAAGTGAAAGTATAAGCAGTGCCAATTCATGCCATCTAAAACTCCTGTCATCGCTGGGATATTCCCAGCATACTTTACCTAACCAGCCTGACAGTAATAGAAATGGAAAACTGATGCAGCCTTAGCATTGCTCTGCCTGACAGATCCTGCCCTGCTGGATAATTTATGAAATTTAAGGAAAGAGAGATCATCTGATCTATAGGTAGAACATATTGGAAATATTCTGGGATGAGAAGCTCTTAAAAGTTTCACGTCCTTTAATACAGGAAAAGTAAATGGTACCTAGAAATTCTGAGGATTTAGTGCTTAAGGAAAAACTACCCCACTCACGTAGATATTTTTCTGTATTGGAGAGAAACAGAATGTCAGCCATTAGTCTTTTCACTTTTCTCCTTCCAGTTCTTTCTCCTGGGTAGAAGAGGCTTCTCATTATGGCATCGTATTTTTCAACATTTCTAAAATAGTACATGTTCTCAAACAATTTTGAGAATAAGGACTTTTAATCTAGGCTTCAAGAGTTGAGTGAAAAGTTTTAGAATTGTGTATACAATTTTGTATATGCTTATGTACATAGAGGGAGTCCCTGGTGGCACAGTGGCTAAGATCCACGGTTGATAATCAAAAGACTGGTAGTTCGAACCCACCGGCCTCACTTGGGAAACCTGTGGGGCAGTTTTACTCCCTCCTATAGGGTTGCTATGAGTCTAAATTAACTCGACAGTAATGGTTATTATTTTTATTTTTTATGTATACAGGGGGAGTCCCTGGGTGGTGGAAGTGATTAACACACTTGATTTTTAACTGAAAGGTTAGGAGTTCAAGTCCACTCAGAATCATCTTGGAAGACAGATCTGGCAGTCTACTTCTGAAAAATCAGACATTGAAAACCTTATGGAGCACAGTTCTACTCTGACACACATGGGGTTAGTTGCCATGAGTTGGAATCAACTCGATGGTGAGTGGTTTATGTATATAGGAGTGGAAGACACAGACTGTAGTGAGCTCTAGAGTCAGGTATACTCTGGAATCGTGCTGCTTGGGTTCAAACCCCAGCTCTGCCATTTACTAGCATGTAAAACCTTTGAGAAGTTACTTATCTGCCTGTGCCATTTGAAAAGTTGATGAAATGGTCCCACCTACCTGATAAGAGTTGTTCTGATGCTTAAATGATTGAATGACTATCAAGTATATAGTACAATGCCTGGAACATAATACTGTAAACACTGGTTAGTTGACATCCTATCAGCCTCAGGCTCACAGTGACCCCAGACACTATAGAAATAAATGCTGCCTGGTCCTGCACCATTTCCATGACTGATTGCAGATCAGACTATTTTGATCTATAGTGTTTTCACTGGCTGATTTCCAGAAGTAGATTGCTAGACCTTTCTTCCTAGTTGCTCTTAGTCTGAAAGCTCTACCAAAACTAGTTCAACATCAAAGCAACATGCAGGCCTCCATTGACAGACCTGTGGTAGCTACACATGAGGTGCATTGGCTGGGAATCGAACTGAGGTCTCCACATGGAGGACCAGAATTCTACCACTGAACCACCAATGTCCCCTAAGAAACACTATGTAAGTGTTATTTCTTACTATGTGAATTTTTCTGGGAAAAGAGCCCATGCAAAACCTCCCCTCTTCCCCTACCCCAAAACAAAAAAAAGTTAGGAGCAACTGTCTGAGAAGGAATGCTTGATCAATACCACACTTCAAGAAAGATGAGTTTTTAAAGTGGCAATAGGTTAGCATGCCACGATAATTAAAATACCAATTTATGCTTGTTATTTTCTCTCTGAGGATATACTCATTATTCTGACCTAGTTTCAGAACCACTACGGTTAACATCTCTTACCTTCCTTTATTATTAATTCATTTCGGTGTTATATTTTGTTTCAGTTAAGATAATAATAAATACTGCAGTGCAATGAATTACTTAATCCAGCCCTTCTAGCCATGGTCTTTGTGACTCACACACAATGATTGAGTGGGACAATGCAAATAAAGTCTATGAAACCTACGATGGTTGGGGTTATGCATCACCTTGGCTATGCCATGATTCCCAATATTGTGTGGTTGTCCTCCATGTTATGTGTTGTGTATCCTGACCCCTACATGTTGATGAAGCAGGATTGGTGTAAGGTGTATCTTGGGTCACAGCCTTGCAGGAAGGCGTGACTCAAGTCCCACCCTTACTAAAGTTACCCCCTTTGCTGGGGTGTGGCCTGCATCTAAGATATATGTGTATGTCCTGGTGAGGCTATCTCTCTCTGCCTCTGAATCCCTCATCTGGTTTGTGATCAATTAATCTCCCGAGTTCTGCTGTCTGACCTGCCAATTCTGGGAGTCGGTAGCCTCTACAACCCCTTGGGTCGGGAGCCCATAGTGTGACCTGATTCCTGAGCTTTTGTAGCCTTGTGAACCAGTAGCCTGGGGCCTGAACTGCCAGTCTGGGTATGTTAGTTTGTGCAGCCACATGGATCAAGAGAAGCATATGCCTCTCCCATGGATTTGGGACTTGTCAACCTCCACAGCCATGTGAGTCGTTTCCTTTATATGGTTTGTGAGTTATGTGTGGCCATTGCAATGAACTACAGAACCCAGCAAAGAAGCAGGGAGTGCCACGGGAGGGACGGTTGGTGTCAGAATTAGTGAAGATGGCAAAGAGAGGAGGCTTGTCTGGCCTCCACCTTATGGGAGTCAGCCTTGCACTGTTGATCTTAGTTCCCCTTGCCCCTGGTGGGGTTGGAGGAGGTCAGACGCTTCCCCCATGCCATTTTTATAGAGTCATCTTAAAGATTTTGTTTCAACTGAAGTAGTAGTAAATACTTCACATTGAAACTTCCAATATAGAGTTATCTATCATGAAGGAGAAAAAATTAAACTTTGTTTAAACGTAATTTTAGAAATAATCTTTAGTTAAAGAAATTATTATTATTTATTATTTTAAAGGCCTATTTGTTTTTCTTTAACAGTCCCATCCCTGGGTGATGGAAACAGTTAACTGTTTGACTGTTAACCAAAAGGTTGAAGAATCAAGTCCATGCAGAGGCACCTTGGAAGAAAGCCCTGGCTATCTCAAAAATCGGCCATTGAAAACCCAGTGGAGCACAGCCTGCCCTGACACATGTGGGGCACCATGACTCAACCACAACTGGTTTTCGGCTACTCTGGAGACATTTTGCTAAAACAGAGCACCCACCAGAAATAGATAACAGACTTGGGTATGTCAACAGCTGGTACGTTCTTGAGAGAAGGCTTTCCAAAACCCCAGATAGAAGTGTTTCTCTGAGTTGAACTTTCTTTTTCTCTCTGAAACTTTGAGAGATGCCCAGAACTATGGTGGGGTCATGACTGTTTCATCTGTTGCTCTGTCTCATCTGTATTTTTAGTTCTGTAGCTGTGATAAAATTATAGAGTGCCTGTATTGGTACATGCAGTAGGCACCTGTGTTAGTTATCTAGTGCTGTTATAACAGAAATACCACAAGTGGATGGCTTTATCAAAGAGTCATTTATTCTCTCACAGTCTAGTAGGCTAGAAGTCCAAATTCAGGGCGCCAGCTCTAGGCAAAAGCTTTTCTTTCTCTGTCAGCTCTGGAGAAGGTCCTTGTCATCAATCTTCCTTTGATCTAGGAGCTTCTCCACATAGGAACCCTGGGTCCGAAGAATGTGCTCTGCTCCTGGCTCTGCTTCCTTGGTGGTACTGAAGTCCTCCCTCTCTGCTCCCTTCCCTTTCCTTTTATCTCTTGTCAGATAAAAGGTGGTGCAGGCCACACCCCAGGGAAGCTCCTATACATGGGATCAGGGATGTGACCTGAATAAGGGTGTTACATCCCACCCTAATACTCTTTAACATAATCTAATCTTGCCTCATTAACCACAGGCAGAGATTAGGATTTACAACACATAGGAAAATGACATCAATCATAAAATGGAGGACAGTCACACAATACTGGGAATCATGGCCTAATCAAGTTGACACATATTTTGGGGGGACACAATTCAATCCATGACAGCACGCTTTCATAGAAAAGAAAAAAAATTGTAGTTAGCATAAACAGTAATCCTTAAAGTCTGTTTAACATACAATGTAGCTCAAATAAAACATGTATATTTATACTAATCATACCATTCTCCAAAGTAAGGCCTGGCAATCTGTTTCTGAAAGGTCATAGCCTCAGAAACCTTACGGAGCAGTTTTACTCTGCACACGTGGGGTTGACTTGAGTCAGAATCAACTCCATGACAACTAACAATAGCAACATGCATACCATTAAAAAAAGTGAGAAAACTACTTAAAATCAAATATGCAATACTCTATTTAACTTATGGTCAGGGTTAAATAAGCATTTGTATGTATTTATTTATCACAGTGTTTCTATGAACAAAGAGGTCCATTGTCCAAACCATCAAATTCCAAGTAAATGTCTAAAACACAAACTCTTTGTGAACAGGGTGATCCCTTATATTAAGTTAGCTTATATTAAGCAGCTACTTTTCAGTGCTTTCTTTTGTTTTTTCTCCCCCCAAAATATCTACCCTTCATTTCTATACTCTTTTGGCTTCTAGCAAATTTCCCAGTGAGTACTACTACACTTTGTCAGTCACTCTGATTAGTCTGACTGACAAGGACTGGGGCCAAGTACATTTCATTTATCTACATTGCATTGAATTAAGGCCACTATCAACAGGACTCCGAGTAGCAGAATGAGGACCACCTTCAGTATTGACCTCAACCAAGCTCCCCAGAGTCCTGGACCCAACTAGTTGAACAAATCTCACAAACCATCAGGGTCTACATTAGACAACCAGGTGGTTTTCTGCTTGAGTTTCTGTATTGACCTTTCCTTTAGGCCCAAGGCAATCCAGGTACAGCAGGAAGCATTAGTGATTTCACTAATCAAGACTCTACTGTAACCTTCAGGTGGGATGGTCATGGCCATTCCATCATTCACAACAACTTGGCCAGTGAGTTGAGGCTGACCTGAATTCCTTCCAGGGCTGAGGTGGTGATCAATTTCACTGAAGTTAGGCACAAGTGAGGTTATTAAATACGCCTTAAATTTAACTGATGTCTGGGTGCACCATTCCCCGCCGGCTGGCTCTGACCATGATTGGATCGCGATCACTCTTAACCTTGCCCAAAGTCTATTGGAAAAAGCAGGAGATATCCCACTTCTTGTTTCTTCCATGCAAAACACCTCCAGGTGTCACACTGCCCCTTCCCATCAGGTCCCTTCCCTCCCCAAAGAAGTTTTCCAGAATACTCAGACAGATTCATATATCTTTCGTTCCACCCCTCAGGGACTGGGAAACTTCAGCCCAACCCCTAATCTTTTTTACATTAAAGCAACTAAGGTTGGGCCAGCAAGAAAGGCACATTAGCTGTTGATGGCTCAACCCAATGAACTTCCGATGTACTCTGACATCCCAAAGCCAGATATGTGTTTTGGGGACTCCTTGACTTCCCCCTCCCACCTTCAAGAGAGTAAACAACTAAGGTACCATTCAGTTGATTTGTTTCAATCCTACCTCTTATTGCATGAGCTATCTCCTACTGCCCAACCTTATCCACAAAGCACCCTCCTTTTTTTTTTCCCCAAAATGTCATGCCTCTGTCAGCATTCCAATCTAGTTACCAAGATTTGTCGTACACTCTAAAGAGTGTGAAATTTTACTATACTTGAAAACTGGCAAGTTTGCCTGCCACAGTTTTATGAACTTTGGCACAAGACATGAGATTCTTGAGTCAGAGACAACTTCAATACTCATAGCAAAAGTGCAAGCATGACTGGTTGCCCATGGGAGTGATACAGAGGTGACAAGGTAGATATTGCACACATAGTGGGTTTGTCTCAGAGCCGAGAGACTCTGAGCTTAGGAAACTCCAGTCTATTATAAAGGACCTCAATGTATTAGCTGTGAGGAAATCAAATGACATACTGCTTTGGACAAATCTGCTCCAAAACACTTCTTAATGTGTTAAAAAAGCAAAGAGGTCACTTTGAGGATTAAGTGCACCTGACCCAAGCCATGGTATTTTCAGTTGCCTCATACACATGTGAAAGCTGGACAATGAATAAGGAAGGCCGAAGAAGAATTAATGCCTTTAAATTATGGCCTTGGTGAAGAATATTGACTATACCATGGACTGCCAGAAGAATGAACAAATCTGTCTTGGGAGAAGTAGAGCCAGAATGTCCGTTAAAAGTGAGGATGGTGAGACTTTGTCTCACATACTTTGGACGTGTTATCAGGAGGGATCAGTCCCTGGAGAAGGACATCATGCTTGATAAAGTAAAGGGTCAACAAAAAAAGAGAAAGACCCTCAAAGAGATGGATTGACACAGTGGCTTCAACAATGGACTGAGACATAGCAGCAATTGTGAGGATGGTGCCACAGTAGGCAGTATTTCGTTCTGTTGTCCATAATTACCCCTATGAGTCAGAACCCATCTTGAAGGTACCTCACAACAGAAACAGCAATCTATTAGAACGGGAAAAAAGCAAAGCTGCTCAACCTTTGGCCTAAAGAAAGACATTATCTTTACTGGACAGCAAACAAACTTCCCTTCTGTTTCAAAGAAAGACATTATGTCTATTTTCTAAGGCTGTTCACTATATAAACATCTTTAGAAAGACAGTCTAGAACAAGAGGGTGTCAGTAATTCTGCCTGAAAGATGTTAGATAAGCAGGTGACTCATGGAGAATTCTCTCACAGTACCTAACTCACAGTACTGTTGGAATGACTATAAGAAATAAAATGAGATAAAATGACTTACAAAGCATTCAATTAATTTTGGTGATTATTGTTGTTATTCCTATAGAGGAAGGCTTATTTTTTTTAATAGAGTTAATATAGTTTAAAGACATTTAACTTATTTTTTGTCTTCTGCATAAGGAATACAACTAGATGCACAAGAAATCTGTTGAAAGCCAAAGAAGTATATGTGCCTAAAGAATATGAAAATGATATTTAAGTCCTAGTTTGCCAAAAATTCTAAAGATGGTATAAATGAAAAAAATGGATCTTTAGCTCTTATACTAAGTGGGTTTATGCATTTTAATAAGGTTAGGTTTTGCCCCAATCAAGCAGTTCTAATTGAATGCTTTAAGTTAATAAGTAGATAATTAACATATTATTATTTTTTGCTTAAGAGAGCAGATAATTTTTTTTTTTTTATTGTTTCCAGAGCTCTGCATGGTATATTTTATTGCTTCTTAGTCTCTTGTCCCTGAGTAGTACGAACAGTTAATGTGCTTGGCTGTTAACTAAAAAGGTGGAGGCTCCAGTCCACCCACAGGCACCTTGAAAGAAAGGCATGGCAAGCTATGTCTGAAAAATCAGCCATTGAAAAGAGGGCCATTGAAAGCATGGAACATTGAAAACGTCATTCTATTCTGACACATCTGGGGTTGCCATGAGTTGGAGTAGGCTAGACAGCAATTCGTGCTGGTGCTGCTACTGGCATTTACCTCTTGTAAGTATTACCAGGAAACCCTGGTGGCGTAGTGGTTAAGTGCTAAAGCTGCTAACCAAGAGGCTGGCAGTTCAAATCCTCCAGATGCTCCTTGGAAACTCCATGGGGCAGTTCTACTCTGTCCTATAGGGTCGCTATGAGTCAGAATCGACTCGATGGCAGTGGGTTTGAAGTATTATCAATGTTTGGTTTTTCAGAGTTTGCCAAATATTTGGCTAGACTATCTGCCTCTGTCCCCTACCCTCCCACAGCTTGGTCATAGGACTTAATGTTTGTGGAAATTTGATGGAGAGAATGGCATCTGTTTTTGGTAACCAAACCCAAAACACCAAACCCACTGCTGTCGAGTTGATTCCAACCCATAGTGACCCTATAGAACAGGGTAGAACTTCCCCACAGGGTTTCCAAGGAGTGACTGGTGGATTCCAACTACCGACCCTTTGGTTAGCAGAACTATTGATCACTGCGCCACCAGGGCTGTACTGTGGTAATATCACTCTTTGAGCCTTAATATTCTTATTGTTAAAAGTTTTTATTATGTAAATTTTAAGCATATACAAAAGTAGAGAAAATAGTATAATAAATTTGGTTTACTCATCACCCAACTCCAGTAATTATCATTTCACGGCCAATTTGGTTTCGTCTTCACTCCTATGCGACACCTCTCTCAACCCTGATTATTTTGGAGCTAATCCTTTTTTTTTTTTAATCCTAAAGTATTATTTCATATGTAAATATTTCGTAAATTAAGTATTTCTCTAAAAAATAAGGGCTGTTTTTCAAAGACATAGCCACAATCTGTAATTATACTTAAAACAACCATGATTTCTCAATATTATCAAAAACATAGCCATTGTTCACCTTTCCCCAATATCTCATAATTTAATTCAATTTTTTATCTTTGGTTTACCAAAAACAAACAAACAAACCCATTGCCATTGAGTTGATTCCAACTCTTAGTGACCCTGTATACAGGACAGAGTAGAACTGCCCCATGTGGTTTCCAAGGAGTGCCTGGTGGATTCGAACTGACAATCTCTTGGTTAGCATCCGTAGCTCTTAACCACTACGCCACCAGGGTTTCCTAGCTTTAGTTTAGCTCAGTTTACTTAATCAATCAATTAATTAAAACCAAACAGTAATTAATTACAGATAAATTTGAATTGGAGTCCAAATAAGGTCCTTATGAAAAACCAAAACCAAACCTATTGCCGTCAAGTCTATTCCAACTTGTAGCGATCCTATAGCACAGAGTAGAACTGCTTCATAAGGTTTCCAAGGAGTGGCTGGTGGATTCAAACTGCCAACCTCTTAGTTAACAGCCAAGCTCTTAACCAGTGAGCCAACAAGATCCCTATAGGGTGTTAAATATCTCTTAAGTTTCTTTTTTTCCATTTGGCTGCAGTATTTTGGTTGAAGAATCAAGATCATTTGTTCTGTGGAATTTTCCATATCCTGGATTTTCCTGATTTCATCCCTGTAGTTTATCCTATTTCTCTGTCCCTGTCTCCTATATCTAAAGGATTGATAGATTTGGAGTTCAGTTTTGCTCTTTGTTTGTTTTGACCAGATGTCCTCAAAAATGTAATAGTGTACTTCCACTATGAGTAACATTGCCATTGTTATTGTTAACTGCTATGGTTGAGTTGGGCCTTAACTCATGGTAACTTCATGTATTATGGAGTAGAACTGATCCATAGGGTTTTCTTGGCTGTAAGCTTTACAGAAGCAGATCACCAGGCCTTTCTTCCATGGCACGGCTGGGTGGGCAATGATGTTATCAGTGGTGATCAGTCCTAGATCCAGTATTTCATAAGAGCTTACAACATGGAGTTGTTCTAAATTTATTATTCTATCAAAAGAAACTTCTTCTCACCCACTCTTTCATTCCCCTGTGGTATCAATTATATAAGAAAGGAAGAATAATGCTTGCATAGGAATCCATGGGTGGCACAAATGGCTAAGCACTCAACTACTAAGCAAACTGTTGGCTGTTCGAACACACCCAGAGGCACCTCAGAAGATAGGCCTGGCTATCTGCTTCTGAAGTTAACAGCCTTAAAAACCCTATAGAACAGTTCTACACTGCACACATGGGGTCACCATGAGTTGGAATCAACTCTAGGGCCACTAACAACAACAGCATCCCTTTATATTACCATTTCTCATAGTAATAAAATGGGTTCTTAGCATCCTCCAAAAGTAACCAATTAGTTCTTTTTTAATGCGTCATTATGAACTGATGAACTCATGAATTTAAGCATGTTTGATTTTCAGTCCACTGCAGGTTTTATCATAACTGGCAATTAAATTATTTCATCAGTAAAGATCTTTGGCTTATGAAAGTTTATTTAGATTGGCTCCTAAGTCTTTGATGAGAATCTTCTTGCTTTCTTGCACAACAAGATATCCAGCTTCATTTTTTTCATTTCCTGCCCCAGATCTAGAATCAGCCATTTCTCCAAGAAGTCTTATATCCTTTTGTGGGAAATAGTACTTATAGGCCACATTATGACATTTTTAAGGGAGAAAAAGAGCACTCTAGAAGGGGCATCCCAGGAAGCCAGTAAAATGCTGGATACTGTTAGTCTCTAGACAAAGGGAAACAGGAACAAAACAGACATTCAAAGAATGCCCCTCTTCCTCTATCTCCAAAAAAAAAACAAAAAGAGGATTCCAGTCGAATTCCACCCATTGCTTCAGACAGGAGAGCCTAATAGTAACTGTTAACCTAAGTACACTTTAGAAGAGCAGGATTTTTAGTATTCTTTCTAAAAAGGGCCAATAACTATTCTCTTAAAAAACTGAATTTGCTTTAACAAGATGTTTACAAAATTGAGTGTGGGTTTTTGCAAGCATCACCATTATTTATTTCCAGAAGTTTTCATTGCCCCAAACAGAAACTGTGGTACCCATTCCCTCCCTATCCTTCCCCCCGACCTGCCCATGGTGACCTGTAATCTACTGTCTGTCTCTATGCACTTACCCATTGTAGATTATTTCCCTGTGGCTTTTCATTGATGGAATTGTTTTAATAATGTTCGTCTTCATTTTGTTCGTGCAACCTTGTTTTAACTGCTTGCTCTATCTAGTCTATTTTAATCTTAGTACCATTATTTGGTCTATTTCTGTGGGTAAGCATCTAAGGAAATTGCTGAAACCAGCAGAGACGTTCTCCTCTGTGATCTCCAGCGATGGGACAAAGCTGCATTTGGTGACCTGCGATCACAGAGCCCGTGGATAGGCAGCTCCTAGTGTCGATGAGCATTTTGATGAGGCCTCCATGACAAATTTAATGGAAGGCTCTGGCTAGCTGATGCGTGGCTGGCCTCCTGCCCTCATTTCATACAGAATGCATTCGTCATTCCACATACCATCGTCTATTTATGGATTCTGCTCAGACCAGCCCAGAAAATAAAATATATTTCTGGCTTATTTAATAAAACTGGACACATAGGACAAGGAGGGAAAGAATTGCTCAAAGTCCCAGCCATATTTTAGCATACAGATGGTAACTATAGGAGGTGTTAGTTGCAAAAAAAAAGAAAAAAAAAAAAAAAAGAGTTGATCAGGCTGATTTGCTCGAGTGAATTTTGATTTTGTTTCCAGCAGACCTCCTCACATGGCATTGTTTATGCAAATAGACCCTCTTTTCAGAAACCGTCTGGCTTCAGAAAACCCCTGTCAGTCAAGCATAAAGGCTAAGTTGTACAGCAGCAGTCAGCAGACCTGAAAGGCCAGCTGAATGGAGCAATGGATGCAATACACAGGCAAGCAGGCAGGCAAGCAAACAGAGAGGCCATTCTTCTCTGGGCACCAGTGTATGGAAAAGGCAGCAGACCCCAGAGGAAGAAAGAAAAGGCCTGAGGAAAGGAGTAGTAACCCTTCTGCTAGAGAGAGAGAGGAAAAAAAATAAAACCTCAAGTAACAGTAGCCCAGGATTTTACACTTATACAAATGTCCTGAAAAGATAAAATCAGATTTAACCCTTCCTACTACATTTTCAGGGCTCAGCTATATGACAATAATATTCTCCCTCTCTCTCTCTTTTTTTTTCCCCCCTATCTTTTATTCCTCTTAAACAGGATTTAGAGGGCGGAAAAAAAAGTAATAGTGTTATATTTACTCACTTAAAAAAATAAAAAGAAGTTTTTGGTTCCTTTTTTCCTTTGGATTTGTACCCTGACGAGCATTTCTTAAAGGAACAAATGAATAAATTTGATTAACACTGATGGCAGAGGTGAAATGGGAAATCAGAGGGTTTTCCTTGGTGATTTGTGTTTTCCTGGAGAGTGTGCTGGGTACAGAAAGCTGGAAATCTCCATTTCCTTGTCGTTTGCTTATATTTACATGTGTTTGTATGCATAAATAGATAGATAGAGCTGTCATATATATTGTGTATACACCATTCATGGACTGTTCTCAAAATATAAATACCACACTAAGCATAATGACTTTATAAATCAACCAGCAGAGAACAAAGAATCATATAAATACTGAAATATATTTTTGTTCCTGTGGAAGACCGTTTTGTTTTCCATATTGTGAAAAATACAGATTTTTCCACAGAATTTTTTCTGAGAGGGAAGAGGCATAAAATCAAAGCTTGTAAAGTCACCTCTTACCAATAGACTGAATGATGATAAATTTGATTTTTCCTTTGCATCATATATCCTAATTTGGTGTAAACAAGAGCCCAGATTTTCGTTTTTCCATATGAATGAATATTTTTTCTTAACTGAACACCTCAGTGTAAATAATGATACAGACTGCATGATGTAATATAATTGTGTATAAATGCAGGAAATACTGACACTCCAATAATGAATGTACGCTTTCTGCTTCAACATAGGATAGTGATTATCGCACCTATTCTGGCTTTGGCTTTCAGCGAATTATTATTACTATTTTTAACTAGTCTAACAAGCCATCCATTCTGATCAGGGAAAAAAAAAAAAATTAAAAATAAAATAAATAAAACCCTAGGCCAATGCTACATAAGGGAAATGAATAATGTATTTTTAATTTTAATAATTCTGCCCTTCTTGCTTCTCCTGCCTCGTGAAGGGATGAACAAGTCCTAGAAGTCTTTTTCTCAGGGCACTGGGTGATAACAACCAAGAAGTTCCAACAGCTTCTGCTTTGTGGGGTTTGAAAATAGCCAGTCATTCTGTCCACCTTGGAACCAACCACATCTTTTTGAATTGTACAACCTAAAAAAAAAAAAAAGGAAAGAAGGAAGAAAGGGCCAGTGGCTGCATTTCCTAGACCTGGTTTATTTTCCAAATCTTCTTGCCTTCTCTCTCCTTTATTGCCTGTAAGAATAACAACAGAGATTTTAGGGGGAACCTTGGGGGCTCGTAGCAAAGGGTTATTTTCCACTTGTCATCTGTTTGGGTTTTGCATATCAATAAAAAATTAATAAACTAATTTCAGGCACATATGACACGGTTAATGTGGAAGGCCTATTGTTCAGAGAGAAATAGTATATTCTTATCAGTGGCTTTAAACAGCTATTCATCATTTCTAAAGGGCAATTATTTGGAATCCATTAAACCAGAATTCATAATACCCCTGCATACTGAATTTTAAATAGAAATCTGTATTTAGATGAAGGAATACATTAGTATAAGTCATTAGAGCACTGAAAATCCATGACTTGTTCATTTTTCACTCTTTTTTTTTTTTCTTTCAGATAATATGAAGCACCAGGGATGTTGGTCCTTTAATAAAATCAGGCAAAAAGGAAACCGTGCCCTCTTTTCAGTAGCCTTGCTATGGATAATGATGGTTTCTTTCTCTGTTTTCCAATCTTCATGTTTTAGTTTTTCTAATTATTACTCAGGAAATGAATCATCCCATGGCAAAATCCCCAGCAATCAACAGAAGACTCTGGACTCAAAAATGGTGGCACCTTTCTTCAGGTGTACCTTTCCTGGCGACCTGAAAATTATGACTCAAGGTAGCATATCAAGGCTAAAGATAGATGTACTGGGACTATTAGACAACTGCAGAAAGGCTAGAGAGAAGTCAGCCTCAATTAATAAAAGCTTAAATTTTAGATCTTTTAAAAATAAATATGAGTGCAATAATTTTAAATACTATGAAAAAATTGGGTATTGGTTCTGTTTTCATATAAAAAATCTGTTGCCGTCGAGTCGATTCTGAGTCATAGCGACACTATATGGGATGGAAAAATTTCTAATTATTATTATATGTATGAAAAATGCTGCTTTAATTGCTGTGAAGGGTAGAAGAAAGCTGGATTATCTGATGTCAAACCAAACCAAGAAATAAATTTTACACTATCGATTTGTTTAGTACCCTCTTTCTCCACATAAACTGTGCTAAATCAATTATAGTGCAACCTGTGTTAAAATAAATGTCAACTCCAAATTACCGTGGAGTGATATTAGAAATTTTTCTGTGTCTTTTCTATCATAGCCTTTCAGCTTGGGCTTCTGTTGACATTTACCTGCTAGTTATTTATATAGATTTCTTTGGGAGATGTATTTGACAACGTGAAAATTATAAACCCACAGCTACAAAAGATGACGATATAGAGGCCTTACCAAATAAGATATAGAGGCCTTACCAAATAAGACTATTCTAAATAAGACTTTTTACTAACATTGCCCCACCTCTTCCACCTCCTCCCTATGCACCACATATTTCTCCATTACATGCAAGTCTCAATGAGGCAACCTAGTGGAAAGGCAAAAAAGAAAGAGCTAATAGTCATATGTGCCACGTGTGCTGACATGTGCTGGCAATAAATCAGATTTCTAAAAAACAGCATATGGCCCAATGACTTGCAGCCTAGTTTGGAATGGTGTGAACACAGGCTGCTTCAGCATCCATACTGTTAACAATTTTATTTTTTTACAAGAAACTAGGTTTTAAATATGTGCATTAGCATGTGTGTCTACTTGTATATGGTACACACACAAGTGAGCACACAGTGCCATCACACACTTCACGTCAGCCTACGTGATATGCTGGCAAACATATAAACTGGGTGACATTGACTCATAGGCATGGTTACTAAAGTTTAAAAGGCCATAAATCATAGGTTTACTATTCGAAATCTTTGATATTATATAGTCATATTAAAAACAAACAATAATATGCTTTAGCAAGCTAAGGCAACAGGAAATCCAGCCAGGCAGTGGGGTTTGTGTTTTTGACTGCTTTGGCCTTTCTCTAGACATGATTTTACAGTGCTTACCCTTTTTTTTTTTTTTACTAATCTGAATAGATAAATTTAACCTCTCTTTCTTAATTTGCAAAATAAAATTAAGCATTTTGACTGGAAAAACCCTGAGAGTATGGCCCCCGGACACATTTTTAGCTCACTAATGAAGTCACTCCTCAGGTTCACCTTTCATCCAAAGATTGGACCGGCCCATTGAACAAAAGGAGACTAAAGGGGCACACCAGACCAGGGGCAAGGACTAGAAGGCAGGAGGGAACAGGAAAGCTGGTAATAGGGAAAACAAGGTTGAGAAGGGAGAGTGTTGACATGTCGTGGGGTTGTTAGCCAATGTCATAAAACAATATGTATACTAACTGTTCAATGAGAAACTAGTTTGTTCTGTAAACCTTCATCTAAAAAAAAAAAAAAAAAGGACAATGGAAAAAAAATTTAAGCATTTTTACTCAGCAACTTTGAAAGTTACATTAACTATTTATTTATGTGCTACATATAAAATGTATGTCATATATAATATGCTATATACTGTGTATATATATTGTGTGTGTGTATAAAGTAAGCAGATGACTATGGTAGCTGCACTGTGAGTCTTAAGGATACAATCAAGCTCAATAGCACTTGTGAACCAAGTTTGGTTAACGGGTTTTGGAGGAGTTGCCTTCCCCGGAAGCGAAGCTTTCTAGCACCATTTCCATTCTCAATATTCAATACCTGTTTCAAGTGCCTTTGTTCAAAGCATAGGCATGTACTTCACCTGAGCGGTAGTAGTTTTGCTATGTATTATATGGAGCCAAGGGATCATACATATCATAGCTCCCTATGAGCTCAGGAACGAATGAAACTAGCTTTAGAGATATAAGCTGAGGGATGAGTTTTGGAGCAGGAAAGATGGTGATGGGCAGGCTAAGAAGCAACTCTGAGGCTTTGATGGAGACTTCTTAAATTTTGATAAAGGAGGAGAAACCAAGATGCCAGGATTATGCCTTTCTCTGACATAATGCCAAGAAGGCCCCTTGGATCTAACAAGCCTATAATTTTTCCAACAAGAATTATTTGATATTATATAAGTAACTTCTTTTTGGAAATTTATATTAACACTACTGGTAGAGTTGAAAGTATATCAACCAATAACAACATCATGTGATCAAATAATGAGACTAGAATGCCAACATCCTGAATCAGAGTACGGTAGTATTGAGGGAATGGGAATTTGATGAAAAGAAAGAATTTGTGGTAGTTCACCAACTCTGAACTGATGGGACTTAGTATCCACATTATCTTACAAATTTGTTTGATTCCAATCTGTCCTATTTTAATAGAAGTACAATGTTTTTTCATCAGCTTTATCCAAATACAGAAGTAATTATTCAAATACAGTATTTCAGATGATCTGTACTTTATACATACTTATGGGATGGGTTTTGAAATTTTTGTTCTTTAGGAGTTAAGGGTATACCATATGTCTTACTTATCTAGTTTTGCCATAACAGAAATACCACAAGTAGATGACTTCAACAAACAGAAATTTATTCTCTCACAGTCTAGTAGGCTAGAAGTCTGAATTCAAGGCAACAGCTCCACGGGAAGGCTTTCTTTCTCTCTGTCAGCTCTGGAGAGGCCCTTGTCATCAGTCTTCATCTGGTCTAGAAGCTTCTCAGTACAGCCAAAGGATACACTCTTGCTCCTGGCACTACTTTCTTGATGGTATGAGGTCCTTCTGTCTCTCTGCTCACATCTCTCTTTTATATCTCAAAAGAGATTGACTTAAGACACAGCCTAATCTTGTAGACTGAGTCCTGCCTCATTAACACAACTGCCGCTAATCCTACCTCAACATTATAGAGGTAGGATTTACAATACATAGGAAAATCTCATCAGATGCCATAATGGTGGGCAATCACACAATACTGGGAATCATGGACTAGCCAAATTGACACACATTTTGAGAGGGACATAATTCAATCCATAACAACATAGATAAGGAGAGTGAATGGTGATCATTCATTGTGATTAGGTTTATATACTCCAAGGTTGGGGAGTGTTGGGAATGATTCATAAGGGAGTAATTTGGTAGCTTGATAAGAAATCTGGACCTAAGCAAATATCCTTTCACTTTCTGACTTCCCTTTCTAGACTCTGTCTCCAGATTCTCTGCATCTCTTCTTCTAAACTCAGGAACCTGCTGCCCTCATGCTGCTCTTTGGATACACAAAATTTCTCATTTGCCTGCCCAAACTTGCCTTCACAAGGCATCCTTTTCTGCCCTCCCATTGAGGGCATAAACATCTGAATTGAAATACCTATTCCCTTAGTGAGACTTATCTCAGCTGGATGGAAGCAATTTGATTAAATCTCTTCACTTTAAGGAATTAATGCCAAGCTATTTACTTTTTCCAAGGATATTTACATTTTGAAAGAGGACAATTATTAACATAAATTAGTCTCTTATTATTAGAAATTTAGACAGCATGCATTCAAAGACTTGCACGGGGTGGGAAAAGATTTGAAGGAGATGGTATTTTACATTATTTATTATATTCTGCAGTTAATGGTGCAAACTGTTTACATGCTTGCCTACTAACCTAAAAGTTAGTGGTTCAAATCCACTCAGAGGCACCTTGGGAGAAAGGCCTACTTCTGAAAACAGTCATTGAAAACCCAACGGAGTACAGTTCTCCTCTGACACAAATGGGATCACCATGAGTTGCAATAGACTCAAAAGCAATTTTTTCTTTTACAGTTAGGTAATAGCCTACCCTAACATTTTAATAGGGCAATTGTGTTTCTTCATTATGATCACTTGTAGGGTCATAAAGGGAGGTACTGTATTGTGAAGATGCTAGACGATTTAAGGCAGGTATTTAGATTCAAATTTAATGTTCAGTGAACTTTTAGAGTAAAAATTAAAAAAAAAAAATGTAGGCTTTGCAGAAAGGTAGAGCCAGGTTTAAATCTTGAATTCAGCCCACAGGACAATATTGAGCTAATTACCTAACTTCAGAGTCCCCAAACACTCTATGTAAAATGAAAATTAAATGACAAAGCATGTATAAAATGGCACAGTGCCTAACTTTCATTCATTAAGAAATATTTATTGAGTGCCTAATATGCCCCAAGTACATCGTATATGCTCCATATAAATTGGTTTATTTCCTTTGTTGGCAAGCACACACAAACACAGAATATTCAATAATATGTCATTCATTCTTATTAGATGATAGTTCACAGACATGAATGATAAATTTTGAATAATAAATTATGTTCAACAAAATACAACAGTTTCCAATTAGATTGTTGTTAATTTTTCTTGCCACATTACTTCTAGCTTTGTATATAGTTTCCATTGACCAGATTTAGTATTTAATCATTTTTTCTTAAATATAAAAATATTTCACTTGAAATTCACCCTGGAAAAAAGTATTTTCATTAAGGAAATATCCATAGCATATAAACTGGAAAAATTCACTGCTTAAATTTGCATCATAATCAAAATTACATTTTTTAAAATAAACTTGTTCTGATCAATCAAATGCTTCTTTGCATTCCATATGAAGACAGTTCAGAAGCTGAGATTATCTTACTTCCCAAATAAGACGTGATATATAAAGATTAAGAGTGTTTAAGGTCATGGTTTAGATTTACCCTTAAGCTTCTATCAATAATTAAGCTCTGAAAACCTTCAAGCCAACAGTTCTTTTTCGTTTTCAAAGGTTAATTGCAGAATTTTTCTGTGTGTTTCCATCCTTTGAGCAAATATTCCATTAGCAAATTAGTTAGCTGGCTCAATGTATCTGATTATTTGTGTCTGTTTGCTAGTTGTGAAGTCCATCTGTGATGTCTGGGCACATATAATGTGTTCATCGTCTGGTATTATGATGATACTGAATCTCATTTGTGTTACACAAAAGAAGGTAGCTCAACAAATGAATTCCACATCATGTCTTTATCTTTTTACTCTGTGTGTCCTGACTTCTTCCCATTTATATATTAATTTTAAAAAGAAATTATCAATAATGCTATTGAATCAGAATCATCTCTGTAGTTTTCTCAAGCCTTTTGGGTCTAGGCTAATATTGATCTGATATTAACTATTTGTGTTGACCTTAGACAAGTCACTTCACCTCTTTTGGCCTAGTTTTCTCATCTGTAAAAGGGAGGGATTGGACTCAAGATCTTTTTTCTGAATTAATTTTCCGTGATTGCGTTACTTGAATTTCTGTGCTGGGCAATGCTGCTGCACTCCCAGTTGCAATACAGAGACACTCCCCCAGGGGGTGCCTATCATTGGGGCCATTTCCAGGTGGTGATGAAATCAGTACTGGAGACTAGTGTGGAAAACTCTCAACAGCTATGGCACGGGGGCAGTGGATATTGGCATGGATTTTCAAGTTTGCCACCATCTTTCTCCCTCATCCCTCAGGGTATGTATTTTCTGTTTGCTTTTAAGAATTGTAAAAGGGAAAAGTTTGAGGAGTCTTTTCCCAAATAACTTGTGTGTAAATGGGGAGTGAGGTTGGTGGGTAATAGGCACAGTATTGTATAGGTACTTTTTTTTTGTCTCATGGTGATACTGACACTTACCTACTCAAATAAAATAATGTTCTGAACTCTATTCAGTTATCTGAGGGTAACTACAAATTCCCTTACTGATGTAAATATAAAACAAACAACAAACCATTAGCTGTTGAGTTGATTCCAGTGCATGGAGATCCTATATATTACAGAGTAGAACTGCTCCATGGGGTTTTCTTGGCTAAGTTGTTATATAATCAGATTACCAGGATTTTTTTCCATGGTGCTGCTGGGTGGTTTTGAACCACCAACCTTTAGGTTAGCAGTCAAGTGCAAACCGTTTGTGCCATCTAAGGACCTTTTAAATAGAGGGAATAGAAATGGCACAGAAGAATATTGTATAATTTTAAAATATATGAGTGCTGACTGACCCTTTTTTTAAGTTCAAAAAAAGTTCACAGAATCCAAAGCTTAATGTGGAAAGATCTGGAAGAATGTTTACCTTGGTGGGTAACAGTTTAATATGTACCTTTTCCAGACTCTGTCATTTTGCCCTGCTTGGAACAGATTTTCTTACTTAAATATTATCCATCATATATGCTCCTCACCTACCCAGCTCAGAACCAGTCTCTTCTATGAAGTCTTCCCTGACACCACAGGCCCTTGGCACTTCCACATATTTCCTGGTTAATGTGAGGAATTATTATCATGCTGAAGAGTATTCATCTGATTGTTAAGCATTTTGGTTTATATCTCATGTGCCCAAATCTTGTGTGTTGTTATTGTTTTGTTGTTGTTGAGTGCCATCGAATTTGTTCCAGCTCATAGCGACTGTATGTACAACAGAATGAAACCACTGGCCAGTCCTAGGCCGTCCTCATAATTGCTGTTATGCTTGAGCCCATTGTTGCAGCCACTGTGTCAGTCCATCTCGTTGAGGGTCTTCCTCTTTTTCACTGACCCTCTACCTTACCAAGCACGACGTCCTTCTTCAGGACTGGTCCCTCCTGATAACATGTCCAAAGTATGTAAGACAAAGTCTGGCTGTCTTGCTTCCAAGGAGCATTCTGGCTATACGTTCATTCTTTTGGCAGTCCATGGTAGATTCAATATTCAATATTCTCTGCCAACACCACCACTCAAAGGTGTCAATTCTTCTTCAGTCTTGCTTATTCATCGTCCAACTTTTGCATGCATATGAAGTATTGGAAAACACCATGACTTGGGTCAGGCACACTTTAGCCCTCAAAGTGACAGCTTTGCTTTTCAATACTTTAAAGAGGTCTTTTGCAGCAGATTTGCCCAATGAAACGTATCATTTGATTTATTGACTGCTGCTTCCATGGGTGTTGATTGTGGATCCAAGTAAAATGAAATCCTTGACAACTTCAATCATTTCTCCATTTATAATGATGTTGTTTATTAGTCTAGTGTTAAGGATTTTTGTTTTCTTTATGTTGAAGTGTAATCCATACAAACGCTGTGGTCTTTGAATTTCATCAGTAAGCGCTTCAAGTCCTCTTCACTTTCAGCAAGCAAGGTTGTGTCATCTGCATATTGCAAGTTGTTAATGAGTCTTCCTCCAATCCTGATAATGCCTTCTTCTTCATATAGTCTAGTCTCTCAGACTATTTGCTCAGCATACAGACTGAATAAGTATGGTGAAGGGATAGAACCCTGACAAACATTTTTCCTCACTTTAAACCACACAGTATCCCCTTGTTCGGTTCCCATGACTGCCTCTTGTGTGTTATACATATTTATATGTCTCTAAGTTGAATTTTACGTATCATATATATATTCATATCTTATGTGCCCAAGTCTTCTGTTATATCTATATTTCCCATAGCATATCTTACAAAGAAATTTAATAATTTTAAAAATGAAATGATCTGAGATCAAGTTATAAATATATCCATTTTACAAAATATACTCCATAGAGCAGTATTTGCTAGGAGATGCCAATAGAAACCTCTTGAAAAATGGGTATTATGAAACATTAATTTGAAGTATGTTAAGTGTAACTTAAAAACATTTATTATTGGACTATTCAGTCTTTGCATGTAATATGTGGTATGAGTCTATGAAATGAGGACATGACATACTGAGATTCACAACCGTATTTGAAAGTGGTAGGCCATCACCAGTTGAGCATATTGAGGGACTAGAATTTAATACAAAACACCAGGTGTTCAAGTAATGCTAGAGGTTTCAACTTTTGCAGCTGAGGCTACATAAAAGCACCTCTGTTAAAAATGTTTTAACTCCTGGTCTTGACTAACCATTTCCACATCTTGGTGTGTGTCTCAGGCTGGGTTCTCTAAAAAAAAGAGAAGCAAAATCAGTAAAGTGTAAAAATATATATATAGAGAGAGATTTATATCAAGGAAATGGCTCACGCAGTTGTAGAAGCTGAAACTTCCCAAGTCCATGGATCAGACTGGAGGCATCTTCTGATTCACATAGCCACAGGGGTTGGCAAACCACAGATTGGCAGATTGGACAGCAGGGCTCTGGCTCATAGCCTGCAAAGGTTGACAAATTCCAAGACCTCAGGTAAGCTGCTAGCTCAAGTCCGAAGAACTGGAGGTCAGACGGGAGCCAGCTGCAGGATCCAGAGCCAAGCAAAAGCCAGAACATCCACCTATATTGGGTGCAGGTCACACCCTCAAGGAAACTCCCTTTCAACTGATTGGCTACTCATAGCAGATCCCATCTACATTATATAAAATCTCATCATGAATACACATCATCATACAACTGCCAGACTACATCATAACTGCCAAACCACTGAGAATAATGACCCAGCCAAGTTGGCACACAACCTTAACCATCACAGTGTGCTCCCAGGAAATACCCAGTGTTAATTCAGTGTTGAGAAACCAACTCCTTTGGCGATTAGTCAAGGTAATCGAGAGAAGTTGTACAGTTTATCAAATCAAGTATTTTTCTACCACTGAGTAAGTGTTACAACAAGGAGAGATATAAATGTAACCAATGTTCTCATGGCACTGACTTAACGGACTAATTTAGGGCAAAAATCCTTGTTGGACAATATATTTCTCTGCCTGTAGCTCTGACAGCAAAATGTCTAGAATTCTAGACCCTTATAAAATAGAGTGAAACCTGTGAGAGCTGGAACTGTTGTTTTTCCGGGCGGGGGGGAGGGGGGAGGGTCTCACAAGTTTTCTGCCTTGGCCAGGGTGCAATCCTATAGCTTTTTTTAGTGGAAAATGTTTGAATTTTCCTTCTCTGACAGGTTTCTGCCTTACATAGTTTCTGGCTTTTGCAGATTTTACTGTATTATCCATTGCTTTCCCTACACACAATTTTGAGAGACCAGAGAAATAGTTCACATGTTTTCATAAACTAGTCCTTCTAATTGCCTTGTAGAAACAACCATTTTTCTCCTTCTTGATTCTCTTTAATTATTTCTGCTTCTCGAACTCGTAATGTTTTTCAGCCTATATGAATGTGATTTGCCACCAGAACGAAAAGTTGCCCACTCCTGCACCATCCTCAAAATCCTTGGTATATTTAGGCCCAGTGATGAATACTGTGTTCTGACCCATATGGCTTTCATTGCCTAATTTTCAGAAGTATGTCTTCAGATCTTTCTTCCCAGTCTGTCTTGGTCCGGAAGTGCTCCTGAAACTTGTCCGCCATGAATAACCCAGCTGATATTTGAAATACCAGTGGCATAATTTACAGTATCACAACAACTTGCAAGCCACCGCAATACAACAAACTGACAGGCGGTGGTAATAAGTAATAAAACCAAATCAAATACACTACCCTCGAGTCGATTCTGACCCATAGTGACCCAATGGGATGCAGCAGAACTGCCCCATAGGGATTCCTAGGCTGTAACGCTTATGGTAGCAGACCTCCAGGTCTTTTTCTCCTGTGGAATGGCTTATTAGTTCAAATGGTTTGAGCCAACCATTGGGTAGCAGCTGAGCACTTAGCCCCTGTGTTACCAGGACTCCTTGCTTACCTACAGTATGTCTAATTTTTACAATAATTTTGCATGGAAGGTGTCGGTGTCTCCATTTTACAGATGAGAAAACAGGAGCTCAAAATGATTGAGCACTTTCTTTAAATCAAATAGTTTGAAAGTGTGAGAGCTATGAGCTATGAATCATGCCCAGATCCATCTCTGTTTAAAGCCTATTTATTTCATTTTAACTACACCACACCATCTCTAGCATTAAAATAATTTTACAACATATTAACAGTTCAAAAGACAGATTCTTAGATTCTGTGAAGATATATAATAATATAATTAATTAATCAAAAGTAAATAAATAGACAGCTTTTTTTTTTCAGCTAGAATTTTAAGAACTGTTAAGAATAAGATGAAATTAAGCTCTCTGCTGGTATAAAGCAAAGCCCTATAATCAGGGTTGCTATGAGTCAGAATTGACTCGATGGCAATGGGTTTGGTTTTTGGTTTTTATAATCAGGTGGAAGAGGCATAAAATTTACATCAATTAGCAAAGTCAAATAAAATTTAAAAAATCGAAAGAGTACAATTTTACTGTGCAGAGTTACAGATTATTTTTTATTTAATATCATTATCAAAAGGGACAGGATCAGCTACCCCTACAACCCGAGTAAAGGAAAATAATGGAACATGACATTATGTGGTTTAAACCACAAGTGCTTTAGACTTCAAAAAAATTCTCTCTTCTGCACGAAATCATTCTCATCTTTCCCCAAACTGAATCCTTTACCCGTGGACAAAACAAGCAAATAAAACAAAACAAATAAAGACGACAGCATTGAGTGGTATACTGTGATTGGGTCCGAGTCAGCTTCTTTGAAAGTCATCTAATTGAATTTTCTTATAATTAAGTATGGACACTACGAGGAGGTGACAGAGTTTCTGGAACTTACTATTTTCTGGTCAGCACATAGTTTTCTCCAATTATTCTTCATTTCTACCACCTGCCTGTCAGTTCGTGTTCCTGTGGTGGCTCTTGTATTGCTGTGTTGCTAGAAGCTATGCCACCAGTATTTCAAATACCAGCAAGGTGACTGATGGAGGATAGGCTTCTGTGGAGCTTCCAGACTAAGACAAACTAGGAATAAAGGCTTGGTGATACACTTTCTGAAAGTTAACCAATGAAAATGGTATGGATCACAATAGAATATAGCCTGATACAGTGCTGAAGATGAGCACCCCAGGTTAGAGTCCATTCAACAATGTACTCAAACATTCCAACAGTCATGAAAATGGCATAGGACCAGGCAATGTTTCATTCTGTTGTATATGGGGTCACCATGAATTGGAGCCAATTTAGTGACAACTAACAATTCTTTGCTTGCAGGACAGATCACCACATGCTTGAAGGAACAAATATGTATACTCACCCACGTCCAAGCTCAGAGTTGAAGCTTCTTAACTCTTATAGAAATCCTGGTGGCATAGCTGTTAACTATGGCTGCTAACTAAAAGGTTGGCAGTTCAAATCTACCAGGCACTCCTTAGAAACCCTATGGGGCAGTTCTTCTCTGTCCTATAGGGTCACTAGGAGTTGAAATCGACTTGAAGGCAACAGGTTTGGTTTTTGTTTTCTTTCTTTTTTTATAGCTCTTACCTTTTTCTTAACGTCAAACATAAGCATGTTTATCTGAGGTAGGTTGTGCCCTCATGCACATGTGAAATGACAATTCGATGATTCAGTCATAAATTGCATTCATATGGCCCACAGGTAAAGTTGCTATTATAAATTTAATTACTAATGTGATTTATTTTGTTCTTATGAGACCAATAACCTACGTCTTTTTTTTTTTTTATCACAGAAACACTTGCTTATGTAACCACCATTATAAAAAAGAAAAAAAAAAAGTGTTCTCATAAATAACAGTGCCTACACTGAGAAATAGGAAAACACCAAATTCTGGACCTCATCCTTCATGGCTGTATTTGCAGGCTACATACCACCCTGTGGACACCCAAATATTTAAATCATCTTAGTTGTTCATTGGAAGGTGTCTCACCCCTTGATTTAAAACATGATGACACGTGTAGCAGCCTTCTAAACTCCAGGCCCAAATAATACACTTTCATATTCACAATGCAAAATTACTCGTATCTCCTTCCACCTCTTCTTTAATTTTATCCTCTAAGAACCTTTATTTGACACAAAGGTCACTTCATCCATGAAGACTTCTGCTATCTCCCTGGTCAGAAATCATTGTTCTCTAAACATGTGCTATTGTTACATGACACTTGAAATACTTACCACGTGCTGCCATGGATTGTAGTGATGTTCCACGCTACTTCAGCTTAGATGGCAAGCCGCTTTGGCTTGCATATCACCTCTACTTGACTGGCAATGGGTGCTTGAGGTGCTGCATTGAGAAGGATCCTAGGGCCATGTCCTGGTTCATCAGGGAAAAAAAATATACCCTGATGGGACAGGAATGTTGGCTACACACGTGATGGGATTTTGTGCTTTTTGTCCTTCAAAGTAGGATCATATTTTCTTTATCTATTTCCAACAGTACCTAGCACAGAGGCATACGTCTATCTTCTGCAGGATGCTTTAATGAGTTCCAACATAAAAATACCAGAGTCCACCAGGACTTGGTGTTTTGACTTTTGTCCCCTCAAAAAAAAAAAAGAATACATCAGAGTCCTAACTCCAGGTTCCTGTAGATATGATGCTATTTGGAAATACAGTCTTTGCAGATGTAATTATGTAAGTTAGTGCGAAGTCATGCTGAAGAAGGGTGAGCCCTAATCCAATCTGACTAGTGTCCCTGTCAGAAGAGAAGGAACGCAGAGAGACAGATGCAGACAGAAAATGGCCATGGAAATATGGAGGCAGACCTTGGACAGATGCTGTCACAAACCAGGAATGCCTGGGGCCACCGGAAGTTAGAAGTAAGGAAGAATCCTCCTCTAGAGGCTTCAGAAAGAACATAGCCTGCCGATCCCTAGAATTCAGACTTCTAGCCTCCGGAACTGGGAGACAATTAGTTTCTGAAGTTTTAAGCCACCCAATTTCTGATATTTTGTTACAGTATCCTGAAGAAACTAATACTTATGCCCAAACTAGCCAGCTACATCTGTTCTTTTTCTCACGGAATTCTAGGTCCATTTTCCTTAATTCTGACACAGTCACCCTCATTCTGGCCCCCTTGGGTTCCTGATTTTCTTGGCTTTGTGGTTCCTTTTCTTGCTTTGCACTCCTTTGAACTCATAACTGGTTTCAAACTATCATAAGGAAAAACTTCCAAATGAATTTTTCCTTATTTCTCAAGCTGTGATTGTAAGCCGAGTGGTCACCCTTGCTCCCACCTCAGAGATAAGAGACATCAGCAACCCTGCAGTGTTTCATAGGCTGAGGCTGCATCCCAGCACCCCCCACCACCCCCACTCATTCAAGGAGGAAGAGAACTTGAACTGAACAGGCTATGCATAAATAGGGCACGACAGATGTTTTAATCAGCTGATTTTTAAATGTATGCATATGTTTTGGGGATCCATACACTGTACAAAGCCACCCAGCTTTCTGTGAACAATGTAATACTTTATACTTGAGTTATTACATAAAATTAATGAAAACATTGGATCATAGGCCTGTCTTCACATTTTTAAGTGAAATATTTTGTACTGAGAAAAAACTGAGCTGACCTTGAAATCTGTGGTTTTGAAAAACACTTAGGGATACTGTTTCAAGGAACAATTTGACCTTCACAAGAGTAAAAGGCCCTATTTTTTTTTTCTGCTTTTATGTTTCATTTTGATGATAGTTTTTTTTTTTTTTTTTGTAACAGAATTTGTCTTTTGAATAAAATCTACCCAGTAATAAAAAAAGAAAGCAGGAAAAATCTTTTTGATGCACTCTGAATGTTCAGGATTAAAAAAATATATATATAGTATCTATGTTTTGTTTTGGTTTTACCTTTCCACAGTCTTTGATAAGTGATGTTACCTCTGTATTGTGTTTTCAACCTCCAGGACTTGTTGACTGAGAAGAAAATAATTCAGCCATGAGCCTTGAGTACTTTGCAGCACGCCATATGCTCTGGGATGGGGCATTAACAGAGCTTGGCAGGTCAGTGTATCTGTCAGTTTGTTGGAAGTCGTGGAACTCAGAAGGATAGAAACAAGTGTTTTCTAGACAAGTGGGATGATATATATCAATTGCAAAAGCAGGGGAAAGCAGACAGGTGTTAGAGATACAACCAGGTAAGAGAGTCATATTAGAAAAAAAAAAACATTAAAGGCAGAAAGGTACGGGGAAATGAAATACATTCTGGCATGAAAAAGTTTTAAAATCTAGGGTATTCAGCTTAGTCAAATGGAGACAGAGAGCTCCCAGTTATATGGGATTTAGGTAGATGAAAATACTAGAACCCATTGGGGGTGGAGTTGGGGGGTTGGTCAAGGAGTAGGGGTTCCTAACGCATAAGGGATTAAGATACAAGGGTTTTAGCCTCAGCTAAGCCAAGTCTCTTGGGCAAGAAAAGGATCTAGGTTTTATACTAGTTTTGTAAAAGAATAGTAACTTCAACATGGGTGATGAAGGGAATAGAGTTACACTGAAAGGTGCTCTGTCACTTCATACAGCTATTGATTAAGACAAGAATAGCAGCAGTGCTGATGGAAGAAACGTTGCCACTATCAGCGCTGGAGACCTTTCAGGAATGTTGATGAGTCACCATCTCCCTAATCCCTCTTCAGCAATGGTTACAGCTTTGGAGTCACATCTGGATTTGAATTTTGGCTTTGCCACTTACTGACTTACTAGCTGTTAAACTAGAGTCCCTGAGTGGTGCAAACGGTTAACACGCTCAGCTATTAACTGAAAAGTTGGAGGCTTGAGTTCACACAGAGGTGCCTCAGAAGAAAGGCCTGGCAATCTACTGAAAAATCGGCCATTGAAAACTCTATGGAGCACAGTTCTACTCTGACACACATGGTGTCACTGTGAGTTGGGATTGGTTAGCTGTTAAACTAGATGAGAAATTAATCCTTCTGGCAAAAGTTTCCTAAGTCTTAGTTATCTAGTGCTGCTATAACAGAAATACCACAAGTGGATGACTTTGGCAGAGAGAAATTTATTTCTTCACAGTAAAGTAGGCTAAAAGTCCAAATTCAGAGTGTCAGCTCCAGGGGAAGGCTTTCTCTCTCTGTCTGCTTTCTCATCAGTCTTCCCCTGGTTGAGGAGATTCTCAGGTGCAGGGATGCTGGGTCCAAAGGAGGTGCTCTGCTCCTGGTGCTGCTTTCTTGGTGGTATGAGGTCCCCTGTCTCTCCACTTGCTTCTTTCTTTTATATCTCAAAAGATTGTCTCAAGGCACAATCCAGTCCTGTAGGTTGAGTCCTGCCTCACTAACACAACTGTCGCCCATCCTCCCTCATTAACATCATAGAGGCAGGATTTACAACATACAGGAAAATCACAAAATACCAGGAATCATGGCCCAGCCAATTGATACACACATTTTTTGGGGGACATAATTCAATCCATGGCACTAGTATATACACTGTGGGTAAAGCCTGAGTGTTAGGATGAGCACTAATTGACATAATGTACATAAGGCACTTAGCCAATTGCCTGGCATGTAATAAACAATCCCACAAAGAAGAATAAAGCCACCAAATATCTAAATATTATTACTATCTGGATCTGAAATCCAAACATTGGTGCTTACAGGTAACTTCTCCAAGTCATCTAACTAATAAATAAATAAATAAATACTGGGCTAGAATTCAGTAACATGGATGCTTTCTAAGGATGAGTAAATCTCCCTAAACAAGATCTGCTGTCTTTATGTCAAGGCGGATAATAAGAAAAACTCAGTAACATCCAACTTTCACTTCATTGAGGTGTTCAAAGACCAGTGCCGTCAAGTTGAGTCAATTCTGACCCATAGAGACACTATAGGACAGAGCAGAACTGCTCCACAGGGTTTCCAAGGAGTGGCTGGTGGATTCCAACTGCGGACCTTGGGTTAGCAGCTGAGCTCTTAACCACTGTGCCATCACTGCGGCATGCGGTGCTATTCTTAGGCAAATAATATTGTACTGTGAAAGCTGTGAGAGCCTGAACCCCATGGGACTGCCTTGTTTTTCCAGGTCTTGCAAGATTTCCGCCTCTGACATGGTGTAGCTTTACCACTTCTATCATTCGTTTTAGTGGAAAATATTTGTGTTTTCCTTCTCTGACAGATTTCCCCCTTACACAGATTCTGGCTTTCACAGGTTTTACCGTATATGGTCTTAGATAATGTAACAGATGTACCTACGGAAAAAGTGCATTTCTTAGATTCAAACAATGAGGTAGGGGTAAAAGGGCTGTCCCAAAGGTCTTAAAATAGCTTTCAGAGGAGGCAAATTAACACTTATTCACTAACATGTATTTTAAAAAGATTCTCAATATTTTCTCTACAAACCCAGTGCCATCGACTCATAGCAACCCTATAGGACAGAGTAGAACTGCTCCATAAAATTTCCAAGGAGCACCTGGCGGATTCGAACTGGTTAGCAGCCGTAGCACTTAACCACTACGCCACCAGGGCTTCCATTTCCTCTATGTCTTGTATATATTAAAAAAATCTATCCTCCCAATTTCTCCCTCACTCTCACTTGCTGCTTTTCTGACACAGTGTACCAGAGAGGAAAAGTGAATGTCAAGTTCACTTTAAAGATAAGCAGTGATGAGCAGGTGACATCTTTCTACACTGTGCACAAGGCCCATAGGTGCATGGTCTCTGGAGACTGTAAGCAATTAGTGCCTTCCACCTAGACCCTAAGATTTGACTTACTTGCTCAGGTACACATGGCTCCAATGGCTGAAAGGCATTTTCTGTGTAAAACTACAGTAAGACAGCAACCCTGTAGCTCTTTAGATTCTTACTTTGATTTATGAAGAGAGAAAAATAAGACAATACAAAAAATGCTATGCTAGTCAGAAAGCAGTGAAGTGAGACCAAGAATAACACTTTGTTCTGATCGGTGGAAGGCCAGAGCTAATCCTCTCTCTCACCCTCATTTTGAGATCATCAGAGTGCAGTTTTGCAGGGGGATGATGAATTGGGGGCTGTCTTGGTTTGCTAGGTGCTGTAGATCTCACTTATTTTATTTTACAAGTCATTTGGCACAATGGCAATAATGACAATGAAACTGGATTCTTGCTCTTTAAAGAGGCCTTCTGCTTCGTGCATAAATACCTTGGCCCATGTATTCAGTTGTCAGGGGACAGCCATTATCCAGTTACCACCTCTAGCTGCAGTAACTTCAATTTAGTAATTTAGTGGTACAATCAGACCTGTGCATATGCCAAATAAAGATTTGCCTATTTGGTGCTTTTCAAAAGTGTGGAAACAATCTCTTTCCCCAGAATACATTGTCTATCTCCATGTAAAATTAGCTGAAATCCTTCCATTAAAGAACCATTCCTTTCTTTTAAAGCTCTATGTTTCTATACACCTTTTTACAAGCAAATAAAAAATCAGTTGCCATACAGTCAATGCCAATTCATGGCGATCCTAGTGTTTCAGAGTAGAACTGCGTTCCACAGAGTTTTTAATGGCTGATTTTTTGGAAGTAGATCACCAGACCTTCCTTCCAAGGTGCCTCTGGGTGGAGTTGAACCACCAACCTTTTGGTTAGTAGCTGAAAACTTAACTGTTTGCACCACCCTGGGACTCTAAATATTCTGCTGTTGTAATCTGTTTACTCATTGATGCAATCTGGATTACCCTTCTGGGACTCACAAAGACTTTAAGAAACATGAGAGAAGAGGGTATGTCTGATTATTCTCTGTACCAGATACGATAACCAGCCCACTCTTATGCACATGCATTTATAAATAATTTTGGATAAAAATAAATGACTGATTTCAGTATACAATGGAATAAAAATAAAAGTCTGAGTGCCAGATATTATTGGATGGGAAATCTTGATGGTAGATAAAGGAATAATAATTACGGAGAACAGAGGGACAACTGAGGCATTGCCAAAGATTGGTTGGTGAAGAATAATAAATAGATGATTGAGTCTGGATGGCATAAGAGTAAGGGCTACCAAAAGGAATATCAGAGGCTGAGAAAGGGAATGTACGAAAGCATTAAAGAGAATGTTCACAGTTCTACCCTGAACTGATGCTGACAGAAAAATGTATAAAATCACACAAACTGAAGATATTCTTAGCAATGACCTCCACATTGACCGTTTCAACCACACACTTCTCCTCCCCATCCTGACTCTCTTATGGTAAGAGTTGATTTGGGTTATTTTTGAAAGTTTCCCTTCTAAATTTCCCAACAATGTACGCTGAGCACATTTTGTCCCCTTGAAGTAAATGTGCTTTTTATGGTTCATTAAATCACCACATCTCAAGAAAGATTCAACTGCATCCTCGCGCACATATTAGAACCGTAATGCATCACTAAGACACCATTTTTCTTGACTGTTGCTGAACTTGATAAAGTTACATTTTCTTAAAATGAAAGATATTTTCAGAAATGAATTTGCTGAATTCTGACTCTAATAAGGTTCTGTCCAGCTTCAGGGTCTTCTACTTAAAGAGTGTTTAAAAACAACGTTTAGCCTATTTACAAAAAAGAGAAAAACAGAATTTTAAAATACCTCCATTTGCCAAAGATGACTCTGAAAGAGGTGATATACTCAAATCCAGCTATTATGAATACTTTCTGGAAGTCAAAATGTATTTATTTTGAAGGATTCACCACATTGTTGTTGTTAGGTACTGTTGATTTGGTTCCGAATCATAGCGACGCTATGTACCACAGGAAGAAACACTGCCTGGCCCTGGGCCATGCTCACAATCATTATTATGCTTGAGCCCATTGTTGCAGCCACTGTGTTAGTCCATCTCGTTGAGGGTCTTCCTCTTTTCCACTGACCCTATACTTTACCAAGCACGATGTCTTTCTCCAGGGACTGATCCCTCCTGACAACATGTCCAAAGTATGTAAGACACAGTCTTGCCATCCTTATTTCTAAGGAGCTTTCTGGCTTTATTTCTTCCAAGACAGATTTGTTCATTCTTTTGGCAGTCCATGGTATATTCAATATTCTTTGCCAACACCACAATTCAAAGGCATAAATTCTTCTTCAGTCTTCTTATTCATTGTCCAGCTTTCACACACATATGAGGTGATTGTAAATACCATGGCTTGGGTCAGGCGTGCCTTAGTCTTCAAGGTGACATCTTTGCAGCCTACTTCTGAAAAGAATTAGCCAGCGAAAACCTTATGAATAGCAGTGGAACATTCAACATAGTAGTAACATGGAGTTTCTCAGCTTTTTGCTCAGAGTTCCATCATCTACCTTCAAAAAGTGACAGTTTAGAAACTGAACACACTTAATGGACTTACTAGTCCCAGATGCCTCTAAATAGTGAGAGGCTACATCAGCCAAGTTGAGCCTTCAACTGAATATCATGAAAAAAACATTTACATGTAAAAATGTTTGTAGTACCCATAAATGATCTACATTTTTACAGAATTCAGATATTCATTTTTTTCTTTCCACACTAAACTCATGATTTCACCTCTGTCTTCATTTTGTAGGGCTGCCATAACAAAATACCATAAACTGGGTGCCTTATAAGAAAATTATTGTGTCACAGTTCTCGAGGCTGGAAGTCCAAATTATAGTATCGGCCACACTGATTCCTTCTGATGGCTCTGGGAGAGAAGCTGTTCCATGCTTCTCTCCTAGCTTCTGCTGCCTCCTAGCAGTCCTTGGCTTGCAGCTGCATCCACCTACATGATCACATGGCCATCCTTCTTCTGTCTCTCTGTCTCTGTGTATCTTTTCCTCTTTTATAAGGACACCATTCACTGGATTAGGACCCATCCTACTCCAGTATGAACTCGTGTTAATTTAACTAACACCATCTTCAAAGACCCTATTTTAAAAGAAGGGCACATTCACAGGTGCAGGGATTAGGATTTCAACACATCATTTTGGGGAACATAATTCAATCTATAACAACTTCTTAGACTGATTCATATATTTCTTATGCTAGTATTGACAGATCTATCATATTATGTCTTTTCTTTGAAATGACATTCCATGCCTTATTGCCAACAGAGCTACATCAGGAAAAGGGAAAATTTTATTTCAAAGGCCACACACATTCACTCATTCATCCATTCAGCATACATTTATTGTGCACTGTGTGTTCTAGATGCTAGAGATACAATGGTGAAAAAGATAAGCAAGGTCCTTATACCAAAGGAGCTTACATGCTATTGAAGGAAGAGAGATACCAAAGAGATAGACCAATAAATAAAAAATTATATACAGAGATAATTCTAAAAAGAAACAAATCAGAATACCAAGAGAGAAAGATGGGTGCAGGTGGTCAAAGATGGTGTCTCTGAAGACATGGTGCCATGTGACTGGAGGTCTAAATGATGGGGAGAAGTAAATCCTGAGAAGATATTAGGTAATAATGCTCCAGGCTCATGGAATAGCAAGGGTAAGAATGAGCAGACATCTTCAAGGAACACAAGAAGACCATTGTAGCTAGGGTGGGTTGAGTGAGAAGGATAATGGTAAGAGATGAGTTGGAGAGGAGGGGTGGGAATAGTAAGACAAGGTAAAGTAGAGGCCTGCAGGAATTTGGATTTCTTTTAATTACTTGATTTGCATATTCTAAAGATCACCCTGGCTGCTGTTGAGAAACGAACTTAGGGGGCTAAGAATGGAATCAGAGAGACTTGTCAAAAAGTTATTGCAAAATTCCTGATGAGGGGTCATGGCAGCTTTGGATTAGTGTGGCAAGAGTTTTTGGATTCTGAATATATTTTGTAGGAAGAATAAAGAAATTAAGATCCAGTTGAATAATGCAAATATAATAAACTACTGGGTCATGTAGTTACTTTTAAATAAATAAGTAATGCTGGAAAAAAAGAAAAAGGGAAAAGAATCATAGAAAGGAAATGCTAGGTAGAAGACAAAGAGCAAAAGAACTGTGAATTTTTGAGAGTCCTTGAAGTTGAACAAGGTTGGCTTATTTGTTATATTGAAAGTCAAATTAATAACGTCCTCTTGAAGTATGTTTTCAGTATGTCTGAAAGATAGGCTCTGTACAGCTAGCAATATTTCAACATGTAAACAGCCAAAACTTGTATGATTAAATACAAGTTGACTCAATAATTATTAAGTTTTCTCATTGAACTTCTTCAATACTTGAATTAATACAAAACCTCCTTTTATTTACTCGGCCTAGAGAGGAGAATGGAGCCCTGGTGGCGCAGCGGTTAAGAGCTCAGCTACTAACCAAAAAGTCAGCAGCTGGAATCCACTAGCCACTCCTTGGAAACCCTATAGGGCAGTTTTACTCTGTCCTAAAGGGTCGTGATGAGTCGGAATCCACTGGTAATGGGTTTGAGCTTAGAGAGGAGAAGCAAATTTACCCTGGTAGGACAGTGGTTAAGCTCTCAGCTGCTAAGAGAAAGGTCATTGGTTCAAACGCACCAGTGGCTGTACTAGAGAAAGATGTGGTAGTTTGGTTCCTCAAAGATTACAAACTTTGAAACCCTATGGGGAAGTTCTCCTCTGACCTATGGGGTCACTATGAGTCAGAATCAACTCAATGGCACACAACAACAACATTAGATAAAAATATTTTATACTCTAAATCTTTATAGTTTTGAATATTCCTTCTTAATTCTTCTTCTTTGATGAATTAATTACTTAGGCTCTGACAATGTGCAACATTATTGTTTTACTCCACTCTATTCAGGCAAAGGAAACCCTGGTGGCATAGTGGTTAAGTTCTACAGCTGCTAACCAAAAGGTTGTCAGCTCAAATCCACCAGGCACTTCTTGGAAACTCTATGGGACAGTTCTACTCTGTCCTATAGGGCCACTATGAGTTGAAATTGACTCGAAGGCAACGGGTTTGTTTTTTTTTCTTATTCAGAGAAAGGGAGCCCAGCCTGCAGTCTTTACTAGTTTTATGTTGTGGTGAGAGGGAATTTCACAGGAGTTTTGTGAATAATTTTAAAAGAAGAATAACTGCCAAATCACAGGGGTTTTTATTAAAAAAAAAAAAAAAAAACTCTATCTAAGGCCAAGGAGGCAATGTAGAAATAACATAAGATTTAGAGTCAGGTTTAAAGTCTCAATCACTTATTAGTTGCATGATTTTTTTGAAAATCAGTTAGCATATTTAAACCTCAGGTTCCTTCTCTTTGGAGATAATAATATCTAGAGTGTAGGAACAAGTGAGATGATGCATGTGTAAGTATTTTATAAATTTTAAAGTGCTATATAAATGTTGGAGCCCTGATGACGCAGTGGTTAAGAGCTGGGCTGCTAACCTAAAGGTTGGCAGTTCAAATCCACCAGCTGCTCCTTAGAAACCCTATGGGGCACTTCTATTCTGTCTTATAGGGTTGCTATGAGTTGGAATCAACTGGACAGCAATGGGTACATAAATATTAAAGACCTTAGGTGGCTCAAATGGTTTGCACTTGACTACTAACCTAAGAGCTGGCAGTTTGAATCCACCCAGGGGTATTGAAAAAGAAAAGGCCCACTAATCTGCTTCTGTTAAGATTATAGCCAAGAAAACCTATGGAGCAGTTCTACTCTGTAACACCTGGGGCCACCACGAGTGGGAATCGACTCAACAGCAACTAATAGCAACAACAACATATAAATGTTTGGTATTTTGATAATTTATTATCTAGATAAACCTCCGTAGTTCACAGTACAGATGGAAATGTATTAAAGTGTATTGCCATGCACACAATTGGGCCTCTAGGGTTGAGTTCTCACCACTGTCCTTGAATACCTCTCCAAACCCAAAAAAGTCAAGGCAAAAGTTGAAATAGCAAAGGAAAGGAAATCAAAGCCACATTAAAATAACAGGTTGAATGGGGATTTAAGGAATTACATAGCTGGAGGTTTAGGAATGATCAGCAAACTTTCCCTTTGAAGGAGCAGAGAGAAATATTTTAGGCCTTTGGGCCATATGGTGTCCATTGCAACTACTCAATTCAGTTGTAGCATGAAAGCAGTTATAAACAATATGTAAATGAATCAGCGTGGTCATGTTCCAGTCTAGCTTGGAATGGACACTGAAATTTGAATTTCACATTATTTTCATGAGTCACAAAATAATCTTCTTTTGATTTTTTTTTTTTTTCCATCTTTTAAACATGTAAAAACCATTTTTAGCTCATGGGCCATAAAAAACAAGTGTTGCGCTGGATTTAGCCTGAGGGCTGTGGTTTTGTAATTCCTGATGTAGTCCATTTATCTCTCTCCTGTATTAACTGGTATTAATCATGAGGGACAACCCGAACCTACTAGCTGCTAATTTATTTAACAGGGATATTTGAGAAGCCAGGATAATTAGAACTCTGTGGTTAAAGACTAACATCCAAAAATCAAATAATTAAAACAAGAAGTTCTACTTACACAGACAATTTTTAAAATACTTCACTTAAATAAGGAGTTTGACTTGCAAACACCGTCCATAGTAAATCAAGACTTATACTGGACTGTCACTGACAAGAAAGTCTAGCTAGATTAAGAAGTTTGCTAATTGACACATGTAAGTTTATAGCAGATAAACAGAGATTCAGTTGTAGAGCACATAGACTGTGTCGTTATGCACAGACAGGCCAAGTTCACTGTTGCTAAGAATCCTGTCAGATTAAATCAACCCGCAAATATATAACTGTGACATCTTGTTCTCATTGGTACAGTGCGTGCCACTATAGTCATTATCTCAAAGCTCTTTCACTTTGAGGAGCGTCAGTGTTTAATTATATTCTTTTATGAGACCTCATTTGTAGACATCATCCTCTTTCAGAGTTGGCTTTGCTGAGGAAAACTAGGTCATTATTCTTAAGACTGTCCCCAGTAGTACTGAACACTAAGCCTTTCAGCAGTGTCCTTTTAAATAGGGCATCTTGTAGAACCAAAACTCCATGTTCTTGCTTCAAATCCTTGAGCTGTAAATTGACAGATGGTCTCATTTCCCAATTCCGATAGGCCTTCACTATCCTCATCAAGGCCCAGGAGAAGAAAGAGAAATTGATAGTTCTGTGGTCTCTTCATTCTAGCAGGTGGATCATATTCTTCATAGCAAATGGGATAACCAATATTTTACCTTGATATTTCAAATAAAAAGCTACAATTATTTATAATGTGACGATAGTTTTGTAAAAGCCCTGTGAGGAACAGAATTTGGGTTAACATATGAGAGTTGCTAAAGACCAGAGGCAGGCAAACTATGGCCTATGGGCCAAATTTGACCCTCTGTTTTAATAAATAAAGTTTTATTGGAACCCAGCCATGTCCATTTGTTTATGTATTCTCTGTGGCTGTTTTTATGCTACAACAACAGAGCTGAATAGCTGTGACAGAGGCTGTAGGGCCTCCAAAGCCCAAAATATTTACTGGTTCTTTAACCAGTTCTAGAAAAAGTTTGTTAACCCCTGCAAAAAACTGACAAATTATAATTTCAAAAAATGAACTGAGCACATTTTGACAACACTCAAGGAGTTTTTCAGAATTACATTTTAGCATGTTATTTTCGCCTTAAAAATGAGACATGATACCTAAAATGCTTTTGTTCCTCTTTGCTCATCAAGATTAACACCATCTAACATAAATACTATGTATTGAAATACTAGTAGTATTTCAAAGAAAACACAAAGTTTTTTTCTAGGTGTATGCATATGGTGTATTTTTGTGTGTATGTGTGTGTTTAATAGAAACAAAACATCTGAGTTTTTTAATCTTAAATTGAAATTGGAGGTATACACTCATGCTACCAAACAGAACACACCCAACCTGCATAGGCCTGACAGTTCATCAATAAAAATCAAACTTGAGAGGAGATGATACTTCATATGTAAGACCTTCTTTAGATGTGTGGTTTGAAGTACCCTTTCTCTTACATGGACTTCATACTTTCTTAGAATCACTTCAGGGTATGTATCATAGTATATATTACCCTTACCCTTGTCCGTATCTTCAAAAGTGGTATGAGGAGCTACCCGTGAGAGGAATGTCATGGGTACCGAGGAAATAATCTTTTACATAATTATATGAGTTAGCCGACTGCTTTGTCCTTCCTTGGAGATGGTCAACATGTGTTACAATCCACATACAGAAAATAACCTAGTTCAATAGAAGATTGAATTCAGCCAAGAAACTACTGATCTTTGTTAACTAAAATCATATGTAGTTGTTTTCTTTTATTGTCCCTAAACTATTTTTACATACATACATTGTTAAAAAGCAACACTGACACCATCTGTCCTGGTCAATAGACAGTTAGAAGTAGGGCTTCATCTGTCAGTTATTAAAGTGGTAGTTTTAAGACTGGATGCATAGGAGATCCTTAAGAGTTCCACAAACGCTGTTCTAGTTCTAAAAAGAAACTTCCCTAACTAGAATCTATGCACCAATGCCAAATTAAATATTGTGCTGAAATGAAGCATAAGGAAATAATGGAATACATATGCATCTTTTCTAGAACTTCTGATTTTTTTTATCATATGTCTTTTTCTTTTGAAAGGCCAAAAGTAATCCAAATACCTATCACCTAACTTGCTGGATACCGTCATTAATTATGATTTACTTATAAAGGTCCTCTGTTGAGTGAACAAGAGCCCAGTATATGGAATGGCAGCTCGATTTTCCTTCTTTTGACAGCTGTTAACAATAAGCTATGATATCATCAATCATATGAATTCTGCTGTGGTATTGTGTTCTTCCTTGGGTGTTCCCAGATTTCACCTGATAACTTTTTTTAGGAACCAAACTATAAACACTTCCTTCAGTGACTGTAATGAGAGATACAGTTATAAACCCAGGAGACTAAAATTGATTTTAAAAAAAAAAATCTCTGCATTCCCTCTTTCTCCAACTCAACAAAATTAATTATTCACCATAATTTCCTACAAATAGAAGAAACCAGTAGAACTACTAAAAGCTGGAAAATATCTAAATTTAATCACCCAGAACTGAAAAAAAGAGGAATTTTTGGAATAATACTAAATTTGTTCTAAAATAATATATAGCAGTATAAGGAAACATGCATTATTACAAAATTGAGCAAGATGTAATAATCTACACAGGGGCAATTAAAAAAATAAGTGGGCATGGAAGTTTTATCACTTTAAGAATAATGAAGTATTTTATTAACAATTTCTAGTAGCTTTCCATTTATACATTAAGCAACAATGAAGAAAATAGTTTTGTTTAAAACAATTACTTTGATAGGCATTTCCTTCTACTTAGGCTATTTCTATTTTTCTTTGTGAATATCTATACACATTCCAAGAGTGTGGAACCCAACTCTCTATAAAATGTTAAAGTATGTGTATGTTTGTGTGTGTGTGTGTTTTCTAAGCTACTGAATATTTATTTGGATTATAAACAACACAAAAGCATAAAGGACCCTGTCACGTTTTAGCTATATACTGGATTTGAATTTGGTTGAGTATCTTCAATTCAGTTCAGATTAAATCAAATTATACCTTATTATTAATTATTAGCACTCATTGCAAGAAAAGCATTATGAGAGGTGTTGCCAAGAGCTTTGTGAAGGCAACTAGCTAGTTTCACCACACTTGTTTCCACTTCTTCCTGGGCAAACAACTAGGGTGCATTTTGTAGCCACGCTGGCAATTATGTGTGGCTATATGATTGACTTCTAGGCAGTTGAATACATATGGGTGGAAGTAAGGGACTCTATTTCTAGGCCTGGTGGATAAAAACCTCCCAAGTGCAATTCTCTATGCTCTTTGCTCTTCCACGGTAACCTTGGAAGCTATCATTGAATACGGTGGAACCCCAAGATGGAATGGCATCAGCTCCCTGAATCATGGAAAAGAGTCATCTTCCAACTGGGAACAATCATCTTGGACTTAAGGTAGGCCATCAATAAACCACTGATATTTGAAAGTTTATATATGAGAGCAACCAGAGTTACCTTCATTAGTGCAAGCTTGAGCTAATTTAGACATGATTCTGAATTATTTTTAAGTCTGGATACTAACAGATCTATTGAAATGTTGGAGCAAAGTTATTTTTTAATAATTTCCACAAAGTAACGCATGTCACAGTGAAAGCACATTTCTCTATAACTGGCTAGCTAGATCTGACATAAGGAGTTTGAAAAGTTTCAAGAATAAAAGTAACAAATAAAACAAAGCTCATGGACTCATTTATACTACCAGCTGCATCAGCTACCCATAGCAGAATATATTGGGAGAAACTTTAGGTTCTTACATACACTGCTTACACAGTGAAGCCTGTGAGAGCAAGAACTCGATCAGACTGCCTCGTTTTTTCCGGGCCTCACAAGTTTTCCGCCTTAGACAGCATACCGTCTCACCACTTTTCTATTCCTCGTTTTAGTGGAAAATACTTGAATTTTCCTTCTCTGACAGGTTTCTGCCTTACCCAGCATCTGGCTTTTTGTAGGTTTTACTGGATATGCATCTGAGAATCTCACTGAAACTTAACTTCTTATGTGCAGAAAGAAATGACTTCCAAATGGGTGGTTTCCAATTCTATGTAATTTCTGTATCGAAGCATAATTGGCCTCCTTTACTCAATTGGGGGTAGAGGCCATGAGGGAAGTAGAAATAAAAATCACAAATATTCACATTGACTTAAGTTTCAAGATCAAGTCCCCTTGTATTTCAAGCCTACTGTATTGCTGTTCATGGAAAAATACCCCTTCCTGAACATTACATCATCCCTTTTTTCTCTGAAAGCACCTAAGAAAAAATTACAGAGAGAAATTAGTCATAGAAAACAATCTCAGCAAATTTATGTTAAAAACGAACAAACAAAACCTGTTGCCGTCGACTCACAGTGACCATACAGGACAAAGTAGAACTCCCCTATAGAGTTTCCAAGGGGTGCCTGGTGGACTCAAACTGCCGATGTTTTGATTAGCAGCCATAGCACTTCACCACTACGCCACCAGGGTTTCCAAATTTACGGTGGCATTGTGCAAAATGTGACAGTGTCATAGGAGACCCCACAATCCCTTTGGTGAATTTGATATAGAATTATTTTGTGTAGTAGATAACTTTGGGAGTGCTGCTCAACTCGTGGCCTGCCTACTCTGACGATGTACGTCCATCCCATTGGTAGGGGTTTGCTCCCAGGATTCATATTGTACAGAGTGCCTCCACTCCTGACCACAGTGCATGGGATCAGCAGGGCAAATAAGATTCTCTCTTCAGGGATTATGACATTTAGATACGGCAATCTCAGTAAGCATGGGCTGTTGGTAGAAATGGTGACATGTAAACTCCAGTGGCCATGTGTCCAAACCCAAGTGCAAAATATTGCCTGTCTTCAGAGGATAGTGCTTCAGAGAGGAGAGAATCTAAGCAGAAGAGAGACAGCGTGACTGACAGAGACAGAGAATGAATGGATGTAAGAGAAAAGCTTAGGTTACCAGTGACTTGCCTCTTCTGGTTATAAACCCTCCTCTGGAGTATATTTAGCTTTTGGATTGACCCAGAATAAAGGTTAAAAATGAACAGCAAGTTCAAGACTCCCTAATGCAAACCTGTTCTGGCCAGAATTAAATTGTTCATTATGCCTTTAATAGGCTTTCCTCTTTCAACCATCTCCCCAGCTCTGCATAATATTTTTCCTCGGCTTTACTAATTTCTCGGCCAGTCATTTCCTACTTATCTGTAAAGATCTAGATCAAGTATCACCTCCCCTGTGAAGTTTTATTGAATTCTGTTAGACAAAGTTAGTCATTCCTGCACCTGTGTTTTCTTGGTACTCTCCACATTCCTGAATTATAACTATTTGCTTAGGCACCTCTCACCCATAAAATTCAGAGTACTTGTGGGTAGGACTGTAATGTACTTTTCTTTCCATTTCCAGCAGCTAGTAGTGTCTGGCATATAGTAACCAAAAAAAAAAAAAAAAACCCAAATGCATTGCAGTTGAGTCCATTAGGGCTCATAGAGACTCAATAGGACACAGGAGAACTGCCCCCCAGAGTTTCCAGCTCTGTAGCCTTTATGGCAGCAGACTGCCACATCTTTCTGCAGCAGAGCAGCTGGTGGGTTTGAACCATTGCCGTTTTGGTTAGCAGCCAAGCACTTAGTCACTGTGCCACCAGGGCTCCTGGCATATAGTAAAAAACCCCGTGCCCAGTGCTGTCGAGTAGTAGGTACTCAATAAATATTCATTAAATGAATGTAGTGAATTTAGTTAAGGTTATTTCCTCAATGATGTCTTAAAACACCAAGGACACTCTTAAAATGCTCTGAATATCCTCAGTCTTGTAAAGAGAACTTTCCTTCCTAAGGGAAAACTTACTAATGGGCCTGTCTGCCTCCTTGCCCTCTGCTCAGAGTCACTTTGAGGCAGGATCTTTCTAGAATATTGTTATCTTTCAATTAATACAATTTTTTCATAGGAAGTGCCTCAAGTCTGCCTAAAGTGAGGATCACTAGTAAATGAGGCTTTTATACTCCAAATATCACCCCTAGAGTGAGTTTGCACTTAGAGAAATTATGCAGAAAAAATTACTTAGAAAAACTTCAAAAATTACTCTGATTTAGTATTAACAGGAGGCAGCCTACTCTATTGTTCAAATTCACAAGGTGTATTAGTTATACCATGAAGCATCTAACTGCTTTGAAGAAAAGTGTGAACTGTAGTGCAGGCTTTTTAGAGGCCCAGAAAAGCCTAAAACATATTATCAGATCAGAATAGTGAGCGAAATAACTTAAGTCTCCTGAGTCTCAATGGTACTAGCTCTCCGTCTGCCTCACTGGAACCCAGATTCCCATTCTCACTATTCTGAATCCAGGGGTAGATACCTACCTGAAACCCATGGGTGGCATGTGTGGCTATAGAGATTCCACTTTCTTCTTACTTCAAAGGGGCATAAGCTCTTGGCTCACTAGATTTTTAAATACCTGCAAAGGAAAAAAGGAAGGAACAAAATTGAAGACATTTTTGTGTGAGTATGTCTGTTTCTTTCTGTGTGTGTATTTGCAAAACTATATGTGTAACGTGTTTATGATATATATGTATAGGTATATACACACACACGCACGTATATATATTTATATATACGTATATATATTTACATATATACGTATATATAAATGTGAAAGGGCTTTTCTGATGTTTTTCCTCCAACCTTTCATAAGGTGAAGTTTCATCAACACGTCATGTGACTCTGTAGGAACCTCACTGAACGGGTCTGACTCATCGTCTGGGAATTTTAAATAGGCATGTGCTTCCATGAGAGTTAATACTTAAAAACACACATACACACAAACTGGCAGTGAAAGAGAGAAAGAAAACACACACACACACACACACACAAGTGAAACTTTTGCTTGGCACAAACACTCGGGTCAGAAACTGGCCACTCAATATTTCACAGTTAATTACCAGGTGGAATTACCTTTCGAGTGAAGGTGGTGGCTCAGCGCTCAGGGGGCAAAGGCAGTATATCTACCGTTTAGATCCTTAAGTTAGCCAGTTTGGATTAAGCAGTTAAAGAACCTGCCCCTGAAATAGTTGACCCTGATTCCCCTCCATGATAGCAAATTTTTCTCCAACCAAGGGCTATGTCTGCCCACTAGTGGTGAGAAGGCAGAGCTTGTATCCAGATGTTCCCCAGAGGATTTTATGCCAAGTTCCATTTGGACTGGTGTGGAGATGACAATGGTTACCCAGTATGATTTTTAAGCAAGGATTTCGGGACATTCAACTAGCATTTTGTCCGAAAAGTTAATAATAATAGCTCAGGCTAAGTCAATTTAAAAGAAAGTTTTGTGTTTTTTTTTTTTTTTTTTGCCAAAGTTACTTAAAACACTTAGCGATGAAGAGTAAGCTTCAGAATAAGAACTGAAATTACTAATCTATCACCAAAGATCAGCTGTGTCATAATATGCAGTAGACAGCCCTTGTGGTGCAGTGGTTAAGAGCTTCACTGCTAATCAAAAGGCGAATCAACCAGAATCGACTTGATGGTGATGGGTTTCTGGTTTGAGAAAGCCGGTGACGTCCTTCCCTCTCCGCCCAGATCTTCATAAAATATCACACTGAGATTTTCCTGCTTGAAAACCACTGAATGTTCTTCCATTGCCAATAGAATAAATTTTAAACACCTTGGGTTAGATTAAACACTTTCACTTATTGGTCCTAACGAATATTTTCAGCATCTCCAGTAAGTCCCTAGAAGAAGGCTAAACAAGAAGAAGGAAGTCCCTAGAAGAAGGATAAACAAGAAGAAGGATAGGTAGTTGGAAAATATGGCCTTGGTGATAGAAATTATGCCAGAGATCACATGACAGAATTTTGCAAGACTAACAACTTCTTCATTGCAAATACCTTTCTTCACCAACATAAATGGCGACCATACAGTTGGACCTCACAAGATGGAATACACAGGAATCTCTTCTACATCTGTAGAAAGAGACAATGGAAAAGCTTACTATCATTAGTCAAAACAATGCCAGGGGCCGACTATGTAACAGACCATCAATTGCTCTTATGCAAGTTCAAGCTGAAGTTGAAGAAAATTAGAACAAGCCCACAAGAGCCAAAGTATGACCTTCGGTATATCTCACTTGAATTTAGAGACCTTCTCAAGAATAGATTTGACACATTAAACACCAATGAGTGAAGACCAGACAAGTTCTGGAATGACATCAAAGACATCATACATGAAGAAAGCAAGAGGTCATTAAAAGCTGAACAGAAGATTTCAAAGGGCAGCTCAAGAACACAAAGTAAAGTATTATAATAACATGTGCAAAGACGTAAATGTAGAAAACCAAAAGGGAAGAACACGCTTGGCATTTTTCAAGCTGAAAGAACTGAAGAAAAATTCAAGCATCAAGTTGCAATAGTGAAGAATTCTACAGGGAAAATATTAAAAGATGAAGGAAGCATCAGAAGAAGATGGAAGGAATACACAGAGCCATTATGCCAAAAAGAATTGGTCAATGTTCAACCACTTCAGGAGGTAGCATATGATCAGGAACTGATGGTACTGAAGGAAGAAGTCTAAGCTGCACCGAAGGCATTGGCAAAAAACAAGGCTTCAGGAATTAATGGAATACCAACTGAGATGTTTCAATAAATGGATGCAGCATTGGAAGTGCCCACTCATCTATGCCAAGAAATTTGGCCAACCAACTAGAAAAGATTCATATTTATGTCTATTCTCCAGAAAGATAATTGAATGGAATGCAGACATTATTGAACAATATCATTAATATCACACACAAGCAAAATTTTGCTGAATGTCATTTGAAAGCAGCTGCGGCAGTATATCAACAGGGAACTGCCAGAAATTCAAGCCAGATTCAGAAGAGGATGTGGAACCTGGGATATCATTGCTGATGTCAGATGGATCCCGGCTGAAAAGAGAGAATACCAGAAAGATGTTCGTTGTTGTTGTTAGGTGCTGTCAAGTCAGTTCCAACTCATAGTGACACTATGTACTACGGAACAAAACATTGCCGTATCCTGCACCATGCTTACAATCGTTGTTACACTTGAGCCCATTGTTGCAGCTACTATGTCAATCCATCTTGTTGAAGGTCTTTCTCTTTCCCGTTGCCCCTGTAATTTACCAAGCATGATGTCCTTCTTCACGGGCTGATCCCTCCTGACAACATGTCCAAACATGTAAGATGTAGTCTCGCCATCTTTGCTTCTAATGAGCATGCTGGTTGTACTTCTTCCAAGACAGATTTGTTCCTTCTTTTAGCAGTCCATGATATATACAATATTCTTCACCAATACCACAATTCAAAGGTGTCCATTCTTCTTCAGTCTTCCTTATTCATTGTCCAAGTTTTGCACGCATATGATGTGACTGAAAATACCATGGCTTGCGTCAGGCACACCTTAGTCTTCAAGGTAACATCTTTTTTTTTCAACACGTTGAAGAGGTCCTTTGCAGCAGATTTGCCCAATGCAACGTGCCCTTGGATTTCTTGACTACTGCTTCCATGGGTGTTGATTGTGGATCCAAGTAAAATAAAATCCTTGATAACCTCAATCTTTTCTCCATTTATCATGACGTTGTTAATTGGTACAGTTGTGAGGATTTTTGTTTTCTTTATGATGAGGTGTAATCCATACTGAAGGCTGTGGTCTTTGATGTTTATCAGAAGATGCTTCAAGTCCTCTTCACTTTCAGCAAGCAAGGTTGTGTCATCTGCATTATGCAGGTTGTTGATGGGTCTTCCTCCAGTCCTAATGCCCTGTTCTTCATATAGTCCAGCTTCTCAGATTATTTGCTCAGCGTACAGATTGAATAGGTATGGTGAAAGGATACACCCTTGACGCACACCATTTCTGACTTTAAACCGTGCAGTGTTCCCTTGTTCTGTCCGAACAACTGTCTCTTGATCTATGTACAGGTTCCTCATGAGCACAACTAAGTGTTCTGGAATTCCCATTCTTTGCAATATTATCCATAATTTGTTATGATCCACACAGTTGAATGCCTTTGCATAGTCAATAAAACACAGGTAAACGTCATTCTGGTGTTCCCTGCTTTTAACCAGGATCCATCTGACATCAGCAATGATATCCCTGGTTCCACGTCCTCTTCTTAATCCAGCCTCAATTTCTGGCAGTTCCTTGTTGATATTCTGCTGCAGCCATTTTAGAATGATCTTCAGCAAAATTTTGATTGTGTGTGATATTAATGATATTGTTCTATAATTTCCGCATTCAGTTGGATCACCTTTCTTGGAAATAGGCATAAACAAGGATCTTTTCCAGTCAGTTGGCCAGATAGCTGTCTTCCAAATCTGGCATAGACAAGTGAGCACTTTCAGCACTGCACCTCTTTGTCGAAACATCTCAGTTGATATTCCGTCAATTCCTGGAGCCTTGTTTTTTGCCAATGCCTTCAGTGCGGCTTGAACTTTTTCTTTCAGTACCGTTGTTTCCTGACCATATGTTACCTCTGAAAATGGTTGAGTGCCAACCAATTCTTTTTGGTGTAATGACTCTGTGTATTCCTTCCATCCTCTTTTGATGCCTCCTGCATCCTTTAATATTTTCCTCATAGAATCCTTTATTATTGCATTTGAGGCTTGAATTTTTTCTTCAGTTCTTTCAGCTTGAGAAATGCTGACCGTGTTCTTCCCTTTGGTTTTCTATCTCAAGGTCTTTGTACATGTCATTACAATACTTTATCTTCCTGAGTTGCCCTTTCAAATCTTCTGTTCAGAACTTTAACTTTGTTTCTTCCTTTCATTTTAGCTATTCAACCTTTAAGAGCAAGTTTCAGAGTCTCTTCTGACATCCATTTTGGTCTTTTCTTTCTTTCCTGTCTTTTTAACGATATCTTGCTTTCTTCATGTGTGATGTCCTTGATGTCATTCCACAACTCGTCTGGTCTTTGGTCATCAGTGTTCAACAGGTCAAATCTGTTCTTGAGATGGTCTCTAAATTCAGGTGGGATGTACTCGAGGTCGTACTTTGGCTCTCGTGGGCTTGTTCTAATTCTATGCAGTTTCAACTTGAACTTGCATATGAACAACTGATGGTCTGTTACATAGTCAGCCCCTGGCCTTGTTCTGACTAATAATATTGAGCTTTTCCATTGTCTCTTTCCACCGATGCAGTCAGTTTGATTCTTGTGTATATTCCACCTGGAGAGGCCCATGTGTATAGTCACTGTTTACGTTGGTAAAAGAAGGTATTTGCAATGAAGAAGTTGTTGGTCTTGCAAAATTCTGTCATGTCATCTCTGGCATCGTTTCTATCATCAAGGCCATATTTTCCAACTACCAATCCTTCTTCTTTGTTTCCAACTTTAGCATTCTAATCACCAGTAGTTATCAATGCATACTGATTGCATGTTTGATCAGTATCAGACTGCAGAAGCTCGTAAAAATGTGTAGTTTCTTCATCTTTGGCCTTACTGGTTGGCACATAAATTTCAATAATAGTCATATTAACTGGTCTTCCATGTAGGCATATGGATATTATCCTATCACTGATAGCATTGTACTTCAGGATAGATCTCGAAATGTTCTTATTGACAACAAATGCAACACCATTCCTCTTCAATTTGTTATTCCCAGCATGGTAGACCATATGATTGTCTGATTCAGAATGGCCAATGCCAGTCCATTTCAGCTTACTAATGCCTAGGATAACGATGTTTATATGTTCCATTTCACTTTTGACAATTTCCAATTTTCCTGGATTCATACTTTGTACTTTCCATGTTCTAATTACCAATGGATGTTTGCAGCTATTTCTTCTCATTTTGAGTTGTGCCACATCAGCAAATGAAGGTCCCAAAAGCTTGGCTCCATCCACATAATTAAGGTTGAGTCTACTTTGAAGGGGCAGCTCCTCCCCAGTCATCTTTTGAGTGCCTTCCCAGATGGGGGGCTCATCTTCCAGCACTATATCAGACAATGTTCTGCTGCTAATTCTTTTCAGAAGTAGACTGCCAGGTCCTTCTTCCTAGTCTGTCTTAGTCTGGAAGCTCAGCTGAAACCTGTCCGCCATGGGTGACCCTGCTGGTATCTAAATACTGGTGGCATAGCTTGCAGCATTACAACAACATGCAAGCCCCCACAGTACCACAAACTGACAGAAACATGGGGGAGATGTTTACCTGTGTTTTATTGACTATGCAAATGTATTCGACTATGTGGATCATAATAAATTATGGACATTTGTGAAGAATGGGAATTCCAGAACACTTAATTGTGCTCGTGAGGAGCCTGTACCTAGGTCAAGAGGCAGTCATTTGAACAGAACAAGGGGATACTGTGTGGTTTAAAGTTAGGAAAGTAGTGTGTCAGGGTTGTATCCTTTCACCATACCTATTCAATCTGTATGCTGAGCAAATAACCCAAGAAACTGGACTATATGAAGAAGAATGAGGTGTCAGGATTGGAGAAAGTCTCATTAGTAACCTTCCTTATGCAGCTGACACAACCTTGCTTGCCGAAAGTGAAGAGGACTTGAAGCACTTACTGATGAAGATCAAAGACCACAGCCTTCAGCATGGATTATACCTCTACATAAAGAAAACAAAAATCCTTACAACTGGACCAATAAGCAACATCATGGTAAAGGAAGAAAAGATTGAAGTTGTCAAAGATTTCATTTTACTTGGATCCAAATCAACGCCCATGGAAGTAACGGTCAAGAAATCAAGAGACACATTGCATTGGGCAAGTCTGCTGCAGAAGACCTCTTTAAAGTGCTGAAAAGTAAAGATGTCACCTTGAAGATTAAGGTATACCTGACACAAGCCATGGTGTTTTCAATTGCCTCATATGCATGTGAAAGCTGGATGATGAATAAGGAAGACTGAAGAAGAATAGACACCATTAAGTGGTGGCGTTGGCAAAGAATATGGAATCTACCATGGACTGCCAAAAGAATGAACAGATCTGTCTTGGAATAAGTAAGATCAGAATGCTCCTTAGAAACAAGAATGGCAAGACCATGTCTCACATACTTTGGACATGTTATCAGGAAGGATCAGTCCCTGAAGAAGGACATCATGCTTGGAAAAGTAGAGGGTTAGCAAAAAAAGAGGAAGACTGTTAATGAGATGGACTGACACAGCAGCTGCAGCAATGGGCTTAGGCATGGCTAAGATTGTAAAGATGGTGCAGGACATGGCAGGGTTTCATTCTATTGTACCTAGGGTCGCTATGAGGTGGAACTGACTTGATGGCACCTAACAACAACAGAGTAAGTTCCTAAATGAAATCTATATTCTTTTTTTGTGTGTGTGCTTTAGATGAAGGTTTACAGAGCAAATTATTTTCTCATTAAACAATCCACATATTGTTTTGTGACATTGGTTGCCAACCCCATGCCATGTCAATACTCTCTCCTTCTGGACCTTGGGCTCCCCATTACCAGGTTTCCTGTCCCCTCCTGCCTTCTCGTCCTTGCGCCTGGGCTGGTATGCCCATTTAGTTTTGTTTTGTTTTATGAGCCTGTTTAACCTTTGGCTGAATGGTGAACTTCAGGAGTAACTTCAGTACTGAGGTAAAAGGGTGTCCAGGAGCCATTCTCTCGGGGGTTCTCCAGTCTCTGTCAGACTGGTAAGTCTGGTCTTTTTTGGTGAGTTAGAATTTTGTTCTACCTGAAATCTATATTCTTGCTAAATTCAATTCAACACTGTTCTTAGCACAAGTTTGGCAGTTTTTTCCTTCAGGTTTTACTCATGACTGCCCATCTGAAGGACCTACCAAGTTCTAATATCTACCTACTAAAATCATTCCCCACAATTCAAAGTCAAATCTTACATCATAATCAAGCTCTAACCCAAAACCCAAAAAACTACTTCTCCTAAATTCTGACTAGCATGTACTTTTTAATGGAACGTTTCATAGTTTACATTCATTGCCATATTTGTATCTCAAACAATCATTTAGATATATGCCTTCTCTGCAGAAATTATGTCAAATTCTTTTGTTTTTTTAACCCTCCTAATGTCCAGCAAAAGCAACCGTGATGGAGCAGTGGTTAAGTGTTTGGTGGCTGCTAATTGAAAGGTCAGCAGTTCGAACCCACCAGCCACTCTGCAGAAGAAAGATGTGACAGTCTGCTTCCATAAAGATTACAACCTTGGAAATCCTATGGAGCAGTTCTACTCTGTCTTGTATGGTCACTTTGAGTTGGAATCGACTTGACAGCCAACAAGCAATGTGCAACAAGTAAGGCATTTGTGGTTCGATGGTAGAATTCTTGACATCCATCATTGCAGCTCATGCACAGCCACTACGTGTCATTGGAGGCCTGAGCGTTGCTACGATGCTGAACAGGTTTCAATGATGCTTCCAGGCTAAGATGGACTAGGAATAAAGGCCTGACAATCTACTTCCTAAAATCAGCCAATGAAACCCTATCGATGGCACCAATCTGATTCCCAACCCATCATGGGGATGGCACAGGACAGGGCAGAGTTTTGTTCTGTTCTGCATGGGCTCACCATGAGTCAGGGGCTGACTCAATGGCAACTAACAACAACAACAACAGTGTCCAGCAAAGTTGTTTTGACTTGTAGTAGTGTGTCTACAAATATTTGTTGTAAATAAAATACAGAAATAGGTCCAAGAGAAGACTCAAATCTAACACAAATTTGCTCTGGTCTAAAGCAGTTAATATCTGGGACAAAGCTACCCCTCCTGGATTTAGCTTTGTGTTTCACCTCCTAAGAACTTTAGTCTTTCATCATGGGTAGGAAGATAGTGGTTGACATATTGACTCCCCGGTAAAGTGGATAGGTAAAGTGGATATTTTCTCTATAATCACATGTGTATTAGAGCTTATGATATGCAAATTAATAGATTCAATTTTAACATATTTAAAAATAAAATCTTGATTCTATTAATACTTTTGAAAAACTCAAAACAAGTTTTAAAATAGCATGGTATCTGTCATAAATGATAATAAGATCATTTTTCTTATATTTTGTAACGGCTTCTCTAACCACTCTAATTTTATATCTGAAATATTAATTCAAAGTGTACTTTGGTTTTATTCATATGCTCGTTTAACTTTTTATAAAAAGCTTCTTCTTTAGTTCCATGTTCATAATTGTTCAAGATAAATTATCCATCAGTTTTGCTTCACCCCAATACTTTTCGCTTCTTGTTTAAAGAAAGGTTTAACTCATTAACTAACAAAAAGAAACATTTCAAAAGCATTTTATCTTTCTCTTCCAATCGTTTTTTTAAAATGACTTCACCTACCTCACCACGATAGAAAACAAGAGATATAATTCAGAAAATTATCATAATTTGAGAATTATGAGATATAATCATTATAAGGTGGAACACTCCTGTTTATTTTCTTTTTTTTTCTGCTCTGTTTAATTATTTAGCTATTCCTTTCCCTTAAAATTAATTCACTCTAAGACTGTCCATTGTAATCTGCCTATAAATTGAGGTTTCCACATACAGCCCCATCAGATAAAACCTATCTTGTCAGTTTCTTCAGAAACTACTCCTTAAGAGAATTTAAAGTTTCAAAATTGGAACAAAAGAACAAAAGAGTTTCCTAAGTTTAATTATAATATTTCCAAGTAAACTCAATAGGAAATACATCAGAAAGTGAAAATCAATTAGATAATCAAGCTAGGAATGATCAAGAATTAAGCCATTGCACTATTTAACCTCTTCTTCCCAGAATATCACCGAAAATCATGCATCAGACACATGAAAGAAGAGATGCGACCCGTGGCGCTGGTGGATAGGGAGTAGATGGTAATGAAATATGGAGGGGAGGGTAGTGTTGTATGTTATCTCTGGATATATTTAGAAAATAGTGTTCTCAAAGAGTATTATAATTTCTTCCTTCATTCAATAAAAATGTATTGAGAATCTTGTATGTTCCAGGTACAGTGGGAAGCATTGGTAGAAACGTGTGGAAGAGATGCTCTGAAATTTCTGTCATCAGTTATAGGTTTGATACTTTGCAGACTGAGGGATGTTTTATGTAGACCTTTGTTATAATATAAGCTATGACCCAATCACTGCATGGACTATTTTTCAAATCATTACTTTGTATCCATTTACTTACTGATTATATCAGCTGGTCATTGAAATTTGGTGTAGTCATTGGGAAAACCAAAAACACTGCAATAATTGATTTGCTACTTGGCATTTATCATCGGTTTGTGTGCCATCTGTTACTCCTCTTTAGAAAGAAGAGATGGTTAGTTAGAAAAAAAATGAAAACAGATAAAGAAAACAGGAAGGATATAAGAAAAAAACAGCATTATGATTTTTCCATGATATAATGCATAAAACAATACGCAATCTTTCTAGCTCAATAGTGACTTTAGGAAAGTGGGGACAATTTACACGCTATACTATCTTTCAGAAACATTTTATAAAGTTAGCTATCTTAAAAGATTGGGATATAAAAGGATAAAGTATCCTATGCAGACATCTTCTTTAAGGATTTCTCTTTCCAATCCACAAATTAAACAATGGGGCACATCAGGAAATAACGGATGATAGATTAGGGCTGTAACAACGAGTATAGTGTCTTAAGGCAGGAGGTTAGGGTATAAACTATTTAGCAAAAAAAAAAAAACAAAAACAAAAACCCAAACCCATTGCCGTCGAGCTGATTCCAACCCATAGCAACCTTAAAGGACAGAGTAGAACTGCCCCATAGGATTTCCAAGGAGCAGCTGGTGGATTTGAACTGCCGAACTTTTGGTTAGCAGCCGTATCGCTTAACCACTGCACCACTTAGGGTCCCATTATCACCCATAGTGCTTATAAATTGATGCTTATATAAGATTGTTGTTTCATATGTAGGTGGGACTAGATGCTATAATAATCGTGGAATGAAATATTTTACATCAATTTATATCAATTTTATATAATAATTATCTTGTTCTGGTCACATGGAAATAGACTTCCAAAGAATCATTTAAAATTAATTCTCTTTTTTATTTTCTTATATGACTGGGAGCATTTTTTAATTTCAGGGAGAAAATCACGGGATTATGGAGTTGGAAGGGAATTTTTTGTTGTTCTTAGGTGTCATCAAGTTAATATTCAGCTCATGGTGACCCCATGTGACAGAGTAAAACTGCCTCATAGGGTTTTCTAGGCTATAATCTTTACTGGAGCAGATCTCCAGATTTTTCTCCTGTAGAGCTGCTTGGTAGGTTTGAACTGCCAACTTCTTGGTTAGCAGTCGAGAGCTTAACTGTTGCTTCACTGAGGCTCTTTGGAAGGGAATTTACTTGTTATTTAATCCAATCCCCTGTGATTGCACATGAGGAAATTGGGTACCAGCAAGTTTCAGTGACTTGCTTAGTGTCATATGCTATTATTGTTAGCTGCCATCGAGTTGAATCCTGACTCATGGCAGCCCCATGTGCAATGGAATGAAACATTGTGTGGTTCTCACCATCCCCATGATCTGTTGTAGACTGGACCGTTGTTGATCCATATGAATGTCATTGTCTGATCTTCAGAAGTGGATTGACAGGTCTTTCTTCCTAGTCTTAGTCTGGAAGCCATTGTAACCTGTTCAGCATCATAGCAACACACAACCCTCCACTGACAGGTGGTAGCTGCACCTGAGGTGTATTCTAACACTAAGCATAAATGGCCATGAATTCAAATGGGCAAGAAAATCTAATTTTTACAACCAAATGTAATAGGAAAATTAATATTCATTTTACTAAAATGTACTCTTTTCTTAAAAAAAAAGATTGCCACTTTTTTGTTCTGCTATGTATAAAAGTGTTAAGAAATTAAAAGAAAGAAGGAAATATTAATTGCCTTTAATCTTGTTACTCGAAAATTAAAAAAATTAATGTTAAATATTTCTAAGATTTTGGAATATTCATAGCATATGCATACATTCTTTTTTAAAAAGAGAACATAATAATTCTCAGAGAGTTCATATTAAATCAATGTTTCATGGTAATTTCATTAGGATTTCTTCACTCAATGGGTAAAGTTATATCCTAAAGAAAAGTTCAAAATCTAATGCTGAGATAAAGGCAGCATGTGAGAATGTCCTAGGATTTTATACTTTTGTTTTAGTAAGAGAGAAAAAAGAAAAAGAAAAACCTATTTTGTAGCCAACAATTTCGTCAAGAAAAGAAATGGGAGGTGTCAGGCATACTTAACATCAGGGTGCTTAATTTCAAAGTGCTGTTGACCAGTCACTCCCAGATTTAGGCTTATTAGCCATTTTTCCAATGTTTACTGGGCAGATTGTCAGCTATTCATGAGCTTTTCTCCACACTGGTTATTAGTGAACTTTGCCATTAGCTAGGTGCTTAGCATATTTAGATTAGCTGCTCAATTTTGAAAGTATCCTTGGAGATAGGTCCTTTCACAGCGATCCTTAGGCAATCCAAATGACTTCCATTGGCTTAGATCCAGTCATTTCACCTTAAATAATCTTTGCACTCCTTACAATACCTTTATATCAGACAGACTACAATTTACTTCAAGAGACACAACGAGACACCTTTTGAAACAGTACAATCTAATTGAAATTGTCTTGGATGTCTTTATTCTAGGCAGCTGCTATTACAATATCTATTTTTACATGCACTTAATTTTTTCCCACTTTGAAGCTGATTAAGGTTTGGAAGCACGAAGAAAAACTGTATCTTTTGTTTTTCCATGTTTTAGATGATTCAAACGGCCAATTTATTTAAAATGTTTTATAATAAGAAAATAAAAATTAAGTAAAAATTTGAGAGCACGTGTTTTCTGCCCCTTAAAACTGATACTATAGGGGAATGAAAGACTGGTTCATGATGTTTTCAACATTAAATATGCAGTTTTCACAGAACATTAAAACATGCTTTTTTTTTTTTCCTCTGAGATGGCTTTCTTTAGACTTCACTTTAAAAAAATGTTAATTTAGGCCTGCCCCTCTTTCCTTTATGTATTCAAGGCAGAGTTCTAAGATCACAAATCATCAGTACTTACTGACTATTCTACTGTGCAAGTACAGATGTAGAATAGTGTAACACAGACTTCAGAATCACATTTCATTAGCACTCTTCAGTACTTGCTGTGTTCTTTTTTTAATACCTTTAACTTGACTTCATTGATTTTTAGTCATTTCTCACTTTCTCTCCAGAGAGTCAACTACCTTCCCTCTAAGCTTGCTTCTCCTTATAGCCCATCTACTCAAAAGACTTAATCCTTTGTTTTGTTTTCATATTGATTGTTTGCTACAAAAGTAACACATAAATAATCACTGAGAAAATTTCAAACCATACAGAGCCATGTAGAATAAAATGTGGAAGCCACTTTCTCATCAATCATACTCTCAATTTTCTAAGCAGCGGATCCTCTGTTAATAACCCAGGATGATGTTTCTTGTCTTGTTCTACTCAAATATGTATACATATATCACTTTAAACATAAATAAAATCATGCATTATTTTGTGATGTGTTTTCCATTTAATAGAAGTTTTGGGGCTTGTTTCCTATAATCGTATGGATCTATCTCTTTATTTTTAATTGCTGTGTAACTTTCCATGACAATGGATACCTGATCTTTTAAAGAAATCACCCCTTGATGCACATTTTATTATTTTGTAAATTTCGAACAGTTTAAACAATGTGCAATAAACAGCTATCTGTGTGTGTATGTATGAGTGTGTGTGTGTGTATTATATATATATACACTTATATACTTTTAAAGTTGCCATAGAGTTGGTTTTGACTCATAGTGACCCTATAGGATAGAGAACTGCCCCATAGGGTTTCCAGTGAGTGACTGGTGGATTCAAACTGCAGATCTTTTGCTTGGCAGGCAAGCTCTTAACCACTTCGCCACCAGGGCTCCATGTATGTGTACTTTCAAAGTATTTCACGTATTCATCACCATTGGTTTGATAGTATCCATTTTTTTATATCTTAGCCAAAACTGAATATTAATGCCAATATCATTCAGGGTTCGTTCAGTCAGGATAATAGAAACTACATCAGTTACTTAAAAAGAGAGAATACAATATAAAGAACTAGTTAGACAGGTGTTGGAGGACTGTAAAGGCAAAATAAGGAAGAGTGAGATTTAGCCACTGTAAGAAGTAGCTACTATCACTTTTAAATTTCAGGGAGCAAAGGGAAGAAGTTTGCATTATTATCACCTAGTATCTTGGAGTAGAGACCCTACAGAGCTGGTATACTCTGGAGTACCATATAGGGGTGTCTGCCCAACATTGATGCTAGAACATAAAAAACCCAGAAAATGACCCCTGAATAGCTGGGAATATCTGGAGAAAACCTGAAAGCTGGAACCAGTTGCTAATTCCTTCTTAAAAAATTATAGCTGAACACTGTAACAGGAAGCCAACAGGAAGGAACAAATCAATCTGAGAACAGAAACTAAAACTGTGAGGGGTTCTGCAGAATTCAATTCATGGATGAGTTCAAACGAACTGCTTGAAGTCCTATAGGAAGGAGTTGGAGCAATCTGAGCTTTATAAAGTCTCTAAACTAAAGCTCTCTTCCATGAAAAATCTCCACATGGAAAAATTTCTAAGAAATTTATCTAACTTGAGAAAGACAGGGAATAAAGAGATTATCAAGGTCAAGCCTTGGCTAACATTTTTCTGTAAAGGTTCCGATAGTAATTGTTTTAGTCACTAGGCTTTTCTGTGTTTGTAGTACGAAACTAGCCATAGAATATCTGAAACTATGGCTGTGGCTGTGTTCCAATAAAACCTTATTTACAAAAACAGATGATAGGCTATGGATAAGAAAAAAAGTTGAAAAACTGAATAACTGCAATTCTTAAATCTGTCAAAGAATTGAGGACTCCTATATAATAAACAGAGGATTACAACTGAAAAGAGCTGCAAAGCTCAGACTATTTAGGAAGGAGTCCCTAGGAAAATCCAAAAATTACAGGGAAGACAAAAGCAGGGACACCAAAGGAACTTTTAGCCTTTGGCACCTTTAGCTACAACAAACAGTAGGCACAACCTAAGCCCTAGTAAGATAAACGTAAAACATCACACTAAAGATCTATTTACCTCAGTTCCTTTAACTTGATACATAATGTCTGCCTTTCAACAACAACAAAAACAAAACAAAAAAAATTTACAAGGCTTGTCAAAGGCAAAAAAAAGAAGTCTCAAAAGACAGAGCAAGCATCAGAAGCAGACTCAGATATGGCAGAGATTTGGAAATTATCAGACAGGAAATTTAAAATAACTGTGATAAATATGATAAGGACTCTAATGGAAAAAGTAGGCAATATGTAATAACAGGTGGGTAATATAAGCAAGGAGATGGAAATTCTCAGAATCAAAAGGAAATGTTAGAAATCTAATACAACAATAATGAAGAATGCTTTGATGGGCTCATCCCTAAAGTAGACACAACTGAGGAAAGAATCAGTGAGCTTGAAGATAAGTCATTAGAAACTTTCCACAGACAAAAAAAAAAAAAAAAAAAAGTCATTTTGCAAATAACAAAATAGCAAACATTCTCCTTTCCTGGGAAATATGAGTGACTGTTGCCTCTTTACAAATTAGAAATTACAGCTTTGGTCATGCTCTAGTCTGGTCTTCCTAAAGATTTATTAAGATATCTGAGTATAGTAATTGTCCCTTATTCTTGATAGCACCCAATCTGAAGCCAACGTCTGCTTTCTAGACCCTCCCCAAATCAGCCAACTAAAGTCCACATCCTATAATATGTCCTTCCTAACACCGTCTTACTGAAATGTCCCATGAAGGTGTCATTCCCCCTCACTGGAATGACTAATAAACCTAATTACTGATGTAGGGGGAAGAAAAAAGAGATGGTTGACCAGATTTGGCTTATAGGTAAATGTGTTTGAAGGAAATAGGTGAGGCAGTTCTTGGCAAGTATAAAAATATACATTTATTAATTTTCTATGCAATGAAAGAGAGAATTCTTAAGTGGTGAAGATAAAAATTCTCTTAGCCCACTACTCCCTCCTGAGAGAACAAAAAAGTTCATATCACTTTACAAAAAGAAAAATAAAAAGAACTGAATTGTAGTCAACTTCTATAAAAAGTTATTGTAAGACTATGAGATTAAAGTACACAATAATAGACTGATAGGTAATGAAATCACACAGCCTGGTACGTCCAGGAAACAGATACAAACTATAACCTAATATTTCCAAATGAGCTAAAAGAAATAAAGAATATTAAAAAAGCTATAAAAAAGAACTTATACCAGGATTGAAAAAATTGAGAAATGAGGTGCTTGAAGATTTGAAAAGAGAAGTGAGAGAATCCAAAAGAAGGAATCAAAATTAAATAAGAAATTTTTCAAAATAAAGACTAAATTTAAAGAAGCATAATGAATAAACCTTTTTCATAAGGTTAATGCCTTAGGAAAAAACAAGATGAAAAGGACATTTTAAAAGTTGAAAAGAAATATAAAGATAAAAGGATTTGATAACTTATAGAAACTTACAGAGATAGAAAATAGGCAGAGAATATCAATACACCAAGTGTAGTTTTAAGTGTTCCTTAACATAAAGCCAAATAATAGAATGGGGGGGAACACTAAAAGTATGATTCACGAAATTGTTCCTGCAATAAAAACAACCTAAAAATACATGTTGAAAGGCACATTATATTCCTTGGAAGACTGACCCAAAACAGCCAATACCAACAAAAGGCCAGGAAATTAATTGACTTAAAGGAAAAAAAAAAAAAACTTTGGACATTTCAACAAAAAGACCAAGCTATTTATAAAAGAAAGAAAACATATTGTCATCATGCTATACATCAGATGCCAATAGGGTAACACATTTAAGATATTTAGAAAAGAAAATATAAGCCAACATTTTTTATATAGCCCAAATGACCTTCAATTCTAAACCAAACCAAGCTCACTGCCGTCGCGTTGATTCCGACTCATAGCGACCCTATAGGTCAGAGTAGAACTGCACCATAGAGTTACCAAGGAATGCCTGGTGGATTCAAACTGCTGACCTCTTGGTTAGCAGGGGTAGCACTTAACCACTATGCCACCAGGGTTTCCTTCAATTCTAAAGGTCATAAAAAAGCCATTACGAATGTGTAAGCACTCTGGGAATATTATGTCTTGGGCCCTTCCTATGGGCTCTCCTAGACAACAAGCTCCATAAAAGGGAAATGATTGGAGAGCCATCAACCAAAGGACTCTTGGGTCTTTAAATGCCGTATAATTGTAGTATACTAAAAAACAAATAGAATTTCTTAAAACGAATATCAAAAAGACAGATTATTTTCAAATAAGCAATAATTAGACTGACAGCTGATTTATCATCAGTACCAATGACTGCCAACAAACCACGGAATAGTATCTTCAAGTGTGCTATGAGGAATTGACTGTCACCATGAATTTTATCCCTACAAAAAACAACTTTTAAGAATGATGCCAAAATAAAGATTTTTTTTAGGCAAACAAAACTCAAGAGAGTTTGCCACAGAATGACTTTAAGTAAAGGAACGTCTAAAGGAAGAAGGAACCCAGATGGATGATCTGTGATATAAAAAGGAATGAAGACCAAAGAAATATGTGGGTAAGTCTAAACAAATCTAATTAAACATTAATTGAATAATGCAACTATAATATCATCCTGGCTTAATCAAAACTCTCTGAATAGTACTAAAATGTTATTGTTGCTGTTAGGTGCCATTGAGTAAGTTCCACTTCATCATGACCCTATGTACAACAGAATGAAACGTTGCCCAGATCTGTGCCATCCTCACAATCTTTGCTATGTTTGATCCCATTGTTGCAGCCACTGTGTCAATCCATCTCACTGAGGGTCTTCCTCTTTCGCTGACCCTTTACATTACCAAGCATGATGTCCTTCTCCAGTGACTGTTCCCTCCCGATAATGTGTCCAAAGTAAGGAAGACAAAGTCTTACCATCCCTGGCTTCTAAGAAGTAATCTGGTGGTACTTCCTAGAAGACAAACTTGTTTGTTCTTCTGGCAGTTCATGGTATATTCAGTATTGTTCACCAATACCATAATTCAAAGGCATTGATTTTTCTTCAGTCTTCCTTATTCATTGTCCAGCTTTCACATGCATATGAGGCAATTGAAAATATCATGGGTTGGGTCAGGCATACCTCAGTACTAAAATACTGGGTGAAAATAGCAACTATACCTACTCCTCACTTATTGACTATCTCATTATCCAACATTTCACATTTATAACAATAGTAAAAAATCTACTATCCAACTATTTTGCACGTTAATGATGTACATCTGGCAGTAATGAACGCTGAGGTATGAGGCAAAAGTAATGCTGGCTGTGATGGTTAAGGTCATGTGTCTACTTGGTGGGCCATGATTTTCAGTGGTTTAGCAGTTATGGAATGATGTAATTTGGCAATTATATAATGATGTAACCATCCTCCATTTTGTGATCTGATGCAGCTATCCTTCATTTTCATATAATATTTTCACATATGCTGATTTTCACATAATAACCTGGCCTTTGGAACCTAGCCATGTTGATAAGTGAGGGGTGGGTGTATGTCAGGGTAGTGTGAGGGTATAAGCCACAAAGTGGGGGATGGAGTGAAACCCTTCAGGTATTTCAAACTAATTGTAATGTACTTGGCTGATCCTTTTATCATTGTCTTTATATATTACACATATTTTATAAAAGTTGTTTTATGGCTTCTTTATATTAATAAAAAGCAAATATCAAAAGAAAAAACTAATAACTCTCAATGCCTGGTTCAAATCAATAAGGGTATTCTTTAGTAACATTACTAAAAGAGATATTTCTTTCCCAACCTGTAGTCAAATGTATTAGGTATAATTTATTAGCAGAGTGTGATTTTCAAAGATCCTGATGTGCTTCATGCTGTTGAAGCCACATGTAAAAAAAGGAAAAAAAAAACAATTTTATCCTTTTTTTCTCTGAAAATTACGGTTGGAATAACACTAAAGTCAAAATGACGTAGAGTAGTAACTGCTTTCCTTCTCTGCTATGTGATTTCCCCAGCTAATTTCTACCCTTTCTATTCTATATATTAAGATAATTACAATCATTACTATTACCTTGTAGAAAAGATACTATTACAATCACAGTTTCATATGAGCATCTTCCTGGTACCTAAAGTGAGGAAATGCAAAAGTTTGTCCTCAGAGAGCTTTAATGTAGTGATAAGTTAAGTCAGTGCCTGGCAGGAGAAAGGAGGAGTGGAAATAACGGAAGAAAGAGCCTGAAAGCTTTAAATGTAAATGAACGTTAATCATGAAAAACACTGATTAAAGTGTAATGATGTAAAAGTTAATCTAGCTACTATGCAATTAACTCAAAATTACAACCATATATTGTATGCGTAATCACATTCTAAGAAACATATTACATTTTAAAAAATGAAACCACTTTAACAGGATGCTTATGGGAGCCAGCAGACAGATAGCTATACCAATTTGATATTTAACTTTTTAAGGCTAGTCCACATTTTGTGCTCCTAATTAATGCCTACTTAATTTTTGATACATTCAATATTAGGTTAAGTGCCAATTAAATGCTGTGCAAGCGTGAGGAGAGGAAAAAAATCTCTAAACCTCAAAAACAATGTTTTTTTTTTTTTTTTGTCATTGAATAGCTCAATAGAAATCAGATAAGAACACTGCTTTCTCACTAGCACCCTAATAAATTTACCTTGAGTAAAAGCATTAATAAATGAAATGTTATTGACGATGATAACCTAGTGAATTCAAGTGACCGTGATGATGATAATGATAAAATTTTTAATTATATAGTCACTTGTGAAAGTTTAAGGTAACTTGCACAAAATCCCAGTAATCTCTGTAAGGTGCCATAAACAAACAAACAAACAAACAAACAAAGTGTTGCCGTCAAGTTGACTCTGACTCATGAGACTCCATGTGTTACAGAGTAGAACCGCTCCATGGGATTTTTTGGCCTGTAATCTTTATGGATGTAGATTTCCAGGTCTTTCTTCCATGGTACCACTGGGCAGCCTCAAATAGTCAATCTTTAGATGAGTAATTGAGTGCAAAACTTTTGTGCCACACAGGGACCTTTCAGACGTATTTAATTTTTATTTCATCTGCAAATGAAAGTAGTAGAGCCCAAGGTGAAAATCTCACCCAAGAACACCAGGGAAGACAAGATGGCAGAATGAGCATAAGACCTGCAATCAAAAGACACAGAACGAAATACCAGTCTAGTATCTGCTTTACCCTCAGTTTCCCTCTTAATAAAATGGGGATAATAACGTTTAGCTCAAAGAGTGGTTGGGAGCATTAAGTAAACATGAAACACATAATGAACAACAGCAATTAAACTAACAATACTAATAAAACATATATTCAAATGACAAAATGTGCCGTTAAGAATCCTAAATTCTCTAAATGTACAAACTCATGTAACTATGAGAAGAAAAAAAAATACTCTGAATTAGATAGTATTTTACTTCCCGTTTTAGAGATGAGAAATCTGAGGGAAATTCTAATTTTAGGGATATGATGTATATCTTAAGCATAGTTTTAATTAAAGTATTATCATACTTCAATACATACATAGTCAAGGACACAAACTGTTGGAGTCCCTGGGTGATGCAAAGGGTTAAGCGTCTGACTACTAGCTGAAATGTTGGCAATTTGAAACCACCCAGAAGCATCTTGGAAGATAGGCCTGGCTACCTGCTTCTGAAAGGTCACAGCCTTGAAAACTCTGTGGAGCAGTTCTACTCAGCACACATGGGGACGTCATGAGTTGGAATCAACTTGAGGACAATGAACAACAGCAACAACACAAATTACTAGTTTACCAGTCTAGTTCCTTAGTGCTGCTACAACAGAAATATCACAAGTGGATGGCTTTAACACAGGAAAGTTATTGTCTCACAGTTTAGGCAGCTAGATGTCCAAATTCAGGACACCACTCTAAGGGAAGACTTTCTCTGTGGGCTCTGTGGGAAGTCCTTGTCTCTTTTCAGCTTCTGTTCCTCTGTTCCTTGGTGATCTTCATGTGCCATGTATCTTTTCCCTTTGTGTTTTCTTCTCTGTACCTAACCTACTCTTTTTTAGCCCTCAGAGGTGATTGGTTTAAGACACATCCTACACTGGTACAGTCTCATCAACATACCAAAGAAAGTTCTATTCCTAAATAGAATTACATCAACAGGTATAGGGATTTAGTATTTACAACACATATTTTGGGGGGACACAACTCAATCCATAGCACTAGTATACAGTTAAATGAATTTTAAAGTGAATACCTCCATGGAACCAGCACCCACATCAGACATAGATCATTATTAGCACCCCAGAATCCTCCCCACATGCTTCCACTCATTATTTGCTCCCTGAAGTTAATTGCTATTCTGATTTTTAACACCATGTATTATTTTCCCCTATTTTTGAAATATGGAATCATACCCTATATACTATTTTGCCTCTTTTGTTTCTGACTTCATTCATTTAACATTATGTTTGTGAAATGCACCCATTTATTTGTGAATAGTTGCATCTCATTGAGGTATTCCATTAAATAAAGATACCACAATTTACTAACACATTCTACTGTTCATAAACATTTAGATTATTTCTAGTTTAGGGCTAAACTATTGTTTGGTTTTAAGAAGACTTCAGGAGACAATTAAGGAAAAGTTCTCTCTTCTTTTTTTTTTTTTTTAAGAGTTTGTGTAAGGTATAGGGGAAGTCAACACCACTGGACAAAACCAAAGCTAAGAAGTTTCCTGAACACAACCAAAAATTTTGAGAGACAGCATAGAAGGGGCAGGGGACTGGGGACCATGGTTTCAGGGGACATCTAGGTCAACTGGCATAACAAAACTTATTAAGAAAATGTTTGGCATCCCACTTTGGTGAGTGGTGTCTGGGGTCTTAAAAGCTAGTGAGCGTCCATCTAAGATGCATCAATTGGTCCTAAGCTACCTGGAGCAAACGAGAATGGGGAACACCAAAGACACAAGGAAAGTATTAGCCCAAAAGACAAAAGGGGCCACATAAACCAGAGACTCCATCAATCTGAGACCAGGAGAACTAGACTGTGTCTGGCTGATGTCAGTGACTGCCCTGACAGGGAACACAGCAGAGAGTCCCTGGGAGCAGGAGAAAAGTGGGGTGCAGTACTCAAATCCACATAAAACGATGAGACTTAATTGTCTGACTGAGACTAGAGGAACCCCAGAAGACATGGCCCCTGGACTCTCTGTTAACCCAGAACTAAAACCATTCATGAAGCCAACTCTTCAGACAAAGAATAGACTGGACTATAAGACATAAAATAATACTCGTGAAGACTGCGCTTCTTAGTTCAATTAGATGTTGTTAGGTGCTGTTGAGTCGGTTCCAACTTATAGCGACCCTATGCATAACAGAATGAAACACTGCCTGGTCATGCGCCATCCTTGCAGTTGTTGTTATGCTTGAGCCCATTGTTGCAGCCACTATGTCAATCCATCTCGTTGAGGGTCTTCCTCTTTTCTGCTCATGCTGTACTTTGCCAAGCATGATGTCCTTCTCTGGGGACTGATCCCTCCTGACAACATGTCCAAATTATGTAAGATGCTGTCTCGCCATCCTTGCTTCTAAGGAGCATTCTTTCAAGACAGATTTGTTCCTTTTTTAGCAGTCCATGGTATATTCTATATTTTTCAGCAACACCACAATTCAAAGGCATCAGTTCTTCTTTGATCTTCCTTATTCATTGTCCAGCTTTCACATGCATATGATGCAATTGAAAATACCATGGCTTGGGTCAGGTGCACCTTAGTCTTCAAGGTGACATCTTTGCTTTTAAACACTTTGAAGAGGTCCTTTGCAGCAGATTTGCCCAATGCAATGCGTTCAAGTAGATACCTGAGACTAAACGGGCAGTTCCTGACTGGAGGTGAGATGAGAAGACAGAAAGGGATAGGAGCTGGTTGAATGGACAAGAGAAATCCGGGGTGGAAAGGAGTAATATGTGGTCATATTATAGAGATAGCAATCAGGGTCACTAACGATGTGTGCATAAATTTTTGTATAAGAAACTGACTTGAGAGGTAAACTTTCACCTAAAGCGCAATTAAAAAAAAAAAAAAAAAAAGAACCCAGAAGCATGGCTTGTAGGCGCAAGGGAAAAAAAAAAAGAGTTTGTGCAGGTTTGGTGTTAATATTTTTATAAACCTCTGCTAGAATTCAGCACAGAAACTCCAGTCCTTGAAATTTTCTTTTGTAAAAAAGTTTGTAATTACAGACTAATATCTCTAATAGTTATTCAGATTTTCATCCCATTTTTAGGAAGCTTTTTTCCAATAACATTTTTATTTCCTCTACATTTTCCAATTTATTGACATGGAATTTTCCATTACTTTTAATTTTTACTCTAAGATCTCTGCTGATATTACTTTAACATTGGTCATTTTTTCGTTTTCTTTCTCTCTCACACACACAAACACACACATCTGTCACACCACAGTTTACCGTTTTAAATAATTTTTTTGAAGAGTCATCTTATTACCTGGTTGATCCTCTCCACTGCATTTGTTCTCTATTTCATTAATCTCTCTGCCTATTTTTTAATTTCCTTCCTTCTACTTTCTCTGGGTTTAATTTGTCATTTTGTCCCTAATTGCTGTGACAGATGCTTATTCAGTTGATTTTTCTACTGGCCTTCATTTTGAACTATGTGAGTTTAAGGTTATATGTTTCCCTATAATTACTGCTTTAGCTGCATCTCATTATGCATTTTTATTATCTTTCAATTCAGAGTAATTTCTTATTTTTATTGTGATTACTTTTTTGACACATTTTTTAAAGAGCGTGTTATAAATTTTTTTTTAATTTCTTCGTGCTGTTGATTTCTAGCTTAATTCCACTGTGATCAGAAGGAAGAACCATTTGACTTCATTCCTTTGATTTTGGTGAGATCAGCTTTGTGGTCCACTATGTGGATCCATTTTTGTAAATGCTCTATGTGTATTTGCAATTGTCAGTGCTATATTCTGTACAAGACAATTTTTGCTTTATATATCTTAAAGCTATATTAGATAGTGCACAAAATTTAGAATTGTTGTATTTCTTGATAATTCAGACCTTTTATAATGATGAAGTGTTTGTCTCAATAATGCTGTTCGGCTTAAAGTCCATTTTGTATGGCATTGATATGTTGACATTGGCTTCCTTTAAGTTAGTTTTTGTTTGGTTGATTTTCCCTTCATTTTAGTTTCAGCTTTTCATACATTTTAGATGTATATCTAGTAAGAAACAGAGTTAGATTTTGTTTGCTTATTTTTAGTCACGTCTGATTCTCATTTACTTTCTAATGCACTGCAATCTGACTTCTATATTGCAGCATTAAATTGTCTTGGCCCAATGACCTCGATACTATCAAATCTAATTCATACTCTGCAATTCGTATATCTTTTTCATTCTATTTTGGTACCGCTGACCATTTATTTTCTTAAAATTCCTTCCTTCCTTGGCTTCACATACTCCACACTCCTTTGATTCTTTTTATACCTTTAATTATTCTTCCAACTGTATTCTTGGGACCTCCTTCTTTTGCCCAGCCTTTAAACACTGTGCTTTCCAAATGTTTTTAGTCCATTGCTCTTCTAATTCAACTCACTGTACTGTGGGTTTTTATCTGTGCTCATTGATTTATATTCTTGCTGATGCTGGCAACTCCCAAACATATATCTTTATTTCTGATCTTTCCCCTGAGTTTTAGACTTACAAATCTTATAGTCTGCTATAAAATCCACTCAGACATTCCACAGGCATCTTATACTTAATATGTCCATATTTATAATTGTTATCATCCTTCTAAGATCTTCTCTTTCATCTGGACTGCTGATATGATTTAATGAAATAACAAACCAATTTATAAGTAAAACAGCAGTCTCCTTAGATTGTTCTATCATATCTTTGATTGTTGAGCCACGGAGCCCTTTGTATGAATAAATTCTTGCATGGAACCCCAGTGTATAAATCACAGAAAAACAGAGTTGCTCTAATAAATGCGTTCAAGTGTGTGTGTGTGTGTGTGTGTGTGTTATTGGGGTTGGGTGGTGGGGATGTGGAGCATAGATTCTCATCTAATTGACCTCCTTTCATTATTGATCATGGTGACTACTAGAGAACTGCAGTTGTAAAATCATTTACCTAAAACCTGTCCCCACTCACTCCATTCTCCCTAAATGGGAGTTGTTATCAGCTGCTATCAAGTCAGCCCCCAACTCATGGCAACCTCATGCACAATAAAACAAAATGCTCCCTGGTCCTGAACCATTTCCATGATTGGTTGTGGATAGGACTACTGTGATCCATAAGGCTTTCCTTGGCTGATTTTTGGAAGTAGATCACCAGGCCTTTCTTTCTACTCCATCATCCATAACCTCCTTTGGAACCTGTTCACGATTGTAAAATTACATAAGCCTCCACTGGTAGATGGGTAGTGACTGTGCATGAGGTGCATTGGCTGAGAATCAAATCCAAGTGTCCCAGAAGCAAGGCAAGAATTCTACCACTGTCCCTTATTGAAAGTACCACTAAGCGTTTTGAAATCCAGCTAGAGCAACAGTTTCTATTTGCCATGTCTCTTTCATACACACACACACACACACACACACACATACATACACACACATACACAAACACACACACATGAAGTTGTTTCTTGCTTAAATGATGTTTCTCATGTTTTTCTATTTTCTTAAAATTCCTTTCCCTTTTCCTCAACTGGTAATTCCTTTTTGTTTTTTAAAACTCAATGGAAGTGTCACTCCTCAATTCTGTGTCAAGGGCTGAACTGCTCTCACTGTGTTCCTGCAAGAATTTGTGGAAACTTGTATGTCATTTTTCAAATCACATGAAAATTATTTGTTCCTGTATCTGTCTTTCATAACAGGCTCTAAATTCCTCAAAGGCAGAGCATACAGTTACTCTTTGTTATCTCTCTTGGGTTTAGCAAAGAGCAAGGCATATGGTAACCAAAACCAAACCCGTTGCCGTTGAGTCGATTCCGACTCACATCGACCCTATAGGACAGAATAGAACTGCCATATAGGGTTTTCAAGGAGTGCCTGGTAGATTTGAACTGCTGGCCTTTTGTTTAGCAGCAGTAGCTCTTAATCACTGTGCCACCAGGGTTTCCTAGGCATATGGTACAAAAAAAAAAAAATTTTTTTTTTTTTGTAGATATCAATAAATGCTTGTAGAAAGGTTGAACTAAACAGTCCTGTAGTATGTGATTTCAAAGGCTGACATAAGAAAATTAAATATTTTATAAAAACATCTTGTAGGTTACAAAGACTTCTTAACTCAATTTTTCCAATTTGAGCTCCATAAGAATTTCATGAAATGGGGGAGAAACTGTTATTAATTTGATTTTTCACCTAAAAAAAAAAAAAAGAGAGAAGTTAAGAAAAGTAGAATTTCACCATCATATATCTAGTTAGGACCAAAACTAGACAGACCTAGACATTATGTTTTTGGAATATAAATTCAATATTTCTTGAAATCTACCTGATTTTTACTCACTACAGGATCATCAGTCCTGGAGTGGTGCAGATGTTTAAGTGCCAGGCTACTACTAACTGAAAGATTGGGGGTTCAAACCTACCCAGAGATGCCTCAGGAGGGTGTTTTTTGGTGTCAAGTTTTATAAATTTTACCTTCACAATTCTTTAGAGTTTATCTCATGATTTATCAGTGCTTTCATGGTATGCAAGGAAATGAACCAATTCTGACTACGATATCATTGTTCTATTAATATAATATCTTTGCCTGTTCCTTAAGATGTCAAATGCTTAATTTACCCTCCTTGAATACTCCCATGTGGACATTACTAAGGCCCATAGCAACCTGGCTTCAGCTCTCATGAATTTCTTTTTCTTATTACCCACTTTCAGCGGTTAGTACTAAGAGGGAACTTTCCTCCTACACATACCTCTCTCCTTCCATCCAGGTAGATCTGAGCCTGCTGGAAGCTTTTTTCTCAGATCTTCTCCTTACCTTACCTTACAATCACTTCACTCTGTGCCTTCTTTATGAGTGTCTACTTATCTGTCTCTTAGCTTATGCTTCCACTATGTACAAGTTCCGATCTCCTTCAGTGATCAAGATAGCAATTGTCAGATCTCCCTGTGTTACCTCTAAATTTAAATAGAAACATTGTACCTTGTTCCATTATTCATACTGTTCTTAGAGCAAATGTATTTGTCCCAAATGGTTAAATAATTCGTGTGAATAAAAAGAAAATACTTGACTTCATTTTGATTCTGAGTATGTAACTCCGGATGGTCACAATTATTGCTGTGGGAAGTTTTGCCCTAGAACTTTTTAAAAAATTATTTATCAGAGCCCAGATTTGTCTTCAACTTTCATAAGGATCACGTTTTCTGCCATCCTGAAATATTTGACCTGCTTTTAAGCCAAATGGTTGGTACACTGTAGGCATTTTTACTTATGTAAATATTCTAGGATTATAGCATTTGATATACTTTCAGGATGAAATAGAGAAAATCTCACCTGACTTTTTTTTTATAGTATGAGTGAAAGCATGAAAAAAAGATAACATTAAAGAAATTTCAATTGATTGAAATATCCTAATCATTCTCTTAGATAGTATCTTGTTATTAGCTCAAAAAAAACTTTATTAAGAAGTATATTTGCCTCCTTAATTATAATTGAATTTTGACAAAAATGTTCCAAGGCATTTATTTCTTTTCTAGTCATATCCTTTTTCTAGCTTTCATTCCAATAAAATGATCTACACTAGAGCAGGGACTTGTCTTAATGACCACAGTACTCCCTGTACCTAGAGTACACTCTGCCATGCAATCAGCATTAATACAAGTTCATAGGAAGAATGAATCTCCCCAGAGAATCCACAAGAAAATTACTGAAACTAATAGAAGATTTCAGCAAAGAATCAGGATATAAGATAAACATACAAAAATCAGCTGGATTCCTCTATAGCAACAAACAGAATTTCGAAGAGAAAATCACCAAATCAATACCATTTGCAACAGCTCCTGAGAAGATAAAATACTCAGGAATAAATCTAACCTGAGACGTAAAAGATCTATACAAAGAAAACTACAAGACGCTAGTGCAAGAAACCAAAAGAGACTTACAAAAGCAAAAAAACATACCTTGCTCATGGATAGGAAGGCTCAACATTGTGTAAATGTCAATTCTACCCAAAGTGATCTCCAGATACAATGCAATCCTGATCCAAATCGCAATGATATTTTTTAATGAAATGGAGAAAAAAATCATCAACTTCCTATGGAAAAGGAAGAAGCCCCAGCTAAGTAAAGGATTACTGAAGAAGAAGAACAAAGTTCAAGACCTCGCACTACCTGATTTTAGAACCTATTATACTGCCACAGTAGTCAAAACAGCCTGGTACTGGTACGACAACAGATACATAGACCAATGGAACAGAATTGAGAATCCAGACATAAATTCATCCACCTATGAGCAGCTGCTTTTTGAAAAAGGCCCAAACCCTTTTAAACGGGGAAAAGACAGCCTCCTTAACAAATGGTGCTAGCATAACTGGATATCCATCTGCAGAAAATGAAACCAGACTAATACTTCATAAAAAAAAAAAAAACTAACTCAAAATGGACCAAAGACCTAAATATAAAATCTAAAATGATAAAGATCATGGAAAAAAAAAATAGGGACAAAGCTAGGAGTCCTAATACACGGCATAAACACAATACAAAATATAACTAACTATGCATAAATACCAGAAGAGAAACTAGCTAACTGGCAGCTCCTAAAAATCAAACATTTATGCTCGTCAAAAGACTTCACCAAAAGGGTACAAAGATTACGTACAGACTGGGAAAAAAAAAAAAAAAAAAACTCTTGGCAACAACATACCCAGTTAGGGTCTGATCTCTAAAATCTACAACATAACTGCAAATTTCAACCATGAAAAAGACAACCCAATTAAAAAACAAGCAAAGGATATGAACAGGCACTTCACCAAAGAAGACATTCAGGTGGCTAACACATACATGAGGAAATGCTCACTATCATCAGCCATTAAAGAAATACAAATCAAAACTACAATGGGAAAACATCTCTCTCCAACAAGGCTAGCATGTAATTCAAAAAACACAAAATAATAAATGCTGGAGAGGTTGCGGAGAGACTGGAACACTTATACACTGCAGGTGGGAATGTAAAATGGTACAACCACTTTGGAAATCGATTTGGCACTTCCTTAAAAAGCTAGAAATAGAAATATTATATAATCCAGCAATCCAACTCCTTGGAATATATCCTAGAGAAATAAGAGCTGTCACATGAACAGATATATGCACACCCACGTTCATTGTAGCACTGTTCGCAGTAGCAAAAAGATGGAAACAACCTAGATGCCCATCAATGGAAGAATGGATAAACAAATTTTGGTATATTCACACAATGGAATACTACGCAATGATAAAGAATAACGTTGAATCCTCGAAAACATCTCATAACATGGATGAATCTGGAAGGCGTTATGCTGAGTGAAATTAGTCAGTCAGAAAAGGACAAATATTGTATGAAACCACTATTATAAGAACTCAAGAAAAGTTTTAAACACAGAAGAGAACATTCTTTGATGGTTATGAGGGTGGGAAGGGAGGGAGGGAAATTCACTAACTAGATAGTAGGCAAGAATTATCTTAGGTGAAGGGAAGGACAACACACAATACATGGGATGTCAGCATCACTGGACTGAACCAAAAGCTAAGAAGTTTCCTGAATACAACCAAACACTTCGAGAGACAGTGTAGCAGGGGTGGGAGTCTGGGGACCATGGTTTCAGGGGACATCTATTTCAACTGGCATAACAAAGTTTATTAAGAAAATGTTCTGCATCTCACTCTGCTAAGTGGTGTGTGGTGTCTTAAAAGCTATCGAACAGCCATCTAAGATGCATCAATTGTTCCCAAGCCACCTGGAGCAAAGGAGAATGAAGAACACCAAAGACACAAGGAAAATATTAGTCCAAGAGACAAAAAAAAAAAAAAAAAGGGCCACATAAATCAGAGACTCCATCAGCCTGAGATCAGAAGAACTAGATGGTGCCCGGCTACCACCAATGACCACCCTGACAGGGAGCACAACAAAAAGTCCCTGACAAAGTAGGAGGAAAGTGGGGTGCAGAATTCGAAATCTATTCAGACTTAATGGTCTGACCAAGACTAGAGGAACTCCAGAAGACATGGCCCCCGGACTCTCTGTTAACCCAGAAATAGAACCATTCCTGACGCCAACTCTTCAGACAAAGAATAGACTGAGCTATAAGACATAAAATGATACTCCTGAAGAGTATGGTTTTTAGTTCAAGTAGGTACATGAGACTAAATGGGGACCTCCTGTCTGGAGGTGAGATGAGAAGGCAGAAAGGGATAGGAGCTGGTTGAATGGACACGGGATATCCAGGGTGGAAAGGGGGAGTGTGCTGTCATATTATAGGGGTAGCAACTAGGGTCACATAACAATGTGTGTATAAATTTTTGTATGAGAAACTAACTTTACCTGTAAACTTTCACCCAAAGCACAATTAAAAAAAAAAAAAAAACTTAGCTTTCTAGCAAAAAGATCAATATTGGAAAGATCTTATGAAACTTATTTACTAGAAAGTTGATCATATAATTTCATGTCTGCTTTTATCATATTAATTGGACTAAGGTGACAAAGAAGGAGCCCTGGTGGCTCAGTGGTTAAGCATTCAGCTGCTAACCAAAAGGTCGGCAGTTCAAACCCACCAGTCAGTCCATGGGAGAAAAATGTGGCAGTCTGCTTCTGTAAGGATTTACTGTCTTGGAAACCTATGGGATAGTTCTACTCTGTCCTACAGAGTTGCTATGAGTCGGAATTGACTCAACGGCAAGGGGTTGTTGTTGACAGAGAAAGACGGAAGGAGAATATTTTGAATAGCTTCATATTGTCTATTTATCATCAAATAATTAAACTAATATCATATGTATGTGTGTGTATATATATATATGTATACATATGCTTACATATATATGTATTTGCTGGGTATACATATGCTTGTGGAAACCCTGGTGGTGCAGAGGTTAAGAGCTATGGCTGCTAACCAAAAGATCTGCAGTTCGAATCCATCAGGCTCTCCTTGGAAACTCCGTGGGGTAGTTCTACTCTGTCCTATAGGGTTGCTATGAGTCAGAATTGACTTGGAGGCAGTGGGTTTTTAGTGGGTTTATATACGTATTTATGTGGGTATATATGTATATATACACACATACATATGTATACACACATTATGTATATATATAATTTTTTGAGATGGTTGCTAAAATATCATTATTATTTTGGCAGCTGTCCTAAGAATTTTGACCTTGTGGACTGGATGTATACGGTAATAAGTTAGGGATAAAGGACAATTAAGCATGTCATTTGTGGGTAATGATGGATGTTTTTATCAGTCTTTTTAGCCCCAGGTGTCATATTCATAGTATTAACAGCAAAATTATAGCCTTCGGAATCTTACAAACCTGGTTTAAACCCCTTGTCTATCCCTTACCAGTTAGTTGAGTGAACTTAGCTAACTTGCATAACTTCTCTGGAGATCTGCTGAAAAATAAATAAGATTGACCACAAATGGATTGTGAGTTAACATAACAACAAATGTGGACAGGCCAGCTGACCCCATGGGAAAAATGCTGCACATTTCATTCAATAAACGTTTGCTGTAATGCACGTCATCAGGAATTTTCCCAACAAACTTCTCTCCAGTGTTCCCAAAAGCTTTGTGCCTATACATATGTCTAAGTTCCATGTTTAAATATGACATTAAGAATTGATGCCTCCATATTCTGCAAAGGATATAAATATATAATTTTGCACTGGCCTTTTATCTTGCTTTCATTTTATGTAAAATCCACTTTCTACTACTAACCTCTGGTCACATACTTTCTCCTTGCTGGTGGAAGCCAAAAAAGATTGAAAATTAAGATTAGAGCTAATGAAGTTACTATAGAATTATTATTCAAACAGAATCTTTCCAAATAGATTGAAAAGGGAAATTAGTGCAGGGGGGAAAAAAAGAGAGAGAGAGAGAGTGAGAGAAATGACTGTAAGAGCCAAAAGGGCATCGATTATGTTTTATCACTCTTCACATGGAATTTTTACTTTAACATTTTAACTTGTAGTTCAAAATCTTGGTTATTTCTGATACAAATAGCCAAAGCATCTATATAGCCTTTTCCACTTCTTTGCATATACTTCTATACACTGTCTTGTAAAAACGACTTATATAAATGTCTATATACCGGTCTTGGTGGGTAAAATTTGAACCAGAAATGCTCGGAAAAGAAAAACAAAAACATTTCCATTGCCAGCCTCCTCAACATTTTTTAAACTAGGCTTTGAAATCTCTTATCCCCTGTCCCAAAAGGACTATGGGTGATGGTATAGGCATGAAACAGTAAGGCAGCCCCACATGCCTGTGTGTCGGAGGAAGCTCTTTTTATTAATAAACAGGCTTCTAGTCTCCAGAGTCCATTTCCCCAGCAGTCAATTCACTTAGAAAAATAAAATGTCATTTAATTGGCAGGGAAATTGCTTAAATTCTGTGTGACAAGCTCAAAGAAATACATTCTGTAGATGGAAAGAGAAAAAGAAAAGGGTATAAATTAAGTGTTAATTATGAAGATGATTAAAATGTAATAATATACAAAATTCATCTAGTTCCTCAGTAATTGACACAAGATTATATAAACGTGGGACATGCAATCACAATCAAACCAATATTATAAACTTAGAAAAAGAAATTGCTTAAAATTGTTGCTTAGGCTCCATTGTGTTGACAGCTATCTTCTAAGCCTGTAGAGAAAACTAATATGATAGGAATGACTTGCATTTAAAAGTCAGTTCAGATTTTAGGTTAATTGGCATCCATTTAACTTATGAAGTCTACTTTGTTAAATACAAATTTTTAAAAAATTAATGCCAATAGACATGTGAACACCATTTGACACAAGGCAGCAATTAAGTATGTAAAACCGAAATTCAAAAGAGTCTGGAACTTGGTAAAGACACAAACTCCTTTACTTGCCTTTGAATTTATAAAATCAATCATATGTCAAAATAAAATGTTGGTAAGTAATCTGCCAGATAGTATATGGGAGAAATTAGAAAATCTATAAAAAATGGAAGCACAAAGATTAATACAGAAAAATAAGGAAAGAAACGATGGGAGAAGGCCAGAAAATCTAAAAAAAAACCTTGTACCTCGTTTTAGTCTACATGTAATATTTGAATTTATTATTGTTTAATAACTCTGGAGATTCTTTCATCTTTTATGTAACATGATTTTGTTAATGTTAAGTTATATTACATAGTTAAACAGTTGCTGTCAAGTTGAGTTAGATATATTCTAATCTAGAGGACGATGGTAATGAAGAGCTTTAGTGCTCATATCTTATAATAGCCTGCTTCTCTCCCTCTTGATTTTTCTGGGTGATCACTTTCAACTCAACATATACTCATTCATGGTCTATTTTATTTGAAGCGCTGTAGTGGTTACTGAAAAAGCCCTGGTGACAAAATGTTTAAGGAATCAGCTGCTAAATGAAAGGTCGATGGTTCAAACCCACCAGCCAGGAAAATACCTGCCTATCTGCTCTCATAAAGTTTACAGCTTTAGAAACCCTATGGGGCAGCTCTACTGTATTCTATAGAGTTGATATGAGTGAGAATCAACTGAAAGGTACACAACAACAACAGTGGTTACAGGGCATATACACTGTCCCCCCCTCCCAAAAAATCAATATAGCTAGAAATGGGAGGGTTTAAAAATTATAGAGGTCTTATCCTGTTGACAATTTCTGCAGAACAAAGAGCAAGCCTAAATCAGGAAACGTGATCTGGAGCCAATAGCGTCAGAGGCTTTAGCAGAGGGCATCTGAGGGAGCACAGAGGGCATCCAAGAGGGCATCTGTAATGCAGATGGAGTTTGGGGTCCAAAAGAGATGGGGTTTTCATGTTTCCTTTGGGCCACAGGTTTGGGAGAGGTTAAAGAATTTGTGAAATGGGCAGATTTGAAATGTGTAAGACACAGCTTTTGCTCCCAAAGAACTGTCAATATAATGATAGATGGTGTGATCATCCTTGTCTTATTTAGTGTATTGTTAAGACTGTAAGATCAAGTGTCAGCCTGCCTGGGTATAAACTCTAGTTCTACTACTTGCACCGTTTGACTTTGTGCAGATTACTTAAATTGTCTGTCCTAGATTCTTTATATATAAAATGGAGATAATGATAGTACCTATCTTATGGGGGTTTTATAAGAATGAAACGTGGTAACTTGTCTACAAATTTTAGAATTATGCCTGGTATGTAGTTAGAAATTATTAAATCATATGAGGATGCTTACTTCCCAAGTAGATTATAAATTCTGCCTGTTAAAGAAACGCATGTTAATCTTCATATGCAATTACTTACTTTTGTAAGACTTATTCATTCATTCATTCATTCATAAATTTTTCCTTGTGTCCCCTCTAGGGATGGTTCTAGGTGGTTGGAATGCAATGATGTACAAGACAGGCATGGTTCCTTTCCTCACAGGTACTAGAGCTTATCGGAGGGATACAGACAAGTCAATGAGAGATTATAAAACAGTGAGTCTGTTATGATAAGGGAAGTATCAAAAGAGCAGCTGAGGAAATACACAATCTAGACCTAAGTTGGAAACCCTGGTGGCATAGTGGTTAAGTGCTACGGCTGCTAACCAAAGGGTTGGCAGTTCGAATCCACCAGGCGCTCCTTGGAAACTCTAAGGGGCAGTTCTACTCTGTCCTATAGGGTCGCTATGAGTTGGAATCGACTCGACAGCACTGGGTTTGGTTTGGTTTTGGTTTAGACCTAAGTTATCAGGGAATTCATACCGGAGGGACTGGGTGGAAACTTAGAACCTGGTGGAAAGGGGTAGCAAAGAGGAATGTACCATACTGCAAATAGAGGAGGCAACATATCCAAAGGCCTAGGGATGAGAGAGAACATGTTATGATAATATGAGGAAAATAAAGAAGGATAAATAGCATATCAGGAGAGAAAGAGTGAGGGTGGGAAATACAACTGGAGAAGGAGGCAGGATCCAGATGATACAGGGCCTTCTCAATCATACTGCAGACTTTGGGCTTTCTCCTAAGGGGAATTAAGAATATGTGGAAAGACCTTACCCATGAGAGTTATATGATCAGATTTGTACTTTCCTAAGACAACTCCCACCACGGTGTGGAGAATGGATTGGAAAGGGCATGGGTTGAAGCAAAGAACACTATACGGAGACTGTTCCAGGAATCAAGGAGAGACAAGTGTCCTCATTGGAGAATAGGCAGAGGGATTTAAGCCAATTTATGGGTTTGAAAGTAATATTTAGATGTTCATATTAATGTGCTTTGTGGATTGATTGGTTGTAGACTGTAACAGAAAAGAAAAAAAGGGCAATTGAAAAGACGGTAGTATTTTTGAGTGTTTACCTTGTGGCCCATTGTTCTATACGTGTCATTTCTTTTGATCCTTACAGCAACTCCGCGAATGAGGTAGCATTTTTACTCTCATTTTGCAGATGAAAACAGTAAGGCTCAGGCCCCATTTAAGCAACTTTCCTGGAGACACACATTTTGTCAGTGGTGGGGCCAGGGCCCAAACTCAAATGAAATAACTCTAAAACCCCCCTGTTGCTGTTGAGTCGATTCTGACTCATAGAGACCCTATAGGACAGAGTAGAACTGCCACATAGACTTTCCAAGGAGTGCCTGGTGGATTTGAACTGCCAACCTTTTTGTTAGCAGCAATAGATCTTAACCACTGCACCACCAGCACTCTGGAGTAACTCTAGAGCATGTGATCTTAACTACTGTGGTTAGAAAAGAGGCAATGAAGGAGGAGGCTCATTTGGGGGCAAAGACAACAGATTGGACTTGAAGCCTGAATTAATATGAAGAGCCTGTGGGACATGCAAGTGGAGATAAGAAGTGAGATAACAGCACAGTGATGAAAATCATGGCTCTGAAGTTGGATTTGGGATCTGGCTCTGGCACCTATTGTTTGTGCCCTTGGGCAAATTGCTTAATCTGTCTAGGGTTTCAGTACCTCAAGTGTAAAATGGAGATAACAATAGGAGTATTGGGAGGATTAAATGAGATAATTGCTGTAAAACATTTAGCAAAACAGATGGATTGGCCTATACTAAGTTTTCAATTAACAGTATATATAGTATGTATAAGGTCGCTATGAGTCAGAATTGACTCAATGACAATGGGTTTGGTTTTTAGATTTATATAGTACTCTATTTTCTTGGGAGTGGCAGGGAAGCAGAAAAATTAAGAATATATTTGAATTTGCTTATGTATTCAGAAAGAAATGACAGAAGGACATGCAAGAAACTAATTACGATGACTATCTGAGAGTAAGAACGGCAAGGTAGGCTCTGTTCAGATATTAAATAGGAGTGAGGAAGAGATACCCTCTTAAGTGTGTAAATCATGTAAACATATTACTTATTTAAAAAAATAAAAGAAACCAAATATAGTAACATGCATGTGATATATGTGATAACAGATACATTAAAGTACCAGGGAAACATTGTGAGGGCACATTCAATTTTGACAAGGTTGTAGGAAAATTTGCCAAAATAAAATTCTAATAGTATTATTATTGAGCCTAGTAGATTGAGTAGAAGTTCATCAGGGAAACACGTAGCAGGAGTCAAAATGCATTTTAATAATTTAGTCCGAATCAAAATCATACATAGACATACATATGTTGGTAGGACCTAAAGTTTCTTCAGCCTGACCCTGTCACAATTTCTGGTGAGGAAGTTGTTCTCAATCTCTCTGTAGGAGTCCCTGTGTGGTGCAAATGGTAAACAAAGAATAGAGGTTCGAGTCCAACCAGTGGAGCTGGGGAAGAAAGGCCTGGCAATCTACTTCTGATCAATCAGCCATTGAAAACCCTGGGGGGCACAGTTCTATCTTGATACACATGAAGTTCCCATGAATTGGAATTGACTCAAAGTACAATTTTTTTTTTAAATATGTTTCTATAATGAAGCAGGAAACGCTGGTGGTGTAGTGGTTAAGTGCTATGGCTGCTAGCCAAAAGGCCGGCAGTTTGAATACACCTGGCGCTCCTTGGAAACTCTTTGGGGCAGTTCTACTCTGTCCTATAGGGTCTCTATGAGTCAGAAGTAACTCGAAAGCACTGGGTTTGGTTTGGATTTATAATGAAGCAGGTAGAAAGTCTACCTGGCTTTAGAAATGTCAGTCTTCTATGAGTGCTTTTCTTGTTGTGTGAGATGCATGTCAAGTTAGGACAAGGATTGGAAAAAAGTTAGACCTTAATTCATACCCAAATTGTAATATTAGTGCATTAATGTGCCATATTTTGTGTACGAAATTAGCAAAACGAACCCATCATTGGTAGGAAATGTGCTGAGTTCTTTCCCCAAGTGTGTGATAAGTTTAAGGTTGAAAGATCTTTATTTTCCCTCTCAGGCCCCTCTTTGATGATCAGCAAGAATTTGATAAATGATGGGATCGGCTCCAGATCATGGACTTGTCTTTCAGGCTTCATTCACTCTTCTTCAAATTCCACACATAAACTCACAATAATTTCTGCCCATCCCCTTTCTGGAATCTTCCTAGCACTCCAGCCACCTTCTCATATTCCCATTGTTACTACCGTATACTGTACCTCAATAGCTCCCATCCAGACTTCTCTTTTTCTCATCCAGACCCATATCCTCCCAATGTATCTCCCCTGTACAGGCTTCTACATCCTTCAATTGGAGGGCACAGTCATAGGAAACGGTAAGGAAGACTTACCAAGTCACTGGGCTTAACTCGTTTTCTGAGGCATCCATTGATTTCATGAGGCCCTTTCTGAATGGTCTTCCTGGATACAAATTTTTTTTTTTTTCTGTGTCCACTGCTACACTATACCCAATAAACTTGGACTCCACTACTTCCATTTATGTTACAATTCGGGTGGGGGTAGAGATGAAGATCCTTTGTACTTCTTACATAGAATTTTTTTTTTTTTTTCCAAATAAATTAACAGAATCATTAAGACTGCCTGGGTAATTTCTAGGCTATTTTAGAGAACAAATTATTTTCAAGCATTGGTAGGCAATGTAGAAGAATCTATTTACATTTAAATTATTTGCTAATTACAAATCATTATTAGCTATTAACTAAGAAAAGCCACTTAAAGACAAATGCTAGGCAACACTTTGTTAGACTTGTTCTAATTCCTAGGACAGGAAAATAATAAAACTGAGGTTAGAAATAGCTCATAATCTCTAGTTTTTGTCAACAGTTCAAACACATAGCCCTTCATTTCCACCAGGCCAAATTCTTGTGGTTTTAGTGGACCTGCAAAATACCTTGGTACAAAATAATATATATAAAAGGAAACTTGATAAACTGTCTGAATTCAAGAAATTAGATCCTTCAAGGTTACTTCCCAACTAGACTCTTTTCCTGGATTTTCCAAAGCCTAAACTCAAGGGAGGCAGACCAAAACAATCCCCAAAAAGACAGCTGCAGGGGAAGCAGGGATAAGTATCTGCTTTTACTTTGAAAACATGAGCCCGCTGCCAACAGCTTTTGGGCACCTATACAAGTCTTTCCAGAATTATACAGTGATTTCAGAACAGAAGAGAAAAAATGGCTGAAATTTTATTGATTGAGCACATAGTTCTTCAACAAGTCTGTACAGGCAAATGTCCAAAAAGACTTTTGATTATCTATCATGGAGGTCAACTCAATGAAAGAAGAGAAGCTGTCCCAGCCCTGTAACTCCATGCAGGAGCAGTAACACCCCCATTGATCACAGTGGAGCAATATCTACAGACTCTGTGTCATGAAGAGAACACAGGACTCCAATCAAGTTCTGATTCTGATCCACTTCATTCCTCTATCTCTGAAGTCTATCTTATAGAATTGGTGGGAACTTATGAGAACTAATTGTTTATTTAAGAGGTTTCCCAACTGTCTAGTACTCTCTAGGTGTTAGATGAGGTTGTTACTAGCTATTACTGGACACTGCTAAATGTATAGAACAGGAAAGACAAGTCAATTGATGGACTTGGAAATGATCTTTTCAAGTTGTTGTGAAAAGGCCTTACAAGATCTTTCTTAGAGAATAGATGGCAACAGTGCTTCATAAAGACATGTTACATGAAAACTATGTGCATGTCTCACCAAAGGCAACATTTATGCTAATATATTTGCATAAACTTGAGTTAAGTGGGTTGAAGGAGAACCACACAGGTACATGTAAACAGTTGTCAATGTATAGTGATGGAATCACAATCTTTATTATTAAAACAAACACTATAACAAACAAAGTGCCATGCGTGGACCAAAAAACCTGTCACAAATGAAGAATTATGATTAAACCAACACTGTGCATGGAAGATTCACTTAAAAATGTTACTAAATTATTCAGTGAGGGCATTTTTACTATTTTATCAACTAAGTTTCAGCTAAGCTCAATTAAAGTCATTAGTGTCTGTCAATTGTCAATGATGCTTTTGAATTTCTTGGGCTCTTTGATTACTCTGCTGGAGATCCCCTTGCCTCTCTATGTTCCCTCAAATAGACTGGCAGTTGTAATATTCTAGGGGTTTCTGGGCAGTGCAAAAAGATAAATGTCTGGGGTCCTAACAGGAAGGTTGAACGCTGAACCCACCAAGAGGTGCCTCTACAGGAAGGCCTGGTGACCTATTTCTGAAAAATCAGCCATTGAAAACCTTATGGAGCACAGTTCTACTCTGATCTGACACACTTGGGATAGCCACAAGTCAGCATCAATGTCACAACAACTGATTTGTTTTTGTTTTTGTAATATGCTAATACCTACAAGACCTTTGCAGTCTACAGACAGGGACCTACCCAATGAATGTGGCAACTGTTCCATGTCTGAAGGCATTAGTCTTTGTTTATTCTTCAGTCTAACAACAAAACACCCTGAGAATTCAGTCAATTTGGTCAAGAAAAACTCTTCAGTGAAGTAATGAGTTAAGCCAGTTGTTATGAGTCATTTAGCAAAATAGCCACTTTAATGACTAAATTTTTACTTTCAGTGAGGAAGTGGCAGAGTGGGTTGACAGAGTGAGTGTTGTGCTATTGTGATTATTTGCCAAATGTTAAATCCACATATGCATCTATCTGTATTATGGACACTGCTGTTTTGTAAGGAAAGGAGGAGAGAGAAAAATGCTTCTGTTACCTAACAGAGTTCTCATAAACTCTCTGAATGGATCTCCCTTGGATTTTTGCTGCCATTTTCAAGCAACGTAATCAAGGCTTGTGGGTGCTTCTTTTTCTCCCCGTTTTGTCACATTTCACCTTACAACAAAAACGTGATCCTCAAAATAATTGGGAATTGGGCCCAGTTGAAGAGGTGGCAAAATTATTTTGAGTCATGTATACTGAGTTCCCATGAAAATTCTAAGGCTTTCCTTTATATGGATTTCATAACATTTTACAAGGTAAGAAGCAGCCCTGGTATCTCAATGGTTAAGCACTTGGCTGCTAACCAAAAGGTTGGCTGTTTGAATCCACCAGCCACTCTGCGGGAGAAAAGACCTAGCAATCTGTTTATGTAAAGATTGAAGCCCAAGAAACACCATGGGGCAGTTCTACTCTGTCCTATCGGGCTGCTATGAGTCAAAGTTGACTCAATGGCATACGACAACAACAATCTCATTCCATCAGATGGCGAAAATGATAACATACAATTTTTCAGACATTGTCCCTTTGGAGTATTGCTAATTAGACACTGAAAATTGAGAGGAAATGTTAAACAAATGCTTTCTGGTTATTTGCACCATCACTAAGAAGAACAGGGAGACTCACACTCTGTCTTTGCCCACACCTGAGCGAGATTAAAAGTTGACTCTAAGAGTGGCCACCTGGTTGCTCACCCCCAGTGCCTGGCCTAAGATCTGAAATGTTCTCCCAAAGGTTTTCTGAAGTAAAAAAAAAAAAAAAAAAAAGGTGGGTGGGGAGGTTGGGGGTGGGGGGAGTACTTACAATATTTCCTTCTTGGAGCTTTGTAATGCTCAAGCATGGGAAAGACTCTGAGGAACCCTATATAAAGAAACCTACGAAAATTTGCTGACTCAGAATTTTGCTAAAAACATTTGAATGAAATCCTAATTTTGAGAAATGTCTATCAGAGTCCAGTGAACCTACTTTTTTTGGCACTCATTTAGGAAAATGCTGGTTTATACATATTGTTTTTGTTGTTAGTTGCAGATGAGTTGTCTCCAACTCATGGCGACTTTATGTATATCACTGCCCCATTCTGCCCTTCTTCATGATGATGGTATGCTTGAGTCCATTGTGGCTACAGTGTCATCCATCTCATTGAGGGTTTTCATTGTTTTCAGTGACCCTCTACTTTACTAAACATGATGTCCTTTTCTAGCAATTGGTCTTTTCTGATGATGTATTCAAAGTAAGCAAGCTGAAGTCTTGCCATCCTCATGTCTAAGCATTCTGGGTGATGTCATCTAAGACTGGTTTGTTCTTTTTGCAGTCCATGGTATATTCAATATTCTTTGCCAACAGCACAGTTTAAATGCATCAATTCTTTTTCTGTCTTCCTTTTTGATTGTCCAACTTTTGCATGCATATATATGAGATGATCGGAAAACCCGTACGTAGAGTCAGCCGCACCTTAGTCAGCAAAGTAACATCTTTGCTTTTTAAAATGTTAAAGCTGTCTTTTGCTGTAGATTTTCCCAATGGAAAATGGTGTTTGGTGTCTTGATAATATATACTCCTCAGTAATGATAACGAGAAACTGTGAGAGGAAATGCTCACTATGGGAAAACGGGGAGGGGTAATGAGCATCAAGTGAACAGCATTTGGACACTACCAGTGAGAGAAACAATTGGTATAATAAAAGGACCATCATTTTTGCTGAAAAATAAATAATTGTTTTAATACCAGAAAATCTGCATTTGTGTAAATGTATATGATAATTTTGAGAAATTACATGAACTGCAAGATTCCATAAATGGAGCAGTATGTTTTAAAATATTCTTTATTTTTCCAGAAACTTTATTGAAGAGTATCTTTGGAGAGCAATGCAGAGAGAAACAGTCTTCTTTCTAAAAAGTTTACATACTATGCATAAATAGTGACATTTCCATTTTGTCTCACTTTTTATTTATTTTTTTTGGTTGCAGCTATTTAATGATGGTTTCACAGGGCCACATCCCTTATCTTACTAAAATTACCCTTTTAGGGCAGGAGTAGCCATAGTAATGGAGTGCAGAGCAAGTGTGGTTTAGCACCTTAGGTCTTTTCCTAGAAGGAATGCCGGGAGCCCCAGGAGAATGTCAAGCACTTCATTTTACACTCTATCTGCAGATCTTGCACGTTTATGTAAGTCACTGAATATAATACAAACAAAGGAGTGGGTGATTGGCATATTTTTGGAGTAGTCCATTCTCTCAGAAGCAAAGATTTAATGTCAAAACTCCTCTTGGAACTCCAGGGAGGAGGGGAGCGGAGACTGATGGGAAAATATGCCCTGTTTTGTGTACATGCTACAAATACTTCATATTACAAATATGTGTCTAGAGATCATAAAACAATATGCCCAGTAACAATTGTTGTGCAATTATTATTTTTTTTTAATTACGGTAAAGCAGATATAACAAGACATTTGCTATTTTAATCATTTTTAAAAGTACAACTTGGTGACATTAATTACATTCGCCAAGTTGTGCAACCATCTCCACTCTCCATTTCAAAAAAGCTTTTCATCACCCCAAACAGAAACTCAGAATGCCTTAAGCACTGAATTCCCAATCTTTCTTGCCCCCAAGGCCTGGTGGCTGCCAACAAACTTTTGTCTCTATGTATTTACTTATTCTAGATATTTCATAAAGTGAGATTTCTCGATATCCGTCCTTTTGTGTCTGACTTATTTCATTTAGCATAATGTTTTCAACACTCACCCATTTTGTAACATCAGGACTTTCTTTCTCTTTCTGGCTGAGTAATATTCCAGTGCATGTGTATACGGTGTGTACTTATTTATTTTTGCCCCAAAGATTTAGTTTTCTGAGGTACAGGTCCTAGCTGGAAAGAGTTACGAACAAGAGAGAAAGAGAGAGAGCATGAGAGCACACTTCCCGTTTACAAATTTAGACTAATCACTTTCCATGAGAAAAACATTATTCTAATTTTGATTCAGAGAGGAAACAACTGAGAAGCTTGTCCCCTCCTGGAGGGAAAGCTTTGTTATGTTTAAGAACAAAGGACGTTTGTCTGCCAAGGAACTGAAATGGTCTGTCTATTACATCAAATAACTTAGCTACAAGTGTTCTGATATTGAATGTTGTCTGTCTTGGATCAAATTTTATATACACACACAAACATACATACATACATATACATACATTTATATTTTATCAAACTACTGCCCTGAGATAAGCTTTAAACCTTAAATCAAAAAACTCCTCTGAAGTCTTCTTAAAACCAAACAATAGTTTAGCATCGTGTTCTTTTAAGATCTATCTATATGGGACCAAATTGAAAACAGCAACTTGAAAGATTAGATAAAAAACGTAGGGGGCAGTGAGCCTATGTTAATGCAGCATGAACAATTCAGAAAAGAAGGGTGAGAGTGATTGCACAACTTGAAGGATATAATCAATATCACTGAATTGTACACATAGAAATTGCTGAATCAGTGTACTGTTGTATAGCCTCAACAGCAACAAGAGAAATAAATTCTTAAAAAAAAGTTATATATATGCATAGTACTCAGTTCTTTTATTAAATAATTTAGTAATAAAATAATAGCTATAATTAACATTTAAATGACTTAGTGCAAGCAACACTGAGAGATAATATATATACGTGAGCTGAAAAGCGGGTGATAATATAGAATCATATTTACAAATGAATGCGTAGTCTTCCTCTCAACTTCCGCAGCCCTGACAATTTTGCTGTAGCTATCTCTTCAAACAAGCATTCAACATATCACAGCCCAATTTTCTATTTTTTTTACACGGCCCTTTCACTTGCATACCTGTTGAGAATGTTATTTGAAAAGTACAATGAAAATCTTGATTCCCTGAAGCATGTTGATTTCAGGAGACATTAAGAATTGAAGCCACCGCCACGGCTTCACAGGCTCCGCTGTAGTTCTCCCTCCCTGGCAGCCCCCCAAGCCACAGTTTCTAAGTGGGGCTTGGCCAGACCACGCCGCAGGCCCTAGCTTCAGTTTGAATTTGGCGCCTAAATCCTGCTCTTGCAGACCCAAATCTCTGCTGATGTGCAGGACCTGAAGAGCCTGTTCTCAGGCACAGAGCTGTACCCAGCTCATTTGCAAAGAGGAAAGTTCCCTTCCTTTGCAAATGACTCAGCACCTGGATCTGCAAATATGGACATGGAAGGGACGGGGTGTATCAAATTTTGGGTGCCAACCCCGCCCCCCTAGGGACAGTGGAGGGCATAAAAGCTCCAAGCTCCCCTGGGGCTCGGAGTGTGGTCTTTCCACTGCTAGGCCCCACATTGCCCCTTGATTGCCCAAACAATATATTTGCACTTTCTGTTTGCCTTGCAACTAGTGGTATGGCGTCTATTTTGTTTCGATTGGTTAATAGGAGAGGACAAGAACCCTTGTTTGGTTACAGAATCACTGTAATCCAAAATTACCTCTGGACTTAAATGGTCAACCGAAGCTTCCCATAAGGGAAATTCCTCTGTGTTCTAATATTTTCCCTATCCACCAGAGATTAAAGGTAGCAGCAATGGAATCTGGGAGTAGCTTAAGACTCTGGATACTCTTTCTAAAGTGATGCTAGTAGTAGCATACTGTAATTGGAAAGCCAAAAGTTGTGGATAGTGGAGGGCTGAGCATTCAGTCCTTAGGAGCATTTTTTTCCGAGATATCTGGGCTATTTTAACTTGAAGCTAAACTCATATGTTACTTCAGGTCAACAATCCTCCTCATATTCTCTATCCAAACAGGACCTGGGAATGGTCTTCTCAAAATGTAGAGTGAAAATGACAGTTGTTGCTAAATGCCCTTACAGTTAAGATTCTAATTTTCTTTTGTCACCACAGTGGGAGCTGTCTTGCCCTAACATGTAGCTCTTCTTATTAAGTAGTTTCTGGGGACTATGCATCACTTAGGGGCTAAGTGTACACCTCCAGAACACTTGGGTTTGAAACCTGACTTCTTTACAAGAATCTTGTGTGATGTTTGGAAAGCCATTTTACCTGCCTAAGCCTCCATTTCTCCAACTGTAAAATGTGGTTAAAAGTGTTGAATATGGACTGGTATATAGAAAATAATCAAAAATAGTAGTTGTAATTGTGATTTGCAGAAAATGTGACTATCGTTGCACTGGCAGAAATGAACTGGTGCAAAGTCCTCAGACTGAGAAGGGCTGAGTTCTGTACTCACTAACCAGGCCTAAGTTCTTATAAATGTGAAGAGACTAACAAGGGAAACCTGAAACTCTGCTCTGTATCAAGGGTTATAAATACTCCTTCTATATTATTTATAAACAGTAATAGGAAGGTGATTGATTTACTAGGGATTGCTGACTAAATATTTTTAGTGCTGACTAAATATTAATCACATGTATAAATCAAGAATACTATGATTTGTACATTGTTGACTTGGAAAGTCATGTAACTGTGGCTCTTATTCCTAATTCTTTCCTTGGTCCTGACCTAAACGAAATGAAAATTAGGAACTTTGAAGATCAGGATTTGTGTTTTATTAAATGCCCATGCAAAGTCATATGCAGTGTTCCGTGAGGTAAAATAATTCCTTTCTTAGTTTTTGGTGGCACATGGACACACACAAAGGCCATTATGACACATAAATTATATATATTATTTTTCACTTATAATTTGATCCATGAAAAATTTCCATAATATGTTTTGCAGTTCTTAATTGACTACTGAAAAAATATGTTCTTTCAGGTTTAGTTCATCTTAAACCTTCTCGGCATATGTGGCACAATTTGTAACTAGAAGACACTACCAGTTTTATGACAATATTCATAAGCAAACAAAACAACGGTTAAAACCACCAGGAAAGCTAAGAACTTTCCTCCAAATATTTTAAAGAAGTCAAGAATAAATGCCTTGATTTCCTTTTGATCACTCAGTAACTGAGTTCATACATTAGGTGTGATGGTTAAGGTTCTGTGTCAACTTAGCTGGGCCATGACTTTCATGGTTTGGCAGTTATTTAATGATGTAGTAGTCATCCTCTTTCCCCAGTCACCATCATGAATAGGCTCATGAACAAAGTGGCCATAATGGCAGGGATGGAGGTTATGCATGGGCTCTACAACATGGACTTCCACTCACCAAGGCCTACTTGGCCAAAGCCACTGCTGAGTACCTGATCTGCAAGCAGCAGAGACCAACACTGAGTCCCTGATATGGCACCATCCCTTGAGGTGATCACCCAGCAATCTGATGGCAGGTGGATTACATTGGAATGCTACCATCATGGAAATGGCAGCATTTCATTTTTATGGGATAGACACTCTGCATACGTATTTGTCTGCCCTGCATGCAATGCCTGTGGCAAAACTACCATCCATGGACTCAGAGAATGTCTTATCCACCATCATGGTATTCCACATAGCATTGTCTTGGATCAAGGGACTCATTTCACTGTAAATCAAGTGCAACAATGGGCCCATGCTCATGGAATTCACTGGTCTTACCATGATACCATATCATGAAGCAGCTGTCTTCACAGAACAATAGAGTGGTCTCCCAAAGACACAATTCCAGTGCCAATTAGGTGGCAATAGTTAGAGGATTGGGGCAAAGTTCTCCAGGAGGCTGAATATGCTCTAAATCAGAGTCCAATACATAGTGCTGTTCTCCCATAGCCAGAATTCACAGTTTCAGGAATCAAAAGGTAGAAATGGGAGTGACACCACTCACTATTACCCCTAGTGTCCCACTGACAAAATTTTTGTTTTCTGTAACGCTGACCCTATGCTCTGTGGGTCTAGAGATCTTAGTTCCAAAGGGAAGAATGTTCTCACCTGGAGACACAACATGGATTCCATTAAATCGGAAGTTAAGAATGACACCTGGGTACTTTGGGCTTCTCATGCCTCTGGATCAACAGGAAAAATAAGGAGTTACCATACTGGCTGGTGTGATTGATCGTAACTACCAAGGTAAAATTTTATTGGTGTTACGTAATGGAGGAAAAGAATATTATGTCTGGAATATAGGAGATTCCTTAGGGCATTTCTTAGTACTACCATGCCCTGAGATCAAAGTCAATGGAAAACTATAGCAACCCAATTCTGACATGAATACTAATGGCCCTGACCCTTCAGGAATGAAGGTTTGAGTCATCCCGTCAGGCAAAGAACCATAACCAGCTGAGTTGCTTCCTGAGGGCATAGGGAATACGGAATGAGTGGTGGAAGAAAGTAGTTCTAAATACCAGTTACGACCACATGACCAACTGCAGAAACATGGATTGTAATTGTTATGAATATTTCTTCCTTTTATGTGTGCATATGAGTTGGAACCGACTCGACGGCACTGGGTTTGGTATTTGGTTTATGCGTGCATCAAATATTTTTATTTTCTTCATTTACAAAATATAAGATGTAAATGGGGCTAGTGTGTTTTAGGTTGTACACATGCTAATTGTATAATGTTAAGGATAAATATGATTCTGTAATTGTCTTTATTTAGAGATCATGTATGGTTTAAGGAGACATGTACAGGTGCCAAGTTGACAAGAGGTAGACTGTGATGGATAAGGTTGTGTGTCAACTTGACTGGGCGATGAGTCTCAGTGGTTTGGCAGTTATGTAATGGTGCAGTTTGGCAGTTATGTAGTGATATAGTTTGGCAGTTATACAATGATGTAATGATCCCCCATGATGTGATCTGATGTGATCAGCCAATAAGTTGTAAGGGCAGTTTCCTCGGGAGAGCGGCCTGTGTCCAATATATATATGGATGTCCTGAAAAAGCTCACTTGCTTGCTCTGAGTCAGGCATTCAGCTCATTGTCATCTGACCTCCAATTCTTGGGTCTTGAGCCAGTGGCCTACCTTATTGCCTGCCAATCTTGGGATTTGTCAGCCTCCATAGCCTGTGAACCAGCAGCCTGCCATTTGACCTACTGATCTTGGGTTCATCAGCTCCTGCAGCTATGTGAGTAAGGAGGAGTCTCCAAGCCTGATGCTTGACCCACAGACTTGGGTCTTGCCAGACTACAACTGTGTCAGCCATTTCCTTCAGATAAATCTCTCTTTCTCTGTCTATATATATAAAATATATATATATATATACACACACACATACATATATATACATATATATATACTTCAGAGAACCCACCCTAGGACAGTAGGCCCATCTCCCTGTCAATATGGCTAGCTGAGAAGGTAAGTGTGGAGTAAAAATTTTACCATAAGTAAGGTGGTCTTTGTCCTTGGCTTTGGATAAATAGCCTTTGAAGGAACTGGGGTGCCTTAGTCTGGGACTTCCAGGCCACACCTGAGAATTTGTGCTGGTGAGTGAGGTTGGCCAGACCAGAAAAGAATCCACTGGGAGGCCAATATAAACTAGCCTCAGAAGGCATGATTTAGCCTATCATGCAGGACTGTCCTATAAAAGATGAGAACACAAAGGCTCAGAGACTTCCTGGTCAGTGAGAACATCTACTCTTCAGAAGGTAGCACACCCCTTGGGATGTGGTAGCTCTGCATTGAGAATTGTCCCAGAGCTTGTGCTGGCCATCTTTTCATTTTTATACTTTTTGGTTATAATAAATCTGTAGTTATAAGTATGGCATGGTCTGTCTGGGGTCTTAAAAGCTTGTGAGTGGCCATCTAAGGTAAAACTACTGGTCTCCCTACTCACCAGGAGCAAAAGAGTAAGAAGGTAACCAGAAGTTCAGAGAAGAAACAAGTCTACATGGGTCATGACATCATATTCCCTGAGACCAGAAGAAATAGATGGTGCCTGACTACCACCACTGATCATTCTGACTGAGATCACAATAGATGATAGAATGGGAGAAAAATGTGGAGCAGAACTCAAATTCTTAAAAAAAAAAAAAAAAAGCCAGACAAACTAAAACAGTACAGAATAGAGGAATCCCTGAGACCACCACCCTGAGGCTAGAACTGAGTCTATGCCTTGAGATCTGAAACTATCCTGAGATTACTTTTTAGAAAAATAGCAAAGTAGCACACAAAATAAAGGATATTACTTGTAAGATCAGTGCTTTACTTAAAACTCATCTGTATGAGACCAAGAGGTCAACAATTACTCAAAGCAAAAATTAGACGATAAGATGGGAGGGAAACTAGAGTATTGGAAATGGAACAAATAGAACACAATTAAAGAGACCATTGACATGCTGTGAAAATTGTAACTAACGACACTGAACAATTTGTGCAAAGATTGTCAAATGGGAACCTAACTTGCTATGTAAACTTTCACCAAAAACTCAATAAAACATTAAAAAAAAATAAACCCGAAGCTGTAGAATCAATTTTGTCTCACAGTGATAGCAATCCTGTTGGTCTAGAGTAGAAGTGCCCCATAGGGTTTCCAAGGAGTGGCTGGTGGATTTGAACTGCTGCCCTTTTGGTTAGCCTCTGCACTCTTAACCACTGTGTCACCAGGGCTCCAAGTACGGAATACTCGTTATTAATTCTGTGAGCCATTCCAGTGAATTAACAAACTCAAAGAGGAAATAGGAGCCAGGAGGTCAGAAAGTAAGAGTATCATGTGGACTTCTGAGCTTATGGCTGGCACCCTGAAGGGATATTGTAAAATCAGACCCACATTTAAGGCCAGCAGTTCATGAGGTTGTGCTGTTGTGTGGACTTCCCAAACTCGTGGTTGCCATCTACCTATTTGGCAGTCTGAAAGGCAGTATCCTTTTAACTTGTGACCTTTGACCTAGCTTTGGATGGTGAGAGTCAGAGAGAAAGAGTGCCATGGGGGCTGCTGGTGATGATGATTGAGAAGTGGAAATGTGAGAACTGGATCAGTCTACACGTTTTGGGGATTGGATTCATGCCCTTCCTTACCATGCAGGAAGATTTAGGACTCTGATCTTGGAAGCCAAGATACTTTTTTTCATGAAATCTAATCTATTCTTAGAAATAAAATCCTGCCTATGAGTTGTGATTTTCATGGAATTCCATGACTTCTTAACTGTGCTCTCTCCTTTCCCTTTGAGAAAATCTGGAGAATATTTAACAATCAAAGGAATGGGTATCTTAAAGAACCTTTCTTCTTGCTTGATGGTCCATGCTGCCCAGTATTTATGGAATCCCAGGCTCTGACTCACTGACTGTTTTGTGATGCTTAGCAGTGAGAATGCCAGGGCTGTAGAGAAGATACCAAAGCCAAGGAGGTCCCTTTATAAACAGAATGTGCTTAACGGAGCTTTTTTTTTTAAACCTTTATTGTGCTTTAGGTGAAAGTTTACAGCACAAATAAGTTTCTCATTAAAAAATTTATACACAAACAGTTTTGAGACGTTGGTTGCAATCCCCACAATGTGTCGGCACCCTCCCCTTTTCCTTTTCCAGCCTGGGTTCTCTGTGTCCATTCGTCCAGTTTTTCTGTCCCTCCTGCCTTCTTGTCTTTGCTTTTGGGCAGGTGCTTCCCATTTGGTCTCTTGAACTTGACTGAACTAAAAAGCACATTCCTAATATGTGTTATTGTTTGTTTTACAGGTCTGTCTAATCTTTGGCTGAAAGATGGACTTCGGGAATGCCTTTAGTTCTGAGTTAGCAGGATTAAGGGAGGTTTTCAGAGACCTAGGAAATGCAAGACCCTTGAGATTCTGCCCAGGGAAACGACACCCTCAACCCGCTCACTCCCTAATTATCTCTTGCTCAATCCATGGTGAAATATTCAATCAGACAAGTTGCTGAGTTTAAGGTCAAACTGAAATTCTTTTCCCACCCCTTTTCATTTTTTTCCAAGGTAAACATTTTACTGTCTCTAATGCAGAAAACTTAGAAGTTTATCCTTACTTGCCCTAGAAACCCTGTAATTTTCCTCTTAAATAACCACTCTCTGTGCTTTGAGCTTTTAACCGACTACCCAGTGAGGTTTCACGAGATTTGCTCTCTTCTGATTTGCCTCAATTTGTACCACTTTAGTTTGTAGAAACACAAACCAATCTGTTTAATTTTGTTTACCTACCCACAAACAGCAACCATACTCCAGCCATAATGTTTCTCTTCAGCTATTGCCCCAATTTTCACATTCTCTTTGGGGCAGGAGTCCTGTACATGTTGCCTATCAAGATAGTCTGAATTTTCTCATCTTCCACTTGCCCTTTAACCTATTCCACCTAGGTGTTTGTTCCCAGAATTTAAATGAAATTTCTCTCATGTAAAGATCACGAGTAACCTCCATCATATAAAATCTAAAGGTCATAAGTGTACAACCTGAAACTATAAAACTTCTAGAAGAAATCACAGAAGAAAAATCTTTGTGACTCTTGGTTAGGTAAAGATTTCTTAGATATGACCCTGTCATGAGTTGAATTGTGTCCTCCAAAAATATGTGTCAACTTGGCCAGACCATGATTCCCAGTATTGTGTGATTGTCCAACATTTTGTCTTCTGATATGATTTTCCTGTGTGTTATAAATCCTACCCTTTAAATTAATGAGGCAGGGCTCAATCTACAAGATTAGGTTGTGTCTTAAGCCAAACTCTTTTGAAATATAAAACAGAGAAAGCAGCAAAGAGACCTGGGGACCTCAGACCACCAAGAAACAACAGCCAGAAGAATAGCACATCTTTGGATTTGGGTCCCTGCTCTGAGAAGCTTCTTGACTGGGGAAGATTGATGACAAGGACTTCCCCCAGAGCTGACAGAGACAGAAATCCTTCCCCTGGTGCTGGTACCCTGAATTTGGACTCCCAGCCTCCTAAGCTGTGAGAGAATAAATTTCTCTTTGTTAAAGCCATCCACTTGTGGTATTTCTGTTATAGCAGCACTAGATAACTAAGACAGACCCCAAAAGCATAATCCAAGAAAGAAAAAAATTGACATATTGGACTTCCTCAAACTTAAAACATTCTGTTCTTTGAAAGACACTGTTAAGAGAATAAAAAGATAAACCCCAGACTGAAAAAAAAAATTACAAACCACATATTTGATAAAAGTCTTGTATGCAGAATATATAAAGCAGGCACATAACAGAATAATAAGAAAACAGACAACTCAATTAAAAAGCAGGCAAAAGATTTGAACGAATACTTCACCAAAGAAAATAATATGAATGACAAGGAAGAGAAGGCAGGAGTAGACAGGAAAGCTGGTAATAGGAAACCCAAGGTTGAGAAGGGAGAGTGTTTACATGTTGTGGGGTTGTTAACAAATGTCATAAAGCAATATGCGCAATGTTTAATGAGAACCTAGTTTGTTTTGTAAACCTTCAGCCAAAGTACATTAAAAAATAAAAGAAAATAATATGAATGGAAGATAAGTACATGAAAAGATGCTCAGCATCATTAGTCATCAAGGGAATGTAAATTTAAACTCAATGGGATACCACCTATTAGAACAGCTAAAAAAAAAATTAGTATGGAGCAACTGGATCTCGGATGTATTGCTCTAGGAATGAAAAATGGTTCAATGACTTTGGGAAACAGTTTTGAAGTATTGTATAAAGTTAAATATTAACTTACAATTTGGTCTAGCAATCCTATTTGTAGATATTTACCCAAATAAGATGAAAATCTGTATTCACACAAAAACTTGTGTGTGACTATAGTTACTTTATTTGTACTCTCCAAAAACTAGGAACAACTTTCAGCACGGAATGAATAAACAAATAGTGGTACATCCATACAATGGAATACTACCAATTGCCTTAGAGTGGATTCCCGACTCATGGTGACCTCATGCGTATCAGAGTAAAATTGTGCTCCAGAGAGTTTTCAATGACTGATTTTTAAAAAAAATAATTTTTATTGTGCTTTAAGTGAAAGTTACAAGTCAGTCTGTCACATATAAGCTTATACACACCTTACTCCATACTCTCCCCCTAATGAGTCAGCCCGCTCCCTCCTTCCAGTCCCTCCTTTCGTGACAGTTTTGCCAGTTTCTAACCTTCTCTACTCTCCCATCTCCCCTCCAGACAGGAGATGCCAACACAGCCTCAAGTGTCCACCTGATACAAGTAGCACACTCTTCATCAGCATCTCTCTCCAACACATTGTCCAGTCCCTTCCATGTCTGATGAGTTGTCTTCAGGAATGGTTCCTGTCCTGGGCCAACAGAAGGTTTGGGGACCGTGACTGCCGGGATTCTTCTAGTCTCAGACCATTAAGTCTGGTCTTTTCATGAGTATTTGGGGTCTGCATCCCACTGTTCTCCTGCTCCCTCAGGAGTTCTCTGTTGTGCTCCCTGTCAGGGCAGTCATCGGTTGTGGCCGGGCACCATCCAGTTCTTCTGGTCTCAGGATGATGTAAGTCTCTGGGTCATGTGGCCCTTTCTGTCTCGGGCTCATAGTTATCGTGTGGCCTTGGTGTTCTTCATTCTTCTTTGATCCAGGTGGGTTGAGACCAATTGATGCATCTTAGATGGCCGCTTGTTGCATTTAAGACCCCAGACGCCACACTTCAAAGTGGGATGCAGAATGTTTTCATAATAGAGTTTATTAGGCCAATTGACTTAGAAGTCCCCTTCAGCCATAGTCCCCAAACCCCCGCCCTTGCTCCGCTGACCTCCGAAGCATTCAGTTTATCCTGGAAACTTCTTTGCTTTTGGTCCAGACCAATTGAGCTGACTTTCCATGTATTGAGTATTGTCCTCCCTTCACCTAAAGTAGTTCTTATCTACTAACTAATCAGTAAATAACCCTCTCCCATCCTCCCTCCCTCCCCCCTCTTGTAACCACAAACGTATGTGTTCTTCTCAGTTTATACTATTTCTCAGGAACTTATAATAGTGGTCTTATACAGTATTTGTCCTTTTGCAACTGACTAATTTCACTCAGCATAATGTCTTCCAGGTTCCTCCATGTTATGAAATGTTTCACAGATTTGTCACTGTTCTTTACGGATGTGTAGTATTTCATTGTGTGAATGTACCATAATTTATTTAACCATTCATCTATTGATGGACACCTTGGTTGCTTCCAGCTTTTTGCTATTGTAAACTGTGCTGCAATAAACATGGGTGTGCATATATCTGTTCATGTAAAGGTGTTATTCCTCCAGGGTACATTCCGAGGAGTGGGATTTCTGGGTTGTATGGTAGTTCTATTTCTAACTTTTTAAGAAAACGCCAGATAGATTTCCAAAGTGGTTGTACCGTTTTACATTCCCACCAGCACTGTATAAGAATTCCAATCTCTCCGCAGCCTCTCCAACATTTATTATTTTGTGTTTTTTGGATTAATGCCAGCCTTGTTGGAGTGAAATGGAATCTCATGGTAGTTTTAATTTGCATTTCTCTGATGGCTAATGATCGAGAGCATTTTCTCATGTCAATGACTGATTTTTAAGAAGTGAATTGATAAACCCTTCTTCTCAGGTACCTCTAAATAGACTCAAACTTCCAAACTTTTCATTAGCAGCTGAGTGCCTTAAACATTGCATCAGCCACTACTCAGAATAACCGAAAAACACAAAACCATTGCTGTTGAGTCAATTCCGACTCATAGCAACCCTGGGATACGACAGAGTAGAACTGCTCACATAGGGTTTCCAAGGACCAGTTGGTAGATTTGAACTGCCAACCTTTTGGTTAGTAGCCAAACCCTTAGCCACTATGCCACCAGGGCTCCACTACTGAGAATAGGAAAGAATTATTGCTATATGTAACAATATGGATGAATCTCAAGTGCTTTATGCCAAGTGAATGTAGCCAGATTAAAAATGCTGCATACTGTGTGAAACATACTGTATGATTCCATTTAGATTCCATTTATATTTATACATGCAAAACTATAGGGGTAGGAAATAGATCAGCTGCTGGGTACGTAGGAGAAGGGAAGGACTAAGAAAAAGCACTGGGAATTTTGGAGGGTGATAGAAAGTGTTATATCTTGATTACGGTGGTGATATGTTTTTCAAAACTCACAGAACCTAAAAAGAGTGAATTCTACTGCATGTTATTATTCATTACAAAAAGAATATGGGGAAAAAATCTGTGGACATTTTCATTATAAACACAATAATAGATGAGCTTTCAAAAGAATTCAATGGTCAGTTCTAAGTCTATGTGTCATCTGAGCAGCTTTTGACAAAGTTAACTAATTCCCTCTCTTCATGAATTCCTTTTTTTTTTTTTTTTTTAATTTTCTGACTCCACAGATAACATATTCTTCTTGTTTTCCTTCTATTTCAGTGGCTGGTTCCCCTCAGTCTCACTTGCTGTCCATTCTTCTTCTTCCTCAACTTTAAATGTTAGGGTGCCCTCATCTTAGGACCAATTACATAAATGGTAAGTTCACAAATTTATTAAGAGTTCCAAGATGGTGACAGCACAGCGTTGGCCTACGTGTGGGCCCTCTGGCCACGGGGTCTTGTGCATCTGCACAGGTCATACTGCCATGAAGTCAGCCCTTCTCTTACTGCTTCTCAGCATGTCCACTGTTGAAGCCCAGCAGAAGCCACTGACATCTGTCACTGGCCAATTCCACTGCCTTTGTAACTGCTCTTTTTGTTTCTGCTCTTTGTTCTTGACAGGCTATCATTCACACAGGAGCCAGAGTCATCCTTTCAAATACATCCGGTCATGGTGCTTCTCTGCTCATTACTTCTCAGTGGCTTTCTATCACTGTCAGTATAAAATCCTACGTCCTTACCGAGGCACAAAACCAGACCTGATGTGGCCTGTGGTTTTCTCACATCTGTGACCACCCTTTCCTTCGTCCATCCTCCTTGCTCTTGCCTCCACAGGGCCTTTGCACTTGCTAGTTCATCAGCATAGAGCAAGTTCCCCACTTCTTTGCAAGATTTATTCTCACTCTTTTTTTCAGGTTTCTGTTTAACTCTCACCTCCTAAAAGAGGATTTCCCTGGCCACCTTGTCTACAAGAGCTATTCTCCCCACATCCCAAGTCTCTCTACATTCCCTTTCACTCAGTACTTTATTTTTTACAGCACTCATCTGAAATTGGGTTGTACATTAGTTTGTTTATTGTCTCTGTCCCTAATGGCCGTGTAAACTTCATGAGAACCAAATGCTGTCAAGTTGATTTTCTCTCTTGCTGACCCCACAGGTGTTCCATAAGGTTTTCAATTGCTGATTTTTCAGGAGTAGATCTCCAGACCTTTCTTCTGAGGCATCTCTGGGCAGACTCAAACCTCCAACCTTCTGATTGGCAGCTGAGTATGTTAGCAACTTGCGCCACCCAGGGACTCCACCTTCATGAGAGCAGGGACCTGCTCTTTTCTTGCTGTGTATCTGGTGTAAAGGACAGTGCCCAGAACATAGTAGACTCTCAATGAACATACCCCCAAACACTGCATCTTTTTTTGTTTACTTCTTGCTATAGAAGTCTCTCTTGCCTACTTTACTCATTTATAAGTAAATTAATATTTTGTTCAAGCACAGGAAGTTGCCAGTATCGGACCATTTTGGATCTATAAAATGGCAACATTGTATAGTTCAAGTGAACACGTTTGTATCATAAACAAAACAAAATAACAAGAGAAGTATGTGAATGTGTCAATGACACACTGATAAAGATAAGCAAGGTTTTAGATGGGAAAATATTACTACATATAAATAAAACCTGACACTGCTCGTGTCGGCGCCTCTGCCTTTCTGTGGACGTTTGTGAACTGCTAGAGAGTGGCAGGGTACCTGCTTCCTGGGTGATAAGAAGAAATGAATGGATTTCACATTGACAGCTTGTTAATCCATTCCTTGGCAACCACAACACTGGAGACCAATCTGAATTTGCAACAATCCTTGTTCTCTCTTAAAGTCTTATTTCAGCCATGTCTGTGCAATCTGTGAATGAATCCAAACCAGAGATGTGTATAATAATCATAATGACATGTCCTGACAGATTTTAGCTCTTTCTCTGCTAATCCAGGGAAAGGATTTCTTTTTTTTCATTTTTCTTTCCAGCACAGCAACAATTATTAAACTTAAGAGGTGCCAAAAAAAAAAAAAAAAAAACCAACTTTTTTTTAATTTCTAACTACTGAAACATATAATCCCATGGCATTTGCACATTATGCTTAATTGCGAATGATTATTGACAGCATGAATCTTGTATTAGCATGCTAGCTTCAATGAGATCTATTTGTACTTCCAACCTCTAACAGCAGAGATGGTTTAATGCTGAATAATTTTTTTTAATACTCCCAGTTTCTTTTAACTTTAGAGGTTTTTTTCATCCAAAGTTTTAATTTTTCCCCAGAAGCTTTGCAAGTATAATAAATCTATCAAAGTCTAAAACCCATCTGAGTAGAGGCTTGATATCCATAGAGTAGGTTTGCCAATTGAGGCATAAGACTAGAGCTTTCTTTTCTTGCTCTATTTCTTATTTTCTTCCATCGACTCATTAATTTACAAACATATGCATTCTTTGCACATACTGAAAACCTGATGACTATGCTTTTGAAAAGATATATGGCAACCATCAAGTTAAGCCTTCTAGATAACTCAGTTTATACACACAATCATTAAACTCTGCTGGCTCAGTCAATGTTACAAATGGCCCTCCTATTGGGAAGAGGTGCAAACGCTCTTGGTTATGAATTAGCCAGGCACGGGGTCAAAAAGAATTATTAATAGCAAGAAAATAATTCAGTTAAAGGGGAGAGTGACATCTTTGCTTGTGAAAGAAAATTGAAGGATCCTTATAATAAATAATAAGTATCTAAATTTCATCTCAAATGGCTCTTTTTATTAGACAGTTTTGAAAAATTCACACACAGTGAGTGGATTGTCTAAAAATTGAAGTATTGAGGCATTCATGAAGACTCACAGACAAAGGAATTAACTGCATGTTTTCAAATTAATTAACATTGTGATGTTAATCTGTTAATATTTTTATAAAACATTTTATTAAGATAGCATATATAGAATGTGTGTGTGTGTGTGTGTATGTGTTAGTAAGGAGAGAGAGAGGCAATGGTAGTACTGTGACCTAAAAAATGGCTGGCCTAAGCCAATAGGGATCTCATTTCACTGGCAGTACTTGGATTAGGTAAGAATATTCTAGAATCTCCTTGCCCCACTGCTGTAATAATGGCCATTGGATTTTTTTTTTTTTTTTTTAATGAGCACTTAAATAAAATTATCCTAGTTACGTCTTTGACCCTTCAGCTTCAGTTCTGTCAAGTCACTGGCAATAGTATATTTGTTCAGTGTGTTCCATTTTCAGGAATAGGATCATTGACCAAACTAGATGATCTTTTCTTGCCATCCCACAAAGCAAGGGCAAATCCACACGTGGGTTTTATAAATCGTGGTTAAGTCAGATCATTGTCTGTTCACGGCTGGGCTGAGGCATGGAAGGTGTACAGAACATGGTAGTCTAAGCCACTTGCTCAGGGGTTCTAAGTTAGTACCATTTCTAGGTTAGTAGCAGGGCCTGGGATAGGCGGTTAAGTGACTTTTTTTCTCTAATGATTCAGGGGTGATCAGACCTTGACAAAATTATTTGCTCCAACTGAATTACACACAAGAATGAAAGAAACGATAAAATGCTTAATTGTGAATGAGAAACATAATTGTCATAAGACCCTGTTGTTGCTGTTAGTTGCTAAGTAGTTGATTCCGACTCATGGTGATTCCATGTGTACAGAGTAGAACTGCTCCATAGGGTTTTCAAGGCTGTGGCCTTTCGGAAGTAGATCACCAGGCCTTTCTTCTGAGGGGCCCCTGGGTGGGTTGGAACTGCCCACCTCTTGGCCAGTAGCCTAGGGCTTAACAGTTTTCACCACCCAGGGATTTCTTGTATAACACTACTAAAAAAAAACTACTAGATACTCATAAATTAGCATGATCTCACTTGCATCTTTTGGGAAGCTACTTGTAAGCCAAATGGTAATCAGAAGCCCCTCCATTAATTGATCATGTACCTTCACTGTTACATGGGTTTGATTTATTCAAAGGCTGTTCTGTTGTTGTCAGCTGTCATCGAGTTAGCCCCCGACTCATGTCGACCCCATGCCAACAGAACAAAATGCTGTCCAGACCTGCATCATCCCCATGAATGATTGAGAACCAGACCATTGTCATACACAGGGCTTTCAATGGCTGATTTTCAGAGTTGAGTGAATGTGAAATCATAAAACATTAATTAAATAGATCAATTGTTTCATAGTTTCAGGCCAAGGTAGCCTGATGTATCTATTTGCACATAGCCATTGAGGGCACAAACGTTCAAAGCTCTAAAAATACGTTGCCTCCTTCCTTGGAGAGTTTTCTATGGATAGTTTTATTGTCTTTTTATTTACATTCTTTCTTCATACATGTAAATGTATTCAGTCAGGTTTAAATCAGCTCCTGAGGACATTAGTAACATCTTGCTAGCATAATTTCATCTTGCAGTTCCTCTCTTAGGTGGTAGTATATTTTACTTATTTCTAAGTTATCAAGTTTCACCTCACTAGAGCTTCCAGGCATTGTCAACATTAACAGCCAAGTTATAAAATATTTTGATTCCCCTCACATAACATAAAGATTGGTCCCTTATAAATGTATAACAGCTTCTGGTTTGTTTTTTCTTACAAATTTAACACAAGGACCATCGAACTCCAAACATAAAGAATCTGGTAATTACAAGTCCATCATCTTCCACTTGACGTTTTGCTAGTCCTGCAGTCGGCTAGAATAGCCCTCTAAACTCATGGGATTGATTACGGTTCAACTCAGGCAACTGGTTCATGCCTGCTAAAGAATTAACCAGGCACATTTCTATTTTGGTATGGAAGAGTCTCTAAGCTGGATTTAGCTAAATGAAACAGAAACACTTATTGGTTAGGAAATAAAACAATGCAGACATAGTCATCTTCTTTGTCCCTTATTATTATTGGGCATTTGAAGGTGTTTGACAAGGCTTGCATAGGTGGACAGTTGGAAGGAGTAGACATTTTAACTGACAAATATATCCCCCTTTATCTTTCTAAACTACATACGTTTTGTTGAATAAAGATCATCAAAAAGGTAGGATGATTTAATAAAATAGATATCACTAGAAATGTTAATAAAAAAAGGAAAATTAAAATAAAGTGCTTTTGGAGGAAAGTAGTAGAAATTTTTGGTGCCTATCCCAATTTCCATTTTAGGGGCTCCCTACATGAAACAAAGATAATACTTTACCTTTTCTGAATCTAAAAAAAGAAAAAAAAAACCTACTGCACACTTATTCAGACTTCCGATTTTGGTAGGATATTTCCTATTTTACTATAAAACATGCCTTTCTCCGTTCTTTAATCTGCTAGGGTTTGGTTCTACTCCAACACAGGGCTTTGAACCATTTCATTCCTGTTCAAACCCCTGCTGAGAATTGAATTTCTAACAACTTCTCAGGAAGTTATACATAAGAACCACCCGACCTGTTGTGGTCAAGTCAATTCCGACCCATAGTGACCCTATAGGACCCCACAGGGTTTCCAAGGAGAACCACCTGGGCACCTTGTTAAAATGTAGATTCTGATTCAGGGTATCTGGGGTGAAACTACCTGGTTTGAAGACCCACCCTAAGAATGGTTTTCTACTCTGTCATTATATTAGCATCACCTGAGAAGCTTTTAAAATACCACTGATCCTTGGGCTCCTCCACAGAGTTATTAGAATTTTTGAGGGGTGAAACATGGGAAGGAGCATTTTTAATATATATTTTTTGTTGAAGTTTAATATGTGTACAGAAGAATACAGATATCATAAATGTACAGGTCAAAGAATTATCACAAAATGAGCACACCTCTGTGACTACCACTCAGATTAAGAAACAGAACGTCACCAGCATCTTAAAAGCCCCACTCATATCTCCTTCCAATCAGGCTTTGTTTTTGTTGTTATCTGCCACCAAATCAACTCTGATTCATGGCAACCCCAGGTATAAAACAACAAAATGTTGCCCAGTCCTATGCTGTCTTCATGATCCTTGGTATGTTTCCAGTCCATTGTTGTAGTCATTGTGTATTTTGAGTGCTTTCCAACCTATGAGGCTTATATCCCAGCACTATGAGACAATATTCTCTTGTGATCTATAAGATCTTTACTAGCTAATTTTCAGAAGTAGATCGCCAAACTTTTTAGTCTATCTTAGTCTGGAAACTCTGCTGAAACTGTCCACTGTGTGTGATCCTGCTGGTATTTGAAAGACCAATCACATAGCTTCCAGCATCACAACAACATGCTAGCCACCACAGTATGGCAATATGAGAGATAGGTGGTAGAATCAGGCTATACTACTTTTTAACAGTTTCAAAGCAGATTCTAATCTACAGTCAAATATGAGAATCGCCATATTCACTGCTAATTGTATTCTATACCAATTTCTCCATTTTGACTGAGTCTAATATTTTTTCTAATTTTTTTTTTTTAATATTTTTAGTTGCGAGGAATGTGTAATGAATAGATATTAAACACGTACTCCATGTTGAGGATTTCACAAAGCTGTGTTTAAGTACTATTCATTACCCATTCTTCACAACTCAAAATATTAGACTCACTCAAAATAGAGAAATTGGTATAGAAAACAATTAGCAGTGAATATATAGTGGCTCTCATTTTTGACTGGAGATGAGAATCTGTTTTGGAACTGTTAGAAAACAGTATAGCCTGATTCCACCACCCACTCATCGGTCATAGCAGCAGAATATTATCTGTTATAATGCTGAAAGATGAGCCCTTCAAGTTGGAAGGCACTCAGAGTAAGACTGGGGAAGAGCTGCCTCTTCAAAGTAGAGTTGACCTTAATGATGTGGATGGAATAAAGCTTTTGGGACCTTCATTTATTGATGTGGCATGACTCAAAATGAGAAGAAATAGCTGCAAACATCTGTTAATAATTGGAATGTGGAATGTACGAAGTATAAATCTAGAAAAATTGGAAGTCATCAAAAATGAAATGGAACACATAAAAATCCATATCCTAGGCATTAGTGAGCTGAAATGGACTGGTATTAGCCATTTTGAATTACACAATCATATAGCCTACTATGCTGGGAATGACAAATTGAAAAGGAATGGAGTTGCATTTATCATCAAAAAGAATATTTCAAAATCTATCCTGACAACAGTGTCAGCGATAGGCTAATATCCTTACGGCTACAAGGAAGACCAGTTAATACAACTATTATTCAAATTTATGCACCAACAATAATGCCAAAGATAAAGAAATTGAAGATTTTTACCAACTTCTACAGTCTGAAATTGTTCAAATGTTCAATCAAGATGCATTGATAATTACTGGTGGTTGAATGCAAAAGTTGGAAACAAGGAAGGATCTGTAGTTGGCAAACGCAACCTTGGTAGTAGAAATGATACCGGAGATGGTATGACAGAATTTTGAAAGACCAACTATTTATTCATTGCAAATACCTTTTTTCAACAACATAAACGGCGACTGTACACATGGACCTCATTAAATGGAAAACACAGGAATCAAATTGACTACATCTGATGGAAAAGCTCAATATCATCAGTCAGAACAAGGCCTGAGGCCAATTAGGGAATAGATCACCAATTGCTCATATGCAAATTTGAGTTGAAGCTGAAGAAAACTGAAACAAGTTCATAGAACAAAAATATGACCTTATGTATATCCCACCTGAATTTGGAGACCATCTCAAGAATAGATTTGACATATTGAACACTAATGACCGAAGATAGATAAGTTGTGAGAGGACATCATAAAAGAAGAAGGCAAAAGGTCATTAAAAACATGGGAAAGAAAGAAAAGATCAAAATGGATGTCAAAAGAGACTCTGAAACTTGCTCTTGAACAGAAATTAGCTAGAGCAAATGGAAAAGATGGTGAAGTACCTGGAATTAGAAAACCAAAAGGAAAGAACAGGTTTGGCATTTCTCAAGTGGAAAAAAACAAAGAAAAAAATTCAAGGCTTGAGTTTCAATTTTGAAGGATTCTATGGCAAAATATTGAATGACACAGAAGCATCAAAAAAAGATGGAAGGAAAACGCAGTCATTGTACCAAAAAGAACTGGTCGACCTTCAACCATTTCAGGAGGTAGCATATTAACAAGAACCAATGGTAAGAAGTGCAAGCTGCACTGAAGGCATTGGCAAAAAACAAGGATCCAGGAACTGGCAAAATACCAATTGAGATGTTTCAGTGCTGGAGATGCTCACTCATCTATGCCAAGAAATTTGGAAGACAGCTACTTGGCCAACCAACTAGAAGTGATCCATATTTGTGTCCATTCCAAAGATGACCCAACAGAATGTGGAAATTATCAAACAATATTATTAACATCACACAGAAGTACAATTTTGATGAAGATAATTAAAAAGTGGTTGCAGCAGCACATTGACAGAGAACTACCAGAAATTCGAACCAGATTCAGAAGAGGACATGGAATGAGAGATATCATTGCTGATGTCAGATGAATCTTGGCTGAAAGAAGAGAATACCAGAAGGATATTTACCTGTGTTTTATTGACTATGCAAAGGCATTCGACTGTGTGGATCATAACAAATTATGGATAACACTGTGAAGAATGGGAATTCCAGAACACTTAATTGTGCTCATGGATCAATTGTGTATGTAGACCAAGAGGCAGTCATTGGAACAGAACAAGGGGATACCCCAGGGTTTAAAGTCAGGAAAGATGTGCTTCAGGATCAGGATTGGAGGAAGACTCAATGACCTGAGATACGCAGATAACACAGCCTTGCTTGGGCAAACCAAAGAGGACTTGAGCTACCTACTGAAGAAGATCAAAGGTCACAGCCTGCAGTATGGACTATACCTCAACAAAGAAAACAAAAATCCTCACAATTGGACCAATAAGCAACATCATGATAAACGGTGAAAAGATTTAAGTTGTCAAGGATTTCATTTTACTTGAATCCACAATCAACACTCATGGAAGCAGCCATCAAGAAATCAAATGGCATAGTGGATTGGGCAAATCTGCTGCAAAAGTCCTCTTTAAATTATTGAAAAGCAAAATGTCACTTTGAGGACTAAGGTGTGCCTGACCCAAGCCACGATATTTTCAATCACCTCAAAAGAATGTGAAAGCTGTACAATGAATACGGAAGAGCAAGGAAGAATTGATGCCTTTGAATTATGGCGTTGGTGAAAAATATTTTATATACCATGGACTGCCAGAAGAATGAGCAAATCTGTCTCAGAGGGAAGTACAGCCAGAATACTCCTTGAAAGTGAGGAGGATGAGACTTCCTCTCATGTACTTTGGACATGTTATTAGAAGGAACCAGTACGTGGAGAAGACTTCATACTTGGTAAGGTAGAGGGTCAGCAAAAAACAGGAAGACTGTCAATGAGATGGATTGACACAGTTGCTGCAATGATGGGCTCAAACATAGCAAGAAGATGACACAGAACCAAGCAGTGTTATGTTCTGTGGTACACAGGGTCTCTAAGAGTTAGAACCAACTCAAAGGCACCTAACGACAACATTTCGGCTTCACAATAACCATTTAGAATAAGTTAGCATTAAATCCTTTAGTACAAATGAGGAAGCTGAGGCTAAAGGAGATAAAAATTTATAAAAGCAGTACCACTAAAGTGGGAAAGCTGACATGCAAACCCTGGTCTGCTTACTGGTTGTTATGGGTTGAATTGTTTCCCCCCAAAATTATATGATGTAAATCCTAACCTCTATGCCTATGGTTTAATCACATTTGGAAATGAGTTTTCTGCTTTGCTAATGAGGTAGGATTATTGTAGGGTGTGTCTTGAGTCAATCTCTAACAAGATATAAGACGAACAAGCAGAGATGGGGAAAAGATATATGCCATGCCACATGAAAATCACCAAGGAGCCATGAAATAAGGGCCTTCCCCAAAAGCTGAGATAGAAAGCCTTGCCCTAGAACCTGTGCCTAGAATTTAGACTTCTAGCCTCCTAAACTGAGAAAATAAATTTCTGTTTCTTACAGCCACCCACTTGTGGTATTTCTGTTATACCATCACTAGATAACACAGAATTTAGTACCAAGAGTAGGGTGTTGCTCTAACAAGTGTTTAACATATGGAAGTGGTTTTGGAATTGGGTAATGGGCAGAGACTAGAAGATTTTTAAGGTGACTAGTAGTAAAACCTACATTGCCTTAAAGAGGCTTTTGGTAGAATTATGGACATCAGAGGCAATTCAGAAGGAAGTGAGGAGAGCTATAAAGAAAGTCTCTATCATCTTAGGGAATACATATGGCGCCACCAACATAATGTGGCTAGAAATATGGATGTTAAATGTTCTTCTGGTAAGGCTTCCAAAGAAAATGATGAACATGCGATTAGACAGTGAAGGAAGGATGATACTTTTTATGCAGTGGCAAAGAGCTTGTCTGAATTAAGTTCAAATGTCTGGCGGATATAGATAGAACTTGTAAGTGATGAACTTGGATGTTTGGTTGAGGAGGTTTCTAAGCAAGCTCTTAAAGAAACAACGTTGTTTCTAACTGCCACTTATAATAAAATGTGAGAGGAAAAAGATGGACTTAAAAATGAACTATACAATATGAAAAAAAAATTTGGAAAATTCTATTGTACAAACTAAGAACATGTGTCCTAGAATTTTCAACAAGGATGTGGCTACACAATATTTTGTTAAAGAGATTAAACCCCTGACTGATGGATCTAACCAAAGACCACAGCAGAAAACCCATCAGCTTAAACTGAAAGGGAAAGAAGAAGAACAAAAGGAAAGAATGGTGTCTGCTTCTTGGAATTCTATAAGCAGGAAACAGGCCAAAGAAGCTACTTCTGTTGTCCTCCAAGAAAGGAAAAGAACCATCCCTGGAGCAGCTCGGAGATCAACAGAACTGTTGGAAGGAGCATGGGAAGCAGAGCTGCTTTGATCTCAAAGGATGGGGCCATGGCCTCTGTGGTCTCAAAGGGTAGAGCCACCATCTCCTAGGTTTCAAAGAGTCAGATCTTTGGCAACTCCGTTCTGCAGTGTGGGGCTGCTGTTCAGTTTGGCCAGAGGATGGGGCCACTGCCAAAAACTGAGGGGATGGAGCTGCCATTACCAAGGGGCAGAAGAATGGGGCCTGATGGGGCCGAGGGGGCAGGGTGCCACTCTGATGGGCTAGGAGAATGGGGCCACCCAATGCCAAGGGAGCAGAGCTGCTATTCTAGTGGACCCGGAAGGTGGAGCTGAAGCCCAAGCCTGAGGGACCTCCACCCAGATTCCAGGGAGCCTGGCCAACACCAGAGTCTGGAAGGTGGAAGCCTAGCCTAAATGCCGCCAAAGAGCACAGAACTGTTTTCAAGCCTTGAGAGTGTGGTGCAATGGGTCAATTTTATGTGGCCTTTCTTGCCATGGTCTTGTAGTTCCACCCAGGTGATTGGGTGAGACAGTGCAAATAGGGTAATTGTGGCTCACCAAGAGGACTGATCATTTTTGCCATCCCACTGGGCTTGAAATGAGCCATCCCAGAGGTGGGAAGGAGAGGTTCCCACTATCACCTGTAGGAGAGACAGGCAAGAGAGACCAGCAGGAGACAGTGCAGTGGGCTTGCCTGCCCACGGAGGGAAAATGTTGAGTGCCTTTGTGCAGGAAGCTTCCTGGTAGAGTAGGGTGCCTCTGGGCACTTGGTGGAACTAGATTTGCTGAGCTTGGGGTGAGTTCCTTCAGCCAAGCCTTACTAGCAGAGTGAGGTGCCTTTGGGCACTCATTCGCAGAGCTAAAAGAGTTTTCTAACACTTGCCTGAGCAGGGCAGAGGCAGAGGTTGCCAGAGAGAGGCGTGCCTGTGAGCACGGCTGAGAAGAGGCTGTCCAGATTGAAAAACTGTATGCTGAATGTTCCTGAATCTGAATTGCCACCTGTTACTTCCCTAATAAACCCCATAATCGTGAGTAGTGTCTGTGAATTCTGTATGGACACTGCAGTGAATTATCTAACCTAGCACAGAAGTAGAGAGTATCATGGGAGAAAGGGTTGGTATCAGAATTGGTCAAGATGGCAGAGACAGAAGGCATGTCTGACTTCCACCTCATAGAAATCAGCCTTGGACTGTTTATCTTGATTCACCTTCCACCTTGTGACTTTAGAGGAGGTCAGACGCTGCCCCCACGCCGTTTTTACAGAGAGCTAATATAAATCGTTCTGCTGGGTTTTGTACTTGCTTGGTGCCCATTCTACCTTCTTTCCCTCCAATTTCTTCCATTTGTAATGGAAATGTCTACTTCGTGCCTATTCCAGCACTGTACTTTGGAAGCAGATAACTTGTATTCTAGATTTCACAGGTTTACAGATGAAGAGGAATTTTACTCCAGGATATAATATGCCTAATGTCTCACCAATATTTGATTTAGTTGGTTCAGAAGATGAGATTTTGGACTTGCATTTGATTTAAGACTTTTGGGATGATGTGATGGGGTGAATGAGTTTTGCATGTGGGAAGAAAATAAATTTGGGGGGCCAAAGGGTAGAATGTTATGAATTGAATTGTGTTCTCCAAAAATATGTGTTGTAAATCCTAACCTCTGTGCTTGTGGTTATAATCCCATTTGGAAATGGTTTTCTGTTATGTTAATGAGATAGTACTAGTGTAGAGTGTACCAAGAGTCAATCTCTTACAAGATATAAAAGAAGCAAGCAGAGATAGGGACAAGAGAGATGCCATGCCACATGAAGATCAGCAACGAGCCAAGGAATAAGGACGTTCACTCAGAGATGACAGAGAGAGAAAGCCTTGCCCTAGAGCCAGTGTCCTGAATTTTTTAGACTTCTAGCCTCCTAAAATTTGAGAAAATAAATTTTTGTTTGTTACAGCCACTAACTTGTGGCATTGCTGTTATAGCAGGACTAGATAACTGAGACAGTGGTTACAAGTTCAAGCTGAAATTGCACAGATTTAGGTTTATATCTTAGCCCCACCACTTACTAAATGTGTGACTGTGAGTCAACTGGTTCAATTTTCCTAGCAATTAAATGGAGATCATAATATTATTTAACTCATATACTTGCTATAAGGATTAAATGCAAATAACTTGGCACAGGATCAGTTAATTATTATTATAGCAAGTTTTAGTCTTATTTCTGATTCCAAAGTCAACTTTTCCCAATATTCTAGATTCCTTCTTTCAAAAAGCCACAAGTGAAAGAAGCTCAGCCAGCAACTTTGTGCCCGGTCCTTAATGGGGTGATTGTTCAAGAAGGTAAAAATTTCTGTGAAGATCACCAGAATGTTGAGTTATAAGGGACAGAAGCTGGAGAAAAAGCTTTTGGAAATATATACTATAGAGTGTTCAAAAAGTCTGAAAACACAGGAAAATAGTACACTTATTATGATTTTTTTAGATTAATCATTAGACACATTGCTTTAAATTTAGCAGAACTTCATCTGGACAGTTACTGAAGAAAAACATATTGGAATATTAATTAAGAAGAAACTAACGTACTGTTTTATAATAAGTTTTAACCTATATTTCCTGCCTGTTTTAGAAATTTTTATCTATATCTGTATCTAAATTCAAAAAAAAAAAAATCTTTAAAATAGATAATATTTATAAATAGGTAAGAAATATGAAAGCTAGGCTAATGAAAACAAATTGTGGGGATTTCCTTTCCTGGTCCCCTGAGACTGAGCCTACCAACTCACAGAAACTTTTGAAAGTCAACTTGACACTCCAGGAGAGGGAAATAACATTACGTCACTGTCGTCCTTTCAGGTTGGCAAACAAAAGCTGGATACAGCAAATTGTGGAGTCTTAGCCAGATACCTTTGCCTTATGAAATTATAATATCAGGGGATTTCCACCACAGCCCTGGGAGTTGCCACATCCTAATTAAGACTCATTACCTCATTTGACCTGCCCCTGTGGCTAACCATGTAGGCCTTCTAGGGATAAGAAAAAGAAAATGAGAGTGATTAATGATTGTGTTTGACATCTATTTACCCTTCTACTTTGTAATGTTGGGAGACAAAGAATAACAGCTTCCTTAGAAATTTAACCAGTTAGATCAGTCTTGTGCTCTAGGAATTCCGTAGCTGAGATAATATATTTGAGGAAAGAGCTGTGACTAAAAACCAGGAGAGTGGTTTACACCTGACTCTAGCACTTAAACAAGTATCTTAAGTACTTTAGGTTTCAGTGGCCTCATGGGTACAATTTTTCTGTTACCTCGATTTCCCTGTGTGATTTGACTTTGGAAGAATCAGAACAAAAACTGAGAGATATCACAGTTTTGTTGTTGTTGTTGCTTGTCTGTTGGTTTTTAAAACTTTAGGTGTATGTCCATGTTAAAGCAGGGATTTTCTAGATAAGCCTGTCAGAGAAGGCCAAATGCATTTGTTTCCTGGGGCTGCTAAAACAAAACACCACAAACTCGGTGGCTTGTAAGAATGGAAGTTTATTGTCTCCTAGTTCTGGAGGCTAGAAGTCCAAATCCACATCTCAGTCAGGCCACACTCCCTTCTCTGAGGTCTAAAGGGGAAGATTGTTTCTTCTCTCTCTTAGCTTCTGGTAGTCCCAGGCATTCCTTAGCTTGTGGATGCATCTTCATGGGGCGTCCTTCTGTCTGTCTTTCTGTATCTCCTCTTTTTTATGAAGTTATGATTCAGATTGGATTAGGACCACCCTACTTGTGTTAACTAATAACATCTTCAAAGACGATGTTTCCAGAAAAGGTCCAGGGTTAGAACTTCAACATATCTTTAAGAGGGATATGATTCAATCCATAAGACCGAGCAATCACACACCCATTGTAACATCAGTGCATCTTAAAGGCAGCGACAGCCACTCATACACAGCCCTCAGCAAGTTTCAATTCTGACTAGATTCCCCTGAATTTATTCACCTCTCGGGCCTTAACCTCTTCATCGTTTAATCTAGTTTAATTTAAATAAATCCTAGAAAGCATTAACACGAAATATTTATTGTTAAACAATACTACATATCATCAAATATACTATCAAATAATATTTATCATTAGATATAGACTGAAGCCTCATATAAGAGCCATCAACAAAATTTTATTTAAAGAGTTTATATGACTGATGAAATTTCTTATTTGGACGAGTCTATCAGATTTTCCTAACACAGCCAAATAGTACTAAACTATTACAAAAGTTCCTCTTTAAAAGCCAAAATAATTTTATTCAGTCAGTTTGCCTCACAGATGCAATAAGAATGAAGAAAATAAGGATATAAATGTAAAAAGTAATTGAAAAGAGCAAGTGATCTTCAAATGCAAAGTATTAGTATGTAGTTGTTGCTCTTTGAGAGGCATAATTTGACTGTTCTCACACAAAAAGGGGTAATAATGGATGAAGGTATTAGCAGAATAGTGAAGTTTTCTACCAGCTTAACACAATTTTTTACAGTAACTGTTAGGCATATTTTGGACAAAATATACAGTTTAACCTTGTCCAGTCTTGGCACATTTCATTTACTAGGGGTCCCTGGGTGGTTGTTGTCAGGTGCCATTGAGTCAGTTCCAACTCAGAACAACCCTATGCACAGCAGAACGAAACACTGCCTGGTCCTAAGCCATCCTTACAGTCGTCGTTATGCTTGAGCTTATTATTGCAGCCACTGTGTCAATCCACCTCGTTGAGGGTCTTTCTTTATTCCACTGACCCTGTACTCTGCCAAGCATGATGTCCTTCTCCTGACAACATGTCCAAAGTATGTAAGACGCAGTCTCACCACCCTTGCTTCTAAGGAACATTCTGGTTGTACTTCTTCTAACACAGATTTGTTCGTTCTTTGGCAGTCCATGGTATATTCAATATTCTTCACCAACACCATAATTCAAAGGTGTCAGTTCTTCTTTGGTCTTCCTTATTCATATGCAGTCCCTGGGTGGTGCAAATTGTTAATGTGCTCAGCTGCTGACCTAAAGGTTGGAGGTTTGAGTCTACCCAGAGATGCCTCAGAAGAAAGGTCTGATTATCTACTGCCAAAAAATCAGTCACTGAAAACCCATGGAGCACAGTTCTACCCTGACACACGTGGGGTCACCATGAGTTACAGCCCACTCAACAGCAACTGTTCTTTTTTTTATTTTTTTGGAGGCCTTGTACTGTTATACATACACTAACTCCATTGAATAAAGATCAGGTTGAAGGTAAGCCATTTGAAAACCAGACGATTATACTATTCCTGGGGGTTTGCTAGGAAATCTAATCAACCATACAAGTCAGTGTTTTCCAAAATGAATTTCACATAATGTTAGTCTAAAGCAGGCTTCCTCAACCTTCATACTATTGACATTGGGCTAGATGATTCTTTGTTGGTTGTGTGGTACGGGTGAGGGTGATACTTTCCTATACCTTATAGGATGTTTAGCAGCATCCCTGCTCTCTACCACTACATACCAATAATAGCACTACTCCCTCCCTCCCTATTTTTGGCAACCAAAAATGTTTCCAGACATGGCCAAATGTCCCTCAGGTGACAAAGTCTCCCTATTTAAGAACAGCTTATCGAATGTGTTATATCATTATTTTTTTAATTGTGCTTTAGGTAAAAGTTTACAGAGCAAATTAGTTTCTCATTGAACAATTAATATACATACTGTTTTGTGAGATTGATTGCCAACCACATGATGGGTCAACACTCTCCCCTTCTCGACTTCAGATTCCCAATTTCCATTCATCCAGCTTTCCTGTCTCCTCCTGCCTTCTTGTCCTTGCCCTTATTTAGTCTCTTATACACATGGTTGAGATATGTGTGTTATTGTTTGTTTTATGGGCCTGTCTAATCTTTGGTTGAAGAATGAACCTCAGGAGTGACTTAAGCACTGAGTTAAAAGGGTGCCGCTGGGCCGTACTCTCAGGATTTCTCCAGTCTCTCTCAGGCTAGTAAGTCTAGTCTTTTTTGTGAGTTAGAATTTGCTTCTACATTTTTCTCCAGCTCTGTCTGGGACCCTGTATCGTGATCCCTGTCTGAGCAGTTGGTGGTGGTAGCTGGGCACCATCTAGTTGTGCTGGACTCAGTCTAGTATAGGCTGTGGTAGTTAGTCCCTTAGTCCTTTGGAGAAATCTTTCCCTTATGCCTTTTGTTTTCTTCATTATCCCTTGCTCCCGAAGGGGCGAGACCAGTGGAGTATCGTAAATGGCCATTTATAAGCTTTTAATACCACAGACGCTACACACCAAAGTAGAATGCAGAACATTTCTTTATAAACTGTGTTATGCCAGTTGAGCTAGATGTCCCCTGAGACCATGATCCCTAGCCCTCAGCCCAGTAATAGGATCCCTCAGGGAGTTTGAATGTGTCTATGGAGCTTCTATGATTTTGCCTTGGTCAAGTTGTGCTGGCTTCCCTAGTATCTCATCCAAATGATATCATGATGAAATTTATATGACAAATTCTTCTATTTAATATGACCGTCTCTTAAATATTCACACCGTTAGCATATTAAAGATTCTAAAATGTCTTACTGCAAAGAAACCAATTTACTTTCGTTTAATTTAACATTTCCCAAATATTTTGACTACAGAATTATCTGTATTTTACTAATAGCTGTTAAAATTTTCTTCACTTTGCTGCAAAACACACTGAAAAATCCTGGTGCAAATGACTGTTTACACAAGGGCTTGATTCACCTACAAGAAATTCTTCAAGCTTCAGAGTTCTTATAAAATGTCTGGCGCATCTCTGTACTTTTAAATTAAAAAAATCTTTATTTAAATAATAATAATAATTCACTGCTGTTATAGTAAACATCAACAGCAATAAACCACCACCACTACTCTGTCATTTGGTCCTACTGTGGTCGCTTGCATTGCTGTGTTGCTGGAAGCTATGCCACCAGCATTTCAAATACCAGCAGGGTCACCCATGGTGAACAGGTTTCAGTAGAGCTTCCAGACTAAGACAGACAAGGAAAAAAGACCTGGCAATTTACTTCCAAAAATTAGCCAAGGAAAACCTCCTGGATCACAACAGAATATTTGTCTTTTATAGTACTGGAAAATGAACCCCCTATGTTGGAAGGATCATGAAGATGGTGCAGGACTGGAAAATATTTCATACATATACATAAAGTCACCATAAAGGAGCGCTGGTGACGCAGCGGTTAAAGTGATTGACTGCTAACTGAAGGGTTGGTGGTTCAAAATCACCAGTGGCCCTGTGGGAGAAAGATGTGGCAGTCTGCTTCCGTAATTTATAGCCTTAGAAACCCTATGGGATGGCTATGAGTCAGAATTGACTCGATGGCAGTGAGTTTTTAAGGTCACCATAAGTGGGAGCCACCTTGACAGCAACTAACACCAACAACAATTATAAACTCACAAAATTTTTACAGTGCATAATAGTTTACAAAATTACGTGGCAGGTAGTCATCATTTTCTTTTGGATAGATGTGTATTAGTATTATTCCCATTTAAAGAGTTAAGAAATCTAGCCTTATTAAGGTGAAGTGGCTTGCCCAAGGTCTTCCAACTGCAAGGTGGGGAGCAGAAATCGAAGCAATATCCACAGATTCCAAATTTCAGTTACCTCCTCACCTGTTATACTACACATTGTGGTGACCATCTCAGCATATTGCCACCCCTCTCCCACCAGTGGACCAGTCATGCAATTAGGGTAGGATTACCCTCCCTGCCCTTTCTCCATGGACGATTGGCTTGATCCACTCACCTTAATACCATCCACTATTCATAATGCCTGGTTCAGGGACATACACCTAGTTCAGGTCTTAACTGATCAAGAGCATGGCATTTGGTGACTCGGGAGTTTGCAGTTAGATCAGTTGATCCAATCAGGGAGAGTTTTAGGACTTCAGTGCAATAGTTTGGGGAAGGAAACCCCTTTGGCCCCAGATGGCCAGGTGAGCAGAGGTGAGGCCTTTGACTGATGCAGCCTTTACAATGCCATATAGACAAGTCACCTGAGTAGAAAGCCAACACAGGAAAGAGGGTAGAACCTAGAAAATTTCACAGTAAAATAGAGTCTCGATAAAACTGCCTAAAGCCTTGTCTACCATTTGACATTTTCAGTGATCCAATATTTTCTTTATTGTTTTGCCCATATTGTGTTTGGGTTTCTGTTAATTGCAGCAGAAACCATCCTTACTGACACACTTTGAAATGGAAATAGTAGAAAATGCCATGCCATTTCAGAAGTTAGCTATCATAATAGAAAACAACTGTTTTATGAATGGTAAACCACTGTGTATTAATATCATAACTCCTAACTTAGGTGACCACATGTGTTACAGAATAGAACTGCTCCATATAGTTTTCTTGGCTGTAAACTTGACATAAGCAGATTGCTAGGCCTTTTCTTTCCTGGTACCACTGCGTGGGTTTGAATTGTCAATCTTTAGGTTAGCAGTTGAGCTCAAACTGTTTGTGCCGCTTAGAGACATTGTTTCTAAGCTAGATTGCTGTTAATCACAGACTCTAAAACAGTAAAAACAAATTCCATTTCCACTCCTATACCTAGAAGACTTGAAAGCAGGGACTCAGACAGGTACTTGTACACACACCGGTATTCACTGCGGCATTATTCATGTTAGCCAAAATGTGGAAACAACCCAAGTGACCATCAACAGATGAATGGATAAACAAAATGAGTTATACTGTAAAAATGTTGTGGGAGTGGTGTCTCACCTCTTCTAAATTCACAAAGGTGGAGGAAATTCAAGATCAACAGCCCAAGGCTGATTCCTATGAGGCAGAGTTCAGGTATACCTCCTCTCTCTGCCATCTTTACTAATTCTGACACCAACTGTCCCTCCCATGGCACTCTCTACTTCTCTTGCTGGGTTCGATAATTCATTGCAATGGCCATGCAAAACTCACAGTCAATACTCACGATTGTGGGGTTTATTAGGGAAGTAACAATTATAATTCAGGCTCAGGAACACTCAGGATACAATTCTTTCATCAGGACAGCCTCTTCCCAGTAGTGCTCACAGGCATGCCTCTCCCTGGCCCTAAGCCTCTGTCCAAAGGCATTCAGCTTTCTCTCTCTGTGGGCCTGAATATCCTCCAGGCTATCTCCTGCTGCTGGATCTCTCCAGCCACAACTTCTCACCGTCTTCAGGGTTATAGTACTCTCTCTGTTTCTCTCTCTCACTTGGTCTCCTGCTTCCAGGAGCTTCTCAGCCCAGTGATCCCAAGTTCAAAGGAAGTGCTGGCTCCTGGCTGTTCTTTCTTGGTAGTAGTGGGATTCTCTCTTTCCCACCTCCGGGGTGGCTCACTTCAAACTCAGTGGGATGGCAAAACTGACCAATATCCCCTTAGTGGGCCACAATTAGCCTGTTACATGGTACCACCCAATCATTTTGGTGGGAGTTACAAGACCTTGGCTACAAAGGCCACACAAAAGTGATTTGTGATTCATTGCACCACATATACACCCACAATGAATTATTCAGCCATAAAGAGAAAGAAAGTTTTAATACCTTCTGTACCTCATGGGTACACCTTAAAAATATTATTCTGAGTGAAATAAGTCAGACACAAAAAGAACAAATATCGTATGATCCCATTGAAATGAAATATCTAGAATAGGGAAATGCATAGAGACAAAAGTTTCTTAGTGGTTACTGTGGGCTGGTGGGGAGGGAAGAACAGGGGATTATACCTTAAGGGGTTCTCAGTTTCTGTTTGGGGTGATGAAAAACTTTTTGAAATGGATAGTGGGATAATTGCACGGTACGTTGAATGTAATTAATGTTACTGAATCCTACACTTAAAATGGTTAAAATGGCTAATATTTTCTTATATATATCTTACCACAATATAATAAAAAATTTCAGATGACATGGTTAAACATGGTTAGCATGGGAGCCCTAAAGAAAAACTACAATTAGTTAACTGCGGGATGTAAGAAAATCTCTGGAAAGAATGGCCTTGGTGTAGCTTTCTAAAAGGGGAAAAGTCAGTGTGAACAAAGAATTGATTATGTAATATAAAAAAAAAGTAGAAATTAGGAAATGTACCTGCAAAGGTACAAAAAAGAAGATAACAGTTGCATTATTTTCAGCAAAATAAATGAATGACATTCTTAATTATTTAATTTACTATAGAGAAGTTGGAATCAAGAAAAAGATTACAATCAGTCCAAATATTTTTCCCGTTTCTCCAGAGATAACCACAATGAGTTGGAATCGACTCGACGGCAGTGGGTTTTCTCCAGAGAGAAATTTTTTTCTGTATTGTTTTACTTTGGAATCTGCATCTAAGGTCTATTTCATGCAAGAGACAAATTCCTTATTATTCTTGCAGCTGATTTTTATTCTGATTTGCCTACCTTTCTGTTCTTTGAAGTCCAGGTGAACTTATAGTAGCAGATAGCAAAGAACACTTCTTCAAATACTGCCACAAGACAGTGTGGCACAAGACACGCCCAAGGTGACTTCAACCCAATCTGAGTCTTGGCCTTAGAGTAGCTATAAAATAATAGCTCCCCAAGGTGGTTGACTAAGACAATAAAAGTGGATTCCAGATGATTCTGAATTTACTTTTTTTGTCGTAGGCAGAAGTTCTCATTTGCAAGAAAACAACAGGAAGCTCAAGGAAAAGGGAAGAGGACCTGTTGACATGACCAACTTTCACTAGAGTCTCAAAGTGAAAGGTATTTCCTGATACACAAGACTTCCAGGGACAGCAATATCTTGGGGGTCTTTATATACACCCTGCTGTACTAACAATGTAACTCTAGTACTCTCCACATGCCTGCTTTTAATGTCCTATCTAAAAATAGCTCCCTTAGCCTTTACTTTGTATTTTTCCTTTTCCTACTTAATTGCTCTGCTTACTCATAGTTCCTGTTACTTCATAACTTTGGCAAAGCCCATCATCATCTTTCCAGGCTGTTTCTACAACGTTTAGCTTTGGTTCCCTGCTGTTAAATGATTCATTCCCTTACAATTTCCTAGTTCTGCTCCTCCGGAGAATCTCACTTACTGAGTTCATCTTTTGTGAGCCAGCCGCATCACAGTTTCCTCATCAGCTTTTGGACTGGCTGCTCTTGAGCCTAGTATTCCACCGCTTAGTCAAAATTGGAGATGGCTAAGGAGGTGAAAACCTATGCAATACAATTTTGGGGAGGCAATTTATCCTAGTAAGAATTGTACCTGTCGTGAAAAAAGGGTACTTGATACACCTAATGAGGTTTAATCTTTGCTAATCAGCAGAGCAAACTCTCTGTTTCTCCTCCTCACAATTTCAAAGTTTCCCTGGCCTAATAGATTCCAAATATACCTACCCTTGCCTAATAGGATGCTGTTAATCCTGTGTCAACTCCATCTACTTCCTCCAGAGATAAGGTCAAAAGGTCACATCAAAAACTACTGGATGATCTTGGTGACTACTGGTTAATGGTCAAGACCATGAGTTATGACGCTAGACTTTCTCACTATGAAACCTGGCTCTGATACATAATATCTCAGCAATTGGATTAATCTCTTTATTTGTCAGTTTTCTAATCTATAAAATGGGTATGCTACTCTCCTGAGGAGTCCCTGGGGGGTACAAAAGGGTAATGCACTCAGCTGCCAACCAAAAGTTTGGAGGTTCAAGTCCACCCACAGGTGCCTAGGAAGAATGGCCTGGTGATCTACTTCAGAAAAAACAGCCATTGAAAACTCTACGGCACGTAGTTCTACTCTGGCACGCGTGGTGTCGGCGTGAGTTGGAGTTGACTTAAGAACAACTGGTTCAACTCTCCCATTCATAAAATTTTGGAGAAAGTTAAGTGAATCAATACATCTAAAGTACTTAGAAGAACACTTAGCATAAGAAATGTTAGCTATTATTTGGATTAGTGCCATTGCAATACTTTCAGTTTTTATTTTATTTTTTCTCTGCAGTCCGTGGATTACACAATAATTTCTCTTCCATTACTGAAATAACTGATGCACACTAGTGGGAGGAAAGTAAAATTGCTGTAATGGCTGGCTTTTATGATAGGAAGCAACGGGAAGGCAACTTCCATTCTCAGTACCTGAAACCACAGACCATTCACTTGTTGCTGGTATTGAACACATACTTCGCTCTCTAGAGCAGTTCATTAGCCTTGCAGCACAAGGTTTCCATGGCTAGGAGTGTAAGACCATTTATGTTTGGACGGTAAGATATGTCATAGGATGAGTGACTCCCAGGGCTATTACCTTGCTAACTCTTTTGTTTTAAACAGAGTCCTGATAATCTTGGTCACCAGAAATCACAGAAAATGACATTAGCCGCATTCCATTCCAGAATCCAAGTCATTGTAATGTCCTACGTGATTCTCATTATATACATCTCTACTTGTGTAAACCCCATTCTTGCTACAAATTAATGTTTCATTTAAATGTATTGTTATTATTACAAGAAAAAAGTCTCTCCCTCGAGTTGCCTCAATAAAAAGAGAACTGTCAAGAATGCATGTGGTCCAGATCTTGGACAAGAGTGTTGAAGGAGTTGAAACAAGTCAAGGAACCAGCTGTTCTACCAATATCTCTCAGGAGCCAAATGGTTCCTATTTCTTAAAGTCTGTTTTTCTCTGAGATCCTACTCTTTCAGAACTTCAGTTTGCTACATTCGCTACCTTAAGGGCCCAACATTGCCTCATGGCTTCTCTCTCTCTATGCTTCGTTTGTCCACAGTTCTCCTATGGATACAAATGCAATCGGCAGAAAGTCAGCCTGACACAGATATCATCCCTAGCAAGTGGAGGGAAAACAGAAGGCAAATGATATAGTATCCTGACATCTTCCATTTTTCACAGCTGTTGCTAAATGTTGCCAAGATGCACAAAATTTCCAAGGTTTACATATGATAGAACCATAGGTTTTCATGAAGCATTTAAACCATAAGCAGACGGTAGTTGACTTGGTCATTGTGGTTGTTGTTGTTAGGTGCTGTCAAGTTGGTTTTGACTCATAGTTACCCTATGTACCACAGAACGAAACACTGCTCTGTCCTGCACCATGCTCACAATCGTTGTTATGCTTAAGCCCATTGTTGCAGCCACTGTGTCAATCTACCTTGTTGAGGGTCTTTCTCTTTTTCACCGACCCTGTACTTTACCAAGCATGATGTCCTTCTCCAGAGACTGATCCATCCTGATAACATATCCGAAGTATGTAAGACATAGTCTTGCCATCCTTGCTTCTAAGGTGAATTCTGGCTGTACTTCTTCCAAGACAGAATTGTTTGTTCTTTTGACAGTCCATGGTATATTCAATATTCTTCACCAGCACAATAGTTCATTGTCCAGCTTTTGCATAAATATGATGCAATTGAAAATATCATAGATTGGGTCAAGCACACCTTAGTCTTCAAGGCAACATCTTTGCTTTTCAACACTTTAAAGGGGTCTCTTGCAGCAGATTTGCCCAACGAAATGCATCTCTTGATTTCTTGACTGCTGGTTCCACGGATGTTGATTGTGAATCCAAGGAAAATGAAATCCTTGACAATTTCAATCTTTTCTCCATTTATCATGATGTTGCCTCTTGGTCCACTTGTGAGGATTTTTGTTTTCTTTATGTTGAGGTGCAATCCATACTGAATCTGTGGTCTTTGTTCTTCATCAGTAAGTGCTTCAAGTCCTCTTCATTTTCAGCAATCAAAGCTGTGCCATCTGCATAATGCAGGCTGTTAATGAGTCTTCCCCCAATCCTGGTGCCCTGTTCTTCTTCATAGAGTCCAGCTTCAAGGATTATTTGCTCACAATACAGTTTGAATAGGTGTGGTGAAAAGATACAACCCTGACACACACCTTTACTGATTTTAAACTGTGAAGTATCCCTTTGTTCTGTCCGAACAACTGCTTCTTGATCTATGTACAGATTCCTCATGAGCACATTTAAGTGTTCTGGAATTTCCATTCTTTGCAATGTCATCCATAATTTTTTATGATCCACACAGTCAAATGACTTTGCATAGTCAACAAAACGCAGGTGAATACCTTTCTAGTATTCTCTGATCTCAGCCAGGATCCATCTAGAATCATCAATGATATCCCTGTTTCCATGTCCTCTTCTGAATCCAGCATGAATTTCTGAAATTTCCCTGTTGATATACTGCTGCAGCCACTTTTGAATGTTTTTCAGCAAAATTTTACTTATGTGCGATATTAATGATATTGTTCAATAATTTCCACATTCAGTTGGATCACCTTTCTTGGGAATAGGAATAAATATGGATCTCTTCCAGTCAGTTGGCCAGGTAGCTGTCTTCCAAATCTCCTGGAATAGACAAATGCGGGTTTCCAGGGCTGCAGTCGTTTGTTGAAACATCTCAGTTGACATTCCATCGATTCCTGGAGCCTTGTTTTTCTCCAATGCCTTCAGTGCAGCTTGGACTTCTTCCTTCAGTACCATCAGTTCCTGATCATATGCTACCTCTTGAATTGGTTGAATGTTGACTAATTCTTTTTGGTATAATGACTCTGTGTATTCCTTTCATCGTCTTTTGATGCTTCCTGCATCGTTTAATATTTTCCCCGTAGAACCCTTCACTATTGCAACTGAAGGCTTGAATTTTTTTCTTCAGTTCTATCAGCTTGAGAAATGCTGAGTGTTTTCTTGCCTTTTGGTTTCTATCTCCAGCTCTTTGCACATGTCATTATAATACTTCACTTTGTCATCTTGAGCCACCCTTTGAAATCTTCTGTTCAGTTCTTCACCATTTCTTCCTTTTGCTTTAGCTACTCGATGTTCAAGAGCAAATTTCAGAGTCTCTCCTGACATCCATTTTGGTCTTTTCTTTTTTTTCTTGTCTTTTTAATGACCTCTTGCTTTCTTCATGTATGATGTCCCTGATGTCATTCACAACTCGTCTGATCTTAGGTCATCAGTGTTCAATGCATCAAATCTGTTCTTGAGATGGCCTCTAAATTGAGGCGGGATAAACTCGACGTTGTACTTTGGCTCGTATGCACTTGTTCTAATTTTCTTCAGTTTCAAATTGAACTTGTGTATGAGCAATTGATGGTCTGTTCTGCAGTAAGTTCCTGGCCTTGTTCTGACTGAGACATTGAGCTTTTCCATTGTCTCTTGCCACAGATGTAGTCAATTTAATTCCTGTGTATTCTATTGGGCAATATCCACGTGTATAGCTGCCGTTTATGTTGGTAAGAAAAGGTATTTGCAATGAAGAAGTCGTTGCTCTTGCAAAACTCTATCATGCGATCCCTGGCATCGTTTCTAACGCCAAGGCCATATTTTCCAACTAACGATCCTTCTTCTTCGTTTACAACTTTCGCATTCCAATCATCAATAATCATTAATGCATCCTAATTGCATGTTCAATCAATTTCAGACTGAAGAAGCTGATAAAAATCTTCAGTTTATTCATCTGTGGCCTTAGTGGTTAGTACATAAATTTGAGTAATAGTCATATTAACTCGTCTTCCTTGTGGACATATGCCTATTATCCTATTACTGACAGTGTTGTACTTCAGGACAGATCTTGAAATGTTCTTTTTGAGGGTGAATGCAATGCCATTCCTCTTCAAGATGTCATCCCTGGCATAGTAGACCATACGACTATCTGATTCAAAAAGGCCAATACCAGTTCATTTCAGATCACTAATGCCTAGTATATTGATGTTTATGTGTTCCATTTCATTTTTGATCATTTCCAATTTTCCTAGATTCATACTTCGTACATTCCAAGTTCTGATTATTAATGGATGCTTGCAGCTGTTCCTTCTCATTTTGACCCATGCCACATCAGCAAATGAAGGTCCTGAAAGCTTGATTCCATCCACGTCATAAGGTCAACTCTACTTTGAGGAGGAAGCTCTTCCCCAGTTGTCTTTTGAGTGCCTTCCAACCTGGGGGGACTCATCTTCTGGCACTATATCAGAAAATGTTCCATTGCTATTCATAAGGTTTTCACTGGCTAATGCTTTTCAGAAGTAGACTGCTGTGTCCTTTTCCTAGTGTGTCTTAGTCCCGAAGTTCAGCTGAAACCTATTCACCATGGGTGACCCTGTTGATATGTGAATAATGGTTGCATAGCTTGCAGCATCACAGCAACACACAAGCCCCCACAGTAGGACAAACTGAAAGACATGTGGGAGAACTTGGTCATAGAGTTGTCAGAGAGGCATTTTTGTTTCTATTACATTCCATAACCTTGAACTCTCCAAAAGAAATAAAAATTTGTTCTTTTACTCTATGGTAGTGTCAAGGACAGACAGAAGCAAAGAGACAGAATATTCCTTGACTTTTTTTCTACACATCTCACCTGCAAATGTACCTAAGCAAAACTTGTTTCTTCACTTTTTTTTTTTCTGTATGTTTCAATAAAAATTTCAAGTAGAAAAATGAAGATACCTCCAATGACATGTGTCATAAGCTGGTTCTCTAGAGAAACAAAGCCAGTAAAACATATAAATTCATATATACAGAGAGAGAGCTTTATATCAAGAAAATAGCTCATGTGGTTGTAGAGACTGGAATGTCCCAAGTCCATGGGTCAGGCTAGAAGCTTATCCTGATTCATGTAGCTGCAGTGGCCAGTGAACCCAAGACAGGCAGGTCAGAGAGCAAGCTCTTGCTCACAGGCTTTGAAGATCCGTGAATCTGAAGATCAACAGGCAAGACTGTAGGTAAACTGCTAGCTCAAGTCCCAAGCACTGTAGGTCAGACAAACTGGAGCCAGCTGCAAGATCCAGCATGAGTAAAAAGCCTCTGAGCTTTGCCAGAATGTTCACTTATATTTAATGCAGACCTCACGCCCAGGGAAACTCCCTTTCAACTGCTTGGCTACTCACAGCAGATCCCATCATGGGGGTGATCACATACCAAATCTCAACAAGGAAGTGATCACAACATTATATGATTACCAAAGCATGGCCCAGCCATGTTGACATATAATCTTAGCCATCACAACATGAAAGGCTTTATATAATCATCTAATTCCAATCCTTCCTCTCTGAATATTAATGAAGACTACCCTGGTGGTGTAGTGGTTAAGAGCTACAGCTGCTAACCAAAAGGTTGGCAGTTCAAATCTGCCAGGCGCCCCTTGGAAACTCTATGCAGCAGTTCTACTCAGTCCTATAGGGTCACTATGAGTCGGAATTGACTTGACAGCAGTGGGTTTGTTTTTTTTTGGTTTTATAGGAAAAGCGGTGAAGATGTCCACCATACTTGTCAGTAAAAATTCATCCACTCTAACGGATTGAGGAACAGAAAATTAAAACTGGACCCACTCTGTCTGTATTGAGAACACCTTACACGAAAATACAGTGAAGTGACCTTTTCACTGAATTGACTTCAATAGGGTCCCTTTCATCCCCATATAGGAATGAGAAAACCACCTCCTGTGGAGGTTGAGACTTACACGAGGTCTTCACCTATTGCTAAGAGTCTAGCTCAAAAGAAAGATTATGAAAGCTACATACTGATCACATTCTAAACCTTTACATCCTGACACCTGGATTAATGGGACTGATAAGCCTTGATTTACCCTTTAGGCCACTTACAGAAAAATGCTCCGTGGTGATTATTCAAAGGCAACCGGACAGGTGTCACTAAGTTACAGTGTTCTTAATTTGCTATTGTTCCAAAGAACTTTTGGATTATAATAACCCACTGCCGCTGAGTCAAGGCTGACTCAGAGTGACCCTATAGGATAGAGTAGAACTGCCCCATAGGGTTTCCAAGGAGCAGCTGGTTGATTTGACCTCGATCTTCTGGTTAGCAGCCGAGTGCTTAACCACTGTACCACCAGGGTGCCATAGGTAGCTCTAGGAGCTGGAAAGGTCAAGGAAATGATCCCTACTCTAGAGCCTTCAGAAGGAATGCAGCTCTGCCAACGCTTTGATTTTGACCCCCTGATATCTATTTCAGACTTTTGACATCCAGAACTATAAGGTAGAAACTTATCTCAATAAGGTAATTTGTTATTCCAGCAATAGGAAATTAATACAAGTTTTAATAACTTTATTGTTAAGTCATTGTGTGGCATCTAAGGGAATATGTATGTGTATATGTATAAAAAAATATGTATATATCACCTAATTTATTACTTGTTGCTAAAATGATTATCAAGAAAACTTAGTTGGCCATCCTCTTACTATTCAAACCCCGAAAAACTCAAACCCATTGCCATGGAGTCAATTCTGACTCATAGTGACCCTACAGGACAGAGTAGAACTGCCCCATAGAGTTTTCAAGGAGCGCCTGGTGGATTCGAGCTGCTGACCTTGTGGTTCGCAGCTGTAGCTCTTAACCACATGCCACCAGGGTTTCCTTTACTATTCCAAGTAGGCCACTATTTACCTCAGTGAATATCCATGACTAAAATATCAAGTTATTTACTGCTTATACTCAGCATAATCTATGTCATCTGCCTTAGAAATATTTGCAAACTTACCAGTTTTTAAAAATCAAGATTGTTTGTTTTATTTAGCATGTTAATCCAGTCCATTACTGGGAACCCATACAATATTATTTAAAAACAAGGGATAGAGTTAGATTCCAGTTTTATTTTGAGAGAAACTATAAAAATCTTCTAATCCTTTATGGAGTCTAAGAGGTAAAACTAGTAAATTCACATTCAAAATCAGTTAGGTAACTGAAGTGTCTCTAAAATATGCAATAAGGTCAAATGAAATGATCAAATAAATGCACCTATATTTTTTTCATTTTAAATAATGTAATAAGTATGAAATGTTTCATTCTTTCATCAAATTTAGGGCATTTCAAATATTATTTTTAAACATCAGATACAGAAACTCAGAAAAGTTATCACTGTTAATTATCATTAGTTTATATAAATAAGAGGCTTTCATGTCTTTATCAGAAAAGATAATACTTTTAATTCTCTGGCATTCGTTCAAGAAAAAATCTAATGTTAGGCTACATGTGTGCATTTAGAGATTTTGAAAATATTCTCATCATCAAAAATAAAAGCAAAATTTTCATCACAAAAAAATAAAATAAAAGCTCTGGATGGATGATGAATCTATGAATTTAAACACTTTCATGGGTGATTGGAGTGAGAATAAAGTGTATTTTTTTTATATACCATAAGATTTTTCACTGAAAGAATCAAGAAATCTTTGCTAAGACCTCTGATCGTTACTTGCAAAAATTTAGTATGATAAAGTGCAATAAAGAAAACAATTTGGTTGCAACCACGGCGTATCTGACGTTGGCCCTGTGTGTGTCCACTAGGTGACCTGATGGATATTGCACTTTGACCATTGTGCAGTCTCTACCTTCAGCTGCTACTAACTAAATGATTTAGGCAACATCTGGCAACAAATACATACATTTAAACCAACATTTATATATGTCTAGAGTAAAACATGAGTCACTTCTAGGGAATTTGGGTTTATATCCTTTCAGATTAAAAATAATCATTTATAATACAGAAAAATATGCTCTCATAATTATGATCATAAAGCTGATACTTTTTTTGTCTTTTTGAAATTGTGATTAGTATAGATGTAACAAAACGTTTGCTCTCTTCATGCCGTTCAACCTCCACCCTTATTCATTCTGAAATTTTTCCATCCGCCTTAACAGCAGCTCAGCAGATACTGTTTCGTAGCCTTTTTTTCTTTTAGTGTTGAACATCAATCCTCGCTTAATGATGCTCATTTGTTCCTGAATACCCTGCTGCTCTGTCAAAAGCCTTTCAATGAAAATATATTTTTATTTATTTAAATGAGGGAAAACATGGTGTATTCCAATTCAATTTTCACCAACGGGAGCATATTTCAATTGAACAACAAAAACAAGGTATGTAAGTAATGAACAACAATTTGGAAGTAAATAAATACACTTTGTACATAAAAGATAACATAGTGAGGGTTTATTTTATTCACTTTAGGAGGAACAGAAGACCTCGTGGAGGGTGGCAGGTGGTGCAGGAGGGGTGTGGAGGAGTTTCTATGAAAGACATTTCCTTTCTACATCATTTTCTTCACCAGGTTTTCAACCCTTTTTGCGCCCCATGGTCATCTTGCACTCCAATTGCTCTTACCAGTGAAATTATAGCACAGGGAAGCACATTTAAGTCAAATTGTTGTTGTTGGTAGTTGTCGTTGAGTCAATCCCAACACATGGCGACCCCAGGTGTGCAGAGTAGAACTGCTCTACAGGGTTTTCAAGTCTGTGACCTTTCAGAAGCAGATCACCAGGCCTGTCTTCCCAGACGCCTCTGGGTGGGTTAGAACTGCCTAACCTTCAGTTAGTAGTCAAGAGTTTAACTGTTTGCACTACCCAAGGAATTTTTAAGTCAAATAAAATTAAAAAATGAGAGCATTTCAAAACATGAAGAAATGGCACAGATCCGGGTGAGCAGAAGAGGTTTTCTCTCGATCTGGTTCTCCCCACCAAGGTGCCTCAAGCAAAACATCATGCTTTGGGTTTATCCAAACATGGTTCACAATTTTGTTTTTCCCCGATGAGACCCTCGTGTTGAATAAATTGCCTTTGCTTGATATGATTAAGTTGAGAATTTCTTCTTACAGTACATTTATTTTAGTGTGTGTGTGTTTATATACATATGTATATGTATGTAATAAATTCCTTGCTATTTGAAAAAGAGGGAGAAGGGAAGAGGAGTTGACTCAAAAGTGGTACATCTTTTCAAGAGCTATGAGGAGAAGTTATTAACTGTCCAGCCTTTATGTGAAATATGTGTATCGTGAGTATAATCAGTTAGAGGCATTACAAAAAGTATAGATCATGGCCTTCTCCTCAAGGGATTCACAGTCCAGTTGAGGAAACAAGATGATAATCTATGCACAACAGCAACTTTGAGAAAATGGTCTATTAGCTACACAGAGGAACGTTTCTTGGGCAATGTAACAATTATTTCAAAACTTTAAAAAAATATTATAACTTTAGACCAAATAATTCAACCTCTGGAAATGTATTAAAAATAATCAGAAATGTATGTACACACATAATTGCTGTGTTTTCTATAAAATGCAATTTGAAAACAATTTACTTGTCTAGAAAATATGGAGATTTGTTATGTAACTTATGGCAGATCCATATGCTAGAATATTCCAAAGCTATTAAAAACATATTTTTAAATAAGAGTAATACTTGAAAAATGCACTTGATATATTGTTAAATTAAAATCGATCATAATGTATTCAAATCAATCGCAGTTTCTAAAATCAAGTCTCTAGATACAGATTTATCCTGGAACACTTTGAATAAAAATAAACCATATATTAACTGTGATTTTCCCTGCTGTGAACTTTTGGGTAATTAATATCGTCCTTACTCTTTTCTGTATTCTCCAATTTTGTCAACAGTTAACAATACTTTTTTTTTTTTAATTCTAATAAAAGAGAAATTCAAGGGAAATGGGCTTTAAGATAGACTGTTGTAAAAGAAGACTAATAAGCTCAGGTAGGAATTATATTTTTGAAGTAATATAGGGTTAAAGTAATGAGGACCTCAAATAAAGAGTTAGTGTTAGAAAAGAGGAATGTTTCTGGGAAATTTCAAAGGGAAAATGTAACCAAATTAATCATTGAAAAGTTAGCCAAATGCTCAAACACTAGTCTTTGAATAGTATTTTTAAACAGAGAGGAAAAATTAATAAATTCCGGTTCATTCCCAAGTCTTCCACTTTGGTTAGCTGGATAGTTCTGAAATATTTGTAATTTCTAAGTGTCTTGAGGTCAAGAACTAAACATTTTTTTTTTTTAATTGTTACGTTCTCTGAAGTAGCCATTATGGAAACTTCCTCAAAATAATTTTAATAGCTGCTTCTGAATTTCATTGTTTGCAAAGCTTGCCATACCACATTATCCATGTGGACACGACTGAGGAGCTCTGAGGTTGGTAGGAGGTTTGGCTTAGTAGAAGGTCACTGGTTGCTCAGCCTTTGTCTGTATTCAATAATAAGAACCTTTCTTCTTACCATTTTTTATCAAAATAAATATATATGGAATTAATTAAATGTTTATAAAAGAGTCAGCTGTGCTGGTAGGTGCATATAGTATGTTTTAAGATCAATACTTTAGAATGTATAGAGAGGGAATAAAAATTAGAGTCAACAAATACATGGTTTAGAAATCTCTTTTGGTTCAATATTTTCATAAGCATTTTAAAAATTAGCATAATTTAAAGTATAGTTTTAATTGTTCAATTTTACAACTTTTTTTTTTTTTGACAAGAATATAATAAGTTCTGTATTGAGATTTCTTATGCCCAAAGTTCATAGTTATCTTAAATAATCTTTTCACTCCAGGCCACCTGGAAGCAAAATCGTAAAGTAGGTAAAGTTTGCATTTAGCATTTCCTTCCTTCCTACCTTCCACTTTTGGGAATGTATTTATTTCCCTAGGCCCTGAGCTAACCTGGGCCCTCATACATACCTTTATTTTCTTATTGTCATTTTTTTTTTTTTCTATTTCACAGGATTCAGTGCTTAGCTGATAAAACCAGTAAAGCCAGCTACCATAGAGTTGATTCTGACCCATAACAACCCCATGTGTGTCAGAGTAGAACTGTGCTCCATAGGGTTTTCAATGGCTGATTTTTCACAAATAGATTGCCAGGCCCTTCTTTTGAGGTGCCGCTGCGTGAACTTGAGCCTCCAATCTTTCAATTAGCAGACACGAGTGTTAACCTTTTGTACCACCACCCAGGGACTCCCTGGTATCCTGATTTAAAGGTAAGTAATCACTTTTCCCTCCTGAGTTCTGGCCACCGTTCTGTTATAAATTGGGTTATTCATGTATTGAGTGATTACCCCTTGCCATTAACCCCATAAAAACCATGATGCACAAAGTTCTTAGCGCTTGTACACTTCACATAGAATCAGAAGTTGCCTGAAGTAAATTTGAGACTTTAGCTACATTGACCAGGCTGGAATGTAAAAATGAGAATTTTTCTGCAACTGACTAATTCAACTGTTATTACTTTATCCTATAAAGCTGAGCTCCAACTGCCCCAGACATCATGAATATCAGATTCATTTTCCTCCAACTCATCACCGGTTTTTCCTTTACTGCTTTTTCTACCACAGTTAAGACAGAGCTGTCCCCAGGGATCAACATATCATTGTGTCCTTCTTGAATTGCATCTCTAAATATGTTTTGGTCTTTCTACTTTTTGTTGTTTTTTAAGTCCATTCTTGGACTTAGTGTGGTTTAGAAAGAAGAGAAATATAAGGTGATCTGGACTATTTTTTTAAATTTTATTTATTTTGTTGTTGTTGAGAATATATACAGCAAACATACACTGATTCAATGGTTTCCACATGTATAACTCAGTGACATTGGTTACATTTTTTGAATTGCACAACCACTCTCACTCTCCTTTTTTGATTTGTTCCTCTTCATTCACATAAACTCACTGTCCCCCAAGTTTCCTATGTAATCTGTCGAGTTGCTGTTGCCAATTTGATCCCATATAGATAGTTCTTGAAAGAGCACAATTCTCAAGGCAGATATTTACTAGTTAAGCTAAACTATTGTTTGGTTTTAAGAAGATTTCAGGGGATATTTTTGGTTTAAGGTTTAAAGATTATCTCAGGGCAATAGTTTCAGGGGTGCATCCAGCCTCCATACATCCAGAAAATCTGGATTCCATGAGACTCTGAAATTCTGTTTTGAGTTTTCCCCCTTTGGCTATTTTTGAAGAACTAACATGATTGTATGAAATTAATTTAAAAGGGAAAAATAGGGCTGAGAGGACATAAAGATTCTCTATGTTAATGTTTTGTGGTGTGACCTTTATAGCTAGCTGAAAAGCAGAGAACTTCATGCAATATTAGTTTGGTAGCCCCATTCATCTTTGCTCCTCTCTTAATTTGCTGTTTGGTTCATAGAATAAATTAATTTTGACCAATGGAACATTGATAGAGGTGACTAGTGAGACATCTACATAGAAAAAAAAAAAAAAACACTGGTCCCGAATTTATGATTTTGGCTCACAGGTAAATCTCCAGGTTAAGTTATAAAGCAAACACAGAAGCATTGAACATGAGGTAGGAGTATTGTCCGCTGACTTGATTTACTTCCAGTCATGTTAAGTTTTGCCAGTGAAGATGAAGACAAAACAACAAAACCCATGAACTGAACAAACTCCAACTATCGAAAAATACTCAAAGATACACTGCTGATAATAAAATAAAAAGTATAGTTCCTCTCTCATCTGAAAATTATTACACCTTTGGCACTATCTAAAGGAATAGATTACTGTGTCTCTGGTTCCCAAGATGTATGAGTAGAGGTGAAGATGCTGTCATGCAGGAAAGATGAGGGATTTGCTCAATGTCACCTAGTCAATGAATCAATGGGGAAAGCAAGAGACCAAAATACAGCCCCACATTCAAATCCTCGGGGGATCCTCAGACAAATCATAGATCCTGGTATCTGAAGTTTGCTTATATGTGTGTATATAAACCAAAAAACATATTTAAAAATAAAGCTCATTTTCTTATTTATGTACACATTTTTACCCTTTTATTTTGAAGCGGTTATAGATATGCACATGTTTGGCATCTATTTTTTTCCAAAAAATTTACAGAATCCAAGTATTTCAAATATGCCAGGATTCCTTCAGAGTCCATGTTGTTTCTAAAGCTTGAATCAGGGAATATTTTCTCCACAACCCTGTCCAGTGACGGAATCTTATTACAGAGGGCAATAATAAATATATACATTGAATGCCCTCCCAACTCACACATATAAACGCTTCTCATATTAATTTCCTCATAATCAAACATCTAAGTTTCTACACCTTGTAGGTCATTGTTTTTAGAACTAAAGCTACAATAAATTAATGGACACGGACTAATTTCTAGCACTCTCATTCTCCGGTATTGTCTAAATTCGTACTCTAGAATAAGACAAGATATAACCAGCTAGCATCAGGAGCCCTGGTGGTACAGTGGTTAAGAGCTACAGCAAGCTATGGCTGCTAACCAAAAGGCTGGCAGTTTGAACCCACCAGCTGCTCCTTAGAAATCTTATGAAGCAGTTCTACTCCATCCTCTAGGGTTTCTATATGTTGGAATCAGTTCGAAGGAAACTAATTTGTTTTTTTCTGTGGCTAGCATCAGTTAAATAAAAAAAAAAAAAAAGAGAAAATTAGAGCAAAACTGAAAATCTACCTCAATAATTTTTTTTTTTTTTTATACAATGCCTCGCTGTACGAACTTAAAGACTTCCAAAACTTCAAGCAGTGAACATTCTGTACAAGAGATGTGGGTGGAGTTTGAAGTCCTCCTCCTGGCACACGTTGTGTGAGCTTGAAGAAATCACATGACTACTACCATTGTTTCGAATCTGGGGCAAGATAATTCTTCCCTGTCAGGGCTCCTTGAGAGTTTACAGGAAGTTTGCCACCCCTGGCTCCTGCTATCAAAGGTCACTATCACCATCCATTTATCTTGACACCAGCCCCCTCCCCTTGCACCCTCACATTTTCCAGTGACTCTGGGTAGAGGTTAGGTATGGGTAGGTAATACTGGCTTAGATGACAGCCTCTATTTCTTAACCATTATGAACTATTTTTTATTATTATTTATAAATGAGATTTTAGTACACGAATGAATTTATTTCCCTTTATTTTGAATGCCTGAAATTCCTTACAGCTCACGACCTAAGTTTTTATTTGCCATTGATATAGCACGCTTTTATGTTTCTTCTCCTGCAAGTATGACCATTATGAGGAAGATATTGTTTGGTAGGCACTGAAGAAGGAGCGGATGAGCAAGGCATACAGTAGGATAAGAGAAAAAAAAGAAAGAAAAGAACTTTCTCTGCCATGTCTGTTTATCAAATTCCTTTTCATCTTTCAAAGTCCAATACAAATGCCAACCCTGAAACATTTTATTTTATCCTCTCCCTTTTTCACCCTTAAGTTAAGAGAACTATGTGTATGGCAACAAACGAATGTGTTGTTTAACACAGCACTGGGCTCCATAAAAAAAAGTGATTTTTAATAAACGCAAGTATTAAATCTTATCACATGGGTAAGCAGCTTTAGTGGTGCAATGGTTAAGAGCTTGGCTGCTAACAGAAAAGCTGACAGCTCGAACCCACCTGCAGCACCACGGGAGAAAGACCTGGCAATCCGCTCCCAAAAAGATTACAGCCTATGAAACCCTATGGGGCAGTTCTACTCTGTCCTATATGGTTGCTATGGGTTGGAATCAACTAGAGAGCACAAAACACCAATCACGTGAGTCAAAATATTAACTGTTCAAGTACAGAACAATGTTAAGTATTGGTCAGCAACATATATTAAAAAGACTATGGAGCATACTTAAAACTTATATAAGCTACAACAGCCAAAGACAGCCCATTGTGATGGCATTTGTATGGTTAAGTGCTCAGCTGCTAACTGAAAGATTGGCAGGCTGAGTCTACCCAGAGGCACCTTGGAAGAAAGGCCTGGCAGTCTACTTCAGAGAGGTCATACCCTTAAAAATCCTATGGCGTGGTCTCCATGAGTCAGCGTCAACTAGATAACAGTAGGTTTAGTTTTTATTATGAATACATGGTATTATAGAAAAGAACCAGAGAAAAGTAAGTGAACCAGAAATTTCAGGAAGGTAAAGCTTGCTCCTCTTCTTTTCAGAATCAGAAGGTCAAGTTTATATCCCATTCGTATTTTTTAGGGGACTCTGATGTTCCCCTCACCTGTTGCCCTGTAGGTGTCTACACCTCTAGTTCTTCACATACCAATGGGAATAGAAAGATAGGGACTGCTATGAAGAAAGTTCAGAGTAAGCTGAATTTGCTTTCGAATAGTTGCCTTTCATCTCACTCTCTCTGTCTCTCACCCATACTAGGTTTTATGATTTTGCATCCAATTGCATTTGTGAAATTTAATTTAGTCATATTCCAGGACACTCTCATTCATTTTGGGATTGAGCTCCATTTTTTTAAATGGAAAGAGAGTTGGGTTGAATACACAAAGGTAGGTGATCTTTACTCAATGATAAAATTGGGAGAGAGATTTATGATCTCCAAAGGGTTCCTGTCTACACAGATGGCAAATCCCAGCCCGTTCAGCCTCTACCACTGCCTGATTTCTTCCTGCCACATTACTCTACGGCACTGCCCCATCATTGTCTCCATTGGTACGTTTCAATTGACAGGAACATTCACAAATGAAATTCTTACTAAAGGTGAAGTAAAACCATTTTCTCCTTCAACGTCTGAATTTAGGAACTTGTCTTTCCTCATAACAGCTGATGACATCTTTGGTGTCGAGGAACAGAAGGGAGAATCCATCTGTTGGCAGGAAGAGGAGAAAGAGTATACATGATGTACCGCGTATTTGTGATTTATTTCACACACTACAGCTGGGAAGTATTTGAGTTAAAATGGCAAGGCTAAAAATCTAGGTGCATGCTCTTGTTCACTGCATGCAAAGTTGCATTTGGAGTGGATTTCGGAGTTCATTCGGAATGCTCCCTTCTCCTTCCCCGAAACCATAAAAAAAAAAACAAAAATTAAGTGTCATCTATAATATTAAAGTTAGTGGCATGCTGGGACAGTTAAACTCAGTATACAGTGCACTTTAAAAGTATCAATACCGCTTGGAGTGTTTCCACTACCATGTTAGATTCCTTGATGCAGAGAGCAATATATATCGCAATACATGCTCTAACTTGGAGTCTTGGTATATATATTTCTCTGTATATTTTAAGTCTTTTTAAAGTTATTACTTTTGTCTTTGGAGAAGATGATGTACATACCAGGCCCCCAAAAACGGACTGAATCAGCAGGATAACCTGTCTGGCTTCTGCGTATCACAAGTTTATCATTACCTAAAAAAAAACTTGGCTCTCCTGAGCTGCCTGGGTTGGATCACTTTAATGATGTGTTACAAAATACATCTCAGCTGCTATAAACAATCTCCTCTTTGTTTAAAAGAAAGGAAAAGTGAGGCAGCAAGAGCAAGTAAAATGCTTCCTGTTGCAAAGTGATCACTCTAAAAACAATTCATATACTTTTACAACAGTCTTCTTTGACTATTTACCAGCTCGTGGAGGAATGGGTTTGAGCTTATGTGCACACACGTCTATCTCCTCCAAAATGTTATTGAACCTGTTACTTCTATTTCACTGGACATCCAAAAAGTTACGATTCTTCATAACTGCTTTAACTTATATTTTAATACTGAGGAAGCACAAACGGCCCGAAAGGACTCATAAAGAATGCAAACCCCTTGCCTTGGCGGGTTTGCTGTAGTGGAAAAGGTGCTGAGCTCCTGGTGTTTTTTTTTTTTTAATTCATGCCTAAAGCTGAAAATCACTCAACCTCGGCATAAATAAACCTATCACTTTGGTTTTGTGAGGTTTTAAGTAAAGGTATCTAGCGTATCACATGTACTGCCCAGCAGAGGTTGGTTGAATCTGAACCTGAATCTAATCTATTGTTTACTATGAAAATCAAAGTAATAGTTAGAGCTGCTGCTTATCATTTGAAGCCAAAATCAAGCAAAGCATTACAAAATACAGACAGACACACATAGACATACCCTCACCCATAAACACATTTGTATACAAACACATGTAAATATATACACCTCAACATAAAGAAACCAAAACCCTCACAAGTGGACCAATAAGCAACACCCTGATAAGCAGAGAAAAGATTGAAGTTGTCAAGGATTTCATTTGACTTGGATCCACAATCAACAGCCATGGAAGCAGCAGTCAAGAAATCAAAAGATGCATTGCACTGGGCAAATCTGCTGTACAAGACCTCTTTAAAGTGTTCGAAAGCAAAGATGTCACCTTGAAAACTAAGGTGTGCCTGACCCAAGCCGTGGTGTTTTCAACTGTCTCATATGCATGTGGAAGCTGGACAATCGGTAAGGAAGACTGGAGAAGAATCGATGCCTTTGAATTATGGTGTTGGCAAAGAATAGTGAATATGCTGTGGACTGCCAAAAGAACAAACAAATCTGTCTTGGAAAAGTACAGCCAGAATGCCCTAAATGTGAGGATGGCGAGACTACGTCTCACATACTTTGGATGTGTTATCAGGAGGGATCTGTCCCTGGAGAAGGACATTGTACTTGGTAAAGCAGAGTGCCAGCGCAAAAGAGGAAGACCCTCGAGGAGATGGATTGACACAGTGGCTGCAATAATGGGCTCAAGCATAACGATTGTGAAGCTGGCACAGGGCTGGGTAGTGTTTCATTCTGTTGTACATAGAGTTGCTATGAGTTGGAACTCGATGCACCTAACAACAACAATGTATATATGTGTGTGTACAGGTGTGTATGTATACATATATAACCCCATCGCTGTCAAGTCAATTCCAACTCATAGCAACCCAATAGGACAGAGTAGAACTGCCCCACAGGGTTTCCAAGGAGCACCTGGTGGATTTGAACTGCCATCCTTTTTGTTAGCAGCTGTAGCACTTAACCACTATGCCACCAGGGTTTCCATATATATACGATCTCCAGGGTCAGAGAAATTCTAGAGGCGGCGGGGAAGTGGGAGGGAGGACTGAAAGTGGTGGAGGTGGGGAGGGGAGGACAACCAACTCATCCTTTCTCCATCCCGCTGCCTGCTCCTACCAGCAAAAAATAAAAGTAATTAAAAAAAAAAAAAAAAGGTTTGCTGTAGAGTTAAGACTCATGGCGACCCCATGTGTGTCAGTAGAACTGTGCTTCACAGGGTTTGCAGTGGCTGATTTTTCAGAAGTAGATCACCAGGCCTTTGCTCCAAGGCGTATTTAGGTGGACTCAAACCTCCAGCCTTGTGGTTAGCAGCTGAGCAGGTTGACATTTTGTACCACCCAGGGGCTCTGCCTACCCCTACAGCTCATTAGTACTGCAAGTCAGCCAGCCACAGGACAGAGACTCTCAGCTGGCAACCATCGCTATAGGGCAGTTCTTCTTCATTGGCTCTCAGAAACCTGTTTTTGTCAAAGGTGGCTGAGTACTTAATGTATACTCAGGACCGGCCTATTAGAAAAAAAACTCAAAAAGATTGAAGCTTCTAGTAATTGTGACTCTTAGCAAAAGCTTTTAGAACAATATTCCTCAAACGTTAATGTGTTTACGAATTACCTGGGGATCTTGTTAAAAAGCAAATTCTGATGTATTAAGTCTTGAGTGGGAGGCTGAGATCCTGCATTCCTAACGAACTCCACGGAGAGGCTGCTGCTGCTCCTGCTCCTCAGCCCATAGTTTGTGACAATTCTTGGAAAAACCCAGTACCACCTTCCTTGTTGCTGTGTGTGCCATCAAGTCCATTCAGATTCATAGGGACCTTATAGGACAGAGTAGAAATGCCTCGTAGCGTTTTCTAGGCTGAAATCTTTATGGGAGCAGATCACCAAGGCTTTTCTCCCTCTGTGGCTGGTAGGTTCAAACCGCTGACCTTCCGATTAGCAGCCGAGCACTTAACCGTTACACCACCAGGGCTCCTACTACCTTTGACGCATCTTCTAAAGTAAGGTTCTTACTTAGCTACCTAGTGGCAATACTGTGCCACACAGCTCTTCCTGAGACTTTTTCCTCCCAGAGTTACTAGTTTTATTACAGAGAGCAAGCCTGTGCAACACCAAACACCGGTTGCCATCAAGTCAGTTCTGACTCATAACAACCTCATGTGTTTCAGAGGAGAACTATGTTCCACAGGGTTTTCATGGTTGTGGTCTTTCAGAAGCAGATCATCAGGCCTTTCTTTGGACGTGCCTTTGGGTGGAGTTGAACCGCCAACCTTGGGTTAGTAGCCCACTGCTTAACATTTTGCAGCACCCAGGGACTCTGACACCAAATAGAGCTCCACTTGTAGATGTTTTCTCAGCAATGCTTTGCTGTGCCTTGAGGCAGAGAGGGCACGAATCCTGTGACTGTCACCCAATGGTGCTTTGCCAGATATTGGCACATCAGGTTCTTTGACCGCTTCTGGCCATGTCCAAATACCTAATTCTCATCCATCCATAGTTCACAGGTGGGTACCAGGTCATGTGATTCCCAGGAACGACATAGATCCTCCCACTTTTCACTCAGCAGTCTTTTTATATGATGACGGTTTTCCTCAAACCCCACAGAATACAAGGTACAGAATGACAGTTAGCATTCTTACAGCGCCAATATCTTCTTCCAGGCTGGCCGTTAACACATACTCCTACACGACTGCATCCTCCATTGAGGTGAACCCATTCTACCCTTAGTCATTGCCATCTACCGACTTCCGGGTCTTTCCTGCTCATTCACTGCAGGCTTTGGCTCTATGCTTATGGATTTCGTTGCCCTACATATCGATACCATTTGGCACCAATTTAGTGACCATGTCTCCTTCACACACCCTAAATATTAGCTCCAGTCTGTAGCTTTTGCTGTCCTTCCCCGCAGCAGCTTTTCGAATATCCATTGATTTCCTTGAGTCCCTTAACCTACCACATCTCTGTTAACCCTCATCAAAAATTCTAGTCTCGTATTTCACAGAGAATATCATGCTCCCCCCATCACCTGTCTATCAGTTTGTCATACTGTGGTGGTTTGCATGTTGTTCTGTTGCTAGAAGCTATGCCACTAGTACTTCAAATACCAGCAGATTCACATATGGCAGACAGGCGTCGGTGGAGTTTTCAGACTAAGACAGACTAGGAAGGAAGGTCTGGAGATCCACTTCCAAAAATTGGCCAATGGAAACCTATGGATCACAACAGAATATGGTCAGCTATAGTGCTAGAAAGGCACCGTGGTGGTGCAGTGGTAAACCTCTCAGCTGCTAACTGAAAGATCAGCATTCGTACCCACCAGCCACTCCATAGGAGAAAGATGTGACAGTCTGTTTCCGCAAAAATTACAGCCTTGGAAACCCTATGGGGCAGTTCTGCTCTGTCCTGTAGGGTCACTATGAGTCGGAATCTACACAACAGCAATAGGTTTGGTTTTGGATTTGGTTTTACAGTGCTGGGAGATAAGCCTGCTAAGTCGTTAAACAACAATGGACTCAAGTACATCAGTGATCATGAAGATAGTATGGGAACTGGCCAGTATTTCATTCTGTTGTACACAGAGCTGCCATGAGTCCGAGCAGACTGGATGGCAACTAACAACAACAACAACAATGAAGATGCTTCTCAATCCAATTAATGTATCTGCATCTTCTTGCATCCTTTACTCCTGCCCTGCAATCTCAGGCTATGGGGTGCCTCCTCTAATGAATAGCTTCACTTGAGCTCCAATGACATCACTGCCTGCCTCCAGGACTAATCGGTTACCTCTTCCCTCATCTAAAATGCTCACCTCTCTCTTTCTTTCTCTTCTAGTTTATTTCATTCAGCATATAAACAAGCTCCAAATACTCCTGTTTTAAGAATTTACTCTGGGTTTTCTTTTTAATGGTCACTGAATAACGAAGGTACTAGAAAGAGTAGTCTGCACTTGATGTTCCCAATCCATTGACTCTCATTCAAATCCACATCCATTGCAAGGTGGTTTCGGCCTCCATCATCCCACAGAGACTACTCTTGTTGAGACCACCAAAGATCCTCACTGTCAAGTGCAATGGACAATTTTAAGTCATTACATTGAACTTTCTGAAGTGTTAACACTGTAAATCATTTCCCCATTTTTGATACCTTCACTTGTCCTCTAGTTAACTGCTCTTTCCTGAATTTCCTTTTCTATCTCTGGCTATTTTTGGTTGTGTCCATCTAATGGAGCCCTGATGGCGCAGTGGTCAAACATTAAGGCTGCTAACCAAAAGGTCAGCAGTTCGAATACACCAGCTGCTCTTTGGAAACACTATTGGGCAGTTCTCTGTCCTATAGGGTACTATGAGTCAGAATTGACTTGATGGTAACATTTTGTTATTGTTGTCATTGTCGTTGTTTCTGTCTAATGGAGAACAGGACAGCATCACAGTAGGCGTGCCTGGCACTCCATTGTTGTTGTTGTTGTTGTCTGCTGTGGAGTTGATATTGACTCACAGAAACCCTATACAGAGTAGAACTGCTCCATTGGATTTCCTAGGCTATAGTCTTTACGGGAGCAGATCGCCAGGCCTCTTCTCCCCTGGAGCTGCTAGGTGTGTTTGAACTACCAACCTTTTGATTAGCAACTGAGCACTCAATCATTGTGCCACCAGCACTCTAGTGTGATCCAAATGGGATACAGTTGTGCTGGAGATACTGTTGCATCAGAGGTCGTGGTGGGTGTGGGGTAGCAGGAATCCTTGGTCATGTGTCACATAAACAAATGTTCGTTTTTTGTATGAGCCATGATGATGAAAAGGTTGGGAATCAATAGTCTCACCTTTAAAAATTGTTGGTTTTAATAGTTCCAAATTACATATTCCTTAAGATTCTTTTCTCTTCTTACTCTGCTAACTCCCCCTAAGTGATTTCCCCATCCCTTCAAGTTGGTGATTTTCATGCCTGGTCCTGAGCCACATTCCAGGACTTCAGACTCAACTGCTTCTTCCTCAGTCCAACTTGCTGACTTCTTAGGCATCTCAAATTCTTTTAATGTCCCAAATGGAACTCATCATCATCTCTCCCCAAAGCAGCCCTTTTGGCTAAATTCTGTTGGGGAATGACTCATCTCTTTACCCAGTTTTCTAAACTAGAGGCCAAAGATCATCCTTTCCACTGTTTTCTCCCTCACCATTGCATCTGTTGGTCATTATGTCCTGTTGTTTCTAGCTCCTAAACATCTCTTACATCTAACCCCACATGGATCTTAATAGGTCAGTCTCTAGTTTAAAATCTATAAATAGTTTCCTACAGTCCTTAGGATCAAAATCAAACTCCTTTTTCCAGAATTTCTTTACTAAGATACAAAATTTATTTAATGTTTAATAAGGCCCTTCTTGATTTTGACCCCAGTCTGTTGTCTTTCATCATGTTCCCTCCCTCATATCTATACCCACACCCTGTGCTCCAGCCACACTCAACTTCTTCCAAGATCTCTGATGTATTATGATCTCTCACTCTCACTTTTGTCTTTTGCATATACTTCTTCACTTGACTAATTCATCTTTATTTTTCCTGACTTAGCTAAGGTCCTCTTCAGCTTGTCTTCTTTGACAACTCTCCCACAGCTTTCTTGGTACCCTGAATTTCACATAATCGTAGTACTGGGCACTTTAAGTTTCAATTGTCCATTTACTTTTATGACTTTTCTAGTAGAGTATGAGACCCCTGATGGTAGTGACCATGTCCAAAACACCTTTGCATTCTTTGCTTTTACCACCATACCAAACAATAACAATGTCTTGAAGAAATGAGTGATCTGCATGCACAAACCTCAGAATTGCTGAATATTGGGGATCTTAGCTTCCACAATTTGATCAGAATTCCACAATTTGTCAGAGGTCTTCACATTTTGGCAGCTATGAGTGTGTTTGGCTTTAGGCCACGCATTTTTCCCCTAGGAATGAACCTCTTAAATTGTAATATAAGTAAATGGGGAAGAAAAAAAAAAACTCACATGATTCACTTTAGATAAATATTTGTTTTATAAATAACCACTCAGGAACTACCTCTTTCGTTTGGTAAACTTGTTGAGAAAAATCCAAATTTCAGAGAACAAATAAGGGTTAATTATTTATATTACATATGAAATATTCGCTTTCAAACATTTCTTAAATCAAGGTAGAGAATTCATTTAACCTTTAATTAAAATATAAGTGTATTTAAAATGCATTGGTCAAATATGTCATCCATATAGCCAGTGTGGCCACCCTGGTCATAGGCTAATTTTGATAATCTTGCAGATCTCTCTCTCTCTTACTTTTTCCCCCATTCTCTCCTTACAAATGACTCCTCATTTTTTTAAAGACCCTGTAGCCTAATATTCTCCTAAGAGCTCCTTAACTCCTCATCAAATCCTGCTCACTGTATTGAATCTAATAGGGATAAAAATTCTAAGTTAAAAATGATAAATAAATTTGACATTTTTGCCATTCCCAGGTATGTTTAAGATCTTACGCCATCGGATGGTACTATTAGGTATCATCATGCATGTGAGCATTTGAGAAAGGACATTTAGGGAGCTATACTTGGGAGGAGGAAACTCTGGTGGTGTGTTGGTTAAGTGCTACGGATGCTAACCCAAGAGTCGGCCATCCGAATCTGCCAGGCGCTCCTTGGAAGCTCTATGGGGGCAGTTCTACTCTGTCCTATAGGGTCGCTATGAGTCGGAATCGACTCAGCGGCACTGGGTTTGATTTTTGGTTTTATACTTGGGAGGTTTATCAGTGAGAAAATAGTACACAAGGTAAGACACTACTCATTCTACATACTTGTAAGGTGAACTTGACATTAAGTTAACTTATACTTGTAGCAATGAGTAAATTCTAACGTGGCAAGAGGCAACTTACTGGCATGGAAGATTTTATGTAGTTCTGCAAGCCCCTAACAAACATTATATGTGGAGTGTGGGGAAACAGTTCAGTGATTTCTACATATTCTAGGTACTTTATGAGTGTTTACAGAGAGATTTTACTCAGTACTCAATTTCTTCATCTTTTTATTCTTTCTATAAAGCTAGAGAATATGCAGGAATAAAACCAGTTATGAATTTGTTACTTACTTTATAAACATATCTGGAAAGAGAGTCATAAAGAAGAACAAGTGACCAAAAATTATAAAGAAGGCAAGAAAGACAATCCTCAGTTGAAAAAATACTTTAGAAGGTTGGTCATAAGTTGCTGATGACATTCTGTGGCTTTGAATAGCCTGGTTTTTGAACTGCCCTTGGAATATTGTAAAATGTGTTATAAAGAATACATAAAGTTTGGTTGGGGAAAAAAAAAGATAACTAAGAAAAAAGAAAAATAAGAGAAACACAGAATCTTCCACTCTGCTGGTCTTACTGGAAGCATTCAAAGGGTGCACTGGCATTTTATGAAACCAAGAAAGGGCTTTTGCGAAAGAACATACAGATTAAGAAATTGAGAATTTCAAGTTGATCTGCTCCCATGGCTTCCTTTCCCTATATTCACACCAACTCTTTTCTGAGTTTCCTTTTCAAGAACCCTATGAACTTATCATAAGGAGCCCTCGTGGCACAATGGTTAAGCGTTCAGTTGCTAACCAAAAGGTGGGGGTTCAAATCCACTCAGTGGCTCTGAAGGAGAAACCTTTGTTGATCTGCTCCTGTAAATATTATAGCCGAGAAAACCCTATGGGGCAGGTCTACTCTATCACATATGGTGGTTATGAGTCATAATTGACTTGATGGCACCTAATAACAACATGAACTTATCAGTGGCATTGAAGAATGGGAGGGGAGCTAATTCCCACATGTAGAATGAAACTCTTCTTTCATTGAGGTTGGAGTGTATATTATTTTATAGATTACTGAAATGTTATAAATCATTTTTAGATATCGTTATACCATGGTTATTTTTCCACAAAAATAATAAAAGAAATAAAGATGGTGGTTTACAAGCTATACTGCGTATAAGCAAGACACTTACCTTACGGAAGGGACAGCTAAATCATAAAGTGTATGTCTTTTAGGAGAAATGTAATCATCAAGGGAGAAACATTCCATTTCCTAAAGAGTATCCAAAACATTGAACATATAATAACAATGATAATGATGTTATAATAGATACCCCAGTTCCTATGATTCATGGGGGAAGAAAGTACCATAAATTTGTTCTACTTTTCTTTACATACTGGTGTTGAACCACCACTAATAAAAGCAGAAATATACCAATATTAATAAGAATAATGAAGATGCCCTTTCTTTTTATATAAAATAAACACCCAGCAAATCATGGGGATCAGTGCCTCTCATTGGGGTAGGAGGTGGGGAGCTGGTACTATTGACATATTGAGCTGGGTTTTTCTGGTACAATGCAGTAATATCAGCTCCTGTTCACCAAATACCAAGAGCTTCCCTATCCCAACTATTTGGAAAACCAAGCCCATCTCCGACATTTGTAACCATTTCCTAGGTACCAAACTCATCACTGTGGAGTTTCTGACACATAGTGACCCTATAGGACAGAGTAGAACGGCCCCATGGAGTTTTCAAGTCTATAATCTTTACGGAAACAGACTGCCACATCTCTCTCCCACAGAGCAGCTGATGGAATTGAACCACTGATCTTTCAGTTAGCAGCCAAGTGTTAAACCACTGTGACACCAGGGACGCTTTATTCCCTAGGTAGTTGCTATTATTCCCTGTTGAGAGGCACTGATCTAGAGCTAGAATAAAAATGTATATTTTCTTAAAGTAGGAAAGACAATTCTCAAGGGGAGTTATTTTTTCTCTTTTAATTCCTTCTCCCTTCTCCCACTCCAAACAGACTACCAAGCCTAGAAGAATCCCTTCGTCTTAGACAGAATCAGCCATTTTACCAGAGCAAGAAAATTTGTGCAATATCTAGCACAGAGCAGGTGTTCAATGAACACTGTTTCTTTCCTGACTCATCACCTTTTTTCCAAGAAAAGGAAAAAAAATAAGGAAAATTTTCTTACTAAAAAATGGAAGGTGGTCCCAGATGCTTCATAACATCCCTCTTACAACAAAGACCCAAGAAAACAAGTGAATCAGATATGGATGACAACTTTTGAACCCTGAGCATCAAAGACGAGGCTGAAGAATCAGGCCGAGAGTCCAATGGAAGGAAAGGCAGCACAAAAACAACGGACATGGAGAATTACGGATAGCAGGCACACTGCTAGACAAACCTGCATAGTGTGGCCATGTTGTGACAAAGAAGGCAGTGTTCCCAGCTGAGATCTCCATTACTTGGTGCAGCCAAACAGGAGCAACTCTGCACTCGTGTCCAGAGCCAGGCAGAAGTGCCTCCCACCCTGTAAAAGTTAAGTGCATGCATTCCACCCGCTGCACCCACTGTAGCTCCCCCATCCTCCCTGTATGTGATCCACCCTCCCAGCATGTGATCGCACCCACCACCAACCCACCCCCTAAGCCAGGAGTCCACAGAATGGAGGCACCCTCCTCATTGTTCAGCGTCTCTTGCCAAGGGCCCACAAACCTGCTGCACCTCCTATTCCCTCCAGCCATGTATACCAGGGGCATGAGGGCCAATGGTGTCTCATACTCCCTCCAGACACCTGCACCAGAGGCCTGATGCCCAGCAAAGCCTCTTACTCTCTCCAGCCACACATGCCAGGAACCTGAGGGCCAGCAGTGCCTACTACTCCCTCTGGCCATCCCAGCTGGGGGTGTAGGGCTGGTGGTGCCTTCCACTCCCTCCAGCCACCTGTTCCAGGGACCCAAGGAATGGTGGTGCCTACTAATCCCTACAGCCACCTGCACCAGGGGCCTGAGAATTGGCCACACAACCTCCCATGCTTTAGCACACAGGGGCATGCCCTACAACTGTGCACCCGCATCACTTCCCACCTGTAACCAGAGGCTTGCGCCTTCTCTGAACACTCTCACATAGAACTACCTGCCCAGGACCATTAGTGAGAGTTTTCACACCACCCACCCAGTGACCAACGACCCAAGCACCCTCACACCAACAACGTGGCAATCAATAGAGCACACATATAATGCCCAACCAGTGACCAAGGAGAACACCCCTTGCACCTATGGCCAGCTGGCCAGTCAGGCAAATACATCTCACCAGAAATACCAACTACATCCTCAGCAGCCCTGCAAGACCAGCAAAAAAAGACCCACGCTCACATACCCAGTTGCTGCCGCATCCACCCAGCAACAGGAGGTGAGAGCTTCAGTGTGGCCATATTAGCAACTAGAGTAGCACACATGCCCAGCCTACTTGATATATCAAAACAAACGAAGACAAAAAATTGGAATGTAGCAAACATATAATAAATAAATAATAACTTTTTGATGCCTTGAAGACAAATGACAATATTAAATCACACAAAGAAGCAGGACAAGATGGCTCCAGCAACTGACCAAAAAATAATCAGAAAGTCTTCTGCAGGAAAAATGGCAATGGAGCTATCTGACAAGGAATTCTAAAGACTAATATACAGGGCTTTCTATGAGATAAAGAAAGAGATGAAGGAAAACATAGCCAAAACCAAGGAAAACAGACAAAATCAAGGAAAATACAGGTAAAACAACAGAAGAATTGAAGAAAAAATACAAGAACAAAATGAAAACTAAAAAATAGACAATTAGAAACCATACAAAAACAGCAACTAGAAATCCAAAAGATTAACAATAAAATTTCAGAAATAGACAACTTGATAGAAGGATTTAAGAGCAGAATTGAAACAATGGAAGACAAAATCAGCAAATTTGAAGACAAATCACTTGACATCAATTTGTTTGAGGGAAACTCAGAAAAAGAATGAAGAAAAATGAAGAAATCCTAAGAATTATGTGGGACATTATCAAGAGGAAAAAATTGCGCTTGATAAGAGTTCCAGAACAGGCAGAGGCAATGGAAAACACAAAAAGAATTGTCGGAGATTAGCTGGCAGAAATCTTCCTAATGTCAAGAAAGATGAGAAGATATCCATTCAAGAAGTTCAATGAACCCCATACAAGAGAGACTCCAAAAGAAAGTCACCAAGACGTATCATAATCAAACTTGTGAAAACCAAAGACGGAGAAAGAATCCTGAGAGTAGCTCAGGGAAAACAAAAAGTCACCTACAAAGGGGAACCAATAAGACTAAACTCAGACTACCTGGCAGAAACCATAAAAGCAAGATGGCAGCGAAATGACATATACAATTGAAAGAAAAAAAAAAAAAATTGCCAACCAAGAACTGCATATCCGGCAAAATTGTCTCTCAAATATGATGATGAAATCAGGACATTTCTAGATAAATAGAAATTAAGGGAATTTGTGAAAACCAGACTACATTTACAGGAGATATAAAAGGGAGTCCTTCAGATAGAGAACCAATAGTATCAGACAAGAGCCTAAGATTAAGACACATGGCAGCATCAGCCAGATACCAATCCAGATAAAGATTCTGAAAAATAAAACAAAGCTAAAAGACAGAAAAGAAAGAAAACAGTTTTCTTAAAAGACAGAAAACAGGGAACCAGAGACATCAATCTATAAATGACAACAATATCAAAAGAAAAAAAAAAAGAGGGACTAAATGGTGTAGTATAGAACTGTCACACAGAGAGGAAGTCAAGGCAATATCAAGAAATAAAAGACTGCTTTGACCTGAGGAAGGTAAATGTAAATTTCAAGGAAACCACAAAGAAAGTTTACAAACCTACCCATCAAAATAAAAAAGAAGAAAAACATAAAGACTCAATAAACACAAAATCAACAAGAGAATTGAAAAGAAAATACCCAAACAAAAAGAACTCAGCACAGAAAATTAAGTAGAACAAAGAAAACATCATTACCACAAAAAAAAGTAAAATATGACAGCAATTAACTCATACCTATTGATAATCACACTGAATGTAAATGGCTTAAGTGCACCAGTAAAGAGAGAAAGAGTGGCAGTACAGATGAAAAAAAAAACAAAACAAAACCCATCAATGTGTTGTCTACAAGAGACACACCTTAGAAACAAAGACACAAACAAACTAAAACTCAAAAGATGGAAAAAAGTATATCAAGCAAACAATAACCAAAAAAGAGCAGGAGTGGCAATGTTTACCTCAGTCAAAACAGACTTAAGGCAAAATCAGTGCTCAGACGTCAATTTATAGCAATAAATGCGCACATCAAAAAAGAATGGGCCAAAATCAAAATGTCAACCCTGCAACCTGAACAAATAGAAAGGGAGCAGCAAAAGTAGCCCACAGTTACCAGAAGAAATGAAATAATGAAGATTAGAACATAAATAAATAAGAGAACAGAAAATCAATAGAAAAGAATCAACAAGATTAGAAGTTGGTTCTTTGAACAGATCAACAAAATCAACAAACCTTTGGCCAAATTGACAAAAAAAAGGCAGAAGAAACAAATAACCTGAATAAGAAATGAGACAGAGAACATTACAACAGAACCCAGTGAAATAAGAAGGATTATAACAAAATACTATGAAGATTGTATGCCAACAAATTTGGAAACCTAGAGGAAATGGACACATTTCTAGAGACATACATACAACCTACTGAAACAAATACAAACTGAGGTTGAAAAATTGAGCACACCTATTTTTTTATTACAAAAGAAGAGGCTGAATAGGTTAAAAAAAAAAAACAAAACTCCGAACAAAAACAACAACAAAAAAGCCGTGGCCCAGATAGCCTCACTGGAGAATCCTATCAAATATTCAGAGAAGAACTCACACCAATACTATTCCCGAATTCATTCTGTGAAGCCAACATTACCCTGACACAAAAACCGGGCAAAGAAAATTATAGACCAATATCCCTCATGAACACAGATGCAAAAATTCTCAAAAATTTTTATCCAGTAAAATTCAACAGTATATCAGAAAAATAATACCCCATGTCCAAGTGGGATTCATACCAGGTATGCAAGAACGGTTCAACATTAGCATATCAATCAATGTAAGCCACCACATAAATAAAACAAAAGTAAAGAATCATGTGATCATCTCAATCGAAGCTGAAAAGGGATTTGATAAAGTTCAACACCCACTCCTGATAAAAACTCTCAGCAAAACAGGAATAGAAGGGAAATTCCTCAAAATAATAAAGGAAACTGAAGGAACCCCCAAGACTATGGCCCTGGAACATCCTGCTAGCTCAGAGCTGAAGCACTCCCGAAGTCCACCTTTCAGCCAAAGATTAGACAGGCCTATAAAACAAACAATAACACACTTAAATGTGTTTCTTAGTTCAGTCAAGTATAAGAAGCCAAATGGGCAACACCTGCCCAAAAGCAAAGATGAGAAGGCAGGAAGAGACAGGAAAACTGGATGATGAATGGACACAGAGAACCCAGGGTGGGAAGAGAAAAGGGGAGAGTGCTGGCACATTGTGGAGATTGCAATTAATGTCACAAAACAAAGTGTGTATAAATTTTTGAATGAGAAACTAATTTGTACTCTGAACTTTCACCCAAAACATAATAAAATTAAAATAAATAAATAAAAAATAATCCAGTCTGCTCCATAGATGACTAAGTCTCTGATTGATGTCACCACTTCAACCGCAAATGAGGGATTCTGTCCATCTGTCTATCTATGTACCACCTCTCCTAAACACATTTTTCAGTGGCTCATGGATAATTTATAAAGCCTTATTATAGGGTCTATTCTGAGAACTTCATTTACATGGTCAGATTGAAAACAACCAAAGAAGGCCTATCTCAATTTAGGCCTAGACAGAAATATATTCCAGATAGTTCGTCTCTGTCTAACACAAACAGAATAAATATTAGGTAGCACCTCCTACTTTTCTTAGTGCAAACTTGATAACTAACCCTTTAAATGTGTGTGCATCACAAACTTTTAAAGGGTTGGGGCCGTTCACATTTTAAGATGCAGAGAGTTTAGTTCCAAATGAATATTGCAAAATATATTTTGACAACTTATTAAAAATTTAAGTATGATTCAAAACCCGAAGGCCACTTGATTTTTGAAGTCAAATTTTCTTCTGAAATAACAATATGTGATGCCTGTCAAAAACCCAGAGCCATAATAGCTTTAGGCTACTTTCCAAAAATAAAACAGCAGTCTATGTCAGTCAGCAAAGTGCTAGTACCGTGTGGTACATGGCCTCCTTTAATGGTTGATAATCTTGGCAGTGGAAATTTGCCTGCAACTCAGCTAGAAAAGACTGGTTCTTTGTTACAATATGAAATGAATCATGCCTTGTACAGCAAGGTGACAAAACAAGAGCAGACAGCCTGTTTCGATTAGCAAACGGATAAGAAAAGAACTTAATCCTTTCCCACTGAGCAATAAAGTAGTAACGAAAGTATCTCAACATGAAATGTGTCTTAGTCATCTAGTGCGGCTATAACAGAAATACCACAAGTGGATGGGTTTAACAAAGAGAATTTTCTCTCACAGTCTAGTAGGCTACAAGTCCAAATTCAGGGCGCCAGCTCCAGGGGAAGTCTTTCTCTTTCAGTTGGTTCTGGAGGAAGGTCCTTGTCATCAGTCTTCCCTTGGTCTGGGAGAACTCTGCTCCCAGGGCTGCTTTCTTGTTGGTATGAGGCTCCCAACTCTCTGCTTGCTTCCCTTTCCTCTTATCTCTTGAGAGAGAAAAGGTGGTACAGGCCACACCCCAGGAAAACTCCCTTTACATTGGATCAAGGAGGTGACCTGAGTAAGGGTGCTGTTACAATCCCACCCTAATCCTCTCAACGTAAAGTTATAATCACAAAATGGTGGACAACCACACAATACTGGGCATCATGGCTTAACCAAATTGATACACACATTTTTGGGGGGACATAATTCAATCTATGACAAAATGTTTTTTATTTACTTATTTATTTATTTTTTTAACTGCTTAATAGATTATAATTTACCTAGTTCTTCACAGGGTAAGTGAATTGGAGATCATAACACAAGCACTTTACCTCAGGTTTACATGTTTTGTTTGTTTGTTTTTTGGAAGAGTCAACCATTTGAAATCTTATTTACATGCCTCGGACAATGGTAAGGTCAGATTTTTATAATTTAAATAACATGGCTTGTCACTACTGTTAATTGATAGAAAATCAGAGAGAATATTTTCTTTCTTCTTTTTATTTGCAGTAGGTGAAAACTTACAGAGCAAATTCATTTCCCATTTGATAATTTGTACATAAAGTGTTCCATTCATTTTCTATAACGTATCAGCACTCTCCCCATTTCCATCCTACTTTCCCCATTTCCTTTTGTCCTGATTTTTACCCCTTCCTGCCTTTTCAGCTTTGCTTTTGAGCAAATGTTGCCCTTTTGATCTCATATACATGATTATTCTAAGGAGCATGTTTCTCTAGGGTGTTATTATTTTATGGGCCTATCTGTGATTTGGCTGAAAGATGGTCTCTGGGCATGGCTCACTTCCAGTTCAGAAGGGCGTTTCGGGGCCATAGTCTTGGAGGTTTCTCCAATCTCGGTCAGACCATTAAGTCTGGTCTTTTTTTTTATGAATTTGATTTTTTATTCTACAGTTTTTCTTCCACTCTGGCTGGGACCCTCTGTTTTGGTCCCAGTCAGAGCACCTAGTAGAGGTGGCCGGGCACCAGCTACGTCTTCTGGTCTTGGGGTCATGGACTAATTGCTGTCTTGTGTCTTTGGTTTTCTTCACTTTCCTTTGCTCTGGACGGTGAGACACCAGTAGTTGTACCTTAGACGGCTGCTCACAAGCTCTTAAGACCCCCGATGCTACCCACTAAAGTAGGTCGCAGAACTTTGTCTTTATGAATTATGTTGTGCCAATTGACATAGATGTCCCCTGAGGCTATAGACCTTCACCTTCAAGCCTAGGAACTTTGACCTGCAAGGTGTTTCATTATGTCTAAGAGGTTCTCTTGGCTGTGGCTCTTGTGTGTCTATATTAATATAAAAGCAGCACCTACAGTTAGGTGTGTAGAAATGTCTACCACCATATCTATATCTGCAAGAGGGTGTGTTCCCTTTCACCCACCCACACCCCTTAGAATACCTATCTACCTATGTATACGTTTGTAAATTAGCATTTGTTAATACTATTACTGCAGGAATATCTATGCTATAGTAATTACTGTTGTTGCCCCTTGTTCTTGCGTTCCTCTTAGTGTCCCTCCTTGCCTTGGTCGTGTTTTGCTGACTTGCCCCATATTCTGTATTGCCTCTCCTGGGTTCATCATCATTCTTTATTGTTGTGTAGTATTCCATTGTGTATATGTACCATAATTTGTGTCTCCATTCATTTGTTGATGAGCACTTAGATTGCTTCCATTTTTTTGCTATTGTGAATAATGCTGCAACGAACGTGGGTGTGCCTCTGTCTATTCATATCACAGTTCTTGTTTCTTTAGGATATATATGTAGGAGTGGGATTACTTGGTCATATGGTATTTCTATTTGTAGTTTTTTAAGAGCCATATCGTTTTCCACAGTGGTTGTACCATTTTACATTCCACCAATAGCGTATAAGAGTTCCAATCTCCTTGCAACATCTCCAACATTTGTTATTCTGTTTTTTTTTTTTTGTGCCAGTAATATCGAGATGAGATAGTATCTCATTGTAGTTTTGATTTTCATCTCTATAATGGCTAATGATCCTGCACATTTCTTCATGTGTTTGTTAGCCATCTGCATGTCTTCTTTGGTGAAGTGTCTGTTCATATCCTTTGTTCATTTTTTAATTGGATTGTTTGTATTTTTGTTATTGAGGTGTTGAAGTTTTCTATACATTTAGAAATTAGACCCTTGTCAGATACGTTGTAACCAAAATTTTTTTTCCCAGTCTGTAAATTCTCTTTTTACTCTTTTGGTAAAGTCTTTTAATAAGTGTGTTTAATTTTTAGAAGGTCCCATTTATCTAGTTCATCTTCTACTTTTTGTGCATTTTTAGTTATGTTTGGGATTCTATTTATGCCATATATTAGGGCTCTGAGCTTGTCCCTATTTTTCCTCCATAATATTTATAGCTTTAGGTTTTATATTTAGGTCTTTAATCTATTTTAAATTAGTTTTTGTGTATGGTGTGTTGTATGGGTCTTGTTTCTTTTTCTTTTTTTAATTTTATTGTGTTTTGGGTGAAAGTTTACAGCACAAAGCCATTTTTCATTCAAAAATCTATGCACAAATTGTTTTGTGACATTGGTTGCAATCCCCGCAACATGTCAGCACTCTCTCCCTTTTCCTTTCTACCCTGGATTCTCTGGGTCCATTTGTCCAGCTTTCCTGTCCCTTCATGCCTTCTCGTTTTTGCTTTTGGGCAGGTGTTACCCACTTCGTTTCATACGCTTGATTGAACTAAGCAGCATGTTGTCCACACATGTGTTATTGTTTTACAGTCCTGTCTAAACTTTGGTTGAAAGGTGCACTTCAGGAGTGGCTTTAGTTCTGAGTTAGCAGGGTGCTCAGGGACCATAGTTTTGGGGGTTCCTCCAGTCTCTTTCAGACCAGTAAGTCTAGCCTTTTTTTGTGAATTTGAATTTTGTTCTACATTTTTCTCCCACTCTCTCTGGGACCCTCTATTGTGATCCCTGTCAGAGTGGTCAGTGGTGGTAGCTGGGCACAATCTAGTTCTTCTGAGCTCAGGCTGGTGGAGGCAGTGAATTGCTTGGTGCATTAGTCCTTTGGACTAATATTTTCCCTACGTCTTTGGTTTTCTTCCTTCACCTTTGTGCCAATGATGGGACCAATAGATGTGTCTTAGACGGCCTCTCGCAAGCTTTTATGACCCCAAACATTACTCACCAAAGTAGGAAGTAGAATATTTTCTTTATGAACTGTGTTATGTCAGTTGACCTAGATGTCCCCTGAGACCATGGTCTCCAGGCCTCAGCCCCAGTAACTTGGTCCCTCAAGTTGTTTAGATATTTCTAGGAAGTTTCTATGACTTTCCCTTGGTCAAGCTCTGCTGACTTCCCCTAAATTTTGTGTTGTCTTTCCCTTCACCAAAATTAACACTTGTGTACTATCTAGTCAGTGATTTCCCCTTCCCATCCCTCCCTTCCCTCTTAACCACCAAAGATTGTTTTCTTCTGTGTGCAACCCTTATCTTGGGTTTTTATAATGCTGGTCTCATATAATATTTGTCCTTTTGAGATTGACCTATTTCATTCAGCATAATGCCCTCCAGATTCACCCATGTTGTGAGATGTCTTGTGGATTCACCACTGTTCATTATCATTGCATACTATTCCATTGTGTGTATCATAATTTGTTTATCCTTTCATCTGTTATTGGGCACTTAAGTTGTTCCCATCTTTTTGCTACTGTGAATAATGCTGCAATGAACTGATTATTTAATGCCTGTCATCTGGTCAAATGCATGTACTAATTGAAAATATTGATTATTTGATTAACTCAATGATTGCTCTTGACCTTGGAAGCAGGTGTGTCTGGAATAGAATGAAGGGACCATGGGTGACTTGTTCAGGTCTAGAAGAAGTGTACAGGGCCATGGAATCCTTGGAGACTCCTTGCAGTCTAGTGAAACAAGCAAGACTTTTGAAATCAGATGAGTTTGTTTTAGCCCGCTTCTTTTTATAAGCTCTGTAACGATGGCACTGGGTTTGTTTTTGAACATTGTCTGAGATATTTATCTTCTCTGAGTGTCAGTTTGTTCTTGTAAAAAAAATTCCAATAACAAAAATAATGTTGATAATAGCAATAATAACAAAAATAATAACTGTCTTATTGTGTTGTTACAGGGATTAAACCAAACCTGTTGCCATCGAGTCGATTTCGACTCATAGCGACCCTATAGGACAGAGTAGAATTGCCCCATAGGGCTTCCAAGGAGCACCTGGTGGATTCAAACTGCCGATCTTTTGATTATCAACTGTAGCTCTTAACCACTACACCACCAGGGTTTCCCCTAGGGGATTAGTTAAGAAAATGTATGAGGAACAAATTCTACAATTGTTTCTGCATCAAAAAACTATTTTTTTTTCTCATTTACTCATAATTAGAATTTAGGGCCAATGGAGTGGCTCCAGTAAACCTCTAGAACTTATTGAAGCTGACAAACATACAGGCAAAATGCCCAGGGAGTAGTATTTGGCTAGTGTATATCAGGTTTAAGCACTCAGCTGCTAACTTAAGGTTGGTGGTTTGTCCCATCCAGCAGTTCCACTGGAGAAAGACCTAGCAATCTGCTCTCCTAAAGATTACAACCTAGAAAACCCTATGGGGAAGTTTCTACTCTGTCACATGGGGTCACTATGAGTCAAAAATCAATGGAACGACACCTAAAAGCAACATATCAGGGTTAGCCTCTATATAACTTGTCAGAAAACAAGAAGAGTACATGAAAGACAGAAGCTTTTTGACTGGCTGAGATAAATTGTTGGAATATATTTTCCAAGATGTTTAAAATTTTATCTAAAATGCACAAATAACCTTCTACACTTATTATGTCAGAGTGCCAAATGTAATATCTGAGGACATCATAGAAGTCAGATCTCTTACACTTATCCAAGATATTCTAGAGAGGCACAATGAAATTTCAGCTGTATATCTTTAAGAGGTGGTTAAATTTAGAGAGGTGAAGTCTGGAATTCAGAAATCATAAGGATTCATGGGTAGTACTAGTCCTATACATGCAAATATTTAAGATCTATTTCAGGGATAGGCCAAGTTGTTTAAAGTGGAAGGTTCTAGAGTACTTCTATGACAGAAAAATGGAGAGGTTTTTTGGAAGTGGTTTTTGAAAAGCCATGAATTCTCAGTACCCCACATATCTTCAAAAGTTGTTGCTTGAAAGAGCATTGTGAGCAGAATGGAGCCTCCAGAAGACCCAGAAGGGACATATACAACAGACGAGAGGGCAGAGAATATAGACACATATGCCAAAAAACTAGCATGCACTACACATAGCCTGTATGATTTCCTTTAAAATAACACAACACAAAATCTAAACGTGTTGAAAAATAGATATTATAATAAAATTGGCAAGACATTGGTATTTTTTGAAGTTGGGTGATAATCACATGGGGGTTTCCTATACTAATATGTTTACTTTTGTGTACGTTTGACATTTTCTGAAATTAAAATAAATAAATAAATAATATCGCCATTTCTTAAACATTTTTGAGTCTTGGATCAATTTGAAGAGCTAATGAAGGAAATCGATAGTCTGTCCAGAAATACAAATATATTAAAAAACATTTGTATATGTTAGCAGAGATTCATAACTGTCCTTCCTCCCCTTCCCTCTCCCTGAAGTCCATCCACGTACCTCCTGTGTTCAAAATATCCCTTTTTTATTTGTAGGAAATATCTTGAATCAAGACTCTTAGAGACTTTAAATCGGGACTTTGGCTCTTCAAGTGCAATTCATGGTTCTCATTCCTCAAAGCTTGGCTTGAAGTCAAATTACTTTTACTTTCTACTCTTCCCAAGCACATTCTGCTCTATGTCACACAAAACTTTCTCAAAGATGACAGTGCTTCTCTCATCTGTGTTATGTTTAAACTAAGGCAGAGAGCCAAGGTCAATTCAGAGAAAAGAAGTGGTTTATGACATGCTGCTACATGGCCTCAAAGTTGTATCTGAGAACAGAAGAGTTTTCTAGATCACTCAAGAGCTATTTGGTATTATACGTATCTGAACTAATTATCGTTCCATGAAATGGAAGCTATATTGGTATAAAGTAAGAAAGGAAGTAAAACACCTCATTCATTAAAAATTCAGATTGTAGAGTGGCAAAGACCAAAACCCAAGCCTCAGTTCCATATTCATTAGCTCTAGATTCCAAGAAAATCACTGAATTCTCCAAGCCCCCGTTATCTTGTCTATAAACTGTGTGATATCAAACTCTAAGTTACTGAAAAGGTTAAAATGAGATACATACTATGTATAATCCCCCCAATTGATAGTAGCCACTAACTGATATTTGAAAATAGGACTTGACCAGGTTTTTGTGTAACACTCACGATCTTATTATTTTACCTGAAAGAAGCCCTGAAGCAGATCAACAATATGGCATCAGACTTCTCTGATGTGTTCACATAGCATCATCTCTTTTCTCAGAACTTGCTTCCCCTTTGGATCACATGAGACCTTTCTATATGGGTTTTTCCAACTCTCTGAACACAGCTTGAATGTTCTTCAGGCTGTCTTAAATCTTCTCATCCTATAAATGAGTCCTCCAGAGCCCATCCACTTTCATGATTTTAATTATTACCCATACACTGATGAGTCCCAGTTTTTGAAAGTATATTTATATTTAGCCCTTTCTTTTTTCCATAATCTTTAGACTCTGAAATACAAATGACAGAAAGTCAGTACTTCAGAACTGATTTCATATTCCCTGCCCTTCTTATCCCTACAACTATTACCACTCTGGGATTTTTCATCTCACTTAAGGATACCAATCACCAACAAACCTGGAATCACTGCAGGTTCTTTCTCCATCGCCACCTAAAGTCATTGACTCTTCCTGAATCTTCCCTCTGGTTACTTTTTCTATTCTCTCCCTTCCTCTCTATCACTGCTACTGCTTCCTCAACCCAGGCCATCATCTCTACCCTAGATTTCTGAAATAACCACCTGGCTGGTCTCCTTAAATCCATTCTTTTCTGCCTTTTCAGTATCAATATATCTCAACACATGGCTTGTCTGGAATGTGAAGCTGGTCTTGTACTCCCTGGTTAAAATTCCATTTGGCATACAATGGCTACCACAATTAGATAGGCCACCATTGCCTTATCTTCCCTGACTTATATTTTACCTTCAGGTAAAACAGCAACAACAAAGGATTTTTTCTCCCTCAGGATGATTTTATATTTCCTTGCCTTTGGACTAATACTCTCAGCGTGTGAAAAATTTCTCTTCTCACCTGTTTTTTTCAGATAGTAACTCATCCTCATCTTGTGATACTTTTTCATTCCTAACCATTTCACAAAAACTCCTCTCATTGGCTGAAACAGTAGAATAACTCTGTGCTTCCATTGCAAAACATAGCTCAATCATAAGTATTAAATTATTTCTACCTTTCCAGTTAGACATATGCTCCTTAAGAGCATGGGTTCCATTTTATTTACATTTTTGTTTTTATTACATGGTAGATGTTAAGAACCAAGCAAGTGTTTACTGTACGAAATTAAAGTAATCATGGTCCCTATAATCATAGAATATTTTTAAAATGCAATAGGTGGTCAAATATTTTTGGAAAATATGGAATATAGGAATTTTCTAAATTTAGCATATAAGATTATCAGCACTACTCAACTAGTTTCTTATTAAGTCAATGATTTTTCCCTAAAATGATTTTATTCCTTTATTTTAATAATTTTTATTGTGCTTTAAGTGAAAGTTTACAAATTTTTATTGTGCTTTAAGTGAAAGTTTACAAATCAAGTCAGTCTGTCACATATAAGCTTATATATACCTTCCTACATACACCCATTTACTCTCCCCCTAGTGAGTCAGCCCGCTTCCTCTTCCAGTCTCTTCTTTCGTGACTGTTTTGCCAGTTTCTAACCCTCTCTACCCTCCCATCTCCCCTCCAGACAGGAGATGCCAACACAGTCTCAAATGCCCACCTGATACAAGTAACTCACTCTTCATCAGCATCTCTCTCCAACCCTTTGTCCAGTCCTTTCCATGTCTGATGAGTTGTCTTCGGGAATGGTTCCTGTCCTGGGCCAACAGAAGGTTTGGGGTCCATGACTGCCGGGATTCTTCTAGTCTCAGTCAGACCATTAAGTCTGGTCTTTTTATGAGAATTTGGGGTGTGCATCCCACTGATCTTCTGCTCCTGCGGGGGTTTTCTGTTGTGCTCCCTGTCAGGGCAGTCATCAGTTGTGGCCGGGCACCATCCAGTTCTTCTGGTCTCGGGAAGATGTAAGTCTCTAGTTCATGTGGCCCTTTCTAGTCTCTTGGGCTCATAGTTATCGTGTGGCCTTGGTGTCCTTCATCCTCCTTTGATCCAGGTGGGTTGAGACCAATTGATGCATCTTGGATGGCCACTTGTTAGCATTTAAGACCCCAGACACCACAATTCAAAGTGGGATGCAGAATGTTTTCTTAATAGAATTTATTTTGCCAATTGACTTAGAAGTTCCCTTCAGCCATAGTCCCCAAACCCCTGCCCTTGCTCCTCTGACCTTCCAAGCATTCAGTTTATCCCGGAAACTTCTTTGCTTTTGGGCCAGTCCAGTTGAGCTGACCTTACCTGTGTGGAGTATTGTCCTTCCCTTCACCTAAAGTAGTTCTTATCTACTATCTAATCAGTAAGTAACCCTCTCCCACCCTCCCTCCCTCCCCCCTTTCGGAACCACAAAAGAATGTGTTCTTCTCAGTTTGTACTATTTCTCAAGATCTTATAATAGTGGTCTTATACAATATTTGTCCTTTTGCAACTGACTAATTTCACTCAGTATAATGCCTTCCAGGTTTCTCTATGTTATGAAATATTTCACAGATTCCTCACTGTTCTTTATCGATGCGTACTACTCCCTTGTGTGAATATACCATAATTTATTTAGCCATTCATCCGTTGATGGACACCTTGGTTGCTTCCAGCTTTTTGCTATTGTAAACAGAGCTGCAATAAACATGGGTGTGCATGTATCTGTTCATGTAAAGGCTCTTATTTCTCTAGGGTATATTCCGAGGAGTGGGATTTCTGGGTTGTATTTTTTATGGTAGTTCTATTTCTAACTTTTTAAGAAAATGCCAGATAGATTTCCAAAGTGGTTGTACCATTTTACATTCCCACCAGCAGTGTAACTTATTCCTTTTTTAACTTGAGAAAGTTGAAGCCAGACTAGAAAGAATGACAGGAGGTAGGATGTAAAGGTCTCGTGGTCCTGAAATATTTCCCTCACATTCCCTGAAATTCATTACTTTGTAAGCTTTTTGAAATACTATCAAATAATGTTCCCTTGGAGCTAATAGAGGGCTGTCAATCATTAATTCAATTGTGTCTACTAGAAACCTCAGGGTATTTTATTCATATTATAGACTTGAGATTATATTAATTAAAGAAAGAATTTTGAATATGGCTAAGGGAGTGAATGATGGAGAAGACAAGATCTAAATGGAGTGGCAGAATTGGGCAAGATTTTAAATAGCCTCGTGGCAATACTGGAGTCCCTGGGTGACACAAAAGTTGTCTTAGTCATTGTCTTAGGCTGGGCTCTCTAGAGAAGCAAAACCAGTAAAGCATATAAATATATATAGAGAGAGAGACAGAGATTTATATCAAGAAGACGGCTCATGTGATTGTAGAGGCTGGAACATCCCAAGTCTGAGGATCAGGATAGAGGCTTCTCTCAATTCATGTAGCTGCAGGGGCTGGCAAACCTAAGATCAGCAGGTCAAAGAGCAGAGCTCTTTCTCACAGGCTGTGAGCACAGTGAGCAAAAAGGCCAGAATGCCTGCTTATATTCAAATGTGGGCCACACCCCTAGGGAAACTTCCTTTCAACAGATTGGTTACTCACAGCAGATTCCATCATGGAAGATCACATATGAACACTGAGAATCATGGCCCAGCCAAGCTGACACACAATCTTAACCAGCACAGTCATCTCGCAGAAGTACCGCAAGTGGGTGGCTTTAACAAAGAGAAATTTATTGTCTCAGTCTAGTAGGCTTTGTTGTTGTTGTTGTTGTTGTTAGGTGCCATCGAGTCAGTTCCAACTTATAGTGACCCTATGCACAACAGAACGAAACACTGCCCAGTCCTGCACCATCGTTACAATCATTGTTACGCTTGAGCTCCTTGTTGCAGCCACTGTGCCAATCCGCCTTGTTGAGGGCCTTCCTCTTTTCCGCTGACCCTGTACTCTGCCAAGCATGATGTCCTTCTCCAGGGACTGAGCCCTCCTGAGAACGTGTCTAAAGTAAGTAAGACACAGTCTCGCCATCCTTGCTTCTAAGGAACATTCTGGCCGCACTTCTTCCAAGACAGATTTGTTCGTTCTTTTGGCAGTCCGTAGTATATTCAATATTCTTCGCCAGCACCACAATTCAAAGGCGTCAACTCTTCTTCGGTCTTCCTTATTCATTGTCCAGCTTTCACATGCATATGATGTGATTGAAAATACCATGGCTTGGGTCAGGCACACCCTAGTCTTCAGGGTGATATCTTTGCTCTTCAACACTTTGAAGAGGTCCTTCGCAGCAGACTTGCCCAATGCAATGTGTCTTTTGATTTCTTGACTGCTGCTTCCATGGCTGTTGATTGTGGATCCAATTAAAATGAAATCCTTGACAACTTCAATATTTTCCCCGTTTATCATGATGTTGCTCATTGGTCCAGTTGTGAGGATTTTTGGTTTCTTTATGTTGAGGTGCAATCCATACTGAAGGCTGTGGTCTTTGATCTTCATCAGTAAGTGCTTCAAGTCCTCTTCATTTTCAGCACGCAAGGTTGTGTCATCTGCATAATGCAGGTTGTTAATGAGTCTTCCTTCAATCCTGATGCCCCGTTCTTCTTCATATAGTCTAGCTTCTCGTATTATTTGTTCAGCATACAGATTAAATAGGTATGGTGAAAGAATACAACCCTGACGCACACCTTTCTTGACTTTAAACCAATCAGTATCCCCTTGTTCTGTCCGAACAACTGCCTCTTGATCTATGTAAAGGTTCCTCATGAGCACAATTAAGTGGTCTGGAATTCCTATTCTTCGCAGTGTTATCCATAGTTCGTTATGATCCACACAGTCGAATGCTTTTGCATAGTCAATAAAACACAGGTAAACATCCTTCTGGTATTCTCTGCTTTCAGCCAGGATCCATCTGACATCAGCAATGATATCCCTGGTTCCACGTCCTCTTCTGAAACTGGGCTGAATTTCTGGCAGTTCCCTGTCGATATACAAGTTCCAGACGAAACAGAAGAAAATCAGAGCAAGTCCACGAGAGCCAAAATATGACCTTGAGTATATCCCACCTGAATTTAGAGACCATCTCAAGAATAGATTTGAAGCATTGAACACTAGTAACTGAAGACCAGACGAGTTGTGAAATGACATCAAGGACATCATCCATGAAGAAAGCAAGAGGTCACTGAAAAGACAGGAAAGAATGAAAAGACCAAGATGGATGTCAGAGGAGACTCTGAAACTTGCTCTTGAGCATGGAGCAGCTCTAGTAGGCTAGAAGTTCAAATTCAGGATGTCAGCTCCAGGGGAAGGCTTTCTCTCTCCGTCAGCTCTGGAGGAAATTCCTTGTCATCAATCTTCCCCTGAACTAGGAGCTTTTCCATGCCGGAACCCAGGGTCCAAAGGATGCGGTCTGCTCCCGGCACTACTTTCTTGGCGTTATGAGGTCCCCAACTCTCTGCTTGCTCGCCTTTCCTTTTATCTCTTGTAAGACAAAAGGTGGTGCAGGCTACACCCCAGGGAAACTCCCTTTACATTGGATCAGGGATGTGACCTGAGTAAGGGTGTTACCTCCCACCCTAATCCTCTTTAACACAAACTTACAATCACAAAATGGAGGACAACCACGCAATACTGGTAATCATGACCTAACCAAGTTGACAAATATTTTCAGTTCAATCCATGACAAAAGGTTAAGTGCTCAGCTTATAACCAACCAAAAGGTTGGTGATTCAAATCCACACAGAGGAAGGCCTGGCAATCTAATTCAGAAAGGTGACAGTCATTGAAAATCTTACGGAGCACAATTCTACTTTGAAACTCATGGAGTCACCATGAGTCAGAATTGATTCGATGGCAACCGGTTTGGTTTGGAACTGATTTGGTGGCAATATGGGGGTTCTTCTTGCCATTGTACAGGCTGTGCAAATGCATCACTCTAGTTGGCATTGCTTATATCGTAGACTATTCATAAGGTAGTCTGTGCAAATGGTGCCACCTATACAACCACTGTTGTTGGCTCTGGATGGGCCTAAGGGGGAGACAGACAAGGAGGAAAGCAACAAGCTACTAAAGCAATTAACGGCAATGAATGGGCACAAAAAAGCAGGCATTGGGCTCATATCCACTCTAATGTCTGCACGCTGCCTTCTAATAGATGAAGGCAAAATCCAATTTTTAAAAATCCTTAAATTCCGTGTCTAGGCACAAGGACCATTTCAAAATGTGCTTTCAGAAAATCTTTATTGGATGAACAATGGGCATATAAACAGCTTTTTTCTTGGTGGATAAAAATAGCTAATTACAGAATTTTGCCCATTTTGAGAGATACCTCTTATTGTTTAACATGTAAGATAGAGCGTTTTTACTCACCATACATTGGAGGGGCCGAGAGTCTTAAAAGGAGGATGAAGCTATATTTTGAGTATATTCTGATTATTATGAAAAAATCACTTCAACCAGAAAAAAAAGTTACACAAAGTGTGATGCAATTAATTACTTTTGTGTGTGGGGTTTCTAGCCACGGTCTCGTAACTCCTACCCAGGTGACTAGGTAAGACTGTGCGATAGGGTAATTGTGACCCACCAAGGGAATTTGTCAGTTTTGCTGTTCAACTGGGTTAAAAGTAAGCTATTTCAGAGGTGGAAAAGAGAGAATCCCACTACCATCCAGGAAGAACAGCCAGGAGCCAGCATGTTCTTTGGACCTTGGATCCCTGCACTGAGAAGCTCCTGAAAGCAAGAGACCAAAAGAAAGAGAGCAAGCTGTAATCCTGAAGATGGTGAGAAGCAGTGGCAGAGCAGACCCGGCAGCAGAGACCCAGCAGCAGGAGATGTCGAGGTGGGCTTCCTAGCCCACAGAGAGAGAAAACTGAGTGCCTTTGGGGACAGACCTAGAGCCAGGGAGAGGCGTGTCTGTGAGCATGGCTGGAAAGAGGCTGTCCTGATGGAAGAACTATATCCTGAGCCTGAACTGTAACTGTCACTTCCCTAATAAACCCCGTAATCATGACTATGGTCTGGGAGTTCTGTGTGGCCATTGCAATGAATTATTGAACCCAGCAGAGAAGTAAACAGTGCTGTGCAAAGGACGGTTGGTGTCAGAATTAGAAAATATGATGGAGAGAAGAGGCCTGTCTGACCTCTGCCTCATGGGAATCAGCCCTGGGCTGTTGATCTTGATTCTTTCCCCTCGTGAAGTTAGAAGAGGTCAGACACTGCCCCTACACCATTTTTACACAAGAGATATGGCAGAAGATCTTACTTCCCTAATGCATGGAATTATTTATAAGTACAGAGAATAAGACCAGACATTTGAAACTGGAATCAACACAGAAAAACTGCAATATATCATTGTCTACTTTTTATGCAGAAAAAAATTTTTCTTGGCCTATTTACGAAAACTGTTTTATATTTTATTGGTCTCCTTAATATGAAGCAATCCATCTTCAAAGAGTTAAACAATTCCTTAAACTGGAAGATACTTAATGTATTACTATCTTGAAGTTTAGAAACCAGTGACAGTGTTTAAGTAAGAACTATATAGGATGACATTATGCCCCAGTGACATTTAGCGCTTGAGCAGTTATCTTTATCAAAAGAGAGATCCCTCTCAAAACAATGAATGCCTTTGATATAAGCTACTTTTATTGCTTTTTTCTACATCCTAAGAGCCAAATATATGGTTGATTGGGTGTTGAAAAGAGATAAAACCCCAGCCCAGTGCAGACAGTCTAGATAGTTTATAGATTTTCTGAAAAAGCTTATCAGCAACCATAGCATCCAAGACAGCAAAAAGGTACTGCTGAAATATACTGAAATGAAATATATCGAAAAGAAATATTCTGGAATCTTATGCCTCCTCCCTGGAACTACCACTCAGCCAGGGGATGTGATAATAGGAAATATTTGTTGTTATTGACTGCCATCGAGCCAGCCCCCAACTCATGGTGACCCCACGCATGGTCACGCACCATCCCCATGATTGGTTGAGGAGCAGACTGTTGCGAGCCACAGGGTTTTCACTGGCTAATTTTCGGAGGTATATTTCCAGGTCTTTCTTCCTAGTCTGTCCTAGTCTGGAAGCTCACTGACACCTGTTCAGCATCATAGCATCACGCAAACTTCCACCGACAAATGGGTGGTGGCTAAGCATGAGTTTCGTTAGCCAGGAATGGAACCCATTGAAGGCAAGAATTCACCACTGAACCACCAACACCTCTTTAGCAACATTTAAGATTAAGAAAAGCAGTCTTTGTTATTCATTTTAAAATTATTATTTGCCAAAATGTCCTGGCGGGGGGGGGAATGATAATAAGAAGTACGAGAGGACATAGCCAGAAGAAAGGAAATCAGAAGACCATTCATCTTCTTGTAAATCCAACATTCCTATTATTTTGCACTCTGTTTAGGTGAGATGGAAACGCTGGTGGCGTAGTGGTTCAGTGCTACGGCTGCTAACCAAAGTGCCGGCAGTTCGAATCCACCAGGCGCTCCTTGGAAACTCTATGGGGCAGTTCTACTCTGTCCTATAGGGTTGCTAGGAGTCAGAATCGACTCAATGGCACTGGGTTTTTTTTTTTTTTTTTGGTTAGGTGAGATAAGGTAAACATTTTCAGAAAGAGAAAGTAAACACATTCTGGCTTTCTGTAAAGCTAATACTGCTTAAAGAAATATTTCATCAACACATTAATTTCAAACCAATCTGGTCCTTCTGTAAGAAGTTAGTCAAAACATATCATCAGTTGCCAATCAAGACAAGTCATGGTCTAGTATGGACATACTTCATGACCTGCAGTGGTTTACATTAGTCTTACATGACTAAAAAATCAATTCTCACCCAGTACATTAGTAAAGAACAAAAATGAGAAATGAAAGCTTAAAAACCCTAGCTCACTATATTACACCTGAGAGTTTGCCTGGGTGTTTTAAATACTGGCTTTTTCGGACATTGCAAAATGGAATCCAACTATATAATTTTTCAGTTCCAAATTTTCAACAATTTAATGAATTATTTCTGTACAATTACGTTAACTTTAATGGGCAGTAGTCTTAATGGATTTAAAATGGGCACTAAAATTGACAGAGTTATTCATCTGAGACACAGTCAAGTTTGAGGAGTATCGTTGCTAAGGAAATTAAAGTTGGATAAGAAAGTCAATCTCTTGAAAGAAACCAGTTGCCGTCAAGCAGACTTTGACTCATAGCTATTCATGTGTGTCAGAGTAGAACTGTACTCCACAGGGTTTTCAATGGCTAATTTTTTTTGAAGTAGATTGCCAGGACTTTCTCTTGAAGCAACTCCGAGTGGACTCGAAACTTCAACCCTTTGGTTAGCAGTCAAACATGTTAACCGTTTGCACCACCCATGGACTCTGCTCCTGAAGGAAAGTATCCAGATATGAAATTCAGAGGCCTGGTTTTAGTCCCTGCTTTGTCTCTGAGTACTGAGAGCTTGGTTAAGCCATTTAAACTCCCAGTCTGTTTTCTTATTCAATTTAGTTCAATTTAATAAAAATGTATTATATTCAGTAATCTTTACAATGTATAAGTTGGACTAAATAAATTTTAAGGTCCATTCAAGCTTGGTGATTCTTCAACCAGCTATTAAATAAAGCCCATTCAATCTGTGGAAATGATTTACATTTAAAGAGCTCTACATCCCTTACCCAAAGTTCAAGACCCAATTTGCATTTGTCAGAGATATACTTCCTGTCTGAGACAGGCAATCCAATATACATGAATATTTTCCTTTGAAAAGATACTAGAATATGTTTAGCCATTAAGACTGAGCTTTAGAACAAAGCTTTTCACATAGTATATTACAACCATTAATATATTCCGTTGGAAGAACGGAAAACAACAGGGAAAATATAATGCGGTAATGACCCATTTGAATCTTTAAACTTATTAATCTATTCCTTCAACACATATTAGCATTATTTAACTTATTCCAAACTGTACTAAGTTCTAGTTTGTAAAACCATTCCTTCTGTTTAGAGTGTTAAATCTAATTTTAAAACCTTCTTATTCATATAGACAAGGAGATAGAAACTATTTCCATGACTTTTCCTGAAAAAGCACTGGGCCAAAAAATTTAAGGGCCTACCCATTTAAATGATGTTATAGTAAACATTTCACTACTTAGACCTGTTGTAACTTTTAAAATGATAATTTTTTTAACAGGCATAATACAAATATATTAGGCTGATAAACCTGGCTTGTCCTCTTTTCATTACTGATAAAAACCAAAAAAAAACACACCAAACCCATTGCCTTTGAACTGATTCCCACTCAGAGCGACTGTGTAGGACAGAGTAGAACTGCCCCATAGGGTTTTCAAGGGGCAGCTAGTGGATTTGAACTACTGATATTTTCATTAAGAGCCGAGCTCTTAACCACTGCACCACCAGGGCTCCTTATTATTGATAGAAGTACAAAAAAGCAAGGCTATTTACATTGTCTCAGTCACCTGTCTTCTTCACACTTGTATGCCACAATAGTATACAGTAACTATAATGTTGAACTGACGTAATGCTTGGAATCTAACACTGAAGTTATTTTGCTTTTGTTTTCTACCATCCTTTTAGTTTTATTCAGGAGTCTATTTCTTTTCTTGTCCCTACGTGATCATTTACAGAGGCTCTGGAGCCTTACTGGATGCTTTTAGTCACAAAATTAAAATTTCACTTCAGTAATAAAGTACCCCATCCATTACAAGAACCAAAGTTACCAACTTGATTTGATATGATGTTGTCTCCCCTTCCCCTGGAGTCCCTGAGTGGCACAAACAGTTAATGTGCTCAGCTGCTTACCAAAAATTAGGGTTCGAGTTCGCCCAGAGGCAACTTGAGAGAAAGATCTGGTGATCCTTTTCCAAAAACTCAGCCATTGAAAACCCTAGGCAACAGAGTTCTACTGTGACACACGTGGGGTAGTCACGAGTTGAAATTAACTTGATGGCAAGTGGTTTCCCCTTCCCTCAGCTCAAGCTTCCACAGCTGGTGAAGACCGCAGTCAGGAAAAAGATTGGTTTCTTCCTTCTTTCCCCACCCAAGATTTTCCTCCTCATGGCCAAACTTATTTCTGCAGTATCTGACTCCTTTGGGTTGAGACACAGGGAAAGCTGAGAGAAAAGGATGCCAAGAAAGCCCTACAATTAACCCAAACTGTCCTGAACTGGTGTCAATATTCTAGGGACTTGGTAGGAGATGAACACTATTTTCTCCTGAAATGGGTGAATTCTTTGGAGACTACTTTGTGGCCCTACTCCTCCCCATCCTCATCCATACGAGGATCTTTAAAATCTAGCTTCTTTCAGAATAGGAATCCAGTGATCTTTCTAGGGTATCTCAGAGGGTGGCTCTCTTGGACTCTTGGATTTATCTAGAGGAAACATTTATACTTCTGTTGCCATAGTAATCTCTGTCATAGGCTGCTTCTGCCGATCCTCTCACTATATAAAACTTTTCTTCTGAGGTGCCTCTAGGTGGACTCAAACCTCCAGCTTTTTGGTTAGCTGTCGAGTATGTTAACTGTTTGCACCATCCAGGAGCTCCTGCAAAGGATAAAGGGGACATTTTGGTGATTTCTTCAAACCCCCCTTCTGCTAGATAGGAGATAAGGAGTAGATACTCTCATTCCTTCCCTTTGGGTTGAGAGAGATTCAAAGAACCTCTCTGTTCAAAGAAAACCACCTCGAAAATACTCTAGATTCCCCAGGTTCAAAGTGTCGTATACTCTCAATGTGCATGAGAATGTTCAGGATTGTCCAACTTGTTCTTACCACTATTTAAAGTTCTTCCCAATTTCGAGTTAGCACTGTTTTTAAGGAAGCCCTGGTGGCATAGTGGTTAAGAGCTACAGCTGCTAACCAAAAGGTCAGCAGTTTGAATCCACCAGGCAAAACCATCTTTAAAATGTGCTTCACCTGAAACTTTCAACTAAGCATCCTATTACACAGAGAATACTAAGAGATTTTACTCTCTACCTAGCCTTGTTTACAGAGAGATAAATGTGTTTCTGAGAGCTATGAAAATAATTCTTTGAAACATGATTTTGTTTGTCATATCTTATTATAACACTACAGATGTTTTATAATTATGTAAAACTAAACTATTGGAATGTAAAATGATATATCCACAGATGGGCTTTGAAACTTCAGCTTGAAATGGCCTAAATTAGACTTTTCACATATCATCATCAAAAGATGTTAATCATGCTTATCATCTTTGAGGCAAGAAACTTATTCTTTTTTGCATTTAACAAAACTAAGGATTAGAAACATTGTTATTTAAATATACATTCAGAAATTCAGGATTATTAAATACATTCTAGGGTAGTCTAGAGTTGCATTACCCTATATGGTAGCCTCTATTCTGCCATGTAGCTGTGCAAATTTAAGTTTAAATCAATTAAAACAAAACAAAGATTCCTGTTCTTAGTCACACTAACCACATTTCAAGAGCTCAGTAGTCACAACTGGCTGTTGTTAGGTGCTATTGAGTCTTTTGGGATGCATAGTTACTCCGTGTGACACAGTAGAACTGCTCCATGGGGTCAGTTCTAGGCTGTAATCTTTACAGTAACAGATCACCAGATCTTTCTCCAATGGAGCTGCTAACCTTAGCAGACAAGCAGTTAATTCTTGTGCCATCGGGGCTCCTTGTCATAATTGGCGAGAGCCTACCATATTGGACATCACAGATAGAAAACGTTTGCATCATTGCAGAAATTTCTATTGAACAGCACTGCTCTAGGGAAAGATGCCACGATTAAACCCATTTGAGTGGAATCTGATGACTGTCCCTATCAGGGAAAATAAAGGAATGTTTCAGAGTTGCTTAGGATAGATTCCTCTAGTGTAGGACTGAGGGTTCGAACCATATAAATGGGGAGCCCTGGTGGTACAACAGTTAAACACTCAGTTGCTAACTGAAAGTTCAGCAATTTGAATCCAACTGCACTCAAAAGAATAGACTGTGTGGTCTGCTTCCAGAAAGATTATACAGCCTTAGAAACCCTATGGGGCACTTCTGTTCAGTCCTATAGGATAGCTATGAGTTGGAATCAACTTGACAGCACACAGCGTAGACACACTATATAAATTAATAGCTGTCTTCTGTGGAACAGCACAGCTTGTTTTGCTGATGAGGTTTAGGAAGGTTTCAAGTCATACAGTGTATTGCAGAACTGGTTCTGCTAAATTATCAAGGTTCTAGGAAATGATCTTGATATGACTAGATTTAGACCTCACTGCCTCAGAGAAGCTGAAAGAGAATCAAAAGGAGCAAAGTAAGGATGTGACATGGTGCAAATTGTGCTCACTACTAAATGTTAACATTTGTCTTTGAAAGAAACCCACTCAAATTATAAGTGAAAGGTATTTGCATTTTCTTTTCCTATGTCCTTAAATATAGTTATGGTATAGAATCACAGTCATTTATTAGGATAATGAGATCTGCAGTCACAATGTGTAAGATGTCACTGGAACTTTATTAGGAAAAATGGTAAGGCATTTTTCTTTTAAAATTTTGTTTATTCTTCTTTGCTTTTTCCAGTTGACTTATTTTGTTTCAAAAGACCAGGAGAGGATCAGATAAAACCTGGAGACCATGAAAAAATATATCCTGTTTTGTCTGTTTTCTGTACAAAACAAAAGGTTAGAGTTAAGACTTTTTTTGCTTCTTCAAAATAAAGCAAATAACTCTTTGGTCATCTATAATAGAGCAGAGCTATTTTGAACAGTTTGATGTCATTTCTACATCCCTCAAGGAAACACAGGGAAAAGTCAGAGGAAAGGGAAAAGGTGACTTTGATAATGTTATGCCAACCTCTGGTCCCTGAGAGTGAAGCATCCTGTTTTTATCATGTGGCCAAGAAAAAGTGAAAAAAAAAAAAAATTTTACTATGATCAATGGTATCCATTCTTTTGTTATTTCACAGTTACTTGCCACAATTCCCTAAATAATCAAACTAAATAAGGGTCATTTTAGTGACAACTGTGGAACAATGAGTCAGTCTGGGGAAAGGTTACTGGAAAATTACAGGTTGAGATGGAGAAAGAGTAGTGAGAAGCCAGGGAGAGCTCAGATATAAATAACATGCACAGTATTGAATGTCTGTTGTCCCTAGATGGGGTGTCAGTCCTATCAATTAATATTTCCAATTATTGTCCAAGTCAGTGGGCTATACTGCACTCTTTTGAGTGACAACAACTTTGATGCTCATAAAAAATAATTCTTTCCCAACAAAAAATGGCTTTTCAGTAGACTTTTTGTGGTTTCTAGGATTGCTGTGTTCATTAATCATTCAATCATTTAAAAGGACTTCTAGAGAAATGACTGGAGAGATTGCCCCTATTTGGAATTCATATCCATTCAGTAGTCTTATCTCTGAGTGCCCAAATGCATTTATATAGCATTTATCAACACAGCATCTCTGGGATATCACTTCAGCACAAATTCATGTGCAGTAATTAAAGAAGAAACATCTCTTCACCAGCCTTCTAGTACAGCCTCCATGTTGTGGCAAAAACAGCAGAGTAGCATCTCTATATTTCAGTATCTTCAGTGATAATATCGGAGGCAAAGTTCTAAGCTCTTTGTTTTTGTTAATATAGTTCTTTGGGTAATATGGAGCCCTGATGGTGCAGTTGTTAAGAGTTTGGCTGCTAACTGAAAGGTCAGCAGTTCGAATCCACCAGCCAATCCTTGGAAATCCCATGGGGGCAGTTCTATTCTATCCTAGGGCCGCTATGAGTTGGAGTTGATGTGAGAGCAATGGGTTTGGTTTGGGTTTTGATTAATATAAGATTATTGCACAAGGAAATTTTAGTAACTAACTTGCATTCCTCACATCTGTGTTAGAGATTTGAAAATTTATTTAAAAATCCAGACCATCACCTGGATGTTTGTGTTACTTGATGCTAAACATCTGGATATTTAAATATATCAGGATGCTGTTTTTTACTGGTTTTTATAGGAATTAGGTAGATACAGCCTTAGACTGTAGGCAAAAAAAAAAGTAGGCAAGACCAGTTGAAATAATTCCACAGACCTATTTATACAATTAAGCCTATTTACTTAATCAGTGGGGAAAATGATTCAAACCTCTGTCATTTAGCACATTATTATGATTCATATGGAATTGGCTCATTATTTTACAATTTCTGTATATTTTTTTCTTCTATTGTAGCTTCAAGTCTCCCGTCGAACTGAACATACTCAAGCACTTAGAATCCCAATGGATTGCCACTAGGAATGAACAGACGGTCTCCCTCCCTCCCCTCTTCTTCCTGTTTTCAAGTTACAGGGCCAGATATATGGTTGTGAGACAACACAGAAGCAGTGTCAAGAAAACCATTTTGCTCTAGGGGCCTGGCAGTTGAACTCTCCCCGAATGCTTTTAAAAAGAAAAAAATACATAGGTATTAAATGCCCATTTTAAACAAATCCAAAGATTTGTGGAGCCCTTGTTCATCTCATGATGTTGCTTTAGATATGAATGTACACCAAATGAGGTAACAGATTAAGAAAAGTCGATGCTTTAAAGTCTCTGGAGCTTTCTAACAAGAGATCTGGGAAGTTTAAAAGCATATCAGGTTTCTCGGAGATTATTAACTCTGGACTGCATTTCAAAGTATATCAAGTGCTGTCTGCTTTATACCAAACAGAAGGGAATGTACTACCAGACTAAGCAGACAGAACTAATAAGAGCTGTAATAAATCAAATTAAGAAATATTTATTGAACATCTTCTGTGTCTCCAGCATAGAGCTATTGGGTGTGTGATGTATATAAAACATAAATGAAAAGGTCTGTGGTCTCAAAAAACTTAAATAAATTTGAAGAGATAAGACGATTATGCAAAAAATAAATAATATTGCAAAATTTGAAAAACAGATTCAAAAATAAATGTCTCAAGAAATACCATAAATGATTAAAATGGACCAAATCAGGAGCATAAAAGAAACTATCATTTAAATTTCTAGGGTAATAAGGCAGCATCATGTGATGGGAATATAAAATGTTGCAGCTGCTGTGGGAGACAGTTTGGTGGTTTCTCAAAAAGTCAAACATAGAACTACCTTATGACCCAGCAATTCCACTCCTAGACACATACTCAAATAAATTGAAAGCAAGGATTCAAACAGATACTTACTCTTGCTCATTGCAGCATTATTCACAATTGCCAAAAGGTGGAATCAGCTCAAATGTCTATTAATAGATGAATGGATAAACAGAATATGGTTTATACATGTATATACATACCATGAAGAGAAATGAAGTTCTGATACATGCTGCAACATGGATAAAACTTGAAAACATTATGCTGAGCAAAATAAGTCAGCCACAAAAGGACAAATATCATAAGGTCCAGCTTATACAAAAGATCTAGAATAGGCAAATACATAGGGATAAAGTTTATTAGTGTTTACCAAGGGCTAGGAGGAGGGCAAATGGAGAGCAATTGTTTAATGGGTACAGAGTTTCTATTTGGGATGAAAAACTTCAGGAAATAGATTGAGTAATGGTTGTCCAAATAGTGAGTGTAATTAATGTCACAGAATTCTATACTTAAAAACGTTTAAAATGGCATTTTTTTGTTATATATATTTTATGACATTAAAATTAAAGATAAACATTAAAAAAGCAGAGTGTCTCAAGGGAAAGCTTAGTCCAAAGGACTAAGGTCCACAGCTACCACAGCCTCCAATAGACTGAGTCCAATACAACTAGATGGTGCCTGGCTACCACCTCCGACTGCTCTGACAGGGATCACAATAGAGGGTCCCAGGCACAGCTGGAGAAAAATGTAGAACAAAATTATAACTGAGAAAAAAGACCAGGCTTACTGGCCTGACAGACTGGGGAAACACCAAGATTATGGCCCCCAGACACTATTATAGTTCAGTAATGAAGTCATCCCTGAGGTTCACCCTTCATCCAAAAATTAGGCCCATAAAACAAAATGAGATTAAAGGGACACTCCAGCCCACGGGCAAGGACTAGAAGGCGGGAGGGGACAGGAAAGCTGGTAATAGAGAACCCAAGTTCAGAAATGGAGAGTGTTGGCATGTCATGGGGTTGTCATAAAACAATATGTGTGCTAACTGTTTAATGAGAAGCTAGTTGGTTCTGTAAATGTTCATCTAAAGTAGAAAAAAAAGTACGGTTTTTGAGTTATCTAGTGCTGCTGTAACAAAAATACCACAAATGAATGGCTTTAAAGAACAAAAATTTATCGTCTCACAGTTTTGGAGGCTTTAAGTCTAAATCGGGGCATGGGCTCTAGGGAAGGGACCCTCCTTGTCAGTAACTCCAGGTGTTCCTTGATATTCCTGGGCTTGTGGAAGTTTCCTCACATGGTTGCTTCCCCCATGTATGTCTCCGTGTCTATTCTGCTCTTTTTATAAGACACCATTTAAAAGTGATTAGGTTAGGACTCACCCTATGACTTAGTAGTATAACAGGGTACAAATAGACACAGGGTTTAGGACTTCCAAATAACTTTTTGGGGGGCACAATTTAATCCATAACACAGTGTTATGAAAATTTTGCTGTAGAAAACTGTGTTGGGCCCTGTCTTGAGCTGGGTTCTCTAGAAAAGCAAAACCAGTGAAGTGCCTACATATAGAAAGAGAAAGATATGTATCAAGAAAATGGGTCATGCAGTTGTAGACACTGGAAAGTTCCAAATCTGTGGGTCAGGCTGGAGGCTTCTCCCAACTCATGTATCTGCAGGGGCTGGTGAACACAAGATCCAGACCTCAGAGGATGATGAATCCTAAGATGGACAGGCAAGCTGCTAGCTCAAGTCCCAAGAACTGGAGGTCAGATAAACAGGAGCCAGCTGCAGGATCCAGAGCAAGCAAAAGCCCAGCAAGCCTTGTCAGAAAGTCCACATACATTGGATTCAAGCCACACCCCCAAGTAAACTCCCTTTCCACTGATTGGCTACTCACAGCAGATTCCATCATGGAGGTGATCACATTATACCAGATGTCATCATGGAGGTTATCACATCATTATAGCCCATTGTCACTCATATGGTGATATAACTCATGTGTACAAGTTACATCATTATATGACTGCAAAAATACATCATAACCACCAACCCAGTGGGAATCATGGCCCAACCAAGTTGACACACAACTGTAACTATCACAGGCCCCAAGATATAGATATTTAAACTTCTTTAGTTTTGTCTGGATCCTATGCTTTTTCCTAACTAGATACTGTGTTTGTAAATGGGGGCAAATGGCTAAAATGTTTACAATCAAAGGTGCTCATAGACTGAAGTTATAAGTGAGCTATAAAATAAACACATAGAGCAGTTGGATCACTGAATTTAGCACAAGAAAAAAAAAATTGACCCTTGCTCTTGAAGACATCATAATATGACATGATTTCTGAAGTTATGTAAGTTTATGTTACCTGTCAGATCAGCCTTCCCATCACAAAGTCCAATCTGTGAGAGGCCTACCTGTATAGCAACAAAGATCATTTCCTCTTTCTTGCTGTGCTAGATATGCTTATTAAACAGAAAACAACAACAAAAAGAATTGTTTTCACTAGACTAAATTAAATGTGTCTCCATTCTCTTTGACCTGAAGGTATCTAAATAAACAACTTCATATGTAACTGACCTAGCTTCTGGCTGTTACATCTTTATTAAGTTCAACAAAGTTTAAAGGAACAATAATAAAAAGCCAAGGTATCCAATATATAATAATAAACAAACAAAATATTTTAAATAAAGTCAGAGACTTTTACAAACTCTTATTACAATAACTAAGGCGGAGAAAGAGAGATAGTTGGGAAAAGGGCCAAATACTTATTTTGAAGAAAGGGGGAATCAAATATAATTTTGTTAGAGATTTTGGTAGTTTAATATAGCGCTGAGAGTGGCATTAAGACATTAAGTTAACCTGAGGTAGAACTAAAAATAGGATGTTTACCTTGAAAATCTCTGTTGAAAAAATTGAAAAGGGAAGAGATCCCATAGTAAAACAGAAAAAAATGTGGAGAGCGAAGAAATAAAAAATAAAGCATAAGACAGGATAAGAAAATTTAAACCAAGCACAGTGTATCAATAAGGGTATTGACAGGAAAGAGATGAAATTGGGTAATATGAACATTTAATAAAAGCACAATTTAAAAAGTTTAGGCAGGTTTACATACATTATCAAGGTAAGTTCAGTATCCTGGGGATAGCAACATCAGAGAGCTTTACCACTCATAAACCTGAACTGGCAAAGGGACGAAAGATACCAGGATTCAGAAAAATACATAAGAAGGGCTTTTTGGCAGGGTTGTGCCATTTGGTGGAAGAACAAAGAAATTACTGAAGTTTAGCAAGAAGCTGCGATACTAATGACCCCTGACCTTATTTTCTTTCTTTTCTGCCACCTCCTGAGCCTGTCTCATCTATGAACTCAGATAGAAGCTAGAGGGCTAGGAAGTCATTGATGCAATCCACATAATTCAGCCTCCTGAGGCACAAAGTTGTCCCCAGGTGTCACAAATAGTTAAGCACTCCACTTCTAACCAAAAGCTTGGTAGTTCAAACCCAACCAGAAGCACCTTGAAAAAAAGACTTGGTGATCTGCTTCCAAAAAGTCATAGCCTTGAAAGCTTTATGGAATGCAGCTCTGCTCTGCTCTGCACACACACATGGGGTAGCCATGAGTTGGAATATACTCAGAGGCAACTGGTTTTGTTTTTGGGGGGAATGGAGAGTGGAAATGATGGAGAGTTGCTCTGGAGAGCAAAAAGAAGACATCCAATGCACACAACCATTATAAAAATAATCATAACTGGCCATAATGCTATTTTAAAAAAGAAAAGTCATCTCTAATTGAGTTTATTTTATAGCACCTATATTGAAATATAATTCATATACCATAAAATTCATCCTTTAAAATGTACAATTAAGAGCTTTTTAGTATAGTCAGAGCACTGTCTAATTGTAGAACATTTTCATCACCCTAAAGTGTGCCTGACCTAAGTCATGGTATTTTAATTCACCCCATATGCATACAAAGCTGGACAATGAATAAGGAAGACCGAGGAAGAATTGGTGCCTTTGAAATATAGTACTGGTAAAGAATATTGGACATACCATGGATTGCCTGAAGAATGAACAAATCAGTCTTGGAAGAAGTACGGCTAGAATGCTCCTTAGAACTGAGGATGGAGAGATGTTATTTCAAGTACTTCAGACATGTTATCAGGAGGGACTAGGCCCCGGAGAAGGACATCATGTTTGGTAAAGGAGAGGTGCAGTGCAAAAGAGGAAGCCCAAAGGCAGAGCCAAAATGGTGCTATAGCTAGAAGCACCATGCCCTCCTTCTGCAGCAAAGACAGGAAACACTAAGTAAAACAGATAAAAACATCAATCTTGGAACCCTAAGCATTAAATGAAGGGGTAGAGAGCTAGATCAAGCACTGAGCGGAAAAAGAAACTGACAGAGAACAGAGAATAAGGAAAGCAACGGAGTGGAGGTCCCCTGCCAGTTAATGCCACACAGATTTGCCATCTTAGAACACAGCCACCAACGACCCTGGACAGGGAGTACAGGAAGGCAACTTCACAGAGCTCCCAACAGGGGACAAAGCACCTGGTAATCAGAGATGCAGGCTTTCCCACCCTCCACCCTTCTGCCATGTATGCTGATTCTGCCACTTTCCAATGGGCCATGGTCACTCAACCAGGGTCTCCGGTCAGCCCTGTCCCCAATGATGAGTTCCCTCAGTTCCATAAATATATATATATTTTTTGGTGGGGGGTGTTGTTTATTTCTTATCGCTCTTTCTCTTCCTTAATTTCCTTTCTTCTGCCCACAGAGCCCATTTACTGCCCCTGTCCCTTCTTGACTGGCCTTGCTACACCACTCAGCTAGAGAGCCACTGGCACACAGCCTCCCTGGGTCTGCATCACCTCTATTGGCCAGCTCTCTGAGTGCCATATTTTTTCTTTTTCTTTATTTTTCTCTTTCTCCCTTTACCTTCTCCCTCCACCTAGGCCCTGCTCTGTATTTGCCTCTATCTGATGGGCTGTGCCATGCCACCCAGCGAGAGAGACACCACCACCCTTGTTCCACCCTGCCCCGAAGGCTGATTCACTCAGCACAATATTTTTGTTTGTTTGTTTGTTCCTTCCCTGTTTTTCCCTTCTTTCCTTTCCTTTCTCCCACCTACTTACCCCTATGCACTGCCCCCATCCCTTCTTAATGGGCTGTGCCACACTGCTCAGCTAGACAGCAACCAGCACGGGACCTCCTCAGGTCTGCCCCACCCCCACACTTTGACTCTTGCCTTGCCATCATTTTTTAAAATTTTATTTTAGTTGCTTCTGTTTCTTCCTCTTCTTTCTCCCACTTAGTTCTGCAAATCTCATCTCCTCCCTTCCCTCCTGCCTCTCAGCACTGCTCACTGAGTACTGTGCACAGAGGAACTTGCACAGACCTCCAGACTGCAGACCCCACCCCCACCATGCCCTGGTCTCACCCTGACAAGCACCACACACTTGCATGGGCATGGACCCCCCCAAACCCCTAAGCCCCACCCTGTGCAACCCCCTGGCCCTGCCCCACCAAGGGCTGTGCCTCTGAGCAGCAGTGGTGAGGAGCTCTGGACCCCATCCCACTACCCCCATGGACCCAGAGTGGGACAGGCGCAGGTCCCTGGACCCCATCCATGCTGCCCTGGCCCCACTCTATGGAGCATCATCCCCCAGTGTGGGATCTGCACAGACCCTTGAACCCCACGCTGCCACTGGCGAAACCCTGCTGAGCACCACACCCCTGAGCAAAACCTATGGGAACCTCCAGACCTCCAGGCCCCCCCTTGCTGCACGGTACCCAGACACACCCTGCTGACCCATCCCTGCACTTCCCTCCCACACTGGACCTTCCCTGCTGCACCATAGCTGAGAGATTGGCTCTGTCCACCTGGACAAGGTGGTAAGAACTATCGTGCCCACAGACAAGCAAGCAAAAAATAGGCCTAGCCTGCTCTCCCAGACATAGCCATATAAAACAAAAAACGGCAAAACAAACAAACCTACAGTCAGTAAACAAAGAAAATAATTCCGGAATGTCTTGAAAGCAGCAGACAATATCAGAACAGATTAAAAAAAACAGGACAGTAAGCAACAAAAATAAAACACCAGGTGACCTTCCAGTAGAAGAAAAGTCACTGGAACTACCTGATAGGGAATTCACAAGTCTAATATTCAGGGTTCTCCAAGAGATTAGGAAAGAGATGAAGGAAAACACAGAGAAACCTAAGAAAAAAAATAGACAAAATCAGGGAAAACACAGAAAAAGCAATGGAAGAATTCAGGCAAACAATACAAGGACAAATGTTAAAATAAATAAACAATTAGAAAGCATACAAAAACTGCAGTTAGAAATCCAAAAGACAAACAACAAGATTTTAGGAGCAAATTTGAAAAAATGGAAAACAGGATCAGTGAAATTGAAGCCAAATCCTTGGATATCACTTTGTTTGAGGAAATACCAGAGAAAATAATAAAAAAAAAAAAAAAAGAAGAAGAACTCTTAAGAACTATACGGGATACAATCAAGAGCAAAAATTTGCACGTGCTCGGAGTTCCATAACAGGGAGAAAGCAAAAAACAGAGACAGGATCACTGAAGATTTGGTGACAGAAAACTTCCCATATATCATAAAAGATGAAAAGCTGACCATCCAAGAAGCTCAATGAACCCCATATAGAATAAACCTCAAAAGAAAGTCGTCAAGACATATCATAACCACACTCTCCAAACCAAAGATAAAGAAAGAATCTGAGAGCAGCTAAAGAAAAATGAAAAGTCACATACAAAGGAAAAACAATAACACTAATCTCTGCTTACTTGGCAGAAACCGCGCTGGTAAGAAGGTAATAGGAAACATATATAAAACGTGAAAGAAAAAAAAAAATTGCCAGCCAAGAACAATACATCCTGCAAAACTCTTGCTGAAATATGATGGCGAAATTAGGACATTTCCAGATAAACAGAAATTACAGTAACATGTAAAAGCCAAACCAAACTTACAAAAATTATTAAAGAGAATCCTTTGGTTAGAGAACAAACATCAGACAACAACCTGAACCAATGACATAGGACAGCATCAGCCAGCTACCAACTTAGGCAACTAACTCTTAAGGGTAAAACAAAACTAAAAAGTTTACAGCAGGAAACTGGAGATGTCAATCTATAAATGACAACAACGTCAAACAATAAGAGAGGAAATAAATGTTTAAGTATAGAACACTCAAATGGACAGAAATGAAATAGGGAACATTACAAATGACTCAACTGAAATGAAAAGGATCATAACAGAGTACTATGAAAAACTACTCCAACTAACTTGGAAGCCTAGAGGAAGTGGACAAATTTCCAGAAACACACTACCTACCTAAACTAACACAAACTGGGTAGAAAATCTGAGCAGACCCATAATAAGAGAAGAGATTGAAGAGGTAATTAAAAAAAAACAAAACTCCCCTCCCCCCTCAAAAAATTCCTGCCCAGAAGCTTTCACTGGAGAATTCTATGAAACTTTTATAAAAGAGTTCACACTAATACTACTTGAACCACTTCAGAAAATAGAAAAAGAAGATATACTTCCAAATTCATTCTATGAAGCCAGCATAACCCTGATACCAAAACCAAGCAAAGACTGCACACACACACACACACACACACACACACAAGTTACAGACCAATATCTCTCATGAACATACTTGCAAAAATTCTTAAAGAAATTGTAGCCAGTAGAATTCAGTACCATATAAAAAAATAATACACCATGACCAAGTGTGATTCATACCAGGCATGCCAGTGTGGTTCAACATTAGAAAAACAACCAATATAATCCATCACATAAATAAAACAAAAGAAAAGAATCATATGATCATCTCAATCGACACAGAAAAGGCATTCATTAAAATCCACCATCCATTCCTGATTAAAAAACTCTTAGTAAAATAGAAATAGAAGAAAAATTCCTCAACATGATAAAGGTCATCTATACAAAACAAACACCCAACATCGTTCTCAATGGAGAGAGGCTGAAAACATTCCCCCTGAGAAAAGGAACAAGACAAGGATTCCGTTTATCATCCCACCTCACCATTCAACGTTGTGCTGGAAATCCTAGCAAAAGCAATAAGGCAAGAAAAGGAAACAATGGGCATCCAAATTGGTAAGGAAGAAGTAAAACTATTCCTATTTGCACATGATATGATACTATATGTAAAGAACACAAAGGACTCTACAAGAAAACTACTAGAACTAATAGAAACATTCAGCAGAGTAGCAAGATACAAGACAGACCAGAGGAAAAATGCAGAACAAAATTCTAACTCATAAAAAAAAAAAAAGATCAAACTTACTGTTCTGACAGAGAAACCCTGACACCTTTTGAACTCAGTACTGAAGCCACTCCTGAGGCTCAGCCTTCAGCTAAATGTTAGATAGGCCTATAAAACAAATAATAACACAAATAGCTTGAAACTAAATGGGCACACCAGCCCAGGGACAAGGATGAGAAGGCAGGCGGGAACAGAAAAGGTGGACGAATGGATATGGGGAACCTGAGGTCAAGAAGGGAAGAGTGTTGACATGTTGCAGGGTTGGCAACCAATGTCACAAAACAATATGTGTATTGTTTAATGAGAAACTAATTTGCTCTGTAAACTTTCACCTAAAGCACTATTTAAAAAAGAGAAAGAGGAAGACCCTCAACAAGATGGATTGACACAGCGGCTACAACTATGGGTTCAAACATAGCAACAATTGTGAGGATGGCACATGACTGGGCAGTGTTTTGTCCTGTTGTACATAGGGTTTGCTGTGAGTCCTAACTGACTCAACAGCACCTAACAATAACAGCAACAACAACCCATTAGCTGTCACTCTTTGTGTGGAGTCCTGGTGGCACAGTGGTTAAGAGCTTGGCTACTAACCAAAAGGTCAGCAGTCCGAATCTACCAGCTGCTCCTTGGAAACCCTGTGGGGCAGTTCCACTCTGTCTTATTAGGTCACTATGAGCAGGAATTGATGTGATGGCAATGAGTAATGACTAATCGTGTATATATTTCCATGTGCTTATCGGCCATTTGTACATCTTCTTTGAAAAAAAAACAATGTTTTAATCATATGACCATTTTTTAAACTAAGGTATTTGTCTTTTATTGTTGAGTTGTAAGAGTTCTTTCTATTCTGGATACAAATTCTTTATCGGTTATCTAATTCACATATATTTTCTCCATTGTTTACATTTACTTTTCATTTTTTTAATGGTGTCCTTTCAAGCAAGAGTTTTTAATTTTGATGCACTTTAATCTATATAAATTCGATTTGTCACACACATTTTTGATATCCTGTCCAAGAAACTGCCTAATCCAAAGTATTGAAGATATAGTCTTATGTTTTCTTCTAATAATTTTATATTTTTATCTCCTTATTTAAGTGTACAATCCAATTTGAGTTAATCTTTGCATATGGTGTGAGGTAAGGATGCAAGTTCATTCTTTTGCATGTAGATATCTAATTGTCCCAGCACCATTTGTGGAAAGAGCTATTCTTTCTCCCTTGAATTGTACTAGCACCCTTGTGAAAAATCAATTGCTGATACATGAAAGGATTTATTTCTGGCTTCTCAATTCTATTACATTGGTTTATGTGTTTATCCTTAAGCCAGTACCACACTGTTTTGATTACGGTAGCTTTGTAGTAAGTAATATAATTGGTAAGTATGAATCCTCCTGCCCTTTTTTTTTTTAAGATAGTTTTGGCTATTCTGGGTCCCTGCATTTCCACATGACAGCTTGTGAATTTCTGCAAAAAACTGGAAACTTTTTAGGGAATGGATTGAATCTCTATTTCATCTTGGGGAGAACTGCCATTTTAGCAATGTTAAGTTTTCCAGCCTATGAGCATGAGGCATATTTCCATTTATTTAGATCTTCTTTAATTTCTTTCAATTATGTTTTGTAGTTCTTAGTGTGCAAATCTGGTACCTCTTTAGCTAATTTATTTCTAATTATTTTAATCTACTAGATGCTATTGTAAATGCATTGTTTTCTTAATTTTATTTTTACCTTGCTCAGTGCAAGTATATAGAAATGCAATCTATTTTTATATTGATCTTAGATCCTGAAATCTTTCTGAAGTGGTATGTTAGTTCTAATAGTATTTTAGTGGATTCCTTAAAATTTCTCTATATGAGATCAAGCCATCTTTGACTAAAGATAGTTTTATTTCTTCTTTTTCAATCTGGATTCCCTTTATTCTTTTTCTTTGAGTATAACCTCCAGTACTTTTTATAGAAGTGCTGAGAATGTAAATCCTTAAGGGGAAAGTATTCAGTCTTTCATCATTAAATCTCACCTTAACCCAAAACCAAACCCAGTGCCGTCGAGTCGATTCCAACACATAGCGACCCTATAGGACAGAGTAGAGCTGCCTCATAGAGTTACCAAGGAGCGCCTGGAGGATTCAAACTGCAAACCCTTTGGTTCACAGCTGTAGCACTTAACTACTACGCCACCAGGGTTTCCAAGCATCACCTTAGCTGTGAGTTTTTTATAATAGTTTTTGGTATATTGAAGAAATTCCCATTTATTCCTAATTTGTTGAATGCTTTAATCATAAAAAAGTGTTGAATTAAAAAAAAAAAATTTGTTCTATTGAGATGATCATGTGGTTTTTTCATCTGTCTTTAATTAGTATTATAAATTACATTGATTGATTTTTCATGGTAAAATAATCAAAATTCCTGAGTATAATCCATTTTGTATGCTGCTAGATTCAGTTTGCTGGTATTTTGCTGTAGATTTTCCCATCTATGTTCACAGGGACATTGGTCTGCATTTTTTTAATTTATTTTTTCTTGGTGATACCTTTGGCTAGTTTTAGTATCAATTTAATGTTATACTTGTACAATGAGTTTGGAAGTGTCGAAATGTTCTCACCTCTTCTATATTTGGAAGTTTTGAGAAGAAATAGTGTTATTTTTTATTTTTTCAACATTTAGTAGAATTCACCTGTGAAGCCATCTGATCCTGGACATTTCTTTGTGGACAGTTTTTTGTTTTCCCCCTCTAATTCGATGTCTTTCTTGTTATAGTTCGGTTCTTTTTGTCATTCTAATTGTCATTTTCTATTTCTTTTGTCATTCTAATTGTCATTAAGTTTGTGTCATTCTAGGTATTTGTCCATTTGTTACCTAATTTGTTAGCATACAATTGTTCATAATATTCTCTTATAATCTTTTTTATTTCTGTAAGGTCAGTAGTGATGGTCCCTCTTTCATTTCTGATTTTAGTAATGTGAGTCTTTTCTCTCTCTCTCTCTCCCCTCCCCACCTCACTCTTAGTCAGTCTAGCCAATGTTTGTTAATTTTGTTGATCCTTTTAAAGAAGCAGCTTTTTCTTTCATAGATTTTTTGTATTGTTTTTCAATTTTCTTTATTTCCACTCTAATCTTTATTATTTTCTCCCTTCTGCTTTTTTGTGTGTTTAATTTGATCTTCATTTTCTTTTTATATAAGGTGAATGGTTAGGTTAATGATTTAAGAATTTCTTCTCTTTAATATATTTACAGATACAAATTTTCCTCGAAGCACTGATTTAACTGTATATTAGTTTTGGCTGTAAAAAGAAAAAAAATCACAAATTTGTGGCTTACAGCAACACAAATTCTCTGTCTTAAGTTTTTGCAGGTCAGAAGTTTGAAATGGGTCTCACTGGGCAAAAATCAAGGTATCGGCAGATCTATGTTCATTTCTGGAGGCTCCAGGTAACAATAACAACAACAAATGGAGCCCTGGTGGCACAGTGGTTAAGTGCTATGGGTGCTAACCAACAAAAGGTTGGCAGTTCAAATCCACCAGTCCCTCCTTGGAAACCCTATGGGGCAGTTCTACTTTGTGCTATAGGGTCTCCATGAGTCTGAATTGACTTGAAGGCAATGGGTTTGGTGTTTTGGTATTTTGGTAGATAAAAATAAATTTTCATTCCTTTTCTAGCTCCTAGAGGCTGCCCACATTCCTTGGCTAAAAGCCAGCAATGGCTGATTGAGCCTCTCTGACACTGTTGTGTTTCTCTTCCACATTATAAGGGCCCTTGTGATTACCTTGGGGCCCAGAATAATCTCCCTATTTCTTGGTGAGCTGAATACTAAAAAAAAGTTGTTTTTTTTTTTTTTTTATAGCAACCTTAAATCCATTTTCAATCTTAATTCTCTTTTACCATTTAACCTAACATATTCACAGATCCTGGAAATTAGAATGTGAACATTTGCCGGGGGAGGGGGGGCATTATTGTGCCTATCACAAAACAAAAATCCTCACAACTGGACAAATGGAGAAATCTTGAAGTTTTCAAGAATTTCATTTTACTTGGATCCATAATTAACACCCATGGAAGCAGCAGTCAAGAAACCAAACGATGTTCTGCTTTAGGCAAATCTACTGCCAAAGACCTCTTTAAAGTGTTAAAAAGGAAAGATGTCACTTTGAGGATTAAGGTGCACCAGACCCAAGCCATGGTATTTTCCTTTACCTCTTATGCATGGGAAAGCTAGACAATGACTAAGGAAAACCGAAGAAGAATCGATTCCCTTGAATCATGGTGTTGGTGAAGAATATTGAATATACCAGGCACTGCCAGAAGGACAGACAAATCTGCCTTAGAAGGACAGCCAGAGTGTTCCTTAGAAGCGAGGATGGTGAGACTTCATCTCAGGTACTTCCAACATGTTATTAAGAGGGAGAAGGACATCATATTTGGTAAAGTACGGGGTCAGTGACAAAGAGGAAGACCTTCAATGAGCTGAACTGTGAGGATGGTGTAGAACTTGGTAGTGTTTTATTCTGTTGTACTTAGGGTTGCTATGAACCGGAACCTACTCGAAGGCACCTAACAACAACAATGTCCTGTGATTCTAATCCCTTACCTGGCTTTATTTTTCTTCCTGGCACTTATCACCAGTTAACATATTATATGCTTATACTTATTGTCTGTTGTATCCAATCCACAAGAGCAAGGACTTGGTCTGCTTTGTTCATAAGGATATCACCAACCCCCACGACAACACCTTTTAAGTTCTCAATAAATATTTCTTTCATGAATCATGAAAACTCAAAATACTTTCCTGATATAGTAGATTCTGAAATTATTATGTACGAAAAACTAAAATTGTTAATGTTTGAGTATTTACAATATTCTCCCTTTCCCAGATTTTAGGTAGAGGGACTCTTGGGTATTATATCAGCTCCCAGATTCTCCTTATTTGTTAATATTCTGGCTAAAGAGAGGAGAGGAAAAAATTTAAAAAGCCAGAGAGGTCTAGTTGATTTACATTGGAAAGGGCTGAATGAGAGAGAAGAGGGAAAGAAAGATGGCATATACTGGCCAGTAGATCTGAATTTTTCCCAATGGGATTTGATTGTGGGTGAGAGAGAGAATTTCAGAGGGACATCTTTTAGAGAGAAGTAATGAAAGAGAGATAATTCCGTGTATTAGGACTGCATTCATCCTTTAGTATTTTCTTGAGATTCTATGTACAATTTTGATGTATTTATTGCTTTTTTTTTTCTTTGCCAGACTGTATCCTTTAAAAGCAAGATCACTCAGGCACCATACTCCATCAACACCTCATTATATCTGAGTAGATAATGAGGCCTAACCTCTGGGATAGCGAACCTAAAGCAAAGTTCTCAGTTTTACCTCCAATTCGAATCATTACACTAGTCTTGGATTTATTTTTATTAGACTTTCAGAGTTTTGGAAAAAAAATACTGTGAAGAAACAGGGATTGGAGTGGTATAGCAAATATTCTGGAGCCATGATAGTCCTTCGAAACCAAAATGAAAACTAAACACACACATACACATGCTACCTCTCAACCCCTAACCCTCACAAACAAAACAGATCAGAGAAATCAAAAAAATGTATTAGAGTTCATGCTGAAGTAAAAATTGCTGTATGAGAGAGAATATGCTCTTTAGGACTGTATGCTCTAGATAGAGAAGTCTTTAAAGTCTTAAAAAAACAAAAAAACAAAAAAACACTTCTTCCTATATTCCATGTCTTGGAGTTTTAACCCTTGCTTTTCAAGGAGTTAGAGCCACTCCTGAAAGTGTAGAGAAGATTAATGGCAACCAAGCTTAGATTAACACAACGTTTCTGGTTCCACAAGTGAAACCCAATACCTGGGGACTTGGAAACTGCCGTGGGATTTTCATATAAACAGGCTTTGAAGCCCTAATACAATTAATTGCTAACAGAAATTTGAGAAACTGGCAGAAAGAACCATGGCAACAACTGGTGAAAAATATTTGGTTAGAGGAAGAATTTTACTGGCAAAGAATGAAAAGTCTCAGAGGCTGGGATGTGCTGCTGACTGACTTGTTCCGTGGACTCTGGCCTGAGGATTTATCAGTGGACACAAAGACATCCTGAAGACTAGTTCTGCGTTGGGCTCTATTATCGCTTTAAACAAAGTGCATGACCTGGGGAAGAATGGTTGTGTATCACTTGTTGAATTTAAAATGATCCTTCAATAAAAGTCTGTTGCCATCAAGTCAATTCTAGTATATACCATCTTTCTTTCTCCTTTGTCTCTCATTCAGCCCTTTCCAATATAGATCAACTAGTTCTCACTAACTTTTTTAATTTTTTCCCTCTTCTCTTTAACCAGAATATCAGCCAATAAGGAGAATCTTCCTAAAATCTAGGATAGAGTAGAACTGCCCCATAGGGCTTCCAATCTTTACTGATTCATAGCGACTCCTAGCAGAACTGTCTCATAGAGTTTCCGAGGAGCACCTGGTGGAGGACTTAACCATTACACCACCAGGGTTTCCAAATGAGTTGGAATCAGCTCGATGGCCGTGGGGTTGGTTGTATTTTTAGTCTTCACTGAAGCAGACTGCCACATCTTTCTCTCCCTTAGCGGCTGGTGGGTTGAACTGCCAACTTTTGGTTAGCATCTGAGCACTTAGTCACTGTGCAACCAGGCCTCCTTTGACAGAGAATGAAAATTTTATCATATTTACAATAGATTAGAGGTTCTCCTGAAGTAATTTGCCAATGACTAGTGAAGTCATACTAGAGATTTCTACACTGTTGGACAAGACTCATGAAAGAGGGATCTTTAGACCATGTTTGGTAAATGCTCTTGAATTTTATAACAAAACCCGAGAGATAATTTGAATTTTCACTATTGGTTCAATTCATCAAGACTTAGGAGATAAAAGAGATTACTTCACCCGCCCTTTGGAAGTTTGATTCACTTGTGAAATTCAAAGGTGTGATGTTCAGGCAGCCATGAAAGTCAGATGTTATCCAGGCATGCCTCTGACTGCTGAAACTGGAGCCCTGTAAGAGGAGAATGCTGATGGATGGAGATTAATTTATCAATACTGTTTAGCATGTTCTTCAGAGCCAGCCAGAGGCAGCAATAACTCCACTTGTAGAAGGTTCTGGATCATCTGGATTATCCCTGGGAATGAGGATGGCATTTCTAGTCAGAAAATTAATGAGAGTTGTCTGTGTGGTCCTTTTCTTTTTTCCTTCATATATTTTTCGGTAACATCTCACTGCTTCCCAAATCTGCCTAGCGACTTTAACAACTGATCAGCATTTGCGTCCATGTTTTCAAGCAACTGAAGCACCTGATTTAGTTTAGAAAAAGCTTCATCTAATTCTTTCACTGTAAAGATTTTTTGACAGCTTCCCTCCTTCCTCTTCCTCATTATTTCCTTCTTCAGCATTTCTCTCATCTTCAAAATCCATTCAGCCCTGATCTATCAATTTCCCCTCTTCATGATCTATGAGTTGTTCCATATAGGCGATATCAAGTTCTAAATTCAGCATTATTGCCATATGGACGATTTTTCCATGTTCTCTTCAATCGTATAATATGATATAATCATATTATTCTGATCAAATGTTTGGAGTGCGTTTACATAACTCAGCAACCTTTTTCCATATCCCCTGCATGCATTTTCCCATAACTTCCTCCCACAAAGATGCAATGTTCCAGGTACACTGACAATCATTACCACAGTTCATTGTAACTAGAATATGTCGTAAGTTGGAGACTACCTGTAGTCGAGTGCTTAACTACCTATGCCACCTAGAGACCCTCTTTCACATCCAAGGAAACCCTATGGTGCAGATCTACTCTGTAACACATGGGGTCACCATGAGTTGGAACTGACTTGACAGCAGTTGTTTGGTTAGGGTAAATATGAATAGTATGGTCATGTACTAAAATGGAGATAAAGGGGGAAAAATTTTGGTAAGGGTGTGTTAACACCACAATTTTTAAATTTTCTGGACTTCAGCAATCATTTAGCACATCTCATTATCTTTTTTATCAGAAAATAACAGAGGCCCCCAGATTTTAAGTGATCCATGGAATTAGCAGAAAAGCCAAGGTTAGAACCCAGATTTACTAAAAGCTTAAAAAAAAAAGCTTAGTGCCAAGATAATATTTCTCAGAGATGAAATAACTAGGGCCTTGGCTGGATGATCCAAATGGTAATTTAAGATTTCCAGAATAACTATAGGACTAGGGGAAGGCTAGAAGACAGGGTCATGTTGCCCATTCATCAGTGAGTACGGTGGGCTGGCCAAGAACTGAGTAGAAAGTAGAGGGAGGGTAGAGATTAGATGGCGGTATATGTGATTAGATATCCTGAGCCCAATGTGTTTTTATAGGAAGAAATAGGTTTGCTCGAGAATTGGCAATGTACAGTTACAGAGCCATTCACAGAGAACTCCTTGAGGTCATTTTAGTTATTTGTGTGCAGATAATACAAAGTCGAACATGGGAAAATAACCATTAACACTAGCAATCGAAATTTGTCTATGATTTTTGGCATGCCCAGTACTAAGAGTTACTACCTTCAGCATTTACATAGATAATCAGAATGAGAATATGGACATAATACAGAAAAATAAAAGAACAAGACCATCAGGGAAGCCAATAGTGCTTTCCTGATGGAACCTTTCAGTATAGATGGGTGGATCTGCTTCTCTACCTGCAAGTTCTAATTTCTTCTTTCTCTGGTTTCTCACATCTTCCTTATACTCACTCTTCTTTCCATAAAGAATTTATTCACTTTGATTAAAAAAAAAAAAAAATTTGCTCGAGACACCCCTGAAGACCCCTAAGCCAATAGAATATGGATTTGTTCTTTTCATTATTTGTCATTAAACCAATGTAAATGCAGTCAACAAGCCACGTAGTTTTCATGGATCTGATTGCTTCTGGCAGCCAGCGGCTAAATCTTCATAATGTAATATATTTGCGGTTGTCAGCAGGCAGAGGTTATATTTAATCAAAGGAACATAAGACAGAAAAACAAAGCAACTTCCTTGAAGGTCAGAATAAAATAAAATCAGAAATATAGGCAGCATTAGAGTTAGGATGAACTGCACTTGCGGCCGCCTTTTTTTTTTTTATATATCTAATTATTAGTAATATGTACTACATGCAATGTCTCAGCTTGTAACCTGCTGATGTTATTCTCAGATGTTCACCTGCAGAAGTTCAAAGATCAAATTTATAAAGATACTGATAATAAAAAACAACAACAATGAAAACTAAAAACAACAAAAAAAAGGCATTTGACTTATTTCAGAACTGACTTAACAATGGAGTCCTCAGCACAAACCTCGTCGGAAGTCGGGGACTAACTATAGATATAAAATCTTCTGTTTCCTGGTTTAATATTTTCACATTGCCTTCCTTCTAGCTGCTTTTATACACATGCATCATTTGGTATAATCTGGATTATTTGGAAAAGATGAGTCCAAAAGTGACTCTCTCCTTTTAAGGTCTGGCTGGATATTGTCCTACATGGACAGTAAACAAACAAAAAAAAAACCAGTAGCCATGGAATCAATTCCAACTCATGGCAACCTCATGTGTTACAGAGTAGAATTGCTCCATAGGCTTTTCTTGGCCATAATCTTCAGAGAAGCAGATCACCAGGCCCTTCTTCCATGGCACCGTTGGGTAAATTCAAACTGCTAAACTTTATGTTAGTAGTCAAGTGCAAACTGTGCCACCCAGAGACCTTTACAGACACTAAAAATAAATTAAGGTGTTCTCTTAAGAAAAAAAAAATTTATAGAGAGAGATTAAAGAAATTAGTCTCACACTGAAAAAATTAGTTGTGCATATAATGTCTTACCTTTTAATACTTTTATCTTGAATATTTTAATGTTACAGAAAATTGTTACTCTCAATAAGCTATTGGAAATGAATGGATATAAGCAATATAAAATAATATGTCCAATATGATGCTTTTGACATGCTTTCATCCTCCTTGTGGTGTGGCACAATAGAGTTCTTGCTCACACATGGAATTCAAAGCACTGTGGCTTTATAAATGGGCACTCATGGGAGCTTAACGGTGATTAATGCTAATTCTAAATATATATTCTTGATGAGTGTGCAAAATCTATTTAGTAAGATGATTTAAGATGTTGAAAAAGAGTCTTGTACAGACCTAAAACAAGCTTTCTCTGAAAAATTTAATTTGCTCCTTTTTAAAAAAAATGACATCACCCAAGATGTGTTTTTAATCAATTATCATGTAGATAATTCAGAGAGCAACATGTACAGAAAAACAATCGCATGATTAACTAGGCATTGACCTCCTGCCATGGCGCTGGTCCAGGGAGAGCTTATTAGTTTGAGCCAGCAGTAAATATAAAACCAAGGGCATCATAAATCACAACAGTAGGAACAAATCTGAGTCTGAACCAGACCAATGGGTAAAACTGAGACATTTGCAGCTAGCCCTAAAATAGCTAGATGAGGACAGCGGGAGAAAATACTAATTTTCAAAAGCAGGTCTATGAACAATTTTTAGACTTTTTCTACAATTATCAATTGAAGAATACTTCTCTGATATTTAAATGAGGATATTCTTTTTTTTATTTATTCTTTATTAGAAACACTGGCATTTAACATTGCTACTGATCTTGGCCAAGGGAAAACTTTTTGAGGGAAAAATATATGTTTTTTTTTCTCCAAACGTTTTGTCTAGTCATGCAATCACTACTGTTGCTCTTGTTAGTTGCTGTCGAGCCAATTCCAACTCATGGCAACCCCATGGCTGCAGAGTAGAACTGCTCCATCAGGTTTTCAAGGCTCTGAACTTTTGGAAGCAGATCACCAGGCCTTTCTTCCTAGGCTCTTGTGGGTAGGTTCAAACCACCAACATTTTGGATAAGTAGTCGAGTGCTTAACCATATGTGCCACCCAAGAATCCTCATACAATTATGTTGCTGTGTGCTACCAAGTCGATTCCAACTCACAGTGACCCCATAAAGTAGAGTAGAACCACCCTATAGGCTTTCAAGTCTGTAGCCTTTACTGAAGCAGACTGCCACATCTTTCTCCCAAAGAGCGTCTAGTGGGTTCGATTCACCAACATTTTGATTAGCAGCCAAGTGCTTAGCCACTACACCACCAGGGATCCTCATACAATTATAGGCTTGGACAATCAGCATATCTTAACAGCATAGTTTTAGTACCAGAAACTCATATTGTTCTTTTGGTTCACCGCAGAAGCCTTTGTTCTTACATGATTAAGATTAACTAGGGTCACATCATGGTCCATGCTTCACTGTGCTGGACAATTAACTGGTTGAATAGCATAGATACTGATAGACAATCGGTTGGAAGAGTTTCCAGCCCTGTTTTGATTCATCTCTACTGTACAGACATGCACTTAAGTCAGTGTTTCAAAAAGTGTATTGTGTAAGAAACTTTGAAACTTATCTTCCACATTATAAAGCAGTATTATAAGAGTTCACTATCTCTGGGGTTGTCCAAACAGATGTGTTTGTCTTACCTGTCATGAATATGTTCATCTGAGTTAGCAACATTTCACAATTGGTCAGAATCAGCACGTTTCATTTTCATTGCCTTATGATTTCTGGACCATGTCTATGGGAATATGGCCATCAGAGACAGACGAAAGGAAAGGAAATGCCATCAAAGTCATTATTTGGTATTATAGTAAAATAGCAACAGTAAGAATTGTTGCAGTAAATGCAGTCTTTTTTTCTTTTTTTTTTAAGAGGAAATTCAATAAACCTAACTGGGCATGGAAACACAGCCAAATCAGAATACTAAGCCAGTTATGTTAGCTAATCAGAAACAAACATTTGCTTCATATTCCTTTGGAATTTCTATATAGGCATGCTTTCATTTATATATATTTATTTTTCAAGCAGACATGCTGACTATACGTAAAATATATATTTCCCTACTCTCAGCTGCTTATAAGCCAGCTGCTGCTGTTGCTTTGATATTTTTCCATTAAGACATATTTGTTCTTTCCCAGAGGCACTGATCATATTCACGGCGTGTAAGCCACACTGATGGCCCGTTTCTGTCGGAGGATGAATTGATGTGGGGTGTTTAATTCCAGAATGTGCTAAGGGCTCAAAAGAGGTGGCCTGCATCTGCATTTTTCTAGCTTGGACCATCCTCAACGTGTGTTTACAAAAAATAATCAGCCCTTGAAATCTAGAGCAAAGGCTTCTTCAAGGTCTTTCATTGTCCAGGAGATTGACAGAAGAAGCTAGGCATGAATAGAGCAGTCGACATAAAATTATATTTCCACGTGATTGCTATCCTGGGATCACGAGACCCATGTTTTTAAACCCGAGAGGGAGGGGGTTAAGTTAATTTACTAAATTAAAAGATTATAACACAGGGAAGTAAAAGAGAAAGAAAAAAAAAAACTCTTTTTATGATTGGCAAAAACATGAAATTCTATAGGGTAGGTGACAATTTTTATGTCATTCAATTTTGTTAGAATATAGCAAACCAATTAGATAAAATTAAATTTCAAGCCTGATTGATTTTTATTCATTTTAAGCACTGCATTTGGCATTCATTATATTATATAGGAAATATCAAAGAACGTCTGTTGTATCCAGGAATTAAATGAGACCTCTACTGCTAATAGCCTAGCTGGGGCTTTTGATAAAATACTATGACGTTTCTTTATTTTGCAGGACCATAAAATACTAAACATACACAAAATACAGGACTGTAAGTTTAAAAAAACACATACTGGAAGCTGGAGAGTTTTGGCTGGTTTTTTTTTTTTAGCACAGGAAGATAATGAGGGATTTGATACCTTGGAAATCATAACTGAAATGTATAACAATAGTTCCCCATCAAGATGGATCATATATCACACAATATTGGAGGATAATTCAAGTCTGCGATGCAATCTGCTTTTCATTTCAAGTGGAGGGCCAATGCAAGCCGTAATTTACCCAGGTAGTTCTCATGTGGGAAATAATGACAAATTTAGAGCAACCCGTGACAAAAAAAAGCCACACAGGAAGAACATGTAAGATTTTATGTCCTCTAAGCTCCCAGCTTTTTTTTTTTTTTTCCTTATACTCTTACCCTCCTAGCCATGGTGCTGCAGTTGTTAAAGCACTGGGCTGCTATTTGGATCTACCAATAACTCCGAGGGGGAAAGATATGGCAGTCTGCTCCTGTAAAGATTACAGCCTTGGAAATGCTATGGGGCAGTTCTACTCTGTCCTATAGGGTTGCTATGAGTCAGAATTGAGTCGAAGGCAATTTTTTTTTCTTATGCTTCTCCATAAATGGAGAATTTTTTGTGCTAATATGGATTCATAATGAAATATAAGTGTTTCTTAAAAAACATAAATGGAAACATACAAATTGTTGGTAGGGATAAAGTGAGGTAAATCTTTTAAATCTTTTCTTTAATGATGGTTAATTCTGGGTATCTCAGTCTCCAGACAAGTTTGAATTTAAATAATTACCTACTAAAATCATTTCCCATGTTGATTTGCAATGGGTTGTCTCTTATACACCAATTATTTCTTTATCATAATAACTCTTTTGTATCACACAGAAGTTGAGTAGGGGTGATATAGAGCCACTGAGTTGAGTCCGAGTCATAGCAACTCTATAGGACAGAGTAGAACTGCACAAGAGAGTTTCCAAGGAGCACCTGGTGGATTAGAACTGATGAACTTTTGGTTAGTTGCCATAGCACTTAACTACTACACCACCAAGGTTTCTGATATAGGATCAGCAATCTGGATTTTGGAAACAGCTAAATGACTGACATTCTGTTTGAACTTTTCATCTGGTTAGTTAATAAATATTGAAAGACAGTAGGGAGACACAAAGAATTGCTAGAGAAAAATAGAACAGTCTTTTGTGATCTGACAAAATTGTAGAAATGCCCTTGCCTCTGACATTTCCCATCATCTTAGTACACTTTGGCCAGCTGCCGTTTGGGCTCTCCATTTCCTGACAGTAGGTGAAAATATACCAAGCTTAAGAGATGTTTAGAGGGAGTTTGATGATATAGACTTGAGCTTTAGCTCCATCTCTACCTTTATTTTCTTGTGCTCTAATATGAAAACTAATAGCTATATCTCTACTCTAAAATCTAAGTCCATCATAAAATAGAACGTCAAAGATACTGAGTCCAAATTATATAACACCCCTTCTGTATCCAACTTCTTCACCCCTTCTGTATCCAACTTCTTACCTGAGCAGGTAAGAAGAGGCTTGCTTCTGTGTTTCACAGAACACTTCATAAAAAGAAAACCAGGTCTTTAATATACTCCCATCTTCCGCTATCTCCTGAGAACTTGCAAAACATCCAACAGACCAGTTCCCACACCAGATCAGTCCCCTCTCCTAAATTTTAACCTCATTGGCAAATGCCCTCTTGCAAATGAACTCAGAGATGGATGAGACTAGGTGAAGCCATTGGATACAACTCAAGGAACCCGTTGAGACATGTCTATGGTTTAGGCTTAGCCAGGATCTAAAAGATGTCATACATAGATTTGTGGAGTTACTAAGAACTTTAATTTTAGTAAGAAGCGAGTAAGGAGGAAAATGAACATTCATAAGAGATTACTTTCCAGTAGATGGAAGAGACATAGATACTTTGGCATTAGCCATGAATAATGCTTGGAAATAAATTCAAAACCTATTTTAGGTGGTTCCAATATTTCAGACATACATGTAATCAATTTTCTGGTGGGGGAAGCAATGATGGAGCTCATTGGTTTTAGAATGACTTGAGCAAACATTTATCTTTTCAGCACAACAAATAATGAAGACAATGTAAAAAGTGAACTTTATATTTAAATCTTCCATTTTTTTATTCTCCTTATTTGCTCTGAAGTTTACACTCCCATCTTATTCTTCATAAAGACCAAAGAAAAAGTAGCTCGAATTTCTAGACAAGCTGAATCATAGTAATACATTAACTTTCTCGTGCATTAGTTTTTTTATATAAATATGGTGGTAACACTTGCAAAACATCTGATTGTTTTTCGGGTATCAAAAGTATGACGAAAACTAAAAATGAGGTTGATAAAAATTGCCGATTATTGTAGTATGGCTTTTAAAATGTTTACATTTGCAAACGTTAAAAAAAAAAACAGTTTTTCTTGGGCCATTCTCTCAATTGATTTGGACTCTTTGAATACATTCACAGAGATGCCATAGAAAGTAATAGATGAATCCCAGCACAAACTCCTTCAGTGAGAGATTATTTACGTATACATCATCCTTACAATGTTCTTTGCAGATTTAATTCCTCTTATTTTTATACAGGCATAAATTACGCATTTCTTTTCTAAAGAGATATAATACAGCTCCACATATTCTCATTTTCTGACAATAGTTAGCATCCTGAATATTTTCATTTAATTCACATTATAATCATTTCCCCCTCAAAGTCAAGTACCCTTAATTCCTTTACATTCTTCTACGTCCTCTCTACCAATTACTTAATCATTTCAGTTGTTCTACTTGAGTTCCTTTACATATATACAAAATCATCCTTTCTATCTTATTCAAGCCTTTAAAAATCTTGAACTCAAAATAATAAGTTGTATGATATTTAAAAAAAAAATTAAATATTTGGAAAAACCTAGTTTGTAGCAAGCACCAGGGAGGGTAGCTTAGATGAAATACTTGTACTTCAATAGCAGGGCTTAGCTTAGATTTACTTCTTTATTTATAAATACTCAGACATATTTCACAAAGGAACTGTGAAAGCTTACAAAATAAACCTCAAAAATAAATAAATTAATAAAACAATAGGTTAGAGAAACAGAAGTAAGGGAAAATAAGGACGGGACTACTAGTGGCATGGTAGTTAAATGCTATGGCTGCTAACCAAAAAGCCGGCAGTTCAAATTTACCAGGTGTTCCTTGGAAACTATATGGGGAGGTTCTACTCTGTCCTATAAGGTTGCTATGAGTTGGAATGGACTTGACAACAATGGGTAATATAATAAAATCCTTGATATGTAGAAGTACACACGTACATAACATACAAACTGTAGTTACTAAAGGTCGGTCACACATTTGGCCTTAGAGCTTTTGATAGTCAAAGTGAAAAGGGAGCCAGTATTAGTTACAAGGATCGCAGTATTCTTAAGATTTACGAATGAAAACAGAAAAACCTAAAACCTGAGGAATTTCTTCTATAAAAAGTTTATGTTAAAAATATCCCTATAGTAAGTATTTCATTGGACTGTTTCTGAATACAGATGACTGGCATAATATTATTGTACGATTTACTGAAAGCCAGTCAAATTGGAGCTGAGAATTTTGGTTCATTGTCCAGCTGTTTTGTGCTTTGATTTTATCCAAGGATAGAGTCAAAACTTACAAAGGAATGAATTTTGAGCATGCTGTCAAGCCTATGAAGAAGAACACAGCATCAGGATTGGAGGAAGACTCATTAACAACCTGTGATGTGCACATGACACAACCTTGCTTGCTGAAAGCTGAGAGGACTTGAAGCACTTTCTGATGAAGATCAAAGACTATAGCCTTTATTATGAATTGTACCGCAACATAAAGAAAACAAAAACCCTCACAACTGGACCAATAAGCAACATCATGGTAAATGGAGAACATATTAAAGTTGTTAAGGATTTCATTTTACTTGGATCCACAAGCAACACCCATGGAAGAAGCAGTCAAGAAATCAGATGATGCATTGCATTGGGCAAATCTGCTGCAAAAGACCTTTTTCCAGTGTTAAAAAGTGAAGATGTCACTTTGAGGACTGAAGTGCACCTGACCCAAGCCATGGTATTTTCAATCACCATGTACTCATGTGAGACCTGGAAAATGAATAAGGAAGACCAAAGAAGAATTGATGCCTTTGAATTATGGTGTTGGTGAAGAATATTGAATATACCATCATGCTTGGTAAAGTAGAGGGTTCAGCAAAAAAAGAGGAAGACCTGAACGAGATGGATTGACCCAGTGGCTGCAACAATGGGCTCAAACAAAGCAAAGATTGTGAGGATGGTGCAGGACTGGGCAATGTTTTCTTCTGCTGTACATAGTGTCGCTATGAGCCGGAAATGACTCAATGGTACCTAACAACAATAACAACAACTAACCATACAGACATTTGTTTTCAGTTAATTAATGTATTTATCTGGCCACTACTACTTTTCACTTTAGATGTACACATTTTAAAAGTGCGTTTAATTACTTTGAAGTCTATCACCAACGGGTAGAAAGAACACACACACAAACACTATCTAAAACACTAAGTTCTATCATGTGTGTATTCTTTCTCCTCTCAACTCTGTGGCTAAGACTCTGAAACACAGATATTATACAGAAACGGCCTAATTATGAGGTTCTGAATAATTAGCAATTTTTAAAAAAATGTACATAATCATTCCCAAAGCCTGCTGTTCCAGACGTATGAACACACGGCATTGGGTCTGGAAGGAACAATGAAGTTGTTACATCTTTAGTGGCAAATTGTTGAAGTGAGGAGCTGAAAGAACACAGAGCGTCCCTGTCTTCATCTGGTGTTCACAAGTTTGTCCATGTCAGCAGCTCAGTCTCCAGGCAGTCAAAACAGCACCCTTGAGTTGACCTCATCGCCTCCAAAGCTGGCTGCTGCGCTGCACGGAGGTCAACACTTTTGTGACTTTTTTTAACGTTTTATTTCTGAGGGCAGAGAGCAGAGAGGAGGCAGTGATGCACTGGCACACACTGATTCGCTTTCTTTCCTTTTAAAGTTTCTTAGAAACATGGTGACCCTCGCAGTACAGATTTTTAAAGATTTTCTGTCTGTATGCTCTCGGAAAAAAAAAAAAAAAGTTTTGTGGCACCTGGCCAGATTTGGCTTTCAAAAGTTGCTAATTTTGGCCTCACTTCTCTCCGTTAGGGCAGTGTAAGAATTATGCACACAAGGCTGAAGCTTTTCTCTGCTTAGAAAACATCTGCATTCAATTAGAAATCAGCCCGAGTGTCGTGTTAATTCTGCAGAACTAAACAAAGTCATTTTTGTTTAAACTCTTTCAGTACAGTGAGGATGAGAGGTTACAGAGAAAAAAAAAAAAAGGCCGATGGAACAAAATTGCTGTGTGGCCATGGATGGGAGCTGAGGAGGCAAATATGAAGTTATTTTTCCTTGAGAATACAGGTCTGGAATTTTTTCCAGGGGAATGCTGTTTTGTAGTGCTTCCCTCTTAGAGGTGGAGGGGCAGGAGGGGAGAAAGCAAGCCTCCTCCTTGCTCTAAAAATGCAACTTTTAAAGCAATGGAACATTCTCCAGATTTCCCCAAAATGAATTTGACCAAATAGTTGATGTGTTTGGGAAGAGTAGTAGCATTTCATTTATAATTTTGTGGGAAGCCAAACAAGTCAGAGCAATATTTATAGCCTGTTCTATGTATTTCAAATCATTTCCATAGTTACTAAATATGATTGGTGTTCTGACCTTTAATAAACAAAAACTAAACACTTCTATTGAAACACACATCTCGCAATGAGCATCAGTGTTGGGATCCACCTTTTGTTAACACCTGTAATATTGATTCTACTGACACGTGAATCATCACCCTCAAACTCTGTGGCTACCAGAGACATCGTTTTGACAATGGCACATTAGAACTAGTAATCCCTGGGAGGAGCAAGCTGTTAAGGGCACAGCTACTAACTAACCTAAAGGTTAGCAGTTTAAGCCCATCCAGGGTGGCTGCTTTGTTGATCTCCTTCTGAAAAAGAGCCATAAAAACCCTATGGAGCACAGTTCTACTCTGCAACACATGGGGTTGCCATGAGCTGGGACTGATAAGGAGATAACTGGGTTTTTGGCTGGTTACATGTGAACTGCATGATTTTAAGATGGATGGTCTGTAGATAGAGGGATTTAAGCTGCCGTTCCTTTGAGCTAAGGTAATTGTTCTTCTCCACCTTCTTTCTTAAGACTAGGTCCTACCGTATCTCTGATACAGAAGGTAGATGACACCATTTTTGTTTGAGTGTTGAGAGATATGATCCAGCTCTTAATCAGCAGCACCAAATAGCTGCCCTCCAAGTTTATTCCAGCAGATAAGAATGTTTAAATTTCTCCTATTTAATCCTTATCAAAAACTAGGCTGTGGGGAACTGTTTATGGACAGAGGTTTGAAGTTGTTGTTCAGCAAGTGGTTATAGGGGTAGGACAGTAATGCTGTTGTTGTTACTTGCCGTCTAGTCAGCTCCCAACTCACGGTGACCGCATGTGTGTGGACTAGAACTGCTCCACAGGGTTTTCTTGACTGTAATCTTTAGGGCAGCAGTTTGCCAGGCCTTTCTTCCATTGAGCCACTGGGTGAGGTTGAACTGCCAACCGTTTGGTTAGCAGATGATCATAAACCACTTGTGCTTCCCAGAAAAGATCAGCCCTGGCTTGGAGCCCTGATGGCAGTGGTTAAGTGCTACGGCTGCTAACAAAAAGATCAGCAGTTTGACTCTACCAGATGCTCCTTGGAAACCCTATGGGGCAGTTCTAGTCTGTCCTATAGGATTGCTATGAGTTGGAATCGAGTCGACACCAACAGGTTTTTGGTTTTGGTTTGGCTTAGACTTAGGACAACTTTTAGGCAGATATTCATATAGAAGACAGCATTTCTTACTTTTACCAACATCTTCAGTCCCTCACCCTGAACAGAAGTTACTCTAATTGGAGCTGTTTTGCTGTCCTGACAGACTTTGGGGTTTTATTCAATTGAACGATGTGCTTGTATTTTGTATAAAGTTCACCTGCAGGCACAGCGTTGCACTATGTTTTAGAGATCTAAAACACATTGGCCAGCCATGGACTTTCCTTCATGGAATTGTACTCGAGGATTTAGTTATACGATTATGTAGATCCTAGGTTAGGTATGGTGTAGTGGTTAAGAGCTATGGCTGCTAACCAAAAGGCTGGCAGTTCAAATCCACCAGGCACTCCTTGGAAACCCTGTGGGGCAGATCTACTTTGTCCTATAGGGTAGCTATGAGTCGCAATCGACTTGACAGCAATGGGTAGGTTAAGTAGGTTGAGCCTCCTTTAGAAAGGCACATTGTCGAGTGTTGTGAATTGAACTGTGTTCCCCCAAAATATATGTTGGAATCCTAACCCCTGTAACTATGGGTGTAATCCAATTTAGAAATGGGATTTTCTTTGTTATGGTGATGAGGCAATGTCGGCACAGGGTGTGTCCTAAACCTAATCAATTTTGAGGTATAAAACGAGCGGATTGGACACAGAGACATACTACAGAGAAAGACAGGTACCACCTGATGATGTTAGAGGCATAAGAATCTACAAGCCCATGAACTCCAAGGATTGCTGGTGACTAGAAGCTGAATTAGAGGAAGAAAGGCCATCTCCTAGAGCTAAAGGTTAAATTTGGAGTTCTAGCCTCTTGAACTTTGAGAAAATAAATTTCTGTTCTTTCAAGCCACCCAGCTGTGGTATTTCTATTATAGCAACATTGAGAAACTAAGACGTTGAGATTAAGATTTTTTTTTTTTTTCAGCAAAGCTCAACATTTTGGAGAGACAGGAAAGGAGGAAACATTTATCTCTATTTTTTTGCAATTTACAATAGATCTTCCAAGGAAGGTTCTATTGTAGAGCCAAAGTAGATTACAACTTTAAGAAGTTAGAACTAGAATTTAACTTCTAGAGACTTAATTCTTCCTTTACTTAAATAATATGTATGAAAATGGAACCCTGCTTAGTAGAAAGATGTTCAAGTATGCACTGGAATGGAACTCAGAAAGCCAATTTGGTGTTTGCCTTGTATTTTCTATTGTAGAGCAATGTTTGAGGAGATAGCAAAGAGACAAGTGGTCTTCATAGACCATATTTAATGTGAATGTAGATTGTGAGGCCAGGCTGACACTAGGAAAAGTTGTGACAGCATAACATACTTAGTATCTCAGGAAACATTAAAAGCAAAAACCTCTGAAGTTGCTTTAACAATAAGATAATGTCCTAGAGAGTTCAGAAGGTTTAATGGGCTCAGTCCATCTCTTGATCTATGAGATTTGGGACTTTAATGATAAATAAATAGTATACTATCTAAGGTTTTCAAACCTTATGAGCTTTGATATGGGCTCAAACATATCGAATATCATGAGGACAGCTCAGGACTGGGCAACTAACAACAACAATATACTATCTAAAAGTAAAAATTAAAACATAAATATCTAGGAAAAAGAACTATTGAAGACATGAAAAATGTAGAAATAATTTAGCTTGTCTTTATGAATACCATCTAGTGAGTGTTCTTAAAGATTCAGCAACGTTAATCTTCTATATGACACTTATCACACCTGTCTAACCAGTGTTTTACCAAGCAAAGGCCAAGACGAGTTGAATATAGGTGCTAATTTGTTAAACATTACAAGTAACAACAGCAAAAACTGGAGCAACCCAAAGCAACACTTGTTTCTATCAAAAGTAGAAGGAAAGGGGGGTTATTTTTTAAGCATTTTCACATTCAAATACTGGTAGAAAAGACTTGAATAATACATAATCCTATTTGCAACCAAAAAGACTATCTCAGACTATGGAACCTAGTGAATAGTTTTGTTTTCTTCCATGTAGCACCAAAAGAGCTTGAGATCATTGACATATAAGGACACAGATTGGGATATCCATGGAACAATAGCTTTATCACTACACCTTTGTAATTGTTGTTGTTAGGTGTCAATTCTGACTCATAGTGACCCTTGTACAACAGAACAAAACATTGCCTGGTCCTGCACCAGTCCAAAGTCGTTGTTATGCTTGAGACCATTGTTGTAACCACAGTGTCAATCCATCTTGTCAAGGGTCTTCCTCTTTTTTGATGACCCTCTACTTCGTTAAGCATGTTGTCCTTCTCCAGGAACTGGTCCCTCCTGATAAAAAAAAAAAAAAAAAAATTTTTTTTTCTTTTTACATGTCCAAAGTACGTGAGACGAAGTCTTACCATCCTTGTTTCTAAGGAGCATTCTGGCTGTACTTCCAAGACAGATTTGTTTGTTCTTCTGGCAGTCCATGGTATATTCAATATTCTTCACCAACACCATAATTCAAAGAGATCAATTCTTCTTTGGCCTTCCTTATTCGTTGTCCAGCTTTCCCACGCATATAACATGATTGAAAATACCATGCCTTGGGTCAGGTGCACCTCAGTCTTCAAAATGACATCTTTGATTTTTCATACTTGAAAGAAGTCTTTGACAGCAGATTTGTCCAATGCAATACATCATTGATTTCTTGATCGTTGCTTCCATGGGGTTTGATTGTGGATCCAAGTAAAATGGAATCCTTGATAACTTCAATCTTTTCTCTGTTTATCATGATGTTGCTTATTGGTCCAGTTGTGAGGATTTTTGTTTCCTTTATGTTGAGGTGTAATCTATACTGAAAGTTGTAGTCTTTGATCTTCATCAGTAAGTGCTTCAAGTCCTTTTTGCTTTCAGTATGTGAGGTCATGCCATGTGCATATCACAGGTCGTTAATGAGTCTTCCTCCAATCCTGATGCCACGTTCTTCTTATTACAGTCCAGCATCTTGAATTATTTGCTCAGCATACAAACTGAATAAGTATGATGAAAGGATACAACCCTGACATATACCTTTCCTGATTTTAAACCACACAGTATCCCCTTGTTCTTTTTGAACAACTTCCTCCTGGTCTACGTACAGGTTCCTCATGAGCACAATTAAGTGTTCTGGAATTCCCATTTTCAGTAATATTATCTGTAATTTGTTATGATCTACACAGTCGAATGCCTTTAGAAGTTTTATATTAAGCCGTTTCAAATGCACTTATTTTTTTATTTATTTCCAGTCTCCATTTCTAACCAGCCTTTTTTAGAAACATCTAGAGCACATATAGCTTTTAGCCGAGTAACTTCTTAGGGTGATAGTCTGAGGTTATTTTGTAATTGCTTGTTTTTAATGGATAGGTCTTCTTGTTTAACTAAGGATTTCTGACCTTTAAGACTGTTAGTATTTCCAGGTGATATTTACTTTGTTGATCTCTGCTTTCACTGTTTCTTTGCACTCTTTGTGTGTAGTTTCTGTGTTTAAGCTAGTGATTTCACGCATTTGAAACTGAACACTCACTCTCCTTGGTTTGTATACTTTCTGGCCTGTGTCTATGGAAGCACTGTCCTTAATGGATTAGATAGATGTTGAAATCTTGGTCTCAGATAAACTCTAGCACTTCTTGCTGGGGGAGAGAGGAATGACTTGATGTGGCTTAAAAGCGGACTTATTTTCTGTTTCATCTTTGTTTATTCTATCTAACTATATTAAGCCTTGGCATTTTAGATATTCACTAAGAAAAGAGGAAAAGAAAAAAATTTTCCTATGACATCCTCACACTATGGGAATTGTTTACTTTTTGAGAATGTTACAGGGGAAAGTGATATACTTAAAATAATGGTATTTATCCCCCAAGAACAACATCAGATTATAAATTACCAGCCAGGTGGCTTAAGACCAATTTTCTTAGATTGAGGTTTCAGCTTGTGGGTGGGAGAAGGGAGGGCATGTCCACATTTTACCAGTGAAATCAAGTGGCAAAATATAATCAAGGGAGTTGTAAAAGAATAAAACAACCAAAGGTTTGTATGAAAGTAGAAAGGGTCCGTGGAACCCTTAATAATTTATTCGGTGCTTATGGACTGGCTAAGCAGGTGGAACCTCAGATTTGTATCAGCTGGAGTTACTATAGGGACACTCCTGCTCTCAGCCAGTCTGCCTGAATCCTTGTCCAATGGCATGGTCTCTGACCTAAGGCCATCCTTGCAGGGACTAGAATAATGTCTGATTCACTGGACCCAAAAGCAGATATCCCCCATTCTTCCCAAATCACTGCTGTTAGCCCAGCAATTCTGTTTGTAGAGAACATGGGAATCTCTCTTGAGACTTCAAAGAATAAAAGCAGTAATCAAAAGTGAGGCACTTAAGCAGTCCCAGCAAGCAAGGAAATGCAACAAATACCATTCCATTTACTGGCTTTCAAAAATTGAGAAAAAAGAGATTTAGCACTGAAGAGCATTTCAGAAAGAAAAATCAAGACAGTATAGGAGAAGCAGGGGGAGGAGGGAACACACTAAGTGAAAATTCCCTCCGAGCCTACGGAAAGCAACGAGAGTTCTCACTTAACCTCAGAAAATGACTTGAAAATCACTTGTGCTTTGAAACGATTCTAAATTGCAAACTAATTTCCCAGTGGGATATGTTGATGGCCTACTGTACACAGCATAAATAATGAGTTTGCAAGCAGGACCCCAAATAAAGCAGTGCACATTCATGGAATTTAGGAACATTTTTTTTTTTTCTCCACCTGACATGGCAATGTTAATACTTCCAGTTAGGGGTTTCACTGTGTCAGCAGGTAAATTCCCTGGCAGTAAGTCAAATTTTAATGCAACATGCTGGTAGGAACGATTACACTTCTGCAGTGCAAAACTCAGGCATCAGGTTTAGGCTTTAGAATATACGGGCATGGCATGCTACATACCCTGGTTGCAGGTGTTCGGGTGTTTGACCTTTAATGCTATACGTTGAATTAACTGTGAGAAAGTACAATTTCCATCTTATAAAGAATGTTAGAGCTGGAAGAGGTAATGAGATATATATAGCCTAACCTTCTTCTGTATACAAAGAAAAAATATAAGGCTTCGGGGCTTACGTGGCTGGTTAGATGATGCTCACTAATAAGTAGGTGAGTCTAATCCCAAACCACCCTACTTCTCTCGTGTGCCTTTCCTCTCTTGCAGATACTGCCTTTCATAGAAAAAAAAAATTAGAGAATACCATGATGTTTATAAATATTTTTAAGAAAGCTGAATAATAATATGAACCTGTTGTTATTGTTAGGTGCTGTCAAGTCAATTCCGACTACTAGCGATCCTACGTACTACAGAAGGAGACACTTCCCGGTCCTGCGCCATCCTCACAATCATTGCTATGTTTGAGCCCATTGTTGCAGCCAATGTGTCAATTCACCTCGTTGAGCATCCTCCTCTTTTTCACTAATCCTCTATTTTACCAAACATGATGTCCCTCTCCAGGGACTGGTCCCTCCTGATAACATATGTAAAGTATGTGAGACAAAGTCTCGCCACTCTTGCTTTTGATGAACATTCTGGCTGTACTTCTTCCAAGACAGATTTGTTTGTTCTTCTGGCAGTCCACGGTATATTCAATATTCTTGGCTGACACCATAATCCAAAGGCATTGATTCTTCTTCGGTCTTATTCATTGTTCAGCTTTCACATGCATAGGAGGTGATTGAAAACCCTGTGGCTTGAGTCAGGTGCACCTTAGTCCTCAAAGTAACATCTTTGATTTTTTATACTTTAAAGACGTCTCTTGCAGTAGATTTGCCCAACACAATGTGTCATCTGATTTCTTGACTGCTGCTTCCATGGGTGTTGATTGTGGATACAAGCAAAATGAAATCTTTGACAACTGCGATCTTTTCTCCATTTATCATCATGTTGCTTATTGGTTCAGTTTTGAGGATTTTTGTTCTCTTTATGTTGAGGTGTAATCCATACTGAAGGCTGTGGTCTTTGATCTTCATCAGAAAGTGTTTACAGTCCACTTCACTATCAGCAAGCAAGGTTGTATCCTTGTGCATACTGCAAGTTGTTAATAAGTCTTCTTCCAATCCTGACTCCCCCTTTTTTTTTCATATAGTCCAGATTCTTGGGTTATTTTCTCAACATACAGATTGAATAAGTATGATGAAGGGATACAACCCTGATGCACACCTTCCCTGACTTTACACCAGGCAGTGTCCCCTTGTTCCATTGGAATGATTACACCTTGATCTATGTACAGTTTCCTCACGAGCACAGTTAAGCATTCTGGAATTCTTGTTCTTTGAAATGGCATCCATAATTTGTTATGATCTCCAGAGTTAACTGCCTTTGCATAGTCAATAAAGCACAGGGAAACATCTTCCCAATATTCTCTGCTTTCAGCCAGGATCCATCTGACATCAGCAATGATATTCCTTATTCCTTGTCCTCTTCTGAATCTGGCTTGAATTTCTGGATGTTCCCTGCTGCTGTAATGTTGTAACCCCTTTTTCACTTGTGTGTGATATTATTGGTATCGTTCGATAGTTTCCGCATTCTGTTGGAGCTCCTTTTTTAGAATGGGTAAAAATATGGATCTTTGTCAGTCTGTTTGGCCAGGTCTTCTAAATCTCTTGGCATAGATAAGTGAGCGCTTCCAGCACTGCATCCGTTTGTTGAAAATCTCAGTCAATGTTCTGTCATCTCCTGCCAATGCCTTCCGTGCAGCTTGGACCTCTTCCTTCAGTACCACCGATTCTTGATCATATGATTCCAAATGAAATGTTTGAACATCGATCAATTCTTTTTGGTAGTGATTCTGTGTATTCCTTCCATCTTCTTTTGATGCTTCCTGCATTGTACTTCAGGAGAGATCTCAAAATGTTCTTTTTGATGATGAACGTGATGCCATTCCTCTTCAATTTGTCATTCCCAGCATAGCAGACCATATGATTGTCTGAGTCAAAATGGCCAGTACCAGTCCATTTCAGCTCACTAATGCCTAAGATATTGATGCTTATGTACTCCATTTCATTTTTATGACTTTCAATTTTCCTAGATTCATACATTGTACATTCCAAATATTAATGGATATTTGTAGCTGTTTCTTCTCATTTTAAGTCATGCCACATCAGCAAATGAAGGTCTTGAAAGATTGACTCCATCCACGTCATTAAGTTGACTCTACTTTGAGAAGGCAGATTTCCCAGTCATATTTTGAGTGCCTTCCAACCTGAGGCGCTCATCTTCTGGCACTGTATAAGACAATGTTCCACTGCCGTTCTTAAGGTTTTCACTAGCCAATTTTTTCAGCAGTAAACTGCCAGGTCCTTCTTCCTAGTCTGTCTCAGTATGGAAGCTCAGCTGAAACCTGTCCACCAAGGGTGACCCTGCTGGCATTTGAAATACCAGAGGCAAAGATTCCACTATCACAGCATCAAGCAAGCCACCAAAGCACGACAAATGGATAGACATGTGGTGGAATATAATCTTGTATATAATTTAACAATAAAAAGCAAAGTGTAAAACCCGGTGTATCTGAACATTCAGTCATCTCTGACTGTGAAACAGGTACATTATGTGAGGAGTCTACAAGTAATTATGATATTTTCATAAAGACTTATTCCTCAAATTTAAAGATATTACTTGATTTAATGTCATTGAAGACTTAATACAATGCCTGTAAGCATCTCTTGGGACCTAATACAATGTCCATAAAAAACTCCTCAGGAATGACAGCTTATTGTTCTTACCTGCTGTGATGGCAAGTTTTATTGTGTCAACTGGGCTAGGGTGTGGCGCCCAGTTATTTGGTCAAACACTAGTCTAGATGTTGCCATGAAGTATTTACGTGTGATTAGCACTTCGATTAGTTGGCTTTAAGTGAAGTAAATTACCCTCCATAATGTGGGTAGGTTTTATCCAACTAATTGAAGGCCTTAGGAGCAAAATCTGAGGTTTCCTGAGGGAGGCTTCTGCCTCCAGTCTGTAAATAGAGATCCTGCCGGAATTCTTCTCTCTCCCCGATCGCCTGACTTCCTGATTTGGGACACAAAGACTGCAGAAATTTCCAGCCTCTCTCACCTGATCTAGAGATTTTGGACTTTCCAGCCCTCACAATCATGTGAGCCAATCCCTGAAAAATAAGTCAGTTTCTCTTTGGATCTGCCTGTCTATCCATCTATCTATCTCTCTGTCTACCTAATCTTATAGGTTCCATTTCTCTAGAGAACCCTAAGACACATGCCTTGCCATAATGAAGAAATTCCTTTGAGTCAGAAAGAATTGATATTTCCCAGGAAAGGTTTGTCTGCCTTTTGGTTTAGTGAGTAGACTAGGTACACACAGCCATGGCTCCTCTGAGATCAGTCTATGCTATGGAGCTCCAGCTCATCTGTCACAGACAGATGCTCAAATTCTTAGTCACTTAACCCAGGTGTGTTTATTCAGCTACGTGGTGTGACTTCTGCTACCTCAAAGCAGTTCTAGCTATACCACCTTCCTTCAACATCCTAGGGATCATATAGCTTTCAAATGGTGTTGCTTTAATTTCTTCATTAAATCCTCAAGCACGCAAATGAAATCTGAATTGTAGTATATCATGAAAGTCAGTGTAGCCATTACAAAGCCACCCCATCTGGGCTTGCAATGTCAACCAATGATCCTTTCTCATTGGTTTCTTTTTCCCTTCTTTATATTGACTGTTTCAGACCGCCAATCCTCCCTTCAAATCCCCTACTTCATTCCCTCTGTCATCATTCTGCATACAGGCACATCCTTTTCCACAGGGAAAATCGGTCAGGCATGCCTCAAACTACTACTCATCTACAACAAACTGTATCCAAAACCGTCATCACCTCCTTTTCTATAATCTGTACCTCTAGTGTCTAGAGTCTATTGCATTTTGCTACAAAAGTTGTCCACTCTTAGGTAAACATGCTCAAATCTCCTAAACCTAAGAACTCAAAGGAAAAAAAAAAGCAGAAACAAAAACTCACTTGGCCACACAGTTGCCTTTAACTATAATCTGCCAAACTTCTATACTCCCAGTTCTGTCTTTACTTCCATGCCTTCGCTATAAACACACACACCTCTGGCCACCCCATCTGATACCTCTTTACCAAATTTTTCAACGACTTTAGAACATGTTTAATTCTTCAACCTACTGAGTTTCTTGGCTGAGGTCACACCTCAGTTCCTGAGAAACACCACTACATACCTACTTGTAACTATCTCTTCCTTTGGTATCAATGCCACCACTTCGTCCCAATTTTCCTCTAGCTGTTCTTGACAGTTCTTAACAGGTATGTGTTTCTGTAGCTTAAATACTGGTATACCTTAGGATTCCACCCTCATCTCTTTTTTTTCCCCCCATTTCACTCACTCTATACAGGGCCACTATGAGTCAGAATTGACTTGATGGCAAGGGGTTTATGTGGTGAAAACACGACTTTTACGGCTGCAACTCCCATCTTTATGGGATAATTCCCAAATCTGCGTTTCTAATTGAGATCTCTTTTCTCTGGAGTAGACCAATATGATCTACTGTCAACAAAACTTTTTTATCAGGAACTTCTGTGTACCTCTGTCTAAATAGATGCAAATCCGAAGATAAGACCTTCTTAATTCAATCCACTTCCTTCTTTTGCATTCTTTATCTTGATGAATTCATCTACCCAGTTGCCCAAATCAGGTAACCCTGAATTGTATTCTTTATTTTTCCTCACCCTTAGCTTCTGGAACCAATTGTTAATAAAAATATAAAAATTCTATATATTTTTTTCATTGTAATAACTCTCACATCTTCTGCCTCTTCACTATCCCAACTCCACTGTCTTAGTTCAGAACAATCAGCCGTCTCCCAGGTTATGGATTACAGGACAGCAAACTAAGTGGTTTGTCTGCCTTCACCCATGCCTTCCTCCATCTCATTACTCTAATGTCAACAGTGAAATGAAAAATATTCTTCAAGGTTCCCCAGTACTCAGGTTAAGAGCCAAACTATTTAACACACACAGAAGCCTCCTTCTCATGTCTTGCCTCTCTACTGGACAGTCTGGATGGCAGGCTAAATTGCCTGCTGTTGCTGGAAAGCCCCTTCCTTTTTCATTCCTCTAGGTGTCCCTACTTAGAGCACTTCTTCTCTGAAAGCCTCTCCCACTCTTTTCACACGGTGATCTCCTGTTCATCCTTTGAACCCCAGCTCAGATATTACCCAAAGCTGTTGCTGACTTCTTCCTCACTCAGACTGTGTTATGGGCCATGTACTGAGCTCTTGCAGCCCCGAGTGCATAGCTCCACCACAGCATTGATACATAGTATTGCTCTTGGTGTTTATCGCCTCCTTTGTCCATAAACTAGGAAGGAAGATAGGAAGTGTATCTTTTAACTCTGTATATATCACAGTGCCTGGCTCATGATAAGTATTCCATAAATGCTTCATGAGTGAAGAGATGGCCAAGCACTAAAGTAAATTATTATAATTTTGATCATACATTACATTCATATGCTTTTTATGTATTTTAATCCATTGTTCATTTATATGCATTTACTAATAAAGTTTCTTCATGTTATAAAATATCAGAGAATATTAACATTTCTACTTCTTCTCACCTAGTTCTTTAAGCTAATGATAAACCTACTGAGACTGTATTATATCTCAAGCACATTTTTATTACTTTACATTTATTTACTTATTTAATTTTTCCAACAACTCCATTTGTTGTTGTTGGTTGCCTTCAAGTCAGCCCCCGACTCATGGTGATCCCATGGATGTTGTGATCCATAGGTTTTCTCATTGGCTGACTTTCGGAAGTAGATCTCCAGGCTTTTCTTCCTAGTCCATCTTAGTCTGGAAGCTCCACTGAAACTTGTTCAGCAAAATAGCAACTCACAAGTCTCCATCGACAGACTGGTGGTGGCTGCACATGAGATGCTTTGGCTGGTAATGAAACCTGGGTCTCCCATATGGAGGCAAGAATTCTACCACTGAACCACCAATACCACCACCACAACTTCATAGACAAGTACTATTATTATCATCTCCATTTTCCACACCTGAAAATTGATTCACAGAAAGATGCAGAATGGGAATTGGAAGCCAGAGAACACAGCTCCAGAACTTTGTTCTTAACTTCTATCGTTGTTGTTGTCAGGTGCCATCGAGTTGATTTCAATTCACAACAACCTCACGCGACAGAGTAGAATTGCCCCGTAGGGTTTCCTAGGCTGTGATCTTTACCCAAACTGATTGCCAGGTCTTTCTCATACAAAGCCCCAGGGTGGATCCAAATCAGCAACCTTTCGGTTAACGGCTAACCATTACACCACTAGGGCTCCTCTTCACTGCTATAACATCTGCCAGATATAGTGCTCACACTGCCTTGTGGTTGTGCTTCAGTCCAACTTCCCCTTCCATCCATCCATTCTTTTCCTTATCTTCTCAGAAACTTTTCGTTTATTTATTTATTTATTTATTTTAACAGTTTCATCACATTATTAATAATAAGGCTCCCAACTTGAAGATGATATCTCTTCCCAAGCCTGGTCTTCCCTTGTCCCTAACAGTTGATAGTATGTACCTAGAATGGAGAATTGTTGCAATATAAAGAAGAGAATAAAAAAAATGACCATGAATCCGTTCAAAAGTGGCAAAAACTATTAGAATCTAAAAATGGTACTTTCCCTTTAGAATTCAGAAAGCAGTAAAGAGATATTTTAACCATATTTAGAGTATCTGTAGGAAAATTCTGTCAATGGTACCCAAAAGAGGTGGAGGGTCCTTTTGCAATTTCATTTTTTTTTTTCCCTTGGCATTCCTTGACAGAATGGTAGGTGGAAATACATGCCAGTGCCCATTACATGACAAGTTCTTGATGTGTACATATACCTCCAGCTACATGATCTCCAACTCTCCAATTATTATAAAATCTTTGAAAATACGGTATAGCCTGCATATCCTAATATACACTCATCTAAGTGCTAAGTGCTTTTTAGAGTATTATGACTTGTGTCAGGGTATTGGTGACAGATAGAATAAATCTGTTCATTTGTTTATGACCGCATGTTGAAAACAAGTGAATATCAGCCAACATAATTCAGTGGACATTATTCTAAAATATCCTCTTCCCACATAGAGCCGGATTTGGTGTTTGTGGAAAATATTTATCCCAAGCTGCAAGCAATATTACGTTGGCTCTTTGTTTCATATGACAAAAATCATCATGTTTAGATAGATTGGAAATGTCAAGTCAGGTGTCTTTCAACACACCATGAGAATGAGGAATGTCATGAAAGTATTATAAACTCTTGGAAAGGTTGTGTTTGATTTAATCGACTTGTAGTGAGTATTAGTGGGGTGGCAGCACAGTCTGCATTTGCCAACCCTTGGCCAAGCAGATAGCGATTCTCATCTGCCCCCTGGTTAACTTGGATTGGTCAGTGTGAATCCACCACCATGTGATCTGGCCAAATTCTTCCAAAGAAACCGAGGGGAGTGGGGCACGTAGTTACCCAGTCTTCACATTTGCCTGAATGCCAAGTGGAAAATACAAAGACATTTCATTGTCTGAACCGTGATTTCGTTCTGTACTCTGACGATATTCAAACTCAAAAAAACAACTTTTCTTTTAACCCTTATCACGTGATGATTTTTACTTTGAAATAAATGTTTGCCCTTTCCCTTGCATTGCTAATGTATCCCATATGTAGAAGGCATATATACTCAAGCAGCAAAATCTGATAAGAACAGGCTTTTTTTTTTAAAAGAAAGAAATGCTTTTAATTAACCCATTTATACTTTTTATAAGTGTTGATACCTACAATTTATCCATCACTGAACTAGGCAACTTGAATGCAAATATAAAGGTATCACCTATGTTCTCAAGTGTGTTACAATTTCTTAGGGGAGACACACACACACACAAAGTTGCAGAGGAATATGTTAAATGCTATAGCAATAATGTGAATAAACGCTATTTTAAAAAAAGCTTATAAATGCTTGGGATTTAAGTGACAGCCTCAGAGAGAACTCTTTGCTCTGGATCTTTCGTGTGTGTGTGTGTGAGTTTTTATAGATTCCATTTATTTCCAGTTAGTTCATATGAAAACCAAAAAAACCCAACCAGTTGCTGCAGAGTTGGTTCTGACTCATGGAGACCCTGTGTGTGTGAGAGCAGAAGTGTGCCCTATAGGGTTTTCTTTCCTTTTCTTTTAATTTTATTTATTTTGTTGTTGTTGTTGAGAATACACACAGCAAAACAGACACCAATTCAACAGTTTTGACACTTGCAATTCAGTGACATTGTTTACATTCTTTGAGTTGTGCAACTACTCTCACCCTCCTTTTCTGAGTTGTTCCTCCCTCATTAACATAAGCTCACTGCCCCCTAAGGTAATGGGTGAATAGAAGTTCAGCAAAAAAGGGGAGCTGCCTTCTGCACAAGTGCAGAAACACCCATTGCTAAAATGGTCTCCTCTTTCTTTCAATTTCTGCACTGCAATGGAGGGTGATACTGTTACTGCAAAGGAATGAAAAATGAGGGCACTTTTCTACTGGATCAAAGGGCAAATGTTGGGAAAATAACCTTGAGCATTAACCTCAGGAGTTATTTTATTTCATCTTAGTTTGGGGAGGTTTATAAATCTCTAAGTGCTACAGCTGCTAACCAAGGGGTCGGCAGTTCGAATCCGCCAGGCGCTCCTTGGAAACTCTATGAGGCAGTTCTACTCTGTTCTATAGGGTCGCTATGAGTTGGAATTGACTCGACGGCACTGGGGTTTTTTTTTGTTTGGGATAAATCTCTACTCATCACAGTCTTGAAGGTTGAGGTAAATTTTCAAATATTCAAGCCACTGAAAATACTTTATCCCATTTAACGGAGTCCCTGGGTGGTGCAAATGGTTAACATGCTAGGCTGCTAACTGAAAGGGTGGAGCCTCAAAGAAAAGTCTAATCTACTTGAGAAAAATCAGCCATTGAAAACCCTATGGAGCACAGTTGTACACTGACACAAATAGGGTTGCCATGAGTCAGGTTCAATTTGAAGGTAACTCATTTTAATGGTTATAAGCATTGCTTAGATTTATGCAATAGCAGTGAGAAATCAAAAGAATCATCAATATGATATGAGGGAAGAATTTTGTTCAATACAGTATAGAAGACCTGTGTTTGAAATTTGCAGAACTGCAGATTCAGAGACTGAGAACACCCCACCATCATCTTGGAGTATTTGACCCCACAATAAAGTCTTTCACAGACAACTACAGAAGCTAGAGCCATAGAATTATAATGATGAAAAAAGATCTGAACGAGGAACACAGACAGAAGCCCTTGTCCTGTTGCTTCCATTTAAGGTTACAAATAGCATGGCTAGGAGGCAATCCTATTTAATAGGTTGACATATATGTGAAAATTACTCAAAATTTATGTTATTTATAAGCATAAAGGCTAATGGTGTAAAATGTTCTGTTGGATATTTCTTGGCCTGTGGTGGTTCTCCATAAAGAGATACAAAACGAATGAATAAATTGCATAATGTTTATCGCATAGTTTTCTTTTTCCCGTATTAATCACTTGTCAGTTATTATAAAGTCCAAGTTAAAAGAATCCCTCCAGCCGTTGCTAAGTAAACATTCTACATGTGCCACCAAACCCATTGCCATCGATTCCAATTCACAGGGACCCTGTAGGACAGAGTAGAACTGCTACATAGAGTTTCCAAGGAGCAGCTGATGGATTCAAACTGTTGACCTTTTGGTTAGCAGCCAAGCTCTTAACCACTATGCCATCAGGTCTCCCTTATGTGTGAAAGGACCTGCCAAACATGTGCAGCTAATGTTGGATGATTACAGTTAGATAGACTAGGGGGAATAGCGCTGGAACGGGGGCTATTTTAGTTTGGGAGAGTTTCTCTATAGGCTATCTTCCTTTTCAACACACAGGTTCTGCCTTTTTGTAAATATAGCTTAAATGGAGGAAAAAAATGTAATAATTTGGTTTTGGTAGATTGTCATGGTGTGCGAGATTGACAAATCTTTTAGTGAGAAAGAGCTTATATGAGAGCCAAAAAACTGTCATGGGTAATATATTTACAATGACTCCTGTGTTGTGTGTTTCATCTTTGTAGTCAGTTGTAATCCTAGATAATTGTAGATTATTCTGCTTTGTTTAAAACCTTTTCAAGACCCAATTATTTTCTGCTTTGAATTTTTTGTTGATACCATGTGTTTTCATTAATAGAAGCATGTTGAATGATTGAATGCTGTTGAATTTTTGTGGGTAGTATGGTCTTTTTTTTTTTTTTTTTGCCCCACCAACAATCCTGCCCTCCAAGTTGAAAGGGACATAAACTGTTCCACCCATTCTATCCCCAGATGCCTCCTAGAGTTCAGAGGGACATACAGTATCACAAAGAAAAAATTTCAAATTTCTGTTTCTGTTTCCTACAAAAAATGCACACACGTTATACAACACCCTGTAGAAGCAGTAACTTGCAGCACAGACTTTTTTTTTTCAAAGAGTCATAAAGGCCTCTGCTTTGTGGTAGCAAGCACAATCAGTTTGAAAGCAGCTTCCCAAGGATCTCGAGAGGCAGAAAGAGTGGGTGGACTTTATATCCCAACAGTCATAATATGGTATTAATGCGTTATTGTTGTTAGTTGCTGTCTAGTTGATTCTGACTTTTTGCGAAGCTATGTGCACCAAGCAGAACTGCTCCATAGGGTCTTCAAGACTGAGACATTTTGGAAGTAGATCACCAGGCATGTCTTCTGAGGCACCTCTGGATGGGTCTGAACTGCCAACTTTTCAGCTAGTAGTTGAGCACTTAACTGTTTTCACCACCCAGGGACTCCTTGTTTTCATCTTCCTTAATCACTGGTAGAAATGTTTGTCAACCCTGGACCACGTTATGAATGAAGGTATCCTGAGACATTTTAGAGGAAAGGGAAGATTCAGTGAAATTTGACACTATCCTTCTAGAGCTCAGATAACCAAAGCTAAAATAATAACTCAATGTAGAACCTTCCATTATTCATACTATGAATTTAAAGATAAAATAAATTCATTCTTTCTGAATCACAGAATACAAATCGTATTCTGGATCACAGAATACAAACTTAGAACAATTTTGTTGCTAAATTTATATGATAATGTTCTACTTATTTGCATATTAGTGAATCTCATAAGCGTTATATGATTCATTCATCCACACATTCATTCAAAATGGCATTTAGTTTCCACTCTGAGAGACAGTATGCTAGATTCTTGGGTATAAATAAATAAAGATTGGCCTCTGCCCTCAAGAAGCTTAAAATCTTGTGTATCAGAGATGGAACCTTTCGGTTTGTCATAGCACTCTGACCCACTGACTTTCGCATCTGGTTAAGATGATGAGTTCACAGCCAGTATATAAAATGATGGAAAAAATGCACATTAAGTGGAATGAAAGAGTAGGAAAAAAAAAAAAAAGCTTTTTATCACTTACATTGATAAAACCAAAACCAAACCTGTTGTCATGGAGTCAGCTCCAACTCCTACATACCATATAGGACAGAGTAGAATTTCACCGTAGAGTTTCCAAGGCTATAAATCTTTACAGAAGTAGACTACCTCATCCTTGTTCTGTGGAGTGGCTGGTGGGTTTGAACTGCCAACCTTTTGGTTAGTGGCTGAGCTCTTAACCACTATGCATCCAGGACTTCAACTTATATTAACAACAGCCCCTTATTTATTTATTTTCACTGTTAAATTTTTCATCAAGTTGAAGACCTGCTATTAGGATACTTTAGGTCAAAACTCAGTCAAGAAATAACTGCAGCCACATGGTGGTAAGGAAAATTCAAGATTCAAGGCAACTGAAATCATAAATAGCCGTTGCTCAACTTAATTATTCTCTCTCCTCTTAAAACTGCCTGTTAACATTTTGCATTTGGAATGTTTTCCATCTGTGCTTTTACTTGAATTGTGTGAATATAGCTGATGAAAACTATTATCACTCTGTCTTTTGTTTTCTTTCTGCTTTCTTTGTAAAGACACACTCACAACCAGAAAAAATGTTAGCTTAGTCATACACTTGATACTATATGTGTGTTATGTCCCATGTTCAAACTTTTCCATCTGTACTTCAAATTGTTTTACTCATTCTTACTGTGGTATAGAATACACACACATACATACACACAGAGAAATATTATCCACAGTATTGATAATAAGTGTGAAAGGTGTATTCACTTCTTTTAAATATTCAGAATAATATTAAATATAAAGATTATATTGCATCCATAAGTGAAAACAGTAGGATATATCTATTTAGGAAATGTTGGTTCTTGATAGCCTTCCAATAAAGTGTTTTATTCAGGCTTCTCTCTAAAAACACTGAAGCATTGGTAAGTCAACTTACAATGGGATATATACTTATCCAACCCTCTCTACTTACAACTGTGCATCAACAACCATTTGTTTAAATGGCATTCTTTAAATAAAGGTATATTTGCACAGCCACCTACACTTCCTTTATGATTCAACCCTTTCCATTTGTAGTCAGTTGACTGTCATATTGGTCACAGATGACAGTGGCACCAAGTTCAAACAGACTCATATTAGGAAAGTGAACTGGTGTGGGACATCAGAATACTTACTGTTCTAGGCATACTGAAAATTTTTAAACTGCAAGTTTGGAAAGGAAATAGAACCATTAAAGTAAATGAGAAAATCAAATGGTCAGACATATGGAAAATAGAGCCAAAATGTGAACTTAAAAGCAGAGGGGTAAATGGATGTTCTGTAGGTGGCTAACTTTGTATTAAAAAAAAAAAAATAGTGTCAGTCATTGATTACTTGTACAATGATATCATCATGTTCTTAGTAGTTAACAAGATCAGAAGAAATTTGGACTAGGAAAAAAAATCAATAAACGTCATTTTATATTTCTATGTCAACAAATGTTCACACAACATTTAGAAAAAGGCAGTTTCTGTAGCTGAACTGATGCTCAAAAATAAACCCTGTGAGTGTTTTTAGGGCCTTCTTTCAATTTTTGAGGAAGTGTGACTGAAAGCACTGTGCCTGGTTCCTCCCCTAAGACATGTGTTGTTATGTTGTTAGATGTCTTCTAGTCGATTCTGACTCATAGTGACCCTATGTGCAACAGCAGGAAATATTGCCCGGTTCTACGCCATCTTCACAATCGTTGCTGTGCTTGAGCCCATTGTTGCATCCACTGTGTCAATCCATCTCATTGAGGGTCTTCCTCTTTTTCGCTGACCCTCTACTTTACCAAACATGATGTCTTTCTCCAGGGATTGGTAGCTCCTGATAATATGTCCAAAGCATGTGAGACGAAGTCTCACCATTCTTGCTTATAATGAGCATTCTGGCTGTACTTCTTCCAAGATAGATTTGTTCGTTCTTCCGGCAGTCCGTGGTATGTATATTCAACGTTCTTCAACAACCCCATAATTCAAAGGCATCAATCCATCTTCAGTCTTCTTTATTCCTTGTCCAACTGTCACATGCATATGAGTTGATTGAAAATACCATGGCTTGGGTCAGACACACCTTGGTCCTTACAGTGAAATCTTTGCTTTTTCATATTTTACAGAGGTCTTTTATAGCAGATTTGCCCAATGCAATGCATCATTTGATTTCTTGACTGCTGTTTCCAATGGGCGTTGATTGTGGATCCAAGTAAAATGAAATCCTTGACAACTTTAATATTTTCTCCATTTATCATGATGTTGCTTATCCGTCCAGTTGTGTGAGAAATTTTGTTGTCTTTATGTTGAGGTATAATCCATACTGAAGGCTGAGGTCTTTGACCTTCGTCGGTAAGTGCTTCTGGTCCTCTTTACTTTCAGCAAGCAAAGGTGCGTCATCTGCATATCTCGTGCTGTTAATGAGTCTTCCTCCAATCCTGATGTCATGTTCTTCTTCATGTAGTCCATCTTCTCGGATTACTTGCTCAGTATACAGGCTGAATAAATACGGTGAAAAGATACAACCCTGACTCACACCTTTCCTGACTTTAAATCACACAGTATCCCCTTGTTCTGTTTCAATGACTGCCTCTTGGTCTATATACAGGTTCCTCATGAGCAGAGTTAAGTGTTCCGGAATTCTCATTCTTCGCAATGTTATCCATAATTTGTTATGGTCCACACAATCGAATGCCTTTGCATAGTCAATAAAACACAGGTATACATCTTTCTGGCATTCTCTGCTTTCAGCCAGGATCCATCTGACTTTAGCAATGATATCCTTTTTTTCACATCCTCTTCTGAATCTGGCTTGAATTTCTGGAAGTTCCCTGATATACTGCTGCAACTGCTTTTGAATAATCTTCAGCAAAATTTTACAGGTGAGTGATATTAATGATATTGTTTAATAATTTCCACATTCTTTTGGATCACCACTTTTTGGAATGGGTACAAATATGGATCTCTTCCAGTCTGTTGGCCAGGTAACGGTCTTCCAAGTTTCTTGGCATAGATGAGTGAGTGCTTGAGAGCTGTGTTCATTTGCTGAAACACTTTCATTGATATTTCATCAGTTCCTGGATCCTTGTTTGTCACCAGTGCCTTCAGTGAAGCTTAGACCTCTTCCTTGAGTTCCATTTGTTCTTGATCACATGCTACTTCCTGAAATGGATGAACGTTGATCAATTCTTTTTGGTACAGTGACCCTGTATATTCCTTCCATCTTCTTTTGATGCTTCCTGTGCTGTTTAATATTTTTCCCACAGAATCCTTAATATTGCAACTGAAGGGTTGAATTTTTTTCTTCAGCTCTTTCAGCTTGAGAAATGTTGACCATGTTCTTTTCCTTTGGTTTTCTATCTCCATGTCTTTGCTCATTTCATTATAAGATGTGTAGATTACGCCAATGTCTTTCCCTGGGTCAGTGTGAGAACTAATTAATGCAGTATAAATCAGGAAGCAAAATTTCCTGGAAATCCAAAGAGTTCTTTGTTCCGTTTCAAATGGTGATCTTAAAAGCATAGAAAACAAAGATAATGCTGAAAGTATGATTTCTTTGAAGTCTGTATTTCATCTTTTTTTTCAGTAAATTACATTATGAGAAGTATATAAAGGCTGGGAAAATTCATTGTTAGAGCCTCAGGGTGGTAAAAACCCACATGGTTTTGTGTTCAAGGTTGGAGGTTTGAGTCCACACAGAGATGCCTCAGAAGAAAAGCCTGGAGATCTACTTCCTAAAAATCAGCCATTGAAAATCCTGTGGAACACAGTTCTACTTTGAAACACTTGGGATCACCATGTGTCAGAATCAACTCGATGGCAACTGGTTTTTAAATTAATTGTTAATGGGCTTTGTGCTTAAAAAAAAATTGTATAGCTAATTATTTTTATGAGTGCTTTTTCTTAACTTTCCTTGCTTAAAAAAAAGAAAAAAAACTCATTGAAGAACGCTTGTATATATTTGCACTAAAAAAACTCCAAACCTGTTGCCGTCTAGTTGACTCCCACTCCTTTAACATCCCCTTCATGTTTTCAGTCTTCAGACATAAAATAAGCTATAAAATACCAAAATACATAACCAAATGGCCCATTACCTTTTCAGACCTTCCACAGTATAACTCATGCTTCTGAGGTTGTCTAATTATTATTATTTTGTAAGCAGAGATAAGAAAATATTCATAGTGGACAGTATAACCCATTGTGGTCAAGTCAATTCTGACTCATAGCGACCCTATAGGACAGAGTAGAACTGCCCCATCGGGCTTCCAAGGAGCGCCTGGTAGATTCCAACCACTGACCTCTGGGTTAGCAGCTATAGCACTTAACCACTACGCCACCAGGGTTTCCAGTGGACAGTATCCAAAACCAAAACCAAACCCAGTGCCGTCGAGTCGATTCCAACTCATAGCGACCCTATAGGACAGAGTAGAACTGCCCCATAGAGTTTCCAAGGAGCACCTGGCAGATTCGACCTGCCGACCTTTCGGTTAGCAGCTGTAGCACTTAAACACTATGCCACCATGGAGGACAGTATAGGTACTTCTAAATCTAAATAATCCAAATATTCCAATGCAATCTCTAGTCATGTCTGTAGGATGTTTGTGCGGTTCATTCAGTGGAAGATAAGCCACTTTTATGCTTGAAAAGATCTGTAGCTGATTAAATTTATAGCACTCTCAATCTCTTCCTAGGAAGTATGCTAATTTCATATAACTTTTAAGATGGCGGGGTGTATGGATGCAGGTGCAGGTGTGTGTGTACATGTGTGGGTTTATGTGCATATGTGTGTTTTCGACACTTTCTACTTCTACAGGATTACTCAGGAAAGCGTTTTCTGGAGAGTTTATTTCTAAGCTATACATGAACATCTGCAGTTTTCAAGGTGAAAATGATTCCTCATGAGTTGGTTTTAATGGCAAGCTGGGTAGTGCGAAGTGGAGGGAATTAAGGCAGACGATGTGACCGCACACCAATTTTCTCCCTTACAAGCCTTTTATATCACTTATCAGAATTTTATTCCATCTGCTAAGTAACGCAGGGCCCCAGAGCAGAGGTTATACATGCAGCCACAGGTTAGAGTATTAACTGCTTTTTCATTATATTGTGCACTGCATTTTCCAATGGCTTCTTTGGTGATGCGGCAAGGAGATTGAGTTAGAGAGTCAATTCTTTTACTATTTTTTTAGTAGAAAAAAATGGATAGTAAAGACTATTTACCTGGCTGTTATGGGATGCATTGTGCCCCTGCAAAATGTATGTCAGTTTGGCTAACCTGTGATTCCCAATATTGTGTAATTGTCCACCATTATGTCGTCTGATGTGATTTTCTTGTGTTATAATCCTACCACTATGATGTTGATGAGGTAGGTATAGAGGCAGTTATGTTAATGAGGCAGAACTCAAACTGCAAGATTAGGTTGTACCTTCAGACAATCTCTTTTTGAGACATAAAAGAAAAAAGCAAGCAGAGAGACATGAGGAACTTCATACCACCAAGAAAGTAGTGTCAGGAGCAGAGCACGTCCTTTGGACCCAGAGCGCCCATGCTGAGAAGCTCCCAGAGCAGGGGAAGATTGATAATCAGGAACTTTCCCCAGAGCCGACAGGTAGAGAAAGGCTTCCCCTAGAGCTGGCGCCCTGAATTTGGACTTCTAGCCTCCGAGACTTTGAGAGAATAAATTTCTCTTTGTTGAAGCCATCCACTTGTGGAATTTCTGTTATAGCAGCACTAGGTAACTAAGACACTGGTCAACACATTGCTATGATACTTAGATCCAAATATCTTAACCTATCATTTGACATCATAGTTTAGAAGTCACTGATCCTCTCTACCACACTATTTTAGAATGGTTGGAGTTAGGGCATTTGAATATAATTCTCAGGAGGAGCTCTTTCCTTTGCAAAACTGGAGTACTCATTGGCAGGCAGTAGAGACAGGCAGGGCTAATGTCAATTTCTTTAATTTTTATAAATGCCACCTGTGTTACTAGCATTGATTTGAAGGTGATGTAATTTTCTTGCAAATCCATTAGTTTTATAGGTTTTTGGCAAGCCCCACTACTGTGTTGATCAGATAGAGTGTGTCTATTTAAACAGGGCTTTAAATGCTTGGCTCGACTCTCTGTATTGGCTGGATAACAAGACATACAGTAGATGCTTTAACTTAAGGTTGTACTAAGCAGCAATTTGACAAATAGTTTAGTGTTTAGCCATTTGTGATAATAAACTCATTAATTGTGGAGCTAATTGCAAGTACCTACAAGACATACCTTTAAGCGAGCCTGACGAATAAGATACCCTCTTTAGGTAGCTTTATCCTAACAGCGTTTCTCAGTCTCTCAAAGTGCAGTCCCCAGACTAGCACTGTCAGGGAACTTGTCAGAAATGCAAATTCTTGGCCCTGACCTAAATCTACTGAACCTGAAACTCTGAGAGTGGGATCCAGCAAACTGCTTTAACAAGTCCTCCAGGTGATTCTTCTCCATGCTAGTTTGAGAATCACTCTTATAAAAAAATCTCTGCCACACAGTTTCTGCTATATTTTGGTGCTGAACAATTCAATGTGAAACATTTTTGGATTACTGTTAACGAATTAACCTTCTATATCCAAATTAGTTAATGCTGGAAACTCATTTAATAATGATAACAATGAAGACTCAGTTCATCTCTTCCTTTTTTATTATCCATCTTTACGCTATCTTGGTTTATTACAAATGTATTTGGATGGAGGTTGGGGTGAGGGAAAGCAGCTCATCTTTATTTTCCTTATCTCTCCTTGCCTCCTCTTTTTCATTATCTAAAGAAGTTAACATCCCATGCTCCATTAAACAAGATACAACTCTTATTATCTTTTATCTGCTTCTGAACCCTGTCTATAAATGCTACCCGATTACTGTTGCACATTGAGATAAGTATTTAGAATAATCAAAACATCGAGAAAGTGTGAGGCTTGGTTAATCCAGGGCAGGGAAGCTTCCTCGATACAGATAAGTGGGTTGAAACTGATGCAAATATGAATTGTATCGGATGGCCTGAGATGACGTTTTGGGGAAGGTATAAAGTGACAGACTTGTTGCTAACAAATAAATGAGCAAAATGATAGATATTTTCCAACAAAAGTGTTAAATTCCCTGGAGATGGGGAGCAGAAGAACCCTCATAATTCAGAGATCTGAAATACAGTGCAATTGCATATGCCAGGTGATTCATTTACTTGTTAACTTCTGCGTTTGTTTATTCATTCATCATATATTAATTGAGAAATTTTCATATCTCCTAATGTTGTCTGAGCCTTAATGGCACAGTGGTTAAGAACTACAGCTGCTAACCACAAGGTCAGCAGTTTGAATTTACCAGCTACTCCTTGGAAACCCTATGGGGCAGTTCTACTCTGTCCTATAGGGTCACAATGAGTCAGAACTGACTCAATGGCAATAAATACAGTGTTGTGTTATTAGTCCCTGGGTGGCACAAATGGTTAAGGTGCTTCACTGGTAACCAAAATGTTGGTAGTTCCAGACCACCCAGAGATGTCTTCAGAAGATCTACTTCTGAAAAACCAGCCATTGAAAACCCTATGGAGCAGATGACATGGTCTTATACACAAGAATCCCTAAAGAATCCTCAGAAAAACTACTAAAATTAATAGAAGAGTTCAGCAGAGTATCAGGATACTAGATAAACATACAAAAATCAGTTGGATTCCTCTATACCAACAAAAAGAACATCTAAGAGGAAATCACCAAATCAATACCATTTACAGTAGCCCCCAAGAAGATAAAATACTTAGAAGTAAATCTTACCAAAGATGTAAAAGACTTACACAAAGAAAACTACAAGACACTACTGCAAGAAACCAACATCAGTGGAAAAACATACCTTGCTCATGGATAAGAAGACTTAACATTGTAAAAATGTCTCTTCTACCAAAAGTGATCTATAGATACAATGCAATTCCAATCCAAATTCCAACGGCATTTGTTAATGAGATGGAGAAACAAATCACCAACTTAGTATGGAAGGGAAAGAGGCCCTGGATAAGTAAAGCATTATTGAAAAAGACTAAAAAGGGGGAGGTCTCACTCTACCTGATTTTAGAACCTATTATACCTCTACAGTAGTCAAAACAGCCTGGTACTGGTACAACAGATACATAGACCAGTGGAACAAAATTGAGAATCCAGACATAAATCCATTCACATATGAGCAGCTGATATTTGATAAAGGCCCCAAAACAGTTAAATGGGGAAAAGACTGTCTTTTTAACAAATGGTGCTGGCATAACTGAATATCCATCTGCAAAAAAGTGAAAAAAGACCCATACCTCACACCATGCTCAAAAAGTAACTCAATATGGATCAAAGACCTAAATGTAAAATCTAAAACAATAAAGATCATGGAAGAAAAAAAATAGGGACAACATTAGGAGCCCTAATACATAGCATAAACAGTATACAAAAAAAAAAAACTAGTGCCATCGAGTCGTTTCAAAAAACGTTAATAAAAATGCAGAAGAGAAACTAGATAACTGAGAGCTCCTAAAAATCAAACACCTATGCTCATCCAAAGATGTCACCAAAAGAGTAAAAAGATTACCTACAAATTGGGAAAAAGTTTTTAGCTATGACATTTCCAATCAGTACCTGATCTCTAAAATCTATGGGATAAAAAAAAACTCTAAAATCTACATGGTACTGCAAAAAAAATCAGCTATAAAAAGACAAACCAATTAAAAAATGGGCAAAAGATCTGAACAGGCACTTCACTAAAGAAGACATTCAGGTAGTTAACAGATACATGAGGAAATGCTCACGATCATTAGTCATTAGAGAAATGGAAATAAAAACTACAATGAGATTCCATCTCACTCCAAGAAGGCTGGCATTAATCCAAAAAACACAATAACAAATGTTGGAAAGGCTGTGGAGAGACTGGAACTCTTATACACTGCTGGTGGGAATGTAAAATGGCACAACCACTTTGGAAATAGATCTGGTGCTTCCTTAAAAAGCTAGAAATAGAACTACCATACAATCCAGCAATCCCATTCTTTGGAATATACCCTACAGAAATAAGAGCCTTTACATGAACAAATAAATATACACCCATGTTCATTGCAGCACTGTTTATAATAGTAAAAAGATGGAAGCAACCAAGGTGCCCATCAAGGAAAGAATGGATAAATAAATTATGGTATATTCATACAATGGAATACTATGCATCAACAAAAAACAGTGAGGAATCTGTGAAACATTTCATAACATGGAGGAATCTGGAAGGCATTATGCTGAGTGAAATTAGTCAGTTGCAAAAGGACAAATATTGTATAAGACCACTATTATAAGAACTGGAGAAATAGCTTAAACAGAGAAGAAAATATTCCTTGGTGGTTATGAGAAGGGGGAGGGAGGGAGAGGAGTATTTGCTAATTAGATAGGAGATAAGAACTATTTTAGGTGAAGGGAAAAACAGCGCACAGTACAGGAGAGGTCAGCACAACTGGACTAGACCAAAAGCAAAGCAATTTCCTGAATAAACTGAATGCTTCAAAGCCCAGCGTAGCGTGGCGGGAGTTCGGGAACCATAGTTTTGGGGGATTTCTAAGTCAATTGGCATAATAAAATCTATTAAGAAAATATTCTGCATCCCACTTTGGAGAGTAGCATCTGGGGTTTTAAACGCTAGCAAGTGGCCATCTAAGATGCATCCATCATGGGTCTCAACCCACCTGGAGCAAAGGATAATTAAGAACACCAAAAACAAGGTAATTATGAGCCCAAGAAACAGAAAGGGCCACATAAACCAGAGACTACATCAGCCTGAGACCAGAAGAACTAGACGGTGCCTGGCTACAACCAGTGAATTCCTTGACAGGGAACATAACAGAGAACCCCTGAAGGAACAGGAGAGCAGTGGGATGCAGACACCAAATTCACATAAAAAGACCAGAGTTAAGGGTCTGACTAAGACTAGGAGGACACCAGTGGTCATGGTCCCCAGACCTTGTGTTAGCCCAAGACAGCAGCCATTCCCAAAGCCAACTCTTCAGACAGGGATTGGTCTGGACAATGGGATAGAAAATTATACCGGTGAAGAATGAGCTTCTTGGATCAAGTAAACACATGAGACTATGTTGGCATCTCCTGTCTGGAGGGGAGATAAGAGGGCAGAGGGGGTCAGAAGCTGGCTGAATAGACACAAAAAGGGAGAGTGAAGGGAAGAAGTGTGCAGTCTCATTAGGGGGAGAGCAACTAGGAGTATACAGCAAGGTGTATATAAACTTTTGTATGAGAGACTGACTTGATTTGTAAACTTTTACTTAAAGCACAGTTTAAAAAAATAGATTTTCCATAAAAAAAAAAGGAAAACCCTATAGAGCACAGTTCTACTCTGACACACATGGAGTTGCCATGAGTTGGAATTAACTTGATGGCAACTGTTTTTATTGTTCTCTCATTTTATTTGAGCTGAAACTATGTTTGCAATATTCCCATCTCTGCATAGGTCCAGATTCATTAGGCCACCAAACAAGAGACATTTTGCATGAGAAGGCATTTTGGAAGGCAGAAGGGAAGGACTGCGACGGTCTTTCCATGGCAGTTCATGACTTATCTGTTGCCTCTCTTTGTTGGAATGGGGCATCAGCGGGTCCAAAGCACCTCCAGCTCTTATTGAACCTCCTCTCCAGGTTCTCAGATTCCTGGACCATGTGCGGGTTTACCTTAATTCCTGAAGATACCAGCTTCTCCACCAGTCCCTCTATCAGCAAAGGTAGATTCTTAGAAATGGTTAGTGATCAATGTGGGCTCCAGGCTGTCCTTGTGGATTTCAGTTCTCAGTTTGCCCTTGGTCAGTTCTCCCACCCCAATTCACATCTGTCTGTCTCTCAGGAATGCCCGCCCTGGTGACAGAGTGCTCCAGCTGCAGACACAGAAACAACAGCCTCACACAGACTCTTTAATCAGCTTCCACAATTTTATCAGTTCAAGGCCCTGCAATAAACCCTTCGTTAGATATCACTCTTCTGCTTCTCTGATTGAACTGCGATACAGAATTTGGTACTGGTGTGGTTCCACAGGAACCAAACCTTCAGGATAGTTTCTCTGAATTTGTACTGGGTTACAGTGAAACCCATGAGAGCTGGAAGTCGATAGAACTTCCTTGTTTTTCCAGGTCTCACAGGTTTTCTGCTTTTGACAGGGTGAAGTCTTACCATTTTTCTATCACTCTCTATTGGTGGAAAATATTTTATTTTCCCTTCTCTGACAGGTTTCTGCCTTACACAGGTTCTGCCTTTCATAGGTTTTACTGTATCTGGAATCGATTCTCTGACTTGTTTAGATTTAAAGTTATCGCTGGGCCTATTCCCAGTGGTAAAGAGGCTATAACGTGTAGTGGCAAAACATCTACTTAAAATATATCCTGTAAACACTTGTAACCAAGCACACTTAGGAAGCAAGACTTTAGTGGCCAAGGCTGTGGTTGCAAAATATTTCTCTTGCATGAAGCCACCTGCAGGTCACATGCTCCAAATGTCTTCTCATCCCACACCCTAGGCAGAAGGAGCTGTGCTGATCTGGGGACTGCCATTCTCATGGCACAAGGGACCAGTGAAAGTGTTGGTAAGAACTCATTCTTCTCAAGGTCTAGGAACAACCTTGCCATTCACCATACACATTCACATTCCATTGGAGAAACAGGTCACATGGCCAAACCTGAATTCTATGGGGCAGGAATGTATTATGCTCTCACAATGACAGGGAAGTGAATTGTGGCCAACAACAAGGCAGTGATTTATTAGATGACTCAGACAGAGGTGTGCAATTATTTATTAGAGGCCTGAAAGATCAAGTGCAAAATTATCTCAAAGCACGGAGCAAAAATATAATGAGATAAAAATCATGGTAAAAAAAAAAAAAAAAATCAGGCTGGCATCAAGTTTTTCACCTCTAATACTGGTAGCTAGAAGAGAATGAAATAGTGGATACAGACAGCAATAGAAAGGAAAGGGCTATTGTCAAAGACTCCTGTACCAGCCCTGACCTCATTCACTGGTGAAGATGAAAGATGGATACTTGAGCTTATGCAGTAATTCTCAATGACAACAAAAATGTAAAACCTGAAAAGGGTAGAAGGAAGAAAAGAGGAAAATGTAATTAAAAAAAAAAATTGACATGCAAGAGGAGGCGGGGCCAAGACGGCTGACTAGGTAGAAGCTACCTCGCATCCCTCTTGCAACAAAGACTCGGAAAAACAAGTGAATCAATCACATACGTGACAATCTACAAACCCTGACCAGCAAACACAGATCTAAAGAGCTGACCTGAGAGACACAGACTCAGCCAGCACAAGTAGGCTGCACACTGACACAGCTAACGAGAGAACGAGCAACCACGGGGAAGCAGTGACTGTTTTCGGAGCCTTGAGCCAGCGTCCTAGTCAGAAAACCTTGGCGCCGGGCTTTGGACTGGGCACAGGGGAGCAGAACATGGCATCCTGAGATGGCGCAAACACAGGACGCAGCCCTAGCCCCCAGAAGTGAACTTGGGGGAAGCCCAGCCAGTGCATGCAGGCAGCGCAGCAACGCGGCTGACAGGAGGAGAAGTCACCAGGAGGCAGGGACTGGTTTTGGAGTCTGGAGTGTGGCGTCCCAGCCGAGGAACCTTGGCGATGGGCTTTGGCCTGGGAGCAGAGGAACTGACCACAGCTTCTGAGACAGCACAAGCACAGAACGTGGGCCCGACCCTCGGGGGCAATCTCGACCGAGCCAGCACACACAGGCTACGTGCCCCTCAGGAATCTCAGATAAAACAGTCATCGCCAAGCAAGATAAGTAAATTTATATTCCTGGGTGCTACTCTCTCCTATCTATCTGGTCCCTCCCCTCCCCTTCCCAGGCAGCTTCATTAACATTGGAATTTCCTGGGCCAGAGAGTGAAGTGCTCTGCATTTTTTTTTGTTTTCTTTTGTTTTGTCTTTTCCTAACCCATTCTCCTGGCCTGAGAGAAGCAGCTACAAAAAACCCAGGGACCAAAAATCCTTCCCTGACTTCCCGAAATTGGACTAAAAATACAGAACCAGCTCCAGCCAAGTATATCAGATCCACAGTCTTGGGCTTTCATCCCTACAGGGAAAAAGGTGGCTATTATAATGCAAAGGCAATTCTGATAGGGATCTGACTGTAATTGTTTTAGCAGATTACTGGAAAGACAAGTTTCTCAGGTCTGATATCTCTACCTATTAAACAGAGCCCTCACTGACCCACAACCAGGAGCTTAGGGCTGAAGCTCCACCCAAACCACCTAGCCTCCTGCCATAGGGGTCTGAGGATAGTGACGCCTACCAAACTGTAGAAGTACATGCATTGGGTGCCTACGGTACAGCTGCAGAGCCCACCTACCAAAGTGCTTTAGGAATAGAGACACACCTACCTCACTGGCACTTTGGGGAACCCTGTCAGCATCCTGCTCCCCCCGGAGTGTGACCCCCTGCTGCTACTAGAATCTGGTGCACACAACTATCACCACTACTCCTCTAAGTGAATAGGTGACAGTTTACACCACACACTTGGTGGCCCAAAATCAGATTCTACTCAAGAATAGTGAATGGACTCTTAGGCTTATATATCTGGTAACAGCCCAAACCAGCTGGTAATAAGACATAACTGATTCAAAGGCTACAACAATCAAGACAGCGCAATCTAGTAGCCCATCTACATATATTGAAAGAAAACAAAACAAGATAAGACTCAGTGAGCAAATATAAAGTAAAGCATTACAATATCTTATAGATGGCTCGGAGACAGCAGTCAGTATCAAACCACATAAAGAAGTAGACCATGATTGCTTCTACAAATCCCCAAATTAAAGAATCAAAATCTTTTCCAAATGAAGATACAATCCTGGAATTGCCAGACGCAGAATATAAAAAACTAATTTACAGAATGCCTCAAGACATCAGGGATGACCTCAGAAATGAAATAAGGCAATCTACAGAAAAAGCCAAGGAACACACTGATAAAGCAGTTGAAGAAATCAAAAAGATTATTTAAGATCATAGTGGAAAAATTAATAAGCTGCAGGAATCCACAGAGAGACAGCATTCAGAAATCCAAAAGATTAACAGTAAAATTACAGAATTAGACAACTCCATAGGAAGTCAGAGGACCAGACTCAAGCAATTGGAATGCAAAGTGGGAAATCTGGAGGACCAGGGAATTAACACCAATATAGTTGAAGAAGAATCAGGTAAAAAATTTAAAAAAATGAAGAAACCCTAAGAATCATGTGGGACTCTATCAAGAAGAATAAGTTGCGTATGTTTGGAGTTCCAGAACAGGGAGGGATAACAGAAAATACAGAGAATAGTTGAAGATCTGTTGGCACAAAACTTCCCTGACATCATGAAAGATGAAAGCATATCTATCCAAGATGCTCGTCGAACCCCATACAAGAATGATCCAAAAAGAAAATGACCAAGACATATTATCATCGAACTTGCCAAAACCGAAGATAAAGAGAAAATTTTAAAAGCAGCCAGGTATAAAAGAAAGGTCTCCTACAAAGGAGAATCAGTAAGAATAAGTTCAGACTACTCAGCAGAAACCATGCAGTCAAGAAGGCAATGGGATGACATATATAGAGCACTGAAGGAGAAAAACTGCCAGCCAAGGATCATATATCCAGCAAAACTCTCAAATATGAAGGCAAAATTAAGACATTTCCAGATAAACACAAGCTTAGAGAATTTGCAAAAACCAAACCAAAGCTATAAGAAATACTAAAGGAAATTGTTTGCTCGGAAAATCAGATACCAACACAACACACGGTCTCAGAACAGAACATCCTGATATCAATTCAAAGAGGAAAATCATAAAAAAACAAATTAAGATTAGTTTTAAAAAGAAAAAAACATTCAAAACAGGGAATCATTGAAGTCATTATGTAAAAGATCACAATACTCAAAAAGAGGGACTAAATACAGGAGGCAAAGAACTGCCATATGGAGAGGAAAACAAGTTGATATAGGACTATACAAGTTAGGTTTTCACTTAGAAGAAAAAAGGGTAAATATTAAGGTAACCAGGAAGAGGTCTAACAATTCAATAACTCAAAATAAAAACCAAGAAAAACATAACGACTCAGCAAACATAAATTCGACTACTATGAAAATGAGGAACACACAACTTACAATGAAAAACGTCTCAGCACAAAAAGTAAGTGGAAAAATGAAATTGTCAACAACACACACACAAAGGCAAAATGACAGCACTAAACACAAACTTATCTATAATTACACTGAATGTAAAGGGACTAAATGCACCAATAAAGAGACAGAGAGTCTCAGACTGGATAAAGAAACACGATATGTCTATATGCTGCCTACAAGAGACACACCTTAGACTTAGAGACACAAACAAACTAAAACTCAAAGGGTGGAAAAAAATACATCAAGCAAACAACAAGCAAAAAAGAGCAGGAGTAGCTATATTAATTTCTGACAAAATAGACTTTAAACTTAAATCCACCGCAAAGGATAAAGAAGGACACTACATAATGATAAAAGGGACAATTGATCAGGAAGACATAACCATATTAAATATTTATGCACCCAATGACAGGGCTGCAAGATACATAAAACAAACTTTAACAGAACTGAAAAGTGAGATAGACACCTCCACAATTATAGTAGGAGACTTCAACACACCACTTTCGGAGAAGGACAAGACTTCCAGGAAGAAGCTCAATACAGACACGGAAGACCTAATTGCTACAATCAACCAACTTTACCTCATAGACTTATACAGAACATTCCACCCAACAGCTGCAAAGTACACTTTTTTTTCTAGTGCACATAGAACATTCTCTAGAATAGATCACATATTAGGTCATAAAACAAACCTTTGCAGAATCCAAAACATCAAAATATTACAAAGCATCTTCTCAGACCACAAGGCCATAAAAGTGGAAATCAATAACAGAAAATCAGGGAAAAGAAATCAAGTACTTGGAAGCTGGACAATACCCTGCTCAAAAAAGATTGGGTTATAGAAGACATTAAGGAGGGAATAAAGAAATTCACAGAATGCAACGAGAATGAAAACACTTCCTATCAAAACCTCTGGGACGCAGCAAAAGCAGTGCTCAGAGGTCAATTTATATCGAGAAATGTACACATACCAAAAGAAGAAAGAGCCAAAATCAGAGAACTGTCCCTACAACTTGAACAAATAGAAAGTGAGCAACAAAAGAATCCATCAGGCACCAGAAGAAAACAAATAATAAAAATTAGAGCTGAACTAAATGAATTAGAGAATGGAAAAACAATTGAAAGAATTAACAAAGCCAAAAGCTGGTTCTTGGAAAAAAATTAACCAAATTGATAAACCATTGGCCAGACTGACTAAAGAAATACAGGAAAGGAAACAAATAACCCAAATAAGAAACGAGATGGGCCACAAAACAGCAGACCCTACTGAAATTAAAAGAATCATATCAGATTATTACGAAAAAGTATACTCTAACAAATTTGCAAACCTAGAAGAAATGGATGAATTCCTAGAAAAACACTACCTACCTAAACTAACACAATCACAAGTAGAATAACTAAATAGACCCATAACAAAAAAAGAGATTGAAAAGGTAATCAAAAACTCCCAACAAAAAAAAACCGTGGCCTGGACGGCTTCACTGCAGAGTTCTACCAAACTTTCAGAGAAGAGTTAACACCACTACTACTAAAGGTATTTCAGAGCATAGAAAATGACGGAATACTACCTAACTCATTCTATGAAGCCACCATATCCCTGATACCAAAACCAGGTAAAGGCACCACAAAAAAAGAAAATTACAGACCTATATCCCTCATGAACATAGATGCAAAAATCCTCAACAAAATTCTAGCCAATAGAATTCAACAACATATCAAAAAAATAATCCACCAAGACCAAGTGGGATTTATACCAGGTGTGCAAGGCTGGTTTAATATTAGAAAAACCATTAATGTAATCCACCATATAAATAAAACAAAAGACAAAAACCACATGATCTTATCAAATGATGCAGAAAAGGCATTTGACAAAGTTCAACACCCATTCATGATAAAAAATCTCAGCAAAATAAGAATTGAAGGAAAATTCCTCAACAAAATAAAGGGCATCTATACAAAGCCAACAGCCAGCATCATTCTAAATCGAGAAAGCCTGAAAGCTTTTCCCTTGAGAACAGAAACCAGACAAGGATGCCCTTTATCACCGCTCTTATTCAACATTGTGCTAGAGGTGCCAGCCAGAGCAATTAGGCTAGACAAAGAAATAAAGGGCATCCGGATTGGCAAGGAGGAAGTAAAATTATCTCTATTTGCAGATGACATGATCTTATACACAGAAAACCCTAAGGAATCCTCCAGAAAACTACTGAAACTGATAGAAGAGTTTGGCAGAGTCTCAGGTTACAAGATAAACATACAAAAATCACTTGGATTCCTCTACATCAACAAAAAGAACATCGAAGACAAAATCACCAAATCAATATCATTCACAATAGCCACCAAGAAGATAAAATACTTAGGAATAAATCTTACCAAAGATGTAAAAGACCTATACAAAGAAAACTACAAAGTACTAGTGCAAGAAACTAAAAGGGACCTACGTAAGTGGAAAAACATACCTTGCTCATGGATAGGAAGACTTCACATAGTAAAAATGTCTATTCTACCAAAAGCCATCTATACATACAATGCACTTCCGATCCAAATTTCAATGACATTTTTTAATGTGATGGAGAAACAAATCACCAACTTCATATGGAAGGGAAAGAAGCCCCGAATAAGTAAAGCATTGCTGAAAAAGAAGAAGAAAGTGGGAGGCCTCACTCTACCTGATTTTATAATATATTATACAGCCACAATAGTCAAAACAGCCTGGTACTGGCACAACAACAGGCACATAGACCAATGGAACAGAATTGAGAACCCAGATATAAATCCATTCACATATGAACAGCTGATATTTGACAAAGGCCCAGTGTCAGTTAATTGGGGAAAAGATAGTCTTTTTGACAAATGGTGCTGGCATAACCGGACCCATACCTCACATCATGCACAAAAACTAACTTCAAGTGGATCAAAGACCTAAAAATAAAGACTAAAACGATAAAGATCATGGAAGAAAAAATAGGGACAACCTTAGGAGCCCTAATACAAGGCATAAACAGAATACAAAACATTACTAAAAGTGACGAGGAGAAACCAGATAACCAGAAGCTCCTAAAAATCAAACACCTATGCTCATCTAAAGACTTCACCAAAAGAGTAAAAAGACCACCTACAGACCGGGAAAAAATTTTTAGCTATGACATCTCCGACCAGCGCCTGATCTCTAAAATATGTATGATTCTGTTAAAACTCAACCACAAAAAGACAAACAACCCAATCAAGAAGTGGGCAAAGGATATGAACACACACTTTACTAAAGAAGATATTCAGGCAGCTCACAGATAAATGAGAAAATGCTCTCGATCATTAGCCATTAGAGAAATGCAAATTAAAACCACGATGAGATTCCATCTCACTCCAACAAAAAAAAAAAAAAATTTTTTTTTTTTTAATCCAAAAAACACAAAATAACAAATGTTGGAGAGGCTGCGGAGAGATTGGAACTCTTATACACTGCTGGTGGGAATGTAAAATGGTACAACCACTTTGGAAATCTATCTGACGTTTTCTTTAAAAGTTAGAAATAAAACTACCATACAACCCAGAAATCCCACTCCTCGGAATATACCCTAGAAAAATAAGAGCCTTCACACGAACAGATATATGCACACCCATGTTTATTGCAGCTCTGTTTACAATAGCAAAAAGCTGGAAGCAACCAACGGATGAATGGTTAAATAAACTGTGGTATATTCACACAATGGAATACTACGCATCGATAAAGAACAGTGACGAATCTGTGAAACATTTCATAACATGGAGGAACCTGGAAGGCATTATGCTGAGTGAAATTAGTCAGATGCAAAAGGACAAATATTGCATAAGACCACTATTATAAGATCTTGAGAAACAGTATAAACGGAGAAGAACACATTCTTTTGTGGTTACGAGAGGGGGGAGGGAGGGAGGGTGGGAGAGAGTTATTTACTGATTAGTTAGTAGATAAGAACTACTTTAGGTGAAAGGAAGGACAACACACAACACAGGGAAGATCAGCTCAACTGGCCTGGACCAAAAGCAAAGAAGTTTCCAGTATAAACTGAATGCTTCGAAGGTCAGCAGAGCAAGGGCGGGGGTTTGGGGTCTATGGCTGAAGGGAACTTCTAAGTCAATTGGCAAAATAAATTCTATTAAGAAAACATTCTGCATCCCACTTTGAAGTGTGGCATCTGGGGTCTTAAATGGTAACAAGCGGCCATCTAAGATGCACCAATTGGTCTCAACCCACCTGGATCAAAGGAGAATGAAGAACACCAAGGTCACACGATAACTGTGAGCCCAAGAGACAGAAAGGGCCACATGAACTAGAGACTCACATCATCCTGAGACCAGAAGAACTAGATGGTGCTTGGCCACAACCGATGACTGCCCTGACAGGGAGCACAACAGAGAACCCCTGAGGGAGCAGGAGAACAGTGGGATGAAGACCCCAAATTCTCATAAAAAGGCCAGACTTAATGGTCTGACTGAGACTAGAAGAATCCCGGCGGTTATGGTCCCCAAATCTTCTGTTGGCCCAGGACAGGAACCATTCCCGAAGACAACTCATCAGACATGGAAAGGACTGGACAATGGGTTGGAGAGAGATGCTGATGAAGAGTGAGTTACTTGTATCAGGTGGACACTTGAAACTCTGTTGGCATCTCCTGTCTGGAGGGGAGATGGGAGGGTAGAGAGGGTTAGAAACTGGCAAAGTGGTCATGAAAGGAGAGACTGGAAGGAGGGAGCGGGCTGACTCATTAGTAAATGGGGAGTATGTAGTAAGGTGTATATAAGCTTATATGTGACAGACTGACTTGATTTGTAACCTTTCACTTAAAGCACAATAAAAATTATTTTAAAAAACTGACATGCAAGCCACATGTATTTATATACATATATGTATATATATACGGTTACTTTGTCAATATATGTCTGTTCAACTGTATTTGAAGTTTATGAATAGCATCTTTTCTGAAAGTTTAGTGCTCCTCTATGATTGGGCTGGGGTCTGTGCCATAAAAAAAACCAAACCCATTGCCATTGAGTCAATTCTGAATTATAGTGACCCTATAGGACAGAGTAGAACTGCCCCATATGGTTTCCAAGGAGAGGCTGGTGAATTTGAACTGCTGATGTTTTGGTTAGCAGCCAAACTCTTAGCCACTGTGTCACCAGGGCTGTGCTATACTGAGTGTTAAAATTTTAATATCTCCCCTGCAATATTAAATGTTATATTTAAATTTCTAGGAAATTTTTAAGAAAGACTTTTGAAACAGAAGGGAAGTACTGGCCATGATGTCTTTGTTCGACTGTTAAGTGTAGCTTAATGGGAAAAAAGAGTAACTATCTTCATTTCAACGAATAGAATGTTAACAAGTAAAAAAAAAAAAAAAACTATAAGAAGGGAGAAATATCATGATTGTAAAATTTCAGTAGTATTACCAAAATAATAAGAGAAAAACAAAAGAAATAGTAACTTGATTTATTGAGCAAAAATAAGGAAAGAGAAAAAAACAACAATGTAAAATAAACAATAAAATATGAGAGCAGGAATAAAATCTAATTTAACAGTTAATAAAGTAAACGTGAAAGGCAATTAAGAAAACCTTGAGTCAAAGAGTAAATCGAAAGTGAAATGATGAATTACCTAGAAATTCACTAGGAGTCTCAGAAATACAAATATACAAATTAAAGTGACAAACAGAGATTACCTTATGCCCATAAGACTGTCAAAAATTAAGGAAGAAAACACCTATGAATATCAGAGTTGTGGGCAAAAGAGCAGATCTAGCTATAGTTGGAGTCCCTTGCGTGGGGCAAACAGTTAACGTGATCGATTGCTAACTGAAAATTTTGAGATTCACATCCACCTAGAGGCACCTCAGAAGAAAGGCCTGGAGGTCTACTTCTGAAAAATCAGCCACTGAAAATCTTACGGAGCACAGCTCTACTCTGACATGCGTGGGGTTGTCCTGAGTCGGAGTCGCCTCCGTGGCAGCTGATGGTGGTGGATCCATAGTTGGAGAACATGTGAAGCCTTGCAGTCTTTTTAGAAAGAAATCTGGCAACATCTATATGGAGCCCTGGTGGTGCAGTGGTTAAGGTTTTGACTGCTAACCAAAAGGTTGGCAGTTCAAATCCACCAGCCACTCCTTGGAAACCCTGTGGGGCAGTTCTACTCTGTCCTATAGGATCGCTATGATTCAGAATCAACTCAGTGACAATGGGTTTGGTTTCTATTAAAATTAAAAATACAAATGTCTTTTCAGGCTAACAACCTCTCCCCAGGGATCACTGCTGCGGAAATACAGGTACCAGGAGAGAATGGCCCAAGAAATAGGGTATCTAAGGTGGCATTGCTCCTCATGAACAAAACTAGAATGTTGTGGATGTCCATCAATAGAGGAATGAAGCCACTGAAGGTCAGTCTACTGTTTCTAAAATTTATTTTTGTTTATTCATTTCCTTTATGTTCTCTTATGCTGGAATGCTTTTTATCCAACAACAGAAATATATTCATTTTTAGCGCATATGGAATATTTACAAAAGTGACTATTTACTAGGCTCCAAAGTAAACCTCAACAAACTCAAAGATATAAAGGAGACATAGTTTTCTGATTACAAAGCAGTAAAATTGAAAATCAGCAGTTAAAAGATAGCCAAAATGACAACCATGATAACAATGACATAGCATAAGTGATCCTTCAGATAAAATGATAATTACAATTATAAAATATCTTTAACTGAAAAACAATGAAAATATTTAACCTCCTTTCATTCCTCTGCCTACTGATTTTTTTATGTTATTGTTCATAGTGCAATGATTTAGAAACATTATAATAATATAACAAGGATAGTATGATAATAATATGACATAAGTATATATTCTGTGTTCATATTGCAATAAAATATTGATATGGCAATAAAATTAAAAATTGACAGCCAGAAGATAGCCTGCAACGATTAAGCATGAATAATTCAGTTCTCAAAAATAAAATATTTACAAGTGAAAAACAGTAAAAGGCTTTAACTTCCTTTCACCTCTCCATGTTCTCTGTTTATATGTCACCCGTAAGATAGTTATATGTCAAGATTTATAACTTTTTACAACATTTGCATTTTATTTTGAGCCATCATATGTAGTTAGTTTTTCTTACTTCTATGTTTGGAGCACTGGCGGTGCAGTGGTTAAGAGACAGGCTGCCGACCAAAAGGTCAGCAGCTTGAATCCACCAGACACTCCTTGGAAACCCTATGGGGCAATATCTATCCTCACTATTAGTTGTTTTACCACTGTTTCTGTAATTGTTTCTTTGTTGGTTACATTGCAACACTGAGGCTTCTCCTTCCACCTCCACTTCAACAAGGGCTTATGACTATGTTCTTCCTCTATGTTCTTACATGTTTGAAAATATCTTCGTTCCATCTATATAAAAATAGCAACTTGGCTGTGTATAAAACATCTTGGTTCATGCATGCTTTCCCCAAGGACGTCGTCGCTATGGATTGTTTCACTGTCTGCTATCCTTCAATATTCCTATGGAGAAGGCTGCAGCCAACCTTATTGATTCCTCTTGTTAATGCTGTTTTTTATTATTTTTTATTTTAATGTGTGGGTCATCAAGGAAATATTTTCTTTGCCTTAAAGTCCAGTTACTTTGAGGACATGACTCAGAATTAATTGCTCTGTGTCAATTTTTCCTAGAACAGAGTGTAACATTCCAATATGCAGATCCAGGCACTGTTTTTGAAAAACTTCACTACTTCTATTATGGTAGGGGCTACAATTCAACTTTTTTTTCTTTTTTCAGATTTTTACTCTGAAAGAATTATGCATAAGCTAGATATCTTTTATATCTATCATATTTCACTTAAAAATTCTTTTTGCTCATGATGTTTTCCATACTACTGATATCGTTTGCTGTCATATCTTTTGAATTTCCAGTTTCCCACTTGACTTTCATTTTTCTCTCTTTTGCTGTTGCTCTTTATTATTATTATTATTGTTAGTTTCAGAGAGACGAGTACTTTGGAAACACTCTTTTTCTGGCATATTTAACCAGAGGTACCAATTTATATTATAAATATTTTGACTATGGTAGAGAATCAAATTAATTAGTGCATGTAAAAATGGAAAATTCAGGTAGAAGCCTATTATATAATCTGGGTGAGAGAAAATTGGTGCTCGGAATACAGATATCAGTTGTGCTGGGGAAAAGTAGACATACTGAGATATAACTTTAAGCAGAATAAACAGGGTTTGAAGATGGATTTAACTTAATAGGTGACATTAAAGAAAGGGATTCTTTACTGCTGTAGATTAAACCACATTATCCTTGATTACGTCATTAAGATCATACTGAACTCCTCCATTTATTACACTTTTGTTCAAGATTATTTAACTAATCAATGAAGAAATCAATTAGTAGCAAAAATCAGTAATAAATTCTGCTAATCCAGTCTTCAGCACCAGCTCTACAGAAAATACTGCTTCTTTTCCACATGTACTCATTTCCATTTTTCTTAGCTATCTCTAATCTAGTGAGGTATTTTTCATTTTAATAGGGTCTAGAGAATAAAATATCATCAAGATCCAAGACAATGACATTCCAAAAAGAGAGTTCAATATCCAGTAATAGGTTAGGTTCCAAGTAGGAACCTCCTTCTGGAAGTAGCTGAAAATGTTGGAAAAATATATACAACATCATCTTAAAGTATTAATGAAATAGCAAGTGAGTTTAAAAATACTCAAGTGAGGGAGTGAATGAATGAGAGAATTCAGAGGGGCAAAGAGAGCATTGAACGTGATTTTATCCAAGGAAATTTAGAAAGTCAGGTGAATTTTCCGTTTTCAAGGCCATACAAGGATTGGAATACATAAGACAAAGACCAATGCCTGCTAATAGGAGAAACTCCTCTTATAAAGTCTAAGATGTCGAAAGGCTATACCTTAAAGGCTATAGAAAAATGAAAATTTCCTACTTTCACCTTGGTGCCTAGCTGGAAATTTGGATGATCCCTGAGAAGTTGTGCCCATAAACAAGCTCTCACTCAGATTTTCAGCCTGAATTCATACCTCTGTGGTCTAAAAACATCAAACCAATGGTTTAGTTTAAAGTAATCCTGGACTTGTATTTATCCAGGAGAACTAGAAGAAACAATCACAAAACCTCCCTGGTATATTTCACTGTTATTCAGGCCTTAAATAAATTATGTAAGTATAATTCTAAGGGAACTGAGCACAGTACACAAAGTTACTAAATTCAGAAAGAAAGAAAAAAAAGCACCATGAGGGAGAACCAGTAGAAACAGACTGCAGAAACAGATTTACAAATACTTCAGTTGCTAAAATTTATCAAACTTAAAATATAAATAAGTATGTTTTCTATATTTAAAAAAATAAAATTTGAATATTTTGCAGGGAACAAGAATCTATAAAGAATGGGCATGTAAATTTTAAACAAAATCAAGTGCTGCCAAGGTTGAAAAATAAGAAGAGAGACATTTTAAAATAGGCAGAATTAATAGCAGATAAGATCCAGCTGGAAGGAGAATTAGTAATCTGAAAGATATATGTAAAGAAAGTATCTCAAAAAAGGGGAGAGAGAGAGAAAGAAAGAGACAGAGAAAGAGAAAGACAGAGATTGATTGATTTCCAGAAGGAGAGGACAGAGAAAATGGGATAAAGTTATTATTTAGAGAGAGAATGACCGAGAACTTTCCTGAATAGTTAAAAGACTATAATCTACAGATACAGGAAATGTATATAAGAAATCCTCACCTGTTCATATCTCATTTGTCACTGTAAACACCAAAGATAAGGTATATAAAAAAGAGAAGTCATTGTAATTATGGCTCTGGCCATACCTGCAACATCAGACTCCAGTGCTTCTAGAAACCACTTAATACCATCAGTACTGCCACAGGTAGCTTCTGCTCAGATACTACATTTAAAAGCTACTGCAGATGATTAAAGACAACCGAAGGCCACTAAATGTGCTGGCAGCTTTGGCAGTACTGCCTATGAAAATATGGATGACATTTGGTCAGTGACCACAATGCTACTTCTAGCATCTCATCTGCATCTAAACTCAGTAGCAGAAGGGACAGTCCAAGACCAAATGCAGCTTCTGGATTTCAGTTAATCTTTGTCTCCTTTTTTGCTGTTTTAGCTCTTCCAATACTGTTGTAACAAATTTCTGTATTAAGTAAACTTTTGAATTTGAAATATTTAGTGTGGTTTGTTTTCTTGGATGCCACAATGATTAATAAAATGATTAGCAGGCTTGAGACTTACTGCACCCAACAAATGAAGAATACAGTTTTTTGTTTGTTTTTTAGCACACATGGAACATTCATAAAAGTTGACCAGTTTCTGGGCCGTAAAGTACATTTCAGTACAGTTAAGAGGACTAGTATAATACAGACCATATTCTCTGATTACACAGAAGTTAAGGCAGAAATCATTAAAAATATGTAAATATAAATATTCCATATGTTTGAAAGTAAGAAATATACTTCCCCCAAAACCTCACGAGTTAAAGATAAAATTATAGTAGAAATTAGAAAGTATTTCAGTTCTGATAATAAAGCAATTCAATATCAAAATTTTGGGGGTATAACTAAATTGGTACATAGAGGAAAATGTGTAACCTTATATTTTTATTTTATAAAATGCGAATATTAAATATGAAAGAGCTAAACATTGCTCTTAAAAAACATTACAAAGAACAAGAAAACAAATACATAGAAAGTCAAAGGAAAGAGAGTCAATATTTCAAAAAGACTAATAAAATCAATATACTGTTGGTGAGAATAATTTTAAAAAGAGAGAAAATGTATTAAGAAAATCAAGATTAATAAGTGGCCTTACCATAAATACTATAATTATGATGAAAGTTTTTATACAAGTAAATTTTAATATTTAGATGAAAGAAGAAATTTCTAAAAAGTATAATTTGATCCAAAAATTGGGTCAAGAAGATTTAGAAATCAGAATTGTTTTACAGCTAATTTTTTTTATTAAAAAGTAGAATAATTAGCATAATATCTTCCTGCAAAGAAAGCTTTATGTTTGGATTATTTTTTTCTGTGAGTACATTCTAAAAAATATACAAGGAAAAAAAAAACTCTAATATTACACAATTTTTTTCAAAATATTGAAAAAGAGGGGAGCTTTTTTCTAATTAATTTTATCAGGTAGTATAACCTTAGTTATGAATCCCGACCCGGACCATAAGAAAAAAGAAATTTCAGGTCATTCTCACTTATAAAGAGATGCAAAAATTCCAAACAAAATTGTACCTGTCTGAATCTGTAATTACACAAAAATTACAATACGTAATGAGCAAGGTGAATTTAAACCTATAAAACTAACATTTGAAAATATCATTAACCATTTTAAAAGATTAAAGGAAAAATCATGTGATTACCTTAGTAGATGCAAAATGCTTAAATTCATCCTTCATTCATGTAAAAATACAGTATATTGGAGATAGAAGAGAATTTACTTAATATGACAAAAAACAAAACTCTGCCATTGAGTTGATTCCAACTTATATCGACCCTACAGGACAGAGTAGAGCTGCCCCATAGGGTTTTCTAGACTGTAATTTTTAAAGGAACAGATCACCAGGCCTTTTTTCCAGTGAAGTGGCCGGTGGGTTGAAACTGCTGACCTTTCAGTTAGCAGCCGAGTGCTTAACCACTGCACCACCAGGGCTCTTCCACTTACTACAACAAAAGGTATCTATCAAATATATACAGCAAATATCATACTTAATAGTAAACCATTGAAAGGTCTCGTTTTTATTCTGGAACCAAATCATAGGAGTGTCCCTATCAGCAATTTTATATGACATTATGCAGGAGGCCTTAGAAATGGAGCAGGCAGGAAAAATAAATAGAAGTGTTGGCACTGTAAACAAAGAAAAGAATTTTCACGGGTGATATCATTGCTCATGAAGAACTTAAAAAAAGAATCTACAGATTAATTATGAAAATCAATAGATGAAAAAGATTGCATGCAACATCAATATATAAAAATGATTTTATTTCAATAAATAAGCAACAAAGAGAAGATGAAAAAAATTGAATTTACAAAAGCAGCAATAGTTTAAATCTACTAGAAAGAAATATTAAAAAGATGCTCAAGAGTTTAAGAAGACTGTAAACATTTTTTTTTTTCTTCACACTAACGAAAACTTAAATAAATAGAGAGATGGGCTATGGTCATGAATTGGAAGATTCAATAGTAAACATAATTATCTTCCCCAGATTTAGATCTCTAGGTGCCATAATGGTTAAGAGCTTGTCTATTAACCAAAAGCTTGACATTTCGAATCAACTAGCCACTCCTTGGAAACCCTAGTTTCTACTCTGTCCTATAGGGTCGCTATGAATCAACTCCAAGGCAATGGGTTTGGTTTTTGGATTTTGTTTAGGTGGTACAAACGGTTTGCACCTGACTACTTACCAAAAGGTTGGTGGTTTGAACCCACTGAGCAACACCTTAGAAGAAAAGCCTGGCAATCTCCTTTTATAAAGATTACAGCAAAGAAAACTCTATGGAGCAGTTCTCTGTAACACATGGGGTTATCGTGAGTTAGAATTGACTCAATGGCAACTTTTTTTTTCATTTCCCAAATTTATCTAAAGATTTCACACAACCTCAATCAAATTTCAACTTTTCTATAGAGTTTGAGAAACTAATTATCAAATTTATATGAAATCGTAAAAGGCCAAACATAGGCAAAAACATCCTTAGAAAATAAAGACACGTAGGACACATGACATGCATGCAGATATTAAGACATACGTCATGGATTGAATTGTGTACCCCCCCACCAAAACGTGTGTATCAACTTGGTTAGGCCATGATTCCTAGTATTCTGTGGTTGTCCTCCATTTCATGCAGATATTAAGACATATGTCATGGATTGAATTGTGTACCCCCCCACCAAAATGTGTGTATCAACTTGGTTAGGCCATGATTCCCAGTATTCTGTGGCTGTCCTCCATTTTGTGATTGTAATTTTATGTTCAGAGGATTTGGGTGGGATTGTAACACCACCCTTACTCAGGTCAGCTCCCTGATCCACTGTAAAGGGAGTTTCCCTGTGGTGTGGCCTGCACCACCTTTTATCTCTCAAGAAATGAAAGGAACGGGAAGCAAGCAGAGAGTGGGGAACCTCACACCACAAAGAAAGAAGCACCGGGAGCAGAGCGTGTCCTTTAGACCCGGGGCTCCTGCGCAGAGGAGCTCCTAGTCCAAGGGAAGATTGAGAGAAAGACCTTCCTCCAGAGCCAACAGAGGATAAAGCCTCCCCCTGGAGCTGACACCCTGAATTTGGACTTTACTGTGGGAAAATAAACTTCTCTTTGTTAAAGCCATCCACTTGTGGTATCTCTGTTATAACAACACTAGATAACTAAGGCAACACGTCACGAATTTCGAGTAATAAAGGCAGGCCAGTACTGGTGTAGTAACACACAAATAGACCCTTAGAACAGAACAAAGGGTCTACAAAACAGAACCATATAATTATGGACACTGAATATAGAATTGCATTGCAGCTGCATTGCAAATGAGTAAGAGAAAGTTGAGCTCTCAATAAATGATTTTATGACAATTTAGGATCCGTATTGGGACAAGTATTTAACTGGAGCCTCACTGCATACTGTATATGAAATTCTATTTCAGATGAATTAAATATTTAATGTTAAAGGCAAAACTATAAAAGGTCCAGAAGTTTTTAGAGAATATGACTTCAGGGCACAAAAAGATTTTTTTTTTTTTTTAGGACACAAAAAGCACAAATCGTAAAGGATAATAGAAAAAAACTAGAAAAAATTAAAATGAAGGATTTTTTTTTACATACACAGTTACCATAAAGAAATCAGAAACAGAAGCTATTTGGAGAACAAAAGATCAACAAAGTATTTATACTCAGGATAGATAAAGAACGTCTTAAAATCAATCCAAAAATGATAAAAAGCACAATAAACAATGACTATAATCACTAAACAGACACCTCAAAGAAGAGGAAATATGAATGACCAATAAGCATAAGATAAGAGATATTTAGCCTCATTTAGTAATCAATAAAATGTGAATTAAAACCACAACAAAGCACTTTAATACACCAACATGCAACAGGACACAGTACTCACATGTAGGCATGAGTGTCAAAAATATATATTGACAATTGTATGCTAACAAATTAAATAACCTAGATGAAATGGACAAATTCCTAGAAGCACACAAATGAACTAAATTGACTCAAAAAGAAACAGAAAATCTCAACGGACTGAAACATAAGGGTGGAGATCAAATCAGTCATCAAAACTTTGAAACACAGAAAATCCTAGGACCAGATGGCTGCACTGGGGAAATCTACCAAAAATTTAAAGAATTAACATCAATTCTGCTCAGACTCTTCCAAAAAATAGAAGAGGAAAGAGCACCACCAACTCACTCTGTGAGGCCAGTGTTACCCTAATACAAAAGCCAGATAATGACACCACAAGAAAAGAAAACTACAGACCAATAACCCGTGTCAATACAGATGCAAAAATCCTTGGCAAATTACTAGCAAACTGAATCTAGCAGCACATTAAATGAATTGTACGCCATGGTCAACTGGGGTTTACCCCAGGAATGCAAAGGCGGCTCAACATAAGAAAATCAATCAGAGTAAAACATAATACACCACGTTAACAGAACAGAAGAAGACAACCATGTGATCATCTCAAATGATTCAGAAAAGACATTTGACAAAATCCAACACTTTTCATGATAAAAAGGAGCCCTGGTGGTGCAGTGTAAGTGCTTAGCTGCCAACCAAAAGGTCGGTGGTTCGAACTCACCAGCCACTCCATGGAAGAAAGATGTGGCAGTCTGCTTCTGTAAAGAATACAGCCTTGGAAACCCTATGGGGTAGTTCTAGTATGTCTTACAGCATCACTATTAGTCAGACTTGACTCAACAACAACAGATTTTCCATGACAAAAACACTCAGTAAACTAGGAATAGAAAGGAAATCCCTCCACACTATAAAGGACATTTATGAAAAACTCACAGCTAATATCATGCTCAATGATAAAAACCTGAAAGATTTATCCCTAAGATCAGGAACAAACCAAGGACGCCTGCATCCATCACTGCTGTTCAACACTGTACTGGAAATTCTATATGGAGAAACTAGAGAATACAAAAAAAAAGGAATCCAAATCAGAAAGGATGAAGTAAAATTATCTGCTTGAGGATGATATGATCCCATATAGAGAAAATACCAAAGAATCCACAAAGAAGCTACTAGAGTTAATAAATGAATTCAGCAAAATGGCTTGATACAAGATCAACACATAAAAATCAGTTGTGTTTCTATACATGGGCAACAAACAGTCTGAAAAGGAAATAAAAAACAAACTAAAAAACCCAATACCATTTAAAACAGCATCAAAAAACACAAAATACCGAGGGATAAAATAAGCCAGGAAAGTGAAAGACTTATACACTGAAAACTTAAAAACATTGCTAAAAGAAATTAAAGAATACTTAAAAGGAAAGACGTTACATGTTTGTCTTAGTCATCTAGTGCTGCTATAAAAGAAATACCACAAGTGGATGGCTTTAACAAAGAGAAGTTTATTCTCTCACAGTCCAGTAGGCTAGAAGTCCAAATTCATGGCCCCGGCTCCAGGGGAAGGCTTTCTGTCTCTGTTGGCTCTGAAGGAATGTCCTCACTATCAGTCTGTCCTTGGTTTGGGAGCGTCAGCACAGGAACCTCAGGTCCAAAGGATGTTTTCTGCTCCCAGCACTGCTTTCTTGATGGTATGAGGTCCCCCTGTCTCTCCGCTTGCTTCTCTCTTCTATATCTCAAAAGAGATTGGCTTAAGACACTATTTAGTCTTGTAGACCTCATCAATAGAACTGCCGCTAATCCATCTTATTACATTGTAGTGATAGGATTTACAACACATAGGGAAATTACATCAGAAGATAAAATGGTAGGCAATCATACAAGGGAATCATGACCTAGCCAAGTTAACAGATATTTTAGGGGGACACAATTCAAACCATGACAATATTCAAGGCCCCTTGCCATACAGTTGATTCCAACTCATAGAGTTGAACTGCCACATAAGGTTTCCAATCTTTAAGGAAGAAGTTTGCCAACCCTCTGTTAGTAGCCGACAGTTTAAATTAACCACTCTGTCCTATAGGGTCACTATGAGTAGGAATCAACTCGACGGTAATGGGTTTGGTTTTTTTTCTTTTGGTTATGCTATGTGTATACCACAGTTTGTGTAACCCTTCACCTGTTTATGGGACCTCTGAGTTGATTTTGGTTTTTGACTATAACAAATAAAGCTGCTATTATGCACATTTGTGCAGAGGTTTAGTATGTGTTCTGGGCTTACTTTTGCAGGGTGCTTAATTTTCAGTCTTCATAATGTTATTTTGGTTTGCTTGTTTTTTACCTGGTGCTGCTTGAGCTTGGACTGGTCTCTCCTGGTGCTTTCCAAGGGGGGAAGAAAGGGTTTCTCTAAGCCAGGCAACTGGGGGTGTCTCGATGGGGTAGAGATGTAGTGGGACCCCCCTCCCCCATCCCAGTTGCTCTAGTGTCTCTGGGTAGGGCAGGATACTCTCAGCCCATTGAGACAAAAATGCCTTCCACCACCTGGCCACTTGTTTTGGCTGCATCCCCCTGACAGTTCCATCCACCTACCCTGCTGTCTCTGGGTACTAGAGAGAGAGACTTCTGAGAACAAACCACTTTCTGCAGCTGGGTCTCTCTTGCCAAATTTGTCACTTTCCTCAGTATCTCTTTGTGGGAAAGGTGAGTTTCATGTTCAGCGGAAAAGAGTGCTTCTTCCAGCCACTTAATTTTGGCAGGGTTCTCAGTGGATTCTCCTTGCTAGCCTGATGTTGACAGAGTAACTCCCATTAGATCTGGGGAAGGAATAGCCTAGCAGACCCAGCTTATTTTTGCTGGGTCATTGTTGTTTTATTTGTGAATGAGTTGATTTCAACTTACAGCGACCCCTTGTACTACAGAACCCTGTCCTGCGCCATCTTCACCATCACTGGTACTGCAGTATTTTGAGTGCCTTTCAACCAAGAGGACTCATCTTCAAGCACTATATCAGACAAGAGTCTGACATAGGATTGTCATTGGCTGAGTTTTGGAAGTAGATCATCAGGCCTTTCTTCCTACTCTTTGTCTGAAATCTACATTGAAACCTGTCCACCATGGGTGATCCTGCTGGTATTTGAAATACTGGTGGCATAGCTTCCAGGATCATAGGAATACACAAGCCACCACAGTAGGACAAACGGACAGACAGGTAGCAGTTAGGTGTTGGGAAATTCTGGGCTTAAGTGGCCTTCCTCTGCTGGGTGGGGGGTTCTGTGGTGTTCCTCTGAGTTCTGGTGTGCCTATCCAGCTCAGCTTCTTCTTACCATCTTTCAGAGTTCTTCTTTGGTTGTCTCTTGTGCCATTTCCAGGTTTTGTACATTGTGCTTATCGGAGAGAAGCAGGTAAAACAGGTTTACGAAATCTTGTTCATTTTGGAAACATCTTTACTATGATTTAAACTGCACACATATGATTTATACACCTTCCTGTTGTTTAGGAATTTTTATAATGAAGCAGAATTTTAAATGTAAAGATGGTTAACCCATTGCCGTCAAATCGATTCCAACTAATGGAGACCCTATAGGGCAGAGTAGAACTACCCCATAGAGTTTACAAGAAGAGGCTGGTAGATTCAAACTACCAACCTTTTGGTTAGCAACCATAGCTCCTGATCACTGTGCCACCAGTGCTTCAAAGATGGTTGTTGTTTGTTTTTAGGTGCCATTGAGTTGGTTCTGACTCACAGCAACCCCCATGTACAACAGAACAAAACACTGTGCCATCCTCATAATCGTTGTTATGCTTGAGCCCATTGTTGAAGCCACTGTGTCAATCCATCTCATTGACGGTCTTCCTTCTTTTTGCTGGCCCTCCACTTTACCAAGCATCACGTCCTTCTCCAGGGACTGATCTCTCCTGATAACGTGTCCAAAATATGTGACGCGTGGTTTCGCCATCCTTGCTTCAAAGGAGGATTCTGGTTGTACTTCTTCCAAGACAGATTTGTTTGTTCTTTTGTCAGTCCATGGTATATGCAATATTCTTCACCAATACCACAATTCAAAGGCGTCAATTTTCCTTTGGTCTTCCTAATTCATTGTCCAGCTTTCATATGCATATGAGGCGATTGAAAACATCGTGGCTTGTGTCAGTTGCACCTTAGTCTTCAAGGTGACATCTCTGCTTTTCAACACTTTAAAGAGATTTTGCAGCAGATTTGCCCAATGCAATGTGTCTTTTGATTTCCTAACTGCTGATTCCATGGGTGTTGATTGTGGATCCAAGTAAAATGAAATCCTTGACAACTTCGATCTTTTCTCCATTTATCATGATCTTGCTTATTGGCCCAGTTGTGAGGATTTTTGTCTTCTTTATGTTGAGGTGTAATCCATACCGAAGGCTGTGGTCTTTGATCTTCATCAGTAAGTGTTTCAAGTCATCTTCACTTTCAGCAAGCAAGGTTGTGTTGTCTGTATAATGCAGGTTGTTAGTGAGCCTTCCTCCAATCCTGATGCCCCATCCTTCTTCATATAGTCCAGCTTCTCAGATTTTTGTTCAACATACAGATTGAACAAGTATGGTGAAATGATACAACCCTGATGCACACCTCTCCTGACTTTAAACCACACAGTATACCCTTGTTCTGTTTCCATGACTGCATCCTGGTCTATGTACAGGTTCCTTATGAACACAATTAAGTGTTCTGGAATTCCCATTCTTCACAATGTTACACATAATTTGTTAGGACCCACACAGTCGAATGCCCTTGCATAGTCAATAAAAAGTAGGTAAACATCTTTCTGGTATTCTCTGCTTTTAGCCAGGATCCACCTGACATCAGCAATGATATCCCTGGTTCCACATTCTTTTCTGAATCCAGTTTGAATTTCTGGAAGTTCCCTGTCGATATACTGCTGCAGCTGCTTTTGAATAGTTTTAAGCAAAATTTTACTTGTGTGTGATATTAATGATATTGTTTGATAATTTGTGCGTTCGGTTAACTCACCTTTCTCGGAAACAGGCATAAATACGGATCACTTCCAGTCAGTTGGCCTTAATATTTTGGGTCTGTCAGGTGTGCTATTAAAACTCATTCTCAGATTACTGCCTGTAGGGAGTGCACAAAAGGGATTGCACTCGAGTAAGAGAGTTTTTTTTTTTTTCTAACCGTACAATGAAATCCAATAAGCATTCATTAATAACCTGAAATTATTCACCATCTAAATCGTTACTCCGTCCACACTCTGTATGCAGTATACGTTTATTTATTCTACTGGACTTAATTAATTCTGGATCTTATAATTTGGTTAGAAATATAAGTTGATACTTGAGAATCATACTAAAAAAAAATTGTAATGTAATTAGTTAATAGATGATTAGATTTATGGAGCACCTAATCCACGTTTGTTGTTTTAAATATATTATTCAAGTTTCTTATAAAAGATCTATAATCACATTGTTAATATTGACATTATATGAATCAGAAAATGTATGCTAACTCATTTTTTTCATAACTTGTTACAATCACATAGCTATAAAGTAGCAAGATTGGGCTATAAGTGCTTATCTGCTTTCTTCCAATGTTCATGGTCTTTACACTGTACTACTTCCTTTGTAAAAAATCACAATACCAAAGTAATGCTGTGCAGAAAGGAAAGAAAAAAAAGTGATAATTTTATCTAATTTTCTCTCTCTTCTTCTCTTTGTCATAAATTCAAAACTAGAATTTCAAATTTCTTGTTGCAAAGTATACATGAAATATTGGACATCCTCAGAAAGTTAAAACATACTGAAAATGGTAAATAGTGCAGAATCCAGGACTCAGACACCTTTCTTTTCCTTGCTTTATTTATTTATTTTATATTAGAATTAGAAATACACACTCAAAAATGAGAACAGATATCTGATTGAAGAAAATACATATCCCATTAAATCTGAAAAACCCTTTTCCCCCTAATCTCATGGAGAGTAGGAACGGGATTCCCCATGCTTTAGGTTGGGTTGGATGGTGCAAACAGTTAAGATGTTCAGCTGCTAACCCAAAAGTTGGTGGCTCCAGTCGACCCAGAGGGGCATCGAAAGAAAGGCCTGGCTATCTACTTCTGAAAAATCAGCCATTGAAAACCCTATGAAGCATCGTTCTACTCTGACACACATAGGATCTCCATGAGTAGCAATCGACTCAATTGGCAACTGATTCTACTACTTCAAGCTTCCTATAATTATTTTGAGGATAATAAGATTTTTTTTTAAGATTAATTGCATGCCTGGAAACATTTGTTAGAAGGACCATTTCATCAATGTAGTCACAGAATTGACTTGTAGTTTTATTCCTGATATTTTTACAATTTTAAACATGCTTACGTGCTTTATGAGAAGCAATTTCATTTCGAGATGGGACATTGAAGGCAATTTACTTTTTTTAAATATCCTTTCAAGTTCCAAACGATGCTGTACCTTGTGAAAAAGAGAGTAGATGCCATTTTATCATCTCACAAGCAGTCTTCCAATATTTAGGCTTGTTAAAGAGGTTTAACACACATTTTTACTGGAACATATAAACATCTAAATGAAACTGGATGATTATTCACTTGGAGAACAAAGGTTAAAAACCAACCAACATTCTTCAGCCTTTAAATTTATAAATGTCATCATTTCAGCCAAAGAAAGAACTCCTTGTAAAAATTTCCTAATAAAAACCATACCTGATATATTTTTATCATATTCTTCCTTTAAAAATTGGAAGTAACTGTTTCCAACATTAATATTATCTACTAAATAAGCCTTGGCTAGACATTTTATATTTCCTTGGGTTGAAGGTTTCTAGCCAAATCTCATACAGCACTCACCTTTCTTCTGAAAATGCTTAGATACAAATGGCTTGCTACCAAATATTTCCTTAACATCTTTAAGGTTTAGGTTTTCATTTTATCCCAGTTCTTTTTCATTTAGCATAAACTGTAGGCTGTGGAATGAATGTCTTTTCATCCCTGATCCTTTGGTTATTTCTCTTCCCAGAGACTCAGTTAACGGATTCATTTGCAAAAGAATTTACTGCTGGGGTGTAAGTGAAGACCACTCAAGGAGGTGGCGCAATCATTACAGAATTCCGAGTTGTGATCTGAGGTCAAAGATTATAATTGATTTGAATGTTACACCAAAAGCCAAGACACTGGCTTACCTCTTGAGACTGGCACCCACCACTTCTCTCAGGTGTCTAAATATCCAACTTACGGGAACCCTCCGCGTTATGGAATTGTTCCATACTGTTTTCTTTCTTTAATAACTGAAATGATAGTAGTGGTTCATTTATTTACTTATTTTTTAATTGTACTTTAGGCGAAGGTTTGCAGAGCAAATTAGTTTCTCATTAAGCAATTAATACACATATTGTTTTATGACATTGGTTGCCAATCCCACGATGTGTCAACACTCTCCTTCTCAAACTTGGTTTCTTCCTTTCTGTTTATCCAGCTTTCCTGTCCCCTCCTGCCTTCTCATTCTTGCCCCTGGGCTGGTGTGCCCATTTACTTTCTTACACATGGTTGAGCTACATGTATTATTGTTTGTTTTATAGAGCTGTCTAATATTTGGCTGAAGGATGAACCTCAGGAGTGACTTCAGTTCTGAGTTAAAAATTTGTCTGTGTACCATGCTCTCGGGGTTCCTCCAGTTTCTGTCAGACCAGTAAATCTGGTTTTTATTGTGAGTCTGAATTTTGTTCTATATTTTTCTCCAGCTTTGTCCGGGACACTCTATTGTGATCCCTGTCAGAGCAGTCAGTAGTGGTAGCCAGGCACCATCTGGTTATGCTGGACTTAGTCTAGTAGAGGCTGTGGTAGTTGTGGTCTGTTAGTCCTTTGGACTAACCTTTCCCTTGTGTCTTTGGTTGTCTTCATTCTCCCTTGCTCCAGACAGGGTGGGACTAGTAGATTTTTCTTAGATGGCTACTCACAAGATTTTAAGACCTCAGATGCTACTTACCAAAGTAGGATGTAGAACATTTTCTCCATAGAGTTTTCTTGATTGTAATCTTAAGGGAAGCAGATTGCCAGGCTTTACTCCATAGCATCCCTGGTTGGGTTGGAACTGCCAGCCTTATGTTAGTAGTTGAGCACAAACAGTTTCTGCCAACCAAGGAGATATATATACATATGTGTAGATGGCACTGGGTTTATATATATATATATATATATTTATATATATATATTTATATATACATATACATATATGTATGTATGTATGTATGCATGTATATGGAATCCTGGTGGCATGATGGTTAAGAGCTTGGCTGTTAACCAAAAGGTCAGCAGTTCAGATCCATCAGTCACTCCTTGGAAAACCTATGGCACAGTTCAACTTTGTCCTACAGGATCTCTATGAGTCAGATGAATTGATGGCAACAGGTTGTTAATGAGACTTCCTCCAATCCTGATGTTGCATTGTTCTTCATATAGTTCAGCTTCTTGGATTATTTGCTCAGCGTACAGATTGAATAAGCATGGTTAAAGGATATAACCCTGACACACACATTTTCTGATTTTAAACCACACAGTATCCACTTGTTCTATTCAAATGACTGCCTCTTGGTCTATGTACAGGTGTCACATAAGGACAATTAAGTGTTCTGGAATTCCATTCTTCGCAATGTTATCCATAGACTGTTATGACCCACTCAGTCAAATGGCTTTGCATAGTCAACAAAACATGAATAAACATCTTTCTGGAATTCTCTGCTTTCAGCCAAGATCCATCTTTAATCCAATAGATATTTTTTAAGTACCTAACATGTGTCAGGGTCACTGGTCTCCGAGTTCTATCTAGTCCCCTCTAATCTCAAGCAAATGCAATACAAAAGTCAGGTTTTGAACTGATGAAAACAAACACAACTCTGCTTTCCTAGTCCCCTCTGGTAGCTAACAAATCCCAAAAGAGTATAGGCACCTAGTACTTCACATAAATACAACATTGTTTCCTTTTAATCACAAACAAATGGTGCCCCCTGCCCATTTTTTGTTTGGTTCACATTGGTTTTTTTATTTTTTGGTCCACAGAGTTATTTGTTTTGGAAGCAAAAGCAAAATAAAATAAATTCTAGTCTATTTTCCTTATTGGTTATGATAGCTAAAAATAACATTTTCTGGTGATGACTATGGATCAACAACAACTAAGACTGGAAATGGACAAACCTGGTATTTGTTTTCCACTGAATGACATGAATATAGGTACCTACTTTCCCTGTGAGGTTTATTTTCAATTGTTTTATTTATCGTAGTAAAAGCAAGATGCATAGTAATGATGCTTACTATATTGTAAATGTCATATATTAGGCACACTCCAACAATAGTCTGCCAGGCTTACCTCTTTAAACAAATGCCACTGACATGTTTATGTATGTTATAATTAAAAGCCATTATTAATGGGTCATAACTTGCTTTAAAAATGTCTCTGGTATAAATCTCAGAAGTTTGCTTTAATTTTGACCCAATGACATGTTTTCCACATTATTTCCCTTGTAATTAAAATGATGTTTCTGTCATTCCCTCTCCAGTTCAGTGAAATTTTAATTATTGGAGATTTAAGTGAAATTGTTTATTTGTTGGATTGAAATGATTATTTTTATGAAACCAGCAGGACATTTTCATAATTTAAGTGTCAAGATTTTAATCTTCAGTAAGGTCACATAACTTTTTTTCAAGATATTAAGAAAGCACAGGTTGTACTTGGATTCTATGGAAATGTTAATATATCAGGCTCACTGTTTATTCATTGATAACAATAGTGACTATGAATTTGTATATTTGTGTCTTCCCCAAGAAGATAGGCAGACTGAGGGTAGAGAATTTTTCCTTGTCATGGATTGAATTATGTCCCCCCAAAAATGTGTGTATCAGTTTGGTCGGGACATGACTCCAAGTATTGCGTGATTTTCCTATATGTTGTAAATCCTGCCTCTATGATGTTAGTGAGGGGGGATGGGCGGCAGTTGTGTTAGTGAGGCAGGACTCAACCTACAAGATTGGATTGTGTCTTGAGGTAATCTCTTGAGATATAAAAGAAAGGGAAGCAAACAGAGAGACGGGGGCCTCATACCAACAAAAAAGGAGTGCTGGCAGCAAAGTGCATCCTTTGGACCTGGGGTCACTGTGCAGAGAAGCCTTGTCTGGTGGAAGATTGATGAAAAGGCGGACAGAGAGAGATCCTTCCCCTGGAGCTGACACCCTGAATTTGGATTTTTAGCCTACTTTACTGTGAATAAATAAATTTATCTTTGTAAAAACCATCCACATGTGGTATCTCTGTTATAGCAGCACTAGATGAGTAAGACAATCCTCCTTACCATTACTTCTCTAATGCTTAAGCCAGAGCCTTGTACATAGTTAGCAACCTATACATGACTGTTGGATCAGTGAGTGATGATTACAGCCATTGAGAATATAAAACTTTTCCTATCTTTTGGCCCCCATCCTGTCTCCCAATAGATTAGATTACCAGAGATGGTATGTTGTTTCTGCCCTGCTTGAAAAGCAACTATACTAACCCAGCTGGTTGCCTTCGTGCAGATAATACCACAACCTACTCATTCCTTAAATCCATTTGTAATTAACAATTGTGAGTATTTAATTTTCAGTGAAACATCTCTTTGTATTATTTATAAACTCAAGTGGTGGTAAGACTACCACATCCATTTAAGTGGAAATTAGTGCATTCATTAGAGGTGTTATTTAAATAAACAAAATCATTACAGTGCAGTATTAAATAGCGTCAGTTTTTTATAGAACCTATGGTCATTTTGTTTTTATAATTGTACTTTAAGTGAAAGTTTACAAATCAAGTCAGTCTCTCATGCAAAAACTTATATACACCTTGCTATGTACTCCTAGCTGCTCTCCCTCAATGAGACAGCACACTCCTTCTCCCCACCCTGTATTCCCCCTGTCTATTCAGTGAGCTCCTTTCCCCCTCTGCCTTCTCATCACACCTCCAGACAGTAAGATAGGGAACAAAGGGCCTGAGATCAGAGGATGCCTGTTTGAGAAATAGCGAAGACACTGCTCTGGTTAGAGGAGAAACAAGTAAAAGAGAAATAGACTATCAGGGAGGTAATAGGGGGTTGAGTGTGGAACCTAGAGACTTAGTAAGACGGAGAACAGAGGAGCCCCCAAATCTGCAAACAAAATAACAAGAAATGGGCCAGGATGCAGAAACAAAGCCATTCCCCAGAACAATGGAGAAGGGTATCTAAAAATAGCCCACAAACTTCTTTAAAGTTGCCTTTCAGAAACAGTTGGAGAAGACCAGGCCCAGGGACATGCACAGAACACCCACCTGTGACTGCTGTGTGACCTTCCACCAGTGGCAGTGAGGGGCTACAATCCCAGGTGGGCAATCAAGCCCAGGGAGCAAGTAACTGTGCAGGCACGACACCCCATAATAAGTCCTGCTACAAACCCCAGAGGCCTCCAGGACAGGAGCCATCTTGGAAAGCTGCTGCATGTGCACCTTAGTTAACATATCCCCACCTGTGCCTATGAATAAACATGAATCTTTTCCCGCCCAAGAACTTTAAAAAACTGGGGCCTGTCTTTTGTTCTGTGAGATGAGGGTATGCTTTGCTCTAGGCCCTCCTCATCTCCGTTTGCAAGCCTCTTCAATAAAGCTTTGCTCGTGTGAAAAGCTATGTGCCTTACCTGCTCACTCTTGACCAGTGAGAGGCAAGAACCTTATTCCAGTATCAACGGGAGCTGCCCACATAGTCTCATGTGTCTACTTGAGCCAAGAAGCTCACCCCTCACTAGTATCACTGCCTGTCTTATAGTCTAGTCCAATCCCTGTCTGAAGAGTTGACTTTAGCAATGAACCTATGATCATTTATTTCCACAAATTTGTTCTTCTCGTGAAATGTTATGGTTCACACAGAAGAAGTCATGGAAAGTAGGCTCCATTATCTTGGCAGCAGGGGTTCTCCAACCACGTCACTTCATCTGTTCTTAAGATTGAAAAAGCCAGGAGGCGGTGGATTTTCAAAGAACCCATCTGTGTGATGTTTCTGCTCTCAGCCGCTGATCTCTCCATCACCAGTGAAAACTAAATCACCATGACGTGCTGGATGGCACGGGCTGGATTATTCGTATTAAGATAATCTCCTGGTGACCTCACAGTTGGCCAGAGCATGCTCAGTAAACAGTGGGTAGATTTATAAAGCTTCTTAGCAAGTTGAATATTAACCATGATTTGAGCATTAAAATAACTGAAACTCATAGGACTTTTTTTTTTCTTTTAAAGGCCACAATCCTTTTCCTTTGTGCCCTGTGCCTATCCATATTGTACTGTGAGGCAACCACATGTAATTCTGGTAAAAACCAGCGATTCTAGAGATCATCAGATTGAATGCAATTAAAATTTTAAAAATGGTATGATTATCACAACCTTTGTACCCTTCTTGGCATTTCAGACCCTGAAAAACTATGAAGAGAAGAGATTTTTGGCTTATTCACGGTCTAGTCAGGAGAAGGATGATTTCAAAGATTATGGAATTTGACATGGAAGAAATTTAATTGTAAAAATTATGCTTCTGTCTGCAAAGGGTACAGAAAGAAAAAGTGTTCACTGTACTCCAAAAACGTATGGAGGGATTCATGAAAATATCTTCCTCTGGCCAAATATGGCAGAAGAATTTTTTTTTTTTAGGTCAGTATTTGGAGTAAAAAATTACATACAATAAAATTCGTGCTCTTTTAGGTGCTCATTTGTATGAGTTCTGACAAACCCATGCAGTCGTGTAACCACCACCATAATCCAAACAGTACACTCCCAGCCTGCCCCCCAAATTCCCTCATGTACAATTGTGATCAATTTCCTCTCCCCACTGCCAGACCCTGGCAACCAGTGGCCTATTTTCTGTCCCTATAGTTTCGCCATTACCAGGATATCATGTAAATGGAAAAATGTAATAGTTAGACTTTTGGGTCTGGCTCATTTCACCAAACATTTGAAATTCATCCATTTTTTTTCTTTGCATATATCAAAAGTTTGTTTTCTTTATTGATAAGTAGTGTTCCAATGTTGGTATGTAACATTATATGTTGATCCATTCCCCAGTTGATGGACTTATGAGTTATTTCCAGCTTTTAATGATTATGAATAAAGTTGCTCTATGCCTTTTTTTTTTTTTTTTTTATGCCTATGTATGCAGGTTTTTTGTGAGGTTATGTTTTCATTTCTTTGGGGTAAATGGAATTGCTGGGTTGTTTGGCAGTGTATGTTTAACTTGAAAAAGAAACTGCTCAACTGTTTTCCAAAGTGGCTGTAAACTTTTTCATTCCCACCAGAAATTTGTGACATTTCTCACACTCCATATTTTTACCAATACTTTATGCTATTATTTGTTTTTCACCATGCTTACAAGTATAAAGTGGTATTTCATTTGCTTTTTTCTGGTGACTAATGATGTTTAACATCTTTTGATGTTTATTTTCCACTCCTATAGCATTTCTGGCAGTGTCTGTTCAGCTCTTTTAATTTAGTTGTTTATTTTCTTCTTATTAAAATATTAATTAATTATTGATAGTTCTTTATATATTCTTGAAACCAGTTATTTATCATATGACATATGTGTTTTGCAAATATTTTCTACTAGTTTGTAGCTTTTGTTTCATTTTCCTTTTTTCCATTTAATTAAATGAACTTTGAAATATGTTTTATTTGACAGGCAGAGGATCAGGTCAACACAATTGCTGGTCTTACTGATAAAAAAAAAATATCAGTGTAAACAGGGTTTTTTTTTTTTTTTTGGCCTGAGATTTAGGCAGAGACTTCCTTTTATTTTTTTAATTTTTATTGTGCTTTAAGTCAAAGTTTAAAAATCTAGTCAGTCTCTCACAGAAAAACTCGTACACACCTTGCTACGTACCCCCAGTTGCTCTCCCCCTAATGAGAAAGCCCACTCCCTCCATCCACTCTCTCTTTTCACGTCCATTTCCCCAGCTTCAAACCCCCTCTACCCTCTCATCTTCCCTTCAGGCAGGAGATGCCAACATAGTCTCAAGTGTCCACCTGATCCAAGAAGCTCACTCCTCACCAGCACCCCTCTCCAACCTATTGTCCAGTTCAATCCATGTCTGAAGAGTTGGCTTTGGGAATGGTTCCTGTCCTGGTCCAACAGAAGGTCTGGGGGACATGGCCACCTGGGTCCTTCTAGTCTCAGTCAGACCACTATGTCTTGTCTTTTTATGAGAACTTGGGGTCTGCATTCCATTGCTCTTCTGCTCCCTTAGGGGTTCTCCGTTGTGTTCCCTGTCAGGGCAGTCATCAGTTGTAGCCGGGCACCATCTAGTTTTTCTGGTCTCAGGCTGATGTAGTCTCTGGTTTATGTGTCCCTTTCTGTCTCTTGGGCTTGTAATTACCTTGTGTCCTTGGTGTTCTTCATTCTCCTTTGATCCAGGTGAGTTGAGAACAATTGACGCATCTTAGATGGCCACTTGCTAGCATTTAAGACCCCAGACACCACTCTCCAAAGTGGATGATATGGTAGTTCTAGTTCTAGCTTTTTAAGGAAGAGCCAAATCGACTTCCAAAGTGGTTGTACCATTTTACACTCCCGCCAGCAGTTTATAAGTGTTCCAATTTCTCCATAGCCTCTCCAACATTTATTATTTTGTGTTTTTAGGATTAACGCCAGCCTTGTTGGAGTGAGATGAAATCTCACTGTAGTTTTAATTTGCATTTCTGTAATGGCCAATGATCCTGAGCATTTCCTTATGTATCTGTTAGCTACCTGAATGTCTTCTTTAGTAAAGTGTCTATTCATATCTTCTGTCCATTTTTTAATTGGGTTATTTGTCTTTTTGCAGTAGAGTTTTTGCAGTATCATGTAGATTTTAGAGATCAGGCGCTGATCTGAAATGTCATAGCTAAAAACTTTTTCCCAGTCTGTAGGTAGTCTTTTTACTCTTTTGGTAAAGTCTTTGGATGAGCATAGGTGTTTGATTTTTAGAGCTCCCAGTTATCTAGTTTTTCTTCTGCATTGTTAGTAATGTTTTGTATACTATTTATGCGGTGTGTTAGGGCTCCTCATGTTGACTCTATTTTATCTTCCATGGTCTTTATCTTTTTAGATTTTATATTTAGGTCTTTGATCCATTTTGAGTTCGTTTTTGTGTATGGAGTGAGGTATGGGTCTTGTTTCACTTTTTTGCAGATGGATATCCAGTTACTCCAGCACCATTTGTTAAAAAGACTGTCTTTTCTCCATTTAACTGTTTTGGGGCCTTTGTCAAATATCAGTTGCTCATATATGGATGGGTTTATGTCTGCATTCTCAGTTCTGTTCCATTGATCTATGTATCTGTTGTTGTACCGGTACCAGGCTGTTTTGACTACTGTAGCAGTAGAATAAGTTCTAAAATCAGGTAGAGTAAGGCCTCCCACTTTGTTCTTCTTTTTCAGTAGTGCTTTACTTATCTGGAGCCTCTTTCCTTTCCATATGAAGTTGATGATTTGTTTCTCCATCTCATTAAAAAACATCATTGGAATTTGGATCAGAATTGCATTAAATCTATAGGTTACATTTGGTAAAACAGACATTTTTATAATGGTAAATCTTCCTATTTGTGAGCAAGGTATGCTTTTTCACTTATGTAGGTCTATTTTGGTTTCTTGCAGAAGTGTACTGTAGTTTTCTTTGTATAAGTCTTTTACATCTCTGGTAGGATTTATTCCTAAGTATTTTATCTTCTTAGGGGCTACTGTAAATGGTATTGATTTGGTGATTTCCTCTTCGATGTTCTTTTTGTTGGTGTAGAGGAATCCAACTGATTTTTGTGTGTTTATCTTGTACCCCGATACTCTGCTGAACTCTTCTATTAGTTTCAGTAGTTTTCTTGAGGATTCATCAGGGTTTTCTGTGTATAAGATCATGTCATCTGCAAAGAGAGATACTTTTACTTCTTCCTTGCCAATCTGAATGCCTTTTATTTCTTTATCTAGCCTAATTGCTCTGGCTAGGACCTCCAGCACAATGTTGAATCAGAGCAGTGATAAAGGGCATGCTTATCTGGTTCCCCATCTCCAGGGGAATGCTTTCAGGCTCTCTCCATTTAGGGTGATGTTGGCTATTGGCTTTGTACAAATGCCCTTTATTATGTTGAGGAATTTTCCTTCTATTCCTATTTTGCTAGGAGTTTTTATCATGAATGGGTGTTGAACTTTGTCAAATGCCTTTTCTGCATCAATTGATAAAATCATGGGATTCTTGTCTTTTGTTTTATTTATGTGATGGATTACATTGTTTTTCTAACGTCGACTCACCCCTGCATACCTAGTATGAATCCCACTTGGTCATAGTGAATTATTTTTTTGGTATGTTGTTGAATTCTATTGACTAGAATTCTGTTGAGGATTTTTGCATCTAAGTTCATGAGGGATATAGGTCTGTAATTTTCTTTTTTTGTGTGTGGTGTCTTTACCTGGTTTTGGCATCAGGGTTATGCTGGCTTCATAGAATGAGTTTGGAAGTATTCCGTCCTTTTCTATGCTCTGAAATCCTTTAGTAGTAGTGATGTTAACTCTTCTCTGAAAGTTTGGTGGAACTCTGCAGTGAAGCCGTCTGGGCCAGGGTTTTTTTTTGTTGTTGTTGGGAGTTTTTTGATTACCCTTTCAATCTTTTGTTTTGAGTCTATTTAGTTATTCTACCTCTGCGTTACTTTAGGTAGGTAGTATGTTTCCAGGAATTCATCCATTTCTTCTAGGGTTTCATTTCATTAGAGTGCAATTTTTTGTAGTAATCTGATATGATTCTTCTAATTTCAGTTGGGTGTGTTGTAATATCACCCATCTCATTTCTTATTCTGGTCATTTGCTTCCTCTCATGTTTTTCTTTTGTCAGGTTGGCCAGTGGTTTATCAATTTAGTTGATTTATTCAGAGAACCAGCTTTTGGTCTTGTTAATTCTTTTGAATTGTTTTTCAATTTTCTATTTCATTTAGTTCTGCTCTAATTTTTATTATTTGTTTTCTTCTGGGGTCTGAGGGTTTCTTTTGTTGCTCTCTATTTGTTCAAGTTGTAGGGATAATTCTTTGGTTTTGCCCCTTTCTTCTTTTTGTATGTGTGCATTTATTGATATAAATTGACCTCTGAGCGTTGCTTTAGCTGCATCCCAAAAATTCTGATAGGAAATGTTTTCATTCTCATTGGATTCTCTGAATATCTTTATTCCATTCTTAATATCTCCTATAATCCAGTCTTCCTTGAGCAGGGTATTGTTCAGTTTCCAAGTGCTTAATTTCTTTTCCCTGCTTTTTCTGTTACTGATTTCCACTTTTATGGCCTTATGGTCAGAGAAGTTGCTTTGTAATATTTCAATGTTTTGCATTCTGCTAAGGCTTACTTTATGACCTAATATGCACTTTTTTTATGCACTAGAAAAGAAAGTATGCTTGGTCACTGTTGGCTGGAGTGTTCTGTATATGTCCATGAGGTCAAGTTGGTTGATTGTGGCATTTAGATCTTCTGTGTCTTTATTGAGCTTCTTTCTGGATGTCCTGTCCTTCACCAAAAGTGGTGTCTTGAAGTCTCCTATGATTATTGTGGAGCTGTCTATCTCACTTTTCAATGCCGATAGAGTTTGTTTTATGTATCTTGCAGTCCTGTCATTGGGTGCATAAATATTTAATATGGTTATATCTTCTTGGTATATTGTCTCTTTAATCATTATATAGTGTCCTTCCTTATCCTTTATGATGGGTTTAACTTTAAAATCTATTTTGTCAGAAATTAATATTGCCACTCCTGCTCTTCTTTAATTGTTGTTTGCTTAATATATTTTTTCCATCCTTTGAATTTTAGTTTGTGTCTCTAAATCTAAAGTGTGTCTGTTGGAGGCAGCATATAGACAGATCATGTTTTTCAATCCATTCTGCCACTCCCTGTCTCTTTATTGGTGCATTTAGTCCATTTACATTCAGTGTAATTATGGATAGGTAGTTTTTTTTTTTTTATGAATTTAGCGATATCATTTTGATGTCTTTTTTTGGTTTTGTCGACAGTTTCTTTTCCCACTTAATTTTATGTTCCGATTGTCTTTATATGTTGTCCTCTCCACATATTCATTGTTGTTGATTTTTTTATTCTGCTGAGTCTCTATTTTTTTCTTGTATTTTATTTTGGTGTATAGGATAGTTTGTCTTCTTTGTGGTTACATTATTATCTACCCCTATTTTTCTAAATTTAAACCTAGCTTTTATTTCTTTGTATTGCCTTATCTTCCTCTCCATATGGAAGGTCTGTGACTACATTTCTTAGTCCCTCTTTATTGTTTTAATGTTGTCTTCTTTTACATAATAACATCACTGTTACCCTGTTTTGAGCTTTTTTTTTAATCTTGATTTCTTTTTTTGATTTCCCTGTCTGGGTTGACTTCTGATTGCTCTGCCCAGTGTTCTAGTCTTTTGATGATGCCTGATTTTATTGATTTTCTAACCAAAAAACTCCCTTTAGTATTTCTTGTAGTTTTGGTTTTGTTTTCATGAATTCCCTAAACTTCTGTTTATCTGGAAATGTCCTAATTTCACCTTCACATATGAGAGATAGTTTTGCTGGATATATGAGTCTTGGCTGGCAATTTTTTTCCTTCAATTTTTTATATAACTCATCCCATTGCTTTCTTGTTTGCATGGTTCCTGCCAAGTAGTCCAAGCTTATTCTTATTGACTCTCCTTTGTAGATGACTTTTCGTTTATCCCTAGCCACTCGTAAAATTCTCTCTTTATCTTTGGTTTTGGCAAGTTTGATTATAATATGTCTTGGTGACTTTCTTTTAACATCTACCTTATGTGGAGTTCGATGAGCATCTTGGATAGATATCTTCTTATCTTTCACGATATGAGGAAACTTTTCTGGCAACAAATCTTCAACAATTCTCTCTGTATTTTCTGTTATCCCTCCCTGTTCTGGTACTCCAATCGCTCATAGGTTATTTCTTTTGAAAGAGTCCCACATGATTCTTAAGGTTTCTTCATTTTTTTAAATTTATTTTTCTGATTTTTCTTCAAAAATATTAGTGCCATCATTTTCAAGTTCAGAAATTCTGTCTTCCACTTATTCAGTTCTGCTTCTCTGACTTTCTACTGAGTTGTCTAATTCTGTAATTTTATTTTTAATTTTCTGAATTTCTGATTGCTGTCTATGGATTTTTTCCAGCTTGTTAAATTTTTTGTTATGTTCCTGAATATCTTTTTAATTTCTTCAATTGATTTATCTGTGTGTTGCTTGGCTTGTTCTGTGTATTGCCTCATTTCCTTCCTGATGCCTTGAAGGATTCTGTATATTAATCTTTTGTATTTTGCCACCAGTAATTCTTTTTTTTTTTTTTTTAATTTCAGGAAGGTGCTTTCATCTAGAAGATCCCTTGATTCTTTGAGAGCTCATTAAGGTGATCATGGTCTGTTTCTTTATGTAACTTGATATTGACTGTTGTCTCTGAGCTATATAGAAGTTATTATGTTAGTTTATTTTATGTTTGCTTACTATGTTATAGCTTCTTGCTTTGTTTTGTTTTGATATGCCCAGATGGGTTGCTTGAGTGAGCTAGCTTGATTATTTTCATCTTTGGAGCTCTGACGTCCTGTCTCCAGATGGCTAGAGGTTGTATCAGGTATATCAGTCTAGGATTCCATTCACTTTTCTTGTATGAAATCAGCTTAGGTGTCCAGGTAGCTGATCAAGTGTGTGGCACAGGCTCTGACCTACAGTCTTAGAGGGGCAGGGGTGATTGATGTAGGTACCAGTATCTGGTTGCAGCAGGGAGTCACACTCTGAACAAGGCGGAGGTTGAGAATCATCCCCTGCGTGTCTCTGAGGAAAGTGTGTCCCCGTTGCCTAGAGCATACAGGTGGGTAGGTTCTGCAGATGAGCCGTGGGTACCTTTTTTTTTTTTTTTTTAAGGGCTGGGAGGTACCAGTCATCCTTGGATCCCTGTCAGAGATGGCTGGGTGACCTGAGTGGAGGTACCAGTCCTTAGACCCCAATGTTTAATAGGCAAAGCAATGTCAAACATCAACCACCCAGCTCTCCACTGCACAGTTGAAACAGTTGGAGTCTGCCAGCAAGGGCCTATTCTCCCAAAATAGGCCTACACAGGTCCATGCAGAGGGGAAAGGTACTCAAAGTCCAGGGACCATTTATGGCTGGACAGGAGCAGCTTCTGTCCTGAGCTCTCTCAATTAGTGAAGCTGGCAAATTATCTTTTCCCCCAGTTAAAAATTTATTCATTCTCCAAGGCCAGGAGGATGGCTCTAGGTGCCTAAAGGGATCTATCTCAGGCTGAGGGAAGTCAGCCACTGAAGCCAGCTTGGGAGTGGGGGGACATGGTAAAACAGACACAAGGACTAAGCTTTTGCCAAGAGTGCCTTTCTTCTCCAGTTCGGAAGGAAATTTTTTTTTTTTTTTAATGATTTAACTATTTTTTCTCAACCTGAGAAAACTTTGCCCACCCTAAGTCCTCAAAGAGTTTGGTGAATTTAATATTCAATGCCTTGAGCTGGGTTTGTAAGACATGGTGATTATGTTTGCACAGCCATTACGAAGGAGGTGGGCTTGGGAAGCTCACCCATGTTGCCTGCTAGACACAGAGAGATCACAGTGGAACTGACCTAACAGCCAAGTCTGACTTTAGGGCTAAACAGACATGTAGGCACAGTGACCAGAAGGCAGAATGAGTTCATATTTGATTCAGGCAATGGGCAACAACAAGGAGTCAGAGGACAGCTGGATGTGGATGAAGTGAGGGCTTTGAGAATCCAGGCAGTGACGTAGAAAATCTTCCCCCAGGTTTCAGGGATCTAGCTAACAGACTGAGGAATAGCAGGTAGCTATTTCTGAGATGGAAGACCAAGAAACGCAAGATCCTGGTTCTTCCTTCTAGGCAAACTTAATTACAGGAGGGTTAAGGTGCAAGAAGAATGTGTGTGATTAATTCTTGATTATAAGATCAAAGATTTCAAAGCACTGTTTCTTAAAGTATGATTCCAGGGCCATCTCCATCAGAATGACTTGGTATGGCCATTTAATGTGCAGATTCCTGGTCCCCACCTCTGGTTTGCTGAGTCAAAATTGACCAAAGGTTGGGGAGGGAGGCTCTAGATTTTTTGCAAGCTTTCCAGGACACTGCTAAAAAACCCAACTGACTGAAGGGATGACAATATTAAACACCAGAGATCGGAATAGAGGGGAGATGTGAGGAGGGGCAGCTTTGTGTTTTTATATAGTTCCTACCTTTGGATGGGTTGTTTCAGGAATTAGGAAAACAAAAGAAAACAACAACAAAAACAGCTGCTCTCAAGTTGACTTCAACTCCTGGAGATCGCATATGAGTCAGAGTAGAACTTGTTATTGTTTTCAATCACTGACTTTTTGGCAGTAGATGACCAGGCCTTTCTTCTGTTAAAAATGAAACAAAGTTTCTGTAAAATAGAACAGTTTTATTCAGATTCATAGATATGGAAATCAGGAAGTGCCATAATGAAAGTTCAGAAGTGGCACTCCAAAGAGGGAACATGAAGACATGCCTTTTATACTCAGTTTTATAGAACTCTGTACAGAGTTGGGAAGGAGTATGAGAGTGCATTTGGTTGACATTCAACATGTTCTGTAAGACTCATTTGCTGAGGATTTCCTTTGGCTAAGGTCCTCAAATTTCATCTAGGTTTCCTGTATTCCAGAGCTGTTTTCTGCAACAGTATAGGTGGGCCACCTTAGAATGTTGAAGAACAACTTATCGTAGTTATGGGTCATGTACTCTAAAAAGCAGAAGCAGGCGCCTAGGACAGATGGAGTCTGAATGAGGCTTGTGTCAGTCATTTTAATTATGTCAAGAACCTCAGCTTTAGAGTACTCATTCACACTTCCAAGGTATCTCTGGGTGAACTCAAACTTCCAACTTTTCAGCATTAACCATTTGCATGTTAACTGTTTGCACCACTCAGGAACTGGAGCTATGTGTAATTCTAGAAGTAAGATAAATCAGTAGTGATCTAGAAGATAATATTGGAACCATTATTCCCTGTTCTTGAGCATAAACAATGTGACCCAGGGGGAGCTGGACCCACAGGGACTCACAAAGATACATCAACTGGGCCCTGAGGTATAAAGACAATAGCTAGGACAATCTTGGAAAACATCTTTTAGGGAATCTTTCATATAAATAAATTATAAACAGCACAAAAGACCCACATACTTTCCACTCCTATCTTTTTCTATTAGCATTTAGTGAAAAGTAAGACTTGTTGAACCAATGAAGACCCTCTCCACTGTCATTACTGAAACCTGTACCAATGATTATTAAGAAAGACAATTCAAAACATAGAATCATGGTGACATCAGTTTTTAGCCAACCTGTGAAAAAGTGAAACTTTCAATGGTTTTGACCATTTGTAATGTTAATATATAATAATGATTCTGTAGCATTCCTTGGACTTGGACAGACAGAGCTCTGGCAGCATGCTTATCTGTTTTCCCACTTTTGCCTATTATGTAGTGTTCCTCAGACTCGGACAGATATGGCTCTGACAGCACTGTTGTCCTTTTCCTACTTATGCTTCTTCGAATATATGCCGAATAAAACTTCTTTTTGCTTTACTATAACTTTATAGTGCTTTTTCCATAGAATAGTAGTATTTCTGCAGAGAAGATGGGAGAACTAATATTTTGAACTAATATATCAATTGATAATACACATCAAACACACAAATACACATATGCATATATATAGACTAAGTGTATGTGTATACAATACACATATATGTTTGTATGTGTATATATATAGAGAGAGAGAAACGTGCCAATAGGAGAGTCAGTAATTGTGGAAACAATATAAATATAATAATCAGAACAGTATTTTTACTGGAAGTTTTGGGGTTTTAAATTTCATTTTGGATAACACGCTTTGTTTCATCATTTGAAATGGCAAAATTTCATCATTTGAAGTGGCAACATTTCTTCTAGGATATGTAAAAAAAATCCACCAAATATTTACACTATTATGTAATATTATTATATAATCATTATGTATAATATTTAATGACAGCAACATGAAAATAATAAAACTTTCCCAGTATCTGAACCCAGGAGTCTTTTTGGTACACATGGCCATGTACATAAACTTTTAATCAAAATTCTAAAGATTGTTTCTTGATTTTCTCTCTGAATTAGGAGGTATATTATTCTTATTTATCATAAACTTATTTCTAATTTCTTCTTTTTCCTTTTTTTTTATTGTGCTTTAAGTGAAAGTTTACACATCAAGTCAGTCTCTCACACAACAATTTATATACACCTTGCTAGGTACTCCTAGCTGCTCTCCTTCTAACGATACAGCACACTCCTTCTCTCCATGCTGCATTTCCTGTATCCATTCAGCCAGCTTCTGCTCCCTCTGCCTTCTCATCTCCCCTCCAGACAGAAGCTGCCCACATAGTCTCATGTGTCTAGTTAAGGCAACAAGCTCACTCCTCACCAGAATCATTTTCTATCTTACAGTCCAGTCCAATCCCTGCCTGAAGAGTTGGCCTTGGGAAAGGTTCCCGTCTTAGGCTAATGGAAGGTCTGGACACCATGACCTCCAGAGTCCTTCTAGTCTCAGTCAGACCATTAAGTCTGGTCTTTCCTTAAGAATTTGAGGTCTGCATCCCACTGCCCTCCTGCTCCATCAGAGATTCTCTGTTGTGTTCCCTGTCAGGGCAGTCATTGGTTGTAGCTGAGAGCCATCTAATTCTTCTGGTCTCAGGCTGATGTAGTCTCTGATTTATGTGGCCCTTTCTGTCTCTCAAGCTCATAATTACGTTGTGTCTTTGGTGTTCTTCATTCTCCTTTGCTCCGGGTGATCTGAGACCAATTGATGCATCTTAGATGGCTGCTTGCTAGCGTTTAAGACCCCAGGCACCACTCACCAAAGTGGGATCCAGAAGGTTTTCTTATTAGATTTTATTATACCAATTGACCTAGATGTCCCCTGAAACCATGGTCCAAAGACCCCAGGCCCTGCTACTCTGGCCTTTGAAGCATTCAGTTTATTCAGGAAACTTCTTCGCTTTTAGTTTAGTCTAGTTGTGCTGACCTCTTCTGTACTGTGTTGTCTTTCCCTTCACCTAAAATAGTTCTTGTCTATTATCTAATTAGCGAATACCCCTCTCCCTCCTTCCCTCCCTACCCTCGTAACCATCAAAGGATATTTTCTTCTCTGTTTAAACTATTTCTTAAGTTCTTAAAATAGTGGTCTTATACAATATTTGCCCTATTGCAATTGACAAATTTCGCTCAGCATAATGCCTTCCAGATTCCTCCACGTTATATAATGTTTCATGGATTCATCATTGTTCTTCATCGTTGCGGAGTATTTCATTGTGTGAATATACCATCATTTATTTATCCATTCATCCATTAATGGGCACCTTGTTTACTTCCATCTTTTTGCTACTGTGAACGGTGCTGCAATGAACATGGGTGTGCATACATCTGTTCGTGTAAAGGCTCTTATTTCTCTAGGATATATTCCAAGAAGTGGGATTGCTGGATTGTATGGTAGTTCATTTTCTAACTTATTGAGGAAGCACCAAACTGATTTCCAAAGTGGTTGTATTATCTTACATTCCCACCAGCAGTGTATAAGTGCTCCAGTCTCTCCACAACCTCCCCAACATTTATTATTTTATGTTTTTTGGATTACTGCCAGCCTGAGATGGTATCTCACTACAGTTTTGATTGGCATTTTTTTTTTTTTTGTGAATGGGTAATGATCCTGAGCTTTTTCTCAAGTATCTGTTAGCTGCCTGAATGTCTTCTTTGCTGAAGTGTCTGTTCATTTTTTAATTGGGTTATTTGTCTTCTTGTTGTTGAGTTTTTGCAGTATCATGTAGATTTTAGAGATCTGGCGCTGATTGGAAATGCTGTAGCTAAAACCTTTTTCCCAGTTTGTAGGTAATCTTTTTATTCGTTTGGTGAAGTCTTCAGATGAGCATAGGTGTTTAATTTTTAGAAGCTCCCAGTTATCTACTTTCTCTTCTGGTGTTTATACATTGTTAATAATGTTTTGTATGCTGTTTATGTTATTTATTAGAGCTCCTAGCATTGTCCCTATTTTTTCTTCCATGATCTTTATCATTTTAGATTTTATATTTAGGTCTTTGATCAATTTTGAGTTAGTTTTTGTGTACAGTATGAGGAATGGGTCTTATTTCATTTTTTTTAGATGGATATCCAGTCATGCCAGCACAATTTGTTAAAGAGACCATCTTTTCCCCATTGACTGACTTTGGGTCTTTGTAAAATATCAGCTACTCATATGTGGATGGATTTATGTCTGGATCTTCAATTCTGTTCCATTTGTCTATGTATTGATTGTTGTACCAGGACCAGGCTGTTTTGACTACTGTCACAGTATAATATGTTCTAAAATCAGGTAGTGTGAGGCCTCCCACTTTTTCAATAATACTTTTCTTATCCAGGGCCTCTTTCCCTTCCATACAAAGTTGGTGATTTGTTTCTCCATCTCATTAAAAAATGTCGTTGGAATTTGGATCAGAATTGCTTTGTATCTATAAATGGCTTTTGGTAAAATAGACATTTTTACAATGTTGAGTCTTCCTGTCCATGAGCAAGGCACGTTTGTCCACTTATGCAGGTCTCTTTTGGTTTCTTGCAGTAGTGTCGTGTAGTTTTCTTTGTATAGGTCTTTTACTTCTCTGGTTAGATTTATTCCTAAGTATTTTATCTTCTTGGGGGCTACTGTGAATGGTATTGATTTGGTGATTTCCTCTTCAATGTTTTTTTTGTTGGTGCAGAGGAATCCCACTGATTTTTGTGTGTTTATCTTTTATCCTGACACTCTGCTTAACTTTTCTATTCATTTCAGTAATTTTCTTGAGGATTCTTTAGGGTTTTCTGTGTATGAGACCATATCATCTGCAAATAAAGGTACTATTACTTCTTCCTTACCACTCTGGATGCCCTTTATTTCTTTGTCTAGCCTACTTTCCCTTGCTAGGGCTTCCAGCACAATGTTGAATAAGAGTGGTAATAAAGGGCATCCTTGTCTGGTTCTCGTTCTCACGGGGAATGCGTTCAGATTCTCTCCATTTAGGATGATGTCGCCTGTTGGCTTTTTATAAATGCCCTTTATTATGTTGAGGAATTTCCTTCTATTCCCATTTAGCTGAGATTTTTTATCATGAATGGGTGTTGAACTTTTTCAAATGTCTTTTCTGTGTCAATTGATAAAATTATGTAGTTCTTGGCTTTTGTTTTATTTATGTGATGGATTACAGTGACAGTTTTTCTAATGTTAAACCATCCCAGCATACCTGGTATGAATCCCACTTGGTCATGATGAATTATTATTTTTTGTAATATTGTTGAATTCTATTGGCTAGAATTTTGTTGAGGATTTTTGCATCTAAGTTCATGAGGGACTTAGGTCCATAATTTTCTTTTTTTGTGGTCTCTTCACCTGGTTTTGGTATTAGGGGTATGCTGGCTTCATAGAATGAGTTTGGGAGTATTCTATCATTTTCTATGCTTTGAAATACCTTTACTAGTAGTGGTGTTAACTCTTTTCTGAAAGTTTGGTAGAACTCTGCAGTGAATCTGTCAGGGCCAGGGCTTTTTTGTTGTTGTTGTTGCGAGGTTTTTAATTACCTTTTCAATCTTTTCTTTTGTTATGGGTTTATGTAGTTGTTCTACCTCTGTTTGTGTTAATTTAGGTAGGTAGTGTGTTTCTAGAAATTCTTCCATTTCTTCTAGGTTTTCAAATTTGTTAGAGTACAATTTTTCATAGTAATCTGATATGATTCTTTTAATTTCTGTCGGGTCTATTGTGATATCGCCCATCTTATTTCTTATTCGGGCTATTTGCTTCCTCTCCTGTTTGGGTAATGGTTTATCAATTTTGTTGGTTTTTTTTCAAAGAACCAGCTTGTGGTCTTGTTAACTCTTTCTATTGTTTTTCTCTCCTCTTTTTCATTTAATTCTGCTCTAATTGTTATTATTTCTTTCTTCTGGTGCCTGAGGTTTTTTTTTGTGTTGCTCTCTTTCTATTTGTTCAAATTGTAGAGATAATTCTTCCGTTTTGGCCCTTTCTTCTTTTTGGATGTGTGCATTTATTGCTATGACTTGACCTCTGAGCACTGCTTTCACTGTGTCCCAAAGTTGTGATAGGAAGTGTTTTCATTCTCATTGGATTCTGTGAAATTCTTTATCCCATCCTTAATTTCTTCTATAACCCAGTCATTTTTGAGCAGGGTGTTGTTCAGTTTCCAAGTGTTTCATTTCTTTTCCCTGTTTTTTCTGTTATTGATTTCTACTTTTATGGCCTTACGGTCAAAGAAGATGCTTTGTAATATTTCAATGTTTTGGATTCTACTAAGGCTTGCTTTATGACCTAATATGTGGTCTATCCTAGAGAATGTCCCATGTGTGTTGGAAAAGAAAGTATACTTGGCTGCCACTGGGTGGAGTGTTCTGTATATGTCTATGAGGTGAAGTTGGTTGATTGTGGCATTTAGATCTTCTGTGTCTTTATTGAGATGCTTTTTGGATATCCTGTCCTTCACTGAAAGTGGTGCTTTGAAGCCTCCTACTATTACTGTAGAGCTGTCTCTCTCAATTTTCAATGCTGTTAGAATTTATGTATCTTGAAGCCATGTCATTGGCTGCATGAATATTTAATATGGTTATATCCTCCTGGTATATTGTCCCTTTAATAATTGTATAGTGTCCTTCCTTATTCTTTGTGGTGGATTTAACTTTAAAGTACATTTTGTCTGAAATTAATATTGCCAGTCCTGCTCTTTTTTGATCCTTACTTTCTTGATGTATTTTTTTCATCCTTTGAGTTTTAGTTTGTTTTTGTCTTTAAGTCTAAGGTGTGTCTCTTGTAGGCAGCATATAGACGGATTGTGTTTTGTTTTTTTTTTAACCTTTCTGCCATTCTCCGTCTCTTTATTGGTTCATTTAGTCCATTTACATTCAGTGTAATTATGGATAGCTTGAGGTTTTTTTTTTTTATGAGTTTAGTGCTGTCATTTTGATGTCTTTTTTTGTGCATTCTTGACAGCTTCTTTTTCCCACTTAATTTTTTTGCTGAGTAGTTTATCTTTAAAATTGTCTTTTTCCCTTATTCATTCTTCTTGATTTTGTTTTTGCTGAGATTTTATGTTTTTCTTGGATTTTATTTTGATGTGTAGGATTGTTAGTCTCCTTTGTGGTTACCTTAATATTTACTTCTATTTTTCTAAGTTTAAAACAAACTTTTATTTCTTTATATTGCCTTGACTTCCTCTCCATACGAAAGATCTATGACTACCGTTTTAGCCCCTCTTTATTGTTGTAATGTTGTCATCTTTTACATAATGACATAGCTGTTCCCCTTTTTGACTGTTTTTTAATCTTGATTTATTTTTATAATTTCCTTATCTGGGTTGATATCTGGTTGCTCAGTCCTGTTTTCTAATCTTGGATTGATATCTAATATTATTGATTTTCTAACAAGAGAACTCCCTTTAATATTTCTTGTAGTTTTTGTTTGTTTTTTACAAATTCCCTAAACTTCTGTTTATATGGAAATGTCCTAATTTCACCTTTATATTTGAGAGACAGTTTTGCTCAATATATGAGTCTTAGCTGGCAATTCTTTTTTTCTTTCAATGCTTTATATATGTCATCCCAATGTCTTCTTGCCTGCGTGGTTTCTGCCAAGTAGTCTGAGCTTATTCTTATTGACTCTCCTTTGTAGATGACTTTTTGTTTACCCCTAGCCACTCGTAAAATTCTCTCTTTATCTTAGGTTTTGACAAGTTTGATTATAATATGTCTTGGTGACTTTCTTTTAACATCTACGTTATGTGGAGTTCAATGAGCATCTTGGATAGATATCTTCTTATCTTTCACGATATCAGGGAAGTTTTTTGGCAACAAATCTTCAACAATTCTCTCTGTATTTTCTGTTATCCCTCCCTGTTCTGGTACTCCAATCACTTGTAGGTTATTTCTCCTGATAGAGTCCCACATGATTCTCAGGGTTTCTTCATTTTTTTTAATTCTTTTATCTGATTTTTCTTCAAATATATTGGTGCCAAGTGTTTTATCTTCAATCTCACTAATTCTGCCTTCCACTTTTTCCATCCTGCTCCTCTGACTATTGAGTTGTCTAATTATGTAATTTTATTGTAAATTTTCTGAATTTCTGATTGGTGTCTCTCTCTGGATTCTTGCAGCCTATTAAATATTTCATTATGTTCTTAAATAACCATTTTAATTTCTTCAAGTGCTTTATCTGTGTGTTCCTTGGCTTGTTCTGTATTTTGTCTGATCTCGTTCTTGATGTCTTGAAGGGTCTGTATATTAATCTTTTATATTGTATATCTAGTAACTCCAGGATACACCTTCATTTCGAAAATTCCTTGATTCTTTGTTTTGAAAGCTTGTTGAAGTGATCATGGTCTGCTTCTTTATGTGATTTGATATTGACTGTTTCTCTGAGCCATCTATAGGTTATTGTATTAATTTATTTTATGTTTGCTTACTCTATCCTAGCTTCTTGCTTTGTTTTGTTTTGATATTCCCAAAAAGGCTGCTTGAGTGACGTAGCTTGATTATTTGCACCTTTGAAGTTCTAACATCCTGTCATGAGATGGCTGGAGCTGTCACCAGGTATATGAGTCTAGGAGTCCATTCATTTTTCTTGTATGGATTCAACTCGGGTGTTCAGGTAGTTGGTCATTAAGTGTGTGGTACAGGTTCTATCCTATAGTCTTAGAGGGGCAGGGGTGTTTGATATAGGCACAGGTATCTGGTTGCAGCAGGAGGTCACATTCTGAACAAGGCAGGGGGCTGAGGATGTCCCTTGAGCATCTGTGAGGTAAGTAAGTCCCTGTTCCCTAGAGCACACAGGTGAGTGGGTTCTGCATACAGACCATGAACACCCAGTGCTTTTGGTTTTAAGGACTGGGAGGCACCACTTTTCCTTGGACCCCTGTTGCAGGTGGCTAGGTGATGTGGGTGGAGCCACCAGTCCTCAGGCCCCTGATGTGGGTCGATGAGGACCCTGTTTAATAGGCAAAGTGGTGTCAAACATCAAAAACCCACCTCTCCACCACACAGCTGAAACAGTTAAATTCAGATCTCAAGCATATACACCATTGCAGTAACAAGGGCCTAATCTCCTGAAATGGGCCCACACAGGTCCATGTAGGAAGGAAAGTTATTCAAAGTCCACAGACCATTTGTTCTTGGACAGGAACCACTTCTGTCCTGAGCTCCCCAGCTTACTGGAGCTGGCAGATTATCTTTTCCTCCAATTGTTAATTTATTCCTTCTTCAGAGCACACAGCAGGACCTATATCAGGCCCAGGTAAATCAACAGCCACTGAAACCAGCTTGGGAGCTGGGTCACAGTAAAATAAGCACAAGTACTTAGCTTTTGCCGAGAGCTCTGTTCTTCCCTGCTCCCGGAGGTGGGGCTATACTGTGTGGCTTGCTGTCTTCCCCTGAGGAAACCACATCCTGAGTGCTACCACCAGCCCCTGCCAGCCTCTCTGCAGTTGCTCCAAGGGATCATGCCTGAGGGGCGCTGGTTCCCACCGAATCAGGCCTGGCAACTCCTTGCTGCTTCTGAACCATCTCTCCCTCTTCCTGCTCCTCAGTCCAATTTCCTAACTTTGGCTTTGATGTTCAGGGCTCCTAGCTTGTCATATATATAATCGTTTCACTTGTTTCTTCAGTTCTTTGTTGTAAGAGGGATCACCCAAAGGGTCTATCTACTCAGCCATCTTGGTCCCGCTTCTCTATTTCTAATTTCTTGATGCCACACATTTAAAATGATTCTCCATAAAGCAAGTGAAAGTTCAGTCTGTAAATGCTGTCATTGTTGTCAGGTGCTATTGAGTTGGTTTCAACTCATAGTGACCCTGTGTACAACAGAACAAAACACTACCTAACTCTGAGCTATCCTCACAATCATTGGTATGTTTGAGCCCATTGTTGCAGCAACTGTGTCAATCTACCTTACTAACACTTTTTCTCATTTTTCCTGACCCTCTACTTTACCAAGCATTATATCCTTCTCCAGGGACTGGTCTTTCTTGATTACATGTCCAAAATATGTGAGACAGGCCTTACCATACTCACTTTGAAGGAGTGTTCAGGATGTACTTCTGTGAATAGGAATCAAAATATGAATGTTGTTGTGTGCCATCGAGTCAATTACAACACATAGCAACCTGTTAAAAATAATCAAAACCCAAAGAAATTGAAACATAAGGTTCATTTTGAGCAGTTATTCTATATGCATATTGGGAGGCCATTCTGATTCCAGAAAACAAACAAACAAATGGCTTCAAGTAAGGTAGTTACAATGAAACTTAAAAAGAGAAGAGAAGGGAGAAGAATAGGAGATCAACTATGGGCTAATCTTTACAGGATTTACCAAACCCTGCCTTCCCTCTTTTACTGAGAACAGATATCGGGTCACAAAGTGATCTCTGCTCCTCCACTCACCTGCAGGGATACTTTTTGAGATTTAAATTAGGAGAGCCTGGATTCTTTTTCATTTAATTGGGAGGTAATTGTTTTGTTGACTATCCTTTTCTAGCAGGAAAGGACAAATTTACATTGTTGGACTCTCCTGGCCCAGTGGCTAATTGCTGGGCTGTTAACCCAAAGGTAAGTGGTTTGAACGCAAAAGCTGCTCCATGGGAGAAAGATGTGGCAGCCTTAGAAACCCCATGGGACAGGTCTACACTGTCCTATTCGGTCACTATGAGTCAGATTCGGCAACAATGGGTTTGATTTCTGCTTTAGAGCAGTTTCTGCCAAGCTTTTGCAGTTTGGGTCAGGCTTTTTTTGGTTAATATTTGGTTCATGGATAAGAAAAACCTTAAAATCATTGTTAAAAAAAAAGAAAAACTGTTGTTGTTGAGTCAACTCCAACTCATGGTAACTCTATAGGACAGAGTAGAACTGCCCCACAGTGTTTCCAAGGAGCGACTCGTGGATTCGAACTGCTGACCTTTTGGTTAGCAGCCTGAGCTCTTAACTCTTCAACAACCACTAAAGGACAGAGCAGAACTACCCCATCAGTTTTCCAAGGTTGCAATCTTTATGGAAGCAGACTGCCACATCCTTCCCCTGCGGTGGCGCTAGTAGTTCAAAATAATGACCTCTCATTAGCAGCCAAGTAGTTAACAGTATGCCACCAGGATCCCTTAGAAATGTAAATAGAAATATGCTTTGTTAGATAAGACAGCAAGTTACTCTAAATCTGAGGCATAGGTCTTATCCCAAAATACCAAGTAAACATAATTTTTGCTCAAATAGAATAAAAAAGGAACCATAGAACCATTTTCTGTAAAACATCAAAGCCAGGAGAGTTCAGCAGGGCCCTGAGTTCTGGGTTGGCTATGACTATTTCACAAGTGGCAGAGACTTTTGCCCTTGAGGACTGTTTTGTTTGTATGCTCCATCCCAGTAACTAGCTAAAAAAATGAAAAACAGATTTTGGTCTGTTATAGATAAGCCTGGTGACTGCGTCGGAGTGAATGTTGCTTTGTTTTGTTTTTGTTGCAACACAAAATTAACAAGGTGTCAAATGAACATCATGACCTCATTTTTATTGCAGGCAGACAAAATTCATAACTGAGAACAGGGCCTCCTTCTGCAGCTCAGCGAAACTGCGTTTGCGGAATTTCACAAGCTCAGCTGGTTCTTGGGGACAGAAAATCTCCTGTATCCTGACTCTCATCTGGTAAGCACATTTCCACACTTGGCGACTCACATGAGCCCTGCTCTCACGGAGCTTTCACTTCCCCACTAATCATATTCACAACCTTTGCTTCCTCGGTGGAGTGTGGAGAATCTACCGTAAAGAAAGTGCCCTTTCAGCTGGAGTTTTTCTTCATGCAGCACTACCCAGATTTTTGGAAAGAGCTCAACTCTTCCTCTCCCCTGGGCACACAGAACAGCAGAATGCTGTGGAAACTGCCAAAATGCTAATCATGAAAGAAAAAAAAAAAAAACAAGATCCAGATGGGACGAGATGGACATATTTCATTTATCCTGGGAACCTCTACATTATATCATTTGTGATGCATAATACACCCAGCCTTGGCCCTTTATAAACAAACACTGCAGAGGCATATGCCACAAGATTATAAACAGAGTTGGCCATAAATTTGATGGGGCCGTACACTCAGCATTGCACATGGCTGTGGCTTATTCAGCGGTATCCGGGGGCTATACTGTGTTCCCTTGGCTGCCAAGCAATTTTGTAATCTCAGTTCACCCAAAAGGCCAGGGTCCCGGTGGAGTAATTCATTTAATGAAACTCCAAGGCATTTCACACCAAAGAAATCGCAGCTCACTTAGTCAGCTCACGTTTAATCAGATACCACCTTTATGGTGGCAGAGTTTCTGAAGAACCAGAAAATCTGTTCTCAATCTTTAGTGGGCACAGGCGAGTGGTTTAAAAAAGCAAATTGTAAGGGTCCCACTCTCACTTCTCAACCTCATTCCATCTCGGCTGACTCAGAAGGTTTTGGCTAGGCCTTCGCATTTGCCTTTTTAACAAGTATTTCAGGTGCCTCTGAAGTCATTGCTCCAGGAAATACTAGCAGAGAAACACTGAGATAGATAAGTGATTCGGAATCTGCTTTACGAGCATGGAAAATAGCTCTAAGAATCCCTCCTTCTCTTTATTTAGGGAATAACTTGAAGTAATTGTCCTCCATTCTAAAGAAATACGAACACATAATGTAATTAACTATGACTAGCTGCTCAGAGGAATCCCTGGGTGGTGCAATTAGCATACTGGGCTGCTAACTGAAATTTGGAGGTATAAGTCCACCTAGAGGCACCTTGGAAGGAAGCCCTGGAGATCTACTTCCGAAAAGTCAGCCACTGAAAACCCTGTGGAGCACAATTCTACTCTGACACACATGGGGTCAACATGAGTGGGGATGACAAGTGCTTTTTGCTTGTTTTTTAGCCACTTAGAACATTTCCAACAATGGGTTGCAAACCATTATGTACACAGGAAACAACTGCACACAAAGAGAGAATGTCTGGATTGTCAGTAGTCATTTTCTTATACTCTGTGTGCCTGCCCTCCTAGTCACTCCTGACCCTGTGGACTCTGTGCAGGTAAAGTACTTCCACATTAACTTCTAGGATCACTTGTCTGTCCTGACTAAGTTAAGAATGAGCAAAGCAGTGGGACCCTGAGGGAACCAGATTCAGGCTAAGTTAGTTAGATACCTGATTCCATGCAAATTACTTCATTACTCCCTTTCTGATGAATCATTCTAAAACTCAAGGGCCATGTAAAATTGGATGGAAGTTGGAGCATGGGGTGGGAAGAGGAAAGGAAATTTGGAAATAAACCAGGTTAGATCAGCAAGTGTGAGGCCCTTGATGGCAAAGAACAATGAGGACTGGCAGTATCTGTTGGTGGAGAAGTGCTAGAGACAGCTACCACTCTCTCTTCCTAAGAAAAGTGAAAGCAGATGAATGGGATGGAAGCAAGGAAATATTGTATGTCTTTATAGAATTTATATTTTAGTCTTGGCTTTGCCACCTCTTTAACATATTATTTCATTTTGGTTTTAGTCCAAGATGACTCCTTTTAACATAGGTTTACTTTAATGTACCTGGCGAGTATTTTGTTTTTGACTATTTGACTGATAGGAGGCATTGCCTACTGAGTTGTCTTCTGTTTCCTCCACTCCTGGGTCTTTATCTCTATAAACCCAACCAAAAAAACCAAAACCCAGTCTATAGACTCCCCAAAAATGTAATGTGATGTCTTAGGTAGCTATACATACATTCATATGGAACTGTCTGAAATCTCAGCAAACAGAGTTGACATGCCACATGGTGACGTGGTACACATCCTTTTAACTTTTCTCTGGTTAGCCCTTTTTTTTTTTTTCCTTAAAGTTTTCTGTTAGCTGTGGTATCGGTTTCTTAGACTGCTGTAACAAAGTGTCACACACTGGTGACTTAAAACCACTGAAATTGGTTCTCTTACAGTTCTGGACACTAGACGTCCAAATTCAGGGTGTTTGTCTGAAGGCTCTAGGGAAAGAGCCTTCCTTGTGTCTTCTAGCTTCTGGTAGACCCCGGCATTCTTGTGGTTTGTGGAAGCATCACTCAACTCTCCCTCTGTCTTCCAATAGCTGTCTTCCCTTTGCATTTCTCTGGCTGTGTCTCTTCTCCTTTTTTGTAAGGATAACGGCCATATTGGATTAAGACCCGCCCTACTCCAGTACGACATTTTACTAATTTAAGCGATAACATCTTCAATGATCCCATTTCCAAACAAAGTCAGCTTCTCAACAAATGGCTTGGGACTTTAATGTATCTTTTTAGAGGACACAATTCAATCCATATCATCTGTTATCATAGCTTCATAATAAAGTCTAAATATTAATATCCTTATACACATAAAAGTTTGTAACTGAGGCAGGAGCTGCTTGGTGGGGTTTTAAATCAGACTCCCAAAAGGTGTAAGAAATTTTTAATTTTTCCACATGTCAACTTAATTTCTACGTTGTGCCCACATGGCTTTTCTCTTGGGTAGAAAAACCAAACTGTAGTCAAATTAGTTTTCCTACTTCCATTTCCTCTATATGACAATCTATATTCCAGGGGTTTTCATGGCACCATACTTGGGGATGAGGAGCATCTGGTTTTCAGTTATTGTCAGTGCAGCTTGACATCTGTTGAGACACATCTCCTTTACCTGCTCTGTAGACTTCAACCTATGCAGGTAGCTGTGGGGATTTCCCTTGTTATAGGCAATAGGAGCTCTCCAATTCCAGCTCAACTCCAACTGCTGCCCTACACCTGTCAGGAGCATGGGAAGTGTTAGCTGTTCTCAGGGACCTGATTGGGACCCTTGAACTCTGTGAACTGTCTGGGGCTGTGAAAGATCCTTTAACATTTCTTTGCTCTTCTATTATTCCAATAGCATGCAGTACATTCTGAGAACTTGATCATTTTCCAGAATATTCTCTGTGGCTTGAGAACATACTTCTTCTGGGCTCTTAGATTTCCAAACCAATCCAAGGATTTTAATATTCTCACAGCCCAAGTGAGCTGGGGGGTAAGAGGTACAGCACAGGGACCTGCTCACAAATTTCTCTCTCTTTTTCTTTATCTTCCTACTCTTTCTTCCTTTCCCTCAGTCTTGCAAATTTTGTCTGCACTCTGGGGGTTAAAAACCCTCATTCTGCCTTGGATGGCTGCTTGCAAGCTTTTAAGACTCCAGGAACTACACAACAAATTAGGAGGTAGGACAGAAGCACTAAACACATTATTAGGCCAATTAAACTGAGATGTCCCATGAAACCGTGACTCTAAACCTCCAAACTAATAAACCAAATCCCATGAGGTTTTTGGTTATACATAAGCAGCTTCAGTAGCTACTCATTTTCTTGTTGTTGTCATTGTTGTAGGTATATCTATCATACAACTTTTACTAACTCAAACTTTTTATAGATGTACAACTTACTGACAGCAATTGCAATAATTGCCTGTGCAACACTACCCTTAATCAGTGTGAATTTTCCATCACCACTAATCTTCCCTTTCCCTCTCCTTCTCCCTCCCAGCCTTGGTAACCACTAATGAACTTTGGTCTTGATACATTTGCCTGTTCTTTTCTTTTTTATATAAATTAGGCCATACAATATTTGCCCTTTTGTGATTAACTTATTTCACACAGCATAATGTCTTCAAGCTCCATCCATACTGTAGCATGTATCAAGACTTCATTTCTCCTACTGGCTGAGTAGCATTCCATCGTATATATGGACCACATTTTATTTATCCATTCATCTGTTGATGGGCGTTTAGGTTGTTTCCACCTTTTGGCTATTGCAAACAGTGCTGTAATGAACACTGGTGTAAAAGTTTCTGTTTGAGTCTCTGCTTTCAAGTCTCTGGGGTATATACCTAAAAGTGGAATTACTGGGTCATATGATAGTTTCATTTTTGGTTTTTTTGAGGAACAGCCACACTGGTTTCCACTGCAGCTGTACCATTTCAAATTCCCACCTGCAATGGATAAATGTTCTAATTTCCCCACAGCCTCATCAATATTGGTTATTTTCTGTTTTGTTTTTGTTGTTGATATTATTGTTTTTTTTTATCTTAGCCATTCTAAAACAACAAAAACAAAAACCCAAAACCTGTTGCCTTTGAGTAGATTCTGACTCATAGGGTTCCTACAGCTATGCTAGTGGGAGTGAAATGGCATCTCATTATGGTTTTGATTACATCTCTCTGATGGCTAATGGTGTTGAGCATCTTTTCATATGACTGTTGGCCATTTGAATGTTCTTTTTGGTGAAATGTTTGTTCAAGTGCCTTTACCCGTTTTATGATTGGGTTATTTGTCTCTATTGCCCTGAAGCAAGAGTGGAACAAGGAGAGTAAAGAACAGGAGGAGTATATGGAATGTGTGGCTAATTGCCAGGAGACAAATTGGATGGTTCCCAGCTGCCATTACCATTTTAAGGAAAGATGCTATAGAAGAATCCTGATCAAAAGGGGGAAAATTCAGAACAGAATTTTAAATTCCCATGGACTCCAGACTTTCTGGAGTCGTGGAAACTGAATGAAGCTGTGAAACTATTGCCCTGAAATAAACTTTAAGCCATAAACCAAAAATATCCCCTGAATCTTCTTAAAACCAAAAAATAGATTAGCTCAACTAGTAAAGAATGTCTGTCTCGAGCATTGTGCCCTTTCAAGGTCTATCTACATGGGATCAAACTGACAATGGCAACTCGAAAAATTAGATAGGAAACTTAGGGAACAGAGAATTCATGTTAATGAGGGAGGAACAAGTTAGAGAAGGAGGGTGAGAATGGTTGCACAGATAGAAGAATATAATCAATGCACATGTAGAAACTGTTGAAATGGTGTATGTTCTGTTGTATATATTCTCAACAACAACAACAAAATAATTTTTAAAAAAGAAAGAGTAAGCTGAAAAAAAAAAAAAATCCCTGGTTCTGATTTTGTATTCTTGTATTTTTTCAAATCTATTCTCTTCCTGGGTTTTTCCTTTTTTTTTTTTTAATTCAAAAGCCAAGAATTCTACTCTTTTGTTCTCTGTAGTCCTCAGGATGATCCCCCTCCTAAAGCAATGTTGGCAGAATGCCTGTGTTCTAGTTTGGTTTGGGGGAGAATGGGGAAAAGTAGCAACAGAGAAATGCTGGGAAAACCATATGGGTTGATACATCAAAATATTTTCTCACCACATTTATTTGTGATCTTATCTGAACATATTTTTAGGTGTAATTACAGCAAAATACAAACGAGAGTAGAGTTGGAGGGATGGGGTCAATGAGTGTGTGAACAGAATTAATGAATTCAATTTAAAAAAATGTGCTTTGAATTTAGGCTTTTGTTCAGTTTTCATAAACCAATTATATTTAATTTCACAGAGGCATAAGCTACATGCAACACTGAACAGACTAGATAATAAGAACAAGAAAAAGTGCAGATCTAGCTTTTGTTTTGGAAATTTCAAGGCTTGAAAGTATATAAATGCCACTTGAAAACCAGCCATGACTCTTAATCATGAGAATTTGTCTTTCTTTGTGGTATCCTAATTCATTTTGCTCCCAGGCATAATAATTTCTTTTTATTTTATTTTGGAGCTGATAATTAGGGTTATTAAGTATCTATCATCCTGGATCTTATTTAAATATAAATCCCCTAGGTCACGATAGCCTTGAGTTTGATTCTCACTTGAAACTTGCTGAAGGAGCACAAGGATTGTCAAAGCTTTCAGTGTAACAGAAGGCACAAAGACCCACGTGAGAGGGCAAACAAGAGTTGAGGTCTGGGGCTGGGTTTACACAAAGCTCAGTGCATAGAAAATAAAAGGAATTACCAAGGAAATGAGCCTGAGTCCTATTCCATGCCCCATTTTAGGCACATTGGACTAGAAAGGAAGTCTAAAGCTTAATATGCAATTCCTTTTTTTGTTTCTTCAATTTTCAGGTAGCTGACCACCTGGAATTGACTAACAAGTGTTGATTAAAATAAACAGATATGCTATTCTGTGATTGGAGATGATGAAGAGAGGAAAAAGAAATTCAAGATGTGCTGAGGAGTAACTATATGCCAGACTTTTTCATTCATTCTTTTACTAAATATCTACTGACCTCAACTATGTGCCAGTTATACGCTTATTTTTTGCCTTGAGTGTAAATTGGTGACCAAAAATAGACACAGTCCCTGCCTTCATCGACTTTACAATCTAGAGGGAGAAAGGTTAGTCAAATCATTTTCAAATTAGAGTAAAATGACAATAGTGAGGAATGTAATGAAGAAGGCTTGAGGCTATATGTTGTATAACAAGCCTTTCCAAGAGTGGATCTGGTTGAGAATGCAGCCAAAATTTATTGGTAAACTCCATCTAAACCTAAATACTGGCAAGCAACCAATATTAAATAATAATCATCATAATTTGGGTTACTTTCAACAACCATTAAAAAAAAAAAAAGACCAAACCCATTGCCATCAAGTCAATTCCAACTCATAGCTACACTATAAGACACAGTAGAACTGCTCCATAGCTTTTCCGAGGAGTGGCCGGTGAATTTGAAATGCTGACCTTTTGGTTAACAGCCATAGCTTTTAACCACTGCACCACCAGGGCGCCTTCAACAACCACAATGGTTTTAAAATATTAAAACAGTTATTTAAGAGTTGATAAACAGCTGATTCTCCAAGCTTCTTAGTGCCTACCTCTTCTGGCTAACTTGCCTCTGCCCAGGAATACCCTGGATCTATCCTGACTCAAACGACACTACAATCCAGCAAGTAAAGGATTGGCACTGGAAGGACTGGTGTCTCTACGACTCTGCTCCAGTGGCTCGTATGTGTTTTGAGTGGTTGTTTCTCATGCCATACTTACATTTTTAATGTCACCCTGGCTATACAGAAGAGTTTAAAACTTTCTGAAAGGACATTATAACTTCTAAGCAGAGAAGACATAAATAGGGGATAACTTGGATAGTTTGTGTGGTAGGAACAGAACAGAAACAAATAAATATGCAAGGCCCTGTGGTGGGAGGGATCACAAGGCATCTGCAGGATAAAAGATCAGGTGGCTAAAACACACAGATGAATATAGAATATGGTGAAATATGGCTTGAGAGCAGACAGAAGTCAGATAACATGAGGCCTGGGAAGTCATGCAAAAATTTTGGGTCTTCACATAAAAGAAGGAAATGGCAATAAAAAGATTGATATAATGAATGGCATAATAAAATTGGGGTTTGAGAAACACATCTCTGATTAAGGTGGTGAATACTCACTGCCATCAAGTTGATTCCCACTCAAAGTAACCCTACAGGACAGAGTAGAACTGCCTCATAGGGTTTCCAAGGCTGTAAATCTTTATGAAGTAGATCGACACATCTTTCTCCTGCAAAGTAGCTGGTGGGTTCAAAATGCCGATCTTTCAGTAAGCAGCCAAGTGCTTAACCACTGCACCATCAGGGCTCCTTTTTGTTCACTACCTACCAGTATTCAGATGAGGGTAAGACATCCTTGGTGTTTTTATTTTTTTTAAGATCTTCCTTGTGGAAAAGTTTTCAATTTGGCCTTTATTACCATTTGTTTCGCATTGCTCAACTTAGTGTGTTTTTGAAATTCAGGGTGGCCCACTGGCTAAGAGCTTGGTTGTGAACCAAAGGGTCGGCAGTTCAAATCCACCAGCCACTCCTTGGAAACCCTGTGGAGTTCTACTCTGCCCTGTAGTATCGCCATGAGCCAGAATCCACTGGATGGCGATGGGTCTTCCTAAACTATGCAACATTCAATGTCTTAAGTTTTCAAGATAAATTACAGTGTTTTGGAATTCTTAGATTAAGACAATAAGACCACAGGCAACATAGATTCACAGCCTTGATGGGGGTGATGATAGATGTAAAACAAACAAACAAAGAAGCAAAGAGCATTTACCATGCCATGTCAGTGTTAACTGCACCAGGTAACGTGCCTTTAATAAAATACTAATTACTTTGGGATGCTAATAGATGATATTACCTCGGCAGGTGCAATAGATGAGTGTAACCAAGGGAATTATTTTAACACAACCTACTCTTTCATTTTGTCTATTTAGAGACAATGATTCGAATTCCATTTGTGCACGTTGGCACCTGCAACTTTATCTTCTCTAAATGCCACAAAATAGATTTGCTTCACTACTTCAACCAGGAAACTTCATTACCGTGCCTCCGAGGAGCTTGAGCAGAAATGATGTTTGTCACTGCGTCAGCACTCTAACAACCTCTAAATAGGTGGTTTGCTAACTAATTTAAACTACAAGTTCGCTGCTGTCTTACAGCAGTGAGCTTGTGGATAGAACAGTAATTGCAATTGTTATTAGATCAGTGTATGTCCTAGATGCACCTTGGACTTTACCACAGAGACAGGGCAGGTCGGCCACCCCCAAATGCAAAACTTTACTGGGAACACAAAGCAAAATGACTGGGTGTGTGAGTCAGAGAATGGGATTTGGAAAGAGTAGGCAATTTCCAGTTTGCCTAGGGTAAGCAAAAATTCCACAGTCAACTGCTGACTAAATGGATTAGCAAATTCAAACATTTTTAGGCTCAGGATGGAGAAGAATTTGCAAATGAACAGACAATGGATTTAACAGGTTTTAGCCTGAGGTGCTCTAACGTTTTGAACAGCACTTGCCTGGGAGATGGAGCAATCTTGAGGTAAACTTTGCTATTACTTGCAGATCCCTGGGTTCTCTGCCTCTCCAAATGAGAGCTGATTATTTCAACATATTTCTAATTGGGTCACCAAAATAGGCGCACTTCCTCCTTGGTGGCGTAGATGTTAATAGCTACGGCTGCTAGCCAAAAGGTTGGCAGTTCGAATCCACCAGACGCTCCTTAGAAAACTCTATGGGGCAATTCTACTCTGTCCTACATGGTCGCTATTATTTGGAATCAACTAGATGGCAACAGGTTTGGTTTTGGGTTTTCCTATGAAAAAGTATTATATACACATAGCAGTCTCACACAAATCAAATATTCTGTGTTCTGTCTTCTGTTTATCAAAATATTGAACTATACCATGCTCGTGACACAGTGAACAAATTCAAACTATAAGGAGAAGGACACTCAAGTAAGGCTTAAAATGTCTTCATACACCAAAGGTATGTATTTCAGGCAGAAATACATGTTTTCAGATATTAATAAAACAAATTGAATTTTCTACTTTATGTTCCAGAGTCTTCTTCAACCTATACTGCCAGCCATGAACTAGTCATTGAACACTTTTGGTGTAATACCATATCACAGGCAAGCATTCTACCTGAATGTTTCCATAAGGGGAGGCTCTAGTGCAATTTTGTCTTGATTAAACTTGTATATTTTGCGGAAAAACTTGATTCATGCATTCTGCCTCTCAAGTCAGGACACCACAGGCAAACTCCAAACAGCCAGAGCTACAAGCCACGTACCTGGTAAAAATAGGTCCTATGTTAGTTTTCTGGAGCCCTGGTGGTACAATGGTTAAGAGCTCGGCTGCTAACCAAAAGATCACAGTTCGAATCCACCATCTGCTCCTTGGCCATATGGGAGTAGTTCTACTCTGTTTCATAGGGTCACTATTAATCGGAATTGACTCTACGGCAATAGGTTTGGTTTTTGGTTTATATTAGTTTTCTAGTAACTCCATAACAAAGAACCACAAATGTGTGGCTTAAAGGAAAAAAAAAAATTATTCTCTCACAGTTCTGGAGGCTAGAAGTCCCAATTCAGGGTGTCAATAGGATCATGCACTTTCTGAAGGCTCTAGGGAAAAATCCTGCCTTGTCTTTTCCAGTTTCTGGTGGCCCCAGGTGTTCCTTGGCTTATGGCAACTTAACTTTAATCTCTGGCTCTGTCTTCCAACAGCTGTCTTCCCTCTGAGTCTCTCTTTTTGTGTCTCGTCTCCTCTTCATATAAGGACACCAATCATGTTGGATTAGGGTCTCCCTAGTCCCTGAGTGGAGCCCTGGTGGCATAGTGGTTAAGAGCTACGGCTGCTAACCAAAAGGTCGGCAGTTCAAATCCACCAGTGGCTCCTTGGAATCCTACGGGGCAGTTTCATTGTGTCCTATAGGGTCATTATTGGTTGGAATCAACTTGATGGCAACTGGTTTGGTTTTGGTTTTTAGTACCTGAGTGATGAAGGCAGTTAACTCACTCCACTGCTAACTGAATGGTTAGAGATTTGAGTCCACCCAGAGGTGTTGAGGAAGAAAGACCTGGTGATCTACTTCTGAAAAATCAGCCATCGAAAACTCTATGCAACAAAGTTCTACTCTGAGACACATCCGGTCGCCATAAGCAGGAATGGACTGGATGGTAACTGGTGAGTAGTACTCCGGTATGACCTCATGTTAAGTAATTACATCAGCAAAGACCTTATTTCCAAATAAGGTCACAGTTAGAATTTCAATATATATTCTGGGGGGACACAATTCAATCCATTACAAACCCCAACACAAAATCTTGAGTAGATTTCTGTCATGGATTGAATTATGTCCCCTCAAAGATGTGTGTACCAACTTGATTAGGCCATGTGTGGTTGTCCTCCATTTTGTGATTTGAATTTTATGTTCAGAGGATTAGCCTGGGATTGTAACAGCACCCTTACTCAGGTCACCTTCCTGACCCAAGGTAAAGGGAGTTTCCCTGGGGTGTGGCCTGTACCACCTTTTATTGTCTGAGATATAAAAGTAAAGGGAAGCAAGCAGAGAGTTGAAGAACTCATACCACCAAGAAACGAGCACCAGGAGCAGAGTGCGTCCTTTGGACATGGGGTCCCTGCCCCTGAGAAACTCCTCGACCTGGGGAAGTTTGAGGACAAAGACCTTCCCCAGAGCTGACAGAGAGAAAACCTTCCCCTGAAGCCGACACCCTGAATTTGGACTTGTAACCTAATAGACTGTGAGAAAATTAATTTTCTCTTTGTTAAAGCCATCCACTTGTGGTATTTCTGTTATGGCAGCATTAGATGACTAAGACAATTCACCTTTTGAGAATTGAAAGTGTTATGGTCTTTTGACTTTAAGTAGGTGAAGTAGCTTTTGGCTAACAAGAGAAGAGGACCTTGGGGTGGGGAATGGGGAAAGGGAGGGACTATATATCATTGAGAGGGGCTAGGCCTTCAAAGGGGAGAGAGAGCATCAGTGGTCTTTCTCCAGAAGGAAAACCTTCATAGTCTCTCTTGCACCTACGAAGGTGTTGCCGGGTGGAAACCCCATGTTCTGCTTGGTGGCGACTCATCTCAGTCAATAACAAGAGACTGAGGTGGGAGAGTGGAAAGGCAACTTCATTTCTTTGTGCAAGGAAAGGAAACAATATGGGCTGCCACAGCCAAGACTGCTCAGCAAGGGCAAAGGGAAAGGTTACTTTCAAGGGATTTACAAGTAGAAAGTTCCTACAAGTTACATCAGCAACATTCTTAATACTACTACACGGGTGCAACAGAGTTTACATACAACTTCACGTCTCATGTGTTCCGAAATGGTGGTTAAACTCCACCCAGAGCCGGGGAAGTTATGTATGTATGAGGTCTAAGAGGTTATCCTGAATGTCAACATTTTCTGCCAATTTTCTCTAGTTTGGGGGCAGCAATTAAGGAGATGGGAACCAGGATTCTAATGTAAAGCTATGGGGCATGCCAAGCAAGCTGCTCGAGGCAGTGGAATTTTCTGCAGCCTGAGGACCTCGGTCTTAAAGTTGATAGGGGCAAGGGGAAAGTGGAGGGGAAGGTTTTGGATGGAAATAATGCTATTTCTTCCATTGTAGCATAGGTTAATGGGAAGTCAAAGGAGTTCCTGTCTGTGAGTCTTATTTTCTCTGGGAATTTGGAGGTAAAGAAGTTTCCCGAGAGTAAAGTGAGCAATGAAAAAGTCAAGTTTGAGAAAAGAATTGAAAGTTTAGCACAGTCAAAACAGGAAATAAAATAATAACCTTAAGAGAATACAGAACAATTTCCGGGAAAAATTAATGTTCAGGTCAGGTTGAAAACCAAATGGGACTAGAGTTAAGCCATCTTTCTATTGTGTGTTGCAAATGAGTTAAAAGGGCAATTGCAAAAGAAGTCAGCTTCAGAAACATTTTGAGCACAATACCCATATTTGAAAGAAGTGTATAGTCTTTTAAGATAATCATCTTGGGGGATAGCCCACATTTGTATATTTAAGCAATAATACTTTGAATTAAAAAAGCTATCTTATTATATCTCATAAGAATGCACCACTATGGTAGTTACACATATCTATTCATGTGATAAAACAATATAGAACTATAGAGATATCACACACATTATGCCAATGTCAGACTTTGACACTGTACTATAATTCTAAGATGTAACTATCGGCGGAACTCGATGAAATGTACATGGGATCTCTCAGTGCTGTCTTTGCAATTTATTGTGAATATGTAGTTATTTCAAAATAAAAAAGTTAAAAAATAAAACAACCCTCTTCAAAGTGAACCAAGTATATTTTTTCATATATTCTGCAAGGGAAATAAGTCACAAGGTAAACTGGTAAATTAACTTCTGTGTTTCTAAGCTTTCTGTCATCCATTATAAAAATGAATACTGCAATCATATCAAAAATTAGAACTGTAAGTTATATGTTAAAGACACAGTACCAAACTTTTGGTAGATATCTGTACATAATCGTGGCTGAGGGAAGTACATTGCCTCACTTTTATGAAAAGAGGTTTTCTTTATTTATCCCTAATCATCTAACAGGGGCCTGCAAACGCCTTTAATTGATTAGAAACATGTTGAGACTCTTATTTCAAGTTTGCAGGCAACAAAAGAGCAGCATATAAATTGTTGCCTGAATACCAAGAACAACAACCATTGATTAGGAACTACAATTTGTGATTTTAAACATAAGAAAAGCCCAGTGAGATATAACTGAACAACAAAGAAATCTCAAGTCATCTTTCTACAATTGGTTCTCCCTCAACTTTAAAAAGTGGAGTTAAGAAAACAGAGAAAATATCACCAAGACTTTACTTTTGTTACCATCAAAATGATACACATATAAGTAGGAATAATAGTGATAATGATAAACTTATATGTAAATATTTTACAACTTGACTCTTCTACAATGTGACAGAAAATAATTCCTTTGTTTATGTTGAATGGATAACTAACTTAGCTTTCATTACAAGTATTGCTGTCTTAGTCATCTAGCGCTGCTATAACAGAAATACCACAAGTGGATGGCTTTAACAAAGAGAACTTTATTTTCTCACAGTCTAGTAGGTTACAAGGCCAAATTCAGGGTGTCAGCTCCAGGGGATGGCTTTCTCTCTCTATCATCTCTGAAGGAAGATTCTTTGTGATCAACCTTCTCATGATCAAGGAGCTTCTCAGGCACAGGGACCCCAGGTCCAAAGGACGTGGGCTTCTGCTGCTTTCTTGGTGATATGGGGTCCTCGACTCTCTGCTTGCTTCCTTTTTTATCTCTTGAGAGATAAAAGGTGGTACAGGCCACACCCCAGGGAAACTCCCTTTACATTGGATCAGGGAGGTGACCTGGTAAGGGTATTACAATCCCACCCTAATCCTCTTTTAACATAAAATTACAATCACAAAATGGAGGACAACCACAGAATGCTGGAAATCATGGCCTAGCCTAGCAGTTATGATACACGCATTTTTGGGGGGGCATAATTCAATCTATGACAATTGCTCCAGACTAAAGTTGGTAAAAATACTGTTCTCTTTATGTACATTATACACATTTTAGTGGATGTGATGTTTTCAAAGAATTCAAGTGTTCTTCATGAGGCGGTGATGGTAGAATGCTCCCTTTCCATGTGGAAGATCCAGATTCAATTTCCAGCTGATGCAGGTCATGCGCAGCCATGGTCTGTCTTTCAGTGGAGGCTTGAGTGTTGCTGTCATGCTGATCAGGTTTCAGTAGAGCTTCCAGGTTAAGGTGGACTAGGAAGAAAGGCCTAGATGGTGCAGGACTGGGCAGTTTGCTTCATTCTGTTGTACATGGGGCCACCATGGGTAGGGGCTGACTTCACAGCAGATAACAAGTGTTCTTTTAAGTTGGCCAAAAGAGTAGATGGTTGGAGCGAATACCTTAATCATTCAAAAATATAACTTATTTAAATCTATTTTCCTAATTTTTTTTTAAATCCTTAAAAATTGAAAATTATGATGAGTTAATTTCTCAAACACCTTCTTATCCCATAAGTTTGATGTGCGTTCCTTGAATCAGACACTTAGTATCTTTAGATTGTGCTGGGCTGGCAAGGTTGTCAGGTGTCATTTTATTCTTGGTTCTCTGATTTTGAGAGAGATGGCGATACCTGAAGTACAGGTGGAATGTCAACAGACGTAATTTCTGATAAATTACTAAACAGTGTGTACATTCATATGAAGTGGTCTGAAAACTGGAGGGGTTCCAAAGTGTAGTGTAAAAGAAAAACAAAGTAATCTTGAGCATAGAATAAATCAGTAAAGCAGCTTTATGGTTTTAAATAGTATTTACACATTAATGGTCTCTGAAGGAGCTCAATGATTAATCGCTAGGCTGATAACTGAGAGGTCAGCAGTTTGAATCCACTAGTTCTCTATGAGAGAAAGATGTGGCAGTTCGCTTCTGTAAAGATTACAGCCTTAGAAACCCTATCGTGGCAATTCTACTCTATCTTATAGGGTCACTATGATTCTAAGTCAACTAGATGGCAATGGGTAGTAGTAGGTAGTTACGGTCTCTGGGTGGTGCAAATGGCCCACGCCTTGACTACTAACAGAAATGTTGGAAGTTTGAGTTCACCCAGAGGGGCCTGTAAGATTGCTATGAGTTGGAATCAACTCAGTGACACACAACACACACATACACACCTTCAGATAGTTCTAGATTCTTATATTTCTCACTGTCTTCACCAATACCATCTTAGTCCCAGTCATCATTACTTCCTGCCTGGGTAACTGTCATAGCTTCTTTACTGTCTTTCAACATTCTCACTCCTATAGTCTCTCCTTAACACCTCAGCCTGATTAATGCATTCACTCCTTCCCAAACTTTATAATAGTTACTGCTTTCGCTCAGAAGCCACAGCCGTCATAATGGCCTATGACATCTGTTATGGATTGAATTGTTCCCCCAAACTGTGCATTGCAAATCCTAACCCTTATACCTGTGGATGTAATCTCATTTGTGAATAGGGGGGTTTTGTTCTGTTGGCTGGGCCATATCAGTGGAGGGTATGTTTTAAGCCAGTCATTTTTGAGATATAAAAAGAGCAGATTAGGCACAGAAGCAAGCAAGCATGGATGGGGAAAAATAGATGCCAAGCCACATGAAGACTTCTGAAAAACAGAAGCTGAAAAGAGACAAGGAAACTTCCCCCAGAGCCAACAGAGAGAGCAAACCTTCCCTGAGAGCTGGTGCCCTGAACTTGGACTTTTAGACTCCGAAACTGTGAGAAATTAATTTGCTTGCGAAAACCAACCACTTGTGGTATTTCTGTTATAGCAGCACTAAGAAACTAAGACAGAATTCTATGAAGCCAGTCCCTCCATTACCCATCTTTCCTTTGCTAGCTCATTCCATTCCAGGCACATCAAATTCCTCAATACATCCAGGTATTTCTGGCCCTACAGCCTTTGCAATGACGATTCACTTTGCCTGAAAAGCTTTTCCCTCCTGATAGCCACATACACAACTTCCCATCTACCTTGAGTTTTTTTTTCTCCTCAAATTTTGTTCATTTAAGTCTTTCTAGATCACCCTCTTCATAGACTAAAAAATACCAAGTGTTAGAAAGGAAGTGGAACAATTTTGGGGAGTATAAGATGATTCAACCACATTGGAACACAATTTGGCAGTTTCTTAAAAAGTTACACGTACACTTACTATGTTTCCCAGGCATTGCACTCCTAGTTATTTACCCAAGATACATTTATATCCACATAAAGAATGTGAATGCTCATAGAAGGTTTATTTGTAAGAGTCAAAATCTGGAAATCTCCCAGGCGACCATCATCAGAGGAATTGATAAACACACTAATGTATATGAATATAACAGAGTACTATTCAGTAATAACAATCAAACAAATAATGAATACAATGTTGTTGTTGTTTGGTGTCGTCAAGTCTATTGCTTTTCGACTCATGTGAAGGAGTAGAAATGCCTCATGGAGTTTTCTTGGCTATAATCTTTGAGGGAGCAGTATGGAGTGGCTGGGTGGATTTGTGAACTACCAACCTTTTGGTTAGCAGCCAAACACCTAACTGTTGAGCCACAGGGCTTCTTAATAAACAAAACAGCATGGATAAATTCCATACTCCAAAGAAGTGAGCCAAATAAGCCATAATCCAAAAGTACATACTGAATGATTCTAAATACCTGACATTCTAGAAAAGACAAAACCCATCTACAGTGAAAAAAGTCAGAGTAGCAGGGCTTATCATAGTGGTTAAGAGCTACAGCTGCTAACCAAAAGATTGGCAATTCAGATCCACCAGGCGGTCCTTGGAAACCCTGTGGGGCAGTTCTACTCTGTCCTTAGGGTCGTACTCAGTCAGAATTGACTAGACAGCAACAGGTTTTTGTTTTTTAGTAGGGCTTAATTTTTTTTTTTTTTTTTTTTTTTAGAGGGTATTGCCTGTAAAGAGAAAGGAGAACATTTCAGGGGTGAAGGAAATGTTTTTTATCTTGAGTGGTAATACCACAGGAGTATCTATTTGTAATCAGTGGTTGATCTACATCCTTATAATGGGTACATTTCATTGTATATAAATTAAGCCTCAATAAAGTTGATTGAAAAAGGAGGAAATGAACCCTTGACTTTATTCACCATGTTCCAGGACACCAACAACTTCAAAGAATCTATAAAAGTACTGGATTGGGTTTGGTTTTTTTTTTTTTATAACAAGTATGCCACTTTCTCTGAACTTTCCTAGGGTAAAATCACCATGAACCAAAACCAAACCAAACCTGTTGCCGTTGAGTCGATTCTGACCCATAGTGAACCTATAGGACAGAGTAACACTGCCCCATAGAGTTCCAAGGAGGACCTGATGAATTCGAACTGCTGACTTTTTGGTTAGCAGTCGTAGCTCTTAACCGCTATGCCACCAGGGTTTCCACAAAGTTATAGTAAAACAAGAAAAAAGATTTTATTTGGCACACGTTCCAACCGGCAAAAGTGGGAAACAGACAAGACTGCTGCCAGAGCCATGTCTGCCCATGGAATGTTAGAGAATCATCTGCATATATTAACATTACAAATGTGTAAAATCAGTAAAAACTTCACCTTTTCACAGATTGCCTAAAAACTGCTAAATCACTGTGATTCTACATTTTGAATTGTTTTTCTTAATCATCATTGGTACAAGTTTCAGAAAGGACAGTCAAGAGAGTCTTCACTGGTTCAACAAATCTTACTATTTACTAAATTTTAATAGAAAAAGATGAAAGTGGAAGTATGTGGGTCTTTTTGATCTAAGTATTTGCTTACGTGAAAGCTCCCTAAAAAATGTTTTCCAAGATTGTCCTAGCTATTGGTTTTACACCTCAGGGACCAGTTGATATGTCCTTGTGAGTCCTTGTGAGTCTAGCTTCAGCCCAGTCAGATTCTTTATACTCAAGCGCAGAGAATAATGGCTCCAATTTTATCTCCTAAGTCAGAACTTGATGTCATTAATAAAGAAATCAGTACTAAAAAGATAGTTTATAAAAATCCAGTAAAATTTGGAAACAAAATGTACACATGTATATTATTAATTTAATATTATTATATTAATTTGTTATTTATTCAATGTATATAATATTAAATAAACTGTAAGCTAAGGCAGTTAACATTATGGATATTCAATTTATTCCAGTATCAAAATGAATATATTACAGTTAAAAACATTTGTGGGTTGCCATAAAGAAGCACTTAGAAATTAATGCATAACTATAATGTATAAAGCCCTGATGGCACAATGGCTAAGTGCTACAGCTGTTAACTAAAAAGTCAGCAGTTCGAATTTACCAACAGCTCCTTGAAAATCCTATGGGGCAGTTCTACCCAGTTTTTTTATAGAGTCACTCTCAGTCAAAATTGACTTGACGGCAATGGGTATTTTTTTAATATATATAAATGCATTTATTAAAAAACAAATAAGACTGAAAATAAGTTTGTTAATTTCTCAACTCAGAATCCTGTATAGTGAAATTTAAAAGAAATTAGAAGAAGGAAATAATAAACTTAAGAATAGAATATAATAAGCAAAAAATACAGACAACCAACAAATTCAAAACTGGTTCTTTGCAATACAAATATAATAGACAAATCTCCAGCAACACTGACCAGGAAAAGACACAAAGGCACAGATATAATGCATTATGACAGATCTATTAAATACTAAAACAAAATATGAAAGTATTTTGAATAATATTATTTCAAAACTTTGAAAAACCTCATGGACTAGACAATTTTAAAAATTAATCATCCAAATTTAATTGTGAATAAATAGAAAATATGGCTTAGTGAAAATTATTCAAAAGGAATCAGATGTCAAAAAAAATTTATACCTCTTTAAAAGAAGTTTTGCAAATTATCAATCTAGTAACTCTTCTCTTAAGCAAATCACTTTTAAAAATAGAAAAAGAGTGAAAAGTTGGAAAACTTTAATGCCAAAAAGTAAAAAAGGATAGTTAAATTAAAAAAAATTATGTATTCTTATTAAAAATATATACAAAATTTTTCAACAAAATCTTAAAAAATTGAATCCATTATGTTGTTAATATGAGATTTTTCTTATAAATGCAAAAAGAATTGAACACGAAAAAATTATTAGTACCGTACCTACGTTTAAGAGATTTTAAAAGAAAAAAAAATGATTTCCTCAAAAATCATTTCATACATAATTGTTACTGAAAAAAATCTTAGCAAACTAGAAAAGAATAGACATTCAACAAACTGAAAAAAAAAAAAAGAATCTCCCCAAAACTTATAGCAAATATCATATTCTGAGATTGTTATTGTTAGGTGCCTTCGAGTGGATTCCGACTCATAGCGACCCTATCTATGCACAACAGAACGAAACACTACCAGGTCCTGTGCCATCCTCACAATTGTTATGCCTGAGCCCATGGTAGCAGCTGCTGAAATACCAGTGGCATTTTCACTTAAGTCCAAATAAGTCAAAGTTATTTAGTACTTCTACCATTCATACAATATTTACTGGTGGTCCTAACCAATGCAATTAGACATTTATTTATTATTAAAAAAACAAAAAAAAGCCATTATTTACAAATTACATGATTGGATAGAAAATATAAACATAAATTATTGAAACAAATAAGAACTCTCTACAGTTGGTATAAAGAGCCCTGGTGGTGCAGAGGTTAAGTGCCTGGCTACTAACCAAAAGGTCTCCACCCCCACAGCCCACCTAGGCCACAGCTTCTAACTGCAGTTTGGCCCAACCACACTGTGGCCCTAACTGCAGTTTGAATTTGGTGCCAGAATCCCACGCATGCGCGAACCAAGATTTTGAAGCATGCGCAGCATCTGGAGGGCTGTGTCTTCAATCTGTCCTTGGACCTGAACATCACTGATATGATTCAACATCAGGACCTCCAAGTGCCGACATGGGAGGGCTGAGGGCGCAGAGTTCCAGGCACCAAACCAAAGTCCCAGGGGCCACTGGAAATAAAAAGCTTCCCAGCTCCCTCAGACAGGGGGCACGTGGCCTTATGGCCGCTAGACCGGTGTTGCTCCTTGCCTGAGCAGACAATGAATTTCCACTTTGTTTCCCTTTCAATTGGTGGTGTTGTGTCCCTCTTATTTCGACCGGCTAATAGGACAGGACAAGAACTCTCATTAGGTTAAAAACCCACCAGCTGCTGTGCAGGAGAAAGATGTAGCCGCATGCTCAGGTAAAGATTACAGCCTTGGAAGCCTTACGAGGCTAGTTCTATTCTGCCCTATCAGGCTGCTTAGTGTTGGAATTGACTTGATGGCAGCGGGTTAAGGTTGCTATATAAAATAGCAATATACAAATGTCAATGGATTTCCAATGTACCTATAATGAACCGTTATAGAACAATACTACTAACAACAATAAAAAATAACAAGACAACTAAGATTTTTACGTTCTTAAAAATAATAAAAACTCAAAATATCTGTTTTGAAAACCTAATATCTATATGATGAGAATTCTAAAATATTACCAAAAGATATTAAAAGGGTTAATACACAAAGAGCACAGATCATACATACATCATGCACACATCAATCTCCCAGAAAATAACTTATAAATTATAACATATATAACCTATAAATAATGAAAGATATGATTCACACATATCAAGTGGAATACATTTTAAAAGCAATGAATGAAAATAAATAAATGTCTAATGGCATCCATCAACACTAAATAATCTACAGAGATATCTAAGTAAAGCAATGATACTCTTTCTCTGACTGATAAAAGAAATTAAGAAAATAATTCCATTTGTAGTGGCATCAAAAAGAATAAAATGCTTAGAAATAAATTTAATGAAATAAGTACAAGACTTATATTCTGAAAACTAAAAACATTGGTGAAAAAAAATTAAAGAACATCTAAATATGTGTAAAAACTTCCCTTGTTCATAGATTGGAAGGCTTAACTACTGTTAAGATGACCAAAAACCAAACCAAAACCAAATTTGTTGCTGTCGAGTTGATTGCAACTCACAGTAACCGTGTAGGACAGAGTAGAACTGCGCCCTTGGGCTTCCGAGGTAGTAATCTTTACAGAAGCAGACTGTCACACATTTCTCCTGCAGAGCAGTACGTTTGAACTGCCAACCTTTCAGTTAGCAGTTTGGCCTCAATCACTGCTCCACCAGAGTTCCTCTGTTAAGATGACAATATTCCCCAAATTGATCTCCATATTCAATGCAATATCCATCAGAATTCCAGCTGGCCTCTTTGCAGAGATAAATAAATTAATCCCCAAATCAATATGAATTGCAAGGAACCCAGAAGAGTCAAAACAATCTTGAAATAGAAGAATAAAGTCAGAAGATTCACACTTCTCAATTTCAAAACTTACTACAAAGCAACAGTAATCAAGATAGTGTGACACTGACATAAGGATAGACATTTAGAACAGTGCCATAGAATTGAGTCTAGAAATAAACCCATGCGCCTATGATTAACTGAGTTTTGACAAATGTGCCAAGACCATTCAATGAGGAAAGAATAGTCTGTCAACAAATGGTTCACACGAAAACTCGAAATCAAGTGTTTATAGCAATATTATTCATCATAAAACCAAAAAAACCCAACCTGTTGTCTTTGAGTCTATTCCAACGCATAATGACTATAAGACAGAGTAGAACTGCCCCACAGGGTTCTCAAGGCTGTAATCTTTAGGGAAGCAGACTGCCACATCTTTTTTCCAAGGAGCAGCTGGTAGGTTCGAACCGCCAACTTCTTGGTTAGCAGCCGAGCACTTAACTACTGTGCCACCAGAGCTCAAGAGCCACAAGCAAAAGAATAAAATTGGACCCTTATTTCACAGTAGACCCTTATTTCACAGTATATATAAAAATTAACTCAAAATGAATCAAAGACTTAAATTTAAGAACTAAAACAACACAACTCATAAGAAAACATAGGGTTAAATCTGAATGACCTCAGATTTGGCAACAGCTTTTTAGACAGGAAATCAAAAGCATGAGACACAAAGAAAAAAATAGGTAATTTAAACTTCATCAAAGCTTAAAACTTCTATGCTTCAAGGGACACTATCAAGAAAGTGAAAAAATCCACAGAATGAGAGAAAATATTTGCAAATCATATATCTAATAGAGGACTTGTATCTAGAATAAAGACCTCTAAAAAATCCCTTAGAGCTCAATAACAAAAAGACAACTCAATTAAAAAAAAGGCAGCTGAATTTAAAATAGACATTTCCCAAAGAACGGATAGAAATGACCAATAAGCACATGAAATACTCTTCGCATCATTAGTTATCAGGAAAATGCAAATCAAAACCACAAAGAGATGCTACTTCATATCTACTTGGATGAAGATTATCAGAAAAGTAGAAAATAATAAGTGTTGACGAGGATATGGAGAAACTGGCACGCTCGTCTGTTGGCTGGTGGTAATGTAAAATGGTGCAGCCACTTTGGAAACAGTGTGGCAGTTCCTTAAATGGTTAAACATAGGGTTACCACGTGACCCAGAAATTCCACCCCTAGTTATATACCCAAGAAAATGAAAACCTATGTTCACACAAGAACTTGAAAACGAGTGTTTATAGGAGCATTATTCATAAAACTCAAAAGGTTAACCAATGATTAGATATGATTCTGATAGATCCATACAGTGGAAGATTATTTAGCCCTAACAAGGAATGAAGTACTGATACATGCTACAGCATGGATGACCCTTAAAAACATTATGCTAAGTGAAATAAGCCAGTCATAAAAGACCACATATGATTTCATTTATATGACATGCACAGAATAGACACATCTTTAGAAACAAAAAAGTAGATCAGTAGTAGTTTAAGACTGGGAGGTGGGCAGGAGGGTTAAAGGGATTAGTAGGAAAAGGTATAGGAATTATTTCTGAGGTGATATAAATGTTATAAAATTGACTGGGGTGATGGTTGCACGTATCTGTGAACATATTAAAAACCATCAATTATACATTTTAAAGTGAGTAAATTGTATGATATGGGAATTATATCTCCATAAATCTGTTATGAGGAAGCAATGATACTAGCAATAAATCCATTAAAAACAATACTGTTTGAAACATGAAGAAATTCTACACCTTGAGCCTTGATTCTACCCCACTAGAACTCTGAAGCATAAAGGGCCTCCTGTCAATATATAAACGATTATGTTTTATCCACCACAAACACCAAGAAAAATCATTACTACTGCATCATGTAAATGCTGCCAGAGGATAACTTCACCTATCTCAGCTGCCAAAGTAGCATCTGCTGCTTTATTACATATTACACTTCAGTTGCAGTTGTTTTCTTTTTGTTTTTATGTCAATTATCACAGGTTGTTTCATAGACGTTACAAGACTTATGAATAAAAACAACCAGTCAAAATTTCTGTCCTCAGCAAGAAGTTAATTTATGATCTTTTTTTCTTTCTTTTGGTGTTTTTCTACTTTAGACAAATCTATTTTTATTCCTGCTTTGAGTATATTATTGAGAGCCCATTGCCCCTTATTATATCCTCAATTAAACAGACCTTTAATTATGCCATTCTCCACCCCCTCATGTTCTGCATTTATGAGTCACCTCCTATCTCATACCCCCTTCCTTCTTCATATTGAAAATCAATGATTGTTTAAAAAAAAAAAAAGTTGCCACCGAGTCGATTCCAACTCATAGCAACCCTAGAAGACAGAGTAGAACTGCCTCATAGGGTTTCTAAGGAGTGGCTAGTGGATTTGATTTGCCAGACTTTGGTTAGCAGCCAAGCTCTTAACCACAGTGCCACCAGGGCTCCATCAATGATAACAGAAGACACAATTTTAAAAATGCAGGAAGCCGTATTTACAAATAGTTATTTAACTTTCAACCAATCAAACTAATGGTTTTCTTCAATATGTAAAAGCTGATGTGTATCACCAACTTTTTGACTTGCAGTTACTGAAGGAAGGAAGGAAGAGATGAGAAAGGGAGTGAGAGAGCGAAGGAGGGAGAATGATGACTAAATGAGGAATAATTAAGAGGCAAAGTAGGCTGCTACAACGGAAGAATTTGAACCAAAAACCCACCCACTGCTGCTGAGTCAATTCCAACTCAAACAACCCTATAAAAACCCACTGCCGTCGAGTAGATTCCGACTCATAGTGACACTATAGGACAACTGCCCCGTAGCGTTTTCAAGACTGTATCTTTGCAGAAGCAGGCTGCCACATCTTTCTCCCCGTGAGTGGCTGGTGGGTTTGAACCTCCGAGCTTTTGGTTAACGGCACTGCCAGGGCTCCTTAGGAATTTGAAGGGAAGTCCCAAATTGCCCTTGCTATGCAGTTTAGTAAAATTGGAACTCAACTGGAAGTCAAGAGCCTTTGACTTTGGACAAGTCACAGGAACTCTCTAGTCTCAGATCTTAGCTTCAACTTACAATAAGATGGCTGTACTCTATGTTCTCAACTTAAAAAATTCTAATTTTATCCTCCCATCATCCTGTGAAAAATAAGCTCATCAAATTACACTGTTCTTATTAGCTCAAGTATATCTCCACATGTTGGATTTGGGGATTTTCGATCCAAAGGCCCTCTATTCTAAAATTAACCAAGTTAATAAGATTTGGTAAATTGCAACCAGCAGCGTCGGCCTATTCCTCTCTATATTCCAATACTTCTTCAAAATTAACTTTATTTCTTCATATAAACCATACTTTTGTGCTGTTGTATGTGTTAAGATTTTACATTAACATCTGTTGAATTTCTAAAATAAGATTTGCTCATTCATTTAGCACAATTTTTTGAGTGCTGTCTGTGTGCCAGACATTGAACTAGATCACGGAAATGTAACAGTTAACAAAACAGAGAAAATATCTACCCTCTTGGAGCTTACAATTTACTGGTGAGATACAGATACTAAACAAACATATACATAAAAAAAAAATATAGCATATCAGATTATGATAGGATCCATGGAGAACAATAAAGACAAGAAAAGTGGAAAGGAATTGCTACATGGATGAGTAGTGATTTTGGTAGGGTGATCAGTAAGGCCCAGGGAAGAGGTAATATTTGAGTGGAATCCAGAAAGGGTTGAGGGAGTGAGGTTTGTGACTATCTAGAGGAAGAACTTTCCAGGCAGAGTGGGGTGGCATTGAGTTGTAGCATTCTTAGAGAAAAAAAGTGATGAAGAAATGTCAGGAGGTGATATTAAAGAGGTAGTGTAGTGAAATACATTGTTAAGTTTGAATTTTTACTCCGCAGTGTGATAGGAAACCATTAGAAGGTTTTGAGCAGAATAATGACATGATTGAACTTAAATATTTTAAAAGGATCACACTGACTAGGTGGGCAAGGACGGACTTAAGGATATCAGATAAGGGCCTATTGTAATAATTCAGATAATGAACAATGGCAGCTTGAACCAGGGTTAGCTGCGGAGGTGATGAAAAGTCAATTTTTTGGATATATCTTGATGGTGGAATCAGTGAGATTTTTTTTTTGTTGAATTTTATGTGGGCTATGAAGTATGAAGTAAAGAGAAGAGTCAAAGTTGATATAGAAGTTTTCGATCAGAGAGAAAAAGAATTTTTCTCAAGTGAGATCTCAAGGAGGACAGGTTTGGGACTGGAAACCAGGAGTTCAGTTTCAGACATCTGAAGTCTGAGAACACTATTAGACGTCTAATGGAGGTTTTGAATTGGCAATGGAAAGATGAGGCAAATTTGAAGGAGAGGTCCAGCTAGAGATATAAATTAGGAGTTCTGAGTTATAAATGATATCTGAAGTTTTGAGACAGAACAGTCCTAGGAATAAGCCCTGGAGCATGCCAACATTTTGAGGTCTTGGAGATGAGGAGAAGTCAGCAAAAGAGACTGAAAAGGACTGGCCAGTGAGGCGGGAAGAAGACCAAGAGAGAAAGTAGTATTTCATGGGCCAAGTGAAGTAAGTCTTTTAAGGAGGTGGGAAAGACCAGCAATGTCTTAATGCTGTTACAATTAAGATAAGGACTGGGATACAAATCTGGGCTTTAGCAATGTGACGTCGACAAGAGTTGGCTTAGTGGAGTGATGGGAGCAAAAGTCAATGGGACTTGGTTGAGGAACTCAGGATTCCTGTCATCCTGGAAAATATCCATATGCCTACAGTATTAGTTGTCTCTTTTAGTAATCTTTCTGACAGAAAATGGTGCCATATTTCTGTAACGTTTTTTCTTATAATAGAGGGTTACTAGCTGCAAACAAAAGCACATTATTATGGTTTATTCCACCTCCACCCAAAAATCACTTTTCCATCTCCTTTTCCTCCATTTCTACTCTGGCCAACAAAAAGATGTGACACAGGACAGGTATGATGGATGTTGTTAGGTGTCAGTTCTGACTTGGAGCAATCGTATGTACAACAGAATGAAACACTGCCCAGCCCTATGGCATCCTCACAATTATTGCTATGCTTGAGCCCATTGTTGCAGCCACTGTGTCAATCCATGTCATTGAGGGTCTTCCTCTCTTTTGCTGACCTCTACTTTACCAAGCATGCTGTCCTTCTGCAGGGACTGGTCCTTCCTGATAACATGTCCAAAGTATGTGAGGCTTCTAAGGAACACTCTGGCTGTACTTGTTCCAAGGCAGATTTGTTCATTCTATGATTGATAGAGGAGTGAAGTAGTTTGGGAAACAAAACAAAACAACATGGACCACTGAGAACAGAAAAGATGGATTGAAAGTTCATAATAAGGGTGGCCAGAGCAACTGAAAATTCCCAAGAGGGCACTGGCTCCTCCATGGAGGAAGCAGAAGATGGCAAGCAGGGCAGAGATGATGATAACGACACATTGGCTCAGCCTGATTGCTTTGCTTAAGTTCAGCCCTGTTGAGGGGTTTGAACACTGGTCCTATCAATAGCAAAGAGTAACTTTGCTTTAGCAGCCTAGATTGATAGAAACACTTGGTTATGCTCTAGCTTAACCAAAAGTTACAATAACATTTCATGGAGAGATTCAATTAGTTTAACAAATTATCAATTTGTGCAGTTCCTTGCACGTGTAGTAACATGCACACAAAGCACCTCTTTGTGATCCAGCAGCTGTCCCAACCTCAGCTCACAGCTTCATTAATCATGAGCTCTGCTTGCTGTTGTCTAAATTACAGGCCATTTGAGATGGGAAAAATATTGGAAGGAAATTTTGCTTACACTCTAAGAATTGGAAAGGGCTACATACTAGTATGGGAAACATTTCTGAATCAATGAATAGTTTTTTTTAAATAAAATACAGACACATTATGATATAGGGATATACGTTCATTTCTTGGCCAATTCACGTCATGCACAGCACCACCCATCTGTCAGTGGAGGCTTTCCCGATGCTATGATGCTGAACAGGTTCCAGCAGAGCCTCCAGGCAAAGATGGACTAGGCAGAATAACCTGGGATCTACTTCCGAGAATCAGCCAATGAGACTAGACTGATAGAGAACGGAGAAATCCCCCAAACTATGGCCCCTGGACTCTCTGCTAACCCAGAACTGAAACCATTCCTGAAGCCCGCTTTCAGACAAAGATTAGACAGGCCTATAAAACAAAAAATAACACACGTGAGGAACATGCTTCTTAGTTCAATCAAATATATAAGACCAAATAGGCAGCTCCTGTCCAAAAGCAGGTTGAGAAGGCAGGAAGGGACAGGAACTGGATGAAAGGACACTGGGAACCCGGGGTGGAAAGAGGAGTGTACTGTCACCTTGTGGGGACTGCAACTGTCACAAAACAATATGTGTATAAATTTTTGAATGAGAAATTAACTTGAGATGTAAACTTTCACCTAAAGCACAATTAAAACAAAACAAAAAAATCCTTGTGAATCACAACGTTTGATCCGCAACTTATCATGGTGATGGTGCAGAATCAGACAGCATTTCATTCCGTTGTGAATGGGCCCCCAGGAATCAGGGGCCAACTCTGAGGCAGCTAAAAACAACAACAATATATATCAGTGTATCATATACATCACAGTGCAGAGGATTAAGGAGTAAGAGGTAAGTCTTCCCATACAGCACAGCCAACCATCACCATGCTATTTTTCACTTTCTTGTGTATTCTTTCACCAACACTTTTCTGCATGTCAAATATCATAAACTAACCCCCCAAAAAAAAGGTAAATGGAAAAGCAGCTTTATTTTTTGTCTTCAGAAAGTAGTTTTACATTTGCTCGTAAGCTGGGAAGATGTGGCATCAGTATATTGAACACTGCAGCAAACAGCTAAACCAAATATTATAGGTTAAACTCAAATGCCCTGGATGTGGTCTGTAGAGCGTGTGAGTTATCCTGCTTCTTGGCTTCTTCTTTTACTTCTTGATCACCTATTCTAAGAGGAAGTGATGGGGAAATAAATCACAAAAGAAACCAAATCATTGCTGCCTGGTGGGCTCCAATTCATGGCGACTTCACGTATATGACAAGAGATCTGTGCTCCAACTCGATGGCTACTTCTTCGGAAGTAGATCAACAGACCTTTCTTCCGAGGTGATTCTGGGTGAACTCAAATCACCAACCTTTCAGTTAGCAGCCAAGCCCGTTAATCATCTGTGCCACCCAGGGACTCCAATGAGTAAATAAGGCAGAGGAATTCAAGGCTGCTCCAATGCCTACTTTGTTTCTGCTCCAGCAGAGTGTGAAGGTTGGAGGCGGAAGGGACAGACATGGTAGGCTGCCAGATTTATTCATGTCTGGGAGATGTGTGCTTCTGGAGAAGCTGATGTTTCTTCGCCCCAGGGCTGAATCTTGATTAGTCTAAATCAATCCCCCTGTTTGTCATTAATCTATTTAGGGAGAAGGATATGATGTAATTCTGGCCAACGATCGGAAGTCCTTCTGCTGAGGGCTTCTGGGGAGTTTTTCTTGCTCTTCAAAAGAGAGACAAGGCAAGGGACACGCCCTCCTCCTATTTCCTGCCTTTGTGTATTGAGTGATGCTTAGAGCTGCTGCAGCCAAGTTGTGGTTATAGGAGGAGAGGCCAGCGTGCTAAGCCTAGTTGAGCAGAAAGGTGAAAGAACTTGAGTTTCGGCAGACATTGCAGAGGAGTTGAATAAACCAATATGTACCTGTTATAGTTCTTATTACGCCAACTAGTGTTAATTTGATTTTCTATTGAATGTGCTTTCTGTATTATTTGCACTTCGTTGGTTCTCTGCGTTATAATAAAATAGTTTGGCACAATCTGGTGACACATTAGAGGTACTATGATTCAGTGGATAGGAACAGGATTTAGAAGCCAATTTGAATCTTGATTATTAATTTCTAACTTGGAGAGCTTGAGCTAGACAGTTATGTCATTCATTCATTTAGTCATTCAGTCAAGCCATAAACACTTACTGGCTCCATACTCTGCCCTCACAACAATAATCCTCAAGGCTGATGGTAAAGGCACACAGAGCAGTAAAGAAGCAGACAGCCAAGGTCGCTCTGAAGTCTAACAGAGCTCCAGCAGAGTGAGTATCCACCTTCTCACCTCTCCTTGTCTGAGATTCCTGATTATTGGGTTGTTCTGTGGTTTTTCCCCAAGTAGTGATACAGGGCAAGTGATAGAACATGGGTGCATAACTAGGTAATTCACTATTTAATGGTGACTCCTAGCAAAGTGGATTTGAGAATGAAAACTAATATCCAGAATTTCTCTCAAGGTTAAGTTTTTTGTACATAATGTGTCCCTCCTCCCACCCTCCCCCCCACCCCAGTGGTGTCCTGGAGCCATACCACTTCATACAGGTTCAGGAGAGCCAACTATATGTAAATCAGGTGTTTTCTTTTCTTTTCTCTGTGTGTGTATGTGTGGTTTTCCCCAGCAAAGTAGGTTGTATCACATGCTATTTGATAACTTCACAAATTACTCACAGAAGAACTCCCAGATACTACTTTGATCATTTTCTAAGTTGAACCAGGAGAACTCATGGAATTCATAGTATTTCCTTCATTTGCTGTTTCTCTCCCTTATTCGAAGGTCATTAGCAAATATGGAAGCTTATTGCCAGGACAACCATGAGTGGAATACGTGCAGGGCTGCTTGTTCAGATTCCTTCTGGGTTTTTGTCTTCCTTCATTCTCTCGGCTGAAAGAATGCAAAGAATCCCAGTTCTATTCTCTCTCTCTCTCAGTTTTGTCTCTTTCTCTCTCAATAAACTCTCATTCCTTGTCTCGATGACTGGTTGACTTGCACGTATTCTCCTACATTTACTAATGTATATATTTCTATTTGTTATTTTTAAAATCTATCCTGCCCTCTTGGTGGCATAGTGGTTAAGAGCTTGGCTGCTAACCACAAAGGTCAGCAGTTTGAATCCACCAGGTGCTCCTTGGAAATCCTATAGGGCAGCTCTACTCTGTTCTGTAGGGTCGCTATGAGTCAGAATTGACTTGATGGCAGCGGGTTTGGTTTTCGGTTTATCCTAACCTCTTAGGATCCTCAGTGGGGTTGAGAATGGGGTTGATGGTGATAAAAATTGTAACAAGTCTACTAACTCATCATGGAAGTTCAATGCCATGCACAGGTAAGGGCATTTTGTAAACTGTAGTTTATTATTTAGCTATTAATTTTAACTATTCATAACTAAATTTAAGTATTGATAAATACTTCAAAACTAATAAAGCATACATTAGGAGAAATAACACAAGTTTTAAAATGCCTTATTTTATTTTATAAACTGGCCTTATAGTTTTCTATGTTAAATCAAAGTAGACATTTGACTGAAAATTAAAAATAGGAGTTCTCACATATTTAAAATATATCTGGCAGGCACTGAACATTTTTAGTTGTCTTTAACATCAGGCAACGTAAGGTAATATGTTAGGGTAGATGTTTCTATTAAAAAAAATATTTATTGTATTTAAGATTTTATTTTCAAGAGGATCTTTGTTGGTCTAGTGAGTTACTTGCACGTGAAATGTGCACCTCAATGAATGTGAGACACAAAGTATTCTGATCCTTAGAGACTTAATCATCTTGCTTCTTCTGCTTTGGTTAAAAACTGACCTGATGTGCCTATATTTTTCTGTTGGAGGGTGTTAGGATTTATGGTGATAAGCTTCAACACTTGATTTGGTTTTCCTGCCTCTCATTTAAGGGTTTTCTTTCTTTCTTCTTTTTTTTTGGTAAGTATATATACAACAAAACATTTGCCATTTCAACCTTTTTTATGTGTACAATTCAGTGACACTATCTTCGTCATGCACAACCATCACCACTATCCATTTCCAAAATTTTTCATCAATCTTAAAAGAAACTCAGTGTCACCTAGGTAATCATTCCCTCTTTCCTTCTCCCTTCCACCCTTGGTAAACACTAGTAAACTTTGGTCTGTATACATTTGTCTATTCTAGAAGTTTCACCCAAGTTCTATTTTCCCTAAAAGCTGTAGAGTTTAGCTCTATGATGAAAGTCTTTAAATATATATTTATTCTATTCATGCATTATAGGGAAAAGAGAGGCGAGATCCAAAAAGTATGACTGGACCACATGACTGGAAAGAGAGGAATCCTCAGCCCTATGCAAGATATGTTCTAATGACTATTCAAACTAATGGGGCTCCAATAGTTTCTCTTTTCTTGTCCAAGTGCGAGTTTTCTTAACTGATCATTTTCTCTGTTTGAGATCTTCTATAATAGAGCAGCATAGTTAGGTATTGTCTCTCTCCATCTGCAAACAGAAGCTTAATATTCACCCATGACTGCACTGTCTCCTAGCCTGGACCTGTTAACCATTCTATACACCATACCTATGCCTATGAGGTTACCTCTTGGTGTCACCCTTCACTTCAAAGCAAAGTTGGCTTTGCCAGCCTTCCTAAAACTATCATGGTGATGACCTTAATGAAAAATACAATGAATCATAACTTGGGTTTTGGGGAACGAGATTGGTGGACTATCTGCAATGAGAGTAATAAAGTATGAACTCAAGACACCTTGATTTAATGAGGAAAGAGGGCATAAAGACACATTCATTGATGCAGCAAAGCTTGAAACTCACCGTAGACAATTTTATTTCCTAAAAGGGTTTCCAAGATTGGGGTGAGGAAAAGGAGACAGGTTTGGAAGATCATTAGAAGTGGACTATGAGACTGCCAAGGCAAACTCAATCCTTATGGCTATTTAGAATCTGCCTACCCCAGAAATCACAAAGACTTGACTACAAAAAGCTCTCTTGTTATGCAAAAACCCTGACACTGGCAAAGAATGACATTTTTTACCCTGGTAAGTAACATCACCAAGTAACCTCATAGGCATATAGCTCAGTGGATGTGGATTCTTCCAGTATTTTCTGGGTCCCAGAACAAAAGGAAAAATTAGTTAGAAGTGGTCACAACAACCCCATTGAGCTTGGAAGGTAAGAGGTAGGTGAAAATATTTGGCTGTCACTGCTTTATGGACAACTTCTAGGACATAGCGAGTTTATCTTATCTTGTTCTTGACTATTCTTCCAAGATGACAGGACTGAGGAAATATTTGACATTTTGGTTGAGTCTAAGGAGAGTTATTTGGATTATAGTTTATTTTCCTCTTTGTTATTTATGGGGAAAATGTGCCAAGCAATGTGCTATTATTCACTGAGAATACCAAAATTATTAAAGCTTAGCCCCTATCTTTAAGGCCTAGTGAGGAATCAGGCAACTAAACAAGCAATAATTATCAGATGTGATAAGTAATGTGATAGTAGGTTCTCTGGGTATTCAGGTAATTTAATCTAACTGCCCACTTACGGTAGTTTAGAAAGAGAGGTCAAAGAGAGATTCTTAAAGGAGCAGATAATGTCTACTCTGATAAATAAAAGAAGATTTCGAATGAGTCAAAGAAGGAGACAGAAATGGGGTTGGAAGGGGGATGCTGGAAGGGATTCATAGGCAGAAAAAACAGCACGATTTTATTTTTCTGAAATTAATCCATAAAGAGTATTAGTAGTGATATCACTGAGGATTTTTTAAAGTATCATCTTATTTTCCCAATATTTTATCATAGATATTAAAGAATAGGTAACCTAAAAGAGTTGCTAAAAAAAGATTTGGTTTTTTATTGAGTGAAATCCTGGTCAATGCTAATTTCTATGATAATCTCAATGCAAAAAGAAATTATTTGCTCCTTCTACTGGTGCTGGTGTGTGAGTAAAACCAAACCTTTTGTCAAGCAGTTGATTTTGACTCAGAGTGACCTTACAGGACAGAGTGAACTGCCCTACAGGGTTTGCAAGGAGTGGCTGATGGATTCAAACTGCTGACTTTTTGTTTAGCAGTCAGGTTCTTAACTCCTATGCACCATGGCTCACACGTATATATAGAATACACATGATTGTTTGTATTTTTTTAAATACTGCCAGCATGACCAATTAGAAATTGAAATAAAAACAATACCTAAAAACATGAAAGTTTGAGGGATGGATTTAACATCATACATACACAATTGTATTTTTACATACTAGTGCAATTAGAAAATGGCATTTTAAAATTTCCATTTACGATAACATTAAAAAATTAATAATACTTAGTAATAAATCTAACAAAGTGAGCATACCAATTCTACACTAAAAAATATAAAACAGCTCTAGGAGAAATTAAGGTATATTCAAATAAATGAAGAAAAACGCTATGTTAACAAGTAACTTCCCCACAAATTGATCTTTAAATTTAATACGATCAAAATAGTAATTTCAGCAAATGTTTTTATAGAAATTGAAAACTAGTTCCTAAATGTATATGAAAATCCAAAACCCCTAAAGTAACCAAACCAATATGAAGAAGAATAAAGTTGAAGACTTGAACTGCCTGACTTCAAGAGCTACTATAGAAGGCGGTATAATCAAGATACCATAAAACTGACGTAAGAGTAGATACACTGAACAATGGAACACAACAGAGAAAATAGAGTCCAGAAATAGGCAAATACCTACAAGTCAATTTCTCATAAAGACACCAAAGCAATTTAATGGAGGAAAAATCTCTTCAGTAAATGATGCTTTAATAACCGGATAAACATAGGAAAAATGGACATATCAATATAAAAACTGAATCTCAGTGCTTACATCAAAAAAAAAAAAAAAAACCCACACATAAAATCAGTTTAAGATAGATTGTAGTTCTACATGTGCAAGCTAAAACCAAAATATTTCAGAAAAAAAAATTAAAGAGATTATCTTCACAACTTAGGCATTGGCAAAGATTTCTTAGACATGTCACAAAAACCAATAAACATAATGGACACTCACACACACACACACACACACACACACACACAGCTAATACCCATAAAAATGTGTTTACATTATCAGTTTCCTAGGGAATACAACTTAAAACCACAATGAAATACCCATACACACTTTACAATGGGTAAAGTTTAAAGGACCAACCATACCAAACATTGGCAAGGAGGCAAGGCAACCAAAAGCCCTACAGTCATGTTAAAAAAAAAAAAAAACTATTTATTTATTTATTTTTTTAGCATGACTGTAGGGCTACAGTCATGCTAGGAAAATAAAATAAGGTAAGTATTTTGGAAAAAGTCTGGCAGTTTCATATAAAGGTAAACATATCTCTATTTCATGACCCATTTATAGGTATTTACTGAAAAGTAATGAAAACCTATACTGACAAAAAGGGGAAAGCATAGACCCTTCATTTTTACATCCAAGAACAAGAATTAACCAAAATGTCCCTCAAGAGGTGAATAGGTAAACAAATTGTGCTATATTCATAAATTGGAATACTATTCAGCCACAAAAAGTGACAAATTAAGGGTAAGTACAACAATATAGATGAATATCACAGACAGTATGTTGAACAAAAGAAGCTGGACATGATAGAGTATGTGTTGCATGATCCCATATACGAGGCATTCTAAAAAAAGTAAAGGATAATTTATTGGAGGCGGGCAGGGCCAAGATGGCGGAGTAGTCAGATGCTTCAGGTAAACACTCTTACAACAAAGACCTGAAAAAACAAGTGAAAAGATTATATTTATGACAAGCTAGAAGCCCTGAACATAAAAGGCAAAGTTAGAAAATGGACTGAGCAGAAGGAGGAGGGAGAGACACTTCAGAAGTGAGGAGGAGTTGCCGGAACTGAATCTCTGGGATCCCTCAGGCACAATTCTCGGGAGCAGCTGCAGCAGACTGGTGACAGCATTCCACTACAGGGAGAAACATCCAGCCACACAGCCTACTCACAGCTCTGGAACCAGAGAAGAACGGCACTCTTGGCAAAAGCTAAGCACTTGTATATATTTTACTGGGCCCCCCCACCCTGAAGCCAGCTTCAGTGGCTGTTGATTTCCCTGGGCCTGAGATAGGTCCTGTTGCATGCTATTCTCCTGAGCTGTTCTCCCGGCCATGGAGAAGGAATAAATTCATAAATGGGAAAAAGACAATCTGCCAGCTCCACTAACCTGGGGAGCTGAGAACAGAAGTGGCTTATGTCCAGGCATGAGTGGTGGTGGACATTGAATATCTTTCCTCCCTGCATGGACCTGTGTGGGCCTATTTCAGAAATGACCCTTGTTGGCAGACTAAAGCTGTTTCAGCTGTGCTGTGAAGAGGTGGGTGTTTGATGTTTGACACTTCTTTGCCTATTAAACAGGGCCCTCACCTATACACATCAGGGGCCTAAGGACTGCTGGCTCCACTCAGGTCACTCAGCCACCCCTGACTGGGGTCCAAGGATAACTGGTAGCTCCCAGTCCTTACAACCAAAAGCATTGGGTGCCAAAGTCTGTCTGGAGAGCTTGCTCACCTGTGTGCTCCAGGGAACGGGAATGCACTTTCCTCACAGACACTCAAGGGATGGTTGTCAGATCCCTGCCTTGTTCAAAGCAACGAGATACTGGTACTTACATCAATCACCCTTGCCCCTCTAAGATTGTAGGACAGAGCCTAAACCATACACTGGATGACCAACTACCTGGACACCTGAGCAGAATCCATACAAAAAAAGTGAATGGGCTCCTAGGCTTGTTACCTGGTAACAGCTCTAACCATCTGGTGACAGGAAGTTAGAGCTTCAAAGGTGAAAATAATCAAACTAGCTCACTCCAGCACCCAATTTGGGCATATCAAAACAAAACAAAGCAAGAAGCTAGGATACAGTAAGCAGACATAAAATAAACTAATACAATAACTTATAGATGGCTCGGAGACAACAGTCAATATCGAATCACATAAAGAAGCAGACCAAGATCACTTCAACAAGCTCTCAAAACAAAGAATCAAGGGATCTTCTGGATGAAGGTGCCTTCCTGGAATTAGCAGATGAAGAATTCAAAAGATTAATACACAGAACTCTTCAAGACATTAGGAACGAGATCAGGCAATACCGAGAACAAGCCAGGGAACACACAGATTAAACTTTTGAAGAAATAAAAAGGTTATTCAAGAACATAAAGAAAAATTTAATAGGCTGCAAGAATCCACAGAGAGACAGCAATCAGAAATTCAGAAGATTTCCTAAAGACAACTCATCAGACATGGAAGGGACTGGACGATGGGTTGGAGAGAGATGCTGATGAAGAGTGAGCTACTTGTATCAGGTGGACAATTGAGACTGTGTTGGCATCTCCTGTCTGGAGAGGAGATAGGAGGGTAGAGAGGGTTAGAAACTGGCAAAATTGTCATGAAAGGAGAGACTGGAAGGGCTGACTGGGGGAGAGTAAGTGGGAGTATGGAGTAAGGTGTATATAAGCTTATACGTGATAGACAGACTTGATTTGTAAACGTTCACTTAAAGCTCAATAAAAATTATTTTTAAAAAAAGTGCATGTGTGACGTATACTCAGAGTTCTCTAATTAGAGGTTAAGGATATTTTAGATCAGGTGACTACTTGTACCTCTCATCAAAAATGGGACTTTAATTGGTTCCTTTGCTGTCTGCTTGTTGACTTGCTAATCCTATCCATTTCCCCTGCTTTATCACAGAGATGAAGCCATATCCTTCTTGAAACAGACCTTCTTCAAAGTAGACTAAGCGATTTTGGTGGTTCAGTAGTAGATTCTCGCCTTGCATGTGGGAAACTTCGGTTTGATTCCTGGTCAATGCATCTCACGCACAGCCACCATCTATTTGTCAGTGGAGGCTTTCGTGTTGCTATGATGCTGAACAGATTTCAGCGAAGCCTCCAGACTAAGAGGGGCTAGGAAGAAAAGTCTAGTGATCTGCTTCTGAAAATCAGTTGATGAAAACCCCGTTGTGCATGAGATCGCCGTGAGTCAGGGACTGACTCTACTGAAGCTAACGACAATGAAGTTATATAACAGGCTGCTACCACTGGGACTATTTTAAAACTTTCTGATAAAATGTAGCCACGTTCTCTCAGAAGGGCTGACAGAGAAATAGCTGACCTAACTGGAAGCTGCATATTACATATATGTGGCAAGGCTAGTTAAAAAGTCCTAACAAAATATGTGTTCCAGCCACAATGGTGAAAACAAATGCCTGCACTTGGGAAATCTCCTCTAGAGAAACCAATCATTTTAATGGAGGGAACTGTTTGTACTGCTAATATTGTGTTCCAATGTAAAATGTTTATTTGTGGAAATGACGGTTTATTTAGTAATGCTTACGAAGCTTGATCAGGAAATTAAAAGCTGAGAAACTGAAGTCTATTCTTAAAAAAAAAAAAAAATTCAGAAGATTAACAATAAAATTACAAAAGTAGACAACTCAATAGAAAACCAGAGGAGCAGAATTAAGGAAGTGGAAGGCAGAATTGGTGAAATTGAAGATAAAGCACTTGCCACCAATATACTTGAAGAAAAATCAGATAAAAGAATTAAAAAAAATGAAGAAACCCTAAGAATTATGTGGGGCTCTATCAAGACAAATAACCTACAAGTGGTTGGAGTACCAGAACAGGAAGGGATAACAGCAAATACAGAGAGAATTGTTGAAGACTTTTTGGCAGAGAACTTCCCTGACATCGTGAATGATGAGAAGATATCTATCCAAGACGCTCATCAAACTCCACATAAGGTAGATGTTAAAAGAAAGTCACCAAGACATATTATAATCAAACTTGCAAAAACCAAAGACAAAGATAGAATTTTAAGAGCAGCTGGGGATAAATGATAAAGTCACCTACAAAGGAGAGTCAATAAGAATAAGTCTGGACAACTCAGCAAAAACCACACAGGCAAGAAGGCAGTGGGATGACTTATAAAAAGCATTGAAGGAAAAAAAAAAATGCCAGCCAAGAATCATATACCCAACAAAACTCTCAAATATGAAGGTGAAATTAGGACATTTCCAGATAAACAGAAGTTTAGGGAATTCATAAAAACCAAACCAAAACTACAAGAAATTCTAAAGGGAGTCCTCTGGTTAGAAAATCAATAATATCAGATATCAACCCATGACTAGAACACTGGACAGAGCAATCAGATGTCAACCCAGATAGGGAACTCACAAAAATAAATCAAGATTAAAAAAAAAACCTCAAAATATGGAAAAAGTGACGTCATTGTGTAAAAGAAGACAACATAAAAACAATAAAGAGGGACTAAGAAATGTAGCCATAGATCTTTCATATGGAGAGGAAGACGAGGTGATACAAAGAAATAAAAGTTATGTTTAAACTTAGAAAACTAGGGGTAAAAATTAAGGTAGCCACAAAGGAGACTAACTAACAATGCTACTCATCGAAACAAACTAAACCCAGAAAACCCAGTGCCATCTCATAGCAACCCTGTAGGACAGAGTAGAACTGCCCCATAGAGTTTCCAAGGAGTGCCTGGTGGATTCAAACTGCCAACCCTTTGGTTAGCAGCTGTAGCATTTAACCACTACACCACCAGGGTTTCCAAAACAAACTACAAGAAAAAAATAAAGACTCAGCAGAAACAAAATCAACTACAAAGAATAAGAAGAAAAGACGACATATACAAATAAGCTACTCAGCACAAAAGATTAAGTGGGAAAAAGAAACCGTCAACAACACACAAAAAAAAGACATCAAAATGACACCACTAAACTCATGCCTGTCCATAATTATGCTGCCTGTAAATGAACTAAATGCACCAATAAAGAGACAGAGAGTGGCAGAATGGATAAAAAAAACACAATCTGTCTATATGCTGCCTACAAGAGACACACCTTAGACTTAGAGACACAAACAAACTAAAACTCAAAGGATGGAAAAAAAAATACATCAAGCAAACAACAATCAAAAAAGAGCAGGAGTGGCAATATTAATTTCTGACAAAATAGACTTTAAAGTTAAATCCACCACAAAGGACAAAGAAGGACACTGTATAATGATTAAAGGGACAACATATCAAGAAGACATAACCATATTAAATATTTATGCACCCAGTGACAGAGCTGCAAGATACATAAAACAAACTCTAATAGCATTGAAAAGTGGGATAGACAGTGCCACAATTATAGCAGGAAATTTCAACAAACCACTTTCGGTGAAGGACGGGACATCCAGAAAGAAGCTCAATAAAGACACCAAAGATCTAAATGCCACAATCATCCAACTTGACCTCATGGACATATAGAGAACACTCTACCCAACAGCAGCCAAGTAAACTTTCTTTTCTAGTGCACATGGAATATTCTGTAGGATAGACCACATATTAGGTCAAAAAGCAAGTCCTAGCAGAATCCAAAACATCAAAATATTACAAAGCATCTTCTCTGACCATCAGGCCATAAAAGTAGAAATCAATAACAGCAAAAGCAGGGAAAAGAAATCAAACACTTGGAAACTTAACAATAGCCTGCTCAAAAATAACTGGGTTATAGAAGACATCAAGGATGGAATAAAGAAATTCATAGAATCCAATGAGAATGAAAACACTTTCTATCAGAACCTTTGGGCACAGTCAAAGCAGTGCTCAGAGGTCAATTTATATCAATAAATGCACACATACAAAAAGAGGACAGGGCCAAAATCAAAGAATTATGCCTACAACTTGAACAAATAGAGAGCAACAAAAGAAACCCTCAGGCACCAAAAGAAAGCAAGTAATAAAAATTAGAGCAGAATTAAATGAAATAGAGAACAGAAAAACAATTGAACGAGCTAACAAGACCAAAAGCTGATTCTTTGAGAAAATTAACAAAACTGATAAACTATTGCCAAACTGACAAAAGAAAAACAGGAGAGGAAGCAAATAACACCAAAAAGACCCAACTAAAATTAAAAGAATCAAATCAGATTACTATGAAAAATTGTACTCTAACAAATTTGAAAATCTAGGAAAAGGATGAATTTCTAGAAACACACTACGTACCTAAACTAACACAGAGGTAGAACAACTAAATAAACTCATAACAAAAGAAGAGACTGAAAAGGTGATCAAAAAACTCCCTCCCAAAAAAAGCCCTGGCCCAGAAGTCTTCACTGCAGAGTTCTACCAAACTTTCAGAGAAGAGTTAACACCACTACGACTAAAGGTATGTCAGAGCATAGAACAGGACAGGCTACTCCCAAGCTCATTCTATGAAGCCAGCATATCCCTGATAGCAAAACCAGGTAAAGACGCCTAAAAAAAAAAAAAAAAAAGAAAACTACAGACCTATATCCCTCATGAACTTAGATGCAAAAATCCTCAGCAAAATTCTAGCCAATAGAGTTCACAACATATCAAAAAAATAATTCACCATGACCAAGTGGGATTCATACCAGGTATGCAGGGATGGTTCAACATTAGAAAAACAATCAGTGTAATCCACCACATAAATAAAACAAAAAACAACACTCACATGAGCTTATCAATTGATGCAGAAAAGGCATTTGACAAAGTTCAACACCCATTCATGATAAAAAATAAAAACTCTCAGCAAAATAGGAATAGAAGAAAAATTTCTCAACATAGTAAAACGCATTTATACAAAGGCAACAGCCAACATCTTCCTAAACGGAGAGAGTCTAAAAGCACTCCCCGTGAGGTCAGGAACCAGACAAGGATGCCCTTTATCACCACCACTCTTATTCAACATTGTGCTGGAGGTCCTAGCCAGAGCAATTTGGCTGGATAAAGAAATAAAGAGCATCCAGATTGGTAAGGAAGAAGTCAAAGTATCTCTATTTGCAGATGACATGATCTTATACACAAAATACCCTAAAGAATCTTCAAGAAAATTACTGAAACTAATAGAAGAGTTCAGCAGAGCATCAGGATACAAGAGAAACATACAAAAATCAGTTGGATTCCTCTACACCAACAAAAAGAACACTGAAGAGGAAATCACCAAATCAATACCATTTACAGCAGCCCCCAAGAATATAAAATACTTAGGAATAAATCTTACCAAAAATGTAAAAGACCTATACAAAGAAAATATAAGACACTGCTGCAAGAAATCAAAAGAGACAAACCTAAGTGGAAAAACATACCTTGCTCAGAGATAGGAAGACTTAACATTGTAAAAATGTCTATTCTACCAAAAGCCGTCTATAGATACAATGCAATTCTGATCCAAATTCCAAGGACATTTTATAATGAGACGGAAAAACAAATCACCAATTTCATATGGAAGGGAAAGAGGCCCCGGATAAGTAAAGCATTATTGCAAAAGAAGAACAAAGTGGAAGGCCTCACTCTACCTGATTTTGGAACCTATTATACCACCACGGTAGTCAAAACAGCCTGGTACTGGTACAACAACAGATACATAAACCAATGGAACAGAATTGAGAATCCACACATAAATCCATCCGCATATGAGCAGCTGATATTTGACAAAGGCCCAGTGTCAGTTAAATGGGGAAAAGACAGTCTCTTTAACAAATGGTGCTGGCATAACTGGATATCCACCTGCAAAAAAAGGAAACAAGACCCATACCTCACACCATGCACAAAAATGAACCCAAAACAGATGAAAGACCTAAATATAAAATCTAAAATGATAAAGATCGTGGAAGAAAAAATAGGGACAATGCTAGGAGCCCTAATGCATGTCATAAATGGTATACAGAACATTACTAACAATGCAGAAGACAAACCAGATAACTGGGAGCTCCTAAAAATCAAACACCTGTTCTCGTCCAAAGACTTCACCAAAAGAGTAAAAAGATTACCTACGGACTGGGAAAAAGTTTTCAGCTATGACATTTCTGATCAGCTTCTGATCTCTAAAATCTACACGATACTGCAAAAACTCAACTACAAAAAGACAAATAACCCAATTAATAAATGGGCAAAGGATATGAACAGGCACTTCACTAAAGAAGACATTTGGGTAGTTAACAGATACATGAGGAAATGCTTACGATCATTAGCCATTAGAAAAATGCAAATCAAAACTACAGTAAAATTCTATCTCACCCCAACAAGGCTGGCATTAATCCAAAATACACAAAATAATAAATGTTGAAGAGGCTGTGGTGAGATTGGAACACTTCTACACTGCTGGTGGGAATATAAAATGGTACAACCACTTTGGAAATCAATTTGGCACTTCCTTGAAAAACTAGAAATAGAACTACCACACGACCCAGCAATCCCACTCCTTGCAATATATCTCAGGGAAATAAGAGCCTTTACACAAACAGATATGTGCACACCCATGTTCACTTCAGCATTGTTTACAATAGGAAAAAGATGGAAACAACCAAGGTGCTCATCAACGGATCAATGGATAAATAAATTATAGTATATTCACACAATGGAATACTACACATAAATAAAAAACAATGATGAATCTGTGAAACATTTCATAACATGTAGGAATCTAGAAGGCATTATGCTGAGTGAAATTAGTCAGTTGCAAAAGGACAAATATTGTATGAGACCACTATTATAAGATCGGGAAAAATAGTTTAAACAGAGAAGAAAATATTCTTTGATGGCTACGAGAGTGGGGAGGGAGGGAGGGAAGGGTTTTTCACTAATTAGGTATTAGATAAGAACTGCTTTAGATGACCGGTAAGACAACACACAATACAGGAGAGGTCAGCACAACTGGACTAAACCAAAAGCAAAGAAGTTTCCCGAATAAACTAAACACTTCGAAGGCCAGTTTAGCAGGGGCAGGGGTTTGGGGACCATGGTTTTAGGGGACATCTAATTCAATTGGCATAATAAAATCTATTATTTTTTTTTTTTAATAAAATCTATTAAGAAAACATTCTGCATCCCACTTTGGAGAGCGGAGTCTGGGGTCTTTAACGTTAGCAAGTGGCCATCTAAGATGCATCAATGAACCTCAACCCACCTGGAGCAAAGGAGAATGAAGAACACCAAGGACACAAGGTAATTATGAGCCCAAGAGACAGAAAGGGCCACATGAAACAAAGACTACACCACCCTGAGACCAGAAGAACTAGTTGGTGCCCAGCTACAACTGGTGACTGCCCTGATAGGAACACAACAGAGAACCCCTGAGGGAGCAGGAGAGCAGTGGGATGCAGACCCCAAATTCTTGTAAAAAGACTGGACTTAATGGTCCGACTGAGGCTAGAAGGACCCCAGAGGTCATGGTACCCAGACCTTCTGTTAGCCCAACACAGGAACCATTCCCAAAGCCAACTCTTCAGACAGGGATGGGATTGGACTATGGGATAGAAAATGATACCACCGAAGAGTGAGCTCCTTGGATCAAGTAGACACATGACACTATGTGGGCAGCTCCTGTCTGGAGAAGAGATGAGAGGGCAGAGGGGGATCAGAAGCTGGCCGAATGGACATGAAGATAGAGAGTGGAGGGAAGGCATGTGCTGTCTTAGTAGAGGGAGAGCAACTAGGAGTATATAGCAAGCTGTATATAAGTTTTTGTATGAGAGACTGACTTGTTTTGTAAACTTTCACTTAAAGCACAATAAAAATTTAAAGGAAAAAAGACAATTTATGGGGAAAACATCATAAAAGTGGTAACCTCTGTGTAAGGATTTGACTGTAACAGGGCATAAGGGAACTCCCTTGGGGTGTTGGAAATATCAGTGTCCTGAGAGATGTGTGGGTTAAACATCTGTATACATGTGCCAGAACTCATGGCATTGCAAATTTAAGATTTTGTATTTCTCTGTATGTAAGATTTTATCTTAAAGACCCATAAAAACCAGTTGCTGCGAGTCAGCTCCTACTCATGGTGACCAAAAGAAGACCCATAAATACACAGTAGTCTATAGTTAATAGATTTTCATTTCCACAGTGGTATATATCAGCAAATCTGAAACTACTTCATTAAACAAATGGATAACTTAATGAGGATAATGGGAGCTGGCTTTCTTACTGTTTGAGAAGGAAGTGACAAGAGAGTTACAAATCTAAAAGGCTAGTATATAACTTGGATTGAAACTACAGAAATCCATACCAACTTGTGGCTTTTAATAATAGATAGATAGCCCAAAACAAATATATATATTTTGTGTGTGTGTGTGTGTGTGTGTGTGTGTGTGTATGTGGTGTGTTTGTATCTGTCTGTCTGTCTACACTGGTGTCTATATGTGGTGGCTCTGGAATGCATCATCCAAGACAAGCTGGAATTACATTTCTCATAATTTACTTCCTTGTATTTCCAGGACAAGGTCAGCCACAAGAAAAATCTTAGCGTGATTTGGTAAGCAGAAGTAGTAGCCACATTGGGACTCAGAAAGTAAAGGCAGGGCAGGTGTTGCAGCTGCTGACCATTGTCACTGATCTTACCTTGTTGTCAGGTTTGGTGTAATTCCAGCCTCTGGCAGATCTGTTCCTTCTGTACCTTCTAATCTTGGGACACATGCACGTGTATCTCCAGGTTCAAGGGAATCAGATTATCCTTCAGGTCACCCACACCATCAAGGTTAGACGCAGTGAGAGAAAGATGTGGTCCCAGTTTGCCTGCATGGGTTCTAGTATGCCCTTGGTCTCCCCCACTTCATACTCATCCTCTCTTTCTAGTTGCCAGCCCTGCTGAACACAAGCCCAACACCAGATGCAGAGGCAACAGACTTGTAGAAACAGCTTAACCTACTCTTTTGATTGTTTTAAGGTTTCACTTCTATAGTAACTCCCTTATTCTTTATTACTCAGTTTGTTCTGCTTCCCTGATCAAACATTTACCGATAAAGAATTTAATATTTTAAGTTGTTCCAGTTGTGAACAACACATTAGGGATGAGCTCTCTGAATTGTTCTTGGGTTGTTTGCAATTGGATATCTGATTGGATTTGATTTAAAGGCATTGCTGACCCTAATTCCAAGGGTAAGGAGGACACTACTGGTCCATGGTATGCAGTGGCAAAAACAGTTACTTAAATTATCAGGTGTAAACATATGTAATCAAGTGGTTATAGCAGGCAAGATTTTAGGTGATGAAGTAGTTCCTACCCTACAAATTTTAGCAAAAATATGTAGCCTAGTAGGATTGCTTCCCAGTGTAGTGGAAAGCTTAGGAAATAAAAATGAACTGCTCACAGCTTTAAATTCTCAACTCAACAGCCTAAGAAACCTGAAAGTTTCTGTGACTGCTCTAAGGGCCAAAATAGATATGAAAATCAAACCCACAGTCTACTCCTTTGAATGGCCAAATTACAATGCAAATATAACCTCTGTATTTGTGGAATCTATTATGTTGATATAGCGTTATTGATTTTGAAAGAGTGGGGATACATATCAGATTCCAAGGACCTTTAGAACTATAAGAGAATAAACTTATGTTGTTTTAAGCTACTAACTTTGTGGTAATTTGTTACAGCAACAATGGGAAACTAATACATCTGGTAAGCAGAAGTCTGATTTGAATTAACACAGCAGAAAGTCACTGCCCCACAATCAGGTTCAAGACTTGAGCTGGTTCAAAAACCCAGAGCTTTTGAATGAAAAAAAAAAAAAAATTTTTTTTTTTTGAAGTGAAGTCATATTCCTATGAAGAAGGAAGGACCCTACTACACAGCCACAACTGTACACTCTAAATCTTCTTTATAGCTTTTTCTAAAGGGACTTTTAGTCAATTACCTGGGTTAATGGTGCAGTGGTTAAGAGCTCGACTGTTAACCAAAAGGTCGGCAGAAGACACTAGCCACTCCCTGGAAACCCTATGGGACAGTTCTACTCTGTCCTATAGGATCTCTATGAGTCAGAATCGACTCGATGGCAACACGTTTATGGTGCGTTGAGGGAAGGAAAATAATCAGACTTTTCAGGGATTACTGAACACTGTGTCTGAATTGATACCAATTCTTGGAACATAAGGAAAGACCATGGTACACCAGTCAGAGTAGAGGCTTACGAATATTAGCTGATCAATGAAGTTTTGGCTGGAGTCCATCTCATAGTTGTCTCAGTTAGTCCCTAATACCACCTGTTGCTTTTCTTCCCCAGCTGAGAAATGAAAAATTGCAACAGACACACTCAGCAATTGGCAAACTGGTTCTCTTGGTTTTATAAGTATGGTAAGGGGGATCAATTGGAAGCCATTAGAAATCTCTGTCTACCAAAAGCGATACCACATTTCTGAAGGGATTTTAGAGATTACCACCACTATCAAGGATTCGGGAATCTCCGGGTGGTGCAAACCGTTAATGTCCTTGGCTATTACCTGAAAGGTTGGAGATTCTAGTCCACCCAGAAGAAAGGCCTTGTAATCTATTTTCAAAACATCAGCCATTAAAACTCTAAGGAGCACATTTCTGCTCTGGCACACATGGGGCCATGAGGTAGAATTGACTTGATGGCAACTGATATATCAAAGACGTGAAACATACATTCCATCTCATCCCATTCAACTCGCTATTGGACCTGTTCAAAAGACAGATAAATCTTAGAAAATGGCAGTAATTATTGTAACTTAATCATATGGTGATTGTAATTGCAACTGCTGTTCCATTTATCTCGTTACTACAGCAAATTGACACATGTCCTGGCACTTAGTATGCCCTACTGATCTGGCAAATTATTATTATGACTTTGTCTTCTCTTTACCCATTAATGAAGAACATCAACTCAGGGTTTACTGTGTCTATTTAGCTAAGTTGAAAATACATTTTCTGGAATCTCCCTACTTATCTGTTTCTGTTAGAATTGACCAAAAAGTAGCTTACGTGTGATCTGGAAGTTCAGTGTAGGACAGGAATGGCTGCAGCTCATACACACTGTTGCTGAGTTAATGGCAGACTCAGGAATGTATTGAGGGGAGGCAGCAGTCAGGGTGGCAGCAACTCTGTCTTGCTGGATCTGCTGTGTTAGCTTTTCTGAATCTTGGACCAGGCAAAGGTGCAGCTCCAAGGTTAGGGGCACCAGATTATCCTGCATCAATAAAGAAGCAGCAGCAAGAAACAGATGCAGTTCCAGTTTGTTCAGGTGCATTATAATTAATATTTCCCTGCCTTCCTCACTTCACATAGTATTCCCCCCCAATTTCCAGTCTTGTTTTTAGGCCCACCATCAGGCAATAGCTAAGGTAATCAAACCAAAAACCAAACCCACTGCTGTCGAGTCAATTCTGACTCATAGCAACCCTATAGGACAGAATAGAACTGCCCCATAGAGTTTCCAAGGCTATAATCTTTACAGGCGTGGATTACCACATCTTTCTCCCACAGAGCAGCTGGTGGGCTTAAACTGCCAACCATTCAGTTAGCAGCCAAGGGCTTAACCACTGCACCATCAGGACAATAGCATTATAGAAATTACCTACCTAAGCAGCCCCCAAGTTTCTGTAAGGGGTAACTCTTAAGATACATCCCTGTTTTTGTATCTGCCCCATAGGATTTCCAAGGAGCTGCTGGTGGATTCGAACTGCCAACATTTTGGTAAGCAACCAAGCTCTTAACCACTGCAGCACCAGGGCTCCACATCATGCACTAGTGCTCAGAGATTGGTTTCTAAATATCATTCTTTACCATTAGGAACTAGGGCCCCATTGAGAAAAGGCCTAGGACATATTATTGTATTTTGATTTAAAGAATGATGGAGACATAGCAAAAGGGTAAGAGCCAGCTTGAAGGGGCTGTCAATGGTTAAAGCTAGGGCAATTTGACCATAAACATGAATAATGAGAGTAATGGATTATAACTCATTAAGTAAAATTAAAATCCATGAGTCATACTAAAGTAAGTAAATGAAACAAATAGGGCGATGATGGAAAACTCCCTTCCAGTAGAATGTCAACTAATAATCATAGAGAGAATTACGGAGATAGAAAATCTAGCACATGCCAAAACTAGTGAAGATTTGATGAGGAATGGGATATTGAATAGTATCAAAGTGCCTCCCCATAAATGGAAAAATAGTGACTTTATAATACAGAAACTTGATTGTCATCTTAAACAAGTGATCAAGTGAATATCACTACTGTGAACAAAAACCAACATCAATGCTGCAAGAACACAAAATCACTTCAGTGCTATTCGTGCCAAAAACGTATATTTAATTATGATGAAATATAAGTTAAATTCAAATTGAAGGACATTCTACAGAGTAACTAGTCAAAAACATTAAGATTAAAAAAGATAAAGGAATTTTCCTGAATTTTTTGATATTAAAATAAACTAGAGAGATGTGACAACTAAATGCAATGTGTGATCCTGGATTGAATTCTGATGGGGACAAAAAAAAAAAAAAAATCTATTGGGGCATTACTGAGAAAATTGGCTATTTCAATATTTACTGTGAATTTTTTTTTTATTATTGTATTAATGTTAATCCTGATTTTGATAATTGAATGGTTATGTTAAATAATGTATTTTTATTAGAAAAAACGTACTGAAGTATTTAGAGGTATACCACATGATGTCTCCAACTTACTCTCAAATGGTTAAGAAAAAGCAAGTAAGGCAAAATGCAAACCACTGGGTAATCTGAATAAAGAACATATATAAATTCCGTGCTCTATTATGCTAACATCTCTGTAAATTTGAAATTATATCAAAATAAAATGCTTTTAAAAACATTCTGGTTATCTAATGCTACATAACAAACAACCACAAAACTTAATGACTTAAAATGACAATGATATTTATCTTGCTCATGAATCAGTAGTTTGGTTGGAAGTCGGCAGGCACAGCTACTCTCTCCTCTACTCAGCATCAGCTGGGGAGTCTCCAAGGCTGTGAGTTGAAATAACTCTCTGGCTCGCTCATTCATATGTCTGATAGTCAACTATAACCTCAGCTGGTGCTATTGCTAGAGCCCACATGTGGCTTTTAAATACTTAGTTGACTTCCTCACAGGAAAGGGGCTAAAGCCCAAGGTTAAATATCGCAGGGGAATATTTTCATAATTGCCTTGAATAACTTAGCCTAGAAAGTAACATAGTGTTACTCTGCTGTAGTCATAGGCCCACCCCGATCCAAGGGAGGGAATGCAGAATATACCTTTAGGTGAAGGGTTGTCAGCATCACATTGAAAGAATAGTATATGGATGGAATATTCTGGTGTGACCATCTTTAGAAAACACAATTCTGGGTGGAACCTGAATATATGCAAAAAAGAAGGAAAGAATGAGAGAGATAGGGAGGGAGAGAGAGAAAGAAAAACAAAGAATTATTCTTGAGATAAGTACACTCTCTCAAGAACATAGCAACTGGGAAACATAGTGAGGAGGCTTATCTCACAGAAATAAAAGCAAACTTGTCAAAATTTAGAAAATTCACACAGCCAGGAGACCTCACCTAAAACAATGCTTAATCTATACAAGCTACACAAGACTCCAACTCAGGGTTCTTGAGTTTTACCATTTCAAAAGGCTCCCACCTTGAGGCTAAATATATTAACGTTGGGCTACATCCTTCCCAAAGAACTCCAGAGACACAAAAATTGGTTGGGATACAGTATGTCCCATGAGTCACGAAATGGATAAGCTATATTTCAAAATAAAGATTGGCTTCCATTGATGAGGAAGAGCTCAACTTTACAGAACAATGTCAGCTATAATGTAGAAGAAATGATAGAATTAGAAGGTTGACATTATGAGACATGTAATGGAATAATTATAATAGGCAAGGTAACCATATGGTGTTAACACCAGTAGGCTTATGATTAATTTGAACTGGAAATTAACATAGTGCCAAAATAACACAATTCTAGATTACTTTCCATTTCAAAAATAAAAAGGTAATTGTACAATGGAGGGATTAAGCTGTTATTGTCCTAATCCAGTGCTCAAATTTAATTTTACTAATACTACATTGTCCAGATGACATGTTTTATAATATCATGAAATATAAAGTACATAACATCATCTATGATGGGATCTAACCAAAAAGTATAATTTGTGGTTTGTAGGATGAAGGAACAAGCTAAGTGAAATAATGAGGAAACATTCTCACAAACCTAGGAGGTGGGACACACTACAGGATATCACTGGTCAGATCCTTTCAATGAATCAATATCATGAGAAAAAAAAAAGTAGTCATGATGGGGGTCATTTTAGATTAAAATATATTTAAGAGATAAAATATCCAGATGTGATGCTTGGGTTTAGATTGCACTCTGGTTTGGACAAATGAACTTTAAAGTGTATATTTAGGACAAATACAGAAACTAGAATATAGACTCACATTAAATAGGAAGAAAATACATTGACATACAAATTAGATATCATAAACTGAAAGAATAAGTTATAAAATCTCATATATAATATAATCTTATTTTTGTATATATGGTGGCGTAGTGGTTAAGGGCTCAGCTGCTAACCAAAAGATCAGAAATTTGAATCTATTTCAATCTACCAGCCACTCCTTGGAAACCCTATGGGAACGTTCCATTCTACTCTGTCCTATAGGGTTGCTATGAGTCAGAATTGATTTGATGGCAATGGGCTTTTTTTTTTTTTTAATATATATATATATTTAAAAAAAATTTTTATGTATATATACTATTACAATTTTTATATATTTTATTATCTATTTTTCTAGCTTTCCACAATGCACTTTACTGATCTATAATAAAATTTAAAGAGGGTAAATAAAATAGAGTGGGACTACAGGAAGTGGGCAAATTCAAAAGACGTTTAGAGACAGGCTTGGCAGGACAGGGTGAATGATTTTACGTTGGAGTTAAGGCAGAGGAAAGGCAATGATGCCCCCTAGATTTCTGCCTTGAGCAGGTAGATAACTAGCAATGGCATTGACTGGGGCAGAGGAGGAAGTTTGGGTGTGAAGGTCATGATTTCAGTCTTGACTTTTTGGGTTTGAGAAGCTTTTGAAATATCCAGGTAGATATGCAAAGGAGGTACATGTATGTAATAATAATAAATAATATCCAAGTAAGTCCTGTGGTTCAATTCACTAATAGTACCATGGGTAAAAAGACATAGTCCAATAGTCATAAATAATTTAGAGATCCCAGTCTTCACCCCTTTCAAGTAGCATCAAGAGGATCTAATTCAATATACAAAGCTACTTTAACCAATATTCTCTCCTATCATTCTACCTCTCACTCCATCAAAAAATAGATAAATTCTCTTGAACACCCAGTATGTGTGGCTTTTCTTTTTCTCACTGTCACAATGCTTTATTCAGGGCTAATACTCTCCACCACCACTCCCTTAAACATCAGATCTTTCAACGGAGTTTCACTTCTCAGAATGGTTGCACATAGTCTTAAGTTGATGGAGGTTGGTCACTGTGCCTCCTGACCCCTTTTGTAAAACCATCCTAGATGGGACAACATTTCTCTCTTACTATAATGGGTTTTCTTTTGAGAACAGTTGTAGAAAATGCATGATGAAAGCAATTGCCTATTACGAAAGTTACTATTTGTATTAGGTACATACTACATGCCAAGCATTATGTGAACTGCTTTACATGAATTATCACATTTCATATTTAGAACAAGTATTTGCTATTATTAATCCTCTTCTTGAATGAAGAAAGCCAGGGTTGGAGAAGTTACATCACTTACTAGGTAACAAAACTATTATAAGTGGTGAAATCAGGAATTGGATCTTTCTTTGTATCTTATTCACTATGCTCACTGCCTACTCCAAACCACCACTATCCCCCAACCAATAAGTGGCTACCAAGAATATTCACCTAGGCAGATGAGTCTAGCAAGTTTCTTCTTAACCACTAAAAGTAGTTCTTCTTCAATGTATAGATGTGGAGCTCAAGGGCAAGGTAGCATCCAAAGGAATAAATTGAGATAAATTGACATAGAGGTGATAACTGAAGACTAGGCTGGGATGCTTTCGGGTAGAAGAAGAAAAGCAAAGTACAGAGATAAAGCAGCGTGAACATTAAGCAATTTGGCACAGAGGAAGACATCTGCAAAGGCACTTGAGAAGGGACATCAAGGGAGCCACAGAGAGTTTCATAGAAAAGGTATGGCTGGGCAATATAAAGACTGGAATGAGCATTCAATTGGCTCAGATCAAGATCAGTGGTGATGTTGCGAACAGCGTATCTGGTGAAGTGGTGGAGTAGAAACCAAACTGGCATTACCACACCCCCATGGCTCCTTTCAGGCTCCTAACATAATACACTTCAATTAAACTTACATGAGATCTTTTTGGTTAGACCAATACAGTTTTTATATGGAGCACCCAATTAGATGACTTATGCATGAAAATAGCAGAGGAATTTTTATGAAATATAAATTGTATTAGTATCTTTAATTACACAATAGTAAAATAAAACTATTGTATTCAGGGCTAAGTAAAAACAATTGGGTACAATTACTCCCTTATCATGAAGACTTCGGAGATATATATGCATAACACAATCCTACAAAACAGACAGATTGATGTTTAACTTATTAGTGATGAGAGATACCAAAATGAAGATAATGAAAACAGAAGTTAATTGAAAAGTACACCTAATTTATGTGTTCCAAGTAAATTAGGGCACATTATGTATATTTTTGATTAAAATTTTATAGGGAAGAGAGAGAAGATAATAAAAATAAATTCCGTGGGGAAGAAAATAGCATTGCTATGCAATTTTCCAGATGTTTCCTGGATATTTTTCCTCTTGCTGTTACTCTCAAGTTAATAATTTCCAATGGGCCAAGCTGCAATGGAAAGCGAAATTAATTTCCAGAGACCGCTGTTCTGCAAATAACAACAATAATAATGATAATGGTGAAGATAATAATAATCGAATGCCGAATATTTACATAAATGAAGTAGAGAATTAGACTTGTATTGTCATGCACCTTCAAGGCTTACCTTCCTAGAAACAGCATGTGTCATATAGAAAACTGACAAATGAGGACATTTTCATGGAATAGCAAAGTGGCAGTACTAGGTAAGTGAAAAACACAAACCTGGAGGTAATTTTATATCTATTTACTCAGTGTTTCTGTCGTTATTAGTCGCCTTAAAGTCCACTCTGATTCATTGCAGCTCTACATATAACAATATGTTGCCCAGTCCTGCGTCATCCTCACAATCATCAGCAGGTTCAAGTCTGTCACTGAGGCTATTGTGCCAATCTGTCTCATCAAGGGTCTCCCATGCCCTTGTCGGCCCTCTGCTTCACCAAACATGATGTTTTCTCCTAGAGACTGAGCCCTCCTTATGACATGTCCAAAGTAAGCTAGTTGGACAATGTTCTGTTGTTATCTATAGGGTTTCATTGAATCCTTTTTGGAAGTAGATTGCCAGGCCTTTCTTCCTAGTCCGTCTTAGTCTGGAAGCTCCACTGAAACCTGAATTATTGGTGGCATAGCTTCTGGTATTATAGCGACACCCAAGCTACCACAGTCTGATAAACTCTTCAGTGCCTCTACCTTATACTTATAGCCAGCTATCTGAATGGTGTAAACGTAAACCTAGAATTTCATCTCCTTGTGGAATTGCTCATCCAGGCATTGGTGAATGTGATAGGTACTTTATGCTTTTGCTGATGAATCTAGACAAGATTTGGCATTAGGGAATAGGTGGCATAGGAGGTAGCCTTGCTGACCATGCCCCATTAAAAAAAAAAAAAATACCTGCTAGAAATTTCTACAAGGCACAGAAGAATCTGACAGGATCAGGCAAAGCTAGGATCCACCAGGTGAGATATTTGGATCCATTTTTTTTTATGGCAATCTGCTTGTTGGAGAGCTCAAGGGCATGATAGCAGAGGGAAAATAAGTGAGCTATTTAAATGGGGAAAAAACCCTACATCCTGTTGTTTTTAATACAAGAGCTAAACTTGAGTTCAGGGCATATACATTTGCAGTGAGATTTCATTTTTTCATTTAACGAACCCAAGTAGAAATTGTTTAATGCAAAAATTCATAGGGTAGTTTATGCAAATGGACGAAGCAATCAAAATCTTAAAAGCTGTTAGACTAACGTCTTCTACTGACTTTAATGAGCTGAAATGCAAAACAGACACCCACGGAAGCTCCTAGTCGGCTTCAAATCATGGAGCCCGAGAGAAATCCTCTCACCGTGGGTGAACGCACATTATCTCATACATTCGTTCAAGTTTAAGAGATCATCCTGATGTAGGACTCATTGGATAAGTTTCCCTCTGCCAAGAAAAGAACCGAATACTGGAAGGTCTATTTCACTTCAGAAAAATCTGATTCTGCTAAGAGATAAATTGGTATGGGTCCTTTCAAAGAAATCCTTGTGATTTAGTCCTAATGTTTCCAGTGGTTTTTAGAATGCACTGGTGTCTTTATCTTGCTTTTTGTAAAGATTGATAGTTTCTATTGGTAAAGTTCTTTGAAGCCCTTGGAGAAAAAGCTGACTGAAGTTCAGTGTCTGATTATCTTTTCATTTGGCATCATGATCTCCAGAATGAAACTCTACAGATTATGTACCATATGTTTTGAAGTACAGGACTATTTTCCAAAAGTATTTGCTTCTCCTGTTCAATAATGGGATTACTTCTCAGCTGGATACTGTACAATTGTGTTATACAGTTATAATACAGTTTAAGAACTGACGTTTGTTTTACTCTTATACATTGTTTTTAATAAAAGGAATAGGTCTGTAAAAGGGAAAGATAACTTACAAAGCCTAATAACCGGGAACTGTGCCCGTGACTACTGAAATGACATAAAATGGACTGCAGATAGACTGGGTTAATTATTACATTTGATCAAATACGGAGCATATGACTACAAGGAGCTTATAGGATGGAGTTTTGGGGGCTTATGGAAGTGTTTACTCTCTTGATTGTGGCGATCATTACATGAGTCTATACAGGTCTTGACACACATAGAACTATACACATAAAATAAATATATATATATATATATATATATATGGAAACCTTGGTGGCATAGTGGTTGAGTGCTACAGCTGCTAACCAAGAGGTCAGCAGTTTGAATGCACCAGGTGCTCCTTGGAAGCTCTATGGGGCAGTTCTACTCTGTCCTATAGGGTCGCTGTGAGTCGGAATTGACTCGATGGCAACAGGTTTATGTGGTATATATATATACGTATCTTGATTTTAGAGGTGGTTTCCGACGGCACTGGGTTTTTTTTTTTTTTGGCATGGGTGTATATTTTTTAAAACTCGATGAATACTTGAAATAGATGAGATAAATTGTATATAAATTATACCTCAATAAAGTTGATTAAAAATATGGTCTAGTCATTTCCTACAAAGCTAGAATCTAAATATTCGGTCATGTTTCTGTCATTAAGAGAAAAAATATGCAATACAATCTATGCAATACAATGGAGTCCCTGGGTGACACAAACAGTTAAGATTGGTGGTGGGAATTTACTAGGTGCCTGGCAAGAAAGGCCCTTCTGTGATCTACTTTTGAAAGATCACAGAACTTAAAAACCCTGTTGAGTGTGTTTCTACTCTGAAATACATCAGTTGCCATGAATTGGAATTGACTTGATGACAATGGGTTTGGTTGGTTTTTGTTTAATAAGATAGCATTGAACAACATCAAAAATAGGAGGCTAAAATAATTGACTTTATTGTGTTTAACTTTTTAACGTGGTTCAAAAGACTAATCACAGTTTTCCTTTTTTTCCAGATGAAGTCCTTTAACTTAGTTCTTAGACTTCCTTCCCCCACCACACCCTCTATTACAGATTCTAGAATTATTATTTGGAAACAATCTCCTTATTCAACACTAGAACAAGAACTGTTTATGTGCACTGGGTATTAAAAATGTATTATACTACTCCAAATTTAGAGAAGCAATTGACAAACCTGAGTAAAGAAAAATAAGATAAAATTCTCATAAACTTGAGTTTGTTTTGTTATATGACTATGTAGCTAGGTATACAGACATTATTCATTCACGTACTCGATAAAATATTGAGTACAGATACGTCATGGTGCCTTCTAGGTATTGAGATTTCAGTGATGAACAAGACAAAGACCCTGTCCTCTTAGAGTTTACACTACTATAGTGGGAGATAAATTGTAAAAAAAAAAAAAAACAGGTGAGCCAAATAATTTTATTAGAAATTCAACAAGGTGTTCTAATAAGACATGCCTGAATGATTTGGGAGTTACTTTGGACACAACTTTACTAAGGTGGTGCCATTTGAACTGAGAGTTGAACTGAGAACGAGCTAGCCATGCAAAGAATGTGAAGAGTGCAGAAAATCTTGGTGAAGAACTTGAGATAGGAAGGCACTTGGCAGAGCACAGGAATGAATGAAGAAATGGGAGAGTGGAACGATGTTTAAAATGCGGATGTAAGCCAGAAGAGTTAGGGCAGTGGTTTTCAATGTTAGAAAATAATATCCCATTAGTTTAACACTCCATTTTCTATCATGACATGGAATTGGCACTTTATATATCCTGTCTGAAGTAGCCCTGGTGGCTGTGGTTAAGGGCCCGGCTGCTAACCGAAAGGTTAGTGGTTTGAACTCACCAGCCACGTTATGGGAGAAAGATATGACAGTCTGCTTCCGTAAAGATTACAGCCTCCTAAACTCTATAGGGCAGTTCTGCTCTGTCCGATAGGGTCACTATGAGTTGGAATTGACTCACCAGCAGCTCTGCAGGAGAAAGATGTGATAATCTGCTGCCCTAAAGATTACAGCCTTGAAAACCCTATGGGGCAGTTCTACTCTGTCATATAAGGTCACTATGAGTTGGAATCATCTCGGTGGCAATGGGTTTGATTTTTTGGTTTATACCCTATGTACAAATAAAATTTCAAAACAATGTAATCCCATCACTATAATGTATAAGAAAATAAGAGAAATAATTTATAATAAAACTTATTTATTGCAATATATAAATGTTTGTGCACAAATTCAGTAGGAGATATAATCAAGTAATCAGGTGTTTGCATATGTAATATATATAAAAACTGTTGCTGTCAAGTTGATTCCAATCATAGTGACCCTATAGGACAGAGTAGAACTGCCCCATATGGCTTCCAAGGAGCAGCCAGTGGATTCAAACTGCCGACCTTTTGTTTACAGCTGTAGCTCTTAACCACTGGGCCACCAGGGCTCCAGTAATATATATAAAATCACCGTAAATATAACAGCTACAGATTTAAACTGTTGTAGGTGACTGTATTTGTTATTAAAAAATTATCATCAATGGTTTAATTTTTCTGGAATGGTAAAAAAAAAAAAAGAGCACTTAAATTTTCAAACAAGATAAAACACACTTTTCATCAATTTGCACAGTAGGTTTATTCTGGGAAACTTAGTGCATACTACAACCTTGCAACAAGTTCTTTGGGATTTTTACAGAAAAGAGATTTTAGGTATGACAATTACAACCAGATTTTTTTCACCTATACCTGAGTGTCTCATAATCCCAAAAGTCATGTGGGATTATGAGCAATTCTTCATTGTTAAAGGCTGCATATTGCAAGATGTGTTTCTGGTCTCTAGACCAGGAATGGCCCTTCATTCATTATGACAGTCCAAAATCAAATGAACAGAAACAAAACAAATACACATTTCTAAAATATCCTGTAAGGTCTAGTATTACTTGTTTGGAAAACTTCTGATGTGGACCTGTAAGTCACGGACAGAAGTTGTATTCTATTCTAAGTGCAGTTGGAAGCCAGTAAAAATTTTTTAAAACAAAGAAGTAGTATACTTTTGCTTACGTTTCTCAATATTCAATTTAACCGCTATCTTGAGTATAAATTAGGTGGTAGTCTAGAGACTGGTCCAAAATTAGCCAGATTCTAGGAAGATATAATGGTAGCTTTGATAGCGATTTGGCCATAGAGGTGGAAAGAATGGGTTAGATTCAACACGTATTTTCATAGAACTGTTAAGACTTGCTAATCTATTGAATGTGCAGAGCTAAAAGAAATAAAAATCAAATGAAACTTGTCAATTTTTGGTTTCAGAAACTCGACGGATGGCAAAATGCTTACTGGTATTGGAAAGGTATTTGTTTGTTGGTCTTTTGTTGGGAATGGCAATCAGGAGGCAAACATAGTTTCCCATTTTCTATATATGAGGTTTAAGATATCTAGCGGAAATACCAAATAAGTACAGGTAAGTATATAACCCAGGAGGAAGTCAGGGCAAGACATTGAGATTCAGGAATCGCCACACGGAAGTAAATTTAAAGCCACTGGATGCAAGAGATGACACGAAAATTAGTTTACACTGCTTATGTTTATGTTTATGTTTCTTAGCATTACTAAATAATTTTAAAAAAAGAAACAAAGATTCAAAACCTCTAAAATTCAGATCACAAGGTTAATATATTGTGGCAGATGTTGCTTTGTGGAAACCGAATTAACAATATTGTTTTTAAAGTAGAAAAATGCATTTTTTAATTATCTTTTGTTTTAAATTACTTTGCTGTTGTTCTTGAAAATATACAAAGCAGAACATACACCAATTCAACAATTTTGACAGGTACAATTTGCAATTCAGTGCCAGTGATTACATTCTTCAAGTTGCGCAGCACATTCTTCAAGTTGCGCAGCCGTTCTCACCCTCCTTTTCCAAATTGTTCCTCCCCAATTAACATAAGAAAAATGTGTTTTTATGCTGTGTGTTTCTGTTTCATTGTTTACTTGATTCTTTTGATTTTGAGCTTTGACTATATTTGAATCAATACCATATTTTAACTTTTTTCATTTTAGTAAGGAAAAACTTTTTAACTACCAGTCAAATGAACTATACGCTATGAAATATGGGTAATCTATACCACACTTACATAATATTAAAAATAATATTATACCTATTGAATTCCTACCTATATTAAATTTGACTTTTGATGACAATTTTCTTTCATCACTTTTCTCTTTTAACCAAAAACCTGTAGATTCTGACTTATAGCAACCCCACGAGACAGAGTAGAGCTGCCTGATAGGGTTTCCAAGGCTGTAATCATTATGGAAGCAGATTGCCACCAACCTTTCGGTTAGCAGCCAAGCGCTTAACCACTGTGACACCTGGGCTCCTTTTTCTCTTTTAGAACTAGTATAAAATCAACATTTGTTTGGCACATTAGGAGGGCACTTGGCATAGTTTACCTTTTACGTCACCTGTTGCTGTTTTTATTTTTCTCGCTACACATGATATTTAAAATGACACCTTTTTTTTTTTTACTATGACATTGAGTTGTTTTCAAGTTGAAGCATGGAAATCACAATTTATTAAATAACTTAAGAAACTGAAGTTCTTATCAATAAATACGTCTTCTAATTGAAAATTATCCCTGCAAAACACAAGTTGTAGGTTCATAAAATAATTCAAGTCAGCGCAATTATGGACAGGAGATGACTGTTAGCCGGGCAAGATGAGATGACAATGAAAGAGTCACCAGCCATGATTACCAAACCAGTGGGTCAAGAAGTGCATTCTGGAAAAAGTTTCATCTGTATAAATTTCTACTTGGAGACTTATTTATCAAAGGGCTTGTACATTTTTGGAAACCCTAGTGGTATAGCAGTTAAGAGCTACAGCTGCTAACTGAAAGGCCAGCAGTTTGAATCCACAGGTGCTCCTTGGCAACCCTATGGGGCAGTTCTACTCTGTCCTTTAGGGTCGCTATGAGTCAAAATTGACTCAATGGCAAAGAGTTTATGTACATTTTTATGGTTTTGTGTTTGTGTGTGTGTCCCATAGTGTGTCAGTTCCTGTTCTTTCAGTCTTCAAATTATTATCTAGGGTTTTTCTTTTCTACATTTGTCATTTTGATAGTTTTAAATTGGTATTTAATTAAATTTACAGATTTTGATGATGAATGAGGCTAATTCTTTTCTCCTGTCTTTATTGACACTTGTATTTATTCTTCTGCAAATTAAAATAACATTTATTGAACACCCCCTGAAACAAATAAAAAAATTTCTGCCTTCATAAAGTTTACAATCCAACAAATGCTTAATCACGCTTTTCGATGATTTTCTACTGGTGCATTTATTCTTGAAATATTATCGAGCCAATTTAGTCTGTAACATTTTGATTTAGTAATTTTTTTCTACCTTTATTAAATTTATATAGCTTAAAAATTTTTTTTTTTTAACCTATGAATCTTTTCCCAGGGTGGCTTCTGAGTTAGGTATTGATGTTTAGAAAGATATTTCCTACTTATAATTTTTTATTTCATTAAACATTTTTAATAGACTTTACTTTTCTTAGAGTAGTTTTAGATTTACAGAAAAATTGTGCAGAAAGTAGAGTTCCCATATGTCCCCCTCCCTACCCTGCAGACTGTTTCTCCTGTTACTAACATCTTGCATTCCTGTAGTACATTTATTATAATTGATGAACTGATACTGATACATTAGTATTAACTAAGGTCCATACTTTACATTAGGATTCACTCTTCGTGTTATACAGTCCTTTGGGTTTTAACAAACGCGTAATGTCATATGTCCACCGTTACAGGATCATGCAGAATAGTTTCAGTGCCGTAAAAATGCCCTGGGCTGCACCTATTCATCTCTCCCCTGCCCCCTGAGCCCCTGGCAACCACTGATCTTTTCCCTGTCTCTATGCTTTTACCTTTTCCAGAAGGACATATGGTTAGAATCATACCGTATGTAGGTTTATACATAGGCCTGGCTTCTTTCACTTCAAATCAAATCATTGCTGTTATGTTGATTCTGACTTATGGCAACCCCATGTGTTACAGGGTAGGACTGCTCCATAGGGATTTCTTGGCGATAATCTTTATGGAAGCTGATTGCCAGGCCTTTCTTCTATGGTGCTACTGGGTGGGTTCGAACCCCCAACCTTTAGGTTAGTACCTGATCACAAATCGCTTGTGCTATCCAGGGACCTTTCCTTCAGCAGTATGTATCTGAAGTTCTTTCATGTTTTTTCACAGCTTGGTAGATCATTCCTTTTGATCACTAGCTAATACTCTATTGCATGAATGTACCACAGTTTGTTTATCCATTCATCTAAAGAACATCTCGGTTGCTCCGCATTTTGAGCAATTATAAATAAAGCTGTATAAACATTTGTGTGCAGGTTTTTATGTGGACATACATTTTTATTTCTTTTGGTAAATAACTAGAAGTGTGATTCCTGGATCATATGGTAAGCCTATGTTTAGCTTTGTCAGAAACTGCCAATGTCTTCCAAAGTGGCTGTATCATTTTGCATTCCCACCTGCAATAAGCAAGAGTTCCTGTAGCTCTACATCCTCGGCAGCATTTGGTGTTTTCATCTGCAATTCCCAAATGACACATGAAGGATCCCTGGTGGCGCAATGGTTAAACACTCAGCTGCTGACCGCTGGTTTCAACTCACCAGCAGCTCCAAGGCTGAAAAGCCCTGGTGATCTGCCCCCATAAAAATTACAGCCTAGGAAACCCTACGGAGCAGTTAGTTCTACTCTGTCATATAGGGCCGCTATGAGCTGGAGTTGATTCCACGGCACACAACAACAATGACATTACATGGAACATTTTTTCATGTGCTTATTAGCCATGTATATATCTTCTTGAGTGAGATTTCTGTTCAAATCTTTTGCCCATGTTGTAGTTGGGTTGTTTGCTTTCTTACTGCTGAGTTTTAAGAGTTCTTTGAATATCTTATCTTGGATACAAGTCCTTCACGGATAGGTTTTGCAAATATTTTCTCAGTCTGTAGCTTGTTTCTCTTTCTCTTAAAAGTATCTTTCACAGAGCAGAAATTTTAATTTTAATGAAGTCCAACTTAACCAATTTTTTAAATGGATCATGCTTTTGGCATTGTATTTAAAAAGTTAGTACCAATCATAAGGGAGAGTACTGAACTGTTGTGGGGTTGTTAACCAATGTCATAAAACAATATGTGTACTAGCTGTTTAATGAGAAGCTAGTTTGTTCTGTAAACCTTCCTCTAAAGTACAATAAAAAAAATAAAAATAAAAAGTTAATGCCAAACCAAAGGTCATCTAGGTTTTCTCCTATATGTTGTCTTCTAAAAGCTGTATGGTTTTGCATCACACCTTTAGCTCTATGATCCATTTTGAGTTAACTTTTGTGAAAGATGTAAGCTAATTTTTTTATTATTTCTTTTTTCTAAAGCTTCTAGTCTGTTTTGCCTCCTGATATGTATTGGTGTATATTATGAGATAGATTTCCAACTTTTTTATTTATCTCCTCAAATAGTGAACTAGTTGCTCCAGTCCTACTAATTGAATAAGGCTCCCTTCCTCTGTTGACTTAAAATGATAATTTTACCATTTATTACATGATTTTAAATATGTCTGCATTTGGTATGGAAACCCTGGTGGGGCAATGGTTAAGTGCTACGGCTGCTAACCAAAGGGTCAGCAGTTCAAATCCACCAGGCGCTCCTTGGAAACTCTATGGGGCAGCTCTACTCTGTCCTATAGGGTCGCTATGAGTCGGAATCGACTCAACTCAGCGACACTGGGTTTAGTTTTTGGTATTTGGTATACCCCCCCTTTTTTTTTTCCACTCATTTCCTGATGATTTAATTGTCTGGAATTATTATATATTTCAATATCTGCTAACTCTTAATTACTACTGTTTAAAAAATGAATTTTCTTGGTGAATTTTACTCACTTATAATTTCTGTTAAACTTTAAAAAACACTTTATAACTTTCTAAGTGAAACTGTGTTGGGATTTATTTAGAATTATATCAATACTACTTTTAAAATGGGAATTAATTGCCATCATTAAACGTAATTAGCCTTCCCATCTAAGAATATGTTATAACTCTGTTTAGCTAAGGCTTTTAATATAGTCAATGTTGTCTGTAGTTTCTTCATATATGTCTTCTAGAGTTTTTATTAAGTTATTCCTTGGTATATTTTTTTTCTTTGATAATGCACATGCAGTTATTTCCCTATTATATTTCTAATTGCTTCTTAACATTTTTTTCTTATTTTTAACTTATATCTTTTTTTTTTTTCTCGAAAATGGTTGACTAAATCAGATTTTGAAATCCTGAAATTCTTTCTAATTCTGATTCTTTTTGGTTTGTTTCTTCATTAGCTTATGGTGGAGCTGATTTAGCCACTTGGTGATTTACTGCCATTCAAAGACAGCCTGCTTCAGGGTTAGTTACTGAAAAATGTTTTATTTTTAAATTAGGAAAAAAAAAAATCATATTCCAGCACCTTTACACTTGATGACCTTGTGCTGCTTTCCAGCTTAGAGATTGCCAGCCCAGATAGTGCAGACCGCTTATAAATGACAAAGCCCTGCAACCAATTAGCCCATGTGATGTATGTTATTACAAAAATTGAAATAAAGCGTTTAGGCAAACAAACAAGAAGAAACTTTTCCTGGATTTGACATCTCAAGTGCCTGTACAGGCTTAATTAAAGATATGCGGGGAAGGGAGGCTGTGTAAAGGTGCTTACGATGCTTCATTTGGGTTTCCATCTGTCTTCTCATTTTCTTCACACACACCGACACAGCCACTCAAAAAGTAGGCATCGAAAGTAAAGCTAGAGCTATGCAAAGAATTTCAGACGTAATGGGATATCAAGGAAAACCCAATCCTCTTTTTTTTTTCCGCATCCTTCTGATTGAGTTTGCACTCTGAAAAATTTGTTCCTTCAGGGTTTAAAAAAATTAAGAGAGTGTTTTACTCTAAATTTCAATTGGGACAAACCTGAATCTGTTTCCATGTTGAACATAGGCCCAGTCAGTTGTCTTCTCAAGAATCTTTATAAAATAGGCTATGGAATAAATTGGTCCTATTGGAATAATTATCTTTCACCGCACTCAAGCTACTGTTCACAGAGCCTAGAGACAGAGTTGCAACAACAAGGGGGAAGTGAAATGGAATCCAGAATGCAGTCTTTGGTTTACCCCAGAAAAATCACCCTAACCTACCTCTGTTCAGAAGCTTAGGCTACTGAGTTCAATCTCTCAGTAGTCAAACTGAATTACTAAGGGAAAATTTTACTATGTGCATAGCTTTCTTTTTTGTCTGTCATAAAATCATAGTTGGAAGGAACATTTCCTCTACCCACATTACAGTGCTCAAAATGTAATCTCTCCAATCGACCCTTTGCTGTATGTCTCCTTTACATAATAGTGCAAATCTACGTAGTGAGAAAAATGTATAAAACCGTATATTTTTAAAATAAACATATATCATTTGAGCCCTGGCTATTCCATTATTTGAGCCCTGGCTATTCCATTATTTGAGCCCTGGCTATTCCATTTAGTTCAATCATTTGAGCCCTGGCTATTCCATTTAGTTCAATGCTTAGTGAGTGCCTACTGCTAGACTACATGCAGTGCTCGACATGTGAAGCACAAAGCTGAACAAGAAAATATCCCCGCTCTCAAGGAGTTCATAGACCCTTGGAGAGTCAGACAAAGCACCCAGCACTTCCTATTGATTGCCAACTGCTAGGGAAGCAACAATGGGGGCACAGAGAGGAAGGGAGCCCAATTCCAAGGGTTCTGAAAGGCGTACTGGATGGATGACCAAAAAATAAAAATAAATAAAAGACCCTGTCTTCAAGGCAATTCTGACTCATGACGACCTCACCTGCTTCATCTGTTACAGAGTAGAACTGGTCACTATGAGTCTGAAACGACTGGAAGGCAATGGGTTTAGTTAGTTTTTTTTTTTTTTTTAAATCTTTACAGGAAACAGATCACAAGGGCTTTTCCTTCATGGTGCCACTGGGTGGGTTTCAATTGCCTGCCTTTAGGTTAGTAGTCAAGCTCAAACCACTCGTGCCACCCAGGGACCTTTGGATCTATGACAGCTCCATAAAAAATGGGAGTATACATCACCATCCCCACCAGCACAATAAAGTCATCACTCTTAAGGCCATGAACTGAACTTTCAGCCTTTGGGGGCAAGTCTTGTTTGTCAAACTAACTCCTATGGAGAAAACTTGAATGCTGCCTGTAAACTTGTATAAGTATCCTCTCAAGGCCTTCTCAGATTCCTTAGGTATATAACACCATTCCTTCACCATGAGTGTGCCTTACTTGCTTTTTTTGGTCTTAGCATTTCTTTGCTGTATCAAATCTGTCTCATGTTGAATTACTAGGTCTTCCTAATTGGTCCACTTGATCAAAGATTACCATCTCCACCTCCGAAGTCTGCTTCGTGATACTTAAAAGCTCAGCTACTTAGCATCCCTGAACACTCCAGTTTCAAAAGCCAGTCCCCTACATCACCAGTAGCTGCCTTCCCTTGCTCTGATTTCCAAACCTCAGTACTTTCCAACTTGAGTACTCCAACTACCTCAATTTGAATATTCCATAATTATACAGCAGGCACGAGCCTAGTCAGTCCAGCTAGAGAAAGGAAACTTGTGATTCCTACCTAGAAAGAATGGTCATATTCCAATCAGTCAATTTATTTGTTGACTCTAGACAATTTTCTAACCATACACATTATTTTCCCCTTCAAAGTGACCAGCTGAGACAGAGGTAAGATTAATCCAGTGATAACATACTTTGTCATTTATTTCTGAATTATTTTTCAAAATGATTTTTCAGAGTTATGGTACATTATTGGGATATACTTATTATACTGGAAAATATTTATCCCTGATTTGGTTTAATTTTTCAGAGCAATCAAGGGCTAACTAATCATCAAGTTTGATAAGACCTTTTTTATTATTTGATAGAGGTGAAGTATAATAAAATAATGGCAATGTTTTGGTGTTACTTACAAACTCAAACTAAATGGAAATGTCTGAATTGGGTTTGAGAAATGGAGGATTATTAGAATAATTATAAGAAACCCGAAGTGAATCCTTTAATGAAGAAAAAGAAATCACTGGGACGTGTTAGGTTTTATTTCAAAAGCAGCTCTACCTTACAAGCAACGACAACCCAGTAGCAACAAGCACAACTAACACCCAGGCCTTGGTTTCCAATGCCACTATCCAGTAAAAGGAACCAGGGCTCCTGGGAGAAACGGCCTATTCTAGGGCTGGAACATGAAATATACAAAGATGAGCCTAGAGTATATTGAAATGCCAGAAAGGAAGAAATGCCAAAAATATAAATAAGATAATGATGGGAACATGTCAAAGGGACACAGAAATCAACTGAAAAAGCTCCCAAAAGCCAAAGCTGCAATAATTTCAGCAGTAACATAGCCAGCATAAATATACATGGTCCATACTGATACACAAAAATGATATTTAAAAAAATAATAAATGGAGTAGAAGAGACAAATTGCCTGGGCAGAATAATTCCAGATAATTTATATAGATACTCCACATTCAACGAGTGGAACATAACTCCCCACTCCTTAAGTGTGGGCTGTGCACAGTGACTTTCTTCCAAAGAGCACAATACAGAAAGGGGTAAGGGAGGATAGCTTTACAGTGGAGAAACCTGACAAACACTACCTCAGCCTGATGTTCACGGTTGACATCAACAGTGCTAAGTTATGGTGATAGTGTATACACTTGATATGATGTGATAAAAGTGGTACTTTACTTCTTTGATCTTGTTCCTCCCAGCCCAAAACAACTCATAACCCCAATTTCATCATGAGAAAAGCATCAGGCAAACCCCAAGAGAAGAATCTTCTACAAAATACCTGACTAGTATACCTCAAACTTGTCAAGGTTGTAAAAAAAAAAAAAAAAAAACTAGAAAGAAAAATAAATAAAATCTGAGAAATTGTCACAGCCAAGAGGATCCTGAGGAGATATGACGACTGACTGTAGTGCAAGATCTGGATGGAAGGACATTAAGTAAAAAGTAAAGAAATCTGAATAACTATGAACTTTAGTTAACAAGGAAACCCCAGTGGCGTAGTGGTTAAGTGCTATGGCTGCTAATCAAGAGGTCAGCAGTTCAAATCCACCAGGTGCTCCTTGGAAACTCTACGGGGCAGTTCTACTGTATCCTATAGGGTCACTGGGAGTCGGAATCAACTCGACAGCAGTGGGTTTTGGTTAGCTAACAAGGTATCAATATTGGTTCATCCAATTGTAATAAAAGTACCATACTAATGTAAGATATTAACAGTGGGGGAAACTTGGTGTGAAGTATTTGGGAATCCTCTGTGCCATCTTCAAAATTTTTCTGTAAATACAAAACAGTTCTAAAATAAAAAGTTCATTAAAAAAAAAACAAAAAGGACAGCTTTACCACATCATGTAATTATCCCTATATAGTGTGGAAACTAATGAGAATATTAATTCAATAGAACAGCTTATGCAGGAGAAATTTTGTGTATTATGTATTCTGTCTGTCCAAAACGCAAAAACTCTACAAATTGAGTCAATGAAAAACTTTGATCAGTTAGTGTTTTTGATCTTATATAATACCGTGGTCTCTATGCAGGGCACTATCTAATCCCCACGCATCTGTCAGTTTGTCGTACTGTGGTGACTTTTTGCTGTGTTGCTGTGATGCTGGAAGTTATGCCGCTGGTATTTCAAATACCAGTAGGGTCACCCTTGGTGAACAGTTTTTGGCTGAACTTCCAGACGAAGACAGACTAGGAAGAAGGACTTAGTGATCTACTTTTAAAAAATTAGCCAGTGAAAACCTTATGAATAGCAGTGGAACATTGTCTGATATAGTCCTGCAAAATGAACCCCTTAGGTTGGAAGACACTCAAAATATGACTGGGGAAGAGCTGCCTCCTCAAAATAGAGTTGACCCTAATGGCGTGGATGGAGTCAAGCTTTTAAGACCTTCATTTGCTGATGTGGCACAACTCAAAATGAGAAGAAACAGGTGCAAACATTCACTAATAATCAGAAGATGAAATATATGAAGTATGAATCTAGGAAAACTGGAAATCATCAAAAATGAAATGGAACTCCGAAACATCAATATCCTAGGCATTAATGAGCTGAAATGAACTGGTATTGGTCATTTTGAATTGGACAGTCATATGGTCTACTATGCTAGGATTGACAAATTGAAGAGGAATGGAGTCATATTCATCTTCAAAAAGAAGATTTCGAGATCTATTCTGAAACATAATGCTGTCAGTAATAAGATAATATCCATATGCCAACATAGAAGATCACTTAAATAACTATTATTCACATTTATGCATCAACCACTAAGGCCAATGATGAAGAAACTGAAGATTTTTACCAACTTTTGCAGTATGAAATTGATCAAACATAAAATTGAGATGCATTGATAATTACCGGCGATTGGAATGCAAAATTTGGAAACAAGGAAAAAGGAACAGTAGTTGGAAAACATGGCCTTGGTGATAGAAATGATGCTGGAGAACACACGAATAGAATTTTGCAAGACCAACGACTTCTTCCTCCCCAGATAGAACATACAAGAATCAAATTGACTATATCTGTGGAAAGAGATGAAGGAAAAGCACAATATCATCAGTCAGAACAAGGCCAGGGGCCAACTGTGGAACACACCATCAATTGCTCATATGAAAGTTCAAGTTGAATTTGAAGAATATTGGAACAAGTCCACAAGACACAAAGCATGACTTTGAGTATATCCAACCTCAATTTAGAGACCATCTCAAGTATAGATTTGATGCACTGAACACTAATGACTGAAGACCAGATGAGTTTTGGACTGACATCAAGGACATTATTCATGAAGAAAGCAAGAGGTCATTAAGAGGACAGGAAAGAAAGAAAAGACCTAAATGGATGTCAGAAAAGACTCTAAAAAATGCTCTTGAACATAGAGTAGCTAAACCAAAAGGAAGAAATGATAAAGCAAAAGAGCTGAACAGAAGATTTCAAAAAGGAGATTCAAGAAGACAAAGTAAAATGTTATAATGAAATGTGCAAAGACATGGTATTAGAAAACCAAAAGGGAAGAACATGCTTGACATTTCTCAAGCTGAAAGGACTGAAGAAAAAATTCGAAACTTGAGTTGCAATAGGGAAAATATGAAACGAAGCAGGAAAAATCAAAAGAAGATGGAAGAAATATACAGAGTCACTGTACCAAAAAGAATTGGTCAATGCTCAACCATTTCAGGAGGTAGTGTATGTTCAAGAATCAATGGTAGTATAGGTAGACGTCCAAGCTGCACTGAAGGCATTGGTGAAAAACAAGGCTCCAAGATTGACAGAATACAAATTGAGATGTTTCAACAAACAGATGTGGTGCTAGAGGTGCTCACTTGTCTACTCCAAGAAATTTGGAAGATGGCTACCTGGCCAACTGACTGAAAGGCATCCATATTTGTACCCATTCCAAAGAAAGGTGATCCAACAGAATGCAGACATTATCAAACAATATCATTAATACCACATGCAAGTGAACTTTTGCTGAAAATCATTCAAAAGTGGTTGCAGCAATACATCCGCAGGAACTGGCAGAAATTCAAGCTGGATTTGGAAGAGGATGTGAAACCAGGGATATCATTGCTGATGCCAGATGGATCCTGGATGAAAGCAGAGAATATCAGAAAGGTGTTTACCTGAGTTTTATTGACTATACAAAGGCATTCAACTGTGTAGATCATAACAAATTATACATAACATGGAGAAGAATGGGAATTCCAGAACACTTAATTGTGCCCATGAGGAACCTGTACACAGACCAAGAGGCAGTTGTTGGAATAGAACAAGGGGATACTGCATGGTTTAAAGTCAAGAAAGTGTACTTCAGGGTTGTTTCCTTTCATCAATCTGTATGCTGAGCAAATAATCCTAGAAGCTGGACTATACAAAGGAGAATGGGGCATCAGCGCTGGAGGAAGACTTATAAACAACCTGTGACATGTAGATGACACAACCTAGTTTGCTGAAAATGAAGAGGACTTGAAGCACTTACTGATGAAGATCAAAGACCACAGCCTTCACTACGGATTACACCTCAACATAAAGAAAACAAAAATCCTCACAACGGGACCAATAAGCAACATCATGGTAAATGGAGAAAAGATTGAAGTTGCCAAGGACTTCATTTTACTTGGACCTACAGTCAACACCCGTGGGAGCAGTGGGCAAGAAATCAAAAGACGCATCGCATTGGACAAATCTGATGCAAAAGACCTCTTCCAAGTGTTAAAAGGCAAAGATGTCACTTTAAGGACTAAGGTGCGCCTGACCCAAGCACTGGTGTTTTCAATTGCCTCATATGCATGGGAAAGCTGGACAATGAATAAGGAAGAAGAACTGATGCCTTTCTATTATGGTGTTTGTGAAGAATATTGAAGATACCACGGACTACCGGAAGTATGAACATATCTGTCTTAGAAGTATAGCCAGAATGCTCATTAAAAGCATGAATGGCGAGACTGCATCTCCCATACTTTGGACATGTTGTCAGGAAGGACTAGCCCCTGAAGGACATAATGGTTGGTAAAACAGAGGGTCAGTGAAAAAGAGGAAGAACCTCAACGAGATGGATTGACACGGTGGCTGCAAAAACGGGCTCAAGCATAACAATTGTGAGGTTGGCTCAGGACCCGTTACTGTTTTGTTTTGTTGTACATAGGGGTTGCTACAAGTCAGAATCACCTCGATGGCACCTAACAACAACAATTTGATCTTATGTTTGGTCCCCGCGTCATCTAATTGGTGTGATCCTATTTTAGATTTGTCACATATGATGGAGTTCAATAGATGGCGATACGCCAACATTAGATACTCTTGTTCAGTAGCTTTGCCAAACTGCTTCTGCTTTGAATGTATGAAGTTAACCAGGTTTAACCTCAGCACATATGGAGGGTTGAAACTTCCAAAAAGTGTTTAAAATGCAATGGATCTTTGCTCTTTCATCCAGAATTTAACCATTTTAAAAAGCGTGTAAAATGTGCTCCTCCCAAAATAATTTTCACCTAGGTAAAACCAACTTATTCAGAGTCCTTTCCTAGTTGAATTTTCAATGGAGAAAGGTTAGCCTCTCTTTCCGTTTCTGGATGATCACTTACTCTGAACTATCATCTTGCACATGTTTTTGTATCCATGGCTACAAAAGTGTAAATATTGTAAAAACACCATTCATGTAACTTAATTTATTAAAAAAAACACTGGAAAGCAAGAGAAAGAATCTTCAGAGCAAGAAAATCAGAGGATGTAGAACATGTTTTATTTGTATGATAGAACAACACCATTTTCTGTCTGGAACTTCATTTTAGTTTGTTTCTTAATGAATAATTTGCCTTTGAATGTGACTTAAAATAAAAAAAATTTTTTTTTTTAAACTTTGTATTAACTAAATTTTAGGGTTTCTAATCCCTAATTCAGAACACTGGTGGCACAGTGGTTAGAAGCGTGGCTGTTAACCAGAAGGTCAGCTGTTTGAATTCACCAACCACTCCTTGGAAACCCTGTGGGGAAGTTCTACTCTGTCCTATAGGGTCACTGTGAGTCAGAATCAACTCCACGACAACGGGTTTGGTTTTTTTGCTTTAATCCCTTATTCTAGTAATAATATATTCAGCAATTGTACCATGTATCTGACTGAGAATTTCATCTATTATGTGGTTTGACTTCAAAGAATCTTTTTCCATACCTTCAAGACTGAACTAAAGTTCATTCATGACAAAACCGATTCTAGAAAGCAAATAAATTATCACTAGAGTTTATACCAGGCACACTGGAAGACAGTGTAGCATTAGCAAACTCTGAGATGCCATATATGATTCTCCGTGTATCGAACTGCTTTATTGTTCCACTTAAAATGCCTATTTCTTAACTACAGGAGAGATATCTGATCTGTTAGATTCTGGACTCATAGAACCTGGAACACAGGGAAAGTAAATACGAAATTAAATGATATCGTCCTTGTTTTTATGATAAATGCATGGAAAGGATAAATAATTTTTTAGTTTCCCAGTTTTTGTTTTTTCATAAATTTTAAGTTCTCTTTCTTACTTTTTTCTTGTGCCCCCAAGATTTGTAAGAAATATATTTGTTCATCTTGTTAACTTTTCATTTATTCAATTTACTTTTCTTCCATTTACAGAGAATATTGAAAATTCTTCCAAAAAACAGCATTTATTAAAACATTAGAAAATAAAGCCACGAATTGTCTCAATAAGAGCTTAAGTTAAAATATATATATATATACATAACCTATAATTAGATGCAAACATGTGGCTTTGTTTTTATTCCTACGTACTATTGATGACCAGATCAATGCTTTCTCTTTGAATGTAACTTGGAAGCATAATGAATACACTACCCCATTTAATACTTATGTACCCAAAGCCAATTTTTTCACTCTGGTTCATAAATTGAATGTAGTGCATAATTATGAAAAATTATAGCCGTATATTATACATTTTTATGAAAAAGAGAATTGTTAAGGGAGCTGGATTTATACATTTTCTGTGACCTTAATTAACAAACACATGAGAAGTTGATCTGTTTGAATTAAATCTTCACATTAAACAAACAAAAAAGAAAAGTAGACAAACTTACAAGCTATTTTGAAAAACAATACAATGAAGCCAACTGAAATAAATCCAAACCATCCACCAAAAACTGTTTCATTCATTAAACTATAAATTTAAATTAAGAATCATTAAAATATTCGAGCTGACAGACCTGGTAGACCCTTAGTGCTCTAAGCTGTAGTGCAAAAGACAAGGAGATATTGAAATGTCAGTAAAAATTCCATTTTGCAATACTCCTGCTAAACAAGAAAAGGCATTTGTCTTTGGCATCAAATTATTTAAGAGTCAGGAGGGAAGGTAGGAGAAATAATTGACTCTATAAGAAAAAGTATAATTCAATTTACCACACTGGCTACAGGCAGAAAGGCCTAGGAGCAGCTGGAGAGTGTCCGATACCAAGACTTTCCAGTCAGATGCAGGGCAGTAATTCATTCATCCAATAAAGTATGAGTGAAAAGCATTACCTCATGTATAAAAATCCTCATTGGTTGGACAAACAGAGAAGAATGAAAAAAGATCCTGGCAAATTTAATATGGTTGACATTTCACATGTATTTCAGTGGTGATGGTCTCAGACTTTTTTGTTAAGGAAGTCCTTTTAGCTCTCTGCTCTGGACAATGTCAATTGTTTCTTTTGACCCTTTAGTTTGACTTAGTTCCTTGAACAAGACAGCTTCTGTCTTGAATTCTCTCCTAGTCACTATAAGGAGAGTTATGCATTTCATTAGATTATTACAACCACAAGGATGATTAAAGCTGTTTTGACAGTGTTGCTTTGGGTTGTTCGTTGTTTTCATTCAAGTGCTTATCTGCTTTCTATGAAAAGACTCTTGTTATTTCTTTGTTTTCCAGTCTAAAACCATTAATCATAAAAATTAAGCTTCACTCATCCCTAAACACTTCCTGGAGTCCCTAGGTGGGACAAATGGTTAATATGCTCAGCTGATAACCAGAGGGGCCTGGGAAGAAAGGCCTGACAAGCTATTTCCAAAAAATCAGCCATTGAATACCCTATGGATCACAGTTCTGCTCTGACACACATGGGGTCGCCATGAGTCGGAGTCTACTCCATGACAACTGGGTTGGTTTTAAAGCCTCCCTTTAACTTTCAGAAAGCTCTAACATTTTCTGAATCTACAGATAACTGGTTCTTTTACAATAAGAGTAGGCTGTCCTTCTTAAATCACTTACATGTGCCAACAATGACTTCTTTCTTACTGAACAACCACATTTGAACCAGGGAAGCTGCTGGCTATTCTAGAGCATTGTACTTTCTATGTACAAGCAGAACTTCAGAGCTCAATTCTATTTCCACTGGAGATAGATGAAATTCATTGGTCAATAGGCCTTAAAGTCTTAAGCTCTGCCGTGACTGTCCGCTCCCAAAGTCCGAAAGCTACAGAATCACTCAGCATTTGGTAAAAATGTATAAAGTTAAGGAGGCTAAAAGGATCAGCATCGGCATCTATGGTGATTATGACATAAAGCTGTACAGCTACTCCTCAGAGGAGACTGTTTATTTTGTTCAGCCAGTGGTTTGTGATACTTAACTAGGCAGGTGTCAAGAAAGATTTCTGATTATCTAAGTTCTAACGCCAAAAGCCCAGTTGCTGAGTCAAAATTAGTTTGAATCTATATACTTACTCATACCAGAGACGAATATAAGATCTTATGTTTAAAATATGAGAACAATCAAAATAAACATTGTTTTTTTTTTTTTTTTTATATGTTGAGGGTACTATTTGGAGTCATGTAAACTCTAAAAATTGTCATTACCAAGTTGTATGAATACAGATCTACCATTCTTGGTCCACATTATCCCCATCTGTGAGACAAGGGGGTAAAATTGGGCATATGTTAACTTCTTTTAAGACCTAAAACCCTAAATAATTCTCTGAACTCATCAAGAGCAATTTATTGCTTGAAAAATACAAATTTATTCATTCATTGATGCAGTAAAATTTACTGAGTATATACTAGAAGTTGAGCACTCTTCTGTGGACCAAAATACAGTGGTGAGTAGGACAAACAAGATTTCTGCTTTCATGGAAGTTTTGAAGAAAGAGGGAGACAGCAATGAACAAGTAAATAATAAATGAAACAGATAATTTCAGACTGTGTTAACTGCTATGAGGGAGACCCAGAGGGAAATTGCACAAGGGAAAAACAAACAAACCAAACCAATTGCCTTTGAGTCAATTCTGACTCAGGGCGACCTCAATGTGTGTCAGAGTAGAACTGTGTTCCACAGAACTTTCAATGGCTGATTTTTGGAAGTAGATTGCCTGGCCTTTCTTCCAAGGTGCTCCTGGATGGACTGGAAAAGCCAGCCTTTTGTTTATTTGCACCATGCAAGGACTTGCCTAGTGCAAGGGAGTAGTTAGAATATTGGCCATTTAAACTGAGTAGTCAGGAGAGGTCTCTCTAAACTTTGATTGTATGTTAAGCATAATGGCAAACAAAGGGAAGATTTGAAACAAGAGTATATAATATTATTTACTCTTCTCCCTAAAGATCACACTCATTGCCTGGAGGAGAATGGATTATAGGGTGGGGGCAGGACAAATATGGCAATGCTAATGTGGACGTGCAAGCAACAGACCAACACTAGTAACAGTGGAGGCGAAAAGAAATGGCAGGATTTAGGATATATTTTAAAGATAGAGTCAAAAGGATTCCCTGATACGTTGCAGAGCATGAATGTTAAGGAAAAATGCAGAATTACGAGTTATTCTTAAATTTAGCAATCATTTGGAGTTCATTGGATGACTACACCATTTACTGAGATCATAAAGAGGAGAAAGAATAAACATTATATTTGTTTTAAGGTAAGTTTTACACCTTCAAATAGTAATGTCAAAAGAGGCAACTGACTATACAAATTTAGAACTATTGAAGAGGTTAGGGTAGGATATAACTTTTGGGGAGTCATCGCCATGTAGGTATTTAAAGTTGTGGAGCTGGCTTAGATTTTCTAAGTAGAAAATGTAGCTAGAAAAGAGCAGATAGTGTACAACTCAGTGCCGGAACACTCCAATATTAAGAACTCAAGCCGAAACGAAAAGAACTCAAGTCATAGAAGAGACTGATGAGAAAGAACCAGGGAGGTAGGAGATGTCCTGAACACTATATCTATCGTTATGTAGCAAATCACCGCTTAGTGGCTTAAAACAGCAATCATTTTATCTCCCTTGGTTTTAGGGGTTGACTGGGCTCAGCTAGGCAGTCCTAGCTCAAAGTTTCTCAGGTGGTTGCAATAAGATGGTGGCTGGAGCTGGATCGTCCTGAAGGCTTCCTCAAATAAAATCTATATCCAGCCTCACCATGAGTCCTCTGCTTCCTGACAGCATGGAAATTAGTTCCTAAAAATGAGGATCTTGACAGATAAGGCAGAAATGAAATGCATACATTTTATATGACCTAAAGTTACATAGAATCACTTCCCCCATACTGTATTAATTGAGGCAGTCATAAAGATCCACCTGATTTCAATGTGAGAGACATAGACACCATCATCGGATGGTAGAAGTATCAAGATCACATTGCAAGAATTGCATGTGGAGGAACATATGTTATGGAGACTATCTTTCAAAAATGCAACCTGTCACAGACACCAGCTGAAGAAATTTAAAAAGAGAGATGTCAATCCTGTTTGATGCTCCTAAGAGGTTAAGTAGGAGCAAAGTTCTTGAGAAGTAAAGCTAACTGGTATTCATAATATTAGTGGAAATGTTAGCCTTGGTAGGAGTAATATACGTGTATTTGAATAAGTAGGAACTCAAATAATATGGCTCATAAATTTTCAGACTTAGAAGTGGGATTTTAGCAAAAGTAAGTGTGGACAAGCTGGATTCAGAACTTGGAACGAGGGACATCATTGCTGATGTCAAATGGATCTCGATTGAAAGCAAAGAATACCAGAAAGATGTTTACCTGTGTTTTATTGACTATGCAAAGGCATTCGACTGTGTGGATCATAACAAATTATGGATAATATTGCAAAGAATGGGAATTCCAGAACGCTTAATTGTGCTTGAGAGGAACCTGTACATAGACCAAGAGGCAGTTGTTGTAATAGAACAAGGGAATATTGCATGGCTTAAAATCAGGAAAGTTGTGTATCAGGGTTGTATCCTTTCACCATACTTAACCAATCTGTATACTGAGCAAATAATATAAGGGCTGGACTATGTGAAGAAGAACTCACCATCAGGATTGAAGAAAGACTCATTAGCAACCTGTGATATGCAGATGACACAACCTTGCTTGCTGAAAGGAAAGAGAACTTGAAGCACTTACTGATAAAGATCAAAGACCACAGCTTTCAGTATGGATTACACCTCAATATTAAGAAAACAATCCTCACAACTGGACCAATAAGTAACATCATGATAAACAGAGAAAAGATTGAAGTTGTCAAGGATTTCATTTTACTTGGATCCACAATCAACACTCAAGGAATCAGCAGTCAAGAAATCAAACGACGTATTGCATTGGGCGAATCTGCTGCAAAAGACTCCTTTAAACTGTGAAAAAGCAAAGATGTCACTTTGAGGACTAAGGTGAGCCTGCCCAAGCCACAATATTTTCATGCAAAAGCTGGGCAATGAATAAGGAATACCAAAGATGAATTGATGTTTTTGAATTATGGTGTTGGTGGAGAATATTGACTATACCATGGACTTCCAGAAGAACAAACAAATCTGTTTTGAAAGAAGGACAGCCAGGATGAGCATTTGAAGCTAAGATGGTGAGACTTTGTCTCATGTGCTTTGGACATGTTATTAGGATGGGCCAGTCCCTAGAGAAGGACATCATGCTTGGTAAAGTAGAGGGTCAGCAAAAAAGAGGAAGACCCTCAAGGAGATGGATTGATGCAGTGGCTGCAACAATGGGCTCAAACATACCCATGGTTGTGAGGATGGCGCAGGAGTAGACAGTGTTTCCTTCTGTTGTACATAATGTCACTAAGAGTCAGAACTGACTCGATGGCACCTAACAAGAACAACAAGTGTGGGAAAGGGTTGTTGAGAATTTAAAGAGAAAGGAAAAGCTCTATTTAAACTGCTATTTTAAAAGTTACAGAGTGAACGTATCAAAGAAAAATAGTCAGGTTAAAGGAAAGCAGTCATATACCTAACATGAAACCATGTTTGCAAGGCTATATTTCTCTCTAGCTAAGTTCAGTTACTTTTGATCCAGGAACATCACAAGCTGATTTTAACCTGGATTTCGGTGTAGTCAGATAATTTAGGTTATGTTATGGTAACCACTACGCCACCAGGGTTTCCATTATGGTAACAAAGAACTCCAAATCTCTGTGGCTCAAAAAAAAACATATATGTGTCTCGATCAAAGCACATGACTATCATCAGAAGGTTGGAGGGCTTTGCTTTAGTCACTAAGGAACCCAAACCGATGGGGCAGGCAGCGTCTGGAAAGGGGTGGTTCATCCCTGCTCCAGAGGAAATAGAGAGCTGCAGCAAGTCTTTTACTGCTAATTAATACTCTAATCCAAAAGCGATGCACATTGCCTCTGTTCACAACTCATTATCCAGTACAAACCAGTGGGTCCTGCCAAACTACACAAATACAACAAAATGCAATCCTACCATGTACCCAGGAGGAGAGGAGAATGAGATATCAGTGAATAGCCACCGAGCAGAACTGCCCCATAGGGTTTGCTAGGCTGTAATCTTTAGAGAAGCAGATGACTAAGCCTTTCTCCAGAGGAGCTGCTGAGTGGTTTCTAACTGCCGACACCTTTCAGTTAGCAGCCAAGCACTAACCATTCAGGGCTGCTTGCCATGTGCTGGTAACCACATCTAATTTTTTCTAGACATGTTTATTACATTTACTATATTTCTATATTTTCTCACTCTCACACTGCTCTTTTTTTGACTAGGCTGTAGGAATTTTGAGACTAAAATTATATAGTATGTGAATGTGAGTGTGTTTGTTTCTTAAAATGCTATCACACTACAGCCATAGCCTGTTGAAAAGCCCATTGCCATTGAGTCAATTCCAACTCATAGCAGCCCTATGGGACAGAGGAGAATTGCTCCATAGGGTTTCCAAGGAGCACCTGGTAGATTCAAACTGCCAATCTTTTGGCTAGCAGCCGTAGCACTTAACCACTATGCCACCAGGGTTTCTCTTTGCCATCATATGTAGAAGTTGTCAAGGATTTTATTTTACTTGGATCCACAATCAGCATCCATGGAAGCAGTAGTCAAGAAATCAAAAGACACATTGCATTGGGCAAATCTGCTGCAAAAGATCTCTTGAAAGTGTTGAAAAACAAAGATGTCACCTTGAAGACTAAGATGCGCTTGACCCAAGCCATGGTGCTTTCGATCGCCTCATATGCATGTAAAAGCTGGATGATGAATAAAGAAGCCTGAAGAAGAATGGACACCTTTGAATTATGGAGTTGAGAATATTGAATATACCATGGACTTTCAAAAGAACAAACAAATACATCTTGGAAGAAGTACAACCAGAACCCTCCTTAGAAGCAAGGATGGCGAGACAACGTCTTACATACTTTGGACATGTTATTAGAAGGGATCAGTCCCTGAGAAGGACATCATGCTTGGTAAAGTGGAGGGTCAGCAAAAAAGAGGAAGACCCTCAACGGGATGGACTGACAGTGGTTGCAACAATGGGCTTAAGCCTAACAACGATTGTGAGGATGGTGCAGGACCAGGCAGTGTTTTGTTCTGTTGTACATAGGGTAGCCATGGGTTGAAACCGACTGGACAGCACCTAACAACAGCAACAACATATATATAGAGAGTAAAAATGCTATCACACTATATATATGTATATATTTGTAGTGGTTAAGTGCTACGGCTGCTAACCAAGAGGTCGGCAGTTCAAATCCACCAGGTGCTCCTTGGAAACTCTATTGGGCAGTTCTACTCTGTCCTATAGGGTCCCTGTGAGTCAGAATCGACTCGATGGCAGTGGGTTTGGTTTTGGTTAACGTAGAGTACTTTATAAAAAAAAAAAAAAAACCCAGTGCCCTCGAGTTGATTCCATTGTATATATTATATAGAAATATATATGCATATTATATAGTATATAGTACTCTACTATAAAATATGCATATATATTTCTATATAATATAGAGTATTATCTAATTGTAGTATATAGCGTATATACTAGTTTTGTGTATATGTATATACACTATATACTACAATTATATAGTATATACTAGATGTGTTTTTATGTATTTTATTTTTACTTAATATATGCCTGTCTGTGATAAAATAGTAGTTGCGATTCCTATTGTTCAAATGGGAAAATGCCTTATATTTGTTTGTTCTGTGAAATTTTCCTTTACTTAAAAATCTTGTGATTTAAAAGAAGTCGGTTTAATTCTCCAAACCTACAAACTCACCCCTCCCTTTCATTTTTCTGTTTGAATGACTTCTTCATTTGCTATTGTGTAATTCTTACCAAGACAATGGAGCCTTCTTTTGTTAATACTAGGCCTTAAATTTATTTTTATTTTATTATTAGGCTTTTTTAGTTTTTCATACGCTGTTTTAATTTTACTGTGAAAAATTTAATTTTTCTGTGTGAAATTATTGCAGTGAAACTGTACTCAGAGAGTAACATTTAAAACTATCTTAAAATTAGAATTACTCCTTGAGGCTGGGGTAAATTGGGAGTGCTGCTTCCCATTGGCCTCTCCCTCAGTATTGCAAAAATCTGCATTTGCACTCCAGGATGCCAAGAAACAAAACATGAAAACTCTTGAGGGAATGGTTAGCCTCTTCGTCTCCCATCCCGGCTACCTAAGTGAAAGCCTTGGGCCCAGAATATTCTCTGATAAGGAGCCTAAGAATTGGGTCACCTTCTCTCCTAGCTCCTTCTTTGTGTCAGAGAAGCCTTTCTCCTGTTCTGGGAACACAGCAACATTCTCTGTGTGATCATTAAGGTTGTGTGTCAACCAAAAAGGCATTTAGTACTGTGAGTGGTTCTAGATAAACAAAATTGTAAGGATGAGTTTTGTAAATTGGTTCTCAAGCCTGGTTAGTCTAAAAGATGTTGATGACTGTGCTTCCAATAATAAAGAGGGCTCTGCGAATCCATAGCATGAGGTGGCAATACAGGTACGCAAAATATCACCACCAGAAGATCAGATATTGGTGAAAGGCGAGGTTCTGGGTAATTGCATGTGTTATACCTTTCTACTGTTTTGTCATAATGAGAAGTATAAGGAAGCTGGTTGGTTGGTCCTACTTTTGCTAGACAAACTGGTGAAAGAAAGAGATGAGCTCAGGGCTTCAGAGTCATAGCTGAAGTGCCACATAAAAGACATCAAATTTTCCTCTTGTGCCTTGAACAAAAACCTTATTTCTTGTAGTAACAGAGCTGATACTCCTGAAAACAAAACACAGAGTCTTATGGTAAGAGTGGCTGAGTTACAATGCCAGCTCAATTGCCAACCTCAAGAGGTGTCTGAAGTTAAAGTGAGAGCATTGATTGGGAAGAAATGGGATCCTGAAACTTGGGATGGAGGCATATGGGCAGATAATCAGAAAGCTGGAGACACTGAGTCCCTAAATTCTGTTGAATCACTCCTCCCAACAGAACCTGCCTACTCACTTCCATTTGAAGAGATTACCCCATGTTTGTCTGCTAAGCAACCCTCCCCAGTAAAACAGTTAGCCCCTCCACTCCCATCTAATGAGATTAACCCCACTGCATCTAAAGAGCCTTTGTGTGAGTCACCACATGGGGCATAGCCTGAAGCAGATGCCTTAAAAGACAACGTTGAATGTTCTAAAAACATATCCTCACCACCAATTTTGGCTTCTAGACCTATAAGTAGACTTAAGTCCAAGTGAGCCCCAAAAGGGAAAATGTAAAGTGCCCCAGGAGGAGGTATGCTACATTCCAAAAGGACTGCTTGACTTTTCTAATATGTACAAACAGAAACCTGGGGAATATATGTGGGGATGGCTATTAACGGTGTGGAGTAATGGCGCAAGGAACATAAAGATGGATCAGTCTGAGTTTATTGATATGGGCCCCCTAAGCACAAGAGGTTAGGAAAGGATCTAATAGTTTATTTGGTTGGGTTGCTTAAGCACGGATTTTGTGGTGGCCTATATCAAGTTGAAGTACCAGACTTGCCTTGGCATACTGTAGAAAAAGGTATCCAAAAGCTTAGGGAAATTGGCATGCTAGAGTGGATTTATCAGGTTAGACCCACAGACCCTATATGGAGTGTCCAGAGGACACACCTTTTACCACAATAGTGAGAAATAAATTTGTGAAGGGAGGCCCAGCATCCTTGAAAACTGCTGTGATTGCTATTTTATGTAAGTCAGATTTTACAGTGAAAGCTGCCCTAACTGAATTAAGACACCTAACTACAATGGGGCTGATTGGACCTCATGGTAGTAGTCAGCCAAAAGGCGGCACTCAATTGACAAAGACCTGGTGGGCATGGTTACCATAATGGACAGCAGAGTCAAAGTAGTAATCAGAATAGTCTGACTCATACGGACTTAAGGCGTTGGCTACTTAGTCATGGTGTCTCTAGGAGTGAAAAAGATAAGAAATCTACTAAATATTTACTTGATTTGTACAAGCAGATGAATTCTAGGTCAAGTGAACAACAGTCTAACTCAAATTGCCAGAATATAGTCATGGTCCCTCAATTAATTCCCAGGGTTGAGTGAGTTTAAAGACCTACAACCCCCCCGAATGAAAGAGAGGCTGGGTCCCCTTGAGTAAGGACTCCAATACACTGCCAGAAACTTATGCAGTTAATCTTTCTTCTAGCCTTCCCCAAAGGGATCTATGGCCTTTTACAAGAGTGACTGTTCATTGGGCAAAAGGGAATAATCAGATTTTTCAGGGATTACTGGATACTGGCTCTGAACTGTCACATTCCAGGAGACCCGAAATGTCACTGTGGCCCACCAGTCAGAGTGGAGGCATATGGAGGTCAGGCTATTAATGGAGTCTTAGCTCTTGTTCATCTCACCACAGGTCCATTGGGTCCCCAAACCCATCCTGTAGTGATTTTCCCAGTTCCAGAATGCATAATTGAAATAGATATAGTCAGCAAGTGGCAGAACCCCCACATTGGATCCCTGACACTTGGAGTAAGGGCTATTATTCGAAAAGCCATGTGGAAGCCTTTAGAACTGCCCATACTTAGGAAAACAGTAAACAAAAAGCAATACTGCATTCCTGGAGGGATTGCGGAGATTACTGCTACCATTCCTGAAGGATGCAGGATGGTGATTCCTACCACATTCCCATTCAATTCACCTATTTGGGCAGTGCAAAAAACAGATGGATCTTGGAGAATGACAGTGCCTTATCAAACACTTAACCAGGTGGTGACCCCTCTTGTAGCTGCTGTTCTAGATGTGGTTTCATTGCTTGAACAAATTAATACATCTCCTGGTACCTGGTATGTAGCTACTAATCTGACTAATGCCTTTTTCTCCATACCTGTTTTTAAGGACCACCAGAAGCAGTTTGTCTTCAGCTGGCGAGGCCAACAATATCCTTCATTGTCCTACCTCATAGTTATATCAACTCTCCAGCCCTATGCCATAATTTAGTACACAGGGAACTTGGTTGACTCTCCCTTCCAGAAGATGTCATACTGATTTACTACATTGATGACATTATGCTGATTGGACCTAGTAAGGAGGAAGTGTCAATGACTCTCAACTCATTGGTAAACCATTAGAATGCTACACAAAACAAAACAAAACCCATTGTCGTTGAGTCAATTCTGATTCACAACAAATCTATAGGACAGAGTAGAACTGCTCCAGAAGGTTTCCAAGGAGCAGCTGGAGGTTTCAAACTGCCTCACCTTTTGTTTAGCAAGAGAGCTCTTAACCACTATGCCACCAGTGCTACAGGGTGGGAAATTAATGCCACAAAAATTCAGGTGCCTTCCACCTCAGTGAAATTTCTAGGGATCCAGTGGTGTGGGGTGTGTCTAGATATTCCTTCTAAAATGAAGGATAAATTATTGCATCTGCCCGCTCCCACAACTAAAAAGGAGGCACAATGCCTAGTGGGCCTCTTTGGATTTTGGAGGCAACATATTCCTCATTAGTGTGTGCAACTCTGGCCTATTTATTAAGTAACTTGAAAAGTTGCTAGTTTTGAGTGAGGCCTAGACCAAGAGAAGGCTTTCCAACAGGTTAAGGCTGTGGTGCAAACGACTCTGTCGCTTGGGCTGTATGATGCAGCTGATCCAATGGTGCTTGAAGTGTGAGTGGCAGACAGAGATGCTATCTGGATTCTTTGATAGGCACCTATTGGTGAATCACAGTGTGGACTCTTAGGTTTTTGGAGCAAACTGGTGAAGGGAAATCCTCCCAAAGTGCCGAATTTTCAGTGGTGCACCTGGTTGTTCACTTTGCTTGGAAGGAGAAATGGCCAGATGTGTGATTGTATACTGATTCATGGGCTATAGCCAATGGTTTGGCTGGATTGTAAGGGAATTGGAAGGAACATGATTGAAAAATTGGAGACAAGTAAGTATGAGGAAGAGGCATGTGGATAGAGTTCTCTCAATGGGCCAAACAAGTGAAGATATTTGTGTCCCATGTGAATACTCACCAAAGGGTGACCTCAGCAGAGGAGAGTTTTAACAATCACGTGGTTGGATGATGTGCTCTGTGGAAACCACTTATCCTTTTCCTGCAGCCACTTCCATCATTGCTCAATGGGTTCATGAACAAATGGCCATGGTGTCAGGAATGGAGGTTATGCCTGAGCTCAGCAACTGGACTTCCACTCACCAAGGCCAACCTGGCTACAGCCACTGCTGGGTGCCCAATTTGCCAGCAGTGGAGACCAACACTGAGTCTCTGATACGGCACCATCCCTTGAGGAGATCAGCCAGCAACCTGGTGGCAAGTTGATTACATTGGACCACTTCTGTCAAGGAAAGGGCAGCGTTTTGTTCTTACTGGAATAGATATTTACTCTGGATATGGATTTTCCTTCTCTGCACGCAATGCTGCCAAAACTACCACCCATGGACTTAAGAAATGTCTTATTTGCCATCATGTTATTCCACACTGCATCGTCTCAGATCAAGGGACTCACTTCACAGTAAACAAAGTGCATCAATGGGCCAATGCTCATGGCATTTACTGGTCTTACCATGTTCCCCATCACCCTGAAGCAGCTGACTTCACAGAATGATGGAATGGCCTTCTAAGACACAATTATGGCCCCAGCTAGATGGCAATACCTTGTAGGGTTGGGGTAATGTTCTCTAGGAGACTGTATCTGCTCTAAACCAGCATCCAATATATGGTGCTGTTTCTTCCATAGCCAGGATTCATGGGTCCAGCAATCAAGGGGTGGAAATGAGAGTGGCACCATTCACTATTACCCTTAGTGAGCCACTCGTAAAATTTTGCTTTCTGTCCCTGTGACCTTATGCTCTGCAGGCCTAGAGGTCTTAGTTCCAAAGGGAGGAATGCTTCCATCTGGAGACATATCACTGATTCCATTGAACTGGAAGCTAAGAATGCCACCTGGCCACTTTGGACTACTTATTCTCTAGATTGACAGGAAAAAAAGGAAGTTACCATATTGGCTGATGTGATTGATCCTGATTACTAAGAAGAAATCAGATTGATTTTATATAATGGAGATAAAAACAGTATATCTGGAATGCAGGAGAGGAGACCCCTTAGGGTGTCTCTTAGTATTACAATGCCCTGTGATTAAACTCAGTAGAAAACTACAGCAACCCAATTCCAACATGACAACTAGTGACCTGAGCCCTTCAGGAAAGAAGGTTTGGGTCGCTCCACCAGGCAAAGAACTATGACCAGCTGAGGTGCTTGCTGAGGGAAAAGGGAATACAGAATGGGTGGTGGAAGAAGGTAGTTCTAAATACCAGCTATGGCCACATGATCTGTTGCAGAAATGAAGACTGTTTATGAGTATTTCTACTTTGTATGTGTGCATAAAATATTTTTGTTTTCTTCACTTAAAAAATATAAGATGTAAACAGTGCTTTTGCATGTTCACTTGTATGTGATTCATTGTATCATATTAGGCACAAGTATGACTTTATAATTGTCTTTATTCAGAGATCATGTATGGTTTAAGGAGATGTGTACCGGTGCCAACCTGACAAGGGGTGGATTGTGATCATTAAGGTTATTTGTCAACTTGGCTGGGCCATAATTCTTAGTGGTTTGGCAGTTATGGTATAGTTTGGCAGTTGTATGCTTATGTGATCACTTCCATGATGAGATTTGATATATTATGATCACCTTCATGATGGGACTCTGCTGTGAATAGTCAAGCACTTGAAAGGGAGTTTCCTTGGGGGCATGGCCTGCATCAAACATATAAGTGGACTTGCCAGCAAGACTCAGGGGCTTTTGCTTGCTCTGGATTCTGCAGCTGGCTCCCATTCATCTGACCTCCAGGTCTTGGAATTTGAGCTGGCAGCTTACCTGCTGTCTTGTCTCCCAGTCTTGGGATTCATCGATCTCCACAGCCTGTAAGCAAGAGCTCTACTCTCTGACCTGCGATCTTGGGTTTGCCAGCCCCTGTAGCTACGTGAATCAGGAGAAGCCTCTATCCTGACCCATGCACTTGGGATACTCCAGCTTCTACAATCATGTGAGCTAGTTCCTTAATATAAATCTTTCTCTCTCTATATATTTATACACTTTACTTGTTTTTCTTCTCTAGAGAACCTAGCCTAAGAAAAATGATATTCGTTATAATGTGGTCACCTCCATGATGGTCTCTGCCCAGTTTTGCCAATCAATTGAAAGGGAGTTTCCTTGGAGGTGTGGCCTGGATCGAATATAAGTGGACTTTCTGGCAAGGCTCCTGGGCTTTTGCTTGCTCTGGATCCTGCAGCTGGTTCCTGTTTGTCTGGCCTCCAGTTCTTGGCACTTGAGCTAGCATCTTACCTGCTGTCTTGCTTGCCAGTCTTGGGATTGGTCAATTTTTGTAGGCTGTAAGCAAAAGCCTTGCTGTCTGACCTTCCAATCTTGGATTTGCCAGCCCTTGCAACTTCATGAATCAGGAAAAGCCTCTATCCTAACCCAAGCACTTGGGATGCTCCAGCCTCTATAATCATGTGAGCCATTTCCTTGATATAAATCTTTACATATATATATACATACACTTTATATATATATATATATACACATTCTAGAGAAACCAGCCTAAGATACTCTGTCTCTTGCACATTCATGGGCACCACACAACTTCTGGCCAGTGCCACCTTTATATCTGTTCTGGCAGTGAGGGAGTCTCTTGTACTATGACCCAAGAGGGGCAAACGTAGAATATTTGCCCTAGCCCTGCCATATGTGGGATAAGCCCACTGGCCGTGGAAGGCTGGTGCCCATTAGTGAAGCTGATCTCACTGTGTCTCTTCTCTACGTGAGTAAAATATTTTCCATGCACTGACAGAGCTTGTGTGTGGTCTTTTGCTGGTTATTTTGAACCCTGCCTCAATAAAAACCAAGAGAGGGTAAATTTCCATTAGCATGAAAAACCTAAGATGAAGGAGATAAAGTATACTCATTCATATTTGATATTTATTTCTTAAAAATGTATAATTATTTTAAATAAAATAATTTAAATCTTTAATATAACTACTAGTTCTAAACAAAACTTAAGGAGCCCTGGTGGCACAACGGTTAAGCTCTCAGCTGCTAACCAAAAGGTTGATGGTTTAAACCCATCCAGCAGTTCTACAGGAGGAAGACCTGGTGATCTGCTTCAGTAAAGATTACAGCCTAGAAAACCCTATGGGGGTGTTCTACTCTGTCTCATGTGGTTGCTATGAACTGGAATCAACTTGGTGGTACCTAGCAACAACAAAAATAGCTTATGCATAACACAGAGCACAGAAGAAATATAAAACACTCCAAAAGCAAATAAATTTTTTGTTTGCTTATTTTGTTTTAATTATTTGTCTATCTAGCTATCATATATTTACTTTAGTAAACATTAAATTACTGCGTATTGTTTTTTTATGTATATACCTGTGTGTGTGTGTGGGTGTGTATGTATATATAACCTGTTGCTGTCAAGTTGATTCTGATTCATAGCGACCCTATAAGACAGAGTAGAAATGCTCCATAGGGTTTCCAAGGCAGTAAATCACAAAAACTGACTGCCACTTCTTTTTCCCACAAAGCTGCTGGGGGGCTCTAACTGCAGAGTTTCTGGTTAGCAGCTGAGTGCTTAACCACTGCACCACCAGGGCTCCATATATATATATATATATATATATATATATATATATGCTTTTTTTTAAAATAACTTTTCTGGGTGTACTAGGTTGAATAATATCCACGCAAAATTCAAGTCCATCTGGAACCTCAGAGTGAGATCTTCTTTGGAAATAGTGTTTTGCGACATAATTAGTTGAGTTCATACTGGATTACGTTGGGTTCTAAATCCAACGATTGTCATCTTTATTAGAGTAACAAAGACGGAGATTCAAACATACGGATGCATAGGGAAGAAAGTCATATGAAAGCAGAGATTTGAATGATGCAGCTATAGCCAATGGATGCCAAGGATTGCCAGCAACCACCAGAAGCTAAGAAGGTTATTGAAACTGATCTTCTTCAGAGTCCCCAGAAAGAATGAACTCTGCTGACATCTTGATTTTGGGCTTCTCGCTTCCTGGATGGTGAGAGTAAATTTCTGGTCTTTTAAGCCACTAAGTTTATGGTAGTTTGTCATGGAGCCTTAGGGAACTGATACTGGACTTCAAGCCTGTATCTGACATATAATGGTTATGTCCTTTTCTGTAAAATGAATACAATCATAGTACTTATTTTATAAAGTGGTAAGGATTAAATGAGAAAATCTTTAAAGGGCAGCCTTAAAATCAGCTCTGAATTTTTTTTTTCCCTCGATAATAAATGAAGTCTTAGAAAAAGATGAATGCTTTCTGTAAGTAAAAATCGTGGACACCCAATCAAGGTCAATGACCTCCACTGTGGTAGGCTGTATTATTGTTCACAAATATTGATGGCCCCTACTTATAGGAGACTTATTCTTCCCATCCCCTTAATACCAGATATAGCCATGTGAATTGCTTTGGTCAATAACATGTGTTACTTCCAGAAAGAAGCATTAAGAACTAAAGAAGAGATTGCCATCCTCAATTTTCCCCCTTTCATATCAAATAGAGAGAAATAGATAGCTGCTGTCAAGCTGACTCCAACGCATGGTGACCTTATGTGCAATGGAATGAAATGTTACTTGGTCCTGCATTATCCTCACAACCACTGGTATACTCAAGTGCATCATTGTGGCTACTGTGCCATTCCATCTCACCAAGGGTATCCCTTGAAGTTCCTGCCGTCTACTTCACCAAACATGATATCCTTCTCTAGCAATTGATCCCTCCTGATGACATGTCCAAAGTAAGCCAGTCAGAAAACGTTCTGTTGTGATTCATTGGTTAATTTTCAGAAGTAGTCACCAGTCCTTTCTTCCTAGTCTATCTTAGTTTGGAAGCTCTGCTGAAACCTGTCCACCATGAGTGACCCTGATGGATTTGAAATAGAACTGGCATAGCTTTCAGCAACATAGCAACACTCAAGTCTCAAAGTACAACAAACTGACAGACTGGTGATGGTCTTCTGTATGAACCAGTATTATTTTTGACATAGACAGCTCCTTTGGTACTAGAGTAAAGATCCTGTAGATCAGAGCTACAATCAACCTGTCCTGGAAATGTAACATGAATGCAAAATGACTCTCCTCCCCTTCCCTCCCCTCCCCTCCCCTCCTCTGCACTCTTCTCCTCAAAATATTCTTTTAATTTGGATTCCAGGAAAATATTCTCTTTTGGAGTTTCTCCGTCTTGGCCACCCTTTCTGTTTCTTTTGTTCATTAATGTTGGAATGACCTCACACAACCTCATGGTTTTACATTCTTTACATGCTTATAAAATTGCATATTAATATTTCCAGCTAGGGTCTCTCTTCTAAACCAAAGGTATTTATCCAACAACCTACTTGACATTTCTACTCCCAGGTTTAACAAACATGTCAAAATTTATGCCTAAAACTGAGCCCTGATCATCTTCCCAAAATGTTTCTTCTGTAAGTCTTTCCTGCCGTCATTAATGGCAACTTCATCCTTCTAGTTGCTCAAGGCAAACACTTAGGAATTACCTTTGATTGTTCTATTCAGAGTATGTTTAATCTGAAAATAAATCTCATTAGCAATATTATCCAAATACTTCCAGAATTTTGCCATTTATGATTAGTTCCATTGTCATCTCCTAGTACAAGCCATTCTTTGTCTGAATTACTGCAGCAGATTCTTCTCAGCTTTCCTTTCTCCTGATCCCCACTCTACCCCACTAAATATATAAATATTTACTGATAACTAGAAAATTAAGAAAGAAGAGTAATTGAATGCTAAAATCTGAGGGACTCAGACACCAATTGAAAAACTTTTAAATTAGATTAAGAAAAGAAAGTCTTGGCTTTTCTTCCTGGCATATCGTGTCAATAGTTTCTGAAATTGGTATCATCTGGAAAAAAGAAAAAATAAAATCAAGAACGATTTTTTTTTTTCTTCTTTCAACACTTGTCAGTTGATTTAAAGTATCAGGGGCTTTGTTCACCTGAAAATTGAGCAACTATTTTCTCTTTCTTTCTGTCATTGCTCCATGGGATAGTATGAAATTTCTTCTGAAGGATTTTCATCATGGAGCCAAGAAGAGCCTGCAAAAGTCCCAAAACACTAGAAATTGGAGTGTAATCTGAAGTTTAGTATTCATCATAAGGAAAATGCTAAATATGAAAGTTAAGAACTCGAGTTTTTTTTTTGTTTGTTTCATGCTGTCTTTCTACTACCAATTTCTGTAGTCAAGCAGAACCTAGAAATTCTCAAAATCAAATTGGAAGACAAAGAGTAGATACCAATGTTAGATCTTACCATAGTTTTCCCTCTAATACCTAATGATTCATGATTCATGTCCCTCTCACGTGCAAAAGACAATAGTTCCCCTTCCAGAACTTACAAAGTATCATCCCATTGTAGCATCAAGTTCACGCTTGTCATCTAAACTAGTCCCAGGTGCAGATGCAACTGCTTATGTGTGCACATAGGGTGTACTTCCTTGATTGCAGAGATTTGTGATATACAAACATACAATGGTGCAACAGGGAAAAGAAAACCGCAATAGTCATTCCCATTCAAAAAAGGGCAGAACAGAGGGCACTAACAGTCACTGGTCCATTGTCATTCTGAGATTTAGATAGGTATTTGCTCTGGGGACAAGGAAGATTCCTTCATTATAGTCTAGTGATGCATTCTGGGAGTGGTTCTTTATGGCTCTTGGCTCTTACCTTCTTGGTTCTGCCCAGTGAGTCATCCTTCCCCTTTCATAAGAAAATCACCGTGTTTGCAGATAAATAGCTTTCCTGATAGCATCAGGTTGAGGGCCCGGAGACTTTGTTTTGTAAAACATCTGTCCCTTTTGAGCCATACTTTTGCTTTTGTCAATACAATGTTCTTAAAAACTTGGGAAGTTTCCTGTGTATCTTGTAAGATTTTACTTGGTTAAAATACATACTCTCTAATCTCTTCTAGACAGGCCCTTATCTACATTAAGCTGAAAATCAGGGTACTGTGGAACAATATGCTTATAATTCTTAGCAGCCATTTGTTTTACTGACAGTCTCTATAGGAGCCACTTGAAATCTTTCAGAAATATTAACAAGGCATTTTACTACCATACCCTTGATTTGATCTGCACCCCGAGGTCCTGTTTTACTGATAGTATCAAGGATCTGATATTTTCCCTAAGGCCATTTCTAAGTTTGAGAAATTAACCAGTGGGAGAAGTTAGCAAAGAGGGTAACTTTTATTTTTGATTCCAGTAAGTCTTCACTATTTTATAATTCCTTTAAATTCTGCTTGAAATGAAACAAGTACCACATCAAAGAGCTGTTAGAACAGGTGGGTAGAGATTTAGAGGTGGTTTCAAATTCAGATGTGGCAAATATATGGAGGAGCAACTTCTACCTTTCTATAACCTGGAACAACAGTGACAATGATTAAATGTCACACTTATACCTTTTAGCTGAAAACAGAGTTTTATCAAAATAAGTAAATAGATTCCAAAGGTCTTTGGAACTTAAACACAGATACACAGGCATAATAATATAAGCCTTTGAATATCAACATTGGCCCTATAATTAAATTTAAAGTTACATTTAAATTAGTGTCATCTATTCATTAACATGTTTTTATTCTAAGTGAATTGCGAAGTTTGAATATAAGACATAGATTGATGAAGAATGTTTTGAGATATTTGGGAAAGGGTAGAAATTCCAGGTGCTACTCAAGAGGTAGGTTGATGTTATAATTGAATTGGGTCCCCTCAAAAGATGTGTTGTAAATTCTAACCCCTATACTTGTGGTTGTAATCCATTTTAGGAATAGGTTTTCTTTGTTATGTTAATGAGGTGCTATTAATGTAGGGTGTTTTAAACCAATCAACTCTGAGATATAAAATGAGTAAAGAGGCACAAAGAAGCAGGCAGAGACAGGGGAAGATAGATGCCAAGCCACGTGAAGATCACCAAGAAGCCGAGAAATAGAAGCAGCAAAAAGACAAGGACCTTCCACCAGAGCAAAGAGAGAGAAAGAGAGCCTTCCCCTAGAGCCAGCACCCTGAATTTGGACTTCTAGCCTTCTAAACAGTAAGAAAATAAATTTCTGTTCATTAAAGCCACCCACTTGTAACATTTCTGCTAGAGCAGCACTAGGAAACTAAGACAGCTGCTATCTCTTTAACCTAAACAAAACAGTCCATTGTCTTCCCAGAAGTCCCAATTTTGTCTCACGTTAATTACGTTAACGCAACATCCTCTTAATATAGATCTTGTATGCTTGTGTATGTGGTTGGTGGTGTGGGGTAGTCTTTTCTTTCTGTATAAATGTGTGCAAGCTGTGGATTTAAATTCAATCCCACTCTATAGGAGGTAAGAAGAGAGAATGAATTAATGTTTCCAACAAAGAAGATTATTCAGAGGCTTTTTGGAACAAGAACAAAAGTGGGGCAGTAGGCTAGTCTTTCATTAAACACATTTGGTCTGCCCTCCTTGACAATTCTTTTCCCTAGTCCCTATACGCACAGGAAGAAAAGATCTGAAATCTCGGAAAGCTGCGAATTGTACTGTTTTCATTACAGGAAGCTCTGAACAAAAGGCTCAATTTGCCACAAAACTGTCACAGGGTTTATTTGCTTGAATATACATAAAGAAGAGTGTGGTGGGGGAATTAGAGTAAAATGCAAGGAAAAGGAAAACCATGACAGGCAGTCAGAGTTGCCAATGACCTAAAACAGATGCCAAGTTAATTTGGGGACCAATTTGTCAAATATTCCTTGGAACTGCAAATTTCAAAACCACCGAGTTTTCAGCTTGAGATGTAATGCTGCGGCTGGAAACCATCCCTCAGATAATCAGGGTTATAATTACAGCGGAGGTGATGGAACATACTCTGTAATTCCTACTTTGGCTGATGCTGTCTATTTAAGACATCTAACCTTTTGTTTTTTGGCCCTCTCTTTGTGCCATTATCTTTCCAAATTTTCTGATAACTTCTTGGACGAGACAGTTTTGCTGTGTTGCCATGCTCCTGTATGAAAGAACATCAGTGCCAAGAACCAAAGAAACTTGTTATCAGGGGACCAGCAGCCTCCAAATCATTGTGACTCTGGTGGAAACATTCTTGATGTTGTTAACAAATTGTGTCAAAGGCATGTACAATGACAATGAAATATGCTAATCTTACAAATTTAATTTGAAGTCCCAGCGCAGATTCATGCCTAGACCTCGGAGCCGGCACTGGGGTATGCAAAGCTATTTACCTGTCCTTTTATCATCGATTGGGTGTCACCAGATGATGCAAATTGTTAACCTCCTCAGCTACTAACTGAAACCATTTCCAGTCCATCCAGAGTCACCTTGGAAGACAGACTTGGCGACCTACTTCTGAAAAACCAGCCATTGAGAAGCTATGGAGCACAGTTCTACTTTGACACACATACGGTCACCGGGAGTCAGAGCTGACTTCACAGAACCTCTCTTTTTAATAATCCATTAGCACAAAGCATTTTATTGGAAAGTTAACTATAAAGTAGGATTAAGCAAGTTGGAATCGGGGGTAGGGTGGAGAATGAGACTTTAATTAAGATGAAATGCAGTCATCTCTGAGACTCCATCTTTAGCTGAAAATGTGCACAGGGTAGTTAAAAAATGCATTGTTTCCACAGCAGGATTTGATAAACAATTTTACTCTAATTGAAAGACTGACTCCCTGCATGGTCTCTGTTCTCCATAATCAATGGCTCTTTAAAATAAAAAAAACAGAATGCTGATCTTTCAAGCCTGTGATAATTCCTCCTAATAGCCAGGATTGTACACAGACAGTTCAGTTTGTCCTAAATGCAGTTTACACTGTGTGAGGACAAAGTTATGGACACAGCAGCCAAAGGATACCATACATGTAAAAGGTGATTCATCAGGAACTTAGCCAAGATAAAACGCTTGCTGGGAGTAAACAGGAAGATGAAGGAGAGAAGGACATGAATACTCACTAAGAACTAACAAGCGGCATGCAAGACACTTTACTTGTGACACGCCTAACTCAGATTTTAATTCAGTCATTCTTTCCTATCTCAGGCCCTATTCTACCTACTTAGGATACAGTAGTGAGATAAACAGTCAAAAACAAACAAACAAAAAAACCCTGCTCTGCTGGAACTTACATTTCATAGAAATGATACAGACAATGCAATAAATATAATAAATTACTATGATCTATATAGTTCCTTAGAGACCCTGCATGGCACAAATGATTAAATACTTGGCTGCTAAGAAAAAGATCGATGGCTCAAGTCCAGCCAGGGGCACCTGGAAAGAAAAGCCTGGTGATCTACTTCCAAAAAATTTTCCATTGAAAACTTAGTGGAGTTGCCAAGTATTGGAATCAACTCAATGGCATCTGGTTTGGTTTGCTTAAATAGTATCTTAGAAGACAAAAAGTACTATAGGAAGAGAAAACAAAGAAACAAAAAACCTAGAGTAGCCCAAGAAGAATGAACTCAGGGAAATTGCAGTTTGAAATAGGGTGGTCAGGTGTTATGGATTGAATTTTGTCCCCCCTCCCCCCCCAGATACCTGTAAACTTGGCTAGGCCATGATTCCCAGTATTGCACCATTGTTGGCCATTTTGTCACCTGATATAATTTTCCTATGCATTGTAAATCCTACCTCTATGATGTTAATGAGGCAGGCTTAGCAGTTATGTTATGTTACGGCAGTTATGTTAATGAGATAGGACTCAATCTACAAGATTAAGTTGTGTCTTGAATCAATCTCTTTTGAGAAACAAAAGATAGAAGCAAGAAGAGAGACAGGGAGACCTCATACCCCAAGAAAGCAGAGCCAGGAGTGTGTGTCCTTTGGGCTCGGGGTCCCTGCACTGCAAAGCTCCTACACCAAGGAAGATTGATGACAAGGACCTTCCCCCAGAGCAGACAGAAAGAGAAAGGCTTCCCCTGGAGCTGGCACCCTGAATCAGACTTCTGGCCTTCTAGACTGTGAGAGAATAAATTTCTCTTGGTTAAAGTCATCCACTTGTGGTATTTCTGTTATAGCAGCACTAGATGACTAAGACATCAGGATAGGCAGCATTGTGATTGTAGCATTTGAGCAAAGATATGAAGGAGGAGATGGGGCTAGTCATGTGGATATCTATGAGAAGAATATTCCAGAAGGGACAGATAGTGGAAAGTTTCATAGAAGAATCTGTGCCTGAAGATACTGGGATACTGCAGGGAGACTAGGGTGGCTGAAGTGAAGTAAGTGCTAGGGCTGGAGAAAGTGGGAGATGAGGTCAGAGGAAAATAGGGGCCACGTCATGTCAGATTTTTGTAGATCACTGGAAGAATGATGGGGTTTACCCTGGAGAGAATAGGGAACTAGTGGGGGGGTTTCAGTAGTGTAAGGGCATGATTTGACTTAGGATTAAAAGTGTTATGAGTTGAATTGTGTCCCCCCAAATACAAGGTGGAATCCTATACCTGTGAACAGGGATGGATTACCCAATAAACAAGGTAAACATGTGCTTAGGGCATCAACAAAACAGGGGCATCAGTTGGCCAAAACAAAGACCCATAGATGCCAAGCAGACAAGACACAAGGAAAAGCAAGTGCTTTGGCAGAAGGGAACTGACAGGGCACTAAATGAAACTGAGATCAGCTCCAGGGCATGAGAACTTGCCAGCCAGAAATAAAGTTCATGCAGGGTCACTAGGATGCCACACTCAAGGTTGTTTAAGCTATGAGGCTCCTACCACTTCTACACCTTTGTTGACATCTGTCGCCTACAGTCCCCTCCCATATAATTGAAACTCCTTGTATCAGTGGGTCTTGTGGGAGTATATTATTTCTTTCTAATAAACAAGAGGTGTGGGTGGGCTGTCCATCCTGACCCTTGCTACTTTCACCCAATATGCCACTGGATTCAACATGAGCAGTTACTGGACAAGGATGGATTATATTAATAGATAATGGGTCTCTGATCCATTTTGAGAGAACCATCTTGTACATCCATGTCTGTTGATCCAGCAACTTCAGCCAGGAAGGCCAGCAATGATACAAACAAAAAAGCATGCTCTTGCTCACGTCCTGGGAAACAACCAATGGGAACTCCAGTCCCTGATGACAAGCAAAAGCGAGGGAGCTCTATATAAGTCTATCATTGCAATGAAATCAATCAAGTTACTTTTCAACTGTATAGCATTTACATACGGAGTTATGTCCTAAGTAAAAATCTTAGTACCTCACGTCCACTAAAAATTGTATAATTTAGTTCATCTCATTCTGCTAAAATGGCATATGCCACTTTTGCAGTCGATTGCTAATATTATAGTTGCATTTTTAAAAAGAAGTTACATCACGGATAGCTAAGACACACACACACGTATATATAACCAAAAAAAAAAAAAAAAACCCACTGCCATTGAGTCGATTACCAACTCATAGCGACCGTATAAGACAGAGTAGAACTGTCCCATAGAGTTTCCAAGGAGCGCCTGGTGGATTTGAACTGCCGACCTTTTTAGTTAGCTGCCATACCTCTTAACCACTACGCTACCAGGGTTTCCTATGTATGTATTCCTTGGTTCTCAGTGCTCCTCAATTACTTGGCAATCTTCATATGTGTTTCTGTCTTCTCCAGTTTGTGCTGTCTTGTCTCTGTGTTTATGCTGCTCCTTATAACTCAAAGGTGATTAGGTTTAGGACTCACCCTACACTGATATGGCCTCATTGACATGACAAAGAAAACCCTGTTCCCAAAAGGGATTAAGTTCACAAGCAAGGCCAGATTAAGTCATGTGAGGGCCCTAAACACTGGTAATCTGTAATCTGTAGCGCCCTCTCCTTTGTTTACTTATGCATTCGAAAGGGTTATGTGCGTTATGTATATATACACCCAGGCTCCTTTCAATAAGATAGGCATACACCTATATATACATATAACTCACATAACCTGTTCAAATGCCTAAGTAAACAGAGGAGAGGGCACTACAGATTACCAGTGTTTAGGGCCCTCACATGACTTAATCTGGCCTTGCTTGTGAACTTAATCCCTTTTGGGAATAGGATTTTCTTTGTCATGTCAAGGAGGCCATATCAGTGTAGGGTGAGTCCTAAACCTAATCACCTTTGAGTTATAAGGAGCAGCATAAACACAGAGACAAGAAAGGACAAACTGGAGAAGACAGAAACACATGTGAAGATTGCCAAGTAATTGAGGAGCGCTGAGAACCCAGAAAGCTGAAAGAAACAAGGATCATCCCCCAGAGCCTATGGAGACAGAGACTTCCCTGGAATTGGTGCCCTGAATTCAGACAGAAATTCTAGCCTCCTGAACTGTTCTTTAAAGCTATTCACTTGTAATATTTCTGTTGCAGTAGTACTAGATATCTAAGACAAAAAGACTATAGAATAAACCGTAAAAGGTAAGGATGAAAGTAGCGATATCAGCTCAGAGGCTTGTGAATAATTCAGATGAGAGTTTATGGTGACTTCAACCAGGATAGTAGTGATAGAGATGATAAAAATTCTTTGAATTCTGGACTTATTTTCAAGATTAAACCTGTTGCTGTCAAGTGGATTTTGAATTTCCTAAATTGAATGCATATGGGTGGAAGAAGGAGGGAAAAGTTAAAGATTGACTTCAAAGTTTTTGCCGTGAGCAACTGGAAGGATGAATTGCTATTTCCAGAGATATGGGAGCAGGTTTGGAAAAATAAAAGCTCTAATTTTGAAGGAGCCCTAGTGGCACAATGGTTAAGTACTTGACTGCTAACTGAAAAGTTGGTGGTTTGAACCCACACAGCGGCTTGGCAGGAGAGAAACCTGGTCATCTGTTCTCATAAAGATCCCTAGGGGACAGTTTTACTCTGTCACATAGAGTTGCTATGAATTGGAATTCACTCAATGGCACATAACAACAATGAATTTGAATATGTTACACATTTCGTTGGCAATGCCTGGAATGCAGAATTGAGGTCTGTGCTGAAAATACAAATACCCAAAACTAGTACTTAAAGCCATGAACCTGGGTGAGATCACAAGGAGGGTTTAAAGGTAGAAAGGAGGATATGCCCATGCATTTAAGCCTTGATTTGCTCTTAGGATAAGAGCTGGAGGAGAATGGGAGGGTTCAGCAAGAAACTGAAAATAAGCCACCAAAAAGACAGGAGGAAACTCAATAGAATATATTGTCCAGAACATCACTGAAGCAAGTATTTTATGAAGAAAAAGTCAATGAATTATATTAAATTGGGCCGATAGTTTGATAAGATCGTTGTTGTTGTTAAGTGCCATCAAGTTGATTTTCAACTCATAGAGACCCCATATGACGGAGTAGAACTGCCCCATGGGGTTTTCTAGGCTATAATCTTTATGGAGCAGATTGCCAGGTCTTTCTGCTGCAGAACTGCTGGGTGGGTTCAAACCACCAACATTTTGGCTAGCGGCCAAGTGCTGAATGGTTGTATCACCAGGGCTCCTTTCAATAACATTAGAATTGGGAATTGAACACTGTATTGAGCAAAGTAGAGGTTGCTTATATGTGTGTGTGTATGCGTATATACATACATATAAGACACATATATATAGCTTGTTGTTGTTAGGTGCTGTCAAGTTGGTTCCGACTCATAGTGACCCCATGTACAACAGAACAAAACACTGCCTGGTCCCATGCCATCCTCATAATCGCTTGAACGCATTGTTGCAGCCACTGTATCAACCCATCTCATTGAGGTCTCCCTCTTTTTCGCTGACCCTCTATCTACAAATCAGCAGAAAAAATGGGTCAAAATCTTAACTGGAGTAGACTTAACAAAGAATGGGAAAAGAGAAATTGGTGATAGTAAATGATAACAAGCATTTTGAAGATAATTTTTACAAAATGGTTCAAAATGGTAGCCACTTAGAGAGGCAAGTGGGGTCAAAGGAACATTTTTGTTTTTTGTTCTTTAAGGTAGGAGAAACAAAAAATATTTTATATGCTGATGAGGATTGTCCTGTAGACAACAAAAAATTGATGATATGATGATATAAGAATGGCTGAAATTGTGTCCCTGAGTAGGCAAGATGGATAGGATTTAGTGAACAAGTGGAGGGACTGACTTTAAACAGAAGCACAAAGAATTAGTCTATAGTAACAGGAGTGAACACAGATTATAGGGGTATAGATGCTGCTTGTGGGCGGATGTTGTATTGAAAGTTTGTGGAAGTTCTTGTTTAATTGATTTAGTTTAATAGTGAAGAAGGAAGCAAGGTCATCCACTGAGACTAAGGATGAGGGAGAAGATTTCAGTAAAGAAAAGAAAATGCAAAATAACCATTTATTAGAAGCCAGAAGTAAAAGGACTTGTGAAATATACAGTAAAACCTGGAAAGCTGGAATGTGTTTAAGGTGGAAACTTGTCAGGTAAGAAAAACTCAAATATTTTCCACCAAAAGAAAGTGATTAGAGAGTGATCGAAAAGTGGTAAAATTGCACGCTGTCCAAGGCGGAAAATTTGCGAGACCCAGACAAACAAGGCGGTCCCTTGGAGTTTCGGTTCTCACAGGTTTCACTGTAGTATGATCACTGAAGAGCAGTACAGGCAGAGGTGTACCTATGAAAAATAGCACCTATGGTAAGCAGTGAAAGTGTACCCCTGCAGGGCTGTAGTGAGGTAATGAGCTCCAGGAGCAATCTCTAAATTGCGCTCCCTCTCCCTAATTTCAAGATGAGTAGATGTTGATAGCAGCGAAGTGTCTGTCAGCAGAACCGCCTTCCGCCCTCTTGTGCTGGCTGCCCTCTCTCACATTTGTGGTACCTCAGGATGTCATTCTGCACCTTGTCTGGCTCCGCCTTGGACTTGTGCCTGGGGACAAGTGCCTCCCTCTTCCCTTCCGCCACCCCCACACCTCCGTGCCTACTGTGCTTGAGGAAGGAGGTTGGGCCATACTGAGTTAATAGGAAATGCTCAGTCACTTCAAGTGACACCCAGGGCACGTGCCGTACCTGCCGTGCCTTAGATACACCTCTGAATAAAGGCTACCTGAGGTCATTGGTCATAAATTAAATGTTTATCCGGTCAGCAGGGTTCACATATCTGCAGCTGAGTTCAGACACACAGAATTAACAAAATGAGTAGAGAAAACTATGATCTCTACTTTTCTAATTTCACCGCAGCCCACGCTCACTCCTTAAAGCAAGGGAAAAACTTAACTTTCATTTCCATCTAGTTTGAATCTTTCTGCCCTTCTAAATATTTTATTATTTTTGTTGTGTGCCTTCCAGTTGGTTCCTACTCATAGCAACCTTATAGGACAGAGTGGAACTGCCCTGTAGTTTTTCCTAGGCTGTAATCTTCAGGGAAGTAGATTGTCAGGTCTTCTCTCCCATGAAGTGGCTGGTGGGTTTGAACCTTCAACCTTAGCAACCAAGCACTTAACCACTGTGCCACCAGAGCTCCTTCCAAATATTTAGCAAACCTTTTAGGTGATGAAGTCTGCCTGGGATAAAAATGCCACTCAGGTGGTGTCTTAGTCATCTAGTGCTGCTATAACAGAAATACCACAAGTGAATGGCTTTAACAAAGAGAAATTTATTCTCTCACAGTCTAGGAGGCTAAACGTCCGAATTCAGGGTGCCAGCTCCAAGGGAAGGCTCTCTCTCCATGTGCTGTGGGGGGAGGTCCTTTGTTATCAATCTTCCCCAGTCTAGGAGCTTCTCAGGCCCAAGGACTCCGGGTCCAAAGGATGCACTCTGCTCCTGGCAGTACTTTCTTGGTGGTATGAGATCCCCCTGTCTCTCTGCTTGCTTCTCTCTTTTATATCTCAAAAGAGATTGACTTAAGATACAACCTAATCTAATAGCTTGAGGCCTACCTCATTAACATAACTGCCTCTAATCCTGCCTCATTAACATCGTAGACGTTAGGATTTAAAACATGTAGGATAATCACATCAGATGACAGAATGGTGAACAATCACACAATACTGGACATCATGGCCTAGCCAAATTGACACACATTTTGGGGGGAGACAAGTCATGTGCCCCTCCAATCCATGAGAGATGGATTCAATCCATGACAGATGGTATTTCTCCCAACCTCTCTTTTGAAAATGGACCTTATGTATGTGGGTTATCTGATCTCAGGGCAGCAAAACAAATGTGTCCTCTTCAGACATGCTGTCTTTTCCCTTCCATGCTTTCCCTAGTCTCCTGGGTTGTTGCTGGCCCTGAATGTTATACTAACCTTACTCCATACACATATGTGGGTAGGACTGACCATGGCAGGGCAATCCACACTTACCTCCATTATGGAATTGGGTCATACTGGGGGTGGGTGTGGGGTTCTTGCCTTTATTCCACACTCTGGAGAGTCATCATCTCCCAGATTACTGAACATCAACCTGGGCAAAGCCACAAATGGGTAGCGCAGCAGAGGGAGGGACTGAGGGTTAATTACCTTTGGAGTTATTGCAGAGCTCCTCTTGCAATGAGCACATATTTGGAAATCAGTGGAACAACCACAGTACCATGTGGTGGTGGAAGGGAGCTTGCAGCAGAGGCTGGGTAGGCACTGGCCAGTGGGCTGGATGAAGAGCGAAGCAGAGGGCCTGTGGTACAGCCAGCAGGGGCTATGTGAGGATGGCTCAGCCTGGGAACACTGCTGACCAGACCAGAGAGAAGGCAGCCTACCAAATCCTTCAGCTGCAAATGCAAACACTTACTTGTTATATGCAAGAAGAATCTGTGAATGACAAGTGCGTTTTTCCGGGAGGAGGGATAGAAGGGGAGAGACATGAAGCATACAAAGTGCACAAAGTGATTGATGATAATAATTTTAACATATATATATATATATATATATATATGAAGCCCTGGATAGAGTATTTTTAAAAATATCTCTTTCATTAAGTTTCACTTTTTCCTCCTAGCTTCATAGTGATTTTTGCTGGAAAAACATAGCTCCGCTTTTATGGAAGTTTAAATAACAGAAATTTATTGTTCTGGAGGTCCTGAAGTCCAAATCAGGGTTTTGTTGTTGTTAGGTGCCACTGAGTAGATTTTGACTCACAGTAACCCCAGGTGACAGAGTAGTACTGCCCCATAGGGCTTTCTAGGCTATAATCTTTGTGGGAGCAGATCGCCAACTCTTTTCTCCCCCAAAGGCACTAGATGGGTTTGAACTGCCAACCTCTTGGTTAGCAGTCAAGTGCTTAAACATTGTACCACTAGGCTTCTTTCTCATGGAACTTTTATTCTAACAGAATTCTAGGTCAAGCCCAATGAGAGTCGATTAAGTGAATGAATGAATGAATGCTTCAGGGAGGCTATAATGGGAAAGGCAGCATTTTGAGCTACACTCTGAAGGATAGTAAGTAAAAACGAATAGAAGTACATTTGTAGCACAAGCAAAATCACAGGGACTATAAACTACCAGGCATGTGTAAATAATAGCAAGTAGTCTGTTATTTATTTGATGTGATGGATAGACCACAGGACTCGTAAACAGGCTTTGGTACAAATGCTGGCTCTTTCATTCATTCTCTGCGTGAACCTCCAAGACATAGTTAGCCTCCCTACTCATCAGTTTCCTAAGTGCAAAGTGAAAATAATTTTACAGTATCATTCAGAACTGACCTAAGGACTGAATGATACAACTTAGATATATCATTTAGCACCTAGTAATTCTCAATAAATTCTCCACAGAAGATAGTAGTGGAAGTGAGGTTTGATGTGAAGTTCAGGAAGAAATCATGGGAGATTCTCAAAACCATGCAAATATCCAGACAGGCTCTTATTCCATGGGTAATGGTGACTTCTTGGAAGTTTACGTGCTGAGAGTGGTATCTCTGATCTCCAGCAGAACCCCACTATAGAGCAGGCCACCAGGATCATAGTTTTAGTTTATTGCCTTGTACCAGTGAGCTGTAGGATGTTTCAGTCAGAGGGTGTTAGGAGTTACTGTAAGATCTGGCCTTGTGTTAGGTGACTTGAGGAATATTTATGGAAATGGGGCATTTCTCTGGAATGGAAATTGTCAGGAAGTGAGGGTAAGATTGGGCAGCTTCATAAATATGATCTAGAAGGAGATGCTCTAGAAGGAGAGAAGACTAGAGGGGGGATAAAGCTGTAATGGGTAAAGAAGCAGCAGACACACAGCTTAGCCAGCATATGGGAATGCTTTGTCATTTTTGTAGTCTGGACAGTGTTCCTATTTCTCTGTGGTCATTCAGACACGACCGTGGGATGGTCTTGATTTTGGCTTGACCCATCATGGTCAAAGAGGGACCTTGTCTGAAATCAATGTTCTGTGAAGTTTCGAATGTTCGACAGGAGAATATCAAGGCCTAGCTGAGAGAGCCAGGCCCACTCTTTCCAAGTCCAGGGCCTAGTGGAGAGTACCACCAGGTCAGCTCCAGATATCAGGAGTTGCTTTTTCCTTTCTCAATGGTAAAGTCAAGGACATGTACTTTAGGAATAATGTATAAGGTGGACAAACAGGAGAGAAACCAAATGCTTTTCCACCACATGAACGAAAGTGAGAACTTGAACCAGAGAATTGGAGAGGGGACAGCTATTCTCTCAAAAACATGATTACTATCTATCAGGAGTGCTTTAAATGGGTTCCTATTTTATGTAGTTAATTGAGTAAGAGTTCTATGTCCTCTTAAATGCCTAAGTTTATGATTCTACGCTCTCTCTTTACCATATTATACCAAAGCATTTTCTGTTGCAACGGTGGCTTTAGATACCTGGAGTCACACAAATTCCTATTTAGAATTATATAATCAAGTTTTTTCCCTACAGCCCTATAATCATGCAAAACTTTCTGGGCTACCACCTCAGGCTAGCAAGGGGAGAAGAGAGGAGTAGGGTTCTACTCCCCAACCTGATATCAACCATGGCTATTTGCTTTTCATTTCTATCATTTACCAGGTTTTTTGTCAAGTTTTATTTTTAAAAATGGGCTCTGCTTCCTGACACTGCATTGCATGTGTGTCTAAAAAGTGCCATCCTAAGCAGAGCTAATTGTAGACAACCCTGGCTGTTGCTTCCTAGAAAGTTGTTCCAAAATGTAAAAGTTTGTCCTGCTGCAGTCTTTACCTATGGTTATAGTGAGCCCTTGTTAAAAAATGAACAACTATTCAATCTAAGCATTCATAGTAACAGCCACTTTGATAGCTTTTTACCTCATTATGCTCCCAATACGCTCTATTATTAAGCAGAATGGTTTAAATGAAATTATTACAGCAAGGTAAATGGCTTTTCAGCAGTGTTTGCTTTGTAAGTTCATTGGTCTTTTAGTTTTGATACCAATATTTTATCTATTACAAGATATATTTGAAGCAAGCAGACTTCTTGAATTGTTTAAAAATGGAACTATCATACTGTCTTTCACATTTTCATATTACCAGTAATAACACTGAAAATATATTGAAATAAATTTTGTGTAGAAGGAAAGCAATGTTCCTACTGCTAATCCAAAGTGCCACTTATGCACAGCGTGATTCTATATTCTAGGCCATTTGGCAACATAATCTCATGTGTATATTTTAAATTTAATGTTCTTTTGGGTTATTTACTACTGTTATTTATCAAGTGCCTATATTATAAATTACCTGGTTAAGAACTTGGCTGTTAACCAAAAGGTCAGCAGTTTGAATCTGCCAGCTGCTCCTTGGAAACCATGTGTGGCAGTTCTACCCTGTCCTACAGTGTAGCTATGAGTCAGAATTGACTCCATGGCAATGGGTTTGGTTTGGGTTTTTTCCTAGAACTGAACAACTGGGCCATATCTTACTTTCACCTGAAATTGATTTTGCTGTATGTACATAAAAAAAAAAAAAAAAATTTATGTGTGTATATTGGCTAGTATTCACACAGTAACTTGGGTATAGTTTCTGGAGAGAAACTGTATATATATATTAAAAAAAAAAGCCATTCATGTTCCTGTTTTAATTTTTTTCAAGGGGTTGACGTAGTCTCTAGAATAAAAGCTGAACTTATTAATGGCAAGTGTAAGGTCATTGTTATCCAAACCTCTGATCTCCTTGATAACCTTACACCCTTGAAGTCCCTGATCACCATCTAAAAAGTAAACCAGTAATGGGTCACCAACGTTCTTCTGTTCTCTTATCCACAGAGTGGCCTAAATCAGGCCTACTTTGACTTTATATTCCATAGCATCCTTTCTTCCTAATGCTTTCTCTCTAGAACTACCATTTCCTCATAAACAAGTACCACAACATTCTTAACCCAGTCAAAATGTGTATCTCATATCTCCTAGCATAATTTCACCATGACTATGGACAAGAGTTTTTATTCCTTCCTTCTTTCCTTCCTTCATTCCTTCTTCCTTCCTCTCTTTTTCGCAGTATGGGCAGATGTTTCCTTTACGGCCACAAACTCCTGGTTATATATAGAGGTCAGTTCAGTGTCCACCTTAACCCCAAGACTCCAGTCAGGTCTTTGCTTCTTTACACAAGAATGAGAGTCAGAGTCAGCCAGTCCCCAAACTATGCTTGAGAAAATCATGGTTCCCATATTTTTGCAATGAAAGAGCAACTTTATTTGGATTCCATGGGCTTCCTTTCCACGTCTGATTCAGTTAGGGGAGGCTGATAACTCTAAGAACAGTAAGTTTATGAGTTGACCAGTCTGAAGACATGGCCTAAAACAAAGAGATGAGATAGACCGACCAAATTCCCTCTCTGAGCAATTTGAATGACTCCGATAAATTATTTTAAAGCCAAAAGCCTAAGAAGACTGTTTAAAATGCCTACCCCTGGACATCCCTGCCTCTAGGAATAAAGAAATCAAGGGAAAATGCTGAAGTTTGAAAATTATGCTTTTGTTTTACTATCAGCACAGGAGCAGTGGAATTAAAAAAAAAAAAAAAAAACTGGACAGGCTGATTAAGGTGGAGAAAGAGCATAGAAAAAATTTTGCAATTTTGGAAGATTTTCAGGACAGATACATAGGAGAAAATGAGGCATTGAAGGCAAAGATGGGAGGACACAAAAATTTTTCAAAATGCACGTAGGTTTAATTGTTCTTAAAGAGATTATTACATTTTTTTAAAGAAATTATTAGAAAAGGGTGAGCTGAAATTATTTGTTATTAAATCAGGAATTGATACTGGATAACCAAAGAAGTTTATTGAGAGAAAAAGACAAAAATCTTCATTATGACTCTTCAGAGGAAACTCAAATACAGGAAACAATTGACGACCATCCTCTTAAGGCAGACAGAATAAAAGCTATCAGGAAACTACCACTTGGAGATCGGAGAAGTATTCCTACTGGTCACATAACATTTGTAATGGTTTGAGAAGTGATAATCAGAAAGATCAGCACAGAATTCTTAAAACATTAATATGTGAGCTTCAATTATTGTATTTGGGGTGTAACTATGTTTTTTTTTTTATTGCCTTAGTCATCTACACCCTAGAAATATACGGAATCAGGATTATAAAGCATAGAGAAGATGAGACAGAATTTTGAAGGTGAGAAACAAGGTCAATGATATATTGAGGCCAGACTGGTTTGGATATTAGTTTAAAGGTTACTGTATTTATAAGATGTTGAGTCTATATGTTGGTTCTTATATGCTGCTTTATATAATATGTTGGGCAAGATGACTGCTGTATATGTAGAAATGAAGTCGACATTCCAGGAAGGAAAAAAGAGATGGGCAAAGGAGAAATAGTCTGTCTTCTTTTAAAACGTTTTGAACCCCTAACTTGTAAAATCCACATATATATCTTTAGCCAGAACTGGGCCTCATGGCCAGCCTTCTCTGTAAGGAAGTCCGGGGAGAAAGGGGTTTAGCAAAACTGGGGTTCTGTGAATAAGTAAGATGAGAATAATGGATATTGTGCTATTGTAAAAACTGTGTGAGCAATTAATGCTTTCAGCCAAATCAGGATTCATTTATTTTAAATCTTCACACTGAAGGGTCTTACAAGAAAAAGTTCAGAAGAGTATGTTAATAAAAGAAATGTCTAGGCTAGAAGACAAAGAGAAATAAAAACAAGGATACAGTCAGAGGTAGGAAACAATGCTAGTCCTACATGAGGTCAAGAAGCAGGCCTAGCTCTCCAAAATTTGCTTAGCTTTCCTCAGGGGAGTAAGGAAACCACAAAGGGATATTGATCTTTTGGGGACACATGTCTTTATTGCATAAAAAGGATGTACAAAAAAAAAAAAATTCTTCTCAAATCCTAAAACATTTTTAAAAATAAGTAAAGATAGTGTCTTAAAGAGCAGATAACTGTTATTGGTACTTATTAGGTCTCCAGGGGTACACTTTTCATACATATAAGGAGTAGTTTCCTTTCAGTAATTTGTTGAGGATAAATTGTCCAGCTGAGGGACTGGAGGAACTCTCTTTGGAAGCCCAAAGCAATTATATTGCAAAGATCAGTGGCTGCAAGAAGCTATGAGGAAATGGGAGTAAAAATGCCCTCTAATCAAGAAGTATAAATGTGGGGCCGATTGTTTCCACATGTATGCCACACTCGAAGCAGCCCCAAGACACTATCAATTCAATAGTCAAATAGGAACTAAAAATTAAGAAATTTTGGATGTGCTTGTCTTAGTCATCTAGTGCTGCTATAACAGAAATACCACAAGTGGGTGGCTTTAACAAATAGAAATTTATTTTCTCACAGTCTAGGAGGCTAGAAGTCTGAATTTAGGATGCCAGCTCCAGGGGAAGGCTTTCTCTCTCTGTTGGCTCTAGAGGAAGGTCCTTGTCACCAATCTTCCCCTGGACTAGGACCTTCTCAGCACAGGGACCTTGGGTCCAAAGGATGCACACTCTTGGCCATACTTTCTTGGTGGTATAAGGTTCCCCTGTCTCTCTGTTTGATTCTATCATAAGTCAAAAGAGATTGGTTTCAGATACAGTCTTGTAGATTGAGTCCTATCTCATTAACATAACTGCTGCTAATCCCACCTCATCAACACCATAGAAATAGGATTTACAACACACAGGAAAATCACATCAGATGACAAAATGATGGACAGCCACACGATATTGGGAATCATGGCCTAGCCAAGTTGACAAACATTTTTAGGGGATACAATTCAATACATGACAGTTGGAAATAAACCCTAAACAATGGGCTTGCCAAAGCAAATTTTGAACTCCCCAAGATGGCAGGCTTATTCTAATATTATACACTAAGAGAGAAGACTTCTTTCCCAGATAGGGGATCTAAATGGTGCCATAATTAATTCCATGGTAAGATTTTTTTCCCTACTAATTTTAATTCACAAGTCATAAGTGCTAGATCCCTAGAACAGAATGATCAGCAACTTGGAAGCCACGGTTTTTCTTGACTCCATCATCTTCCTTTGTTTAGATATTGTCTTAGTCATCTAGTGCTGCTGTACCAGAAACACCAGAAGTGGATGGCTTTAACAAAGAGAAGTTCATCCTCTCTCTAGTAGGTTACAGGTCTGAATTCAGGGCACCAGCTCCAGGGACAGGCTTTGTCTTTCTGTCAGCTCTGGAGGAAGGTCCTAGTCATAAGACTTCCCTTGGTCTGGGAGCATCTCAGTTCAGGAACCTCAGGTCCAAAGGATGCATTTTGCTCCTGGCACTGCTTTCTTGGTGGTATGAGATCCCCATGTATATCTGCTCACTTCTCTCTTTTATATCTCAAAAGAGATTGGCTTAAGACACTATCTAATCTTGTAGACCTCATCAATATACCTGCCACTAATCCAGCTTATTAAATCAGTGATAGGATTTAAAACACATAGGGAAATCACATCAAAAAAATAAAATGGTTGACAATCATACAATCATACAAAGGAATCATGACCTAGCCAAGTTGACAGATATTTTGGGGGGACACAATTCAATCCATGACAGATATCATTGAGTCTTTGATAAGAGCAATATGGGTCTAATTTAAGTGTGTGTTTGGAACCTTCCTTTTGCTTGGTGTAACTGCTATCAGGCCCAAGGATGGGCTTATTCTCTTCATTTTGTGGCTGTGGCTTGATGTAAAGATGCTCCTTTGTTTCCAGTGTACTCTCTAGACTTTTTATAAATAGGGCACGTGAGAGACTTGGCTGGAGTATCCAGACCCACAGACACTGACAAGAACTACATCCTTTCCAAGAGAGAAGGTCAAAACCGTTGAAATTCTTCACTTCTACTCAGTCATCTGATTTAGAAGTCCTGCTCTCTAAGCAAACAATTAGAAGGAGGACAACAAAACAAAACAAAAACAAAAAACCTCACAATTTCCAATGATTCTGGATTTCAACTGAAAGACTTTGGAATTTCTTTGAACTTAATATTTAAAGTGTAGAAAATTTTGTTGGCAATTTATGTTATTTGGATGTTAACCTAAAGATTTTGCCTTTTTTTATTTCTGTGGACTTAGATTTGCAAGAATTTTACTCTTGACATTTTAATTTCTCCTTAAACCAGTTACTGTGGAATCGATCCTGACTCACGGTGGCCCAATTTGGTTCAGCGCAGAAGTGTTCTATTTGGGTTTTTAATGGCTGATTTTTCTGAAGTAGATAGCTAGGCCTTTCTTCCAAGGCACCTCTGGGTGGACTAAAACTTCCAGCCTTTTGGTTAGTAGCTAAGTGTTTTGATTATTTGTACCATGCAGTAACTCCATGCTCTACGTTTGAAAAGCACTAGATCAAGTTTTTAATATATATTTTTGTTTTTCTTGCATCTGAACCTTTTCCTTGCTGTCCTCTTTCCTAGAATAACCTCACCTTTTTCACCATCCACTTTTCTGTGGACATGCATAACTCTATTCAGTACAATTTTTATTAAAAATGTTTTATATTACCTTTGCAAAACTGCATTAGTATCTATCATATTAGTTTAATTTAATATAAAAGAGGTTCGATAATTAACTTCTAAAAATATAATTAGCATTTGACACATACAGAACATAAAGAAAATGAAAATTCTTACTACTAGACCTATATACAACATTGTAAGAAATGATGAAGAAATTGGAGTTGTCATGGTTTTTATTCTTCCTGGATCAGCAATCAATTCCCACAGAACCAGCAGTCAAGAAATCAAACAACACATGCATTAGGCAAATCTGCTAAAAAAGACTTCTTTAAACTGTTAAAAAGCAAAGATACCGTCTTGAGGACTGAGGTGTGCCTGACCCAACCCATTGCTGTCTAGTCGATTCTGACACATAGCCACCTTTTAGGACAGAGTGGAACTGCCCCATACAGTTTCCAAGGAGCTGCTGGTAGATTTAAACTGCTGACCTTTTGGTTAGCAGACAAGTTGTTAACCACTGAGCCAGCAGAGGTTCGTGCCTGACTCAAGCCATGGTATTTTCAATCACCTCACATGCATGCGAAAACGGGACAATGAAAAAGGAAGACAAAAGAAGAATTGATGCTTGTCAATTGTGGTGTTGGTGAAGAGTATTGACTATGGCATGGGCTGTCAGAAGAGTGAATAAATCTGCCATGGAGGAAGTACAGCGAGAATGCTCCTTAGAAGAGAAGATGGTAAAACTTCGTCTTGTTTACTTTGGACATGTTATCAGAAGGGGCAGGTCCCTGGAGAAGGACAACATGCTTGGTAAAATAGAGGGTCAATGAAGAAGAGGAAGACCCTCAACGAGATGAACTGACATAGCGGCCTCAACAATGGGCTCAAAGGTAGTAACGACTGTGAGGATGGCACAGGACAGGGCAGTGTTTCGTTCTGTTTTACGTAGGGTCGCCATGAGTCAGAACTGATTTGATAGCATCTTACAGCAACAATCTTTAGGGAAGCAGACTGCCACATCTTTCTCCTGTGGAGCAGCTGATGCGTTCAAATGACGTACCTTCTGGTTAGCAGCCTAGCACTTAACCACTGTACTACCAGGACTCCTTCAGTGTCTCTTAAAGAATGCTAATCTTATATGGCTGAGACACTCCTATTTAAAGCAATTACTCCGTATAAACTTGATGATACACAACAGAGGAAAATAACCTCTGAAAAGAAAATCCGTTTCAAAAACAGATGTACATTTAAATGTGAGCATCATCTCATCGTCGTGAGCCTGTTCCAGGCTTGTTCCTACTGATGTTTTTCACAGATAAGGATTTATTGCCAGGTGGCCTAACAGAAATTGATCGGTCAGTGTCTTCTAAGTGACGGCCCAGAAATGAGCACAGCAGAACGGCAGGGATAATGAGATAAGTAAACTCTTTGGAGATTTAAAAGCAGGAGAATTTTATTAGGGCTGAAATAGTTTCATTGACTATCAAAATGGAGAATATTAGTGGACCAGGTGAAAATTAACTAGGGAAACCATAGAAAATGAGAACATCAGATCTCCTGACCACACACGAAGGATTTAAGGGAACTTCTATGAAAATGGCTGAGAATAGTACATAATGATGACTAAATTATAAGAATTGAAAATCAGCAGTCAGGATCCAAAGTTCAGCTATTTTACTTATAAGTTCTGAGATCCTAGGCAAGTTAATTACACCTTAATAAAGTATTATTAATTAATACCTTCATTTGTATGATGGAGAAAACAACATACATACATATGTATGTATATATGTAACTGACATTATTAAGATTGTATGTAAAATGCTTAGCACAGTGCCTGACACATATAAATGATCAATAAATAGTACAGGCACGTTTATCCATTACTAGTATTATTATTATTATTATTTAGTATTATTAGCATACAGAGTCTTAAATCAGGGAGCTATTTGTATAGTCAAATCAACCAGTTACCATCGAGTTGACTCCAACTCATGGGACTTCATGTATGTCAGAGTATAAATGTGCTCCAAGGGGTTTTAAATGGCTGGTTTTTCAAAAGTAGATGGCCAAGACTTTTTTTTAGAGATGCCTCTGGGTGGACTTGAACTTCCAGCCTTTTGGTTAGCAGCTGAGCATATAACTGTTTGACATAAATTAAAAAAAAAAAATTAGAAGAAAAGGTTTTTGCTTTCTCTGTGTCTAAGAGAGCTACACAGTAAGATTCTATATGTAATGGAGAGAGAAGCCAAGTGGGAGATTAAGAATAAAAACATGTCATAAAACCTTGACTCAAATGTAAAATCCAGCAGGATATAATAAAGGGGCTGTGTTCTATAGTTTCCCTCTTGGAATATAACCCATATCCCTGTGACCACAACGTGAGTTCAATTGTTTGTACACTATAAATCCTGAATTGCATGTTGTACAGAAGTATTAAAAAAAAAAAAAACCTAAGCATAAGATAACATACATAAACATAAGATAACCTTATCTTGTAGTCACATAGCAGTTTTGTTCTTTGCTAAAGAATGTATGGTTATTTCAAGGATACATATTAGCTAATTCTCTGCAACACAGTGTTTTTAGTTGTTTGAAAAATTTTTATGACAAATTCATAACTGCACAAATAGAAATAAGAACTATGATGATCAGGTTCTGTAAGATTTTCATGGTATGTGTCACGGATTGAATTGTGTGCCCCCAGAATATCCGTTAACTTAGCCGGGCCATGAGTCTCAGTATTGTGTGATTGTCCACCATTTTATGTGATTTTCCTATATGTCGTAAATTCTATCACTATGATATAATAAGATGGATTAGCGGCAGTTATATTGATGAGGTCTACAAGATTAGGTAGCTTCTTAAGCCAATCTCTTTTGAGATAAAAAAGAGAGAAGCAAGCAGAGAGACAAGGAGACCTCGTACCACCAAGAAAGCAGTGCCAGGAGCAAAATGCGTCCTTTGGACCTGAGGTTCCTGAACTGAGATGGTCCCAGACCAGGGGAAGGCTGATGCATCACAAGGACCTTCCTTCAGAGCCGACGCAGAGAAAGCCTTCCCCTGGTGCTGACGCTCTGAATTCAGACTTCTACCCTACTGGGCTGTGAGAGAATAAACTTCCCTTTGTTAAAGTCATCCACTTGAGGTATTTCTTTTGTAGCAGCACTAGATGACTAAGACAGTATGGTAATGGACAACATTTCATTCTGTTATATATGGGGTCGCCACGAGTCAGAGCCAACTCAGTGGCAAGTAATAGCAACAATGATCAGGTTAAAATAATGTTGAGATTCTTGTGGGATATACCTACCAGTCTCAGGCCCTGGAGAGAAATGTCACAAGGACCTCATCTGGCCTCAGTTCTTTAGCTAACTAACTCTCACGCCAGCATCACACAAAAGGTGGACAGTGATTCTCTTTATGTTCATAATTTCGACTCGACTTCCCTTGGACTTTATGATCTGTTCCTAATCTTTCTGACTTCTGAACTTGTGAGTCAATTTCCCACTTAAAGCTTCACGCTCTTCCCGGATTTAGCCTTCACAGCACTTGCCAATGCTGTCCCTTTGATTTATCCTTTACTCGCGGCTCAGCTGCCTTGAATTACCTTTTGTAAACAGATGAGGAATCCAGTCAGGATTTGGGACTATATTTGCCACCACTCACTTTTGAAGTCTAGGGCCCTGGTGGCACAATAGTTAAGAGCTTGATTGTTGACCAAAAGGTTGGTGGTTCAAACACACCCAGCAGCTCAATGGGAGAAGGACTTTGTGATCTGCTCCCACAAAGATTACAGCCTAGAAAACCCTGCGGGGCAGTTCTACTCTGTGGCATGGGGTCACTATGAGTCAGAATCGACTCCAGGGCACCTGACAACAATAACCCTTGAAGACAGATAGGCCTAATGCTTTCAAAGAACCACACCATGAAGGAATCCTCAAATTGGAGACAATTAATTTCTGGGCAGAACTTTTAACTTTAAACTCTATCCCTATATGTTTTATATCAACTGTTGTTATTTGTTGCTATGGAGTTGCCAAGTCCTGTACCATCTTCATGATCATTAGTATGTTTGCATCTTCTAGTACCATATCAGATGTTATTGTGCTGTGTTCATAGGGTTTTTATTGACTGATTTTCAGAAGTAGATCACTAGGTCTTTTTTCCTAATTTCTCTTAGTCTACAAGCTCAGCTAAAACCTGTCAGCATCATAGCAACATGGAAGCCTCCACTGACAAATGGGTGGTGGCTATGCAAGAGGTACATGGACTGGGGATTGAACCCAGGTCTTGCACAGGGAAGGCAAGAATTCTATATATATATATATTTAATTAATTAATTATGGTTATTGTTATTGTTTTTCTCCCCTCACTAAAATGTAAGGTCCATGAGGATCTTTGTCTGCTGTGCACACTGATGTACTGAAAACGCCTAAAATAGCCTGGCTTATGGTAGTTATTTGTACATGTGGTTAACATCTAAGGTAAGTATTTGTTGAATGATTGAACAAATATGCATCAGTGTTTTGATTTCTCTTTTCTTCCCTGTCCTCCCAGAGGAAGATGTTACTTAGCCCATCTATAGATAAGACAGATCATGAAAATTGCTAACCTAACAGAAATCAGGAAGATAATATTATTTGCTTGTTTACCTCTGAATTATGTATTTTAAAGGTGGCGTTACAGCATATGAAAAATCTTTCCTTGTCACTCCTTCTTCTTCCTAACTAGTTCAAGGGCAGGGAATACATTGTGCTGCTTCCCTCACCTCTGGTTATCGCTCAGTAAATATAGACAGAACACATATCACTGCTGCACTCTATCTCTGTCATTACATACACTTCCCAAACAGCTGCCCTCCAGGTTGACCCAAAGGGACTAACTTCTGCTGTATTTCATTTTCTTTTTGATAGCTTCGGCCAAGGTTCTTCCGTCACTGAGACTGAATTTTGTGCAGATTACAGTCTACCAGAGACTTCATTGAAACCAGCAAGTATATTTCACTTTGGAACACAAGTTGAACTTGAGTCACAGTCCCTAGTGAACAAGAACAGTCAAGTGTAGAGCAGTAATGGAATAGACTATTCCCTTTGGCTAAAACTTCTTTGCCCAGAATCCACAACCTACTGAAAAATTCAGTGGAAACATCTACTATTTACCAATTTCCTGGGATAATGTACAACTGCAACAAATTCTTTATCAGATAGATAATATTTCCAAACACTGGATTTCAAGGCTTTTTCAAAGAAAACCTTCTTAGAAGATCCATTGCATTTACTCTGAATTTCTACGTCCCACAAACTAATATCTTTTTTCTTCATGTTTGAAAATATCATTATTGCCTTCCTTCCCATTCTTCTCTTGACAGAAGAGAGCAATTCCTTAAAAAAAAAATTACAATACCTTTGTTCCAGTTACTTTTGTGTCTGTGTTTAATTCTTGCTTTGATTCTCATCCACACCTGGGATTGGTTTCATTTTGTCTGTGTCAAAACGTCTTTTTGATTTTTAAGCAAAATATTTAATGGAATGGAAACTTGATTGTGCCTTTTACAATACTATTCTATTATTTTGAAAAAGAGTGATGATTCAATTTCTGCAACCTTTATGCATTTTTTGAAAGGAATGCCTGCTATCTGTTTGTTTGCTATTGGGGTGAGCGATTGGAGTAATTCATGGTTAAACAAATTAGGTGTGGAATTACTTTCTCCATTATTTCCTCTGAAGGAGGCTTTTTCTACATCCCTTTTTTTTCCCTTTAAATGAACTGTTGAATATAGATCCTACCTCTCTTAGGCTCTGACAAGCCTGAACAAGGAGTCAGTCCCCAAATTATCAATGGATTGTGTCACTAACCTACATTTTTATCTGCTTTTGGTTTTGTAAATCCTTACAAACTTTAAAAATTTTTTAAATTAATTTTGTTTTTGTTGCGGTTGAGAATATACACTGCAAAACATATACCAACTCAACAGTTTATACACGTACAGTTCAGTGACATTGATTACATTCTTTGAGTTGTATATCCATTCTCACCCTCCTTTTCTGACTTGTTCCCCTCCTCCTATTAACATAAACTCACTGCTCCCTAAGGTTCCTATCTAAACTTTCACGTTGCTGTTGTCAATTTGATCCATATTAAAAACAAAATGAAACAAAAACAACTGTTGCCATCGAGTGGATTCTGACTCATAGCAACCGTGTAGGACAGAGTAGAACTGCTCCACAGGTTTTCCAAGGAGTGGCTGGTGGAGTCCAACTGACAGCTTTTTGTTTAGCAGCTTGAGCTCTTAACTACTGCTCCACCAGGGCTCCTGATCCTATATAGACAGTACAAAGAGTGTAATGTTCAAGGCAGATCTTTTTTATGAGTTAAACTAACCTATTGTTCAGTTTTAAGATGACTTCAGGGAATATATTTAGTTTAAGGCTTAAAGATTATCTCAGGGCCATAGTTTCAGGGGTTCCTCCACCTTCCATGGCTCAAGAAAGCCTAAAGTCCACAAGAATTTGAAATTCCCCATTTTGATCAGAATTCTATAGAATCTTGGATCAAAATGTTCAGTAACGGTAGCTGGCCACCATCTAGTTCTTCTCGTCTCATGGCAGAGGAGGTAGTAGTTCATGAAGGCAATTAGCCACATAATCCATATCCTCTTCCTGGCTCTCCTTCTTCCTTTGTTGTTCCAGGTGAATAGAAACCAATTGTCGTGTCTTAGAAGGTCATTTGCAAGCTTTTAAGACCCCAGGCAAGATGCAATGAACTAGGAGGTAGGACAGAAGCAGTAAACATGTTATTTGGCCAATTAACTGGGATGTCCCATGAAATCATGACCAAACCAAGAAACCAAATCCCATAAGGTATTTGGTTCTACATAAGCAGCCACAGCAGCTACTCCTTTTTTTCTCTTTAAATAATATTTTATTGAGTTTTTGGTGAAAGTTTACATAGCAAGTTAGGCTTCCATTTGGCAATTCTCACACAAATTGTTCAGTGACACTATTCACATTTATCATAATGTGCCAACATTCTCCTTAATTGTGTTTTGTTTGTTCCATTTCCAGTACTCTGGTTTCCGTGCCCCCTTACCTTCTCATCTTTGCTTTTGAGTAATTGTTGACCTTTTAGTCTCATACAGATGATTTTTAAGCAGAGCATCAATATTACCAGTAATATCTTTTATGTGCCACTCTGCTATTTCACTAAAAGTTGATCTCAGGGAATAGGTTAAGTTCTAGGTTTAAACAGTGTTCTAGGGAGATAGTCCCAGGGAGTCCTCTGCTCCCTACTGTTCCAGTTTGTCTGGATTTTTTTTTTTTTTTCTTTATAAGAATTTGAGTTCTGCTCCACATTTCTCTCCCATTCTATCTGGGACCATCTATTTTGACTCCAGCTAGAACAGTCAGTGGTGGTAGCTCTGGTCTCAGGGTAGATGAGGTCATGGCTCCTGTCACTTGTTTTTTCTCTGAGCGTTTGGTTACCTTCTTACTGTTTTGTTCCTAGAGAGTAGAGAACAGTGGTAGTATCTTAGATGATTGCTCCCAAGCTTTTAATACCCTAGATGCTACACGTTTCATTAGGGTGTAGATCATGATTTTTGTGAACTGTGTTATGCCACTTGGCTGAGTTTTCCCATGAGACTATGGTCCTAAGCTTTCAAACCCAGAAAACCAGTCTTGGAATGTGTCTGGTTATGTCTGAGGAGTATCTGTATTTGTGTTTTCAATGAATATAAGTGCCTGCACCCACATATTTTTATTTACATGTATCTAAAAAAAAAAAAAAAATTTTTTTTTTTTTATAGATACTTCTCTCTGTTCTCCCATATGTAGACATTTATATGTACCCGTATACCAATATGCCTATATTCAACCATATGTGCTCAAACACTTATTTTTACTCTGGCTGTGCTGTGCTCACAACACCCACATTCAGTGTCAATTTTCTCATCACGAAAAATAACAAGTTTTTATAATCTAAAGTGTACTTTCCCTTCCTCCCTCATCTCTCTGTTAACCACCAATGGACATTAGTCTCTCTGTATAGGTATCTTGTCTTCTTATAAAAGAAGGATCATACAATATTTGGAATTATATACTTGACTTATATCACATAGCATTATGCCCTCCAGGACCATCCATATTATAATGTTTCATCATTGTTCTTTATGGTTGGATAGTATTCCATTGTATGTACTTACCACAATTTGTTTATTCATTCTTCTGTTGATGGGCACTTCAGTTGTTTCCGTTTATTTGCTATTGTGAAAAAATCAGCCATGAACATAGGTATACATATGTCTGTTCATGTCATTACTTTTTGGTCTCTAGGATATATGCTCAGGAGTGGGATTGCTGCATCATAGGCTAGTTCTATTTCTAGTTTTTTGAGAAAATGGCATAGCATTTTTCTAGTGGTTATACCATTTTACAGGTCCACCAACAATGGATAAGGGTTCCAATCTTCCCACATCCTCATCAACATTTGTTACCTTTTTTTTTTTTTTCCTTCATTGTGGCTGGGGTAAGATTGTGTCTCATTATAGTTTTGATTTGCATCTCTCTAATGGCTATTGTCTTCTTTGGTGAAGTTTCTGTTCATATCTTTTGCCCATTTTGTGACCGGGTTGTTTGTCTTTTTGTTGCTGAGTTGTGGCAGTTTTCTATAGATCTTAGAGATTTTAGACCCTTATCAGATAAGCTGTTTCCAAAGATTTTTTCCCAGTTTGTAAGTCGCGTATTTACTCTTTTAATAAAATCTTTTGATGAGCATAAGTTTTTTAATTTGTTTTCTTCTATTTGTGTATTTGTTGTTATGATTGTTATTCTATTTTTACAAAAGGTTATGTCCCATAATTTTCTCCGTATGTTTACTTCCAGGAATTTTATGGCTTTAGGCTTAACATTTAGGTCTTTGATCCATTTTGAGTTAGTTTTTGTGTATGGTGTGAGGTATGGGTGCTGTTTCATTTTTCTGCAGGTGGGTATCCAATTTTGCCAGTACCATCTATTAACGAGACTATTTTTGCCCCACTGAAAGGACTTTGATCGCTTGTAGAAAATCAGTTGTCCATAAATGGCTGGACTTAATTCTGAGTTCCAAATTCTATTCCACTGGTCTAAATGTCTATTGTTGAACCAATAACAGGCTGTTTTCATTACAAAGGCTGTGTAGTATGCTTTGATACTCGGGAGTGTGAGGCCTCCTGCTTTGTTCTTTGTCTTCAATGTTTCTTTGGCTATTTGAGTTTTCTTTTCTTTCAATATAAAGTTGGTCCTTAGTTTTTCCGTTTTAGTAAAGAATGTTGTTGGGATTTGTATTGGGATTGCATTGTATCTGTAGATTGCTTTAGGTAGAATTGATATTTTCACTATATTAAGTCTTCCAATTCATGAGCACAGGATGTCATTCCATTTTTGTAGGTCTCTTTCGATGAGTCAGAATTGACTCAACGGCAACATGTCAATGGGTTTTAGTCTCTTGTAGTAGCGTATTATAATTTTCATTTTATGTGTCTATTATGTCCCTGGTTAAGTTAATGCTTAAGTGTTTTATCAGTTTGGGGGCTATTTTACATGGTATTTTTCTCTTGATTTCTTTTTCAGACTATTCTTTGTTAGTAGAGAGAAACCCAACTGATTTTTGTGTGTTGATCTTGTACGTGCAACGTTACTAAATTCTCTCACTAGTTCCAGAAGTTTTCTTGTGGAATCTTTAGGGTCTTCTGTGTATAAAATCATGTCATCTGCAAAGAGAGACAGTTTTACTTCTTCCTTTCTGATTTGGATACCTTTTATTTCTCTTTTTTTCTTATTGCTCTGGCTAGGACTTCCCAGTACAATGTTGAATAAAAGTGGTGATAATGGGCATCTTTGTCTTGTTCCTGTTCTCAAAGGGAAGGCTCTCAGCCTTTTTCTGTTGAGTATAATGCTGGTTCTTGGTTTTGCATATATGCCTTTGATTATGTTGAGAAATTTCCCTTCTATTTCTATCTTGCTGAACGTTTTTCATCTGGAAAGAGTGTTGAGTTTTACTGAAAGCCTTTTCTGCATCAGTTGATATGATCATATGGCTCTGTTCCATTTTTTTTTTTTTTTCCTGTGGTAGGTAACATTGATTTATTTTCTAATGTTGAACCACCCTTGTAAACCTAATATGAATCCCACTTGATCATGGTGTATTTTTTTTTTTTTTTGATATGCTGTTGGCTAGAATTTCGTTGAAAATTTTTACATCTATGTTCATAAAAAAAAAATTTTTTTTTTTTTTTATGTTCATAAAGGACAGTTGTTCGTAATTTTCTTCTTTTGTGCTGTCTTTGCCCGGTTTAGGTATCAGGGTTAAGCTGGCTTCATAGAAAAAGCTTTTTAGTGTTCCCTCCTCTTCCATGTTTTTGAAGAGATTGAGTAGGATTGGTGTCAACCCTTCTCTGAATATATGGTGGAGTTCTCCACTGTAGCCATCTGGTCCTGGGCCCTTTTTGTTGTTGTTACTTTTTTTTTAATGACATCTTCAATCTGTTTTGTGATGGGTATGTCTAAATTTTCTACCTCTGTTTATGTTAGTTTGGAGAGATAGAGTGTTTCTAGGACTTTGTCAATTTCATCCAGGTTTTCAAATTTGCAGGAGTACAATTTTTCATAACAATCACAGAACAAGTAGATACTGCATGGGTTTAAAGTTAGGAGAGGTGTGCACCAGGGATGTATTCTTTCATCATACCAATTCAATCTGTATGCTGAGCAAATAATATGAGAAGCTGGACTATATGAAGAAGAACGGGGCATCAGGATTGGAGAAAGACTCATTAACAACCTGCGTTACGCAGATGACACAACCTTGTTTGCTGAAAGTGAAGAGGACTTGAAGCACTTACTAATGAAGATCAAAGACCACAGCCTTCAGTATGGATTGCACCTCAACAAAAAGGAAACAAAAATCCTCACAACTGGACCAATGAGCAACAGCATCATGATAAACGGAGAAAAGATTGAAGTTGTCAAGGATTTCATTTTACTTGGATCCACAATCAACAGCCATGGAAGCAGCAGTCAAGAAATCAAAAGACACATTGCATTGGGCAAATCTGCTACAAAGGACCTTTTCAAAGTGTTGAAGAGCAAAGATGTCACCTTGAAGACTAAGGTGTGCCTGACCCAAGCCATGGTATTTTCAATCGCGTCATATGCACATGAAAGCTGGACAATGAATAAGAAAGACCAAAGAAGAATTGATGCCTTTGAATTGTGGTGTTGGCGAAGAATATTGAATATACCATGGACTGCCAGCAGAAAGAACAAATCTGTCTTGGAAGAAGTACAACCTGAATGTTCCTTAGAAGCAAGGATGGCGAAACTTTGTCTTACATACTTTGGACATGTTGTCAGGAGGGATTGGTCTCTGGGGAAGGATATCATGCTTGGCAAAGTACATGGTCAGCGGAAAAGAGAAAGACCCTCAATGAAGTGGATTGACACAGTGGCTGCAACAATGGGCTCAAGCATAACAATGATTGTAAGGATGGTGCAGGACTGAAAAGTGTTTCATTCTGTTGTGCATAGGATCACTATGAGTTGGAACCGACTCAACAGCACCTGACAACCTAATAACAATATGATCTTTATCTTTGTTGGAACAGTTTTAATGTTATTTATTATTTATTTCTTAATTTGGTTATTTACCTCTTTTGGTTTTTTTCTTTTGTCAGTCTCACCAGTGGTTTGTCTATTTAATGATCCTTTCAAAGAACCAACTTCTGTTTTTTTTAATTCTTTCTATTTCATTTATTTCTGCCCTGATCTTTATTATTTCCTTTTTTCTGGTGGCTTTCGACTTCTTTTGTTCTTTCTTTTCTATTTTTTTAAATTGTCAGTTTTAGTTAATGATTTAGTTAGTGGTTTAATTAATCTTTCTTGCTTTTCAATGTATGCATTTATCACTACAAATTTTCCTAAGTAATGCTTTTTCTATGTCTCAAAGGTTTTGATATGTTGTGTTTTCATTTTTGTTTGATTTTAGTAATTTTTAAATTTCCCTTCAATTTCTTCTATGATCACATTTTTTTTAGTGCTTTATTATTTAATTTCCACTTTTTTTTCTCCTTATTATTCCTGTTGTTGATTTCTACCTTTATACTTTTATGGTCAGAGATGATGCTCTGTATGATTTCAATCTTTTTTAATTTTTGAGACTTGTTTTGTGTCCTACCATATGGTCTACTGTGGAAAATGATCCATATGCACTGCAGAAGACTGTGTATTGTTCTGATGCTGGGTAGAGCATTCTATATGTTTCCATTAGGTCCAATTGGCTTATGGTTTTAAGTTCTTAATGTCCTTATTGATCTTTTTTAGATCTCCTGTCCATAACTGAAAGTGGAATGTTGAAGTCCCCTACTATTATTGTGGAGTTGTCTATTTCTCCTTTCATATTAGTATTTGTTCTATGTATTTTACAGCATATATGTGTATGTGTATGTGCATGTGTGTGTGTGTGTGTGTATATATATAATTGTTATATATGTCTTCTTGCTGGATTGACCCCGTAATTATGTAATGTCCTTCTTTATCTCTTATAATAGGTTTTGATTAATAGTCTATTTTATCTTATATCAGTACGGCCACCCCTGCTCTTTTTTGTTGGTATCTTCTCCTGAGAACCACTAGAGAACACTCTTAATATTAGTTTTTTTCAGTGCTGCTTCAGGAGTACTGGATGCTTGATCTCTGAAATTCAATACCCATGCACATGAGAGGTGTGTGGTTTAGCTGGTCGCAGACCCTTACCTAGCTGATGGGACTTGACATTCCTGTGGTAAATGTGGGGGGTCCACTATGTCTTTCCTTCATGCATGCCCCTATACAGGCTCTCCCATGGTCTCTCCCTGTGAGCAGGGAGGCAGTTGTTTCCCTTGGTATTGTCTGCTTATCCAAAGTATTCCCCTTGCCCTGCTCCCTTTGCGGTTACTCCTAGTCCTAGTGCTTCCCAGTCCCAAGGTTCAGTGGGATTCAACAGCACTCTCTCGCAGCATCACAGTCTCCCTTCTCTACCTCCCAACTGTGTGGCCCACAAAACTCCTACGGCCAATCTGCACTGCTTTAAAAAGTTAGGCTACAGTTTCCTTAGATTAGCTCCCTTTCCGTGTTTCCTGTTTGGGGTGTTGTCCAGCCCCATCGCAAATGGTTGCAATGAGCAAGTGTTCCAGATGTTAGTGAGTAGGCTTTCCCAGCTTCTGCGCCATTCTCACTCCTGATCTCCCCCACTTCTGGACTCACTCCGACTCTCCAAAACCTCAGCTGCTGCTGGAGTTCTGAGATCTCAGTCTGAGCATGTTTTAATTCATTGTTTAGAGGGGTAACTTGTTGGGGGAGTAACTGGGAGTGCCCACTCACTTTGCTATCTTACTCTACCCTCCTCTTTTTCTTGTTGTTATTGTAAAAATATCTTTTTGTCAGTGTAACTTTTTACAGAACCCAGTGCCATCGAGTCGATTCCGACTCATAGCGACCCTATAGATACACAACTTATTGACAACACTTACTAATAACTTTTTACATAGAAATTACACTCCTATACTAGTTAACGTAAGCCTCCTATCATGTGATTTTTCATGTGAGAAAGTAATTGAAAGAACGAAACCAGTTGCTTTCGAGTCGATTCTGACTCACAAGGACTCCATGTGACAGAGTAGAACTGTTCCATAGGAATTTTTGGCTGTAATCTTTACGGAAGCAGATTGGCAAGCCTTTTCTTCTGTGGACCCACTGGGTGGGATTGATTTGCCAACCTTTTGGTTAATAGCCAAGTATTTAAGCATTTAGGCCACCCAGGAACTTCTAATAGAGAGGGATATTTCAGGCTTTTTGCTCTTTCATATCTCTGATGTTTTCAGTTTTTTTTTTTTTTCTTGTTTACATTATATTTTCTCATTGACCTGTCCGAGATTTCTTGTCTTTCCATTCTTCCATTTTACTCCTAATCTCTTAACCCAGTAGCATGGCTTTATTTTTTTTTTCTACCAGACATAGACCCAATGGCCCATCAACTATACACTTATCACAGTTTCAGCTTTTTTAATCTTCTCTTATAAATGCCTATGAAACCACTATCCCTAAATTGTCTACTACAACATGTTTATGGTTTGGGCCTTCACCTGGGTATGCAACACTATTTGGCAATCCTCTTCCAAAATTTCACTGTTTTCTTTAGTTCATCTGTCTCCTTCTCATTCACATTCCTTCATTCTCAGCAGAAAATGTCTACCTTTCAAAAATAAATAAATTAGAAACCACCATGCATGCATCCCCTAGACTTGCCATTGTATAAACATTTGTCATGATCTTATTTCCACCTCTTTCAAGGGAAATGTTCTTCCTCTAACCAAGCTTAAACTTCCCACCTTTTTATACATATATTTTCCCACATTCTTCTTAAACATCTTTCTCAGTCAAAATCCACTGTCATTATAGTTCAACCACTTACTTTCCAAAACCTAATTACCTTCCAGTCATTTCTGACTCCTGAAACCACATGTGTGTTAGTGTAGAACTGTGCTCCATAGGATTTTCAATGGCTGATTTTTCAGAAGTAGATCACCAGCCTTTTTTCTGAGGTATTTCTGGGTAGACTTGATCCTCCAACGTTTAGGTTAACAGTCCAGCACATTAACCATTACTTACTCTCCACTGGACCCTTTTAAAATATGCATTTGGATGTACTTAATTTAAAAATAAAAAAAGAAACAATCCCTCAACTTTTCCTCATATTCTCTCCCTTTTGCCCATCTCAGGCAAACTTCTGAAAGATTATAAGATTAGAAGACTTTCAAAAGAAGTCAAGTTCCTGGATGTAACAATGGGTTTGGGGAGTTGAAGTACAGTGGAGGTGAATGTAATAGGACAAGATGATGTAAAGAAACTGAGAGGCTATCATCTTACATGGACTGCCAAAGGAAAATTTGAAGTCACCTAAAAGAAGGGCCCAACTTAACCAGGAGAAAAAGACTATGACTAGGTGATAAAATAAAAAATAGTGAATGAACAAGAGTGATCAGGAAGTCCCTGGATGACAATGAGTTGGATGAACAGTACTGGCACAAGCCTCCAGGAAGCAGAATTTTTAATCCACAAAGAAGGAGGAATAGTGCAGAAGACAGAATGGAGGTCAGGAGAATGTCACCCCTAATTCCCAAATCTGAGGTCCAAGGATGTTAGTGAAAGAGCAAGCTCCAAACAAAAGGGCTGCAGGGGAAATGGCTCTTCATGGCAGAGTCACCTTCCAGTTAAGATAGGGAAGTGAAGGAGATGTTCGATTGAAGAGCTCAGGAATGAGGGAGAAATTGACTGTCAACAAAACCTCCCAAAGGCATTTAGAGGATGAGTACAGAGCAGTGAGGTCAGGCCAAGATAAAGACAAAAAACAAAATAAAAAAACACGGAGCAGTATGTGTCTAAAAATATAGATAATACATGAGTAGAAAAGCTCAGATCTTGGACAATGAGAAAGGGTAACGTATTTGAGTAACGGCAAACTAAACTAGCTGCAGCCTTCCAAGAAGATTTGCCTTAGAAGCGTCCTATTCAGTTGGTAGAGATCAATCGTGACTTGTGTGATTGCAATCCTGAAGGGTGGAGATACCCTCTGAGGAGGTTCTGACTTGGTTTAATTATGTTGGCTCTGATGACAGACTCTGGGTGTTAGGTTCTTGCAGGAGGCTCCCTCTACCATAGTGAGTGTGCTGAGAAGCGGAGGCATAGATCTAATGGCTAGAAGACTGATCATAGAAACTGAGAGAAGCCCAACATTAATCCAAACTACAAATCCACAGGAACCACTGACCATGAGCACCTCAAAGAAAGACCCCACACTTGTGCTACTTGGCAGCTCACACAGTGGGTTGTATTACCTGGCATTCCATCCAGAAAGTTCAGTAATTGTGATTGCCACACGTGCAATTATAGAAATGCTAACCATCCTTCAACCCATTTTCTCCCCAGTACAAATGTATTTTTATTTAAAATACAACCGTTCCATGCACTTAACTTGAATCTGTTCCTGATGCATTAACTGATGGAAAACAGAACTAGGCTAACTTTGTTTCTGGGTTTAATGTGCTTTCCAGACTTGTTAGGTTTAGCTGTAAATAATCTTACTCCCTATAGTGTGAGTTGTTTAAAAATGCTTGCTGCATATATAGAGCAAAGCTTTTTCACAGTGGGTAATCTAAAATAAGCAAAGGGATAGACTTCAATTTGGGGAGTTGGCAAATATAAAGAAAAGAGCTCTATTTAGTTAACCTGAACATAGAAATAAAATCAGCATGCGCAGCAGAGGTAGCCATGTTGAAATATCCAGTTTTCATCCAGACACTTTGCATTTAGTAGGCCCAGTCATATAGGATTCCTGGTGGCACAGTGGTTAAGCATTCTGCTGCTAATGGAAAGGTTGGCAGTTCAAAACCTGTGGGAGAAAGATGTGGCAGTCTGCTTCTGTAAAGAATTACAGCCAAGGAAACTCTATGGGGTACTTCTACGCTGTCCTATAGAGTCAATGAGTTTTTTTTTTTTTTTTTAGGCTCAGTCATTTAGGAGTTCCTGGGTGGCACAAACAGTTAAATGCTCATCTATTAACCACTCAGAATCCACTCAGAAACACCCTGAAAGCAAGACCTGGCGATCTGCTTCTGGAAAGGTCATAACCCTGAAAACCCTTTGGAGTGCAGTTCTACTCTGCAACACATGGGGTCCCCATGAGTCAGAATCTACTCAGCAGCTACGGGGTTTTGGTTTTGAAGACCTAGTCACTAGTATCGCACCTGCTATAAAGCATATTGCAATCTCTTTCATCTGTAAATTATATTCATGCAGATGTTATGTATCCAATGATGGAAAGACTTCCAAAGGGGAACAGTGGTTTTCTTCATGTCAAATGTAATAAACTCAAACCACGTAAGTCAGCTCTGCAACCTGGAATCCTATTTGTTTGCATTAAGTTGACTTTTCTTATATATCTTTCACCAGTAATATTAGACTGTATATCTATCCTGGTGATGTAGAAATGGAAAATTTTCAGCATAAAATCACACGGGAACCTCCACAAGATCACTTTTTCATGCTTTTTCCCTTTCTTTTTTTTTTTCTACTGTGATTTTGGAAGGCTGTACTTTTCTCCTGTTAAAATGATTAGCGCTTTAAGTGAATGAGATCACTTACTGAAATAAAAGCCCAGCCAAGCCTCATTCTCATACTGTGATCTCATATAGGCTTGGCCTCAAGAGAGTCCCCCTGAGAGATTTTGCAAAATTGTTCATCCAATTGTTGTATGCAGCCTCTGTTCAGAAAGGAAACGTGGTTGACAAAATCTAGTAAAAAGGGCCCTTGGATGCCAAAAACAATATAAACGCACGTGTGCCTTAAAATAGGCTGATATCTTGCAAAAATAATCCTCCACTGTTGTACACGTGAAACCCTTGGTGCGTGAAACACCTGAATACTTATGTAATCCTCTCTGTCTGCATAGTGAGAGACTCAAGACGCTGAGCTCTATACATGGTCCTCTGCCTAAAAGTGGTCAATGGGACATTTGGAGATGCTGAGACTTCCTCTGTCACTTGGCTTCAGATCTTTTCAATTGCCATTCCTCAGTCACAGATATCCTTTGAATTTCCAATTCTGAATACTCACTGCTAGGGAAGGTGGTCACTGAACATTATTCAGGTTCTAATGATCATGAAAATGTGACATAAAGTAATAATTGTCAACTTCTCAACAGGGTTAATCTAGAAAACTGCAAAGCGGTGCTGACCACACCAATGAGTTCTCTTTTTGGGTCCTTTTCTTCCTTGTCAAGTCCATTTCTTCCCTCCCTAGGCCCTTTCTCCTCTCACTCCCTACTTACTTCACTTGGTCCCCTAAATCTTGCAAGTCCTTCAACTCTAAAAACTGTACTCATTTTGCTTACAAATAAATGTTTTGTTTTGTTTTTGGTATTGGGGTAAAAGTTACATAAGTGAAAAGCACCAATCTGTAGTGTACAATTTGATAAATTTTGATAAATGAACAAATTTTGCAACCACCTTCTTAATCAAGACTTAGACTACTCCCAACACCTAAGTACATGGCCCACTGTTTTCTTGCAGTCAATTCCATTCCCTATAAGCAACCATTGTTTTGATTTCTATTGCCACAGATTCATTTCACTTGTTTTTGAATGTCTAACAAAATTAAAATATGTAGTATATGCTCATATGTTTCCTGGCTTTGTTCTTTTATTTATTTATTTAATTTTTATTGTGCTTTAAGTGAAAGTTTAAAAATCAGGTCAGTCTCTCATACAAAAATTTATATACACCTTGCTATATACTCCTAGTTGCTCTCCCCCTAATGAGACAGAAAACTCCTTCTCTCCACTCTCATTTTCATATCCATTCGGTCAGCTTCTGACCCCCTCTGGTCATCTCCCCTCCAGACAGGAGCTTCCCACATACTCTCACGTGTCTACTTGATGCAAGAATCTCACACCTCACCAGTATCATTTTCTATCCCATAGTCGAGTCCAATCCCTGTCTGAAGAGTTGGCTTTGGGAATGGTTCCTGTCTTGGGCTAACAGAATGTCTGAGGACCATGACCAGTGGGGTCCTTTTGGTCTCAGTCAGACCATTCAGTCTGTTCTTTTTGTGAGAATTTGAGGTCTGCATCCTACTGCTCTCTTGCTCCCTCCGGGGTTCTCTGTTGTGTTCTCTGTCAGGGCAGTCATTGGTTGTAACTCGGTACCATCTAGTTCTTCTGGTCTCAGGCTGATGTAGTCTCTGGTTTATGTGGCTCTTTCTGTTTCTTGGGCTCATAATTACCTTGTCCTTTGGTATTCTTCATTCTCCTCTACCTCAGGTGGGTTGAGACCAATTGACGCATCTTAGATGGCTGCTTGCTAGCGTTTAAGACCCAAGACGCCACTCTCCAAAGTGGGATGTGGAATATTTTCTTAATAGATTTTATTATGTCAATTGACCTAGATGTCCCCTGAAACCATGGTCGCCAAACCTCTGCCCCTGCTACGCTGGCCTTTGAAGAGTTCAGTTTATTCAGGAAACTTCTTTGCTTTTGGTTTAGTCCAGTTGTGCTGCCCTCTCCTGTACTGTGTGTTGTCTTTCCCTTCACCTACAATAGTTCCTGTCTACTATCTAATTAGTGAATACCCCTCTTCCTCCCTCCCTCCCTCCCCACTCTCCTAACCATCAAAGAATAGTTTCTTCTCTGTTTAAACTATTTCTTGTGTTCTTATAAGAGTGGTCTCATCCAGTATTTGTCCTTTTGCAACTGATTAATTTCACTCAGCATAATGCCTTCCAGATTCCTCCATGTTATGAAATGTTTCATGGATTCATCATTGTTTTTTATCGATGCATAATATTCCATTGTGTGAATATACCATAATTTATTTATCCATTCATCCATTGATGGGCACCTTGGTTGCTTCTATCTTGTTGCTGTTGTGAACAGCGCTGCAATGAACATGGGTGTGCATATATTTGTTCCTGTAAAGGCTCTTATTTCTCTAGGATATATTCCAAGGAGTGGGATTGCTGGACCATATGGTAGTTCTATTTCTAGCTTTTTAAGGAAGTGCCAAATTGATTTCTAAAGTGGTTGTACCACTTTACCTTCCCACCGGCAGTATATAAGTGTTCCAGTCTCTCCACAATCTGCCCAACATTTATTACTTTGTGGTTTTTGGATTAATGCCAGCCTTTTTTTTTTGTTGTTGAAGCGAGATTGAATCTCACTGTAGTTTTGATTTGCATTTCTCTAATGGCTAAAGACTGAGCATTTCCTCATGTATCTGTTAGTTACCTGAATGTCTTCTGTAGTGAAGTACCTGTTCATATCCTTTACCCATTTTTTAATTGGGTTATTTGTCTTTTTGTAGTTAAGTTTTTGCAGTATCATGTAGATTTTAGAGATTAGACACTGATCAGAAATGCCACAGCTAAAAACTTCTTCCCAGTCTGTAGGTAATCTTTTTACTCTTTTGGTGAAGTCTTTGGATGAGCTTAGGTGTGATTTTTAGGAGCTCCCAGGTATCTGGTTTCTCTTCTGGCATTTGTGCATTGTTAATGTTGTGTACACTGTTTATGCCATGTATTAGGACTCCTAATGTTGTCCCTATTTTTTCTTCCATGATCTTTATCGTTTTAGATTTTATATTTAGGTCTTTGATCCATTTTGAGTTCGTTTTTGTGCATGGTGTGAGGTATGGGTCTTGTTTCATTTTTTTGCAGATGGAAATTAAGTTATGCCAGCACCATTTGTTAAAGAGACTGTCTTTTCCTCATTTAACTGAGTTTGGGCCTTTGTCAAATATCAGGTGTTCATATGTGGATGGATTTATGTCTGGATTCTCAATTCCATACCAGGTAGAGTGAGGCCCCCTGCTTTGTTCTTCTTTTTCAGTAATGCTTTATTTATTCGGGGCCTCTTTCCCTTTCATATGAAGTTGGTGATTTGTTTCTCCATCTCATTAAAAAATGTCATTGGAATTTGGAACAGAATTGTATTGTATCTATAGATTGCTTTTGGTAGGATAGACATTTTTATAACATTGAGTCTTCCTATCCATGAGTAGGGTATGTTTTTCCACTTATGTAGGTCTCTTGATTCCTTGCAGTAGTGTCTTGTAGTTTTTTTGTATAGATCTTTTACCTCTCTGGTAAGATTCATTCCTAAGTATTTTATCTTCTTGGGGGCTACTGTAAATGGTATTAACTTGGTGATTTCCTCTTTGATGTTCTTTTTGTTAGTGTAGAGGAATCCAACTGATTTTTGTATGTTTATCTCGTATCCTGATCCTCTGCTGAACTCTTCTATTACTTTCAGTAGTTTTCTTGAGGATTCTTTAGGGTTTTCTGTGCGAATAGAGATACTTTTACTTCTTCCTTACCAATCTGGATGCCCCCTTTTTTTTTTCCTAGCATAATTGCTCTGGCTAGTACCAACAGCACAATGTTGAATAAGAGTGGTGATAGAGGACATCCTGTGTGGTTCCTGATCTCAAGGGGAATGCTTTCAGACTCTCTCCATTCACGATGATGTTGGCCATTGGCTTTGTATGTTGTCGTTGTTAGGTGCCGTTGAGTCGGTTCCGACCACAGCGACCCTATGCACAACAGAATGAAACACGGCCCAGTCCTGCGCCATCCTTACAATCATTGTTATGCTTGAGCTCATTGTTGCAGCCACTGTGTCAATCCACCTCGTTGAGGGTCTTCCTCTTTTCCACTGGCCCTGTACTCTGCCAAGCATGATGTCCTTCTCCAGGGATTGATCCCTCCTGACAACATGTCCAAAGTATGTAAGACGCAGTCTCGCCATCCTCGCCTCTAAGGAGCATTCTGGCCACACTTCTTCCAAGACAGATTTGTTCTTTCTGCTGGCAGTCTAAGAATATATTCGATATTCTTCGCCAACACCACAATTCAAAGGTGTCAACTCTTCTTCGGTCTTCCTTATTCATTGTCCAGCTTTCACATGCATATGATGTGACTGAAAATACCATGGCTTGGGTCAGGCACACCTTAGTCTTCAGGGTGACATCTTTGCTCTTCAACACTTTGAAGAGGTCCTTTGTAGCAGATTTACCCAATGCAATGTGTCTTTTGATTTCTTGACTGCTGCTTCCATGGCTGTTGATTGTGGATCCAAGTAAAATGAAATCCTTGACAACTTCAATCTTTTCTCCGTTTATCATGATGCTGTTGCTCATTGGTCCAGTTGTGAGGATTTTTTTTTTTTTTTTATGTTGAGGTGTAATCTATACTGAAGGCTGTGGTCTTTGATTTCCTTAGTAAGTGTTTCAGGTCCTCTTCACTTTCAGCAAGCAAGGTTGTGTCATTTGCATAATGTAGGTTGTTAATGAGTCTTCCTCCAACCCTGATGCCCCATTCTTCTTCATATAGTCCAGCTTCTCGGACTATTTGCTCAGCATACAGACTAAATAGGAATGGTGAAAAATACAACCCTGACGCACACCTTTCCTGACTTTAAACCAATCGGTATCCTCTTCTTACGTCCGAACAACTGCCTCTTGATCTATGTAAGAGGTTCCTCATGAGCACAATTAAGTGTTTTGGAATTCCCATTCTTCGCAGTGTTATCCATAGTTTGTTATGATCCACACAGTCGAATGCCTTTGCACAGTCAATAAAACACAGGTAAACATTCTTCTGGTATTCTCTGCTTTCAGCCAGGATCCATCTGACATCAGCAATGATATCCCTGGTTCCACATCCTCTTCTGAAACCAGACTGAATTTCTGGCAGTTCCCTGTTGATATATTGCTGCAGCTGCTTTTGAATGATCTTCAGCAAAATTTTGCTTGTGTGTGATATTAATGATATTGTTCTATAATTTCCACATTCAGTTGGATCACCTTTCCTGGGAATAGGCATAAATATGGACCCCTTCCAGTCAGTTGGCCAGGAAGCTGTCTTCCATATTTCTTGGCATAGATGAGTGAGCATCTCCAGTGCTGCATCTGTTTGTTGAAACATCTCAGTTGATATTCCATCAATTCCTGGAGCCTTGTTTTTCGTCAATGCCTTCAGAGCAGCTTGGACTTCTTCCTTCAGTACCATTGGTTCCTGATCATTGGCTTTGTATAAATCCCCTTTATTATGTTGAGGAAATTTCCTTCTATTCCTATTTTGCTGAGAGTTCTTATCATGAATGGGTGTTGAACTTTGTCAAATGCCTTTTCTGCATCAATTTTGAAAATCATGTGATTCTTGTCTTTTGTTTTATTTATATGGTGGATTACATTAATTGTTTTTCTAATGCTGAACCATTCTTGCATACCTGGTATGAATCCCACTTGGTCATGGTGAATTATTTTTTTGATATGTTGTTGAATTCTATTGGCTAGAATTTTGTTGAGGATTTTTGCATCTAAGTTCATGAGGAATATAGGTTTGTAATTTTCTTTCTTTGTGGTGTCTTTATGTGGTTTTGATATCAGGGATATGCTGGCTTCATAGAATGAGTTTTGGAGTATTCTGTCCTTTTCTATGCTCTGACATACATTTAGTAGTGGTGGTGTGAACTCTTTTCTGAAGGTTTGGTAGAACTCTGCAGTGAAGCCTTCTGGGCCAGGATTTTTGTTGTTGGGAGTTTTTTAAATTACCTTTTCAATCGCTTCTTTTGTTATGAGTTTATTTAGTTGTTCTAACTCTTTTTGTGTTAGTTTAGGTGGGTAGCATGTTTCTAGGAATTCATCCGTTTCTTCTAGGTTTTCAAATTTCTTAGAGTACAATATGTTGTAATAATCTGATCTGATTCTTTTAATTTCAGTTGGGTCTGTTGTCATATTGCCCATCTCATTTCTTATTCAGGTTATTTGCTTCCTCTCCTGTTTTTCTTTTGTCAGTGTGGGCAGTGGTTTATCAATTTTGTTATTTTTTTCAAAGACCCAGCTTTTGGTCTTGTTAACTCTTGCAATTGTTTTTCTGTTCTCTATTTCATTTAATTCTGCTCTATTTTTTATTATTTCCTTTCTTCTGGTGCCTGAGAGTTTCTTTTGTTGCTCTCTTTCTATTTGTTCAAGTTGTAAGGATAATTCTTTGATTTTGGCCCTTTCTTCTTTTTGGATTTGTGCATTTATTGATATAAGTTGACCTCTGAGTACTGATATCACTGTGTCCCAAAGGTTCTGGTAGGAAGTGTTTTCATTCTCATTGGATTCTATGAATTTCTTTATTCCATCGTTAATGTCTTTTATAACCCAGTCATTTTTGAGCACGGTATTGTTCAGTTTCCACGTGTTTGATTTCTTTTCCCTGCTTTCTCTGTTATCGATTTCTACTTTTATGGCCTTATGGTCAGAGAAGATGCTTTGTACCATTTTGATGTTTTGGATTCTGCTGAGGCTTGCTTTATCACTTAATTTGTGCTCTATTCTAGAGAATGTTCTATGCGCACTAGAAAAGAAAGTATACTTGGTTGCTGTTGGGTGGAGTGTTCTGTATATGTCTATGAGGTCAAGTTGGTTGATTGTGGCATTTAGATCTTCGATGTCTTTATTGTGCTTCTTTCTGGATGTCCTGTCCTCCACCAAAAGTGGTGTGTTGAAGTCTCCTACTATAATTGTGAAGCTGTCTGTCTCACTTTTCAATGCTGTTAGAGTTTGTTTTATGTATCTTGCAGCCCTGTCATTGGGTGCATAAATATTTAATATGGTTATGTCCTCCTGGATATTGTCCCTTTAATCATTATATAGTGCCCTTATCCTTTGTGGTGGATTTAACTTTAAAGTTTATTTTGTCAAAAATTAATATTGCTACTCCTGCTCTTTTTTGATTGTTGCTTGCTTGATATATTTTTCCCCATCCTTTGACTTTTAGTTTGTTTTTGTCTCTAAGTGTAAGGTTTGTCTCTCGTAGGCAGCATATAAACAGATTATGTTTTTTTATCCATTCTGCCACTCTCTGTCTCTTTATTGCTGCATTTAGTCTATTTACATTCAGCATAATTTTGGATAGGTATGAGTTTAGTGCTGTCATTTTGATGTCTTTTTTTGTGTGTGGTTGACAGTTTCTTTTGCCCACGTAATTTTTTTGTGTTGAGTAATTCATTTTTATATATTGCCTTTTCCTCTCATTAATTGTTATTGATTTTGTTTCTGCTGAATCTCTGTTTTTTTCTTGTATTTTATTTTGATGAGTAAGATTGTTAGTCTCCTTTGTGGTTACCTTAATATTTAACCCTATTTTTTTAAGTTTAAACCTAACTTTTATTTCTTTATATCTTCTCGTCTTCCTCTCCATATGGCTACATTTCTTAGTCCCTCTTTAGTGTTTTAATGTTGTCTTCTTTTACATAATAACATTGCTGTTTCCCTGTTTGAGCATTTTTTATCTTGATTTATTTTTGTGATTTCCCTGTCTGCATTGACTTTTGATTGTTCTGCCCAGTGTTCTAATCTTGGGTCGATACCTGATATTATTGATTTTCTAACCAAAGAACTCCCTTTAGTATTTCTTGTAGTTTTGGTTTGGTTTTTACGAATTCCCTAGACTTTTGTTTATCTGGAAATATCCTAATTTCACCTTCATATTTGAAGGACAGTTTTGCTGGATATATGAGTCTTGGTTGGCAATTTTTTTCCTTCAGTGCTTTACACAAGTCATCCCATTGCCTTCTTGCCTGCACAGTTTCTGCCGAGTAGTCTGGGCTTAGTCTTATTGACTCTCCTTTGCTGGTGACTTTTCTTTTATCACTAGCCACTCTTAAAATTCTCTTTATCTTTGGTTTTGGGAAGTTTGATTATAATTGTCTTGGTGACTTTCTTTTAACTTTTACCTTATGTGGAGTTCAATGGGCATCTTGGATAAATATCTTCTTATCTTTCACAATATCAGGGAAGTTTTTTGCCAATAAATCTTCAACAATTCCCTCTGTATTTTCTGTTATCCCTCCCTGTTCTGGTACATCAATCACTTGCAGGTTATTTCTCTTGATAGAATCCCACATGATTCTTAGGGTTTCTTCATTTTTTTAAATTCTTTTATCTGATTTTTCTTCACATATATTGGTGCCTAGTGTTTTATCTTAAATCTCACTAATTCTGCCTTCCACTTGCACAATTCTGCTCCTCTGACTTTGTACTGAGCTGTCTAATTCTGTAATTTTATTGTTAATCTTCTGAATTTCTGATTGCTGTCTGTCTATGGATTCTTGCAGCTAATTAATTTTTTCATTATGTTTTTGAATAACCTTTTTAATTTCTTCAACTGCTTTATCTGTGTGTTCCTTGCGTTGTTCTGTGTATTGCCTGATCTCCTTCCCAATTTTGTTGCTGATGTCTTGAAGAGTTCTGTATATTAATCTTTTGTATTCTGCATCTTGTAATTCCAGGATGGTACCTTCATCCAGAAGATCTTTTGAATCTTTGTTTTGAGAGCTTGTTGATGCAATCATGGCCTGCTTCTTTATGTGGTTTGATATTGGCTGTTGTATCTGAGCCATCTATAAGTTATTGTTTTAGCTTATTTTTTGTTTGTTTACTGTATCCTAGCTTCTTGCTTTGTTTTGTTTTGATATCCCCAAATAGGTTGTTTGTGTGAGCTAGCTCGATTATTTCCACCTTTGAAGCTCTAGCATCCTGTCACCAGATGGCTAGAACAGTTAGTAGGTATATGAGCCTAAGAGTCCATTCATTTTTCTTGTATGGATTCAGCTCAGGTGTCCAGGTAGTTGGTCATCAAGTGTGTGGTACAGGCTCTGTCCTTCATTCTTAGAGGGACAGGAGTGATTGGTGTAGGTACAGGTATCTGGTTACAGCTGGGTGTCATGCTCTCAATGAGACAGGGGGCTTACAACTGTTTCCTCAGGGTCTGTGAGGAAAGATCTTCCCTGTTCCCTAGAGCACACAGGTGGGTGGGCTCTGCAGACAGACCATGGGCACCCAGTGCTTTTGGTTGTAAGGGCTAGGAGGTACCAGTTTTCCTTAGACCACTGTTGTGGGTAGCTGGGTGACATGAGTGGGGCCACCAGTCCTTAGTCCCCTGATGTGGGTAGGTTAGGATCCTGTTTAATAGGCAAAGTGGTGTCAAACATCAAACACCCACCTCTCCACTACACAGCTGAAACTGTTGCAGTCTGCCAACAAGTGCCTATTTTCCTGAAATAGGCTGACAGAGGTTCAAGTAGGGGGTAAAGGTATTCAAGGGCCACGGACCATTTATGCCTGGAAAGGAGCTGCTTCTGTCTTGCTCTCCCCGATAGTGGAGCTAGTAGATGATTTTTTCCCCCAGTTGTGAATTTTTTACTTCTCCAAGGCCAAGAGAATGGCTCAGAGTGCTTAGCAGGACCTGTCACAGGCCCAGAGAAATTGACAGCCATTGAAGCTGGTTTGCCAGCTGGGAGCATGGTAAAATATATGCAACTACTTAGCTTTTGCCGAGAATGCCATTCTTCTCTGGTTCTGGAGGTGTGAGCAGACTGTGAGGCTGGCTGTTTCTCCCTGAGGAAACTGCGGCTGAATGCTACCACCAGTCCACTGTAGTCGCTTCTGGGAATGGTGCCTGAGGGTTCCTGGCAATTCAGGTCTGGCAACTCCTTTCCGATTCTGAACAATATCTCCGTCCCCCTTTCCATTTTCTAACTTTGCCTTTGACGTTCAGGGCTCACTTGTCATAAATACAATCATTTCACTTGTTTTTTTCAGGTCTTTGTTGTAAGAGGTATCACCAGAAGTATCTGACTACTCTGCCCTCTTGGCCCCGCCCCCTTGGCTTTTTTCAGTTAACATAATGATGTTGAGATTTATCCACACTGTTATGTGCATCAGTAGTCAATTCTTAATTACTTGAATACAGCTTAGTAGTACCCATGGTTTACTAATCCTTGGTATGACAATTCCATGATTTATCCTTCTGTTGATGGATATTTGGGTTGTTTATTGTGTTGGCTTTATGAATAAATCTTTTATGAAGAATCTTTTTCAAATCTTTTGGGAGAATATTTTCACTTCCCTTGGGGCAGGGGAACTTAGGAATAAATTATTGGGTGTGTTTAATTTTATAAGAAATTGACAGGATTTTCAGAAATGGTGGTGCCATTTTACACATCTTCCAGAAAAATATGAGATTTCCAGTTGTTCCAGATCCTGACCAATATTCGCTCTTTTTCACCTTTTTAATCAAGCTATTCCAGGGAGTGAAAAACGGCATCACATTCTGGTTTTTATTTCCCTGATGATTAATGATATTGAGCACATTTTCCTGTGTTTATTGTCCATCCATAGGCCTTCTTTTGTGAAGTGCCTCTACTAGTCTTCTGCCTATTTTTCAGGGTGGTGGTGGTGCTTGTCTTTTTTATTGATTTGTTAAAGAACTTACATACTCTCAGTATAAGTTTTTTTTTGTTAAATATATGCATTTCAAATACTTTCTCTCATTTGTGACTTAACTTTGTGATTTTTAATGGTGTCTTTTGCTAAACAAAAGCTTTTATTTTTCATGAACTCCAATTTTTCAATGTTTTATTTTATGTTTAGTGATTTTTGTATCCTCCCTAAGAAATCTTTGCCTACTAAAAAGTTGTTAAGATGTTCTCCTATGTTTTCTTCCAGAAATTGCTTAGTTTCAGCTTTTACATTTCTATCAAACATCCCAAATTAACATTTATTTATTATATGATGAAGCTTTCAGATTTTTTTAAACTAATTATTTTATTTAACCCTGTGATTTTCTCATTGAATTGACTATCTTTGTCAGAAATCTATTGACATGTATGTCAGGGTCCGTTATTGAACTCTCCTGGAGTCCCTGGGTGGTTGTCATAGATTGAATTGTGTCCCCCAAAATATCTGTCAGCTTAGCTAGGCCATGAGTCCCACTATTGTGTGATTGTCCACCATTTATGTGATTTCCCTGTGTATTGTATATCCTATCACTATGATGAAGTGAGATGGATTAGTGGCAGTTATATTGATGAGATATACTAGGTTAGATAGTGTCTTAAGGCAATCTCTTTGAGATATAAAAGAGAGGTGAGCAGAGAGACAGGGAAACCTCATACCACCAAGAAAGCAGCACCAGGAGCATAATGTTTCCTTCAGACCTGAGGTTCCTGTGCTGAGATGCTCCCAGACCAAGGGAAGATTGAAGACAAGGACATTCCTCCAGAGCCGACAGAGAGAGAAAGCCTTCCCCTGGAGCTGACACCCTGAATTTGGACCTGTAGTCTGGTACACTGTGAGAGAATAAACTTCACTTTGTTAAAGCCATCCACTTGTGGTGTTTCTGTTATAGCACCACTAGATGACTAAGACAGTGGTGCAAATGGTTACTTGTGTGGCTACTTACTTTGCAAGGTTGGCAGTTTGAATCCACATATGGGATGCTTCACAAGAAACACCTGGTGATCTATTTCTGAAAGATCACAGCCCTTGAAAACCCTATGGAGCACAGTTCTATTCTGACACACATGGAATCACCATGAGTAGGAATCAACTCAATGGAAATTGATTTGGCTGGGGCTTTTGGTTACTGCACTGTCTATTTCATTGATCATTTTGTCTGTTCTTAAACCAACCCCACACTCTCTTAATAACTGCAGCTTTATAGCAAGTCTTGAAATAAAATAGTGTAAAAAAAAAAAAGTGTAAGTCCTCTAATGTTGTTCTTCAAGATTGCTTTAGCTTTTCCAAGTCTGGGGCTTTTCCATATAAATTTTTTTTTTAATTAATTTTTATTAAGCTTCAAGTGAACATTTACCATTCCAATCAGTCTGTCACATGTAGGTTTACATACGTCTTACTCCCTTCTCCCACTTGCTCTCCACCTATTGAGTCAGCCCTTTCAGTCTCTCGTTTCGTGCCAATTTTGCCATCTTCCCTCTCTCTCTATCTTCCCATGCCCCCTCCAGTCAGGAGTTGCCTACACACTCTCCAGTGTCCACCTGATTTAATTAGCTCACTCTTCATCAGCATCTCTCTCCCCCCCACTGACCAGTCCTTTTCATGCCTGATGAGTTGTCTTTGGGGATGGTTCCTGTCCTGTGCCATCAGAAGTTCTGGGGAGCATTGTCTCTGGGATTCCTCTAGTCGCAGTCATACCATTAGGTATGGTCTTTTTATGAGAATTCGGGGTCTGTATCCCATTGGTCTCCTGCTCCCTCAGGAGTTGTCTGTTGTGCTCCCTGACAGGGCAGACATCGATTGTGGCCAGGCACCAACTAGTTCTTCTGGTCTCAGGATAATGTAGGTCTCTGGTTCATGTGGCCCTTTCTGTCTCTTGAGTTCTTAGTTGTCGTGTGACCTTGGTGTTCTTCCTTTGCCTTTGCTCCAGGTGGGTTGAGACCAATTGATGTATCTTAGATGGCCGCTTGTTGGCATTTAGGACCCCAGACGCCACAATTCAAAGTGGGATGCAGAATGTTTTCATAATAGAATTATTTTGCCCGTTGACTTAGAAGTCCCCTCAAACCATGTTCCCCAGACCCCAGCCCCTGCTCCGCTGACCTTTGAAGCTTTCATTTTATCCCGGAAACCTCTTTGCTTTTAGTCCAGTCCAATTAGGCTGACCTTCCTTGTATTGAGTGTTGTCTTTCCCTTCACCCAAAGCAGTTCTTATCTACTGATTGATCAATAAAAAGCCCTCTCCCTCCCTCCCTCCCTTCCCCCCTTTGTAACCACAAAAGTATGTGTTCTTCTCCGTTTTTTCTATTTCTCAAGATCTTATAATAGTGGTCTTATACGGTATTTGTCCTTTTGCCTCTGACTCATTTCGCTCAGCATAATGCCTTCCAGATTCCTCCATGTTATGAAATGTTTCAGAGATTCGTCACTGTTCTCTATCGATGCATAGTACTCCACTGTGTGAATATACCACAGTTTATTTACCCATTCATCCGTTGACGGACATCTTGGTTGCTTCCAGCTTTTTGCTATTGTAAACAGCGCTGCAATAAACATGGGTGTGCATATGTCTGTTTGTGTGAAGGCTCTTGTATCTCTAGGGTATATTCCGAGGAGCGGGATTTCTGGGTTGTATGGTAGTTCTATTTCTAACTGTTTAAGATAATGCCAGATGGATTTCCAAAGTGGTTGTAACATTTTACAATCCCACCAGCAGTGTATGAGAGTTCCAATCTCTCCGCAGCCTTTCCAACATTTATTATTTTGTATTTTTTGGATTAATGCCAGCCTTGTTGGAGTGAGATGGAATCTCATCGTAGTTTTAATTTGCATTTCTCTAATGGCTAATGATCGGGAGCATTTTCTCATGTATCTGTTGGCTGCCTGAATATCTTCTTTAGTGAAATGTGTGTTCATATCCTTTGCGCACTTCTTGATTGGGTTGTTTGTCTTTTTGTGGTTGAGTTTTGACAGAATCACGTAGATTTTAGAGATCAGGCGCTGGTCTGAGATGTCATAGCTGAATATTCTTTCCCAGTCTGTAGGTGGTCTTTTTACTCTTTTGGTGAAGTCTTTAGATGAGCATAGGTGTTTGATTTTTAGGAGCTCCCAGTTATCTGGTTTCTCTTCATCATTTTTGGTGATGTTTTGTATTCTGTTTATGCCCTGTATTAGGGCTCCTAGGGTTGTCCATATTTTTTCTTCCATGATCTTTATCGTTTTAGTCTTTATGTTTAGGTCTTTGATCCACTTGGAGTTAGTTTTTGTGCATGGTGTGAGGTATGGATCCTGTTTCATTCTTTTGCAAATGGTTATCCAGTTATGCCGGCACCATTTGTTAAAAAGACTATCATTTCCCCAATTGACTGACACTGGTCCTTTGTCAAATATCAGCTGCTCATACGTGGATGGATTTATATCTGGGTTCTCAATTCTGTTCCATTGGTCTATGTGTCTGTTGTTGTACCAGTACCAGGCTGTTTTGACTACTGTGGCTGTAAAATAGGTTCTGAAATAAGGTAGAGTGAGGCCTCCCACTTTCTTCTTCTTTTTCGGTAATGCTTTGCTTATCCGGGGGTTCTTTCCCTTCTTTATGAAATTAGTGATTTGTTTCTCTATCCCCTTAAAATATGACATTGGTATTTGGATTGGAAGTGCGTTATATGTATAGATGGCTTTTGGTAGAATAGACATTTTTACTATGTTAAGTCTTCCTATCCATGAGCAGGGTATGTTTTTCCACTTAAGTATGTCCTTTTGAATTTCTTGTAGCAGAGTTTTATAGTTTTCTTTGTATAGGTCTTTTACATCCTTGGTAAGATTTATTCCTAAGTATTTTATCTTCTTGGGGGCTACTGTGAATGGTATTGATTTGGCTATTTCCTCTTCGGTGTTCTTTTTGTTGATGTAGAGGGATCCAAGTGATTTTTGTATGTTTATTTTATAACCTGAGACTCTGCCAAACTCTTCTATTAGTTTCAGTAGTTTTCTGGAGGATTCCTTAGGGTTTTCCATGTATACAATCATGTCATCTGCAAATAGTGATAGCTTTACTTCCTCCTTGCCAATCTGGATACCCTGTATTTCTTTGTCTAGCCTAATTGCCCTGGCTAGGACTTCAAGTACGATGTTGAATAAGAGCGGTGATAAAGGGCATCCTTGTCTGGTTCCCGTTCTCAAGGGAAATGCTTTCAGGTTCTCTCCATTTAGAGTGATATTGGCTGTTGGCTTTGCATAGATGCCCTTTATTATGTTGAGGAATTTTCCTTCAATTCCTATTTTGGTAAGAGTTTTTATCATAAATGGGTGTTGAACTTTGTCAAATGCGTTTTCTGCATCTATTGATAAGATCATGTGGTTTTTATCTTTTGTTTTATTTATGTGATGGATTACATTAATGGTTTTTCTGATATTAAACCAGCCTTGCATACCTGGTATAAATCCCACTTGATCAGAGTGAATTATTTTTTTGATGTGTTGTTGGATTCTATTGGCTAGAATTTTGTTGAGGATTTTTGCATCTATGTTCATGAGGGGTATAGGTCTAAAATTTTCTTTTTTTGTAATGTCTTTACCTGGTTTTGGTATCAGGGAGATGGTAGCTTCATAGAATGAGTTGGGTAGTATTCGTCTTTTTCTATGCTTTGAAATACCTTCAGTAGTAATGGTGTTAAGTCTTCTCTGAAGGTTTGGTAGAACTCTGTAGTGAAGCCGTCTGGGCCAGGACTTTTTTTTGTTGGAAGTTTTTTGATTACCGTTTCAATCTCTTTTTTTGTTATGGGTCTATTTAATTGTTCTACTTCTGAATGTGTTAGTTTTGGTAGGTAGTATTTTTCCAAGAATTTATCCATTTCTTCTAGGTTTTCAAATTTGTTAGAGTATAGATTTACGTAGTAATCTGAAATGATTCTTTTAATTTCATTTGGCTCTGTTCTAATGTGGTCCTTCTCGTTTCTTATTCGGGTTATTTGTTTCCTTTCCTGTTTTTCTTTAGTCAGTCTAGCCAATGGTTTATCAATTTTGTTAATTTTTTCAAAGAACCAGCTTTTGGCTTTGTTAATTCTTTCAATTGTTTTTCTGTTCTCTAATTCATTTAGTTCAGCTCTAATTTTTATTATTTGTTTTCTTCTGGTGCCTGATGGGTTCTTTTGTTGCTCACTTTCTATTTGTTCAAGTTGTTGGGACAGTTCTCTGATTTTGGCTCTTTCTTCTTTATGTATGTGTGCATTTATTGATATAAATTGGCCTCTGAGCACTGCTTTTGCTGTGTCCCAGAGGTTTTGATAGGAAGTATTTTCATTCTCGTTGCTTTCTAAGAATTTCCTTATTCCCTCCTTGATGTCTTCTATAACCCAGTCTTTTTTCAGGAGGGTATGGTTCATTTTCCAAGTATTTGATTTCTTTTCCCTAGTTTTTCTGTTATTGATTTCTAGCTTCATTGCCTTGTGGTCTGAGAAGATGCTTTGTAATATTTCGATGTTTTGGATTCTGCAAAGGTTTGTTTTATGACCTAATATGTGGTCTATTCTAGAGAATGTTCCATGTGCGCTAGAAAAAAAAGTATACTTTGCAGCAGTTGGGTGGAGAGTTCTGTATAAGTCAATGAGGTCAAGTTGGTTGATTGTTGTAAGTAGGTCTTCCGTGTCTCTATTGAGCTTCTTATTGGATGTCCTGTTCTTCTCCGAAAGTGGTGTGTTGAAGTCTCCTACTATAAATGTGGAGGTGTCTATCTCATTTTTCAATTCTGTTAAAATTTGATTTATGTATCTTGCAGCCCTGTCATTGGGTACATAAATATTTAATATGGTTATGTCTTCCTGATCAATTGTCCCTTTTATCATTATATAGTGTCCTTCTTTATCCTTTGTGGCGGATTTAAGTCTAAAGTCTATTTTGTCAGAAATTAATATTGCTACTCCTCTTCTTTTTTGCTTATTATTTGCTTGATATATTTTTTTCCATCCTTTGAGTTTTAGTTTGTTTGTGTCTCTAAGTCTAAGGTGTGTCTCTTGTAGGCAGCATATAGATGGATCGTGTTTCTTTATCCAGTCCGTGACTCTCTGTCTCTTTATTGGTGCATTTAGTCCATTTACATTCCACGTAATTATAGATAAATAAGTTTTTAGTGCTGTCATTTTGATGCCTTTTCATGTGTGTCGTTGGCCTTTTCATTTTTCCACATACTTTTTTGTGCTGAGACGTTTTTCTTAGTAGATTGTGAGATCCTCATTTTCATAATGTTTAACTTTATGTTTGTTGAGTCGTTACGTTTTTCTTGAGTTATGGAATTGATATTCCTTTTTGTGGTTACCTTATTATTTACCCCTATTTCTCTAAGTAAAAACCTAACTTGTATCGTTCTATATCGCCTTGTATCACTCTCCATCTGGCAGTTCAATGCCTCCTATATTTAGTCCCTCTTTTTGATTATTGTGATCCTTTATCTATTGATTTCCATGATTTCCTTTTATGTGAATTATTTTGTTTATTTATTTATTTTTTAGAATTAATCTTAATTTGTTTGTTTTTGTGCTTTTCCTATTTGAGTTGCGTTGATATCAGGACGGTCTGTTTTGTGACCTTGTATTGTGCTGGTACCTGATATTATTGGTCATCAGGCCAAACAATCTCCTTTAGCATTTCTTGCAGTCTTGGTTTAGTTTTTGCAAATTCTCTAAACTTGTGTTTATCTGTAAATATCTTAATTTCGCCTTCATATTTCAGAGAGAGTTTTGCTGGATATGTGATCCTTGGTTGGCAGTTTTTCTCCTTCAGTGCTCTGTATACGTCATCCCATTCCCTTCTTGCCTGCATGGTTTCTGCTGAGTAGTCTGAACTTATTCTTATTGATTCTCTCTTGAAGGAAACCTTTCTTTTCTCCCTGGCTGCTTTTAAAATTTTCTGTTTATCTTTGGTTTTGGCAAGTTTGATGAGAATATGTCTTGGTGTTTTTCTTTTTGGATCCATCTTAAATGGGGTTCGATGAGCATCTTGGATAGATATCCTTTCGTCTTTCATGATGTCAGGGAAGTTTTGTGTCAGGAGTTCTTCAACTATTTTCTCTGTGTTTTCTGTCCCCCCTCCCTGTTCTGGGACTCCAATCACTCGCAAGTTATCCTTCTTGATAAAGTCCCACATGATTCTTAGGGTTTCTTCATTTTTTTTAATTCTTTTATCTGATTTTTTTTCAGCTATGTTGGTGTCGTTTCCTTGGTCCTCCAGAAGTCCCACTCTGCATTCTAATTGCTCGAGTCTGCTCCTCTGACTTTCTATTGTGTTGTCAAATTCTGTAATTTTATTGTTAATCTTTTGGATTTCTACATGCTGTCTCTCTATGGATTCTTGCAACTTGTTAATTTTTCCACTATGTTCTTGAATAATCTTTTTGAGTTCTTCAACAGTTTTATCAGTGTGTTCCTTGGCTTTTTCTGCAGTTATCCTAATTTCATTTGTGATATCTTTAAGCATTCTGTAAATTAGTTTTTTATATTCTGTATCTGATAATTCCAGGATTGTATCTTCATTTGGGAAAGATTTTGATTCTTTTGTTTGGGGGGTTGGAGAAGCTGTCATGGTCTGTTTCTTTATGTGGTTTGATATGGACTGCTGTCTCCGAGCCATCACTGGGAAACTAGATTTTCCAGGTAATCGGCTAAAAAAAAAATGCAGTCAGATCCCTATTTGAATTCTCCCTCTGGCTCAGGGTATTCAGATGTTAATGGAGCCGCCTGGGGAGGGTGGGGGAGGGATCAGAGAGCTAGGAGTGTAGCACCACAGAATATAGAGCTGATCCCCGCGTTCACGCTCCACCCCCGTCCTCCAAAATCCCGGGGGGACGGATCTCTGGCTGGGACGCTACTCTCCCCGCTCTGAGACCAGTCACTTCCTCCCGGGGACTTCTCCCTCCGGTGCGCCGCTCCACACTCGTGAACTGGGTGGGCGTCCCCCCGAACGTGTGGGCCCCGCCCCGGGGTCGCTTTAGGGAAATATAGTTGATCCCCCTGCTTGCGCCATGCCTGCTTCCCGCCAAACTCCCGGCGGGACGGCTCCCCGGCTGGGACGCTGCTCTCCCTGCTCCAAGATCAGTCACTGCCTCCCGGGTGCTTCTCCCACCGACTGCGCCGCTACGCCGCCTGCACCAACCAGTTAGACTTCCTCCCGGGATGGTTTCGGGGGGGGTAGGCCTGGGCCCCTTGTCTGTGCCGTCGGCCCCCCTGGGCTCTGGCCCAGATCGGGCTCCAAAGGTCACTTGCCTGGTACGCTGGCTCCTAGTTCTGAAAACAGTCACTGACTGCCCGTATTTGTTCGTTTTCTGTCTCTAAGTCTGTGTTTGTTGTTCAGAGTTCGTAGATTGTTCGAGTCTTTGTTGCAAGAGGGATCCGCGGTAACGTCCACCTAGTCCGCCATCTTGGCCCCGCCCCCTCCATATAAATTTTATAATCAGTTTTTTTTCATGAAAAAGAGAAGAATTTGCTTGAATTGCAGTAAATTTATAGATCAATTTGGGGAGAATTCACACATTAGAAAGGAGGGTCAGAAAACGCTCTCTGTAAAGGCCTACAAAGTAAAGGCTTTATGTTCTGTGAACCATACTGTCTCTTTCGCTACTACTCAGCACTATTGTGTGGTATGAAGGCAGACGTAGACAACATGTAAATAAATGGATATGGCTGTAATAGAAAAAAAGTTGTTTTTTTTTTTTTAAAAAACAGAATAGACAATGAGCTAGGTCTAGTACAGACTGTAGTTTAAAAAAAAAAATTTTTTTTTTTTTTAGTTTACCCCTCATTAAAAGATTAAATTTTCCAATATATGAACATGGTATATCTTTCCATTTATTTAGCTATTCTTCAATTACTTGCTACATTGTTTTGTAATTTCCTGTTTAGATGTCTTATACATCTTTGTGTTTATTTTTTAGCTTTTTTTTTTCTGATGTTATGTAAATGGAATATTAACTTCTCATTTTCCAGTTGTTGACTGCCAGTATATAAAAATACAGTTGATTTTAGTATTTTAATCTTGTATCCTGAGAATTTGCTATATAAAATTATAAGTTTAGCTATTGTTTTGATGATTCCTTATGATATTCTATGCAAACAATCTGGTTCCTATAAATGAAGACCATTTTATGTTTTCCTTTCCAATCATTATGCCATTTGTCTTCCCCACTTCCAATTGCCCTGGCTATGACTTTCAATATAATGTTGAATAAAATAAGTGAGGCCATTCTAGCGTTGTTCTTGATATCAGGGGGAGAAAGATCCAATATTTTATCGTTAGTTGTAATTTTGGATACAGGTTTTTCCAGATGTTCTTCACCAGTTGGAGACAGTTTCCTTCTATATTTAGTTTGTGAGAAATTTTATCATAAATTAATATTGAATAATGTCATATATTTATTTCTACATCTATTGAGCTATCTGTGGTATTTATGTTTTACTCTATTCATATGGTGAATTACATTGATCAATATTTTAATAGTTTTATGGAAGTTTATAATTGACATAGAATAAACTGAAAATATTTAAAATGTACAATTTTGATAAGTTTGATATATGACTACACCTGTGAAAGTATCACCACAATCTAAATAATGACTATATCTAGCCCACATTTATTGTTTTTTTTCTTAGCAATACTTTGCAGCATTTAGTGTACAGACCTTAAACATAGTGTATTAGATTTATCACTAAGAATTTCATATTTTTCATTGCTTTCCTAAGTGGTTTTAATTTAAATTTCCAATTATCCATTTTTTTTTTTTTTTTTAGTATATAGACCCACCATTTGTTTGTCAGTTTATCATACCGTGGTGGCTTGTGTGTTGCTATGATACTACAAGCTACGTCACAGGCATTTCAAATACCAGCAGGGTCACCCATGGTGGACATGTATCAGTGGAGCTTGCAGGCTAAGACAGGACTAGGAAGAAAATCCTGGCAATCTATGTCTGAAAATTAGCCAAGGAACACCTTAGGCACATAGTTGTTTATAATACTTCTTTTTCTTTTTTCTTCTAGTACTCATAGGCTCAATAATGCTAATCTTTTGTTTCTATTATTGCTACTTTATGTTTTCTCCTTTTTTTCCTTGGTCATTTTAGCTAAAGGTTTTCCAATTTTATTAACCTTCAGCAACTTTTTCCTTTTTAATTTTATATATTGTTGTCTATTTCATTGATTTCTACTATTTATTATTTCCCTCCTTCTACTTACTTTTTTTTTTTTTTTTTTACTTACTTTGGTTTAATTTGCTCATTTTTTCTTTCTGGGTTTTTAAGGTGGAAATTTAAATCATTAACTTTAAACCTTTCTTGTTGTGAAATATAAGCATTTAAAGCTGTCAGTTTCTTTTGAAGCAGTGATTTAGCTGTAATTTCATTTTCTGCAAAATATTTTCTATTCTCCCTTATGATTTTTACGTTTCTCTTTTACTTATCTCTTTAAACTTTTGACTTATTTAAAAGTATATTGTTTAATATTCCAATACGTGATATTTTTCTGAATATCTTATTTCCATTGATTCTATATTAACTCTTTGGGGTAAGAATATATAATTTGAAAAGTTTAAGCCTGTTGAAAATTATTGAGATTTATTTTGTGATCAAGTAGATGGACGAATTTGGTAAACTATATGTGCATTTGGAAAGAAAATATCTTCTGTTATTTTTTGACTAGCTCTTCTATTGGAGAGTGTTGTTAATACCTCAGATTATGATTGTGGATTTATTATAGCTCTCTTTGTGTCTCTCAATGTTTGCTTCATTTATTTTGAAGCTCTGTTTCTAGTTACATATACATAAAAAAAAATATATATAATCCATATTTGTTTCTGATGATTTGATCATTTTATTCTTATGAAATATCATTTTTATCACTGGTGATACTCTTTTTCTTGAATTTGTATGCTATTAGTATAGCCATATTTGTTGCTTAATGATATAACTATTTTTATCATTTTACTTTCAACCTATATTTTTCTTCATATTGAAAGTTTGTTGTAGAGCAAATAGTTTGGTGTTATTATTAAGTCTGACAATATCTGCATTTAAAATGGAATGTTCAGAACATTTCTATATTTGCATATTTATTTTAGCAGCTTTACGGAAGTATAATTAACATACAATAAACTGCATGTTTCAAGAGTACACTATGATAAGTTTTGACATATTTATATAGCTTTATTGAGGTATAACCGACATAAAATAAGTGGCAATTACTTAAAATATATAGTTTGATAAGTTTTGACATATTCATACACCCATGAAACCAACACCACAATGAAGATAATAAACATATCCATCACCTTAATTCTTTTCTTGGGTCCCTTTGTAATCTCTCTTGCCAGCCCCCTTCTGCCTTCCCCAGCCCCAGCCACCACTGATCTGCTTTCATTTGATTATTAAAACATTTTCTAATACCAAAGTTTTGCTGTTTATTTTAAATTGCCTCTTGTTTCCCTGCACCCCCTTGTTCTTTTTATTTTTTTTCTGCCTTCATTTTGATTATTCAATTTTTTTTTTTTTTATTCCATTCTAATTCCTCTCATGACTTCTTTAGCTATTGTGTTTTAGTGGATTATCTAGGGCAGTGGTCCTCAACCAAGGGAATTTTGCCCTGCAGGGAAATTTGACCATGTCTGGACACAGTTATGATTGTCACAGCTGGGGCTTTGTTTTAGATGCTACTGGCATCTAGTGGGTAGAGGCTGGAGATAATGCTAACCATCCTCCAGAGCATGTGACAGTGCCCCAAAATAACGATTACTCAGACTGAAATGTCAACAATTTCAAGATTGAGAAACGCTGACCTAGGAACTAAAATATGCAGTCTTAATTTATCACAAGCTGCTGTAGTATTATATTGTACCACTTAATATAAAATGTACGAATCTTGCAACAAACTGTTGTTGCTGGTGTTAGGTGCTGTCTAGTCGGTTCCAACTCATAGTGACCATATGTACAACAGAACAAAACACTGCCTAGTACTGCACCATTCTCAGAATCATTGCTATGTTTAAGCCCACCGTTGCAGCCATTTATTTGGTCAATCCATCTCATAGAAGCTCTTCTTCTTTTTCACTGGCCCCTCCTGATAACAAGTCCAAAGTATTTGAGACAAAGTCTCACCATTCTCGTTTCTAAGGAAGATTCTGGTTGTACTTCTTTCAAGACAGACTTTTTCATTTTTCTGGCAGTCCATGGCATATTCAATATTCTTTACCAAAACCATAATTCAAAGGCATCAGTTCTTATGTCTTTCTTATTCATTGTCCAGCTTTTGGATGCATATGAGGCAATTGAAAAGTGACAACTTCGCTTCTTAACAATTTAAAGAGGTCTTTTGCAGCAAATTTACCCAATGCAATACATCCTTTGATTTCTTGACTGCTGCTTCCATGGGCATTGATTGTGGGTCCAAGTAAAATGAAATCCTTGACAACTGCAATCTTTTTTCTGTTTACATGATGTTGTTTACTAATCCAGTTGTGAGAATTTTTGTTTTATGTTGAGGTGTAATCCATACTGAAAGCTGTAGTCTTTGACCTTCATCAGTAAATGCTTCAAATCCTCTTCATGTTCAGGAAGCAAGGTTGTGTCATCTGCTTATTGCTGGTTGTTAATAAGTCCTCCTCCAGTCCTGGTGCCACATTCTTCTTCATATTGTCCAGCTTCTTGTGTTACTTGCTCAGCATAGAGATTGAATAAGTATGGTGAAAGGATACAACCCTGAGAACCACCTTTTATAATGCCATCTGATGTAATACAATCAATAAATCCAGTGAAATTTTAAGGTGGATCCTAAACTTAATCAATTCTGAATTATCAAAAGAGTAGATGAGACACAGAGGAAAGCACACAAGCACACATTGGAGATGACAGACGCCATGTGAGGATCACCAACAAACCCAGGAACACCCAGGGCTACCAGCAAGGAAGGAATCAACAGAGCTGACACTCTGCTTTGAAGTTTTAGTCTCCAGGACTGTTAGAAAACAAATTTCTGTTTTTAAAGCCACCAACTTGTGGCATTTGTGTTAAAGCAGCACCAGGAGATGAAGACAAGGGGGAAAACAAACATAGCTCAGCAGTCTGGCTGGGTTGTGGAGACAAAGATTGGAGGTGAGGAAAGCCACCACGGTGGCTAGAATTTCTGGGGCAGAATACTGGACAGAAGAGGGAGCAGCACAATGAGAAAGTTTATAAAATCTAAAGAGTGGTCCTGTGAGTGTTTGCCAGACAACTTCTCTGCTCATGTGTGAGGGAGCCACCTGAGGTTGGTGAAAGAATCCCCAACTACCAAAACACAATGAAGGTGAAAAGGACAACCTGAACAGATCTATACCTATTTAAGAAATTAAAGTTGTAGTGAAAAATATTTCCACAATGGGAATGCCAGGCTTAGATAGCTTCACTGGTGAATTCTTCTAAATTTAAAGAAGAAATAATACCAAGTTTACAAAAAACTTTCCAGAAAATAAAAAATTAGAAAACACTGTCAATTTTACTTAATATGACCTGTATTTTGATGATCCAAAAACCAGAAAGATATAAGAAGAAAACCACAGACCAATATCACTAATGAATATAGAGATAAATATCTTTAAAATATTAAGAAAGTTGAATTATGCAACATAAAAACAAGATATGTAGCATGATCATAAGCAAGAGATGCACAATGTGTTTAACTGTCAAAAATAAGTCATGTTTTTCACCATATTAAAAAACAGAAATGAAAAAAAAGACGATCTTCTCAATAAATGCAGTAATAACATTTGGAAAAATTTGACTCATTCCTGATAAAAACCCAGTAAACTAGGAAAACGAAGGAAACTTCCTCAATCTAATGATGGGCATCCATACAAAATCTATTGCTAACATCATACTTAATGGGAAAGGTTAAATGCTCTTTTTCCTTAAGATCAGGAACAAGGCAAGGATATTGCCTCTCGGCACTTTTACTTAGCATTATAATTAAGGTCCTAGACAATTACATAAGGACAGTAAAAAAGTGTATAGAGTTAAAAGGAAGAAGTAAAAACATCTTTATTCACAAAGGACATAACTACTTATGTAGAAAACCCTAAATAATCTACAAAAAATAAAGCTACTAGAAATAATAAGTGAGTTTAACAAGGTTGTAGATACAAGATAAATATACAAAAATCGATTGTATTTGTATATATTGTAAATGAACCTTTGAAGATTAAAATAAAGAGCTCCAGGTTATTTGTGATAAAATAAAAAATATGAAATACTTGGGGATATATTTTTAAAATATATGCAAGAACTTTAAAAATTACAAAACATCTCTGAGAAAAATATAAAGAAGACCTCAATAAATGGAGAGATATGTTTATGAATCAGAAGATTCAATATTAATAAGATCTAAATTCTCCAAATCGATCTATAGATGCAAAGTAATCTCAATCAAAATACTAGTAGGTCTTTTTTGTTTGGGTTTTTTTTTTTTTTTTTGGTAGAATTTACAAGTTGCTTTTAAAATATATGGGAAAATTCAAAGGACTAGAGGAACAAAGTCCGAGGACTTACCTGACCTTAACACCACCTGTAAAGAAACAATAATTATGATAGAGTGGTACTGTTTTAATTATAGGCATACAAGTCAGTGCAACAGCATAGAGAATTTAGAAAGAGATCCACACAAACATGATGATAGTCGACAAAGTGCTAAGGCAGTTTAATTGGAATGTACTGTCTTTCCAATACATGGTGCTGGCAAAACTGGATATCAAAATGCAAAAAAAAAACAAAAAAAAACCTGGAACCTTAACATACACATCACACACACACACACACACACACATTCATTGGCTCATAGACTTGGATGGAAGAGCCAAAACTATAAAACTTGTAAACATTAACCTGAGAGAAAAGTCTTCATGAACATGGATAGAGAAATATTAGTTAGATAAAACTAACCATTAATCATTAAGGAATTAAATTGATAAAAAGGACTTTACTGATCTTAAAACAGTCAAGAAAATAAAAAGGCAAGTCAGTGACTTAGAGATAATATTCGAAAAACATATCTGATAAAGGACTCATACCTAGAATATATAAAGAATTCTCATAATTCAATAATAAAAAGACAAAAATACCAATTTGTAAAATGAGCCAAAGATTTAAATAGACACTTCCTCAAAAGATATACAGATGGCGCACAGCACATGAAAAGATAGTCAACATTACTAGTAATTAGGGAAATGCAAATTAAAACCACAGTGAGAAACCAGTATCCATCTACTAAACCAGTAGCCATTGAGTTGATCCCAACTCATGGCAACCCCATGTGTGGCTTATTTTTTGATAGTAGATAGCCAGACCTTTCTTCCAAGGCTTTCCTTTGGGTGGACTCTGACCTCCAACCTCTCAGCAGGGAAACACACTGTTCACATCACCCAGAGATTCCACATACCTATTAGTAAGGCTCAAATTAAAAAGCTGAATAGCATTAAGAATTGTAGAGTGATTAATACCATTGTACACTGCTGATAGGAATATGAAAATATATAATCACTTTAGAAAACACTTTGACTTTTTAAAAAACAATAAACATACACTTACCATTGGAATCAGCATTCTCACTTTTAGATATTTACCCAAAAGAAAAGAAACATGTTTATATAAAAACTTATATGCTAATGCTCATAGCAGCTTTATTCATAACAGTCAAAAAATGAAAACAACCCAAATGCCCATCAACTGATGAAAGTATAGAATAACCGTGTATGTCTACACGATGGAATATGGTTTTGCAATAAAAGGAAATAAGCTATTCATACTATGCAAAAACACAGATGAATCTTAAAAGCATTATGCTAAGAGAAAGAAACCAGATACAAAACATTACAGCCCATGATTCCATCTAAATGAAATTCTAAAGAAAATACAAAACTATATTAAAGCAGATTTGCTTGCAAATGGATTTGCTTGCAAATGGCTCAGAGTGGTAGTGGTGGGGGTGGTTAGCAGACTGACTTCAAAGTAGCACAGGGTACCTTTTGGAATGGATAGAAATATTCCATACCATGATTCTGGCACTGGTTACTTGATTATACACATATGTTCAAATGCATTGAATGGTTCCTATCAAATTGGCCAATTTTATTAGATATAAATTATATTTAAGTTGATTAAAAAACAACATACAGTCCAAAGATCGTAGAATAAATATCTTCAGGCATTAATTAAAGGGCAGAACAACAATAAAAGAGTAAAGAAAAAACTTCTGAAGGGCAGATCCGAATCGTGGAATTATCCCTCCAGGGATCAATGACTTAGGAATGACTCAAGAAGTACCTATTTTAAAAGTCTGTGCATTCTGATGAAAGATCTCTATTTGAAATTCAGATCAGCGTGTGTGAGTGTATGTGTGTGTGTGTGTGTGTGTGTGTTTGGGGCTGGAGAGCTGATGAGCCTTCACAGGAGAGAAGGAGAGAGCGTGAACTAAAGCCCTGCTCTAGAAGGGACCATGCCAACAGCTGGCCAGGTAGGCTCCTGGGAAGGCAGTCCTGGTTCGCAGCAACTGCTTTGAAAGTTTTTTGCTTACAAGTGCTCTTTTTAAGCACGCAGTAATCCATCTCCCCGAGTAACATACCCTGTGAGTAAGCACCTTTCCTCAGGAATAGGGGAGCTGCACATCTGCAGCTAATATGCAAAGTATTTCACTCAGTAATGGTTTTCAGTAGGCCCATTGAAAGCTCTCCTACTGCTATAGCAATAGATCAGATCCATAAATTGTTTGCTAACAATCGATGTTTGTACTAAACGCAATCAAATGGCAACATACCTCTAAACAAATGAGTTTTTATTTTGTTTGGTTTTCTCCAAGCAAAATTAATCTCACCACCATATCTTGCTGCAAGTTATCAGGAAACAACATTTTCTCTCAATCTGCTTTGAGGCTGGCTGACCGAACAAGTGGCTCCCAGTATTCCCTATCTGTTGCCTCCTTAGCAGGAAGGAGTTTATCACAGTAGAGACAGTGGCACCACGAGACCTTGTTGGTCTCCACACTTTGCCTTGCACTTTGTCCATGCTTGGTCCCTAACGCACCATCCTTTCCTTGCCCTGATCCCATGGGCAGTCATTATTTTACTTCAAAATTCTGCGCCCAGAGGGTAGACAAAAGTCAGGGAAGGTGTGATAAGGAAACAGCAGAGCGGATATTGGGAACGTTGGCTGATTTACCCAGTGAGTTGTAACCTGCTCAGTTATATTCATTTGCCAGGATCAATCATAGAGGCAAATGGCAGGACTGTTTCAGAATTGTCGAAAGCAGTTGTGATACACAATGGGACTGATGCTGGTTTGTATTATTTTCCGTTTCATAGCAGAAAGCACGATACAGACCTAGGTTGTATGACAACCAAAGTGTTGTGTAGAGCTACTCAGGTTTGTCATGCATAAACTCATTTAGTTTATTCCAAGGTCGTCATGGTATACACACAAGACTTCACAGCTTTCATTTAGAACCAGAGAATCAGAATTAACAATTAAAATTACAATGTTAGCTCAATGGTTAGTCCGAATATTTAGACTTTGGGCTTTTACCTTTCAGGAGGGGTCTCAGGAGAAAAACTTAACCATGGCTTGAACTTGGCGAAGGTCCAAGGTTGGGAGCAGCAGACAAAATCTCAATTCCATCTCTGCCTTTTCAGTAAGTAAGCAGAAGTTTAGGGTTTAAATGTGAATTTGTCAACTTGGCTCCACACAACAAGAGTCAATGTGACCTCAAAGACTAGTATGATATGTCTTTTCTCCACAAATAGAGAGTAGCTGAATGACACATCTCCTCTTCAAGGTTAAAAATTAGGGAGGTTGTTTAGATTTGTGTTGTTTTCTTCTGTCACAGCATGCTCGGTCAAATTGAACTTAAAGGTTGTTAATGTTCTTTACGTATTTCACATGCTTCTGTGTTTCCATATCTAATTTCAGAAATTTTCTAAATATCTTTCTTATGGCTTACAGGATTCTAATGGTTTATAGTTAACGTAAGAGAGCCTCACAAAAGGTCGACATATTTCTACGTTCATATTATAAGCACATATTCATATGTATTTTGGAAGCATAGTAGTGTCCTATACCTTATGAGATTTGAGATCATTATAGAAATATACAGAACACAAGGACTTATACATGTTTACATTTCATGTCATTACTCTTTCCCACAAACACTTCCTAATTTCTCCAACCTAGGTTATCTCTTCCACCAACACTTATTTTCTCCCACCAAAAACTTGAAGGAACAACAAAAAGAAAAACCTCGCTTCCTAGCAAACTGCATAAAACATATTTTTTTAATTTATAAATCAATGTATTTTACATACATTTCTGTCCAGTTGATTATATCAGATAGGATTAGGGTCAGGCAAGGTGGAATTCATGGCAGTGTGAAAAAGCAGTTAGTTAGAATATGATTAATTACCTCCAGGTAACTTTTGCCTTCTGCTACTTGTGTGACTCCATGAAACTGTATTTTTTTTAAAAAAGGAAGGAAGGAAGAAAGGTACTCAAAAGATTTATGGTAATCTCAACATGGTTATTACATTTATTTCTCTTCAAAACACTATAAGGCCTTACATGGAAGGGAGGAGGGCAGATAAATTTTTTGCCCTGTTCAATGCTGAATGACTTTGGAATCTTCTGGAGCTTCCTGGCTAAACAGCAATTTGAAAAAAAAAAAAAAAAAAGCTTTGATGATGCAGTCATGGAATTTTACAACATGTGGATGGACCATCACGAACAAGTCCAAACCCCAAATCACTAAGATTTAGAGAATTTTAATGGACTGGACCTTGGACATGTAGCTTGTAACAAAGCTGGAAGTAAATTCTAGATTTATTCTCAGTACAATGCTTGTTCCACACTGCACTCACAGTATGAAAGTGTGGCAATAAAAACATTGACTCTGTGTATTGATAAAAATATCTGGTAGACATAGAAGAAATCTTCACTACTGTCACTGGTCTGAGAAGATTTGTGAAAAGCAAGCTGTTTCCAACATGGCCATTAAAAGTATCCCCAAAGATGAATGCTTCACATTTTCCCATTCTCACTAGGATCTGGGTACTCTAACACAAAATATTGGCTTTTGCCTTTGACAACTTCACTGGATCTTCCTCCCATTCCACATCCTCTTATGTGGTTCAGATGGGTCTTTGGAGTGTTTCACCTTCACGCTTATTCTCAGGGTGGGTTCCTTCTTCCTGTCATAATCTATAGACTTTAAGTGGAACCTTTGTTCCCAGTTCAACAAATGCTTAGAAGGCACTTTTGTCCCTGCCCTCATGTTGCTTACAATCTAAATAGGTTCTCAAGCTTTCCAGGACCACCTGGGGACATTGCTAAAGTTATAGACTCTAGGAGTCCCACCTCCAGTGATTCTGATTGACTAAGTCTGGTTAGTCCCAGGGATCTACCTTTTAACAGACATCCCTGGTGAGTTTTATGCAAGTTATCCAAAGGCCATGCTTGAAGAAGAACAAGTTCAACTACCCACCCAGATAGCTCAGGGATCTGAGTCTTGAGCGCAATGGCAACAGAATGTCTACCTGTTATTCCTCTAACCCCCATTACCACAGAATTTGGGGAACCCTCTATTGGCACTCCAAACAGTCATGATAGAATTAGAATTTATAGATAAAACCTGTTTCCTGAGACACTCAAGGTATCTTTTTTTTTTAAATAAAATAATAACTAATTAAAAAAAAAAACAATTATGATCTCAAATTATTTAGTTTAGAGTAAAGGTGACTATAAGGAGCCCTGGTGGCACAGTGGTTAAGTGCTCAGGTGCTAACCTAAAGGTTGGTAGTTTGAACCTACCAGATGCTCCATGGGAGAAAGACATGGCAACCTGCGTCTGTAAAGGTTACAGCCTTGGAAACCCTGTGGGGCAGTTCTACACTGCCCTGTAGGGTGGCTACGAGTCAGAATTGACACAACAGCAGCTTGTATAAAGATGACTACTAGATGACATTATTATATATGTACGTATATATGTGTATGTGTATGTACGTATAAATATATACATGTCAATCTGATGTCTGCATTTGAGAACTCAAGACTAAACTTTACAAGGGGATAGGTAGGGAGGAATGTGAATTCTAACATTATTTTGCATTCCATAGACATACTTATAATCTCTGAAAACTTACGGTCCAAAGTCACGAATCAGTGCCAAGAGTTAAACATAATCAAAATAAAAGAAAATGATACTTTGTTATTCTACACCCCTACCAGGCCTTTTCTTTTCCTAAGCGTAGCAGGTAAAATCTGTCCATCATTGAAGCTTTACAGGTTCAGGGCAACATCACAAAACAGAGTACAGAAATATTACGTTTGTTTAGGGGCAAGAGTTGACAGAATGCCTCAGATACTTCAGGATATTACACATTTCAGATTCTCTTCTCCAATTACCTAGGAGGTTGTCCAAAAAAACCAAAAAACTTGTTTACAAATGAAAACTGACAAGTTGTAGTTTCTTTATATTGAGATGCAAAAAGTGATTACCTCACTAGTCTCCAAGTTCTTTCTGGTTCAAGACCTCTTTTGGTGCTAAGCTTCTGACCCCACCTCTGACTTCTTGCTCTTCGCCTTATCCTGATCATACATACGGTTTAAGTCAGTGCCACCCCTTCGTTGTCTCCCTCAGATGGCAGTTTTCACAATTCGGCATTTAATTTTTGGTTGATTACTAATATATGGTCTATGCTCCCCACTGGGTTGTAGGCTTCTACTGCTGGCACACAGGAGGTGCTCAAAGAATATTTGTTGAAAGAATGAAGTCACCGCATTCATAAGGAAATCATGACAGATGCCTGGGGCATGGGTTAACAGATTCGGATGCATTTTTTTTTGCTGAGTTGAGTATGTTTTTCTCCCTCAGAAATGGAGTACATAAAAGTATATTAATTCTTCAATTAAAAACACCTGACAGTATGACACATTTCAGAATAGTTGCTATGCCATGTTTGGCAAAACGAATTTGCTTTTTAATCAGCATTTAACTCTTTACACTCGTCAGTGTTTGGGAGGGGGAAAGAAGCCAATGGACTTGACCTTCCTTGGAGTGTTTTTTATTGCCTACATCTCTCTCTATGCTAAATGGAAGGGAACATGCGAGGGTAACTATAGGTATGGCAAAATTCACCTAATATGATTTCCTAAGGAGCCACTACTAAGAGGATCATGGGCATTTTCCATTTCTTTCAACCCCAGCTTCTAACAGCTGAATTCACTGCAAGCTCACCCTTTTCATGCCAATAGGAAGAAAAAAAAAAATTAAAAATATCCTGGGTCCAAATTTAGCTCGATTTATTTCTAATTCCCTCCCAAATTATCCTTCTATATTCTATAAAGTCAAGTTGGAATTATACAATTTTATCTCAAAGGAAAAATAAAGGGGCGGGGGGGAAGTAAAACAGAAATGCTCCCAAATATTACCTATCATGGGTCTGTACAGGCAGGCATATAATGGACTGAAAGCATACAATTACTAGTGGGAAGCAAACAAGCAAAAATAAATTCTGTTAATGCCCTTTACAGTTAAGGTGAAGATATCCCAGTTTGCCTGTCCCGGAAAAAATTATTACTAATGTCTCTTTTTACTCTCAAAAGTGTTCGGGTTTAGACAATAAATTACATGATCACTTTATTTATGGCTTAAGAAGACCTGATGCTTGGAAAATTTAGGGTATTTGAAAATGTAACCAACTAAATAGCAAAATACATTCCCCCCTTCTGGCTTTGTCATTTTTTAATATATCCTGGAAAAATAATTGTCCTGAAATTCTGAATAACAATCCCAATTATTGCCCCCCCCCCCATATCTAACTGCAGAAACCCTGGTGGCGTAGTGGTTAAGTGCTACAGCTGCTAACTGAAGGGTCGGCAGTTCGAATCCGCCAGGTGCTCCTTGGAAACTCTATGGGGGAGTTCTACTCTGTCCTATAGGATTGCTATTTGAGTCAGAATTGACTCGACGGCACTGGGTTTGGTTTTTGCTTTTATACCTAAATGCATCTGATACACTCCTTGCAAAAATAATACATTCTATGACGATTATACAGAACAATTTAAAGAAATAATAATTTGACCTATACAACATTAAAAACCGAATCCGTTGCCGTCAAGTCAATTCCAACTCATAATGACTCTATAAGACAGAGTAACACTGTCCCATGTTTCCAAGGAGCACCTAGTGGATTTGAACTGCCAGCCTTTTGGTTAGCAGCCATACCTCTTAACCACTACACCACCAGGGGTTTCTATATACAACATTAGGAACAAGCAAATAATGGCATATTTTCAATGAAAACAACAAAAGCAAATGAAAAATACAGTCAACAATCCTAAGTTAAATGTCAGCCTCAAAAAATAATTTGTTCTTGAAGAGTGGGGAGATATATTTTTTCTTTTAGTTCTCTATATTTTGAATATCACTGCTTTGAATATATACTTTGCATATATTCTTATCCAAGCCATGAGTCCCAAATAAGTTTTTTGAAATAGTGACTAGTAAGTCTTAAAATAAGTGCTAGCTTTCATCCATCATGGAAAGCTTTTTAAGATAAGTCTATAGAAAGTAAGTGGCTCCTTGCGCCATCATGGAAAGCTTTTTAAGATAAGTCTATAGAAAGTAAGTGGAACCTTGCGTAAGAGTATTTGAATAGAAACAAAATAAATGCTCTGTGTCAGGAATGATTCAATGGTTTCTTTCAGGGAAAAACATTTCATGTCTATAGCATTTCAGTGCAAATCTCATATAAAATACTTCTGTAGGTAAGTCTACTCTTTCCATCCATTACTTTTTTGACTTTAAATTTGAAGAAGAAAAATACTTAAAATCGCAGTCATAAGCAGTGTGTGTGTTTATGAGTACAATGAACTGTTTTCGTTGGTGTCTTTAATACACTAAAGATATGGGAGTATGTCATAATTTTTTTATTCATTATTTGAGAACACAGAGATAATTAAAATTTCAATGCTTATTGAAAATGTGTGCCAAGGAGGTGGGACCAAATGGTGGAGTAATCAGATGCTTCCTGTGGTCCCTCTTACAATAAAGACCCCCCCCAAAACGAATCGGTTATATATGACAATCTAGGGGCCCTGAACATCAAAGACAAAGTTGAGGAGTCAGACTGAGTGGCACAGTGAGGGAGAGACAGTTCAGAGGCGATCAGGATTTGCCAGACCTGATCTGGCTGGCACCCTGCAGGTTGGATCAGCTGGCCCACGCAGGCTGAGGCAAGTAGCAGTGCTCAGGATGCGTTTTCCACACTGGGAGACAATGAGCAGTGGAGGGTCTGCACAAGCCTCTGGAACCAGGAAAAAGTAGCACTGAATCTGAAAGTTAAGTGAAAGTATCTAACCTACCATGTGGGATCAAAAAAACCCTTCCTCCTCTGGGCTGTATCACTCTCCCATTCACCTACTCCTTCCCCGCTCTGCTCTAGTCCTGGTCCAGCTTCAGTGATTCCCACACCCCCTGGGCCAGAAGTGGCACCGGTCACATGCCACGAGCCATTCTCCTGGCTTTGGAGATAGAACAAATTAACAAACAAATAACGAACAGGAAAAAATAATTTGCCAAGTCCTGTAAACCAAGACCTCAGAACAGGCACAGCTCCTTTGCCTAGACACAGGCATAAGAGGTCCGTGGTCCATGGGCTTTGAATGCCTTTAACCCCTGTCTAGACCTGTGTGGGCTCATTTCAACAGTGTGGGCTCTCATTAACATGGTACGACAAGGTACATACCTGAATCCTATTTTCAACTGCAACAGCTAAGGCGGAGCAGCAGATTCATGACATCTGACACTGCCCTATCCATTAATCAGGGTTCTCATCTACCCACATCAGGGAACTGAGGACTGGTGGCTCCACTTACTCCACCTAGCTACCCAAGACAGTGGTCTGGGAATAAATGGCACCTCCCAGTCCTTACAGCCAACTGCATTGGGTGCCCAAAGACTGGCTGCAAAACCTACCCACCTATGTGCTCTAGGGAACAGGGACATGATTTCCTCCCGAATACTCAGGGGTGGCAGCCATCAGTGCCCTACCTTGCTTAGCACATAACCCCCTACTTCAGTCAGATACCTGTGCCTACTCCATCACCCCTACATAGCCCTGCCTGTCTAGAATTGTGGGTAAGAACCTTCACCACATGCTCAGTGACTGACTACCTGGACATCTGAGCTGAATCCACACAAAAAATATAAATGGACTCCTGGTCTCGCATACCTAGTAACAGCTCTAATCACCTGGTGACAGGATATGAGAGCTTCAAAGACACCAATAATCAAATAGCTCATATGACAAGCCTATCTGGGCATATAAAAACAGAACAAAACAAGAAGCTAAGACAGAGTAAGCAAACATAAATAAATATAATAACTTATTGATAGCTTAGAGACAATGGTCAATATCAAATCACATAAAAAGGCAGACCATGATGGCTTCAGCAAGCATCCAAAACAAAGAACCAAGAAACTCTTGGAAGATAAACTTTTGGAATTTATTACTGGAGGTAGAATTAAAAAAAATAATATACAGAGCTCTTTAAGAGATCAGGAAGGTGATCAGGCAAAATACAGACTAAGACAAGGAACACACAGACAAAGCAAGAGAGGAACTTAAGGTTATACAAGAGAATAATGACCAATTTTACAGGCTGCAAGAATCCACAGAGGGACAGCAAATAGAAATCCAAAAGATTAACAATAAAATTTCAGAATTAGACAACTCAATACAAAGTCAAAAGAGCAGAATTGAGGCAATGGAACTCAGAATTAGTGAGACTGAAGAGACCAGATTAGCAGCAATTTATCTGAGGAAAAATCAGATAAAAGAATTAAAAAAAATTGAAGAAACCCTAAGAACTACGTGGGACTCTATCCAAAGGGAAGAACCTATGTGTGATTGGAGTACCAGAGCAGGGGAGGAAAACAGAAAATACGGAGAGAATTGTTGAGGATTTGTTGGCAGAAAACTTCCCTGATATCGTGAAAGAAGCTCATCAAACCCCACACAGGGTAGATTCCAAAAGAAAGTCACCAACATATATTATAATCAAACTTGCCAAAACCAAATATAAGGAGAGAATTTTAAGAGTGAGTACAGATAAATGAAAAGCATTCTACAAAGGGGAGTCAATAAGACTAAGCTCTGGCTGCTCAGCAGAAACCATGCAGGCAAGAAGTCAATGGGATGACATATATAAAGCCTTGAAGAAAAAAAAAAATTGTTAGCCAAGAATTATATATCCAGCAAAACTATCTCTCAAATATGATGGCAAAACAAGGACATTTCCAGATAAACAGAAGTTAAGAGAATTTGTAAAAACCAAACCAAAATTACAAGAAATACTAAAGGGAGTCCTCTGGTTAGAGAATCAACAACACCAGATAATAACCAAAGGCTATAACACAGGACAGAACAACCAGATATCAACCCAGATAGGGAAGTCACAAAAATAAATCAAAGCTAAAATACCGAAAATAGGGAAACAGAGATGTCAATATGTAAAATATGACAACATTAAAACAAAAAAGACTGATGGAACATAATGTATCATAGAACTTTCATATGGAGAAGAAGTCAAGGTGATATCAGAGAATAAAAATTTGGTTTATTTTAAATTCAGAAAAAGAGATAAATATTAAGTTAACCACAAAAGAAAGTAACAATCCTCCACATTAAAATAAAAAAGAGGAAAAACATAGACTCAGAAAATACAAAATCAATAACAATGAAAAAGATGAAAAGAAAATACATAAAGAAAAATGACTCAGTGTAGAAAATTAAGTGGAACAAAGAAACTGTCAACAATGCATTAAAAAAAAATCAAGATGACAGCACTAAACTCATACCTATCAACAATTATGGTGAAGGTAAATGGATTAAATGTACCAATAAAGACAGAGAGAATGGCAGAAGGGATAAAAACACAAGATGCATCTATGTGCTGCCTTCAAAAGAAACACCTTAGACTCAAAGACACAAACAAACTAAAACTCAAAGGATGGAAAAAATATATCAAGCAAACAACAATCAAAAAAGAGCAGGAGTGGCACTACTAATCTCTGACAAAATAGACTTTAAAGCAAAATCCACCACAAAGGATAAGAAAGGACACTATATAATGATAAAAGGGTCAATACACCAGGACAACATATGTACACTCAAAGACAGGCCTCCAAAATAGATAAAACAAATTCTAACAGTGCTGAAAAGAGAAATACGCAGCTCCACAATAAAAGTAGAACTTCAGCATATTACTTTCAGTGAAGGACAGAACATCCAGAAAGACTGTCAACGAAGACATGGAAGATCTAAATGCCACAATCCACCAACTTGATCTCATAGACTTATACAGAACACTCCACCCAACAGCAGGCAGTATAATTTCTAACGCACATGGGACATTCTCCAGAATAGAGCACATATTAGGCAACAAAGATAGCATTCACAGAATCCAAAACATCAAAATATTACAAAGCATCTTTTCTGACCATAAACCCATAAAAGTAGAAATCAATAACAGAAAAAGCAAGGGAAAAAAAAAAATCAAATATATGGAAACTGAACAAGATTTTGCTCAAAAACTACTGGGTTATAGAAGATATCAAGGACTGGATAGAGAAATTCACAGAGTCAAATGAGAATGAAAACACATCCTACCAGAACCTTTGGGACACAGCAAAAGCAGTGCTCAGAGGTCAATTTATAGCAATAAATGCACACATCCAAAAACAAGAAAGGGCCAGTATCAAAACATTAACCCTACAACTTGAACAAATAGAAAGAAGCAGACAGTTACTAGAAGAAAGGAAATAATAAAAATTAGAGTAGAAATAAATGAAATAGAGGATAGAAAAACAATCAAAAGAGTTACTAAGACCAAAGGTGGTTCTTTGAAAAAAATCAACAAAATTGATAAGCCATTGGCCAAACTGACAAAAGAAAAACAGGAAAGGAAGCAAATAACCTGAATAAGAAATGAGATGGGCAATATCACAACACACCCAACTGAAATTAAAACAATCATAACAGAATACTATGGAAAACTGTACACTGAAAAATTTGAAAACCTAGAGGAAATGGACAAATTTCTAGAAACACATTACCTACCTAAAGTAACACAAGCCTAAGTAAAAAAAAAAAAAAAAAAAAAAATTAAACAAATGTATAACAAAAAAAAGATTGAAGAGATAATTTAAAAACTCCCAACAAAAAAAAAGTCCTGGCACTGACAGCTTCACTGGTGAATTCTACCAAACCTTCAGAGAAGAGTTAACACCAGTACTGCTAAAGGTATCTCAGAGTATAAAAAAGGATGGAATACTCCTGAACTCATTTTATGAAGCCAGCATAACCCCGATACCAAAACCAGGTAAAGACACCACAAAAAAGGAAAATTACAGACCAATATTCCTCATGAACATAGACATAAAAATCCTCAACAAAATTCTAGCCAATAAAATTGAACAATATATCAAAAAAATAATTCACCATGACCAAGTGGGATTCATACCAGGTATGCAAGGATGGTTCAACATTAGAAAAACAATCAATGTAATCCACCACATAAATAAAACAAAAGAAACACCTGATCTTATCAATTGATGCAGAAAACGCATTTGACAAAGTCCAACACACATTCATGATAAAAACTCTCAGGAAAATAGGAATAGAAGGAAAATTCCTCAATATTATAAAGGACATTTATACAATGCCAGCAGCCAACATCACCCTAAGTGGAGAAAGTCTGAAAGCATTCCCCTTGAGAAGGAGAATCAGAAGATGGCCTTTATCACCACACTTATTCAACATTGTGCTGGAGGTCCTGGCTAGAGAAAAAAGGCAAGAAAAAGAAATAAAGGGCATCCAAATTGGTAAGGAAGAAGTAAAAAATCCCTGTTTGCAGATTTGATCTTATACACAGAAAACCCCCCAAAATCCACAAGAAAACTACTGGAACTAATAGTAGATTTTAGAAAAGTATCAAGATAGAAGATAAACATAAAAAAATCACTTACATTCCTCTATACCAACAAAGAGAACTTAGAAGAAGAAATCACCTAATCAATACCATTTACAATAGCCTCCAAGAAGATAAAATACTTAGGAATAAATCTAACCAGAGATGTAAAAGACCTAAACAAAGAAAACTACAAGACGGTAATGCAGGAAACTAAGAGAGACCTACATAAGTGGAAAAGCATACCTTGCTCATGGATAGGAAGACTCAACATTGTGAAAATGTCAGTTCTACCCAAATCGATCTACAGATACAATCCAATCCCGACTGAAATTTCAACATTTTTTTAATGAGATGGAGAAACATTTCACCAACTTTATATAGAAAGTTAAGAGGCCTCAGATAAGTAAAGTATTATCGAAGAAAATGAGAACAAAGTGGGAGTCCTCCCGCTATCTGATTGTATAACCTATTACACTGCTACAGTAGTCACAACAGCCCATTACTGCTTCAACAACAGATACATAGACCAATGGAGCAGAATTGAGAATTTAGATGCAAATTTATCCACCTATGAGCAGCTGATATTTGACAAAGACCCAACACCTGTCTAATGGGGAAAAGACAGCCTCTTTAATAAACGGTGCTGGCATAACTGGATATCCATCTGCAAAAAAAAAAGAAAACAAGACCCATACCTCACGCCATGTACAAAAACTAACACAAAACCGATCAAAGACCTAAATATAAAATCTAAAATGATGAAGATCATGGAAGAAAAAATAGGGACAATGCTAGTAGCCCTAGTACATGGCATAATAAACAGAATACAAAACATAACTAACTATGCACAAACACCAGAAGAGAAATTAGATAACTGGGAACTCCTAAAAGTCAAACACTTATGCTCATCCAAAGATTTCACCAAAAGAGTAAAAAGACAACCTACAGACTGGGAAAAAAATTTTGGCTATGACATATTCCATCACGGTCTAATCTCTAAAATCTACAAGATACTGCAAAATCTCAACCACAAAAAGACAAGTAATCCAATTAAAAAATAGGCAAAGGACATGAACAGTGCTTCACCAAAGAAGACATTCAGGTGGCTAACAGATACATGAGGAAATGCTCACAATCATTAGCCATTAGCGAAATGCAAATCAAAACCACAAGGAGATACCATCTCACTCCAACAAGGCTGGCTTTGACCCAAAAAACACAAAGTAATAAATGTTGGAAGGTCGTGGAGAGACTGGAACACTTATACACTGCTGGTGGGAATGTAAAATGGTACAACCGCTTTGGAAATGAATTTAGTGCTCCCTTTAAAAGCTAGAAATAGAGGTACCATGTGATCCAGCAATCCCATTCCTTGGAATATATCCTAGAGAAATAAGAGCCATCACATGATAGATATATGCACACCCATGTTCACTGAAGCACTTTTCACGATTACATAATGATGGAAACCACGTAGGTGCCCATCAACAGATGAATGGGTAAACAAATTATGGTATATTCACAGAATGGAATACTATGCAACGATAAAGAACAACGATGAATCCAAGAAACATCTCACAACATGGATGAATCCGGAAGGCATTATGCTGAGTGAAATTAGTCAGTCACAAAAAGTCAAATATGGTATGAGACCACTTTTATAAGAACTGAAGAAAAGGTTTAAACACAGAAGAAAATATTCTTTGATGGTTAAGAGGGTGGGGAAGGAGGGAGAGGGGAATTCACTAACTAGATAGTACACAAGAATTATCTTAGGTGAAGAGAAGGACAACACACAATACAGGGGAAAGGCAGCACAACTGGACTAAACCAAAACTTAAGAAGTTTCCTGAACACCACCAAATGCTTCAAGGGACAGAGTAGCAGGGGCGGAGTTCTGGGAACCATGGTTTCGGAGGACATCTAGGTTAACTGGCATAACAAAGTTTATTAAGAAAATGTTCTGTATTTCACTTTGGTGAGTGGTGTCTGGGGTCTTAAAAGCTTGTGAGCGTCCCCTCTAAGATTCATCCATTGGTCCCAACCCACCTGGAGCAAAGGAGAATGAAGAACACCAAAGACACAAGGAAAATATTAGCCCAAGAGACAAAAGGGCCACATAAACTAGAGACTCCATTAGCCTGAGTACAAAATAACTAGATGGTGCCTGGCTACCACCAATGACCGCCCTGACAGGGAACACAAGAGAGAGTCCCTGATGGAGCAGGAGAAAAGTGTGGTGCAGAACTCAAACTCACATAAAAAGACCAGACTTCATGGTCTGAGACTGGAAGAACCCCCGAAGACATGGCCCCAAGAATCTCTGTTAGCCCAGAACTAAAACCATTCCTGAAGCCAAGATTAGACCTGACTATAAAACATAAAATAATACTCATAAAGAGTGTGCTTCTTAGTTCATGTAGACACAGAAGACTAAATGGGCATCTCCTGTCTGGAGGCGGGATGAGAAGGCAGAAAGGGATAGGAGCTGGTTGGGGGGACACAGGAAACCCAGGGTGGAAAGGAGGAGTGTGCTGTCACATTATAGGAATTGCAACTAGGATCACACATAACAATATGTGTATAAATTTTTATATGAGAAATTAATTTGAGCTGTAAACTTTCACCTAAAGAACAAGAAAAAACAAAACAAAATAGTATCTGAGGCCTCCTCAGCGTGCAGACGGTGCTGACATCCTGCACACTGACAAGCGCCAGGGAGTGCCAGCACAACGAGTCCACCCAAGGGAAAAAGGACCAGTCAGCAATGGGCCTCCTTATCCTGAGGTCTCCTGCTCTGAGCCCCAACCCACGCCGCCACTCCCCTGAGAGGGCCCTCCCCACCCCCGCTCTGCCCCTCACAGGGTCCCACTGCCTGCTCTGCCCCCTTATACAGCCCTTTCCACCCACCTGCCTTCGTGGCTGATTCTTCCCACTCCTTGGCTCATGCTGACCTCGCCTCAGCCTGCACTATGGCCTCCGGCCTGAGGGGTCGCCCTACAGGCCTCTGCGTGCCACGCTGGGGTCTCCCGCACTCATGCGGTGGCAGACAAAAAAAGAAAATGTGTACCGAATCAAATATAGGGCATTGAAATAGTGATAAGCCAGCCGTAGGATAACTATAGAAAATTCTTCTGGATTTCTCCTCTGGGATTCCGGGGAAGACTCCAACAAAAAACAGCCTTTTTTGCCTTGGGCCATTCATTTAACCTTTCTAAACACCAATTTCCGGCTAAGCACTTAACCGTTGCGTCCAGAGAGCTCTTTCCTGGTATGTTAAAAGGAGCCAAAACGACGTTCCTTGCTAGTATCGCAGAGTTAACAGGATGAAATAAGAAAAAGAGTCCATGTTACTATCATTATCTTTGTTATAAGACCATCTTCATGATGACTTTCCTGAGGAAGCAGACGACTGTGAAATGCCTGGGATTCAGAGTCTGAGTCAGCTGCCAGGCTGGTTTACTGGATACCTTTTCTTGGGCAAGTTATTTAACCTTCTTAATTCTCAGTTTGTTCATACAAAATGGGGTTAAAAACAGCATTAAGCTTACCTTCAACCTGTAGAAAACCCGTTGCCGACAAGTCGATTCCTACTCATAGTGACCCTATAAGATAGAGTAGAACTGCCCAATGGAGTTTCCAAGGAGCTCCTGGTGATTGAACTGCTGACCTTTTGGTTACCAGCTATAGCACTTAACCACTATGCCACCAGGGTTTCTGATGCTTGTAAAATAATGCAAAATGTCTCTCAAATAAATATTAGTTTTGGTATTAGAGAGCAGAGATGCTGTAATGATAATTTCTTGCAATATAAAATAGGTGATAAAACCCCCCGGTACTTCTAAAAGTCTGAAATGGGTCTACAGATAATATGGAGACTCAACATAATGGTGGGGAGGGAAAGAAGTGGATTCGATCTTTAAAATTATTTTGGAAACAAAAGAGTGAAAAACTATAAGAATCTGTGTGTTACTGGGTTGGGTTACTAATTAGTTCCTTCAAGTCTACTATGGCTTATTGTAATCTATATCGTGTTATACTTCAAATTGTTTTGTGATATATATAAGCAGAGTTGTTAACTGTGAGGAAAATTTGATACCCAAAAAATCATCAAAACAGAGAAAAGAGAGTGGCAGGGGTTATAGAAATCTACTAACTGGATTAAAGTAGATGTAAGGAGGCCTTGGACATGAAAGTCAGATGTTAGTGTGATCAAGTAAGAAAAAAAGCAGCAGGTGGATTTCCAGCAGCATGATATTCAAAAGCTGTCACCAGGTTAGTGATTGAGAAGTGTAGTTGAAAATCCTAATAAAGCTCAGTCACCATGATCAAGTTTACCTCGTTTGCTACCTTAGAACACAGAAGCTTCAAGACATTTTTCATAGACAGGAAGTAATTTTCAGTCCTCACCCATTTGGGAATAAAGTTAATTGTGAGAGAGCTGAGGAGCAACTGAGTATGAAGGCATGTTACTCGGTCAAAATTTTTCTTAAGAGAAATGTAACCTCATTTTACAGATTTTTTTTAAACCTTGTTCCACCTCTTTAGTAAACAAAATTTGAAAGGTTTTTGTGTAATAAACATTGGCTGTTTGGTCGTTGGAGCAGTTCTACTCTGTCCTGTAGGGTCGCTATGGGTTGGAATCGACTCGATGGCACTGCGTTTTGGGTTCTGGGGGTTTGATCATTTACTTTTTGGAACCTGGTAATGGAGAAGAGAGATATCACAGTTCAAGGGGTAAATAATTCAGGGACAGTCTCTCTGGACTGAGAATAGTTTTAAGTGTATTCCTAAATAAGCCGAACCAAACCTGTTGCTGTTGAGTCGATTCTGATTCATAGAGATCCTATAGGACAGAGTAGAACTGCCCCATAACGTTTTCAAGGTGTGGTTGGTGTATTGGAACTGGACCTTTTGGTAAGCAGCTGAGCTCTTAACCACTGCTCCGCCAGGGCCCCATGCATTCCTAAATAGATAGTTTATTAATCGATGTTGGCAATTTTTGGTTCAGGCTCTCTCACTATTTTGCCTTCTTGCGTATTTGCGATAATTGATACCTCTTTCACGATGGGCAAATAAACATTACCTGACAGAATTAAAAAAAAAAAAGTCAGGGAAAAAATATCACCACCAAGTGCAAAACCTTATAAATTGTGAAAAGATTACTAGTAATCAACATATCTGACTTTCTCTTTATGCAAATGTTATTGGAAATCATGTGTATGCAAATAAAGTGCTTCTTTATGACAGAGATTAAAGATATACAGTACAGTGGTTAGTATTCTTTGTATACATCCACATACAGCAAGATTGATATGCAAGCAAAATGAATTACAATGAGGACTAACACTCTGTTATTATCATATCACTCAAAACCAGTACTGAATAGGCAATAAAGGATTCAGGGAAAGGTGGAAATAGGGCAAAGCATTAGCAAGAAACTGGAAGATTTCTCTTATACGAATATGGTTTTATAACAGTTGTAGTTTAAAAATCTATAGGCTACAAGCAAAATAAAATACAATGGAAATAAAATAACAACAAAATTATTTATGAAACAATAACAGCCTTGCGAACATTTGCAGTCTTTGGGCAACATTGATCTCTTTAGGTCTTAGATCCTGAAGATCAATGATAAAGTGTTCATATAAATTTTCATTGCAGAAGAAAACTGTAACTGATTCTGTCTTTATTATTATAGAGAAGAAGAGCTACCAAATCCAAATTAGATATTCAATTTGAAGCTCTTTGGGGGAACCAGTGGTAGAATTCTCCGTATGGGAGACTCTTGTTCATTGCCTGGCCAACGTACCTCATACCCACCTGTCTGTCGGTGAAGGCTTGTGTGTTGCTATGATGCTGAACAGATTTTAGCATAGTTCTAGACTTAAATGGACTAGGAAGAAAGGCCTGATAAGCTACTTCAAAAAATCAGCCAGTGAAAAACCTATGAATTACAACAGTCTGATCAGCAACCAATCACGGGGAGGGGACAGGACTGGGCAGCATTTCCTTAAGTTGTACATGGGGTCTCCATGACTTGGGGGTGGACGCCACAAAAAAAAAAAAAAAAAAACAGTGATAACTCTTTCATTAGGACAATGGTGTTTTAAAAAATGTTATGCATATCAGCTAAGAAACAGCATTTACACAAAAGCTTTCAGAGTCATGAATTATATAAAATGCTAAGCTTATAGTATGGTCAGGTACTATTTTCTTTTGAAGCTTGAAACAAAACAGCAGCTGAGATGATAACCTGTAATTATGGATTAAGGAAGTATTTTATTCATGTATGATTAATTTAGAATTTTGCTTAGAAGGAATAAATATGGTATTCCTGAAATCCACTTCCTCTTAAAAAGACATACTGTGAAAAGTAGATCTAATCTGTTCAAATCCTTTGGCAAATGATTGAAAATTTCCAGGTCTCCTCAAAACTAAATCTAAACACTGAGTTATTGCAACTACTTTTGAGTAGCTTACAGACAAATGTTACTTAAATAATCTCTAGTTTACATCTGACTTGGGACTCAGAAATGCTGAAAGTGCTACAGACACAAAAAAAATGTGAGGATGCAACAAAAAATGTGTTCCTCATTCTCAGTCCTCTTCTAGAGTTGTTTAAAACAAACGAATCAACAAAACCCATGGTCCGAAGAACTCAGCCACGGTAACTGGGTCCCTCAAGGTATCTGGATGTGTCTAGGAAGTTTGTATGACTTTGTCTTGGTCAAGTTGTGCTGACTTCCCCTATATTGTGTGTTATCTTTCGCATCACCAAGTTAACACTTGTCTACTATCTAGTTAGTGATTTCCATTCCTACCCCTCCCCGCCCTTGTAACCATCAAAGATTGTTTCTTTCTACGTAAACTTTGTCATGAGTTTTTATAGTAGTGGTCTCATACAATAGGTTGTTTCCATCTTTTTTGCTACTGTGAATAATGGCGCAATGAACATGGGTGTGCGTATGTCAATTTATGTGATGGCACTTGTTTCTCTAGGATATATTTCTAGTAGTGGGATTCCTGAATCACACGGTATTTCGATTTTTCCAAAATTGTTGAACCATTTTGCATTTCCACCAGCAGTACATAAGTATTGCAATCTCCCCACAGCCTCTCAAACACTTGTTGTTTTCTTTTTTTTTTTTTATGTGTGCCAATAATGTTGGGGTGTGATGGTATCTCACTGTAGTTTTGATTTGCATTTCTCTAATGACTAGTGATGGTGAGCATTTCCTCATGTGTCTGTTAGCTGCCTGAATATCTTCTTTGGTGAAGTGTCTGTTCATATGCTTTACCCATTTTTTTTAATTGGATTGTTTTTCTTTTTTTGTAGAGGTATTGGATTTTACTATAGATTTTGGAGTTTAGACCTTTGGTGGATTTGTCATAGCCAAAAATTTCCTTTCCCAGACTGTAGCTTCTCTTTTTACACATTTGGTAAAGTCTTTTGATGAGTGTAAGTGTTAAATTTTTTAGAAGATCCCACTTATTTAGCTTATCTTTTTGGTGTTTTTGTATTGTTAGTGATGGTTTGTATCCTATTTAAACAGTGTATTAGGGCCTTTAGCGTTGACCCTACTTTTTCTTCAATGATCTTTATAGTTCTTGGTCTACTTTTTCTTCAATGATCTTTATAGTTCTTGGTTTTATATTTAGGTCTTTGATCCATTTTGAATTAGTTTTTGTGTATGGTGTGAGGTATGAGTCCTGTTTCATTTTTTTGCCAATGGACATCCAGTCTTACCAGCACCACTTGTTAAAAAGGCTGTCTTTTCTCTATTTGATGGGCTTCGGACATTTGTCAAAGGTTAGGTGACTGTAGGTGGATGGATTTATATCTGTATTCTCAATTCTGTTCCATTGATAGATGTGTCTGTCGTTGTACCAGTACCAGGCTGTCTAAACTACTGTAGCTGTCTAGCAGGTTCTGAGGTCCGGTTGTGGGAGGCCTCCTATGTTATTCTTCTTCAACATTGCTTTAGTTTTTCGGGGCCTCTTTCCTTTCCTTATAAATTTAATGATTAGTTTTTCCGTCTCATTAAAGAATGCTGTTGGTATTTGGATTGGGATTGCAGTGTATTTGTAGATTGGGTAGAGTTGACATTTTCACAATGTTGAGTCTACCTATCCATGAGCATAGTATGATTTTCCATTTATGTAGGGTTTTTTTTTTTTTTGGTTTCTTGCCATAGTGTTTTGTAGTTTTTTCTTTGTATCAGTCTTTTAAGCTATCTGGTTAGATTTATTCCTAAGTATTTAATTTTTTTAGAGGCTATTATAAATGGTATTCCTTTCTTGATTTCTTTTTCATAGTTCTCTTTATTGTTGTATAGGAATTCAACTGATTTTTTTATATTGATCTTGTGTCCTGCTACTCTGCTGATCTTTCTATTAGTTCCACTACTTTTCTCGTGGAATCTTTTGTGTTCTGTATGTGTGGTGACATATCTGCAAATAGGGATAGTTTTACTTCTTGCTTACCCATTTGGATGCCTTTTACTTCTTTTTCTTGCCTTATTGCTTGAGCAAGGACTTCCAGCACAATGTTAAATAGAAGTAGTGATAAAGGGCATTTTTGTCTTGTTCCTGTTCTCAGGCGGAATGTTTTTAGCCTCTTTTAGCCTCCATTGAGAATGATATTAGTTGTTGGTTTTGTATAGATGCCCTTGATTGTATTGAGGAATTTCCCTTCTCTACCTATTTTATTGAGAGTTTTTGTCAGGAATGGGTGTTGGGCTTTTTCGCATTGCTTGAGGTGATTGCGTGATTCTTTCGTTTTATTTATGTGAATTATGTTGATTGATTTTCTAAAGTTGAACCATCCTTACATACCTGGTATGAATCCTACTTGGTAGTGGTGTATTGTTTTTTTGATATGTTGCTGAATTTTATTGGCTAGAATTTTGTTAATTTTTGCATCTATATTCATATTCTTTTTTTGTGGTGTCTTTGCCTGGTTTTGGTATCAAGGTTATGCTGGCTTCATAGAATAAATTCAGAAGTATCGCTTCCTTTTCTATGTTCTGAAATAGTTTGAATAGTACTGGTGTAAGCTCTTCTCTGAATGTTTGGTAGAATTTTCCAGTAAAGCCACCTGGGCTATGGCTTTTTTGTTGTTGTTGTTTTATTATTATCTTTTCTATCTCTTCTCTTGTTATGGGTCTGTTCAGATTTTCAATATCATTTTGTGTTATTTTGGGTAGGTAGTGTGTTTCTAGAAATTTGTCCATTTCTTCTAGGTTTTCAAATTTGTTGGAGTATGGTTTTTCGTAATACTCTGTTATGATTTTTTTATTTCAGTTGGGACGGTTGTAATGTCCCCCATTTCATTTCTTATTTGGGTTATTTGCATCCTCTCCTGATTTTCTTTTGTCTATTTGGCCAGTGGTTTGTCGATTTTGTTGATCCTTTCAAAGAACCAACTTTTGGTTTTGTTGATTCTTTCTATTGTTTTTCTATTCTCTATCTCATTTATTTCTGCTCTGGCCTTTATTATTTCCTTTCTTCTGGTGGCTGTGGGCTTCTTTTGCTGTTCTCTTTCTATTTGTTCAAGTGTGGTAGCTAATGTTTTGATTTTGTCCCTTCTTTTTTTGATGTGTGCATCTATTGCTATAAATTGACCTCTGAGGACTGCCTTTGCTGTGTCCCAAAGGTTTTGGTATGATGTGTTTTCATTCTTGATAATTCTAGGAATTTTTTTATTCCATCTCTGATTTCTTCTATTACCCAGTGGTTTTAAACCAGGGTGTTATTCAGTTTCCATGTATTTGATTTTTTTTTCCTTGCTCTTCCTGTTATGAATTTCTACTTTGATGGTGCTGTGATCAGAGAAGGTACTTTTTATTATCTTAATGTTTAGGATTTTGTCAAGGGTTGCTTTGTGGCTTAAGATGTGGTCTGTTCTGGAGAATGTTCCATGTGTGTTGGAAAAGAATGTGTACTTTGCCGCTTTGGGGTGGAGTGTTCTGCATACGTCTATGAGGTCAGGTTGGTTGATTGTGTCGTTTAGATCTTCTGTATCTTTGTTGAGTTTCTTTCTAAATGTTCTGCGCTTTACTGAGAGTGGCATGTTGAAGTCTCCTACTATCATTGTGGAACTGTCAATTTCTCTTTTCAGTGCTGTTAGAAATTTGAATTGGGTATTTTTGGAGTCTTGTCATTGGGTGCGTAGATATTTATTATGATTATGTCCTCATGGTAGATTGTCCTTTTAATCATTATATTATGTCCTTCCTTGTCTCTTATGGTACATTTTGTTTTAAAGTCTGTTTTATCTGAGATTAATATTGCCACTCCTGCTGTTTTTTGGTTGCTATTTGCTTGATGCATTTTTTTCCATCATTTGATTTTTGATAAATTTATATCTTTATTTTGAAGGTGTGTCTCTTGCAGACAGCATATTCATGGGTCCTATTTTTTTATCCATTCTGTCACTTTCTGTCACTTTATGGGTGCATTTAAGCCATTTACGATCAATGGGATTATCGATAGGTGTGACTTTATTGCCGCCATTTTGTAGGATTTTTTTTGTGTGTGTGTGGTGCTGATGTTTCCTTTGTTCCTGTTGCTCTCCTGTGCAGAATTCCTTTCGTTTGTGGATTTTTTTCAATTCTTTCATTTTTGTAGATTTTGTGTTTTCTGAGACTTTATGTTTTGCTCCTTTTTTTTTGATAGGTAGGTTTGTTAACTTTATTTATGGTTATTGAAATTTACCTCCATCTTCCTAAGTTTAAGACAGTCCTTTATTACTTGATATTGCCTTGACTTTCTCTCCCTTTGAAAGATCTATACCTCATCATTTCTTCCCTCTTTTATTGTTCTGATGTTGTTGTCTTTTACAAATCGACCTCCCTGGGGTCTTGCTATAAATCTTTTGTTTTGTTTTATCCTTTAGAGTGTATTACCTAGGTTGGTATCTGGTTGATACTGTCCTGTGTCCTAGATTCAGTTTATCGTCTGATGTTGTTGGTTCTCTAATCAAAGGGCTCCCTTTAATAATTCTTGTAAGTTTGGTTTGGTGATTACATATTACCTTAATTTCTTTTATCTGGAAATATACGAATTTTGCCACCATATTTGAGCTAGAGTTTTGCAGGACATATTATTCTTGTTTAATAATTTTCTTTCTTTGAAGGTGTTATATATATATCATCCCAATGCCTTCTTGCCTTCTTGCCTGCATGGATTCTTCTGAGTCATCAGAGCTTAGTCTTATTGTTTTCCCTTTGTGTGTGACTTTTTGTTTTCCTTGAGCTGCTCTCAGAATTCTTTCTTTGGCTTTGATTTTGGCATGTGTGGTTATGATATGTCTTGGTGACTTTCTTTTGGGGCCTATTCTATATAGGATTGGTTGAGCTTCTTGGATGGTCAGCTTTTCATCTTTCAGGATACTAGGGAAGTTTTCCATCAGCAAATCTTCAGTGATCCTCTCTGTGTTTTCTGTTTTCTCTCCCTGCTCTGGAAATCCGATCACAAACAATTTTTTTCTCTTGATTGTATCCCACATTGTTTTCAGGGTTTCTTCATTTTTCTTCATTCTTTTCTCTAATCTTTCTTCAAATAAAGTGGTATCCAAGGATTTGGCTTCAATTTCACTGATCCATTGTTCCATTGTTTCAGATTTGCTCCTAAGCCTTCTTTTGCATTGTCTATTTCTGAAATCTTGTAGTTTATCTTCTGGATTTCTAATTGCTGTTTTTGTATGATTTCTAATTGTTTATTTATTTTAACATTTTGTTCTTGCATTATTTTCCTGAATTCTGCCATTCCTTTGTCTGTGTTTTCTCTGATTTTGTCCATATTTTCCATGATTTTGTCTATTTTTTCTTCTTAGTTTTGTCTGTGTTTTCCTTCATCTCTTTCCTAATTGCTTGGATAGCCCTGAATATTACACTTTTGAATTCGCTCTCAGGTAGTTCCAGTGCCTTTTCTCCTGGAAGCGCATCTGGTGTTTTATTACGATTGGTAACTGGTGCCATCCTGCCCTGTTTTTTAAAATATGTTTTGATGTTGTCTGCTGTCTCTGAGACATTCAGTAATTATTTTTTGCCTTTATTGATTGTAGGGTTGTTTGTTTCATCCTGCTTTTTTTGTTTTATTTGATTACATCTGGGTCGGCAGGCTGGGCATGTTTTGTTGCTTGCTCATCTGTGGGCATGATACTTCTCACCACCTTGCCCAGGTGGGCAAGGCCAGTTGCTCAGTTATAGTGCAGTAGGGCAGGTTCAGTGGGGGGTAGTGAAGATGGTTTGTTTGTGGCATGAACTGGAGCCGACAGGGCAGGGCTAGAGAGAAGTGTGGGCAGGGCCCAGGAGTCTGCTCCAGTGCTGCTCATGGATGCAGCACTTGGAACTCAGTGCAGATAGGCAGGAGGGAAAGGAGAGGATATGATGTGTGGAGCTAAGCGGGTGAGAGGAATAAGAGAAAGAAGAGAGAAACAGAAGCCAAAAAGAGCACAAAAAAAGAAAAAAAGATGAAGCTAAAAAATAAATAAAATGGCAGTGAATTGAGATTCCACGAGTGTGGACAGGGAAGATCCAGGGAGGCTGTGTGCCAGTAGCTATCTAAGTGGTGCAGCTTGGCCTGTCAAGAAAGGGTGTAAGCATCACACAGGGCTAGGAGGACAAGGGAAAGAAAAGAAGGAAAAGAGAGAAAAATAACAAAAGGAAAACGAAACAAAACAACCATAAAAAATTAATTAATAAATAAATATGGTGCTGAGGGAGCTGGTCATTGGGGGTGGGGTGGAATTAAGGTGGCAGTGAGCTGGTGTCTCTTGTGCCAAGCAGAAGAGCCTGGCCTGTCGCAGTGGAGGGGTGGCAGCACAGGGCTTAGGTGGGAGGGAGAAGGGAAAGGGATAAGGGGGAAGATAAAGAAAATAAAAAATATAGGGCTGAAGGATCTGGCCTGTGGCAATGGTACAGCCCCAGAGAGGCTGTGTGCCAGTGACTCTCTAGCAGGGTGGTGCAGTGCAGCCCATCGAGAAGGAGGGGCAATGCATGGGACTCGGTGGGCAGGAGAAAAGAAAAGAAGGAAGGTAGAGAGAGAGAAGAAACAAACAAAAAATGTTTGCAAGCGAGCCAGCTGATGACAGCAGCACAGAACCAGGGGGATGAGTGCCAGTGGCTTTCTAGCCAAGGGGTGCAGGATGGCCCTTTGAGAATGGGTGGGAGCAGTGCACAGGACTGGGTGGTCAGGAGAAAGGAAAAAAAGGGAGAGAGAGAGAGAAGCAGCAGAAACAAAAAAGGAACAAAGAAAAGAAAATTCTAAAATAAGTCAGCCTGTGGGGGTAACACAGACTTGGGGAGGCTGTGCACTGGTGACTTTCTAGCCAAGGAGTGCAAGCTCAGTGCTAGGTGGGTGGGAGAAAGGAAAGGAAGGGAGAAAAAAACAAACAAGTAAAAAAATATAGTGCTGAGGGAGCCGGCTTGTGGGGGCAGCATGGATTTGGGGAGGCTGCGTGCCAGTGGTTCTCTAGCCAAGTGGTGCAGCATGGCCCATTGAGATGGGGTGAGGAAGGCACACAGGGCTAGGTGGGTGAGGGAAAGGAAAGAAGACAAAGAGAAAAACAAAAAAAGCACACCACCACACACCAAAAAAAAACAATAACAAATATATGTGTGTATAGATAGGGATAGGGATAGAGATAGAGAGAGAGATATTTGGTGTCGGGGAAACTGATGTTGGGAGCGAGGCAATCCAGGTGGCAGTGAGCTGGTGTCACTCTGGCTGAGTGACCATGGCCCACTGGAAAACAGTAGAGGCTGCAAAGAGGGAGGAAGGGTGGGGTGGGAAAGCATGTATCCCTGGTTACCAGGTACTGTTTCCTGTTGGGAGCTCCATGAGGCTGCCTTCCTGTACTCCTTATCTGTGCTTCTTGGTGGCTGAGGTCTAAAATGGCAAATTCGTGCTGTGTTAGCTGATGGGGACCTCCACTCTGTAGCTCTCCTCATTCACTGTTCTCTGTCAGTTTCTTGCTCCGTTCAGTGGTTGATTGAGTTCTTTGTCACTTCATTTGACACTTAGGGTCAAAGTTTGAAATTGGTATCCATTTTACTTAGTTTTTTGGGTCTTCACTGCAGAATGATGGCATGGTGCTTCTGTCTATAATGCCATGTTGAGTCTGCCTCAGACATCCAGTTTTGCCAGCACCATTTGTTAAAAAGACTGTCTTTCCCTGTTTAGTAGACTTTGGTCTTTTGTCAAAGATCAGCTGACCACAGGTGGATAGATTTATGTCTGTTTCACGATTCTGTTCCATTTGTCTAGCTGTCTGTCATTGTACCAGTACCAGGATGTTTTGACTACCATGGCTCTATAGTAGGTACTTGAGATCAGGCAGTGTGAGGCATCCTACTTTCTTATTTTTCTTCAATAATACTTTGCTTATCCAGGGTCCCTTTCTTTTCCATATAAAGTTGGTGATTAGTTTTTCCATCTCATTAAAGAATGCTCTTGGTATTTGCATTGGGATTGCATTATATCTGTAGATCGTTTTGGACAGTCACAATATTGAGGCTTCCTATCCATAAGCACGGTATGATTTTCCATTTATGTAGGTCTCGTTTGATTTCTCGCAATAGTGTTTTATAGCTTTCTTTGTATAAGTCTTTAACTTCCCTGGTTGGATTTATTCATAAGTATTTTATCTACAGGATTTAAGAACTCGGCTACTAAACAAAAGGTCAGCGGTTTAAATCCACTAGCTGCTCTTTGGAAATCCTGTAGGGCAGTTCCACTCTGTCCTGTAGGGTTGCTATGAGTCTGAATTGACTCAATGGCAACAAATATTATAAATAATATTGTTTTCCTGATTTCCTTTTCAAAGTTCTCTTTTTTGGTATATAGGAATCCAAATGAATTTCGTATGTTGATCTTGTATCTAGCTGCTCTGCTGAATCTTTCTATTAGTTTCAGTAGTTTTCTTGTGGAATTTTTGGGGTTCTGTATGTATAGGATCATATCATTTTTGAATAGGGATAGTTTTACTTCTTCTTTTCCAATTCGGATGCACTTTATTTATTTTTCTTGTCTTATTGCTCTAGCAAGGACTCCAGCACAATGTTAAATAGGAGTGGTGATAAATGGTATCCTTGTATTTTTCCTGTTCTCAGGGGGAATGTTTTCAGTGTCTCTGTGTTGAAAATGATGATAGCTGTTGATTTTGTCTAAACCCAGGTTTGTATAGATACCTTTTAATATGTTGAGAAATTTCCTTTCTATTCTCGTTTTCCCTCACGTGTCTGTGAGATTTTTGTACTGTGGGGGCTTGCATGTTCCTGTGATGCCACTGGTATTCAAATACCAGCAGGGCCACCCATGGTGGATAGGTTTCAGCTGAGCTTTCAGATAAAGATAGACTAGGAAGAAGGACCCAGTGGTCTACTTCTGAAAAAAAAAAAAAATTAGCCAGTGAAAACCTTATGAAGAGCAGTGCAACATTATCTGATATAGTGCCAGAAAATGAGCCCCTTAGGTTGGAAGGCATTCAAAAAGTGACTGGGGAAGAGCTGCCTCCTTAAAGTAGAGTCGATCTTAATGATGTGGATGGAGTCAAGCTTTTGGGACCTTCATTTGCTGATGTGGCATGACTCAAAATAAGAAAAAACTGCTGCAAACATCCAAGAATAATGAGAATGTGGAATGTATGAAGTATGAATCTAGGAAAATTGGAAGTCATCAGAAATGAAATGGAACACATAAACATTGATATACCAGGTATTAATAAGCTGAAATGGACTGGTAATGGCCATTTTGAATCAGACAATCATATGATCTACTAACCCAGAAATGACAAATTGAAGAGGAATGACATTGCATTCATTGTCAAAAAGGATATTTCAAGATCTATCCTGAAGTACAACATTGTCAGTAGTAGGATAATATCAGTACACCTACAAGGAAGACCAGTTAATACGAATATTATTCAAATTTACTTACCAACCAATAAGGCCAAAGTTGAAGGTTTGTATCAACTTTGGCAGTCTGAAATTGATTGAATATGCAATCAGGATGCATTGATAATTACTGGTGATTGGAATGCAAAAGTTGGAGACAAAGAAGAATCAGTAGTTGGAAAATATGGCCTTGGTAATAGATATGATGCTGGAGATTGTATAGTTTAGACATGTTATCAGGAGGGATCAGTACTTGGAGAAGGACTTCATGCTTGGTAAACAGTGTCAGTGAGAAAAGTGAAGATCCTCAAGGAGATAGATTAACATGGTGCCCGCAACAATGGGCTCAACCATAACAAGGATCGTAAGGATGGCGTGGGACTGGGTAGTGTTTTGTTCTTTTGTGTGTGTGGTTGCTATGAGTCCAAATCAATGTGATGGCACCTAAAAACAACAATTTTTATTTTATTGAGAGTTCTTATCAGGAATGGGTGTTGAACTTTATCAAATACCTTTTTTGCATTGACTGAGATGATCATGTGACTTTTTGTTGTTGTTCTATTTATGTGCTGGATTATGTTGATTGATTTTCTAACATTAATCCATCCTTGCGTACCTGGTATGAATCACAGTTGGTCGTGGTGTGTTATTTTTTTGATATGATGCTGAATTCTATTGGCTGGAATTTTGTTGAGAATTTTTGCGTCTATATTCATGAGAGACATTGGTCTGTAATTTTTTTTTTGTGTGTGTGTGTGTGGTGTCATTGCCAGGGTTATGCTGGCTTCATAGAATGAATTCAGTAGTATTCCTTCCTTTTCTATGCTCTGAAATTGTTTGAGTAGTAATGGAGTGATCTCTTAATATTTGATGGAATTCTCCAGTGAAGTCATGCAGGCCAGAGTTTTTTTGTTGGAAGATTTTTTTATTACCTCTTCAATCTATTCTTATGGGTCTGTTCAGATTTTGTCTTAGTTTGTGTTAGTTTTGGTAGGTAATGTGTTTCTAGAAATTTGTCCATTTCTTCTAGTTTCTCAAATATGTTGGGTGTACAATTTTTCATAATATTCTGTTATGATCCTTTTTACTTCAGTTTGGTCTGTTGTAATGTCCCCCATCTCATTACTTATGTGGATTATTTGCTTCCTCTCCTGTTTTTCTTTTGTCACTTTGGCCATTGGTTTGTCAATTTTTTTTTTTTTTTTCATAAAACCAACTTTTGATTTTGTTGATTCTTTCAATTGTTTTTCTGTTCTCTATTTTATATATTCTGCTCTAATCTTTATTATTTCCTTCTGGTGTCTGTAGGCTTCTTTTGCTGTCCTCTTTCTATTTGTTCAAGATGTAAGGCTACAATTTAATTTTGGACCGTTCTTCTTTTTTGATGTGTGAATTTATTGCTATAAATAGCCCTCTGAGCCCTAACTTTGCTGTGTCCCAAGGTTTTGGTATGATGTGTTTTCATTCTCATTTGATTCTAGAAATTTTTTTTTTTTAATTTCCTCTTTGATTTCTTCTATTACCCAGTTGTTTTTAAGCAAGATGTTATTTGGTTTCCATGTATTTGATTTTTTTTTCCCATGCTCTTCCTGTTATTGATTTCTACTTTTATGGTGTTGTGATCAGAGAAGATACTTTGTATCATTTCAATGTATTGGATTTTGTTGAGGGTTGCTTTGTGGCCTAAAATGTGGTCTATTCTCAAGGATGTTTCATGAGTATTGGAAAAGAATGTATACTTTGCTGCTATTGAGTGGAATGTTTTATATATGTCTATGAGGTCAGTCTGGTTGCTTGTGGCCTTTAGATCTTCTGTATCATTGTTGTGTTTCTTTCTAGGTGCTCTATCCTTTACCAAGAGTAGTATATTGAAGTCTGCTACTATATTTTTGGAAACATCTATTTCTCTTCTTAGTGCTGTTAGGATTTTTTTTTTTATGCGTTTTGGAGCCCTGTAGTTGGGCATGTAGATATTTATTAAGGGTTATGTCTTCTTGGTGGATTGTCCTTTTAATCATGACATGATGTCTCTACTTGTCTTTTATGGTTGATTTTGCCTGAAGGTCTTTTTTATCTGAGATTAGTGTTGCACTCCTGCTCTTTTCTGATTACTGCTTGCTTGATATATTTTTATCCATCCTTTGACTTTTAATATATTTATGCCTTTATATCTAATGTGTGTCTCTTGTAGACAATGTAATGATGGGTCATGTTTTTTATCCATGCTGTCACTCCCTATCTCTTTACAGGTGCATTTAAATCATTTATATTTAGTATGATTATCAATAGGTATGAGTTTATTGCTGTCATTGTTTTGCTTTTTTTTTTTTTTTTTTGTGGTGCTGACACTTTCTTTGTTCTCCTATTTTCCTATCCTGAGTTCCTTTTGTTTGTGGATTTTCTTTTCCTTTCTTTCATTATTATCAATTTTGTCTTTCCCAAGTCTTTATTTCTTCTTTTTTATTTTGATGAAGAGGTTTGTTAACTTTCTTTGCAGTTACCTTGAAATTTACTCCTATCTTCCTAATGATGCAGGAAACATCAAAAGAAGATGGCAAGAATACAAAAAATCGTTGTACCAAAAGGAATTTGTCGATGTTCAACTGTTTCAGGAGGTAGCATATAATCAGAAACTGATGGTATTGAGGGAAGAAGTCCAAGATGCACTAAAGGCATTGGTGAAAAACAAGACTTGAGGAATCTATGGAATAAATTGAGATGTTTCAACAAATGGATGAGACACTGGAAGCTCTCACTCATCTGTGCCAAGAAATTTGGAAGACAGCCACCTGGCCAACTGACTGGAAGAGATCCATATTTGTATCTATTCCAAAGAAAAGTGACCCAATAGAATGTGAAAATTATCAAACAATATCATTATTATCACATGCAGGTAAAATTTTGCTTAAGATAATTCAAAAGCAGTCGCAGCAGTACATTGACAGTGGACTTACAGAAATTCAAGCTGGGTTCAGAAGATGACACAGAATGAAGAATATCATTGTTGATATCAGATGAATCTTGACTGAAAGCAGAGAATACCAGAAAGTTGTATACCTGTGTTTTATTGACTATGCAAGGACGTTTAGTTGTGTGAATAATGACAAATTGTGGATAACATTGCAAAGAATGAGAATTCTAGAACACTTGATTGTGCTCATGTAGAACTTGTACATAGACAGAGAGGTAATTGTTCAAACAGAACAAGGAGATACTGAGTGATTTAAAATCAGGAAAAGTGTGTGTCAGGGTTGTATCCTTTCACCATATTTGTTCAATCTGCTTGCTGAGCAAATAATCCTAGAAGCTGGACTATATGAAGAAGAACACAGCGTCAGGACTGGAGGAAGACTCATTAACAAACTGTGATATGAAGATGATACAACCTTGCTTGCTGAAAACAAAGAGAACTTGAAGCACTTACTGATGAAGATCCAAGACTACAGCCTTCAGTATGAATTACACCTCAACATAAAGAAAGCAAAAACCTTCACAACTGGACCAATAAGCAACAGCATTATAAACGGAGAAAATATTCATGTTGTCAAGGATTTCATTTTACTTGGATCCATAATCAACACCCGTGGAAGCAGCAGTCAAGAAATCAAAGGATTTATTGCATTGGGCATATATGCTGCAAAAGACTTCTTCAAAGTGTTAAAAAGCAAAGATACCAGTTTGAGGACTAAGGTGCATTTGACCCAAGCTATGGTATTTTTTTTATGGTATTTTCAGTCTCCTCATATGCATGCGAAAGCTGGACAATGAATAAGGAAGACTGAAAAAGAATTGATGCCTTTGGATTAGGGTGTTAGCAAAGAATATTGAATATCGTATGAACTGACAGAAGCACGAAAAATCTGTCTCAGAAGTACCGCCAGGATGCTGCTGAGAAGTGAGGATGGTGATACTTCTTCTCAAGTACTTTGGACATGTTATCAGGAGGAACCAGTCCCTGGAGAAGGACATCATGCTTTGTAAAGTAGAGGATCTGTGAAAAAGAGAAGGACCCTCAATGAGATGGATTGACACAGTGGTTACAACAATGGGAGCAACGATTGTGAGATGATACAGGACCGGTCAGTGTTTCGTTCAGATGTACATAGGGTCTATAAGTGACTAGAACTTGGGTGTTTTAACTCCAAATCCAGTACTTTTTACTGGACATTCTACAGCTTCTTTCCTACTGCTTCAGGTTCAAATGTATGTTTCCTCAGTTCTAAATTAGATTGTGCACAAATTGAGAAATTAATGTTTGTTATGCAGAATATAAGCTAATATCTCTGGTATTATGTTTCAGCTTATAAATCTATACTAGAACTCAAGTTTGCTTGCATTTAAGAGGAAAGATTCTATTTTTTATCAGAACCATTAGTTTTTTTTTTTTTTACTGTCATAAGGTTGTTTGCATTTTACCCAAATGCAAAAGTACTAGTCACCTCCTTAGTCTGAGAACTGAAATTGAGTTATAAATCTACTAAAATATTAGCTTTGAAAGATTAAAGAGAAGACAGTAAGTGGTGACTCAGAGTTCTTGTTGTTTGTTCTGATCTCATTTTCTTAACTTCTCCATCTACACACCACACGGTGAAATCTTTTCAGTTTTGCCACTTGTCGAGAATAAAGGATTATAAGAAAAATTCTAAAAAATGAAATGGCAGCTGTCCCAATCTCTTATTTTCCTCAGTGTGTTAGTCTTAATTCTCTAGAGAAAGAAAAGCAATATATATATATATATATATATATATATATATATATATATATATACATATAAAACCATTACACTCAGGAATAAAGTTGGGTACAAAATGTGAATTATGTATATATACAGAAGAGATTTAATTCAAGAAAATGACTCACTTAATTGTGGGGGCTGGAAATTCCCTAATCTGTAGATCAGGCAGGTGGCAGGCTGGAGACCTCTACTGGCTCTCAGGATGGCAGGGGCTGTCAAATCTAAAATCTGCAGGTCAGGCGGCAAGCTGGAGACTTCTGCAGGCTTACATTGCAGGAACTGGAGGACAGGTGATGAGAAGGGCCCAGGGTTAAGAGAGAACGTGCTTTTACAGAACATTCATATATATTCTGGATGCAGGCCACACCCCCAGTAATACTCCCCTTTCACCTGATTGATCACATCAGATCACTTCATGGGAAAGTGATTACATTGTATTACATTATGGAGGAGCAGCCAGTCCAGCGTCTGCCAAACCACTGAGAGTCATATCCTAAACAAGTTGACATAAAACATTAACCATTACATTCAGGAATAAAGTTGGGTATATAATATGACTTATAAAAATGTGTGAGGAACCTCTATTGCTGTTTGGTGTCACCCACCTTTTACCCATAGGACATCTTTATAGTGTCAAACGTTGACCCTTCCAAGCCAATTTTAATCCTTGCTTCAGCTCCCTCCTATCCACCCAGCTCTTTTCCTTATCCCAGTCGATGTGCACTCCTGGGGCTGTTACGTCAGTCTCAACAAAAATAATTAAGGGGACAAGTTTTTCTCAACGAAGTCCACAATGTATTTTTAAAGAAAAAAAAAAAATTGTGATTAAATTTTGAGTAACTTTTAACACCATTGTTCTATAGAGAGGTTGGCTTTAACACTTTGTTTCGAAATGTAAGAACACTACAAAATTGTAAACAAGTTCAAGATCTGGAGTTTCCCTTCTGGCATATCTATTTCTATTTTGTTTTCTTCAGAGAGGAAGTACCTACTGGAGAATACACCCATCACCGACAATGTCTACAAGATTAGGTAACTAACCATGTACTAAAGTCTGTAAAAGAAGAACATTGTATTTACTGACAATGGAATATTTGTTCCCCAGGAGTAAATATAGATTTATTAACTCATCTATAATCTCTTGTTTGTACTTTCTTGGAATTATGCATTTATAAAAGAAAAACAATTGTCCAGTCTAACCCAACTGCTTAGTGAAAGAAATGTGAATTCTCATTACATGTCTATTATCAGTGTTGTTTTCATTACTAATATTATTATTTATTATTATAGTAGTTGTGGTCCATAAAATAGTTGATGATAAAATGAACTCTCATAACAAACTTCTTTTATATTTTTTCTGTATCAAATAATGCCTAAAGTAAAGCGATTTTTGAAACATTTTCTTATGTGAAAATGATTGGAACACTGTTGCATGTATTCTATATTTTTTGTTAGAATTTCAAAAAGTTTTCATTTAAATTGTTTAATGATTCAAGTCTGGTTATTTGAGAAATACAACCATTCCAGACTGGCTGTTATTCATCATGTTTTTATATAAGATTTTTGATGTTTCTAGATTATTTGGTACTTACAGTATGAAAACACATAAACATCATTAATATGCAGTCTTTATTTTGACATTCCTGTTGATTTTTGCTATCTTTGTTCCAGCTTTACTTCGGTAAGTTGAATGTAAGAAACTTCCTGTAAGGGGTCCTAGGGTTATGGAATTTTCTAAGAGGATAGCAAAAGAAAACCACCTACTCGCAGCCTGACTTAAAATGTCATAATAATTCTTTTCTCTAGTCTTGCTTGTCATCAGCATTGACTATCAAAAGATGTAAAGGAGCTGTTTATATTTAACCTATAAAAGATACATTAAATTATTTAACTGTACGTAATCTTCATCATAAAAGTCTGATTTTTCTATTGCGCTGAGTCATTCATTCAGAGGAAAAGAGAAGGCGATAACTGAAAATGGCTGATGTAGAGATTGTAATCTCACTGGAAGGAGGGTGTTACACAAACAAACAAACAATCCCGTTGCCATCCAGTCAATTCTGACTTGTAGCAACCCTATAGGACAGAGTAGAACTGCCCCATAGGGCTTCCAAGGCAGTAATCTTTGTGGAAGCAGACTGATACATCTCTATTCTGCAGAGCAGGAACACCAGGGCTACTAGGAGGGGGTTACAGAGGCATCGTAAAAAACAGGAAAATGCAAATATTCTGAAAGAAAAGAAACACAAGCTAACTATATGTATAAGTAAATTGAGACTCTATGGATCCTTGGAAGCTGTGATGTGGTATCTGAATACTTGAACTTGAATATGAGAATCTGATATATGTATAAACAGTTGCTAAATCAAAGTAGTCTGGAGATAAAAAGGACTCAAGAAATGTATGGTTAGGTTGAATCTTTAGCTTTGTAAACCCAGTAAGCCACTGGGTTTCTTAATAAAGATTTTTGTTGTTTGTTTGATTACATATTTTGTTTGTTTGTTTTACTTCTCACCTAATTTTGGTGTTGGATAATGTACATAATCGATTTATGTATAATCTATTTAGTTGATTTGATTTATGTATTTCCAAAAAATATATATGTGTAGTTTTAGATAAAACAGCAAATAAATAGCTTATTTTGATTTTGGTTTGGGTATTGTTCTATTTCCAAAGTTTTCTACCCTTTAGGAAAATCTAACATACTTAAGTGTATTATAGCATACAAAGAGTCATCATTGATTATACAGCAGCAAAAAATAGGAAACAAGGAAAAACCATTAGAAAGAACTAAACAGTCTCCATAAGACATGTCTGAAAATCTTGTTTTGCTATGTAAAATGTCCCAGGGGAGAAAATCATAGCACAAGAGCTCTGCCAAATATTACGTTTTTTTTTTAATATCATTTTTATTGTGCTTTAAGTGAAAGTTTACAAGACAAGTCAGTCTGTCACATATAAGCTTATGTACACCTTATTCCATACTCCCACTTACTCTCCCCCTAATCAGTCAGCCCGCTCACTCCTTCCAGTCTCTCCTTTCGTGACCCTTTTGCCAGTTTCTAACACTCTCTACTCTCCCATCTCCCCTCCAGACAGGAGATGCCAACACAGCCTCAAGTGTCCACCTGATACAAGTAGCTCACTCTTCATCAACATCTCTCTCCAACCCATTCTCCAGTCCCTTCCATGTCTGCTGAGTTGTCTTCGGGAATGGTTCCTGTCCTGGGCCAACAGAAGGTTTGGGGACCATGACCGCCGGGATTCCTCTAGTCTCAGTCAGACCATTAAGTCTGGTCTTTTTATGAGTATTTGGGGTCTCCACCCCACTGTTCTCCTGCTCCCTCAGGGGTTCTCCTGTTGTGCTCCCTGTCAGGGCAGTCATCGGTTATGACCGGGCACGATCTAGTTCTTCTGGTCTCAGGGTGATGTAAGTCTCTGGTTCATGTGGCCCTTTCTGCCTCCTGGGCTCATAGTTATCGTGTGACCTTGGTGTTCTTCATTCTCCTCTGACCCAGGTGGGTTGAGACCGATTGATGCATCTTAGATGGCCGCTTGTTAGCCTTTAAGACCCCAGATGCCACACTTCAAAGTGGGATGCAGAATGTTTTCATAATAGAATTATTTTGCCAATTGACTTAGAAGTCCCGTTAAGCCATAGTCCCCAAACCCATGCCCTTGCTCCGCTGACCTTTGAAGCATTCAGTTTATCCTGGAAGCTTCTTTGCTTTTGGTCCAGTCCAGTTGAGCTGACCTTCCGTGTATTGAGTATTGTCCTTCCCTTCACCTAAAGTAATTCTTATCTACTAACTAATGAGTAAATAACCCTCTCCCACCCTCCCTCCCTCCCTCCCTCGTAACCACAAAAGGATGTGTTCTTCTCAGTTTATACTATTTCTCAAGATCTTATAATAGTGGTTTTATACAATATTTGTCCTTTTGCCTCTAATTTCGCTCAGCATAATGCCTTCCAGGTTCCTCCATGTCATGAAATGTTTCACAGATGTGTCACAGTTCTTTATCGATGCGTAGTATTCCATTGTGTGAATATACCATAATTTATTTAACCATTCATCCATTGTTGGACACCTTGGTTGCTTCCAGCTTTTTGCTCTTGTAAACAGTATTGCAGTAAACATGGGTGTGCATATATCTGCTCGTGTAAAGTATCTTATTTCTCTAGGGTATATTCCGAGGAGTGGGATTTCTGGGTTGTATGGTAGTTCTATTTCTGACTTTTTAAGAAAATGCCAGATAGATTTCCAAAGTGGTTGTACCATTTTACATTCCCACCAGCAGTGTATAAGAGTTCCAATCTCTCCACAGCCTCTCCAACATTTATCATTTTGTGTTTTTTGCATTAACGCCATCCTCATTGGAGTGAGATGGAATCTCATTGTAGTTTTAATTTGCATTTCTCTAATTGCTAATGATCGAGAGCATTTTCTCATGTATCTGTTAGCTGCCTGAATATCTTCTTTAGTGAAGTGCGTGTTCATATCCTTTGCCCACTTATTGATTGGGTTGTTTGTCTTTTTGTGGTTGAGTTTTGACAGAATCATATAGATTTTAGAGATCAGGCGCTGGTCGGAGATGTCATAGCTGAAAATTTTTTCCCAATCCGTGGGTGGTCTTTTTACCCTTTTGGTGAAGTCTTTAGATGAGCATAGGTGTTTGATTTTTAGGAGCTCCCAGTTATCTGGTTTCTCTTCATCATTTTTGGTAATGCTTTGTATTCTGTTTATGCCTTGTATTAGGGCTCCTAACGTTGTCCCTATTTTTTTCTTCCATGATCTTTATCATTTTAGTCTTTATGTTTAGGTCTTTGATCCACTTGGAGTTAGTTTTTGTGCATGGTGTGAGGTATGGGTCCTGTTTCATTTTTTTGCAAATGGTTATCCAGTTATGCCAGCACCATTTGTTAAAAAGACTATCTTTTCCCCAATTAACTGACACTGGGCCTTTGTCAAATATCAGCTGTTCATATATGGATGGATTTATATCTGGATTCTCAATTCTGTTCCGTTGGTCTATGTGCCTGTTGTTGTACCAGTACCAGGCTGTTTTGACTACTGTAGCTGTATAATAGGTTCTGAAATCAGGTAGACTGAGGCCTCCCACTTTCTTCTTCTTTTTCAGTAATGCTTTGCTTATCGGAGGCTTCTTTCCCTTCCATATGAAGTTGGTGATTTGTTTCTCTATCACCTTAAAAAATGACATTGGAATTTGGATCGGAAGTGCATTGTATGTATAGATGGCTTTTGGTAGAATAGACATTTTTACTATGTTAAGTCTTCCTATCCATGAGCAAGGTATGTTTTTCCACTTATGTAGGTCCCTTTTAGTTTCTTGCACTAGTACTTTGTAGTTTTCTTTGTATAGGTCTTTTACATCTTTGGTAAGGTTTATTCCTACGTATTTTATCTTCTTGGGGGCTACTGTGAATGGTATTGATTTGGTGATTTCCTCTTCGATGTTCTTTTTATTGATGTAGAGGAATCCAAGTGATTTTTGTATGTTTATCTTATAACCTGAGACTCTGCCAAACTCTTCTATTAGTTTCAGTAGTTTTCTGGAGGATTCCTTAGGGTTTTCTGTGTATAAGATCATGTCATCTGCAAATAGAGATAATTTTACTTCTTCCTTGCCAATCCGTGTGCCCTTTATTTCTTTGTCTAGCGTAATTGCTCTGGCTAGGACCTCTAGCACAATGTTGAATAAGAGCAGTGATAAAGGGCATCCTTGTCTGATTCCCGTTCTCAAGGGAAATGCTTTCAGGATCTCTCCATTTGGAGTGATGTTGACTGTTGGCTTTGTATAGATGCCCTTTATTATGTTGAGGAATTTTCCTTCAATTCCTATTTTGCTGAGAGTTTTTATTATGAATGGGTGTTGGACTTTGTCAAATGCCTTTTCTGCATCAATTGATAAGATCATGTGGTTTTTGTCTTTTGTTTTATTTATATGGTGGATTACATTAATGGTTTTTCTAATATTAAACCAGCCTTGCATACCTGGTATAAATCTCACTTGGTCGTGGTGGGTTATTTTTTTGATATGTTGTTGAATTCTATTGGCTAGAATTTTGTTGAGGATTTTTGCATCTATGGTCATGAGGGATATAGGTCTGTAATTTTCTTTTTTTTCTTGTGGTGTCTTTACCTGGTTTTGGTATCAGGGATATGGTGGCTTCTCAGAATGAGTTAGGTAGTATTCCATCATTTTCTATGCTTTGAAATACCTATAGTAGTAGTGGTGTTAACTCTTCTCTGAAAGTTTGGTAGAACTGTGCAGTGAAGCCATCCGGGCCAGGGCTTTTTGTTCTTGGGAGTTTTTTGTTTACCTTTTCAATCTCTTTTTTTGTTATGGGTCTATTTAGTTGTTCTGATTGTGTTAGTTTAGGTAGGTAGTGTTTTTCTAGGAATTCATCCATTTCTTCTAGGTTTGCAAATTTGTTAGAGTACAATTTTTCATAATAATCTGATATGATTCTTTTAATTTCAGTTGGGTCTGTTGTGATGTGGCCCATCTCGTTTCTTATTCAGGTTATTTGTTTCCTTTCCTGTATTTCTTTAGTCAGTCTGGCCAATGGTTTATCAATTTTGTTAATTTTTTCAAAGAACCAGCTTTTGGTTTTGTTAATTTTTTCATTTGTTTTTCTGTTCTCTAATTAATTTAGTCCAGCTCTAATTTTTATTATTTGTTTTCTTCTGGTGCCTGATGGATTCTTTTGTTGCTCGCTTTCTATTCGTTCAAGTTGTAGGGACATTTCTCTGATTTTGGCTCTTTCTTCTTTATGTATGTGTGCATTTATCAATATAAATTGACCTCTGAGCACTGCTTTTGCTGTGTCCCAGAGGTTTTGATAGGAAGTGTTTTCATTCTCGTTGCATTCCATGAATTTCTTTATTCCCTTCTTAAGGTCTTCTATAACCCAGTCTTTTTTGAGGAAGGTGTTGTTCAGCTTCCAAGTATTTGATTTCTTTTCCCTGATTTTTCTGTTATTGATTTCCACTTTTATGGCCTTGTGGTCTGAGAAGATGCTTTGTAATATTTCGATGTTTTGGATTCTACAGAGGTTTGTTTTATGACCTAATATGTGGTCTATTCTAGAGAATGTTCCATGTGTGCTAGAAAAAAAAGTATACTTTTCAGCTGTTGGGCGGAGTGTTCTGTATAAGTCTATGAGGTCAAGTTGGTTGATTGTAGCAATTAGGTCTTCTGTGTCTCTATTGAGCTTCTTACTGGAAGTCCTGTCCTTCTCTGAAAGTGGTGTGTTGAAGTCTCCTACTATAATTGTGGAGGTGTCCATCTCACTTTTCAGTTCTGTTAAGTTTGTTTTATGTATCTTGCAGCCCTGTCATTGGGTGCATAAATATTTAATATGGTTATATCCTCCTGGTCAATTGTCCCTTTAATCATTATGTAGTGTCCTTCTTTATCCTTTGTGGTAGATTTAAAGTCTATTTTGTCAGAAATTAATATAGCTACTCCTGCTCTTTTTTGCTTGTTGTTTGCTTGATGTATTTTTTTCCACCCTTTGAGTTTTAGTTTGTTTGTGTCTCGAAGTCTAAGGTGTGTCTCTTGTAGGCAGCATATAGACGGATTGTGTTTCTTTATCCAGTCTGAGACTCTCTGTCTCTTTATTGGTGCATTTAGTCCATTTACATTCAGTGTAATTATAGATAAGTATGTGTTTATTACTGTCATTTTGATGCCTTTTTGTGTGTGTTGTTGACAATTTCATTTTTCCACTTACTTTTTTGTGCTGAGATTTTTTCTTTGTAAATTTTGTGTTCCTCATTTTCATAGTATTTGACTTTATGTTTGCTGGGTCGTTATGTTTTTCTTGGTTTTTATTTTGAGTTGTGAAATTGTTAGACCTCTTTGTGGTTACCTTAATATTTACCCCTATTTTTCTAAGTAAAAACCTAACTCATATTGTCCTATATCGCCTTGTTTTTCTCTCCATATGGAAGATCTATGCCTCCCGTATTTAGTCCCTCTTTTTGATTATTGTGATCTATTACATATTGACTTCAATGATTCCCTGTTTTGAGCGTTTTTTTCTTTTTAAAATTAATCTTAGTTTGTTTTTGTGATTTCCCTCTCTGAGTTGATATCAGGATGTTCTGTGACCTTGTGTTGTGCTGGTATCTGATATTATTGATTTTCTGACCAAACAATTTCCTTTAGTATTTCTTGTAGCTTTGGTTTGGTTTTTGAAAATTCTCTAAGCTTGTGTTTATCTGTAAATGTTTTAATTTTGCCTTCGTATTTGAGAGAGAGTTTTGTTGGATAAATGATCCTTGGCTGGCAGTTTTTCTCCTTCAGTGCTGTGTGTATGTCATCCCATTGCCTTCTCGCCTGCATGGTTTCTGCTGAGTAGTCTGAACTTATTCTTACTGATTCTCCTTTGTAGGAGACGTTTCTTTTATCCCTGGCTGCTTTTAAAATTTTCTCTTTATCTTTGGTTTTGGCAAGTTTGATGATAATATGTCTCGGTGATTTTCTTTTTGGATCCATCTTATATGGGGTTCAATGAGCATTTTGGATAGATATCCTTTCGTCTTTCATGATGTCAGGGAAGTTTTGTGCCAACAGATCTTCAACTATTCTCTCTGTATTTTCTGTTTCCCTCCCTGTTCTGGAACTCCAATCACACGCAAGTTATTCTTCTTGATAGAGTCTCACATGATTCTTAGGGTTTCTTCATTTCTTTTAATTCTTTTATCTGATTTTTTTTTCAGCTATAATGGTGTCAATTCCCTTATCCTCCAGCTCCCCCACTCTGCATTCCAATTGCTCGATTCTGCTCCTCTGCCTTCCTGTTGAGTTGTCTAATTGTGTAATTTTACTGTTAATCTTTTGGATTTCTGAATGCTGTCTCTCTATGGATACTTGCAGCTTATTAGTTTTTCTACTATGTTCTTGAATAATCTTTTTGATTTCTTCAACTGCTTTATCAGTGTGTTCCTTGGCTTTTTCTGTAGATTGCCTTATTTCATTTCTGAGGTCATCCCTGATGTCTAGAAGCATTGTGTATATTAGTTTTTTTATATTCTGCATCTGGCAATTGCAGGATTGTATCTTCATTCAGGAAAGATTTTGATTCTTTAATTTGGGGAGTTGTAGAAGCAATCATGGTCTGCTTCTTTATGTGGTTTGATATCAACTGCTGTCTTTGAGTCATCTATAAGATATTGTAATGATTTATTTTATATTTGCTCACTGAGTCTTGTTTTGTTTTCTTTCAATATACATAGATGGGCTACTAGATTGCGCTGTCTTGATTGTTGTAGCCCTTGAATCACTTATGTCCTATTACCGCTGGTTTGGGTTGTTACCAGATATAGAAGCCTAAGAGTCCATTCACTATTCTTGAGTAGAATCTGATTTTGCATCACCAAGTGTGTGGTGCAGACTGTCACCTATCCACCTAGACGAGTAGTGGTGATAGTTGTGTGCACCAGATTCTAGTAGCAGCAGGTTGTCACACTCCAGGGGGAGCAGGGCGCCGACAGGCTTCCCCCAAGTGCCAGTGAGGTAGGTGTGTCTCTATTCCTAAAGCACTTTGGTAGGTGGGCTCTGCAGCTGTACCTTAGGCACCCAATGCATGTACCTCTACAGACTGGTAGGTGTCGCCATCCTTAGACCCCTAAGGCAGGAGGCTAGGTGGCCTGGGGGAGCTTCAGCCCTCAGTTCCCCGTTGTGGGTCAGTGAGGGCTCTGTTTAATATGCAGAGATATCAGACCTGGAAAACTTGTCTTTCCAGTAATCCGCTAAAACAATTACCATCAGAACCTTATCAGAATTGCCTTTGCATTATAATAGCTGACTTGTTCCCTGTAGAGATGAAAGCCCAAGACTGTGGATGTCATATGCTTGGCTGGAGCTGGTTCTGTATTTTTAGTCCAATTTCGGCAAGTCAGGGAAGGATTTTTGGTCCCTGGGTTTTTTGTAGCTGCTTCTCTCAGGCCAGGAGAATGGGTTAGGAAAAGACCAAAAAAAAAAACAAAAAACCGCAGAGCACTTTACTCTCTTCCTCAGGGAATTCCAATGTTAATGAAGCCCCCTGGGAAGGGGAGGGGAGGGATCAGATAGATAGGAGAGAGTAGCACCCCGGAATATAGACAAAGTTACTTATTTTGCTTGGTGATGACTATTTTATCTGAGATTCCCGAGGGGTGTGTAGCCTGTGTGCATTGGCTGGGTCGAGATTGCCCCCGAGGGTCAGGCCCGTGTCTTGTGCTTGTGCTGTCTCAGAAGCCGTGGTCAGTTCCTCCTCTCCCAGTCCAAAGCCCAGTGCCAAGGTTCCCTGGCTGCGACACCGCACTCCAGGCTCCAAAACCAGTTGCTGCCTCCCGGTGACTTCGCCTCCTGTCAGCTGCGCTCCCTGCATGCACTGGCTGGGCTTCCCCCGAGGTCACTTCTGGGGGCTAGGGCTGCGTCCCGTGTTTGCGCCATCTCAGGATGCTGTGCTCAGCTCCCCTGTGCCCAGTCCAAAGCCTGGCTCCAAGGCTTTCTGACTGGGACACTGGCTCCAGGCTCTGAAAACAGTCGTTGCTTCCCCGTGGTTGCTCGTTCCCAGTCTCTGTCACTCAGGTCAACTCTCTAGGTCTGTGTTTGATGGTCAGGGTTCGTAGATTGTCATGTATGTGATCGATTCACTTGTTTTTCTGAGTCTTTGTTGCAGGAGGGATCCGAGATAGCTTCTACCTAGTCAGCCATCTTGGCCCCTGACTGAACATCCAAATATTACATGTTTGATGTTAAACCCTAAACATGTGTGCATTACAACATAGTATAAAATCTTATCTATTAAAAAAAAAAAAAAAACAGGTAATCCATAAAGAATTTTACCCATCTATCATCATTTTTATCATCATTGAAAGGAGCCCTGGTGGCACTGGGGTTAAAGTAATCAACTGTTAACTGAAAGGTCAGTAGTTGGAAACCACCAGTAGCTCCATGGGAGAAAAATGTGGCAATCTGCTTCCATAGAGATTTACAACCTTGGAAACCCTGTGAGGCTGACTCAATGGCAGTGGTCTTTTTTGTTTTGTTTCGTTTTGTTTATTGCCTTTGAAGAGATTGCTGTATTAAGAGACCCGCAAACACTTAAGGGTGTTTTATAAATCCTAAAGTAATAAAACTGAATTAAGAACTAGGGATGGTATTTCAGCAACAGAGGAATTACTCTTGTGATTACCAGGTATATCACTTTTACAAGTGTATTTTTATTTAGTTGTATTCCCTGTCCTGATTTTTAAAATTTATTGTGGTAGATTATTATTTTTAACAGCTCTGCAAAGAGATGAATCAAATAGAGTTTTATGATTTGAAAATTATTTTGCTCTAGAAGCTTTATACGTGTAAGAAAGTAAAATTTCTGAAATTGAATGATGAACTTGGGCTTGGTGACACTCTTGAATTAATGTAAGGAAAATCTTTATACCCTCAAAGTAATTTAAATGACCATTATCTGTGCTTTTCTCAGGCTTTAAAATGGTAATGATGACTTACTCTCTATTTCTACTTCCTAGGGATGTGGTAAAGGTTAATTTGATATTTTAAATAAGAGTATATCAAATATTTAAAGAGTTGGGGTATTGAGAAGTGTGTGTATTGCTGTTAGGCAAAATGAATCATTACATTAAGATGTGGTAGGATTTTGGCTTGGTATTGTTTTCTACAAATTATTTAAATGCTGTAGGTAGCAATGATCTGCTTATAAACATTAGCTTGCAATTCTTTTGAGATTTGAACTGTATGTCAAATTCCTTCTCCTTTAACCAATTCTCCTCAATCTCAAAAACAACTTTCTGGAATATTCAACTTCAGTTTTATTTGCAGGTTAATTGAGTCTTAGAAGATCCTTGTTTCTGCCTACAAATTTATTGTTAAAATGTAGTTTTGGTCTTCCATCTGTATTTATGAGAAATTAATTACCAAAACAGACTGATTCAATGTAACTTTTGGCAATCAGCTAAATGAAGTAATAAAATGCCTTAGCTGAATTATTTTCTATTGTATAACCCTGTCACATGCAAGCAAATATCCCCAAGCCATTCAAAATGATGATTTATTTCTAGTAATTCACACTTTGTTCATTGGTATTAGTACTGATTGTATCTCCTCAAAATAGCTTTTATATGAACCTACAACCCATTGTTGAGGAAGAGGAGGTAATGATCACATGGGTAATTCTTGGAGGCCTTTGATTTGGAGGTGTGACACTGGAATTCCAAACAACATAATACTTAGAGTTCAGCCTATATATTTTCTATATAGTCTATAGAAAAAAATGTATATATATGCATAAAATATGTATATACGTATTTTTTTATTTCTATATATCACATTTTAGAATGAAGGTCATAAAATATAACATTTAAGTAAATATATTGTTAAGCTATAGAGAAATCAAGAGACTAAAGAATGGTTAACAAAAAACATAAAAATACATGAGAACTTCCCAATGGGAACTAAGAGCCTGACTGAAAGTTGAAGATGATTTAAGGCAGCAAAAGTCAAATAATTTTTTTTTAATGTGCTATAAAGAAAAAAAAATTGAGGCATAGGCTCAAAAAATGTTAAAATTTTTCAAAAGACTGAACATTGGAGAAAATAGAAGATAAATGTGGTGGAAGGAACTGGATAGAGTTAAAAGGGGTGAAAGAACAAAGTATAGCAGGTAGCTTGAAAAAGAATACAATAAGGGTTAGAATGCTGCTGGCTGCAAATGGGAGTTAATAAAGAGAAAGGAATTCAATAAAAACCAGAAATAATTGAGGGAGAAAAAAGACCTACTTTAAGAAAAACATACTGTAAGAAATAGTCAATTCCGAGACATAGCCGTCCTATAGGACAGAGTAGAACTGCCCCTTAGGGTTTCCAGGGCTGTAATCTTTACAGAAGTAGACTGCTACATCTTTCTCCTGCATAGTGGTTGATGGGTCCCATTAACCTTCTGCACTACCAGGGCTCCTTAAACTAAAAGACTAGTGGTGAATATTTTGACTTCCCTGTGGTTTTTTGTACTGTCTTGGATGTGAAATCCAAATCCACTTGAATGGCCTGTCTGAGGGGAATATTTTGAAACAATTATTTTTTGGTGAAACCCAGGTTATAAATCCATAATAAGTCAATAACAATTCTATATCTTAAAAAAGTTAAGTTGTCCATACAACTCAATTGACTTACTCATTAGTCATAGCTCCTGTATAGCTTTCAGAAAGAATACACGGAAATAATTTTCTCTCATAATTTTTGGGGACAGAGAACATAGCAAAGGTGCTACTGAAGGGTACTAGAAGTGAATCACGCATTTACTAATTATTCATTTTTTTAGTGTTCATTACTTCCAAAAAATGTGAGGAAGAGCTAACCAACAAAGTTATAAACACAGAACAAAGGTTTAAAAATAATAATAATAACATAAAATACAATGGAGAAAACTTTTTATTTTTTCTAAAACCTAAGTTAAGAGCTCAGCTGCTAACCAAAAGATAGGCAGTTCAAATCCACAGCTGCTCCTTGGAAACTCTATGGGCCACTTCTACTCTGTCTTATGGGGTCTCTATGAGTCGGAATTGACTCGAAGGCAATGAGTTTTTGTTTTTGTTTGATGTTGTTGTTTTTTGAAGGCTATAGCGGAATTTGGTTGTAATAAAAAAAATTAATGGGGAAAAAAAGAAACAATGGACCCGATACAAGCTATAACATAGATGAGCCTTGAAAACATTATTTGATGTATAGAGATCAAAGATTATGAGTGATTACCAGGGGTGAGAGGGAGAGGAGGGGGAATGATTGTGTAGAAAGCATTGCATTTCTGTTTTTAGTGATGAAACACTTCACAAGGGATGCTGGTGATGGTAACACGACAGGATTGTCGTCATTGGTGTCACTGAATTGTGCACATGAAAGATGTTAAACTGGCAAATGTTGTGTTATGTATATTTTTATAACAATAAAAAAATGAAGAAAGAAAAGAAAAATCTAAGGCTAAATATATATTGTTCCTGGGTGGCACAAATAATTTATGCTAGACTACTAACCTAAAGGTTGGAGGTTCAAACCCACCCAGCAATGCCACAAAATTAAGGCCTGGCAATCTACTTTGATAAAAGATTACTGCCAAGACAACCTTATGGAGCAGTTCTACTCTGTAACACATGGGGTTGCCATGAATTGGAATCAACTCCATGTCAATGGGTTTGGGTTTTTTGGTTAAGGCTAAACATAGTTTTAAGCACAAAACTTATCTTTCAAACCAAGACAAAAAGAATAAAATAAGTAGTTTAAAAGATTTCATGTAATAGCTAGAACGAGAAATGTTTCCCTAGCATTCAACTAAAGGAAAAATTAACTGTGCCTTGTTTGTTTGTAACCACAGGCAGTGAGCAAAATAATGAACACTGTTTCTAATAATGCTATAGAAATAACAACAAGAAAAGTCTTTACTTTCCATAAAGTTATTTATATCGAAGACAGAGTTATCATTCTAAAACCTATAATAGATAGGTTATTCCAAAAATTAACATTTTTTTATGTCTTCACATTGCCTAAAATAGCCCTCAAAGTGTGATTTTTGGATGGCTGTAGATCACTGGGGCTAAATACCAAATGTGCAGAGTCCTAGGCCTCGATTTCAGACTTTCTGGGTGCAAAATACCTAAGAGATAAGATTAAAAAATCTGCATTTCTCCAGCTCTCTGAGTGAACTGATGTTACTAAAGTTCAAAAACCACTGGCCTCCATGTTGAAGACTTTCATGTTAGCCAAGGCTATCCCAGCATCCTCTTCACTGACATGTCTGTATCTTTTGCTATATCTTCATCTGATCTAGATTTTTACACAAATAATGCATGTGTTATACATTTTTTTGCCAACCTCACCTTCCCTCCCAACAAGGTATTTTCTTTTTACAGCACATATGAAAATACCTTGCGGGAGCAGGGGAAGGGCATGGTTGGCAAAAAAAAAAAAAAAAAGTTTAACATGTGTGTTATTTGCATAAAATTAAAGTAACTGTATTGGTACCTAGACTATTCCAGCTCCTGAACTGCTTATCTTGTACCTCCATGTCCATCCTGCTTTGATCAGACTGAGTCCACTTACTGGAAGGAGGACTCTTTCTCCTTTTGATTAGCTGTGGGATTTCTGTCTTACAGAAGTCTGGGCTAAAGGTTTTCTCCTCCTTGATGCTTTACCTAACAAGTCTAGATAGAATCAATGTTTTTTGTATCTCTAGGTCCGTGGCCCAGTGCATGTTTACTCTTGGAGCTGATATCGTATTGCCATACAGGAGTTGGCTAATCTTTCCCACTGCATTGTCAGTATCTCAATGACAGAGATTTGAATCATCAACCGATATGTGAAATGATTTAAGGATGTATACAAAGTGTAAGAGTTGAAACCAAAACCTACTTCCTGATAACTATTTAAATTTTGCGTATGCATCTTTCAAGTTATTTGCTGAAGATACGTACCACATAATTTATCGTTTGAAAAGAGATTTTCTGACACATTTAATGAATGACTAAATAAACAACTATATAACGCTCAGTGTTAATATCACCATTGGTTTACTTGCTGAATAGCAGAAGATAAAATGTGGAAATCTATTATCCTACCTACTGCCATCGAGTCAATTCCGACTCATAGTGACCCTATAAGACAGAGAAGAACTGCCCCGTAGAGTTTCCAAGGAGCACCTGGCAGATTCGAACTGCCGACCTTTTCATTAGCAGCCATAGCACTTAACCACTACGCCACCATGGTTTCCTATTTATTATCCTAAATGAGAACTATCTAAGAAGATATAAATAGGTGAATATCTAACAAGCAGAAGTAAATAAAATACAATGCAATGAGTACGCAGCAGAAACTGTCAAAAATTACAATATACAAACATATACGATGTGACTTCTTGTCTCCTGTGGAACATCAAACGAGCTAATTTGTTGAAAAAGCAAAAGAATGAAAACAGGTGTTCTGAAGAGTAAGCAGAGTTCCTACGGAGTAAAAGCAGGTGATTTTTGCTTTAAAATAAAACATTGTATACAATACTCTCAGTATACCGCCGCAGTGCTTGTGTTCCAGTGCCCAAGCCTTTATTTAGTTATTTATTTTTTGACAACGACAGCTGTATTTAATTAACCCACTGTTCCTGAGAGTGCTTGGCAGTGCAGGCATTTTAAACCACTGAAAGTGCTTAGGTGGGACATTTGACCAACTTTTTTATTTAAGATCAATAAATGTACATTGGCATCTAAAGATCAACTTTAAGGTTCCTAAAATGCCCTATTAATTATTACATAAAATCTAAATATCCAACTTCTTGTATAAAATGTAAGCATCTAATTAGTTGCATAAAATCTAAAAATCTATCTGGTATAAAATCGAAACATCTAACTAATTACATAAAATCAGAACATCTAGCTAGTTGCCTACAATCTAAACAAATAACTAGTTGTATAAAATCTGAACCTGTAACGCTCCAGTCTACAATAAGATTATATGATTTACACCCTTTGATTTCCTTCTGCCCCCTGTTTCCCCACTCCAGATTTCTGACTGGGGCCCTGTATTTGAATCTTATTAATTCCCTTCTTCTTTGTTATCCCTAATTATAGAGCTGTCAATCTCAAAACCCACAAAAGAAGGAAATTTGAAAACATTCTGGATTTGTATTATACTATTGAATGCATCGTGGGTTTTTTCATAATGCTGAAGGGAGACAGCTTTAAATGAACTTTTCACAGGGAAAAAAAATAGGTGAGTGTTTAACAAGAAAAAAAAAATTGACAGACCTATAATTATTTTAGTGTCTCCATTTGGTTTCTTTCTTCCCCTTTGTCAGCTGCCTTCTCTCTCCACTCACCAACATATCCCCAAAATTTCTTTCACTCAGTACCCTTTAATCCCGTGTACAAAGGCGACTGAACACGCATCTGCTTGGGTTTTTCTTCAGGTGAAGCAGGCAGAGTGAAGCTCCAGGAGCTGAGGCACTGAAACCGTCCAAACTCTGGGGATTTGGGCCACAGCAAGAGCAATGGCCTCTATGGGTGTAGAAAGAAGAGCTGGTCTTTAATTATTAATTTTCAACACACAAAAAAACTATTTGGGTATAATCCTGGAAGATCCATTTAAAAAAATCAACAAAATGAATTAGAAAAGAACTGAGAAATGCCTAGAAGTTGAATGTCAGAAATGAGTTTCACTATGAATGCAGACAAATATTTGTGTAATTATAGTGGCATCTGCCATAATCATATTCAGGTGGAAGAAAGAAAAAGGAGTCAGAAGGCATCTAAAAAATGTTTTACAAAATGATAGAGAATTGCTCTAATTTTATGAATTATAACTTTTCCTTTCTTTGTATGATACTTGTTTCCATCACCTCAATTTACATTAAAGATCATTAAAATATACTTTATTACAAATGTATGGGGGGTGGAGTCTTTTGGAGAATGGTTGCACAATTTGAAGATGCGATCAATGCTACTGAATTTGTATATGTAGAAATTGTGGAGATGGTGTATGTTTTGCTATGCATATTTTCACCACCATAAAAATAAATGAATAATTATCAACAAGTAAATAAAATGTATGGCTCACACATTTAGAAGGCTGTCACTTTGTTTCAAGGTGAAGGTCCAATGTGTATTTTAATATCTCATTGTCAAAAATGTATTCACTCTTCACTCCTGATTTCCGAAGCAGGAAGATGAAAGAAAAATACAAAGCAGGTTACATATTAACATGTTTTTTAATTAAATTATTTATCTGTACATGGTCACCTAAATAAAACTATATAAAATCAGAGCTAACGCTACATTGTAACTAAGTTATTTAATTGTAACTCAATTATATTACCCAAACCATTAGAATCTTTTATTTATTTATTTTCTATCCATTATATACAAAGAATGGGATGATAGACTAGCAAATTGTTTTAGGAACATTATCAGCTTTATTTAAGGAATCCTTGTCTGACGCTATCACTTGACATTCATGCTCACTCGATGAATATGTATTACTGTAAGCCCGGATGAGATTACTTCCATAAAATCCCTTCTGGTAGATTGCTGGATAAGCTTTAGTCATATATTGGCTGAAATTGGCCAAATGTTTCCTTATTAACAGAATATCTAAAATAGTATATCATGACACAGTATTTAATTCAATATAATGACTCTAACTATGAAATTTTTGCCTTAAACAAGAAGAAGATGAACTGGTTCTTTTAGTGTAAGAATTGTAACATTATCCATTATCCTGAGTGCAGATAGGCTCAATCCCCTGAAAGCCAGGATTTGGTTTAATTAAAGAAAATACTCTCCTTCCTGTAGTTGGTATTGTGGTCACATCTTTTTTTCTATCCCACTTTTAAATATTGTGACTTTTCTTCTCTTACTCTACTCTATTTAATTATTTTTAAATTATGTGAGTGCATTTTAAAATTAAGAATTGCTTGATCTTTGAATCTCTAAGACCATCACAAATCCCTTTCACAACATGGAAGTATCCCATCAGGATAAATGAAACGTGGTTCTTTACTCCACAAGGAACTGCAGTGAATTCCAGATTTATCTAAGGGAATAAAAATGTTGGTGGCACTTCATATAAATCGTTTCTTCCCTGCCCACAATGCGAATCAGTTTAGTATTTGCTAACAGCTAATGGATGATAATAAATGACTCATGATTACTGGTCTAGTGATCATGTTGAAGCCCAGTTTTTCTTCGCTGATAAATAGCCCAATCAGTAAAGCCATAAACAAATATATGAGATTAATATATTTATATTTATTGTCTATGAAAAAATGTATATGTACAATCCACATATAATGTTATAATTATATAATATGTATTATACTATATATCACAATGTTATATATAATAATTCTTATATATATAAGATATATATATAATTTCTCCTGGCTTTAAAATTCCAAATATTATTCTACTATGGGCAAGACACAGTGCTAAATGTTGTTGCGCTGATTCCGAAGTTTCTTTTGTAAGGCAAAATAAGGGAAAATCTAGAACTCTCTTTAAAGACACATATGGTACTTACAGCTGATTACTTTAAATTATTGTTCAAAGATATTCATTTACTTTCAAGGAGGAGTGGATTTCCCTGTTCTTTGCCTTTGGGCATAACCATATAAATTGTTTTGACCTGGTGTCACAAAAGGTTAAATGCTTGGCTGCTAACTGAAAGGTTGGTGGTTCTAACCTACCCAGCAACTGTATGGGAGGAAGACCTGGAGGTCTACCTGAGTAAACATTACAGCCAACTGTAATGTTGTGGGACTGTGGGACAGTTCTACTGTGTCACATTGGGTCACTATGAGTCCAATTGACTCAACAGCACCTAACAGCAATAAAAATAATGGACTATTAGCAGCCATGATGTAAACAGGGGCTTGAAATGCTCTTTGTGTGGTCGTTCATGTTCTCTTGTGTTTCTCTCAATAATCATCTGAAGAACATGCCCTGACTAGAGCACTTGCCCAGAGAAAATGAGTGAAGAAGGAGCAGAGTGACCTAGCCAATACATAGACCTGCAGCTTGAAACAGAATTGCCCAGCTGCGCCAGTCTAGGCCAGGCAAATATCAGCCATAGACAAGTTGGTGAACCCAACTGAGATTAGTAGACCTCCTTCAGATAACCCACAGATGCATGCAAAATAAAGACTTCTTGTTGCATGCCATATTGTATTGTTTGTTACACAGCAATAGTTGACTGATACAAAAGCTAATGCTTATCTCTTACTATGTGCCAGGTACTATTAAAGAACTTCACATTTATCCATGTATTTAATCTCCACTGCTGTTACATGTGGTTGGTACAGCCAGCATTCTCATTTTACTTCAGAGGAGACTGAGGAACAGAGAAGTTAAGAACTTGCCCAACACGACACAGCTGTTGAGTAGCTGAGTTAGGTTTTACGTTCCTGCTGTCCGGTTCCAGAACCATTCAGTCTACTCACTCTCCATAAATATGCTACAGTCTCAACTTAAGCCACTATGAAAAGTGGCATAGGCATAAACAATATAGATACTCAAAAAACTAGAGAAATAATTTTTCTCCTGGAATGGACTGGCACCTAGACTATGTGAGAATTGAATACAGCTGTTTGTTTGGCAGACAGCTTCCAGGGAAGCAACCACACCCTTGAACAATATAACCATAGCTGGTAAGTTTAACATTCAAAAATCTTCAGAAAGGAAAGATCCAAAAACAAAAGAATATAAGGGGAGGAACATTCCTAGCCCCTCTACCCAACCCTGGTGGTACAGTGGTTAAGCACCTGGGTGCTAACAAAACTGTCAGTGGTTTGAATTCACTAGCTGCTCCATAGGAGAGAGATGGGACAGTCTGCTTCTGCAAAGATTACAGCCTTGGAAGCCATACGAGGCAATTCTACTCTGTCTTAAAGGGTCGCTGTGAGTTGGAATCGACTCACTGGCAAAGCGGTTTTCTTTTTCTTTCCCTACTCAACCACTTACAAGCTCTCCTCCAAGGAAGAAGCTGCTAAATTGATTTGTCAGAATGCAGGGCAATTGACTGGGCCACTGTTATTGATAGGCCTGCCCTGTTCACCCTTTTTAAAGGCATTGCCTCAGGCACATCCTTCCTTCTTCTCTCTCTGTCCCACTCTATGCAGCTCAGGGTTAAGTGGACCCAAGAATATCGTAGGCATTTTCTTTCTACCATATTTTTTCTCTACCTGTGTGATGACTCCTTCTCTGTTTCATTTATGCTTTCCTTTTCTTAAACTTTTAAACTCAAAGTCGTCCAGTGTCCACAGTTATGATTTTCTATCATTACCAGGTCATTATATTCAGTCACCTAAGGAGGCTTGGTGGTGCAACCTTAAGCGCTTAGCTGCTAACTAAAAGACTGGCAGTTTGAACTCATCCCGTGGTTCTGCTGGACAAAAAGACCTGGTGATCTGCTTCCATAAAGATTACAGCCAAGAAAATCTTATATGGCAGTTTTACTCTTTCACATGGGGTTGCTATGAGTCAGAATCAACCAGACAGCACCCAGCACAAAAAAAAAAAAAGCACAATTACAACAGTGTATATCTACGAGATATACCACTTGACTTTTCAAATGAAAGAGCCCAGAACTGATCTCACTATATTCCTTGAAAACCTGCTCCTCCCTCATCATTATTCGCACCAACCAACAGTCACTCATTCAGGAATCTGGGAATCTTTGCAGAACCTTCATTTCTTTCATCCTCCACATCGAAATGGCCAACAAATCCTATCGATAGGCCCTATGAAATACCCTCAAATTCATACTTTCCTTTCAACCACTTTCATTGATTTTATTTTATTCCATTATCCATCACTATCTGCCATCCTGGTGGCATAGCGGTTAAGAGCTACAGCTGCTAACCAAAAGGTCAGCAGTTCGAATCTACCAGGCGCTCCTTGGAAACTCTACGGGCAGTTCTACTCGGTCCTATAGGGTCACTGTAAGTCAGAATCGACTTGACAGCAATGGTTTTTTTTTTTTAATCACTCAAACCAGGGCAATAGCTTCTTAAATGATCTTTTTACTACAATATTTTTCTTCTTTTAAATGAGTGCTTTAAAAAAACAACTTTTTGATTCACGGACTCCTTGAGTAAATCTGACTCTTCAGAGAAAAATGTGCAAATGTGTGTACACACAAAATCATGTATGTAATTTCATGGAGGATCTGTGGACCCTTGAAGCCTGTATGGTGATTCACAGGGTTCTTGGATCTCAGTTGAAAACCTTTGCTTTACCTCTCCTACCCAATGAAGCCAGAGATTTCTTTTTGCAAACTGCAGATCTAACCATATCCTTCCTCTTGTTAAATCACTTGAATGACTGCCAATCTTTTTTAAAGATAACATCTAAATTCTTCAGTTTCAAATTAAAATGCCCTTTATGATCTAATCGCACTATACATCTTCATTGGACTTAAAACAAAACTTTCCAATATGCACCATCAACTTCAGTCACATTAACAGCTCCCCCGAAACCTTAAACTGCTTCTTCCATCCAGTTCATAGGCTCTGCTCTGCTCCCGGCATGCCCTTCCCACTTGTCTGCTGGGTGAACTCTGGACCCAGTTTCATGCCATTTCCTCTGCCCATTTTCTCTATCAGACCACCCACCCCTTTGGTGCAAAACTAGCTTGTGAATCCTTTGAAAACCAGAATTGTGTCATTCATGTTAGTGATATCCTATGTCCAGTATCTTGTGCAGAAGTTAGTAAGCTCTCAATGTGAGTTCCTATAAAGGTTCCTATAAAGGTTGGGGAGGGCGGAGAAAGGGGAGGAGGGAGAGGGAGAAGGTAAGAAAGAGAGAGAGAAAGTGAAAGCAAGAGAGTGAGACAGAGAGGAAGGAAGAGGGAGAGAGAAAGGGAAGGAGAAAGAGAGTGAGGGATAGAGGAAGAGGGAGGGACAGAGAGAGAAAAAGAAAGGAGAGAAAGGGGTGGGAGAGGGAGAAGAAGAGAAAGGGAGGTAGGGAGAGAGAGGGAGAGGGAGAGGGAAGGAAAAAAGAGCAGGAGAGAGAGAGAAGAAGAGAAGGAAGGGGGGAGAGAGAGAGAGAGAGAGCAAGAAAATTACCACAACATAGTATTGTTGAACTCAAGACCCTACATGGAGATAGTGAGAAGGACATTCTGTGTGTGAAAAGGAAGACAACTAATATTCATTGAGTATTTTTCACATTTTTTTTTTATCACAAAGGATATAGTCCCTGCATTCTGTCACTTATTCTGTCACTTAGTTCTTACAACAGCTCTATCTGCTAAAGTTTATGGCTAAACTCAGCCATGCACAAAGAGGAGGAATAATTTGCACACAACCTCTGGGCTAGGAAGTGATAGCGCTGGGACCCTGTCTGAATCAAAAGCTCGCTCTTTCCATCACACTTGCTATTTTTCTTAGCAAAAGTAAACTAAAGGTATTGCCTTAACCGGGTGGACATACGATTCGGATGGATCTTAAGGAATTGTCGTTATGGAGATTTAGAAAACCATTTATTACTGAGTAGGCAGAAATGTTTGCCTACTTTCCAAAGATTCTGATTTTTGTTTTTCTAAGCAAAGCTAGCTGCCTAAAACAAAGGGGTTTCTGAGCGATAGCTGGGCAAGTATGTCAAACATTCCTTACTGTATACATAAACCAAAAAAGAAAAAAAAAAAAAAAACCAAACCCATCGCCATCAAGTAGATTCCGACTCATAGCGACCCTCAAGGACAGAATGGAACTGCCCCATGGGTTTCCAAGGAGCGCCTGGTGGATATGAACTGCTGACCTTTTGGTTAGCTGCTGTACCTCCTACCTGCTACGCCACATACCTAGGTTTGGGTAAATTGTACTTAACTTACCCTCTAGTTGATATTTGCCTCTGGCTGACACTCAAAATCAAATTCAAAGGTCTGTTAATATCAAGTATAACAAAAGAGAAGCTGGTTGCTCTTCATTTCTTTTTCAAAAATCATCAAAATAATAATTAAAAAAAAACAGGTTGCCTCAGTCCTACTCATTAATAGTTGGTGAAAACCAGAGGCCTAAGTAAAACTTCACACTGGCAAAATATAGGGCAGGAGCACACAGGAGCTTCTGCATCAATGGCTTAAAGGACAGAGTGAATAGTTGCTTCTTTTTTTTTTTTTTAAATTTTGCAGGATTATGGATGAATGACTATTGGTGTCCTTTCAGTGCAAACCAGATTACACTTCTGAATACAGTTGTTTTCCTCTATCTAGTCTCCATCTGCCTTGAGCCCCTTTCCCTCATCTAGCACACCCACCTCCACCCCCTGTATAGTGGGCTGGGCTGGGAATTGGGTGATGGGCTCCTCTCCTGGCAAAGATAACAGAAACTGGCATATCTCCTCTGAATTCTGGCTTATAAAGAGGGTGATTCTTTTTGCAGCTGCTTTTGATCCTTACTGCCAAAGTGTTTACGTCTCAAATGCTCACTTTTGAGCCATGTGGTGATTTCAATCTAGCACAAGATGTGTTTCTCTGTTCATATTTTTCATAATCTTCTAATGGTTCCAGCAAAAACGGTTTCATTCCACTTTTTACTAACGTACTAAATACCTTTAAAAACTTAATAATTCTTACCCAGGAGCTGCCAAATACAACCTTTAACTCTGAGCTTCCCCAGATCATTAAAAAAGTAGGAGTCCACTTACTCCAGAATTTTTTTCTGAGAAATCAAAAGAAAGAATTATTATAAATATCATACATAATCCTGAACATTAGTGAGGGAATAAATATGTGTGTATATACATATATGTGTGTGTGTGTTTTTTTTTTTTTTGTAGACTGGGTCTGTTATAATGTGAAAACAATAAATTGTAACATTGAAGAAGTCTTTATGTTTAACAACAGATCTGCTGTTGTTGGGTGCTCTTGAGCTGAATCTGACTTATAATGACCCCATGTGACAGAGTAGAACTGTCCCATAGGGTTTTCTCGGATGTAATCTTTATGGAGGTAGATTGCCAGGTCTTTCTCCTGTGGAGCCGCTGGGCAGGTAGGTTCAAACTGCCAACCTTTCAGTTAGCAGCTGAGCACTTCATCTTTCCTCAACCAGGTCTCCTAACAATAGATCTACTGGGCATTATATAGCAACTCCACAGTTAGACTTACTTAACTCATTTCAAGAGCTCTGCTTCGTCAAGTAAGTACAGCTAACTTCTGCCAAATCTCTTTTGGTCAGAAGTAGTCAGAGCTTTAACAAAGTTTAGAATATAAGATTACGGAGAGTTAGAAAGATCTGGAAGTAAATCAAGTTTAATCGTCTTTATTTTATTTTAAAGGAAATTTAGGCCTAGAGCCTGCAGAGGAAGTTCCCAAACATGAGTGTACATCAGAATTACCTGGAAGATGTGCTAACACACACATTGCTGGGCACCACCCCCAGAGTTTTTGATTTAGTAAATCTAGGTGGAGTCCCAAAGTATGTGTTTCTAACAAGTTCCCCAGTTACACTGATGCTGCAGGTCCCTGGACCACACTTTGAGAACCACAGGCTGAACGGATTGGCCCAGGGGTCAAACTGAGGACTGAAGTGTGTGCCTCCTTGCTTCTGAAGCAGTTTTGCCACTATACCAGGTTTCCTTTGTTGATGAGATTTGAATCCAAGAATAACCAGCAATGGCCTAAAATGCCTTCTCAGCTACATCTCCCCATCTTGGAAACTTAATGACCATGATAAAGACATTGACTTGAAGCAGTATTAGTATTAGTTCTAGCAAAACCCAAAGTGCCTCTAAGAAGGAAGGAGGGAAGAAAAGAATGGAAAGAGAGAGAGAGTACTTCACCCAAACTACACGTTGTTCAAATGTTCTACTTTTGTGAAGAAGTGATACTTGCATTTCATTTTGCAGCTAATCCCTTCCTTTTTGTTAATATCAGCAAGCTACAGTTAAATACTCATATATTGATAGTATTAATATTATGTTACTTTTTTTTTTCCTACACAGACAAAGTACTTTGTATCAGATAGCAGGTAACTAGTTGGTTCTGGTCTTTTCCAATTAGGCTGCTGTCTGGCGCCAGTCCTAGGCCTATCTTAATCTCTAAGTTGCAGGTGTAACTACACCACAGGCCTCTTACCTTGTATCTCTGAGCTAAGCAGGTCGTCCGCGCACAGCTCAATAGGCTATCTCACTTCCTACTGCTGCCAATCTTGTTAGAGGCTGGAATAGCTAATGAAGGTGCGTGTGTTTCTCTTTGCAAAGGACCCACAAGCAATGCTCTTTTTGTCTGTTTTAAGGGTTTGCTGCATTTGTCATTGTCTCCCGTATCTCTACCCCAACTCCACCCAAAGTGAAATTTTCCCTTGGAGAAAATTTGGCATGGCAGCTGTCAATCAAGAAAGGAAATTACAGAAAGAAGAAAAGCCAATTATAAATTGATACCGTAATATGCAAGTTGTGTAATCAGGGAAATGATGACCAGTTTTGGGCTTTCTAGTAATTTCCTTGTAAGTGAATTATAGATAAATTCATTAAGTTTTATATAGGCAACAGGAAAATGTCAGAGGCCACAAAATCTGAAAAATCCTGTTAGAAATAGGTAAATATATGCCCTCAAAAACATCTTATTGGATTCCTAATGTTGCCACTTCCTCCAGGGGAGGAAGGGAGATCTACTCCTGTAAAGATTACAGCCTAGGAAACCCTCTGGGGCAGTTCTACTCTGTCATGTAGGGTCACTATGGGTCAGAATCCACTCAATAGCTCTAACAGCAAGTGTTGCCACTTAACTCATGAAAGTTTATGAGTGTCTTAGTCAGCTAGTGCTGCCATAACAGAAATACCACAAGTGGATGGCTTTAACAAAGAGAAATTTATTTTCTCACAGCCCAGTAGGTTACAAGTCCAAATTCACTGCGTCAGCTCCAGGGGAAGGCTTTCTCTCTCTGTGGGCTCTGGAGGAAGGTCCTTGTCCTCAATCTTCACCTGGCGAAGGAGCTTCTCAGGTGCAGGGAACCCGTGTCCAGAAGATGTGCTCTGCTCCTGATGCTGCTTTCTTGGTGGTATGAGGTCTCCAACTCTCTGCTTGCTTCCCTTTCATTTTATCTCTTGAGAGATAAAAGGTGGTGCAGGCCATACCCCAGGGAAACTCCCTTTACCTTGGATCAGGGAGGTGATCTGGGTAAGGGTGGCATTACAATCCCACCCTAATCCTCTCAACATAAAATTACAATCACAAAATGGAGGACAACCACACAATACTGGGACTTGTGGCCTAACCAAGTTGACTTATTTTTGAGGGGACACAATTCAATCCATAACAATAAGCAGTGTCACATAAATTATTTTTAAACTCCAAAATATTTTTTAGTTATCTGTATGTGAAATAGAAATTTTGAATTTTTATAATCAGTGATATGAATTCGATGCTTCCTCTTGTATGGAGAGTGGCTGGTTATGTTGGACATATTCCCTTTATGCCTTCTGCTCAGCTCTAGTCTTGGGGGGACCCTTACAGCCCAGGTGTGTTGCCATCATCACACTTTGGTTCATCATTTTTCACCTTTTTGGAATGTTCTCTCCCCTTCCCCTTACGTATTTAAATCCTTCCAATGTTTTAAAGCCTAACCAAAGGGCTGCCTCTTATGTTCAGCTGCCCTTATTGATTTTTGTTCACATAAAATTTCCTGCGTCCCAGTACAAACAGTACACATACATATATTTACATCACAGCTTAGGCAAATTGTTGAATTTACACCACAGATTTCAAAGATCATCTCTTAGGTCCAATCAATATCGTTGGGGTACATGATAGCAGCTTAATAAGAAACTTAATGATGAAGAGTATTTACTTCAACATAAATTTGAGTTTTAAAAATTCACTATGGCTGCTGGCTGACAGCCTCTTATCCTGCTCATTGATTACTGCCTTGTTGTTAAGGACACCAACTTGAGAGTCAAACTGCCTGGGTTTGAATTTTAATTCTACCACTTACTCAAGAGTTGGCTGACCTTGGATAATTTAACCTTTCCATCTCTCAGGTTCTCCAGGTATTAAATGCAGGTCATAATAATAATATCCATCTCATCTGGTTGTTGTGAATGTTAAATTAATGAAGCAATTAGAACAAAGCCAGAACCATACAGGCAGTCAACAAATATTATTATCATGATTAACCCATGAAAACACTTATTGTCTTCCCTAAACAGCTCATCAACATGCAGATAATTAAATTACAGCAACAAAAGGTGATATATCACAGTGTTGGACTGGGGCTAATAAGCTGAGGTAAGACATAGTAATAAATAGTAGCCAAACATTTCCATTTAGCATTTTAACAAAATGGGATAAGTGCAATCTCCATTTTCTTGGCTAAATCAAACATACTATGAAACCATGTTGTAGTTAGGTGCCACTGAGTTGATTTTGACTCATAGTGACCCCATGTGTTACAGAGTAGAACTGCCCCATAGTGTTTTCTGGGCTGTCATCTTTAAGCAGATCACCCAGTCTTTTTCCCATGGAGCCACTGGTTGAGTTCGAACTGCCAACCTTTTGGTTGGAAGTCAAGTGCTTACCTTTTTGCACCACCAGGGCACCTTTAAGCTATTTAATTGTTGGTTTTGCATAGCCAAGGTCAGTGGTCAGAAAAACCATAGATATTACCCAAGCCCTTTAAGAAGAGAGTGGGAAAGGATTTCTGGCTAATTTAAGGGCCTTTCAAATTCTGAAGTACATGATGGTCTATTGCTTCTGGTATTCCCTAAGACTAGTAAATGTTATGGAAAAACAGATCACTGAAAAGGAAAAATAGGGCCCATAATGAAAATGTAAGCAATGAAAATATAATTGGAAAGAGGATAAAAGCATAAGTTTTGATCTTAAAAAAATAAAGGCTTATTATAAATTTCCAGGAAATAACTATTTTAAATGTTCCATAACTACAATCCTTGTGAACTCATACATATATATGTGTATATATATTATATAAAATATATATAATATAAATATATAATATTTTACAAGTTGAGGTTTTACATTAACATTAATTCATCTTTCACACTTTTCTGTATATAACTATCAAATAATTGAAAGGATCATTACTGTATTTTTTTCACAAACAACACACTCACGTAAATAGCACACCAACACATATAATGCAAATAGCATGCCTGGGGAAATAATGCACAAGGGAGTTGTGCAGTTGGCAAAAAACATGTAATGTGTGTGCTATTTGCACAAAAATATTGTAAGCTTAAAGTAGTCTCATGAGCCTAGAATTTATTAAATTCTTTAAAAATTAGCTTAAACAGCCACAGTCCTTACCCTATAGGAATTTACAATCTAAGATGGGAAAAATTAATGTCTCTTTAAAGCAAATACAGTGTATATAGAAGGCAAAAAAAGGAAGGGGGTGGGAAAAAAATCATCACATCAAGCCCAGTTTAAGAGAGAAGTCTCCAAAGGTGAGGGAGAGTAGAAGGAGTAGAGAGCTTGCTAAGAATAAGTACCCTGGCCTTCAGATTGGAGGGAGAGACACAAAATAGGCCCAGTGTTAGAATGCGACCATCAGATGAAACAGGTTTCCAACTCCTGTGTCTCTGTTCAGGCTGGTCCCTCTGCTTGGAATGTCCTGCTCTTCCTTCCCATCTGCCTGGACTTACCTTAAAATGTAAGTCTATGACTTTGTGTATATAAAGTTCAAAAATAGGCAACACCAAGCTATGATGTTAGGAATCAGAATGAAGGTGAATTTTTTAGTGATTAGAACGGGCATGGAGGCTTTTGTGGTACAGTTATATTTTGTTTTTTGTCCTTTGTGCCTGTTGTACTGGTGTTTTCACATTGCTGTAAACACTTATTGAGCTATACATGTATTATCTGTACACTTTCTTGTACAGATTACATATTACATCTCAACATTTATGTTTTTAAAAAGGTCAGCTCATGTCACCTACTTGATGAAGCTTTCCCTGTGATACCTTTTCCTATCTCCTATTTCCAGCCTCCTTGTGCCTACAATATTATGATTAGTTAAGAGCAAGAGCTGTATGTTTTTATTATTACCAGAAACTAGAGAAGATGTGCTTATTAATCTAGGCTTAATAAATTATTGATGATACAGTTAATAATTGAATGGCAAATAAAGATTTGTAAGATCAAAATATGAATACCAAGAAGAGACTAAAACATTTAAAAATTGCTGACCAGCAAAATCTTGAAGGGTAAGGAGATTCCTTAACTTATATGGAAATGCCTATTCAGCACATAGGTACCCACCCAGTAACTGATCACCATTATTTCATACCCCTAAAATTTTAAATTATTAACACTGAAATTGAAAATTATGGAGACTTTTTGCCCAGAAAATATCTTATTCCTGTTATTTTCATTACAAGGGGTTTGTAGTCCAGGTTATGTAGTCCAGCCATATTTAATAACTTATAAGTAGAAGCTTTATGATAATAGTGACATTGGATTTATTTTTTCTTTAAACACTGTATTAGGTTTATAGAGCTGCCAGAACAAAGTACCAGAAATTGGGTGTCTTATAAGAAGAAGGACCCAGCAGTCTACTTCTGAAAAGCATTAGCCGGTGAAAACCTTATGAATAGCAGTGGAACATTGTCTGATATAGTGATGGAAGATGAGCCCGCCAGGTTGGAAGGCACTCAGAAGATAACTGGGGAAGAGTTGCTTCCTCAGAGTAGAGTCGACCTTAATGACGTGGATGGGGTAAAGCTTTCAGGACCTTCATTTGCTGATGTGGCATGACTCAAAATGAGAAGAAACAGCTGCAAACATCCATTAATAATCAGAACCTGGAAAGTACGAAGTATGAATCTAGAAAAACTGGAAATAGTCAAAAATGAAATGCAATGCATAAAAATCCATATCCTAGGCATTAGTGAGCTGAAATGGACTGGTACTGGCCATTTTGAATCGGACAATCATATAGTCTACTATGCTGGGAATAACAACTTGAAGAGGAATGGCCTTGCATTCATCATCAAAAAGAACATTTCAAAATCTATCCTGAAGTACAATGCTGTCAGTGATAGGATAATATCCATACGCCTACAAGGAAGGTCAGTTAATACAACTATTATTCAATTATACGCACCAACCACTAGGGCCAAAGATGAAGAAATAGAAGATTTTTATCAGCTGCTGCAGTCTGAAATTGATTGAACATACAATCAAGATGCATTGATAATTATTGGTGATTGGAATGCGAAAGTTGGAAACAAAGAAGAAGGATCGGTAGTTGGAAAATATGGCCTTGGCGATAGAAACAATGCTGGAGATCGAATGATAGAATTTTGCAAGACCAACGACTTCTTCATTGCAAATACCGTCCTTCACCAACATAAACAGCGACTATTTTTATACATATGGACCTCGCCAGATGGAACACACAGAAATCAAACTGGCTACGTCTATGGAAAGAGACGATGGAAAAGCTCAATATCATCAGTCAGAACAAGGCCAGGGCCAGCTGTGGAACAGACCATCAATTGCTCACGCCAGTTCAAGCTGAAACTGAAGAAAATCAGATCAAGTCCACTAGAGACAAAATATGACCTTGAATATATCCCACTTGAATTTAGAGACCATCTGAAGAATAGGTTTGATGCATTGAACACTGGTGACCGAAGACCAGATGAGTTGTGGAATGACATCAAGGACATCATCCATGAAGAAAGCAAGAGGGCACTGAAAAGACAAGAAAGAAAGAAAAGACCAAGATGGATATCAGAGGAGACTCTGAAACTTCCTTATGAATGTCGAGCAGCTAAAGCAAAAGGAAGAAATAATGAAGTAAAAGAACTGAACAGAAGATTTCAAAGGGTGGCTCGAGAAGACAAAGTAAAGTATTATAATGACAGGTGCAAAGAGCTGGAGATGGAAAACCAAAAGGGAAGAACATGCTCAGGGTTTCTCAAGCTGAAAGAACTGAAAAAAAATTCAAGCCTCAAGTTGCAATAGTGAAGGATTCTATGGGGAAAATATTAAACGATGCAGGAAGCATCAAAAGAAGATGGAAGGACTACACAGTCGTTATACCAAAGAGAATTAGTTGATGTTCAACCATTTCAAGAGGTAGCACATGATCAGGAACTGATGGTACTGAAGGAAGAAGTCCAAGCTGCTCTGAAGGCATTGGCAAAAAACATGGCTCCAGGAATTGATAGAATACCAACTGAGATGTTTCAACAAACAGATGCAGTGCTGGAGGTGCTCACTCATCTATGCCAAGAAATATGGAAGACAACTTCCTGGTCAACTGACTGGAAGAGATCCATATTTATGCCTATTCCCAAGAAAGGTGCTCCAACCGAATGTCGAAATTATAGAACAATATTATTAATACCACATGCAAGCAAAATTTTGCTGAGGATCATTCAAAAACGGCTGCAGCAGTATATTGACAAGGAGCTGCCAGAAATTCAGGCAAGTTTCAGAAGAGGACATGGAACCAGGAATATCATTGCCGATGTCAGATGGATTCTGGCTGAAAGCAGAGAATACCAGGAGGATGTTCACCTGTGTTGTACTGACTATGTGAAGGCATTCGACTGTGTGGATCATAACAAATTATGGATAACATTGAGAAGAATGGTAATTCCAGAATAATTAATTGTGCTCATGAGGAACCTTTACATAGTTCAAGAAGAAGATGTTTGGACAGAAGAAGGGAATACTGATTGGTAAGGAAAGGTGTGCGTCAGGGTTGTATTCTTTCACCGTACCTGTTCAATCTGTATGCTGAGCAAATAACATGAGAACCTGGACTATATGAAGAAGAACGGGGCATCAAGATTGGAGGAAGACTCATTAACAACCTGCGTTATGCAGATGACACAACCTTGCTTGCTGAAAGTGAAGAGGACTTGAAGCACTTACTAATGAAGATCAAAGACCACAGCCTTCAGTATGGATTACACCTCAACATAAAGAAACAAAAATCCTCACAACTGGACCAATGAGCAACATCGTAATAAATGGAGAAAAGATTGAAGTTGTCAAGGATTTCATTTTACTTGGATCCACAATCAACAGCCATGGAAGCAGCAATCAAGAAATCAAAAGACTCATTTCATTGGGTAAATCTGCTGCAAAGGACCTCTTTAAAGTGCCGAAGCACAAAGATGTCACCTTGAAGACTAAGGTGCACCTGACCCAAGACATGGTATTTTAAATTGCATCATATTGCATGTGAAAGCTGGACAATGAATAAGGAAAACCAAAGAAGAATTGAAGCCTTTGAATTGTGGTGTTGGTAAAGAATATTGAATATACCATGGACTGCCAAAGAAGGAACAAATCTGTCTTAGAAGTACAACCGGAATGCTCCTTAGAAGCAAGGATGGCGAGACTGCATCTTACATACTTTGGTCATGTTGTCAGGAGGAATCAGTCTGTGGAGAAGGACATCATGCCTGGCAAAGTACAAGGTCAGCGGAAAAGAGGAAGACCCTCAATGAGGTGGATTGACACAGTGGCTGCAACGATAAGCTCAAGCATAACAATGATTATGGATTAAGGATGGTGCAGGACCAAGCAGTGTTTCGTTCCATTGTGCATAGGGTCACTATGAGTCAGAACCACCTCAATGGCACCTAACAACAACAACGACGTAAGAATCAGAAATGTACGGACTCACAGTACTAGAGGCTAGTAATCTGCATTAAGTTTGTTGATAGGGCCGTGTTATCTCTGAAGCCTCTAGTGGAAAATCATTTCTCGTCTTCTCCAGCTTCTGGTAGCCCTGGTCATGCTTTGGGTTGCTGCTGCAGCGTAACTCCCTAACTCCATCTCTGCCTTTGTCTTCACATTGCTGTCTTCCATCTGAATCTCTCTCTGTGTCTCCTCCCCTCTTTCCTAAGGGCACTACTCATGTGGAGTTAAGGACGACCTTATTCCCTGTAGGACATCATGTTAACCTAGCTAATAACACCTTCAAAGATCCTATTTCCAAACAAGGTCAAGTTCACAGGTACCAGAGGTTAGGAATTCAAAATAAATTCAATCCATATGAATATGTATTGAGTTTCTTCTATCTAATAAAACTTTCCACAGTCTGAAGATACACATATAGTTTCTTTTCTCAAAGATTTTATTGGTTATTAGGAAGACAGAAATTTATATGTGATAAGTGCTATGCTAAGGATTAACACAGGATGCTAGGAAAAGTTTTAAGATAATCTGCAGCTCACATAAGGAAAAATTCTAAGGATATAGGATAAATAACCACAGTTCTTTGAGAGGTATGAGTGTTTCATCTTTTCAGTAAAGTCAAAGGCAGACAAAGAGTCTTAATTTATTAATCTATCACTTACAATAATTTTTCACATTGTTGCTACTCAATTCATATTTGTATATTTTTTAAACTAGAGATGTGGGTATGATTTCTGGTTTCATCTTTGACACATAAAGAGCTTAGAAGCCATCACTTCCATCTCTACAGCAAGAAAAACTGTCCAACTATAAAGCTGGAGGATGATTTTTCTGGGATCCATCAGAGAACTGAGGTCATAGGACAAATCACTAACCCAAAAACCGGAGAGAGAGGTGAAGCCAGAAAAACAGCTGGATCTGTTTACCTGGTACAGAAGCTGCTGGAGCCATAATCTGGTAGGGTTACATAAATGGTAATCTGGACACATTATTGAAGGCTGAGTTAGTGTGAGAAAGTCCACATTTGCACTTTTTTACTTCCAGGAAGATATAACGAAGATACCCAAGTGACTCTGGTATGGGGAGGAAAAGAGGAGTCATTATGAAAAGAGTCCTCAGCCTTCTCCATGTCAAAGGCCTCCTCTCCAGGAGAAAGAATATTGCCAGAGATTTATCCCAGACTTCCTGTCTCAGTTAAGATGCGAACGGCAAAAAAAAAAAAAAAAAAAAAAAACATGGTCTACAGCTCAGGACCTTAAGAAAATAGATCGATAATGCTGCAGCCAGAGAAGGGAGTAGGAGGTAGATGGTGGGTGACAGAGGAAAGATATACCGCTGGAGAAACATTTGTGAAAGTCACACCCCTGAGACACAGGCTCACTGAAAGACGAAGATTTAATCATACAGTTACAGAACATGCCCCATCTCCCACACTTCACCACCACACCAACAGAACTCCAGTATAGTAACAGTGGATTACAGCTGAATCGACTGCAAGACACAGAATCTCTCTGAGCAGGAACACTTAGGGAAGCCCAAAGTTAGGAGGGAAGACCAAAAAAAGAAAAAAACAAAACCAAGGACACTAATGGTTTATTTTTCACTCATGCAATGTTCACTGTGGGGCTAATGGCTCTGCTGGGAAGGTATTTTCAGTGAGCCTAGGATCTAGTCTGTGGATTCCTCTAGTTCCATGATCTCTTCCTCCCTGACAGTTGAAGAAAAAGCAGGAGGGTTTCACTGTATTTCATAAGTGGTTCTGCCCAAGAGACAGACACATCATTTCTACTCAAAGCCCATCCACCAGATAACGAATTCACATCACCCCTCCGATAAAGCTGAAAGATGTGGAGGGAGCAAACTGATATTCAATAACCAATCCATGTCTCTGCCTCATCAGTCACATTGATTCACTGTAGGACTTGTGAAATTATGTCAGAAAAATAAGAATTTGAGGATTTGCAGAAATCTTGGGGCATATACCTTTTAAATGTCAAGGATCTACTGCAAAGAGAGGAAGAGAGAAGGCTCAGATTTTTTCAAATAGGAGACTTATTGAGAAATAAGGGCTTTTCTTGCCAAAGCCAGTTTGCCATCTTCTATTTTGACAATCTTAGAATGACAGATTTTTTTTTCACATCCAAATTATTAGAGCTCTGCAGATCTTGCCATTATAACAAAAGGTTTAATTTAAAGCTGTACAATTGAACTATAGAGTTGCATTAGATATGGCAGTTAGACCACATCTGGGTGACGGAATGAAACTTTTACAAGGAGCCCAGTGATAGCTGAGGCCATGCATGAAGCTTTATTTTTCATGTGTGGTGTAAGAATACAAAAGTGCTATGTAAAAAAAAAAAGAAAAAAAATCGTGAATGGAGCAGTTGTTAACCTGACATAATTGTGAGATTTCAGACCCTTTACCAAAACAGCCACAAATCTAACATCCACTTCTTAGCAAGCAGTGTTAGTTGCATCACTTTCACTGCTGTAGGCTCCTTCTTTGAAGGTCAATCTTTTAAATAGTGTTATTTATAATTACACTCATGCTAGACCATGTATGGCAAATGTAGGTCAGATTAATTTCAAGAAAACATTACCATAGACAAGGAGCAAGTGGACGAGGGCTACAGTAGACTACAAAACACGGTCAAGTGCCCAGACTGTGTATAAAATTCAGCAAGATTTCTTTTGTGAAGTGCTCACACTTTGAGTTGATTTTTGTCATTGGTTGGATTCACAGGAGCCCTTTCTTTATGGCTTTTCTTTTACTCTTCATAAGGCATAAGAGCTCTACATACCATAACAAATGGCTATTTTCTTTATTTGTAGCAAATTACCATTACGATTTCACTGTCCATCTGTGAGTTTTTTGTACTGTAGTGGTTTGAGTGTTGCTATGACTTGGAAACCCTGGTGGTGTAGTGGTTAAGAGTTACGGCTGCTAACCAAAGGTCGGCAGTTCAAATCCACCAGGCACTCCTTGGAAACCCTATGGGGCAATTCTACTCTGTCCTATAGGGTTGTGTGAGGTGGAATCGACTCAACAGCAATGGGTTTGGGTTTTGGTTTTTTATGATGCTGGAAGCTATGCCACTGGTATTCCAAATACCAGTAGGGTCAACCATGCTGGACAGGTTATAGCAGAGATTTCAGACTAAGGTACACTAGGAAGAAAGGCCTGGCCATCTACCTTTGAAATTTAACTAATGAAAATCTATGGATCACAGAACATCGTCTGAGACTTTTACTTGCTAACTTTGGACGCGTCATCAGAAGGAACTGATTGCTGGAGAAGGACATCGTTGTTCGGTAAAGTGGAGGGCCAGAGAAGGCAAGGTAAACCCTCAGTGAGATGGATTGAGACAATGGCCACAAAAATGGACTCAAACATACCAACGATCATGATGATGGTGTAGGACCTGACAACAGTTCTTTCTGTTATGCATGGGGTCACCATGAGTTGAAGATGATGCCATGACAACCACCGACAACCATTTAAGATTAAAATTCAGTTAATACCCGTTCTGCACCTCTGCTTAAAATGCTGTAAATTAATCTAAATGACAGCGTTTCAAAGATTAAAGCTGAAAAGAGCTTCAGCTCCACCCACAGTCCCTATTTCTTCATTTAACAGATGAGAACACTAAGCCCCAGAGAAATGACATGGCTTGCAACACGGCATAAATCATATAAGTGACACATGCCTGCCCTAATTATAAAGTGAAGATGAGAATTCCTTCCCTCTCTACCTTTCGGAATTCCTGTATGAATCAAATTAGACAATGTAGGCAAATATTTTAAAAATAAACTCAACAATAATATTTATGGTAATAATAATCATGAAGGTACTGTTTATTGAGCACCTAGCACAAACCAGGCACGGTGATTTACATATATTATCTCACAAACCTTCGTACTAATCTATCAGGTCTATTATTTAGTATCCCAGTGGAACAAGAAATCAACTGAGTCTCCAAATTTCTCTGAGGTTATAAATTAGCCAGTAGTGGAGTTGAGAGTTAACCCAGGAAGCCTAACCCTAAAGCTTGTCCGTCTTCCCTTTCCTTAAGGCCGAAGGATTCACAGCTTGTTTGGAAGCAGAGGTTCTATGGAACCACCATTTTTTGATTCACAGTACAGGGTCTTCTCATTGTTACTTATAATTTCCATATGATTCTTTCAGAAGCAGAGACAATTGGAACTGCCTATTGCTTTCTGGAAGCCCTGGTGGCGTAGTGGTTAAGTGCTACAGCTACTAACCAAAGGCTTGGCAGTTCGAATCCACCAGGCTCTGGTTGGAAACTCTATGGGGCAGTTGTACCCTGTCCTATAGGGTTGCTATGAGTTGGAATTGACTCGATGGCAATGGGTTTTTTCTTTTTAATTCCTTTCTAGGCTTAATTGTGGTGTATTTTTACCTTTAACATTGAGGTTTAATCTGAGAATAGAAAAACTCCCTGTGACAGTGCTATAAATGTTTTCAGCCCTCCCCCTTGGTTTCCTTTCTTCCTGTATATTTTGCCAACTGAACCTCGAAGAGTCCAGTGCTAACCCGTTTGAATAAACCTCTCATCACTCTGTGCTCTGTCTGTTTCCTTGCAGCCAGAAGCGTGAAGCTGTACACTCTATCTCAGGAATTTAAGAAAAGCTCACTGATTACAGCAATGGCAGCTGTGGGTGTGTGTTTGCATGTGGGGTTGTTCATGTGTCAATGTTCCCGATAACGTTAGAATACTGCCACCTTCTGTTTAGCCCACGTCCTGCCAATGCAACCCATTCCTGCAGCTTCCCTGAGCCCTCTGAGCTGATTTAAACCGATCCCCAATTGCGCTTCTGCAATATATAATATGACAAGTTAAACACGAAGCCTGCCAAAAAATCCTGATAGGCTCCACTTTTGTGCTGCAGCACTTGAAAAGACCATTACCACTGCCAGGCCACTAAAGTGTGCTCAGGATTTCTGACAGTGGATTATCTAAGCAGCAGTTTATCTCGGCATTCATGGGTTGTTATAACCATTTAAGGATTCAAAAGAAGGAGGATAAAGGGGATGGGGGTAGGGATAATTTTCTATTGTTCAAATGGTAGTGTGTTACTCTTCAAGGTTTTCCTGCGCTAAAAGTGTTTTATGGTTATTCTCAGGTGCATCTTCTGCTGAGACACTCGCAAGAAATGAAACATGGACTGGGAGGGATTGTACATTTGTAAATGCCCTAACCACCCCAGATGCTGGTTTTTTTCTCCAGCTAAGGGGGTTATACTGCGAGAGCCTGTGCCTTATCCCAGCAAGCTGGGCCTCCAGCAGCTGGTTATCAATAACAATCACCTCTCCTTATCAGCATTAAGCTATTGTTTCCTTCAGGACAGAAAACCTAGAGCAATCACTGACACCATAGAGTGATCCCTTAGACCTGGAGTTCTGCCAGCCTGAAATCCTACCACCAGCTCCCCTGCGGAAAGTGAAGGCAGGCCTTCATTTTCTCTCAGTTCCCCAGTCTTGCATAATTAGCTTTGTCCGGGATCATTTTAATAAAGAGCACATGAGCACCGCGTGTCTACACTGAAGTCTGGGTGTGTTGAGTCTTGTTATGTCATTAAAACACCAGGCTTGTTTAATGAAGCTGGAGAGTCAGGAGTGGAAAATAGTTCGAGGCCCAAACTGTCCGCTAAGTGCTTGCTGACCAAATTTTTATGGCCTAAGAAAAAAAAATTTTTTTTTAAGAACCTTATGCCATGTACCTTTATGATTACACTCAAAACTCCAGTTGGGTTTGAAATATATATATATATATATATCATATGTATATACATATAGAGAGAGAAAGCAAATGAGCTCTGGGGTCACAAAGGTTAAGTGCTCAGTTGCTAACCGAAAGGTTGGTGATTAAAACCCACCAGTGGCTCCAAGGAAGAAAACACCTGGCAATCTGCTCTTGTAAAAAGTACAGGCTAGAAAACCCGATGGAGCAGTTCTACTGTGTCAAATAGGGTCACTATGAGTTGAAATTGACTTGACAGCACCTACCAAACACAACACAGACATACACATATGAGATACAAAGAAATCTGGTTTTATATCTCATGTTGTAGGATACAAGAAACAAAGAGTAACATATATTTATTACCCTTAAATTGAAGCCTTATAGAAAAAATACCACATCAACTTCCAGTTTTTCTTTGTATTATAAATAATATCCTAATGTTCTTCTTTGTTTTATCTCACTTATGCATCATTTGTCTAGAATTGCTTCCTTGTATTTTAAGAGCCTTATATAGAGAAGACAGACACTCAACATTAGTTGGAGACAAGCTTACCGATCTTGGGCCTTGCAAATGCCCAAACTAATTGATAACTTTAGTGCAAATAATTTCCAAGATAAAATGCAGCAAAACATTACTTTCATATTTTGGGGGAAGAATTCTCTGTTCAAGCAGAATTAATGTCTAAGTACAAGGCCTATGTACCTTGTACAGCAGATAGCTTTACAGAAAGCAGTCCTCTCCAAGATGTGGTAGACACGGTGTCAGCACCCTTGAGAGCAGAGACCCTGTGCTTCCCAAGGCTTAATGTCCAATAGAGTCAGGCACCTAAAATGGGCCAGACATAGAACCTAACCTTGAGTTAGGAAATTTCAGATGGGTAACAATTAAGATGAGGAAGTTTTCCCCAAATGCTTTGGTATACAGACTCCGTTACCCATTAGTAAAATATTTTTCATCTTTTATTTATTCAAGCAAATACTAAAAGCACTGCTTCTCAGTGTTTGACTTTATTCACATATTATTTAACAGCTCTCTCTGACATCTCCCAATCATTTAGCTTAGTTTCCATTGAATTCTATTGACTGACACCAAGGGAATATCACACAGGATCTGAACCCTAAGACAGAATCACCCAGATCTGGAACCCCAATGGCTTCTTGGTAATCTTGCACAGATTCTAAATTAGAGAAGTGAAAGGTCGCTTGGGAAGACATCTAATGTGTCAGGTCAGCTCCCAGTAAATCAAATTCAAAAAAAAAAAAAAAAAGTATTATAAAGCTATACTGAGCAACACAGACTTTGGACCAATGCCCTCATTAGTAATGAAGAGATTTAAGTGCAGAGAATGATTCGTCCACAATGATAGAGATAGTCTAAACCAAGAAAACCAAACCCGTTGCCTTCGAGTCAATTCCAACTCAGAGTGACCCTGTAGGACAGAGTAGAACTGCCCCATAGAGTTTCAAAGGAGCATCTGGTGGACTCGAACTGTGGACCTTTTGGTTAGCAGCCATAGATAGCACTTAACCACTACACCACTAGGGTTTAGTTAGAAATAAATCTAGAACCAAGTCTACCGTCTGGCATTCTTATTTCTTTTTCAACTGCAACATCCATTTTCAGGCATTAGTGTGCCTAAGAAACACCTAGGCAATATGGTTATGAGGCAGACCTAGGCTCACAGGAAGAGATTCTGAGTCATTAGGGCTGGTGTCAAGTTCAACAACCTGTATTTTTAATAAGCTCTCTAGGCGATCATGATGCAGGTGGTCTGACACCACACTTTAACAAATACAGTATTACTTCATGTAATAGCTTCTTATTTAAATGTAGAGAAAGATTTCTGGAATTCTGCCTAAGAAATTATTCAGATGGCTAACCAAAGGGTCACCAAGGTTGAACCAGCTGACACAGGAACTATACCTCCTGCTCCTCCAAACCCAGAATATGCCAGAATATGTCTTCCTACAAAGAGCTCTCATTTCGAAATTAATCAAGGCAGCACTGTGATTATTCTCCACAGAGACAAGTCAGGGTTCTGCTCGTTGGGGTCATAAAACATTGTGGATATAATAACCTGGATAAATTGGATTAAGTTACAGAATGGACTGGATTAAGTCAAAATGAGAGATTTTTTTTTTATTCCAGAGTCCCCACCACTTATCTGTTACATTATCACCTCTCAGGTAAAAAAACAAACAACAAACTGGTTGCCATTGAATCAATTCAGAGTAGAACACTGCTCCACAGGATATTCAATAGCTGTGATCCTTCAGAGGTAGGTCGCCCGGTCTTTCTTCTGAGGCACCTCTGGGTGGATTCAAACCATTAGTCTTTAACTCAGTACCCTAGCACTTCGCCATCACCCAAGGACTCCATTTCTCAGGTAAAGTGCCACCAAAGGGTTAACTAATGTATGAAAACCATTACAATCTTCGGTCATAAGCAATCTTCTCCCACTAGAACTGAACTCCCCAATATCAGGCAATGAGTCACAGAACAGCTGCTACCTGCATCCCTGTCCTTTTCTCATACCCCCAGCGATCACCAGGCACCAGACAAGAAGATAAGAAGAAGCAAAGTAAAATCGCTGCATTTCTTTCTCTTCCTGCCTCAGACTTGGAGCTACCGCCAGCCTCTCCATTAAAAGCAGGAGAAAGGGTAGACTCGTCCTGTTTGATTAGGATTGTCACCACCCCACCGTAGTTGCAATTAGTCCACCACGCCAGCCGTATTCAGGCCTTGGATCCTTTTCAGCAGTGAAAAAGGGAACACTCGAGTTCTATTGAATTGGAGCGTGGCATCTGCTGCACACCGAGGGGAGAGGTCGGGGGTCAGGGCTTGATTTTGATAAAGCGTGCCAGATTAATTGTCTTCCATAATCCTGTTTGTCACGGTAGATATGCAGAGGCGTCTTTGTGGCCCAGGCTGACATATGGGCCAGCCTGCTGCTTTGCCTATTCAGGCCCCCCCAGCACATGCTCTTCACAGTTGGACTGGTTCCCAGAGCCTTATGTTCCAGGGGAGTGGGGCCTCCTGCTCCTATTCAGCCAGCCCCCATCTCCACAAACAGCCTCCTAATCTCTGGGCCTGCCTGGGCTATTGAAAGAGGCTGTATTATTCCAAGGGGCCTAAACAGAGAAAGGGAGAGAAGGGGGGCTGGTGAGGACAGGGAGAAGGGGCTGTAAGGGGGAGGGAGAAAAGCAGACACCAGAGATAGGAGAGAAAGATGACAGATTGGGGAGGGGGTTGGATATGGGAGGGTGGGGGGACAGAGAAATATAATTACAAAAAATAGCAGCCATGTACTTGGGGCAGGGCGCTTCAGGAGGCTGATTATAGTTCCTCTCCAAATCTGAATCTATCACCAAATTATACCCTGCCTCTTTTGTAAAATAAATGTTAATAAGAGGTAATTTGGGTCCTGCTGATTGTTAAGTTCAATGGAGATAGACATTTTTTTTTTCTTCTTCTTCTTCCTCTGTGTATGTATATGTTTATTGTAATGTCTGGAGGCCTTTTTTTGTTTTGTTTTGTTTTCTCCACCAGAATTTATATTTGACCACAAAAGATGAAACAAACGTTCCGTGGTCTGAGACAAGTACCAGAAAACCCAGGATGGTTTGAGTTGTATGATAAAGAGTGAACTCACAGATTAGAAACTGGCCTGTTAACTCCAGGAAGGGTGCCGTGGGGGTGCTCTGGAAAGAAGGTCCCCCAGAAGATAGACGAGAATGGAGCCTGGGGGAGGAAGGAGGACTGAAATTATCCTGGTGGGGGAGGGGAGGGGTCTTTGCTCTAAATAGCTTTGCCTTTCTTCGGTTTAAAAGCAGGGAATTTTTTTTTTCATTTACATAATCGTTATTTCGAGTTGCTGATAATTCTTTTGGGGGCTTTTACATGCAAAAGCACCAAAAAACAGAGACAATTCTGTGACAGATCTTTTGAAAATGTTCTTATCATGTATATTGACAAACAGATACAGCAATGGGGTGATTAGAAACAATGAATGATCACGTTCCAATCAGACAAAAGCATGGAGACATTAAAATATAAATCCTTGATCATAATAGCCCTGAAGCTGACATGCAGGTATCTTTGAAGGTTCTGTTCCTTCCAGACACAGAGGCAGGGATGGGAGGGTCTGCCTGGCTGAGGCATGGCGGCCGTCATGGTCATTGGTGTTGACCACAAGCTGCCTGGTCTCCAGTTGTTCTTGTTCTTCCATAAATGCGTTGAATATTATTTATTGTAATAATTGTACAGTAAGAGACAATTTCATTATCATCAATTTCCAGGGGGATGTAATAGATTTGTTCAGATTTAAGAAGTAGAGCTAAAAAATAATTTAACTGCTCTTTTAATCTAGGCATTAAAAGGAAAAGGGTTAGCTTTTGTGTTTTTTCCTTCTCCAAGTAATTGTCTGGTTGTCCTTAGTCATTGTGGAGCTGATTTCTACTCATGGCGGCCCCATTACAACAGAACGAAATGTTGCCTGGTCCTGTACCATCTTCACAATTGTTGGTATGCACCAGTCCGTTGTTGCAATCACTGTGTATTTTGAGTGCCTTCCAGCCTGAGGGGCTCATAGTTGTTAAAAATATGCTTCTGTTTTTAGGATATGGGTTTCAGTTTTTGTTTTACATTCTGTAGTAAAGCAAGCACTGAACTAAGTATTGCCTGTATAATGGTGATAGAAACAATTATAGTTCCTGACTCAATAGAGCTTATGATATTTGAGGGTTCATTGTTGTTTCCCCAATGTATAGAACAGTGCCAGGAACTCCTATGAACTCCTTAATTGTATTTATTTAAAAAACTTCATAAAATCATTGAAAAAATAGCAAAACAAATTACATTTGCAAGATGGAAAACATTTGAACTCATGAATTGCATCATGAAGGAGGAGGAAAAAGAAAAGAAGAAGAAAAAAACAAGAGGAAGGAGAGGAGATAAAAGAAAAAATGAATAAAATGTATGTATTATAAAGGAGGAAGAGAAAGAGACAAAGAAGAAGTTGAGGAAAAGAAAAGAAAAAAGAATGCCATTTTTAGAGTACGTAGTATACGCTGGGTATTGTGCAAAGTGCTTTATAAACAATATCCTATGAAATCTTTAAAAGGACTCTGTGAGAGCGGAGGGCTAATATTCGGCTCATGCACACTGGTAACGCCAGTCTATTTATATAATTAAAATCACATGATAACCCCTTTAAATGAGTTGTAGCTGATACTCAAGCCTCATTAAAAAGAAGCACTGTGGTTAGGGCCCCGGCTGCAGTAGTTTTTAATGCCTCCCGGGTGATTCTAATGAACATGCAAGATTGAGAAGCACTCTTTGTAAGTACTGTTTCTCAAACTTTAATGTGCATGCCGATCACCAGGGGACCTTGCTAAAATGAGGTTTCCAATTCAGTTGGTTTGTGGTGGGGCCTGAGATTCTATATTTTAACAAGTTCTCATGGCAACCCAATGTGTGTCAAAGCAGAACTGTTCTATAGGGTTTTCAATGGCTGATTTTTCAGAAGGAGATTGCCACGCCTTTCTTCTGAGGTGCCTCTGGATGGCCTCTAGCCTCCAACCTTTTCACTACTGACACAGTGTGTTAACTGTTTGTACCACCCAGGCGTCTTCATTTGTCGAAATCAAGCTGGCAACTGGTAGTGGTGATGGAACAGGTCCCCAGGTGAGGCTGACATTGCTGGTCTCTGAACCTTCTTTTGAATAGCAAGACTTTAAAGGTTAAGCAATTTGCCCAGTGACTGACCTGGATTTCCAACCTTGATTTTCCCAGCTGAGGAACCTGAGTTCTTGAGCCCTGTGATATTCTGCCTCCTTTTTTTTTTTTTTTTTTTTTATAAAATTAAGTCAGGCATTTACAGAAGGAAGGTCTGATGGGAAGAACACTCATCTGCCAGGAGATTTGAGGCTTAGGTACCATTCTTCTACTTGGCTGTGATTTTGGGTCTTGCCTCCCTGGAACTCAGTTTTCTTCTCTGTAATATGTGTTATTGGTTGTTTTTGTGGGTTGCCCTCAAGTCGATTCTGACTCAAGGCAACCCATGTGTGCAGAGTGGAACTGCTCCACAGGGTTTTGAAGGCTGTGACCTTTTGGAAGCAGCTCTCCAGGCATGTCTTCCAAGGTGCCCCTGGTTGGGTTTGAACCACCAACCTTTCAGCTAGCATTTGAGCATTTAACTGGTTGCCTACCTAGGAACCTGTAATATATATTGTTTGGAACTGATTATGGTTGCTCTCCATGAATTACCCATGTATCACCTATTTCAATGCCATCTGTGAGATCAAAACTTTCCTGCAGGAAAAAAAAAATGCTACTTTAGGCAGAGCCACAATGTTTTTCTTTTTTTAATGAACATATGTGATGCATTATCTCCTTACAAAGATGTAAAGGAGATAAAGATAAATAAAAATAAGAAGTATTGATGGTATTGAGAAGGGTCCTTGGTTCAACAATATCCCTAGAACAACCCCATATGATACCCTTCACTTTAATTTTCCCCAAATTTTATCACATTAAGGCTTAGGCAGTTATTAAGTGAAGAAAACTGATTAAAAGTAGAAATCTGTGGGAAATATTAACCATTTACATCTTGATGAGGGGCTCCCAGAATGCCCTGAGACAATCTGGGTGGCAGCTGGAGAAAGGAAGGGCATAGGTGATACAGAAATCAAGGCAATATAAAGCAAGAGGTACAATACCTGTGCCTGACTGACTGAAACACAGAGATAAAAAAGAAATTCAGAAAGGGATAAACACTATACCTTATATTCTTTCAAGGCTTTGTTTCTAGGGAGATCTGCTTCAGGGACTTCCAGCCTTTCAAAAATTGGCACTGGGAGAATCACCCTGAAGAGAATGGAAAATGACCAAAACTTAACTGGCATCTCTCTCCCCACTTCATGCCCTGAGCCAAAGCCCTTTAAACCTGTGTGATTAGGCTCTGTGGGGACCAGGCAATCTCTACCCATCTTTCTCACATGCTTGCTATGCAATTATAAGGCAAAAGTATACCTCTGAATTCCAAAAATAAGCTTACATAGGGAGAGTGTCTCCTATACTGGGCTGTAGGAATGAGGTGGAACCTAGACTGTGTGTATTTCAAGAGAATTGTAGGCATCGAGGAAGACCCAAATATAAGTAGGCATCACAGTCCTCATTTTATTCCTTCTCAATCTTCCTTTATTAGGCTTATTTGTGTCTTAATATCTTTACCTAAGTTACTCAAGAGGCTTCTTGTCAGTTTGGCATGTCTACCTGAGAAACAAGCCATGGAAAAGAAGCAGCCTTCCATCCTAAACATGCCCTGTCAGACGGAGCATCACTTCAAACCAGCTTCCACAGATAGCTTGACTTCTTTCTACTCCAGAACAAGTTACAGGCTCGCTCACCGTGCTTCCTCCAAATTTCACAAGATCAAAAGTTATGTGAAGGGGAAAAACAGCTCTAGAGAGACAGGAAAAATAAATCATGTTTTATTCAAAAAGTGGCTTCCTTGGAGTAAAGCATGATCCCTTTCAGGGCTGTCTCTAATGTTGAAGTTTAAGGAGTCTTGAAGCTTGGAGTAAAAATTTTGCTTATCTTTTAGCTCTCCCCAGTGGGCTAAGGACTCTTAACTCTATTTTTAATGCTTTCTGCCAACTCAATAATACTACAGACTTCGAATGGCTGGCTTCATGCCATGGATTGTCCACAGGCACAGGTCAGGATGAGAGAGAACTGTGTGATTCAGTCAGGTTACTTACGTAAGGTCCTTTTCAGTGGCTCATTCCTGTGTGTGTGTATGTGTGATAATACTGAGGAATAATTATTGCCCCTACCAAACAAAAGCACAAATAGAGATGTTGCTTTTATGTCCCATGGTGTTATTTAAAACCAGGTTAAGGAAAGAAATGCTTCTTCTATCTGTGCTCTGCATTTCTCTCTAGGGAAAAGAAAACAAATCCTTCTTGACTCTAAAAGATATTCTACTTCTTGGCCCGCCCGCTAGCATTTCTCAATGTACTTTAACAGTGACTAGCATCTTGGACCACCACCCATTTGCCAGTTTCTTGTACTGTGGTGACTTACGTGTTGCTATGATGCTGGAAGCTATGCCACAGGTATTTCAAATACCAGCAGGATCACCCAGGGTGGACAGGTTTCAGCAGAACTTCCAGGTTAGGAAGACAGGCCTGGAGTTTTGCTTCTAAAAATTAGCCAGTGATAACCTTATGGATCACACAAAGCATTGTCCAACCAGCTTGCTTTGGACATGTCATCAGAAGGGATCAATCTCTGGAGGACATCATGTTTGGTAAAATGGAGGGTCAGTGAGACAGACCCTCAGTGAGATGGATTGGCACAATATCGTATTTGTACACAAATAATGTGTACCTTCTACTTTTCTTTGCCAACCATGCCCTTCCCCCATGAGGTGTTTTCATAAGTGCTGCTATGCCAATTTTTTTACATGTTGCTGTAAAAAAAAATAGCATAGCGTGCTTACGAAAATACCTCACAGGGGGAGGGCATGGTTGGCAAACAAAAGTAGAAGGCTTGCTTTATTTATGTAAAAATATGGTAGCTGCAACGATTAACTGAATCATGATGGCGACCATAAGGATGATGCAGGCAACGTTTTGTTCTGTTGTACATAACGTCGCCGTGAGTCAGAGTCGACTCAACAGCAGCTGATACTATCTTTTTATCTACCTGTCTATAATCTGTCATCTGCCGTCTATGCCCTCAAAGTGTAAAATTCAATGTAAGGAGATAAGACAGAAAAACAAAATCTCAAATAGTGGAACAGAAGTAATAAACCATTGGAGAAACAGTATATGCCCTAACGAAAGGCAATTCTGATGAAATGCCAATGAGTGACATATCTGTTTTAGGCGTTATCAACTAAGAGAAGTAATTTGCAATTTAAGAGCAGACATGATAGGAGTTTCCATTTTTTTAAGTTGAAGGGTTCACATTTCTCTGGCTACTTTTTTCACATAAATTTTTAAATATATTGCATCTTCCTTGAATTGATCAGGGTGTATGTCTCTCTAAAACACTAACAGCTAAACTGCTGAGAGAATATCTTGTTAATTGACTTCCCTGTGATATTTTAGGCAACTTGTTCTCCTGGGTAGTAAACTGAGTAGAGTCTGATCTATCAGCTTGTTTGTAGAAGCCTGACATTTTAGAATGGATTGTGAAAAGGCAGCTAGCCCCTGAGATTATGAAAAATAGTAATAAACAATGTAAAAAAATGGCTTATAATCATGATGGTGCAAGGCATAATTTTAAGTGCTTTACATATTTTAATCCATAGAAATCTCAGGACAACCCTTGAGGTATATGTTTCTGGTAGAGATGGCTGGGCATTCACCAAAATCTGGTTTCTTTTCTTTTGATTACATTCACACCTTTCTTGCAGTTACCTGTGGCTTTGGAACTGACTTTAGAGCAGTATAATGTAGACAAGTGTGATATTTTCAATTTCTGGTCTGAGCCTATATACAGCATTTGTGCATACCCCTCCATGTTCTTTTCTATATCCAGCTGGCTAGAATGGAGCCACACAGGCCCTCCCCCTTTACACACACACATAGTGGCATCTTTGGGAGCTAAACATTCAAGAAGATGGAGTCACAAGATAAAAGGAGCCAACTTGGAAGAGAGCCATTCAACCAGGGACATATATTAGACTGTGATGAGAGCAATAAATAATACTTTTTTTGGTTAAGCCACTGACATTTTGAGATTTACCCAATAGTGCACCAAATCTAACTTAAGAAACACATTATTATTATTATTTCTTCCATTTCACAGTTGAGGAAGAGAGACTCAGAGTGATTAAGCAACTTGCCTAGGGTTTCTTTGGTGGAGCCAAGATCGTAACCCAGGTACTCTGACTCGAGAGCCCAAACACTATCCACTGCACTGAACTGAAATTTAACTCATTATTTTCTCCTTAGCTGTGACAGTAATACACAGTTACCTTAGCTGACACTAGGTTAGTGATGATATTGTGCAAGATATTCACTACTGTATTTTTTTTGAATAAATGGGCTGTAATGGAGCCCTGATGACACAGTGTTAAGTGCTAGAGCTGCTAACCAAAAGATTGGCATTTTAAATCCACCAGCTGCTCCTTGGAAACCCTCTGGGGCAGTTCTACTCTGTCCTGTGAGTCAAAATCAACTCCACAGCAAAGGAGTCAGTTTTTTTTTTTTTTTTTTTGGCCTTGAGCAAAGTACAATTTTAAGCAGTAGTTAAGAGTTTTTAAAAAGTGTTAATTTTCATTATCTGCTTTTGTCTCTATAGAGCATTGTGCTTGTTGTTTTATATTAGTTTTAAGTTTTAGAACATGTCCTAATATTCAGTCATCCAAAGTTTGGGTATTAGGATAAGAAAAGGTAAATGGAAACTTAGTGTTCCCAATGAAGAATCAACTGCTCTTGACAAGGTTGTATATGTTTCTTAGAGCTAGGACATTTAAACCCAACCAACTAACCCATCACCCAGTCAACCACCCACCCAACCAAACAACAAACCAAATAAGTAAGCAACAAAAATTTTCCAGGCTACATTTTATCCTTGTTCTGATATTCAGTTTTCTTGAAGGGAATACTAAACTATAAAAAATAAACAAATTGGAATGGGTTTTTAAACTGCTATAATAAAATTAATGTACATGAATTTGCAAGTCAAGGTGGAGGGGCCAAAGAGCAAAGGTGGAGGGGCCAAAGAGTACTTGGGCCAAAATATTAAACTAGACTTATGATTTGAAACTTTTTAGTGTTGACCAGGGATGATTATTACATGCTAAACTTGCCATAAGCTTCAAAGCACTCTTTCATGCTTCTCTCTCATCCAATCTACTTCCCAATTTCGCAGTTTGTATTATTTATGTTTCCACAATATTATTTCCCCTACCATATTATACAAGCCCCTGCAACTGAGAAACTGTTTTTATGCATATTTTTATCCCTCATATTGTCTAGTGTGGTATGTTCTCAAAATAAACTGTTCAATAAACATCTGCTATATAAATGAATATTTGAGTGGTCTCTAATGTGAAATGAGATTTAATACAACACTTGAGTCCCTTGACACTTACAGCACAGATAGTTATAATACTTTAGGAATCTATTTTGGTGAGCTGAATATTAGCCATTGCTTTCCAAATAGCCGATTCTATGCCTAGAGGTTCATTTTAAGTCTGTAAAGCATACTGATTATTCATGGCAAAAAAAGAAAAAATAAATAAATAAAATAACTTTTTACTCCTAGGGCTTCATATTAGCATAAAGTAAAAGGAAAGGTGGTGTACCATCTTTGAAAGTAAAAAGTATAAAAAGACATAAAAATAGTAATGAATGGAGGAACCGAAGGAACCCTGGAAGCCCACAGTTAAACACTCAGCTGCCCTAAAAGTTTGCCAGCTCAAACCAGCTCAGTAGCGTTACGGGAGAAAGACCTGGTGATTTGTTCCCTTAAAGGTTGCAGCCTAGGAAACCCTATATGGCATCTCTACTCTGTCGTGTGGGGCCGCTATGAGTTGAAATTGATCTGGACAGCACCTAATAGCAACAACAACAACAACGTGTAGAAACTGGCCGAATCTGAGTAACATCTATAGACTAGTTAATTGTAGTAAATGAGTAAATTTCCTGGTTTTGATATTGTACTTTCATTTTGCAAGATGCATCACTGAGAAAACTGGATGACGAGCACACAGACCCGTCTGTGAAATTTTTGCAACCTCTTATGAGTCTATACTTATTTTAAAAACAGAAAAGTTAAAAAAATAAAAAAGTAGAGTAAGAATATTTTCGCAATGGAAGGGGATGCCGGAAAATATTTCTCCCCTCTCAATTTGCAATATTCACCTGTGGTTAACAAAGGACGTTTGAGGACATTTTTGCTTTGAGGGTAATATCAAGGTCCTTATATTTCTGGTTACTTTAGTGCAGTCCAGCCCCTTCTGTTATATAACATAGAGTGGCAGAAATTATAAGAAAATATATTCTAGGAATAAGTATTTTTTGTTTTTGACTGTTAGCTACATTATCTAAGTCAGAACAATTTATCTACTCAGATTTTATGCGAACTATGTTTTTATAGCCTTCCATCTCATTTGATATTGAGTCATTTGGTACTGGTTTTATTGCACTGATGACATAGTTTACTGCTTTATGGTGTTTTTTTTTGTGGCAAAATATATGTAATGAAATTTTCCACTTTACACGTTTTTAATATGTATGTATTATATATATACATATGCATATATTATATATATACATATGAATAGAGCATATATATACATATGTGTATATATATACATACGTATATGCACACACACTTATTTTGATGACGGTACACACAGCCAAAGATAAACAATTTCAGCAATTTCTACATGTACCATTCAGTGACATTTGTTACATTTTTCAAGTTGTGTTACCATTCCGTTATCCTTTTCTACATTATTCCACCACCATTGTCTTAAATTCACTGACCCCTAAGCTTCCCCTCCAATCTTATGAGTTGTCGGTTGTCGATTTGCTCTAACATAGATAATTCTATAAAAGAGCACAATGCTCAAGGGAGATATACTTTACTAATTAAGATAAGCAAATTTTTTTTGTTGTTCAAAGGAGACTTTAGGGGATAAATTCGGTTTAAGTTTCAAAGTTTAAAGGTTACCTCAGAGCAATAGTTTCAGGGACTCATCCAGTCTCGATGGATCCAGATAGTCTGAATTCTGTTAAGAATTTGAAATTCTGTTACATATTTTTCCTCTTTTGATCAGGATTCTTCTATAGAATCTTTGATCGCTAAGTTTTCAAGTGTATCATAGCATTAAGTATATTCACAATGTTGTGCAACGATCACTACTATTTGTTCCCAAAATTTTTTCATCACCGTTTTTGGCAATGAAACTCTGAACCCACACAGGAACTCTGAACCCCTGGGGCATTAATGCCCATCCCCTTCTTCCACTTGCTCCTGGTAACCACTAATACACACTCTGTTTCTATGTATCTGCCTATTCTAGATATTTCATATAAGTGTGATCATAAATACTTGTTCCTTTGTGTTTGGCTTATTTCACTTAGCATGATGTTTTCTAGGTTCATCCAAGTGGTGGAGTGTATCAGAACATTTCTCTTTATGCCTATATAATACTCCATTGTGTGTGTGTGTGTGTGTGTATATATATATATATATACACACACTGCTGTTGAGTCGGTTTTTGACTCATAATGACCCTATAGGACAGAGTAGAACTATTCCACAGGCAGTTCCAAGGCTGTACATCTTTACAGGAGGAGACTGCCACGACTTTCTTCTGCAGAGTGGCTGGTGGGATTGAAATGTTGATCTTTTGGTCAGCAGCCAAGCACTTTAACCACTACTCCAACAGGGCTCATATATATACATATAAAACAAAAAAAATAACTCCTTTGCTGTTGAGTCCATTTCAACTCAGCGACCTTATAGAAAAAAAAGAACAGAGTGTAAACTGTCCCATAGGGCTTCCAAAGAGCAGCCAGTGGGTTCAAACTGCAGACCTTTTCGTTAGCAGCAGTAGCTCTCAACCACCGTGCCACTAGGGCTCCCTTCACCAATTAAGGCACTAGAAAAGTATGCCATCCCAATGCTAATGATAAAATTCTATGTTTGTAACAAAAATTTTTGAAACTATAGAATACTAAAAAGCCTAAATCAATCAACTAAACCATCACACACACACACAGATATACACATGCATAAGGAACACTGGTGGTGCAGTGGTTAAGCGCTTGGCTGCTAACAGAAAGGTCATCAGTTCAAACCCATCAGCTGCCGATGTGGCAGTCTGCTTCTGTAAAGATTTCAGCCTGAGGCAGGTGCTACTCTGTTGGGTAAGGTTGCTGTGAGTCAGAATCAACTCACCGGCAGTGAGTTTGGTTATTTCACACTCCACAATTATCCCATGAACTTAGATGCATCCAATTAGGAAAAATAACTTCTATTTAGGTCTATAATTCTCAAACTCTCTCTTCTTATTGCTTATATATTTTTTCCCCTTAGATTTATTCAGGGCAGGTTTCCTTATGAACTTTAGTGGCATCCTCAGGACTATTTTGAACAAGCTGTGCTTCTACAACTAGATTATACAAATAGAAGGATCTTCAGAAATAATAAAATCTAACTGATTCATTTTATGGAATAAGAAGCTGGGTATCCGCCATGCCAATGGTTTAGTGGCATAGACTGGGTTAGAAAACAATCTTTTAATTTTCAGAATAGTGGTCATTTCACTGTCTGATGTCATCTCACCTAAGAGAAAGTGGAAAAACCAAAATCTTAAGAGATGAAAAGTTCTATATCAGATAATTTCTTCACATTAATTCCAGGTATGACAGTCACCTGGTACTGATACCTCGGATATATATATTCACTTTCACACACCTTCTGTCCTTTTTCCCTTCCTCTGATTAATCTACCGACAGAAAAAATAATAATAATAAGACATATATCTAGAAATTGCTTAGTATAGGAATATAGTGAGAGCAAGAACGGGGCTTGAGAACTATGTCAAGTTTCTTTTTCCTCCAGTGTCATTGTTCTGTCTTGAAGTGAAGAATTATACTGCCAAAAAAATCCTTCATTTCCCTGTCATGTTGGAAGACTGCAACAGTCATATGTTGGCGTTCTGTGGATTAGTGAGATACCCTACCGTTTTATGCTTCAAAACTATTTGCCATTGTTGTTTAATTACCTAATTAGTCATTTTTCTAGTTTCTGGATGCTATTTCATGAACCACAATCACTTTTGGACAGGCAGAATTGTAGTCATTTTAGTCTATAAGAATTTTTCCTATTGCACTGAGACTTGTTTTATGAGAGCTATACTGAAGGCTTTGGTGGTTCAGTGGTAGAATTCTTGCCTTTCATGCAGGAGACCCAGGTTCAAATCTTGACCAATGCACCCATGCACAGCCACCGCCTACCTGTCAGTGGAGGCTTGTGTGTTGCTGTGATGCTGAACAGGTTTCAGCAGAGCTTCCAGACTGAGATGGACTGGGAAGAAAGGCCTGGTGATCTACTTCTAAAAATCAGCCAATGAAAACCCTGTGGATCACAACGGTCTGATTTGTGTCTGACATGGAAATGGTACAGGACCAGGCAGCATTTTCTTCTGTTGTGTGTGGGGTCACCATGAGTCAAGGGCTGCCTTGATGGCATTCACCACCACAACAAAACTGAGCTTCTGGCACTGAGGGAGAGAAAAATGGGTACAATAATTAGAAAAGACAAATATACTGATTGAGATTTTAAAAGGCCTCCCTTACCCACCGTCTTAGTCATCTAATTTTGCCATAACACAAATACCACAAGTGGATGGCTTTAACAAAGAGAAGTTTACTCTCTCACAGTCCAGTAGGCCAGAAGTCCAAACTCAAGGCACTGGCTCCAGGGGAAGTTTTTTTCTCTCTGTTGGCTCTGGAGGAAGGTCTTTGTCGTCAGTCTTCTCTTGGTCTGGGAGCATCTCAGCGCAGGAACTTCAGGTCCAAAGGATGCGCTCTGCTCCTGGTGCTGCTTTCTTGGTGGTATGAGATGCCCATATCTCTCTGCTCGCTTCTTTTATATCTCAAAGCGATTGGCTTAAGACACTATCTAATCTTGTGTATCTCATCAATATAACCACCACTAATCTACCTCATTTCATCATAGTGACAGGATTTACAACACATAGGGAAATCACAGAAAATCGTAGACAACCACACAGTACTGGGACTCATGGCTCAGCTAAGATGACAGGTATTTTGGGGGGGACACAATTCAATCCATGACACTCACCTCCTTTACTCATTCTACCAACACATGGCTGTCCCTTCTTCCTTTTCATATTGTCCCCATTTGCATTCTTACTGGTGTCTATTATAATTTAATTTCACCAATATTGAGAAGATAAGTGCATGGTGTTCATTCAAAGTATTAGGAAAAATTGCGAAAACTTCTGAAATGGATTAAAATGATTACTGGTATCTTCACTGTAAAACTACGTGGTGGGGTTTTCACCTTTCATTGTCTTTGTACTATTTTACAACTCTCTACATTTCATATAACAAATAGCAATGCAAACATTTATCTTCCATATACAAATGGATTCTGTGCAGTAGAGGGACAACAGAGTTCCCCCCTCTTATGAAAAAAGCCAATTTTACATCTATTTATAAATTCATTTCAGCATTCCAGGTTGATCTACATAACTGTGGTCCCCTGAATTCTCCTTCAAACTGATTGTCGTATCTTACTATTTCTCTCATTAATGAAATGAGATAAATAAAATCTCTGGCACATGTTCATTTTATGCTCCTATACTTGTTCAATATTTGTTTGAGACTTAAATTTTACCCTTTTTTTTTTTTGTGGAAAAACATCTTTTTAAGAAGGACTGTTTATTTGAGACTCTGACCTGCCCTTGAACATTGCCAGGCCAGGCCCTGAAGCATAATTTATGTGCTCCTGACAAGCATGACTTTATGAGTATTAACAAAAATAGGCTGTATTTATTGAAAACCATTTACTAAAATTTTCTATCAAAAATATCTAGACCCAAATTTACCTCTCAAATAAGCAGATTATTGATATATTAATTTTTCATTGCCCCTATAACAAATGACTGCCACTTGTCTATCAGTTTCTCATACTGTGGTGATTTGAGTGTTGCTGTGATGCTGGAAGCTATGCCACCAATATTTCAAATACTAGCAGGGTTACTCATGGTGGACAGGTTTCAGCTGACCTTCCAGACTAAGCCAGACTAGGGAGAAGGACCTGGTGGTCTACTTCTGGAAAGATTCGCCAGTGTAAACCTTCTGAATAGCAGCCGAACATTGTCTGATATAGTGCCTGAAGATGAGCCCCTCAGGTTGCAAGGCACTCAAAATACAACTGGGGAAGAGCTGCCTCCTCAAAGTTGAGCCAACCTTAATGACATGGATGGAATAAAGCTTTTGAGACCTTCACTTGCTGAAGTAGCCCGACTCAAAACGAAAAAAAGCAACTGCAAACATACTTTCTTAATTAGAACATGAAATGTACGAAGTATGAAAATTGGAGGTCATCAAAAATGAAATAGAACTCATAAAAATAGATATCCTAGGCATTAATGGGATGAAATGGACTAGCACTGGCCATTTTAAATCAGACAATCGTATGGTCTACTATGCCAGGAATGACAAATTCAAGAGGAATTACGTTGCATTCATCATCAAAAAGAACATTTCAAAATCTATCCTGAAGTACAACACTGTCATTGATAGGGTAATATCCATATGCTTATAAGGGAGACCAGTTAATATGACTAATATTCAAATTTATGCACCAATCACTAATGCCAAAGATGAAGAAATTGATGAATTTTTACCAACTTGTGCAGCCTGAAATTGATCAAATGTGCAAATATACTGATAATTACAAGTGATTGGAATGTGAAAGTTAGGAACAAAGAAGAAGGATTGGTAGTTGGAAAATACAGCCTTGGTAATAGAAACAATGTTGGAGATCGCATGAAAGGATTTTGCAAGACTTATTCATTGCAAATACCTTTTTCCAACAACATAAACAGCAACTATAGATGTGGTCTTTGCCAGATGGAATACACAGAAATAAAATCAACTACATCTGTGGAAAGAGACGATGGAGAAGCTCAACATCATCAGTCAGAACAAGGACGGGGGCTGACTGTGGAACCTACCATCAATTACTCAAATGCAAGTTCAAGTTGAAGCTGAAGAAAATTAAAACAAATCCATAAGAACTAAAATACGAACTTGAGTATATCCCACCTGAATTAGAGATCATCTCAAGAATATATTTGATGCATTGAACGTTAATGACCAAAGATCAGACGTGTTGTGGGATGACATCAAAAACATCATCGACCATACATGAAGAAAGCAAAAAGGTCATTTAAAAAGAGAGGAATGAAAGAAATGATCAAAATGAATGTCAAAAAAGACTCTGAAACTTGCTCTTGAACATAGAGAAAGGAAAAAAGGATGAAGTAAAAGAGCCAAACAGAAGATTTCAAAGGGTGGCTCCAGAAGGCAAAGTATTATAATGACATAAGCAAAGACCTAGAGTTAGAAGACCAAGAGGGAAGAAGATGCTCAGCATTTCTCCAGCTGAAAAACTGAAGAAAAAAAATCAAGCTTTGAGTTGCAATACTGAAGAATTCTATGGGTAAAATATGAATGATGGCAGAAGCATCAAAAGAAGATGAAAGATTCAGAATACACAGAGTCACAGTACCAAAAAAGAATTGGTGGACGTTCAACCATTTCAGGAAGTAGCATATGATCAAGAGCTGATGGTATAGAAGGAAGAAGTCCAAGGTGCACTGAAGACATTGAAGAAAGAAAAACAAGACTCCAGGAATTGACAGAATAGTAACTGAGATGTTTCAACAGATGGATGCAGTGCTGGAGGTGCTCACTCGTCTATGCCAAGAAATTTGAGAGACAGCTACCTGGCCAATTGATTGGAAGAGATTCATATTTGCACCCATATGAAAGAAAAGTGATTCAACAGAATGCAGAAATTATTAAACAATAATATCAATATCATGCAAGTACAATTTTTACTATTTTTATTTTGTTGTTGTTGAGAATATACACAGCAAAAAATACACCAGTTCAACCATTTCTACATGTACACGTACAGTGACATTAATAACGTTTTTTGAGTTGTGCAACCATTATCACCCTCCTTTCTGAATTGTTCCTGCCTGGTTAACATAATCTTACTACACCCTAAGATTCCTATCTAATTTTTTGGGTTGTTGTTTTCACTTTGATCCCATATAAATAGTTCTTAAAAGAACATAATGTTCAAGGAAGAACTTTTTTACTGGTTAAACTAACCTATTGTTTGGTTTTAAGAAGACTTCAGGGGATATTTTTGGTTTAAGTTTTTCTAACATTTTTTAAAATTGTACTTTAGATGAAGGTTTACAGAACAAACTAGCTTCTCATTAAACAGTACACATATTGTTTTATGACATTGGTTAACTACTCCACGACATGTCAACACTCTCCCTTTTCAAACTTGGGTTCCCTATTACGAGCTTTCCTGTCCCCTTCTGCCTTCTAATTCTTGCCCCTGGGCTGGTGTGCCACTTTAGTCTCATTTTGTTTTATGGGTCTGTCTAATCTTTGGATGAAGGGTGAACCTCAAGAGTGACTTCAGTACTGAGCTAAAAGGGTGTTCGGGGGCCATACTCTCGGGGTTTCTCCAGTCTCTGTCAGGCCAGTAAGTCCATTTTTTTTTGTTTTGTTTTTTTTTGGTGAGTTAGAATTTTGTTCTACACTTTTCTCCAGCTCTATCTGGGATGCTCTATTGTGATCCCAGTCAAATAAGTCAGTGGTGGTAGCCAGGCACCCTCTAGTTATACTGGACTCTATCTGGTGGAGGCCATGGTAGTTGTGGTCCATTAGCCCTTTGGACTAATCTTTCCCTTGTATCTTCATTCTCCCTTGCTCCCGAAGGGGTGAAACCAGTGGAGTACATTAGATGGCTGCCCACAGGCTTTTAAGACCCCAGACGCTACTTACCAAAGTAGGATGTAGAACATTTTCTTTATAAACTATGTTATGCAAGTACAATTTTGCTGAAGACATTTCAAAATCGGTTGCACCAGTACATTGACATGGAACTGCCAGAAATTCAAGAGGGATGCAGAAGAGGATGTGGAATGAAGGATATCATTGCTGATGTCAGATAGATCTTGGCTGAAAGCAGAGAATACCAGAAAGATGTTAATAACCTGTGTCTTATTGACTATGCGAAAGCATTCCACTGTGTGGATCATAACAAATTATGGATAACATTGCCAAGAATGGGGATACCAGAACACTTAATTGTGCTCATGTGGAACCTGTACATACACCAAGAAGCAGTTATTCATACAGAACAAGGAGATACTGCATGGTTTAAAATCATGAGAATTGTGCATCAGAGCTTTCTCCTTTCAACATATTTGTTCAGTCTGTATGATGAGCGAATAATGCGAGAAGCTGGACTATATGAAGAAGAATGGGGCAACAGGATTGGAGGAAGACTCATTAATGATATGCAGATTGACACAACCTTGCTTTCTGAAAGCGAAGAGGACTTGAGGCCCTTACTGATGAAGAGTGAAGACTACTGCCTTCAGTATGAATTGCACCTTAACATAAAGAAAATAAAAGTCCTCAAACTGGACCAATAAGAAACATCGTGATCAATGGAGAAAGGATTGAATTTATCAAGGATTTATTTTGGATCCACAATCAACACCCACGGAAGCAGCAGTTGAGAAATCAAATGACACTTTTTATTGGGCAAATCTGCTGCAAAATATCTCTTTAAAGTGTTAAAAAGCAATGATGTCACTATGAAGACTAAGGTGTGCCTGACCCAAGCCATGGTAGTTTCCATAGCCTCATGTGCATGTGGAAACTGGATAATGAATAAGGAAGATCAAAGAAGAATTGATGCATTTGTATTATAGTGTTAGCAAAGAATATTGAATATACCATGCACTGTCAGAAAAACAAACACATCTGTCTTGGAAGAAATACAGCCAAACTGGTCCTTAAAAGGGAGGATAGCAAGATTTTGTCTCATGTACTTTGAACATGTTATCAGGAGGAACCAGTCCCTAGAGAAGGACATCATGCTTCATAAAGTAGAAGGTCAGTGAAAAACAGGAAAACCCTCAATGAGCTATATTGGCACAGTGGCTGTAACAATGGGCTCAAACATAGCAATGATTGTGGAGATGGCCCAGGGTTGGGCAGTGTTTCGTTTTGTTGTAGATAGGCTCCCTATGAGTTGGAACTGTCTGGACGGTGCATAACAACAACAACAGAACAAATGATAACAAACTTAGTGGCTTAAAACATCACAAATTTATTACTTTACAGATCTGTAGGTAATAAATCTGACAAAGGTCTTACCGGGCTAAAATCAAGGTGTTGACAGGCCGTGCTCCTTTCTGGAGGCCCTTGGGGTGAATCATTTCCTTGTCTTTTCCAGCATCTAGAGGCTACCCACATTTCTTGGTTCATGGTCCCTTTCTCCATCTTCAAAGCCCAAAACACTGCATCTCTCTGACCATTCTTCTGCAGTTAAATTACCCTCTTACCCTCCTCTTCTGCCACCCTCATCTACTTCTCAGAACCCTTGTTATCAAATTGGATCCGCCTGAATAATCCAAGATAATCTCACTATTTTTTAAAAATTTTTATTGTGCTTTAAGTGAAAGTTTACAAATCAAGTCAGTCTCTCATACAAAAATGTATATACTCCTTGCTATATACACCTAGTTGCTCTCCCCCTAATGAGAGTATGCTCCTTCCCTCTACTCTCTCTTTTCGTGTCCATTCAGCCTCCTTCTGTCCCACTCTGCCTTCTCATCTCCCCCCCAGACAGGAGCTGCCCACATGGTCTCATGTGTCTACTTGATCCAAGAAGCTCACTCTTCACCATTATGATTTTCTATCCCATAGTCCAGTCCAAGTCCTGCCTGAAGAGTTGGCTTTGGGAATGGTTCCTGTCTTGGGCTAACAGACGGTCTGGGGACCATGATCTCGGGGGTCCTTCTAGTCTCAGTCAGACCATTAAGACTGGTCTTTTTATAAGAATTTGAGGTCTGCATCCCACTGCTCTCCTGCTCCCTCAGGGTTCTTTGTTGTGTTCCCTTGTCAGGGCAGTCATCGGTTGTAGCTGGACACCATCCAGTTCTTCTGGTCTCAGGCTGTTGCACTCTCTGTTTATGAGTCTCTTTCTGTCTCTTGGGCTCATAAGTACCTTGTGTCTTTGGTGTTCTTCATTCTCCTTTGCTCCAGGTGGGTTGAGGCCAATTGATGCATCTTAGATGGCCACTTGCTAGTGTTTAAGACCCCAGACACCACTCTCCAAAGTGGGATGCAGAATGTTTTCTTAATAGATTTTGTTATGCCAATTGACTTAGATGTTCCCTGAAACCATGGTCCCCAAACCCCCACCCCTGCTACTCTGGCCTTCGAAATGTTCAGTTTATTCAGGAAACTTCTTTGCTCTTGGTTTAGTCCAGTTCTGCTGACCTCCCCTGTGTTGTGTGTTGTCTTTCCCTTCACCTAAAATAGTTCTTACCTACTATCTAAATAGTGAAAACCCTTCTCCTCCCCTCCCTCCCTTCCTTCCTCCTCACTCTTGTAACCATCAAAGAATATTCTCTTCTCTGTTTAACTTACTTTTCAAGTTCTTATAATAGTGGTCTCATATAATTTTTGTCTTTTTGCAGCTGACTAATTTCACTCCACATAATGCCTTCCATATTCCTCCGTATTATGAAATGTTTCACGAATTTATCATTGTTCTTTATCAATGTGTAGTATTCCATTGTGTGAATATACCATAAATTATTTATCCATTCATCTGTTGATGGGCACCTTGCTTGCTTCCATCTTTTTTGCTATTGTAAACAGTGCTGCAGTGAATGTAAAGGCTCTTATTTCTCTAGGATATATTCCAAGGAGTGGGATTGCTGGATCGTATGGTACTTTTATTTCTAGGTCTTTACGGAAGCACTAAATCGATTTCCAAAGTGGTTGCGCCATTTTACATTCCCACCAGCAGTGTATAAGTGTTCCGGTCTCTCCACAATTTCTCCAACATTTATTATTTTGTGTTTTTTGGATTAATGCCAACCTTGTTGGAGTGGGAAACCCTGGTGGATTGTGGTTAAGTGCTACGGCTGCTAACCAAAAGGTCAGCAGTTTGAATCCACCCAGTGCTTCTTGGAAACTCTGTGCGGCAGTTCTACTCTGTCCTATAGGGCTGCTATGAGTTGGAAGCGACTCAATGGCAATGAGTTTGTTTTTTGTTGTTGTTGTTGGAGTGAGATGGAATCTCATTGTAGTTTTGATATGCATTTCTCTAATGGCTAATGATCGTGAGCATTTCCTCATGTATCTGTTAGTTACCTGAATGTCTTCTTTAGTGAAGTTCCTGTCATATCCTTTGCCCGTTTTTTAATTGGCTTATTTGTCTTTTTGTAGTTGAGTTTTTGCAGTATCATATAGATTTTAAAGATCAGACGATGATTGGAAATGTCATAGCTAAAAACTTTTTCCCAATCTGTAGGTAACCTTTTTACTCTTTTGGTGAAGTCTTTGAATGCGCATAAGTTTTTGATTTTTAGGAGCTCCCAGTTATCTAGTTTTTCTTCTGCATTGTTAGTAATGTTTTGTATGCTGCTTATGCCATGTATTAGGTCTCCTAACATTTTCCCTATTTTTTTTTCCATGATCTTGATTGTTTTAAATTTTACATTTAGGTCTTTGATTCATTTGGAGTTAGTTTTTGTGCGTAGTGTGAGGTATGGATCTTGTTTCATTTTTTTGCAGATGGATATCCAGTTATTCCTGCACCACTTTTTGAAGAGACTGTCTTTTCCCCATTTAACTGCCTTTGGGCCTTTGTCAAATATCAGCTGCTTCTATGTGAATGGATTTATGCCTGGATTCTCAATTCTGTTCCATTGGTCTATGTATCTGTTGTTGTACCAGTACCAGGCTGTTTTGACTACTGTGGCAGTATAATAGGTTCTAAAATCAGGTAGAGTGAGGCCTCCCACTTTGTTCTTTTTCAGTAATGCTTTACTTATCTGGGGGCTCTTTTCCTGATAATCTCACTATTTTAAGATAATTCCTTCCCAAGCTTAATTCCATCTGTAACCTTAATTCCTCTTTGCCATATAAACTAACACATTTATAGTTTTTGGGAAATGGGATGTGAACATCTTTGGGGGAGGTCATTATTCTGCCTACCACAGGATGATTTCAATATACCTTTGAATACATTATTTTAAGAGCAGAGATTGCTGTTACAAGAAATGAAGCCTTCTGCATATTCAAAGTTATATGCTTAGTTGTGATGTTTAATAACTTCATAATCACTACTATAATTATTAGAGTGGTAGCTGGCAGGTTTAGGGGCACATGGACATCAGAAAGATAGAGGCAGAGAGAGAGGAGAGAGAGAGAACACAAGAGAAAAATTGAGGATCAAGGAGTGAGAAGAGAGCATGAGAAAGCAAGAAATAAATATATACATACAGGGAGAGAGTTGGTCACTCACTGTTTCAGGTTTGCCTTAACCAAAACCAAGAATCAAATCCGTTGCCGTAGAGTCAATTCTGACTCATAGCCGACCCTATGGTGATGCTTCGTGACCCTGTAGGACAGAGTAGAACTGCCCCATAGAGTTTTCAAGGAGCACCTGGTGGACTCGGACTGCAACCTCTGGCTAGCAGCCATAGCTCTTAACCACTACGCCACCAGCGTTTCCAATTTCACCTTATAAACTATGTAATCTTGGCAGGGCCATGCAAGTGTAGAGCTTGGCCTTTAGTTATTTTACAAGCGGAAACTTCATTTTATCAATTTATCATAAAGATTTTTGAAATAAATTCATGTGAATTAATCACATTTAATTTCAGGCTACATCGTATAAACCAGATTTTTTAAAATATAGCTTTGTTCTGGGAGCTATATATGACAAAATGATCAATTCTGGTTTTCCAAGAGTCCTAAAATTTGCTATTAGCATGAAATTTGAGTATTATTAAAAGGCTATCAAAGTGAAGCTAACATTATTTGTTATTTTTCAGTCTGTATTTCAGTCTACACAGCTATATTTCAGTCTAAACAACCAACACACATCCCTGTGGTTAAAACGGTATCCCTGTACCATTTTGAAAAGACGCTGATCTACTCTGTGCATACAACATTCTTTTTCTATATCCCTTATCAGATGCCAATGACCTCCATCATAGCAATTTCCTCATTGTGTGCAATTTCTTTTACAGCTTTTTGTATGAGCTACATTTTACACTGATGCTATCATTCCCAGGAGGTATTCTTTGGCCCTTGCCAAGATTTAGGATGCGCTCTAGTCTCTTGCACAACGTATTTACAAATCATCTCTCTCTTTTTGCTTTTTTTTTCCTAAGAGCTTTTAAATAATGTTTATTTTTATATGTTGATTTTTTGAGGAAACTGACTTTTAGGGTAATATTATCTGTTCTTTTTCTTAAATAAGGGAATGATATTTTTGCTTGAGTGCTCTCACTTGCTAGCCTCAGTCAGAAAGAAGAATATTGTTTTTAGTGGACTAAAGACAAAAAGGGCCTGAGTAGATATTTTCTCTTCTAGACACAGACATAAAATCCCAGACCAACATTTCACAGAAATGCTTGCCAAGTAAAAATGTAAGAGTTTATCTATGGAGCACATAATAAAAGGGGACATATGGCATCCAACCTTATCTGAAGACAAATTAATGACACAATTTCCCAAGTAAAAAATGGAGTTGTTGGGTGAACTTTACTTTGCCCATGGATTTGCAGAGATGTTCAAATATGACAGATAATTGAAGTTTCAAGCAGAAAAAGGAAGCTAGAAACAACTTAGGAAAGAGAGACAGGCTATGTTCATTGTTGTTGAGAAGCATCTTATTTAACACAAAGAGAATTTTGTGATGGTTTTCTGGTGGGGAATCAAACACTGTATGAAGGATGCTGGGTGTCATATGGGACAGTATGTTTTTAATGCTGCTATCTTAATATTTCCACAAATTTCACATTGCTTGGCATATAGCTGAAACAAACAAATATATTGTTTAATGTGTGTGAAAATTTGCTTGATGTTTACGTACATAAGCTCTCAAATCATGATGGAACATCACAGATATGAAAGGAATAGTTTTATATACACATGCACAGTCAGTAGGGTTGGTGTCACCCAGTGTGGTAACTCATGGTGTCACTCCCTTTCCCCCTGCCCCGGCCCCATGGATTTCTTCCCATATCAGAGCATCCAGAATCCTTAGTTATGTTTTTTGTACTTAGGTTATTCATAAATTGGTATTCCTGTAAATCACTCCTTCTTTTCCTTTGGTTACTACTTTATTCTCAAAAAAGGTATTGATATAGGTTCACAAATACTAATTACTACAATATTGTAGCTAAAACACCAGAAAATTTGACAAAATCAGTTTCTATAAAAACACCAGCCCCAACAAAAACAACAGTGCACACTTGTAGCTCACGCACAGGAAAAAAACAGGTGATTCGAAGCATCATTGTAATTGGGTAATAATGACAGGTCTGACAGGATCACATTAGAAGGTTAAAAGAATAAATTAGCACAGAGTTTTAGCCTTGTAGGTGTATTGATACATGTAAGCTTGGCTTACAAAAAAATGTTTTTGTAATTATAACTAACTGAAGGAATTTTTTAAAATTAAAAAATGATAAATTTCTGCTGAAACACTGCACAAAAATTTTATATACAATCACTTTGGTGTTGCCTCCTCTGACAGTGTGTCACTCCATGTGGTCCACCCTACCTACAACCCCCTAGTGATGCCACTGTACACAGTACATTGTTATAATGTTTACATTAAGCAGTCTACCATTTTTAAAGAAATTTTATATATATTTATATTCAAATATACACAGTACCTTGTAAAAATGAGTAGTGAAAACAGGCCTCTTCTACTTTCTCAGATATTTATCATTTAAATGATGCTCTCTATTTTTTCTGCAGATCCAGGGTTCCGTCTCTGCGTATTTACTTTCAAGGTGAAAAAATTTTTTTTGGTATCTTGACACCATTCTCTCAGCTTTTGTCTGCCTGAGAATGTACTGATTTCACTGTAGTTTTTTAAGAATATTTTTCATGTACATAAAACTCTAGGCTAATATACAGTTTTTTCCTTTTAGTACTTTAAAGGTGTTACTAAATTGTCTTATAACGTCCATTTTTTCTAAAGAGCAATTAGCTGCCATTCGCATTGTTTTTTCCCTTTGTGTAATGTGACTTTTTCCTTTGGCTGCTTTTAAGATTTTTCTTTTCTTCTCTGGTTTTCAGCAATTCAATTATGATAATTTTGTCCTCTGGTGTTTACAGGACTTCTTGATATATGGGTTTATGTTTTGGAATGTTCTCGATCATTACTCAAATATTTCTTTGGTCAAATTCTGTCATTTCCTTCTGGGATTCCAGTAATGCATAACATACACTATTTGAAATTGTCTCACAAAATTTGGGTGTTTTGTTCTCTTTCTTTTTCTCTTTTTGTTTCAGTTTGTGTATTTTCTATTGACTTTTTTTCATGTTTGTCTATCCTTTTCTTACTGTATGCAATCTGCTCTTAAGCTGATAAACTAAACTTTGTTTTCTTATACTGTATTTTTCATTTCTAGCATTTTCATTTGATTCCTTTTTTAGTTTCAACATCTTTGCTAAAACTTAGATATCTTTACACATGCTTCCCATCTTTTTCTGGATTCTTTAGCATTTCTTCACAGTCAATTGAAAGTCCATGGCTGCTATTTCCAAAATCAGTGACTTCTCTAATTCTGCTTCCATTGACTCTTTCCTTTTTTGACAGTCACCATTTCTTGCTTTTTTTTTTTTGCATGTCTTTTGATTTTTAAATGTTTGCTGATTATTTTAGTAAAAGCACAGTAGAGTCTGAAGTAAATAGTGTTTATTTTCATAAATGGCATACCCCTTCTTATTCATCAGGTTGCTAGAGTAGAAACTGAGTCAATACACTCAGTAATTAAGGTCTAGACTTTGTTTAAATGACAGTTTAATTTTAGTTCAATGTGGGACTCAAATGTTTTCAGGGTAGGATCAGTGTATTACCTTTAGCAGGGCCTAGGATCCTAGTGGAAACCCTGGTGGCATAGTGGTTAAGTGCTACGGCTGCTAAGCAAAGGGTCGGCAGTTCAAATCCACCAGGCGCTCCTTGGAAACTCTATGGGGCAGTTCTACTCTGTCCTATAGGGTCACTATGAGTTGGAATCGACTTGACGGCACTGGGTTTGGTTTGGTTTTAAGATCCTAGTCTCCTTGAGGTTATTGAGAGCTTCCTGAGTTTCACAGATGAGCCTCTTTTTTCCAAACATAGAGATCTCTCCCTGCATTGTATCCTGCTACCAACTTTTTGGATAGCTGGAAAGGTTTCTTTGCTTTCTAGTCCTATCTGCTGCTTTGAGAGTGATCCCTGCTGGCCCTTTTGAGCCATCCTTGGTTTTTTGTGGTCACTTGGGACTGCCCTACACTCTCTGAGGATTGTGCTGTCTGGGGGAGGTATTTCTCTTCAACTTCCTTAGCTAAAATCCCAAAGTACCTGTAAGTGTTTCTCTTAGTTCTTCTTCCCTGACTCTGTTTTTAGTACACTGACCCAAGTACTTGGTAAGGATCTGTGGGTTTATGGGACTCTTTTGGGTTCAAGCTTGTTGTGTCAGTCCACACATGGCCATTAAAGGTTTGATAAGAGTTTCACTGCTTTCTACTTAACCCCATGTATGGCAAATTCTTTATCCCCATGCCATTTTGTTCAGTCATAACAGCAGCCAGGTATTTTTTCTCTCTTATAAAGGACTTGTCACTTTCTGGAGTTTAGTTTCACTAGGTTTGTGTGGGTTTTCATCTCTCTGATGGCTTTTACATGTTTATGTAACCTACCTGGCTTGTTTTAATTGTTAGGATGAGAACACTGGTCTTTTGAGATATCACTATCTGATCCAGAAGCACCGATAATGATTTTTAAGTGTTTATAACAGCCTCCAGTACGTAGTATTCAGTGCTATAAAATAGGCTTTCAATAAATGTTTGCTGAATAAATATGGATAAGAATACACATTTATTCTCCTTTGCACCAGAGTTCAGCAGAACTAGGAGCAAGAAATAGAATTATGGAGAGGTAAATTTTGGGTCAATGTAAAAAGAGAAGTACCTTTTAAGAAATACATCTATCGAAAAATCAAGCAGGCTTACTTGTGAAGTAGTAAATTCGAAGTTATTGCAAATGTTTAAGCAAAGATTTTAGTCAACAGGCAAAACTATATAAACTTCCTGAATACTGATCTTTGATGATTAGTTCAATTTTTATATCTCATTGGTTCTCTACCATTTCAGGAAGAGCAAGTTTTATTTTTGTAAACTATGTAAAAGTGGCCAAAAATTTACACACACTATTCATACGTGCAAAGAAAATGTGACTTCTTACTTTTTTCAATATCGTCTTCTTTAAGCATTCCCATGCCTTAGGGTAGTTGTGGAAAAACAAACAATAAAAGTTCTGAGCTTGCCCAATCAATAGTATCTTAACTCCCAGGGGATTTAGTAGTTTCTGAATGACTTTGTCTCATGTGTAAATGTTCTATCTTACAGATTCCTCCATGGCCTGATCATCTCCACAATCTCTGGGTAAGAGCTACTGCTTACTGTTTCCTTTACTCTCTCTCTCTCTCTGGTGCCTTGTCTGATGAGGTTCCTGGCCCTTACTTGCAGAGGTGTGACTGGTCTCATCTGCCACTTGGGGTATTTTGTGGTACCAACTAGAGACCGCTATTTTGTCCAATGTTAGCCTTAGATCAGGAAGTTTTCTGAACCTTGGCATCTCTGTGTAATCCTACAGATTTCTTCTCATCTGCCAGCCTTCTCAATCCTCCTCTAGGCCCTGTACAGACCCTACGAAGCCAAACGAGCTAGAATCTGAAACTCAGGCTAATCTACCCCAACCATCCTTCACTGATTTTTTTTTTTTCTTCTTTTTTTTTTTTTCAATGTGGCTTCTGGCAGGGTTGACTTACAGCCTTCTCAAGTTATGCCATCACTGTTGTCTCCCGCAATTAGGGGTTTTCTCCAAGAAAGTAAAAGAGAGGATGGCATACCTGACCCCTCAGCTCTCAAGCTCCATGTCTGCTTCCCTCCTATTCCACCCTGATGCAATGGTAGCCTCTAAGTACACTTACCAGTTGCTGGTTGAGTCAATTCCACCTCATGGTGACCCCATGTGTATAGAGTACAACTGTACTCCATAGGGTTTCCAATAACTTATTTTTCAGAAATAGATCCCCAGGCCTTTCTTCCAAGGTATCTCTGGGTGGACTTGAACCTCCAACCTTTCGTTAACAGCTGAGCACTTAACTATTTGTGCCACCCAGATGGCCACCAAATATACTGTTATATAAGTTATACCCAAGTTATGAAACAAAAGCTCAAAGGCTGAATTGAGATGAATGAACTACATGGTTTATTAAATTCAAAACCACAAGTGAGAAGCAAGGGAAAGAAAAGAAAGTAATTTACCCATACCATCAAAATTCTAGGTTATGCAATGTTCCTATATTCCACCTCTTTCTCTGATGCATAAGCATTCCACAATGATGGTATGGTTACCAGGACCAGAGTGGAGGTTTCTCAAGGAGGTCTAATGGCTGGAAAATGCTTGAGGCCAACATTCATATTTGCTTATCAGAGACCCAGGGGCAAGTACATCTGGTCAGAGCTCATAGCTAAAAATTGTCAGTGACCTGTGGAGCAGCCACAGTATTTTATTTGTCTCAAGAAGGGGACATGTGGGCCAGAAAGTGTATCACCAACGAGTAGGTAAGACTTCATGAATATTGGATGCCTCATAAGCCACATGTATATTTAGTACGTCATGAATATTTAGTGTTTATTTTGCCATTTAAGTACTCAATACCTTTGTTCACATGCATATGCTTTGCCTGCAACATAACCAAGATTGCGTTGTGTGTTGGTGTGAGCTCTTTCTGCTGTTACGTTTATAATGCCATTACTTTAGGGAGTCCATTCTGTTTTACGGTCCTTAAGCATTGCTGATACTTACACAGCTGTTCTACAGTTACATAGATGATCAAGTTAATGTAACTGATGCTTAATCTTTGCTTTAATACTACAATCTGCTGTTAAAGGGACAGAAGTGATAACTAAATAATGAGCAGGTAATAGGTTTGCATGATGGTAGTTCATGTTGATGGATAGAAAAAAAACATCTGTCCATTGATAATTTAGCTACACTCAGAGCATATTGTTATTTCACCTCCAAAATATTAACTGTATATTTTTTCTAATAGTTTCTGGTTCAGAGGACTTACAGTCCAGTACAGTTTGGAGCCCAAAGTAATTTGAAAGCCACTAACAAATTTAGTGGTTGACCAGTTTAAATATAAGTTCTTTTTTCAGGAAGTTCTGTTTTCACTGAGATAATACATTGAAAGAATGTAGCAATCAATATTTATGCTGACTTGTGGTAATTACTGTGAAATCATGTACAGCCCTACAGTAATTCCAGTGTGAGTCTCTGAACAATGGGAAAAAAGGTATCTGCACGTGTAAATCCAGGTTAAATCCTAGAGTGCTGGGATTGCTTATACATGGCAATAATATCGCCATGTGCAGGCAGAGAAAGCTCCTGGCTGTCATAAAATGTAAATCCTCTCTTAAGAAAACAACCGACTTGAAGCGTTTTTGTATCTGTGGATCATGCTGTCAGGATTTTAGTGTTCTAATAACCCAGTTCTAAAGAGTTCTTATGATTTATTCAATAAGGACTAAAGGTCTTTTATATAATCGTTACCTTGATGGCAAATACAGTAGAATAAGAGTCTCAGTTACTTATAAAATTCTACACAGAGACATTATTTAGCTCCTATCTCTGGATAACCAAAATAAATAGTTTTAATCACAACTTTTTTATTAAAGAAATCACCACAGTCAAAATTATTATTATTTTTCAGTGGCATAATCACTGTTTGGAATTTACCCAGTGGAATCTGTCTTCAGGTATGAGAGTCATTTTAACTATAAAGAATGGTCATGCAGATGAAGTGATAACTATGGATTCCATTTTGTCTAGGGATTATGTTAATAAGTTAAGACTAGGAATTCAAAAATGAATCCTTCAGTATTGGTATCAGTATCACATCTCTTTATTTTTCTATAACACAGTGCATATTTATAACTGCCCATAGCAGTTAAATGACCTGCTCCTTTTTTCTTAGCTGATTTTGTACACATCTACTCAAAAAAATCATAATACCCATTCTTCCAATTGATTAATCAACTGGAATGAGATGGTCACATGCATACACAGTCAGTGTGAAATGAATCATTGATAAAGAGACAAAGGGATATTCAAATTATAATTTATATAGCTGTGAGTATTGGTGCCTCATTAAAAAAATTAAAGTACTTGTGAAACTTCTGCTATTGGTATTTATGTGTGTTTCATCTTTGTTATCTTCTTCTATCTTTGCCCTTTCTCACCTTCACATTCCTAATATGGTATCTGGACTATTTTTGATTCATTTAATTAACCAATATACATTATATTCCATTATGTCACAGTAATAGGCACCAGAAATACAAATTAGTAAGTTACATGAAAATGTTTAGAAATTAATAAATGATTGAAAAATTAATAATTCCAGCAGCTGTCAAGACACTGAAGTGGTTTTTTATTTGTTCACTTTTGTTTGTAATCAGTAGGGGTGAAGCTCTTTAGAGTTATACAGTACTTAAAGATTTTTGCATTGGATTGTAAATATGATGAAAGAGTAGGTCAGCCATGTACTTTTCTCTGACTTCTATGCTGCTTCAGATCAACAATATCGGCAAGCCCTATAACTGCTTCTTAGGATTGTTTTAAAAGATTTTATTATTTGATATGTGATGCATACTGAAGAATATGTGTGGCATAAATATGTGAGCTATGAAGCATAATAATACCTATAATACAAAGAAACATACTACACATTTATCAAAAAAAACAGATTTAAAGAAAAATAAATGAATGGTTAAACAATAAATGTGTATATTATGTTCCCAAGCTAATGGGTTCTAAAAACCATTATTGTCATATATAGCTGTACATATTTATGTGTGTGTATGCATATGTATATGTCTATTTGTTGTGTGGGGGGGGCTTAAGTGTTGTTGTGATGCTTGGAGCTATGGCACTGGTATTCAAATACCAGCAAGGTCACCCATGGTGGACAGGTTTCAGCTGAGCTTTCAGACTAAGACAGACTAGGAAGGAGGACCTGACAGTCTACTTCTGAAAAAAAATTAGCGAATGAAAACCTTACAAAATGCTGTAGAACATTATCTGATATAAAATTAGCCCCTCAGATTGGAGGGCACTTAAAAGATTACTGGGGAAGAGCTACCTCCTCAAAGTAGAGTTGACCTTAATGATGTGAATGAAGTCAAGCTTTTGGGACCTTCATTTGCTGCTGGAGCACGACTCAAAATGAGAAGAAACAGTTGCAAACTTCCACTAACAATAGGAACAGGGAATGTACGAAGTATGAATCTAGGAAAATTAGAAATCACAAAAATTAAATGGAACACATAAACATTGGTATTCTAGGCATTAGTGAGCTGAAATGGACTGGTGTTAGTCATTTTGAATCAGACAATCATATGATATACTATGCAGGGAATGAAAAATTGAAGAGGAATGGCATTGCATTTATAGTCAAAAAGAACATTTCAAGATCTATCCTGAAGTACAATGCTGTCAGTGATAGGATAATATGCACTAAAGGTTTTTTTACCAACTTCTGCAGTCTGAAATTGATCAAACATGCAATCAGAATGCATTGATTATTACTGGCGATTGGAATGCAAAAGTTGGGAACAAGGAAGAAGGGTCAGTAGTTGGAAAATATGGCCTTGGTGTTAGGAATGATACAGGAGATCACGTGATAGAATTTTGCAAAACCAATGACTTCTTCGTTGCAAATACCTTTTTTCAACAATATAAATGGTGACTATACAAGTGGACTTCATCAAATGGAATACACAGGAATCAAATCAACTACTTTCGTGGAAAGAGACCATGGAAAACTCAGTATCATCTGTCAAAATAAGACCAGAGGCTGAGTGCAGAAGAAAGCATCAATTGTTCATATGCAAGCTCAAGTCAAAGCTGAAGAAAATTAGAAGTCCATGAGAGCCAAAGTAAGACCTTGAGTATATCCCATTAAATTTAAAGACCATCTCAAGAATAGATTTGACACACTGAACACTAATGACCAAAGACCAGGTGAGTGTGGAATGACATCAAGGATATCATACATTAAGAAAGCAAGAGGTTATTAAACAGACTGTAAAGAAAGAAAAGACCAAAATGGATGTCAGAAGAGACTCTGAAACTTGCTCTTGAACTTTGAGTAGCTAAAGCAAATGGAACAAATGATGAAGTAAAAGAGCTGAACAGAAGATTTCAAAAGTTGGCTTGAGAAAAGAAAGTACTATAATGACATATATGCAAAGACCTGGAAATAGAAAACCAAAAGGGAAGAACACATTTGGCATTTCTCAAGCTGAAAGAACTGAAGAAAAAATTCAAGCTTCGTGTTGCAATAGTGAAGGATTATATGGGCGAAATACTGAACTACGCAGGAAGCATCAAAAGAAGATGGAAGGAATACATAGTCACTATACCAAAAATAATTGGCCGATGTTCAATCGTTTCAAGAGGTAACATATGCTCAAGAGCCGATGGTACTGAAGAAAGAAGTCCAAGCTTCACTGAAGACATTGGTGAAAAACAAGGCTCCAGGAATCGATGGAACACCAATTGAGATGTTTCAACAAATGGCTGCAGCACTGGAAATGCTCACTCATCTATGCCAAGAAATTTGTAAGACAGCTACTTGGCCAACTGACTGGAAGAGGTCCATATTGATGCCTATTCTAAAAAAGGTGATCCAATTGAATGCAGAAAATATTGAACAATTTCATTAATATCATACACAAGTATAGTTTTGCTGAAGACCATTCAAAAGCCTTTGCAGCAGTACATCGACAAGGAACTACCAGAAATTCAAGTTGGATTCAGAAGAGGAAGTGGAACAAGGGATATCATTGCTGATGTCAGATGGATCCTGGCTGAAAGTGGAGAATACTAGAAAGATGTTTACCTGTGTTGTATTGACTATGCAAAAGCATTTGACTGTGTAGATCATAACAAATTATGAATAATAATTGTGAAGAACGGGAATTCCAGAACACTTAATTGTGCTCATAAGGAACCTTTACATAGATCAAGATGTAGTCACTTGAACCAAACAAGGGGCTACTGGGTGGTATAAGTCAAGAAAGGTGTGTAATAGGATTGTATCCTTTCACCATACCTATTCAATCTGCATGCTGAGCAAATAATATGAGAAGCTGGACTATATGAAGAAGAATGGGGCATCAGGATTGGAGGAAGACTCATTAACAACTTTTATTATGTAAATGACATAGCCTTGCTTGCTGAAAGTAAAGAGGACTTGAAGCACTTGCTGATGAAGATCAAGGACTACAGCCTTCAGTATGGATTACACCTCGACATAAAGAAAACAAAAATCCTCACAACTGGACCAATAAGCAATATCATGATAAACGGAGAAAAGATTGAAGTTGTCAAGGATTTCATTTTACTTGGATCCACAATCAACACCCATGGAAGCAATAGTCAAGAATCAAAGAATGCATTGTATTGGGCAAATCTGCTGCAAAAGATCTCTTTGGGTTAAAAAGCAAGGACGTGACTTTAAGGACTAAGGTGTGCCTGACTCAAGCCATGGTGTTTTCAATAACCACAACTGGAGGATGGTGCAGGACTGGGCAGTGTTTTCTTCTCTTATACATAGGGTTGCTATGAGTCAGAACCGACTAGACAGCACCTAACAACAACATATATATAATATTTTTTCCACATAATTTCCAGTCATATCATAGCTTTATGTTTTAAATGCATCTTTTGAAAACAACATGTGGCTGGGTAGTTTTGTTTTTTAACCCAATCTCTGCCTTGAAAATGAAAATAATATATATATGATTGCTTGAATTTTTAACTTGTTTTAACCAACTTTCTCTGAGTTTTCCACTTGTTCTGCTTTTTTTTTTTATAACTTTTATTAAACTTCAAGTGACCGTTTACAAATCCAATCAGTCTGTCACATATAAGTTTACATACATCTCACTCCCTACTCCCACTTACTCTCCCCCTCTTGAGTCAGCCCTTTCAGTCTCTCCTTTCTTGACAATTTTGCCTGCTTCCCTCTCTCTCTATCCTCCCATCCCCCCTCCAGACAAGAGTTGCCAACACAATCTCAAGTGTCCACCTGATATAATTAGCTCACTCTTCATCAGCATCTCTCTCCCACCCGGTGACCAGTCCCTTTCATGTCTGATGAGTTGTCTTCGGGGATGGTTCCTGTCCTGTGTCAACAGAAGGTCTGGGGAGCATGGCCGCCAGGATTCCTCCAGTCTCAATCAGACCATTAAGTTTGGTCTTTTTATGAGAATTTGGGGTCTGCATCCCACTGATCTCCTGCTCCCTCAGGGGTCCTCTGCTGTGCTCCCTGTCAGGGCAGTCATCGATTGTGGCCGGGCACCAACTAGTTCTTCTGGTCTCAGGATGATGTAGGTCTCTGGTTCATGTAGCCCTTTCTGTCTCTTGGGCTCTTAGTTGTCATGTGGCCTTGGTGTTCTTCATTTTCCTTTGCTCCAGGTGGGTTGAGACCAATTGCTGCATCTTAGATGGCCGCTTGTTAGCATTTAAGACCCCAGACGCCACATTTCAAAGTGGGATGCAGAATGATTTCATAATAGAATTATTTTGCCAATTGACTTAGAAGTCCCCGCAAACCATGTTCCCCAGACCCCTGCGCTTGCTCCACTGACCTTTGAAGCATTCATTTTATCCCGGAAACTTCTTTGCTTTTGGTCCAGTCCAATTGAGCTGACCTTCCATGTATTGAGAGTTGTCTTTCCCTTCACCTAAAGCAGTTCTTATCTACTGATTCATCAATAAAAAACCCTCTCCCACCCTCCCTCCCTCCCCGCCTCGTAACCACAAAACTATGTGTTCTTCTCAGGTTTACTATTTCTCAGGATCTTATAATAGTGGTCTTATACAATATTTGTCCTTTTGCCTCTGACTAATTTCTCTCAGCATAATGCCTTCCAGGTTCCTCCATGTTATGAAATGTTTCAGAGATTCGTCACTGTTCTTTATCGATGCGTAGTATTCCATTGTGTGAATATACCACAATTTATTTACCCATTCATCTGTTGATGGACACCTTGGTTGCTTCCAACTTTTTGCTATTGTAAACAGAGCTGCAATAAACATGGGTGTGCATATATCTGTTTGTATGAAGGCTCTTGTATCTCTAGGGTATATTCCCAGGAGTGGGATTTCTGGGTTGTATGGTAGTTCTATTTCTAACTGTTTAAGATAACGCCAGATAGATTTCCAAAGTGGTTGTACCATTTTACATTCCCACCAGCAGTGTATGAGAGTTCCAATCTCTCCACAGCCTCTCCAACATTTATTATTTTGTGTTTTTTGGATTAATGCCAGCCTTGCTGGTGTGAGATGGAATCTCATCGTAGTTTTAATTTGCATTTCTCTAATGGCTAATGATCGAGAGCATTTTCTCATGTATCTGTTGGCTGCCTGAATATCTTCTTTAGTGAAATGTGTGTTCATATCCTTTGCCCACTTATTGATTGGGTTGTTTGTCTTTTTGTGGTTGAGTTTTGACAGAATCATGTAGATTTTAGAGATCAGGCGCTGGTCGGAGATGTCATAGCTGAAAATTCTTTCCCAATCTGTAGGTGGTCTTTTCACTCTTTTGGTGAAGTCTTCAGATGAGCATAGGTGTTTGGTTTTTAGGAGCTCCCAGTTATCGGGTTTCTCTTCATCATTTTTGGTAATGTTTTGTATTCTGTTTATACCTTGTATTAGGGCTCCTAGGGTTGTCCCAATTTTTTCTTCCATGATCTTTATCGTTTTAGTCTTTATGTTTAGGTCTTTGATCCACTTGGAGTTAGTTTTTGTGCATGGTGTGAGGTATGGGTCCTGTTCCATTTTTTTGCAAATGGATATCCAGTTATGCCAGCACCATTTGTTAAAAAGGCTATCTTTTCCCCAGTTAATTGACACTGGTCCTTTGTCAAATATCAGCTGCTCATACGTGGATGGATCTATGTCTGGGTTCTCAATTCTGTTCCATTGGTCTATGTGTCTGTTGTTGTACCAATACCAGGCTGTTTTGACTACTGTGGCTGTATAATAGGTTCTGAAGTCAGGTAAGGTGAGGCCTCCCACTTTCTTCTTCTTTTTCAGTAGTGCTTTGCTTATCCGGGGCTTCTTTCCCTTCCATATGAAGTTGGTGATTTGTTTCTCTATCCCCTTAAAATATGACATTGGAATTTGGATCGGAAGTGTGTTAAATGTATAGATGGCTTTTGGTAGAATAGACATTTTTACTATGTTAAGTCTTCCTATCCATGAGCAGGGTATGTCTTTCCACTTAAGTATGTCCTTTTGAATTTCTTGTAGTAGAGCTTTGTAGTTTTCTTTGTATAGGTCTTTTACATCCTTGGTAAGATTTATTCCTAAGTATCTTATCTTCTTGGGGGCTACTGTGAATGGTATTGATTTGGTTATTTCCTCTTCGGTGTTCTTTTTGTTGATGTAGAGGAATCCAAGTGATTTTTGTATGTTTATCTTATAAGCTGAGACTCTGCCAAACTCTTCTATTAGTTTCAGTAGTTTTCTGGAGGATTCCTTAGGGTTTTCTGTGTATATAATCATGTCATCTGCAAATAGTGATAACTTTACTTCTTCCTTGCCAATCCGGATACCTTTTATTTCTTTGTCTAGCCTAATTGCCCTGGCTAAGACTTCCAACACGATGTTGAATAAGAGCGGTGATAAAGGGCATCCTTGTCTGGTTCCCGTTCTCAAGGGAAATGCTTTCAGGTTCTCTCCATTTAGAGTGATATTGGTGGTTGGCTTTGCATAGATGTCCTTTATTATGTTGAGGAATTTTCCTTCAATTCCTATTTTGGTAAGAGTTTTTATCATGAATGGGTGTTGGACTTTGTCAAATGCCTTTTCTGCATCAATTGATAAGATCATGTGGTTTTTGTCTTTTGTTTTATTTATGTGATGGATTACATTAACGGTTTTTCTGATATTAAACCAGCCTTGCATACCTGGTATAAATCCCACTTGATCAGGGTGAATTATTTTTTTGATGTGTTGTTGGATTCTATTGGCTAGAATTTTGTTGAGGATTTTTGCATCAATGTTCATGAGGGATATAGGTCTATAATTTTCTTTTTTTGTAATGTCTTTACCTGGTTTGGGTATCAGGGAGATGGTGGCTTCATAGAATGAGTTGGGTAGTATTCCGTCATTTTCTATGCTTTGGAATACCTTCAGAAGTAGTGGTGTTAACTCTTCTCTGAAAGTTTGGTAGAACTCTGCAGTGAAGCCGTCCGGGCCAGGGCTTTTTTTTGTTGGGAGTTTTTTGATTACCGTTTCAATCTCTTTTTTTGTTATGGGTCTATTTAGTTGTTCTACTTCTGAATGTGTTAGTTTAGGTAGGTAGTGTTTTTCCAGGAATTCATCCATTTCTTCTAGGTTTTCAAATTTGTTAGAGTACAATTTTTCATAATAATCTGAAATGATTCTTTTAATTTCATTTGGTTCTGTTGTGATGTGGTCCTTCTCATTTCTTATTCGGGTCATTTGTTTCCTTTCCTGTATTTCTTTAGTCAGTCTAGCCAATGGTTTATCAATTTTGTTAATTTTTTCAAAGAACCAGCTTTTGGCTTTGTTAATTCTTTTGATTGTTTTTCTGTTCTCTAATTCATTTAGTTCAGCTCTAATTTTTATTATTTGTTTTCTTCTGGTGCCTGATGGATTCTTCTGTTGCTCACTTTCTATTTGTTCAAGTTGTAGGGACAGTTCTCTGATTTTGGCTCTTTCTTCTTTTTGTATGTGTGCATTTATTGATATAAATTGGCCTCTGAGCACTGCTTTTGCTGTGTCCCAGAGGTTTTGATAGGAAGTATTTTCATTCTCGTTGCTTTCTATGAATTTCCTTATTCCCTCCTTGATGTCTTCTATAACCCAGTCTTTTTTCAGGAGGGTATTGTTCATTTTCCAAGTATTTGATTTCTTTTCCCTAGTTTTTCTGTTATTGATCTCTAGTTTTATTGCCTTGTGGTCTGAGAAGATGCTTTGTAATATTTCGATGTTTTGGACTCTGCAAAGGTTTGTTTTATGACCTAATATGTGGTCTATTCTAGAGAATGTTCCATGTGTGCTAGAAAAAAAAGTATATTTTGCAGCAGTTGGGTGGAGAGTTCTGTATAAGTCAATGAGGTCAAGTTGGTTGATTGTTGTAATTAGATCTTCCGTGTCTCTGTTGAGCTTCTTACTGGATGTCCTGTCCTTCTCCGAAAGTGGTGTGTTGAAGTCTCCTACTATAATTGTGGAGGTATCTATCTCGGTTTTCAATTCTGTTAAAATTTGATTTATGTATCTTGCAGCCCTGTCATTGGGTGCGTAAATATTTAATATGGTTATGTCTTCCTGATCAATTGTCCCTTTTGTCATTATATAGTGTCCTTCTTTATCCTTTGTGGTGGATTTAAGTCTAAAATCTATTTTGTCAGAAATTAATATTGCTATTCCTCTTCTTTTTTGCTTATTGTTTGCTTGATATATTTTTTTCCATCCTTTGAGTTTTAGTTTGTTTGTGTCTCTAAGTCTAAGGTGTGTCTCTTGTAGGCAGCATATAGATGGATCGTGTTTCTTTATCCAGTCTGTGACTCTCTGTCTCTTTATTGGTGCATTTAGTCCATTTACATTCAGGGTAATTATAGATAAAGAAGTTTTTAGTGCTGTCATTTTGATGCCTTTTTATGTGTGTTGTTGACAATTTCATTTTTCCACATACTTTTTTGTGCTGAGGTGTTTTTCTTAGTAAATTGTGAGATCCTCATTTTCATAGTGCTTGACTTTATGTTAGTTGAGTCGTTACGTTTTTCTTGGTTTTTATCTTGAGTTATAGAGTTGTTATACCTTTTTGTGGTTACCTTGTTATTTACCCCTATTTTTCTAAGTAAAAACCTAACTTGTATTGTTCTATATTGCCTTGTATCACTCTCCATATGGCAGTTCAATGTCTCCTGTATTTAGTCCCTCTTTTTGATTATTGTGATCTTTTACCTATTGACTTCCATGATTCCCTGTTATGTGTATTTTTATTTATTTATTTTTTTAATTAATCTTAATTTGTTTGTTTTTGTGATTTCCCTATTTGAGTTGATATCAGGACGTTCTGTTTTGTGACCTTGTGTTGTGCTGATATCTGATATTATTGGTTCTCTGACCAAACAATATCCTTTAGTATTTCTTGTAGCTTTGGTTTGGTTTTTGCAAATTCTCTAAACTTGTGTTTGTCTGTAAATATCTTAATTTCGCCTTCATATTTCAGAGAGAGTTTTGCTGGATATATGATCCTTGACTGGCAGTTTTTCTCCTTCAGTGTTCTGTATATGTCGTCCTATTCCCTTCTTGCCTGCATGGTTTCTGCTGAGTAGTCAGAACATATTCTTATTGATCCTCCCTTGAAGGAAACCTTTCTTTTCTCCCTGGCTGCTTTTAAAATTTTCTGTTTATCTTTGGTTTTGGTGAGTTTGATGATAATATGTCTTGGTGTTTTTCTTTTTGTATCAATCTTAAATGGGGTTCGATGAGCATCTTGGATAGCTATCCTTTCGTCTTTCATGATGTCAGGGAAGTTTTGTGTCAGGAGTTCTTCAACTATTTTCTCTGTGTTTTCTGTCCCCCCTCCCTGTTCTGGGACTCCAATCACCCGTAGGTTATCCTTCTTGATAGAGTCCCACATAATTCTTAGGGTTTCTTCATTTTTTTTAATTCTTTTATCCGATTTTTTTTCAGCTATGTTGGTGTTGATTCCCTGGTCCTCCAGATGTCCCAGTCTGCATTCTAATTGTTCGAGTCTGCTCCTCTGACTTCCTAGTGCGTTGTCTAATTCTGTTATTTTATTGTTAATCTTTTGGATTTCTACATGTTGTCTCTCTATGGATTCTTGCAACTTATTAATTTTTCCAGTATGTTCTTGAATAATCTTTTTGAGTTCTTCAACAGTTTTATCAGTGTGTTCCTTGGCTTTTTCTGCAGATATCCTAATTTCATTTTTGATATCATTAAGCATTCTGTAAATTAGTTTTTTATATTCTGTATCTGATAATTCCAAGATTGTATCTTCATTTGGGAAAGGTTTTGATTCTTTTGTTTGGGGGGTTGGAGAAGCTGTCACGGTCTGCTTCTTTAAGTGGTTTGATATGGATTGTTGTCTCCAAGCCATCACTGGGAAACTAGTTTTTCCAGAAAATCCGCTGCGTCCAGTCCAAATCCCTGCGGGACGGTTCTCCGGCTCAAATGCTGCTCTTTCTGCTCCAAGACCAGTCACTGCCTCCCGGGGACTTCTTCTACCGGCTGCGTCCCACGCCGCCCGTGGAACCGGCTAGTCCCCCTCCCGGGGTTAGTTCAGGAGGGTGGAGCAGGTCTCTGTGCTTGTGCCGTACCTGACTGGTACGCTGGCTCCAGGCTCTGGAAACAATCGCTGCTTCCCCGTATTAGTTCATTCTCCGTCTCTAAATCTGTGTTTGTTGTTCAGGGTTCGTAGATTGTTATGTATGTGATCGATTCACTTGTTTTTCCGTGTCTTTGTTGTAAGAGGGATCCGAGGTAGCGTCTGCCTAGTCCGCCGTCTTGGCTCCGCCTCCTTGTTCTGCTTTTTAAGTTTTGTTTTTTCTCTATGGCTCAGGCTTTTATTGAGTTTTTTTGCTTATCTCTTGATTGTTTTGATCTTTTCTTTCCTATTATCCCACTAATACATAAGATAAACAATCTCTTTATAGTCTTTTACTGTTTACTCTTGAAAATTTTAGGTACCTCCTTAACTATGCATAGTTAACAGAGCCTAAAAGTTATTGAATCTTAACACTCATCACTCTGCCATGAAAAGATATAAGGATTTTTCAACATTTATGATCATTACCTCTCAATTCACATACCACATTCATCTCTTAATTTTCTTATTTTGGGAGGAGGCCAATACTTTGGACATTGTTATTATATACAGGCAATTTTTATTTATTTAAGCCAATATTTCTACTAGTTTATTTGTTCACCATTCCTTCTTTCATTTCATACCTTCTGTCTTAAGACATTTTTCATTCCTGTTAAGGTACTTCCTTTAAAAGCAATTTTTGTAAAGCCTTATTGGCAGTCACCTTTTAGTTTTGTTTTTTTTTTTTTTGCAAATGTCTTCATTTTACCCTGTTACTTGAAGGACAGGATACAAAATATTTCTCTTTGTTGACATAAAATCTACATTGAATTTATTAGTTACTCATTAATGAAGCAGCTACATGATTTAATTTTTACTATCGTTTCTGTTAGCTGCATATAAATTTGCTGTATTAAAGTCTTGTACAATTTGAGTATTGGTCGATTTCTTGAAATTACTCCCTTGCTATGGAATATATTCACTTACAACTGAATATATATTTCATGAAACATGGAGATAATTTTGGAGGTTTCAGTGCCAGAGATCGCTTCTGTGTGTCCTTTCTAGCCATGGCCTTCTAACTTCCACCCGTGTGATTGGGTGGGACTGTGCAGATAAAGTAATTGTGGCCCACCAAAAGGGTTGGTTAGTTTTGCCATCTCACTGGGCTTGAAATAAGCCATCCCAGAGGTGGGAAGGAGAAGAGCCCACCACCACCAAGGAAGGAGAGACCCTCAATAAAGACTCACAGGAGATGGTACTCACAGGAGGCTTCCCTACCCACAGGGCAAGAAAGCTGAGTGTGCTTGGGCAGAGACTGGGGGCTAGGGATGGGCATGCCTGCAAGCACAGCAGGAAAGAGGCTGTCCTGATGGAAGATCTGTATCCTTGAGTGTTCCTGAGCCTGAATTGTAACCTGTTACTTCCCTAGTAAACCCCATAATCATGAGCATGGTCTGTATGAGTTCTGTGTGGCCATTGCAATGAATTAGCCAATTCAGCAGAGAAGTAGAGATTGCCATGGAAGGGATGGTTGGTGTCAGAATTGGTAAAGACGGTGAAGAGAGAAGGCATGTCTGAACTCTCTTAATGGGAATCAGCCTTAGGCTATTGGTCTTGATTCTCCTTTTCCCTTGTGAAGTTGGAGGAGGTCAGACCCTGCGTCCATGCCATTTTTACAGAGGTCAGTGATTGTTTTAAATGAGTATTTAATTCTTTAAAAGCCTTTTATGAATTGACTGTTTCCCTCAAAATTATGTGTTGTAAATCCTAACCCCTGTATCTGTTGATGTGTTCCTATTTGGGAATAGGACTTCCTTTGTTATGTTAATGAGGGAACATCAATGTAGAGTGTGTTTTAAGCCCATCTCTTTTAAGATATAAATAAGATTAGGCACAGAAGTAAGCAAGTACAGATGAGGGAAGATAGGTGTCCTGCAATGGGAAGATTGCCAAGGAACCCAGGACCTGAAGCTGATAAAAGACAAGGACCTTCCCTCAGAGCTGAATGAGAAAGAAAGCCTTCCCCTAGATGCATGCCCTGACTTTTGACTTCTAGCTTCCTAAACTGTGAGAAAATAAATTTCTGTTCATTGAAGTCACCCACTTGTGATATTTCTGTTACAGCAGCACTATGTAATTAAGACACAGCCTAATAGAAGTTCATAAATAAGGTAATCCATCTCAGATTCTTGATATTTTATATGTATTATTTCATCATTGTATTCAAGTAAAATGGACTGACCCAGTGACACAGAGTATGAGTGGTGTATCTATTGGAAAGAAAACCACTACCAATTGTATTCTTAACTGTAAGGCCTACAGTAGTTCTTCATCTTATACACAGTATTATTTATTTTATATTCTACTTATGCACTAAAACTTTGAGAGTTCACCATAAAATAAAATAATTAAGAATCATTTTGAAACTGAAATGAATGATCAGTTAAAAATGATGGAAGCAAGTGTCTGCTAAGAATAATCAGCAATGTTTTAGGCGAACCCCTTTCTTCCCTTCCTCAACCTAGAACCAATTGAAAATTAAGACACTGCACACAGAAGTTTTTTAAATGTCAGGTATATTGTTGGTAAATGAGACTAGAACTTTTCACTATAGATCTGTAACCAAGAGAATAGCAAAACCTCCCTTTCTAAGCCTAAAGCTTCAGGCAGGCCACAACTAGATAACTTTGAGTCAAATTAATTGCTTCTATCCTTTACACTTTTTCTTTTTTTCTCCTCCATCTTACCTCTCATTACAGGAAGTGCAAACCTGGAAGGGATTTTAGATATCATATAGCATAAACCCTTCATTTATCAGGCAGGAAAATCAACCCCTGAGTAATGATGTGAGAGGATGAGAGGTTGTTGATGTTAATTGCCAGTCAGCTCCAACTTATGGTGACTCCACATACAGCAGAATGAAATGCTGCTTGGTCTTGTGCCATCTTCATGATCCTTGACAAGCTCCAGTCCATCGTTTTGGCCACTGTGTATTTTGAGTGCCTTCCAACCTAGGGGGTGCTCATCTTCTAGCACTATCTTGGACAATATTCTGTTGTGATCCATAGTATTTTCATTGGCTTATTTTTTAGAAATAGATCACCAGGTCTTTCTTCCTAGTCTGTCTTAGTCTGGGAGATATGCTAAAACCTGTCCATCAATGGTAGACCCGCTGATGTTTAAAATACTGGTGCCATATCTTCCAACATCATAGAAACATGCAAGCCACCACAGTGTGACAAAGAGATAGATGGGTGGTTTTAGCAAAAGCTCATTAGCTTGTTGAAGAGCTTAGAACTCAATTCTTTCATGAGGCAAACCAGCTTCTGTTCTCCCAAGAGCCATAAGAACCAATGGTCTTAATTTATTGATGGATGAAAAATAGCTAACATCTACCATGTCCTTGAATTCTCAGAATACTCCTATGCTGTAGATACTATTTTTATTTAGGTCCTACAGATAAATAAATTGAGACACAGAAAGGTTAAGTAACTTATTCAAAGCTACACAGTTGGCGAGGGGTTTGGTTGTAAATCCATTCATCAGACTCTAGAAATTGAGCTCCCAACCAAGACATAATGCTACTACCTTCTGTATTATTTGATAAAGTAGGGAGGTAATTTTGAAAAAATTGTTTCATACTCAAATGGCAATTGGATATGTCGTGATTTTTATCATTTCCTAGATATTAAATGAACATTCATGAATAACAGGGAAAACAAGAGTTAAAAATAAGCATTAGCTCCCCTCCTGTTTTGAAAAGGCACTAAGAAAGAATTGAGTAGATGAAAGCTGAGATTTCATCAAGTTGGCTGAATAGAGGGGAAAAAAAAGTTCTACAATATATCACAGGATGCAGAGTCAGCTGGAAATGTACAAATGTGGGCCAAAAAATAATGACAAAAAACAAAGACGAAGAAAGAAAACTCTCCACAAAAAACTCCGGGGAGGTCAAGAGAAGAATGACATTTCTGTGGGTGCCTTTGACTAAGAGATTTGGCTCCCCTTCTCTCTTTGAATCTAATCTGATCCCAGTAGGAAAGTTTTACTCATACTTGCTTCCACCTCACTAAATGAGACATTGCAAGTTTCAATATTTTTTTAAAATTACATTTAGTACTACACTCTTGTCAAAAACATGTTAAGATATATTGGTGAATCCAAGGTATGAGAAATATTAAATTAATCTTCACTATATTTGCTAAAGGCATACAGTAAAATTCCATACATTTTAATAAAGTGTTTAAGAAGACAAATCACTGAATTGAGGGTAAGACAACTGAATTCTAGCATTATTTATGCCAACAAATACCACTGTATGCAAGTTCATTTCTAGTTGCCTTTGAGTTGGCATGATTCCGAGCAACCCCATGTGTGTTAAAGTAGAACTGCTCCACAGGGTTTTCAATGGCTGGTTTTTTATAAGTAGATCACCAGGCCTCCCGTCCAAGGTGCCTCTAGTGAACTCAAACTGCCAAGTTTATGGATAGCAGTGAACATGTTAACCACCCAGTTTGTACTAGCCAGGCAAATAAAATATAGATATTTAATTGGAGCAGGTTTCCAAACTAATGGTACAAATCAAATTCACCCACTAAAATGCTTAACCTGGGAAGCCTAGGAAATATATATTTTTTTAAATTAACATTGATTTTTACTTAGGCAAACTTGAAATTTCAATTGACTATGGGCACTACCAGGTCCTCTGGGTGGTGCAAACACTTAAGCACTATACTACTAGGGAAAGACTGGTGATTTGAACTCACCCATAGGTGCCTCAGAAGACAGACCTGGTGATCTGCTTCTGAAAGGTCACAGCCATGAAAACCCTATGCAGCAGTTCTACTTTGCACACATAGGGTTGCCATGAGTCTGAGTTGACTCAACGGCAACTAACAACATGGGCATTACCACTTCCAAATGCCTTGTACTTCCTGCCACTTCTGTTGCCTGAAGATAGGTGTGGGCTATGGTCAGCAAAATGGTGATAACTGCTGCAACTCTATAGGAGTTTCTATAGGACAGGCATAAGAAATCCACTGTTAATTAAATGTAACAACTACAGTTAATGAGGTAGATGACGTTATTGGCTCCAATTCCCCAACACTTCCAGTAACACATCCTCTGTCCTCTGTTTTGGTGACCTCCCTCTATGAGTAAGACATACTTCCCTCCTTTTTGTGTTTAAGTTTGGACATATGACTTGCTTTTGAAAATACAATGAGGCAGTAAAGTGGAGTGCCAATTCTAAGCTTAGGCTTCAAGAAGCTTTGTATGTCTCTTCCTGTTCATTTTTACCTCTATCATCACCATGAAAAAAATTTGGCTGGCCTAATTGCTAGCCTTGGGAAGACGTAGTATAAAAATTATGAATGTGTATTTTAAAAACGTTCCCATGTTTGAATTCACTGGAAATCAAACATTGCAAATTAAATCCCTAAAAGATCAGATAACATGTTGCATAGCATATGGGAAATTAAGGAAAATAATATATTATTTTATGCACCAATCACCAAGGCCAAAGATGAAGAACTTTTACAGTCTGAAATTGATCAAATATGCAATCAAGATGCATTGATAATTACTGGTGATTGGAATGTAAAAGTTGGAAGCCAAGAAGAAGGATCGGTAGGTGGAAAATATGGCCTTGGTGATAGAAATGATGCTGTAGGTGACATGATAGAATTTTGCGAGATCAATGACCTCTTCATTGCAAATACCTTTTTCAACATAAATGGCGACTGTACATGTGGACCTCGCTGGATGAAATACACAGGAGTCAAATCAACTACATCTGTGGAAAGAGGCAATGAAAAAGCTCAGTATCATCAGTCAGAACAAGGCCAGGGGCCAGCTACGTATCAGACCACCAATTGGTCATACGCAAGTTCAAGTGAAGCTAAAAAATATTAGAACAAGTCCAGGAGAAGGAAAGTACAACCTTAATTATAACCACCTGAATTTAGAGACCATCTCAAGAATAGATTTGACACACTGAACACTAAAGACTGAAGACCAGACAAGTTATGGAATGACATCAAGGGCATCATACATGAAGAAAGCAAAAGGTCATTAAAAAGGAAAGAAAGAAAAGACCAACATGGATGTCAGGAAAGACTCTGAACGTAGACTTTGAAGTAGAGTAGCTAAAGTAAAAGGAAGAAATTGATTAAATAAAAGAGCTGAATAGAAGATTTCAAAGGGCAGCTTGAGAAGACAAAGTATTATAATAACATGTACAAGGACAGGGAGAAAGAAACTCAAAAGGGAAGAACACACTATGCATTTTTCAAGCTGAAAGAACTGAAGAAAAATTCATTCCTTGAGTTGCAATATTAAAGGTTTCTATGGGAAAATACTAAATGAAGCAGGAGGCATCAAAAGAAGATGAAAGGGATACACACAGTCACTGTACCAAAAAAATTGGTCGGCATTCAATCATTTCAGGATGTAGCCTATGATCAAGAATTGATGGTACTGAAGGAAGTGGTCCAAGCTGCACCGAAAGCATTGGCAAAAAAACAAGGCTCCAGGAATTGGTGGAATACCAACTGAGATGTTTCAACAAATGGATGCAGCACTGGAAGTGCTCATTCCCCTATGCCAAGATATTTGGGAGATAGCTACCTGGCCAACCAACTGGAAGAGATCCATATTTGTATCCATTCCAAAGAAAGGTGGTCCAACAGAGTGTGGAAATTATTGAACAATATTATTAATATAACACCTAAGTAAAATTTTGCTGAAGATCATTCAAAAGCCTTTGTACCAGTACATCAGCAGGGAACTGCCAGAAATTCAAGCTGGATTCTGAAGAGGATGTAGAACAAGGGATATCACTGCTTATGTCAGATGGATCCTGGCTGAAAGCAGAGAATACCAGAAAGATGTTTACCTCTGTTTTGTTGACTATGCAAAGGCATTTGTCTGTGTGGATCATAATAAATTATGGATAACATTGCAAAGAATGGGAATTCCACAACATTTAATTGTGCTCATGTGGAACACGTACTTATGCCAAGAGGCAGTTATTTGAACAGAATGAGGGGATACTGCATGGTTTAAAGTCAAGAAAGCTGTGTGTCACGGTTGTATCCTCTCACCATACTTGTTCAATTTGTATGCTGAGCAGATAATCTGAGAAGCTGGACTATATGAAGAAGAATGGGGCATCAGATAGGGGAAGACTCATTAATAACCTCTGCTATGCAGATGACACAACCTTGCTTGCTAAAAATGAAGAGGACTTGAAGCACTTATTGATGAAGATCAAAGTCTATAGCCTTCTGTACAAATTACACCTCAACATAAAGAAAACTAAAATCCTCACAACTGGACCAATAAGCAACATCATGATAAATGGAGAAAAGATTGAAGTTGTCAAGGATTTCAATTTCCTTGGATCCACAACCAACATCCATGGAAGCAGCAGTCAGGAAATCAAAAGATGCATTGCATTGGGCAAATCTTCTACAGAAGACCTCTTCAGAGTTCTAAAAAAGCAATAATGTCACTTTAAAGAATAAGGTGCACCTGACTCAGCCGTGATGTTTTCAATCACTTCATATGAGTGTGAAATCTGCACAATGAATAAGGAAAACCAAAGAAGAGCCAGTGCCTTTGAATTATGGTGTTGGCAAAGAATATTGACTATACCCACGAACTGCCAGAAGAGCAAACACATTTTTCTTTGAAGAAGTACAGCCAGAATGCTCATTAGAAGCAAGGATAGGGACACTTTGTCTCACATACTTTGGACATTTTATTAGGAGAGACCAGTCCCTGGAGAAGCACATCATGCTTGGTAGAGTAGAGGGTCAGGAAAAAGAGGAAGACTCTCAAGAAGATGGACTGACACAGTGGCTGCAACAATGGGCTCAAGCATAACAACCATTGTGAGGATGGTGCAGGACAGGACAGTGTTTTCTTCTGTTGTTCATAGCGTCACTAGGAGTCGGAACCTACTTGGCAGCACCTAGCAACAACAACAACAATTCATGCCTAGCATGGTTGGGTTTTGGAAGTGACAGGGAAGGTGACAATGCGGTGCTATTTGCAATTTTGTTGGAGGGTAAATTGGCTCCATCTTTCAAATACGGTATTTCAAATACAGCATCAAAAGCATTGAAAATATTCATTAGTATTTTTCTGTAGAAATTTTACATGGAGGGTTTTCCCCTAAAGAAATGATTTCACAGAGCCCAAGATACAGATATGTTCGACATAACCGTGTTTATAATTGCAAAACATTAGGAACAACAGTAGAAAATTGATTTTTTAATGATGATCTAAAATATAATTGAATAATAGAAAGCTGTTAGGAATAGTGTTATAAAAGTGCATGCCATAGTCAGCTCTTTGCATCCACGGGTTGCACATCTATGGATTCAGCCAACTGCAGATCAAAAATATTTGGAAAAAAATAAAGTTCTAGAAAGCAAAACTTGAATCTGCTGTGCACTGAACATTACACCGAACCCAATCAAATGAAGTGCTGTGTAGCCATACCCTGCTGTAGCCTCCTGCCATTTCACAGATACTCAGTCTCTCTCCAGCACTTGTTGTTTGAGCATGGTTCCCCTTGCATCTTGACATGATTCCCTAAACAATACAGTACTGTATAACAACTGCTTAACATAGCATTTACATTGTATTAGGTACTGTGATCACGAAGGTTGTGTGTCAGCTTGCCTGGGCCATGATTCTCAGTGGTTTGACAGTTAGGATGTAGTTTGGCAGTCATTATTGACTAATAATGATGTAATCACCTCCACGATGACATGTGATATAATGTGATCACCTCCATAATGGGATCTGCTATGAGTAGCCAATCAGTTGAAGCCAACCAGATACGGAGTGATGTCTGTATTAACTTAGAAAGAAGTAGTAAAATTACAAGGAAAAGAAAGTTACAAAATAATACTTAAAACATTATCTCACTTTTGTGCAAAATAAACACATTATGTATAAAAGTCAATACTGCAAAATGTGGGACAGGTAATATATATTCTCTTACTTATGCTTATTTGCATTTTCTAGTTTTTCTATAAGTATGTATTACTTGTGTAATAAAAAAATTAAATAGAAAAGGCATGGTTCCCAAAGAAGTAGTTGATTCAATATTAGAGAGTTTCTGAGGTACAGATTAAACCTCTTTACAGCATTTCTAAATCTTTTTCCTGCCTCCAGAATCTCTCTTCCTTGGTGGCTGTCTCCACCCTCTTTCCTATGGCTATTTTACTTCTGACTTGAACAGTCATGGGATCCTTGATTCTTGGCTTTCCCTACTGTATCAGTGCCAAATCATAAAAAGGTAAAAAGGCAAAAGGGATTTTTATAGTTTTTTATTCACCATTTTATTCACAACAAAAGTTTTCACTTCTCATTTTCTTTTTCTAAATACTTATATTTCAGTTTCGCTTAAATTATCCATATTATCCTTGTAAATAAATTGTCAGCAAAGAATAGCCTTAGAAAGATTATGAATTTAGCAATAAACAATTACCAGTTTTGTCATTATAATATTAGCCACACTTTTTATTCACTATTGTTAATATTAAGAGATGAAGGTAGACAGTCTGACTTTGCTAACTTTAATAATTGCCTTGTACATATGGAAAGGTTTCTGTGTTGCTGTGATACTGAACAGGTTTCAACAGAGCTTCCAGACTAAGATGAACTAGGAAGAAAGGCCTGGCAATCTACTCCTGAAAAAATCAGCCAGTGAAAACCCTATGGATCACAATGGTCTGACCCCCAATTGGTCATGGGGATGGCACAGGACTGGGCAGGATTTTGTTCTGTGGTGTATGGGGTTGCCATGAGTCGGGAGTCAACTCAACAGCAGCTAACAACAACAACATATGGAAATAAATTTCACAATTATATTTGGATTTCTAATAAGAGTAAAGGGTTGCTATGAGTTGGAAACAACTTGATAGCACTGTTTTTTTTTGTTTGTTTTTTTTTTTTTTTAATAAGAGTCACTGAGACAGAAGTTTTTAGTATTGTCTCTTCTAACCAATGCAAAGAATCTTAAGGTTAGAATACAAGGGCCAATCAAACCTGGGTTCAGTAATTTTTTCATAGCTCTTGCCTGCTGGGAAATACAATGTTCAATTTTCTGCCATAATTACAACTGTAAGCTAATTCCATTCAATGCTTTGCTAAATATAGAATTTTACTTTGATTAGTTTTTGTGATAAATTTTGCTTAGAACTTTATCAGCTTTCCATCATCTCGTCTTAAAAATGTTCACATTTACTTCAATTGCTTTACCAACAAAAACACTTCTTTTAATAGAAACTCTCAGTCACTGAACTTGGAAACTGTTGCCCCCATGCTATTTTAAGAAATCAAAGAACAAGCTGAACTTAAGGTTTACTTGATGGATTTAGTTTGTTTTTCCATTTTTAATAGTTTTCAAAAGAAACTTCAATGTAGAAATCATTATTAAAAAAAACAAAGAAAAGAATGATTTCTGAGTCTCCTTAGGAATATTATGATTTCCTTTTTCCAAATTACCACCCAAATAAATAGAAAGAAAATTCCATGAGACATAAGAATAAACACCATATAGAGGAATCTGCCCTCCTTATAATAAATAGTAGTATAGACATAAGAATTTACCTAAGGAACTCAAACGTCAATATTTCTTCAAAGGAATCTAAACAACAGCGCACAAAAATTTTTCCAAGAAGTTTTTGAGAAATACAAACCAGATAGTTTAATTAGTCATTGACTAGAACTAGACAAAGTGTTTTTCAACACAAAGTTTGGTTTTTTCTCTCAAAGTTGTTTTTATACATCAGATTATTTTATTTTGCCAATAAAAAGTAACAGTTATACTCATTCTAGCCATATGGCCATTACCACTTAACTGGCTGTGTGACTTTTGATTTATTAATCTCTGAAATTCTGCACATCCAGCCATGAAAGAGGTTAAAGCATAACCTTATTTATTCATTTATCTAGGTATTTATTTATTCTTTCCTTCATCTAACCTGATATTGCCGTATTTCATCCTTTACTCAACAAACATTTGAGAGCCTATGTTCATGACAAACCCTAGAGATAAAGCAATGAACAAGAAACACACAGTGTCTGCCCTCTCAAAACATATCTGTTGGAGGCGGGGACAAGATAGCAGAGTAGTCAGACACTTCCAGTGATCCCTCTTACAACAAAGACCCAAAAAAACAAGTGAAATGATTATATATATGCAAGCTAGGAGCCCTGAACATCAAAGACAAAGTTAGAAAACAGACTAAGTGGAAGAGGAAGGGAGAGACAGTTCAGAAGCGGTGAGGGGCTGCCTGGACCTGAATCACAGGGAACCCTCAGGCACCATTCCCTGGAGTGACTGCGGCAGGGGGGCTAGGCTAGCAGTAGCATTCTGGATACAGTTTCCTCAAGGATAGACAACAAGCTACACAGCCTACTCACACCTCTGGAACCAGAGAAGAACAGCACTCTCAGCAAAAGCTAAGTACTTGCGTTTATTTTACCGCACCCCCAGCCCCCAAGCCAGCTTCAGTGGCTGTCGATATCCCTGGGCCAGAGATAGGTCCTGTTGCGTGCCTTGAGCCATTCTTCGGGCCTTGGAGAAGGAATAAATTCACAACTGGAGGAAAAGATGATCTGCCATCTCCACTAAGCTGGGGAGCTGAGGACAGAAGCGTCTCCTGTTCTGGAAGAAATGGTCCATGGACTTTGAATACCTTTCACCTGTGCGTGAACCTGTCTGGGCCCATTTCAGGAGAATAGGCCCTTGTTGGCAGACTGCAACTGTTTCAGCTGCGTGGTGGAGAGGTGGGTGTTTAATGTTTGATACTGCTTTGCCTATTAAAATGGTCTTCACTTACACACATCAGGGGCCTAAGGACTGGTGGCTCCACCCACATCACCTAGCCACCTGTGACAGGAGTCCAAAGATAAGTAGTACCTCCCAGTCCATATAACCAGAAGGATTGGGTGCCCATCGTCCAGCTGCAGAACCCACCCAACTGCACGTTCTAGGGAACAGGGACGTGCTGTCCTCAAAGACACTCGGGGAATGGTTGTCAGCCCCCTGCTTTGTTCAGAGCATGGTCCCCTGTTGCAACCAGGTACCTGTACCTACACCAATCACTTCTGTCCCTCTAAGACTGCAGGACAGGGCCTGTACCACATGTTTGATGACCAACTACCTGGATGGCTGAGCTGAATCCATAGAAAAAAAGTGAATGGACTCCTAGGATTATATACCTGGTAACAGATCTAGTCATCTGGTGACAGGATATTAGAGCTTCAAAAGTGAAAATAATCAAGCTAACTCACTCAAGCAACCTATTTGGGCATAACAAAACAAAACAAAACAAAACAAGAAGCTAGGATACAGTAAGCAAACATAAAATAAACTAATACAATAACATAGATGGCACAGAGACAATAGTCAATATTGAATTGCATAAAGAAGCAGACAATGATTGCTTCAATAAGCTCTCAAAATAAAGAATCAAGGAATCTTCTCGATGAAGGTGCCTTCCTGGAATTACCAGATGTAGAATACAAAAGATTAATATACAGAACTCTTCAAGACATCAGTAACAAGATCAGGCAAAATGCAGAACAAGCCAAGGAATACACAGATAAAGAATCTGAAGAAATTAAAAAGGTTATTCAAGAACATGATGAAAAATATAATAAGTTGCAAGAATCTCTAAAAAAACTCTAGGGAGAGAGAAATCAGAATTCAGAAGATTAACAATAAAATTACAGAATTAGACAACTCAATAGAAAGTCAGAGGAGCAGAACTGTGGAAGTGGAAGGCAGAATAAGTGAGATTGAAGATAAAACACTTGGCACTAATATATTTGAAGAAAAAATCAGAATTAAAAAAAAAATTGAAGAAACACTAAGAATCATGTGGGACTCTATCAGGAGAAATAATCTACGAGTGACTGGAGTACCAGAACAGGGAGGGATAACACAAAAGACAGAGAGAATTGTTGAAGATTTGTTGGCAGAAAACTTCCCTGATATAGTGAAAGATGGGAAGGTATCTATCCAGGATGCTCATCAAACTCCACATAAGGTAGATGTTAAAAGAAAGTCACCAAGACATATTATAATCAAACTTGCCAAAACCAAAGATAGAGAATTTTAATAGCAGCCAAAAAGTCAAACAAAACTGTCTCTCAAATATGTAGGTGAAACTACAGCATGGCTAGATAAACAGAAGTTTAGGGAATTCCTAAAAACCAAACCAACACTACAAGAAATACTAAAGGGAGTTCTCTGGTTAGAAAATCAATAATACCAGGTATCAACCCAAGACTAGAACACAGGACAGAGCAACCAGATGTCAACCCAGATAGGGAAATCACAAAAATAAATCAGGATTAAAAAAACACTCAAAACAGGGAAACAGCGACCTCATTATGTAAAAGAAGACAACATTAAAACAATAAAGAGGGACTAAGAAATGTAGTCATAGATCATTCATATGGAGAAGTCAAGATGATATAAAGAAATAAAAGTTAGGTGTAAACTTAGAAAAATAGGGTAAATATTAAGGTAACCACAAAGGAGACTAACAATCCCACCCATCAAAATAAAAATAAGAAAAAAATAGAGACTCAGCAAAAACAAAATCAACAACAACGAATAAGAGGAAAAAAATATGTAAACTACTCAGCACAGAAAATTAAGTGGAAAAAAGAAACTGTCAACAATGTGCAAAAAAAGACATCAAAATGACAGCTGTAAATGGTCTAAATATACCAATAAAGGGACAGAGAGTGGCAGAATGGATTAAAAAAGATCTGTCTATATGCTGCCTACAAGGGACACACCTTAGATTCAGAGACACAAACTAAAACTCAAAGGATAGAAAAAAATATATCAAGCAAACAACAATCAAAAAAGAGCAGGAGTGGTAATATTGATTTCTGACAAAATGGATTTTTTTTTTTATTAACTTTTATTGAGCTTCAAGTGAACGTTTACAGATCAAGTCAGTCTGTCACATATAAGTTAATATACATCTTACTCCTTACTCCCACTTGCTCTCCCCCTAATGAGTCAGCCCTTCCAGTCTCTCCTTTCGTGAAAACTTTGGCAGCCTCCAACTCTCTCTATCCTCCCATCCCCCCTCCAGACAGGAGATGCCAACACAGTCTCAAGTGTCCACCTGGTATCATTAGCTCACTCTTCATCAGCATCTCTCTCCCACCCACTGTCCAGTCCCTTTCATGTCTGATGAATTGTCTTCAGGGATGGTTCCTGTCCTGTGCCAACAGAAGGTTTGGGGACCATGACCGCCGGGATTCCTCTAGTCACATCCAGACCATTAAGTATGGTCTTTTTATGAGAATTTGGGGTCTGCATCCCACTGATCTCCTGCTCCCTCAGGGGTTCTCTATTGTGCTCCCTGTGGGGGCAGTCATCCATTGTGGCCGGGCACCAACTAGTTCTTCTGGTCTCAGGATAATGTAGGTCTCTGGTTCATGTGGCCCTCTCTGTCTCTTGGGCTCTTAGTTGTCGTGTGACCTTGGTGTTCTTCATTCTCCTTTGCTCCAGGTGGGTTGAGACCAATTGATGCATCTTAGATGGCTGCTTGTTAGCTTTTAAGACCCCAGACGCCACATTTCAAAGTGGGATGCAGAATGTTTTCATAATAGAATTACTTTGCCAGTTGACTTAGAAGTTCCCTTAAACCATGGTTCCCAAACCCCCGCCCTTGCTCCGCTGACCTTTGAAGTATTCAGTTTATCCCGGAAACTTCTCTGCTTTTGGTCCAGTACCGTCCAGTTGAGCTGACCTTCCATGTATTGAGTGTTGTCCTTCCCTTCACCTAAAGCAGTTCTTATCAGTTAATTAATCAGGAAAAAAAACCCTCTCCCTCCCTCCCTCCCTCCCTCCCTCCCCCCCTCGTAACCACAAAAGTATGTGTTCTTCTCAGTTTATACTATTTCTCAAGATCTTATAATAGTGGTCTTATACAATATTTGTTCTTTTGCCTCTGACTGATTTCGCTCAGCATAATGCCTTCCAGGTTCCTCCATGTTATGAAATGTTTCACAGATTCATCACAGTTCTTTATCGATGTGTAGTATTCCATTGTGTGAATATACCACAATTTATTTAACCATTCATCAGTAGATGGACACCTTGATTGCTTCCAGCTTTTTGCTATTGTAAACAGAGCTGCAATAAACATGGGTGTGCATATATCTGTTTGTGTGAAGGCTCTTGTTTCCCTAGGGTATATTCCGAGGAGTGGGATTTCTGGGTTGTATGGTAGTTCTATTTCTAACTGTTTAAGATAACGCCAGATAGATTTCCAAAGTGGTTGTACCATTTTACATTCCCACCAGCAGTGTATAAGAGTTCCAATCTCTCCGCAGCCTCTCCAACATTTATTGTTTTGTTTTTTTTGTATTAAATGCCAGCCTTGTTGGAGTGAGATGGAATCTCATCGTAGTTTTAATCTGCATTTCTCTAATGGCTAATGATCAAGAGCATTTTCTCATGTATCTGTTAGCTGCCTGAGTATCTTCTTTAGTGAAGTATGTGTTCATATCCTTTGCCCACTTCTTGATTGGGTTGTTTGTCTTTTTGTGGTTGAGTTGACAAAATGGATTTTAAAGTTAAATCCACCACAAAGGATAAGGAAGGAGACTATTATAATGATTAAAAGGACAATACGCCAGGAAATTATAACCATATTAAATATTTATGCACCCAATGACAAAGCTGCTAGATACATAAAACAAACTCTAACAGCACCTAAAAGTGAGATAGACAGCTCGACAATAATAGTAGACTTCAACACACCACTTTCGATGAAGGACAGAACACCTACAAAGAAGCTCAATAAAGACACAGAAGATCTAAATGCCACAATCAACCAACTTGACCTCATAGACATATACAGAACACTCCACCCAACAGCAGCCAAGTATACTTTCTTTTCCATTGCACATGGAATATTCCCTAGAACAGACCACATATTAGGTCATAAAGCAAGTCTTAACAGAATCCAAAATATTACAAAGCATCTTCTCTGACTAGAAGGCCATAAAAGAGGAAATCAAGAACAGAAAAGCAGGGAAAAGGAATCAAACACTTGGAAACTGAACAATATCCTGCTCAAAAATGACTGGGTTATAGAAGACGTTAAGGATGGAATAAAGAAATCCATTGAATCCAATGAGAATGAAAACACTTCCTATCAAAACCTCTAGGACACAGCAAAAGCAGTGCTCAGAGGTCAATTTAGATCAATAAATGCACATATCCAAAAAGTAGAAAGGGCCAAAATCAAAGAATTATCCCTACAACTTGAACAAATAGAAAGGGAGCAACAAAAGAAACCCTCAGGCACCAGAAGAAAGCAAGTAATAAAAATTAGAGCAGAATTAAATGAAATAGAAAACAGAAAAACAATTCAAAGAGTTAACACGATCGAAAGCTGGTTCTTTGAAAAAAATAACAAAATTGGTAAACCATTGGCAAAGCGACAAAAGAAAAACAGGAGAGGAAGCAAATAACCCAAATAAGAAACGAGATGGGCGATATTACGACAGATCCAACTGAAATTAAAAGAATCGTATCAGATTACTATGAAAATTTGAAAACCTAGAAGAAATGGATGAATTCCTAGAAAAACACTACCTACCTAAACTAACACAAACAGAGGTAGAACAACTAAATAAACCCATAACAAAAGAAGAGATTGAAAAGGTAATCAAAAACCTCCTAATGAAAAAAAGCCTTAGCCCGGATGGCTTCATTGCAGAGTTCTACCAAACTTTCAGAGAATAGCAAACACCACTACTACTAAAGGTATTTCAGAGCATAGAAAAGGACAGAATACTTCCTAACTCATTCTATGAAGCCAGTATATTCCTGATACCAAAACCAGGTAAAGACACCATAAGAAAAGAAAATTACAGACCTATATCTCTCATGAACTTAGATGCAAAAATGCTCAAAAAAATTCAAACCAATAGAATTCAACAACCTACCAAAAAAAATAATTCACCATGACCAAGTGGGATTCATAGGCATGCAGGGATGGTTCAACATTAGAAAAACAATTAATGTAATCCATCAAAGAAATAATACAAAAGACAAGAACCACATGATCTTAACAATTGATGCAGAAAAGGCATTTGACAAAGTTCAACATCCATTCATGATAAAAACTCTCAGCAAAATAGGAATAGAAGGAAAATTCCTCAACATAATAAAGGGCATTTATACAAAGCCAACACCCAACATCATCCTAAATGGACGGAGTCTGAAAGCGTTCCCCTTGAGATAGGGAACCAGACAAGGAAGCCCTTTATCACTGCTCTTATTCAACGTTGTGCTGGAGGTCCTAGCCAGAGTAATTAAGCTAGATAAAGAAATAAAGGGCATCCAGATTAAAAAAATAAAGGGCATCCAGATTGGTTAGGAAAAAGTAAAAGTATCTCTATTTGCAGATGACACGATCTTATACACAGAAAACCCTAAAGAATCCTCAAGAAAACTACTGAAACGAAGAGGTCAGCAGAGTACCAGGACACAAAATAAACATACAAAAACCAGTTGGATTCCTCTACACCAAAAAAAGAACATCGAAGAGGAAATCACCAAATCAATACAATTTATAGTGGCCTAAGAAAATACTTAGAAATAAATCTTATCAGAGAAGTAAAAGACATATACAAAGAAAACTACAAGACACTACTGCAAGAAACCAAAAGAGACCTACATAAGTGGAAAAACACACCTTGCTCATGGATAGGAAGACTCAATGTTATAAAAATGTCTATTCTATCAAAAGCGATCTACAGATACAATGCAATTCCAATCCAAATTCCAATGACATTTTTTAATGAGATGGAGAAACAAATCATCAACTACATATGGAAGGAAAGAGGCCCCGGATAAGTAAGTCTTTACTAAAAAAGAAGAACAAAGTGGGAAGCCTCACACTACCTGATTTTAGAACCTATTATACCACCACAGTAGTCAAAACAGCCTGGCTCTGGTACAACAGATACATAGACCAATGGAACAGAATTGAGAATCCAGACATAAATCCATACACATATGAGCAGATGATATTTGACGAAGGCCCAAATTCAGCTAAATGGGGGAGAAGACAGTCTCTTTAACAAATGGTACTGGTATAACTGGATATCCATCTGCAAAAAAATGAAACAAGACCCATACATCACACCATGCACAAAAACTAACCCAAAATGGATCAAAGACCTAAATATAAAATCTAAAATGATAAAGATCATGGAAGACAAAATAGGGACAAGGCTAGAAGCCCTAATACATGGCATTAACAGCATACAAAACATTACTAACAACGCAAAAACACCAGAAGAGAAACTAGGTAACGGGGAGCTCCTAAAAATCAAACACCTATGCTCATCTAAAGACTTCACCAAAAGAGTAAAAAGATTACGTATAGACTGGAAAAAAGTTTTTAGCTATGATATTTCTGATCTGCATCTGATCTCTAAAACCTACCTGATGCTGCAAAAACTCAAAAAAAGACAAATAACCCAATCAGCAAATGATATGAACAGGCACTTCACTGAAGAAGACATTCAGGCAGCTAGCAGATACATGAGGAAATGCTCATGATTATTAGCCATTAGAGAAATGCAAATCAAGACTACAAAGAGATTCCATCTCACTCCAGTGATGCCGGTATTAGTCCAAGAAATAGAGAATAATAAATGTTGGAGAGGTTATGGAGAGACTTGAACACTTATACACTGCTCATGGGAATGTAAAATGTTATAACCACTTTGGAAATCTAATTGGCACTTTCTTAAAAAGCTCGAAATAGAACTACCATACGATCCAGCAATCCCATTCCTTGGAATATATCCTAGAGAAATAAGAGCCTTTACACGAACAGATATATGCACACCCATGTTCATTGCAGCACTGTTTACAATAGCAAAAAGGTGGAAGTAACCAACATGGCCACCAATGGATCAATGGATAAATAAATTATGGTATATTCACACAATCGAATACTACTCATTGATAAAGAGCAATGATGAATCTGTGAAACATTTCATAACATGGAGGAATCTGGAAGGCATTATCCTGAGTGAAATTAGTCAGTTGCAAAAGGACAAATAGTGGATGAGACCACTATCATAAGAACTCGAGAAATAGTTTAAACAGAGAAGAAAATATTCTTTGACGGTTAGGAGAGTGGGGATCAGGGCAGGGAGAGGGGCATTCACTAATTAGATAGTAGACAAGAACTGATTAGGTGAAGGGAAAGACAACACACAACACAGGAGAGGTCAGCACAACTGGACTAAACCAAAAGCAAAGAAGTTTCTTGAATAAACGAAATGCTCTGAAGGCCAGAGTAGCAGGGGTGTGGGTCTGGGGACCATGGTTTCAGGGGACATCTAGGTGAATTGACATAATACAGTCTGTTAAGATAACATTCTGCATTCCACTTTGTAGAATGGTGCCTGGGGTCTTAAATGCTAGCAAGTGGCCATCTAAGATGCATCAACTGGTCTCCACCCACCTGGAGCAAAGGAGAATGAAGAACACCAAAGACACAAAGTAATTATGAGCCCAAGAGATAGAAAGGGCCACATAAATCAGAGACTACATCAGCCTGAGACTAGAAGAACTAGATGGTGCCTGGCTACAACTGATGCCTGCCCTGACAGGGTACACAACAGAGAACCCCTGAAGGAGCAGGAGAGTAGTGGCATGCAGACATCAAATTCTCGTAAAAACACCAGCCTTAATGGTCTGACTGAGACTAGAAGGATGCCGGAGGTCATGGTCCCCAGACTTTCTGTTAGCCCAAGTGTGGAAACATTGTCCAAGCCAACTTTTGAGGCAGGGATTGGACTGGAGTATAAGATAGAAAATAATACTTGTGATGAGTGGGCTTCTTCGCTCAAGTAGACACATGAGACTATGCGGGCATGTCCTGTCTGGAGGGGAGATGAGAAGACAGAGGGGCCAGAAGCTGGCTGAATGAACACTGAAACAGAGGGTGGACAGAAGGAGTATGCTGTCTCATTAGAGGGAGAGTAACTAGGATTATATAGCAAGGTGTATTTAAATTTTTGTATGAGAGACTGACTTGATTTTTAAACTTTCACTTACAGCACAGTAAAAATTTTTTTTAAAAAGTCTGTTGTTGCTAGGTGTCCTTGAGTTGATTTCCACTCATAGCGACCCCACATGACAAACAGAACTGTTCCCTACGGTTTTCTAGGCTGTAAAAAAAAAAAAAAAATTCTTTCTAATCTTTACAGGAGCAGATCCTCAGGTCTTTCCCCATGGAGCCACTGGGTGGGTTTGAACCACCAACATTTCATTTAGCAGCCAAGTGCTTAACCTTTGCCCCAACATGGCTCCTTCAGAACTTACCTGTTGGTGGGGAAATCCAGCCCTGAAAACAACTGTAAAACAGTTTAAAATGGTAGAGGTAAAAGAGGAAGCCGTAGCAGTATTGAGGAGGGGCAGTTTCTCATACTGTCCGAGGAAGGTTTCTCAGAGGTAATTTATATCTTAGTTAAAACCTGAAGTATGAGAGGTTATGGTTGGTGCAGACTGAATAATAACTTTTATGAACGCTTCTAACAACTCTTCTAAAACCATAATCCCTGTTTGGACCAATACAACCGACGTGAACAGGATCATATAGTAGGAAAAAAACATGAATATGTGTACAAAAGTGGCTAAAAAATAATTTGAAGTGATAGCAAGGACAAAGATGGTATTGTTAGCACCAGTCAATTCCACATTTTTTTTCCATCAGTCTGTACCTCTGGGCCACAGTTGCCTCTGCACCATGGCTAAATCTGAAAATTAACTGTTTGAAGTTAATGAGGGAGTGTCTTAGTCATCTAGAGCTGCTATAACAGAAATACCACAAGTGGACAGCTTTAACAAACAGAAGTTTATTCTCTCACGCTTCAGGAGGCTAAAAGTCCAAATTCATGGTGCCAGCTCTAGGGGAAGGCTGCCCCTCTACAAAGAGGCTGTTGTCATCAATCTTCACCTGATCTAGGAGCTTCTCAGGACGGGAACCACACGTCCAAAGGACAGGCTATTTTCTAGGCTCTTGTTTCTTTGTGGTACGAGGTCCCCATGTTTCTCTGCTCCATTTTTTCTTTAATATCTCAAAAGAGATTGACTTAAGACACAACCTAATCTTGTAGATTGAGTTCTGCCTCATTAACATAACTGCCACTAATCCTGCCTCATTAATAATCATAGAGGTAGGATTTTCAACACATAGGAAAATAGTATCTGATGACAAAATGGTGGACAATCACACAATACTGGAAATCTTGGCCTAGCCAAATTGACAGATATCTTGGGGGGACACAATTCAATCCATGACAGGGAATGAAACTGACAGTTTTCCAAGAAGAAAATTGGCAGTATTCAAAGGGGTTTATATATTTGATCCCATATGTCCATTCTAGGAATTAACCCTCGAAAGGAATATATATAAATTTATGCTCAATAATATTTACTATAATTACAAATATTGGAAGACAATATTGTGGGAATAAAAATTAAAGACATTATCAGGATACAGAAAATTAAAAATGTTATGTTCAGAAAACTAGGCAATAATAATAGAAAATAAACTCGACATATTATTTTGTGAAAACCAACATGGAATAAACAAAGCTTTTCTCCAATGAAAATGTATCATTTTTACTACCAACCAAAAATAATAAAACTTATTTTATTTTAAAAGGCATATATACCATTCGTACCAGCCCATCCTGTATATTTGGGAGCTATCCCCATCTCTTCAATATTCTCACCAATCAAAGTACTTTCAGTAGACAGTATCTTATTGAGTCTATTTTATAAGCTTTAGAAAAATGAGGTATACCAGTAGTTCCCAAAGTTGTAGAAATCTATAGGATTAAAATAAATAAATCTATCAAAAGTTTATTTTTATACTGTAGTCAGCAATGTATACCCATTATTTTGTTTAATCTCCTGCAACAGCAACAGCAGCTCCATGAGCTAGGAGTCCCCGGCTGTGCAACAGTTAACGCAGCTTGGCTGCTCACTCAAAGATTAGTGGTTTGAGTCTACCTAGAGGTGCCTCAGAGGGAAGTCCTGGTGATCTCTGTCCAAAAAATCAGCCACTGAAATCGCTACAGTGCACAGTTCTACTCTGACACATATGGGGTTGCTAGGAGTCTGAATCAACTCCACGGCAACTGGTTTTTGTTTTGCTTTGTTTTTAGAGATATCAAGTAAATGTCCCAAGGAAAGAATGTATGTCAGTGACAGGGCTGGAATTTGAAAACAGGATGTATGAATCTGGACCCTGAGCTGTTGTAGAATACATATTACAATGCTACCCATCTTAATCATAAAAACTTAGGCTCTTCATCAGGAAAAAACTGAGAGATCACATCGATATATAATGTCATACATCTAATAAGGCTGCTGCTGGTTTTCAAATCTATGTGTTCTGATGCAAAATCTAGTTTCTTCCCACTACCTTATGTCTATGCTTGTGATGGAATGCCCTTTCAGTTACCAGCAGCTATGCATATAGATGAATTTTCCAAAAATAAGTAAAGTGCAAGTCAGGGCTTGAGAGGAATAATGGTCCTGGTGACTTCCCTATCAGAATTCCTAATTTCATAACTCCAACAAGGAAATCCGCTTTGTGCTTAGTTAAGCCTGAGGCTCTGAAATCGTGATTTTATTAATTTGGGTTTCGTGCAAGTCCTTACCTGTTCCTTCTGCTGGGTCACCTCCATGGCTATAAGGAGGTGCCATCTTGGATTCTGAAACTTCCTCACACTCAGATTCTTAGGTCAAACATCAGCAATATGTAAATATACACACACATATATATATATATATATATCTTATCTGATTTTTACAACAAACAAGACAAGATAGATTTTTACACAAAAACAGTTAAAAAACTCAAACAGCATTTGTCGAATTTACTAGAAATAAAGGAATAACGGCCATAGCAACAAAAGCAAAGACAATGTCTCCACTGTCTTCTTACTTAGCAGACTGAGAAAACAAAGGTGACAAAAACATACTATACCTGATAAATGAAAACAATGAGTTTCCTCTGCTTGTTGAAGCCGGGCCTTCCACAACTATATCATCACTGGCGTGGAAACTAATCATCCCTCAGCCAGCATTAGTGTCAGGGTATTACCGTTGTGATTCACTCAGTGGCCTGCTGCAGATAGCAGTTCCTATAAATAAGCCCCCTCACTCAGAATGCCACAGAAAGTGCTTAGGCGACTGGCAGAGACAACATAAATATTGATCATTGTCTTCATAATTGTAATCTATATTGGCATAATGTCCTCCTTACCAACCATTTAAATGGCTCTGGATATTTTCCTCAAATTTGTCCTAATTCATATATAAATGTGACCAGTGTTTATCTCTGCCATAATATAAAAATAAATGTGCAAACAAGATTTGTGTTTGGGGAAGAAGGTGATGTCTACCTTATTAAAAAAAAAAAAAAACTACTAGGGGTGGGGTTCTGGGAAGACAGCAACACGAGCAGGTTGAAGAGTCTGACCTTCCCCACCAAGAAAAGCAATTAAAAGCCCGTATTTAGCCCTATCAGATTTTTCAAATGGTAAGCAAAGGGTCACAGAAAGGAACTTCAAACTGCATAAAGACAAGGATACATTTCATAGGGTAAGAAAAGCACTTCTTTCACCGTCCCCAACCTTCTTCTCCTGGTGTGGCAGACAGATGGCTGCAGCGGCCCCAGAGCTTTGCCTGCACCCCTAGCCAAAGCATAGCTCTCTTGTATGCTGAAAAGGGCCTCAATCTCTAGCTCCAAAAGAAATAGGACAGATCTTGATAACAGACAGTTCAGCATATATATTCTGATCTGTCTGGAAGCAGCCAGAAAGAAAGACTGAAACTGTGGTCTGACCAGAAATAGCGCCCTCACAGAGTGGGAGAAGGAGTGATGACCAAGAATTCATGGCTGTAAATAGCCAAAGTAATCTTGAAAAAGAAGAACAAAATAGGAGAACTCACACTTCCCTATTTTAAAACATACTATAAAGCTACAGTGTTGAATGAAAACATTCTGGTACTGATATAATGATAGGCATACAGAGCAATAGAATTGAGTTCTATTAGAATAGAATTGAGAATCCAGAAACAAACCTATACATTTATGGTCAATTGATTTTTGACAAGGGTGCTAAATCTATTCAATGGAGAAAGGATAGTGTCTTTAATAAATGGTGCTGGCACAACTGGATTTCCACATGCAAAAGAATGAAGCAGGACCTATACCTCACACCATATACAAAAATTAACTCAAAATGAATCAGAAACCTAAATTTAAGAACTAAAGCCATAAAATTCTTAGAAGGAAATATAGGAGTAATGTCTTGGGACCTAGTTTTCAATGATGGATTCTTATATATGACGACAAAACACATGCAACCGAAGACAACATTGATAAATGGGACTTTATCAAAATTAAAAACTTTCATGCATCAAAGTAATTTATCAACAAAGTGAAGAAACAACCTACAGATTGGGAGAAAGTTTTTGTGAACCATATATCAGATAAGGGTTTAATATCCAGAATATATAAAGAACTCCTAGAACTTAACAACAAAAAGTCAAACAACCCAATCAAAAAATGGGTAAAGAATTGAATAAGAATTTCTGAATTCATTTCTTCACCTTCCATAGTCTCTTTTATTCATTCCAGTCCTTCTTCTTTCCTCACCCCACCAATGCTTTTCTCAAGATTATCAATGACCCCTAAGGTTGTCCATTAAAGTGTACATTCCATTAAACTCATTGGAGATGGCCTTTCAGCAGCATTTGCCCTAAGTGCTGATCCATCCTTCCTGATACCTTCCTTGTCTTCTATGAAAGCTCTCTTTCTTGGTTTTCCTTGTACCTCTCCAACAGCTTGTTCTTATTTTCCTTAGCTAATGTCTTCCCTCAAAATATTATTTAAGTAATATTTAATTGTTGTGTGATTCCCAGGGCTCTGGTATAGATCCCTCTTGCTTTCTATATCTACATGAACTTTTAAGAGATCTGATCCAGTATCATGGCTTTAAATACCATCTAAAGAGATTTGTGACTCCTAAATTTAAATTTCCAAGTGTGGTTCCCTCCCTGAGTTTCAGTCTCATTTCCCCAACTGCTTATCTGACAACTACTTGGAGATCTAATATGAATCACAAACTTATCATTTAGAAAACTAATAAACTCTCACTTCTACAATCTCCCTACACCTGTTCAACCTCATTTCAGTAAACATCAACACCATCTATTGAGTTTTTCAAGACAAAGTTCTTCCCACCAATTCCTTTAGCAAGAGTGGACTCTATCCCCAAAATAAATCTCAGCTTTGGCCACTCTTTCCATTCCACTGCTACCACTCTACTCCAAGCCATTATTGTCTGTCAGATAAAACTTCTGCAAATTCTCCTAATTGGTCATCTACATCCAATCATGATCTCCCCTCTGGCCCATTATTCACACAGAAACCATGATGCATGTCTTGATAAGAAAATTCAGAACATACCATTTTCTAGTGTAAATTCCTTTGTGGGCTTCCTATATCCTTAGATTAAAATACAAATTCTTGACAAGACACTTAATCTGGCTTCTCTCTCACTGCATTTTGTATCATACCCCCCACTCTTCCTGATATTCAGACACACAAATTTCATAACGTGATGGCCAGTCTCTTACTTAACAAGCTAGAATTCTACATTTTTCAACTCAAGGTTTTTTAAAATGAGCAAATGTGTTTACCAATGACAACTTCACCATTATGGTTAAGCCATGGCCGGGACTTCTTCACTGAATCCTCAAGTAAGCCCAATGATACATCAGGAAACAACACATGCGAGTCCCTAGATTGTGTAACCATAGCACAACAAAAATGATCCTTATAAGGTAATAGCATGGATTTTCTGGCTCCTTACATTTTACAGGAGAAGATAAAACAAATTGGAAAATCTTTTTTGATCTTCTCGGATTCTGGGTTTCAATCCTATCATTTAGTTGCAAATTTGAAAATATTGTTTTGCATAGCCCCACCCCCACCACTGCAAACAGATGGATGGCACAGGTTTTACCCTGTGGAAAGTTGAGGGCACAGATGCAAAAGAGAGAAGCATATGTTTTGAAAAAATTTCCCAGTTATGCTTGTGTACTTTTTGATAGAACATACTTTAGAACAGGAAGAGTAGTACTTTAAAAGTTATGAATAACATATAGTGCACTGTAGAAAAAAAATATCTATTTTCTTGTTTTTTTTTTTTTTTCTCCCCAAAATGGTGCTCACATAAGGTTCTGAAAAATGGAAGACTTTGTTTCTGGTTTGTAGCACTAATCCATGTATACACAATGCTGGGATTCCTGAATTCTACAGAAGACAGCTAGTGATAATTCACATAATGAGATGGTAGTGGAGAAAGTTCCGCAAATTGAAAGATACAGTCTGAAATATATAACGGGAATGTTGCTTGGGCAAAGGTGCAGAGACTAGTACGAGCAATGCCTACGCAATGGGATTTGAGATTTACCTTCTAAAGAACAGATTTAATGCTGAAAGATAATAGCATATACCGTGAAGTTAATAGATTGATTCTCCAAAGCAGAGGGCGTTGAATGCAGAATAAAGATTTCTCTCATAATATGTTATCATGGCAAAGACTTAAAGAAACTTCAGTAACCACTCATGTAGCACTTTAATATTATCCTGAAAATACTGCTGGCCTCACAGACACCTTGAAAGCATCTCAGGCATCTCCAGGTGACCAAAACAAACTTCAATAATTACTCATGTAAAAAAAAAGTTAGCTCTCATCTCTTTGCTATTAGGTATTTTTTTAAATAAGCAATTCTTCCAAAAATAAGCCATTATATAAAACTTTTTTCCTAGCAGCTATCTTACAGTTTGAAGATCTCCTTTTTTTTTTTTTTTCTAATGTTAGGGTATTATCCTATTATCCTATGCAAGGTATTAAAACCAATGGGAAGTCTCCCTACCCCTAACCCACCTTTACCGTTTTTCACATACAGACCCCAGGGCTGTTAATAAGCATTCCTTCTTATCTTTATGATATTCTTTAGAACAGATCAGCTTCAGGACTGTGCCAGACAGGGACAGACAAAAATAGGCAGATATTGATTTTGCCAGGAATGGCAGAAGGCTTGCATCCTCATTTTCTCTTTTTACATCAAAATCTTGTAATTCTTAAAGCACTAGACACACACACACACACACACACACACACTGTCTTAGCTATCTACCCTACCTGTTGCCGTCGAGTTGATTCTGACCTATAGCGACCCTATTGGACAGAGTAGAACTGCCCCATAGAGCTTCCAAGGAGCGCTTGGTGGACTTAAACTGCCGACCTTTTATTTAACAGCCATAGCACTTAACCACTACGCCACTAGGTGTTCTTCTTAGCTATCTAGTGCTGCTATAACAGAAATACCACAAGTGAATGGCTTTAATAAACAGAAGTTTATTTTCTCACAGTTTAGAAGGCTAGAAATCCAAATTCTGGATGCTGCCGCTAGGGGAAAACTTCCTCTCTCCATCGGCTCTGGGAAGGTCTTCACCTCTTCAGCTTCTATTTCTTGGTTCCTTGGAAATCTCCATGTGTCTTGGCATCTATCTTACCCCATCTCTGCTCTCTTGCTTGTTTGTTTAATCTCTTTTAAAGAACCTCAAAAGAGGTTGATTCTAGATATACCCGACATTAACCTTGTCTTATTAACATAACAAAGACAACCCATTGCCAAATGGAATTATAACCAAAGGTGTAGAGGCTAGGATTTACAGCACATATCTTGGGGGGACACAATTCAATCCATAACACATATCATCTTGATTTTTAGGCAGAGCAAAGCATTCACTGAGATCATTTTAATATGAAAGGGTCTCTGTAGTATTGAAATCCAGATTCTTAAGAAGACCCTTGTTTCTATAATAGCTATTTTAATACTGGCTTCAAAGTGTGTTTTCTTATTAAATGGTATTGAGTGTTTTGCATGTTTTGTTGCTAAAGATTGACCTTGCTTCTTACAATTTTGTAATATCTTTTTGTATTTCATCCAGTATCATCAATTGAAATACTTGATACAGAACTTCAATCTAGAATATTATTCTCATCTTAGAAAGATATTGATGTTTTAAATAATTGTTAAAACCATTACAAAGGCTGTTCTCCAAGCCACTCAAAAATGTCTTTCAGCACTTTCATATACAGTGGAAATATATATTGCTTTGCACTTCAGAATTTCAATATTATGTTGACAGTTTAAAGTCTGAATTAAAGAGAGTATAGTTTGCGTTTTGAGGACCTGAGCCAAAATTAACCTAAAGAAAATGCCTGGGGTGAAGGTGACTTAACCCTTTCATTATTACATTTTTTCTCTTTAATTTTTTTTTTTTTTTTTTAATTTTGATGGCATGTGTGTTCAGTATTGGAATGCATGCTTACTAATTGAGTGTGTTTAAATTTTTGGTTGGTAATATGGATTTTGAGAAACATGATCTGGCAATACAATCCACCAATGAAGCAAATGGCATTTTGGTGCCACCCATCTGTGGCATGACAGTATGCCACTGAGGACTGGGTAGATAGCATTGCTGACAACTTTCTATTAGGTGACATGGGGGAACCTCTCGTTTTCCAAATGTGACACAGAAAAACCAAAACAAACCCATGAGGGCTCCCTAACTCTCACACAGGAAAGCCAAGATTAGGCTGTAAGCCTTATCTCACAGAGGTAAAAGGAAAAAAAGAAAAAGTTTACAAAACGAACACATCCAGGATGCATCACCTAATAGAATGCTCATCCTACACAACAATGAGGCTCCAACTCCAGTTAGCTGAGCTTCACACATTTCGAAAGGGACTCACCTTGATGCTAAATGCATTAAAACTGGAATAATGCCTTACCTCTCAGGTCCAGCAGCATAAAAGGTGGCTGGCATACGATTTATGTCAATGGTAACACTTACTTTTAATAAGTGAAAAGTAGAACTTGAGCTGTAGAAAACGAATTCTCAATGTAAAATTTGTAATTACGGATATTTTTGTTCCTTTTTTAAAGATGATACTAAAAAAAAAAAAAAAAAGGGCTGGCTCCCCAAACCTATTTTATGGTCATGTCTTTAAGAAACAATTACTCCCATGTATTCATTTCAATTTCGTGAAGAAACATTAACTACCTCAGAAAGGCATTCAAAATGGTAATTGTAGATATTCAGTAATAAGATGTTTGATTTTTGAAAGTATGTTTTATTCAAGAGGTCAGGATATATCACACTACCTGATTTCAGAACCTACTATACAGCCACAGTAGTCAAAACAGGCTAGGGGCCACTGTCTTGAGGGGTACTTAGGTCAATTGGCATAGCATATTCATAAAGAAAATGTTCTACTTCCTACTTTGGTGAGTAGTACTTGGGGTCTTAAAAGTTTTCGAGTAGCCATCTAAAATATATCTATTGGTCCCATCACGTTCGGAGCAAAGGAGAATGAAGAAAACCAAAGACACAAGGAAAATGTTCGTCCAAAGGACCAGTGGACCACATGAATCACCGCTTCCACAGCCTGAGCAGAAAAGAACAAGATGGCACCTGGCTAACACTGCCGACCACTGATGTGGATCATAATAGAGGGTTCAGGACAGAGCAGGAGAAGAATATAGAACAAAATTCAAATTCACAAGAAAAGACCAGACTTACTGGTCTCACAGAGACTGGAAGAACCCTGAGACTATGGCCTCCAGACACCCTGCAAACTCAGAACTGAAGCCACTCCCAAAGTCCGCCCTTCATCCAAAAATTAGACAGTCCTGTAAAACAAATCCTGGTGGCATAGTGGTTAAGAGCTATGGCTGCTAACCAAAAGGTAGGCAGTTGACTGTACCAGGTGCTCCTTGGAAACCCTATGGGGCACTTCTACTCTGTCCTATAGGGTTGTTATGAGTCAGAATTGACTCAATGGCAACGGCTATAAAACAAACAATAACACATGTGAGGATGTGCTTCTTAGTTCAATCAAGTATATGAGACTAAATGGGCAACACTTGCCCAAAATCAGAGATGAGAAGGCAGAAAGGGACAGGAAACCTGGAGGAAAAGACACAGGAAACCTCAAGGGTTGGACATGCAGAACTCAGAGCAGAAAGGGAAAGGGGGAGAGTGCTGTCATACTGTGGGGATCGCAAGCAATGTCACAATACAATTTGTGTCTAAATTTTTGAATGAGAAGCTAATATGTACTATAAATTTTCACCTAAAACACAATAAAATTTAAAAAAGAAATTAGGAAATATAACTCCTATAGTCAGATTATAATGACATCTGAAATTTTGGAATCAAAATAAAATATTTTTAGGTTTTTAGTTCATAGAGAGTACATATAATGTATATAGATATTGATTTAAGTTATTCTTTAACAAAGAGAAATGCTGAATTAAAAAAAAAAAAGGTGACTTCACTGTAATGTTTGTCGTTGGAGAATGGAAAACAAAGAATATAATTGGCATAAATTCTCTTTGTTTCTCTCAACCTAATCTTGCTCTTTGAATATCTGCCCAAATTATGTAGAAAAAATCCAGTTTTTAATTTTTTTTCTGATCTCCATTCTGTTGGAGAGAAAAAAAAAGATGAAAGAATGACTAAATGAATAGCTCCTTGGTTCTTTTGGCTCACTACAGAATATTTACAAAACTATGGTAAGCTCTTTAGAAAAAATTTAAATCATCTATATTCTTTCCATCTTGAGAAACTAATTTATTGTATTTTGATATGTTCCACTAAGCAGTACTCTATACCCTCAAATATTATTCCAAAGCATTACTTTAAATAAACTTTATTTTGAGAGAAGTTTTAGGTTTACAGAAAAACTGTGCAGCGAGTGTGCCCATATACTTGCTGTCCCCGCCCAGTTTCTCCTATTATTAACATCTTGCATTGTTTATTAAATAAGTTAATAGTGGAATTTGGGATTAATAAACCAACCAACCAAACAAATAAACAAACTGGATATATTTATTAAAAATAAAAATCAAGCATTGTTTTTATTGGCAGAATGAGGAAAATAAACAGCAAGTCATTTGCCTCAGGGTTACAAAAGGATGTCAAGATCAGAGAGATCTGATGTATCAACAGAAGAAAGCAGTACTGAATGAGAAATCAAATTACACCTTTTGCTGTTGGGATTTCAACATCTGCCTTCCTATAGATTGATTAGAATAAAGCAGGCCATCAGAGGCCCTTTGTCTGTGTTTTCCTGGGTGAAACAGCTGACAAGTGGCCATCAGATTACGCACAGAGGGGCAGCTGCGGGATAGGAGTTTGACAGCTGACTTCATTACAATTCCTAGGCTGAAGGCTGGGATGGATTTGTCCTTTAATTAAGCTGGGCCAGCCAACTGCCCAGAGAGGAAATGGGAGGGAAAATGGTTGGATACTGATTACATAAGTGAAAAGGCAGCAGGTGAGTCCCGCTCTAAGACAGAAAAGATAGGATCGGGGCGACCCTGGAAAGAAATGTTTTGGTATGGTGAGCACTTCAATCACTTTAATTGAAAATGCCCTAACTTGGCTATTGGAATGTCTTTGAAAGTTCTTTTATGAATCAGGGCTCTTTTTATTTTTCTTAGCAATTTCTAAAATATTTGTCTACTACTTACTTTACCATGTGCTTTCGAATGCTATGTAGCAAGAGAAGTTTCTTTAAAAGTGACATGAACAATTGGAGGTGAATATATAAAAAACAAACAAGGTTTATTATGGTTATTAAAATTTTGAAGGATTTTCTGATAGAAAAAGAATGGGACTTGCCAGTTTATTATATCCCACGATTCAGTGTTTATAGATATATTCAGGAACATAAAATAGTATAAGGTCAAATATCCCTCAGTGAAATCTTAAAATCTGAAATAGCAAAGGCAATTTAATAAAACATATGTATCAAAATCATCGTTTGTTTGATTTTGAAACAAAGACAATTTAAAACCATACAATGTGAATGTGTTATAGATTTTCACTTCGGGAAAATAATTTTGTAATGGGCTTTGGCATTTAAATACATGAGTGCTTATAATTTGTCTTCATTTACTTGTAGTAGATTTTCTCTGTTTAAATTGAGTCAGTGTGAAAAAAAATCACTAAAAAAACACACTGGTCATAAATTAAAAAATGAATATTGTTTAATGTTACTGTTATAAATGCCTTTTTGAATATTTCCATTTATATTTTTATCATTTTACTTTATATATTGAATCTTTTATTATTCATAATTATACAATTGAGTACATCAACCAATGGCAGTATACCTGTTATTTTTTGTTTATATTTTCAGCTCCCTTTCCCACAAAATTTTTGTGAATTCATTACAATAAGAAAACTCTCTACATTTTATTATCAGTTTCAATCTACCTCTCTATAAATGCAACGTCAGAAATGTAAAATAAATAGCAAAGAGTCAGAGCAAATCTAGATAAATGATCCATTGATAAATGTTTTTAAGAACCACAGGATTTTATGTATTCAAACATTTTAGTACTCATTTACTCAAATAATACATTTTTTTTCAGTCAGTGATGAAAATCAATGTGGAGATGGATTGACTTGTCCTAGGACTCAACAACTGAGAGCAGGTTTTCTAAACAGAGCAATTTTATATCTGGTTTATTGAGGCCAGAACTTGAATGTTATTTACAGCAGGATCTTTACAGAATGTCAATGCTTAACTCAAGAGAACATTGAGTTAATGTTTTTCTGCCATATAAACACAAATCCTATAATATCTAAGTTAGCATTCTCTGTCCATGAGAGATTTAGTGTGAACAATCAAGATGATGCAATATTGGTGGTCAATATGTTCTATTAGTTTCCGTTATTTTCTCTGCTAAAGAAATAGTGTCTGGCATCTTCCTAATCCATTTTAGTAGACGTTATATAGTGGACACATTTGCTTTCTAAAAATGTTGTTGACACTTTAGAAGCTTGTGAGTAAACAAGCCTCATCATGTTATGTGTATGCCAAATTTTATTGCATGCAGATTATTGCACGGAGTGATTAAGAATTATTCTGTGGCCTATTATGGGAGGCCTTTCAGGAGATCATCATACGGTGTTTGAGGCAGAAGGGACATAAAAGACTTAGGGTTAAATTATTTCAGTATTCAGCACTCTGAACTAAACTGCCCAAGGGCAAATTCCAGCTCTACCCATCTACTATTCGTGTATTCTTGGGCAAGTAATTTTTAAATCTCTTTGTTCCTTAATTTCCTCATCTAATATTACCTACTGCATAGGATTGCTATGAGTCAGAACTAACTCGATGGCACCTAACAACAACAACATTACCTAGGAAATCCCGGTGGCATAGTGGTTAAGAGCTATGGCTGCTAACCAAAAGGTCAGCAGTTGGAATCTACCAGGGACTTCTTCTACTCTGTCCTATAGGGTTGCTATGTGTTGGAACCCACTTGACAGCAACAGGTTTTTTTTTTTTTTTTTTGTAATATTACCTAGTGTTACAGGTTTTCTGTTTATTGATGTTCAAGTGAGTAAGACATATGTAATTCTTAGAATACATATATAAAGTAAGCCTAACAATTAGGGAAGTATTAACTATTCTCCATCATTCCTTCCTTGAAGAGTTTCATTTCATGGTAATAATTTTTTTTAATTCATGAGTAAATGGATTTTACAAAAAACAAATGCTCTTTTATGCAAATAGCATCCTGTATTAAATTTTCCAAAATTATCTGCATCTGTATTTGAGCAAACAGGCATTTCAGACAAAACATTTCCAAGTCGAGAGAATCAATTCTAGAAGTAGTTTCTGATTTATTCTCTTTGAGATTTTGCTTCATTCGTTCCACCCTTTTCCTGCAATGGTTTCCGTAGTCATTAACACATTCACCTCCAGAGGGGAAAAGGGGCAAAGAGATAGAAAGGGAGAGAGAGGGAGAGAATACTAACATCAGTAAAGCTGACAAGGATTATATTTCTGACGTGACCGTGGAGAACACTTTGCCAGACAAGAAAGTCTGATTCTATTTTACACACTTATCTGAATGGGGAACGTGGGGTACACATTCCGTCTTGTTTTCTGCCACCTGGGATCCTCCTACATTTCTTACTAATTACTTTTGAACAATCGTTTTCTTGCTAATGGAGTGCTGATGGCACAGTGGTTAATAGTTATGGCTGTTAACCAAGAAGTGGGCAGTTCGAATCCACCAGCCACTCTTTGCAAACTCTGTGGAGGCAGTTCTCCTCTGTCCTACAGGGTCTCTCTGAGTCAGAATGGACTCAATGGCATTTTTTTTTGCGGGGGGGGGGGGTTCTTGCAAATAACGCAAGAATCCTGAACTAAGAAAAACTTGCTAGTATGAGAAACGCACAGATTGATATTTCTTTGTAAAATGCTGGTAATTAATACATTTAAGCTCAAGAAATAATTTAACCCTAAATCTTTTATGTCCCTTCCTTCTCAAACACACAGCATAATGGTCTCCTGAAAGACCTCCCATAATACGAAAAAACAAAAACCCAAATTTGTTGTGCCAAATCCATTCCAAATCATAGAAAAAAAAAATCATAGAATAATTCATAATCCCTCAATGCCATAATTTAATGCCATAAAATTTGGTGTCAATGACATTTTTAGAAAGTAAATATGTCTGTGATATAATGACCACTAAAATGTATAATGTAAATGTCATACACTGTATTTCTTTACCAAAGAAAATGATGGAAATAAATAGAACATATTGACCATCAGTATTGCTTTGTCTTGGTTGTTCACACTAAATCTCTCATGGACAGAGAGTGCCACCTTAGATATTATAGGATTTGTGTTTATATGGCAGAAAAAGTAGATACTATAACCAAGATCATATTTATTCTAGACCCTCATCCTTTGTGAGTTTGTCTAGTGTCTCCGATTTGGATATAATGTCTCCCTCATCAGGCCAAGTCTTGGTCCAAGATTCAGGTTTCAACATTGGACGTGAGGAACATGTTCACTTTCATATCCCAGATTAACAACATCTAGGCATTCACACGGTAGTTTAAAAGAATGAGAGGGAGCCACATATAAAAGCCTTTGGCTTCACTTGAAAGGCGCCTGTAAACCAGATACTCATTTTTATAGTTGTTGCCCAAGGCTGGGTTTGGATTTTGGTGAGGAATGCCTGTAGGAATAGCCTTCCTCAATTCGTTCAGAAAGTTAACGTTTTAATCTTCAGAAAAATCTATGTACGGATATATTTATATCAGTACCAGTATATTAGAGTCCTGGTGGCATAATGGTTAACAGCTTGGCTGCTAACCAAAAGGTCAGCAGTTCAAATCCACCGGCTGCTCCTTGGAAACCTTTTGGGGTAGTTCTTCTCTGTCCTATAGGGTCGCTATGAGTCAGAACCAACTGGACGGCACCTAACAACAACCACCACCAGTATATTATAGATCCTAAAACATGAAGACCACTGGATCTGACGGAGAATGAACTCAGCCTCCTATATTTAGGGGTCTCCAATTGAAGACACAAGGTTAGGAGATAAGAGATAGAGAGGTAATAAAGACATGGAAGAAGCAGATACATTTAATACAAATTTATTCAGTTAACTAAATTTTGAGGCGTTCTTGGGCTGAGAGAAAGGAAATATTAAAAGGATAAAAAGCCCAAATATAAATAACAATCCTTTTTCCAGAAACTCCAGATAACCTGTAACGGCCTTGGGAGATTTAAAATTCTTCCTATTCTGTTGAATTTCCCCAGAGAAGATTTCTCCTTTATCTCTAATATAGGATGATCATTGTTTCATCTCTAACGGAAGCATTTAAAACTATTAATTTCCCTCTTAGCACTGCTTAAGCTGTATCCCACAAGTTTTGGTAGGCTGGATCTTTATTATTATTTAGTCTGAAGTATTGTCTAATTTCATTTGTGATTTCTCCTATGACCTAAAAGTTATTTAGAAGCGTGTTACTTAATTTTCAACTATTTGTGATTCTCCTGGATATTTTATGGTTTTTAATTTCTAATTACAGTATATCTACTCTTTGCCTAAAACATATTCCATATGATTTTAATTCTTTTAAATTTATTGGGACTTATTTTGGTTTATGTTGGTGAACATAAAAATATGCTGATTGAAAGAATGTGTTTTATCCAGTTGTCGGGTGCAGTGTTCTATAAATATCAGTTAGGTCAAGATTTTTGATACCAAATCAGTTGCCATCGACTTGATTCCTATTCATAGTGACCATACAGGATGGAGTAGAACTACCCCATAGGGCTTCCAAGACTGCAGTCTTTACAGAAGCTGACAGACACATCTTTTTCCAGTGGAGTGACTAGTGTGTTCAAACCATCAACCTCTCGGTTAGCAGACAAGCTCTTAACCACTATGCCACCAGGACTCCTTAGGGTAAACAACTATGTTAGTGTTATGTGTGGAGGCTTAGGACTATGCTTTATTGATATGAGGATTTAAAAATTTAGTTTTTGTTTTTGTTGTTTTATGAGACATTTAACCTGTAGGACTTAACTTGCAAATTCTATCTCAAACCTCAATTTAGCTCAGGTTGTTTATCAGTTGCTGAAGTCTATCATGAGCATGTGTGGTACAGGATTGAATTTATATACAGAATTTGGGGCTTTCTTTCTGAAGTTCTCTCCTTAGGTGGATTCCTTTCTCATTTTCAGGTTGCTGTTACCTGTTGTGTCGAGTTGATTCAGACTCATAGAAACCCTATATGACAGAGTAGAATTGCCCCATAGGTTTTCCAAGGAGCAGCTGGTGTATTCGAACTAACAACCTTTTGGTTAGCAGCCAAGCTCTTAACCACTGCATCACCGGGGCTCCTGAAGTTGCTATTAATTGTCTCAAATTCTGTTCTCTGGTTCTTTGGGCACAAAGATTGTAGGCTTTCTATCGTAGTTTTAGCAGATGTGTGTATAGCTTTGACTAAAAGTCTTTAGAATAGAAAATCATCTGACTGTCCTTACTTTCAAGTTTTTACTCTTGATCAGAATGTGTCTGCTGTTGTTTACTTCTTTGTGCCTTTAGTCATTGTTTTATTTTTCTTTAAACATTTGTCCAGAGTTTAGATTTCTTACGGAAGCCCTGGTGGCATAGTGGGACAAAAAGGCTAAATCCTGTAGATTACTTGGTCATACTGGAAGTAGTATCCTAATCGTTGTTTCTTGGAGCACCAGAAGTTCCCATTGTCCAAGACTATTTGAAGTTACTGTACTGGTAATCTAGTTCTCTAAATGATACTGAGTTGCCTAGTTATCTTTTTTTTCCCCAAAAATATGAGTTAATAAATAGAGCCCGAGAAAGAAAGTCTTCTGGAGAAATAGCAATGCTACAGTCACATTTAAATATGAAGGAAGCAGAGAAGTTATAAGTACATTTTCTCTTTAATTCCAGTGATAAGAAATTCCGTGGCAACATGAGGAATGAAGTGGGAGTACTTACATGTTTAAGTTTATTTGTGAACTAGACTCCTTCTCTCCCATTCACTTAATTTGTTCCTTAAATATTGCAAGATCCTGTATCATAAAAGATATGGTGCTGCCTTTCTTTCATAAAGCTTGGACTATCAATAAGGAATATAGTTAGAGTCATGTTTTCTGATAGCCTTGACGTTTCTGAGCCAACAATTTATAGTCCCTTACTTACTCATTTCCAAGATAAGATAGTTTGTAAAATGGATTACAGAAACTAGAGGCTGAACATAGGGTCACAGAAAAAAAAGAGGGGGGGGAGGACAGGGAGTTAATTCCAAAAATAAGATTTTATTAAAAACATATAGGATCGCTATGAGCGGGAATCAACTCAATGGCAATGGGTTATAGGAGAATAAAGAGTAATAAAAAAAAAAAAAAAAAGAAGTATATAAATAGTTAAGTCATCCTAATCTAAATTCTTGTCAAGTATACAAGTTATCCAAGACTTGGGACTATATCAAAGAAAGGTGGATGTGCATTTTATCAAACACAAAAAAATCCATTGCCATTAAGTCGATTCTGACTCATGCATACAAAATATATCCAGATAATATCTGTGGCATTGAGGAAACTTGTGTGTGTGTGTGTGTGTGTATACATGTGGATAAATTTTTAGCTGAAAAGTTTTTAAGCAAGAAAGCTGGTAGAGAGACTCACTGACATTCTATAGAGTAGCTTCTTCCCTATTTATGTCATTCTAATTTATCAATCTTGCTGTGAAGTTTAAAATACTAAGGTTTAGTTTCCTTCCTGAATATCTTTTTCCATTTTTATTGTTTAATCCAATGTGAACTTTTATTAACTTGCCTGTTTCTCTGCAATATTTAATGAGATTTTATCACTGCAGGAAACTGTATATTGCTATCAGATTAGTAGGTGGAGCACATAACAGTTACTAAATCAAAGAGAGGTGGCAAAAATGACAAAGTTAAATGTTGGTTAGAGTTGAAAGAGACTGATCTTTAATTCATCATTAATAGAAGTAGAAATTGATACAACTTTTCTGGAGGGCAATTAGGCAATATAAAGCTAAAACCTTTAAAATTATAAAGTAATTCTACCTCTGGAAATAGGCACTTGCTTACTTAATCCAAGGAAATAAAAGTACAGTGAGTCATTAGATACTTAGATATTTATTATATTATAGTTCTTTATGATTAAAAATCAGATAAATGTCCAAAAGTGCATTGTTTGGAAGAATATGTAATAAGAAATAAATGATTACAAAGTGTTATTAACTAAGAAAGTGGGATACAAATCAGTATATTTAATAAGATTTCATTTTATAACATGTGTATAGATATCAAAAAATAGTAAAAACCATATACAACATGCTAACAGTACTTAACTCCAGATGTAAAGATTATATGATTTTTAGAATTTTCTTTTTATGCTTATGTGTATTTCTATCTGCTATAAAATTAACATGTTACTTTTGCATAAGAAGATGCAATGTCTTTTAAAAAATTATAAACTTCATTATTTTTTATTTTAATACGGTTTAAATTTACAGAAAAACTGAGCAGATAGCACACAGAGTTTCGCATACCCACCTCAACTACATACCTCCACACTGGGCAGATAGTTCACCCTATTAATAACATCTTTTATTAGTGTGGTAGATATCTTACAATTACTGAAACAGTATTGACAAATTATTAACTATGGTTCATAGTTTTCATTTCAAATAACACTTGGTGTTGTACAGTTTTATGAGTTTTGACAAATACATGCATGAAATATATCTATCATTACTGTTTCACACAAAATGAAATATATCCACCATTACAGTGTCTTATTTTTCTTACCTGTGAGATGGAGATCATGATAATACCAACCATAGTGTTCTGAATGAAAGCCCATTGCCATCGAGTCCATTCTGACTCATAGCGACCCTATCGGATAGAGCAGAACTGCCCCGTAGAGTTTCCTAGAAGCGGGTGGTGGATTCCAACTGCCAATCTTTTGCCAATCCTTCTGCCAAGGTGTAGCACTTAACCACTGGGCTACCAGTGTTCTTGAGAAGTTTAAGTAGAGTTTATACAGAAAAAAAAATTCTTGGAACAATGTAAGGCCTTGGTAATGGTAGCTTTAATTATTCTTTTCACTAGCAGTGATTTATATGGTATAGAAACTAAGGAAATAATAGAGCGGCATCTATCAGAAGTAGCCTGGTGTATTGGGAAGAGGCTGGAATTTAAAATCAGTTACACCTGGCTTTGATTCCTAGCCTCACTGTGACCTCAGGTATTTTAATCAACTTCTTTCAACCTTAGCTACTGCCTTTGTAAAACTGGGCTAATAATTCTTAACCTGATGTTGGTCAGGGAGAATAAAATGCGTTTTGTAATATGAAGACCCCTGTGCAGTGCCTGAAGCATAGTTCACATTCAAAAAGTACTAGTTAGTTTTGTTACTAATAAACAGTAACTAGGTTTTTTGTTTGTTTGTTTTACTTGTGACTGTAGTTTAGCTTGTTTGGTAGAATACCCTTTGCATTGTGTTAAAGTTTATGATCAGTCCATGAAGGCCACAACAATGTATTAACTTATGTTTACCTTTTTTTTTTGGTCAGTTGGAATTGTACAGAGCAGTGATCAGTAATAGAAAATGTGTCTAAATTATACTGGTAAAAGCATTCATAAACTCAATACAACAACTATTCAATTTATGAATGTAAATGAAGAGTTTGCGGTAAACAAATTTATGCAACCTCAATAATCTCAAAGCACTATTTTTATATATTTGAAAAGCATTTTTTTTTCTTATCCTTGAAAGTTGAAGTTTTAGTTAAGGAAGCAAATTCCTTTTTATTTCTTTCTCTCAATATTTCTATCAAAGGAAATTCTGATCAAAACCTAAGAGATATTGCTCTATTTGGAGATAAGCAATAAATGGTTACAATACAGACAGGTTGTGTAGATGTAGTAATTTTTCAAAGTCATTGCCACCCTAGTATCTAACTTCATTCAAAATGCATTTGCTTCATGGTCACACATCTGTGCATACTTAGTGTCACCAAATTCACAATTACGTAATCTAGGAACTACCTGTGTACATGTTTTCTCACGTGAGAAAACATGTACACAGGTAGTTCCTAGATTACGAACAAGCTGTGTTCCTTAGTCTATCTTTAAGTCGAATTTGTGCATAAGTTGAAACAGGTACAGTTCATAGCTAATGTCAGTCAAATGTTTGCCTTAGTATATATACATAAAAACATTAAAGAAACACTTCCAGATATACTAAAGCACGATAACATAGTGATAATAATAATAATGTTTTCATGCAAGTCACAAAGTAGTACCCATTAGTTATTACAAACCATTGTATATACCTGGAATTTTTAATATAATAGGCTTTATGGTCATAACCCGAGGACTGCCTATATTTAAACTATAGAGAACATGTTTACTGCTTGCCTTAATAAAATTTGTGTTGTCATGGTCATTTCCTTGTAAATCAATTTTTTATATTTTTCAAGCACCTATCAGTAAGTTTCTGTTAAGGGTGGGTGAGGACTCTACCACAGTCTAGCACTTCCATCTTTTCTGCTTCTCAGTCTTTGTACTTTCACTTCTTTATCTGATTTATGAAAACTTGAGAGATTTCTTAAAGTAAAATTAGAAAGCAAAGAACAAAGCTATACCCAGATTGGCACTTAAAAGATTAAAAAAAAAAAAAGAGGAACAAAACATACTGTAATCAGTTTTTTAGAATTATTTTATAAGTTTATAAAAACTTGGAGCCTTGGTGACGTAGTGGTTAAGCGTTCAGGTGCTAACCAAAAGGTCGGCAGTTTGAATTCACCAGCTGCTCCTTGGGAATCCTATGGGGCAGCCCTAGTCTCTCTGGTAGAGTCACAATCATTCTTGGTAACTTTTGCAGTGAGAAGTAAAGAAATAGACTTCAGCTAAAGATATTTGTTGATTGGTCAAACTCTCATATCATTGGACAAATGTTTGAGTGTGTCCTTTAGGTGACACATTGTACCAAGCACTGTGGATACAATAGTGAGCAAGACAGATATGGTCTTAGCAGTTCTGGAACTTCCATTCTAACATCAAAGAGACTGTGGATGTATAACTGGAGTACTATTTTACAGAACATGTTCCTGAACTGAATTCGGAGAACAGCCTCATTCTGTCACCGGAAAAATAAAGATAGCAAGAGAATGGAAGGTGACACACCTCAACTGTTTGAGTCAAAGAGTATGAACATCTTCAAAGCCCTTGACACATGTTAGCCATTTGCTTTCCAAAACCAACTAGTTTAGATGTGCACCAGCATTGTCTATTAGGGCTCTCTTTGACAACTCCAATTCCCCAATTAAGATATTCAAAGCTGCTGCTTTTGTCTATGTTTTAAATGCATATTAAAGGCATACTTTCCTCTCTTCTGCATCCAATTAACTCCCCACACTACAATCATATGGTAATCAGAGATGATTCTCAAAAGAATTTGAATTTACATAACCAGGGAATATTTCAAATTTTAATAGTAAGAAACAATAACCTGAATCTGAGATTTTTTTCTTTCAGAATATAAATCAGGTATCTATAAAATCACTTAACTGATAGAGTCACGTTCAGTCTGAGAATTCAGAGGTGGTATATGCCCTTGGCAAGACATTCATTTATTCTTTCTTTTGACAAACACGCTTTATTCAATTGCTATCTGCCAGGAAAAAAAAAAAAAATCTTATTTCGAGAAATATGGAAATGTTTTATAAAATGTCATAAAGTTATTAATAGAGGCAAAGGCAATATGTTTTAAGAGGCCAGGTGTTTGGGTAACCAACCCATCTTAGGTTAGGTAGTGTTTCACAGGAAGAAAGATTGTTAGTGTTTTAGTCGTCTAGTGCTGCCATAACAGAAATGCCACAAGTGGATGGCTTTAACGAAGAGAAATGTATTCTCTCACTGTCTAGTAGGTTATAAGTCCAAATTCAGGGCTTCAGCTCCAGGGGGAGGCTTTCTCTCTCTGTTGGCTCTGGAGGAAAGTCCTTGTCCTCAATCTTCTCCTGGTCAAGGAGCTTCTCAGGCATTTGGGACCCCGGGGTCCAAAGGACATGCTCTGCTCCTGGCGCTGCTTTCTTGGTGGTATTAGGGCCTCAACTCTCTGCTTGCTTCTCTTGCCATTTATCTCTTAAGAGATAAAAGGTAGTAGAGGCCACACACTAGGGAAACTCCCTTTACACTGGATAAGGGAGGTGACCTGAGTAAGGGTGGTGTTGCAATCCCACTTAATCCTCTTAACATAAAATTACAATCACAAAATGGAGGATAACCACACAATACTGGGAATCACGGCCTAACCAAGTTGATACACATATTTTTTGAGGGGACATGATTCAATCCATGACAGCCCGATTGAATCTTCAACAGTGTGTGGAGTACACAAGGGCAGGAAAGGATACTCTGGTTGTGGAGACAGCTTGTGCCCTTCAGTTCAACAACAGAGAAACTTTCCTAATAACATTTTTTGCTAAAATTTTGTTCAATTTTACCCAATAAACAAGTAGATGAAGGATCAACAATCACCTTATAAATGGAAATCTGATTACTACATCGTAAATGACTACCAGTACCCAAAATATTTCTACTGCAAAATGCTTACCAGTACCCAAACTATGAGCAAGTTTTCCTTTTATTGCATTAATGATTTCAACTTGCATGTATCATATACACCCAACATTTCCTATTACCCTATTTACTCTAAAACTCATTTGGGTAATGTTAATCTAGCCATGCAATCCTCTTAATGCAACACAAAGGTTTTGCCTCATATCCTTTAGATAGATTTTGTGCTTTGTGATTTTTCTTCCAGCATTTTTCGTCTAGGTATCTTTTACAAGAACCTTGGCTCGGTATAACAATTGGGTTTATTTTTATTTCTCTATAAAAAGAGATATTTTGGAAGAAATAAAGGCCAATAACCTCAAATTGTTCATAGAACTGCACCAAGAAATGGCCTATCAGATACACAAAAAGACACCTTGCTTTACTGCAGTATCCCATGTCCTCCACTCTTGCACCAAAGCCTCTCCCTCAGGCCATGCTTATGCCCATGTACAGATTATGAACAATTAGCTGAAGGAATGGGGAAGGAGATACTATTTTGGTTAATGGATAGGTCATCTCAGGATGTGGGTGCAAGCCAAAAATGTATGGCATTCACATTATAGCCTTATTCAGGGGTAGCCTTGAAGGACAATGATGAAAGCAAATCTTCCCACTGGGCAGAGTTTTAGGAATACACCTGGTCTTTTACTCTATGTAGAAAGAGAAGCGACCTCTGCTTAAAATGTATATGGACTCAAGGGTGTTGGCAAATAGCCTGAATGAGTGATCTGAGGCCTGGAAGGAAAAAAAAAAAGATTGGAAAATACCAGACAATGAGGCTTAGCGTGGTGACAAATATATGGGAATGAGCATGAAGTGTGAAGATCTTTGTATCACATGCTAACCCCCACAAAAGAACATCCACTACAAAATATAGACTAAACATCTAAGACGACAAAATGGCTCAGCCAGTTGACATTAGCCAGGCTCTGTCATTAGGCCTCTGGTGATGGTATGATGAACATATGAAGGATGAATAAAATGACCATGGTGGCAGAGATAAATATTACACATGGCTCCAATAACTTGGGCTCTCAATTAGGCAAGCTGATCTACCTACTGCTGGCGTTCAATATTCCATCTAACAACAGCAAAAATCAGCACTCAGCCCATATTATGGCACAGTACCAGTTGGCTTCTTGTTGTAAGATTGACTGCATTTGGACCCTTCCATTCTTAAAGGGCTAGCAGTTCATTCTTAGAGCTCATTTGCTTTTTCAGCACCATTATCCAGCATGGGATCCCATATACCATCATTTTAGACTTGAGAACCACTTTATAGCAAAGGGGGTGTAAAAGTGGATTAAAAAATCAAGAGATTCATAGGTTGTATCACAGTAAATCTATGAACCACCCAGAAGCTGGGTTAATAGAGCATGGGATGATTGAATAAAGGCATAATTGATATGTTAGCTTGGAAGAAATACTCTGCAAAAATAGGGTACCATCTTGGAAGACAAAAACTGTACAGGACTCTGTGTCCCTAGTAGAAAGATTGTATGGGCCTGGATGATCAAAACAGGAGTGGCCCCATTCACCGTAACTCCCAATGACCTACCAGGGGAATTTTTGTTTTCTATCCTTTCAACTCTGTGATCTGTAGGGTTAGACAGCTTGGTAACCAAAGGAATGAGCTTTCAACAGAGGACACAGCAAGAACTCCAATGAATTATAAGCTTTGGCTGCCATCTAGGCACATTGGGCCATTTATGTAAGGAACCAACAAGCAGGAAAAGGAGTTGTTGTGGCAGGGATAACTGATCCAGATCAAAAGAATGAAGCAAAGTTGTTACTACAAAGTGGCATGGGGAGGAATATGTATGAAGCCCAGCCAGTCCACTTGGACGCCTCTTGGTGCTCCCTTGCCCAGCTGTGACTGTAAATGGGCAGGTACAGCAAGCTTGGCCTGAGATGCCGGGATAATAAAAGACTCAGACTCCTCAGGGATGCACGTCTGGGTCACAATGGCAGATAATGCTCCAAAGTCAGCAGAGGTGGTAACTTAATTGGTAGCCAAGTAATTCACTGTTTGCATCACCCAGGGCTCTGTATTAGTTTCCTAGGACTGTTGTAATAAGGACCATAAGTTTGGTTGCTTATAAAAGCAGAAATTTATTGTGCCACAGTTACCTAGGCTAGAAGTCTAAAGTAAGGATATTATCTGTATTGATTCCTTCTCACGGTTCTAATGGACAATCTGTCCTATGTCTCTGTCCTAGCTTCTGGTGATGGCTCATGATCCTTGTTGTTCCTTGGTGTATATAATACTCCAGTCTCTGCCTCTGTCTTCACATGATCGTCTCCTCTCTGTGTCTGTCTCTTTTCCTCTTTTATAAGGACACTACTCATATTGGATTAGGATTCTATTCCAGTATGACCTCATGTTGACTGATATAAAAAAAGGAAACCTACTGCTGTCAAGTTGATTCCCACTCATGGCAACCCCCATAGGGTTTCCAAGGCTGTAGATCTCTACAGAAGCAGGCTGCCACATCTTTCTCCTGCAGAGCCACTGGTGGTTTCGAACCACCGACTACTGCACCACCAGGGCTCCTCATGTTAACTGATAGCTCTTACAAAAACACTATTTCCAAGCAAGGTCACATTTACAGGTACTGAGGGTTAGGATTTTAATGTATCATTTTGAGGGACATGATTCAATCTATAACATCATCTTTGATTATTAAGCTCTGCTGGATTAGAAATCTTGCCTCCTGGAGAGCAAGAGAGTTTTCTGCCAAGGAATATAATAAGAATATTACTAAAATTGAACTTAGAAAGAACTTCCTGGTTATTCTGGGCAAATAAAGGATTTTATATACTAGTGAGGCTATTCGGCACTGAATGCTGTAAGGAGATAAGGTTGCTGCTATAAAATGTAAGTAAAATGTGAAGAAGGAATATGTTTAGAGTACAGGGGATTATTAATACTTGCCTGTCTGGTAATATCTGGAAATTGATATTTGCAACAAACACAGCCTGACAAGTGTAACTCAACTATAGTAAGTTCCAAGACGGGCAACCAACCAAGGCCAGTCAAAGTACTAGCCGAAGGTGAGCAAAAACTAGAACGAGTGCTGGAGGAGAGAATTGACGAATATTGGTTATGAATGATATGGCCAGTTGTAATGGAGAAGACTGTATCTTTCTCCACCAATACTCCTCTACTGTGACTTTGTAGAGATCAAGACACACCATCACCCTAAAGCCTGTGCTGAAAACCCCTTGTGCCCCATTTCATAGTTCTTTTCTCAGCTGCTTTTTTTTTTTTTTAAGAAAACATAGGTTCAGTCATTTGCTGTTTGAAATGCCAGGGGAGGAAGTGGCAACACAGATGGGAAGAGAAGGCAAACTTATTTTCGGGATTTCTTGCATGAGATTTTGAGTATTTTCAAGATCATGAACAGTCAGTTATTTGTATGTGGTCTGAACTTGTCAGTAAATCATACCAAAAGAATCAAGTCGAAGACTCATAAATTTTAAAAGATGATGCAAAGAGCTCTTGAATAAACAAATTCTACTCCTAGAGCATCATATTTAGGAATGAGTCTAACGGATAAGACACTGATTTCTGATATAGCTGAAGTTGTCGCCCCTCATCTGTTCCTAATCATCTAGGGCTGAATGGCTGTGCAACTGCATGGAGCACCTTTCAGATTACATTCTATGCAAAGGGTTCAGCCCGGAGTTGTGCAATGAGGAAAGGCCGCCACCAACATCTGTTTTGAAGAATCCATAGCTATTAGCCAGTTTATTTCATTATCTTTGTAGGGAAAACTGAGCATTTTAAGACTATTAAAGTCATAGCTTTAAATACATTACAAAACCATGATTTAAGGTCTGAAACCCATATATTAGAGGAGAAAAACCGGTGGGGAAATCATTGGCTCCAGTCGCCTGGTTGAGATCATGGTCAGAGGTGTGATACTTGCCAGAAACCATGGAAAAACATCACATATCCACATATCACTCCACCCTTCACCACAAGAAAAAATAAGGCAATACAAGGCTAACATCTCTCCACCTTTCCCAAGAGTCAGGGCAGTAACAGCCACTCTGTGCCAACTAGATTGTCAAGTTTCATGTTTGGATGCACAAAGAAACAGTGTATGTCATAGGTGACATACAGCATCCTGCAACCCATTTTAAAAAAGCGATTTTTCATGTGGCATTCGCCCTGGACTAGACGTGACTGCTATTAAATGCAAAAACATCCTGACGTATATCTGCCAAATACTTAAAAGCATACGCTTGAGGAACCTAGGGTGCATCTTTATCCTACCGATCAAAACCTAAAATAGAACTAAAAATAGAGTCGTTTTCTACTCCAAGATGCTATAAAGCTTAGTTTGTTCTTGTAATTTACTGTGAATGTTTAATAGCACTGAAGTAGACCCTGGAAAAATAGTATTATTATTATTCAAATTTTTGGAAGATGAGTACAGAAAATCAGACTAAATGTCACAGCCCTTGGTTTAAAACATTTATGATTGGATCATTCCTAACCATATTTTATTTAATCATTTTGTTGTTTTTAATAATATAATAAGCACCTATGAACCTACCACCCAATATGAATGTTAGAATCATGACAAGAATAGAAAGTTAATCATAAAGTCTTTCCACAGTGCATGCCTGTGTTCTCTCTACTATTTCAAATATATATGCACTTTTCTTGCTTTGGTTTAAAAACAAAAACAAATGGATGTAATCGACATAAAATAAGCTGCACACGTGTGAAGTGTACAATTTGATATATACGTATATATATACATTTATAACGTATGCATATGTGAAACTATCACCAAAATCAAGATAATGAACATAACCCACTGAAGGTTTCTGATGCCCATTGTAATTTTGTAATCCTTCTTTCTTGCTCCTCCCTCCCCTCTCTACTGACCCATTCTCAGGCAACCACCAATCAATTGATCTGCTTTCTGTCACTATAGATGACATTTCCTAGGATATTATAGAAACAGAAGCATACAAAATACATGCTTTTCCACATTCTGCATCCCACTTTGGTGAGTGGTGTCTGAGGTCTTAAATGCTAGCAAGTGGCCATCAAAGATGCATCAATTGGTCTCAATCCATTGGGAGCTAAGGAGAATGAAGAACACCAAAAACAGAAGGTAATTATGAGCCCAAGAGACAGAAAGGGCCCCATAAATCAGAGACTACATCAGCCTGAGACCAGAAGAACTAGATGGTGCCCGGCTACAAACGATGACTGTCCTGACAGGGAACACAACAGAGAATTCCTGATACAGCAGGAGAGCAGTGGGATGCAGACCTCAAATTCTCATAAAAAGATCAGACTTAATGGTCTGACTGAGACTAGAAGGACTCCGGGGGTCATGGTCCCCAGACATTCTGTTAACCCAAGACAGGAGCCATTCCTAAAGCCAACTCTTAGGACAGGGATTGGACTGGACTATAAGATAGAAAATGATACTGGTGAGGAGAGAGCTTCTTGGCTTAAGTAGACACATGAGACTATGTGGGAAGCTGCTGTCTGGAAGGGAGATGAGAGGGCAGAGGGAACAGAGCTGGCTGAAGCGACATGGGGAATACAGGGTGGAGAGAGGGACTGTGCTATCTCATTGGGGGAGAGCAACTAGTAGCACATAGCAAGGTGTATATAAATTTTTGTATGAGAGACTGACTTGTAAACTTTCACTTAAAGCACAATAAAAAAAAATGCATGCTTTTCCTCTCTGGCTTCTTTCACTTATCATAATCTTTGAGATTCATTCATATTTTGTGTATCACTGTTCATTCTTTTCTGTTGCTGACTAGAATTCCTACTCATAACAACCCCCATAGGGTTTCCAAGGCTGTAAATATCTATAGATGCAGGAGACCACATCTTTCTCCGGAAGAGCTACTGGTGGTTTTGAAGCACCAGCCATTCAGTTAGCAGTCCATTGCTTTAACCACTGAGTCACTAGTTGATGGACATGTGAGTTCTTTCCGGGTTTTGACTATTACAACTAAAGCTGCTATGAACATTCATGTGCAAGTTCTCATGTGGACACATGCTTTAATTTCTCTTGGGAGATTTCCTAGGAGTGGAATGGTTAGGTTGTATGGTAGATCTAACTTGTAAAGAAACTGCAAATTATTTTCCAAATCAAGTAATTTTCACATTCCCATTAAAAAAAGTATCAAAGGTCCAGTTGCTACACATCCTCAACACTTGCCATGATCAGTCTTTTATTTTAATATAGATGCAGATCATGACAAATTATGGATAACATTGTGTTTTTTGGATTAATGCCAGCCTTGTTGGAGTGAGATGGAATCTCATCGTAGTTTTAATTTGCATTTCTCTAATGGCTAATGATCGAGAGCATTTTCTCATGTATCTGTTGGCTGCCTGAATATCTTCTTTAGTGAAGTGCGTGTTCATATCATTTGCCCACTTCTTGATTGAGTTGTTTGTCTTTTTGTGGTTGAGTTTTGACAGAATCATATAGATTTTAGAGATCAGGCACTGGTCGGAAATGTCATAGCTGAAAATTCTTTCCCAGTCTGTAGGTGGTCTTTTTACTCTTTTGGTGAAGTCTTTAGATGAGCATAGGTGTTTGATTTTTAGGAGCTCCCAGTTATCTGGTTTCTCTTCGTCATTTTTGGTAATGTTTTGTATTCTGTTTATGCCTTGTATTAGGGTTCCTAGGGTTGTCCCAATTTTTTCTTCCATGATCTTTATCGTTTTAGTCTTTATGTTTAGGTCTTTGATCTACTTGGAGTTAGTTTTTGTGCATGGTGTGAGGTATGGGTCCTGTTTCTTTTTTTTGCAAATGGATATCCAATTATGCCAGCACCATTTGTTAAAAAGACTATCTTTTCCCCAATTAACTGACACTAGGCCTTTGTCAAATATCAGCTGTTCATATGTGGATGGCTTTATATCTGGGTTCTCAATTCTGTTCCATTGGTCTATGTGTCTGTTGTTGTACCAGTACCAGGCTGTTTTGACTACTGTGGCTGTATAATAGGTTCTGAAATCAGGTAGAGTGAGGCCTCCCACTTTCTTCTTCTTTTTCGGTAATGCTTTGCTTATCCAAGGCTTCTTTCCCTTCCATATGAAGTTGGTGATTTGTTTCTCCATCACATTAAAAAATGACATTGGAATTTGGATCAGAAGTGCATTGTATGTATAGATGGCTTTTGGTAGAATAGACATTTTTACTATGTTAAGTCTTCCTATCCATGAGCAAGGTATGTTTTTCCACTTAAGTAGGTCCTTTTTAGTTTCTTGCACTAGTACTTTGTAGTTTTCTTTGTATAGGTCTTTTACATCTTTGGTAAGGTTTATTCCTAAGTATTTTATCTTCTTGGGGGCTACTGTGAATGGTATTGATTTGGTTATTTCCTCTTCGGTGTTCTTTTTGTTGATGTAGAGGAGTCCAAGTGATTTTTGTATGTTTATCTTATAACCTGAGACTCTGCTGAACTCTTCTATTAGTTTCAGTAGTTTTCTGGAGGATTCCTTAGGGTTTTCTGTGTATGAGATCATGTCATCTGCAAATAGAGATAATTTTACTTCCTTCTTGCCTATCCGGATGCCCTTTATTTCTTTGTCTAGCCTAATTGCTCTGGCTAGGACCTCTAGCAAAATGTTGAATAAGAGCAGTGATAAAGGGCATCCTTGTCTGGTTCCCGTTCTCAAGGGAAGATCATCCACTTTTATTATTGCTCCCAACTATTTGTATCCCCTTCTTGTAAAATGATACAGTGATTTTAGATTTGGCCATGTGACTTGTTTTGTTCAATGAAATATAAATGAATCTACTATATGCCACTTCGTATCAGAAGCCTTAAGAGCTATTGTGTATGGTCTTCCTTTATCTTTTCTTTCTCCATGAAGCCATCATGACCTGGTATGCACTGAATCTTATTGATTCAGAATGAAGAATTTGTGAAAGAGAACCTCTCAGCTAACCCATAATGGGCATGTGTTGTCAGGAAATAAATTTCTGTTTTGATTAGCCATTGATATTTTGGGAGTATTTGTTAATACAGATGTAAGTTTTGTTACCACAGAATAACCTAGTAAAAACTGACTCATACAGCGAGCTACATATATTTTCTATGTGCTATCTGGCTATTTTTTTCCATCACAGCGTTATCTACAAACTCCCCAAGTATATGGTTAAATCCTGTGGGTTTTATTTGACAATGTTGTTTGTAAAGTACTCTTCTCCTAGATTCAAGGGAAAATGTGAATGAGTAATTTTTTTTTTTTTTTCAGTATTCATCCCAGGTGTTTGGTAACATACAGGCACAACAGAATGTTAATGGTTTTGAAATGAAATTAAACCAGGATTTTAGATTCATTAAGGAAAACAGTATTTTGAAGTAGAAAGAATAAAAATCATCTCCCTGAGGGTAACCTCTTATTCATTTATTAAGAAATTTCCTATTTGTCAACCGATCGGAAAACACGTTCTTCAAGTTTAGCTAGGCAGATTTTATGAGACACTAGTCACATGGTAGCCACCAAACCAAACCAAACCAAACCAAACCAAACCAAACCAAACCAAACCAAACCAAACCAAACCAAACCCAGTGCAGTCGAGTTGTTTCTGACTCATAGCGACCCTATAGGATAGAATAGAACTGCCCCAGAGAGTTTCCAAGGAGCACCTGGTGGATTTGAACTGCAGACCCTTGGGTTAGCAGCTGTAGCACTTAACCACTATGCCACCAGGGTTTCCACATAGTAGCCAACCAATAAAAATGAAAGTTTTGAGGCATTTGCAACTCTAAATATTATTAAATTCAAAAGGCATGTGTATATATGATTTATAAAAGTACTTTAAAAATAAGAATACTGTAAGATCATTTAATGGAAAATCAAGTTCATCAGAAACAAATAAGAATGTCTTTACAATAGCCCAATGGAAGTCAGTCTTTATAAACTAATATTTATTAGTTTATCCGCTTTGCTTTATTTTTTTCATAGTATCTCAGAAGGGAGATGGAAAAAGCTGGGTATGGTAAGAAGCAATGAGGACTTCAAATGTCATGGTGGGGTTATGTTTCTGAAACTGTATGGTGATGGAAAATGTCTGTTTGATTTATTGTCATAGAAATGTTGAGTGACAATGTAGCAGGAGCTGTTTCAGTGGAGGCACGTGGGCAGAAGCCAGATTGGAGATGGTTATTTTCTCACAGGAAGTGAGAAAATAATGACAGTGTATTAGGACATCTAAAGAAAGAAGACATAGTAGTAACTGGAAGAGGATGTAGATTGTAAAGTGGTGTTTATTTAGTTTTATTTTAATTTTTAATAAAGGAGGGATTGATGCATGTTTAAAAACCAATAGTAATGATCACTTGAGAAGAAGCATTGACTACACTAGAGAGAGAAAGGGATACACAGTACAGGGTACTTGAGAAGAGAGAAGGATGAAGCCCAAATTTATCCCATTTACGGTAGCAGGAAGGAAGAAGAGGATACGAGTTTTTTTTTTTTTTTTTCCCCCAGAATGCTAGGGGAGAGATCCCTGTTTTCTGAGTTAGGGAAATAGCAAGGAGAGTGGAAAAAAGTAAAAAAGTGAATGCAATCAAGAGATATTTAGAAAATGTTAATACGACTTGGTTATTTATGAAATGCTTATTTGGGGAATTCGGAAAAAAGGACATGAATGAAAGAAGAATAGAATAACAGCTGGACTTCTGACTTGAATATGTAAATAGTTCATGATGCTTATTTTTCGTTATTGAAATCTTAGAAAAAGGTGTAAATTAGAGGCCTACCTCAACTGCAGATCTAACTTGTGCTAAAAATTCTCCTAGAATTGCAGATAAGACCAACCACATCCGAGTACTACCTAGCCGGTACAGTGCAGTGATAAAACAAAAACAAAACAAAAAAGCCTAGGAATCAGGAGATCTGGGTTCCCTTCTGTTGCAACAGTACCGTTACATTGACCTGTATGTGTTTTTGGTAACCTCACTGGGTCTTATAGTATTTATTGACATATATCAATTTTTCCTTCATATTTTTCATGAAATCCACTGAGAAAATACGTTTGAGGACAACTTCAAAATCCAAGTTTCTAGATTTTCATTGTGTCTTTTCTTTTTTTTTTGATTTGGACCTGGTTATAGAAAGGTAGTGAACAAAAACACAAATTATTTCTGGAGCATAGATCTTGGATTTATTAAGTTTTAGCATTCATTTCAGCATGCAGCAAAAATTTGTTGAGCAACTACTATGTGCAAATGCAGATTTTAATACGCAGAGCAAATAAATGAAGGCCAAAAAAAATAAAATCTGTACTTTTAAGAGTTTTTTTGTTTGTTTCGACAAATGGATGCAACACTGGAAGTGCTCACTCATCTATGCCAAGAAATCTGGAAGACAGCTACCTGGCCAACCAACTGGAAGAGAACCGTATTTGTGCCCATTCCAAAGAAAGGTGACCCAATGAATGTGGGAAATTATTGAATAATATCATTAATATCACGCACAAGTAAAATTTTGCTGAAGATATTTCAAAAACGGTTGCAGCAGTACATCCACAGGGAACTGCCAGAAATTCAAGCCAGATTCAGAAGAGCACATGGAATGAGGAATATCATTGCTGATGTAAGATGAATCTTGGCTGAAAGCAGAGAATACCAGAAAGGTGTTTACCTGTGTTTTATTGACTATGCAAAGGCACTCGACCGTGTGGGTCATAACAAATTATGGATAACATTATGAAGAATGGGAATTTCAGAACACTTAATTGTGCTTTTGTGGAAACTGTGCATAGACCAAGAGAAAGTCATTCAAATAGAACAAGGGGATAGTGGGTGTTTTAAAATCAGGAAAGCTGTATATCAGAGTTGTATCCATCAGCATACTTAGTCAATTTGTATGAGAAGCAAATAATCCAAGAAGTTGGACTATATGAAGAACAATATGGCATCAGTATCGGAGGAAGACTCATTATTAACAACCTGATATATACAAATGACACAACCTTGCTTGCTGAAAATGAAGAGGACGTAACTGATGAAGATCAAAGCTCATAGCCTTCAGTAAGGATTACACCTCAGTATAAAGAAAACAAAAGTCCTCATAAATAAATGGAGAAAAGATTGAGTTGTCAAAGTTTTCATTTTATCTGGATTCACAATCAATGCTTATGGAAGCAACAGTCAAGAAATGAAATGACATATTGCATTGGGCAAATTTGCTGCAAAAGTCCTCTTTAAAATGTTCAAAAGCAAAAACACCACCTTGAGGACTAAGGTGTGCCTGAGCCAAGCCATGGTGTTTTTAATTGCTTCATAGTCGTCCAAAAGCTGGAAAAGAAATAAGGAAGACCAAAAAGCAATTGATGCCTTTGAATTATGCTTTTGGTGAAGAATATCAAATATACCACAGACTGCCAGAAGAACAAACAAATCTGTCTTGGAAGAAGTACAGCAAGAATGTTCCTTAGAAGTGTGGATGATGAGACTTTGTCTCATGTACTTTGAATGTGTTATGTTATCAGGAAGGACTAGTCCCTGGAGAAGGTCATCATACTTGGTAAAGTAGAGGGTCAGTGAAAAAGATGAAGACCCTCAACAAGATGGATTGACACAGTGGCTGCAACAATGGGCTCAAACAGCAATGATTATTGAGGATGGTGTAGGACTGGGCAATGTTTCATTCTGTTGTATATAAGGCCACTATGAGTTGGAACTGACTCGAAGGCACCTAAAAACAACAACCTTCAGAAAGCTTGCATAATGGCGGGAGGAAAAAGATAAAGAAAAGTAAAACATAAATAAATGATACATAAACAAATGAATAGATGAGTTTGTATTTTCAAAGGTAATAAATACTATAAATACTTCAGAAAGATTCAAACACTAAAGCAATCAAAGAGAGGTCAGGAATGAGGATTAGTGATTATATTATAATCAGTATGTGATTATAAGCATGGACCATGTTAAGATAGTGATATTTGAAAAAAGAGTGTGGGATTTCAACATTTGAATATATGAGAAAAAAGGGAACAGCTGGTGCAAAGACCCCAGGGCCAGGGAGCATATGCCGTAGAGCAAGAAGGCTACAGTGGCTGGAGCAGACTTGGGTGACTTGAGAGAGAGTAGTAGGTGATGAGGTCAAAGAGATAAGAAGGTGCCAGATTGTACAGTATGTTACAGGCCATTGGCTTTTATTTCCTAGTGAGATGGGAGCAACTGAAGGAATTTGAGCAGAAGAAAGACATGATCTGAATCAGGCTTTGAAAAAGACATCTCCAGCTGTTGTGTTGAAAGGATCACTCAAGCTATGCACAGGGGCGCAGGGCAATAAGCCAAGGAAGAAAGCTATTACGGTTAATGTCAGAGATGCTGGTGGCTTGGACCAAGGTTGTAGCATACTCTGGTTCTATCCTGAAGGTGATATATAATTTGCTGACACATTGAATATATGGTGTGAAGGCAAAAGAAAAGTCAAGAATAGCTTTAAAGTTTTTGACCTGAGCACCTGGAAAGATGGCGCTGCCATCAACTGAGATCAGGAAGACTGTGGGAGGAGCAGGTTTCTGGGAATGGAGAGCAGGAAGTCTGCTGTAGATGATTTAAGCTTTGAGATGTCCGTTTGACATTCTAGCGAGTTGGCAGCAGGAATGATGTTAATACTACACCTGACATAACACTTCATCTCATTGTATGTAAAGACACAGCACGGTATATTTGTACAGAGCATTTTACATATTTAATAATTCATTACTTTTCAAATTCTTGATATTCAACAATTTTTTCTGTTTGACTGTTTTATGGTGGAATACAAACAGTTTAGAATATCCCAAAACCAATTCAATCAGTTACTTTGTTTTTTAATGTTTAAAGTGTTTGCCTCTTGTTTGAATCAGACTTGCTTGACTCTTGCTTATTTTTTAATATTTCTGATTTTAATTTTTCTCTGAAATCTCTATCACTATTTTATAGGAAAAATATACTTGCTTTACATACAGGAAATTTTAAAAATAATTATTCTGTTGTTTTGCAGTCAAAAGAATATTTCAGTGTGTCATAATATAAAATCATAAACCAGTTAAGGACCAGGCCTGTCCCATGTTTCTCTTATTCTGTGAGTAGGTTGAGCTTATAGTTGATGAGGAGGTTAATTTCACACATTCAAGTCAACAATGATTTCAGACAGGTTTATGGGATGGAAATACTTATAGACCATTCAGGAGCCTTGATAGTAGAGTGATATGAAATATATTTGCAATATTTTCTCTTAGTTATTTTTACCCACTAGGCTTATAGACCTGTAAATAAAACTGGCAGATTTCCTAAAAGAATTAGATTCCAGCTTATGAGTTTATTTTATGGACCCCCTATTCTGCCTGTACAGTAGTTGAAGTGGTACACAGGCAAATAGAAAGTAACATCCTATTTTGTTTTATTAGTGTATTTTACAGCAATTCTGCAGATACACAAGCTTCAGAGATCATAAACACCAAGGTCTTGAAGACTTTACCTTCCTGTAAAGTGCTTTTTGAAAAGTGGAACTGCCTTCCTACCTATAAATACACTGCTACCCTTGAGGGAGCTAGAGATTTATCTCTTCTCAATTTACAAGTAAATCCGTTGTTAACACATCTCACCTCTTCACCAATAAAGGGCTGATTTATGATCAGTGGTCAATGAGTCCATCTGAGGCAGTTTCTACTAAGGTTAAGAAAAGAAAGCATAAGGAAATCTAATAGATTGTGCATCATTTAATGCAGATAAAATGAAGTGAACTGTATTATACTGCACAGCACCAATCCTGAGGAAGCAATTGACTGTTGCATATTGTACTTCCAAGGTGACGATGGTGGCGCAAGCCAGTAATTATCCTTCCAGTAGAACCTCATTGTATGCCACAATTTTTTCTCAGATAATTCTTATAAATTCCTATTTATAAATAGTTATCTGCTCATTCTTGCCTGCATTTTCTTCCAAGAAATTTTAGAATTCATTTCATTGTTTACATGAATATATTATTCCATGATAAAGAACACAAAACCATGCCAAAACAAAAAGCATGTTATATGTTTTTAAATGAGGAACGTTAAACTCAGTGGATCAACAGACTAGGAAGGGTTCTTGTGGCCAACAGAAAGATTTCTTGAGAATAGAAACCATAATGTATGGAGTTAGATAGAGGCTTATATCTCGAATCCTCACTAACTCTTTCTTAAATCATACATTGTTGTGTTTACTCAAAGCATCTTGTCTGAGGTGTAACCATTCTAAAAGATCTGACAGGAGGCAGTTCTTCAGATGGCCCAAATGGCTATTATTACTCCCCATCCCTTCCCTTGCTAGAATCTTCGGGCTTCAGAGCAAACTGTTGCGCCTCATCCTCTGAAGTCTGATGGTTTGTCGAAATAAGCAGCGGGGCTGAAGAAATATAATTCTGGGCTAACAATTCTGGGTTGCCACACCCATGTTTGACTATCCCCCTTTTCAGGTGATCAGGTGGGAAAACTTACATTTCATTCTGTGCTGTGAAATATACAACTCTTGGAATATAAAACTGGGTGGGGGAAGATCTTCAAGGTGCTTAATCCACGGTGTAAAGAGAGGGGGTATCTGTGGAAATTTTCTATCCCACGCAGACAGATTTGAGCCAGGTAGGATCACTCATGATAGAACTTTTCTTGTTGTACACTGTCTGTTGTCTGTGAGTAATTAAAGTGGCTTTCACGATTGCCAAGACTGTGTACGTGTCTCGTGTGTACAACTTGATCAGGATAAATGGGCGTAACACCCATGGACTGGTTGGTACCACTGGGTGGGATGTTCATCCCAGTACTCTGGAGGGTACTTGGGATCTGGAGACAGCCTGTAATGACAACTTGAGTGCGCAAAGCAAGATCCTTCATTAACTTCTTTCTTAGTGAAAGACAGCAGGAAAATCCATGGACAGAGCTGTTCATGTGACCCTAATACGTCATGGTTAAAGGATCTTGTAGTTAAAGGCTAATGCATGGTTAAGACTTTTATAACATGGGCCTCAGGGTGAATCATAGTGAGCAGCAATTTTTTTTCCAGTGTTGTGTGATAAAGTACACTTGAGAAATACCGCATGCTATATCCTCTTCTTGGAGGTTGGCAAAACATGTTAGCTTTTAAAATGCTCTGAGAAGTCCTGCGATAGGGAATTCTATTCAATCTCTCATGACCTACTCTTCTTCAAATATATTTGATGATGGATTTTTATTGTTGTTACTGTTGGCATAAAATTCATTACATATTGGGAATGTTAATCTAATTCAACCATTCTCAAAATAAGGAAATGGAGACCCAAATGATAAATGAATGATTTTTTAAATTGTGTTAAAGCCTAGACTAGAAGGTTTATATTAAAATCTTTGAGAAAAGTTGAACTATATATAAGATCAGGGAATAACATAGAAGCATTTCTTTGCTCAATATTTTAAGAAATCTTGATTTTATTTCATTTTACTGTTACATAAAAAGGCTTGACATATATTAGCTCATTTACTTAACTTCATCTGACGATAAGGGATTATACTCAGTTGATTATCGAGAAACCTAAATTTTTCTTCTTTATATTGGGAAAATTTAAATGCATCTTTCCATTTATATTTGTTGTTTTTTTACTACCACTTATTTCAGGAAAAATACATATTTCACCCCTATTCTCTCAGTTTGCCCAGGTTTGCCCTTTCTTTGTTTTCCTTGAATTTTCCTCACTTATTTATTAAGCTGAAAAATTTTTAAGTTTTGGGAAAAGACTTAACAGTATTCTCTAAGATTTTCATTACATTCAACTTTTTACAGACCTTATTCTCCTGCACAGGCCAACATCTCTCCATGTTCCCATTGTTAAAATCCTGCTCCAAGGCACAGCCTGCTGTCCTTGCACCTTTCTAACAAGCACCTGGTCACAACGTGGGGATGGTCCACCTATAATAATTAGCTTAACCACTGTAGACTTATAGAGTTGGCTCTAGGGCGACATCCCTTTTACCCAGAAACCCAGTGCTGTTGAGTCGATTCCAACTCATAGCGACCCTACAGGACAGAGTAGAACTGCCCCATAGAGTTTCCAAGGAGTGCCTGGTGGATTTGAACTGCTGACCCTTTGGTTTGCAGCTGTAGCATAGGCATATAGCCTAGAAGGAATATATACATTTATAGCACACTAGTAATATCAAGAAGCCCTGATGGCAGAGTGGTTAAGTGCTTGGCTGCTAACCAAAAGGTTGCTGGTTCAAATCGACCAGCCACTCCTTGGAAATGCTATGGGGGAGTTCTACTCTGTCCTATAGGGTCATGATGAGTCAGAATCCACTCCACAGCAATGGGTTTGGGTTTTTTTTTTTTTTTTTTGGTTAGTAATATAAAGGTTTTTGAACTTTCTTTTAAAACTGTCTTAAATTCATTTACAAAGAAATCAGTATGGTTGCATTGCAGCTAATTGAACCTTTCCCTTTAACATTCTGGTGATTTATTCAGTGCCACGTGCATGTATGTGTTCAGAAAAATTGGTTCTGCTTCAGATCCATTACAGAAAAAGAAGGAAGATATGTAATAAACAGATAAACCAAAAATACACAAATAACATTTGATTAATTCCATGACGGCATTTATATGGTACAAAATTATTCAGTAATTAGAATGATGATTAACATCTGTCTGTTGTTTTCAGGGGTGAACCATTTACTGACCTCCATAATAATTTTGCAAAGTGACAAACATTCATAGGTATTATATGACTAGGTTAAGGTCATACAGCTGGTAAGTACCTGAGTCAAAACTTCAGCCTGACATGTTTTAAACACAAATCCATTAAATAATTCGTTCAACATCTTCTGAGTGCCAGACTCTGGTGACCCGAGAGTGAGCAAAATAAAAAAGAGGCACTACTCTGCCTTGGTGTCTTTGGGTGGCACAAATGGTTAACATGCCTGGCTGCTAACCAAAAGGTTGGTGGGTTTGAGTCTACTCAGAGGTGCCTCTGAAGAAGGGCCTGGTGATCTGCTTCTGAAAAATCAGTCACTGAAAACCCTATGGAGCCCAGTTATACTCTGACATACAGCAGTCACTATGAGTTGGGATTGACTCAGTGGTAACTGGTTCCTGGTTAACTCTGCCTTTAGAAGAACTGGGTGATAGAGATACACAGACATTAATAAGATCATTAAAAATAAGCTATTAAATTGCAACCCCAAGAAGTACTGCTTGAAGAGATGTATGGCACAATGAGAGCCAGTAATAGGGGAACTGCTTCTGGCGAGAGGGATTAGACATATTAATATCCCATGTTTTAACTAAACCAGGTTACCTGCGAAATGGAAATTTGACTAGTCATTCAATTAACCTCTTTGTAGTGCTGAATAATCCACAAACCTAACGAATATGTCAGCATCGTCTTTCTTTTAAATTACAAGGTGGGATTAAAAACTAATAAAAATGTACAAAAACAAGGTGAAATAGTTCCAGTCTTTATGATTATACATATATATATACCCATATTTATGTGTATATATATGTGTGTATATATATATATACATATACGTGTGTGTGTGTGTACACATATATATATACACATATACATATGTATATATAATCTTCAGGCAGAACTTAGAAAGCAAACGATAATTCCAATCCTGACCTCCTATGCCTGGTGGGAAAACAGGCATATTTAATGTGACCACTCGGGGGTTCTTCCCAGGCTGTGATTGGCCAAGAGGTTCTCTTATATAATCACAGGTACCACAGAAATCAAGGAGGTGAGCAAAATGAAGGCTGCTAAATCAGAGAACACCCAATTCATTAAGGAGGACTGAAGAATGGTGCATGAGGCAAATTAAAAAGAAACATGGTGGGCAGTTGGTTTGAGGCAGTTAACAGAGACAAAACAGAGGCGACTCTGATGATGGAAAAATATTGAAAATAAATTATTACTTTTTTTTTGTAGTAAGAGCCATTAGAGTGATAGTTAATCATAACATGAATCTCTTCTCCATAAAACTATTTATGGTGTGAAGCACATTTTAATTTTTCATTAAAGACTGTTCTTTTGTCTCAATCTATGAATCTAAGGACTATCTCATCGAGTCGAGCCAGCAGACTTCATCGACTGGCTTTGATGTCGGATATTAAAGCTACAAGACATGTATGTGTATTCCACGCCATCGACTTTAAAAAGTTTGAAACACACCTTAAACTTTCCCTCAGTACCTCATTATAGAAAGCTAGATCTTAAGATCTACATCTATCCTGAATTTATACTACACTTTGGGGTATAACACTCCTCAATTCATCACTCTTTTAATAGTGTAGTATTTTTGCTGATTTCTTTGAAGACTATTTTCTTTCAATATCAAAAGATATCTTCCTTCCTACACACTTATAACATTTGGGATCTAAATATTTATTTTCTGTCTCTACATCCTTCATGTTTACAGAAATATCAGTAACAGTTTTCATCTTTACAAGAAAAGTCTTAGTTTATTTTATCTTCTCACATTCTACCCAGGGATATATCTATTATTTTCTTTCAAATACAGTTCCGTGTTCAACAGTATCTTTACGATTGCTTAGGAGAAGCACGTCTTATATTCTTACCTTTTCATACCATTTATTTGATAAAATATTGAGTGCCTACATGCAATCTATTTATTAATCATATAATTCAGTCACACGTTGATTTTTCCTCTCTTTTAAAAGAGATTTATTTTTCTTAACAGAAGAGAATCCAGAAAAGTTCAAAGCCCATGTATGCAAGCAGTTACCAGAAAAGCTTTTTACGATACATGATCCTAACATGCCAGAAGAAAATTGCATTGAAAAAGATGTAGTCTAATAAGAAATATATTTGAAATTGAAAATTAAATATACTTTTGCGTACCCTGCTCTTCGACTTCACTTACCTCATTTGCATGCAAGTAAGGGTTCCATAACTATTTTAATTGCTATATTCCCCCCAAAACCAAAGAACGAAGGTTCAAAATATATGTATGATTGTGTGAGAAAGAATGCTAATAGTCACCAAATAATTACCTAATTTACATAGCGATCAGACTCATCTGCAATAAAGTATTTTTATAAATATACAGAGGGAACATTGGACATTGTGAAATTTGACAAGCGAAATAACAAGCAAGTCTAATAAGGAAAGCTGTGTGCAGGTGAGAGACTTTTAGTACATTATTTTTAGTATAACTTTATTACTAATGTCAGAATAATAAGTCAAGTCCTTAAGCATATTCTCTACATCATATTTGGTAGCTGAGATGGGAGAGAAAGCAAATATAATATAGTTAAAAAATATTGAACATGATCAAACACATCTGAAAGAGATAAATTCCTCGGGGAAGAATTTCTACCTACATAATTTCGAGTGGAGTAATCTATTTTCTAATTAGCTGGGAAAAAAAAATCCCCTGTATATGACCTTGAATTCTAAAATATTAGCTCAGAGGGAATATTTACAATCCAAAGGCTCCGATGCATAATGAAAAAGCGGACATGACTTCTACTGTTGTTCAGGTTCTTTTTAAATCATTCTTAGGAATAATCAGCCTAGTTGACTGACATTTATGGTACGGAAATTGGCTGGAATACAAATGCAATGGCGTTTGAAATTAGAAAACACATTACTGAGAGGCATGTTAAATATTTGTGATGTTCAAAGCCATTTTTCTTGGTAGAACCAATACCTTTGTTCATTTTGATCAAGCTTATATTCTAAATGAGTTTTCCATATTAGAAATTATTTTAGTTCCATAATGCCACATCTTCCTTTGGTTTATATGTGGTAGTACTCATTTCAGAGAAATGTATTTTTCAGCTTTCGGTTCTTTTTAAGTATGGTAAAGGAGGAAAGACTTCAGGATCTGAAATTGGAGCATTTGTCAGGTAGAAATGCTTGTTATACGAAGGACCAAGCGCTGAAATCAATGAGTGAACAAGCTGACAGTCCTGATAATAATCAGTTTAGTCATTTATTTGTTTATGGGTTTCTAGTGTCCTAGAAACAATAAGTACAAGCTGAATAGCGAAGGTGAAGAATGAAAAGGCTTTCTGAAAAATTCCAGTTCATGACCTTTTCCCTAGGATCGGGAACCAAATAAATCTAGGCTTCCTGATTAGGTCTCTAGGTGGCGAAAATGGTTTGAGCTTGACTGCTAACCTAAAGGTACTAACCTAGATGTTGGCAGTTCGAGCATAGCCAGCGGTACCTTTGAAGAAAAGGCCTGGCCATTTGCTTCTATAAAGATTACAGACAAGAAAACCCTATGGAGCAGTTCTACTGTGTAACACATGGGGTCGCCATGAATTGGAATCAACTCGTCAGCAACTAACAACAAGAATAGGCCTTTTGAAGGCTATTGAGGAGCCACCTACACTGCCTTGGAGACTGATATCGTAAGGGAAAGGACATTGCCATGAAAAATATCTGGACTTTTGGTCAGACAGGCCTGAGTTAGAAGGCTGATTCTTTCACTTGGAACCCTCTGACCTGAGGAAATTACCATTCTGAAGTTTAGGTTCATGGAAAATGGGAATGATAACAGTTTCTAGGCTTATCATGAGAATTAAATAACTAATGTGCATGAAGCCTGTGGTGCATGGTCAATTTAATAAATAATGGCAATTATGATTGTTATGGAACATGGAGACATATGGACTCCTGAGATACTTCTTCCTACAGCACCTTTGATTTCCCTGATCATTTGCGACACAGGGTTCTGTGTCTGTTGTTTTCATGGTACGTTTAAGACAGCTGACATTTCACATTCACAAGGGCCTAGGTCAAGCATTTATGTATTACAAATAATATACTAATGCAACAATGGGAATAAAAACTCAACGTGATTACAGCTTACTGCACAGGCTACAAAATGTGTATTTATTGAAATACTTATATACTTCTGTTCATTTTCTATTGGATAATGATAGTTCCTAATATGAAGTGTTACTGGACCTGAAATATAGTAGTAGCTGAAATTTACTAGAAGGGTAAGTTCTGTAAAAATGGAGAATGTGGCAGAAGTCTATGAACTTCAGAGTATTCTCAAAATTCTCAGGCATTGAAGAAATCCCTATGTTGGGGACAGGACATACAAGTTGATACTCAGGGGAGTTAAGACTACACAAACTCACCCACAGAACGAGAAAGGTGGGAATACATCCAAACACTTCTAGGAGGCTTTTGTAACCTTGATATCAAAACCAAAAAGGAGCACAGTACAGGCCAACCAAAATATTAGCAAGCTGAATCCAGCAGTACATCTATACACACTATATAGCTAAAGAAAAATATTATATTGGTATTTTTATATGAATAAAAACATAATATATAGATAGATAATTTAATCAGCTGTGACCAAGTTGAGGCTTTCCAAAGAATGCAGGGTAGGTTTAACATTAGGAAACCTATAAATCTGACTCTCCCCATTAAGAGGTTAAAGGAGAAAACAAGCAGATGCAGAAAAAGCACCTGATATAATTCACTCGTTCATAATTAGAATTCTTGGCAGACTAACATAAAAAGGGAACTTTCTTAACTGAATAACTGATGTCAACAGAAAGCCTTAGTAAACATTACTAATAATGTAAAACCTTAAAAGTGTTCATCACTAAATCGTAGAAATTATTGAAATGGGGTATCTTCGGTTGTATATATTTTCACCAAAATAAAATTATATAAAAAAAAGGTATTCCCTCTAAAACCAGGACCTACACAAGAATTTCCACTATTACCACTTCTATTCCATAATTTACTTGATGCCTTGGCCAGTGAGAAAAAAAAAAAAAAGGCCTTAGAAGTATAAAAATTTGAAAAGAAGAATCAGAATTCCCTTTGTTACAGAGTACGTAATTATCTACACAAACAAATTTTTGGAAATCATAAAGCAGGATTTGCAAATTTCTTTATGTTAGGCAGTGTGAACAAATATGTTTTATTTTTATGAATAGTCAAGAACAGAAAAATCACATTATCATTCATAACGGTAAGAACAACAACAATAAAGACCAGGAATACACATAACAAAGTACATATGAGGTCAATATGGAAAGAATTCAAAACATTTTGAGTGATATTTTTTAAAGACTTACAAAAGAGAGAACTATACATTTCTGAATAAGAAAATTTAATATCTCAAATAATCTTAACTTTTCAAAACTTGAACATTCAAAGAAATTCTGGACAAAATCCCACTTTTTTTTTGTGGTGCTGGACATATTATTTCTAAAATTGGCAGGGAAAGACAAACACTAAAGAGCAGCCATCACTCTTTTGAAGAAAGATTCTCTACCAAATATCAAGATTTATTTAAAAATATAGTTATTAAGATGGGATAACTTTTATACAAGGGCATATAAAATTATCAGTGGAACAGAAGAGAGAGCACGGAAACACACACACATATATGAAAACTGATGCGTGATATATACAGCATTGTAGATCACAGTTGAAAAACTGGACCATTCAACATAAAGTGTTGGGACAACTGATTATTTATATGGAAAAATGGATCTCCTTCTCACATCACACACAAAAATCAGTTTCAGATAGATTGGAAAAAATTAATTGTGAAAGGCTGAATTTTAAGAACTGCAGGAATAAGAGAGGTTACTTAACAACATATAAGCCAAAAGCTGATTGATAAAGTACAGAGAAAATGCCTACAAATTCATAAGCAGCAAATCACACGGAAAAATAGGCAAAAGTCGTGAAAAAAATATTTCACCGAAGAGGGCAAAGGGTGGAGCGTAACAATTAAACAAGATATTCAATCTCCGTAATTAAAAAAATTTTTTTTTTTTTAATGTAAATGAGATCAAAAGGGGATATCATTTTCAGACCCATTGTATTGGCAACAACGTAACAAGTCTGAAAACAAGTGCTGGTGAGAATGTGAATCAGTACAAGCTTTGAGTAGTGGTAGCTAGAGAATAAATAGATTCAATTACTTAGAAAATGAACTTTTGCACCATCTCTGGTCCAATCACTCCACTCCTGTTTATAGGAGTGTTACTTTTAAGCTCAAAATTGGAAGCAACCCAAATATCTACTGAGGGAGAATGAACGAATAAATTGTTGCATAGTCACTCAATGGATACAGAGGTGAAAACTGCGTGAATCTTAGTAACATAATATTGAGGGGAGAAAGCAATTTCTAGTTAACAACAGAATAAATCTAACTTAAAGAATAAAAATTCTTGCAAAGCTAATAACTTACATAACTACCATTCTTTTTTAAAAAGCTTCAGGTTTCTGTTTTGAGGCAAAAACAAAAAACAAAAAAACGTTGCCGTGGAGCCATTCCGACTCATAGGTACCCCTTAGTGGAACTGTCCCCATAGAGTTTCCAAGGAGTGCCTGGTGGATTCAAACTGCCTACCTTTTGGTTAGCGCCATAGCTCTTAACCACTATGTCACCAGGGGTTCCGTTTTGAGGCTAGTAGACTGCATTTCAAAAGATCTGTTTATTCTTTTCTCTATGACACTCAGAACAAATGTCATAAATCCTGTGCTACAGAGGATATTGCATGACTCCCGTCTAACTAAGGAAGTTAGTTCAATTAAAAGAGAAGGAAACTAGTCTATTCCTGTGCTAGCAGTCAGTGTGGCTAAGAGCTACACTGCTAACAGAAGATCGGCAGTTCGAATCCACCAGGGGAACCTTGGAAACCTTATGAGGCAGTTCTGCTCTGTCCTATATGGTTGCTATGAGCCGGAATAGACTCCACTGCAAAGGGTTTGGTTTCTTTTTTTCTTTTTTGGGGGGGGGGAGGGGAGGGAGCGTGGGGGCTTAGTAGTCAATGTAAGAAAATAAAATAAAAAATAAGGGGGGCTTGCTGTGCACTGCACTTACGTTGATATTCCTTTTGTGATCTTGAACCTCAATCACTCCGGCTGCAAACGTAGGCAATAAGGCTTCAGCCTTTGGTAGTGCTGGGAAGGCCAAGAGTAACGTTGTTACATGGGAGCTTGTTAAATATGTAGAATCTCAATCAGATCCCATCCCAGACTGACTCATCAGAGTCCTCATTTTAAAGAGGTCCCAGGTCATTTATCTACACCTTATAAAGCGTGAGAAGCACTGCTCTAGGCTCCCTGTCCTCTGCTTTCCCAGAAATACTGTGAGGATCATTAATCCTCAAGAAGAATTTCACTTTTGGAGCGATACGATATTTGCAAACGCTTTCTGACTTTTGTTTGTTTTATTTGCAAGTGTGGCAATTTGTTGGCAACTTTCCTTAAGATGGAAGTAATGATAATGGGTAACATAGATTAAAATATTTAACTGTTGTGGGCTGTGCTCTAAACATTTTATATCCACTTACTCATTTTTTTTTTTTTTTCGACTTTCTGTGAGTCACATTATTCCATTGCACAGTTGAGGAACTAAATGCAGAGACTTTACATAACTTGCCCAGGCTGAAAAAGCTAGTAAGGGTGGAGTCAGCTTTGGTGTCAGGGAGTTTGACTTACTGACTTGCACCATTCACCAGTTTGCTAGGCTACCTTCCTGATAAGGTGTATTCTTAAATTTTGATCAAGGTCACCCCCGGGTGGGATGACCCTAGGTATTTTCTTACCTTCAATTACTAGCTGAAAGGTTGGTGGTTTGAACTCAAGGAGAGGCACCTCAGAAGACAGGCCTGGCAATCTGCTTTCAAAAGGTCGCAGCTTTGAAAACCCTATGGAGCAGTTCTACTCTGCACACATGGAACCACTAGGAGTCAGAATGGACTTGATGGCAACTAACAACAACAAATTCTGATCAGATTATTTAGTATTTTTGCCTTTTCTCTCCAAATATCAGCACATTTAACAAAGTTTAATAGGTAGCATACATTAAAAATGTTAACTATGTACTAGGCACTCTTTTAAGCATTTACATTGGTCTACTCAATTTTCATGAATCTGTGGGTTTCAGGGATTCATTTTACAGATGAGTTTTTTTTTCATTTAAAAGATAAAAAAATCTGAATTGCAAAGACATTATGACTTTCCCAGTCTCGGCCACAAGTTAGACATTAAAGAATAAAATTAATAAAAAATAAGCTACCAGCTATGATCCCTGTGAGATATAATCAGTGCTATGCCTTTGTTCCAGAATTTTCTAATGGCATCCCTTGAGCAACCCCGTGAAACAACATTTCCTATTACTTAGGTCAGGAGTAGTGTCTTTTCAAGTTATTTAATTTAATTATGTTTGCCTGTCCAACTCACTGTATCTGTCTCCTTAGCTATGGAACCTCCCCCAAACAAAGCCACTTTAACAAAGAATGACAAAATATTGGAGATGATATTGGATAGAATTCAGCAAAAGGTATCAACGTATTCTATAGCAGCATTGCCTGTTAGAAATATGATGTAAAATATTTCATTCACTGCATACAGGTAATTTTGAATTTCTAGTAGACACATTAAAAAAAGAAACAAGTGAAATTAATTTTAATATTGTAATAATTAATAAATTAATGGCATATTTTATTGAATTCACATTTCCCTCCATGTTGTGTCTCATTTTGACATTCACATTCTTCTTTAAAAAAAAAAAAAATGGGGTTAAGTAATACAGGATGTTTCTATTCTGATTTTTGGATTTCATGTTTGATTTGGGTTATAATTTAATTTTGTTAAACTTTTTTTTCAAATACGATCTTGATGACTATGCACAATTCTGTATGGGTTTTTTTTTAAAGAAAAATTTCTGGCTATTAGCATTTGGTGTAGTTTTTCCTATTATCAGTGATGCCTTGATGAAGTCTTACTACAAAAATCTTTGTGCCCATGTCTGATTAGAAATAAATATGAACAAATTGTTTCCCAAAAAGGTGTACGTGATGACACCTCTCAGGAGTGCTCCTCCTTTACCACCCTCCCCAGCCCTATTATAATTTCATCTTTGCTTCTCTGAGAGATGACGTACTGATCTTTTAATTTGTATTTCTTTAATTAACTCACGGTTGTTGAGTTGATTTCAACTCATTTCGACCCTACAGGACAGAGTAGAACTGTCCCATAGGGTTTCCAAGGCTGTAATATTTACAGAAGCACACTGCCACATCTTCTTCCCGCAGAGCAGCTGGTGAATTCGAACTGCTGACCTTTGGGTTAGCAGCTGAGGGCCTAACTATTGAGTCACCAGGGCTACTTATTTCTTTAATTACGGGTTACAGAAAATTTGTGTGTGTATGTGTGTATTTCTTTTATGAGTTTCCTGCTTTTGTCTTTGGAAAAACTGTTTATATATTGAGGGTATCAATTAACATTTTCATCAAATATATTGTACCTATTTCCCCATTTGAAGTAAGACATTGAGCTGCTTTTGTCACTTACAATTACATAACTATATCTATTGATATTTTCCACAGTGGTCTATCTCAAGTGCTTTTACATTTACAAAGTTTTTTTCTCCCCCCAATATTAAATACTGATCTATATTGCTTCAGGCTCTTTAAAAACATTCTATATTTACTGTCTCGACCCATTTGAAGTATATTATTTGTTCAAGCATGAAAATGAAATTTAACTTAAAAAAAAATTCAGAATATTAACTGAGTCCACCAGGAACCTTAATACTTATTAACTGTGAAACTTTTAAATGCAGAAAATTACATATTTAATCAACTTTAAAAATTAATGATTATATTTTCTTATGTTTTGAGCTGAATTTTCCATAAGACCATTGTGGGTCTTTCCCCAAATCAGGTCTGGATGATGTCAAAAGTGAAGGTTTAGACTGAACACACAGTATTTCCTTTACCTAGTCAGAGATCCAGCAAGGTGGAGAAGCAGGGAGGGAACCTACTGAAAGGCAAATACTGCTGTGAGGTTTTCCTGTGTTGAAATATTTCTTCTCTGTGCTGTGTAGTGCCTTTTTTTGAGGTGGGGGGCCGCATGGCTTCCTTCGTCCACAACCAACCATAGTAGAGCTTCTATCTTTGCCTGGAATGAAGAACCACACCATGGGTAAATAGGTGATAAGTGCCTCCATAGCCTCCAAGTTTGTTGTATCCAAAATGGGAATTACTTGCCGGAGTCCTTGATAGGACCCAGATGTTCTCTTGCACAACTTTCACTTCCTCATATCCTTTAACCACCTCTCTCTCTCTCTCTCTCACACACACACACACACACACACACCCCAAGTGTTCATATATCACTGTTTAGAAACATCAGTAGCATTCTGCCAGGTTTTTCTCCCTTTGCTCCCCTGGTACACCATCCCTTCCCATGAAAAGAGTCACATTCTGGTCCTTAAGCAGAAATGCTTCATAGTTGCTGCCATTTGGATTTCTCCTTGTTATGGATTGAATTGTGTGCCCCCAAAAATATATATGGCAAATCCTAAGCCTCTATATGTGTGAATATAATTCCATTTGGGCATAGGGTTTTCTTTATGTTAAGTAGGCCATATCAGTAGGGTGTGTCTTAAACCAATCTCTTCTGAGTTATAAAAACAGCAGAGTAGACACAGGGAAGGAAAGACAATTGGAGGGGAAGACATATGGCATGTGGAGATCTCTAAGGTATGCCAAGAATAATACTAGAGAAGCTGAGACAAGGATTTTGCCTGCAGAGCAGATAGAGAGAAGCTTCTCCTAGAGCTGGCTTCCTGAATTTGGACCCAGACTGTGAGAAAATGCATTTCTGTTCATTAAAACTTCCCGCTTAAGGCATTTCTGTTACAGCAGCACTAAGATACTAGAACACTCCTTCTTTACTTCAGGAGTTTTCATTTTTCTATTTTTCTATTCAACCAATATATTTATTTGAACACCTGAAAGTGAGGGTGTTAGATATATTTTCCACAGTTATATTATGAAAGAAAAGAGAATATTACTGGGTTACTAACCACGTTGTTAACACATAACTACTTAGTATTTTCTTGTGTTAAGTGTGTGCACGTTAGAAAGCAGTACATAATCCATCATTACGCTTGCAGGTGCTGTTTCAGTAGTCTTGAGTGGGCCAATATATTTCAGTATTATTTAGCTTGCTGTCAGCAGTATCATCAGCATAGCAGAGAATAGAGTTAATACATGGAATATCTTGCTTGCGTACATGGAAGACACAGAGTTTCTCTGTCAATGGCCATGTATTTCCAGTAAAGCGATGTAAACCTTCATTAAAAAGCCAATTGATGAGTAATACCTGATTTCATTGATACTATATGCTGAAAAAAGCCATTCCTTCCTGGTGCCATCCCTAGGGTTACCCTGCACACGTCTCTCCCAATAATTGTATACAGCAATAACAAGCTAGTGGCTGTATGGGATAATTGGCTCCTCCTCAATGCATTTGTGGGTACTCAATCTGAGAATTACTGAAATCAAACCAATGCCACTGTGACTGCGAGACAGAGGCCCATATTGATCTAGCAGAAATAGGATGGATCTGTCAGGTCCAGGCAGAATACATCATGCACCTGGCGAGAGAATTTTTCCTCAGAAAAAGGAAATAATGATTCCCTCCAAGGAAACACTTTAGACCAAAGTATAGACACTCACGAAGGACAAAAGACCTTGTACATGGAAAAGAAAGGGCTGTTTTTTGTTTGTTTCTTTCTTTGTTTCTTTTTGTCGTATTTCCTGCTTGAGAAAACATTACATTTGTGTTCTTTATGTCTTCCTGAGTTTCCTTCCATCTCTCTGGCATTTTTATTTTTTCACCAGTGCATTCACATCTCAGACTCTGGCTTGAAAGCCTTCCGTTGAAATGGAAAGAGGCAGATCCATTTGGTGTATATGAAGTAGGCAGTAATTACATTGGAAAACCCCAAAACACACAAAGCAGAACCAGCTGTAATCAAACATGTATGAAAAGCAGTGAACAGAATTTTCCATGGCCGGCAGCAACAACGTTATACAAACAGTCCCTGAGGTGTCTCAGCGGCTACACATGCAGTGGAAAGAAATTAGATATCAATGCTAAAGACTTACCAGATGGATATTCAATCAGCTCTTTTTGTGTAAAATTCTCTGTGTAAATTGAATGCTGGAGAAATAGCTACATTTAACTTATAAAATTAACAGCTTGGCCTTCCAACATTCTTCCCCTGACGTGAATGCTTAGGACTAAGGGCAAAAAAAAAAAAAAGGGCAAAGAGTGTGTTATATACGTTTATAGCACATATGGAAACACGCATTAAGGAAAACCCAACGAAGACTGGCTGAAAGCAAAAGGAAAGTAGGCTATGAGAAAATGCACAAAAGATAATTATTTTAAATTGCCTTGATTCAAGATTTGAGATAACAAATCACCTATTTACTAAAAAGCAGAGCCTTTATTATTTTTTTTAATTTAAATCATTGTCTTCTTGCAGAGTACTGCAACTTTTTTGTAGTGCCATTGTCATGTTGTTGCCCAGATCAAAATTCCCAAATTATAAAAAAAAAAAAAAAAATTTTTTTTTTTTTTTTTTATAATTTGGGAATTTTGATCTGGGCAACAACATGACAATTATAGACTCCTTATTTATTTATTTATTTTTTTATGCACTAAATTCTGGCTTTTCTGTTTCAGATTGAAGTCTTTTATAGTCAGCCTTAATCTTTCCCAGATCAACAGATATCCCTCTGCTCCCTAATATGGAATTTACTCTCTGTCAGGGTATTCTTCACGGTAAACAGTGGGCACTATTTTCAGTATTGCTAGACATTGTTCCGGTAGTAATGTCTGCTCCTGTTATCCCCACATGTTCAAATTCTGCCCAACCTCCGAGGCCCAGCCTATGTCCAATCTCTCCCTACCCAAGCCTCAGCGATCTCCTGTCTGAATTCTCCCACCACAGGAACAGTACTGGAGTTCATTAAGGCTGGGGAAGAGGATAAGACATTCTCACTGTAGATAACGGATGATGGCGTGCCTGGAGGGACACCTAACTCAAAAGGTGTAAGTAAAGATGTGGTTCAAATACCGGGAATAGACTCAATATAGGTGCCATATTAAGGAGAATACAGAAGGTTTGGAACCAAGGAGAGTTTGAGGGATCTGGAGTGTGTAGGAGTAGGAAGAGTGAGTTGTAGGGAGGAGGCAAATTTGGGTTTTCAGAGTTTTATCTGTGGTAGATTATATGCTCAAAGTTTTGTGATTGGAAGAAAAACAGCCTCTGAGTATCTAATCCTGCCCTATAGCATTTGGTTTGGAATTGCTGGTGGACTACCCTGATGGATTTTTCCAGCACCCTTAGTTAGTTCTGAATTATACCCCTTCCACTATGATGTCAAAGAGTTATAAGTACTTATCCAACTATGGCTACTTATGGATCTAGATGTGAGAGTATGTGGGGAAGTAGGAAGTGATATTAGGTCACAAGCAGAGGGACTCAGGGAAGAGGGCTCCATGACCTTTCACTTAGTGGCATGAACAGTACTTGAAAATCAATTGGTGAGCAAGTCAGAGGGACTACCATTTATGAGTATTCATACTTGGAAAAACAGAAAATAAGTTGTTGATATAAAATGTATCTAAGTTGCATTGAGAGTCCTGAATCGCAAACATGTTTCCTCAGCTAATAATTACTAGTAATTAGGATAGCAATACATTCCAGTTGCCTAAGATAGGCCCAGTTTATAACTATTGACCCTGTGTCTTACTAATAGTACCCCCTTACTCCCAAAGTTTTCCCACTTTGGATGACAAATTACTTAACAAATTTACTAAAAATAGCTAATCCTTATTTAGCACTTATTATATGCCTGGTAATATTCTGAATGCTTTATGAATTAGGAGCCCTGGTGGTGCAGTGGTTAAGTGATACGGCTGCTAACCAAAACGTTGGCAGTTCAAATCTACCAGCTGCTCCTTGGGAACCCTATGAGGCAGTTCTTCCCTGTCCTCTAGGGTCACTATGGGTTGGAATCAACTCGACAGCAACAGGGTTTTTTTGTTTTTGTTTGTTTGGTTGGTTGGTTTTATGGATTAACTTGTTTGAACTACACAACATCCTTATAAAAAACAAACAAACCCAGTGCCATCGAGTCGATTCTGACTCATAGCGACCCTGTAGGGTAGGTAATAAAATTATTTTTGTTATCAAAATGAGAAAATAGGAATCCAAGGATTATCTTGCAGAAGATCCTGTAACTGTAGAGGTTTGGGCAGTTGTATAGGACACCAGTTAGAGAATTCAAATAGATTTTGCTGAATTCTGACATAGAATTATTGAGAATAGAGTTCAAATTAATGTTAAATACTCGGTAAAGAACTTAGCATTTGGGGATTTTTTTCCCAAAGTTAAGCAGATCTAAATATTTAAATTCATCACCCATCTGTCAGTTTGTCACTGTGGTGTACTGCATGTTGTTATATGCTGGAAGCTATCACACCAGTATTTTAAATACCAGCAGGGTCACCCATGGTGGACAGGATTCAGTGGGGTTTCCAGACTAAAACAGACTAGGAAGAAAGGCTTGTTAATCTACTTCTGAAAATTAGCCAGTGAAAATCCTGTGGATCACAAAAGAATATTCTCTGACATGGTGCTCATTGTCCAAGCTGAGCCCCCTAGGTTATAAAGCACTCAAAATACACAGTGGTTACAAAAATGGACTCAAGCATACTAATGATTGTGAAGATGGCACAGGGCCAGGTGACATTTTGTTCTGTCATACATGGGGTTGCCATGAGTTGAAGCTGGCTTGACGGCAACTAACAACAACAACAAATATTTAGATAAATTATACCCTAAGTTTTCAAAAGACATCTATGATACTCCCTCAGAAAAATCACAGATCATTGCGGGGCTGGGAGTAAGTGCAGGGATAGGTTCAGCTACTAATAGGACGAACTTTAGAGCCTGGCAACATAAACTGCACTGTCACTTGGCATGCTAGAGGATGTCTTACAGATCTTGAGACTCCTACGTGTACTATGAAACATGAAAGAGCTCAAATTATGGTAGAACTGGAAGGCCAAAGATCTAATAGCTTTGGAGTAATTTGTCATATGCGAAGAAGTGTAAATTAATATCCACACACTTCTGGTTGACTGTTAACCTAAATAGACTTGCTATTTGTAAGATATCAGCACTGAATATATTCCTCTGTTGTTGTTGTGTGCCACCAAGTCGACTCACAGAGACCCAATAGGACAGAGTAGAACTGCACCATAGGGTTTCCAAAACTGTAATCTTTGTGGGAGCAGATCTTTTCCCTGCAGAGCTGCTGGGTAAGTTTGAACTGCCAACCTTCCAGTTAACAGCTGAGTGCTTAACAATTGCGCCAGTAGGGGTCTGTTAGAATACAGTAATTGGCTCTACCGACTCTATTCCTGAAATATGCGCTCGTACACAGGTTCTCAAAAAATACTTCATGAATGGTTTTTGGTAGTAAATTTACACATACACACATATTGATGGATAAACGTATCATATCAAATCCAATTTTAAATTATAAAAGTCCAGCAGTTAGATTGTAATGACTAACTCACTGAGAACAAATTAAATTGGTTAAAATAGCAATATTATTGTCTGATCATTTGTGGTTCCAAAACTATGACTATTGTATTCACGTTTGTCCTTGTCCTTGGGGTCTGCAATTTTCCAGATCACAATCTTTATTCTATTTTCATAAAATTCTTACTCTGATAATGAATATGTTCAAAGTTTACTCTGTGCATTATCATTACGTTTCTCAGGAAGATTTGTTTTCCCTCCAGAATGGTCTGTAATTTTTTGGCTGCCTGATTTACTTAGTGCCTGAGAAGTGATTTCTATGTCTGTTTTCTTGATGCTGTGAATCTTTAACTATCTTACCTCAGTGCTCTAAGCCTGTTTGTTGTCTGACCTGATACATCTGTGTTCTGTCCCTGGAGCTAAAATGGGAGTCCACAATTTCTGACAGTAATTTCCTGAAGAGGATAGAAACTGAAAATGGATTCCCCCAATGGGGAGAATAAAAATGACACTGTATTCATCTAAGTAATACCATGAATACTAACCTTGTATGCAAGAATTCAGGAACACCTATAACAATATAGACAATTACTTTACCCCCTGTGTTTCATGGTTATAAATGGGCTTTTATACATGTCAACCATAGCATTCTAGTTAATGTTACTTGATATTCTATTGTTAAATACTACCATGTTTATTTTTTAATGCATAAAGTAACAATAATGTGCTTGATCTCTCATTTCTAGCATGGCGAGGACATTTTCCACTTTTTCAGCTCTTCAATGTGAAGATACAAACCACAACCCTTTGTAGTAGACGTCATTGCCAAACCAGCAGTCATTCCTCCGACTCTCCTTCAGGTATCATTCATGGGGTCCATGTATTTCAGGGAAAGTGGGTGTCAACCAGCTGCAGAGGAATGCCCTGATTGGTTCAGGCAAATATGGAAAATTTTATATCCCTCACAACCATAGTGCGTTTAGTTTAGTGCAGTCAGCGCAGCTATTAGGCCTTTTGTTCAAGGCTGAAGGAAAAAGATGGCTTGGAGGTAATCGAAAATATCCTGATGTATATACATATATATATATAATTTTCTACTTTAATAAGTACTTACAAATAAAATGTAACAATTTAGATATTTGATATATGTGTGTATACACACACTTATATATATATAATTTTTTTTTTTTTTGGTAAGGATAACAAGATTTCTTTCTTAACTCTACTGCTAAATGAAGCAAAGTCCAACGTACTTTCCAAGAGTTTTATACCTTCTGGTAGCTACTACAGCTATAGAGTCTTTCTCCCAAAGTGCAGTTAGTTAATACAGATAGTTTCCTGAAGAGAAAGGATGTATAAAGAATACACTAGCATCCAGGGTCAAAGCTAAAAGCAATGTTAAAGACCAGATTAAAATCTGTCTTTCTAATAATCTCTTTTAATTGAAAATGTGAATCTGTAGATATTTTTAAATGGAAATAAAATTACTACAAGAATTCTTATATGCCACACATATACTAAAGACTGTTTTAGTAAGACAGCCTACATTCATTTTTTTAATATGTCATATATAGCTATTATACATCTCTATTAATCTTTCTTATACATATATTGAGATATGAATCTAGAGAAAGATATATAAAATTACATGAACACAGTAAAGAATAAAAAAAAAGGAAAAAAAAAAAAGCTGAACCCACATGAACATACCACTTACCTTCAGAGCAATCCTATAACAAAATCCTTCAAATCTCTCTATGTGGCTTCCCCCAAATTTTTCATCATTTTTTCCTCTTATATTTTCTTACCTATCTGTACCTGGTAGGTAACCTGGTAGGGTTTTTTTGTGTGTGTGCATTCATTTTTTTTTATATTCTTCAGAGTTTTGCTATATATAAAAGTACCCCTAAATAAAAAAAAAATAATAGACTACAGTAAAACCTGTGAAAGCTGGAACCTGTGTAAGGAGGAAGCCTTTCAGAGAAGGAAAACTCAAATATTTTCCACTTAATAGAGAGTGATAGAAAAGTAGTGATCTTACCCTGTCAAAGGAGAAAAATTTTTAAAACCTAGAAAAACAAGGCAGTCATGTTGAGTCCCAGCTTTCACAGGTTTCACTGTATTTGGTTTTGCCAATTTTTTTTTTTTTAACTCAAACATAATGATATTGTTTGAATTTTCTGTGGTTTTTTTTTTTTCCCTTCAACATTATATTCACAGATTTATTCTTGTCAATGTATGCACTGTAGTTCATTTTCACTGTTGTATAGTGTTTAATCATTTAAGTATGTTCCCAATTATATATCTATTACTCTAAGTGAATTTGAGATGGTTTCCAATATATTTGCTCTTTGAAACAATACATTTATAAATATTGTGTGCATGTCTTCTTACTTATATTTGCAAAATTTTTTTTAGAGGGTAAGTCTAGACTGGAATTTCTGGGACACATGGTACAAGCAATTGATTTTACAGGATAAAGAATGAAATTATATTCTTTGTAACCACATGGGAATTTTTTTTAAATGAATATGTGCTAAACTACAAAAGTCTAGAAGATGCCAATAACAAGAGGAAAGTTGGTGTAAATGGAATTGTATTGTTGTAGATTCTTACATGATTCTTTAAGATGTATAGTATTTATTCGAAGTAGATTTTTTTTAAAGTAAAGGAAGTATAATGTATCCCCTAGAAGAAATGTCTATTGCAATAAAACAAAGATGTATAACTAAAAAGGCATTGAAAGACATAAAATTGAATACTAAAAATATTGAATTAACCCCAATTTAAAAAAAGGCAAGAAGAAAAGATTATAATAACAATAACAAAACCACCACCAAAAATACTCAGATGTGACAAAGAGAAATTAAACAGCAAGTAGGTAGACTTACTGTATCAGTAATTACATTAGAGTTGAACAGACTAAAATCTTCAACGAAAGAGATAGATTAGCAAACTGAATTTTAAAAAGCAAGAGTAGCTAAATCCTGTCTTAAAAAGAAGCACTTTATATATAAAACCAAAACAAAACCCATTGCCACTGAGTTGATTCTGACTCATAGCGACCCTATAGGTCAGAACAGAAATGTCCCACAGAGCTTCCAAGGAGCACCTGATGGATTCGAACTGCCAGCCTTCTGGTTACCAGCTGTAGCACTTAGCCACTGTGCCACCAGGGTTTCCATAAATATGTATAAAGGCTCTGATAAATTGAAAGGAAAAAGAAATACAATTTGAATAATATGCATGAAGACGTATAGGTGGTTATAAATTACTTTCAAAGTAGACTTCAACACCCACCACCACTGCCGTCGAGTAGATTCCCACTCATAGCGACCCTATAGGACAGAGTAGAACTGCCCCATAGAGCTTCCAAGGAGCGCCTGGCGGATTTGAACTGCCGACCTCTTGGTTAGCAGCTGTAGGACTTCAACAGAAGGGGCATTATCAGTGATAAAGTAGAATAATTTGTAATGACAAAGAGTTGATTTATCAAAAAAAAAAAGCCATAACAACAATAAACATGTAAGAAACTAACAACAGTGTTTTAAACATATGGGGAAAAAAAGGGTGCAATATAGCAATCTATAATCATAAGTGGAGATTTTAACACCCTTCCTGCAGTAATTTATAGACAAAAATTCTGTAAGGGTATAAAATATTCAAGCAATACTGTCAACCAACATGACCTATTTGACATCTATAGAACAAGACATACGATAAGAGCCAAATATACATTTGTTTCGTGGTGGAGTGTTTAACATGATAAACTATATGCTGGGCCATAAAATAGGTCTCAATAATTCCCAGATATTGGAATCTTACAGAGCATGTTATCTGGCCACTACAGAATAAAATTAGGAATGAGTATAGGTATCTAGAAAAACTCCAAATACTGGGATATGAGACAACACAATTCTAAATAACCCATGGATAAAATAAGAAATCCCAAAGGACATAAGAAAATACTTCACACTGAATGATAAAGGAGATTCAATATACCAAAATTTGTGAGATACATTTATAGCAATGCTTAGAGGGAAATTTATAACTTTAAATACTTATCTTAGAAAGACAAAACATTTGCAAAAATGATGTAAATTGTCACCATAGGAAGCTAGTTAAAAACAGCAAATTTAGAATGTAGAAGAAATTTAAAATGTAGAAGAAAGGAAATGGTAAAGTGTAATAATCAATAAAATAATACAAACATAGAGAAAAATCAATGAAGCCAAATTTTGTCTACCCAGAATTCTATATCTAGACATTTTCTGATACATAAAAGTTGAAAATATTTGTGAGCTACAGTGTCATGGATTTAATTGTGTCCCCCAAAAATGTGTGTCAACTTGGCTAGGCCATGAGCCCCAGTATTGTGTGATTATTCACTATTTTGTCATCTGATTTGATTTTCCTATGTGTTGTAAATTCTACCTCTATGATGTTAATGAGGCAGGATTACAGGCAGTTATGTTAATGAGACAGGACTTACTCAGTCTATAAGATTAGGTTGTTTCTTATGTCAATCTCTTCTGAGATATCAAAAAGAGAAGTGAGCAGAGAAGAAAACAGCACCAGGAGCAGAGTGTATCCTTTGCACCTGGGGTCCCTGAACTGAGAAGTTCCTAGACCAGGGAAGACTGATGACAAGGACCTTGCCCCTGAACGAACACAGACAGAAAGCCTTCCCTTAAAGCTGGCACCCTGAATTTAGACTTTACCCTCCTAAACTGTAAGAGAATAAATTTCTCTTTGTGAAAGCCATCCAATTGTGGTAGTTCTGTTACAGCAGCACTAGGTAGCTAAGACACACAGTATGAAAAGAAATGCTGAGGAAGTCTTTGAAAAGATCAGTAAAATCGATATCACTACTGATCTTAGAATCCTTAAAGAATGGTAAGGAACTACTGTGAACAACCTTATAAAAATAAATATAGCAAGTTAAATAATGGAAAAATTATTTCAAGACTACAGCTTACTGAAACTGACAGTATAAGAAACAGAAAATCTGAATAGCCCTATAACTATTAAAGAAATTGAGTTGAAATTACCAAAAACTTTCCCGGTTTTCCAAACTCAGAAGGCTTTGCGAGTGAATTTCAGAGAACCTTTAAGGAAAAAACAAGGCCAGTGTTACCCAAACTTTCTCATAAAATGGAGGAGTAAGAACACTCCCCAACATTTTATGAGGTTAGCATAACCACAATACTAAAACCTGACAAGGACATTGCAAGAAAAGAAAAATTGCAGACCAATATTTCTTATTTCTATTTTTTTAAGTAGTTAGCTTAGAAAATGTATCCTGCATATTTAAAGTCTAAAATCTTTGAGTATAATTAACATTCTTCCAAAAAAAAAAAAAATTCTTACAAGGGCCTTACCAAATCCAAAAAACTAAACCTATTGCCGTCAAGTGGATGCCAACTGATAGTGACCCTCTAGGACAGAGTAAAATTGCTCCATAGGGTTTCCAAGGAGTGGCTGGTGGATTTAAACTGCCGACCTTTTGGTTAGCAGCTGAATGCTTAAGTACAGCGCCACTAGGGCTCCCCTCCAAGGGCCTTGTTGTTGTTAAGTGTTGTCGATGTAGTGATGCTTTGCACAACAGAACAAAACACTGCCCAATCCTGAGCCATCCTCACAATCTGTGTTATGCTTGAGTTCATTGTTGCAGCCACTGTATCAATCCATTTCGTTGAGGGTCTTCCTCTTTTTTGCTGACCCTGTACTTTACCAAGCATGCTATCCTTCTCCAGGGACTGATCCCTCCTGGCAACATGTCCAAAGTATGTGAGACCTAGTCTTTCCATCTTTGCTTCTAAGGAGCATTCTGGTTGTACTTCCAAGACAGATTTGTTGGTTCTTTTGACAGTCCATGGTATATCCAAGGACTTTAGGACTGTCTAAATTTGAGATAGTCCTACGAAAGTCCAGGTTTGATACTTCGTGAAAGTTAAGAATTTGACAGACAAAATTTATAGAAATTAGTGTTTATGGTTGATCCTTTACTTTACCAAACATAATGTCCTTTTCTAGGGATTAGTCTTTCCCGATGACATGCTCAGAGTAAGCAAGATGAGATTTTGCCATTATCTTTTATAAGGAACATTCTGGTTGTGTTTCTGCTAAGACTGATTAGAGTATCAGGAAAATAAGGGAAACCCTCAATGAGATGGATTGACACAACAGCCACAACAAAGCGCTCAAATATATCAAAGATCATAGAGATGGCACAGGATCTGGCAACATTTTGTTAGGGGCCGACTCAATGACACCTAACAACAGTAGTGTTTATGGTGATAGTAAGTTCAACTTTACTTTCTCAGCCAACCTAATAGAAGACATCAGGCTGGGGATGCTTCTTGAGAATGGCTTTGGGAATTGTCTCAGTTTCTCATGGGACGTGTCTCAGGGAGATGGCAGTGGTGTTTGCCACAGGGTGTACCACGCCAGTTGGTATTCATACACTCTTGCTTTTTTTTTTCATCCCATAAATACATTAAGCTCTTTCAGAACGTTCCTAATGTTCTGAGTTTGGCTGCTAACCAAAAAGGCCTGCAGTTCCAATCTACCAGTTGATCCTTGGAAACCCAATGGGGCAGTTCTACTCTGTCCTGTAGGATCGCTGTGAGTCGGAATCCATTCGACGGAAATGGATACAAAGGGTAGTCCCGTATCAGGAGTTTTCAGCTCCCTTACCCTTGCACACCCTGCTGCTCGTCATCATTCAGCTCTCAAACATCACCACTGCAAATATGCTCAGCTGATACCCTGCTTGGTAAAAGGTTTCCTGCTTCAGCATCTTCTCTCCTTCTTTCCAGTTGCCACATTTATTTCCTTTATAGAACCTTGGAGTATTCTGCTTCCTTTGTATAATGTCACCTCCACCTAGCGGCCTTTCAAGGTGACTCTGACAAGAGTAGCCTCCAGTTACTCTCAAATAGACTATTTTATATTCTGTAGAAGCTATCAATACTAGAAGATGCTTATATAGTTCTCATTTATTGTTTTCCTCTTTCTATTGTAATGCAAGCTCCTTGAGGGAGAGATTCAGTTTTGATTTTGCTTTTGTTTTTCAATTAATGGAGCCCTAGTGCCTCAGTGGTTAAGAGCTTGGCTGCTAACCCAAAGGTCAGCAGTTCAAATCCACCAGCCACTCTTTGGAAACCTTACGGGGTAGTTCTACTCTGTCCTGTAAGGTTGCTATGAGTCAGAATCGACTTGAAGGCAACGGATTAGGTTTTTTTTGTTTTTTTTTTTTAATGCATAGAACAGTATCTGGCACACTGAAGATAAGAAATTAATACTTCTTGAATGAATGAATAAGTCAATGTGAGGCATGCTATTGAGTGCTAGAAAAACAAAGTTTAAAGGGAAGGATTAGGGGCCTGCTTAAGAAGTATAATATTTGTATCTGTTTGAAAGCCCTCACTCCAAAAAATATGTTTTATTCATTTTCATCATCCCTGAGGTACAGTTCTTTGAAGGGCAACAAAAGTTTTATTTTTCGAAAGACCTATGTAAAGATGAAAATTTCCCAGGATTGGGAACATCTGTAATAGTAAATGGCTAATCCACACAACCTGAGAACTCAGTAAACACCTAAAAGGGCTATGCATGTGGTCTGAGAGGTGCAGAGGTAGCCAAAAAGGGAACAGAGGAAAACACCAAAGACAAGAGCTTCAGAATTTTCCCCAGGACCAATCCTGAGCAAACAAACGATTAAATCTGATGCCAATAAGTTTATTGAAACAGCCAAGCCCTTTCTCCCTCAACCCTTAAAACTACTGTATTATGCAATGACAGTTTCTTAAAATGAAAAAAGATCAATCCCACAAATTTTTTAAAAAATCAATTATCCAACGGGAAAGAGATGGATTACCATTGATTGCATCCTGCCTATGTTAGGGATGATGGACGACCTCACTCATGGCATTGATCTTTGGGAACAGGCTCATACTGGTCTTGCATGGCTTATTATGGAGACACCCGCTCAGAGGAAATATGCATACACAACAAATTCCACATTTTAAATTCTACGCTGGTCTTAGGACTATTCTTTTGCTCAGATAACTTGGACTATGTCCCTAAATTCAAGGATTGTTATTCACCTCAAAAAAAAATTGTTCAGATATAATGAATATGAAGAACTTCTGGACAGACAGTGCAATAACAACAAGACAGAGCTGTCATATAAATGATCTTCTGACGGTCACTGTGATTTTTCCTAAGTCAAGCGCCTGAGAGCTCATCTTGTAACTCGTACAAATCCTTCACATTTTCAAATAACCAGGGAATGTGTGAAATATTACAGGTTCATTCCGACCTGCACTATTTCAGGATGATAAATATTTGTACCTCAGATCCAATTTATACACGCTATGAAATACTATTTTTTTTGATCAATGACTTGTTAAGTGGAATGCTTTGTTAACTTCATGAAGACTATTTTTATTTAAATTTATTTAAATCGAACATTCTTCCTTGAGAGGCTTCTCAACCTCAGCTTCATGTACTGTTCCAAGAATCACATGGGCTCAGGACAGGTAACAAGAGCCATTTTAGATCCTACAGTGTGTCTACTGTTCCTTTGATGGGTTTGCTGAAGGCAACATTTAAGCTACACTGCTACCTCTTTTACTCACTGCCTTTCTGGCTGATTAGCTAAGCTGCCTAATGCATACTTATATTTACAGGGATGTGTACTGGAACTGTTTTAACTACTGTGATGTCAATTCAATAGAATAAATGTTAACTTATCTTCATCACCATAATATTTGTTATGCTCTTTATACAGAGTGGTTCCTGTGGTAGTACAAAGTGCTAACATGCTCAGCTGCTAACTGAAAGGTTGAAAGTTCAAGTCCACCCAGGGGTGCCTCAGAAGAAGGTCTGGTAATCAACTTCTGAAAAATTAGCCTTTGAAAACCCTAAAGAACACAGTTCTGTTCTGACACACATGGGGTCATCACGGGTCTGCGTCGACTCAGCAGCAACTGGTTTGGTTTTTGATTTACGCAGAGTAAGCAGGGTAAAAGTGTTGATGAATAAGAGTAGAAAAAGAGGTAGCAAGCATATGTCCGTCTCTGTTACAGGCTAACCTAAGTTAATTTGACTGTTCACTCAGTATCAGTATTTTCTTTTGGAGGGTGGGGGCAGAACTCTAGGCCTAAAAGAAGGAAGGGAGAATAGTACCAAGAAAGGAACTCTTATTAGAAATTGAGCCAAATAGGTTAAAAAAATAGGTTAGTTAACATTTATTATCAGTAAGCAAGTACAAAATAGTCATACAAACTGTTCCGTAGTTCAGGGAAGCCTTCGACCCTTGAATGAAGGCCCATTCCTCCAGCACAACACTAATAACTGAGGATGACTAGTGACTGACTCTTAGGCATAGATTACCACTAACTAGGAGCCCTGGTGGCTCAGTGGTTAACAGCTCAGGTGCTAACCAAATGCTGGCAGTTTGAATGTATCACCCGCACCTTGGAAACCCTATGGGGCAGTTCTACTCTGTTCTGTAGGGTCCTGATTAGCTAGAATTGACAGCAATGAGTTTGGTTAGTACACATAATTAATATGTATATTTAAAGCCTTTTTAAAATTCATTTGAGTTTCAAAAAAAACCAAACCAAACCCAGTGTCGTCGAGTCAATTCCAACTCATAGCGACCCCATAGGACAGAGTAGAACTGCCCCATAGAGTTTCCAAGGAGTGCCTGGTGGATTCGAACTGCCGACCCTTTTGTTAGCAGCCCTAGCATTTAACCACTACACCACCAGGGCTTCTGATTAGAGAGTAACATATTTAATGCTGAAATATTTTGAAGATAAATTACCAAATAGACATAAAAAAAAAAGTAACTCTAAAATGAAAATTTCAGTTGAGGGCATGGATAAACGACATAGCCAGTAGTTACTATCTTTTGTGATGGTAAGCTTGTGGAAAATATATATATATATATAAAAATGAAAACAAGTAGCAGTGAAATTCATCAAGACTTTGTATAAGACCCACACGTAACACTGGGCAATACCTTATCATTCTGTCTTTGGAATCTTAGCAAAATTAAGTCTCCATGGCAATGGAGAAATAGAATGTAGCACAGGATATAGTTATTAACCGTGAGTTGGAATTGGAGCCTGAAATTAGGTGATAGCTGAGTTGGGCTAGACAGTCAAAATCTAGCTGTGGATATTCAAGTGTGTGTCCACTTTCTGGCCAGTATCATGGACCTTTCATCAGAAGTGAGGGGCAACATCTATAGGGGAGGATACAAAAACCAAACCCAGTGCCATTGAATCGATTCCGACTCATAGCAACCCCGTAAGACAGGGTAGAACTGCCCCATAGAGTTTCCAAGGAGACCTTGGTGGATTCGAACTGCTGACCCTTTGGTTAGCAGCCATAGTACTCAACCACTATGCCACCAGGGTTTCCATAGGGGAGGATAGAGGGCATTAAAATGAAGAAGAATATTGTGAACACAGAGGAAGAGCTGAGGAAACTCAAGGCTGAATCAAGGGACACTGAAAAGGCCAGTTTTGTTTCAACCAAGGATTTCTGATGGGAATAATGAGAAAAAACAACTCAACCTGATTGATTCAAGGTTCTTGTAAAGATTATTTGTTAAAGTACACGAATCATTTCAATAGTCTCAATATTCCCAAAATGTTAGCTATTATTATAATTTCTATATCACTGTTAGCATGTGCATTTTTAGATCTGGATTAGTCATGGCTAGGCCCAATATGAAGGAGCCCTGGTGATGCAGTGTTTAAGCATTTGGCTGTTCACCAAAAGGTGAGTGGTTTGAACCCACCAGCAGCTCCAAGGGAGAAAGATGTGGTAGTCTGCTTCCATAAAGATTTATAGCCTTGGGAACTCTATGGGGCTGTTCTACTCTATTCTATAAAGTGACTATAAGTCAGAATTGACTCGATGGCAGTGGGTGTTTTTGATTTGATTTAGGCCCAATATTTATAAACAAAGCTAGACTGTATGAAGAACAGAACATCAGTATTGAAGGAAGACTCATGAACAACCTACGTTATGCAGATGACACAATCTTGCTTGCTGAAAGTAAAGAGGACCTGAAGAACTTACTAATGAAGATCAAAGACCACACCCTTCAGTATGGATTACATCCCAACATAAAGAAAACAAAAATCCATGGATCAAAGACCTAAACATAAAGTCTAAAACGATAAAGATCATGGAAGAAAAAATAGGGACAACGTTAGGAGCCCTAGCCCTAATATACGGCAAAAACAGAGTACAAAGTGTTACTAAAAATGCCAAAGAGAAACCAAATAACAGGGAGCTAATAAAAATCAAACACCTATGCTCATCTAAAGACTTCACCAAAAGAGTAAAAAGACCACCTACAGACTGGGAAAAAATTTTCAGCTACTACATCTCTGACCAGCACCTGATCTCTAAAATCTACATGATTCTGCTAAAACTCAACCACAAAAAGACAAACAACCCAATTAAAAAACGGGCAAAGGATAGAACAGACACTTCACTAAAGAGGACATTCAAGTGGCTAACAGATACATGAGGAAATAACCTCAATCATTAGCCATTAGAGAAATGCAAATCAAAACTACAATGAGATTCCATCTCACTCCAACAAGGCTGGCATTAATCCAAAAAACACAAAATAATAAATGTTGGAGATGGTGTGGAGAGATTGAAACACTTATACATTGCTGGTGGGAATGTAAAATGGTACAACCACTTTGGAAATCGATTTGGCACTTCCTCAAAAAGCTAGAAATAGAACTACCATACGACCCAGCAATCCCACTCCTCGGACTATACCTAGAGAAATAAGAGCCTTTACACGAACAGATAAATGCACACCCAGGTTTATTGCGGCACTGTCTACAATAGAAAAAGATGGAAGCAACCAAGGTGCCCATCAACAGATGAATGGATAAATCAATTATGGTCTATTCACACAATGGAATACTATGCATCGATAAAGAACAGTGAGGAATCTTTGAAACATTTCATAACATGGAGGAACCTGGAAGACATTATGCTCAGTGAAATTAGTCAGTTGCAAAAGGACAAATATTGTATAAGACCACTATTATAAGATCTTGAGAAATAGTTTAAACTGAGAAGAACACATTCTTTTGCGGTTACGAGAGGGGTGAGGGAGAGAGTGTGGGAGAGGGGTATTTACTAATTAGATAGTAGATAAGAACTACTTTAGGTGAAGGGAAGGACAACACTCAAGACAGGGGAGGCACAACTGGAATAAACCAAAAGCAAAGAAGTTTCCTGAATAAACTGAATGCTTTGAAGGTTAGCGAAGCAGGGGCAGGGGTTTGGGGACCATGGTTTCAGGGGACATCTAAGTCAATTGGCATAATAAAATCTATTTAGAAAACACTGTGCATCCCACTTTGAAGAGTGGCATCTGAGGTCTTAAACGCTAGCAAGCAGCCAGCTAAGATGCATCAATGAGTCTCAACTCACCTGGATCAAAGGAGCATGAAGAACACCAAGGACACAAGATAATAAAGAGCCCAAGAGACAGAAAGAGCTACATGAACCAGAGGCTACATTATCCTGAGACCAGAAGATCTAGATGGTGCCCGGCCAAAACTGATGACAGGAAACACAGCGGAGGACCCCTGAGGGAGCAGGAGAACAGTGGGATGCAGACCCCAAATTCTCATAAAAAGACTAGACTTAATGGTCTGACTGAGACTAGAAGGACCCTGGTAGTCATGGCCCCCAGACCTTCTCTTGGCCCAGGACAGGAACCATTCCAGAAGCCAGCTTGTCAGACATGGATTGGGCTGGACTGTGGGTAGTAGAGAGATGCTGATGAGGAGTGAGCTACTTGGATCAAGTGGGCACCTGAGACTATGTTGGCACCTTCTGCCTGGAGGGTAGATGGGAGGGTAGAGGGGCTTAGAAGCTGGCAAAATAGACGTGAAAAGAGAGAGTGAAAGAAGGAAGCGGGCTGTCTCATTGGGGGAAGTGTAATTGGGAGTATGTAGCAAGGTGTGTATAAGTTTTTATGTGAGAGACTGACTTGATCTGTAAACTTTCACTTAAAGCACAATAAAAATTATTTAAAAAAAAATCCTTACAACTGGACTAATAAACTACATAATGATAAACAGAGAAAAGATTGAAGTTGTCAAGGATTTCATTTTACTTGGATCCACAATCAATACCCATGGAAGCAGCAGTCAAGAAATCAAAAGACGCATCGCATTGGCCAAATCTGCTGTAAAGGACCCCTTTAAAGTGTTGAAAAGCAAAGATGTCACCTTGAAGACTAAGGCTTGCCTGACCCAAGCCATGGTATTTTCAATCGTGTCATATGCATGTGAAAGCTGGACAATGAATAAGAAAGACAGAAGAGGAATTGATGCCTTTGGATGGTGGTATTGGAAAAGAATATTGAAAAAAAAATGGACTACCAAAAGGACGAACAAATCTGTCTTGGCAGAAGTACAACCAGAATTCTCCTTAAGAGCAAGGATGGAGAGACTGCATCTTACATACTTTGGACATGTTGTCAGGAGGAATGAGTCCCTGGAGAAGGACATCATGCTTGGCAAAGTACACAGTCAGCGGAAAAGAGGAAGACCCTCAATGAGATGGACTGACACAGTGACTGCAACAATGGGCTCAAGCATAGCAATGACTTTGAGGGTGGCACAGGACCCGGCAGTGTTTCATTCTGTGGTACATAGGGTTGCTAGGTGTCAGAACTGACTTGATGGCACCTAATAACAACAACACTTGTAGACAAAGTTTCAGAAAATAGAAAAAACACCTACTGAGCTATAATATCATGTATAAGCTGACAGGTGTCCCTGGGTGGTGCAAATGGTTAACACGCTCAGCTCATAACCGACAGGTTGGTGATTCGAGTCTCCCGAGAGGCACCTCAAAAGAAAAACCTGGGGATCTAGTTTAGAAAAATCAGCCCTTGAAAACTTTCCTGAGCACAGTTCTACTCTGATACACATGGGGTAGCCATGAGTTGGAATCAGCTTGATGGCAACTGTTTTTGTTTTTCTTTTAATAAGCTGACATGCTAGATTTTTGACAATCAAAGGGCTAAAGGGCAGATTAATAGACTACTTACATTAACTATTTGTATAGCAAGGTAGTTATGATAAACCAGCAATCAGAACTGTGCTAAGGGAAGGAGGACAGGGAGAAAACAAATAGTTTTTGAAAGCCTGTTTTTTAGGCCCTGTACCAGTTGTGATCACATACACCTTCTCTGTTACTCTGTAGACTATTTCTGAGAGTTAGGGGATATTATTCTCAGGGGCGGTGAAACCCTGTGACTCATGCTAGACAGAGAGATTTATACAGTTTCAAACAATTACATTGTGAAATTCAATCCAAAATTTTTGACATGTGGCTGTGAAACATCTGGATTTCTCACTGAAAATATGAGTTGTTGTTTTTTTTAATTGACTTTACATCACATAAAATGCAGTCATACCCTAACTCTAGAATGTAATATTCTATATTGCCAGTTCTTTTCTAGGAGGTTATGGTATACTCTCTGGTCCCCTCGGGCACTATCTAATCAATTTATCCTGTTAACATTATTTTTGTATCCTTGCAAAATGTAAACATGGTGTTTGCCTAAAAATAAGCATTCTTTTTTTGTTTTTTGGACTAAGATGAGCTGAATTTAACATGGCCATCAGACCTACATCTGAAATTCTTGTCCATTCTAGGTACTGAGTACTCAATGGAATCCATAGATCACACAGACCCTACCTTCAAGAAACTTGTCTTCACGTGGATATTAAACCAACTTTTTCTTGGTGAACACCTCCTTTAAATATTGTAGCATGGAAATTCACCTCTGCCATCTCAGAAGGCTTCCTTTATTCATCAGATCATCTGGAAACCAAAAGAGTTGATACATAAGTCACATTCTAATTGGTAGAGACAGACTTACTCATCAGAAGCTTGCTGAGTAGAAGGCTAGTGAATGTTGGAGTTTACCAATAAACAATACCCTTCATAATGGACTTAGGGGAGAAATAAAGACTGGCAACCTCCATGCTCTGATCTGCTTCTTCCCTTTAAAATATTTATACTTGTCCTGTAGTCACTTATAACCCTCTGTTGTGGCTAATTGGAGGCACTTAGTCCCACTCCTGGTGTCCTGCTGTGATAAATATTTAATAGCAGAGGGGAAAGCTCCTTTTTGAGAACACACATCAGTCTGTGACACTTGAAAACAGAACAAAGGGCACTGTTAGCTGGAAGGAGCCTTCACTCCCTACTCCATGGTTGAGAAGGGGCCACCTAATTACCTCTGCTGAGAAGCAGCAGTCTCCTTCTCACTGACTGTCTGACATTTAGACATTTCTCCCCTCACCTCTTCCCATTGGTGTGAAAAGGATCCAAATGCAAAAGGGAAGTCCACTTTGCTAGCAAATTTCCTACCCATCACAAAGTTCGGCCGTAGATATGTGGTATGTCACTCTAACAGTGTCATTTTTCTCTCCAATTAAAAATAATGGTTGCTATTGGCCTGTCAGGCTGCACAGTATTCCTGTAGGGAGAAAATTAGTTGGTATCTCCACAGAGCCATTGTCCGCTAATTTGAAGTTCAAGGTGTGATGGCAATCCATCTCCACATGTCCCCTGCGCATGTATCAGAGTGTCACTGAGCACACTTCCTTCCCATGGGATGACTCTGACAGGCACCATTACATCTGAAACCATTTTTTCTTGAACAATTTCCATGCAAACTGGGAGTATGAAAAGATTATCACTTCTTTCTATTACTCAACTATACTTCCTGGAACAAAGTCTTCTGAATTTGTCAGTAGCTCCTTCATCACTGTGGTATTAATACATTGTACAGGCCAATTTTCTGTGACAAATGTACTTTGAGGAAAAAAAAAGAATCTCTTAATATATCAGGTATTAGAAAAGATTAAAAGGTACACAGACTTCACTGGACAAAAAAACAAAGCTACAGAAAGTTTTTTGTTTGTCTACCTTAGATCAAGCGAGTTACCAATTGTCAGAATAATTTCTGACAATCTAAATATTTGATTCAAATAGTTGGAGAGGTGTAACCTACATTTAATTAAATCGTGTAAGCCAGAAGTAAATTTAATAGTTACAAACATTTCATTCCTCTGCAATTACTGCTACTAAGCCTCAGGGCCTTCTCATTAAAAGGAAGTGCTATTGCTAAGAGAGACAACTTTCCTTGAAGGGAATTATGTTCTGGGTGATAACTGGAGCCAGTATCAACTGTTGTTTGAAAATCACCACTACATCCCCCCCCTCTAAAGATTGCAAGATACATATAAAAAGAAGAAAAAAATTATAATAAAAAAATTAAAAGGACAGAACTTAAATTATGTCAAGCCATAATTATTAATCCCAAACTTAATAGTACAGCATTCTGAAGTGCTGAGTTGCTTTAACGTCACATCATACAATTTTTTCCCATTATAGCTTTTCAGCAATTTGTTTAAGTATCTCCAGACTATGAGCTACAATGATTTTACAGGATAAACTGAGGTCCAGCTAAGAGAAAGGCCTTAATGTAGAACTCGTTTCTTGAGTCCCGGCCCCCTAGTGTTTGAACTATAACTACATTTGTCCATTTATGCAGAGCATATAAATTACAGAATCTCTGGGTGGAAATATGTTCTGATTGTAATTGCGTTTAGAAAACTAGGCTATGGAGGCCATATATTAAAAAAGAATATTTAATATAGTAACATTATAAGAAATATGACCATGATACTGATAAAACCATCTGAAATGTCTTCATATCATTCAATTCATTAACAATCACAACTGAATTAGGATAAAGTACCTTGTCTGGGATCCATAATTGACGTCGGAGGGCATCCAAGGAAGAACAACAAAATTGATAGTTGTTGGATTTTTCTTACAGTTCTGGAAAACTCTTTGGCTTCTATTAAGCCTGGAGAGGACAATACTATGGTTGGAGGAGGGTTATTATTTAAGGACATTTCAAGTATAAAAAGGGAGATGATTCAGAAGATGTAGAACTATTGCATATTACTATTAAGATCAGAATAGGAAGTGGATTTCAAATGGATCAGGAGGGACTTAAGTTAGACATAACATAACACATTGTAATGGATTGAAAATACGACTTTGCATTATTTTAACGGGCTATGAACATGTCTTCCCAGGAGAACTGGAAAAGGCAATGGAAAAAAAAAAGGCATTATCTGTCTAGAACATTAATGTAGATGTCATCATAAAGAGAAGTTAGTGAACTCTGAATTCCCTTCCGATTCTATAATTCTGATCTTCTGTGACTAAAAATGCAAAATCTCCAGGCTAAGCACATCTCTTTTAAGACTTCATATATTTAAACTCAGCAATAAATCATATGCAGAATCCTATGCAGTCAGTTAACTCACAAATAGAAACAGAGCGATCTCTACTCTTTCAGAAATTGCTTAAAACAAAAATGGAAAGGCATTTAATGCATAAAGTGAGAGATAGTTACAAGGAAAATAGCTCGTGGCAGGTAAGTGCAGATTCTTCTCTCTCTCTCACACACACATTCAGTAGATGGATTTACAACAAAGGAAAAGATTGGGATGACATTTAATCTTATTTGAGAAAAATGGGATATTGAAATGCATTCACTTTTTTATTTTACAAAGAAATCAGCTTCTTAAAATAAAACCTTTGGATTGAGAATCTAATTTTTTTTTTTAGGTTAAACTAAAGTTAGATCATATTTTACGCAATTGGTGCCCATCTGTTGTCATAGTTAACGTTGTAAAGGGGCTTAGAAACCAGAAAACAGACCTCTTGCAGTCAAGTCAATCCCGGCTCATGGTGACCCCACATGTTACAGAGTAGAAAGGCTCCATAGGATTTTCTTGGCTGTAGTTTTACAGAAGCAGATGGCCAGGCCTTTCTTTCATGGTGCCACTGGGTGGGTTTGAACTGCCGACCTGTAGATTAGCAGCCGATTGTAAACTATTTGCACCATCTGGGAACTTTGTAAAGGAGTGTACCCATTGTCAATGAGTTGATTCCATCTCATAGCAACCATATAGGACAGAGTAAAACTACTCCATGGGGTTTACAAGGCTGTAATCTTTATGGACGCTGTCTTAGTCATCTAGTGCTGCTACAACAGAAATACCACAAGTGGATGGCTTTAACAAACAGAAGTTTATTTTCTCACAGTAAAGTAAGCTAAAAGTCCAAATTCAGGGTGTCAGCTCCAGGGGAAGGCTTTCTGTCTCTGTCGGCTCTGGAGGAAGGTCCTTGTCCTCAATCTTCCCATGGTCAAGGAGCTTCACAGGTGCAGGGACCCCAGGTTCAAAGGGGGCACTCTGCTTCCAGTGCTACTTTCTTGGTGGTATGAGGTCCCACAGCCTCTCTGCTCACTTCTTTCTTTTATATCTCAAGAGATTGCCTCAAGATACAATCTAATCTTGTAGGTAGAGTCCTGCCTCACTAACACAACTGCTGCCATCATCCCTCATTAACATCATAAAGGCAGGAATTACAACATATAGGAAAATCACACAATGCCAGGAATCATACCCCAGCCAAATTGATACACACATTTTGGGGGGGGGGGGACATAATTCACTCCATGACAGAAGCAGACTGCCACATCTTTCTCCCACAGAGTGATTGGTGTGTTCGAATTGCCAACTTTTTGGTTGGCAGCTGAGCACTTAACCACTGTTACCACCATGGCTCCTTGTACAGGGTATAGGAGCAGAAAAAATTTGAGGAGAAATTTATTTAATGACATGAAGCCCTTTTAGATAAACACTATATTCCCTTTCCTCTCTCTCTCCATTCCTACCATGATAAAATGGTACCAATACCATAATCTGTTTGACATCCCTTGCTCCAATAGAGTAGGACACAATTGTATAACAACATCACAGTACGGAACCCCAGGGAGTCTGTGTTAGTTTCTTAACTAACCTTGGTGGGTTAAAATAATAAACTGGTTATTTTATAGTTCTGGAGGTCAGAGTCTGAAAGAGGTTTTATGGCTTTACAATCAAGGGTCATCATAGCTGTATGTCTCTCTGGAAGCTCTAGAGAAGAATTCACTTCCTTGCCTTTTCCGTCTTCTAGAGGCCACTTGCATTCCTTGGTTCATGCCCCCTTCAAAGACAGCAATGGTGGGCCAAATCCTTCTCATACTGTATTACTCTGACCTCTTTTCTGCCTCCTTTTCCAACTTTTAAGTACGTGATGGTGCAAATGGTTAACCCATTTGGATACTAACCAAAAAGCTGGAGGTTTGAGCTCACCCAGAGGGCCTCAGAAGAAAGGCCTGGTGATTTCCTTCTGAAAAACCAACCACTGAAAACCCTATGGAGCACAGTATACTTTGACGCACAGGGGATCACCACAAGTCAGAATCACTTAATGGAATTGGTTGTGATTATATTGAGCCCATCTAGATATTCCAGGAGAATCTCCCCATCAGGGCTACCTGGAAAAAAACCTTAATTCCATTTTCAACCTTAATTCCCTTGCCATGTAATCTAACATATTCACATGTTCTGGGGAATAGAATGTGGGTATTTTTTTTGGGGGGGGGGGGACATAAATCTGCCTACCACAGAGCCAAAATGGCAAATGCACACACAAACAGGAAACTGAATCAGAGTATTGACAGATAAACTTGGGGAACTTCCTTTGCCTCGGCTTTAGATGAAATAGGAGGCCGACAACACTTTCTTTGTGTCAAAACTAGGGCTATTGACTTGCATTTTAGCCAGATCCTCCCTCTTGTCTCCAAAATGGCATGGAAGTGGGGAGGGGAGAGAGCAACTTGAGATACACCTGGAAGATCCTTTTGTTAAACATTGAGTTTTCCTTTTGTTTACTTACTTTAAAATTGACTAGAAAGTTGATGCTCTGGACATGAAGGGTATAGATATTGTTTAGCAAGAAAATCCCAACAAGTGATACCATTTTAATAGTGAAAAGATTCCATCTTACTGAACATGTTGTGAATGCTGTGATGTAAGAAGCTCAAGGGCAAGAGTTTCACAGAATTCATGTGTGCATTCAATTATCTTACAGGGCGTGTTCGGTAATACAAGAAAACCAAAAATGGAAACATCTGGGTTCAGTTTAAGTGCTGGGCAGCATTACCTAGAGAGGTAGTCTTTGTGTGAGCAAACGGCCGGGAGTTTGTTCATGGGAATAGAGCTATAGAGAAAGAAATATTTGTTGTGAAGATAAAAATAGCTGATCTGTTTTCCCATTGTGGTTTTCTTGTTTGTTCTGCTGGGTTTCCTCATGAGTCTCATGAACAACACCATAAGGATTAAATGGAAATCCTCTTTGAGTATCTTTGAAAAGGCTCCCAATGCCTTGGTAGTTGCGTTTTCATTGACCAATATGTCCATGCCACACTGGCTGATGGGTAAGCTGTGCCTTTTATGATGTAGGCTCATTCACTAAATTGAGTTCAGAGGGTCTGGCAAAGGCAAACTCTTGTAATAAAATAAATGCAGAAAAAATGTAGGCAAAGCAATTACTACTTTCATGGTATATGCCTGATTTTCTAAACAGAGAGAATATGACAAATTTTAAGATGCTGATGTAATTTTTTACATCAGTAATTTAATTACTGATCAGTAATTTAATTACTCAGTAATTTATTAAGGATGGTTTTTATGGGTATGAAGGAAAATCATGCTGAGTGTTAAGTAATCTTTTAGTAGATCGAGTCAGAACATACTAGATGGCGTCTTTCTTTAACATCTTGTCCCAGCATTCTTAAATTCAAATAAAGACCATTTGTCAACTTTCTTTAAAAACTCCAGCAATCAAGAAATTTTTCAATGTTGTATAAGATCAGAGATTCTTGATCAGGCCTTTGTTTCCATATCCAAAGATATATATGGTATACTGTCTTAGGGAGTCCCTAACTGGTGAAAATGCTCAGCTGCTAACCAAAAGTTTTGAGGTTTGAATCCACCCAGAAATGCCTCAAAAGAAAGGCCTGATGATCTACTTCTGAAAAATAAGCCATTGAAAACCCTATGCAGCAGAGTTCTACTCTGACACACACAAGAAGTCAGACTCGACTCAACAGCAATGTTTTTTTTTTTTTTTAAATGGGTTAGAGTATTTATCCCCTTTACAACTTGCAAGAAAGTTGATATTTCTAAAACTATTCACATACATTGTTCAGTATACATTCCTCACATGCTGCTTATGGGTTATATTCATGAATTCTAGTTTTGAACTATATTGTAGTTTTGGATTCTATCCTGTATGTAGGTAGGAATCAGATTTTTTTTTTTAATGTGTGATGCTGTTTATATAAGGGAGGGCATCCACAAAAAATCAACTTTTAAAATTATTTTGATGTGCAGTCTAAGTAATAGTGAAGATTACAGAGTTGAGGCAAAGCCATATATCTGCCCTCTGAGTAGTAATTTTTGTACAGGTTTATTTTTCTGCTTGTAAGGTTTAAATTTTTGAACAAATATTAATTTCTGGTGAACAGTTTGTTTTCACTAATCCTACAAATGTATCCAATGATATGCTCACAGAAGAAGAGGGGTTTCAGTGCTTTTTTCCTGTGGTAACTACTTGGGCTACATTGACTATCAGGAACACAACAAACCTGCGTTCACAAAATTGATTTTGTTTTCTTGAACAACGTATAATGGAAATGTCTTTTCATTTAAATCCAAGACACACTGATAAAATTCTTAAGAATGCCTAAAAGCAGTTATTTAAGAGTTAGCATTTGCTTGAGTTCCTGACTGAAGTCTGTACCACATTGCCTTGCGAAAGGATTTGCACTTCCTGTATGCATCCATCATCTAAACAAAACCCCACCTAGCTTTCAGAAAAGATCTACTGAGCAGTTGTAAAAACCAGTCAAGGACTGAGGCAAATCCTCTGTGTCCTTTTTCATTGCAAATTACTCTGGTTACTTCCTCACCCTTCCAGTAATTTCAGGATACAATTAGATGGGCTCTTTGTCTTGCCCATTCCACTTGCTGTTTTGTGTTGTGAAGAACACACATCTTTAGCAGATACAACATGTGTTATCCAAATAAGATACTGTCAATTAGAATGGGCCAATGCAAAGTAAATGGAGCAAGGCTTTGAAGTTACCTATTTTCACTGACAGAAGAACAACACGATTGCTTAAAAGACCCTTTGACTGTGTTGCAGTTGGCGGTAAGAATCATGGCGCAAGTTTAAGAGGTCCGTTTTGTTGGTAAATTCCACTCACTGAATGTGAGCTGAAGTTGCCATCAAATAGCGGGGTGGGGGGCTGCAAAAGAAATGGAAAAGGAGAGAGCACACTGATGCACATGTCAGTTTTTAATGTGTTTTAAAGTTTAAACATGAGTATGTGTAATTTGGAAACCCTGGTGGCATAGTGGTTAAGTGCTACAGCTGCTAACCAAGAGGTTGGCAGTTTGAATCCACCAGGTGCTCCCTGGAAACCCTTCTGTTTATACAGCCTGAGTAGATGCCATACAGCTTACTGACATTCAGCCAGTCCCTTTCATCATAAAGTCGTAAGAAAAATAATAATAATAATAATGTACAAATGCTAGCTCACTCTAAGCCACACTTTGCACTGGGCAGTTTTGCCCATCAACCCTCAAACTACTGAACAATTATAACTAGCAAAAGATTATTGTTTCACTGAAAAATAGGAATGGCCTCTTAACATATAACGTCTTTTCTGAAATATAGTTTGCTTTCCCGGAAGGACATTGAATATATGCAAACTTGGTTTAAAAAGTGGGTAACTGGAGATGGAAGAGAAAATGTTCATGAAGTAATAAAATAATGCCCTCAAATTGTGTGCATAAGTTACAGTTGGATTTCCAAATTGAACGAAATATTTTAGATTTCACTAACAAAAATGCTGCAGTTACTGGATTCTATTTTCTATCTGTCTGTCTCACTATCTGTCTATCTGTGTATCTATCTATTTAAAGTTCCTGAGTGGTGCGAGGTTAGAGTTACAAGTCCACCCAGAGGCAAGTCAGAAAACAGGCCTGGTGAACTACTTCTGAAAAAATCAGCCACTGAAAACCCTACGGAGCACAGTTATACTCTAACACAAATGGAGTTGCCATGAGTCAAAATCAACTTGACAGCAACTGGAAGAAAAAAAATCTATTTACTTATTTTAGTTCTCTAAGGCCTACTTGCTACTAGGTTCTAGGCATTCTGTGCCGTTAATAAATGAATTTATAAAATAATATAATAAGCATGTATGAGCTTCAGAACAGCCTTTCTTTTAATGTAGGGGCATTGCCTCCTTTAGGAGGAATATGAGTCTCAAAGAGAAGAGGCTTACTTGAGACCACATGGATGATAAGCGCCATGATTTGAATGTTCACGCCAAGACACGCTGAAGGCCTTCCACAATGGACAACCTCGCCTGCGCCAAAGACGAGGAAGGTAACTCTCTTCATAAATCTACCTACACTTCAATTCTCTTAGGGAAAATCCACTTTTTATCTCCACTAATCCAGATCAGCTTTTTGTGAAATCAAAATTTACAGGATAGCTGCCAACTAATTCTTATTTGGATTGTGCTGGGGTGATCTGGTGTAAGAGGCTTAGGATATAAAAATACTACATAGTTAAAAGACATTTATTAAACAGTTTGTTGGTTATTTTCTTCTCCCCACGCAAGCAGAGAAAAATGATGTGGCATCGGTATCGACATGTTCTTACTATACTGTTATTCCTGGACCACCTTGATGAGAGGATACAATAAAGGTTCATTGGGTTATATGTCTATAATAGACAGACTTAAATGGATTTGCTCTATTATTGCATTCACAGCAGATTCCTTATTGTGTGATATAACATGATATACACAAGCAAGGAACAAAAATCCCAATGTGCCTTATCAATTTTTTTTCAGAACAGTGACATTAAACAATATTATGTTTTATTACTTGTCTCGGTTTCTTGCTATCTTGATACACTTCATTATAAATGGTGAGCTGTCATTCATTCCAGCTTATTTTTAATTTTAACTCCAAGAAAAAAAAAAGTAGTGCTCATTTGTATAACATATGGGAATCCCTCAGCCAATTCAAATGGATTTTTAAGACATTTGTCTATTTCCATATTGCATATATTTTTAAGTTTATGTTTCTCTGAACCTTTCCTATATATAAGCTTAGCTCCAGAAAAAAAGCTATAGAAAAAAAAAATCATTTCAGAAAGAATCAGTTATAAAGTCCTTATAAATATGTCATGAAAATTATTACTATTCTTACAAACAAAACAGCATAAATAGCATGATTTACACCTTAGTAAAAGAATTTTTCATGGTAACTTATTGCTGTTTTATTTGTAAATCTTATTGTTATATATTGCTAAAAGCAGGTTGAATTTTAACTAGAAGAGGCCATGTAAAGCTTGGCCAACATTTAAATGGGGTTGATCAATGATACAATCTTTTGTACAACTTAGGTAAAAGTCCTTTTTTTTAATGATATATTCTTGACTTTCAGTTATTATCTCAACTTCCCACTTTTTTTGATTGTGTAGATATGGGAGGAGTAACTATTAACAAAATAGTAGACTGTGTTCCAAAAATGATGCTGCCTTCCTCTGACAATGGATTTGCTTATATAAATAAGTCCAGACACTCTGGGCTCCGGGGGATCACACCACAAGTGATCAGTCTTCAATTTGAAAGAGCTGACAAAAAATGCCAGCTTCTCTCTCTCTTTGTTAAATCAATATTCTTGAGGAGAAAGTTAAAACTCCACCAATCTGCCTAGGAAAAACCTCTGCAGCCAAAGCTTAATGGATGAAAATGATGAAGTGTAGGTTTGCCACATTCCCACATGCACGCATTTTTCATTTTCAAGGGATCATAAAATGCAGTGTGTGATTTTCAGCAAGTTGCATCGGGAATTTCGTCACTTGCACTGCATAAGCTGATAACTTTGAAGTAAAAAACAGTTTGAAGAAACCTGACCAAATTATAGTGGTTCAATTCTTCTTGTACTCCAAACTAAATGTCTTCAAACATGATATTAGCCATGAACTTCAAAGAAGGATAATGCTGAAGCTATTTACATTGGAATAAAAATAAGTATCGTGTATTTATTTGATTGGTGTCTGTCTGGCTAAGCTCAGATTACTGAATCTAATGTTCCAGAAGGCATAAGGAGAGAGCTCGAAAAAAGTCCCTGTTAGTGGTGTTCCTTGTTGGTGCAAATAGTTAATGCGCTGGGCTGCTAAACAAAGAGTTGGTGGTTTGAATCCATCCAGAGGTGCCTTGGAAGAAAGGCCTGGAAATCTACTTCAAAAAAATCAGCCACTGAAAATCCTGTGGAGCACAGCTCTACTATGACATGCGTGGGGTCATTGTGAGTTAAAATTAACTTGACAGCAACAGGTAACTGGAGTGTGGGTAAAAATTTTACAGTTGGAGGAAGAGTGAACAGCCACTGTGGAAAAAAGCTTGGCAATTCCTCAAAAAGTTAAACATAGAATTACTATATGATAATTTTTTTTATATAGTGATTCCACTCCTAGGCATATACAGAAAAGAATTGAAAGCAGGAAAACAAACAGATACATGTACACCAACGTTCATAGCAGCACTATTCGCAATAGCCAAAAGGTGGGAGCAAGCCAAATTTCCATCAATAGATGAATGGATAAGTAAAATGTGGTACATACTTGCCATGAGATATTACTCAGCCGTAAAAATAAATGAAGTCCTGATACATATTACGGCATGGACGGACCTTGAAAACATGCTGAGTAAAATAAGTCGGACACAAATGGACAAGCATTGTATGATTCCATGTATATGTAATATCTAGAATAGGCAGATGTATACTGTTGGTTACCAGGAGTGGGAGGGAAGGGAAAAGACAAAATTATTGCAGTTATCACATAGGAAGTCCTGAGTTTCGGTTACGGGTAATGGAAAAATTTGGAAATAGATAGTGGTCATGGCTGTACAACATGGTGGACATAATTAATGCCACTGAACTGTACATGTAAAAAATGTTCAAATGTTTTGTTTCTACATATATATGTGTGTATACACACACACACACACACGTATATGTATGTAAACCAAAGCAAACTCACGGCCATAGAGTCAATTTCAACTCATAGCAACCATATAGGACAGAGTAGAACTGCTCCATAGGGTTTCTAAGGAGCAGCTGGTAGATCTGAACTGCCAACTTTTTGGTTAGCAGCCAAGCTCTTAGCTACTGAGCTACCAGGGCTTTCTCTCTCTCTCTACACACACACTCATACACACACACACACATACATACAACAAAAAATGTAAAAAAATACGAATTAATTACAGATTTAACAACCAGAATTTCAGGACACAGCAATTATCAAGGAGCTGAAACAAAAGAACACCAGTGTTCGGAGTAGACGACTAAAGCAGAGACCAGAGGTCTCATCCACCTTCCACTCCCAAGGCCTGATCGCCACTGGGTTCTGAACCTGATAACTGTTGCCAGGACAGGGTGGAGGAGTGGAGATCCAGAAGCGTCCTGTTGCCCATGGCTTGTGTACCCTGATATCCAAGGCCGATGGGCAGCCAAGGGTATGCGTGAGAAACTAGGGTGGCATCCCCCAGGGCTGGAAATGTCCCTAGTACAGAGCTGTTGGGGTTAAACCATAGCACAATAACTCAAAAATATTTTATTTGAAGAAGGGACATCTCATAACCATTTGAGTCAACAGAGACCCAGTGTCTAATTCATGGTCTTGATAGGAATAGGCCTGAGATCCAGGTACCAGGAGAAAAGGTGGTGTCAGTGAAACACAAGTCATTCGTTGCAGAAGCTGTCTGCTCCTTTCTTTTCCTTTGTTTTCTTCTGTTTTTTAAATGCACTCCTTCTTACTTTCAGGGCTTTGAAATATAGTGTTCCTTCTACCTGGAGAATTCTCTCCATAATCTGCCTCCCGTACTTCCCTATCTAAATTCCATCCCTTCTATAAAACTCTTACCTGTCCTTCAGCTGTCACCTCAAGCACCACTTAACTTGGGAAAATCCTCCCTGACATGTCTAGTGGAGGTCTGGGTTTTCTTCTTCTCTTTTTTTATTGCAACATCTTGTTCCTTTCTTTCATATCAGTCCACAGCTACATATGCACTGATTGGGAGATTTGCCATTGAATTTAAGGAAGGGCTGCAATTATTGATAATATCAAGGTCAAGTCAAAACCATGAGAATAGGTGGATGAGGATGGTGAAGAACAAAATATTTGGAGACAAGGAAAGAAAGACCAGTCTATAGAAAGGTTTATCTTCATGGATATTCAAATCACCAAGAAGTATAATATCAACCTTTTTGGAGAAAGAGATAGTGAGTCAGAACTCAAATCCTCAGGGAATGAAGTGAATTGACTTGAGGAGACAGGGTATGTGTCTGCAAAAGTAAGGAAATGGGTGATAATGTTTGATGTCAAGAGAATCTAAGCTGAGGGATTTTATGGAAGAGAGAGACAATTGTCTGAAAGCGGCAACTATCAACAAAGAAAACACCTCTCCCACCTCCAGGCCCCAGGATGTGAGAGGTATGGAAGAGAAAACATAAGAAGCCTTGAGAAGGTTGTTCGGAAAGCAGGTGCATAAGGAAAGAGCCAGATTTCAATTAGAGCAGGAAGAGGTAGTAGATGTTCTAGAAGAGGCAGAAGATGTAGGGAGTTTTACTAATGATTAACTTAGAGTTCTACAGGTTCAGTGTATTGAGTCCATGGATTGGGAGAGGGTGGGAGAAGTGGCCAGAAAATGCTAAGGTCCTAATGGCATAGGGATTAGAGTTCAGGTTTGAGAGATGACCTGGAGTCCTGAGTTCCTTTTTGGTTACTGCCATGAATAGGGTACAGGTTGTGAAGAGATTAATCCTGGTTAATCCTCACAATCCTAAAGCTGTAGTGTGGAGAAGAGAAGGGCTGTAGGATCTTCCCAGGAACATAAGGAGCTCTGCCCATTTGCACACTAATGGAGGTAAGGAGTCCTGAAGAAGGATGGCCACACTTTGAAGATATGTTCCCTCTCGATCCCTGCCAATGGTGGTCTGCAGAGGTCCTAATGCAAATATATAAGTGCCCTATATAGGGGGAAAGGCATTTTATTTTTGGATACAGGCTATGGTTTCACTTTTTCTGTTGGCAGCTTTCAGCATGGTAATGGTCTGATAACTGTGCTTATTAATACCCTCTTCTCCATTCTGGTGAGTCAACAGCACCTTCGTTGTCCAAAAGTCTTTCATTTTGTCTTTGGGGTCCCAACGTGGCACAGATGGTTAAGCACTTGGCTGCTGTCTTAGTTATTTAATCACTGCTATAACAGAAATACCTCAAGTGGATGGCTTTAACAAAAAGAAATTTATTCTCCCACAGTCCAGGAGGCTAGAAGTCCAAATTCAGGGTGTCAGCTTCAGGAGAAGGCTTTCTTTCTCTGTTGGCTTTTGAAGAAAGTCATTGTCCTCAATCTTCCCCTGGTCTAGGAGCTTCTCAGTGCAGGGACGCCGGGTCCAGAGGATGTACTCCCTTCCTGATTCTTCATTCTTGATGGTAGGAGGTCCCTTTTGTCTCTCTGCTCACTTCTCTCTCTTATGTCTTAAAAAAGATTGACTCAAGATACAACCTAATCTTATAGATTGAGCCCTGCCTCATTAACATCATAGAGGTAGGATTTACAGGACATAGGAAAATCACATCAGATGACAAATTGATGAACGATTACACAATACTGGAAATCATGGCCTAGCCAAGTTGACATACATTTTTGGGGGACACGATTCAATCCATAAAAGCTGTTAACTGAAAGTTTGGAGGCTTGAGTCCACTCAGAATCATCTCAGAAGAAGGACCTGGCAATCTACCTCTGAAAAATCAGCCATTGAAGATCCTATGGTACGCTGTGCTACTCTGACAAACGTGGGGCCATCAAGAGTCGGAGTCAACTTGACGGCAACTTGTTTGGCTTCTGATTTTCATTGTGTCTTTAGTGCTGGGGCCCTGAATTGAATTTGCCCAGCTCTATCCCGGTGTAACATGCTCAGTTTTCCTTTTATCAAAAGAGTCTTCCTTGAATTGAGAGCTTGCACACCTCCCTATTTTCTACCAGCTGTTTCTCAGCAAGCCTGTCCTGTCACTGAGAGATTAATTTTACTCCATGAATAGCCTAGTATAGAAATTGTTTGTCTGAATTTGGCCTTTAAATATATATATATAATCTTTTGATTTACTTTTTAGTTAGCCAGTCCTGATTATGAGACTAGGCTACCTCTCAATTTCTTATTGCTGGATTTGATCCATTAGTGTTCTCTATAACACACTGAAATATAGGGTAATAGGTCCTGTTTCCTATCCCACTGAAGTTAGCCTGGCTAAGCCTGGCTGTGACATATTATATGATATTTTACCTAAATAGTCATAGAATTCTTCTCTCTACAGAATAATCAGTATGGCAGATACCACTGTTTGGTGAAACAGAACCCATTTATATTCATAACTGTTGTTGTCAGGTGCCTTTAAGTCGATTCTCAACTCATAGTGACCCCATGTGACAGAGTAGAACTGCCCTAAAAGTTCACCAAATGCAAATAAACAAAAAACAGTGGAATTATGTTTGTTTGGTTACTTACTTCCTTTATTTCTTTGTGTGTGTGTGGAGGGTCTTGTTTTATTTATTTTTTGCTAATATTTATTGAGTTTTTGGTGAAAGTTTACACAGGAAGTTAGGTTCCCATTTAACAATTTCCACACAAACTGTTCAGTGACATTAGTTACATTTATCACAATATGTCAGCTTTCTCTTTGTTCCATTTCCGGTACTCTAGCTTCCCTGACCCCTTATATTCTATCTTTGCTTTTGAGTGATTGACCTTTCGGTCTCATATTGATGTTTTTTAAGTAGGACACTGATCTTACGGGTAATGATCATTTATTTTGTGCTTCACCCTGCTATTTTGCTAAATGATAATCTCAGAAGATAGGCTCCATTCTAGGTTTAAAGAGTGTGTTATAGTGATAGTCTCAGGGAGTCTGTTTTCTGCACTTCTGGTTTGTCTAGTTTTTTTTTTTAAATAAGAATTTGAGTTCTGTTCCAGATTTTGCTCCCATTCTATCAGGGACCAAATACTGTGACCCCAGTCAGAATGGTCAGCGCTGGTATCCAGACACCATCTAGCTCTTCTGGTCTCAGGGTGGATGAGGTTGTGGCTTGTGTAGACTTGTTTCTTCCCTGAGCTTCTGGATACTTTCTTAGTGTTTTGCTCCTAGAGAATAGAGACCCTCACGGTTTGTATCTTAGATGAGTGTTCACAAGCTTTTAAGACCCCAGACGCTATATAGTTACTTGCAGATCATGGTTTTTGTGAACTATATTATGCCAATTGACTGAGTTGCCGCCTGACATTATGGCCCTAAGCCTTCAAACCCAGAAAATCAATCTTAGGAGGTGTTTTGTTATATCTGAGGAGTATTTGTATTTGTGTCTTCAATAAATACATGTGCCTGCACCTACACATTTGTATTTACAAGTGTCTATCTCTGGAAACCTTGGGGGCATAGTGGCTAAGTGCTATGGCTTATCTGTTCTCATCTATGTACAATACCTGTACCTACATGTATATCGATTTTCAACTCATAGTGACCCCATGTGACAGAGTAGAACTGCCTTAAAAGTTCACCAAATGCAAATAAACAAAAAAACAGTGGAATTATGTTTGTTTGGATACTTATTTTCTTTATTTCTTTGTGTGTGTGTGTGTGCTCAACCACTTGTTTTTACTTTGGTTGTACTGTGCTCACTACATCCACATTCGGTGCCACTTTTCCCATCACCAAAAATAATAAGTCTCTGTAGCCTATAGTGTATTTTCCCCTTCCTCTCTTCTCCCTGGTAACCACCAATGACCATTGGTCTCTCTATATTTAACTATTTTTGACTTATTATAAAAGAGGGATCATACAATATTTGTCCTTATATGCTTGACTTATTTCACTTAGCATCATGCCCACCATGTTCATCCATGTTGCGTATGTTTTACTGGCTCATCATTGTTCTTTATGGTTGCATAGCATTCCATTGTATGCATGTACCACAATTTGCTTATTCATTCATCTGGTGATGGGCACTTTGGTTATTTACATTTATTTGCTATTGTAAATAAAGCAGCAATGAACATAGGTGGGCATATGTCTGTTAGTGTCATTTTGTTTTTTAGGATATATACCGGAAACCCTGGTGGTGTAGTGGTTAACAGCTACAGCTACTACCCAAAAGGTCAGCAGTTCGAATTCACCAGGTGCTCCTTGAAGACTTTATGGGGCAGTTCTATTCTGTCCTATAAGGTCGCTACAAGTCAGAACCAACTCAACAGCAACGGGTTTTTGTTTTAATGGAGGATATATACCTAGGGGTGATATTGCTGGATTACAGGGTAGTTCTATTTCTAGTTTTTTGAGAAAGTGCCATACTGTTTTCTATAGTGGTTATACCATTTTACAGTCCCACCAGCAATGAATAAGTGTTGCAATATCCCTACATCTTCATCGACATTTATTGTTATCTGTTTTTTTTTTTTAATCAGTGCCATTTAAAAAAAAAAATGGTATCTCATTGTAGTTTTGATTTGCATCTCTCTAATGACTACTGATCGTGAACATCTTTTCATTTGTTAGTTGGCTGCTCAAATGTCCTTTTTGGTGAAAGGTTCAGTTCATGACCTTTGCTCATTTTGTGATTGTTTGTCTTTTTGTTGTTGAGTTGTTGCAGTTTTCTGTAGATTTTAGAGATTAGGCCCTTATCAGATAAATTCTTTCTGAAAAAAAAATTTTTTTTTCAGTGTGTAGGTTATCTATTTACTCTTTTGGAAAAGTCTTTTGATGAGCATAAATTTTTAATTTTCATGAGGTCCCATTTATATATTTTGTCTTCTTCTATTCACGCATTTGTTTTGCAATGTTATCCTATTTTTACAAAAGATTAGGTCCCATAGTTTTCTCTCTCTGTTTTCTTCCAGGAATTTTATGATTTTAGGTTTAACATTTAGGTCTTTGATCCATTTTGACTTAGTTTTTGTGTATGATGTGAGGTATGAGTCCTGTGTCATTTTTCTGAAGGTGGGTATCCAGTTTAGTCAGCACCATTTATTAGACTGTTTCTGCCCCACTGAATAGACTTTGACCCCTTGTCAAAATTTTCCATAGATGGTTGGATTTAATTCTGAGTTCTCAATTCTATTCCATTGGTTTATGTATTTATTGTTGTGTTTTCATTTTTGTTTGATTCTAGGAATTTTTTCAAATTACACTTATGACTTCTTCTATGACCCAGTAGTTTTTTAGTACTATAGTATTTAGTTTCCATATATTTATTTATTTTTCCTGTTGTTGCTTTCTAGCATCCTAGCATTGTGGTCAGAGAAGATGCTTTGTATGATTTCAGTCTTTTTAAATTTGTCGAAACTTGTTCTGTGTCCTAGCATATCATCTTTTCTGGAAAATGATCCATATGCCCTGGAGAAGAATGTGTATTTTTCTGATGCTGGGTGACGTGTTCTATATATGTCAGTTAGGTCCAATTGGATTATGGTTTTATTTAATTCTTAGCATCCTTAGTGATCTTCCCTGGTTAAGTTCTACGGCTGCTAACTAAAGGGTCGGCAGTTTGAATCCACCAGACGCTCCTTGGAAACTCTATGGGACAGTTCTACTCTGTCCTATAGGGTCACTACGAGTCGGAATCAACTCGACAGCACTGGGTTTGGTGGTTTTGGTTAATGATAATCTTTTAGATGTTCTGTTTATAACTGAAAGTGGTGTGTTGAAGTCCCCTACTATTACTGTGGAGTTGTCTATTTCTCCTGTCATATAAGTCAGTATTTGTTTCATGTATTTTGGTATATTGCTGTTAGATGCATATATATTTAAATTGTTATGTCTGTCTTCTTGCTAGGGTCAATCTTTGCTTTTTGTTCTGATTTTTCTGGGTTTTTTTGTATTTGGACTTTCTTGTGATGAGTCTTTTTGCTTTCTTCCTTCTTTTCTTCTGAATTTTTTTTCTTAGGCATTACCACATATATTCCATTACACAATTAATAATTGCAACAATTTTTAGTATATGAATAATAGTTCAACCTTAGCATAATAAATCTATGTTAACATAATAAATCTATTCTTGACGTGCTCTTCCCTCCCCTGTTTCTGTTGGTGTGTCTCCATTAACATCAATATACAATGTATATTTGATAAGTTTACTTTGTGCTTATTTCTTACAAACTTGATGTGTATTGTTTGCAGAGTTTAATGATTGAGTTTATTCCCTGAAAATACCATATACTTGGTCCTAATGATTACCCACATTGTTGGAGATTTCTCTCTCTTCTTTATTTGTTTGTTTATACTGTGTATAGATAATAGCATTTATTTCTATTACCTTTCCGTTTGGTCTGCTAGTGGCAAATTCCCAGAACTTTTATTTGTTTGGGAATGTCGATTTCTCCCTTGTTCTTGAATGACAACTTTGCTGGGTAAATAACTTCATTTACAATTGTTTCTGTTCATTGTTTATATGTTGCTCCATTGTCTTCTGGCCTGTAGAGTGTCTGGGGAGAAATCTGTACAAATTCTTATGAAAGACCCTTGGTATGCTATATTGTGTTTTTCTCTTGCTGCTTTCAAAATTCTATTCTTGTCTTTGGTTTTCAGTACTTGTATTAGATATTGCACAGACTTGATCTTTTTGTATCTGTTCTGATTGGGCATAGTGTATCTTAATGTATTTGCATGCTTGATTCTCTCTGTTCAGGTTGGAATTTTTCTGATCATCTCTTGGAAAATTGTTTCTGTGGCTTTATTGTTTTCATGGTGCTCTGGAATTCCAATAATTCTAATGTGAGATTTCTTAATTGAATCCCACATTTTCTTTTGCATTTGTTGACCTTTCTTTGTTTTTTTCTCTTGAGATTTGATAAGTTCAGTTATTTTGTCTTCTAGTTGATTTATTCTTTTTTCTGTCTGTTCAGCTTTATTTTTGGTGTTTCTCTTGCATTTTCTAATTCAGATGTTTTGTTCTTCAGTTCCAGTAGTTCTCTTTGTTTTATTTTTTAATTCTTTTTTTAAGGTTTTCAATTTTCTTGATGAGTATCTCATTTTGTTACTCCATTTATTTCTTGATCTCCACTAGTTTTTTTTTTTTTTTCTGTGTTATTTTTTGCTTTCTTTAAACATATTTAGCACACACACACACAAAAAACTTATTGCCATTGAATTGATTCTGACTTATAGCGGCCCTAAGGACAGAGTAGAACTGCTCCATAGGGTTTCCATGGAGTGATTGTAGATTTGTACTGATGACCTTACGGTTAGCAGCTGAGCTCTTAACCACTGCACCACCAGGGCTCCATATTTAGCACAATAGTCTAAAAATTATCAGTCCTTTGCCTTAGTCTGGTCTCCATAGGAGAAATTTCCTCTTCTTCATGTTTTGCTTTTGATTGATCTTTTTTCTCTTGTGATTTTTGTATGTTTGACTATTTTTTGTTGAGCTTGGGTCATTTTGTTATCCTTTTTTTCTTTAAATTTTGTATTCTGGTTTTTGTGGAAAATTTTCTGATTGGGCACCCTTGTGGCACAGTGGCAAAATGCACAGCTGCAAAGTGAAAAAAAACAGAGCCCAAGCCACCAGCCGCTTTGCGGAAGAGCGATGCTGCTGCCCATCTCTGCAAAGAATCAATCACAGCCCTGGGAGCCCCACGGGGTAGTTCCCCACAGGGTCACTACGAGTCAGAATTGACCCAGTAATGGCAGGTGTGGTATCTTCTTCTGAGAACCAAAAGAAAGCACTCTTATCCTTAGTGTTTTTTTTTTTGTTGTTGTTGTTAGTGCTAATTCAGGAGTTCTGGATGCTTGATTTCTGGAATTCAATGCAAATGCCCAAGAGGGGAAGGTTTAGCTAGTCGCAGACATTGATGTAAGCAGTTGGACTCAGCTTTCCTGTAGCAAAGTTGGGGGCTGTCTATGTCTTTCTCTCATGGATGCCGTTGTACAGGCTTTCCTACAGTGTCCTGCTGTGAGCCTTTTCTCTCTGTTACCCCTAAGTCTGAAGTATTCCCATTTCTCTGCTGTTTCTGCAATTCTTCCTGGTCCTAGTGTCCATCCATCTCAGGCCCCAGCAAGATTCAACAGCACTCTCTCATAGTGCCACAGTCTTCCTACACCCTCTCTCAATTGTGCAGCCCACAAACTCCCATGACAAATTTGCATCACCTTAAAAAAATCAGGCTACAGCTTCCTCAGATTAGTTCCTTTTCTGTGATTCCTATTTGGGGAGTTACCCAGCCCTGTCCCAAAATGGCTGCAATGAGTGAATGCTTGCCATGTTAGTGAGAGGGTTCTTCCAGCTTCTGTGCCTTCTCCGCTATTCCTCTCCCTTGCTTCTGAACTCATCCTGACTCTACAACACCTTAGCTGCCTTCCAGAGCTCTGAGATCTCTGTGCTTGTTTTAATTCATTTTTCAGTGGGTTAGTTGTTTGGGGAGTAAATTGGAGTGTCCACTGACTTCATCATCTTGCTCTGCCATTCTATGATATTTTTGGAGAATGAAAGTCATCAGATGACTTTTTGCTCAAAGAAGAAAAATCAAAATAAATAATTAGGTCTAGTTTAAAGCTCAATTTAAAACAATTATACAAGTATTAAAAAGGGGCAAATAATAGCATTGACCACAGGTTAAATCTAAACTCCTTAGGTGGCAAGGTCTGATAAGTCCAGCTGCAGGCAAAAATCTTTTGAGTGACTTTTCAGGCCCAACCATATGCAACTGCTAAGACTTTATTTGTTAGAACTCAAGGAGGAAAGCTGTTGTCCCCACATCAGACATGGTGCATAGTTCGGAGGCAATTGCTCTCACAGACTCAGACCACCCAGGAGGACCATGCTATTATGCATATCTGCATTCCTAGCCCAAATGCCTCTGTTAGGATGCAAAGGTCCTTTCTGATGGACCCTTTGCTGAGATCCTTCTCAGGTACCTCTGATGAGATCCCCTTATTGGGTGGGGGTTGAGTGGGGAGATGAGCAGTGTGGTGTGGGAAGACGCTTTTCTTCACTCTGACTCAGTACTCAGTACTTTTCAACTCTAGTCTTTCCTCCTCTCCCTCCTCCTGTCCCTGGGGTCCATAAAAATGTAGGGGACTTTTGTTTGTGATTCCTTCAGCAGTGAGATGACTTCCCCAATCTGTTCACACTGATACATCTGACCCTCATTGATGCTCTGCTGAGGTGAACGGTGGAACATTGTAGAGCTGGTACTTATTCCAGTTTAGCCTCTTGCTTTTACTATAATATAGGTGTAATTTTTGCTTTCAGTTTGGCTTATTTTCCTAATCAACCACCTAGACACTTGGCACCTCAGCTGTTGACAGGAACTTCCAGGCCATCACCTTGCTTCTCTCCAACTTCATTCCTCACCACTCCTCAATGTAATATTTAAACTTTCCTAATTTTTAATATCAAATTAGGACTTTACCACACTTTTTCAGTCTTTGTCTCTGCTTGTACTAGTCTTTCTGCTTGGAATTACCTTGTCTTGCTTGTCCACCTAGAACAGTACTCATGCCACCTATCCTTCAGGTTTCAGCTTGAACGTAGTCCTGTCTGTGAAGACCTCCCACTCCCTGAGATGGCCCCAAGTCACCCCTTCTACTGCATGTTTGTTACATCTTTTATGGCCCATCATGTTAATCCTTATCTGATTGTAGGTTTGTTCTCTTTCATGCCTCTCTTTAAACTCTGGTAACTCAAAAGAAGGAACCAGGCCTCTGCTATTCTTTGAATTGCCAGCACCCAACATTTTTATTTGCATATTATAACCCACTTAAAATAACCAGATAGAATAATAAGCCATAGAGTTGAATAGAATATCTGGTTCACTATTTGCTTTTGAGATGACAAATACCTGACATTTCCAGTGGTTAAAATGATGGTTTCCTTAAAGGAGGAAAAAAAATGTATAAATCTTGAGTCATTTTCCATAAATATAAATATGAGGTTAATCATTTGTTCATCTATTCATCAAATATTTATCATCTATTATGTACCAGCATTTTTCTGGGGTCTGAAAAACATAAAATGAAAAAAAAAGAAGAAAGAGTGAGAAACATGTTTTTCACTTTCATGGAGCTTAGTGAGATATATAAAAGTATCAAATAAATATGTAAGTGGATATAAAATTATAACTATGATTAAGAGATATGTAAGACAGTTTGTAGAAAACTACTGGATGCTGTGAGTGTTTAATAAAATTTATGGATCTATTCAGGTATATCGGGGAGGAAGTGAAGATTCAACAGATTTTGAAAGGTAGGAAATTAACTAGACTGCAGAGGTGGGTGTGAAGAGCAAGCATAGTGAGGATGGTGGAGATGAAGGAAGGACACCCATCAGGCAGGACTTTATTGCCATGGTGAAAATTTGACATCATATCCTCAAAGCAATGCAATCAGGAGATTAAAATTAATTATATATATATATATAAGTTAAGATGGCAAACCAAGTTTTTACTGTACCAGGCACTATGCTGGGCACTAGAGCTAAAAATGTACTCAAACATGGTCCCTGCCTTCCAGAAGCTCACATCCATGTGTATGAAAAGATATGGAATATATACATTCATAATGTTTGTATTTGTAATAATAAAAAACCTGTTGCAGTCGAGCCGATTCTGACTCATCGCAATCCTACAGGACAGAGTAGAACTGCCCCATAGGGTTTCCAAGGAGTGGTTAGTGGATTCAAACTGCTGACCTTTTGGTTAGCAGCCGTAGCTCTTAATCACTGTGCCACCAGGGCCCTATTTGTAATAATGGAAGCATATATAAAACTTAAACTGAATAATGAAGATTAAGTCTGGGAATTATGAAGTTCATTGAAGGGCTCCTCTGAGTAAGTGTTATTTCAAGAAGATTTTGAAGAATGAATAGGGCCTGTTCCAGACAGAGAAGGCTGATCCAGGCAGAGGGAAAAGCATGGGCAAAGAAATGAAGGTATAAACTTAGGGTGTGTATGTGTGGGGGGGGCTGGAAGGGAGGAGCTGTAAGTAATACAGTATTTCCAGAGCTTTAAGTACTCAGAGAAGGTGATAGAAGATGAGGCTGGAGAGATGGACCTAAGGCAAATTATGATAAGTACTATTAGCCATAACAAGAAGCTTGGCCTAAAAAAATTTTGTTGCAGAAACATAGTTGGAAGGGAGGCAGGACAAGCAAGTGATCAAAAGAAACAAGAAACAAAGTGAGTAGAATGCTTTTCTTTCCCCTTAGGCAAAGTTGCTCTACACTGATTTATGTTACTTCTGTGTTCTAGAAGCCTCAGAGCCTTTATTCCTCTTATTCAGTCTTCTCTAGGTTCCTGGCTAAGCTTTTCCCCACTGCATTCTCTCAACTTAATTAACTCCTATCTTTCTTTCAAAACCCAGAACTCTTTGAGGCTTTGGGAAAGAAATACAAATTTAGAGACTGTTCAGCATTATTCTTCCAACATTCTCCCAAATTCTCCTATTAAAAAACGGCAAAGGACTTTTGGGAGCCCCTGGGTGGTGTAAGGAGCCCTGGTGGCTCAGTAGTTAAGAGCTCAGCTGCTAAACAAAAGACCAGCAGTTTGAATCCACCAGCCACTCCTTGGAAACTCTCTGGGGGCATTTCTACTGTTCTATCGGATCGCTATGAGTCAAAATCGACTTGATGGCAATGGTTTTCACTTGGGTTTGGGGTGGTGTAAACAGCTTAGTATAGGGCTACTAACCCTCCCAGAGGTACCTCAGAAGAAAAGCCTGGCAACCTGCTTTTGAAAGGTCACAGCCTTGGAAACCTTATGAAGCACAGTTCTACTCTGCAACACATGGGGTAACCATCAGTCAGAATCAACTCGACAGCTACTGGTACTGGTATGAGACTTTTATTAGCTATAAGGCACGTAAACAAGGACTTTCCTGCTTGTCTGTCAAATAGGTGTGAGTTATGTCTATGATCAAAACACTTCCAAGAGTTATGTGGTATGCCTCTATGAGTGAGCAATGAGGAGTCAGGCTCTATGGTAAACTCTTGAAAGTTTTAAAACCATATAAGGCACACTTTAAAAAATTAAAATACAAGCTTCCCTTCTTGATATGTATTAACTTCCCTAACTCTCAGTTAACTTCATACCTTCAGGCAGGAAGGAACAAATGCAATATTGGCAAAAAGAATGCACTAGAATTGGCGGAGAATTATGTGTTTCTGGCACTCTGAGATACTTAACACCTTTCAGAATACAGGAAAAAAATTTCTTTGAAAGTGTTCCAGCAAGGCACACATGGAGAATATTCTTGATCAAGACAGGCTGTCAGCGCTGCGTTTTTCCAATGTTGCCCCCACCACCCACTCACCCGATTTGATTACTAATATACTGCATTAATCCCTCATTTGGGGTCAAACGTCTGAAAATTGGCTAGGGTTTCCACCTTCTCTCAAGTAAACTTATTTGCAAATGACTTGTAGGAAACGAGTTTCTTTCACAAATAAACAACCAAATACAAGTATGTATGTGGGCTTGTGTAAGGCTGGTATCAGGATCTAAGTAGGTAGGTGAACACGCTCCTACAGCGGCAACAACCCAGTTTAACAAAGCAGGTACAAGTAAAATCAAGTATTTCTCCTGCCTCAACCAAACTCAAAATACAGCTCTCCCTTTTAGAGAATTACCCAGGAACACTTGACTATCATACTATGTCGATTTCTTAGTTGTATTGTGATTTGTTTTCAAATATCTATACCTCAACATAAAGAGACAGAGCTGACACCTAGACTGTTGGATTCCATAAATAGACCAGGGCCGCATATGGTAAAGTTATTTGTCCGGAGAGTAGTATGCGTCACTTCAACTCTGATCTGATCTATTTAGCCCAAATCTTTAATTCCAAATTTTAACAAGCGACAAACAGATAGGAATAATCAAGTAAGACTGGCCACTACTTGAATCTGTTTTGATGGGTAGCTGTGATATTAAATGAAAAGGAAGTTGGACATGAAGTCATCAGATCTGGACGTGAATTTGAAATCTGGTTCACTCATTAGATGCTTAACTTTCAATAACCCACTTAACCTCTCTGAACTCCAGTTTTCTTGGTTGTAAAATGGGATAATAATGCCTAGTTCAGAGTGGTTTGTGAAGATTAAATTGCTTTAGTGTATTAGAGTGCTTAATAAGAGCTGGAGCTCGATTGGACTTTAAATAAAGAATTAATGAAGAAAAATATGAATGAGTTCAATCTAAGTTTTTGGAAGCATGCCTTTTTTTCAGACCAAAGGAAGATAAATTGATCCCAAAATATGAGGCGCTGCAGCTGAGGAGAAAATTGAGGAGAGTGGCCAGCCCGTGCCAGACAACATGCTGAGGTTCTTGATAGAGTACGTACAGAATTCCCACTCTATTCCAGGGTAAGGAAAGCCTTTCCGAAATCTCACACGGGTTCTCAGCATATCATGCTGGGCCACTCTGATTCAAACAAATCTCACCAGAATAATTAAATTGTTTCAATGACCATGTGATGCATTCCCATGGAGAAGAAAAGGCAAGGGGAGAATTGGTTCTCCACAGCCTAATCAAATGCAACCCAATCTCACAAACAATGACTGAACCGCTTGCTATGTATACCCTGACTGTACTAAAAATGAATATATATGTCAATAAGTGCATGACATAATACCATATAATGCAAAGAATAAAGTTTCTGTTAAAAACGAACTGTGGACATTTATTTGCTCACTGAGGTAAAGAATTAAATGAAAGTGTTGAGATTTTTCTTGGACTGTGAGTTCGTTCCCAAGGGCTGGCTTAACAAACTAATACAAACTAGGTGGCTTAAAACAACAAAAAATTATTTTGTAAGAGTTCTAGAGACTAGAAGTTTGAAATCAAGGTGTCAGCAAGGCCGCACTCCCTTGGAAAATTCTATAGGAGGATTCATCTTTGCCTCTTCCTAGCTTCTGGTAGTTGCCAGCAATCTCTGGCATTTCTGGGTTTATAGATGCATTACTCCGATCTCTGTCGCCATTGTCGCATGGTGTTCCCTGTTTATCTGTGTCTCTGTACCCAAATTTCTCTTTTCTCATAAGGACACCAGCCATATTGAACTTAAGGCCCACTCCAATTCGGTATGGCCTCATCTTAACTTGATTACGTCTGCAATGACATGGTTTTCAAATAAGCTTACATACACAGGTTCTGGGTGGATGTGCATTTTGGGGGACACTATTCAACACAGTACAGATTGTATTGTATTTCAAGAGCAAAGGCTTACATATATGGAGATGTCTAAAAGCATTTAGAATTTAGTGTCTTGAGTGAGGGCAGAGGCACAAAACCACATATAAAAAATCTTGTTCCCACACACACAAAAAAAGCTGGTCCTTAGCAGGAATTTTCAACGTGCCTTTGCATTTTCAGGCCCCACTTTTTAGTCGCTTTGCTCTTTTTCATCTAGAATTCTCAGAGACCCAGAACTTCCATTTAAACCCTAACCTGTCTCTTTCAATTATAAAGGAAATATATTCCATTAGGTCGTTAGATAATGGTTTACCTATAGGAAGGATTTGCATTCTACAAGAAGAACCACAAGAATGGAAAATAAAACAGAAAAATAAGGAAGATTTCACAGTCAGTAAGGAAGATTTCCCAAATCCAGTGGTTCTGTGTAAAGGACATGCTTGGGGGAGAGGGATGAGACAGAATACTTTCCACCACAGTCCATTGGTAGATGGCTACTTCCCCAGGAGCAGCATGGCCCCCTGGTTGCCCGTTATAATGGCCACTAAAAGGGGCTGGCTTCTAGGAAGGAAAGTGGGAGTCAAGGGGCCAAATGAAGCCACTGAATGCACAAAAAGTATTTTCTACCATTTTGAAGCATCAAGAATCCAAGTTGATTTTGCAGCCATCATTGTGAAGATTTCCAGAAGGTGGTGGGAATGTGGGTGATGCCTGTGGCCTACCAGATTTAATAGACGGCTGTGAGTTGAGGGTTGAGGGAGGCAGAAGGGATGCTGTTAGAGAATCCCCTCTGAATGCCAATTCCACAGTTCTAATTTCAGGACACCTGTCAGAAAAAAAAAAAAAATTCCAACACTTCTATAATAACTGGTTGAGAGTCAAATGGGCTTTCACTTCATGCCCTCCATTGCAGTACCGATGTACTTCATTAAACTACTGCCACATTTTCTCCAGAGATGAATGCTTTTCAGTGCTGGGTGAAAAAAAAAGTGAAGTGACAGCTAAATACAATGGAGCATAAATCAATCTGTAAATATCTGCTCCGGGGCCTTTGGAAAAAAAGGTGAAGGAAGTGTGCATACATATGTAAGCTCTCGGTAGCAAGACTGAATTTACCACTATGCTCTCCTCATCATTTTAAGAGCCTAGGATATGAAAAAGCTGATACAAAGGAACAGAGAAAAACCTGCCTCTGTAGTGTCAGGCCTTCAAATTCTTGAAGCAGGAAGTCTTTCACTGAAGTTTTCTAGGGAGAGGTAACCTTATATTTTGAGTTAAAGAACATAATCTAAAGTATATATAACAAATAATATTTAAAATAAGAATAAAGTATTGAAAATTTGAAAATAACCTTGATTCTTTTTTAAGAAAAAATATTACAGGAGACAGTATGACTATGTTGTTGTTAGCTGTCTTCAAATCAGCCTCCACATCACGGGGACCCTTGCACAACAGAACGACATGCTGCCTGGTCCTGCACCATCCCCATGATCACTTGCACATTGGACCGTTGTGACCTATAGAGTTTCCATTGACTGACTTTCAGAAGTAGATCACCTGGCCTTTCTTCCTAGTCCATCTTAATCTAGAAACTCTGCTGCAACCTACTCAGCAGCATAACAATACACAAGCCTCCACTGACAGAAGTGTGATGGCTGTGGGTGAGGTGCACTGACTGGGAACTGCCCCTGAGTTTCCTGGATAGAAAGTGAGAATTCTACCACCGAACAACCAGCACCTCGGTAAGAGTACAGGCTAAGCTTAAAACTCAAATCTCAATTTTTATTTGTTTTTCATGTGTATCGTCTTTTCTCTCTCTCTCTCTCTCTCTGTTTCTCTCTTCCAAAGAAAAGAAGACCCTGTCAGCTGTTTTGAAACTACAGTTAACACAAAGGGTTTATTCTTGTTTTTCAATGGTACTGCCAAAGTATTATGCTTTTAGTTTTTATTTCTTTCCCTTGGCATGCTAAAAAGACGCAGTTTACATGTAAGCATTGGAGAATTTCTCTCTGAGTTATTGAAAATGAGTGCTAATCTATGGGAAAATTGTGAAACTGATACAATGTAAAGGTAATTCATTTTAACAAAGGTTGTTGGGGTGTACTGAAACATGTCAGTTGGACTCACCATTTTAGATACTGCGGGTATACAAGTCTTTAACGCATTTGCTAGAAATACGGCAACAATTCAGGAGGGTGCTTTGCTGCAGAGCATAAATTTTATATGTTTGTCTCCTTAAATTGTGCCAGTAGATAGTGGTTATAAGTCTCAGGATGTATTTGCAAAAGACTTTCCTGTCTTACTAGAAAAGCAAATTAACGAAGTTCTTGGCTGGTAGCTAGGGTTAGAGTATCACCCAATCTTAGGGATGGAAGTGAGTTTGGAGTATGTACTCACTATTTATTTTAAACTCAGTAGTATGCCAATGTTTCAAAGCAGAGAAAGTAAAAGCTCTACAGTGCACATATCATAAGCCAAGAACAAATGTCTATTTGTTTCCCATTCCTGAACTGAGTGAAATATGCCTATTTTTACAATGTTGACTGTCTTCTACTCTTATAGCTATTGTGTGTATAGAAAGGCTGTCTGGAAGAAGCTCATGATCTGGGCTTAGAATTGGGTTCAAATCACAAACAAACTACTTGTCTTCAGATTTCTCAAATATAAAAAATTATTAGCATGCTTTTTGTGATTATTATATGTGATAGAATATATGATGCCCTAATGCAATGTTGGCTTTCAGTAATGGTTAGCTTTTACCCCCTTACTATTATTATACCTTATCCCTTTGTTATTATCCCCTTATTATCATTGCTGTCAAGGCACAAGAAGGAAATGGTTCAACAAGTAATTGTCGAGCATGTCCTATGAGCTACAAAATGTGTCAAGAGATATAGCATACTCAGGCCTGGCAGTCAATGGTATGACTTCTATGAATCAAACAAAGGATCAAGAAAAAGAAGAGATGCCCTGGTAAACAAAGAAACTATTAGGCAGACCTGAAATTTTAGATTAGGAAAATGGGTAATATATGACATTTGAAAACAGACTGGATGTTCTGGAAGCAAGGCTGACCATTAAACTTCTCAAGCAAACTAATAAATTGACGACCATGTTGAATAGTGTTACTTGTTCTCAATTCTTTGTTTACTGTCTGCCCTTTCCGTGGCTTTCCTGCTCCATTGGCTTTGCTCTTGACCATGACTTGCTTTGGCCGATGCAACATAAGCAATCTTACACAGACTTTATATATGCTTCTGCAGTTTATCTTGGATCTTGTACTTTTGCTTTCTACCATGAAGTGAGTGTATCCCACTCATGATACCAGATGATACCAGAGTGACTAACATGTGAAGGAGACCTATTCCAGTCAACCCATAGACTTGTCCACAGGAATAATATTTATCATTAGAAACCACTGAGATTTGGGGAATTGGTTGTTCAAACCAACCCAGCATCTCCATGGAAGAAAGGTCTGGTGAACTGCTTCTATAAAGATTACGGCTAAGAAAACCTTATGAAGCAGTTCTACTCTGTCACACATGGGGTCGCCATGAGTTGGAATCTACTCAAAAGCAACGGCTTTGGTTTTTGGTTTCATTATGTGGTATTATTGCAGAAAAGGCACCTTACTAATAAGATTTTCTTTTAAACAGATATCCTTTATGTTTCAATGCTTTTCTTCAGAGGAGAGGCTAAGTGTTACGCTGGAGAAGGGCAAAGAAGGTGTTTTATTGGCAGAAGTGTGTTATGGGTTCAATTGTGTCCCCCCAAAATAAGTGTTTTTTAAAAAAAAAAACCTATACCTGTGGTTAAACCCTGGTGGCGTAGTGGTTAAGTGCTACTGCTGCTAACCAAAAAGGCTGGCAGTTCAAATCCACCAGGTGCTCCTTGGAAACTCTATGGGGCAGTTCTACCCTGTCCTATAGGGTCACCAGGAGTTGGAATCGACTCAACGGCACCCAACAACAACAAACAAGTATAGACAGCCACTTGAGAAGAACATAGTCTAAGATTAAATCTGAATTGATGCTGCTTTATAAAGTCTCCAAAGGAGAAAAATAGTGGCCATAGTTTTCTCCAGCAGAATGGTTTCTCCTATAGTTTTCTCTGATGGAATGATTTGCTAAGATTTCTCTAATAAAAATACATTCTTGAATTATAAAGCAGCAGTGAATTTACAAAACGTTAGAGAGAAATCATGTTAGCTCATTTGGCCCTCCACAAGAAACTATTTTGTCTAAAATCGGGTATCTTAATGATCAAGGTGTTTTATTAGTGCATATTCCCGGGGAGCCACATATACCCACCGTGTAGTAAAGTGGTATTTCAGAAACATGGATGTCTCATATTAAAGACATTTTCTTCATGAGGTAATATTCCTGAAATATAGGCGGGGTAATCCATGATCCACTTAATCCATGAGGTAATGGGTCTGAAATACATGCCATAAAGCACAGTAATTTCTTGAAGAGGAAACTGAACATGAATTATTATATTTTCCAGAGTGACAACGTGGTCAGAATGACTAAAGCTAATTTTTTTTTCACTTTTTTCCCCTTTTATTTTACAAAGGTAAAGTTAACTCTTCCTTGTTTTAGAAGAAAAAGTGATTTATAAAATATTTTTCTGCAAAGAAAGAGGCAACATCAACAATTTGACAGTCTACAAAGTGGCAAAGTATGTTGTGACAACCTGTCCCCCTACTCCCCTACATACACATATTCAAAGAATTACTGAGTCACCTCCCTACCCCCAGTAAATATTCCTTTGGAGTCACAAGAGTGAAAATACTCTAAATACAAACCCTTAAACACATGTGCACAGATACTTCAGGACTCTTAGTGACCAATTTGTTTAAATTCTTCATTTTGTAGACCATGAGGTGAAGATCTAAAAGTTTTAAGTGCCATTTGTGGTGGTTTTAAAATTATGTTGACAACATTTTTGACAAGCATGCCTCAAAAGTTGGAACCTTCTTTGTCCTTGAGGGTAGAGCAGACTTACTTCTAAAAAAGAGTGACTTACTTCTAAAGAATAGAATGTGGCAGAAACGGGAGCATTGTGAAAAGAAAAAAAGTCTAGAGAGTAATAAGTGGAGGTGGCTAGCACATTCTGCATTTTGAATCCCTTCACAATTCACTTACTTGCTTGGGAACACTTTCTAAACGTGGAAAGAGTCTACAAAAACCTTCCACAACTTTTGGTCCCTCACTTGCCTCCATAATCTGCCTGAGCCTCAGTAATTCATCTCCATACAATAAATGGGAAAAAAAAATTAATTACATTTCCTGTTTAGTCATTTGTTTTTGTTCTAAAGATGAAGTGAGCTCAATGCTGTAAGTTAAGGACGATACTTGGATCTCCTCCTAAATGAGCATGTTTACACAACTCAGAGAAATGATAGGAAACTAATTCACTTCCCATAATTTCCTCATATTGTTTATGTGTTTGGACTCACCTCCTTTTCTTGCATTAAAACACTTAGAAGGGCTCATAAAAACTAGAGTGTCTGTTATATGAGAAGCTGCTGTCTGCTGTCTACCACAGGAATGTATATTTACTGGGAGATGTTTGGGCTGGGAAATCTGCTTTTCACTGTTAAGTGCAGTTCTGGCTATATGCAATAGAAGTATAAGCCCATTACTCACTGCGTTATGTGGTCAGCATGTCCCAGGAATGCCATTCCCACTGCCATTCTCCATCTTTTTCTCAGTTAGAACCCTGCCTGTAAAAACCCGTAGCCATGCAGTCAATTCCAACTCACAGAGACCCTACAGGACAGAGTAGAATTGCCCCATAGGATTTACAAGGAGTGGCTGGTGGATTTGAACTACTTACATTTTGGTTAACAGCTGAGCTCTTAACTACTGCACCATCGGGGCTCCTAGAGCCTCGCAGGACAACTGATTTTCTGATGTTTCATGTTAAGTCAATTGGTTGCATTTTTCTATTCAACAAAACTTGATTTGGTTATGGAATAGTATGATTTTTGTTATTGCTGTTTTACTGTGTACTGGACTATTATTTGGTGTTTATACTCTTTATTCCTCACTCCTATTCTGTATCCCCCCAAACACATTTACAGACAAGTTTCTGAATTATCAAAAACTCTTGCAAGAATAAACATAGTTGTTTTCAGGTCGGGATGTTGAAGGACATCTGGAATGGTTTAATTCTCACAGAGTTGAAAAGCCATTATCAGGATATAACATCGGTTGAATTTTTGTAGCCTAATACAATGGATAATCAGAGGCTATATGTTAAAACAGCTGTCTGGTTACCAATGACTCTTGTTTTGCAGGCTTGTTCACACACACGGCACATAAAAAGAAATGAAATTTTGAGGACTATTGGCAAAAATTCAAACCAACCATTTGAAATTAATGGAGAACTTATGTTTCATTTTCTACTCTGACCTTTAAAAATGAGCAGTAAAACGGATATAATTGGATTTTGTCTGTTTTTCCACCCACACTCTTTTTTCAGAGATTGTGCCCTAAGGACGTTGCCCCAAGGTGAGAATAGAGGAAGGAAGGAAACTCATTGACAAATGAGTAATTGGTTTTAAAGTAATCCAGAGAAATGAGACAATGTGTGCCTAAATGTCTTTGCCTCTAAAGGAAATCTTATACCATGTTCTATGAGACTGACAGACTTAGGTTAGTAACCTGTTACCTGGGTCCAACAGGTAAAATGAATTAAGAACATTCATTTAGAAGAAATTATGGATAACATTGCAAAGAATGGGAATTCTAGAATGCTTAATTGTGCTCATGTGGAACCTGTATATAAACCAAGACACAGTCCTTTGAACAGAACAAAGGGTACTGCGTGGTTTAAAACCAGAAATGGTGTGCGTCAGGGTTGTATCCTTTCACCATACTTATTCAATCTGTATGCTGAGCGAATAATCCTAGAAACTGGACTAAATGAAGAAGAACATGACATCAGGATTGGAAGAAGACTCATTAACAACTTGCAATATATTAACAAACTGCAATATACTGATAACACAGGCTTGCTTGCTTGAAGAATGAAGAAGACTTGAAGCACTTATTGAAAATGAAGAAGACTTGAAGCACTTATTGATAAAGATCAAAGACTACAGCCTGCCTTCGGTATGGATTATACCTCAACAGAAAGAAAATAAAAATCCTGACAACTGGACCAATAAGCAACATCATGATAAATGGAGAAAACATTGAAGTTGTCAAGAATTTAATTTTACTTGGATCCACTATCAACGGCCATGGAAGCAGCAATCAAGAAATCAAATGACTTATTGCATTGGACAAATCTGCTGCAAAAGACTTCTTTAAAGATGTCACTTTGAGGACTAAGGTATGCCTGACCCAAGCCATAGTATTTTCAGTTGCCTCATATGCATGTGAAAGGTGAACAATGAATAAGGAAGACTGAAGAAGAATTGATGCCTTTGAATTATGGTGTTAGCGAAGAATATCAAATATACCAAGGACTGCCAAAAGAACAAACAAATCTGTCTTGGAAGAAGTACAGCAAGTATGCTCCTTAGAAGTGAGGATGGTGAAATTTCATCTCACTTACTTTGAACCTGTTATCAGGACCAGGCCCTGAAGAAGGACACCATGCTTGGTAAACTAGAGAATCAGTGAAAAAAAAAAAAAAAAAACTCAACAAGATGGATTGACATGGTGGCTGCAATAGTGGGCTCAAACAGGAATGATTGTGAGGATGGTGCAGGAGGACCAGGCTGAAGCACAGAGGGTTACTGTGAGTTGAAACTGCCTCGACAGCATCTAAACACAACAACCATTTAGAAGAACAGAGAAGTATTATTCATGTTATTAAAAGTCTGTTCCTTTCTCACAGAAAAAGAAATTATCTATCTTTAGATATATATAGCTGTATATATCTAAATATATGCACATCTAAAGATCTAAATACCTAGATATATATCTGATTATTTTGTTGTTGTTAGCTGCTGTCAAGTCACTTGACTTATAGAGACCTTATGTAACAAAAGAACAAAACAATACCCATTCCTGTGCCATCCTCACAATTGTTGGTACGTTTCAGTTCATTGTTGCATCGATTGTGTCAATTCATCTCATGTAGGATTTCTCTCATTTTGTAGAACCCTCTACTTTGCCGAAAATCATGTCCTTTTCTAGCAAGTGCATAATATCTAAATATAGATAAATCTATATCTGATTGTATTATGCTAGATATAGATAAATATATAGATATCTAGATCTGTATATGATTATATAGTATTTCTAGATATATAGCTAAGTAGAGACAGATAAATAGATAGACAGCAGATAGATAATACACACACCGACATCACATTACCTCTTACAGAATTAACATATAGGGCACGCCTAGGTTACAGCCATATTTGTTTCAAATGTGTGTTGGGGGTTATGTGTAGTGAAATGAAGAAAGCAATTTTATTTCTGTAAGATTAAAGTGTATTTCTGACTAAAATAATGGATTTGACATCTCAGTCATAGAAAGTCAAGCCACTCACACGTTATGGCTTCTCATTGGAATTGGATGAGCACCAATTACACAGAGAATTGTGTGTTGTAATTTCAATAGCTAGTTTACGTCTCTTCAATTGGCAAAATACTACCAGAAATCAGGAGTCGGAAAGCACCGTTGCTGATGTTGAGTGCCATTGAGTCGATTCCTACTCATAGTGACCCCATGGACAGAGTAGAACTGCGCCATATGGTTTTCTTAGCGGTAATCTCAGATCACCATATATTTCTCCCACGAAATTGCTGCTGGGTGGATTTGAGTGGCCACCTTTCTGGTTAGCAGCAGAGTGCTTAACCATTTGTACCACCACAGCTCCCCCAGAGCACTAGTCTTTGTAACATGGTTTTGAAAGCTGGATCACGTTACTTAATATAGTCCACACCTAAAAGTAATAGTATGTAGCCTGGAATCAGTAAGGACCAAAAAGAACATATGAACAATAAATTGGGGTGGATGAACTGCTGAGAGCCATAACCAGAGAGAATGAAAAACAAAACACAGAGAATTCTGTGAAAATTATGACAGAACCAGAGCAAAAGACAGTCTTGTTTGTTTTTTCATTAACTGATTTGGTAAAAATAGTTTAGCAGAATGCACATAACACAGATATTGTGACTGCAAAGCACTGAGACTGGTTTCATCAGTCTCACACCTTTGCGTGCTTCCATTCAGATGCTATAAACTGAACGATGTCCACTTTCCTATAGACCTTATGGCACCTATCTATAAGCAGACACTTTATGAGGATGCTGACTTGCTCTCCTTCCTGGTTTAAATGGAACAATTATGTATTCTCCAGACAAGTTTCAAATAGGTCACATCGAAAGTTTAATAAGGTTTCCTTTCCTAAGTAACTTCTCTCTAAAGAATTCAGGGCCAGTTTTCTAACCAAAGAACTTGACCTATTCTTTACACCAAGACATTCAGATACATTTCATTAATAAAACAATTATCCAGTTGTTCTGCTCCCTACGAGGCCAAGTGTTTGGTTGCTACTAACTTCTTCATGCTTCACATTCCATAGACAAAACCATTTCATGTGATAGTGTGTGGGTATAAATTGTGAGCCTTGTATGGTTTAAATAAACCCTTGAATTTTCTCCCCTTAACTGAAGCTTTAACATTTCTGAAATTAGCTCATTTGAATTCTTTGTCAACCCTTGAAACTTGATTGGTTTTTACCTGAAGCGAATGGCATGGGTCTAAGTCCCTATGGGAGCCCTGGTGGTGTAGAGGTTAAGAGCTAAGGCTGCTAACCAAAAAGGTTGGCAATTTTAATCCACCAGCCACTCTTTGGAAACCCTGTGGGACAGGTCAACTCTGTCTTACAGGGTCACTGAGTTGGAATCAACTCGACAGCAATGGGTTTGGTTTTTTGGTTAAGTTCCTATGTGGCACAAATGGTTAAGCACTTGACTACTAGCCAAAAGGTTGACGGTTTGAACCCACTCACAGGTGCTTCAGAAGACAGACCTGGCAATCTGCTTCTGAAAGATCACGGCCTTGAAAACCCTATGGAGTAGTTATTCTCTGCACACATGGGGTCGCCATGAGTTGAAATTGACTCAATGGCAACTAACAACAACATATTTTGAGTCATTCACTTGTAAATAAATGTTAAGAACAAAGTTCTTGGCAAATCTAATACAAGAAAGTCACGTTTAATCACATATGCTAATATTCATGAACTCTGAAACTAAAACAGTTTGAAAACTAATGCTGCAGCTAAATAATAAGATAATCTATTAAATTAACTAAATCCTCTAAATTAACTCCTAAGATTATCATAACATTTGTAATAAGTTGAATTTGCAGAAGGATTTTTCCCACATTTGTTTTTTGATGGCCATCTTAAAGTCAAGAGTCTCTTACATTGAAAAGTAGAAGCTTCATATATTCTGTTAATTCATTTAAGCTCTTTGATCTAGATATCAGTTGTTGTTTTTGTTAGTTGCCATCAAGTTGGCTCTGGTCATGGCAACCCCATGTACAACAGAACAAAATGTTGCCCAGTCCTGCACCATCTTCATGGTGTGTGTCTTAGTTATCCAGTGCTGCTATAACAAAAGTACCACACGTGGATGGCTTTAACAAAGAGAAATTTATTTCTCCACGGTAAAGTGGGCTAAAAGTTCAAATTCAGGGTGTCAGCTCCAGGGGAAGGCATTCTCTTTCTGTTGGCTTTCTCATCAGTCTTCCCCTGACCAGAAGCTTCTCTGCTCAGGGACCTCGGGTCCAAAAGGCACACTCTGCTCCCAGCACTGCTTTCTTGTTAGTATGAGGTCCCCATCTTTCTCCTTGCTTCTCTTTCCTTTTCATCTCTTGAGAGATAAAAGGTAGTGCAGAACACACCCCAGGGAAACTCCCTCTACATTGGATCAGGAATGTCACCTGGGTAAGGATGGTACAATCCCACCCTAATCCTCTTCATATAAAATTACAATCACAAAATGGAGGACAACCACACAATAATGGAAATCATAGCCCAGCCAAATTGATAACACACATTTTTGGGGGGACATAATTCAATCCATGGCAGTATGTCTGAGTCCATTGTTGCAGCTATTCTGCAGTGCATTCCAACCTAGGAGTTTCATCTTCCTGCACTATGCTCAACCAAGGATTCCAGTTAGTGTATATTTTTTCACTTTCCTTTTTTTTTTTTTTTTGCTGCAAGCCTTTCTGCATGTTTCTTAACCAAAGGCAGGAATATTATATGTAAAAACTGATCAGGAAATAATCATGAAGATTTATTTCAATAGATAATTTTCACCAAAAACCATTGATCGTTGCTGTGGTCATTGCTTTTATTTAGTTTGATTTTTGTTTCTAACAAATCGTATTATGTTTTAGGTTCAGCATAGAGTTATTATGTTAGTAACGTAAAAAGGGTCCTACCTCTTTATTGATACAGGAACATTTGTGAAAGTGTATGAAGCAATCACAGATACATCTGTGAAGCGTGGCAGGGAACTCTTTTTTCACTGAGTAGGAAACTAGTTGATTAGTTGATCAGCAATTTCAGTCAAAGCTTTCTATCATACCGGTCACACATGGCATGGAAATTTGTTCTAGTAGTTAATGCTGCAAAAGTCTAAGGACTGTTTCTTGACACACTTAAGTGACCATCAGTAACCCCAAACATCAATGCGATAGAAAACAGAATCAACATTCTACAGGGTCTGAGGAATATACATTATCACCTGCTTTATGGTTTAAGTCTTGGATTCATTACTTGCTAGCTGTGTAGCCTTACTCAAGTTACTGTACCTTTCTGTGTTTCAGTTTCCTCATCTGAAAAACAGATATTATCTATTTTCCTATTGTCTTGGAAGAAGTACAACCAGAATGCTCCTTGGAAGCAAGGATGGTGAGACTGCATCTCACATACTTTGGACATGTTGTCAAAAGAGGTCAGTCCCTGGAGAGGGACATCATGCTTGGTAAAGTAGAGGGTCAGCAAAAAAGAGGAAGACCCTCAAAGAGATGGACTGACACAGTGGCTGTAACAAAGGGCTCAAGCAGAGCAACAATTGTGAGGATGGTGCAGGACCGGACAGTGTTTCATTCTGTTGTGCATGGGGTCATTGCGAATCGGAACCTTCTCGACAGTACCTAGCAACAATTTTCCTAAAAGGGTTAAATGATGGAATATATGTAGTGTGATATAATTATATAGGCACGTATTGTGCCTTAGTGACTAGGTTCTAATACAACCTCTCTACAAAATTGTTCTCAGTATGGCAAGTGCAGGGCTCCTGTAAAAACCAAAGTCATCTCATGTCACTCCCCTGCTTAAGACTCTTCAATGGCTCCCCATTACTCTATGATAAAAGCAAAAGCCTTTACAATGGCCCATTAGGACCTACACAATGAGTCCTCATTCCTGATCTGTTATGTCTTTATCTTCATTTCCTACAACATCCTCCTGGCTCAGGCAGCTCCAGACCTCCTACCTACTCTTGATTTTTTTGCAAACGTTATAGTCGTGCTTCTGTTCCATTGGTTGGGATAATCTTCCCCCAAAACAACACCACAGCTCGCTTCCACTCTTCCTTCAACCACCTGCTCAGCTATCACCTTCTCAACTTGGCTCCACTTAAAATTACAAATCCTCCTCTATTCCCCCTGATTCCCTTTATCATGTCCTGTTTCTTTCTACTGTAACTGATATTCTCTAACATGCTATATAATATATTCATTATGTTTATGATTTGCTGTGTTTGGCCTGACTACGCTGTTAGCTCCATGAAGCAAATTATTTGCCTGTTTTATACTCGAATTTATCCCCCACATTTAGAACAGTGCTTGGCATAAAGTAGGTGCTCAAAAACGTTTCATGAATGAATAAGTAATTGATAAGTGGTTGTTGTTGTTAGGTGCCATCAAGTTTATTCCAACTTATAGCGACTCAGGCACCACAGAACGGAACACAGTCTATTCCTACACCACCCTCACAATTGTTGTTATGTTTGAGCTCATTGTTGCAGCCGCTGTGTCAACCCATCTTGTTGAGGGTCTTTTTCTTTTTCAATGGCCCTCTACTTCTCCAGGGAGTGGTCCCTCCTGATGACATGGCCAAACTACATGAAATGAAGTCTCGCCATCCTTGCTTCTAAGGAGCATTCTGGCTATACTGCTTCCAAGACAGATTTTTGTTCATTCTCCAGAAAAAAAAAAAAAAAAATTTTCTGGCAGTCCATGGTTTATTCAATATTCTTTGCCAACACCATAATTCAAATGCATCTATTCTTCTTTTGTTTTCCTTATTCATAGTCCAGCTTTTGCATGCATAGGAGACGATTGAAAATACCATGCCTTGGGTCAGGTGCACTTTTGTCCTTAAGGTGACATCTTTGCTCTTTAACACTTTGAAGAGGTCTTTTGCAGCAGATTTGCCCAATGTAATACACCATTTAATTTCTGGACTGCTGCTTTCAAAGGTGTTGATAGTGAATCCAAGTAAAATGAAATCCTTGAAAACTTCATTTCTTTCTCTGTTTATCATGATGTTGCTTATGGGTCCAGTTGTGAAGGTATTTGTTTTCTTTATGTTTAGGTGTAATTCCTACTGAAGGTTGTAGTCTTTCAAATTCATCAATCAGTGCTTCAAGTCTTTGCTTTCAGCAAGCAAGTCTGTGTCATCTGCATATTGCAGGTTGTTAATGAGTCTTGAAGCTGTGTTCTTCATATAGTCCAATCCTGATACTACATTCTTCTTCATATAGTCCAGCTTCTCAGATTATTTGCTCAACATACAGATTGAATAAGTATGGTAGAATGGTAGAAGTATACCACCCTGGCACACACCTTTCCTGATTTTAAACCATGCAGTATCCCCTTGTTCTGTTTGAATGACTGCCTCTTGATCTATATACATGTTCCACATGAGTACAATTAAGTGTTTGGGAATTCCCAGTCTTCATAATGTTATTCATAATTTTTATTATCCACATAGTCGAATGCCTTTGCATAGTCAATAAAACACAGATAAACATCTTTCTGATATTCTCTGCTTTCAGCCAAGATTCATCTGACATCAGCGGTAATATCCCTTGTTCTACACCCTCTTCTGAATTCAGCTTGAATTTCTGGCAGATCCCTGTGGATGTACTGCTGCAATCGTTTTTGAATTATCTTCAGCATAATTTTACTTGCATGTGACATTAACGATATTGGTCCATGATTTCTGCATTCTGTTGGGTTGTCTTTCTTTGGAACAGGCATGGATATGGATCTCTTCCAGTGTTCTGGCCAAGTATCTTCCAAATTTCTTGATATAGACGAGTGAGTACTTCCAGAACTGCATCATTTGTTGAAATATCTCAATTGATATTCCGTCAATTCCTGGAAGCTTGTTTTTGGCCAATGCTTCCAGTGCAGCTTGGACTCCTTCCTTCAGCCCATCAGTTTTTGATCATATACTACATCCTAAAATGGTTGACTATTGATCAATTCTTTTTGGTATAGTCACTCTGTGTATTCCTTCCATCTTCTTTTGATGCTTCCTGCGTCATTCAATTTTTTGTCCATTAAGCCTACCTGTTGCCGTCAAGTCAATTTGGACTCATAGAGACCCTATAGGGCAGAGTAGAACTGCCCCATAGAGTTTCCAAGGAGCACCTGGTGGATTTGAACTGCAGACCTTTTGGTAGCAGCCATAGCTCTTAACTACTATGCCACCAGGGTTTCTAATAGAATCCTTCAATATTGTAAATTGAGACTTGAATTTTTTCTTTCAACTTGAGAAATGCCAAGTGCATTCTTCCCAGTAAGTGAAAAGACCTCATGCACAACAGAATGAAACACTGCTGGGTCCTATGCCATCCTCACAATCATTGCTATGTTTGAGCCCTTTGTTGCAGCCACTGTGTCCATCCATCGCATTGACAGTCTGTTAATTTTGTCATACTGTGATGGCTCGTATGCTGCTGTGATGCTGGAAGCTATACCACCGGTATTTCAAATACCACCTGGGTCACCCATGGTAGACAGATTTGAGCAGAGCTTCCAGGATAAGACAGACTGGAAAGAAGGACCTGGTGATCTACTTCTGAAAAAATTGGCCAGTGAAAACTTTACAGACAGCAAGTGGTAGTGAGGTTTTATATTATTATTTGGTCTAATTTGCTTTCTTATGGCTTGGTTCATCGCTGCCTCCTCTATCGTTCTTTTCCAGTGTGCTGCTGGTGGCAGGTTAATCCTTCTTCCCAAGGAGATGTATCTTGGTTGGAAGCCCAGGGAGCCTCCACCTACCTCGGAATATGATCATTTCCCATTTCTTTGCTGCACAGCATGCCTTAGAGTAAGAATTCAAGAGGCTCCAAAGAACACTGGTTTCTTTATACTCTTGCTGGGGGGGGGGGGGAGGGGAACTCTGCAAAGTCAATCTTGCCAAGTGCCATAATTTTACTCCTTTTTGTGCTTTGCATACTTTTCAGCCATAGCTGCAGTGCCTGGGTCCCCATGCCTCCACCAGACACTGACCATTGACTGAGTAAAGCCACTGATGTCTCAGTCCAGTTTAACTGCTGCTAATGAGAGGGAAAGAGTCCCACCACAGCCAATCAAAATCCTCCCAAGCATATTTTGAAGATGTAAATCATGTTGGAGGGTAAGGTAAATAGTGAAGAGTTTAAAGACTACTTTCCCTTTAATAAAATCTGTAAATTTACTGCTTCCTTCTCTATTTTTGCTATAAAAGCAAGAAGCTTAAATTGGGCTGAGGGAGACAACAGATGGTCTAAGATAGAAAACATGAACAACAGTTGCCTTGTTTTCTTTAGGAACAAACATGGTGAGAGAGGCTCATGCTACAGTGTGTGAGGGACATGTATGCTGTGAAATGATTTATAATATTCTTATAAGTTTCTGTGGGCTTAAAAATAGATGACTGCACGTGGAAACTATACAGCTCTACTAAAGAAAATTGAAGAATAAACAAACAAACAAAAGCTTTACCTAGCACCTCAGTTGGAAAGGATCTAAGCTACCACTTTCCAAAACCAAACAAGTTGCCGTTGAGGCAATCCCAACTCATGGTGACCCCATGTGTGAGAGTAGAACTGAGCTCCTAAGGGTTTTCATGACTGTGACCTTTCTGAAACAGATTGCCAGGCCTTTCTTCTGAGGCACCTCTGGGTTCAAACCACTAACCTTTCAGTTAGTAGTCTAGTTAGTTCTTTGTGCCACTCAAGGACTCTAATCACCACTTTACAAAGTTTAAAACCATAGAAGAGAACACAAAAACTGTTGCCAATGTGTTGACTCTGAACCATAGCAACCTCATAGGGTTTTTAATGGTTGATGTTTTGGAAGTAGTTTACCAGGCCTTTCTTCAAAGGCACCTCTGGGTGGACTCGAACCCCAAGCTTTTGGCTAGCAGCCGAGCACATTAACTCTTTGCACCACTCAGTGGCTCTTCATTCATTATTGCAAACTGTTCATTAAAATCCCTGGTGCTTAAACACTCAGCTATTAACTGAAAAGTCAGCGGTTTGAACCCACCAGCCTGTCCAAGAGAGAAAGATGTGGCAGTCTGATTCTGTAGAGATTACTGCTTTGGAAAACTTATGGGGCAGTTTTACTTTGTCATATAGGGTCACTATGAGTCAGAATCAACTCCAAGACAAAGAGTTTGGTTTTCGATTTATGAGCAGCACTGTGCTAGGGTTTAGGGAAAGAGATTGTCATGGACCAAATTGTGTCTCCCAAAAATATGTGTTGTAAATCCTAACCTCTATACCTGTGGAAAGGAACCCTGATAGTGCAGTGGTTAAGCACTTGGCTGCTAACTGAAGTTTGGCAGTTTGAACCCACCAGCAACTCTGCAGGAGAAAGATATGGCAGTCTGCTTCCATAAAGATTATATATATAAAAAAAAAAATGCCATTGCCATCGAGTTGATTCTGACTCATAGTAGCCTATAGGACAGAGTAGAACTGCCCCATAGGATTTCCAAGGAGTGGTTGGCAGAGTCGAACTGCCAACCTTTTAGATAGCAGCTGAGATCTTAACCATTGTATCACCATGGCTCCCCATAAAGATTACAGCCTGGGAAATCCTATGGGGCAGTTCTACTCTGTCCTAGAGGATCACTATCAGTCAGAATTAACTAGAAGGCAACAGTCTATACATGTGAATGTAATCCCATTTGGGAATAAAGTTTTCTTTGTTAACGAGTCTATCTACCATGTTTGTCATTTTGTCATACTGTGGTAGCTTGCATGTTGCTGTGGTACTGGAAGCTTTGCCCCTGATATTTCAAATACCAACAGGGTCATCCTTGGTGGACAGGGCTCAGCTGAGCTTCTAGGCTAAGACAGACTAGGAAGAAGAATCTGGCAGTCTGCTTCTGAAAAATTGCCTAGTGAAAATCTTATGAATAGTAGCAGACCATTGTCCGATATAGTGCAAGAAGATGAGCCCGCAGGTTGGAAAAAAAAAAAAAAATGCAGGTTGGAAGGCACTCAAAATACAACTAGGGAAGAGCTGCCTCCTCAAAGTAGGGTCAGCCTTAATGACATGAATGTAGTCAAGCTTTCAGGACTTTTGTTTGCTGATGTGGCACAACTCAAAATGAGAAGAAAAGCTGCAAACATCCATTAATAATTGGAATGTGGAATGTACAAAGTATGAATCCAGGAGAATTGAAAGTCATCAAAAATGAAATGGAACCCATAGACATTGATATCCTAGGCATTAGCAACATGAAATGGACTGGTATTGACCATTGAATCAGACAATCATATGGTCTACTTTACTGAGAATTACAAATTGAAGAGGAATGGCATTGTGTTCATAGTCAAAAAGAACATTTCAAGATCTATCCTGAAGTGTAATGCCGTCGGTGATAGGATAATATCCATATGTCTACGAGGAAGACCAGTTAGCACAAATATTATTCAAATTTACACACCAACCACTAAGGCCAAAAATGAAGAAACTAAATATTTTTAACAACTTCTGCAGTCTGAAAATGATTGAACATGCAATCAGTATGCACTGATAATTACTGGTGATTGGAATGCAAAAGTTGGAAACAAAGAAGAAGGATTGGTAGTTGGAAAATGTGGCCTTGGTGATACAAATGACACTGGAGATCACATGTGCAAACACCTGGAGGTAGAAAACTAAAAGAGAAGAATGTGCTCATCATTTCTTAAGGAGAAAGAACTGAAGAAAGAATTCAAGCCTCGAGTTACAATACTGAAGTATTCTATGGGGAAAATATTAAATGACACAGGAAGCATCAAAAGAAGATGAAAAGAATACACAGAGTCAGTATACCAAAAAGAATTGGTTGGCGTTCAACCATTTCAGAAGGTAGCATATGATCAAGAATTAATGGTACTGAAAGAAGTGGTCCAAGCTGCACTGAAGGCATTGGCAAGAAACAAGGCTCCAGGAATTGACAGAATATGAATTGCGATGTTTCAACAAACAGATGCACTGCTGGAAGTGCTCAATCATCTATGCCAAGAAATTTGGACAACACCTACATGGCCAACCAACTGGAAGAAATCCATATTTGTACCCGTTCCAAAGAAAGGAGACCCAACAGAATGTGGAAATTATCTAACAATATTGTTAATATCACAAGCAAGTAAAATTTTGCTGATGGTCATTCAAGAGTGGTTACAATAGTACATCAACAGGGAACTGCCAGAAATTCAAGCCAGATTCAGAAGAGGATGTAGACCCAGGGATATCATTGCTGATGTCAGATGGATCCTGGCTGAAAGCAGAGAATACCAGAAAGATGTTTACCTGAATATTATTGACTATGAAAAGGCATTTGACTGTGTGGATCATAACAAACTATGGATAACATTGTGAAGAATGGGATTCCAGAACATTTAATTGTGCTTATGAGGAACCTATACTTAGACCAAGAGGTAGTTGTTGGGTTAGAACGAGAGAATACTGAATCATTTAAAGTCAGGAAAGGTGTGCATCACGGTTGTATCTTTTCACCACATTTATTCAATCTGTATGCTGGGCAAATAACCCAAGAAGCCAGACTATATGAACAAGAACGTGGCATCAGGATTGAAGGAAGGCTCATTAACAACCTGCAGTATGCGGGTGACACAACCTTACTTGCTGGAAGTGAAGAGCACTTGAAGCACTTACTGATGAAGATCAAAGACCACAGCCTTCCGTATGGATTACAACTCAACATAAAACAAAAATCCTTACAACTGGAGCAATCTAAGCAATATCATGATAAATGGAGAAAAGCTCGAATATATCAAGGATTTCATTTTGCTTGGATCCTCAATGTTCACTCGTGGAAACAGCAGTCAGGAAATCAGAGAGTGTATTGCGTTGGGCAAATCTACTAAAAGAGATCTTTTTAAAGTGTTAAAAAGCAAAGATGTCACTTTGAGGACTAAGGTGTGCCTGACCCAAGCCTTGTTGTTTTCAGTCACCTCATATGCATGTCCTTCACACGTGAGGCGATTCAGTAAGGAAAATGGAAGAAGAATTGATGCCTTCGAATTACGGTGTTGACAAAGACAATCGAATATACCATGGACTGCCAGAAGATTTACAGCCAGAATGCACATCAGAAGCAAGGATGGGGAAACTTCATCTCACATACTTTGGACATGTTATCAGGAGGGACCAGTCCCTGAAGAAAGACAGCATACTTGGTAAAATAGACGGTCTATGAAAAACAGGAAGACCCTCAATAAGATAGATTGGCACTGTGACTGTGACAATGGGCTCAAACATAGCAACAATTGTGAGGATGGCACAGGACCGGGCTGTGTTTCATTCTGTTGTACATAGGGTCACTATGAGTAGGAATCATCTTGATAGTATCTAACAATGAAAACAACAATGAGGCTATATCAGTGTAAGGTGTATCTTAAACCAATCATTTTTGAGATATAAAAGGAGTAGGTACAGAAGCAAGCAAGCACAAATGGCGAAAGATTAATGATGCCCCATGGAGATCACCAAGCAAGGGGGGAAGGGAAGCTGAGGGAGACAACGACATTCCCCCAGAGCAGATAGAAAGAGCCTTCCCCTGGAGCTGGTGTCCTGAATTTGGACACCAGTTTAGCCTCCTAAACTGTGAGAAAGTAAATTTCTGTTTATTAAAACCACCCACTTGTTGTATTTATGTTATAGCAGCACTAGGCCACTAAGACAGGGATGGAGAAAACAGCCGTTGCCCTCAAGGAAGTCATAGTCAAATGTGGGAGAAAGACAAGAAGTATAATGGTTTACAATATGATGTGGTTAAGGTCAATGACAAAGTAACTCTCTGGGTGTTAAGGGACTATAGAAAGGTGTTGGGGTGTGTTGTGGATTGAATTGTGTCCCCCCCAAAAAATATGTTGTAAATCTTAAGCCCCTATACCAATGAATGTAATGGCATTTGGGAATAGGACTTTTTTATTATATTAATGTAAGGTGTGTTTTAAACCAATCACCTTAGAGATATTAAAAAAAAAAAAAAAAAACAGCATATTAAGCACAGAGAAGGAAGCACAAGTGGAGGGGAAGATAGATACATGCTACGTGAACAATCCCCAAGCAATCGAGGAACAGAAGCTAAAAGGAGATAAGGACTTTCTCCCAGAGCCCACAGAGAGAGAAAGCCTTCCCCTAGAGCCAGCACCATGAATTGGGACTTCTATCCTCCTAAACTGTGAGAAAATTAATTTCCAATTGTTAAAGCCACCCACTAGTGGTTTTTCTGTTATAGCAACACTAAGAATCTAAGACAGGGATGCCACCCTCAAATGAGAAATGTTAAAACGAAAATCATATTAAGCCAATAATAGAAAGTGATAGAAGTTTATTTAATATACAATTTGCAAATTAGTGTACCATTTGCACTAGGGAGTCAAAAATGTCCCAAAGATCAGAGAACTTCCAAAAATTCTTACACCCCATCTTATTGATATTGCCATGGAAAGAGGCCAGAACAAAAGTGATAAAACAATTTGAGATCAGAAAGGATTTTGCATTCCCTTGAAGAAGAATTAAATAATTATTGATTTACCCTAAAACACAGCTTAAACCTTCGAGATAGATTGACATAGTGGCAGCAACAATGGGTTCAAACAGGGCAATGACTGTGAAGATGGTGCAGGACGGGGCAGCATTTGCTTCTGTCGTACACAGGGTCACTGTGAATTGGAACCTAGTCCACAGCACCTAACAAAAAGTCTATCCTTTAGAGTCTCTGCTTCTTGAAACTGGTTTCACATAGATAATTCTTCTCAAAAGAGCTCAATGCCTAAGGCAAAATGATCTTTCCTAATTTATCTAGATCATTTGATTTAAATGAGACTTTCAGAAACTAGTTTTCTCAAGGCTCAAGTTTCAAAAGGACATCTAAGGGTAATGGCGTGGGTGGGTTATCAAACTCCAAGACTCTATAAATCTGGATTCCAGGAGAATTGAAACTGTTTCTCTGAAGGCAAAGTATAATACATACTTCCAAGATTATGTAGCAAGTCACCTGAATCTTGAAGAAGGCCTACACTGAATTTAGCTAGATGAAAAACGCTTTGGTGAGAGAGGCCATAACAAGCAAAAGAAAGAGCTTCAGCAAAGAGATGAGAGCAAGAAAGTGTACACTGGAATGTCTTCACGAGGGACAAGAGATGGGCAGCAGATTGTGGAAGGCTTTCTCCACTCTGCTAAGGAATTTGGAATTCAACACCTTTAGAGAGCTACTAAGGAAATTAAGGCAAGGACAAAACATGACCTCTGCATTTTAGAAAAATAATACCACTGGCAATAGAGAAAAGGTATCAAAATTAAAGCATTTAGATTGATGGTTTAATTCACTGAGAAAGAAAGCTAAAAGGAGAATACTTTGGAGAGTAGTGTCAGGTGGAGGTCTTGGTAAATTTAGTTTGGGATTTGTTGAGCTTCAGTACTGAGGAAAATGTTTAAGACAGTAGGGAATACAGGTGTTGAGCTTAATGAGAAAGAAAGTTGAAGATCTTGAAAACTACATTGTAGCACATATGGCCTCTTGACATATTCTTTATTTTCCATCTTCTCTGACTACGTATAAACCCCATGAGTGCAAAGACCTTACTGTGTTTATTTCTATAACCCCAGCATCTACAACAGTGCCTGAATCACAGTGAACACACAAAAAACATTTGTTAAAAAGATAATTATTCAGAATTGTAGTTAAAGAAGATGTATTCAAATAAAACCATTTCTTATATGGAGTGGAAATGAAAGACAGCATAGAGTGGAACTCTAGGTAAAACATTGGGTGGGTGACATTTTATGATGCTGAGAAGGACGCTGTAGGGAATTGGCATAACCAGGAGATAAAGGAGTCATAGAATACAATGGAAGAGATTGTGGAAAACTGCTTTAAAATACCAAAGAGCTCTTGTACGGGAGTAGCTAATTACCTTGTAAAGAAGGTCAGTGTGATTCCCGTGCAGAGGCGGAAATAGAGCCAGAGTGCTGAGACTTGAGGAATGACAGAGAGGTGAGAACATCGTTACTCTTCTAAGGCACTTGAAAAAGTTCTACTCTGTCCTATAGGGTCACTATGAGCCATAACTGACCCCACAGCAACAGGTTAGAGGCTGAAGATAGGACGGAGTGGTACCTGGAGGAGGAAGTTCTATAGAGGGAGACCATGTCTGTGTTACTTCCTGCTGTATTCTGGGTGCTTTCTTATTTTCATAGTGTTAGTTGTTTTTTAGTTGCTGTCCATTTGGTTCTAACTCATGGCAACCTCATGTATAACAGAACAAATTTTGCCCGGTCCTGAACCATCTTCATGATCATTGGTGTATTTGAGTCCATTGTTTTGACTATTGTGTCAATCCAGCTATTGAAGGCTTCCATCACTTTTTCTGACCCTCTGCTTTACCAACCATGATGTCTGTTTCTAGTAATTGGTCTTTCCTGATGATGTGTCCCAAGTAAGTGAGCTAAAGTCTCACCGTCCTCACTTCTAAGGCTGATTTGTTTGTTCTTTTGGCAGTCCACGATATATTCAATATTCTTTGCCAACACCACAGTTTGAATACATCAATTCTTCCATCTTTCGTTTTCATTGTCCAGGTTTTGCATGCTTCTGAGGTGATTGAAAACACTATGACTTGAGTCAGCGAGTGGCTATATACTCCCATTGCCATTGAGTTGATTCTGACTCAGCAACCCTGTAGGACAGAGTACAACTGCCTCATAGGGTTTCCAAGAAGAAGCTGGTAGATTCGAATTGTCAGCCTTTGGATTAGCAGCTGAAGCTCTTAACCACTGCACCACCAGGGCTACCAAGGCTAGACACTCAATATAGCATTACTAACTGAAAGAATGATTTATTGAATGCAATCATGAGGGAGTGAGTGAATATGGGAGAGTCGGAATCAGGAAACACGTGGAACAGTAGCTTTGATTAGGAGATGGGGACTCCTCTGTCTCTTTGCCTACTTCTTCCAGATAAATAAATCTTGATTCTCACACACTTTTGTTCTTCTTTTCTGGATATTAAGGGGCTAAAGTTTCTCTGGGCTCTGAGCTCCCTTTCTTCTCCTGAATCCACACCTTTGGTGTTCTTTTCTCTGCACTTACATAAAATTGCATATGATGGGATCACACTTCTGCCTCTCTGCTCTCCATCTTCCCCACCTTAAGAGCTTCAGTTCTGCTTGGCTCAGCGTGTCTTGCATCATTCATTTTATTTCACTTACCTTTGTACATCTTCAGCTCTAGAAGAAAAACTACCCTCCTCATCAACTCACCCGTACTCTGCCTGGCCTCCCTACCCCACCACAGATCTTTGCATGAATTATCTGAGATTTCCAAGCAACTTTTATGGTTGTTTTACAATTAAACCTGGCCCCTTAACTCCTGTAAAATGCATCCTTTATGAAGTCATTGGAGACTCCCCACAAAATAATAATTCAATGTTATGATCGCTCTTATGAGTGGGTGAACTTCGTTTTTTCCCCATGGAGACACACAGGATGTGTGACATTTACAAGCATAACTCACTCTTCGTGGATGCACCTGGAAGTGGTATCATTTTCCTGAGCACATGGTGGAACCCCCCTCTTTTTCTAATACATGTGATTATGAGTTATGTTATAGGGGTAACATCACATCATTTCTAATTAATTTATTTCATAAACTCCAACTTAGCTATTAATACAAACTTTTTTTTTAAATTGTGCATGTATCCCAGACTCTATAAATAGGTTAGAGCACAATTAAGGCAGGCTTAATTATTCTAGAGGATAGAAACATTATCCTGTATGGCTGTTGACTGTACACTGAATTTTTGATCAACCATCTTATCAATTAGAACTCCTAGCAATGAGTGGAATTAGACAAGGTACCCCTTCAGTACATTCACGACCTATCCCAGAACAACTCAAAGATTAAACCTTGTTCTTGAATGGTGGTGTTAGTTGCCATCGAGCCAGTTCTGACTCAGGGAGACCTTATGTATAACAGAACAAAGTGTTGCCCAGTCCTGCACCATCTTAGCATATGTTTGAGTCCATTGTTGTGGCTACTCTATCAATCCATCTAATTGAGGGTTTCTTTTATTTTTCCCGACCCTTTTTTTTCTACTTTACCAAATATGATGTCCTATTCTATTGTTTTTTTCCAATGACATGATGTCCTTTTTTTTTTTTTTTTGATGGAAGTACAATGTGGATAATGTTGATCTTCATTATAAAAGTTGTGTTAGTTATCTATTACTAAATTATGCTAAAACATACTGGCTTACAACAATTTGTTTTTATTGTCTCACACAGTTTCTGTAGGTCAGAAGTCCAGGAAAGTCTTAGCTGGGTGGCTCTGGCTCAGAGTCTTTCATGAGGTTTTAATCAAGGTGCTAGGGTGGGTAGCTGGTGCTGCAGGGATTTAAAGGCTTGACATGCACTAGAGGATCATCTTCAAGATGGCTCACTCTTATGCTTGGGAGGTTAATGTTGGATGTTTGCAAGAGGTCTCAATTCCTTGCCATGTGGATTCTTCCATGAGGCTGCTTGAACGTCCCCATGTTATGCCACCTGGCTTTCCCTGGAACGAGTGATTCAGGACAGCAAGGCAGAAGCCTCAATGCCTTTGTAATTAGCCTCTAAGGTCACATACCATCATTTACCCCACATTTTACACAGGTGTTTTAGTTACCCAGTGCCGCCTTAACAGAAATACCACAAGTAGGTGGATTTAAAGAACAGAAATTTATTTTCTCATAGTTCAAGAGGCTAGAAGTCCAAATTTACCATGTGACTTTAGAGAGAGGTCCTTCTTTGTGTATTTCAACTTTTTGTAGCCAGCAATTCTTGGGGTTCCTGGGCTTGTAGAGTCAGCTGCCTGTGTCATTTTCAGATATTGTCTGTCTTCTCCCTGGATACGTCTGCTTCTGTGTCTAATCTGCTTTTTTTTTTTTTTTTTGTAACTCAGAAGTGATTAGGTTTAGGGCACACCTTACACTAATATAGGCCTGTTAACACAACAAAGATAACCCTACTCCCAAAGGGGATTTACCACAAACATAAGGGGTAAGATTCCAACACACATTTGGGGGGAACATGATTCAATCCATAACAACATGTTAGCCCTCTTCAATGTGGGAAGGGACTACACTTCATCTGGACATGAAGATCAGTGAGGACCCTCTTGGCTGCCACAAAAATATAGGGTTTTGAAGAACAGGTATCTGAGCAGACTACAATTATGCGTACAGAGGTATACTTGTGTATTTCAATAATTTTAGATTATGTGTTTGTATATCTATTTTTTTCTATTAGGGTCTTCTTTTAAAAGAGGTGCCTTGTTTATATCAAACTTTTAAAGGTCTCATAACCCTTAGCTTCACCATAATTAATACTCCATAAAGATTTACTGATAGTAAAAAGGGATATTGATATGCATCGTTTATGTGTATTGCTGTACATACTTTGGCATGCATATTTTTTCTATTTGCCTTGAAGCATTTCAGAGAGAGCTAAAAGCACAGATCCACTTTCACTTCAGCCAGCTCAGTTGGCTCTGTGTACTCCAAATGCCCTTGCATGATCTCAAGGGCATAATGGACACTGCAGGGACATTTAGTCTTCCTCCAAGAAAATCAGAGTGTAGTCCTGGCAACGAGGACTGTGTGTTGTGTTTCTGGATTAGATGTTCATTAAGGGAAAGTGGTGGATTTGAGCTTTATACTCAGGACTTACCACTAATGCTTTCCAGACCCGCAGGAATGCTCTCCACTTGTTTTTCTCCACTAACCATAAGAGAATAAAAAATAGCCCTGGGAAGTCTCAGACCAGTTCTGAGCCTCATACATGTGGTGATTTTATCATCTAGCCTTCTAACTGATTTGAGGCAGAAGAATGGCCTAACAAAATCTTGTTCATGTTACATGTGTTCATTTGCCCTGAATACAGGTACGTAATCCAAAAAATGGCTACAAGCACATTGGAGGATGGTTTAACATCACAGTGACATTGTGCTATAACAAGCTGGCAAGGACTCAGAGCCCAGGGGCAAATCATTTAATATATTCTCCATCTCTCTTTTGCCTCCTTGCCTTGCAAAAAGAGAGAAATGAAGGCGGACACATCTTACGGGACTCTTGTGACAAGTGGCTAATAAAAATCCAGGCAAAAGCACTTTATAAATATGAAACAGTACTTCATGAAGGCTGCTATGATAGGATGACACAACCTAAGAGACATAAATGCTTTCAGGATAATTAGCAGATTTTGGCAATGTCCCCAATGTCACTAAAACCCAAATAACCGCTTCTTCAAGTAATCCATTCTGTGACTGACTCAGCTGAGTCTTATTACAAATAGAAAATCAGGTGCAAGACTCTTCCTGTTTCTCAGGAGACACCTTATCACTTTTTTGTGGTAAGACGAATGTGGATAAGTAGGGTCAGGTTGTGTGTTGCAAGTATCAAAGAGACATGGTAAGTCAGGAAAACAAAGACCTCATTAAGACCAAGTTAGTCACAGGTATAGGCTTTGTTTGGCCTTTATATCCTTATTTATTTATTTACTTGGTAGTAAAATATATATATATAACACAAAATATGTCATTTAATCTTTTATAAATGTATAATTCAGTGGCAATAATTATATTCACCGTGTTGCAACCATCACCACTATTCATTTCCAAAACTTTTTTATTACCCCAAACAGAAACTCTGTACCCATTAAGGAATAATTCTCTGTTTACCCCTCCCCCAAGCCTTTGGCAACCGCAAGTCTACTTTCTGTTTCTATATATTTGCCGATTCTAGATATTTCTTACAAGAGGAATCATACAATGTTGTCCTTTTGTGTCTGGCTCATTTCACTCGGCATAATGTCTTCAAGCTTCGTCCATGTTGTAGCATCTATCAGAACTTTATTTCTCTTTAGGCTAAATAATATTTCATTGTGTGTATGTACCATATTTTATTTATCTACTGATGGGCACTTGGTTTGTTTCATAGACTCTGTGCCCTTAACTTAGCCCAATTCATTCCCTTGAATTCTACTTTGAGAATAATGACACTTTGGGTTTACTTAGTGGAGAAGACTAAGGCTTTCGACCAGAAAGTTTGCCACATTCTCCTGCCCACAAGAATCCTCATGGAGGACTTGCATAAGCATCCTTATCCCTGATAAACTAGCGCAGATTTGTTAGATGAAGATATCAAAACAACTTCTATTGAAGAAGTAGAAGAGAGGTAGAAACCTATAATCTTACTTGATTTTGAAACACTCCAACCCTCCTATATAAATATGTTTTTTGACAATTCATATTTTAGTAAATTGAAATTTATTTTTTCTGAAGGATTGAGATAGATTTGGGGAGGCGGGAAAGAACTGTGTTAAATCCTCTGCAATAAAGGGAAATTTGCCATAAGGTAGCCAAACAACATGGAAAGACATCAGAATGGGAATCCCAGTTCTGTCAATTATTGACTGTGTAAAACAGACAAGTGGTTTCTAACTCCAATTTCACAGATAAGAAAAAATGAGAATTATGAATATTAACATCTACCTGTGTATGCTGAGTGATTGAGGGGAATTTGAGTTTCTGAGTGTTTTGAGGTCAGCACTGAATCAGGGCATTTTAAAAAATTAAATGGGCTTATCTAAATGCATGATTAAATTTTTTCAGAGGTATATTATATGATATTTACAGTAAGATAAGAATGTATTTTAAATTGATGCTTGATCATATTTTGATTCTTTTAAACTTGTTCTACCTCATTTTCTCTGTAATGATAACTATAATTACCTCCATTCCTCATCACAAAACTGCTCCTTTTTCTTTCTTGACATTCTGCCTTCATTGACTAATGATTGTGAAGCTACTTCTGAGATTATTTGTAAAAAGATTTTGAAAGGATGTTGTATGCAGTCCACATCGTATGCATTATTTCTTATCTTATCTATAAAATAAATTTGCCTGAATTGGTGTTTGTTGCACGTGTTAAGCACCTTTTTCTACACATGTGACTTCTGAGAATTAGGTCAAAGCCATCCTGTCAAATTTTGGCCAATGGTCCCAATCATCTGTCCTTGAAGCATCAAGGTGAATTTTACCATCATTTCTTCTTTTCCTTTTTAATCTTTTCAGTTATTGTTGGAATTCTTTAAAATTGTGTTTTAATACCTTTCTCGCCCTTTTTTTCTCATGCCTGGAGTCCTTAGAAAAGATTTTGCTAGAAAACCATTCCACTGCACAGTCTAGCTTTTCATACTTAAAATCTTTCATTAAAGGAAAAAAAAAAAATTCTTAGGGCTTTGGAGAGTAGGCTTGTAGAAAAAATGACTTTCCTTATTTGCTTGCAGATAAATAACCAAGTGTCCACAATCAGTAAGACATCTCCTGTATGTAATTTATCTTTGCCTTATGTGTTGCCTGTTAAACATGACCTTGTGCTTCCTGACATATTTTCAAGTGACTGATTTTATAAAAAACCTTATCATATTCCTACATTACTTTACCAAGCTACACATCAAATTGATATTTTCTCCCTCTCTTGTAATGCTAACCTTTCCTGTATTTGAAGTAATTGTCTCATTCATGTAAAAATATTTACTTTAATTATTTTAAAATTACTTCTAGGGGAAAGAAACTCTAATATAGAATGATTACTTATAAAAACTAAAAAAAAAAACTCCTCTATTGTAAAAATCTTTTCCTCCCTAGCTCACATTGCCTTTCCCCTATAGTCCTCTATGTAATTGAATGTACCTGCAGTTTGAGAAAGGAGCCCTGGTGGTGCAGTGGTAAAGCACTGGGCAGCTAACCAAAAGGTCGGTGGTTCGAACCCACCAGCTCCTCCGTGGAAGAAAGATGTGGCAGTTTGCTTCTGTGAAGATTATAGCCTTTGAAATGGGGCACTTCTACTCTGTCCTATATTGTTGCTATGAGTTGGAATTGATTTGGTAGCTGGGTTTTTTTTTGTTTTGTTTTGTTTTGTTTTGTTTTTAAGTAGTATGAGGAGCCCTAGCTGGTGATTCCAACCTAACCAGCTGCTCTGCAAGAGAAAGACCTGTAATCTGCTTCCATAAAGAGTACAGCCTGGAAAATCCTACGGGGCAGTTCTACTCTGTCACATTGGGTCACTATGAGGCAAAAATCAACTCAATGGCACCTAATAACAACAACATATTACAGTATCCCTTTTTATTCTGTATTTATAATCATTGCTTTCCTAGTCTATTCCCTATACTAGCTGAACTGATGAAGTGTGAATGAATCCTACCCTACTGAATCCTATCTCCAGCATTTAACATTGTGAGTGCCCATATTTAGTTCAATGAATATTTGTTTAATTTTAATGACACTCAAAGATAAATTTTATTTATCATCATCTTTTCCCCAGTCTTATTTTTTGGTTAGTTTATGTCTAAATAATATCAACAAGAAGTGCCAATAAACTTGTCCTTAGACTAATATCCAAAGCTTAGAAACAATTCACTACATAGTTCTATTTTTTTATTCAAAATATTTGTTTCTATATTATTTAATAGAATGTTCCCAAAGAAACTTCTGGAACTAATTGTCAATTTGTCAGATTTTTGCTTGTATATCTTTAAGACGCTCTTTCGATCTCTGCCACTAATCTTGGTGGAAATTAAATTATATCCAAAACATAAAGTGTTACCATTTAAAGGTAATTTAGAATACATCTAACGTATTTTTTAAATTTGATCATGAAACTCATTTAACCTGGTTGATAAAAAATTAAATTATATGACTCATTCCAAAGAGAAAATGTAGAAATAAACTAGAACACATCTAAGTTTTCAGAACTGGGTTCATGGTCTACAGTGTGATTTAGTGGTGATATATTATTCTAGATAAAAACTAAATCTCTGTGACTTACTATACCAAAAGATTGTTTCTGGTTCAAATAAACCTAATGCAGTTGGTAGGGGCTTTTCTCCATTCAGTTACTCAGGGATCCAAGCTCCAACACCAATGTATCCTCAGCACCAACATGGCAGTGTAAGCAAAGTGACGTTGTGTTTGTTTTTATCTGCTAACAAGTCAGCCCCAACTCGTGGCAACATCATATACAACAGAAGAAAATGCTGCCCACTCCTGCACTATCTCCATCATTGGTTGAAGATTGGACTTTTGTGATCCATAGAGTTTCATTGGTTAATTTTAGGAAGTAGATCACCAGGCCTTTCTTTCTAAGTTCATCTTAGTCTGGAAGCTTTACTGAAACTTGTTCAGCATTATAGCAACACACAAGCCTCCACTGACAGTGGATGAAGGCTAAGCATGAGGTATATTAGCCAGGATTCAAACCTGGATCTTCTGTATGAAGAGCTAGAATTCTACCAGTGAACCAAAAACTATGTAGGTCACTTTTGCTGAACTTTATTTAGCCAGAACTAGTCATATGGACCAGCCAGGCCTTAACTTTAGCCAGTATCTACTATGGTATCCATTTTGGTCACCAAGTATTTAAATGCATTTTCCTTCAAACGTACATAATAGACTCACTTCTTCAAGGGAACCAACACAAAGACCATCTAGTCACTGTATCTCATTCAAAGGGCAAAGTCATTGGTGTTGTTCAGTAAAAAGAGATGGACTGACAGTGAAAACGCATTGGTAGTCTCTACCAGATTATTCTGATCAAGTGTGCTATACTAAATGCCTCTCATGATCAAAATACTGTACTAGGTGGTCAATAAAATTTTTCATATATCGTAATTTAATTAGCTGTAGAGATTTAGAAAATAATCATCCAGGGCATTGTGTTTTTAATCAATTCTCGTAGATACATCAGTATTATTAGTATGTATCCTTTGAAGGACTCATGGCGACCCTATAGGACAGAGTAGAACTGCCCGATAGAGTTTCCAAGGAGCGCCTGGAGGATTTGAACTGCCGACCCTTTGGTTAGCAGCTGTAGCGCTTAACCACTATGCCACCAGGGCCGCTATGAGTCGGAATCGACTTGTTGGCACTGGGTTTGGTTTTTGGTTTTATCCTTTGAAGGATTAGATGTGGTTAGCCAAGCTTGAAGTTTCCATTGAGTTATGACCTTTGGCTTTCTTAACTGTTTCCCCAGTCCTAAAAGCTAGATGTGCATTTTTTTGTACTAAGAGGAGCATAAGGTCATTGCACTAGCCATGAAGTGATCCCCATTTCTCCCCATTTAATGTTGCTGTTCAAAATAAGAAAATGAACAAAACATAACTAAAATATATACTTTTTAATGGAGATTTTAATAAAATTGTACAAAGGAGTCTCTTTTTTTCTTTTATTGTACTTTAGATGAAGGTTTATAGAACAAACTAGTTTCTCATCAAACGGTTACACACATTTTTCTATGACATTGGTTAACAACCCCACAACACGTCAACACTCTCCCTTCTCGACCCTGGGTTCACTATTACCAGGTTTCCTGTTCCCTCCTGCTTTCTAGTCCCTGCCCTAGGGCTGGTGCACCCCTCTAGTCTTGTTTTGTTCCATGGGCCTGTCCAATCTTTGGCTAAATGGTGAACCTCAGGAGTGACCTCATTACTGAGCTAAAAGGGTACCCGGGGGCCACACTCCCAAGGCTTCTCCAGTATCTGTCAGGCCAGCAAGTCTTTCTTTTTGAGTTAAAATTTTGTTCTACATTTTTCTCCATCTCTGTTTGGAACCCTCTATTGTGATCCCTGTCAGAGCAGTCAGTGGTGGTAGCCCAGGCACCATCTAGTTTTACTAGACTCAGTCTGGTGGAGGCTGTGGTAGATGTGGTCCATAAGTCCTTTGGACCATTTTTTCCCTAGTATCTTTAATTTTCTACATTCTTTCTTGCTCTCGAAGGGGTGAGACCAGTGGAGTATCATAGATGGCCGCTCACAGGATTTTAAGACCCAAGATGCTACTCACCAAAGTAGAATGTAGAACATAGTCTTTATAAACTATGTTATGCCAATTGAGTTAGATGTTCCCTGAGACTGGTCTGCACAGCCCTCAGCCCAGCAATTCGGTCCCTCAGGGAGTTTGGATGTGTCTATGGAGCTACCATGACCTTGCCTTGTACAGAATGTTCTGGCTTCCCCAGTATTGTGTACTGTCTTACCCTTCACCAAAGTTTCCACTTATCTATCGTCTATTAAGTGTTTTTCCATCCCCACCCCTCCCCTCCCTCATAACCATCAAAGATTGTTTCTTTTTGTATGTAAACCTTTTCATGAGTTTTTATACTAGTGGTCTCATACAATATTTGTCCTTTTGTGATGGACTTATTTCACTCAGCATAATGCCCTCCAGATTCATCCATGTTATGAGATGCTTCACAGATTCATCATTGTTCTTTATCATTGTGCAATACTCCATTGTGTACATGTACCACAGTTAGTTTATCCATTCATCTTTTGATGGGCATCTAGGTTGTTTCCATTTTTTTGCTATCATGGACAATGCTGCAATGAACATGGGCTTGCATATGTGTATTCGTGTGACAACCCTTATTTCCCTAAGATATATTCCTAGGAGTGGGATTGCTGGATCATATTTTATTTCTAATAATTGTTTTCCAAAATGGTTCTATCATTTTGCATTCCCACCAGCAGTGCATAAGAGTTTTGATTACCCCAGCCTCTCCAACATTTGTTATTTCCTATTTTATTCATTTGTGCCAGTAATGCCTGGGTGAGATGGTATCTCATTGGGGTTTTGATTTGCATTTCTCTAATGGCTAAAGATTGTGAGAATTTTCTCATGAGTCTGTTGGCCACTTGAATGTCTTCTTTGATGAAGTGTCTGTTCATTTCCTTTCCCTATTTTTTAATTGAATTATTTGTCTTTTTGTTGTAGAGCTGTTGGATTTTCTTGTAGATTTTAGCGAGTAGACTTTGTCTGATTTGTAATAGCCATTTTCTTCCCCCAGTCTATAGTTTCTCTTTTTACTCTTTTGGTGAAGTCTTTTGATGAGCATAAGTATTTAATTTTGGAAAGATCCCGTTTATCTAGCTTATCCTCTGGAGCACACATGTTGTTGGTTGTGGTTTGTATCCTCTTAATGCTGTGTATTAGGGCCTCTAGCATTGATCCTGTTTTTTTCTTTTATTAAAAAAACCCACTGCCTTCGAGTCGATTGCAACTCACAGCAACCCTAAAGGACAGAGTAGAACTGCCCCGTAGAGTTTCCAAGGAGTGCCTGGCGGATTTGAACTGCCAACCTTTTGGTTAGCAGCCGTAACACTTAACCACTACGCCACCAGGGATTCATTTCTTTTATAAGCTCTTATAAGCTTCAAGGTTTTTGACTTTATATTTAGGTTTTTTATCTGTTTTGATTTAGTTTTTGTAGATGGTGGGAGGCATAGATCTCTTTTTCATTTTTTTCAGATGGACATTCAGTTTTGCCAGCACCATATATTAAAAAGACTGTCTTTTCCCTATCTGATGGACTTTGGGCACTTGTTGAAGATCAGGTAACCATAGGTGGATGGATTTACATCTGGGTTCTTAATTCTGTTCCATTGGTCAATGTATCTGTCGTTGTACCAGTACCAGGCTATTTTGACTACCTGTATAGTAGCTGTATAGTAAGTTCTGGGGTCAGGTAGTGCAGGTCCTCCTACTTTATTCTTCTTCTTCGATAGTGCTTTACTTATCCGGGGCTTCTTCCCTTTCCATATAAAGTAAATGATAAGTTTTTCCATCCCTTTGAAGGATATTTTTGGTATTTGGATCAGTATTACTATTACATCACTTTGGGTAGAATGTCCTTTTCATAATGTTGAGTCTACCTATCATGAGCATGGTATGTTTTTCCATTTATGTAGATCTCTTCTGGCTTCTTGCAGTAGAGTTTTGTAGTATTCTTTGTTTAGGCCTTTTACATCCCTGGATAGATTTATTCCCAAGTACTTTGTTTTTTTTTAGGGGCTATTATAAATGGTATTGTTTTCATGATTTCCTTGTGATTAAGGAATCCAACTAATTTTTGCATGTTTATCTTCTATCCTGCTAATCCACTGAATTTTTCCATTAGTTCCAGTAGTTTTCTTGTGGAGTCTTTTGGGCTTTCCATGTATAGTATCATATCATCCACAAACAGGGAGAGTTTAACTTCTTCATTGCCAATTTGGATGCCCTTTATTTCTGTTTCTTGCCTTATTGCTCTAGCTCAGACTTCCAACACAATGTTAAATAGGAGTGGCGATAAAGGGCATCCTTGTCTTGTTCCTGTTCTCAGGGGGAATATTTTCAGCCTGTCTCCATTAAGAATCATGTTGGCCATTGGTTTTGCATAACACCAAAAAACAAAACAAAAAAAAACCCATTGCCATCAAGTCAATTCTAACTCATAGAGACCCTATAGGACAGAGTAGAACCACCTCATAGTTCTCAAGGAGCGCCTGGTGGATTCAAGCTGCTGACCTTTTTGTTTTGCAGAAATGCCCTTTATTATGTTGAGAAATTTTCCTTCTATACCTATTTTACTGAGAACTTTTATCAGGTGTTGGACTTTGTCAAATGTCTTTTCTGTGTCGATTGAGATGATCACATGATCCTTTTCTTTCCTTTTATTTATGTGTTGGATTATATTGATTGATTTTCTAATGTTGAACCATGCTTACATACCTGGTATGAATCCTACTTGGTTATGGCATATTATTTTTTTTTTGATATGTTGCTGAATTCTATTGGCTAGAATTTTGCTGAGAATTTTTGCGTCTGTATTCATGAGAGATATTGGTCTGTAATTTTCTTTTTTTTATGGTGTCTTTGCCTGGCTTTCATATCAGGGTTATGCTGGCTCCATAGAATGAATTCAGAAGTATCGCTTCCTTTTCTATGTTCTGAAATAGTTTGAGCAGTACTGGTGTAAACTCTTCTCTGAATGTTTGGTAGAATTCTCCAGTAAGACCATCTGGGCCAGGGTTTTTTTTTTGTTGTTGTTGTTGTTGGAAGTTTTTTTTATTACCTTTTCAATCTCTTCTCTTGTTATGAGTCTGTTCAGATTTTCAACATCATTTTATGTTGGTTTGGGCAGGTAGTGTGTTTCTAGAAATTTGTCCCTTTCCTCTAGGTTTTCAAATTTGTTGGAGTACATTTTTTCACAATACTTTGTTACGATCCTTTTGATGTAAAGTCTCCCATTTCATTTCTAATTTGGATTACTTTTGTCCTCTCCTGCTTTTCTTTGTCAATTCGATCAGTGGTTTGTTAATTTTGTTGATCCTTCCAAAGAACCAGCTTTTGGTTTTGTTGATTCTTTCTATTGTTTTCCTGTTCTCTATTTCATTGATTTCTGATCCGATCTTTATTGTTTCCTTTCTTCTGGTGGCTGTGGGCTTCTTTTGTTGTTCTTTTTCTATTTGTTCAAGTTATGTAGCTAATGTTTTGATTTTGTCCCTTTCTTCTTTTTTGATGTGTTCAACTATTGCTTTAAATTGACCTCTGAGGACTGCCTTTGCTGTGTCCCAAAGGTTTAGGTATGATGTGTTTTCATTCTTGTTTGCTTCTAGGAATTTTTTGATTCCATCTCTGATTTCTTCTATTACCCAGTGGTTTTTAAGCAGGGTGTTATTGAGTTTTCATGTAATTGATTTTTTTCCCTTACCCTTCCTGTTGTTAATTCCTACTTTGATGGTGCCGTGATCAGAGAAGACACTTTGTATTATCTCAACGTTTTGGATTTTTTTGAGTGTTGCTCTGTGGCCTTACACATGGTCTATTCTGGAGAACAATCCATGTGCAATGGAAAAGAATGTGTATTTTTCAGCTGTTGAGTGGGGTGTTCTATATATGTCTGTGAGGTCAAGTTGGCTGATTGTCCTCTTTAGCTCTTCTGTATCTTTGCTGAGTTTCTTTCTAGATTTTCTGTCCTTTACCTGGAGTAGTGTATTGATGTCTCCTACTATTATTGTGGAACTGTCAGTTTCTGTTTTCAGTCCTGTTAGAGATTGTTTTATATATTTTGGAGCCCTGTTATTGGGTGCATAAATGTTTATTATGGTTAAGTCTTTATGATGGGTCATCCCTTTAATCATTATATAATGCCCTTCTTTGTCTTTTATGGTATATTTTGTTTTAAAGTCTATTTTATCTAAGATTAGTATTGCCACTCCTGCTCTTTTTTGGTAGTTATTTTCTTGATATATTTTTTCCATCCCTTGACTTTTAATAAATTTATGACTGTTTCTAAGATGTGTCTCTTGTAGACAGCATATTGATGGATTCTGCTTTTTTATCCATTCTGTCTCTTTATGGGTGCATTTAGGCCATTTACATTCAGTGGAATTATTGATCGGTGCGAGTTTGTCACTGTCATTTTGTAGTCCTTTTTTTTTGTGGTGCTAACATCTTCTTTGTTCCTCTTACTCTCCTGTGCTGAGTTCCTTTTGTTTGTAGATTTCTTTTTCATTTCTTTTATTTTTGAAGATTATGGCTTTATAGAGACTTTATGTTTTTCTTCTTTATTTCGATGCATACGTTTGTTAATTTTCTTTGTGGTTACCTTGAAATTTACCCTTATCTTCCTAGGTTTGAACCAGTGTCTTATTACTTGGTATCACCTTGCCTTCCTCTCCTTTAGAAAGCTCTGTACCTACACCATTTATTCCCTCTTCTATTGTTCTGACATTGTTGTCATTTACAGAGTAAACTCTCTAGTTCTCTGTTGCAATTCTTTTCATTTTGGATAGTCCTTGAGAGTTCATTTCCTGCATTGGTATCTGGTTGATACAATCCTGCATCCTAGATTCAGGCAGTGGTCTAATAGTGTTTGTTCTCTGACCAAAATACTCCCTTTAATAATTCTTATAAGTTTGGTTTGGTTTTTACACATTCCCTTAATTTCTGTTTATCTGGAATGTCCAAATTTCACCAGCATCTTTGAATGAAAGTTTTGCAGAATATGTTATTCGTGGTTGGCAATTTTTTTTTCTTTCAAGATTTTATATGTCATCCCATTGCCTTCTTGCCTGCATGGTTTCTGCTGAATAATCAGATCTTAGTCTTATTGTTTCTCTTCTGTATGTGACTTTTTGTTTTTCTCAAGCTGTTGTCAGGATTTTTCTTTGTCTTTGGTTTTAGCTGGTGTGATTATGATATGCCTTGGTTTTTTTCTTTTGGAGTATATCCTATATGGGGTTCATTGAGCTTCTTAGATGGCCAGCTTTTCATCATTCATGATATTACAGAAGTTTTCTGTCAGCAGTTCTTCAACGGTCTTGTCTGTGTTTTCCATTTTCTCTCCCTGTTCTGGAACTCAAATCACTTGCAGGTTTTTTAAAATTTTATTCCACTTAATTCTCAGGTTTTCCTCATTTTTCTTGTTCTTTTTCTGATTTGTCCTCAAACAGAGTGGTAACCAAATATTTGTCTTCAATTTCACTGATTCTGTCTTCCATCATTTAAAACCTGCTCCTCAGCTCTTCTATGACACTGTCCATTTCTGAAATCTTATTTATCTTTTGGATTTCTAATTTTTTTTTTTATTGGTATGATTTCTACTTGTGAATTTATTTTGGCATTTTGTTCCTGTATTACTTTCCTGAATTGTTCCCTTTTTTTGGTCTGTATTTTCTGTGAATTTGTCTGCCTTTTCCATAAATTTGTCTATTTTTTCCTGATTTCTGTCTGCTTTTTGATTTAACTCTTAGATAGCTCTGAATATTAGAGATTTGAACTCCCTGTCAGGTAGTTCTAGTGCCTTTTCTTCTACTGGAAAGTCATCTGGTGTTTTATTTTGGATGCCTACTGGAACCATCCTGTCCTTTATATATATATATGTTTTGATATTGTCTGCTATCTTTGGGACATTTAATAGTTTTTTTCCTCATTTCTTAATTGTAGATTTGTTTGTTTCATCCTAGTTTTTTTTTGTTGTTGTTGTTGTTATGTCTGATCAGGCAGGCTATGCATTCTTTGTTGTTTGCTCATCTGTAGTTGTGATACTTTTCACCTCCTCAACCAATGGGTAGGGCCAGTCACTCAGCTGTGGTGCATCAATGTAGGTCCAGCTGAACTGGAGGGGCTGGGATAGTTTGTCTGTGGCACCTACTAGGGCCAGCAGGGCAGGCCAGGGATCAGTGCTGGGCTAGTTTTGGTAGTCCGTGCCTGTGCCTCTTGGGGGTGTGATGTTCAGCACACAGTGCAGGTAGGCAGGAAAGAAGGGGGATGTTGTGGTGTGTAAAGCTAATATTGGTATGGAAAAGAGGAGAGAGAAACAGGGGACAAAAGCAAACAAAGAAAAAAGTGCTAAGGGAACTTGTCCTTGGAGTGCAGAGGTGAGAATCCAAGAAATGGAGAAAAACAAAGAGGAAAAAAAAGAAAAAGATAAAAAGAAAAAAAAAGCTAGATAAAAATTTGGAAGAGAAAAAGAAACGTAAAGCCCCCAGGGGTTCCACTGGTATGGCCACAAAGACCAGGGAAGTGGCTCCCAAGCTGTGCAGCATAGCCTGGTTAGACAGGGTATAGATGTCACACAGTACCCTGTACTCAGCAGACAGGAAAATAAGGAAGTATAGACAGACAAGAACTGAGAAATGAAGAAAGACAGAAATGGAAAAAAGAGAAGAACGAAAAAAAGAAATGCCCCCAGGGATCCTGCCTACGTGGCTATGCAGATTGGGTGAGTGTCTCCTAAGCATGCAGTGCAGCCCCACTGCAAGGGCTCCCAAGTGTGAAAAAAGAAAGAAAACAAACAAACAGAAAAAGCGAAACAAAACAAATGAACAAACAAAAAAGCCCCAGGAATCCCACCAGCGTGGTGTTGCTAACCAGGGGAGTGGTTTTCCAGTTGCATGGGGCTTCACAGCCTTTCAAGAAGAAGCAAAGATGGCACACAGAGCAAGGTTTTCAAGAGGAAGGAGGGGGAGGTGGTGGGAGGCATGGAAGAAACCAAAATAGCTGGAAAGAAGCCTCACCAGCTCAGGGACTTGGCCAGTGTGGGCAGGGCGAATCCAACCAGCCTGGGGAGGACACAGTTGCCTCCCAGCCAAGAGTCTGTGGCTGGTGGGAAGTAGAGGAGGCCAAAGGGGAAGGGAAAGAAGAGTGGTGGTTAGGAAAACATTTATCAGTAGTTACCGGCTGGCCTTTCTTTTGCTGGGGACTTCATGAAACTGCTTTCCCGTACTCCCTGTCTGCTGATCTGCGACATGGGTAGGGCGAATCCAAGCCACATGGACCCTGCACTTCCTAGCCGGCTAAGTCACCACAGCCAGCCAGGAAGCTCAGAGGTAGAGTAGCTCGGAGAGGATGGGGGCGAGGAAGCAGGTATCGCTGGTTACTGGGTGCTCTGTCTCCTGCTGGGAGCTCCATCTCCTGCTGGGAGCTCCATGAAGCTGCTTTCCCATGATCCCTGTTCATGGATTCCTGACAGGAGTCTAAGATAGCGAATCCATGCTGTGTTAGCTAAGGGTCCTCCGCACATATCTCTCCTCACTCTCTGTCCTCTGTCAGGTTCTTATTCCATTTGGTGTTTGGCTGAGTTCTTTATCTCTTCATCTGACACTTCCAGGAATGATATTTGCCTAGGTTTTACTCAGTTTTTCGGGTCTTGGCCATGGAGGGACAGGGTGGTGCTTCTGTCTATGGCACCATGTTGACTGGAAGTCTCCCCAAGGTAGTCTTAAGATAATTTGGTACACAAGTTTTCTTTTTCTTCACTTTATTTATTTTTTCTTTGTAGTTTAGATGAAGGTTTACAGAGCAAAGTAGTTTCTTATTAAACAGTTAGTACACATATTGTTTCATGACATTAGATAACAACCCCACGACATGTCAGCACTCTCCCTTCTTAACCCTGGGTTCCTTATTACCGGCTTTCCTGTCCCCCCGTTGCCCCAGGGCTGGTGTGCCCCATTAGTTTTGTTTAGTTTTACAGACCTGTCCAATCTTTGGCTGAAGGGTGAACCTCAGGGGTGACTTCATTACTGAGCTGAAAGGGTGTCTGGGGGCCATACTCTCAGGGTTTTTCCAGTCTCTGTCAGGCCACCAAGTCTGGTCTTTCTTTTTGAGTTAGAATTTTGTTCTATATTTTTCTCCAGCTCTGTCTGGGACCATCTATTGTGATCCCTGTCAGAGCAGTCAGTGGTAGCCAGGCACCATCAAGTTGTACCGGGATTCACCCTGAAGCTTTTTCTTCACTTTAAATCAGATCCTTTTAAAATTTGAAAACTGTGTCAAGAGATGGCACCACAGCAGTGCATTTTTTTTTTTAAAGGATTATCTTCTCTAAGGTCTTTGAGGCTGCATAGCCATGGTTAGCAATGGAACATTTCTGAGCTTACATTGTAATAAAACAAAGGCCCAAACCAGTTAACACAAATCAGCTATACAAGGGAAACATTAGACAAATGATTATTTCTAGGTCTATTTTATACCTTTTTAGGAAAACAGCAGCTATCAGCATAAATCTACCTTTGAACTTTTCTAAGAATGATACCAAACCAAAACCAAACCCAGTGCCGTCAAGTCAATTCTGACTAATAGCAACCCTATAGGACAAAGTAAAACTGCCCCAAAGAGTTTCCAAGGAGCACCTGGCAGATTCGAACTGCTGACCCTTTGGTTAGCAGTTGTAGCACTTAATCACTATGCCACCAGGGTTTCCTCTAAGAATAGTATGTAATAACAAATAGCTCAGGCTGAATTTTCAGTCTGTTATGTTCTTCTTTATGGCCTAAATTTATCGTTTTAAATGTAAACTGAGTTGAGGAGCTACTTTGTTCATTCATGCAATGATGGTGACCTTTTGTATAACCCAGGAAAATCTATTTTTGTTTCTGCCTTTGTTTACGTATTTGCAAAAGAGAATTCTGTGAACTTGAATAGTGTAACTGGGAAAATAAATATATTGGTCTCAATTTCTAATAGCACAAAGTTCTAAGGATTTTGTTAATGAAAATCAGTTTGATAATTTACGCTGTGTCTCATTCTTAAAAAAAATCATATAAAAATAAAACTGAGGGGTCTTTTGAAGAAGTATTCAGAACCAAAAAGATAAGAAAGTAAGGATAAATGGAAAGCAGGATGTACCCAGAGGATGTGTTAGTAGGGCAAATATAGCCTAAAGTTTGGGTCTGAACTTCACAGCAAACAGCAAAAAGAAGGGAACATATTTAGTTAATGCATATACATGAATACTTAAATATGTTGTAAGTAAGAAAATAAATAAACAAGTTTAAAAAATAAATAAATACCCGTTTTCTCCTGGAAGAACTGAGAGAAATTTCTCCCATGGGCATGCATACAGGGGGAAGTGGTTAAGTCCCGATGATAATCTTATCATGCTATCCTTATGATAAATGTGATGCTAAGTTTCCTATGATGTTTTCTTCTAATCCCCAGAATAATGATTATAATGTCTTATTGTGCCCCATGATTTATTTATTCAAAAATTGTTAATCACATATTAGTACTCAGTGTTAAGGGAGCAAGAGTGAACAAGACACACTGTTTCTATCCTCATGGTGCTCACAGCCTGCTGGAGCTATGGACATTCAGGCATTGAGTGTTATGATGGAGGAAGTCAATGAAAGGGCTGAGGAGAGGAGGAGATGGGAAGAATCTTCTAAGCAGAGGGGCAAAACCTACAAAGGCCCTATGAGGAGGAAGCCTAGTCCTTTCTCAGAGGTGAAACTCTGCACAGTGCTCAGAGAGCATGAAAGAAGGATGAGGGGTGGATCTGTAGACTTTAGTAGATAAGTAGATTATGAAGGGCTGTGTAAACCATGTTATGGAGTCTGGCCTTCATCATGAGGACAATGAACCAAAGTGAAAATTAATGAAAGTGATTCTGGAATTTAGCCCTCAAAACAGCCACCACCCCCACCCCCCCAAAAAAAGCAAGCAAACAGAAAACCCAACTGAACTCCAACCATGCCATTTTGATGACCTTTAATAAAACAAAATGTTAATATTATGCCAGGTGAATAGGGGAATTTAAAACTTGTTCCAAGCGGCCTGCTACCAGTCCTTAATACAGGAGTTGGTTCCTCCTCTAGAAGAACCTGGACTGCAAAAGAAACTCAGTCAATTCCTCTCCTAGGTTGAGTCCCTTACAACAGATAAACACTTTACCATCATAGGCTGCACATTACACATGGCTGCTTGAACGAACAATGGCGTAAAAATGCACCCTGGGCCAAGGAGAATCTGCTTGCCTTTGTGGCTTGTGATACTATTAGGTGCCTCCTGCTTTTTGCCTTCCGGTGATGGAAGATAACTCCCTGAGATTGAAATTAAAACAATAGCTTTACAAAAGGTCAGCACGTTTTTGTTATAGTTTTGTATTCAATGAATTGAAGGCAGAGAGCTTTGATTTTCTTTAAATACGCACACTAAGAAGCTTCTCTCCCCCGTAGGTCACAAGAGACGAAAAATGCATATCTTCTAAATGCAAGCCTCACACTTTCCAATGACACATCCAGGTCTCTTTCAGGTAGCAACCCCACCCCTGCCCAGACATATACACCCCAGAGAGATGGCTCTCACATAGAAATGGAATTTAATTTCTTTACTCAATGAAAAACTGAAATGCTTAAGTAATAACATTCATCAACGTTGTCTGTCATCTGATAGTGTGCAGAAACAGGGCAATTACACCTCGCCTCGGGTGGCTGATGCGAGCACTTCAAATTCCAGGCATTATCTAATGATATCCTTGCCTGCATCTAAGTGCATTGTTATAATTACTAACCATAAACAAAGTAGAGTGTATGTATGGAAGGAATCATTCTAATCATTTAATTTGATGGTGCAACAACACAGTATTGCCATTGCAAACCTCCAAATTCATAACTGCAAAGACCATGTGGCATCACCTTAGATAGTACCTCCCCACATGGATTCTAATTTAAACTCTGCCAAACCATGTATTTACCACTTCAAGGAACGAAGGTGTTAAGGAGCAACTGCCATCAAAGTTACATTTAAATAAAAGAAAAAACACAGAGAGAATTGCGGAGTGAGGGAAAAAACAAACATAGAAATCCTATAGGACAGAATAGACCTGCCCCATAGAGATTCCAAGGAGCAGCTGGTGGATTCAAACTGCCGACCTTTTGGTTAGCAGCTGAGCTCTTAACCACTGCACTGCCAGGGCTCCAGAGTGAGGGGAGTGACATTGAATTAGGTATTATTCACAGATTACCTATTTTGGCAGTGCTCTTGTTTTTTTTTTTATAGACATTGTTACTCACAAATCTTAATTTCTCTTTCGGTTGATATAGTTTGAGGAAGGGATCATCTTTCATAAAGTGGCCATTTGTGTTAAAGAATACCATGGAATAGTGCAAAAGCACTTGGTTTGAAACCATTAAACATGGGTCAAACCCTACCAAAATATTCTCCAAGTTTAGGAAACACATTTGCAAAATAGGATCCTCTCTCAATGAAGGTCTCTCCATTACACGGGAAAGTCAATAGCTCTAGTAGCCATGTTATTGTGAGGAATATAATACTTGCCCCCCGCCCCCAGAAACATTTCTCCAAAGTTTAAATAATTTCTAGAAATCCTATTTTAATTCTTTCTTCCACACCTATGGAGTTCCTGGGTGGCACAAACAGTTACTAACCAAAGGGCTGCTAACCCAATGGGTGGCAGTTTGAATTCCCAGAGGTGCCTTAGAAGAAAAGACTGGTGATGTACTTTTGACAAATTGGCCATTGAAAATCTTATGGAGCATGGTGCTACTCTGACGTAGATGGGCGCGGCCATGAGTCAGGATTGACTAGGCAGCGGCTGGTGGGGATGGTACCACAGCTATATATTTTGACCTGATTAATCATTCAAAAACAAGTAATTTGGTAAGAAAGAAAGTAGATATAGCAAGGAAAAAAAGAAACGTAGGCACCAATCACTCTTCAGCTTTTCTCCCCACATGTTGTCCCAAGGTAAAATGCTATGTACAGCTCGGGCATTGGGCATTCTTCGTCAGGACGTATTTGATAAGGGTCTTATGTTCATGAACCTTCTTGACCATGACTTGGCTCTATCTAACCCCCACCCCTGCTTTTTGGTTGCATAGTTCTTCATTAAGATCCGTAATAAGGTTAAGAGCTATGGCTGCTAACTAAAAGGTCCCCACAGCTGCTAACCAAAAGGTCGCAGTTCGAATCCACCAGGTGCTCCTTCGAAACTGTATGGGGCAGTTCGACTCTGTCCTATAGCGTCGCTATGAGTTGGAATCAACTCGACAGCAACTGGTACCCGTAATATATGTTCCCCATTCTACCACTGTGACCATGGCCTCTCTCTCTTCCAACCTCGTTGGTATCAGATCACTCTTCATGGCAGGAGTGACTGGAAGAGAGGGAGAGATGAGCTGATAGACTGTATTTCTCTTCCCCCAGCTCTTCTATCAGAATCAGAAACTATGATTACTGGTTCATTTCTCTTAAAGAGCAACTCATGTAATTGTGTGTGGAGTGAAATATAATTACGTTTGGATCCTCTGATTTATATAACTTTTAGGGAAGTGGTTAAAAAAAAAAGTACTTCTGACTAAATTACCATGACCAAAACATAGTTATCTTTGAAGTAGAGTTATTTTTAATCTTATGATGTTAATAGCCTTAATAATCCCTTTGAAGATGCCCTGGCCTTTGACTTGGACTAAGGCAAACCTTTTCTCCCCAAATCCCTAGAATTTTGCAAATGTTAGCATTGATCATGAATGTGTTTGTGGAGCTGGTGACACATTTATCATCCTGAGCAATTGAAAGCAACCCAATGACCTCATAAGTCACAAGGTTTCAGAACATTTCTCCAGAACACTGACTTCCCAAATATAATCTTCCCACACACAGTTCTATGAGGCTAAGCTATTTGGCTTATGCAAAAGAATTGGAAATAACAAATCTGCACAAGTTAATCTTAGTCAAGGAGGAACCTAGAAGATATTAATAATTTTCTTCCATTGTCTGTCAAGTTTGTAAAAAATAAACACAATTTTTTTTGTCTGTTAAGTTTGTAAAAAATAAACAGAATTAATTGATTATTCGTTATTGCACTAGTGAGCAAATTATCTCCAAGATATAAATGATACAGAAAAACAAATTTTAACTCAATATAAGATTTTTTTTTTTTAATTTGGAGACTGTGATAATCATTTGCCATAATTGTGATAATCATAGCTTGTAGAGAAATTTTCTGCCTGAAGTAAAACTCACTTAGAACAGCTGTAAGCCTCCTTCCAACTTTAAGGTTGCACAGAATGGATAGGGAACAAAGAAAAGGGCTAGATCTCAAAGTCTATTAGTAACTTTAAATCTATTTCATTGAAATGGGTCTCTGAAGGACAGTAACCTGACTTTCTCCATCTGTACCTCCACCTCCTCTTCCCATTATACACTCTCGCTAATGGCTTCCAGTGGCAGAAGTCCAGGATACAGTAATCCTGTTTGTTTGATGACTAAACATCCTTTTATGCCTGAAGGATCAACTCTAAGAGTCAAACAAACTGAATTAGTGCTTAATGTCTAAACCATAGCACTCTCTGGGCTTTAAGGAGTGGCCCAATCTCCACTATTCCCAGTTCGATTGGTGCCTCCCTAGAGGAAAAATCACTTTGTTTCACTTCAGTTAATTGGGACAGACTTTCAGGGATTTAGTTGAGCAAGAGGGCACTGAATTTAAAAATACATGTAAGGTTCTTAGGTAGCATGGATCCCCAACTAGTGTACACAGGAGCCATGAACTGACATATGTTTCTCACTTCCTAAAAGCCAATGTTTTGGTTTGACTTGACTTACATAAGTAAAGTTTGCAACAGACACAAATGTATAAACTGTTTGGAAAGAAGGACCTAAGTCGGATCTGAATTTTCCCTAACTTAAATTAGCCCTATAGGGAGAATAAACCCATTGCTGTTGAGTCAACTCTGACTCATTCCAACCCTATAGGACAAAGTAGAACTCCCCCATAGAGTTTTCAAGGAGCCCCTGGTGCATTCGAACTGCCAACCTTTGGGTTAGCAGCCGTAATACTTAACCAATACTCTACCAGGGTTTCCTTAGGGAGAATAGTGTTATTTATTTGTCATGCTTATAGCGGGTCTGGGTTTTGATAGTCTAGCTGGAGCTCATGGTTGTCAACATCATTTCATGACGTGTCTCTCATACTATTTGAAAGTCTTTCATGTATTGTGATTTCTATCCTTCCCAGACCTACCTGAGATCACCTGCTTTCTGGAGATGAGGCATCATAGGGAAGAGCCAACCTCGATGAATTCTGACCTCCGTAGGATTCTGCTGCTGTTAGCTATTTTTGATTAGAAAGTAGCACAAGAATTCCTGGTCTTCTGTGCTTCTAGTAGATGAAAAATAAAATGTGGTCTAGAACAGAAGGTGAAAGAGAGCCAAAGAAAGACAATTTCTTTTCACAATATACTTTGAGGCAGACTTGTACAATCTGAACCTAACATAGAGATTTGTGTTTATGGAGTGACACTATTCAGCGACATCCTCCACTCTTCTTAAGTGTTTTCCAAAGTTCAGGAACACTAGTGTAAACTGAGGTCCCTGAGTGGCACAAAGAGTTAAGCACTCGGCTGATAACCAAAAGATTGGCATTTTCCGATCTACCCAGAAGTACCTTGGAAGAAAGCCCTGATGATCTACTTGTGAAAAATCAGCCACTGAAAACTCTGTGGAGCACAAGTCTGCTCTGACACACATGGGATCACCATGAGGTGGAATCGAAGCGATGGCAAATGGTTAATGCAACTAAATTTTTGAGTAATAAAGACCCTCTAGACAGAGATAATGTCATCCTAGATGTTAGCGTAGGAAGATCCATGTTCAAGAGAAACTTTTACCTCAGATGTCAGACTTTAATTACATTTCTCTTTAATTTGGAATCACCGAGATTTAGACGAATATTATGAATCATTTGCTGCCACAGATTCAGTACCTCACTGCTACTAAAAATGGTGAGACTCCATCTGAACCTGTTCCAAATTAATTTGAAATTCTTATTGAAATGGAAAACAGTGCTTAATCATCAGCTCTTGTTTCTTATGCCAATAATAAATTGTAGCCAGAAAGTTCCACTTTCATCACTGGTGACCCTGAATGCCACATCCTCTCAACATCATCTTTTATATTATGTTCGGTATTCATCTTCTTACAACAATCTTCCCAACTATTTGGCCTGTTGTGAACTATGTTTGTTGTTGTGTTGCTGAGTGCTGGCCAGTTTCTGACTCATAGCAACTTTATATGACAGAGTAGAACTGCTCTACAGTGTTTCTCAGGCTGTAATCTTTACGGGAGCAGACAGCCAGGTCTTTCTCCAGTGAAGCCGCTGGGTGGATATGAACCACCAAACTTTCAGTTAGTTACTGTTACTGTTGTTTGCCATCAACTTGATTTCAACTCATAGCGACCCTATAGGACAGAGTAGAACTGCCCCATAGAGTTTCCTAGACTGCAGTCTTTATGGAGCAGTTCATCAGGTCTTTTCTCCTGCAGAGCTGCTGGTGGATTGGAGACACCTACCTTTCAGTTAACTGTTGGGCCACCTGGGCTCCTTTTCCAATTAGTAGCCAAGCACGATTGTGCCATCAGTGCTCCTTGGTTAAAAAAAGAAAAAGAATAATTTATCTAAGCATCGTATTCACTCATAATACAATTCTTTTTATTTCCAACCGCACACTTGTCTTTAATTACGAAGAAAGAATATGTATGATACATTAGCAGAGTTAGTTAATCTTTACTTTTTTCTTTCCCCCCATCCATTTTGGAAAGCATGTTCTTCTCTGTTCTTTCTGATACTAAGTCAGTTGGACACATCTGAAGATCTACTAAAAAGTCAGCTCTGATCTGGGGGAGTATGTGAGACAGGGAGGTGATGGAGAGGATTGGGAGCACAAAGGAAGAAGTAGAATTGAGTGATGCTCTGGTCTCTTTAGGCTGTGGCAAATATTTACTCTAAGTACATAAGATTGTTAAATAATTATGCATACCATTTTATTACCACCTCTTGCAGTATAAGTCTATGCTGCAAGAGGTGATATAAGTATATTCTAAATTACATGAACCCCTTTCTTCACCTATAGCTTCTCTATTACCTTAAAGATAGCTTGGTATATGGGTATCTGGTAGAAAGGAAATATTCATCCAATTGGAATCAGGGGTTCATGGAACCAAAGGATGCTATTTTCTTTATTTAAAAAGTAACATTTCTCATAACATAGCATTCTTTATTCCCTTTCTTAAGAAATTGGATTTAAATTTATACCTGTTAAGAGTATGTTAGTTAATTTTCATCACTCAGGTGGAGTTGAGACATCAAGTCACAAATAAGTGATTGTATGAAGATACACAACCAATTTGACATTTGGTTATTGTAAAATCCTAAATTACTTCTAATCTGGAGAGCCGAAATGTCCAAAACTTTTCTAGATGATCATCCAGAACGGGAGAGGGTTTTTAAACTATAACCTGAAATTTCAAGATGTAATGCAGTAACACAGTAACCTTGATTGTTCAAATAATCACGAAAACATTGAATAAAAACAAATAGTATTAGAAATTTAAGAACACCAAGTGCAAAGGCCTCATGCCCGAGTCATAATATATTAATTTCCAGAGATCAAAGGCTGAAATTAGAGTTCTTCTTTATCTAAGATGGCTAATACATTTGAAGGTAAAAAGATTTTCAGGGCTGTTCATCAGAAAAAAAGTCTCGCTCTTGAAATGCGACTAGTCTTTCCTGCCTTTCTTTGAGAAGTTTCCCGACAAAATAAATCGACCGGGTCAATAAGTCAAACCTTTGCCTGGACTCTGAAAAAATACGTCATAGTAAAGAATTATAGATGGATTTGTTTCTTTTCCTTGATTGATTTTGTTATCTGAAGGTGGGTGGTGTTGCCAATAGGTGACACACACACACATATACACCTATGTATGTGTGTGTTTATGTATGTGTGTGTGTGTATATATACATATATATAATTTTAACATAACTGAAAAATAACATCTCTTTTTAAATGAAATGCTTGTGTGAATCTGCTCTGAAAAACCGTTATTCTCTTACCAGGTGCTCATTTACATAAATTGAGATAAAACAAATGTCTTGACCTGACATGTGTATTCTATTCAAGCAGGTCTAATAATTGAGCTGTGAAAGCTTACAACCATTTGGTCTGCTCTATTTATTTTTGGTTCTTTAAGTTTGACACTTTCCTTCATCTGAATGAGAGTTTTATCGAAATTATCTTTCTTCTAAAATGTTCTGCCATCTTAGAAGGATGTGCCATAAGAAAATTTTTGATTATTATATGCGTTTTAATATCAACAAATAGATAAATAATGTGTTCAGTGATTGAAATGAATTAAGCCATAATTGTACTTGGCTTTCATGTTTTGGAAAAGCTATAGAATCAAAAAAAACCTGGGTGGTTTTCTTAGACACTAGTTTGTGTTTCTTTCCATTTTAGTTATCTGAAGTTAAAAAAAAAAAAGCAAAGAAAGTCAAGGGCAACTGTGGAAGTAAACTCAAAGAAACAATAGTTTAAAAATTACCTAGAATTGCTGATGAAAACTGAAAATATCAATCACCCATATTTTTGTTCACTTAATGCTGAGTATCGATAAGCCATCCCACATTGGAGTGACAATCAATTAAATCATTGAGCATTAATTAAGTGCTTAGTGGATTTTCTGAAATATGTGAATATTTCATATTATATAAACATGAGATATACTTTCCCCCTGAATGGATTGGAGTTTCACAATTTATTCACTGTATTGTCATGCTTTTCATTAATGTGACTGCATTGAATGTAAAGTGATTCAGTGCTATTGTGCTAAGAGCGTCTCCGTTAAAAACTGTGCAATTATAAATTCGTTCTAGAGGACTTTGAAGTGGCTTTCAAACTACTGAAGGACATGTCCAAACATTTTAGCTCTTGGTCCCTCTCATAACTACTCCCTGACACCTGGATTAACCTGTAAATTCATAATACCCACAGATTTAAGGCTCTGACATAAAGTCCTTAAAGTAGTTTTTCTCTAGCATTGTACCAACATATCAAGTGGTATAACAGAATTCTGATTTTCAAAAATCCATTTATTCTTGCACCCTGTTGTTTGATGCTACTTTTATACTTTTAGTTGATTATTTTCACTTTAGGTAAACAATGTTAAGAAGGGTATTTATTTATGTACAATGAGGATAATATTGTAAATTAACCAATAACAATAGAAAACTTAGAATTGATGGGCTGTCGATTGAATTGATCAAAAATAAATAACCCCTTTCAACAACAGAGCAGACTTGAAGGTTCTATTCTCATAATGCCCCTGCAAATAATTCTAGATGGTAAGAAGGGATTGTGGGGAGTGGGAAGGTAGAGAGGGCAAATGGAATAAACCACTTGATATAATATATCTTAGTCATCTAGTGCTGCTATAACAGACATACCAGAAGTGGATGGCTTTAACAAACAGAAATTTATTCTCTCATTTAGGAGGCTGGAAATCCGAATTCAGGGTGCCAGCACTAGGGGAAGGCTTTCTGTCTCTGTTGGCTCTGTGGGAAGGTTTTTATCTCCTTTCAACAACTGTAGGCCTGATGTTCCTTGGCGATATCCGTGTGTCTTGGTATCAATCTTCTCTGGGTCTAGGAGGTTCTAAGCACAGGGACCTTGGGCCCGAAGGATGCTCTCTGTTCTTGGCTCTTCTTTCTTGGTGGTAGTGAGATCCCTTTCCTCTCTTCTCGCTTGTCTCTTTTATAGCTCAAAAGAGATTGACTCAAGATACAACCTAATCCTGTAGATTGCGTCCTGCTTCATTAACATAACTGTCTCTAATCCTGCCTCATTAACATCATAGAGATTAACATTTACAACACATAAGATAATTACATCAGATCACAAAATGGAGGACAACTATACATACTGGGAATCCTAGCCTAGCCAAGCTGACACACATTTTGGGGGGGACACAATTCAATCCATAATATGATGTAAGGGGGAAAGTTTGAGAACAGAAATCTTCATTTATCCACCAGTGTTTCGATATATATGATCACAAGTACACATGCACATTTTTTGTAAGCATTCAGCTGTTAACCAAAAGGTTGGCAGTTCGCACCCATCAGCCACTCCTTGGGAACCCCATGGAGCAGTTCTACTCTGTCCTCTAGGCTTGCTATGAGTCAGAATCGACTCAATGGCAACAGGTTTTTACGATGAATCTGAATTTCACCTCAGTGTTTGGTTTCTTGGCAGAATGACTCTATTATCCCTACCAGGCCATATGTAGAGGGTTTTTTGAGTCACTGCATCAATTCCAATCTAAACCAATCCAGGTAGACCTGTGCCAGGGAAAGAGGAACAGAATGTTAATAAAGCCATTGCTGTAACCTAAATTCTTCTAAGAGTTAAGACATGAGTACTTACTTTTTCTTGATTACTTCTGTTCCATGGTATTATGCTGAAATGATAAACCTGACCAAAGGGTTCTAATCATTGCCCCTAATGTATTTCTCTACTTGAATATTAAGCTTTTGATATTTTCCACAAAGTTAGAAATGGCCTGGTATTAATTGATTACTTTGCACCACTATAGTTTCAAAGCTTGGAGTGATGCTAAATATAATGATTTTTTTTTTCCCCTGGCTTTACTATAATGCAAAAGAAAATAGGAATACCTGCCATGAAATCAAAGGAAGACATTGATTTGTGCTCTGGGAAGAATGAATTGAAAATTGAATAAAGACAAGAGAAAATAAAATTTCCTAGACCCAGAACAAATAATGGAAATTGATTTAATTTACTGAAAAGAAATCACCTCTTTGAGTAAAGTAAAGCATTAGGTTCTTGCTGACTACCAGGAAAGGACAAATTAGAATTAGAAGAATCTATGAGTATGTATGGAGTATAATGACTCCAAATTATCTTAGTATCTTTCTGGTAAAGTTGCTCATTTTGCACAAATGTAACATTTCAGGGAATGGTGATTTTTCTACCAGTAAACTTTTTTTTTTTTAAAGTATAACGATGTTAAAATATTTTCCTTTCCTGGTCTTTTAAAGAAAAATTAGGTTATATTCTCTCTTGCATACACACATCACATGCATTTTGATGTTTAAAACATACGGACATTTCAGCAGTCTCTGGTTTTCCTGGTCACTTTTGACTCCTCTTAAATAAACTTCACTCCCAGGGCCGTGAGCTGGAATTATTGGAGAACGAGAGATGGAGATGGTCACATGCATCTGAGGATAGATTTTTGCTAGTACAGGACTGAGCCCAAACAACATGTTCGGTTAACAGCAAGAAAGGGTCATAGCCACCTGGATGCTGCCAATCTTAAGAAAGTGATTCATCTTTAGATGGCTTTAGGGAAGTTAAAGAAGAAAGCTGAACTTAAATACTCTCTGTGCATAAGAACTATGTGGTGGAATTGGAACCAAAGTACAGTACTTGATGATTTGAACTTCTTTTTCATCTCATCTTGGAGGAAAACTGTGAAAAGAAAATATACAGGACTTCACATAGCACAAAAATTCAAGACAGAATAGGGCAGACATTTGGAAATATCCATAAGTCTCTATTTGAAAGCCATCTCCAAACTCTTTGTTTTGGGATGAGTATTTCCATTTAACGGGAATGACTAGTCCTCTATCAACCATTTAGGGTAGGTAAAGAGAGAAGTAGGCTTGAAGCGGTGAATGAGAGGATTGCCCCTTTCCCTAGCTAGACTCAGATTTCAAGTCACAGCAGTCATAATCACCCTCTGTATTCTACTTTTGTTATTCCCTAGCCACCATTAAAGTTGTATAATAGATTGCTTCCTGTAAGTTGTGCTTTGGGGAATTGAGAGACTACCTATGTCCATGCTTGGGCAAGGCAGTTTCAGACAAAGCAAGTGACAAAAATATGGAAAATTTTAACTGTTGCAAGAGTTCAATTGCAAGGGTCCAAACTGAAATGCTTTGGCCAATTAGTAGGCTAAGGTGACAACTGACCACCAGCATGGACTTCAGGAGTTCATAGTAATTACTCCTTAAGAAGAATCAATAGAATAATGGGCTTCCAAAATCTCTGGAATAGAAAATCCCATTATTAATTTTTGGGTATGACAGTAAAAACTTCCTAAAGACCTCAGCGAAGCCAAGGATTCTTAGCTTAAATTATTTGTCTAAACTTAAAGATCCCTCTGTTCCCCAAGAAATTAGAAAACAGAAATCAATTAACTTCCAATTAAAACACAAAAGCAAATTATAATCAGTTAAAGCCAAGTGCTTTGGACCAGTGAGACAACATAGTGACTTTAATAAAGTTATTCCCAGGTGTAAAGAAAGGAAGTGTTAATCAAAATGGGAATGGTCAGCCAGTGGAAGCATGGAAAAACAATCTGAAAAACAAATATTGATAGTGCCCATCTGAGGACTGTCTCAGATATAGAAAACTTACATCAATGATTAATCTGATTCTGGTGTCGTTGACAAGGTTATTCCCATGGTGAAAGGAATATATCTAGACATCTTAGCCTGATGGTATTAAATATTTAATACATCCAGTTCCCTTTGCTCTAAATGCAGGCTCACTAAGTAATGTTTTCATTATGTTGTGACTTTTCATACACATTTACTTCATTGGCAGCTTCAAAATTTCAATATAAGAAGATATTGTTGTTGTTGTTAGATGCCACTGAGTTGGCTCTGACTCACAGTGACCCTATGTACAACAGAACAGAACACTGCCTGGTCCTGCGCCATCCTCACAATCATTGTTATGCTTTCACACGCATATGAGGCAATTGAAAATACCATTGCTTGGGTCGGGCATACCTTAGTCTTTAAGGTGACATCTTTGCTTTTCAACAATTTAAAGAGGCCTTTGCAGCAGATTTGCCCAATGCAATGAGTCTTTTGATTTCTTGACTGCTGCTTCCATGGCTGTTGATTGTGGATCCAAGTAAAATGAAATCCTTGACAACTTCAATCTTTTCCTCATTCAACATAATGTTTATCAAGATATTAAGGATAGCAAGGTAGTTGGAAGTGTGAACTTTTGGAGAAGACTCAAAATTAGGTTTACATATCATGCATATCTTTAAAAATTTAGTCACATTTTTAATTAGAGAAGTTTGAGAGGGGACCAATAGAAATGTTAATAAGCTAAAACATACTATCTTGACCTTACCCATGACATTGTTTGGCATTGCAGCTATTTTACTCACAAGGAGAGAATGGTTGGTCACATATGTACACATTGGCATACTGTTTAATATTTCATAATGGATAGATTAATGCAAATCCATTCATAATTAAAAAAATGGTGATTAAAAAAGAATGAATATTTTGTTCTTATATAAGAGTACTGGATAGGTAAATATTTCTGTAGGAGGGCTTTTTCCATGTACCTAAATTCAGGGATTCAGGTTAATTAAAGTTCTTTATTTAAACACTTGGTTTCTAAGATCATTTGGGACCCCCCCCCCCCGCCATTTTCATCTAGTGAAAGAGCAAAGAACATAGAGGAACGTGCAGAGGCTATTTTTACATGCCAGCATTGGAATGGGCACATATCACTTCCACTGCTCATTGGCACAGCTAATTGCAACACAGATGAGCAACATAGTGCAGTGTGTCTCCCAAGAAGAATTAAAATGGCCTTGTTCAACCATCGGATCAGTAAAATCCATTGTCTGAGACTGTAAGGCTGACCAAAGGCATTTGGATGTACAGCAAACTTGACAAGGTAATATATGGAACATAGTGAGGCTACTGGGGAGATAGACTGGGATAGATAGATAGAATGCATTCCCATGTCATTTTTCTTCTTTAGATCTTCATATGGAGAATTTTGCAATAAAACAGCTACTTTATATTTAGACCAAAAAAACCAAACCCTTTGCCATCGAGTCAATTCTGACTCATAATGACCCTAAAGGACAGAGTAGAACTGCCACATAGAGTTTCCAAGGAGTGGCTGGTGGATTAATACCATGCATATAAATACACAGACATACATATGTATGATATATATATATCATATACATGCATAAACGTAGGGAAACCCTGGTGGCATAGTTATTAAGAGCTATGGCTGCTAACTAAAAGGTTGGCAGTTTGAATCCACCAGGTGCTCCTTGGAAACCCTTTGGGGCAGTTCTACTCTGTCCTTTAGTGTCCCTGTGAGTCGGAATCGACTAGATAGCAATGGGTTTGGTTTTTTTTTTTTTTTTTTAATATATATATTGTTGTTATTGTTCTTAGGTACCATCGAGTCAGTTCCGACTCATAGCAACCCTATCCACAACAGAAGGAAACACTGCCTGGTCCTGCACCATCCTTACAATTGTTGTTATGGTTGAGCTCATTGTTGCAGCCACTATCAATCCACCTTTTTGAGGGTCTTCCTCTTTTCTGCTGACCCTGTACTTTGCCAAGTATGATGTCCTTCTCCAGGGACTGATCCCTCCTGACAACGTGTCCAAAGTATGTAAGGTGCAGTCTTGCCATTCTTGCTTCTAAGGAGCATTCTGGTTGTACTTCTTATAAGACAGATTTGTTCCTTCTTTTGGCAGTCCACGGTATATTCAATATTCTTCGCCAACACCACAATTCAAAGGCGTCAATTCTTCTTTGGTCTTCCTTATTCATTGTCCAGCTTTCGTATGCACATGATGCGATTGAAAATACCATGGCTTGGGTCAGGCGCACCTTAGTCTTCAAGGTGACATCTTTGCTTTTCAAAACGTTAAAGAGGTCCTTTGTAGCAGATTTACCCAGTGCAATGCTTCTTTTGATTTCTTGACTGCTGCTTCCATGGCCGTTGATTGTGGATCCAAGTAAAATGAAATCCTTGACAACTTCAATCTTTTCTCTGTTTATCATGATGTTGTTGCTCATTGGTCCAGTTGTGAGGGTTTTTGTTCTCTTTATGTTGAGGTACAATCCATACTGAAGGCTGTGGTCTTTGATCTTCATTAGTAAGTGCTTCAAGTCCTTCTCACTTTCAGCAAGCAAGATTGTGTCATCTGCATAATGCAGGTTGTTAATGAGTCTTCCTCCAATGCTGATGCCCCATTCCTCTTCATATAGTCCAGCTTCTTGTATTATTTACTCAGCATACAGATTGAATAGGTATGGTGAAAGAATACAACCCCGACACACGCCTTTCCTGATTTTAAGCCAATCGGTATCCCCTTGTTCTGTCCAAACAACTGCCTCTTGATCTATATAAAGCTTCCTCATGAGCACAATTAAGTGTTCTGGAATTCTCATTCTTCGCAATGTTATCCATAATTTGTTATGATCCACACAGTTGAATGCCTTTGCATAGTCAATAAAACACAAGTAAACATCCTTCTGGTATTCTCTGCTTTCAGCCAAGATCCATCTGACATCAGCAATGATATCCCTGGTTCCATATCCTCTTCTGAAACCAGCCTGAATTTCTGGCAGTTCCCTGTCAATATACTGCTGCAGCCATTTTCTTGAGTGATCTTCAGCAGAATTTTGCTTGCGTGTGATATTATATCATTCTATAATTTCCACATTTGGTTGGATCACCTTTCTTGGGAGTAGGCATAAATATGGATCTCTTCCAGTCAGTTGGCCAGGCAGCTGTCGTCCGTATTTCTTGGCATAGACAAATGAGCACCTCCAGTGCTGCATCTGTTTGTTGAAACATCTCAATTGATATTCCATCAATTCCTGGAACCTTGTTTTTCACCAATGCCTTCAGAGCAGCTTGAACTTCTTTCTTCAGCACCATCGGTTCCTGATCATATGCTACCTCTTGAAATGGTTGAACATTGACTAATTCTTTTTGGTGTAATGACTCTGTATATTCCTTCCATCTTCTTTTGATGTTTTCTGCATCGTTTAATATTTTCCCCATAGAATCCTTCACTGTTGCAACTCGCAGCTTGAATTTTTTCTTCAGTTCTTTTAGCTTGAGAAATGCTGAGTGTGTTCTTCCCTTTTGATTTTCCAACTCCAGCTCTTTGCACATGTCATTATAACACTTTACTTTGTCTTCTCGAGATGTCCTTTGAAATCTTCCACTCAGTTCTTTAACTTCACCAATTCTTCCTTTTGCTTTAGCTTCTCAACTTTTGAGAGCAAATTTCAGAGTCTTCTCTGACATCTATCTTGGTGTTTTCTTTCCTGCCTTTTCAATGACCTCTTGCTTTCTTCAACAACTCTCTGTCAACGCGTGCTTATCTACTTTCTGGAAATGTTGAGAGCATTAAATGAGCTATTGTAAACAAAACAGAATTTTTACATGCTATATAAAGCACTTTACTAGTGATAATACAGTATTCATAACAAGGCCAAATTCTGTAAAACTTAGAAATACTGGTTCTCAGGGTCTGGAAGGAAAGACCATAAACCAAAAGCAAACTTGTGGTAAAGTTGATTCTGACTCATGGCTACCCGATGTGTTACAGAGTAGAAATGCTCTATAGGGTTTTCTTGGCTGTAATCTTTATGGGAGCAGATAGGCAGAGCTTTCTTCCTCAGTGCTGCTGGGTGGTTTCAAACCATCAAACTTGAGGTTAGTAGATGAACATAAACCATTTGCACCACCCAGTGACTGTAGGGTTATTGAATATATCACCTTCCTCCTTGCCTCCCAATGGGTACTTAAACCCATGCCATGACAGTCTTGAAAATTTATTATTTAGCATCTCCTTGAGCATTTCCATTAAAAGGAAACACATTGCCTCCTAAGTAGCCTACTTATCTGTCAGATGAAGCCCTGGTGGCACAGTGATTAAGCACTCAGCTGCTAACTGAAACGCTGGTGGTTCAAATCCACCAGCCACCCAGTGAGGAAAAGATGTGGCAGTCAACTTCTATAAAGATTAAACCAAACCAAACCAAACCCATTGCTGTTGAGTCAATTCCGGCTCATAGTGGCAGCCTAGGAAACCCTATGGGGCAGTTCTGCTCTGTCCTGTACGCTTGATGTAAGTCATGATCAACTTGATGGTAATGGGTGTTTTAATTGTCAGACAGTGCTAAAGGAAAGGAAGTTCTCAATATGGAAACAAGCTGTGGCCCTCACTCTTCAGCCTACTCATTTTTGGCTTTTGTCCTCACCATTAATCAGATAGCCACCTGTGACTTTCATGACAGAAATCCAGTGGACCATTGCCAGGTTCATTTCATTCTCTCAGCAGCATTTGACCCAGCTGGCATTCTTGATTTCTTGAAATCTCTTTCTATTCTTGACTCCCAGTACACAGCTTTCTCCTGGATATCTGCCCGTGTGTCTGGCCATTGCTTCTCAGTCTCCGCTGCCAGTGTAAACCCCTCAATTCCAAAGCAAAAATTAATTCACAAAAAATAATTACTAAATTTTAAAGTCTTCTTTAGCGTTAGAGGTGATTTACTTAGAAAAGCACGTAGTATTGTGCTTGAGACACAAGGCACTCGATAAATGAATATTATTAACTTTTTATTTGGAGGCATAACATTAATTTGATACATATTCTTTTTTCGTAAAAAGAAATTACATGTAAGCAAAAAAAGATTGACTGCTGATCTCATTTTCCGTGTTGGCTACTGGATTTTGTTGAGTGATACTAATATCTGCAAAATATTGAAGTATTTATTTTGGCAAACTGATAATTCAGGAAGGATATCATTGGATATTAATGATTTAGATAGTTAAATTTAAGGTACATGTCTTAACAATTATGTTTTTTCTCAATTTATGATTGTAATCATACTTTAGTTTAATATTCAGTAATTAAAAAGGGAAATGAATCCTTCTGTAATGAAGAAAAACTGGTACATGTTTTATAATCCACAAATGTAGTCAGAATTGCTTTAATGGGTTGTGTGTCTTGAGGAGATGCCTTAATGTAAAGTATGTGAAAGATTTAAAGGTGAAGCAAATTCACTTGTCCTTTCCTTTAATAAACACCATCACAACTGACCTTTAAGCCTGATAAAGCTATAAGGTACAAGGCGAGAGCAGACACAGTACTCTGTCAGACCTGCTCAAACATATTTAACAGATGGTCAAGGCAATGATTCTTTTTCCAAAGAAATTTCCAGATGATTTTAATTCCTGACACAGATATATTAAGGTTTTTCTCATAAAATAAATTGAAATAGGAAGTTAACTGGGGGGGGAAAAAAAAAACAGCCTTTCTCTTTTGCTGATTGGTAGAGAGGATTTGATATATGAGGACAATAGTTTCAAGTGGCTTTAAGAGCAGAAATATGTTAGCCAGCATCTGTGTTTACTAGTTCTACCTTGAGCCTGAGGAATGATCTCAGCAGTATCCACAGAGGTGTGGGAATTAGGTTGCCTTTTATTTGACCTCAGGGTTTTTGATTTGTTATACTGTCATTTAGTCTGTGAAAATGTTCAACCTCATCTTTCTCGATTCTTCTAATCAGCCAGAGTGGTATTGATCTTCCTATCAGTCTCTTACATTTGGAAATAAGGTCTGAGTGAAGATAGCTATTCAATACGCTCTTAATTATAATAGCTCTTTCTAAATTTACTGCAGCTATAAACATCATACACTGATATATACATATATATTCTCTCTTATCCACACATGCACATTTATATTCATGCTTTTATAGCCACATATGCCACAAATTTCACTCCCAGATGTCTCACTGCCGTATCTATTCTGTACTTACCCTCTGTACAATATGAAGGCATTAATACACACCTGGCTATGATTGAATTACACACAAGGATCGCTGAGAAACCCCGGAAGGAAACAAGCTTCCCCAAGATGACTTCAGTTCAGTTTGGTTTCAAATCTTTCAGCTAAGGGCAGGAAAGAACCTTCACCATCCACTAAAGGCATTTTCTTCAGGAAATGGTGAACCTAATAAGCGATCACATTAGCTATGGAAAAGGATACAATTCCTTTTGTCCTTTTTAACACTTGCATCAGGGCCATATCTCAAAGTGCATAAATGTTAAGTAGAAATGGAACTTCAGGACCCTGTGGTATTTTATTAAACACTGATTTTTGTTTTCTATTTGGTGCTTCTTTTTTTTTCTTTTAAGTCCCCATCATTTTGTTTTGAAAATTCTCAAATCTACAGAAATGCTGAAATACCGTCCAATGAACATCGATGTATTCTTGACTAGTTTCACTAATTGTTAACCTTTGTCAAAATTGCTATCTGTATATATTTGAATGTCTTGCTGCTGATAGTGGTGTGAACCATTTAGAAGTAGGTTGCAGATATCATTACATTTCACCTCTAAATACATCATCATGCGTTACCTGAGACTAAGAAGATTTTTGTACATAACCTTAGTACAATTCAAACACATAAGATCGTTAAAATCAGTTTTATCATACCATCTAATACTCTGTCCAGACTGTTTCACATGGCATGAGTTTCTTGAAGAGTTCAGGTCACTTTTGATGTAGATTGTCCCACAATCTCTCTTTGATTGATTCTTCATGATTATATTCATATGAACTTTTTTTTGGGGGGGGGCGGTGATAAGGATATACCACATAGAGGATGTTGTGTACTTTTTGATTGCCTCACATGAAATGGCACTTAACTTCAGTTTTATGTCATCATTCGGGATGCTAAATTTGATCACTTGGTTAAGGTGGTGACTGCAAGACTTTTCCATTGGAAAAGTACCAATTTCTATTTGTAATAAATGATTTATAATTGAGTGAGTGACATTTTTAAACTCAGTGAATATCCAGTGTCCAAATATCTTTCGCCCAACTGTTCTAGCATCGATTCATAACTGGTAATTGTCTTTAAAAAAAGAAAGTTCAAAATTAACTCATTTGCCACAATTTAACAGAAAGTTATATATAGAAATACAAACCAAATAAAATGATTAATATAAGGTTCTTAATAATATTAAAATATTATTAACCTCTTTATTAACTCCAGGTTAACATAATATATGTTGTTAGGTTTTTTTTGTGGAGTTGATTTCGACTCACAGTGACCAACTTCATGTGACAGAGTAGAACTGTCCCATAGAGTTTTTTAGGCTCTAATTTTTACAGGAGCAGATCACAGAATCACTGGGTGGGTTTAAACCACCAATCTTTTGGGAAGTAGCCTAGTTCTTAACAGTTGTGCCACCAAACCATACCCGTTGCTGTCCAGTCAATTCCAAACTCATAGCAGCCCTATAGGGGAGAGTATAATTGCTCCATAGGGTTTCCAAGGAGCAGCTGGTGTGTTCTACCTGCCAACCTTTTGATTAGCAGCCAAGCTCTTAACTGCTACACCACTGCAGTTCCTAGCAAATGTTACTATCCCCTAATATTCTTGGTTGGCATAGTTCTTGGCAGGCATGGAGTAACTTTTCCATGGATCCAGGGAACCTTTCGGGTGGAAAGCTTCAAGAGATTCAGTGGATGGAAGGAGAGGTAGTGACTGAGATCTGGGAGCAGGAAAGGACAATAACAGCCCCAGAAGAGAGCTCACTGTAAGGAGAGTAGAACTTGGACTGGTCCTCTGGATTCTCCAGAAGGCTTGATGGCAGCACAGTGTGTGGTTGAAGCTGGCACCCACTCAGGGCTCAGCTACTTCGTAACAATACCATGTTTGGGAAACCAGAACCCAGCCTGTGTGAACTAAAAGATCTGCTTCTTCTGTGCCCAATTCTACCTCACCATTGGGGCCTATGGACAGATCTGGGTTGGCAAGGGCTTTGTCACAGGAACACACAGTCCCACATAGGGTACTAATATGGGAGAGATGTAAATGGTACCATTAATCATTGATTTCACTTTCATTTTCTCCTTCCATTCCGTGTTGGAAAACAGACTTAACTCCTTTAAACTGAGTATGGCTTCATGGCTCTTGGGCACTTCAGGAGAGTGACTTGAAATGGGAAATCTTGGAATTCCTATTGATAAGGCTCAAATATTAAATGTGGAAAAACAAAAGTAAACAATATAAACAAACAAGGCAATACATTTGAACTTGAAGGTGATGGATCCAGTGTTGCAGATTGCATCAATTCTCACTGGTTTGAAGGTGGGCCAGGGAGGCTAACGGCCCCAAACAGCTGCCTTTTGTTCAAGGTACTATCACTCTCAGTACAGAGGAAACTAGCCAGGAGGAACCATCTGATGTCATGAAACATGCACCCATTCTTCAGCTGACATAAACAATTATTTTTTGATCTGACTTTTATAAAATCCCAGTTATTAAATAGGAGTCCCTGGGTGAAGCAAACGGTTAATGTGCTTGGCTGCTGACCAAAAGGCTGGAGGTTCAAATCCACACAGAGACACCTCAGGAAAAAAGTCCTGATGATTTACTTCCAAAGAATTAGCCATTGAAAACCTTGTGAAGCACACTTCTCTCCTGACATACACGGGGTTGCCATGAGTTGGATAATAGACTCCACGGCAATTAATTTTTTGGTTTTTAACTACTAAGTACACAAAAAGATAGGTTGTCAATTTCACCTGTTTTTCTCAGCACTCTTACCTAATTCATTTAATTACACATAAGGAGAAAGTCCTATCGCTTCACTTTTTAACGGCATAAACAATCATTGCTACTGTGTTCTTCATATATGCTTGCATGAGAACATGGATTTGCCAAAATCTGTACCCTGGTAATTGTGAATCTTCACTTGGTTGATTCACATAAAATTGGTGAATCATGGCCAATGATCTGTTTATCTTTTATTTAAAGGTAAAATTCTAATCCTCTGAGCAGCTCATTGTTACCTTTATTTACAGAATAATCGCCTGGGTAAATGCAATTCTCACTTGTCAGGCAAGTGAACAAATTTTTTTTTTTCAGAAATATAGAATTTCCCCAACTTACAAGGCCCTCAAAGTTGACTATATTTTAACTATGTATTACAAATAAAGGACTAATTATGTCTATTAACACCAACTCTCAGTCTATGTCAGGAACTCTTTTTTAAAGAAAAAAGGAAAGAAACTCTGTACGTACTTAATCAGGCTAGACTAGGCTATTTGGTAGCTGTCACTTGAAATGGTTGTGGTGTCACCGCTTCAGGAATGGATGAAAACGTAGCCCCTGAATAAATGATAAACAGGAACCTGCAGCCACAGAGCATAAGGAAGGGGGTGAAGGGGTGGGACTAGCATTATAAAAATAAATAAGTCAGTCAACCAAAGTGTTTTACAAAGTGCAATGATAAATCTCTCTGGGCTCTCATTGAGTTTATTTGAAAGACAGGAAGCATCATTTGGGTGCACCTTGAACCGTTTTGTCTTTACCTGTACATAGTTCTACAATTGCATTTTTACTTCAGGGACAGAGAAAAGGATGGAGAAGAAAAATCAAAACAAAAAAAAAGAACAATCGAAGAAGAGGCAGAGCTTGCAAAGTTGGGTTATCGCTAACGTCGTAACATTCCTTTCATTTAGCTCTTTCGTCAGGACAGGATGCAGAACCAGGACTCTCAGGGGAATTTTGTGTCCACTGCTTCTTTAACTTTGAAAGATGGAACGGTCAAAACAAGTCACTGCCTAGAGAGAAAGAAAAATGGAGAAACCAAAAGAAATGGTAAAGCTGATAAATTATACTATATCCCTGTCACTATTTTCTTACTGTAAACCCTGGAATTAAAGGAGATTTGTTTAAAGGGTAAGAGAACAAAGGAGGCTTTAAGGAGATGGAAGAATGAATTGAGAAAGGGATAGAATCATATGTGAGGAGAAATTGCTTACCATTTGAGAAAAACTATGAAATTCAAAATATCGAGTTTTTCTTTTTTCCAAAATAAGGGTCAGTTTAGAGTTTTAATATCACTTCTGTTTTTGTTAAATGTTGCGCTCTTGAATCAAAATTAGGTAAATCGAGGAAGAACAGCTTAAAAAATATATTGAAGTGGAAGCACAGCCATAATGGTGTCAAGGAGAGTGTTATACGGCCAAACATTCAGCTTCTTATTTCCCATCAAATTAGGAAGCGCTTTCAGGCATCATCATAACCACAGACTGTTATGATGAGTGGGGCAAGACAGGACAGACCTCTGCTACCAGGCTCTCCAAGGCTCTTCCAACTTCTGGTGGCCACTTGATCTCAAACCCACAGACACATTTTTAGGTTTTGTGATAGCAGACCCCATAGTACTTCCAGACACCAAAAACTCTTCTAGTTACTATGACTACATACAAATCTGAAAGACAGGTAAATCTAAATCAAATTATTATACATACATATTACACTATGGAGGCAACCTCTATATTAAAAATACCATGGCTATAAAAAGAGTTAATGATAAGAATATATATATATATACACACACACACACCCTTTGGAAACCCTGGTGCCATAGTGGTTAAGAGCTATGGCTGCTAACCCAAGTGTTTGCAGTTCGAATCCACCAGGCACTCCTTGGAAACCCTGTGGGGCAGTTCTACTCTGTCCTACAAGGTCGCTATGAGTTGAAATCGACTTGACAGCAGTGGGTTTATATACCCTTTGCTGTCGAGTTGATTCCAACTCATAGTGACCCTATAGGACAGAGTAGAACTGCCCCATAGTGTTTCCAAGGAGCAGCTGGGGCTGGTGGATTCAAACTTCCAATATTAGTAGCCAAGCTCTTAACCTCTGTGCCACCAGGGCTATATATATATCTCTATATCTCTCTATATCTCTCTCTCTCTCTCTCTCTCTCTCTCTCTATCTCTATCTCTCTCTCTATCTCTATCTCTCTATATATCTATATAAGCTGGGGAGGAGGCTTATACTTAATATAATGACATCTTAGCCTGGCTTCTCCTCAAGAAGAACATGAACCAAATTCTTGCATTCAGTTAGTTTATGTGGGAATGAGTTCTCAGGAAGCAGGGGTGCAGGACAGTGGGGTAATACAGTTAGGAGGAAAAAGTACCACCTGGGGGAATTTTTGAGCTAGCCTCTTTATTCTACCAGAACCTTCAGAGGACATTAATGGAATGCACCTCAGGCCTCTCCACCGAGAATGAAAGGGGGAAACTTTTATCCACTGGCTTGCATCCCTCATTGGGCTCTGATGGCCAGAAGGGCAATCACTCCCCTCCACTTCTGGGCTGCATGTGCCTGAGTGTGGAGCAAGTTCCCACACTGTCCCACTCCCTCACTTCAGAGAAGCCACAGAGCAGGAGTGAGAGGTATGATGTGGCATACGATGGAGGCAACGTGCTATCCAGCTACACCTGTGCAATGCTGGAGTAAAGTTGATTTCAATTCTTTTACTCTGGAGGTATAATTTACTTAAAACGAAATACACAGGTCTTAAGTGTTCAGTTCTAGGAGTGTTGATGATTGCATATACCAGTGGAACTATCACCCTAAACAAGACATAGCCATTGCCATCACCCCACAGAGTTCCTCATCAATTCTCCCCAGCATGAAGGTAACGACTTCTATCCCTTTAAATTAGTCTTGTCTGTTCTATACCTTCATATAAATGGAACAAAAAGTATACATTCCTTTTGCATGACATCTTTCACTCAACATAGTGTTTTTGAAATTCATCCATGCTGTTATGTGTGTCAGGAGCACATTTCTTTTTATTGCCGGGTAGTCTTTGTTGTTGGGATATAACACTATGTTTACCCATTCCCACATTGATGGCATTATGGTTTCCATTTTTTGGCTGTTACGAATAAGGTTGCTATGGAAATTTATGTACATGTCTTTTTGCGGACATATGTTTACATTTTTTAGGAGTAAAGACCTAGGAATAGAATGCCATGTCATGGAGAATGTATTTAACTTTATCAAAACATTGCTGAGCAGTTCTATATATGATAGTGGCATTTTATGCTTCCACTCTGGCCAACGTTGTATATTATCATTTAGTTTTCTTTTTATATTAATCATTCTAAGTGTAGACTGGTATCTCATTCTGGTTTTAGTTTGCATTTCTGTAAAGAAGTAATGAAGTCAAGTACCGTTTTAGGTGCTTACTGGCCGTTTTTTACCTTTTGTGAAGTGTCTGTTCAAGTCTGCCATTTTTTAATGGGCCATGTATTAATTTTCTAGTACTGCTGTAAAAACTTACCATGAATCCTCCAGTTTTCTTCTTCTCTTTAAAAAGCTTTTTGGCTATACTAAGCTGTTTACATTTTTATATCAATTCTGGAATCAACTTGTCAACTTTTACCACAACCTTGCTGGAATTTTGTTTGTCCTTGCCTTGACCTTGTAAGTAAATTTGGGGAGAAAGGATACGGGGATACATTGACAGTACTATGTGACCAGATCACTGGGTGTATTATTTCTTCCCATTATTTAGGTTTGAAGGTAGTCTAAAAGGGAGGGCAAATTTTCAATATTTCACTGTTAATGATGATGGTAACCATAGGCTTTACACAGATACCCCTCAATGTATTTTCTCTCCTTTTCCTAGTTTACTGAGAGGTTTTATTATACATGAATTTTGAATTCTATCAAGTCCTTTATTCAGCCTCAACTGAGATAATCACCGGATTTTTCTCTTTTATTCTGTTAATATGGTGAATTACATCAACTGATTTTCTAATGTTAAACCAATCTTACTTTCTGGGACAAAGCACACTGGTTATGATGTGTTAACCTTTTTTTATGGTGGCTTTGATTTATTAAAGAATTTTGCATTTATGGCATGAGAGCTTTTGGTCTGTACTTTTCTTTGCATGAATTGCCCTTGTCAGGTTTTTGGTACCACAGTTAGAGTGACCTTTAAAAAAAAAAAAAAAAAATAGAGCTAGGAAGATTTTCCTTGTTCTCCTAAAATAGTTAACCTTTCTCATTTTTTAAGATAGAAACTGAGATAATTGTTTTAATGTCTGTCTTTCTAATAAATGTATTTGGAGCTGTATATTTCCCTCAAAGCTTTGTTTCATTGTTACTCTTCAATTTTTGATATGTTGTGTTTTTGTATGCATTCACTTTAAAATGGTTTGAATATCCCTTGTCATTTACTTATTGACTATAAATTATTTAGAGGTATTATTATATATATAAATAACTGTTATAAATATATAATACATATAAAACATATATATAAAAAACATGGAGCCCTGATGGCACAGTGGTTAAGAGTTCAGTTGCTAACCAAAATGTCTGCAGTTTGAATCTACCAGCCGCTCCTTGAAAACCCTAGGAGGCAGTTCTACTCTGTTTTGTAAGGTTGCTCTGAGTTGGAATTGACTGAACAGCAACATTTTGTGTTTTTTGGCATAAAACATACGTACAATCATATGCAACATACACCATATATATGAAACATATATCTAACATATAAATATATCTATATATATGTTCTCCACATGTCATTCAGGCACATATCAGAGTTGAAACAATTCTAGCTTCATGATGATACTAAATTAGACGCTGGATTCTGTGATCTTACCTAATAAAACTGTTTTAAAACTTCCACTTTTTTTCAGCCTTCTGACTTCTTTTTTTAATACTCATTCAAAACATTTCCAATATCTCTTTCTAATTTCCTGTAGAACACTATCTTGGTTGTCTAGTGCTGCTATAAAACAGAAATACCATAAGTGGGTGGCTTAAATGAACAGAAATTTATTTTCTCACACTTTACAAGGCTAGAAGTCTGAATTCAGGGTGCTGTCTCTAGGGAAAAGCTCTCTCTCTCCCTCTGTTTGATCTGAGGGAAGGTCCTTCTCTCTTTCCAGCATCTATTCCCTGGCTCCTTGGAGATCTCACATGGATATCCATCTTCCCCAATCTTGGCTTGCTTGCCTGGTTGCTTGCTCGATCTTCTCTTTTACGTCTCAAAAGAGATTGATTTAAGATACATTCTGCACTAATACGACCTCATTAACATAGCAAAGAAAACTCTTTTGCAAATGAGATTATGACCACAGGTTTTAGAATTTATAACACATACTTTGGGGGGACACAATGCAATCCATAATAAGCATTGTCATATTCATGTTCCAAGGAGCAATCCCCACAGATATTATCACCAGCTCCAAGTGTTCTTGTCAGGATGTGGACTCCCAAGTCATGAGAGAGTGCTGTCCCATCAGTAAATTCCCCCCTACCCAGATTTATATTCTGCCTCACCTCCTGACCTTTATCTGGCATGCTCAAGACGCATGCCTTCTTGTGTTCCTCTGGTTTCTCCATCGAGTACTAGGTTCTGGATCTCCTTCAGTGTGTTAAGCTCTTTCTTTCACAGCAGGGTCTTTATTTTCCCACCTTAGCTGGACTGAGATTTGATCCTGGTTGTTAGACTGGTGATAATGAGGCAAAACTTCAGTAGGATAACTTGTGAGGCATCTGCCTAAGGTGAGGACTTTGCAGTGAATTCAGGCAAGAGGAAGCTACTCTTGTCAGGTCAGGGATGAGTTGCTTTAGCCAGCACTATAAGTTTACAGACCATTACCCATCTGTCAGGTTTTTGTATTATATAGTATCCTGTGTGTTGCTATGATGCTGGAAGCCAGGCCACTGGTATTTCTAATACCGGCAGAGTCACCCATGGTAGACAGGTTTCAGTAGGGCTTCCAGGTTAAGACAAACTAGGAAGAAAAGTCTGGCAATCTACTCTCAAAAATTAGCCATTGAAAACCTCCTGGATGACAACAGAATATTGTCCAATATAAACCTTGAAGATGAGCAACTAGGTTGAAAGGCATTTGAAATACATAGTGGCTAAAACAATGGACTCGAGCATACCAACAATTGGGAAGATGGAGTAGGACTGGGCAATGTTTTGTTCTGCTGTACATGAGGTCACCATGAGTTGGAGCTGACTCAATGGCAGCTAACAATTAACATGATTTTACAGGAATCTGAGGGTTTAAGATTCTCAGAGTCACCCATCTAAATATGGCCACCCCGGGTCCCAGGGTCGCAGTCCTTTCCTCTCAAAACCCTGGTTTTTAACATAGTTACTCTGTGCAGGCTGTAATTTTAGTTAGCATTGCAGATTTCTCACCCTTACAATTAGATTCTGGGCCTTACATTCAGCACAGTCAGTCCCTTAGTTGTAGGAGATGAGGGCTTCCATAAATGACACTGAAGAAATAGTCTGATTTTACCAGGAAGTTTTCAGGTTTCCCAAAACAGTAACAGAAGTCACCTAACTCCACAATCTTTCTGTTTACTAATGCCTTTATGCTGTTGAGCCCCGGTGGCACAGTGGTTAAGAGCTATGGCTGCTAACCAAGAGGCTGTCAGTTTGAATCCACCAGGTGCTCCTGGGAAATCATACGGGGCAGTTCTACTCTGCCCTGTAGGGTTGCTATGAGTTGGAATCGACTCAAGGGCAATGTTTTTTTTTTTTTATGGGTTCATGTTGTTGAAGCGCCACAGCTATCATATAACTCAATGGTTCTCAAACTTTACTGTGCATCAGAATTAACTGAAGGGTTTATTAAAACACATTTCTGGGTTGCACCCCCAGAGTGTCTTAATGTGTATAGGGCACAATACAGGTCTTAGATGGAGTGCAATAATTTTCATTTCTAACAAATTCTCAGGTGATGCCGAAGCTGCTTTTTCAGGGACCATACTCTGAGAACCACTGATACAATGTTTCGTCTTCACTCTCACCTTATCAAAATCCTCCATAGGTAAATAATAATAATAATAATTGTGATGTTGTTGTTTTAAGTGCTGTTGAGTTGATTCCAACTTATAGCAATTCTATGTATGAAATGTTGCTGGGTCCTTTGCCATCCTCACAATAATAAGTATGTTTAAGCCAATTGTTGGAGACACTATGTCAGTCCATCTTGTTGAGGGTCTTCCTCTTAACTGTGATCCAGAAGAAGAACCCATTGCCATCCAGTTGATTCTTACTTATAGCCAACCTATAGGACAGAGTAGAACTGCCTCATAGGGTTTCCAAGGCTGTAATCTTTACAGAAGCAGATTGCCACATCTTTCTTGAGCAAAGTGGCTGGTGGGTTTGAACTGCTGACCTTTTGGTTAGCAGCCAAGCAGTTAACCACTGTGCCCTCAGGGCTCCTTTAATTGTGATACTATACAGAAATTTCTGAAGAGCCTTATGAAATATCCTTTAGAGCTGTCTGCCTCAGAGAACAAATTGCATTTGTGCAAACAGGATCCTCTCTATTTACTGTTAAGCCTGCTTTGGTTTTATGAAAGAAATCGAAATATTTTTACCATTTGATCTGTTTAGGTTTTTTTATTGAAGAGAAATTCGTTACAAAGAAAGGAGGTAACACAAAACTTAAAGAAACTGAATTTTCTTTATTTGGGAGATTAAAAGAAAAAAATGCATCAAATTTTTTTTAAGCAAATTTTTTGGTTATAGTGCATATAATAAAAAAATATTGAATGAAGAATATATAATCTCCAATATTCTATAACTAGCTTAGTAACAGCCTTTGGGAATCATGGCATTTTTATTTTCTGTAAGTGTGTGTAATGTTTTCAATAATTTTATCTATAGTCCTTTTATACTCCTTTTTACTTTTTCTTTTAAGATTAAATAAGATAGCAATCTTGGGTAAAATGTATTTGCATATATTCACTCATTTTTCTTTTTTTTTTTTCTTTGTATGTCTTTAATTAATGGGTATATTGGAGAGAAATATATAATTGGACACAATGCCAGAATGCTTTGCCAAGATCTTTATTGTATCAGAATAGAACACTAAGGTAAATATGAATTCAGTGTGTAGTGAAAGAGTAAGAGCAACTCTTTAATAGTGTTAAAGATAGATTAGTTCCTGATCATTTTAAGAGAATATTGATCTTTTTTTTCTAATAACAAAAGTTATCTCTTGGTTTACTAAGCTAATGTGACTAACCAACATTCAGTAGGATGTGAAATATGAGGAATTTTTATAGTTCTACTAATTGCTTTTTTATTTATCTAGACATTGAACTCACCCAGTAGATTCTAGATAGGACTGCCTTATCCATCATCATTTCTCCCGAACCTAAGACTATACTTGCCACATAAGAGGGACTCCATAAATACTTACATACTTGATCTATAAATGGAAACGCTGGTGGTGTAATGGTTAAGAGCTACAGCTGCTAACCAAAAGGTCGGCAATTCGAATCCACCCAACATTCCTTGGAAACCATATAGGGCAGTTCTACTCTATCCTAGAGGGCCACTATGATCTATACACCCCCCAAAAGAGGACACGTAGCTGGAGTTGAGTTATTGTCTCTAACTGGCTCCTAAATATGTTGAACCTAAAGCCATGTTAGTGTGTACACTGTAACTAGCCCAGTAATTGCATCAAGAATCTGTTGTTTATTAATTTATAGACGTATTATTCTACAAGCATTCATTATCTTAAATATGTACCAGGGCACCTGATTATATGCTCAAAATACAAGAAAAAAATTAAGCATCACTTCTGCCCTCCTAGAGGTCTCCATCTAGTTTAGATGGAGTTTAGATGGGACGCAGTCATTAACGGATAATTATAAAATGATTGTGACACACACAAAGCAATAATGGGAGATTAGTGGAGGGTAAACAATCTAACCTGGCTGAGTACCAGAGACAATTACCTATGAACAAGGAATATAAGGTGAATCATTAAAAAAAAAATGATTAAGTGATAGCTTGGCAAATGAGTAGAAGGAGGAAAAGAGGAAAGAGAAAGCTTTCCAGGAAAAGGTGTACTAAAGCAAAGGCTTGTTGTTGTTAGATGCCTTCAAGTTAATTCTGATTCTTAGTGACCCCGTGTGTTTCAGAGTATAGAACTGCCCCATAGACTTTTCAAGGTGGTGGCCTTTCAGAAACAGATCACTCGTCCTATCTTTGTAGGTCCTATCTTCTGGATAGGTTCAACCTGTCAACCTTTTGGCCAATAGTCAAGTGCTTAACTGTTTGTACCACCCACCACCACCACCACCACTGCCGTCAGGTCGATTCCGACTCATAGCAACCCTATTGGACAGAGTAGAACTGCCCCCGTAGAGTTTCCAAGGAGCGCCTGGTGGATTCAAACTGCCGGCCTTTTGGTTAGCAGCCGTAGCTCTTAACCACTACGCCACCAGGGTTTCCTTGTACCACCCAGGGACTCCTAAAGTAAAGACTAAACCCACTGCCATCGAGTAGATCCCAACTCACACCAACCCTACAGGGCAGAGTAGAACTGCCCTGTAGGGTTTCCAAGGCTGTATATCTTTACGGAAACAATCTGCCATACCATTCTCCCACGGAGCAGCTGGTGGTGGGTTCTAACTGCCGACATTTCAGTTAGCAGCCGAGTGCTTAACCACTGTACCACCAAGGCTTCTCTTAAAGCAAAGACTAGTGATTAGTAATTATGTGGGGGAAACAACAAGTAGTTTAGTATTGCTGGATTCTAAAGTGCCCAGCCCTGGTAGTGGATGATTGGGCTGGAGGCCTAACCCAGGGCCAGATGCCAGAGGGGTTTCATTCCCTGTTTAGGAGCTTAGACTTTATCGTGTAGGCAATAACCTCCCTGAAATCTTTGAGGCATGAAAAAGACATGCATTTTTACCAGCATCTGCATAGATGTCTAAACAGGAAATAAAAGATCCATGTTTCTAAATAAATTATCTTTAAAACCCAGAACTTAGTACCCTGCAGTCCTGAGCTCCAGTTGTGGTTCTGTCACTAATGAATAAAGCCATTACTTAACCTCTTTGCCCCTCCTCTATCTTAGCTGTGAAAGATGAAACACCTTCTCATATTTCAAGTGAGTGTTGGATACATTAAATGGAATCACAGGTATGAAAACATTTTTCTAAATTTATGACTAAATCTTCTATTCATACATCATGTATTATTAATGTTATCTCCAGTTCTTAAAAGATAGATGTTTGATGCACGAAAACATCACTCTGCCATGCAAATGCCTGTCCATTTGGATAAAATCTGTGCCTGAGCGTAGGCAGTAAAGTGAGAGAGTCCTGACAGAAGATGGGTATCAAAGCCTTGGGGATAAAGAACTTCTATCTTGTTTTCTCTGTGCAAGGTGAGTTGAGTATTAAACATGCATTTTCTCTTTGTGTTACATTTGCTTGTTATATTCTACATGTTCTCAGGAAATATCAACAACTTATCACAGCTGAAACTTGTCTCAATTTCTTTGGGGATGCTAAATCTGAAATGAATATTTAAAGTGAGCTACTTTCTGACTTATGAGAGGGAAAGGAATGGGAAATCTCATTTGTAATGTTTGCACAAGACTAAAATTCTTCACTTCCTTAGGCTTCATGACTGTCAACTCCTCACCCTCCACTACCCCCAATTGCATTTTTATGTGCATTTATATTAGGAAAAAAAAAAAGAGCAATTCCAATAGTTCAACATCACCACCTTCTTCTCTCACCTTTATAGAGCACCGTCACATTTGGATTGTAGCTTAGCAGTCTTGTGTATTGAGTCATTCTATATAAATGATTGAAGTCCCTGGGTAGCCCAAATGGCTAAGTGCTCGACTATTAGCCAAGAGACTGGCAGTTCGAATCTACCCAGAGGCACTTTGGAAGAAAGGCCTGGTGATCTGCTTCTAAAAATCAGCTGTTGAAAACCTCAAGGAGCACAGTCCTACTTTGACACACGTGGGGTCACCATGAGTTGGAATCGATTCAACAGCAAGCGGTTTATGTAAAGTTTTAGGAAAAAGTCCTGGTGATCCACTGCTGAAAAATTAGCTATGGAAAACCCCATAGAGCACATTTCTACTCTGACTCACTTGGGGTCACCATGGTTCGGAACCCAATGGATGGCAACTGGTTTATGTAAAGTATTAGGGGCTTAAAAGCTCACATATGCAAGTAGCATGCATACAGTTCTCTGTGCAGCATTCATTAGTTTCAACCTCTTCACCTTCCACTCTCTGTCCTCATGACACACATACAGTACTTGGTATGGAGCTTAATGAACTCTTAAACATTACAGGAAAGATAGCAGAGTCAGGGAAAAATACGTGCCATAAAAAATGTGCAGCTGAGGTAGCATTGTCACTGCCACTGCTCCACTGCAGACTGCCGTGCGATGGTCTCAGCATAGGTCCTTCCAGCACCCAGTAAAAGTGAAAACAACATTGTAATAAATTAGCTGGAACTGCACTTCCCTAGGTGTTCAGTGACAGCGTGATAAATAACCCTACACACGTACAATCTGCCTTTCCCTCTGCTAAGGTTTTGCCACCATAATATTTTCAGGTCCAAAGTCACGGTCATCAACACTTGATTAATACAAGGAGGGAAAGTTAAGATAACACTAGGGATATATTTCCTTCAGCAGTGCAACACATTAACATTATAATATTGTATCTGGGTTAGGTTTTTATTGATCATTACAGCGGTGAACATTTTTATGTATAATTAGTGGATATAATGTCCCAACCACCCTCATAAAGTAAATATTTTGAATAACCCTAGAGGCACATCTTAGGTTTATTTATCTCCGTTTATTGAGGCGTATTTCTTTGTCTTATCATTTTCTCCTTTTTTGTGAAGGAGGTAGTTAAACCTTGCAGCACGCTTTTTGTGTGATGAATTTATTCTTCAGTACATTGCTCCATCATATAAATAAGTATATATAGATATACACACATTCACATCGTGTGTGTGTATATGTGTATATATATATATAAATTATGTATATAATACAATTGTGTTTTATAAATATTTACACCACATTCACTTAACCTCAATCCATCAAATAAATTCAGTTACATTTGTACAACTTTCACAGGGAAGAAATAACTTAACACATAACTTTTCTAGCCAAACTATTATTGTCAGAAATAAATCTGTATTTACTTTCTGTATCCCAGTCATCTCTTTTTCTCTGATTAAAAAACAAAAAAGGTAGCTATAAATATCCCTTTACCATGAATTATTATACCAGAGAAAATGAATGTTCAAGTAAATAACAATAAAACTGATTTTTACTGAGTAGCAAAGCTGGATAAAGGAAAAATAAATAATTTGAATTCATTTTTTGAGGGATGGCTTGCATAATTAACTTCAAGGTACTGAACATCATTTAGTCACTATACATACATGTATTCATAAAACATAGTACTTCTCATCCCTTAGAATCTAAAGAATGTCATGAATTCATGAATTTAGACTCCCATGATGCCCCAAATTGGATTGTGTGCTTGCACACACATATACAGGTGTACTGCAAATGCATTTAAAGAGAGTAGTAACAACAGCTATTAAATATTATATATAACAGTTACTGTTGAAAGTATTTTATATTTTTTATATTGATTAATATGCTAAAAAGGACTCCAGGTGGCACAATGGTTACGTTAGCCCTGGTAGCAAGGTGGTTAAGAGCTCAACCAAAAGGCTGGCAGTTCAAATCCACCAGTAGCTCCTTGGAAACCCTATGGGGCAGTTCTACTCTGTCCTATAGGGTTGTTATGAGTCAGAATCGACTCGATTACAACAGGTTATAGATATAGATGATATGGATAATACAGATGATATAGATACAGATACAGATATAGATAGATATAGATTAGGTATAGGTATAGATGATATAGACATAGACATAGACATAGACATAGACATAGACATAGACATAGACATAGACATAGACATAGACATAGACATAGACATAGACATAGACATAGACATAGACATAGACATAGACATAGACATAGACATAGACATAGACATAGACATAGACATAGACATAGATAGATAGAGACAGAGACAGAGACAGAGATAGAGATATATATCTCACATGATTTTAGAGGCTGGCAAGTCCTAAGTCTGTGGGTAAGGCATCAGGCCGAAGGCTTCACCTGACTCATGTAGCTGCAGGGGCTGATGAATCCAGGATCAGCAGGTAAGATGTCAGGCTACTGGCTCACAGGCTGCAGAGGCCAGTGAATCCCAAGATCAGGGAGCAGTAAGGCAGGCTGCTGGCTCAAGTCCCAAGAACCAGAAGTCAGATGATAAAGAGCTGGATGCAGGATCCAGAACAAGCAAAAGTCAGCTGTATTTGCCAGAATGTCCATATATATTGGATGCATGTATACTGGATGCAGGGCACACCCCCAAGGAAACTTACAACTGCTTAGCTGATCACATCAGATCACATCGTAGTGGTGATTACATTATATCACAAAATGGAAGAGAACTACATCATTACATAACTGCCAAACCACTGAGAATCATGGCCCAGCCAAGTTGACACACAACCTTAACCTTCACAGTAAGATTATAGCCAAGAGAACCCTGTGGAGCAGTTCTACTCTGTCACATGGGGTCACTATGAGTTGAAATCGACTCTATGACACACAACAACAATCTTGAAAATGACTATAATAGGTTTCTATTAATATAATCTCTTTAAAAAAAATTAGGGAACAAGAGCAAATAAGTTCCCAGATCAGCAAGAAAACAATAGGACCACAATTCACAACCAGTAATTCTGTCCCTGGAGCTTCAGTTTCTAATAAATGGGCTACACTTAAAAAAAAAAAAAAAAAGGATTTCGCAGAGCCAGAGGAAACAGCATAATTCACTCAAATCTCAGAAATGGACTTTCCCCACAAATACATATCCTTTATTTCTCATAGCTAACTGGATTTCATGGAACTCTTGTAAAAACCTCCTTCAGGAAATCCTTCTGATTAAATTCAACACATAATCACTGCTTTCCTGTGCTCCCTCTATGTTATTTAAATAAAAAGGCAAATTCAAATTTGCTACAGTACATACAAGCTTCATTAACATGGAAGCATGTTATTTTTGAATAGTGAAAATTTATTATATGTTTTTATCTTTTATAATAACTTGCAAGAAATTATTTGTGAAAGGATGATTTATTTTATCTGACCTAAAGCAAGATCTGTTTACTCCTCTTGCAGGAAAAATATTTAACTGAATAGGAACATGTCTTATTCATCTTTGTAGAATCTAGTTCTGTGTATGACACATGATAAGTAGTTGTCATCCAGTTGACTTCAACTCATGGCAACCCCGACTCATGGTGACCCCATGTGTGTCAAAGTAGAACTGTGCTCCATAGGGTATGAACAGCTGATATTTCAGGAGTAGATTGCCAGGGCTTTCTTCCAAGGTGCCTCTGGATAAACTCAAACTGCCAACCTTTCAATTAGCAGTCAAGCACATTAACCATTTACACCACTCAGGGACTCCATGATACATACTAAAACAAACCCATTGACTTTGAGTCAATTCTGACTCATAGCGACCCTATAGGACAGAGTAAAAACACCCCATGGGATTTCCAAGAAGTGGCTGGTGGATTTGAACTGCCACTCTTTTGGTTAGCAGCCGTAGCTCTTAACCACTGCATCACTAGGGCCCTGAACATACCCCAAACCAAACCAAACCCGTTGCCGTTGAGTCGATTCTGACTCATAGCAACCCTATAGGACAGAGTAGAACTGTCCCATAGAGTTTCCAAGGAGAGCCTGGTGAATTCAAACTGACAACCTTTTGGTTAGCAGCCGTAGCACTTAACCACAATCCACCATTAAATACTTGTTAGCATATCAAACATTCTTAGTTATCTCTGACACGTTCATCGAAATATTTTATTTTGTAATTTGAATTCCTGGAGATTTCACTTGGAATTATTACAGTCTTAGAAAGTTTTTCAAGTGATGAAAAACCTTGCTTCATCTGAAATAAAGATGTATTAGAAAAGCCTCATGGAACTCAAGATCAAATACATAAAACCGGGTTTTGCAAAGCCCTGAAAAAAACTTTCATGGCCTCAGGAAGCCCAGGGAATCCTCCCTCTGACCACATGGTCTCTTGCCACTGGTTCTTTCTCAGCATCTCTTCATTCTTCTCTTTCTTTGCAGTCGAGCTCTCCTGCTACTTCATGTACATGAGAGTCACTCCAGCCCAGACACCACATGAGCTCCCAGCTAGAGTGCCACTAACTAACTGGCTCAGTCTCTCCATGTTCCCAGGCTGAATTTCTGGGAGCAAGAATCCAGTTGATCCAGCTTAGGTCAGGGATGTACCCGCCGGCTGTCTGACCCAGTATCTTGAATTGGATTTCCTGAGACACGGGTTCTATAGAACACATTTACAAAATGGCCTCAAAACAAAGTATATCTATGACTTGTAGCAGTCCATGCAACATAGATTTTAAATTCTTTATAAACTATTGACCTGGCATGTTATATTGACTGAATCACAGCTTTCCTATATTTTAAACATTTAAGAACAGGCAGTACTTGCTTTGCACAGTCATATGGAACTGTGGAAATGACCATGCAAGCTGAAACTGTGCAACATGACCTTAGTAGTCAATAAGAAATATTATGATTGTTCCCTGACCTTTAAATTTTTTGTCATTAAAATTTTTGACATAAAATTTTGACACTAAAAACTCTTACTGTCCAGTTATAAATGAATGTTGTTGTTGTTAGGTGCCATCTAGCAGATATCAATTTATAGTGACCCCGGGTAACAGAGTAGAACTGCCCCATAGGGTTTCCTAGGTTGTATTCTTTACAGGAGCAGATTGCTAAGTCTTTCTCCCGGGGAGCCACTGGGTGGTTTCAAACCACCAGCCTTTTGGTTAGCAGCCCAGCTCTCAATGTTGTGTCCTTTGATAAATTAGTAGATGAATGATAAAATTAATATTGACTTAGTATATTGTGATTTTAAAATTAGAAAGATTAGAAATTAAAGTTTTTGTAAGATGCTCACCGGGAGTAATGTGTACAGTGCTGGCTTTCTTCTTCTCATAACAAAAGTTACAATAAGGAGTGAGCATCTTTTCCACAACTTAGCAAATTGTCATACACCTTCCTAAATTTTGACCAGCTTCCAACATTTTATCTGTTGTGCTTACAATGATGTGAAATATTTCCAAGAGTTCCTTTAATGTGAAACTTTTTGTCAGTGTTATTTCCCCTGGGATACCAGCATTCATTTTGTCACAACTATTTTCTGCATTTATGTCATTAAGTTCACCTTCACTAAGTTCCTCTGGCATCAAACCTAGAGTTTCCCTAATGGCAACAGCAGTGTCAACATTCCCATGACCACTTATATTTTCTGTAACTCCATTTGCATTCAACTCTAATACCACTTCTATCATTATCATGTTTTGTCTCTTGGCTGTGCTTTCATTTTGGTTGGCCAATTTTCTGTTTCAGTTATCTACGTTTGTAGAATGTCCCATGGATTTATCACTAAGAAACAAGAAGGAAAGACAACTATACATTCTGTTATCTCTGAATGCGCTGAGTAACAGGTACTTGGTAACCAATCACCAAGAGACTTTGAAAGATGTGCCGTGATTGGTCGCTGAATTTGAGGCACCTCTATTCTTCACTTGGTGATTTGTGGGCTGAAGAACTGGTAGAAAAGTGTGTATTTCATGCAATTAAAACCAGTTGCTGTGGAATAAATTCCAACTCATGGCAACCTCATGTGCATCAGAGCAGAACTGTGTACCACAGGGTTTTCACAGTGGTTGAAATATTGTATTTATTTTTAATACAGAGGCTAGAGAGAAGGGAGCTGGGGAGAAAGCCAGTCAACAGATGTACATAGAACATAAAGACAGTTTTATAAAGGCAAAACCTGCTAGAATCTTTTTCCCATAAAGCCCCTGAATTATGATAAATGTGAGTGCTGTGTATGTATATTTGAAAAACCAACTGTGCCTTCTGCTTCAGTTGCCATTTTTGCACCAATAATTTCTTAAACAATATTCTACTTCTACAGCCTAACTCTGTCACCATAGTGTAGCCAAGCTTTCCTTTGACAAATCAAGTACTAAATAATTCATTGCTGCTCTGAGGGGGGAAATATTCACAGCAGGCTGCTATAGGAAGTTTTCCTTCCTCATAAACAGAATAGCTTAACACAGATATGCAGAAACACGTCCTCTCCGTGTGCCCGAGCCTTTACCATGAATCAGGACAGAGTGCACGCATTAGGACGCATCAGGAGGAAGCTGGGGCTACTGGTTAGCAATCTGCTCATCTTATTAAAATATTTTTGCTGCCCTCGTTCTTTAACTGAGGTTAATAGCATGATATTGGCCTAATTATCTGGGCATAAAATATGTTCTTTTACTAAAGAAATACATAATGATTTTCTCTACATGAGACCTGATACTACATAGACTTTATTTTGGGTGCTTTCAACCCCTTTGTTTCAGATAATTTTCTGACAACTTCTTGAGAGATGGGAGAAGACAGGCTGGTAGGGACTGAACAGATGGGCCTGAAAAAAAAAAAAAGAAATAATATTGAGATAGATTTGGTATAATGATTCTTTCCAAGAATTAAAATAATATTTAGATAAAGGGATACCTAGCACAAATGAGTATAATGTAAATCACTGATGCGTGACAGAAAAAGCAGAAAACATTTATTTTTTAATCACCTTTTCTCAAAAAATAAAATCAGTGAAATATGAGCCTGTTTTAAAAGAAATAGCAGTGTATTTGCTACATAAATGCATATCACTTGTCTCCTCCCATTTAGTATAAAACAGGCTGGAGGAATAACATATACGATCATATGATGTTTATGTGGCGTGTCTCCAGGGGTCTTGAAGTGCTTGGCAAAATTTAGACCATGAGACGGTACACCACAAGAGATAGGTAGCAAGCAGATATTATTAGACAATAACATTGATAATGTCCACATGTGGAAACAGAAAAACCGGTGAGTCTTGAGAGGAGCCCTGGCTCAGCTAGCTTTCTGGCTTTGGGGAAAGAAGAATGACTGCAGGGGAACTGTACTATCTCCACAATCTACCAACGCTCTGCCTGGGCACTGGAGGTTGATTTGCCTCTAGTTCTTCAATCACTGAATTTATTTAAGCCACTCCCTGAATGGACTACAAAGATGATTCTTCGAGCAAGTGAACTTTCCAGCTCTTTTCTGCTCACTTTCTCCTACTTCCTACTGGTAGACTGTTCTGGAGTTTGAGACCCTTTATCCATAACCAATTTTTCAAGTGAAAACTGTTGCTACGGTGAAACCTGTGAGAACTGGAACTCGACGGGACTGCCTTGTTCTTCCGTGTCTTGAAAGATTTCCACCTTGGATAGGGTGCAGTCTTACCACTATTCTATTGCTTTCTGTTAGTGGAAAATATTTGAGTTTCCCGTCTCTGACAGATTTCCACTTTACACAGGTTCTGGCTCTCACAGGTTTTACTATATATGGTGCATTTACATCTCCAGCTCTATCCCCACAGGCTCAGAGGGAAATCCAGATGCTCTTGAAATTATCTCCAGTACTTCTGAAAACTAACAAAAGCTGTCTTTCATGTTGATTCTTGGAAAATTGAAGACCTCATTTATATCCCTGCACTCTCGCCACGTGAAGTGGAGTTGAATACAACCACCAAACAAAAAATCCATTGCCGTCAAGTCGGTTCCGGCTCATAACCACTCTACAGGACAGAGTAGAACTGTCCCATAGGTTTTCCAAGGAGCAGCTGGTGAGTTCGATTGCCAACCTTTTCCTTGGTAGCCAAGCTCTTCACCACTGAGCCACCAGGACTCTGAATACAACATTATGAATCATCGCTGTCCTGACTTTAGTCTTTAATGAATAGCGACATTAATTATCTCAATAACTGAACTTCTGTGATAAAAACAATCTTAGGATTATTTTACATATATTGTGTGTTTTGCAATGTGCTAAACACTTTACATTCACACCACTCAAAACTCTTATGAGGTAGGTATTTTTATCAGGTGCATTTTAAGCTTAAAGAAACTTCGGGTTTGGAATGTAACTTTTCCATAATCAAACAAAAGCAAGTATGGGTCAGGACTCAAACCCACGTTCCTCTCAAGTTAAGCCTTATATTCTGAACCACTACATTTTAATGCCACTAAAGTTTGTGTGTGTTAAACAATGCTACCAGCACCTGTCAGCTCGTCACACCATGGTGGCTTGCAAGTTACTATGATGCTGGAAGCTATGCCACCGGTATTTCACATAGGAGCAAGGTAACTAATGGTAAACAGATTTCAGTGGAGCTTCCACATTAAGACAGACTAAGAAGAAAAGTGCTGAGACCTACTTCCAAAAATTAGTCAATGAAAATCTTTTGAATCATAATAAAACATCGTCTGACTCGCTTGCTTTCAGTACTTCATAAAAGGGGTCAGTTGCTAGAAGATGTTGTCAGTGAGGTTGTGGGAGATCCTTGGTGAGATGGACTGGCACAATAGCCAAACATAGACTCGAACATGCTGAAGATTGTGAGAAGGATGCAGGGCCTGGCAATGCTTTGTTCTGTTGTTCATGGGGCCTCCATTAGTAGGAGTTAACTTGACAGAAGTTAATAGCGACAACAACAAACAGCGCTAAGCTACCCATGGCTATTATTAACAAATAATTTCAAGAAGGTGGGAAAGAGAGAGATTGTAATTGAGGTGCTAGATTTAGTTGATTTGTTGTTCTTGTGGTGTACCATCAAGTTGATTCTGACTCATAGCTACCTTATATGCAGTGCTTAAGAGCTACTATGAGCTACGGCTGCTAACCAAAAGGTTGGCAGTTCGAATACACCAGCCACTCCTTGTAAACCCTATGGGGCAGTTTTCCTCTGACTATAGGGTCACTATGAGTTGGAATGGACTCGATGGCATTTGGTTTGGTTTTTGGTTCATAACACTCTATAGGATAGAGTAGAACTGCCCTCACAGGGTTTACTAGCCTGTAATCTCTATGGAAAGTGCCCTGATGATGCACTGGTTAAGCACTTGGCTGGTAACTGGAAGGCAGGTGGTTCAAACCAACCAGCAACCCATAGGAGGAAGATGTGGCAGTCTGTTTCCATAAAGATTTACAGCCTTGGAAACCCTATGGGGCAGTTCTGCCCTGTCCTATAGGCCCACCATGAGTCAGAATCAACTCGATGGTAACAGTTAATCTTTACAGAGGCAAATCGGAGCTACTGGGTGGGTTTGAACGACCAAGCTTTTGGTTAGTATATGAATGCTTAACCACTACACAACAAGGGCTCTTTGTTAGTTGAATAGTATATCATATTCCTCAGAGTTTTTCCTTTTCTATCCTCACAAAAAAATTATGTTTTTATTCTATAGTGGAAAGAACTTATGCTTCACAGCTTATGTCACTGATTGTGTGTATTTTTGATAGCTCTATCATTATCGACACGACGGCAGTGGGTTTGGCTTTTTTTTTTTTTTTTTTAAATCATTTTCTAACAAAATATATTTGCCCCCATCCCAATAGCAACTTGAGATCTTATGGAATTGGAAAGAGCCTTCACTTGATTGTGGTGTGTATGAGGTGACAGAAGGGCACATGATGACTAAGTAGAACTAGGAATATGACTCCAGCTTCCTGACTTTTTGAAGAAGGCACAGTCTGTCCCAATTGCTTTCCTATCAAGAAAAGCACATTAGCTTCATGTGATACCATGGCGTCTTGGTCATCTAGTGCTGCTATAACAGAAATACTACAAGTGGATAGCTTTAATGAAGAAAAGTTTACTCTCTCATAGTCCAGTAGGCTAGAAGTCCAAATTCAGGGAGCCGGCTCCAGGAGAAGGCTTTCTCTCTCTGTCGGCTCTGGAGTAAGGTCCTTGTCATCAGTCTTTCCCTTGGTCTGGGAGCATCTCAGTGCAGGAAAGGACATGCTCTGCTTCTGGTACTGCTTTCTTGGTGGTATGAAGTTCCCAACTCTCTGCTTGCTTCCCCTTCATTTTTATCCCTTGAGAGATAAAAGGTGGCTCAGGCCATACCCCAGGGAAGCTTCCTTTACCTTGGATCAGGGGATGTGACCTGGGTAAGGGTGGTGTTACAATCCCACCCTAATCTTTTTGACATAAAATTACAATCACAAATGGAGGACAATCACACAATGCCAGAAATCGCAGCCCAGCCAAATTGATACACACATTTTTTGGGGGACATAATTCAATCCATGACACACGGCTTCAGCAAATATATGGAAAAAAGCATTGCTTTGCTCTTTTCTTTCAGGACTGAAGCTGAAGCTTTAGGTAAAATATGAGAACAATATCATGTCAGAAAAAAAAAATAATATAGTTGATATTAAGGTTTCCCTCACCACTTAAGTAGTGAATAGAAGATAATAAGCCCAGTGAATTTTGACTGTGCCCTGTAATTTATTTAAATGAGTTTCAGTCTTCTGAAAGTCTTAGAGACGTTATTGGCAGAATTATTGTTTAACAATATACAGGTAATGCTAGGATATTAAAAGCTATTCTTTTAGAGCTTTACTCCAGTTTGATTTCGTCTGAGAGCAATATGAATGATCACAGACCTGTTGGGTCCCAGCTTTCAGAGGTACATTACAGTAAATCAAAGCCAAGGATGGGCAAAGTGGGCTGCAGGCTGTTTGTGAATACCAACAGCCATTTTTCAAACACTATGAGTTTAGCCAAAACAGAAAGATGTTTACCAATCTCCTTCCCCCCTGCCTCCCAATTTTATGTCTTTCTGAACTTTATGGAAAAACAAATCTCTGTGTTGCTGGTTCTTTTTGACTTTATCCATGACAATGGTATTTACTTGTTTGTTAATGTCTAAGAGATCATTTCGTCCGAAGGAATAGCAAGTTACTTTGTGCCTAAAATCCATAATTTTCATGATTGTTCCTTTTACAAGATTATTTTAATAATGCACTTCATTTGTTTCACCTGAAAACCATGTAACTATGCCCTATTCCCTGTTTTCTGCCACTCTATGATCATTTAACAATATAAACAAAATAAATAAATAAAAAGAAAGAAAGAAAAGAGATATCCAAGCAATAGTTTGGAGTCTCTGGATGGTGCAAAATATTAAGTACTTGACCATAAATTGAAAGGTTCTTTCGAACCCACTCAGAGGCACCTCAAATAAAAGACCTGGGAGGCGGAGCCAAGATGGCAGACTAGGCAGATGCTACCTCGGATCCCTCTTACAACAAAGACACGGAAAAACAAGTGAATCGATCACATACATAACAATCTACGAACCCTGAACAACAAACACAGATTTAGAGACGGAGAACGAACTAATACGGGGAAGCAATGATTGTTTCCAGAGCCTGGAGCCAGCGTACCAGTCAGGTACGGCACAAGCACAGAGACCTGCTCCACCCCCCTGAACTAACCCCGGGAGGGGGACCAGCCGGTTCCACGGGCGGCGTGGGACGCAGCCAGTAGGAGAAGTCCCCGGGAGGCAGTGACTGATCTTGGAGCAGAAAGAGCAGCATCCGAGCCGGGGAACTGTCCCGCAGGGATTTGGACTGGACGCAGGTACGCCATAAACACGGAGAGTTGCTCCACCCCCCTGAACTAACCCCGGGAAGGGGACCACCCGGGTCACGCGGGCGGTGTGGGACGCAGCCAGTAGGAGAAGTCCCCGGGAGGCAGCGACTGGTATTGGAGCGGGGAGAACAGCGTCCCAGCCGGGACACTCGGTCACGGCACAAGCACGGGGAGCTACTCCACCCATCTGAACTAACCCCGGGAGGAGGCCCAACTGGTTCTCGAGAGTGGCACGGCCACGTGGCTGGAGGGACAAGAAGTCCCCGGGAGGCAGCGACTGATTTTGGAGAGTGCACCGTCCCAGTAGGGGAGCCTTGACGCTGGGCGTGGGGCTGGAAGTGGAGGATCTGACCGTGACTCCAGCGGGCCAGACCCCCCGGGGGCAATCTCCACACAGCCAGCACACGTAGGCGACGCGCCCGCGGGAATCTCAGATATAATAGTCATTCCAAGCAAGACAAGCAACTCTGGCTATATTCTGAGGTGCTACTCTCCTATCTCTCTGTTCCCTCCCCCACCCTCCCCAGGCGGCTTCATTAACATCTGAATAGCCTGAGCCAGAGGGAGAACTCTGATAGGGATCTGACTGCAGTTTTTTTTTAGCAGATTTTCTGGAAAAACTAGTTTTCCAGTGATGGCTCGGAGACAACAATCCATATCAAACCACTTAAAGAAGCAGACCATGACAGCTTCTCCAACCCCCCAAACAAAAGAATCAAAATCTTTCCCAAATGAAGATACAATCTTGGAATTATCAGATACAGAATATAAAAAACTAATTTACAGAATGCTTAATGATATCACAAATGAAATTAGGATATCTGCAGAAAAAGCCAAGGAACACACTGATAAAACTGTTGAAGAACTCAAAAAGATTATTCAAGAACATACTGGAAAAATTAATAAGTTGCAAGAATCCATAGAGAGACAACATGTAGAAATCCAAAAGATTAACAATAAAATAACAGAATTAGACAACACACTAGGAAGTCAGAGGAGCAGACTCGAGCAATTAGAATGCAGACTGGGACATCTGGAGGAACAGGGAATCAACACCAACATAGCTGAAAAAAAATCAGATAAAAGAATTAAAAAAAATGAAGAAACCCTAAGAATTATGTGGGACTCTATCAAGAAGGATAACCTGCGGGTGATTGGAGTCCCAGAACAGGGAGGGGGGACAGAAAACACAGAGAAAATAGTTGAAGAACTCCTGACAGAAAACTTCCCTGACATCATGAAAGACGAAAGGATAGCTATCCAAGATGCTCATCGAACCCCATTTAAGATTGATACAAAAAGAAAAACACCAAGACATATTATCATCAAACTCACCAAAACCAAAGATAAACAGAAAATTTTAAAAGCAGCCAGGGAGAAAAGAAAGGTTTCCTTCAAGGGAGAATCAATAAGAATATGTTCTGACTACTCAGCAGAAACCATGCAGGCAAGAAGGGAATGGGACGACATATACAGAACACTGAAGGAGAAAAACTGCCAACCAAGGATCATATATCCAGCAAAACTCTCTCTGAAATATGAAGGTGAAATTAAGATATTTACAGACAAACACAAGTTTAGAGAATTTGCAAAAACCAAACCAAAGCTACAAGAAATACTAAAGGATATTGTTTGGTCAGAGAACCAATAATATCAGATATCAGCACAACACAAGGTCACAAAACAGATCGTCCTGATATCAACTCAAATAGGGAAATCACAAAAACAAACAAATTAAGATTAATTAAAAAAAAAAATACACATAACAGGGAATCATGGAAGTCAATAGGTAAAAGATCACAATAATCAAAAAGAGGGACTAAATACAGGAGGCATTGAACTGCCATATGGAGAGTGATACGAGGCGATATAGAACAATACAAGTTAGGTTTTTACTTAGAAAAATAGGGGTAAATAATAAGGTAACCACAAAAAGGTATAACAACTCTATAACTCAAGATAAAAGCCAAGAAAAACGTAACGACTCAACTAACATAAAGTCAAGCACTATGAAAATGAGGATCTCACAATTTACTAAGAAAAACACCTCAGCACAAAAAAGTATGTGGAAAAATGAAATTGTCAACAACACACATAAAAAGGCATCAAAATGACAGCACTAAAAACTTCTTTATCTATAATTACCCTGAATGTAAATGGACTAAATGCACCAATAAAGAGACAGAGAGTCTCAGACTGGATAAAGAAACACGATCCATCTATATGCTGCCTACAAGAGACACACCTTAGACTTAGAGACACAAACAAACTAAAACTCAAAGGATGGAAAAAAGTATATCAAGCAAACAATAAGCAAAAAAGAAGAGGAGTAGCAATATTAATTTCTGACAAAATAGACTTTAGACTTAAATCCACCACAAAGGATAAAGAAGGACACTATATAATGATAAAAGGGACAATTGATCAGGAAGACATAACCATATTAAATATTTATGCACCCAATGACAGGGCTGCAAGATACATAAATCAAATTTTAACAGAATTGAAAAGTGAGATAGATACCTCCACAATTATAGTAGGAGACTTAAAAAAAAAAAAAGGCCTGGCAGTCGGCTTCTAAGAGGTCACAACATTTAGAGTATAATTCCACTCTGTGACACGTGGGGTCACCATGAGTCAGAACCCATTCAACAGCAACTGGCTTAGCTTTTTGGTTTAAGCAGCAGCTTTGAGTCATAACAGCCTCAGTGTATGCAACAACCCTCCCAAGTATTTGATACAATTTTAGAAAACCATCTGTTTATTCCTTGGTTTATTCTCTTAAAAATTTTTTCAGCAACTAATATTTACCATAAAATGATATTCCTAATATCGCTAGAAAGCCAACAATAAAAAAAGAACAGGGTGAGGAGCTCAAATTAATGATGAGTCATATATTAAATAATATTAATAATAAGGCATGATTGATTAAAAAAAAAAAAAAAGATTGATAGTATAATACAAAACCGAAAAACCAAACCCATTGCCATCAAGTCGATTCCAACTCATAGTGACCCTACAGAGTAGAACTGCATCACAGTTTCCAAGGAGCACCTGGTGGATTTGAATTGCCCACCTCTTGGTTATCAGCCATAGCTCTTAACCATTACACCACCAGGTTTTCCATTATCATATATTATTATATTATTAATATATTTTATTATATATTATTACAAGTAATTTTTCAAAATATTTATTGATCAGTTACTCTGTGTTAAATTCTATATAAGATACTGAAAAGACAAAGATGAAAACATTATAGTCATTGGTTCAAGAAGTTTCAACTGATACACAAATCATAGTAGATACTCAAAGAACTAAATAATCAAATGATGCTTGGGCTGGGATCAAAGAAGAATAATAGTTGTTGACAATTAAGCTAAGTCTTAAAATGTGAAGAATAGCTTATCAGGTGAAAGAAAAATTGGTAAGTGGAGAAATTTCTAGACCAAATTAAAATACTTTTAGAGGAAAGAATGTATGACACCGTTAGTTATTTCAAGTGGGTTGTTATGATTGGAATATATGTATCTGGAGCAGCAGGGAACAAGGAGGAGGAGGTGATGACATGTAGACGCCTGAAAGATGAGGTTGATGGTAACATGCTAGTTCTTAATTTTGTAAGGCATGCTAAGGACTTTATTATTTATTCTGTAGTCATGAATACACATTGAAAGATTAAATCATGGGTGTAACATATTAATATTTTTGTATTGGGAATACAATTTTTGCAGTGATATGGGAGGTGGATGAGTGACAAAAAAAAAAAAAGAACAATTCAGGGGTATCTCTTAAGTTGTCTTTGCAATTGTCACCAGAATAATAAAGACTTGCATGGAATCAGCAGTAGTAGAAATGCAGAAGAGAGAGAAAGAACTAGTAATATAATTTAAAAGAAATTAATCTTCAATCAGTGTAGATGATGAAGGATAGAGAAAGATTAATAATGACTGAATTTCCCGGCTTAGGTTACTGTGTTGATGGTAGTAAAAATCCATTGCTATCAAGTTGATTCTGACTTCTAGCAATCCTATAGGACAGAGTAGAACTGCCCCATAGGGATTCTAAGGAGCAGCTGGTGAATTCAAACTGTCAATCTTTTGCTTAGCAGCCAAACTCTTAACCACTCTGCCACCAGGGCTCCTACTGTTGATGGTAGTACTTGTTTAAAAAGGACATGGAGTTTCAGAAGATAAACAGATTCCAGGGAAAATAATGGATTCAATTTTGGAAATACTGGGTTTGCTTAAAAGTTGTTGTTAGATGCCTTCGAGTTGGTTCCAACTCATAGCGACCCTATGTACCACAGAAAGAAACACTGCCTGGTCCTGTGCCATCCTCGTAATAGTCGTTATGCTTAGCCCATTGTTGCAGCCACTGTGTCAGTCTATCTCGTTGAAGGTCTTCCTCTTTTCCTCTGACCCTGTACTTTACCAAGCTTGATGTCCTTCTCCGGGGACTGATCCCTCCTGACAACACGTCCAGAGTATATAAGACACAGTTCTGCCATCCTTGCCTCGAAGGAGTATTCTGGCTGCACTTCCCCCCAACACAGATTTGATCATTCTTTTGGCAGTCCATGGTGTTTCAATATTCTTCGCCAACACCACAATTCAAAGGTGTCAACTCTTCTTCGGTCTTCCTTATTCATTGTCCAGCTTTTGCATGCATATGATGCATTTGGAAATACCATGGCTTGGATAAGGCACACCTTAGTCCTCAAGGTGACATCTTTGCTTTTCAATACTTTAAAGAAGTCTTTACAGCAGATTTGCCCACTGCAATGCATCTTTTGATTTCTTGACTGTTGCTTCCACGGGTGTTGATTGTCGACACAAGTGAGTGAAATCCATGACGAGTTCAATCTTTTCTCCATTTATCATGTTGTTTACTGGTCAAGTTGTGAGGATTTTTGTTTTATGTTGAGGTGTAATCCATACTGAAGGCTGTGGTCTTTGATCTTCATTAGTAAGTGCTTCAAGTCCTCTTCACTTTCAGCAAGCAAGGTTGTGTCATCTGCATACTGCAGGTTGTTAATGGGTCTTCCTCCAATCCTGATGCCCCATTCTTCTTCGTATAGTCCAGCTTCTTGTATTATTTACTCAGCATACAGATTGAATAGATATGGTGAAAGGATACAATCCTGACACACACGTTTTTGGATTTTAAACCATGCAGTATCCCCTTGTTCTGTCTGAACCACTGCTTGTTGATCTATGTACAGGTTCCTCATGAGCACACTTAAATGTTCTGGAATTCCCATTTTTTGCAACGTTATCCATAATTTGTTATGATCCTCACTGTCAAATACCTTTGCATACTCAGTAAAACACAGGTAACATCCTTCTGGTATTCTCTGCTTTCAGCCAGGATCCATCTGACATCAGCAATGATATCCCTGGTTCCACATCCTCTTCTGAATCTGGCCTGTATTTCTGGTAGTTCCCTGTCGATATACTGCTGCAGCTGCTTTTGAATGACCTTCAGCAAAATTTTGCTTGCACGTGATATTAATGATATTGTTTAATAATTTCTGCATTAGGTTGGATCACCTTTCTTGGGGATAGGCATCAATATGGATCTCTTCCAGTCAGTTGGCCAGGTAGCTGTCTTCCAAGTTTCTTGGCATAGGTTAAAAGTTAGATATATAATTTAGAAGTCAAGTAAGAGTTAGATTTAGGAGTTATTAGCATTTATGTGATAACTAAAATCACTGGGATAGATAATGTTTCTAAGGGATCATATAGAAAAAGTAATAGAGAACTAAGGGCAAAAGGTTAAGAAACACCGTCATGTTAAGGGACAGACAAACAGGAAAAATACTGATCAGAAACCAGAGGTAGAATCAGAAGAGTGGAGTATCATGAAAACAAACAAAGCCAAATTCATCGTCGTTGAGTCAATTCCAATTCATGGAGACACCATGTGTTACAGGGTAGAACTGCTCCATAGGGTTTTCTTGGCTATAATCTTTAGGGAAGTAGTTCACCAGGCCTATCTTGTTTGGAGCCACCAAGTGGGTTCAAACCTCCAACCTTCAGGTTAGCAGCCAATCGCAAATCGCTTGTGCTAAAAGGTCAATAACAGTCAAGACTTCAAAAAGACTAAGATAAGAATTGAAAAATGTTAGATGTTTTTAACAATTAAGAGATTTAAAATAGTAATAATAATAATGCACCCTGTAATTTATTTACATGTGCTTTCACTATTCCAGAAGACTCAGGGAGATTATTTGAAGAATCATTTTTTAGCAATATACAGGTAACACGGGTAATGCAGAGGAGAAATATAATTTAGAGAATGAGAGTGACTTCGTCATGTTCAGGATTTGAGAAAGAAACCAGAAGAGAGGAAATGACTTAAAATGCAAGTGAGATGGCGTACTTGATGGGAGAAGGCCCAGGAGAAGCTAGAGAGGGTAGAAGAAGGAGCACATGTGGCTGAAGATGATGTTATAATACTTTCTGGATGTGTAGAAACAAGAAGGTGAGAGAGTTTTTGCCTAGCAGACTCTTCCCATTGAAGTTGGATTCTAGGTTTTTAGCAGGAAGAAGATGAAAAAGGGAGAGGCTTCTTGAGAATAGTTAAGGTTTGGAACAGCCACTGAGAGAAAAGGCAGGGGAATTTAATCAAGAAAGGGTTGGAGGCCTGGCTGAGATTTGATGTAATAAATCTGTAATGACATTTGTTCACTCATTTATTCATACATTTATTCAACAAATATTTATTGGGCATCTACTATGTCTAGGCATTGTCTAGGTGTTGAGGAACTGGCAGTGAATAAAAAAAGACAAATGTTCACTCACACGAAGTTGGTAGAGTAAAATGAGAGGCACAATAAATAAGTAAAGTAAATATACTATTAAAAAAAAATAGTTGCTGTCAGGTCCACTCTAACTCATGGCAACACTGACTCATGGTGACCCCAAGTGTGTCAGAGTAGAACTGTGCTCCACAGGGTTTTCAATGGCTGATTTTTTTAGAAGAAGGTTTCCAGAACTCTCTTCCAAGGTGCCTCTGGGTAGCTTCAAACAGCCAATCTTTTGGTTAGCAGCTGAGTGCCTTAACTGTTCCCACCACCCAGAGTCTCCATATATTATTATATTTTGTCATTGTTCTCTGGCTTTTTCCTAATGGAGATTATAATTCCTACATTTAGAGGTTGTTGTTAGTTTTAAATGAGGTAATTTATTTTGGAAACACTTTTTAAACTAGAGAAGGTTCCACAAGTGGTAGTTATTACATACGCACGCACACGCACACACGTGCATGCATGCACACACGTATATGAATAAACCCCATGGCCCAGATCTTGAAAACAAGTGCTATAGTTCACAGCAGGAACATGTGGGCACACACAGGCGCACACAGACACACACACACACAATAATAATGGAAGGGAAAAAATGCTTTTTCACCACTGGAGAAAAATTTATCAAACATAAATTATAAATGAACATTAATATCAGTGGAGTGCTTTTTCTGTGCCTGCTAAGCTTCATATTGACTAAAAGAGCTCTCACTATAACTCCGCCATTGTATAATGTGCAGACCAGAGTCTAGTTTGGAAGACAGACCCTTAAACAGATAATTCTAGCACAATATGATAAGTGTTACAGTAGGAATCTGGAGAAAGTATTGTGGGGCCATAGAAGAATGACAAGCTCTTCCTGGGATAAGCAGTGAAGGTCTTAAAGGCAGTAAGAATACTAAGGCTGATTCTTGAATAATTAGTTTCAAAGAGAAGAAGTGAGCAATGAGTAATAACAATTTATATGCCCTATTTCCATGATAAGGAGTCCTTGTGGCACAGTGGTTAAGTGCTCGGTGGCAGTTCGAACCCACCAGCCAGATGTGGCAGTCTGCTTCCATAAAGATTAAAAAACCCATTGCCATCGATTTGATTTTGACAATAGTGACCCTATAGGACAGAATAGAACTGCCCCATAGGGTTTCCAAGGCTGTAATCTTTACGGAGCAGACTGCTACATCTTTTTCCCGCAGAGTGGCTAGTAGGTTTGAACTGTTGACCTTTCAGTTAGCAGCCGAGCAGATTATAGCCTAGGAAACCCTATGGGGCAATTCTACTCTGTCCTATAACGTCACTATGAGTTGGAATCAACTCAATGACCGTGGTTGTTTTTTTTTTTTTTTTTACATGGTGGCTTTATTCAAAGGCAGGACATTAAAAGTCCTGGGCCATAAAAACGACATTTCTAGCTACAGGCTTTGGCCAACAGAAAATTCAGTGGCAATTATCAGAATTTCATCAGCATGCCTCAGGCTCCCCAGGTTTTAGTGTTTTGCTATACTACATAAAAGAGAGGAGGCCAAATAAAATAGTATGAACAATCATCCATCAAAAATACAGTTTTGTTCTTGTGACACTTTTTGATTGAATTTCTTCGGCAGGCTACCCAGGTCTTCATGTTCATGGAGGTATTTCATTTAAATCACCATTAAAGTGAAATTAAGCTGGTATTAACCTTGTCTATTCAAATGATACTGCTGAAAGGTAAACACACCATTCTGACATGCACGAAAATGAAATGATAAATTGATACGCACCCCGCTTGGAATGGATGGAGTCCTTCTAATGAGTGATTACCTGTGGTATAACTATATTGATTGTGTTTGTACATGTCAAACGAGGCTGGCAAGGATGAACTTGAAGAAATCAATCTTGGAACCTGCTAGGATAGCAGACTCGTACTTTCACAGGTACTAAATCATGACTTAAAAAAAAAAAATTGCAAAACTTTTTAAGGCACCAATCTCTTCTTGACACTGTTTGGCTTGGCGAAGGATAGCTGGTCAACACAAAGACATACCTGTGCTCAGACAATGATTTGTGGGGGCCAAATAATTACAGCAGAACATTTGGGGACACATATTCCTCCATCCCCTCTCCTCTCAATATAATGGAGAAGAGTTATTTATTCTATTTCTGTTTACTTTTCTTATAATTTCAAAAATATATTTGGAGACTGTATTTTTTTTTTTTTTTGGCTTGTCAATATAAGGAAGAGGAGTTATTTCCATACTTGTTTGTATATGTCGGACTTCAGATTTACTAGAAGGCAGAAAAGTTTCGATTTTGACGTTTTTACTTGCAGGGAATAAGTGAGGTATGTGTATACACACACATGCACACATGCACACACACACATTTATGTACATGGTATGATGGAGTTTTGTCCTTTAGCAGTGGTTTGTTGGCAGAATGAGTAAGTGTGACTCTTACCTGCCCTCTTTGTTGTTATTGTTGTTGTTAGGTGCCGTCAAGTCAATTCCAATCCATAGTGACCCCATGTGATGGAGCAGAACTGTCCCATAGGGTTTTCTTGGCTATAATCTCTACTAGAGTAGAATGCCAGGTCTATCACAGTGCCGATATGCACAATAGGAGAGTCTAAGGACCCATGGAACTCCCATCTGCATGGAATAGGTTCTGTACCTCTTCTGGCAGAATATCTCTATGGTAGATTTAGGCTGAGAAGAGCTATCACAGCAGATAAAACAAAGTTTAACTTCTGGAACTTTGCTACTGCTGCTAAAGCATGCCATCCCCTTGGTTTCTGGAAAAAAGGCTTAAGCAACCTGGGGGCTAGACTGCCCAGGCAGGAATTTAGTGACCCAAATTATGGTAGAGGATGATTTTTCATGTGTTTTTTTTTTTTTTCCTTTCAAAAAAGAAAGACATGTACAATGTCTAGCTCATCCTCACACTGCCGCCTGGCAGAGCAATTCATTTCTAAGCGTCCCTGGCAATATTTCTTCTGCACAGTAGTAAAACAACAGACTAGGTCAGGGACACATGGACTTAGAGTACCAAGAGAATATTACCTACTGGCTTGTCACTTTCATTGCTTTCAGCTCACTTTTTTAGACACTGTAGAAAAACTCTGTCTTAAAAATCCATGGTAAAAACAAAAAACATTTCTCTCCCTTTTATCTTCCTTCATTGTTGTTAGCGCTTGTTAAGTCAACTCTGACTCATGAGGACATTATACACAACAGAATGAAATGTTACCTTATCCTGTGTCAGTCTCACAATCATAAGTATGTTTGAGTCCATCATTGCAACTCTTGTGTCAATCCATCTCACCCAGGGTCACCTATACCCTTGTTGACCTTCTACTTCACAAAACAAGATGTCCTCCTCTAGCAATTGCTCCATCTTGATCAGGTGTCCAAAGCAAGAGAGTCAGACAATGTTCTGTTGTGATCCATAAGGTTTTCATCGGTTAATTTTTGGAAGCAGATGGCGAGGCCTTTCTCCCCAGTCTGTCTTAGTCTGGAGGCTCCGATGAAATCTGTCCACCATGGGTGACCCTGCTGGAATATGAAATACCAGTGGTAAAGCTGCCAGCATCAGAGCGACACACAAGCCACCACAGTATAACAAACTGACAGATGGGTGGTGTTTATAGTTATTAACTCCTTTATAGTTACAAATTTAACTGTAGCAGTAATTAAAACAAGAATTCATAGAAGACTAGGAATATCCATGATTCCTGTTTCTCAATATCATATCATCTTATACATTTTGGGGTTAGAAAGTAATATAACAGGCTAGTCGTTCTTCTGTGTTTATCTGGGGTTATGAGGAATCTGCCATGGTAAGACTGTTGATGGTTACATGGATCATCTGCTTTAATCGTGCAAAGAATGTTATAGTCTATAATATGAATCCAGGAGACTAGCATATTTGCCTCCTTGGCTCTGCATCTCATTTTCCATTACAATTTTACAATCAAGTTTCTCATCATCTCTTTCTCAACTGTGGGAGAGGACAATTTTTCAGGAGCAGTACAATGTCTTAGATGCGGCCACTGCATGCTGAATCTATAACTGAACTTTTAAACACATAACTTTTAGTCAAGGATATTCTAAAGGGAAAGAAGTGTGCTAGGTGCATCCTTCCTGACACTCTCAAATCTTTTCTAATTTAAATCCTCTTGAAATGAAATTTGAGAGCTTCCTAAAGAAGAGGGCTTCAACAGAAGGACACTCTGGGCAATGTTCAAGGCCGAAGAAGGATGAATCTTCTACCATGAGGAAAGATTTTTTTGCAATGTTCTCCTTTAACTACCTTAGAAGGAAAAGAAGTAGATGCCTCATATTTGGTATTACAAATTGGCAGGCATATTTATTAAATCTAAGTTCATTATTACATAGTATAACGTGCGAAAAAATGGTTTGAACTCTTAGATGTTCAAAGATGTTCTAGCCCTCCTTTTCCTTTCACCTTAATGAATATTATACATGCTTTAAATCATGATTTCCACCTTCTAGAGTGAAGTCATGTTCCTATGGGCCAAATATTAGGTACGCTTTCATTACTTTGAAATTCAGCTAAACATTCAAACAAAAGTTTTAGATTCTTAATTTTCTAATCGACAAATGTGTGAAATGCATTTTTTAAGAAGTCAACCTATTAATTTTTCTGTAGTGATTAGAGATTTCCAGTTCAATCAACTTGGCATATTCAAAATGGCATCAGTTTATTTTAAAAAATATATCAGAGTAGTAGTTTTAAAAGAACAGTATGTGTGGCTGAATCTGTACACATTCTGTAAGTGAAATTAGTATCCCTGCTTGACTTTGCTGAAGGCTGCTAGAGGGTATTGATCAGCCTAGAAGTATTTCTGAGTCATCTATAAGACAAACCACGCACTGCGAAAAAAGAAAATGAAATAAAAATTGAGAATCCACACTAACGTCTAAGATTTCAAAGAGCCCTAAAGAGAAGTAGTCACTGTGGTATAAAATACAGATTTCACTTGCCTTTCCACGTGGGTAGGAATAACACCAGCAATATGTTCTCATTACCCGTTGCCATTGAGTCGATTCCAACTCATAGCGACCCTATTAAAGAATGATATATTATAAAGGCAATACATTCATTGTTGAAATTTTGGAAAATCCATAGAAACATGAAGAAAAAAATTCACCTCTAATCCATCATCTACCAGACAACCAGTGTTAACATTATGCATTCTGTATTTTCTTCCAATGTTTTTTGATGCAGTATTCTAAAATCTAGGGAGGGCTGCATTCTGATTTTTTATCAAAATTACTACGCATTTTCCCATAACATTAAAAATTAGGTAAACACGTTAAATTTCAAAAAGAGTAAGGTGTTGGGGTGTAGAAGGCGAGAGAAAACTGATTTAGGGCATTGAAGTGATGTAGTGATCAAAGTAATGAATTCTGCTTGTGTGTGTGCCTGTGCACGTTATGCCTGAGTGCCATGCCCAAGCACTGGCAGCACAGTAGTTAAAGCACTCAGCTGCTAACCAAAAGGTGGGTGATTCAAACCCATCAGCCATCCCCTGCGGAAAGATACGGCAGTCTGCTTCCGTAAAGATTACAGCCTTGGAAACCTTATAGGGCTCTTCTACTCAGTCCTATAGGATTGTCATGAGTCAGAATCAACTTGACAGCAATGGGTTTTTTTCAGAGTGTCATATTCACAGCATTTATTGTATGGTGTTTGTATTTCATTTTTGGTACAACGTTGAGAATTAGCTCAAAAAGAGATTTAGGACCATAAAGGATATGTTGTTGTTACTACTACTGTTACTTCTATGCCTACTACTAAGACCTGTGGGCTGTAAAATATGAAAAAAGTTAGAAAAAAATTTTGTTTGCTGTTGTTGCTTCTGTTCCATAGCTAAGGAAAGATGCACTTTGATACATAAAATGCACAGTCATTTCCCCCTTCTCAGAAGAGTGTTCATATTTGAGAAGCAAGGAGCAACTTGAAGTAAAAAAGTTTAAACGATAACTCTATGATACCAAGTAAAAACTCGTCAACTTTCTCATCAATAAGACCCTTCCTTCTTCTGAGAGGCAATAGTTTAGTTCCTTGAGTAGAACAGTCATCTGGAGTATACAATAATATATTTGTAAACAGGTATTCCATAAGAATTTATTTCATTATTATAAAATACAATATCTAAATTAAAATAACAAACAAAATAATTTTCAATATTGGGGCATCATAAAAGTCATTTTTGCAAGTAGGTCCACAACTATTTCCTCACTTAACCACTCCCATCTCCTTCTCTTCATTTCCCCCTTATCAAATTTTGAACTATAGGAAAAAGCTATGCGTTTTCCTTATAAGCCATGGGTCAAATTGTGTGCACTAAGAGTTAAAATAAAATATTTATGTATTCCATGAGCTATTAGCATTAGTTTCATGGCCGAATCCTTCTCAATAATACAATCTATTTTGATGATTAACTCCACAAATAACCATACTGTTGAAAAATTGAGTTCCACAAGTAAGCGTAATTATAGTTTGATCTAACAGACCAACTTCCTCCAATCTCTTAATTAGATCTTCGCTAATTCCTTTTCTCTCCCATCCTTCCTCCTCCTATGCTTTTTCCTTTCTTTCTTCATTTGTTTTCTCTTTCTGTTTTGTACACCTTTATTCAGTAAGCTTATTTGAATTTGTTGAATTGAAATCTATTGAATGCTAGCTCTCTATAGAGCTAATGTCTTCTACTTACACCTGGAGGCACACATATTTTCTGCAAACAGTGATAGAGATGCATGCCAGTACACCAAAGTCTCTACTATAAACTTAACTTCTCTAACACAGAACAACAAATGAACTGAAAACTTGGAGAGCCCTCAAGGTGCTAATGTTTGCCAGTAAGGATTCTAAGCAGACTGCCTGGCAAAGCAATAAAAGCCTTAAATGGTTTGGGGACCCTCAGTCCCTGCTTTGTAAAGTATTCATGAGGTACAATTACGGTGACTTGCTACCTTGATATGATTTCCAGTAGCCTCAAGCACTCTCTGCATCCGGTTTGACCTCCTTTGCTACCTTTGACATTGATCTATTTTTGAGATTGTAGCTACAGGCTTCATGTTTGAACCTGAGATTAAAGCTGGAAATAAAAGTCTCCATAATGTCTCACCTTATAAGTTGATGGCCTGGCATTTCAGTCCTTTCTACTAATCAGGACGCCCACTGAACAGCCTATTTGGGAAACACGATCTTCAGGGACTTGAATAGTGATGACACTACAGCAAAAAGGTTGTGGGGAAAGGAGGAAGAAAAGGGCTTGTTTTGACACTTAGACTGCTCCTGAATTATAGAAGGGAAGCAGAGGGAGTTGCTAAAAATGGACACAAGTGCTTTGTATTGGATATTGGCTCATTCAATACATCCCACTAAAAAAAAAAAAAAAGAGACGACAAAATTCATGCTTTTTCCTTCTCTTTATGAGGCTTACTAAGATGTCTCTCTGTTTTGTATGCCCATTACTCTTTCCACTCTGCTTGTTTTACTACCAACTAGCTTTTTCTTCTATGTCCCTGTCATGGACTGAATTATGTCTCCTCAAAAATATATGTATCAACTTGGTTAGGCCATGATTCCCAGTATTGTGTAGTTATCCTCCATTTTGTGATTGTAATTTTATGTTGAGAGGATCAGGGTGGGATTGCAACACCACCCTTACTCAAGTCACCTCCCTGATCCAAGGTAAAGGGAGTTTCCCTGGGGGTGGGGTCTGCACCACCTTTTATCCCTCAAGAGATAAAAGGAAAGGGAAACAGAGAGTTGGGGACCTCATAACATCAAGAAAGCAGCACCAGGAGCAGAGCGTGTCCTTTGGACCTGGGGGGTCCCTGCGCCTGAGAAGCTCCTCAACCAGGGGAAAACTGAGGATAAGGACCTTTCTCCAGAGCCAACAGAGAAAGCCTTCCCCTGGAGCCAGAGCCCTGAAATTGGACTTGTAACCTACTAGACTGTGAGAAAATAAATTTCTCTTTGTTAAAGCCATCCACTTGTGGTGTTTCTGTTATGGAGGTACTAGGTGACTAAGACAGTCCCCTCCCAATGCAATCTGGAGTATTCTTATTTCTCAATAGCAATTTTCTACAATTTCCTTCGCCCTTTGAGGCTTTTTGCTATGTTTAGCAGTTTCCAAAAGGTAATGAATTTCTCTTTTTTTTTTTCTCTCTCTTGCTTCTCCCACTCTGATTCTTTCTTCCTTTTTCCCTTTTTCTGGGGTTATCCTTAGGTTCTTCAAAATAAAGGAACAACTCCATAATTAACAATGTAATGCCAATAGGAAAATATAATTGTACCTTCCAGATACTAAAAGAAGGAGCAGAAAGAGAGAGGAAAGAAGCACAGCAAGTCTTATAACATGGGTGCCGGGCCTTTCAGGCAAAGGGGGCTCTATTCTCCAGTTAATTTCTGCTTAGAAACAAAAGGTTTTTCAGAGAATAGGCAAAGAGAAGGGCTTGAATGATGCTCCAATTTGCATTTCTGCTCACACCATATTCTTGTTCAATTGACTAGAGAAAGGTTCTTTTTTTTTCCTGTCACAAATGGAAGCACCTGTTTAAAAATACTTGAATCAAATTTTGTTCACAATTACTATTTTTCTCAAACTTGTCTCTGATAGCCAAAGGAATAAATGCTGAAACCTATTAAGTTTTTTCTTGTTTTTAAACCCTACATTAAATAACTTGAAATAGGACTACACAGTGAGAAAAAACCTTGTCTCAAGGATCAGAGAAGATGTAGGTTACAACACAAGCTCTGTGATTAACTGTGTGATATTAAGTAAATCATTTAAAGTCTGTGGTCTTCCTTGTCTTTTTTAAAAATTAGGAATTTGTATTAGATAATCTGGGATGTCCCTTCAGGAGTCCCTAGGTGGTGCAAACAGTTAAGCACCCAACTACTAACCAAAAGGTTGGCAGATTAAACCCCCAGAAGTGCATGGTGGCATAGTGGTTAAGCGCTATGGCTGCTAACCAAAAGGTCAGCAGTTCAAATCTACCAGGTGCTCCTTGGAAACTCCTTGGAGCAGTTCTACCCTGTCCTACAGGGTCACTATGAGTCGGAATCAACTCAGTGGCAGTGGGTTTGGTTTTTTTGGTTTGGTAGACGTGCACAGGAAGAAAAACCTGGTGATCTACTTCCAAAAGATCACAGCCTTGAAAACCCTACGAAGTGCAGTTCTACCCTCTGTGCATGGAGTCACGTGGGGTCCCCATAATTTGGAATTGACTCGATGGCACCCAGTTTTGTGTGTGTGTGTGTGTGTTTTAATATCCCTTCCAGTTAAAAAAAAATGTTTGGTCTTTTTTCACCTTTACAATTCAAAAGCCTTGTTTCTGAAGCAGGTAGGCACTGCATCCTTGTTAGTTTTAGGAAAAGTCCTCTGCTCCTGATGGGAGTGCACAGAAAAGCTCTAACCTGCACAGCTTTCTTTTAGGTGCTTTCTTCATATTTGTGCTGATCTGAAAGAGTGGGAACAGGCTTACTCTGGTTTTCTACAGTATTTCTAATGGGATCTCTGTCAATGATCCACAGTCATTTTAAGCACCATTATCTAAGAACTGGAAACCCTGATGGTGTCGTGGTTAAGTGCTACAGCTGCTAACCAAAGGGTCAGCAGTTCAAATCCACCAGGTGCTCCTTGGAAACTCTATGGGGCAGTTCTACTCTGTCCTATAGGGTCGCTATGAGTCGGAATCGACTCGACGGCACTGGATTTGGTTTTGGTTTGATCTAGGAACCACATTTTCAAACTCTTATGTTTTTCAGACGCTGTTGGCTGCCATCTTCTGTGGCTTGCAAAAATCTAGAATACTGACTAACCAACCAACCAAACAAACAAAAAATCCACAGCTGCCACCGAGTCAATTCTGACTCATGGCTACCCAGTATGTGCAGAGTAAAACTGCTCCATAGGGTTTCCTAGGCTGTGACTTTTTTGAAGCCGATCCCCAGGCCTTTCTCCAAAGTGCTTCTGGGTGGATTTGAACAGCCAAAACTTTCAGCTAGTACTCAAGCACTTAACTCTTTGCACCACCCAGGGACTCTTAAAATACTGATGCTTTTTAAGTGCCCACACCAATCATTAGCTTATCAATGCATGCCTCATCCCCCTTGTTATGGATTGAATTATGTCCCAGAAAAAAATATGTGTATTAATTTGGCTGGGCCATGATTCCTGGTATTGTGTGATTTTCCTATATATTGTAAAATCCTGCCTCTGTGATGTTAATAAAGGGAGGATGGGCAGCAGTTGTGTTAGTGAGACAGAACTCAGTCTACAAGATTGGTTTGTGTCTTGAGGCAACCTCTTGAGATAGAAAAAGAGAGAAGCTAGCAGAGAGATGGGGGCCCTCATACCACTAAGAAAGTGGTGCCGGGAACAGAGCACGTCCTTTGGACCCAGGGTTCCTGTGCAGAGAAGCTCCCAGTCTGGGGGAAGATTGATGAGAAGACTGACAGAGAGAGAAAGCCTTCCCCTGGAGCTGACACCCTGAATTTGGACTTCTAGCCTCCTTTACTGTGAGTAAATAAATTTCTCTTTGTTAAAGGCATCCACTTGTGGTTTTTCTGTTATAGCAGCACTAGATAACTAAGACACCCCTCTTGCCCCTACCAGGATCACTCTTGTTTCTCCTTTATTACTCAGCTTTGGCTTTGCCCCTTTCCAGAATCTTCTTTGACAGCTCCAGACTGCTTAGATGCCTTCTTCTGTGTTACAGCAGCACCTGTGCTTACCAGGATGTGAGAGCACTTATCAGACTCACAACTAATACAGTGGCTTCACAAAAAAAAAAAAAAAAAAAAAAAATGCCGTCAAGCCAATTAGGGCATAATACATAAAAACTGGGTATTATATTCCCATAAGAAAATGGGCTTTGGAGTCTACTTACTTCAACAGCTATCAATAGTGATAACATTTCAATAAAAAGGCTTTAGCCTGGTCTGGTTTGTTTTCTTCAATTTCCCCTCTATCAGGAATACTGTTTTGGATTCTTTACAACAAATATTTAATCTTGCTATTAACCAAAAACCTACATGGTAAAACAAAATCTTCAAAAATTTTTTTTTTCCCAGACACTACTCCTTTACCTAATTCTTCTTTCACTATATGGCTCACAGGTGTAGAGGGTAGGGGGGATGTTACAGAGACATCTGTCCTTTCAATCTTTATTCAAGGAGTCCCCAGGGAAACTAGTTGTCCTTCATGTTAACCACAAAATTCTAATCATGGGGATCCCAGGGCTGTACCACTTGTGGCCACACAACTTACATCTCCTGCTTTGCTGAGAATTGCTCTTGCTTTCCTAGACACACAAACATTCAGGTATCCCTCTCCCTCTTCAGGATGGTCATGTTCTTTTGTTTCTTCTCATTCTTTAAAACTCAAGTCTATATTTATTAGGGTTGGAATTGTGTCCCCCAAAATAATGTGTTATAAATTCTAACCTCTATGTCTGTGGTTATAATCCCATTTGGGAATGGGTTGTGTTTGTTAGGTGAACAAGGCAGGGTTAGCATAGGTTGCATTTTGAATAAATCTCTTACAAAATAAGAGCAAATTAAGCAAGCAGAAATGAAGGGAAGATAGAGGCCAAGCCACATGGAGATCTCCAAGGAACCAGGAAACAGAAACTGAAAAGACAAGGGCTTTCCCCCAGAGCCTACAGAGACAGAAAGCCTTTCCTTAGAGCCGGTGCCATGAATTCAGACTTCTAGCCTCCTAATCTGTAAGAAAATAAATTTCTGTTTATTAAAGCCATCTACTTTTGGTATTTCTGTTAAGCAGAACCAGATAACTAAGACAGAATTTATCTTTGCTAAGAAATCTTCAGCTCACTCTCTATATCCAAGAATTAATTAAGTAGGATAAATATATAAACAAAAACCTTCCTGAAGGCCAGATTTCTGAAAGACTGGAAAACTGCACTGAGGAGGTTTGGGAGCAAATGAAGTAACAATAGAGAAAAGAAGATGATCTTTTGGGTGGTTTAGGCATATCCTTGTCTACAGGATGGAATAAAGCAAATCTTTTTTATTTCTTTTATATTTATTTTTCACACTCTAAAGTGGCGTGCATTTCCCTTTTGAATTCACTGATGACTTTGAGATATATTCTCACGTCTAATGCTGCCATGGGGAAGCACACAGTTGGGAGAAAACATTTATAGATGCTACTGGAAGATTTCTGTTAATTCAAGTCATGTGGGATTGTGTAATGAATTCATTTCCACGTACTCTAATATTGTATAATAAAATGCACCTGTAATATAAATTAAAAACATTTATAATAAATATACATTTCAAGGGCCTCTTGACATTGCAAATAAAGAAAAGGTACGTATTTGTGACAATTTTAACAAGTGGATATACAAACCATATATTTTCACACATATGCTAATTACTGTTCTATGAATAGCCAATAATTGATTGCAAGGTATTTTGCAGGTGTTAAATCTGTACAAATACAAGATCATCCTAAGAATTTTAAAAACCCATGGCTGATGATGGCTGACTAGGTAGAAGCTACCGCGGATCCTTCTTGCAACAAAAAACAAGTGAACCGATCACATACATGACAATCTATGAACCCTGACCATCAAACACAGAACTAAGGAGTTGACCTGAGTGACAGGGGAGTGAAAAGCTGCGCACTGAAGCACCGACCATTTCTGAAACTGGCGTCCTGCGCCACAGCCTCGAGCTCTCACAGTTCCCTGGTGCCAGAGTGGTGGGGCTGATCGCAGCTTACTGAAATGGGGCAAGTATGGGACGCAGCCCTAAGCCCTAACTTCCTGGAGTAACCTCAGCAGAGATTCAGCCAGCGCAAGCAGACTGCACACTGACGCAACTGACAGGAGAACGAGAAACCACGGGGAAGCAGCGACTGTTTTCAGAGCCTGGAGCGCAGAATCCTAGCCAGAAAACCTTGGCACTGGGCTTTGGACTAGGAGCAGAGGAGCCATCACAGCTTCCTGAGACTGCATAAGCACAGGTCGCGGGCCTGACCCTCAGGGGCAATCTCGACCCAGCCAGCACACAGGCTACATGCCACTCTAGAATCTCAGATAAAACAGTCTTCACCAAACAAAATAAGTAACTTTGTCTGTATTGCTGTGCTACTCTCTCCTATCTATCTGATCGCTTCCCTTGTGCCCCAGGTGGCTTCATTAACATTGGAATTTTCTGGGCCAGAGAGTGAAGTACTCTGAGGGTTTTTTTTTTTTTTCCTAACCCATTCTCCTGGCCTAAGAAAAGCAGCAATTAACCATCCTGGGGGGAAAAGTCCTTCCCTGACTTCCCTAAACTGAAATAATAATACACAACTAGCTCCAGCCAAGCATAAGAGATCCACAGTTTTGGGCTTTCAACCCTACAGTGAACCAAGTGGCTATTATAATGCAAAGGCAATTCTGATAGAGATCTGACTGCAATTGTTTTACCAGAGCAGTGAAAAGCCAAGTTTGGAGGTCTGATACCTCTCTACCTATTAAACAGAGCCCTTACTGATCCACAGCAGGGAACTGAGGGCTGAAGCTTCACCCACACCACCTAGCCACCTGCTAAAGGGGTCTGAGGATAGTGACGCCTACCAATCTTTAGAGGTATGAGCATTGGGTGCCTAAGGTACAGCTGCAGAGCCCACCCACCAAAGTGCTCTAGGAATAGAGACACTTCTACCTCACTGACACATGGGGTAAGGCTGTCAGCATCGTGCCCTCCTTGGAGTGTGACCCCTGCCAATACTAGAATCTGGTGCATACAATCATCACCACTACTCCTCTAAGTTAATAGGTGACAGCCTACACCACACACTAGGTGACCCACAATCAGGACACCTAAGCTGATTCTATTCAAGAATAGTGAATGGGCTCATAGGCTCAAATATCTGGTAACAGCTCAAACCAGCTGGTAATAGGACATAAGTGATTAAAAGGCTACAATAATCAAGATAGCGCAATCTAGTAGCCCATCTGGGTGTATCGAAACAAAACAAAAGAAGAATATAAGACTCAGTGAGCAAATATAAAATAAATCATTACAATATCTTATAGATGGCTCAGAGACAGCAGATGATATCAAATCACATAAAGAAGCAGACCATGATTGCTTCTACAAATCCCCAAATTAAAGAATCAAAATCTTTCCCAAAAGAAGATACAACCCTGGAATTGTCAGATGTAGAATATAAAAGACTAATATACAGAATGCTTCAAGACATTAGGGATGACCTCAGAAATGAAATAAGGCAATCTACAGAAAAAGCCAAGCAACACACTGATAAAGCAGTTGAAGAAATCAAAAAGATTATTCAAGAACATAGTGAAAAAATTCATAAACTGCAAGAATCCATAGAGAGACAGCATTCAGAAATCCAAAAGATTAACAATAAAATTACACAATTGGACAACTCAATAGGAAGTCAGAGGAACAGACTTGAGGAATCGGAATGCAGAGTGGGGGAGTTGGGGGATAAGGCAATTGAGACCAATATAGTTGAAGAAAAATCAGATAAAAGAATTTAAAAAAATGAAGAAAACCTAAGAATCATGTGGGACTCTATCAAGAAGGATAACTTGCATGTGATTGGAGTTCCAGCACAGGGAGGGATAACAGAAAACACAGAGAGAATAGTTGAAGATCTGTTGGCAGAAAAATTCCCTGGCATCGTGAAAGATGAAATGATATCTGTCCAAGATGCTCATCCAACACCATACAAGATAGATCTAAAAAGAAAATCACCAAGGCATATTATCATCAAACTTGCCAAAACGAAAGATAAAGAGAAAATTTTAAAAGCAGCCAGAGATAAATGAAAAGTCACCTACAAAGGAGAATCAGTAAGAATAAGTTCAGACTACTCGGCAGAAACCATGCAGGCAGGAAAGCAATGGGATGACATATATAGAGCACTGAAGGAGGAAAAACTGTCAGCCAGGAACCATATATCCAGCAAAACTCTCTCTCAAATATGAAGGTGAAATTAAGACGTTTACAGATAATCACAAATTTAGAGAATTTGCAAAAACCAAACCTACAAGAATTACTAAAGGAAATTCTTTCATCAAAAAATCAATAATATCAGATACCAATACAACACAAGGTCACAGAACAGCCAGATATCAACTGAAATAGGGAAATCACAAAAACAAAATAAGATTAATTTTAAAAAGAAAAAAATTCAAAACAGGGAATCAATGAAGTCATTATGTAAAAGATTACAATAATCAAGAAACAGGGACTAAATACAGGAGGCATAGATCTTCCAGATGGGGAGAAAAACAAGGCTATATATGATGATACAAGTTAGGTTTTTACTTAGAAAAATAAGGGTAAATATTAAGGTAACCACAAAGCATTAAACAGATCATCACGTGCTCATATGCAAGTTCAAGTTGAAACTGAAGAAAATTAGAACAAGTCCATGGAGCCAAAGTATGACCTTGAGTATATCCCACCTGAATTTAGGAACCATCTCAAGAATAGACTTGACGCGTTAAATACTTGTGACCAGACTAGACAAGTTGTAGAGTCACATCATAGACATTGTACATAAAGAAAGCAAGAGATCATTAAAAAGGCAGGAAAGAAAGAAAAGACCAAAATGGATGTCAGAAGAGACTCTGGAACTTGCTGTTCAACATTAAATAGCTAAAGCAGACAAAAGAAATGATGAAGTAAAAGAGCTGAACAGAAGATTTCAAAGGGCAACTTGAGAAGACAAAGTATTATAATGACATGTGCAAAGACATGTAGTTAGAAAACCAAAAGGGAAGAACATGTTTGGCATTTCTGAAGTTGAAAAAATGAAGAAAAGATTCAAGCCTCAAGTGGCAATATTGAAGGATTCCATAGGGAAAACATCAAATGACACAGGAAGCATTAAAAGAAGATGGAAGGCAAAGAGGTCTAATAATTCCATACTTCAAAATAAAAACCAAGAAAAACATAACGACTCAGCAAAAATAAATTCAACTACTATGAAAATGAGGAACACACAATTTGCAAAGAAAAACTTAGCACAAAAAAGTAAGTGGAAAAATGAAATTGTCAACAATACACAAAAAAGGCATCAAAATGACAACACTAAACTCATACTTAGCGGTAATTACGCTGAATGTAAATGGACTAAATGCACCAAAAAGAGAGAGAGAGCCTCAAAATGGATTAAAAAAAAAAATGATCTGTCTATATGCTGCCTACAAGAGACACACCTTAGACTTAGAGACACAAACAAACTAAAACTCAAAGGATGGAAAAAAATATATCAAGCAAACAACAAGCAAAAAAGAGCAGAAGTGGCAATATTAATTTCTGACAAAACAGACTTGAAAGTTAAATCCACCACAAAGGATAAAGAAGGACACTACATAATGATTAAAAGGACAATTTACCAGGAAGATATAACCATATTAAATATTTATGCACCCAATGGCAAGGCTGCAAGATATATAAAACAAACTTTAACAGAATTGAAATCTGAGATAGACACCTCCACAATTATACTAGGAGACTTCAACACACCACTTTCAGAGAAAGATAAGACTTCCAGTAAGAAGCTCAATTAGAGACACGGAAGATCTAATTGCTACAATCAACCAACTTGACCTCATAGGCTTATAGAGAACACTCCACCCAACAGCTGCAAAGTGTACTTTTTTTTCTAGTGCACATGGAACATTCTCTAGAATAGATCACATATTAGGTTATAAAACAAACGTTTGCAGAACCCAAACATAAAAATATTACAAAGCATCTTCTCAGACCATAAGGCCATGAAAGTAGAAATCAATAACAGAAAAATCAGGGAAAAGAAGTCAAATACTTGGAAACTGAACAATACCCTGCTCAAAAAAGACTGGGTTATAGAAGACATTAAGGAGGGAATAAAGAAATTCATAGAATGCAATGAGAATGAAAACACTTCCTATCAAAACCTCTGGGACACAGTGAAAGCAGGGCTCAGAGGTCAATTTATATGGATAAATACACACATACATAAAGAAGAAAGAGCCAAAATCAGAGAACTATCCCTACAACTTGAACAAATAGAAAGCAAGCAACAAAAGAATCCATCAGGCACCAGAAGAAAACAAATAATAAAAATTAGTGCAGAATTAAAAGAATTAGAGAACAGAAAAACAATTGAAAGAATTAACAAAGCCAAAAGCTGGTTCTTTGAAAAAATTGACAAAATTGATAAACCATTGGCCAGACTGACTAAAGAAATACAGGAAACAAACAACCCAAATAAGAAACGAGATGGACCATATCACAACACACCCAACTGAAATTAAAAGATCATATCAGATTATTATGAAAAATTGTACTCTAACAAATTTGAAAACCTAGAAAAAATGGATGGATTCCTAGAAACACACTACCTACCTAAACTAACACAATCAGAAGTAGAACAACTAAATAGACCCATAACAAAAAAAGAGATTGAAAAGGTAATCAAAAAATTTCCAACAAAAAAAAGGCCCTGGCCCGGACAGCTTCAAAGGAGAGTTCTACCAAACTTTCAGAGAAGAGTTAACACCACAACTACTAAAGGTATTTAGAAGCATAGAAAAGGATGGGATACTACCTAACTCGTTCTATGAAGCCAGCATACCCCTGATACCAAAACCAGGTAAAGACACCAAAAAGAAGAAAACTACAGACCTATCTCCTTCATGAACATAGATGCAAAAATCCTCAACAAAATTCTGGCCAATAGAACTCAACAAAATATCAAAAAAATGATCAGCCATGACCAAGTAGGATTTATACCAGGTGTGCAAGATTGGTTCAATATCAGAAAAACAATTAATGTAATCCACCATATAAATAAAACAAAAGACAAAAACCACATGATCTTATCAATTGATGCAGAAAAGGCATTTGACAAAGTCCAACACCCATTCATGATAAAAACTCTCAGCAAAATAGGAATAGAAGAAAAATTCCTCAACATAATAAAGGGCATTTATACAAAGCCAACAACCAACATCATCCTAAATGGAGAGAGTCTGAAAGCATTTCCCTTGAGAACGGGAACCAGACAAGGGTGCCCTTTATCACCACTCTAATTCAAAATTGTGCTGGAGGTCCTAGCCAAAGCAATAAGGCTAGACAAAGAAATAAAAGGCATCTGGGTTGGCAAGGAAGAAGTAAATTTATCTCTATTTGCAGATGACATGATCCTATACGCAGAAAACCCTAATGAATCCTCAAGAAAACTACTGAAACTAATAGAAGAGTTCAGCAGAGTTTCAGGTTATAAGATAAACATACAAAAATCAGTTGGATTCCTGTACATCAACAAAAAAGAATATCGAAGAGGGAATCACCAAATCAATACCATTCACAGTAGCCCCCAAGAAGATAAAATACTTAGCAATAAATCTTACCAAAGATGTAAAAGACCTATACAAAGAAAACTGCAAGATACTACTACAAGAAACTAAAAGGGACCGACATAAGTGGAAAAACATAACTTGCTCATGGATAGGAAGACTTAGTGTTGTAAAAATGTCTATTCTACCAAAAGCCATCTATATATACAATACACTTCTGATCCAAATTTCAACAACATTTTTTAACGTGATGGAGAAACAAATCACCAACTTCATATGCAAGGGAAAGAATCCCCGTATAAGTAAAGCATTACTGAAAAAGAAGAACAAAGTTGGAGGCCTTACTCTACCTGAATTTAGAACATATCATACAGCCACAGTAGTCAAAACAGCCTGGTACTGGTACAACGACAGACACATAGACCAATGGAACAGAATTGAGAACCCAGATATAAATCCACCCACATATGAGCAGCTGATATTTGACAAAGGCCCGGTGTCTGTTAATTGGGGAAAAGATAGTCTTTTTAACAAATGGTGCTGGCATAACTGGATATCCATCTGCAAAAAGATGAAACAGGACCCATACCTCAAACTATGCACAAAAACTAACTCCAAATGGATCAAAGACCTAAACATAAAGACTAAAATGATAAAGATCATGGAAGAAAAAATAGGGACAACGTTAGGGGCCCTAATACAAGGCATAAACAGAATACAAAACATTACTAAAAATGATGAAGAGAAACCAGATAGTGTGAAAATAAAAAATTGTTTATTTATTTATTTATTTATTTTTGGGGGAGCTCCTAAAAATCAAACACCTATGCTTATCTAAAGACTTCACCAAAAGAGAAAAAAAAACACAGACTGGGAACAAATTCTCAGCTACAACATTTCCGACCAGCACCTGATCTCTAAAATCTACATGATTCTGCTAAAACTCAACCACAAAGAGACAACGCAATTAAAAATTGGGCAAAGGATATGAACAGACACTTCACTAAAGGAGACATTCGAGTGGCTAACAGACACATGAAGAAATGTTCTCGATCATTAGCTATTAGAGAAATGCAAATTAAAACTACGATGAGATTCCATCTCACTCCAAGAAGGCTGGCATTAATCCAAAAAACACAAAATAATAAATGTTGGAGAGGCTGTGGAGAGATTGGAACACTTATACACTGCTGGCGGGAATATAAAATGGCACAATCACTTTGGAAATCAATGAGGCGTTTCCTTAAAAAGCTAGAAACAGAACTACCATATGACCCAGCAATCCCACTCCTCGGAATGTATCCTAGAGAAATAAAAGTCTTTACATGAACAGATATATGCACACCCATGTTTATTGCAGCACTGTTTACAATAGCAAAAAGCTGGAAGCAACCATGGTGTCCCTCAATGGATAAACGGTTAAAAAAAATTATGGTATATTCACACAATGGAATACCACCCATTGATAAAAAACAGTGAAACATTTCATAACATGGAGGAACCTGGAAGGCATTATGCTGAGTGAAATTAGTTGCAAAAGGACAAATATTGTATAAGACCACTATTATAAGATCTTGAGAAATAGTTTAAACTGAGAAGAACACACTCTTTTGTGGTTACGAGAGAGGGGAGGGAGGCAGGGTAGGAGAGGGTTATTTACTGATTAGGAAGTAGATAAGAACAACTTTGGGTGAAGGGAAGAACAACACTCAATACAGGGGAGGTCAGCAAAGAAGTTTCCTGAATAAACTGAATGCTTCGAAGGTCAGCAAAACAGGGGCAGAGGTTTGGGGACTATGGCTTCAGGGGACATCTAAGTCAATTGGCAAAATAAATTCTCTTAAGAAATCATTCTGCATCCCACTTTGAGGTATGGTGTCTGGGGTCTTAAACACTAGCAAGTGGCCATCTAAGATGCATCAGTGAGTCTCAACCCACCTAGATCAAAGGAGAATGAAGAACACCAAGGTCACAAGGTATTTACGAGCCCAAGAGACAGAAGGGGCTACATGAACTAGAGACTACATCATTCTGAGACTAGAAGAACTAGATGGTGCCTGGCCACAACCAATGAGTGCCCTGATAGAGAACACAACAGAGAACCCCTGAGGGAGCAGGAGAACAGTGGGATGCAGACCCCAAATTCTCATAAAAAGACCAGACTTAATGGTTTGACTGAGACTAGAAGGACCCCGGTGGTCATGGTCCCCAAACCTTCTGTTGGCCCAGGACAGGAACCATTCCCGAAGCCAACTCATCAGACACAGATTGGACTGGACAATGAGTTGGAGAGAGATGCTGATGAGGAGTGAGCTACTTGTCTCAGGTGGACACTTGAGACTATGTTGGCATCTCCTGTCTGGAGGGAAGATGGGAGGATAGAGGGGGTTAGAAACTGGCGAAATGGTCACGAAAGGAGAGACTGGAAGGAGGCAGCAGGCTGACTCATTAGGGGGAGAGTAAATGGGAGTATGTAGTAAGGTGTATGTAAGTTTACATGTGAGATACTGACTTGATTTGTAAACTTTCACTTAAAGCACAATAAAAAGTATTAAAAAAAAAAACAAAACTCCATGGCTGAAGGGTTTTTAAAACACATTCCAATTATAATCACTTTAATAAATAGAAGAAATGTATTTCCTATGAAACATTAAAACATAATGTGTTTCTTATTGGATTAAATGAGACTGTGTCTGAGACCATAGTAATCTAATGTGGCAAACTTCTTTTACACATCAGGGGCCCCTGCTGGTTCCTGAAATGCAAAGTGTTAAGAAAGGTAGATTAGTAAATTATGTAGTGTTGAAAGTGACAGAGTTGTGGAATTTATGAAGAATCTATTTTAAAAAAGACAGTAATGTTAAAAGTAAACATTAATATTGTCTAGGGAAAAATATTACTGAGTCCTTTTAGTCTTTTCATGGATGTGTTGAGGTATTCTAGATTAATCTAAGTAAGGATTAGGTGAAGGAAAGAAGAAATATTCCTTTACTGAACACTGTCCTTGCCAAGTGTTATCACATAGATCATCTGTCTCTCTATCTATCCCTGTACCACTGTCTCTAGCTAGCTAGCTATCATTTATTACCTATCTATCATCTATCATTGAGGGGAAGCCTTCAATGAGATGGACTGACACAATAGCTGTAATAATGGGACCATATATGCCACCATGTTAGCACAGTACTGGGCTAACATGTTACACATAAGGTTGCCATGAGTTTAATTTGCCTAGATATCAACAACATCATCTGTCTGTCCACCTACCTACCTGTCTACGAACCTACTTATCTATCTTCTCCAACTTGTAAGTTAGGTATTATTTCTCCTATATTGCCATGAGGACCCAGCAGAGAGATCCCATCATACCTTGCTGAAGGACACCAAGCAAATTTTCAGCTGGAACCCACATCAGACAAATGTTTACAGACAAATGTTTCCTAAGGGATCTTCTTCTGTGATGGTGGCTTTATTTGCAGGGATGACCACATTATGTCACAATGGCCTTTCTGGGTGCTATCTTCCACAACAGACTATAAACTTTCAATTGCAGGAGTCACAACATGGTTATGATTATATCCATATCCACTAGCAACATGCCTGGCACAGAGCAAGCTCTCAACAAGTAACATGTTAAATCGAATTGAGAACATGTTACCTGTTCAAATCCACCAGGCGCTCCTTCGAAACCCTATGAGGCAGTTCTACTGTGTTCTATAAGATCACTATGAGTCTGAATCAACTCAATGGCAGTGTTTTTTTGTTTGTTTGTTTGTTTGTTTTTTGTTTTTTACAGGTGCTGGCTTAACTACATTTTAAACCCAGATATTTCAACAGTCTACAACTTGTAAAATATAGTAAAATGGATATGAGGACTGGGGTGAACTGACCTAATACAATGTCTGTGGTTCTTTTCCAATGTCCTTATTTTTAAGTTAAATAGCACCTGATATTAATTCGTACTGTGGGGGCTTGCATGTTGCTGTGATGCTGGAAGCTATGCCACCAGTATTCAGATACCAGCAGGGTCACTCATGGAGGACAGGTTTCAGCTGAGCTTCCAGACTAAGACAGACTAGGAAGAAGGACCCGGCAGTCTAACTCTGAAAAGAATTAACCAGTGAAAACCTTATGAATAGCAGTGGAACATTGTCTGATATAGTGCTGGAAGACGAGCCCCCCAGGTTGGAAGGCACTCAAAAGATGACTGGGGAAGAGCTGCCTCCTCAAAGTAAAGTTGACCTTAATGACATGGACGGAGTCAAGCTCTCAAGACCTTCATTTGCTGATGAGGTACTACTCAAAATGAGAAGAAATAGCTACAAACATCCATTAATAATCCATTAGTGAGCTGAAATGGACTGGTATTGGCCATTTTGAATTGGAAAATCATATAGTCTACTGTGCTGGGAATGACGAAGAGAAATGGTGTTGCATTCATCATCTAAAAGAACATTTCAAGGTCTTTCCTGAAGTACAACACTGTCAGTGATAGGGTAATATCCATACATCTTCAAGGAAGACCAATTAATATGACTATTATTCAAATTTACACACCAACCACTAAGGCCAAAGATGAAGTAATAGAAGATTTCTATCAGCTGCTGCAGCCTGAAATTGATCAAACTTGCAACCAATATGCGTTAATAAATTCCTGGTGATTGGAATGCAAAAGTTGTAAACAAAGAAGAATCAGTAGTTGAAAAATATGGCCTTGGTGACAGAAACAATGCCAGAGATCGAATGATAGAATTTTACAAGGCCAATGACTTCATTGCAAATACCTTCTTTTACCAACATAAATGGTGATGATACACATGGACCTCGCCAGATGGAACACACAGGAATCAAACTGACTACATCTGTGGAAAGAGACAATGGAAAAGCTGAGTATCATCAGTCAGAACAAGGCCGGGGCTGACTGTGGAACAGACCATCAGTTGCTCCTATGGAAGTTCAAGCTGAAACTGAAGAAAATCAGAGCAAGTCCACTAGAGACAAAATATGACCTTGAGTCTATTCCACCTGAATTTAGAGACCATCTCAAGAATAGATTTGATGCAGTGAGCACAAGTGACCGCAGACCAGACGAGTTGTGGAATGACATCAAGGACATCATACATGAAGAAAGCAAGAGGTCATTGAAAAGGCAGAAAAGAAATAAAAGACCATGATGGATGTCAGAGAAGACTCTGAAACTTTCTTACGAATGTCGAGCAGCTAAAGCAAAAGGAAGAATTGATGAAGTAAAAGAACTGAACAGAAGATTTCAAAGGGTGGCTTGAGAAGACAAAGTAAAGTATTACAATGACATGTGCAAAGATCTGGGAATAGAAAACCAAAAGTGAAGAACATTCTCAGTGTTTCTCAAGCTGAAAGAACTGAAGGAGAAATTCAAGCCTCGAGTTGCAAACATGAAGAGTTCTATGGGGAAAATATTAAACGATGCAGGAAGCATCAAAAGAAGATGGAAGGAATACACAGAGTTATTACACCAAAAAGAATTAGACAGTGTTCAACCATTTCAAGAGGTGGCATATGATCAGGAACCAATGGTACTGAAGAAAGAAATCCAAGCTGCTCTGAAGGCATTGGTGAAAAACAAGGTTCCAGGAATTTATGGAATATCAATTGAAGTGTTTCAACAAATGGATGCAGTGCTGGAGGTGCTCACTCATCTATGCCAAGAAATATGGAAGACAGCTTCCTGGCCAACTGACTGGAAGACATCCATATTTATGCCTATTCCCAAGAAAGGTGATCCAACCAAATGCGGAAATTATAAAACAATATCATTAATATCACATGCAAGCAAAATTTTGCTGAAAATCATTCAAAAATGGCTGCAGCAGTATATCGACAGGGAACTGCCAGAAATTTAGGCCTGATTCAGAAGAGGACGTGGAACCAGGGATATCATTGGTGATGTGAGATGGATCCTGGCTGAAAGCAGAGAATACCAGGAGGATGTTTACCTGTGTTTTATTGACTATGCAAAGGCATTCAACTGTGTGGATCATAACAAATTATGGATAACATTGAGAAGAATGGGAATTCCAGAACACTTAATTGTGCTCATGAGGAACCTTTATGTAGATCAAGAGGCAGTTGTTTGGACAGAACAAGGAGATACTGACTGGTTTAAAGTCAGGAAAGGTGTGCATCAGGGTCATATCCTTTTACCATGCCTATTCAGTCTGTATGACGAGCAAAGAATGGGGCATCAGGATTGAGGAAAACTCATTAACAACCTGTGTTATGCAGATGACACAATCTTGCTTGCTGAGAGTAAAAAGGAGTTGAAGCACTTACTAACGAAGATCAAAGATCACATCCTTCAGTATGGATTGCACCTCAACATAAAACAAAAGTCCTCACAACTGGACCAATGAGCAGCATCATGATAAACGGAAAAAAGATTGATGTTTTCAAGGATTTCATCTTGCTTGGATCCACAATCAACAGCCATGGAAGCAGCAGTCCAGAAATCAACGCATGGCATTGGGTAAATCTGCTGCAAAGGACCTCTTTAAAGTATTGAAAAGCAAAGATGTCACCTTAAAGACTAAGGTGCGCCTGGCCCAAGCCATGGTATTTTCAATCACATCATATCCATATGAAAGCTGGACAATGGATGCCTTTGAATTGTGGCGTTGGTGAAGAATATTGAATATACCACGGACTGCCAAAAGAACAAACAAATCTGTTTTGGAAGAAGTACAACCAAAATGCTCCTTAGAAACAAGGATGGCGAGACTGCGTCTTACATATTTCGGACATGTTCTTAGGCGGAATCAGTCCCTGGAGAAGGACATCATGCTTGGCAAAGTACAGGGTCAGTGGAAAAGAGGAAGACCCTCAACGGGGTGGATTGACACAGTGGCTGCAACAATGGGCTCAAGCATAACAACCATTGTGAGGATAGCACAGGACCAGGCACTGTTTCCTTCTGTTGTGTATAGGGTCGCTATGAATCGGAACAAACTTGATGACACCTGACAACAACATTAACTCAATTCCCATGAGAACAAAGGGAACTTTAACCTCATTACTTTTTCTTTTTCTTTTTTGTCCAGTGCAGTTTCCATGCCTTTTTTTTTTCCCCCTACCCAAATATTTGTTTCCTCAGCACTCAGGAAATTTTTTTTTTTCTCCTGTTTTCATAACAATGGCAGTCAGTGGTTTAGCACGTTACAATTTTATATCTTTGCAGTGAGCTAGTAACCCTGAAATTAAACACAAAGTGAATAAATTCTCTTAGCGTGAGGTAGTTATTTTTATCATCATAGTCATACATGTAAGAAAATGTTACAATTCATAGTGAATGTTGCTGGCATGCACACAGAGAAACCACAGTAGAAATATATATTTTTTTTAATTGGCAGATGCTTTTTTTTTTTTTTATGCCTTAAGTTTTATCAGGGCATAGTTGGGGGGAGGTCCCCTTATTTACCAGTGTATACTGTCCTCACTTGCACAATAATTATTTCCCCTATAGCCACTTCTGCAGGCCACTAAAATAAAAATCCAGCTCAAGTGAAAATGATCACCAAAGCCATCTAATGCCCTGGAGTACCATAATCCTTAGTCCCCACTGGCCACCAGCTAATGCTGGACATCAGACCAGTCAGAGCCACCCTGAGACACTGAAGAGTAAACACACACATTTTCTCCACTTACCCTTAACTAACAAACTCCACTATTTTAACACAAGGTAAGAGTACTGACAAGATATTTTTCAAACTTGCTGAAAAAAGAAAACCCCATTAGGTCTGTTGGGGTTGAAGCCTAGAAAATGAGTTTGTCATCTCAAAGTGAGTAATTCACTGAAAACAATAAAATATTATCTAAAAAAAAGTGAGCGAATGGCCTGGAGCAGGGGTTGTCATATTATAGCTTTGGGTCAAATTCAGCCCCCATCTATTTTTGAGTAGCTCACAAACTAGGGATTTTTATTTTTAAAGGACTTCATTTTCAAAACGATGTGACTTTTAGGCTTTTAAATGATCACATTATTTTTGGCTGTAGTCTAGGTCTTGACTGAAGAGGGACAATTTTTTTTTTTCTGTAAAGTGCGGATATTAACAGTTAAGCACTCAACTACTAACAAAAAGGTCAGCGGTTCACACCCACACAGAGGCACCTCAGAAGAAAGGCCTGGTGAACTGCTCCTGAAAGGTTACAGCCTTGTAAACCCTATGGAGCGCTTCTACTCTGCACACATGGGGTTGTCATGAGTTGGAATCAACTCAACTGCAGCTATTTTTTTTTTGTTTATTTTCCGCATATGATTGCTTTCGTATTCTGGGTTTTTCTGTTTGTTCATTTGTTTGGTTGGCTTTTTTTGTTTGTTTGATTTGTTTTTCTTTGTTTTTTTCACCCTTTAGAGATACAAGAAAACATTTTTTCGTATGCAGGTCATTCAAACAAAAAAGTTAATGGATCAGATTTGGTCAGCAGGTCCTACTTTGCCCTCAGAAATGGTTGGCCCACAAAGTAAAATGGAGACTAAATCACTGCATGGACGGAAGTACCAAACAAACAAGAATCATTCCCCCAGGATCCCCCTGCCTTGTACTATTACATGACTACACAATACACTTCTCTTCTATGTGAGCCAAGATATGTGTTTGGGTCTATTTATTCCAGGAGGCAGCTTATCCTACCTAGTACAGAAAGGATACCTAAGAAAGCGTTTCCCCAAAGGCAACATTTAAACACAGATCTGAAGGAGAGAAAACTGAGCAGATATTTGGGAGAAGAATATTCCAGAAGACCCTGAGTAGGAAGCACGTCTCTATTGTTTGAAGATCAAAGAGGAAGTAAGTGTGTCTGGATTCGAATGACCAAGAGGGAGACCCTTAGAATTTGAAGTCATAAGAGAAAGTGACATTTGGGGGGATATCTAGGTCAATTGGCATAACAAAGCTTATTAAGAAAGTACTCTGCACCCCACTTTGGTGAGTGGTGTCTGGGGTCTTAAGAGTTTTTGAATGGCCATCGAAGATGTCTCAATTGTTTCCAACTCACCTGGGGCAAAGGAGAATGAAGAACATCAAAGACACAAGGACAATATTAGCCCAAGAGACAAAACAGCCACATAAACCAGAGACTCCATCAGCCTGAGGCCAGAGAACTAGATGATAACCAAATACCACCAATGACTGCCCTGACAGGGAACACAAGAGAGAGTCCCTGACAGAGCAGGAGAAAAGTGTAGTGCAGAACTCAAATTCATGTGAAAAGACCAGACTTAATGATTTGACTCAGGCTAGAGGAATCCCAGAAGACATGCCCCGTAAACTCTCTGTTAACCCTGAACAAAAATTATTCCCGAAGCCAGCTCTTCAGACAAAGATGAGACTGGGCTATAAAACATAAAATAACACTCGTGAAGAATGTTCTTCTTCGTTCAAGTAGATACACAAGACTAAATGAGCAGCTCCTGTCACAAGGTGGGATGAGAAGGCAGAATGGGGTAGGAGCTGGTTGAATGGACACAGGACACCTAGAGTGGAGAGGTAGAGTGTGCTGTCACACTATGGGGACTGCATCTAAGGTCACATAACAATGTGTATATAAATTTTTGTATAAGAAATTATCTTGAACAGTAAATTTTCACCTAAAGCACAATAAAAATAAATAAAGATATTTTTGGTTTAAAAAAAAATAAGAGAAAGGGACAAGTAAGTTTTGTAAGACCTCACGGGTCATTTTTTTTTTTTGGTTTTTACGCAGAAAGAATTGGGAAGACCCTTGAGTAAAGTAATGACGTGATAAGGCCCTAGTTGCAACAGCTTCACTCTGGCTGCTGTACTTACAATTGACTAAAGGGGCTCAATGGTGGAACTGGAAGACCAGTGAGGAGACTCTTGTAAATTATTCCAGTGAAAGATGATGGAGAGTTGGAGCAAAACTGTAGCAGTGGAGAAGGTAGAGCTCACAGGATTTGCTGAAGAACTGAATATCATGTATGAGAAAAAAATAGAAGTTTAAAAGGATTCTGTATTTTTTGGCCTGGACAAAGTTGATGTTTACTAAACTGAAGAGGGAAATAGGAGGAATAGCCTTGGAAAATATTAGCACTCAGTTTCCTACATGTTGTCTGTGACATGTCTGTTACACATCAAATAGGGATGTCACATTAGCAGTTGGAAATAGAAGTCTAGGGAGTCCCTGGGTAGTGCAAATTATTAACACACTTAACTGCTAACTCTAAGGTTGTAGGTTCAGGTCTACCTAGAGGCATCTTGGAAGAAAGGCCTGATGAGCTACTTCTGCACAATCAGCCTTTGAAAACTCTATGGAGCACAGTTCTACGCTGATATATACGGGGTCCCATGAGTCAGAATCTACTTGATGGCAACTGTTTTATTACTGGTTTATACAAGTCTAGATTTCAGGAGAGAGGTTAATGAGATCCTTCTCTATATACTGTTTTCCGTACCATTCCTATGATCATTTTTATTGCATAGGTCTATATTATATTGTATTTTTTCATTCTTTTCCCCTCCTTCTGGTTTGTTTCCTTGTTGAGGGGAGGATCAATTTTTGAAAACAATTTTGTATCCTATAGGGTCACTATGAGTCGGAATAAACTTGACAGCAATGGGTTTGGCTTTGTTTTCCGTTTATACACTATACAGTGAATGTGTTTAAAATGAATCAATGAGTATCTTAGTTCACAAACACCAGAGGCCATGTGTTCCTAGGTAAAGTTCCCAACCTTACAAAATATAAAAATCTTCCATAGTGTTTCTACTCTGAAATACAAAACTTTAATGTAGAGCATCAATTTTTTTTTTTTTTAAGGAGGGAAGATATATGATCGTTAGAAAATATTGAAAACCCATGACTGAAAACTTCACAAGTTCTCTGGGTAATGGTAATGTCAACTAAAGTTTGGGACCATTGCTCTAGAATTGTGACTACAATCATACATTTTTATTTGTAAAAATATACAGATTACATTCAATACCCAAGTTTCATAAGAAATGACCACCAATTAAGCATATTTTATTCTCTCCCCAAACTCCCAATATTTATGTGTGAAGATATGTCCACTTAAATATTAAAAAAATAGCCTGAATCCTGTTCTTCTCAAAGAAAAATAACGAAAATTAAAAGAGGGAAACCACCAACGTATACTAAGATAAAAGTGTTAGTACTTGCTGAAATAAGAAGTTCACAAAGTATGTGGTTTATCTATGAAATATATTCTTTTTTTTGTCAGAGGAAAAATGCTGTAATTCACAAATGAGTCACAGCTCTCAGAAAAATATATTAGGACAGATATTAGATGATACACTTGAATTCTCAGTTGCATTTCAGCATCTTTTTTTCTAGCTTCCTAATAAGCACAGAGAGGGACCTCGAGCAAAGTAATGTTTGTTGTTATTTGCACCTGTGAGTGTGTCATAGCGGGTGTAAATGAAACTCCATGTTTTAAATAGATTAAGGGGTAAGAAGGGATCTTTAGCAGGTTAAGGCAATTACTTAGTTTTCCTGGTTGTGACAGTTTTTCATTGTCCCAAAACATAACCCTCTACACAGAAAGGAGGTAGATGTTTATTTGTTTTTCCACTTGAGCAAGTGATTCATCACATGTTTGCGTGCACCCACACGCTCCAAACAGCCAGCAAATTAGCCAATTTTCAAACCTATTTGTCGTGTGAAATTTTAAAAAAATATTTTCACTGTAATTCTTCCTAAATCATTATTTGTGGATAGCCTTAACTTATGGGCCCAGTCCATTTTAAAGAACAGAATCTCAAAGAGTGATTTCAAGTGAATTAGAAAGTCTACCAATTCTTTTGTATTCCTATGGTTTTAAAATAAATGACACCAGTAGCTTCAACATATGAACTTGGTGCATTTCACTTCTAATGTGCCAAAGTTTCAGTGCTCTCATCCACATGAGTGATGCTTGAAATTTAAAAAGAAAAAAAGAAAGCGTGAAAGAACAGGTGTCTTAGTTATCTAGTGCTGCCATAACAAAGATATCTCAAGTGAGTATCTTTAAAAACAGAAATTTATTTTCTCACAGTTTAGGAGGCTAGAAGTCCAAAACAGAGCCAGCTCTAGAGGAAGGTTTTTTCTCTCTGTCAGTTCTGAGGGAAGTTCCTTGTCTCTTTTCAGCTTCTGTTTCCTGGTTGCTTAGAGATCTCATGTGGCATGGCATCTATCTTCCCTCATCTCTCCTTTTTTTTCTTTCCTGCTTCTTTGCTTAATCTGCTCTGTTATATCTCAAAAGAGGTGGATTTAAAACACACCCTACACACTATGCAGAAATTCTGCTGGCATAGTGATTAAGAGCTACAGCTTCTACCAAAAGGCTGGCAGTTCGAATCCACCAGGCACTCCTTGGAAACCCTATGGAGCAATTCTACCCTGTCCTATAGTGTCACTATGAGTCAGAATTGACTCAACGGCAATGGGTTTGGTTTTGCTTTTTTCTACACACTAATACTGCCTCATTAACATAACAAATAAAACCTATTTCCAAATGGGATTATAACCACAGTTATAGGGGTTAGGATTTATAATGCATATTTGGAGGGGGGACACAATTCAATCCATAACAGGTGGAGAGGAATATAAATTGAATATAAAAATCCAGGAAATATAAAGAGATAACTCAAGAAATTAATACCCAAATATTCTCAAAATTGAGCTTTGGACCTATTTATTATTATTATTATTATTTATAATATAATAAAATAATTCTTTTTCTTCAATGCCAATGGACTGGGAAGAGCAGGTTTTTTTCCCCTTGTGCTTGACCACATTGGTATGGGACAAAAGAGAGGGTGAGGCTACACAAACCAAGCATTTTGCAGTTCCCTGCCAGACTAAAAGACAGGTAAGAGAAGGTAGTGGGTAAGTTTTTAGGAACTTTGAGATAAGTGATGTTTGACTTGCAGGACACCTTACTGCCCATACTGTTTCTATTTGAAACTGGAAGATGTTCAGATGAAGTCTTCCTAAAATTTGTTTTAGCGTCTAAGAAATGACTTCCAATCTTACAGGTTGGGTCAATTTTGTCTCTTAAGTTTCCAAGAAGTTCAAATTGTTTTTCAGACATACACGTTTTACACGTGGTAATTGACTCATTCTGTGGTTCTTCTTAACCTATAATTTAAATGTAAGAGGAATTAAAAAGTGAAGATTCTCTCTGAAAAATGAACATAATCCATAGGCATTTGTTCTGTTCTATGCAGTTTGCTTTGATAGATATGGAACAAAAATTCACTTATAATAAAAGCACATAGTATATGTAAGTGTAAGATTCAAAACTTGTAACTACCAATTATTTATCTTCATTCATGTTACAAATGGGTCTAGGACTTCAACAAATAGTTTCTTTACCCATCATTTTCTAGAACACGAAAGTAGGAAAAAGGAGACACAAAATGATTATATGATTGAGTTTGAACCGCAAATATTTTGGTCCCTGATTCTTAGCCTATTTGAATGCTGCCATTTTATCTGATAAAAAAATTGAAAAAGCCTGCTCTAGGACAACAACCAGCAATTGCCTATGCAAATCAGTGGCAGGGAGGCTAGAAATTGTTTTCAGCTCAGTTCATCAAATACATCAAAGTATTTTTCAAACATTAATCAAGAGAAAAGTCATTGATTTACAAAACATACAGGAAATTTAGAATATGGATTAACAAAGAGCTATAAACAGTGCAGGGTCTCCCAGTGATTGAATTTTATAGCAAACCATGCTCAGAACTCTTGGCTGAGTATGGCTGTATCACAATGAAGAAAACTCACAGGACCCTCAACAGTTCTCTGCAACCCTCTCCATGACCTTGGTCCACTCATGTGTCTATCTTTAGGCAACAAAAGCAACTAATTTCAGTCTCCTAAAGCCTCTGTCTCTCTCTCTCCATTGCACCTCTTATACACATTATCGGTAAAATCTTTACCTCCTACTTGACAGAGAAAATTGAAGTCATCAAACAGAACTTTAAGTCCTCGCTTCCAAACCTGTCTGTCTAAAAGGATCTGCACTCATTCTGTCATCATTCACTACAATTCAGCTATTTGACATCCTCTTGAATGAATAAAAGCCATCTCTTCACACCGTCAGGCTTCCTCCAAACCTGAACCTTTTCCAGTGGTCTTCTCTCACAATGAATGAAACAACCATCCACTCAGTTTTGCAAATCATATACTTCCAAGTCATTCTTGAAACTTTCTTTCATATTCCACAAACCAATATAGCATCAAATCCTATTGATTCTATTTCCAAAGTACCTCCAGTTGTCACCATCCCTGTTACCACCACCTTAATTCATATCTCTCTTGGAATATTATCATAGTTTCTTAAGTGGTTTTCCAGAATCCTGCTTTGTGTTCTCTGATCTCTTCTCTATAACACTCTAGAACTACCCCTTTCAAAATTCAATCATAGTTAAGATTATTGACTATTCATATTGCTCTTGTAAGGTAATCCAGTGTCTTAGTTTCCTCCTATTGTATTTTCCCAGCATCCCATCTGGTTCAGCATTTTTTCTTGCTAAAGCAGCATTGTTAATTGTTGCATTATTAATTGCTGTATCAAAATGAGGAGGGCATTGGTACATCCAGTCTCTGCTATCATCCACCTAGTAATATGTGGAATGCCTGGACAGTGAACAGTTCTCAATTTAAAGTATGATTAAAGATGTCATGGAACCAGCAAAAAGCCATCTCTCTTCCTCTGACTCAATATTTCTCTTTCAATGACAGCATATGGGATCCTGCTGTTTCAAAACTTGTGCTCCAATATAAGCCACTAGAGACAGTTAATGGAGGCCTATGACTTGCTTAAAACATCTAGGTGTCAAATGGTACAGTCAGTGAAAAACATAGGAAATTATAGGTGTTTGTGGAATATGTGCGGTAGCTGAGCATTCATTTTGTGGAGAATGGAGAGAGTAGTCTTAGCTCCATTGCTTGTTGTTAGTGGCAGTGGAGTCAGCTTCAACTCATGGAGAGCTTTTGTATAACAGGATGAAACACTGTTCAGTCCTGCTCTATCTTCATGATTGTTGCTGTTTGGGTCTGTTGTTTTGGCCACTGGGTCAACCCAACTCACTGAAGGTCTCCCTTACATTTGCTGACTCCACGCTTTACCAACCATACTATCCTTTTCTGTGATTGTTTTTTTTTTTCCTGATGACATGTCCAAAGTAAGGGAATTTAAGTCTCATTACCCTCACATCTGAGGAACATTCTGATTGTATTTTTTTAAAGACTGATGTGGTTATTCTTCTGGCAGTCCATGGTATACCCAACATTCTTCATCAAAACCACAATTCCAATGCATCAATTCTTCTTCTGTCTTCCTTTTTTATTGTCCAGCTTTTGCATGGACAATCAGGCGATTAAAAGGACTATCGTTTGGGTCTGGTGCACCTTAAACATCAATGTGACATCTTTGTTTTTTTAAAACTTTAAAGAGGTCTTTTGCAGCAGATTTGCCTAATGCAGTACAGTCATGTGCCACATAAAGTCCCTTTGGGCAACACCAACTGCATATTCGTAGGTGATGCTAAGAATATACAGTGTATATGGCTAAATATATACAAAAAATATATATATATATATACAGCTAAGTATATATATGCTTGTCTGGACCCAGAAAGAAAGGGGTAGAGGGAGTAAAGGAAGAGGGAGAGGGGGACAGGGAGTCCCGTGCAGATGTGGGGACGTCATTGGAGGTCAGTGAATCTCCACAGGTCAAGCTGAGTGGCTGGGCTGAGTGGTTGAGCAGCTGCTTGGGGGGACATCTGTGGTCTACTCACAGTGAGCAGTGAGCAGCTACTCTTCCAAATCACGTTAGTGCAGCCTGGCTCCAGTGCACCGGGGAAGGGACCAAGAGGTAGGGGCTGTGGAAGGGCTTGGCAAAGGGTATGGAGTAGGGTTTCCCGGGCCAGAGAAGAGGGATCAGAGAGGCACCCTGGATAAGCCACTGAACTGCGGGGACTGGAGAAGGGGACAGAGGCTGAGGAAATGTATATGCTGTGCTAAGTAATATGGTGTTCACACAATGTCCAAAACATATAACATTCATATTTCACAGAATGTACCATGGACATTAAGCAATGCATAACTGTACATAGTTTGATGTCTTTTTTTTTCATATTTTGCTTTAGATGAAAGTTTATAGAGCAAATTAGTTTCACATTAAACAATACACATATTGTTTTGTGACATTGGATGTCAATCCCATGACGTGTCAACACGCTCTCCTTTTTGACCTTGGGTTCTCCATTACCAGCTTCCCTGTCCCTTCCTGCCTCCTCATTCTTACTCCTGGGCTGGTGTGACCCATTTTGTTTTATGGGCCTCTCTAATCTTTGGCTGAAGAGTAAACCTCAGGAGTGACTTCAGAACTGAGTTAAAGGGTGTCTGGGGATTATACCCTTAGGATTTCTCCAGTCTCTGTCAGACCAGTAAGTCTGGTCTTTTTTTGTCGAGTTAGAATTTTGTTCTACATTTTTCTCCAGCTCTCCCTGGGACCCTCTGTTGTGATTCCTGTCAGAGCAATCAGTGATGGTAGCTGGGCACCATCCAGTTGTGCTGGACTCAGTCTGGTGGAGGCTGTGATAGTTGTGGTCCATTAGTCCTTTGGACTAATATTTCCCTCATGTCTTTGGTTTTCTTCACTCTCCCTTGCTCCAGAGCTGGTGGCAACAGTGGAGTATCTTAGATGGCTGCTCACAAGCTTTTAAGGCATAGTTTGATTTCTTGACTGCTGCTTCCAAAGAGGAGCCCTGGTGGCACAGTGGTTAAGGAGCTACAGCTGCAAATCAAAAGGTTGGCAATTCGAATCCACCAGCTGTTCCTTGGAAACCTATTGGGCAGTTCTACTGTGTCCTATAGGGTCACTATGAATCAGAATCCAATGACATTGATAGTTGACCCAAGTAAAATGAAATATTTAACAACTTCGAATTCTTCCTCATTTATCATGATGTTGGTTCATTTGTGAGGATTTTTGTTTTCTTCATGTCCAAGTGTAATCTATGCTGAAAGCTGTAGTCTTTCACCTTCATCAGATAATGGTTCAGGTTGTCTTAATTTTTGGCAAGCAAGGTTGTGTCATCTTCATATCACAAGTTGTTAATGAATCTTCCTCCAATCTTGATGCCATGTTCTTCTTCATGTACTCCAATTTCTCAGATTATCTGTTCAGCATACGGATGAATAAGTAAGGTGAATAAATACAACCCTGCCACACATCTTTTCCAATTCTGAACCACGCAGTACCTCCTTGTTCTGTTTAAATGACTGCCTCTTGATCCACAAATAGGTTCTGCAAGAGCATAATTAAGTGTTTTGGAATTTCCATTCTTTATAACGTTATCCCTAATTTGTTATGATCCACAGTAGAAACTCCATTGTCACATTCAATTTAGTTTGTCAGTCATTAAATGTATAAACATAAAACTACTTATTTTACTGTTTGTTAAACTGTTTCATGATAAACCTTCCTTCTTCAACTTGGAGCCCTGGTGGCACAGTGGTTAAGAGCTATGGCTGCTAACCAAAAGTTCAGCAGTTCAAATCTATCAACCGCTCCTTGGAAACCCTATGGGTCTATTCTACTCTGTACTATAGGGTTGTTATGACTCGGAATCAGCTCAACAGCAATGAGTTTTAATGAGTTCAACTAGATAAAGTGTATGTTTCATTAAAAAGTACTAAAATTTTGTTCTTTTGAAAGTTGATAATGAATGTGTAACTAGTGCAAAACATTTTTGTCAACATTACCATCCACAATGAGGACAAACACAGATACATTGAAAATGAGAGGACACAAACACACTGGAAAAAAATCTTCATCTACTTCAAGAGCTAGTAGGTATATTAAGATAACTGAACCCAGCTAGGATTATTTCACACCTGCAGCTGCAGAAGACACATTTACATATAACTCTATAAATCATAAGGAGTCCTGGTTCCACAATGGTTAACTGCTCAGCTGCTAACCAAAAGGTCATCGGTTCAAACCCACCAGCGGCTCTGTAGGAGAAAACACCTGGGCATCTGCTCCCATAAAGATTTCAGCCAAAGAAACCCTACGAGGCAGTTTTACTCTGTCACATAAGGTTGCTATGAGTTGGAATCGACTTGACAGCACACAATAACAGCCATAAATCATGACTGTCTATTTAAATCAAATGATTCTTTTAAAACTTCTTTTCCCTCATCTTCAATTCCAAATGTTCCCATAAACTAATAAATAAAAACGATAGGTTTGACTATCTTGGCCACATTTGCAGAACTTCAAAAATATTGTAATGATGCAATGCTTCAAAAAGAAAATCAGAAACATTTATTCCCATAATGACTTGATTTTTTTTCTAAATTCTATAATTGAGTAAATTTCTTAAAGTTCGTTCTTTCAAAAAGTAAAATCTCTGATAATAATTTTAGTTTAAAAGTTCAACATTGAAGGTAAAATAATTTAGGTAGGAGACAACATGAATACAAATTTTGATAAAGAATGTCATTGCTGTAAAACAATGCCCTTAATGAGTGAGATATGAATGGAGTAGAAATGTACTTGGAGTAGATACTGTGATAGACTAAAAGTGGCTGCAAACATTTCTCTACTCCTCTCTGAGAAGTAAAAATCTAATCCCCCTCTCCTGAAATCCAGGCTGACATAAGTAACTTGCAGAATTGATATTTCGTACTTCTGAGCTTAGTTCATAAGAAGCCTTGCAGCTTCTGTGTCAGCATTTGGAATGTACACTCTTGGAGATGCCAGAAGCTATGTAAGAAGTCTAGCAGCCCTGATATCAGCCCAAGCTATTCCAGTCATCCTAGCCCTGGCACCATACATTACAGTTCCAGTAGATACAATGTGGAGATGGAACAAAAGCAAACACCTGCAGCCAAAATGGAGCCTCAGACCCAGGCATAGAGCCCAAGTCAAGCTAGCCCAACAATTTCAAGTCTCTCAAGTCATTGCAGCTGAAACCCTAATCATAATGGAGGGAGGAATGATTCATTTTTATTATGCTTTGCTCAAATCTTATCCAAAAAAATTATCTTCTAACTTCCATTCACCAGCCACAGAATCCATTGACAACTCCTAATGCTTTGATGTTTGCCAAATGGTGATCATCCCATGTCCACCTTTCTACATTTGTTTCTGGTATTTACTGCAAGGGAGAGCTTTTCTTTCTTTATACATTCAATTTGAAATATCATTATGGATTCTCATTTAATTTAACAAATTATAATCTGAAAGACTCATATATTTTCATGTTCAAACAGTCTTAGATTTGGCCCTTCAAGTTGACTACCATGTCTTTTTTACATGTCTCCATACTATTGGGCACAGCAAAAGGCTTCAAGTTCATCTGCTTTTCCTTTCTCAGTTCTAGAATCAGGTATTTCTCAAAGAAGCCTTGCTTTTTTAATTTTTTTTTTTTTTGCAGAGAATGATATTTAGAAAGCAAGCTCTAGGTGTGTTCATTGCTACAGGGGTGTCACTGCTTGTAGGCTGTTTCATTTGGCAGGAATGAAAAAAAAATCAGTATATGCACCTATAAATATTTCTGTATCTACCTGTGTATTTATATTTTAAAGGGAATGTGAATTCATACCAATATTTCCAATTCCAATATCTGGGTTATGCTTAGTCTTTCCACTTACTATGTTTGCAAATCCCTTCTTGGACAGAATAATGACTCTCATTATTCTTGATATATTTACTTACTTGTTCAATCAGTTAACTTACTTGCTCGATACAAGGAATCACCTAACCACTCTGGCCACCTCCTCCACATAACATCTCTACGCTCCTCCCTTATTACCCTGCTTCTTTGAACATCAATGTCTCTACATTGGGAGGGTAAGAGAAGAGAGCAATGGACTTCTAAGTAACCACGCCCAAACCAACAACTACAAGTCAAATAAAAAAGAAATCATAAGGGAATTAGAAATATTCTGTACTGAACAACAATGGAGATATGATACATCAAAACTTGTGCAATACAAATAAAATAGTATGGCCCACGAAGAGAAGTCAAATGAAGGTATCAACAATTTCAAATTTATTAACTATAAAATACAGCTTTTAAGGGGATTTCAGGTCATTTTATATAAAATATTTTTGAAAAAAGTGGTATTGAAGAAAACACATTAAAAATACCATTGACATAGTATTAGATATACAGATGGCTAGAGAACTGATTAATGTATTTGAATATGTACCACAAATAATTATTCTTCATATGCCATTTTTAAGGTTCACATAACTCATATGAAAAGTTTTATTTTAAAATTATGTTACATATATACAAAAACTCTAAAATTGTTTAGAGATAATTCTAGTTCTGAAAATGTTTTTATTACAATTATTTTATATGTCTAATAATAAAATGAGTTATCAAGTATTTTATTTTACTTGGATTCAAAATCAATGTCCATGGAAGCAGCAGTCAAGAAATCAAATGACATATTGCTTTAAGCAAGTCTGCTGCAAAAGACCTCTTTAAAATTTTGAAAAACAAAGATGTCACTTTGAGGACTAAGGTATGCCTGATCCAAGCCATATTGTCAATCACCTCATATGCATTCAAAAGCTGGACTACACATGAGGAAGACTGAAGAACTGATATCTTCTAATTATGGTGTTGGCAAAGAATATTGAATACACCGTGGACTGCCAGATGAACAAATAAGTGTCTTGGAAGAAGTACAGTCATAGTGCTCCTTGGAAGTGAGGATGGTAAAACTTCATCCCATGTAATTTGGACATGTTATCAGGTAGGACCAGTCCCTGGAAAAGGACATCATGTTTGGTAAAGTAGAGGGTCAGTGAAAAAGAAGAAGACCCTCAATGAGGTGGACTGACACAGTGGTTACAACAGTGGGCTCAAACATAGCAACAACTGTGAGGATGGTTCAGGACCAAGCAGTGTTACATTCTGTCATACATAGGTCGCTATGAATCAGAGCTGACTTGACGGCACCTAACAACAACAACAATAAAACTATTTTTTCTATTGGCCAATTGATATTCAAACTGCCAACCTTTTGGTTAGCAGCCATATCTCTTAACCACTGTGCCAGCAGGGCTCCTCATAACATGTATATTTCTTTTTTTCAGCTTCCTTCCAATCTTCAATGTACCTGGTTAAATATCTCTTAGAATAATGTTTAAAAAATCCCTGTTTATCAAAAAAAATGGAAAATAATAAATGTTGGCAAGGATATGGTGAAATTAGAGACCTTATCCATTGTTGGGGGGAATGCAAAATGGTACGGCCACTGTGGAAAACAGTTCGGCAGTTCCTCAAAAAGTTAAACACAGAACTGCCATATGACCCAGCAATTCCACTCTTAGGTATACATACACCCAACAGACTTGAACACAAATAGACACATGTATACCAATGTTCATTGTGGCACCATTCACAATCGCCAAAAGTGGAAACAACCTAAATGCCCATCGATAGATGAACGGATGAACAAATGTAATATATATGCAACGGAATAATACTCAGCCATAAAGAGAAATGAAGTTCTGATACACGCTATGACATGAATAAACCTTAAAAACTTTATGTTGAATGAAATAAGTTAATCACAAATGGACAGATATTGTATGATCTCACATGAAATATCTAGAATAGACAAATGTATACATACCAAACTTTGTTACTGTTTACCAGGGGGAAAGGGAAAGTCATTGTTTAGGAAGACTGAGTTTCTGCTTATGGTGGTAAAAAATTTGGGAACAGATGTTGGTGATGGTTGCACAACATGATTGATATAACTGATGTCACTAAATTGTATGTGTGAGAAATGTTAAATTGGCAAATGAGTTATATACATTTTCATAACAATAAAAAAAATCCCCTCTCAGCCTCCACTCACGCTATGCTCTTCCATGTTCTCTGAGCTTTGCAAACTGGCCTTCTTTCGTCCCTTAATATACGTAGTCTTTTCCTCAGAGCCTTTACAAATGTGAATGCATTTAAGTGAAATGTTCTTCACTTTCCTCATCATTTGGGTAACTCCTACTCATTTTTCATGCCTTAGCTGACTAGTCACTTCAGTGAAGTGCCCTGGCTAGGTAAATGCCCATGATAAAAAAAAAAAAAAAACACTCTCAAAGAAACAAAGACCCATTTTTTTTTTTTTCTGGGCATTTACCTCAGTTGGAGTTTTACAGGCATTTACGTGATTATATGTCCTTCACTTTGAGGACTGAGGTACGCCTGACCCAAGCCATGATATTTTCAATTGCCTCATATGAATGTGAAAGCTAGATAATGAATAAGGAAGTCCCAAGAAGAACTGATACATTTGAATTATAGTACTGGTGAAGGATATTGAATATACGACAGATTGCCAGAAGAACGAACAAATCTGTTTTGGGAGAACAGCCAGGGTGCTCCTTAAAAGTAAAGACTGTGAGACTTTGTCTCAGGTACTTTCGACATGCTATGAGGAAGGATCAGTCCCTGGAGAAGGACATCATGCTTGGTAAAGTGGAGGGTCAGAGAAAAAGAGGAAGACTCTCAATGAAATGAATTGACACAGTGGCTGCAACAATGGGCTCAAACATAGCAACGATTGTGAGGACAGTACAGGACTAGGCAGTGTTTTGTTCTGTTGTACATAGGGTTGCTATGAGTTGGAACCAACTTGATGGCACCTAACAATAACAACATGTCCCCCACACCACCAAGTAAGCTGTAAGTCAGGGAGTACATAAGTTTTAGCTCACCAGTAGTACTGGCTTAGTATCTAGAATTCATTAGGTGCCTGATGAATATTCATTTGATTAACAAATAAATGAATGAACTTGTAAAACACCCTGCTCCTCTTTCCAGGTTCTTATTTATTTGGGTATTTTCCTGGATCTTGCTCTACGCTACTCCTGTGTCTTGAAGGCCTCACAGAACTGCCAAGCACCACCCCGGGTAATCTTTTATAAACTGGAATAAACAAGCATGTTTTGCTACAAATCAAAATCATTAATCAATACTTTGGAAAGCATCATACTCCATCAATACATTATATCAATTATAGCTTAGTACGTACCTTATTTATGGTGATTTCTATAGAGTTTTGGACATCAGATCTTTGGTCAGGAATGCAATTTCATGATATAAAACTATTTAAGATACTCATCTGATACAGTTAATCCTGTTAAAAGAAACAAACAAAACATATGCCTTTCCAAGAAGCCTCACCTGAAATGATATTGAACATGGTTATGTTGTTGTTTTATGCTGTTGAGTTGATTTCAACTCATAGCCACCCTAGATGACAGAATAGAACTGCTCCATAGGGTTTCCTAGGCTGTAATTTTTGTGCTGGGCTTTAAATAGCATTTTTAATTATGCAGATTTTGTTACCATTTAAAAAAAATTTTTTTGCATTAAATATTTATGTTAGAAAGTCTACCGTTTTAAAAAATTCATTTGTAAGGCGAGGTTGCAGATTGGGCTTTCTGGAAGACTGAGACAGAATGTAGTACTCCAGATGGTTGTAAGGGACCAATAGCTATGAAAGGGGAGGGAAGGAAGGAGGATTGGACAGAGGGAGAAGGAAAGCTGCGGTGCAGGCCCCTGGCAGCCTCAGCCAACCCCACTGGGAGCTCTGGAGCTGAAATGGCCTTTCACAGTTGTCCTGCTTTGGGTCTAAATGACTACACTTTTGTATCTATTCCTCCATCATCATGGAAACCCTGCTAGCATAGTGGTTAAGTGCTACAGCTGCTAACCAAAGAGTTGGCAGTTCAAATCCACCAGGCGCTCCCTGGAAACTCTATGGAGCAGTTCTACTTTGTCCTATAGGGTCACCGTGAGTTGGAATGGACTTGACAGCAACAGATTTGATTTGGGTTTTTTGTTCGTCACCATTGGAGGTGGGCCTTACCAAAGCATGTAACCTTGCTGAAGCAATCCCTAGAGGCACTGACTGCCAAGTGCTGCCTTCTGTCCACACTCTCAGCAACAGGACCACCACTTCTTCCTTGAAGTGGGATCTATTTATGGTTTATTTAAGTGGTAATTTATTATTTCATTATTCTTCCCTTATTTTTTTAATATAGAAATAGTAACTAGTACTTACCAAAGACTAACAGTGTCGATTCAGAGGTAGAATTTTTGCTTTCCATGCAGGAGTGTTGGCTATGATAATGAACAGGTTTCATCAGAGCTTCTAAACTAAGACTAGGAAGAAAGGCCTAGTGATCTACTTCCAAAAATCAACCAATAAAAACCGTATGGATCACAATAGTCTGATCCCATCATTGACAGCCAAGAGCCGACTCGACTGGCAGCTAAAAACAATCACCAACCATAAACCAGATACTCTAATAAGTGTTCTACATGCATTATCTCATCAAATATTTGCAAAAACTCTATGATAGACCAAATATTTTTAGCTCCATTTTACAGATAAGGAAACTAGGACATGTAACACTTAAATCCCCAAAGGTCATACAAATGGGATTTGAACCCAGGGACTCTGTCTAGCTGCAAGTCCAGAACTTCTTAACCCTACAGTACAGCCACCCTCCAAAAAGAATGTAAAACAGTGTGTAAGGCAATACATCATCCTGAATGTTCCAAATTCATTTTTGGTTCAGTGTCCCTGCTTCCATTTAGATTTTATTAAGGTGAGTTACACTCATATGAAAAAGAAAAAAATTCTCTAATTGAGCTATTAGACATGAAAGGGTGATCCTTGTAGTGATTAATGTTTGACGTCAAAGATAGCACAAATACAAATAAACACATACGACCTTATGAATGGAAACACACACACACACCCCAAACAAACCAATGTCTCAGTCCAAAACATGTGCGATCATGGATAAAAAAAAGCAAAAACAAAATGATGAAGGGTCCCTGAAGAAATCTTTATCTATCTATCTGTCTTGTGTGTCTGTCTGTCTGACTGCCTGTCTACCTACCTACCCACCTACCTATCTGTCTATCTATCCATATCTCTCTCTCTCTCACTAGGTGATTGATAGGTGACACGATACTTTGAGTAGAAAAGACAAATTACAAAAAATTGAGTTTTAAGCATTTAATTCTCAATAAGGTGTGCCAGGTGTTAATGAAACAACTTGAGGCATATTGCTATGGATTTTGCAGGCATTTAGGGGTGCCTTATAAATATGAAAATCTACTACATATTTATTCCTCTAGAAAGTGTGTGCAAAATTCACTGGCATATTTTTATTTTATCCATGAAGGGCAAGTATATATTAAGATTTTAGAGGACAGAATATATAAACATTGAGAGCTATTAGATTCTAAACACTACTTTCCCACTGGATGTAATATACGTACCAACACTAGATTTACTGAAACCAAGAATAGAAAAAGCACATATATTGGGTATAGAAAGACCAGGGAAGGACAAGATGTCCTAATGGTCATTTCCATTTCTGAATTCCTAGAATTAATGGTTATAAATAACTTATTAAACAGATAGAGAAAATATACTGTGTATTAGTAACAGCTTTTTAAATCATTGCAACCAGTCAGCAACCACGAAAAAAAAAAGTGCATTTATTCTATTTAAAGTGTTGCCTGTTTCATTATAAATGGTTTTATGAGCTTACCCGAGCAATTTACAACGTAATAGATAATCCTTGAAAATGGAGTAAGTGCATTTGAAAGGCTTTGATATGTTTTAACTGCCATATCCTCAAATAAATTATTTCCAAGATATTTACATACAACTGTACTCTATATACACCAACCTTATAAATATATTATTATGTCCCCATAATTCAATTCATGCAGAACAATAAAATAAAGAACACAGCTACTTTAAAGAAAATGAAAAACAGAGGCTTAAGGTGACATAGACTTAAAAGGAACTCTTATGACGTGTGTGTGTGTGCGCGCGTGCTCATGTGTGTTTGTATCACACACACTTACTGGGGCGTCTACCAACATTACTCTTCTGAAAAGATTCATGATGTTCCTAATATGCTAATACCAAGTATATTGCAAAATAATAAAAAAAAGAAAGACATGATTTAATGACGCCTAAAAGCTGCTTCTTCGCTCCAGTCACTTTAATGAGAGTACACAAGTTTTGCTCCAAAATTCTCTGACAAATCTTTATACGCACCTTGTACGCCTCCTTCTAACATTTGTTAAACATACAATAAGAGTTTTATTCTAAGAGAGAGAGGAGAAAGACTGGGTACCTTTGTCTTTTTGGTGCCTATTCATCTTCTTCCTAAAAAGAATATTTAGTTAGCACTCATTGTCTACTCACAGCAATTCATCTTCTGAAGCTTCCCTTCTTTTTCTGCCGTAGCTCTGCAATGCCCCAGTCTCCTCTGTTCATTAAATTCTTATCCTTGTACATCTAGGTATCACCTGAATTCCTTTGAAATCAAAGCTTATCAAGAAGAGATAAAGCAACTTCTTAGGCAATATTCGATCTAAACACATTATTAAAACTTGCTCTCTTCCTTGAGTAACTACTTAGCAAGTGACATGGTAACCTTCATATTTCTTTCTGCATCAATGTCCTTCATCCTAAGATTTCTGAGGGTAGAGCCCTTTTTTTAATTTAATTCACGTTGTATCACATTTAATTCTGTGACATGCACAATCTGGTGCTAATTCTTACTGTGTATGACAAAAAATATACTGAAATTCTATTTTCTACGGAATCTCAAATTGGGTCTGTTTTCTTAGTAATAGCAATTCGATAGTGAGCCAAATAATTCCTTTGAGTTCAGGAACATACCATGTGTCAATGTAGAGTAAAATACCTAATTTCTTCTCTCTCTCTCTCTTTTTCCTGTGAGTTCATATTTGCTGCTGTGTGGTATACCTTCAATTTGCAGACTACCCTGTGAAATACTGCATTTCATATTTCTAAATACACCTAAAGATTAGGATGAAAGAGATCTGACAATGACAAAACACTGCTGTCTGGATGAAGCTCTGTGGGCATGACGCTACAGAAGCCTGCACAGCTGATAAGAGTGGAAATTTAATTTCTTCCTAAATGGAGTCTTAGTGGGTGTCTTAGTTATCTAGTGCTGCTGTAACAGAAATATCACAAATGGGTGGCTTTAACAAACAGAAATTTATTTTCTCAAAATTTAGAATGCAGGAAGTCTGAATTCAGGGTGCTGGATCTAGGGGAAGGTTTTCTTTTTCTGTTTGCTCTGAGGGAAGGTCCTTATCTCTTTTGAGCTCCTGCTCCTGAGCAATCTTCACGTGGCTTGGTATCTCTCTTCCCCCTATTCCTGCTTCTTTCTATTGCTTGTTTAATCTCATTTATATCTCAAAAGAAATTGACTAAAGACACACCCTCCATTAATCCCGTCTCATTGACGTAACAAAAACAACCCCTTCACGAATGGGATTGTAACCACAGGCATACTTGCCCTATCCATTGCCATCCAGTCGATTCTGATTCATAGCAGCCCTATAGAATAGAGTAGAACTGCCCCATAGAGTTTCCAAAGAGCAGCTGGTGGATTCAAACTGCTAGCCCTTTGTTTAGCAGCTGGGTTCTTTTTTTTTTTTTTTGTATTTTAGATGAAGGTCTATAAAGTAAACTAGTTCCTCATTAAATAACTAATACATATATTATTTTGTGACCTTGGTTACTAACTCCGTGACATGTCAACATTCTCTACCTTGAGTTCCCCATTACCAGCTTTCCTGTTCCCTCCTGCCTTCTCATCCTTGCCCCTGGGATTGTGTGAGCATTTACTCTCATTTTGTTTTGGGGGACCGTCTAATCTTTGGAAACCCTGGTGGCGTAGTGGTTAAGAGCTACGGCTGCTAACCAAAAGGTCAGCAGTTCAAATCCACCAGGTGCTCCTTGGAAACCCTACAAGGCAGTTCTACTCTGTCCTATAGGGTCACTATGAGTTGGAATTGACTCAATGGCAACAGGTTTGGGTTTTGGTAATCTTTGGCTGAAGGGTGAATCTCAGGAGTGACTCAATTACCGAGCTAAAAGGGTGGCCGGGTCCATACTCTTGGGGTTTTCCAGCCTCTGTTGGGACAGTAAGTCTGGTCTTTTGTGTGTGTGTATGTGAGTTAGAATTTTGTTCTACATTTTTCTCCAGCTCTGTGCAGGAACCTCTATTGTGATACCTGTCAGAGCTGTTGGTCGTGGGAGCTGGGCACCATCTAGTTGTGCTGGACTCAGTCTGGTGAAGGCTGTGGTAGTGGTGGTCCATTAGTCCTTTAGACTAAACTTTCCCTTATGTCTTTGGTTTTCTTCATTCTTCCTTGCTGCAGTATCTGACATGGCCATTCACAAGTTTTTAGGACCCCAGATGCTACTCACCAAAAGTAGAATGCAGAATATTTTCTCTATAAACTATGTTATGCCAATTGACCTAAATGTTCCCTGAGACCATTGTCTCCACAGCCCTCAGCACCATAATCTGGACCCTCAGGGAGTTTGGATATGTCTATGAAGCTCCTGTGACCTTGCCTTGGAAGAGTTGTGCTGGCTTCCCCAGTACTGTATACTATCTTACCTTCCACCAAGGTTACCACTTATCTTTTGTCTAAAATCCATTGCCATCAAGTGATTGTCTGTTTAGTGTTCTTCCATCCCATCCCTTCCCTCCCTTGTAACCATCAAAGATTGTTTCTTTTTGTGTATATAAACCATTCCATGAGTTTTTGTAGTAGTGATATCATACAATATTTGCTTTTTTGTGATTAATTTGTTTTACTCAGCATAATGCCCTCCAGATTCATCCATATTGTGAGATGCTTCACAGATTCATCATTGTCTTTTTATCACTGCATAGTAATCCATTGTATGTATGTACCATAGTATGTTTATCCATTCATCTACTGATGGGCACCTAGGTGTTTCCATCTTTTTGCTATTGTGCATACGTTTATTCGTGTAACAGCTATTTCTCTAGGATATATTCTTAAGAATGAAATTGCTGGATCATATGGTATTTTTATTCCTAGCTTTTTAAGGAAGCACCATATTCTTTTCCGAAATAGTTGTACCATTTTGGTTTCACACCAGCTGTACATAAGAGTTCCAATCACCCTGGTCTCTCCCACATTTATTTTCTATTTTCTATTTTTTGTTTTGTTTTGTTTTTTGAGCCATTAATGTCAGGCTGAGATGGCATCTCATTGTGGTTTTGATTTGCATTTTTCTAATGGCTAGTGATCATGAGCATTTCCTCATGTGTCTGTTAGCTACTTGAATGTCTTCTTTGGTGAAGTGACTATTCATATCTTTGCCCATTTTTTAATTGGTTTCTTTGTCTTTTTATTGCAGAGGTGTTGGATTTTCTTGTAGATTTTACAGATTAGGCCTCTGTCAGATTTGTCATAGCCGATTTTTTTTTTTCCCCAGTCTTTAGGTTCTATTTTTACTCTTTTGGTGAAGTCTTTTAATGAGTGTAAGTGTTTAATTTCTAGAAGATCCCAGTTATCTAGCTTATCTTCTGGTGTTTGTGCATTGCCAGTTACACTTTGTATTCTCTTAATGCCATGTATTAGTGCCTGTAGCATTGACCCTATTTTTTCTTCTATGATCTCTATAGTTTGGGGATTTATATTTAGGACTTTGATCCATTTTGAATTAATTTTTGTGTATGGCATGAGATATGGGACCTGTTTCATTTTTTTGCTGATGGACATCCAGTTTTGCCAGCACCATTTGTTAAAAAGACTGTCTTTTCCCCATTTGATGGACTTTGGATGTTTGTCAAAGATCTGGTCACCGTAGGAGGATGGAATTACATCTGCGTTCTCAATTTTGTTCCACTGGTCAACATGTCTGTCATTGTGCCAGTACCAGGCTGTGTTGACAACTGTAGCTGTATAGTAGGTTCTGAGGTCAGGTAGTGCAAGTTCTCCTGTTTTATTCTCTTCTTTAATAGTGCTTTACTTACCCAAGCCTGTTCCCTTTCCATATAAAGTTAAAGATTAGTTTTCTAACTCTTTAAAGAATGCTATTGGTATTTAGATTGGGATTGCATTGTATTTGAAGATTGCTTTGGGTAAAATCGACATTATCACAATATTAAGTCTATCCCTGAGCATGGTACGTTTTTCCACTTATACAGGTCTCTTTTGGTTTCTTGCAGTAGTTTTTCTAGTTTTCTTTGTATAGGTCTTTTATATCCCTGGTTAGATTTATTCCTAAATATTTTAGTTTTTTAGTGTGATTATAAATGACATTGTTTTCCAGATTTCTTTTTTGTAGTTCTCTTTATTGTTGTATAGGGATCCAACTGATTTTTGTATGTTTATCTTGTATTCAAGAAGACAAAGTATCATAATGACATGTGAAAACACCTGGAGATGGAAAACCAAAAGAGAAACACAAGCTCGGCATTCCTCAAGCTGAAGGAACTGAAGAAAAAAATTCAAGCCTCAAGTTGTGACATTGAAGGATTCTGTGGGGGAAATATTAAATGGAGCAGGAAGCATCGAAAGAAGATGGAAGTACATCACAGAGTTACTATACCAAAAAGAATTGGTCAATGTTCCTCCATTTCAGGAGGTAGCATATCATCAGGAACCAATGGTACTGAAGGAAGAAATCCAAGCTGCACTGATGGCATTTGCGAAAACCAAGGCTTCATGAATTGACAGAATACCAACTGAGATCTTTCAACAAGCAGATGCAGTGCTGGAAGTGCTCACTCATCTATGCCAAGAAATTTGGAAGACAGCTACCTAGCCAAGCAAATGGAAGAGATCCATATTTATGCCTATTCCCAAGAAAGGTGATCCAACCGAATGCGGAAATTATACCACGGTATCATTAATATCACATGCAAGTACAATTTTGCTGAAGATCATTCAAAAATGGCTGCAGCAGTACATCAACAGGGCACTGCCAGAAATTCAAGCCAGATTCAGAAGCAGAAATGGGACCAGGGATATCATGGCTGATGTCAGATGGATCCTGGCTGAAAGCAAAAAATACCAGAAAGATAGTTACCTGTGATTTATTGACTATGTAGAGGCATTTGACTGTGTGAATCATAACAAACTGTCTTAGTCATTTAGGGCTGCTATAGCAGAAATACCACAAGTGGATGGCTTTAACAAAGAGAAATTTATTTCCTCACAGTAAAGTAGGCTAAAAGTCCACATTCAGGGTGTCAGCTCCAGGGCAAGGCTGCCTCTCTCTCTGTCAGCTCTGGAGGGAGGTCTTTGTCCTCAGTCTTCCCCTGGCTGAGGGGCTTCTCAGGCACAGGGACCGCTGGTCAAAAGGATGTGCTCTGCTCTTGGTTCTGCTTTCTTGGTGGTATGAAGTTCCCAACCCTCTGCCTGCTTCCCTTTCCTTTCATCTCTTGAGAGATAAAAGGTGGTGCAGGCCACACACCAGGGAAACTCCCTTTACCTTGGATCAGGGAGGTGACCTGAGTGAGGGTGGTGTTACAATCCCACCCTAATCCTCTCAACATAAAATTACTATAACAAAATGTAGGAAAACCATACAATATTGGGAATCATGGCCTAACCAAGTTGATATACACATATTTTTGTTTTGGGGGGGGCATAATTCAATCCATGATACAAACTATGGATGACATTGTGAAGAATGCAAATCCCTGAACACATAATTGTGCTTTTGAGGAACCTGTACACAGATCAAGAGGAAGTCAATCTAACAGAACAAGAGGACACTGCATGGTTTAAAGTCAGGAAAGCATGCATCAGTGTTGTATCCTTATGCAATGCCTATTCAATCTGTACCCTGAGCTAATAATCTGAAAAGCTGGACTATATGAAGAAGAACCGGGCATCAGGAGGAGGAAGGACTCATTAACAACCTGCACTATGCAGATGACATAACCTTGCTTGCTGAAAATGAAGAGGACTTGAAGCACTTAACAATGAAGATCAAAGGCCACAACCTTCAGTATGGATTACACCTCAACATAAAGAAAGCAAAAATCCTCACAACTGAATCAATAAGCAACATCATAAATGGAGAAAAGATTGACGTCAAGGATTTCATTTTACTTGGATTCACAATCAGCATCCGTGGAAGCAGCTCATTGCATTGGGCAAATCTGCTGCAAAAGACCTCTTTGAAGTGTTGAAAAGCAAAGATGTCACCTTGAAGACTAAGACGCACCTGACCCAAGCTATGGTGTTTGCAATCATTTCATATGCATGGAAAGCTGGATAATGAAGACCAAAGAAGAAATGACACCTTTCAAATGTAGTGTTGCAAAGAATATTGAATATACCATGGACTTCCAAAAGAACAGACAAATCTGCCTTGGAAGAAGTACAACCAGAATGCTCCTTAAAAGCAAAGATGGCGAGACTACGTCTCACATACCTTGAACTTGTTATCAGGAGGAATCAGTCCCTGGAGAAGAACATCATGCTTGGGAGAGGGTCAATAAGAAAGAGGAAGACCCTCAACAAGATGAACTGACATAGTGGCTACAACAATGAGCTGAAGCATAACAACAATTGTAAAGATGGCGGTGGTCCTAGCAGTGTTTCATTCTGTTGTACATAGGGTTTCTATGAGTTGGGAATGACTGGACTGCACTTAACAACAACATCTTGTATCATGCTACTCTGCTGAATCTTTCTACTAATTCCAGGAGTTTTCTCATGGAGTCTTTGGGTGTTCTATGTATAGTATCATATCATCCACAAATAGGATCAGCTTTACTTACTTACCAATTTAGGTGCCTTTTACTTCTTTTTCTTGCCTTGTTGCTCTAGCTAGGACTTCCAGCACAGTGTTAAATAGGAACCGTGATAAAGAGCATCCTTGTCTTGTTTTTGTTCTCAAGGGGAATGTTTTCAGTCTCTGTTGGTTGTTGGTTTTGTATAGATGCCCTTTATTATGATGAGGGAGTTCCCTTCTACACCTGTTTTATTGAGAGTTTTTTTTTCAGGAATGGGTGTTGGACTTTGTTGAATGCTTTTTCTGCATCAATGAGTTGATCATGAGATTCTTTTATTTATGTGATGTATTACATTGATTGATTTTCTGAAGTTGAAATAGTCTTGCATACCTGATATGAATGCCACTTGGTCGTGATGTATTATTTTTTTGATATGATGCCAAATTCTATTGGCTAGAATTTTGTTGAGAATTTTTGCATCTATATTCAGGAAAGATATGGGCCTGTAATTTTCTTTTTTTGTGATATCTTTGTCTGGTTTTGGTAGCAGGGATAAGCTGGCTTCATAGAATGAATTTGGAAGTATCCCTTCCATTTCTATGTTCTGAAATAGTTTGAGTAATCCTGGTACAAGCTCTTCTCTGAATGTTTGGTAGAATTCTCTAGTGAAGCCACCTGGGCCAGGGCTTTTTTTTGTTTGGGCATTTTTTTTTTTTTTTGTATTACCTTTTCAATCTCTTCTCTTGTTATCAGTCCGTTCAGATTTTCAACATCATTTTGTGTTAGTTTAGGTAGGTAGTGTGTTTCTAGAAATTTGTCCATTTCGTCTAGGTTTTCAAATTTTTTGGAGTATAGTACTCTATCATGATCCTTCTTAATACAGTTAGGTCTGTTGTAATGTCTCCATTTCATTTCTTATTTGAGTTATTTGTGCCCTCTCCTGTTTTTCTTTTGTCAATTTGGCCAATGGTTTGTCAATTTTGCTGATCCTTTCGAATAATCAATTTTTGGTTTTACTGATTTTTCTACTGTTTTGTATTATCTATTTCATTTATTTCTGCTCTGATCTTTATTATTTCCTTTTTTCTGGTGACTGTGGGCTTCTATTGCTGTTCTCTTTCTATTTGTTCAATTTCTGTAGCTAATGTTTTGATTTTGTTCCTTTCTTCCTTTTTGATGTGTGCCTCTATTCCTATAAAATGACCTCTGAGAACTGCTTTTATTGTGTCCAAAAGGTTTTGGTATGATGTGTTTTCATTCTCATTTGAGTCTAGAAATTTTTTTATTCCATCTTTGATTTCTTCTATTACCCAGTGATTTTTAAGGAGGGTGTTATTCAGTTTCCATGTAATTGATTTTTTTTTCCCCTTGCTCTTCCTGTTGTTAATTTCTACTGTGATGGTGCTGTGATCAGAGAAGATATTTTGTATTATCTCAATGTTTTGGGTTACTTTGTGGCCTAAGATATAGTCTATTCTGGAGTACATTCCATGTGCGTTGGAAAAAAGTGTACACTTTGCTGCCGTTGGGTAGAATGTTCTGTATATGTCTATGAGGTCAAGTTGGTTGATTGCGGCCATTAGATCTTCTGTATCTTTGTTGAGTTTCTTTCTAGATGTTCTGTCCTTTACTGAGAGTGGTGTGTTGAAGTCTCCTAATATTATTGTGGAACTATCAATTTCTCTTTTCAGTGTTGTTAGAGTTTGTTTTATGTATTTTGGAGTCCTGCGATTGGATGCTTAGATATTTGTTATGATTATGTTTTCATGGTGGATTTTCCCTTTAATCATTACATAATGCTCTTCTTTGTCTTTTGTGGTGGACTTTTTTTAAAAAAAGTCTATTTTATCTGCAATTAGTATTGCCGCTCCTGCTCTTTTTTGGTAGTTATTTGCTTGATATATTTTTTTTCCCATCCTTTGATTTTTAATAAATTGATGTCTTTGTTTCTAAGGTGTGTCTCTTGTAGATAGCATATTGATGGGTCCTGTTCTTTGCAATCCATTGTGTCACTCTCTCTTTATGGGTACATTTAAGCCATTTATGTTCAGTGTGATTATTGATAGGTGTGAATTTATTGCTGTCACTTTGTAGTGTTTTTTTGTGGTGCTTACATTTTCTTTTTTCCTCTTACTCTTCTGTGCTGAATTCCTTTTGTTTGTGCATTTCTTTTTCATTTCTTTCATTTTTGTAGATTTTGTTTTTACTGAGACTTTGTTTTTCTTCTTTATTTTGATGAGTAGATTTCTTAACTTTCTTTGTTGTTATCTTGAAATTTACCCCTGCTTTTCTAAGTTTAAACCCATCTTTTATTACTTGGTATTGCCTTGACTTCCTCTCGATTTGAAAGTTCTATACCTACACCATTTACTTCCTCTTTTATTGTTCTGACGTTGTTGTCATTTACTGATTGACATCTCTGGTTCCCTGTTGTAAAATTTTTAGTTTTGTTTTATCCTCAAGAGTTCATTGTCTTGGTTGGTATCTGGCTGTCTTATGTGCTAGATTCAGGTTGTTGTCTGATGTTTGTTCTCAGACCAAAGGACTCCCTTTAATAATTCTTGTAAGTTTGGTTTGGTTTTTACATATTCCTTTAATTTCTGTTTGTCTGGAAATGTCCTAATTTTGCCACCATATCTGAGTGAGAGTTTTGTAGGATGTATTATTCTTGCTTGGCAGGTTTTTTTTTCTTTCAAGATATTACATATGTCATCTCATTACTTCTTGCCTGCATGGTTTCTACTGAGTAATCAGAGCTTATCCTTATTGTTTCCCCTTTGCATGTGACTTTTCATTTTTCTCTAGCTGCTCTCTGGAATCTTTCTTTGTCTTTGGTTTTAGGTGTGTGATTGTTGTATGTCTTGGTGTTTTTCTTTGGGGGTCTATCCTATATGGGGTTTGTTGAACTCCTTGGATAGTGGACCTTTCATCTTTCATGATATTAGGGAAGTTTTCTGTCAACAAATCTGCAATGATCCTCTTTGTGTTTTTCGTTTTCTTCCCCTGTTCTGGAACTCTGATCATATGCAAATTTTTGCTTTTGATTGTATCCCATATCATTCTCCGGGTTTCTTCATTTCTCTTGATTCTTTCCTCTGATTTTTCCTCAAGCACACTGGCATCCAAGGATTTGTCTTCAATTTCACTGCTCCTTTCTTCCATTGTGGAAACTCTGGTGGCATAGTGGTTAAGTGCTACAGCTGCTAACCAAGAGGTCGCCAGTTTGAATCCACCAGGCGCTCCTTGGAAACTCTATGGTGTAGTTCTACTCTATCCTATAGGGTCGCTATGAGTTGGAATCAACTCAACAGCAGTGGGTTTTGTTTTGTTTTGTTGTTTGATCTTCCATTGTTTCAAATTTGCTCATAAAACCTTCTATGGCACTGTCTATTTCTGAAATCTTGTTTTTTGTCTAGTTGCTGTTTTTGTGTGATTTCTAGTTATTTTGATACTTTGCTCCTGTATTATTTTCCTGACTTCTTCCATGGTTTTGTCTGCTTTTTCCATGATTTTGTCTTTTTTTTTTCCTTACTTTCGTCTGCATTTTCCTTTGTTTATTGAAGAACTCTGAATATTAGAGTTCTACGTTCCCTATCAGGTAGTTCTGTTGCCTTTTGTTCTAGCAGAAGGTCATCTGATGTTTTATTCTGGTTGCTTTCTGGAGCCAACCTCTCCAGTTTTTTTTTTTTCTTTTTTGATATTGTCTGCTGTCTCTGGGACATTAAGGAATTATTTTCTTCATATATTGATTGTAGATTTGATTGTTTCTCCTTACTTTTTTGTTTTATTTGGCTATGTCTGGGCAGGTGGGCTGGGTGTGTTCTGTTGCTTGCTTGTTTGCTTGCTCACTTGTAGGCACAATAATTCTCACAACCTTGGCCAGGTTTGTATGGCCAGTCACTCAGCTATAGTTCAGCAGGGTGAGTCCAGCAGGGGTGGACAGGCAGGGATGGGTAGTTTGCAGCATGAACTGGGAGATATAGAGTGGGGCTGGGGGACAGTGCAGAGCAGGGTCCGGGGGACCTTGTCAGTACCACTTGGGGAAGTGGCACTTAATGCACTGGGTAGATAGGCAGGAGGAAAGGAAAGGATGTGATGTGCAGAGCTCAGTGGGTGGGTGGCAGAATAGAAAGAAGAGAGAAAAACAAAAGCAAAAACCAAGTAAAAATAGAAAAGGGAAAAAATAAAGTAAAAAAGAAAAAGAAAAAAGTAAATAAAATGGCAGTGCACCCAGTGATATGTGCTGGTGGCCCTCTAGCTGAGCAGTGCAGTTCAGCCTGCTGAGAAGCAGCAGCCCAGCTCTTAACCACTGTACCACCAGGGCTAGAGATTAAGATTTACAAAACATATTTTGGGGACACAAATCAGTCCACAGCAGTAGGCTAGCACATCTCTTAAGACTTCAGATGTAAAAAGCTGGTGATCATAATTTTAACCGGGTCATCTTTTTTTTTTTTTGATCCCTACTATTTAATGTTCAAGAAGACAAAATGAAGTATTATGACGACACATGCCAAGAGCTGGAGATAGAATACCAAAAAGGAAGAACACACTCAGGGTTTCCCAAACTGAAAGAAATGAAGAAAAAATTCAAGCCTTGAGTTGCATTAGTAAAAGCAGAGGATACCAAAAGGATGTTTACCTGTGCTTTATTGACTATGCAAAGGCATTTGACTCTGTGCATCATAACAAATTATGGATAACTTTGCAAAGAATGGGAATTTCAGAGCACTTAATTGTGCTCATGAGGAAAATATACATAGATCAAGAGGTAGTTGTTCGGAAAGAACAAAGGGATATTGAGTGGTTTAAAGTCAGGAAAGGTGTGCATCAGTGTTGAATCCTTTCACCATACCTATTCAGTCTGTATGCTGAACAAATAATTGGAGAAGCTGGAAAATATGAAGAACAGGGCATCAGGATTGGAGGAAGACTCATTAACAACCTGCGTTACGCAGATGACACAACCTTGCAAATGAAGAAGACTTGAAGTGCTTACTACTGAAGATCAAATACCACAGCCTTCAGTATGGATTGCACCTCAACATGAAGAATACAAAAATCCTCACAACTGGAACAATGAGCAACATCTTGATGAATGGAGAAAAACTGAAGTTGCCAAGGATTTACATTTTATGTGGATCCACAATCAACAGCCATGGAAGCATCAGTCAAGAAATCAAAAGACGCATTGTGTTGTGTAAATCTGTTGCAAAGGACCTCTTTAAGGTGTTGAAGAGCAAAGATGTCACCTTGAAGACTAAGGTCAGCTTGACCCAAGCCATGGTATTTTCAATCACATAATATGCATGTGAAAGCTGGACAATAAATAAGGAAGCCCACAGAAGAACTGACTCCTTTGAATCAAGGTGTTGATGAAGAATATTGAATATACCATGGACTGCCAAAAGAACGAACAGATCTGTCTTGGAAGAAGTACAACCAGAATGCTCCTTAGAAGCAAGGATGGTGAGATTGCATCTTGCATACTTTGGACATGTTGTCAGGATGGATCAGTCTCTGGAGAAGGACATCATGCTGGGCAAAGTACAGGGTCATCAGAAAAGAGGAAGACCCTCAATGAGGTGGATTGACACAGTGGCTGCAACAATGGGCTCAAGCATAACAATGATTGTATGGATGGCACAGGACAGGGCAGTGTTTTGTTCTGTTGTGCATAGGGTTGCTATGGGTTGGAACCGACTCAATGACACGTAACAACAACAACACTAACGTACAGTAAAATGACTTCTAATGGATTTTTCTCATTGCAAGTGTTCCATTCAGAAAGGATAACACTTTTCCAATATTGGCCTGTACTAGTGAACAAAAAACCCAATTAGAAATTTTATTTTTGCAACAGGGAAACAGGATGGTACAGAAAAGAGGGTTGTAAAATTTTCCTTGGCAGAGTATCTTCTATTCCATCAGCACCATAAGCACCCCATTTTCGCAATACTGGTGATCATTTTCTTACCCCCTTAAATCTAAGTAAGATTTCTGAATAGAGACAGGTACAGGAAGAGTGAGGATGCATTTACTTCACTTCCTTTCTTCTTTTCTTTTTAAAATTCATTTCAGTCCTAAATACAAGCACTTTCATGCAATAAAGATGATTTTACCTCTAACATATGCACTGATTTATGCACCAAAAAATGGCCAAATATCTGGATATCTTCCGTCCAACATCACAGTAAATGAAGCTAAAAGAATCGGTGAATGGATGAGGTTGAAAGACTTAGAAGATCTGTGTTGAGCTTAGCTATGTATCCGTGCACAGTGTGAAATTAATGAAGATACATTTGATGGTCAAGAATTCTATTACTTTGAAATGTTATAATGTAGGTAAGTACACAAGAGTGTGTTTTAAAACACTATTACTGGAATCCATATCTTGTCTTTTCAGGAAATAAATTCAGATTTATTTGCTTCATTAATGAGAAACTTAATTTCATTTAAGGTTCTGCAAAGCACACTCCAATGATAAGACATGTGTAGTAGTTTAGCTCCATAGACATTCAATACACCTCCTAAATGAAACAATACTTAAAATGTAATCATTCTAAAATTTCTTGGCAAATTGTTCCTCCAAGCATTGGACCAATTTCTTCATCACTGCATTTAAGTAAGTTTCCAACTTTATTAAGTCTCCAGGCTCTTTGTTGCCAAGAAGAAAACCCACTGAAAAAGCAAACAATAAGAGTTGGGTTTTCAAATAAATTTGGGTTTGCTTAGGCTGCTTAAAATTTGGTTTGGAAGAAGTCAAATATTATTCAAGCTTCAGGAGAGAGGAATTGTGTCAGAATACCTCTTTTATGAGATTTTCAATTGAATTATTGTCTTTGGACTGGAAAAATATATTTTTGTAATCACTGCATTAACCATTCCTTTTATTACAACTGATATTTAAATAAATGAAAAAGTATAATCCAGCCTGATTTCTTCAGATATTTTTTTCTACAAAAACCACTTGGAGATACTAAATTTAGAACGCTTATAATCCCAGTGGGAGTAATTTTTTATTTCCAGTCTGGCTTAATGCACCATCATCTAACAATGGGCAATGAAACATTTCCTAAGGAAAACAAACAATTCATTTCTTTGTAATATGTTGGTGTGACTGGGTATAACCCATTGCCATTGAGTCGATTCCGATTCATAGAGACACTAAATTCAAACTGTTGACCTTTTGGTTAGCAGCCGTTTTTTTTTTTTTTTTTTTTTTTGGCCTCTTTTTAATTCTATTTTTGCGTGTTTTAAGTTAAAGTTTACAGTTCAAGTTAGTTTTTCATACAAAAATTTATACACACATTGTTATGTGACCCTAATTGCTCTCCCTACAATGTGACAGCACACTCCTCCTTTCCACCCCAGATTTCTCATGTCCATTCAACCAGCTTCTGTCCCTTTTTGCCTTCTCATCTTGCCTCCGGACAGGAGCTGCGCATTTAGTCTCCTGTATCTACTTGAGCTAAGAAGCACTCTCTTCACGAGTGTCATTTTATGTCTTATACTCCAGTCTTTGTCTGAAGAGTTGGATTTGGGAATGGTTTCAGTTCTAGGCTAATGGAGAGTCCAGGGACCATGTCTTCTTGGTTCCTGCCAGTTTTAGTTGATGATTAAGTCTGTTTTTTGTTTGTTTTTGTTGTTTTACTAGAATTTGAGTTCTGCACCCTACTTTTCCCTTGCTCCGTCAGGGACACTCTGTTGTGTTCCCTGTCAGGGTGGTCATTGGTGGTAGTCAGGCACTATCTAGTTCTCCTGGTCTCAGGTTGATGGAGTCTCTGTTTTATGTGGTCATTTCTGTCTCTTGGGCTAATGTTTTCCTTGTGTCTTTGGTGTTCTTCATTCTCCTTTGTTCCAGGTAGGTTGGGATCAATTGATGCATTTTAAGATGGCTCCTTGCTAGCTTTTAAGACCACAGACAACACTCACCAAAGTGGGATAAAGAACATTTTCTTAGTAAACTTCGTTAGGCCGATTTACCTAGAAGACTCCTGAAATCTTGGTCCCTAGATCCCCGCCCCTGCTACTGTGCCCCTTGAAGTATTTGTTTGTATTCAGGAAACTTCTTAGCTTTTGGCTTAGTCCAGCTGTGCTGACTTCCTCTGTATTGTGTGTTGTCCTTCCCTTCACCTAAGATAATTCTTGTCTGCTGTCTAGTTAGTGAATATCCATCTCCCTCCTTCCCCACCCTCATAACCATCAAAGAATGCTTTCTTCTGTTTTAAAACCTTTTCTTGAGTTCTTATAATAGTGGTTTCGTACAATAATTTGTCCTTTTGTGACTGACTAATTTCACGTAGCATAATGCCTTCCAGATTCATCCATGTTATGAGATATTTCATGGATTCATTGTTGTTCTTTATAGTTTCATAGAATTTCATTGTGTGAATATACCATAATTTTTTAACCATTCATTTGTTGATGGGCACCTAGGTTGTTTCCATGTTTTTGCTATTGTAAAGAGTGCTGCAATGAATATGGGTGTGCATATATCTATTCGTGTGAGCGCTCTTATCTCTCTAGAATATATTCCAAGGAATGGGATTGCTGGATCATATGGTAGCTCTATTTCTAGCTTTTTAAGGAGGCGCCAAATAGATTTCCAAAGTGGTTGTACCATTTTACATTCCCAAGAGCAGTGTATAAGTGCTCCAGTCTCTCTATAATCTCTTCAACATTTATTATTCTGTGTTTTTTGGATTAATACTAGCCTCATAGGGGTGAGATGGTATCTCATTAGAGTTTTGATTTGCATTTCTCTAATAGCTAACGATTGTGAACATTTCCTCATGTATCTGGTAGCCACCTGAATGTCTTCTTTGGTGAAGTGCCTGTTCATATCCTTTGCCCATTTTTTAACTGGGTTTTTTGTCTTTTTGTTGTTAAAGTTTTGCAGTACCTTGTAGATTTTAGAGATTAGAAGCCGATAGGATTTGTTGTAGCCAAATGTTTTTTCCCAGTTTGTAGGTTGTCTTTTTAATCTTTTGATGAACATAGTGTTTGATTTTTAGGAGCTCCCAGGTATCTGGTTTCTCTTCTGGTGTTTGTGCATTGTTAGTAATGTTTTGTATTCTGTTTATGTCACGTATTAGGGCTCCTAGTGTTGGCCCTATTTTTTCTTTCATGATCTTTATCGCTTTAGATTTTAAATTTAGGCCTTTGATCCATTTTGAGTTAGTTTTTGTGTATGCTGTGAGGTATGGGTCTTGTTTCATTTTTTTGCAGAAGGATATCCAGTTATGCCAGCACCATTTGTTAAAGAGACTGTCTTTTCCCCATTTAACTGACTTTTGGCATTTGTCAAATATCAGCTAGTCATAAGTGGATGAATTTATGCCTGGATTCTCAATTCTGCTCCATTGGTCTATGTATCTGTTGTTGTACAAGTACCAGGATGTTACGACTACTGTGGGGATATAATGGCTTCCAAAATCAAGTAGTGTGAGGCCTCCCACTTTGTTCTTCTTCAATAATGCTTTACTTACCCAGGGCCTCTTCCTTTTCCTTATGAGGTTGGTGATTTGTTTCTCCATCTCATTAAAAAATGCCATTGGAATTTGGATCAGGATCGTATTGTATCTGTAGATCACTTTGGGTAGAATAAACATTTTTACAATGTTGAGTTTTCCTATCGATGATCTAGGTATGTTTTTCCCCTTATGTGGGTCTCTTTCAGTTTCTTGCAGTAGTGTCTTGTAGTTTTCTTTGTAGAGATCTTTTACATCTCTGGTTAGATTTTTTCCTAAGCATTTTATCTTCTTAGGGGCTATTGTAAATGGTATTGATTTGGTGATTTCCTCTTCGACATTCTCTTTGTTGGTGTAGAGGAATCCAACTAATTTTTGTATGTTTAGCTTGTATCCTGATACTTTGCTGAAATCTTCTATTAGTTCTAGTAGTTTTCTCGTGGATTCTTTCAGGTTTTCTGTGTATAAGAACATATCTTATGCAAATAAAGATACTTGTACTTCTTCTTTACCAATTTGGATGTCCTTTATTTCTTTTTCTAGCCTAACTAGCTCTGGCTAAGACATCCAGCACAATGTTGAATAAGAGTGGCAATGAAGGCTATCCTTGTCTGGTTCCCGTTCTCAAGGGGAATGCTTTCAGACTCTCTGCACATAGGATGATGTTGGCTGTTAAGCAGCTGAACTCTTATCCACTGAGTCATCAGGGTTTCCCAATTGGGTATAAGTGGATACAAAATTCCAAGCAGTTGAATCTTCAATCTGTAGAGAAAACAAGTGTCATGTAAGAATTAAAGCTACAAGGTAAAAGTGTAGGATTTTCTACTCCAAACTGACAGTATGAAAACTTGGTTGATGCTGCATATGGTTGAGAGATCATAACTGGAAGATATTTTGAGAAGTCACCTAGTGCTATACCTTTAGAAATTATTTACTTTCACGCTCTGATTTGGTTTCTCAGGTATATGAATCTCTTCTCTATTTTAAAAGATTCAATAAACCAAAAATAAAGCATATCACACTTTGACCATCCATTCTATTTCCAATCTCTGATAATTCCCTCTTATTATATGCCTAACTCAAATCTCTCAGGAAGCACATTTTACCCATTTCTTCTTATCCTGGAGAATATCTGGTCACCATCATCAATTAAGTAACACTGCATTTTTTTAAAGCTATTGTGAAACCACTTTTTAATCTTTTTGCTTCCAAACTAAATAATCCCAATTCCTTTAACCTATCCCAAAGGTCCCATTTTCCAACTCTTTAATCATCTCTGTGGCTCATCTCTGGATTCTATGCAAGTTCCCAATGTCCCTTAGAGACTTTGGAGCCCAAAACTTAGTAATAATTTGTCTCTCTTTCATCCTTTATCATGTGGTGGGTGTTGTGGGTTTGGCTTCTCCTATGACCTAGATTGTAGACAGTTTAGGGGTAAACATTATGTTTTGTTACTTATGAAGCATTTTCACTGATAGCAATTCCTACAGAATTAGGTATATCATGGGCACTTACCCATTTTTTCCCCATCTTGTTTTGTTTACTGTCAAAGCCTGATTATCACTGAGTATGAAAGAACCATCTCATGACTCTTAAGTTATAAAAACTAACTTATAAACTCTGATTTCCTTCTTTTGTTCTGCCATATAAAAGTCAAGCCTGTCCACTTTTATGATTTCTCAACAAAAGTTTTATAGAGTATAGCAATTATTAATTTTGATTTTGTTTTATATTTGCCTTCGAATTTGTTAAAGAGGAAATAGATATTTGTTCATATTTACCAACTTCTTTTCAAAATGGATCATGCAAGATTTTGTAAATCCAAACTGTAACAAAGACATTTGAATGTAAAAAAATCATTGATTTCTCTTTGAAATGAACATATTTGTACTGAAACTGGCTATTTGATTTGGAGCACATGACAATAACCCACACACCTAGAAGTAGCATTACTCAATTTTTGGCAAAGGGCTAAGGAAGAAATAGGCAGTTTATTGAGCACTGAATCTAGAGTTTCACGGTAAAAGCAATAAATCATAGAAGATAAAATGATGAGCAGTTCACCATAGAGTTTCATATAGAGTTAATCCTTGAAAACACTTTGGAGAACTGAACAAAAAATATTGGCTTTTGTTAGGGATATGAGAAGAATAACAGTAACTTTTTCTTCACACAACCTGAATTACTTATTAAGAGAACTTTCAAAAAGTATATTTATGGAAGGCAGACCTTCACTGACTTATCAAGCATATTTATAGCTTCTGAGGTCATAACCAAAAACAAACCAAGCCCACTTCTGTCAAGTCTATTCCAACTCATAGTGACCCTATAGGGCAGAGTAGAACTGCCCCATAGGGTTTCCAAGGCTGTAAATTTTGACAGAAGCAGAGAGCCACATCTTTCCCCTGCAGAGTGACTGGTAGGTTCAAACCTCTGACCTATCGGTTAGCAACAGAGTTCTTTAGCCACTTTGCCACCAGGGCTCCTTCTGAGGTCATATCTTTATTAAATTCATTTAAGAAACATTTATGTATTAAGTACCTATTACATGACAAGCACCGTTCTAGATATTGAAGATTTAGCAAAAAAAAAAAAAAAAAATAGATAACATCTTAGCCTTCATGGAAGTCAAATTCTACCTTATAACTAAGTAGGTATCTACTTCATTAGTAGGTGATATGTACCAAAAGAAAACAGGAAGATAACACAAAGAAGGGGGTTGAAGATACTAGGGTGGCCACGGAAGGTCTCTCAGAGAACTCTGCCATATGAGCAGAGACCTGAAGGAAATGAAGGACTGAATCATTGTGATCTCTGGGAAAAGACAATTCCAGCACAGAGAGCAGTGAGTGCAAACACCATGAAGCTACGGTATATTTGGCATGTTCAAGAAACAATAAGAAAGGCAGTGTGAATGCAGAAGAGTGAATACAAGAGAAGAGAGATAGGAGTTAAGAGCAGAGTAATAAAGGGACCATATCATGCAAGGTATTTTAACCCCATTGCCATGACTATGTTTGTTTTTGTTTTTTCCCTTGGTGAGATGGGAAGCCATTTGAGGACATTGATCTAAGTACTGATATGATCTGATTTAACTTTTAAAAGAATCACTTCGGCTACTGTATGGAATATAAAGTATAGGGCAGAAAAGGTGGCCATAGGTAGACCTGTTAAAAATCTATTGCAAAAGTCTAGAGAAGAGGCAGTGGTGCTTCAGACCATGGTGGTCGACAATAAAAGTAGTGAGAATAGTCAGATTCTGCATACACTTTGAAGGAAGAACTGACAGGATTTTCCAGTAGATTGGATAGAGATGTGAGAGAAAATGAAGAATGAAGTATACTCTAAATTTTGAGCCTGACCAACTGTAAGGATGAAAATTCAATTAACTATGTTAGGAAAGATTCAATGAAAAGTAATCTTTTCTACTCAACATTAAGACTTACTATAAAAGAGTCCCACACAAAAAGAGTCAACTGATCTTTGACAAAGGAACAAAGGAAATTCAAGGGAGAAAGTATGGCCTTTTTATCAAATGGGGCTGAAAAAATTGGCCATCCACATGCAAAATTTATGAATCTAGATATAGAGTTATATCTTTCACAAAAATTAACTCAAAATGTATTATAGACTTAAACAGAAGATGCAAAGCTATGCAACTTCTAGAAGAAAACATAGGGAAATATCTAGTTGACCTTGGGTTTGGGGATGACTTTTTAGATGCAACACTAAAAGCAAAATTCATAAACACAAAAACATTGACAAGTTAGACCTAGTTAAAATTAAAAACTTCTGCTCTGTGAAAGACCCTATGAAGAGAATGAAAAGACAAGATACAGACTGGGAGAAAGTATTTGCAAAATAGGTACTTGACAAAGTACATGTAGCCAAAACATGCAAAGCACTCTGAAAATTCAACAACAAAGAAAATAAACAACCCAAGTACAAAATGGACAAAAGATCTGAACGCAAACCTCACCAAAGAAGACATACAGGCAGCAAAAAAGCATATGAAAAAAATGCTCAGTATCATATGTGATAAGGGAATTGCAGATCAAAACATTATATCATGTAACACTACATACTTCATGTTGTTGTTGTTGTTAGGTGCCATCGAGTCAGTTCCAACTCATAGCGACCCTATGTACAACAGAACAAAACACTGCCCAGTCCTGCGCCATCCTTACAATCATTGTTATGCTTGAGCTCATTGTTGCAGCCACTGTGTCAATCCACCTCATTGAGGATCTTCTTCTTTTCTGCTGACCCTGTATTCTGCCAAGCATGATGTCCTTCTCCAGGGACTCATCCCTCCTGACAACATGTCCAAAGTATGTAAGACACGGTCTGGCCATCCTTGCTTCTAAGGAGCATTCTGGTTGTACTTCTTCTAAGACAGATTTGTTCGTTCTTTTCTCAGTCCATGGTATATTCAATAATCTTCACCAACACCACAATTCAAAGGCGTCGATTCTTCTTCAGTCTTCCTTATTCATTGTCCAGCTTTCACATGCATATGATGCAATTGAAAATACCATGCCTTGGGTCAGGTGCACCTTAGTCTTCAGGGTGACATCTTTGCTCTTCAACACTTTAAAGAGGTCCTTTGCAGCAGATTTGCCCAATGCAATGCGTCTTTTGATTTCTTGACTGCTGCTTACGTGGCTGTTGATTGTGGATCCAAGTAAAATGAAATCCTTGACAACTTCAACCTTTTCTCCATTTATCACGACGTTGCTCATTGGTCCAGTTGTGAGGATTTTTGCTTCTTTATGTTGAGGTGTAATCCATACTGAAGGCTGTGGTCTTTGATCTTCATTAGTGAGTGCTTCAAGTCCTCTTCACTTTCAGCAAGCAAGGTTGTGTCATCTGCATAACACAGGATGTTAATGAGTCTTCCTCCAATCCTGATGCCCCGTTCTTCTTCATATAGTCCAACTTCTTGGATTATTTGTTCAGCATACAGATTAAATAGGTATGGTGAAAGAATACAACCCTGCCTCACACCTTTCCTGACTTTAAACCAATCAGTATCCCCTTGTTCTGTCCAAACAACTGCCTCTTGATCTATGTAAAGGTTCCTCACGAGCAAAATTAAGTGTCCTGGAATTCCCATTCTTCGCAGTGTTATCCATGGTTTATTATGATCCACACAGTTAAATGCCTTTGCATAATCAATAAAACACAGGTAAACATCCTTCTGGTATTCTCTGGTTTCAGCTGGGCTCCATCTGACATCACCAATGATATCCCTGGTTCCACGTCCTCTTCTGAAACCGGCCTGAATCTCTGGCAGTTCCCTGTTGATATACTGCTGCAGCCGTTTTTGAATGATCTTTAGCAGAATTTTGCTTGTGTGTGATATTAATGATATTGTTCTGTAATTTCCACATTCCGTTGGATCACCTTTCTTGGGAATAGGCATAAATATGGATCTCCTCCAATCAGTTGGCCAGGAAGCTGTCTTCCATATTTCTTGGCATAGATGAGTGAGCATCTCCAGCACTGCATCTGTTTGTTGAAACTTCTCAATTGTTATTCCATCAATTCCTGAAGCCTTGTTTTTCGCCAATGCCTTCAGAGCAGCTTGGACTTCTTTCTTCAGTACCATTGGTTCCTGATCATATGCCACCTCTTGAAATGGTTGAATATCGACTAATTCTTTTTGGTATAATGACTCTGTATATTCCTTCCATCTTCTTTTGATGCTTCCTGCATCATTTAGTATTTTCTCCATGGAAACCTTCACTATTGCAACTCGAGGCTTGAATTTTTTCTTCAGTTCTTTTAGCTCGAGAAACACTGAGTGTGTACTTCCCTTTTGGTTTTCCATATCCAGCTCTTTGCACATGTCATTATAATACTTTATTTTGTCTTCTCGAGAGACCCTTTTAAATCTTCAGTTCTTTTACTTCATGATTTCTTCTTTTTGCTTTATCTGCTCAATGCTCAAGAGCAAGTTTCAGAGTCTCCTCTGACATCCACCTCGGTCTTTTCTTTCTTTCCTGTCTTTTCAGTGACCTCTTACTTTCTTCATGGATGATGTCCTTGATGTCATTCCACAACTCATCTGGTCTTCGGTCGCTAGTGTTCAATGTGTCAAATTTATTCCTGAGATGGTCTCTAAATTCAAGTGAGATATATTCAAGGTCATATTTCAGCTCTCGTGGACTTCCTCTGATTTCCTTCAGTTTCAGCTTGAACTGGCATATGAGCAATTGATTGTCTGTTCCACAGTCGGCTCCTGGCCTTGTTCTGACTGATGATATTGAGATTTTCCATCGTCTCTTTCCACAGATGTAGTCAATTTGATTTCTGTGTGTTCCCTCTGGCGAGGTCCATGTGTATAGTCGCCGTTTATGTTGGTGAAAGAATGTATTTGCAATGAAGAAGTTGTTGGTCTTGCAAAATTCTATCATTCAATCTGTCATTGTTTCTATCTCCAAGGCCATATTTTCCATCTACTGATCCTTCTTCTTTGTTTCCACCTTTCTCATTCCAATCACCAGTAATTATCAATGCATCTTGATTGCATGTTTTATCAATTTCAGACTGCAGCAGCTGATAAAAATCTTCTATTTCGGTCGGAGGGGACCAAGATGGCTGACTAGGTAGAAGCTAGCTCAGATCCCTCTTGCAACAAAGACTTGGAAAAACAAGTGAATCAATCAAATCCATGACAATCTACGAACCCTGACCATCAAACACAGGTCTAAAAAGTTGACCTGAGTGACAGAGACTGAGAACAAACAACCACGGGAAAGCAACAACTACTTTCGGAGCCTGGAGCCAGCATCCCAGTCATAAAACCTTGGTCCCGGGTTTTGGACTGGGCACAGGGGAGCTGAGCACAGCATTCTGAGATGGTGCAAACACGGGTTGCAGCCCTAGCCCCCAGAATTGACCTCGGAGGAAGCCAGCCAGTGCACGCAGGCAGTGCAGCAACGGAGCTGTCAGGAGGAGAAGTCACTGGGAGGCTGTGACTGGTTTTGGAGCCTGGAGTGTGGCGTCCCAGCCAGGGAACCCTCGCACTGGGCTTTGGACTGGGAGCAGAGGAACTGACTACGGCTTCTGAGACAGCACAAGCACAGGATGTGGGCCTGACCCTCGGGGGCAATCTCGACCCAGCCAACGCACACAGGCTACACACCCCTCGGGAATCTCAGATAAAACAGTTATCACCAAACAAGATAAGCAACTTTGTCTATATTCCAGAGTGCTACTCTCTCCTATTTTACTCTCTCCAATTTATCTTATCCCTCCCCTCCCCTTCCCAGGTGGCCTCATTAACACTGGAATTTCCTGAGCAAGAGAGTGAAGTGCTCTGCAGTTTTTCTTTCTTTTTTGGTCTTTTCCTAACCCATTCTCCTGGCCTGAGAAAAGCAGCTACAAAAAACCCAGGGACCAAAAATCCTTCCCTGACTTCCCTAAATTGGACTAAAAATACAGAACTCGCTCCAGCCAAGCATATGAGATCCACGGTCTTGGGCTTTCATCCCTACAGGGAACAAGGTGGCTATTATAATGCAAAGGCAATTCTTATAGGGATCTGCTGTAATTGTTTTAGCTGATTACTGGAAAGAAAAGTTTCCCAGGTCTGATATCTCTGCATATTAAACAGAGCCCTCACTGACCCTTAACTGGGAACTGAGGGCTGAAGCTCCCCTAGACCACCTAGCCTCCTGTCTTAGGGGTCTGAGGATGGTGACACCTACCAATCTGTAGAGGTACAGGCATTGGGTGCCTAAGGTATAGCTGCAGAGCCCACCCACCAAAGAGCTTTAGGAATAGAGACACACATACCTCACTGGCACTTGGGGGAAGCCTGTCGGCATCCTGCCCCCCGTGGAGTGTGACCCCCTGCTGGTACTAGAATCTGGTGCACACAACTAGCACCACTACTCCTCTAGGTGGATAGGTGACAGTCTGCACCACACACTTGGTGATCCAAAATCAGATTCTACTCAAGAATAGTGAATGGACTCTTAGGCTTCTATATCTGGTAACAGCCCAAACCAGCTGGTAATAGGACATAAGTGATTCAAGGACTACGAAAATCAAGACAGCGCAATCTAGTAGCCCATCTACATATATTGAAAGAAAACAAGATAAGACTCAGTGAGCAAATATAAAATAAATCATTACAATATCTTATAGATAGCTCGGAGAAAGCAGCCGATATCAAACCACATAAAGAAGCAGACCATGATTGCTTCTACAACTCCCCAAATTAAAAAATCAAAATCTTTCCCAAATGAAGATACAATCCCAGAATTGCCAGATGCAGAATATAAAAAACTAATTTACAGAATGCTTCAAGACATCAGGGATGACCTCAGAAATGAAATAAGGCAATCTACAGAAAAAGCCAAGGAACACACTGATAAAGCAGTTGAAGAAATCAAAAAGATTATTCAAAAACATAGTGGAAAAATCAATAAGCTGCAAGAATCCATAGAGAGACAGCATTCAGAAATCCAAAAGATTAACAGTAAAATTACAGAATTAGACAACTCCATAGGAAGTCAGAGGAGCAGAATTGAGCAATTGGAATGCAGAGTGGGGGACCTGGAGGATAAAGGAATTGACACCAATATAGCTGAAAAAAAATCAGATAAAAGAATTAAAAAAAAATGAAGAAACCCTAAGAATCATGTGGGACTCTATCAAGAAGAATAACTTGTGTGTGATTGAAGTCCCAGCACAGGGAGGGATAACAGAAAATACAGAGAGAATAGTTGAATATCTGTTGGCAGAAAACTTCCCTGACATCATGAAAGATGAAAGGATATCTATCCAAGATGCTCATCGAACCCCATATAAGATTGATCCAAAAAGAAAAACACCAAGACATATTATCATCAAACTTGCCAAGACCAAAGAGAAAGAGAAAGTTTTAAAAGCAGCCAGGGATAAAAGAAAGGTCTCCTACAAGGGAGAATCAAGAAGAGTAAGTTCAGACTACTCAGCAGAAACCATGCAGGCAAGAAGGCAATGGAATGACATATATAGAGCACTGAAGGAGAAAAACTGCCAGCCAAGGATCATATATCTAGCAGAACTCTCTCTCAAATATGAAGGTGAAATTAAAACATTTACAGATAAACACAAGCTTAGAGAATTTTCAAAAACCAAACCAAAGCTACAAGAAATACTAAAGGAAATTGTTTGGTCAGAAAATCAATAATATCAGATACCAGCACAACACAAGGTCACAGAACAGAGCATCCTGATATCAACTCAAATAGGGAAATCAGAAAAACAAATTAAGTTTAATTTTAAAAAGAAAAAAATGCTCAAAACAGGGAATCATTGAAGTCATTATGTAAAAGATCACAATAATAAAAAAGAGGGACTGAATACAGGAGGCATAGAACTGTCATATGGAGAGGAAAACAAGGCGACATAGGAAGATACAAGTTAGGTTTTTACTTAGAAAAATAGGGGTAAATAGTAAGGTAACCACAAAGAGCCCTAACAATTCCATAACTCAAAAAGAAACCAAGAAAAACATAATGACTCAGCAAACATAAATTCGACCACTATGAAAATGAGGAACACACAATTTACAAAGAAAAACGTCTCATCACAAAAAAAGTAAGTGGAAAAATGAAATTGTCAACAACGCACACATAAAGGCACCAAAATGACAGCACTAAACACATACTTATCTATAATTATGCTGAATGTAAATGGACTAAAAGCACCAATAGAGAGAGAGTCTCAGACTGGATAAAGAAACACGATCCGTCTATATGCTGCCTACAAGAGACACACCTTAGACTTAGAGACACAAACAAACTAATACTCAAGGGATGGAAAAAATATATCAAGCAAACAGCAAGTAAAAAAGAGCAGGAGTAGCAGTATTAATTTCCGACAAAATAGACTTTAAAGTTAAATCTACCACAAAGGATAAAGAAGGACACTACATAATGATTAAAGGGACAATTGACCAGGAAGATATAACCATATTAAATATTTATGCACCCAATGACAGGGCTGCAAGATACATAAAACAAACTTTAACAGAACTGAAAAGTGAGATGGACACCTCCACAATTATAGTAGGAGACTTCAACATACCACTTTTAGAGAAGGACAGGACTTCCAGTAAGAAGCTAAATAGAGACACAGAAGACCTAATTGCTACAATCAACCAACTTGACCTCATAGACTTATACAGAACATTCCACCCAACAGCTGCAAAGTATACTTTTTTTTCTAGCGCACATGGAACATTCTCTAGAATAGACCACATATTAGGTCATAAAACAAACCTTTGCAGAATCCAAAACATCAAAACATTACAAAGCATCTTCTCAGACCATAAGGCCATAAAAGTGGGAATCAATAACAGAAAAATCAGGGAAAAGAAGTCAAATACTTGGAAACTGAAAAATGTCCTGCTAAAAAAAGACTGGGTTATAGAGGACATGAAGAAGGGAACAAAGAAATTCATAGAATGCAACGAAAATAAAAACACTACCTATCAAAACCTCTGGGACACAGCAAAAGCAGTGCTCAGAGGTCAATTTGTATCGATAAATGCACACATACATAAAGAAGAAAGAGCCAAAATCACAGAACTGTCCCTACAACTTGAACAAATAGAAAGCGAGCAACAAAAGAATCCATCAGGCACCAGAAGAAAACAAATAATAAAAATTAGAGCTGAACTAAATGAATTAGAGAACAGAAAAACAACTGAAAGAATTAACAAAGCCAAAAGCTGGTTCTTGGAAAAAATTAACAAAATTGATAAACCACTGGCCAGACTAACTAAAGAAATACAGGAAAGGGAACGACCCGAATAAGAAACGAGAAGGGCCACATCACAACAGACCCAGCTGAAATTAGAAGATTCATATCAGATTATTATGAAAAATTGTACTCTAACAAAATTGCAAACCTAGAAGAAATGGATGAATTCCTAGAAAAACACTACCTACCTAAACTAACACAATCAGAAGTAGAACAACTAAATAGACCCATAACAAAAAAAGAGATTGAAAAGGTAATCAAAAAACTCCCAACAAAAAAAAAAGCCCTGGCCAGGACAGCTTCACTGCAGAGTTCTACCAAACTTTCAGAGAAGAGTTAGCACCACTACTACTAAAGGTATTTCAAAGCATAGAAAATGACGGAATACTACCTAACTCATTCCATGAAGCCACCCTATTCCTGATACCAAAACCAGGTAAAGACATCACAAAAAAAAATTACAGACCTATATCCCTCATGAACAGAGACGCAAGAATCCTCAACAAAATTCTAGCCAATAGAATTCAACTACATATCAAAAAAATAATCCAACACGACCAAGTGGGATTTATACCAGGTGTGCAAGGCTGGTTTAATATTAGAAAAACCATTAATGTAATCCACCATATAAATAAAACAAAAGACAAAAACCACATGATCTTATCAATTGATGCAGAAAAGGCATTTGATGAAGTCCAACACCCATTCATGATAAAAACTCTCAGCAAAATAGGAATTGAAGGAAAATTCCTCAACATAATAAAGGGCATCCATACAAAGCCAACAGCCAACATCACTCTAAATGGAGAGATCCTGAAAGCATTTCCCTTGAGAATGGGAACCAGACAAGGATGCCCTTTATCACAGCTCTTATTCAACATTGTGCTAGAGGTCCTAGCAAGAGCAATTAGGCTAGACAAAGAAATAAAGGGCATCCAGATTGGCGAGGAAGAAATAAAATTATCTCTATTTGCAGATGACATGATCTTATACGCAGAAAACCCTAAGGAATCCTCCAGAAAACTACCGAAACCAATAGAAGAGTTTGGCAGAGTCTCAGGTTATAAGATAAACATACAAAAATCACTTGGATTCCTCTACATCAACAAAAAGAACATCGAAGAGGAAATCACCAAATCAATACCATTCACGGTAGCCCCCAAGATAAAATACTTAGGAATACATCTTACCAAAGATGTAAAAGACCTATACAAAGAAAACTACAAAGTACCAGTGCAAGGAACTAAAAAGGACCTACATAAGTGGAAAAACATACCTTGCTCATGGATAGGAAGACTTAACATAGTAAGTCTTCTACCAAAAGCCATCTATACATACAATGCACTTCCGATCCAAATGCCAATGACATTTTTTAATGTGGTGGAGAAACAAATCACCAACTTCACATGGAAGGGAAAGAAGCCCCGGATAAGGAAAGCATTACTTTTCAAGAAGAACAAAGTGGGAGGCCTCACTCTACCTGATTTTAGAACATATTATTCAGCCACAGTAGTCAAAACAGCCTGGTACTGGTACAACAACACGCACATAGACCAGTGGAACAGAATTGAGAACCCAGATATAAATCCATCCATATATGAGCAGCTGATATTTGACAAAGGCCCAGTTTCAGTTAACTGGGGAAAAGATAGTCTTTTTGACAAATGGTGCTGGCATAACTGGATATCCACTTGCAAAAAAATGAAACAGGACCCATACCTTGCACCATGCACAAAAACTAACTCCAAGTGGATCAAAGACCTAAACATAAAGACTAAAATGATAAAGGTCATGGAAGAAAAAATAGGGACAACGTTAGGAGCCCTAATACAAGGCATAAGCAGAATTACAAAACATTACCAAAAATGATGAAGAGAAACCAGATAACTGGGAGCTCCTAAAAATCAAACACCTATGCTCATCTAAAGACTTCACCAAAAGAGTAAAAAGACCACCTACAGATTGGGAAAAAATTTTCAGCTATGACATCTCCAATCAGCGACTGATCTCTAAAATCTATATGATTCTGTTAAAACTCAACTACAAAAAGATAAACAACCCAATTAAAAAGTGGGCAAAGGATATGAACACACACTTCACTAAAGAAGATATTCAGGCAGCTAACAGATACATGAGAAAATGCTCTCGATCATTAGCCACTAGAGAAATGCGAATTAAAACTCCGAGGAGACTCCATCTCACTCCAACAAGGCTGGCATTAATCCAAAAAACATAAAATAATAAATGTTGGAGAGGCTGCAGAGAGATTGGAACTCTTATACACTGCTGGTGGGAATGTAAAATGGTACAACCACTTTGGAAACCTATCCGGCTTTTTCTTAAACAGTTAGAAATAGAACTACCATACAATACGGAAATCCCACTCCTCGAAATATACCCTAGAGATATAAGAGCCTTTACACGAACAGATACATGCACACCCATATTTATCGCAGCTCTGTTTACAATAGCAAAAAGCTGGAAGCAACCAAGGTGTCCATCAACTGATAAATGGTTAAATAAATTATGGTATATTCACACAATGGAATACTACGCATCTGTAAAGAACAGTGACGAACCTGTGAAACATTTCATAACATGGAGGAACCTGGAAGGCATTATGCTGAGTGAAATTAGATGCAAAAGGACAAATATTGTGTAAGACCACTATTATAAGATCTTGAGAAATAGTATAAACTGAGAAGAACACATACTTTTGTGGTTACAAGGAGGGGAGGAAGAGGGTTATTAACTGATTAATTAGTAGATAAGAACTACTTTAGGTGAAGTGAAGGACAATACTCAATACAAAACTGAATGCTTCGAAGATCAGCGGAGCAAGGGCGGGGGTTTGGAGACTATGGCTTAAGGGGACTTCTAAGTCAATTGGCAAAATAATTCTATTATGAAAACATTCTGCACCCCACTTTGAAGTGTGGCTTCTGGGGTCTTAAATGCTAACAAGTAGCCACCTAAGATGCGTCAATTGGTCTCAACCCACCTGGATCAAAGGAGAATGAAGAACACCAAGGTCACAGGATAACTATGAGCCCAAGAGACAGAAAGGGCCACATGAACTAGAGACTTACATCATCCTGAGACCAGAAGAACTAGATGGTGCCTGGCCACAATCGATGACTGCCCTGACAGGCAGGACAACAGAGAACCCTTGAGGGAGCAGGAGAACAATGGGATGCAGACCCCAAATTCTCATAAAAAGACCAGACTTAATGGTCTGACTGAAACTAGAAGAATTCCAGTGGTCACGGTCCCCAAACCCTCTGTTGGCCCAGGACAGGAACCATTCCCGAAGACAACTCATCAGACATGGAAGGGACTGGACAATGTGTTGGAGAGAGATGCTGATGAAGGGTGAGCTACTTGTATCAGGTGGACACTTGAGACTGTGATGGCACCTCCTGTCTGGAGGGGGGATGGGAGGGTAGAGAGGGTTAGAAACCAGCAAAAGGGTCATGAAAGGAGAGACTGGAGGGAGGGAGCAGGCTGGCTCATTAGGGGGAGAGTAAGTGGGAGTATGGAGTAAGGTTTTATATATATATATATATATATAAGCTTATATGTGACAGACTGACTTGATTTGTAAACTTTCACTTAAAGCACAATAAAAATTATTTTAAAAAATCACATTAGGAATAGCATCATGCCCACTTCTACCTTTTTCCTGAATTCTATGTATCCAATATCTCCTTTAGCTGAATGTCAGCCTTAGTATGTAAAGTGTAGAAACGGCCATGATGTTTCTATCTGAGGATGTCAGCTGAGGAATGACAAAGCAGTGGGAGAGGATGGAAGACTGAGAAAAATAAATCATGATTTCACTATCTCAGTTTGGACTTTAAGTCCAGGAGGGTATTATTAATGTTTCCCGATTTCAGTCTCAAAAAATAATCCAAGGAAATGTACTGCTTTCAGGAGACCCCTTTGTTATGACCTAGTCTATTTTGTTTAAAATGTTTTAAAATATTCAGAAACACATAAAAAATTCTGACCCATTCAAGAAAGAGAAATATGATGATATCTTTAAAAAAAAAATTTTTTTTTTTTTAAATGCAGTATATAGTGAATAGGTTTTCTTCAGTTATTCTACCTAAAGGAACTTGTACTTCCAGGAAGAGAAAATGATGAAAAACAGTGAAGCTTGTTGCCAGGGTAACCATGCTCTGATTGGATAAGAGATGGTCATGGGGTTTGATATAATTGAAGCAAGGTGGCCTTTAGCTGTGTTTTCTCTCTCATTTGCTTAGAAACAAGGGGAAGATAAAGTCAGAAAAGGGCTGAAAGGGTATTATTTCAAGCAGACCAAAGAGTACAGCACAATGTGTATCAATGGTCAAGTATCCTTTTTGATGAATTGCATGGATACATAAAATAATAATACTTTATATTGATAAGCACATTGCAGTTTACAAATATCTCAGAGTCTCATCTATTCTTGCCGTCTCTCAAGTTATTAAATTTGCAAGCATCTTTCAATGTTGCTTCTCTGAAAGCTCTTCTACCTGGTCTGTTTCAAAGTGAAACCATTTCTCCTTATCTAATATTTTTCACATTTTATTCCTTTCTTTTCACCCCCTTTCCCATGTACTTTATTCCAAAGCTACGGTTCTTTTTGGCAACAGATTTCCTGCTGGTTTCCTTGATTCCTACCCCAAATATAATTTCTGTCTTATATTCCCATTAAGGGTGGCATAAATGGTTTGCTCTTGAGTAACCTAAAGGTTGGCAGTTCAAACCCACCCAGCCGGCACCAAGGAAGAAAGACTTAGCAGCCAGCTTCTGTAAAGATTACAGCAAGAAAACTCTATGGATTGGTTCTACTCTGTAACACATGGAGTTGCCATGAGTCAGAATCAACTCGATGGCAACAAGTTTGGTTTTCCAGTTTTCCTATTCCCATTAGGTTTAAATTAAGTTATGTAATATATGTGAAGTGTTTAGCATAGTGCCTGAGTTGAATATATGTTAGTTACTATTTTTATTACTCAGTTTAGTAAACGTAGACAGCATTTCTTATAATAGCACATTGTCACTGCTTTGAAACAGATTGACAGAGGTTCTCAAACTGAACTCCTTTGGTTAGCTTCAAGGGGAGTGGATTCCCTGAAATGTGTGCATCCATGCACATATACACTTTTCTCCTTGTGTATGAGATTCCAGTGGCTTCTTGCTGTAAGTCAATAGAGTTCTGTCCAACTTTAAGGCTCTCTGTGATCAGCCTTGACTACCTATCCAACCAGGTTTCCTGTTACTTATGACACATCTCCCCACACAATGATACTAGTTCCTTCATCGTTTCCTGCACATTTTCCCCCTGTCTTCATTGCTTTGCTCATGTTTTTCCCCTAACCTGAGTGCAATGGTCCTCCTGCCCACTTCTCTACAAACCCATCCTACCTGTGAGGGTGAACGTAAGTCGCCCCTTCCATGCAAACGTCTCTGACATCAGCCCATACTGATCTTACCTTCGCTCCTTTCTCTGATAAAAATTCACAACCCATCTTAGGCATATAATATTGTTATTATTTATACACTGGTAAGAGGGTACAGGAAACTCTTTAAACAACTGAAGTTGTGCTGAACATTTAAGACTGAGGTCTGAGGAAGAAAGTAAAGACTGAAAAGGTACGATGAGGAGCTAGAGTTATCATTTGATTAAAGCCATATGAACCCATGACTGACTCAACTTACAGCTCTATTAGGACAATGAGAACTCATTCTTGTATCACCCACTGTAAACATGGAGTTCCATTGGAATCCACTAGCAAAGAAGTATTGAAGGTTTCTATGTGCCAAAAACTGAGCTAAGAATTTGACCTAGATCATATAATTTAAATCTCATGACAATCCCATAAGAGATTATTACCAAAAAAAAAAAAAAATCAAACCCATTGCCGTCAAGTCTATTCCAACTCATAGTGACCCCACAGAACAGTGTAGAACTGTCTCATAGAGTTTCCAAGGAGCGCCTGATGGATTCGAACTGCCAACCTTTTGGTTAGCAGCCATAGTTCTTAACCACTACATCACCAGGACTTCCATGAGGTCATTATTATACTATTTTCATACCAATTTAGCAAATAAGAAAACTGAGTGATAGAGTAACTTACCCCATGCCATATACTTTGTAGATGGTGGAGCTGGTAATAAACCCTACATTGTCTGACTTCAAAATCTGTGCTTTTATTTACCTCATATATCCTATTTATACAACTCTGCAGGATATAAAATGTAGCAACACTGCTTTCCATACTGTGAGGTACATAATTACTTTACCCAAAGAATTTGGTCTTGGGAAGTAACCTCTAAATCCTTGGAATTTCCTAAGTGATTGGAGTGTCTTTATTATTCATGGGGAAACCCTGGTGGCTTAGGGTTTAAGAGCTAGGGCTGCTAGCCAAAAGGTCAGCAGTTTGAATCCACCAGGCTGTCCTTGGAAACCTTATGGGGGTAGGTTCTACTGTGTCCTATAGTGTTGCTATGAGTTGGAATCGACACGATGGCAATGGGTTTTGAGGTTATTATTCATGGAGGACTTCAAACAGTTTATGCTAATGAGTTGACTCAGTGTAGGGGCTGACCATGCCAGAAAGACCCATCCCAAGATATCAGTCTGATCTCAACCCTCCTGGGAGAGGAGGGGGCCTGAAGATTGAGTTAAATCATGCAGCCAATGATTCAATCATGCCTACTTAATGAAACCCCAGTAAAAACTCCAGCCACTGAAGCTTGGGTAAGCTTTCTGGTTGGTGATAAACATCAATGAATCAGGAGAGTAACATCTCCCTGGGGACACAAATGTTCTGCCTTGGGGACTCTTCCACACCTCACCCTATGTGTCTCTTCTTTGGTATCCTTTTTGCTATAACAACACTGTAACTATAAGCATAGCCTTTCCTGAGTTCTGCGAGTTGTTTTAGCAAATTACTGAACCCAAATTTACAGCCAGCTGGTCAGAAATGCAGGCGACCCTGGGGAACCCTTGAACTTGTGCTGGTATCTAAAATCTTGGGAAGACCTGGCAGTCTGGAAGACTGTGCCCTTTTAACATTTGAGATCTGACCTACCCCCAGGTAGTTAAGAGTGAGACGAACTACACTGCACTTAGTGTGAGTGCTGAACTCTGATTTTAGACGTTCACACACTGGTTTTACCATAAGTCGATCAATTTGATTGTCCTAGAAAATACTAATGCAGAGGTGACTTTAATCAAAACCTGGGATGTCCTGAGCTGCTTGCTGTCATGATTCATATCCTATTAATTGTAAGTTCCTGCCAGTTGTCCCCTCATAGAATACCCTTTTGCCACTTTTTATTATCCTGAATTTCGTTGCCTATTAAATGAATGCTTTTATTTCATAATGTTAATATGAGGGAGTTTTATTATTTGGATTGATTTCTGATCTACTCTTCTCGGAGGTAGGGAAAGATCCAAAGGAATGAATGTGGTTCCAAGATTTTCAATAGAGCCAAGATTAATCCAGAAATTTCCAGTATTTATGGAAAGTACTAACTGCTCCCAAAATCTTGAGTACCCACAAGAATAGGAAGAACCCTCAAAATCAAAAAAGGAAATATAGGAAACTATCTTTTTTTTTTTTTTTTATAACTAGGAAAGGTAGGATGAAATAATTTTTGTGCGTTTTTTGTTTGTTTTTTGGGTTTGTGTGTGTTTTGTTTGTTTATTCTTAATCACATATAAGCCCAGATTAAAAAAATACTCCCTTTGAGCTTAGATGGAAAGTATCAAGGGCCTTCCCTTTTTCAACAGCCTTCAGGTGAGGACAGGAAGTGGGAAAGGTCTGCTTGGCTGGGAAAACTATTTTATTACTGACATTGTTTAAGATAGCTGGTGCACGGTGATAATAAAAAAAAAAAAATAGACTTATTTTAATAAGTTTTATTACTGTTTTTCAATTCTCTAAAGACAATGCATTCCTTACTGCCCGCACTGGGGATGCTCAGTGCCCTTAACGGCCCCCCCACCCCATATGCCACTGCCCTTCTGCCCTTTTGATGCTAGAAAAGGTCAGGACCTCGGTATCATGTCCCAAGATTACTTGAACAAGCAAGTCTATATCTTCTTCTGAGATACGGGAGAATCCCAGGGAGACACACACAATGAAAAGGACCCCAGTATGGGTAACAGCTAAAACATATGGATTTCTATAATGTTTAATGTCTATTGATTTTGAAAAGCACTTAGAAATAGTTTTCCATTAGAGTTTAGGATTCCAGGGTTCCCTTATATGTTAGATTATTATCGAGTCTGCTTTACTCAGGGCACTGGAATACAGAGAAACATCATTGTCAAGGGCTGAAAGGCAAAGAGCAGTTACATATTTCTTTTAGTAAAATGATTCATAGAGTTTAGGGAGCGAGCATGTGAGCATGCAACACCCTTCCCAGCAACCCATGCGCTGTTTCCCATCAAGAGTAATGAGTTGTGATCAAGTTGGATAAATGAGTACCTAACTAATTAAAAAAAAGAGAGAGAGAGAGAGATTTTCACTGTTCCCTCCAAGTTGGCAAATGCATCTACTTAAAGTACACAAACTCTCTCCAAGAACCTGTCAACTGAGATTATCAGTATGGCCTCTCAAGACTTGACCCATTGCCCAGGAGTCCACTGGATGACCTTGACCTTCGTGGTCAAACAATGTCTATAAATAATGCATTAAGCGTTTTTACATGCGGGCTGAGTTAACCTTCTTCATATTTGTTCGTGAATTCAGGCGGGTTTCTTATGATGCTGCTTCAGTTTTCTGTTTAGTAACCTTTAAAAAGAAATTACATGCTTTCCTTTAAAGTAAGAACACAGTGCCCATCAATTCCAATATAAAGCCTAGGATTAAGAATTGCCAGAGGAAAACATAACATTCCTATTACATCAACTGAAATGTTGGACAAGTTTATTTTGATAAAAAAACATTTTACATTTTTAATACTCTAGATGCAAAATAAGGAGCCCTGGTGGCACAGTGGTTAAAGAGCTCGGCTGCTAACAGAAAACTCTGCAGTTTGAACCCATCAGCCCCTTTGCAGGAGAAAGATGTGGCAGCCGGCTTTCATAAAGATTACAACCTAGGAAACCCTCTGGTGCAGTTCTACTCTGTTCTACAGAGTTACTGTGAGTCAGAATCAACTGGAGGGCAATGGGTTTTTTTTTAATATGCAAAATGGATGAGTGCCAATCAGAAGAGTGTATGTGTGTGTGTGTGTGTGAGATTCTCAGATGTTGTCCACTTAGACATTTTAGGGGTTTGAATCCACGAAGATTTCATAGAAACTGGATGTATCTCCCTTTGAATCATCAGCACATCTCTAGATTTACACACGCACAACACGAAGGGGTCCTCATCGTATGAGGAGCTTTTTGTTTTGTTTTATTTTCTTTCCAACCATTCTACCTACTGTTAATGGGCGATATACAGAGGGCTCTGAGCCTGCATCTGACCATCTCTGCCTAGAAGAGCCAGGTTAATGTTGCATAAAAGCAGAGTCAATCTGCTGGAAGAAGCATAAAAAAATAGGATTTGAGAAAACAGAAACAACGGGCAGGGCTGAATTCCTTTCTTTCTTCAGAAATACACTTTTCCCTTCTCACTCAAACTTAGATTTTTGGCCCTAATGAACTCTCTTTTGTAATTAAACTATATCGAAATATCAACAACAAAGAAAGAAACCTACCATTGCTTCCCTCACCATAGACACACACACACAAAATCTACAAAGCTTGAGTTTTCAGTATGATTTAATGTATTTTTTTTTTTCCTTATCTGCTCTAATTCTATATCAGCTTTTCTGAATGAACCTTGTACAAAATAAAGGGATTTTATGTGCATGTTTTATTCCATATTGTTCTGGACAAGATGTGGGGGAAGGGAAAAGGAAAATGGGCTCCCAACCTGGGGTATGACTGCCATCTAGTGTGACAAACTATAACCCAGAAAGAAAGGAAAAGACTCCCTGGGAGACAATCAGATTTGAAATTGCAGAGGGTAGAAGGAGGGAAGAAAGAGGGTACTGCTTGGAAGGAAGATACACCACACTCATGCATTGCACTCACGGTTTAATGAATTCTTTTGCCACGGAAGCATTAGTATGTGGTCAAACAATACAAAGCCATCTATTTCTCCTAGCAGAATGGAAAAACCTCAGTCAATTCTAAAAGCAAGTCCTTTATGAGAAGGCACGTCCCATCTGTAAAGGTTGTTAAACAGCAGGAATGATTTATGCAAGGGAGGGATGTCCACATCCTTTGAAAACAGTCCAGAGAGCCATATGTCCACAGTTTTCTGTAACGATGGTCACGTTTATACAGAGATAGGCAGACAGTGTTGATTGCATCTTAGGTTTTCTTTCAAGCCCACTGATTATATGAAATGAAAATAATATTTGCTATAAAAAAAAATTTTTTTATATGCATGCCCATAAATGGTTCACAACATGTTTGTTGCCAACAGAAATATTAAATTGGTGAATACTCACTATGTAGCATTCTAAAAGTAGGATTCTAACCACAAAACGTTGAACAAGGTTCTTGAAACACTGGTTAAATATTTTTGTTTCTTTTTGCTTCACATGGTACTTGGGGGGCGGGGTGACAGTAGCCATCTAGTCAATTCTGACTCATGGCGACCCCATGTGTTGCAGAGTTGAATTCTGCTCTATAGGATTTTTAAGGCTGTGACCTTTCAGAAGGAGATTGTCAAGCCTTTCTTCCAAGGCACCTCTGGGTAGGTTCAAACCATCAACCTTTTGGTTAGTAGTTGAGTGCTTAACTGTTTGTGCCACCTAGGACCTACTCACATGATACTAGAGAGTACATTAAAAAGATAGAAAGATAAGGGAAGAAACATCCTTCCAGAACCTTCTATAATTCTCCTCCATTGCCAAAACTTTACCAGCTCTGGTACGGATATCCAGCACCATTTCCTCTACTCATCATAGAGCAATCCTTTATTTCATCAACTATAACTCTCCTTCACCAGTCCCACCCACCCCCCCACACCTCCTGTCCTGCTGGGGTTGTACCTTATATACTCAGGACTTTGATGCCCTGGTTATATCAGAAACTTATGAATCTAAAAGCTCAAAAGGTAGAAACCTGCAGGGATAATGAGAGCTAATTTGGAGAATCATACGTGTGAATTCTAAGCTCAGAAGAATTTCAAGTCATTACCTATGTCAAAGTAACCTAGAACTGCAGGCTATTTTTTCTGGTTTCAAAAGTGACCTATGGCTCCAGGTGCCTTGAACGAAAAAAGCACTGCTGACCCACATTGGCCCCAGACACCCCAAAGGAGGAAAGAGATGTCAGGCATTCTCGAGGCAAAGAAAACGTATCTGGGAGGAAGGGCTGCCATCAGAGTCCAAGGGGAGTGAAGTTATGCATACTTGGTAAAATGCATAAAAACTGGAGGTACGACACAAGGGCTCCTGAATATTCTTTACAGAGGCGTTATAAATATTAAGGGGACTGAAAAATCCAACCCAAACCCGTCGAGTCGATTCTGACTCATAGCGACCCTATAGGACAGAGTAGAACTGCCCCATAGGGTTTCCAAAGGGAATAGCCGACCCTTTGGTTAGCACCCAAATGCTTAACCACTGTATCACCAGGACTCCAAAAGATTAAGAGAGGTACAAATAGAACTGTAGGTTTTAGCATCTCCTAGGTGGAGTTGACTGGACAGCAAAGGGTTTTGGGTTTAACCCAGTGACCTGACTTGTGGGTAGATTCAACATCCTATGTAGTTATATATAAAATCAAATCTATTAATTAATCATTAAATATAGATCAGAAATAATGTTTTATAAGTTTAACAGTTTTATATTAGCTACCGCAGGGTTAAAGTCAACCTGCCTCGACAGAGACCTCAGAATTGAAAATTGAGCCTCCTGAAAAAAAATGATACCCTTCATTCTCTAGTGCCCAAGCCCAGAATTCCCTACTTCCTCCCCACGTTTTCACTGCTGCTTTGTTCTTGTCATATGCATCTGACGTGAATAATGCTACAACCTGGAGAAAACACAGCTCTCTGGTAAGGCTTCTGCCCAGCTCTCCTAGGATTGATCACAGACTAAAACACTAAATAACATACTGATATATTAACTCCATTAAAATCTAATTCAGTGGCAATAACTTTTAGAAAGCCAACAAAGGGCTTATGGAGAACAAAGTGAGAAAAGACCAGGAAAAAAGGTAAATCAATGCTTTGACTGAAAGTAAATCAGATTTACAGACACAAATATGAATTAAAAGAGATCAGGGCTAGAGTCCCAAGCTTAGCTAGAAACTTACGTATCCTTGCAAGTTTTATCCTTGAATCTATAAATATATATATATACATACATATGTATACAAATAGACAACCAGATGAAGTTGCCCTCACGTCGGTTCTGACTCACGGCAACCCCATGTGTGTCAGAGTAGAACTGTGCTCCATAGGGTTTTCAAAATTTGATTTTTCTGCAAGTAGCTTACCAGGCTCTGAGTGGACTTGAAGTGTCAACCTTTTGGTTACCAGCAAACATGTTGACCTTTTGCACTACTCAGGGACTCCTTAATCTATATATAAATACATGGAAATAATATGGGTGGGAGGCTTTTGAAAGCTAGGACACCCAATTCAAGAGACTTAGGCAATGAAAAGTTGACAAAGGGATTTCGTTTCTGCTTTTAAAGACTCCTACCTTATCGGTGTGACTTTGGGCCAGTCTTCCTTCTGAACTTCAGTTACTTCATCTATATACATGTGCATTTAAAATACCTTTTTAACTTAAAAAGTTATTGTGAGATCCAGGTGGTATCTCACAATTGAACGTGGTAATAGCAACAATGCATTGATAGCAGGTCACTGGGTCTCTATATTTTAGAAGCATATTTAAAAATGCTGCTAGATTTTTTCAAGGAGCAGTGTATTTCTATATCCTTTTAGATGATTGTACTAGAACTACTGTTTGTGCTGAGCTCCGAATTCTTCTAGAAATATCATGATGTAAAATAGGAAGCATCATTCTAATACGTGCAATGCTCAATGCAGTCTAGCAGGGGTAGATCACTAGCTTTGGTCAAGTGCCAGAAAGCTATCTTTTTAACAAAACAAACAAACCAAAGCCACAATATTTTACAGAATTGAATACACCAGTTATGTTATATGACTCAGCTAAGGGCAAGGTCGGAAGCCCTGGTGGTGTAGAGGTTAAGAGCTATGGCTGCTGACCAAAAGGTTGGCAGATCAAATCCACCAGGTGCTCCTTGGAAACCCAAGGGGGCAGTTCTACTCTGTCTTCTAGGGCCGCTATGAGTTGGAATTGACTCGACCGCAACAGGTTTGGTTTCATTTGTAAGGCCAAGGTAATTAGCAGTTGGACCAAAAAATAAAAAAATAAAAATCTAGCATTTATGCTTTGAACCCACAAAAGGCAGCTTGAAATATGCTTGGGAGGGTTCCTTAAGATTTTGCTGGAAGTTCTAGAAAAGGAAAGAAACAGACTACGCTGAACAGGGTAAATTTTACCTTGGCCTCTATCTTCTTTTCCATTTCTCCCTTACTATTTCACTCACACTTCTTTAGGTGACTTGTTACTTTCGTAATATTTGTCAAGGCTCAGAATTTCATAAAATTCATAAAATCCTCCAAATTGTTGTTGTTGTTGTTAGTTGCCATCAAGTCGGTTCTGACTCATAGTGACCCTATGTACAACAGAACGAAGCACTCTCCGGTCCTGTGCCACTCCTTACAATCGTTGTTATGCTTGAGCTCATTGTCACAGCCACTGTGTCAATCCAAATTATTATTTTTTTAATCTAACAAATATTACTTAAGAATCTGTTCTTGCAAAGCACCATGGTAAAAACTATTCAAAATGTAGAGCTTGTAGGCCAATGGAAGATGAGTATAAGCACAAAAATTTTTACAAAATTCTTAGTGTGATTATTGGGATGTAGACCAAACCCTAATAAAATATTTGAGAAGCAAAATTGTCTCCATATAGGGTGATCAATAGAAAAATATTTCATTATAATGTGACATTGAGGCAGCAGCCCTGTAATGCAATGGTTAAGTCATGAACCATTGAGTCAGAATCTATGAGTCGGAATCAACTCAATGACACATAACAACGACAACAGTACTGAGGCTGAACCCTATAAATTGGAAAGAACTGGGTCTTAAGAAATGCCAGAAGCTTTTAAGCTAGGAGAACAGCATGGATAATCTACGGAGACAGGGAGGTGCAGGATGAAATGGAGAAAAGAAGGCATTTTTTGTTGGAAAATGAATTGGAAGAGAACTGTTTGGGGTCTGTCTTAGTTATCTAGTGCTGTTATAACAGAAATACCACAAGTGGATGGCTTTAGCAAAAGAAATTTATTGTCTCACAGTTTAGGAGGCTAGAAGTCCAAATTCAGGCACTAGCTCCAGGGTAAGGCTTTTTCTCTCTGTTGGCTCTGGGGAAAGGCCTGTGTTATTAATCTTCCTCTGCTCTAGGAGCTTCTCAGGTCAGGGACCCTGCATCCAAAGGATGCACTCTGCTCCCAGCTCTTCTTTCTTGGTGGTAGGAAGACCCTCTCTTCTCTGCTCGTTTCTCTCTTTTATATCTCAAAAGAGATTGACTTGATACAACCTCATCTGATAGATTGTATCCTGCCTCATTAATATAACTGCCTCTAATCCTGCTTCATTAACATCATACCCACAGCCTTGGAGTAGATTTTAACGCAGCAACCACATACAGTTTCCAAGGCTATAAATCTCTGCAGGAATAGACTGCCACGTCTTTCTCCCTCGGAGCCACTGGTGGTTTCAAACCATCTATTTTTCAGTTAGTGGTCAATCACTTTAACCACTGCATCACCAGGCCTCTTTCATTAACATCACAGAGGTTAGGATTTACAACACAAAGGATAATTACGTCAGATCACAAAATGGAGGACAACCACTCAACACTGGGAATCATGGCCTAGCCAAGTTGACACATATTTTTGGGGGAGACAATTCAACCCATGACAGATCTCAACAATTAACTGTCTAAGGGAGTTTGGACTTCCTTCTGTTAACCAAAACCATTGAATGTTATTAATGTAAAATATTAAATGAACAGGCTCTACTTCAAAAACAGTATTCTGGTAGGTATTTGAGGGGCCTTACATGGGAAGAGGCTGTAGGTTGGCAGTCAAGTTTTCAAATGATAAGTCATTAAGGTTTGTGCTTAGGAAATCACAGAGAAAGGAAGAACAGGAATGTACAAGAGAGCTATGAAGTCAACACACCTCATCAATTGAATGAATGTGAATACTGAATGATGGCAACAACTGAAAGGAAGAGTCACAGAAATTTCAGGCTGTGAATCTAAATGAAGGCAAATATCAAGAAGATAAGAGAGTGGGAAGGGCAGAACTAAGGATGTCCAGTTCTTGATCATACATGTACTAACCAAATAATTCAATTCTTTTCCCAGGGGAGTATGAGTGAGGGGCACAGAGAGGTCAGGAGTATCAGTGAAGCTGGAAGTTCCACCACCTGGAAATGGGAAAGATGAGGAAAGAATGGATCCTCCTGCCCCCAACAGAAATTGTAATACTTATTCAAAAGGGAGACAATGTAAAGAAGAGGGCCAAAGACTAACCCTTCTTAAATATTCAAACCTGTACCTCCCCCAGCTTTCTCCATCACTGTTATTGGCAGCTCTATCTACTCAAGTGCTCAAGCCAGAGACCTGGGAATCATGCTTAGCATTTGCTCTTCCTTTACTTGACATGTTCAATCCATCTGCAAGCCCTATTGATTGAATCTCAAATTTATGTCATGAATATGCCCCCTTATGTCTGTCTCCATGCTACCATTATGGTGCAGGCCACCCTCATGTCTCACCTGGACTAGTTAAGTAGCCTCCTAACTGGCCTCTAGCTTCTACTGTTGATTGTCCACAATCAGTTCACTATACAACAGCAAGAGCGATTTTTTTTTTTTTTTTAATGTAAATGAGACTGTGTCTCCCTATTTAAATCCTCCAAAGGCAGCCTGCAAATCCTAACCACAGCTTACCAGGCTGTTTTGATGCAGCTCCACCTGTCTCTGTTTCCATTTCCTATGACCCTCCCTGTTGCTCACAGTGACATAGCCACAGTGGCCTTCTTTCTATTCCTCAGTGTCAAGCTCTTTCTGGACATAGAGCTCTATCAGTTTCTCCTCCCTCTGCCTTGAGTGCTTTGTCACCTGATCTTTCTGAGGCTAGACCTTTCCTGTAATTTCTAGTCTCAGTTCAAATGCTATTTCCTCAGAAAGATCTTCTTTGCTTCACGTTTCCAAGTAGTTCCCTGTGCCACATCTCATTCGCTTTCTATTATATCACCTAATTTTATTGTCTTTAAAGTATTTATCACTATCTTACAATATCTTGTCTATATATATATATGTGTATATATATATATATATTATTCATCTTTATTCCACTACGATCTCTCTATCCCCAACATACCAGAAAATAAACTACATGAGAGCAAGGCCCTTTGCTGTCTTGCTCTATGTCTTGCTCCTTATATGGTGACGAATAAATGAAAAAAAAGATATAAGATGGAGGGATACCTGGGTAGGGTTATCTGGGTGAAGGTATAACCAAGGGAGATGTGGGCATGTGCATACCTTGAAGGGAGATATCTGGTAGAGAAGAGAACAGAGACACAAAAAGGAAGATTCATTGATGTAATGAGGTCTCATACATGCAAGGATATAGTTAGCTTAAGAAAACAAGAGTGAAAATGTATCCTGAGAAGAGAAGACCCAGTTCTTTCTCTCAGCTAGGAGATGTACCTGCATCCCCGTGGGACTCTGCTTTCCATTAGGAGAAGTGACGAAATCTGCAGCTATTGAAAAACAACACATTAGCCAAGAAGAAGTTTCCTGTTGATTGGCCCTATATCTCTAGATGCTTCTGTTATTGGTCTCCGAATCCTCAGCATATGGTTATTGGACGGATTGCAACAAAAAAGATATTTTTACCTCTTCCTTAATGGCAACTTTAAACACTACACATGCCCAGAGAACAGCAGGGGCCAGGGTGGGATTCAATAGCTTAGTCATACCACTAAAGCTAGGACTGAGTTTAATAAGTGAATTATAGGATTTTTTTAGAAGAAATCTTAGAAATCATATGAGCTAAGCCCCACCTCCCCCCCAATCCCATTTTATAAATGAAGAAAAAAGCCCAAGAGGGTAAGACTAGATCCCTCCCTTCTGACTCCTAATTTAGCACTGTTCCCATGTTTCATGGCATGAAGAATAAGCTAAAAACTGTGTTTTTGCCTCATATTCTTCCTTCTTTGCCTAAGAAAGTCCCAAAGTGCAATATAAGCTGGCTTTTGGCGTGGTGGAAATCATTTCTGTGGAGGTCTCCCAAATGACTTGAGTGTTTCACTTCAAATTCAGCCAAACCCAACAACATTCATTTGCCAAGTTTCCCAGGTCTCAGTCCTTTCTTTTCCTGGCGTGCAGGATGGTGCACTCTTTCCAAGGCTGCTCAGAATGCATCCTTCAGTGACAGCACACATCAATGGCAGGATGGCATAGCCAATCTACTGATATATACAGTACACTCATAACACCCTCTGATTCACTTTCCATGCTTAATCCAGCTTTTAGGACTTTCATACACTGGGATTCCTCTTTGTTCTTAGCAGTCACGTTGTACATAAGACAGATACAGCATTAAAAAAAAATCTTTCATACATTTCCTTCATCACCTGCAGAGACTCTTTGGAAGATCAAGGGTTCTTTCTGAACCCTGGGAAGTGTCTCCTCTCTCCAAGGAAACACATCAAAATCAAAAAAGTCCTACCCCCACCAATAATCAAATAAATCAGAATATAAGGAGAAGTGAAATTTGGAAATGAGACTCTGTTAAATGCATTAGTTGCATGAGTGTTTTCAGAGCACCCTATCTTTTGCTGCATGTTCTCCTGTGGAATTTTCTACAAGGTTGACTAACACTCAAGAGAAACACAAAAAAGAGTGGTTAGGACAGAAAGGAAAACAGGGAGTCATTGCTTACAAGACACTGAGCTTCTTCTAAGGGTGTTGGAAAATTTGGAAACAAATAATCATGATAGTTGAACAATATAATACACATAATTTATATATATATATACACACACACGCACAAATACGTAGAGGAAACCCTGGTGGTGTAGTCGTTAAGAGCTATGGCTGCTAACCAAAAAGTCGGCAGTTCAAATCCCCCAGGCACTCCTTGGAAACCCTATGGGGCAGTTCTACTTTGTCTTTTAGGGACGCTATAAGTTGGAATATAATAATGACAATATAATAAACATAATGTCACTGAACTGTACATGTAAAAAATGTTGAAATGGCAAATGTTTTGTTACATATATATGTATATATATATAACATATATTTTATAGAGAGAGAGAGAGAGACATGTTATCAGGACAGACCATTCCCTGGAGAAGGATATCATTCTTGGTTAAGTCAGTGAAAAATAGAAAGATCCTCAACAAGATGGATTAATGCAGTGGCTGCAACAATGGACTCAAGCATAACAACGATTGTGAGGATGGTACAGGACTGGGCAGTGTTTCATTCTGTTGTAAATCAGGTCGCTATGAGTCAGAACTGACTCGACAGCATCTAACAAATACATAAAATTTACCACAATACATTACTAGAGTGTAATGTACTGTATTGCCCCATTTGCCAACATTCAATTGTTTGGTGGGAAAGCAGAGTTTGTCCCCTTCACTGGTCTCCCCTCCATGTGCTCTTCCTACCCTACTCAGAACACAAGAATTTCTTACTGTCTTAGAGATCCTTGCTGCCAGTTTCTCATGAAGTTTTGTCTGCAAGAATCTGATTGAAAAGTGCTTCTGTTCCTCTCCCGATCCTATCCCTCAGAAAACTGGCAGTCTTGACATTTTTCTGACATTTCTAAACAACTCAGGCTCTTCCTGCCAACTCCCAGTTGCTCCTTAAACCTTTTTAATCCTGTAGAATGCAAACTAATCTACTGAGAGAAAGGCACCAGGCCTGGTCTGGCAGCTAGAGCTAGGAATGTCAGAGTGAGGAAAATAATAAATACACCTGCCATAGAGAAAGGGAAGACGTGGCCAGGCTCAGCACCACAATAAGGTTATTTAATGTATAGAGATAGGTAGGACACTCTCCAGTACCCTAGAGTGCAAATGGCACAGAGGTGATTTGTTCAGAAGGAGAAATGGCTGCTACTGATAATGTGCACAGACTGGAGGCAGTTCTGTGTGGGAAGACGTGGAGATAAGGAGCAGCAGTTCTTCTGCGTCCTCTCAGCCTGCTCTCAGGTTCTATCTGTGTATTCCCAGGTTGTGGAAGCCCCTGGTGCCTCAGGAGGTACACCTCATCCTGTGGAAGGGAGAGGAACGGCTGCCCTGAGATGGAAGAAACTGGGTTAAGTTCCTATCAGGCTGGTTCAGAAGCAAAAAAGGGCCTTTCTGTGCTCTCGGTTTTTCTCTGGTCTGGAGTGGTATGCGGGGCAAGGTATGGGGTTCAGAGCTGGATCTGAATTGGAATATTGTGAAAATGTCTCAACCATAATTTTTTCTTAAGTCAGTCACACCTTGTCTTTGGTCTAATAAAAAGCGTTCTCCTATTCAAGATATGGGTGGCACAAATGGCTTATGTTCAAATATGAACCTAAAGGTGGACAATTTAAACCTACCCAGCAGCCTGGTGATCTACTTCCATGAAGATTATAGCCAAGAAAACTCTTTGGAGCAATTCTACTCTGTAAAACATGAGGTCACCGTGAGTCAGAATTGACTGGGCAGCGAAGGATTTGGTTTTGGTTTTAAGAAAGATACAAGAAGCAGTGCTGGTTCAGTGGTAGAATTCTTCACCTGGAGACCTGAGTTTCATTCCCAGCCCATGCACCTCAGCACAGCCACCACTTGTTTGTCAGTGGAGGCTCGCGTGTTGCTATGATGATGAACAGGTTTCAGCAGAGACATACTAGGAAGAAAAGCCTGGCCATCGACTTCTGAATATAGGCTAATGGAAACTCTAGGGATCCCAAGGATCTGATATGCAAACTATCATGAGGATGGTGCAGGACCAGGCAATGGTTTGTTCAATTGTGCATGGGATTGTCATGGGTCAGGGGCCAATTCAATGGCCAACCAATAACAGCAATCAAGATATGGATGCATAACTTTATACACACACACACACACACACCGTTACCAACTTTCTGTTCTTCTAATTAAGGGCGATGTATCTGGATATGAGGACATGGGAATGGGCTCAGGAAAATACTTCAGGCTAAACAAAATGCATGGAGGTCTGCAAGCTTGACTTACACACTTCTTTCCAAGATTATAACATCTTAGATGGTAGAGACTATATCTGTTTATTTAATTTTAAACCATAAAGCATGGAACCATATACAGTTAGATAGTTGGAAGATTATGTTGATGACAATGACACTAGTGACAAGATAGTTTAAATTGTCAAAAGCAAGTGAAATTATGACATCGGCAATGTAATCAATTTCTTGGAGCAAAATGAGATTGGTTGATACACAAATGGATAATGACGGACTGAATACTGGGAACTAGGCTGTTAGGTACGACAAGAATATTGACCTTAAATAAAAAGCCAGCCAGCCTTTCCTCTCCCATCAACACAGACAAAGTAATTACTAACTAGATCTGTACAATATTAAATCAGGTATTTCAGGTATTCTTTCTTCTCTTATAAAGGGAATATGGCCACAATTTTAACAATCACCTGGGCTAAAAATAATGTAGCTCTATGAATAATACTAATGCATTTTCCTCAAAATTTTGGCCTTGTAACAATACAATAACACTTTTTTCATGGAAAAATCAGTAGTATGTCTGAAGGTGCAAAAATTATGATTAAAAACTGTTATAAAACTTATACTACTTTTCTACAACCTTAAAGAAGTAGATTTTAGAGATCATCGTATAATAATACAAGTATTCAAACCCATTGCTGTTGAGTCAATTCTGACTCATAACGATCCTCTAGGACAGAGCAGAATTGTCCCATAGGGTTTCCAAGGAGCAGCTCATGGATTCGAACTGCCAACCTTTTGGTTAGCAGCTGAACACTTAACCACTGTTCCACCAGAGCTACAATATAAGTATTAACCATAGGTAATTTAAAAATATTTTTTTCTTTTGAGGTTGAGGTCAATATTTTTCAATGTTGTAGCCACATTCCTCAGAAGAAATACATGTGTGCTACTTCATATTTCTGTACCAAGCAGCCAACGGAACCAGACAGTTGGCCACTGAGGTCAACATAAAACCAAAGCATGATGCGGTATATTAGCAATTATTACATATTCTGGAACCAGCCATTGGTGAGTCTTGATCAATACCTATACATTAGATAATTATTGCAGTCGTCTTGAAGTGTTCTCTAGTCATGGATTTTCCTGGGAAAAACACATCATATGGACTTTGCGCAAGTGGGAGGGATAATCTTGAATATATGAAAATAGAAAAAGAAAGTTACCATGGCAGAAGATTCATGGTGCTCTGCAAGTCAGTCTTGGTTTTGAAGAGTTTCTGGAAAAGGACACTGATCTTAAGAAATAAGCAGAAAACAGTATCTTATCACACAAACAGATTGTACTCAGCTACCAAGCAAAAGATTGGCAATTTGAACCCACCCAAAGCCTGGTGATTTGCTTCATCTGCTTCTGTAAAGATTACAGCCAAGAAAACTCCACGGAGAAGCTCTACTCTGTAATATATGGTTGTTATGAGTCAGAATCGATAGCAGCAAGTTTTGGGTTTGGTACTATCTTATCATAATAACATTTTATTCCCCGTGATCTGGAAAAAATGAACTCTACCATGTACTGTACAGGAAACTCTGCTTTCACAAAGTCAGTGAGACAGTCTATGAAAACTTTATCTCCAAAGATAGATTTGTGAGATTTTCAAGGCACTGAATCAGACTGACATAAGACATTGGCCAGATAAATGGCACAGAGTAAATCAAACTCAACTCGTAGTTCCTGAGCATTCATTAAGCACCCAAACTCAGTACCCAGAATACCCAAACTTAGCCTTAAAAACAAAATTATGACCTGTTTTAAAATCATCATGATTACCTCAGATACATGCCTAGTGAGACAATATTTAATTATTCCACCAAGATATTAAACCTTACATAAATCCATCTCAGTGATATTATCTTAAAAAAAAAATAGTGAGAAAAAAATGTGTTTTACTCTAAAAAAAATAAAGAAACAAAATAAAAAATCTCCAAACCAGTTGCCATCAAGTTGATTCTGACTCTTGACGACCCCATGTGCTTTACGGTAGAACTGAGCTCAACAATGTTTTCAATGACTGTGATCCTTCAGAAGCAGGTCGTCAGGCTTTTCCTTTGAGGTGCCTCTGGGTGGACTTGAACTGCCAAAACCATCAATATTTTGGTTAGTAGCTGAGTGCTTAACTGTTTGCATCACCCCAGGACTCCTATTTTCACTCTAGCTTTCTCTCCACTGAAACAATTTTTTTTTTTTTTTTACATTATTAACAAAAGTTTCTTATCCAAGTGAGAAAGATGTAACTTTTATTTCTGGAATAATATGTGTTCTAGGAACTCAAAATAGACACTAGGAGTATCAAACATTGATGTTTTGATTTATAAATAATAACACCCTCTTAAAAAGAAATGCATTATTATTCCCCTACTTGCTTCCTTAGTTTCATGCCTCCTGCAGACTCCGTAAATATCAGCTGTCTTTTCATTGACATGATTCTGATCAATGAAATCTTGTGTGGAAGAAAGTAAGACAAACAGTGATGGATGAAGTATATTTTAGTCGAGGCAATGCTTCCTTTGATAATATATTAATTAGCATATTAACTTATTTATCCATATTAAAAATAAAGCAAATCGTTCCTCATGTAAGATACAAAAGTTTGTTAAATAGAAGCAACAAAAAAATCATATAAACTATTTGAAATAGAAAAAAAAAATGTTGCTATCTCTACGTCCACTTCAATAGACAAGGATTATATGGTTTTCGGTGAAGTCCATTCAAATTTACAAAATGTGATTCTGTGGAATCTGAGACTATACTGAAAAAAATCTATTAAACTCAGTCTGCCACACAGTCATTAAGAATACAGATTATCCTTGCCAACACATTATAGAAAGCAACAACAATCTTTTATATAAAATGCATTAGTTTATAAAACCCAGTAACGACAAGTATTTTTCTCTTATAGGCACAGGTCAGTAATCTGAAGACCATTTTCTGTATTCGCGGCGATTATTTGCCTTGGCCATTACCCTATTTCCGACCTGAAGTTATTAACCTTTCATTTACCCTCCTCTATTGGGGCAGCTGTACTCTGTCCTATAGGGTCGCTATGAGTCGGAATCGACTCGACGGCACTGGGTATTTCATAAATAAATGTGTTATTTCAAATGTGGAAGGCACCACTTTCAAGCTTTTGATTAGAACACATGCAAATGTTACTTCTCAGGTATTGCTCCTCATTTGTAGATATGTAAACAATACATATCTGGTATCAGGGGCCCTGGTGGCACAGAGGTTAAGAGCTCAGCTGCTAATCAAAGAGTCAGCAGTTTGAATCCACCAGCCACTCCCTGGAAACACTATGTGGCAGTTCTACTCTGTTTTGTAGAGTCGCTATGAGTCAAAATCGACTCGATGGCAGCGGGTGTATATGTAGTAGTATATATTTTTATGTGTAAACCACTGTCAATGAGTTTCAGTTTTACTAGCTTTTGGGTGATTTTATTTTCAATCCTAATAAACGCTTTTTCTTAAAGTAACTAAGAAGATGGTTTTGAGCATCTCCTTAAACTAGAACAAAAAAAATGCTTTGTAGAATTCAACAAACAAAAAAAGTTAAAAAAAAAAAAAAGACCCTGAACTTTAAAACCAAATGGCAAGAATAAAAACGTCTAAATTTGTTCTCAAAACCAAAGGGCAAAGTGCTATAGAAAGAGCATCCACAACTTTATAGGGAGGATCACACTAGGTCATCAGGCTTTGAGGCAGACGGTCCACTTTATCATAGAAACAGTTGAAGAATAAACAATGGTCACAGCAGGATTACAGAGAATCTATGTTTTAAAATCTGTGCTGTGATAATGTTCGTTGAATAGGAAAATCTTCTCAATTAGCCATTTCAGTAAAATGGCAAATTAACAAATCTATTATTGTAGAAATGGCCATTATTACAATTTGATAAAACACAAATTCATTATGACTAATAAGGTTAATGTGAAAAAATGTAATAGAAAGTAAAAAAAAGAAAATTAAACTTTGTATTATGCTAATGAGTTCTCTTAAAAAGTAGGTCATTTTAACTCTGATTTGTGATTGCTCTGAAGCTAGTCTGGGAAGAAATATGGAGCAATGGCATCTAAAACGTAGAAAAGAACACTAATTTGTAAATTCATTTAGACTCGTAAACCTCTATGTATATTACTACATAGTACTTCTTTCAGCAACAACAATGAAAAAAAGTTGATCTCAGCCCAGGACCTAGAAGAAGGGAGAATAGAAAGATGGCCCTATCTCCTCTGTATGCAGGTGACCACACAGTCAGTGTCCACATCCTCCCCCATGCCCCCAACTATCTTGCTATCTTGTCATCTGTTAACACTAACTTGGAGTCCCCGGGTGGCACAAGTGGTTAAGCGCTCAACTACCAGCCAGAAAGTTGATGGTTCAAACCTACCCAGAGGTGCCTAGGAAGACAGGACTGATGAAGTGTTTCCAAAAACTCACAGCCTTGAACACCCTATAGAGCAGTTCTACTCTGCACACATGGGGTCTCCATGAGTAGAAATTGGCTCAGCAGCAACTTACAACAACAATGCTTAATCAGCTTCTAAAATGAAACCCTAATAAATTCTTCTTTTCATGTCCCCCAGTGATCTGAAATGCCATTTTTAATCATGTCCTATAGCAGTGTAAGTATTTGGATTTATTTCTTGAATTTCTGTTCCATTCAGTGATCTATTTTTGCAATTGTGCTATCCTGTTTTAAGACAGAAACCCTGGTGGTGTAGTGGCTAAGTGCTACGGCTGCTAACCAAAGGGTCGGCCATTCAAATCTGCCAGGTGCTCCTTGGAAACTCTACGGGGCAGTTCTACTCTGTCCTATAGGGTCACTATGAGTCAGAATCGACTTGACGGCACTGGGTTTGGTTTTTTTGGTTTGGTTTTAATCACTGAAGCTTTATTATGTCTCCCCACCTGTCTCTGTAAACCCATTGCCGTTGAGTCAATTCCAACTCATAGAGACCCTACAGGACAAAGGAGAACTGCTCCATAGGGTTTCTAAGGAGCAGCTAGTGAATTCGAACTGCTGACCTTTGTGTTAGCAGCCTAACTCTTAACCACTGCACCACCAGGGCTCAGCATCTGGTAGGGCTAACCAAAACCCATTGCCGTCAACATGATTCCAACTCATAGCAACCATATAGAATTGTCCAGAGGTTTCCAAGTCTATAATCTTTATGGAAGCAGACTGCCACATCTTTATCCAGTGGAGCAGCTGGTGAATTCAAACCACCATCCTAATGGTTAGCAGCTGAGCACTTAACCATTGTGCCACCAGGGCTCCTTCCTAGTTTCCCCTAAATTCTTTTGCCTTCCAAAAATCTTGCAGCCTTTGCCTTTCTTGTTTACTTTTCCATAATTAACTATGTACCACATCAGCTGGGAGTAAGAAGGTGAGAAAGAGTGAATTTATAGATGATGGATAAATTTTAATTATTGGAGTGAGCTTTTAACTTCTGTTTTGAATTCTAATTATCTGACCAGTAGATTTAGGATCCCAGGAGCTAAATCATGAAAAAGACAATGTTCTCGATCTACTGACTATAGCTTACCCACATTAATTTAAACAGGACTTCAAACCAGTTAGTTCCAGTTGGAACCTCTGCTGGGAATTTGCATTTCAACCCCAGATACACTGAATCAGAATCTACATTTTAACAAGAACCACAGGTGAAATTTACATATAATAAATTTTAAGAATCAGAATTGATCCCTAACTGGTGGCATTAGCATCACCTGGGAACTTGTTAGAAACGCAAATTCTCAGAAGGGGTTCAAACCAGAACAAACCAGTTTGAAGCCCTAAATTTAATCTCTATATCTTGTCAAGGTTATATCCTCTGTAACCTGTGTTGCTGATAGGTTCCAAAGGCCCATCATTAGGTTTCCATTCCCATTAATCCATTAGAGTCCTACTGTGTTCACTTGAAGAGAATTTAGAATCCACCATCCTATCTTATTTTTTGTAGAGATATTATTTAACGTCTGAGCATAAGTTTAATCATAAATCTAAGACCACATGACTAATTAAAAGCATGGGCCAGGACTTGCAGGTTAAATTACAACATATAAAGGTCTTGAAAGTCCTCAACCCCATATTAAAAATAACTGAGCAAACTGAAAATCAACGACTTTCTTTCAACTCAACAAAGAACTGAGATTGCACCAGCCTGAAATCTGAAAAGTCAGTCACATCCAAAGAGATATGGCCCCCAAGTTTGGCTTATCTGGAGCAGTAGAACTTGGAGTTCCTGGCTGGTAAATTCAAAAACCAGACCTGTTGCCACCAATTCAATTCTGATTCATAATGACCTATAGGACAGAGTAGAACTGTCCCATAGGTTCCCAAGGCTGTAACCCAAGATTGCCACATCTTTCTTCCCTGGAAAGGCTGGTGGGTTTGAACTGCTGAGCTTTCAGTTAACAGCAGAACACTTAACCACTGGGCCACCAGGGCTCTGATGGCTGATCCAAAGCCAACAAACCCATTGCCGTCGAGTCGATTACAACTCACAGCAAACTTAAAGGACACTGTAGAACTGCCCCATAGGGTTTCTAAGACTAATTTTTATGGAAGCAGACTGCCATGTCTTTTTCCCATGGGGCAGCTGGTGGGTTTGAACTGTCAACCTTTCCGTTAGCAGCTGAGCACTTAACCACCAGGGCTCCTTCATGGCTGGTAGGAACACTAAAATGGCTGTATTGATGAATTGCTTGAAGCTGAGTTTAGACTAGTTTGAAAATGAGAAACACTTGTGGGCTGTAATCCTAGGGGGCTTATTCTTAATGAGCTTATATTCCAGAAACCCTACCAAGATTTCATGGTCTGAGAAAAATATTCTCTTTGTCTTGGCTGAGGGAAGGGAAGAGACAGAGTAACCATGTTAAAATCCACACAGATTCTGTTGTTGTTAGTTGCCATCCAGTAAATTCCAACTCACGGAAGCTCCATGTGTGCAGACCAGAACTGTTCCATAGGATTTTCAAAGCTGAGACCTTTCAGAAGCAGATGACCAGGCCTGTCTTTTAGGTGTCTCTGGGAGAGTTCAAACTGCCCCATTTGGCTAGTAGTTGAACCATTTGTGCCACCCAAAGATTCTACCCCTTAAAAAAAAAAAAAAAAAAGCCAGTCTTCAAGGTGAAGGAATTTATCAGAGAGCAAATTTAAAACCTTGTCCCAGGTGGGGAAAGGGAAATCACTCCACCTCCAGCCTTCTCATCTCACCTAATGAAAAAAAAAAAAAAAGAAAGAGAAGTCAACAGAAGACAAGAAAAAGATCTGGAATGCTGTATCCAGAGAGGGAGCTGGGAATTGGGGAGAGGAGGGAATAAGGTATATCCCTGGATGAGGAACAGAAACCTTGTAAAGGCATCACTCTTGAGAAACAGCCCCCTTAAAAGACTGAGTCTTAGTTAGAACTTTAGAAAATGTTCCCTTCTGCCACATCCTATTATACCAATAAGCCTCCAGTAAAATAACAGTGAATTATAGCTGAAAGAGCTGCAAGACATACAGAATACAAAAAGAAGCCCCAAAGACAGAAGGGGAGACAAAGACAAGAACATCAGAGGAATTCACAGCCTCTGGTATCTGTAGCTACAAGCAATATTAAACACAGCCTAACTACTAACCAGATTAATATAAATGCTCACAGCAGAGGTCTATTAACTTAAGTACCTAGTATCTATTGCCCAGGTTTCAACAAAAAATGATAAAGCATGGTAAAAGGCAAGTATGAATATACTTGAAAGAGAAACCAATCACAAGAACCACACTCGGATGTCACACAGATATTGGAATTATTAATATATTAAGAGCTTTAATGGAAAAAGTAAATAACGTGCCAGGCCAGATGAGTAATGTCAGCAGAGAGATGGAAACACTAAGAAAAATCAAAAGGAAAAGCTAAAAATCAAAATCACTCTGAAGGAATGAAGAATGCCTTTGACAGGCCTATCAGTAGACTCTACACATCTGAGGAAAGCATCAATGAGATTGATAAACAGTCAATAGAAATTTCCCATATTAAAATATGAGGAGAAAAAAAAGATTGAAATAAACAGGAGAGAACACCCCAAAAAATGTGGTACAATATCAAAAGGCATACAATACGCATACTTGGAATACCAGAAGAGGAAAAAAAAAAAAAAAAAACGGAGCATTTTTTTTTTTTAATTAATAGCAGTTCAGGATTTTCCATAATTAATGGCAGATACCAAACTACCAATTAGAGAAACTCAGGGAATATCAAGTAGGATAAATTCCAAAAAATCTAAACCTAAGCAAGTCATACTCAAATTTTAGAAAACCAAAGAAAAAGAGAAACTCTTGTAGGAAGCCAGGTAGAGGGCTAGAAGGAAACATTACCTATAGAGGAATTAGAAAAATAATTACAGCAGACTTCAGTGATGTTATTTTGCTAGCATGAACCTTTGATATGATGTTATGAAAATAGCACTTTTCCTCTCTGGTCTTTCTCTCAAAACTCATAGTCCATGTATAACCCTGAGAAAAACATCAGGCAAACCAAAATTGAGGGACATTTTACAAAATACCTGAGCAGTACTCCTCAAAACTGTCAAGATCATCAAAATCAAGTTAAAAAAATTTTCCCATCTAGAGATGCCCAAGGAAACATGATGTTTAAAAGTCATATTGTACCTTGGACGAGACCCTAGAACACAAAGGGGACATTAGAGGAAAAATTAGCAAAATATACATATGTGTGAACTTTAGTTAATGATAATGAATCAATATCAGTACATTAGTTATAACAAATTTATCAGAGTAATAAGGGGAAACTGACTGTAGGGTATATAGAAACTCTCTGTAATACACCTGCAATTTTAATACCACAAAAAAGAAAGAAAAGGAAGGAAGGAATGAAGGAAGAAAAAAAAGAAAGCATGGCTCAGTTTCCTGATTCTCAGTCTAGTTAAATTTTGGTAAATATCACACTAGCCCCTTAATACTCTGCCTCTTTACTCAGGTAGACATTATTTGTGTTAATGCATCAATGTGGCTATCTATATTTGTTTGATATTTTATTTTTTTGCTGAGTGCTAAGCACATAGTAGTCACTTAGTATTTCCTACATGCCAGAAGAGTATCTTTCCTTAAATTCCCATGCAGAAATATTATTTTAAAGAAAAAGTCTATTTAAAAAAAAAAAAAAGAAACTGTTGCCATCGAGTCAATTCCAACTCATAGAGACCCTATAGGACAGAGTAGAACTGCCCCATAGGATTTCCAAGGAGTGCCTGGTAGATTTGAACTGCTGACCTTTTGGTTAGCAGCCATAGCTGTTAACCACTATGCCACCAGGGCTTCTGGAAAAAGCTATAAAACCAAAAAAAAAAAAAACAAACCCAGTACCGTCGAGTCGATTCCGACTCATGGCAACACTATAGGACAGAGTAGAACTGTCCCCTAGAGTTTCCAAGGAGTGCCTGGCGTATTCGAACTGCCGACCCTTTGATTAGCAGCCGTAGCCATAGCACTTAACCACTAAACCACCAGGGTTTCCGAAAAAGCTATAAAAAAAAAGCTATAGACATCAGCAAATTGGAAACTGTTAATCATTGCATTCATGCCCAAGCATCACTTAACATTCTGCTTATTTGAAAACAGAAAAAGAACACAATTAATCCCCATGAAAGTATCATAGCATAGAGGCCAAAAAAATATGCTCTCTCACAAAACTTTTCTCTTGGGTCCTGTCAGAAATACAAAAAACGTACAAAACATTTTAAAACGGGAGAGAGCAAAAGAGCAATCCAAGTAAGTTTACCAAACTGCTGAGCTGAAGGGTTCAAGAAGGTCTCTTGGTTACAAAATTACTAATCCTGGAGTAGAAGAGAACTCCAAAGATTCTGGGGATCATGTCTGAGAAATCTCTTTTGTCCTGGAGCTTAACCCAGTCATCCACAGGCAGCTGTTTTAACTAAAAGGATTCAAGTGTTTGAGGTAAATGAAGGAGTCGTAGGTTCCCCTGCCTTCGCAAAATCCCAATTCACAAAGGGTCTTAAAGAATTTCAGGACATATAATCTGGAAATCACTGAATGATTCTAATTGTGAAGCTCGATATATGGATACATTTCAGGAACAGTTGTCCCAATGTTTCATATGGATAATATAGTAGTAACAGATATACTGCTCGGTATTACTTGACGATGTTAAAAAGAGCGTCTGTTTTGCCAGCCTGGAAAAAATTAGAAGATGGAAATGAAACTAACCTTTGATATCTTTCACCTGTAATAAAATATGGGAATATTGCCCTTTGAAGGGGGCAAGTGTAAGAAATAGTGATATCTTTGTAGCACTAATGATCCTTGAACAGCTTGCTTATATTTTACCTTGGATATCTACGTGGTATCTTCTCTCCCACAGATGACCTTTTATCACCATTTCCTCAATGAGACGAGGACATATACTGAATAAAAACAAGCCCAAAAGGTAGTTTTCAGAATAGATTAGAAAATTCCCAGAATAGATGGTGCAGGGTATTTTCATTTCCTAGTTATACACTTAAGATCCTTATATTTAAACATTTGATAGCTTCCTCCTTTAAAGTCCTCTCTCTGTTAGTGGTTAAGTACCTTAATGCCAAGATCTTACATTGAAGTAGAACCTAATTAGACCTTTCAATTCAGAGACACTGCCGAATTCTTTCTCTGCATTATAGAAATGTACAGGAAAACCTTTTTTTCCCTCATCTCTATGGTGAAAATAGTAGTTATCTTCAAGAAAAAAAAAGGAAAAGACATGAATTATCCCACCTCAATTTAAGCCCAAAGCACAGACAGGTGACCCTGTCTCTTTGTCCTTCTACATAAGAAGAAAGGTGGTTTTCAAATTTCAAGGCAGCGACTGGGAGTGGGGATGTGAAGAGAAAGCGTTGTCGCTGCTTTTAAACCCTTAAATACAGTGAATCTAAAATGCCTTCAAGTTGAAAGCCTGAAAATTGCAGTAACTACTTCAATAAGCAAGTAGTTTAAATATAATTTCTGGCACCATGTATATAAAATATATATATATATACTCACAGGGAAGATGAGTTAAGAACGACAGTATGTAGTTTTATAAAAAGCGAAGTATAAAATTCTAAATATCCTTGCCAATGTGTATCCGTGGAAGTAATATCATTTAAAAAAAAAACTAGCAATTAACTAGGATTCATATTACTTCAACCTATACTTGGCATCTAGTTAGCTTTGAGAAAGAGGGTAGAACATTTCTTAAGATGAATTGCTAACATTAATATCAAAGGAATCATGTCAAGGTTACCAGTAGTAGAAAGCTCTGGGGACTAAAAGGGGGAAAAGAAAATGGAAACTCCAATAAGGTTAAATCAGAAATGGCTTACATCACTTCCAAATGAAATATACTTGACGATGATGCCTGTAAGGCTGACATGCTGGTAAGAAGAATTAAAAATGGCAGCCTCCAACTCTCACAGAGCAGCCATGCTAACATAAAGACTGTACACCTTACCCTGTGATCTTAGCTATTATTTGGGGGAAAAAATTACAAAAGGCCACATGCTGACCTTACTCTGGGTGACTGACGTAGGATGTTAATAGACCCGAAGTCTTCTACAACTGTTATAGTAGTTAGCTCCATACCATTAGTATGTTGGACAGTGACATCACTGCAGATTGACATATCATGTTTCTCTTCACCGCATACATAAATGCTTGAAAAGTAGGCTTTTAGAAGGTACTCATAGTTATTTGAAGGCAATGGTGTGTTTTAAAAGTGCAGAACCAGTTCTAATGACCTAACCCAGTTACTTATGAAACTCTCAGAATCGAGTTGAGTTCAGTGCTTGAGGACCACCCAAAGAAAACTAGTTATACACCTTTGGATTAAAAGCCCTGATTTTTGGCATATTCTTTCCATATTTTCCCATTTTCTCACTTCCCTTGTAATTAAGGGTAGAAGTAAGAAAATAAGGGGAAATCTAATACCAGAGCATGGGCTAGTCAAGTGAAAAAAGTAAAAGTCCCACCAGGAAGATGACCAGAATTCTTCAACCACCACCAGATCCCCTCCCTCCTCCATCTACCTCCAGTAGTTCACAAACTTCTGTTTATCCCAAAATAAAAATAAATTTATATATTTATAATAGTAAATATTTTGCTTTTATTCAAATTAAACCTTACTGGGAGCTTACTATAGAACACGTGAATATGAAACTCCTTTGCTTAAGGGAACCTGATGGTGCTTTAAAGACCTTGGCTGCTAATCAAAAAGTCAGCAGTTTGAATCCACCAGCCACTCCCTGGAATCTCTATGGGGCAGTTCCACTCTGTCCTATGGGGTTGCTATGAGTCAGAATCCAATTGATAGCAATGGGTTTTTGGTTTTGCTTAAGGTGTATAGAAGGTTTGGAGGTTGGAGTGGAGCCCTGAGGTAAGGAGGCATTTTTGAAGAAAACCAAGAGACTTGGTGAGAAGCATATTTGAAAGCCAACTCCCACTTCCCCCCTAGCTACTTGTCTCTACCTTTCCATCCCCTGCTGAAAATTAGCACCTAACACTGTCCCTTTGTGTTTCTTATGATAGCAGCCTATGCAACAAAGCATAAGAACAAGAAGCTACCAAATAATTCCCAAAGTAGCCAGTTCTGATGTTAAAAGATGCTGAAATTCTAAAACAAGATTCTTCAGACAGCAGCATACCAATATAGACATTAAGATGGACTCCTTTATAGCCAACTTCTATATTTCTATACTGGAGTTCTGAAATCTATAATTAGCACATAATTTGAACCCAATAGTGAATATTTGTGTCGGGGAAGTCAGAGAAAAACAGAACTAAAGAGGGGATGATGGTCTTTTGCAGCTCTTAAGTTGGGCTAAAAAGCTGCCTATTTTTTTAAATTATCAGGCTGCAATAGAAAGAGCATGGCATTTAGTCAAAATACCCAGGTTCCAGGTCTGATGTCAGCACTTAATGACTGCGTGATTTTATATGAGTCATTTATTCGCTTCTGAATTTCAGAATCTTATCTACAGGATCACAGTAACAGTAGCACCCACCTTTAAGGTTGATTCAAGGATAGGTAAGTTAATATAACAAAGATACAGCATTCTATGCACGATTCACATTCCTGAGGTCATAGGTAGTGAAAATGGTTGATGAGCTTGGCTACTAACTGAAAGGTTGTAGGTTCAAGTTCACTCAGAGATGCCTGGAAAGAAAGGCCTGGTGAGCTACTTCCAAATAATCAACAATTAAAAACCCTATGGACTACAGTTCTACAATGACACACATAGCGTCCTCATGAGTCAAAACTGACTCGATGGCAACAGTTTTCTTTTATTGGTTTTAGCATCCTTCATATCTCACATATAGAAGACTAATACTGATAAAAAACCCACACATCTGTCACTTTGTCATACTGTGGTGGCTTGCATGTTGCTATGATGCTGGAAGCTTTCAAATACCAGCAGGGTCACCCATGGTGGACAGGTTTCAGTGGAGCTTCCAGACTAGGACAGATGAGGAAGAAGGACCCGGTGGTCTACTTCTGAAAAAGTTGGCCAGTGAAAACCTTATGAATAGCAGTGTAACATTGTCTAGCGTACTGCCTGAAGACAAGCCCCTCAGGTTGGAAGGCACTCAAAACATGACGGGGGGAGAGCTGCCTCCTCAAAGTACAGTCCATCTTAATGACATGAATGGAGTAAAGTTCTCGCGATCTTCATTTGCTGAGATGACACAACTCAAAATGAGAAGACACAGCTACAAACATCCATTAATAATCAGAACATGGAATGTACAAAGTATGAATCTAGGGAAGTTGGACTGCATAAAGATCAGTATCCTAGGCATTAGTGAGCTGAAATGGACTGGTATTGGCTATTTTGAATCAGACAATCATGTAGGGTCTACTCTGCCAGGAATGACAAAATGAAGAGGGATGGCGTCAAGTTTGTTGCCAGTAAGAACTTTTCGAGATCTGTCCTGAAGTACAACGCTGTCAGTAGTAGGGTTATATCTATACACGGACAAGGAAGATCAGTTAATACAACTATTATTCAAATTTATGCACAAACTGCCAATGACAAAGATAAGGAAATTGAATATTTTTACCAACTTCTGTAGCCTGGAATTAATCAAACATGCAATCAAGATGTATTGAGAATTACTGGTGACTGAATTGTAATAGTTGGGAACAAAGAGGAAGGATCACTAGGCGGAAAATGTGGTCTTAGTGATAGAAAGGATACTGGAGATCACATGATTGAATTTTGCAATACCAATGACTTATTCATTGCAAATACCTGTTTTCAGTAACATAAACAGCAACTGTACACATGAACATCATGGGATAGAAAACACAGGAATCTGCCAGAACTTCAAGCCTAATTCAGAAGAGGGTGTGGAACAAGGGATATAGTTGCTGGTGTGAGTTGGATCTTGGCTGAAATTAGAGAATACCAGAAAGATGTTTACCTGTGTTTTATCAGCTATGCAAAAGCATTTGACTACGTGGATCTAATAAATTATGGATAACGTTGCCGAGAACGGGAATTCCAGAACACTTAATTGTGCTCACGGGGAACCTGTACATAGACCAAGAGGCAGTCATTTGGACAGAACAAGGGCATACTGCATGGTTTAAACTCATGAAAGGTGTGGGTCAGGGTTATATCCTTTCACCATACTTGTTCAATCTGTATGCTGAACAAATAATCCGGGAGGCTGGACTATAAGAACTAGGCATCAGGATTGGAGGAGGACTCCTTAGCAATTTGTGTTATGCAGATGACACGACCGTACTTGCTGCTAGGGAAGGGGGCTTGAAGAACTTATTGATGAAGATCAAAGGACACAGCCTTCAGTATAGATTACACCTCAACATAGAGAAAACAAAAATCCTCACAACTGGACCAATAAGCAAAATCAGGATAAACAGAGAAAATATTGAGGTTGTCAAGGATTTCATTTTACCTGGATCTACACTGCCCATGGAAGCAGCAGTCAGGAAATCAAACAACATATTGCATTGGGCAAATTTGCTCCAAAAGACCTCTTTAAAGTGTTAAAAAGCAAAAATGTCACTTTGAGGACTAAAGTGCACCAGACGCAAGCCGTGGTATTTTCAATCGCCTCATAGGAATGCAAAAGCTGGACGATGAACAAGGAAGACTGAAGAAGAATTGACGCCTTTGAATTACGGTGTTGGTGAAGAATATTGAATATAGCACAGACTGCCAGAAGAATGAACAAATCTGTCTTCGAAGAAGTAGTCAGAGCAAGTTTTAGAAACGAGGATGGTGAGACTTTGTCTCATATACTTTGGACATGTTATCAGGAGGGACCAGTCCCTGGAGAAGGACACGATGCTTGGTAAAGTAGAGGATCACTGAAGAAGAGGAAAAGCGTCAACAGGATGGATTGACACAGTGGCTACAACAATGGACTCAAGCATGGCCATGATTATGAGGATGGTGCAGGCTCGGGCAGTGTTCTCTCGTACATAGGGTTGCTATGACTCGGAACAGACTCAACGGCACCTAACTGATAAACCCCATTGCCCATTGCCATCGAGTCAAAGTGGTTTCTATTTCTGGTTACCTACTGATGTGCCAACCTGATGTGGTGATAGTCTAAAACACGGTTTAAAATTTACTTGGTCTAAAGGTTTGGAATTCCCTAATATTTTTAATATTTACTGAAATTTTCATTTGGAGAGATTTGCAGAATTTAATTTTTTTACATAAGTAAAATATAATATTGATAATCAGTAATCAATTTCTCACAAAATTCAACCACACTGAACCTAAAAGTGCTTTTCAAATCATGAGTGCCACCTTCACTATTATCGTTGTTATGAGATCAGGTAAATGGATGTTATTTTCACTTATTCACTATCTCCTACACCTCTGCACAATATAGTTTCTGGTGTTAACAGGGAAAGAGGATTGGGCTAGGTAGGAGTGGTTTAGTGATTAAAAAAAGAAACAAGTAAACAAAAAAACCAACTGCTGTCAAGTCGATTCTGAATCATGTCGACCCCATGTGTTGTAGAGGAGGACTGCTCCATACGGTTTTCTTGGCTGTAATCTTTATGGAAGCAGGTCGCCAGGTCTTTCTTCCTTGATGCTACTTAATGGTTTTGAACTGCCAACCTTTAATTTAGTAGTACAGTACAGTTTGTGCCACCCAAGGACCTTGATTTAGTAATAAATACTAGTTAGTAATTGTGTATATTGTATTTCTTAAATTAACCAAGTAGATTTTTTTTTTTAATGCACTCCGAAGGTAGTATTTTCCTGTGTATAATATATAAGCACAAAGTGGACAAAATAGTGTTATTGGAGATGACAGGATTATAAAATTAAGAGCAGGCAATCCCAGATATTTTCCTTGATGTACTACAGACGTGCCTTGTTTCAAATGTGAATGTTTCTATTTGTCTGAGTGAGCTGTTGATTTGGAAATCCACCTGTGGAAAACTGCTTCAAGCACGGAATCTAACAAAAAGCAGAAAAAACTTTCTGCTGCTTTTTCATTTGTTCTCTTTTTTGTTGCCATCGTTGTTTCTCCTCCACAGTTACAAACGGCATTGTAATACACTCCAAGAATGGAAATGGGTATATCGTTGAACAAAAAATAGAAAGGACATATGGTTCTTCAAAAGGCAGAAATTAAACAGAATTCTTTGCCATCTGGCTATAATTAAAGTACCACAAAGCCTTTCTTCTTTAGCAGCTTATTTGATAATAATCAAAAACTTTGAAAAAGTTATCTACCCATGGGGAAAAATACTAAAAAAACAACTTTCAGGTGTACGGTGAAATTATTTTTAAATGTGTCATCCATTTTTGACATTATTTTCAACAACGCAATTTATTGTTTTGAAATGTTCACGTGGTTCCTGAAATAAAATTGTGAATGCATTCATCCAAGTACCAACTTTGCCATTTTATCCATGAAAAATACATATATTTTGATGAAAGTAGGCCAAATTGAATTTATTTTTCCTTTCAAGTGAGGAAATTGATTTTTTTTTTACCCTAGAATGCTGAGGCTTAACAATGCCACATGAGGGTTATGGTTCAATCAGAAAGGATGGTAAAAACAAGAGGAAATAGGTTGAGTGGTGAAATTACAAACAGATTGTGGTTAACGTTAGTAGAGATATTTGGCATTTTCCTTTCAGTTCTTCGTAATGGGTATTCTGTTTTCTCTCCATTTGGGTTTGGGTTTGCAGGGTCAGAGAGGATATCCTCTGAGGTTCTATCCTAAAAATGATTATAATAGGACCAACTAGAATATTATTAATGAACGAAATACATACTCTGCACCATGAGGGGGCCCTGCCCCTTAACTCTCAAATCTATTCGAGCTCCTACTCTTCTAGCTCCCTTCTCACTGTACAGCCATACTGGCCTCCTTGCTCTTACTTAACAATCCAGTTACATGTCATGTTAAAGCATTTGTATTGGTTCTTCCCTCTTTCTAGAAATCTTTCCCCAGAAATCTGTAGGCCTAACTCTAACTCTTCCACCTCCTGCGTTTCTTTTCCTGAACGTCCCTTTTGGATGAGGTCTAACCCAAATGCCCTATTCAAAATTGCAATCCTCACCCCAAGGGCCATAATCCTAGTCAACCCTAAGCATGCTTTACATTGTTTTCTTTTTTTTTTTTTTTCCATAGCACTTCTAACCTTCTGACATACTGCATAATCCAAAGGGATTGGTCAGTTTTACCTTAAACAAGAGCGAACTATAGAGCAGAGAGGAGGATCTTACCACCACCAAAGAATAGCCAGCAACAGAGGGCACATCCTTTGGACTTGGGATCCCTGTGCCAAGAAGTTTCTGGAAGCAGGAGGCCAACAGAGTGAGACAGAGAGAAAGAGCAAGCTGTAACCCTGAAGGCATTGAGAAGCAGTGGCAGGAGAGGCCCTGAAGCAGAGACCTGGACAGCAGGAGAAAGTGCAGTGGGCTTCCTGGGCCACGGAGGGAGAAAGCTGAATGCCTCTGGGGAGTGGTCTAGGGCCAAGGAGAGACATGCCTGAGACCAT